>NC_051852.1:8841936-14574410 GCF_905115235.1 Hermetia illucens
AGCCCGTATTCAGGCGATACGTTGGCTCCCATAGCTTACACGAAAAAACAAATGATAACGGACTGCGGGCTATTCAATTAGCAGGGTCACACGAAATGGTTATTGGAAGTACCTGGCTTGCGCGGAAAGCGGTCCACAAACATACGTGGGCCTCTCCAGACGGGACCACTTTCAACCAAATTGACCACGTGTTGATCGAACGCCGCCACCTCTCAGTCTTGATGAATGTCAGAACATATAGGGGGGCCAATATAGACTCGGATCACTATCTCGTTGGCATGGTGCTCCGAGCTCGAATAACAATACCACCTAGAATCCCCTATGACAATCAGGTGAGAGTGAACACTGAAGCCATCCACAACACAACCCTCCGCGACACCTATAAGAGGGAAATGGATGCCGCAATAACCGCAGTCAATAGAGGACCTGGAGATGAAGCATCAACTAATGATCTTCACAACCACCTGAAGAACGTTATCATGGATACGGCCACAAATATACTTGGCCCCAGCCGCAAAAGGAGTCGGAACGGCTGGTTTGACGATGAATGTAAGCTAGCAACGGAACGGAAGAATGCCCCATACCGAGTAATGTTGCATTCTCAAAGAACGCGGGCACGCGCAGAGACTTATCATGAACTCCGTCGAGCGGAGAAGCGACTTCACAGACGGAAAAAGGAAGCCTGGGAGAACCAACAAGTCTGTGAACTAGAAAAGTACAGGGAGCAACCGCACCAGGCGCGGAAGTTTTACCAACAAGTCAGCAGAATGAAGCCTTATACACCTCGATGCTCATCCTGCCGAGACAAAGAGGGAAATCTGATTTCCGACAGAATGGGCATATTAGAGCGATGGGTTGAGTACTTTGATGAGCTACTGAACAACCAGAACATCGGCGAGTTGGAGGTCCCGCCAACTGAAGACGACGGACAAATACTGCCACCACCAACCAGCCAGGGTAAAACTGTACACGGCCATGAGAGAATTCGGTATCCCGACGAAATTAATAAGACTGACTAGGCTGACCCTGACCAATGTGCGAGGCCAGATAAAAGCAGCAGGATCACTCTCAAGACCATTCGACATCAACAACGGTGTACGACAAGGGGATGCGCTATCATGCGTCCTCTTTAACCTGGCCCTAGAGAAAGTGATCCGTGATGCTGAGGTGAATGCAAGAGGTACGATGCTCTTCAAGTCCACCCAACTACTGGCCTATGTTGACGATATCGACATCATGGGAAGAACCACCCGAGACGTACAAACTGCCTTCATCCAGATCGAGCAGGCGGCGCGAGATCTTGGGCTGCACATCAAGGAAGGCAAGACAAAATATATAGTGGCAACGTCAGCACCGAAGACGAATCAACCAACAACATCAAACCGCACTGGTCAAACACAAGCACGAACAAGAATAAGGATAGGAGAATACAACTTTGAGACCGTTGACAATTTCTCCTATCTAGGGTCGAAAATCACAACCGATAACAACTAGGATGATGAAATCCGCGCACGGTTGTTGTCAGCCAACAGAGCCTACTTCAGCTTACAAAGACTGTTCCGCTCGAAACGTCTCACCATAGGGTCAAAGCTTTTACTGTACAAGACTATGATCTTGCCAGTCCTCATGTATTCCTCGGAAACTTGGGTTCTTAGCAAGAAAAATTGCGAACTCTTGGCCGCGTTCGAGAGAAGAATCCTCCGCAGAATTTTTGGCCCCCTACATGAGGATGGACGATTCCGTAGCCTACACAATGACGAAATCTATGAGCGATACCATGTCCGTCCGGTTGTGGATAAAATCCGGCTCAATAGGTTACGGTGGGCGGGTCACTTAATCCGTATGGATGAAGATGATCCCACCCGGAAAGTCTATAAGGGCAATATCTATGGTAGGAAAAGAAGACGAGGCAGACCCTGCCTAAGATGGAGCGATGGCGTGGGCCAGGACGCCAGACAGCTTTTAGGGATATCGAATTGGTGGACCTCGGCGCAAAACCGGGATGTCTGGAGTTCCTTATTAAGGCAGGCCTAGACCGGATACCGGTTGTTGCGCCGTTGATGATGATGATGAATAATTTGACTAGTCAACGGGATTAAAAGTTCTATTTGTGCATAACATTAATAATAAATTATTATATGCCTTAATCGGTATTTTTGTTTTACGGTTCCTTTGTAGTAAGAACCAAAGTGGTGAGGAAGAGATTCCAAAGGGCATGCCGTCTAATTGTTGTCACATCTGATGTTGATGCTGACCAGCTTAGGCGCGCCTATAGGCGAGGTGTCTTGTCTTATAAAGATATCCTGAGGGAGTTTAAGGAAGAACACTGGAGGCGGTTCGTTTGTGATTACCCTTGGGGTAGGATCTACTGGATATGCAGAGGGAAGCGTAGTCACGACATAGCCGGCATCAAGGTGAACCTGAGCTGACTTAGCGTGACAGTGTCGGCTCGGTTGTTTGCGGTTGGTCATCTTGTGGGAGTTTCATGGTGGTTGTGGTTATGCCTACATTGCGGGCAGAGCTCCTCGGAGCTCAAGCGTGAAGTTGCGCTGCACACCTCGGGTGCCCTACCCCTTAGTTGCGGCAAAGGTGCTAGACAGCCTGCCTTCAGTATAAACCAGTACCGCTGTGCCAGTCATGGCGGGGCTCTGATTGTGGTCTCCAAATCAATCCGTGTCCGAAGAGGACCGTGGGATTATACCTACACGGCAGGTGCTCACGTTAAACCCTCAGGACTTTCATCCCTAGCCTAAGTAAATTAGAGAACTACCAACAGTTTTGCAATGGCCACTGTAGAGTTTCATCTAGGTGCGCAGTACAAAAGTGTGTCAATATATATCTTTATATTCTTATTACCAGGGTGATAGAATAAAAAATTATTTGTATTTTGTTACTAAAAATAATGTTTATAGCACAAAATATTGGTATTTCGTAAAAAGTCTAGAATAATTTAAATGTAAGGACCATCAGCTTGTGGCGGCACACGGCGCGCGAACCTGAACGCCATTGTGAATTCGTCTCTACCGCTGCATTCAATGGCCCTATAAACAGCTGACGGCCTGACAGAAGACTGGGCTGACAAATTTCATTCTTAACATTTGTCAAACCGGACACTCTAGTCTCGTCTGCCAAAGAAGGACCATAATTTAAATTGTCCGGAGTATTAAGAATTCTAACAAAAAGGAAGATTCTGAGGTTTTTCAAAAATCTGTGATAAGCTTCCAGTGAATTATAATAAAGAATAAATCAAACTGAAGAAACATCTTTCAATTGATTGGGGAAACGGTCCCCAAAAGCTCATAAGCCTATAGGCCAAGTAAGCAGTGGTTCTGTTGACCTAAAAATCTAAAGTTAAGCATTGAAGTAAACAATGAAACATACACTTTAAATTTTCAACTTTTGGCGATCAATATTAATCCACGTCCTGAAGCAGATTCAGTGGCTATGGAAGCAAAATAAGGTCAAGCAGGTACACGAATGAGGAAAGACCGCCAAAGAGATTCATGAAATGCTTAAACCATTATCGATAAGTGAGCGATTCGTGTACCAAACGTAATAACGATACACAGATACGACAGCCGAATGTTGTATAGGCTGTTCGTGCAAGAGTTTATCGGAATCTGCTGCGCAAACAAAAGCGTTTAGCGAGTGAAATGAACGTCTCCACGCATACCATGAGCCATATGTTGCGCGACGATCTTCAGTTAAGGGCCTACGATGCTGTGAAAGCCACTTACTTAGGCCTAAATTAAAAGAAATCCGCCTTCAGCGATGCAAAAAATATTGTACAATAGTTAGTGGTAGATGGTTGTGGGAAAGAACATGAAGTTTGTAAAATTAGGAATAACAACTGTTAGAAATAAGGCGGCATGCATATTGCTACTGGTTCCCTGGTGGTGGACATTGGTTTACGGCGGAATGCCGCAGGTGAAGCAGGTCGAGCCTACAGGAGCCCTGTTTGAGTTTTGGCGTCTCGATGGTCTATCTTGACGAAAATCCAGCTAGGAGATACAAGCGAAACGTGAGAAATGGTGGCGAACATCTCTAGAATGCAAGAGGTGTGAAGTTCTGGTAGCAACCATACATCGCTGGCTGGATGAAGAGAAAACGAAAGGAGGTAGCTTTTCCACGTGGTAACAGAAACACCTCGGCGTGGGAGGCGATCTTTCTGGGAGGCTTAGCAAGACTCTGTTTGGTACTATGGATTCCACAGATGAGAAGCGAATTAATAACGGGCTGGCGGAGTTAGATGCTAAGGAGAATCGAATTTTCCATTTACTGGAGGAAGAAGTGAGCGTGATGAAGTCCAATTACGAATTATACAACGAGACGAGGTGGCAGGAAGCGCAAGAACGAAGGCGAATCGTGTTGCTCTAAGCATCTTTAGCAGCGGCTTTGAAATCGACAGCGAGTGCGGTGAACTTCGAGGAGCGACGGAGTGATGTAATGAGCTCTTTTCATTAGCGCAGTTGGAAATTCAGTTTCTGCTGGACCGTCAACGAATTCTAAGAGGGATCATTGAGAGCACGAAGTATAGAAGGCTACACCTCGGTCTACTTCATAACCAGGACCTCCTAGCACTGTTGAAACAGCTATTAAATCGGGATCCTCTGAATGTGGAGACTTTGAATCTAGATCATCAGTTGCTGGATCAATTGATGAAGGTCCGAATGGTGCAAAGTGGTCGCGAGCTGCTGTTTCGACTTGATGTGCCATTGCTAGAGAAGCGATTGTTTCAACTCTTCTGAGCGTATGGTATTCCGGCGGCTCTGGATGGAGGATTTCATTACTAACATTTGGAAGGCGACTATTTGGCTGTTAGTACATTTCGATCTGATGAGTGAAAAGGAAATTAGCGAATGTACCCCACTGTTGTTGGCAGCTAATGAGGCACGCTTCGCATGTGAAACGAAAGTTCCTATCATTATGTCGGCTGAAAGGATATGTGTGACCAGGAATTTTGCCAAAATTGGTAATAAGGGCTGATGGAATTATTAAAATGAGCACACGTAACCACTGACTCTTTATCCTGAGGAAGGAAGTTACGCTCCTCTCCTCAGATGGGCAAGGAGAGAATAGCACCCTCAGTGGAATGGGAGTGTTGGTACTTGAAGAGCGGTGCGTTTCTCTTCTTGCCCATCTGAGGAGAGGAGCGTAACTGCACTACAAGGGGAGCCGAGTAGAGATCACATCCTCTAAAAATTTTTCAGGAATATATGTTCTCAGAGTATGATCCTGGTTCCCATCACCACCATCATTAACGGCGCAACAATCGGTATCCGGTCCAGGCCTACTTTAATAAGGAACTCTAGACCTCTCAGTTTTGCGCCGAGGTTCACCAATTCGATATCCCTAAAAGCTGTCTGGCGACCTGGCCTAAGCAATCCTTCTATCTCAGGCAGGGTCTGTCTCGTCTTCTTTTTCTACTATGGATATTGCCCTTATAGACTTTTCGGGCTGGATCGTCCTCATCCATACGGATTAAGTCACCCGACTACCGCAACCTATTGAGCAGGATTTTATCCACATCGCTCATAGGCTACAGAATTGTTGAGGGCCAGGTTAAAGAGGACGCATGATAGGGCATCCCTTGTCATAGACCGTTGTTGATGTCGAAAGGTCTCGAGAGTGATCCTACTGCATTTATCTGGCCTCGCACGTTGATCGAGAGCTGATTAAGTCACCCGACTACCGCAACCTATTGAGCCGGATTTTATCCACATCGCTCATAGGCTACAGAATCGTCAATCCTCAATGTAGGGAGCCAAAAATTCTTCAGAGGATTCTTTTCTCGAACGCGGCCAAGAGTTCGCAATTCTTCTTGCTAAGAACCTAAGTTTCCGAGGAAGATCATTGTCTTGGACAGTAAGAGCTTTGACCCTATGGTGAGACGTTTCGAGCGGAACAGTTTTTGTAAGCTGAAATAGGTTCTGGTGGCTGACAACAACCGTGCGCGTATTTCTTCATCGTAGCTGTTATCTGTTGTGATTTTCGAACCTAGGTGGAGGAAATTATCAACGGTCTCAAGTTGTACTCTCCTATCTTTACCCTCCCCGTTTGACCTGTGCGATTTGATGTTGTTGGCTGGTTTTTTGTGCTGACATTGTCACCATATATTTTGTCTTGCCTTCATTGATGTACAGCCCCAGATCTCGCGCCAATGCTGCTTATTCGATCTGGAGGAAGGCAGTTTGTACGTCTCAGATCGTTCTTAACATGATGTTGATATTGTCAGCACAGGCCAGTAGTTGGGTGGAATTAGAGAGGATCGTAACCCTCGAATTTACCTCAGCATCACGGATCACTTTCTCCAGGGCGAGGTTAAAGAAGACGCATGATAGGGCATCTCTTGTCATCGACCGTTGTTGATGTCGGAAGGTCTCGAGAGTGATTCTACTGCGTTTATTTGGCCTCGCCCATTGGTCGTGGGCAGCCTAATTAGTCTTATCAATTTCGTCGTGTATAGTTTTACTGTGTCCGGATAGCTCAGTGGTTAGAGCACTAGGCTGTCATACGGAAGGTCGCGGTTCAAATCTCACTGGTGGCAGTGGAATTTGCATCGTGATTTGACGTCGGATACCAGTCGACTCAGCTGTGAATGAGTACCTGAGTCAAATCAGGGTAATAATCTCGGGCGAGCGCAATGCTGACCACATTGCCTCCTAGTGTACCGTTACGGTCTTGAATGAAGTGCTCTAACACACTTCAAGGCCCTGATCCAATATGGATTGTTGCGCCAACGATTATTATTATTATAGTTTTACCCTGGCTATGCTATCATAGACGGCAACCACCGGAGTCTACATTGGCCCCTCTGTATGTTCTGACATTTATCGGGGCTGACAGCTGGCGGTTCTGAATCAACACGTGGTCAATTTGGTTGAAAGTGGTCTCGCCTGGACAGCCCCATTTCGTATGTTTATGGACCGCTTTCCGAGAAAACCAGGTACTTCCAATAACCATTTCGTGTGACACTGCTAATTGAATAATCTGCAGTCGGTTATCATTTGTATTTTTATGTAAGCTGCGGGAACCAACGTATCGCCTGAATACTCTCCGTTCTCCGTCTCTATTTGGCTGTTAAAATCTCCAAGTATGATTTTGACATCATATTTAGGACAGGCTTCGAGGGTTCGTTCTACTGCCTCGTAGAAGGTATCGTTCTCCGACTCTGCAGTCTTCTCCGTAGGGGCGTGAATGTTAATGAGACTTATATTTCTATATTTGCCTTCCAAGCGCAGAGTGCATAGCCTTTCGCTGATATTTTTAAAGCGGATAACAGCTGGTTTAATTTCATGACTGACTAAGAAACCTACTCCGAGCACATGGTTTACTGGATGATCACTATAATATATGGTGTAGTGGCTCTTTTCCAGGAAACCCGTTCCTGCCCAACGCATCTCCTGCAACGCTGTTACATCAGCTTTATATTGGGAGAGGGTATCGGCTAGCTATTTGGCAGGTCCATTTCTGTACAGGGAGCGCACGTTCCATGAGAAAATACGCAAATCGTTAATCCGTTGTCGGTGTAGGGTCCGTCCTGTCCGAGGCTCCTTTCGTGGCTCCGTAACATCGGTTTTCCGTGTAGGGTTGTCAGCCCTACCCAACCCCCAACCTGGAGGACCAGTTGGTACAGTTTGTCCCGTTTTTAGGCGTGGGAGACTCGCCTTCATCCTTCTCCGTCTGCAGCTTTTCGTTACGAAAGAGCTCCCAGCGGTCACCACGTGGAGGTGGAGATACGGTTTGGTAGTAGAGCTGTTGGTGTTGGTTCAGCAGGCATTTCCCAGGTTTTATGCTCCATCGTGGGTACCAATCCACGTTTCGCCCTGGGACCTATACTACCCTTTGACCACCACATAAAAAATAGTCACACTATGAAAGATTGACCGTCTACGTCCATGAATCTGTCTAGGGTTAGTTGCAGGCCAGTATCAACAACTGTTTTTTTTTAAACAAAATCCGAGACATTAAAATGAGGTTTATTGAACGTGGTTATGTTAGGGACATTAGTGATTATGTGTTTCCAACATCGTTGCAGCGAAAAGGAAGCGTGTCTCACGATTATCCTGCTTTTGACTTAAGGTCTGGGTTCTCCCAGTTCGTGTTTTTCTCTGATTGTTTTCGTTTCACCAACCCGTATTGAAATAACGTCGGAATGATTCTTGAACACGAAGGTCCTGGCGTCCTGCCTTGTAGATACAATCTCAATCATTTTTAAACAAGGAGTGGAATGGTTCAGCCGACTCGGCATAAAGCACAACCATCATACATTGAACCAATTCCACAAAGTTGACTAAATTGACCGTGCAGGTCTGCCCGCAAATATCGAAACTCCATCGAATTTAGGATCAATTTTGTAATTACAAATAGGTCCCAACGTGGGGTACGCAATTTCTAGATTTTTGGCCCCCACATTCGTTGGCTCTATTACAATAAATCAATGGGAAAAGTATATGACTTGCGGGCTTGTCCAGGGCAGGCCTCGGCCGGATTAGGCCTGAATCCTACCAGGCGGTTTTTGTCCTCGTTATAATTCGTACACATGTCGCGTTTTTGAATTTATAGGAGGGAGCAAATGCCACCTTGTAACCACTTCGTTTACATAGCTCCCAGGGCAGAGGTCTCACCTCAGCGTCTGGTGAGTTGCCTCCGCCCTGGACAAAACCAGAAGTCATATACTTTTTGCAGCTTGTCCAAGAATGAGGGGTTCGTGGATCACAACCGTTGAAGTAGGATGCTTTCCAATTGTTCCGACCCGCCATCAAGTGGATAGCGAACTTAGAACTCCCCCGATTCCTAAACAAAAGCTCAGTGGAAAAAGGCCTATTCCGGCTCACAACTTCGTTTTGGTACATCAGATAAAGAAATAACAGTATCTCAACCTCTATTCGTGAGGCTCTCCACCAGAACTTTGGAACCCAGTTCTTCACTTCTTCAATACATTTTCAGAGAAATTATCCTTCAGTTTCATTATCGGGCGCGGCATCGCTTTCCCCAGACAGGGCTGTGAAGCGGGTGATTAGTAGCATTTCGTCCCAGCTGAACCCGTTGCGCGGCTACACGGCTGTGGTCAAACGGCGCCCACTCTTTTTTCCAGTGCCGTCTGCTTCCTTCAAGAAAGACTTTAGCCTGCACAAGGGGATTGTCTTGGACTTGACACAGACTAGACGCGTGCTCCCCACGTTCGAAGACCTCATAGGACCCCTCCTATGGTGGCTGCAGCGGCATTCGCGTGGCATTATTTCTCACCAGATTTCCAGCTTCTAAGGGGTGTGAACCGCAGGTTACGTGTGACAAGATGTGATGCGGAATACATTCTCAACAGAGCGCCTGAGCACATGACTGCTATAATATAATATTGCTTCAGGCCACCGCGTAAAACGATCAATGATCAGGCAAAGGGGCTAAAAGTCGAAGTGTTGTGGAAGCACTTTGTCGACTTAGGTAGTATAGCTACTTCCTTTCTAGTATGCCTAGTGATCTTACACTTTGTACATGGCGGCCAAAAATTTTTACTGGGGATGAGTCGGTTCGTTGTCCGGATACCGGGGTGTGCAATCGGGACAACGAAATATATGGTCTGGGTCCCTTTTTGGAGATCTCGGAGTACATAAAGGAAAAAGGGACAAAGGCTGAGGAAAAAAAAGAAGACAAAGGAAGGTGAGCCGGAGGTGATGAACTCTTTGAAATTGTATTTGAAGTCCGACTGCAGGCTCTGAAGAACTGCGTCAGTCTTCGGGGCCACAGCAGTTGTCGAAAAATCGACTGTGGCTGGGATATTGATCTCTTCGATATCCGGAACTAAGTTGTCTCTATCAGATTGAACTGACTTATGAAGGGTAAGTGTCAAAGTTGGTGGGGGACGTTATATCGGGCTGACAAAAGTCAAACGCTTATGGTCTGTGAACAAGGTGAACCCCCCCTTGTGCGGGATTCAACTGTTTTCAGAAGAAACCTAACGATTGCCAGATTTGCTTCACCATCTAGTGAAGACCAGTGCCTACTACGAGGCTTCGACAAACACGGCTAAAATTGCATCCTGTTGAGGGAGTGCCAAAAGTGTAGCGCTGTTTGATGGTCTTAAATGTCTGGACAGTTTCTTGAGACCACACAACCTCACGCTATTCTTGCGTCTTAGGATCAGACAGGAAGGGCTTTCTATGATCGGCTTTGGACAAGAAACTGCAGTAGAAGTTTACCATACGCAAGAACCTTCTAAGGGCTTTGATCGCCTTTGGCAGAGGAAAGCCCACGATCACTTGCACCTTGCCTAGCTAGAAATTTCACCTGCTGCTGGAGAAATTTACATTGTTCAACGTTGAGAATTAGACCATTATCAAGGAGGCGTGGAAAAGTGCACTAGAAATGTGTCAAATGCTCGGAGTCGGTGAAAGATGCGACCAGAACGTCATACAAATAGATGAAATAGAACGCTTAAGTTTGGTAGTACAGAGTTGATGAATTTCTGGAAGTTTTGCATCGCATTGCTCAGGCCAAAAGTCATTCGTGTGAACTCGAAAAGTGTGCAAATTGGTGTGTTTGGAAAATCTTCGCGAGCAGGGCTGTAAAGCGGTTGATTAATATCGCTTCGCCACAACGCTCCATCAAACTACCGTTGTAGATCCCCTCACGCCGTCCTTGTGTTTTTTCGTGCTTCCTTCCATGGGGAATTGAGGGTTACTACGCTACCTATTGAGCTTTTTCTTTTAATACTGACCCATTTCGGAAGCGTACTTACGTCCTCGATTCACTTTCTCTTAGGTTTCCATGCAAATTTCGTAAAGAAGCGGGGATAGTAGGTTGTTCTAGTTGCTGCTTTGTAAAACTTGTTCCTGAATTTAAACCTGAAAAGAAGATCAATTTCACTCAGTCCATCGATGACTTTTTTTTCGGTTCTTCACGATCATTGAAATTCTGTCTGGCCATCAAAAAAGTATATCTGATGGTTTTGACCAAGGAAGAGTCAATTCATCAGACATTGCCTCCTTGCCTTTGAGCAGTGGTTATAAGGTATCACTTCCTACTTACAACACGATATGCGTGTGAATTATAGTCAGGTCAAAAACTGTCTTGTCCTGGCCTAAGCTTGCCCAAAACCAGCCAATAATGGTAGGATTTGCACCAAACTTTCTAGTGTCCAGCTGTTTGTATCGTACGGACTGTGCTTCTCGGATGAAGTTAAAGTTCAATGGATTTTAAAATGGAATACATACATACATGTGTCATCAACTCGATATCGAGATTGAATGCGTAGATTTCACTAAGAGGCATAAAGATTGTTCCCGGTTTTTCAGTAGGTTAGTTTCTGAGAATAAGGCTTGTCTCACTTCAAGTTTATACTTTTTGACGTTCCCCTCTTCTCTTTGGCAAATGTCAAAAGCAAGAAGATTATTTATAGGGGATTCAACTCCCAACACATTCTTTAAAATTTTCTGAAGACAGAAAAGTATTGCACACGTTTGACCGTGACGGGAGTTGTGCGAGCAAAATTCCGCACATAAGGGCTGGTGTTAGTGACGTATGGAATGGGATGTATTTTGAGGCCTAGATTTTATGTAGATACGTCTTTGTGAATATTTTCAGATTTTTCAGCTGGAGACCTGGCACACCTTATGGAGTCTATATTTTGGGTCTACGTTCCCTCACCTTCAAGCTAATATGAAAGGCGCTGATTGTTGAACCCTTTTGTTTGATATTCCACTGACATCCCCCCCGCCCCCTTTGGGTTTCAGCCACATTGGGTTGTAAGACAATGAAGCAGCGGATGAGCTGACCAGTTAAGGAACACCGCCATTCTGCAGAATCGTAAATGGGGTCATGGCTATGGCATTAAAAAATGAAGAGGAACGGCTGAGGGAACTCTACTGGGCGAACTTACCAAGATTGGAATAGTCGAGGGTGCTCATGGGGGGATACGAACCCAAGGGGCGAAAAATTGTTTAAACCTCAGAAGAGCCTCCAGATCACAGTGGGAACACTCGCTGGTCACTGCAGGCTAAACTATCACCTGGGGAAGTTAGAGATATCTACGGACACTTTCTGTAGATTTTGTGGGGAAAGTGATGAAACCTCCATACATGTTCTGGGACCGGATACTGTCTTATATCTTAACTTTAATTAAATGAAAAAAAACAAAAATTTGTACATGCGTAATCAGTGAATATATTTCAATCAAATCAAGTTGTTTTATGAAATTGAATTAACACGACCAAATGTGACACTATCGACGATATCATTGCAAAACAAAGTTGATTGTCCAACGTGAATAGTCCGCAGGCGTTTATGTCAAGTTGTTGGAGTGTCAACTGCATTGAAAACGTATTGATCTGAAAGTACAAATGAGATACAAGTTGACAGCTAACATATTTGCTTCTCGTAAATTAGTAATAAAAAAATGAAATATAGTTATTCCCCGCAAATCACAAGGTTTTTCCCTTCCGAAGTCAACCAGTAATGACTGCCGCCTTCACTTAATATTGAGTGAAATTCTTAATAAAGTAAATATCTTTTTTTTCATAATATCTTGGGTTCGTTGAGAACGTTCTCGTGAATATTGTGTAATAAACTTGAATAGATTTTTTTTTTAGTTTTTTAAGTATTAAAGGAAAATTGGCAATTGGAATATTGAAGCGGGTATGCTAATTTATCAAACAATTTACACATGGAAATGAGGTAGGTTGTTGTGGTTTGGCTGAGGGTATCGGAAAACTGCTGGAAATGATTATAGTGTGAACAATTTGTAAACAATGAACTATTCTCTTTGCAGTTTCATCATAATTTATTTAGCGTAATTTGTTTATTGCTAAATGGAAAAAAAAATTTGTTGAATTAAGTTATAAGTGTTGGTGTGGAAAAAGGTTAACTTAAGATTACTTAGCACTCTGAGACTGGTTTGAGCACTTTTTATTTATTTATTTATTTAGTCAAAGGTAGTAAACAGATTATCGAACAAATTTAATTAAATATGTCTCCGTTGAGAAGAACCAACAAACAATTTTTTTTTTTGGAGTTTGAAAAAGAAAACATCTTAAAGGCGAATTGTATTTATTGTGCCATCTGCCCCTTGAAAAATCCGATGAAACGGTATACAAGTCGGAGTACCGGAAGTTCGGCCCTTCAGGTAAAAGGTTTTGTGTTCATCTTATGTGAGCAAGTCTCTATGCACTTTTTCCATTCGTGCATAGCTACACACACATTTGGAGCCCTCACTCCCCTATGTTTCCCCTAATGTCAATTGCGAAAAGTACTAATCGAGCCCTTTCATTTGATACCCTATATGACCATATTTTGCGAAAAAAAATGTACATCCCCCTTTCGCATGTATGGGGGCCCCCTTGAAATTCAATACAAAATGGCACCACTCGCTACATGTGAAGGGACACGCAGACCAGCAAATTTCGTAACAATCTGTCCAGTAGTTTCGGAGTAAATCGGGACTGACAGACTGACAGAGATTGAATCGGTTTTAATAAGGTTTTGCTTCTGAGGTAGGTAGGTAGGTAGTAGAGGTAGAGGAAGGGTGGAGGTAATTTAAATTGCGAAGGGCAGACCGTAGAATTTAAGAGATGCAGTTGGCCTGGATGGTCTTTGGAATTGAATTACGTCCAGCAAAAAAAATTTAGAATGGTCCTGGTGGGATCCTTATCACCAAACAGACCCGTCGAGAGGTGGGACAGGAAAGTGGAAGAGGACCCCTTTCGAGCCCGGAATAGAATTAATAAATGAATCTGTTGTTTGTGGACAAAACAGAAATGTGATGTAGAACCTAAATTTTCCAGCACGCCATTGCTACTTACGATTCACGATTGATGAATGAAATGTCCGATGATGGTGTTAAATGGTTGATGAGGGCCACACAACCATCTCCCACGAGGAGTCTACTGGTCCTCCAATAATAACGTGGATATTGATAAACGCCCAACTCATCCGTGACCTTCGATTCAATATTTCAGTAGATGAAGCTTTCCAGAAAATTGCGGCACAATAATTAAAAAGGACCAATAGTGTCAGAATAGTGTCTGATCATGGGGAAAGGGTTTGGTGTATACCAGAAATTGGTGGTGGTGGTTTAGTTAGTGACGGAACTATCATACTTTTCACTACATGCAAAGACAAGATAAGACGTAATTTTCAGAAAAACAATGGCAACTGTTTGCTGAAGCTGAGAAGGCATAATTTTGTTTGTTTATCTGGAAGAATGTAGATTCGCTACAATGAGATATTATATTTGCGAGCTGCTATGAAAAGGGATATGGTTTTCTCGGGAAATTTGTCATTATTGTGATCACAACCCGCGGCTCGTACTGCGCGAAAAAAGAAAAGAGGAACTAAATCTACTCAATGGGAAGTCTTGGGCCATCATTTTACATCTCAATGTTCCACCTCCAAATTATCATCAATATCGAGGATCTCGAAGTGTTCATCCTGTGACATTCAAAGGTGATGTTTAGAACGAGGCATCAAAAATAAAAAAAATAATGGAACGAAGATTGATAAAGAACAATTTTAATCATCTTCATAAGCACGAACACAAGGGGGCTGAACTTTTAACATCATTTTCAATAATGTAGTGTCCGCGTCAGGTGCAGTCTTTCCTTCGCCTTTTTCAAAGGCAAACCAAAAGGGAATGCATCTACTAATATGACATAATCTCCCCTTTTCTTACATTTTCAACGTCTCTTGCCTTTCGCAGTTTACTTCTTTCAATTTTCCCTTCCCTTCAAAAGGCAAACATCGACCTTGCATTTAAAATTGACCGGTTCATATATTTCGGAATACAGATTTAACGGTTGATCTGTTGAGACGAGTGAGGTTGTATTTTTATCACAGAGATTAACGGAACGGGGGACCGGCTGATTAGAAGGACAGCTGATGAGCTGGGCCGGAGTATTCAATTTGTAAGCGAGTCTCGGACCGTAAGGTTTCGTCTTCTGAGAAAGAGCAAGCGTGGTTTGAAAATTTGTAATTTTGTGAAAATATTTCTGAGTCAAAAGAAGAGAAATCGTTCATATTTACGCCGGTTAATGTAGAAACCAGGTTGGAGCGAAGTTCTGGGAAATCATCTCGATGAACAGGAATTGTGGGTTTTGTGATGTAGAAAAGAAAAATAATTTTCAGTGCGTTGGGTTACATTTCGGTTTCATTTTTTACTATTGGTGATTGGTGAACATCGGATGTGATGTCCGCTACGATTCGATGCATCAGTATTGACTTCTGATTTTTCTGATAACGGAATGAGCTCCACACACGAAATTTAGCGGAAAGTACAAGTAGTGATTCGCTTAGTTTTCCACATTCGAGAGATTCGCCTGCGCCCACGCACCAGAAAGAACACGCGAATTTTTATAAAGTGACACGGGAGGGATCGAAGTGCTCAAAGGACACTCCCTCCATTCTCGAACCTGGCTAGCACAGAGGCGTGCAAGCACGTGTCGGCGGGGTACTTCAATGGGACTTCAAAATTTTCGGGCGGACCTTCACGGTCAGTTTCGCCATTGTTTTAGGTGTTCCTTATTTGTCATCTCCCATCACAAAAGTTAGGTCATTTGTTCGTTGGAAAGGTTCTATAGTTGCTGGAACCATGAAAGATTTAATTCTGCAATAATACAATAAATAGGGAGAAAGCAGTGAAAGCGTCAAGGAATCTGAAGTTATTTTAGAAAATGCATGTCGCCATGGTCTGTTTTGATGTCAGGGCACTATTCCGCAATGTCCCAGTCAAAGAGCGGTGGAGTAATGTCCCAGTGGAAGGCGGCAAAGTTAAGTTCCATTACCATCAGTGGTTCTCAAGGAGAGATTGCTACCAATTTTTTCTGTATCCTGATCGCTCCTTTAGTCTACGAATCCAAACAGCAATTGAGTTCGCTCGTTAATCGTGATACCTTCATGCGATATTCTAGGGCCTGGTCAAGGAGCATGGGGCTAGATAAATCCTCTTGTTTTTGTTTCAAAGTTGGGCGTTAGCTTATTCATCTCCAATATTATTTTGCTTGGTACAGGTTGTCCAACATACGCCAAGTGTCTGGGGACTCTGTGATTGTTGTTTTTTCGTAGTATTGCAGGGAGCTGCATCTTTCTACGTAGGGTTTGCGCCTACGAAGACAGTTCCTTCGGCCGAAAAGATTATGGCAACTGGCTTTTGGGACTCACAAGGAATGATCCTCATCGACTATCTGGAAAAGGTACAACTATTACAGGTGCATATTATTCATCCTTATTGGACAGTTTGAAAACCGAGCTGCAAGAAAAACGACCATGATTGGTCTACAAAAAAAGTCCGAAACGGCAAGTCGTCTGTTTTTTGAAAATTTAGTGCTAGCCTAACAGAGTGGACTAAGGAAAATATGAAAAAGGTGCTCTCCAATTGGTCCGATCCGCCATAAAGTGGGTAGCGAATTCAGGACTCCCTCCTGCTTCGGCTAGACGAACGTCCCTGTATATCGTGTTTGCGAGTCATTATAAAGGGAGCGAATAACACCTAGTAACCACTTCGGTCGTGCTGCTCCCAGGGAAGAGGTGAGGTAGCGTCCGATGAGTTGCATCTGCCCTGGACAAAACGAAAAGTATGAAGGATCATGTTCCTTCTTTGTCGAACAAACAGTTATAATTATGCTATAGAATGAGGACTTGGGGGAATTGATTCTTCCGAGGTTTTTGTCATCAATCTCAGTCTGGAGACACTCAATTCCTTGGGGATTGGGGTGTGACTGATAGCTTTCTAGAGATTTCAAAATTTATCTGATCGCATTGACTGGTTTTCAGGCATTATTATGGCATGGATTCAAAGGAGGTGATTGACTTGGGCTTCAGCGTTGGTCAGCCGTGCACATTGTCGAAAGGTAGGCTTTGAGAATGTGGTTCGTAAGGATGTTTGGTTTTTCGGTGGTGGTGGACATGTTTTGGGACAGGATATCGAAATGGCTTGGAGTTTTTTCCAAGTTGCATGGAGACTTTTTGGAGTTCCAGGTATTCATTTGGCTTGAGTGATACCTTTCTGGAGATTTCACCATATATTTGACTATGACACCATCGATGCATACCGTTTTTGAAAAATCAGTGATGGTGTTATTGGTACAGTGGTGCAGGATTTATCTCCACATGTCGAGGGGGGCATTTATCCAGAAGATGAATCCACAAGTTACCAAAGGCCTAATTAATCCCTTGTAGTAGAACATGTTGACTTTTGTAAGCAGAACGTTTGAACTGAAATTAGGGGTTGTCTACTGCTTCGCAGTGATAATGGAAAAGGAAACGGCGAACTGTTTTGTGGATTGAGAACTTGCGGGAATTTGTTCTTACGAAGGAGGTTTTCTTGGCGAATCCCAGTTTGTGTACACCATTTGGTAGCGCCTTGTTAAAGACATTTTCAAAGTTATCCTCATTCTATTCCCACGGAAGACAATCGGTTGACACTTTTGGACATGGAGGGCTAGTTTCCAGTTGGTGAAGTATCGGTAAAACTTGTAGGGTGAGGTTACCTGCATGTGTAGTTTGTGAAGGTGTTAACGGTGAGATTACCGGTATATTTGAAGATCTTGACCTTATTGTGGTTGGAAGTGAGGTTAGAGATGTTTGCTATAAAGGGCAAGAAATCGGTTGCGAAAAGGATGGAGCCTTGTGGGGTTCCAACCGACGCAACATTGCCAAACTTTCACTTGTGAGCGTCCATAATGTAGAAACCTAAACATTAGATTGCTGAAGTGTGCTGAAAGTTTAGGATATTATTGAGCTTGTAGATTGGTTGAAAGCGTTTCTTATATCAAGGAGGCGGGTCTATGTTTATTGATGGAATAGCTGACAAGATGCAAGGCAGGCAAAATTTATGGAAGAATTCAAGCAACGGTTGGAAGTAATATTTAATGAAAAAAAGGTGAACGAAAAACAAAAGGAAAGTGCTCAGGAAGTAGCGTAGCGAGAGAAAAAAAAATCGCAGTATAAAGGTGCTCCAGAAGTAGCAGAACAGATAGTAGCTACAAAGCGATTGGGAGATTCCCCCGAAGAACCTCAGGAAAGAAAAGAGGGAACTGTAGTGTGCCAAGATGAAAAGCCGATGTATTAGAAACTGAGTTTATAGAAGGAAGTGATAAAGCGTGAGAACGCCAATGAGGTTCCAAAGCCGACGGAAGAGATGGTGCAAGAAATTGAAAAACGGCAGGAGGAAGTTGACAAATTGCAGTCCAGTGAGGTTATTCGAAAATAACAAGAAATGGTCAGTCAGGAGGTGACTAAAGAGGAGGAGCGAAACTGCCGAGAAGCAGTAGACCATGGAGAGGTCATAAGTGAAGGTCTAAAATGGCAGGAGGAGGCCATGCGAGAAGGTACAAAATAAAAGGAGGAAATTTGTAAGCAGGGTGGCAGGACAGTGCAAAGTCGGAAGAGATGACTATTCAAGAAGCGATACGTCAGACGCAAAGTGTTAAGTGGCGAAAAGCGATTGAGAAGAACTTGAGACCGTTCAGGACAAAGGTAGCAACAGACATACGCTGGACTGGACGGCAAGGAATCTCGCAACAGTTTACAACTCGCTTAGTGACTTGAAGGCAATGGTTCGCCGAGTTGTAAAGTTGATGAGCGTAACACTTACTTATACGCATTTTTAGAAGCAAGTGCCATGATTGGAGTACAGGAAGGTACGTAACATGGAATTAGAAGAAGCGTTGCAGGAATCGGAAGGGATAGATAAATGGACATGGAAATATCAGGAGTTTTGGGATAATTACTGTGAAGGAACCGAAGTGATAAAGTAAGGAGGATACAGGAGTGAGTATCCTAGAGTGATCCAGTAGTGTTTATTGTTTGAGTGCTACGGCAGAGAAAAAGT
This sequence comes from Hermetia illucens, assembly GCF_905115235.1. Classification (NCBI taxonomy): domain Eukaryota; kingdom Metazoa; phylum Arthropoda; class Insecta; order Diptera; family Stratiomyidae; genus Hermetia; species Hermetia illucens. Next base: position 8,860,757 of record NC_051852.1, read on the forward strand.
TGAATTTTGAGCAAGTATGGCAAGGCTCTGGAAAAGTGATAAAACTAAATGAAAAGGAGGACCATAACCAAAGAGGAAGCTGTGATGATTTAACGGTTAAAAATTGCTCAGCTAAGATGTATCTGGTACAATAACAGGATCTTCTGCAAATGGGTAGATATGTGTTTAACGTTTCGGAAAATGAAGGTCATGGGGTAGTACAAATGTTGATGGTTGTGTTACGAGCAATCACCCGGGACATCATATGGAAGCATCATGAAGAAATGAGCAGTGAGAATTTAGGTGTCATCGAAACTACAACGACGGGCAAACGCGGTTTTATTGGACAAGATGCTTAGGATTATATTGCGTAAGATTAAGTGAAGAGTATAACTTTGGAAGTATGGAAGTATGGAAGAGACGAAGTAGGAAGTTCATGCTCCTATGTTAGATTGGAACTACATTTGGAAGGAGTTTTATGATGCAGAAAACAAGCAAGGTTTGTTATAAGAACCAGTTCTGTTAGCTCCTTCAAGAATCAATTGGTGTGGCTCCAGAGTTTATAGCACAAGAAGGAGAAAACATTAAAGTCGCAATCGAAGTTGGAAGTACCTCGTTGGGAGACTACGGAATTTAGTGATGACGTTAACTGAGTTAGTCGAAGTGGACAAATTGGAGTACTTGGGGAAATGGGCACGATTCGGAATACCAGGCAGATAGCGATGATTCTTGTTCGGTACGAGCAAGTTTAGACGGTGGACAGTGTGACGAAAATCACTTTGATAGATTATGTGTGACGCCAATTTGAATTATAGTAGTGACAATTAGCCAGGACACTAAAATTGTATAACAGTAGGGCGAATATTTAGTTAGGACAATTGTTAACAGATGACTCTAATGCTAGTAAGGAAATCTTGTCAAAGGCGCAAAGTAGTTTTCTAGCAAAGTGTTCACATGTCTGCCTGGAAAGTTCCGCGGGGTATAAAAGAGCCGGAAGTCCGCCCTCGAAGTAAGTCTAGTTCTAGAGTTAGAACAGATCGCGTCGGTTATGAATATTCCTCGAATTGTACCGTTAATGTAACTAGTGACGAGTCTACGTAAGGCAAGAACGTAACAGTATTATTCCTATCATAGTATTTGCCGATGATTAAGTTGGTCTGCCCAAAGATTTTGTCACAAGACAAATAGATAGGCCTAGAACTATCAAAAATAATTCATTTTTGTGGATAGGAGTGATCCAAGCACGTTTCCAGCTACAGGAGAAGTTGGGGTGTACAGGCAACTAATAATTAGACGAGCAAGGATTACGATTGGCTTCAGGGTATCTTTGCGACTTTGTGAAGCTATGTTGACTTATTGCTTTCCCTCGGTTTTTAATGTATTTTGCGACCGTTTTGGGCTTGACATAGTCATTTCGTGATATAAAGGGATGTTAAGGTTTCTGGCTTGAGCTATGAATATTTTTGTCAAAAGTAAGGTCGGACGACCTCACTGACTTCAAAGAAAATAATTTCTTTTCTCTCATCTCTTGTCCTCACTTCAATGAGTTCGCAGTTTTATGGTATATGGAAGGAGTTTTGTTTGTGTATTATAGATCGACAAATGATAATTCACGATATACTCATGCAGGATCCAGGAATACATCATGTACTATTTTTTTTTTTGAATCATCTAGAATCATTTTACTCACAGTTGTACAAAGACGACTATCCAGCCTTTGGAAATCTGTCAATTTAGCCATCATTTCGCTAATTGAATTTGAATACCACATAATTCCATTTGACAGATACATTATTGATGACAATTCAATTAAAATAACTGCTCCGTATACATTCAAAAATATCCAATTCTCATGACCGCTGATATTTTCAAGAAAACTCGCCAGAATGAAGTAGAATTTTATAACTATGGTTGTGTTATTCATAGTTATATTTGAAAAAAATACTAGTCCTAAGCAATAATTCAATTGTTCCACTGCTCTATTCATCCGCCATAAAAGCAAACTATAGGCATCCAGTTGGTCGCTGATATAACAATATTCCTGGATTCTGGATCCTTGTTTTTTATGGGCCTTCAATTGTGATAATTTGTTCAACAATTTTGCTAAATTTTTAGAATATTTTCTGTAAATATTATGGACTACTAAGTATGTCAGGAAAATCCAATCCGTATGTGACTCCGTCATTACATATATCAAGCTTGAGACAAACGTGGCCACGAAAATTGCTACATGCAGGTTTTGATAACTAGAAAATTTATACCAGTTAAAAGTTACAATCCGAAGAATTGCCAAACAAATTTTAATAACCACGAAAATGATCCATTTAGCACTAATCACTTGTTTTTCATTGGAAAAGATATTAGATACTATTTGAAGGAATTCGTCGAATACATTCGATAGTTTCGATGCAGTCAACCAATGCCACAATAAGGAGCACACTACACAGAAATATAACAAAATATACATAAAAAGAGCCACTTGGGTGACCATTAAATCACGAAAGCCACTTTCTACTTTATAGGAATAGCTAAACGAATAAAATGCACAGAAAAGATAGAATATTATCAATATTCCATTAAAAATCCATATTTTCTTTGAAAATTTTAAACGATTTTGATTTTGATCGTATTTGAAAGATACAAGTCCATAAAGACGTAGTTGATAGTAAATTAGATAGAATAGTATTAAATTGGATGAAATTTTATGGGGCAGAATGTCCATTCTTAATTGATTGAGAGTTTTCACTTTTCTGATGTATCTTTTTCAATGTATTTCAATATGAATTGCGTTGTGCAGTTACACATAGAATGTCCGTATCCCTCGCTATTAAGGTTCTGAAATTATTGGAATGAACAACCATGAAAAGTAATAATAAAAATTATTTTGTGATTATCGTAATTAGAACCCTCTCAATTTAATCAGAAAATATTTTTATGAAGGTATCAAGTGTAATTTAAATAAGTAGCATCTAATGTCCTGAGAGAAATGCCTGCCTGTCTCCCTGTTTGACATATCTAATTTATTCTAAAACGGCTGAAACTATTGTCCTAAAATTTAGTGGGAACATCTGGTCCCACTCCAATATCTGATCAAATAAAGTTAGAAGTTTGAAAATTTACCGGAAACTCATTTGAAATATATTCTAGGAATGCAACAACATAAGAAAAACATAGAGCATGATATTGAAAAGTTTGGTGAAAGTCCCAATGTTATTAGTGCTAACTAACGTTAAAGCTAATCGAATGGTCATTTTCGTACGTGCTACCCTTTAAATGAGAAAATGTGCGTTTTTTTCTGAAATTGATTTCTCGCCTCTGTTGAGCTCTGATTTGAGACTAGCAAACGCGCTTTTATATAGGCACCGTAAAAGCCGCTCCAATAATCGGGCAACGTTGCTTCAATTGTGCAGGCTAAAACAGCTTCCGCAGACCATACAAATTGACGCTTCTTCCGAAGCATGTTTGCCATCAGTGCAGTCAGAAAAGCATAGTCAGCTACGGATCTCTAGTACCATCCGGACCTTTCAGGGAACCGCCGAAATTACTAGATTTTTGGGCGCAGAAAATCAGATGGCGCACAAATTGGCGGAGTATGGTTTGAGGTGTATTGTAGAGTCGTCCTGTAACTGTGAAAATCACCTTATCCTTTTAAGTTTCATCCAGTATTGTGAATTTGTTAGAAGACATTCTTCGGGTCTAGACTTATAATAAATCTAGCCTTCTTGAAATGACTGAAAATCCCCTCGATAACAGCTAAGGAAAGAACATCTTTTACGGTGACACTGTTCGGTTTGCTTGGTTTCAGCACAAGGGTGACCAGCGAAGAGTAAGCGCTTTCCTCTATAATTTTTAAAATCAGTAATTGATCAATCTTAGCGATAGCTTTTCGCTGACGGGAAAGTGAAAAGCCTGTGTTTAATTAATTACTGCGTCAGTGGACGAAAAACCGTCATCGAAAACACCGGGGTTTGCTCGCTGATGCGTGATCGATTGATGCTGACGTCCTCGACATGTCCTTTTGAACATGCAGAAAGTACAACTACGAGGTTAGACAATTAAGTAATGAGACTGATTCCATAAAAACTGTATATTTAAAAATTATTCTACCACTCTTCCATCCCCTTCAAAGTAGTTCCCTTGGGCAGCTATACAGTGATTCCAGCGCGTTTCCCACTCTTCGTAACATTCCTGGAGCGCTTCGACTGGGATGTCCGCGAATATCCTCGTCACGGCCGCTTGGATGTCCGTAATTGATCCAAAGTGTGTTCCTTTGACCACCGAACAAAAAAAAGGGTGACATATCGGGCGAATGAGGCGACTGTTGCAACACGGCGATCCCTTTAGAGGCTAAATACTGGGACACGTTGAGGACGGTGTGGCACGGCGCGTTGTCGTGATGAAGGATCTAGTTGACTCGTTTTCGGAATCCTTCGAGTACTTGGCGATAGTAGACTTCATTTACGATTTGCCCCGGTGGAACAGATTCTTCATGGACCATGGGGGGACCATGGATTAAAAAAGGTAATAATCATCGTTGTCATCTTCGACTTGCTCATGCGAGCTTTTTTCGGACGGGGGGCGTGCGGAGACAACCATTGTGAGCTTTGGCGTTTGGTTTCCGGGTCGTATTGGGAAAATCAGCTCTCATCGCCTGTAATAACTGGATCAAGCAGGATGGGATCGTTTTCCTCTTGTTTCAAACTCCGCGCTCTGCTCCTCCTCATCTTCGCGAACACCTTTTTCATCCCGAAATCGCCTGTTAAAATTTTTCTGACTGTTTCGCGGTTCATACCCAGTTCCGAGGTCAATATTCGAACTACTAAACGCCGATCTTCACGGGTTAGGGCGCGCACACGCTGCGCATTCGCATCGGTCCGCACCTCGGCAGGTCTCCCACTTCGCGCCTCGTCTTTCACGTTTTCACGCCCCTCCTTAAACTCTTTATGCCATCGAAACACCTGGGCACGACTAGGAGCACTATCACCATGCATTTTTACAATTTTAGCGTACGGTTCCGAAGCTGTTTCGCTCAATCTGGCGCAAAATTTTATTGCGACGCGTTGCTCTAGATTTCGTTTCTCCATTTTCGTGACGAGCACCACCAACACACGTCTACTCAACACGACACAGTAGGAGAACTAAACAAGCTAGAGCGAAGGTGAATATATCAATGGAGAGGGGAAGGATGCCGGGGAAGGGGATTTGAAGGTTGCAGGTATACCACAAGCGCGGCAATAAAATCAGTACTTAATTGTCTAACCTCGTAAGTACTGTGCAAGTCCCAATTTATGCTCAAAATCAGCACCGAGATGCAAAGTTTGTGCCAAGGACGGGATTAGGACGAACGATTTTGCTCGATCACGTAACATACTGTTGAATGGCTAGTCTCGTCAGCTATCCTGGAATCAATGCGTAGTCTCTCCCGCTTGATCTGATCGCCGAGCCGACGAAGCTATGCAAGTCTGAAGACAAGGAGGCGGGAGATGATAATCTCGAGGTGTTTTGGGCTAGAACATCTTGTGTCGAGGCTTTAAGGTTTTTGTCGCTCCACAGTTGAAGCAGAAAATGTTCCGTTTTTCCAGGCGTCCTTTTTTAGCGGTGCCCGCGTTGCCCGCGTTGCCGACAGTTCAAATATCTGTAGATGTGAAAGCCTCCTCCGCCTGCGAAACATTCTTTTAGAAAATCGTGGAAGGTTCGTCCTTTAGTTCGGAAAGTTGTCGACACATGCCAGAGAGTGGGACAGACCTTCGTGTAACTATGCGGTTGATACCAGAATTGATTTTCACTAGTTTCCTGAAGGTTTATGCAAATATTCACCCCCTGGATTGCTGGTATTCTCAGTACCATCTCCAAATAGCATGTGAACATTACCATGAGAAGTACAAGGTCAAGGTCTCCACTTGGCGACCGTTCGTTTGAAAACTTTTTTGACGATGAGCCTTAAATAAGACGTGTGCATTGGAGAGGGTGCTTAAAGTCACCGCTTCAGAGGAGAAAGCGTCAGTGTTGATCTTTTGGAAACTCGATGTCATCTCATCGGTGCTAGGATAGTCTGAGTTTTTCCGCGTCTGAGCCGGAAGTTGTTTTGGTCGCGCGTCAGGCACAATGGTACTTGCGGCCACGGCGATCAGTGCTTCACAAATTCCTTCAAAGAAGGTGGCGCCTAGGCAATAGGCAGAACTCTTCACGCGCAAGTAATTGAAGAATCTCCAACATGTGTGATGCTTTTCTTTCATCATGCGAATTCAAGCAATCTGCCGGGAGACGAATCTCCTGTATGTAGTCTTTTTGCTTCCACCATTACTTCGATTGTGTTAGATCAGTTTGGTAGAAAAGAAACGTAATTAAGTTAGTTCAGGTGCCTACACTTTTTCTAGAAGAAGGAAGAGAGATAGGAAGTGGCGGGAGGGGTAAGATTTGCATGTGGCAATCACCGCCGGGAGTGGGTGACTCACCTGTCAGTTCTCCTTGAAGTATCAAGTTGTGAGCATCTTGTCAATTTGTATCTTTTTAGTCGCTGTTAAAATGAGCACGCGACGCACCCTAAGTCTGTGTAACGGTTTAGCCATTTTAGAGAAGTATCTATCAAGCACGGAAAGAAGTACGAATTTACTCCAAAAATGGGGCAATATGGGACAACAGTAATCATTTTAAGAAATAGGCGAGAAATTTAACTTGAAATATTACAAAATCAGTCTCAGAGTCGGAAGCAGAACAGGCGTGGACAGGACGCCAGTGTTGAAACCGTGATGAAAGAATGATTTAGGATTTGGTTTCACCCCTGGTGAGAGAGTTAAAATATTTTCTATGGAAAACAAATGAAGAACAAGGCACATTCACGTTCTTATCAATGAGAGAACAATGGAATGAGAATTTGCAAAGAAATTTTGACGTTTATGCGTTGTACCAGTGTCACTCACAAAATAGTTGGCTTATCGAAGATTTAAGACTGAGATCCCCCACAATTTCCAAATCCTTGAAACGTATACCCGGGAGGCCAAATCTGTCTGTCCATCATGAACAAAGCCAGCAGCAGCATCAGTCCATCTAATGTGAGGAAAGATGATGTTGAGGAGCCTGACGAAGTCGAAGCTCTTAACTCAGACGTTCTTTGGCTTGTAAGAATGTTGCTAATTAAGATTTTTTTCCTTCATTGATCGTTCAACATCAAGAACGGTCTAGGACAATCTACCTTCATCCGGATTGAGCAGTCGCCGCAAGATCTTGGGCTGCACATTAATGAAGGCAAGATGAAGTACAAATTGGCAACGTCAGCGCCAAAACCAAGACTGAAAGAACCAACAACATCGAGTCGCACTGGTCAAACGAAAACAATGAAGATAGAAGACTACAACTTTGAGACCGTTGAAAATTTCTCCTATCTAGGGTCGAAAATTTCAGCTTATAAAACTTTTTCGCTCGAAACGTCTCACCATAGGGTCAAAGCTCTGTACAAGACAATGATCTTGTCAGTTCTCATGTATTTCTCGGAGACTTGGGTTCTTAGCAAGAAAAATTCCGAAATCTTGGCTGCGTTCGAGAGAAGAACCCTCCGAAGAATTTTTGGTCCCTACATGAAGGTGGACGATTCCGTAGCCTACATAACGACGAAATCTATGAGCGATAAAATGATCGTCTGCTTGTGGATAATATCCGGCTTAAAAGGTTGCGGGGGTGGGTTACCTAATCCGTATAGATGAGGATGATCCAGCCCGGAAAGTCTATCTATGGTAAAAAAAAAAGACCAGGCAGACACTGCTTGAGATGAAGCGATGGCGTTGGTCAAGACGTCAGATAGCTTTTAGGGATATCGAATTGGTGGACCTCGGCACAAAACCGGGATGTCTGGAGGTCCTTACTAAGGCAAGCCTAGACGGGATATCAGTTGTTGCGCCATTGATGATGATGATACGTCCGACAATTTCAACTTTAAAGAGCTTATTTGTTCTGCTGATCACCCGATATGGGCGGAATATTTTCTTTGGACCATCGTTACGAATGAAGACATGGTTTGTTGACGCCAGGTCTTTAAATATGAACACTCTTTTGCTGTCATGTTGAATTCCATTAAGTGCACGTAACATTTGGAAATGATGTCTTAATTCGTTAGCGAAATTAAACGTGTATACTTGCTCGTTGTTGGACTGTGGGTCGTCTGGGGGGCGTAATGACTGACCATACACCATTTCCGTTGCAGTTGCGCCGTGGTCTTTCTTTCAAGCTGGGCGAATGCCTAGTATCAAGACAAGAAATGCTGACTATTGCGACATTGTATTGCTGCTTTGAGCTGACGGTGAACGGCCGACCATGCCATTGCCATGCCGGATAGGATGCTGTAGTTCTGATGGGGGTTGCGCCGGTCAGATTGCTGAGCCCTTCCTTGATATGTGGTGATCCGAATGGTATGTCGAATTTGGAAATCTATGTGTCAAGGAACGCTCTGGTAACCTCCCCTGATCGGGGATTGATGTTACTTGTGGCTAACGTGAGCGATACGTGCTACGCCATGGTCAGGAGGTAACGTTGTCCCTCACAATAAGGCATAACGATAAGATCTAGATGAACGTGCTCGAATCTAGATGATGGTGGAGCAAAGGTCCCGATAGGTGCAGTGATATAATGAGTCACTTTTGACAATTTTGCAACCACGCGTCCAACTCGTGTAATCAGTTTTGACAGATGACCAAACAGCTCCGACGTACCAGTTTATTGGTGTTGTTTGTCCTTGGGTGGGATAGGTAGTGTAAGCTGTTGAAAAAAATTTTTCGAAATAGGTGAGTGATGTAAGGTCGTGTAGATACATCACACCATGGTTTGAAGCTTGCCCCCAGAACCTGGAATCACTTTTGTCGAAGCCCTGTGTTTCCCTGTTGTATTATAGTATTTTGAGCTCCTCTTCCTTCCTCCTCAATGCGCGATAATGCATCCGCAGCAACGATGTCGCAACCGGATATGTATTGGATCGTTTTGACTTTCACCTCCCAAAGCCTCGTCGAATCTTTGTAATGTTTGCGCTGCATTCCGTAGGCTGGATGTTGCGAATGGAACCGCGTAAAGGCTGAACAGTGTTGTGACGCCAGCTGTGGGTTTGTGGTGTTATTGTGTACGAAATTACTGAAGTCCTGCCTGGTAATAATCAGGAAATCTAATCTGTCTGCCGGCTTTCGTTGGGTTTGCCATTGCAGGTTGTTGAACTAAAGTTTGATCAGTTTGCGAGATGTCTCTCCAGAGAGCAGGTATTGTCGCGGTGGTTTCCTGGGGTTGGTTTGAGACCGGGTTTCCTTCGATGTTGTTGGCGATCGTGTAAGAAATTTTTTTTTGTGAAACTGTGTTCACACTGGTCATTGCGGCGAGGGTATTGTTTAGCCAGCTCAAGTTAGCAGCACTCTTTGCGGATTCAAGCGAAGAGTTTTGTTGAATTGGTTAATAAGATATTCTCGTCATAGTTTACCCCTCTTGATCATGTGACGTCTACAGGCAACTGGACTTTCGTATTTTGGTCGAACATAATCAGGCGTTGTGAAGGGGATGGAATGTAACTATCCCCAAGTCCACATGGTTTCATGCATCGGAATTGAACCTCCAGTGGTATCAACATATACAACGGGGGCGAAGAATTTTGGACTGTACGCAACTTGGACTGAGAACGTTGACATTTCCGTCTGGATGAATTCACGGAGTGAATCTGCTGTTTAAAGTAATTAAATTAGTTCAGACAGTTTCGGACGTTCTTATTCTAGGTAAGCGTTTGGAGGTGATTAGCACCGCCATACTCCAACAGTTCAAACGTACTCGCCACGTTTTGAAAAAAGGAAGAAATTGGAAATGACAGAGATGACATCCATAAAAATCCGAGGAAAGACACCTCCAACAAGCTGGGCCGCGAAATACCTTATAGCGTTTAGCCACTACAACCCGTATTTCCAGAGACTTTTGAAGGCTACTACTTGCGTAGCCTGAGCTCCAGAACAAACATAAGAATGCCAAGAGTTGTGGTATACGGCGCAGGATTGCACAGGTAACTCTGGGGTGAAGCAATGCAATACTGGCATCGAAGGAAAAGACGTGTAACCCAAAAGTAGAATATAAGTCCAATGCACGTGGAGCCTACCAAGAAGTAGCTCAAGAGGTTGATGACATTTCTATCTAGCAAACCAAAAATCAATTTTGGAGCTGGAGTTGGCTATTTTTTACGGGTTTTTGTTTTTTGAACACTAACTAATGTTGGGCTAAAATGTCAGTGGGGGTTGGGGAAAAACTGACTTGAAAGGTAGCGAAAATTGGACGGTCAATTTTCCCTGACAACGCTGGTCTGACAACATCTAAGTGTAGCTACACCGAAGTATCTCGTTAGCGGGGTCTTGTTTTCCTCTTTGTTAGTCAGGTTCGGGAATGTAAGTGTGGTTCTTTCGAGATTTCAGTCCCTTACATGCCGTTTGTAAAATAACGTTTGTTAATACATTACTATACTTTCAATATATAGTCGATATTTGGACGCTGCCTTCATTGCTATGTATGTTAGAAAGTTACATTTCAATTGCATGCAAAACCGGATTCATTGTCGGTTGCCATGAGATAGATTAGATAGATTAAATATTGCTGATTTGCTATAAAAAAATATTAATGTTTCTTGTTTTATATCTTTTCAGGTGAGTTCTGAACAACTTCAGATGAAATAATCTAATGTCGTATTTGGTCCGTTGTAAGTTTTTGAGACTGTGATTCGAAACAGAATGCAAACTTCATTGTTATTAAAGAAATCTAAATAGATAAATAGACTCGAGCGTCAGTTTTAAACATTGTTTTTACCTCAGAGATACTCACACATCTTTCAAATCGGTCTTCAATTTCTATGTTGTAATTGGTGGTAGTGTCAAAATGATGCTTTATATTTCTCGAGTATATTGTTATCGATTGGTAAACGTAGATCGATAAGCACATACTTATAAAATCAGTAACTGAAAGCAGGGTAACGTAGAAAAATGGCGAATTGGAAAATTTTCCATCGCGGAAAAGCCAGTTGTTAATAAATAAAAAATACAAATAATAAAAGCCAATTACTGAGTTAAGATAGAAATCTATAATGATGACAGTGACTGAAACGCCGTAGAATCGATTGACAGATTGTAGAATTTCATGAAACCTTTTCAAAAAATGTCCATACTGATCGAGAGTGTCTGACAATTGGCAAAGCTTCGTGAAATTGATCAATTGCGTATTTTGATTGCTGATAGTTTCCGCAAAGTATTCGGATGACATTTTGAAGTTGTCACTGAGAATTGACAGCATTTTCTTGTATAAAAAACACAGGAAAAAATGCCAATTTGCCATATAATTCACCATACTGAATACAAAAATTAATAGATCCCAAAATACAATTTTATGCCAGTCAAGATCAGGATATACAATCCACGAGAACCACACCAAAACCGCCGTTCGGCCATAATAATAGAAGTTTTTGACAATAACTAATACAATTGTTGAATACGATTCGAACACTTCTGGCTTTTTGAAAAAATCCATGACATCACATATTAATCTAAAAAACTCATCATGTAATTTAGCGATGTTTTTCGCCCCTAAATATTGCGCTATCAGCATCCACGTCATTAAGATACAACCAACTCCGAAAGAAGATGTGCTAATTTCTGAAATTGTTCCCAATGTTAAGAAGTTCATGCTGAACAGGGCGGTGTAAACGGCTCCAAGTATGGCGAAACTAAAAATGAGTACTTGGAGAAAGTTTATAAACCGACAGGGGGCACAAAAAAGGATACGTTTTGTTTTACGATTATATGTAAAAGGGGCCAGACTTAAAAGGAATATTGGCAAGTAAAAGGCAAAAGAGATTAGTGTATTTATTCGGGATTTAAAGAACATAGTTGTGGCAGTGGTAGAAGCACTTATGGTCGTTGGAGTTCTCTTTGTAAGTTCTCGAGCGTCACTATGTAATTTGGACAGTCATTTTTCAATTAGATATTCTAATTTCGTTAGAAGCATTGATAATGCTATTGCTTATAATTGAATTGCCCGTGATAGTCATATTTCTTAATGAAAACTACTCTGCGTCGAGTAGAATCAATATTCTTACAGGCCCACTCAGAAATGTAGACCAAGATAAGACTCCTCAACCCCAAATGAATCGTTTGGGGAAGCACCTTCAAAAAAAGAAATTGAAATGTATAATTCGGCCTGAATAAGGTGATTAATTGACCATTATCATTTAGGTTATCAATCATTATCATCAACGGCGCAACAACCGGTATCCGGTCTAGACTTGCCTTAACAAGGAACTCCAGACATCCCGGTTTTGCGCCGAGGTCCACCAAATCGATATCCCCTTACCAATAGACGATGAAAATCAGAGATTTAGTTTCATCAAGGCCTATCCTCGAAACTTTACCAACATTGCACCAGCGAAACATCTTCCCATGTCACTCTTGTTGACCTGACAAGTTAAATCGTTCGGGATAAAGGGGGAGTCCAGATAAAACTCAGAAATAAAAACAAATAGCAAAAAATGCATTTTCAAAGTTTGCAGTGTTGAATTAATCTTCGGATTACGATGATAATCTCCTTTGAAATCATACCCAGGGATAGAATCGTAAGGAACATAGGTACTTTGTCGAATGATTTTACGGTATTACCAGCGAATTTGGAGCTTTTTAAATCCTTCCTTTGAGTGAAAACGCCTCCTCCACCTACATCACATCGGCATCGAAACGTTGACTTCAAAATCCTTCTCCTGAGGTGTCTAAAAATATGGACTAATACATGGTCTCTTCTGAAAGTAGTTGAACTCATTTTATAAAAGAATTGTATTCTTGAGAATAGTACAAACGATTGTAATTTTTCAAAGTAGTCCCCTTCTATGTCTGTACACTAATGTCAAAGAGTTTTCCAGGAACGCCTACACCGAAATGCTAATTAGATGTCTCATTGCGACTTGTTGAACCTCTATTGAGCCGTAATGTCCTTGAGTGGCGATTTTATTCCTGGGAATAGAGAAAATTCTGGCGGGGCCAACTCGGTGTCCTAGGGGGTGAAGCAGCATTTTCACCTTGTGCTGAGCAAGATACTCCACGGAAAACGCTTTGTAGCTCGACACATCATGCTGTTGGCAATGACTGGGCAGACACGAACAATACGTTTCGGCAGTCCTATGAGAATTTCCACGTAAAAAACTGCATTGACTGTATTTAACTGGTTTTAGGGGGCATGGGGAAAAAGGGTTGTGAAATTTGAGCTCTGCCTGCTTCCTCTCCGAGTGGTCTCTCCATCGGTCGCTATATTGTCCAAAAAGTCGAGGTCCTAATTTATATGATGAAGAAGATTTTGGCATATCGTCTTTCGGTAGGCTTCCTGCTCTTTTGACAACCCTCGAAGCACCAACTTCGCGCACACGTTCCTCATGGCTAAGTTTTCAGTCAAGATCTCAGGTGGTCAGAGGTGGTGGTGAGGAAGACGGAGCTGTAACCCTGTCAGCCAAATCAAAGCCAAGTGATGGCACAGAAAGACACTGTATCACTTTGGTTTACTGGCCGTGATGCAGTAGTCGAATGCTCCAAAGGCCTAATTAGGGTGATCAGACCCGAGTCTGCAAGGGACTCATCTGTAGGTCACGAAACCTTACCAGGGGTATACTGGTACCTAGGGAACTGAGATATGAATGTTGAGCCGTTCACTCAGTATAGACTGATACCGTTGTGCTCGTTTCAGCGGGGCTCTGATTGTGGTCACAAAATCAATCCGTGTCTCAAGAAGGCCGTGGTGTTAAGTCCACGATACAGTGGAAGTTGGTATTTGAGGCTCTCGATCTTCTGATCCCTCCAAGATGCAGTGCTTACGAAATAATTAAGAAAATCAGTCCCGTTTATATTTGATTGTATGTACTCGGTCACTTGCATTTAGGTCTGATATATCCATTCATTTTTTGAGGAAATCCAGCCCAGCTGGCCCTCCAAATGCTGTACCCTTCATTTATGCTTTGAACTAGTTTACCGCATTCACTATACCCAAGCGTATTTGGTCAGATATCTGTATTTTCAGCGAGTCCTCAATAAGTCTTTAACATGATGTAGACGATTGATACCTACCAGGATTCCTCTGATTTTCGTCGCAATTGGTGGAAAAATTCTTAGAAAAACTAAAAATGTGTAAGGGGGAGACCACAGCAGTGCTATGGAGAGGTGGAGAGAGCAAATTTACAAAATAAAATAATATTTTGAAGAAATTGAGGTCAGCTTTAAACTTATATACCGCATTTACTGCACGTACTTGCTCAGATATCGGAACTTTCGCTGAGACTCAGAAATTTTTCACGTGATGTTAGCGACTCTAGGATAAACTTAAGGGGGTCTCCAGTCATTTCCCTGAAAACCTAGCAATATACTATTATTAACATTATTTGAGCAGATATCGATATGGGGGCATTCTGGGGCCTGATTACCGTATAGGAACAGATTCATGGTTGATTACAGACTTTCTTGTTCCGTAATTTGTGAGGTCCGTGAAAGAAAAGGTCACTCAACCGATGCGCCCCCACCTTAAGGATTTGGGAAGTACTAAAACAAATATTCATTCCAAATGTCTACCTTTGGCTTTGGGGGGGGTGGATGGTCAGTTGTTAGGAAGCGGTGGAATCTTTCCTCATTCTGATACGATCGTGCATCAAACCAAGACTGGTGCCTGGCGTTGAGATCTTCACCTATTATCAGGTATCAGGCTTTAACTTGTGCTCTTGGTTGGGAAGCATAAAAGGGTTGAATCCGTTGGAAAGGGTGGGTATCGAGGGACTGATCACGACAGTAGATGGCAGCAATGAAGGCCGAGGACGATTGGGATTCAGAGGAAAAGAGAGTAACTTCGAGTGATTGAAAGCTGATTTGAGGTATTGGTAGGACAGAAATTTCTCGGTGATAAGGTTGGTTGTAATACCGCCGGAGTTAGGATTGGATTGTGGGCGGTCAGAACGGAAAAGGTTGAGATTGGGAAAGCTAGGTTTGTACGTATAGTGCAACCTAGTTTCGCATAGGAACACTATGTGGGGCTTGTGCTTGTCAAGGAATTGCTCAAACTCGTGTCTGATGGAGTTGATGTTCAACTCGATAATCCAAACGTCCATTGATGGAAGTCAGAATACCAACCATTGCAGGAAGTCTTACGATTTTCCGGCGAATATAAGGAAATCAGGATTGGATACATTAATGGGGCCTACTGGTTGGGACTGGGCGGGGGGTATGACCCTGCGAAGGACATGGTTGGACGTGTGAAAACCGGGTTGGTAATAGGATGACTAAATGCTCGAGTGGTTTGAATGGGAGTGAGAAGGAAAGGTGGTGCTCGCTTTTGAACATTTCTCTTCGCCACGACCCTAACGAAGCTTGAACAGTTTCGGTACGCAAGGTGGTCGTTGCTCTCGCAATTAACGCACTTTAGCGCCTGCTCCGGTGTTTTGGAGCATTCGTCGCATTCGTGAACCTCGTCACACTTGACGCAGTGGTAGGTTAGTTTAGGACCCACCCGCTGGCAGTTCTTGCACTGCGATACTTGTTTGTTCTGAGTTTGTTCGAAGCAAATTATGGTATGCGCAATGTCTTTAATATTTTCGACATGTTCTTCGGAGAACGTCGCGTCAAATGTGACCAGCCAGAGGTCTAGCTGGATATTCATCGTTTTTGCACAGGTCGTGAAGAAGCGTTTAACGCTGATAACGCTAGGCGCTCCCTACGCCTTCAGTTCTTCAGCGATTTCTGTAGCTGAGGAAGTGGACTCAAGGTTTCGGAGGATAAGACTGATTGCCTTTTCGAAGTGAAGGGTGTAGGTAAAGAACTTATTATTGTTCTCCACCAGAATTTTCGTGGTCGTCGAGTAGCCTTGATCTGACTTTTTAATTAAGTAATTATCGGGAGAGGTGCAAGAAATGTTCTATTCGTTTGAAATTATTCAAGGCTTCCATTACAACCAGTGGGCGAATTTTTCGACCTGCCTCCTTGTTTTTAGTCGCTGGGGGTTGTGTCGTTGTCTCCTTGATCGTCCTAGCTTGGGTTGTAGTTGGTTTAGCACGAGTTTGCTCCATAATTTCTGGCTGACGTTGCTGGGTTGCTGACATCGTTTGTGGGTTGGGTCCACCAAAATATTTCTTTGATCGTTGCTTCAAGACAGACGACGGTCGTTTGAAGCCCCCGGATTAGATCTCTCTGGGACTTGTTTCGTGACAGTGCCTCATCGAGTTTCTTCATGAGGTGCGAGAGAGCTATCTCCTTCTCGACCGCTGTGGATTCGTTTAGAATTTTTCCGAAGTCCCGTGGCGACTGGGACTCATTATCCGTTACGACCACTGACTCCGATTCGTACTGGGACTCGAGTACATTAGGTGGTGGAATACCGCGGCGCTTTTTGCTGGTCGCTACCTTGAATACGCCCTCCTCTGGGGGCAAAATTTTAATTGGTCGGGTTTACGGAGATTTTGGATTTTTGTGGTTATGATTTCAAGGAAGGGTTTGCCTATCGAAAAATGAAGCAACATGGTCGTCTGTCTTTTGCTATCTGTAACGAGTTGCGACGCTCTACAACTCTTAATTTTTCGGTCAAACCGACATCTTTTTTAAATATGGCGATTCAAAGGTGCCCAAGAAGTGGCTTTAGCTGTAGTTACAGGGATTTCACATGACACAATGACTAGGATCGTTTTTTGCCTTGTTTTGTGATCACGGATGATACTTTCATTCATCACTTTGGTCCTGAAACTACGGACTAAACGATGGTTCAACAGACGCCATCATCAAAAACACAGTGAAGTCAAGCGAGTTCACAGAAAATTAGCAAGGGAAAAAGACCAGGGAACTGCTAGCTGGTCCTCGAAGTTAAAGATCTTTGAACTGCTTGATCCCCGCTATTATATCTCCTCAAGTATAGAAACTCCGAGATTTCAACGACGTAATCGTTGCTCTAGACGTGCTTTTGCTACATATGACAAAATATTTTTAAAATTTTGCGTGAAACAAAACCTTATCCGAATCGACTGTCACACTCGATTTATCCGGAAACGGCTGGACCGATTGTCATGAAAATTGATGAGAGCGTGTGGTTTGTTGTTCTCTTTACATACAGCAAGTGGCCCCATTTGGTGTTAAGTTTAAACGGTGTGTAGTGTTATTCGGTGGATAAGATAATCAGAGCGCTCATCCTAAGTGGCCGATAACGACCTAGAGGGCAGAGCTATCCCAGGGGGGTGGGAGCCTCAAGGACCGCGCCTCATACAAGATCTGAGGCGGAAGAGAGAATAATTGAGACTGTGATCCGTCGTGGATCTTCCCCTCCTTGATCGCGGCACTCGGGTCCGGAGACTTACGGCTCCACACGCGCGGTCAAGCGGTTTTTTTTCTATTTTCCAATTTTAGTTCGCGTTCTGATTATCATTCGATAGGCCGTCGCGAAGTCCCTATTAATGTCTATTTTGGAATCCGGTGCAGACCCACGCATCGGAATAGGCACGTTGATTTGTAGTAATGAAGCGTGAGGGATCAAAGCGCTCAAAGGCCCCCCCCCCCCACATTCCCGAGGCTAGCACAGAGGTTTCGTGGTAACATAGGGTCCTTTTAGACTCCACGTCTTTCATGAAACCCTACAGTCAGATATTTTTTTGGCTAAGAAATTTACTGAAATTCTCCATGTACGATATTTCGGGAACCATTTGTTTTTTTCTTCAATTTGAGATCTTCCATTCAAAAGGATACTTTCACCATATTTAGTTATAGAAAATACTGCAAAAAACTTACGGTTTCTTCTAGACGCTCATCAAGTTTCTGCAAGCTAGTGTAAGCCCCGATATCACTTTCGAGTTTGCGCGCATGGTACATTGTGGAGTTACTCACAAATATCGTCAAAATGGTTGCTATTAGTTCCGCGAATACCATTATATACTTCCGTGTGAAAACAGTCAAATTTTCCAAATGTATCTGTTGCTGGCTCATATAAATGAAGTACATATAATAAGAATCAGTTGTGATGTTTAGATAATTACAAGCAATCACAGCAGTAATGAGTATTCCGAAATTGTCGTTGATTTCAGAAGAAATTTGACACATGCGTCCAAGGATTTTGGCATACCCATCGATTTGATCACTGATATCACAACATTGGTATATCCTGATGTTTGCTAATTTATCTTTTCTGTTCGAATGGTTTGAATTTTGAAAATTATTCTTTAAAAATATCTCAAAACTCTGGCTGAATGTTGCGTATAGTCTCCACTGGATTACGCTTATGAAGAAATGCCAATTTGAAGCCACTTGTATAGCATTAAATTCAAAAGTCAATAAAATCGAAATTAACGTCAAAAACAAACTTTTATTGTTATTTGTTTCCACAACATGCCACAGATAAATGATTAGTCTAGTCAAGAAAAATGTGATTTTATAGAAAATCACAATTTTTGAATCTGCGTTGAACATATTTTGAATGCCAACTAGTTTATCGATGTCCCTTATAAGTAAGAGACCATTATTTAGGAGTATCGCGATTTTTTCGGCCCGAATCCACAATGAAAACAATATAACTATTAACGAAACATATGCGTTTGCAAAAGATATTGCACTAATTTCTGTTACTTTTTCAAGTGTTAGAAATTCATTGTTGCCAAAGGTGACATAAATGTTCACGAAAAGGGAGAAGGTAATGAAAACTGCGATGATACCACTTAGAAACCATCCTTTTTGGGAAAATACGATTTGCCTTGCTTTTCGATCATAAGTGAAAGTTACAAGACCAGAACTGCACAACTGGATATAATGAAAAATAAACAAAAATTTTAATATCGGAAAATTTAAGTGTTTAGACAGCATATCCCCGAGAACTAGATTGAAGTATCTGCCTCCGGAGTATATTTCCAATAAATTTACACTTGTATTTATTCAGCTTGGACGCTATTAGTTTAATTGATTGCAGATTCGCATCTAGCCAGTCATATTTCAATTAGGAAAAGTGGCCATCAATAATCCGTTTGAGTATGCACTTATACAGAAATTATTACGGAGAAATAAGTGATCCATTCGTAAATAACTCAAGAAAAGCAAAATCAGACGATGAACCTAAAAATTTCTCGGTTCACGAATAAGGAGGAATCTTTATTCTCGATGCACAGGACTCTGCTTTTGAGGTCATAGTGATCTTTCCAAAAACTTTCAGCACATATTTCAAATAACTCTCCTGGAAAGAAAACAACTATTAATATCCACCATCTTTGAAATAACTGCGTTCATAATTATCTCGCATCGTGTTCGTTCTTTTGAACTAAGGTCAGAGACGGAAACGTTAGGCCCTAAACCATTTGTAGAATTAATAGAAAGATGTACTATCATCTTTTTTTCTTCATTGATATTTTGTCGCTATTGCTATCATGTGGATCATCTGGGTAGTGTAATCAGAAAATATCAACAACCAGCAGCCTGTTTGCCTACTACCAAAGGCCGCCGGTACTGGAGTTCCGAGTCACTGCAGCGTAAGTTCACTCCTTCTCTCTTCGTCAATATTGGTTTATTGTTCTTGGTGTCCCTTCCATGGTCGCTTTTGACCAAGAGGTGTTACCCAGCGAACATGACCATATACATGCACCCCCAAATGCTTAGGAGAACATGTTTACATGAATCCACCAAGTATTTCCTTAATCGTACTAAGGGACGCACCTTATGAAAGATCTGGCAAGTCCATACAGATCTGCCTGTCTGTCTGTCACACATCTCAGAAAAGGTACTGTAAAAACATTGCACATCTTCGACCGCGACGGTAATAGCGGGAGAAATATTACGCGCATAAGGTCTGGTGTTAGTACCATGTATGTGATGCAGTGCATTGGGGGAGGCCTACTTGGTTGCGGGCAGGAGGCATTACGTTGCTCTTTATGGTTTATCATATGAGATAAGGAAACACGCACAAGAGAACTATATAGCCGCCATTGACAAACCAATACACTAACCACGTAAGAAAAAGATATACAATGAGATTCTGTCCCCCTTTGCATTGCATTCCTTCCTCTTGTATTGTTCTGTCTCAAAACACACTCCGCAGTGATATCTACTCAAATAAAGTTAACAATCGAATATTACTGCTCGGCAAAACTTACCGGAAAATTGAAAATTTCCACGATACCCGGGTCGCAAAAATGGCCAAAAATGCAAAATCGTCGGATTTCCATGCGAGATACCTCGTTCGAACGGGGAAGCGCCCCAGATTTAGGAAATCCAAGAATTTTCACGCTACGACATCGGGAACGCGAGATATTGGGGAAAATGGCGCGCTGAAGGGTGTGGCCGAAATCGAGGAAAATTGAAAATTTCCAGGATACGCGGGTCGCAAAATTGCCCAAAAATGCGAAATTGTCAGATTCCCACGCGAGATACCTCATTCGAGCGGGGAGGCGCCCCAGATTCAGGAAATCCAAGAATTTTCACTCTACGGCATGAGAAACGCGAGATATCCCGGGGGGGGGGGGGGGGGGGGGGGGGGGGTGACGCGAGATATTGGGGAAAATGTGGCGCTGGATCGCGTCGGAATTCCACGCGAGATACCTCGTTCGAACGGGGAGGCGCCCCAGATTCAGAAAATCCCAGAATGTTTATGCTAGGATATCGGGAACGCCAAATATTGGGGAAAATCGGGGGCTGGATGATCTGGCTGAAATCGAGGAGGAGATAACTGTAACATATTTGATAGAATCGGTAGTGGACGCACTTTGCCCCGTTAAGGATTTTAGTGGGGAGGCGGAGGGGTAAGGAGGCGAAATGTATTTACACACAAAGTGTCGGGCTCTTGTCTCAGACAGGCTATCGACTAAAATACCCCCTGGAGCGTCGAGGACTCTTAACCCAATCTGTTTGACACATTATTTAGGACATACCCGTTCAGTTTAGGAGCAAAACCCCGTGAATTCAGGGAGCCTAAGTTATCCCTACATCTTTCCTATCCAGCTACCTCTTTTTCCTTTTAAAAACTTCTTGGGTGCAACCGCACCTGCTGGAAAAGAGACCTCCGACTTTGGACTTCAGCTGACAAATCGCAAACATTCTTGCCGCAGCCTTGTCTGCGGTGTTGCGACTCTGCTGATAGGAGCTCATGTTCGTGTCTACAATGATGCCGAGGCATTTCACCGCCGGTTTTGACAAAACCATAGTTTCACCAACCTGAATAGGGAGGACTGTAGAAACCCTCCCTAGTCAGCAGAACAACTTCAGTTTTCTTCAGAGCTAGGGAGAATCCATGATCGATCATCTATCTGCTTACTCGTCGCATTTACAGTGTACGTTGAATTTACTCAACCGTGTGTGCGGTAACCAGTGCCGCAACATCATCCGCGTATCCGACCAGATGCGATTCATCAGGAATCTCGAGTCGTAAGGCGTTCCAAAGCTCCGGACACTGCATAGATTCCTAAGCAGCCCCCGATGTTACCTTCATTTTGCGCTGTCCTTCTTGGGTCTCGTAGAGCAGGGCACGGCATTTTAAATAGTCCCTCAACATCCGCAATAATTAGCCTGGGGTAGGGAAACGATATTCGAGTGACTCAGGCATGTCGCACCATCAAAATGGAATTTTGTCGGGTTGAGTTGTAAAGGAAATCCCAAAGTTTCGTTTGACACTGATAAACGGAATTATTATTATTCTGTTAAGGGAAAGTCGCACCGCGTCCTTGAAGAACTATTGTGCCCCTTTTACTGGTTATAGTGTACCTGTTGATCATAGTATCTCAAGCAGGCCAGTAACCGTTAGGAATTTTAGTATGTTCCCCACTTCCAGAAGTTTCAGCTTTGCATCTGGTATTAAGTGTTCTCCCAGATGTATCGACCTACTTTGCACAAGTGCTGGACACTGTCCCAGGACGTGCATAGAGGTTTCGTCCTCCTCCTCACAGAACCTGCAGGCAGTGTCCGTAGATATCCCTAGCTTTCCTAGGTGGTAGTTCAGCCGACAATGACCAGTGAGAATTCCCACTATGATTCGGAGGTTCTTTTTGGTGAGGTTTAAGCAATCCTTTGTGCGCATGGGTTCGTATCCCCCAATAAGCACCCTGGACTGCTCCATCCCCCCCCCCCCCCCCCCCCCCGGAATTAGTTGCTGCTGCATTATTGCTGATAAATGACATGTAAATTGATGTTCGATTCAAAGAATAAAGGAAAATTTCTAGCGATTTGGGAAGTTAGATAACATGTAGCGACTGGGTAGGAAGAGGGAATTTGGAAAAATTCACACCAAATCTCCTGCCTTCCCCAGTCGATGACGTGTCGTGTCTAGCTAGACGAGCTAAGCTTGTTCTATTTTTTTTAATCCAAAACAAGTTAGTCTTTACCACCTCAAAAGATGGAATCACGGATCGGTACAGCGCAACGTACTTGATTTTACAATGTTCCCTAGGTTATCTCTTCAAGCACTGGTCCTGTGAGTCCAATAACGGTAATTTATGCTATCCAATAACGGTAATTTCTGCGTCAAATTCATTAAAAAATTGTACTAATTAATCATCCCAATAATTCTACATGGGTTCGGCCCTATCGTTTTTAAGGTTTTGTTTGTAAAACAAAACCTTATTAAAATCGGTTTACTGTCTGTCTGTCTGTCCGTCTGTCTGTCTGTCTGTCTGTCCGTCCGTCACACGCATTTTTCTCGGAGACGGTTACAGCGATTGACACCAAATGTGGTAGAAAGGTGGGAACTGTGAACGCTCACGCATATAGTGAGCTACATTCTTTTACGATGAATTTAAGGAGGGATCCCCATACATGCAAAAGGGGGGTGTAAATTTTTTTTTCATGAAATATAGTCATGTGGGGTATCAGATTAAAGGTCTCGGTTAGTACTTTTCGAAGCCGGTCTTAGTTTTGACTTTTGTTGAAAAGGTGGGGAGTGCGGGGGGTTGAAAGTGGTCATTTTTTTAACGAACCCATTCTTAGGAACTACCCAGCCGAAAAATCTGGAAAAAATGAGGAGGCTGCCACTACATGGTGCCTAGGCTCCGAAATACCCTCCATATCGATACCTGTTCAAATAAAGTTAATAATAGTATATTACTATAATTTTTAGTAATTGACTGGAAAACCCCCCTTAAGTTCACCCTAGAATCACAAAATTTTGTAGCAATGTAGACTACAGTATAGATCATAATCCTGCCAAATTTGGTGAAAATCGCACTATTACTAACAAAGTTATACAAGGCAAATCTGTCGCTCCTCTGCAAATTCAAGACTATGAATGTCAATATCACTTGAAAATGGCTATTTTCACATAATATATGCATATTTACGTGCTACATGCTAATGGGACAAATTCACACCCAAATCTCTTTATAAAAGCAATACACAAAACCTTTCATACCTGAAGCGTCTAGCTTCCGGTTTCCCGACTTGTTTTAAGATGTTAGAGGATACTTACGGACATTTTGGGAAAAAGTGGCTGGTAATCTCCGCCTTGCACCGTCATGGGATTCCACCTGCGAAGTTATAACGAAACGTGAAAGTGAGAGAATGAGAAACGAAAAGCAGTGGCAATACTCTGAACGTGTAATACAGGATCCCCTCTTACAGCCACTTAAGTTTCAGACCGCCACAGGTAGTTATTGCTGAACAGCGGAATGATGAGGTTTGCTAAATACGAAAAAGACGTCACTGTTGTTGCCTTATACGAGTGTGGAAAGATGGCCAAAGAGATTCATAAAACGCTTAAATCGCTATCTAAAAGTGAACGATTCGTGTACCAAACGTTACAACGGTGCAGGGAAACAGATGACTTTTGAAGATTGGCCGAGAAAGGGGCTTCCAAGGTCTGCATGACAGCCGAATGTTGTGCTCGCACAAAAGTTTATTGGAATCCGCTGCGCAAACAGGAACGTTTAGCGTGAACATCTCCTCGGGTACCATAAGTCGTATTTTTTCGCGATGATCTTTTGTTAGGGGTCTTCAGACGCTGTGAAAGCCATTTGCGTCCACGCCTAAATTAAAAGAAATCGGTCTTGAGCGATGTAAAAAACTGATAAAACGTTTCGCAAAAAATGAGCACCAGAAAATCCTTTTTATGGATCAAAAAATCTTTTTTATCGAAGAAAAATGTAATAGCCACAATGATCGGGTGTATGGAAAGTCATGTTATGAGGCTAAGGATCGAGCACCACGCGTTCAAAGAGGGATACCACCCTCCTTCAGTGGTGATTTGGTGGGGAGGTTCCTACCATGGCGGACATTCATTTTTGTGAAACCGTATGAACCGTAGTTGAGCCTCTGAATGAAAGCTTCTTCGAGGGTAATGATGGTTATCGGTGAATGTGCGAGATTTCATAGCGTCGGCAGACTGGCCTTCCGGAAGCCTAGACTTGAATCCATTGGATTATTTTCTGTGAAATAAGCTTCAGGAGGTCGCCTGTCGTTGTTGGCACTCCAACTTGGCAACTTTGAAGGCTAGTATAGTGAAAGCCGCGCGTGAAATTCCACTGGAAACAGTTCATGCAGCGATCAATGAGTGGCCCAACGGTGGTGATCATATCGAATAATGCAAAGTCTGCACAATATATCAAGTGATAACGGTCAACGTCTCATCGACTTTGCAAATAGTAGATATTAAATCATAAAATCTTCGCACACAAGCGCTTTCACTTTGGTGATATGGGCGTCCCCAGAACGCATTACCCTCAATCAGATAGATTATGTTCTCATCACCAAAAACTGGTCATCCAGCATCCTCAATGTGAGGTCATATCGAGGAGCAAGCTGCTACTCCATCTACTACATGGTAAAAAGGGTCTAAAGGTGACGAATTTAAAACACCCCCGGAAAAAAATTCAACCCACTTTGAAAATTTGAGGTTGAAAATTGGAGGAACGATTAGGTCTGATTGTCCAGAATATCACGGGGAAGTCCATAGATGACACCTGGTATAACGTGCTATCAAAACAATAGTGGGGGAAGTGATTGGATATGAACACCGATATCCGGAGAAATGGTTGGTTTGATGACATATGCCAAGAAGCGCATGACAAGAAAAACGAGGCATACAGGCAACATGTAGAGGGAGGCACAAGGACGAAAATAGAAAATCACAAAAAGCTCGGACGTGCAGGTAAGAGAAACAAATATATTTTAACGAGGAATTAACGAAAATCGACAACAACATTGCGAGCAGCCATGCATCCCAAGCCTACAAAATATTGAAGAGAGTAAGGCGAGAAATGAAAACCACCCTTTGTAAAAACAAAAAATGGGGCGAAAGGGAAACACGTGAGAGATGGTCGTCCTATTTCAAAGAACTCCTCAATTCCTCGCTTACAATTTAGTCACCAGGAGCCTACAAGAATTATGGTCGAGTATAATGAGAACGTTGTACCGCGAACAATAGAAGAAATAGTCAGCCATCGAACGTCAAAAATAGAACAAGGCGCCGGACATAGATGACACATCACCGCTGAACTGATCAAATCAGACAGTCCATGGATCATGGAGGCTATACATAATTTGATTTTCTTCATCTGGAACCAAGAACAGATTCCGCAAGAGAGGTCAAAAAGTGCGAAATACCCTATCCACAAAAAAAGTTGCCATGCGAAAGTGACAGAGGCGAGTCTTGAGGATTCTCCTTTCGATAGGAGATAAACGAGAGGATGATCAATGGCGAATCAGATACAACTATGAGTTGTAATCAAACATTGCACGTCACTCGGATATCTAAAAGGATATTTGAAGGAAGAACAGGAAGACGAAGCCTGGTGGGAAACCTGGCACTGCGCAGATTCTGTTGGCGAAGACAGTACATCACTGATTGGATTTCGAAATTGGGGGACACGATCGATGGACTGAGATGGTTGGATGCAGGACTTCCTGACGGCCAAGGTCTGATGGCGATGGAACCTCGACGATGACAACGATTATATTTCGAAATATGCTCTGAATGTGCTCCTACAATTTCTCCCATTAGACCGCCATATGAAATACATTATAGCGTGCAGTGCTGTTAGACTACATGGATTCATGAACAGCGAAGCCCTACGGTTAACATCCTAGACGAAATACCTCGTGAAATCTGGGCATTCCCCATGGACGACGTCGTACATAAGCTGAACTTCACGAGAAACTTTGCTGTGGACTTTCCAACCAAGGCTGAGTTAAACACCGGTGGCTCGTTGCAAGGTGATGACATAGTATTCCTCATAGACAGATCAGTGCGAGAGTTTTCTCGAATTCACAAAGCGTATCTAAGTCGTACGGTTTCCCAGGTTTCGCCAGTGTATTCCAAGTGGAAATACTGGCGATACTGGAAGCCTGTCGATGATTGGCCCAAGCGTAAAATAGCTGTGTCCCGCTGGTGACTGTCAGGGATGGCATCTAGTCGCTCTACTTAACAGCCGCGGATCTCAGATGGCGAAGGTTTACCACCTGTTTCAAATCAAGGGAGATTTGACCCGCTTAAAACAAAACCCAATCTCGAGGGTCCTTGTGCCAGACACGTGCACATGCACACAGGATTACGGCAGTTTGCACGGGATACTGGCATATAGGGGACCGTGCCGCCAGACTCGGCACACCATAGAATTCGCTCTAAAGATTTGAGCCAACTAGACTTTGTCTTCTTGCTTTGATAACAGCATTCATGGTTTTAGGAGTTTGTGGCATCAAAACGGCGCATTACAGCGCTAATTAGGCTCCTCGGAGCGGCTACTGATACCTACCTACCTTGGCAATATTGCTTCATAGGGAGGCTTTTGAAATGTTTAGGCCAATTTGAGCCAGTAAATTACGACTAGTGTTGATGACCTTTCATAACCACGTCTTCGATTGTTAACATTTTAGGCGTACCATGTTATTGTGTGCCTCTAGTTTTATTTTGCCAGGAGAGCTGCCACTCGTCTTAGAGTGCTTTGCCGTTCTTCACGAGCAACAACCTCTCTTGGCTCAACTCTCGTGCGCTTGTATATGGCTTGATGCTCTTTAGCAAGAAGGACAACGGGGTTCACTCCCGCGATCACCATCACGGCCGGTTCAGAGACAATGCGGTAAGCAGACGCCACCCGCAAAGATCCTCGACTCTGTACTTGTGCGGCACGTTTACGATATACCTCCTTGCCAAGAGCGTCAGCCCATGCCATGAGTAGTCATCCATTCGCTTACCCGTCGCATCAATACGCCGAGTCTGATTTGCGCCTGTTCGAGAGTGCGTCCAGGAACAAGCGCCGCGACATCGTCTGCATAACCGACCAGGCGCGACTGTTCTGGCATGTCGAGTTTAAGTCGATTATCATAGGTAGCGTTCCAGAGTTCCGGCTCTAGGATAGATTCCTGTGCTACCCTCGATGTGAATTCCATTTTCCTCTGACTCTCTAGCGTTTCATAGAGCAAAGAGCGGTTCCTCAGATAGTCCCTCAATATCCGTAAGATATAGTTCAGCACGTGCAAAATATTGTCTAGTGTACCTAGAATGTCTTTCCATCTTACGGAGTTAAAGGCGTTTCTGACGTCAAGCATTACGAGGAGTACTACCCGTCGAGTTCGGCGGCTATGTGCCTCCGCTCGTCGAACGGCATCCACGACTTGCATGACAGCATCAACTGTAGATCTCCCTGCTCTAAAATCAAACTCCGGCAGCGCGTATCGCTACAGCGAGTCTACTTCTGATGAGCTTTTCGCATATTTTTCCAGCAGTGTCAAACATACATAGTGGGCGGTACGAAGACGGCATCTCGGGGTCGCCTTTCTCTTTGTGGATCAGCGCAAGCCTCGCCACCTTCCAACGAACAGGGAAAATGCCCTCTTTCAGGGAAGCGTTGAATGCTCCGAGCAGTAGGTCTGGCCGATGTTGGAATACCAGTTAGTATACCTCTGCTGGAATACGATCGGGTCCTGGCGCCTTCATTCTTTTCAGGAGGACTGTCTGTCCCAATCCTTTTATAGGGAAAAGTGGACAATTCTCGGCACTCTCCGCGCTGACGTTATCATCCTGTACGAGGTGCACAGGGAATAGTGCTCTTACAATGCAAC
Source organism: Hermetia illucens (assembly GCF_905115235.1). Taxonomy (NCBI): domain Eukaryota; kingdom Metazoa; phylum Arthropoda; class Insecta; order Diptera; family Stratiomyidae; genus Hermetia; species Hermetia illucens. The sequence continues at coordinate 8,888,743 of NC_051852.1, forward strand.
CCATCTGCTCGGCCTTAAGTGAACAAGATTTCCGCAGAGCCCCGGTTGTTTGGGTTACCAGTTTATAACTGAGTCTGCCAGCAGCTAGCTTTGCTCCTGTTTATTGCACTGCGGAGTTTCCTTTAGGTTGATCTGTACTCTGTGATTATGGTATATGCCTCCTCCCCGCCGGGGGAGTTTGCGTCCACCACTTTGAAGGCAATGTATTGATGGTCGCTTGCTGAGAACTTTAGAACTCACCACTCGTCCATTATTGACTCCGACGCGAAGATTAGGGCTGAAATGCTTCCCTCGCAGCTTGGGCGCCGCAACGTTGAGGTGGATCTGGTGTTTAAAACTAACAGTCCCGTTCTCGCCGCAATTTCGAGAATTCGTTTCTCTCTGGAGTCTGGGTGACGCATGTCCCATTCAAATGCCTTGGCATTGAAGTCATGATTCGCGCCTACCGCAAAAAACTAGGTCCGCGGGGGGTCTTGGCGACGGCCACCCAGAACGCAGCGCTACGTCGCCTAACTATTTTCGACCCTCCTCAGCAGGCGCAGCTACCTCATCGATACTGGTGCGGAGATTTCGGTTCTTCCCGTACCTCGGCATCATCAACTTTTCCCACAACCGCTCAAACTTGCGGCAGCAAATTCCTCCCGCATAAACACATACGGGTATAGGCAAGTGGACGTGAGTCTTGGCTTGCGTAGGACGTTTTCGTGGCGTTTCATCCTGGCGGATGCCAGCTTCCCCATACTAGGCGCAGACTTCCTGTGTCACTATGGATTGCTGGCGGACTTGCAAAACAAGTCTCTTATAGATTCCACGACCAACCTTAATTCGTCGGAACAAATGGTATCTCACCCAGGCAATAATCTTTCCGTTCTTTTAGAAGACATTACCGACTCTCGTGTTCGGGTACTTCTCCAAAAGTTCAGCCAGATTACTACCGAGTGTAGTCTCTCCAAACCAGTGAAGCACAATGTGCAGCACCACATTATCACTACTGGTTCCCCGATCTTCTCGAAGGTGCGTCCTCTACCATCCCAGAAACTGGCTATTGCACGGAAAGACTTTGAACAACTCGTTCAACAGGGTATCTGCAGGCCCTCAAACAGCTGTTGGTCTTCCCCACTGCATATGGTCCCTAAGCCAAACGGCGAATGGCGCCCATGTGGGGATTACAGAAGGCTAAATGCACAGACTGTTCCTGACCGATATCCAATTCCACTCATCCACGACTTTGCGCATCACCTCGCGAATTGCCGCATCTTTTCGACCTTGGACTTAACCAAGGCTTATCACCAAATCCCAGTAGCTCCTGAAGACATTCCAAAGACGGCAATATGCACACCCTTTGGACTCTTCGAGTTCACCCGGATGACTTTCGGATTGTGCAATGCGGCGCAAACCTTTCAAAGGTTCATTCACTCAGTCCTGCGAAACCTCGAGTTCTGTTTTGTATATTTGGATGATGTTTTGGTCGCTTCTTCCACTGAGTCTGAGCACTTAGCCCATCTCGTGTGCATTTTTCAACGTCTCCTTGAGGCCGGTTTAGTCCTAAACGTTGAGAAATGCAAATTTCTCCAAAAACAGGTGAGATTCCTCGGCCATTTCATTTCCCCTGAAGGAATACAGCCCGACCCAGACAAGGTGCAAGCGATAACAAGCTTCCCGCGTCCAAAGACAGTGAGGGAGTTGAGGAGGTTCTTGGGCATGCTAAACTTCTACCGTCGTTTCCTGCCCAAGGCCGCCCATCACCAGTCCATTTTGAACGCGTACTTGTCTGGCCCCAAAACTAAGGACACACGAGAGATCGTGTGGTCTGAAGAGGCTATCTGCGCGTTCGACAAATCCCGTCAACAACTGGCCGACGCTTCACTCTTGGCATTCCCTCTGCAAGATGCACCCCTAGCCGTTTTTGTTGATGCCTCTGACATCGCAGTAGGTGTTGCCCTTCACCAAAAGGTGGATCAAGTTTGGCAGCCGTTGAGCTAATTCTCGAAGCAGTTGAATTCCGCTCAACGGAACTACAGTACCTACGATCGCGAACTGCTCGCCGCGTACTTGAGCATCAAATACTTCCGTTTCTCCCTAGAAGGCAGGCCGTTCACAGTGTTCACGGACCATAAGCCTCTCACGTATGCTTTGAAACAGAAGCCCGACAAAGCGTCCCCTCGTCAGCTTCGACATCTGAGCTTTATAAGCCAGTTTACGTCAGACATTCAGCACGTGTCCGGCAAGGACAATATAGTTGCTGACGCTTTGTCTCGTGTCTCCGAGGTTAACATCCTCGCCTCACTCGATTTCTCGGCTATTGCCAAGGCGCAGGAGGATGATGCAGCACTTCAGAGCCTCAAATCCAACCCCAAATACAAATTTCGGGAGTTGCCCATTTTCGGCTCAAACCTATCTCTCTGCTGCGAAGACTCGGAAAAGGGACCTCGGCCATACATTCCGGCCACCTTTCGCAAGGAAGTGTTCCACGCAGTTCACGACTTAGCGCACCCAGGCATCAGGACAATAAATCAGCTAGTCACCGAGAAATACTTCTGGCCCTCTATGAATAAGGATGTCAATTCCTGGGCCAGAGAGTGCATCGCATGCCAGAAGTGTAGAGTCTCCAGGCATGTAAGGAAAGAAGTGGGCTCATTCCCCCGCACTATCAAGCGGTTCCACACAATACACTTCGACATAGTAGGGCCTTTGCGAGACTCGCACGGTTATAGGTATTGTCTCACAATCATCGACAGGTTTACGCGGTGGCCTGAGGCAATACCTCTGAAAGACATTACGGCGCAATCATGTGCCGAAGCCCTCTGTCGAGAGTGGATACCTCGCTTTGGCGTCCCTGCAATGGTCGTCACTGACCAGGGAATGCAATTTGAGTCCACCCTTTTCTCCGAGTTAGGCAAACTTCTTGGTTTTAAACGCCAGCGGACTACTGCGTACCACCCGCAATCCAATGGGATGCTATGATAGAACGTTGGCATCGGACGCTGAAAGCCGCGATTATGCACGTGACGATCCGTCCTGGCCCCAAGTCTTGCCTCTCGTCCTACTCGGCCTACGTACAACCCGACGAGAGGAATTTGCTGCCAGCCCCGCAGAGCTGGTATACGGGGAGAACCCGAGACTCCCAAGCGATCCGGTCTTCGACAAGAGATCGGGTCTCGCAGAGTCGGGGTTGGTGCGTCTGCTGAGAGACAATCTCCGACGCATAAAAGCCACACCACCCACCCGACACTCGTCCACACCTGCCTGTTCGCCCAAGGAACTGGACACGTGCACGCACGTTCTGGCCAGGTCGGATGCCGTCCGCGTTCTCGAGCGGGGAGAACATTTCTTCCAGCTCGAGATCGGTAGACGCAGGAAGGCGGTCTCTCTGTCCAGGCTGAAACCCGTGTCCGCCCCGAAGCAGCGTCGTGTCCGTTATGTGGATTGACGGTGAACGAAGTTCCGGGATCAGTCGCCGAAACCCCTAGGTTCCATCTGGGGGCGGAGTGATGTTTCGAATGTTGCGAATGCGAACAAATAGATGGCGCGGAACTATGCACTTTGCAGAGCTCGCCACGGGAGTGGAGGACTGGCGAGAAAAGTGTGCCATGAGTTAGGGGCAGAACAGAAACACATGAAGGAGATGATGATTCTCTTCTGCCTCTAACGAGCAAATAGTCACTTCATTTTTTCTTCATTCTTTAAATAAATTATTTAATAAAGTCTAATTGTTAAATCTATCGAGTATTGATAGTAAAAACCCAGTCTATGTTCCGGTGTACCTAAAAAGTGTGGTTTGCAAAGAATTGGACCATTAAAGTTAAAGTCTCATTCGGCGTAAGATAGACACTCAAAAACGTTATCCCTAAACATCGAATCCAGACAAAGCCGTCCCCTCGGCCTTGGGCAAGAACCCTATGGAGGGTGCCGTCCCAAGTGACACACCCTTAATGATGCCATAGCGATACGTCGCCCTAAACGGTATGAAGGGCTTAAGGCTGAGATCTTTGACATGGATTTAAGGACACCGCATCATCATGGGGTCTGACAATCTTAATCGAGGCATTAATAATGGATGGGAATGTTAATAATAGATGATGACAATGACCTGTTAATCTCCAGAATAAATAATTGAGGGAATCATGGAAAGGTTTTGGTATTGGCAGGTTTATCTGCTACTGATGTCAGGAGGTTCTCTTAGGAATGTTTTTCAAGTTTGATGTGCTTGTTTTGGACACTTTTCGTGAAGGATCAAATTATAAAGCCTCGGACTATTTCCAAAGAGGACTAGCATGCGTTTGAAAAATGAGATAAAAAAATCTCCCAAGGATACTTACAGTTCTCTCCAAACGTCCTTCAACCTTCGGGGATCTAACGTAGTAATTAAAATCTATCAAAATTTTTCGTGATGAATACATCGTTGAATTTGACACAAAAATTATCAAAACCAAGGCGAGTATATCCGTTGCAAGCATGATATATTTCCGACTCAGGAAGGTGGTGTTCTCCCAAAAAACTAGATTGGAATCCTCATACACGAAGTATATATAATATGAGTCTGTCAGGATATTCACATAGATGTAAGCCACTAAAGAAGCAATTAATATTTCAAAATTGTCATTTAGTTCGTTGCAGATCTGAAACAATCGACTCAAAATTCGGCCATAGGCATCTAGTTGATCACTTATAGCACAAGATTGACACATGTTCACTAGTCTTTGATCCTTTTTGCCGACACTTTGGAAATTATCTTGGAGAAAACTTTGAAAGTGTTCACTGAATCTTGCGTATAATTGCCAGTGGACTGTGCTGATCGAGAAGTACCAGCAGGAGGTTATCTGTATAATATTGAATTCCAGAATCAAGGACACCCATAAAAACGTGAAGTATGCACTTTCCCTGGAACTTGTACCGACTGCATACGAGATATACATGCTGACCCGAACTAGGGCAATGAAAAGTTTAAACACCAGAACTAATATTGACTTCTTATCCATCAGCTCCTGAGGATTCAGCAATTTTTCAATGTCATTTATGAGGAGAAGATACTTATTGAGTAAATTTGTGGACTCTTCAGATCGTCTCCAGAATAGAACCAACGTCGCTATCAATGCGGTATACGCGGTTACATATGAGAATTGGCTAACTTCCAAAACTTTTTTCAGAGAAAGGAAGCTGTTGTAGATAAAGGACATGTAGATATTTCCGGGTAAACTAAGTGCAATGACCACCACCATAATACCGTTCAAAATCCATAGTTTACGTGAAAAAACGAATTGATTTGCTTTCCGGTCGTAAACGAAACAGATTAGGCAACAAGTGCACAATTGAAGATAAATGAAAATGAATATCCATTTTATTTTAAGATATTTTGGGTGATTCAGGGACATGTTTCTGCGGTATTACTTTCTCTGCGCCCGTTTTCAATGTCACCTCTCTCACCTGAGTGCCGAGGGTGTACAAATTTATCAGCTATCAAGTGTATTATATCTGCAATTAGTGCAATTGAAAATTGAACTGCAGGAACTAATCGATAAATTGCTTTATAAATTGATTTTTTTTGCTCAATGGCGGACTAATTATCGCATGGACGTTAATACATTTGAGTTGTTTATCGTCAAGTAGCATGTGTGGGCTAAAACGTGCCTGTCCAGTCCGACTATATGCCCTTGCTGTCGGATATTGGTAATAATGTTCTTTGTTGCAATTTGTCCGCCATTTCTGTCAATTCTGAGTCACATAAATGAAGGCCGACCCACGTATGAGGTGATTATTTTACTAAAGATTCTTCTATCTTTTTCCGTAAATGTGACTACACAACAGATTATCATGGAGCAAATATGTTTTGAGATAGTTATAAAACTCGTGGCAGAAGGTCCATTGAGGGTAAATGCGTCCTTCATCTCCCTCCCTGCTACCCATCGTCAGGTAAAACATTCATCCAAGCTGGAAGTCGATTTGAAAGAGACGAATTAGTGGAATTGGGTCCTTTATATGAGTTTGAATTTCCCAACGCTTTATTTATCTCTATTCCTTGACTATGTAATGACAAGTCCTTGAGAAAGCCACTTGTGAAATGGGATATTTTTGCGTTTCGGGATTATGTGATTTAAGAATATGCTTTTATGTTATTGATTTGAGTGGAAGACGTAGAATATAATGGTAACGAAATAGGCGATTTCATCTAGGATCTGGCCTCTCTGTCGGTCGGAAACAGACGTAAGTGCACCGCGAAGGCCTCGTGCCAGGCCACCAGATGTGCCGGCGGTGGTTTAGTGTATCGGTGAAGGGGTTTGTACTACCAGTGACGCAGTCGGTGGTTCACGTCTCCGTTGTGCCGCCATATCATGCCGCCCCCAAGAACCGCGCGGGTTCAGTGGAGAAATTCGGGCCATGGTGTTACTAGACGAACCTGACGCTTGGCGAACGCTTTTTTGGAACGTCCCCCAGTTCTGCGAAAGTTTTGGGTCCGCCCCGGACGTCAAGCTTGAAGGAGTGGTCCCGTCACTCCAGCACTTTGAAAGGACCTCTTATATGATGGCGCAGCGGCCACTGAGAAGCGTCCAGCCCAATAAAACCTGCGAGCATGTCTCGAGGTCCCTGGGGATGTCGAACTACGGCGTCATATGTTGGAAAGGTTGAGTCGGCCGCAGTTTCGAAACTGCATCCCTGAGCAGACGTAGCATGCTGGAGTCGCTTAACCCTGATCTGATATCCAGCAATGCACATCCGTACACCATCTCCGTGTGCCTGGCACTGAACTCCACTCGATAAGCTGTGCAAAGGCCGAGGAGGACAAAAGACAATGATTGCGACGATGACGGATTGTAAGTCTGCCTTTAGCGTCCGGTGTCAAAGTTCCAGCATTCCTTTGAACGGAGGATGGTAGGCAATGATCCTGTGGTGTTTGACATTCAGGAATTTGTCTAACCCGAGGAAAAAGTTGATTCGAACTACATTCCCTGGTTCGTGATGACTGCGGCTGGTACACGAAAGCGCGGGATCCATTCTTGACAGAGGGCCTGGACACATGATTCTGCTGTAATGTCAGTCAGAGATATTGCTTCAGGCCAACGTATAAACCTGTCGATGATTGTGAGGCAATACTTGTATCCGTGTGAGTCTTGCAAAAGGAATCTTTTCCAAACACGGCGGCCTCGGGGAGACGTGTTGGATGGCGGAAGTAAACTGGCTGATAAAGCTAAGTTGCCGAAATTGGGGTGGATACCCTTTGTCGGGTTTTTGTTTAAGCACGAACGTAAGGGACTTCTGGGTGGTAAATACAGTGAGCGGTCTGTCCCCAAGGGAGGAACGGAAGTATTTACGCGGCGAGTAACTCACGACCATAGTCGTTGTAGTTACGTTGAGTTGGGTTGAGTTGTTTTGCAAATAAGCTCATCGGTTGCCAAGTTTGGTTCATCCGTTGATAAAGAGCGGCACCTACAGCTGTGTCTGAGGCATCAACGAACACGGCTAGGGTGCATCCAACCGAAGAAATGCCAGTAGTGTAGCATCAACTCGCTATTGTTCGATGGTTTCAAACGCCTGGACGGCCTCAGTAGAATACGTCATTTCGCGAAATTATTTGGTTTTGGGCCCAGACAGGTAGTTTTTGAGAATCGCTTGATCATGAGTGGCTTTAATCGGAGAACGAAGTTTGAGATGTCCAAAAACCTTCGCAGATCCTTCAGATTGGGAGGGGAAAGTTTTTGATGGCTTCAATTTAGTCTGAGTCTGGTTGAATTCCCTCAGGGGTGATCTTGTGGCCGAGAAATTTCACTTGCTTTTGTAGGAATTTGCATTTTTCAAAGTTTAGAACGAGCCCGGCTTCGAGGAGACGTTGAAAAACGCACTTGAGATGGTCCAAATGCTCAGATTAATAAGAAAAGGCGATCAAAACATCATCCATGTAAATGAAACAAAAGTATTAGCTTCGTTGGACAGAGTGGATGAATCTCTGAAGTGTCTCCCCAGCGTTGCACATGACAAATGTCATCCTGGTGAACTTGATAAGTCCGAAATGGTGTGCAGATAGCCGTTTTCCGTACGTCTTCAGGAGCAATAGGGGTTTGGTGATACGCCTTGGCCAGATCCAATGTTGTGAAATCACGGCAGTTTGTCAATGAGTGCGCAAAGGCATGGATGAGTGGAATAGGATATCGGCCGGGAATTTTCTGAGTATTCAGACACCTGTAATCTCCGCAAGATCTCCATTCGCCGTTTGGGCTAAGGACCATATGGAGTGGGGATGACGAACAGCTATTGGAAAATCTACAAATACCCTGTTTCATGTGATCATCGAATTCTTTCCTTGCAACAGTTAGCTCTTGGGGCGATAGCGGGCACACCTTTGAGAAGATCGGGGAGCCGGTAGTGTTGGCGTGATGCTGCACATCGTGCTTATCCAGTTGAGAGAAACTGTTTCAGTTGTAATGTTGTGATATTTTCGGAGGAGGGCGCGAATGCGATGGTCGGCAATGTCCTCGAAAACAGTGGAAGGAGTGTCGTTTGCGCAGATGTAAATTTTTCCTGACGACTGTAAGGAGGTTGCGGGGTCTATTAAAGTTTTATTCTCCAGGTCCACTAACCACCCATAGTGACACAGAAAGTCTGCGCCTAAAATGGGGGTACTAAAGTCAGGCAAGACGAATCGCCACGAGAAAAGTGCGGCGCAATCTGAGACTCACCTCCACCTGTAGCTGTAATTGCGGATGGAAGAGGGAGTGTTTTGATGGGGCATGAGAAGAATTGATGGGGTATGAGAAGAATTGACACCTCCGTGCCCGTGTCAACCAGAAAGCAACGTCCGCTTACAGGGTCGAGAATTGAAAGGTGATTTGGTACTGCTTTTCGGGTAGCCGCTTCGAGGCACCTAGCGAGCCTAGTGTTTTGTCGTATTGAAATTGCATCCGATGATACAGTTAATCGCTTGAGCTCTGAATTTACGGTGGTACCAGCGAATTTTCGAGGTCCATGAGGGTTCCGGGGTGCTACTACCTGAACCCCCCTTTTTGGGAACGAAAGCAATGTACTTACAGTCGCCGTAAGCTTGGAGATCACGCTCACAAATGTGGTCAGCATTGACTAAACATTTTTGACCTCCCGACGTGTGTGTCTAAACGCTTTCGCGATTACAGATCGCTCGTACACCTCGTGGACTTTGTCAACCGTCGTGGACAGCACCTCCAGCGACTCCGAATGCGTGCAGGACAAGATAGCGCGGGTGCTCTCCGGGAGCTGCTGCAACCAGAGCGTTTTCAAAAGCTCTGAGCCGATCTGATCCCCAACCAGCTGCCTCATTTCTCGCAGCAGCTGGCTGGTAGTACGGTCGCCCACCGTCAGGTCATTCAGTAAGTAATTCAGCTTCGCTTCTTCGTCTACTGACAGCCGGTGTATTAATTGGTCCTTTAGTCGGTCATAGGAGCCGTTCTCCAACACGTCTGCGACTAGTCCGATGGTCTCGTGATCGCCGAGACCAATAACTGCTTGATTAAAATGCGTGTCCTCCGTTGTGTCGCCTGCGATCGCAAGTCTCCAATTGGCGGGACCACGGCGCGGGATTGTACCGCCCTAAGAGAGGAACCTTGACTACGACCGCTGCCACAGGGGGGATTGCGTCTTCGTAGTTTTGTCACGAGACATGATATGTGGCGCTAGTGCAACGGACTTATGCATCAGTGCAAAACTCTCGGCGACAATTATCAACGTTCCTGATTACTCGGACTTGGCCGACTTCCAATTTGCAATTTTGAATTGCGGCCACTGACTTCTCGCCACGAGCGTAATATCAACTTGACTGCGAAGTGAACTGGCAAACCCGAGGTAATATTTGCGAGCTCCAAAGTTGGTTTTCCGATTGGCTTTGTGGTCGGCTGGTCGATACCTCGTTGCCTACCGGTTGTTGCGGCGAATAATCGATTGGGCAAGGGTTGCTTGCGCAATCAGGGATTCTCCGGACACGAAGTGGTGGCGCTCCTGGACCATTAAATGAATGTTTCCCAGCTGCTGCTGTTACCAATGAAGCTTGGATTCAGGACACATAAAAATGTACGCTTGTCTGCGCATTTGGTAAAACATGCAATGTCTCTGCTAGTCCAGTCATTTTTTCCCCAACACCGTACGCAAACGAACAACTAATCCTCGCACTCATAGCTTTCAGCAGTCAGTACGGAGTGATGCCTTTGCCCTAGCTCACAATATTCCACAAGGCTTTGCAAATGGAAGAATCTGCTGTGAAGGATTTCACAATTTTCCCAGCAAACAGACGCACACGAGCACTCGACAGCAAAATGGACTCAGTGCAGACGGCCGAACCTGCATATTCCTAGCTGGGGACTCAATGTTTTCATGAGCGCTGATCCATTGGCTGGTGTACCCTTGAAATTCGGGGTCACCATTTCATTGTCGGCCATTTAGGACCATTTTACCATTTTCTGCGCTTTTCCTTTCGATCCCTTCGGCCTTGTTTCCTTCCTTTTGTCGGTGCCAATCTGTTTGAAAGGTTGGAATTTAATTGAATCAGTTTTTTATAGTCTTGTGTGTTGTGGCCTGCGCCCGCACTCTGCGGCTGTCGCAACAAGAAGGAAAAGCAAGGGGTAGAGTCCAGCTAAGTCAGATCATCAAGACCAGTCCGTAGTATTGACGAAGTAAAGCAGCTTTCCCACCCTGGAGCTAGAGATTTATCTGAGGTCCTCAAATAATGGTTTAATTAGTGTTTATAGCTTGGTTCTAGCTAGAGGTGGCAATCGCAAAGGAAATGCCTGAGGGTTTCTCTCACTTCTCCGCAGCTTCGGCAATGCGAACTGTAGGGTTTATCGAGTCTTGTGGCATGATCCGCTATATGCCAGTGTTCCGTGCACAGCACCGTAATCTGGTATGCTTTTGAACGCGTCTGGCACAAAAGCTTTTTCGATCGGATCTTGTTATAGGCGGGCTAAATCCTCCCTAACTTGTCGCAGGTAATGAGGTCCGCGGTTGATAAGTAGTGCGAATAGATTACACCCTTAATAGTCGCCAAGGGGACTCTGTTCGTCAAGGGCACTTGGCGAGTCCGTTGATGCGTTTATTTTCCTCTATATTCCTATGATTGGGAATTCAGAGGAGGGTGACCATGAATGTGATGCCCAGACTATTCAGCGGGTACCTGCACTGCCTCACCAGCCTGGAGGATGTCACTGTTGAGCACAATCCCTTAATAGTCAGAATGGCTATGTTACGCTTGGCAGGCTCCCAGCAACGCCAGCACTTCCGTTTGGAATACACTAGCGAATCCTGGGAGACCGTACGACTCGCCTATATTGTGTGTATCTGAGGAAACTCCTGCACCGGCTCCACAGACAATTTTTGATCTGTTGGTAGTGAATACTGTGCCTGCCTTAGAACACGGCACCGGTATTTCCACCCTGTCCTGGTTGGAAAGTCCACAGCAAAGTTCCTCGCGAAGTTCGGCTCGCATGTGATGTAGTTCGTGGAGGATGCCCAGAGTTTCCAAGGAACTTTGTCTAGGATGTGTGGCTGTAGGGCTTTACTGCCCAACATCTGAACTCTCGTAGTCTGACAGCGCTACATGCTGCAGTGTATTCAATGTAGGGGTTTATGGGGTGGAGGTGAACTTGACGAAATTTGATAACTTTTAAGTGACGCTTTCGCTGTGAACACTATTTACTTGGACCCTCCGTAGACATCCCCGCTCGCGAGCGTTAAAGGTCGCAGATTGTATCCTGTGTAGTTACTTGGTATTTTGGAAAAGATCTGGTATTTTTTTGGAAAAGATCTGTTTTCTGAGATTAGTGTACACAAACTAGCTTTACAGGAGAGCAAAGGACGAAATCCTAACTAGATTACTTTGTATTTAGATAGATCTGGAATTCTGTAAGAAAATATCTTAGAAATGTCAAAATCTACTTACGGTCTTTTCTAAACGATCATCAAGTTTTTTCAACATCACAAACTTTTCAAAATCACTTTCAACTTTTCGTGCGTAAGACATTGTCGAATTTGCTACAAAACACATCAATATGGGACCGAAAAGTTGTGCAAATACCATTATATGCTTCCGTAGCAAGAAAGGTCTGAATTCCGCCAATATACCTTGGGGACTTACATAAATAAAATACAAATAGTATAAATCGGTGGTTGCGTTGATATAATTGAAAAGTAGATCGGCAATAACCAAAATGCCAAAATGTTTATTAATTTCATCAGAAATCAAAAACATTCGCCTTAAAAGTTGGGAAAAGACCTGAATTCGGTTGTTTATGTCATAAACATTGGTCAACCATGGTAGTTTTCGGTTGCAAGCAGACTCATCAATATTTTGTGCAACTTCCTTAAGTAGAAGTTTGAAATGTTCACTACACCTTGCATACAATTGAGATTGAACTGTCACTATCAGGGTGGTCCAATTTGAGATGATGTGCAACATATTGCAATCTAACACGAGGATACACCATGCAATTTTAACAATTTTGCTTTCATTATGGGATAATTGCTCTGAATGCCAAATATACATTATTAGTCGTGTAGAAGTGGCTAAAACTTTACATATGCTGAAAGTTAGTGAACGAAGAGTGAATAGATCTTTAGAATTTGTTATCCTTTGAAAGTCTAGTAGAAGAAGGAGACCCTTATTAAGTGTTTTCACAATTTTGCTCGCCCGAAAGCAAAATGAGACTAGCATAGAAGTCACCGAAATATATCCAATTCCAATGCAAAACATAGTTATCTCTGAGACTTTCTTTAATCATAGAAAAGGGCTGCCGAAACAAACTACATAACCACTGGTGGGAAGGGAGAATGCAATAAATGTGACCATGAAGATGCTTAGAATCCAACGCTTTTGCGAAAATGCAAATCTTTTTGCCTTTTGATCATAGACGAAAGCAACTAGACCAAGAATTAATAATTGAAAGTGAACAAAACCAAAAAGGACTTTCACTTTAGACCAGTTTGACTGTTTCTGTGACATGTTTGAGTTGTCCAAAGGGCTATTTGGAACTCCCTTGGAATTCAGTTGCATCATACTTTCGATGCAAATTGTTTCTTTTTTTGTGTGCGAGGTCATAGTAATTAATGCAAAGTGCAGGATGTTGTGCATTATTAAGTAGGTGGTAATCAACTGATTGCTAAGGATAACCTAGAAACTGACAGCTGGGTACTCTTTTTCTTGACATACATACTATCTAAAGGATTGACTGACATATTTCTCCTAATGGCTATACCTCTTTCTCTAATTTTCTAACAGTTTTTTCTGTCGCATTTCGAAGTGTATTTCGGAAACCAGTTGTTTGCCAAATTAGTGCAAATCCTGCAGTTCTTTGTAAGGGATATATGCCTCACGATATAAACTAGCGGGGATGGGAATTATTGGTAGTTGTTCAGGCTGCAGTAAAAAAAAAACCGTCTGCACGCGCATCCGGTGCATACAAAAAATATTTGCATATCCAAGGTGAATATTTTCCGCATGCACGCATATTTAGCATGTAAGCAATTTGTAATTTTTCTCATAGCAAGTAAGCATTTTTGTACACTTTTTGATATTAGCGCGTAAGCACTTTTGTACCTATTTAAGCGAGAACAATTAATAAAGAATTTAGTGTATTTTCAAGTCCCGAAGAACTAAGCCTTTTATTCTTCTCCAGTGAGGCTGCTGGAGACTTGAAGATTTGGAAATATACTCTACTGGACTAAACTTGATTCGGTGTTCCACCCAATTAAGAAAGACGGACTCATTCGGTGTTTCACCCAATGAACATACTGACAGACTTAAAAACGAACTTTACTTGGTTTTGACTTGAGCAGGTGTTTCACTTGATCAAGAAGAAAGACTCACCCGGTGTATCACCGAGTGGACCTATCAGGATTGAGACATTTTTTGGTGACCCCGACGTGATCGGCCGATCACAACATTGAAAGGACACGAGGCGAGTCAATAACTTTGTGGAATTATCTTAGCCAATCAAGGAGGCGATACTTGAGAAAATTAATAATCTCACTCAACAACAAGATGTGACGGGCCAGGAGATTCAGCGTCTTTTGAGTAACTACCGGAAAGGTTCGGTAACTCGTAAGATAAGGGAATATCTCACGACGAAATTGGAACAATTGGAAAATCTCTGGACAGCCTTTTCGGAGAGAAATGAAGAGCTTGAAGAGTTAGCGCATTATCTTCCAGCTCATCCATATTTCGAGAAACAATATTTCTATTCAATGCAGCGCGAGTACACCAAGTACAAGGAGGACATTGCGGAACGCCTTCAGGGTTTGGAAGGCACGTCCAAGTTGAATATCGATTTGGGTAAATCAGCCACGGGTGCTTTAGATACAAAGGCCGCCACGGCAGCAAACAATGCTCAGAACGAGCTTCCCAGCGATGTCGTGGTACTAATAAGGCAACAGCAATCAAGGATACGGGCTGTGGAAAACATTATTAGCGGCATCGACACAGTTGAACAGGCACAACCCAAATCATACTACGAATTGAAGACAGCTACTTTATCAAAGTACTGGGAAGAGTTGCGTCAAGGCCATCAGAATATATGGCAATATTCCAGCGATCCAAATGAGTTAGGGTACAACGAGGAGAATTTTCTCAACCTCGAAGAGCGAATTCAAGACACTTTGATATTTCTCGCTGAATGCCGTTCAAAGCTAGAGCCTAGCATAGCTACCGCTACAAGGGCCTTTCCAAGCATCAACTTGCCACACGTGACAATTCCTGCCTTTGACGGCGATTATGCACAATGGCAATCCTTCCACGACTTATTCCGGCAGATGATCCACGAGCAGCAATTGGGAAATGCTCAGAAAATGTGGTATTTGAAGACCAATCTAAAAGGTGAAGCAGAGCGACTTATACGTCATCTGCCCATCACTGACGAAAATTATGACATTGCATGGACAACGCTAACAAACCGCTACAGCAATCAACGGTTGAGGGTAGCCACGCTATTGGATAGGCTCACACAACAGCCGATGATTACTTCGGATTCCCCCAGTGCTTTGAAAAAACTTCATGACATTACGAAGGAATGTCTAGCAGGACTCAAGAACTTTAATATAAATATAGCTAGTTGGGATCCCATTTTACTACATATTTTACTGAAAAAGTTAGACAAGGTTACGCACGCCTTATACGAACAAACTTTGACTTCACCACGAGAACTGCAGCCGGTTGATGCATTTCTCGCGTTTTTGGAAAGACGCTTTCAGTCTTTAGAGGCCTTGTGTAGCGACAAGAAGAGTACGACTCAAAACAAACCTACAAACCGAAGCTCGGCTTTAATATCCACCAAAGACAGTCAATCTTTACAGTGCAAAAACTGCAAGGGAAGCCATCGAATCTACACATGTGAAGCCTTTAAACAATTGTCCATCTGGGATCGAGTAGCCAAAATTAAGCAGCTGAGGCTATGTTTGAACTGCCTACGGTACGGGAAGGACATCGAAGTGCACAGTGCAGCGCAGGAAGTTGTCTTAAATGTGGCAAGAAGCACAACACTCTACTACATATGGACACCAACAATCAAGACAAAACAACGCCCTCTATCACCGCAATTCAAACAACAGCCAACGCCACCAAGCAAGGTCAAGTATCAAGTATTGTAAAGGACAAGGGTTCTACAAATGTCAACCATTCTATTGCATTATCAACGAAAATATCTGCATCAGAGGGGCCTTTTGTTCTATTAGCTACTGCACTCATCAAGGTGACAAACCAAAAGGGCAAGTCGATAGAAATGAGAGCTCTGCTGGATAGTGGCTCCCAAATAAACATAATTACAGAAACGGCTGTGAGAAAACTGGGACTACAACCAACTAGCTACCATATACACATTCGTGGTCTGGGCGGAGCGTCGCAACAATCGCAACAGAAGGTAACGTTGTCATTGCAATCAAGAATCACTACGTTTGCACGGAAGATAGACGCTATAGTTTTACCACATATAACATCCTCTCAACCATCGCAAGGTCTGAATTCAAGGAATTGGGCCATACCT
This sequence comes from Hermetia illucens, assembly GCF_905115235.1. Classification (NCBI taxonomy): domain Eukaryota; kingdom Metazoa; phylum Arthropoda; class Insecta; order Diptera; family Stratiomyidae; genus Hermetia; species Hermetia illucens. The sequence goes on from NC_051852.1 coordinate 8,904,723, forward strand.
GGCAACATTCAGCTTGCCGATCCTCATTTTGACCGGGAAGGGCGTATTGATCTACTTCTCGGAGCTGACATCTACTACGAACTATTAGCTACAGGGCAGATGCGGCTATCAAGGAACCTGCCACTGCTGCAAAACACGGTCTTTGGCTGGATAATTGCTGGAAGGGTTGCAACATCCCATCAGAAAGACGTTACATGTGGCATCCTCAACACCGATGATTCCAAGCTCAGCGAGCAGATCGAGCGTTTTTGGAAATTGGAGGAACCAGAATCTACAGAGAACCTTGCGATGACAACACAAGAAATAAAGTGTGAAAATCATTCTGCTCAAACCATGAAACGAACGAACAATGGACGTTTCATTGTGAAACTGCCTTTCAAGGTGGATCCAGCAAAACTCGGCAAATCTAGGGGCAATGCGGAGAGGCGACTTTTCAAATTAGAATGGAGATTAGCACGAAACCCAGAACTACGCAAACAGTACAATGAATTTATGGACGAATACAAGCAACTGGGGCATATGACGGAAATAGATGAAGGAAGTATTCCGAGTCTTCATTACTTTCTTCTCCATCATAGCGTTCTGAAGCCAGAGAGCACCACCACTAAACTTAGAGTAGTTTTTGACGCCTCTTCGGAAACCTCTTCTGGATACAGTTTGAACGATGTACTTGCTACAGGCCCTACCATCCAATCCGAATTATTTACCATTCTCGTACGATTTCGGCTGCCTTGCTTTGTTTTTACTGCTGACATAGAAAAGATGTATCGACAAGTCCAAGTGTCGGAGGAAGACAAGAGATTTCAACTAATTCTATGGCGAAATGAGCCTAATGAACCTATAAGATGTTATCAGCTGAACACGGTCACATATGGTACTTCCTCTGCACCATATCTAGCCACCAAATGCCTACAAGAATTGTCATCACAGACAACGCACAAATACCCATCCGGTTTGACTGCATTAAGACGGGATTTTTATATGGACGATGTGATTTCAGGTGCAAACACCTTGACAGAAGCTATTGAGACGCAACATCAACTTCGCACAATCTTGCAATCGGCCGGCTTTAAGCTTCGAAAGTGGTGTGCAAACAACAAGAATCTTTTAAACAACATTCCTGTTGAAGATCAGGCACTCCAACTGGACATAACCCAAGAAAGGGAGGAAAACGTGAAGACACTAGGATTAGTTTGGACTCCTAAGACAGATGAATTTCAAATTAGATGCCCATACACGGAATCTAAGAAAGTAACAAAGAGATCAGCGCTATCCGATATCGCTCATCTGTTCGATCCTCTAGGATTGATGGCACCAGTTACAGTTACTGCTAAAATCTTCCTTCAAAGGCTGTGGAGTCTCAAAATAGGTTGGGATGAAGAAATTCCTTTAGAACTACAGGCGGAATGGTCAAGATATTATAATGACTTGCAGGGGCTGAATCAAATTAAGGTACCTCGTCACATATTTGGAGGGAAGGTACCTGAAAAAATACAGTTACATGTTTTTTCGGACGCTTCGGAAAAGGCGTATGGTGCAGCGGTATATTTACGAGCTATTCAGTCAGATGGGGTTCGCACAGTTCGTCTTTTATGTGCAAAGTCGAAGGTGGCACCATTAAAACGAGTGACCCTACCAAAATTGGAATTGTGTGCAGCAAGGCTAGCAGCTGAACTCGCTCATCGGCTTAAACGGGACATAGAAATTTCAGACTATAATTGCTTTTACTGGACCGACTCCGAAATTGTCCTAAATTGGATCAATGCAGAAGCATCGTCATTTTATACGTTCGTGGCTAATCGAGTCGCTGCTATACAACAAAAATCCTCACCCAAGCAATGGAGGCACATCCATTCAAAGGAGAATCCAGCAGATTTGGTATCGAGAGGTGTCGCTCCAGGAAAACTGCAGAATTATGCCCTCTGGTTCTATGGGCCTATATTTCTTCATGGGACTGAAGAGTGCTGGCCGGAAAGGTTTCATAGTGTAGATACCACCTTGGAGAAAAAACGTTCAAAAATGGTATTGGCCATGGTGAAGGACTCAATTTCCCTTATCAATCAAATCGACCATCAAAACTCTTTTCAACGACTGCAACGCATAATGGCACATGTGCTACGGTTCGTTAGGAATGCACGAACAACGAACCACAAGGAACGAGAAAAATCGCTCTTAACTGCAAGCGAAATGGAGGAAGCCTTGCGAGTAATAGTAAAGGAAGCTCAATTGGATGTGTATCGAGAATCTATGCAGCAACTAACATGTAACAAGCAATTAAACAACAGCGATCCATTGAGCAGTCTGCATCCATTCTTAGACGAATTCGGACTTTTGAGAGTTGGCGGTCGGCTTGAAGCTTCAAATTTAACTTATGATACCAAACACCCGATCGTTCTTCCTTACGGCCATTACGTAACTCAATTGATTTTAAATGATCTGCATCATAAGCATCTTCACGCCGGACCACAAGCCTTATTGGCAATAGCGAGACAACGATTTTGGCCCATCGAGGGCAAAGCAGCCATCAGATCGATCGTGCAGAGCTGTATGAAATGCACAAGGGCGAAACCAAAACTCATGACGCAGCTCATGGGAAACCTGCCCGCCCATCGAGTACAACCAGCCAGACCATTCACGAATATTGGTATCGACTTCGCCGGCCCTCTATGGATTCACTTTAAGGGGAGAGGCAATCGTCCGCAAAAGGCGTACCTTGCTGTTTTTTGTTGCTTTGCAACAAAGGCGGTGCACCTGGAACTAGTGACGAATCTAACGACAGAAGCCTTCATCAATGCGCTGAAACGTTTCATTGGACGTAGAGGACATTGTCGAAATCTAAATTGCGACAATGCAACTAACTTTGTGGGCGCCAAAAATCAACTAGCAGAATTAAACGAAAGCATATACGGGGAACAATCCCAAGAACAACTGATCAATTTTTGCACACCCAAGGGTATTGATTTTCATTTTATTCCACCAAGATCGCCTCATTTCGGTGGCCTGTGGGAGGCGGCAGTAAAATCTGCCAAACACTTTTTAATCAGAAACACGTCCCCAGCAAAACTTACGTATGAAGAAATGGCAACTTTAATAATCGAAGTCGAGGCTCTTTTGAATTCAAGGCCACTGACACCTCTATCATCCGAGGCCAGAGACCTTACGGCATTAACTCCAGGCCATTTCTTAATTGGGGAACCACTAACGAACCCAGTTGATGTACACGCCCAAGCAGTAAAGGCAAATTTACCGCAAAGATGGAAGGAAATCAACGACATAAAGAATAGATTCTGGCAAAGATGGTCAAGTGAATATTTGTCGGAACTGCAACAGCGTCAAAAATGGAAACAGAGCTGCGAAAACGTAAAACCTGGAATGCTGGTGGCTATCAAAGAAGACAATATTCCCGTTCTGCAGTGGAGATTGGGCGAATAATAAAGGGGATAAAAGGTCGAGATGGTCTAATAAGAATAGCAGAGATCAAAACATCGTCAGGAGTCTTACAGAGAGCAATTCATAACTTAGCACCGTTACCGGTAGAACCGAATGACACCGAAGGCTCCTCGCAGCAAAAACCCCCGGCTCCATCAAAGGAACGGATTATAGATACCTCCACGCAAAACTCAGAAGCAACTCGATGTTCAAGAGCGAAGAAGAAGAGAATTTCACACTCCCCTGTAAACCTGCTACTGTGGACGATTGATCCAGAATAACGGTTGACCTAACGCTCAACGGAGGGGAGGATGTTCAGGCTGCAGTAAAAAAAAAACCGTCTGCACGCGCATCCGGTGCATGCAAAAAATATTTGCATATCCAAGGTGAATATTTTCCGCATGCACGCATATTTAGCATGTAAGCAATTTGTAATTTTTCTCATAGCAAGTAAGCATTTTTGTACACTTTTTGATATTAGCGCGTAAGCACTTTTGTACCTATTTAAGCGAGAACAATTAATAAAGAATTTAGTGTATTTTCAAGTCCCGAAGAACTAAGCCTTTTATTCTTCTCCAGTGAGGCTGCTGGAGACTTCGAAGATTTGGAAATATACTCTACTGGACTAAACTTGATTCGGTGTTCCACCCAATTAAGAAAGACGGACTCATTCGGTGTTTCACCCAATGAACATACTGACAGACTTAAAAACGAACTTTACTTGGTTTTGACTTGAGCAGGTGTTTCACTTGATCAAGAAGAAAGACTCACCCGGTGTATCACCGAGTGGACCTATCAGGATTGAGACAATAGTTTTTTGGCAATAAGAGGGAAATTTCCTTGGAGAAGAATGTATCTTGTCTCCTTAGACCAAGTTTTTGTTCTTTCCGTCTATCTCGGGAATCAGTTGTTCGACCATTCAATGAAAATACTGAGGGGAAATTGGAACCATCAGTGCTGAATATTCGCCGTGCAAAGACCAAAGTCGGTTTGACCTGTGGTGACATTGAAGGAGCTCCCCAAGAAGTATTAAATTTATCTTAAACAATCTACTTACGGTTTTTTCTAGGCGAACATCAAGCTTTTCGAAGGTTATATGGTTTTGAAAATTGCTTCGAATCTTTTCTGAGTTTATCTTTGTAAAATTTGCCACAAATAACACCAAAATTATGAAGGAGAGGTCCGCCAATCCTATTGCATGTTTCTGGACCAAAAAAGGCAGGTTTGAGGAATGTAGTTTTCGTGGGTCAGCATATGTAAAGTACAGAAAATAAGCTGCTGCAAGTACACTGCTATAACTAAAAGAAATCGCAGCAACGATTATAAGTTCAAAATGTCTATCCAGCTCATTACATATGCGAAATATGCGGTCTAAAATCTGGGCATAGCCATCCAGTTTATCACTGATGTCACAACAATACTGTATTTTCGAAAATTCTCTTCTTTTGTCCAACTCCTTCATCCCTACGAAATTTCCTTTCAAATAAAGTTTGAATTGTTCACTGAAGTTTTTGTATAATTGATACCGGATTAGGGAAGCCAAAACGTACCAGTCGGAGATAACATGTACCGAATTGAACTGCAAATTCAAAGAAATCCAGGACAACTTCACTAATACACTGTAATTCCGGGCGACTTCCATCGCATCCCATATATACATTATAAATCGTAACAAGGACACCGTGATTTTATATAAAATAATCATCATAGGCCACACACCGAACAGTTGTCCAGGATTCACCAATCTTTGAATGTCTTCCAATATCAGCGAAATTTTATTAAAGGTATTGACAAATTTCTCGGCGCGATACCAAAATGAAAACAGCGCAAAATTCACCGAAATAAATCCAATCGTCTAGGCAAATATACTTATTTTTGAAATTTTTTGAAGTAAGAGGAAGTCATTGGTAATAAAAGCGATGTAGATGTTGAAAATGAAAATAATTATAAAGCAAACACCCCCGATACCGTTGAAAAACCAAAGCTTCCGTGAGAATACCATTTGTTTGGTTTTGCGGTCATAAAAGAAAGTTATCAGCCCAAAATTCCATGACAGTGTACAAATGAGAATAAGCACAAATTTAATTCTGGAAATCTTTAAAAATTTTAAGGACATTTTTTGCAGAATTTACAAAGTAATTTGGGGCTTGGTATGTCCTAATTCCCTTATGCTGGGGGAAACATGAAACGTGTATTGTGTTGTTGATCAATTTTCATCAGGACAAAGTGCATTATTTCAATCTATCAATTTCATTAAAAAAATTGTGTCAATTGGTATAGATGGTAATGAACAATTGAAAAAAGCTTACAAAGAAGAGGGGAGGGGGTTGCATTTTTAATTTTCAACCGACTAGCATTCTTAATGGCCGATCAACTTCTTGATATAGGTCATTTTGATTATCAGAAGGTTGAAAATTTTCGACTTGAGCTAGGACAGCAATCCAGAAGAGAGAAGATCTGAATATTTTTTTCAGTCACCTGCTTGTTATCCAGGAGACAATCCCTCATTTCGACTAGTCTGTGTAACTTTTTTAGTTGCCACTGAATAGGATTATCATTGATTAACTACTTTCTACTAGGCAGGACTCCTCATCTTCAAAATGTCCTTTTTGATAATTCAGGGTTTTTGGTCGCATGTCACCTAGGAGACATTTTGCAATGTCTGCCGAACCAAAACCAAGTGGCCGAGGAGAACTTCATAGTGGTGGAACCGCAGACGCTGTATCACATTGGTTTGCCGGCCGTGATGCACTAGGCAAATGCTCCAAAAGTTCTAATTAGGGCAATCAGATCCGAGTCTGCACGGGGACTCATTTGAAGTGGCAATGGTCACGAAACCTTACCAGGGGTATACTGAATACCATGGGAACCGAGGTAACCCCTGAATTCACATACTTTGGAAGAGTTCCTGTTGTATGTGCTTTTAACTCGGTTGTTGCGATTGGTGCCCTAGTGGGAGTTTCATGGGGGTTGTGGTTGCGTTCAAGCGAACAGAGACCTCCGGGCCTCAAAAGTGGCGTTGCGTTTCAACACGGGTGCCTTACTCCTTAGTTCGGTAGAAATTTAGGTAGGTCTTGCATCCACCAGTATGAATGCTGAGCAACGCACTGGTATCGTTTTGCCTTATTTCAAGGGGGTCTGATTGTGGTCACAAAATCAGTCCCTGTCTAAAGAAGATCGTGGGATTAAGTCACCGAGACAGGTACCCACGTAAAACACGGTGACGTAACTGTCAGCGCAACTGAAGTTGAGGAGGCAATAAAACGAATGACATCGGGGAAAGCAACAGGACCTGGAGACATCATATTAGAGCTCTGGAAAGCAAAGAGCTGGGACCCAACATTGTGGCTCAGTCAATTCTTTAATCGGGTTATTCAGGAAGGTAGAACACCATCTGCCTGGCAACAAAGTACCACAGTTCCAATATGGGAAAAAAAGGTTGTCCAGCAGAATGTTCAAATATCCTCCGATCTGAAGAAGATTTTTGAACGCAATCTTGACAACCATATTCGCGAAATCGTTGAAATAACCGTGAATCAAGTGGGATTTGTCAAGAATAGCGGAACTACTAACGCAATGTGCGGTTACTTATGGAGAAACATCGTTGGAACTCGTGAAGTTCGAAGTATGGTGGGTGTATGAAAACCACTTCGTGTCTGTCTTGGTGTTCTTCAAAGAAGCGCCTTCTAACCACTCCTCCGTGTTCTTGTTATGGGCACTGTCACACAGGACATCCAACGTCCCGTGCCCTATACACTGTTTAATGCAGATGATGTTTTCCTAGCCTCTAATAGCAAAAATGATTTGGAGCAACTTGTCCAAAAATGGAATGGTCTCAGATTGAATTTGAATAAAACTGGATTTTTGACGATCGATTTCCATGACATAGGCATAATCGCTATCAGCGCAAGTGACCTGTCCAGAACTGAACGATTTAAATATCTCAGCCAAGGGAAAACTCCGTTATGAGGTTGCTTCAAGTATTTGGGTAACCTGGATGAAGTGACGCTCTACAACTAGTGTTCTTTGTGATCGATGTGTCAACGAACGTCTCAAATCTAAAATTTTCCGCAATGTCGTTTTGTCCTCTATGGTTCTGAGTGTTGGTCGACTATAAAAGACAATGAACCGCGTCTTGTGGTAATGGGGACCAAGTTGTTGCATTGCACTAGTGGCGTTAGATCTTTTGATCACATCCGAGATGAGGATATCAGCGATCGATATGGGGTTGCACCGATCGTGAAAAAATTGAGAGAGAGGCGTTTTCGATGGTATAGTCACGTACTCCTTGGGTCCATCATCGGTATTATACCAGAGTGTCCGCTCTTGCAGGAAGCTATTGATAATAGCGGCGTGGTAGGTGGGAACAGCAATGTTCGCCAGAGACGTATAAGGTTCCAATTGGCCCAGTTGAATACATTTCTCACATCTAGGGTCACCACCACAATATTTGCTGGTACAACCCCTTTCGTAAATTGCACTGTCCAAGATGGATGTAAAGTTCGAAGTCTATCCTAAGCGACCAGATGGCAGGCCGAAACAACGGTGGCTTGATACACTGGATGGGGATTTAAAAGCCTCGCGGATGCATCCAGATCAGGCATTAGAATCAAATGGCGAAACCGATCATGATGAGCCGACCTCCCTTGTGAACTGGACAAAGGTTGAAGAAAAAGAAGAAGACTCAATTACTGGTTGCATATAGGAAATAAAAGGAAAACAAAAAAACTGCAAAGTGTCAATAATTGTATTTTTGAGAGTGGCAAGGAATGAAGCCAAAGGACCAGGCTGCAAGCGGTTATAATCCCTTAACATTCTGGGCAAGGGGGAGTTGAAATAACTTGAGAGCGTCGCGAAAGGACCCTCAAAAATATATAATATTACGAATATTGTGTGATGGGTCACGGTAATGAATTTTGGAGACTACAGAGCTGCCCATCAAGTCATTAGAAAGTTTGAAAAGGATGTCTGCGTTAGTCAAAGATCTACAGGATTGCAGAGAGGTTAAGGAAAGCCAGACTTTCAGGATATGCCGAATAGGGAACGTTCCTTTTACAGGTTTGGAGTCGAATAAATCTCCTTCAATTGCATCTCAATCACAATTATGGTGAGGGGACAACACTACCGAAACATATTCAAGAATATTACGGACGGAGGATTTATAAAGGATGACTAAGGGATGGATATTCTTGAATTGATAAGAGGAACGAAGGATAAAGCCGGATATTTTGGCAGCGTGGCTGAGTACATTGACATAATGAAAATTAAATCGGAATTGGCTGTGAAAAGTCACACCTAGGTCCTTGTAAGAGGCAACCACGGCTAAGGGCTGACCATCAAGATAATATAAGGGTGTCGGGGGAGAGGCTTTTAGTGAATAGCATAAGGAAAATGACAACTTGTTACGAACGCACCACTAAGATAATGTGTCGAGGCTTGACTGAAGGCTGCACTGATCAGTAGGCGAACTGACAACGGAAAACAATTTTAAATCGTCTGCATATAAAAGGCTAGGTCAGGTAAACAAGGGGGGAGAGCCATTTACGAAAAATGAAAACAGAAATGGACCGAGGATGGACCCTTGGGGTACTCCCGATGAGGGGACCAGATACAACCATTGAAGGAGACACGATTTACTCTATCGTCTAAGTAAGATCTTAACCAGGAGAGAATACTTGTCGCAAATTCATACGATCAGAGTTTGGTGAGAAGCAAGGAGTGGCCAATGAAATCGAAAGCTTTGGAGAAGTCAGTATAGGTTGTATGGACAACGTTTCTTGTATGGTATTTACTGACTTCGCAAAGAAGTTGGTAAATTCTAGCAAATTGGTCATAGTCAAGCGACCATGTTGAAACCCAGACTGCTCTTTCACAATGTAGTGACCGAAACGCGACGAAAGGCGTTTTTTATGTATTTTTCAAAAATTTTGAAGAACGAGGAAAGGATGGATATAGTTCGGTAGTTTTCGGCCCGGGTATTGTCACCTTTTTTCTGTAAGGGTAATACCTTTGGGTAAGCTAGTAGGAAGGGGAAGGGAAATGTTCTGTTTACTTTTTTTTAGGTAGAGATTCGGAATGCCATCGGGACCACAACGTAGAGGGATTCAGAAGGGGAATGGGGAGTATACTAGCTAAAGAGGAACCAAATGTGTCGGAGGAGAGGTAAAATGAATGGTTAGGAGTCAAAACGGAGGAGAAATGATCCCGAAGAAGTTGACAAGCTAAGTTAGAGGAATAAGCAGTATGATCATCCAATTTTATGATAACAGCGGGAGAAGTGGACGAAGAGCGGAAATTGAGGGCGTGTCACCAGACGAAGTTGAATTCCCGTCGCTCGAGTGAGCCTGTGAGGCTACTTAAATATTGGGAATGTGCATTTTTCATCAGAATTTTCGCAGACGAACGTAGACTTATAAACTTTGCCCTGTCTTTGGCATTACCGGAGCATGGGAACTTCAGACGGACTTTGTGTTTCTCACGAAGAGTATTACAAACCTCTACAGTGTACTAGGCAGGGTATTTGCCCAAACTACGATGAGAGAGCTATTAAATGGAATTAAAATTAAGGTCCCCGATGAGGATGAAAGACAAACCAGGATATTTGACTAAGAGGACATCCGAAAATACATCGTGAAATTCCTCGACATTGCTGGACACGAACAGGACACTTTTTGGAGGAGAAATTAGGACAATGAGCATCTCATAAGGACATGCACTTAATCGAAAAATATTACCTAAACACTATCCCCTTGTGTTTACCTGACATTTGCAAATCACGATTGCAACGAAGGACAGAGTAACCTTCGAGGATCTCTCCTTTGTAAACACTAGAATTGAGCCAAGTTTCAGATATACAGATGATGTTATGTATTGTAGGTAATCTAAAATTCGGCACCTTAGTTCTGAGGCCCCTTAGTAGCGGACCCTTCCAGAAGTTTACAGAAGGAATTTGTCGCTGAAAATCCTTGATGAAAACGGCTGGGAGGTGAAAATGACAGATGATTCAATGCCTTCAAGTCATGTGGGTAGGTAACTTTAAATGACGCCATGATTCGGCAAAGACTGCTGTCCCCTGTTAACTTACAGTATAACCGGTGTCGACAAGTATCCTAGTTTATCTTTAACATAGTTCAGGATGTCATCTGAAAAGGTGGCGAAGACAAATCTCAAAACAAACAATTGTTTGGGAGGCATAACGATGCGTAAAGATGAATCAGGCGCGGACGTAAAAGCAGGGCAATCTGTTGCCAGCTGTTGCCTTAAGTAAGGGACTGTTGAGGCATCACTTTTTAATGTCATTGCAAATCAGGTATGTGGATATTAGTAGCTGCGTCAGTAGGTGACCCTTTATCGGAAGCTTGATGATCTGACATCCCAGAAGAAACGACTCTTGAAGAGTCGTCACGTAATGAAGCAGAAGGTGTATGCTTAGTGACAACCAAACCCTCAGGTGCACTAGATGGACCACCCTTTAGATTCGTGAGAACTATGCCAGTTTCGTAGAAGTTCGACTTTCTAGTGTGAAGAAATTCTTTGAAGGCCATTTTGTTGGCTTGTCTTTTCGCCAAAATTGGTGCAAATGCTAGAAGTGGCCGAAGGTCTGGTCAATATGGTGAGAATCTGACACCGCCATTCGTTTAATTTTTAGGCAATTATTCTGAATATATGACGTCGTGCCTTGTCAACTAACACCGCGCTAACCAGAGTTCACTTGTCAAGATTGGTCTGAACATAGAAGTCGATGGTAAGCAACCAAAAGGCCGGTCGAAACAACGGTGGATTGATACACTGGATGGAAATTTAAAAGCCTCGGGAGTGCATCCGGGTCAGGCATTTGATAGAACCAAATGGCGGAACCGATCAAGTGTCAAGAAACCATGGAAGAGTGTACACAAAATTTGCCTGAAATATCTCTTATAAATGCAAGTATCTTAGAGTTTTCTCCAAATGTATCCCGTTGCTCTCGATTAATGAATCCGTTTGTTCAAGTGTCTCGCTTTGAAGTGTCATGACGCCGCTTTGTGGTTCGTTTATTTACCGAACCGCGGCCATCATGGACCTTTTTGTTTGTCTCCGTGCTTGTCTCTTGGATGCAGGCCTTTCAATCTATTTCATCGAAAGTAAAAGAACTAGTATGTGCTTTCAGAGAACACAAAATGGGAGAGACTGTACCGGTGATCCATATGTCCTGAAGGAGCGACCAGGAAACCTGCATATCAGCACACAAAATTCGGATTTTTCCACAATTTTATACAAAATATTTTATTTTTTAACGTGCAAACTAAGTAGTTGGTAGTATTGCGGTGTGGGTAGATCTTAGGACGGAAAAACTAGGCCGGAGACGGAGGAATCATGGCGACTCTCCAAAATGGTATAATTTATCTAATTTTGTTCAAGTTTCTCTTTTTCTTTCACGCTCTTTTGATCACCATTCTTCTAAACTCGTTGCTCAGGGTTCGCATCCCAGTTGTCATGGATGCTTGCGTTCCTCTTTGTGCTTGTCTTGCTGTGATGATAATGGAACTGATGCATAGTCTCAGTGGAAATTAAAATTCCGAAAATAGAAAACAACAAAGAGACTGTGGGAATGCCCTCCTCCACAAAGGAGTGAACATTATCTAAGATCATATTGTATCTAGATTCAATGTAAAAAGATAAAACTGATTTCGACATTTTTTAACAAAATATATTTCAAAGAAATTAGAGAAATCTACTTACGGTCTTTTCTAAACGATCTTGCTTTTTCAACACCATAAACTTTTCGAAATCACTTCCAATCTTTCGTGCGTAAGACATTGTTGCGTTTACTACAAAAAACGTCAAAATGGGTCCGAAAATCTGTGCAAAGACCATTATATATTTCCGTATTAGGAAGAATGGTTTGAAACCCTCCACCGTGGTTTGGGGACTTACATAAACAAAATACAAATAATACAAATCTGTGGTTGCATTGATATAATTGAAAGCTAGATCGGCAGTAATAAGTACGCCAAAATGTTTATTTATTTCTTCAGAAATCCAAAACATTCGCTTCAGGAGATTGGCGTAGATATGCATTCGCTTGTTCATGTCATACAAATGAGTGACGTAAGATCGTTTATTGTTGCAATTAGATGTCCAGACATCAGCATTTTGTGCAACTTCCTGGAGCAGAAGCTTGAAATGTTCACTATATCTTGCATACAATTGAGATTGAACTGTCACTATCAGGGTGGTCCAATTTGAGATGATGTGCAGTATATTGAAATCAAACACGAGGATACACCATGCAATTTGCACAATTTTGCTTTCATTATGGGATAATTGTGTCGAATGCCAAATATGCATTATTAGTCGAACTGAAGTAATTAAAGTTTTACATGAGGTGACAATTAGTGAACGAAGGGTGAATAGTTCTTTAGAGTTTGTTATCCGTTGAAAGTCTAATAATAGGAACAGACCCTCATTAAGTGTATTCACAATTTTTCTTGAACGAAAGCAACATGAGACCAACATAGAAATCACCGAAATGTATCCAACCCCAACGCCAAACACGGTTATCTCTGAGATTTTTCTCAATCAAAGAAAAGGACTGCCTGAACAAACTACATAACCACTTATAGGAAAGGAGAATGCAATAAATATGATCATGATTATGGTTAGGATTCGACGCTTTTGGGGTAACCAAAATTTCTTTGCTTTTTGGTCATAGACAAAAGCAACTAAACCAAAAGCGCACAATTGGAAATGAACAAAACCAAATAAAATTTTCACTTTAGACCAGTTTGACTGTCTCCTTGACATGTTTGAGTTGTCCAAAGGACTGTTTTGAATTCCTTTGGAATTTAATTTATCATATCTTCAGTGCAATGACATGTTACTTTGTGATATTAATTAGTACAAAGTGCTTCATATTTTGAATTATTTAGTGGTTAGTAATCAATTGAGTGCTGGGATGACCTAGGAATTGACAGGTACTCTCTGTAAGTATTTACCGAGATATTAAGGGAGTAGGGGGGGGGGGGGGGGGGGGGGGGTTAAAAGATGTTTACCGCCAATCCACCAAGATGGTAGTCGTCCATGAATTGCCAATTTGCTTGTGAAAACCTGGTTGCTGTACTCCTGCGGAACATTGTCACTTTGTTTAGACACCTTTCCACCTCAGTGAATGTATCAATAAACAAAACATGCTCTAACAGAGTGTAATAAACACCACGGGGCAGAGGAGCACCAGAGTCCTCTGCACCCCAACAGGGTTACAGTATGGTGTGCCCTTTCAAGAAATGGGAACATCGGCCCTTATTTTTTTCGAAAAAAACAGCCGAGCCAATCTGGTCAATTCAGTTCGTTGCAATTCTATGATTCAGAATTCTTTCTTGCCTGAATTAGCTGAGTTTGAATCGGAAGACGTCTGTTTTCAGCAGGATGGACCATAGCCCACACAGCAAGGACTGTTATGAACTTTTTGAGCGCAAGGTTCCATGGACGGCTTTTTTCTTTAAGAGGAGATTTGGATTGGCTAGCTCACTCTCCTGATTTGGCACCTTGTGATTTTTTTCCATAGGGATCTCTCAAATCCAAAGTTCACAATGTTCTCGTTCGTAACGCGTCGGTGCAACCAACTATGTTTATACTTAGCGGTGGCAATTTTTTAAGCTGGCCCGAACCACTCATTCGTCGCAATTACAAAATCAAGATTTCCCCCTTCGCCATGTGTGACAATACCCATTCACATCGGTGAATATACTTTTTTGTCGGCTTCCAGGAACTATCAGATCTGTTCTAGGGTGACCTCTAGGTAAGGGTTTTCTCGGGGGCCTGCATAATTTTCACCCTGGGTCTGGTTTTTCTTTCTACGGCCCTGGACAACCTATTTAGGTTTGTGGTAGGTGGACCTATTTGTTGCTTTTATGGGACAATGGTTTTGTGGGAATTAAACTGTAATTTTTGGTATTACTAACAGACTGTAACTGGAACCTGGGGGCCGGTTGTTTGAAGGCCTTTTCATCTATTTTGAGACTTTGAAGAAAATGGACTCAAAGTTATTTCAACAGGACCTTTGTCTTTTGCAAATATCTGAAGTTTCCTAAGTTATCGGGGTGACTTCGAGAGGCGGACGCGTTCGCATGTGGTTCGGCAGCCTTAACAGTTGCCTTTAGGAGTTAGGTTTCGTTCGCAGCTATTGCGCTCGACCTCATTTGACTTCACCAGTAGTTGAAGATTGAGTAAACTTTGGCAGATTCGCTATTCCAATAACGGGCTGGGGGCCAAAAACACGGTTTACGGTAATATCTGTCTGGATTCCACAAAACTACATTGTGACTGGAGAAATGTTCATTGACGGTATCTTTTTTGGTTTTTGGAAAGGTTTGAAGGGAGTTCTTTGGCACATTCCATTCGATGTAGTCGCAAACGACTATTTGATATTTTTTTATTACAAAAACAAAAACCATTAAACACCTTAAAATATGATACAATTTGTCAAACGCAAACGCTATGGCTAAAATATTCAACAGTCACCAGATTTCCATTTGCATCTCTACACGCTTCTTGATATTTCTCCTAAAAAGGTTGAGATCAGCAACATAAGGCCACAAATAAATATTCTCACTCTAACTAACACAATGAGAAGAGAAACTATTGATTCAACCAGGGTTTTCCCAACTACCTTAGCGAGCTGAACATCAACTCAATCATCGGCCGTGCCCGCAGATATGAATTCGAGCTGTTTCTTGGCGGCACAAACCCGATATAGTTCTCCTATGTGAAACTAGGTTGAACTATAGATACAATCCTTCCTTTCCCAACTTCAACCTCTTCCGGACTGACCGACCTCAGTCCAATCCTCAAGGCCGGGATACCTGTGGCGGAACGGCCGTCCTGATCTCTGACAAATTCCTAGTCACCCAAATCCACCCACCTCCCAACACCTTCAAATCCATCGAAATTTCACTGATCTCCTTCGAATCCCAATCAACCTCGGTCTTCGTTGCCTCTGTATACTATCCCAACCAATCCCTCAACACCCACGACCTTCTCCGCATCAAGTCCTTCTGCGCATCCCTACACCGCTCTCCAGGTAAACAATTTTCCCTGATCATAGATGGAGACCTCAACGCCAGACACCCGTCCTGGTTCGATGCACGGTCGAACCACAACGGGGATCAGCTCCACCTGCTCCTCACAACCTCTAATCCCAACATCAACCTAGCCCATTTCAGTCCGGCACTCCCGACCTTCAACAAACCACACTACCATTCCTACCTAGACCACTTCGTGATTAGCAGCAACCTGGCTGTCATTCTCAACCCTAACACTTTCCCCTTCCTCGAAACGGTCCCCGGCATCAGCGATCACGATGCTGTAATCCTCAACATAAAACTCCCGGACAGAGTCGTTCGGTCCATCCCACCCTCAGTTCCTGACTTCCAGCGTGCAAACTGGAAACATATCAACCTGGCCCTCAAAACCAAACTTCAACCTCTCCTACTCCCATCCAACCGTACAGTTCCTAATGAGTCCATCGACCTGACAGTTCGTCAATACACCGAAGCAATTCGGCAAGTATGCGACGAATTGATCCCTTCGCATCCCTTAAATTATCGCAACCTAATCACCCTCCCCGACGATATCCTATCCGACATCCAATATAAAAAGACCCTCAGGCGGAGATTATTTAGGAATAGATACTCTCCGCAATCCTCTCACCTCCTCACCGAAATCCGCGAACTGGACAAGTCCATTCACGAACAAATCCTCACCCTATATTCCCAATACCTCCACAACCGCCTCTCCAACACTGAGCTGAACCCTGGTACATACAGGGAACTCAGAGAGACCTGCCCGCGTTTGGGCAAATTAGTCCAACAAAGCACGATCCTTCCCCAAAACATCCCACCCACAGAAAAAGTGAAAGTCCTCGCTGACTACTTCCTGCAAGCCCACCACTGCATCCTCCACTTCCGTGAACCAAGTTTCGATAACGAGGTAAACGGAAAGATCTCCCAACTCCTAAGCCACTCTTCCTACCTCATTCCCCAACCCACACAAAATCCCTTCACTCATGCCCTCGCCGACCCAAGTCAGCGAGAGAATATCCTCCCCATCCACTTTGTCAGTCCAGACTCCGTCAGGGCGGCCATCGCCGCCTCCAAAAACAAGAAATCGGTTGGGCTTGACAAAATCCCCTCCATCGTCCTCAAGAAATGCGCCCCAACCATTGCCCCCATTATGTCCTCCATCATCAAACACTGCCTTATCAACGCCCACTTCCCAACAGATTGGAAGAGTGCTCGAATTGTTCCTATCCCCAAAAACAAACCAAAACCAACTAGATCCCGATAGCTACAGGCCTATCTTAATCCTCTCATCCTCCGCCAAGATATTCGAGCGGATCATCAAAGTCATTATCGACGAGCACTGTGACTCCAATCATTCAATCCCACAATTCCAATTCGCCAACCGCCCCAAACACTCAGTCGAGCATGCGCTACTCGTGCTCAAATCGGACGTCCCCCTCGGCCTCAACCGGAACGCTCCGACCATAGCCTGTCTCCTCGACATTAAGAAGGCTTTCGACTCCGTATGGCAATACGGACGTATGCGAATACAAGTTTTCTGAAGTCCTCCAGTTCCATCCGCACCTCTGCAAGCTAATTCTTAGCTTTCTTGATGGGCGGAAATCCCAAGTCCAACTCCGTGAACACCTCTCCTCCCCATATTCTAGCTCGGCTGGCGTCCCTCAGGAGTCAGTCCTCTCCGCTACCCTCTTTTTCCTGTTTACCGCAGACCTTCCTAAACCAACTCCACACCCAAATCCAATCCGAATCCTTCAATACGCGGATAATCTCATCCTCTACACCTCCACCAGAAACATCCCTGCCGGTGAAGCCCGCCTGAATTCATATTTGGACGAGCTCTACCGGTATTTCACCCGCTGGAAACTGTCCCTAAATCCACAAAAATGCGAAACTATCGTATTCCGTGGTACCGCTAAGATGACGCCGAAAATGAGGTACGACATTTCAAGCCTATCCCTGAAGATCCACAACGACACCATCCCAACCGTCAAAGAAGTCACCTACCTTGGGGTGACAATCAATTCCCGCCTATTCCACGTCCCACATATCACGAGGGCACTGAACCGTGCAACAGGGGCCTTCAAATCCCTCTACCCAATCCTAAAATACACTAGCCCAACACCTCAGAAAGTCAAGCTGTTTTGCTACAAACAGCTTATCTGTCCCCTCCTCGTTTTCGGCTTCATCTTCTGGTCCAACGCTTCCCGCCACCAAATCGAACGACTCCGCTGCAAAGAGTGCAGAATCCTCCGCCACTGCACCAACATATACAAGAACGAAGACCGCTCCAAATACATCTCCAACCAGATCCTCTACGACTCCTCTCAAACGCCCAGCATTGACGCCGTCCTAGCCCGTCATGCCCTCAAATTCCTTGAAAAAGCCATATCCCACCCAAATCCACTTAACTCCCAGGCCATGCAGATCGAGATCGTCGAAGAGAATCTTCTACGAACTCATCTGTTCCCTCAAGTCCTTTTATCTCTCCAGTCCCGTAACCTCCTTTTCGGCGGTAGAGTAATCTTCTACAACGGTATCTACTCCTCATCCCAGTTTTTGAAACCTACCCATCCTTAGCGCCACTCTTAGCTTCCTTTCCCAAACCCCTCCCGCATGCCCCCCATCCCAACCCACATCCTGGCTCCTTCCCCATCCACCCGCTTTTATAAAAATTTAATTAATGGAGGTTTTTTTCGACTTTTCCTCCAGATAAAAGTTCGTGTATATTTCCATTTATTCTTTAGTGATAAGTTAGTTTAAGCCATAGTTTGTACCTTAGATTAAACTATGCTGTTAAGGTAGTACATAAGTTAGGTTAATTTAGAATTGTATTTTTATAGGTTAAATAAAAATTGTTGTTTTGCCTGTTGCCGCTTTCGGTCACGCTGCTCCGCAGGGTAGAGGCGCTAAGGCAGCGTCTGATGAGATCGCCTCTGCCCTGCAATCGAAACCGTATAGCAAATATTTAAAAGAATTTTAAGAGCATTGTCATATTGCAAAATAACTTTATCATGCCTTTGCTGGTATTGCGGCCGTTTTTTCTTGAGTTCGCGGCTCAAACGCATCATTTGACGTCGGTAGAGTTTGCCCGTGACCGTTTCGTTAGGTTTTAGCAGCTCATAGTATACCACACCCAGCTGGTCCCACCATATACGCAGCATGATCTTCTCACCATGAATATTCGCTTTGGCCGTCGATGATGAGACATGGCCGGGGTATCCTCACGTTGCCCGACGCTTGGGATTATCGCGGTGGATCCACTTTTCATCGCCAGTAACTATTCGATGCAGAAAACCCTTCCTTTCTTGTCGTCGGAGCAGTTGTTCGCACGTGAAAAAACGGTGTTCGACGTCTCTTGGCTTCAGTTCATACGGAACCCAATTTCCGACCTTTCGGATCATTCCCATTGCTTTTAAACGGTGGAAAATGGCTTGCTGACTGACTCCAAGTGTTTTTCCAAGTTCTTCTTGCGTTTGCGATGGATCTTGGTCGAGCAATGCCTCTAATTCTTCATCTTCAAAAATTGGCGGTCCGGCGCGCTCTTCGTCTTCCAAGTCAAAATTGCCACTTTTAAACCGTCCAAACCACCTCTGACAAGTTCGCTCAGATAGAGCATGGTCACCATAAACTTCCACCAAAATGCGATGACTTTCGGTTGCTTTTTCCTTCATATTGAAATAATGAAGTAGAACTCCCCGCAAGAACACATTATTTGGTACAAAATTGGCCATTTTCGTTGATGAAAAAAGTATTGTTGTTTACACTTCAATTAAATAATTTATACTGACGTTTGTGTCTATTGACGGTAGCTTGCCGATGAATGTTTGGAAATGTGGATCAATGGAATATGTAGCGACATGGTAATGACATGACAGCACCAACATGGCAACGCCTTTCAACAGCTGATATGCTCAACAAAGTAACGTCACTATATGGATCGGCAAGGATATAAATTCGACGCCATCCGACTCTTTTACACACTCTTTCTCTCGACCTTCTCGGTGTTTGTTGAATAAATGGGTAGAACCTTAAAAACATACTTTTTCATGCTTCTACATTGCTGACCCCGACGACTAGAGTTAAAATAAAAAGTGCAGTGATCTTAAATTTCCATACGTTTAATCGACACCAAGCGCGAGTTTCAAAATGGCCACTGAATCCAAATCGCCAGAGACGCCGAAAACATCCCTTCAGAGTGATTTCCTGCCGCCGATAGCTAATCGACCAGCAGGCGTATTCGTGGAAGCGGCACGCATACAAAAATTTCCGTCATTTTATCGACCCGACCCGGCGTTTTGGTTTGAGCAGGTAGAGGCTGCGTTCCACACTAATCACATCACGTCGGACGAAACAAGATTTAAGTACGTGATACAATTTGCCGAGCCGGAAATCCTTCCGATGTGATCTCGATAGCACGCAATCCACCGGCAACAAATAAGTACGAAGCCGTGAAGGAGAGGATATTGGCAGCATTTGCAGAGTCCGCCGAATCCAAGCTGCGACGACTTTTCCAAGGGAAGAATTTGGAAGGAAAGAGACCATCACATTACCTGCAGGACTTGCGAAACACTGGCTGAGAGCAGGTAACTGACGCCATGCTAAGATCGTTGCTACTTGAGCAATTGCCCGAAAATATTCGAATGGTGTTAGCAATTTCTAACGAAGCAGACGTCGATAAATTGGCGAAAATGGTGGATTTAATGATCGAGATGCAACAACTGCCTTGCATTTCCACCGTTCAGAAGGCATCCACGGAAAATGATGTCTTGGAGCAAATATTGAGCCGAATTGACCGACTGGAAATCACGACACGCAACCGGTCCCGATCCAAACAATGGAGCACCAGAAGGCAAAGATCAGGTTCACGGGATCGAGGGTTTTGCTTCTTTCATCAACGGTTTGGGAAACAAGCGCGTAATTGCCGACCGCCATGTAAGTGGCAAAATAATTCCGCGACTTCGGAAAACTAAATTCGTCGTCCCGAATTTCGGCGGTCGATGACGACCCCTCTCACAGTAAACCCAGCCGATTATTAGTACTCGATCGGAAAAGCGGCATGCATTTACTGGTGGATACCGGTGCTGATATTTCAGAAAAAAATCAGCATACGCCAATGCAATTTCAGCTTTATGTCGCCAACAATACGCCAATCAAAACATATGGACATCGCATCATAACGCTCGACCTCGGCTTACGACGACCGTTTACCTGGAGGTTCGTTTTAGCGGATGTTCGACAACCAATAATCGGTGTCGATTTGCTGCACCATTATGGCTTATTAGTGGACCTACGCAGGAGGAAGATAATCGACGAAAAGACCAACTTATCCTGTATCGCAAAGCTCACCGGCACCATAACTTGTGGTATGACAACACTGAAATCTAGCGAAAGTGATGGCTCATGATATCTACCACCATATCCCGACTAAAGGACCGCCTGTTTTTGACCGACCCAGACGATTAACGCCCGAAAAACTGCGCGAAGCAAAGGCCGAATTTGACTATATGCTACAACAGGGAGTTTGCCAACCATCGAGTAGCCCATGGGCGAGCCCGTTACACTTGGTACGGAAGAAAAACGGACAATGGAGACCATGTGAAGATTATCGGCGTTTGAACGCTATCACCGTCCCAGATAAGTACCCCATCGCTCACATTAGTGACTTTGCGCACAAACTGAGTGGATGCAAGGTATTTTCCACGATTGATCTGACGAGAGCATACCACCAGATTCCTGTAGCACCCGAGGACATTCCCAAAACAGCTGTCATTACTCCTTTTGGGCTTTTTGAGTTCCGAGTAATGACGTTCGGTCTACGTAATGCCGCACAAACTTTCCAGCGGTACATTGATCATGCACTCCGCGGATTGGACTTTTGCTATGCATACATCGATGACATTCTTATCGCTTCTAAATCGAACGAGGAGCATCGGAAGCACTTATTGACGATATTTAATCGACTCCGTGAATACGGATTATCCATCAATGTCGATAAATGCAGCTTTGGAACATCTTCTGCCGAATATTTAGGATATTTGGTGAGCGAAAATGGCATCAAGCCCCTTCCAGGACGAGTGGAAACCATTTTGAATTTCGGAAAACCGTCAACAACGAGTATCTCATTGGTGCAAGGAAACGGGATAAACGCAAAATCGAATGGAATCCACGAGCAGATGTTTCATTTGAAAAGTGCAAACAGCAAATTGCCAACGCTGCGTTACTACGACATCCCATTGAGAATGCACCATTGGCCATCAAATCATGCGCATCGGACACGGCTATGGGAGCAGTTCTCGAACAGTGGAACAACGATGTTTGGGAACCGCTAGGGTTCTTTTCGAAGAAGTTCTCCGATACACAACGTAGGTACAGCACTTACGACCGAGAACTCCAAGCAATCTACAGTGCAGTCAAGTTTTTTCGCTACATGGTCGAAGGTCGTCCGTTATTAATCAAAACCGATCATAAGCCGATAACGTTTGCCTTCCAACAGAAAGCCGATAAAGCTAGTCCACGGCAATTAAGGCAACTGGACTATATCGGCCAATTCTCGACCAATATCATATACGTCACTGGCGAGGAAAACGTTACAGCAGACGCCTTGTCCCGAATTAGTGCTGTTACATTGCCGGTTGCCATAACGCCCGAAGAATTAGCTACAGCGCAACGAAACGATGAGGAACTCCAACATCTACTGCGTTCTGAAACGACCTTGGGTTTGAAAAAGTTGCGAGTTGACGACAAGGATACAATGTTGTACTGCGACGTGTCAACTTCCCAAATACGGCCGTATATCCCAATACTTCTCAGGAGGAGAATATTTGAGATTACTCACCGACTATCTCATCCAAGTGGACGCGTCACGAAGAAGCTGATTTGCCGAAAATATGTCTGGCCTAGTATGTCCAAGGCCATTCTCGAGTGGGCACGAACATGTCTAGCGTGTCAACGAAGTAAGATTGGAAGACATGCAAAACCATCGCATGGCAAAATCGAGATGCCGGACACGAGATTCAGTCACGTACATATCGATATTGTCGGACCGCTAACGCAATCACAAGGTCACTCGTATGTATTGACTATGATCGATAGATTTACGAGATGGCCTGAAGCGGTTCCGATACGATCAATTACGGCAGATATTATCGCAGACGCATTCTACACCAACTGGATTTCACGATTTGGAGCACCTACTATATTAACATCGGACCAAGGATCCCAGTTCGAATCCTTGATCTTCCAGTCGCTGACGCACTTAGTGGGTTGCAAAAAGATTCGAACCACTGCATACCATCCTGCTTCTAACGGATTGATTGAGCGATGGCACCGATCGATGAAAGCAGCTATTATGTGCCACAACAACCGTGAATGGGTCGAAGTTTTGCCAACGGTTTTGCTCGGTCTTCGTACAAGCGTTAAGGAGGATATTGGCGCAACAGCTGCTGAGCTATTCTATGGGACAACGATTCGCATTCCTGGAGAGTTCTTTCTTGACGAAGAAATGCCTCCCAATCCGAAATTTTTCGTTGAGAAATTTCGTCACCATATGACGCAAGTTCGTGCAACGCCAATCTCTCGACATGATAGAAGGAAGGTGTTCGTCCACAAGGATCTTTCTACATGCTCACACGTGTTCGTGCGGATTGATCGAGTGAAGAAGCCGCTAGAGCATCCGTACTAAGGACCATATAAGGTGTTAGAAAGACTTTCCGACAACGTTTTTAAAATGGAAATTCAGGGCAAAGCAAAAAATATCAGCGTCAAGCGACTAAAACCTGCCTATTTCGAAGTAACATCTGATCCACCGGAAGCAGCCCAACGACCAATAAGTTTGGCTCCCAAAACGTGTGTAGGACCAAGAGCGAAACCAGTGAGTGAGAGGCGAGTAATATTCGATACGTAGTTTTCCAGCCGTTAATCGTCAAAACTACTCAGGAGGGAGCAGTGTAGCGACATGGTAATGACATGACAGCACCAACATGGCAACGCCTTTCAACAGCTGATATGCTCAACAAAGTAATGCCACTATATGGATCGGCAAGGATATAAATTCGACGCCATCCGACTCTTTTACACACTCTTTCTCTCGACCTTCTCGGTGTTTGTTGAATAAATGGGTAGAACCTTAAAAACATACTTTTTCATGTTTCTACAAATAAAAAACAAGCTACGCCATCTATTGTGAAAACCGACAGAACTTATTTGTAGACCTTATAAAATATATAATTATGATAGTTTTAAGCACAATAATTTAAGTTAAAAGTATCTTTTGAAGCGATAAAACATTTATTACTATTATTACTTTTATATTTCTTTATTTGCCACTAAGGCCAAGTGAATTCTGTCGGGTTTTTGACCATTTCCCGATAACTTATTGTAAAATTGTAAAATTAGATTTTGATTTCTTACTGTTTCTCTTCTCTGCCTGTAAATTGTTATTCGAAAACTTTGAGAGCCCACAGTGGCCATTAGATTTAAGTTATTTTTGTTATTTTAAAAGATTGTTTTTTATTGTTCATTTTTCCAATCTATATACTATTGTTACCTATTTCTTAAAAATAAAAACGATTTTAAAAACGAAAAACAAAAACTACTCACGGTCATCAAACTTCCGGAAACTAGTAAATTTATCGAAATTCTTGCGTATCTTTTCAGCATGTGACGTTGTTGAGTTTCCTACAAATATTATTAGAACGGGCGAGAAAAAGTCCACAAATGCTGTTATATGTTTCCGTATTAAATACGGCACATCTTTGTGATATGTTTTTCCATCGCTTTCATAGATAAAATATAAAAAGTAGATATCAGCGATTGTATTGATATAAGTGAATAATATCACGGTGATAATGATCATCCCCAAATGTCCATTGAGATCCGTGGAAATTTTAGACATTCTTCTGAGAATTTGGGCAAAAGTATCTAAACGATCACTGACCTCACAGCATTGATGCATATTCGCTAGTTTACGTAGCTTGTTCACGTCATTCTCGTCGGAGAAGTTTTCTTTAAGGAACAACTCAAAATGATTATTCAGAGTCCTGTAAACTTGACATTGAATGGTGCTAACGAAAATATACCAGTTTGATGCGATCTGCATCGTATTTAATTGTAAAACCATTAAACTTCGTGCGATCTGTATCAAAACGCTTATATTAGATGTTCCTTTCACTGCATTCCATAGATACATGCTCAATCGGATTGCGGAAGCAATAAGTCTACACAAAATAATCACTATAGGCCAAAAGCTGAAGAGTTCCTTGGGATCTATCAATTTTTGAATATCTTTTAGTATTAAGATACTTTTATTAAGCAAATTAACACACTTTTCCGCTCGATACCATAAGGAAACTAACATGCAGGACATGGATATATAACTGATGCTATATGAAAATTTACTTATTTCGAAAACTTTCCTAAGTAGGAAGAATTCACTGGTTACAAAGGTTATATAACAGTTGATGAAAAACGTAGTTGAGATAAGTACAACCACTACACCATTTAGATACCAAAGTTTTCGTGAAAATACGAATCTTCGAGTTTTCCGATCATAAACAAAAGTAATTAGACCACAAGCACACAATTGCAGATAAATTATCAGGAAAATGAGTTTTATTTTAAAGAGATTGGAGTGTCCTTGCGACATCTTGCAAGGATCCGAGGAACTTAATTGATTTCAAGACTCGGATGAGAAAATTATATAAAGATTGATATTGCTATGCTTCGAAACGAATTGATATTTTCTTAATGATGTCTGTCTTCCATTAAGGACATATTTTCAGGTCTCACATTCTAATTTGTAAATGCATTTCCTAGGTCAATAAAAAAAATGACTCCAGTCCTTAAATAGATTAGCAAACAAATAAGTTAACATGTTTGTTGTTGATGTGTCAAGTGAGTGAGTAATGTTAAGAGAGGGAAATTATGTTTTTACCAGCGACTCACAAGTGGATATAAATGACTGCTCCGAGGAACCCAATTAGCACTGTGGTTTGGGGTTTTGATGCCACAAACTCATAAGATCGTGACTGCTGTGAGAAGGGCAAGGGGAGGAGAATCTAGGTAGTCCAAATTATCAGAGGCAGCCCCCCATAATCAGCGATCCCTTTGAGGTCCTTATTTGTCTAGTGTCCACAGCCTGGTGCTAGAGCTGAGCCCTCGCAAAGGAAGCGCATGTGGCTCACTGGGAGTAGATTCCACCCTTCACAGTTGCCACCGGAGGATTTTCAAGAGCGGATCCAAGCCTCCGACCTCGTCAGTGTCTTCGCTTGGATTACACTATCGTATCTGCTTTGATCTATTGGTGAAGATCATTAAAGATCAAAGAAATATATATCTATTGGTGGTGACTCCTTCATTTACGAAAACTACTATTAAGTTGGTGGGCCACATCGATCTTAATTGAATGTGATTAGCTTGGAAATTTACATTGAAAAATGAATAAGATTTAATGAGGCATTTTAGATTTGAACGGGATCAGAATCACGTCCCAATATTGCTTTTCTCAAATTATTTTTAGTGCCATAAAAATGTGATATTTTCATTAGAGGGAAGTGCACAGATATTGGATATCCATTGGTCTTACTGAAGTGGATTTCATAACTCGATAGGGTTGAGAGATTGAGTATAATTAGATCTGATTTTTATGTAAGCATGAAATCTTTGATGTCCCCAGGTGATGATGTCAACGCATTTACGCTTATTTTGAGTGGATATGGATCAGCAATTGACAGAAGGTTCTGAGATTCACCAGCTTGCGCTTTGGGGACTCTATAAGTTAGATTGTTCATTGATCTAGTGGATATTGATGTCAAGTCAAATATCTCTCAACTTGTATCTAATTTTTCAAGAATCACAGGTTATGGCCGGTTTGAATTCATGATCTTCTGGTGAAAAGCTTCAAGTATGCACTACGTCTAACTCCTCTGCCGCAATCAAAGACGTCTGCATAGTTCACAACCTGTTGTGCTCAGAGAATCGGCAACGACGGTGGATTTTTTGAAGGTCGCCAGATTCACCACGAAAAAATCAGTGGTCGAAAAGAATACGGCCACATAGTAAGGTGAGTGGTCTGAGCAACGTCAGGTCCCTCAATTATCAAGCAGTGCGCTTTGAACGCCTGCAAATGGGTTAGGTGACCCTATGTGGATACTGCCAGTGAAATCCGGGGGCGGCCACGCCGCAACTGAATGCCGACTTAATGAAGAAGATGGGAAGGCGAAAATCTGCGTAAATTGCGAAAATAGTGAACATTCGGCGTCGTATCGTGGGTGTCCCGCTTATTGCAACGCAAAGATCGGAAGGAAGGAGACACTGGACACGCGTCAAAAGTCGCGGACAATTCTACTCCGGGGTTCCTTGGCGTATGCCAACAAGAATGTGAGTAGGAATTGAAAATTATCATCGGCGATGTTGAATGCCTTGAGCGGCATTTCTTAGCTAGTAGTGCATTCGATCGTTCAGCTCAATTTAGCAATAAAACGCCAACGCAACAGTTGCATCAGTTAGCAGCATGCAAAACAGCAGTAACACCCCAAAGCCAGCCATAAACTGGGGGGGTTGGGTTGGGTTTTCGAAGTAACGATATTATGTAGGGCAAAAACTGCCAGAGACTGAGCCGTGCTACATGTAATTGCAACAGGCTTAATCGTTGCGTCAAATGCATTAATGCCCCCCCCCCCGCTTCCCTGGGTTCCAAGACACGTTGGAAGAGAACCCTTTCTATGTGAATTGAAACTCCGGTGTTTTTGTTTTTGTCAGGGCAAGTCAACTGAGCTATCAAAGCCGATTCCAGAAAGTTACCAATTAGTTGCTAACTACTTCAGTTACTTGTGTCAATCTAATTCCGTCTTCAACCTTGACTTTAAGGTTAACATTGCACTTCTTTGACTTTGACAGATGAAATACTTGAAAATCCGTTTATGGCACTAATTTGACATGCACATAGGACGATTTAATTTCTCCTCTCCATATCGAAGTAGAAGAAGTACTTTTGAACCTGAAGTGTGGAAGTGTTTGCAGTCTATACCTAGACAAAGTATAGAGGCAGCTTCGTGTTTTTTTTTCTCAGATTTTGAGCAGCTTCTGAGAACGGGTCAGCGAAATAAAGGAATACTTTCCAACCCCCGCCCTCCCCTCATGTGCGTTAAGTGTCAGAACTGACACCAGCTTTGGAAAGTATCAACTGAGATCTTCAATTTCGTATCCCACATAAGTGTCTTCGGTGAAAAAAACCTTTTGCATGTAAGCAGATCCCCCTTAAATTCCACGTAGGACGATGTAACTCACTATATGTGTTGGCATCCCCAGTTCCCTCCTTCTCACTGAATTTTGTGTGAATTGGTATAACCCTTTCTGAGAAAAATGCATGTGCCAGACACTCGAACCTGTGTGGAGTTGCCAGATCTCCCATCACGCGAGTCCCTTTGTGCGGATAAGGGAATGCTCGGCGGATGCATAGAAATATGCTTTTGAACGCACTCGGAGGTGTTCGTGCATGAGCAGGACGGGTAAGTGGGAGAAAAACACCCACCTGTGGACAAAAACAGCTACAGCAAGGATACTCAGAACAAGAAACCAACATGGAAGAGGAAAGGACAGAAAAATTTACGATGCAGGGACTCGGAACCATAGCACCGGCGGCTTTTGGAAGTGGGCAAGTAGGCTTTCGGCTGTCTATATCCCTGAACTGCAGTGCGCTGTGGTGGATTACTTGACCACCGTTGCATCGAATTCTACAAGTAGCCTGGAGAATGGGGCATGGTGCTTTACAAACTGGTCATTCATTAGCCCACAGTGAGGTGACTACATCTGGTTGGGAGATGTCGCAGGACCTAGTGCTTTATCCATTTAGGGAAAACTCGACGATTCTGTGAATTGAACGAAAAAAATGTATTCAGGAACGTCAAATCTGATTTGGAGCTGATGGGCCTTGGAGAAAGCGTCAGTCGAATTACACGCTCCTAACAAGGAGATTTGATGCTGGAGCTGAAAAAGGCTCCGGGCAAAACGGCTGCAAATTTCCTCGGCAAGGTGGAGAACTCCTTAGGGAGGCACAAGTACGGACCAGAAAGCGGGCGATACAATGTAAGGACATTCATAAAATCACGACCAAGGCCTTAGAAAAGCAGTTCGGACCACTTGGTTGGCAAGATTCCGCAAGCAGAGTACTGTGGAAGACACATGGAGGAACACAAAAAGGCAACTATAAGCTTACAGGTGACGCAGCGTTAAAACTGCTGGCGGCTGATAAAGTGAAAATAGGTTGGGTCGTTTGCCGACTCAGGGAGCAGGTACCCCTCAAGCACTGCTTTAGATGGCATGCGGTGATGTCCATTCCCACAGAGTTGGAAATCCGGGTTGGTGCGGGAAAAAGTTTGAAGAGGATGCATTTATAGAGATGCTATTGGGAGGCCACAACTTCGGTGGTGGGGCTTTAGAAAAGGTAGACCAAATGATGGGACGCATAATGAGAGCATGCGACGCTGCTATGCCGAGGGGGCGAGTCCTCGCAAAAAGGCGGTCAATCTATTCGCGGAATGAAGAAATTGCGGAGTTTTCGGGTGCATGTTTTCGAGCTAGAAGGATCTGCTAACGATGTAGAGGAAGAGAAACGGGAAGTATATGTGAACCTTCGAGGTAGGCTTAAGCAGGCTATACGAACCAGCAAGCGAGAAAGCTTCAAGGGACTTTGCGTGGAGGTAGACCAAAGTTCCTGAGGAACAGCGTATAGGGTGGTTATCAAGAAGATGAGAGGGGAACACGACAAGTGACCTGCCCGCATCTTTCGCTCGATATCGTGATGGTGCCCTTCCCCCCGGATAAAGGGGAGTGCAAAAAACATAAGCAAACCCTGGGCGTCTGCACCATACCTGCAGTAACTGAGGAGGAACTTGTGCAGATTTGTCGGAGAATCGGTGATAATAAAGCTCTCGGTCTGGATGCTGTTCCCAATCGAGCTTTTGAACTCGCTGTTAAAATCAGATCCGACTGTTTATCAGTGTGTTTGAAACATACATGGTAGAAGGAGTTTTCCCTGACCGGTGGAAGATGCAAAAACTAGTTTTGCTCCCGAAGCCAAATAAGTAACAAGGGAATCCATTATCATACCACCCCATTTGCCTTATCGATACGGTAGGGAAGATGCTCGTAAAGGCCATCTAGAATAGACTTCTCCCTATCATTGAATATAAGGATGGACTACCGAAGCGATAATTCGGATTTCGACAAGCGCACTCAACGATCGACGCCGTGGACATTATTTTGAAGCTGACTTGAGACACGGTGCCTGTACGAGAAAAGGAGAATAAATCCACTTATAAAGGATACAGAATACCGAAAGGCGGCAAGGCGAGAGTCGCTGGGAAAAATGGAATAACGGTGGGTTGTCTCGCAGAGGGGTCGCTGGATCCACACTTTGGTTTCCCGTATTGAAGAGTGGATTCAGCGGCGACTCGGCGAGATTAACTACAATCCGACGTAATTCCTGTCAGGGCATTGTGATTGCAGGAAGTATCTGCATCAATTCAGGTTGGAAGATACGCCCTTTTGTCCTGAATGTGGTTGCACACCTGAGGACTCGGAGCATGGCATGTTCCGCTGTTCACGGTTTTATTCATGGAGGAGGAGCTGGAAGAGTCTCTGAAAATCAGTATAAGTCCGCAGAACACCGCGGGGAAATATTGAAGTCGGAGGGAAACTGGAAAAGCGAAGTGCGCAAGGAGAGCGCGAAGAACGGAAGGATTGGTCGCTTAAAGCGCAGTCTTCCCCACGAAGTGATACTTAGCGGCGGTTCTGCGGGGAAGGAAGAAGGAGAAAGTGAGAGTGGTTTTAGTGGGTGGGAATCCCATACACTGCTGCAGCCTCTGGCGCGACAATGTCTTTCTAAGATAACCACCTCCATTCATAAAAAAAGACAGACAGACGACAGTATACCGATTTTAGTAAGGTTTTGTTTTAGGCAAAACCTTAAAAACGTTACAATGACCTTGAAATTCGGGTTGTTTATGGGTGCCAGAGACAACATGGTCTAGGAAGTTTACAACCGGTTTTACTGAAATCTGAGGCGAGGAAGGCAGAGGGAGGCCGGCAATTATTTATTAGTTGTTGAGGTTTCCCGGGAAAGTTACAGTATCGGAAAGGGTAACCATATGTGTATCGCGATACTGAGGAAAGGTCACCAACGACAGTGAAGTGGTCCTTTCGGAAATTTTTCAGATTCGATTGTTACGGGTGACGAAATCTGCGTTTTTTTGTTACTAGATAAATAGGAGACCTTATTTCTGGGGATACTATAGTATATTGGTTGATTTGCAAAACACATCTGGATAATTCAGTGTACTTACGCTTTTCTCCAAACGATCATCGCATTTTCTGAATCCCACGTAGGCTTGGTAATCCCTTTCAATCTTACGCGCACGGGACATTGTTGCACTTGCCACACAAATCATTGTTATATTTCCGAATAGATCCGCAAAAATCAAGACATATTTACGTATCAAATAGGAAGTATCTGCTGGAAATACTTTTCCAGGACTAGTATAAATAAAATACATGTAATATGCGTCTACAGTGGCGTTGGTATAACCAAATGAGATCGAAGCAAAAACTAATATTCCAAAGTATCCCTTCAGCTCAGTGGATATGCGATACATTCGGCTCAGTATTTCTGCATAACTGTCTAATTGGTCACTAATTTGGCAGCACACATGCATTTTTGAAGGTTTCAGGTCCTTATTGAGGTCACAAGGTTCCAGAAAATTGGCTTTCAGAAATGAACGGAAATTACTGCTAACTTTGTCATAAAGTTGGAGTTGAATTGTGCTCGTTAGAAAGTTCCAATTGGCGGCAATTTGTATAGTTTTGAATTCTAAAAGGTGAAGGATCCACACAAAAAACACAAATGGGCTATCCTCCTGGGTTGTTTCCACCGCGTGCCAGACATACATGATGAATCGAACAAAGGTCACAATAAATTTATAGATAATTATATGTATCAAGCCCATCTCAAATAAATCACCGGAATTGGTTAGTTTTCCGATATCTTTGATAAGTTTTAGAACTTCATTGAGTGCGATTGCAAGTTTTTCCGCCTCTTTCCACAAGGAAAATAGCACTGAGACCAAAGCAGCATATCCTACTGAGTAACATAAAACACCAACCAAGGAAATTTTACTTCGCAAAAGGAAATCACTGTGGATAAATAGCACCCAAATATTGAAGATAGAAGTTACCGCGATGAATATCCCTACGATACCGTTCAGGATCCATAGTTTCCGCGAAAAGATAATTTGTTTAGTTTTCTGGTCATAAATAAAATTGGCTAAACCAAAGGCACACAAATGAATGTAAAGTAAACTCGATAAGAATTTTAGTTTGGAAAAGTTTGAATGTTTTTGCGACATCCTTTGAGGGTTCAGTGGCGCTTTTCTATAAAGTGACATCCTTTTTATATGTCACCGTTTTTGCCGGTCATGCAAAGTTAATTCATTTTCTCTAATTGACCTGAAATATGTGTTCAGTTATTGGCCCTTATAAATAGTTGTTTAGTTGGATGTAAGCTAATTAAATTTATAGAGTGAGGAATCAATATTCTATAGCGTACTCTAGAATTCACGCTAATCATCGCCCTGCTTGTCGGGAAGGTGACAGTAACTGAAATAGAACTTCATCTTGGGAAGTAAAGATAAACATATAAAAGATCACATGATACATTCCCAAATATGTGGAATCATTCAAGGATTTTCTCAAATATTTCATAGAAGTCGAAGCCTTTTTGACCCTAGATCCTTTTTATATAAAATCGATAAAATGACAACCATTATTAATCTAATAATTTTTGTTCTCTTTTCAGGTGAGTTCCAAAGTGAATTAGAATTCAATTAACTTCTCTTGCACAAGCATAGTAAGTATTAATTACTTCAGGAAAGGCTTTGCCTAGGTAAGGATCATATAAGCTACACATTACGACTTAGTCGAGAATGATAATGCATGATCTGTGTATATATAAGAAAGGTGATTTATCAAAATTATGCTAAGCCGAAGAGTCGATCATTTCACGTGACGTATTCTGTATTTTTAGTAGCAAATTTTCCACTTCCAATAATTCTAGTAGTGTTAAGGTGCCTATGGAAAGTAGTAAATTCAAAATGACAAGTAAACTGTTGACAAATGTTCGCTAGGATATTATGTCATCCAAATAATGCGCAGTCACGAAGAAAAATCTATTGTATGGAAAATTCCTATGCTCGTCGTAATGATAATACAAATGTTTGTATGAAATGAATCAGGATCAAAAGTAGGAGAGGTTTAGCCTAGAGTGTACACAGATTCAAAAGGGCATCCCTTTGTGTTTGTTTCTAGGTCTTCCATACCATTGGTACTCCTGTCCATAGTTAGGTTTTTGATGGTTTACATTGACCTTTGTTTCTGCTACCCTCCACAGATAATGGTCATTGGAATGCCAGTCTGGGTTAGACTGTGGTCATAAATCTAGGGACCAGTGGTAGGTCAGGTTCCTGTGAGGCCAACCCTGATTCTTCTTGTGAGTGAGGGCTGAATCCTACTTTAAAGTGTAATTTTTTCCTACTTCCACTTCGTCCAACGGTTATCACCACTGTGTTTAAGGTGGGAATATTTCGTCGGTATTAATTTTTAGGCCCTTTTGAAACATTGTGGCATATTCATTTGCCATTTCTTTCCTATCCTGAAGAAAATCAGTTTCTTTGGATTTATAGGCAAGATTCCGGTTTCCCGGACTAAGGCCACACCAATTTTCCCATATTGCGCCTAAAATTATTGTGGGTCTTTTCTCTCTATTTGATTAGGAAATGACTGTTTTTGTCCGCTTCAATCTTTATTGTGAGTTTTTCATTCAGAATGAACCCAATATTAACCATTCTGCAACCTCTGACAATTTTCAAGCGCGAATCAACTTGAAGATGATTGCTAGCCGATTCTGTTCCTGGCTCATCTTTGTATGAGTCATAATATGCCTACACGACAATTATAGATGATGATATTATCTTAATTCTTATACCAATACCCAGTCGATATCCGGAGTATCCGGGTACCCCCTATGGTATATTGACAATAGGCATTAGTGGTTGGGAAATGTCAATTTTCAATTTCTTTTTCTCCAAAATACGAAAACTCTATCCAGGAGGCACCAGAGAAAGTGCATCTTATTAGCTCAGAAGCATTCTCCAAACTTTCGCGATCTGCGTGATAACATTTGGCGGCAACCGCGCGATTAGATGTGTCATAATCAGACAATCTTTATCTCTAGTCAAGTATCAAATTGATCGTATTATCCTGAAAAAAAAACCATTATACAATGCTGCATAAATAATTGTCACAATAGATGAAGGAAACTTGGTGACGAACGAATTCTTACAATCTTTTTTATTTCCCTTATCGCAATGTCACTTTGACAACTTGTATTCAGATATAGGGACTAACGGTTTCATCCAGGACAGAGGCAACTCATCAGAAGCTGCCTCACCTCTGCCCTGGGAGCAGCTTGATTTAGCCTAGTTTAGGATCAGTCTGTTGGCGATTTAAACTTTGATATAATTCGCATTCTTGTCGTATTTTTGCGGTTATATAAAGCAGCGTTTCCACCTGTTGCCACTTTTGGTCACGCTGCTCTCAGGGCAGAGATGAGGCAGGATTTGATGAGTTGCCTCCGCCCTGGACGAAACCGTTAGTTCCTCTTTTAGAATAGAAACGTGGTAGTAAGTTGCTCTCCATTTGGTCGGGTCCAACATCAAGTGGATATGAACTTAGGATTCTTCATATTCCAGAAAATAAAATTGCATTCAGATGTTCCACATGAAGGCGTACAGGCTATTGACATACACACATGTAAGTTATGCAGAAAACGCATACATCCAGGGCAACGTTTTTTGTCCAATTTTAGTTCCTATCTACTTATCCTGTAGACTTCTTCCTCGGAAGTCACAGTAGGAAAGCCCACTACCTCTGAGACAGTTTTTTTTTTACAGAATTATTAAGGGCATCTGAGAGAGGGAATAGACAAATCTTAATTCCAGTCGTATGTATGCTTCATTCATTATAATCAAGGTATATACCTAGTATGAAACTATTTGGTTCAAAACATCACAAACTCAACAATACGGACAAAAATACCTTCGGGACTGAAACGTAGGGTTTCGTTTCAACTCGGGTGCTTTATTATTTATTCAGATAGAGATTTAGATAGGTCTTGCATCCACCAGTATGATTGTCGAGCCATGCAATCAGTCTAGACTGAATCTCTGTCTCTGATTGTAATCACAAAATCAATCCGTCTCTTAAGAAGACCGTGGGGTAAAGTCTACGCGACAAGTTCTCACGTTAAGCCACCAAGGACGAACCTCTAAAATTGAAATCGAAAGCTTCTATGGGAAAACAATGTTTATAGCGACACCCTCAAATGAGCCTACTCAGCAGACACATTAAACTGGAGAAAAAGTTGTGGTGGGATCATGCTGTCTGTGCTACCAGGATGTCAATGAAAAACGAGGGAAAACGAGAAAATTTTGTAAAAATTGTAGTAAATCGATGTACCGTGAACATCTAAAAGCAATAACGAAAAGTTTTTCAACGGCGCAACAACCGGTATTCGGTCTAAGCCTGTCTTAATAAGGAACTCCAGACACTCCGGTTTTGGGCCGAGGTGCACCAATTCTATATCCCTAAAAGCTGTCTGGCGTCCTGACCTACGCCATCGCTCCATCTCAGGCAGGGTATGCCTCGTCTTTTTTTTTCTACCATAGATATTGCCCTTATAGACTTTTCGGGCTGGATCATCTTTATTCATACAGATTAAGTATTATATATGGGCCAGTAGATGGGTGCACTTGTCGCCTCTCCTTCATGTGCTGACCTATCCACTGTCACTTCTTATCAGGTTGTGTACAAGTGTCAGGCTTGTGCCTGGACTAAGTACTTCGTTTCTATCAGGCCAACGTACACCGATGATATGACGCAGACAACTGTTGACGAAGACTCGAAACTTTCGAGCAATAGTGAAATTCACTTTCCATGTATTAATCCCATGTAATAAGAGAGAAAGAACACTAGCACAGATCAGTCTTGACTTTGGTGTCGAAACAACTGCATTTCCAGATTTAAGACCGGGCAGCGAAAGCTGATCAAACGCAACATGTAGTTCGGTGCCACCGTTGGCAGAAACCACGCTTCCTAGATATACAAATTAATCGACACTTTCGATGCTCTTTTCATTAATGCAGGTAGGGAGAATGCGATGACCCATCAGACTGAGAACCTTGGTTTTGTTAGTGTTTATTTTCAATCCAACTCTACTTGCTTTTCTTTCTAAATCCAGAGTCATTTGGCTAATATTTATGACCCGTCGAAAAAACAAATAGATGTCTAGATGTGTGAGGAAAAGTGTCATAGTCCATTGAATTCCTCCATGTCCTTCAGATAAAGCAGCATGAAGAACGTCATCGATAACAAGAAGAAATAATATTAGTGACAAGATGTAACTCTGGCGGACTGCACTTTGGACCTCAAAATCCTCCCTATGTTGCTCTGATACTGGCCATTAGTTTCTCTGGAATGTCCCTCATGCGTAGAGCACTCCAGATACACTCACTGTTCACGCTTTCTCGAAATCGATGAAAAGCAGCCGCAGCGAAGATCTAAATTCCGCGCACTGTTCCAAAATGATTCGTAAGGTGTTGATCTTGTCAATGCAGAAGAATCCGGAGCGAAACTAGCTTGCTCTTTGTCGACCAAACTTTCGCGATGTGATTTGATGCGTCCCGGAATTATTTTAGCTATTGTCTTTGCATATAAATATCTATCCAATTGTCGCACTCAAAACGGGTGCCCTACTTTGGAACCTTGACGATTATCTCCTTCTTCTACCCCCTGGGAAAGGTTTCTGATTCCTAAAATTTCAGTACGAGTGCAACCGATTTGCTGTACCTGGAGGTATAGCGATCTGTGCAGCACCAGGGAAAAGAGCATTTTTGATGGCAACCCAATACTCGTCGATATTCTCACGCGGGTTACTCAGTATATCTGCCGTCCGATGAGCAGGATAGTTTTCCCACTGTCGAGTGATCCCTTTCGAGATCGATGTCAGCGCCTTTCTTGTTACGCACATCCAGGAGACAACTTCTAGATCTACTGCTCAGCGCGAAGTGGTCGATCTGATTGATCGTACGGTGTCGGATGTTGCCTATGGTAAGCTCTGTGCTCGAACAATGCGCCAACCAATGAGCAGTGGAAGTTACAAAAATCCACGGACTTTCTACTATTATCGTTACGGTCGCCACGGCGGTGTTTTCAAACCAGATGTCCGGGCAAGGTGTTGTCAGAGCTACGTTAGCATTCAGATCATCCGTCACGATGACAACATCACCCTAAGCAAGTCTATTCTCTCCACACGTAGAAAGCATTCTTCTCTACTATAACGGAAGTGTCCATTGGTGCATAGCACTGCACAATTGTGATGCTCCTTAACCTGGACCGGCATCTTACAGCCAGAAGTCTATCGCTCAAGTTCGAGAAAGCGAGCATTCTGAGGACCCTCTTTACCGTTGTCGAGGAGCTTGCGCACATTCCAGAAACCAACCATAGTCCGTTTTCAACAGCTAGAGGTCTTCGACGTAAGGTCTGCCCAATAAAGTTGCAGAATTTGTTGGTTTTCTATTCCTATTTAATTTCTATTCCTTTTAGTCGTCGCTGACGACAAGCAGGGAAGACTTTGAATGTATTCTTAAGCCGCAGTTCACATGTGAGCTGAAAACCTTGCAAATTTTAGCGTCAGGAATGCAAAAGACCATGTACGTCCACTTTCGCTCCCATGCGTTCAAGAACTTTTTTTCGAAGATTGCGTTTTTCCTTTTGCTTTACATTTCTGCTTCACATGTGATCCTAGGTGTGCTTGACATCTAAGTGTTTTACGTCTGGTGGTGAGGATATTATCTACCAAACTTGGTTTCACTAAGGGATTGTAATCCATAAATCCCAAGAACCTTGGATTTGGCCCGAAAAGTGGAGAATAATTCCTAAAGCCACAACTGACAGCATGGTTGAACGGATCTAAAGAAACCCGAAAAGTTTGGAATTTTAAAAGACTTCATTAACAAGGAGGGTTGGTTACACGTCAAAACAATGTGATCAGAAGCAGATCTCCTGAGGAACAGAAGCTAGGAGATGGCAGTCGCGTGAAAAAATCAAAAGATATTGTCAAATTTTTTGACAAGTGAAGCTGGGAAAAAATATCGAATGTATACACAGACTATTATGAAAGGGAGCCAGTGCGGAGGAGTAATATGAACAGGAACGACAGGAATATTCTTTTTAATGGTAATAAGGATGCCAATCTCGAAACAATGACTTTCCTGCGGGCATATCGACGCATAAATAGCAGGCCAGGAATGTGTGAAATCTTCTACGTCGATAGTTGAAAGACGGTAAGGTTTCACTTCTCAGATAAAAGCGTCTGTCTGCCTGTCACACCCGATTTATTTACAATCGACTGAACCTATTTTCACGAAATTAGGTTAGAAGGTGTGGCCTGTGAATCCCTTTACATATAGGTTAGTGCAATTTTTGTTGAGATTAAGGGGGGGGGCGAATTATTTTTTAACAAAATATTATATTGATGCGGGACATCAAATGAAAGGGCTCAATTAGTACTGATCTTTTTTCCAGGAATTACAACACGTGTCATTCTATCTAACCTACAAAACCAAAAATTTGAAAAAAAGCAATCATGATACATTAATAAATCACTACCACAAATAACGGAGCTCATATGAACGGCGGGCCACATGGGAACATTTTATTTATCCTTTTTTAGCTTTTTAAGTTATTTGTATATTAGTACCAATTAGTCAAGACTTAATGCTGTGTAGATGATAAGCCTACATCAGCAGGACAATCACAATGACAGGGATTCAAACTCTGATTGGGGGGTTGACGTTCAACCAATTCAACTATTGCAACGTTCTTTTAGCCAACATGGAAAGACCAAAATATTTTGATTATCAAAATCGAAATTTACTCACCGCTTCTTCTAATGGATGATACATTCTCTGGAATCCGACGTACTTTTCAAAATCACTCCGAATATTCTTTGCATAGATCATTGTTGAGTTTGCCATAAATATCATTAACATCGATGCACACAAATCCGCAGATGATATGATATATTTTCGTATTAGATACGGTAGGTCCCCAAGAAATTCCTCCTGAGATTTTATACAAACCAAGTACAAATAATATGAATCCGTAACCACATTGATATAATTGAATGATATCATTGCAATTATTATTATTCCGAAATGTTCATTAAGGCCCTTAGAAAATTGAACCATTCGCCGCAAGATTTGAGCGTAGTATTCCAAGTCATCACTCAGAATACATTGATAGGCGGTTCTTATATTTCTTGCGTTGTCGAGGTTATTAATAATTGGGAACCTAATCGCCAAAAATGCTCGGAAATTCTCATTGAATTTCTTATATGATTGGTATTCTATTACGTTTATTAAAAAATACCAATTCGAAATAACCTGGACTGTATTGTATTCCAGGACATTAAAAATATATGGGACTTGGACGAAGGGTCCCATATTGCTAGAGGTTTCCACGGCGTCCCAGATGTACATGATAAATCGAACCAAAGAAATTACAAATCTATATAAAACTATCACAATCGGTAATTTATCAAAAAAGTCCTTTGAATCCAATAGTTGTCTAATATCTTCAATAAGCAACAGTCCCTCATTGAGTGTTTCTGTAAATTTTTCAGCGCGGAACCAAATCGAAAATATCATGATAGCCAAAGAAATATATCCGACAATATAAGAGAATGAACTTATTTCCAAAACTTTCTCCTTTAAAAAGAAATCAGTATTGATGAAGGATATGTAGGCGGTGACAACAAGGGTGGAAGATATAATTGCGGCCGCAATACCACTTAGGATCCATAGATTTCGCAAAAATATGACTTGGTTTGTACTTCGATTGTAAACAAATGTTATGAGACCGGACGTGCATAGTTGAAAGTAAACGGCGGAGGATAAAAAAAGTAGTATAGATTTATTAGACATGGTTAAAAGTCTAAGGGACTCCTTGGCTTTCTAATGTCGTCCCTTCGAGGGTGGATTTGATTACTGCCACTCGTCAATTCGGCCAGTAGATTCAGCCTCAAGAAAAGCGACTGGTTCTAAGATACTTTTAATTGCATGACAATCAATTTCCCTACGTGATAACCGTTTATGTAAATAGAGTAATATTTCCTCGGTGTTATCAGGTGATACTCTCCTGTCAACTCAAGAAAAATATGAAAACTTTCCATTTCAAGTGTATTTAAACATATGTCTATGACAAGGATACTTTCTAAATTAGTTTTTACCCTTTTTTCTCGTAGAAAAAAAATATATTTTCGGGACATATAAATAAATGGGGGTTGCTGAGGAGCCCTAGCTTTTGATAGAATATCATATGATTCATTTATTTATGTAATTCAACGTTCACCTGTGGTTCGCTGAGTGGTTACATTCTACTTGTTTCTGGGCCACTATATTAGTTTACATTGGTGATTTGCATAATCTACAGCAGCTCAATGAAGCAATAGATCTGCCGCTTTAGTGAGGGGCGTATTCACTGCCTCCTTCGCCCGATAACCAACTAGTTTTCGCTGATACCTCTCCTGGCTGTGCTTTGGGGACACCGTTCTTCATTTGATATTGTGCTTGTTCAGAACATTCCAGTGCAGCATCGCAGAAGGAGGACGGAAATGGAAGATTTGGAATGACATAACGATTATTTGCCATATGGTTTCCGCACATAATAGTATAGAATAAAGATTGAGATCACCGAGCTTTCAAATTTAAGTCAGAACAAGAAGGTAGGTTTGCGTCGGGTGAGTAAATTTTACCTGGCTTTAGTTGGTTTTTTTCCTCACCGAATTCAAGGAAAATGTGATGGTCAATCTGACTCCTCAAAGTCCAAACAGGAGAGAATTCAGTACGTCACTGATGACAAAAATGTATTATCGGGGAGCCAATACAATTCTGGTGAACTCTACATCTTTCGAACGGACACTCCAGATAAGCTCTCTCTCAACTTTCTGGAAAGTTTTCTGGAAATCGCACTGATTCGCATCATGATCCGAAGGATCCCCAGGTCTGGAGATAGCTCCCCTGTGTCTACATAAAGCTGCTGACGAAAGCCGTCCCACCTTTCACAAGAGAAAAAGCTGTGTTTAACGCACTTACAAAGCCCCCCGTCTCTGCACTAACGCTTACGATGCATCTCCTTGTCAAGGGCATCAGCCCATACCTCCACGCTATAGAGCAGAACCGACTTCGTTGCTCCCATAAGAAGCTGTTTCCTAGTAGATATATTGCCCTCATCATCCGCCATTAGCCGACTCAAAGCAGAGACTACAGTTGCAGCCCTGCCTGATGCTGCCTTGATTCGCTAGTAACATCTTAAGGACTTCCGCAAATATTTTGTCTTTTGTTGGCTTAATGAG
Organism: Hermetia illucens; assembly: GCF_905115235.1. Classification (NCBI taxonomy): domain Eukaryota; kingdom Metazoa; phylum Arthropoda; class Insecta; order Diptera; family Stratiomyidae; genus Hermetia; species Hermetia illucens. The sequence goes on from NC_051852.1 coordinate 8,945,733, forward strand.
CAAAGCCGACGGCCTAGTTGTCTCATCGTCTCTTCTGCTGGTTTTTGGTTTGTAGCCTCCTTATATTTGGACAGACGGGTCTCTGGCAGCGTAATCAGTTGCTTCCTTTTATGCTTCTTCGCCTACATTTTTGGTCCCTGGAAATAGACCCCTTGGTCGCATTGGCCGTGTACGGACGTGTGGGAATCGCCTAATTTCGAATCGACGCGAGCATACGTTTCTAAATTAATCAGGGAGAAAAATCGAAAAACTAGAAATATAAACTGCCACTGTTCACCAATTCTACTCTACTGGCCGAGTGCCGTCTTTTTTAACGCTCGTTGCGGGTGATGGCTTGTCCGACTTACATTATTCTAGTTGATAGCGCGTCCGGTGGTGGGCGCGCATCGCTTGTCCTAAACAGGGAAGAGGGTGCTTGGTATTGTCCCGCCATCGCGCTCGGTGCTAGCTGAAATCAAGATGTTTCGGCGAAAGCGGCGCCCTCGCTTCCTTTCAGTGCCATCTGCCTCTTGGAAGAAAGGTTTCAGCCTGTCCAAGGAGATCGTCTTGGGCTTGCCATTGACGTCCAGATCGAACGCGTACTTCCCACGTTCAAGGACTTTCTTGGGCCTCGTATGGTGGTTGCAGCGGCTTCCGGATGGCCTCAGTCCCCATCAGAACATGAGTACAGATTTCGAGTTACCTAGAGGTGTGAAAGCCTGGCTGCGTGCGGAGGCGGCCTTTACTGGCGGCCGGTCTTTTCAAGCCCGTCTTTCCTGTTGAGCAGTACGTCCCCGGAGAGTTTTAGGTTATCCCCATACAGGGGCTCAGCAGGGCTAGCAGCAGAATCTTCACCTCCCGCTATAATATTTGCCCTCAGCGTCCGATGCCAATGTTCTTGCATCCCATTGGATTGCTGACTGCGCGCTTGAAATCCAAGAGCTTTTCGATTTCCCTGGTTTGCGATGATAACGGAGGGAACACAAAAGCGCGGAATCCACTTTGAACAGAGGACCTCAGCACATGACTGTGCTGTTATGCCCTTTAGAGGTATTGCCTTAGGCGAAATAATACCTATAGCCATGCGAGTCTCACAAACTTCCTGTAATGTCGAGGTGTATGGTGTGGACTGCCTAGTGACTCTACATTCTGGCCCAATAATTCACGTGTTAGTTCATGGATGACCAGAAATATTTGCTAAGGACTAACTGGTTTGTTGTTCGAATGCTAGACTGCGAAAGATCGTGCACCGAGCGAAACACTTCCTTAAGGAAAGCGGCCGGAATTATGGCCTAGGTCCCTTTTCAGAGATCTCGCAGTATAGAGAGGAATGTGAACCGAAGATAGAGAACTCCTTGAAGTTGTATTTGGGGTCTGACTTCAGGCTCTGAATATCTGCGTCATCCTTCTGCGCCACAGTGATTTCCCAAAAATCGACTGCGGCTCGAGATGTTAATCTCGGACGTCCGGGACAAATTGTCAGCGACTACGTTGTCTTTACCGAATACATGTTGAATGTCCTATGTGAACTGGCTGGTGAAGGCTAAGTGCCGAAGTTGGTGAGGGGACGTTTTATCGGACTTTTGCCATAAAGCAAAAGTCAGAGGCATATGGTCCGTGAACAAGGTGAACGGCTTGGCTTCAAGCGAAAAACAGCAGTTTTTGATGCTCAAATATGTGGCTTCGAATTCACGATGGTAGGCGCTGCAATTTCGTTCAACGAGATTCAACTGTTTTAAGAAGAAACTCAACAGTTGCCAGCTTTGATTCACCCTCTGGTGAAGAGCAGCGCATATTGCGCTGTTTGAGGCATGACGACGAACAGGGTTTGGGGTGCATCATGTTGAGAGAAATCCTGAAGTGTAGCGTCCACCAGTTATTGCTTGGTGGTTTCAAACGCTTGGGCGGTGATGCCTGGTGGTTAGCGATTTTGAACAAGAAACCATGATAGAATTTTACCATGTCAAAGGACTTTCTAAGCTCTTTGCCCATCTTTGGCAGTGGAAACTTCGCATTCGCTTGAATTTTGTCTGGATCGTCAAAGGTGATGGAATGGTCTAGAAATTTCATCTGTTGCTTGAGAAATCTTCACTTTTCAACGTCGAGAAGTAAGCCATTATCAAAGAGGTGTCGAAAAATCAACTCCTGATGTGCCAAATACTCGGCCTTGGTGAAAGATATGACCAGAACGTCATCCAATTAGACGAAACAGCACAGCGCCAGATGACGTTTTTAGGGTCCTAGAGTATCGTGTTGTCTTAATCGTGATTCCTTTTTCGGTTGCGAAAGATAGTGGCAATGCTTTGTGACTCGAAATTGAGTTCTCAGTTTGTGTCGTCTGCCACTGTAGTGGTTGTTCTTTTATCTCTAGCGAGCTTATAAAAACCTTATCTTTCAATTCAGATTGTTGAAGAAACTTGTGAGAGCTAGTTGCCCAAGTCGGTGTGTGCTGTTCTGTTAGGCCCAGCATTTTTGTCATTGTTTCATTTAAGGTAGATCTGAAGAATTGTGTGAACATTGCATAAATTTCATTCAGTGTCAGTTGTTGGTTTCACTAATTATTTTCCAATTTTTTTGCGCTACCTTAACGTCAAGGTTGCGCATGCTTTTCGGTATCATGTGAAGGACGTTTATGATAGGCATTTTCTTCAGCTTTTGTCCTATTCAGAAGCGGGGTCGGCATGTCTTGATCGGTTGCGCCATTTTACTCAGTCAGGCCTTTGACTTTGATTTGGACGGGGTCGCCAGCCTTTTAAATCATCATCCAGCGTATCAAGTCATCCTTGTTCCTGACGCCCTTTTGGGAAGATGGAAGGAGCACTTCACTACGTTTTTCAACCGTATACTCGTAACATCTGTGAAGTTCCAACTTTTGTGGATAAAATATCAAACTGGATCACTCCTTCAAACAGAAGTGGAGTCATCTCTGTGATCCACACATTCAAATCGGTAAAACTTTTGATGATCTCCCCGCAGATTATTCCTTGTGGCCTCTGTAATTTCTGCAGAGTGACAATTTCCACTTATGCGTGAAATCCTGTGAATCTGGGATTTTTCTCAGGATATAGGAAATAATGAATTTTCCGAGAAGGGGCATTCGTTTTGAGTCGGGCAATTGGAGGGATATTTCTATGTTGCTTTGCTCCTGCAAATATGATAGTTAAAATTATCCAGGAATGAATTAAAAAGCACTTCAATAGCTTGATTGGCAGAAAGTACACTAGTTTCTGCCGTGAATCTTGCATTCATGACATTAAAAACCAGTAGATAACTTTGGAATAGTGTGCAGAGTCCGGGTCTTTGTTTCATCTGCTCGTCATCGAGTTCGAGAAGGCTTTCGATAGGCGGTTTATCAGGAATTTGGTGTGTAAGGAAGGGCATTTTGGAAACACTTTAACTACGCTAATCAAGGTTTCGGAAGGATCATCGCATTTTTCCTTTTGCACCTGTTTGCTCCTTCTCGCATTGATTTTGTGAGGATGCGAAATGACAGATGGGCAAAATGGCGACTATGGTCAACCGCGGTGGAAAGCTTGCCCAAGAATAGAAAGTGATAAAAATTCATCAGAACAGTACAGTAAGTGCAGCTCCATTGAAGTATCCGTCGGTACGTGGGTTCAAGACTCTCTGGCAGCCAGGCTCGTGAATCTGTGCCCTGGGGAAGAGGGAAGACCCTTGTGGAGATTCCAGTTGAGGTTCTGTTGTGTGTGTGTGGGGGGGGGGGGGGGGGGGGGTTGACCTTGATTTGTTGCGACTCGCCCAGATCAAGGCATAATTGTCTGAATTTCGATACGAAAACGTTTTCAATTCTTCCTATCAGTTGATTCACCGGTCGCCCGAGCAAGAAAAAAAAAAGATTTAACCGCTTTTTCCTTCAAACAATCGCTCAAACTTCCGCGTGCAACAGTAAAAAGGCCTTGGCTACAATTCCCTGTATGTGTGTAGTGCAGCGCACATCCAAAACTTTCAGAACATTACTTATATAATTATCTCTATATTTCCTGAATTACATTTAATTGTGTACTAGCATGGGGAAATACATAGCAAGGGGCGAATTATCGATTTTACAGAGCTTTGAAATCGTCGATCAACTTCTTCTTGATAGTATACCATAGCTTCTGCTTCGAATTCAACGTTAATAACGCTCGAGTCGGTTTCCGGGTTATTTCCAGCGTTTCCTATATGGGAAGCATGCATGGAAACCGATCGTTGCTTTTAATGAAAACTTCCGAGTCTTGGTTAACACCTGTCTCCGCTGTATCATTGGGGTAATCGCTCGACACAGCTTGGAACGAATGTTCTGCCCAGGTGCTGGTAGACGTGTGTTGATTAGGGGGCAAAAGTCACAGTGGATAGGTCACACTTTAAGGAAGTGCCGGAATCTTATTGCTGGCTATGGCATGCTACTATCCCAGAGTAGACAATGAGTGGGTCATCCTTGAAACAAAATAGTAGAGAAGGAGTGTAGGCTTCTTCAGAATACCTGAAGGATTTTCAAACATATTGACACGAATCGAAGGTGATAGTGCGTGGATGTGGTTGATTCAACATGCTTTGTTTAGGGGATAGTGGCAACAACATTCTCACATTTGTAGATTATACAGGGTGTGGCAGCATAACTTCCTTTTTTCAAAACTCGATGAAAACTATTGTATGCATCGGAAAATATTTATTTATTTTTTATAATGTAGGTACATGTCTAAAGTTTTTATTTACATTGTTTTCATTTCATTTTCCATACATTGCGTAAACCGATTTCATGACTCTTGTTAGCATAGCAGGTGTTATGTTGGCAATTTCTTCTTGGATCTTGGTCTTCAAATCTTGTAACCGACCCACACAAATGAAAATGGGCTTCATCGCTAAAAAAAACAATAGCACCCTCGGGAACGACATTAAAAAGAAGCTAACACGCGTTCATCCGAGAATTGAAGTCACGTTCTGAAAGTTCCTGCACTATCGCCATCTTATAGGGATGAAAATGAAGATCATCACGAAGAATTATTCTCACAGAACGATCGGATAGTTCAAGGGCAGATGCGTGTTTGCGCGCAGAACGCCGTGGCGATCGCAACATTGACGCTCTCACTGCTTCAATGTTCTCAGGTGATCTAACGGGCCGAGGGACTCCAGTTCTTCCTTTTGTCGCACTTGCAGTTTGTCTGAATGTAGTGACCCATGTAACAATTGATTTGCGGTCTGGGACGGGAGCCAACGGGGCTAAATTAAAGCGATTCCGAAATGCACGCTGTGTTGCGATAACCGAACATCCGCTTGAAAAGTAAACCTCAACGGCAAAGGCACGCTCCTCACTATTCCAACGCATGATGGCGACTGAACCGTGTCGGGACAAAACTTTACAGTATCCCCTCTTGAACGAGAACACTAGCGCTCCGCTATGACATCAACTAACTGAATGGCGCGCATTTTAAAAAAGGAAGTTATGTTGCCGCACCCTGTAGTACGACATCCGTTGAAATTCCAGCTTTCGCAAATAAAGTGCGAAGTCGCCGTAACATGCCGCCACGCATCACTCCTCCAAACAGAAGGGGAATAGTTGCTGGCATCACGACATTTAAACGGGGAAAAGCCTTGACTATTTTCTCGCAGATTGTTCTTTGTAGTTTCTGTAGTTTCTATAGAGAGGCGGGTTCCACCGTTACATAAATCGTGAGAATCTGAAACCTTTCCCAGGGAGTAGTCCAATAATTGGAGGGCTTGTTTCGTGTTTCTGGCTGCCGCATATTTGCATATAAAATTATCTAGGAACATATGAAAGAGCATCTCGAAAGCTTGATCGAAAGGGAGAATGGTGATTTTCGTTCTGGATCCTTCAGCACGGAATTTTAAATCCAAAGCGAGATCCAACATCTTGTAATTGTCGACAGTGTCCTTTATGCTGTCCAGAGGGTATGGAAGTTTCAATGGGAATCATTCCTTAAACACATTAACTACGCTAATGGTAAGACCACGGCTAAGTGCTTCTGGAGATATGCATATATATGTATATTGACAAAACCTCCGCTTGTGAACGGGACAAAGGCTGAAGAAAAAGAAGAATGTATAGTAACAAAACCAAGGTTTCTGAGGGATCATCCCAGTTTTCCTTTTTGCACCTGTTTGCTCCTTCTCGCATTGATGGCGTAACGATACAAAGTGTCAGATGAGCAAAATAGTGACTATGGTCAACTACGGTGGACAACTGGCCCAAGAACAGAAAGTGACGAATCTAAGTCCAGTTCCATTGAGGTGTCCCTCGACACGCGCCTTCAGGTCACTGTGGTAGCCAGGCTCACGAATGTGTGTCCTCGGAAGGAGGGAGATCATTTTGGACATTTTAGCTGAGGTTCTTTATTGTGCACGGGGGAAAGGGCATGGGGCATGTGGCAATGGAAAAATATCAATTATTTATTTTATCAATTTATATCTTCAAGCGATCGAACTATTATAACTCGCCCAGATCAAAGCTGCTACTGTCCGAATTCAGATCCGAAAAACTTTTCCCTTTTTCCTATCAGGTGATTGACCGTTTGCCCTATCAAAGAATAAGCAATTATTTTCCTTAAACAATCGATTAAACATCTAGACTTCCGCGTGCAACAACAAACAAGTCGGGAAACCGGAAGCTTGACGCTTCAGGTATAAAAGGTTTTGTGTTTCCCTATGTGAGGAGCATAACGTAATTCTCCATTGGCTTATAGCATTGACCCGAGATATTGAAATCGCTCAGTTCTGGGCAGGTTACTGCCATTGCCAGAGCTGAGCGATTTAAATATCTCGAAGGGCAGGTTACTGTCATTGCCAGAACTCAGCGATTTAAATATCTCGAGTCAATGCTATCAGCCAATGGAGAACTGCGTAATGAAATTGTCTCACGCATTAATGCAACCTGGATGAAGTGGCATTCCCCAACTGGTGTTCTTTGTGATCGACGTATCAGCGCACATCCCAAATCTAAAATTTACTGCAATGTCGTCCGTCTGCCGCTCTCTATAGTTCTGAGTGTCGGCCGACTATAAAGGACAATGAACGGCGTCTTGCGGTAATGGGGACGAAGATGTTGCATTGCACTGGTGGTGTGACACAGTTTGATTACGCCTGAAATGAGAATATCCGCGATCGATATGGGTTTGCATCGATCGTCGAAAAACTGCAAGAGAGGCGTTTTCGATGGTGTGGTCACGTAATTCACGCGAACGAGAATTCAACAACCAGTATTGATCAGAACATCGAAAGCAATGGTAAGCAACCAAAAAGCCGGCCAAAACAATGGTGGCTTGATACGCTGGATGGGGATTTAAAGGTCTCGCGATTACATACTGATGAGGCATTCGATAAAATAAAATGACGGAACCGATAATCACGAGCCGACCTCGCTTGTGAACTGAAGGCTAAAGAAAAAGATGTGAGGAGCGACGAGTGCACGACAGGTCCGTGTAATATAGCTAAAAATTCCATTGCCCTCAATTTTCTAGGATGCGATTTAAATAAATCATTTGATGGAAAGCCCTGCATTGAAATAGTCAACCTCATACGCCTCACATCAAATATAAAAAAAGGCTAGGCAGAATTAGATTCTTCGTGAATGGAATTTTAATATTTCACTGGAATTTCAGTTATTCTCGTTAATTATGACGTCAGCATCTTATTTGTATGGCTTAGAATGCTAGAATGCTAGAATGAAATTGATAAGTTTGAACTGCTATAACTTTCCCAATAATAGTTGGATTTTCATGAAACTTGGCATGTGTATGCACGAGGCTGTCCTCTATGTCGGTGCATTTAGTACACTTAGGATGAACTGCCTTAAATTCCGTAAGATGGACAGATATGCTAGGCACACTAGAGAACTCCTTTCACGTGCCAAGCTATCTCTTGCGGATATTGAGGGATTATCTGAAAGACCGCTCCCTGTTCTATGAGACGCTAGAGGGCCAGAGGAGGATGGAAATCACGTCGGGAGTAGCGCAGGGATCCATCCTAGGGCCGGACCTCTGGAACGCTTCCTACGATAGTCTGCTGAGACTCGATATGCCTGAAGAGTTGCGCCTGGTCGGTTATGCAGACGACGTGGCGGCACTTGTTGCCGGACGCACTGTTGAACAGGCGCAAAGCTGACTTGGCATATTGATACGACGGGTAAGCGGATGGATGACTGCTCGCGGTTTCAACCTTGTGCTGGAAAAAACCGAAGTAGTTATCCTGACCAGAAGGAGAATCCCGACCTTGCGTCCCATATCGATCGGCGAGTTGACTATAGAGTCAAAACCAGTGATTAAATACCTTGGTTTAATGCTCGACTCGAAGATGAGCTTCTTCGAGCAAATCAAAGCAGCAGCGGACAGGGCTGCAGCAGGAGTCGCGGCCTTGAGTCGGCTAATGGCGAATGTCGTCGGCCCTATATCAACTAGGAGACGTCTCCTCATGGGAGCAACGCAGTCCGTCCTTCTCTATGGTGCGGAGGTATGGGCTGATGCCCTTGACAAGGAGGTGCATCGTAAACGCCTCGCTTAAGTGCAGAGGCGGGGAGCTTTGCGAGTAGCGTCTGCTTATCGCACGGTCTCCGAACCGGCTGTGATGGTGATTGCGGGAGTGATCCCCGTTGCCCTCCTTGCCAAGGAGCGCAAAGCTATCTACCGCCGTAAGAGCGAAAACTTAAGAGAAGTAGTTGCCCGTGAAGAACGTCAACGCACCCTTAACGAGTGGCAACTTTCTTGACAAAATGAGCCAAGGGGCAGGTGGACTGCGCGGCTCATCGACAAATTAGATCCGTGGTTGAACAGAAAGCACGGTGAGATTGATTACTTCCTTACCCAACTTCTAAGTGGGCATGGAGGTTTTCAGTCTTACCTGCACAGGGTTGGGAAGGCGCGATCTCCTGATTGTGTGTTCTGCAATAGAGTGGCGGATGACACTGAACACACCTTTTTCTCTTGCGAGAGGTGGGACGGCCTCCGCCAGCAGCTTTATGCAGACACAGGGGAGCTATCTCCGGATAACATTGTGCGAGAGATGCTGAAGAGCGCTGGCAGCTGGAATCGTATTGCGCATTATGTTCGGGCTCTTCTTACTACGAAGAAGATTGAACTCGACCGGCAGAGGGATCGGACGGTAAGGGGTTCCCTGAACTAACAACTCCCTTCCTCCCCTCCCCTCCCCTCCCGTTGGTGAAAGGAATTCCCTGACTTGAAGGCTCCCAAAGCCGGGAGAGCGGGAGGGCTAGCCCGAAGTAATGTGTCAAACGGTTCCAGGGTAGTTCTCTGATGACAGGGAGGTGTTTAGTTGATAGTCCGCCAGCGTGCTGTTGCGGGAGTTCAACACTCTGTGCGTAAACGCATTCACCTACCCTACTCCCAAAAAAAAAAAAAAAAGGGAGTTTTTTAGTCAATTTCTAAAAGTTGATAATATACTATTAGTACATTTTTTGAGCAGATACCGGAATAGGACATCTCTCGAAGATTAGATTTCACATAAGTGTTTTACACAAAATCTTAAAAAGTGCTGCAGATAAGTAGATTCTTCATAAATGCGACTTTAATATTTCACGCGAATGTCAATTATTCCGGGTAATTGTGATGTCAGCATCTGATTTGCATGGCTTTGGAAGCGGTAAACTCGCGCGAAATTGCTAAGTTTAAACTGCTATAACTTTGGCGTTAATTGCCTGGTTGCTATGAAATTTAGCGCATATACACGAAATAGTGTCCTCTATGCTGGTACAGAATCTGGGAGTCCTAGGATGAATTTAAGGGGGGTTTTTCAATAAATTTCTAAAAAGTAGTAATATACTATTAGTAAGTTTATTTGAGCAGATATCGGAATGGGACATATTTTGATTTTTTCCGGATTTTTGGGTTGGGTAGTTTCCAAAAATGAGTCCTGTCTCACTTCAAGTGCGTACATTTTGACTCATTACTCACACACTTTCCAATTTATGCCACAAATAATATTAGTTTCGGAAAGTACAAATCGAGACCTTTCATTTGATATCCTACACAACTATATCCGGTGAAAAAAATTTTTGAATCCCCCCTTTGCATGTATGGGGAGTGCCCCTTTAAACTCCACCTAAATTTATGCCACTCACTGTATGCGTGGGATTTCATAGTTCCCATCTGTCCACCAAATTGACATTGAATCGATTTTAATGAGGTTTTGTTTTACACAAAACCTTAAAAAGGTGCTAGGTACATTTGTCTGTATGTGGAAGTGCTATATGCTGCTTATATAATCTGGGCAAATTGCACTTAATTGTGCGCTAGCATGGAGAAGTACATAGCATGAATAAATATAAGAAAAAAGACCGATGATCGCTTCTATTATAATTTCAAATGTATAATGTATAGTTTCAATGTATAAATAGGATTTTTAGCTATGGGAAGTTTTATAGTTGAATGATTTTGGGTAAGTATTTTAAAGAAGGGTAGTTAGTTAATTAGTTAATTTTTAAAATTGTGGAATCGGAATGGGATACTGGAAATTAGAAATAGAATGATGAAGGAAAAAAGGGAATGCTGCGTACAAAAAATGTATCCGAGCCAAGAAATTACTACTGGGCGACTGGGTTTTCGATACCGGCTCAATAAAATACGCTGCGGGTCACGCAACGACTGATACTAAAATGCAAAGAGCATTGAAGGCGTCGAGCAATTTCTCTACCTTGGTAGTGTTGCTTCTTTCACTGGCACTGAACTCAAAGTTAACAGTGCTAGATCGCATTCACTGTTATCTCCCGGCAAAGTTCCCTTTGTTGCTACATGGGAGAGCTACATGGAAACTGATCGTCACTGTTCATGGAAAGTCCCGAGTCTGGCTTAATACCTGTCTCTGCTGTATCATCGGGAAACTCTGGCAAGATACCGCTTCGAACCAATGTTCTGTCTCGGTGTCGGTAGATGTGTATTGATTTGGGTGCGAAAATGGTAGTGGATAGGTCACATCTTAAGAAAGGGCGCCAATTACACTGCTGGTTATGATGTGCTGCTATCCCAGAGTGGTAGACGAGTGAATTACCCTTGAAACACTTGTAACAGAACAGTAGAGGAGTATAATCTTCTCGAGAATATCTGAAGAGATTTGAAACATATTGACACGAACCGACGGTGATAGTACGTAGGTGTGGTTGATTCATCATGCCTGGATAGTTTTCACATTTGTAGATTATATAACACTGCTTGCTTCAATTGGGACTTTTTTTCAATAACTTTTAAATGTGCTACGAAACACTTCGTGATAACACTTTTTTACTCACCGTTTCTTCCAATTGATGATACATTCTTTGAAATCCCACGTACTTTTCAAAATCACTTCGTACATTTTTTTGATAAATCATTGTCGAGTTTGCTATAAATATCATGAAGATCGATGCACACAAATCCGTAGATGATGTTATATATTTTCGTATTAGATACGGTATCTCCTTTTGAAAGTCGACCTGAGAACTTCTACAAACTACGTACAGATAATATGAATCCCTAACCACGTTGATATAATTGTATGACATTAAAGCAATAATTATTGTTCCGAAATTCTCATTAAGGTCCTTAGAAAATTGAAGCATTCGACGCAAAATTTGAACGTAGTATTCTAAGTCATCACTCAATATACATTGATAGGCGGCTCTTATATTTCTTCCGTTGTTGAGATTATTAAGTATCGGGAAGTTAGTCGTCAAAAACTTTCGAAAGTTCTCACTGAATTTTTTATATGTTTGGTATTGTACTACGTTTATTAGAAAATACCAATTAGAAATCACCTGGGCTGTGTTATATTCCAAAGAATTGAAAATATATGGGGCTCGGACGAAGGCTCCCATATTTCTAGAAGTTTCCACATCGTCCCAGATATACATAATGAATCGAATCAAGGAAGTTATAAATCTATATATAATTATCACAATCGGTAATCTGTCAAAAAAGTCCTTTGACCCCAATAGATCTTTAATGTCTTCAAAAAGCAACAGTCCCTTACTGAGTGTTTTCGCAAATTTGTCAGCCCGGAACCAAATCGAGAATATCATGGTAACTAAAGAAATATATTCAACAACAAAGCAAAATGTGCTTATTTCCAAAATTTTCTCCCGTAAAAGAAAGTCAGTATTGAAGAAAGCTATGTAGGTGGTGACAGCCAGAATAGAAGAAACTATTGTGGTCAGGATACCACTTAGAATCCAAAGATTTCGCAAAAATACTATTTGTTTTGTTCGCTGATTATAAACAAATGTTATCAGACCGTATGTGCACAGTTGGAGATATATCACGGAAAATATAAAAGTTAATGCATATCTACGGAACTGCCTTTTGGACATGATTACCAGTTTAAGGGACTCTTTGACTATCTAATGTCGGTCCTTCGCTACTGGATTTCATTAACTGGTACTAGTCATTCGGGTAGTTGGTTCACCCCAAAAAGAGTGGCTGATTCTTGGGCACTTTTAGTTGGATGACATTTATTTTCCTACGAAAAAGCCGAATATGTAAATAGATTTTAATATACCCTCAGGGTCATGAGACGATATTATCCTGTCAACACAAGAAAAATATAAACTTTCCGTTTCAAGTGTGTATGGGAAAGATACTTTCTAAATTAATTTTCGTCCTTTTTCCTTAGAAAAGCAGACTGTGCCTTGGACATAGGTGTAAATGGGGGTTGGTGTAGGACTCTAGTGTTTAGAATACCATATAACTCTCTCTCATTTACGCGCCTCAACTTTCACTTGGAGTTCGCTGGGGGGTTACACACTATTTGCTTCTAGAACTGGTCACTCATTTATAATATTTGAATGCCGAATTGTCCACTTTGTAGGTAACTTGATTTCTGAAAATGGATCCTTGAAATAAGTGACCAGTTTCTTGTTTCCGTCCTCCCCCAATTTGCAACTGATGGCCAACTTAAGACCAGCTTCGGAAGACACTAATCGTGATCGTTCATTTAATATCTCACATGCCTATAATTTTTGAAAAAACTGCAGTTAGATGTTGTATTTGCTTGGCATAATTAAAACTGTGTCTATCATTTGCAACCGATAGTCTGCATCAGCACTCGATACTCGCCTCGGCCGCATGTACTAGGAAATATTATATAATATATGATATCACATTCATCACTTTTGTGATGCGGTGATGTCTGGTAATGTGGTGGTGTTTGGTTATGAGCAGGTGTTAGGTAATGCGTTGATGTAATGTAAGAGACTATAAAGCAGTGAACATTGCTTTGATCCTGGACTTGTTCCTGCGACGGAGCGACTCTGAGGTATGCCAATCTGAACAATGTTTTTGCGATGGTAGCTGGGTTTAAGAATTTTTTACACATTTCTAAGAGTTTATGGCATTGGAACATTCGCAATTCCTTTTGTTCGTAAGTCAATCCTTCCATTTTCAAGTCCTTGGTTATAATGTTGTAAACAGTCGTATTCGCCTTATTGTTCTCTGCTATCAATTGAAAGCTCAAAGTTTAAACAATTTTGCGCAATGTAACATTTTTATCCATCGAAAATTTGAGGCCTTCCATGAACATCTTTTCATAGTATAATTATTTTCCGTAAAAGGATATAGAACGAAATGGTTGCATTACGTATGAAATGCATCCTCTGTGACAGTGTGGAGGGCAACCTACTCTCTTCTATTATACCATTATCTCAAAAAGATTTGAACTTCAGTATTGACTTAGCCTTGCTCTCTTACCGAATTATGGGTCCTGGTCCGCTGGACAAAGCGTGAAGCTTTGAAGATCTGAGTCGGCTAGACTTTGCCTGCTTGCTTTCATAACAACAGTCTTTGGAGTTTGTGGCATCAAAACGGCACAGCAGAGTGCTAATTGGGCTGATATCTACCTACCTATCCACATTAAAAATCAGAATATCAATGACAATGACTATGTCTCGAGGCGAATACGAACTAGGTGGTCACTATCTACAAAATTACTATGAATAAAATATGAAAGAGTCGTTTGAACACGATTCTTGGCAGACATAATAGCAGCAAACACTACCAGGAAGATGTTGGAGAGGATGATCTGCAATAGGCTGTTTCCCTTCATTGAAGAAGCTGTGGCATATCGGCCTGATTTACAGTCGATCAGGTGTCGTTAGCTAATGAGAATTATCTCCTGGAGTCAGAAGTTCCTCAAAGTTTTTTATTCGAACCTTTTTATGGAATATAACATAAGAGTCCTAAGCAACGGTGGCTTGATACGCTGGATGGGGATTTGAAAGCCTCGAGATTGCACCCAGATCAGGCATTCGATAGAGCCAAATGGCGAAGCCGATCACGACGAGCCGACCCCGCTTGTGAACGGGACAAAGGCTGAAGAAAAAGAAGAAGAACATAAGACAAGACCTCAGCAGCGTGCATTTCGCGAGAGGTGATTGGTCCTGCAGGCGACCTGGTAGTCGCGAAGCATATTGAACACATGGAACTATACGTCTGTGAAGTCAATGGTGCATGCCTTGGCTGGTGTCGTGAAACAGTCTAATTGGACTGAGAATGGAGAGTGCATTTAGAGCTACATCGGATAACGTGATATTCTAAGGTATACAGTTGGCAATATCGACGGGTAGCGCTCGTCGTTATGCCCGATGTTTTTTTTTTTTTTTTTTGGGAGTAGGGTAGGTGAATGCGTTTATGCACAGAGTGTTGGACTCCCGCAACAGCACGCTGGCGGACTACCAACTAAACACTTCCCTGTCATCAGAGAACTAGCCTGGAACCGTTTGACACATTACTTCGGGCTAGCCCTTCCGCTCTCCCGGCTTTGGGAGCCTTCAAGTCAGGGAATTCCCTTCACCAACGGGAGGGGAGGGGAGGAAGGGAGTTGTTAGTTCAGGGAACCCCTTACCGTCCGATCCCTCTGCCGGTCGAGTTCAATCTTCTTCGTAGTAAGAAGAGCCCGAACATAATGCGCAATACGATTCCAGCTGCCAGCGCTCTTCAGCATCTCTCGCACAATGTTATCTGGAGAGAGCTCCCCTGTGTCTGCATAAAGCTGCCGGCGGAGGCCGTCCCACCTCTCGCAAGAGAAAAAGGTGTGTTCAGCGTCATCCGCCACTCTATTGCAGAACACACAATCAGGAGATCGCGCCTTCCCAACCCTGTGCAGGTAAGACTGAAAACCTCCATGCCCACTTAGAAGTTGGGTAAGGAAGTAATCAATCTCACCGTGCTTTCTGTTCAACCACGGATCTAATTTGTCGATGAGCCGCGCAGTCCACCTGCCCCTTGGCTCATTTTGCCAAGAAAGTTGCCACTCGTTAAGGGTGCGTTGACGTTCTTCACGGGCAACCACTTCTCTTAAGTTTTCGTTCTTACGGCGGTAGATAGCTTTGCGCTCCTTGGCAAGGAGGGCAACGGGGATCACTCCCGCAATCACCATCACAGCCGGTTCGGAGACCGTGCGATAAGCAGACGCCACTCGCAATGCTCCCCGCCTCTGCACTTGAGCGAGGCGTTTACGATGCACCTCCTTGTCAAGGGCATCAGCCCATACCTCCGCACCATAGAGAAGGACGGACTGCGTTGCTCCCATGAGGAGACGTCTCCTAGTTGATATAGGGCCGCCGACATTCGCCATTAGCCGACTCAAGGCCGCGACTCCTGCTGCAGCCCTGTCCGCTGCTGCTTTGATTTGCTCGAAGAAGCTCATCTTCGAGTCGAGCATTAAACCAAGGTATTTAATCACTGGTTTTGACTCTATAGTCAACTCGCCGATCGATGTGCGACGCAAGGTCGGGATTCTCCTTCTGGTCAGGATGACTACTTCGGTTTTTTCCAGCGCAAGGTTGAAACCGCGAGCAGTCATCCATCCGCTTACCCGTCGCATCAATATGCCAAGTCTGCTTTGCGCCTGTTCAACAGTGCGTCCGGCAACAAGTGCCGCAACGTCGTCTGCATAACTGACCAGGCGCGACTCTTCAGGCATATCGGGTCTCAGCAGACTATCGTAGGAAGCGTTCCAGAGGTCCGGCCCTAGGATGGATCCCTGCGCTACTCCCGACGTGATTTCCATCCTCCTCTGGCCCTCTAGCGTTTCATAGAACAGGGAGCGGTCTTTCAGATAATCCCTCAATATCCGCAAGAGAGGCACGTGAAAGGAGTTTTCTAGTGTGCCTAGCATATCTGTCCATCTTACGGAATTGAAGGCATTTCTGACATCAAGCGTTATGAGGAGCACTATCCGTCGAGATCGGCGGCTGTGTGCCCCGGCTCGATTAAACGCATCTACGATCTCCATAACAGCATCCACTGTAGATTTCCCTGTTCTAAACCCGAACTGCCTTGCGGATAAGTCCCCGGCAGCACGGATCGCTTCAGCGAGTCTACCCCTGATGAGCTTCTCGAGCACTTTTCCGGCCGTGTCAAGCATACACAGCGGTCGGTATGCAGACGGGAGCTCCGGGTCTCCTTTACCCTTACTGATCGACGCGAGTCTGGCCACTTTCCAGCGACAAGGAAAAATGCCCTCCTTCAAGCACGCGTTGAACGCTTCGAGCAGCAATTCTGGCCGTTGGCGGAACACCAGTTTGTAAACTTCCGCCGGGATGCCATCAGGACCTGGCGCCTTCCTGTTTTTCATAGTGAGAACCGCTTCTTCGAGTTCTCCCATTGTGAAAAGGGGGCAATCCACGACGCTTTCCGTGCTGTTTACATCAACCCGTACAGGGTGTCTGGGGAACAATGCCCGCACAATGCGGTCCATCTGGTCGGTGCTCAATATGCAGGGCTTCCGCAGAGCCCCGATTTTCCGAGTGACAAGCTTATAGCCAAGTCCCCACGGGTCATCATTCACCTCATTAACAAGCTTTTGCCAGCCGCGAGCTTTGCTTTTATTTATAGCGCTGTGGAGTCTCCTTTTTCCTGATCTATATTGTGCCTTTATGGCACATGCCTCCTCGTTGGCGTACAAACGTTGTGCCAAACGGCGGAGCTTATGACACTCCTTCTGTAGGTCGGCAATTTCCGCCGTCCACCAGTACATAGAAGGCTTGTCGCGCCTGGGGCCTCTCCGGGGCATGGAAGCCTCACACGCCGTCGTTATCAGGTTCATCATTGAATTTACGACGGTGTCAGCTGCGACACCACCACCCCCCGGAGTGCCCCCCAGCGCGGCCCTACCTGCTCCAAGAGCTTCGACGAACCTTCCGATGTTCACCTTCGCGACATTCCACACGCAGGGGGAACGTCGTGTTGGTGCTCGCCGGCCAGTAGCGTCAAACACTTCGAACGCAATGTACTGATGATCACTTGCCGAAAAGTCTTCTAGGACTCGCCACCCGTCCACCGATGATGCCAGAGATTCCGACGCAAAAGTGATGTCGGGAATGCTTCCTTCACAACCTGGGCGCCGAAACGTTGGCGTGGATCCGGTGTTTAAAATTACGAGCCCGGTTCTCGCCGCCATTTCCAGAATCCGTTTCCCTCTGGAGTCTGATTGAGGCATGCCCCATCCAAGAGCCCTGGCATTAAAATCACCGCCAACCAGGATTCGTCCCTCCGTGCTCGAAACGGCGTCTTCCAGAACATTAAGCCGGCGCCGAAAGTCCGGAATCGCCTCATTCGGCGTCAGGTAAACGCTAAAAAACGTTATCCCTAAACACCGGATCCAGACAAATCCGTCCCCCCGGCCTTCGGCAAGAACACGAAGTCGAACGTCGTCCCGAACCCAGATGGCAGCGGTGCCCGATAAGTCGAGATACCATGAGGACGGGTCCTTGTTTCGGTATTGCTCGCTAATCAGCACTAGATCAGCATTTACTTCCACAGCGAACTGTGCTAGCAACTGGTGAGCGGTTGCTCTCCGGTGCATGTTAATTTGCAAAATGCGGATCATGGCGTTCGCACCCTAGCCCTCTCCAATTCCGCCCTGAAGATTGGACACCGTCCCGAGCCCGCAGTGTGTGCGACGCTTTCGCCAGACGCGCCACGATCCCTGCAGAGAACACAACTCTCGCTTTCCTTGCAAGTCTTCGCTTGATGACGCGCTTGGCCGCATCTCCGGCATGCTGTCCTCCTGTCCGGACCCTTGCAAGCTGCTGACGTGTGCCCATAGTCCAGACACCTGTAGCACTTGGTGGGGACTATCCGCATTCGTACCCTGCATACTACCCATCCGATTTTGATTCTCCCGCTGTTAAGGAGTTTCCTCGCATATTGCTCGGGGACATCCACCACGGCAAGTTTTTGGCCTCGAGCATTTACAGAGGTAATACCTACCCGGGCATTGGTTACCTCTGGACATTCACGCTTTAGCGCCTCCTCTACTTCGACCTTTTCTGTGAGGCAGTCAAGATCCCGTATTTCTAGAGAGCACATGGGTTCTAGGCTGGAAACAAGAGCCTTCTCCCCCAATAGCCCCTTGACCGCTTCGCAGAACGTGCTCTTGCTGGTCGTCTTTGGGCCCAGTTCGACGAGAATTCCACCACTCCTCGTTTTCCGTATCGAAGACACCTCTGCTCCGTTCTCCTCGGGTTTCATCCTGTAGCGGATTTCACTAAGGACTTCCGCAAATGTCTTGCCTTCCGTCGGCTTAATGAGCAGAGCCGACGGTGTAGTCCTTCTTCGTTTCCTCGTTTTTTCCGCTACTGGCTTTGGGTTGGCAGCCTCCTTGTTTTTGGAAAGACGTGTCTCTGGCGACGGAGTGCGTTGTTTCTTTTTATCCTTTTTCGCCTTCTTTTTTTGTGCCTTGGAGACTACTTCGACAAAGTCTCCTTCAGGCACGTCGTCCTCTTTCCGCTTTTTCCCCTGTTCATTTTGCAGAGGGCTATCTGCAGTCCGTTTGACGCAAGCAGCATTCTCAGCGGGGAGTGCGACTGTTTCTGCTCTACAATCGTCTTCCGCTGCTCTCCACGTGCGTCTATAAAAGGAAATGCGATCCAGTAGTTCCTCCAGTTCCATCAGCCCGTTTTTAACGCCTTTGCTGACGTTTTTCTGAAGGAACGTTGCTGACCGCATACGTTTCACCACTGCTGCGCACTTTCTGATGAGCCTTTCCTCTTCGGCTCTAGCGAGGACAGTCGAATGCGCTTTCACTCGATTTGTGTCCAAATCCATCTGCTCAGGACTAGCGTTTCTCACTGAGCTTACTTCCAAAACAGGGGCACTGCAAGGTAATGGAGTTGCCATCTCCGCACGGTCAGTCGCGCCACTTGATGAGGCTTCCTCTTTATTTGGGCGCCCCGGTGTCTCATCGGGTATATCGGCCCTCATTGCCTCTTTCACTGATCGCTGCGGCGAACGACGCATTTTTGTGCTCCGCCCAAACGCGCCCAGGTCTTCCTCCTTGCCTGTTGTTTCGTCGTTTTTTTTTATAATTTTCAGAATATTCTCCATGAAAAGGTACCAGCGCATCGTGTGCAAGGGAGCGGGCCGCAATAGTCAAGAACGGGTATACCCTCGGGGACACAGCCCCTACCCCAGTTCCCTGAGGCCTGACCTACGCTTAGCCGATCCCGGAATTCACGGACGGATCAGCGCTCGCTCGGGCCAACGCGGTCTACTAACACCGGTTCAATGCACACTTCCCGACCAGGGTCCCGAAGGGGCTGGCTCCTGATACACGTCGCAACTACCACCTTGGCAGAGCTACGCTCACATCACCCCGTCGACGCCGACAGAGAGTTGTCGACGGCTCCGGAGACTCCCAGTGTGTCCCGACGTGTACCGGTCATTCGCGGTTCGCTCTTCACCGAGAAGCTTTCTCGAGGCTACTACCTAGGACGCAGGTATGCTGCCAGCTAGGGGGCAGAACTACTTACTCGGGCACCTCGGGGACGTCACACCCCGTATCGTAAGCGACCTGTTTAAAAATCGCTAACGACCCCTGAGGTGCCCGATGTTAGAAACGCCTTCGCGACGGCCAGATGTGATAGACAATCTAAAAAACTTCTTCTATATAGCGGAATATGTCTTCTGGCTTTTGAGAGGTAGTTTCCTGCTTTATAAGGCGGTAGAGGGTCATAAGAGGATGGAGACCATATGCAGGTTACCCCAGGGGTCCACCCTAGGGCAGGATTTTTAGAACCCTTTCTACAATAGCCTACCAAAACTCGACAGGCCAAAAGAGGCGGGCCTTGTTGGTTGGTTAAAATAGACTCGGTATACGTCGTACGAATGAGGGAATAGATGATCGTACGAATGACGGGATAGATGATCTCCCAAAAGGGTTTACCCTTGCCCTGAGAAAAACCAAAGTAATTGTTGTCAAATCCAACAGTTGAGTACCTTTTTCGCATTTTCGAGTATATGAAAGCAACCGCGCACAAGGCTACTGTCAGGGTTTCGGCCTAACTAACTGTAATCAGGAAACGTACAAGTAGAACCAGCGTGCACCGAAATATCCTTATAGAAAAAGATCCATAAAAGCTTTAATACCTGAAACGCTGAACTTTTGCTTTCCGACTGGTTTCTTGTAGAAGGTGGGATGCGATTTGTCAGAAACTTCATGGTGACGCAGTGGAACTCTCTTCGGACCCTATTGTCAGAGACATACTGAGGATCGGCGACAAATGGATTCGTGTTGCACATTACGATCGGGCTTTCGGGTTTCTCTTTGTGGAGAAGATTGGGCTCGAGAGGCACAGGTACTCCAGAGGTTGGAGTTCTTTGAACTGGCAATTTCCTTTCGTTTTCCAGCTCCCTGACTTAGGAGTTTCCTTAAGGGGGAGAGTGGTAGGGTTAGGCCGAATTAATGTGTCAAAATTTAGGTGAAGCAGTGTGTGTCATTACAGGAATGATCTCTGTAGATCTTCCAGCGATTCAGCAGCATTATCCCATTTATGATTGAAGAAGGAATAATTGCGAACTCCAGAAAGGAATTACCAAGCGGATGGCACCAATGATCCTAGAAATTTAAAAAAAGTTGCGTGACCTGACATCGATTGTTGAAACATGGATACATCCATGACCATTCAGACAGAAGTAGATTAACACTTGATATAATTTTCTATATAATTTGGTGGTTTGAGGAATTTTAGCGTGAATTCAAATTAGGTGAATCTCCGGATTATCCTGAATGTACCGTCACACTCGAGAATCCGAAGCATGCAATGCAATGGAAAGAAGAGAAGTTTAAGGGACCAGGGTGTTGTGCATTATATATATGTTCGACAAAGTCTAGGATTCGGTGAATGGAAATAGAATTCGAGCTCTACGAAGGTCATTTGTGTCTGCGTTGCGTGTACTATGAGGCGCAGGACAGCAGGAGATATCGTTCGAGTCGCAGCAGTGCATCACACCTGAGGGAAGTTTAAAAAATGTACATGAATCCAGACAGATTCTACGCTGTTGTAGGAAGGGAAGGTTTAGAAACCGCTGGCGAGAGGGGTAGCCCACACGAAGAAAGTTTTTCTTAAAGAAAAGGGGACCGGGGTAATTTACGTTGCAACCTTTCGGGGGCAAGATAATCACACTTACGGGAGCGTGACCAAATCACGGAGCAGTACTCGGTGGTGCTTCTTACTAGGGAGTTGAAAAGAGTTAACGAGGGTTGGATGGAGTCAAAATCCGAGGAGGAGCAATTTTGCTGCTCGATTGTTGACTTCGTGGCAGTGTATGTTGAAGCGGAGTTTATTGTCGAAAGTGACTCTAAGGTCTTGAGTTCTGATATGATAAAGAATGTCTGTTAAGAGAATAGGAAAAGGAAGTAAGTGAGGATTTGAGCGAGTAGCACAAAGAGTGACACTTTCTGACGTTTAGTACTAAGCCATTAGCAGAGCATCAGCGAGCCAGAGTGTCTAGATTTGATTGAAGGGAGGCACAGTCCATAGACGACGATATAGAAACACGTTAAGGACGTCGGCATAGAGCAAACAATGGCAAGTGAGAAAGACCGGGAGGTCATTGATAAAAAATAAAAATAATGAGTTGCCCAGAATAGATTCCTGTGGAACTCCAGAAGAGAGGAGAAGGAACGAGATGTGCAACCGAAACCCGTCAGGATCCGTTGGGAAGGTAAGAGGCAAACTTTCGCTTCGGATTCTTAGCGATTTTTGCACTTTTTACACTTTGTCCGTGGATGATGGATTTGATATTAAAAACACTCGATAAATTGAAAAGAAAACAAAACAAAGAGAATACGTCCACACTTGCTGGCGGTTAGAGGTAGAGGGAAGTGGCAGTACACAACGCGTCGGCCTCGTACCGCCGAGAGTTCAGTGCGTCGGTGATGTTCTCACCGCCGGCAATGCAGTCGATGATTCTTGCTTCCGATGTGTCGCCAGTTCATTCTGCCTTTGCTGAAACCGCGGGAGGTTCAGCGGAGGAACTCGGGACGTGATCTCGCCAACGGGATTACCGGACGAACCTGACGCTCCCTGGACGCTTTTTTCGTGCGTTCCTCGGTTCGGCGAAGACGTCCAGCCTTAACACGAAGATCCATTTGGGGCCGCGCGGAACATCAAGCTTGAAGGAGTGCTCCCGTTGCTCCAGGATTTTAAAAGGGCCCTCAGATGGGGGGTGCAGCGGCCTTCGAGGAGCGTCTACTCTAATGAAAACTTGTGAGCATGTCTCGAGGTCCGCGTGTTGGATGTCGGAAGTACATTGGTTGATCAAGCTCAGTTTGCGAGGAGACACTTTGTCGGGCTTTTCTTAGGCGCAAAAGTAAGGGGCTTGTGGTCCGCGAACACGGTGAACAGCCTGTCCTTAAAGGAGAAACGGAAGTATTTAATGGAGAGGTACGCGGCGAGTAGCCCACGAACGTAGGCACTGTAGTTACGTTGAGCCTGGTTGAGTTGCTTTGAAAAGAAGCTCAACGGTTTAGTTCCAGATTAGTGAAGAGCGGCACCTACTGCTGAACCTAAGGCATCGACAAACACGGCTAAGGGTGCATCTGACCGAGAAAATGCCAGTAGCGTAGCATCAACAAGGCGAAACAAAAGTTTAATTTTCATGGGACAGAGTGGATGAATCTCCGAAATGTCTGCGCAGCGTTGCACAAGCGAAATGTCATCCTGATGAACTCGAGAGTCCAAAAGGTGCGCAGATAGTCGTTTTTGGTATGTTCTCGGGAGCAACAGGGATTTGGTGTTACGCCTTGGCCAGATATCCGAGGTCGTGAAGACACGGTAGTTTGTCTATGAATGCGCAAAGTCATGGATGAGTGGAAAAGGATATCGGTCGGTAATTGTCTGAGCATTCAGACGCTTGTAATCTTCACAAGGCCTTCATTCGCCGTTTGACTTTGGGACCATGTGGGGTGGAGATGATCAACAGCTATTGGAAAGTCTAGATATACCCTATTTCATGATACTTTCAAACTCTTCTGTGGGGATAGGGAACGCACCTTTAAGAAGATCGGGGAGCCGGTAGTGCTGACGAAATAAGTGATATGGGAACGCTTGGAAAGAAAGTTTGAACAGAAGTGTTTTGTGGTTTACAGTATCGAAGGCTTTGGGAACGTCAGTGTAGATACACTCCCTATCGTGAATTTAGACATTTGGCGACAAAGTTAGTGAAGTCGAGCAGATTGAGGCACCTTAACAAAGCCGTGTTGTCCTTTCATTATGAGGTGGCCAAAGGACAACCAGTCGCTGACGTACCTTTCCAAGATTTTGGAACAGGAGGATAGGAGCGAACTGGGATGGTAATTCTCAGTAAGAGTGCGGTCACCACTTTTGTTAAAGGAGATGATTAGGGCCTCTTTCTACAGATATCTTTTCGAGGTTTTTGTTGAAAATAATGGAGAGATAGCCTGAACAGTTTTAAGCAAGGGGGCCAAAAATTCTTCGGGGGATTCATATCACATATTGGAGGAGCTTGCCGCGGTGGTTAATGAGTTATACGACATAGATCCTATCATTATGGCTACCTTACACCAACAAGTGCGTACCAGTATTTCCATGACCTCAAGCTCGGATCGACCGGACAAGTTTACATCATCAGGGCCGTCTCATTTCGATCGACACCTCGTGGCCTCTCAAGGGACCAATATAAGCAATATACCCATTACAGAGGGTCTGTTCTAGAAGACTAGCGGCTCGACATTTTCAATCATCGACTGGCAACGAAACAGATTCCGGTCACTCTCGAGGATGTCCGCAAAACAGCCATTACCACGCCCTTCGGCTTCTTTGAGTTTATTATTGCAGCGGACTTTAAACCATCTTTTCCAGCTTCCAATATGGCAACCTAGTTTCCTCTAACAATCATGAACAATATCAACATCAACCTCGAGAAACTTCTTTCGCTCCTACAAGCAGCCAAGCACCGGTCAATTGGGACAAATGCTTAATTAGTCAGCCTGAGGCCGTTTTAGCTGGCTATGACATCACCAAGGACGGTTTCCCATAGCCCAAAATCCCGTAGCCTACAGACCACTCGCAACTAAGGCGTGTTCTTCATCATCACCAACAACAGCGCAATAACCGGTATTAGACATCCCGGTTTAGCGCCGAGGTCTACCGATTCGATATTTCTAAAAGTTGCCTACGCCATCGTTCCATCTCAGGCAGGGTCTGCTTTGCCTTGCCTTGCCTTGGCGTCAATAATTGCTATCATCGCTGCTTTTCAGGGACTGTACGAACAAAAAGTGTCAAATTAGGTGGGCAATTGAGGCTGATCCTGTGCCTGAGCATTGCAAGCAGGGTATCGCCTCTGCTGTCACTTTAGCCTTCCTGTCATCCACTCAAAGGATAGCTTTGCGCACCGATGCTTCCAAAATGACTGCCTGTGCGGCCGTAGACCTCTAAGCAGCAAACGGCCAATGGGTTCTATTAGGCTTCCTCTCCAGGAAGCCGTCAATCTCCGCCAGCAGTATACCACCTACGACCGTGAGCTTCTCGCCTTTTTCACTGTCGCGAAATATATTCTCAACGGATCCTGGAGGGACGCCAGTTTTCACTACGTGCCAACCATCGCTTGCTCACCTTCGCGCTGACGCACCGCAACGACAGGGCTTCACCTCGTCAGGTCAGGCAGCTCAACTTCATCGGCCAGTTTGACATACGTTCGAGTATGCGCCTGGCGGCCAAAACGTTATGGCAGATGCTCTGTCTCGTGTGGAGACAGTCTCTTTGCCTACCGTATTGAGTTCCCGAGTTATCAGTGAGATGTCCTGGGCATTTATTTAATGACGAATGCTTTCTGCGCGCCTACTTCAAAGGCAAATCCACAGAAACCATTCTCCACGAAGTAATTGGCACAGCTAAGAGGTCACTGCAGTTCAAGTACACTCTAGCTGCCTTCCTGGGTATAGAAGGAGTATTCAACAACGTTAGTACCAACGCTATAAAGGAGCCCTTGAAAAGTATTGGATTGGAGGGGTATCTTACGCATTGGATAATATTCATGCTAAGAATCAGGATAATTCAGCAAGATCTGGAAGGTAACCGTTTGACCAGAGTTGTGAGCAGAGGCACGGCCCCGCGGTGGCGTCATCTCTCTGGTGGTCTGGTTGATAGTGATTGACGAAATTTTACGGATATTGGGCAGGAGCGGAGTGAAGGTGGTAGCGTAAAGATTGATTCTTTCCTCCAATGTAAAGTATCTGGGTGCCATCCTGGGTCCGAAGCTAAATTGGAGATTGAACAGAGAGCTACGGGTTAAGAAGGCCTGTATAAACTTCTATGCCTGCAAGAGGGTCTTTGCAAAGTAATGGGGTCTCCGGCCGAAGATTATTCTTTGGATGTACGCAGCAGCGGTACGCCCCATCCTAACATACAGCTGTATTGTGTGGTGGCAGGATTTGAGCAAAAAGTACAATAAAACGAAGCTTAAAAGGATTTAAAGAACCGCGTGTGCAGGTGCTACCGGGGCCTTGCAGTCTTGTTGGTTCTACACTTTTTCCCTCTAGACCTCCACATGAAATACGTTGTAGCGTGCAGGGTCGTCAGACTACGTGAGTCCGGATGCTGGACAGCGAAGTTCCGCAGCCATAGTAACATCCTAGACGAAGTACTTCGGGAACTCTTGGCATTTCCCACGAACTACTACCCAAGCGAAACTTCACGAGAACATTTGGTGTGGACTTCCCAGCCGGGTAGAATGGAAGACCGGCGGTGTATTGCAAGGCTATGACACAGTACTTTTCACTGAGAGATCAAGGATTGTTTTTGGAGTCGGTGGGGGAGTTTTCTCGATTACAGATAGTGTATACGAGTCGTACGATCTCCCAGGTTTCGCCAGTGTATTTCAAGCGGAAGTACTGGCGATACTGAAAGCCCTTCGACGGCTGGGGCATGATCCGAAGCCCAAGCGTAACATAGCCATTCTGATCGACAGTTAAGTGGCCATTAAGGACTTGAACCCAACGACCACATCCTCTAAGCTGGTCGGACAGAGCAGAAATGTGCTGAGCAGCCTGGGCGGCACGCTTA
The DNA here is from genome assembly GCF_905115235.1 of Hermetia illucens. Taxonomy (NCBI): domain Eukaryota; kingdom Metazoa; phylum Arthropoda; class Insecta; order Diptera; family Stratiomyidae; genus Hermetia; species Hermetia illucens. The sequence goes on from NC_051852.1 coordinate 8,972,014, forward strand.
AGATCTCTCTTCTTCTGTGTTGCTGGTCAAAGGAACATAGAGGGGAATGGGCGGGCTAATGGAGTGGTTGCTCTGCTCTTGGCATTCGTGCTCAAAGGTCACGATGAGGGAGACGGAGCAGCAACACTGTTGACCAAACTAAAACCAAGTGGCCGAGGAGAACCTCCATAGTGGTGGCACCGGAAAACGCTCTGTTCAATTTGGTTTGCTGGCTGTGGTGCAGTAGACGAATGCTCCAAAGGCCTATTAGGGCTATCAGACCCGAATCTGCACAGGAAGTCATCTAAAGTGGTAGTGGGTCACGAAACCTTACAGGGAGTATACTTTCAGGAGAATTTCTGTGTCATGTGCGTTCAGCTCGGTTGTTGCGGTTGACCTCCTAATGGGAGTTTCATGGGGTTCGGGGTTACGTTCAAGCGAAGCAACGTCACTGTAGATAATACACTCGCTATCGTGAATTTAGACATTTGGCGACAAAGTTAGTGAAGTCGAGCAGATTGAGGCAGTGAACCTTAACAAAGCCGTGTTGTCCTTTCATTATGAGGTGGCAAAAGGACAACCAGTCGCTGACGTATCTTTCCAAGATTTTGGAACAGGAGGATAGGAGCGATCTGGGATGGTAATTCTCAGTAAGAGTGCGGTCACCACTTTTGCTAAAGGAGATGATAAAGGCCTCTTTCTACAGATATCTTTTCGAGGTTTTTGTTCAAAATAATGGAGAGATAGCCTGACCAGTTTTAAGCAAGGGGGCCAAAAATTCTTCGGAGGATTCTTCTCTCGAACGCGGCCAAGAGTTCGCAATTTTTCTTGCTAAGAACCCAAGTTTCCGAGGAATACATGAGGACTGGCAAGATCATAGTCTTGTACAATAAGAGCTTTGACCCTATAGTGAGATGTTTCGAGCGGAATAGTCTTGGTAAGCTGAAATAGGCTCTGTTGGCTGACTACTGTGCGCGGATTTCATCATCGTAGCTGCTATCGGTTGTGATTTTCGACCTTAGATAGAAGAAATTGTCAACTGTCTCAAAGTTGTATGCTCTTATTCTTCTTCGTGTTTGACCAGTGCGGTTTGATGTTGTTGGTTGATTCGTCTTCGGTGCTGATCTTGCCACCATATATTTTGTCTTGCCTTCATCGATGTACAGCCCAAGATCTCGCGCCGCCTGCTCGGTTCTGGATGAAGGCAGTTTGTACGTCTCGGGGATTATTTATTTAATCAATTTAATTTGTATCTTCAAGCCATCGAACTATTGTAACTCGACCAGACAACTGTCCAAATTCAGATCCGAAAAATTTTCCCCTTTTTTCTATCAGGTGATTGACCATTTGCCCTATCAAAGAATAAACAATTATTTTCTTTAGATAATCGATCAAACACCTGGACAATAACAATAACACAGAGCAGGGTAGATTTCTCTGTATGTGAGTAGTACTACGCACATCCGATATTTTCATAACATTATTTGTATAATATAGGCAAATTGCACTTAATTGTGTACTAGCATGGAGAAGTACATAACATTGCAATGAGAAAATATAAGAAAAAGGCCGATGATCGTTTCTAGTTTCAAATGTATAATGTTTAGTTTCAGTGTATAAATGGGATTTATAGTTATGGGAAGTTCTATGGTTGAATGATTTTGCTGGTCAGTTGGTAGTTGGTCAGAATAGATGGATACTACTGGGCGACTGGGTTTTCGATACTGGTTCAAGAAAATACACTGAGGATCGCACCGTCGATCAACTTCTCTATCTTGGTAGTGTTGCTTTTTTCAATGATGGCACTGAACTCCACGTTAACAGTGCTAGATCGCATTCACTGTTATCTCCTGCCAACGTTCCCTCTGCTGCTATATGGGAGAACTACATGGAAACTGGTTGCCACTGTTCCTGGAAAGGCTCCGAGGCTTGGTTAATACCTGTCTCCGTTGTATAATCGGGGGACTGTGGCAAGATACCGCTTTGAACCAATGTTCTGTCTCGGTGCCGGTAGATGTGCATTGATTTGGAGGCGAAAGTGGTAGTGGATAGGTCACACCTTAAGAAAAGGCGGCAATTCCATTGCTGCCTATGAGATGCTGCTATCCCAGAGTGGTAGACGAGTGGGTCAACCTTACAGCATTTGAAACAGAACAGTAGAAGAGGAATATAGGCGTCTCGGGAATATCTGAAGGGATTTGAAACATATTGACAGGAACCGGCGGTGATAGTGCGTAGGTATGAGTGATGCACCATGCTTGGATGGTTGCAACCACATTCTCACATTTGTAGATTATATTAGGTTGGTGCAAATGAAATGTCGGATATTTGAGTAAAATTTCAAAAAACTATAACTTTTATGAAAATTAATTTTATTAGTCAAAATAAGAACCAGCAGCTTCAATGCACTTCTCCCAACGAGATACAAGGGCATTTATTCCAGTTTCGTAAAAGTCTGGAGCTAAGAAATTCTTCAAAGGCACTTTTGACAGCTACTTCATTGCTGAATTGTTTCCCCGCCAAAAAGTGATCCAAATGCTTAAACAAGTCGGGAAACCGGAAGCTAGACGCTTCAGGTATGAAAGGTTTTGTGTATTTCTTTTATAAAGAGATTTGGGTGTGCATTTGTCCCATTAGCATGTAGCACGTAAAATATGCATATATTATGTGAAAATAGCCACTTTCAAGTGATATTGACATTCATAGTCTTGAATTTGCAAAGGAGCGCAGATTTGACCTAGTATAACTTTGTTAGTAATATTGCGTTTTTCACCAAATTTGGCAGGATCATGATCTATACTACAGCCTACATTGCTGCAAAATTTTGTGATTCTAGGGTGAATTTAAGGGGGGTTTTCCTGTCAATAACTAAAAATTATAGTAATATACTATTATTAACTTTATTTGAACAGGTATCGATATGGAGGGTATTTCTTAGCCCTCTGATTTTTTCCAGATTTTCCGGTTGAGTAGTTCCTGAGAATGGGTTCGTTGAAGAAATGACCACTTTCAACCCCCCGCACTCCCCACCTTTTCAGCAAAAGTCAAAACTCACACCGGCTTCGAAAAGTACTAATCGAGACCTTTAATTTGATACCCCACATGACTATATTTGATGAAAAAAAAATTTACACCCCCCTTTTGCATGTATGGGGACCCCCCCTTAAATTCGTCGTAAGAGGATGTAACTCACTATATGCGTGAGTGTTCACAGTTCCCACCTTTTTACCAAATTTGGTGTCAATCGCTACAACCGTCTCCGAGAAAAATGCGTGTGACGGACAGACAGACAGACAGACAGACGGACAGACAGACAGACGGTAAACCGATTTTAATAAGGTTTTGTTTTACAAACAAAACCTTAAAAAGTGGTAGTCGGTTGGCGAGAGGTCGGGTGAATATGGTGGATGAGGAAGAGTCTCATATCGTAATTCATTTAATTTTTGGACCGTCATTCTGGAAACATTAGGTCGGGCGTTATCATGGAGCAGTATCACTCCATCTCTGTTGACCAATCTAGGCCGCTGAACACGTAATTTCTCGTGCATTTCATCAAGTTGGGCACAATATTTCTCTGCATTAATTGTTTCACCACGCTCCAAAAACGAATAATGAATAATTCCAGATGCAGACCACCAAACAGTTACCCATTACCTTCTTCGGGTGAAGGCTCGGTTTTGGCATGTGTTGTGGAGGCTGATCGGCATCTAGCCATTGCGCTGATCTGCGACGGTTGTCGTACAATATCCACTTTTCATCGCATGTCACTATTCTGCGCAAAAAGGGATTGTTCCTGTTGCGGTTGAGTAGAGAACTGGATATTTCCATTCGCAGCGCCATGTTTTGCTCGTTGAGTTCATGCGGAACCCACTTATCAAGCTTCTTCACCTTTCCAAGCTGTTGTAAGTGCCGAGATACTGTCGAATAGTGTACGCCTATTTTCTCTGCAATGTCACGAATCGATGATCGGGGATCAGATTCCACTATCAAACGCAATTCGTCGTTGTCGATCAATGGTCCTGGGTGTCCACGAGGTTCACTTTGGAGGGTCATGTCGCCTGATCGGAATTTTTCGAACCACCGCTGTGTCGTTCGTTCGTTTGCTGCGTCAGCTCCAAATGCTCTGCAAATGTTTCTGGTTGCCTCCGCTGCGTTGTGACCAAGTTTAAATTCATATAGAAAAAGTAGACGTTTTTGACTCCCTTCCATGCTTTTTTCTTTGAGTTTTACTTGGAACTTCAATGACGATTGAAACTGAAATGACTCCTTGATCGAACGAACGACTATTTATACTCAATTATCCCATGCCACCAGAGTCACCTTGCGGCAGTTTTAAACATTAAAATCATAACTAACTTCACTTCATTGAAAAATCCGACATTTCATTTGCAACAACCTAATATAACACTGCTTGCTTCAATTGGGACTTTTTTTCAATAACTTTTAAATGTGCTACGAAACACTCCGTGATAACACTTTTTTACTCACCGTTTCTTCCAATGGATGATACATTCTTTGAAATCCCACGTACTTTTCAAAATCACTTCGAACATTTTTTTCATAAATCATTGTTGAGTTTGCTATAAATATCATGAAGATCGATGCACACAAATCCGTAGATGATGTTATATATTTTCGTATTAGATACGGTATTTCCTTTTGAAATTCGGCCTGAGAACTTCTACAAACTACGTACAGATAATATGAATCCGTAACCACGTTAATATAATTGAATGATATTAAAGCAATAATTATTGTTCCCAAATTCTCATTAAGGTCCTTAGAAAATTGGAGCATTCGGCGCAAAATTTGAACGTAGTATTCTAAGTCGTCACTCAAAATACATTGATAGGCGGTTCTTATATTTCTTCCGTTGTTGAGATTATTAAGTATCGGGAAGTTAGTCGTCAAAAACTTTCGGAAGTTCTCACTGAATTTTTTATATGTCTGATATTGTATTACGTTTATTAGAAAATACCAATTAGAAATCACCTGGGCTGTGTTATATTCCAAAGAATTGAAAATATATGGGGCTTGGACGAAGGCTCCCATATTGCTAGAAGTTTCCACATCGTCCCAGATATACATGATGAATCGGATCAAGGAAGTTACAAATCTATATATAATTATCACAATCGGTAATCTGTCAAAAAAGTCCTTTGACTTCAATAGATCTTTAATGTCTTCAATAAGCAACAGTCCCTTACTGAGTGTTTTCGCAAATTTGTCAGCCCGGAACCAAATCGAAAATATCATGGTAACTAAAGAAATATATCCTACAACGTAGCAAAATGTGCTTATTTCCAAAATTTTCTCCCTTAAAAGAAAGCCAGTATTGACGAAAGCTATGTACGTGGTGACAGCCAGAATAGAAGAAACTATTGTGGCCAGGATACCACTTAGAATCCACAGATTTCGCAAAAATACTATTTGTTTTGTCCGCTGATTATAAACAAATGTTATCAGACCGTATGTGCACAGTTGAAAATATATCACGGAAAATATAAAAGTTAATGCATATCTATGAAACTGCCTTTTGGACATGATTACCAGTTTAAGGGACTCTTTGACTATCTAATGTCGGTACTTCGCTGGTGGATTTCATTAACTAGTACTAGTCATTCGGTCAGTTGATTCACCCCAAAAAGAGTGGCTGATTCTTGGGCACTTTTAGTTGGATGACATTTATTTTCCTACGAAAAAACCGTATATGTAAATAGATTTTAATATACCCTCAGGGTCATGAGACGATATTATCCTGTCAACACAAGAAAAATATAAACTTTCCGTTTCAAGTGTGTATGGGAAAGATACTTTCTAAATTAATTTTCGTCCTTTTTCCTTAGAAAAGCAGACTGTGCCTTGGACATAGGTGTAAATGGGGGTTGGTGTAGGACTCTAGTGTTTAGAATACCATATAACTCTCTCTCATTTACGCGCCTCAACTTTCACCTGGAGTTCGCTGGGGGGTTACACACTATTTGCTTCTAGAACTGGTCACTCATTTATAATATTTGAATGCCGAATTGTCCACTTTGTAGGTAACTTGGTTTCTGAAAATGGATCCTTGAAATAAGTGATCAGTTTCTAGCTTCCGTCCTCCCCCAATTTGCAATTGATGGCCAAATTGAGACCAGCTTCGGAAGCTACTAATCGTGACCTTTCATTTGATATCTCACACGCCTATAATTTAAAAAAAAATTATACCCCCCTTTTGCATGAATGGTGACTCCCTAAAACTCACTCCCGAAATATGTTCCTTACTGTCTTACAAAAAAAAACTTCAAAATGGTGCCTTTAAACGAATAGAAAAAGTGTCATGACCAGTCGTATCAAAAATATGACTTTAATTGGTATTTTCTGGACGCATTCAGGGAGAACGTCAATAATCATCTGATTTCCTCGAAGTCCCTTGCTTCTGGTATGAAAGGTTTTGTGTATTTCTGTTATAAAGCCATTTGAGTGTGCATTTGTCCCATTAGTACCTAGCACGTAATATATGCATATATTATATGACAATATCCAGTTTAGCGTGCTATTCGCATTCAAAGTCATGCATTTGCAAAGAAATTACAACTTTGACTTATTGTAATTTTGTTAATAATAGTGCGATTTTCACCAAACTTGGTAGGTTCATGCTTAATATTATAGATTACATTGCGTGATTCTAGGATAAACTTAAGGGGGTTTTGCAGTCAATTACTTAAAATTACACTAATATACTATTATTAACTTGGAACAGATATCGGTATGAAGGGTATTTCGGAGCCTGGGCGCCATATAGTGGCAGCCTCCTGATTTTGTTCTGATTTTTCGTTTGGGTAGATTCTGAGGATGAGTCCGTTAAAAAAATGATCATTTTCGACCTCCAGCACTCCTCGCCTTTCGAAAAAATGTCAAAACTAAGTTCGGCTTCGAAAAGTGCCAATCGGGACCTTTCATTTGATACCCCATGTGACTATATTTGGTGAAAAAAATGTACACCCCAAATCCAGATATGTTCTACGCTGTTGTAAAAAGGGGAGGTTCAGAAATTAGAGGCGGGAGGAGTAGTCGACGAGAAAAGTTTTTTGTTTTTTTATAGAAAAGGGAACGGGTGAATTTGCCTTGCATTTTTCCAAGGGCAAGGCCATCACACTTCGAGGAGGGTAACCAGATCGCGCAGTAGTACTCGAGGGTTAAGGGGAGTTAGATCGAGTCAAAATTAGAGGAGGGGCGAAGTATAAACCACGACGGTTTTGCTGCTCGATTGGTGACTTCGGGGCAGTGGGTGTTGAAGCGGAGGTTATTGTCGAAATTGACACTGTGTGTGAGGATTTGAACGAGTAGCACATGGCGTTACATTTTCTGCCATTTAGCGCTAACTCGCCTAGTGAACTATGTTTGCAAAGTGGGTAGGTTCCAGCAATAGGTTCCTCCTGGGAGATCTAGGGAGTTATCTCAGCAACGGTGTTAAGATTTACTATGACTTTTCGGCCTGGAGCGGAGTTGCAGTCTCCGGTCAAAAATACTCAACTGTCACCTGGACTGATTCGTTAAACGATTGTTTCTCTTCACTGTAGTCCAATTAGTTTAGGTTCACTGAATAACCTATTCCACCATTTGTCTTGGAGATAGAAATCCCAGTTTGAACACTCTAAATTAACGCATTTTTGGCTGGTTCCTTTGGCAGTCACTATGGTCAAACTCTTCTCAATCCACTGACTTGTTACTTCATGCAACATTCCCGCATAGGACTCATTTACGCCGAGCAGCACTCCTAAAAGCTCGAATAGGTAGAGAATGGACAATCCCAACGAAAATCGGCGAGGCACAGAAAGGATTTTTTTTCCTTTTTCAGCAGCATCAATTGTGAATGGCTATGTCCCATCCAAGCTTTGCGAACTGAATCTCCCAGTACAGTGAATACCATACAAGGTCCTTAGTGCAACGACACCAAGTTTTACAAGTTTGCGCCCTTAACCTGCTGCCACCTGCTAAAAGGGGATCCTTATTTTGGAGACAGCAACGGAAAACTTCCCTCCATACGGCTCGAAACCCCAGTGACAGTGGCTTTTTGGAGTAGGCAAGCAGACTCCCAGTCGTAGTTATCCCTCAACTGCAGTGACTCGGTAGTAAATTACTTGACCATCATTGCATTTAATATTATAAGTAGTCTGAAGAAAGAGGTGTTGCAAGGACACGGAAAAATGCTTCACAGACTGGACATTCGTCAGCTCACAATGGGCCGGGAATGCCGCAGTGCTGGACTCATTTAGAAGAAGCTTGACGATCCTACGATCCTCTTGGATACCTATTATTTTGCCCGAATTCATAAAAGGCAAACACAATGTTCACCAGAGCATCATCCAACATGGTCATAGCCAGTGCTAAGGACGAAAAAAATTACTGGAAGAAAGTAACTCAAGTCCCCTCAAATCCAGAGTGCGATAAAGTCAAAAAGAGGAATAAAGAAAGATAGACCGATTGGACCCCCAGAAGACGAGGGAAAGGAACATCCAACAAAATAACCAAAACTGAAAAAACAGGTTGCCATCTCCCATGAAATCAAGGGAGGTAAAGTCCCAAAAAGGAACCAAAGAGGCAAGGAGCAAGGATGGCGAAAAAAACGCGACGCGGAAAGGTTACCGCCGAAATTGATCATTATCTCTAAAAATGATGATATGACTAACACCGATATTCTCAGGAAGGTCAAATCTGATCCGGGACTGAACTTGGAACTTGGAGGAAGCGTCAGCCAAATCAGACACTCTCAAAAAGATTTCCTCGGCAAAGTGGAGAAGTCCTTAGAGAAGGAGACATAAATGTAGAGCACCAGCGAACCAGAGTGTCCAGGTTTGATTGGAGGATGACACAGTCTGTAGGCAACGGTATATCGGAAAACAGCTTAAGACAGACAGACAGACAAGACAGACAAGAAAGAAGGGACGGAGGGTCGTTGACAACAAACTAATAATAAAGGGCCCAGAAGAGACGCGGCAGGATTGGTTGGAGTGATAAGAAGCAAGCCATGTAACAGGTGGAATGGGGACGTTTAAAAAGTTTGGATAGATAGTATGTATTTTCTGCCATGAATATGATTTGGCGATAAAATTAGTGAAGTCGAGCAGGTTGGAGGCAGTGACGTACGCTTAACAAGGCTGTGCAATTCTTTCACTAGGAGGTGGCCAAAGTGGGCGAACAACCCGAACGCTTACGTCCCTCCCCAAGATTTTGGAACAAGAGGAGAGGAGTGAAATGTCTTAAAGTGCCTAGAATGTCTTTCCGTCTTACGGAATTAAAGGTTTTTCTTATGTCAAGCGTTACGAGGAGCACCATCTGCCGAGTTTCGGCGGCTATATGCCTCCGCTCGGCGAATAGCATCCACTATTTACATGGCAGCATCAATTGTCGATCTTCCTGCTCTAAAACCTGTCGTGGATATAAGTCTCCGCCAGCGCGTATCGCTTCAGCGAGTCTATTTCTGATGAGCTTTTCGAGTAATTTCCCAGCAGTGTCAAGCATACATAGTGGATGGTATGAAGACGGCAATTCAGGGTCGCCTTTCCCTTTACTGATCAACGCAAGCCTCGCTACCTTCCAACGAACAGGGGAAATGCCCTCTTTCCGGCAAGCTCTTGCTTTTCATTGAGAGGAATGCCTGTTCCAACTCTTATAGAGAAAAGTAGACAATCCTCGGCGCTCTCCGCGCCGACATCATTATCTCGTACGGGATGCGCAAGGAAGAGAATACAATGCCGTCCATCTGCTAGACTTTAAATGAACAGGGTTTCCGCAGAGCCTCCATTTTACGGGTTGTCAGTCCGGGGGGGGGGGGGGGGGGGCATCCATTCGCCTCGTCGACCAGAGCCTGCCAGTAGCGAGCTCTGTTCCTGTTTATTGCGCTACGGAGTTTACTTTTGGCTGATCTGTACCCTGTCATTATGGGACATGCCTCCTCCTAATCATTTAGACGTTGTGTTAAGCGGCGGAGTCTGTGGCACTCTTTCCAGAGCTTTGCAATTTCCACCGGCCACCAATACATAGAAGGTTTGCCACGTTTCAATGCCCTCCTTGGAATGGAAGCTTCTGAATTTACGACGCCACTACTCCCAGGAGTACTGTCCAGCGCGGCCCCACCTGTTCCAAGAGTTTCGACAAATCTCCCGGTGTTCACCTTCGCGAAGTTCCATGCACAGAAAGAGCGTAGGGGTGGCACACACCAAGAGTTTGTGTCAACCATTTCGAAGGCAATGTATTGATGGTTGCCTCCATTCTAGAACTTGCCACCAGCGACACCGGTGATTCCGAGGCGAAGGTTACGTCTGGAATGCTTCACTCGCAGCTTGGGCGCAGGAACGTTGGGATGGATCCCATGTTTAAAACTATCAGTCCTGTTCTCGTTGCCATTTCGAGAATTCGTTTCCCTCTGGAGTTTGGGTGAGGCATGCACCATTAAGTGCCCTGGCGTTGGTCTCAACCAGGATCCGCCCTTCTGTGCCCAAGATAGCGTCCTCCAAAGCATCAAGTCTGCGTCGAATGTTTGGCATCGTCTCATTCGGCGTAAGATAGACACTAAAAAACCTTATCCCTGAACATCGAATCCAGACAAAGTCGCCGTCCCCTCGGCCTTGGGCAAAAACCCTAAGCAGGGTGCCATCCTGAACCCAAATGGCAGCGATACCTGTTGTGTTAGGGTGCCATGAAGCTGGGTCCTTGTTTCGGTACTGCTCACTGATGAGCACTAAATCAGCTTTAGTCTCCGCAGCGAAATGCGCTAGCAACTCGTGAGCGGTTGCATTTCGGTGCATATTGATTTGCAGGATGCAAATCATGTTGACCGCGTCCTAGCTGTTTCCAGTTCTGCTTTGAAGACTGGAAACCACTTCGAGTCCGCAGTGTGTGCAACGTTCTCATCAGACGCGCCACGGTCCCTGCATAGGATGCAGCTCTCCTTTTCGTTGCAGATGTTCGCTTTATGGCCTGCCTGATCGCATTTGCAGCATGTTGCCCTTCTGTCAGGTCCCCGACAGGTTGTAGACGTGTGCCAAGCATCCAAACTTTTGTAACATTTGGTTCCGGCGGCCCGGATTCGTATCCTACACACTACCCAACCAATTCTGATCTTCCCGCTGATAGGTAGCTTCCACCGCAACTTCCACCACAGCGAGTTTTTGACCTCGAGACTTCGCAGCGGTGACACTTCCGGACATTCGCATTTGATGACGTCTTCTATCTCGTTCTTTTTTCTGAGGCAGTTAAGGTTTTGAATTTCCAGAAAGCACGTGGGTTCCAGGATAGAAGCCAAAGTTTTTTCTTCCGGAAGCCCCTTCACAGCTTTACAGTTGTCCTCGGGCCCAATTCGACTAGGAATCCACCCTCCTTCGTTTTTCGAATGGAAGACATTTCTGCTCCGTTGTCTTCGGGCTTGATCTTGTAACGGATTACGTCGGCTAAATAAGCAGAGTCCTCCTTCTTCTTCCCACTCTTTCTTTTGGTGCTCCTTCGTTCGTGTCCGCCTTAATTTTTAGCAGTTTTTTTTGCCCATCTTCGCCCTCTTCTTTTGAGCCCTGGAGGGTAGGTAGGTAGTTAGGTATAAGTGGCCGCTCCGAGGAGCCCAATTAGCGCTGTGGTGCGCCGTTTTGATGCCGCAAACTCCTAAGACCGTGACTGCTGTTATGGGTGCAGAGAGCCAGAGTCTAGCCGGCTCGGATCTACAGAGCCAGCCCGTAGCATCCATGAAGGAAAGCGGCTCTCCCAACCTGCAGCTAGAAATCATTCTGAGGTCCCCAAAGAATGGTTTACCCAGTGTCCCTAGCCTGAATCTAGCTAGAGCTGGGCAATCGCAAAGAAAGTGCATGAGGGTTTCCCTTCTCCGCAGCTTGGGCAATGCGAATTGTAGGGTATTCCGAGCCTGGCGGCATGGTTCTCTATGGGCTCCGTGCAGATCGCCGTAATCTTGAATGCATTTGCACGCGTCTGGCACAAGAGCTCTGTGATCGTGCTATGTTATAAGCGGGCCAAATTCTTCTTGATTTGGCACAGCTAGTAAGCCTTCGCATCTAAGGCCCGCGGTTGGTAGGCAGTGCGAGTAGACTCCGCCCCTGACACTCGTCAGTGAAACATCGACTATATTCACCGAAGGACTGCCAAGAGCAAAGCCTCACCTGGTTAATCCGTCAGCCCGCTCATTCCCCTCTATATTCCTATGCGCGGGAACCCAGAAGAGGGTGACACACGGTTCAACGCATCTCTGCACTGCCCCATCACCCTGGAAAATGTCGTCGCTGAATATAAGGCCTTGATGGCTGCTTGGCTGTCGGTCCGAATGGCTATGTTACACTTGGGGCTCGAATCTCGCTCCAACCATCTACCGACTTCCAATATGGCCAGCATTTCCGCTTGGAATATACTGGCGAAACCTGGGAGACCATACGACTCGAGAAAACCCCGCGCCGATCCAATAGGCCATCTTTGATCCGTCGGTAAAAAATACTGAGTCGTAATCTTGCAACATGCAACATGATTGGAAAGTCCACAGCAAAGTTTCTCGTGAAGTTCCATCTTACGCGTGGTATAGTCCGTGAGGAATGAACAGATTTCTCGAGGTACTTCCTCTAGGATGTTGCTGTGGCCGTAGAACTTCGCTGCCCAGCATCCGTTGTAACGTAATTAATGTGGAGCTCTATGGGGAGGAGATGCAGGAGTACATTGAAAGCATCTGCCGGGCAGGACTGTAGAGCCCCAGTAGCACCTGCACACGCGGTTCTTTGAATCCTATTAAGCTTCATCGTATTGTATTTTTTGCTCAAACTTGCCACCATACAATAGAGCGATACGTTAGGATCGGACGCCCTATAGCGGTGTACATCCAGAGAACCATCCGCGGCCGCAATCCCCATTTTTCTTTGCAAAGGTTCTCTTGCAGGCATAGAAGGCTACACAGGCCTTCTTAACCCTCAGTTCAATCTCCAATTTAGCTTTGGATCCAGGAATTCACCCAGATACTTTACATTAGAGGAAAGAACCAATCCCTATTCACTCAGTCATGACAGGTGGAATTCAGGTATCCTTGTCTTGGTGGTGAATAGCATCAGTTGCGTTTTGGTTGGGTTTATGCTGAGTCCGCATCTTGCGGTCCACAGGCACACCCTCCACAACGCTCCTTCCATGATGTTGCTCATAATGGACGGAAACATCCCTGATACTAATATCACCAAGTTGTCGGCATACGCCACCACCTTCACCCCGCTGTTGTCCAATGTTCGTAAAATTTCGCCCATTACTATTAATCAGAGCACCGGAGAGATAACGCCACCGTGGGGCGTACCTCTGTTCACAGCTCTGGTCAAGTGGTTGCCTCCCAAATCCGACTGGATTATTCTGATACTTAGCATGAATATAATCCAATTCGTAATATACCCCTCCAATCCAATACTGGTCAAGGCTTCTTTAATGACGTTAATACTAACCTTGTTAAAAGCTCCCACTATATCCAAGAAGGCAGCTAGGCGGTACTGCTTGTACCGCAGTGACCGCTCATCCGCGCCAATTGCCTAGTGGAGGGCGGTTTCTGTGGATTTTCCTTTGAGGTAGTCATGCTGGGACATAGGGAAAGGCGCTCTCTACATAATCATCCTTAAGTGAATGTCCAAATCTAAAATTTACCGCAATGTCGTCCGTCCAGTCGCTTTCTATGGTTCTGAGTGTTGGCCGACCATAAAAGACAATGAACGGCGTCTTGCGGTAATGGAGACGAAGATGTTACGTTGGACTAGTGGCGTCACACGTTTAGATCACATCCGAAATGAGGATATCCGCGATCGTTATGGGGTTGCACCGATCGTGGAAAAGTTGCGAGAGAGGCGTCTTCGATGGTATGGTCACGCAATTCGTGCAAACGAGAATCCACTTGCCAAGATTGGTCTGAACATCGAAGTCGATGGTAAACGTCCAAAAGGCAGACCTAAGCAACGGTGGCTTGATACGCTGGATGGGGATTTGAAAGCCTCGAGATTGCACCCAGATCAGGCATTCGATAGAGCCAAATGGCGAAGCCGATCACGACGAGCCGACCCCGCTTGTGAACGGGACAAAGGCTGAAGAAAAAGAAGAAGAAGAAGTGAATGTCCAGGATGCGGTATAGGGTCTTCAGCACGAAAGAGGTCAGGTTGATTGGTCGAAAGTCCTTCGCGCCATGAGTCCGTGAAGGACTTTCGCCTGCCCGCTTTTGGTATGAAAACCACTCGTGTGCGTCTCCAAGACTGTGGTACGTATCCTAAAGAGATGCCGGTAAATCTCAACAAGCTACGGCACAACCTTTTCCTACCGCTCCTGTGACTGACATTATACTATCTGGGCCTGGAGATTTATATGCAGAGAAGCTGTTTATAGTCCAACCAATCTTATCTTCGGTAATTACGGATTTGGTAGTCTCGCACAGCTTGGGGTGGCCGTAAATCCTTCAAGCAAGGTTCTGCCTCACAGTCCTCCTCGCTTGCGGGAAAGTGCGTTTGAACTATCAGTTCCGAGGTTTCACTAGAAGATTCCGTCCAGGAGCCTTCCGAATTTTTTAAGAAAGGGAGAGTACCTGACTTAAATCTCCTTCAGATGCTCCTTCCTCCTTTCGTTTTTCCCCAGTTCGCTCTGCAACGGGCTGTGTTCTCACCGCTTCCCGCGGATTTTCTTTTACTCTCCATGTCCGCCTAGAATGCGAAATTCTGTCCAGGAACTCCTCCAACTCCATCAGTTCATTTTTCACCCCTTTACTCATGCGTCGCAGATCGCATGCGCTTCACATCTTCGCGCTTCCATCGCGGGAATAAAGAGACGGGGTAGAGGGAACACATACTGAGGAAAAGTAGGGGCAGAGTAAATCACAAAATAGTTGGGGAGGGGGGTTAGCAGAGGAGCCGAAGAATTTAATGGAAGGAGGAGATAGTTGGGCAGGACTGTGGGAATTGTGAATGTGGGACCAGAAAAGTTTAAGGTTTCCGCGCTCCACTGAGCTTTCAGCATTTGTCAGATATTCCTTTCTGGATTTAAGTATTAAGGATTTGACGGATGACGTGACGATGATATGACGGAGTGGATCGTCATGAATATGGATATACTGCAATTCAATTGATAAAATGTTAAAATTATTGCGGGTATTCTAGTGCGGCTAATACGTTGCAACGGCCCTTAAATTGCCGACCATACAGGTGGGTTAATTCGAACTTGATAACGCAGAGCAGCTGAGAATAGATCTATATTTCTCGGACAATCGAGAAAGGGTTGAGGCCCATAGCTGTGACAAGTAAATAGTTTGTTACCGGTGAAGTTGGTCCACATTGCTCTACCTAGAGGGTGGGCAATATTATCTGATAGGAAAACAAGTACTCACCGTTTTTTCTAGCCTCTGGTCCAACAAACAGAAGTCATCACATCTATTGAAGTTACTTTTGATCCTTTCTGTATATCTCACAGTCGAATAAAATAATTGCAACATAACAAATGTATTGACCATTTCAAATATCACAAAGAAGTTTTCGTAAGCGAATAAAGATATTCCTCTACTGAAGTCCAGACCCCCCCATGTATAAATGAAATATAAATAATATAGTTTCGTCAACGCAATACAATAGTTCATACTTATTATCACAACCATTGCCACTCCAAAACGGTCATTTATTTCACAGATAATTTTGAATGTCCGATTAAAGATAGTTCCATATTTATCTAGATAATCGCTGAATGCACAGGCTCGCTGCATTTTGTACTGGAGTTTTTGTCTGTTGGCTAGTCCACTATTGAAAGCAGAAAATTCGCTCAGGAATTGATCAAAGTCATGGCTCAACAATTCGAACATTCTGCTGCAAAGGATATTCATGAAAAGCATCCAGTTGGACATAATTTCAATTGAGTTTGTTATCAAAATTACACAGTTCCAGATTACCAGAGTTATAACTAGGGTATCTGGATAGGCAACGAATGTGAACCAGATGTGGATCCCTAATCGGATATAGCAGAATGATAATTTGAAAACCATAAGGAGCACAGAGTTTCTGGTGAATAGTTCGGAAGTTCGAGAAAAATCTAAGATTTCTTGAATAAGATCGAGTCCTTTGTTGAACAAGTTGATAATGTCGTGAGCCTGGCTCCATTGGGAATAAAATAACCACGACATGAATACGAAATATGAAGCATATGTACAGGAACTTATTACCCCGATTGTTTTTAGTGTAAGGAAGGGGATATGTGCGTAAGATTCTATTACAGATCGGCCAAAGAAAAGGAGAATTATTGTCAAACATAGTCCATGGAGGAAGCGATACGATGTTGATACGAATTTCTTCTTTTTCAAATCGAAGGTGTAGAAAGCGAGCCCGACAAATTTCACTTGAATGTAGAATATGTAAAAAATCAGATAAAACTTTTCTGAGCACTTCACTAACATTATAGAGAACAATAGTCCGGAAAGTATCTTTTTGTGGAGGATTATTTTCAATGTTGGTCAAAAGCATTTTCGTTAATAACGTTTCAATTTAACGACCAGTCAGAGTAATGGTTATCGATTTCATTATGTAATAGCTCGCAATGAAACATAATGCCCCGAAAGGAGTATCTATGATAATAGAAATAAAAAAGATCTTAATTTACCACGTATACCCATTTACTCTTATCGATGATGGAATGAATTCCTAATAAGCTTCGAGCTTGGAGTCGAAGAACAAGTTCTCAATTTGGTGTCCTACTTAGTAAACATAATTTCCGTCGATAGTCTGTGGAGCATACCCGAATCCAGTGGAAAGATACTACCATTCGCTTTAGAACGTTAGATGGAAATAATCGCTCATTGAATAACAAAAACTAGTTTTGATTCCAAAAATATATTTTAAAATTCTGCATACAATAAATTACGTATCCCTTTCACTCGAATATCTTAAAACCAGTAGAAAGATGAAACATAAAATCGCGTTTTTTTTCCATACTTTCTAAACCGCAGATAGAAAAAAAATTTCAAAAGCTTCCAAATCTCGTTTAAACCGGTCATAAGAAAATCAAATCCATAGAACAGGTTTTTGTGCAGATTCTTTTATTAAAAATATTTTCATTCACAATCCGAAAAATTCCAAGAGTTTATACAAGTTTGATAGTAGGTCATAAAGTAATCAACAGATGAATTTATTTGTGCTGCAGGAAAAGATAGATACATCTTTTTTTTTGTTTTTACATTTAAATTTAGCGTCGCATTCGCTGATAATCAACCGAAAAAAATGACGTGAGAATAGCGCCCACTTGGTTTCAACAAAATATATAATAATAAAGTTACGTAGTATGTAGTATGGTTCGATTTTAATATTTCATTGTTTATGAAAATAGAATGGAAATTTGAGGGAAATAAATAGATTTTTTCTAATGATTTATAAAATGGAATGAATAAGAAAAGAATGGACTTCGGTAGTTCAAAGGTTTGCTTAAAATTGATTAAAATATTGGGCTGGCATCGAAACCATTTCGGATATTATGGAAAAATCCATTACGGATATTATGGAAAAATCTAAAGTTGTAAAAAGGAAGTCATCTTAGTGCTGCTGGTTCATTACCTCCCAAAAGAGGATCAATAAATCCATAAAACCCACCAAACGCAAGTGGTCCTAATTCAGCACAATTTCAAAATGTTGCGTCAAATCTTTGTGCTTATCTTCTATATCATCCACTTCCGATATTTTTTATATCTCCAGAACTTTATCACCTCATTATTCTCGTGATACTCTAAATCGAACCTTGGCGTCCATTTGTCTCGGTCTAACAACTACATTTTCCAGTTTGAAAATGTTAACAGTGATTTGCTGTCTGTCCTGATCGAGTCTCTCCCGACGTCTTCTTGAGGGGCGTCCACCGCATGCTCTGATGAAGGTTTGAGTGGAGATTTGTCCCATTAATATCTAACAAGTAATAATGCATATATTATGTCAGAATATCCACTTTCGCGTGATACTAACATTCACAGTCTTGAATTTGCACAGAAGTGATAATTCTGACCTAATATAAATTTGTTAGTAACAGTGCGATTTCCACCAAACTTAGTAAGATCATGCTTTATGTTATAACCGACATTGCTGCAATTTCATAATTCTAGGGGATCACCGTAAGGAAAAATATATCGGGTATTCTCGCATATAGTGGCAACTTTTTAATTTTTTTTCAGATTTTTGGGTTTGGTAGTTTCGGAGAATGGGCCCGTGAAAGAAATAATCACTTTCGACTCTCCGCACTTCCCACCTTTCCAACAAATGTCAAACTAAGGTCGGCTTCGGAAAGTACTAACCGAGACCTTTCATCCGATATCCCACATGACTATATTTAATGAAAAAAAATTACATCCCTTCTTTTGCATGTATGGAGACCCCCCTCTCCTAAATTTGACGAAAAATGATGTAATTCAATGTATGCGGGAGCGTTCCCACGTTTCCATCAAATTTGGTTCCAATCGTTATAACCGTTGCCGAAAAAAATGGGTGCGACAGACGAACAGAACGTAAACTTTGTGAGGAGTTGACAGATCTCCCATCAGGCGCGACTCCAGTTGGCGGATAGAGGCATATCTACTGGTGTGTAAATACGTGTTCATGCACTTTCTTTTCTAACTGTATGTGGACCAAAATGGCAAAGAGAAGGACACTCGGAACATAAAACCACCAACCATGGAAGACGATAGAAGGATGAAACTTACGTTGCAGGAGCTTGAAACCTTAGTACTGGCGGCTTTTGGGAGTGACCAAGCGGGTGGTGGACAATTTGTGGACAAGAAGGCGTTCATCTTACCGGGAATACCGGTAACAACACCGTTGAACGACATAATCGGTGGTAACACTCGCCGTGTATGTTCAAGAGGCGCAACAGCAGGGGGTACTTTAGGACGAAGAAATCTCGACCAATGCCAGAGATCTGCGCTAGAATAGGAGACAGCAAAGCTCCTGGCTTCGACGGTATACCGAATAAGGCCCTTTTTTGGAGTAGAGTAGATGAATATGTTTACGCACAGAGTGTTGGACTCTCGCAACAGTACGCTGTCGGACTACCAACTAAGCACCTCCCAGTCATTACGGCTAGCACTCCCGCTCTCCCGGCTTTTGGAGTTTCCAAATCAGGGAATTCATTTCACCAACGAGAGGGGAGACGAGGAAGGGAGTTGTTAGTTCAGGGAACCTCTTCCCAATCGGTCCTTCCCCCTCTGTCGGTCGAGTTCAACCTTCTTCGCAATAAAAAGAGCCCGAAAATAATGCGCAACACGACTCCCGCTGCCAGCGCTCGTCAATATCTCTCTGACAATGTTGTCTGGAGAGAGCTCCCCTGTGTCTGCAAAAAGCTGCTGACGAAAGCCGTCCCACCTTTCCCAAGAGAAAAACCTGCGTTCAGAGTCGCCTGCCACGCGATTGCAGAGTACATAATCAGGAGATCGCGTCTTCCCAATCCTGTGCAGGTAATACTGGGTAAGGAAGCAATCAATCTCATCGTGCGTTCGGTTGAGCCACGGGTCTAAATTGTCGAAGGTCCGCGCAGTCCATCTGCCCCTTGGCTCATTATACCAAGAGAGTTGCCACTGGGCAAGGATGCATTGATGTTCTTCACGGGCAACAACCTCTCTTAAGTTGCCACTGGGCAAGGATGCATTGATGTTCTTCACGGGCAACAACGTCTCTTAAGTTTTCTCCCTTACGGCGGTATATATTCGTGCCAAGGAGAGCAACGGGGATCACTCCCGCGATCTCCATGACCGTCGTTTCTGATGTGATGCGGTAAGTAGATGCCACTCACAAAGCTCCTCATCTCTGCACTTGAGCAAGCGCTTACCTCCTTGTCAAGGGCATCAGTTCATATCTCCGTGCCATAGAACAGGACTGACTGCGTTTCTCCCATAATGAGAGACGTCTCCTAGTAGATATAGGGTCCCCAACATTCACCATTAGCCGACTCAAGGCCGAGACTCCAGCTGCAGCCCTGTCCGCCCTTAAGCTGAGTTGTTCAAAGAGTGCATGTTCGACAGGATATTTCCAGCGGCATGGAAGCGGCAGGAACTTGTTAGTTCTGCTTGTGCCTGGTAAACCTCCACGTGAATCATCTTCATACAGACCCATGTCTTCTGGATACTGTAGGGAAAATGTTAGAGCGGGTTATCTATAATAGATTACTCTCTTTTGTTGAGAGCTGAAAGACAGGAAGCTCAGTTATAGGCAACACGTGCAGTATGTTCGCGACAAATCATCCAATGCAAGTATACGGTATATAGGTTGCTTATAGTCAGGGTGGTAAATTCAATCATGTCAATGTGACTCCAGTTTTAAGTGGGTAAAAATCTCACATGCTAGCGTGTCCAGGCCAGTGTTTTTGGAAGATTTCCCCCTCCTAAACAAAAAGGCGGACAGTAAACGGATTTTGTTTTCGTTTTACAAAAAACCTTAATTAGTCTATTTTACTGAAAGCTTCACCAGTAGTGGTCCACCTATTTTGAACACTATATCCACGACTCTGGGGTTGGTGATCATTAAGGATGCTTGCTTCCCATTTGTATCTCACTTAATCGGCGTTAATGTGCCATTTTTCTTCAGTCTTTGTCAATTTTTTTAGTAGTTTTATTATTCTATATTCTGTGTGAGCTTCTAGGCGACCATGTTTCCATATTTCGAGCTCTTCCACCGCCGGGATTCACTGCACGCCAATTTTCCTTCGACTTATTCTGAACTTTATAGCATCTTCCAAATTCTTCCTCTCTGAGCAAAGTCATAGAGAGGAAAGTATGATATGCTTTGTGACTTAAGTTGTCCAATCACGTTCATAGCAAAACGGGGAATCATCCAAATTGAAACGGTGCAGATTTTTCCTGTAACCATCATGCCGCGGTTTAAACACGTCGACATCCCAGTTGGGCCTGATTACGAGCGAGCTTCTATTAGAAATGAAAACTCCGTGCAGATCTTTTGTCTATGAGTAACTTAGATTTTTTGTTAAAACGGCGTATATGTATCCTTTTCTTAAAATGTAGTCATATCCAGGTACCAAAAAATGCTTTGAATTAATGCTTTATGAACCGTTTTATCGATAAAGTGGCTATGACTTAAGTGACCTAACGACAATCCTGAGTGGCCGGTGACGACCATGAGACCAGATGTATCCCAAAAACCTAAAAAAGCGAAATTCACCATGAAGGTCCGCCTGAAAATATTGAAGCTCCACCGAACTCCGTAATTGGCACTGTTGAAGGTCACTAAAGTAAAAGCATTATACTCTGTTTTCCAGGATATAGAGGGAGCATTCAACAACATTAGCACCAACGCCAAGAAGGAGGCCTTAATCAGTATAGAATTAGAGGAGTGTCTTATGCATTGGATAATATCCATGCTAAGAATTAGGATAATCCAGTCTGATTTTGGAGGTAGCCACTTGACCAGAGGTACTTCCCAGAGTGGTGCCATCTCTCCACATTTTGGACAGGAGCAGAGTGAAAGTGTTGGCATATGCCGACGACTTTATTGTATTAGGATTATCTCCCTGGTATTAGGGATATCTCCCTCCATTATGAGTAACGTAATGGAACAAGCATCGGGGAAGGTGTACCTGTGGACCGTAAGATGCGGGCCGGCATTAACCTAATCAAAACGAAGTTGATGTTATTCATTATCAAGGCTCCTCCAATCCCAAGTATTTTGATGTAAACCTGGATCCAAAGCTAAACTGGAGATTAATCATTGAACTGAGGGCTAAAATAGGCATACTCCTTCATATCTTCCCTTGGATCTCAGCATTAAATACGCTGCATCGAGCAGTGCTCTAAAAATTTCGTGAGTCCGGATGTTAACCAGAGAAGTCCTACGATCAAAGTAATATCCTAGACGAATTATCGCAGGAGCTCTGGGCATTCTCCACAAACTATAGTACATGCAAATCGAAACAGCGGTGTACTTCCCAGTTTTTTTCGGATGAACACAGTCGACGGTTTTCCAGGATTCGCAAGTGTATTTTAAGCAGAAATCTTGACGATACTGGAAGTCTGTCGATGGCTGGAGCATGATCTGGCCTCCGAGCGTAACATAGCCGTTCTGATCGACAAGCAAGAGGCCATTAAGACCTTGTACATTTCATCGACATCTTCCAGACTGGTGGGGCGGCTTAGAAACCCGGGGTTCCGGTCATGGGAACGTAGAAGTGAATGAAGGTGGGGCTCTGCCCTTCGCAGTCGTTCGGTAGAAACAATCTGTGTCCCGCTGGTGATCGTTAAGGATGGAATCCTCTCACAATATTTAGCAGCCCCGTACTTTAGATGACGAAGGTGCATCACCTGTGCCAAGTCAAGTAGAATTTGGCCTGCCTATAACAAAATTCGGTCGCGAGAAATTTTATATTTTAGACGCATTGCAAATGCATACGAAACTACGGTGGTCTGTGCGGGGCACTGGACCATGTCAAGTGATATCGCATATTCTACAATTTGCGTTGCTGTGAGACAGAGACACCCTAAGTCATATCCTTTTCAATTGCCTATTTGTTGCTAAAGCCAGGCAACGGACGCTACGTGAAACATTCTTTGATGATTTCAGAGAAACCTCTAGCTGCTTGATGGGAGAGTTGCTTCTCTTCGTGAAAGTTACGGGCTGGTTCCGATCTGATCCGGTGGGATTCTACCCCTTGCTCTTATCACAGTAGTCATAGTTTGAGGTCCTCGGCCCGGTCTATCTAACTGAAGTGTGAGTCCGCATCGAAATCTGAAAAACCAACAAACCTAACGAAAGGTTAACACGCGAGCTAAACCTGGATTTAAAAACAAACAAAAAATAAAGGAGTGCTATGATCGAGATTTTCAACGAGGCGCGGCCTTTGGGGCTCTCACTCTACCTTGGTATATTCAGGTCATAAAAATGGAAGATGCCACGTAATTAGGGTGAGTTTTGCGGGTTACAGAGGAGGTGGAGAAGACGATGTCCCCAAATAAAAAAAAAGAAAAAAAAAGTCCTCAATTCGTTGCTTTACAGTTCTTTCTTAAGAGGATGAGGATCATATGCAGTAAAAACCTAAAAAAATATTAATTCCTAAAAAGGATTTCGAAACAAGGTCCCGTCCCCCCGGTGTGAATCAAACCTAGATCAGATTAGTTAGTTGCACAACCTCCCAGACTTCACTGAGATCATTAATGCCGACAGTATCAAATCGGAGATTGGAGAATTATATATTGGGGAAGCTAACGGGTGTAAAACGTGAGACAAAAGACGAAATGCTGCATATTAGTAAATGCATTTCTTCGTCAACTTGTCACTGGACACGGCGAACGCGCCTGGCGATCTTTATAGTATTTTTTGTTTTGAATCTATTTTTTACTAATTGCCTAATTGAAGGGCTCAAAGCTATTTCAGTCCTATCAGGCTATAGTGAAGCCATTAATAAGGGAAAGGACTGGGCCTCACAATATGTGAATAGTCGCATAATCCACACCAGATATTTTATTTCTAACGAATAAAACTTATTAACAAAATCTATCTGCGAATCATGTACAAACACTTCCTAAAACTGTGTATTTATTCGACTTCCATTTATTGTGCGGTTTATAACGCAATTATCACTGAATACTAAAGATATCACGTTACACAGTTTGCCTGCTGTAAACATTCCCAATAAAATGCATGTTCCTCTGAAACACAGGCAAATATCCACAATCTAAATATAGCCCAGCCGGTCTGGAAGCTCTCCGGAAAATGCAAAGTCTCCATGGAATTTTCTTGGTATCTTTTTTCAGACAGTTTACAAACAAATCTCACACAAGCGAATCGAAGTTTGCCAGTAGTAATATCCAATAGGATTTCCGATTCTGCGTTTTCGGGGGTTGAGACAAGGTCACTCAAGGAAATTTGGGGAAAAAAGATGCAAAATAAAAAGATAAAATTGATGATAATCATCATCATTGAAATGACGTACATGAATTTATGATTCAAGAAATATTTGAAAATGCGAAAAATGTAAGATTGAATGCTTTTGACTTTTTTTTAAAAAAAGTATCTATGTTTATCCATCGCACATTTGAAATTCTCAGAGGATTTGAGTAAATTGATAAAGAAAATACTACGGGAAAGAATGCACGTCAGCGCCTAGAAACGTGCGTATAGCGGAAAGCACGAGTAATGTCGCTCTTCCTTGAGTATCTTTTAGAATTGGAAAATCTATTTTCGCAACAAGACAACTTAATAGTGCCTTTGTTTCCGCACAGATACCTTTGGGAGTTTTTGTGTAAATTACGGGACACAGACGAATCGGAATTAATGAGGAAACATTTCGAAATTGCTCGGTTACAATGTGTCTGAAATAGTTTGGGTTTTCCGAATTTTCCGGTGAGATTTTTCATCGAGCTTTAAGATACTGACGAAGTTTCGGTTCAAAAGAACAAGAACGCAAAAATAGCATGAAAAATGTTGTAGTCAGGTTGGAATGCTGAGTTATCTTTAGTTTTGATATGGAGAGACGAATATGCTTAGATAAGATTACACGACATGTAAAGGATTAGGTATTTTGACGGCTAATTGACGGTGATTAACAAGGTACAGTCCCACATGATTTACGACCGAATTCATTAAAAAAGTGAAACAATTCTGACGATAATCCTCTGCAATTTGGGCTTTTTTTGATCATGTTCGAGGTGTCATTTCGTGATATTTTAATCGTGTCCGATATCTTAAATGCAGCTTGATTCAGCTTAATTGAAATCCAAATAAAGGCACGACTCGTGAATTTATGATACCAGAAATTGAAAAAAAGTCTATGGAACTTGTTTTCCAAATACCGCTGCACTCTTCCCTTCACTCTTTGGACGGATTATAATCAATTCAGATACTCTGTGAGCACGTTTTAGATAAGCATGTGCACTTGAAAACAAGCTGAGACTTTGAAAACAAGCGTAATCAAATGCAATTGTAAAATGAGATAAGTTAACCAAGTCACACGGGCAAATCGTAATACTTTTTGGATATAGATAGTTTCTGTATCTGTTTAGACTTTGGATTTCACGTGAGGTTAAGTACAATTTTTGATGATAAAATACGTTTGTTTTTGCTGACGCTTGTGCCGGAGGATGATGAAATATTTTTGCTAGGGGTGGAGTACGTTCCATACAGAAGCGATGATAACATTTATAAGAGTGCATAGTACAAATATAAATTATAGGAACGAAGCACGTCATTGGAACAGCCTTTTTCCGGGCTTTTGAAACAGGAGGCGTCATGCCGTCATTCGAATCTACTCAACGATTTCTACTTGGAATTTCAAGTATCTTTTTGAGTATCCCGGGTTTGTCCATTCTCATCAATATATCACCCAAACTATTAAATCCTTAAATCCAGCTGTCAGCTGTTTCTTCACAATAGCGCTCAGATTCGGACTTCCGATGTGCCGCCACATCACTCCACCCCAGGCGAAATCGTGCGGGTTCCGCGGAGCAAATCGACCACGTGATCCCACCAATGGGCTCACTCAGCGAATCTGACACTTCGCAGGCACTTCTTTTAAGCGACCACGGGTTCATTGAATGCTTTCAGCCTCGACAAGAAGATCCACTTGGGCCCGCCTCGGATGTCGAGCCTGAACGAGGAGGAGGACGCCGACGAGCGTCCACTCTAATGAGGACCTGTGTACACGTCCCAAGGTCCTTGGGGGTGTTGACCTCTGTTGTGGCGTGTCGAGACGGTGAGGAAACACAGCATTCCTGAGTCGCTTAACCCTACTCTGATGTCCAGGACAGGGTTGACGAGGAGGCGCAGATCTTTTCGTACACCATCTCCGCGGGACTGGCCATGAATTCCTCTCATTGGGCTATGCGGAGGCCAAGGAGGACGAAAGACAAGGATCGCGACTACGACGAATAGTCCAGAGTCATTAAGGCGGCCTTCAGCGTCCGGTGCCAAGTTCCAGCATTGCATTGGACTCTGTATGGTATGCAGTAGACCTATGCCGTTTAAAGGCAAAGAGATTTCCTAACTCCGCGAAAGAGTTGATTCGAATTGCATTCCCTGGTGCGTGCTGACTACAACTGGTACTTAAAAGCGCGGAATCCACTCTCGACAGAGATCCTTGGTACCTGATTGTGCCGTAATGTCAAACAGAGGTATTGCTTCAAACCACCGTGTAAACCTGTCAGTGATTGTGAGCCAATACTTGAGTGTGTGCAAGTCTTGCAAAGGGCCGGTGATGTCAAAATGGATTGTGGAGAAGTGCTTGGTTGACATAGGGCATACACCTACTTCCTTTTGAACATGCTTGTTGATCTTGCACTTGTGACCCAACGTTTACATCCTTGTTCATGGGTGGCCAGAAGTATTTTTCGGTCACTAACTGGTTCGTCGTGTTGATGCCTGGGTGTGCAACATCGTCTATTGCTTTAAATACTTCCCTGCGAAAATCGGCTGGAATGAATGACCTGGCTCCCTTATCTAAGGTCTCGCAAAGTAAATAACAGTTTGAGCCGAAAATAGAAAACTTCTAGAACTTTTATTTAGAGTTTGCCTTCAAGCTCTGAAGCTCTGCGTCGTTTTTTTTGCGCCTCAGCGATTGCCGTATAATTGACCGCAGCGGGGATTGTGACCTCCGAAATTCGTGACAAAGCGTCTGTAACAACATTGTCTTTTCCAGACAAATGTTGGATATCAAAAGTAAACTGGCTGATATAACTCAAGTGCAGAAGTTGGTGAGGGGAGGCTTTGTCGGATTTTTGTCTAAGCGCGAAAGTAAGGGGTTTGTAGTTCGTGAACACTGTTAACGGCCTGCCCTCAAGGGAGAAACGGAAGTGTTTTATAGCGAGGTAGGCGGCGAGTAGTTCACGATCGTAGTC
This sequence comes from Hermetia illucens, assembly GCF_905115235.1. Lineage (NCBI taxonomy): Eukaryota > Metazoa > Arthropoda > Insecta > Diptera > Stratiomyidae > Hermetia > Hermetia illucens. The sequence goes on from NC_051852.1 coordinate 8,998,820, forward strand.
GCTATAGTTGCGTTGAGCTGGGTTGAGCTGTTTTGAAAGGAAGTTCCACGGTTGTCAGATTTGATTCACGAGTTGGTAAAGAGTGGCGCCTGCCGCTGTATCTGAGGCAACGACGAACACCGCTAGGGGTACTACTGATCGAGGAAATGCCAACACTGTTGCCTCAACAACCTGTTGACCGACTCAAACTCAAAGATGGCCGCAGCAGACCACGCAACCTTGCGGGTATCTTGTTTGTTTGTTTTGGCCCCAGATCAGTAGGCGTTCAAGTTTGGATGGTTATGAGTGGTCTTGGGCAAGAAACGACGATAGAAGCTTAACTTGCCCAAAAACCTTCGCAGATCCTTCATCCTGGTTGGTAGGGAAACGCTCTTCATCGCCTCAAACCGTCAGGGGTTATCAAGTGGCCGAGAAATTTTACCTGTCTCTGGAGGAATCTGCTTTTTTCAACGTTTAGGACAAGTCCGGCTTCAAAGAAATGTTGAAGAATGCACTCGGTATGTTCCAAGTGCTCTGATTTTGAAGAGGAAGCGAACAAAACATGATACATTTAGGCGAAATAAAAGCTCAAGTTTCGCAAGACAGAGTGGATGAACTTCTGAAAAGTTGCATAAGCCGAAAGTCATCCTGGTGAACTCGAAGGTTCCGAAAGGTGTGCAAATAGGCATCTTCGAGAACGACAATGATTTGATGATACGCCTTAGCTAGATCCAAAGTCATAAAAACACGGCAGTTCGTAAGCGATTGCGTAAAATCATGGATGGGAGGTATCGGTCTGGAACTGTCTGAGCATTCAGACGCCTATTATCTCCATATGGCCGCCATTTGGCTTAGGGGCAAAATGCAGGGGAGAAGACCAATAGCTATTAGAAGGTCTGCAGATACCCTGTTTCATCAAGTCATTAAACGCGTTTCTTTGCAACAGGTAGCTTCTGGAGTGAAAGTGGACGCACTTTTGAGAAGATTGGAGAGTCTGTAGTGTTGTTGTGGTGCTGCACATCGTGCTTAACCGATTGGGAGAAGCTAATTTCCGTAGTAATGTTGCGTTACTTTCTGAGGAATGCGCGAATGGCAGCTAGAAATTTTCCCTGATATCTGTAACGAGGTTGCAGGGTCTATCAAAACCATGCTCTGCAGGTAAACTAACTGTCCAGGAAGTCTGCTCATAATATGGGGATACTAATGTCCACCAGAACGAAACGCCACGAGAAGGTTCGGCTCAGTCCGAGACTCAGGTCCACCTGCCTATACCCATAGGTGCGAATGGGAGAAGAAATTGCGTCTACCAGTCGTAGTCTTTGCGTAATTAGGGTGTTCGCACGGGATACAAGGTGAACAGGCACCTCAGCACCCGTGTTGGAAGCAACATCTGCTTCGAGGGTCAAAGATTGTACGACGACGTGGTACTGCGCTTCGGGTAGCCGTCACCTAGGCACCCAGCGAATCTAGTTTATTGTTGCGCTAAACATGAATCCGGTGGTACATTTAGTCGGCTGAGTTTCGTATTTCCGATATTACCAACAAACTGTCGAGGCTGATGAGGATCCCGGCGTGCGAATACCGGAACGCCCTTTCTGATTGTGATCGAGATCTATCTCCCGAGCGCAAAGCATTAACCGTCGTTGCAGGCTTTGTGACCGCGTCGGCCAATATCGTTACCATAGACTTAAGCTGCATCTCGTGTACCTTGTCGGCCGTGGCGGACAACATTTTCAGCGATACTGAATCCGCGCAAGCCAAGATGGCACGAATGCTCTCCGGGAGTCGTTGCAGCCAGAGTGACTTCAGCAGTTCTGAGCTAACCTTATCCTCGCCCAGCTGCCTCATTTCACCCCTAACGTTAGCTCATTTATTTGAGAATGGCGGGGTCCTAAGTCCTCATCAACTTGATGCCGGACCAGACCAAATGAGGACCAACTTACTCCCTCTTTTTTTTATCCACGGACTCCTCGTTTAGGACTTAGCACCCAAGCTTTAAAAAAATAGGCAATGACGGTTTTACGCTTTATTCGGAGAATATATATATAAAGGAGCACTCAACATCTGCGAGCCGCATCGGTCACGCTACTCCCAGGGCGGAGGTGAGGCAGCGTCTGACGATATGCCTCTGCACTGGTAAGAAACCGTAAAGCCGTCATCGCCTATTTTGTTAGCTCATTTGGCAAATGATTAAGCTTTGCTTCCTCACTTACTCAAAGGCGCCGAATTAACTGCTCCTTCAGGCGGACGTACGAGCACTCAATTACGTCCGAAACAAGCCCGATGGTCTTTCGTCGAGACTGATGAGGGCGTGGTTGAATCGTATGGCATCCGTCGTGATGCCCAGTTGCGCAAATTTCGCCTCCAGTAGTCGGAATCACGCAGTCGGATTGCGTCGTCAAAAGGGACGCACCTTAACTGCTGCCGTCGGCGGTTTCGCGCCTTCCGCGGTTTTCCCCTATGCGACATATTTCGGTAGATTCAGGGGAACGAAAAGAGCGAAGGAACGGATCCCCAGAGCGGCGAATTCGCGTTCGCCGTCGCAACAATTTGGATATAGTTACACTCACGACAGCACATGTGGGTGCACATCTTTCTCGTGTCACGTTGGGGTATATACGTTCCACGGGACTTCTTTCCGTTCGAAAATAAAATCAGTTAGCGCCGCTGTTTTCACATTCCCGCGAAAATTGTCAACTGTATAACCGGAGGTGGTCACTTTGGAACCGTTTCCCCAGTAAATTGAGAATCAATATATCATCCAATGGCCCTGAGATTCGCACCTCCGATGTGCAAACTGGTAGGTATAGAGGTTCTAATCCGGGTCCTCATCTAGGGCCCTACCTAATATAGACGCATCAGAACCTGAAATATAAAAAGAATAATTAACTTAAAAAAACTCACAAAAATATCCTTGGGGTCGACATGAAAATCTCCTTAACTCCCTTCGTCACAGTTCTTTTCGGCTTTTCTTCCACCAAAAATCCACTCCCTCTGCACAGATTTTTCTTGTTTTCCGATAATCCCATCCCAATATGTAGCAAAAATTTCTCTATTGCCTGTGTCGAGCCGTTAGACAAAATGCATGCGATGACATGCAATTAGGAGAAAAATTCAACCCGAATGATAATTTCATATGTGGGGATAGTGGGATAGTCACTGGAAGACATTTTAAAAAAATGAAATGAGAGAGAAGCTATGTTATGGGAGAAAAGAGGAAATGTTGCTTACAATACAGTGATTCTTTCCGGTGGCTCGAATCAGGATAATAAAGAAGCAGATGGTTGGCATGACACTGAGGTTTTTTTAATTTACTTTGCAAAAATGAAATATAGTATTTTGTGGGCCTTCCTCCAAATATAAAATAAACCATGTTTTGGACCCACATGTCCTTCAGTTGGAAATCATAGGCAAAATGCGACCAATTCCTTGTAAACAATCTCGTAACACTTTCTGTCTTTGTGAATGTCGTATGATTTTTGACTGACACAAAAAATCATCCCCCTAAAGACAACAAACTAGCCTCCAAAATATTGACTGGCCATTGTCCTAGTTCCCACAAACTAATAGGCCATTTTTCTTTGCTAATCAACATTTCATCCTGCCGACCTAGTCAATCAAGCGGATAAATCTGCGTAGGAATGCCATTTTCTCGAACATTTGCAAAACACGAGACATTTGCCGAAGCAATTATTGCATGTGACTGGGGCTGCTTGGGTTCAAAATCTGTCTCTTGTTCAGTCACTTTTAAGTATTATTTTTAAATAAAAGTATTCATTTTCACTTCTATTTTTATGTTGCATCCTTTTAAAAGCAAACGTTGCCGGATATTATTAGGTTCAAAAATATAAATTTGGCGTAATTGTTTACACAAAGAGTGTCTGCTGAGAGTGTTGAAAAGTGTTCTGGGAGGTGGATGCGGGCATATGGGTATTTATCTTTTTGAGATGTGCAAAAAATTACAGTTTTGACACTTTTCAAAATTGTTTTGGACAATTTACGTTAACGATTTTTGGATTTTGCAGATTTTTTTTATTGTGGTTTTCAACAGATTTGGCTTCCTTGTCAAAAAAAAAGATATTTTTTTCTCTTATTTTCGAATGTTGGAGGTTTTTTGTTATTGAAGGACGTGTTTTTGATTTAATGTTGAGATATCTTGATGTCTTGAGAGAAGTGTGGTAGGGTAATAGTCGCAGTTCAAAAAGGACTTATGGGTACAAAAGAGAGTGGACTGAAGGGAGAAGAATTGTCAACTCTACATCTACAAAAGAGCTAATGTAAAGGGTTTCTGATTGCTATATATATATCAGCGGTCGGAAGATCCAAGCCTTGGTTAACACCTTCCTTCGTTGTGTCGTCAATGCTCTCTCCCTGACAGACTCGCGAAAGAAGATCTACTTCGGCACACGAGCCACTTGCGGGTAGAGGACTATTTAGAAGGCTGAAGTGACATTAGCTAGGTAACACTTTGAGAAAAGGTGACAAGTCAACTGCTGGCTGCGTCATACAGTGGAATCCACTATTCCAGAGCGGCTGAAGGCTAAGTCGTCCTAAAAACACTACAGAACAATTGCGGAGGAGTATAAATTTTTCGGGAAGACTTGGAGGTTGTTATTCTCCTGGAAGAGAAAGGGTAACTCTATGCCTAAGGAGGCATATCAGACTATACTTCCTTTTTAGTCAATAAATGCCAATATATTCACTCTGGTCGCTTTGGAACCTGGTGGTGGCGGGAACTATCACCATGCTTGAGGGTAGTAACTTTTAAGCTCTGTATTAGCTTGCCTGCAAAATCCTGATTGTTCTTTTGCCGAACCACAGCACAATACCTGATACTCAAAAATGTTGATGACGCCTTCTTTCAGAGGGGCAAGTTTGAAGATGAACGAGTTTCTTCAGCTCGTGCGACTATGAAACTTCGCTACCCACAATACTCTACGTATACTCTAGAAATTTGACGAAGTGACGACAGACAGCGATATGTTGCCAATTCAAATATTAACTTCGCTTTGGTTTCTGTTGAAAAATCTGGAAAGTACCTATTTAGTTAAAAAAGTACTGAAAATGAGAGAAGGTACGGAGGTACTGACGAGATTCAAAAGGTACTAAATTTAGTACTTTTGGTACTAAAAAGTCAACACTGATGCATAGGAAAAATCCTAAAGTATTTCTGCCCTAAGTCCGCTGAAGCTGAAATACTTTTTTTGGAATTAAGGGAGCCCTGAGTTCCCCATACATTTGATGGTGGACCAATTCGGATGTGATAACCATTTCGATTACGCTGGCCCTAGGGTGCATTTGAGGTAAAGTCCGATGAGTTGTTCCTGTCCTGAATGAAACCGTAGCCGTCTGTATATTTTTCTAACTTTAGGTGTTAATCCAAAAAAGAGGAGCCCATGGTAAAGAGTAGAAAGCTGCTCTTCAATTGGTTCAATCGGCCATACAGGGCTCCCTCAATTAAAAAAAAAAAATCTCCCTTCGGGAGACACAACTGGTGAGCAGGGCGGCCAGTCTTCAGACTTGACGAGGTTCGGAAAATAATCTCGACACTCCCTTTTGTTTGAACTTTTGCCGAACGCTGCTGGATCTTGTCAAAACGATCATTCCGCGTCGCTAAAGTTCTGCTGGGCCAATGGAAGCACTACGTTCTCTAAGTGCACTTCTTAGTTGTTTTTGGCCCAGGCAAAGGTCAAATTAATTCAACGAAGATGTGCTTGAGACCAGGCGACACCGTTGAAAAGGAACTCGTCAAAACGCTTGTCATCATTCAACGAACTTATGAATTGATTTCTGAGGATCCAGTTCTGTTGATTCGAAGATTGTCATCAGTTTTTTGCTGCAAGTGAGAAAACTTTTTATTGAATGGACTTGAAGGACCTCTGTTATAAGTCTTCGACAGTTAGAGGCAGACTAATGCTCGCCGAAACCGACTGTGGACGGAAATCAATTAAGGGAAAGACAACTATCATACCACACTCATGATGCTGACTGTGTTGCAAGAACGAAATTCCTTGCGAATGTTCATGTGATATGTGTGCCGTCCAGTAGGGGCAAAATTGGTTGCCAGACAAACTCGGCATGCTCTGATTTAAAGAATTCTAGCCTCTGAACGCCATGTGTCAATCTTTTGACCTTCTATGCGGAAAGCATAGTTGAAAAGGTCAGGAACGAATCCAGACACCCAAAATTCGACCCATTCAGCAATGCTGTTTAGGCAGCACTCATCGAAATGGACCTTTGTTAAACATGTAACGACTAACGTTGATTGAGCGATGGTTTAAACCTATCCTGAGTGCACTGAATCGACCTAGAATGGAGATTTATTCCAAAAACCGAAATTGATCGTGAACGTCACGCAAAAATTTAAGCTCCACTGGAGTATTCCGTCCACACGCGGTTGCAAGCGTCTGTGCTATCCGGACTCGGGAATATGGAGGTGGGGAGTCCTTTTGAACAGTTCAGTCAGCTGTTATTGTACAAAATTTCACGTGTCCTTAAACCGATGCGTGGGTCGGCATCAGAATCTCAAAAACAAACCGAGATATTGCCCGAAACTATCGCAAGATAATATGGGAACTAAAGGTGGCAAGAAAAAACAACGGCTTGACCGCGCGTAGAGCCTTAAAACTCGAGACGCAAGTGCCATGATCGCGAGGGAAGGTCTGGGGCGGAACGTTAAGGGAACTTAACAGATCCAATGCTTCCCCTGCCTTAGATATCCATCAGGCGCGGCCTTTGGGACTCCAACCCTCTATTGTTATCCTCAATTCATAACATTGGAATATACCCTTTTGCTAGTTAATGTAAGTTTCGCAGATGTTGTATGTGAGAGCTGAAAATTTAAGGGAAGGAAGACTCTTCGATGTTCGTTGATACGTCGATCACAAAGAGCATCGCTTGTGGAACGCTACTTTATCCAGGTTGTGCTAATTCGTGATGCAATTTCATAACATCCATTGGCTGATAGTATTGACCCCGAGATATTTAAATCGCTCAGTTCTGGACAGATTGATGCCACTGACAGTGATAGTGCCTGGTTCATGGGGGTCGGTCTGATTTATTCGTTTTGAGAATCATGGGGGTCCTAAGTCTGCATCAACTTAATGCTGGACCAGATCAAATGGGGAGCAACTTACTCCGTCTTTCCTTTCCTTGCACCCCAACTTTTCAAAAAAGTCAAGCAATGACGGCTTTACGGTTTCTTACCAGGGCAGGGCGAATTATATAAAGGAGCACTCAACATCTGCGAGCCGCTACAGTCACGCTGCTCCCAGGGCAGAGGTGAGGCAGCGTCTGACGATTTGCCTCTGCCCTGGTAAGAAACCGTAAAACCATCATTGCTTGACTTTTTCGGTCTGATTTAATTAATTGATTTTGATAGATTGAAACCATGTCTTAACAGCGAAATTATTTCAAACGAAATCAACGCCGACTTCCTGCTGCTTTTCCATCAGGTCATCCGAGCTCTTTTGAGTCTGACTATTTAGCGCAAAGACGATGGCTAGAGGATACTATGCGAAGTGCTGAGGGTTGGGTTAATCCTTCCGTACAGGATGCAAAGAGGATCGCTTAATGAGTTGAAGGATTGGTTTGAACGGAATTGGTTGCACTTCAATCTTTGAACCCAAGTACGCATCCAGTACATTAGGTTACGCGGCAGTTGCCTCAACTCGTGTGTCATATTTAAATGGCAGTCATGGCAATTTCCATAAACTTGGTGACGGTTTGGATCCGAAAACTATAATATTGAGGACATAACGACGACCTGACTACATGTTTGTTATTTATTATGTGAAGACACGGGCGATGATGACTCACTTTTAGGATTTCAGGGACGACCGCGTATTTCTACAATTATCATGTCCTATGAGTTGGATCAACCAGTTCTTTTTCCCCGTCGAAGCACTAAGTCATTCAACCCTACTGAGGAATTTCCATATACACATTTTTTTCATAGGTAGACCAGCTGATTTGTACTGGAATTACCATCAGTCTGCCGAACAAATTGAGTGGATTCCAGTAGTTTAGGGACTTAGTACATATATATGGTTGCCCTTCACCTCTTGGTGGGGTATAGCGCGTCGACCATATCTACGCACTATCGCTCGTGATTACCTGGAATGCGCTTCAGTTCCCCCCACGACTTCCCGAGACGCTCGTTCTGCTCCTCTACTGTCATGCGCCAAATGCCTTTGGGGGTGTTGAGATAATTGTATTTCCAGATTTTAGACAGGGCAGCAAAAGCGGATCTAGCGCTTTTAATGCGTCGAGCAACATCTACTTCGGTGCTGCCGTGGGCAGAAACCAGGCTTCCTAGATATACAAATTGATCGACGCTTTCGATGATCTGGCCATTAATGCAGATAGGGAGAGCGCGATGACTCATCAGACCAAGGTTTTCGACCTTGGTTTTGTTCAGTAAGACCTTACTTGCCTCTTTTTTCAAATCTAGAGCCATTTGACTTGAGAGCGCTGAGAGAGCAAGCAGATGTCACCAGCGAAGTCAAGGTGTTTGAGGAATTCCTCCACGTCCTCCAGACAGTGCAGCATAAAGAACGTCATCGATAACAAAAAGCATTAATATTGGTGACAGGATGCAACCCTGGCGGCCTGCTTTTTGAACCTCAAAATTATGCGAGATTTAACCTCGGTGCAGCACGTGACATTTTGCTCCGTCATACGTCGCTCTAGTAATAGCTATTAGTTTCTCTGGAATGCCCCCGTTACGTACAGTACGCCCTGTTCACGCTATCGAAAGCTTTCTCGAAATCGACGAAGAGCAGGTGCTAGACCTAAATTCCGGGCGCTGTTCCAAAATGATCCGTAGTGTGTTGATAGGGGCGGATCCGGAGCTGAAACCAACCTGCTCTCTGAACAATCAAAGTGTCGAGATGTTATTTGACACGTTCCAGGATTATTTAAGCTATTATCTTTGCGACGGTAGGGAGCACGTAGATACCTCTCCAATTGTCACACTCAAAACGGGTGCCCATTTTTGGAAGATCCTAAAGATCATCCCCTTCTTCCACTCTCTGGGAAAGGTCTCAGATTTCCAAATCTTCCTTCTCTTCTTCCTGGAGGAACAGTCCGTATTCGCATGTTACGATAACTGGCCATTTCATCCACAAGAGGAGGAATCTCACCTGATGTAATACGGTTAAGGATCCTGGTGGAGTGTTCTTTCAACCTATTCAGTTGTTCATCATCGTGGATGAGAAGTCGACCGTTGATATCCTTCACAGGACCATCTAAAGATTTGCGGGGGATACATTAGATAATTGGAATATTCTTCAACACAGCTACAAAGCTGTGCGTTTGCTAGCTGATAGACTGCAAAATTCCTTAATGGAAGATAAATTGGTGGAGTTGCTGCGTCGTTGGTTGAGACCCGATGTTCAGCGTAAACTTCTCTGATTTCCAACTAGCTGATTTAGGAGCTGCGTAAGCCAGTGCAGTATAGCGAAATTGTGAGAAGCGTCTCTCAATCAAGCTGTCCGGCCAATCGCACAGTTACTCTCCTGAATCTGGGGAGAAGGTGAAGATGCAGTGTATCTCAGAAAATCCTCAATCTGACAATCAAGGTTTTTTAAGGTTTTGTGTAAAACAAAACCTTATTAAAATCGATTCAATGTCTGTCTGTCTGTCTGTCACACGCACTTTTCTCCAAAATGGCTAAACCGATCCGAACGAAATTTGGTGGACAGATGGGGGCTATGAAATCTCACGCATACAGTGAGTGGCATAAATTTAGGCGGAGTTTAAAAGGAGGCTCCCCATACATGCAAAGGGGGGATTCAACAATTTTTTTTCACAGTATATAGTTGTGTAGGGCATCAAATGAAAGGTCTCGATTTGAACTTTCCGAAACTGACATTATTTTTGGCATAAATTGCAAAGTGCGTGAGTAAGGAGTCAAAATGTACGCACTTGAAGTAAGACAGGACTCATTTTCGAAAACTACCCAACCTAAAAATCCGAAAAAAATCAGGGTGGTGCGCCTAGATGAAATCTAGGCCTCCAAAATATGTCCTATTCCGATATCTGTTCAAATAAACTTACTAATAGTATATTACTACTTTTTAGAAATTTACTGAAAAACCCCCCTTCAATTCATCCTAGGATTTCCGAATTTTGTACCAGCATAGGGGACAATATTTTGTATATATGTGTTAAATTTCATGGAAATCAGGCAATGAACCCCAAAGTTATAGTAGTTCAAACTTATCAATTTCATGTAAACACAAAACCTTGTTAAAATCGGTTTACTGTCTGTCTGTCTGTCTGTCCGTCAAATGCATTTTTCTCGGAGACGGTTATAGCGATTGACACCAAATTTGGTAGAAAGGTGGGAACTGTGAACACTCAGGCATACAGTGAATTACATCCTTTTACGTCGAATTTAAGGGGGGGTCCCCATACATGCAAAAGGGGGGTGTAAAATTTTTTTTCATCAAATATAGTGTGAGGCAACACAGGGCTCCATCAAATGATCAATGGAATTTTTAGCTATATTACAGGGAGCTGTCGTGCACTCGTCGCTCCTCACATCTTTTTCGGTCGGCTCGTGGTGGTCGGTTTCGTCATTTTATTTTATCAAATGCCTGATCAGGATATAATCTCGAGACCTTTAAATCCCCATCCAGCGTATCAAGCCACCAATATTTTGACCGACTTTTTGGTTGCTTACCATTACTTTCGATGTTCTGACCAATGCTGGTTGTTGATTTCTCGTTAGCGTGAATTACGTGACCACACCATTGAAAACGCCTCTCTTGCAGTTTTTCCACGATCGGTGCAAATCCATATCGATCGCGGATTTTCTCATTTCAGACGTAATCAAAACGTGTCACGCCACCAGTGCAATGCAACATCTTCTTCCCCATTACCGCAAGACGCCGTTCATTGTCCTTTATAGTCGACCAACACTCAGAACTATAGAGAGCGGCAGACGGACGACATTGCGGTAAATTTTATATTTGGGACGTGCGCTGATACGTCGATAACAAAGAACACCAGTTGGGGAATGCCACTTCATCCAGGTTGCATTAATGCGTGAAACAATTTCATTACGCAGTTCTCCATTGGCAGATAGCATTTCCCGACTTGTTTCAGATTTGTTCTGCTGGAATTGTTAGTAGATTAGACATTTGTACAAAGACTGTTTGGCCTATTTGCGGTACTCCAAACACGCCTAAGCCATGTGTTTTTTTCGGAGGGTGGGGGGTTGGATCAGGTTTTGTATGGTAACGAGGAGTCGATTCATTCGATGAACCTGGGTGTAATCTTCAGTTCTAACGATCTGCGGTTGGTAACCCTCCGCTGTATACTGATTAGGATTCTGACGAGTACCTAGTTCACTTAGCTGCGAATGAATCTGGGTAAGACCCTGAGGAAGCACACAAACTGGAGGGAAGTGATGAAAGATGGATTTTATTCATCACTGGTTGACATAAGTGGACTCGAAAATAAATGCAAAGGAGGGTAAACACCGAAGGCTGCAATTTGTAGGCGAAAATGACAGACCAGTCTAATGTTGTACTTAAGTGAGCAAGAATCCAGTATTCCCGTACTGGTTGTGCGATTTGCTCCTTTCTAGAAAATAGATCATGCATTCACGCAGTCTCCCCTTATCGCTATTATCTCCCCGTTTTTATTACATTTTCATCATCTTTAATACTCTACAAGTGATAAGTCCACAACATCAGGAACAAGCACAAAAACAAACACAAACATCCATGACGCAATCGAATCTGGTGCATGTGATATCCAGAAAATAGATTCCAGTGGTCTCGACCATCGCATGGCCTTGGGGAATTGTTTATTATAATTTTGATTTGCAAATTCGTTTTCGTGGGCCACTTACGTATCTATTCCACCTTCATGAAAGCTTCACATCCAGACAAGATCCGATTTAATTGGCTTTAAACTTCTCACTATCAAAATTGAAAAAGTTCCATCTCTTATGCTGCCTTTCCAGGTTTTTTTCCATGTATCTCCCGCACGGCTCTCCAAACCAGATGCATATGTAGCCCAACACGAGCTATTTATCGATACAAAGCTATCCGTTTTCAATCTAATTTTCAATTCTCAAAGTCACTGGAAATAAAACCAATCTAATCGATTGTATCTGTGACTCACATGAACACAACACATATCTTCACCTATCAATTGACTTTGTTATGGAAATAATTTAGGGCAAGGCAACTTGAATCGATATCACGCTGGCACGGAAAGTTCAAACACATTTCCTTAATGACAAGAAAACCATTGAGCTTTTACGCGCAACGCCATTTCACTCACTTGGCTGATACACGTATCCCAAACGCTAGCCGGTCGTACTATTTTCATTTGAAATCTCAGAAATGTTTTTCATCTTGGCGACTACACGCGGTTTCGTGATATTCTGTGTGAACGTGTATCTAAGCTGTTCAAATGAAGTGTCTTATCAGTGAGTAGATTGGTTTTAAAGTAACATAATTTTGATTTTCCGGCAGTTTACACTATGTTGTCTCCTTCCTGAAATAGGAAAATTCGCAGAATTAAGGGCTTCGTGGAAATTCAGCAATCCAACTTGTGTTGTGCAAGATGATTCTCGGTGGACTTTTACAATTCTCTAAGTGTAATCTCGCGTTGTTTCTAGCGATTAAATAATTTGACTTCATTTTTTTATTCGTTAGTGATATTTATTAAACTTGCAAATCCCGATATTTCGGGAACCATTTGTTCCCTTCATCAGTGCTAACAAGTCTTGGACTTGTTCCCTTCATCAGTGCTAACAACGCTTGGACTTGGACAGGCTTGCAAATTTCGATATTTCAGGAACCATTTGTTCCCTTCATCAGTGCTAACAAGTCTTGGACTTCAGCTTACAAATACCGATATTTCGGGAATCACTTGTTCCCTTCATCAGTGCTAACAAGTCTTCAGCTTGTTCCCTTTATCAGTGCTAACAAGTCTTGGACTTGTTCCCTTCACCAGTGCTAACAAGTCTTAGAGTTGGACTTAGCTTGCAAATATCGATATTTCGGGAACCACTTGTTCCTTTCAGCAGTGCTAACAAGTCTTGGATTTGCTCCCTTCAGTAGTGCCAAAAAGTCTTGGGCTTGGACTTAGCTTGCAAATACCGATATTTCGGGAACCACGTGCTCCCTTTATCAGTGCTAGCAAGTCTTGGACTTGCTCCCTTCATCAGTGCAAACAAGTCTTGGACTTGTTCCCTTCGTTAGTGCTAACAAGTCTTGACCTTGACCTTAGCTTGCAAATTCCGATATTTCAGGAACCACTTGTTCCGTTCATCGGTGGTAACAAATTTCGGACTTGAACTCAAGTTTGCAAATACCGATATTTCGGGAACCACTTGTTCCCTTCATCAGTGCTAACAAGTCTTGGGCTTGGACTTAGCTTGCAAATACCGATATTTCGGGAACCACGTGCTCCCTTTATCAGTGCTAGCAAGTCTTGGACTTGCTCCCTTCACCAGTGCTAACAAGTCTTGAATTTGTTCCCGAAATATCGCTATTTGCTAATAGAGAAAACCAGTCTTAATTATTCCGAATAATGTCGCAATTCTATTCATATTCACGCAACTAAGTCTCTAGAAAATTCCCTTTTGTTTTCGCTTATTCAAGAATAATTAGTCAGTGGAAGTTCTGTGGAAAATAATCACGAAATCTCCAAGTATTCGTATTTGTGTCATTAATACAACAGACAAGAAAATGTCTGCATTTTATCTTTTGAAAACATTTTGATATACCGTGGGCAATAAGCCAGTTCGCCCAAAGTATCTTAAAGTGGCACACTTTTCAGCTCTACGCAACTAACTTTTTTTTTTCTGTCTGGTAAATCTAAGAAATCACTTGAACATAAAGTACCCGTGCCTCTTCGCTAGAATTCTGCCCACTACTAAGTTAAGTAATGACAATTTGATAGGCGTGTTGGCAAATTTATCATTTTAAATTCAAGCGGATTAAATGTCGGAACGCATTCAAGTAATTCTATTGCACAGTTGAAGTGTTTCGTTGGATTATCTACTCCGTAACGCACAAAATGCGAATATATTCTGGCACAAAGCCACATTGTTGGCCATTTGATTATATTATTGTGTGGAGGAGATTTGTCGTGAATACTATGGCGGGATTGCTTTCATGATTTATGTTTTAATTTGATGTCTCTATTCGTAATGATTTTGATATTTATGTCGGACCAGATATTTCAAACTGATGGGTGAGTGATGCTCTAGAAGCAGCGCCTTTTGAATAGCACATCCAGAGAAATCAGGCCAAACACTCGACCTGGATTCGATTCAAAGTATGAGATAAATAGCTGAGTTGTACGCCCACAATTCTAGTCCACATAGTTATCACAATTTAGTGATATTGTTACGAATTTGCTTTTACGTACTTCTACCGCTGTCACCCCACCAATTGTTGGGATTTATAGCCCACGAAACATTCCAAAAAGGCATGCAAATACTTTACTAGAAAACTGCTTTGCGCTTTTGACAAGCTCTTCATACCGGCATTGGAGTCATCTGTTAAGAATTATCGTAACTAAATATCCGCCCTACTGTTATACAATTTGGGTGTCCCGGCTAAGTGTCATTACTACGATTCACATTGACGTCACACTTAATTTTTCAAAGTGATTTTCGTCACACTGCCCACCGCCTACCATGTTCGTCTCGAATAAAAGTCGCTGCTATCCTCTGGACGTTTTAAAGAATGCTAGCCTGTCCAGGACCACTATTTTCAATTTTGCCTTGTTATTCCCAAACTTTTGGACGCCATTTAATCTTTTCACTACTCGATAAGGTCCTTCCCAATGTGACTGCAGCTTTGGCGATTTCCATTTTCTGCGTTGTGGATTATGAAGTAGCACCAGTTGACCTTCGAGAAAGCCTTCAGAATTTCAGGTCCTCCGGAAGCTGCAACCCAACCCCGAAGATCATCTTTGCTTGAGTATTTTTTTTTTACGGTTGTGTCATGAATTGCCGATCGATATACCATCAAAAGTAGTGGTATTGCCTCGTCCCAGTTCCTCTGATCCTTGTTGACGACCTTCTTAAGATGTTCTTCCAGTGTTCGATTAAATCTTTCCACCATTCCATCTGATTGCGGATGCATTGGCGTTGTTCGGGTCTTCCGGATTCCTTATGATTCATATATATTTTTGAAAAACTCTGATGCAGTTTCCTCCCTGGTCTGTGTGTAACTCTAACGGAATCCCAATCCAACATACCCGATTTTCCACAAATACGACTGCGCACGTTTTTGCCTCCAAGTTGGATATTGAATATACTTTCGGCCATTTACTAAAATAGTCGATAACGACGAGCACATACTTATTGCCCTTGGTGCTCGTTGGAAACGGCCCGGCTTCATCCATTGCAATGGGCTCGAATGGTGCTCCTACGTTATATTTCCCCGACTTCGTGTTGGCGGTCCTTTTCCGGATATACATTGCACGCATGTTCCTATCCAGTCGTCCATGGATTGCCGACATCCAATCCAATAAAATCGACGCTTAATTTTCTCAATGGTTTTGGTTACACCCAGGTGTCCACCGCTTGTTCCATTGTGGTATTCCTTAATGATTTCATTTATTTTCGCCTTTGGAACAACGGTCGGCTTTTGTAAGGTTTCTCCATCCTCGCTTTCCCAGAGACGATAAAGACGTCCATCTTCCAACTGGAGACTCTGCCATTTAGCCCAATAAGCCTTTGCGGTTGGACTTTCATTTGCAATTTCTTCCCAGATAGGCTTCTGGTTTTTCTCCTTAAACTATATTATTATGACTAGATCAGAATCCACTTTGTGGTCTTTTCGTATCTGCTCTTTAGTCCATTCTTCATCGGGTAAAACCTTTAGTAGACGAGTATCGATGATTCCATCTTTTCCTTCTGCACGGCTACAGGCCTTACACTCCACATCACAGTAGACGAGTATCGATGATTCTGTCTTTTCCTTCTGCACGGCTACAGACCTTACACTCCACATCACACGGTCGTCTTGACATTGCATCCGCATTCCCGTGCTGCCCTCCTTTACGATGTTCGCTGTTTACTCAATCCAACGAGCCAATTGTCCCTCCAAATTCTTGAACTATAGAAGCCACCGTAAAGCAGCATGTTCCGTCCTCAAATGAAATGGCTGTCCATGGAGGTACTTATGGAAATGTTTCTCCGATTCAACTACTGCCAACAACTCCCGTCGCGTGACACAATAGTTCCTTTCAGGTTTCCCCAGGACTTTAATTAAATATCCCATAACTTTTTCTTGTCCATCAATAACCTGTGACAAAACTCCCCCAATTCCGTAATTGCTTGCATCGGTGTCCAACACGAACTTCTCTCCCGGAATAGGGTATGCCAAGATCGGTGCACTGGAAAGTCTTTCTTTCAGTTGCAAGAATGATTCCTCTTGCTCCTTACTCCACGAGTATTTACGACCCTTTCCCGTAAGCTCATGTAAACTGCTTGAAACATCTGCAAAGCCGGATACAAATCGGCGATAGTAAGTACACAAAGCCAAAGTCTTTACTATCCGACGAACTTTCTTTTCGAATTCGTCATCTTCCCATTCCAGATTTCGCACCTTGTAGGCTGGCCGACATACTGCAGAGGCAGCTTCTGACGCTAATGCATTCGAAACAGTCTCCATGAAAGTTTGTTTTGGCGAGATTATAGCCATTTATTTCGTTTCAAGATCACGAATCGTCATCAACGGCGCAACAACCGGTATCCGTTCTAGGTCTGCCTTAATAAGGAACTCCAGACATCCCGGTTTTGCGCCGAGGCCCATCAATTCGATATTCCTAAAAGCTATCTGGCGTCCTGACCTACGCCATCGCTCCATCTTAGGCAGGGTCTACCTCGTCTTCTTTTTCTACCATAGATATTGCCCTTATAGACTTTCCGATCATCCTCATCCATACGGATTAAGTGACCCGCCCACCGTAACCTATTGAGCCGGATTTTATCCGCAACCGGACGGTCATGGTATCGCTCATAGATTTCGTTATTGTGTAGGCTACGGAATCGTCCATCCTCATGTAGGGGGCCAAAAATTCTTCGGAGGATTCTTCTCTCGAACGAGGCCAAGAGTTCGCAATTTTTCTTGCTAAGAACCCAAGTTTCCGAGGAATACATGAGGACTGGCAAGATCATAGTCTTGTACAGTAAGAGCTTTGACCCTATGATGAGACGTTTCGAGCGGAACAGTCTTTGTAAGCTGAAATATTTTGTCTTGTCTTCATTGATGTGCAGCCCAAGATCTCGCGCCGCCTGCTCGATCTGGATGAAGGTAGTTTGTACGTCTCGGGTGGTTCTTTCCATGATGTCGATATCGTCAGCATAGGCCAGTAGTTGGGTGGAATTAGGAGGATCGTACCCCTCGCATTTACCTCAGCGTCACGGATCACTTTCTCCAGGGCCAGATTAAAGAGGACGCATGGTAGCGCATCCCCTTGTCGTAGACCGTTGTTGTCGAATGGTCTTGAGAGTGATCCTGTTGCTTTTATCTGGCCTCGCACATTGGTCAGGGTCAGCCTAGTCGGTCTTATTAATTTCGTCGGGATACCGAATTCTTTCATGGCCGTGTACAGTTTTACCCTGGCTATGCTATCATAGGCGGCTTTAAAGTCCCATCACTGGTTACGTTATTTGCTTTACGTAGGCTCGTATCACTGGATTGTGTAGCACTAAAGTCACATAGTCTTTAATTTTCAAAGAAGCAACAACTTTCACGTATTATAACTTTGTTAGAAATAGTGCGATTTCCACCAAACTTGGTAAGATTGTGCTGCATCACTGCTCGTGGCACTAGGATGAATTTAAGGGGGGTTCCCAGCCAATGACAAAAAATTATAGTATTATACTATTATTAACTTTATTTGAACAGATATCGGCATGGAAAGTATTTCAGAGTCCAGGCACCGTATAGTGGCAACCTCCTGATTTTTTTCACATTTTTCGGTTGGGTAGTTGAGAATGGCCGCCTTAAAGAAATTATCACTTTCAACCCCCCGCACTCCCCACCTTTCCAACAAATGTCAAAACTAAGACCGGCTTTGAAAAGTACTAATCGAGACCTTTAATTTGATACCCCACGTGACTATATTTGATGAAAAAAATTTTACACCCGGTAGAGCTCCTCCAAATAGGAATTCAGGCGGGCTTCATTGGCTGGGATGTTTCTGGTGGAGGTGTAGAGGATGAAGTTATCCGCGTATTGGAGGATTGGGATTGGATTTGGGTGTGGAGTTGATCTGGGTAGGTCTGTGATGAACAGGGGGAAGAGGGTAGCGGGGAGGCCTGATCCCTGACGGATGCCAGGCGGACTGGAATATGGGGAATAGAGGTGTTCACGGAGTTGGACTTGGGATTTCCGCCCATCAAGAAAGCTAAAAATTAGCTTGCAGAGGTGCGGATGAAACTGGAGGACCTCGGAAAGTTTGTATGCGAGTCCGTATTGCCATACGGAGTCGAAAGCTTTCTTTATGTCGAGGAGACAGGCTATGGTCGGTGCATTCCGGTTGAGGCCGAGGAGGACGTCCGATTTGAGCACAAGGAGTGCATGCTCAACCGAATGTTTGGGTCGGTTGGCGAATTGGAATTGTGGGAGTGAATGGTTGGAGTCACAGTGCTCGTCGATAATGACTTTGATGATCCGCTCGAATATTTTGGCGGAGGATGAGAGGATTGAGATAGGCCTGTAGCTATCGGGATTTAGAGGATGTTGGTCCTTTTTGGGATAAGAACAATTCGAGGACTCTTCCAATCTGTTGGGAAGTGGGCGTTGATAAGGCAGTGGTTGATGATGGAGGATATAATAGGAGCAATGCTTGGGGCGTATTTCTTGACGACGATGGAGGGGATTTTGTCAAGTCCAACTGATTTTTTGTTTTTGGAGGCGGCAATGGCCGCCCTGACGGAGTCTGAACTGATAAAGTGAATGGGGAGGATGTTTTCTCGCTGACTTGGGACAGTGAGGGCGTGGGTGAAGGGATTTCGTGTGGGTTGAGGAATGAGGTAGGAGGGGTGGGTTAGGAGTTGGGAGATCTTTCCGCTTACCTCGTTATCGAAACTTGGTTCAGGGAAGTGGAGGGTGCAGTGGTGGGCTTGGAGGAAGTGGTGAGCGAGGACGTTCACTTTTTCTGTGGGTGAGATATTTTGGGGTAGGATCGCGTTTTGTTGGACTGATTTGCCTAAACGCGGGCAGGTTTTCCTGAGTTCCTTGTATGTACCAGGGTTCAATTCGGTGTTGGAGAGGCGGTTGTGGAGATATTGGGTGTATAGGGTGAGGATTCTTCTGTGGAGAGGATTGCGGAGGGTATCTATTCCTAAATAATCTGCGCCTGAGGGTCTTTTTAAAGTGGATATCGGTTAGAATGTCGTCGGTTGCGGTAGTTCAAGGGACGGGATGGGATCATTTCATCGCATACTTGCCGAATTGCTTCGATGTATTGACGAACTGTTAGGTCAATGGAGTCGTTGGGAACTGTACAGTTGGATGGGAGTAGGAGAGGTTGAAGTTTGGTTTTGGGGACTAAGTTGATATGTTTCCAAGTTGGACTAAACGACTCTGTTCGGAAGTTTTATGCGAAGGATTATGGCGTCATGATCGCTGATGTCGGGGACCGTTTCGAGGAAGGGGAGGTGTTTGGGTTGGGGATAACAGGGGAGGGGGGGGGGGATAATCAGGAAGTGGTCTAGGTATTAACGGTAGTGCGATCTGTTGTAGGTTGGAAAGGCCGGGCTGAAATGAGCTAGGTTTATGTGGGATTTGAGGTTGTGAGGAAAAGGTAGAGCTGGTCCCCGTTCTAATTCGACCGTGCATCGAACTAGGACGGGTGTCTGGCATTGAGATATCTACCAATAATCAGGGACCATTGTTTACCGGGAGAGCGGTGTCGGGACGCGCATACGGAGAAAGTCGTGAGTGTAGAGGGATTGGTTGGGACAGTAAACAGAGGCGACGAAGACCGAGGTTGATTGGGATTCGAAGGAGATTAGGGTCGTTTCGGTAGATGTGAAACATGCAATTTGGGTGTCCTGGCTAAGTGGCATTACAACGATTCACATTGACGTCACACATAATTTTCCAAAGTGATTTTCGTCACACTGCCCACCGCCTAAACTTGTTTGTCCCGAACAAGAATCGCTGCTATTCTCCGGACGTTTTAAAGGATGCCAGTCTGTCCAGGTGTATTATTTTCAATTTTGCTCTGTTCTTGCCAAACTTTCGGATCCAATAGACGATGCCATTTAATCTTTTCGCTAGTCGATAAGGCACTTCCCATTGTGACTGCAGCTTTGGCGATTTCCCTTTTCTGCGTTGTGAATTATGATTTAGCACCAGTTGATCTTCGAGAAAGCCTTCAGAATTTGCCCTTAATTCGTACCTTGCCTTCATCCTGTCACTCACGATTCGTAATTGTCCTCTATTTCATGGATCTTATCGAGTTCCTTACGCTTCTGTAGCACAAAATCTTTGCCGCCTCCCTTCATCGTATACACACTTGAATAACATCAATCATTTCGATAGCAGTAATACCATTAAAAGTTTCTATTGTCAACAACTTTCTAATTTGTTTCCTTCTTTTCTTTCCGTTACAGATGACGCAATGGAAGATTGCGGCTTCATGAAGTTTACAGATGAGCAAACGAAAGCATCGTTTCTTCAATCTTTGCACACGATGCAAAAACATCGACTGTTTTGTGATGTTGTTCTGAATGTAAGTTATCCAAAAGATAAGGCACATAAAGATACTAAAAGCTTTGAATACAAAATTTACATGTACAACAAGTTTAACGGCTGTGATATACACAAAAAAATCTGTAGCTGAAAAGCTCAAAATTGGCCTCTTCCAAAGTAGATCCACTTAAAATTACTAATCCAAACGCGTCGTTAGACATGCTAAATTTTGTATTCTATCCACAAAAAAAAAGAACGTGTTGTTTGGGTCGTAAGTTGCAGGTTAGATTCTCGCTTAATAAAAATCTCATTCTAATTTTTTTTTTATTAAAAACAGCAAAAAAAAATAAAATCATTAAAGTTGAAGAATTTGCTTATAAAATTACATTTTCCCATTTTTTTATTTCTCTTTCTCGATGTGTTTGGTAATAGACTTGCCCACAACACAAAGATTTAGGTACTTAAACACATCTTCTAATTCCTTCTACGCAGGTCGGCAATTCGGACATTTATGCACACAAAAATGTCTTGGCCTGTGTCTCATCGTATTTTATGGAGTTATTCAGCGCTGATCAGGTATAACATTTCAATTTGTGGTGTTTTAATATCTATTTCAACCATGAATTTAGGTCCTTGATTGAGCAGAACCGTACTAATCAATTTTCCTACGTTTCTTTGCTAATGAAATTTTTCTGTATAGGAATCGGTTAAGACGCATAGCGAGGAGATTCCTAGCTTTCGTTTGAATGGCGGAATAACAAAAACGGCCCTGCAGATCCTTATCGATTATGCCTATACAACTGTACTTGAAGTTCCTGATACATTAGTGAAAGATGTCTATTTGGCGGCCTGGAAGCTACGTATGGAGCGTGTGGTGAAACAGTGCGCTCAGCATTTAATTTCGGAGATGACGGCTGATCTGTGCATTGAAATACGTTCGTTACCTGGTATCGATAAGAATAAGAGTTTTGTACAAGAGGTTGATGCATTTATTGATAAAGAGGTAATAACATGACTCTAAAACGGCTAAGTGTGTTCACTTTAAACGAGCCATTAAACTCTTATCAACTCCGGTGCTAATTACAATATTCTCCTTCTAGTTTCCCGCTGTCTCCGAAACAGCTGAATTCCTCCAACTACCTTGCGCTCAAATCGACGTGCTATACCAAACCAAGCAGGAAATGTCGCTTGTCACATCCGGATCGTTGTGTCGTTTGGTGTTCGACTGGATCAAAAAACAATTAACTGACGAGCACTTGACGGTAAACAAACAACGCTCCCACTTACGATCACAAGTTTCCATTAATCATCTTGACATTTTCAGTACAACCAACTAATGGAGCGTTCCCATCTCCTCTACCTTGCGCTTGACAATTCCCTACAAGATTGTTCTGGCTTACCATCCGGCCACGAGTCTGATACCGAATTGGTCCAAGACTACAAGCGTTTGGTACTCAAATGCCCGAATAATAAACCAAAGAAGAAGTTATTGGCAGCAACGGGACGTCCACGTGTTTTAATCTATTCCCGTGATATTAATGAGCGTGAAGAGGAAATACTTTATGAGCCCGATTGGAATTTCATCAGTTCGGCAAAATGTGGAGAGAATACTTTTGTTGCGCTCGCTACGGTGAATGGTACATTGATGAGGGTATCGGTGAAGATGAGGCTTAATACGGTGAATAGTTCACCAACTGCTTCGCCGGATTTGGTGAAGAAGAATACAGAGAAGGCAATGAATGGTGGTAAGGATTTGGATCTTTTCTGTGAAGTTGCAACAATGTCTGGACCAAAATGTGGATTGGGAGTCACCGATTTGGAGGGAAAACTTCTTGTTTGTGGTAAGTGTCCTATTTTTTAGAAGTATAATTCAAATAAGCATTCCACTTAGAGTAACTATAGTCAAAATCCTCTAACAACTTTAAAAATGCAATATTTCATTATAATAATATAATAATTTGTAGTTTCAAATAATTTGCTCTAGTCGTTGTTCCAAAAATCGCGATCTTAGTTCAATTCACAAAGGACTGAACAGGGGACATGTATGTCTGACCTCCTCTTCCTCATTGTGGCGTTATATAAAGCATTGTAGAAGTAACTGATTTGATTTACACGATCATATTACCCTTACCACCCTCATCTGACTGATTGATGTGATACCACTTCATTTTGTGAAAAAAAGTGATTACAAAGTAATATGGCAAACATCATTTTTCATTATCTCAAGGGTATAGGCTCTGTCATATCCCAGAGCACACTCGATATTCGATATTACAAAATATTATCTCTAGAGTGATATTTGCCCTGCATTTATCACGTTCGTGAAGTATATATGGCAACGCCAAATAGGTACTGAATGAAGAGTCAACTTTCTTTCATGCAAGAAAAGAAAAAAAGCAAAATTCCATCCTAGTGGAATGAAAGCGCCTTAGTTTGTGTAATAAAAGTGATCACACACAACCAGTAAATTATTTTGCAAGCCAAAGCCAGCAATTAACAGATAGTCAGCATCGGCACTTGACGACTGCAACTGCTACTGCCACTTGTAGTGGAAAGAACGGTGCATGTGTGGAATGATACTGTATTACTTGGTGATGTGATATCACATTAGCACGGACGTTACAAAGCATCTCACGATAATGTCACTATCACTTCTCCCCTGGATGGTGATGCAGTGACGTTAAGTAATATTATGATGTAGTGCTGTTTGGTGATGTGATATTTAAATCAGGTTCGGTGATTATATTAAGATTCATTCTAGCGATTCGTCATGAATTTTTGATGATGAAGACATAGAGTTAGGTTTCCCGTAAATAATTGATGCTTTGGGTAAAATGTTGACATCGCACCAGAACTTTCTGCATTAACTGGCTAGCGGGGCCAGGTAATTAGGCATCCATGAACGCTCTCAAGAACTCTATAAATGACCGAAGTAAAGATATTTATCACATTTAGAAAAATTACTAGAAGTGCCCTTATTTCAAAATTGGAACTGATTAGCAGAAAAAAGTCTTTCTAATGATCGAAAAGGTTAACGGATGATTGGATGATCTTTCCGGCTTGCTAATAAAGAGATCAAATATAAACAGATAACGGTGACCTTTGATTGTTGAAGTCCGCTAGTATTTAAGGGCAACTATTCTGAAGTCCTCGTCAACATGCACTTGGTTGCTCCTTGGCTACACAATTTGGGAAGGTGGAATTCTTGCCATTTGATTTCGTGCCTTACACAATTTTATACAACGATACACGTGTTTTAAGTCCGGGATGAGTTTTAAACTACATTACCCAAATATCAACCGAGCCTCAGTTGTTTATGAGGGAGTTGGTATACCATCTTTGATTGTGTAGCTGAGGCTTTTTCTTCCAAGATAGGCCAGACGGAGTAATCAATTCGGCCGAATGCGTCCGTATCCAGTCCTTTTAAAGCCTAAATACGTCGATGTCAGAGTGTTGGGTGGCTTCCGAACTTCTCCTAAAACCCACTATTACTAGCTAGTGACATTGATATTTATATTTTTTTTATGATGATCAATGGCGTCTTCTCAATTACACAGATCCCTGCCCACACCATCACCGAGACTGAAAAAGGACTGTGGCCAGGGGTCTTCTGAACCGCAGTCTTCTGCTGGTCTTTCTTTAGTAATTATCGGCTATTCTGGTGATTGTACAGTGACTCAATAGCGAAATTTTCCTCGCCGATGAAAAGCGCCTTCAAGAAGTGAGCAGAGAAATCATTCAGCGAGTTTTCGCGAGCTATGTCGCTATCATCTTCTCATTTAGGAAGTGAACACGGGTGATTTTCTAGTTGGGCATCTTTAGTTTTTTTTTGGCCATGTTTCGGAGGCTACCTTCGAGCTCCTTTGCCACCTTGTACATCGAATTCTCCAGATTTATCTTAATTCGGCAGCACATCTTCTGCTTTTTTCGGAGTAATAGATTTGGGTGCGCGACGGCGCTTCGAGGACGGTTCACAGTCCCTTCAGTCTCTGTGAAACGTTTTATATGCCCATAGCCACTCAATGGTTTGAAATTAATCGTTTAGATAATGTCGGCTGTCTTCATTTGCCGGTGTGCCAGAGGGTCGCAAGATGCAGACTCAGTATAAACCAAACCAAAACGGAACTGATGCTATTCGCCACCAAGACAATGAATGAACAAAGATTGGTTCTTTCTAACAATGTAAAATGTCTGGGTGTAATGTAGAATCCTAAACTAAATTGTATATTGAACATAGAACTGAGGGTTAAGAAGGCTTGTGTAGTCTCCTATGCCTGTAAGAGAACCTTTGCAAAGAAATGGGATCTCCTGCCGAGGATGGTTTTCTGGATGTACACCGCTGTGGTGCGTCCAATCCTAACGTATGGCTGTATTGTATTGTGGCAGGCTTTGAGCAAAAAGTACAATAGAACAAAGCTTAACAGGATTCAAAGAACCGCGTGTGCAGATGCTACCAAAGCTCTGGAGTCCTGCTCGGTAGATGCTCTCAATGTACTCCTGCTACTCCTCCCCTTAGACCTCTAGATTAAATACGTTGTAGCATGCAGTGCTGTCAGACAACGTGAGTCCAGATGCTGGACAGCGAAGCCCTACGGTGACAGTAACATCCTAGACGAAGTACCTCGGTGCAATATCGGCATTCCTCACCCACTATGCCACACGCAAGCTGAACCTCAGGGGAAATTTTACTGTGGACTTTCCAACCAAGGACACATTATTTTTAATCGATGATCAAAGATGGCCTGTGGAGTGGGTGCGGGGGTTTTCTCGAACATTCACAGTGTATCCGAGTCATATGTTCTCCCAGGTTTCACCAATGTATTCCAAATGGAAGTACTAGCGATACTGAAAGTCTGTCAATGGCTGGAGCATGATTCGAGTCCCATAACACTAATTGTAACATAGCCATTCTGACCGACAGTCAAGCGACCATTAATGCCATGTACTCAGCGATTCCAGGCTGGTGGGGGAGTGCAGAATCCCGCTGGACAGTCTGGGCGGCATGCTCAAGGTCACCCTCCTCTGGATTCCCGGTCATAGGAACATAGAGGGGAATCAGCGGGCTGACGGATTGACCAGGCAGGGCTCTCTTCTTGGTAGTTCTTCGTCGGGCGACTGTCAAGGGCGGAATCTACTCGCACTACTTAGCAGCCGGGTGCCTTAGAAGGCGATGGCTTACCGCCTGTGCCAAGTCAAGGAGGATTTGGACCGCTTATAACGATTGACGGACGATATCTCGTAACGTATAAAATGGACTTAATGTAACCTAGCCTTTTAACCCTAAGTAAAGCATTCCAGATGCCCTCCCTTATCACGCAGTCGAGATCTTTTTAGAAATCGATGAAGAGCAGACGAGGCGGAGATCTGAATTCCACAGACTGCTACAAAATGATCTGCAGAGTATCAATGTGCTTAGTGCGGACGGATCTAGAGCGGAACACAGTCTGCATTCTGTCGATTAAACTTTGGAGTTGTTTTTTAATGCGTTCTAGGATAATTTTAACTATTATCTTTGCAGCGGTACGAGACACGCGAATATCCCTCCAATTGTCGCGAAGAAGATGGGCACCCTTATTCGGAATCATTCCGAATTCCCCTTCCGGATCATTCCCTTTTTTATAGGCTGGGAAAGATCTCAGGATTCTAGGATTTACGGATCAGTGCAGAAGCAGCTCTGTAGAGAACGCTGCGATGAAGAGATCCGCTGGAAGACCATCAAACCCCGTGGACTTTCCTTGCTTGAGCGCATTGATGGGCGAGGTAATCTCTCTTCTCTTTGGAGGAGTAGTCGGCATCCGCTCTTAGACTGACTATTTGATCCACAAGAGGAGGAACTGCACCATTTATTGTGTGGTTCAGAATCGTTTTGAAATATTCCCTTCATCTCTTATGGTGCTCGTCATCTTGGGTGAGGAGTTTACCGTTAATGTCCATAACAGGACCATCGTGAAGCTTGTGACCATCTTCGAGATGCTGTATATTGTATCGAAATCGTAATTATTTTCAGCAGCTTCTGCTTCCCTGACTAGCGCAATAAGGAATTTCTTTTCCTCAATTTTCGTGATTTTTCGCGGTACTGGAGCTCAAGTGCGTCACGTTCGTCCCCACTCGCGATGGCAATAAGATGCTTCAATTCTTTATTCTCCGAAACGTCGTCATGTCCGGCATATATGTTAGATCGCCCTTTCGGGACGTAGTCAACAACCTCATTTGCACCGGAGAGAAGAGCATTTTGGATGGCGGCCTAGTGGTCATCAACTTCTTTTTGTTGAACTCTTCAAGATTTCTGCCCTCTGATCAGCATCATCCCATTGTTGAACGGCATTCGGGTTTCGTAAGCGAACAGCGCGAAGCAAAGATGAGCATCAAGTCATGGTCTCATCTCAGGCTGATGTCTGTGCCTATCTTATTTTGCACTTCCAGAAGGCAACTGATAAATGTACTGCTGATCGTGATACAGTCGGATTAGATGTACGTTCCCGGTTAGTTGTGACCCAACAGATCTCATGGCAGACTGTGCTCAAACAATGTGTCGCCAATGACGAGGTTGTGGAAGTTGCGAAAAGTCGTAGTCCCTAAGATTGGCTTTCCCCATCACATGTTTGAGAATGGTGTTATCAATACCCAATTCGGCATTTAGATCACTTACCACTTACCACAATAGTAATGTCACCTTTAGGCTCATTTCATACATATACGGTTCCATTCGGTTCAGTCCATTTTAGGTTTAATTTAGGTTGTTGCCGACAGGTGTGGAACGGATTTTCGGTTTCAATTCGGTGTCTTTTCGGGACCTAATTGAAACCGTATAGAACCGAATGCTCCCACAACAGGAATATGTTTTATCAGGTTTCAATGCAGTTCGAATTCGTGCGCAGGGAACAAAAAGCAATCAATTTGTTAAATGTTGTCAGGTTTTCATTGAATGAAATGTGCAGTTTGCCGAATGGAACCGTGTATGGGTGAAAGTGTTTCATTCAGTTCAGTTTATTTTAGGTTTCGACTGAAAACAGACCGAAACAAATGGAACCGTATATGTGTCAAACAAGTGTCAGGAAGCCTGCCCTCGACTGCGTTGAGTAGCTCATAGAAACCCTCCTTCTTCTTTGCATCGGTCATCGTTGGTACGTAGTATTGCCCAACTGAGGTTCTCCTCGCAGCCTAGATCGGAATCTCGTAGTTAGCATTTTGTCCAACACTGATTCCTAGGTTCCTAGGACAACAAGGCGTGTCAAGCGATTGTGGTAAGCATTAATTTGACATTGGGTTCCCGGCAGGCTCCCCAGAGTCCAACCGTCTTATCTCGCTTAACCCTCGAATGTCCAGTCTGTGTAGCAGAAATTTTCGCTGAAGTTCGAGTGAGTGGGCATTCTGATGATACTGTTGTCGATAAGCGTTTGCATATTCTAGAGAACAATCTTGTACCATTGATGGAAGCCAAGGTTGGAGTCGAGGGATCGGTGTAATTCCGAGGCGTGGTAGCCGTTTCCGAAACATAATCATTTTGGTGAGTTGCAGGCTCATTTATACACGCATTTTACGACAAGCAGGGAATATTTTGAACTCTAAAACTTCCAACTTGTAGAGAAGTCGCTACTTTAGTGGGGCTTCAATTTCCCGAAAACACCACTAGTCCCGGTGGGATTGGCCCACCTACTCCCTGAAACGCTAAGGTGTTATACGGACATTAAGACTGTAATGACTATTCCTTTGTCCTTTCATATGGGCCAATCTATCATTTTAGTTCAATTTGTTTGAAGCTATAGCGGTTTGTCTTATTATTCTATTTATATTTCATTCAAGGTGGCTATGATCGAGCCGAGTGTCTACGGAAAGTCGAATCTTATTGCCCAGAAACTAATGTTTGGACACCAGAATTTAACATGATTGAAGCTCGCGGAAGGGTTCAAATTGCCACGGTTAAAGGCATCGTCTATGCAGTTGGCGGCAGCAACGGTAACAAATTAAAAATATCTAAATCTCACCCGTAAGTTATCATTAATACTTTAACAGGTACCACTGAACTTGATACTGTTGAGTGTCTCAAACCGGGAGCTCAAAAATGGCAAAAATGCAGTTCCTTGCCATTGGCTCGAAGTAATGCTGGCGTCTGCAGTCTTAATGGAAAATTGTATTGCATCGGAGGATGGAACGGCCAAAGTGGCATCAGACAATGTGATGTGTTCTCCCCGGAGGAAGGCAAGTGGACATCATTGTGTCCATTGAATACTGGTCGGTATCAAGCCGGTGTGACAGATTCCAATGGAAAACTTTGGGCTGTTGGAGGAAGTGACGCTTGGAACTGTTTGGGATCGGTAGAAGTTTATGATCCTGAAACTGATCAATGGACATACTCGTCACCATTGATAACAGCACGCAGGGGTTGTGGGTTGGCCGCGTTCCAGGGAAAACTTTATGCCGTGGGTGGTAGTGATGGAACTCAATCGCTAAGCTCAACTGAGATCTTCGATGAAGAGACGAAGACTTGGGTTCTTGGCCCATCCTTGATAACGCCTCGTTCCAATGTCTCCGTTGTGGTTGTTCAGAATAAACTGTACGCGATTGGAGGATTCTCTGGTAAAAGCTTTCTGAACACCATGGAATATTTGGACCCAGCAACCAACGAGTGGACCCGATTCGTCCCGCATCAACATGACACAGAGAAAATAACAAAAGTATTGAAGTCACAGAAGAGCATCCTGGAGAATGGTAACCAGTCGATGGCAATCACCAACGGGATTAATGGTCATCATGACGGTAACAAGTCTCGAACGCTCAACGGCGATTGTGACAACCACAAAGAGGAGAGCCTAAAAGAATCGAAGACTGGGTCGCCGAAAGCTGACATAAACCGTAGTTGTTCTAATGATACATCAACCAAAACATCAATATCCTCATTGTCATCATCATCATTGTGCCAAGAGAATGGCATCAATTCGAATTCAAATCATGATCTTCTGGACGAGTGTGATGTCGCCACCGTGAATCAGAGCAGTGATAGTGATAATTAAGTTGTAGTCGGTAAGAAGCAAAGAAAATCTAAAAAAAATCCACTTTTTAGACGTTAAGGAACGAATGTAACATTTTTATATATATACATACATATTTCCATATTAAAATACAATAAAGATTGCATTGCGGGGTGAGTGTTTATTGATCCGTTTCACGAAGTACTTTGAAATGTTTGTACGATGCCTTTCTATCCGGTCATTAGCTGTGATGAAACGAAACTATGATCATGAAAACATATCGGAAAACTGTAGTTCTTGTTGAATTCCACTTCTTAGATTGTTTATTTCAGTTAGGATTTGTGAACAGGGAAGCCGGGCAAGGTTAACCTATTTTTTTTTTAATTTGTTTTACTCGAATTTTAAGTGAGAAATTTTCAATTTATCGTTTTGGAATATGGCTTTGCTCGCGCGCAGCTGTGCGGATGAATGGACACTCCACCCGAGTAACTAAATCAGTTCTATGATCCGACCAAAATATAATTGCATGTTTACATGAAACCAACTCTAATGGGAGTTATCTTCTTCTAAGAGCCTTTAATGAGTAGCTAAAAATTGCAAAGACAGGACACGCTTGAATGCATCCCCCTTCAAGTCGATCAGTCTTAGTTTTGTGTGTATGTTACCTTTTGTGCATGCAAAACATTTGAATATATATAAATGTACCAAAGCTTTTATTATAAAAAGGGCTGGCCTGGAGAAATTTTGGAAATCTCCTGCCAGTCGCTAACCGAATATATCACAAAACGATTGAGCCCTGGCCATTCAATGGCGAGAGGTTCAACACGATGACACTAACAAATTGACTGAAAACTAAACAGAAACTTAAATGGTCTTTCAAAATACGGTTTTCCTCCGATTAACGAACGCTGCCAGTTTATTATTGTATTATATTTTCAAAATAATGAGTAATTTTCTAACGATAAATTGTACATCAACATTTGAGAGGGGCTCGCTTGAAAGGGATGCATTTAACTCTCCTGTGCCAATGAAAATTCAAATCTTTTCGGGAGAAAGAAGCTAAATTTATGGCAAATTCAATACGAAACTTATGATTTTATATTTAATAAAAGCAAATAAAAATACAATTGCAATTGTCTAAAGGGATTAGATTAAACTAATGCTAAGAAAATGCTAAACAAAATTAAAAAGAAAAAAACACATTGTACAAGATTTATTATGATGAATAAATGAAAAGAAAGCAAAAAAATCTATGATAAGACGAGAGAGAGATTAATGATATAAAATTGATATTGATTGATGTAATAAATGATCTTTATATATTGTATATGAAATGGTAGCGGAAGCGGCAGTGATAGGCGATCTGCTCACGATGCATAAGAAAAGTGAATATGAAAGAAACAAACAGAATTGCTATGAAATGTTAAAAAGTAAAATATTATATATATAAAAAGACATAATGTGTTTTTGCTCCTAAATATTGTAAATTTATCATTTTTTAACAAAATTCTTAATTAAAATCTGAAATCTATCTGAAGAGTTTGTTTTCTTTGGGGGTCGATTTTTGGGAGGTTTTTAAATGTAGCTATAGGAGTCGGTATTCTCTAGCTGTGCAGGCAATGGAGTGGTATTTTTTTTTGGGAGTAGGGTAGGAGAATGCGTTTACGCACAGAGTGTTGGACTCCCGCAACAGCACGCTTGAGCCGTTTGAGACATCACTTCAGACTAGCCCTCCCGCTCTCCCGGCTTTATGAGCCTTCAAGTCAGGGAATTCCTTTCACCAACGGGAGGAGACGGGAGGAAGGGAGTTGTTAGTTCAGGGAACCGCTTACCGTCCGACCCCTCCACCGGTCGAAATCAATCTTCTTCGCAATAAGAATAGCCCGAACATAATGCGCAATGCGATTCCAGCTACCAGCGCTCTTCAGCATCTCTCTGACAATGTTGTTTGGAGAGAGGTCCCCTGTGTCTGCATAAAGCTGCTGATGAAATCCGTCCTACCTCTTGCAAGAGAAAAAAATGTGTTCAGCATCGTCCGCCGCTCCATTGCAGAATAGACAATCAGGAGATCGCGCCTTCCCGATCCTGTGCAGGTAATACTGAAAACCTCCATGTCCACTTAGAAATTGGGTAAGGAAGTAATCAATCTCACCGTGCGTTCTGTTCAACAACGGGTCTAATTTGTCGATGAGCCACGCAGTCCATCTGCTCCTTGGCTTATTTTGCCACTCGGTAAGGGTGCGTTGACGTTCTTCACGGGCAACCACCTCTCTTAAGTTTTCGCCCTTCCGGCGGTAGATAGCTTCGCGCTCTTTGGCAAGGAAAGCAACGGGGATAACTCCCACGATTACCATCACAGCCGACTCGGAGATGGTGCGATAAGCAACGCTACTCGCAAACCTCCCCGCCTCTGCACTTCAGCATGATGTACCTCCTTGTCAAGGGCATCAACCTACCTCCGTACCATAGAGCAGAATCGACTGCGTTGCTCCCATAAGGAAACGTCTCCTAGTTGACATAGGGCTCTCGACATTCGCCATTAGCCGATTCAAGGCCGCGACTGCTGCTGCTTTGATTTGCTCGAAGAAGCTCATCTTCGAGTCGAACATTAAACCAAGGTATTTAACCGCTGGTTATGACTCTATAGTCGGCTCGCCGATCGATATGGGACGCAGGGTCGGGTTTCTCCTTCTGGTCAAGATGACTGCTTCTTTTTTTCCAGCGCAAGGCTGAAACCATGAGCAGTCATCGATCCGCTTACCCGTCGCATCAATATGGCAAGTCTACTTTGCGCCTGTTCAACAGTGCGTCCGGCAACAAGTGCTGTACCGTCGTCTGCATAACCGACCAGATGCGACTTTTCGGGCGTATTGAGTCTCAGCAGACTATCGTAGGAAACGTTCAAAGGTCCGGCCCTAGGATGGATCCTTGTGCTACTCCCGAAGTGATTTCCATCCTCCTTTGGCCCTCTAGCGTCTCATAGAGCAGGGAGCGGTCTTTCAGATAATCCCCCAATATCCGCAAGAGATAGCATGGCACGTGAAATGAGTTTTCTAGGGTGCCTAGCATATCTCTCCATCTTACGACATTGAAGGCATTTCTGACATCAAGTGTTATGGGGAGCTCAATGAACCGCATCTACGACCTCCATAACAGCATCCACTGTAGATCTCCCTGTTCTGAACCCGAACTGCCTTGCTGATAAGTCCCCGGCAACACGGATCACTTCAGCCGTGTCAAGCATACACAACGGTCGGTGTGCAGACGGGAGTTCCGGGTCTCCTTTACCCTTACTGATCAACACTAGTCTGCCCACTTTCCAGCGACAAGGAAAAATGCCCTCCTTTAAGCAAGCGTTGAATACTTCAAGCAGCAATTCTGGCCGCTGGCGAAACACCAGTTTGTAAACTTCTGCCGGGATGCCATCAGAGTCCGGCGCCTTCTTCTTTTTCATAGTGAGAACCGCTTCTTCGAGCTCTCTCATTGTGAAAAGGGAGCAATCCTCGACACCTTCCACGCTATTTACATCAATCCCTACCGGATGTCTGGGGAATAACGTCCGTACAATGCGGCCCATCTGGTCGGTATGCAGGACCTCCGCAAGGCCCCGAGTTTTCGGGTGACAACCTTATAGCCAAGTCCCTACGGGTCCTCATTCACCTCGTTAACAAGATTCTGCCAGCCGTGAGCTTTGATTTTATTTATAGCGCTGTGGAGTCTCCTTTTTGCTGATCTATACTGTGTCTTTATGGTACATGCCTTCTCGTTGGCGTGTAAACGCTGTGCAAAAGGGTGGAGCTCATGACACTCCCTCCGTAGGTCGGCCATTTCTGCCGTCCATCAGTACAAAGAAGGCTTGTCGCGGGCCCCTCCGGGGCATGGAAGCCTCACACGCCGTCGTTATGAGGTTCATCACTAAATTTACGACGGTATCAGCTGCGACACTACCATCCCCGGAGCGCCCTCCAGCGCGGCCCTGCTTGCTCCAAGAGCTTCAACAAACTTCCCGATGTCCACCCTCGCGACATTGCACAGGCAGGAGGAGTGTTACGTTTGTGCTCGCCGGCAAGTAGCGTCAAGCACTTCGAATGCGATGTTCTGGTGATCAATTGCCGAGAAGTCTTCTAGGACTCGCCACCCGCCAAAAGTGATGTCAGGAATGCTTCCTTCACAGCTTGGGTGCCGAAACGTTGGCGTGGATCCGCTGTTTGAAACTACGAGCCCGGTTCTCGGCTCCATTTCCACAATCCCTTTCCCTCTGGAGTTTGACTGAGGCATGCCCCATCCCTGGCATTAAAATCACCGCTTACCAGGATTCGTCCCTTCGTGCTCGAAAAAGCGTCCTCCAGAGCATCAAGCCGGCGCTGAAAGTATGGCATCGTCTCGTTCGGCGTCAGGTAAACGCTAAAAAACGGTATCCCTAAACACCTATAGACAAACCCGTTCCCCCGGCTTTCGGCAAAAACACGAAGTCGAACGTCGTCCCGAACCCAGATAACAGCGGTGCGCGATAAGTTGAGATGCCATGAGGACGGGTCTTGTTTCGGTATTACTCGCTAATCAGCACAATATCAGCATTTACTTCCGCAGCGAACTGTTAATTTATAAAATGTGGATCATGCCGTTCGCATCCGTCCTGAGCCCGCAGTGTGTGCGACGCTCTCACCAGACGCGCCCCGATCCCTGCAGAGAACGCAACTCTTGCTTTCATTGCAGGTCTTTGCTTGATGATCCACATTTCGGGCATGCTGTTCTCCTGTCCGGACCCTTGCAAGCTGCTGACGTGTGTCCTTTGCCCTGAAACATGAAGCACTTGGTCAGCTGTTTCTTTTTTCCTTCTTCATCTTCTTTTTTTGGGCCCTGGAAACTACTTCGTTAAAGTCTCCTTTGGGCACGTCGTTCTCTTTCCGCTTTTTCCCCAGTTCGCTTTGCAGTGGGTTATCTGCGGTCCGTTTGACGCAAGCAGCGTTCTAAGCAGGGAGTGCGGCGGTTTCTGGTCTCCAAACGTCTTCCGCTGCTCTCCACGTTCGCCTATAGAAGGAGATGTCACAGTCCCTACCCCAGTTCCCTGAGGCCTGACCTACGCTTAGTTGATCCCGGAATTCACGGACGGAACAGCGCTCGCTCAGGGCAACGCGGTCTACTAACACGGGTTCAATGCACACTGCCCGACCAGGGTCCCGAAGGGGCTGGCTCCTGATATACGTCACAGCTACGCTCCCATCACTCCGTCGACGCCGACAGAGAGTTGTCGGTCATTCGCAGTCGCTCTTCACCGAGAAGCTTTCTCGAGGCTACTACTTGGGACGTAGGTATACGCCAGCTAAGGGGTTAGAACTACTTACTCGGGCATCTCGGGGACGTCATACCCCATATCGTTAGCGAGCCCTGAGGGGAATAGAGTGGTGTAAGCATGGTGTAAGCATGGTGCAAAGCGCGAAGTTAGAGTCTTGGTCCTCAGAATGAAACCCCAGCTGAAACTAATTCTTATTAATTCTCAGATCCTTCAAATATCAATCGAAAACGCGAATGGCCGCCTAGTCTGACTACGGTCAATTACGACGGCAAAGCTATCTCAAAAAATGGCGAAAGTTGCAGGTCCTCCACCACCTAAGCGCAGCTCCACTAAGGTGTGGAGAGAGAGGAGCGGTCCTGTTGGGCACTTCTGTTCATCTTATGGCATGTACGAAATGTTACGTGTCTTATACATTGATGCATTGGTATTGTGCCGGGATCATAATTAACAATTTGAGGAAAAATCCGTGAATTGAACGCTAAGTGGAATTGGAAAACAAAAAAATGCTGGCACTGTCTGCCAAAATTTGTGACCCGAGTAAGGTGAAAAGATCTGTGCTGAGATGATTTCTCTTCTGTTTGGAGGAACAATCCGTATCCGCAAGTTACGTGGTTAGCCATTTCAGCCACAAGAGGAGTAACTTCACCGGATGTGATACGGTTGAGAATCAGGGTGAAGTGTTCTTTTCCACCTTTTCAGTTGTTCATCATCGCGGATGATAAGTCGACCGTTGATATCCTTCACAGGACCATCGAAAGATTTGCCAGTAGCCACCGACCTGTATAGCGCCCGAGAAAAGAGATGGCAGACTAATGCCCATCAATATTCCGATCACCAAAAATGCTTTCTCACTCTCGAGCGAAAGCTAAATCATACAACCGGGCTATGTTGAGCTTAGGGGGTCGCAGCTTCTCAACCTTGTGGTAAGTGGTGGACGCAAGTAAACGTAAGTGACCATCAGATAATGATCCCATTCAACGCCGATGTCAGCGTCTCTTTTGTTATGCACTTCCAGGAGACACCTCCTAAATCTATTGCTGATCACGAAGTGGTCGATCTGACTGCTCCGACGGTGACCTTATGGCAGGCTCTGGGCTCGAATAATGTGCCACCAATAACGAGGCGGTGTAAGTTGCAGGAATTCACGAATCTGCCACCATTATCGTTGCAGTCGCCTAAACTGTGTTTCCCCATCACATGTCCGAGCAAGTTGTTGTCAGAACCCAACCCCCACGGATTCGCATCTGCTACTACTTGGCTTTGCAGAGTATAAAATCACATTGTCATTAGTGTAGCAAGAGGGAGAAGAGTACTCTCGAGAGTCCCACCATCTTATTTCGCCTAGACTCAGAATGCCTAGCTTATATCGTTGGAATTCCCGCGAGCATTCTGAGGACCCTTGCTCCTGTTGTTGAAGAGAGTGCGCACAGTCAAAAAAAAAACAATCATAGTCCGTTTTCTATAGCCAAAGGTCGTAGTCGTGAGGTAATTATAGTAAATATATCTTGCATCAGTCCGTTTTGTGGTGCATTTGTATTCGTTGTAACTATTTTTTGTTTGTAATTAAGCGTGAGAAATGCCTTCATATTCGAAAGACGACTCTTCAAACGCGTTTTCTCTGACTTTATTCGACTGCATCTGTTTATGGGTTCATTATAACCATAAACAGTGTGATACTGATATTCTTTGAGCAAGGACCTATTCCTCGGAAACCTGGGCTCTTAGCAAGAAAAATTGCAAAGTGGACGGAAAACCAGTCGCTGACATATTTTTCCAAGATTTTGGAACAGGAGGAGAGGAGGGAAATGTGACGGCAATTCTCGGCAAGCGTACGAACACCATTTTTGTGAATGGGGATGATGAGAGCCTCTTTCCACAAGCCGGGAAATGATTCTCTTCGAGGCTTTTGTTGAAAATAAGGGATAGGGGAAGTGAGATGGACTGACCAGTGTTAAGCAAAAAGAGGTTTGGAAGACCATCGTAGCGAGGGCCAACATTGGCATCAAGTTTGCCAATGAGGTGCTCGAAAAGTAGAGGGGTAAGAAGGAGAATGATAGGCGATGCGGGTCAGGCTACATCCATTAGTGGGAGCAAGGAAATAGAGAGAACATAGACTGAGGGAAAATAGCGCCAGAGTAAATCACCAGATAGTTGGGAGTAATCAGCTAAGGAGCCAGAGAATTTAACGGACGGGGGGGTTAGCTGGGCCGGAAGCGAGGGATGCAAATATGGGACCAGAAAGGTTTGAGGTTTCCGCGCTTTAGTGAGTCTTTAACACTGGTCAGATATTCGTTTCTGACAACTAAGTCAGCGTAGGTTCTGGAAGACCGGAACTTCAGTGTTGAACGAGACAGGGTAAGAGCGTAAGGAGAGGAGGGGTCGTAACAGGGGAGAAGATCAGGTGTTGAGTGCTTGATCACACGTTAATGGAGAGAGGAGGGGAACTCAGTTAACTGCTGCTAGGGCTAAGATCAGACTTTCGGAGTTCGCTTTATGAAAGTTAAACTTGGTAAGTTTAGGTCTGACAGGGAAGGAGAGTCAGGATATCTGAGCATCAAACTCAACAGCAGGATGATGGGCGTCAGAGGCAACATAAAGGAGGGCATAAGGGGATTGGGAAAGGCAACTCAGAGGAAGGTTAGAGAGGACAAGATCGAGAGTACGATCTAAGTGGTTTCTAGAAAGGTTAAATTGGGGGGTGGCGCAGGTGTACACGAAAGTGGATAAATGAAGGGTAGGGTGGGTGGAGTTGTTAGGGAGGGAGGGAAGGCCAGGGGAACATAGAAAGATAAAAGTCACCACAGAGGATGAAAGGAAGGGAGGGGAACAGAACGATTAGGACTTCTAATAATATGTCGAAGAAATCCTCGTACAGAAAAGGGGGACTGCGACAGGGAAAGTATACGCAGGATATGATAAAGGGGCATACGTTACACAGTCTATGGGATAATAATGCCGAATTTTCGGAATGAGAAATGACCTTTTATTCCATAAAAAAATACAAAATGCCAACCAACGAATGTTACAAGAAATGGTAGTATACTGGCGCTTCCAGAAGATCTATTGGTTATCAACCCAGATTTGAGAGAAGGAAAAAGTTTTGAATTTAGTCCCAAAGACATTAATTATAATTTATGCTATCTCACGTTGGGCGCTAAAAAGCAATTGGTTAACTTTGATTATTTTAAGGTGATATTAGGACCTTAGGCTTAAAGATAGATTCGTAATGTTAAATTTCGATGCGACCGCAGGCGGACTGGCAATAAATTGTTAATTAGTGGTGAGTCCCTGCCTCTAAATGTATTAATTCATATTCTTAGAGATCAGGACCATCAGACAATTCGAAGGCTACTATGTGAACTACAATTGCGCTTTCTTTTTTTAAGAGTATTCCATCCGAATCGTGCGTAGCAACTCACTTACTCGAAGTAGCTGTTAGCGTCCAAACTTGTCCATAAAACGGAAGAAATCCAAAAGATACAATTGAATCTTGAACGATTGATACCTCATCCTAACAAAAGAAATTGATTGAAAAATTCGCATTCTTGTGCTGCACACGTGCATGTCCTTTCTTACTGCGCAGTTAGAACCTCAAACGCACTATTCCATTTTTCCGAAGGCTCGCTTTTGAAAACATCCTGGCCTGGGGAGATAAATCTAAACCAATTCACAAGTGTACAGTCTGCATATGCACACCTGAGTGCAGAACTTATGAACAGGTAGGTGCAGGTAGTCAGTTTTTTGTATGGAAACAAAATTGAAGATAATCGACTTGTTGGTCCATGTTTACCAATTTTTCACGTTTGAAACCATTGCAGAACAGGTAGGCGCAACAAAGTGATTGCAATAAAGCGGTTGGTACCTGTCGATCATGGAAACCAGAAAAGGAAGAAAGTTTGGGTGATTAAATGATTGATTGCGCTTGATTTTTATGGTGAAAATTTTGGATGTTAATTAGCGGTTGCAGTTTGAGGTATGCATGGATTATGGCTCGTTTAAGCTTCATAGTTGGGTTCGAACCTCACCTCGAGGGCTTTGTGTAAGCCCTCAGTTCATTTATTATTATTCTTCTGTTAAGGGAAAGTTGCACCGCGTCCTTAAAGTACTATTGTGCCCCTTTTACTGGCTACAGTGTACCTATCGATCACAGTATCTCCAGCAAGCCTATAACCGTCAGGAACTTTAGTATGTTCCCAACTTCCAGATCTTTCAGTTTTGCATCTGGTATTAAGTGTTCTCCCAGATGCCTCGACCCACTTTGCACAGGTGCCCGACACTGTCCCTGTATAGAGGTTTCGTCCTCCTCCTCACAAAATCTGCAGGCAGTGTCCGTAGATATCCCTAGCTTCCCTAGGTGATAGTTCAGCCGACAATGACCAGTGAGAATTCCCACTATGATTCGGAGGTTCTTTTTGGTGAGGTTTAAGCAGTCCTTTGTGCGCATGGGTTCGTATCCCCCAATAAGCACCCTGGAATGCTCCATTCCAGGTAGGCCCGCCCAGTATACTTCCCTCAACCACTCCTCTTAATTTCTTAGTGTCATAGCCATGAAACCGTGTCCGATTCCACAAAAAGGTTTTGGTCCATGTAAAGGCGTCCCTGTTCTCTTCTTGGCTAGTTCATCCGCTCCCTCATTGCCTTCCAACCCAGCATGGCCTGGAACCCAAAGTATCCAGACCTTGTTGGACGAGTCGCGTGTATTCAGTCTCTCAACGCATTCCACACCAGTTTAGAGTTCACCTGGTTGGACCTAAGTGCGTTGATCGCTGCTTGGTTATCGGTGAGAATAGCTATGTTTTGCCCCCTGTAGTTCCTTTGCAGATTAAAGGAGGCACATTTGTCTATGGCGTATATATCCGCCAGGAATATGCTAGTGTACCTGCCCATTGGCTCAAAGTACATTTTCTTTGGACCAATGGCAGCGGCATCGGCTCCCTCTGCTGTGAGGGATCCGTCAGTGTACCAAGTAATCAGTTGCTGGTTTAAGTCGTATGTCGCAGTCACGCTCTCCCAGTTTGCCTTGTTACTCCAACGTGCTTCAAACTTCTTAACAAAGTGAAACCTCGTTGTCATGTTATCCTTTGGTATCAGTAATTCGGGATACCACCTAGAAAGGATATCAATCTTCCTTCGATTTAAGCAGCTCCCCACTGCACTCATACTACCAGCCATCCTGAATATTGCCCTCCTTGCCTGCATCTGTATGTGCAGATGGAGAGGGGGGTAATCCCAAAAGGACCTCCAGGGATGCCGTTGGGTATGTCCTCATTGTCCCACTGATACACACGCAAGCCAGCCTTTGGAGCTTATGTAATTCCCTGCTTGTGTGCTGAGTTCGGTTCTTTCTGCCCAGATTACCGCTCCATAAGTAATCATTGGCCTTACTATTGCAGTATATATCCAAAGTAGTATCTTCGGGCTGCAACCCCATTTTTTTCCTGCTATGGATCTGTAAGTCATCAGAGCCCTCATGGCTTTCTGACAACTGTTTCCAACATGTGTCTTCCGGAGTAATTTTTGGTCTAGCGTAATTCCCAAATATTTGATCTCTGTTTCTCGGTTCACTTCCATATCATTTAATGTTATGGCTCTCAGCTGATCAAGCTTACGCCTCCTAGTGGATGCCAGGCTGTTTCCCACTCCCTTGCGGCTCAGGACATCTTGTATCTCTGTGCGCGATGTGTTGTCGAATGCTCCTTCGATATCCAAAAACGTGCACAGTGCAAGTTATTTTGTTTCTACGGCATCCCATAGTACCTCTGTCAGCTGATACAGAGCAGTTTCAGTTGACCGTCCTGACCGGTAAGGGTGTTGACAGTGATGTAGGGGATTACGCTTTAGAATGTTAGTTCTAATATACTTGTCTATCACCTTCTCCACGGTTTTGAGTACGAACGATGTTAGACAAATTGGTCTGAAAGATTTAGGGTGAAAAGGATCCTTTTTACCCGCTTTCGGAATAAAGACCACTTTTGCCCGTCACCATGCCCTTGATATGTATCCAAGTGCTATGTTCCCCTTTACAACCCTCAGAAGAGACTCTAAGATAATTAATTCCTAGGCCTCTCTGGATTAGTCCTGGGAAAATGCCATCTACTTGGGAAGATTTCAGTGGTTTAAAAGTTGCCACTACCCACCTTAGCCTAGCTTCTGAGCATACCTCTTTTGCTAGTTCCCAGCTCTCCTTCCTTTTTATTCGTTGTTGGGGTGTCAGGCAGAATGTTGTCGCCTGCCACCGTGGGGTAGGACCCCGGGAAACGAGTTTTGAGAAGCAGGTGTACCCTGTTCTCCTCATTCTCGGTAAATGTCCCATCTTCCTTCTTCAATTAGACAGAGGATATTCCCTCGTCTTTGGCTGCAGCCTTGTACAGTCTGGTTGCTTCTGTGATCTGTTCGATCCCTTCACAGAATTCCCTGAAGCTGTTCCATTTCGCTTCCCTGATCGCGTTGCTATACGCAGTCAGTGCATTTTTGAACCTCAGCCAGTCCCCGGTTTGTTTTGCCCGGTTGAAGAGTTTTCGTGCCTCTTTTCTCATTCTGGCCAGGTTCCTGTTCCACCATAGTACATCCCTTGATGACTTAACTGTCTTAGCCTATATCATCCCCAGCAAATTTTGAAAAAAAGTCCCACCCCTTCCCAGCCTGGCAATCTAGGAACTATGGTTCTAATCCATTCTGCAGCGCCCTCCGTCGCGCAGTCCACCAGTATAAGGCCTGGTCGAAACCGTATCCCGATGAACACCAGCTTCGAAGTCCATCCTTTGATCATCTGCCTGACGACAAGGTGCTTAATGGTTTCCTGCTCCTCATGAGTGAGTTCTTGCTCGGGAAACATTTTTGACAGTATGGCCAGTCGAATGCCCTTGACCGCACTAGCATAGCTAATGGCGGGCTTCCTGAGTCCTGCCTTCACTCCTAGCCTGCCCGGGTTTTCTCCCCCCGTGGGTTCAGGTTTGGATTTTTTGGGAGCATTCCCTTCATGCGGACTGATCTCTGCTGCTCCCCGGTTTTTCGGGCCCGGTAGAGATGGCTTAGGTCTGTCCTGAGCCTTCTTAAGGGCCTCTTCTGGTTTCAGGCCTTCCTTCAGATAGCGCAGGTACAATTCAACACCGGCGCCACTGAGACCTGTCTCCTTCCTGACGTCTGTTATATTTATCTCAGACGTGATTTTGCTGGTCCCTGCTCTTTGAGCAGTGGCGTTCGATGGTTGTTGCCCACGTAGTATACCAATGTTGACCTTAGATCCACTGCTTGACGTCCCAACTTCTCCCTTCTTGGGTGTAATCACCTGGCTCTCAGTAATTCGGGGATGTGCCTTCGTCTGATTAACCAGTTTTTGTGTGGTACGGGGCCCCACTTTGTTGGTTTTCGTTTTTTTTTCTTTTTTGTTTGTACTCATTTGATTCCCACGAGTATGGGTTGCTTAGGAGCTCCGCCGTGTCATACCCCCCCGTAGTACGGTAAGATCTAACTTACTCACTGAGGCAATTAGATATCAGTGAGGCCCTGTGAGGAGTGGCCAGATCTCCCGTCAGGAGCGATCTCAGCTGGCGGATTGGGGCATACCTATTGATATGTAAATATGTGTTAATGCACTTTTCTTTTCTGACTGTGCGTGGGCTAATGTTTGCTCATCTCTAGCGCGCGGACCAAAATGGCTATGGGAAGGATACCGCTCAGGATTTACTTGAGCAGACCACGTTCGAATCTAAGATGGAAATTGCTATCATAAGTGAACCATATAGAAACCGTCTCGGCGGCATATGGGTCACAGATTCGACTGGTGGAGCGGCGATATGGGCTTGAGGTCGACAGACCATACAATGTACTGCAAGTCAGGCAGGTATATGTATACAGCTGCTACGCCTCACAAAGTTTGATGCTGTCTGAATTCGAGGAAATGCTTGATAATCTTGCTCTCAATGCAAGGGAACGAAGTCCAAAGGTGATTTCAATGCTTGGGCCCTAGAGTGGGGTAGCAGAGAATCAAATGCTAGGGGGCGCAGTTTATCAGAAGCTTTCGCGCAGATGGACATAATTTTGGCTAACGAAGGTGCTGTAAACACGTTCTAGAAAGGGGGGTCAGGCTCGGTTGTAGACTTGACCTTTGTCAATCCTTCGTTGGCGCGTGGTATGTCCTTACCCACATCCACAGTGATCACCAGGCAATTTTCTTTGTCGAGCCACAGGGCAAAGAGCTATCAAAACCGAAAAAGCTTTCAGGCTGGTCTGCAAAATCTTTGGATGAGCAGACCTTCATAGAGGTGTGGTTAGACCAACCTGATAAAGCAAGCGCCTCTACGGAAAGAGCCGTCCATTTGGGTCAATGCATCGCTAAAGCATGTGACGCGTCCATGCCTAGGAGCTGCTCATTGCCCAGTAGAAAGCCAAACTACTGGTGGAATGATGAACTGACCGGCTTTTGATCAGCCTGCCACCGAGCCACAAGAGCGGCTCAGAGGGCGGTAGGTAGGGTCGATCAGAGGCAGAAAGAGTGCGCCTATAAGGCAAAGGCCCGCAAAACTCTCAAGCTCGCCATCTAGCGTAGCAAGAGGGAATGCTTTAAGGAGCTCTGCTCAGATGTGGACGTAAACCCGTGGGGGAGAGCCTATGGAATCGTGATGGGACGATTCAGAGGCCGTTCATCTCCGCAGATCACGTGTTCCACCCTCTTGCTGAAAATCATCTAGGGGTTATTCCTCCAGTAAAAGGAGAGCACCGACACATTCCAACCACCTCTGAATGTGACGATAATCCCGCCAGTCACCAGAGACGAGCTGCTGCAGATCTGCGGTAGAATAGGAGACAATAAAGCGCCGGGCCTGGACGGAGTACTGAATAAGGCCCTTAAGCTTGCGGTGAAATCCAGGCCGGACATGTTCGCTAAGTTGTTCGAAGGGTGCATGTCCGAAGGAATATTTCCAGCGGCATGGAAGCGACAGAAGTTGGTACTTCTGCCTAAGCCTGGTAAACCTCCAGGTGAACCATCCTCATACCGACCCTTATGTCTTTTGGACACTGTGGGAAGAATGCTAGAGCGGGTAATCTATAATAGATTACTCCTGGCTGTTGAGAGCCAAGGTGGTCTTTCAGATCGGCAGTATGGGTTCCGTAAAGCCAGATCAATCATTGATGCCATCAAATTGGTTACTGGCTTGGCCGAAGATGCAATCCACCGAAAGGGTAGTACCAGCAAATATTGCGTGGTAACATAGTAACCCTGAACGTGAAA
The DNA here is from genome assembly GCF_905115235.1 of Hermetia illucens. Classification (NCBI taxonomy): domain Eukaryota; kingdom Metazoa; phylum Arthropoda; class Insecta; order Diptera; family Stratiomyidae; genus Hermetia; species Hermetia illucens. Next base: position 9,042,989 of record NC_051852.1, read on the forward strand.
AATGTATTCAATTGGACCAATTGGAATCTAATATGCAAGTCGCTGGCGAAGGTTGGTGCTCCCGCCTATCTCGCTGCTATCGTCGATAGTTACTTAACTGAAAGGAGGCTCTGGTATGACATCAATAAGAGACCCCAGGAGTACATCGTTTCCGCGGGTATCTTGCAGGGCTCCGTATTGGGCCCACTACTGTGGAATATTATATACAACGATGTACTTAATCTTCCTCTTCCACAGGAAGCCACAGTGGTGGGTTACGCTGACGACATAGCGTTAGTTGTTGTCGCAAAGCATCTCGAAGATGTTGAGTTATACTCAAGCGAGGCAATCAGTGCTGTCAAATGCTGGTTAGTGAGCTTTGGTCTGACACTTGCGGAGGAAGAAACAGAAGCGGTCCTCATCACGAAGGGCCGGAAGAAAAATTATGCCTGTGTTAGAATCGGGAATCATATCATCACTTCCAAGCCGACCATCAAATACTTGGGGGTGGTGATAGACAGGAAGCAAGCTGTAAGCAACACGTACAGTATGTTTGTGATAGATCATCTACTGCTTGTATGGTCCTGGCGAGGATGATGCCGAACGTGGGAGGGCCACGGCATTTCTCTTTATTAATTAATCTCACCCAGTTTCTCACGGGGCATGGAGGATATCGCTAATACCTGCACAGGTTTAAACCTGTGGTTGGAGGTTTGGAGACCTCACCCGATTGTCCAAATTGTGATGGAGTCCCAGAGGACCCAGAGCATGTATTCTTCCACTGTCCGAGATTTGTAGAAGAAAGGAGGAATCTAGAAGAGACCCTAGGAGAGGTGCTGATACCAGAAAATCTAGTGGCGAAAATGCTAGCAAAACAAGAGAATTGGATGCGGCCAACTGCATGATCGTATCTATTCAAGATAAATTGCGAAAGGCAGAGGAAAGGAGAAGAACGCGGTCACGTGCGCCGCGTATAGAAGAAACGGGATTAAGCTAGAGTGAGCTGACTACGCCCCGTGATGTAACACTTTATGGTGGTTCCGCGGGGCAGGGAGGGAGTCGGGGGTGGTTTTAGTGGGTAAAAATCCCACACGCTGGTGTGTCCAGACAAGTGTCTTTTGAAGATTTCTACCTACTCAAAAAAAAAATGGTATCAGCGAGGCTCCGTTCGAATATAGTCAGTTATCCCCAACTGCAAACTCTCCAATGGGGATGGTGTTTTTTGACTCCCCAGTCATGATCCGTAGCGTTTTGTTAATAGTAGGGTCACCTCGTATAGGGTGTGGCTATCACCGCTCACTAACGGTCTTGGTAGACAAAAGGGTTGGCTCCGCACCGCCCCAGAGGAGAGACAGCTTATCCTCAGAAACAGATAGGTTGGCCTCAGGGAGCTATGTTCTGCGTCAGTCTATCCTGCAGTGCACTGCTTGACCCCAAGGCCTCTTAGATTTAGATAGGAATAGGGTGAGTTTGTTGTCCTTAAGAAAATGGAATAAAGAAAATGGAAAAAAGGTCATTTAGATTCCATTTTCTTAAGGGCAACCAACCCACCCTACTCCGAAACAACTGTTGAACATTTGCCCAAATCAATCTTTCCAAAAGTTTTATGAGCACTTTCTCGTTAAACAGTCTGCAGGGCGGAAATACCCAGCCAAGTACGTTCATACATTCAATTACTATCTCAGTGAGTTTTCCCCTCGTAGATAGTTTTTAATAGCTTCATCATCAAATTAGATAGTTCTTGGAAAATTGAAATTTGATGCCCTACAAATCACCCGTCTCCTTGCCAGTTACCCTCGGGCTCAATAAATAACAACCTTTAAATGGGCAATAAGTCAGTTCACATGCCAAAATTAGAGTAAATTACATAATCGAGTCGAAGGAAATAGGAATTCCAATCCGAAACCCGTATCCCTTCGTCGTCCAATAAAACGAGCATTAAAACGATCAAATCCCACACTCCAGAGGCGCCGACAAAAATGCACATAAAAGAAAATACATATCTTACGAAAATGCATGAGGATCACGTATGTAGATAGAGATGTGTACAGTGTGGGACCCACCGCTAAGCCATAGTACCCATAAGAGAACCATACCGGCTAAGAAGAATGGACAAGATCGTCTGAGGAACTAGGAGGCTTCTCATCAGTCTCAGCAGAGCACATAGGAGTGGACGGGCGAGGAGGTTCCCAATTCAAGACACGATTGGAATGCGTCGATTTTCCACGAAATGCATTTCGGCGTTCCGGCCCGCTCACACTTCATTAGATTTCGATGGTACCCCCAACGTGGCCTCGAGATATGGGTCGGGTTTGTTATATTTTATTCTCAGAAAGTTAGTGAAGAAAGTGGCGGAACGCATGTTAAATTTGAGGGAAAGCAGAGACTAGAAGAAGTGTGAGAACCCTGAAAGTCTGCTCCGGGAAAAGTATCTTTTCTTAACAAAACGCCTGAAAGATACTTCGGTTTTTTGCATCCATTCTCGAACAAAATTGGTCCATCCCCATCCTCTCATAAAGAACCCGAGTCCAGATAATTTTTCCACATATTGTACACCAGGAATACCTTCAGGTTCTTCAATAGCTCCACATCTTTTTCCTTTTATAGTTCAGTCTCCGCTCAGATTCCTATATTCCTTGCGCGACCGAACATGTTTTCTTCATTCCACCGTTGAAAGAATGCATCATCTGAGATGCCTCCGTTCATATATGATTTCAGATGGGACGGAAATGCGATCCAAGGATGCACACCTTACATTCCTTCTTCCAAGTGGTATTGCTGGACCACATAATCATGTCGTTATCTGTTTCGCCTTGCTCGGTCACAGGTTTTCGTCATAGCATTCATGCACAGTTCTGAAAGATATTTAGATAAAAAAAAAGATTTAAACACGAGAAAATCTCATACCTTTGGGAAGGTTCTTGAGGCTCTTGTGGGACTCGGCATGGGTGCAACAAGTGCTCTTGGGAAAGGCAAAGATTTGAAGGAAATTCAAGAAGATAAAATTTAATGGGTCCTTTGAGATGCAACAAACAACAGGTAGAGATACTCCCATTTATGCGCATATCTGTTGATGTTGAGATAGGATTCGGGTGTTTGGTCCTGTTGGAGATTGAACAAGTTTAGTCCTGTTCGCCGTTAATGCGAAACACGTGTGCAGGGTTGAATGCAGTTTTTACTGTTTGCCAAGGAATCAAATTTATCTGAAGAACTTTTCTGTTTTGAAATGCATTAGATGGATCTTGAAAGGACGTGAAGATACTTCGCATGGGATTTTTTATTAGGATAGGATCTCCATATTTCTCTCCATGAAATATGGAAGATCCAATGTTGAAAGTCATGCTGACTCGAGAAATAACCCCTGATCTTTAAGTTGACCATGGAAAATGGTTAAGCAATAGAATTAACGTCCAACTTTAATATGTGACCCATTCACTGCCAATTCCGCCTTGTATTACGCTAGCATACCGCGATGACAAATGCCCTGAGAAATGCCATCAGAAGCTTGAAGAAAGATGTCTTGATCTATTGGAACCTTCGATGTCCTTCGGGAATACATAATTAATAACAAGAAAAAATAATATCAGTGACAAGTTGCAACCCTTCGGACCTCGCTTTGAACTTCAGCTTCATTTGAGTTTCGCCGGAATATCCTTTTTTCCTAACACCAAAAATTGCAGGAACTCCAAGAAACCTAAACTAAACATCCTAAGTATTATAGCAACAGAATCTAGAGCCAAGATAATATGTCTTGGACAGCAGTGATTGCAAGACAATGGGTAAGGGGCAGGAAACACCTGTAATGAAATTTAGGAGATTTAGATGGTCAAGTGAATGGTCCTGAATGGTCCGGATGACCTAGAGGGAAGAACTATCCCAAAACCTAAAAGAAATGGGGTAAGCGGACCAACTAAGACTGAAGCTCCATCAAAACACTCGGTCGATACGTTCTTGCATGGTTCTGTGCTCGGGAATGGGGGGGGGGGGGTCCTTCGATACCTCACGTGCCATTATACGAAATTAACGGATCTGAAAACCACCAAACAAACAAGAGAATTCGCGGCGGCCTAACGAGTTAAAAAAGAACGCGAGCCAAAGCTGGAAAAGAAAAAAAGAAATCGCTCGATTGCGCGCGTGGAGCCATAAACCTCCGGACCTGAGTGCCGCGATCGAAGAGTGAAAGATGCACGACGGATCACAGTCTTCTCCTTGGACCCGTGAAGCTCACACATTTAGGGACATCCTCTCAAATAATGACCTAAGTATGTCGAGGATGGGAGGGAACCTAAGGGCCCGGGCCACATTGAAAAGCTGAGGCAGAGGAATCAATGATTGAGGCTGTAATTCGTCGTGGATCTTTCACCCCTCGCTCGGAGTATTTGTATTTGCGGGTAGACCTGCACGGTACACTTAGCCAATTTCTTTTAGGTTTTGGGATAGCTCTTCCCTCTAGGTCATCTTGACAATTCAGACTGGTTATTTGACCACCTAATTCTCCTAAGTGTCATTACACAACGTCCACCGAGTGGCCTGATTGACGGTATTACGACAATGAGGAGAATCTAAAAAGCAGATACCCTTTCGAAACTTCAAAAGATACGTTAAGAGGCTAATTATCAGACAGTAGAAAATTTCCACGCACGGTCTACGGAGTGGGGCAGCAGGACAAGCGGACCAGATGACTTCTGGAAGACCGAAAAATTGGAGATGAGAAATCTTCTCAATTTCTTTTCTTTTTTAGGGAGTGGGGAGTCTTAAATGCACATCAACTTGATGTCGGACTGGAGAGCAACTTGCCCCCACTCTTGATGGTCCACGGACTTTTTAGGTTTAACACCCAAGTTTCCAAAATTAAAAGTGGGACGAAGACGGCTACGGTTTCTTACCAGAGCAGAGACAGCCTTTCAGACGCTGCCTCACCTCTGCCCTGGGAACAACGTAACCGAAGCGTTGCCTCTGCCATGGTAAGTAACAGTAGCCGTCTTAGTCCCTCTTTTAATTTTGGAAACTTGCGTGTTAAACCTAAAAAGAGGAGTCCGTGGACCATTAAGAGTGGGAGTAAGTTGTTCTCCATTTGGTCCGGTCCGGCATCCAATCGATGCGGAATTAGGTCTCCCCAATCCCTAAAAAACAAAGCAATTGTTTAGCTCTGGCCAAGCTTTTGGTCTGAACTATAGGCGGATGTACGTAGAATATAATTCGCACCCTCGCCGTGTTTTGCGAATTATAAAAGGGAGCGCATAACATCTGCGAGCCGCTTCGGTCACGCTGCTCCCAGGGCAGAGGTGAGGCAGCGTCTGAAGAGTTGTCTCTGCCCTGGTAAGAAACCGTAGTCGTCTTCGTCCCTTTTTTAACTTCCCAATTTCTTCACCAGCTGTGACAGTTCGCCCGTTCACTTATGACCGACAATCTCCTGAGATTTCTTTGGCTGCGAGTGCTTCCTAAGCATGCACAAGAAATTCTATGTTACAAGCGTCAGAACAAAAAAGCTTTGACGACTTGGGAGCCTTAGCGGATAAAATAGGCGAAGTCGACCCTTCAAATTCCACATTTTGCATAGTACAACTCGCGCCGGTAATGCCAACTTGGGAGGCAGAAATACCAGAACTCCGCCAGGAAATCGCTCAACTACAACTTCGAGGACAATCGAGAATGTCGTATCTAAACAATGCGATGGCGCGCAGTAGCTCAAAACCCAATTTGTACGATGGCTACTGTTAGTACCATCATAAATTTGTCGCAGGTGGCACGCTGCGTGTAAGTTAAACTCCAATCACCAATGTTAATGGCGGAAGTCACTGCTGACATACTATTCCGACTTTTCATCAACGATAAGCGGGCAAATGAGACATACCTCATCGACACGGAGGCAGTCTTGTCACTACCTAAAAACTCTAAGGCAGCACCAGAGTCTTACCATCCACTAGCCCTTGGTCGAGTCTTCTGCACGTCGTTGAAAACACGAACGGCACTGCGGCAGGCAATCCAGGACTACAGAAGCTCGGAGACGGTAATGCAGCTACGAAGATTCCTAGGCATGCTGAACTACTGCTGAAGATGCAACCACGACACAGAAGCCGCTAAACGCATTTCCACATATGTCAAAGAAGAATGGAAAATCTCCGATCTTCTGGACCGACTTTACAGTAGCGTCATTCGAAAGATGCAAAGCAGATTTTCAGAAGGTTGCTAGGTCATCCAGACCCAGAAGAAGAAATGTCATTAGACTGTGATGCCTCGAATCACGGTATGGGAGCTGTACTTCACTAATGAGTCAACGAAAGTTAGCTAACGCTTGGGTTCTACTGAAACACATTCAGCGGCGCTCACGGCAAGCACTCTACATTTCATAGAGAACTTCTGGCGGAACTGACAACACAGTTCCCGATGCACTCTCCAAGGTGGAAGAAATAAGTCAATCTAGAGATGTAACTAGACTAGTCAGCACACAGAGAGGAGACTCATCCTTACAGGACTTACAGGCTAATCCGAATTTTCGACTCCAATGGATGGACATCCCCGGAAGGGAAACCTCTATTCTGTGCGAAAAAACTTCAAAACCACAGCCCCAACTGCCAGCCGATTTCAAAAGAAGTATCTTCGACAGCCTGGCACAGTCACCCCGGCATCCGAGTGACTCGAAAGCTTGTTTCTCAACATTATTTCTTACAAAATATGATTCACGATATTCGAGAATGGTCGCGAGTTTACACAGCTCGCCAACGATCCAGAAGCACACTTTCATACCCAGAGGAGCTTTTCCACCAGCGGGTCGTTTCGAGCACGTCCATCTCGACATCATAAAACTTTTACCTACGTTCGGGGGGAAAAGGTTCCGCTTGACCATGGTTGGCAGATGCACACGTTGGGCAGAGGAGGAGTCGAACGCTGGCACCGCTTCCTGAAAAGCGCTAGATTTCTCCTTCCGTACACACGTCTTTCTACGAGGTGGCATCGAAAGACCTCTGAAACCACCTTATAACGGACCTTTCAGAGTTCTGGAAAGTTCGGAGAGGCACTACACCCTCTACAGCTGCTAGCTGGCGGCAAGGTTGACAAAGTTGCAACACAGTTCTTTTGGAATATAAGAGGTTCATAAAATGTTCGAAACTTTAGAACATACTGTGAGGACTGTGCAAAGTCCTTAAAAGGTGTGAGTCGACCAAGTTAGTACAATTTAGAAAACCGGATGGTACTTTCACGAACTCTCGAGTTGAGTCTATACAGACCCTCTTGGAAGTACATCACCTGGGAGAACAAGTCTCCGAAGTGGGAAGAAGAGAATTGCAAACCCGTCAACACGAAGGTGTTGCAAGGGGAATTAGGACGCTGCGAGGGAGGTGGTTACCAATGGAAAGTCGAGAGCTGCTATACTATGATTTGAACACTTCAAAGCACCTGGCATGACTGGCATCTATCCAGCAATGCTAAAAGAAGGTACAGAGAACTTTGACCAACTTCTAAGAAATATTTTTCGAGGATGTCTTGCTCTGGATTACGTGCCTTCCTCTTGGCAGAAATTCTTAGGTCTTCATACCTAAACCGGGGAAAGATGACTATTCAAACTCAAAGAACTTCAGGCAAATCAGCTTAATATCATTTTTGATGAAATGTCTGAAGGGACTGTTTGAGGGTCACATTCGCGAGAAGGCGCTAAGGTCGCTTCCACTAAATGGAAACCAACATGCTTAACAGGGTGGAAAGTCCTGTGGGTTTGCTCTTCATTCTTTAGTTTCAAAGATAGAGGGCGCATCTCTAAAAGATGAATACACGATGGAGGTGTTCGTGGACATTGAAGGGGCGCTTCGAAATGGCGTCCTCCAGAGCATTAATCCGGCATTGTCTCATTCGGCGTCAGGTAAACGCTTATCCTTAAACACCGAATCTAGACAAACTCATTCCCTTGGCCTTGGGCAAGAACACGAAGTCGAACGTCGTCCCGAACCCAGATGGCAGCGGTGCTCGATAAGTCGAGATGCCATGAATCCAGGTCCCTGTTTCGCTATTGCTCGCTGATTAGCCCAAGATGGGCATTTACCCCCGCAGCAAACTGCGCTAACAACTGGTGAGCGGTTGCATTCCGGTGCATGTCGGTTTGTAAAATACGGATCATGGCTTTCGCGCCCTAGTCTTTCCCAGATCCGCCCTAAAAATTGGACTCCATGCCGAGCCAGCATTTTGTACGACACTCTCGCTTTCACTGCAGGTCCTCGCTTGGTGGGATTATCCGCAATCGTACCCTGCATACTATCCATCCAATTTTGTTTTTCCCGCTACTAAGGAGTTTCCTCGCATATTGCTCGGGGACTTCCACCACGGCGAGCTTTTGGCCTCGAGTATTTATAGACGTGATACCTATTCGGGCATTGGTTACCTCTGGACATTCAGGCCTTATGGCTTCCTCCATTTCGACCTTCTCTGTGAGGCAGTCAAGATCCCGATTTTTAGAGAGCACGTGGGCACTAGGCTAGAAAGAAGAACCCCTTGAGCGCTTTGCAAAACGTACTCTTGCTAGTCGCCTTCGAGCCCAGTTCGACAAGGACTCCGCCGCCCTTCGTATTCTGTATAGAAGACACGTCTGCTCCGTCGTCTCCGGGTTTTATCCTGTGGCAGATTTCACTAAGGACTTCCCCAAATGCTTAATGAGCAGAGCCGATAGTCTGGTCCTTCCTCGTTTCCTCGTCTTTTTTGTTATTGGCTTTTGGTTTGGACAGACGGGTCTCTGGCGGCGTAGTGAGTTGTTTCTTTTTATCCATCTTCGCATTCTGTATTTGGGCCCTGGAAACTACTTTGATGAAGTCTCCTTCAGGCAAGTCGTTCTCTTTCCGCTTTTTCTCTAGTTCGCTTTGAAGCGGGCTACCTGCGGTCCGTTTGGCGCAAGCAGCGTTCTCAACGGCGAGTGCGGCTGTTTATGATTTCCAATTGTCTTCCACTGCTCTCCACGTTCGCCTGCAGAAGGAGATGCGATCCAATAGTTTCTCTAGTTCCATCAGCCCGTTTTTGACGCTTTTGCTGACGTTCCTCTGGAGAAACATTGCTGAACACATAGGCTTCGTTATTGCCGCGCATTTCCTGATGAGCCTTCCTCTTTGGTTCTAGCTAGGATGGTCGACTGGACTTGCACTCGGTTCGTGTCCGAATCCACCTGCTCAGGATTATCGATTCTGTCTGAAATTTTTGCGGAACCAGGGCATTGTAGGGTATTGGAGTTGGATCACGTGGTAAGGTATCCTCTTTATTTGGGCATCCTAGTGACACATCGGGTATGTAAGCCCTCGCTTGCGCTTTCGCTGATCGCCGCGGTGAACGACGGATTTTTGTGCTGTTCCCAAACGCATTCAGTTTTTCCTCCTTCCCTGCTATTTCGTCGGTTTTTAAGGTTTTGTGTAAACACAAAACCTTATTGAAATCGCTTTACTGTCTGTTTGTCTGTCTGTCCGTCTGTCTGTCTGTCTGTCTGTCTGTCCGTCACACGCATTTTTCTCGGAAACGGTTACAGCGATTGACACCAAATTAAAGTAGAAAGGTGGGAACTGTGAACGCCAACGCATACAGTGAGTTACATCATTTTACGTTGAATTTAAGGGGGGGTCCCCATACATGCAAAAGGGGGGTGTACATTTTTTTTTCATCACATATACTCATGTGGGATATCAAATTAAAGGTCTCGGTTAGTACTTTTCGAAGCCGGTCTTAGTTTTGACATTTGTTGGAAAGGTGGGGAGTGCGGGGGGTTGAAAGTGACCATTCCCTTAAGGGGGCAAATTTTCAGAAACTACCAAACCGAAAAATCTGAAAAAAATCAGGAGGCTGCCACTATATGGTGCCTGAGCTCCGAAATACCTTCTATACTGATATCTGTACAAATAAAGTTAATAATAGTATATTACCATAATTTTTAGTAATTGGCTGCAAAACCCCCCTTAAGTTCATGTTAGCAACATGAAATTTCGCAATAATATAGGGTATAACATAGAGCATGATTTCACCAAGTTTGGTCGAAATAGCACTATTACTAACAAAGTTATAATACGTCAAAATTGTCGCTTCCTTGTAAATTCAAGACTATGAATGTCAATATCATCCGAAAGTGGATATTCTCACATAATATATGCATATATTACGTGCTACGTACTAAGAAATACACCTTTCGTACCTGAAGCGTCCAGCTTCCGGTTTCCCGACTTGTTTTTTCTTTTTCAAGTTTAGTTCGCGCTCTGTTATAACTCGTTAGACAGTCGCGAATTCCCTTGTTTATTTGGTAATTTTCAGATCTGGTGCGGACCCACGCATCGGTACAGACACGTTAATTTTGTATAAAGACACGTGAGGGATCGAAGCACTCAAAGACCCCCGCCCCCCACATTCCTGAGCTTGGCTAGCCCAGAAGGATGCAAGAACGTGTCAACCGAGTGTTTTGATGGACCTTCAGTATTTGCATGCAGCCAATTTCTTTGAAGTTTTTTGATAGCTCTTCGCTCTAGGTCATCTTGACCACTCAAAACGGTCATTTAGCCATCTAAATCTCCTAAGTTTCATTACACACTGCCCAAACGACTACCCCTCACCGAGTGGCCTCACTGATGGTATTACGACAATGAAGAGATTCTAAAATGCAGATATCCTTTCGATACTTTAAAAGATACATTAGGAGGCTAATTATTAGGCAATAGAAAATTTCAACGCAAGGTCTACGGAGTGGGGCAGCAAAGTGTCAAATATCTGGAACTAGTGTTTTCATTAGTGTTTTCATCTCTGGATTTTGTGCCTGCTAACACGGGTAACACTGTAGCAACATCAATAATTCTGGAAAATGCACCTCCATTCTGCAATCTATTGCTTATTGCTCATTGCAGCTGATTATCGCCAACTTGGACATCGAGGTACTACACCAGCTCTCTGACTTAGTAAAAAGTCTTAACCAAGACTACAACACACTTGAGAGTAGATTGATTAGATTGAAATCTACACAGGCTCTGAGAACAAGCGGACCAGATGATTCTTAGAGAGGTGCAAGGGTAACACCGGGCAACATTAGTGTCTCCACGATCTCTAATTAAGGAATCGCGTCCTGGATACTTTGCTTATCACCTTAAAGGTCGATTTAGAGCACGAGCAACACCTCAGGATAGTCTAGGACTACACTGGCCCGGAGGCGGTAATGCAGCTACGAAGACTCCTAGGTATGCTGAACTAGTACCGAAAATGCAGGCACGACACAGAAGCCGCTAAACGCATTTCCACATATGTCAAAGAAGAACGAAAAATTTCTGATTTTCTGGACCCAGAAGAAGATATATTATTGGACTGTGATGCCTCGGATCACGGTATGGGAGCTATATTTCACCAACGAATCAACGGAAGTTAGCAATCGCTTGGGTTCTACTCACAGGCATTCAACGAGGCTTAGGGCAGGTACTCTACGCATCATAGATAACTTCTGGCTATCTACAGTGTCATACATCACTTTCAGCAATTTACTATCCGTGCAAACCACAAACCTTTGGTGTTCGCCTTCAATCAGAAGACAACTATCGAGCCAAAGAGGACCAGGCAACACAGCTACATCAGCCAGTTCACCACCGACATAAGGCATCAGAGCGGAATCGACAACACAGTCGACAATGCACTCTCTAGGGTGGAAGAAATAAGTCTACCTAGAGTTCCCAGGACACAGAGAAAAGATTCATTCTTACGGAAATTACCTTCGACTTCAATAAATGGACATCCCCGCAACGAAAACCTCTATTCTGTGTGAAAGAACCTCAAAACCATCGCCCTATCTGTCAGCCTACTTCAGAAGAAGCATCTTCGACAGCTTCGATGGGCTCAGCGATCCCGGCATCCGAGGTATTCGAGAGCTTGTTTCTCAATGCTATTTCTTGCCAAACATGAATGACGATATTGGAGAATGGTCGCGAGCTTGCACAGCTTGCTAACGATCTACAAACATACTTTCACACGCAGAGGAACTTTTCCACCAGTGGATCGTTTCGAGCACGTCTACGTCGACACCATAGGCCCTTTACATACGTTCGGGGGAAAAGTTTCTGCCTGACAATGATTGACAGATGCACACGTTGGCCAGAGAAGGAGTCCAGTCCAATGATCCGCAGCGGACTCGACATTTGCCTATAGTTCTACTAGGCTTTCGTTTTACGCCGAGAGAAGATACTGGACACAGCACCGTCGAATTGGTCTACGGCACTGGCTTGCAGCTCCCAGCTGAATTCTTTTCCCCAACAGCAATCAACACAGACGATCAACCAATAGTAGAAAGACTCAAGATACCTCTGAAGGAGATGATCAACCAGGACGGACACACGTCTTTCTACGAACTGGCATCAAGAGACCTCTGAAACGACCTTATGACGGCCCTTTCAGAGTTCTGAAACGTTCAGAGAAGCACTATACCATCCAGCTACCCGACAAGGAGGCAACAATTTCGACGGGACAGGCTCAAACCGGCGTGCTTGCTACGAGACTCCGGAGCACCATAATCACCGCCGTCAGAGCATCCAGACCAAGAAGACCATACTACCAAGAGTGGTCGACGAGCAAAAACCCAAGGTCACATTTAATATCTAACATGGCGCAAGAGTTTAGTATTGAATAGAAGTTAGTAAAAAAGTTTGTTTTAACTGTCATTATACCTTCAATTTTCGTAACGGAAGAATAGAACCAGTCGTTGTTATTACCTTAATAAGTGTTACAGGTGAAGTAGTGAATATTTCCGTTGTACAATAATATCAGTTCCAGAGTGGAAGCATAGATTAGACAACCTTACCCGGAAAACCTACCGACCGACCTCTACCGAATGGAAAAGGAGCGCGGATTATTCAACTAGCAGTTGTACACATAATGGCCTTTGGAGGTGTTTGATTTGCGGGAAATCCGCAATGAAACGTGGCTCTCTGTAGGTCTCTCTAGGCAAGACCACTTCCTACGAAATTGACCACGAGCTAATGGAACGCCAGTACCTCTTGAATGTCAGAATATATAAGGGGGGCATATATAGTCTTGGATCTGGTTGCCATGATGCTGCGGTTTCGAATTAAACCACCGAGTCGAAACACTGAAACTATCCTTAACAAAATCCCTTTTTGAATGTGGATGTCAGTTGTACCATCTTTTTATCGACTTCAAGACTATCTAAGATAACATAGCCAGGATAACATTGGATATGAAAATTTGGTATCTCGATGAAATTAGTAAGACTGATTAAATGTCCGAGGCCAGATAAAAGCAGTAGGATCACTGTTGCGACTTTTCACCACCAAAAAAACACCTAATGCAAAGGGATGCTCCGTCATTGGTCCATTTAATCTGGCCCTGTAAAAAGTGCTTAGAGACACTGATGCGTAATTAGTGCTAATTAGTAATTAGTGCTCTTCCAATTCTCTCAATAACTGACCTATTTTGACGATATTGACATAATGGGAAGAAGAACGCGAGATGTGCAAATAACCTTCTTCACGACCACGACCTTTGGCTACCGAAAACGGTTAATGAATACAGAGCGCATCAGGCTACCTCCTTTGAGGAAGTGACTGTCTTAACCGAATTGCTGATCTCATATGCGTCAATGATGACTTTGTTGAGGTACTCCACAACTGCCTCTGATTTCAGTTTTTCTAGATGCAGCAAGTTATTGTAGGTGCCTTACTTAGGAATCCGCTGTCATGTGATTCCACGCAAATCCGTCTATTTGAATTTTAATTTTTTGTGATGAGACTTAGATTGTTACTTCGAGATTCACTACCTCTTGATTCGCTAGACCAGCTGAAGCGATAAAGTCAACCAGCTTTTCCTCTAGGATTGCATTTGCTACTAGTCCAACGAATTTGTTAAGTGTTCCCATCACTTCCCATTAAGAGCTCAAAGCCATTTGATTCTGCATACACTACCAGATCCCTTAGTTCTTGCGTCGGCGGAGGACACAAATAATATAGGGTAAGTAAGCAGAGGCAACTATGACGTTTCTATTCTTAACATTAATCTGGTATTATAAGTTGACCGCAGCAAGGGCCTAGGAAAAGGATTATCTCAGCGTGGTTGCCTCTAAAAATTTTGACATCCAAACGCAGGCCCTCAGTCTCGAAGATCTCTCATCGAAGAAGATCCTAGTCCACTTTAATGATCCAATACCACAGATTTCGTTCAAATGAATTCATGGCTCTTGAAAGAGGAATATATGAGGACAGTCCTGCAACTTTGCCAGCCTTGCTGCCGATAGGTAGGAAGATGCTTTGGCATCATCATTATCAACGGCGCAACAACCGGTATCCGGTCTAGGCCTGCCTTAATAAGGAACTCCAGACATCCCGGTTTTGCGCCGAGGTTCACCAATTCGATATCCCTAAAAGCTGTCTGGCGTCCTGACCCACGCCATCGCTCCATCTTAGGCAGGGTCTGCCTCGTCTTCTTTTCCTACCATAGATATTGCCCTTATAGACTTTCCGGGTGGGATCATCCTCATCCATACGGATTAAGTGACCCGCCCACCGTAACCTATTAAGCCGGATTTTATCCACAACCGGACGGTCATGGTATCGCTCATAAATTTCGTCATTGTGTAGGCTACGGAATCGTCCATCCTCATGTAGGGGGCCAAAAATTCTTCGGAGGATTCTTCCCACGAATCCGGCCAAGAGTTCACAATTCTTCTTGCTAAGAACCCAAGTCTCCGAGGAATACATGAGGACTGGCAAGATCATAGTCTTGTACAGTAAGAGCTTTGACCCTATGGTGAGACGTTTCGAGCGGAACAGTCTTTGTAAGCTGAAATAGGCTCTGTTGGCTGACAACAACCGTGCGCGGATTTCATCATCGTAGTTATTATCGGTTGTGATTTTCGACCCTAGATAGGAGAAATTGTCAACGGTCTCAAAGTTGTATTCTCCTATCTTTATTCTTCTTCGTGTTTGTGTTTGATCAGTGCGGTTTAATGTTGTTGGTTGATTCGTCTTCGGTGCTGACGTTGTCATCAAATATTTTGTCTTGCCTTCATTGATGTGCAGCCCAAGATCTCGCGCCGCCTGCTCGATCTGGATGAAGGCAGTTTGTACATCTCGGGTGGTTCTTCCCATGATGTCGATATCGTCAGCATAGGCCAGTAGTTGGGTGGACTTGAAGAGGATCGTACCTCTTGCATTTACCTCAGCATCACGGATCACTTTCTCGAGGGCCAGGTTAAAGAGGACGCGTGATAGGGCATCCCCTTGTCGTAGACCGTTGTTAATGTCGAATGGTCTTGAGAGTGATCCTGCTGCTTTTATCTGGCCTCGCACATTGGTCAGGGTCAGTCTAGTCAGTCTAATTAATTTCGTCGGGATACCGAATTCTCTCATGGCCGTGTACAGTTTCACCCTGGCTATGCTATCATAGGCGGCTTTAAAGTCGATGAATAGATGGTGCAACTGTTGTCCATTTTCCAACAGTTTTTCCATCGCTTGCCGCACAGAGAAAATCTGATCTATTGCTGATTTGCCTGGAGTGAAGCCTCTTTGGTATGGGCCAATGATGTTCTGGGCGTATGGGACTATCCGGCCTAGTAAGATAGTGGAGAATATCTTATAGATGGTACTCAGCAACGGATTCCTCTATAATTGCTGCACTGTATGATATCTCCCTTTTTATGTATGAGACAGATAGTGCCTCGTTGCCAATCGTCAGGCATTGATTCGCTGTCCCATATCTTGACCACTAGTTGATAAACCACTTGGTGTAACTGGTCGCCTCCATATTTAACCAATTCCATCGGCTCCTGGCGACTTATGATTTTTTAGCCGATGAATTGCACGGACTGTTTCTCCTAAACTTGGTGGTGGCAGTATTTGTCCGTCGTCTTCAGTTGGCGGGACCTCCAACTCGCCGATGTTCTGGTTGTTCGGTACCTCATCAAAGTACTCAGCCCATCGGTCCAGTATGCCCATTCTGTCGGAAATCAGATTTCCCTCTTTGTCTCGGCAGGATGAGCATCGAGGTGTATAAGGCTTCATCCTGCTGACTTGCCGGTAAAACTTGTGCGCCTGGTGTGGCTGCTCCCTGTACTTTGGTAGTTCACAGACTCGTTGGTTCTCCGAGGCTTCCTTTTTCCGTCTGTGAAGTCGCTTCTCCGCTCGACGGAGTACGTGATAAGTCTCTGCGCGTGCCCGCGATCTTTGAGAATACAACATTACTCGGTATGCGGCATTCTTCCGTTTCGTTGCTAACTTACATTCATTGTCAAACCAGCCGTTCCAACTCCTTTTGCGGCTGGGGCCAAGTATATTTGTGGCCGTATCCATGATAACGTTCTTCAGGTGATTGTGAAGATCATTTCTTGATGCTTCATCTCCAGGTCCTCTGTTGACTGCGGTTATTGCGGCATCCATTTCCTTCTTATAGGTGTCGCGGAGGACTGTGTTGTGGATAGTTTCAGTGTTCACTCTCACCTGATTGTCAGAGGGGATTCTAGGTGGTATTGTTCTTTGAGCTCGGAGCACCATGCCAACGAAATAGTGATCCGAGTCTATATTGACGCCCCTATATGTTCTGACATTCATCAAGGCTGAGATGCGGCGGCGTTCGATCAATACGTGGCCAATTTGGTTGTGACCCTGCTAATTGAATAATCCGCAGTCTGTTATCATTTGTTTTTTCGTGTAAGCTATGGGAGCCAACGTATCGCCTGAATACGGGCTGCTTCCCTACTTGGCTGTTAAAATCCCCAAGTATGATTTTAATATCATATCTGGGACAGGCTTCGAGGGTTCGTTCTACTGCCTCGTAGAAGGTATCCTTCTCCGACTCTGCAGTCTCCTCTGTAGGGGCGTGAACATTAATGAGGCTTGTATTTCTAAACTTGCCTCGCAAGCGTAGAGTGCATAGCCGTTCGCTTAATGTTTTCAAAGCCGATAACAGCAGGTTTCATTTTTTGGCTGACTAAGAAACCTACTCCGAGCACATGGTTTACTGGATGACCGCTATAGTATATGGTGTAGTGGCTCTTCTCCAGGAAACCGGTCCCTGTCCATCGCATCACTTGCAACGCTGTTATATCAGCCCTATATTGGGACAAGGTATCGGCTAGCTGCCTGTCAGCTTCATCTCTGTACAGGGAGCGCACGTTCCATGAGAAAATGCGCAAATCGTTATTCCGTGTTCATTGCCGGGTCCGTCGTTTTAAAATCCGTCCTGTCCGAGGCTCCTATTGTGGCTTCGTAACAAGTTGTTTTCCGTTTAGGGTTGTCAGCCCTACCCAACCTCCAACCTGGAGGACCAGTTGGTACAATTTGTCCCGTTTTTAGGCGCGGGAGACTAGCCTTCATCCTTCTCCGTCTGCAGCTTTTCGTTAAGAAAGAGCTCCCAGCGGTCACCACGTGGAGGTGGAGATAGGGTTTGGTAGTAGAGCTGTTGGTGTTGGTTCAGCAGGCATTTCCCAGGTTTTATGCTCCATCGTGGGTGCCAACACACGTTTCGCCCTGGGACCTATACTATCCTTTGACTACCACCTGGTAGAGGTGGAGGAGAGGGTTCTGACAGGCAATCCTGTAGTTCCTTCTCCTTTGTGGTTGAAGTTTCCTTCTGCCGCGCCTTCCTCTCCCGTTTTCTGGAAGAGTTAGGTAACAGTCTTATCGACAGGCCCTGCCATAATCAGGTTTCCGATAACAGTCATTAAGGTAACTCCAGGTATCCAACATTCTTTCGCAGCTCAGTGTTCATCATAGTAAAACTGAGTTGACCACCAGGACTGCTGAAGCCATTGTAAGGCAAACCCATCAGTCCATTCCCAATGGAGGAGGCCATCGTATAAACCTTGATTGTTAAATCTTGGCTTCGTGCCAGGCTTCAGCATTTTTTTTCCCACAGGCACTCCCGGAAAATGCTAAATTGTCTCTCTCAGATTGCATGCTTTGATTCATCTCGCATGGTAGCATCTAGAACTACTTACTAAATGGTGTCAGTAGCTTGAACTTTGCTTCTAAATATGAACGACCAATAAAATGAATCAATTATGTGAAAAGATTCCAATTAGCCACGGAAATCCCCTTTCATTGCCAAATAACGGTTGCAAGTATATATTTAACTTTTTCCGCCAAGTCATTCCATGTTTCCGTAACTATTGAAGTGATTTATATAAATTCTTCATTCCTGTCTAGTATCTTTCCTCATACTATCTTTTTCGTGTTCGCGGAAACAGATACATGTAAATATTTCATGTTTTTTATTGAAAAGTCGGAATCCAAAGCAAATTGTAAAGACCATCATTAACTCGACTCTGGAGGGTACGCGCATAATACACAATCATAATCAACTGGAAACTTGATGAAACAGAAATGGCTTCATCATTCTTTGATTAGTACACTCTTGTATCTTATTGGGCACAATGGTGGATTTGGTGGATTTGAAGGAAGGCACGGAACGGGTACTCATCAAAACGTTGATGGTCCATGTAACAGCAACAATGATGACCGTGATGCTGTGAAATATTGAATAAAAGTCTTCTTGTGTGAAACGATTGTGAAATGAGGTAATGTAAAAAGGAAAGAATGGAGAATTGTTTGCTCAGCACAAGATACTTTGGAAATTAGTTCAGATAATTCGCTGTGCCGAGTCAAAGGGGGTTACGTTTTATGCTTCTATAATTAGAAAATAGTTACTGAATGAATCTTATGCAATATCGATTGGAAGATTGCTTGGAAATTAACTGGGAAGGTGTAGGCAACGTAGGAAAGTAGAGGGTACTTATGTATTATTAACTCCATTGTATAATTAGGGACGAAGCCACGTCCAACTAGGAGAAGCTGCTGTTAACATAACTTAGTGCATTACTAGAAAATTACACTCATGTCTTCCGTAAACTCGTTGAAATTATTTAATGTTTTTATTTTAAGATACATCCGACGATTTCAGATACCATCAGAAGTTATCCAGAAAACCATTATAATTTGTTTGCTAACCTCACAACCATAATCATAATTTACCCTCTCAAGTGAGAACACATGGCGCTTGAATTGTCGCAATTAACGCTTACCCAGCCTTTGGAAATCCTTTCAGGCTCAATATTTCCTTTTTGACTGAAAACAACCTGACACCAGATCTGAAGGAGTACTTGAAATCCCATACTTGATGTGGTGATTAATCCTGACCAGAAGGAACGTACAAAAAAGTAAGTCTTTGATCCTGTTGAACTAGAAACCGAAAAATGCAGTGGAAGTAAAAAAAGGATGCTGAGTCGTTTGGTGGTAATGTTGGTAATGAGTGCCTCTGCTAATGGAGTGATGGGAACAAAACTGAAATCTATTCTCGGATACCGTAGGAGGTCATCCCTTTTCTCTTTAGCGGTGTTGTTCGTTCGTGTGTGGAATCGACCTATTTTTTTTGTGGAGGTAGTTTTTGTAATAGAAGCAAATGAGGTGGAACACACTATCCCATGGTTTGTGAGATATTACAGAACACTGTGGACATAATTCGTGTTTTTGGAAGCGACTTTGCATCGTATCTTTAAAAATTCTCTTCCTGAATTCCTGAAGCTAGCACTACTTTAATACAGAATAAAGGACATAATGTAGAACGTATAGAAAGAGCCTGTGACTTGGAGTTTATGAATACACTCAAAGCCTTCTCTACTTGTCGTAAGAGGCGGCTAAAAGGGATACAAATTTGTGAGCTAGCAACCTGCAAATTTTGAACACAACGCTTCTGGACTCACCTCATGGCAACAACCTTTGGCTGTGTCCACGATGCTTGACAACTGTAGCGAGGGTCCTGAGAATGTTTGCTACATCCAACTTGAGGGGAAATTCCAGCGATATAAGCTGGCCATTCTGGGATTAAGCGTCGTAAAATGGTGGGACTCTGGAGAGTATTCCTCTTCCTCTTGCCATGTCATGGGTGTCGCATTTGCTTTTTGTACTCTCCAAGGCCAAGTGGTAGCAGCGCGAATCCGGTGTCGGGTTGCTTCTGACGGCTAAAACCAGGCGCGCTTTCTTGACCTGGGAGCTGATTTCTGACACACTTTTAAGTGTGGAGGAGGATGCTTACTACAAGTAATTAAACGCAGTTCAGGGGAGGCTTCCTAAGGATGACATTGTGATCGTGATGGGTGATCTGAATGCCAAGGTGGGGTCTGACAACATCTTGGCCGGACATGTGATGGATAAACACGTTTTTGGCGACCACAACGATACTGGTGCGAGGTTCGTGGATGTCGGTAACTTCCACCACTTTGTCATTGGTAGCACATTGTTCGAGAATTGAGCCTGTCATACGGTCAGTTGGTTTAACTGATCGACGCCGTACGAGCAATTAGATTGACCAATTCCCAATCAGCAGTAGATTTATGAGTTGTCTTCTGGATATGCGTAACAAGAGAGGCGCTGACATCGGCCTCGAAGGCTATCACTATCTGATGGTTGCCGTTTGTATTGCCCAGTTCCCGCTCGACAGTGGGGGAGCTATCTTGCTGATCGAGCGGCAAACATACTGAGTAACCTGGCTGAGAATATTGATGCGCATTAGGCCGTCATCAAAAATGCCTTTCTCTTGGGTGCTAAACTGGTCGACGACCACTTCTCGAAAGGACATTACAAGATCTGGCTGACTTCGGAATTGTGGAAGCGGATTGATAAACGGAAGGAGTTGAAGGCTCTATTGACCGCTCCGAATCATGGCGGGGTGTGAGGCATGCAAAAGTGAGGTGGTGGAACTTGAAGGAATACTGGGCCGCATTCCCTTCTACAGAAGAACACTGTGCACACAGTAGCAACAAGCATATTGCAGACAGTTCATTACAAAACGAACTAGGGAAAAATCGAAAGAGGAATACGCATCGGAAGTATCCAAATAATCTTCAGGACATAAAAGAGAAGGCAAGGAACGACAAAAGGAGATAACATACTACTTTGTTAGAAAACCGTCCGTCCAAAGCCATGGAGATTACGAATAAATCTCTAACAGAAAGGACGAGCAAAGGAAGAAAGACTAGAGCATTCGCTCTGCTCATTAAACTGATGGAAGGGAGGACATTTGTGGAAGTTCTCAGTGACATCTGTTACAAATTCAATCCAGAAGATAGTGGAGCAGAAGTGTTTTCCACATGGAAAACGAATGGTGTTAAATTAAGCCTGAAGACAGCTTGCAAGAGTCATGGGACTTCTGATAGAGAAGGCTCTAGAGTCTATGTGCATTCTAGAAAATCAAAATCTTGCCTGCCTGCCAGAAAAGGCAGAAGTAGAGGAGACCATCATGGGTGAATATCCGAAGGTAACCAATGCGCGGGTAGGGAGTGTGAAATCTTGAAACCAAAACTCACTGTGGTGGAAATCACCGGAAAATACGTTAAGAAACTTCTCGCAGTAGGGAAATTAAGATTGGATGGGTAGTATGCAGGGTACGAATGGGGACCACCCTCACGAAACTGTACCCTAGTATCGAGTTCACCCTGGAGATGGAAAAGGAAAGTTGATTACCTTTCTTGGACCTTGAAGAGGAAGAAAAAAAATGGATCTGGAAATCTGCAGAAAACCGACGGACACCAAACGGGTTATTCCCAGGATTTGGAATATTGCTTATCAGTCGTAAAGTCGCCCCTTGTAACTATGTGATTCTCCCTATGCTAACTATTCCCATTTCCTCGGAGGAAGTGATGAAAGAGACACCTCCATTTAGAGTACGGCATACGGTCGGAGTGTGTGTGGGGCATTTCCCTGTTCGCGCGTGCAGCGCTGGGAAGACTCAGGAAAGAAAACAAGGATGAAAAAACTTTATTTTTCATCTACGAGGAACGACCTAGCGTATTTTACTTGGAAAAAGGGAACTACGGAAAAATTCTTCTGTTTCTCGCTAGAAAAATCTTGCGATTAGTCAAGAATTATAAAAAGAGAGAGGGGAAAGGAGAGAGAAGATAAAAATAGATAAAAATATTTTTTTTTGTAAAAACAACTAATGTCAAGACAAGGTTGGTGTGAAAAGTGTAAGTTTTTCCTTTTTTTTTCTCTTTCTTATTATCCTTATTCTTCCTTCATTTTTATTGCATTATTTTTTTTTTTATATTCATTTTATTGCATTATTTATTTTATTATTTTCGAATTTTGTTTTGTTAATTCTTATTTTTTTTTTCGCTCGGTTTTCTGTTTGGTTTTTCTTTTTGGTTCCTTATTTTAGATTCCTTTTAATTCTACGACAGGATTTATAATATAGATCATACGATGAATTCTAATTAAATCCTTTTAATTTGAGGATGCCCTCCTTTTCTCCTCCTCCTTGCCCCCACCAAACCTATATCTATCATTATCAAATAATGGCCTGAAGATGTCAAGGATGGGAGGGAACCTCAGAAGCCCCGCCTCATTGAAACTCTGAATCAAAGGAAACAATGATTGAGGCTGTGATCCGTCGTGGATTTTTGCCCCTCGACCGCGGCACTCGGGTCCTAAGACGTTTTTTTAATTTTCAGGTTTAGTTCGCGTTCTGGTTTATCTTGTTAGGCCGTTGCGAATACCCTTGTTCGTTGAGATATTTTTTATTTCCGGTGCGGAACCATGCATGATTTTGTAAAAATGATACGTGGAGGATCAAAGCGCTCAAAGGACCCCCTACATTCCCGAGCCTGATTAGCACAGAGGCGTGCGTCGTTAACAAGCAGCGTGGGCAGAAGTTTTTTCTGCACGCAAGTGAAATAATTTTTCTTTGGTTGTTTCTTTTTCCATTTATAATTGTGGAGTCGTAATTCCGCATCAACTTAATGCCGGAGCCAACCAATTCCCGAAAAAAATATTTTCAGTTCTGGCCAAGCTCAGGTCAATAAGGCGAATTTGCGCTCAATACAATTCGTAGTCATGTTGTGTTCTGCGAATTATAGAAAAGAGCACTTAATGTCTGCGAGTCGCTTCGGTCACGCTGTCCCCAGGGCAGAGGTGAGGCAGCGTCTGACGATTTGCCTCTGCCCTGGGAAGAAACCGTAAAGCCGTCATCGCCTAATATTTCGAAAGTTTGGGTGCTAAGCCCTAAAGGAGGGGTCCGTGAACCAAAAAAAGTGGGAGTAAGTTGCTCCCCATTTGGTCCGGTCCGGCATTAAGTTGATGCGCACTTAGGACCCCATAATTGTTAAAAAAACATATTAGAAGTACGTTTCATCGACGAGATCCCGGGCCTCGCGACCTTTATCGCCTTCCCTCGAGGTCACCTCCAGGTCAATGGAGCTTGACTTGCTAGCGCAAAGCACTGATTGGCGGTGGCATGAGTCCACGAGGAGAAATCCTGTGGGTTGGGTTGATCCTTCCACGCGGGGTGCTAGGACGATGGACGCATATGCCGCTTCACAGATTGGTTCGAGGGCAATTTTCATCTTCCGCGTGAAGGCTTTGACCAACACAACCCTACGGGTGGATTTTAGGATGCTGTTCACTTATGTATACACCCTATTTAGAGACAGAGCAGCAGAACTGGAACTTCAACCAGTCTGTCGGACGAATCGAGTGGACCTCTTTTCGGGAGGCTCTTCGCCAGCAGTTTAAGGATTCTCTGGATCATTAGGATATCCCTGAACTGATGCGAAACTGCACGCAAGGTCGATCCGAAGATTTCGGCAGCTATTATAAGGTTGTGCGTTGGCCAGCCAATAGGCTAGATAATTCCTTAACGGAAGACAAATTGGTAGAGTGGACTGAGACCCGACGTTCAGAGGCAACTTCTCTATTTTCTGGCTAGCACGGTTTGCGAGCTGCGTAAGTTAGTGCAGCAGAGCGAAATTTTAGAGGAGCGTCTCTCAAGCAGGCTCTCTAACCAATTGTGCCGCTATTCTGCTGAATCTGAAGAGGGTGTTGACAAAAAGAACATCTCAGGAAATCCTCAGCAGACTTGGTTTGTTGGAATTGTCGGGAGATTGGACATTTGTTTGAAGACTGTTGGGAGGATCCCAAAGTTGATTGCTTCGCTTGTGGGCGCCCGAACACACGTAAGCCCGTATGTTCAAAATGCCGAGTTCCAGAGGCCAGCCCCAGTCGTCAGGGCGTTCATGGATCGGACACACGCGATTGTGTAGGCATTGCGACAACGAAAGTTACCTTGTTGAAGCGGTTCGACAGTTTGAATATGACCCACCCAGATTTGATCCCACCACCCATTATTTCTAGAAAACCGATGCTTTCGGTTCTGGAGCCGTTGCACGTACGACTGCTACAAAACTAAGCGGCCAGAGAACGGATCTTCGGAGTGGCAGAGATGGCGAAGAAAAAGCCTAAGCGCTCAACTCTTGGCAACCGTCGTCTCTACTACTCTACCGTTCTCACAAGTCGGCCCAGCAATAATATTCGCCCATATGCGGATGTTACACTGTTGGGTGAATATGTTTCAGGACCGATGGATACCAGAGCTACCGTAAGTTGCTTGGCTTTGAATTTCGCTCTGAAAATTATTAACGACGCTCGGTACAAGTGGGAGAGACTATGTATCGATCTCAGGATAGCTGACGGGACTAGGCACTCTACAGTAGGCACAAAGTTGGCTGAAATCACGTTTTGTGATCCCACGGAATCGATGACTTTCCTTCTAATTCCGTTGTTAACCCAACATTTTTACCCTGGTGCTTTACTAAGAATCAGAAGGCGGAGAAAGTTTCATTTCTGTACCATGGAGAGTATAACTTGGAAGCTAAAGCGAAAAGGGAAATCATAATCTCAGTAAGACCAATTGAAACTCCGAAATTGCTCATATTGTCGGGAATAGATCCATCTACCTATCACTGATATGCTTCATATGGAGCCCCAAAATTGAACGTTAGAGGCTTCATCAACACAAAAAATAGTAGCCGCTTCCCCGATATCCAATTTGCTTTTAGACCTGTTGCAAACATCTCTGATTATGCAAGACACTATAAAGAAGCCACCCTGCTTTGGTGCTTGAGGTCCGTGACACCGACAAAGTTATAGTGTGCTCTGTAATTTTGCTACGACCAAAGTCTAGAGGGTATGTTCGACTTTAAGGCAGTGACTACCGTGAGCAGCCTTTGATTATCCCAAATACCTTGCAGAAGGACGATGACGTAGAAACTATGATTCAAGGCATCAATCAAATATCGCCGCTCGAGGAGACTAAAACTTTTCATCATTTCCATGCGAAGTTCATCAAAGCTCGTGTTCCAGCTTGAAGTGGCGTTCCACGGTTGGTGTTCTTTATGATATGATGGACTTATCAACGAACGTCTCAAAACTAAAATTTACTGCAATATCGTCCATCCTATCGCTCTCTATGGTTCTGAGTGTTGGCCGATTTTAAAGGCAATGAACGACGTCTTGCGATAATGGAGACGAAGATGTTGCGTTGGACTAGTAGCGTGATATGTTTTGATCACATCCGAAATGAGGGTATTCTCGATCGTTATGGGGTTGCACGGATCGTGGAAAAACTGCGAGAGAACCGTCTTCGATGGTATGGTCACGTAATTCGCGCTAAGGTGAATTCACTTGCCAAGATTGGTCTGAACATCGAAGTCGTTGTTGATACGCTGGATGGGGATTTAAAAGTCTCGCGATTGCAATACTCACACTATATACTTCCTTCAAGACTTTCCATCGTGAGAAAATATTGCGTTAATAACCCTGCATACATACAACATTTCAATTTTAGTTGGATTAAAATAATTCCGATCCTACAAATAAACACATCCTCGAAACTGAACACGATACGCCTACATCCCCAAGTAAATGATATCCAGACAATCTAAGTCTGTGAATAAAATTATATCTTCAGCGTCGTCGAGGGATTGTCTCGAAAGGAAGATAAATTTGAATATTTATGTGATGGAGTCTAAGAGTAGAGCCTACCATTGTTTCCAGACGAGTGAGAGATTTGTGGTTTGATGAACCATATTGATTAGATTTATGGTATCGTAACTAACACATATGAGTCGCATACAGATTCAGATATCTTTCAGCTGTAATAAATCTCGAATATCACTTTCCTGTGAAGCAATTCACTTCACGGAGGGATTTCCTACCTATGGGAATCTTGAGGGGTCATCTACTGACTCTTGGATTAGTGATAATTATCACTGAGCCATAAAATCAATTAGCACTTACTTGTTAAATAGTCGTATCTTTTATCTTTTCCAAATTCCCAACTTCTGAGCTTCATTCTCCGACACTTCTGTACATAGATACGTGGTGTATGGGAGCGTTTTCCATCCCAGACCGAATGAAAAATTCCACTGAATAAACCAATCTGAATTTTCCTTTTCACATTTCCATGATATGTGTATGAACGGCTGGAATAGATACCTTTTTTATAATCGTTTCCACTTGTCTGTTTATTTTGCTGCTTAGAATAGTTTACACGTCCCCCGTCATCTTATCAAAAGATTTTTGGTCTTTTTCCTTTTCCTCGATAAACACATATTTCACACGGAGCGTGCTGATCCTTACTGTCAGGCAAATATAAATGGAATTCTTGTTCCTTTCACAGGTTGTTTCTTATATTTACTTTTCTATATGAGTGAAAGCTATCAAAATTCTTATCTTTGGTTTGAAAGAAAGATAAAATGTTTATGGAGGAAGTCGCGTTCTTTGGATGTTGTTCGTTCAATCATTTACACAGGATTTACTGAAAGGATGTCCAAAAATTAATGACATTTTTTGATAAGGAAGAATTTGAAATTGAATAACTTCCGTCTTTTATGGAGGAAGCAACGGAGCGGAGTCGAAGTGCTGGGTTGAATTTTAATGTGGTGGATTCAGTCACATTCATTCATTCACTCATTCATTCAATTCTGATGGTAGCCGAGCATAATCGTATTTAATTTCCTTCAGAGCAATGGCTTTCATTTTATGGAGTACTGACATGCATATGAGATATAATTTTCTTGGGGTACCAAATTGAGGCTATTCGAAGTGAATATCACATGCATTCCGATGCAAGACCTGTGGTCCATGCTTCCCTACTGTTCACCTCTAATTACTTGAGCATACAAGAAGACGTTATGGAGTACATACGAGTGCATGCCTATATGCCTTTCATATTTGAAGGGAACCTGAAATTCCAGGTGATATCAAATCTGGATTGAAAGGGAATTTCAGCTTTTGTAGACTACACATGCAGCCGTTGAGCACTTTCAAGCTGTGCATGCATTCCGAAGAGCAATTAGTCTCAGTACTAAATGATGCATTCAATCACAAATTCATTACCGCACAATATGGGAAAATATCTGGAACCAAGGGTGGTTGATGTGTGTACAATAAAATCTATCGGGCCCCAATGGCCTACAAATGCAACGACATATTAAACAGCGGGCTACCAAATACCTTCCCATCATCGTTGTTGTAACCGTTTCTACTTCGGGAAGGGAGACGATTTTTCTTATCGAAGCGAGTCCTTGAGGGTAATTTTTCTTTAATATCTTGTGTAGACAATGTGATGAGGTAGGTTAACGTCTGCTGTAAGTTCGTTATTTCTAGGCTCATGAGAATACAGCCACCGATGTTAATCGACGCAGTTAAATGCCTTTTTGTGATATGCGTTTAAGTAGATGAGGGGATAAATTATCCCTGATTAAGGTTCGTTTAAACTGTACGTATTTGTAGGGTTATATGTAGCAAATAAATCCGAAATTGGAATAGGTTTTGTAGCCTTCTGACATAGGAAATTTTGAGCACATGACCTTTGGGGTACCTTTCAACCAAACATAAATACCAGCAAGCATGGGTTCTTCTTGACCGAAGATACAGTAGGGGGGCCGTCTCAAGACACGGGGGGCCTAGACGTCAACGACAGACTGTGTGGAGTTGTCAAATCTCCCATCAGCTGCGTCCCTTCGTGCGGATAAGGGAATGCTCGGCGAATGTGTCATGGCCATGCATGGTAGGTGGGAAGTAAACGCCCACCCGTGGATAAAAATTGGCTATGGGAACGATACC
Source organism: Hermetia illucens (assembly GCF_905115235.1). Taxonomy (NCBI): domain Eukaryota; kingdom Metazoa; phylum Arthropoda; class Insecta; order Diptera; family Stratiomyidae; genus Hermetia; species Hermetia illucens. The sequence goes on from NC_051852.1 coordinate 9,070,861, forward strand.
CAGAAATAAAACCAAACATGGAGGAGCAGAAGAAGAATGAAGGTACGATGCAGGGTTTCGGAAACCCAGTACCGGCGGTTTTCGGGAGTGAGCAAGCGGGTTCCCGGCCGTCGATATCCAACGACCGCAGTGCCTCAGTAGTGGGAACCTTGGCTACTGTGGCATCTAATGTTACAAGCATACGGGAGGAACTTGAACTGGCTTCAGTGTTGGACCCGTTCAGAAGGAGCTCGATTTTTCGCAGATCCCCTCCCACACGGGCACAAGCGCCCACGATCGCTACCGCCAGTGGGAAGCGTATAGCGGGAGTCCTCGATGAGGAAGAATCACTGACGCCGATTCACCCGAGCGATGTTTTGGGCAATGATCAGTCTGGAGCTGCCTTTACTGCCCTCGGTAAAAAGATCATGGAGCTGTATGAGTTTATAAAGGAGCGCAGGAACATTCACCAAAACATAAGGGCCATGATAAGAGGCATCCGTTTGACGTACGGCAAGGCCCAGGATGAACGAGTAGGGAAGTCGCCGATTGGAAAAGTGAACCAGGCAACTCAAGTAACACCGGTTCAAAACACAAAAGGAGAGAAACCAGGGAAGAGGATGCGCGCGAAGCTGAATGACTCAACAGGCCAGCAAACTCCGAAAAGAAAAAAGGACTCAACTCCCAAGACGGAGTTCATGAAAAGTACGTCTGAAGCTGCCAGTGAAAATATTGCAGTGGCTACCTCGAGAAAAGGGATCGAACCTTCAAAGGCGGATGCGGAAGCTTGCAGGAAGGTAGAACCGCGGAAAAGAAATGATCGGAGGAAGATAAGATCGGAGGTGGTTTTCATTTCCAAACGAGGCGAAGGGTCATATGCCGACATTCTCAGGAAAGTGAAGGCAGACACCGAACTCACTAATTTGGGAGACAACGTCAGCCGCATTAGACGCTCCCAGAAGGAAGATCTTATGTTGGAACTTAAAAAATCCAAGGAGGTAACCGCGGACAAATTCTTAAGCCAAATCGGGAAGACTTTAGGGCAGGAAGCCGACATAAGAGCTAGCAGGCCGGAGATCACTATAATCTGCAAAGATATAGATGAAATCACGACGAAGGAGGAGGTTCGCGAAGCGTTGGAGAAACAGTTCGATCTTGCCGGACCACAAGAGTCAGTGGTGAAAACGCTAAGGAAGGCCTATGGGGGAACACAAACTGCCATCATCAGCCTACCAGTGGAGAACGCACTCAAACTGTTAGCAGCAGGGAGAGTGAGAATAGGCTGGGTTATGTGCCGCTTTAGGGAACAGGTGGCGTTAAAACGAAGTCATGCACTAGCCCAAATGACAGGTCAAAGCAATGCAGGAGATGCGGATTGGAAGGCCATATCAGCAAGGACTGCGGAGCTGACCCAAATTGTCTACTGTGCAAAGGAAAGGAGGGTGTGGACCATCGGCACATTGCAGGCAGCAGCAGGTGCCCGGAATACAGGAGAGCCCTTAGCACAAATCGCAGATGAGGTTGATACAAATGAACCACAACCACTGCGAGGCGGCGCAGGATCTACTCGCGCAAACCATCCGCGAGAAAAACATCGATGAGGCCATACTAAGTGAACCATACCGAAACCACGGTGGTAGCGTTTGGGTCAAAGACCAAACGGGCCAAGCAGCGCTGTGGACTTGTGGAGAACAAGCCTTCCAGGAAATAATGAAGCACCCGGAGGAGGGCTTCATCAGAGCGAAGGTGAAGGGCATCCACATCTAAAGCTGTTATGCTCCACCCAGCGCTACCCTCGTCGAGTATGAGCGGATGCTTGCCGCTCTTGTCTTGGATGCAAGAGAACGTTGGCCGATTTCAATGCATGGGCTCTTGAATGGGGCAGCCGGATAACTAATGTCAGGGGACGTGTTCTCCTCGAAGCATTCGCGGAGCTGGACGTGGTACTGGCGAATGTTGGGTCTTCGTACACTTTCCGGGGAAGGGGCCTGGGGTCTATAGTGGACCTGACATACGTGAGTGCCACTTTAGCCAGTAGAATCGCTTGGCATGTCAGTGAGGACTATACTCACAGCGACCACCAGGCAATCTGCATAGAGATCAAGGGCAGATCGAGGTCAAAAAAGAGTTTTCGCAGAATGCCGGGTGGTATGCTTGGCTGGACAGTGAAAGATTTCGAGGGGGACACGTTTTCCGCGGTGCTCAAATCCGACATATCCCTGACTGGTACGGCTGGAGAGAAAGCCTCCCAGAAGTGGCAGCTAGGTACCTACCCAAGAGTTCAAGCAGGTCTGAAGTTGCGTTCGGAGGGGCGTGGGGGGCCTGTGATACAGATAGACGAAATTACCCACTTACGTGTAATCGATCATTTAGGGATATACGGAGAGAATTACCAGCAAGCATGGGTTCTTCTTGACCGAAGATACAGTAATCGACGGGCCTTAATAGAAAAGAAAATTCAGGCGTTAGTTGACTTACCTTAGATAAATCAAAGGGAGGCTAGATTGCTGGGAAGAGCATTGGATACCATGCGTTCCGCAGTTCAGAACCTACGGAAAGCAGCATTCAATGCATATGAAGGTGTTCCATTCATTCCATTCGTCCTGACGAGGAAAATGGATATGATAACTCGGAGGGAGTTCGACTTAACGTTACGAGATTCAAAAATGCCCGTTACGATAAATGACATCGACCAATTCCTAGAAAATAGATGTGTGGTCATGTCCCCCGGTTGGGATGGTCTAAGTGGGATATCCAAGGCGGAGGATCTTTTTTTTTCATTTTTTTTTTTTTTTTGGGAGTAGGGTAGGTGAATGCGTTTACGCACAGAGTGTTGGACTCCCGCAAAAGCACGCTGGCGGACTACCAACTAAACACCTCCCTGTCATCAGAGAACTAGCCTGGAACCGTTTGACACATTACTTCGGGCTAGCCCTCCCGCTCTCCCGGCTTTGGCAGCCTTCAAGTCAGGGAATTCCTTTCACCAACGGGAGGGGAGGGGAGGAAGGGAGTTGTTGTTAGTTCAGGGAACCCCTTACCGTCCGATCCCTCTGCGGGTCGAGTTCAATCTTCTTTGTAGTAAGAAAAGCCCGAACATAATGCGCAATACTATTCCAGCTGTCAGCGCTCTTCAGCACCTCTCTGACAATGTTGTCTGGAGAGAGCTCCCCTGTGTCTGTATAAAGCTGCTGGCGGAGGCCGTCCCACCTCTCGCAAGAGAAAAAGGTGTGTTCAGTGTTATCCGCCACTCTATTGCAGAACACACAATCAGGAGATCGCGCCTTCCCAACCCTGTGCAGGTAAGACTGAAAACCTCCATACCCACTTAGAAGTTGGGTAAGGAAGTAATCAATCTCACCGTGCTTTCTGTTCATCCACGGGTCTAATTTGTCGATGAGCCGCGCAGTCCACTTGCCCCTTGGCTCATTTTGCCAAGAAAGTTGCTACTCGCTAAGGGTGCGTTGACGTTCTTCACGGGCAACCACTTCTCTTAAGTTTTCGCCCTTACGGCGATAGATAGCTTTGCGCTCCTTGGCAAGGAGGGCAACGGGGATCACTCCCGCAATCACCATCACAGCCGGTTCGGAGACGGTGCGATAAGCAGACGCCGGTTGCCGGTCGCGGTCGTAGCGAGTATGAGACAATATACTTTCACCTACTAGCCAGAGGCCGGTAACCCCTCCTGCCAACACCCTTTTGCGCGCAACCAGGACAACAGGTCCGCACCGGACGGATTCAGGGGCAACGACATCAGCAACGGAATATGGTTTACTCTTTTGGGTCTTGGAACGTTCGCACTCTAAATAAAATAAAAGTTCTGCGAGAAATTTTCAAAGCGGTTTAAGGATACAGCATCAATATTCTGGCTCGGATTCAAGATTGACGACATTATTTCGCGCAAAATATTCACAAGGGGGAAAAATCGGGAAGCAGAGAATTTGGAGTGGGTTATCGCGGACAAAAAATTCAAAAAACGAGTCATTGACTTTAAAGCAATAAATGAACGACTGTGTCCGATTCGTATCAAAGCAAAATTTTTTAACGTATGGCTAGTGAACTGCCCCGCCAGCGGGCAAGGACGAGTTCTACAGTACCCTGGAACGAGTTTATGACGCACTGCCTTCTAACGGCATAAAAATAGTGTTCGGGAATTTCAACGCCCAGAGTATTCTCATCGAGGAACAACTGGAAGAGACACCCACCATGAAGACACAAATGACAACGGGCAGCGTCTTACTGTCGATGTCATGCGCAGGTTCCACTTACGAGAACAACTGGTACGAGTGACCGAACTGACCATGGCTAAGACTGAATCGTATGTAAAGGTGCTTGGCAAGTTAACGCAACTCTTCGAAACGAACTGTCAATTAAAGCAAGCAAAATGGATTCGCCTCTATGCTTCTTATCCTTGCCCTTGAATATGTTATCCGCAAGCTGGTGTTAGGTACCATGGGCACATTGCTCTACAAATTTTCGCAAATAGTGGGATTCGTTGACGGAATAAACATCGCCATGTGTTCAATTCCAGACGAAAAGGATGTATTCCTACAACTAAATGAAGCCTAGCTAGACAGGCGCCAATACAACAAAACTTGACAATCGGCGACTTTAATTTTGAAAATCGGGACAACTTTGTGTACCTATAAGTAAACGTAGCAAGGGTGGTAATGAAAAGGATGAAGCTTAGCGTCGGATAATGATGGCCAACCAATTATACTATTCAGTCCTACGGATAATGAAAAGCTCAGTGGACCAGGCCGGTAAAAAGCTCCTGACATATTCCAACTGGAGGACGCGATTGAAGGATCGAGATGGCTGAAGGATGATCTGGAGGCCAAGGACGAATTTAGTCTGAGCCGCCATTGAAGAAGAAGGACATCTATAGGTCTTATATCTACGCCTATAATCTGGAAACGATGGACCAATCGAGTCAGTACTTTGCGAAAGGAGAGGTAAAACCAAAGTAATCGCGCCAAAGTCGCTCAAAAATCTTGGTTATGTTGACAGTTATCTCGACTATCGTGGTGTTGCGCATTCTGCGTTCCTTCCGCCGGGCCAATCTGGCAAACGCGAAAACTATTCGCAAGATGAGCCCGTGGACAAGTCATCGGTCTTGCATCATGACTCTGATAGAGCATTGACGCCAAAAATGATCCTCATATACTTCCACCACCTCATCATTCACCTGGTTTAGCACCGTGTGACTCAGAAGATCCCCCTGGAAAAAATTGATATAAATGCATTGCACTGCAAGGGATTACGGTGAAGGGATGAAATTGATTTGGGTGAATAAATAAATATTTTTCATTTTATAACAAAACTCACCTTACTTTTTGAATACAGTACTATTTTCATTTCATTTCCCCCGAGCCCTGATCCCGGCATTTCGGTCCATTTCAATTATTGAAGCAATTCATAAACTTAAATCCATATGTTTACACATGCCTTTAATATAATACGAAGCAAATATAATTAATGATCTTCTATCCCACATTATCTCTTCAGAAAGCATGTATCTCGTTTGTGGGAATACCTAACCGCAACTTGTGAAAGGGAATCAAAAGGGATGATCGCGTTGGCATGTATGAATGGTCATATTAGGAGTTAGGAATGATTGTCCTTATCGAAGACGGTGATGTAAAGAGAAATATTTCTAAACACATTTTCAATTTTCATTCATAGTTTTAACACTTTATGATAGCGCATACTGAAGGGATAGAAAGATGAAAATAGGTCAAATACGCATTATCGATTATCTGAATTCATTTTAAGTTTTCATTTTCAACAACATGGAAGGCGATGGAGCTCTTCCGTGGTGGTGGGTCCTAGTCGTATGGCCCTTCACATTAGGATACGTCAAGTAATGTTTACAAGTTTTGTCTTACGAACAATCGCTTACAGTATTGTTCACTTTGACTTTTTAGGGTTGCAAAGTTGTATCTAAAATCTTCTGAATTTGAGAAGTTCGGTAATGGCTGGCTACATATTTTTTCAAATGAAGTTTTCTGAAATGGTAGGTAGGTAGATATCAGTGGTTGTTCTGTGGTAAGACCTTGATTGTTGCTATGGAAGCAAGAAAGCAGAGTCCAGCCGGTTCAGATCTTCAGAGCAAGCCAGTAGCATTCGCGAAGGAAAGTAGCTCTCCTTGCAGCTAGAAATCTCTTTGATATCCCCAAAGAATGGTTTACCCAATGTTCGTAGTCTGACTATAGCTAGAGCTGGGCAGGAAGTGCCTGAGGGTCTCGCCCTCTTCTCCGCAGCTTCGGTAAAGCAAATTGTGGGGTATGCCAAGCCTGGCGGCATGGTCCTCTATGGGTCAGTGCGCCGTGCAGACAGCCGTCATCTTGTATGCATTTGCACGCGTCTGGCGCAGAAGCTCTCGTGATCGGGTTTTGTTATAAGCGCACCAAACCCTCCTTGACTTGGTGCCCGTCAGCCCGCTCAATCCTCTCTATGTTTCTATGCCCGGAAACCCAGAGGAGAGTGACCTTGAGCGTGCACTCAAACTGTTCCGCGCGTTTCTGCACTGCCCCACCAGCCTGGAGGACGTTGTTGCTGAGTACAAGGCCTTGATGGCTGCTTGGCTGTCGGCCAGAATGGCTATGTTACACTCGGTGTACGGATCATGCTCCAGCCATCGAAAGACTTCCATTACCACCAGTACTTCTGATTGGAATATACTCGCAAAGCCTGCGAGACCATACGACCCGCATACATTACGTATATTCGAGAAAACCATCTTTTATCCGTCGGTGAAGAATATTGGGTCAGAACCTTGAAACACGTCGCCACTCTGCCCTGGTTGGAAAGTCCACATCAAAGTTTCTCGTGAAGTTCAGCTTTCGTGTGGCGTAGTCCGTGGGGAATGCCCACATTTCCCGGGACGTAGAGAAAAGCGTCTTCTTCATAACTGCCCTCAAGTGGATGTCCAGCACGTACTCTAGGGTTTTCAATACGAAAGAGGTAAGGCTGATAAATCGAAAGTCGTTCGCGAACTCATGGCCGCACCTACCCGCTTTCGGTGTGAAAACCACTGGTGCGCGTTTCCAGGACATACAGCTTCGAAAAATCTCAAGAAGCCACTTCACAACCGTTTCCGGCTGCTTCTGTAGTATGACTGGCATTATGCCAGCTGGAGCCGGAGATTTAAATGCGGAGAAGCTATTTATAGCCCAGGGGATCTTATCCTCGGTAATTACCGATTTGATAGTCTCGTGCGTCCTCTTTGCTTCGGGAAAGTGCGTCTCCAAGGCTCCAAGGTTTCACCACCATGGGCTCTTATGTTTCTTTAACAGAATCTTACTGAGTCTTGCGGATTCGCTGGTGCTTCCGATGTTCTGACAATAGTCCAACCGAGATCACCCCTTAGCGGTGTTGATGGTCGACTTGAACTCCATCAGGCAGTTCTTGTATGGCTGCCAGTATCCTGTAGCAGATATTGAAGATTTTCCTGCTCAGCTTCCCGAGGCTGGAGAGATCTTCATTCCACTAGGGTGGCAATGTTTTTTTGCAGTATTTAGCAGGGCACGAGACTTTAAAGGCGGTATCGAATACTTTTTCCAGAGCTCCAACCGTTGACTCCAGTTTGCCTGTCGTGCCAATTTTGTCAATTTGCGCACTGAAGAGTTTGTTCTTAATTACTTGACCAAAATTGCTCCAGTTGGTCCTCCTGGGGTCTCCCTGAAGGGTTTCGAGACCTCTGAGGTGAGATATAGACTGAAGAGTATTCAAATGTGATCTGAGAAGGAGCTCTGGTCAGACACTCTCTAGTTCTCCACTCTAAGAATCCCATTGTCGGTTAGTAGGGTTATATCCTTCCAAGCGCCACAGTTCTCCGAGCTGGGAAAATGGCAGTTTGGTGTACTGTTCCTATTGCACACCGATAGGTTTGTAGTAATAATAAGCATATGCCATGCATTGCCGTCTTAGCCTATCAACAGGTTGGCCTTCCTTGTTGCTATGGGGCTCGTCAAATGTTGTAATTCTTCTGGGGGAGCTGATCGATCGTGAGCCATTTAAGCCGAGGATATATACACGTTCTCTGCCCCCGCTTGCTCCAGTTTGACCACGACTAGGTCACTGGAACTCAGGTTCGGGCACAGAAATGCATGCAGACTCTTCTTTACGAGGATGCATCCTCTAGGTTTGTCCTGATTAACGTCTCCTGTGCTGTGAAATAAATTAAAATATTTACTTTGGAGCCCTTTGAGGGTTCGGTCGCCTCCAATCCAAGGCTCCTGTATTAGTGCGTTCCTCTAGGAGGAAGACAAACAGATTAGCCGAGGCGTACTTCGAGTGTTGCAGATTTGACCAGCTTGAGCGGGGGGGCTCGTTAGTCCCCGTCGGATCGGTGATCCTCATCTCCTCCAACAGCACGTTGGCGGTCCGGCTTTGCAGAGCGGAATATTTTTACCTTTGCGTTCCCGACTCCGAGTCACACTTTATAGTCGACCTTTTCCAGTACATCCAGGCACTGTATGTTTATATACAGCAGAAAAGTTTGGTTGTTTGTTTGGGGCTCCTTCTCATTGATAACTATTCAGTCGTTCATGGGAATGCTGGGGTTTTCAAGGCGCAGGGATTGGACGAGGTTGTCTTTATCCATGCGGATCTTCGGCAACCTGGGAATCTCGTGGTAGGGATGACTTTCAGCTGTATGCCCTCCCAGGCGTCGCTGATCTTAGCAACGTATGAACCGAGAAAGTCCCTGGAAAATTGGATCTCGTAAGCTGTAACATGGAACAGACCATCTGAGAGGAATCAAAGCTGGCGATGGATCTCGTGTGATTGCCTTTCGTGGTCAAGAGATGCGCAATGGCCATCTCCAACAGCCTGGCCACACAGCTCCACACCACAGGCGTTAGTTTGCCGCTAGCGGAATTGGCATCCGTCAGTGCCACACGTAAGTAGCTCCTGGCCAAGTCGCTGAAGGGTTTGCTGGTCGTTGTTGCGTAATTTTCTCCAGATGTTGCTTAACGTCCGAACTCTTGCCCACGCTGTTCCGCTTGTGCTGGTGTTCGACTTCGTCTTGAGATCAATTGCATTTGAGAGCGGTGGTCTTTACCTTCTGCTGTTATATTCCTTAACAATTGGTCTTTTTCATCCCGCTCGTCGGCATTAGCGGCCTCCTTATTCTTAGCATGCCTTTTGGTACTGACGCTTGAGTAGAACACCGGTGAACTTCGCTTCTTAGCCGGCTTCAGGTGACCGACTTCCTTGTCGGTTTTTACTTTTGAGGGATCTCCCGACGTCGAGAGTATCGGGTTAGGAGTACTTTGTCTGGCAGCAGTAGATTTCACGCTGGAAACCACTAGCCCGTCTGCCGCCTCAGTCCGGGAGGTCCCTGCGGTTGGTTTCAGCACTGCGGTGCTACGGCTGGCACCGAATGTGTTGCTCTTGAGAGCTACTGCCTCCTGGTTGGATGTCAGAAGCTCGTTCTCCGATGTTGGGCTTAGCATCAGTTTTTTTAATAATTTTTTTTTTTAATAATTGAGTCCATGTCTTGGTTCCGCGAGTATTCGGGAAAGAATGTCCACCATGGCTAGCTTGGTCACCAGGATAAGGGTCTTATTTGAAACTGAAGGTACCCAAGGTATTCAGGGTTCGCATACTAAAGACCAAACTTCCCATTAACCACGCAGTCCTCGGCGTATGCTGTCACACCTTGGCTTGGGTTCTTATTAGCACTTTCTCCAGTGCAGGGAGGACGACCCCGGGGCTGTTGCTTCGGTTCATCCCTCCGCCTGATGCACTTGCTCCTAACACATGACCAGCAGACAAGCAGATCCTCGCCAGTTGGATGAGCCTACCCCCAGCCCAGCTATACATACTCTGCGCCCGTCCGAATAGGGTTTCCAGCAGCCACTGTGAGGAGGTCGTGTGAAGACTTGCCGAATTATGCAACTTTAACCTGAAGCCTAATCAGACCAGGCCGCCGTTATCTGAGATAGTCCATTTGCTTGATGATAGCCGCATATCATTCTAAAGATTTCAAAAGTATATCAGTTTGCCTAGTTTATTGAATGACTATCTGTTTCTACCAAGTAATATGGTATCTAATATTCATTACAGCCACCCACCTTGGAAGGTAGGCTCAAGAGCATCATCGCATGACCTAATTTACATATTGCCTTCCGCCGTTACAAAGTCGTCACGTTACAAAGTGCGTATTGCACGGTAATCAGTAAATTTGAAAAATATTTTCCCAGCATTAAATCCCATTCAGTTTAAGCCAAATTTGGATGATCATCCACTCGAGAATATCTTTCTAAGACGATGCCGTAAAAAGACGTTTTCAGTAAGCTACTTGCGATAGACATTTGAGATCCCTTCATATGAAGACCTTCGCGTTGCGTTGCTTAATCATTTCATCATTATTCAGATCCTCACTTTGAAAGAGATATGCATTTATGCATGAAATAGTTTGTATTGTTTCCAAACAATCTTTAAGAAGACTAGATCAGAGGACCTGGGCATTATAGTGCCATGTTACCCTTGATGGCATGGTAGGATGGAATTCCTTCTAACCATTCTATTATTAAACTGGTAGTTGAAAAACTCAGCCTATTCATGGGGTCATCTAATCCGGGCTACTTCCAAATGTGCACATACTCGGAGTATTCCGTCGTTGTCCTCCATTTGAGTCCTCCTCAATGAGTTGGGCTGTTATTCAATACGTTTCAAGTGTATTTAAATGTTTACTGAAAATCTTCATCAGGAAAAAGGAAAGGGACATGAAAATCACTAAATTATTGATGCTGTCCGCTCTGGAGAATGTCTGAAAGAAAATCTGGTATTTATTTAGAACTCAAAAAGAAGAATGCCTACAAATTTCTAGGAACGTAATTATAAGGATGCTGCTGGTCCACGTTTGGATTGTGTTGTAGTACGTGTGTGGTTTCGTTCTGCTTGGTCCATTCGAAAAGCAATTTTGTTATTTTTTCGGGTGTTGTTGGCCATTATGTATGGACTTTGTTGAAATCTTTTTATTATTGGCTGGTGCTTAGGCGCTAAGTACTTGAAATGCTTCCATGCAGGATATTTAGTACCAGGTGTTTTTTAAGGTTCTGTGTGAAATAAAACGTTATTAGAATCGATTCATTGTTTGTCCTTTTTTTTTGGGGGAGGTGAAAACCTTCAAAAGACTCTGGTCTGGACACACCAGCGTGTGTGATTTTTGCCTACTAAAACCACCCCCGACTTCCTCCCTGACCCGCGGAACCACTATAAGGCATTACATCACAGGGCGGGGTCAGTTCACTCTAGCTTAGTCAGCTTTTTTCTATACGTGGTGAACGTAACCGCCTTTTTCTCCTCTCCTCTGCCTTTCGCAATTTGGTTTGGATAGATGTGATCATGGAGTTGACCGCATCCCAATTCTCTTGATGTGCTACCATTTTCGGTACCAGATTTTCTGGTACCAGCACCTTTCCTAGAGTCTCCTCTAAATTCTTCCTTTCTTCCACAAATCTCGGATAGTGGAAGCATTCATGTCCTCTGGGACTTCATCGCAATTTGGACAGTCGGGTGAGGTCTCCAGCTTAAACCTGTGGAGATATTGGCGATATCCTCCGTGCCCCGTGAGAAACTGGGTGAGATTATAATTGTCGTCTCTCCAACCACTCCTTGACAGCAGGAATGAGTCTTTGAGTTCACCGACCCTTTCCCGAGCTTTCCTAACGCTCTTGCCATCTATTTATGGATCTCTCCCTCTCAGCCTTCTTCGTCTTCGATAAGGGAGAGATTGGCTTCACATTGTATATATTCCCCATCTCATCTGCCAAAATGTTAATCGGTATCATTCCAGAGGTGACGAATGCTATATCATTTGAGACAGCCCTGAAGGCAGAGCATACCCTCAGGGCTGTCCTCCTGCAGACTGCACTCAGTTTGTTAGTGTTAACTGACATCCGCAACGTCTCCCTCAAAACTTGACGCGCATAGAATATGATTGAGGTCACCACCCTGGCTATAAGCAACCTAGAGGTATGCCGTGGCCCCCCCACGTCCGGCAGAATCCTTGCCAGGGCCATACTTGCAGTTGATAATTTGTCGCAAACATACTGTACGTGTTGCTTATAGCTGAGCTTCCTGTCTATCACCACCCACAAATATTTGATGGTCGGCTTGGAATTGATGATATGATTCCCGATTCAAATACAGACGTAATTTCTCTTCCGGCGCTTAGTGATGAGGACCGCTTCTGTTTTTTCCTCCGAAAGTGTCAGACCGAAGCTTTCTAGGCAGCTTTTAACAGCACTGATTGCCTCGCTTGAGTATAACTCAGAATCTTCGAGATGCTTTGCGACAACAACCAGTGCTATGTCGTCAGCGTAACCCACCACTGTGGCTTCCTTCGGAAGGGGAAGATTAAATACATCGTTGTACATGATGCTCCACAATAGTGGGCCCAATACGGAGCCCTGTGGGACACCCGCGGAAATAACGTACTCCTGGGGTCCGTCATCGGTGTCATACCTTTCAGTTAAATAACTATCGATATAACAGCGAAATAAGCGGGAATACCAACCGTCGATAGGGATTCGCGTATTAGATTCCAATTGGCGGAATTGAATGCTTTTAACGTCCAGGGTTACTACCACGCAGTATTTGCTGGTACTGCTCTTTCCGTGGATTGCATTTTTGGCCAAGCCAGTAACCAATTTGATGGCATCAATGGTTGATTTGGTTTTATGGAACCCATACTGCCGATCTGAAAAGCCGCCTTGGCTCTCAACAACCGGGAGTAATCTCTTATAGATTACCCGCTCTAACATTTTCCCCACAGTGTCCAAAAGACATATGGGTCGGTATGAGGATAGTTCACCTGGAGGTTTACCAGGCTTAGGCAAAAGTACCAACTTCTGTCGCTTCCATGCCGCTGGAAATATTCCTGCGGGCATGCACGTTCCAGTTAACCCGTTGGGGTGTTCCGTCCCCACGTACTCGAGGAAGGCGATCAGACCCGAGTCTGCAAGGAACTCATCTGAAGTTACCTGGTACCATAGGAACCGGGATGGCCCTCTAAGAGCATATGCTCGAGGAGAATTCTTGGAGGATGTGTTCTCGGCCCGGTTATTTGCGGTTGGCCCCCTAGTGGAAGTTTCATGGTGGTTGCGGTTATGCCTATATCGCGGGCAGAGCTCCTCGGAGCTCGAGCGTGGAGTTGCGCTGTACAACTCGGGTGCCGTACCCCTTAGTTGCAGCAGTGGTGTTAGATAGGCCTTGCATCCACTGGTATGAATGCTGAGCCTGCACTCAGTATAAACCAGGACGGCTGTGCTTGCATGGCGGGGCTCTGATTGTAGTCCCAAAATCAATCCGTGTCCGAAGAGGACCGTAGGATTAAGCCTTCACGGCAGGTACTCACGTTAAACCCCCAGGACTCTCGTGCGGGCATGCACGCTTCCAACAACTCAGCAAGCATGTCCGGTCTGGATTTCACAGCAAGCTTAAGGGCTTTATTTTGTACTCCGTCTAGGCCGGGCACTTTATTGTCTCCATTCTACTGCAGATCTCCAGTGCGAAGTGCCTCTGAATCGCCCCATCACGATTCTGTGGGCACTCTCCCCCGGGTTTACGTTCGCTTCTGAGCAGAGCTCCTTAAAGCATTTTCTTTTGCTTCGCTGGATGGCGAGCTTTAGGGTTTAGCGGGCTTCCTGATAGGCGCACTCTTTCTGCCCCTGATCGACTCTACCTATCGCCCTCTGAGCCGCTCTTCTGGCTTGGTGGCAGGCTGATCGAAGGCCGGTCAGTTCATCATTCCACCAGTAGTTTGGTTTTCTACTGGGGAATGATCACCTCCTAGGGATGGACGCGTCACATGCTTTGGCGATGCATTGGGCCACATGGACGGGTCTTTCCGTAGAGGCGCCCGCTTTATCAGGTTGATCTAACCACAGCTCCATGAAGGTCTGCTCATCCAAAGTTTTTGCAGACCAGCATGTAATCTTTCTCGGTTTTGCGTGTGATGGGTCTTTGCCTTGTGGCTGGATGCAAGTCTCAAAGAAGATTACCTGGTGATCGCTGTGGATGTTGCGTTCGCTGACGCATCAGCACATATCACGCCCCAGCGCAGGGCTGACAAAGGTCAGGTCCTGTTCCTGTTTCACCTCGCACAGTAGGCATTTGGGGTCCCTATTGTACTCGCTGGGAATGTGGCCCTTCTCCCCACATTTTCTTCATCGATCGGATTGATCAATGCTATTGGTATGCTGCTATTATACCTTCGCGAAGTGCACAAACATGGGGCATTTAAAGCACCTCTTAAGTGAAATTTGCTCTCTTAAACGCCAGACAACCAATCCGGCCCCAACAACTTCTGCGCTGGCTCCTCTGCTACTCGTATTTTGGCCGTTTGAGTACCGTCATGAGCTTTCCGTAAACCTACAACAGACTCCTCGGTAAGTTCTTCCAACTTGAATTGCTCCTTCAGACGTGTAGAAATTTCTCCTTTCGATGTTACTTCATCGAAATCCTTATATTGTATGTAGATCTCATGTTTTTGGGCATGCACTGCGGAATTCTCCCCAAGTGAGTTTTTCATTTGAGTGCGAAAGTCATCAGTTTTGCCTACGCTGGATCTTTTCAGCTCGAATCTGAGATCCTCTTTCTGGGTTCTTCGGACTCTGTTCACATTTTCGCTCAGGTCTTTTACGTCGGGATTAACTTTGACCTTTTTGAATATCTCCGCGTAGGACAGACTTCCCTTACTGGAGATAACAATCGCATCTGGATGAGTTCGCTTTTTTGCTTTTCATTTCGACTGAGGAGTGAGGAGTGAGAGTGAGAGCTCAAAATATGACCCTCAAAAAGTGTAACAGGTCTCGTTCTCACAACGTATCCAACCGAAGTGAACCAGAAGTGCATCTCTACGAAATTTCGGCTAGGGTTGGCTACAGTAAGTCTGCAGTAGCAACTTTTTTGAAAAAATTTACTGAGACTGGGTCTTCTGAGTGAAAAGTAGGATCAGAAGCCCACAGACAGACTTCTGCAGGTGAAGATAGACTCTTAAATGGGATTAGTCTTAGAGACCGCTTCAAGACGGCTGAGGACGTTAGAAGGCATTTTGTTGGACTTGGAGGAATACCAGTTTCTACAAGGACTGTACGACGAAGGGTCCAAAAGGCTGGAATATGTTCAAATCAAACGGAAACGCCTTGAGTGGGCTAAGGAGCACAAAAGCTGGACTGTTGATGATTGGAAGAATGTGATCTTCTCAGATGAAACGAAGTTCAACATTTTTTGCAATGATGGAATGCAGCATGTGCGCAGAGGGACCGGAGAGCGTTATAGCGACAAGTGTATTCTACGAACATTAAGGCATCCAGTGAATAGAATGATCTGGGGATGCTTTTCGTATCACCAAATTGGACGATTGGGTATGCTTGAAGGGACGATCAAGGCTGTTGATTATAAAAACATCCTGGAAGAAAATTTGGTACCTACCCTCGAAGAGCATTTTTTGCGTGTGGATCCAGTGATTTTCCAAGATGGTTCTGCTCCTTGTCATCGAGCTCAATTGATACGCATCACTGTTTCCTTAATTCTTATTCCATCCTCAACAAAAGTCGGTCCATTTCAACTGTCTTACCTTTCCTAATTTTTAACAGGTACAGAATTATTTACGCGAACTCGGTGCTTCCTGTATCTTATGGCCTGGCAACAGCCCGGAGCTTAATCCAATAGAGAACCTTTGGCGCATAACGAAAATTGCCGATAGCGAAAGAGGGGTCGACTTATTTAAAAGAAGGCGTTCCAACAGAAGTCTTGAAAAATTTAATCAGTTCAATGCCACGTCGAGTAATGGTGGTTATAAAAGCGAGAGGCGGTTCAACGAAATATTGAAAAGTGCGTTTAATATGTACCAATATTCCCACTTGAAAGATCAAACGTCAAAACGTTTGAAGGAATTTAATGCAAGTAAAATTTGACAATCTATTGCAAAGTATCTTTTAATAAACATGTGGAAGGGTGAGAATCAAATCTATGGCTGTAATATGTTTGTATGGCTTGTAGTTTGGAAAAATAGGAAGGAATATGTTGGATTTGTAGCTATATACGTATAAAAAAATGTGCATAGAACTTTCTCACATAACATGAACACAAAACCTTTAAACCCGAAGCGCGAGCTTTCGGTATTCCGAGTTGTTTTCGACATAATACCAATGCAGAAGGTATGAAATTGGTGACAAGTTTCGGCAGGGGATTTCGAGATAAATGTATAATATCTAGTTTTAACTCAGATTCCGCTAAAGTCCACTATCTAATACGAAGAGTTGTTGAAGAAGTTCACTTTAATTGTTCTCATGGAAACGTCCTTCAAACTGTCCAAAAACCCCAAAAACAAATTCCAAATTGTATCTGATTGTATGTCATGTCACCATCAAACCCCTAGCGTTCATCAGCTACCGAAATACGACTATAAGCTGCTATTTTCCTTACGTTCTTAAATCATTCAGTCACGCAATTCCCAGCACCGTCATCCCAATTCAATTCAATTTGAAATGGACATCTGAACACAATAAATTATAGATAATAGATACAGATGCAATAGATACCTATTCATTATGCCTAAGAACGTACATATTTAATTAAATGATCAAACAAATCAAGTTTTCCTTTGTGAACAAGAGGGAAAATGTCGTGATGTTTGACGCGTTGAATAGAAGTTTCAGAAAATTATGAGGAAAATTCAAGGAATATGCGGTTTAGGGAAGAATTAGAGGAAAGTAGACTGTGGATAATTATTCGAAGCCTATAATTTTCGTAACGAATCGGTATCACTTATTAATTGAAGGGACGATTTCCTTTTTCAGATATTCAGAGATATTCAGGTAAAATTTATATAAACGCCAGGGCAGGTGTCATAAAAGTGATGGGAACTTTCATATTTAATGAGGAAGTAGGAACTTCGTTGACCTTTTCAATTACACTTTCCTGAGGACGTTTTGTTTAAAATAGAATAGAATAGAAAGTGAGGGCAAGTGCTTGGAATTCAAACCGGGTTGTATACCAATTCAAAATTTAAAGCAACCAGTTGTCTATAAAGTGAAGGTAAAGGTCGAATTTTCAACCCTGGGAAGTTCATGGAGAGGAAGGAGGAGGTTCCCCTCTTCAACCCCGGCTAAACTTAAGGCTGATGAAAAGTTATGGCATCTCAAAGTGAAGTTTTCGAATTTTCATCAGTACCCCTGGATTTGAAGAGGACGAGGAGGGTAGGTAGAACAGACGGTAAAGGTCTCCTCTCCGTAGCTCTGTTGAAAAAATGCAGTGGTCATCCCCTCTTAAAAAGTCATTGTCCTGGAAAGTGGGGCTATTTAGATGTCAAATCGACAGGGTCCAATTTTGAACCCCATCGCCGTAAGGAGCTGGCGGCCGTCCTTCCCGAACCCCGGTAAAAACTGGTGGCGGTCATTTCCCTTAAAGAGTTATGGTGTTTCTATGGGAGGTACCTCGGCCATACATTCTGGCCACATTTCGCAAGGAAGTGTTCCACGCAGTTCACGACTTGGCGCATCCTGGCATCAGGACAACAAATCGGTTAGTCACCGGAAAATACTTCTGGCCTTCCATGAACAAGGATATCAATTCCTGGGCCAGAGAGTGCATCGCATGCCAGAAGTGTAAAGTCTCCAGGCATGTAAGGAAAGAAGTGGGCTCATTCCCCCGCACTACCAAGCGTTTCCACACGATACACCTCGACATAATAGGGCCTTTGCGAGACTCGTACGGTTACAAGTATTGCCTCACAATCATCGACAGGTGCACGCGGTGGCCTGAGGCAATACCTCTGAAAGACATTACGGCGCAATCTTGTGCCGAAGCTCTCTGCCGAGAGTGGATACCTCGCTTTGGCGTCCCTGCAGTGGTCATCACTGACCAGGGAATGCAATTTGAATCCACTCTTTTCTCGGAGTTAGGCAAACTCCTGGGTTTTAAACGCCAGCGGACTACTGCCGAGAGGAATTTGCTGCCAGCCCCGCAGAGCTGGTATACGGGGAGAACCCAAGACTCCCAAGCGATCCGGTCTTCGACAAGAGATCGGGTCTCACGGAGTCGGGGTTGGTGCGCCTGCTGAGGGACAATTTCCGACGCATCAAAGCGCCACCACCCACTTGACACTCGCCCACACCTGCCTGTTCGCCCAAGGAACTGGACACATGCACGCACGTTCTGGTCAGGACGGATGCCATCCGGAAGCCGCTGCAGCCTCCATATGAGGGCCCGTACCGCGTTCTCGAGCGGGGAGAACATTTCTTCCAGCTCGAGATCGGTGGACACAAAAAGGCGGTCTCTTTGTCCAGACTGCAACCCGTGTGCGCCCCGAAGCAGCGTCGTGTCCGTTTTGTGGATTAACGGGGAACGGAGTTCCGGGATCGGTTGCCGAAACCCCCTAGGTTCCGTCTGGGGGTGGAGTGATGTGGCGCGGCAGGATCCGCAGCATTTGAAATTTATTTCGAATGTTGCGGATGCGGACGGGCAGATGGCGCGGAACTCTCCACTCAATCATTTTAGAACTCGCCACGGGAGTGGAGAATTAGCGGTGAGACAGTAAGGGGGGGACAGTAAGGACCGCATGGAAATAAGCCGGATTCTTCTATCTCCAACCTCGGCATAGAACAGATCGGGAATGTGTTCTTCTAGAAACCAAATCGTTTAAGTGAAAATTAGAATACTTGAAGATTCCTTTTAATTTTTCGTTTAAATCAAAAGAGTTACACTTCGGATATTTGCAGAATTGAATTGGTACATATTTGGTTGATGAATCGTTTTAAAACTAATCCATGAAATTTTGAGTGGAAGAATACCAAATCGCCATGGTAAAGTTTGATTTATCAACCCCACCCCCGAGCGAAGAGGAGTGATAAGGGGGTATGTCGGAGGAAGTGGAAGATCTCCCCTCTCTGGTTCCGTTAAAATATTCCGGGTGTCACGACTTTTCAAAAAGAAACGACGCGGTTGCGAGATACCCCTCTCAAGCGGTGGTCTCCATACAACCTTGGAAATTGCCAATTGCTTTGGCAGCACTATAACTTATTGCGTAGCAGGACTGCTACTTACAAGAAGGAGGGACCGTTTTCTTCTTATTGCGTAAACGCTTTACCCCCTCTGCCTACCGGGGGTAAGGTTGGAAATCCAAAATTTACCCTGGTGATATTAAAACACCGTCACGACATCAAAACAGCTTCATTTTGAGGTGCCATGACATTTTAAAAACTTCTGACCCGGAGGCAATGCCTCCATCCTTTCCAACCTCTCTCGCCATGTCTGGTACGAATTGTACCTAGAACAAGAATGGCCTAGTTTGTTTGAACTAAACCTTGTTCAAGGGATGAAACCAAAAAAAGTCACGGACAATTCCTCTTCAGACGCGGATTCAGGACCCCCTCAATTCTAAAAGTGATTTGGGGTGATTTGGGTAAAGGATGTTGAAAGATTACAGATGGGTAAACCCACATAAGGAAAGATTTTCTTAAAGAAAAAGGATCGGGTGAATTTATGTTGAACTTTCTAAAGCCCATGGCAGCCACAACTCCGGTAACCAGATCAGATCATGGAGCAATATTCGAGTAAGCTTCCAGCGAGGACTTTGCAGAGGGCTCGAAATGGTTGAAATCAGAACAGAAACACAATATATGGCCCGATGGTCTAGAACCATGACCGGTCAAGCTAGTGGTTGTGGAGGTTATGTTGGAATTTCAGATTTAGTTAAAATATGACAAAGAGTGGTCGCCAAGGAAGTATGAGAAAGGATTGAATGATAATTTGAGCCTGTAGCACATTGGATGGTATTTACCGATGTTTAGCACCAATGCATGAACATAGTGTGTGAAACCAAGCCTTATTAGAAGCGATTCAATATTGTTCTGCTTGTCTTTTCTTAAGCTGGTGCCAGAGCTGTACTCGTGGTGGATGCTTTCTCGCAAGTTTGTCTCTTTTTTTTCGGAGTTGGAAATCTTCCAAAGACACTGGTACACGTGTGCCAGCGTGTGGGATTTTTACCTACAAACTTACCCCCTAACTCCTGTCCTCTTTCTCACAGAAACACAGCAAAGTATTTCATCGCGGGTGGACATAGCTCTAGCCTTTCCCTTTGCCCATCGACTGCATTCGAATCCGCGTCTTTCTTGCCTCCTCTGTCTCTCTCAATCTGCACAGAGTCCACCCCACCATTCCAGTTCTCCTGGTACACAATCATTTTCCCGATTATGCTTTCCGATGCTGTTGTTCCTTGCAATGTATCCTTTAGACTCTTCCTTTCCTCTGCGAATCTAGGAGAATGCAAGAAAACATATTCTGGGTCGTTCCGAATACCGTCGCAGCTGGGAAAGTTGGGTAAGTTGTCCAGTTTAAATCTATAGAATTATTTACGCCATGTCCCGTGAGAAACTGCGTGAGATCATAGTTTATCTCACCATGCGTTCCCTGCGTCCACACCTTAATAACTGAAATCAATCTGTGGGTACATCGATCCCTTTCCAACGGTTCTCACCGTTGTTGGGAGTTGGCTATTGATTCGCCGCCAAGACCTCATGTCTGTTTGTCTGTTACACCCGATTTATTCGAAAATGACTGAAGCTTTAGTGAAAACGTGTGGTCTTTGAATTCCTTTACATACAGCGAGTGGCATCATTTTGCACTGACTTTAAGGGGGGCTCCCTAAACATGCAAGGGCACGGTATAAATCTTTTTTTCACAAAATATAGTCATGTTGGGTAAAACCCCCCTTAAATTCATCGTAGAAGTACAATATACAAATACAAACGGAAGAGTTAGAGTTTACGTATATTAAGGTCGCGTCGCGTAGCCGTTGGTGAGGCCGTACCTTAAGGGCTACTTTCAATTTTGAGCCACGCACGAATGGAAAAACATGCATATGAAATTTCTCACACTAGATGAACAACAAAACCTTTATACACGGGGCGTTCAGCTTCCGGTATTCTGAAATTTGCTTACAATTTTGAACTCATGTACTCATCGTTCCTCACATAGGGAGACGTAAAGCCTTTTATATTTGAATTTTATATATGAAGCGCCTAGCTTCCGGTTTCTCTACTTTTTTCATACATAAGACAGGAACTGCCACGATGAGAACTCCATCTCGTGAGATTAGTTAATTAGTTTAGTTTAGTGGGGGAGCCGCAGCTCCAAGCACTCAGGCCTTTAATAGACCCTTTGTACTATCCTCGGAGATCGCCTATTCATCGGCCTCTCCCCTGCGGCGTTCGCAGGCTCTCGCGAATCTGAGAACATTCTCCAGGGACGGAAAATGCGCAGACTCTTCGTTGAAGAAAAAATTACGAAGGTATATATCGTCTAAGGTCTAAGGAGGCGGGGCAGCTGGATACGAAATGTAGAGTCATCTTTTCTCTCTTCTCGCATTGGCTGCATATGATCGAGACCACCACTCCGTTTTTTTCCATGCGGTAGTTTAAGGGACAGTGTTAAAGCCCCTACAAGGGTTTTCATGTACCACTTTTTAAGGAATAACAAAAATGCCGCTCTAGCTGTTCCGGATTTTTTCACAAAGATTTTCGCCTGCCGACAGAAGTTCAAACTTCTCCATTCAGTTGCGTGAATCCTTGCAATTTCCCCCTCCAAAGTAGATTTGAGAGTAGATGGCCAGATGCTAAAAGCTGTTTCTGGCCTACTATTATAGATTCAGAACCTTGGGGAGGCAGTCTGTCAGCTTCCTCATTACGAGCGATGTTTGAATGCCTTGGCAACCTCATCAGGAATGTTTCGTTCAGTCGGTTTAAGTTTAGGTTTAAGCATCACCTGAGCACAACTCCGAACCAACTGGTGGGACCCCTCCATTTTTGTCACAATCACTCTTCTGCTGTCAATAAAATCGCATATATCTTCGCATGAAATATGGTTGTCATTTTTCCGAGAGGTCGAGCCAAGTTTCATAATCGGATTTTCCAAGAACACTCCTGCGTCCGATCCGTTTTCCATGACTGACCCGTCGGTGAAGATGATTAGATCTGTAATCCCAAAAGACCCTTTTGGTGATTATGACGGAATATGTCTTTTCGAAGACGAATCTGGAATTCATGTGATCGGTGGGCATCAGAGAAACCTGATGTTTGCCAAGAAATTTCCAGATGGAAGTATGACCGTATGACAGACAATAGTATCAAGCCTATATGCGTGGTCAATTGCGTTCCGTTTCACCTCCAAATGGATTGGGGGTAAATTTAGAATAGATTCGAGTGCCATGGTCGGCGTACTACTCATTGCTCTAGTAACACTTAGGAAACCGAGCCTCTGAATCTGCGACAGTAGCTTCTTGCTGTTATCAAAGGTGAGCCTTGTCTGTCAGACGATGAATGCCTACATAAAAGTGGGTTTTATTATGGATGTATACGTCCCATGAATCCGTTTTGGTGAAAGTCCCCAGGTTCTTCCTTAGCAGTCCTACAGCACCAGAGCAATCTGCAGGATTTCTGGTATTATTACTGGAAAAGTTGCGAGTGAGAGTCGAGATGTACTCCTAAATATTTGACAGTTTGTACCAGTTGGATTTCCGCTCCTGTTATGGTGGGTAGCGTGTAGTTGCCCCACCTGACATTTCAAGCGAATATAAGTCCTTCCTAGCGTTTACCCTGAGTCCATTATGGAAACACCAGTTGTGAATTATATGCAATGTTGCATTCAAGCGGTCATTTAGTATGCCCGCACACTTGTCGATAATTATTACGGCTTGATCGTCAGCAAATGCTTGTGCGAAGACCTTTGTGTCCTTCAGCGGGCATAGCAAAGTGTCCATTACCAAGAGTCATAACAGAGGAGAGAGAACCTTTCCGTGTGGGCAACTCCTTAGACACCCTGCCTCAATTGACTTCTGTCCGACCAATGTGTGGATCTTTCTCCACTCTAGCGTGTGAACGATCCAACTGATTAACACCAGATCGATTCCATGCTGCCTTGCCGCGTTACACCTAAGGCGTATTCTTTATCAGACATTGCCTTCTTAATTTTTGTGGTTAGCTCATGGGGTGCTGTATCCGTGGATTAGCCTTTCTGGTAGGCATGTTGCCTACAGTCAAGTGGCCACCTAGGGATATATGTGTCCTTTATGAACCGATCTACTGGTCTTTCCAACCCTTTTTGCAGAAAGGAAGTTAGACAAATCGGTCGGAACCTTTTTGCGTTTGTGTGGATCGGTTTCTCTGGTTTGGGAATATATATTACCTTCACATTACGCCGGCTGGTTGGAATATGAGCGGGTGCTAGGCAAGCGTGGGATATATTTCGAATGTGCAGACCCAGGGCATCCACTCCCTCTATTACTAGAGTAGGAATAATGCCATCCGGACCTGCAGACTTGCGTCTATGGAACGAGTTAAACGCCCATTTCACTTGTTTCAATGAAGCCACTTTGCATGCCAGAGTCCAATTTTTCGGACGAGGGCTGTATGTGTCTGTCGGCCCTTGACCCCTGTCTAGAAAGTGCACTTCAAGCAAATGGTTAGCCGTTTCCTCATCGCATTCTGTGTATTTCCCGTTCTGTAGACCTAGGTAACCCAACTGTTGACTGCGTTCTTTGACAAGCAACGGCTTTAGTTTTGAGGTCGTCTCAAGAGGGTTGGTCTCTTCGCAAAGCGTCTCCATGATGATCTCGTGGCCGATCTTATGTTCTTCTTTCGAGCATTTCGAGACTCTTTGTACCGAATTCAGCAAGCGGCTGAATCTGATTTTAGAACTCAGTTGAGGAGCACCCTTGTCGTTCTCCTTAGTTTCGCCAAATCTGGATTCCACCTTGGTATTTTACCCTTCTTCGGCATCATGAGTGGACAGCTCTCTTCGAAAACTTGTCCCATGTTAGTTTTGTTTCTCAATTCCTGTCATGGATTTGATTAGTTTCCCAGGGATCGTGTCTCGGGCCTCAGTTCGATTTTGTACGTTGCCCAGTCTGTCTTACGTGGATCCATGCCCAAGACAAAATCAATGCGCCTGTGATCCGAGAGCGTGATATCGTTTGGTACTCTCCTCTCTAAGACAAGAGCCGCAATGTGAGGGGATGCCACCGTGACGTTGAAGAAAGCGGGTTCGTCACCTAAATTGAGGATATGCAATTAGGTTCCTGCCAGATACTCCAGTAGTTCCGATCCTCTCGCTTTGATGTTGGAACTTTCCAAGCATATATGATGCTCGTTGACATCAGATTCTGCTATTATTCCCATGCCTTTACTTTTGGCATATTGGTTAGGTCTGATGAATGTTCCACTGGGAATTTGATCACCATAGGATCTCCTTATTTCCCTGTTGGTCTTTTATGGTCAATTTGATCGTTGTGGTGTCGACATCACATAGGTCGTTAACCAAGATAGTCTATCACTCCTATTGGCGTACAACAAGCCAGCATCGCGGAAGTTTAAGCCCCTATTTTCCCCACCAACAATCCATGATTCTTGTATGGGGTACATACATGTCTCCGACGACTGATAAGTGCAGTCATCGCTTTACAATGCTGCAAATTTATCTAAAAGATATGACACCTTATCTACGGTTGAGATGAAGATGCCGCAGGCTGCATGTCCCCCTCGATGGTTTTAGGAGCCGACACTTGTAATGTGGCGGTGCCAAGCTTAATATCCGGTTGAGTAACACCCAAAGTCCTCGGCCTATCGGCTCTTCCTATTGCTTGACTACATAGTAGAATCCAGGTGGGGTTGCTGGACCCCACCACCATTACGCCCATCTTCTGGAATCCAGAGAAAGCATTTTCTAAACGATGGTAGCTCGGAAATCCTCTTCAGGGTCAGTCACGCATCCTCTCACACATCGCCGAAGGAGGAGCAGTGTTGCCTAAGCACTCGTTCATGCTTTCGATGGCAAAGTCTATCCGTAACATTCTACGAATACACCTACCGACTCGAAGTGAAGTTTAATCCTTACAGCTAGGAGACGTTTCCTCCTAAGCGGCTCACACTGCTCTTTATCGTAACCGGAAGGAATAGTGTCGTCATACAAGATCTATCCACCGGTTTCGATAGCCTTGGCTGGAAATGAATTCTTTGCAGCCATTTCAGCCGAAGAGTTAGGATTGTCAGAAGACCGCTGCCGCTTTGGATTGCCCTGAGTCGCAGATGCCCTAAACGATCCTTTCCCTTCAACATTGGCACATCCCGGGGGTTGTGTTTTACCCGAAAATGGTTTGCTCGGAGGCGATTTGCCTGAAAGCGGTTTGCTCGGAGGTTTGCCTGAAAGCGGATTACCGGAGGTTTGCCAAAAGGGTGTTTACTCAGACTCTGTTTGTTGCCCGAAGACAGATGCTTTCCCGTAAGTAAGACTTTAGTCTCAGCAGGTGGCGCCGATTGGAGCCCGGGGTTAGGAATGCTGACAGAAGGGGACCGCTTCGGTTCGTCCGTTAAGGACTTGGTCCTAATAGGGTTGGTTCCCACTTGAGTAAGTGGCGAATCTGAGTCTAGGCTCAGGTTCACCATCGAACAGCTCATGATCAAAGTGCTGTTGATTTATTTTGTATTTTAGGTTCTCGGCTTCTTCATATTCCGCCACTAACAGATTTTTTAGAGTTGAATCTAAAAATTTTGGCAAGCGGATTCAGGAAGGAGGTTAGCCTGGGAATTTGGGACAAAAGGTGTCATTAAAACTCTGAGCTGTGTAAAAGGAAGCTACATGTATATACCTTCCAAGTCATACCCAAGCAAGCCGATTGATATTCTGAGATTCTCTTTGAACGTAAGAAGCAGCGGTAGATATGGGATTCTACCATTCTCTTCTTAATTGCAGTATTTAAGACCTTTTAAAGAAAATATGCGCGACTGTGCCACGAACATTTGTACATCACCTTCTTTTGCAATTTAATTGCATGACTCTATGATTTCATATTCTCCATTTTGGGTTGCATTGCTCAGATACATACTATGCAGACCACTTTTGGCCATACCACGATCATCATGATCATGAGTAAGTACGATGCTAGCTTCCTCAGCTATTGTTGCTGGGTTACCTCCACAACTCCGAATATAGAATGAATGCATACGTAGCCCATGATTGACTCATATTTCCGATTGAGGTTTCTGCGTCTGCCGTGGAGGCTCATTAATTTGCAGAACACGCGCCTAAAAGAATGATTGTAGATTTGCTTGGACAAGTACATCCGAGGAGTGTATCAAGCGAATATGGATGTTAACCAATTTCTCTAGAAACCGCAAATATTTCTTATAGTGAACCTATTGTGCTGGAGGACAAAAAGCCATAGAATTGGCAGCATGTAGCTGGTTCTTTGGTCGATTAAGACGGTATCTGTTTGCGAATCGATCAACTGACGATCGAATTTGCCGATCGCTGGTGATATTTCAGACAACCTGAACTGGAAATGTGGACATAATGGTGATGACTTGTTCTTTCTTGGATTCCTGGAGAAACCACAAGAGACCCAGTGAGAAAGTTGAGAAGGTTCATTAAATTTGAAAATGGCATGATCGGTGATCTTCAGTATCAGCAATTTGAGAGCCCAAAAAGGACTTTGGTCTTATACCGAAAACTGAAGGGAAGCTGCTTCAGCCTCGTGTCTGGGATTTAGGTGGCTCGATGTTATCTGACTTGGTAAAGGTGCCTTGAATTTACATCTCCCGCTATGTGATCTAAGATATCTTTAAATACTTTATCTCAATCCGCTTCTGCCCATTTCCGACTAGACTTTCTAGCCGTCTTGAATCAGTTCTATGGCCGCTATGGTATGCGATCGCGTGGACGCAACCACGATCGTCATCATAAAATATATGCATACAAGTCTATAACATTCACTTTGCAAGATTTTTGTGCTGTTGTTGGTCCGAATAAACCGCGAAGGTGCATACTTTCACGCGTATCAAGTCCAAGAATAATGTGGTTTGTCACTGCATGTCTCCGATTTTCTTGGCATTTAGACAGTTCGTCTGTCCATCCCCTGGCTCTTGTATGCCAGAGTATCTTTCCCCAAGCACATAATCACTATTCATATTCAAGTGAAGCGAAAAGATAATTTTAATTTTTCGACCGCACTGACCACTCTAACCTCATGACCATGAAGATAGTGCTTTATAGCGTATGTGGTCGTTCCTATATATAGCGGCAGATATGATAGTGTCCTGCGAATAAATGTCTACAGACTCTCAACCACAAAGCCATACGATACCCTCTAGAATCAAGAATTTTTCGATTACCACATGTTATCTGAATATATGACTTGGGAAAAGTGCTTGATGCACTTTCCGGCCCAGTCGTCATCTTTTCTTTGGTGATAGCACCGGGACGTGTATAGATATTTTTATGATAGCAATAAATTCATGGTGGTATGCATGTAATTTGAGGTAATGAGAGAAAAGGCAAAAAACGAAGGAGACGAGGAAGCTATCATTTTGTTAAATTTATCCAAAGAAAATGCAGTAATTGGAGAACTCCTTAGGTAATTGCCGTCCGAAGAAGGATTGAAATTGGCTTTGAAATGCGGAAAAAATCCCATTGAAAAACGGATTGCAATTACCGCTGAGGTGAATGCCTCCAGATATGGGTAGTATACGTAAACGCTACCTTTTCTTTCGTATTCCTTTCCCGTATTTAAGACCCCCATGGGGTCTGGTCAAACATTTCTAATTAGCCTGATCCCTTCTCCAATGTCATCAAATCAATGGATGAAATTATGTGCCTATTATTAACACACATACAAATTGTCCAAATCCCTTAAGACTTCCCTATATCCTTAAAGAATTTGCGAAAAAGGAAGCCAAAAAAATCAACAGCTGGTAAAGAAGTCTCACTATCGTTTGTAATCCTACTTTCAATAGGCCTCAGATTTTAAGAACTGCTGAAGCACGTTTCAAAGTCATACGAGTCTTATGGTTACGTACGAGTATATGCACACATGAAGGGTTACTTGCAATGCAGTCTTATTTCTAGGAACTGATTGTGTTTGTTAAAAAATGTTCCTATATTTAAGGGTGTTCTCTAGGCATGAATATGAAGAAAGAAGTTTAGCGGTGAAGGTATTTTTTGGAGTATGATTGATGGGTGGTCAAAGGGTAGTATAGGTCCTGGGGAACCAACATCAACAACTCTACTACCAAACCCCATCTCCACCTCCACATGATGACCACTGGGGGCCCTTTCTTAACGAAAAGTTGCAGACGGAGAAAGATGAAGGCGAGTCTCCCGCACCTAAAACTGGGACAAATTGTACTTACTGGTCCTCCAGGTAGGGGGCTAGGTAAGACTAAAAACCCTACATGGAAAACAACTTGTTAGGAAGCCACAAAAGGAGCCTCGGACTGGACTGATAATAAAAGGACGAACCCGGCAATAACTACAGAATAATGATTTGCGCATTTTCTCATGGAACGTGCGCTCCTTGTATAGAGATGGAGCTGCCAAGCAGCTAGCCGATACCCTCTCCCAATATAAGGCTGATGTAACAGCGTTGAAGAAGATGCGTTGGACAAAGATTGGTTTCCTGGAGAAGAGTCGCTACACCATAATATATGGTGCGGTCGAGCTAGTACTTTTTAACTTCGGTTGTGTTTTCCACTCGGTACCCGCGATATTTTTCCATTTCTGGTTCCGAAACGGTAACGCGCATCGGTTGGACACTTGAAAAGTTTGATAGTGACGCGTGAAGGACCGACGTTTCCAAAAGGACCCGCCACAGCGAGGCTTCCGTATTTGTGATTGGACCTTCACAATAAATTTCGCCAAAATGTTCCGCCAGATCAAAAGTTCCAATTGATTTGCTGGAAAAACAACCTAGAGGAACCATTAAAGTTCTTTAAATTGAAGGCCGTCCTATGCAGTACAACAACCGCATCGTGTTTGGCGGCCAAGTGTCCTGAAGGTCTTGGTAAGAAGAGGAGCCAAAAATACACCTTAGCAGCGGAATTTGTTTGTCAATGTCCGAAAAGATACACCGTAAGAAGCAGGAGCTGTCTGTGTCTGTGTACTAGGCGGTTACTCTAGTCGCCCAACATCGATGTGTTCAGCATAAAAATGGATTCTTTCGAAAGTGTAGAGAGACAAATACACTGACGGTTGCCTTAGACACCACCCGAATATTTGGCCCCCTTGGATTAATGGGAGCGTTGAAGGGAAACTCTTTCTTTAATCGCTATTGGCATTAAAATTTGACTGGAAGATAGCACCGCATCAATAGCAGCAGTTCGGATAGGCACACTCTTAACTCAGCAAAAACACGATTCCCAGGCATGTTCTCGACCTGCGCATTTCCAAACCTATATAGCTACATGTTCTCACAGAGGCTTCGGAGGAAGCATACGGTCCAGCAGCTTACTTCAAAACCATTGACAAGAATTTTATTAGGCCTACAAATAAGTTCTGTCGGTTTCCACAATAGATGGCGTAGCTTGTTTTTTATTCCATTGATCCACATTTCCAAACATTTATCGGAAAGCTACTGTCAATAGGCATAAACGTCAGTAGAAATTATTTACTATACTTTTTTCATAAACGAAAATGGCCAATTTTGTACCAAATAATGTGTTTTTGCGGGGAGTTCTACTTCATTATTTCAATATGAAGAAAAAAGCAACCGAAAGTCATCGCATTTTGGTGGAAGTTTATGGTGACCATGCTCTATCTGAACGAACGTGTCACAGGTGGTTTGGACGGTTTAAAAGTGGCAATTTTGACTTGGAAGACGAAGAGCGCGCCGGACGGCCAACAATTTTTGAAGATGAAGAATTAGAGACATTGCTCGACCAAGATCCATCGCAAACGGAAGAAGAACTTTGAAAAACACTTGGAGTCACTCAGCAAGCCATTTCCAACCGTTTAAAAGCAACGGGAATGATCTGAAAGGTCGGAAGTTGGGTTCCGTATGAACTGAAGCCAAGAGACGTCGAACGCCGTTTTTTCACGTGCGAACATCTGTTCCAACGACAAGAAAGGAAGGGTTTTCTGCATCGAATATTTACTGGCGATGAAAAGTGGATCCATTACGATAATCCCAAGCGTCGGGCAACGTGGGGATACCCCGGCCATGCCTCATCATCGACGGCCAAAGCGAATATTCATGGTGAGAAGATCATGCCGTGTATATGGTGGGACCAGTTGGGTGTGGTATACTATGAGCTGCTAAAACTGAACGAAACGGTCACGGGCAAACTCTACCGGCGTCAAATGATGCGTTTGAACCGCGAACTCAAGAAAAAACGACCGCAATACCAGCAAAGGCATGATAAAGTTATTTTGCAACATGACAATGCTCGTCCACATGTTGCACAGCCCGTTAAAACATATCTAGAAACGTTGAAATGGGAAGTCCTACCCCACCCGCTGTACTCTCCAGACATTGCTCCTTCTGATTACCATTTGTTCCGGTCGATGCAGCATGGCTTGGCTGACCAGCACTTCTCCAATTACGACGAACTCAAAAAATGGCTCGATGAGTGGATAGCGGCCAAGCAGGCCAATTTTTGGCGCGATGGTATCTATGAATTGTCTGAAAGATGGAAGAAAGTTGTTACTTTGTTGTTACTTTGAACAATGAATGTATAACCAATTTTTCACAATAAAGCTTCAAATTTAAAGAAAAAACCGACAGAACTTATTTGTAGGCCCTATACGATAATTGTACATTTGCTTTGCGCCAAATCAAAGGTTGCATTAACAAAGAAGCGATCGTTACCCAAAGTGGAACTCTGCGCTGCCAAATTAACAGCGGATCTTACCAACAAAACTAGGATGATTTTAAATCTGGGTCACGAAACCATCTATGGATACACCCATCGTCATCAGTATCATACGAGGATTGCGGCAAAACGGAGATTAACCGCACTGGCACAATGAAGGCACGTCTCGTATTCACCGATGGATCAAAGATGGTCTCTGGAGTCGGTACGGGGGTTTTGTCGAATATACACAGTGTATCCGAGTCTTATGGTCTCCCAGGTTTCGCCAGTGTATTCCAAGCGGAAGTACTGGAAGTGGATACTGGAAGTCTGTCGATGGTTGGAACATGATCCGAGCCCCAAGCGTAACATAGCCGCTCTGACCGACAGCCAAGCGGCCGTTAAGGCTTCGTACTCAGCGCCGACATCCTCCACGCTGATGGGGTTGTACAAAAACGCGGTGAACCGTCTAGACGGCACACTCAAGGTCACCCTCTTCTGGGCTCCCGGGCATATGAACATATGAACAGGCGGGGCTCTGCCTTTGGCAGCCCTTCAGCGGGTACAGACGATGTGAAGCCGCCAGGCTCGGCATACCACACTATTTAACTGGAAGCCTGGTTGACGCGGAAGCCTGGGAGAACCAACAGGTCTATGGACTCGAAAAGTACAGGCGCGGAAGTTTTACCAACAAGTCAGCAGGATGAAGCCTCGATGCTCATCCTGCCGAGACAAAGAGGAAAATCTGATTTCCGATAGGGTGGGCATATTGGAACGATGGGTTGAGTACTTTGATGAGCTACTGAACAACCAGAACATCGGCGAGTTGGAGGTCGTCAACTGAAGACAACGGAAAAATACTGCCACTACCATGTATAGAAGAAACAGCCCGTACAATTCAGCGGCTTTAAATCATAAGTCGCCAGGAACCTATGGAATTAC
Source organism: Hermetia illucens (assembly GCF_905115235.1). Classification (NCBI taxonomy): domain Eukaryota; kingdom Metazoa; phylum Arthropoda; class Insecta; order Diptera; family Stratiomyidae; genus Hermetia; species Hermetia illucens. The sequence continues at coordinate 9,102,414 of NC_051852.1, forward strand.
AGCCGAAATGGTTAAATATGGAGGTGACCAATTACACCAAGTGGTTCATCAACTTGTGCTCAAAGTGTGGGACAGCGAATCAATGCCTGACGACTGGCAAAGAGGCATTATCTGTCTCATACCTAGAAAGGGAGATATCACAGTGCGGCAATTATAGAGGTATTACATTGCTGAGTACCATCTATAAGATATTCTCCTCTATCTTGCTAGGCCGGATACCCCTATACGCTCAGAACATCATTGGCCCATACCAAAGAGGCTTCACTCCAGGCAAATCAGCAACAGATCAGATTTTCTTTGTGCGGCAAGCGCCTTCTGGAATCTTGTTTAAAAGACTAGCAGCGTGGGTTGAGTCCTCCTTTCGCCTCCTCTCTAATGTCTGTGCCACGTAGCAACTTGTCGACATAAAAATCAGTCCTAAACTTCTTTGCCGCAAGTGAGAACCTTGCTTCCTCATTTCTGGCAAGCTGCAACAATGTTTTGACGGACAGAAGGGGCTTCTTCAAAGGAAACGGTTGTGAGCACATACTCTTGGACTGTTATACCCTTCGACGACTTGTGTGCTACACGTTGAAAATCCTGATGGCATGGTTGCATCGTAGCCATCTGGAACATCTTTTCAATATCAAATAAGATCACAAATTCATGCTTTCTCCATCTAAGTAAAATCCACTCCAAGTCATCTTGCAGTTTCGGTCAGGTATGCAACTTATCGTTCAAGCTGACCCCTGTTGTTATTACTGCAGAAGCGTTGGATACTGTTCGAACCTTTGTGGTGGAGCTATCTAACTTTATAACCGCGTAGTGAGGAAGATAGTCCACATCCGTATCTTCTGCAGTTTATGGCACCATTTGTCACATGTAGCCCAGAACGATATATTCTTGCAGCGCTTCGTGGTAGGAACATCGAAGATCCGGATCCCGGTCAAAGCGAAAGCTTTCTTTCTGGAATTTCTTAGAGGCGCGTCTACTGTCTTCATCCCGGATTATCGAACTCTGGTAACTAATTTCACATTCACCCGACTGAACAGGTTGCGGTGGGTGGGTCTCTTAATCCATATGGATCCAGCTCGGAAAGTCTATAAGGGCAATATCTATGGTAGAAAAAGAAGACGAGGCAGACCATGCCTGAGGTGGAGCGGTGGCGTAGGTCAGGACGCCAGACAGCTTTTAGGGATATATATCTGCTCCAAGTTGGCGATCATAAATTTCACTCCTTTCTCCGAAGTTTCGGGTAATAATGAAAAGATCCGTATTTAACTATATTCAGATGATTTTCTTATGCTCCATGCTTTCGCGACTTTTCCACAGGGTTATGAACTTTTCCTACAATGGTGTCAGAAACGAAATTTGTTATCTTTCAACCCGGGAATGAGGACTAGGTCTGGGACTACCTCTTTAATCTGGGAAACTTACTTTTTACACTTTTAAAAGAACACATGAACAAGTAGCCCATATACCCAACACTTCACATCATAAAAGAAAACATAATGAGAGATTTCCACGTATCAGCCCACACTTGCCGAGTACACGCTTGCATACGCAAATCAATGGATATAGGCATTCTACAGGAACGCACTCATATCCTCAAATGCATTGTATAATAGCAATTTTCACTGAACAATTGCACCGTGGAATGCAATTACATCCACGGTCTTTGCCTTGCAAAAGAAACGAAATCTTTGGTCCGTTAATGATTGCCTCGTTGATGGCTGATTGCTAAGGAATTCCATTTGCATCCATTGAAATACGCGAGTTCAGGCTGCTTAGGTTGTTCAGGCCTCGGCGGTCTTTACGAAGGCATCGAATGACGACGGTGCTAATAAAATAACACCAAACATCGTGGGTACTTTACGTTTCCTTTATGTCCATTCAATGCTTCCACCGGATGTGTTTTCCCTTTCTTTGTGCATTTACGTGAATTTGATTGGATTGCAGAAACACCAACAATTGCATTTTATCACGCGCTTCTTGCAGAGGAAGTCCCTTTAATGTTAACCGACAATTATATTGTCTTTTGGAAGACAAGAAGTGGTGGATCCGTTGGGGAGTGAGTAAAAAGTAGAAAGGTGCCACTTTTTGGCAAGAACAGTAATTGCAGGGTTCAAGTTGGAATTGGCTTGAAAATGTGGAAAGATTGACAATTTCGCAAATTTGAGTGGTATCATGGAAGAGAAAGTCCATTAAAGTTCAAAGCCAATGAAGATTTTGATCTCTGGTACACGGCCTCTAAATACCTTGGGTACTTCTCATTTCAAGTCAGATCTTTACCCTGGTGAGTAGGCTTGCCAAGGTGGAATTCTTACCGGAGCTCCCATAGGACCAAAACATGGGTTCCAATTGAAAAACAAAAACAAACATTGACGATCAGTGAAAAAGAGGTGCCAGACGCATGATCGGAGGACGAGCTGCTGCCATCCAGCTAGCTATCGGTCTCAACATGGATCTCCAAGAGCGAGGCAACAGGCTTCCAGCTTGGAAATCACTCTTGTCGAACTAAGCTCATTGAGTATTGAGTGAGAATACTTTGATATTCTCAACCCGGAACTCTCGACGTCGAGGGTCCTCCAAAAACTCAGGCTGGCGTGGATATCGGCCACCGGAAAACAGCGGATGTCCACAACTCAAAGATTCTGAGCAAGATTGCGAAGAATAAGGAGGGCCGGGACGGTCAACAAGCAGGACGAAGGACTTCTTTGAATGCCAGGCGATTGAAGAATGCAATAACAAACGTCTACTATATCAGCAGAAGGTAAAGCGTATCGCCTTCAAACGCAATCAATTTCAAAATTAGGTCACACTGTAAAACAAGAGGAGCACAGTGCGCAAGGGCTCGGATACCAAGCAACCTTTGAAAACACCAAAGGCCTGCTGATGAGGCACGAACTGTGAAACCTCTCAAGGACATGGCCAGGGGTCACTCACTTATGGCCCTGGCGGATTATAATTCCACTAGCGACAAGTTGGTACCAGAGGTGTGGACCAGTGTTGAGAAATGGCTGCCGAGGATCTTCTGGACAGCAAGACGCAACAGGGGGTCAGCTAATAAATCACATCTTGGAGCGCATAAACTTCAAAGTTATGCCATACAACGAAATACCCAGTAAGCTCGCATCTGATTGCCGAAGACCCACATAGATTAGGGCAAGCTCGTCTAATCATTGCGTATTCAAAACTCTAGAATTCAAACGGACGACGGGCTGTCAGTCAAGGAGAAGGAACCTCAGGTGAGCAGTCAAACTTTTCCAATACGCATAAATGGGAAGCTCCTGGAGGAACTATAAAAAACGGACTACAAAGTGCCGTTCAAAATCTGAAATGAAAAGGTAAAAGTGTTCCTCTCCTGAACTTAGTCGGCGCCACCAATAAGCCCTGGGAGGAAACGGGGATTAACGGCTCTCCAAAGCAAACATAAGCGGCTTAACCGTCGTCAAAGGCGAACAGGAGGGGGCGTAAACGTGTATATCAATTCGACTTACATGGGTCATGATCGATCAGCTCCATTAAAAAATGCAAGACATAGTCTTTGGAGCGCTCGGAATTCAACGAAAGAGGTGAGTCGCTGTACAGCAGGGGCAGCAAACTAACTTTCCCCTTCTCCGGCTCGGAGACGGTTGATACCACTCTACTAATCAGCAGGATGTAGAACTGCAGCATGTCTGAACAGAGATCCCTTTTCAATCTAAATCACGCTGTGGAGGTCCACAAATCTTTTAAACACCTTAGGAGGATTGACTGGAGGAGCTTTAAGCAAGTTATCAAGAACAAACCCTTCGGTACGCAAAATAGCAATATTGGTTTGACAGAGCAGCAGCATTCAAAGGTTGGGGATCTAGAAAAGGCATTTGATACCGCCTTCAAAGTCGCGTGCACTGTTTAGTATGAAAATCTATCCAGTTTCAGAAACATCTTCAATATCTGCTACTGGCACAAATACAAGGACTACTTGAAGAAGTACAAGTCGGCCATCAAAACTGCCTGGAAGCGGTCTTGGCTGAATTATTGTACTTTCAGGACATTGAAAGCACTACGAAACTCAGTAAGACCCTGACCAAGGAACTTGCAAACCCATCGTTTTTTAAAAAGTCGAAAAGCTCCTGGACGGAATCTTCTGTCGAGATTCTGGAGTTGTTAATTCCACACCAGTGAGGAGAACTGCCTGCAGGGTAGTGACAGCCCCAACCTAACGTACAGTTCTATTATGTGGTAGCAAGCACCCAAGAAGAAGCACAACACTGTCTATACATGGGCTCTTGGGGCTTTGCAATCCTGTCTGACAGAAGAACCCAATGGTCTCCTACATCTACTCCCCTGATTCACCATATTATTACGCTGAAGCGTACTGTGCTCTCGGATGTTTGACTACGAAACCCTACGGCCAAAGTAACGCTCTTAACGAAGTACTCTGGATATTCCCTACAGGCTACGCCACACCCAAATCGAGCTTCACGAGGAATTTGGCTGTGGTCTTTCCAAGTAGGGAAAAATTGAGAATCAGCAACATGTAGCAAAAATATGACGTAGTATTCTTCACCGATGGACCAAAGGGGGGGGGGGGGTTCTCAAATACACACAGTAAGGCCAAGTTGTGTCTCTCACAATATTAAAGGAAATTATAGATTATTATAGAATACCAAGTTGTCGCTGATTGATGTCTTCCGATAGATCACGAATACCTCCAGACAGCCTCAAAAGCTGAAAGGACGTCCGTTTACTATAGGGACCTCAAAGAGATGGCCCAGTCTTGGTAATTATTACTACCATCATGAAAAAAACCGTGAATTTGAAACACTACCCCCTCCCACATCAAGATCATCATATGGATCAAATGATGAAGTCCAAAAATCATTACCAACCCTGAAAGTACTCGTCCCAAAAGCCCTGAAAGATTGGCCGAGTTGTGAGAACCGCCACAGTACCTCGGAATCCCGGTCAACTTTTGAGGAAGATATGAGGGTTTGGTCATTGCGAACTCAATATTAGACGGCCTCTACCAATCGCGGACCGTCAAAACTGTCAAATCTCCTCCAAATAGCCAAGGACCCAGCGGGTCAATCTTCCATGATATTGCGCACCAAGACGTCGAAGCATTGAAATTCTTGCATTCCCCTTAAACCAATCACATCCGGTTTCGAACGAGGTATTGCCCGCCGGAATCTGACGATTTTGCATTTTTGGACATTTTTCCTACCCGGGGTCGTGGATATTTTCAATTGTCTTGGATTTCAAAAGGGCTCCGAGGCGGGGCATTTCTTGCCATATTTATTTATTTATTGAGGACAATACATAGAAAGCAAATTTCTTATTACATATTGCCCTCTGAGGGAGGAGCAAGTAAATGGCTTATTTTACGCTTAAAGCTAGAGAGGGACATAGAGTCAAAGGACCCAAGCTGTAGGGCATTGTAGGACTAGCAAAACCTCGGGATCGGAGAGTGAAAGTAAATCTCGAGCTCGGCGAAGGGTACATCAAAAATGTCCGCATTACGTGTGTTATGAGACGAACCGATACGGAAAGTAATATGCGAGTTGGCAGAGCAGTCCATCAGACCATTGCAGAGTTTGAAAAGAGTACACATATCAGGGAAGGTATGGCTTTGCTGTAGGAAGGGGAGATTGAGGGTGCGGAGTCGTGACGGATAATCAACTCGTGGAAGGTTTTTTTTTGTGAAAGAGGGTCCGGGTGAATTTGCTTTGTACAGCTTCAAGAGCGCGGCCGTCACTGATGCGGCAGAGGGATCAGACTACACAACAATATTCAAGGACGTTTCTGACAAGGGAATTGAAGAGTGTTAAGGAGGGCTGGATTGAGGTAAAAACGGAGGAGGAACGTAGGATAAAACCAGACATCTTGGAAGTTCTATTGATGATGTCAACGAAGTGGGAATTGAAACGAAGTTTATCGTCGAATATTACACCCAGGTCTTTGAAGGAGGTCAGTAGCGAAAGGGGTTGTCCACTGAGAGAATAGGAAAGGGAAGATGGGGAGGGTTTAAGGTAATAGCGTATCCAGTGGCATTTGTTGACATTCAGTGTTAGCTTGTTGACCGAACACCAACGGGCTAATTTATCAAGGTTGGACTGCAAGAGAGCACAGCCCAACGGAGACGAAACAGAGACAAACAATTTAAGGTCGTCTGCGTAAAGCGAATACGGACAGGTGAGGATGGAAGCGAGGTAATTGATAAAAAAGAGGAAGAGTAGGAGGCCAAGTGTAGAGCCTTGGGGAACACCAGAGGAAGGAGAGAAGGAACCAGATGAGTGACCATGAAAAGAAACTTTTCAGGAACGGTATGAGAGATAAGAGGAAAGCCAGGAGATGACTGAGGGAGGGAAGTCTAGCGATGAAAGTTTAGAGAGGAGAATGTGATGGTGAACGGTGTCAAAGGCTTTGGAGAAATCAGTATAAATAGCATGTACCTCCTGTCGTGGATTCAAGCATTTAGCAACAAAGTTGGTAGAGACCAGAAGATTTGAAGCCGTTGATCTATGTTTCACGAAACCATGCTGCTCTTTGACAATGAGGTGACCGAAGTGTGCGGTCAACCAGTCGTTGACGTATGTTTCTAGGATTTTGGAGTAAGAGGAGAGAAGAGAAATGGGGCGGTAGTTCACAGCAAGGGAAGGGTCTCCGATCTTGAGGATAGGAATGATAAGGGCCTCTTTCCATCTAGACTTTTGTTGTAGATTATACACAGGGGGAGGGAAATGCGTTTTCTACAGTTAAGGAGGAAGACATTAGGAAGCCCATCGGGGCCAGGTCCGACATTGGGGTCAAGGTTACCAATGAGGAACTCAACCAAGGAAGGCGTAAGGAGAGGAATAGCTAGAGATTCGGAGGAGTCTGTAGTTATGAAAGATGTAGAGGGAGGAGGGCTCGAGGGAGAAAACACAGAAGAGAAGTAGGTGCAGCGAAGGTCGCAGGATTGTTGTGGGGAGTTGGCAGTGGAGTCAGCGAAGCTGATGGAAGAAGGGAGAGATTGAGTTGGATTACGAGAATTGCGAGCGTGAAACCAAAAGGGTTTTAAGTTACCGCGGGCAAGGAAGGCTTCGACGCTTCGAAATAGGAACCTTTTACGCACTTTTCTGACCATTGACTTCACAGTAGAGCGTATAACCTTAAAGTGAGCAAGGTCGGCGTCATTTTTAGAAGCCCGAAACTTCTTCCGCAGTATATGTTTCAAGCGAATGTTAATATGAAGTTCCGTTGTGAACCAAGTTGAGTAGGAACGTAGGCAGGGAGGGGAAGAAGGGACATAACAGGAGAGGAGATCAGAGAGGATAGAGTAGAAGGTGTTAAGAGCTTGATCACACGATGAATTGCTTAATATATGTACCCAGTTGAAAGACGCTAAAGCTGAGTTCAGATGGTCAAAATTGGCTTTACGGAAGTTGAACTTAGTAGATTTACGCTTGGTTTTGGGTTTTGAACGAGGGAGCTCCGCTTCAAATTCAACCGCGGGGTGGTGTGCGTCGGTTTTGACATACGGGGATGTGCAAGGAAATAAAGAGAAGTGGCGCTCGGGGAGGTTGGAAATGAAGAGATCGAGAGTGCAGCCCAAGGAGTTTTTCGTGGTATTGAAATTCAGGGCAGAGCAAGTGTACATAAAGGAAGAAAGTGGGAGGGAAGAATGGGAGAGGTTGTATTTCAATTCCCCGGAATCGTAGCGTTAAAATTCTTGCGTTTTCTGATTTTGGGCTGTCTCCCCTTTCTAACGAGGTATTGCCTGTAGAAATCGGATGATTTTGCATTTTTGGCCATTTTTGACACCCGGCGGAAGTGTAAATTTTCAATTTTCCTGGTTTTCAAAAAGGCTCCGAGGCGGGGCATTTCTTGCCATATCTCAACTCCCCTGCATCGTAGCGTTAAAATTCTTGCGTTTTCTGAATCGGGGTCGTCTCCCCTTTCGGATGAGGATTTTGCATTTTTTACCATTTTTTCTACCCGGGGGTCATGGAAATTTTCAATTTTCTTGGATTTCAAAAGGACTCCTAGGCGGGGTATTTCGTGCCATATTTCAACTCCCCGGCATTGTAGCGCTAAAGTTCTGGCGTTTTCTGAATCTGTGCTGCCTCCCCTTCCGAACGAGGTGTTGTCTCCCGAAATCCGACGATTTTGCGTTTTTGGCCATTTTTCCTACCCGGAGGTTGTGGAAGATTTCAATTTTCCTGGGTTCTCGTAAGGCCTTTCAGGAGGAGCAGTTTTTGCCATATCTCAACTCTCCGGGGTCGCAGCGTTCAAATTCTTGCATTTTCTGACTCTGAGACGCCTCCCCTTTCAAACTAGGTATTACCCCGCTGAATTTGACGAGTTATCTTTTTTTGGCCATGGTCATTTTTCTTGTTTGGGGGGTCGTGGAGAATTTGAATATTCTTCGATTTTCTGAATGCCTCCCGGGCGGGGTACTATCCACAACATTTTGGTTTCCGGGGGTCGTATGTTCGGAGTTCATGCATTCCCTGATATTTCCCTCGGTTCCTGGCGGAGAGGGTCCTGGTAGATGCGGTGGTTGTAATGCTTTATGTTCTCCAGAAAGGGAGCAGTTCCGAGAGTTTTTTGCCAGTCTGTGTTGCTGTTGTTCCATGTCTCGGCGTCACGGGGTGTTGAATACGCAAAACGTTCTCTGGTTGTGGTCTCCCCCTCGCATATCCTTATGTAAATTTCTATCTCATCACTTTTAGATAATTAAAAATATCTACGAATGGGGTTGATGTGTGACAGATATCCCTAAATCTTGTACTCTGACACGACCTTAGGGCAGATTAAATTCTAATTTTCAAACACAACTTTGATCCTATCATCTCACATATCGACCTTATTGTGTGCGTGACAAATTCCAAATTTCTGCTGCTGTAATCTATCATTCGACAAAAGTTTCATTAAAATAAGAAGATTGCTTCGTAGTTAATCACTCCGAAAGTGTACAATAAAGCATGGAGTCGGGACTCCCGTCAGACACGTTCTCTAAACAGATGAGCCTAATTTGAATTTCAGTCGTTTTTGTTAATAGCGGAGCATCCGAAAATGCATACTGAAATTTTCCGATGTTCAAATAAATCAAGGTTGTTGGAAAAATAAGGGGCGCCTGGATATTGGGCCGTTTTTTGAGAAGCCTAATAGAGTCATTGTTGAATATGTTGTACATCTGTCGCTAATTTTGAACCGCATGCGGTCTGAATAAACAGAAACAGAGTTGATTTGGGGGTGGGTCAGGATATATTTTTTTCCGTCAATTGTTGGCTTCATACGTAACTGATGGATTAATTCTAATGTTGCATTTTGCTAAGTAGGGGCTGTATTTTGATAGGGTTGAAGGGTCGGAGGTTTTAGCATATGTAAGCGCGCAAAGGCCACTTTTTTTCTCCAAGTAGAGTCGGTAATCCAGTAATGAATATTCTCTAAGACTCTGGTGATAGCGAAGCCCTGTCGAGTTGAATTTTTTCACGGTATCGTCTCATTACGCGCGGGGCTGAATTCGGGACTATATTCAATTCTAAGCTGGCTCAAATGATAATAAAATCGCTTCTCATCCTATCGTCCAAGTTAAAAATCATCTCCTTTAGATACCACCAAATGATGTGTCGGAAAACTTGAGAAATTCATGAATGATCTCTTCCTGTCGGCACGTACTACTAAAGGTCCATCGAATGGCACCCTGTCGGTTTTCTCGACTTCTCAAGAAGAAACAAAACCTCTCTCACACTCAACCACTACATTGTCGGCGACTCTTTTCAACTATGCCTGGAACTACAAGATTTTTCCTTAGAATTTCCCAAGGCGATCGTTTGTTACCTGGCTGGCCTCTTTCTTTCGCATAGTCCTTCCCAGTTTCCATCCCGATCCCTAAGTGAATCGATCAAAACCCACACAGGAAGAATAAATACGGAAAAATTCAATTCTCGCCTTTTTGTGAATCACACTGGGAAAATCATATTGTTTTCGCTCAAACGGACAATGCGAAAGAGCCGAGAATTTCTTCAATGAATTGATATCCTGCAAGGAAGGATGCTGCCATCGTTCTCATGCGTAATCCTTGGCTTTAGAATACTTAAAATGCATGGCATCGTGTTGCTAACGTGGTTTGTCATAGCATTGGTTTTGAATAGTTCCGAGTTTGCTCTAAAAATCAACAAATTTTCATGAAATACAGAAACGAGAAGGATCCTTGCGCCCATAGAAGAGCAATTTTTTTTTTTTTAGGATGAAGCCAGACAAATTACCGGAGTGACGCCACTATTTTTCTTCTGGCTGACAGTTTTCTGGTCCATTAACGGTTGAGATCAGAGAAAATATAGGATCAGGAAAATTTTTGCGCTGAAACTGAGGGATTAGGTTACGGTGATTTTCGTGGAAGTAATTATTGAGGATGAAATAGTTTGCCACCTACTTTGTGGGTGGAATGGATTTGGAAAGGATGCAGTATCGTGGGAATCGTTTTTGAAGAGCAACAGCGCTGATACTACAGTGCTGCGTGAATCTATGGAATTGCTGAGAGTAGTCGGGTTTCCGCAGAGATACGTTGACTTTGGCTAGCTTGAATACGGCTCTCCGATTGAAAGGCAAGTCGCCCAACATATAGTGAAGACAAGATTTTCGATATAATGCTGCCAAAAATAGAAGATTGTGCTGACTCCGGGTTGTCAAATTGACGAAAGGGTGACCTGGTCCAGATTGAAGAAGCTAACTAATTTGAGAAGGGAGTTCAATCCTAGAAGCTTACTTCCATTAAAGTTGTCGCCACGAGGAAATGATGACCTCTTTTCAAGGAGAGGTGACAGATTTCGTCATGGTATCCACTACTCATTAGGTGAGTGACAACCAACAGTTTGGAAATGCTTGTTGATGGCCTCCATGACTTCTTCTTTTTCAACTTTGGTTTGGGTTGGCCCAAAACGGGGAGCCCATGGACCAGAAAATTTAGAGGCAGTTTCCCTCCAATTGGTCCCGTCCGGCATCAAGTGAATGGCGGACTTAAGGCTTCTTCTATTCTAAACAAGAAATATTTTAGCTTCGGTCGACTTTTGGTCAGAAATACTAGGCGGTTTTTCCTATGACATGTCTGCGAAGTAATAAAACAGAGCGAACATCATCACTTCGGTCACATTGCTCCCATGGCAGAGGTGCCTTTGCAGGTCTGATGAGTTGGAAAAACCATAATCGTCTTTTAAAAGTTCTTTTCATAGCTGGAGGTACTTAGTTAGTGTGGATGCTTATGAACAGAAGGAACTATGGGGGCCTCAAGCATCGAAAGAATGACACTAACGCTATCTACCATCTGAGATATAGTATTGCGAATTATATAAGACAGAACTTCATCTAAATCCATTCAGTGTTCATCTTTTTGTAAGGAAAGGAGAAATCCTTAAAAGCCACTGCTCCAGACATGCCAGTACACTTGGTTTCTTCTCAGGGAACCATTCATCATAAAGCTATCGTAAAGTATAAACTGACGGCTGGAAACCAGCTATCTCTGAATGTCTCCTTTAATCTATCGGTGACTTTTGTAACCGTCCTTTCCATCGCTTATATGGGAAAGTTCGTTCATGATGTTGATGGGATCCCAATCTTCTTTGCATCCAAGTGTTTTTTGCATCACATTTCCTTCTTTCGTCCAATCATCTCAAATAGTGGAGGAACAGATGCTGGACGTTTTCAGGGATTCCAGCGGGCTTGGTCGTTCAGGTGACATATCCAGTGCTGTCTTCTTCTAAGAAACTGGGCGAGATTATAATTTATCTCCCATAGTTTCGCTGCAACCACTACTTAACGGCATCGATCAGTGTGTTCGTTTACCAGTCCTGTTTTGGGGTTCTAATTCTTGTTACCAATTTCTTCTAGGTCTCTTCTTTCCGGGATTCGGCAACTCCATCATATATGCTCGTAATTACATCTGCCAAGATCTTAATTGTTACAATTCCTATGTTGACGAATCCTAAATCACTCGAGGTGGACCCGAAGTTGGTGCGTATGGTTGTCAGAGAAAGATCAACTCGAGAGTAAGTTATATTGTTTTGGCTGGATGACGCCATATAGTGGTGATTCAATTAGAAGGCCCACCTTGGTTTGAAAAAATGTCGGAAGTTGAGACATCAACCGCCAAGTTTATCGCAAATCAATTAAAGATTTAGTTTGATGGATACGCGGCACGTGTTCCTGTTTAATCGGAGGTGCTGGATGCTTTGGATTAGCTGCTGCGCCTGTTTCCAAACTGATAGCGGCCTTGTCATACTTGGCTGAATTTGCCTTCGAGAGAGTAATACTTGTTTTTCAAGGGAAATAATAATAAAAATTTCTTCTATGGCGCTACAGTCTGCTGGCGGTCCATGGCTTCCCATAGTTCTCGTTTCCATTCTTCTTGGTCGAAAGACGACGTGCTCCAATTTAGGAAGCCGAACAGTGTGTAACTTGCATCGTCCACTGAGTCCACTCATCTGTTTCGGGGTTTCCAGAGGGTTGTTTGTCTTTCATCCTGCTTTTGAGTTGACGCTGGGAAATTCTTCTGGCGTCCATGTGCTCTGCATTGCCTGACTATTGGTCTTTTCAAATCCTGGGCCATAATAACGGGTGTCTGATCTAGACTTCAGCGCGGGTTGATGAGCCTTATTTGGTATAGCGTGCAGGCTCAAAACTTTATCATTCTCTACCCAAACACTTGTCTCCGGCTGCTTCATATATTATCGGAACTTCAGATTAGATGATCAGAAGCCGGGACCCATAAAAGTACGTTTGATGTCAGCATATCAGACGTGACAAAAAAATAAACTTCAATAAGCCAGACGTTAAATGCTGTCTGCCCTATCTAATGATGGCGTGCAAATAAAAGAGGTCTTCAAGAAGGCTCAGGATACACTCTAACCTTCGACGCCAGAATCGAAGAAAATAGGAAAAGCAAAGTTTAGCCGACAAGGGGCTGAAGCCGAGCAGGACAAACCTTTGCTAATAATATTGAACTCCTAATGTGGAGCGTATCAGGTTGACTGTTATCATTGGAGTGCTTTCCAGATCAAATTATTTGTGTAAATATATATATGTGGTTGTCTTTCACCCCTTGGTGGGTAATAGTTCATCAACCACACACACGCGCCATAGCTCGCGGTTACCTGGATTGCGATTCAGTTTCTTCCGCGACTTCCCGAGACGCTCGCACTCCTCCTCTACTGTTCTGCTCCAAGTGCCCTTGAGGCGATCCACTCGTCGGCCATCTTGGGTGAGTGGATTCCATTGCATGGCATAGCCTGCAACGCAATTGTCGCCCCTTCTTTATGTGCCTTCCTATCACATCGCATACACGGGCCAAGCCTGTGCGGCGACCAAATTGTTCGCCAGCTTACTCGGACGATACGACGCAGACAGGTATTGGTGAAAGCTTGGAATGTTTGGGTAACAGACGGGTTCACCATCTGGATCTAGTGCGATTAATGCATCGGACAACACTCCCTGTTCACGCTATTGAAAGCTTTCTCGAAATCGATGAAGAGTAGCTGCAGCGAAAATTTTAAATTCGGCGCACTGTTCCAAAATGAGCCGTAGCGTGTAGATGTGGTCTTTCAACTTCCGGAGGGGAAACCACCTTATTCCCTGTGGATCAAGACATTACAAGAGGAAGATCCTCACAGAATGTAATTCGGTTAAGGTCCCTGGTAAAGTGTTCCTTTTGCCTCTTCAGTTGTTCATAATCGTGGATGAGAAGTCGACCGTTAACGTCCTTCGCAGGACCATTGAAAGATTTGCGACCACATGCTAGCTCCTTCGTGACGCGAAATAGAGTTCTGAAATCATTGCGATCTGCGGGATCTTCTGCTTCCCTGCCCAGTGCTATACCAGATTTTCTTTGGTCACGGCGTGTACTAGGGTGAACTTGTCCGGGTTTCGCTCGGTATGGGAGTTCGAGCGCGTCATGCTAGCCGTCACTCGCAGCAGTCAGTAGAGCCTTCAATCCCTTCCGCTCATCGATCCGCGTCCAGGACTCTGCGCTCATCCAGATCTTATGACGCCCTTTCTGCACGCGGCCGACGACCTGTGCAGCACCCGAAAAGAGAGCATTTTTCATAGCGGCCCAATGCTCATCGATAATCTCAGGCCCGTTACTCAGTAGATCTGCCGCTCGATCAGCAAGATAGCTCTCCCACTGTCGAGCAACAGCTGGTTCGTACAAGCGGTCGATATTGACCTTAGGGGGTTGCAGCTCGCAACCCTGGGGAAAGTGGCGGTCGCAACACACAAGCAAATTTAAGCATCAGCATCAACATCAGATAGTGTTCAATTTGAGGCCAACGTTCTGTTGTTACGCTCATCCAGAAGACAATTCCTAAATCTGCTGCTGATCTTGAAGTGGTCGATGTGATTGCTCGTATGACGTCATCGGTCAGTTGAAACTCAATTGACCTTATGGGAGGCGCTGTGCTCGAACAGTGTGCCACTGATGACGAGGCGGTGAAAGTTGCAGAAATCCACGAACCTCCCACCATTACCGTCGTCAAGACCGTGCTTCCCCATTGCATGTCTGGGCAAGGTGTTTTCAGATCTCACCTTGGTATTCAGAACACCCATCACGATTGGAAACTTCCCCTGAACCGCGTTTCTATATCGAAAGTCTCCGTTTGTGCGTAGTATTGGACAATTGTGATGCTTCTTAGCCAGGAATGAAATCTATCAATCTAGAAGACTGTTAGAAACCGTTTCCCAGGTTAAGGAAGCGCGTCTTGCGGTAGCCGTCAAAGGCAATCTGACATCAGATTCGCATCTGCTACCACTTGGCTTTCCAGAGTACAAAACACATTGACGCAAGAGGGAGAGGAGTACTCTCCAGAGTCGACCATTTTATTTCGCCTAGCCTCAAAATATCCAGTTTGTATCGCTGCAATTCCCGCTCAAGTTGGAGGAAGCGACCATTCTGAGGAGCCTCACAACCGTTGTCGAGGAGAGTGCGCACATTCCAGTTCCGTTTTCGATAGCCAAAGGTCGTTGCCGTGAGGTCATTCCCTATCCGAGGCGCACCTTCACCTAAAGCGTCTAGAGTCCAGTTTCCGCACTTGTTTTTCTTCGGAATATGAGGGATCCTAAGTTCACATCTACTTGACCTTGAGTCGGACCAAATGGAGAGCAACTTACTCTTATTTTTTTTGGTCCACCGATCCCTCATGTTGTATTGTTGCACCCAAGTATTCTAAAATAGAAAGAAAAATGTCTAACGGTTTCATCCAGAGCAGAGGCAACTCATTAAACGCCGCCTCCCCTTTGCCCAGTGAGCAGCGTGACCATTTTATATTATTGCAAATACGACAATGGTGTGAATTATGATATATCCAATTTAAAACCGCCATTACTTTAAGCCTAAGGCTGGCTGATTGCAGGTAGTGTTCGACGGATCTTTGGTGATTGTATCTTCCCCGCCAATTTTATTTTGTAATAGGAGTTGATGATAAAGAGGTGGTTTTAACAGATTGCGCCTAAGCAGTACAGCAGATGGAGCCATGGTCCTGGTCATCGTAGTGCTTAGACGTCAAAATGCCCCACCATTAGCGACCCAGTAACCTTATCCTTATCCTTATCAGACGTTAAAAGTCATGTCGTTAGCGGCGGAGCAGTCCATCAAATCCGAGGAAAGTTTAAAAAATGTGCATAAATCTTGATGGGATCTACACTGTTGTAGGAAGGGAGGGTTCAGAAAGTGGAGGAGGGATGGGTAGTCCACATGAAGGAACGGGTTAATTTATGTTGAACATTTTCAAGGGCAAGACAATTACAGTAACGAGTAGGTGCCCAGATCACGGAGCAGTACTGAAGGGTATTCCTCACGAAGGAATTTAAGATACCGAAGGAGGGTTGTACAGAGTCAAGATAAGAGGAGGAGCGAAGTATAAAACCTGACAATTTTGCTGCCCAATTGATGGCTTCGATGCAATAGGTATCGAAATGGAGTGAAGGTCTCGAATGGAATTTAGGGATGATACGAAATGCCCGTTCAAAAAGTAGGAGAAGGAAGTGGGTGAGGATTTAGGCGAGGAGCACATAGAATGAGACTTTCTGACCTTTAGCCCTAAACCATTAGTAGAACATCAACAAACCAGTGTGTTTAAGTTAGATTGAAGGGAAACACAGTCCTAACGCGACGATACAGCAGAAAACAGCTTAAGGTCGTCAGTATCGAGCAAATAGGGACAAGTAAGGATGGGGAGGGTTGTTGATAACAAATAAAAATAATAAAGGACCCAGAATAGATCCTTCCGGGACGCCAGAGGAGGGGGAGAAAGAATGGGAAGTGCAGCCAACAAAAGAGACGCGGCAGGATCTGTTCTAAAGGTAAGAGGCAAACAATGAAAGAAGTGATATGGGAACGCTTAGAAACTAGAGTTTGGATAGAAGTATTTTCTGATTTACAGTATCGAAGGCTTTAGCAAAGTCAGTGTAAATAGTACCGTCTACGATCATTTAGGGGTCTCTAGGGAAAATTATGCACAAGCTTGGGATTTCCTAGATCGACGTTATAGGAATCGGTGAGCCCTAGTGGAAAAGGAGATTCAAGCGCCAATCGACCTCCCTCAGATTTCTCAAAAGGATCCAGAAACGCTTGGGATGGCATTGGACGCAATGCGTTTGGTGGTGCAAAACTTTCGCAAGGCAGGATGCACATTTCGACACGCAGGAAAAATGCATCGTGGGGGTGTGTGTGTGGGATGGGGAGAAGCTATAGCTTTTGACTACTCAGGCCGTGTTGGCCCATTGTACCCCCCACCCTGATCTAACAGAATAATCCGGATTCGTTGACGTATGCAGGATTTCCGCTAATGAATGTGATGCTACCCGTCGCAACTGGAGAAAATCGACACCAAAGATCTGATGCCTGATGCGTCCATAGGCGGGTCAATCAGATAGGAAATGTTCCATGGATTCTGCTTTCTCATTACAGGAGGGACACGTATCATCTTAAATAATTAATATTCTGAACATATATCCAGCAAGTGAATTATGGCCTGTCAGAATACCCAAAATTCTCCTTCAAGTCCTCCTGTTTTTCAACAGGATAAACTTTGCGGTATGCATATTCGGTTCTGACAGCAAAAGTTTGGGGTGTCTAGTAGCATTTAGGCTCTACCACCTGTCATTGTGGGAAGCTTGTCCTCAGTTTTTGAAGATAGCCTTATCCAATGCTACTGGTACTCCAATTGCTGGTTCCAGTCCGGCATGGGGGAGATTGGCCCCTTTTCCGCTAAAGCATCCGAAATTTCATTTCCCTCTAAGCCACAGTGACCAAGTACCCAGAGTAGTTTCACCGTATTGAATCTAGACATAGTGTTCAATTGAATTAGCCTATGAGCTGCTATGAGCTATGAGTTTTGAGTAAATATATCCAGGAGCTGCAAATTGAGTAATATATTCAAAGATGCGCCGGATGTGGTGCTCATGGCACCGGTGATACCCAGACACATAGTTCTTTGCAGTGTGGCTAGTTTACAGCGAAAACTCTTCTGCTTCACCTTAACCTACCACACTACGGATGCATAAGCGAACATCAGCCTAATGATAGCAACATAACAGATGTGTTGGTATTACGCTTCTTGCGCGCATTACCGCTGACAGAAGAGTCTAGTGCGTCTAGTGGGGATCTCACCGGGGTTACCAGTTTATCCCCACCTTCCGCCGAAGATTCCGCTTCCTTACGTCCGATTACTCTGGACGTTACCGCGCCTAATGGTACAACCACGTCCATGTCCTCATTCCCAAGGTGCTTCATCTTCCTTTGCAGTGCCCTCTTCTGCTGCCGGCTTGGGAACCATTTCCACATACCGGCGTAAAACCAATAGCGTCCACGTTACCAGCTTCTCTTTTTTCCGCTGTTCCCGGTAAAGGTGAATGAGAAGCACTCAGCCTGTAGTTTCCCTTTCTTAGTGGCCGAAGTTCCTTTCTAACTAGTCTTCCTCTTCCGTTTGCGGGTAGGTTTGGGCTGTAATGCCGCGGGTGACCTGGCCGTGGCCGGATTTCCACTTTCTCCCAAGTTGAGAGTTACCGTACTTTTCTTTGTGACTAGCTTCGACATAGGCACTAAATGCAAGCTATCTACTGAGTCGGAAAGAATGCTTTCTACAAATTTATCGACAGGCGGATATGAATGTGGTGAGGCATCCAAAATGCGGGCCTTAGCTGTGAGATGATTGCTTATGGTCGCGGGTGGATTCGAAATCTGTGATTTCTTACCATTTGAAGGGTTTAAATCCTTCGATTCTACATTCATGTTTTGGGCACCCTTTGTGTAGTAGTAGGCTACTACAGGCTCCCCCACCACGACAAGGTGGTGTCCGAGGAGAAGTCGAAACATGGTTGTGGAATCCCAAAATGCCTGTCACCATCGATGAGATTGACCAGTTCGTTGAAAATAGATTCGTGGTAATTTCTCCCTGTTGGGATGGAATAAGTGGTATGCAGCGAAGTTATGTCTTCAGCAGTAGAAAAAAAGTGCAGTTTCACTTAGCTAGCTAGTAAGACAGTACATATGTAGGTATAAAGAATTAATAAAATTTTGTTTAGTTTTTTTCTAAAAGTGAAGTGGTTTCTCTTTATTGCTGTTACTACAATCGGTGAGTGATCCCTTTAATAATATTTTTTTCAGCCTGAAGATAGTTGGGGAAACAGAGGGCTCTTCAAGAAGAGGCGAGCGTAATTGGATCTAGGCAGGAATCCGTGTAGGCGTTTTCCAACTAGCTATTTCGTCCGTATAGAGTCCTCAATTGTGGTCAGATATTCGAGCAATCTGAAGACCACAAATTTCTTATTCTTCCTTTTTTGAGGATTGGATAGTCCTAAGTCCGCAACCGCTTGATGCCGGACCGGACCAAATAGACAGTAAGTTGCTCCCATCCTTTATGGTCCATGGAGTCCTCTTTTTGGGTTTAGTACTCAAAGTTCAGAAATTGTAAGATGACGAAAATGACTACGGTTTCATACCATGGCAGAGGCAACTTATCAGATGCTGCCTCACCTTTGCCCTGGGAGATGTTATATGCTCCTTTTCATAATTCGCAAAACGCAATTCGGACTAAAACTTGGCCGGGATTGGGGAGTCCGCATTCACTTGATGCCGGACCGGATTAAATGAAGAGCAACAACATCTGCGAACCATTTCGGTCACGCTGCTCTTAGGGCAGAGGTGAGGCAGCGTCTTATGAGTGGCCCCTGCCCTGGTATATTGTTTCACAACCGGGCTTGGGTCTCCGGCGGAATCCCATTATTGTTATTATCGAATCAACCTCGCATAGTTTCGTATTTTATAACTACTGAGTAATTTTAATTGCAAGCCTTGGGACATTTTGTCTAATTAAATTTATGAAAATATAATTTTATTGCAGATATTAAAAGTACTGAATTTTTGTTAAGCTTAGTTTCCTAAGATTTTATTCATTGCTTTCTCATGTGGCACTGACTCACTATTAAAGTCAGCAGCATCACAAGTGATGTCACACCCATGAACAGCTGGTAATATTTCAATTAAAACTAAAAAAATAAAAAATCTTAACCAAGCCCCGTCACTAGAAGATTCGATGAATCTTTTATAATTTAAAAAATATGACCTGAGCCCTGAGTCATTTTAAATACTGCTTCGGCGATCATTAAAAATTTTCGGGGGCTGACTAAATTTCCGTGCATTTTGGACGAAAAAATAGCCCAGAATTTTTATTAAAAAATATTTATATTCGGAGAGAAATGGGGTGAGCTTTATTCCAAGATTTATGTTAGATTCATTTCTATTTTCTCTGATTTTCAACAAAAGATGAGTGCTAGGTACCTCAAATTTTTGACACAGATTTCAAAGAAGCGAGATAGGGTGTCGTCTGACTAAAAAGAAAATGTGAAAAAGATCGCGATTTCCTCTCATGCTGATGCATAATTAAAATTTAATTCCATCGACATTGCAATTGCTACCAGTAAAAGGCATATGATACCTTCTTTTACCTTTCCGCCCAATATCTTCCTCATCACGACAACCTTAAGCTATCCAAAATCTGCAATAACGGCCTTTCGCCAACGGAACCTACCATTCCAGGTGCAAAAATCTGTATCAACCATTTGGCACGTCTATTAACGCCCAATATAATAAGATTTCATGATTACGTGGGTTCATTAAATTTACTTTTTAGTAGGGTAGGTTCGGAGTCATATGTAGCACTTGCGTACAGATACTTGCACAACAAGATACTCATTTGCCCGCAGTCCAAAGTCGTCTCTCTATCAGCAAGTCATTCATATCTTTTTCAACATTTTCATGTGCCGAAAGTATCTTATACTCGTATTGTACGGGTTGGTTTGCCATTCAAAAAAAAAAAAAGACCGAAGTATCTGATACATTTAGATACAACTGATGTTCTCTTAGACTCTCTTAGGTGGACGGCTGGGATCTCTTAATTCCCGGCTTTTCATTCTTGGCCAGGGGTGCTCTCTGCGCATGGTCGGCCATTTACGAATATATAGATGCATCTAGTATCTTTCACTGAACCGCTGTATCTGTAAAACTTGTTCCGAGTACAAAATTGTAATTTCATTCAAGAAAATCATCAGTTCAACGTGAACAGCTCTGCCGGTTGGTTCGGTACAAGTTTAGGTCCTTGCGGCGTCTGAGTTTTCCTATTCTTATAGAAAGATACAAGTTGGTTGAAGAAGTGTTCAGAAGTACCAAAAGGACGATTTGTAGAGGTTTTGGTGATTTTTTAAGTGAAGAAGTGATTAGTCCTGGAAGTCGAATTGAAGGAATACATCCAAACATATATCAGTGTAATATTACCGGAAAAAGGACTTTCCTTACAAGGAGTATTGTGACTGACAAAAAGTGATTTGGCTGTGTTGGATACCGGCATAAAAAGCTCATCTTGGTTCCGGCATTTTTGCTGAGGAATAGCAAAAGTGCTACAGGTGAGTCAACTTTTAGACTTATACATCAACTTCTCATGGGAGAACTTGTTTCTCCAGCCTCCAGTATTTTCATTGAGCAATCTACTCTGAGTCCTTTTTATATCTTTTTTAAACTGAAATGTGCAACGGGTTTGCAGTATGTGTGGGATTACAATTTTATTTTCTCCTGATACTGTGTGGCATCAAAAATTGAATGGTGGCTTGATTTATGGACTAGTCTTTCTAGAAAATCTAGCTACAGGCGATGATAGTGTAAGAGCCATGTGGGCGTTCAGTTTGCCGGTTGGAATGTATCTATGCCTCCATATCCCAGCAATAGATAAAGTCTAGTCATTTATGAAACATTCAGTACATTTGACAGAGAAATAGTCGTTCACCCCGAGCAAAATTCAGATCCTGATTTATTTTGCATCTCGGGAATTTCCTATTATAAATGGAAACTTGTTGCATTCTGGATGGTCAGATTAAAGTTTGAAATGAGTCCGAAATTTAAATATTTCAAATTTTTTAAGTGGGTTGTGGGCATGGGAGGTGTTCTTTTCAGACAGATATTAATCATATTTGATCGAATTGGGCGCTTGAAAGTTATGAAGTCAGCGTTAATAACTGTCGCTTTCTAGGCGTTCTTATATGAATCACTTCCCAAAAAAGATAGTTATTGAGGTCTCATGTGCGTAGTTTGCGAATGAGTTGCAATGAGTTGGAAATTTCATGACTGGTATCTTTAAATTTTGGTTTAAAAAATCGGCGCCCAATGTGGGGTCGGAGCACTAAGGGGGTCATCAGTCTCTGGACCTAATTCTATGCTATCTTCACATAAAACCAACTACCTAAACATCTCCTCTACAGGGCGAGGGGGGGGGGGGCATTCCAATCTTTCAAAAAAATCAACTAAACCAATAAAACCTTGGACAAATTTGAACAACTGATACGACACTTTTTAAATGCCGACATTAACTTCTTGTTTATGTCTCGGAGCTTAAAAAAAAGAAGACCGTTGGTATCTCTAAAAGTTTATATATGGACGGATGTCTTGTGGTTCCGGGTTAATGGTTCTTGTAAGCCATTTTACTATCGCACACATCATCGTCATCATCATGTTCACAATTTTATTTTATGTTGTGTTTAACCACTGCATTCCGTACGGATCAGAAGAATACAGAAGCGCCTTTGAGGAATTTTTATAACCCAGAGACTCTGGGTCTTTTACTAACCCGTGGATGCACTGCAGTATATGCTTCTCGTGAAAGGTATTGCATATCAAGTAAAAGCAACCTCACATGCAGCGCATTTAGATATATCTATATACGTCCATAGATACTCCCAGTATGACCATATGGGGAGAGAACAACAGGGCCCTGCCATTCTGGAGATATTGTTGTTCTACAAACTCAAAATGGACACTATGTTGTTTAGATAGTGCATAGTTTTCAGCTCAAAGTTTATCTTATACGACGTTGGTGTCATATAAAAGATACATTTATATTCGTTGGTGTGCTGAAAACGTGTGGGAGTGTTAATGCTGGATAGATGACTAGAAACAGGAATAGGGAGACATTGTACGGAATCTATCTTCAAGACAGAGAAATTCTAGGGCGAACAAATGTGCAACGCGAAAATTTTATGAGTTTGCTTAATGGAATGACTTCAGATATGTACAATAGGGGGAACTACTGGTTAAAACATATTGGAACACTCTTTGAATTTACAAATGGGTCGTTCTTTGGTAGAACAAAGAGTCAGAGGGTTTGTAGTTGGGTATCGGGATCTTTGAAAGTCAACACTCTGAAAGTATTGTTTAAAACGTTAGTGGAGGTCAGTGTTTTAGGGATACTACTCCAGAAGCCAGTGAAAAGAAGGATGGGAAACTCTATTTCGTTCTTTATCTCAGGAAGAAAACCTCTAGTCCATTGGGGTTGGAAGAACGATTTCAAGAATATTAAAAAGCTATACTCCTGCGGAGAGAATTACTTGTAGATTTTGCTGTAGCTTCGGTGGCATTAACTAAGATGGGTATAGCCCTTTGGCTGTTTTCAAGTACAACCCGCATCTGGATTGTGTCGTCATTGCAAGAATAGAAGGGTTCTTTTTTGTTTATAGGTAATCCGAGACCCTCACTCAATTCTCCTAATAACATCTGACCTCCATTCTGCACTGAATTTTTAGCTAAATTTTGTTTAAAGTCGAAGACCTGACACTTCTCCCCAGCTGCTCCCGGAGAAGAGTTAGCGACGGCCATACAATTAAGGATGGTAATGGGTGTCACTTTGTAACCCTTGGAAAGCTCTGTATGATTCAAATCATAGCAACATTAGCCTAAGTCCGCCAAAATGTTCGCATGGATGGCTATATGCTATATATGGAAATGGATGAATATGTGAGGAGCCAGTCTAGTATATTTTGAACCGGTCACGAAAGAAGATGATAGAAGGCACTAGTTAAGAACTTTCTTTTATAGTACTCATGGTGAAAACAAAGTTATGGGCAGGGTTTATGTATGTTCAACATACATCTTAGCTTAGTTCTGTTGGGTAGGACTAGAGGTCACCTTTTTCTACAGAAAAATTCTCTATATTCTCTGCCGGGAAGTGGTACTTGGGTGGGATGGGTGGATTCTTTGAAGGTAGTGGAGGATGCTATCAGAAAGGTTTCGTAAGGGAGGTGCAGAAAGTCTAGATGAATCCTGCAATTTATCTCTTCCCTTGGCCGTTTCCTTTGTTGATTTCGTTTTGTCCACCCTAATTCACAAGATTGGGCTCCAATTTTATCATTGTGACGTTAATATTTATTAGGAGCACAAACATCCATGACGGTACCCAGAATTTGAACGCAGGGTTGGGATCGAGAAATTAACATTTACTTGCTCCAACATTTGAAGGATCAAGGAAAGATGATTTTCCGAGAAAGGGAACTTAATAAGGAAGTCTAGACGATCCAAAGTAGGGGCCATAACCAATATCCGGATGACTTCAGTGATAAGAGGGCTGGGGTATCTTTACGGGAAGTCGCAGTTCAAATCTAACTGGTAGAGGGATTTGTTATCTTGATTGGATGTCGGATACCAGTCGACTGAATGAATTAATACCTGTATCAAATCAGAGTAAGAATCTCGGGTGAACGCAGGGTGACCACATTGACGTTATGGTCTTGTATGAAGTGCTTTAACGCATTTCAAGGCTGTGATCCAATTGAATTGTTGAGTCCACGATTATTATTATTATGCACCAACGGAGAATTCCGGTACAGTGGTACTTCTGATGGGGAAATACGGCTTTGGCGACTATAACGATAATGGTAAAAGGTTTGTTGATTTTTGCAGCTTCCATCGCCTCGTTCCAGCAGAAGCTATATTGTTGATCGGATGGCAGATACCCTGAGCAACCTGCTTGCCAATATTGATGAGCATTTCTCAACCCAAGGATTTCCCGCCCCCTTGCCTTCAATAACGTAGAACCCATCTAGTTTGATGTACCTTTGTCAAACTGTCTACGTGCCTGATCGAATGCTCCGTCTCTAACGATATCACTTCCCGTACCACCTCTTATAATACACGCGAAGGTGACATTTTCAACGTGCCCTTCGCGTAGCTTGAAATCTATTTGCATTCCTCGACCGTCTACGATCTCTAACGGGTCACGATATGGAGCCCTGGTGAACTGCGAATGGCGAATGGACGGTACTCGTCCG
Source organism: Hermetia illucens (assembly GCF_905115235.1). Lineage (NCBI taxonomy): Eukaryota > Metazoa > Arthropoda > Insecta > Diptera > Stratiomyidae > Hermetia > Hermetia illucens. Next base: position 9,127,002 of record NC_051852.1, read on the forward strand.
GACACCCTGGAAGTTCCCGAAATCGTCGACAGCTCTTTGCCGACTTGATGTGGTGAGGTGACCCTACCTCTTCCAAGGTGGTAGCTGCGGGGTGTGTCAGGCGTGATCTCATTTGGCAACCTGGTCGCATAGAGAATGTCAATAAAGGCATGAAAAACCAACTGACGGTACTGCAAGGACCACTGGATCGCATTTCCTTCTACAAGCGATCATGGGCAGCAAGGAAGGTGTGCGAAAAGCAGAACTAGTTGTACTTTCTACTGAGAATACTTCAAGCCCCAAACATATCGCAGACAGCATACTGAAAGGTGAATTATGGAAACAGGGAAAAGAGGAAAACGCGTTTGAAGGAGACTTCATCCAAGTAGTTTCCAGGGCTCTCTTATTGGGCCAAAGTCAAAGAAGAACAAAAGGAAACAGAAGCAATACGATACGCCGTCAGAAAACGTCTAGAACCCCAGTTGTCATGGATGTCTGTATTTGCCTCGCTGATGCGAGCTTATTTTTTGCCATACTTAGATAATAAAGCACAGTCTCCTCATAGAGACTATGTGGATGTCCTGTAAGCTGCCAAGGAGTGGCCGGGAAATATTTGGGAATAAACCTGACCGTCCAGTACAATCAGAAATTTTGTGGAAACCAATTCCTGATAATTAGCGCGGAAATCCACCAACGTCAGAACGACTTGGAAACACATCCCAATTTATTGGCGTTTTACTATGTTTGTTCTGGTTAATGCCCTCCGCTTTCATAGATTTTTGCATGTGGTATATTGTGCGGGGTATCGCCATGATTAAGGGTCATTTTATAGTTTAGCCGGTCTAAGAGCTGTGACTTTTACAATTTCCAGATTGTAATGAACTTTGAGTATTCGAGTACGGTATGCCGGAATCGTGGTGACAGGAAATAAGTTTTGACAGTTTGCATTCTTAGGTCTAGCAAGCCTTCATTGTCAATTTGAGGAATAAATTCTTTTTGGAATGTGCCCTTTTTTGAGAAAACTTACAAGAAGGAGTACTATCTCAGCAGCTCATATTTTGTGGTTGGAATTTCGCGCCTTTTCTAGAAGCGTTGTTCTAATACTCCTGAAGTTACCATATTTTTTGATTCAAAACTGATTCTACTCGTCTGTGTTGGTTTCTGGGCAGTTGGGTTTCGAATAGTTTTCCAGGTCCTTTATTATCTACAGTTTTTTAGTCTTCATTGAATGTCAGCCCCGAAACCGCCACAATAATACGGCCAAAGAAGTCAACCGACACCTTTGTCAGTTTATTCGTTCGAACCTGTGTTCTGCTTTAATGACTCTGAACTTTGGGGATGTTCCAGATGGTCATTCTGACAATAAACAGGGACTATTCTGAAGCCCAGAAGAAGTTGGTACAAAATTGTCCGTGTATATCAGCATCAATACTTAAGTGCAACCTTACTGAAGGGTATTGTTGACACTTATTTACGTAACTTCCCTTGGTATACCAGACGTCGACGTGGGCTGGCTTCAGTGAGCAGTTCTGTGGTTCTTGGAACACTTTGGTCATTCTCACTTGATGTGAAAGGTTTCAAGTATCTTTCTATACTGCCCAATTGTAATTTATACCGCGATACATTGGAAGATTCGATAATGACAAGCATAGAAATTAAGCGTTCGACTGGAGTCATGGAGCCAAAAAAATTCGAAACCCAAGTACAGGGATAAAAAGTGGAAGATTCACAACAGATCGTATCCGATACCTCTCATTCCTTTGGTAGACAGGAGGTGCGGTCTATGGAGTCTTCCAATATCTTGGCATCTTTAAGTAGGCCTAACGTGAGGGAGCGGAAGGGGGGATTCATCCAGGGCCCGAAGTTATCTTGGTGGCCCAGAATAGGAATTTTAGTGAAAAAAGAGATAATGTGGTGGCTCGTGTAATTTTTACCCTAGCCGTATGTGATTTACACCATCTGGTCCAATTTTTCCTCATAATTTTCATTCTGGGTCCGGAATTCTTTCCTACGGCCCTGTTTTTAGGTCATATTCTATGGGGATGCCCCTTTGAAGCTTTTGAGGATGTCTATATATGTCACTAAATTAGTTAGAAGAGAAGAATCTTCGGGGTGCGTTGGTAAAGCTACCGTCAAGTCTTGCTAATTTTGGCCTTATAGACTACTACAGTCAGGGAAAACTAGATTTATTCATCCGGTTCGTCTCTTCCTGCATCGATACACCTGCGCAGATGACTCTGCTACGCCTGGAAAGCACCCTGAAACTCCTCGACTGGAACGCCTCTCACGGACCTTATAAATTGAGTTTGAATTTTCTCCACCGACCTCCAGTACTTTCCCTTCAACTCTTTTTTCATTTAGGGGAACAAAAAAAGGCACATGGAGCGAAGTCAGGACTGTAAGGAGGCTGGGTTACCACGGAGGTCTTGTTCTAGGTCAGGAAGTGTGTAATGACGAAGGCTGTGCAGCTGGGGGCATTGTCGTGGTGGAGTTTGAAAACATCTTTGATGTCAGGCCTGAAGTGTGTGACCGGTCGTTTCAGTCTCTTGAGCACCTCCAGGTAAAATGCTGCATTGACAGTTTGACCTTGCGGTACAAACTCAAAATGGACGATTCCTCTGACGTCGAAGAAGATAATCATTCATTTGCACTAACAAAGTTGGCCTGGAAAACAAGCCACGAAAGATTACAACCATCTCCTTATGATGGTAAAACGACTTGGATCTTTTTGACATGCCAACACGCTGCCAAAGGCTCACAATTTGAGGTCTACATTTTTTCTAATTGCTGGAGAGATTTAGTCGATCTGACATGGACCAACCGTAGGTTTTGTCGGCCCTAACTTGCTAGGGACTTACAGGGATAGAATGGGTCGAGGCGCTTGGGTTCAAGAGGGAGAGGATTTCTTCCAAGTCAGGCTCCCAATTGGTATTATTTACTACGCTTTTCGCGGGCCTTCTTCTTAATTAGACTTTATTTTCCAATAAGCGCCATGAGCCGGCACTTACGTTCAAGTTCTTTTCTGATAACTATCTCCCGGTGGAAATAGGCTCTATCTATATTTATCAATTTCCACTCTGGAAATTTCAGTTCATAAATGGATAGATAAGTTGTTATCTAGCAAACTATATTTGGTCTGGAGTTTCCAATCAGTTTTGGTCGGCTAGGTGGTGTCGAAAATTATTTCAAGTCCATTTCAGTCCCTCAAATATTCTGATTTACTTACTAGGTCTAAATATTTTTTTGTAAGTTATCTTCTACTATGATAACTGCCTAGATTTCCCTCTGCCTTTTTCACATCACTGAATGGTCAGTATTGAGGTGACCTTTGGGTCTATTTAAATTATCTAAATATGCCATATTCCAAGTGCTAGCAGAGGCTCCTCTCAATCTAAGACCCCCAGAAAAATACATGCGTCAACTTGATTATCGACCGTTTTTTTGTGAGTACACTTTTTTCAGCCATTGTAAACTACTTATTACATTTATCACCCACTCCATTCAAAATATTGTACTATCACCACCAAGAATTCTTGGTCTCTATGACCATGACCATTACAAGCTTTATGACTGCCTCTTCCGCACTTTCAATACTCAAATCATATTCAAAAGAAAGTACCATCGAAAATATTCTTATCTTTACGCCCAAATTATTCAGCTCTGAAGATAACAAATCTCTTTCTTTTGGAAATAAAAGAAAATTGGTGAGTTCTATACTTTCCTAGACAAGCGTAGAAAATTTACAATGTGTAACGAATTTTCCTCGATGGTTTAATAGAACTGACGAAAAAAAGGAAAAAGAGGATTAAGAGCGAGTGCCTGGAATAAGGTCATAGTAGGTTTTTCCCACAGATCTTAAAGGCTGGTTGAAGGCTCACCCGGGTTGTGAAGCAACAACAAAACTGGCAGAACGTATTTAGAGGGTAGAAAAAAAAGGTGCCCCTGAAGCGTAGAGATCTTCAATTTTATGTACAAATAATTTGAGTTAAGTGCCGAGAACCCAGCCTGTGCGTAGTACAGTCGTGGGCCATTTGGTAGAGTTTGCTCAGATTTTTCAACCTAAATCTTTGAAGTTGATGGGTATGTGCGAGTATACAAGATGTCCTTGTTTGTATTCGTTAATGCATGAAGAAAATTGGAAGAAAGTCAAAGTAGATGACTCAGCTAAGATGAATTGGACAAAGACTGCTACAACCAAGGGTTTAAAAAAATTACACAGAAATTTCCACTTGAATTGAAATCGGCGAACTTTTCTGCAAATCGTACCACATTTAACGAAAAGTACCAGAATTGTATCTTTTGTTAAACGGATGGGATCCCTATATTTGTTACTTAGAGAGAGCAAATCGAGCTCTCTCTCCGAGAAATGGCTTTTAATCCAGGGTTCAGTTCTTATTCAAACATTGCTTTGAAAACCGTGTCAATTTAGGCTGCCCTAAGAACAAAACACCTTTTTACTAACGCTCTTTAAGGACTTACAAAAAATCAAATTTAGATTTTATTCAGCTTTATATCGGTGAATCAATAACCTCATATCCTGCGAATGGCAATCCTATTTTTCATCAAAAGTTGAAGTTCAGATATAATACCTAGATACATAAATATCGGCAAATCGGAACGTCTAGACTTCTATACATACAAAGTACAAAGATATATTTCAACTATTGAATCTAAAAAGAAACCCACAAGGAACCTAAAATCCTCAGTTACTACATTTCAATTTGAACCCCTGAAAGAGGATTTATTTTGAAATTTTGTACAATGTAATCACAAACCCAGGAATATAAGGAAGAAAACCTCATAAAAGAGCGTAAAATAGAAAAAGGTCTTCCCAAATAGTATCAAATTACAGGCAACAAGGATTTGATTTTAAGGATAAATGATCATAACGACGTAGATTGATGAGTCGGCTCTAACATCTTTTTTTTTGTCCTGAATTTTGTTGTGTGTATATTTTGGTGTTTACGATCAGTTACTTTCGCACAAGGATTATGTTATAAGTTCATTAGGTCTCGTCCAACTGGGACGTTGAAGCGGGACTCGCATGGTGTTATAGAGTGTGGTAGGGAGAGCCGCCTAGTTTTACTGTTCCTGTAGCTTTTCATGTATTGCAGTTACTGTTACGTTGATCGTAGCCCAATTTTCTTCCGATATCAGCATATCCTCCACGAAATTATAGGGTCCGATAACTGCGTTGAGGGAGTTGTTTAACCTCCCGCTTTTAATCTCGGGTGAAGCGGCGCATTCAGGACAGTCTGGGGACTCATCTAATTCGAAGTGAACCACTGTGGACGCCGTTGACTTTCGTACTGACAAAACCGACCTCCGGGAATGTCATTGTTTCTTGAATGGCCTGCCGTCCGCATGCTCATATCGCCGCGTCTCTCCGATTTCTCCCGTAATACTAACGTAATTCCGGTAAGGTTCACACATTACCGCCACGTCCACATTCGACTCTCAAATGGTTTGCAACAGCAAGTCTTGAGCTGCCTCGTAGTGACTTAAGTTATTTTGTATCAACCTCATTTAGCCCTACGATGCATTTCCCTGCACCTGCAACGTGCCGGTCGTCCACTTCCTTCCTCCTTTTACGCAATATGCATTGCAGATCTTCAGTGCAGTCCCTGATAAGATGACCTCTATCTCCACACTTCCTACACCTTCTCGACCTATCGTGCTCACTAATGCATGCTGCTGTAAAGTGGTCGAAATCGAGGCATCTGAAGCATCTATAGAGAGAGATACTTCCTTCTAACCCGGCACAGATATCCTTTCGTGATGTGACCTCGTTTAAGTCTTTGCACTCGAATACCATCTGTTGCTTTCGAGCTTTTACTTCAATTAGCTCACCTAGAACCATCTTTACATGGCCGTCTTTTGGTTGGATCTGTTTAGCTCCAGCATCAGACCCCCCTTTTGCGGACGTCTGATAGGACTGTCAATTTCAGATCGACTTTCGACTTTTCGAAGCATATTGACGTCAGACATATCTCTTTCTTTGGAAATAATGATTACGAATTTTCTTTCTCTTTTTCTGCCGCTTTTTGCCGCCCACTTTGTCCATTGTTCGGGTTTACGAGTTGTAAACTCTTCATCTTTGAATCAAAGTTGGGGCCATAATAGAAGAACTAGCCGGAACTTTCGGCAGCTCAGCTTTCTTCGACGACGAGCCTTTGTGCTTCTTGGCCGGTTTTTGGGCACTATGGGGTTCACTTCCATGGTGACCTCCCAAGTTTTGAGCTCTTGCGAAAAGGATCAGGTGTAGATCTCATTTCCAGTCCACTAAAATCTCTAGTACCGTGGAACCGGTCGCAGTGCTCCTCAGAAGACTAATAAAATAATTCGGGGAATCTGTTCTGTCCTACTCACAAGTTTCGAGGTGGTTAAAAGTCTTTAAAGAGGGTCTGGAAGAGGCTCACGATGAACAGCACTCTGATCGGCGTCCACCAGCAAAACCGAAGAGAATTTGCTCCATGTTGGACAATTGCTAGACACTGACCGCCGATTGTGCATCAAGAACTTGTAATTTAGCGATGGGTAAATTGTGCGCCAAGTTCGTGCCTAACGTATTGTCAGACGACCAAAACAAGGACAGACGGTTCCTACTACGTAGATGTGCTGTAAAGACTCCAAAAAGGGTTATCAGTACGAGAAAAGACATCTCCGCTATCTGAAAACTCTATCAAGGGAACGCGCTCTGGACTGGTGGGTAAATTTAGGGATGGAGTTGAAATCTGTCTACCCTATTGGCTCCTCTTCTTGTATCTATATAGGAAGCTACATGAGACGCAAACATTTAAGTGAACCGTGACCTATGGGTGCCTCGGAAGTATATTTTTTGGTAGATTTCTTTCAGGTTCTATGTTTTTTAAGTTCGGGCTAACTTTCTTCTAGTCGAAGTATATAGTAAGCGAACAAAATGCCGGCCGCAACAACGGTTGCTCGATATATTGGATGGGGATTTCAAGGTCTGACGACTGCATCCAGATCAGGCCTTTGGTAAAATAAAATGGCGCAACAGATCACCACGAGCCGACTCCACTTGTGAATAGGAAAAAGGCTAAAGAAAAAGAACAACATTTCCTGTTTACTCCTTTGTACAGCATACGGAGTCTATTGTTTCCTTTTATTTCTCTCTCCTCTTCCCCTTTTTGCCGCTCCCGTCCTTCAAACGGGATCGGGTTGGGTGTGCGGACCTTTCGAGAAGAAATTTTGTGGAAGTCCTAAACAATTTGACCGAATAGTTATCCTTTTCTGCCTTTTTTGAAGAAAACTGCCTGTTATGGTCGTCTTCGAGTCCGGTATTGATCCTAGATTTGTACCAACTACCCGGAAAGGGAAAGTGTTCTACGAGGTCTGATCAAAAAGTTCAAGGACTTTCTCAATAGCTCTTTTTTGCAAATATTTACAATAATCCTAATTAAACCCCTTTCAAAATACTTCTCCTGGGAGCGAATACATTTCTCCCACTAGTCTTTCCACTTTTCCATGCATCTGGAAAACTCTGTTTCATGGATGCTGTTCAGTTCTTCCAGTGTTTTTTCCTTGATATCCTTTATCGTCTAAAAACGTTGTCTTGTCATTGGGTACTTAACCTTTGGGAATAACCAGGAGTGACAAGTGAGGGGGGTTGTCATTGATTTTTTGGTAAAAAATTCAGGAATGAGGAGCGCGGTATGCCAAGGCGTGTTATCGTGATGAGAAAACCATTCGCCTGTTGCTCACAATTCTGGCCTCCTCCGACGAATTTTTTGGCGTGAACTTCTCATGGTTTGAAGGTATCTATAGCGATTGACTGTCTAACCTCGTGGGAGGAGTTCATGATGGATGACACCTTTTGAATCGTCTTGGTGAATCTTTTGACTTCCACTGGGACGACTGTGCCTTGGCTTCCATGCCATAGCCATAAATACAAGACCCGTCGCATATAATGATGGTTTTCAAGAAGTCTCCGTTAGCATTGACCATTTCCAAGAGCTCGTGCCAAACCTCTAGGCGATGCGCTTTTTGATCTGCCATCATTCGTGGAATGAAATTGTCTGCAATCCAATTTTTGGGCCAAAATCCCCTGACATGACACACCTCTGCCATGTCTAGAATCGTCAAACAATGATCGCAACGCACAACGGTATTGACTTTAGCCACATGAAAGCCGTCAATCGAGGTTGAAGGTCTTCCTGAACGAGGGCCATCTTCCGATTAGGTTTTGCCTTCGTTGAACCACTTAGACCACTCGTTTATGCTGAACTTCCATCGACTCTGTCACCGCATTGAATTTTTTGCTGATTAAACCTCAGATATCTAACCGAGACCTTAAAACATATCGCCTGTCAGCTCAATTGAATTATTATCACTTCCGCTTTAAGTGTGACATTTTTGCCAATTGCACCTTATCTGATTGGGAAAAAAAGGCACTGTCAGTTGAATAGCATCGAACATATCAATCTTTTGAGCTTTTTTTCGCCAATCCATTGCGGCAATCTTTTAAAAGACCCAAACTCTCGAACAGAAGCTTATATTCCCATTCATCATGCGGAACAGTCCAATGCATCCATTCATCATCCACTATACCTTTGACAACACTAGTGCCAACGGATACTTTCAAAGTGCTATTTGTTCCGTCTAAACAGGATCAAAAATTGATATCCAAGTGCACTGCATGGTCTTTGTTAAGCCAAACAAACATTGCTACCATCGGCATTTTAGGCACTGTGGCCTCTATATCTTCACCTTTTTTTGATTGATGATAACATTTGAATGAGCTACGCAGCGAAATCGGAAGAACCTCCATTCATAAGACACCTCCATCGGTGCTATTCCTTTACCTATACTTAACCATCGAAATAATAATAGCTTGTGATCGATAACGCCCTATTTTGATGACCTTAGAGGCCCCCGGAATGATTTAAAGTCGGTCCCCGCAATGGCTCAAAGCCGGTCTCCCAACTATCTTTTCTGTTGAATTAAACGAATAATAAATATAATCAGATTCCAAATTGGGTAGCTTAGTGGGTTCCCTTTTTTATCTTCGATGTTCCAAATAGAGAAATTGAGGAGGTTTTCTTTCTCATAGGAATTGGTAATGATCCATCATGATAGTGGCTTCAATCGAATCGTTATCTTTAGATACTCTTGTAGGTATTGTGGGAAGACCTTATTTTATTCAGGTTAGTCCGATCAAAAGCCAAAAAGGTAGAGAGAGATTTTATTTGGGTTCGGGTCGAAATCTTTACAAATATCTCCCAAACATTTGAATTGAATGCAAGGTCGTAAATATTTGCTTTGAAAATTGCTTATCTGCGGTAGATCAGATGAATTAAATGTCCGCATAATAATCTTAATGAATATAGTAAAAACCCGTAAGTGGTCCCGTGATTTATTCATCCATAATTAATTAGATATTTCGACTCCATCCCATGCCTGGTTGGGTATACCGTGCTGGCCCCAAATTTAAAAATTGAAATATCGATGCCCATCTTCCCTGGGCTCTCCGGCATATTGTTCACTTCCTATACACATTTTAATTTTTCCGATTCAAGTATTTCGAGGTTTCACTTTATGATGGTTGACTAGATTGCTTCGGAAAGAACCATCTGGCCACAATCACGACCAGTACCTACATATATGGGAGAAGCGTGTGGTGGTCAGATTCATCCAAGGCCCGCATCATTGCCTTGATGATCGTCATGATGATCAGTTTCATGTTCCATTTCAATTCTTGAGATTCTCATATCTGAAAACAGATGAAATTTCAAATTTATAATTTTCAAGTACGTGTGGCTCTATGCCGGTCTTCCCACAGATATTCAAGCAAACGCTGAGCTATGAAAGGTCTACAATGACGACTGGATTATCGAGAGTCTGACGTAGGCCAACAGATGCGTGTATCTGATCGAAAACATTTGAGGCTTCTTAGATCCACGCGTAGATCTTATTGAAACTTGGAATCATCAAATTACACGCTTACATGTCTTAACTTTCATTGTTTGAAGCGCGATCTAGAAAATCTAGCAACTAGTTATGATAGTAACATGATTAGACCATATCTGATCGGATTATATTGAACTTGAATAGAAAGAGAGATTAGCCTAGTATCACACATATGCCATGTTAAGGGGTCGTAAACCTCCTCTTCATTACTCCATGTATGGCATTTAATGGCTTTGTGATCGACATAATTTTTCAAAGTAGATATTCTTGAAGATCCAAACGCTCCAGATACTCTTGAAGTATCTAAAGATTGGTACTACTTGAAAGCAGAACTACTTTCCAAAGATGAGCAAATGTTGTGATTTAGTGTTATTACGTTTCTGGTTTGAATGGAATAAGGTCGGATTTTATCGAAGCCTCTCTTACCTTGTGTAATATTGTGTGAGCCAACTTTGGATAGAAGGTCACTGCCTCACTTTTATAAGTTTATAGCAGAAAATTAGCACAGAATAGCATATACTTCCAACATATCCCGTCACAAACACAGAAGAGCGCGGAATATCCTTAAACCAACCAAAGGACATTTCTTTATTCCGGTATTTCGAGAACCACTTTTTTCACCCTTCAACCAGAGAATGGCAACTCCATAAAAATATTTAGCCAAAAAAGGAAACTCCCTCGATTGATGTATGCCTAAAGATTGGTAAAAAAAAATTGTTAATATCCTCATGTTGCCTCTTTGCTAGGAGAGTATGATGTAAAAGCATTTCGGAATTAACTCTTTCCTTTCATGTTCATGATTATGAGCTACGAAACTATGAAGCTAGAAGACTACATTACAGAGATTCGTTTGACAATGTATTGCTTGAATTTGTGTGGTGGAAGAAAAGTATTGCACATTTTCGATGATCTTCAATCATTAGTGCGTGAAAAATTTTTTACATTTACTCTGGGTTTAGTGTCGCGTATGTGATGCATGGGATGGGGAAGCATACACAAGAAGACTATCTAGCCGTTATAGCGCCAGTCAGTGAGCTCGTATCTAACCCTCGAATTTGCAATGATTACTCTGCTACTCCAATTGCCACGTGTCAGCGTGAAAATCTCTTTGCACACTTAGAAGCAGAATATGGAAATATTCAATTTTAAAATGCTCTGAATTTAGCCACAGTTGCCGCTTTGCAGAGCAGTTTGTCTGTTTGTCTGTTGTTCACAAGCAACCAGCTCCCTTGAGTCTTCTCTCCTGAGCTTGTAGACAGTTTTACGTTCTTTGTCAAGGAGAACAACGGGGATCACCCTCGCGATCACTAGTACAAGCGGTTCTGAGATAATGCAACAGGCAGACCTTACCTGAAAAAACCTCCCATCTCTGAAGTTGTTTAAGATAGACCTCTCTGCCAGGAGCATCAACCCATCCCTCCGTGTCGTAGAGGAAAACGGACCGCATTCCACTCATAAGAAGAAGCTTCGTGCTAGATGTAGGATGTTCAACGTTTGATTTTGGTCGACTTAAGACTTAAAAACCATCTGCAGATTTATCCACTGTGGTTTTGATCCCCTAGAAAAAGCTCATCTTAGGGTCGAGCGTCAATCAACTTCACTGATGGTGTTGACTCTATAATCAATTCATCGATCGGTATGGAAGGCATGGTCGAGTTTCTTGTTCCAGGCAAGATGACTACTCCGATTTTTTTCCCATAAGCCTGAAACCAGCAGACTATCGTAGGAAATGTTCTAGATTTCCACCCTCAGATGGATCCCTGGCCCTTTAAAGCCTCATAGAGCAGGGAGCGGTCTCTCAGATAATCTCTCAATATCCGTAAGAGATATTCCGGCAGATGGATTGATTTTCCTAGTGTGCCAAGCATATTTGCCTCCGATGCGGCTTTATCTGTCTGGATTTGTTTTGAATCTTTTGGTGCTCGATGGTGACGTTCCAAGCGTGTTGGTGTATACCGAGAAACAGTGTCAATTCCTTGAAACGTAATATATTGAAGGTCACTTACCGAAAAGTTTTCCAAAATTCGTCAGCCATTCAACGATAACATCAGCAAGTCTGCCGCAGTGTCGAAACGTCAGCATTGGTTGGCGACATTGGCTTTCAAAACTTACATCGAAAGTATTGTCGGACTTAAGTCTACTTCGCAAGGTCTTCCTTTCCTCTTTATAAATTGAAGTTGTGTGGCAGCTTCCAAACATTTGACTTCATTCTTGAGACGGTAGGTTTCTTCTTTCGTCATCAGCTTGCGTTGTTGCGTCTGCTTAGGAATAGTGTGGAACCTGAAAGGATGTAGCACGCAACCGTCGAGAGGTAGGCTAATCTGTTTTACCTTTTGAGACAGAAGTATCCTCTGGTTTCTAAGAATTCAAATTTGTAATACTCCTTTTGGCTATATCATATAATTCAGATAATTCAGAAAGAGATTGTTGTCTGAAACCTTGCTTGGCTGGACCTTACCCTTTAAAAAGGGAACTTTGCTCCTCCTTACTGCAACTATGCGGTCAATCACCAAAATCTGATGCTGTCGATGAAGCAGTGAGTACCACGCCCACTCTTCACTGCAAAGCAACTAGAGGAAGGACCCCCTCCTTCCATCCATGAAAGGCAAAAACATCAGGACCGGACGGTATTCCCAGCGAAGTATTGAAACTCGAATGTAAATTCAAGCCAGACTTGCTACTCGGCGCATTCAACGCATGCTTGACAACGGCTAGTCGGATACGCGCGCGATGATGCGGCATTGGTTACCGCATGTACGGTTGAACAAACTCAGCGCACAGAGCGCACACTGCGATGGCGAGCAAAGAGTCGGATGGCTGAGTATGGATTCTCCCTAGCTCTGGAGAAAACTGAAATCATTATGTTGATTAAGGAATGGGTTTCCATAGTCCTCCATTTTCAGGTTGGTGAAACCATGGTTTTGTCAAAGCTGGCGATGAAATTCTTGGGCATCATGATAGACACGATGATAAGCTTCTTCGAGCAGTTTCGAAACAACGTAGACAGGAATGCTGGTGATTTGTCGGCTGATTTCCTACGTCGAAGGTTTTTTATCCAGCAGGCGTCGCTTGCTAATGAGCGCGGTTCAATTCGTCCTCCTTTACGGTTCCGAAATATGGGCTGACACCCTCAGTAAGGAAATGTGCCATAAGCACCTAGCGCAAGTGCAAAGACGAGGGGCTATGCGAGTTGCGCACACTTATCGTACTGCTTCCAAACCAGCCGTAATGGTGATAGCGGGAATTACTCCGATCACTCTCCATGCCGTTGAGCGGAGGCTTATATACTTCAGGACAGGCAAAGGAAATAAGGCAGTTGTCGCTTGTGAATGGACAGCCCGTACTCTCTACCCATGGCAGCAATCTTAGGAAGGAGAACCGAGAGGTGGACCATTTCCTAACTCAGTTGCTCAGCGGACACTGATATTTTCAATGTTACCTGCACCCAATCGGGGAAATCACCAAGTGCCATCGCCATCACCCTTCGATGGCAAGGTGTCTAGGGTCCTCGGACCATGCTGCAGAGGGAAGACACGTAGAGCCAAGTGGTACGTTGCCTTCAAGGCATTCTTAAAACGAAAAAGAGGGAAATGGATAGGAAAGATGCCAGGGTAGCTGAGGCTCCCTGAATCCTGAATGGACCTGACTTGAGGTAATGTGTTAAACGGTCCAAGGGGGTGTTTTAGCCGATAGTTTGTCTGACCCAGGAGTCCAGCACTTTGTGCATGAATGCATTTCATGTACCTACCCAAGAAAAAAATCCCTGTTCGTTAACATGGGTGTACCTACAACTTCAGATTTGACAGTTCCTCAAAGGTACACTAGTTCGTTTGCCTATGCGACTATCAACGTCTCCATTAGAAGTTCTTTGAAATTCAAATCTCAATTAGGATTTTCGACTAAATCCGAAATTTACTTCAATACTTCGGTATAGAAGTTACTTTTTGAAAGTCTAGCCTGGCCGGACCTGTACCCCTTAAAAAGTGGAGTTTGCTTCTTCATGATGCAACCGTAGGACCAGATTCAGTTAGCAAAAGTTCATAATTCTCAAACCGAATCTAAATTTTCCATTATGAGTGAAGTTTCTAGTTGCTTCCTTGTCTTGAGGTAGCTCCTGTTTTTGAAGGACACTGGGTTTACCATCGATCGCCTTAGTTCAAACACTTGCAAACTAAAGTTAGTTACGGTGAAAGATAATCTTTTGGCGATCGCTAGTTTGATATTGACATTATGACAGTTCTAAAAGAAGGCGGGGGGGGGGGGGGAGGGAGGAATCGAAGGAATTGAAAACTGCAGCCAGTGCGAAGCATTGAAACCTCTGCACATGCTGATGATATAGGAATCGGATGCGAAGGAGGGAATCAGATGATGATTTCATCTATCCAGTTTGAAGGTTACCGAATATATAATAGTATCTTACGATGTCGACACTGCTATTTTGAACACTGAATTTCAAGCAATTAGATGAGGTTCTGGCGGTGGGCTTTCCTTAGTGGAGACAGGTGGAGATTTCTATAGCTACCTTGACTACCTCTAAGTCTACAAGATAGCCACGTTTGATGCTGGGAATGCCATTTTTAAAAATTTAGAGTATTGTCCTCTTTGGTATTCCGGAGACTTTGTTCGGAGTGGACCGCAGTTGCTGATTTTAGTCATAACATTTCACAGCAACACGGAGATATTGACAGTTTTTGGATGCACCCTGGCTAGCGCAATTAGTAAGACGGTAAATTCCTTGGTTTTATAAGTGAAATTGCAAGGCTCACGTTTTTTCTTCATTATACCCAACTACTGGATTAATAACAGCCGTGTAGAAACGCAAGGTCGAAGCGTGACAATCACCTCACTATGGTGTGAAAAATTGTGCCTCTGGTAGGATCATTACATCAATACAATATAAACTTGTAGTGGCCGCGGCTTCGTGGCGGTAGCGGGATTTCATTCGCCAATTTCGGGATTAATTTGATCAAATAATGCATTCTATAATGTGCAAATTACCGTACATTTCGTCGCATACTGCACACAATTGAATGCATTCGCGTGAATTGATCGTGACAGAGAGGCAAATGGTCTGCCGCATCCGTCAATGCTACTGCCTATGTTGCTGGCAGCATAAACTCTAGAAGTTCAAGGCCAAGTTTATCGGGACCGGCTGATCGAGAGACAGCTGAAGGGCAGAAGAGATCATTTTTGACTGTTGGTGAAAAATGTTCAGATTTGGGACTTGCTAGAAGCGAGTCTGATTTGTTAGTTGTACTGTTCTTTGTGCCGACAACACCAGGAGGAGAATTTTGAGAAAGTCAAAGTTGGAAGTGAAAAAAAGTGGAAGCAAATGGCGAAATTTTATTGAGAGATAACTGCACGCAGAAGTGAATGATTGGTGGGATTCGGTGAACAAATTTCGAGCCCATCGAAATCGCTAAATTTCTGTAAAAGCGGACATTTATTTCGGATCGCTAAGGACCAATTTGGTCGTCATCCTTTGTGAAGTCGAGTTCTCTAATTTCTAGCGGTGTCACAATTGAAGTGGGAAACGAACTCCAAATTTGAAAATGGTCGACTAGGCCAATTGTTGTGTTTTGTGATCGCTTTTGAAAAGTTATCGTTCGTCACGTGAAAGATTCGCTGTGACTCTAATAGAAGTCCTAAAGGAAAACCCGGTGATAAAATTCGAAGAAGGAGGTGGGAAAAAGGAGAAAATGAACGAAAAGTGCATATCAATTGATAAGTTTGTTTTGCTAAAAGTTTTCAAATGAATTTTCGGGTTTATTTCGTGCATCTGATTATAAACACGAACAAAACACCGAGTGTATCTTCAGAACTGAGAAGACCTATGTTTAAGATATTGAGCCTCGCCTCCATTAGTGACTATTTATTAGATTAATCGTCCAGACCCAGCAGGTCGGCTGATTGTAGTATGTTAGTTAGCAAAAACTCATTTGTAGGAGAACTCCCTTCGTCTCTCTTCCTCCTTAGCCCCGCAAAGGTCCCACATTTTAGGGACATCCTGCAGAATAATGTCCGGAAGGTATCAAGGAAAGGAGGGAACCTCAGACGTTGCGCCTCAATAAATATCTAGGGCAGAAGAAACAGGGATCGACACTGTGATCTGTTGATAGATTCTTCGTGTGATTTTTGTATAATGGCACGTGAGGGATCGTAGCCCTCAAAGGATACCCCTTCCCCTACATTCCCGAGCCTGGTTTTCACAGAGACGTGCAAGCATGTGTCGACCGAGGGTTCCGATGAAGCTTCAGTATTTGCGGGCGGACCTTCACGGCCAATTTCTCCAGCTTTTTAGGTTTTTGGGATAGCTTTTCCGTCTAGGTCGTCTCCGGTCACTTAGGACGGTTGGTTGACAATCACTATTCCCCTTTAGTTCATTACAAACTGTTGAAAGGGAAGATCACCCCATTGTCGGTTAACCTCCCAATCAACTAAACAGATGGTCCTGATGAGTAATTTTATCATTTCTCCCTCATGACCTGGGAATGATTTCTTCTGTTTTTGCATCGTCAATGAAGGGAATTTAGAGTCCTGTTTGCGATCTTTGAGATAGGTTTTTGGGGCCTCTCTTTGTACTTTTCAGTGAGACAATCACGAATGTAACATAACAAACTAATGAGTCGTTTTTATCTCCAATTTTCTGCCGGTTTTTCCTAGGTTAGCGTTGATATCTAAAACTGAACCAAAGTCTTAATAATCGGGGCTAACTTTCGGGTGGCCAGAAACGCAGTCTGTTGCCTAGGAGAGCTTAGACTTGAATGGATAGGGTAAACACTGCTCGATTATCACTCAACTCGTATCTTTTTTCTTTACTTGAATTTATTAAATAGATAGGAAGGCTTTGGACCCAAGTCCATCTTTTGTTGGAAGCTAAAGTCTTAGTTGGTTTAAAAAATAAGCCCTTTTTTGGGGGGATTCCGTTGCCTTCTATAGCATTTAAGTGAAATCTGCGTAGGTTATAACCCAAGGCATCCACTACTGCTCTACCTGAACGCAATTAAAAACTCAACAGACCCCATTACATTCCCGTTTAAACCTCTCCAACTATGTAAAACAGCCTTCAGATACCTTTTATTATAACAATCTTAAGTCCGTGTCTGATCAAGATATGTTTCTTTTTTGTTCTTATTACAGATCTCAAGTGTCGATAAGTGCAACTAAACCATACATTTTCAAGAGGTGAGGCTGTGAAAACGGTAGCAGTATCCGTGCAGTATGTCGAAACGTGAGAAAACCGATTCGTTGGAGCGTCCAGGTGCCGTGAAAGAAGTCAAAATTGTTCTTGTTGGTCCCGCGAAATGTGGTAAAACGGCTCTTGTACAGCGTTTTGTTAACGACACATTCACCGAGGTAAGATGAGGCTCAATGTTTAGTTTAAAAAGTAGAGTTTCAAGTGCTTGATTCAGAGGGGTCTGGAAGGGTTGGGATGGAGGATGGTTCTGTAGGCTCTTGAGCACCACAGGCACGTAGCCATGTGCAGTTTTATTAAGGATCACTTCCCCTATCATATTTTTTAGATGTGCAACTATCCCCTGTACTCTGTCTTCTCTTGGTTAGCGTCCTCCTAGTGATCGATGTACCCTTACTCTCAGCACTTATTGTTCTAAAAAAACAAAGACCAACGACTAGAAACGACATTCCTATATCATTTCTCTTCATTTCTTCCACTTCTGCAGGCCTATGTTCCAACCGGATTCGAGAAATACACTACAAAACAAAAAATCGCGGACACATCGGTCGACTATCAAATCTGGGATACATCAGGCGGTGGTGCATACGACAGTGTCCGTCCTTTGGCCTATCAAGATGCCAACGTGTTCATGTTGTGCTTCAACGTTGGCGATCAGGAATCCTTAACGTCTACCATCAACAAATGGTGCATCGAGATTCGACGTCATTGTCGCACGACCCCCATTGTGTTGTGTGGTTGCCGGGCGGATACACGTAGCGTCTATAACACAATGACTTATTCGGCACAAGCGCGAATACCGGTTACTTCAGAACAAGCACTTCTAGCATGCAATCATATAGGAGCGGTAGCATATGTGGAGACATCAAGTCAATATTCTAACATTCTTGTACCGGAGGCATTCCGTGTGGCGGCCGAAGTAGCGCTGGGTCTTATAAGTAGTCAGGACAAGGTAGCTCCGTCTTCGAAACCGGCTAGCAAGAAGGTATGCAAAGAGAAGAAAACGTACAGTGTCTCCAGTCCAACACTGAATAGAATAAATGGCAAGCCTGATATAAAAACTGATGTACAGAAAACAGCGAAAAATTGCTGTATTATGTGATGGTTTTAACCCTGAAACGGGCGTGTTACTCATGGACACTTTGAACTCCGCGAGACGATAGATATCAACTTGCTTGGACCAGAAGATACTTAAGCGTTCGTTCGGGGACACATTTTCATTCAGCCTTAAGACAAGAACAACAACAAGAAGTTAGCCAAGCAGAACCAACAGCCTACACTCACTGCCAACAACAACATCAACTTCAACAATTTCAATTTAATTGCAAGCCCCCAACTGCTGTCCCCGAAAAGATACAAACTAAGATACATGAGTCAAAAAACTTATTTTATTACAAATTTTGATTTTTCCTAATTCATTTGAACTTAATTCTGTGATGTTAGGTTTTAAGCACTACCTCCCCTGAATTCTCGGGAATTCCCCTGAATTCCTCCCCCTCCTATTGTAAATATTTTTTTAAGTCACAAACGCAAAAACGCTGTAATTATTATTTTTCTAAAAATCACATCATGAATGATAGAAACGATCTTCCAAATGCGCTTCGCCCATTATTTCATCATTATTTATCTAAGATAAAAGTCTAGAATGTACTTTTAAAAGAAAATTGCCCAAACAACAAAAAAAAAAATTGAAAAAAGTAACAATCATGGTAGATGGATGTAAAATAAATACAAAAAAAAAAACAAAATGTCGATTAAAAGCTTTAATTAGTTTGAAAAATTTATAAGAAAAGTGAAAATTTTCAAGAAAAATCTATATTACGTAATATTATCACATGCAATCGTTTAGAAAGCAAACCATACAGAGTTTATATAAATTACGTTGAAACAGAAGATACAAATTTATCTAATTTCTTTTCGTAAAAGTTATGATTGATGCGGTAAAAATTTCTTTCCAATTAGTCTTGCAATCAATAAAAAAAAAATTGAAAATATATTTACAAAATTATTTAGCCATTCGCGGATGGGTTTGTAGATTTGAAGAGAAAAAATGGAAAGAAATAGACAAAAATGAAATAATGATGACAATGAAAAGAGAAACAATAATATTGTATGTACATAGAATTATATATAAAGTCCATTTTGAAATTAATTTAAAAAAAAAATGAAAAGAAAAAAATAAAATAAAAACATTTGTGTTATTTGAAATATTGTGTGTTTATCTTAAATTTTAAGGAGAGGAAAGTATCTTCAGTTTCGTAAAAGGAAGGTAAGTTCAAGTTACAGGTTTAGGTATCAATTTTCACTAAAGATGGTTTCTACTCCGGTATAGTCCCCAATTGACAAATGCCTTGCGGGACCACCATTAAGATATTACCTCGCGGGGTAGGCTTGCCCTTAGGCACTCGTTCTTATCCTCCTTTCGAGTTTCCTCTTGCTTTCCTTCTTTAGCAGCTCCTCCAGTATATTCACGATAAAGGAGGAAAACGTAAGTCAGTTCTCCTTACACCCCAGCATCTCCGCAACTAAGTACTCTGGGCTCACGCTCCCACCCAACGCTTGGCTTGGGTTCCTCCTCCCCATTGTGAACCTTGGGCAGTGACTCTTCACATGCTCTGGATCCTCCGGTATGTCAACACATCTAGGACAATTAGGAGACTTACCCAACGCAAAGCGGCGCAGTTACTACCAGTAGAAACTGCTGCTGTGTCCCGTCAGGAACTGGGTAATGTGGTAGTTGGTCTCCAAATGGACCAAACCACCACACCATAATGCTGGGAATGAGCCTGTGCGTCCACCGGCCCTTCGTAGACTTGTCCCATCTGCGTTGCCAGAGATCATGCGACTCTGCTTTTGCAGCATCCCTACGTTCTGTGTGGCCAGAATGTTGATAGGCATCATGCCCGCCATCACCAATACTGCCTCATCTTATGTGGTTATAAAAGCACTCCAAACCGTCAAAGTCATCACCTGGTAAAACAAGTTCAGCCGCTTCCATCTCTAGGAGTTTGCAAGCGACTCTGCCCACACAGATGACGAGTGAATCAGGATGAAACCACTCCGGCTAAAAGCAACCTCCGACAGTGTTTCGTCCCACCAATATTCGGTACTTTTGCTGCCTTTTGGCATGCATACTTTTGGTGTTCGCTAAAGCTCAATTTGGTGTCTAACATCACCCCCAAGTATTTGATAGCTGGCTTCGATACGACGGTATATCCAATTCACAGTGTTTTTTTTTCCGCGCTTCTTTATCAAAATCGCTTTCGTTTTCGCCTCTGCCAAGGTCAGTTCGGCTCTTTGTAGCCACGACTTTACCACTCTCACTGTTTCCGATGTGTAGACCTTCACATATTCTGGGTGTTTTACTGTAACAGCCACAGCTAGGTTATCTGCAAAACGGCTAATCGTAATCCCCTTTGGGACGGGAAGAGCAAACACCCTATTATATATGATATTCCACAACGGGGAACCAGTTTTTTTTTCATACATGGCATTGATGTAGTGGGGGATTCGCATCCACTAAAAAAGCACCCCCCACCTCTTTCCCGCCTTTGCCCCACGGGACCACCATTTAGGTATTACTTCGCGGGGCGGGTTTGCCTACCGTAGGCTTTCATGTTTTCAATTCTGCAGTCTTCCACCTCTTTGCCTCTTTCAGCAGCTCCATTCTGTCTTTAGGGTAGAACCTCTTTACTTCTTTCCGCTCTTCTTGTGCGTGCTTCTCTCAGGAGCTGGGTTTGTATCCGTACAATTCGCTCAGGCTTCTTTCGTCCTCCCAGCACTCAAAAAACACATGCTTTGGATCCTCCGGCGTCCACAACATCTGTAACATGTCGAGGAATAATCAACACCGATGGGATGCAAATACGTTTGGCTGCAACCATCGTGCCCAGTAGGGAATTGCGTGAGGTGATAGTTCACCTCCCGGTCGTCGGTCAAGCTATTCCCTAATATCAGGAATAAGCGTGTATGTCCACCGAGTCTTCGACTGCTCGTCCCATCGTCGTGCCAGAGTCTATGCGACGCCTCTCTTGCTGTTCGCCGGTAATCTGTTTCTCTTCCTGATGGACCCGTTTGCCTCCGTCCGTACAGGCATCGCATCTTTCTCGCTAATAGGTCAATAAAGACCATTCCTGCGATTACGTACACCACATCCGAACCAGTTCGAAGTGTACTGCAAAACCTCAGCGTAATCAGACGATAAGCAGAATTTATCTTCCTCCAGTCGTGGATGTTGTCCAGAACCTCCGCCCACACAGGCGATGCGTACAACAATATGGGCTGTACGATCCCAGCTATCAGCAGCTTGCTACAACACGTTCCAGAGCAGAGGGCCCAACACCGAGCTTTGTGGTACCCCCGCTGTGATGACGCTCTATCCGACAGGTAACTCTTGATTAGCTTAGGCAAGTAACCAGGTGCATTAATTCTGGCCAGTGACTCCTTAATGCGGCCCCAGTTAGTGTAGTTGAATTCATTATTAAAATCCATAATCACCACGGCACGGCCAGAAAGACTTGCCTCTAGAGCCAAGTCCATCACTCTTCACACCGCTCCAACAGTAATGTAAGCTTTGCGGAAACCTTATTATTCGCCAACAAGACAATTCCTGTCTTCAACGATTGGGAGCAATCTATTGTAAATGATGCGCTTGAACACCTTCCCCATAGTGTCCAACAAACAGGCGGATAGGATGCTATATCCCCCGGTAACTTGCCGGGTTTGGGCAACAACACCGGTTTTTGCCTTTTTCATTGTGGGGGAAATACGCCTTCCGCCATGCACGCCTCGAAAGTGTCTATGAACCCGTCAGATCTGGTCCCCACCGCCAGCGTCAGCGCTTTATTAGGAATGCCATCCAAACCCCAAAGCCTCGTCATCGCCGATCCTTACATTCATCTTGAATTGGGCTTCCATTTGATACCTGCTTCCCGAATGGTGAGCAAAGAGCGTGGTTACAATTTTTCATAGAAGTCGCGGACAGGTCACCTGGGGTGACCTTTGCCTCTGCAACTTCTTCATTATTGCCCTGTAGGCCATGCCCCAGGGGTTTATGTTGGCATCCATACACAGTTGACTAAAGCAATCTCTTTTGCTCCTATGAATGGCCTCCTTTATTATGTCACACAGCGTCTTATAATCCCGTTCGTGCTCCTCGTGGTCGGGTCTTCCCTTGGATTGCTGGAACTGTATTCTTGCTCGATGGCATGCCGACCTTAGCTCTGTGATTTCGGTATTCTACAACTATTGGTAGAATGACTGCTTGCTTGCAAACTCTCGCCTCCGGGGCATAGTAGCGTTGCATGCCTCGGTCACCTATCGCGGGATTCTCGATGCCATTCAGGTCGTCATGACCCGCCAGAGCTTTAGAGAACGTATACTGCCCGAACACCCCCGTCGTCTAGCCCGGCATCCCTACTCACTTTTTGCGAGCATTCAACCCTCCACTTGGTCCACCAGCGACTTTAATAAAGATCGCCTGGTGGTCGCTGTGGGTGTAATGATCACTGATATCAGGTGGTTCCTCTCGCTAATGCGGTGCTCACGTACGTGAGGTCGACGATAGAGCCCAGACCTCTTCCTCTGAACGTAAAAGAGTTCTCAACATTGGCAAATACAACATCCAATTCGGCAAATGCCTCAAGCAGGATACATCTCCTCTCGGTTGTCCTTTGGCTGCCTCACTAACAGGCCCAGGCATTGAAGTCACCCGCTATGATTTTGGGGGTATGACTCCTTGCGTCCAGCAACAAATGTGGTAGCATCTCCTCGTACTGCGCACTTGTTGCACTAGGAGGAGCGCAACAGCTGTAGGCATGAATCCCGCCCAAGTTTGCTATCACGAAACCAGCTTCAGGAAGTTGCATAACTTCCTGAATGGCCTGTAGTCCCAGAAGCTCGAACACCATTTCCAGTGCTGCAAGGATATCCTCCTTCGTGGTAACCGCATCGATATCTTTGAACTCGATAGTTACCTCCTGCCGTCTGGCCCTTACTTCAGTCTGCTGGCGAGGGGATTTTTCCTCCTGACCGCGGAATTTCTCCGCTGTTTTGTCATTTCACTTCTTTAGCTCCAGCAATGGGTCTGTGGCCGCCTATTTCGGTTGACGCTATTCCCTAGATCTCTAAGCTCTGGGTCCGACCTAACTTGCTTAAGGATGTCGACATAAGTTGCTTCCGCCTTTTTGGATATGATGATCACTCCCAATCGTATCCTCCCCATCCCCTCGTGGCTTCTTTTTCCAGCGTTCTTGCTGATGTCACCTGTGTTGCCTGGATGACTTGCTTGCTTGGTTTACTCGATCCTTTCTCCTCCTGGGTTCTGCCATACGCCATTCTGATACCTAATATTCCGGGGGATATTCATCCTATCCTTTATGAACTCACACTGTTCCATTATCTTCTCACCCTATGCGGCAAATGCTGCTCCCGAGTGGTCGATCCCTCGCTGACATTTGAGATGGTTTTCCAACCAGTTTGAGACTCGTGCCATCTCCTTTGCCACCCTGCGATAAATTCCCTCCGTGCTAGCTGCTGTTGAAATACACTAGACTCCCCTACTGCATACGTTTTGTCGTAGAGTCACCGGCATTCTTTCTCTTGATGTTGTCCGATAACCACCTCATACCTGGAGTGCACTAAGCGCCATTCCCAATTTTTACTTTGTTATCCAGAACAGTTGCCCAGACTGGAGCTGCGTAGAGTAGCCCAGAGCTGACTATCCTAGAAAGCAGAAGACGTCGACTTTGTCTTGTATCCTCGAGATCGTTACAGCGATGGAAGACGCTTTAGTTGCGGCGCACTCAATGTGTTCTTTGAAGTTGCGCCTTCTGTCAATCATTATTCCAAAGAATTTGAGCGATGGTTGGGAGTAAATTGTTTAAAAAAGTGAAGCGATGGCGGCTTTACGGTTTCTTACCAGGGCAGAGGCAAATCATCAGACGCTGCCTCACCTCTGCCTGGGAGCAGCGTGACCGTAGCGGCTCGCAGATGTTGCGTGCTCCTTTATATAATTCGTAGAACACGACATGAGGTGAGGCAGCGTCTGATGATTTGCCTCTGCCCTGGTAAGAAACCGTAAAGCCACCATCGCTTCACTTTTTTGAGAAGTTTGGGTGCAAGCCCTAAACGAGGGGTCCGTGGACCAGGAAGGAGGGAGTAAGTTGCTTCCCATTTGGTCCGGTCCAGCATTAAGTTGATGCGGACTTAGGACCCCATCATTCCTAAAACGAGTAAATTGTTTGTTCGCCAACTTTAATTGTGCTCTTTCTTCTTTTGCTGATGAAAAATATTTCTGTCTTATGTTCAGCAAGTGATAGGCCAGAATCTCTCAACCAGGAATTGATCTCCCATATAGATTCTTTCGCGTAGAGTAGGAGGAGGATCGTGAACTCCAGGTTCCAGGCTTTTAAAATAAAACAGAACGTCGATGGAGCTCGAAAGCTTTCAACGCGCCGATCGAAGAAAGGTAGTGTGTGACAATTCCCTGGGACTAGCTTTTTTCCGAGAACCTTGCGCAGACACATCTTTCACGAGTGGTCACATCCTAGTTGACGCGCAACTTGCAAAGCTTTAGTTTTAGTTTAGGTTAGAATGCGCAAGGACATACATAGTTGGGCCCATTGCTGCGTACCTTGCCAGCGCTCCAAAATCGGAAAATACACTGTTAACCCGATCCAACCATCCGTAGTATCAGACGGCAAATTTCAACACGTGCACTTAGACATAGTCGCCCCCATGGTCTCATCTAATGGTTTCTGATATTTTCTGACCATGAAGGACCGGAACTCAAGATGGCTCGAAGCAGTACCACTCCCAGATCAAACGGTCACATCCGTTGCAGGAGTTTTTTATTCCAGTTGGATTTCTCAGTGTGGCGTCCCACATTCAGTAACTACGGATTTGGGGACACAATTTGAGTCCACCTTTTTCTAAGCCCAAAAAAGCGAATCGGCTGTGAGAGAAGCATAATCCCCTATCGCCCCATAACGAACGGAACGAAATCCTGGCGTCGGTATTTTAAGGCCTTCTTAATGTGTCACAAGCAGAACCCAACGTGGGTGGTACTTCCAACGGTTTTACTTGGGTTGCGGAATAGTTACACGGACGACATCGGAGGATCCACTGCGGAGACGCACTACGGACAAAGCTTACGTTTCCTGGTGACTTCATGGCGTCCGAAGATAAACACATTGAACCAAACGCATTCATCGAGCAACTTCGAGAAACAATGCGAGGATTTCGACCCGTGTAAGCAGGACATCATTGTCAACGTAAAGTTTTTCGAAGGAAGAGTTTGGAAACCTGCCCTTACGCTTTTCTTCGAGTAGACTTGGCCCGCAAATCGCTACTGCGGCCATACTCCGGACCGTCGTATTTATAATGAACTACAATGGAAAGGACATTTCTTCTTTCTACGGAACGCCCTAAGCCTGTATTTTTCGAGGCTGCAGCATTCGACATCGGTAATCTAGTCGAGAACTGCACCAACTCAGACAAATGAGAGGATAATTTGATGGGCTCCAATCAACACAGCACCAAGACATACCTCCCGAATTTATCCACCAGCCGCAGAAGCGGGTAAAAGACAACGCGGGGATAGGGAAATGTCGCTTGGGACACTTGCTTTTAGGAAAAAGGTCTATAACCAAAACCTTAGAAGATGAAGTCAAGTGTATAGGGAGCCTAGCCTTGGAGTTGAGACAATGTTGTTGTACTATTCGACATACCAAAATGAAGGTGGGTACTGGAACAGACCATCCTCTGGTTTATTGTTTTGAAACCTTACGAACGTTAGGCCATGAACCTCACGAATGATCGACCCCACGTTGGGCGCCATTTGCAATTACTTATTTGATTGCGCAGTAATCAGAAGGATCTTCCCTCCACATTCCCGAATCTAGCTGGTATAGAAGGGACAGTTCAGTGAAGCTTCAATATTTGCGGTGTCTGGCTGATTGAAAATTTATACGGAAAATTGGGGATGAAGGGACCGGTGATGAGTTTTAAGGCCCGGAGTTTATGCCTAGAAATGGATCTTTCTGCAGGAAATTCAAGGGTGTTTGAAGGCTAGAATACGGGATCCTACCAAATCCAAACAGTAAATTCTGGATAAAGTTTGTTTATATAAAAGACTTGAAAATGTCTGTGTGAGAAGTTCTGAAGGTATATCTTCTCCACAATACCTAAAATTCCCAAGTCTTATATGTAGTGATTTCCTCTGCCAAAAAATATTGTGGAATTCCAAAATGAAAAACAAATCGTGATCATCCACTCTTCTAATCATCCAATCGCCTATCCAAATAATGAGCCTTGTCTTGCCATTCATAAATCCTCAAAATCAAGAAATTCGATCCACATCATTTACCCTTGGCTAGTTTTTAAGGCCAATCAACTGATCTTCATGGGTCATTTTACCATATTCCAACTAGACAAGCTTAAGGTAACCATTACCGGATGTTGAATAGGGTCCAGGTATTCCATCGTCTCGAAAAGAGGAATCTCAGCAAAATTGAGCATGCAAAATAAATGGACCAAAAACAAATTTCCATTTGGGTATTGAATCTCAAAATACTTTATGCCGATCACAATGCAGACTCCAGGGAGGAGTGGACGAGGGCTTTTCATCGAAAGGTTATTCAACAAGTTCACACGATCGTGTTCTTTGATCATTCTCCTTTGGGTATGTGGCGTCAGCTGTGAGTTCTACTAAACACACATATCTGCTGCCGTAGGCAAGTCTCAATATGCAAAAGATTATAGCAGCCACGACCATTGATCGCGTAATTGAATTCAATTAAGTGAACTGAAGAAAAAGTCCTGTTGTGAAAGGTTCCGAGTTAGTCATCAGCAGCTTCTCTGGGTTTGGCTTAGCCGTAATAGTCTGGATGGTAGAACTGGGCGGTAGTGTTCCTACAAGTGCAGTCGCTGGTGAAACTTGAGATTTATTCGGAATAGATATGCATAAATAGTCGGCTGTCAGGGCTACGAATAGAAGGCGGAGGTGTCTTCGATGGGAAGAGTGCTGTAGTGACAATTCAGGACCAAGGACGTGATCCAGAGGTGTCTACCCCCTAGACATTCTTTAAATTACGACACCACTCCTTCCTTTGCAGAACTCAAGTCCAGGAAGTACATAGGAATCTTGGGTCGAAAGGAAGGTTCCTGG
This sequence comes from Hermetia illucens, assembly GCF_905115235.1. Taxonomy (NCBI): domain Eukaryota; kingdom Metazoa; phylum Arthropoda; class Insecta; order Diptera; family Stratiomyidae; genus Hermetia; species Hermetia illucens. The sequence goes on from NC_051852.1 coordinate 9,154,274, forward strand.
AACGCCATCATATATTAACTAGACTATCTAGCACTTGGCCCCGTCAACTATACTTTATCCGCATATTTTACCAACCCATTCAATTTGAATACGGCATAAATCACTTCAAAGCCAAAGTCAGTTCCTCTCCTCTGCAACGTTCACAGGTCGGGGCTACAAATTACGTACATACCATCAGGTAATAATTTACCTGACGCGATCCCCGGCTCTTTCAGCGTTCATATATCCGCGCATACCTTCTTACAAACGTGTAATAAGTTTATTTAGATTTTTTTCCGGTATGGCCTCTCTTTGTACGGGGTTAGCATCAGTAAACCAGCAAACAGGCAAACCGGCAAACAGCAGCTGTTCTTGGATGCCCAGGAACATATAAGAGGATGGGGACCATAATTGAAATTTCGCTTTAATGCTCATTATGGACCTAACGAACGAAATGGCTTGTTGATGATGGCGTTGGTTAATTTTGCGAAGGGGTCGTGAAGGCAAATTTTTTCGGACCAATTTCAGTTCCTGAAATGAAAAATCAACCGAATTTCTCACGGTGTTGGTTTACTTAGGGGATAACAAAGAGACGCGATGGAATTTATGAGGATATTGTTTGAGGAGTTTCATGATGGGATGGGATAATGCATTTTTTTCGGAAGGGGGCAATTGAAAGGTTCGGTGGTTTGATTCAGGAGAACTTTGGTGTAAGCACTCAACTATTTGAAGTTCTTTGTGTAAACGATAAATCATGGAGAGGGCTGGGAAAACTCTACACCTAGGACCAAATTGCTTGCTTCATCAAGATAGAAGTAGTATATTTGGTGATATATGATTTGAGCAGGGGTACCTTCTACCTTCTGACTGCCTATCCTGTGTAAAATACTAGTATTTCCATAGGACTCCTCCGTACACTGTGGTCATATACCTTGACATAGGACTATGAGTCTCGTTCTACTTCGAAGGTGGACTCTGGATGCATAGGTGAGAGCTCGACACTAATTCTAAATTTTGACTACTAAATACCGATAAACATGGCGGAAAATGTCATGTCCTTATTGGAGGAATTCAAGAAGTAAGCTTCGACCGCCTTTGCCATTTTTCATAACAAGAAGCTAACAGTTAGAATCTACGAAAGTCAGCAACTTGCATTGCAAGGATTAGCTTCATAATCCTTGTCAGATAGTTATAGGCAGCAACTTCGAGTTGCCTAATTTGCGTTGGTGTTTGCCCTTTTGATGCCACGAACTTCTAAGATCGTAACTGCTGTGGGAAAGCATGGGAAGGAGAATCTATCTACCTCAAATCTTGATAGTCAGTGCGTAGTTTTAGCATTCCCCTCTCTTACCTTAAAAATGTGAATTGAATACCGAGCCTGATGACATAGTTTCCTATAAGCCAGTATCCCATGCAAACTGTCGTAATCTCGTACATGCCTGCGCGTCCGGACGAATGACTCTTGGAATTCTTCTTGTTTTAGCAAAGGCGGTGAGCCTTGTCCATTTGGGGTAGTGCGAGTATACATATTCCACCCCTCATAGTCATTAGTGGTATGCAAACTGCGCCTACCAAGATTGAAGTCCCATTTGGCCAGTCCTTCGGCCTACTCATCGCCTTCTGGTGCAAGCTGGAGAGGAAAGGCTTATTAAGAAATGCGCAGAAGTTGTGAAGTGCATGTGATTTGCGACGTTCCTCCAGAAAAACGTTGGTAAGGGGGTGAAAACGGGCTAATTAAACTGGAGGAGCTCCTGGACAGGATTTCATATTATATACGGACATGGAGAGTAAGAGAAAATCTGCAGGACGTAGAAACAACTGCGCTTCCCGACGAGATGCATCGCAGACAGTACATTGCAGAGCGAACTGGGGAAAAAACGGAAGGAGGAAGGGACATTTGAAGGAGAATTCACTCAGTTGCTCTCCATGGGTTCAAAAGAAGAAGCGAAGAGAGACAAAGGACAACAACAGAAAGCATCAGCAGGAAAACCTCTGCTTAAGGCGGGCACGAAGGATGGAGTACCAAAAAAAAAGCTGGGGAGGCGAAGGAGAACTAGATGGTCAGCTAAAAGCCGACGGAAAGTAAGACCTTTGTAGAAGTCCTCAGTGAAATCCGTTACAAGATCAAGCCCGACGATAACGGAGCAGAAGTGTCCTCCATTCAAAAAAAGAAAGGTTGTTGGTGCCCTAGTCGAATAAGGCTTGAGGACACTAAATGCGTTCTGTGTAGCGGTCAAACGATTTCTGGAAGAAAAAGCTTTGGTTTCTAGGCTTGAACACACGAGCTCTCTGGAAATCCGCGACTTTGACTGCCTCACAGAAAAGAGCGAGATAGAAGAGATCATCAAACGAAAATATCCGGCGGTAACTAACGTCCACATTGGTATCACCTCTGCGAACTTCTGAGGCCAAAAACTCGCTGTGGAAAGAGCTAGGACGCCGTCAACATGATTCCCATCCTTCAAATCAATGTGCACCGGAGAGCAACCGCTGACGAGCTGCTAGCGCTCATCAGTGAGCAGTACCGAAACAAGAACTCAGCTTCATGGTACCCTGACATACAAGGTACTGCTGTCATCTGCGTTTGGAACGGCACCCACCTTGGGGTTCTTGCCTAAGGCCGACGGAATGGCTTTGTCTGGATTTGGTGTTTAGGGGTAACGTTTTTCAGTGTTCATCTAACACCGAATGAGATGATGTCGGACTTTCGACGCTGGGTTCATGCCATGGAGGATACTATCTTGAGCACAGAGGGGCGGATTCTGGTGGGGCATGCCACACCCAGACTCTAGAAGGAAACGAATTTTGGAAATGGCAGTGAGAACAGGACTTGTGGCTTTAAACACCGGATCCATCTCACCGCTCCCGTGCCCAGGCTGCGGGGTAAGCATTCCAGACGTAACCTTTACGACGCAGTCACTGGTGTCGCTAGTCGACGGGTGACGAATTCTGGAATACTTCTCGGCAAGCGATTATCAATACATTGACTTCGAACTGGTTGACACAAACTATTGGTGTGTGCCACCCCAGTGCACTTTATGTGCATGGAACGCCACGAAGATGAACACCGGAAGGTTTGTTGAAACTGTGAGGAACTGAAAATTCTTCTAGAAAAGAATGTTCGGCAGGAGGAAACTTCTATCGGAAAGAACAGAAGACTTCCGGCTAAATGTTGCATGCCACAACCTCTCTTCCGCCTCTACCTTGAAAAGTGGAAGAAAGGGAAGCTACAGATGTGAATGTATATACCGATACGAAGAGATGGATCTATGCAGCCTGGACACCGTGAACCTGCGAAGACTTGCAGCCGACGACAGCGAATGTGCTGCAAAAGAAGCTTGTTGGAAAGAAATCAGACCTAAGAAAGCGAAAATTTCGGCGGAAGGTGGTATCAAGCTAGTAATCCCGGTAAGATCCAGTCTGGGCGCAGCAAACTCTTCATTTAGCGAGGTTAACATGGCACAGGTGGTGAGCTTTTGCCATCTGAGGTCCGCGGCTGCTAGGTAGTGCGGGCAGATTCCACCCTTGACAGTCGCCAGTGGGACCGCGGGTCCACCGAAGCCCTGCCAAAAGCTGGGCCCCACTTGGCCAGCCCGTTCATTCCCCTCTATGTCCCTATGATCGTGAACCCAGAAGAATGTGTACTTGAGTGTACTACCCAGACTGTTTAGGACGTTTTCGCACTGGCGCATTAGTTTGGAGGATGCAGCCGCTGGGTACTAGACTGGCCACTTGGCTGTTGGTCAGAATGGGTATGTTATGCTTGTGGTTCGGATCATGTCTCAGCCATCGGCAGGCTCCCAGTATCACCAGAACTTCCACTTGGAATACGTTGGCGGGACCTCTGAGACCATACTCCTTAGACACACTGTGTGTATTCGAGGAAATTCCCGCCCAGACTTTGCAGACCATTTTTGATCGGTCGGTGAAAGGTACTGTGTCATAGCCATGCAACGCCGCCGGTCTTCCACTCTGTCCTGGCTGGAAAGTCCACAGCAAAGTTTTTTGTCAAGTTCGTTATATTTAATATAGAGGTCTAGGACGAAGAGATGCAGGAGTACATTGACAGCATCTACCGGTCAGGACGCCAGAGCCCTGGTGTCACCTGCACACGCGGTTCTTTGAATCCTATTAAGTTTCTTTCTATTGTATTTTTTACTTAAAGCCTGCCATCATAAAATAGAGCTGTACGTTAGGGTGGGACGCAACTGTATACATCCAGAGCCAGCCTCGTAAGGAGACTCTCTGTTTTTGTAAAGTTTTTCTTGCAGGCATAGCAAGCTATACTGACCTTCTTAATCCGCAGTTCAATCGCCAATTTAGCTTTGGATCCAAAATTACGCCCATTGGAGGAGAAAACCAATCTTTGCGGTCCACATGCACACCTTTTGCAACGCTCCCTCCATGATGTCGCTCCTAATGGACACTAATATCACCAAGTCGTCGGCATACGCCACTATCTTCACACGCCGTTGTCCAATATTCGAAAAAATTTCGTCCAACACGATTAACCAGAGCACCGAAGAGATGGTGCCACCCAGGCTTCTGTTCACAGCTCTGGTCAAGTGGTTGCTTCCCAGATCCAACTGGATTATCCTGGTTCTTAGCGTGGATATAAACAAATGCGTCAAATACCGTTCCAATCCAATACTGGTCTAGGCTTTCTTGATGGCGTTGGTACTGATGTTGTTGAATGCTGGCTCTATATCGAAGAGTCAGCTAGGGTATACGGCTTGTACTGCAGTGACCGCACAACCGTGTCAATTACCTCTTGGAATGCAGTTTTTTTGGATTCGTCTTTGAGGTTAACATGCTGGGACACAATTGTTTTTTATTGGATGTCCAAGACGTGCTCTAGGGTCTTCAACACGAAAGAGATGATTTTGACTGATCGAAAGTCTTTCGCGAACTCATGGCCGCGCCTGCCCGCTTTCGGTTTGAAAGCCACTCTTGCGTTCCAATCCAAGACTGCGGTGTGTATTCCAAAAAGATACAGATTCGGTAAATGTTGACCAGTCACGGAACAGCCCTTTCCTGCTGGACTGGGAGATTTAAATGCAGAGAACCTGTTTATGACCCACCCGATCTTATCCTTGGTTATTACCGGTTTGATAGTCTCGTACGGCTATGGTGACTGCACACCCTCCAGGCAAGGCTCTGACTCACAGTTCTCTTCGCTGGCGGAAAAATGCATTTAAACCAGCAGCTCCAAGGTTCCACCAGAAGATTCTTTTGAGGAATTTTCCCACTTTTTAAGAAAAGATGGGCTCCTATGTTTCTTGGATAGAATCTTACTGGGCCTTCCGGATTCTCTGCTGCCTTCAATGTTCTAACAATAGTCCAATCAGGACCGCCTCAGGCATTCCTTGTATGGTGGCCAATATTTATGCCTGTAACAGATGTTGAAGATGAGTGTTGGCCGACTATAAATAACAAAGAACGCGGTCTTGCGGTAATGGGGACGAAGATGCGTATAACTAGTGGTGTGACACGTTTTGATCACATCCGAAATGAGGATATCCGCTGTCGATATAGAGCTGCACTGACCGTGGGAAAACGAGAGAGGCGTCTTCGATGGTATGGTCACGTAATTCGCACTAACGCAAATTCACTGGCCAAGATTGGTCCGAACATCGAAGTCCATGGTAAACGACCAAAAGGCCAGTCAAAACAATGGTGCGTTGATACGCTGGATCGGGAATTAAAAGTCTCGAGATTGCATCCCGATCAGGCATTTGATAAAACGACTAGTCGACCCCGCTTGTGAAAGGACAAAAGCTGAAGAAAAAGAAGAAAATGTTGAAGATGTCCATGTTGAGGTTCCTGAGGCTAGACAGAACTTCATTTCACGACGGCGGCAGTGTCACCTTTTTGTATTTATCAAGGCACGTGGCTTGAAAGGCGGTACCGAATGCCTTTTCCAGATCCCCGACCCCTGACTCGAGTTCATTTGTCGTCCCAATCTTGCCAATTTGCACACCGAAGATGATAACTTCACCAAACTTCTTTCAGTCGATCCTTCTGGGGTCACGCAAAATTTGGAGATCTCTACGGTGGGATATAGATTGAAAATTATTTAACTATGATCTGAGAAAGATCTCTGGTCAGACACTCTTCAGTTCTCCACCCTAAGAATCCTATTGTCGGTTATTGGGGTGATATCAAGGACCTCCTCCCAACCGCCACAGTTCTTTCAGCTGGGGAACTGGAAGTTTGGTGTACTGTCCCTGTTACACATCGATAGACTGAGTCGCAGCTTATCATCAGGTTGGCCTTCTTTGTTGCTATGGTGGTCGTCAAATGTTGCTATTGTAGATCGGTCATGAACCATGTAACGTTTCCTCCTCTGGCTGCTCTGATTTGACCACGACTAGGTCGCTGAAACTTAGGTATGAACACTGAAAAGCGTGCAGACTCCTCCTCACGAGGATACATGTTCTAGGTCTGTCGTGATTAATGTCTCTTATGCTGTGGAATAAGTTATCTTTGGAATCCTTTTATGGTTCGGTGGCTTCCGATCCAGAAATCTTGTACTAATGCGATGTCAATGTCTTCCCCTAAGAGAAAGACAAGTGGATTAGCCGAGATGTACTTCGAGTACAGATTTATCTGCGTTACTCTCAGTAAGATCTCCTTGCTTGGGGGGTTCGTCAGTACGTCGATCCTCATCTCCTCCAACATCTTGTTGGCGGCGTCGATTAGATCCAAGTCGCCATTCGGTTTTGTTTAGCGGAACACTTTCACCTTTGCGTTTCTGACTCCGGATCACACTTTATAGTTTACCTTTTCCAGTGCCTTCAAGCAATCTCTGTTTATATGGACTAGGAAAGATTGGCTGTTCGTCTGGGGTTCCTCCTCCTTCTTTGATAATGTTAAGTGGTTTAAAAGGCGCAGGGATTGGATGAGCTTGTCCTTATTTATGCAGATCTTCGGCAACCAGATGCTAGCGAGCGCTCTCCTGGGAATCTCGTCGTAGGGGATGACTTTGAGCTTTACACCATCCCAAGCACAGCTGATCTTAGCCACCTATGAACGGAGAAAGTACCTGGTCTTCGCAAGCTATAAGCTACGTACCACCTCTGAGGATAGATCCCGTGTGTTCACCTTTGGGTCGAAGAGATGCTCGATGACCATCTCCGAAACCCTGGCCTCAACGTTGGTCCACACCTTCCGCGCTAGTTTGCTGCTGGCGGAATTGACATCCGGCAGCGCCTCACGCAAGTTCCTTCTGGCTACGTCGACAGGACGACAGTTCAATTGCTGACAATGTCATGCAATGGAATTCATAATCTCAGGGTAGTAGACGAGTGAAGGAGGAATGTAAGATTCTCCGGAATACCTGGAGAAAGCTGATTGATTATATATACGGAAAGATACAATGGCACATTCGGATACCCTAATTTTGATGAATGTCGGGTGACAGGGATCAAATTCCGCTATTAAAGCTGCTTCCTTCAGCAGTAACTTTCCTGAAGAAATAAAAGTCTTTTTTTTCAATTTTCTGAGGCAGACACTCCTCCGGAATATTTTCTGAACAGGAAATATGGCAAATAATATAATAGCATAGAAAACAGTGACTTACCTTCCAACACTTTTTCCTTTCTCTATAAACAGAAAACATATCACTGAGCAAATATTTTCCGGGTCTAGAAAAGAATTTTCATCCCTGCTGAAAGCCCAGAAGAGTTCGTTCGTGGCTCGATGGAAACAGAAAAAAATTCTTTCATATCAGAGGCGGAGATAGCCCCACATGAGTGTAGTTTATTTACCTACAGGTATCAGACGTGTACATTGGCGGCGGTGCCGGTTCCATCTGTTTCTCTGTGTACACACCAAAATTCCAACACGTCACTCATTCAGGAATTTCTAATGTAAGTACATGAGAACGTACTTTACTGCTGCTCACGTTCTGGTGGTATGTACACAGGGTGTACGGTAGGAATGCATGATCCGCTGCCCTTTTCTTACCCATCATCACTTTGAACCACATCCGAGAAATTTTGTGCCTCTAATGACTATCAGAGGTGCGATATGAGCTTTTATGGAGCAGTGAAAATGGCTCCAGAGGAATGCTCCATGGTTTGTTTAAAGAACACTGTAATCGAGAAGCTACCAACGTTCCAATATATCTTTCCTATCTTCTAGATGTAATCCGAGATAATTATCTGGAATTCCAATGTTGCGACACAGTCGTTCGAAGAATTCGATTCAAGATTATCTCAGGACAATAACACTATCATCAAAACGGTAGGTGCTTTTCCTTTACAAAATGCTTTCACAGCAGAGGATCCATTAACCCCATTTAGGTTCGGGAACTCTACCTAAAATCTGCGGTTTAATGCACGAATAACGGATAAGGTCTTCAGAAGTTGATCCTACTCGCCATTCAGGGCTTCCTTGTCGTTGTCATTACCTTAATCCTTTTAAGGTGTGAAGGTGGCAAGTGAAAGAAAAATGTGGCGCAACGTTCACGGAGATAATTACTTCTACCCAGATATGCATGTGGATATGCAGGAGCAGCACCTTCAGCACGAGGAATATGAAAAGGTCCCACCATCGAAACCATCATTATTTTCCCGTAAATTTTCCCTCCTTAGTTTTATCTTACTCCTTTCGCTTCATCTCAATCGTAAGGCGCATAATAAAAAATTTAAAAGGTTGTTACCTAGTGTCCTAGATTATGCACACCACACTCTTCCGTTAAAGCAAAGAAGGATTTTCAGTGCATTATCCTTTCCTGCTCGCGGTGTCGCGTCAAGGAGAAAATTATTTGGTTTAGTAGACGTTCTAGTGATGTTACCTCTTCCTTTTATTTCTTCCTTTTACTTTCCCTAAATCTTGCATTTGCTTGGGAGCACCTTGGGGTGTGTACACTATCAGGATAATGCGGAAAGCGTCATGATTGAATACGAGATTGACGAAGGAGATAGTGTGTGCATAATTTAAATGGTACGGAAAGTGTTTCCTTCCTTCTTTCCGTTCCTTTGCATTGCAGGATTCCTTTTCAGATGCAAGGACTAAGGAAAAAAAAGTGAAATTGAAGCCAAGTGAAAACGAGTGAAGTTTATCTGGATATTAAATTTTAAATTATGTTTGAGCAATCCACAAGGAGCTGCTATATTGCACTTTGAAAAAGATTAATTCTACTTAAGATTTTAATCAGTGAAGGGATACCTTGGAATTGAGTATTTATCTTAGGATAATGTGACGTAATATATTAGGGTTGCGCTTTATGGAATTTTCCAGTTTACGTTGAGGAAGGCTTGTGTAGAAGGTTGGAATCAAGATATAGATGACAGATATTAAGAAGACAGTGAAGCCCATAGTGTTTTACGTAGGCACCTGTCATATTAAGAAGACAGAGATATGTAACTATGGGCACGTACGTGGAGTCTAACTAATGCATGTAATCTAAGAGGACCCCAAGCCAAGGTGGAACAGCTTACGCCGAGGGTAGCCTGGCCAATGGGGGGCTGGCCTCTCAGTATGTGAATCTTGAATAACTAGAATACCTTCAGTTTCAAATAAAACTCTTACTCTGGTAGCTGGGCTAGTCAGGGTGAACATGCTTCCCGAATTACCCGTGGGACCAAGGCATGGACTGAATTAACAAAAAAAAAAAAAAATAACAAACCGACCGAGTACCAAACTTAGTACTCCTAACCAGGAGCCGTTAACACCAGGGGGATCCTCAATAGCAAAGACCTTCAAAAACATCAGTCACCGGAAACCGGCTAAGAAGCGAAGTTCCCCTGGAGCCCTGCTCGAAAGCCAATACAAGAAGGCCATGCACATTCTTAGCAAGATTGCTAAGAATAAGGAGGCTGGTACTGTCGATAAGTGGGATGAAGAGGGCCTCGCTAAATACGGGGCTTTTTTTAAGGAATATAACGGAAAATGCCTGGCAGACGAGCAGAAGGCGAAGCCCACCGCCCCCAAACGCAATCAATTTCAAGACAAGATCGAACAAAAACAAAAGCGGAGTAGAGTGGGCAAGAACTCGAACGTTAAGTAACCTCTGGAGAAAGCAACTAGCGACAGCCAGCCAAAGAGCCATGAACTGCGAAACCCTTCAGCGACGTTCCAAGAAATGTGGTGCTAGCTAATGACAATTCCGCTAGCGGCAAACTACCGTCGGAGGTGTGGGCCGGCGTTGAGGTCAGGCTGTTACTGGTCACTGAGCATCTTCTGGATGCCAAAGCCGAAGACACTGAATTTATCGTCTGCTTTGAGTCCTCTCAGGTGATCTGTGGGTTCCATATTATAGCTTGCGAAGGCCAATTCTCCAGGGACTTTCTCGGTTTGTGCGTGGCTAAGATCAAGCTCACAGTCATTTCCTACGACGAGATTCCAGGTGACTGATCGCTCGCATCTGGTTGCCGAAGATTTACATAGATAAGGACAAGCTCGTTCAGTCTGAGCGTCTTCTAAACCCCAAGATTCTCATGGATGACCGGATCAAAGGAGAGGAATCCCAGGCAAACAGCCAACCTTTCCTACTCCGTATAAACGTTGAGTGCCTCGAGGCACTGGAAAAGGTCGACTACAAAGTGTGGTTCGCAGTCAGGTATGCAAAGGTGAAAGTATTCCGCTCGGCAAAACCGGGCGACCAACTGGATCCAATCGACGCCGCCAACGAGCTATTGGAGGAGGTGAGGATCGACGGTCCGACGGCCCGACGGGGACTGACGAAACTCCCACGTAAGCAGATCATGTTGAGGGTAATGAAGATAAATCTACAGCACTCGAAGTGCGCCTCGACTAATCTGCTTGCCTTCCTCCTAAAGGAAGACATCACCATCGCACTAATACAGGATCCTTGGATTGGAGGTGACCGAACCATCAAAGGGCTCCAAAGCATATATTATAATTTATTCCACACCATCACAAGAGACGCTGGTCAGGGCAGACCTGGAGCATATATCCTCTCGAGGAAGAGTTAGCAAGCTTTTCTGTATTAGTACATGAGTTCCAGTGACCTAGTCTTGGTCAAACTGGAGCAGGCGCGGTGGAGAACGTTGTTGATAGCCTGTGACTCCTATGCAAGGCTTTGGGACAGCTCCGAAATCAACGAGAGAGGTGAGTCATTTTTTGATTTCATCATTAATACAAATCTATCGGATTTTAAGGGGGGAAATAAACCAACCTTCCATTTCCCCGGCTCGGAAAACAATAACGGTTGGGAGGAAGTCTTTGATATCACCCTACTAGCCGACAATGGGATTCTTAGGGTAGAAGTCGGAGAGGGTCTAGCCAGAGATTCTTCTCAGACCATAGTTGTATACTTTTCAGTCTAAATTTGCAGAGGGCCTTGAAACCCTGCAGAGGCCTCAGGAGGATCGACTAGAGGAAATTTGGTCAAGTTATCAAGAACAAACTCTTCGGTACGTAAATTGCCAAGACTGGCACGACAGATGAACTGGAGTCAGAGGTCGCGGTTCTGAAAAAGGCAATCGGGGGATCTTAGGCATTTGCTTCAGGTATAAATATTGGCAGCCGTACAAGGACTGCCTGAAGAAGTACAAGTCGCCACCAAAACCGCCAAGAGGCGAAACTTAGGCGCCCATTTTTTCTGAAAAATTCGAAAAGCTCCTGGACAGAATCTTCTGGTGAAGCCTTGAAGCTGCTGGTTGAAATGCACTTTCTCGCCAGCGAGGAGGACTGTGCTTTAGACCCTTGCTTGGAGGATTTGCAACCACCACAGTCGTGCGACACTATAAAATCGATAATTAGTGAGTATAAGATCGGCTGGGTTATAAACAGGTTCTCTGCATTTAACTCTCTCAGTCCAGATGGCATAATGTCAGTCATGCTACAGAAGCAGCAGGAAAGGATTATGCCATCGTTTGTCGAGATTTACTTAAGCTGTACCTCTTTGAGAAACGTACTATAGTCTTGGAGATCTCTACTCAAAGCAGGCAGGCACCGCCATGAGCCTGCGAAGGACTTTCAATCGATCAGCCTCACCTCTTTCGTGTTGAAGACCCTAGAGCGCGTCCTAGACATCCACTTATGGGCGCTTGTGGATCTAAGCCCCAGCATGCCTACCTCAAAGGCAAATCCACAGAAACCGCTCTCCAGTATACGTTAGCTGCCTTCTTGGATATGGAAGGAGGATTCAACAACGCGCCAAGGAAGCGCTGATCAGTACTGGATTGGTGAGGCATCTTACGCATTTTCTCGGGTGCTTTGGTTAATAGTAATGGACGAATTTTTGCGAATATTGGACAGGAGGTGAGTGAATCCAAACGACTTGGTAATGTTAGTGTCAGGGGTGTTTCCCTCCATTATGAGTGGCATCATAGAAGGAGCGTTGGGAAAGGTGTATTGTCGGCTGCAAGATGCGGACTCAGCATAAACCCAACCAAGACGGAACTGAGGCTTTTCACCACCAAGACAAGAGTACCTGAATTCCACCTACCACGGCTGAATGCATAAAGATTAGTTCTTTCCTCAAATGTAAAATATCTGGGTGTAATCCTGGATTGCAAGAGAAACTACAAATAAATGGAATCCCCGGGCGAGGTTCTTTTTCTGGATGTACATAGTTCTGGTGCGTCCCATCATAACGTAATAGTAGAACGAAGCTTAATAGGATTCATAGAACCACGTGTGCAAGTGATACCGGTGCTCTGCAGTCCTGTTCGGCAAATGCTCTCAATGTACTCATGCATCTCATCCTCCTAGACCTCCATATTAAATACGTTGTAGCGTACAGTGGCGTCAGACTACGTGAGTTAGGATGCTGGACAGCCAACCCCTACGGTCATAGTAACAGTAACAGTCTGGACATTCCCCACGGATTATGTCACAACAAAGTTGAACTTCACGAGAAACTTTGCTGTGGACTTTTCAACCAGGGACACAGTATTCGACGGATCAAAGATGGTTTGTGGGTTCGGTACGCCGGTTTTCTCGCATAATCGCAGTGTATCCGAGTCGTATGTTCTCAGAGGTTTTGCCAGTGTATTCCTAGCGGAAGTACTGGTGATAGTGGAAAAGTCTTGATGGCGTAACATGGCCATTCTGACCGACAGCTAAGCGGCTATTAAGGCCTTGTGCTCAGTGACGACATCCTTTAGGCTGGTGGGGTAGTGCAGGAATGCGCTGAACACTCTGGGCAGTAAGCTCAAGCTCACCCTTCTCGGGGTTTCCGACGGAAGGTGAGCGGGGCGAGCGGGCTAACGTACTGGCCACGGACCTCAAATGGCGAAGGCTCACTACCGCACCAACACGCCAAGTCAAGGGGGATTTGGCTCGCTTATAACAAAACGCAGTTACGAGAGCTCCTGTGCAAACGCATATAAGATTACGGCGGCCTTCACGGGACACTGGCCCCTATGTGACCGCGCCGCCAGGCTCGACATACCGTACAATTCGTATTGTCGAAGCTGCGGTGAAAAGGAAGACCCTCAGGCACTTCGTTTGCGGCTGCCCAGCTCTAGCTAGAGTCAGGCTACAGACACTGGGTAAATCATTCTTTGAGGACCCCAGAGAGATTCCTGGGTGAGAGAACCGCTTTCTTTCTTAAATGCTACGGGGTGGCTCTGAGAATCTGAGCAGGCTGGACTCTGCCTCCTTGCTCCCATAGTAGCACTCACAGTCTTAGTGATTTCTGGCCTCGAAACCATTTGATCGAAGTGCACTTCTCAGGCAAAATTCAAAACCTCAGCTCGGGATCGACAGGTGCATACATCCCTCATCCGTGAAGTTGGATTTTTGCATGCAAAGTAGTATCACTGGAGCGATTGAAACGGGCATTTAATTCATTTGCGTACAAGGAGACCAATTATACGGTCATGCGTCAACAGCGAAGAATGTTCGATAAATAGCCACTAGTTTTTTGGGATTACGGACATAATAATCTTCACTGATGGGAAGACCAGGGAAGTTGGATCGGGCATAGCAGTGACCATACTCAACGCGGAAATATGTGCCATTTTATTGTCAGCTGAAGAGGGTTTGCGACAAAAATGACGTGGTCACATCATTCGAATTTGTTCCGACAGTCAGACGGCCTTATCAGCACTAACTACAAGGACACATTTAGTTAATTGGTGTGGAGTTGCCATCAGTTGCTGGTGAAGCTTCGCTGAATGAACGAAACATTCCTTATGTGGTGCCAGGACTGTCGAACATCGTTGATAATGACGAAGTTAACAGACAGCTCGCCATGGTAGAACTGGTGGACGCTAGAGTGGCATTATTATTGGCCTTTAAGAAGTGGGACATAAAAACTCTAGTAGGGCTTTCAACGGTCCACTGTCCCTCAAGGAGAGAAATAAAATCAGGTACTTGAACGACATCGAGTATATGGTTTGTTTGCTAATCCCAGTAGTAGTGACTCAGTGTACGGACTATCCCGAATTCGATTATGTATCGCAGGATTTCCGTTAGTGGATGTGATGCTACCCATTGCAACTGAAGCATATTAGTACCAAAGATTTGGTATCTGACGCGTCCATTGGCGAGGCATTCACATAGAAAATGCTCCGCAGAATCTGCTTGCATATTATAGGAGGAACATATGTTCAGGTAGTGAATTTTAGGCAGCCAGAATGTCTACAATACCTCCGCAAGTGTGTCTGATTTTCGACAGGATAAACTTTGCGGTGTATATGTTGGGTTCTGACAGGAAAAGGTTGGTGTATCTAGTGGCATTCAGGCTTTGCCAGCTGAGGTTATGGGAAGCTCGTTCCCAGTTGGCAACCTTAGCCAATGCCACTGATACTCCAATTGTTCATTCCGGGCTTGGTATGGGGGAGATTGAACCTTCTTTTGCTAAGGTGTCGAAAATTTCACTTCCCACTACACGACAGTGACCATGTACCCAGAGTAGCACTGGGACTTCCCGATTCTCTCTACTTTTCAAGGTAACTCTACCAAAAAAATATATGGGAACTCGAGAATCAGAAAGCATTGTAAGAATTGGATTCAGTTCTGCCAGTAACTCTCCCAATGCTCTGTGCTCCTACGAGTGAGTTTGTCTCTTGGCGTTACCACAAATTGTGTATTCGTTTCATGGATATACCATAATCCACCGTGCTATATTCCCTGTAGCTTTTGAGTGATTTTGCAGACTCTATCGCTGGCGTTTCCCTACAGCAGGTCCTGAGCTGCCTGTCAATAATTTATATTCATCATTACGAGTTCATTTATGCCTGTGTTCGCCTTTTTAATCGCTGCATCCCGCAGCTACCTGTAATAGAAGAAGAGGAGAGGGGATAGGAGGAGACAGATAGGCCGGGTGGTGGAGGAGTCGTAAACTGTTGGTTTGAAACCCTTATGCCCTCCCCGGCTTTGTCTGTTCCACTCTAGAAAAACAATTCACCTCCTGGAGGAGCTAATCATTTGAGGATCCTCCCAGAGAAACTGCTTTTCTGGATATATCATGAAGAATAAATACACACAATTTATTGAGAGATATACTTTTCATTTAACAATCCAATCAATCAAATTCAAATCAGTGTCATGTCACTGACCTTTCTACGCGTCAGACATAAAATTTCCGTGCCAAAATCTCGTTCTATAGATTTTCGTTCTTTTCTTGCAGGCATATATATAAATGTCTGCTGACAGAGCATCGTACATTTCAACGCCAAAAATAGTACCGGAAAATTAATTTAAAATGTTAAAAAGTTTTTATTATATTTTTTGCATCTTCGCATTTCCGCTTTCACTTGCCTCAGTGCGCTATCGTCGCATGATCATCACTTCCAGACAGCGTGTAATATGAAACTTAAAAATACAACTTATGATCTAAATTATCTAGACTAGAGCCATTTCGATCTGCAAGATACTGGCACATGTAGGAACATCAAAAAGTGTGGCAGACATCCCAGACAGACAGCACACTTGGGGACGATTTTCGTAGGCTTTTTCCGAGTGAAATTTTGATTATTTGGCAAGACATCAGAGATACTGTGCATGATGGAAATCAAATTGCGGATGAGATCATACCGAAATTTGAATTAAATGCGTCTGAATTAGATAGACGGACAGGCGGACAGATGTTGTCTGCTTTCAAATACAAGAATTCTGGTTTAAGTTCTCAGTATTAGAAAATCCAATTATATTTTTGAAAATCTTCCAAGAAGACTATTTCACCTGCGACAAATTGTCTGCTAATATTCGAAAATTCAAGCACCAACTTATCTAAGGATAAAGATGGATGTATATAGATTGACAAGACAGGTCAGGGGTTTTATTCCACAGAAAGCAATAGTGGGGGTAGGGGCACAACGTAGTGAAAAGCTTCCCTGGAAAATTCTTTCGTTGCAGTCGTGGTTGCGAAGTTCTCGCGGCTTCATTTGTGCCTGATTTTAAGCCTAACCAAGCGATGCTCCTCACAGGCATGGGTTAACTGAGTTGCAGCAATGTGTAAAATCCTCACCCACTAAACTCATTACTACTCCTGTGTACATGTTACCCGTTGCCTACGTTCTGCACTAAATCGTTCCAACTTCTGGAGTACCTTCTGGATCGCTGCTATACTGGTGTCTACTGCGATGCAGTTTGATTTGATCTCAGCACCTCCTCTAAGACGTTGTGAGGCCATTGTAGGCATTAGTGAACTTTCTTCTTTTCTCTATGAATCGCGGACAATGGAACATAATGTGCTACATGTCCTCCGGGGTAGTGACGTATTCGGGGGAGTGGGGGAAAGTCGTTCAATCCGAGGTCATGCGAATATAGCCTGTAACCACTGCATCCGGCAATGAACTGTATATTGTTGTAATCCAGTTCTCCCTGTCTTTGCTCAATCTATTCCTTAAAGCATTCATTGGTCATTGGTCCATCTTGAAATTATCCTCTCGTTGTTTTTATTTCCTATAGGACCCCTCCCACTGGCTTTCTGGAATTCTTCAGCCACTTCGGACGAATTCACCTTTCATCAGCGGTAGAGACAATCCGCCTCAACTACTGGAAGATCTGGGGGTATTATTCTCACGATCACACGCTATACGCGCTGAATATCCTTGGTCGTTTTGGTGGGTATGCAAAATTCATCTCTCTCCGGCTCACATCGGTGCTCATTGTACCAACGATTTACTTTCATATAATCCCACGTCCACGCGGTGTTTTGCAAGTACAACCGCCTCTTCCAACACTCCAATTTGAAGTTCAAAGTGGAGTCGTGAAAGATTGTATCCTGTCGCCGATTCTTTCATCTTATTATGGATGACGCTCCGTCCGCCTTGTTCGAAGAACGTCGAGGAGTTCCATGGACTATAATATCTCTCCTCAAACACTTTGACTACGCTGATAACATCTTTTGGTTTCTTCGGTTCATGGACTTTGACCAAATGGCTCTGGATTTTGAGAGAGAAGCAAGTAAAGTTGGACTGAAAAAAAACGCCAAGGTTTTCAGAGTGACGGGTCATCGCATTCTTCTTCCTCACTGGGGACATCTACGATCTTTAACATGTCGCGATACGGAGAGTGGTGTCCCCGGGGTACTAAAGCAAGTAGTTCTGACTGTCTAGGTAGTAGCCTCGAGAAGGTTTCCTGAACTGCCCTGGGGTACACTGGGAGTCCCCTTGTGGACTTCGATGGGGTGATGTGGACCTAGCTCTCTCAAGGTGGTGGTTGTGGAGTGTATCAGGAGCCAACCGCTTCGGGGCCATGGTCGGGTAGTGTATATTGAATGGGTATTAGTAGACCGCGTTGCCCCAAGCGAGCGCTGATCCGTCCGTGAGTTCCGGGTATCAACCAATCGTAGGTCAGGCCTCAGCGAACTAGGGTAAGAGTTTTATCCTCGAGGATATATCCGTTCCTGACTATTGTGACTCGCTCCCTTGCATGCCACGCGCTGGTAAAAACTTGAATAGCGAATACAAACAATACGAACGAAGAGATCGTGGGAATGGAGAAGGAGTTCACTGTGTTTACATGCAGCACGAAAATGCGCCGCTTGCCCCAGCGCCCAACGAAGGACGCAGCAAAGGTTGAAATAGCCGACGAGACATGCCGGATATTTCAACAGAGAAGAATACTCACAAAGTGATGCGACATCTGTGACGGAGACGGCAGCCCAGACAGTATCACGTAGTGTTGTAGTTCCGGGGTGGGATGCTGTCGATTACTGTGGCGAAAGTTCAAGAGGAACAGCTTATTAAGAAATACGTGGCAGTTGCGTAGCGCACCTGTGATGGTTCTTCAGAAAAACGTCAACATAGGGGTGAAAACGGGCTGATGAAGCTGGGGGAGCTCCTGGACAGAATTTCTTACTACAGGCGGCTATGGGGATTAAGAGAAGAGAGGAAGCAGAAACAACCGCTTCTTCCGATGAGAATCCCATTTCAGAGCGAACTGGAGAAAAAACGAAAGGAGGAAGGGGCACCTGAAGGAGACTTCACTCAGGGACTCTCCAGGGCTCAAAAGAAGAAGGTGAAGAAAGACAAGATGCAACAACACGCTGCGTCTTCAGAAAAACCTCTGCCTAAAATTAAGGCGGACACGAAGGATGGAGGACCAGAAGAAAAGGTCGGAAGACGAAGGAGGACTAGACCGCCAGCTCTGCTGATTAAACCGGCGGAAGGTGAGAGATTGGCTGGAGTCCTCAATGAAATCTATTACAAGATCAAGCTCGAAGATAGCTGAGCATAATTATCTTCCGTTCGAAAAACGAAGGATGATGGAGTTCGAGTTGAAGGGACCCTGGCGCGTCTGAGGAGAACGTTGCGCACTCTGCGGGCTCGGGGCAGTGTTCAGTCTTCAGAGTAGAAGTGGAAAGATCTCGGTCAAGGTGATTCACATCCTACAAATCAATATATATCGGAGTGTGGCCGCTCACGAGTTACTAGCGCAATTCGCTGCGGAGACCAAAGTTGATTTAGTGATCATCAGTGAGCAGTACCGAAACAAGGACCCAGCTTCATGGTACCCTGAAATATCAGGTACCGCTGCTATCTCGAATGAATGATACGCTGCCGGACTTTCGACGCAGAGTTGATGCGCTGAAGGACGCTATATTGGTACTGTGGGGCGGATCCTGATCGGAGGTGACTCCAATGCTAGGGCGCTTGAATGGGGCATGCCTCACCCAGACTCTAGAGGAAAACCAACTCTGGAAATGGTGACTAGAACAAGGCTTGTAGTTTTAAACTCCAGATCCATCCTAACGTTCCGGCGTCCAGGCTGCGAGGGAAGCATTCCAAACGTAATCTTCTCGTCGGAGGGACTGTTGTCGCTGGTGGACGGATGGCGATTTCTGGAAGACTTCTCGACAAGCGGCCATAAATACATTATCTTCGAAGTGGTGGAACATGACGGCGTGCAGAACTTCCAAGAGGGTATCGAGTACTCGCAACCAACCAACCACTGAATTGGTGGACAGCGGAAATTACTGAACTCCAGAAAGAGTGTCACAAACTCTCCCGCTTGACACAACGTCTAAAAGACCGGGAGAAGGCATGTACCATAATGGCAGACTACAGATCATTCAAAAGAAAACTCCGAAGCGCAATAAAAAGGAATAAAGCTCGATGAGTTGAATAGGGTCCCGGCGGTCTTGGTTACAAATTGCTAATCCGAAAAAGTGTGGCTCTTGGCAAATTCTGTTCATTTAAGGCCGAGCAGATGGACCGCATTGTATGGGTACTATTAATATGGGATGATGACGTGGCGCGGAAAGCGCCAGGGACTGCCTAATTTTCTCCATAAGAGAGTACGAAGAGGCAGTCTTCTCTATGAAAAGCAAGGATGCGTCAGAACCCGATAGTATCCCAGCAGAGGTATACAAACTGGTGTTCCAACTTCGACCAGATCTACTGCATGGCGGATTCAACATTTTCTTAAGAGAGGACATTTTCCCTTCTCTTTTGAAAGTATCGTGGCCATTGCTGATCAGCAAAGCAAAGGCCTTTTCATACCGCCCACTTTATATACTTGACACTGCCAGGAAAGTGCTCGAAAAGCTCATCAGAAGTAAACTCACATCCCCGCGTCAGTTCCGTTTGAGAACAGGGAGATATACAGTTGATGCTGTCATGCTAGTGGTGGATACCGTTTGTTGTGCGGAAGCGCACAGCCGCCAAGCACGACGGGTGGTGCTCCTTGTAACGCTTGACATCAGAAACGCCTTTAATTTCACAAGATGGTAAGACATTCTAGGCACATTAGACAACACTTTCCACGTGCCGAACTATCTCCTACGGATATTGAGGTACTATCTTAGGAATCGCTCACTGCTCTATTAAACGCTAGAGGATCAGAGGCGGACGGAGGTCACGTCGAGGGTAGTCCAGGAATCCATCTTGGGACCGCACCTCTGGAACGATTCCTGTGATTGTCAACTTAAACTTAACATGCCAGAAGAGTGGCGCCTGGTCGCTTATGCAGCTAATGTCGTGGTAATTGTTGCTGGACGCACTGTCGAAAAAACGCAAAGCAGACTTGTCATATTGATGGGACGAGTAAGCGGATGGATGACTGCTCATGGTATCAACCTTGCACTGAAAAAAAGCCGAAAAAGTCATCCAGACTAAAAAGAGATAATCGAGTCAAAACCAATGGTAAAGTACCTAAAACTGACTCTTGACTCAAAGATGAGCCCTTTCGAGCAAATCAAAGCAGCAGCGAACAAGGCTGCAGCTGGAATCTCGGCTTTAAGTAGGCTAATGGCAAATATTGGGGGTTCTACGTCTAGCAGGTGACGTCTCCTGATGAGTTTAACGCAGTGTGCCGTGCTCTGCGGCGCAGAGGTAGGCTTTTGGCAATACCGTTAGCAACTCGTGCAAGTAAGGAAAAAGGGAGCTTTGTGGGTGGCGTCTGCGTACTGTACTGTCTCTGAGCCGACCGTGATGGTGATCGCGGGAGTGATCCCCATCGCCCTTCTTGCTAAGGAGCTTAAAGTGCATGGGAGGTGGTTGCTTGTGAAGAACGGTAACGCAGACTAGATGGGTGGCAACTGTGTTGGTAAAATGAAACTAGGGTCAGATGTACTGCGCATTTGCAACTTAGATGCGTGGCTAAATCGGAAGTGTGGTAAGATTCCCTATTTCCTTAACCAGCTCTTAAGGGGCATGGAGGTTGTCCAATCTTACGCAAGATTGGAAAAGCAAAAGCTCCTGATTGTATGTATCCTGAGTGTATGTTTTGTGTAAAAAAAACCTTGATAAAATCGGTTTACTGTCTGTCTGTCCGTCTGTTTGTATGTCTGTCAGTCTGTCCGTCACACGCATTTTTCTCGGAGACTGTAGCAGCGATTGATACCAAATTTGGTGGAACGGTGGGAATTGTGAACGGTCACGCATACAGTAAGTTACATGCAGTTACGTCGAATTTAAGCGGAGGTCCCCATACATGCAAAGGAGGGGTGTAATTTTATTTCACTAAACATAGTCATGTGGGGTATCAAATGAAGGGGCTCGGTTAGTATTTTCCGAAGCTGGTCTTAGTCTTGACATTTGTTGGAAAGGCGGGGAGTCTGGGGGGTCGAAATTGATCTTTTATTTAACGGGGCCATTCTCAGAAACTGCCCAACCGAAAAATCTGAAAAAAATCTAGAGACAGCCACTATATGGTGACTTGGTTCCGAAATAACTTCCATACCGATATCCCTTCAAAAAAAGTTAGTAATAGTAATAATAATAATAATAATCGTTGGCGCAACAATCCATATTGGATCAGGGCCTTGAAGTGTGTTAGAGCACTTCATTCAAGACCGTAACGGTACACTAGGAGGCAATGTGGTCAGCATTGCGCTCGCCCGAGATTATTACCCTGATTTGACTCAGGTACTCATTCACAGCTGAGTCGACTGGTATCCGACGTCAAATCACGATGCAAATTCCACTGCCACCAGTGAGATTTGAACCGCGACCTTCCGTATGACAGCCTAGTGCTCTAACCACTGAGCTATCCGGACACTAATAGTACATTACTATAATTTTCAGTAATTGGCTACAGAATCGGCCTTAAGTTCATCCTAGCACCACGAATGCAGTAATGTAGGCCATTATATAGAACTTGATCCTACCAAGTTTGGTGGAAGTCCTGCTATTACTAACAAAGTTATAATAGATCAAAATTTCACTTCTTTGGAAATTCAAGACTTTGAATGTCAATATCACCCGAAAGTGGATATTCTCACATAATATATGCGTATATGACGTGTTACGTACTAATTGAGTTCTCCCCAATTTCAGCGAGAGTTCCAATGACCCAGCCTAGACATTCTGGGATTAAGTGAGGTAAGATGGTTCCATCGTGTTGCCATTGGTAGCACATTGTCCGAGTGCAGAGCCTGTCATAAGGGCAGTTGGGTCTCAACTGACCGGCAATGTACACTGAAATAGAACGAGGACATCGCGATCAGCAGTAAACTTAAGAGTTACCATTTGTATGTCCGAAAGAAGAGAGGCTGAAGAAAAAGAAGAAGAGAGAGTTGCAATCGACATCGGTCGAAACCCTGGATGGACGCCTGGTGTTTCTTTCAGGGGTGGACAATTTCAACGCTTCAGGTTCGTTATCGCAAAAAATGCTGAAAAGTGTAGGGTAGCGTGGCAAAAGGATGTTTGTTACTGCGTTACTCAGGGAAGCTAAGGCTGCCGTACATGTCGATACGGTATAAAGCATCACGAAAGGACTTGCAGGGAATCGCGTAAGCTTCAATCGTGCTGTGAGGGGCGTTTATTTATTTATTTATTTATTTAATTAACGGACAACAAACAGAGAGAATTCCAATTAATTATTGTCCTCAGGAGGAGGAGAAAGCAAAAAACTTATCGTTTAAAACTACTTAAAGTAGGGAAGCTAAAAGGACCAAGCTGTTTTGCATTATAATTCCGGCAAAGCCTGGGAATCGGGGAATGAAAATAGACTTCAAGCTCCGCGAAGGGCACGTTGAAAATATCTGCGTTACGTGTGTTATAAGACGCAGGACGGCAGGCGATCTCGTCAGCGGCGGAGTAGTCCATCAGGCCCGAGGAAAGTTTAAAGAATGTGCATAGATCCAGATAGGATCTACGCTGTTGTAGGAAGGGAAGGTTTAGAAAGCGGAGGCGGGAGGGGTAATCCACACGAGGGAGGCTTTTCTTAAAGAAGAGAGAGCGGGTGAAATTACGTTGCACATTTTCAAGGGCAAGGCAATCACAGTTACGAGTGGGTGACCAGATCACGGAGCAATACTCGAGGGTATTCCTGACAAGGGAATTGAAGAGAGCTAAGGAGGGTTGGATGGAGTCAAAATCAGAGGAGGAGCGAAGAATAAAGCTTGACGATTTTGCTGCTCGATTGATGACATCGAGGTAATGGGTGTCAAAGCGGAGCTTATTGTCGAAAGTGACTCCGAGGTCTTGAGTGGAATTTAAGCAGGATAAGGAATGTCCGTTAAGCGAGTAGGAGAAAGAAGTGGGTGAGGATTTTAGGGAGTAGCACACAGAGTGACACTTTCTGACGTTTAGAGCTAAACCATTAGTCGAGCACCAATGAACCAGAGTGTCCAGGTTATTCTGAAGGGAAACACAGTCCATAGGCGACGATATAGCGGAAAACAGCTTAAGGTCGTCTGCATAGAGCAAACAGGGACAAGTAAGGAGGGGAGGAAGATCGTTAATAAAAAATAAAAATAGCAAAGGACCCAGAATAGACCCCTGTGGGACGCCAGAAGAGGGGGAGAAGGAGCGGGAAGTACAGCCGTCAAGAGAGACGCGGCAGGATGGGTTGGAAAGGTAAGAGGCAAGCCATAAAACAAGTGGTTTGGGAACGTTTAGGGACGAGAGTTTGGATAGAAGTATCTTGTGATTTACAGTGTCGAAGGCTTTCGCGAAGTCAGTGTAAATGGTATGCACTTCATGTCGTGAATTTAGACATTTGGCGACAAAGTTAGTAAAGTCAAGCAGGTTGGAGGCAGTGGACCTACGTTTAACGAAGCCGTGTTGTTCTCTCACAATGTGTTGGCCAAAGTGGGCGGGCAACCAGTCGCTGATATATCTTTCCAAGATTTTGGAACAGGAGGAGAGGAGGGAAATGGGACGGTAATTCTCGGCAAGCGAACGATCGCCACTTTTGTGAATGGGGATAATGAGAGCCTCTTTCCCCAAGCTGGGAAAATGATTCTCTTCAAGGCTTTTGTTGAAAATAAGAGATAGGGGAAGAGAGATGGACTTACCAGTTTTGATCAAAAAGAGGTTTGGAAAACCATCGTAGCCAGGTCCGACGTTGGCATCAAGTTCGCCAATGAGGTATTCGACAAGGATAGGAGTAAGAAGGGGAATGGTAGGCGATGCAGGGCGGGCTCCATCTACTATCGGGAGGGATTCGGAGGAAGGAGGAGAAACATAGACTGACGAAAAGTAGCGGCAGAGTAAATCACAAGATCGGTGGGGGGAGTTAGCTGAGAAGCCAGAGAATTTAATGGACGGAGGGGATAACTGGGCGGGGCAGCGGGAGTTGCGAATGTGGGACCAAAAAGGTTTCAGATTTCCGCGCTTTAGTGAGTCTTCCACGCTGGACAAATATTCGTGTCTGGACTTATGCATTAAAGATTTGACCGAGGAACGAAGGGATTTGAAAAAAAACTAAGTCAGCAACGTTTCTAGAAGACAGGAACTTCTTTCTCGCAGTCTGTTTTTGACGTAGTTTTTTGTGAATTTCAGTGATGAACCAGACGGGGTAAGAGCGTAAGCACTTAGAAGAGGAGGGAACGTAACAAGGAAGAAGATCAGATAAAATGGTATTGAAAGTGTTTGGTCACATGTAAATGGAGAGAGCGGGGAGACCCAGTTGATTGACGCCAGGGCTGAGTTCAGACCTTCGAAGTTCGCCTTACGAAAGTTGAACTTGGTAGGCTTGCGAGCGACAGGAGAGTGGAGTCGGGATATTTGAACATCGAAGTCGAGAGCAGGATGATGGGCGTCAGGGGCAACGTAAGACGGAGCATGAAGGGATTGGGAAAGATAACGTACAGGAAGGTTAGAGAGGACAAGGGTCAAGAGTGCAATCTAAGTGGTTTCTAGAAAGGTTAAATTGGAGGGCCCCACAGGTGTACATGAAAGTGGATAGAGGAAGGGAAGGGTGGGTCGAGTTATTAGGGAGGGAGGGAAGGCCAGGTGTAACGGGCCAGGAGAGCATAGGAAGATTAAAGTCACCACAGGATGAAAGGAAGTGAGGGAAACAAAACGGTTAGGGCCTCTGATAATCTGTCGAAGAAATCCTCGTGCAGAGAAGGCGGGTTCAGGCAGGGAAAATATACGCACGATATGATAAAGGGACATACGTTTGGCGGAAGGACACGTATGGTAGCAGAATCGTACGAGGAGGAGGAGGCGTTAATGGTAGGCTCCTCATTCACGACTACGAGCAGCTTAAAAGGCTGCGGGAACATTTTACCTTAACTCTCAACCGCATAACGCCTGGTGAAGTTCCACCACTTGAGGGTGAAATGACTTGTCAGTCTAATATGTGGATACGGAATACCATGGTGGGCTACGGACTACGGTGGGCTTAACGATCTCCCTGTGATTCTCGCATCGTAGCCCCGACTGTCTGCTCTGCGACCTCATAAACTAATTCGTAAGTCTTGGGAATCTGGGAACTTTCCCAGTGAATGTAGGATGGGGATAAATTCCGAAGTAGAATGCCCGTTTAATTGCGGTAGTTGAAGGGGCATTTACTTGCTTCTCGCCGTCACAAAGATAATAGTTAAAACTATCCCGGAACAGATTACGAATCCTTGCACCTCTTCTTCAGTGAATTCGAGAAAGTTTTCAACGTCGTGAACAGGGAGGGTATGTGGAACCCCCCACCCAGAAGGGATATTCCGGAGAAACTAATAGTCATGCCCAATGTTACGTGGTGCATCGCGGTAAAATTTCTGAGGAATGTGAAGTTCAAAGCGGAGTATAGCAAGGTTGCATTTCGTCGCCAATATTATTCCTACTTGTTGTCAGTGACGTTCTTCATACTGCTTTGACCAGATGATGCACCACCCACATCTATCCATCCATTCAACCATGACATCCCTCCTCAAACACCTCGAATACGTTGATCATATTTGTCTGCACTGCCACCAAGTCGTGGACCTTGGTTAAATGGCTATGGATTTGAAAAGAGGGGAAGCCGAGTCAGATTGAAGATACGCCAAGTTTCAGTCTGGCTGGTCATCGTATTCTTCATATTTGAAATAACGGGCAGAATATTGAAGGTATCGATCAATTTGTCTATCTTGATAGTTCCGCCGAACATCACCTGACACCTGCTTTGAGAGCGCTACCTTCCACCTTCGCTATTTTGTCTTAAATTTGGAAACGGAGATACCTCAACGCCAACATCAAGTTGAAGTTGTTGCTCGTCACTGTTGTCTCTGAGCTGTCATATGAGAACAGCGCGTGGAAAGTGAGCACCACTGTTACTCAAAAATTTGAAGTCATCGTGAACACCTTTCTCCGCCATGTCATCGGGATACTCTGCCTTGAGAAAATCTTGAACCATGATTTGAGCCGACGAACGGGTCAGTTGTCGGAAAATGTTTTGATTAGAGAGCGGAAGTGGCAGTGTATAGGTCACACTTTAAGAAAGGGTGACGAATGAATTGCTGGCTATGAAATGGAACCCATTTTACTAGAATGGCCGACGGGTGGGTTGTTCGAGAATCACATGGCGCAAAACAGTAGAAGAGGAGCGTAGAGTTGTCGGTTCCCGAAGACACTTAGCCTTAGCATTCAGTAAGGATCTGCGGGTGCACGTGTATATCTCAATCTTTGAATATTGTATTCTTAAAGCGGTAGAGTTATGAGGTGCCCCCTCTAAGACATTCTTAAATGCTACGTCTCCATGCTACCTTCCTGCCCAATATGTGACCCCAAATAACTGTTGAAAAAGCAAAAAAATAAGATAACGATTAATCAATTAATCATAGACCTTACACGTTACAGACTATTAACTCTAATCACTTTTGATTTCCTCCATAACCCACTTTCACTTCATTCTCCAACAAGCCCAGCATTATCCACGAAATAACACCGCATGCAATCAACATTTAACATCCAATGGAATCCACTGGATATAGAGCTTCTTTCATGCATACCCTGATGAATATATGCTTCAGGTCTGTAAGCACGACTAATCTACTTCTGCACCTACGATTACCACACCTATCGACATGAAATGCATGAACTTAAGACGCTATTTATTTGAGAACACTCGCTCGGTTGAAAAGGAAAATCACAAAGAGTACGTTGCAGGCTACAATGCTACACATTTTATCTGATCAGGTGTGCTCACCAGTATGTAGATCTCGGTAGAAAAAAAGGTTTATTGCACGAGCAAGGATGGTCTAATTCAGAAGTTGCGTAATTCAATCTGAATTGCATGGAGCGTCTTTTGACAGGGTCCATACATGGCTTCTTCGGTAAGTTGTAGTAAAAAGTATCTTCAGCTTCCATAAGAATGGATGATTTAAGATACACCCAAGGACATGAGGCGGCACCCGACGAGTGTGTAATGTTACTTATCTAGTTCAGCATAGAGCTGGTATGGGAGGTCCTTAATTTTCTACCCCAACGACAATGCAATGGAAAGGTTTCTTCAATGTGTAAACCTCCTCTGGAGTCACTCATCGCGTACTGCCTCCATACACTCGTTTGATGAACACAAAACACCACTATCTTTAGCTACAATTGGAATAGGCAGAAGTACATATAATATCTGAAGTCATTCACTATGACTAGGAGCAGCTATGCTCCACGGCCCAGTAACTATGAGCTCTTCACGATATTTGCATCCCGTCTCATACCGTACAACGTATTGTATCTGAATCGTGTGTCTTTCAGATAAAAAAGAAGAATGAAAGAATCTAAACCTGAACGTGCTAATATACGAGTACTAACCATCGCGTCCACAACTCCAAAAGAGGCCATCATTCTTTGACATTATTCTTGGGAAATCATCTCAACTTGTTGCTAGCCATGTTTTCTGTTCCGACGAAAAGGTTAGCGGATCTAAGTTATATTGGCAAGTCACGGAATCACTGATAGTCATTATAACGTTGTGATCTTAATCCAAACCATAGCAGAAGATATTTCTCCATTTGTTTTGTGTTGGATTGGCAATGGGCATTCCTCGGAGGACACTCAATGGGGGTGTGTTTAACATAATTCTATTAGAAGCTATGGGTTATGGGTTATGGTCAAATGAACAAATTCCAAAGTTTTCTTGTTGTCTTCGACAATGGGAATTAATGTGCTTTCGGTAAATATAGATACATATATCTTCAGCTCAGATCTTATTTCGGTTCGTTCTTTTAATTGAGAAATTAACATTAATTGAGTGTAATTGACCAAAGCTAACAATATGAAATGTATTTGGGTTTTGAGTGGGAGAAAGGGGGATTACGCAGTGACCTTTTCGGAAGTTAGACACCAATTAGAGCTGAAATTGAGTTTTATGAGTGGAAACGAAATATCCTTGCTTCTGGAGCGAGATAGATTACTCTAGTTTTTGCATTAGGAGAGACCAGTGATAGTTGGCATAGATTTTGGTTTAAATTTGATTCCTGATAATTGCAAACTAAAATGTTGGCTTAGAATATCCACATTCAGGTGATATTGACATTCAAAGCCTTGAATTTACAAAGAAGTGACAACTTTGACCTATTATAATTTTGTTAGTAATAGTGTGGTTTCCACCAAAATTGGAAGGATCATGTTACACCCTACATGGCTGCAAAATTGATGGTGCTAGAATGAACTTAAGACTTTATTTGAAGAGATGCACGAAGGGTATTACGGAGCCTAGCCATAGTGGGAGCATTGTGGCGCAGCAGGGTTAACAACAGTTGCCACCATTATCACTGACCAGGGAATGCAATTTTAGTTCACCCTTTTTCGGAGTTAGCCAAACTCCTGGGATTTAAACGCTAGCGGACTACAGCATACCACCCGGAATCCAATGGGATGCTAGCGCACTGTCACTAGACATTGAAAGCCGCCATTATGGCCCGCGACGATCCGTCCTGGACTCAAGTCTTGCCTCTCGTCCTACTTGGTCTGCAAACAACCTGCCAGCCACGCGGAACTGGTATACAAGGAGAACCCAAGGCTTCCAAGTGATCCGGTCTTCGACAAGAGATCGGGTCTCACATATTCGGGATTGCTGCGTCTGCTGAGAGACAATCTCCACCGCCTTAAAACTACACCTCCCACCTGACACGCATCCGTACCAGCCTGCGTTCCCAGGGAGCAGGACAGTTGCCCACTCGTGCTGGTGAGGACGGATGCCGTTCGTAAGCCGCTGCAGCCTCCATACGAAGGCCCGTACCGTGTTCTTGAGCGGGGAGAGCATTTCTTCTAGCTCGAGATCGGGGGACACAAAAAAGCTGTCTCCTTATCCAGACTGAAGCCCGTGTGCGCCCCAAAGCAACGTCACGTTCGCTTCGTAGAATGATGGGAAACCCATCCCCCCGGGTTCAGTCGCTGAAACCTCTAGGTTTCATCTGAGGGTGGAGAATGTGGCGCAGCAGGGACAGATGCCATCACCGATGCTCTCCGTGGTATATTCGAACTCATCACGAGAGGGGAAAGCCAACGGTGAAAAATCCGTTTTTGGTCGAAGCAACTGGCCGGTGAAAAACCTTTCTTTCTTACCAACCATTGACCTGGAGGGACGCATTTTTAACTTAGTTGCACCTATCATTTTTGAAAGTGTGTGTTCGTGGCATTTTGTGAAACTCTTGAAAAATATATTTCATTTTTATTGGAAAAATTGAGTTTCGCATTTTTGCATACCCTCCTCTCCACGAGGAAACAAACTTCACTTGGGAAAATCGTTTGAAGTTGCGATCACGTTCGCTACTTCGCGCCCGCGTGGTCTTCTCAGTTCGTACTGTCAAAGTCTCGCTGCATTTCTACCGCAACGCTACATGGAAAAATCGAAAAATCTCGAATCAGAATTGGATACAGAAGTTAGCGGCGTAAGCAATTGAGGAGCTGGCCCGTATTGGTGATTAATTCCTAAAGCTTCTTGAATTTTTTATGAACATTTCAGTTGGGTAGTTTCTGAGAATGAGTCCGTTAAAAAATGATCACTCCTCGACTCCACCTTTAATTTGATACCACACATGACTAGATTTGCTGAAAAAAAATGTTCATCCCTTTTTTGCATGTATGGGGACCCCCCTTAAATTCGATCTAGAATTATGTAATTCACTGCATGAATAAGTGTTCACAGTTCCCACATTTTCACCAAACGTGGTGTCAATCGTTACAACCGTCTCCGAGAAAAATGTGTGCCATGGACAGATGGACAGATGGACAGACAGACAGACGCCTCCATGCCGCGACGAACGCTATCCTTGAAGTGAAGAGCAAATTTCTGGTGGGATGATGAATTTAACGAATATCACAAAGAATGCTTAAATGCGAGAAGGCCTTTCCACCGCCGCAGAAACAGGTCAGGATATGAGGAGCCTATATAAGGTTGCCAGAAAAAACTTCAAACCGCTATCGCAAAGAGTAAAGCCATGCATTTCAAGTAGCTCTGCAAGGAAGCCGGCTCTAACCCTTTTTTTGTGGGGTAGGGTAGGTGAATGCATTTATGCACACAGTGTTGGACTCCCGGTTCGGTACGTCGTGGAACTATTAACTAAACACCTCCCCATCATTAGAGAGCTAGCCAGGAACGGTTTGACACATTACTTCGGACTAGTCCCCGCACTCTCCCGCCTTGCGGAGCCTTCAAATCATGAAATTCCTTTCACCAACAGGAGGGAAGAAAAGGAAGTGAACTGTCAGTTCATGGAACCCCCTGCCATCCGGCTCCTCCACGGGTCGAACTCTATCTTCTTAGCAACGAGAAGGATCCGAACGTAATGGGCAACACGGCTCCACCTGTCAGAACTCCTCAGTATTTCTTTGACAGAGACAGAGAGATCCCCTGTGTTTAAATAGAGCTGTTGACGAACCCCATCCTACTTTCCACAAGAAAACAAGTATGATGGGGTCGTCCACAACTCCATTGCAAAACACACAATCCGGAGATCGCGCCTTTCCAATATTGTGCAAGTAAGACTGAAAACTTCCACGCTCACTTAAAACGCACCTAAGTTCCCGATGAGCTGCGCAGTGAATCTGCCTCCAGTTCCATTTTGCCAAGAGAGCTGCCACTCGTCAAGAGTGCGTTGCCGTTCTTCTCCCTTGCGCTTCTATATAGCTTGACGCTCCTTAGCAAGAAGGGCAACGGGGATCACTCCCGCGATCACCTTCACTTCCAGCTCAGAGAAAGTATAGTACGCAGACACCACCCGCAAAGCCCCCGTCCCTGTACTTACGCGAGACGTCTACGATATATCTTCTTGCCAACAGCGTCAGCCCATACTTCTGCGCTATAGAGCAGGACAGCCTGGATTGAACTCATCAGGAGACATCGCCTGCTAAACGTAAGACCCCCAATGTTTGCCATTAACCTATTTAACGCCGAAACTCCAGCTGCAGCCTTGTTTGCTACTGCTTTTATTTGGTCAAAAAAGCTCATATTTGAGCCAAGAGTCAGCCCGACGTACTTTACCGCTGGTTTTGACTCGATTATCGATTCGCCAAACGATATGGGATTCAGGGTCGGTATTCTCTTTTTAGTCAGGAAACTTCAGTTTTTTCCAGTTCAATGTTGAAACCATGAGTAGTCATCCATTCGCTTACGCATCAATATGCCGAATCTGCTTTGCACCTGTTCGACAGTGTGTCCAGCAACAAGCGCCGCGACATCATCTGCATAACCGACCAGGCGCGAGTCTTCTGGCATGTCGAGTTTAAGTAGACTATCATAGGTTGTTTTTCAGAGGTCCTGCCCTAAGATGGATCCCTGTGCTACCCCCGACGTGTCCTCCATCCTCCTCTGATCTTCTAGTATTTCATAGAGCAGGGAGCGGTTCCTGAGATAGTCCCGCAACATCCGTAAGAGATGGTTCGGCACGTGGAAAGTATTGTCTAGTGTGCCTAGAATGTCTTTCCATCTTACGGAATTGAAGGCCTTTCTGACGTCAAGCGTTATGAGGAGCACCACCCATCGAATTCGGCGGCTATGTGTCTCTGCTCGTTAATCGGCATCCACTACTTGCTTGACAGCATCAAATGTGGGCCTCCCTACTCTAAAACCAAACTTCTGGGGAGATAAATTTCCGGCCGCGCGTATCGCTTCAGCGAGTCTATTTCTGATGAGCTTTTCGATCACTTTTACAGCAGTGTCAAGCATACATAGTGGGCGGTATGGAGACGGCAGCTCGGGGTCGCCTTTCCCTTTGTGGATCAGCGCTAGCCTCGCCACCTTTCAACGAGCAGGGAAAGTGCTCTCTTTCAGGCAAGTGTTGAATGCGCCGAGCAGTAGGTCTGGGCGGTGTTGGAATACCAGTTTGTATACCTCTGCTGGAATACCATCGGGTCTTGGTGCCTTCTTGCTTTTCATAGAGAGGACTGCCTGTTCCAACTCTTTTATAGAGAAAAGTGGATAGTTCTCGGTGATCTCCCCGCCGACGTCATCATCCTATACGGGGTGCGCAGGGAATGGTGATTCTCACCCTTGGGGTATGCATACAAGACAGTTATGGCATCAACACAGGAAAGCGTCGCCCACCGATTACATGTCCTAAGTCGCTGAACGACATAATAAACGTCCTATTCCCTCAGAATATTTATGGCGGCCTTCCGAGCGTTCAAATCAACCCCTATGAAGTACCAGGGTTAAGCGACGATGAGGTATTAGAAGTGGCCAAAAACATCAAATTCAACAAGGCTCCCAGCTTAGATGGTATACCGAACATAGCTATCAAACTGGCAGTAGGGTTAGCACCAAAAACCCTTGCATAAGCATTTGATGCGTGCTTGAAGGAAGGTATTTTCCCTGCACAGTGGAAGAAACAAAAATTGATACCCATCCCGAAGCCAAATAAGCCACTAGGCGAACCATCGTCGTATAGGTCAATATGTCTCTTAAGTACTATCGGCAAATTTTTCCGGCGAGTAATTTAGATTACTCCCTCATCACTCCCAAATCATTGAGGCACTTGCCAGACTTGGTATCGCGACGTGCTTAATACATATTGTTCTCGAGTTTCTAATTGAAAGGTGGCCTTGTTGCAACTCAGATGAGGGTCCTAAAGAAAAAGGAACAACCTGTATGAAGGATCAGTCCTTGGCCCTTTATTGTCGAACATTATATATAATGCAATGCTAACGTTGCGTCTCTCTAGCGGTGTCACCACCATTGGATTCGCAGATGACATCGGAATTACAATCGTAGCAAGCCACGTTGAAGACATCGAAATATACGCGAATATCTACAGCTGTTAAGCTCCTGCAAGTGCAACATTGGCGCAATATGAGGAGTTACTAGTCAGCTTGGTGTTTGCTGCTAGAGACCACAGCCCGAAAATCATTTCAACGCGTGGAGATTAGGCTGAGGAAGTTGAGTAACAAACACAAGGGACAAAATCTTGCTTGAAACCCTCGCGAAGCTGGACATTGTCCTTGCCAACGTTGGATGCGTGGCCACCTTCTGAGGTAGAAGGCTAGGCTCAATCATCGATCTGACCTACCTCGGTACCGTGTTGGTGAGAGTAATGGTCTGAATGGTCTGATGGAGTGAACACTACACCCACAATGACCACCAGGTCATCTTTCTCGATATCAGCGACGGAGAGGATGACTGTCGAGGGAGCAACCGAAGCGGGAAACCCAGGCTAGCTGGGTGGTCCATTGGAGCTTTCGAGGAAGAGATACTTTTGGCGGCTTTAGAAGGACGTTATGACCCGAAAGAAACGGTGCTGGTAAAAGTGAGCTAGCTATAGCAACGGGTAACTGAGGCATGCGACTCTACAATGCCGCGATGGAAGTTACACCATAGTAGGAAACCAAACTACTGGGGGAACGAAGAAATGAGTGCATCGTGTTTGCAACCGAGGAGGGTTTGCAGTCGGAGAAGGAATAGCCCCATCTTTGAAGTAGCCTTAAGAAGACTATATGGGAAAGTAAGCGGAATTGCTACAAGCAGTTGTGCCTTGATGCAAACACGAACCCGTGGGGGTTGATAACAATACTGTAATGAACAAGATTCGTGGACAAAAATTACCCAAAGTGACGTGCCCGCGGCTCTTGTTCAAAATAATCGCAATCCTTTTCCCGCAACAAGAAGAAAGTAGACTTTAACCAACAGGAAGTTTTCACAATCCCAGGGGTTACCGAGGATTGAATGGGATTCCGAACAAAGCACTAAAGTGGACAGCTAAAATTAAGCGCACATGGTTCCTAAGTACATTTGAATCCTGTATGGTGGAAGGAGTGTTTCCGTTCAGTAGAAAAGGGTTGGTTCTACTACCGAAGCCCCAGAAACCAGCTGACGCACCCCTTAATATCGCCCTATCTGCCTTTTAGACACTATGGAGAAGATATTGGAGAAGGTGATATACAACAGGCTGCTTTCGTGCGTCGAGCTAGCGGTCCATCAGAGCGGCAGTATGAGTTTTGCAGAGCGCGGTCCACAGTCGATGCAATTGCCACGGTCGTAGACCTGGCCCAGGAGGCTGGGGTTGGATTAATGGTATCCTGGCTAAACTGGGTATCCCTGGTTACTTAGCTCGGATAATCGAGGGTTACTTTTCGAAGACTTCTTCTTTGGTACAAGACGGACGACGGGCCGAAGGAATATGTTCTGATAGCAGGTGTTCACATAGTGTATGACGGAGTGCTCGGCCTTCGCGTGCCAAAGGAGGCAACTTTGATTGGTTTTGCAGACGACCTGGCAGTGGTGGTAGTTGCGAAACACCACCAAGACGTGGAACTGTATGCAAGGGAAACCAATCATGCCATAAAAGCATGGCTCCAAATGGTGAAATTGGACCTGGCGGAAGATCCTTATTATCAACTGCAGGAACAACAACACTGTCAAAATCCGGGTTGCTGATCACGAGGTCGTATCAAAATCGATCATTAGATACCTGGGGGTAATGAACCATGCCAAGTTGAGCTTGATGCGGCATCTGGACCATGCGCGCTACTGGGTAACACAGTGAACCAGGGAGGGGTAAGTTCGGCATACCGGCCGATCGCGCTGAAGGTTTGCAGTGCATATAGAACGGTATCTGGTGTGTCATCGCGGGGATGATTCGCTTAGATCCTCTACCTTCCGGAAAGTCACTAGGAAGGAGCTGTACAGGAAATGGCAGCAACGGTGGGATAATTCCGAAAAAGGCCGCTGGAGAGAAAGTACTTGCATCGCTTCAGGTTGGATGAAATTCTCCCGGATGCTCGACTGTCCGAGATTCGCGAATGAAAGCCAAAGATTAAACGACGCCCTCAACACAGTTATCGGACCCAATAATTTCATGGAGGAGATACTGAGGTCTGCAGCAAATTGGAGAACGATAAACGAAACAGTAACTGCGATATAGGAAAAGTTGCAGAAGCTGGAACGAGTACGGAAAGCGTGACGGATGCGTGACTTAGTTCTGCTTGTGTAAACCAGAGCCCTTCTCAGAAAGTAATACTTCACGGTGGTCCTGCGGGAGTATGGGGTGAGAAGTGGGAGTGGTTTTAA
Source organism: Hermetia illucens (assembly GCF_905115235.1). Taxonomy (NCBI): domain Eukaryota; kingdom Metazoa; phylum Arthropoda; class Insecta; order Diptera; family Stratiomyidae; genus Hermetia; species Hermetia illucens. The sequence goes on from NC_051852.1 coordinate 9,189,779, forward strand.
TAGGTGAGAATCCCACACGCTCCTGCAACCTGGCGCAGCAGCGTCTTTTTAAGATTTCCACTTCCACCCATAAACAATAATAATAAAACCACAATCCCGTTCTTTCTGAGCAAATCAAGAGGCTCGATAGACAAGTAGGAGTTGTGGTTATCAAAGGGAAGAAGAACTTGTTTCTCTTTCAAGAATCTCGTAAAATGAACGAAATATTTTACAATGATTTGTCAGCATCTCCATTTGAGCCAGGTGGTGCACCTTGGAGGAAGTGTTCCTTGAACTTAATTCGTAGAAAAACAAAGAAAGCGGCAACCGTAGTACCTTCCGCTGAAACGCATGCTGCGAGAGTCACCAGTCATTTTATTTCAGCTGACGTCATGGGAAGAACGACCCGGGACGTACAAACTGCCTTCATCCAGATCAAGCAGGCAGCGAGAGAAAACCAACCAAGCAACAACATCAGACCGCACTGGTCAAACGGGAAGGATAAAGATAGGAGAATACAACTTTGAGACAACGACAACGGCTACGATAATGAAATCCGCGCACGGTTGTTGGCTGCCAAAGGAGCCTATTTCAACCTACAAAAACTGTTTCGCTCGAAACGTCTCACCATAGGGTCAAAGCTCTTACTGTACAAGACTACGATCTTGCCGGTCCTCATATATTCTTCGAAGACCGAGCAAAAAATAATTGCGAACTCTTGGCCACGTCCGAATCCTCCGAAGAATTTTTGGCCCCTACATGAGGGCGGACCATTCGGTAGCCTACATAACGACGAAATCTATGAGCGATACCACGACCGTCTGATTGTGGATAAAACCCGGCTGAACAAGTTGCGATAGACGGGTCACCTAATCAGTATGGATGAGGATGATCCAGACCAGCAAGTCTATAAGGGTAATATCTATGGTAGAAAAGCAAGACGAGGTAGACCTTGCTTGAGATGGAACGAGGGCGTAGGCCAGGACGTCAGGCAGCTTTTAGCGATATCGAATTGGTGGACCTCGGCGAAAACCGGGATATCTGGAGTTTTTTATTAAGGGAGACCTAGACCGGATACCGGTTGTTGCGCCGTTAATGATGGTTATAGTCGCCTCCCAACCTTTTTATAAAATGGGAAACACATGCAATCACAGTTAACCTCTTAATCAATATCGTCACTGGACACATTACACAACTTTCTAGACTTTGACCTAACCCAACCCCCACCAAAGAACAGAAAATTGGCCATCCTTGCTTATTGGTAACTTCAATCAGGCTGAGAGATGAGTGGATATTGTAACACAATGGGCAAGTAGCTCAAGCCCCAAAACAAGAAAACGACAACATTGTGGTGCCTCCGTGGCAAAATTAAGAAGCTGAATACCAACTTACCCCTTATGTCAACTAGCCCCGGTCTCTCCCACATTACATTTCAAGTAATAATTCGAAATTATGGAGGCAATTCTGAGTCTAAAATTTACTGATTACATGGTCCTAATGGGTATCAAACTGCTCGTCAATTCAGAAGCGAAAAAGTAAGCTAAGTCCTGGCCGTCCATTAAACAGAAGATAATTATTGCTCTAAGCTTTAAGCCAGGAAAATTATAAGATATTTCAGTATCTCGACTAATTACGTATGTTTCTAATGCTCAAAACACATTCCAGGCCTAGAATTATCTCTGAGTAAACGACTAGTTTATGCAAATCTATCGACACCATATCCACCGCTAATGACGCCTAAGCTCTAATTTAAATCTGAATAAAATGCAGTCTTAGTGTCAGCTTTCATAAGCAAACTGACCATTCCATTTCCATTTCTAAACCTCCCCATACGCGGTTTTGTACGCTCCCATTCGTTGTCCAAGACCCCTTTTGTTCGTTACGATGGAATAATGGCGCCAAATCACTAACTGTACGAATACTAATCTCTAAAAGGAATGGAATGGGATTTTCGCATGAAATTATTTATTATAAATAGATACAATGTGAAATTGGATCTGTAACTAAAGATACGAAGCGGAGTAGAGCCATGTCTACGTATTATAACTCTTATTGGCAAACGCTCGTAGTCGGGACTGATTTTCATATCATTTGTTGTATTCCGAAGTCAAGGTCAATTGGATTAACATCCGGATTAATTGTGGATGGAATTCGAATTTGAATATGACTAGATACTCTGATGTGGTTGACAATAATTTGTGTCCATGTGTAGAAAGTATATGCGAGGCTATAGTAATCAGATAATCAAATTGGGACTCGAAATTCTACGGAGGTTTGGCAAAAATGGCTTCAGATTGACTGACTCTTTCCAGTCAGTATGGAAAACAATGAATCATGGAAGTGCGGGTTCAACGGCTTTACCGGTCAAAAATTTGGTAACCGTCAAATATGTGGCAAACCAGATTGTTATTCAAGACAAATATTGACCATAGAATGTGTTAAGCTGGGGGCATGACTAATCGTACTTAGGAAGTGGAGATACATACGAGTATGGTGTACGTGCATGCATGTTGGAGTAGGCATTTTAACGCTGGGTTTAGAGTGAATGGAAATGTTTCCAAGAGGTATTCACGTTTTTGTCAATTTTTTTTCTCGACTAATATAAAGTGCAGGATGTATCCCACTGCTGGGTAAACATAGGAAACCACAGAGTTACCTACTTGAGAAGCGAAGATAGGAGGGAAATCAAACATTCCGACAACGTTCCTGGTTCCTCTGGTGTGATTTTTGGGAGAATATTAAGGAATTCCTAGAACGTCAGTCTCCCATAATTGTCATTCGATTTATTGCCACTAGAGACTATTTTTGCTCCCAATGACTGTTATTAGATTTACTGGTTACGTACTATTAACCAACGTACTGCTGTGTTTGATAGCTCATCCACCACTATTGTTTTCCTTCTCCCTCTCCTCTCCCCATTTGGAGGCCCGAGAGCGGCGATCAAAAGGGAAGATCCAAAACGAATCACATCCTCAATCGATGTTTTCTCTACCTCAGATCTATAGGAAGCGCGGTTTGGAAGTCTGTTGGTTGTAGGGTCCAATGTTCCTCGACGAGGTGTTGACTACTGATTCCTGCGTCGATCTCTCTCTGCTGCGGCAGCGACAGTACAGTGCGGCGGCGGAGGGGAATTCACCACTGCAATGCAGTCGTGGTTCACGCCTTCAATGTGCCGCAACAACACTACGCCCCCAGCTGAAATCGCGCGGATTCAGCGGAGAATCTGGGAATCTGGAGTTACCGGGCGAACCTGACGCTTCACGGGCGCTTTTTTGAAGGATCCCCCGGTTTAGCATAGGCGCTCAACACGACAAGAAGACCCATTTGCGCCTGCCCCGAACGTTGAGCTTGAAAGAGTTCTCTCGTCGCTCCAGGACTTTAATTGGGCCCTCGTATAGTGGGTGCAGCGGCCTTCGAGGAGCGTGCACCCTATTCAGTACCTGTGGCCACGCATCGAGGTCCCTGGGGGTGTCGACCTCTGGCATCGTGTGTCGGGAAGGTGGAGTCGGCGCAGTTTCGAAACCGCGTCCCTGAGCAGATGCAGCATGCTGGAATCACTTAAACTTGCTCTGATATCCAGTATAGGGTCGACGAGGAGTCGCATGTTCTCCCCGTACACCATCTCCTCGGGGCTAGCCGTGAACTCCTCTCGGTGTGCTGTGGGAAGACCGATGCGGACCAAAGGCAAGGACTGGGACCAAGCCGGATTGTTGCGAGCCAACAAAGCGGATAGAACGCAATAGTCCTCTGACGTTTGAAACAAAGGACATTGCCTAATTTTGAGAAAAGAGTAGGCTCAAACTGAATTCCCTGGTCCGCGGTGATTACGGCTGGTACACCAAAGCCACGGCACATGATTGTGCCGTAATATCAGCCAGAGTAATTGCTTCTGGTCACCGCGTAAATTTGCCGATGATTGTGAGGCAATACTTGTACCCGTGCGAGTCTCGCAAAGGGCCAATGATGTCGAAGTGGATGGTGAAGAAACGCTTGGTCGACCTAGGGAATTTTCTTACTTCCTTTCTTACGTGTTTGTTGATTTTGCACTTCTGGCACGCCATAAACGACCTGGCTCAAGAGTTTACGTCCTTGTTCATAGACGGCAGAAGTATTTTCCGATGACTAACCAGTTCCTCGTCCTGGTGCATGGATGCACAAGACCTTTTACTGTATGGAATATTTCCTTACGAAAATCGGCCGAAATAAATGGTCACCCCTTGTCTGAGGTATCGTAGAGTAGGAGTAGGAGTTTAAGCTAAAAATAGGAAGCTCCTTGAATTTTTAGTTTGCTTTCAGGCTCTGTAGCTCTACGTCATGTGTTGCATCTCGGCGATTCCCGTAAAATCAACCGCGGCGTGAACTGTGACCTCCGAGATTCGAGACAAAGCGACTGCAACGACGTTGTCTTTGCTAGACACGTATTGGATGTCCGGAAGCTGGTTGATGAAGGTCAATTGCCGAAGTTGGCAAGGAGACGCTTCGTCGGGCTTTTGTTTAAGCGCGAAATTAAATTAGGGGGCTTGTAGTCCGTGCACGCAGTGAACGGCATGGCCTCAAGGGATAACCGGTTGTATTTTATGGAGAGGTACACGGCGGGTGACTCACTATCATAGGCACTGTAGTCACGTTGAGCTGGGTTGAGTTGTTTGGAAAATAAGTTCAACAGCTGCCAGGTTTAATTCAACCATTGGTGAAGAGCGGCGATTACCGCGTTGTCTGGCCGAGGAAATGTCACTAGTGAAGTATTAACAAGCCTCAAGGAGACGCTGAAAAATGCAATCAAGATGGCCCAAATGCTCTGATTCGAAAGATGAAGAATGTAAATGAAACAGAAGTTTAACTTTTGCTGGACAGAGTGGATGAATCACTGACATATCTGTTAATACAAGCCAAAAATCATCATTGAATAAAGCCACCCTCTTGAGACGCCAAATTTCTTTGATTTCTCAAGCCAGTGGCTCATAGTTCGCCCCCTTCTCCACATATCTCCACTAAATGTTGTTATTATGGCGAAAAACAACATTAATAATATGTATATGTGGAGTAACCTGTCTTATCAATTCGCAGCACGTCATGCTTGTTGGGCCTTATATGGCGATCAGTTACAAATTTTCTGTTCCAGTACATGCCGTATGAAGAACTAGCAAGTACTGGTTGAGGCTCATATCGATAAACTAGACATGTTCCCGTGATACGGCCCTCAGAGGTGGCGAAGAAGCAGACGGGACAGCAACCTTGTCGACCTAATCAGCACTAAGGAGTCAAGGCCACGAAGAGAGATTTTGTATTTACATTGATTTGTTGTTCGTGATACAGCAAGCGTATGCTCCAGGGCCTCGGGTGATCTGAAACGAATTAGCACGAAGACTCTCCTGAAATGGCTTTGGCCACGAAGCCTGATTGGAGGTTATCTGGGATGATGGGGACCGGGATGGACCTCTGGGTCCACTTGTCTCAGGAGAATTCTTAGGCCATGTGTTCTTGGCCTGGTGATTTGCGGTTAACCCCCTGGTGGGAGTTCCATGAGGGTTGTAGTTATATCTACATCGTGGGCAGACCTCGTTGGAACTCACGGGTGGAGTTACGCTGTACAATACGGTTGACGAACTCACCAGTTTACGTGATGACGTCGAAGTCGAATTTGCTTCTTGATGATGCCCGGGATTGTGTCGCTGCGAGAAATAAAGCGGTACTGTCTGCGTTGAACTGACCCACGATTAGCGGCTTCGACGCCCTGCTGTCCATTCTCATTCTCCTTCTCCTCATTTTTTGTAGTGCATTTTATATCTAACTGCAGGCGTGGTGGTAGCTTCCCCGTGCGTTTGGCACGCAATTTGCTCGGTCCGTCACAACACTCCACGTCCTGTTGAAACCAAAAGGGTTTCGGCTGTCCGGAAGCCAAGTCCAATAAACTGTAGAACCGAAATAAGGGAGGATTTGAACTCGGTCGATGATGACAGCTGCCGGCACACCGACACATGGAATCCACCCTCTCCATTGTCTCAGCACAAAATTTTGCAGGTCACCTCATGAAGTTATCCATGATTGTGAGGTAATACCACGTGCTTCATGACGTTTGCAGAACAAAAAGCACACACTGCCTACAGTGAGGGGGCCACTTAGGAGTGTATGTATCTCTTATGAACCGATCACTAGTATTTCGACATCTTTTAGTAGAAAGGAAGTTAGACTGATCGGACGGAAACTTTTTGTGTCCTTGTAGATGGGTTTCTCTGGTTTGGGACTAAATATCACCTTTAAATCACGCAGTTAGTTGGAATGTAAGCGCGTGCTATGTATCTTCTTTTTTTCTTCAGCCTTTGTTCCGTTCACAAGTGGGGTTGGCTCGTCTTGATCGGTTTCGCCATTTGGCTCTATCAAAAACTTGGCTCTATTAAAACCCCCCAAGGGTATCCATTCGCTCAATTACTAGCGCAGAAATAATTCCATCCGGACCTGTAGACTTGTATCTAGGGATCGAGTTTTACTCACTCCTGCTGTTTGTCAACTTTAATTCGTGTCTCTCGTTTGAGGTCCCAAGATGTGATTTTGGATGTTGTCTAGGGAGTGCCCTTCAAACCAATAGCTTGTCATTTTCATCTCTTTTTGTGTACCCTTTGCTCTGTAAACCCAGCTCCTGGCTACCTTCTTTGGCAAACATCTGCTTCAGCTTTGAGGTAGCTTGAAGGGAATTAGTCTCTTCGCAAAAGTGTCTCCATGATGATCGTTTAGCCGATTTTATGTTCTTCTTTACAGCTTTCTGAGCCTCTTCCTACCGATTCGAGACAGCGGCTGAATCAGACTTCGGTTGAAGAGCACCTTTGTCGTTCTCCTCTGTTTTGCCAAATCCAAGATGTGTCATGGTGCTTTATTCCCCTTTGAGGCATTGAGTGGGCAGCCTCTCTCATATAAGTTATAATCGTTTGGGTTATTTCCTCAATTCCGGCAATGGATTTGATGCGCCTCCCAGGGATCGTAACCCGATTGCTCAGTTTCATTTTATATGCCCCCCAATCTGTCCTCCCAGTATTTCGAAATGGAGCGGTTGGAGGTGGCTCCATGTTCATAACGAAATCAATGCGCCTGTAATTCGAGAGTGTGATATCGTTTGATACTCTTGACTCTCCATCAAGAGCCGCAATGTGAGGGGATGCCACCGTGATGTCGATGACCTTTCGCGTGACCAGGTTTGGGAAAGTGGATTCATTACCCAAATTGAGGACTTGCAGTTCGATTCCTACCAGATACTCTAATAGTTTTGAACCGCTTACCTTGAAGTTGGAACATCCCCAGCATATGTGGTGGGCGCTGACATCACATCCTGCTATTACTGTCATGCTTTTACTTTTGGCTTGTTGGATAGCTCTCATGAATGCTCCACTGGGAATTTCTTCAGCTCTATAAAGGAAATATGCATGTCTCTACTGACTTTCTATAGTTGCCACCTCATAGGTCATTAACCCAGTTAGTCTGCAAGAAAGGTGTTTATCACTCCCATTGCCATACAACAGGTCAACATGTTGGAAGTTTAAGCCTCTGACTTCTCCACCCGAACCAACGGTTCTTGTATGGGATATATAAAAGTCTTGCATTGTCTATTGATCCGACGACTGATAACTGCAGGGAAAGCTCCTGTCCTATCGGTGCGCTCTACTACTTGGTGTCTAGCAGCATCTAAGGTGAAGTGTTGAGGTTATTCGGGACACCAAGTTACTCTAAAACTTCATCACCATTACGTTTCCCGTCGCACTTTTCGAACGATGGCACACGTAGTTGAGGGAGGAGCAGTACTGCCTGGGCCCCCCGTTCGAGTATTCGTCGGTGAAGTTGAGCCGTAACATTATATGGTATACACCTAACAACTCCAAGCGAGGCTTAATGCCTTACCAGAATGCAGTTCTTACTGCTAGGAGGAGTTTTCCCATCTGCTATTCGCACCGCTAATTACCGTAATTGAATAGATTCGTATCGTCACAAAACACCCGTCCATCGGCTTCGATAGCCTTGGGTGCAAATGGAGGCCTAATCGTTGCCGACCGAGCCTTCTTTGCTGCCATCTATGTCGAAGAGTTGGGGTCGACCAAGGATCACTGACGCTTCAATTTACCTTTAGCCTTTCTCTGGATGCTCTTTCCTCCTCAACTTCAACACAGCCCATGGGTTGTGATCTGTCCGGAGGTGGTTTGCAGCTTGGGGTCAGGAGTGATGACAGAAAGGCCTTGCTTCGGCTAGTTCGTAAAGGACAATCTGATTGGTTCCCACTTGAATAAATAAGGAATCTGAGTTTGGTCTCAATTTCTAAATCGATGAGCTTAGGGTTGCCTCTTCACTTAGGGTTGGATCGACACGATCGAATTTTTTTCTAGTTTTTGTTTTTTCGGGTTTTTTGTTTTGTGTTTTAAGGGGGGGGGGGGGGGTTAAGTTTTACCGGGGAAAGTACATCGATCTCGACAGACCCTTTTTTTTGCCGAAACAAGGCTAATTGAAAATGCGAGTTGCCTGGTACTCAGAGTTTACCATTTACATCTTGATCTCTGTCACCATTCAACCCCCGGCACGGTAGTCACACCCTGGTTTGGAGTTTTGATTGCCGTTTAGCTTCAGGTATCACCTCCGATTCCCTATAGGTTTTTCCTTATGGAGCTCCCCCACCACGACAAGCTAGGTAATCGTTGATGAAAGGATTTTATTTTTATTGCATACAATAAAAAATAGGATCGTCAAATAGGAAAGTATTATCCCCCGCAAGGGCGATCTCCATGGTAAAAACAGAAGACCTAGCAGCCCCAGTCTCAGATGGCTCAATGGTATGGGCCAGGCCGTTAGATAGCTGCAAGAGAAACGAATTGGGTTGAGTACCGGACAAAACCGTGATGTTTAGAGGTGTCTCAGGTCTAGTCCTGCCTGAAGAAGTTCCTGTTAATTCACGTAAATAGCTTTATAAGAATCTCTTCGGGATAGCATCATATTACGCAACTTACTCCGCGTCGATGCTTCCTTTCAACTCGCCGTACTATCGCTTGTCAGTATTCCATCAAAATCCCACAAAAATGTATTTATATAATACAACATTACCATGTGCAAATAATTAACATTGCTATTCCAGCCATGCATGATTGTAAACAACAACACGGCGAGGGAGCCTAGCCTAGCCAAAACATTTCCTAGATGGGCGCCGGCCGTTCCGACATGTGATGTTTGCAATTTTTAATTAAGCTGGGGAAGTAATTATGGTCATGGGGCTTGTAAGTGGCCACATTAACTCGTTGTTGATAGATAGATCTATTACGGAATTGGCAGTCTTAGAATATGCAAAGCAGCACTTTGGCTGTACAATCGTTTTCCATATGCGGCGCAGGGTGTAGGATTAATGTAGCCGAAAGTTGAGGATCCGGAATTTTTAGCCCCGGAATTCCAGCTTCGGGTTTCGTAATTGAAAACAGTTTTTGAATATGGAAATGAATTAATCGGTTGTTATGCCAACTACCCTGTCTAGTGCGAATTAATTCCATCCCATGAAGTGTCTGTGCAGATATGGAATTCTGAATGCTTCGGTGATGTTGAAGGACTTCATGAAGGGTCTTCAAGGGCTGTACTTTACTCCACTTATACAGATTTCATCCCCTATTTTTTGTTCATTATAAAAATTTTTCACGCATGTAAGTGGTCGTTATGCACTAAACAACGTTTACTTTCAAGTTTTCATCGTGATAAGGGGTGAAGTCCGGTTTAACTCCTGGGACAACAAAAGGCCGCAAATTGCGATGTTTATTCTGGTTCTACTATGAATCAAGGTAACTACCCCAGAACGCAGTCACCGCTCAAACATATGGTTTTGATTTCAATTGAAAATCTCTAGGGTGATGTGTTAATGTATTACCCTTTGGGACTGCATTGCGCATGGGGTGTGGATTGCACCCTTTCAGTTTTCCGATAGATATCGCGAGGGAAAAAAAAGATATGGGGTCATTTCCGAAACGGATATTTCAATGTTTAGTCTGGAATTCTATGTACGACCGCCAGTAACGTATACTCAAGCATACATACAAATGTACACAACATAATGTGTGGCATGCGTCTTTTTGTCCGGTCCTCCCTGTTTTCATTTTGGGAGTTGGGTTTGAGCATTTTTCCGTCTTCTCCATTTCACTTCCTCTTTTTAATTTTTCTGGGAAGCGGCTTGCGGCAAGCAAAACGGAAGTTGTTCTAATAACAACAATTGAAATGAAGTCGGTGCCTATGATATTGACTAACGAACCATATTGTGCTCGGCGGCGGCCGGCGTACAATGCACAGCGGAAGGCATGACCCAAAGAAACCTCTTCGATTTCTCGATCATTTTCACTTATTGTCTCCGCATCCCTCGATTGAGAGTCTTGTTATATTGCAGATGATAATGATTTGATATAATTAATTTCTTGGAGGGCTTGAAATAGTGAAACTGGTCGGAAAGTTCCCTCAAGCTGATTAGGTTTCTAAGTGGGCAACAAAACGGAACGTGGGATCACTTAAGTCTGCCATATCTGTAGTAAAGTTTGGTCCCAAAATCGAACAATATCTATCAGATCAAGTGTTAAAGTTAAGCCTGTGATTACAGCTCTAATATTTTGAGCACTGGGCCAGAATTCTTATTACATTTCCAAAAATTCCGGAAACCTGTCTTGCTCGTCTTATCTCAAAGGTTCAGCACTACATGAAGTGGTTACATCTTGCATATTACGAAATACATTACTAACGTTTGTTTCTAACTAAGGCGAAATGCATGTCAAGTCGGTATAATCAGCTCTGCCAACACACTCCTCTGTACTAGAAAATTTCTGCAGACTGGACCGCAAGCTGAGCAGCCGGGGATGGTTGCATTTCTGGCTAATTCAAAGTTCGAGGACCGATTTGTTAAAATGAAGTATCATTAAGTCTCGTCTACAGGCAAATGCATCTACCACCAACTAATGAAAAGAAAAATATGAAAGGGAAGCCGTCAACCAGCGTTCTCGTTAGCAAAAGTAGCTCCTTTCTTTTTTGCGTTTTATTACATAAACTTTGTAAAATTTTCAAGTTTTCCTAAAGAACTGATCGCTGAAGGCAAAATAAGGTCCTTGAAATGAACCTAGAGCCGGGCCAAAATTCAATTCAACCTTCAGATTTATCACTAAGTAGTTCAACCAAGAGTAAAATATTTTTCTGGGTGGCTTGAAATCCAGTGTCAGCGATTTATTCGTAGATAATCAAATGGCATACAAGAGGTTCATTGACAGCACCTTTCGAAGACCGGGGCTAACTAATGCTAATGATCGCAAACCCTTAGCTAATCACCTAGCACTCCGGCAAAGTACTTATCGGCGTAATGAATGCCCAATGACTACAGCTTCCTTCTCGGTACTAGTAAGCCTGAAGCAGGATTCTCAAAAATGAAAGATATTTACGGTATACTCAGAAATATGGTCCCGGAAACTCCAAAATTTGGGAAGACGTTTGAGGACCAGGATAACCCACTTATTGGGAGAAGGCTTGTGATGAAAAATCAAAATCTAAAAAGTGCATTCCATACAATAAAGAAATTTTGGCGCTGAGATAGGTTGTCTCCAATAGTTCTCCTTGGAGAACTTTACGAACTTCAACCCCCCCTCCTCCCCCCCCCCCCCCCATAAATGTTATAAATTGAGCCTTTAAAATATAGAAGGCAATATCCCGATAAACTTTGAGTATAGGAATCTGTCAAGAGACAACACTTGATTTGATTTTCAATTAACAGTCATGCATTGCTCATTTTGAAGGAAAACTAACTTATCTTGGTGGGTATCACTCATAATTTTAGCCAAAAGCTATAGAGAACCCCAAGAGGATGCCCTACAAATCCTGCAAACCTATTAGTCAAATAGTCCAACCTTGTCCCGAAACTTGCAGCTGCTGACTTCTAAGTCTCCAGCAGGCAAATGGCAGTAAAGATTTAAAAAATCCTTGATGTCTACTCGAAAGCAAGCTAGAAGGCAGGGTAGTACCTGGGAAAACCCAAGGTTTATGAGAACGTTCGACTAACAGCCCGAGTATGCTCCACTTTGTTTGTAAAACCGACGGATATGGGGTCGTTCAACGGAAAAGGATGCAAGCAGAGACTTCGGAAGGCCAAAAACCAGCATCGGGCTGTTGTGGCATAGGGAGAAGGAAAGCTCTGTTTGATGTGAGAAAATTTCCTCCATTTCTAATGGGTGGCATTCACAAACTAATGTATAAATAGAAAAGGCCAAAAAATGGGAGAAATGGCACCATTGATTCCTGACTCCGAAGGAGAACCTGAACCTGATAAATAAGGGAATAACTCGCTTATTTTAGAAATTGAAGGGCCTGAGTTTGAGTACGTAAGGCATCATTTAAGCCTATTTTTCTCTGGACCACTTGAAAAGCAACTTCCTCTCTTGTGGTCCATGGACCCCTCTTTTTTTGCTATCAAAAAATTAACTGGCGGTTTCATACAGGGCAGAGGTAACCCATCAGACGTTGCCTCACCTCTGCCGTGGGAGCAGCGTGACCGTGACAATCGCTCCATTTATATTTAATCGCAAACACGACATTAGTGCGAATTATATTGAAGTGGAATCCGTCGTAAGTTCAGACCTAAATCAGGCCGACGTAAATTGGGCGAAAGTGCCCTGGACGAAACAATAGAGTAGCGTTTAAGGTTTTCTCAGTATACAGTGTTATTATGGGGCCGAAACCAGGACACCCAAAATTAATATCTTGGATGACCTGCAAACAAGCGAAAGTATCCTATCTGCTGATATTTGCGGACGATATGCTGCCATTAGTTTTCCTTGGAGCATTTACTTACAGTCTTAAAGTCCTGCAAGCATGAACTGCACGAACATTGAGGCTAGTTGGATAGCTCTTTTAATTCCGCTAAAAACCGCGTTACTAGAAATCGTAATACTCCATCCTCCAGACTTTCTATTGGTATTGGAGGAATGACCTTATTTTCTTCATTAGCAGTAATGTCTCTCTTGTTAATCCAATAAAATCCAATCCATATATTTAGTTAGTTAGTTTAGTTTAGTGAGGGGAGCCGCAGCTTCAAGCATTCCGAAGATCACCTATTCAACGGCCTATCGCCGACGGCGTTCGCAAGCTTTCGCGGGTCTAAAAACATTCTCCGGAGACAGAAATAGTCCCTTCGCTGAAGAAAACTTTACCAAGGTGTCTTAGTCTGAGACCTAAGGAGGCTGGACAGCTGCATACAAAGTGCAGGGCTGTTTCTTCCTCCTCCTCACGTTGGCTGCAGAGTGTTTTATTTTTGTAATCAGGCCAATTCGAAGTAGGACGGCTCCATACAAATTATTGAAAATTTCGAGGCAGCTTTTATTGTTGTCTCAACTGATGGAAAATTTTGGGTCTGGGCCAGAAAATTAGTGGAATATTGTCACCTAGCGTTTCCTCTAGATTCCTTCTTTCTTTCACGAACCTAGGACATTGGAAGAATACATATGCCTCCTAAGTTCGGCATCATCCTCGTCAAAGCCATACTCGTGGTGTATCCTTTTTCGCAAGTGTGCTCTATGTGTTGCTTAAAATAGAGTTTTCTGTCTGCCATCACCCCCAAGTTTTTTATGGCCGGCTTGGAAATTATGTAACGATTCCCAATTCTAATTCAGGTGTAATTTCTTTCGCGGCACTTGGTGATGAGGACCGCTTCCGTATTTTCCTCCGCGAGTGCCAGTCCAGTACTCTCCAACCAAGCCTTAACAACGCTGATTGCTTCGCTTGAGTATAACTCAGCATCTTAGAAATGCTTTGTGACCACAACCAGTGCTATGTCGTCAGCGTAACCCACCATCGTAGCCTCCTCCAGAATCAGAAGGTTAAGTACATAATTATACATCCACAGTAGTGGGCTCAGTACAGAGCCCTGCGGAATACCCGCGGAAACAACATACTCCTATTATACTCCGCTCTTGCAAGCAGCTATCGATAATAGCAGCGAAGTAGATGAGAACAACAATTGTCGCCAGAGACTTTTGTATAAGGATCCTATTTCCCAAGTTGAATGCATTCCTCACAATCTAAGTGAACACTACGCAATATTCGCTGGTATAAACCCTTCCTTAATTGCATTTTCGGTCAAGTCAGTAACTATTTTGATGGCATCAACGATTTATTTTACGGAACTCATACGGCCTCCTTAGCTCTCGACGACCGGGAGTAATCTATTATAAATTACTTGCTCCAACATTTTCCCTATGGCGTCTATAGAAAGGCTGGTTCCCCTGGAGGTTTGACAGCCTTAGGCAGTAGCACCAGCTTCTGCTGCTTCCATGGTGCAGGAAAGATACCCTCGGACATGCACACTTCGAACAGCTCAGCGAACATATCCGGTCTTGTTTGAGGACCTTATTCGGTATGCTGTCTAGACCCGGAGCTTTGTTGTCGCCTATTCGGCTGCAGATCTCCAACAGCTCGTCCTCGGTGATTGGTAGAATCGGCGTCACATTCAGGGGACGCTTGAAGTGTCAGTACCTCCCTTTTGCTGAGGAAATAATTCCTTATTATTCTCAAGAAGAACATAGAACACGTGATCTGCAGAGATAAACGGCCTCTGAATCGTCCTGTCACGATTTTATAAGCGCTGCCCCACGGATTTAAGTTAGCTTGCGAATAGAGCTCCTTAGAACATTCCCTCTTACTCCGCTGAATGGCGCACTTGAGGTTCTTGCGGGCTTCTCTATAGGCATGCTCCTTTTGCCCTTGATCGATTCTTCCTATTGCCCTCTGAGCCGTTCGTCTGGCTCTGTGGCAAATCGTTTGAAGCCAGGCAAGTTCACTATTCCACCAATAATTGGGTCTTCTAGTAGGGAATGAGCATATCCTGGGTATCGACGCGTCACATGCTTTAGAGATGCTTTATGAGGCAATAGAGAGCTCTATCCGTGGGGGTACCTTCTTTGCTAGGCAGGTCTACACAGACCTCCATGAATGTTTGCTCATCCATCGCTTTTGCAGACCATCCTGGTCTTCTTTTGGATTTCGGCTTCCGGGGTACGGGTCTTCTGCCATGTGTCCTTAGTTCAAAGATGATTGCCTGCTGGTCGTTGTACGTGAAGTCTTCGCTAACTTGCCAGGATATGCGCCAGCGCAGGGCTGATGAAAGTCAGATCTGCAATTGTACCAGAATCCCCTTTCCGATAAGTGTTTACATCACCGTCGTTCGCAAGAACAACATCCAAATTGACGAATGCTTCTAATAAGCACCACTCCCTTGCATTAGTCTGCTTGCTGTCCGAATCGATGGCTCAAGCATTAAAGTCACCGGCTATCATCTTTTGACTTCGTCTCCTTGCGTCGTGAACAAAATCGTCTAACAGGTCTTTAAACTCAGGCAGTGTGAGGTTCGGTGGGGAGTAGCGGTTGTATACAAATACACCGGTGAGTCTTAACCAGATTATTCCTTTTACAGACTCCTTCACTTTTTTCAATTGCTAAGTTTTTATGAGCTCTCTTTTTTGCCGTCTTTGGTATTGGAGGGGATCGTAAAATTGATGAGCTTCTCCAGAATGGATCGATTTGCTGTTTGCAGTTTGGTTTAGATAGATCATGGAGTTGACTGCATCCCAATTTTCTTGATGTGCTACCATTTTCGTCACCAGTTTTTCTGGTACCAGCACCTCTCCGAGAGGCTCCTCTAAATTGCTCCTTTTTTCCACAAATCTCGGACTGTGGAAGAATACATGCTCCGGGTCCTTGGGACTCCATCGCAATTTGGGCAGTCGGGTGAGGGTCTCCAATTTAAACTTGTGCAGGTATTGGCGATATCCTCCATGCCCCGTGAGAAATTAATCTCACCGTGTCGTCTCTCAACCACTCCTTGATGGCAGTAATGAGCTTGTGAGTCCACCGACCCTTTCCCGAGCGTTTCCACCGCTCTTGCCATCTATTTATGGATCTCTCGCTCTCAGCGTTTTTCGTCTGCGATAAGGGAGAGATTGGCTTCGCATTGTATATATTCGCCATCTCATCTGCCAAGATGTCAATCGGCATCATTCCAGAGGTGACGAATGCTTCATCATCTGAGACAGTCCTGAAGGCAGAGCATACCCTCAGGGTTGTCCTCCTGTAGACTGCATTCAGTTTATTATTGTCAACTGACATCCGCAACACCTCCCTCCAAATTGGGGTCACATGGAGTATGATTGACGACACCACCCTGGCTATAAGCGACCTAGAGGTATGTCGTGGCTCTCCCACGTTTGGCATCATCCTCGCCAGGGCCATACTAGCAGTGGATGATTTATCTCAAAAATACTTTACGTGTTGCTTATTGCTGAGCTTCCCGTCTATCACCACCCCAAGTATTTGATGGTCGGCTTGGAAGTGATGACAGCAATCATCGCTATGTCCGTCCGTCTGTCTGTCTGCCTGTTTGTTCGTCCATCTGTCTGTCTGTCACACGCATTTTTCTCGAAAACGGTTCTAGCGATTGAACGGGTCTCCATACATGCATGGGCGTAAATTTTTTTTCATCAAAAATATTGGGGGGGGGGGGGTATCAAATGAAAGGGCTTGATTACTACTTTCCGAAACCGGTCTTAATTTTCTTGTGAAGGTGGGGAGTGCGAGAGGTCGTTTAAAGTGATAATTTCTTTAACGGACCCATTCTCAGAAACTACTTAACAGAAAAATCAGTGCCTAGGCTCCGAAATACCCTCCATACCGATGTCTGTTCAAATACAATTACTAATAGTATATTACCATAATTTTCAGTAATTGGCTGCAGAACTCCCTTAAGGGAGGAGATTCTAACAGTGTAGGCTATAAAATAGAGCATGATCCTACCAAGTTTGGTGGAAATCGCGACTGCACTTTAAGAGACAAAACCTTCCGTTCTTCGCGTCCTCTTGCGCGCTCTACTTTTCCAAGTTGCTCCAGTGTATGGATTTAAGGGTCAATCATCACCCCAGGCATTTGACAACCGGCTTCGTAGTGATGATGTGACCACCAACACGAATACTAACCTTGTTCCTTTTCCTACCGTTGGTGATGAAGACCGCCTCGTCTTTTGTTCCGCAAGGTCAAGCTGAACCATCTCCAGCCACGCTTTTATGGCCCTAATGGTTTCGTTAGCGTAAACTTCATCGTCTTCAAAATGCTTCGCGATGAAAACCACGCTAAATTATCTGCGAAACCGATTATTGTAGCCTCCTTTGGCACGGAAAGGATCCCATTATACATCACGTTCCATACGAGAAGACTCAGTACTGAACCCTGTGGTAGACCTCATTCGTACCGTATCGAAGTGTCATTTCCGAGTGGTAGCTTTCGAGAATAATAGTCAAATAATTAGGGACACCCGTTTTAGCCAGTGAGCTTTTCATCCACTCCCAGCTGGCTGAATTGAGCGCATTTTTGATGATGACAGACGTCAGAAGATAGAGGAGAGAAGACAGAAGACAGAGGACAGAAGGCAGAGAACAGAAGACAGAAGACAGAAGACAGAAGACAGAAGACAGATAACAGAGGTAGAAAATAAAGGACAAACGATAGAGGATAGAGAAAAGAGGACAGAAGACAAAGGACGAAAGACAGAGGACAGACGACAGGGAACAGGGAACAGGTAACAGGGAACAGACGACAGAGGACGCAGGGCACAAGACGGAGGACGGAGGGAAGAAGACAGAAGATAGAGGGCAGAGAACAGAAGACAGAGGGCAGCGGACAGACGACTGATTTTTATGTAGTTCCGCAATATCTGCAAAAGGTAACCTGGAACGTGAAAACGATTTTCTCACCTTTCTAGTACACTGACATATTTCACAGAATTAATAGCATCCCTTATATCCTGTGTTACGAGAAGTACCACTCTTCAATAGTGCCGCTTGCATGGATCAGCTTATCTGACTGCCCTTATTTCTTAGTGGATTTATATTCCGTGGATCTAGTGTTACCTCGTATTAATCTCCCACGGTCTATACTCCACTGAAAGCAATATCTTCATAAACTCCTCCCTTCTTTTAGATTCTGGAAGGTTCCAATTTCCTCTAAAAAGGTTTATCATGGAGTTCACTAGTGACTTAGTGATTTAGTGCGTCTGAGTTTTGTAGTTTATTTACCAACCATCAAAAGCATCAAAAAACTTAAGGAGATTAAGTGAGCCCTTTGTTACTATGAGGAAATGTTGTGGTGACAAGTGTCTGCCACCGTTGTACTAAGGACTCCATAGCAGAAGCCACTTCAGAGGTAGTTACTTCCTAACCAGAGCGTTGGAATGTCAAAATATTAGCGATATTGAAGATAACGAGTGCCACGAGAACCTAGTTAAGCCTTGCCCCACTCGAGACTGTAGCGTTGAAGTCTTCTCCAATTAGGGCTTTCCTTTTCGTATTTAGGGTCTTATCCTTCAAGGTGCCTGAAAGTGGGGCATAGATTCATACGATGTGAAACAAACGGTGATAATGGCACTCTGGCGCAAGAAACCCAAACGGAGCCATCCCTATGGCCCTGGCCCTACACTGTAAGATGTATCGGTGAACCTTGATGGTGGGTTCCTGTTTCAGTGCTGTTTGCTAAGGTGAAAAATATCTAATAGGTTGCCAGAGTATGGCCTTTTAGAAAGCATATTGAATCCTCATTATACCGAAGTAGACTTCCCGATATAGGTGGAGGAACCTAGAAAAGCTACAATAAAAAATAATTGAGGCAGTCCCTATCAATACCGCCTTTGACAGTATTTTTAGTGGGATTGATCTCCCAGACAAAACAAAAAGCTTGAGGTCGGTAGGTCAATATGCCTCTTGAGCGAATTTTGAGATAGATGATGCAAAAGTTGGGAACATTCTCTCTAGTTTACTTACCTGACGGCAAAACAGAAGTAAAATGGTAATAGGAGAGGGTTAACTAATGTGTTTTTTGAAGAAGTTGTCCTTTCACTGGGTTTCCAAAGGTAGAGCTGGCGGTGGTATATGAGTGAGGTTTTGGGAACTTCAGATGACATGTACCTCTAAGTCCAGCTGTGAACCAAGGGATGATATTTTGGTTTGCCTTTCATACTGACGCATTTTCAAATTTAACTGGCTAGAACTGAAGAAGCTGGAGATTCAATCTAGAGTATCAAACAAATTAGTGGCATCAAATACGGAACTGCAGCCTATTAATGCAGGCCTGGTTTCATTTTCTTTCAATTCTCATCAAAGACGATTATAAAAGTCGCTCAATAAGGTCCCATCAAAGGAAAACAATCAAACCTTCAGAGTGTACAATTCGTGGTCACGGAACGTCTTCTGAACATCGGTCGACCCCATCTTTTTTTCTTGGCAACAATACAACGCATCTTGCCAAGCACAGGACGAAAGATAGATTCAGTGGAGCTTGCAATGCAATTTGGAATATTTGGTTTGGCGGGGAATGTTGTCTCTGGCACTGGTTCCTCTAATGTGATTCCTGAGGTTCTCGTTTGCGGTGTCTATCGCTCCGATTTCATGTTATTTCTGGCATTGGCCATTAAACACTATCGAGAGGAATCGATGCACTCTGCATGTGGTATAATTGCATTGGTGATAGGACAAGCATTAAAAATGTTCAATGAAAAGTGGCTCAACTGAGTGCGAATCGGAGTCAGAAGATAGTGGGGTCGAAGGTGCTTAGTTGCAATGAAAATGCAATGGGAAAATATAATGGAAAATGTTTCACTGAAATGTTTGCTCCATTAATCAAAGTGGTATGTTTGCAAGCGGATCTTTATTTGAAGATAGATAGCGTGACCTTTTAGTATCGATTTGAAAAGGAACAAGTGGTTTGCAGTAACGTTTAATGTTATCAAATTCAAGGCTTTTGATGATAAACTGCCGGCACAAGTGGGGTATACTGAAATGTTGCAAGTGCATATGTATTAAATTGCATTTGGTAGCGGAATAAATGTTTGTAATCGAAAAATTCATCACAACACTTTCTAAATTCACAAAAATTGTATGCCAACAATGTATGACAGTACAATGACTATACAAGGGAACAGGATATCGGTGCCTCAATCCGGGCGAATTTCTATGCTTTGGACTCGAATTTTAGTGAATGTTCTACTGAGTAGCATTGGGTTGAAAAACGCTGAGATATATCTAGGCTTTTTATGACGATGACATGTTAGACGGTGCAAAATGCACGAGATGGTCATGTATTTTGCTGTGGAGACAACCCGCAAGCTAAGATTGGTCTGAACATTCTAGGCGATGGGATACGACCGGCCACCGCTATTACCTGCTAGAGTGATTTGCCTTGCATTTATTACATTATGTGAAATCACATTACCAAACATCACTTATTGCAGAAGTACTGCGATTATGTTAGGTAATGCGGTGATGTTAAGTGATGTAGTGGTGTTAGGTGATGTTGTAATGTGATAGTACATTTTAAGGTGATATCATTTGTGTGATATTATATACATTACGTATCCATTTCTAATACGGGGATAACTGCTATTCATCCCTTCAAAATAAATAGGCAGACCTTAGGCAGCTAAGGGAACAAGGAGATTTTGAGTGTCATGAGGAGTACAATCGAATATTAATCATATTTTATCAAAAGGGAAAGATAGTAATCTGCAGTCCTACAGAACTATCGTTACAGGAATTCCTCCAAAGAGAAAAGAATAAAGGTAAATACTGTGTACATTTACTATTAATTCCTTATTGAAAAAAAGACGAAAAGTTCAACGCAGACGCAAAGTCGTCAGCATTCTACTCGCCCGTGATTGCTACTCTGATCACAGCTGTATCAATTAGTATCCGACATCCAGACACGATACAACCTTCCCCAATGGCAGCATAGCGTTCTAAAAGCTGGGTTTTTCGGATAGGAGTACTTAACTCACTCAAACTGCATAATAAGATTCAACCTTCTTGGATGCCAAATTTGCATCTTCCTTTAATAAAGACATTTCCTGATCTTGTCCTGAATGTTTCCTTGTTCTTTTCCGGATGATATTTTTGAATTATTTGAGTCTATGTTACTCTATACTGCAGTTTTGTGACACACATATGAATATGGCGTGTGTCATACACCAGTGGAAGCGAGGCCTAGCTAAATTCTCTACCGCAACTAAGGGGTAAGGCGCAACTTCACGCTTGAACCCATAAGAAATTCTCGATGCTCATGATATCGACACAACTACAACCACAACTATCATGGAACTCCCATCAGGGGGTCTTCCGAAAATAACTGGGCCGAGAATTTATCCCCAGTAATTCTTCTAAGACATATGCCATTAGAAGGTTTTCCCAGTTCGCATGGTACTACATAACCTCTGACGCTTCGCGACACGGATCATTTAAAATGAGTCACTTACAGACTTGAGTTTGATCGCCATATTAGGCCTTAGAGTACTGCAATACTACCAGCAAATCATGATGAATGTAGTGTTTTCTGGTGTCACTATTTGGAGTTTCTCCTTTGTCCATTTAACTCATTTAACTCATTCCTTGAACTGGAATCAAAAACTAGTGATGGCTACGGAGGTTGAGTGACAGCTTGTTGATTGTCACATCTAAGCTACGAACCCTGGTTTTCGTTACATGGATCCATTCTATTTCCCAAGATTACTGTCATACGCAGATAATACGAGCTCTCTCTTCAAAACCGTCAGCTTCCTTATTTCCCTCACCTTTCTTAAGGTATATAAGCCTCCGCTTGGCAGTATGACAGGTACGATATAATTACAATAAAAATCGTTGGCGCAACAATCCAATCGGAATAGGGTCTTGAAGTGTTTTAGAGCGCTTCATTGAAGACCGTAACGGTACACTACAGGATTATAATATCCTGTAGGAGGCAATGTGGTCAGCATTGTGCTCGCCCGAGATATCCTGATTTGATTCAGGTACACATTCAAAGCTGAGTCAACTGGTATCCGACGTCAAATCACGATACAAATCCCCCATTGAGCTGGCTCAACCGTGCGTGCGGTAAAGAGCCCCGCAACATCATCTGCGTACCCGACCAGATGTGATTCATCAGGCATCTTGAGCCGTAGAAGGCTATCGTATAAGGCGTGCCAAACGGCCGGAGCTTCTCAAGAAGCTTTGCCGTTGTGTTGAACATACTGACTGGACGATACGATACTTGTGTTCAACATACTGACCGGACGATACGGTAACGGCGCTCCGGGGTCGACTTTACCTTTGCTTATCAGCACGGACCTAACCGTCACCTCGTCTTGACCTCTTGTGTGCCAAAATCCAAGGCCGTTCCTTCCTAGGTTTGCAATTTCAGCCGTCCACCATTACACGGGTAATTTCCCGGGACGCGATTCCCTCCTGGGAGCCGATCCTAGGGCCGCTTGGTTACCACCTCGCGGAATTCTTCATGCTGCAACTTCGTTGGCAAATCCACGCTGTTTTGTCCTCGCCTCCTTTTGTCGATTATGGCGGGCTGAGGGCAGAGCGTTTGATGCAACTAGGGGCTACACTAGCGATGTGCTTACTCCTTAGTTCCTTTTCTGCTGTCTTCTAGAAGTGTCGCCGATGTGCAATAAGGTCCAGCAGTTCTTTCATCTCCATTATGTCATTTTTGACACCCATGGAGGCATTTCGGTTGATGGTGGTAGCAGCATTCATTTTCCGTAAAATCGCCCCGAAATTCTGGGACAGTATTGCAGATGAGGTCCATCTTCTCCTTGAGAAATCAGATCCTGGGGTGAAGGCGCTAGCCTAGTTCCACCAAGATGGGAGATATATCATGTTCCAGAGCCAGACTGTTCAGGACTGACTGCGCTTGGGAGTGGTACGAAAATATGTCGTTCACCGTAGTGCCCATCGAAGGAAGTATCAGGATCGGAAATGCCTGACCAGATACCGGAATGTGAAAGGAAAGAGAAACTCTTCAAAAGTGATGTGACTGCCAGTACCCTGAAACGCTTCTGTTCCGGTGAAACTGAGCAAATAAATTCGGATGAAAGCCGATTTGAAGTGTAGTCAACTGCCCTTGCTAGAGTCGAAGAAGAAAGGTTGTTGTTATGCCACGTGATCTACAATCTTTTCCCAGTAAAAGATCAGCAAAGGTGTGAAGAACAGACTGATGGAACTGGAAGAACTTCTGGATCGCACATCCTTCTACAGGCGATAAGCAAAAATGACCACGAATACTGTAGACTCCAAATGAATCGGAGGTAGTCCATTGCAAAGTGTACTGGGGAGAAACCGGTACGTAGAACACACGACAGGAAAGGACTTCATCTATGTAATCCCTTGGGCCCAAAAGGCAAAGAAGGACAAAAAGAAGCAACATACCACGCTATCTTTGCAAAGATACGGTCAATACGAATGGTGGGTAAATAAAAGGAAAGACAAGGAAACGAAGAAGGGTTGGACTGTCAGTTCTACTCATTAAACCGACGGAAGGTAAAACATTTACGAAAGTTGCCGGCGGAATAAAGCCCTAAGATAGTAAAGAAGAAGTCACCCGAAAACAACTAATAAAGGTACATTCTGCCAGGCAGTTAAGAGGCTACTGGGAGAGAAGGCTCTGGTTTCTAATCTAGAATCTTTGTGATGTTAGGAAATTCGAGATCTTGAATGTATCACAGAGAAAGTTGGATTCGAGGAGACCATCAATACAACTTATGGATATTCTCGAGGTTTGTAATGAGAAAGAGATTTACGTTCCTTGCAGGGGTTTTGTTGCGTCTAGTAAGCGTGTTGCACATATTGCTATCTCGAAGCTGTGTCCAGTCGTGAGGACCAAATTTTCAGAAGTTAGGACGCGGTTAAATTTATCCACTCCTACAAATTAACATGCACTGGAATGCAGCCGCTCATGAGTTGGCTGGCGCCGTTTGCCGCAGAGGTTAAAGCTGATCTAGTGCCAATCAGCGAACAGTGCAAGGATTCATCCTCATGGTATCGTATCTTATTGGGTATCGCGGGACGAGACCAGATTTTGGATTCCTGCCTAAGACCAAGGGATGGTTTCGATAGTTATCGTTGTTTAGGGAAATCGTTCTTAAGCGTTAATCTAATACCAGATCCTGGTGGGGGTGAATTCAATGCCACGGTGCTTACGTGGGGGGTGTTAAACCAGATTCCATTTGGAAACAGAACCGGTTGATATTTTTAAGCGCTGAATCCATGCAAATATTCGAGGCTACAATAGGAATCACCGACATGGTGGAAGAGTTTTGGAAGACTCCCTCACAAGTTACCGCCAATACATGGCGCCTGAGGTAGTTGACGGTATTTGTCGGCAAGCGCCAGCTCAGCGCTCTTGTTGCGAGTGGAACTTCGAGAGATTTTTCGAAACTCTTGCAACAGGCAGAGCTACTTCGGGAAGAACTTCGGAGAAGGTGCTGTTGCACTCAGCGGTGAAAAACGTTCTATGTAGTAACGGACGGTGGAGATTACCGACTTGCGGAGGGAGTGTTTTGAGGTCCGGTGTTTGGTGCAACGGTTTAACTCCAAAGAGGAGTATGCACCACAATTTCGGAGTGTAGATCAGCTAAAAGGAGACTCTGCAGCGCAATAAACAAAACCAAAGGCCGTTGGTGGCCGGATCTAGCCGATAAAGTGCATTGGGATCTTTGGGAGCTCGGCTAGAAACTAGTCACTGAATGCTAATCAGATGCACTGCATTGCGCGGACATTATTCCCTATGCATGGCAACAGTGCGGAAGGGACCGGGGACTACCCCTTCTTCACCATGAAAGAGCTTGATAAAGCAAATTGGTCAGCAAGCGTCTTGTTCCGATGATCGCAGAGAAGTAGGTTAAAAAATCAGAAGTATGGAGAAATAATTGGAGCTCCTTTGCTGAAAATTTGTTGTTGTAATTGATGTGTGTATGTATGTATGGGAGGTCAGTCAGGAGTCCATCTCCACTGAGTCTACACTGCCAACTTAATGGTGTCCTAGTTTTGAAGGTATTTGCAGTCCTGCGAAGGTTATTATCGGGACGGAAACAGTTGCAACATTAACCTGAAAGTCGTTTCCACGAGCTGTCACTCTCGTGTACTGAGTTAACAGAATGCCACAGTTGTCAGCTCATGTGCATCCTATTCCGTATCGTTTGCCGAATCATAAATCAATGCCATGCCGGGTCGCCATTGTTGCCGCCACTCACACTAGCTCACCACCAGGTTGACTAGTGGTTATCCGGGTCTACTAACTGGCAGGTGTCACTGTCATCCAGCGACTTTGTCCCGTCTGGCCAAGCCCGTTTTTCTGGGGAAGTGTAAGTCTAGTTTGTCTTAATAATAAATTCGATGAGGCACTCACTTTCGTTGGCTGCCTCGCATTGGCATTGCAATCTACCAACAGGTTGACCTGCCTGGATAAGATGGTAGGTTTCAGATGGTGTAAGTCTTCCACTGATGCTGATCAGTTGTGATCCAGATAAGCTAAGGAGATATGCATGTTCTTCGTTCCTGCCTGCTCTAGTTGGATCAGAATTAGGTCGCTAGAACTTGGTATGAACACAGAAAAATGTAGTCCTTTCTGTTGAGGGTACGTGCTGTAGGAATGATCCGATCAGTCTCTCTTACATTTTCGAATAAATTGTGATATTTACTTTGGAGTCCTTTGGTGATTCGGCTTCCTCCGAACCCGGGTTTTTTTATTATTGTGATGTCGATGTCTTCCTGCAAGAGGACTTGTAGATGAGCCGAGTTGAACCTCGAGTGGTGCAGATTTATCTACGCTACCTTCAACATGGTTTTCTTGCGTATGGTGGTCCTCATCAGACTGACCATCCTCATATTCTCCAACAGGTTATTGGGAGCGTAAACTGGGTCGAATTTATCGTCTAGTTTCGCGTTGGCTCCAAATGCCTTACTGTAATAGAGCACTCTACACAAGAATACTCCTTCCATGAATTTCTTTGCTTCCTAGATTAAAATACAATTTCAAATTGAGGAAGTATCATATCACGATGAATTATAATCATTCTACAATTTCCACTTTTCCTTACACCCAATTTCGTGGAAGACTCCGCTGAGCTGACTCCCCATTGCCTACGATGTTTGTGTTTACAATATTTCAAGCGTGTGGAAGAGTTTGCAGGCTATGAACACTGTTCAGTGATTGCAAAATATCCGCAACATTAAAGAATTACTCCACCATAAGCACGTCTGTACACATCATCGCCTGAATTCAAGCATAATAAGAAGAGCTCCGGAGCTAATTAAGAACTCAATTGATCCTGTCACTAATTTCCATATGGTGAAATTGTTTACATGAGCTCGTCTCTGTCTGGCTGGGGATGTGGAAAGCCCACTGTTGCGCGTTCAAGTGAAAATTTGTAAATAAACAAACAATTCCAGCATGAACATAACCAACACGCTACGCTCCCCAGGGGATTTGTCCAGCAAATTGAAGTCTATTTCTGGAGAGGACCTGCCTAAGAATAAAATTATGGTGCTTGCGTCAAACGTACACGCAGCTACGTTCATTGTGGCCTCTGGGAGTTTAGCTCCGATAAATTAGAAGGAAAAGTATTTGGGTCTACTGGAACTGGGAGCTCCATGAAAAATTTGATTTCATTGAGTCCTAGGTCAAATGGGACTTTTTTGAAATTGTTTTCAGGCGAAGTTTTGAAAAAATGTCCTTGAGGTTTTTCGAGTTCCTCTATCGTGAAGGTTATGATTGTTGTTTACAGGCATATCAACATCAGTTGATTAAATTCACGCAGGTCAACCACCTGCAGTATGTCATTCCATTACCAAATCCTGGTAGCCCCTGGTAGCCCCTGGTAGCGACTATCATACTTGAATCAAAGAAAACGAATCTATTATCTTCGTAAAAGGGAATTTCTAAAATTCTTGTATCTCAATTGCCTCATAATTTATTCGTCCTCAAGCATTATATCCAAATATGTTGGAAGATCGTCTAGAATGTTGTTAGATAAATCTTCGCTTCCAACCAGAATCCAGCCTCGCCGGATTGAATTTCAGCCCCGTTTCAACTGAAATTATGTTCGTAAAATTGACAATGTCCATAAACAGATTTACAGCCTCATCAGCATGTGTGTTTCATCTTTTTGTATCCAACAGTTGTTGCTGGTTCTACCAAGCTATCTATAGATACTATTAAAAAATATTTCGCCAGCCATGCTATTGGTCATTAATTTTACTAACGAACCGTGCAGCAAGCAATCAGGCAGAAGTCGTTTCGAAAAATGCTGTGCGATTAATTTCTGTATTTGGAATAGAATTGGTAGATACAAACATTAGTTCTAGATACTGAAACTTAAAGAGGAATTTATGTTGCCCCATTGCAGAGTAAGCAGCTACTGTGGAGCCATGGACTTATTTAGGTTTATGGAATGAACTGGGAACTGCTATGGCTGGCAATTATTTATGTATGAAGATCAAAGGCTTGGTTCCCAGAATTGACGAATTAGGCTATTTGCATTCAGTAGTATATCAATCATTCAGCAATAGATTAAGTTTCTTTTGTTGTCGTAATACTTCCGATTCACGGAGATGGCATAAAACTGAACAGCATATTTTAGCTCATCTGAAGTCCTTCCATTATGCATATTTGAAAGAAAATACTTTCCCCCGGCGCAACCCAGAAATTATGAAGAAGAAATGGTGAAAGGGAGGGACGGAATGGCGACATGGATAGAGGACCACTCAACACTCCTCACTCCTCACTCCTCGCGGTGGCCGCTGACAACCATCTTCGGACGGGCCAAGAGTGTGTAGGACCGGGCTGGGAGTAGTCTCATCCAACTGACAAGGATCTCGCATGACCAGCAGACAAGGTCATGCATTAGGTGTAAGTGGATCTGGCGGAAGATGAGTCGAAGCAACAGCCCGGGGATCGTCCTCCCATGCACTGGAGAAGGTGCTAATAGGCATACGCCGAAAGCTGTGTGGCCAATGGGGAGCTTGGTCTTTAGTATACGAACTCTGAATACTTTGACATCTTCAGTTTCAAATAAGACCCTTAGACTATTGGCCGGGCTAGCCAGGGTGGACATTCTTCCTGGACTACTCGTGGGACCAAGTCATGGTCACTGACCATCTCCTGGATTCCAAAGGCGAACACATGGAATCCATCCCCTGCTTTGATTCCTCTCAGGTAGCTTGTGGAGATGAGGATCGCTGGTCCGACGGGGACTGACGAAACCCACGCAAGCATGCTGAGGGTAACGCAGATAAATCTGCAGCACTCAAAGTGCGCGCAGCTTAACCTGCTTGTCTTCCTCCTAGAGGAAGGCATTGACATTGCACTAATATAGGAGCGTTGGTTAGTAGACGACCGAACCACCAAAAGGCTCCAAAGCAAATATTATAATTTACTTCACAGCGCAGGAGACGCTCATCAGTACAGACCTGATCTGCACGCTTTTCAGTGTGCGGACCTGAGTTTCAACGATCTAGTCGTGGTCAAATTGGAGCAGGCGGGGACAGAAAACGTGTATATTTCCTCGGTTTCCATAGCTCATGACCGATCAGTTCCGTCTTCAAAGGGCTCCAAAGCAAATATTATAATTTATTCCCCAACACAGGAGATACCCATCAGGACTGACCTGGTCTGCACGCTTTCCTGTGTCGGGACTTGAGTTCCAGCGATTTAGTCGTGGTGAAACAGGAGCAGGCGGGAATACAGAACGTGAATATTTTCCTGGTTTCAATGACTCATGACCGATCAGTTCCGCCAGAAAAACTACACCATTTGATGAACACCATAGCGACAAGGTTAACGTGTTAGGCTGCAATGCAAGCCATACGCTTTGGGATAGCTCGGAAATCAACAAGAGAGGTGAGTTATTCTTTGATTATTTTATTAATACAAACCTATCGGTCAGAAACAGGAGCAGTTCGCCAATCTTCCATTTCCCTAGCTCGGAGTACTATGTCAGTTGGAGGAGGTGCTTGACATTACCCTACTGCCTGACAATGGGATTCTTAGGATGGAGAATTGGAGAGCGTCTGTTTAGAGATCCTAATTAGAGATCATAATTGGATATTTTTCAGTCTAGATCTCGTCGCGGAGGTCTCCAAACTCTTTAGAAAACCCAGGAGAATCGACTGGAAGAAGTTTAATATAATCGTTGGCGCAACAATCCATATTGGATCAGGGCCTTGAAGTGTGTTAGAGCACTTCATTCAAGACCGTAACGGTACACTAGGAGGCAATGTGGTCAGCATTGCGCTCGCCCGAGATTATTACCCTGATTTGACTCAGGTACTCATTCACAGCTGAGTCGACTGGTATCCGACGTCAAATCACGATGCAAATTCCACTGCCACCAGTGAGATTTGAACCGCGACCTTCCGTATGACAGCCTAGTGCTCTAACCACTGAGCTATCCGGAAGAAGTTTGGTCAAATTATTAGGAACAAACTCTTCGGTGCGCAAATTGGCAAGATTGGCACGACAGACGAACTGGAGTCAAAGTTCGGGAAGTTCTGGGAAAGGCTTTTGATATCGCCTTTAAGTCTTGTGCCTTGTATGAAGATCCGTCCAGCCTCAGGAAGCTTGCTAGGGAGATCTTCAACATCTCCTACAGGCATAAATATTGGCAGGTATACAAGGACTGCCTGAAGAAGTGCAAGTCGGCCATCAAGACCGCGAAGAGACGGTCTTGATTGGACTATTGTCAGAACATTGAAAGCATCAGCAAATCCGCGAGGTTAAGTAAGATTCTGCCCAAGAAACATAAGAACCCCTCCTTTCTTGAAAAATGGGGAAACTTTAGAGCTACTGGTTCAGACGCACTTTCCCGCCATCGAGGAGGACTCTGAGTCCGAGCCTTGCAGCCACCCCAGCCGTGCGAGACTATTAAATCGGAAATTATCGAAGATTAGATCGGCTGGGCTATAAACAGCTTGCCTGCATATAAATCTCCGGGTCCAGATGGCATGATACCAGTCATGCTATAGACCAGCAAGAAAAGGTCTTTCTTGTTGAAGACCCTAGAGCGCATCCTGGACATCCACTTAAGAGCGAGTCGCCGAATGAGAATGCCTTTATCTACATCCCAACAGACCTACCTAAAAAGCAAATCCACAGAAACCGCTCTCCACGAGGTAATTGGCACGCCATCTTTCCTCGTTAATAATGATGGAAGAAATTTTGCAAATATTGGACAGTAGCGGGGTTGAAGGTAGTGGCGTATGTCGACGACTTGGTGATCTTAGTGCCAAGGATGTTTCCGTCCATTATGAGCGACATCATGCGAAAAGTGTGCCTGTGGACTGCAAGATACCGACTCACCATAAACCCAACCAAAACGAAACTGATGCTATTCACCACCAAGACAAGGGTGTCTGGATTCCGCCTACCATGGCTGGATGAACAAAGATTGTTTCTTTCCTCCAATGTAAACTATCTGTGTGTAATGCTGGATCTAAAGGTAAATTGGAAATTGAAATTAGAACCGAGGGTTAACAAGCCTTGTATAGCCTTCTATGTCTGCAAGAGAACTTCCGAAACGAGGTGAATGTGGACCGGTGGAGACTCCTTTTGAACCTTGTAACCCGAATAATTGGGGCTCTGCGAAAACCCTGATAATTTAGGGGCGAGCAGATGGACCGCATTATATGGGCACTGCTCCCTGTATACCCCGTACTGGATGATGACGTTGGCGCAGAGAGCGCCTCTCTATGAAAAACAAGAAGGCGCTAGGACCTGACGGTATCCCAGAGTACTTATACAAACTGGTGTTCCAATAGCGACCAGACTCACTGCTCGGCGCATTCAACGCTTGTTTGAAAAAAGGCATTTTCCCTTCTCGTTGGAAGGTGACGAGGCTTGCGTTGATCAGCAACGGGAAAGGATTTAAGAGCAAGGAGATCCACAGTTGATGCTGTCATGCTAGTCGTGGATACCGTTCATCGAGCGGAGGCACGCATTCGACGGGGGTGCTCCTCGTATCGCTTTCTAGGCACACTAGACAATATTTTCCACCTGTCGAACTATCTCTTACGGATATTGAGGGACTATCTGAGGACCGCTTCCTGCTCTATGAAATGCTAGAGGGTCAGAGGAGGATGGGGGTCACATCAGGGAAAGCGCAGCAATTCCTTCTAGGGCCAAATCCCTGAAACGCTTCCCATGATAGCCTACTTAAACTCGACATGCCAGAAAAGTCGCGTCTGGTCGGTTATGCAGATGATGTCGTGGCGCTTGTTGCTGGATGCACTGTCGAACAGACACAAAGCAGACTTGGTATATTGATACGACGGGTAAGCGGATTGCCGCGGAAAACCGAAGTAGTCATCCTAACTAAAAAGAGAATTCCAACCCTGCGTCCGAAATCGTTCAGCCAGTCGATAATCGAGTCCAAACCAACGGTAAAGTACCTTGGACTGACTGTTGATTCAAAGATGAGTTTTTTTGCGCAAATCAAAGAAGCAGCGAACAAGGGTGGAGATGGAGTTTCGGCGTTAAGTAGACTAATGGAAACTATGGGGAGTTCTACAACTAGCAAGCGAGAGTCTCCTGATGAGTTCAACGCAGTCTGTACTGCGTCGCTCTTGCCAAGGAGGTGTGTTGTAAGCTTCTTGCGCAAGTACAGAGACGGCGAGCTTTGCGGGTGACGTCTGCGTACCGTACTGCCTCTGAACCGGCCGTGATGAAGGTAGTGGTCCCCGTCGCCCTTCATGCTAAGGAGCGTAAAGCCATATACAGGCGCAAGGGAGGTGGTTGCTTGTAAAGAACGGCAACTTACCCTTGATGAAGGGCAACTCTTTTGACAAAATGAAACTAGAGGCAGATGGACTTCGCGGCTCATTGGCAACTTGGGTCCGTGGCTGAATCGGAAACATGGTGAGACTGACTATTTCCTTACTCAGTTCTTAAGAGGGCATGAAGTTTACCAGTCCTGCCTACACAATATTGGATGTCCGGATTGTGTGTTATTTTGAAATTGTGGACGACGCCCATCATACCTTTCTTTCTTGTGGAAGGTGGGATGGAATTCTTCAGTAGCTGCTTTTAAACACAGTGGATCTATCTACAGGCAATATTGTCAAGGACATGCTGAAGAGTTCTGATAGGCGGAGCCGTGTTGCGCTTTATGTTCGGGTTCTTTCTGTTGCAAAGAAGATATAGCTTAACCGGTGGACGGGAGGATGGCAGAAGGTTCCTTGAACTGACAGTTCCCTTCCTCCTCTCGCCTCCCGTTGATGAAAGGAATTCCCTTATTTGAGGGAGTCTTTTGGGATTACATTCCTAATAATCTTTATCGACGTCTCACCCATGGAAGATGGGATGAAAGCAAGGTCATTCTCGTGTAATCCGATTATAGAACTGGCCTGGCCTCTCGGAAAAATGACGACCATATACCAGGCGCCATTTCATTGGTAGCAGAAAACTGCTTGCGACAAACACGACAGCGGTGCACCATGCAAATCTGTTCCGACAGCCGGCCAGCACACTCAAACATCACTGGTAATGAAGAAGCTGACTGACTGGTTTGCCAAGGGTCTGGATCCACAATAGTGGGGCTACGACCAGCTTTTGGCATCCGGCTATGCTCTTAATTGGTGTGGTGATTTCGCCTATATGCAGTCAATATCAGGAGGAAGAAGTCAAGGTCCTGCACTTCATATTCAGCTGCCCGGCCTCCTAAGATCTCAGACGAAGACACTTCCCTAGGGTTTTGGAGGATGGAGAATAGAGAGGATGTTCTTAGATTCGCAAAAGCAGGAGCCATTGAAGGACTGTTTAAACCGCACCAAGAAAAACCCCCAGATTATTGTGGGAATACTCACTGGCTACTGCCGACTAAACTATCATTTGGGGAAGGTAAGGATATCTACAGACACTGCCTGTAGGTTTCGTGGGGAAGGTATCTCTATACATGTTCTGGCACAGTGCCCGGCACTTGTGCAAAGTAGGTTGAGATACCTGGAATAATGCTTAATAGCAGATGCCAACGTAATTTCGCTACCGAAATTACGTTAGTGCTACGTGGGTGAAAGGCTCATTGGGAAACGCGGCGATATGGGCATATTGCCGGCGAGCCATTCAAGAAACAATGAATGTACGGGCGAAAGTCAATGGCGTCCATATCTACAGCTGTTGTGCTCCTCCTTGTGTTACATTAGCGCAATATGAGGAGATGGTAGACGGCCTGGTGTTGGATGCTAGAGACCGTTACTGGCGATTTCAACGAGTGGGCTTTAAATTGGGGAAGTCCAGTGACGTACATCAGGGGCCAAATCTTGCTGGAAACTCTCCCGGAGCTGGACATCGTACTCCCCAACGCTGGATGCGTGTCCACCTTCAGAGGCAGAGGGCTAGACTCAATCGTCGATCTAACCTACCTCAGTAACTCGTTGGCGGGAGAGTGAGCACTATATCCACAGTGATCATCAGGCTATCTTTCTCGACATCAGGAATGAGAGGTGCATGCGACAATCGAGTGAGCATCAAAAGCGGAAAAACCAGGATAGCTGAGTGGTCTACTGCAGCTTCCGAGGAAAAGACATTCCCGGCGGCTTTAGAAGGAGGTTACGACCCGAAGGGAACGGCGCTGGAAAAAGTGAACTAGTTGTGTCAACGGATAACTGGGGCCTGCGATTCTACAATGCTGCGAATGAGGCACACTGCCTCTACCGGAGAAGTAGGGTGAATCTGGCCGAAGTGACGGCGGGCTTCCTAAAAGCCACTAGGAAGGAGCTGTACAGGAGATGGCAGCAACAGTGGGATAATTCCGAAAAGGGCTACTGGACCCACACTGATCCCCTTCCTTACGGTACTCGATAGATACAGGAAGTAACTGCATCGTTTCGGATTAGATGAGTGTCCAGACTGTCCCGAATGCGCTGCTACACCCGAGGACCAGGAGCATGTTATGTTTCACTATTCGAAATTCGCGAATGAAAGAAGGAGGTCAAACATTGCCTACAACGCATTTTCCGGACCCCATAATTTCCTGGAGGAGGTGCTGAGGTCCGCAGCAAATTGGAGTACGATAAGCGGAACAGTAACAGCGATACAGGAGAAGCTGAAGGAACTGGAACGAGCTCGGAAAGCACGACGGACACGTGATTTAGTTGCGATGGGGTAAACCAGAGCCCTTCTTGCGAAGTAATACTCCACGGTGGTCCCGCGAGGATATAGGCGGAGAAATGGGGGTGGTTTTAGTGGGTGAGAATCCCACACATTGCTGCAACCTGGCCCAGAAGCGTCTTTTTAAGAGTTCCACCTCCACGCATAAAAAAAAGACAAAATAGTACATTTTTTGAGTCAACCCCTAAGCCAGTCAAGCTGTCTTTAGATATGGGCGCATTTACGTTTGCAGTCATGTCGTGTTCTGCGAATTATATGAAGGAGCACTTAACATCTGCGAGCCGCTTCGGTCCAGCTTCTCCCAAGGCAAAGGTGAAGTAGCGTTTGACGATTTGCCAGAGGTGAGGCAGTGTCTGAAAATTTGCCTTTGCCCTGGTAAGAAACCGTAGAGCCGTCTTCGTCTAATATTTTTGAAGTTTGAGTGGTAAGTTCTAAATCAGGGGTCCGTGGGCAAAAAGAAGGAGTAAGTTGGTTCCTATTTGGTTTGGTCCGACATCAAATGGATGCAGACTTAGGACCTCTCAATCCTTAAACTAAATAAGCACAATCCAGAGCTCGTTTCTCTCGATATCACAAAAATAAAAGGACAAATTATAGTGGAGACAAAATCATGACAATTTTCAGTTATAGTGTACAATCACGAGTGGCTCAGATGTCAGTAATTATTTCCATGCTTGAACTAATTTCAATGAAGTTAAATATCTTCAGGAGCTCAAGAGAAGTCCAAAGAACTGAGTGAGTAGCTGGCCTAGTTCAAAGAGTGACACAAGTTAATTGCGTTGACAATTATCTGAATTTCCTTCACGAACCAACAAATGTCGTGTAGAACCCTCCCAAATTCAAGGTTACGCTGAACAAAGAAAAAGCAATTCATACTTCACATGCCTTAGAGACAAGTTTCCATTGAAAGCTTAATTGCTAGTTGACAAGTTACTTTTATGGCTTTTCTTTTTCAACCCCACACCGCATAATGAGCCTAATTCACTTTTTTTGTAGAAAATAATATCTAAGTACGCCAGCGAGGAGATTTTTTTGTATCTATTCTAAAATTACGTTACACGAACCCGTAGATACTGCGTTCCAGTCATTATAGTGTAGATTTACTGCCTGCTAGAAGGCTAGGTTGGGTATGGGCGGTTTACGTAATCCGATTACCAGCGACAACGGGCATTTAAAATCCAATTGATAAATGTAATTTAGCACTAACTTCTTTGTGTACATTTTTCACTTTCATTTGCCGTACACACAAGGGAAATTATCGGAGCGCGAAGTGAAAAATGAAAGTGAAAGAAGGCGTACAAATTCCAGTTGTAAATTGCATAAGGCACAAAGTGGAGCCCTTGTAAGTATCTCTGTATACGTAGATCCTTACGCTTGTGGATCAACCCCTATGACCTTTCAACGGGAGTGGGAAAACTGCTTGATAGGACTGGATTTGGGACCAGTGGTAGATGGGCAGACATTTAGCACCGCTGAGACTGGGCCGAACGTCTGAAGAAAGCCGGTGGATCCCATGGGCCCATTTTTCAAATTCCGCTGACACCAGAAAGCATTAACTACAATTTGGGAGGAAAAATTCAAACAAATTGCCCAGAAAACGAGCCTGACCTTTGCGGTGTTCATATCCATTCATGAAAATTTACTTTTGAAAAGAAATTCATGAGTTCCCAGCCCTTGAAGCGCTCATCTGGCACCGGTCCATGCTCTTCAAGTCCCATTTTTTGAGCTGTTCAAAAAATCGGTTTAGTCTGTAATTGTCTTCCCCAAGCTTTTGGGTTATCTTCAATTTCCTATTGTGTCATTCCGAAGAGTCTACATTCAAGATAATCACGTAATCGTTACGACAAGTAATAACTGACTCAGCTTTCAGGTGATTACCGGCACAATTCAACGGTCCCGCGCTCATGATAAATGAACGGAAATCAATGCCCGAAAATATCTTGAAGGTGTGCTGTTGGAATTTCAGATATAAAGTCACAAATTATGTCTGAGTAAAGATGTATTGTCTAGCGCGGCCGGTGGAATCCATTTGGATGGCAGTCGTAGCCAAAAGAGTCAGTCGGAGACCATAGTCTTTACGATTAAACTGAAATTAAACATGGACTGTGTGGGTGGCTGTTATGTAACGCTCCCCAGAACTATTAGTGTGAATTATGAGGGCCATTCTAGATAAAGAAAAAGTTGGTATTTAATTTGATGTTTCGAGTTTTTTTGGGGGTTTCAGAAAGGTTGTTAGATTTGAGGGGATTTCTGTAGTCACGCAAAAAGTTGTTTGTTTTCCAACCGTGAAATTGACTGTAGAAAATGGAGGCTGTTTGAATCGCAGAGCTTAGAAAAGAGGCGAAAAATATCTCTCAATGCCTATGATTATGCGATGAACTTGACCTACATATACCATATATACATATAAATAAAGGGTTTCTTCAACCACCATACTCAGTAATAGACAACTCCCTCACGACTTCCCGAGACGCTCGCACTCCTCCTCTAACATTCTGCGTCAAGTGCCCTTAGGGCGATCCAGTTGTCAGCAGCATGGGAGAGTGTATTCCACTGCATGGCATAGCCTGCAATACAATTGTCGCCCATCCAAAATGTATGACCTATCCACTGCCACTCCTGCCTTCTGATCGGAGGTCTGTATGAGCGCCACACCTGTGCGCCAACCGCGCTGTTCATTTGAGATAGTGTTAGGCCAGCGTACTCCGATGATACGACGCAAGTAAGTGTTGATGAAAGCTTGGAGTTTTTGAGTAATAGTGGAGTTCATTTTCCATGCACTACTCCCTTATAGGAAGACTGAAAGAACACTAGCACAGAACAGTCTCAAATTAATTGCGTTAAATGCATTTCCAGATTTTAGACAGGGCAGAGAAAGCAGATATAGCGCTCTTAATGTGTCGGGTAATACGTAGTTCGATGCTGTTGTCAGCAGAAACTATGCTTCCTAGGTTTGTTTAGTTTAGTTTAGTTAACTGGGGGGAGCCGCAGCTCCGAGCACTCAGGCCATTATTAGGCCCATTGTACTATCCCCGTAAGTTGCCTATTCAATGGCTTCCCGCCTACGGTGTTCGCAGGCTTTAGCGAACCTGAGAACATTCTCAAGAGGCAGAGAGTTTGCAGATTCTTCATTGAAGAAAACCTTGCCAAGGTGTCTTCGTCTGAGATCTGAGGATGCCGGGCAGCTGCATAAAAAGTGCAGGGCTGTCTCCTCCTCCTCCTCACATTGGCTGCACACAGCCGAAACCACTACCCCAATCTTTTCCATATGGTAGTTTAGGGAGCTGTGTCCCGTCAAAAGCCCTACTAGGGTTTTTATGTCCCATTTCTTAAGGGATAACAAAAATGCCGCTCTAGTGGCTCTAGGCTCCTACACAAGGATTTTCGCTTGCCGGCAAGAGTCCAAATTTGAATCCTTGCAATTTCACCCTTCAGAGTAGACTTGACAGTAGATGGTCGGATTCCAAGAGCTGGTTCTGGCCCCACCATTGTGGATCCAGACCCTCGGCGAGCCAGTCTATCAGCCACCTCATTATCGGCGATGTTAGAGTGCCCCGGCACCCACATCAGGAATGTTTCAATCAGTCGGCCAAGTTTCAGCAGCACCTGATGACAACTCCACACCGACTGGCTTGATATGTTGTTGCCATTTAGTGCTGATAATGCC
Organism: Hermetia illucens; assembly: GCF_905115235.1. Lineage (NCBI taxonomy): Eukaryota > Metazoa > Arthropoda > Insecta > Diptera > Stratiomyidae > Hermetia > Hermetia illucens. Next base: position 9,227,412 of record NC_051852.1, read on the forward strand.
GCCCGACTGTCGGAACAGATTCGAATGGTGCGACCCCTCCATTTTTGTCGCAGACATTCTTCTGCTGCCAATGAAATGGCATATATCTCCGCCTGGAATATGGTCGTTATTTTTCCGAGGGGTCGGGGCAATTCCATAATTGGATTCCCGAATGGATAACGCCCAATCCGCCTTCTATGACTTACCCGTCAGTGAAGATTATTAAGTTTGTAATCTGAAAAGACTCATGGCCATTTATCGACCATTCTTCTCTTTTGGTGATTACGACAGTGTATGTCGTTTCAAAGACGAATCTGGAAACCATATGATCGGCCGGCATCAGAGCTACCGGACGTTTGTGGAGGAATTTCCAGATAGACGCATGACCGTATGATTCGTGGCCTTTTCACCCTCCAATGGTATCGAGTCTATATGCGTCGTTGGCTGCTTTCCGTTTCACCTACAAGTGAATGGAGGTCGATTTAGGATAGCTTCAAGTGCCGCAGTCGGCGTAGAACTCATTGCTCCAGTAATACTTAGGCAACCAAATCTCTGAATCTGCGTTAGCAGCTTCCTGCTGTTAGCAAAGTTCAGTCTTGGCCACCAGACGATGCATGCATATATCAAAATGGGTTTTATTAGGGATGTATACATCCAATATATCCGTTTAGGTGAAAGTCCCCAGGTCTTACCTATCGCATTCCTACAGCAGCAGAGCAATCTGCAGGATTTCTGGTATTGTTCCTGGATATGATGCTTCCATGTTAACTTGGAGTCGAAATGTACTCCTAAGTACTTAACTGTTTGTGCCAGTTGGATTTCCGCCCCTGCTAAGGTGGGTAGCGTATAGCTGCCCCACCTGACGTTCCTAGTGAACATAACTAGTCCAGTCTTCCTAGCGTTCACCGTGAGTCCATTGCGGAGGCACCAGCTGTGGATTACATGCAGAGTTGCATTCAAGCGGTCACATACTGTGTCCGCAAACTTGCTTCTTGCTTCGGCAGAACATATACTAAAATTGGAACGATGCAGAGAAGATTAGCATGCTTCCTAGGTATACAAACAGATTATTGACGTTTTCGACGATCTTCCCAATAATGCAGGTAGGAAGAGTGCGATGACCTGCCAAAGTGAGAACCCTGGCTTTTCTGGCGATTATTTTCAGCCTAACTTTACTTCCCTTTCTTTCCAAATCCAGAAACATTTGGCCAAAATCCATGACCCCCACAGCAGATGTCATCAGCGTAATCGACGTGTTTGAGGAAAGAGGTCATCGTCCAATGAATTCCTCCACGACTTTCTCCGGACAAGGCAGCATGAAGATAATAAGAAGAAATAATATCGGTGACAAGACGCAACCTTGGTGGACTCAGCTTTGGATCTCAAAATCCTTAGCCTTTTAACGCTGCGAAGCCGAGGACTTTAGATATGCCAAAAACAAAATTGAAAATCTCCACCACCGCTGTGCAAGCAAATGGCCAAAAAAGCAAAATCGTTGGATGCGAATCCTGCGGGCAATGCCTCGTTCGAAAGGCGAGGCGGGCCAGATTCGGGAAATGCAAGAATTTTGACACTACGACCCCGGGGAGTTGAGATATGGCAAAAAATGTTCCCCTGGGAGGCCTTCCGAAAACCCAAGAAAATTGAAATTTTCCACAACCCCCGGTTAGGAGAAATGGCCCAAGGTTGAAAAATCAACTTCTTGGGGGCAATACCTCGTTCGTAAAAGGAGGCGGGCAGGAACACTCCAGATGTTCTCCTCATTTACGCTATCGAAACTTTCCCGAAATCGAGGAAGCAGATGCATCGATGATCTAAACTCCGGGCAGTGTTGCAAAATTATCCCCCGTAACCTTTCCATAATTATCTTTACCGCGGTGGGAAACACGCAGGTACCCCTTTCATTGTTACACTCAAAATGGAACCCCTTCTTTGGAATTTTAACCATCATCCCCTTCTTCCACTCTATTGAAAAATATCTAAGGAAAAAGTTCCCTGCATACGATGCGGTTAAGATCCGTGGTGAAGTGGTCTTTTCAACTGTTCAGTTGATCGTCATGGTTTATGAGAAGCCGAGCATTGACGTCTCTAACAGGACCATCAAAAGATTTGCAACCACCTGCTCTTTCGTGATGCGGTATACACTCCTAAAAGCATTGCAGTCTGCGACATCTTCCGCTTCCCTGACCAGCTTAATAGCAAATTACTTCTTATCACGGTTTATACCGCGATAAACTTCTCGGGATTTCGCTCGGTATCGAGCGCATATCGTCTTCCATCACTCACAGCGATAAGCAGAGCCTTCAACCACTTCCGTTCATCAATCCACTTCCAAGATTCCGCTGTCACCCAGGACTTTTGACGATCCTTCGGGGTGAGGTTGACAGCCTGTGCAGCACCTGGGAGAAAAAGGCACGATAAGGTTGGCCTGATTTGATAATTTTTTGTTAGAAGGAATCCAGCCGACGTTGCGGCAGACCTTGTGCTCTGACAGTGTACTTCCGATAGGAAGGCGGTGAAAATTCTACAAACTTTTCACCACCGTTGTTTTAATCAACAAGACCATGCCTCCTTACACCACATATTCGAGCAAGGTGACATTTGGATGACCACCACTATAACATGCGATAGTCGACAGCAGCAGTCGCACACCAGATTGGCGCCTGTTGCCACTTGGTTTCGCTAGAAAAGCGTAGTGCCGAAAAGGGGGAAAGAGTACTCTCCAGAGTCCCACCATTTCACTGCAGTTAGGTACAAACTATCTACCTTGTATCGCTGAAGTCCTTGATGCAGTTATCGAAGAGCCTGTGCACCTTGTAGAAACTAATTATGAGCCGCCTTTAATTGTCAAAGGTTGTAATCGTGGGTTCGAATCCATATCCGAGGTCCTGCTGACGTGCTGCTGACTCTTCAGTAGCAATAAAATTTTGAAATTTGGGGGCGGTAGGGGGAGGGGGGAATTTAGACTCGGATCACATCTTGTTGACATGGTGCTCCGAGCTCCAATAACAACACCATCCGGAATCCCCTCTAACAATCTGGTGAGACTTAATGCTGAAGCCATCCACAACACAGACCCCCACAACACCTACAAGAGGGAAATGGATGCCGCAATAACCGCATTCAACATAGATCCTGGAGATCAAATATCAAGAAATGATCTTCACAATCACCTGAAGAAGAAGATTAGGGAGATCCTGAAATGGAACGATGGTGTAGGCCAGGACGTCAGACAGCTTTTAGGGATATCGAATTGGTTGACTTCGGCGCAAAACCGGGATGTCTGCAATTCCTTATTAAGGCAAGCCCAGAACGGATACCCGTTGTTGCACCGTTGATGGTGATGATGACTTAACCAAAGATACGCACCTGATCAAATACATGTTGGGATTTGGCGAACTGGGTGATAATGACTCGCCTTTGGAATATAAGGCACGACCGCCTAGTTCCATCTCAGCGGATCGTGACTACATAATCGCACCTTCAATAGATTGTGGGTTCGTGCCACACGCTGGGCCCCATTTAAGTTTTTCAGGTTCCGCTGCGGTAGAAACTATTATAATTCGAGTCACATTAGTGTTATCGTCGACAACCTCTGATGAAAGGAGGGGGAAAAATAATCGACATTTTGTCGAGGGTCATAACAGAAATTCCAATGATAAATAGGCATAATACGTGGTCCGTAGAATTTTCATCCTTGGGGCCTGAATTTCGCTCTAGGGCCGTGTTAACTACTATAGAGCAGTAAGACAGTGTATAAGTGGAGAAAAACTAAGAAGCCTAGGTACAGAGCTATCAACCATGCAGGACTAACCATCCAACTTTAGAGAACAACATTGACGGGTGCGATGGTTGAGGTGATTGAGCATCAGCCTCTCAAACTCTTTGTCCTAGATTCAAATTCTCGTTGTCATGGACGTTTGTCTCTGTCTTAATTCTAGGCTAATATTATTCAGACGTGTTTGTACAGACTGGGCTAAGGTTGTCGAAAATATCAGTCCACTACCTACTCCCAACTGCTCCTTAGAATCTAGGATTCCTGATTGCAGAAAATCTGCTCAGGTATTCCATTTTTCTTAGTTACTTCATTGGATTGTTATCTTAGGTAATCTCCCTGGGATATTGTATTGTTTGCGTAGCTGAATTTATTGATGATATTATCTATAAGTATTGAATAAGTATTGGCAAAACTCCACCTCTTTTAACTCCATTATGTAAACCTCCAAAAATGTTATACATGTGCTTCTCTGCTAGTGGATGAAGCGGGAAGGGCCCCACCTTCAATGGACCTAAATAATTGATCCATGATTCTATAGTCAAGTCTATAGTTTCTACCAATTGAATTAAGTTCAATTATTATCTTGTTTTCCATATTCTAAGGATCATGACTTAATGACTTCCGTTTTATGAAATCCTCTACTCAAGTGCAGTTTCCTACACATGCAGCGAACCCGCATTTACCGGGTTTCCAGCCCATTTTCATATAAACATATTTGTAGATACTCACTGATGTCCACCCACACTAACATATCTATCAAAACTTCGTATGAACACTTCATTAAAGCAAGAATAAATCAAAGTTGAATTGAGTTTTGCAAACGACCCACGCTCCTAGACACCGGAATTGGCGAAATCAAAACGAAACCTTGATGCATGCGAGTACTGTACATGAGAGACTTGTTTATGCACGCATTTTCTTGCCCAACCAGGCCTCATTCACACTGCAACAGCGTAAAGATATTAAATTTTATGTGGGCCCCATTCATAAAAATCGAATCAGCGCAAACTCATTCGAATTTGCTTTTCAATCGCATAAGTCGAAGAGTTATGTCGCATTCAATTTTATTTGGGAGAGACGTGTGGTATGAATTATCGCATTCAACGCGGAGGAGTTGAATGAGAGTAAAGTTGAATGAATTTTATTGAATACAGTGACTTCTAGTTAAATTGTGTCAATGATGTAAATAAGATAGATTAGTTTATAATTATTTTTTCCTAGTGAAAAAATGAGTGATAGATAGATGAGTCTGTCAAAGAAATCATCATTTTCGACCCCCCATTCCCTGTCTTTCCAACAAATGTCAAATCTACCTGGTTAACATCGAAAAGTACTAATGAAGATCTTTCATTTGCTACCCAACATGACTATATTCGGTGAAAAGAAAATTTACAAACCCCTCCCCCTTTTGCATATATAAGGACCCCCCTTAGTCATAATGTAGAAAAACGTCACTCATTGCATGGCTTTTACATGTCCCACCTTCTCGCCAAATTTCGTGTCAATCGGTATAACCTTTTCTGAGAAAACTGCGTGTGACAGATAGACAGGCAGACCTGCGATCTCCCATTAGGAGAGGAGTGGAAATGCTCGGCGGATGCGTAGGAATATGCACTTGTACGCATTTGGAGGTGTGCGTGCATGGGTATGTTTAGGCGCAGGTCGGGTAGGTGGGAGAAAAACACACACTCGTGGAGAAAAATGGATATGGGAAGGACACCCAGCACAAGAAACCAATATGGAAGAAAAAAGGAGAGAAATATTTACGGTGCAGGGAATCGTAACCTTAGTACCGACGACTTTTGGGAGTCAGCAAGCAGGCTTCCGGCCGTCAATATCCCTAGACTACAAAGCCTCGGTGGGAAATTGCCTAGCCATCGTTGCATCGAATGCTACATGTAGCCTGGAGAAAGAGGCATTTAAAAGGAGGACATGACTTCCGAGAACGCATGCTCACAAAACACGGAAAGATGCCTCACAAATTGACCATTCATTAGGCCACAGTGCACTGACTACACCTGGTTGGGAGCTACCGCAGGAGTTAGTGTTTGTAGAAGCTTGACGATCCTTTGTTCTCCTTCGAAGTCAACGTTGGTAATGGAAGGAAATCAGGGAAGCTTCCAGAAGGTCAATAAATGCGGAAATGTCCAGTGCAATAACCAAGCAGAGGAACAGTGTCAGAATACGGACGAATCATCGTTTGCCCTACTCGGAAGGAAAATAATAGAATTGTCGAATGCCATCAAAAACATGGTTCGAGCCATTCTTGTACTGTACAATAATGTTAAGGACGAAAAAAATGATTCGAAGAAATTAAGCATCACTCAGGCAACACAAGTGACACCCCTTTAAAATCCAACGGGCGGTAAGCTTGAAACGAGGAGTCGAAAGGGCGCGAACCATTCTTTCTGATCCTCGCAGGACACGAAAAGGCAAAAAGGCCTCTCATCGGTAAAAGGAAAGGCAAACAAAGTGACCAAAATCGTGGAAACTGCGACGCCGGTTCCAATCGACCCAAGCGAGCAAAGCCCCAAAAAGGAACTAAGGAAGCATGGACCAGGGTTGACGGAAAGAAAAATGTGACAAAAAAAAGAAGATTACGGCCCGAAAAGATGATATGACTCCTGACCTGACCTTGGAGAAAACGTCAGCCGAATCAGACGCTCCCAAAAAGGAGATTTGATGCTGGAGCTGCAGAAGTCTCCAGGCAAAACCACTCAAAAATTTTCTTCGGCAAGGTAGAGAAGTTCTTTGAAGAAGAAGCACAAGTACGGGCCAGAAAGCAGGAGATTATGATACAGTGTAAGGACATTGATTAATTGATTGATTGATTGATGAAATCACGAGCAAGGAAGATATCCGCGACGTCTTGGAAAAGCAATTCGAACCATTTGGTTTGCAAGATTCCGCAATCACGGAACAGAGAAAGGCATACGGAGGCACACAAACGGCAGCTATAAGGTTACCAGCTGAAACAGCGTTCTAATTGTTGGCGGCTGGTAAAGTAAAAATAGGTTGGGTCGTTTGGTGATTCATGGAGCAGGTGCCCCTCGAGCGCTGTTTTAGATGCCTTAAATGTGGCCACATAGCGGCGAAATTCACCGGTGACTGTGACAGGTCCGAATGATGCAGAAAAAGTGAGAAAGATGGTCATATGTTCAAAGAGTGCAATGTTGAGCCTGAATATATGCTTTGCAAGAGGAAAAGGGCGTCGACTGTCGGCACGCTGCAGGCAGCAGCAGATGCCCAGTGTTAAGGAGAACCTTGAATTAAGTAAAGAAATGAGGCAGATGCAAATCAATCAAAGACCTTTTCTTGTAGACCATCTATGAGAAGGGAATCGAAGGTGCCATAATCAGCGAGCCTTATTGCAATAATATGAGGGGTGCCCGGACTACAGATATAACTGTCAAGGCGGGAATATTGGCGTGTAGGAATTAAGCCATTCAAGAAGTGATGGAGTTTCCAGAAATTGGATTCATCAGAGCAAAAATAGCTGGCATCTACATATATAGTTGCTGTGTTCCACAAAAGGGTAGTATAGGTCCCAGGGCGAAACGTGGATTGGTACTCACGATGGAGCATAAACATGAAAAATGCCGGCTTAACCAACACCAACAGCTCCACTATCAAACCCTATCTCCACCTCCACGTGGTGATCACTGGGAGTTCTTTCTTCATGAAAAACTGCAGACGGAGAAGGATGAAGGCGAGTCTCCCGCGTCTAAAAACGGCACAAAGTATACTAAATGGTCCCCCAGGTTGGAGGGGGGGGCGAGTACGGCTAGCAACCCTACACGGAAAACCGATGTTACGAAGCCACAACAGGAGCCTTGGACAGGATGGAAAAAATGAAACCTGCCGTTATTGGCTTTGAAAATATAAGCGAAAAGCTATGCACTCTACAAGGCAAATTTAGAAATATAAGCCTCATAAATGTCCACGTCCCTATAGAGGAGACTGCAGAGTCAGAAGGCAGAAGGATACTTTCTACGAGGCAGTTGAGCGGACTATCGAAACCTGTCACAAGTATGATATCAAAATCATACTTGGAGATTGCAACAGTCAAGTAGGGACGGAGCCCGTATTCAGGAGATACGTCGGCTCCCATAGCTTACATAGGGATGCCAATGATAACGGACTACGGAGTATTCAGTTAGCAGTATCGCAAAATCTAATCTAATCATCTAATCGCACTGGTCAAACAAAAACGGGGGTTAAAGAGCTGTACAGGCATTTTGAGGCAGTCCACAAGTGGGTTCATATGGGTAAAAAGGGATGACATATATGTCTATAGCCTGACGTTGGCTGAATCGGATGATATGTTAGACAGATTGGTCTCGGGCGCCAAAGGGCGAAGATCAAAGTCATCACTGGTGATTTCAATGGATAGGCCGTAAAATGGGGAAGCTTTTGTTTGTCTTTCACTAGCTCAAGATATGTCCTGGAACGTCAATGGAAATTACACCCAGAGTGATAAGCAGGCAATCCCCTTTCACCTGAACAGTAAGCCAAGCGGTTGGGGAATTGTTCGTCCAAAAGTAAGGAGAACGCCTGGTTGGTTTCCAAAAACAATTAACGAGCAAATATAAATGCGTGGTTAGTACCAGGACACCTTATCAGATATACCCTCGGAAAGAGCCCTCCATATCACGGACTGTATCGCGACGACAGGCGGCTCAACTATGCAAGATGGTATTACTTTCCCCAGTAAAAGGCCTAACTGCTGGTGGAGCAGTGAATTGTCGGATCTTCGGCTGGCGTGACGAGCAGTTCAGAAAGCAATAGGTAAGATTGATCAGAAGGTGGAGCAGGATGTTTGCAAGGAAGCTGGAAGAAACATGAAGCTAGCTAAACAATAAAGCAAGAGGGACTGCTTCCAACAACTCTGCGTAGAAGCGGATATAGACCTATGGAGAAGCGCATACAGGGTTGTAATAGGGAGATTTAAAGGTCAGGCTGCTCCGCAAATTACATATTCGTAAACAGTTACGGTCTGCAAACACCTTTAGATGCGGATGTAATACCCCCAGTGACGACGGAAGAAGTACTGGAAATTTGCGGTATTCTGGAAGATAACAAAGTACCGCGCCCCGACGGCATACCAAAGAAAGCACTCAAGCTGGCCGCTAGGTTGAGGCCAGGGATATTCGCAGAGTTGATTGAGAGACATGGAAAAGACAAAGGCTAGTGTTGCTACCAAAACCTTGTAAGCCTCCCTGGTGAACCAACACCACAGATGCTAGAGAGGTCACTATGCTTATCACGAAGCAGCGTAAGAAAACCACTGCCCATATCAGAGTAGGGAACCATGCCATCACTTCAAAATTAGCAACTAAGTACCTTGGAGAGCGCTTACAGAATGTTTCCACCAAGGCGTCCAATGTAAGCATGGCTTTAGCAAGGATGATGCCAATTGTTGGGAACCCACGAAGCACTCGTAAGCTGCTGATAGGTAGAGTGGTGAGCTCTATACTGCTCTGCGCCAATTTGATCAACTGCTTTGCATATCGCATGCCTTGCTCAAATGACGAGCGCGGTTTATAGAAAGACCGCCTTAAGAGTGTGCTGTGGTTTTAAAACCATCTCAGACGAAACTGTCTACGAGATAGCCGGAATGATATCCGTCGCAATTTTGGTCGATGAGATGACAGGTATCTACGATGGACTTGATTCTTTCTCTGATTGGTACGTGAAAAACGCCGAAAGGGAGGAATCGTTAAGCAGATGGCAACAAAGGTAGGAGTGGGCGGAAAAGGGTCGATGGACCTTCACCAGATACCACCAGACCAGGCTGATACTTTAAATACCTCTGTAGGTTTAAACCGTACCCTGTGTGGAGTTGCCAAATCTCCCATCAGGCGCGTCCCTTCGTGCGGATAAGGGAATGCTCGGTGAATGTGTCATGGTCATGCATATGCACGCATCCAGAGATGTGCGGGTATGGGCATGTTTATGCGGAGGCCGGGTAGGTGGAAAGTAAACGCCCACCCGTGGATAAAAATTGGCTATGGGAAGGATACCCAGAAATAAAACCAAACATGGAAGAGCAGAAGAAGAATGAAGTTACTGTGCAGGGCTTCGGAAACCCAGTACCGGCGGTTTTTGGGAGTGAGCAAGCGGGCTCCCGGCCGTCGATATCCAACGACCGCAGTGCCTCAGTAGTGGGAACCTTGGCTACTGTGGCATCTAATGTTACAAGCGTACGGGAGGAACTTGAACTGGCACCAGTGATGGACCCGTTCAGAAGGAGCTCGATTTTTCGCAGATCCCCTCCCACACGGGCACAAGCCCCCACGATCGCTACCCCCAGTGGGAAGCGTATAGCGGGAGTCTTCGATGAGGAAGAATCACTGACGCGGAATCACGCGAGCGATGTTTTGGGCAATGATCAGTCTGGAGCTGCCTTTACTGCCCTCGGTAAAAAGATCATGGAGCTGTGTGAGTTTATAAAGGAGCGCAGGAACATTCACCAAAATATAAGGGCCATGATAAGAGGCATCCGTTTGACGTACGGCAAGGCCCAGGATGAGTGAGTAGGGAAGTCGCCGATTGGAAAATTGAACCAGGCAACTCAACTAACGCCGGTTCAAAACACAAAAGGGGAGAAACCGGGGACGAGACTGCGCGAGAAGCTGAATGACTCAACAGGCCAGCAAACTCCGAAAAGAAAAAAGGATTCAACTCCCAAAAAGGCGGAGTTCATGAAAAGTACGTCTGAAGCTGCCAGTGAAAAACTGCAGTGGCTACCTCGAGAAAAGGGATCGAACCTTCAAAGGCGGATGCAGAAGCTTGGAGGAAGGTAGAACCGCGGAAAAGAAATTATCGGAGGAAGAAGATTAGACCGGAGGTGATTTTCATTTCCAAACGAGGCGAAGGGTCATACGCCGACATTCTCAGGAAAGTGAAGGCAGACTCCGAACTCACCAATTTGGGAGACAACGTCAGCCGCATTAGACTGTCCCAGAAGGGAGATCTTATGTTGGAGCTGGAGAAATCCAAGGATGTAACCACGGAAAAATTCTTAAGCCAAATCGGGATGACTTTAGGGCTGGAAGCTGACATAAGAGCTAGTAGGTCGGAGATCACTATAATCTGCAAAGATATAGATGAAATCACGACGAAGGAGGAGGTTCGCGAAGCGTTGGAGAAACAGTTCGATCTTGCCGGACTACAAGAGTCAGTAGTGAAAACGCTAAGGAACACCTAGAGTATGCATGCCAAAAGGCAGCCAGTGCCACCACGGCACTTGCAAAAATGTTGCCAAATATTGGTGGACCGAAACATTGCCGGAGGTTGGTGCTAGTCGGAGTGGTGCGCTCCATCCTGCTCTACTCGTCGACTGTGTGGGCAGAGGCGCTTGCAAACTCTCAGAGACGGAAGCAGGTGAACTCGGTTTACCGGCGGATGGCTTTGAGGGTTTGCAGTGCTTTTAGAACCACATCAGATTAGGCAGTATTGGTGGTGGCAGGCATGATCCCGATTGACATTCTGGCCAAAGAAATGAGTGTCCTGTACAATGCAAGACGTATGGAGGGGCATGCACAGCGTAGAAATGCGGCAAGATCAGAGTCGCTTGATCTCCGGCAACGCAGATGGGGCGAGACTACGAATGGTCGGTGGACACACAGGCTCATTCCCAACATTAGGGTGTGGCTTGAGCGAAAACATGGGGAGACCAACTACCACATTACCCAGTTCCTCACGGGACACGGTGGTTGCTACAGCGAGTATCTGCACCGCTTTGGGTTGGATGATTTTCCGAACTGTCCCAGATGAGATGGCATACCGGAAGATCCAGAGCATGTGATGTTTCACTGCTCACGATTTGCGATGGAAAGAAGGAGCTTAAACCAGGTACTGGGCAGGAGCCTGAGCCCGGAGAGCTTGGTTACTGAGATGCTGGAGTCCGAGGAGAATTGGCTGGCGGTTGGCTCCGCAATCTTCCAAATGCAGGAGGAGTTGCTGAAGGAACAAAGAAGGAGGAAAGCTGCAAATAGGAGAAGGATGAGTGCCTAAGAGCAAACCTACACCGCGAAGTAATACCTTAATGGTGGTCTCGCGGGGCTGGGGCTGGAGAGACCGGTGGTGGTTTTTAGTGGGTGTGAACCCACACGCGCCCGCTGTAGTTCCGGCGTTCAGGCGTTGGAGCTGCGGCGGACGTGTCTTTCTAAGATTTTCCACCTCCGTGTACGCACAGAAAAAAAAAAGGTTTAAACCGTACAGATCACCCAACTGTCCTAGCTGCGCCGATATTCCGGAGGACCCGGAGCATGTTTTGTTTCATTGTCCTAGATTCGCAAAGAAAAGGAAGAGTCAAGAGGAGACATTGGAAGGAACAATACCACCGGAAAATATATTTGGGAAAATGCTTGCGTTGCCAGGAGAACTGAAATGCAGTTAACGACATGTTGGGGGCGAACTCAGTGCAGGTTGAGAGAGGCAAAGAAGGCGAAAAAGACGCGGTTACGAGTGCAATCGATGGGTGAAAGGAGCAATGTCCAACCTGCGACGACGTACTTTGCGGTTTTTCCGCGGGGAAGAGGACAGACGTTAGGGGAGGGTTTTAATGGGTAAAAATCCTGCAAGTTGGGAGATTTATACTCTGGGACAGACAGACATTGAATTAAATAAGGTGTTTTAGCGAAAACCTTAAAAGCAGTCTGTTGGGAAGATTTGCAGAGAGGTTGGTGGATCCTGAATTGTTTTGACTAATGTGCGCCCACATTGGGCGCTGATTTATCAAAGTTTTTTTTTTTTTACTTTAAATGCTTTTAAAGATAATAATTTGGGAAAGTATGATCTCATTTGGTAATCTGCGTCAAGAATTGAAGCAAAGAGCAAATGTGCTGTGAATATATCCAAAAAATGACCAGCGTCGGCAACATTGCTTTCTCCAACCATTTCATTCATCCACTGCCCCTCCGCCGGGGTACTGGTACCCGAAAAACTTTTACTTTATGTCTCATGAGTCGTAACGAGCGCATTGAATTCAACGGGGTCCAATGAGCGACATGTTCGCTCTGTGATGTGTAATTACAAATGTTTCCACTGCTTTCGATTCAAACGCTTTCCCAAGTTCCTATGTTCACTCCACACACGTTGGTCCTCATATGAGATGACATGTTATTACTCACTTGTTGTTGTTGGCTCAATCGCCTTTGAGTGCATAATAATGAACACACACGCTATAGTCGCATTAAAGTTGCGTTTGATACGGGAAGCGTTCCTTGTCGCATTCGTCGTGTGATAGTGCGTTGATATCTCGTCGCTTCTGAATCGTCGTGGTTCGCTTGGATTTTTCAAAAAAGGGGGAGAAATACCAGAGATACCAGATACCAGTACGACATGAGGTCTGAAAATCCACGAGAGCTATCTACAAATAAATAATTTTCATTTCCAGTTGATTTTCTCGTCTCGCCCGGGAGGGTTTATGTCGATCGTGTTGATGCGCGAAATTGAATGCGACCCGCAAGATCGAATCATAGTCGTTAACGTTATAAACAAAAGGTGAGTTCGTTGCACGTGGAATAAGCTGATTTGGCTGCCGAAATCGATAAGATACACTCACGTATCTAAGATCGTACCTGGTCGATGGAATCGCGATCGGGCTTGCGAATCATTCGTTGAAGGTGTTTTTTTGTCTAAATCGTGGCATTGCCTGCATATTTTAATTTTATCATAATGCGAAATTCCTATGGAGGCATATCACCGTCTCGGCTGATTCCATGCCTTAGTTAACCTGGAGATCTTGCACCGGTCAAGTGGTGGAACGCGTGGAGATATACGATCCCCCGCCGAGAATTGTGAATAAAGGCTTTTGTGTAGTAATGAACGTTGTGCATTCGAACTCCTTCCAAATAGGCTGGAATATCGAGTTCCCATTCAAGTGATCGATGAGATAAAAATCTGCATCTCTTACCTATTAAATTGCAACCTTCATGTCACAGTGGATTAGAGATAACCAGAAAATTACAGCCACATCTTTGACACCTACTCCCAAGGATTTATTTGAACGAGACTCCCCCAAGGACTCGGCCTCTTCATTCTAAAAGGTAAGTTCCTCTTAAGAGTCGCAACCATTACTTGAGTGTTTGATACGGAATACCTCACCAGGTACTAGTCACCTGTTTGGCTCGCTTTGTGTAGATACAAGTATATAAGGTAAGCTTTCAGATACGAGCGGTGTACGATATGAGTCAGTCGATTGAGATTGATCGCACACCGCAAAACACCAAGCAAAGCAGACTCAGACACATTTCTCAAGGCTATCGGCTTAATAAGGCTTAATTAACCCTTAATCGTAACTTGAGATGGTCTGGGAAACTGATAGAGTTGTGGTATTGCTATGTTGTTTGATTCACTGATTTTTTTTTTGTATATTTGCGTAGTTAAGTAAACATTTGATAGGTATCGGAGAGAACCTGAGAACCGAGCAAGTATGGCATACCACATATTTCAAAGTACTTAGTGATAGCAGAGCAAATTGCTTCATGCTTTGGGTAATTTTAACATCAGTTATGAAATCGTTTTTGACCTTGGATACTTCGATCCCTAACATGTCATAGGGATAGAGAAAATTGCCCGCATGATTTCGGGTCGCAAGCTTCGTCGCAGGGTCTCAACCAGTTCAGCCTCCTTGGGTGGTTGCTGGAGTCTGGACACCATATAGAACTACAAGAAGGATTCTCGGTCGTTTTGGGTTCGGCTTTGGATCCACTCTCAGAGATCAACATCTGGCAGGCGATTTCGAAATAATTGGCCGGATCTGTAGGACGTTCTCCAGGTCCTACAGATCCGGCCACCGAGCGTCTGGGTTGGCTTGCCGATACTTCCAGTGTCAGTCCGCTGCTTCCCCCTCAGACAGTATATATGTATGTACGTGTACTCCAATAATAAAGAAAAATTCCCCTGTAGAGTCGAATGAGTCAAGTATTCGATCCTAAGTAGGAACTTGTCAATTGGCAGTGATCCCTCTGACCCATCATACATTAAACCTCAAGAGTTCAAGATATCAGATATTTTGTCAGGGGACATCAAACCAAGAACACAACCCGTCAAACTGCCTAGCAGTGTCAAAAGGGGTAACGGGGAGGAAAGCGACACAGGAGTTGCGAGTGGATCAATCCTCGGAGGATTTTTAAGAGTGGAAGAGGGCAGCTTCGATATCAACGTAGTTTCTAAATACGACAACGATGGGTGGGTGGGTCTATTGGCGGACAGCCAGAGTCTTCGAGGGTGGTTGAAATCCAGTACTGTTTCGCACGCGCCCCTGATAATGGGAAAATCCTTCATACTATAATCTAGGTTGCTGCAAATTTTAACAACTCTAGGATAAAGTTAAAGGGGGTTTCTAGTCATCCCCCCCCCCGCCAAAATAGTAATATACTATTATTAACTTAATTTGAGCAGATATCGATATGGAGAGTATTTTGAGGACTGCATAACGTATAGCTTCATAATTTTTTTTCAAATTTTTTGGTTGAGCAGTTTCCGAGAATGGGTCTGTTAAAGAAATCATCACTTTCGACCCCCGCATTCCACGCCTTTCCAAGGAGTGCCAAAACTAAAACTAGCGAAAACTGGCACCAAGAATTACTAATTTTAGTACTACCTTTCATTTGATACCCAACATGACTATATTCAGTTTAAAGAAAATTTTACACACCCCTTTTGCATGTCTCAGGAACCCCTCCTCCCCCCTCTTTAATCTCAACGTAGAAAGATGTCCGCATGGTCACAGTTCCTATTTTTTCATCAAATTCCTTCTGAGAAAAGTGCGTGTGACAGACAGACAGACAGACGGACAGGCAGACAGCCCATTTTAATTAGGCTATGTTTTGCAAACATAAGCCTAAAATTAAACTTCCGCCCACAGTGCTATATATACGGAGAAACACCAAACGATTTGCTCTCCGTCGCAGAGTATTAGGTAACCAAGTCAAACAGAAGGGATCTCCAGAATTCAATCTTCTTCGTTTGGAATCAGGACTCAAAGTGAGGAGGAATCATTGAGAACGAAACGGCACGACATTTAGCCGAATACCTCCGAATACCATCAACGAGTCATCTTACCCGTCACTTCATCCCGAGAAAAAAGGCAGGATATTCAATTTTTCAAATTCTCAAACGAAGAGATAGTCGTTTCACATAGAGGTGGGAAGGACACTCCTCAGAAACTCGGACGATAATACCTTTCAGAGATCCAGAGGCTTCTGGTAGGCAATCATCTAAGAGACGCTAAGTCCCAAAGACAACCATAGCAAATGACTAGCTCTTGTGGTATAGTACCGAGGATAGGAAAGCAAAGTCTACTCTATAAGGTGGGATGGAAAATTGAGGCTTAGGAACACTTGCTTCTAGGGAAAAAGGCTTGAAACCTAAAACTTGAAAGCTGAAGTCAAGTGCACACGGAGGCTAGCCGGGAATTAAGTTGAGAAACTTTTGTTTCTCTATCCCTCAAAACAACTGGAAGTTGTGAGCCGGAACAGGCTCCACTGGTTCGAGGAAGCTGAAACTAGAAAATGTATGTGCCTGAACGTAGGAAACTTTAGGTCCCTCCGTTGGGCGCCATTTGTAATGACAAACGAAAAATATCGATGATCAAATTACCATCCTGAGTGGCCCGAGACGCCCAGATGGAAGAGCTATTCCAAAGACCTATAAAAATGGACTAAATTGACCGTCACTGTCCGTCCGCAGTTTTGAAGCTATATCAAAGTGCTCCGTCGACACGTGCTAGCCAGGTTAGGGAATGTGCGGGGGGGGGGGGGGGTACTTTCAGCACTTCGATACAAAATACAAATGTTCTTGTCGGTGCGTGGGTCCGCACCAGATCCTGAAAAATAAATCAAACAACGAGGATTCACAAGAGCCTAACAAAATAAACACACGCGAGCTAAACCTGGAATTAAAAATCAGAAAAAAGGACGATTTGATGCTTGTATTTATTTGATTAGGCTCGCGCGAATCCTCGTATTTGATTTGTTTTTCAGGATCCAGTGCGGATCCACGTACCAGCAAGGACATGTGGAATTTTGTTTAATGACACATGAGGGATCGAGGTGCTTAAATGTTCCCTCCTTAATTCCCGAGCCTGGTTAGCACAGAGGCGTGCAAGCGCGTGTTGACGGAGCGCTTTGATGGCATTGGTATGGACTGGAAGCAGCTAGGAGTCGCGATGAATACTACCAAATCTGCCGGAATATTTTTTCGACATCTGCCGATAATTCCACTCGAAATCGCCTGAACTGCAAGAGGATGTGAAGCAGTAGGTTCATTCCACTGATGTTATTCAATGAGTTGCCATTGAAAGTTGGTGCTAAAGCAACTCGAAACTTTTTTTAAATAGCATGTTCTAGAAGGAGCTTGCTACGATAGAGGATTAGCGAGCAGCATGTGGTTGTTGGTATTCACTCATGAAGACTACAATTTCTTTCCGTAGCGAAGTGCTCCTCTTGTAGCCAAAAACGTTGCCTGGTGTGATCCAAGCTTAGCTTGGATGCACGACTGTATCGGTGTCTGTGTGGTGAGCGGCGCAGAAGCCAAACCAAAACCAAACTGCCTGTTCGCAGGGTTTGCCAGGCTGTCCACTGCGAAGTCCGGGCTGACACTCCAAACATTAGCTCCGCGAAGGACGTTGATACTTGCTGATGTTCCGAATGTTGTATCCGCCACTTATAGTCCTTGATGATGCTGCCAGTTCGCTTGGCTGATCTCCACTGCCGGAAACGACAGAGTAATTGTTGCCTAATCCACCATCTCCGAACTAAGTTTGAATTTTGAACATAGCGAATGAAAAACGACACTAATTGTGCCAAATGAGCGAAGAGGAGGTGTTGTTCCAACGGCTATCACGCCCTCGTCTGTAGATCTGGCCTATGACCCCGAATTGCAAAGGACTAAATGTCGATAGCCAGACTTGCCAATAACATAAGCTGGTGCCGTCGCCAAAAGGACTGCTGGATAACACCCTGACAAAGAGGAAGCCAAAAACTTTTTTTAGAATGGCGGAGTTCTAGATCTGACAGGAATCGTAACAATACCCTTAGTAAATTAGCAACTGACAAGTTGGTCGCTACAATACTCAACTCCCAGTATTTCACCTCGACATCTTTGCCGGCGAGAGTTACAATGATCCTTTATAAAATCTGACTCTCAAATCATCCTACCCAATCGATCTTTTATACTCCTTGATTTGGAGATGAAGAGAAATGCTACGGCGTTCACCTCAGCCGACGCCACAGGACGGGCCCCGGTCTTGTCGAGAAATGGGCAAGGGTTCTTGGCATATGCACGGTGTTAAAACGCAAGTAAGTCAGTCCGAGGAAAACAAATATGTATCTGTACGTTAAATATTAGCATCCTAACTGGAAAGACCGAGGAACTCGCAAAAACTCGCCGGAAAGGCGCATTTATATCTGCGCTCTGCAAGAAACCCAATGGTTTGGTGCCAAAAGCTTGTGCTACGAAGAGCGGTGATGCTTTCGGATTTGACATTACATTACAAAACAACTTTTCAGATAGGTAATATCATCATAATTTTTGTAATGCGATGATGATAGGTCATGCGGTAATGTGATGATGCTAGGTGATGTTGTGTTTTTAAGGTTAGGTCTAACTAAAAATCATATGGATTTGATAATAGCAATGTCAATTGTGTGTTAGCCTACGAACTTTTCAGCCTACCTGGTAGACTGAAACCTATCTCTATGCGAAGTGACAATTTCCTCCCTCAATTATATGACAAGACTATGATCTTGCCAGTCCTCATGTATTCCTCGGAAACTTGGGTTCTTAGCAAGAAAAATTGCGAACTCTTGGCCGCGTTCGAGAGAAGAATCCTTCGAAGAATTTTTGGCCCCCTACATGAGGATGGACGATTCCGTAGCCTACACAATTACGAAATCTATGAGCGATACCATGACCGTCCGGTTATGGATAAAATCCGACTCAATAGGTTGCGGTGGGCGGGTCACTTAATCCGTATGGATGAGGATGATTCCACTCGGAAAGTCTATAAGGGTAATATCTATGGTAGAAAAAGAAGACGAGGCAGACCCTGCCTAAGATGGAGCGATGGCGTAGGCCAGGACGCCAGACAGCTTTTAGGGATATGGAATTGGTGGACCTCGGCGCAAAACCGAGATGTCTGGAGTTCCTTATTAAGGCAGGCCTAGACCGTATACCGGTTGTTTCGCCGTTGATGATGAATTATATGACAGATAATTCATGTTGTCTCATCAAGTGAGTGTACTTTCCAGGCAGCATCCAAAATTACAGCTCAGGCCATAACTCAGAGACTTGAACTTGGCATGCATTGTATCACCTGAACGAGTAATAAGCTGCTGGCACAGATCCAGAAGCTGCGGTAGGAAGTACATCGAAGCTATTCCCTAATTCATCTGGAGGTGAAACGGAGTAGGCTATGACGTACATAGGTTCAATATCATGGGCGCGTGGAAAGGCTACTGATCATTCGGTAATGTGTCTACCTAGAAGTTTCTTGGCAAACATCTGCTGGCATACTGCGCCGTAAGCACCAAAAAATAAGAATGGTCGACAATTGGTCGCAAGTCTTCAATCTTAACCGGCGAGTAAACCATGGAAGTCGAATTGGGCTTTTTGAAAACTCAATTATGGAATGGAATTGACACGACGACGAGGACGACTTGTAAAAACAATGTTCATATTCCAGTCGGAGATATATGCCACCTTATGGAACTGCCACCAAGTGCTGCTGAAACTTAGCCAACTGAGTAAAGCGTATCTAATGTGGGTGGCAGGGCACTGGAATATTGCTGTGTGTGTCCTGAAGAAGCAGACAGACTAGCTCGTCAAAGGTCTAGCTCCACAATGGTAGAACTAGAGCCAGCATTTAACCATCGGAACAAACCTTGATAGGGCTTTCGCCAAGACGCTGTTCTTTAATTTGCCGCGTGGAAAGAATTGGGTGGAAGCCTCCGCTATATGTAGGCAATTTAAGGAAGAAAACGAGACGGTTGGCAACCATCCACCTCTTCAGAGCTTAGGCGAAAATGCTCCGGAAAGGTATTTCGCAAGGAGAAACTCTTTGCCCTTGGAAGGTTTTCAAAAGTTTGCGAGCACTGCACGAATAATCTGCTTAGGGGATTGTACTATGGGCAAGCTTTCTTATTGCCAACAAAACCTTATATGGCTCCGCGATATTCGTTGAAAATATTACCTCGTTAGATGCCAGATTCCTTGCTATAACTCCTCGTTTTTAGTGCCACTTTTTCTTGGTTAACTTTGGTCAGCGCCTGAGGCCAATTTTGCAGCTTGTATCAGGAGTTCCAAAATGTTTACTAATCCGACATCGAACGGCCTCATACTTGCACCCTGATCAGGCATTTGATGGAACCAAGTGGCAAAACCGATTAGGACGAACCGACCTCGCTTGTGAATGGGACAAAGGCTGAAGAAAAAGAAGAATTAGAAGAAAATAAAGGTCCAAAGTGGGACTATTTTCATGTCAAAATGTCAGGGTTTAATTTTGGGACCTATTCACGCTGGTATAAAGAAGGGAATGAAGGGAGATGCGGGGGATCTTTTCTCTTAGATCCTGTTAGAGAATCGCGGTGGTCACTCCCTTAAAGAGTTATTTGGCTTCCATTTGGGGGTATTTTGATATCATGATGGTAAAGGAGAGGGTTTGCCTAATCCTGCTAAAAACTGAAAACTGAAAAGTTATGCCCCGAAAGGTTATTTTGGTATGAATAATAAATTTATTGGTAGGGTAATCATCTGCGCGATAGGCAAGTTGGGTTACAGAGTAGGCCGCCCCCTTGCCGCAGAAATCTTTTCACGAGATTTGAGAGAGCGAGCCTCCCGCTTTTCTCTTCGTATGCTTCTTTGTCGCTGTGGGGATAGGGTTCAAAATTAACCCCAAAGTTTTGAAAATCGCCTCACTCCCCTCACGTGGTAAGGTTGGAAATCAAAGGTTGATCATGATGGTATCAAGGAAATTCCACTTTGAGGGGCCATAACTTTTCATCGGCTTTGTAGAGGTGGCGCCTCTTCCCTCCCCCTCCAGGAATGGGGTTGAAATTTCCATCTTTACTTTGCGATGATGGAGGTTCCTTCGTTGATGGAAGAAAATCTTCTTCAGGTTAAATGTTTTTAAAAACACATCTCCATCTTCAAATATTATCCGGTAAATCAGTCAAGGTCATTGCAAAAAAAGTCATTGGCGATGCAAAGTATATGGAGAGCTATAAAATATGAATGCATTGACTCCAAGCACCATTTGGCCATTATTGATTTTCTGTGACTAATATGTCGGTGCATGCATTAAAATAAAAAATATACGAAAATAGGAAATCTACATAGCAAAATAGAAGAGCTTAGATACGGACCTGTTGCTTCCTTCTCTCGGCGAAAATCAAAGTAAAAAGTGATGTCAACCCTTGGCCTGAATAACAAATTGGGGTTAACAAAAATTAATGCATATATCATTCGCGTAAAAGAACCTCAAATAGAATCCGCGGATTGCTCTGTTTTTTCCTGGCCTCATCAAAAGAAGATTTCGCAATTTCTAGAACGAGCCCCGTCCGCCGCAGGTTATAAGGTGAATGAGCGAAGAAAAAAACCTCTTTCCACATTCCTTCCTTGATTATGGCCATGGCGTGTGTATCTTGAGAAATGAATTTTTTCTCTCCACGTTTTTATTCTACGCTTATTAATAACTAATTCTTCCTGAGTCGGGCAACAGTCGATTTTCTATGGATTTCATGTTCAATTCAAGATTTCTTTATGCATCATTCCGGAGAACACAGTTAACTAATTAACATCGCGTTTTCTCAAAAGACTCGGCGGGCATTGAGGAAGATGTTCATGTAAGTGGATGGTATCTTTCTTATATGGTTGAGATATGTGTCGTATAGTTTCATGTCCAGATGACGGCGACAACGACCGGTTTTTTGGAATTTTGATATTGTTAATAAGAATTGTGATGCATTTTTAGATTGGATATTAAAGAGGCAAATAGATGATGTAGGAAGTGTAAATTGTATTGACATCGGAGTAAATGAACGACGTGGGAATGGCACCCACATTTGAAAACTATCTTATTTGTCTCCAATTCATGGTAATTAAAAAATAACTCATCAATGAATCAATCTTCGCTGTTGACTGATGACTGGGGTCAAGCGCAGATATTGTCCTCAAAAGGAGGGCAAGAAGAACGCTTAACGTACCCCTAAAATTAAAGGCGAACAGGAGACTAGAGGGCCAATCTGTAAGACACTACAACGCCAATCAAGAAGACTCAGGAGATTAGCTCCCTGTCGCATTGCTTGAATTTATATGGTGGAAAAAAAGCACTGCACATGTTCAACGTTTCTGGATCACTTGCGGGTGAAAAAAATGCTCTGGTGTAATACCGCGTATGTGATGCAATGCGCTGGAATGTGGCCACGTGGCTGCAAGCTGCTTATGGTTTGCCAATGGGATACCCAAAAGAATTATCTAGGCGCAATCGACTCACCGGCGCACCAACATATGAACCACAAGGGCCACGAGCCAGTAAGTCTCTTCGTACTTATCCCGTTTCGTCCATCTTAAAAACTTGATTTCCTCCTTTTGTGTATATAATAGAATCCTTGATGCCAATATAACCCTGAAATCAGGGAATGGAAATAAAGATGAAGCTCCATTCTTAAAAGTTTCGGAGTTTTGCATGTTATACGAAGTCTTGCGTGTTAGTAAAGACGGAACAGTCCATCAGACCAGTGGAAAATCCAAAGAAAAAACGGGAATACAGGAAAGAGGTTTTAGGTTGTTTCAAGTAAGGGAGATGCAAACAGGCAATTCAAGTGGAATAGTTCACACGCGTCTTTCGCATTAAGGCAGACAAAGAAATGTTCCAACTATGTAGGCCCAGGCCATCGTTTCTCTCAGTTACAAGGGCAAGAATGATGTTATCTGATCCTCCTCTTGCGGATGCTCCCTGGGAATTGCACTTCAAGCAAATTATTCACTCTTTTCTTACTACTTTCTGCATGTGGTAGGTGAATGCGTTTATGTACAAAGTGTAGGACTCCCGAAACAGTGCGCTATCGGACTACCAACTAGACACCTCCCTGTCATCAGAGAACTAGCCTAGAACCGTTTGACACATTTCTTCGGGCTAGCCATCCCGCTCTCCCAGCTTTCGGAGCCTTGAAGTCACGGAATTTCTTTCACCAACGAGAGGGGAGGGGAGGAAGGGAGTTGTCAGTTCAGGGAACCCCTTAGCGTCCGATCCCTCCGCCTTCTTCGCAATAAGAAGAGCCCGAACATAATGCGCAATACGATTCCAGCTGCCAGCGCTCTTCAGCACCTCTCCGACAATGTTGTCTGGAGAGAGCTCCCCTGTATCTGCATAAAGCTGCTGACGAAACCCGTTCCACCTCTCGCAAGAGAAAAAGGAGTGTTCAGCGTCGTCCGCTACACCATTGCAGAACACACAATCAGGAGATCGCGCCTTCCCAATCCTGTGCAGGTAAGACTGAAAACCTGCATACCTACTTAGAAGTTGGGTGATGAAATAATCAATCTCACCGTATCTTCGGTTCAACCACGGGTCTAAATTGTCGATGAACTGCGCAGTCCATCTGCCCCTTGGTTTATTTTGCCAAAAAAGTTGCCATTAGGTAAGAGTGCGTTGACGTTTTTCACAGGCAACCATCTCTCTTAAGTTCTCGCCCTTACGGTGGTAGATAGTTTTGCACTCCTTAGCAAGGAAGGCAAAGGGGATCACTCCCGCGATCACTATCACAGCCGGTTCAGAGACAGTGCGATAAGCAGACGCCCTTCGCAAAGCTCCCCGCCTTTGTACTTGAGTAAGGCGCTTACGATACACCGCCTTGTCAAGGGCATGAGCCCATACCTCCGTGCCATAGAGTAGAACATACTGTGTTGTTCCCATAAGGAGACGTATCCCAGTAAATATAGATCCCCCAACATTCGTCATTAGCCGACTCAAAGCCGAGACTCCATCGCAGCCCTGTCCGCTGCTGCTTTGATTTGCTCAAAGAAACTCATTTTCGAGTAGAGCATTAAACCAAGGTGCTTAACTGCTGGTTTTGACTCTATAGTCAACTCGCCGACTGATACGGAACGCAGGGTCGGGATTCTGCTTTTGGTCAAGATGACTACTTCCATTTTTTTCCAACGCAAGGCTGAGACCGGGAGCAGTCATCCATCCGCTTACCCGTGGCATCAATATGGCAAGTCTGGTTTGCGCCTGTTCAACAGTGCGTCCGACAACAAGTGCCGGATCGTCGTTTGCATAACCGACCAGGCGCGACTCTTCCAGCATATCGAGTCTCAGCAGACTATCATAAGAAGCTTTCCAGAGGTCCGGTCCTTGGCACGTGAAATGAGTTTTCTAGTGTGCCTAGCATATCTGTCCATCTTACGGAATTGCAGGCATTTCTGACATCAAGCGTTATGAGGAGCATTATCCGTCAAGATCAGCGGCTGTGTGCCTCGGCTCGATGAACCGCATCTACGACCTCCATAACAGCATCCACTGTGGATCTCCCTGTTCTGAACCCGAACTACCTTGCGGATAAGTCCCCGGCAGCGTGGATCGCTTCAGCGAGTTTACTCCTTTTGAGCTTCTCGAGCGCTTTTCCGGCCGTGTCAAGCATATGCATATGCATATGCATCCCCCGTGTTTGATTTCTCTGAGAAAAGCCGCACTTGGAGGAGCAATTCCTATTTCCTCATCCACCCCGTAGAGCATTCGTTTGTTTTCTAGTTAACACCTTGACTGGTTTCCGTTGTCAGGTTTGCATGGATTCGATTACTTGAATTGCCATCAAATCAGCTCCGTACACGTCTCTAGCTTTCCTTCTTCTGCCTATTCCGTAAATGGTATACGAGAGGTTACTAGCAGGTAGGATTCATTCTGTAGTCCCTTCACCATTGCGAACCTCCATACGGGTTTTCCGCCACTATATACACTATCCTCTGCGCCCAGCTCCATTTTGAAAGTACACACCGAAGATTCTGCAATTTGCTTTATATTGTGTGAGTCGAAGATTGTTCCTCGCACTCAAAATGTAGATGATACTCTACAGTTTCCTGATATGATTGAATTTCAATCTATCTAGGAAAAAGTGAAGCACCATATGGTGACATCCCCTGAGCATTATCAAACTGTTTTGGTCCAGTTCGAATACCAAGCTGAAACCCTCCACTTTTGTGGATTTGTCCTCCTTGACATTCATGAAATTTACCCCGGAAGTGTCCAAAGTTCATGTCCGGGCTCTCTTCACCCAACATGCGGATGATGATACTTTCCTTTGAGGACCCGGTAGCCAACATCCGACATATTTTTTTTAAGAATTCTTCTTTTCTTCCTTTACCACATCTGACATGTTCTGTCTTGCGTAGCTCAGTGCTCACAACTTGGGCCGACGGCTACAACTCAAAACCGAGATTACCAACTGGACCCACTTTGAGGCAGTCTCCTCAGTGCACTCCAAATAGGGAAGCCCATCGCGACCTTGACTGTTAAATCTTGGCTTAGTTCCATACACCTGCATATTTTTCCACAGGCATTCCCCGAGGATGGTAAATTGTCTCTTTAAAATTTTTCATCTCTGGAGGAAACTCCCACGGCAGCGGTCAAAACTAACGCTGCCGCCTTCGTATCCGTATGGAAGGGACCAGTTTCATTGAATTTCTGTCGCTGATTTCACGTCCCGGCACACCGGTCCTAATTTCCACAGGAGGCGTGGATGTAGGCCCTGGTGCGGAGCACAATAAAGCGTTCGCCATCACAGATGTGTTGGTTTTACGCTTCTTGCACGAATTACCGCTGATAGAAGACTGTGGTGCGTCCAGTGTGGATCTCATTTCGGGGTTACCAGTTTACCCCCACCTTCCGAACACATTACCCAGTGGTACAGCCACATCCATGTTCACATTACCAAGGTGCTTCATTTTCTTTCGCAGTGCCTTCTTCTTCTGCCGTCTTGGGACCTTTCCATGTTTACAGTGTCCTGACCGCTTGGATCTATTTCCACATATCAACAGCGTCCCCATCGCCAACTTCCATTCTCCCGTTCAAAATAAGGGTGAAGGAGAAGGTTCTGACAGGCAGAATTCAGCCGATACTCCCCCCTCCTTAATGCCCGAAGTTCCTTTCTTGCGAGCCTTCCTCTTCCGTTTTCGGATAGATTTGGGCTGTAGTACCGCGGACGGTCCGGCCGTAGTTGGATTCCCAGTTTCTCCGAAGTTGAGAGTTTCCGTACTTTCCTTTCTGGCCAGCTTTGCCGTAGGCACTAAATGCAAGTTTGATAGGGAAAGCATACCTTGTACAGATTTATCCATAAGGCGGCATGAATGTGGTAGTAGTAAAGTATTACAGGCCTCCTCCACCACGACAAGGTGGTCTCCGAGGGGGAGTTCGTGCAACCTACCAATAAGTTTATTAATTATCCGAATATAGCGCTCTTTCGGACCGTCGTAACTTTTTAAGGCGGGGTAACGAGGGATAACAAGGGGAGATCTTCCTGTTTTTCTTAAATAACCACTTTATCTCCTACCTCACCAGGGATGAGGCTGGCAGATCAAACTTTACCATGATCGTTATGGTAATTTCCCTCAATTGAAGCGCATTGATTTTTTAAGGGCTAGTGACCACCGTGATTTTTCCAGAGGATTTCAGGAAAAGGGCCTCCCGCTTCTTCCTTTATATCCTCTTTTTGATCTGCAGGGATGGGATTCGTAACTATTCCTTACCTTTTTTTGAGAATGACGGGGTCCTAAGCCCGCTTCAATTTAATGCTGGACCGGACCAAATGGGGAGCAACTTACTCCCTCTTTCCTGGTCCACGGACCCCTCGCTTAGGGCTTGCACCCAAACTTTTCAAAAATGTCAAGCGATGACGGCTTTACGGTTTCTTACCAGGGCAGAGGCAAATCGTCAGATGCTGCCTCACCACAACGAATGATATAAAGGAGCACTCAACATCTGCGAGCCGCTACGGTCACGGTGCTCCCAGAGCAGAGGTGAGGCAGCGTCTGACGATTTGCCTCTGTCCTGGTAAGAAATCGTAAAGCCGTCATCGCTTGACATTTTTATTCCTTACCGTTTTGACATGAAAGTAGCCCTAATTTGAGGCGTAATCGCCGCCAAAATACTTCAATTGGGTTAGTGACGAGGGAGTTTCTTCTTCCTTCGTCAAACTGCCTCGTCCCCTCCCCCTCCTCATCAGGTAGGATTGGAAGAACTCACTGAACTCACTTTGAGGGACCGTAAATTTTCATTGGGGTCCAAGAGGGGCAGCTCCTTCTCCTCCATAAGCTTTCTTCCTCTTCTGGGGATGGATTTGAAAATTCAGACTTTACCAAATGACGGAGTCATGATTTTTTTAATTCCATCATCATCCGTTGATTGACCCTGTACTATCTTTTCAATCTAAATTGTATGAGTTCGTAGCTATTTTGTGGTGATGAATGTGATTTGAATTTGAAGCAATCGAAAAACGTGAATTGAAATTCACTTTGGAGCTGGATTGTCCAAAGTACAATAGGCTGTCATTCAAAACTATTTTCTTCTAAATCGAACAACAAAAGATTGTCATGGTCCATTCATAGCATGGAAAATCGGACGTACATCTATCTATTCTGAATTTGACCCACTGTATCTTTAGATTCACGTCCAACAATCAATTTCACGAGAACTCTGGAACGAGTTCAGTATGTGTGCCATTCAATAAAAATTAGTTTCCAGTTTCAATCTTTTCCTGATTACAAGCAACTGACGGCGGAAGCTGTAAAAAGAAAGTCCCGCTTGGTCTTTCTCTACGACATTATGTGATTATTGTCACAGCATCCGAAGTAATTCAAGAGCAGATAGGCTTCTACTCAATGGAGCGTGGACCTTCATTTTAATATGATTCAAATCATAGGGAATACTTGCAAGAGGAGGTTCAATGGTCTCAATGGAATGGGTACCGTGTCTTGCACTATCATCAACATGGGGATTTCAATAAAATGCGTGGCTTGCCGCTCGTTAAATTATAATTACTCCCAAGCCTATCCACTCTGATTATACGTATAACAACTGGTTAAGATTCATATTTATGATTTTATTATAGTTAAGGGGATGCCTGAGTTGATGGAGGCTAATTTCTGGGAAATCAGTGGAAATTTTCTTGAAGGTCGCTATGGAGCTGGGGGGTCACATCTAGAGGCCATCAAATGAGGCCTCGCTCCTCATCGGATTACGTATCTCAAAGATTGCATAACATCATCCAATTGGCAGATATTAAACGCTCGACATCAGAAAACTTCCTCGCTAATCCACGCCACCCCATTACCGTTTTAACTTTACAGGATGTAATAAATATCTCGGTGGCGACAGACTATCGCCACATAAAACCCGATTCCTCCGTCTAAGTTGCTGCGGCGCTTTCGAGGAAAATTTGCGAATTGTTTCCGTTTTTATCGTCATCTTTATTACGTTCATACATAAACCTATTTATCTGCATACAGACATAGTGAGAATTGATATCTCCATTCCTATTTCCTCAAGTAATTTGATAAAAGATGTATTGCAGACACGCTGGATACAGATACAGATACAGCCCAGAGACCCGTCGAAAAAAAAAACAACGAGTGAATGGAGAAGTCCAGTATGCGCCATAGTCATAGTTTATCTTCTAAAAGTTTTGAAAAGTTAAAATGATTCGAGTGCGACAAAGTGTAAAAAATATAGTCCATGAAATTGGACCCCGGCTGGCTATAGATACTTCCATATATCTAAAGTATCTTTGGACAACTACAAAAAGGCGAAACGTCGCGGCGGCAATAATGATGATGATAACGACGACAACAATTTCCCAATGACGATTTATCTAGATTGTGTAGGTTTTCATTTCTTCAACAAGTATTCCAATCCGCCTATCTGTCTTGCTATTATCTACGATATCTATCTGTGTATCTGAAGGAGAAAATGAATTGATGTGGCTTCTCGAGTAATTTTCTCATGCCGCTGTTAATTAAATTTAGTTAGAGAGTTAAGGAAAAGTTAAAAGGCAAGCAATTTTGTAATAATTCAGGACTGGAGAAAATTAGTTTGTGGCCTTTTGCATTGTGGGAGGACAATGATAGGAGAATTGTTAGGAATTAAGTTTGCAATTTCAGTTTGAAGTTGGTTTATCACGAATTGAGTTGAATTATATTTTCGACTTTTGATTGTGGTTCGAAGAAAGTTGCTGGAGGTGATAAAAATATCATCATCATCACCTTTTTGCTGTTGACCTAATCGAAATTCAAAAGTTTCGGGTTTACGGAAACTTGAAACGCTGGAGGCTACGAATTTGTTATTCATCAAATTACCTGGATTGAGGAATTAATTAGGACTTCGAAGGGGAGGCCCGAACTTGGTAGCAACTAAAAATAAAGAATTTGTAATCAATGGAGACAGGGAAGTGCCTTGGGATTCGCACCCACTAAAACCACCCTCCGTCTTTCCAGCCCGAGTTCCGCGGGACCAAAATTTAGGTATTAATTCGCGGGGTGGGTTTAGCTTTAGGTACTGGCGATTCTCGTCCTTTGTGCTTTCCTCTTTCTTCTTTCCTTTACCATCTTATTTTGTATTTTTATAATTGCAGAGAAAACCGTAAGCCAGTTCCTCTTTTACCTCAGCATCTCCGCAACTATACTCTGCCGGCTCACGTTCCTTCCAAGCGCTTGGTTCAGGGTCCTTCTTTCCATCGCAAACCTTGGTCAATGAAACATGATATGCTTTGCATCCTCCGGTGTGTCACCAAAGCGATATAAATACACCCTGTAGCAACCTCCGTGTTCCGTGAGGAACTGGCTAACGTGGTTTCTCTGTGTCATCTCCCAAGCCATACCCTAATATTGGGAATTGCCCTTCGAAGACTCGTCCCATCTGTGTTGCCAGAGATCATACGACTGTGACCTTGCCGCATTCCTATGTTCTGTTTCCCCTCCCTACCTTTTGCATGGTATAACACACTCGTTTCGTTCGCCAGAATGTCGGCTGCAACCATGCCCCCACCACCAAAGCTTCCTGTTTCCGCCTTTGAGAGTTTGCGAGCGCCTCCGCCAACACAGGTTACACGTAGAGTAGAATGGATCGCACCGGCTAAAAGCAATTTTCTGCAGTGTTTCGCCCACTGACATTCAGCAATATTCTGGCAGGGGCGGTGGCGTTGTCAGCTACCTTTTGACACGAATACTCTAAATGCTCCCTAAAACTCAGTTTGGTGTAAATCAAGTACTTGATAGCCGGCTTAGAGACGACCATATACCCACCGACTTCCACCTTCACTGTGTTTTTTTCCTACGGTTCGTTATTAAGACCGCTTCCGTTTTCTCATCCGCCAAGGTAAATCCAGCCAAGTCTTTATCGCTCTCACCCTCCCTGTCGCGTAAACCTCAACATTCTCTAGGTGCTTCGCTGCAACAACTACGTAGCCTCCTCTGGGACGGGAAGTACAAGCACTTCATTATACACGACATTCCATAGCAAGCGACATACTACCGAGCCCTGTGGTACCCTCGCTGTGACGATATGCTCTTTGTGACCCTCATCTATCCCATACCAGAGAATTCTTTCTGAGAGTAATTTTTCACTAAACACGCTAAATATCCAAGAACACCTATGTCAGCCAATGCGCTTAAGGCTTTAGCTTGGATACAGAGACGCTCTTGGTCCTGCCGCCGACGTCAAGCCTGAAGAAGTGCTCCCTTCTGTTCAACACTTCATATAGGTCCTCATGTTATGGCTGCAAGGACTCCCGGGAAGCATCCATACGAACCAAGATGCTTGTTCAGACATCCAGATCCTTGAGGATATTAACTCTCGTCGAAGAATAACGGAAAGGCGGAGGTGATTTTAAGCCTAGTGGTGGAAAGGGATGACCTGTTATCGAACACAGGATTGCCGGAAATTGCGACCACGAAGAGCACTCGTGTGCCATTATAGAGGCCTCCAGTGTTCTATGTCAGCGTTCCAGCAGCCCATTGTATTGCGCGTACTACCCAATCGTCCGGTGGCGTTTGAACCCCAGGAGTTTGCCCAACTCCGAGAACAGGGAAGACACGAACTGCATTCCCTGGTCAGTAATAACTTCGGCCGGAACTCCTAAGTGTGGCATCCATTCCCGACAAAGGGCCTCGGCGCACGATTGTGGGGATATGTCGGCCAGAGGTATTGCTTCAGGTCATCGCAGGAACCTATCGATGATTGTGAGGTAATACTTGAAGCCATGCGAATCTTGCAAGGAACCAATAATGTCGATGTGGATCGTGTGAAAACGCTTTGTAGACCGAGGGAATGAGCCTACTTCTTTCTGCACGCGTGTGGTGACTTTACACTTCTGCCACGGAGTTAACATTCTTATTCATTGATGGCCAGAAATATTTTTTAGTAACAAATCGAGTCGTTGCCCGAATGCCTGGGTGTGTTACATGGAATGCTTCCCAGCGGAAAGCGGCCGGAATATATGGCCTAGGACCCCTTTTCAGAGGTCTCGCAGAGTATTTCGAAGGTTGAGCCGAAAAGGAAAAACTCCCGCAATTTGTACTTGAAGTTGTCCCTGAGGCTCTGAAGTACCGCGTCATCTTTTTGAGCCTCGGTGATTGCCGAAAAATCGACCGTGGCAGAGTTTTTAACCTTTGAGAGGCGTGACAACGCATCTGCAGGAACATTATTTTTGCCGGATATATGCTGGACGTCCAAAGTAAACTGGCGTGTGAAGCTCAGGTGCCAGTGTTGGCGCGAGGACGCTTTGCCGGGCTTCTTCTTAAAAGCAAAGGTTAGAGGCTTGTGGTCCATGAACACTGTAAATGGCCTGCTTTCTAGGGAGTATTAGAAGTACTTTATTGCCATGTATGTAAGCGACTAATAGCTCACGATCATATGTGCAGTAGTTCAGTAGGGCTGTATTAAATTTCTTGGAAATGAAGCTCAACGGCTGCCAGATTTGGTTCATCTTTTGGTGAAGGGCAGCACTTACTGCGATGTCTGAAGGAAATACTACGAGTGTAACGTTCGTTAGCTATCGTTTGGATAGCTTAAAAGCCTGGACGACCTCCGTAGATCACGCAATCACACGTGAGTCTTTGGTCTTGGTCCAAAACAAATAGGCATTGAGGATTGCTTGTTGTTGTGCGGCTTTGAGCAAGAAGCGACGGTGGAAGTTTAACATGCCGAAAAACCTTTACAGATTTTTGACCATTTTAGTTGATTCAACTTTGCTGACTCATTTGCCGGCAGTCGTACGATGAGGGTGCCTTTTAATTTGCAGTAGGAACACTCCTGGACTGGAAAATGAAACGCGTTCAATTGGTGGACGCCCTGAATATCCTGTATCTTCGGGTGAGCTTCCTCTCGAATCGGGGAAAGTGCCAATTTCAGTGCTGACAGACACCTGCTGTGAAGTTGAGTTGATGTTGTGGAGAAGCCGAAGCAGATGGTGCCGTGAATCATCGTCGGTTTTGCTTCAATCCCAACAAGGTTTCGCAATGTTAAGGTAAAAGTTGTTTAGACTATAAGTAAGGTGGAAAATTTCGCATCCTAATAAGGTGTTGTGGCCTATCAAGTTGTTCGCGTTTTCGAATTCCACGAAGTACAGATGCAGTGTCTGGTAGGGTGCGTTAACGTTTACAGTACAAATCTTCCTTCGGTTCCACTTACCGCTTCTTTTGCTCTGCTCGCTTTTGATCGCATATTGCCTTTTCAAGGAATTCAAGGTCTCAGCTTACATTGCCTCCAACTGTTGCATACTAATTCCTTTTGAACGATAGCTATGTCACCTACGGCAGACTACCGAATGAAACATATCCCTGGTATATCTTGGACACTGAGCCGGCACCGTTTGACACTTTACCATGGGGTAGGCCTATTCAGTGTAGGAGCAGAACCCCTTGGTTTTCTTAAGGCATTCCCTACCAAAACATGCAGTTAGGCGACTGTGATTTCTCGATCGTGTGCGGATAAGACTGAAAATACCTACCAGTGTAGGTAATAGTCAACTTCACCATAATTTTGATTGCATTGCATTGAAACACAACCGTACGTATTTGATAAGATGCGCGGTCCACGTACCTTTCGTTTCTCCTTCCTAACATTGCTGCTATGCGAAGAGAGTGCAAGTTTCCTCTTTACAAGCGATGGCTTCCTTATTCCAGTTAATTAGGCACAACTTACAGAGACCGTCATCTTTTTACTTGTGCTAAGTGTTTGGGATACACCTACTTGCTGAGGGAGTCTACCTATATTTCGGAACCGTAAGTAATGACGGATTGTACCGCTAGATAAGGGATCTCCTTCATTGCAAATCTACTTTAAGAAACTCACCTTCGTGTCTATTATCCTCACCACTCCTGATGTGACCTTCATATTGCGCTGTCTTTTCAGAGTCTTGTATAGTAAGGCGCCGTGCCCTGAAATAGCCTGCCGGAGTCCGCAAAAGATCGCCTGGAGTATGGAAACGATCTTTCTGCGCCTCAAGCATGTGGTATCACCAGCAACTGATTACTTGGTACACTGACGGATCCCTCACAGCAGAGGGAGCGGGTGCCGGTGTCATTGGTCCAAGGAAAATGTACTTTGAGCCAATGGGCAGGTACACTAGCATATTCCAGGCGGAAATTTACGCCATAGACAAATGTGCCTCCTTTAATCTGCAAAGGAACTACAGGGGGCAGAACATAGCTATTCTCACCGATAGCCAAGCAGCGATCAAGGCACTTAGGTCCAACCAGGTGAACTCTAAACTGGTATGGGAATGCCTTGAGAGACTGAATACACTCGGCTGGTCCAACAATGTCTGGATACTTTCGGTTCCAGGCCATGCTGGGTTGGAAGGCAATGAGGCAGCGGATGAACTACCCAAGAAGGGAGCAGGGGAACTATATTGGGCCTACCAGGGATGGAGCGGTCCAGGGTGCTTATTGGGGGATACGAACCCATGCGCACAATGGATTGCTTAAACATCACCAAAAAGAACCTCCGAATCGTAGTGGGAATTCTCACTGGTCATTTTCGGCTGAACTATCACCTAGGGAAGTTAGGGATATCTACGGACACTGCCTGCAGGTTCTGTGAGGAGGAGGACGAAACCTCTATACACGTCCTGGGACAGTGTCCGGCACTTGTGCAAAGCAGGTCGAGACATCTGGGAGAACACTTAATACCAGATGCAAAGCTGAAACTTCTGGAAGTAGGGAACATACTAAAGTTCCTAACGGTTACAGGCCTGCTTGAGATACTATGATCAACAGGTACACTATAACCAATAAAAGGGGCACAATAGTTCTTCAAGGGCGCGGTGCGACTTTCCCTTAACAGAATAATAATAATAATGTGGTATCACCTCGTAGAATTACGTTCAGGGTTATCTCATTGTCAGCTCGGATGGGGTTGACAGCAAAAGGTCCTCCACTATTTCCTCCATCTTCATTGCTTCCATGGAGCAGGGTGGTCAATAGACACCGAGTTATTTGGTAACCAATTTATATCTGGGACCCCATGGACTCCCTATTAGCATTGCAGATTAACTCCTGACAGAATTGTGCTTTCCACCTGTTGATTTTGGCGTAGTTCGTTTCTCCCTCTTTTCTATTCTCCGAATCTAAAGCTTATCTCTTTTTGGTTTCCTGCACGCTGAGCAATCAGCCGAAGTCGGAGGTAGTTCTCTCGTAGATTTGCAATTTCAGCTCATCACAAATACACAGGCAACTTTCCGTGACGGAGTTTCCTTTTGGAGGACCAATGTTGAATGTACTAGCATTCAGTCATAGCTCTTCTGTCCACGACTGGGTTTTGTCGTTCATTTAACCCTGTTGGGAGAGCTTCGACAAACTTTCGAACATTTGTTTTCTCGATAGTTATTTGCCGGACGTCAAAATATTGGGAGAACCATTTATCTTTTCGAAAGAAATGTACTGATGATCACTGGTCGTGAAATCTTCCAGTATCTTCTATCGTTGCACTGCTGAAACTAAAGTCATGTTACGTCCGGGGTAGTGCTTTTCGAAGCAGGTCGCCCAAATTTCGGGGTGCTGCCGATATCTAGTGCGATAAGTTCTCTACTGGCGGCTATCTCCACATGTGCCTCTTGGGGAATTTTGGCATTAAAGTCTCCTCCGGCTAGAAACCTCACTTCCGTGTTCCAAATCTCGTCATTCGAAGTGGCGAGTCTATTCTGAATAGCGAACATAGATTCGTTCCGGTTGGGGAAAACGCTGGAAAAAATCGCTTCCGCATTACGAACTCTAGATATATTCCACGATAGTCAGTTCCTACCTTGGTCCTGCTCGTTGGGCAGCAACAAGTCAGCTCTTCATTCTTGCACCATTTGTCCCATTAGGCCATGAGCAGTTGCACTCCTATCCATGTTTGCATACAGAATGGTTTTTCAGTCCCTGTAAATCTTCTTTGAAGATTTACCATCTGGTATCATCCGGAGCTAGGAAGATGAGGCCCATCTTCTTTCTGCTGATAGCGGTTTTTGCAAAGAATTCAGCATTTTTCCGACCGACTCGGAAGTGCCCGGATTCGCCACAATTGTAATACAAAGTGGTTCTGTCTTGTCCTTTATAAGCCCCTGCTATATGCCCCTAGGCCCAACACTTAAAACAACGGATTGGAACTCACTTTCGCCTTATCCTGCAAATGATCTACCCAGTCTTTATTTTCCTGCAATGAACAAGCTGGCACACTGTTTTTTTCAGGGACAGTGAAAATTGGTAGATGAGGGCACGAACAGTGGTTTTCAAGCTGAAGTAAATGTGATGAGTTGTACTTGCTCCGTCGCAAGCCAAACTTCCTCCCTTACCATTTGTATAAACTTTTACTGTTCCGATCATTACTTAGAAGGCATCCTTGCGGAGGTACCGATAATTTGAACCCCTTTCTTGTTTGCCTTTTTTCGTTCCCGAACAACAACATGTTGTAGTTTTGGATATACAGTGAACTATGCAAAGGACCTATTTCAGAATTATATGGAGCTAGGAGTCCGTTTCGAAGATAGGTGCACTTTTCACTGAAGTCGGATGTATTAGCATTTTGGTTACTTAATACCTCATTGGCCGAAAATCCTTCTAAATCAAGCATTCTCTGAGTTTGACGGTAGTTGACGGTGGGGAATGTAAGACCCGGGTTTAAAGTATGACTGAAATAATTGGAAGAAATCATGCTACTTTATATCTCCAGCTGTGTATCTTAGGTGAAAACAACTCTCACGGGTACTACCCGTAGTAGTAACTACTTTTCGAGTGATGACTACATAAAATGCTTGGCAAAGTGAAAATTCGTCACGTTTATGTTAACATCAGAGTTCTCTACGAAAGCAAACGATAACGTCTTTAGTAGATTCGGTAAAAAAGCCTCACTATTTCTTCCTTATTTATTCATGCCTTCTATTTAACGAATGCTTGCTTTAGTTACCAATTCTTGGATTGTAGTAGGATATTCGCATTCCTGCAATTGGGTCCGGAAATTAAGCTTTCCTCGTTAGTACCCATTGGTGAAAAGACAGTTAAATCTCTTTCTTCGCAGTGAAAACTATCTTTCTACGCAACTTGTCTGTTATATGTATATGAATCGACTACTTTTCAGATTTAAAAAAAAACACTTTCTTTCCCTACTCATATTATTCCGACCATCTTCCTAAGTCGCAAACATTCGCTTGACTACCCAATGCCCTCATCGTTCATCTAGTTGTCCACTGTGACGGCAACAGCCTCACAATAATAGCAAATGAATTGAAAAATCTAATATGATGATTGAAGGTTAATTAATTTGGTATCCTGATATCCTAATATCCTGAAAAAAATCGTTAGTATTAATTTAAAAAAAAAAATCCTGTAGACGTTTACTTTGCTGATTAAAGATTCAGATAACCAGTAAAGAAACCTGGAATTTAGGATAAAAGAAATCAATAAAATTCTTATATTGTGTGAACAGAAGTGGGTGAGAACAAGAATAGATACTTTCTAAGTGGCACCGAACCAGGTCAAAGGAAGGATGCGAATCCTCTGTGTAGAGAGATTCTAGCGAATACCGCATGATAGAAAGAGGCTACAATTGCAGTGTTGACTTTGGAACTTCAATGCAATATATAAATCTTGTTAACACCTTTTATCTTTAACTTTGCATCCTTCTGATGTTGACCTAATCTAACAAAGATGAAAATGTAGGTTTTGTTATGAAGATTTTCTTTATGAACGTCGACCTTGGGTTACTTTCGCTTGATTAGAATAGACTGACAAGAGCTGACCTTGGTCCCTGGTCTACAGCCAGTGTAGGTGGAAAAATTCATTGATTTTTTTCAGATACTCTGATTCCACTAGAACAATTACGCAATGATTTGAATGAAAGAAATTTTCCCACACTTTCCTATTAAATAAGTTCCTTTTTTTATTCGATGTGGTGTTCGTCCTTGGGAGAAAAGAACAGTTGAATATGAGTTTGGTGGTTATCTTTCCAGTGCGGTATATGAAGACTTAGGTTATTAAATCGTCCACTGAATGGATAATAAATCGAAGTACGGCGAGAGTATTAAGATCTGAATTGATTACAGACGGTAGATAGCCAATTAAATACGACACGCGCCGACTTTTAGATTGAGCTTGATACTACGAACACGAAATTCGGTCACGTGCCCTGAGGTGACTGGTATTGCTCATTAGAATTCAATAGTCATTTTTCATTAGGATTGGATTTTAGATAAATATAATTAATTTTTGGAAGAAGATTATGTTTAACCCTTTAAATTGGTGGGTATGCGTCATGCAGATTAGATACCTGCATGCATGCATGCTCAGATTGTAAAGTATTTTTTTGTTTTTATGGATGGAGGTGGAAATCTTAGAAAGACGCTGCTCCGCCAGGTTGCAGCAGTGTGTGGGATTCACACCCACTAAAACCACCGCCACTCTTCCGCCCCTCCCCACGTGACCCCCGTGAAGTATTACTTCGCTCGTCCATGTCGCGTCTCCGTCGCGCCGCCTTCCGAGCTCGATCCAATTCCAGGAACCTCATTTATCGCCATCCAGCTTTCCTCCGACGTCAGCATCTCTTCCACCAGGTTGGAGGGCTCGATGCCCCCCCCCCCCCCCCCCCCCAAGATGCTGTTCAACTTCCTTTTCTACTGCAGAAATCTGGGACAATGGAGCATAACGTGCTCCGGGTCCTCGGGTGTAGCACCGCATGCAGGACAGTTGGGAGACTCATCCAACTCGAAGCGATGCAAGTACTTTCTATAGCCACCGTCTCCCGTAAGGAACTGTATCAGGTGGTAATTCAATTCTCCGTGCTTTCGGTTGACCCATTTCTCGATACACGGGATCAATGTATGGGTCCACCGGCCCTTGTCGGAATTATCCCACCGTTGTTGCTACTTGCCACACAACTCTCTCCTGATGGCTTTTCGGAAATCCACGTTCACCTCGGCTGGGTTTGTCTTCCGTTTTTCGTAGAGCCAGTGTGCCTCGCTCGCTAGAATATCTATAGGGATCATTCCCGCGATGACACACACTGCCTCCGTCGACGCCGTCCTAAATGCGCTGCACTCCCTTAGCGCAATTGGCCGGTATGCCAAACTTAAGGTGCTTCAACGCTCCCGCCCAGACAGGGGCCGCGTATAGCAGGATCGACCTCACCACTCCCACGATGAGCAGCATGCGACTATACTTCGGCCCTCCTACGTCAGGTAGCATCCTTGCGTGAGATGAGCTAGCATTTGCTACCTTCTCTCGCGCATAATCCAATTGTCCGTCGAACCTCAGCTTGGCATCGATCATCACCCCCAGGTATTTGACAATTGACTTTGAGACGACCTCACTATTACCAACCCGGATGTTAACTGTGTTGTTCTTCCTACGGTTGGTAATGAGGACCGCCTCCGTCTTTTTGTCCGCCAGCTCTAGTTTGGCCATTCGTAAGCATGACTTGATGGTATGAACGGCTTCATTTGCATAAAGCTCCACATCCTCGGGATGCTTTGCAATTGCAACTACCGCCAGGTCGTCGGCAAAACCAATCAGCGTTGCCTCCTCTGGCACGCGTAGGCCAAGCACTCCGTCGTACATTATGTTCCATAGCAGTGGTCCCAATACAGAACCTTCAGGCACACCTGCTGTCACAATGTACTCCTTCGGCCAGTCGTCCATCTCGTACCAGAGAAGTCTGTCTGAAAGGTAACTCTCGATTAGCCGAGCGAAGTAGCTAGGAACACCCAGTTTGGCCAAAGCGCCTTTAATCTAGCCCCAGTTGACTGAGTTAAAAGCATTTTTGACATCCAGCGTCACTTGAGCACAGCATTTGCCCATGACCATTGCATTTCGAGCCAATTCCATGACCTTTGCTACTGCATCGACCGTAGAACGGGCTCGCCGAAACCCATATTGCCGCTCTGAAAGACCACCCGCAAGCTCGATGAACGGGAGCAGCTTGTTGTATATCACCCTCTCCAACATCTTCCCCATGGTGTCTAAGAGACAAATAGGGCGATATGAAATAGGTACGCCGAGTGGTTTTTGGGGCTTTGGTAGCATTACCAGCTTCTGCCTCTTCCACTGGGCGAGAAATACTCCTTCCGCCATGCACAATTCGAATGTGCTTGCGAACCACCTTGGTCTGGCCTTGGCTGCCACCTTCTGAGCCTTGTTCGGAATTCCGTCCAATCCCGGAGCCTTGCTATCCCCAGTACGTCTGCAAATTTCTCGAAGTTCCTCTTCGGTAACACCAGGGATCGAGAAGACGTCCTGCTGAGCTGCCAGTTAGGGTTCCCTTTCATCCTGCGCCTGTTGCGAGAAAAGAGTTGTAATTATTTGCAAGAACAGCCATGGGCATGTCACTTGAGGTGATTTTTGACGGCGGATCTTGTTCATTACAACTTGGTAGGATTAGCCTCCATGCAGAGCTTCTGGTAGCATTCCCGCTTGTTTCTCCGTATGGCCTTCTTAAGGTTGCTTCGCAGATCCCTGTATTGCTCCTCACGCTCTTGGTGCTCGGGCCTTCCCCTTGTCTGTCTCCTCGCTCGGAGACAAGAGGATCTCATGGCAGCGATCGCCTTGTCCCACCAGCAATTTGGTCTCTTACCGTAGAGCAAACGTCGTCGTGGCATTGTAGCGTCGCATGCTTCGGTTACACACTGAGACAGCTGTGTGACCCTTTCCACCGCTGTACCATCCGGATCATGGGCTCCCTCCAATGCCGCAAGGAATGTCTCCTCGTCGAAAGCTCCGATAGACCAGCCAACCGCCTTAGCCTTTCCATCTCCAGAGCGTCGTTGATTGCTTCTCCGGTTTCCAATGCGGAGGAAGATGGCCTGGTGGTCACTGTGGGTGTTGTGCTCACTCACTTGCCAAGCCATCCCCCTCACCAGGGGAGTGCTAACAAATGTGTTATTAATTAGGGAACATAAGGTAAATTTCTTAAAAATTTTAATCAATTCTTGGGAGAACAGATTATCCTTGTCTTTCCTTATCCTTTGCCTTCTTGACGGATGAATCGCTTAACTAGCGACATTCATTTCGTTCTTCTGATTTTTTTTGGATTAACAAATTTATTCAATAGAATGAAAAAGTGATGTCAAAAATCAGATATAAGAGGATAGATACATAAATATTTATCTATTCCATTTCGATTCCTTTGTTTTTGTATTTAAATTCAAAATCTTTAGACTTTGGACAACCTATGTTGTAAGTGTGAGTTGAAATCAATTCATTTCAGCCGGATACAACCACTCCACACCTTTCTTGTATTGATAGCATTGTTATGGCCTAAATTCATTAATTAAGTAACTTTTTATAGAAAAAAAATTTAAATTTATTTGAATTGAAATGAGATTCGACACTCGCTTATGCGTGTGAATGAAGCCACGTCGAAATGTTATTGATGTTATACAAGACATTATGGAGTCGAACTGAGGCGGCAAATAGGAGCGTCAATGCCACTGGTTCACTTTTCTTTGGTTAGTAATTCCAGCCGATGGGATTGTTTTGATGATATCTGCAAAATAAATTTGATGTTGATTCCATATTATGATGTGTTATGTCTGCCACCTCGATTCACATGCCAAAGGTGCACACAAATACTTCTTTTTCTGGGAGTAAGGTAGGTGAACGCAGAGTGCTGGACTCCCGCAACAGTTTGCTGACGGACTACCAACCAAACATCTCAATGTCATCAGAGAACTAGCCTGGAATCGTTTGACACATTACTTTAGACTAGCTCTTCCGGCTTTGGGAGCCTTCAAATCAGGGAATTCCTTTCACCAACGGCCCTCCACCGGTCGAACTCAATCTTCTTCGCAGTAACAAGAGCCTGCACATAATGTACAACACTACCCCATCTGCCAAGGCTCCTCAGAATCTCTCTGATAAGGTTGTCTGGGGAGAGCCCCTTTGTGTCTGCATAAAGCTGCTGGCGAAAGTTGTCCCACCTTTCACAAGAGAAAAACGTG
The DNA here is from genome assembly GCF_905115235.1 of Hermetia illucens. Lineage (NCBI taxonomy): Eukaryota > Metazoa > Arthropoda > Insecta > Diptera > Stratiomyidae > Hermetia > Hermetia illucens. Next base: position 9,268,638 of record NC_051852.1, read on the forward strand.
TGTTCAGTATCGTCTGCCATTCCATTGTAAAACACAAAAAATCAGGAGAACGCACTTTTCCAAACTTGTGCAGGTAAGACTGAAAGCTCCATTACCAGGAAGAAATCAATCTCACCGCACGTTTGGATCAGCAACGGATCTAATTGAACCCTGCAGTCCATCTGCCTCTTGCCTCATTTTGCCAAGAGAGTTGCCACGCGGTAAGGGTGCGTTGACGTTCTTCACAGGCAACCACCTCCCTTAAGTTTTCGCCCCTCCGACGGTAGATAACTTTACGCTTCTTAGCAAGCAGAGGAACGGGGATCACTCCCGCGATCACTATCAAGGCCCATTCTGAGACAGTAGGATAGGCAGACGCCACTCGTAAAGCTCCCCAGCTCTGTCCTTGAGCGAGGCGCTTACTATACACCATTAGCCCATACCGCTATGCCATAGAGCAGATCGGACTGCGTTGCTCCCATAAGAAGACGTCTCCTCGTAGATATAGGGCCCCTAATATTCGCCATTACACGACTCAAGGTCGAGACTCAAGCTGCAGCTCTTTTCGCTGCTACTTTGATTTGCTGGATGAAGCTCATCTTCGCATCGAGCATTAAACCAAGGCATTTAACTGCTGATTTTCACTCTATAGTCAATTCGCCGATCGATATGTAATGCAAGGTCGGGATTCCCTTTCCGGGCAAGATGACTACTCCGGTCTTTTCCAGCGCAAGGCCGAAAACATGAGCAATCATCCATTCGCTTACTTGTCGCATCAATTGGTCAAGTCTGCTTTGCGCCTGTTCAACAGTGCGTCCGGCAACAAGTGCCACAACGTCGTCTGCATAATCGACCAGGTGAGACTCTTATGTCATGTGGAGGAGGAAGTGTTCCAGTGGTTCGTGTGCTACTCCCGACTTGATCTCCACCCTCCTCTGGCTCTCTAGCGTTCCATATATAGAGCAGGGAGCGGTTTTTCAGATAATCCCTCAATATTCTCAAGAAATAAATTGGCAGGTGGAATGAGTTTTCTAATGTGCCTAGCACATCTGTCAATTTTACGGAATTCAAGGCATTTCTGACATCAAACGTTATGAGGGGCACTATCCGTCAAAATACGCCGCTGTTTGGGTCGGCTTAACGAACCGCATCTACGACCTCCATAGTAGCATACACCAGAAATCTCCCTGTTCTGAAACGGAACTACCTTAGGGATAAGCCCCATCAACACAGATTGCTTCAGCGAATCTACTCCTAATGAGCTTTTCGAGCACTTCCTCGGCTATGTCAAGTATACACAGCGGCCAGTATGCAGACGGAGCTCCAGGTATCCTTTTCCCTTGTTGGTCAAGGCGAGTCTTGCTGCCTTCCAGCGACAAGGAAGCATACCCTCCTTCAGGCAACCGTTGAAGTCGTTGGCGGAACACAAGTTTCTAAGCTTCCGCCGAGATACCATCATGATCTGGCGCCCTCTTGTTTTTCATGGTGAGAACCGCTTCTTTAATCAGTCCTTGACGCTCTTTGCGCTATTGACATCAATTCTCACTGAATGTCTGGGGAATAATGCCCGTACAACCTGGTCTATCTGGTTTGTACTTAGCATGCAAGGCTTCGCAGAGCTCCGATTTTCCGGGTGATAAGTTTATCGCCAAGTCCTCATGGGTTCTCATTCATGACCAGACTCAGCCAGCCGCGAGTATTGCGCCTCAAGGGCGCGTAAACGTTGTGCCACACGAACTTCTCGATGTTCACCCTCGCGACATTTCACAAGCAGGGGGAGCGCTGGGTTAATGCACGCCAGCAAGTAGCATGAACCACTTCGATTGCGATGTACTGGTGATCACTTGGCGAGAAGTCTTTCAGGACTCCCCACCTGTCCATCGATGGTGCCAGAGATTCCGACGCAAAAGTGATATCAGAGATGCTTCCTTCGCACCCTAGGTGCCGAAACGTTGACGTGCAGCCGGTGTTTAAAACTACGATCCCCGTTCTCGCCTCCATTTCCAGGATTTGTTTCCCTGTGGAGTCTGGCTAAGGCATGCTCCATTCAAGGGCCCTAGCATTAAAATCACTGCGTTCTCCAGAGCATCAAACCGGCACCGAAAGTCCTGCATCGTCTCATTCAGCGTCAGGTGAACGGTAAAAAATGTTATTTCTAAGCACCGAATCCAGACAAACCCATTCTCTTGGAATTCAAATGGTAGTGGTACCCGATAAGTCGAGATGCCATGAAGCTGTATTGGTATTGCTCGCTGATCGCTAAATCAGCCTTTACCTCCGCTGCGAACTGCACTAGCAGCTGGTAAGATGTTGCACTCCGGTGCATGCTAACTTGTAGAATGCGGATCATGTCATTCGCGTTCCAGCCCTTTCTAATTCCACCCTAAAGATTGGACACCATCCCGAACCCACAATGTATGCGACGCTATCATCAGATGCGCCACGATTCCTACAGAAATTGCAACTTCCAAATTCATTGCAGGTCTTCACTTTGGCGGCATGCTGTCCTCCTGTCAGGTTCCTTGCAATTTGCTGACGTGTGCATAGTCCAGATACCTGTAGTACTTGATGGGGATTATCTGGATTCCTACCCTGGATACTACCTATCCAATTTTGATTTTCCCGTCGGTAAGGAGTTTCTTCGTATATTCATTGGGAACTTCTACAACAGCGAGTTTTTGGCCTCAAGCATTTACAGAGGTGATGCCTATCCAGGCATTTGTTACCTCCGGGCATTCAGGTTTTATGGCTTCCTCCATTTCGACCTTTCCTGTGAGGCAGTCACGATCTAGAATTTCTAGAGAACACAAAGGCTCTAGACTAGAATAGGGAGATTTCTTCCCCAGTAACCCCTTGACCGAGGCGCAGAACGTACTCTGCCTGGCCGTCTTCGAGCCAATTTGACGAAGACTCCGCCTACGCTTCGTTTTTTGTATGCAAGATACCTCTGCTCCGCCTCGGGTCTCATCCTGTAGTGGATTTTACCAAGGACTTTCGGGAATGTCTTGCCTTCCTCGGCTTAATGAGCAGAGCCGACGGACTAGTCCTTCTTTGTTTCCTCGTCTTTTCTGTTACTGCCTTTTGGTTTGTAACTTCCTTGTTTTTGGAAAGACGGGTCTCTGACGGCATACTCAATTTGAAATGAATCTATTTCCTTTAGGTTCATTAAAAATGGCGCCCAGCGTGGGGTCCATTTGTAATCATCCTATTTCCTTTAGGTTCATTACAAATTTGGATGGGAGAGAAACCTCAGGGACCGCGCCTCAATAACTATCTGAGGATTTGTAATGAACCTATTTCCTTTAGGTTCATTAAAAATGGCGCCCAACGTGGGGCCCATTTGTATTCATCCTATTTCCTTTAGGTTCATTGCACGTTGTTTCCTTTTATCCTTCTTCGCCTTCTGTTTTGGGTTCCGGAAACTACTTAGATAAAGTCTCCTTCAGGCACGTCTCCCTCTTTCCGCCTTTCCCTAGTTGGCTTTGCAGTGGGCTATCTGCGATCTGTTTGGGGTGTTCTCAGCAGGAAGTGCGATTGTTTCTGCTTTCCACGTTTACCTGTAGAAGGAGATGTGGTCTAGTAGTGCCTCCAGTTCCATCAGCCCGTTTTTGACGCCTTTGCTGACGTTCTTCTGGAGGAACGTTGTCGACCGCATACGCTTCATCACTGCCGCGCAGATCAGAAGATCCTAGTGGCCAGCACAGCTAAAGCCGCCCTCGAAGAAGACAAACGATGCGCAGTGATAAAATTTGACGTGAACGCCTTCAATTCCGCCAGATTGAACAAAATATTAGAGGAGCGATTATTGGCGATGTTGCGATTCAGATGATGACAAGTTCCACAAGGGTCCGTCCTAGGACCACTCTTGTGGATAATTATGTACAACGGGGGGGGGGGGGGGGGGATGGCCACTATCGCCTTTACTGATTATATTGGACTGACTGTTGCTGCACGCCTCCTCGAACAAGTTGACATTTACGCCAATGAAACGACATTAAGTCCTGGCTGGAAAAGGCAGCCCTATCACAGAACAACAGACGGAAACGGTACTTTCCACTAAGCATAGGAAGAACATGTCTGTGAAGTTCGAAATTGGAACACAGATAATACATTCCCAGCTATCGCTCAAGTATTTAGGCGTAATGCTCGACCAGAGGCTAAGTTTCAATTTGAATGTGGAGAGTGCAGCAACTAGGGCATATAAGACCGGAACACTGGTAGGGAGAATGTTACCGAATATAGGTGGCAAAAGACTCGGCCGTCGCCCCCTTGTTTCAAGGGGGGTCAGCTCGATCCTACTATATGCAGCCCCAGTGTTTGCAGATGCATTAAAAAAGGAAGTAAGTAGATAAGACTCCGAACATATTGCGTGGCCTGCGTGATAGAAGGGATGATCCTAATTGACATTTTGCGGAAAGTAGGACAATGCCTTTATAATCAAACCCACAGGCGCCAGTCCACGCGGAGTGAGACTATCACCGAATGGCAGGAGAAGGGGAACGAGTCAGAGAAACGCCGATGGACACACACAATCATATGGGATATTCGGATATAAGTCGAGCGGCGCCACAGGGAAGTAGGTTTCGACCTAACGCAAGTTTTGAGCGGACACAAAGGTTATCGAGCCTACCTCTATCGATTAGGCCATATTGTCTAATGTGCCCGGACATCGTTCGAAATTAAAAGAGCCTCATTAGAATTTAAAATTGGGGAACCCTTCATTCCAGGACACATGTTCAAATCGAGGAGATATGGACTGCAGTCAAAAAAACGATCGAAGCTATCAACAGAAAGCTTAGATAGGAGGAAGTCAGCCGAAAGAAGGAACGAGCGAGGAGCACGAGCGCGAACCCAAGCGCAGGATAAATTCTGATCTAGCTTCGGGACGTAATACCATACGGGAATGCCGTGGAAGGAAAAGACGGTAGTTTTAGTGGGTAGGAGTCCCACATAACCGTCTGGCAGGAGCCTACGGTAGCTTCTAAACCTTTGACGTTTCCAACAAAAAAAAAAGACAGACGGAGAGACAGACAGACAAATAGTAAACTCATTTTAATAAGATTTTGTTTTGCACAAAACCTTAAAAATGGTGACTGAAAAACTAATATTCAAAAATTAAACAACAGATGTATCAGGGTATTTCAAGACTTTAAGGATTTTTATTACAGAACTTGAATGTAATCCAATCCTATCCTATTCTGGATGGGGTAAGAAGTTGAATTGATCAAAAGCAACAAAGGCAAGGAAAAACAAACGCTAAACTTAGACCGTCATCATCCAAACCTGCATAAGAGGTAGCCCTGAGCTCATCGGTGGGCATCCTGAGTCTAGGCTGAGATTATGCACATATTCTGTTGGAAACCAATAAAATTGAGACCCAGTTCTTAATGAAGCAACCAGAACAGAGCCATTCTCTCAGCACTGATAGCATTAGAGCTTCAATCGACACGAATTTCTAAGGGCTGAGCTTCACCTACAAGCAAGTATTTGCCCTCGCGCAAAACAACAGCTACGGACAATCAACTTAGGAGCAAGGAATGGAAGCAAAGGTAGTAGTCCTCTGACGACACCAACTCGTTAACTCAATTGGCTGCAAAGAAAACTCGGGCAGCAATGACTAAATTTTCATTTGCAACCAAAGTAATTTAAGCTGCCCAATGGGTCTTACATGATGACAACAACATAAGAAGAGTTGGAAGTCGAAGAAGAAATGGATCGTAGTTAAACGGCATGGCCAAAAGTTGAGTCGAAGGGTCGAAACCCTCGTTCTTGTCACCGAACTGAATACAGACCCGTCGAGCACGGCCATCGGTGCCATGTTTGATCAGGAAGGTACGAGGTACTTGACGCGCGCAGCCATTCTCTTCCAAAAAACTATTGACCAGTGTTACAGCGACTACGATCGACCGCTGCACTTTCAACGCTCTCTGGAAGACCGCTCCTTTACAGTTTCTATCAACCATAGACCAATGTTCTACGGACAAGGCTCCACCCACCGGCGACAACTGGGCTACATCCTCGCCAAGGAAACCCTTTTGCAAACATGTGTCATCGCTATGCACTCAACATTCATTGCGGAAGTCGTCAGCGAAGCGCAAGGAAGTGATCAAGAAATCATATATTCAGTCCGAAACTCCAAGCTAGCACTGTTACCATTGGACGTCAACGACCAACAATGCGCCTACCGACATAGGTTGCAACTAAAATACTACGAATCGCTAGATATTTTTATGTCCGTTCTTTCCCAGTCCAGAAAAGAATTTATCACTGCAATGCAAAAATTATGAGAGCCATCCTCATCAATCTCACACCCCAGCTCCGGAACTAGCGACCAGTACTAAAGAGATTTGACGCCTTAACGTCAATTCTAGCTTCACGCCGAAAGGAGAGACTCGAATCAAGACCTGTCTAGGAATACAGACTTGATAATCTTCACCGACGGGCAAGTCATGGAAAACGAATCGGACACAGGTGCGTTCTCGGGAAATCCGATTATGGAACTGGCTCGACCTCTCCGAAAAATGACGACCATATTCCAGGCAGAGATGTATGCCATTAGGACTAGCGATTCTGACTGGGCTTATTTCTGGAGGAGGGACATCACAGGGTTGCCATCCCCACACCGTCGCCACTTAGTAAGGGTTCCTCTTGGGCGTGCCGGTGTCACATTGGGTATTCCAGCCCTCGCTGTCTCTTCCGCTGGTCGCTGCGGTGAGCGAGGCATTTTTGTGCTGCGTTTGTGGATCTTTGGTAGACCCTTTATTCTGGGCTGGGCATCCGAAGTTTGGCTGGATTCTCCATAATTTGGCCGCATTCCTTTAATACTTTTTCTAACTGTAGAAAGGAATCCGGCAAAGTTCTAAGTAAAAACAAATTCCAAGGTTAAAAGCTTGTAATGTATGTCCGTGCCTACATGCAGCACGAGTACTATTTTGTTTTGTCAACTTCTTAGATCATACAATCTTTATATGTTTATGATATAAGGTAGCAAACTTTCTTTAAAGACATCCATAATTCCATATTCGCTCCCCACCTACGTGGGCGAACTCAAACTCATACATAACTTGCGAATTCAACCTTCCAGTTTACAACCTACAAATGTTGCTGAGTATTGATATGCTTCGTTGCTGCTGGTACCATTCAAGCGAAAATAAATATCTTTTATGCTTAGCTTTTCTTACTTACTTTGTTATTCGTTTTCATTCAGATATTTTCTACTGAAATATTGAAAATGGCAGCGCCCACCAAGGTCTCCGATGTCTACTTGAAATCCATTCAATTAGCGCATAATTCAAAGTCATTCGCATAGCACAGTGGCAGGTACATATCGTGCTGGTTCATTGTGTGCCTGATGATTGGTGTAAATAGGGGTTTAAATTCAAACTTGGATTCTTGATTAAATTTACTTGATCTGCGTTGCGAATATTATACGAAATATACTTTTTTTGGATAATGGATAAATTCCTCCGCCCACCAGACTTTCACGATTATCCTTGAACTGCTTAGAGGTAAAATACGCTTCTTATTGTGCTTGGTAAAGGTCAGGATGAATTTGGCATATGTTAATGTCTGTCTGTGAGAGTCATCAGTACAGAAGCTCTTCTTTCCAGTTAAAAATCAATGAATGAATTTATTGGCCCACATTTCCAACGAAAATTTTTAACATATCTGCGATGAGGTCTACTGACACACCCCCCTTTAAATGATATGAGGGGAGGTAAAGTGGAGGTTTAACCAATCTGTTATGTATGAGGATGGCTAAAGAGATAGAGAGAGAGAAAGAGAGAGAGCAGTGGTGTCATAGGGGTTTGTATCACAGGATGGATGCCGAGGGACTTCTTTGATTTGGGCTCGTATCTTAAAGCCCTCAATGTTCAAATAAAAAGTAAATTCTAGTCCCGCCAGCTCGCACTTGTTAGGTGGATTTTGATCAATACGAACAACAACGAGTGGCCACTTTGGACACGCTTTGATCCCAGGACAGAGGTGAGGCAACGTTTGATGAGTTGCCTCTGCCCTGGTCGAAACCAGTATGTCTATTGTTCACTGCTTTGTAAAGAATAAAAAATGTTGGGAACAAGGGGATTTGCTACTACCTCCATAGTAAATATTTACGTTTTTCATGCTAATCTTTAGCCAATATGATCTCTTTTCTCGAAGTTTGAGAGTTGAACAAGTTTCGCTGGGACTCCGTGAGTAAACATTATTTTATACTTGACTAAACTCCATAAAAATTTGTTTGACATTAGTATTAAAAATTTAAAAAATGTGACTGATGGTTTTGTCCTGTGCAGAGGCAACTCATCAGCAGCTGCCTCACTTCTGCCCTGGGAGCAGCTCCTTTATGTATAATCGCAAACATGACATTAGTGCGAATTATATCCAAGTTAAATCCGTCTTATATATTTAGTCCAGAAACCGTCAGTTACTTTTCTGAATTTTCGGATATTTAACTCATAAAAGAGGGGTCCGTGAACCACAAATGTGGAAGAATGTTTCTTTCCAATTGGTCCGGTCTGACATAAACTGGATACGAATTTAGGACTGCCTCCAACCTCAAACAAAACTAAGCTAGTATTAAATTCCCAGTAGCAACACTTGTTTGATCGTAAGAAGCTGGGCTGCTGATCGTCCAGATTGAAACCCATCCTGGTAATCGTTTTGCCGGCATACACACTGATCCTATCTTCATTTCCTTTTTTAAGAGCTTATGACACTTGCAAGGCAGTGATGTACTTAACCGAAGGTTGTCCTGTTTTGTCCACTTTTGTGGTATTCGCACTAAATAAGTTCTGTTGGGATATTATCACTACTTGGAGCTTTTTCGTTTTTCTAGCTGCTGATGGTAGATTCTACATTTTCCAGTGTTGGAGGATTAATATCTTCTTTTCCTTCAGCCTTTGTCCCGTTCACAAACGGGGCCGGCTCGTCGTGATCGGCTTCGCCATTTGGCTCTATCGAATGCCTGATCTGGGTGCAATCTCGAGGCTTTCAAATCCCCATCCAGCGTATCAAGCCACCGTTGTTTAGGTCTGCCTTTTGGTCGTTTACCATCGACTTCGATGTTCAGACCAATCTTGGCAAGTGAATTCTCGTTTGCACGAATGGCGTGTCCATACCATCGAAGACGCCTCTCTCGCAAGTTTTCCACCATCGGTGCAACCCCATAACGATCGCGGATATCCTCATTTCGGATTTGATCTAAACGTGTGACGCCACTAGTCCAACGTAGCATCTTCGTCTCCATTACCGCAAGACGCCGTTCATTGTCTTTTATGGTCGGCCAACACGATGTTGGAGGATTAATATGTTGTACGTTAACTAGTCTTGATCCTTCTGCCGGTGGGAGGTTAAACAGCTCTTTCAAATTTGACGTCCATTGTTCCTGTGTTTCTTTGTCACCACCCATACTTGTTTTTTGTCTTTCATACCTCTCAGGCTTTCGACTATTTTATTGGCCTTGACTTTTCTATAGACAAATTATTATCAATTTTGGTGAGTTCATCGTCAAAATATCTCCTCCTTTCTTCTTAGTCGTCTAAGTTTGTAATAATTCTCTATTTTCGCTCTTGTATTTTACACTTCTCGTAAGTGTCCTGGCATCCCACGTCGCACTAATAATTCCTTCTGCGCCAGGACAGAATCCTTCAATCCTGTCCAGGTGTCGTTGATGGGCCGATTGGAGATGTTTTACAATATCGGAGTCAATTGTTCTGATATTGCTTTGTTGGGCTGTTGAGTTGTTAGCTGTTCCACTCTAGATGACCTGCTACCGCTTTGTGTAGTATTAATTCCTTGCCTGCTTCCTTTTGTTGCCGTTTTACCATTGCAACTGATGCGTCCTTTACTGTATTCGATTGCACCAGGTACTTTGCCAGATTTTCCAGCGTTAAACCGGTGTTTAACTCTGTTGGCAGGTTTCTGCTTGAGCTTTCTAATCTTGGGCAGGTGACGAAAGCGCATTCTGCATCTTCGACTACCCTTTCACACTTAGGACAATCGGGCGATTCATCGAAACGGAACCTATAGAGGTACTTCCTGTACCCACTGTGTTCGGTTGAGAACTGAGTTAAATCGTAACTCGTCTCACCGTGGTCTCGCGTAGTCCCATGCTGTTTACCACAATGCTAATGACGTCATTTGGTCACTTCACTTGCTTAGATTCGCGTCCTGCTTCTCGGCCTCATTTGCTGAAATATCCGCTGGGATCATCTTCGCTATTACGCATGCTGCCTCATAAGGTGCTGACATTTGAAAGTTCCCGCGTTTAAAACCAACCTAATCTTGATGTGCTTTGAAATTAAATCAAAGGTGAATCTGTCAAAAAGGACGCCTGTCGATTTCATTCAGGGCAGAAGCAACTCTTCGGACGCTGTCTCACCATTAACTTGGGAACAGCGTGACCGAAAGTATCTAAAGGTGGTATTCGCTCCATTAAAAATAATCACAAACACGAAGTACGAGCGAGTTCTATCCAAGTGAACGAAGTGAAATTTTTATTTGGAATTGAAGGGGTCTCGTGTTCCTGGGTTCAATTTTTTTTATTAAATTATTTTTTTCTCTTTCAACATTTCGCTTAGTTGGTGGATCTATCTTTTTAATCTCTGCCGTCTTTTCATTACAAGATTTCTTCTGGTTGCCTGAGGATACTCAATCCATTTTATCAACTTGTGCATAACCATTGCCTCGAAGCCACAATCACTACATTTACTACCTCGTTACTATCCTCACATCAGTCTAGACTTCAAACTGGATTTCTCTAGCCCCCGCGTTTCCCAACTAGACTCTGTAGTTATCTGTAGTGCTGGGTTTTGTTATGCTACATTTTATGCTCCTTGGATCGTGACTGCCGTGGGAAGGACAAAGAAAACAAAGTCAAGCCGGCTCAGATCCTCGTACCTGCCTCATAGCGTTCATGAAGGATAACAACTCCTGCGACTTTAGCTGGATAGTCCAGCAAAGCAAGTGCTTGGGTGTCTCTACCTTCTCTGGAAAACTTCGATGAAGCGCATTGTAAGGTATGTCGAGTCAGGATGCCAGACAACACTAACTGACTCTATCTCATAAATCAGCTTTGTTAAAAGTTAAACGATTGTAAAAACTAATCAGCACAATAGAAACTAAACTAAACTGCTGTTGGCTAAAAATAGCTAATAAATCCTTAGATTATTTTCGGTTCAACCTTCTAGACCGATATCTTCGACATATGGAGATGTTACTATGTAAAGAAAAATCTTCTGGCGTGCCGCTAAAGAAACATTCAAAGAAAACGGCAGAATAGCTCCTTGTAAGGTGTCTGCCGGACTCCAATGACTTAGTGTCTGCTATGTGACAAAAATTTATATCAGCGATACCCTTCAAACCAATTCTTATAGAAACTCCTCGCTGACAGCACGATAATCGTCTGTTTGGCGGACAAAGTGGGTCGAAAAGTTTGTAGGCTAACACACAGATGGTGCTATTAGTATTAAATCCATATGATTTGTAGTTAGCCCTAACCTTCAAAAGACACGTGTACAAATTTGACAGCTGTCAGAATATAAATTGTGGGATAGAGCACTTTGAGTGAAGCAGCTTTTGTTAGTTTGGAGAAAATGGATAGAAAGGAATTTCGTGTGTTAATAAAGGATTGCTTTTTGGCGAAAAAAATATTGTTGAAGCTTTAAGTGGGGTTTAAACCTCCGCTTGGAGTCGAAAATATTTCAGCGATAGCTGAAAGCAAAGCATATTTGCACCAATGTAAATTTGTAGAGTTTTCTGCTTCCGTCCTTTTGTAAAAAGTAAGTTTGGTAAGCTTCAGATCGAAATCTTTAAGCCGCTCTCGTTCGCTTTAATCTCGTTCGCCTAGATATCTACTTAGTGGGGATGATTGGGCGTTATAACCACTCCCACATCATCCGCGAATCCAACAACAACGGCTTGCTTTGGTACTGGGAGCCGTTGGATTCGATCATACATTATGTTCCATAGCATAGGACTCAGAGCACACTCCTGCGGAACTCCTACCGCGCTGTCGAAGATTATAGTTAATATATAATTGGGCTTTTGTGCTGCGACTAGCGCTTCGATCATATGGTTCCATCTGGATAAATTGATCGCGTTCTTGATGTCGGGAGTCACCAGCGCGTAGTTTTTCCCTTCATCAAGGCTATCCTGGATAATTCAATAACCAATAACTAGTGGACCGAGACTTCCGGAAGCCAAACTGCCTATCTGATATACTACTGTGATAAAAAAATAGTAAGACTTTTTCAATAAAATAAAAATGGTTTATTTATTCTTTTGTCTTCGCCTTCAAAGTTAATCCCTCCCTATGGAATGGACTTATGCTTGACTTGCGTTTTTTTCAGTCCTCGAAATAGTTGTTAAAATCGATTTCCTGAATCGTCTTTATGGCTTTCTTCAATGTGGTTTAAATATCTCCAATCGAATCCAAACCATGTCCACGAAGTTGGCAATTTCAGTTTAAAGAATAGGCAGAATTCAGACGGAGCTAAATCAGGAGAATAGGGCGACTGCGTTACGATATGCGTTGAATTGGTACCAAACGAGATGAGACTCGTCTGAGGCCTAATTGGTCCTTTAAAATCGATTGATTTGAGCCAAATGATACGTTGATGGTGTCAATAAGGTCTCTAATTGAAAAGTGATGCTTCTTGAGCACTAAATTCTTGGTGGACGTGGAAGGACGACCAAGATGCTCATCATCAACTCCATTGTTGAATTTTTCCACTCATTGTAAACATCGGAAAATGTTATTTTGTTGTTTATTGAAAACACGCGTGCCTCATTAACCACTGACCAACCATGTCATAAAATTTGACATATCCCCATCCCCAGTGCCCAGAAAATTTAAATTCAATTGTCTTACTACGTTTAAATCACAGTAGTATAACAGTCACTATCAATTATTAGATATAGGCGGTTATATATTATCCGCTCAAGAACCTCACCTATTGTATTGAGAGCACAGATAGGTCTATATGATGTGGGTTCAGCTACCGGGCTACCTGGCTTCAGGATCAATACAAGCTTTAAGAATGGGACTTATTCTGCGGAGAAGGACCCTTCTCTTAGGTTTGTTCCCATTCCATCAATATAAGGGCTACTATATCCCCGACTCTTGCTACTGCGTCCGGAATTTCGTCTGCGGTTACTGAACTAATGTTTTCGGCATTCATTGGTATCGCTAGAAAGGTAGATTTTAGATGTTGGGAAAGCAATATGGGAACTATCCCACACAGCAATCTAGGGTACGTAATTGGAGTCGACCTTTTATCTTTTATTGCCGACATAACCGGGTCGTACGCAACTCCCCATGGCTAACATGCCAGTGTAGATGCTTGACCAGCGAGTTACTTACGAAAGTTACATTCACGGCGGAAAAATTCTTACCCTTTTATTTGTTTCCCGACTTCCCCGCTCCATTGGTTAAAGTCACTAAAAATAATTTTGGGGTTGCGCTCTTTGCTGTCTCTTGCTAGTCTGTCTAGCATATTGCAGTACTCTGGTATTATCATACTTGGAGCGACGTAAGAGTTGGAAATGTAGAGATCATCGATCTTAACCCTTACAAAATCGTGCTCGCGACGCTTCATTACTTGCTGCAAAGCTCGATTACCACAAGCCCACACCCCAGCCTTTCCACTTACGTTCGTGTCAGCAGGTCTTGAGCAGCTTGACAGTAGTTTAAATTTTGCTGGATGATGATAGGTTATATCTATCTGTTTGTCAGATGCATTTATCTTGACACGACACTTGGTAGAAAGGTTTGAGCTGTGGACCCCATGCACACTGCTGAACGTTGAACGTAAGGGGGGTACCTAAACGAGCGGTGCAAAATTCTTTTCTTCGAATATAGCCATGTTGAGTATCAAATAAAAGGTCTTAAATAGTACTTTCTAAAGCAGTTATTAGTTTTTACACTGGTTGCAAGGAGAGTTCAGTGATCCGAAAGCTTATTTCAAGGACCCGTTCTTGGATACTACCCAACCGAAAATCTGAAAAGGTAATCTATAAACATGGAATCTGGGCTCTGGAATACTCTCCGTATTATCTGATGTGGAAAATTCGGTGAACATAACAAGATAATGACACCTTTGAAATGATGGGCCAACTGGGAAAATATTGCCCATACAGACCTGATTGCCAAAACATGCTCTTCTGCGGTATGTTGTACCATTTCGCAATGACGAATTGTCAAGTTATTATTTACTTTCCTTTAAATATTTCACACGCAAATATATTACTCTGAACGACATGTGTGTTGACACAGGTAAGTATAATACTTACGGTTATAAGCATACACTCGAGACTATTTATCGTAGATCTGCAAAAATATCTGTACAGATACATTTGAGTGGTGAACGTTCTAAAGGTAAATATTTCGGGAGCTGTGATGTAATTGGCTTTAAGTCATATTTGTAATGACTTTGCAAGGATAACAATTTTATGTATATGTATATGAACGAGGGAAGTCCGTTAAAGATGTCGACGGAGTCTTCCCTTATATCTGAGGCATGTTATCAAATAGTAATATGCGGAGGCGTATTTTGAATCCTACACACTTAATGGTGCTCTTGAATCTACAAGTCATATACCTAATTATAAAGGATTATGGTATTTGGGTAGTTGTTTGCTGGCAAATTGTTATCATATAAGCGAACAATTCAACTTCATATGAATCATGCAATATTTAATCCCTGCAACCTTCGTGAATTTAGAGATTCGGTAATTTAACTATTTATAGGCAAATTAATTGCGTAATTGAACTGGTTTGAATGATATTTGTTGAAAATATTGAACAGACAATCTACATTGTTTACGAAGCTGGAGTTTATATGTTTTCGAAATTGTTTTTCAGGCGTAAATAAATGTCTGTTCCAATTTATTTAATAATTGATATTTATAAAATTGGCGAGAGAATCAATCAAAAGATAATAAAATGTTAGTATGTTTTCGTTGTGGAATGTTTTCTAGAGCAGAAGACAGATAAAGTGTTTTTGGAACTGGAATTTCCTAAGGAATATATCAAGGAACGTATCTTCAGACTACGCAATAATAAATATCTATTCCTTAAAGTTTAAAGAAAGATAGATCTTGTTCTGCTTGTGTATATTTCCAAAAACTGCAGATTTGCTTCAGGTACTGGAAGAAGTGAACCAATCTAATGATATACTTCCCTTCCACTTTGGAGCTCTGAGATGCCGAAGAGGAAGACTTCAGCAACCTTGCCAGTCGAACCAAAACCTAGTGGCCGAGGACAACCCCCAAGAGGCGACACCAGGAAACACTGTACACACTTTGACTGGCTGGTCATAATATAGTAGGCGAATACCACAAAGGTTATATTGGCGATCAGACCTTAGCCTGCATGGAGGCTCATCTGAAGTGGCTTTGGCCACGAAACCTCATCAGGGATATACTGGTACCATGGGAATCGGAATAGCCCTCTGAACTTACATGTCTCATGAGAATTCTTGATTCATGTACTTTAAATCCAGCTATTAGAGGTAGGCCCGCTGGTAGGAGTATCATAAGGGTTGTGGTTACATTCAAGCGAACGTGGAGTTGCGTTTCAACTCGGGTGCCGTACTCCTCAGTTCGGTAGAGATTTAGATAGGTCTTTGCATCCACCAGTATAAATGCTGAGCAATGCACTGGGTCTAATTGTGGTCATGAAATCAATCCGTGTCTTAAAAAGACTTTTGGGTTAAGTCCACGTGACAGGTAAACCATCAGGACTTAACTGTCTTTTCACTTTGTATGTGGGGGTGAAATTATCATATTTTACATGTTACTCTAAGCTATACTATTTTAGAGCCTGCATTGTATGATATTTCCGAATATGCTGCAAAAAATGTGGACCCTTAAGTGAGTGAGCGAGCTAAAAGTGTCTGTGGTGGCACTGCCATTGGTGACAAATTGACTTTACCAGTGGAACAATACATCCCAGGCATTTCTTACTGTAATTTCAAAGCGCACAATGTAAGCACAATATATACAGATCAGTCTTGATGCATTGTATACTTGTAGGGTTTGTAGCCTTCTTTGTAATTTAATACTACCTTATTGGGAGCGTTTAGCTTCACGTGCCTAGCTCATCGGAAATTGCAAAAAAAAGTAGACACTTTTGCTCGGAAGTTTGTAATCCGTCCACCATGTTGTTGAGATGTTTCGACAACCTTGAAAGTGAAGGCTCAAACTCGCATGCGGCCAAATCATGCATCTCGCTTTTCCGATGTTTCAGCAGCTCTTCTATTCGTCAGTTAGCAGCTCTATTGACTGGCAGTTCCCGTGAAGGCCGGCTTGATCTTTCAATGTCCGGTTTTTTTTTGGTGAAACTCTGAAAGTAGACACCTTTGCTTGGAGATTTGGAGTTCGTACACCATGTTATTGAAATGTTTCGGCAGCCTTTGAAATGGAAGCTCAAATTCCCCGATTGTCAAATTGTGCATTTCGCTTTTCTAATGCTTCAGCAGCTCTTGAAGTAGAAGCTCTGTTCCGTTTTTTTTCCAATCATGACTCACATTCTTCAAATATTTCAACAGCTTTGCTAGCGGTTACCGTACATTTCTGGTTAATCTTCCAATTTTTCGGGTCGCATTTTGAATTATTTCCACAATTGAATGTCTCACCAAAAACTAAGTCATTAACTGCTTTTCTGAGTCATCAAAAGATGTTATGGATCTCGAAAAACTTCAAAAGAGACACCGCATCTGCCGCGTAAAAAGGATCTTTTCCGGTACTGAATAACCCAACGCTATTTGCGATAGTTTTTGCTTCCAATCTACGAATATATGTATACAGGTTTCGATTATCCCCTTGATAGGGCCTAACATGACAACCTTCGCGTTATCGTTGTCTAGTCATCGCAACATATATCACCTCCTACTAGGTCTTCCTGAGGAAGGAGAAGAGGTTGGAGCACGAAAGTCCTAATTCTAGAATGTATCAGGCCAGAGGACATTGCGTTGATATTGCGAAGACGAGGTTGGAGCTGAAGACAATAGTGGAGGTCCTTTTCGATGTGCTGCTTTCACGTCAGCAGCAGCAGTAATAACTTAGTCAAGAGAAACACCGCAGATGTGAAGAATCTGTTACCTCTTTAGACAGCAAACCTTGCTTTTGTTGGTATTTATCTTTAGTCCCCGCCCGCCTGATTCGCTGTACTTAAATGATTCCGATAACTATACACTCTTTTACCAAAATGTAAGGGGCCTAAGGACCAACCTGTCGGATTTCAAACTGTCTGCCTTATCATTCCAACATCATGTCATCCACATTTTTGAAACCTGACTGGATAACAGGATTTTAGATTCCGAGCTCCTCGAAAGTTACTCTGCCTTTCGTTGTGACGGAGACTGCGCTGCGCTTGGCAAGAAAACTGGCGGAGGTACCCTAATAGCTGTTAAGTCCCTTCTCCGCGCTGAAATCATCTTTTAATCCTCTTCTTCCACCTACGATTCTGTCACTATACGAGTCATTTCGCCAAACGTATGACACTTCATCATATCTTGTGTATATTTTACCTGCCTCAGCCCGCGTTCTCTGTACGAGGATACCTTCGACAGATTATCAGAAGTCCTAATCGTTTTGTTTCGTTCACGTCTTTTCATCTCATGCTCTCCTAGCCCATTATTCCTGGCCTTCCCTCCCTCCTTAATAACTCCACCCACCCTTCCCTTCCTCTATCCACTTTCATGTACACCTGTGGCGCGCTTCAGTTTAACCTTTCTAGAAACTACTTACATCGCACTCTTGACCTTGTCCCCTCTAACCTTCGTGTGTGTTGCCTTTCCCAATCCTTTTATGCCTGGTCTTACGTTGCCCCTGACGTCCATCATCCTGCTCTCGAGTTCGATGCTCAGATATCCCGACTTCATTCACCTGTAGCTCGCAAGCCTACCAAGTTCAACTTTCATAAGGCGAATTTCGAAGGTCTAAACTCAGCCCTGGCGGCAATCAACTAGGCTCCCCTCCTCTCTCCATTTTCGTGTGACCAAGCACTCAACGCCGTCTATACCATTTTATCTGACCATCTTCCTTGTTACGTCCCCTCCTCTAGTAAGTGCTTATGCTCTTACCCCTCTGGTTCACCACTGAAGTCCACAAAAACTACGCCAAAAGCAGACTGCGAGGAAGAAGTTCCTGTTTTCTAGAACCTATGCTAACTTAGTTTTTTTCAAATCTCCACGTTCCTTGGTCAAATCCTTAATACGTAAGTCCAGTAATGAATATTTGACTAGTGTTGAAGACTCACTAAAGCGCGGAAACCTCAAATCTTTTTGGTCCCATATTCGCAACTCCCGCTGTCCTGCCCAGTAATCTTCTCCGTCCATTAAATTCTCTGGCTCCTCAGCTAACTTCTTCCAGCTATCTTGTGATTTACTCCGCTACTTTTCCTCAGTCTATGTTCCCCCTTCTTCCTCCGAATCTCTCCCGATAATGGATGTAGCTTGCCCGCATCGCCTACCATTCCCCTCCTTACTCCTGTCCTTGTCGAGTACCTCATTGGCAAACTTGATGCCAATGTCGGACCTGGTCGAATGGTCTTCCAGACCTCTTTTTGCTCAAAACTGGTAAGTCCATCTCTTTTCCCCTATCCCTTATTAACGATGTATTTAATCTTCCAATTCGGGAGGAGGCCACTGTGGTGGGCTACTTCGACGACATTGCACGGATTGTGCTTGCAAAGCATCTCAAAGATGCTGGTTAGCTCGTGCTGGGCTGGCATTCGCATAAAAAATGACGGAAACGGTCCTTATCACCAAGCGCCGGAAGAGAAATTTCGCTTGCATAAAGATTGGGAGTTATACCATCACTTCCAAGTCTGTCATCAAATACTTGGGAGTGATGATAGCTGCCAAGCTTAGTTTTAGGCAGCACATGGAGTATATTTACAAAAAGAGATCCACCGCCAGCATAGCTCTGGGAGGAATGTACTGAATGTATGAGGTCCGCGGCATACTTGCAGGCTCCTTGTAGCCAGGGTGATGAAATCCATCAAGCTGAATGCAATTCCAGTTTGGGGATCAGCGCTGCATATCTTATTTAGCGCGCATAAACTGAGTGCGGTCTACAAAACAACAGCCCTAAGAGTGCGTTCTACCTTCCAGGCCATCTCAGATGATACGACGTTCGTCATTTCCGAAATGGTGAAGATGAGATGACAAACATACATAACATCAATCCCATCCCTCCCCTATCGGAAGCGAGAACAGGTGAAAGAGAGAGATCTATATTTAGATGGCAACAACGATAGGACCACTCAAACAAAGATCGTTGGATACGAAGGTTGATCCGTATAGAATGGCTGGAGAGAAAACATGAGGAGATCAATTATAATCCCACCCAGTTTCTCATTGGTTGGGTTTAAATTGGACAAACCACTTAATTTTCCCAACTGCGCTGGGGTTCCGGAGGACCTAGCGCACATATTCCCTGGATGAGGTTCGAGGAAGAAAGGAGGAACTTAGACGAAACTCTCGGTGACACGCCATCTCCGAAAAATTCTGCCTGGAGAATGGTAGCTTGCCAGGAAAATTGGAGTGCGATCAACTCCATGATCGCAAAGGTCCAAAGGAAATTGCGAAAAGCGGAAGAGTTGAGAAAGCCGTAATTACGTGTATTACCTGAAGGTGGTTCTACGGGGTAGGGAAGGGGAAGTCGGAGGTGGTTTAGTGGGTAAAAATCCCACACACAAGATTTTGAACATTTCAAAAAAAAGACAGACAGACAGACATTGAACCGACTTTAATAAGGTTCCACTTTACAAACAAAGGACGAAAATACATAGTAACTTAGGGTTTAATTGAACATCGTAGATACTGGTGCGGAAGTCAGTCTCATCAAAGGAGACTTCCACAAAAAGGCGCAGAAAGAAATCATCTACAAATATGCGTATTACAAATCTCATTTGGAAGAGGAAGGCCCTTGGGGAAATGTTGAGTCACACTACAATGACATACAGAGTGACTGTCTGTGAGTTCCAGATGTTAAAGGACATGCCTGGTATACGTAAGTAGCAATTGGGTTGTTATTTTTTTTGCCTTCCTAAAAATCATAACCAATATCGCGCCATTTAAAATACCTTTGGGGAATTTAGAACTAACACCGAACGCTGACGTTGCAACATCGAAACGGATGAAAACCAATCAGCAATCAAACACTATAAGTTCCGTCTTGGGTTCCGTCTCCAAAATTTGTGCGTGGTTGGGGGATGCCCTATTTGACTCTCGCATTAAAATCTCCTTTAACTAGAACTCCTCTTTGGTATCTGGAAACTCGGCGAAGGCGGTGAACCTATTTCGAAAAAGGGGTATAGGTTCACACGGTGCCAGGTAGCCGCTGAGAAAAGTGATTTCTGCGCAGGAGACCCAAACGAAGTCACCTCCTTAACCACGACATCAATTCGCAAGTTGATCGTATCTCCCATCCAGTTGGCAGCAGTTTCAGATATATATTGGCATACCACGTTGGTGAACTCTTATCTTGGTACTGCTAGCTGAGAAACAACAATTCAGCTCTTCTTTCTTTCTTCAGTTTTTCTATTTTTTTCCTATTATCCTGCCCGGAACCAGGAACATGAGCCACGTCGTCTTTCACCAGACTTCGATCCTTGTTTCGACTTGGCAGACTTATACCAGAAAATGGTGATGATATTAATCCGATGGGATGGACCCGATTTTTCGGGTAACCAGTTTATAACTAAGTCCCCAAGAATCCTTATTCATGTTGTTGACTAGCCCCTGCCAGCAGCGAGCTTTTCCTTTATTTGGCGTACTCCGGATTCATCTTTTGAGTGATCTGTATTCTATCATTCTGGGGCATAACTTCTCCCAGTCGTTTGAAGGTTGTGCCAAACTGAGGAGCTTATGACGCTCCTACCGCAATTCGGATATTTTCGTCATCTACCAATACATAGGAGGTTTTTCATCACTGGGTGGTCCATGGGGTATGGAAGCTGACAGTTTATTTCATTAATCTATTCCTAGCAAATGTGCCATAATATATAAGTGGCAATCAAAGGGAAACTTACATCCCTGCAAATATTGACTTCCAACATTGACAAAGCGACCTTAGAAGTTATCGACTGAAAACTAATAATCAGAACAATTCGCAGACCTAAATTATCGACCGGTAATATTCGTATGCCACAGAATGGGCAGTTCCATTTAATGTAGTCCAATTCTATCTTATAATAACTCTTTATTACCGCCACGTTCCTAATTGATCCAAGCATTTCAGATCCTCGATAAAGTTTCGACCCCATTCAAACGATTTATCCATATTAGTTAATGGATGTTCCGTCAGCCTGTTCCACTTGCCTACATGCACGAGTTGTGGAACGTTATTGCCAAGGATGTTATACGTACTGCAGTGTATAGTACAACATACTTTGTGTTATTCCTCCCTCCTGGTCCCTTCCTCGATTTCATCCCCGAATTTCGCATTTTTTGTGGCAGCCCCTTGTATTCTTACTACCATGGAAATGTCATGAGCTTGAATAAAATGAAAATGTTTTGTCGTTTCAATAAAAATGAATATGCTCCCTTAACGAGCGTTTTGTAGCCGCTGTAGGAGCTGCTCTGGAAGAACGTTTGCCCAGAAAAGCAAGAACTTCTTTTCCATTTCTTTCATCTTTTTTTTTTCCTTTCCGTTTTGGCGAAATCATGGCAATTGTAAAAGTACTAAGATACTTTGTTTTTCGGTCATTGAACGTTAAGTTAACAATAGCTTTTCTTTGGTGCTATTATGAAATTCGAAAATGATTTTTGAATTGAAATTCAATAAAGATGGATATTGGATGTATGTAAGTGGCTCCCTGGCTATTATGGTATTGGGGAGATAAGTAATATTTGAATAGTTGAGAGCTGGATCTGGAGTGTTCTTTTGGAAGAGATGCTGCTGCAGAGCTCAAGAAGTAATCACTTGAATCGAATTTAATTGGAGGAGTACTAGCTCGGAATTTAGTGGTCAGACCAGCAGTGAGACTGCAATACTGATCAATCAGCTCCAAATCAGGCAATTCTCCCGAGCCCGAAGTTTTTTAGTGGCCCGGGAAAAAATTGAATGAAAAAAAGGGATAGTAGACAACCCCTCGACCGGACCGCATTTTTCACACAATTTCCGCCCTGGGCTCGAATTTTTCCTCCGCGCCCTGGGAGCAACTAATGGCCACAGGCAGCCGGAACCAAAGTGAAGTCTTCTTAGAACACTTCAGCAGTCACGGAAGATTCTGGCTGCCTTGAGGAGGAGTAGGTTTTAGGCGGCCAATCTGTCACTTTGGGTGTACAGGAGGACCCCAACGTGGTGCTCAAAATGCTCCGGGAGATGCTAATTGAGGTGAAGCTCCTTCCGGTGTCGCGTTTCAGTACGAGGAGATCAGTTTTGGAAAAACGAATTCTTCCCCGGAGAGCCGGGAAGCGGTTTGATCGGCATCAGGTTGCTTAATTACCAAGCAATTGGTTTTGAGTGCCTGCTGAGAATCCAAATCGCCCAATGGCGAAAATGGGGTATGGCCACTCAACAGTGAACTGTCAAATGGCCTTACGATGTGCGGGGAAAACCGTGCCACAACCGAATTTTTGCTGGCTGTAGCAGAGGCCGAAGAAAAACCTTCTATGTAAACTGTGGCAGCGGAGACCATCGGATTTCGTTCCGTGAATGTCCTGCATACTGTAGCGTTAAGGCCACAAGGCAACAGGCGTCAAGATCGGCCCAAAGCGCCAAGGTGTCTGCGGTATTGAACGATACCGTTCCTTCGGCACCAATTGTCCCGGGGATCTCGTTTGCAGAAGTAGTCCGACAAGGAGCCTCAGCAAATTACAAGTGGCGGGATGACCACCATCCGCAATAAAATACTTATCATGTGTGAAAACATTCAGCATACGCTACACGTACACAATTTAAAAATAAACAGTATAACAGAGTATTTACACAAACAGCATGCCCGTCACTAGGTCTGTAGTCACAGCGGTACCACCGGATGGTCATCGCAATTAATGTGAATTCCATCGTAGGAATCCAACGAAAAGTGGATTTCCTTGACTTCATTGCCAGGTAACAGCCTGACGCTGCCTTGATTTCAGAATCCCACCTCAATCCGAGGCATTAATAAAGGATTCCGAATAGGTGAGGAATGATAGACGAAATTGTGATGCCGGAGGTGGTACCGGAATATTTGTGGGGCGATATTATGGTTTCAAGTTCCAGGAGGAATCCTATTGCCTGTTTCTGATACTCAAACTGAACAGAGTGCATAATTTGAATGCTTGCCATACCTTATGAAACACCACAAACAAACCCTGAGCGGTCCTCCTCAAATCTTGGATAGAGCAATACCAGATAGAGTATAAATAGGAAGTCTACGGGTCAGATAGTTCAACGTAGCCAAGGGTAAATTCCTATCTGGATTTATGCGCTGCTGACGCTCTCCTGAACTTCAGTTTTAAAAATCCCCAACGGAAACTACAGACTCTTCCTTACGATAGTGACCATAACGCTATTCTTATGGAGGCTCTGTTTGTTGGATGAATGCTTTCTCCGCGGCCTGGGCGCTGAAATGTTTGCGTCGATCCGTTGTTTAAAACTGCTATCTCAGTTCTCGCCTCCATTGCCAGAATCCGTTTCCCTCTGCAATCTGATTAAAGTATGCCCCATTCAAGGGCCCTACGACTAAAATCACCGCTTACCAGGATTTGCCCCACCGTGCCCAAACCGGCGTCCTCAAGAGCCTTCGGTGTCGAAGGTCCGGCATCGTCCCATTCAGCGTCAAGTAAACGCCGAAAAAACGTTGTTCTTAAACCCCGAATCCAGACAAGCCCATTGGGCAAGAACACGAAAACGAACGATAAATCGAAATGCCATGAAGCCGGGTTCCTGTTTCGGTATTGCTCGCTGATTAGCATTAGATCAGGATTTACCTCCGCTGCGAACTGGGCTTGCAACTAGTGAGCGCTTGCACTCGGATGCATGTTGATTTGTATTATGCGGATCATGTTATTCGCGCCCTAGTCCTTTCCAGTTCCACCCTAAAGATTGGACACCGTCCTGAATCCGAAGTGTGTGCGACGCTCTCACCAGACGCGCCACGATTCCTGCAGAAAACGAAACTGTCGTTTTCATTGCAGGTCTTTGCGTGATAACCTACCTGGCGGGATCTCCAGCATGCTGTTCTCCTGTCCGGTCCCTTGCAAGTTGTTAACGTGTGTCCATAGTCCAGATCACTGTTCCACTTGGAGGGACTATTCGCATTCGTATCCTGCATTCTACCCATCCAATTTTGGTTTTCCCGTCGCTAAGAAGTTTTTTCGCATATTGCTCGGGGACTTCCACCACGACGAGTTTTTAGCCTTGATTATTTACAAAGGTGGTACCTCCGCGGGGATTACCTCTGGACATTCATGCTTTTTGGCCTCTTCCACTTCGATCTTTTCTGAGAGGCAGTCAAGATTTCGGATTTCTAGAGAGCACATAGGCTCTAGGCTGGAAACGAAAACCTTCTCCCTCAATAACCCCTTGACCCCTTGCTAATCGAATTCGGGCCAAGTTCGACGAGGACTCCGCCACCCCTCGTCTTCCGTATGGAACACCCTTCTGATCCATTGTCTTCGGGTTTCATCCTGTACCAGATTCCACTAAAGACTTTCGCAAATATCTTGCCTTCCGTCGGCTTAAGATGCACCCTCCCTCCCTTAAGATTGTACTGAATGTTATTCGCCAATACTATCTAAAGGAAGTGAACTCCCAATGCCGGGTGAAACTAAAGGGTATTTCGCCAAGTGATTCAAATTCCATGTTTGCAAGGACAAAACATGTTATTACGGAAAAATTGCTTTGTGTATCAGTTTAGAATATATCCCGACATCCACATTCAGTTAAGCCTGTTAGTTACGCCTAAAGAGTCTGTATTTAACCGGTGGCCGTAACGTGGATGGGATGCCAGCTTTAACTGTTCAAGCAGCTGATAAATGAAAGAAAGATGATTTGGCCAGCCGATCAGACATATTTATTTAGGCCGTAAGCGAAGATTTTGTTTGTTTAGATAGCCTAAACATCACAGGATCTCCTGATTGTGTGTTCTGCAATGGAGTTGTGGAGGACGCTGAACACACTTTTTTGTTTTGTGAAAGGTGGGACGGCTTTCATCAGCAGCTTTATGCAGACACAAGGAAGCTCTCTCCAGACAAAGATGGAGTCGTGAAGCCTCCTAAAGCTGCGCGAGCGGGAGGGCTAGCCCATTCCAGGCTCGATCGTTGATGACAAAGAGGTGTCTAGTTGGTAGTCCGACGGCGTACTGTTGCGGGAATCCAACACTCTATGCGTAAACTCATTCACCTACCCTACTCAAAAAAAAAATCTTTTAGAAGGCTGAGAAACAACCCTTCCGTAAGTGAAATCAATAGTCAGATGACTTCCAAAACCGAAGCCTTACCAAGCTTTCTTCGATCTTACAACGTTTCGAGAATTTTTTTTCACTCTTTCAGAGGGATCAGGAGGAAACACCAAAGGCCTGTATTTCAAAAAACAACTCACTAAAAAGAGCACAACTATTACCAAACCATATCAGCAATATCGCGTTACTCTGACATAGTTTAGCTGCAGTTGTGTGAGCGAAATAGCATCCAGTGGTGGACAGTAAACTTAGCAAGCCTTGCTGGGTCCAGCTGGAAGACCACGGAACGTGTAGTTCTAACAGTTGTTGCATGTTATAACCATCTGACTAGCTTGCCAACTTTAGCTGAAAAATGATCTTTTACGCGACATCAGCACCTGAAGCACGCAGACAACGTGTCATGTGACCTGATGCTGTAACTGAAACACTTAATGTACACTCTTTGCGTGGACGTCAGTTTTGTGTACTCTCAATTGCAGGACTACTACCTGTTTCAGACCGGAGGATATTGCAACTGGTTATTTTCACCTCCTTTTTGAATCGGTCAAAAGACATTTGATCCGTTAAATCCGGAATCCTAGGGTCCTATTTGACAGTCAAGTTGGCCAATGGGATCTAATACCTATAGGTCTTTGGAAGAACTCTCAACTCCATACTGAATTCAGAATGATTATTATCCGAATTTTAGGATATCAGCTGCACAGGGAGGCAACCGCAAAGCCGGAATGAAACTTTCGTAAATGTCTTTCTTCAGAAAGCTATCCTAGATCCCGCACCACCAGATTACACCGTACGACTAGGCATTAGTTTTTAAATGGAAGCCAGAGTTCCGTTTTTAAAATTGTTCATTAAGACTTAGGTAGAGCAATCTTCTCCGCAGAGCTCGCGGTTGCGCGGAAAGTGTTCAAAGCATTTCTTAAGCAAGGTATTTGCAGAGCGTCGGACAGGTGTTGGTCTTCGCTAATTCACATGATTCCCAATGGTAAATGGAGATCTTGTGACAATTACAGACGTCTAAATGCTCAGACGATTCCAGTTCGATACCCCATTCCACTCGTCCACGATTTTGCACACTCTAGCGCATATTCTTTTGACCCTGAACTTAGCCAAGGCATATCATCAAATACTTGTAGCTCCCGAAGCCATTCCGAAAAGGACAATATGCACACCTTTCGGACTCGTCGACATCACTACGGTGACTTTTGGACTGTGCAATATGACGCAACCGGTTCAGAGATTCATCCACTCTGTGCTACAAAAACCCCGCTTTTGTTCCATACATTTGGATGATGTTCTGGCCGCATCCTTCTCAGAACATTTAGGAGCAACCCGAGTGAATTTTTCAACATATCCTTGCCGCCGGTCTAGTAGAGAGAGAAAGGCGAATTCTTACAATCCCAGGTGAGATTTCTCAGCACAAGACCCAATAAAAGTGCAAGCGATTTCGGGTTTCCCACTTTCGAAAACAATTAGAGCGAGAACTTTATGGGCATCTTTATCACTGGTGAAGATTTTTGATAAATGCTCACATACGAAACTATCTCAAATTCTCGTCTCAATGCCTTCCACATCCAGAGTAGAACTGATGGTGTTGCGGCTTGCCGGCGGGTGGATGGTGCTTTCTATTCAACTGGTTGCCGGGTGCATTGGGGGCTCTCCCGGCTTTACTGACAAACCGAACTGAGATGGGCGTCTGGATATAGTGTAACTGCTGATGAGCGAGGCAATTACATCGTGATGGATAATGCTCTCAAGCTTATAGCCTGAACGGTACTAAGGTTCTTGAATTCAGTCCTGCTATGCAGGCTAATCTCATACCGAGTGATAATCCGCTTGACCCCTTTCTCTCATGTGGGGAATTAAAGTCACTTTTAGAAGGATAAACAATAAGTGATCATCATCATCAATTCCTTCTCTCCAAGGCAGTGGTTCTTAAAGAGGGGAGAAGGATTCAACCAGTCCTAAAAGTCCAATCGGTTTGCTGACAAACATCAGCAAGGTGTTTGAGGTTTTGGTATTGAAAGCGTTGAACGGGCATATCAGGAGGAAGGAATTATTGTCGAATGCGCAATTCGGATTTCGATCTGGACATTTGAAAACCCATGCAATAACCAAGGTAACGTCAAATACTTACTGGCGTAGGCACTTGCCTTTTAGACATTGAGAAGGCTTCTGCCCACTGGATCATCCACGCAAAATATGGGTGCTATGCGTAAGTTCTCCCGTGCACGTAACTCAGTTCAAATAACTTCGATCTTCTCGATGAACCCTCCAGCCCAAACTTCCCCCGTCGAAAGTACTTCCTCAGAAAAGGGTGCTGTTCACCCGCTGGTAGGAGTACATGGGAGCTCCATAGCTCTTCCAGTAGCAGCTAACCCATCTTCAGCCCTCTATTTTTCCACAGGATTATGAATGCCTTCCGCTGTCGTGCACCAAATATCACCATCTCATCTGTATCACTGAAACGTGGTTGGATGATAGGACTTTAAGCTCTGAGCTTCTCGCTGCGACATAGATCGCATAGCTTCAGGTAAGTCCGCTGGTGAAGGCGCTTTGATCGCGGTTAAGTCCCCATTACGAACCGAATCCATCTTTTCTTCATCTTCTACCCACTAAGATTGTATCATCTTAACTGATACATCATAGGGGGCCCGTCCTTTTATTATATGTTGCGTATACTTCCCTTGCCTCAGTCCCTTCTATCTGTACGATAAATTCTTCGGCAGTCTATCAGAAGTCCTTACTGTAACTTTCCGCTCTCTTCTCTTCATTATCTGTGGTGATTCCTCCCTTTTCTCCACTGGCCTAACATTTCTGGCCCGACACAACATCCAAATTGTTCCTCTCATCAGTCTCTCCTTTTATTCCCTTTCATGGACACCTGTGCTGCTCTTCATTTCAACCGCACCACAAATCATCTAAATTGCACTCTCGATCTAGTCCTCTCCAACATGCCTGAACGGCTCCTATTTCAATCTGTCTTGTTCTTCCCTGTATTGCTCCTCATGCCCGTTGTCATGCTTTTAAGTTCGAAATACAACGTCTCAACTCCCATACTATACACAAGCCTTCTAAGCTCAACTTTCCTAAAGGAAACTTTGAGGGCTAGAGCTAAGTTCTGGTATCAATCAACTGGGCTCCCATTCTCTCCCCATTAACCAGCGACCAAGCCATTCTCTCCTGTTATTCCATTCTGTCTGACCTGCTTCCTATTTACGTTCCTTCTCCAAATCCTGAGCTCCTACCCATTATGGTTCACCACTGAAATCCATGAAAATCTTCATCTGAAACAAGCTACGAGGAAAAAGTTTTGATCCAGTGGAAGTCGTGCAGACTTTGACCATTTCCGCGCTCTACGAACTTCAGTTAAGTCGCTGATAGTTAAGTCTAAGAAGGATTATCTTGAAAGTGTTGAATTCGAGTTGGCGCATGGTAACGTGAAGCTTCCCACTTTCATTAAATTCTCTGGCTCTCAGCTTCTCAGCTATCCTGTGATTTACTTCGCAGTTACTTCTCCTTGGCACATAACTTCTCTTTCTCTTCTTCCTCTTTTCCCCTTCTGAGTACAGCTTCCTCTGAATCTCCTGCCATTCCAGTCATTACTGCCTCTTTGTTGGAGTACCTCAATGACAACCTTGATGCCAATGTCGGACCCGGCCCTGATGGTCTTTCCAACCTCTTCCTCATCAAAACCGCAAAGCTCCATCCCTTCCTCTCTGCATTATTTTTAAAAAGAGCCTTGGAAAGCGTCATTTTCCCAGCCTATGGGAAGCAGCCCTTATTTAACCCAAACAGCAGTGAACATATCCTTGCTGAGAATTACTGCCCTATTTCGCACCTCTCATTCTGCTCCAAGATGCTCGAGTTGTACGTCAATGACTGGCTTACCACACGCTTCGACCACCTTATAACTAAGGAGCAGCACGGCTTCATAAAACTTCGATTCACTGCTACCAATCTTCTGAACTTCACCAAATTTGTGGCTAACTGCTCCAACTCTCGGCAGGAAGTCCACGTCATTTACACGGACTTTCCTAAGGCCTTCGATTCCGTTAACTGCGAGATACTATTGTCCAAACTCGCCACTCTCAATATTCCTCCATCACTTATTACATGGATTGTCTCTTTCTTCTCCTTCCGATCCTGTAGCGCTTCCTTTGATGGTTGCACTTCTAGTCCTTTGTCCCCCTCCTCTGGATCCATTCTACGATCTCTTGAATTTTTGTTCTTTATTGAAGACCACCCCTCTGTCCTCACTTGCCCTTGCTTGTTATACACCGATGACCTCAAGCTGTTTTCAGCTGTTTCGTCCCCAATGGATTTTGCTTCCTTGCAGGCAAATCTAGATACTTTTGGTCCACTGCTGGAAAGTTAATAAGTTTGCTCTTAATGTCAGCAAATCCCACTCGATGTGTTACTCGCTTAAAACCTCTCCCACCCTTTTCTCCTAATCTCTTGGTGGTTGCTCTCTGTCCTATATATACTCTATCGTCGACCTGGGCGTAAGCCTCGACGATAAACTTCGTTTTGACAGCAACTACTTCGATATCACCAACCGTTCTTCCAAAACGTCAGGGGTCATACTGTGGTCCTGTACTGATTTCACCTCGGTCCAACCCTCCATAATGCTTTTTAACTCTTTCGTTCGAAGTATCCCTGAGTATTGTTCCGTGATTTGATTCCCCTCCCGTAATTGTGGTTATCTTGCCCTAGAGAACATACAGCGCAAATTCGCCCGCTTGCTCTTCTTCAAGATGAACCTCCTTCATGTTGACTATCCCGCCCGCCTTCGTACTTTTCGTCTCCCTTACCTCCAAGGACGTAGAATCTTCCGCGATCGTTGCACTCTCTTCAAACTCTCTAACAAAAAAGAGGAATTAAGGATCGAATTTATGGCAAATTTTACGTTCTGGGATGAAATGTAGAGCGTAATATCTGCTCAGTTAAGGCAGATTCCAACTGGACTAAAACATATCGAATTGCTAAACCGCACAATTCTAGCTTCTACAGCTTCAATTTCTATCTCCCATCTTGCATTAATTGAAATGTAGATCTAATGTAGATCTAAGAAGGCCGCCTGTACGGTTAATGAAGCGGCTCATTGCACTTCAACACACATCTCAAAGTCCAAAACGGCTCAGCCGGTTCTCATGCATTTTTCCATGTTTACAGGAAAACCATCTTCCAATGCACACTTTAATTAAAATTTCCCGTTTATTACCATTATTTCTATCTTTCCACTAAATACAATACTTTACGGCGGTCTCCGCTCCGCTTTCAGATACTTTTCGTCTGATACATTAAATTCAACATTAGCAGCAGCAGAAGTTACATAATTTGCAGGAAACATTTCATTCTCGGGTTGTATATGGAGTGGAATGGATGCCGTGGTATCCACGCTGGCAGCAATCTATCTATCTAGAATTAAAATAGAACGTGACTGACTACTTATCGTCATTAACTAGAGAAGTTCTTCAACAATAGACATGACTATGGAGGATGGAAGATAGTGTGCAGCACAGGGTGCCAGGGGATTCAAGTTGTCGTAGATAGGTATGGAGTTTTATGGAAATCTTACGGATGTTTAGCTTCATTGAGGAAAAGATGCAGATAATTATAGCAATTGAAGACTGGTTATCCGACTCCATACCAAGTCCATTTTTCGTATCTCAAGTGGACCATATCAGTGAGCTCTTGAATCCGAGCTCCGAACTGAATAAGGACACCATGGTCAGCTACCAGTTGCTGCACGTTCCTGTACTTCCATAACTCTCGAGAGAGGTCTTCTGTCACCCTGCACTCGCACATCCACTTAGCTAGTTCTAATGTAGTCAACTGCAGACCTCTCGAGTCTTCTAACAACAATCTGTTTTGTACGAAATAATTGAATGTAGGTAAGTACAGTTGGTGGAGAGCTGTTGTCATGACCTAAGCCAAGTTAATCCTATACAAGTCTGTTTACATCTTGTCTCTGGAATTTAGTGTAATTCTACATCCCATTATTTTGCAGTACAATGAAGGCAGATAAGTGAGGGATGACCTGGATTTATGAAGATTTTAGGGCTCTTTTCTCTAAATAGTTAGAGTGGAATAAGAATTGGGTTTCTGGGAAAGCTTTCGGGCTAATTGGCGTGTAAATGCTACAGAAATCTATACAAATAGTTGAGAGTTATGCCAAGTGATACTGAAACTGTTCTGGTAAATGACTTCTTGACAAAAGAGCGTATTTCTATTATCTTTTATCTGTGAGTTAAATCGTGAAGGAAATTTTCTTGATAAAGATACATGTTCCAAATTGCTATAACGCTTTATATGGTTTGGGATTTACTCCTTAATGGGGTAACCACATTTACGCACCATCTTTCGTGGTTACCTAAAATGTACTTCAGCTCACCCTACGACTTCCCGAGACAACTGCACTCCTCCTCTTGTGTTCTTTGCCAAGTGCCCTTGGGGCAACCCACCAGTTGCTCATCTTTGGAAGACTGGATTCCACTGCATGGCGTATCGCAACAATAAATAACTCTGCAAGAAGACCGTCAGGATCAGGGGCATTGATGGTCGAAATGATTTCTCTTCTGCTTGGAGGAAGAGTCTGTATTCGCATGTTACGGTGACTAGCCATCCCATCCCCAACAGAAGGAATCTCACCGGATTTGATTCGATTGAGAACTGTGGTAAAGTGTTCTTTCCACCTCTTCAGTTCCTTGTCATCGTAGATGAGAAGTTGACCCTTGACGTCCTTCACAGACCTATCGAAAGACTTGCGACCACATTCAAGCTCTTTCGTGATGCGGTATACACTTCTGAAATCATTGCATTTTATGGCATCTTCCGCTTCGCTGACCAACTTCTGGGAATTACGCTCGATATCGGAGTTTGAACGCTTCACGCCCGGCATCACTGACAGCAGTAACGTTTCCATAGTCAGCCGTATCTTATGAGGCCCCTTCGGGAAGTGACCGATGACTTGTGCAACATCCGAGAAAAGAGCATTTTGGATGCCTGACCAATACTCATCGATATTCTCAATCGGGTTACATTGTACATCCGTCCGATCAGCAAGATAGCCCTTCCTATGTCGAGCAGCAGTTGGATCATACAAGCGGTCGATATTGAACAATCCTGCAAGAAGTGGTGGACGGAACACGCAAACGAAGGTAAGCGACCATCAGATGGTAATCTCTTTGTAGATGACATCGACGCCTCTCTTGTTAGAAATAACCAAGAGAAAACTAGTAAAAATGCTACTGATTCCGACGTACGGTGTCGATCTGTTGAAATCCAACTGCTCTTATGGAAAGCTCTCTCTCGTGTTGAAGTTGCAGAAATCCACAAACTCGCCACCATTATCTTTATGGGCCCAAAGACCGTGTTTCCCCATAACATGTCCGAGCAAGATGTTGACAGAGTCCACATTGGCATTCAAATCACCCATCATGATTCATAATCATCAACGGCGCAACAACGGGTATCCGGTCTAGGCCTGCCTTAATAAGGAACTCCAGACATCCCGGTTTTGCGCCGAGGTCCACCAATTCGATATCCCTAAAAGCTGTCTGGCGTCCTGGCCTACGCCACGCTCCATCTTAGGTAGGGTCCGCCTCGTCTTCTTTTTCTACCATAGATATTGCCCTTATAGACTTTCCGGGTGGGATCATCCTCATCCATACGGATTAAGTGACCCGCTCACCGTAACCTATTGAGCCGGATTTTATCCACAACCGGGCGGTTATGGCATCGCTCATAGATTTCGTCATTGTGTATGCTAAGGAATCGTCCATCGTCATGTAGGGGGCCAAAAATTCTTCGGAGGATTCTTCTCTCGAACGCGGCCAAGAGTTTTTTTTTCTTGCTAAGAACCCAGGTTTCCGAGGAATACATGAGGACTGGCAAGATCATAGTCTTGTACAGTAAGAGCTTTGACCCTATGGTGAGACGTTTCGAACGGAACAGTTTTTGTAAGCTGAAATAGGCTCTGATACGCTATACACTTTTGAAATCATTGCATTCTATGGCATCTTCCGCTTCTCTAACCAGCGAAATGGGTGGGTAGGTAGGTATCAGTGGCCGCTCCGAGGAGCCCAATTAGCGCTTTGGTGCGCCGTTTTGATGCCACAAACTCCTAAGACCGTGACTGTTGTTATAGGAACAGGGAAGCGGAGTCCAGCTGGCTCAGATCTTCAGAGCCAGCCCTAGCATTCACGAAGGAAAGCAGCTCTCTGACCCTGTAACTAGAAATCTCACTGAGGTCCCCAAAGAATGGTTTACCCAGTGTCCGCAACCTGACTCGAGCCAAAGCCGGGCAATCGCAGAGAAAGTGCATGAGGGTTTCCCTTCCTTCTCCGCAGCTTCGGCAATGCGAGTTGTAGGGTAAGTCGAGCCTAGCGGCATGGTCCCCTATGGGCCAGTGCCCCGTGCAGACCGCCGTAATCTTGAATGCATTTGCACGCGTCTGGCACAGGAGCTCTCGTGATCGGGCTATGTTATAAGCGGGCCAAATTCTCCTTGATTTGGCACAGCTTGTAAGCCTTCGCCATCTCAGGCCCGCGGCTGCTAGGTAGTGCGAGTAGACTCGGCCCCCGACAGCCGCCAGCGGAACACCGACTGTGCCTTGCCTGGCCAATCCGTCAGCCCGCTCATTCCCTTCTATGTTCCTATGCCCGGGAACCCAGAGGAGAGTGATCTTGAGCGTGCCGCCCAGATGGTTGAGCGTGTCTCTGCACTACCCCACCAACCGGGAAGATGTCGTCGTTGAGTACAAGGCCTTGATGGCCACTGGCTGTCGGTCAGAATGGCTATGTTACGCTTGGGGCTCGAATCACGCTCCAGCCATCGACAGACTTCCAATATCGCCAGTACTTCCGCCTGGAATACACTGGTGAAACCTGGAAGACCATACGACTTGGATACACCGTGTGTATTCGAGAAAACCCCCGCGCCGACTCCATAGGCCATCTTTGATCCGTCCGTAAAGAATACCGTGTCATAGTCTTGCAACACGCCGCCGGTCTTCCACTTTGCCCTGGTTGGAAGGTCCACAGCAAAGTTTCTCGTGAAGTTCAGCTTGCGTGTGACATAATCCGTGGGGGATGCCCAGATTTCTCGAGGTATTTCATCTAGAATGTTGCTGTGGCCGTAGGACTTCGCTGCCCAGCATCCGGACTCACGTAGTCTGACGGCACTGCACGCTGCAACATATTTGATGTGGAGGTCAAGGGTGAGGAGATGCAGGAGTACATTGAGAGCATTTGCCGGGCAAGACTGCAGAGCCCCCGTAGCACCTGCACACGCGGTTCTTTGAATCCTATTAAGCTTCGTTCTATTGTATTTCTTCTTCAAAGCCTGCCACCATACAATAGATCCGTACGTCAGGATCGGACGCACTACAGCGGTGTACATCCAGAGAACCATCCTCGGCCGGAGACCCCATTTCTTGGCAAAGGTTCTCTTACAGGCATAGAAAGCTATACAGGGCCTCTTAACCCTCAGTTCTATGTTCAACCTCCAATTTAGCTTAGGATCCAGGATCACACCCAGATACTTTACATTAGAGGAAAGAACCAATCTTTGTTCATTCAGCCGTGGTAGATGGAATTCAGGTATCCTTGTCTTGGTGGTGAATAGCATCAGTTGCGTTTTGGTTGGGTTTACGCTGAGTCCGCATCTTGCGACCCACAGGCACACCTTTCGCAACGCTCCTTCCATGATGTCGCTCATAATGGACAGAAACATCCCTGATACTAATTTCACCAAGTCGTCGGCATACGCCACCACCTTCACCCCGCTGCTGTCCAATGTACGCAAAATTTTGTCCATTACTAATAACCAGAGCACCGGTGAGATAGCACCACCCTGGGGCGTGCCTCTGTTCACAGCTCTGGTCAAGTGGTTGCCTCCCAGATCGGACTGGATTATCCTGGTACTCAGCATGGATATAATCCAATGCGTGAGATACCCCTCCAATCCAATACCGGTCAAGGCTTCCTTGATGGCGTTGGTACTGACGTTGTTGAAAGCTCCTTCTATATCCAAGAAGGCAGCAAGGGTATACTGCTTGTACTGCAGCGACCGCTCAACCGTGCCAATTACCTCGTGGAGGGCGGTTTCTGTGGATTTTCCTTTGAGGTAGGCATGCTGGGACTTAGAGAAAGGCGTTCTCTCCATAATCGTCCTTAAGTGAATGTCCAGGACGCGTTCTAGGGTCTTCAGCACGAAAGAGGTCAGGCTGATTGGCCGAAAGTCCTTCGCGGACTCATGACCGCGCCTGCCCGCTTTCGGTATGAAAACCACCCGTGCGCGCCTCCAGGACTGCGGTACGTATCCTAAAGTGATGCAGCTCCAGTAAATCTCAACAGGCCACGGCACAACCCTTTCCTGCTGCTTCTGTAGCATGACTGGCATTATGCCATCTGGGCCTGGAGATTTGTATGCGGAGAAGCTGTTTATAGCCCAGCCGATCCTATCCCCGGTAATTACCGATTTGATAGTCTCGCACAGCTGGGGTTGCCGCAAACCCTCCAAGCGAGGTTCTGACTCACAGTCCTCCTCGCTGGAGGGAAAGTGCGTTTGCACCAGCAGCTCCAAGGTTTCACTAGAAGATTCCGTCCAGGAGCCTTCCGACTTTTTAAGGAAGGATGGACTCTTATGTTCCTTGGATAGAATCTTATTGAGCCTCGCGGATTCACTAGTGCTTTCAATGTTCTGACAATAGTCTAGCCAAGACCGCCTCTTGGCGGTCCTGATGGCCGACTTGTACTTCTTTGGGCAGTCCTTGTATGGCTGCCAGTATTTTTGCCTGCAGCAGATGTTGAAGATTTCTCTGGTCAGCTTCCTAAGACTAGAGAGATCTTCGTTCCACCACGGTGGCAGGGTCTTTTTGCTGTACTTAGCAGTGCACGAGACTTTGAAGGCGGTATCAAAAGCCTTCTCCAGAGCCCCGACCTTTGACTCCAGTTCGTTTGTCGTGCCAATCCTACCAATTTGCGCACCGGAGAGTTTGTTCTTAATTACCTGACCAAACTTTCTCCAGTCGATCCTCCTGGGGTCTCTAAAGGGCTTGGAGACCTCTGCGGCGAGATCTAGACTGAAGAGTATCCAACTGTGGTCAGAGAAGGATCTCTGGTCAGACACTCTCCAGTCCTCCACCTTAAGAATTCCATTGTCGGTTATTAGGGTGATATCAAGGACCTCCTCCCAACCGTCACAGTTCTCCGAGCAGGGGAAATGAAAGGTTGGTGTACTGCCCCTGTTACACACCGATAGATTTGAAGTAATAATAAAATCAAATCACCTCTTTCGTTGATTTCAGAGCTGCCCCAAAGCGTATGTCTTGCATTCGCGTCGCAGCCTATCAGCAGGTTGGCTTTCTTTGGTGTTATGGTGTTCGTCAGATGTTGTAGTTCTTCTGCGAAATAGTAAATTCTGTTTTGTCACAGTGCACGCTACCCGGATCTTCCCGGGATTCTGCTTGAAATCGGAGTTCGAATACATCATGCCCGCCTTCTCTCGCAGCAGTCACTGTCGAGCGGCAGTTGGATCATACAAGGGGTCGACATTGAACTTAAGGGGTCGCAGCTCCCCACATCTGCAAGAAGTGGTGGGCGCAACACGCAAAGGAAGGTAAGTGACCAGCAGATGTTGATCCCTTTTGAGGCCAATATCAACGAATCTCTTGTTACACATATCCAGGAGAAGGAACTCCCAAATCTACTGCTGATGGCGAACTGGTCGATCTAATTGCTCGTACGTTGTCGATCAGTTGAAACCCAAGTGACCTTATGGCAGACTTTGTGTTCAAAGAATATGCTACCTATGATGCGTTGGAAGTTGTAGACAACCACAAACTTCTCACTATTATCTTTATGGACGCGAAGACCGTGTTTCCATATAATATGTCCAAGCAAGATATTGACAGAGTCCACTTTGACATTCATAATACCCATCACGATCACAATGCCACCTTTAAGAAGTCAGAAGCCCTGAACAGCGTGTAATTGCTTGTATTATAGGAACATCCTTCTCTTCTCTTTCTATATCGGATGTCTCCGTTGTACAATTCCCTAACTTGGGCCGAAATTTTGCAGTCAGAATTCTGTCAGAAACCGGCTCCTAGGTCAAGAGAGCGCGCCTTGCGATAGCTTACTACGATTTGGCCCAGTATGTCCAGCTTATATCGTTGGAATTCTCGCCCCAGTTGGAGAGAGTGAATGTTATGGAGACCCTCGATACGGTTATCAAGGAGCGTGCGCACATTCCAGAAACCAACCTAAACCCAACCCAAACCAGCCCGTTTTCGATAAATAAAGATCATCACCGTGACTTATTCGATGTTGACATTCTGGTAAAAAAAAATTCAAAATTTGCAAGGACGAAGACTTTGGGTGTATTTTTTGCCGCAGTTCACTGGACGCAGCTTCCCAAAATATTGTTTACCTAGTGTTCGTAGCCTAGATTCAACTAGAGCTAAGGAAGTGACTGAAGGTTTCTCCCTCCTCCTTCCGCATGGTGCCTTTAGGCTAATGTACCCTGCATTCCGTCGTAATCCTGATTGCAGGTGAATCAGTCTTGCCCAAAAGCTCTTGCGATCGGGTCTTATTACAAGAAGGCAAATCGTGCTCGACATGGTGAAGCCAGTGAGCGCTCACCATCTCACCATAAGTCAACGGCTATTGAATACTACGACTAGGTTCCATCCTTGACAGTTGCCAGCGGGACGCAGACTACGCCATCAAGGGAATGCCAGGAGAACAGCCTCGCCTGGCTGGTCCGCCACCGCCCCCATTGTTGTCTATGTTCCTCTGACCGGGAATCCAGAGGAGAAGAACTTTGAGCGTGCTGCCTACACTGTTCAGTACGTCCTTTTAACTCCTCACCAACCTGGAATTGACTACAAAACCTTATTGGCAGCCCTATTGTCGCCCCAAATGAGTATGTTTCCCTGGTGGTTTGGTAATTACCAGGTGAGGTGAATGGTTGGTAGCAGAAATTCAATCTTGAAAGGATGTTTGTATGTAAATTTAATGTGTTTGAATACAACATCGGGGCTGCTTCCCATTGTGGTGTTCACAGGGTAAGAGCTGTGAGAAGGCGGATCTTCTATCATTTGACCTCTTTACTTTACCCTCTAGAAAAAAGATAACTTTTAGGGAGTAAATCACTTCGATAGGAAAGAAAGGCAATTAAATTAGTTCAGCAGTTGCTGTCTTTTTAATCCACTGTCTCCAGGTGATTAGCATCGCCACAGCACTCCCCTACCAGCGATTAAGTAGAAGGAAATTACGGTGATCCAGCAGGCCGTTTCGTGATCCCAACTGTGAATTTATGGTGTTGTTGTGGTTGAACTATTGCAGGCCTGTCTGGTAATGATCAGGAATTTAAACCCGTCTGCCAGATTTTGTTGGGTCTGCCCCTGCAGAATGTTGAACGGGAGTTAAGCCGATTTTCGAGAGGCCTTTCCCGGGAGCGGGGATTGTCGCGATGGTTTCCTGGTATTAAATACTTCGAGATCCTTTCCACTTTCTTGTCGTTGGCTTTCGCGTAAGACGCTCGATAGAAGCACTGTTTGTGGATTCATTTTGCGACGTGCTTTGTTGAACTGGCTGGCCATCAATCATAGCTGTAATAGATTGAAGAGCAGATGGTAGGCGCCTTATCCATAGACTTCACATCAACGCCCTAGAACTGCCTCACCTCCGAAATACTGCAGGCAGTGGAGAAATTGCGGAGAGTTTCTCATCGCCTATGCAAGTTTTCTCCATGAAATGCCACAATCATGTGCCGAGGACCTCTGTTGAGAGTGGATTCCGCGCTTTGGTGTTCCAGCCATAATCACTCTCTACCATTTTTACGGAGCTAGGAAAGCTCCTTGGCTTCAAACGTCATAGGACTACTGCATACCATTCAGTCAAATGGTATGCTGGAATATTGGCAACGGACGCAGAAGCCCGCCTTAATGGCTCGCGATAATCCATTGTGGTCGCGGTCCTTGCCTTTCGTCCTTCTCGGCCTCCGCACAGCCCAACGAGGGAAATTCAGGGCTAGCCCGCGGAGATGGTATACGAGGAGAATCTGCGCCTCCCCGTCGATCCTGTGCTGGATATTAGAGCAGGGTTAGGCGACCCAGAAATGCTGCGTCTGGTCAGCTACTGCTCAGTTTCAAAGATGCGATCAACTCCACCAATCTAACATGCGACAGCGGAGGTCAACACCCCCAGGGACCTTGAGACGTCTACGCAGGTCTTCATTCGGGTGGACGCTCCTCGGAGGTCACTGCAACCACTATACGAGGGCGCCTTAATGTGCTGGAACGAGGCGAGCACTCGTTCAAGCTCGACTTCCGAGGCGGGCGCAAGTAGCTCTTCTTGTTGAGGTCAAAAGTCTTCGACGAGCCACGGATCGACTGACATGAGACTGGGTTGACAAACGTCAAAAACAGACATTTGTCAACATGCTCATTAAAAACACTAGAGTTCTGTCCGCCGACCAGTAAAAGGCATAAAACAGTGAAGTAACAACTGAATGGACAAAAACCTAGATAATCGTAAGAAAAAGTGTGAACATGTTCAATCCTAACATAAATAAATAAAGTGCGAATAATAGTAATCATAGAAGTTTCAAATATTGTTTGTTTACCGTATATAAGATTCGGGAAAATCAGTACCCCAAAGTTTCACGAGGAAATTGGGAAAAATGTGCATCCCGGTTAGCATGGACACTAAGCTACGGGTTTTTCCTGAAACTGAAACGCCAAGGTATTCTGAGTCCGCATATTAGAGGTGAAGCTCCCACTTGGTCATGTAGCCGTCGGGGTGTGCTATTTTAGTTTGACTTCTGGTCCTGGTAGCACCTTTTCCACTGCACCGGGGACGATTCCCGGGCTGCTAATGCGGATCATCCCAGCCAGCAGGCAAACGGAACCTCGTCAGTCCGGCGTTGGCCCTACATTTGGTGGTAAGGACGATTCCACTTCTTTTACTCCTGCCCCCATAAGTCGGAAGCAGACGTTCCGGATTTCAATGACAAAATCCATTTCGTGTCCCCCAAGTCATCGGTGTTTTCTTAATTTGATCCAGGATTAACTTTTGGTTCGGGAAAAATCGGGCTGCCGGTTCTACTATGGACTGGGGACCATCACGTTGCAAGTGTCGGCTCCTAAAACCGTTCAAGGAGACTTGCAGTCCCCGGTATCTGAAACGTAGATGAGGTGCCACATTTCCCAAGTAAATTTGCAGCATTGTAAAGCGGCGACTGCACTTATCAGTCGTCGGATCAATAGCTGCAAGACATTTATATACCTCATACAAGAACCGTGGGTTGTTGGTGGGGCAGTCAGGGGCCTAAACTTCCAACATGCTGACCTATTGTATGCCAATGGAAGCGATCGACCCCGCACCTGCATGGTAGTCTCCAAAGACTTCCAGGCTAACCTGGTTAAGGACCTATGTGATGGCGACACCACATCGGCCAAGCTAACCATAGAAAATCAACAGGGAGATAAAGAGATACTATGGCGCTCTGCATATTTCCCCTACGATGCAGAAGACGTTCCCAGTGGAACATTCATCAGAGCTATCCAATATGCCAAAAGTAGAGGCATGGGGGTAATAGCAGGATGTGATGTCAACGCTCACCACATGTGTTGGGAAATTTCGAACATCAATGCAAGAGGATCGAGACTACAGGAGTATCTAGTATGAACCGATTTGCAGATCCTAAATGTGGGTAATGAACCCACTTTCTTCAACGTGGTCAGGCGAGAGGTCATCGAAATCACGGTGGCATCTCCTGACATCGCGGCTCTGATCGGGGAGTGCAGAGTATCAAACGATATCACACTCTCGTATCACAGACGCATTGATTTCGTTATGGGCATGGATTCACCTCCTCCCACTCCATTTCGGAATCCAAGGAAGACAGATTGGGTGATGTATCAAATAGAATTGAGCGCCCGAGTCACGATCCCTGGGACGCGCATCAAATCCATTGCTGGAATTGAGAAGACAACCCAGATGATCACAACTAGCATGAGAGAAGCTTTCGAAGAAAGCTGTCCACTCAAGATGCCAAAGAAGGGTAAAACACCATGGTGGAACTCGGATTTGACAAAACAGAGGAGAACGACAAGGATGCTCCTTAATCGTGCTCTGAAGAGTGAATCAAGCACTAGCTGGAATCGCTATAAAGAGGCACAGAAGGCTCTAAAGGAGAGCATAAGATCGGCTAAACGATCATCTTGGAGACGCTTTTGCGAAGAGACTAACTGTCTTGAGGCAACCTCAAAGCTGAAGCGAATTCTGGTCAAAGAACGTAGCCAGAAACTGGGTTATTTACGTTTACAGAATGGGAAGTACACAGAAAGCGATGAAGAAACGACAAATCATTTGCTTGAAGTACACTTCCCAGGCAGCATCCAAAATCTAATCTCGCGGCCAACAGGTGCATACAGCCCTCAACCGAGAGACTGGAATCTGGCATGCGTTCCATAGATACAAGTCATCACCTACACAGACGCAAAAAGCTTTCGACCGATCAGCCTAACGTCCTTTCTTCTAAAAGGACTAGAAAGACTAGTAGATCAGTTCATAAGGGATACACACATTTCTAAGTGGCCACTTCACCATAGGCAACACGCCTACCAGAAAGGCAAATCCACGGAGACAGCACTCCATGAACTTACAGCAAAAATTGAAAAGGCGATGTCCGGAAAAGAATACGCCTTAGGCGCATTCATGGACATCGAAGGTGCCTCCAATTATGCCTCATTCGCGGCAATTTGTGATGCGGCAAGACAACATGGAATCGGACCGCTGCTAATCAATTGGATCCTTCACATGCTAGAGTGGAGAAAAATCCACATATCGGTCAGCCAGAAGTCTATTGAAGCAGGATATCTCAGGGGCTGCTCACAGGGAGGGGTTCTCTCTCCACTGTTATGGCTCTTGGTGATGGATACCCTCCTGTGGCTCCTGGAGGACAAAAAAGTCTTCGCGCAAGCATTTGCGAACGACCTAGCCGTAATAATTACCGGCAAGTTTGCGGACAGTATGTGACCGCTTGAATGCAACTCTGTATGTAATCCACAGCTGGTGCCTCCGCAATGGACTCACGGTGAACGCTAGGAAGACAGGACTAGTTATGTTCACTAGGAACGTCAGGTGGGGCGGCTATACGCTACCCACCTTAGCAGGGGCAGAAATCCAGCTGGCACAAACAGTCAATTACTTAGGAGTACATTTCGACTCCAAGTTAACGTGAAAGCATTATATCCAGGAACAATATCAGAAATCCTGCAGATTGCTCTGATGCTGTAGGAATGCGATAGGTAAGACGTGGGGACTTTCACCTAAACGGATATACTGGATACATCCAGATACATCCATAATAAAAACCCGTTCTGATGTATGCATGCATCGTCTGGTGGCCAAGACAGAACTTTGCTAACAGCAGGAAGCTGCTAACGCAGGTTCAGAGACGTGGTTGCCTAAGTATTACTGGGGCAATGAGTACTACGCCGACTGCGGCACTTGAAGCTATCTTAAATTTACCCCCCATTCACTTGGTGGTGAAACGGAAAGCGCCCAACGAGGCATATAGGCTCGATACCATTGGGGCGTGGAAAGGCGGCCAATCAAACGGTCATGCGTCTATCTGGAAATTCCTTGGAAAACATCCGGTAGCCCTGATGCTGGCCGATCATATGGTTTCCAGATTCATCATCATCAACGGCGCAACAACCGGTATCCGGTCTAGGCCTGCCTTAATAAGGAACTCCAGATATCCCGGTTTTGCGCCGAGGTCCACCAATTCGATATCCCTAAAAGCTGTCTGGCGTCCTGACCTACGCCATCGCGCCATCTTAAGCAAGGTCTGCCTCGTCTTCTTTTTCTTCCCAGATTTCCAGATTCGTCTTTGAAAAGACATACACTGTCGTAATCATCGAAAGAGAAGAATGGTCGACAAGTGGCTATGAGTCTTTTCAGATTACAGACCTAATAATCTTCACCGACGGATCAGTCATGGAGGATGGATCAGGCGCAGGGGTGTACACGGAGAATCCGATTATAGAACTGGCCCGACCCCTCGGAAAAATGACAACCATATTCCAGGCGGAGATCGTCGGGAGGCATTATCAGCACTAAATTGCGACAACATATCAAGCCAGTTGGTGTGGAGTTGTCATCCGGTGCTGCTGAAACTTGGTCGACTGAACGAAACATTCCTGATGTGGGTGCCGGAGCACTATAACATAATGAGGAGGCTGACAGACTGGCTCGCCGAGGATCTGGATCCACAATGGTGGGGCCAGAACCAGCTCTTGGAATCCGACCATCTACTGTCAAGTCTACTCTGAAGGGTGAAATTGCAAGGATTCATGTAACCGAGTAGAGAAATTTGGACTCTTGCGAAGGAGCCTAGGGCCACTAGAGCGGCATTTTTGTTGTCCCTTAAGAAGTGGGACATGAAAGCCCTAGTAGGGCTTTTGACGGGACACTGCCCCTTAAACTACCATATGGAAAAGATTGGGGTAGAGGTTTCGGCTGTGTGCAGCCAATGTGAGGAGGAGGAGGAAACGGCCCTGCACTTTTTATGCAGCTGCCCGGCGTCCTCAGATCTCAAACGAAGACACCTTGGCAAGGTTTTTTTCAATGAAGAATCTGTACACTCTCTGCCTCTGGAGAATGTTCTAAGATTCGCTAAAGCTTGCGAACACCGTAGGCGGGAAACCATTGAATAGGCAACTTACGGGGATAGTACAATGGGCCTAACAATGGCCTGAGTGCTCGGAGCTGCGGCTCCCCCAAGTTAACTAAACTAAACTAACTTTCAAGTTCCTGGACAATTGCCTGCTTTTTGGTACAGGTTACCAAACTGCCTCATGAAAACCGATACGGAAAATTTTCTTAGCCCCAATGTACGTTGTAGCAACTTAACTGAGGAGATTAGGAGACACACTTTTCCTATAATTTGTATAAGGATGCTTTTATCAGCCCCATTCAAGTATAAACAATGGAAGCATTATATTTCCATGAGTTTTCTTTTTCAAATTGATCCACTCTTCATTATCCCTGAAACGTGTATCACCTACGCTCACCTCGACCGGTGTATAAACAAAAGGATTATAAGTGGCGTATGTTCCTGAAGTATTGTCGCGGGTCCTGGAAAACATAAGAGACCTGAAAAGGCACAAGCGATGGTAAATAGTTACCGGGAATTCAATATCCTTTTGTTTCGTATTAAAGATACATAATAGAAGATAGATGATATAATAAAAGATATTATAGATGGTATAATCAATAGATACGCAAAATACTGTGTCCGCGGAATGAGAGCAAATTAGGGAATTAATGGGGCAATTTTGAGCTAAATTGCTGGTCCAGGAGATAGCAAAAAACGGATAATGAATGTATTTAATTTGTAGCGCTTTTCCTCCAGTTACTTCCCAAGGAAATAGCTGTCAACAGCGAAAGAAACTAATTTGCAAATGACTCAATTGATATCAAATTACATAATTTCCCAGATTAAAAGAAAGTCTTCAGTGCGTTCACGCGGTACTCCGGAAAGCT
Source organism: Hermetia illucens (assembly GCF_905115235.1). NCBI lineage: Eukaryota > Metazoa > Arthropoda > Insecta > Diptera > Stratiomyidae > Hermetia > Hermetia illucens. The sequence goes on from NC_051852.1 coordinate 9,313,581, forward strand.
CTTTCATTTCAATTAATGCCGCACGTCATTAAAGAAATTGATTATTTCTTTCACCTCATAATATTACACAATTTTACATCAAAACGTAATAAAAACACCATTCATCATCTCAACATTATGCTAATGCCCATTATGGTCCTCGAAATAGATTTCGCCTTAGCCCACAATATAATGGCGAGCATTTGACTTAATCCAATCTCCAAAGTCAATGTTTCGCTGAATATGCAAATTGGACTTTAACGACTCTTCCTCTATCTCTATCTTCCGCTGATTAAATAAGAAAACTGAAAATCAGATGAAGATGGAACGAATAGAAAAATGCCAAGCATTCTTGGGCATCATTAAAATTTTTAATATCTTTAAAGTGTTATCTTGGCTAGTCCCAGAATGAAGATGCGTCCACGGAGTGCGGAGATGAGCTCCTCTTGAACGTGGCAACTTTCTCCTGATTAAGGGGGATCGCGTTCACACCTGGCCGGTTTTGAAATGGACACGGAGGCTAATTACCGGAGCAACCAAACCAGGAGAAATGAAGTTCAATTCACAGATGCAATGCGGTTTTCGGAGCGGCTCTTTTTGAATTTCACATGCTATAAGTGGTCGCGGTTGTACCCACTTGGAGTCCCCTTGTTGCATTGACCACTTCGTGGATGGACGCAATGATGGCTAAATTATAATATAATATGCCCGTCAGCCTGTCTATTGTGGTTTTTCATTATTTTTATGACTGCGTAACGATATTACATTTTATCTGGCTGGTGGCTGCGGACAAGGGGCTAGTCTTGGGTTGACATTGTATTCCGCTCTGTCTCCAATGACCATCATTCCGACAATTGTGCGTGTTTCGTGGATATGTCCATATGTGTGGACATGAGATTATGGGGTAAATAATGGGATGATTCTTGAGAGTGGAGGTCTGAAGTCGGGACATGGTACCAACGTCTAGCACGAGCTGTTATCCCTGCTTCGAAGTGGGAAAGTTCAAGATTAGATTTGGAGTCCATTTAAGAAGTTATGCGACCAGAAGCAGGAAATTTAAAGCTCCAAAGGATTCACAACTCATTATAGTATGACTTGACGAAAGGATTACCAGGGTACCTTTAGGTTGAAGGTTCTAGAATTTCCTGAGTCAGGTCTCGTTCTCCACAATCGTATCCCAAATTGTTAGAAGCAAATATAACGCACACGTAATGGTCAAATAACGATGTCCTGTGATGTAAAGAATAGTGAGGAGAACGAATTCAAGGGATTGGCTTTTCTATATTCCATAAATTGTCATTACTGGGAAAACTGTTATCCTCGCACTCGTGTCGTATATATGTATATCCCTCCCTCCCCTGATCCCTCAAGAAATAATTCATAAAAACGACTCGTATGTGACTCATACTGAATGGAAGCAAAAACTCGTAGGAACTGATGAGTGGCTGTTTTGGTCAGTATTCGTAACCCCTGTTCATAACTGATATTCGATAGGTTTGAGAATGGTTTTAAATTGAAGGCAAAGAAGGTGTGGTTGAGATGGCTGAAGGAATTCCATACGAACAAGCTTTAACAAGGTCTTTAAAGATCTGTGCCTCTTCTATTGGTTATAGTATACCCATTGACTATAGTATCTCAAGCAAACCTATAACCGTTAGGAACCTTAGTATATTCCCTTCATCCAAATCTTTCAACTTTGCATCTGTTATTAAGTGTTCTCCCAGGTGCCTCGACCTACTTTGAACAAGTGCCGTACACTGCCCCAGAACGTGTATAGAGGTTCCATCATATTCCGCACAGAACCTGCAGGCAGTGTCCTTAGATATCCTTAGCTTCCCTAGGTAATAGTTTAGTCAGCAGTGACCAGTAAGGATTCCTACTATGGTTCAAAGGTTCTTCTTGGTGAGGTTTAAACAGTCATTTGTGCGCTTGGGCTCGTATCCCCCAATAAGCACCCTGGACTGCTCCATTCCTGGTAAGCTCGTCCAGTATAGGTCCCTCAGCTGTCCCCATTGCTTTTTTTATTGTCATAGCCATGAACCCGTTTCCGATTCCGCAGAAGAGTTCTGGCCCGTATAAAGGCGTCCATGCTCCCCTTTTGGCTAGTTCGTCCGCTGCCTCATTGCCTTTCAACCCAAGATGATCTGGAACTCAGAGTATCCAGACCTTCTTCTTTTTTTTCTTTGTCCCGTTCACAAGCTAGTTCGGCTCGTCGTGATCGGTTTCGCCCTTTGACTCTATCGAATGCCTGATCTGGGTGCAATCTCGAGGGTTTTAAATCCCCATCCAGCGTATCAAGCCACCGTTGTTTAGGTCTGCCTTTTGATCGTTTACCATCGACTTCGATGTTCAGACCAATCTTGGCAAGTGAATTCTCGTTATAAAATTAATGGTCGTCAATCGTGTGACGTCGTTTCTTCTTCCTTCTCACCAAATTGCCATTTAATACGCCGCGAGCCAGTGCGTTCCTCACGCTGTTTTATCGGTGGCTTAATTCGCAGGACGGCAATCAACGGTCGATGTTGAGGTGTGATGGTCTCATACGGAACTACTTTGCATTCAGTGGTAAAATGTCGGCGTCGTATGAGAATACAATCGACTTACGTTTTACTGTTCCCACTATAAAATGTAGGAAGATGAGACAATCGTTTGATGAACCACGTATTCATAAGTACAAGGTCATTGGTGTCCGCAAAATCGATTATACGCTCGCCAACCTCATTGCGCGCTCCGAACCCCTTTCCCCCATGGCACCTGTTACTGTCTGCCTTTTCACCCACATGACCATGAAGGTCACCGGTAATAATAATATAGTCGTCAGCAGGCACGTGACAAGTCTTTTCATCGAAAAGTTGCCAGAAAGCATCTTTCTCGGCATCAGGTTGATCTGTCTGTGGTGCGTACGCGGTGAAGAAGTGAATAGTGCGATCAGCTGATATAATGGTGAGCTTCATCAGCCGATCATCAAATCGTTCAACTTCTTTAATGGCATCACGGAAACCCTCTTAGATAGCAATGCCAACACCATATTTACCGCGTTCGCGTTCAATGTCGCAGCTTTTGGCACCAGACCATCGGGTCTCTTGCAGAGCGCAGATATCAATGCGCCTTTTCCGAAGGGCTTTTGCGAGTTCCTCCGTCTTTCCAGTTAGGGTACCAACATTTAGCGTGCACACACGTATTTGTTTTGTTTGTTTTGTTCGGACTAATTTGCTTCCGTCCTGAAGCCATCCATGCGTCAAGAATCCTTGCCCATTTCTCGACAGGACCAGAGCCCGTCCTGCCGCGTCGACTGAGGTGGACGCCTTAACATTCCTCCGAGGCTTGTGACTCAATCCGATCATCATGTTTGTAACGACATTGAATGCATTTTCTTGGTCGGCCTGTCGCGGGACCTGTCATCAAGAGAGATCAGGTAGGATTTAGCATAGTGGAATAACTCCAACTATACTTTATTTATCTCTTTCCCTGATTTCAGCATTTTATTTTTGTTTTACTAAGGTTAGTACAGAGTACGTTGCCTCAAACCCTCCTCCTTTATCTGGGCTTGGGACAAGCATACTATGTTAATAACATGGCGGAGTTCAGAGTCTCCAGACCTTATTCAGTCTCTTATGGCATTCCCATGCCGTCTCTTGATCGCTGCTTGGCTGACAATCAGAGTAGCACTGTTCTGCCCGCTGTAGTTCCTTTGGAGATTAATGGAAGCACATCTGTCTATTGCGTATATTTCCGCCTAGTGTGCTTACTCTTTGGCTCCAAGCATATTTCCCTTGGACCCTCCCTCTGCTGTGAGGGATACCGGCAGTATACCAAGTAATCAGCCGCTGGTTTGAGCCGTATGCCACAGCCATGCCCTTGCCCATGCCCCATCGCAGTGAAATCTCATTATCATATTAAGCCTTGGTATCAATAATTCGGGGTACCACCTAGAAATAATATCAATCTTCCCTCGATTTAGGCAGCTCCCTTCCTCACTAATACTCCCGGCCTCCCTGGAGATTTCCCTCATTGCCTGCTTTTGAATGTGTGGATATAGAGGGGTTAATCCCAGAGGAACCTCCAGGGATGCCGCATATCTTCATTGCCCAATTCTTGAAAAGACTGATTTTGAATCGGCTCGACTCACTACTGGCCTCGTGTTGCCCAACGTCAATTTGGATTCCGTAAAGGGAAAGGCACTCAGCATGCCATTTTCGAAGTGAACCGCATTGTGCGGGATACTGACACACACAATTCACTTCGATATTGAGGGCGCAGTGCTGAAAGATCGAGACGGGAGGGTTATGCGCCTGCACTGCATGGGCTCGTCTATAGCTACCTCCAAAATCCGAGGGTAGCAATAGAGGAAAATTCTCAGAGGGAAGAGAAAATGATCACCAAGGGTTGCCCACAGGGATCCATGCTTGGAACAAGTCTTTGGAACCTTGCGTTTAATGGGCTCATATGTGGGTTATCTGATATTGCAGCAGAGCTTACTCCAACTGCATATGCGAATGACATCCTCATCCTAATTGAGAGCAGGAGTCGATGACATATTGGAAATCTTGCTCCAAGCAACACGGATTACGTTAGCACCTAGTGCAGAGAAATGCAGTTGAAACTCTCGGCGAATAAAATAGAGGTAATCACACTGAAGGGAAAATTGGGCAGAAGGCCTACATTAAAAATCGAAGATAATACGATACGAGTTGTATCAGATTTAAAATACTTTATGGGGTCATGATTGAGTGCTAACACAAACCATCGCCGAAATATGATGGAGACAGCGGGCAAAGCCAAAAGGATGTTCAGCAACTGTTGAACTTTCTAACACTGATTGGGGATTAAGTCATAGGCCAAAACCATCATATATCGAGGAATGTCGGTGCCTGCCCTAACTTATGGAGCAGTAGGTTGGCCACCATTCACGAGCGACACAATTATTGGACCAATTAGATCTGCGCGACGAATGGCGCTTATGGTAGTAACAGGGCATACCGGACCGTTTCAATGGATGTCCTGTGTGGGGTAGCAGGTGAGCTACCGATAAAACTTACGGCAATTGAGAGACACTTCGCCGACAAGCTTAGGAGGGACATTAGATTCACGGTTGAAGGAGAAGTCTTCAACGAGAATTTGTCTGAAGGAAGAGAAGAAAGGGAGAAGCGGAAAGGCGCCATTTAAAAAAAAAAATGGCGGATTGAATGGGACAGTCCCGAAAAGGGAAGAATTACGAAATATTTCTGATTTCTGCTGGAAGTGCTTAAAACTAAAACGCCTCAAAGGTTTTAGGCTTAAACGAATTGAAAGTTCCGTATGAAAGGGAGGGTAAGAGATTGAATGGGCTTATTGAAGACATTAATTGAGGGTAATTCGGCAAGTTAGCGGAGAGTGTGGTAAACGAATGAATGAACTAACCGGGACAACAGGGTGTCAAAATGAGTGTGGAAATGGATGAGTTAGAATTAGGATTATAGATGGTTTGTGAAAAGGCTCGCGTAGCCCCCTGGAAAGGTCAGCGGCGCAAAACGAGCATTGCCTGCAACTGTTCTCATCAGACGGTGCCTCACCAATGCCCTGGGAAGAGCGTGACCGAAGCGACTCGTAGGAGAGACAATTTTTGTTTAGGGATTGAGAAGTCCTAAGTTCACATCCAGTTGATGTCGGGCCGGACCAAAAGGAGAGTAACTTGCTCCCATTCTTTATGATCTACTCTCAATCTCAATCCCTAAACTAAAATTGTCAAACATTAAGTTATATAAATGCTAAAGGGTTAAAGTGCCCAGGCACGAGGCTTACATTCCGAGCCAGATGTTGTTCGAATCAGCCCCATTTCGTAGGTAATTGTTTGCAGACCTGTTTCATTCGGATGGTACGGCTTTGTGCGCGGAATCGATATTTAATTTCTCCTTCGTTTCTCCTTCTTTCGTTAGTTTATCTGTTACCTTCGATCTCAATATAGCCCAGAACCCAAAATTTTATTGTACAGGACAAACGTGGTTGGACTTTGTTGCCGTAATGGCCGAAGGCCTAAACTGAGGAATCTGAAATACTTAGCCCACTGCATAAACACTAGGAGCTACCTACAAATTTGACCGTCGCGAACAATATTCTTTCAACAAAAATAAAAGTAATTGGTAAAGCCTTTCTTGCCAGGAGAACGGACCCTTTTGGTTTCCATCTGGTCGTACCTTGAAAACTTCATATTGCCCAGTTGAAGAGTTTTCGAATAGTTGCCTCTCTGTCACAGTTTTTTTATGGTTGCCACTCACTGTTCATTGAAATGCGCCTCAGCACTCTAGGACTTTGTCAAATGCTTGCGCTCCTCTTCTTCTAGTCCCTGGTCACTTTCCATTAGTTCGATATAGCAACCCGGACCACTTGATCTGGGTTTCGAGGTAGATACATTCCCAGATTTCAGACAAAGCAACGAAGGAGGATCTGGTGCTGTCAATGCATCAAGTAACGTCAAGGTGCTAGACAAGTCTATTCATTCCTAATACCAGCAGCAGAAGATAAGGCATATTACATGCCAATCAAATTTTACAACAAAGGCTCATTCATCACTCTCCAGTTCTTAATATTCCAACCCATAGGAGGATTTCTACTAGTTGGCGTGCCTATTGCAGAGTATAAACTCAAGAAGTTACCCACCTCTACGTGTGTCCTTGCAACCCCAAACATCAAACCGATCGAAACCGCCACCGTTTGGATAATGTAAGCTCTTGGTTTCTCTCAAGAGACAACCCAAACTATCTAAATTTTTCCTCCTGGTTGAACGACGGATGTGCCCCCAGTTGACCCAGGGTTCTTAAACCAGCACTTTTGCAATGTTGTTCTTAGAAATTGTCCTTGCAACCATTATAGATTAATGTTTATGCTGTCCATTCAATGCCTTGGAGTTTGGAACTATCTTCTACCCAACCTACCCGTACCGATGAGTACCTCCGTCAGAATTCTTGCCCTTGATAGGCAGCACGATATCATCACCATTTTGTTGGATCCATCAGTAATCTCGGCAGAGTTTCTAACCGACGTTTCTCCATAAATATCCTCTTCCATTTTCTCCTGGCCCATGTGCACTGGAATATTACTGATATTACTGCATTTGGAAGCCTCATTTTGGGCTAAGGAACTGCTCTTTTTCCTTTATTGTGGAGTTGGGAAGGTAGACTAGTACCATATGTATCCCTGGTATATTGTCCACAGAGTATGTCGATAGTTCGCCTCCCTCTGAGCCTGACTATTTAAAGACTATGGTACCGTATTCTCTGCGCATAATTCATTAGTATCTAGCCTGGTCGAAAGCGTATGTCTCTGAACAGAAACCTAGCATTCCATCCCTTATACATCTACTCGATGGAAAGGTTTTCGATTGCCCCTTACTGCCACAAATTAATATTACCCTTTGGGTAAAATTGACAGTCATCTTGCCTCTTACCTTTGATCCCGACCTAACCGTCTTGGAATTAAAAGCTTTTCCCGCCTGTGGGTTGGTCTCCGCTTCTGCCCTTTCCTTGGGTTCTGCCGTCGTAGGTGTAGATTGCTTTTGCGCCTTCTAGATGATATCTTCGGATTCACGCTTTCCTGCAGACAGCACAATTTTCACGATGTCACTTGGTTTCTGCCCCTCTGAGTCATGTTTTCTTCCTTGCGTCTGCTATCTTAACTCTTGCTGGATTTTGACAAGGGATTGTCGTGGCAGAACAGTACTGATTTTAAAACCACTTACTAGCTTTCTAGCTTGCCCTCCGAACATGTGGTTCCTCCAGTGTGCGAATTGGCTCCCGTTGTATCGCACTTTTTATTGCGCATTCAACCATCCGAGTATGGAACTCAAGAAGTCAGCTTGAACCCCGGTGGTAACACCGTAAGATCAGACTTCTCAGTCACTGAACCGTCAAAATACATTGGAATAAAGTTGATGAGGATATTTCCATACTGCGTTTTGGTAGCTGAATCTCGTGTAGAGATCTTTTATTTTCATCTTTATTTGGAGTACAGGGTCAAAATCGAGTTTAACTGCTCTGACATGTTTTCTGTCTATATTCATACATATATTATAGAATACATGATTTAAGATATCCACGAATAGCCAAATGTTGTTTGAATACGATTCAATTTGTTCGTTGCTGACAAGTTCATACCATCTAATCCAGTCAGTCTATTCCCATTTTATATTTTTAGGTTGCTTTCTATCTTTGTTGCTCCAATAAATTATAATGTGAATTAAAATACAATCGGAGTTAAGTACAGAAAAACAGATCCTTGTATCTTCTGAATAATTTCGTAAAGATTAAACATCTCACCAATACTCCCTTAACCCCAAACAAATAACTATTTCAGCAACATCCCCGGAGAAAGTATCTTCATTCCAAATTACAAATTTATATGTTTTCCTTAATTTGGAAGTTGCTCATGTCGACCTACATCAAAACTGCCTGAGAATATCCGGAAAGCCTACATATGTATGCCCAATGGAGACACGTGTCATGCATAAAATCATAAGTGAGAATTAAATTAATAGGCACATCATTTCCAAGTGATTTCGTACCTCCTTCACCCATCCTTGCACTTCTTTGTTAATTTCCCTAATTTTTCACTTTTCGTATCACTTTCCCGGAAAGAAATGTTGAAATGTTGAAATTGCCTACGCTCTTCGCGTGTCCATATGAATATCTATGGTAGGTACATATGTGCGTACTGGTATTATGTAGCATTTATCTGTAACATGATAATTGGATTTAAAGTACCATTCTCGCTCGGAGATTTGCAGAGCTTAAAATGATTACATTTTCACGGTACTCGTTCTTGAATGGTCGCTTGTATCTGGTATGGTTGAAAGATACTTTTTCCGTGAGTGAGGACGTCAGAGCGTACATGAAAATTGATGTTGAAATTAACGACAAAAGATTTATTTTATGTGTACGTTTATGGGCGCAAATTCTGAAGAACGTTTGGAGTTTTATTAACGTGTATGGTATGTATGGCCTGATAGCAGATACATATGTGCAACTACTCTCATATGAGCATATGAAAGATGAAAATCATATTTTTAGTGAATTTACTAAATTGGACAGGTTGTAACTTTAAGTAGGTGAAATTTAGTTGATTACATGTTCGGTACATGTGAGATTATATTGAGCCACGAATGCAAGGTGATTTGAAGGATATGCATAGTGTTGTCAGAAGCAAAGGAAAAAAAGACCTCAGCTGCAATCTACATAAATGATATGGTTTAAACTACATACATTCATACATTCTACTTAATATGCTAGTATGTAGTTTACCATGCTTGACCACATCACCAAGCATCATACCATTACCTAACATCACCCCATTACCTAACGTCACCGCATTCCCAAGCATCATTGCATTGCCAAGCATCACCGCATTACTAAGCATCACCGCATTACCAGGCATCACCGCATTGCCCAGCATTATCGCGTTACCAAGCATCACCGCGTTAGCAAGCATCATCTCACTAGCTAGCGTCACAGCATTACCAAGCATCACCGCATTGCTAAACATCATCCCATTACCAAGCATCACCGTAATGCCAAGTATCACCACATTACCTAGCATCATTGCTTTTGGGTGTGCTTTACGTTGGCTTCGGGCTGGTTTTGGATTGGCTTTGGATTGACTTTCGCGTTGGCTTTGGGCTTGGCGTAGGTTGGTTTCGGGCTGACTTATTAATCAAACTCATAGATCCAGTCTCTCCCCAATTCGAATACCTCAAAACCGCGGTGTATCGAATGATACTTTATAGGCAAAACAATTCGGCAGTACACTAAAATAATTCACCTGACATGTGATAAACTGGTGCCAATATCCTCCTTCAATAATCATAACTTTATCTCTCTCCCAGATGATATTTCCTACAAAAAAGAACCCTACGACGACGGTTTTTATTTAAAACAAAATGCCCTTCGCAGTACTTCTTCTTGAAAAATGAAACCCAATCTCGGTACTTCAATCTGCGAAAAAAAACCTCATCCTGTATGCCATCCTTCCTCCATAACCGTTTCCCCAACATCGAATTAAATCCAAGATTGGTCTGAACATCGAAGTCGATGGTAAACTACCAAAGGGCAGGCCGAAAGAACAGTGGCTTAATACGCTTGATGGGGATTTAAAAGATTCAAGATTGCACCCAGATCAGGCATTCGATAGAGCCAAATGGCGAGACGGATCACGACGAGCGGACCCCGCTTGTGAACGGGACAAAGGCTGAAGAAAAAGAAGAAGACATACAAAGAAATCCGAAAAGTCTCCCCGGGACTTGTAAATATTACCATGATATCCTGATCCTTATGATATCCTGCGCCAAAATACCTCCCTTCTTGAACATACAAATTTTATAGAGAAACATTTTTCCAAATCCCACTACTGCGCATGCATTACCAAAGCTGTAAACTCAAAGTCAATGAGATGTATCAATCACTTCCCCTAAATCTATAAGAAAGTGTCTAAGTTGTGAAAACTTCGCTGGCCTGGAGAACTCCGAAATGGCTTCTGTTTTTGGTACTAGTGGCCGAAAACCTCTTGTAAGCCAACCTGGCATTTACTTCACTTGGGCTGGAGCTCCAAAGCATGAAATACGTTGAGGAGCTGCTGGAGATATCGATGATGGTGCTCGTGATTATCCGAAAACATTAAAATGCCATTTTGGTAGCCTGCACGGACGGTAAATTCCTGAGCAGATGGTTTAGGGTTGCTTTGGGGGGTTGCATCATTTGCACTGCATTCCGAAGTCTGAGCGACATGACCAGAAACTCGAACAGGCCAAAAGGCATGGTGACTGCAGTCTTGCATATGTCTTTTGGGACGACGGATATTTGGTAAAATACCCGTTCGAGATCGATGACGAAGAACACCGAGCCGTTGGCATAAATCCTCGGGTAAAGGTTAGGACTGGCGGTCGCGTTGAGCTGACGATAGTCCCCAACCACCGCCTTCCTTTGAAACAATGTGGGGGCTGGCCTATTGGCTCGATGCTCTTATAAAGCCGCTCTCTAACAAGATGTCGGATTCCCTCTTTGCCGTGGTGATTCATTCACCAGCGAGGTCGTGAGAAGACTGGCTGCCCGGTGATGACTTGGTGGTGTACCGGGAGATCGACAATACAGGTCATTTCACTAGGTAGAAAACAAGTTTTAAAATATCTGGAAAGCAACTGCTTGTCTCGGCGGTGGCATCGTGTGGGATTGCTGGAGTTGGCTGAGCGTTGAACGAATGAATGCCTGAAACATGGCTGAGTATGCAACTCGTGGATGAGCACGTTCTGTTATCCCGAAGACACTGAAGGCGAAAATCAATTACCAGGCAATGATGAGTGAGTGCGTCTGCTCCCAAGAAGTGAAGTGGTCGGGGTAGTCCGAGGTCCAAAGATGGGTTTTGAGTGTCGTAAGTGGTAATGGGCGTGGTATTAGCTGTTTAGAGGATGAGATTTCGTTTCCAAAAAGGCTTGGCCACGAGCCATTTCGGAAGGATGTAGAGGGCAGGGCCGGAGCCCACCGCGTTTTAGTGCTGCGATCCGAAAACTAGAGTCGTTTTTCCAATGGGTGGTGGCCGGTGATAGTCGCCGAATACAACGCCGGCGGCTTTAGTTTTCCTGTCGTTTAGTAGAGGAGCATCGAATCACAAAACTGCAAGGTTGTCTGCAGCGTATGGCAAGGTAACCGTGCTTGTGGTACCAATAGTAACCCGTGCATAGATGGGGCCCAGGCATAGCGCAGCGGCCACACATTTGATGGCATCATCGTGAAGTCAAACGGCCTCGTTGGAGATCGATGGTGTGTCGACGCTGTTGAAGTGCCTGCTTAGTGAGTGACGTGAGTTGCAAAATAGCCAACTGCGGAGCGGCAAGCTCTGAGCCTAACGGATGTGGTGCGAGGCTGGGGGACCCTTGGCCAGAGAAGGGTGTCGCCGGCCATGAAAGTGGGAGTGAAGTCGTGCAGATCTTCGGACCCGTCTGGTCTGCCTCGTCGACAACAGAGGTGATCTCGTTTTGGTTCTTGATGAGCACGGGCATGGAGTAGCAAATTCAGCTCAAGGCTCGTGCGGAACTTCTGCTCATCCGGGGAGTCGGTGAGATTTTATTGCCCCATAATTATTGACCTCCGGCGATGTGCGGACAATGTCGGATAGTGTCGAAATCCAGCGACGAAATAGTAAAATGGTACCTAGTCAAGTCGCTGGTGACCGTGTGAATTTGAAATTTTGACTCGACCTGAAATAACTAGTGCTCCTGGCACGAGCACCGGAAAGCTAGCAGCCTGCACTGGCTGAGCAGCCAAAATTCGTATGTATAATTCGCGTTGGCGTTGCGAAATTTCCAACCGACGACGATCACGCGATGCATTGCAAGCTCCGGGGTCAGCACCTTAAGGATGAGAAAACAACTACGCTTTGGGAAGCGTATTTCGATGAGATCCAAATGGCAAGAGAAATTCAAGATTAACAAAATATAAAAGGTCGCGAGGCGGTCGACTGCCGCGCACCAGCTTCCCTTTAGAAAAATGGCAACTCAAAGTGGTGGAAAGAGCATGTACGTCCCGAAAAGAAGAGCGATCCTTCTTCGCTAACTGGTATTTTTGAAAATGGTATGAAGTACTAGTATCTTCCTAGATCCTGTGTTTCCTCCTAAATACTATGTACCGACGCTGTCATGGCTAGATATGCCGTGAAGTTCCAAGAAGGTGTCTGTCACATCCTAACCGATGGGAATTGAAATCGGCGGAAAAATGCCCTGGAGTGACCAGAGACCCAAAAAAACCAAAAATTATTCAAATATTTCCAAATTTCAATATTCCAGTTTTCCAATATTCCCGAACCAAACACTAACCTTTTTCTCGTTGCATATTATTAAATGCATTTCTAAAGCTTGTTTTTGGCTAAAGCGAAGTGTATGCGAACGGAAATTGATTCTGTTGGGATTTTGTCATTTTGATGAGACCAGTCTGGGGCAGGATTCAGAAAATTCAAAGCCTGCTGACGCGAGAAGACAAACAGTGAGTAGTGAGCAATGCAGACGAAGTTCTTGATGGAGTTCTTGGTTTTTTTCAATGAACATTGATTCATTTTAAATTAATTCTGAAATCATTAAAACATTGAGACTTCCTAGAGCTTTCTCCGCACAACGAAATCATTATGAAAAGTGCACACTACCAGGCCGTCAAAATTGGCCGTAGTGCGTGAGAGGCTGTTCGGAGGTTCTTAGGTATTGTTCTATTTAATTTTTAAAGTACACACAGTTTTCATCCAGAATTTTGACAGGACGACGAATCAATTACCGCGGCTTTGGAATAGTTCTTAGAGGTTAAAAAATTCTGCAAATAAGGGATCCGCGAAGAAGCAAACTCAAAGTGGAGAAAAGTTCGTGCAGGGAACCTCGCCTCATTGTTTTCTTTGTTATCAATGGCCAAAGAATTACAAAAATTGCTTTTGGCTTCGTTGAATGCAGTTGCCAAAGTGATTTTTGTAAGGCAATTTTCCTGAATTTTGTATGGAAATTTGATGAATTCAGAAGGAAGAAGCAACTCAGATCGCGTATGAATCCTAATGGGCAATACTTTAGTCATAGGACAAAATCAAGATTTTCAAGCCATAGACATTCGAAACTTCAGCCGTTTAGTGATACTGGGGGTAATCATTGAAGCCACTCAATTAGGTGTCGCTTATCTTTTGAAATTTATTCAAACTTAATGGGGGACTTTATTCTGTCCATATTAATTAGTAATTTGATGCATCAGATCACAGAAAAACTTTCAAATTCTCAGACATTTTATAGGAAAATAACTTCAATATTTAGGGTAGATGAAATAAGCTTTTGAGGGTTCCCTCTTCCACTCCTCCTCTCTAATCCACAACACTCATATTAGTTTAGGGGCTTTCTCCATGTTTATAGCCTGAGAAGGCTAAGACAGAGTGGGAAACTTAAGGCCGCGTTTCTTGAACATCTGATGCAGGAGACGCATCGATAGAGCAAGAGCTCCGTCGTGGACCTTCCCTCTCGATCACGGCAATCAGGTCCAGATTTATATGGCAAACGCAAGCGGTCGAACCGCATCATCAGGAACTGAAGTCTAGCTAAGAGGAAAGCAAGCGCTTGTCGACAGAAAACTTTGATGGAGTTTCTGTATTTGCCATTTGATTTTGATGGAGCTTCTGTATTTGACCTTCATGGTCAATTGAGTAAATTTTTAAGTTTTTGGTTTTTGGAATAGCTCTCCCTTCTAGGTCGCGTCCGTTAAGCAGTCACCATTGACCAATTTCATAAGTCATTAGAAATAATATCGTAATATTTATCGCAAAAATGATTAGTTGTTTCAAATCCAAAATTTATCGCAGTGTCGTCCATTCTGTCGCCTTCTATAATTCTGAGTGTTGGCTGACTATAAAAGGCAATGAACGGCGCCTCACGATAATGGAAACGAAGGTGTTATGTTGGACCAGTGGCATAATTGTCCTTGGAAAACTTCATTTGAATCGTATCCATCTCCTTCCCAAAACTGTATTCCCTACGACCAATCCTTGAGGTTTGTTCTGATTTCTACCAGCAAAAATGTTTTCTATGTCTTTTTATTACAAACAACTAGTCGTCTTACGTCATAATTTTTCTTCCGATTTAGACGCAGCTAGTAACTTTTTCATCGTTTTAAAGTTTGGGGAAGTACCCGCCTAACCATGCTAATGTTGCTTTCATCTTGCTTTGAATCTCGCCTTATCTTTATTGATTGAGCCAACCTCATGTGATTGTTATCAAATGAAAGGTCAAAAGCAACCTAATTTCGTATATCTAAAATGTGCTAAGGATGTGAAATCCATCTAACACTTTAATTCGAAATTACACGACACCTACATCGTTAATACTGTTTACATTCCACGCCTTCGCAAAATGTGGTTATGCATAAGCAAGCAGGGATATTTTATTTCGGGCCACCATCAATAGGGTGATAATTCTATTTCCCGTCCCATATTATAACCAGTAAACTTCCCACGCAGTCACCCATGGTACCCTCATATTTAAAGATGAAACGACTCCTTTCCAATTCATGAAAATCTTCATCCGTATTCACTTTTACGACCAATATAAAACCACTAATAACTCAGGTCAGTCAATCTATTCATAAAGTTCCTCATTCATCTCATTTTGTGGTTTATCTTAATAGCTGAAAACATCACTACCGTCGCCACTCGAATCCGTAGTTAATATCATAAATATGGAACTTCCGCTAAAAATAGCAAAATAGCGGGTAAAAGTTAATCAAAAGTAGATTTGCATTTCAGATTCCGCTGACCATCATTTCTTTGACTATCTATTTTTATAGACGTATCCATGATATTAGCGGTGACCCAATAATGAGAACGTGGGAACTAACTTCTACTAATTTTACGGGTGTATGGTTGCACCCCATTGACCGCATTAAAAAGTTGCACTAATATGCATATGAGCCAGTACATAATAAATTATGGTAACTGGAAAGATACTCTAACATATATGCATGTAGCTATGATAGAATCTAATATGATTTGCAATGACAACGTGCTGGGATTTGTGGTTTCCAGTGGCAAAACAACCTCAGCAGTTGGTTTTTCGAAGTTCTCCAATTAATTTGCGTCAGGTCGTATTCCATCTGGCTATAGATTCGCGGAGTTCATATGTTCATGTTTGGAATATGTCTACGGACCTATTGACAACTTCTTACCTCCTTAATTTCCATTGGACTTATTCGCTTTATTATACCCCAGCATATATTGGTTTGAAGAATTTTTGAGGATTACCATTACAGTGTCGAGCGGAGCCTGGGGATCATCATCATCATCAACGGCGCAACAACCGGTATCCGGTCTAGGCCTGCCTTAATAAGGAACTCCAGACATCCCGGTTTTGGGCCGAGGTCCACCAATTCGATATCCCTAAAAGCTGTCTGGCATCCTGGCCTACGCCATCGCTCCATTTTAGGCAGGGTCTGCCACGTCTTCTTTTTCTACCATAGATATTGCCCTTACAGATTTTCCGGGCTGGATCATCCTCATTCATACGGATTAAGTGACCCGCCTACCGTAACATATTAAGCCGGATTTTATCCACAACCGGACGGTCATGGTATCGTTTATAGATTTCGTCGTTACGTAGACTACGGAATCGTCCATCCTTATGTAGGGGGCCAAAAATTCTTCGGAGGATTCTTCTCTCGAACGCGGTTAAGAGTTTGCAATTCTTCTTGCTAAGAACCCAAGTTTCCGAGGAATACATGAGGACTGGCAAGATCATTGTCTTGTACAGTAAGAGCTTTGACCCTATGGTGAAACGTTTTGAGCGGAACAGTTTTTATAAGCTGAAATAGGCTAGGAGCTTGGGGATGGGATACTAAAGGGAGAAGATACTCTTCTTTATCCCAGTGGTGAAGTTCTTCTTCCAGGTCGAAACGTTGATCCAATCCAGGATCTACACTAATAAGGAATTGACGTACCTCCATGCTAATAAGTAGCCACTGATTACGGCACTATGGTACAATGAAATCAGTCTTGCAGACCCCGTTCTGTGATAAACCGTCAAATTTAGACCTAAGCGGCATGACTGGTTTCTTTTTATTAAGCGGGAACTGGAAGCTTTTGTGGGTGGATTTAATTGATGTACCAATCAGAAGCAAAACTGAAAGGCATTATAGACGCTTGATGTTCACCGGCCCTTCGACGGGATCTGGAAGAGCTTGACTCTTCATCAAATATGGTTACAACTGAGGATACTAATAATGATGCTCTGGGAAAATTGCTCAAGATAGATAGTGCTTACGTGAATTGCGAGTAGATGTGGGATAGATTTGGAACCCAGTCAAATGGGTTGGAGAGTCCAATATCCTCGAATTCCAGCGCAATCTATGCCCGAATCAAATAAATGTGGGTTCAAAAAGCGAGTAAAGGAATTTGAGATAAAGGAAATCATAAAAGTGCTACTCTTTAGAGAAAAAAGAAGATGTGGACAATGGAATATCAGGGATCAAACGTGTGTCGTTAAATCAACAGAAACGACAGAGTACCATTTCAGAACATCCGGAGAAGAAAGGCTGAAATAAGAACGGCGAAGGCCTTCGTTCTTTTATTACAACCAGTGTTCGTTTTCCTAGCAGAAAACTGGAGCTAATATCTCGACCTCTAGCTGTGTTTTCACAAACAAATCATCAAAAAATGTAGCCGCCCAGTAGTCTCAGTTGGTTTGGTCTGGTTTATGAGACCTATCCGCCACAGGTTCCGAAACATCAGATTTAAGAAGGCCAATTTTTGTTAATCACGCTAAAATTGACCTGGGTGCAATCTCGAGGCTCTTAAATCCCCATCCAGCATATCAAGCCTCTGTTGTATCGGCCTGCGTTTTGGTCGTTTACCATCGACTTCCATGTTCAGACCAATCTTGGCAAGTGACTTCTCGTTAGTACGAATTGCATGACCATACCATCGAAGATGCCTCTCTCGCAATTTTTCCACGATCGTTGCAACCCCATAACGATCGCGGATATCCTCATTTCGGATGTAATTAAAACGTGTGACGCCACTAGTCCAACGTAGCATCTTCGTCTCCATTACCGCAAGACGCCGTTCATTGTCTTTTATAGTCGGTCAACACCCAGAACTATAGAGGGCGACAGGACGGACGAAATTGTGGTAAATTTTAGATTTGAAACGTCCGTTAACACGTCGATCACAAAGAACACCAGTTGTGGAACGCCACTTCATCCAGGTTGCGTTAATGCGTGAAGCAATTTCATAACGCAGTTCTCCATTGGCTGATAGCGTTGACCCGAGGTATTTAAATCGCTCAGTTCTGGGCAGATCACTGCCGCTGACAGTGATTGTGCCTGTTTCATGGGGATCGGTCGTCAAAAATTCAGTTTTGATAAGATTCAATCTGAGATCGTGTTGCATGAGGCGATCATTCCATTTTTGGACAAGTTGCTCGAAATCATTTTTCCTATCAGATGCTAGGAAAACATCATCTGCAGAACGCAGTGTGTAGGGCGCTGGACGTTGGATATCCCGTGTGACGGTGTCCATAACAAGAAGAAAAAGGAGTAGTGAGAGGGCGCTTCCTTGATGAACACCAGCAGAGACACTAAGCAGTTTTGATACACCCGCCATACTTCGAACTTTACTTTTCGGATCGTGGTAGAGCAATTGAACCCAGCGCACCAGTTCTGCTGACACGAAGTGTTGTCGTAAAGCATACCAGATGAGTTCGTGTGGTACACGGTCAAACGCTTTCTCTGGATCCAGAAAGGCAATGCAATAATTCATTATTTTCTTGATTGTCGACCCTCTCATTCCTCAGGGAACTATCTATTGGTGGCTCCTTAGAAGTTCTCAAGATTTTCTTCTTGAACAGGTTCTGTATATAATAGTACATTAGGTGTTCATGTACCCTCCCTCCACTCCTCAAATGTTTGGTTTTTTCTTCATTCTTCACACCCATGTAATTCACAGTGGAATCTTTTCGACCATTTTCAAGGACCGCTGTCCAACAGAGTTCTCTTCCTTCATATACTGTCATTAACTATTCTTCGTAGTTTACCATTTTTTTAAGGAGGTGAAAATCCTCGAAAGAGGCTGGTCTGGAAACGCTAATGTGTTGAACTTTTGCCTACTAAAGAGGAAATGGTCTTGATGTTATATATGACCGCCATCTCTTCTTCCCAAATGTCATTCGGCACCACTCCCGAGATGAGAAATTCAGCATCATTTGATACGGCCCTGAAGGCAGAGCACATCTTTAGGGCTTTTCGTCTTCATACCACCGTTGATTCTTCTACTTTGGTACCACAGCCGAATGGAGTCCCTCTACCGGCGATATCAACTATATCTTCAAATATTTCTACTTCTCCTTCTGCCAAGGATGACTTAACCAAGCCGAGAAATTCAGCACAATCACTGAATTCCCTCGAAAACGTGAATCAGAACACTGGTGCAGAGCCAAAAATGCCACGATCTGCTAAGCCGTCGCTATCTACATATTACCGGCGCTTAGGAGTTCGTTCGACGAGACTTTGACTTTTGAAAATGCGCTTGCTACTGTGGCTAACAGTGTAGCCTCAACATCTTCTCAAGAGTCTATGCACCATTTGCAATGCCTTTCTAAATCAGGGTTGCTTTAACTGGCTCTACATCCTTGATTCAGTGGTCCTTATGCGACGAGTTTCGGTCCACCAAACCTCCGATGCTGTCTCGCTCCACCACGCCTTAAACAGGACAATATCCGCAGCCTCCTCAGTAGGTCATGAATCGGGACATAGCCGCTTCACTTTTGACATCGTCCCCATGGCCAACGAAGCTCCACTTTCCGCTGCTGCTATATATCCTGGCACTTCATCCACCCATACCAGCGGCTCCGGGCTAAAGGTGGCGTCTCCACTTAAACAGCTCTTTACTCCAGGCAAGAATTCACAATTTCTACCGACGATGTACTTTAGTACATAAAAAGCAAAGTTGGTTTACTTTCTCCCCTGCCTTGTCCAACTGACAAAAGTCAACTACACCGACCGCGTGATTGCGTCTTTCGAGGTCACTTACTCTCACGAATTTGACGTCCTCGGCAACCCTTCTTTCTGGCCTGAAGGTGTATTCATCAAACCATACAAGCGCTCCAATTCGCGGGTAAACTTCTGGACAACCCAACTGCCTCGCCGAGTAATGTAACTGGATCCATGTTTACTCTCCGCGTTATTTATCAGAATATTAGAGGTTTAAGAACCAAGCTGGGGCCTTCCATTTATCCATGCTAGCTCAGCGACACCATGCCGGCTGTATCTACAAAAGGCAGGAAGGGTACTCAACTTTCCGTTGTGACAGCGGCCGGATGCATCCCGTAAATCTACCGCCGGTGGGGTCATAATTGCAATAAACGATTTACTCCCCGCCGAACTCGTCTTCTCCTCCTCTGGCTTTCTTTTTGACCGTGTTGCTTTTCGTTTCTCCCGGCCCAACTTCCTCGCGTTCATTGCATCCCCTTCTCACCTGTATGAACAATTGTTTGACAGTTTGTCTGAACTCCTTACTGTCAGATTCCCTCCCCTCCCTTTCTTCCTTTGCGGAGATTTAAGCCTCCCATGCTGCATTGTCCTAATCATCTTAGCCTTCCAATTCCTTTTAACAACCTCTCCCACTCTTCTCTTCTACTTTCTTCCTTTATGAATACTTGCTCTACCCTGAATTCCAATACCACCAAAAACTCCTTGGGCCCCTCCAAAACCGCGCGTAAGTTCAATTTCCCAAAGCCAGCTTTGACGGACTGAACTCAGCTTTAACGTCTTTCAACTGGGTCCACATATTAAGCAACTCGCCGTGTGATCAAGCTCTAAGCACCTTCTATAATATCTTGTCCAATCTCTTCTCCTGTTATGTCCCCTATTCCCCTTCTTGCCTACGTTCCTACCCAATTTGGTTCACAACGGAGATTCTTAATAACATTCGCCTGATACATGCGCTGTAGAAGAAGTTTCGGGCTTCTAGAAATGACGCCGACCTTGCTCACTTTAAAAATATGCGCTCCACTGCGAAGTCAATGGTTAAAGAAGCGCATAAAAGCCACTTATTGAGCGTCGAAACCGCCCTTGCCCGTGGTAATTTGAAACCCTTTTGGTTTCACACTCGAAATTCTCGTAAACCCACTCAATTTCTCCCTTCGTCTAGCAGTTTTGCTGACTCCACTGCCAACTCCCGACAAGAATCCTACGACCTTCTTTCCATTTACTTCTCTTCCGTGTTTTCTCCCTCGACCCCTACGTCCTCTACGCCTCTTGCAGACTGCTCCGAATCTCTGGTCATTCCTCTTCTTACGCCTTCCTTGGTTGAGTTCCTCATTGGTAATCTTGACCCCAATGTCAAACCTGGCTCCGATGGGTCTCCTATGCTGTTCTTTCTGAACTGTAGAAACCACATTTCTCTCCCTCTGTGTATAATCGACAACAAAAGTCTAGAAGAATGCTACTTTCTCCATCTCTGGAAAGAGACCCTTATAATCCCTATCCTCAAGAGCGGAGACCCTCCTCTTGCTGTGAACTACCGCCCCATTTCTCTTCTCTCCTCTTGCTCCAAAGGTGAGGTTGATTGGTCGAAAGTCCTTCGTGGACTCATGGCCGCACATGCCCGCTTTCGGTATGAAAACCACTCGTGCGCGTCTCCAAGGCTCTGGTACGTATCCTAAAGAGATAAGTCCGGTAAATCTCAACAAGCCACGACACAACCCATTCTTGCTGCTTCTGTAGCATGGCTGGCATTATGCTATCTGGGCCCGGAGATTTACATGCGGAGAAGTTGTTTATAGGCCAGCCGATCTTATCCTCGATAATTAGCAATTTGATAGTCTCACACGACTGGGGTGGCTGCAAACGCCTCAAGCAAGGCTCTGACTAACACGTCTGAACCAGCAGCTCCAAGGTTTCACCAGAAGATTCCGGCCAGGAGCCTTTAAGAAAGGATGGGCTCTTATGTTCCTTGGACAGAATCTTACTGAGCCTCGCAGATTCGCTGGTGCTTCCGATCTTCTGACAATACTCCAACCAAGACCGCCTCTTGGCGGTCCTGATGGCTGACTTGTACTTCTTCAGGTAGCCCTTGTATGGCTGTCAATATTTACGCCTGTAGAAAATGTTGAACATTTCGCTGCTCAGCTTCCTGAGGCTGAGGAGATCATGGAGATCATTCCACCACGTTGTTAGTATTTTCTTGCTGCATTTAGCAGGGCACGAGACTTTAAAGGCCGTATTGAATGTCTTTTCCAGGGCCCCGATCTTTCATTCAAGTTTGTTTGTCAAACGAATCTTACCAATTTACGCACCGGAGAGTTTGTTCCTAATTACTTAACCAAACTTTCTCCAGTCGATCCTCCTGGGGTGCCTGAAGGGTTTAGAGACCTCTGCGGTGAGACCTAGACAGAAAAGTATCCAACTGTGATCAGAAAAGGATCTCTGGTCAGACAGTCTCCAATCCTCCACCCTAAGAACCCCATTGTCGGTTATTAGGGTGATATCAAGGACCTCCTCATAACCGTCACAGTTCTCCGAGCAGGGGAAATGGAAGGTTGGTGTACCGCTCCTACTGAATGAAATCAAAGAATGACTCACCTTTCTCGTTGATTTCCGAGCTGCCCCAAAGCGTATGCCTTGCATTGGCGACGCAGCCTATCAATCGATTGGCGTTTTTTGTTGCTATGGTGCTCGTCAGATGTTGTGGTTCTTTGCGGAGCTGATCGGTCGTGAGCCATGTGAGCCGAGGAGATATACACGTTCTCTGCCCCAGCCTACTCCAGTTTAACCACGATTAGGTCGCAGACTCTTTCTCGCGAGGATACATGCTCTAGGTCTGTCCTGATCAACGTCTTCTGTGCTGTGGAATAAATGAAGTTATTTGCTTTGGAGCCCTTTTACGGTTTGATCGGCTCTGACCCAGAGCTCCTGTATTAGTGCCATGTAGATGTCCTCCTCTAGGAAGAAGACAACAGATTAACCAACAGATTAAGGCGCATTTCAAATTTATCTGAGTTACCCTCAGCATAACTTGCTTGCGTCCCTGTCAGACCGTCGATCCTCATCTCCTCCAACAGTTCATTGGCGGGGTCGATTGGTCCTCCAGTTTTGCAGAGCGGAACTTTTTTATCATTGCGTTTCTGACTCCGAATCGCACTTTATAGTCGAGCTTCTCCAGTGCCTGCAAGCACTCTTCGTTTATACGGGGCAGAAAAGGTTGACTGTCTGTCTGAGGTTCTTCCTCCTTGAACTCCTATAACTATAACGTGGAACCCACAGATCACTTGAGAGGAATGAAAGCAGGGGATGGATGCCATGTGTTTTCCTTTAGTGTCCAGTAGACCCTGGCTTCAATACTGGTCCGCACCTCCGGCGCTAGTTTCCTACTAGCGGAATTACCATCCGCCAGCGTCACACGTAAGTGGATCCTGGCCAAGTCGCTGAAGGATTTTGCAGTTCGTGGCTCATCGACTGGCTGTTGCTGCTTGCTTTTTTCCAGAGCGCGCTTAGGATCCAAGCTCTTGCCCATTCTGCTCGTTGGTGATCTTTTTCGACCTCGTCTAGAGACGGATTTCTTTTGCGAACGGTGGGTTTCTCCTTCTGCTCGTCTGCCAGACGTTTGCTATTGTATTCCTCAACAATCGCCTGGTATATATCGGGGTCTTTTTCATCTCGCTCGTCGGCAGTACCGGCCTCCTTATTCCTTGCGATCTTGCTGCGAATATGCATGGCCTTCTGGTACTGGCTCTTGAGCAGGACAGCAGTGGACCTTTGCTTCTTAGTCGGTTTCCGGTGACCGACGTTCCTGTCGGTCTTTACTTTTGAGGGATCATCCCATGTCGAGCGTTTCGGTTTAGGCCTACTATTTATGGTACTCGCTACAACTAGCCTGTCAGGGTGTGCTGCTCTCGACTACTGTTTCCTGGCTGGATACCAGCAGCTAGGGTAAAGGTCTTATTTGAAACTGAAGGTGCCCAAGGTATTCAGAGTTCACATACTAAAGACCAAGTTGGCTTGGAGTCCTATTAGTAAATTCTCCAGTGCAGGGAGGACGATCTCCGGGCTGTTGCTTCGGCTCATCCCCTCGCCAGATCCACTTGCCCTTAACACATGACCAGCAGACAAGCAGGTCCTAGTCAGTGGCATGAGCCTGCTCCCAGCCCGGCCCTACAGGCTCTTGGCCCTTCTGAAGGCGGTTTCCAGCGGTCATCGCGGGGAGATCGTGTGAGGACTTGCCGAAATATGCGACGCATAATCAGATCGGCCCGCCATATATCTAGGAGAGGATTCCACTTGAAATGAGTTGAATCAGCAAACTATGCTCTCAATAGCAAGCTTCACTATTTCCTAATAGATTTCATATTTAGTACTTCCTCATTCTATTCAATTTAAATTAATTACTTATTACTGGAGTATTGAATCTGTGCCACCACCATAAAATCCGCGACATTGTCTAGACTTTGGCGACAAGAGTCTTATCAGCAGAAAGTGTTGAAAAAGAAAGACCTGTTGCCACGATGCCGCGTGAGCAAGATTGAAGTAGTATCTACGACATGGTATGACAAACTCTATACCTATTTCTATAAGTCGGCCGGGTTGAAATCGGTCGTCACGGTAATTAATAAAAAGCTTGGCGATAAGCATTTTCTCCCAGCAAAATGTGATGTCAACTAATCAGAAAAACAGCGTTTTATGCTGAAGCTTGACGTATTGGGGCAGGTTTGTTGTATTAGCCACAGTTCGTCGGTTATCTTTGTAAAAACTGCAAGTGAGTGATTTTACTGGCGCCTTACGTAAATATTATCTAATAAGTAGCTATTACTTTATGGCAGAAATTATAATTTGGATTTACAATTTCCGGAGTCTAATTTCATATTTTATGGTGACTTTTTTGATTTCTTGTTATTATTTTCAACAATTATTCTTTATTGACCGCAAAGCATGAACCTGTTGATTTTTCCACTGTAGAAATGATTAATCGACTTCAATTTTGCTTTCAGTGACCTCAACGAATCTGAGTTCATTATTATCTAATAATTTAATTATACATTTCTCTTTCCATTAGTTGAAAATGGTATTTAACATAATTAATGTTTCTCTAATTTTTTTGCAGCCGAAGAGACCATTATTTGAGTGAGTTCAGGAGGGTTTTTTTCTGAACTACAAAGCAGGAGGGAAAAAACAACAAAAGGTGTAAGAGAATTGCCTACACAAGCCAACGAAACGATCAAGTGGATACGTGGATACGTAATATAATACAAATTAAGATACTACAAAAAACTGTAGAAAACCACAAAAATGTCGAAACGAGAAATGATGGATTCATTGGAGCGGCCCGGATTGTTCAAAGAAGTCAAAGTTGTATTGGTCGGACCGGCAAAGTGTGGAAAGACAGCCCTCATACAGCGTTTTGTTAATGATACGTTCAGCGATGTAAGTATGAAGCAATTGTTTACGCATTATATTATTCCAATTTAGTATCAAAAGTATTGAGGAAAAGAACCCAGGAAGCCATCTTGTCGGACACTTCTGGATGCTTTGTATCACTTAGCAAAAAATTACTTTAAAGTCCTATGTGGGAAGACGAAATTGACACTAATTTTCTTCATTGTCTCAAGCAAAATTCTCCAAGTTAAATTTTTTTCAACCCCAATAAAGCCAGCTACCTTATTTTGGAGATGTTCCTGGAGAGATACGTCCACTATGTATAAAACCGTCCATTCAGTTCCTAGAACAGACACCAATTCTGAGGAAACTGGCCTCTCATAATAAAGTAAACGTTTTTTTTTTCAATTCTCTTTGGGATGCCTAATTATATTCTGGCCCCTCAAGATGTAATCGTTTCGTACCTGGTATGGTACCACTCAATATTCAAGATGAATTATACAAAATTAGTGGAATCAAGATGTTTCACCTTGTTGTCAAGGTTGGAATGCCAGACTCATCTATTATACACCATAAAAGGGGTTTTGACGTGATTGAAACACTTGTCGATACGGATATGAAAATTCTATGGAGATTATCGGTTAGTTTACAGATTCGAGGTCACAGAAAAAGATAATCAGATGTGGAAGAAATTTAGAAATTTCACATTTACATATGAAAAGCCCTCAGTGACAATTAAGAGGTGTGTATCGTAAGAACGCTCTCTCTCTCGCTGGATAATGGAATCAAATTTGGCGTTTAGTATTTTACAATCTCAATGAATACTCTCAAAATTCTATACATTCTAACACGTGTATTCCCCTTGACAAAATAAAAAATAAAAGTAGATATGATTCCCCTTGACTCTAACACAGGCGTAATTTCTCTTCCGGCGCTTCGTGATGAGGACCGCTTCCGTTTTTTCCTCCGCAAGCGTCAGACCAGAGCTCTCTAACCAGCATTTGACAGCACTGATTGCCTCGCTTGAGTATAACTCAGCATCTTCGAGATGCTTTGCGACAACAACCACTGCAATGTCGTCAGCGTAACCCACCACTGTGGTTTCCTCCGGAAGGGGAAGATTAAGTACATCGTTGTACATGATGTTCCACAGTAGTGGGCCCAATACGGAGCCCTGCGGGACACCCGCGGAAACGACGTACTCCTGCGGTCCGTCATCAGTGTCGTACCAGAGCCTCCTTTCAGTTAAATAACTATCGACAATTGCGGCGATTTCACGGCAAGCTTAAGGGCCTTATTCGGTACTCCGTCCAGACCCGGTGCTTTATTGTCTCCTATTCTGCCGCAGATCTGCAGCAGCTCGTCTCTGGTGACTGGCGGGACTGCCGTCACATTCAGAGGTGGTGGGAATGTGTCGGTGTTCTCCTCTTGCTGGGGGAATAACCCCTGGATGATTTTCAACAAGAGGGTGGGGCACGTGATCTGCGGAGACGAACGGCCTCTAAATCGTCCCATTACGATTCCATAAGCTCTCCCCCACGGATCTATGTCCGCTCCTGAGCAGAACTCCTTAAAGCATTTCCTCTTGCTTCGCTGGATGGCGAGCTTGAGGGTTTTGCGGGCTGCCTTGTAGGCGCACTCTTTCTGCCCTTGATCGACTCTACCTACCGCCCTCTGAGCCGCTCTTCTGGCTCGGTCGCAGGCTGATCGAAGGCCGGTCAGTTCATCATTCCACCAGTAGTTTGGTCTTCTACGGGGGAATGAGCACCTCCTAGGCATGGACGCGTCACATGCTTTGGCGATGCATTGAGCCAGATGGACAGCTCTTTCCGTAGAGGCGCCTGCTATATCAGGTTGATCTAACCACATCTCTAAGAAGCTCTGCTCATCCAAAGATTTTGCAGACCAGCCTGAAATCTTTTTCGGTTAGCTCTTTGCCCTGAGGTTCGACACATGTCTCAAAGAAAACTGCCTGGTGATCGCTGTGGGTGTAGCGTTCGCTGACGCGCCAGGACATACCACGCGCCAGCGAAGGGCTGACAAAAGTCAGGTCTAAAACTGAGCCTGACCCCCCTTTCTGGAAGGTGTTTACAGCACCTTCGTTAGCCAAAACCATGTCCATCTGCGCGAAAGCTTCTATTAAACTGCGCCCCCTAGCATTTGATTCTCTGCTACCCTACTCTAGGGCCCAAGCATTGAAATCACTAGCAATCACCTTTGGACTTCGTCCCCTTGCGTCGAGCACAAGATTATCAAGCATTTGCTCAAATTCAGACAGTGCCAAACTTGGTGGAGCGTAGCAGCTGTATACATATACACCACTTATTTTCGCCCACACAAAGCCACTGGTTGCCTGACTTGCAGTACATTGCATGGCCTGTCGACCGCAAGCCCATATCGCCGCTCCACCAGTCGAATCTGTGACCCATGCGCCACCGTGACGGCTTCTGTACGGCTCACTTATGATGGCGATTTCCATCTCTGATTCGAACGTGTAAATCCTGAGCGACCCTGCAATGATTGAGGTTTATCTGAATAAACCTTATTTTCTTATTGCAGTGAGCGCCTTCCTAAATTCAGGACATGATGATCATACCTGACCCCTCTTAAGGACAAGTCAGCAAAGGTCCTTGACGCATGGACGGTGTCAGGTCATAACCAAACTAGTCGAATTCGGTAAGAGAGTTTGCACGATCACTTCGGAAGAGGCGTATTGACGTCTGTGCCCTGCAAGAAACTCGGTAGTTTGGTGTCAGTAGCTGCGACATATAACATGACCGCGGTGGAAATATGATAGATACAAAATCCTGTATTTTGGTAGTCCCTGCAGTATGGAGTCGCCATTGCTATCTCTGAGGGTTTCTTTGACGCCGTTAAATGTGCCGAGCGATTTGCTGATCGGATATGAAGCTCACTATTATATTAGCACCATACATTTCTTTATCCCATAGGTACCACAGATAAGTTGACCTAATACCCAGAAAGTTGTCTTCTAGGAACTACAATACTTGACATAAAGGTCTGTGACGTTCCTGCCGCTGACTATATAGTCACTGAGAATGATCTTAACGATCATGAGGATGAACAAGGTTTGGAGCACGTAATGAGAGTGGTGAGCGTATAGTCGTTTTGCGGATACTCATGACTTTGTACAGTTTATTAAACGAATGTCTCGCCTTTTATAGTGGGAACAGTAAAACGCAAGTCAACTGTACCTGCATAAGACGCCGATCCTTTATCACCGTCACCACCAAGTGAATAAAATCAAGGAAAACAGCAGCTGAACTCTGGAAAACGAAGAGTTGACACCCAATTCTGTGGCGGAGTGAGCTCTTTAATCAGACTTTTGAGGGGGGAAGAACACCATCTAACTGGCCAGAAAACATGGTATACCAATATAGAAGAAGGAAGATAGTCTAACAAAATATTCAAATTACTGTTCCATTTGCCGTAAACTACGAAGACTTTTAAATGCATCCTTGAAAACCGTATTGCGACTTTGTTCATATTACCAACACACTGAGAAATTTGGCCCTATCATGTACTGCTGACAAAAGACACACTGGGTGGTAACTCATCGGATGACACCGTCAGGAGCAGCATAAATTCCTCTTCCATTAAATTACGCTTCCTTACATCCTGGTTGGATTTATTATGTAATTCGCAACATTTGTAAATGTAAGTTACTGCCTTATTTTTCCCACAGCTTGTCCCATTAAACTCGACACTGCTTTCACACAGCTCCAGAAACCACCAACAACAAAATTCCTTTTCGCTTTTCTAATCCTATGCCTGTCTAAGGGGGGGTTTGTCACCGACTTCCAGATTGATCGAGTGCTCCCCAATCTCCGGAGGGTATCAGTCCTCACCAGAATAAGCTTCGGGCTCCCCAGGGGTATGGACCGCCGGCTGCGTCCGACGAGATGGCGGAGGGGGCTTTAATTTTGGCGCGGCCTCTCGTAGTAGGCACAATAATTTTGTCTCTCGAAGGCCGTCTTTTTTGTCGAGGAGCACCAAAGCGGGGAATGACGGAGATCCTCAGAGTGTGTTGTCATGTCTTTCAGGGATATTGCCTCAGACCACCACGCAAACCGATCAATTAACGTGAGACAATACTTGTAGCCGTGCCAGTCTCGCAAAGGGCCTATAATGTTGAGGTTTATGGTGTGGAAGCGCTTTGTCGATTTAGGGAATACACCTACTTCTTTCCTAGCATGCCTAGTGACCTTGCACTTTTGGCACGCCATGCACTCTCTGGCCGAAGAATTCACGCCAGAAATATTTCCTGGAGACTAACCGGTTCGTTGTCTGATTGTTAGGGTGCACAAGATCGCGCACCAAGCGAAGCATTTCCTTATGGAAGAGGGCCGGAAAATATGGCCTAGGCCACTTTTCAGAGAACTCGCAGTAGAACTCCTTGAGCTTTTGTTTGGAGTCCGACTGCAGGCTTTGATGATTACCGAAAAATTGACTGCAGGGGGGGGGGGGGGGGGATGTTGGTCTCGGAGTTCCATGTTGAATGTCCGATGCCAACTAGATGAAGCATGCTAAGTGTCAAAGTTGGCGAGGGAACGCTTTATCGGACTTTTGCCGTTTAGAAAAAAATAAGGGGCGTATGGTCCGTGAATAAAGTGAACGATTTGCCTTCGAAGGAAAAACGAAAGTACTTGATGCTCGGATACGTGGCTAGTAGTTCACGATCATAATAGGAGCTGTAATTCCATTGAACAGGATTCAACTGTTTTAAGATGAAACCCAACCTTGCCAGCTCTGATTCACCCTCCGATGAAGAGCTACGTTTGCTGAGATCTCTGAGTCATCGACGAACATGGCTAGGGGTGCATCTTGTTGAGGGAATGCGAAAAGTGTAGCGTCTATCCATTGTTTTTTGGTGGTTTCAAAAGGCTGAATGGTTTCTGGTGACCATACAACCTCTCGCGAATCTTTGGTCTTAGGATTTAGGTGGCTTTGGGTAGGAAACGACGGCAGCAGTTTACCATGTCCAAAAAACTTCTAAAGTCTCTAACGATTTTTAGCAGCGAAAGGCGTATACTGTCAGGGGTGAAGGAATGGCCCAGAAATGTCACCTCCTCCTGGAGAATTTTGCATTTTTCAAAAGGAACCGAATAGAGTGGAGATGACTAACTCCTGTTGGAAGGTCTGCATATACCCTACTTAGGTAGCTGCTCAAACTTAACAGCGAGCTTCTGGGGTGGTAAAGAAAGTACCTTCGAGAATATTGGGTAGCTCTAGTAGTGTTGATGTGGTGTCGGACATCGTGCTTAACTGGTTGAGAGATACTATATTCGGAAGTAATGTTGTGATATTTTTAAAGGATAGTACGAACGCGTGGATCGTCAACATCCTCAAAAATGATAGAAAGAGAGCTGGGGGAGCAGGCTGAAGTTTTTCCTCACGACTTAGGAGAGATTGTGGGGTCTTTCTGGGAAAAATGCTGCTTACTTCCTAGCAACAAGCCCTTAGCGACAAAGCCGAAATGAAGCGTCACGGAAAGGTCCCATGCAAGCCAAGGCTCTCGTCTACTTACTTACTTACCATAAGTTACAATGCCGAATTAATAGCTTGTTGGGTCTGGAGACGGGAAGGGGGCCAGTCTGTCTGTCAGCCTTTTGTTCTCCACTGGAATGGGGAAAGCTTCAAACGCTACCCTTGACTCCTGTCGGTTATGTGGGGCTCTCACCAACATTTATCCGCAAAACGGCATTATTCTCCCTCCATTCTCCCCAAGGGATTCCCATATGGTATATGGTCTCGAGATTGCACCAAAATTTATTCGGAACTCGTAGTCATGTTCGTGCTCCACACTCGTTCTTTCTTCCTGTCTTAGTTTCTTTTGGATGATTGTGGTCACTTTTTCGACTGCATTCCACATCCCTTCGATTTCAACATGACGTTTTCAGGTGTGAAGTACTCACCAGTTGTAGCTACCCATGCGGTCCTTTGAACCGCAAACCTCAGATATTGAAATAAAGCACGATCAACGTTGTCTGTAATGTTCAGGCACTGTGGACAATATGGCGAATCGTAGTGCCCAAATAAAACCGCTCGATCCAGCTCCCAATATAATAATCTGTGGGTCCATTGAGCTCTCCTGCCATCCAGCGGTAGTTTCACTCCGTACGAACTACCGCAGACGGGTAGAAGGTTCTACAATGAGATACGTTTGATCATAAGGACGTTGTCTTCCTTTTACCAGAATATTAATTGGGATCACCCCTGCTATCACTCAGAATGCTTCGTCGAATATTGCTCGATAATCACTACGTGTTCGGAGTGCAATGAAGTAATTTTTTCTTCCATATTCTTTCTTATCAGTGAATCAGACCACACCGGGGCTGCGTATAGTAACATCGAGCTGGCCACCCATGAAACAAGTTATCGTGAGTAGTGCTCGGGTGTTATAAGCCTCCACATGTAAGTAGCTGAAGAGTGAGATCAAAGAATCTCTTATCTAATTCAATGCAGTGTCTCACCAAATCTTCTTCTTGTTCTTTGTTGAAAATTGTCCGAAATCGCTAATGTTTTTCCGATCCTACTCCTTTTTTTAGACAAGCTCAAAGATGTGACTCTGGAACATCTATTGTGGCTGCAGCTCCATCTTCAATTAGGCGACGAGCCTCTTCAAGGAGTCCTGGGCTGAAATTTTTGAAATTGGTTTTCCTTTTGTAATTTCTGAAAAACAAGAAAGAAAAGTGGTCTTATGTCCAGGTCAATCCTATTTCGTTTCCAGCTTCGTCTGGGGCTCTTTTCGTGCCTTCATAATAAGTAATTTTCTAACTAGTGTCGTCTACATTAACCCCTAATATGGAGGGCGAGTAGCAGAAAGTTTTCCCGATCTTAGATGCAAACTGTCGCCTTCATCTTTTTCCACTTGCAGAAAGTACACTCAAAGGTCACTACGTGGAGGTGGAGATTAGGTTTGGTAGCATAGCTGTGGGGTTTAAGCAGGCATTTCCTCATAAAGGCTTTTGTCCTGGGACCTATTGTGTACTATCCTTTCGGCGCTTGTTCTGAAATACTCTATTCAAACTTAAACAATAAACTATGATTCCAATGTTGTTGGCTATGTTATGCTTAACATAGTCACATTTACTTGAAAGTTGTTTTCCAGGTGTCAAATGAAGCGAAGTTCTCACGAAACTTTTCAGTAAGATGCCATTATTAACATTATCACCTCAACTTTTTATTTTGAAGCCTAAATCTTATAATAAGGGGCATCGTCTTCTTTGTTCAGTTTTTACATGACCTCTTACTCCCCTTTTTTTCTAAGAATCTTCAAAGTAAGATGTGCTTCGAAAAGTAATAACAGAGGAGGAAAAAGTGGTTACCACCTGGATCACACAACGTAGATAAACATGTTGTTTGTTGATGAGATCTCTCATTACCCAAATGTTCCTTTCTAGATCGGAAATCGAGTCCGAAATTGGGTTGTTTATCGGGGTTGTGACCGACTCTCCATCCATGCCATTTTGTAGTAACTATCTCTTAAGACTTTAGGCGAAAAACGGGGGCGGGGGGAGGAGGGATGGGATGTGTAAATAAAATAATTTATGAAACTTAATATTCAGAAAACAAAAGGCAGAAATTAAAAAAAAAGTAGATGCGGATCGCTTAGCACGTTTATTGGCCCAAATTCATTGAAAAAGCACAATGATGGCCTACAAGCACGCGATCACCTATGCGTCAATTTTCATGTTATGGTCAAAGATTCTTTTTCAATAAAAACCAGAAAAACACGATGAAATGAAATTTTCGAAAGCAGAAAATTTGAAGAACTCAATTTTGCCTAAAGGTTAAAGCACATTTTTGGGCCTTTATGCGGATACCACTCATACTTAACACCATGTCTAACCTGGCTCCAAAACTTATACACTTCGGAGTTCAGCATTTTTTTTATTCAACCGGTTGTTGTTCACTATCTAGAAAATAATTAGGTTTAACTCAGATTTTATTTTGGCAAAAAAAAAGATACTTTTTCTGGTTACCACGCTTCCATGCATGGTTGTGATGAATTTTGTGATGCGACGGTAAAAGCGAAAAAAGTAATTATTTTTGTATTGTTCGGGGGCAACCGTGCACGAGTTGGGCAACTTATGGACTAAATTTAACCATGAATTTATCTGAAGTTCACAAAAGGTGGAAATGTTACTCTTGGAATGTTGGAGTTGATGTTTTTTTCTTGCGTAAAGACGATGTTTTATTTACAGAGTGGGTTTTCTTTAGTAGAAGTTTTCTACAAAAACTGGAAGAACGTGGATGAGGTTCCAGGTTCTAGTAGTTGGAAATTTCTTTTCGAAATCAGTTTATATTAACGGAATTTATTTTTTAATGCGACTATAAGATACAATCAAATCAGCTAAGCCATCTGCGATTCTAGAAATTTCAAGACTGACTGAGGAACTATGTGTGTTTTCAGGATAAAAGTTGGGAGCGTGAGAGGCGGAGGTTCCCTCCTCACACCCGGGAAAACTCGCAGCGCCACTCTCCCTAAAAAAACTGGAGGTCCCAAAATGGGTTTTTCTTAACTCTAACCAGGACAAGAATATGCCCCCCCCCCCCTCACTAACCCTATTCCAAGTGGCGACATATATCCCCCTTAAAATGTTATTGTGTCCCAAAGTGGGGCTATTTTCATGCCGGAATGTTAGGATTTAACTTCGAACGCCACCCCCGCAGGTGGAAAGGAGCGTATAAAGGGAGAGCCGGGAGATCCTCTCTCTTAAATGCGGTTGAGAAATCGTGGCGGTCACCCCTCGCCCTCAAGATTGTCACGCTGCAAATGGGAAGTATTTTAATATCATCGCGGTAAAGTTTGATTTGCCTACCCCACCCCTAGAAGGGGGGGGCGTAAGTAAAGAGGACATACAAGATGAAAAAAAGGTCCCACCTCCCTTACCCCGCTAAAAACCATAACGGTCATCACTTTCTGAGGAGTTACAACTTCCCAAAATTAGGGTATATTTTCGTGTCACGTCACCGTCACGACGTGCAAAGCTTTTAAGACTCCCTCTTTTGTCTCTTTACTTCCTCCCGCGTCAGCGCGGGGGCCTTCCTTTCCCCTTACGCTTCACGATGACTGCCCACCAATAAGTTTATTGATGATACGAAATTAACCCCTTTTCGGGGCAGTATAACCTTTCAGTGGTGGATGAGCACCACAATTGTTCAACGATGTTAGAATCTCTGTTCTCCTTCTCGTCCAGCATATCCTATTCACCCCCTTCCTATCTAAGGGTGGTGCTGACAAATTATACTCTATCATTATGGTATCAAAATGTCCTCTATATGAGGCGCCATAACTTTTTAAGGGGGATGAGCACTGCGATTTTGCATTGAAATTTGAAAGAGATGATCCGCCTGCCTGGGTAGAGTTCAAGGTTAACTGCTACCGTTTTGACATCAAAATAACCCTAGTTTCAGGCGCCATAACTTTTGAAGGGGGGATATTGCATGGACCCCATTTCATCAGTACAGAATGAACACGTACCATCTTGAAGAATTCCTACGGTGTGTTTGCTTGGTTCTGGCAGATTTGTGTCTTCATTAAGCGTCTGCCACCTACCATTATGGGAACCTTGTCCCCAGGTTTCGATAGCAGCATTGGCTAACTTCAAATACTCGAATGGCTGGTTCGCGCAATAGGAAAATTAACCTTGCATTTTTTCACACCACAATGACCAGGGAGCGTCTACATTCCTGAATGATTTTTTAAATGATCAAAGGACTACTCAACGCCTTCAATGCAGCTTGCCTTATCACTACACATTGCCCATACCCCTAGCCTCCAACCAATCGAGAATCACCAAGATTGCCGCTCTTAGGCTCGCATACATTTCAGCTTGAAAGATCGTCACATATTGTCCCAAAAAGAACGCCCACTTCTTGTTTTTACGCGGAAGGTAGACTCCTGCTCCAGAACCCTGTTTTGTTTCTGAGTCATAAGTGTAGAAGGCGTCCTTATATCCAGCTGTTATGATATGAAAAGGCCATGCCAAAAGCTTCAGACACTCTTGGTACGTAGCAGTGGTACTACCCCGAAGCGAGCGAGCATAGAGACCAAGAAAATAGGGAAAGGGCCTGTCTTAGTTCCTACACTAGACAGGCTGGTCACTAGTTGGCTTCAAGTAGATTCTACCGTCTTTGGGATAGAGTTCTACTGGCTTCGTACCGGAGACTCTATATTAAGAAAAGCGTATCAGCTCCAATTGGCCCTGAGCCGAAGGTAGTTGGCGCGTTTTGGTCCAATGGACCCCTTTTGCTTATCAGCCGGGGGTTCTAGGACATTGCATAGTCAAATTTTGGCCTGAAACTGCAGCTTGTATAAATCTATATCATATGTTTTGGTTGCACATAATAGAAAAAATTAATGAAGAAGTATCTAGAATACACGAGGTTCTTCTTTTTTTTGGTCTAAGAGTAGCCACAACGAGGTTAGGGGCTATCTCTACAAGTACAGAAGCTAGAGGAGCTAGCAAAACCTTAAATATACTGCTGGACTTCACATTGCGATCATTGATCACTGGTAATTATGGAGAGATGCTTGGAAGAAATGTTTTTAGTTTTCGACCTAGGTCCGGAAGGCTGCATTTGAAAAACCCGTGGGCTTTGCTGTTGAGCAACTCTGTAGGGTTTGTCGTGTTATGCTGAGACGTAGAAGTGTATGGTGCAGGTAAGATGACGCGAAGCGCAGCTTGGGCATATGATATGCCTGCATTTCTTGAAGATGGAGCACGCTGTGTGGTGGTCCGAAGAGCCACAGTTTATGCAGGACGGTTTATCCTCCCGTATCTTGGAGCAGTTGCCTGGAGGGTGTGTCGTGACACACTTTACACACCTGTACGGCATATTGCAGTTGACCGTGGCGTGGCCAATCCGTTGGCAGTTTTTACACTGCATCACTTCATGGTTTCGACGTTCTCGAACGTCACTACTGTATTCAGTAGCGTCTTGATTTTCGCGAGCTTGGCAATATTAAAGCCGGGGTTGAAAGAGACGAGCCATAAGTCGGGTCGAATATTCCCTGATGTCGGTGGCGTCAGAGAGTCAGGCATGGGTGACAGCTGTTATCATGTCTGAATGAACATGGAGAGATGTAGACCACGAATGATCATGTTCACCGGTTTTTTGCTCTTCGGAGCGAAGCTTTCTGAAAGTGCTCGATTTGCGCGCGGAGATCGATTATCTTTCCATTCTGTCGAAGGATGTGTGCAGTTAGAAAATTAATCCGACCGATTAGATCATTCCTGCGGAGTTCATTAGCGATATCTTACTCTTCTTCGGCGGAAACGGCCGAGGATTTCAGGTGTTCATCTTTGGAAGACTTAGCAGCTAGCTTGGCTCTTTTTGGCTGGGTCCGTACGGACATGGCTGTGAGTTTTTCCTGAAAAAAAAAAAAAAACAGAACAACAGGACAGGTCCCCTAGTTTTAGGATAATGGAGGTACCTGCCGACCGATAAAAATCAGTCGGCTTATTTGCGGGCTGGTGCGGCCACTTCCTCTCAGTATTTTATGTCTCCTGTAGCCACGTCCGTACGTGGCGGCTGACTCAACTGGACTGATAGATGGCCAGACGTATTCTTTCTGGAAGTGCTTCCTCGCAGAACGACCGTCGATGTGAGATGCTGTGGGTCATATGAAAAATTTGGTTTCTTAAACCAGCAGGAATATACGGATGAATTTCACTGGTCTACGTATCATAGTCCATAGAAATTCCACTGTCTAACTGGAATTTATGCAGCTGGAGCTCCTTATATTACAGAATTTTTGGTAATTCCTCATCTACTCGCTAGGCTGCGGTGATTGGGACTAGCATATCGTTTGGGACGACATTATCTTCACATGCAACGTAACAGCTTTCTCCGATTTCTGTCCTTCCTTATTATTAGCTTTCTATCTTCTACCAAGCCTCGAAAATATTTTAAGCTGCTATAAATCGCTTGCAGCTCTCGATCGGAAGCATTGTACCGGGTCTGGGTTTCATTAAATTTCCTCGAGAAAAAACCTAGTGGTTTCCACGTGTAGTAGCATTGTTCCAAGACGGCACCCATGGCCATATCTGAAGTGTCACTATGTATCGCGACTTTGCGCAGTAACGTGGCGTCGACCAGCTGACGTTTCATCTCCAAGAAGGCTTGTTCTGGAGTCCGAGAAATCAGGGCCTTAGCCCTCTTTTTGGCTCCGGATAACAGACGATGTAGAGGCGCTCGAACTTCGGCTGCTCTAGGCAAGTCGCGCCTATAAAAATTTACCATTCCCAGGAATATTTTCAGTTGCTTCAACGATGCTGACTTTTCGTAATCACGAATTGCTGTCACTTTTCCTGGCAGCAGTCTCGATCCGTACTCGTCTATCTGGTATCCCAGATAAGTCACTGTAGAAGCTCCAAAGGCCCATTTGGCGATGTTAATGTGGACACCAAACTGTTGAAATCGCTCAGAATCAATGCGTAACGCTGGTGATGTTCCTCTGCGTCGCTAACGCTTTCAGAATATCATCGATGTACGCGAAGGAGAATTTGAGTCTTTTGCGGGTAGTGTCTATGTAGCGATGAAAAATCTGTGTCGTGATTTTTAAACCAAACTTCATTACTCGAAACTCAAATAACCCGAAAAGGAGTGATAAGGGCTGTTTTGGGCACGTCCTGCAGTGCTATCGGTATTTAGTAATACACCCTGATGAGACCTAACGTTGTGAAGAGTTTAAAACCCTGCAACCTATATGGAAAGTCGTTCAGATGTCGGGTATGTTGGCATTATTCAGGCAGTGGTAGTCGCCACACGGATGCCAAGTACCATTTTTCTTGGGCGCAAGGTGGAGCGGACTAGCTCATTGGCTATTAGGTGGGTGACAGATTCCTTGGGCGATCATTGATTCAAAGTCTGCTTTGACTACGTGGAGTTTATCCGGATTTAATCTGCCTGCTCGTTGTTCAGTGGTGCACCTGTCATAGTGATGGAGTGGAATACTCTTCGTTCCTCTATCTTCGTTGGGCTGACTGGGACGGTAATATTGATGAATTCCCACAATAAATCGTGGTACTTCTCTGTTGATAATAATAACCGTTGGCGCAACAATCCAATTGGAAAGGGCCTTGAAGTGTGTTAGATTACTTCATTCCAGACCTTAACCGTACGCCATAGGATTACAGTACCCTGTAGTAAGCAATGTGGCCAGTATTGCGCTCGCCCGAGATTATTACCCTGATTTGACTCAGCTACTCATTCTAAGCTGAGTCGACTGGTATCCGACGTCAAATCACGTCACTGCCACCAGTGAGATTTAAATCGCGACCTACCGTCCAATGTTGATGCGACAATAAAAATTGATGAGTCGTGTCTGTCAAAGCCACCTCGCGGTGACATGATAAACTTCAAGTAGTTCACCCGCTACAGCCTTTCAGAGTTGTGTCCTCTATCTTTGAAACCAAAGAGTGAAGAGTAGACTTAAGGGACTTTCCACGTTGGTAAGCGTGTTGGTTTTCATTACGTGGGAGTATGTCCTCGGAAATATAACATTTGACCAGTCCTTCCAGACATTTCAGCGAAAATGATGTTAAGTTGATGTGTCTGCTGTTCTTTGGATTTAAATAGTCATCTTTCCTAAGCTTAAGTATCAAGATTACCTCTACCTTCTGCCCAGAGAAAGACACGTAGCCCAGGGGATAGGGGAGGGGCTTACTCCTTCCTCTTCCCCTTCCTCTTGCATTCCCTCTCCTTAACAGGCTGCGGTTGAAAATTCAAACTTTACCAGGATGCTATTTAAAAAACCGTTTTAAGGCGGATTTTCACCGGATTTGGAGAGGGACATCCATAAACACCTCACTTCCTGCGGATTGAGTTCAAACTTTACCGAAAGCTGAGGTCTTACATATGTTATGTAAAAAATAAGGTCAAAACACAAATTAATTCAAAAAATTAACCCAATAAAACAATATGCCCCCGCATGGAAATTGTCTACTTTAACATGCCATCCATTTTCTAAATTTCACAATTTTATTTATACACATACAAATGACTATCAATTGTCATTATCCTCTGTATCCAGCAAGATACGTACATTCTATAAAATACATGAACCTAGAAAATATCTTCTGCGATATAAATCATAACTATATTTTGTACTATTTCTCCGAAATTTCTATTTTCACGTCCACCTCACTAATTGCTTCATTTCAAGCCATGACAACGTGAGCAGTGACATTTTCCCTTCTCATAATTCATATTTATGAATGTGTGATATGCGATAAAAATCTCACAAATCTATCTGTGTGCACCACGGATGTAATTAATGCCTTCAAACTGACTAGCCTTGGCTTGGAGGTAGAATAGTAGAAAGTGATGTGCATTACCTCCAACAACGATACTCCAGAAAGTATCTTTGTGTTAAGGCAAAGCATTTGACCTAAGATAGTTGGAGGAATAAAACCATTTGGAAAATCCTTTTAAATTTCATTCTCAGCGCCATCCTCCCCTGCACACTCAAAAAATATACAAGAACAGCGGCTTGGGTTGAATCAAAAGATACATTTTCTAAATTTAGTGTTGTGGTCTTACTATTTTCCTCCCATGTTTTATTACATTTTATAAATTGTATTTATGAGTTTTGGAGTATCTTTGTGTGGTGTACGGGTTAGATACCTTCCTGTGAAAGATTAATAGCTTTGGCGCTTCGGTTCTTGGAAGGCGCGTTCAAACGTTTACACTTTCACTTTGAGGTTTTCAGTTTTGAAATATTGAAAATTCGAGCATCTTGAGATACTTGGAACATAAAGCAATGCGGAAGGAAATGGAGGTTTTTGATGTAAATGACTAAAAGGGCTGTGTAAAACTGAAAACATTCAAATGATACAAATTCTCTGTAGATCCTTCCTTTTCTGACTGAGCTTCAAGTTCATACCATGGTTGTTAACCTCTTATTTATCTTAGATAAATATAAGTTATACATAGTGAAAGATGCAGATACCAATTTCATTAGTAAAGGTTGAAAGGTTTAAAACCCTTTCCCGGGGGGGAAGTTTATCGAAGCAAAAGAAGGAGGCCTCTCCTCTTCAAACCCGATGAAAATTTGCGGCGACCCCCGTACCCTTAAAAAGTAATGGACCCTCAAAGTGAATTTTTTTTTACACCATCATGGTAAAGTACGATTTTTCAATCCTACCTCGTTAAGAAAAGAATATAGAGGAGATATGAAGTTTGATAGGGAAGGAAAGATCTCTTTTCTCAAACCTCGTTGAAAAATTAGGATGCCATCCCCTTAAAAAATAAAGGCGCTCCAAAAGCAAGCTATTCCCATGTCGAAATGATAGGGATTAACTTCGAACCCTCGGTAGACGGAAATATGGATATGAAGGGAGAAGCGCAGGATTTTTACTGTCAAACCTCACTGAAAAAACGTTTCAGTCGCACCCCCTCCCCCTTGAAAGTGGGTGGAGTGCGTTTCAAGTGGAGGGTATTTTGGTATCATCATGATGAAATTTTATTTTTCAGCACCACCCCCGCTACTATAAGTATGGATTTGCTTCTCATACACATGGAGTCGGAGTCGGCTCGGTGAGACTGCTGAAGGCGTTGTGTTGACCTGTCGAAATGTACCGGTCGGTGATGTCATCGGCTGCGGACTTGTGTGATTAATGGTCTAGGGAGGATCAGTTGGGTCAAAATTTCAAACTTCATCCGCTGTCGTGAACGCTACCCGCCGGCAGACGACAGCCAGCCAAATTCTAACTGGTTCGACTTCGAGCTGCGTTGAGCTTTGCCGAGGGGGGGAGGGGGTGGGTTACTGCAACTGCTTGCGAGGTTGCAACGGACTAGAGAATTGGCTGACACTACAGTGGAGAGCTCTGATGCTGGCAGGAATAAACCATCAGCGGCGGTCTTGAAAAACGATCGATCGTATTCGTTGAAGTCCAGTGTATGGCTGAGTTAACGACTTTTTGACCGCACTGCCGTTCTGCCGTTTTGGGATTGACAGTCGGACAAGAGCTTAATTCTCCCATATGCTCTAGTAGCTGTGCGAGAAAGTTACCGTTGTTGCAGTTGCTACTCTCTACGAACCATCCACCCGGCAGCCAAAGCGCGATGGAGGTTATTCCTTAAAGCTATTGCATAACCCCAGTAATACCGTTGGAAGCAGGTGGACCCAATTTGTTCCGTTCTCATGACACATTAACGACGCTTTGGAGGAGCGGTACCATCCCTTTATGAGTCCATTAGATTCGGAATTATACGGCGAGTTGCAAGTGTGCACACATCCAGTAAGGTTCATTAACGATCGGAAAAGCGTGGACCCAAACTGAGTCCCCTGATCAGTGGTGATGGTGCTCGGTATGCCGAAGCGGGACACCGACATTATGTAGAAAGCTCGGGTTACAGGCTCCGCTGACTGGTCCCTGATCGGGCACAACTCCGGCCAGCATGGTCAAACAATACCGGAACCCTTCAACTGGAAGTAACGGAACAACGATGCTGGAATCTTTTGTCTGCAAGTAGAAAAGGCTGAACTTTGTTTCTTTTGTGCCTTCCGATTTTAGACCGCTGACACTGGAAACATTCGAGTACCCATTGTTGCACGTCGCAACGCATTTCGAGCCACACAAACTTCTGAACAATCGGAAGGCAGGTCGCACCACGAGATGAGAACAACGATGGGCTATGTCGAATGCTCGGTTATGTAGTGTCTTGGAGACTACTAGCCTATGAGTCCCAATAAACAGATCGACATCTTCGATGGTGACTAGCTTCGGATCATAAGCTTGTTCGTCCGCTGGGTCCTTCGAACTGAATTTCGCAGTCTGCGTTGAAACTTGTGAAATGTCGCTGAGGTGCCGGATGGCGAGCCGTTGACTTGTTCGTACTGCGTGAAAACACGTAGATGAGGCTTGTGGTTCTTTTTGATTATGAACTAAGTTCCTTCCAGCAGATGTTGGAAATGCTAGATGTCATGGAATGACCGCCGTCTTTGGCGTGCCATCTTTGGCCATCGGGATCTGATGAAACGCTTTCATTAGGTCAACTTTGTTAAAAAATACGTTTATCCACCAAACCTGCGAAAGTCTCCTCGGTGTGTCTTACCGGATAGCGGTCGGGACACGTGATCGCGTTGGGACGGCGATAACCCGCAGATAGCCGCAATGATCTGTCCTTCCTGGGTACGAAATTAAGCGAGCTTGCCCATGGGTTCACAGTGTCTCATCCTCAAGAAGTATTCAAATTCCGCCTTAGCTGCCATTAGCTTTTCGGGCTTGAGCCGTCGGAAATGGGAAGAGGGGCGAAAGGCGGGTGCGAAGGGGGGAAGGCTTGGCCAATTAAAGCACGGACCTCACCAGGAAGTAATGCTTTGCGGCGGTCCCGTGAGTGAGGAAGACAGAGAAGGGGGGGAGGGGGGGAGGTTTAAGTGTATGAAAATCTCATACACTGTTGAGGGGCGATGTCTTTCTAGCTCCAAACATAAGAAAAAGAGACAGACAGACATTGACTCGATTCCAATAAGGTTTTGTTTCACGCAAAACCTAAACAACAGCGAACAAACCAGACGGAACCGCGCACATAAGCTGGTACATCAGATGGGCTCAAATTGGCGTAATGTCCTTAACTAATAAAGAAAGTCAAAGAGTGGAGAAGCTGAGAGTCAGAGGTACAATGCTTAAAATTTGACCACAATTGTAAAAAACAGCGACCGGGAACAAGAAGGCGGATGATTGAGAACAAGAAGATCATGGACTTTCTCATCGGAGTGACGAAGCACCGGCAAGCTAATTCGACGAAAATATGCCTGGCCTAACATATGCAAGGACATCGACAGTTGGGCGAAAACTTGTATTCCGTGCCAAATATCTAAAGTTAGCTGACATGTCAGAAATACACCGCAACATTTCGCATGCGTGGATACTCATTTCGAACACGTTTACTTGAACATCGTGGATCCTGTACCCCCATCGAATGGGTGCACCTATGCTTTTACCATTATAGAGTGATGCAACAGCATATACAACCTCGACAATATTTCAAAAACGTTGGGTTAGCCAATTTGGAGCGCAGGTTGTAATTACTACAAATGGAGGATCGAAGCTCAAATCCTCTCTAATGAGGATTATCTGGTGGGATGCAGTCGATATCGAACAACAGCATATCATCCAGCGGCAAATGAGATGGTTGAACAGAAGGCTTAAAGTAACCTTGATGTGTCGTAACTAATGGACTGAAGGGCTGCCCGTTGTTCCCCTGGATTTCCGCACAATGATCATGGAGGGTCTCTAATACTCTGCCTCTGTATTAGTCTATGGTACGACCTTGCGAATGCCCGGCGAATTTTTCCAGAGCGGCAGCATATCTGCATAACCAAACATCCTCGTACAGCCACTACGCGAGTGTATGCAACGTCTTGGACCCACTCCAGCCGAGCTACACCGAAGTAACTCGCCATTCATATTCAAAAAATTATGCACTTGCTCACACATTTTTGACACACATTTTGAAGACAGTATGGATCAAAGAAGGCCTTACAAGGTCCTTACACAGGTTCTCATCGGGTTATCAACCGTGTTTTCAGAGTTCTACTAGAGAATAAGGAAACAAGAATTTCAGTCGAACCACTGAAACCTGAACACCAACTTAATCCTGAACTACAAGATACCACTGTCTGACGACACAGTCACATCTTCGCATTTGAATTTAAGTGTTGAGTTTTACAATTGTCTTCCAGTCTAAGATGCTTTACCGTAAATATGCTAGAGCTTAACAACAAACAGAAGATACGGCGTTACAAAATTCCAATCGGTGGTTAAGATGAATATCGCCTGGGAACTATCTGAGGATCCTACAAAAACGGGTTTGACGCGCAACGGTGGCGATCGACCAAACGTTGTACGGTACCCGGTATCCCGGGGTGTGCGTACTAGATAACACAGTGAGCCAATGAAAGGTAAATTCGGCATACTAGCCAATCGTGCTGAACGTGTGCAGTAAATATAGGACGGTATCTGGTGGTGAGGCAGTGTGTGTCATCGCGGGGATGATTCCCTTGGATCTTCTAGCGAACGAGGAACACTGTCTCTATCGGGGAAGCTTCCGAAAGGCCAGAAAGGAGGAAAGGGCTATACAGGAGGTGGCAGCAACGGTGTGATAATTCCCAAGGCCGCTGGACCCATACACTGAATCTGTATATTGAAGGATGAATCGAGCGCAAGCATGGAGAGTTGAGCTACCACCTAAGGGGAGGTTAAACGAGGAGATGCTGAGGTCCGC
The DNA here is from genome assembly GCF_905115235.1 of Hermetia illucens. Taxonomy (NCBI): domain Eukaryota; kingdom Metazoa; phylum Arthropoda; class Insecta; order Diptera; family Stratiomyidae; genus Hermetia; species Hermetia illucens. The sequence continues at coordinate 9,357,713 of NC_051852.1, forward strand.
AGCAAATTGGTGTGCGATAAACGCAACAGTAACTGCTGCAAGAATTGGAACAGTTGTTGTTTAGGATCTGCGGGATCCTAAGTCGCCATCCACTTGATGGTGGACCGGACTAAATGAGGAGCAACTTAGTCCCTCGTTTTTTAGTCCATGGATCCCTAGTATTGGAGCGTAGCACCCCAAGCATTAAGAATTGAAAAAATCAAAAATTTGACTGACGGTTTCGTCCAGGGCAGAGGCAACTCATCAGACGCTGCCTCACCTCTGCCCTGGGAGCAGCGTGATTGGAACAGGCCCGGAAAGCGCGACGGACGCGTGACTTAGTTGTGCTGGTATAAACCAGAGCCCTCCTCGCGAAGTAATACTTCACGCTGGTCCCGCGAGGATATAGACGGAGAAGTGGGGTTGGTTTTAGAGGATGAGAATCCAACACACTGCTGAAACCTGGAGTAGCAGCGTCTTTTTAAGATTTACACCTCCACCCATAAAAAAAAGTTTAGTGTCTCGTGCTAGCACGTTTCATCACTGTGAAGTGACTAAAGTAGGCGAACAACCAGTCGCTAATATACCTTTCCAAGATTTTGGAACAGGAGGAGAGGAGGGAAATAGGATGGTAGGCGAAATGGGATGGTAGAACTTAACACTGTTTGAAGGCAGAATGCTTTATTTCCCTGTTCGTCATCATAGTATTCATTCTTTTCTACATATATTTCAACCCTCTTTGATTCAGTTGCTGCTTTTTAATTAGGCTTTGAAGCTAGTTAAATATCTCGTCAATATCAAAAACTGTATTATTCAGCACTGCAGATGATGCAGCATTCCAAAGCTGTTAGCCATTCTGTGTTACAATTTTGGATACCATTTCAATGTCACATTTCCGCTGCTGAGGTTTCTTGAGGTTTGGGTGCTTAAGAATTCGTTTTTATCTCTGTAGATGACGACTAACTTGTTTGCTTCAAATTTTCCCATATTTCAAGATTATATCGAACCAGTCACAGTTCAGATTGGAGTTGATTTTTATAGGGACCAAAAGCACAGTCTGCACTTTTATTTTAAAGTCAGTGCTCCTTTTTTAGTCCAGTTCCACTTTCTTAAAGGTAAGTTTTCCTATGAACCGGTGTCATTGCCAGTCGATATCTTTGAGAATCATCCAGAGCGTTTCTGTTTTAAGGCCAACCCCCCTGTCGAGGAGGTGAAAATAAGGTGTGAGAGCATATTTGTTGGCGGTATATCAGCCTGGATTACTTAAGTATTTATTTTGAAGTACATTGTCAGCTCTGAGATAGATACTACCCTTTAATTCCAAAGGTAGCTTGAGGTCCACTCTTTAGTTATTGTCGAACCACCAGATATGTGAATTGGGGCGTTCCAATGCCCTTCGCGTAACTGATATCACCGTAATTTGATAGTCTGTAAAAATTTTTCATTACCAAACTCCCACCAGTTTAGGCATGCCTTTCAAGTTACACTGTGAATTCAGTTTAGCCCATTCCCTTCCCGAAATCAAATGGCTGCATACCACTTGACACTATCGTCGCCACCATGGCATATTGTTTATTTTAAAATGCATACACATATCATGTACACAGATGCATCTGGAAAATATAAAACCAATTAATGAAGATCAGTTTAATTGCGTAGAACGATCCCAGTACCGAGCAAACATCTACTGCATGGCTCATCTCGCTACGAAATCAACCCTAAATTGATATCATTCCAGCTTTTTAAGAATGCGTTTTATTGTCAATTTATTAGATGGAAGCACTCGGGCTCTCTGTTGTGGCTGAAATTAATGTTAAATGACTTAAATGCTTGTTGAAATCCCAACTACATTGTGTTGTCAGTTTGATAGTATCTTTTTCTGGTTGCATCGTAAATATGCTAACTGATCGTAAAAAGTGTTTGGGCTAGACACGAGGGAGCTTAGAGATCTTGCTTTGATCGGCAATTGGATGATTGATGTGGTGAATGGGAAATAATAAGGAGATTTATTCGAGGACGTTAAAAAATAATTAAAGTGGAATGTTTTCGGTATGGTGATAGCCATGGGAAATACCATCTCGAAAGAGAAAGTTTTGAAATTTAAATTTAGTACCACTTACCATATAAAGTGCACACCTCCAACTGATCGTTCAGTGAAAGCAGGTGCGAATATTTTGTGTGAATACAAAACCTTATTAAAATCGGTTTACTGTCTGTCTGTCTTCTTTTGATTGCGGAGTTCACCACACACCAGTTTCCCTCTCACTTCAACATTTCCCCGACGATGTTCTTCGAGCTTAGGTTGGTTTTCAGGGAGTCTTCCAGACTCGTCCTTTCTGAGAAAAATCATGGATAGTGGAACATTACATGCTCCGGGTCCTCAGGTGTGCAACCACATTCAGGACCAAATGGAGAATCATCCAAACTAAATTGGTGTAGGTACTTCCTGTAACCACCATGACCTGTCAGGAATTGCGTCAGATGGTAATTAATTTCGCCGTGTCGTCGCTGGATCCACTCCCCAATACGGGGAATCAAAGTGTGGGTCCAGCGACCCCTTTGCGAGTCGTCCCACCGTTGCTGTCACTTCTCTAGTGACTCCCGCCTTGCCGCCTTTCGGGTTTCTCCATCCTTTTCATCCACCTTTTCTCGTACAGGCAACGTGTCTCACTTCCCAGAATGTCTATGGGGATCATTCCCGCAATAACACACGCCTGATATTGTTCTGAAAGTGCTGGACCCCATTAGCGCCACTAAGCGGTAAGTCATATCTACCCTCCTCCGATTACTCTCACACGCAACTGCTTCCTCCCAAACTGGTGCCGCGTATAATAGTGAGGGGCGAACCACTCCGGCCACAAGAAATTTGCGACTGGACCAATATTAGGCATCATCCGCGCTAATGATACTCTGGTATTTGCCGCTTTCTCACAGGCTTAACTCCGATGTCCCTTGAAATTGATTTTAGCGTCAATCATCACCCCTGAACCATCTCCAGCCACGCTTTCATGGCGCTAATGGTTTCGCTAGCGTACATTTCAACGTCTTCAGGTTGTTTCGCGACGACAACCACAGCTAGATCATTTGCGAAACCGACTACCTTTGGCACGGAAAGGACAAGGACCCCATTGTGCATCAAGTTCCACAGGAGAGGACCCAACACTGAACCCTGTGGTACTCCTGCGGTGACGGTGTACTGCTTGAATTCCTCATCCGTGTCGAACCAAAGTGCTCTCCGAAAGGTAACTGTCGAGGAGCTTAGTCAAATAACTGGGGACACCTGTTCTAGCCAGTGAGCTTTTTATCCACTCCCAACTTGCGGATTGAACTCATTTTTGATGTCCAACGTCACCACGGCACAACATTTTATAGACGACGTCGCGTCTTGAGCCAACTACAAAACAACGTCTACGGCATCCATCGTTGAGTGGGATTGATGGAATCCAAATTGTTGCTCCAATAGTCCATCCTTATATTCAATGATAGGGAGCAGTCTGTTATAGATGACCCTTTTGAGCATCTTTCCTGCCGTGTCGATGAGCAAATCGGTCGGTACTATGAAGGGTGTCCTGGGTCCTTATTCGGCTTCCGAAGCAAAACTAGTTTTTGCCTCTTCCCCAATCGGGGAAAACTCCTTCTACCATGCATGTTTCAAAAACGCTGATAAACCAGTCGGGTCTGGTTTTAACACTAAGTTTAAGAGCTCTATTGGGAACAGCATCCAGAACGGGTGCTTTGTTCTCACCAATTCTCCGGCAAATTTACCCAAGTTCCTCCTCAGTTATCGCAGGCATGGTGTAGACGTCCGACGCTTGGTTGTGTTGTTTGTGCTCCCTTTTATCCGGGGGGGCAGAGCGCCATCACAATATCGAGCAGAAGATGCGGGCAGGTCACTTGTGGTGTTCGCCCTTTCATCTTCTTCATAACCATCCTGTACGCTGTTCCCCAGAGGCTTTGGTCTGTCTCTGCGCAAAGTTCCTTGAAGCATTGCCACTTACTGATCCGTATAGTCTGCTTAAGCCTACCTCGAAGGTTCACAAATACTTGCCGTTTCTCGTTGAAGTCCGATCATCCTCTAGATCGTTGGCAAATCCTTCGCGCTCGAAAACATGAATGCCGTAACACCGCGATCTCTTCATTCCTCCAATAGTTTAAACGCCTTTTTGCATCTCTATGGGGGAAAATTTCCTGGTTGTCGCTGTGAATATAATGCTCACTGATAAACCATGTCATTCTCCTCGCCAATGTGGTACTCAAAGATGTCAGATCAACTATGGAGCCCGACCTTGTCCCAGGAAAAGTGGAAACATTTTTCGTATTGGCAAGCACCAAGTCTAGCTTCGCGAAAGTCTCGAGTAAGATACGGCCCCTGGTGTTCGTAGTGCGGCTGCTCCAATCCACGGCATGAACGTTGAAGTCACCCGCTATGATCTTGGGGTTTCGACTTCTTGCATCCGAGACTAGCGTACCTAGCATTGCTCCAAATTCTGCTTTCGTAGCGCTTGGTGGAACATAGCAACAATATATGCAGATGCCAGCTATTTTTGCTCTGACGAATCCAACTTCTGGAAACTCCACCACTTCTTAATTTCAACACGTCAATATTGCCGCCTTGGCAGTTACATCTGTAGTCCAGGTACCACTCTCATTATTGCGAAAAGACTACCTGATTATGGCAGCTTCGATTCCCTTTTTATAGACGGTCTGCGAGAGAAGGTCTTGCACTGCCTCATTTCTTTACTCTCCTAAATACTAGGCATCTGCTGCTGCCTGCAACGTGCCGAGAGCTAAAGCCCTTTTCCTTTGTAAAGCATACAATCAGGCTCAACCATGCACTCCTTGAACATATGACTTACTTTCCCACATTTTCTGCAACTTTTTGACCTGTCACGGTCTCCGGTGTATTTTGCTGCTATGTGGCCAAATTCCAGGCATCTAAAGCAGCGCTTGAGGGACACCTGCTCCCTGAGTCGGCAAACGACCCAACCTATTTTTACTTTACCAGCCGCCAGCAGTTTGAACGCTGCTTCAGCTGGTAAGCTTATAGTTGCCGTTTGCGTGCCTCCGTATGCCTTCCTCAACCCCCTGATTGCGGAATCTTGCAAGCCAAGTGGTCTGAACTGCTTTTCTAAGGCGTCGCTGGTATCCTCCTTGGTCGCGATTTGTCCGTGAACACTGTATAACAATCTCCTGCTTTCTGGCCCGTACTTGTGCTTCTTCTCGTGAAAACTTCTCCACCTTGCCGAGGAAATTTTTTACCGTTTTGCCCGGAGACTTCTTCAGCTTCAGCATCAAATCTCCTTTTTGGGAGCGTCTGATTCGGCTGACATTTTCTCCAAGTTCCATCAGCTAAGGATCGGATTTGACCTTCCTGAGGATGTCGGAATACCTTTTTTTGGAGATGATAATTAATTCGGGTCGTAATCTTCTTTTCTGTGTCGCATTTTTTCCCCCAACCTTGGCCCATGCTTTTCTTGGTTCCTTTTCGGGGCTTTCCAAGATTTTGGTAACTTTGTTTGCCTTCCCTTTTGCCGGTGAGAGGCCTTTTTGCCTTGTCGCGTCCTGTGAGGATCCGAAAGAATCGTTCGCGCCCTCTCTACTCCTCTTTTCAAAATTACCACCCTTTGGATTTTGAGGGGGTGTCACTCGTGTTGCCTGGGTGACGCTTGATTTCTTCGAGGCATTTTTTTCGTCCTTGGCACCATTGTATAGTACACGAATGGTACGGATCATGTTTTTGATGCCCTGGTGCACGTTGTGTTTGTCCTTTATAAATTCAGATAACTCTACTATTTTACCTCCGAGTAGGGCAAACCATGATTCGTCCGGATTCTGACACAGCTCCTCTGCTTGGTTTTCCCACTGGACGCTTACGTATTTTCCGAGAGCTTCCCTGATTTCTATCCTTCATCAACGTTGATCTCGGAGGAGATCGCAGGATCGTCGAGCTTCTCCTAAATGGATCAAACACTAAGTCCTGCGGAATGTTCCGACCAGGTGTAGTCACTCTACTATGGGCTAATTAATGACCAGTTTGTGGGGCATATTTTCATGTATTTTGAACAGGCGTTCTCGGGAATGATATACTCGTTTTAAATGCCTCTTTCTCCAGGCTACTTGTAGTATTCGATGCAACGGTGGCCAAGTAATCCACCATCGAGGCACTGCAGTCGACGGATATCGCCGGCCAGGAGCCTGCATGCTCACTCCCAAAAGCCGCCGGTACTGGGTTTCCGAAACCCTGCACCGTAACTTTATTTTCCTTCTGTTCCTCCATGTTTGGTTCCATTTCTGGGTACCCTTCCCATAGCCAATTTTTATCCACGTTTCCCGTCGGCGTTTACTCTCCACCTACCCGGCCTGCGCATAAGCATGCCCATACACGCACACTTCCAAATGCAAATATGTGTATATTCCTACGCATCCGCCGAGCATTCCCTTATCCGCACGAAAGGACGCGCCTGATGGGAGATCGGGCAACTCCCCACAGTCTGTCTGTCTGTCCGTCACACTCATTTTTCTCGAAGACGGTTGTAGCGATTAACACCGAAGAAAGGTGGGAACTGTGAACGCTCACGCATATAGTGAGTTACATTCTTTTATGTTGAATTTAAAGGGGGGTTCCCACACATGCAAAAAGGGGGTGTCAATTTTTTTTTCATCAAATATAGTCATGTTGGGTATCAAATTTAAGGTTTCGGTTAGTAATTTTCGAAGCAGGTCTTAGTTTTGACATTTGTTGGAAGGGTGGGGAGTATAGTGGGGCTGAAAGTGGTCATTTCTTTAACGGATCCATTCTCAGAAACTACTTAACCCAAAAATCTGAAAAGAGTCAAGACGCTACTAATGGGACAAATGCACACTCAAATCTCTTTATAAAAGAAATGCCCAAAGCCTTTCATACCTGCAACGTCTAGCTTCCGGTTTCCCGACTTGTTTGGAAGTATTTTCGAAGACTATTCGATGGTTCCTTAGAGGGGCGGAAGAACATGTCTCGACCACCACAGTACATAGAGCGCAAAAGAAGCTAAACTGCTTCCAAATCGAGCAAGCCTCCTCTGACCCATTGAGTCCATTCCATCATCATCATATCATCCCATCTGTTCACATATTTGTTCTTTTCTTATTTTGTATCTTTTCAATGACGATCTCCAATATCTCATGCAATGATTCATCATCTCACATCAATTGAGTGGAATAACAAGTGGTAGCCGACTGGCTCATCCACTCAGAAATCCAGATTATTTGGTCTCTATTTTGATATATCATTTCAGATTATCCAAGCTATTTGCTATTTTCGGCTGTTTTTTTTCTTCCAAACCAATAGATTAAATTCTGCTGAATAATTCCAAAGCTGAGAGCAGACGGAAATCATGAAGACCTTACATCACAGCTTCGGAATGAATACTGCTATATCTTTGTCAGCTTCTTAGTTCTATATTTATAAATCTTCTACAAATTGAGAGCTCACAGTTACATTGGACAAACTATCTTACATCGCCACTGATAATAATTCAAAAGATAGAATTTATGGCCGTCGCTGGACAGCGAAAACAACCATCTAATTAAGAGGCTAATAAAATCTTAAGGAAAAAAGTTCAAAGCCCTAGTGAGAGGCGATAGTATCTATTACACACGGATTCCATTCGCATGCATTCAAATTAAAGAAACAAACAGATACGACGTGCTTATACGTAGGCATCGGTATCATCCACATAATATAGAATTTCACGCTGAGCACTGATTTCATTAAACCCCGTCGTCATCCCATTACTACTAGGTTTGCCAAAGAGACGCTAGATTTACCGACTAAACAGACATTCACGAGCCATGTACCTAGCAGAATCTTTAATCCACAATAATCCAATAAATCACAGATAGATCTTTCTTATAAAGAGGGCGGAATACATAGGAAGAACGAAAAGGGTCAAATGTTGGGTACTCGTTGTGAATTAGATGTGAGTTCATCGGATGCTCGTGCGGAGATACAAACATTGAAGTAAATGGTCAAGTGGACAAATTGATGCGAAGAGTTGTGTTGGAAATTAAGGTAATACGTGGACAGTGTAATGGTTTTGAATTTGTACAGTGAAAAAAAAGTCCGATTCCGGGTCAGTCTGAGGTGCGGGGTCTCCTCAGTGAAACAGACACCATCAAGCCTGTAAAGAATACCTGAATCGCCTAGTTTCATACTTGGTTGATGAGCTGGTCAAAAATTGGCTTCTTTCTTCGTGGTCCCCACATCACCTCCTTTCTAGTTACTATCTGGATATTGCGGAATTGTACCAAAGCAATGTGATGAACTAACTTACAAAAGAAGCTTTAGAAGGTTGGAGGGAAGAGAAAACTGGAGTCTGACAAGGTGAACTTGAAGACCCATTTGAGGCACGGATCCTGGTTGAGCCATAGTTGCTGCTAGTTGAGTTGCGACGGATGACATTGAAGTACGATCTGCGGTCTCAATGAAACTTAAAGCAATTGGCGTTGACTATAATAATGCACACATCACATAACTTCGGGCTAGTCCCCGAACTCGCCTTGCGGAGCCTTCAAATCAGGAAATTCCTTTCACCAACGGGAAGGGAGAGGAGGAAGGGAACTATCAGTTCAAGAAATCCCCCGGAATTCGGGCTCCTCCACAGGTCGAGCTCTATCTTCTTTGCAACGAGAAGGACCCGAACGTAATGGGCAACATGGCTCCGCCTGTCTCTCTTCAGCATCTTTCCGACAATGTTGTCTGGAAAAGGATCTGCTGTGTTTAAATAGAGCTGCTGACGAATCCCATCCCACCTTCCACAAGAAAAAAAAGTGTGATGGGCATCGCCCGCTACTACATTGCAAAACATACAATCCGGAAAACGTACTTTTCCAATCTTGTACAGGTTAGGTTGAAAACCTTCTTACCCACTTAAGATCTGAGTGAGGAAATAGTCAGTCTCACCATGTTTCCGATTCAGCCACGCACCTAGGATGCCAGTGAGCCGCACAGTCATCTGCCTTTAGTTTTATTTTGCCAAGAGAGTTGCCACATACCTAGTGCGCGTTGCCATTTTTCACGAGCAACCACTTCCCTTGATTCTTTCGAGTTCCGCTTGTATATGGCTTGACGCTCGTTAGGAAGAAGGGCGACGGGGATCACTCCCGCAACCACCATCATGGCCGGTTCAGAGAGAGTGCGGTATGCAGATGCCACCTGCAAAGCTTCCCCTCACGTGATATGCTTTGGAACCCCTCGTTCAATCTTCCTCAGTATATTATCGTTTGCGGAACACATCCAATCATTCAGCAATTCAATTTCCTAATCCACTGACAGAAGCAACAACTCGGCGAGGGGAGAGCGGCCGATTGACTCCTCCATCCGAGCAACATATTCCATCTAGTTACACCTTTGCGTATTCCAACGAGTCGACGAAAGTGGAATATTAACATACCCCTATTGACCAGCACGACCTCAATAGGAATGCGGTCACTAATATTACACACTTCCAAAAGTGTTCATGGCTGGACAGAGATTTTTGCTACAACATTCACATATGACACCCCTGGAGCTCCCGAATGTGTAATTATTATTATTCTGTTAAGTGAAAGTCGTACCGTGTCCCCTCCTTGGCTAGTTCGTCCGCTGCCTCGTTGCCTTCTAACCCAGCATGGGCTGGAACCCAGAGTATTCAGACCTTGTTGGACGAGCCGAGCGTCTTCAGTCTCTCAAGGCATTCCCATACCAGTTTAGGGTTCATCTAGTTGAACCTAAGTGCTTTGATCACCGCTTGGCAATGTTCTGCTCAGTAGTACCTTTGATTGAAGGAAGCACATCTGTATTTCCGCCTGGAATATGCTAGAGTGCTTACCGATTGGCTCCAAGTAAATTTTCCTTAAAACAACGACTCCGGCATCCGCCCCTTCTGCTGTGAGGGATCCGTCAGTGTACCAAGTAATCAATTCCTGGTTTAAGCCGAATGTCACAGCCACGCTCTCCAATCTGGCTTCTTACTTCAACGTGTTTCAAACTTCTTCTTGAAGTGAAACCTCGTTGTCATGTTATCCTTATGATTCGGGGCACCGCTTAGAAAAAAATATCAATCCTCCTTCGATTTAGGCAGCTCCCCGCCTCACTGATACTCCTGGTTATACTGAAGATTGCTCTGCCTGCCTGTATCTGGATGTGCAGATGGAGATGAGGATGGAGATTAATCCCAGAAGGACCTCTAGATATACCGTTGGGCATGTCCTCATTATCCCACTTATACTGACGCACGCCAATCTTTGGAATTTGTACAACTCCCTCAATTGTATGCTAAGTTCAGTTCTTTCTGTCCAGATTACCGCCCCATAGGTAATTATTGGCCTTACTATTGCAGTGTATATCCAAAGTAGTATATTGGGGGTGCAACCCGATTCTTTTCCTGCTATGGACCTCAAGTCACCAGAACCCTCGTAGCTATCCGAAAAGTGTTTCGAACATGTGTCTTCCAGAGTAATTTTTGGTCTAGCGTAACTCCCAAATATTTGACTTCTGTTTCTCATTTAACCTCCATGCCATGTAACCTTATGGCTCGCAGGTGATCCAACTTACACTTTCTAGTGAATGGAACTATGGTGGTTTTGGCTGGATTGATACGAAGCTCCGCCTTCCTGCACCAGACACTAGTAACCCTTAATCCAGTTTGGATTCTGTCACATAGAGTACCCTCATATTTGCCTCTACAGATTAAAACAATGTCACCCGTGTAACCCTCGACCTGTATTCCAGTGTTTGTTAGCTCATCCAGCAGTTCGTTCACTACCATACTCCACATAAGCGATGATAGTGACCCGTCCTGTGGACAACCTTGAGTAGTATTAATGACAACAGAATTTGTTTCTGTCAGTACTTCTATTTGCCTATTCTCCAGCATTTTGCCCATCCAGCCAGGGTGTTTCCCACTCCCTCGCGGCATCCCGTAAAAAATCCGTCAGGTGATACAGAGCAGTTTCAGTTGACCGTCCTGCCGGGTGAGCGTGTTGACACTTATGTTAGGAATTGCGCTTTGGAACGTTAGTTCTAATATAGTTGTTAATGACCTTCTCCACTGTTTTGAATATTCACAGTCAGTGCATTTTCGTACCTCGGCTTGTCCCGGTTTGTTTTGCTCCGTTAAAGAGTTTTCGTACCTCTGTTCCCATTCTGGCTAAATTCCTATTCCACTAGGGTGCATCCCTTGATAACTTGTCTATCTGAGACGGACAGCTAGCCTCATATGCATCAATAAGGACTGGGTTGAGGTTTCCCATCCTTGTTTCTGGTTCTAGTTCGCTCCTGATATCGTCGGCCCCGTGAAGATGAGGCGTGTTGTTGCTCAAGTGTGTTGAATAGGAATCCCAATCCATTTTCCTGGGAGTTTTTATTTCGGAGTTGTCCTCAATTATTCTGTGATCCAACATAGAGGGCTCATCCGACACCTCCCAATTCCCGACCCGCCGTTACGTTTAAGAATGATAGTTTTTCACACACAAAAAAAAATACCTGCATGCTTCCTTCTTGCAGACCGCGAATCTGTCCCCGGTACACCCAGTGCTTCTGAGCCAGCACTATTTCAATGTTCACCTTGGAACTTGCCCTTGAAATAACCGCAGATGTAGCTTCGGATAGGTTAGATTTATCTGGACTATCTTAGTGCTGGCCATTGGCTCCGTTATTGTTTGGAGCTCTTATCCACTGTCGGAGTATCACCCTTCTTATCCTGCATGTCGCTACCGACCCTAAGCCCTAGAAAATGTAAGTCTAGGTCGTTCAGCTTCTGCTTTCCACTGGGCAGCAGGTCTTCTTTCCTAATTGATCCAGTCTTTCCGTTTCTATGGCCTCTGTGATTCCTTCGGGGATCTCGGTAAGTTTTCCTTCCGATGTCTCCTCCGAAGTGTCTTTTTTCGCCTTTTCCCTTTGCACGTGCACAGCTATCTATCTTCGACATCTGGTTGCCTCCAGGGATCGGTCATCCACTCTGGTCGTAAGAAGTCTACCCTTGCCCTGCGCATTGCTTGTGAAGGCTCTTGATAACGACGCAGATCCTTATTCTGACCGATTAGTAGGGCCATGAATCTTCCGTCTCTATTGCTGCGGCTTCACCCCTGACCTACTCCGGTTTTCTCCCATGTTGGGTTCAGGTTTGGGTTTTTGGCAGCATTCTCCTCAAGTGGGCTAATCTCCGCTGTTCTCCGCTTTCTATCGCTTCGATGAAGATGGCTGCCCTGAGCCTTCTAAAAGGCCTCTTCTGGTTTCAGGCCTTCCTTCAAATAACGTAGGCACCATTTAGCATTTGCGCCATTGAAGTTTGCCTCCTTCCTGACGTCTGCTATATTGATCTCACACATAATGAAACATGAGAAAAACACCTGAGTCACCCAATTACCCTTCACATTTTTCGCAGGACCTTTCAAATCTACTTGAAGAGATACCCAAAAGATTGGCTCCTTCTTTCGTGTTCCCTTTATCACTTGCCTCCACTAGCGACTGTTTATATCCTATGGAATTGAGACAAAGCAACGGGGGTTGTAGGGAAAAGGACACTCGAGTCTGAAATGCCAGGATTTTGAGTTGTTTGCCATTAGTTTTTTTCCTTGTCCACATTCTGGACAATCAATGCTATACACGCTACTTTTTCCAATCTGTTTCAAGTAGTCTTTATGGAATCTAGTTTTTGTTTCAGCTGCTGTTTCCTGCTTGTGGATATCAGTACCAGGAAGTAGATGCAAAAAGATCATTTGTTGTTGTTTCTGAGGATTTTGAGGTTGCCTCAATCAGCAGAGGCCTGTACAGACTGTCGACTGGTGTATATAGGACAAAACAAACGACTGGGATTATGAAGCATATAAAACGCCAGATCAGCTAAAGAGAAATACCACCCACATATTATATAAAATCTGCAGCCAAACACATAGTGGAACAAAGACACTATTTGAGGTGGGATAACGCTGAGACCGTAAAGGAAGTAAACGACGTGCACTGTATCCGTTTATCTTGACGGTGCTGAGGATTTATTCCTCTTCCTTCTTGAAATTTTCATTACTTACCGGGGCGATGTGCATTCGGGAAATCCAGAAGTTCAAAACGGCAATTTTTTGATTCCATCCGTGGTTGGCAGTTATTGGGGTGGTTCGTTAGCTGTGCTTGGGTTTTCTGTGGATGTTAAAGTCCTTGTTCATTATTTAAAAGTCCAGCATCGAAAATGCAATGGTTAAAATAAACCTTCTGCCGATACTGGCAAGCAAAAAATATGTAGTAGCTAAGACAAAAACTGGTTTCCTCCAAAGACTGCCTGCAAAAAAAGGGAAAAGTGGAATCTACAGAATTGATTGCCCTGAATGTGTTCAGGTTTACGTCTGACAAACAAAAAGACTAGCGGCAACCAGTATTAAGCAATGCCTAGGAGAGCCAGGGTGCTACCCCTAAGAGTAGAACAGCAAGTGATCGGTTGCCAAACATATGATAAAATTTATATATAAAGGATATGTCTTCATTTTGTTTCCACTTTTGGGGGTGGGTTGCTTGAAACCTACTCAGAGTATTGGCCGATGATAGTTCGTTTAGATTGAAACTGAAAGGTTCCTTTCTTCTTGTTCTATAAATAGACCGCCCTCTTTTTAAGGTTTTGTGTAAACACAAGTATTGCGTCGCGGGGCTGGATCAGCTTTTAACTGCGGCTCATTATGGTTCTCTTCCTTTTTTGTTTTCGTCGTAGTTCTTCCTGCCTAAGCTGTTGGTGAATAGCTTGCAGTTCCCTTACAAACTGGTTCCAGGCATCCGTTGACTCCAGCATAAACTCTACAATGTTTTGCCTGTCTGCGACCGCTTCCATTCTTGTTCGGTGCGCGGTGAACCTGGGGCAATCAAATATGACATGCTCCGCATTCTCAGCCACGTTACCACATCTTGGGCAGCATGGTGATTCGTCGTGACCAAATCAATGTAAATAAGCACGATAACCTCCATGTCCACTTAAGAATTGTGTAAACTCGTAGCTTAATTCTCCATGGTTTCGTTCAAACCATCTCCGAATATCCGGAATGATGCTGTATGTCCAACGAGCAGTTTGGGACTCGTCCCATCGCTTTTGCCACCGTTCGATAGATTCCCACCGTGCCAGCTGCCGTCGAAATGCGCTAGACTCTCCAGCTGCATACGTTTTGTCGAACGCATTTTTACGTCGAGGGATATTACTGCACAGCATTTTCCTTCTTCTATTGCAGCCTGAGCCGAGCCAGTCAGCATGCTGATTGCGTTGACAGTTGATTTTGCCTTACGAAATCCGAATTCTTTGTCGGAAAGGCCTCCTTCCTTTTCCGCAACAGCGAGCAGTCTGTTATATATTACTCGTTCAAATAGTTTGCCAATGGTATTGACCAGACATATCGGCCTATATGAGGAGGGGTCACCCCATGGTTTACCTGCCTTCGGAATGAGTATTAGCTTTTGTACCTTCATTTGCTCGGGGAATTCTCGGTGGGGAGTGCTCGCCTTTTAGTGATAACATCACCGACCTATATGCGCCACCCCATGGGTCAGAGTCAGCTTCAGTACACATCCGCTTGAAATGTTCGGATTTGTTCTTTGCGATAGCTACTTGCAATTTTTTCCTCGCATTTTTATATTGCACGTCTAGCTCCTCGAACTCAGGTCGGTTTCTTCTGCGCTGGGAGCGTCTCCTAGCTTTGAGGCACTTTTTCCGGCATTCCTCAATTTCGGAATTCCACCAAAAATTAGGATTTCGTCTTCGGAAAGTGCAACGTCGAGGCATAGCGGCATCGCATGCCCGCTGTAATGTTTCCACGACCTGTGAAACTTTGTTTTGCGCGCTTCCCAATAGCAACGTATCTTCTGGAAGTACCTCCTTGAACATTTCTGCGTCGAATTTCTTCGTTACCCAGCTCATCGTTATTCGTTTTAATGGCTTCAAATTATTCCTTTGCGAGGTTTGAAAGATGATAGCCTGATAATCGCTGTGTGTGTACTCCTCGCTGGCACGCCACTGCAAGTCTCTGATTAGAGTATCACTGACGAAGATGAGGTCTATTGGATTGCAATTCACCCCTCCAGAATGTGTTGGCTCCCCCAGAGTTGGCAAGTACCACGTTCAAGCGCAAAAATGTCTCCAGCAATATTCGTCCTCTTGCGTTGGTTTCTCTGCTACCCCATTTTTCTGCCCATGCATTGAAGTCACCGGCTATTACTTTGGGATTGTAGCGACTTGCATTGAAGGAAAGTTTCTCCAGCAATGACGTGAATTCCTCTAATGTGAGGCTCGGTGCTGCGTAACAGCTATAGATATATATCCCTCCAATCTTGGCACGGGTGAATCCGTCCTCTGGATGTTTTTTCGTATCTACTATAGCTTGGCTTCCGCAGCTCCATATCGCCGCCTCACTGGTTTTGTCTGCTAACCATACTCCGCTATTCAGATTTTCATATTGTTCAGATACAATCGCAACGTCGACGTTGTTCTCGAATACACTTTGGGAAAGTAGGTCTTGGACCGCTCGACAGTGATTCAGATTGAGTTGCATAAACTTCATTTGGCCTTATTTATGAACGCCTTTGTGAACACTGGGCGTTTACTGCTTCCTGCAATGTAGGCACTGTCACTACTTTTTGCTTCCACGCAGAATACGCACTTGGCCATTCCGTTGCAGTCCTTTGCCAAATGGCCTTGTTCTCCACATTTGCGGCACAGATTTGTTTTATTTTGCGAGCTAGTGCAAGCTTTCGCTATATGACCAACCTGCCAGCATTTACAGCATTTATGCACTGGAATCTGTTCCCGTAACCGACAGACCACCAATCCAATACGTACTTTGCCCACTGCAATCGCCCTTTTCGTTGCTTCAATAGGAAGACTTATCGACGCTATCTGCGTACCACCGTACGCTTTTCTAAGTCGTAGCACATTAGACTCGCTCACTGATTGCAATCCCAATTGGGTTTGCAAAGCCTCGTAGATCTCAGATTTTGTGGTGACTTCGTCTGTCTGTCTGTCCGTCACATGCATTTTTCGCGAAGAAGATTGTAGCGATTGACACCAAATTTGGTAGAAAGGTAGGAACTGTGAACGCTCACGCATACAGTGAGTTACATCCTTCTACGTCGAATTTAAGGGAGATGGGTTGGTGTTTTAGATCTTCTCGGTTCTTTTAAAACCCTATATGAGAGGAACCCCGAGGTACCGCTGATAGATAAGAAGTTACTAAATGACTAATTTTTGAAGTTTGGAATAGCCTTTTCAGCATCTGCTAGAAAATTTTAGAATTATGTGTCGTGGAACATGATAGATACCATCTACTAAACATGTCTCTCGATCCGAGATAACCAAAATACTCAAAATCTAGAACAGGAAGAATTATCTGGAAACAGGATCACCGTGAGAGAAATCCCCGGGGAAAAAAATAAGGCTGACATTTGACATTAGGGATGAGAGTAGATCATCGAGTTGTCAGGAGGTTATCTAACCTTAGCAGTCGTTTAAAAAAATCACTTTTGCTCCAGTCTATGATATATTTCAATATAAACAAGCTAAAATATCACTTCCAAGTTGTCATGGTTCAAAAACTACCACCACTTTTGAATAAACAACAATTATTAAAAGAATTTCTGATAAACCTTCATATTTCTGCTATCGAATTCCATTAATTCATTCATCCCAAGAACGAAAACTTCACACATGCATTGTACATACTTACACAGCCATGTGTACATTCATTCAGAAGTTTAATTATAGTGAAACTTCAATTAGATAAATCTGGTTCCCAACAGAGTATCTAGCATTGATAGAAATATGATAAAAACAACCTCAAGAGTCGAACTATGATATTTCCCTCCAAGTTTTCTCTGCACTATATTGAGTGCGAAAAAGTTAAAAGGGCGTATTCACAAAAGTCCACTAATATCTTGGGAGGGAGTTAATTAATTAAATTGATTAAGAGTGATTTATTATGCTCGGAGGCGCAAACGTAGCGTAAAAGATAGTTACATATAGAAATATGTAGCAAATCGATGAGATATTTTTTTAATTACGAACACATGGTCGTATTTGACTTGATTTTGGGTGCGTGAAACGGACTAGTTGGTGAATGTAATTCAAACTTTCAAAACATAGGGGGCTTTACACTTCTAGTTTATATAAAGGACATTCCGTAGGAAACAAGCTCTGCAGAAGTGAAATGTTCGTCAGGACACTGTTGCTGATCAAGATTTTGCAATTCACATTTCTAAGGCCTACAACGAGATGAACCTACCTAAAAGCACAAGTAAAATCTCAAGGCTGGGCTGACAAAGTCCTGGGTCCTCCGGGGCAGCCTTTTCCGAATGCGATAATTAAAGTTGGACTTGACGTTATATATGTTCACCATCTCGTTAGCTAAGATGCAATCGGTATCATTCCCAACATAATGCCGTATCATCTTTTTTTTTTTTTTTTTTTTTTTTTTGTGCGTACACGGAGGTGGAAAATCTTAGAAAGACACGGCCACCCGAACGGCAGAACAACAGTGGACGCGTGTGGGATTCACACCCACTAAAAACCACCCCCGGTCTCTCCAGCCCCAGCCCCACGGGACCACCATTGAGGTATTACTTCGCGGGGTAGGTTTGCTCTTAGGCACTCATCCTTCTCCTATTTGCAGCTTTCCTCCTTCTTTGTTCTTTCAGCAACTCCTCCTGCATTTGGATGATTGCGGAGCTAACCGCATGCCACTTCTCCTCGGACTCCAGCATCTCAGTAACCAAGCTCTCCGGGGCCCCGCTCCTGCCCAGCACCTGGTTTAAGCTCCTTCTCTCCATCGCAAATCGTGGGCAGTGAAACATCACATGCTCTGGATCCTCCGGTATGCCATCGCATCTGGGACAGTTCGGAAAATCATCCAACCCAAAGCGGTGCAGATACTGCCTGTAGCAACCACTGTGTCCCATGAGGAACTGGGTAATGTGGTAGTTGGTATCCCCATGTTTTCGCTCAAGCCACACCCTAATGTTGGGAATGAGCCTGTGCGTCCACCGACCTTTCGCAGACTCGTCCCATCTGCGTTGCCAGAGATCAAGCGACTCTGACCTTGCCGCATTTCTACGCTGTGCATGCCCCTCCATATGTCTTGCATTGTACAGGACACTCATTTCTTTGACCAGAATGTCAACCGGGATCATGCCTGCCACCACCAATACTGCCTCATCTGATGTGGTTCTAAAAGCACTGCAAACCCTCAAAGCCATCCGCGGTAAACCGAGTTCACCTGCTTCCGTCTCTGAGAGTTTGCAAGCGCCTCTGCCCACACAGGCGACGAGTAGAGCAGGATGGAGCGCACCACTCCGGCTAGCACCAACCTTCGGCAATGTTTCGGCCCACCAATATTTGGCAACATTTTTGTAAGTGCCGTGGTGCCACTGGCTGCCTTTTGGCATGCATACTCTATGTGTTCCCTAAAACTCAATTTAGTGTCAATTATTACCCCCAGGTATTTGATAGCCGGCTTTGATACGACCGTATGTCCACCGACCTCCACTTTTACAGTATTATTTTTCCTGCGTTTCGTTATCAAGACCGCTTCCGTTTTCGCGTCCGCCAAGGTCAGCCCGGCCTTTTCTAGCCAGGACTTTACCGCTCTTACTGTTTCCGTTGCGTAAACCTCCACATCTTCTGGATGTTTTGCTGCAACAACCACAGCTAGGTCATCAGCAAAGCCGACAATCGTAGTCCCCTCTGGGACGGGAAGAGCAAGCACCCCATTATACATGATATTCCACAACAGGGGACCAAGTACCGATCCCTGTGGTACCCCGGCTGTGACAATGTACTCTTTGGGCCCTCATCCGTCCCGTACCAGAGAGTCCTCTCTGAGAGGTAGTTTTCCACCAAATTCGCTAAGTATCCGGGGACACCTATGTCAGCCAACGTCCCTTTAATTCTATTCCAGTTGGCCGAGTTGAATGCGTTTTTGACATCCAACGCCACCACGGCACAGCAGCCGCCAGAAATCAGTGCACCTTTTGCCAGGTTTACCACCATGCCAATTGCGTCCACCGTAGAGTGGGCGCGTCGGAAACCAAACTGGCGTTCCGACAAACCATTGCTGGCTTCGACGATGGGCAGGAGTCTGTTGTAGATGACTCTCTTCATCATCTTCCCCATTGTATCCAACAGGCAGATAGGACGATACGACGCTGGGTTTCCAGGTGGCTTGTCAGGCTTCGGAAGCAACACCAACTTTTGCTTCTTCCACTGGGCAGGGAATATTCCTTCTTCTAGGCACGCCTCGAAGGTGTTGGCGAAAAGGTCGGGCCTAGTCTTCACTGCCAGTTTCAAAGCTCGGTTGGGGATGCCATCCAAACCTGGGGCCTTGTTGTCACCGAACCTACCACATATTTCCCGCAGCTCCTCCACAGTTACAGGCGGTATTATGCCGTCATTTGGCTGGACAAAAACTTTCCTTCCCCTATTTTCGTGGTGAGGGAACAGAGTGGTAACAATCTGCTTCAGGAGGCGCGGACAGGTCACCTGGGGTGATTTCCGCAGCCTTTTCATCACCACTCTGTAAGCCTCGCCCCAAGGGTTTATGTCGGCATGGTCGCACAGCTGTTTGAAGCAGTTCTTTTTGCTCCTCCGAATGGCTTCCTTTAGGCGGCCACGCAATGCTTGTGTGCCTCCTTGCCCGAAAACATGCGGCTCGCAAACTTGCGATTTCATTGTTCCACCAGTAGTTGGGTTGCCTACTGGGGAGCAATCGCCTTCTGGGCATAGTAGCATCGCATGCTTCCGTCACCCATCGAGTGATCTGGGTGGCTTTCTCTCCAGCCGTACCATTCAGAGATATGTCGGATTTGAGCACCGCGGAAAATGTGTCCCCCTCGAACGCTTTCACTGTCCAGCCAAGCATACCACCCGGCATTTTGCGAAAACTCTTTTTCGAGCTCGATCTGCCCTTGATCTCTATGCAGATTGCCTGGTGGTCGCTGTGAGTATAATCCTCACTGACATGCCAAGCGATTCTACTGGCTAAAGTGGCACTCACGTATGTCAGGTCCACTATAGACCCCAGGCCCCTTCCCCGGAAAGTGTACGAAGACCCAACATTCGCCAGTACCACGTCCAGCTCCGCGAATGCTTCGAGGAGAACACGTCCCCTCACATTAGTTATCCGGCTGCCCCATTCAAGAGTCCACGCATTGAAATCGCCTCCTATTATGATCGGCCAACGTCCTCTTGCATCCAAAACAAGAGCAGCAAGCATCCGCTCATACTCGACGAGTGTAGCGCTGGGTGGAGCATAGCAGCTGTAGATGTGGATGCCCTTCATCTTCGCTCTGATGAAGCCCTCCTCCGGGTGCTCCATTATTTCCTGGAAGGCTTGTTCTCCACAAGTCCACAGCGCTGCTTGGCCCGTTTGGTCTTTGACCCAAATGCTACCACCGCGGTTTCGGTATGGTTCACTTAGTATGGCCACATCGATGTTTTTCTCGCGGATGGTTTGCGCGAGTAGATCCTGCGCCGCCTCGCAGTGGTTGAGGTTGATTTGTATCAACCTCATCTGCGATTTGTGCTAAGGGCTCTCCTGTATTCCGGGCACCTGCTGCTGTCTGCAATGTGCCGATGGTCCACACCCTCCTTTCCTTTGCACAGTAGACAATTTGGGTCAACTCCGCAGTCCTTGCTGATGTGGCCCTCCACTCCGCATCTCCTGCATTGCTTTGACCTGTCATTTGGGTTAGTGCATGACTTCGCAATGTGACCAAAGCCAAGGCATCTAAAGCACCGTTTTAACGCCACCTGTTCCCTAAGGCGACACATAACCCAGCCTATTCTCACTCTCCCTGCTGCTAACAGTTTGAGTGCGTTCTCCACTGGTAGGCTGATGATGGCGGTTTGTGTTCCCCCATAGGCTTTCCTTAGCGTTTTCACCGCTGACTCTTGTAGTCCGGCAAGATCGAACTGTTTCTCCAACGCTTCGCGAACCTCCTCCTTCGTCGTGATTTCATCTATATCTTTGCAGATTATACTGATCTCCGGCCTGCTAGCTCTTATGTCGGCTTCCTGCCCTAAAGTCTTCCCGATTTGGCTTAAGAATTTGTCCGCGGTTACATCCTTGGATTTCTTAAGTTCCAACATAAGATCTCCCTTCTGGGACCGTCTAATACGGCTGACGTTGTCTCCCAACTTGGTGAGTTCGGGGTCTGCCTTCACTTTCCTGAGAATGTCGGCGTATGACCCTTCGCCTCGTTTGGAAATGAAAATCACCTCCGGTCTTATCTTCCTCCGATCATTTCTTTTCCGCGGTTCTACCTTCCTCCAAGCTTCCGCATGCGCCTTTGAAGGTTCGATCCCTTTTCTCGAGATAGCCACTACACTGGCAGGTTCAGACGTACTTTTCATGAACTCCGCCTTTTTGGGAGTTGAGTCCTTTTTTCTTTTTGCGGTTTGTTGGCCTGTTGAGTCATTCAGCTTTTCGCGTAGCCTCTTCCCCGGTTTCTCCCCTTTTGTGTTTTGAACCGGCGTTACTTGAGTTGCCTGGTTCACTTTTCCAATCGGCGACTTCCCTACTCGTTCATCCTGGGCCTTGCCGTACGTCAAACGGATGCCTCTTATCATGGCCCTTATATTTTGGTGAATGTTCCTGCGCTCCTTTATAAATTCACACAGCTCCATGATCTTTTTACCGAGGGCAGTAAAGGCAGCTCCAGACTGATCATTGCCCAAAACATCGCTCGGGTGAATCGGCGTGAGCGATTCTTCCTCATCGAAGACTCCCGCTATACGCTTCCCACTGGGGGTAGCGATCGTGGGGGCTTGTGCCCGTGTGGGAGGGTATCTGCGAAAAATCGAGCTCCTTCTGAACGGATCCATCACTGGAGCCAGTTCAAGTTCCTCCCGTACGCTTGTAACATTAGATACCACAGTAGCCAAGGTTCCCACTACTGAGGCACTGCGGTCGTTGGATATCGACGGCCGGGAGCCCGCTTGCTCACTCCCAAAAACCGCCGGCACTGGGTTTCCGAAGCCCTGCACCGTAACTTCATTCTTCTTCTGCTCCTCCATGTTTGGTTTTATTTGTGGGTATCCTTCCCATAGCCAATTTTTATCCACGGGTGGGCGTTTACTTCCCACCTACCCGGCCTGCGCATAAACATGCCCATACACGCACATCTCCGGATGCGTGCATGTGCATGGCCATGACACATTCGCCGAGCATTCCCTTATCCGCACGAAGGGACGCGCCTGATGGGAGATTTGGCAACTCCACACATCTGAGACGGTACTGAAGGCAGAACCCATTCTTTGAGTTTTTTGTTGCTATAGACAGCACTCAGTTTATGTCTGTTAAATAAAACAAGAGGAGCAGTTCTCCAAACTGGGATTGCATACAGATGTGGTCATAGTAACTAACCCCCGTGGTTCCCTCCGGAACCGGAATATTAAATACATTATTGTACATGATATTCCAGAATAGTGGGAGCCCTACAGGACACCCGCGAGACCAACGTACTCCTTAGGTCCATCCTGATGATGGACCTAAGGAGTACGTTGTTGTCATACCAAATCCTTCGTTTTTGCACGTAGCTACCGACAGTAGCAGCATGATAAGTCGGGACAACAATCATCCCCAAGGACTTCTATATCAGTTTTCGGCTAAGTCAGTAACCAATTCGATGGCATCAGTGGTTGACCTAGCTTTAATTAACCCACACTGCCTATCTAAAAAGCCACCGTGATTCACAACAAATGCCAGTAATCTACTGTAAATTACCCTCTCTAATCTTTTCCCTTTAATATTATATATAGAAGAGTTATGGCTCTATACAAGACTGGTTCACCTAAAGATTTACTAGCCTTAGGCAGTAGCCGCTTCTATGCTCTAAGAAACACAGTTGAAATAAGTTGAAAATTGAAAAGGGGGGGTGGCGCCGTTACGAGCACTCAGCCCTTTTAGTAGGTCCATTGTACTATCCCCTCAAATAATCTATTCAATAGGATTCTGCCTGCGTCGTTCGCAGGCTGAATGTTTTCTAGAGGCAGGAAATACTGAGACTCTTCTTCTTTTTCATATTGGTAACACATTGCTGAGATCAGCCCGTTATTTTTTTCCATACATACACTAGGATTTTCATTCTTACTTCTGAAGGGACAGTTAAGTCCTTCAGTGTTTAACGTAGGTACCTATCGTGGCTACTTAATCCCACGGTCTTCTTAAGACACGGATTGATTTTGTGACCACAATCAGAGCCCCGCTGTGACAAGCAACGACGGTACCAGTCTGTACCAAGTGCATGGCTTAGCATTCATACTGGGGGACGCAAGACCTGCCTAAATCTCTACCGAACTAAGGAGTACGGCACCCCATCCAACTTCAAGAGCGCGACAATCACGGTTGCAGAAGGGGGACCAGACTACACAACAATATTCAAGGATATTTCTGACAAGCGAGTTGAAAAGTGTTGAGGAAGGCTGAATTGAGGTAAAGTCGGAGGAGGAACGTAGGATAAAATCAGACATTTTGGAAGCTCGATTGATGATGTCAATGAAGTGAGAACAGAAACGAAAATTGTCATCAAAGTTTACATTCAGGTCTTGAACAGAGGTCAATAGTGAAAGGGTTGTCCGCCAAGGGAGAAGGGAAGGATGTTGGGGAGGGTTTAAGTGAGTATCCAGTGACATTTGCTGACATTCTGAGTGAGCTTATTAACCAAACACCAACGGACCAAAGAGTCAAGATTGGACTGGAAGAGAGCACAATCCAGCGGAGACGAGACAGAGGCAAATAACTTAAGGTCGTCAGCATACAGTAAACATGGACAGGTAAGGAGACAGGGGAGGTCATTGATAAAAAACAGGAATAGCAAGGGCCAAGAATGGAACCTTGAGGAATACCAGAGGAGTGTCCATGAAAAGATTCTGTGGAGGAACGGTACAAAAGGTAGGAGCAAAGCTAAGAGATGATTAAGGGGGAAGTTGAGTAGAGAGGAGAATGGAGAAATAGCATGAACTGCATGTACTTGTAGCATGTATTTACTGTCGTGAATTAAGCCATTTAGCAACGAATATGGTAGAGACGAAAAGGTTTGGAGCAGCAGATCAGCGTTTTGCGAAACCATGCTCTTCTTTCACAATAAGATAACCGAGATGCCTGGTCTGCTCGACGCTCAACTAGTATCTCTCATGCGCTATTTTAATCATTCATTTGACAATGGAGTGCAGAGCCTCAAAATGAACAAGGTCGGTGTTATTCTTTGAAGTTCGAAAATTCTTCCGCAAACCATGTTTCAGGCGGATCTTAATGAGGATCTCCGTTGTGAATCAAGTAGGGTAAGAACGAAGACATGTAGGAGAAGGGACGTAACAGGAAAAAAAAATCCGAGAAGCTCTGCATCAAATTCAAGCGGGGGTTGGTGAGCGTCAATTTTGACAAAGGGGCTGGGCGAGGAAATAGAGAGTGGTGGCGCTCGAGGCGGTTGGAAAAGAAGAGATCGTGAATGTGAATGTTCCAGAAAGAACAAGGTACAACGAGTCTTCCTATTCCCTTTAATCTTTTTGTGATTAATTTGCAGCGGAATCATCATATAAGTCGTTTATCAATATTCATTATAGGTTTTTCGAAACCCCCGTGTAGGGGCGGAGTTTTGCGTTTACGTTATCAAATGGTCATATCCTTATTGGAATTACTATTCCATCGCGAACCCAACCAAATCTTTTAATCAGTCATCATAACATATTTCCTCCTTCATTTTGATTTATCTCCTACCTTAGTTGAATGCTTTCCTATAAATCATCCCCAAACGAGCGCACCATACAGGTGCAAGCCTCTGTCCGTGCATTCATAAACTCAGATAAAACAAATCGGTTTAAGCGATTCCCATTAAGCGTTCACAGCTGAATTCAAATCTTTTTGAAATGCATTCTATTTTGTATGGAAAACCAGCGTGCAACTTGCACTAATCCACCACTACCGTGAATTGCACTTCAAAGCGCAGAATACTCACTGAAAATTGAAAATGTGCTTCATGAAAAGACCTTAATTCTCGTGTAATATGTAATTTGTCGGAGTCATGTTAACCAGATTTATGGGAGATAATTGAATAGAATTACAGAACACATACGAGCGCGCTGCAAGTTATATGACCACTTTCCCAACTTTAATTGCTTTCCATTCGCCAACTATAAGCGCTGCAATTTTAATGATGCAAGTTTTCAAAATAACCCGGTGCAAGTATGCTAATTCGGGTGCATTTAGCCCTGCAGGGGTTTGACTAGTGTACACAGGAGCGTATTATCGTTAAATGCTATCATTTGGCAGATCGCGTGGAATAATTTTTAATAATTTCAAATTGGTATTCTACTGGGAATCGGAGTTGATATCATTTAAATTTTCGTGACAGAATTATCATTGGAGATCGATTTAGACTTAAGTTTGAAAAAGTTGTGTTCAAGCTAATTACCTGGAGCATGACATTTCATTATCAGTGATATGCGAAAATAACTTCTCTTCTCTTCTCTGAATTAAAGGTCTTTTTTTATTTACGAAAATTGCTCGTATCATGAACTAGTTGTCCTCTCCTAGGGGGAGTAGAAGCTTCAAGCATTAAGGCTCAGGCCGCTCTATTGACCCCGGGTTCCTTCACAAAGATTTTGGCCTTCCGTTTTCTTAACGGCAGGCTTTCTTTATTTCTTTATTTGATTGAGTAAATTTCACTATTCAGAGCAGATTTGACAGTGGATGGTCTGATGCCAAATTATGCCATCATATCACTGTGATCCAGACCCTCGACGAGTCAGCTTGCCCGTCTACTCATTACCAGCGATATCCGACTCCCCCGGGCACCCACATCAAGAATATTTCGTCCAGTCAGCCATTAGTGGAGTATTGTGAATCCATTTAATGTCAAGTTTCCATGAGAATGTGCTTTGGTTTCATTATCATCAGAGTCAATGCTGTGCAACAAAAATATCCATGACGAGCCGGGATTCGAAACTGGAGTAACAATTGTAGAAGATTGACACTAAACCTACTCAGCCGTTATACCGTCCGTCAGGAATATGACCATCACTTTTCCAATAGGGCGGGGCAATATAATGTGTTACCATTCTTCGTCATACTGTGGATAGCTCTGTTTGAAGACCATGGCAGAGAGTTGTGATCATCTAAGTTATTTTCTCAATTTCAACAATAAATTTGATGTGCCTCCATTTGTACCTCCCCTAAACTTTGTTTCGTTAGGGTGCAGAGGTATGGGCTGACGCTCTTGGCAAGGATGTATATCGTAAACGCCTCACGCAAGCACAGAGACGGGGAGCTTTGCGGGTGGCGTTTGCGTACCGCATTGTCTCTAAACCAGCCGTGATGGAGGAGCGTCAAGCCATATACAAGCGCAAGCGAGATGAGCCAAGGGAGGTTGTTGCTCCTGAAAAAAGACAACGTACTCGTCCAGAGGCAGATGGACTGCGCCCCTCATCGGTAACTTAGGTGCGTGGTTAAATTGGAAGTATGGTGAGACTAACTATTTCCTTACCCAAGTGGGCATGAAGGTTTTCAGTCTTACCTGCACAAGATTGAAAAATCGCGATTTCCGGAGTGTGTATTTTGCAATGGAGTTGTGGACGAAGCCCATCACATTTTTTTTTTGTGGAAGGTGGGATGGGGTTGGTCAGCAGCTCTATTTAAACACAAGGAAACTCTCTCCAGACAACATTGTCGAAGAGATGGTGAGGAGTGCTGACAGGTGGAGCCGTGTTGCCCATTAGGTTCGGGTTCTTCTGGTTGCTATGAAGATAGAGTTCGACCGGTGGAAGAGCCGGATGACAGGGGGTTCTTTAAACTGACAGTTCCCTTCCTCCTCTCCCCTTCCGTTGGTGAGAGGAAATCCCTGATTTGAAGGCTCCGCAAGGCGGGAGAGTTCAGGGACTTGCCCGAAGTAATGTGAGAAACAGTTCCACGCTAGCTCTTTGATGAAGGGGACGTGTTTAGTTGGTAGCCCGACGACGTACTGAAACGGAGATCCAACGCTGTTTGCGTACCTCAAAAAAACAAAAAAAAACTTTGTTCTCCGGATCCGAAAATGGAGCAGTTGAACCTTCTCCAACATCCTCTATCCGTTCCCATGACGAAATCAATGCATCTATGATTTGTGATATCGTTCAACACTCGCCACTCTTTAATAAGAACCTTCAGGTCATTGGTTGCCACTGCGATTTCGATGAACAAACTGACGCCATTTAAGAAAAACAATTCATTACACAAATTAAGGATCTGCTGATCTGCTCCCTACCAGATATTTTAGGAGTTTATATCCTATCATTTACCATGTTGGAAGATACGGAGGATAGGGACTTATTAGTTATATTCGAACTTAGTGCCCAAAGGTCCTTCCAACTCCTATCTGCGATGAGCATGAAGGCTGCCTACCAAGTGACTGATAGATACCTCCAGGCACTCACAAATGGCAGATGGGATCATGCAAATTTGCGAACTGGGAAGTCGCTCAAAAAACTCCAGCGCCTACCGCGCACAGTCAAAACTGTTCAAGGTCTCGTAAATAGGTGCGATCCTGAAAAGCTGAACATCCTTCATATGGTTACTATCATAATACATTCGGAGTTGCATGTCCATGCCCATGGTAAGCAGATCTGCCAAGAAACTGGAATCGATGCTGTCAAATTCAGCGGTTAACAGCGAGCCATCATATCTTTTATTTTATTTCCGAGTTATCACAATCTCGGCAGATGCCGGATTTTACCTAATACTAGCACTAAGTGCCAAGCATTTAGGCTCGGACGACCCTACCTACTTAAAAACTAAAGGGGCACTGGTGGTGGTGGCCGGTGGTAGGTCAGTGGGAGAATCCGTCGAGTACCCCCCGCAACATCGAGCACGTATGCAGAATGGTGTACTTCTACATGGTTTGAACCAGACTGTGCGAAAGTCCCAGGACATCAAGGGAAGCCGTCAGGGATTTAGGTACAATACCTGTAGCTGACAATATTATGGGAACTACAACCACCCGCTCGAGACGCCAAATTTCTTTGATTTCACGAGCCAATGGCTCATAGTTCACCTTCTTCTCCACGTATTTCCGTTCAATGTTGCTATTATGGGGGATAGCAACATCAATAATATACGCGGAGCGACCCGTCTTGTCAACTAGCAGTACGTCAGGCTTGTTGTGTGCGGTATGGCGATCAGTCAGAACTTGCCGGTCCCAATACATGCTGTAAGCAGAACTATCAAGTACTGCTTGCGGCTCATATCGGTAAACCGGACATGTCCCCGTGATCAGCCCATGCTTATATGCAAGGTTTTCATGGATAACCTTACATACAGCATTATGCCTGGTGATGTACTGCACCGGTGCCATAACAGTACAGCCAGAAATGAGATGGTCCAACGTCTCTAACGCCGAACCACACATTCTGCACTGGTCGTTCTCCACCCGTTCTTTCATGATGAGCTTTTTATAAGCTCGGGTGGCGACCACGCCATCCTGAATGGCACACATGAACCCCTCCGTCTCAGCAAAGAGCTCCCCAGCACACAGCCATCTGTTCGACAGATGCAAATCGACAAATGGCTGCCAAAGACAATTCACGTGTTTACCGTGCATTGCCTTCGACTTCCATTCCTCGATCCGCTCCTGGTCCGACTCAGAGGATTGAAAGATCGATCCTTCAAGTTAAGTGGAGTCAGTCCACAGTCTGCCTTACAGACAGCCGCATGCAAGGGGCTCGCCTGCTCTTTACTGTAAAAATAAGCGCGCAGCGAGTCGACTTGGCGATGATGTTGCGCCGCCACGTCAACCACGCCCCTACCTCCGATGTCACGAGGCAGGTTCATCCGCTCCACGGCAGACTTTGGGTGATGCATTCGGAATTTGGACATAGTTGTCCGTATCCGCCGCTGGACGTTTTCCAGGTCGGTCTTCGTCCACGGCAATATTCCGAATGCATAAGCCAGTGAAGGGATAGCGAATACATTCAACGCGCTTATTTTATTCTTCCCCGAGAGATGCGATTTCAGCACCAGCTTTACACGTCGCAGGAATTCGGATA
The DNA here is from genome assembly GCF_905115235.1 of Hermetia illucens. Taxonomy (NCBI): domain Eukaryota; kingdom Metazoa; phylum Arthropoda; class Insecta; order Diptera; family Stratiomyidae; genus Hermetia; species Hermetia illucens. The sequence goes on from NC_051852.1 coordinate 9,386,740, forward strand.
GCAGAGCTTCCTTCAGATCACCAACTCGAGCATGGGTTCCTTGCAGAATTCCTAGGTACTTGTAGAAGTCTGTCTCGGTCATAGCTTCGATGTGGAGGTCACCAATGCTATGTCCGGCATGCGACTCGTGATGACCTTTGCGGATGGCTTGGATTCGACACTTGCCTAATCCAAACTCCATCCGAATATCACCGCTGAACATGTCTATTATTCGTAACAGACTTCTGAGATGGTTGTCAGTACCAGCATACAGCTTGATGTCATCTAGGTACATCAAGTGTGTCAGTTCGCACTTAGCACGTAGGCCATATTTTATTGCAAAACCATGCCCTCTAGCATCATTCAGTAGCCATGAAAGGGGGTTCAGTGCCATACAAAACCAAAGAGGACTCAATGAATCCCCCTGGAAGATGCCCCTCCGAATACGGATGGGCTCTGAGGTATTAGCACCCTCAGATGTACGGACTGACAAGGTGGTATGCCACCCTTCCATGACTGTCGCCAAAAACTTTATTAGTTTCGGATCAATGCGATACAGATGTAGGACGTCGATTAGCCAGGTATGCGGAACGCTATCAAAAGCCTTGGCATAATCGATATAGCAACTGAAGAGGTTTCTTTGGCCTCTAGTTGCTTGTCCTACAACTACCGAGTCGATAATGAGTTGCTCTTTGCAACCCCTTGACCCAACTCGGCAGCCCTTCTGCTCCTCGGACAGAATGTTGTTGGTCTCGAGGTGCGCATTGATCCTTCCACTAATAATGGACGTGATGAATTTGTAGAGGGTTGGTAAGCAAGTGATCGGTCTTGTGTCTGCGGGGTCCTGCACCGTGTCCTTCTTAGGGATAAGGTAGGTAATTCCCGCAGTGAGGAAAGGTGGAAATTCCTCCGGCCGACTCATGACCTCATTTATACTGCGTGCCAACCGACTGTGTACGCTGGTAAATTTCTTATACCAGAAATTCTGCACCCGATCCAGACCTGGGCCCCTCCAGTTCTTCGAGATGTTTATGGCTCGTCGAACTTCCTCTTCGGTAACATCCGCGAAATTCATGCCAGGTGTATTGACATGGCGGGTGCCTTCGGCGGTGATCCACTCAGCATGCTCAGCATGCTGGGCAGGTAACCCCCAAAGTCCACCCCAATACTCTTTCGCTTCCGTCACCGAGAACTGTATTGTCTGGGCGCTCTGTTTTATATTTTATTATTTATTTATTTTTATTTATTTCATTTATTTGATTTAAAATTAACCGAGAATACTCCAATTACTTATTGAATAGAAAATAAAAGGAACACAAAAAATTAGTGTCAATAACTCTATTTTTGTGAGTGGCTAGGGATGAAGCCAGATCTCATAACATTCTGGGCATTCTGGGAATTGGAATAGCACCGGAGATCCGCGAAAGGAACCTCAAAAATATTAGGGTTACGAATATTGTGTAATTGGTCAAGGTAATGAATTTCGGAGGCTGCAGAGCTGTCCATCAAACCATTACAAAGTTTAATAAAGACACATGCGTCAGTCAAAGATCTACGGGGTTGCAGAGATGTCAGGTTAAGGAAAGCCAGAAGTTCTTTCAAAGGTTAGGAATCGAGTAAGTCTTCTTTGTACAGATTCAATTGCATCGCAATCACAGTTATGGTAAGGAGCCATACCATCGAAGCATATTACGGACGAAGGTAAATCCTTCGCAAAGGATGACCGAGGAATGAATATCCACGAATTGATGGGAGGAACGAAGGATAATGCCGGACATTTTGGAAGCTTGGTCGGGGACGTCGACATAATGAAAATTAAATCGGAGTTTGCTATCAGAAGATCCACCTAGGTGCTTGTAAGAGGCAATCTCGGCTAAGGGCTGATTATCAAGGTAATAACCGGGTATCGGGGAAGAGGTTTTTAGTGAATAGCATAGACATTTCTTCACATTAAGTGGCAACTTGTTATGAACTCTACATTCAGATAATGGGTCAAGGTTTGACGAAACACTGCACTGATCAGTAGGCGAACCAACAACAGAAAACAATTTTAAATTGTCTACATAAAAAAGACTAAGCCAGATAGACAAGGAAGGAAGATCATTCGCGAAAAAGAAAGCAGAAATATACCGCAAATGGACGACATACGACCATGGTTTGGTGCCAAGCAAGGGGTGGTCAATCGAATCGAAGGCTTTGGGAGAATCAGTATAGATTGTATGGACGTCGTTTCTTCTATTTAGTGACTTCATCACAATTTGGTAAATTCCAAGAAATTGGTCGCAGTCAAGTGACCGTGTTGAAAGCCGCTGCTCTTTCACAATGAGATGACCAAAATGAGACGAAAGGATAGTCCTTTACGTATCTTTCAAAAATTTTGGAAAACAAGGAAAGGATGGATGTAGGTCGGAACGAAACGGGGAAGAAGGTTTTCCAAAACTCATGAAATACTGAAACAGCCTATTTGGATGATCGATTTTCTAACGCACCATTCCAGTCAACTGCTTTAAGAAAATCATTCAGAACTCGTAAATCAGCCTTTTGAAAGTTGAATTCATCCTGAACTATGTTAAAGATAAATTCGGATAATTGCCGACACAGTTTGTTTGTCCTAAGTTACCAAGGGACAAAAATCCTGGCCGAATCGTATACGTAACAACAGGATAATCTGTTGCCTACTTTTCTTTTGAACACTGCTGCACGATGGTGTAAAGCAAGTTGAAACGTGATTTAATTAAGAGACTGTTGTGGTATCGCTGTGTAATGTCACTGACAGATCTGGCATGCGTGGATATAAAGGATATAAGTAGTAAGTAGTGGATATAAGTAGCTGCGTTAGTAGGTGATCCTTCACCGGAAGCACGATGATTCAATGTGCCAGACGAAACGACTTTTAAAGAGGCACTGCTTAACCAGCTTTCGATACAGTCACTTGCGGATTCCATGCGAAATGGTTTTCGAAATACGGAGTATCCTTAATCATCACTCCTGATCATGGCATGCAGTTCGAACCAGCTAGGTTGCAAATGAACCCGATGAGACTATACCATTCAGCTTTGAATGGTGCCTACCCTGTTGGGGCTACGAAAGAAAGATTTTGATGCGCCATCAGCCGAATTAGTTTTTGGAATGGGGCTGTAACTGCCAGGAGCTGGTTTGCTGACGTTAACACGAATGCGATCCTCATCTTTTCTTGCAGAGGATTAAACAACATATGAGCGCGCTTCGTCCGATGTTGGACAGTTCACCCTCAGTGGTTGCCATTGGTGCTGCCGTTAATTGAGTTTGAAATTACCAGTATATTGTGTCCTGACCTTAGAAACCAATATGTTTAACGTGACGATACAAATTCCATTTACTTCCAAGCTTTGTTAAGTTTCGGTTAAGGGATGTCACCAGTTAGGAAAGTTCCGGTCTATCGTTTCTTTGACTTGTTCTGCTGCCTAGCAGGATATAGTTGTTCCAGAGGATCGGAGGAGCGCCATTACGATCCTCCTTTGAATGATAGTAACTCCTACCATACATCGTTGAGGGAGGAGTAGTATCGCCTGAGTAAATCGTTCGTGCTTCCGTTCGTAGTCGCTATATTTTGCGGTATACGTCTACCTAATCAAAGCAAAACCGCAAGGGCTACGTTGTTCGCACCATCTCTCTCGTAACCGGATGGATTGATGTCCTCATAGAAAATCAACTTCGACAACTTTGACTGCCATTGACTTTCGGTTGATGATATGGAATTGTCAAAAGATCGTTGCCATCTTCATTTATCCTTAGCTGGCGATGTCCCTGATGCTCTTTGCAAGGTTGAACCTTAATACAAACTGAGGGCTACCGTCTGCTCGTAGGCGACTTACCTGAAGGTGCCTTGCTTCGAAAGCTGTTTACCCGGTTCCAAATGCTTACCTGTGGGTATGGCTAGTCTAAGCAGGTAACGCTGACTGAAATCCAAAGCCAGCATTGTGGACAGAGAAAAGCTGCTCACACTCGTCTTTTAAAGACTGAGTCCTAATTGAGTTGAATCTCAATTGAGCAGGTTCACATTGTCATGGCCGAAATGTAACTTCCATTTCTGTTTTTCTTTTTTATTATTTGCGGTTTAATGGTTGACTGACATGACCTTTGCTTACTGGGGAAATGAGGTCAATCTCAGCGGAACAAAAATCTGCCAATACAAGTTTCGTGGAAACTGGGGTCACCTGGTACCAACAGATTTCTCCTTTAGTTCCCCAAACGAGCTTGCTCCTTATGCCATGGTACGTAATCGTTGAGGGAGTAAACTACCCTAGTTTTCTTCTATCAATATTCACGAAATCCACTAAATTATAATAAACTCGTGTAAAATTGAAAAAAATATTAAATCTAATCTTAACTTTTCGGTTTGATTCCAGAACTACATTCCAACCGGATTTGAAAAATATTCAACCAAATCAAAAATTGGCGACTACACGATTGAATACTCCATATGGGATACATCAGGAAGTGGATCTTACGACACTGTCCGACCGCTAGCCTACCAAGATGCCCAAGCGTTCATCCTGTGTTTCAATGTTGGCGAACCCGAGTCCTTGGAGCACGCCATCCACAAATGGCTACCAGAGGTCCGTGCCCATTGCAATGTGTCCACTCCCATCATATTATGCGGATGCAAGGCTGACATACGACTCATGGAAGCACCTGACACAAATCTCTATATGAATCAAGGACAAATCACCAGGGAACAAGCATACATGGCGTGTCAGCATATTGGAGCGACTGGATATGTGGAAACATCGAGCTTCTATCCAGGAATGGTGGCCGTAGTGGAAGTTTTCCATAAAGCTGCCGAAGCAGCACTGGGAATATCTTTGTTAGACTGTAATTCATCACTGAAAACTCCAAAGAAAAAGAGGAAAATCTACAGCATTGGAACATTGGGGAAGACCAGTCCTAAACAGGAGGACACACGGTCGGAAGTAGGGAAAAGTTCTAAGAATTGTTGTCTTATGTAGTTTGATAGTTTTTAGTTTGATTAGGAGAATTGAAAGACATGAATTTTATGGGAATCTAAAAACCCTAATTTTCTGGATAACTAAAATAATTAGAATTGGGGGAGGAAAGAAGTCAACGTTATGACCTATTTGACCCCTCGAATTCTTGAGTTTTTATAATGGGTACAGCGGACCAATGTGGTTATTACTAGTCAACGTTGCTAGAAGGATAGGATGAGATGAGGGTTTTTTATTAGATTGGGGTTTGAAGAACTTGAAATTGAACAAAAGATATTTTAAAACACACAAAGGAAGCTGAATAAATATGTAACGAGATGAATTTATACAATTTCAAGGAGCTGAAAAACGATCCATTGCTCAGAGGAAAACTGAAAATAAAATCTCTTGATGCACTTCTAGAGCTTCATCATCTGTTCATCTCGAAAACTAATGTGTAATTTTATATGCTTGCATCACACATTGTCACTTACGGATAGAAGAAACCCAACGAAACGAGAATAGTTCAAAGTGAAAGCGCTGCAACTTGCACAATGGAAACTTCCCATTTATACGAGTGTATCTTGAACTTTTCTCCTCGACGGCTCACATATCCGGTGATTACGTTATTTCATCTCTTCAAAGCCACTATCTAGTACCCTTCACTCATCTTGACCAATTACTTGAAATTATTGAAAAAAGATATACGAAAATGCTACGAAACAATTAGCTGTGATCTAGAAAATCTAAAGTAAGATTATCTTTAACGAAAATGGATTAAAAGTGAATTAAGTTAAAAAGATATTATTCATCTATTTCTAACTCCAGAACGGATGGCTTAGTCGTGAAATTCCGACTATCTGACAATAATAATTTATAACTTTTAACGTGGAAAAAGATACATTTTAATACATTATCATGAAAAAAGGAGTATTTCATAAAGTCAAATTGATAAATTTATCTAAAATATGAAAAGCGTCCCTACAATCAATGTAACAGTGAATAATTAAATTCTTGCCCAATTTAGCTCAGATATTATCAGTAAGAAGTAACATAGATATTATTAAAGATATATGTATCTATGGCATAGATTTCTATGTAAAATGTATCTTTCTAAAGCAATACTAAATAATTTTTAAAAAGACGTAAGTTATTATTATGTAATATTTATAAATCAAATATGAAATATTTACAAATGCACATATTTTTTGAAACTGTAAATATTGAAATGTTTTTGTAGGAAATATAGTCATTCAAAAGATATATTTGTCTTTTTTTTCTTTCGTTTTTTAAGACAATTTGTTTGCATTAAAAAAAAAGATTGCTTTGGAAACTAGCAAAAGTTATGAGAAATATTTGTCGAAATATATGGTTGCCTTTCACCCCATGGTGGGGCATAGTGCGCCAACCACACCTACGCTCCATCGCTCGCGGTTATCAGAAATGCGCTTCAGCTTCCCCACGACTTCCCGAGACGCTCGTACTCCTCCTCTACTGTTCTGCGCCAAGTGCTCTTGGCTTGGGCTACTTAATGTGTGACCTATACACTGCCACTTCCGTCTTTCTATCGTGTGTCCTTCAGTCCGACTCTATTTGTCTCTCTTTCCAAATCCAGACTCATTTTTGCAAGGGGTGTTTGGGGAAAGATGTCATCGTCCATTAAATTCCTCTAAGTCCTCCAGACAGGTCAACATGAAGAACGTCATTGATAACAGGAAGAAATAATATCGGTGACAGGATGCAAGCCTGACGGACTCCGCTTTCGACCTCAAAATCCTCCGAGATTTTACCTCGCAGAGCTTTATATGCCATTCTCATAATAACTATTAGTTTCTCCGGACTGACCCTCCTACGAAGAGCACTCTAAATACACTACCTGTTTACGCTATTAAAAGCTTGATCGAAATCGATGAAGAGCAGCTGAAGCGAGCTTTCGAGATGTTCTTTGATGCCAGGATTATTTTAGCAATTATCTTTGCGGCAGCAGGGAATCTGCCCGTCCCCCCCCCCCTGTCATACTTTAAACGGGTACTCTTCTTTGGGATCTGGACAACCATCTCTTTCTTCTCACTCTTTGGGAAATGTCTCGTATTCCCAAAAAATAACTCTGCGGGGAGACCCTCATCCTCAGCGGCTTTACTCTGTTTGTGGACACTGATTGTCGATATGATTTCCCTTCTGCTTGGAGGAATCCGGATCCCCATGTTATGGTGACTAGCCATTTCATCCTTAAGAGGAGAAACCTCACCGGATTTCTTTACATCTCTTCAGTTGCTTGTCATGGTGGATGAGGAGTCGAACGTTAATGTGCTCCACAGACGACTTGCGTATCACCCGACAAAAGAGCATTTTTGATGCTGGCTCAATGCTCATCGATATTCTCTGGCACTTATACCGATGCCAAATTTCGTACTTCTAAAATGAACTTGAGGGGGTTTACGGATAAATTCCTAAAATATAGTAATATACTATTATTAATTTTATTTGAGAAGAGATCGTAATGGGATGTATGTTGGGGCCCAGATTATGTACCGATTCGTTACTGTGATTTTTTCCAGATTACAGATATAAAAAATAGGATAAGATCGAAAAATACGAATTGAGCCCTTTCATTCAATACCTTACATGACCCTATTCTGTGAAAAAAAAAATTCCTTCCTCTTTCGCATAAATGGGGAGCTCCCAACAAAATTATGCCACTTGTTGCACGTACAGTGGTTCATCAACCTTATATTCTCAACAAATTTCGTGATGATAGCTCCAGCCGTTCCGGAGTAAATCTCGTGTAACAGACGGGCAGGCAGACAGAAAGCCAGACAGATCGTCAGACCTGTGAGGAGTTGCCAGATTTCCCATCAGACGCGGCCTTAGTTGGCGGATGGGGGCATACCTATTGATGTGTAAACATGTATTTATGCACTTTCTTTTCTGACTGTGCAAGGGCTAGTGTTAACTCATCTCGGGTGCGTGGACCAAAATGGCTAAGGGAAAGGTACCCAGAACATAAAACCACCATGGAAGACAAGAGAAGGAGAAAACTTACTGTGCAGGGGTTCGGAACCGCAAGCGGGCTCCCGGTCTTCGATATCCCTCGAGCGCAGTGCCTCGGTGGTGGACAACTCGGCCACCTTGGCTTATAATACTAGAAATTATTTGGGTCTGGAGATGGAGGTGTTCAAGCGAAGTACGACCTTATCAGTCATGCTCTATGCGTCTCCAGATTACAGGAGGACAGCCCTGATTATATGCTCTGCCTTCAGGACTCAGATACTCAGATGATACAGCATTCGTCATCTCTAGAATGATGCGCATTGACATCTGGGCAGATGAGATGCGAATATATACAATCCGAAACCAATCTCTCCCTTATCGCAGATGAAGGACGCTGAGAGGGAGAGATCCATAAATAGATGACAGTGAGCGGTGGGAAGCTCGGGAAAAGGTCGGTGGACTCACAGTCTCATTCCTTCCATCAAGAAGTAGTTAGAGAGACGACATGGTAGGATTAACTATAGCCTCACCCAGTTTCTTACGGGGCACGGAGGATATCGCCAATACCTACACAGGTTTCAATTGGAGTCCTCACCCGATTGTCCAAATTGCGATGGAATCCCAGAGGACGAAGAGCATGTATTCTTCCAATGTCCGAGGTTTGTGGATATATGCTGAAATAAAATCCCTCATGAGTTGCGGGGGTAAAAGCTGATCTAGTGATAATCAGCGAGCAATACCGGAACAAAGGAACCGGTTGCATGGCATGTCGACTTATCGGGTACCGTTCCCACTTGAGTTTCGAATGGCATTCGCCTTCGAGTTCTTAACTAGGCCGAGCGTTTACCTAACACTGAATGAGACGATGCCGGACTTTCGACGCAGGCTCGATGCTCTGCAAGACACCCATTTGGGCACGAAGGGGCGGATCCTGGTTAGGAGTGACTTTAATGTCTGGGCACTTGAATGAGGCATGCCTGACCCAGACTCCAGAGGGAAACGGATTTTGTAAATGGTGGCGAGAACTTGGCTTGTAGCTCTGAACACTGGATCCACGCCAGCGTTCCGGCGTTCAGGCTGCGAAGGAACCATCCTTGACACAGCTTTTGCGTCAGAACCCCTGGTACCGCCGGTAGACGGGTGGCGACTTCTAGAAGATGAACATCAAGAGATTCCCCGAAGATCTCAGAACAGATGGAGCAACTGACACTGTCGTAAATTCAGTTATGAACCTGTTAACGATTGTCTACGGAGCTACTCGAAGCATAGCAAATATTCTATATATTATATTAGCGGACGGCGAAAATTGCCGAGCTTCGGAAGGTGTGTCACAAATTCCACCTCTTCACACAACGCCTCGACGACCAAGAGGAGGCTTGTAGCGCAATGATAGAATATAGATCAGATGAGATGAATGGGGATCCGATTATAAATTGATAACCCGACAAATCTCGGCTCTGCAGAAACTTTGTGCACTTAAGGTCAAGGACACGGACCGTATAGTACGGGAAATATTCCCTGGACATCCCGAACGGGTTGATTACAGCAGCGCGGAAGGCTGGCTGTTTTTCTCCATGAAAGAGTTGGAATGGGCAGCTCCCTTTATGAAAAACAGGAATGCTCCAGCGCCGGATGGTATCCCGGCAGGGGTATACATACCAGATTCCAACATTGGCCAGACCAACTACTTGACGTATTTAACGCTTGCCTGAAAGAGGGAATTTTTTCTTCGTACTGGAAGGTAGCGAGACTTGTGCTGATCTACAAAAGCAAAGAAGACCCTGAGCTGCCGTTTGCATACGGACCACCTTGTATACTTAAGTGCTCATCATGAGTAGATACACTGAAGTGTGAAGTGCTGCTGGGGACTTATCCCAGAGACAATTCGGTTTTAGAGCAGGCAGATCCTCAGCGCATGCTACCATGCAAGTCCTGAATGCGATTCATCAATCGGAGGCGTACAACCGCCCAGCTCGACGGGTAACGCTTCATATTACATATGCCTTTCATTCCGTAAGATGTAAAGACATTCAGGTACACAAGGCAATACATATCACGTGCCGAGCTCCTGGAAGAGAAAAACTCTTCTCGGATATTGAGGGATTATCTAAGAAACCGCTCTCTGCTTTGTGAGACTCTAAAAGACCAGAGGAGGATGGAGGTCACGTCGGGGATACCGCAGGAAGCCATTTCAGGGCCGGGCCTCTGGAACGCTTCTTACGTTGGTCTGTTAAGACTCGACATGCCAGCAAAGTCACACCTGGTTGTTTATGCAGATAATGTGGCGGAACTTGTGACCGGACGCACTGTTGAATAGGTACAATGCAGACTTGGTATATTGATGATTGTTTATAGTTTCAGTCTTGCGCTGGAATAAAAGCGAAGTAACCTCCAGGCTTAAAACAGAATCTCGACCCTGTATCTCATGTCGATCGACAAGTCGATAATCGAGTAAAAACCAACGATTAAGTACTTTGGACTGATGCTTGGCCCAAATATGAGCTATTTTGAGTAGACTGCAGCTGAAGCTTTGGCTTTATGTTAGCTAATGGTAAACACTGGAGGTCCTTCATCTAGTAGGCAACGTCTTAAGCGGATTCTGTTTTGTCGTATGTAATCGACTTGCACAAGTACATAGCCGGGTGCTGAATCGAAAACACAGCCACCCAGTTCTTAAGTGTGGTTTTAGTTTTCAGTCTTACCTGTGGAGAACGCCGATCACACCTTTTTCGTCTTCGTAATAACTTTATTCAAACACAGGTAAGCTCTCTACAGACAACATCGTCAAGGGGATGCTGAGGACCCCTGACAGGTGGAGCCGAGTTATGCATTACATTCAGCTGCTACTTGTCGAAAAGAAAATACAGCTCGGCCGACAGAGGAGCCGAATGGTAGGGGATTCCTTGAACAAATAATTCCTCCCCTTCCTCCTTCCCCCTCCTGTTGATGAAAGAAGTTCCCTGATTTAAAGACTCACCAAGGCAGGAGATCGAGGGGCTTGCTTGAAGTAATGCTACAAGTAATTCCAGGGTAGTCCTTTGACAACGGGGAAGTATTTAGTTGGTAGTCCGACGACTCCCGGTCCCCCAAAGAAAAGTGTTGCGATCACACCCCCCGTCAAGTGACAGTTAGGTCTTTCAAGCGGTGGATGTTAAACTTAGAGGCCGTAGCTCTCCACCCCTGAGAGAAGTGGCGAACGCAACACGCAAGCGAAGGTAAGCGACCATCAGATGGTAATCTCTTTCGAGGCCGATGTCAGCGCCTATTTTGTTACGTACATCCAGAAAACAACTCATAAATCTACTATTCATCGCAAAGTGGTCAATCTGGAGAGGCAACGAAGTAAAATGTAGAATTGCGATTATACATTGTATTGTATTGTATGCATCGGAAAATATTTATTTATTTTTTATAATGTAGGTACATGTTTAAAGTTTTTATTTACATTGTTTTGAAGATCAAATCTGTTTGGTGACGTCCCCCATTCTCCATACATTGCGTAAACCGATTTCTGGCGTTTGTCATGACTCTTGTTAGCATAGCAGGTGTTAAGTTGGCAATTTCTTCTTGGATGTTGGTCTTCAAATCCTGTAGGGTTCTTGGACGCTTCACATAAACACGGGAATTCAAAAAACTCCATAGCAAAAAATCACAAGGGGACAGATCGGGAGAGCGTGCCGGTCATTTCAAATCGCCTCTAATTGAGATAAGGCGCTCTGGAAAGTGTTCCCTCAAAACAGCCATTGATGCTCTTGTAGTGTGTGCTGTTGCACCGTCTTGTTGGAACCAAATGTTCCGCAAATCCAACTTTTCTAGCCGTGGGAAAAAAAAAATTCTGTAGCATGTTTACTTACCGGTCCGAATTCACTGTCACTGTAACCTCATTTTCCTCAAAAAACCAGGGACCAATAATTCCAGCTGAGGAAATTGCACACCACACTGTGACTTTGGGTGAATGCAAAGGCTTTTGATGCAATTCTCGAGGGTTGGTGTCAGCCCAGTAGCGCATGTTTTTTTTGTTAACCGACCCACACAAATGAAAATGGGCTTCATCGCTAAAAAAAACAATAGCACCCTCGGGAACGACATCAAGAAGAAGCTCACACGCGTTCATCCGAGAATTGAAGTCACGTTCTGAAAGTTCCTGCACTATCGCCATCTTATAGGGATGAAAATGAAGATCATCACGAAGAATTCTTCTCACAGAACGATCGAATAGTCCAAGGGCGTGTTTGCCCGCAGAACGCCGTGGCGATCGCAACATTGACGCTCGCACTGCTTCAATGTTCTCAGGTGATCTAACGGGCCGAGGGACTCCAGTTCTTCCTTTTGTCGCACTTGCAGTTTGTTTGAATGTAGTGACCCATGTAACAATTGATTTGCGGTCTGGGACGGGAGCCAACGGGGCTAAATTAAAGCGATTCCGAAATGCACGCTGTGTTGCAATAACCGAACATCCGCTTGAAAATTAAAACCTCAACGTCAAAGGCACGCTCCTCACTATTCCAACCCATGATGGCGACTGAACCGTGTCGGGACAAAACTTTACAGTATTCCCTCTTGAACGAGACCACTAGCGCTCCGCTATGACATCAACTAACTGAGTGGCGCGCATTTTAAAAAAGGAAGGTATACTGCGCACCCTGTATTAGTTTCTCCGGAATGGCCCTCGTACGAAGAGCACTCCAGATATACTCCCTGTTGACGCTATCAGAAGCTTTCTCGAAATTGATGAAGAGCAAGTGCATCGAAGATCTAAATTCCGTGCACTGTTCCAAAGTGATCCATAGGGTGTTGATGCAGGAGGATCCCAAGCGGAAACCAGCCTGCTCTCTGGGATCAATCTTTCTAGATGTTCTTTAATGCGTTTCAGGGTTATTTTAGCAATTATCTTTGTGACAGCAGGTGCAGGCAGATATCCCCTCCCCTTGTCATATCCAAAACGGGTACTTCTCTTTTGGATCAGGTCCTGGATTCCCAAAAATTTCCGCACGAGCCGGAGCAGCAGATCTGCAGTTACTGCAGGTGCAGCGATAAACAACTCTGCGGGGAGACCCTCAACTCCAGTGGCTTTACTCCGTTTGTGGACATTAAGTGTCGATATGATTTCTCTTCCCTGACTTGCCATTTTATCCACAAGAGGAGAAACCTCACCGGATTTCTTTCCACCTCTTCAGTTGCTCGTCATTGTGGATCAGGAGTCGAACGTTAACGTGCTTCACCAGACAAAACCAATGCCCAGATGATTGCTCTAGGTAAAAAACTCGTAGGGGTGGAAGTCACCGAGCAACATGTTTCTCAACGTTTACCCAACACCGAATGGGACGATTCCAGACTTTTGACGCAGCCTCGATGCACTGGAGGACACCGTTTTGGCCACGAAGGGATCCTGGTTAGGGGTGACTTTAATGCCAGCCACTTAAATGGGGCATACCTCACCGAGAGGGAAACGGATCCTGTAAATAGCAACGAGAACCTGGCTCGCAGTTCTAAACACTGGATACACGCCAACATTCTGGCGCCCAGGCTGTGAAGAAAGCATCCCTGGGGTAGCTTTAATGTCAGATTCTCTGGCATCGCCGGTGGACGGGTGGCGAGTTTTAGAAGGTGAACATCGCGAGATTCCTCGAAAATCTCAAAACAGGTGGAGCAGTTGACACTGTCGTAAATTCAGTTATGAACCTGTTAACGACAGTCTGTGGAGCTCCCATGCCCATGAGGGCATTGAAGCATAGCAAATCATCTATCTATTAGTGGGCGGCGAAAATCGCCGAGCTCCGGAATTCCGCCCCTTCCCACAACGACTCCACGACCAAGAGGAAAGAAAACTACGCGGAGCGATAAAGGGAAGTAAAGCTAGTTGTTACCAGAGCCTGGTCGATGAGATGAATCAGGATCCTATTATAAATTGATAACCCGAAAAATCTGCAGAAACTTTGTGCACTTCAGGTCAAGGAAACGGACCGTATAGTACGGGAACTATTCCCTGGACATCCCGGATGGGTTGATTTCAGTAGCTGAGAAGACGCCGTGAACTAATTGTTTTTCTCTATGAAAGAGTTGGAATGGGCAGCCCTCTCTATTAAAAACAAGGATGTACTAGGACCTGATATTATCTTGGCAAAAATATACAAAATGATGTTCCAATAGCGACCAGACCTATTACCTGAAAGAGGAAATTTTACTTTCCTGCTGGAAGGTGGGCAGAATTGCGCTAATCCGCAAAGGCAAAGAAGACCCAGAGTTTTCGTCTCTATACTGACCACTTTATATACTTGACGTGGCCGTAAAAGTACTCATCATGAGCGAATACGCTGATGCGAATAGTGCTGACTCATCTCCAAGACAGTTCGATTTTAGAACAGCCAGATCCAAGTCCTGAATGCGATTCATCCAGCGGAGGCATATAACCGCCCAGTTCGACGAGTGGTGCTCCTCGTAACAATTCATATCACAAATTCCTTTAATTCCGTAAGATGTAGGCGCACAAGGAAATACATTTCACTTGCCGAGCTCTCTCTCTCTCTTATGGATACTGAGGGATTATCTAAGATACCGCTCTCTGCTCTGTGAGACGCTAGAGGCCAGATGAGGATGGAGGTCACGTCGGGAATTGCTCAGGAATCCATTTTAAGGCCGGACCGCTGGAATGCTCCTTACGTTGGTCTGCTAAGACTCGGCATGTCAGAAAAGTCACACCTGGTCGATTATGCAGATTATGTTGCGGCACTTAGGCACTTTAGTATGTTGATGACTGCTCATAGTTTGAGGCTTACCCAGGAGAAAAAGCTAAGAAGCCCTCCAGGCTTAAATAGAATTTTGATAATTCCTTGTCATTTGCCGAATTTATAACGAGTCAAAACCAACTATTAAGTACTTTGGACTGATGGTTGGCTCAAACATGAGCTTGCTCGAGCAGACTGCAGCTGAAGTTTTGGCATTATGGCTAATGAAAAACATTGGAGGTCCTACATCTGGCAGGCAACGTCTTCTAATGAATGCAGCGGATTCTGTTTTGTCCTACGTTCCAGAGGTATGGGCGTATCATAAGCGCCTTGCACAAGTACATAGAAGGAGGCATCTGCCTATTCCACGGTCTCTGGACTAGTACTGATGGTGATCACGAGTAGTGTAAGGCCATATATAAGCTCAAAGGAGAAGACTTAAGGGAGCGAAGGACTGCATCTTCCACTAAGTGAGTGGCAGAAGTGGGAGGAGTTTCCTTGAAATAATGGTTCTCTTTCGCCTCTCCCCTCCTGTTAGTGGAAAGGTATCCCTGATTTAAAGGGTCACCAAGGCAGGAGATCGGGAGAGCTTGCCTAAAGTAATGCCTCAAATGGTTACAGGATAGTCCTTTGACGACGGGGAAGTATTTAGTTGGTAGTCCGCCGACCCCGGGTCCCCCAAAGAAAAGTGTTACGACCCCACTCCCTGCCGAGTGACAGTTAGGTCTTTCAACCTGCCAATGTTAAACTTAGACTCTGAGAGAAGTAGACCATCAGATGGTGATCCCTTTCAAGACCGATGTCAGCCTCTATTGTTACGTACATCCAGAAGACAATTCCTAAATCTACTGCTGATCTCGAAGTGGTCAATCTGGAGAGGCAACGAAGTGAAATGCAGAAGTGCCATTATATAATATGATATCTTCAACTGCGGATACGTGATGGTTTTTTCAAGATCATTATATCACCTTCTTCCAGCATCTTATCGGAAATACTCAAAACAGATCTGTAATCCCCCAAAAGTCACATAACTGACTCATGTCTAGACGATTTCCCAAGCCTTCGCCATACTCCAGATGAACGGTAGCTGCAACATTTCATCGCACCAATGTTATCCATCACACATGTTTTAATTTTAAATCAAATTACGCCTGACTTATGTGTACAGATCCGCTGTCTGCACAATTTATGCGCGACACGATTAGAGCAAGAATTTCTCGCCCACATGGTTTGCTGGGGAACAATCTGGGCCCAGAAAACGGATGCTACGGGAGCTACAGCCAGAGCGACGTCGAAGGTACCATGCAGTCATAGGAGTATCTATGTCATTCGAATCTGCCGGTGAATAGTGCAGGAGATCAGCTATATGTCGATTTATAGGGAAAAGTATCTCGACAAGTCTGAGAAAATCTTCGGCAAGACACTATGCAATCTTAAGATGGAAGGGACTTAGGAAGATCTGGTCTATTTTATCTCTGAACACTTGAATGCACTTCCTGTTGCGGGGACATACTCCCTTGGAGTGGAGCGCTCCAATGTTACTTCAGACCATTCAAATCGTGAACTAGGAAATTGTCATCGATGTGGGCAAATTACATCTTAAACTCACAAAAAGACTCTCCTCCTCGCCATGATCCGATCATTCAACTCGCCATTGACTCAGTGGATTTTCCACCTCCTACTCGCGGCGATGCGATTCGTACCATTCTGAGCTTCTTGAAAAGTGGATCTAATCACGATTCAAATTGAATTTTAACGGATTACGGAGCATATTCAAGATGTAATGCCATCGATTCTATCTGGGAGTATTGAGCACTCGTATTGACTTATGTGCGCGTTTGGCGATGATTAATTCCCAACACAATCTCGAGGTGCTGCAAGGCCATAAATAAAGTGTTTATGTCATCGAGCTCCGCGAGTTGGTGGCCTAGTTATTGGAGGAGCTGCATATGGTGGACAGGAGTGCATGAATGGACCAATTTGTAGTCATTTGTAGCTGAAAGTATGAGCGTTATTGAAGCAAAATACCAGGGCTTAAAAATAGCATGAGGGACGACAAGGAGGAATGGATAGCACCCTGCAAGTATTGGAAGCGCAGCATGGAGGCGCGTCCATATAGTGTATCAAAAATATTTTCTAGCCATTGTTACTCATAATCTTATAATCTTCATCTCCATTTGAGCATCCAAATCCGCTTAATCCATAGCCATAAAAACATTGAATTATCTACGCATTAACTTCGCGAAGGTCACCTGTTGTTCGTCAAGATGCTGTTGAACAACTTCAGGTTTATTTTCAAACGTGACCTAAATAAATATAAATATTTTCTAATGCATCGATGTTTTCCGAAAGCCGCCCAGAGCGTCTAATTATTTATGAACGTGTTCACAGACAAACACTGTGCCTGGCTTGTCGCCAAAATGAATGCGAATTTTATGAATGGTCAATGCAAAAGTTGGCATAGGTATAATATTAAGGAAGCAGAAAAGTAGAGACGGTGGGATTCGTCATCAGTAATTATTAGCACTTACAGGGCTGGAATGAAACCTACTCAATCATACACGCGGAGCAAGATTTAAGGATGAGATTTTCTAGCTCCGCCAATGATAACTTCTTTGAGCACTTAAAAGCCCCTAGCATGGCTTGAATCTACCCAGCAATGCTCAAGGAGATAGAGCGTCTAGGGTAACCTCTAGGAAGTATTCTTCTAGCATGTCTTGTCCTGGGTTACGGGTTAAGGCAGTCTTCATACCGAAGCCCAGGTAGGGCTGTCCCAAGGAGGTGAGCTATCGTTTTTCTGTAGAGTATGTTGATGAAATAACTGCTGTATGAATCGGAGGTCCTGGGGAGTTAACATGAGTACCTGCCTAATAGGCATAATCCCATAGTCTTCTTCAGACTCGGATTGATTTGGAAACCGCAGTTAGGGCCTTGTCGTGGCCAGGCAGCGGGGCTGATTTATACTGAGTGCAGGCTCAGCATTCATACCAGTGGATGTGAGGTCTAGCTAAAGCCTCTACCGCAAAAAAGGGTATGGCACCCGAGTTACCCCTCAAGAATATCTGTTCGCAATATGGGCGCAATCATAACCACCATGACCACCAAGGCGGCTAACCACTAGGAACCGGGCCGAGAACACATTCTGCAGAAATTCTCCTACAGCATATGCTCTCAGATACCCAGCCCGATACCCATGGTACTAGATAACCTTCGGTGGAGCTTCGTAACAAGATGAGTCCCTTACAGAGTCGGATTTGATCGCCCTCTTCGAGTACATGGGGACGGCGCTCCCCAGCGGGTTACTGATGTGTGAGCTGGAAAATCTGCTAATGGATGCCAAAGCCTATTCTAATGACGTAGCTGTCCTTGCCTGTTGGTCAGGACTTCGGAACAATGTGTGGCACTAATTTGATTGGCAGTTAGAGAATCAGGCAGCCGCTTTCCGTAAATTCTTAGTAAGATACTATTGGCAAATTATTATTTAGACTGTCTTATCCTTTTTCTTTCGCGAAAAAATGCAATATGAACAATTAGAGCGACGATTACCTACCTTATCGTTGTGAGGGAGCTCAGTAAGGAGGATTGTCTGGGAAACCAGAGGTGGCACCTACAATTAATCAGTAATCAGAACCTGAAGTCAAGGTTTGACTGCCGTGCCGAGGGCTGAATGGTGATAGGGGTTAAGATGTGGCTGTGAACGGTAAACTCTGGGTACCGGGCGACTACCAATTTCAAATAGGTTTATCTCGGCAAAAAGGATCTCTACCGAGAACGATTCATTTTTCCTGGTAAAACAAATGCCATAGCAGCCAACTATGAAGAGATTAAAAACCTGAAATAAAAAGAAAACAACAGCATTTCGATTGTGACGATCCAACCCTGAGTGAAAGGGCAATCCTGAGCTATTCGATGGAGAACTTGAGTCTAGACTCAGATCATCCCCTTATTCAAGTAGGAACCTACTCTATTGGGACCTAGTTCTAGCCGATGCAATCCCCTTCTGTCAACACTCCTGACCCCAGGCTCCAATCGTGGCCACCTATTGAGGCTATAATTTTATCTACAGGTAAGCATCTGCCTTCGGGCAACAAGCAGTCTTCGAGCAAACAGCCTTCGGCAAAACAATGCGTCCGGGCAAAAAGCCTCTAGGCAAACCGCCTCCGGGCAAAACACAATCTCTTGATTCTGCCAATGTTGAAGGGAAAGGATCGACTGTGGCATCTGTGACTAAACACAAAACAAACAAAGCGGCAGCGGTCTTCTAGCGATCCCAACTCTTCGGCTCAAATGACTGCAAAGAAGGCTCGGGCAGCAACGGTCAAGTCTTCATTTGCAGCTAAGGCTATCGAAGCCGATGAATGGGTTTTGTATGACGACACTAATCCATCCAGTTACGATACAGAGCAGTGCGAGCAGCTTAGAAGGAAACTCCTCCTAGCATCCTCACAAGGGATTATATTACGCATTGAGTGAGTCGGTAGGAGTATCCTGTAAAATGTTACAAATAAATTTTGACGACGAAAGTACAAACGAGTGGTTCAGGCAGTACTGCTTCTCCTTCAACGATGTGTGGGAGGGAGCACGACTGATCCTGAAGAGGGTTTCCGAGCTACTATCATTTAAAAAGTGCTTTCTGTGGCTTCCAGAGGAGGAGTGTAATTATGTTGAGGTCCTGGAACAACTTGGAGTCCAGAATAATCCCAACACCTCCACCTGGATGCTATTAGGCAGCAAAGCAGGACGAGGAACCGATAGCTCGGGAACTTTTCTCACTATCGGTGTTCGAGGACCAGATATTGAGAAGGTTCAGTAATAAACGGATTCCCGGATCTATTGCGGGCTTGGAACCATCAAGGCATACCTGGCAAATCGACGTCCTACGTGTGTATCGCATTGGTCCGAAACTAATAAAGTGTTTGGCGACAGTCATGGAAGGGTGGCATACCACCTTATCAGTGCCTTCATCTGAGAGTGCCAATACTTCAGAGCCTATCCATACACGGAGAGGCTTTGGTGTTGTATGGCACTGAACCCCTTTTCATGGCTTCTGAATGATGCTAGAAGGCATGGTTTTGCAATAAAATATGGCCTACGTGCTAAGTGCGAACTGACACACTTGATGTGCTCAGATGACATAGAAGTCTAGAAGTCTTAGAAGTCTGTTGCGGATCATAGAAATGTTCAGCCGTGATATTCGGATGGAGATTAGGCAAGTGCCAAATCCAAGCCATCCGCAAAGGTCATCACGAGCCGCATGCCGGACATAGCATTGGTAACCTCTTCATCGAAGCTATGACCGAGACAGACTTCTACAAGTACCTAGGAATTCTGCAAGGAACCCATGCTCGAGTTGGTGATCTGAAGGATGCCCTGCTGTCCGAATTCCTGCGACGTGTGTCGCTGGTACTGAAATCGCATCTCTCGGGGAAGAATAAAATAAGTGAATGTATACACCATCCCTTCACTCACTTATGCATTCGGAATATTGTCGTGGACGAAGGCCGATCTGGAAAACGTGTAGCGACGGATACGGACAACTATTCCAAATTCCGAATGCATCATCCAAACTCTGCCGTGGAGCGGATGAACCTGCCTCGTGACATCGAAGGTAGGGGCGTGATTGACGTGGAGGCACAACATCATCGCCAAATCGACTCGCAGCGCGCTTATTTTTACAGCAAAGAACAGGCGAGTCTCTTACATGCGGCTGTCTGTAAGGCAGACTGTGGGTTGACTCCACTCAACTTGAAGGATCGATCTTTCAATCCTCTGTGTGGGGTGAAGTCGGACCAAAAGCGGATCGATGAAGGCAAGGCACGGTAAAGACGTGAATTGTTTTTGACAGCCATTTGTCGATTTGCATTTGTCGAATAGATGGCTGTATGCTGGGTAGCTCTTTGCTGAGACAGAGGGGGTCATGTGTGCCATTCAGGACGGTGTGGTTGCCACCCGAGCTTATAAAAAGTTCATTATGAAATTTGTAAACTTAATTGCGTGAACTTCGTGATAAACCGCTTTCTCAAGGCGGACAAGGGGATCAACGTCGTCGTTATGGGGAAAAGCTAAGTATGACCAGGCTATTTTTCGAAAACTGGAGAGTGGAAACTTCTTCGAATTGCGAAATAACCCGCTGCTCGAATTTGTCAAAAGGGTCCATTGAGCGTTGAAGGAAGCTACTGTGGTATTCGCGAATATTGGGTGACTCCGAACGCCTAATACTGCGCTTCCAAGAATCAGATGTCAAACGATAATCCAGAAGGAAGGGGATGAGATACGAGAAATCATTGTGGACTCAAACTCACCGACGTACAACATCGCCAAGTGGTTAATTAATGAGGGCTAAACCCTTGGGACGACGAATTGTAAGTATTCAGTGGCTAACTCCTATGAACGAATACAGCAGCTGCAACGCATTGAGAGGATGGATGAGGACAAGATGATTGTGTCGCTCGACATGAAGGCATTGTTTCCCAACACGCCAGTGAAAGAGTCAATTTTCGAACTCGAGGTGGCTGAACCAGTTTGGATCTGGCCCGGAATGGAGAAGAAAAGTTTGTGTCTGTGCGAACCTTGTCAGGCTCTGCATGAACGAAAACTATTTTACGTTTCAGGATAGATTCTACAAAATTATTTCGGGAGTAACGATAACAATTAAACTTTTTATTTAACTCAAATTACAAACACGCGGAATTGAAATTATAACTGTCGATTGAGCGAGCGGATCTGACAGTTGACGGATATGTCTATGACCACTTATGACAGCATTGTCACACCCGTACATCACTCTCCTCCGAGTGACATTGCCGTCACGATGACTTTTCGCTGGAGGATAAGTGTGTTTCGGTGGCGGTCTGGAATACAAATATGTTCGTTTAAGATCCTGGTGAGTTATATTTTCGTCATTCAGGAAGAAGGCTGGCTTTAGTCGTTCTGTTGAGACGTTGAAGTTCTTTCCATTAACTTCAATTCGAAAAAGACGATTGGTGATTCGTTCGATAACAGGATGCGGACCTGAGTAAGGTGGCGATAATGATGTACGAACTCGATCATCTCGTAGAAATACGTGTATGGCAGAACTTAAGTTTCGGTGTACGAATTCGACAGGTTTGTTGTGATGTGCTGATTGTGTTGGACGAATATTACGCATTTGTTCTCGTAGTTGATTCACGAATTGAGCTGGATTATCGTCAACAGTTTGATCATCGAAAAATTCACCTGGCAGTCGTACAGTGGATCCATACATGAGCTCGGCACATGATGCGTTTAAATCATCCTTGTAACACGATCCTAGTGCAATTAGAATGGTTGGTAAAGAATCGACCCAGTTTTTGTTTCCGTAACACATTATTGCTGCTTTCAGGGAACGATGCCATCTCTCAAGGATGCCGTTGGAAGCTGGATGGTATGCCGAGGTTCTTGTTCGTTCGCAACCGATTAGTTTCGCGAGTGATTGGAATAGTGCCGATTCAAACTGGGATCCTTGATCCGTTGTAATTATTCGTGGCACTCCGAATCTGGCTATCCAATTGTTGTAAAAAGTTTCGGCGACTGTATTCGCTGTCTGGTCGCTTATCGGTATTGCCTCCGGCCAACGAGAGAATCGATCTATCATCGTCAAACAATATTTGAAACCTCTCGAGAGTGGGAACGGGCCAACTATGTCGATGTGTACCTGATCGAATCGACCATCGGGAATGGTGATATGCTGAGGAACGTTCTTCGTGTGTCTGCTTACCTTCGAACGTTGACACGGTATGCATGTTCGGCACCATAACAGGATGTCTTTACGCATATTCGGCCAGACGAATTTGTTGCAAATTTGTCGCGATGTGGAACGTCCGCTTGGATGAGCGAGCTGGTGAATAGTGTCGAATACTTTTCGTCGAAGTTGGGTAGGGATGTAAGGTCGGACTTTACTGTCGGTTACATCACAATAAACTGGAAGTTGTCCTGCAGTCTGTATTGCTTGTAGTTTTAATGATGTTGTGTTGCTATTTAGTAAGGCTTGAAGTTCTTGATCTTGTTGCTGTTCATGCGATAGTTTGTCTGCGGTGAACGAAGATGGTATGGAAATGGCGTCAACTCGTGATAGTAAGTCGGCGACTATGTTGCTCTTTCCTGGTATGTGGCTGATATGCGTTGAAAATTGCGATATATAACTTAGCTGGCGTACTTGACGAGGCGAAGCATGATTTGGTTTTTGAGAGAAAGCATAAACGAGAGGCTTGTGATCGGTTTTTATGCAAAAATTTGATCCTTCCAGTATATATTGGAAGTGTTTGATAGTGGCGAAGATAGCTAGCAGCTCTCGATCGTAGGTGCTATATTTCTTTTCTGCTGGGCTGAGTTTTCGTTTGAAAAACGCCAATGGTTTCCACTCTCCGTCTTGATACTGCTCTAAAGACGCGCCGATGGCTACATCAGAGGCATCAGTGGTAATTGAAAGCGGGGCGTTTGGTTTAAAATGCACTAAAAGAGTGGCGTTCGCGAGGTCAGTTTTGCATGATTCCCACGCGTTGATGGTTTCCGTTGTCCAGTCAATTGTTCGTGTGTCGTTCTTCTTGCTGCCCTTCAAAAATTCGTTGAGTGGTGCTTGCGTAGTTGCGGAATTTTTCAAAAAACGTCTATAGAAATTGAAAATTCCGAGTGCTTGTCGTAACTCCTTGACTGTTGTTGGTCGTTTTAGGTTACAGATGGCTTCAACACGTGACGGTATTGGGCGAATTCCGTTTGCGTCGATCAAGTGACCGAGGAATTCGATTTGTTGGGCTCCAAAGACACATTTCGAAAGATTGATGACAATGCCAAATTTTTCCAAACGCTCAAAAACTAATCGCAAGTGTTCGAGATGTTGTTCAAAGTTGTCGGACGCAATTAAAATGTCATCTATGTAGCTGACTGCAAAGTCTAGGCCTCGAAGAGCTTTGTCCATTAGTCTTTGGAAAGTCTGGCCTGCATTCCTCAGACCGAACGTCATGACCAGAAATTCAAAGAGGCCGAAAGGGGTAATGACGGCATTCTTCTCGATATCTTCTTCAGCCATTAATATTTGATAGAACGCACGTATGAGGTCGATTTTTGAGAAAACTTTCTTACCTGCCAAACCAGCAGTTGCGTCGTGAATGTGACGGATCGGATATCTGTCTGGAACTGTGACAGCGTTTAGCCCGCGGTAGTCCCCGCAGGGTCGCCAGGATCCGTCTTTCTTGGGGGCCAAATGTAACGGGCTAGCCCAAGGACTCGAAGATGGGCGGCAAATGCCCTGCTCCAACATATATTCGAATTCTTTCCGAGCTATTTCCAACTTATCTGGTGTAAGACGCCTAGCACGAGCTGCTACGGGAGGGCCGATGGTTTTTATAAAGTGTCGAACGTTACTTGCAGGCTTTTTGTTAATTCAGCTCGGGTTCGTTATACTAGGAAATTGTTTCAGTAGTTGGTGATACGGGGAGTCGTTGTGAACGGTGAAAATTCCACTGTGGGTCGTTCTTTTGACAACACAAGACGTTCCGAGTTTTGTCGTGGTGTCAATGAGACGTTTGTTTAATACATCGACTAACAGTCCATGTTGTTGTAAAAAATCGGCTCCCAGTATCGGACGGGCGACATCAGCAATTTGGAAAATCCATTTGTATGGCCGACGGAGGCCGAGATTTAAACATATCAGTTTTTCTCCGAAAGTCGAAATGGTGGAACCGTTGGCAGCGAAGAGACGTAGGCTTTTCGGTTTTAAAGTTTCGCGAATCAGCCTTCGGGGAAAAACAGAAATTTCGGCACCTGAATCTATGAGATAGCGTATGTTGGTTGTTTTGTCGGCAATAAATAGGCGATTTTCTAGGCAGTCGTTGCTGGTCGCCTCATTCAACAACGACTTTGCTAGTTTTCCGGGTTTGTATATGTGCATGGCTTGATGCACTTTATCGCTGCTGTGCCGAACTTTCGATGATAGCGACATATTTGTGGAAAATTGCGTGTTGCTGACCTCGATTTTTGTCTGCTTTGCGACGAACTGCGATTACGATTTCGAGATTCGTGAAATTGAGAGCTTCGATCACGTTTGAGGTTTTGTATTTCTGCACGCAGCGATCGGATTTCCTCTTTCAATGAGTTTAGATCATTAAAAGTATTCGTGGAAAGCTGCTGAACAGATTCGATTTGGGGTTCACGAGCATCTAAAATCTTGTCAGCGATCTCAGCGAGTTTGTCGTTATCGGTGCTGTCCATCGAGGCAAGAATAGCGCGGATATTTTCGGGAAGCCGTTGCATCCATATCGATTGTAACAGTTCGGATCCAACTTTATCTCCTGCGAGCAGTTTCATTTTGCGCAGCAAACCGGATGGTCTTTGATCACCCAGTTCGACATTATTTACCAATTTTCGGAGTCGTTTGCCTTCGGATTCAGTAAACTGTTTGATGAGACGTGTTTTAATCGTGTTGTAGCGATCTTTTTCGGGTGGGGACTCGATGATATCGGCGACTTGTTCGAGAATGGAATAGTCTAGTTCACAAACGAGTTTATTGAATTTGGTCTGATCGGATCGAATGTTGTGAACGAGGAATTGGGCCTCGATTTGGGCGAACCAGAGCGCCGGTCGAGATTTCCAAAATTCGGGAAATTTGACTTTACGAATTTCTGCAATTTCCTCGTTGATTTGCAACGCATCCGAAGCATCGCTGAATTTGTCGGCATCCGACTCAGGCATAGCGATTTTGGGAAAATTTTTTTAGAAAATAGTTTCCGGAGTCACCACTGTAGCTATTGTGGGTAAACGTTTATAAATTAAACGCGATTTGTAGCTAACAATTAAACTTTTTATTTAACTCAAATTACAAACACGCGAAATTGAAATTATAACTGTCGATTGAGCGAGCGGATCTGACAGTTGACGGATATGTCTATGACCACTTATGACAGCATTGTCACACCCCTACAAATGCAGTTTGTACGTCTCGGGTGGTTCTTGCCATGAGCATAGGCCAGTAGTTTGTTGAAAGGAAGCTCATAATGAAAGAGTGAGCCGCGAATGACCAGTGTAGAGGTTGTGGTTCAGCGTCAGAGACATTGGACCATCTCATTTCTGGCTTGACTATAATGGTGCCGGTATAATACGCATTTAGGCATAATGATGTATGGAAGGTGATTCATCAGAACTTTGCATACAAGCATGGACTGATCACGGTAAATCAAATCAATCTAGGGTCCCGAAAATGTGGCTGTAGTTCCCATAATATTGTCAGCGCAGGTATTTTACCTACGTCCCTCACGGCTTCCCAAGATATCCTCGGACTCTCACAAAATCTGGTTCAGTATATTACATAAAAGAGCATTTTAATGATAATTTTTTTTGGATCCTTCCAAAATTTTAAAATACTTTAACATATTTAAGTCAATCACACACAATCATTTGGGCAAGTACTGTTGGGAAATCAACCCAAGACTCAAATTTGGACTTCAACCAGTGGAATATATCTAGTCACCGTTCCAATGGAAAGCGTCACCGAAGACACAAACCGAAAGATGAAATAAGAAAGTTGAGGTGGTTGAATGCAATAACTAGTGGTGATTCGAATCAGGAACTAGAGAATAACATAACCGAAGTAAAAAAAACTTTTATACGTACATTGTAGTCCAAAAGTTCAATAAATTTATTTAAATATTTCAAGGAAAATGTCAACATAATCAAAACTTCAATCGTCACCAATATAAGAAATATTTTTAACTTAAGTTAAAATAAGACTTGCGGTTTTAAATATTTTTGAGTACATTTCTGTATGTACACTTATATTTTGCAAAAACTGAAATAATGTCTGAAGAAAGAAAAAGTAACGAATTCAAGTCTGATAGCACAAATTTGGAAGAGTTTGGTGAACCGATATCTAAGGCCAGCGAAGACGTGTATGCTTCGTATCCCGACCTGGGAGATGATATTTATGGCCTACCAGAGACGCCTGCACCTGAATTACCCCCTGAACGCGTAGGGCCAGTTGAATCCTGGGCACCGAAACTTCGATCGACAAATGAAAAAAATGAAGCCAGTCTCCTTCGAAGTATTAATTGTAAATCGCAACAATATTTTATTTTAATTCTGCTGCTGTGTAGCGTCTGGTTATGGTATGCGATGTTTTTACGGAAATTTATATTTTCGAAATTTAAATATAGTTAAGGAGGTTGAAGGGTCTTATTTTTTTTATGGAAACACAACGGTAGCGAGGATCCTCAGAACGCTTGCTTTCTCCAACTTGGGGAAGTCCAACCATATAAACTGGGCATTCTAGGTCTAAGCGAAGTAAGATGGTGGGACTATGGAGAGTACTCCTCTCCCTCTTCCGGCAATGGACGCCAATCCAGTGTCGGGTTGCTTCCAACGGCAACCGCAAGACATGCTTTCTTTACCTGGGAGTCGGTTAGTGACAGAAAAATTCCAGTACAGGTTAAGGACCAGCGGAATTGTACAGTGCTATGCACCAACGGAGACTTCCGATGTGTTGGAGGAGATTGCTTTCTACGAACAATTACCAGCAGCTCAGGGGAGGCTAAAGATGACATTGTGATCGTGATGGGTGATCTGAATGCCAAGATGGGCTTGGACATTTGATGGGGAAACTCGGTGTTGGTGACCGTAATTTCAGCAACATCCACCGCTTCGTCATTGGTGGCACATTGTTCATTGGCATGTTGCCAAATGCCGCTTCGTCCATATTTGGGGAGCCTTCAAATTCAATATCGATTGTTTATATGATCCAACTATTGCTTGACAGTAGGAGGGCTATCTTGCTGATTGGCCAGCATATATACTGACTAATCTGCGATATGGTTTGGGCTACCATCAAAAATGCTCTTTTCTCGGATGCTACGCAGCTTGTCGGCCACGGGGCCACGTGGACTCGTGGAAGCGAATCGATGAACGAGAGGGCTTAAAAGCTCTACTGACCGCTACGAGTGATGGCGAACGAAATCCCGAGAAGTTCAACCTAGTGTGCACCATGACAAAAGGAAATTTGCTATTGCGCTGGTCAGGGAAACGGAAGATGCTCTAGAACGCAATGATTTCAGAAGTGTATACCGCATCACAATGACGAGCAGCTGAAGAGGTAAAAAGAGCACTTCACCGTAGTTCTTAAACGTATAATATCCGGTGAGGTCCCCCTGTTGTGGATAATTTGGTTAATCACACACACACAACATAAATGCATAACTCGCATGTTGGGAATTCATGAATTTCCCAGAGTGTGGAAGAAAGGTATGATGGTCAAGACGAAAACCCGTTTAGTCACTGGAAAATACTTCTGGCCGTCTATAAACAAGGGAGTAAACTCGTGGACCACACAGACATCGCGCACCATAAGTGCAAAGTCTACAAGCACGTAAGAAAGAAGTAGGCGTATTCTCTATTTCGACCAAGCGATTTTACACCATCCGTCTCGACATCATTGGCCCTCTGCCAGACTCACACGGATACAAATATTGCCCTACAATTATCGACAGGTTTACACGGTGGCCTCACTGACATTACGGCACAATCATGTGCCGAGGCCCTCTGTCGAGGATGGACCTTGCGCTTTAGTGTGCCAGCCGTAATCATCACAGACCAGGGAGTTAAGCAAACTCCTTGGCTTCAAGCAGCACAGGACTACTGCATACCATCCACAGTCTAATGGCATGCTGCAACTTTGGCTCCGAAGGCCGTCTTAATGGCTCGCGACGATCCGTCGTGGTCGCGATCCTTGCTTTTCGTCTCCCTTCGCACAGCCCACCGAAAGGAGTTCACGGCCAGCCTCGTGGAGATGGTATACGGAGAGAATCTGCGCCTCCGTATCTACCCTGCGCTGGACGTCAGGGCAGGCTTAAGTGACTCCGACATGCTGTACGTGCTCAGAGGCGCGATTTCGAAGTTGCGGACGACTTTACCTTCCCAACACACTTAGGAACCTCGAGACGTGCTTACAGGTCCTCATTCGGCTGGACGCTCCCCGAAAGCCGCTGCAACCACCTGATGTAAAAATTATTGGTCCAAGAAAAAAATATTTTGAGCCAATGAGTAAGGTCTGCAGTGTATGTTATGCTAAAATATACGCCATGAAGAGGTTCACTTACTTCAGCCTCGAAAGGAGTAATAGGAAACGACAACCAGGCGGGCGCTGAGGTGCTGGAATTCAACAAGCTAAGTTCAAAACTGTTTAAGGAATCTCTTGGTAAGTGGTACATGATTGATTTGCACAGTAACGCTTAAATACTCTCGCATTCTTGGTTAATAATTGTATTGGAATGAACTATCCAAAGTAGAAAACCCTTCCGAAGCCATTTTCGTCGTCGTAGTTGCAATTGACGCAACGGAGTAAGCCCCGCTCTTGCCAAGAAGTGAACAAGTTTTCCTGCTCCAAAGAGAGCATGAGAAACGAAGTAAAATAATCCAAACGAACCCAAATCTATGCCTGTAAACTTATCATGAGTGTGGTCACTAATTAAACGGAGGAATCCAAGAAACTCCTCCAGAAAATATATATTAACATCTGCGTTCCATGAAAAAAACTTACGGGTATGGTACCTAAAGTTGCAAAATAGAATGTGGGTGTGGCAAAGTCGACACCTAACTCCTCTTGGTGTATGGTGTCAACATTCTCGTCTCTGACGGAAGCGATGGTCATTGCCATTGAGGGCTGGGAAACTAGTCTTGTTGTGTGGCTTTGTGTGCGTCATTGTGCTGTCCCGCTGCTATAGGCTTATCATTTACACAGAATTTAGTACAATGATAATGAAATCAAAGCATAATCTCTTTCAAAACTGAGTCGGTGTTGGGACCATGTCCTTAGTCCTGGTCCTGATGTTCTTCTATCATTTAGACTATGATTCCTTTCCATCAAACCAATCCAAATTGCACCCTTGCTCTGAACACCACTTGGTATTTACTGGCGGAATTTGTAAGCAGAGCATTGAAGTAAGGATTGAGAAAACTGGTGTATTCTTCGATTCTCATGTCTGGCGGTACCTTCTCTAGTCATATTATTTATTTTTATGAGTTAGAGGACAATGTCTTGTCTTTTTCGACATGAAAGGACTCCGGCTACCTCGGTTTTTTCGCAATAGAATTAAATTCAGTTTCCATGACCATCATTAATTTGCTTCTCTTTAAGTTTCAAGGATGGTCCTGAACCAATAGTCACCCCAACCTTGTACTACTCTTAAAGATGAGTTAGCAAATACACTTGGATTAACCGGATTAAAATCTCTCAATATTCAAGCAAAAATTCAACCATCTCAAGTCAATTTCTCAAACACCAAAGTCATTTGTCTTCTCTCCACCTAATCAATCCTTGAAGATAGATACCATCCGAGAACATCATTTATCCGACACAATTACTGATGACGACTCCCTGCCGAGCCAATACCAGAAGCAGCATTCCCAACTTGAACAATCTTCAAAAATGGAAGCCAAAAGCCGAAATATCATACAAAAGAAAGTGCGTGTCTAGTCACTCGGCCTTATCAAAAAGCCCTTCCCTCCCCCTCGCCGACTGTTACCTCCGCTCACATGCCAATCCATCATTTATCAACGTTCGTGATTATCACTTTTTAGGCTTTTCCGGCCCCGCGAAATCCCAGGCAATTTCTCACGCTTCCGTAGTATGTACGAGTGTTGGCCTGCATGACTAGCGCCTTGTGGATTCCAATTCGACCTTGCCAATCATTTATCTTTTCATTCATTTCGCTAATCACCACATTCCCGGCCCGCTAGTGTGCGAGAGACGACACGGCAAGTATAAAAATATGAACAATATCTGAGTCTAAATAAAAACTAAACGAAAGAAATGCCTGGCCGAGGAAAACAGCAGATGAAAAATGAACAGCAAGTGGAAATGTCTTTAGAAGATTTTCTTATGGAAGCAGTTACATGGCAGCATGTGATAGTGGTCCCAGATAAAAGGGTCAAGATCAAGAATAGTAAACAAAGTTGGTAGGAGAAATCGATTGGCTTGGGAGCGAGCATGTCTAACTTGTGCAATTAGCGACTTCGCCGATTAATGTTTCTTCATAAAGAATTAATTAAAGACCCCCTCAAGGCATACGGTCGTCTGGCTAACAAGCTAGCAACCATGTAGAGGCCACATCGTCTTAGCGTGTTCGGAGTCGGAGTTCTAACCAAAGGAGTTTTTGAACTAAGGGTGCAGACACATGTTCTTGTCTATAGAGTCTTACGCGATTAATGGTGAGCAGTTAGAAAGTTCTGGAATTAGAAAAAAATCCGGTACCAGGTGAGAAGAAATGGTTCCTCTTCCTGATACGACACGCTTGTATAACAGCAGGGCGAATACTTAGAATGACTGATAACAAATGACCGTACTATTAGTGAGGAGATTCCGTCAAAGGGACAAAGTAGTTTTCTAGCAAAGTATTCGCATGCCTTTCGAAAATGTTCCGCGGGGTATAAAAGGCCCGGAGGTCAGCCCTCGAAGTCAGTCTCTAATCCTCACCAACTTTTTACCGCCCTAATTCCAGCCTAAACCTTTTCTTTCAACCCCTTATCCATCCCGATGCATATAATGATGTTTCTCCCAACTACTTTGCCAGTCCAAGTCAGTGGAAGCTGCAATTGCAGCCTACAAGAACAAAAAATCAATGGGTCTCGACAAAACCCCTTCCATAGTTTTGAAAAAGTGCGCTCCCAACATTTCCACCACACTTACCACCATCATTAATCACTATCTCCTTAACGCCCACTTCCCCGCCGATTGGAAAAGTGCTCGCAATGTACCCATCCAAAAAAAGAACCTTAAACCACTTAATTCTGATAGCTACAGGCCTATCTCTATCCTATCTTCCTCCAACATAATTTTCGAGCGGATAATTAAATCCCTCACAGACGAGCACTGTACTTCCAACAACAACACTCTTCCTGAGTTCCAATCGGCCAACCGACCTAAACACTCGGTTGAGCACGCATCATTCATTCATCAGTCATCAAGACTGCTATCCTTCTAGGTATCAATCAGAGGACACCCACCATAGCCTGTCTCCTTGACCCAAGGAAAACTTTCCACTCCGTATGGCAATACGGACTAGCGTATAAGCTTTCCGAAATCCTCAATTTCCATCCACACCTCTGTAAGCTAATTCTTAGCTTTCTAGATGGGCGGAACTTCTTAGTCAACATCCTCATCCTATACTTGCCCCGCCGGCATTCTTCAGTGTTCAGTCCTTTTTTCAACCCTTTTCTCCTTGTTCACCGCTGACATCCCCAAACCAACTCCTCATTTCATCCTTCAATATGCGGATGACCTAATCCTTTAAACCGCCACCAAAGACATCTCCCACGGTGAAACTCATTTGAATTCTTATTTAGACGAGCTTTACCATTATTTCACCCGTTGGAAACTCTCCTTAAATCCCGGCAAATGCGGGACCATCGTCTTCCATGGAAACATGAGAATGACGCCGAAAATGTAGAGTGACATTAGATCCTTGTCACTCACAATTCACGATCATCCTATCCCGACTGTAAAAGAAGTCATATACTTCAGAGTGATAATGAATTCCCGCCTCTCCCACGTCCCTCAGATACCGAAGGCACTAGGCCGTGCAACGGGTGCCTTCAGGTTCATGTATCCTGTTCTTAATTACAATATACCAACTTCGAAAAGGATTAAGCTGTTTTGTTATAAGCAGCTTATCCGACCACTCCTCATTTTCGGTTTCATTTTCTGGTCCGATTGCTCCCCATCCCAAATGGAACGGCTCCGCCTTAAAGAAGACAGAATCTTTCGCCGCTGCGCCAACATTTTTAAAAGCGAGGCCCACTCCAAATATATTTCTAAACTGATCCTCTACGAGTCCTGCCAAACGCCACATATCGATGCCTTCCTTGCCCCTCATACCGTCAACTTCCTGCTCAAGTGTTAATGCCATCCCAAACCTCTTGTCTCCAAAGCCATGCAGATCGAGATCGTTGAAGATAACCTTCTTCGGAATTATCTGTTTCCCCAGTTCCTCTTATCCTTCCAATCGCAGAACCCCGTTTTTGATCCCCAAGGTGGAGTAGTTTTCTAAACAGGCAATCTCTCCGATTCCCAATTTTTTAAATCTACCCATCGTTAGCGCCCCTCATAGCTTCTGGTTCCCATCCCTCTCCCGCATGTCACCCATTCTGCCCCATTCCTTTTTCCTTTCCCGTCTTACCCTTCCTTTGAAGCAACAGTATTTTAAAAAAGATGGAAGAAAGGAAGACATTTTTATAGAGAAGTGAAATTACTGTGCAATTTAGAGTAGCATGAGTGCTTTGAAGCCGTAGTAAGGCGACAGACAGCCCAACTGCTGAACTTCAGCTTGACGGCCCGGATGACGGTGGCGATACCGCGTCCGAAACGACGCTATCCAGCGACTGCGAATCCGACTCGCAGTCTGGCTCTGACGATATCGTCAGAAGTACGCAATCGGAGTCGGCCGGCCTCTGAAAAGAAAACAAGCAACTACTCAGAAAACTCGAGGAAGCCCTCGAGAACAACAGGCGTCAAGATGAAAGAATCAGAGAGCTGACGGTCGTGGTCGTGTCGAAAAATCCCTCCACTCGTTGTCGTCAAGAACTCCGAGATATTTACAAGCATCAAAGAAAGCATTTCTCACGCTCTCTCTAACAGCTACCTGATGGAAAAAATCAGGTAAGTCACACAAAATACTAACCATAACACCGGAGGACTACTCTACCGCAGATCCTAGTGGAGAACCATAATAAATTCTAAACTTATATTCTCCCTGCCCAGAAGACTACCAGCCTCATCCTCAGTGGTTCAGACGCGGCGTTCTCCCTCAGGAGATCGTCGCGGAATTAAAAGCTCGTGGAGTCTCCAGTACCCTGAACCAAAAACCCTTTGCCATGACCTAGGTTGAGAACAATAACGTTAACCTAGACCTGTGCCTGGTCACTTTTGACGCAGCGTTCAACGAAGAATAGTTGCGTAACGTTAAATCCATCCAACACAGGATCGTTGGCTTCGAACAAATCAAAAATAAACAGGCACTGCAACAATGCAAAAATTGCCAACGCATAGGATACGCGGCAACCAACTGCCATCTTGGCTACCAATGCGCCAAGTGGGACCAGCTTGATTGTCCAGGCGAGAGCGTCAAAACTGCAGAACAGGCACCAAAGTGTGTTAACTGCGGGGGCAACGACCACCCTGCAAATTACAGAAAATGCCTTAGGTTTGTCCAAGTAGGCGGAAGGACTACCTCCCGTCCCTCTGGTCACCCAATAACCAGTCCCGCATTCACCCGTCCGTCCGTATCCTTAATAGAAGCTGCCTGAAACGGAACCTCCCTCAGCCACCTACCCATATAGCTCACCATGCTACCATCTCCAATCTTGACTTCCTTGAATTCGCCAGGAAATCTCAAGAATTCCTGCAAATGTTCAATTCATTGGTAGGAATCCAGACATTCCTTAATGGACGTTAAGACAATCGAGCCGAACATCAGCTGCTAGCAGACACGGATTTGAGCTATTTATTGGCAAGCACAAACCCCACATAGTTCTCCTGTGTGAAACTAGGTTGAACTACAGATACACACCGTCCTTTCCCAATTCCAACCTCTTCCGGACTGACCGACCACAAACCAATCCTCAAGGCCGCAACGCCTGCGGTGGAACGGCCGTCTTCCTACATTTTCAAAACAATTGAAGTCACCCTCATTCCCTTCGAATCCCAATCAACTTCGGCCTTCGTCGCTTCAGCCTACGGTCCTAACTAATCTATCGACACACACGACTTCATCTGTATCAAGTCCCTCTGCTCCTTTCAACTTCGTCCTTTCCGAAAACTGTGGTTTTTAATTACCGCTGGGCACCGCAACACCAGACACCGTCCTGGTTCGATGCACGGTCGATTCACAACAGGGAACAACTTCACCGTTTCCTCACAACCTCACTGAACGAGAAGGGCTTCAACAGAACGAAGCTTAATAAGACTCAAAGAACCGTGTGTACAGGTTCTACTAGGGCTTTGCAATGCTGCCCGCCAGATGAACTGAACGTTCTGGTCCACCTTGTTCCCCTGGACCTCTACATTAATTCGGTGAAGCGTCGTGTGCTGTCAAAACACGTGCATATGGTTGTTGGACAGCGGAACCTCATGATCATGGCAAAGCCCTAAACGAAGTTCCTTGGGAGCTCTTCGCATTCCCTACGGACTTCGCTACATGCAAGTCGCAATTAACGACCAATTCTGCTGTGGCCTTTGCAAGCTCGGCAGAGTGGAGGACCGGGGACGTATACCACGGTTTATGGCATAATATTTTTCATCGACGGGTCAAAGATGATCTATGGAGCCAGTGCCAGGTGTTTCTGGGATATACACAGTTTGGCCGAGTTGTGGGATCTCCCAAAATTTGTCAATTTATTCCAAGGCGAAAGTACCTGCGATAAAGGAAACCTGTCGATGATTGGGGTATGATCTATGCGCCAGGCGTAGTATAATCATGGTGATCGACAGCCAAGGCGCATACGCAAGCCAGTCTTTTGAGTTTGTATAACTCCCTGGCTTGTGCACTGAGTTCAGTTCTTTCTGCCTAGACTACCGCCCCATAGGGGCTGCTTTCTCCTGGTATATCATCTCCAGCATATGTTGACAGATCTGCACCTTTCCAGCCGGGCAATTTAAGAACTAAGGTCCTAAGCCACTCCACAGTGCCTTCCGTAGTGTAGTCCACCAGTGTATGAGCTAGTCAAAAGCGTATCCCAGCGAACACAAATTTCGCAATCTATCCCTTGCATATCTGCCTGACCACAAGGTCTTCAACAGTTTGCTGCTCCTCACGAGTGAGTATTTGCTCGGAAAATATTTTTGGCAGTATGGCCAGGCAAATGCCCTTGACCGCACTAGCATAGCTAATGGCGGGCTTCCTGATTCCTGCCTTTACCCCCGACCTGCCCGGGTTTTCTCGCCTATTGGGTTCTGGTTCGGATGTTTTGGGAGAGCATTCCCCTTCATGTGGGCTAATCTCCGCTGCTCACCGCTTTCTTGGCTCCAATAAAGATGACTTAAGTCTATCCTGAGCCTTCTTAAGGGCCTCTTCTGGTTTAAGGCTTTCCTTCAGATAGTGCAGGTTCCACTTAGCACCTGCGCTACTGAGACGTGTCTCCTTCGCGACGTCCTTTTGAGCAGTGGTCTTTGTTAGTTGTTCTCCTCGCAATATATCAATGTTTACCTTGGATCTACTGCTTGACATCCCAACTTCTCCATTCTTGGGTTTAATCACCTGGTTCTCAGCATTTCGGAGATACGCCTCCGGCTGGTTAATCAGTTTGATTGCGGTACGAGGTTCCGCTAGTTTTGTTCTAGTTTTCTGTATTTCTGTAATGTAACTCATTTGATTCCCACGAGTATGGGGGTTAGCAGGCCCGCTTTGCCATAGCCCCCTTAGCACATTAAGGCCAAATTTACTCACTCAGGTGACCAGGTATCAGTGAGGCTCCGTTCGAATACAGTCACCCTGGATTGGGACTGTTTCTCGACTCCCCAGTTTGATCTGTAGCATTTTGTTAATAGTAGGGTCACCTCGTACAAGGTGTGGCTATCACCACTCACTAGGAGTCTTGGTAGACGAGAGGCTAGGGCCTAAGGAAAAGCCGGACATCCCAACCCCAACAGTGTGACATGCGACCCAAGTGACACCAAAGCACAAGGTCATCGATCTTCAATCAATTAAGCGAGTGCGGGAGAAAGAGGTGGAAGCTTTGGGGAATCACCAGGCACTAAAAAGAAAAAAAAGGAGTCTTGACCAGTCCAACAAACGGAACTAAAAGTTCAGAAGGGCCTAAAGTGCCCAAATCAGGAACGTCGACTAGCGAAGCGAAACCGAAAGAAAGTAAGAGCGGTGGTTGGACTAAGGTCGTGAACAATAAAAGAAACAAGAAATCAAAGGTGCGAATTCGCCCGGAGGCAATTGTAATCTCCAGCAGAGGACATCTAACGTATGCAGAGATGCTGAGGAAGGTGAAATCTGACCCCGACCTAAAATACGTAGGTGGAAACGTCAGCAAAATCCGGAGGACCCAGAAAGGGGATCTTATGTTTGAGCTGAAAAAATCCAGGGTGACTGCTTTCGTAACCAAGTTTCAAACTCATTTGGGGAGAATGTCGCGGTTCGTTCCCAAAAACATGAGATCTATATCCAGTGTAAGGATCTCGATGAGGTAACATCCAGAGAAGAGATCTATACTGCCTTGGAGCAACAATTCAAGTTGGAGAAATTCATCGAAAGATCTGCGGTACTCAAACGGCCACAATGCGACTATCAGTGGTGTCAGCGCAGAAGTTGTTGGCCGTGGGGAAGGTTCTGATTGGGTGGGTTGTTTGCCGACTAAGGGAGCAGATCTCTTTAAAGAGGTCCTTCAAATGCCTAATGTTTGGACATTTCGCGAAGGCATGCACTAGCTGCGTCGATCGATCTGATCGATGTCGAAGGTGTGGGGAGAAAGGACATATTGCCAAGAAGTGCAATAGAGACCCTGAATGCATTTTGTGCGAATCCGCGAAGGAGGTTGCTATCATTAGTGAACCACACCGAAATCTCTACGGTGGTGTATGGGTCCCAGATTCGACTGGTGGAGCGGCGATATGGGCGTGCGGTCGTTAAGCCCTACAATATAGCATGCGTCAGGCGTCTAGTGGCTTTGTGTAAGCAAAAATAACCGGTATATTTGTATACAGCAGCTACGCTCCACCTTCCTAGAAAAGCAGGCACCATGTTACACAAAGCATCTCTAAGGCATGTGACGCGTCGATGCCTAGGAGATGCTCATTCCATACTAGAAGACCCAATTATTAGCCGAATAGTGAACTTGCCAGCTTTCGATCGATTTGCTACAGAGCCAGATGAACGGCTCAGAAGGCAATAGGTAGGATCGATCAGGGGCAAAATGAACATGCCTATAGGGAAACTCACAAGAACCTCAAGCTCGCCATCCAGCGGAGTAAGAGGGAATGTTTTAAGGAGCTCTGTCTGGAAGCGAACATAAATCCGTGGGGTAGTTCCTATAAAATCGTGACAGGACGATGCAGAAGCCGATCATCTCCGGAGATCACATGTCCTATGCTCTTGAAAATAATCCAGAGGTTATTTCCCCAACAAGAAGGGGTACTGACACTTTCCAGCGTCTCCTGAATGTGACGATTCCACCAGTCACCGGGGACTGCTGGAGATCTGTAGTCGAATGGGCGACAGCAAAGCCCCGGGTCTGGACGGCATACCGAATAAGGCCCTCAAACTTGCCGTCAAATCTAGACCGGATATGTTCGCGGAGTTGTTCGAAACGGGCATGCTTGAGGGTATCTTTCCTGTACCGTGAAAGCGGCAGAAGCTGGTGCTGCTGTCTAAGGCTGGCAAACCGCCAGAGGAACTGTCCTCCTATAGACCCATATGTCTTCTAGAGAATATGCGGAAAATGTTGGAGCGGTTATTTATAATAGACTACTCCCAGCCGTCGAGAGCCAAGGCCTTTCAGATATTCAGTATGGATTCCGTAAAGCCAGACCAACCATTGATGCTATCAAAATTGGCTACTGGCTTGGCCAAAACTGCATTTCACGGATTCCCTGGATGTGAGGAATGCATTCAACTCGGCCAATTGGAACCTTATACGAAAGTCTCTAGCGACGATTGGTGTTCCCACCTACCTCGCCGCTATTATCGATAGCTACTTGCATGAGCGGACACTCTGATATATTACAGATGATGGACCCAAGGAGTACGTTGTCTCCGCGGGTGTCCCACAGGACTCTGTACTGGGCCTACTACTGTGGAACATCATGTATACTGATGTACTTAACCTTCCGGTTCCGGAGGAGGCCACGGTGATGGGTTACGCCGATGATATACCACTGGTTGTGGTCGCAAAGTATCTCGAGGATGCTGAGTTATACTCAAGCGAAGCAAACAGTGTCGTTAAGGCTAGGTTAGAGAGTGCACTCGTGGAGGAAAAGACGGAAGCGGTCCTCATCACTAAGCGCCGCAAAAGAAATTACGCCTGCATTAGAATCGGGAATTGTATCATCACTTCCAAGCCGGCTATAAAATACTTGTGGGTGATGATAGACGGAAAACTCAATTTTAAGCAGCAGATAAAGCATACTTGCAAAAAAGCATCCACCACAAGTATAACTCTCGCAAGGATGATGCCGAACATAGGAGGACCGCAGCATACTTGCAGGCTACTGAGTTCTATCATGCTGTATGCAGTCCCAGTTTGGGGAAACGCGCTGCAAGTGCGCTGCCTTCAGGACCGTCTCAGACGAAGCAGCATTCGTCATCTCGGGACTGATGCTGATTGACATCCTGGCAACCGAAACGATGAACATTTATAACGCCAAATCCATCTCTTCTTTATCGCAGGTGAAAAGAGCCGAAAGGGAGAGATCCATAAGCAAATATCCCTACCATCGGAGAGTGGCTGGAGGGAAAGCATGGGGAGATCAATTATAATCTCACCTAGTTTGTCACCGGCCATGGAGGATACCGTCAATACCAGTACAGGTTTAACTTGGACACCTCACCTAATTGTCCAAACTGTGACGGGGTCCCAGTGGACCCAGCGCATGTATTCTTCCAATGTCCTAAATTAGGAGAATGTTAGCTTGCCAGGAAGACTGGGATGCGATCAATTCCATGCTCGCGGTAATCCAGGATAAACTGCGAAAAGCAGAAGAAGTGAGGAAGGCGGGGTTACGAACCCCGCGGGAAGACGGAAGGAAACCTAGCTAAAGTAAGTTAAATCCGCCCCGTGATGTAATACCTAAAGGTGGTTCCACGGGGTAGGGCGGATTAGGGGGTGATTTTAGTGGGTAAAAATCCCACACTCTGGCGTGCCCAGGCCAGAGTCTTTTGAAGATTTCCACCCCCGTAAAACCAAAAAGAAAAATGACGGGAGGCTTGATCCTTGGAAAGCCACACATCGCCTTAGAAGAGAGAAAGCCCACTCTCAGAAAGAGATAGGTTGGCCCCAGGGAGCCATATTCCGCATCAGTGCAGTGCACTGCTTGACCCCCTGAGTAATTGCATGCTCCATATGATGGATGAGTGATCGTTGTCTACCCTAAGGGGATTATCTTTTGACTGCCACTTATCATTAAGGTTTCAACAGTCTCTATTTCCTATTTGAATTTAGTGTTCCATATCTTCACTGAAATAAACAATGCAGGGAAATGCATTATCACAAGTATACACGAACGCTAACTATATACGGAACTGTCGTGTCAACAGGTCGCCGCATTCAAAGTGAGCACCCATGTGGGAGGCCAGGCTTTTAGTTATCGCAATCATTAAAAGCTACCGACGTGATTCTCCCTCAAAAGTGTATTTGAACGTGTATAACGCCATCATGATAAGTGGATAAGCCTGAAAACTCCTCAGTTACATGAATCGAATTTAGGTCTAGGTGTTCAGCCTCGCAGCATCATCTTCATGTATCTATGCCTGAAGCAAGTGTGTGGATGCTCCAAGCATGTTTTTCCAACTCTTCCACCGTCACGCTTGGTATTTTTCCCAAATCACTAGCTGACAAGTGATAGATAGTTGCAATCAGGAAAACAGTTTTCAGATATTTGTCAACATAATTAACTGAAAATTTTGAGGCGCAAACCAGCACAGCGGCCTTCTCAACACCGAACGGCTGAACTGGGCTGTACCACACAACGTGTTGATTGTTGATGACTCCATTACAAAAATGCCGGGGATCCAACAAGTTCACCAACACCCAACAGTGAATTGCTAACAAATGTAATTTTTCGTGTGAGAAAATTAGGAAATTTGTCGTGACATAATTCATAATATTTTGAGTTGGAAACTGTGTTGCGGAACGAGAT
Source organism: Hermetia illucens (assembly GCF_905115235.1). Classification (NCBI taxonomy): domain Eukaryota; kingdom Metazoa; phylum Arthropoda; class Insecta; order Diptera; family Stratiomyidae; genus Hermetia; species Hermetia illucens. Next base: position 9,427,251 of record NC_051852.1, read on the forward strand.
TGAAAGGGGGCAGATTGGGCAATGAAAATGCTCTTTCCTCTGCGTAAATTTTGATCCCCTGGAATTAGATATTATTTATAGGGTCTGGAGCGCTTGTCATCGATTTGAATTGATTGTATTGAAAAGGGATTATCATTTATCGCAATACTTTTAGATTGAACCGAGTATCATTGATATATTTAGCTCCATTCGTCTTTCTCGAATACCTAAACATATATGTATGTATTTTCGTCATTGTTTCTCCTAGAAATGTCTGATGCGGTAATTAATTATAACAATGAGTACCGACTATTATCAATAAATTGACCCACTCAAGGACAGAGACAACTCATCAGGACCAGACTGGTGGGTTCCGACCTTAGATGAATGAAGGTTAGGACTCTTTCAAGGAACAAAGCAAATTACACCGGAGAAACCTTCTAACGGTCATGTGTTGTCTTCTGCAAAGTGCTGACGGGAAGACATTTTTGCTTGTATGCAGCATTTTCCTCTTCCCTTCTTACGAGTATCTAGCATCCTTCAGTATCACCGTGGGATACCACCTTGTCGTAGTGGGGGAGTCCGTAGTAGTTTACTACTGCACTAAGATTGTCCAAACATGAATATGGAAGCAAAGGATTTAAACTGTCCAAGTGGTAAGAAGTCACAGACTTCGAATCCACCCGCGATCATGAGCAAATATCGTCCCGGCTGGTTTGGAGGACTCATCACATTCATGCCCCAAAGGAAGACAAAGCACCTGGGGAATGAGGACATGGACGTGGCTGTACTACTAGGTGTGATAGTGTCCTGACAAATCGAGAGCAAGGAAGCGGCCTCTTCGGCGGTAGTTGGGGATAAACTGGTCACCCTGGTGAGACCCACCTGACTCCTCTGTAAGTGTTAATGCGCGTAAGAAGCGTAAGACCAACACACGCGAGGATTAGGACCAGTCAGGAGGTGATTAAATCAGCGAGAAAGATCTCAATGAAATTGCTCCATCCCACAGGAATACGGATACGAAGGCGGGAAGGAAGAGGAAGTATGCGCAAGTTGCAGCTTCAGGCCTGATTGCTGCCGTGGGAGTTTGTTCTAACGATTGCCAAATACTAGAGGGACAATTTATCATCCTCCGAGAATGCCTGTGGAAAAAGTGCTGGAACCTGGAGCGAAGCCAAGCTTTAACAATCAAGGTTCTCACGATTGGCTTCTCCATTTGGAGTGCACTGATGAGGCTGCCTTAAAGTGGCTCTAGCAGATAATCCCGGCTTTGAGTCCTGGCGGTCATCCTCAGTTCACTATTGTGAACATTGAGCTGCGCAGGAGAGAACATATCGGATGATGGTTACTGGTCCCTCGAAGGAAGGCAGAGGATATCATCCGCATGTTGTGTGAACAGAACTCGTGCATGGACTTCGGACACTGGAGGGTAAAGTTTATGACCGCCAGGAAGGAGAAATCTACAAAAGTGGAGGGCTTCAGCTTGGTATTCGAACTTGACTAAAAGGGTCTGAGTATGCTAAGGGGAAGTCACCATATTATAGTCCACTGTATCCTAAATAGATTGAAATTCAATCATATCAGGAAACTGTGGAGCCTCATCTCCACTTTTAGAGCAAAGAAAAATGATGGTTTTTGACTCACACAATATAGAGCAAATTGCAGCAGCTTCGGTGCGCTCTCCCATAATGGAGTTTCGCGCGGAGGATAGTGCATGCAGGGGCGCAACCCCCGTATAGGGGTTCGCACTGGTGAAGGGACCACAGAGTGAATCCTACCTGCTAGTAACTTCCCTTACATCACTTACGAAAAAGGCGGAAGAGAGGGGAACCAGAGACGTGAACGGAGCTCACTTGATGCCATTTTGAGTGATCGAATCTGTGCAAACCGAAAAACGTAAACCAGTGAAGGTGTTCAGTGGAAAACAGTACCTTTAAGTGCGGCGTTTCTGAGAGAAATCAAACATGAGGGGATCGAGTCTCTGGCGGTTTGGTGTGGTGAAAACCCCTTCACACGTGGACCGCGCGTATACGATTCTAACAGTTTTCCATCACATATTATACATTTTTATATAAGTTTATGTCAAAAAACATAAAGATGGGTCAAATTAACCTGCAGCATGCGAAAACCTCCTCCGGTCTGCTGGCAGCGAGGCTGACAAAACTGCAAGACCGCCCCTATATTTTTCCTTCCTTCCACCCTCCAATTTTTCACCAGCCTGACAGGAAGACCTGGTTTAGTCTGTAGGTTGGAAGCTCATTCGCGTTATTGAGAACAATCAAGCCTCTGTTCGCTAGTTTGACAGTTTTACGATCGTCTGGCGCAAATCGAGTTCCACATAGGTGAGCTTGCATTGGCAATGATGCCAATATTAGCCGGCTTGTAGCCAATCATGGTCATAGACAGAAAATGTTGGCCTAAGATGAAAATTATAGGCCCCACCCATAGCTTGAGCAAGTCCCCCTATTCCGGTACCTGCAAGAAACTCCCGGCTGGAGAGGTTTCACCCTTTTGAAGTAAAAGTAAAGTAAAAGGTCACCTTACAAATCCCATGCTAGGTCAAGTACCCTGAATTTTATGTCAAAATTTATTCGCCCTGGTTTCTGACAAAGTCAACATTTTTATTCAATATTTCATTAATCATATTTAATTTCAATATAAAGTAAATCGTTTAACAAAGTGAAGAGTTAACCCTCAAAAGATATGAAATTAAACGACAATGACAGAGAAAACATCAGAGCCGATTCACATGGAAATTCAAGCTTTAGTTACTCTGGTGATCACAGCAGTTCTTACGTTTTTTCTAATTCCTCTAATGTCAGTGATAACAGTGTGGATAGGCCTACGAGTATCTTCTTTGATTCCAACTATTTAAATGTCGGCGCTCTAAATCCTCGGATTTTTCGAAGCAGAACAGCTGGTTTTATCTGTCAGCTCTTTGGATAACTTTGCGCTTGTTAATGCAGTTTATTTAGTTTAGTGAAATATGTACGAACATAATTAGGAAATATTATAATAAATAATATAAAATTAACTTATTTATCTCGTTTCAAAAACGCAACGAAGTTAAATTTGGAAATTAAAAAAAAAATACTAGTCCTTAAGCGCGCGGAGCCGAATAACCCGTGACCCGTGCAACGTATCGAAAGGAAAAATCAACGACGAGACATCTCCTTCAGCGATGCCCCGTTCCTGCTACGATATTATCATTGCCACGCTATGTATCTGTCTATACTAGTAGGCAATTGTATGTATTTTTCTTGAGCATTTCCCCTCAAGCAATGCAGAGGCGTTTATATTGGTAATTTTTCGTGTATAGCTCTACGCTTCGTATGACCATTTGGACCATCCTTTATTTTTCATTACAACTCGATGCTGTGTAAGTTATAAGAGGGGCACGAGATGTAGAGAATGGCTTTGGACTGCTTAAATGAGACTCTGCTTCAACAACGGGCAAATATAAGGACAAACATGAATATCCATGATGCAATCAGTATTTGAATCAGTGGATTGAACCCAAGAGACACAATCGGTCATATACCGTCATTATTTACATGCATGCCTGTACGCCGACGAAATCCTACCCTGTATAGAGCATTCCAGATGCACTCCCTATTAACGCACCCTCTTTTTTTCATCATTCGCTCATCGCTCATCATCATAAGTGAGAAGCTTATCATTAACGATCCTTAGGGCCGCTGTAGCGGCCTTTTAGTGGCCTCAGTCCTCACCAGCGCGTGATGAGATGGTGGAGGCGGTTTCAATCTGAGAACGGCCTCCCGTAATAGGCGCACCAATCCGGTCTCGCCAAGCCCGTCTCTCTTTTCAAGGAGCAAGTCGTCGGATAATCGTAAGTTCTCCCCGTACACCGGATCGGCAGAGCTAGCAGCAAACTCTTCAAGCAAAACAAAAGTCAAGACCTGGAACCTGGACGGCTCGTCGCGCTCCGATCTCAACATTCTGGCATTCCATTGGACTGCGGATGGTATGGGGTTGTCCACTGGTCTTCAAATCCTAGCAGTTTTCCAGCTTTGAAAATCGAGTGGATTCGAATTGTATTCCCTGGCCTGTGATAATTACGGCGGGAATACGTAAGCGTGCAATCCACTCTCGATAGAAGGCTTAAGCTCATGACTGTGTTGTAATGTCCTTCAGAGGTAATGTCAGAGGGCACGGCTTAAACCGATCAATGATTGTAAGACAATACTTGTTGCCGTGCGTATCTTGCAAAGGGCCTACAATGTCGAGCCCTTCGTTGACTTAGGGAATACACTTACTTCTTTCTCAGCATGCCTAGTGGCCTTGGCATACGATGCACTGTCTGGCGTAAGAAATCAAACCCTTGTTCATGGACGGGCATATTCGTTGTCCGGATCCCAGGGTGCGCAAGATGGTTCAATGAGCGAAACACTTCCTTAAGGAAAGCGGTCGGAATATACGGCCTAGGTCTCTTTTTGGAATCCTTGCAGTAAATCGAGGAAGGTGACTGCAGGGCTCTGAAGGATTGCGTGATCCCTCTGGTCTGCAGCTATTGTCGACTGCAGCTGAGATATTGATCTCGGAAGTCCGAGACAAAGCATCAGCGGCTAAGTTGTCTTTACCGGATATATGTTGAATGCCCGACGTAAACTGGCTGATACATGTTAAGTCCCGGAATTGGCGAGGAGGCGCTTTATCAGGCTTCTGCGTTAAAACAAAGGTTATAGGCTTATGGTCCGTGAACATGGTAAACGGCCTGCCTTCAAGGGAAAAACAGAAGTACTTGATGCTCAGATACACGGCTAGTAATTCACGATCATAGGCGCTGTAATTCCGTCGTGCGGGATTCAACTATTTTGAAAAGAAGCTCAATGATTACCAACTTTGGCGCACCATCTGGTGAAAAGCAACCGCTACTGTAATGTCTGAGGCTTAGACGAACACGGTGGGGGCGTCTACTAGCTGTTGCTTGGTTGTTTCAAAAGCGTGAACTTAGCAGAAATAGTCCAGTTATTATGATAAAACCTACAACCTCCGAATTCTTGCAGTCAAAACCGATTAACATGAGATTTGAGATCGGTAAAGGGTGACATAAGAAACAGAAGTTATATAGCGCCGATGTGCACGTCCCTTCCGGGGGGGCTTGATTGCTCTGTTCCGAGATACTTAAAGCACTCAATTTTTGGAAAGTCGGTGTCACTGAAAATGATTGTAGCGATTTCATGGAAGCCGTCAGAATCTTTGTTTGTTTTCTGTAAATTTTCCGCATAACAGAGAGGAAGGAGATTTGCGAGAAAGCGCTCCCTTGGTAAAAGTTGGTTGATCTGCTACATTTTGACTTTTACTTCTCAGTTCGTGGTAGGGTACTTTAACCCAATGCACAAACTCTTCTGTCACTCTCTGTCCTCTCATATATAGTGAGGAATTTATTGAAGAATTTTAATTCGTATTTAGTAGAGCTACGCCTTCCTTTTTTCATTATCCTCGTAGATAGAATAATTTGGGGACTATAGTTCCAAGAAAGTCAGCCCACTTTGCTCGTTTAACTACTCCACAGTTCTCCAATGCAGACAAAATTCTGTCTACGCACGTCACAGCCCTATTTAAATCCAAATATGTAATTGTTCTGGGTTTTGATTGAAAAATGCTCAACTAAGATATTTTCATTTTAAATCTGAGGAAACGCTGGAAATGCAGATTTGCGATCTTCTGATACGAAATAACAGTCCCAATTTTTTTAGTGATTGTTTTAGTAGCAACGACCTGTTAAAAGGCAAATTAAGGTCTTCATGTTCTTTTGTTTGAGAGATAGCAAGAAAGTCGCGGAACCAGACTTAGATTCCATCCGTCATTCAGAGGAGATTTTTAAAGGGTGTTGGCAGAATCCCAAAATTCAGATTTATTGGAAGAATCTTAGCGAACTTAGCCATCTGCATACCGACTACTGCGGTCTTCAGAATGTTAGCTTTCTCCAACTTGAGAAGGAAGTAAGATGGTGGGACTCTGCAGAGTACTTTTTTTGCGGCAATGCGCTTTTGTACTCTGGAAAGTAAAGTGGTAGTGGTAGACGCCAATTCGGTGTCGGGTTACTTCTGACTTCTACCGCAGGGCACGCTCTCTTGACCTGGGAGCCGGTTTCTGACAGACTTCTAACTGCAAGATTCCGGTTCAAGTTAAGGAGCATCACAATAGAACAATGTGGTGCACGAACGAAGGCTTCCGATATAGTAGAGCAGAATGTTTTCTACGAGCAATTAAACGCAGTTCAGAAGAGGCTTCCTAAAGGTGACATTGTAATTGTGATTTTATGATCTGAATGCTAAGGTGGGATCTGACAACACTTTCTCCGAACATGTGATGGAGAACATGGTCTTGGTGACCGAAACGGTAATGATGGAAGGCTCGCGGATTTCTGCAATTTCCACCGCCTCGTCATTGGTGGCACATTGTTTAAGCACAAAGCCTGCCGTAAGGTCAATGGGGTATCAACTGACCGACACCGTACAATCAATCAGAACGACCACTTCGCGATCAACAATAGATTTAGGACTTGTCTCCTGGATCTGTCTAACGAAAGAGGTGCTGACATCGGCCTCGAAAGGGACCACCATCTGCTGGTCGCTTACGTTGGCTTGCGTGTTGCGTCCGCCACTTCTCGCAGGGTTGGAGAGCTGCGACCCCTTAAGTATACCATCGACCGCTTGTATGATCCAACTATCGCTCGAGAGTTATCTTGCTGATCGAGCGGCGGATATACTGAGTAACCCGCCTGAGAATATCGATGAGCATTGAGCCACGAAAAGTGCTCTTTTATCGGGTGCTACACAGGTCGTTAGCGGTATAAGATCTGACTGATTGCGGAATCGTGGAAGCCGATCGATGAAGGGAAGAGGCTGAAGTTTCTACTGATCGCTGCGAGTGATAGCGGGCGTGACTCGCTCGAATTCCGATGCCGAGCGAAATCCCGGAGAATTTAACCAAGTGTATGCCGTCAAAAGAGAGAATTTGCTATTGCGCTGGTCAGGGAAGCGGAAGGTACCGCAGATCGCAATGATTTCAGGAATATATACCGCATGATGAAAGAGCCTCCATGTCGTCACAAATGTGAAGGATGAATAACTGAAGAGCCGGAAAGAAACCGGTGAAGTCCCTCTTGTGGATGAAATGTCACCGTAACATGCGGATACGGACTATTCCTCTAAGCAGAAGAGTAATCATTTCGGCCATTAATGCACTCAAACGGAGTAAAGCCGCTGGGCTTGATGGTCCCCCCGCAGAGTTATATATCACCTCACCTGCAATTGCTGCAGATTTGCTGCTTCCACTCGTACGGAAATCTTGGGAATCCCAGAGCTTTCCCAGAGACTGGAAGAAGAGGATGATCGTCAATATCCCAAAGAAAGGGACCGGTTTGATAAAAATATTAATAAAATAATTCTGGAACGATCGAAAGAGAGCATTCCGTTCGGGATCCTCCAATAGATTCGCAGAGTTTAGATCTTCGCTGCACCTGCTCTTCGTCGATTTCGAGAAAGTTTTTGACAGCGTGAGCGCGGAGAGTATTTGAAGTCCTATACGTAGGACGGGCATTCCAGAGAAACTAATAGCTATTATCAGAACGACATGTGATGACGCAAAATATCACGTGCTGCACGGAGGTAAAATATCAGAGGATTTTGAGGTCGAAAGCTAGTTATCGGTGACGCTTTTCATGTTGCCTTGTCCGGAGGACAGTTCATGGACGATGACATCTTTCCTCATACACCTCGACTACGCTGATGACATTTGTTTTGCCAAATGGGCTTTGGATTTGGATAGAGGGGCAAGTAGAGTTGAACTGAAGATAAACACCAACAAAACCAAGTCTCTTAGTCTGACGGATCAACGCACTCTCCCCATTTGCATTAATGGACCGAGCATCGAAAGTGGCGATCAATTAGTATATCTGGAAGCGTGGTTTCTGGCGACGATGGCATCGAACTAGATGTCGCCCGACGCATTAACAGCGCTAGATTCATTTTCGCTCCCTTGTCTAAAATTTTGAAACGCAGTTATCCCAACAACAAGATCAAGTTGAGGCTGTTCTGTGCTGTTGATAAATGCACCTCCATATTGATGTCTACATCCAACGAACGTCCCTAAATTTTTGATAAAAAGTTCCAGGACAATTAGAGACAATGGTAGAGGTTAGCGATTGACCAGGATTATTGGCATCCTTCTTCCAATCGAAAGTCACGTCAGGTACCTCGAGTACTTAACTATCTTTTGAAGACTGAAATTATACTAAACGTTATGTGTACGCAAAATTAACCGTGACATTTTAACTAATATTAATAAAATCTAAAAATTTATCATCACATTTGAAAATAACGATTGCCGAACATGAAACATGATCTGTTTACAGGCAATACAATTCCGTCTTGAATTTGCATCTTTAAATTTATCATCAAAAGAATAAAAAGTCGAAAAAAAAGATTTTAGTAAAAATGACGAATCAAATTTCTGAATGCAAATTAACAAATTCCAAAACGTACAGTAAAAGTCTAGATCGAGTTTGAAATTTATATTGTTAACATTTTATTCACGGAAACTTGTTTTTCCGTAAACTTTCTTAATGCTTTACTAGTGGATTCGAAAGATCTAGTGTTCATGTATTTGTAGGTTTCGCGAAGATTTTTATTTGCTGCGTCCATACCATGAATATGTAGAACTGACCTCTGTGTGTCCCCAAAATCAAAGTTGTTTGCTGACCAATCCGGCAAACTAATAGTACGTTGTTTTGGTAACCAATTAACTTAGGATTTATTTACCAATTTACTTAGATCTATCTAATCTATCTAATCTATCTAATCTTGGAGTGAAGCGACTCCCAAGGGGGCTAGATTTTAAGGGTCAAAGGGCCTAAGTGGGACTCCTGGGGAACTGGAAATTTCATTGATTCCACAACTTCTGACCAAAGCTTCCTGTGCTGACTAAAAACATCCGCGGTGATGGTATCTGTGGTCTGTTCCGCAAAACATTCTTATCAAACTTATCCAAGAAGCAGCTTAAAGTGCCAAAGTATCTACCGCCAAACCTAATAAAGTCCCACATTCCACGATAAGCCACATTTTTTCGCCCTTTCCTTACCATTCATTCATCATCACTTTAATATGGAAAGAAGCACTCAATGAAGATGACTAGTCCCGCTATTTTTTTCTCAATCAACTAACTCCCCGGATTCCGGCTAGAACCACAAGATCAACGATGATTATGATGGTGGTGACTTCATAACGAGCACGTAATTAAATGTTACCATATGACGTCGTTGATGTATCATTCTGTGTTGTAGGCTTGGCTTAGAATGTTAATAGCCGAGTCACACTTGCATCGATGACCGAGTCAGAAAGTTGTTTCCGAGGACTGGGGTCTCAGTCACTTGGACACGATCCGTGATAAATTAATGTGCGGGTGGATCATGCGATTATGGAAATTATTGGATTTAAGGTGGGTGGTTTGGAGTAAATGCAATGAAATTTGCAAATGTTGAGAAATGATGACACAGAGAAAAGTCTATATCGGGAAACAGAGGTGCTAGCATTTCCAGTGAATTAGAGGAATCACGTGGGCTTGCATAGATATTCCAGGCATTTCAGGGACATTCCATTACGTGCAAATCTGGCATGTGGAATACCGACGTCGGTATTAAACCAGAACAAACCAAACCATCATCATAGTCCGCAGTGAGGAATCCGGGCAATGGGTAAACCCCCCTCCCCCCCTTAATTTTGTGGAAGCAACAATTCCGGCCCTGCGTGCAAACTCCAAGCCCAAGGGAATCACTCCCTTTCTTCTCCCCTCTGGCCAGGTCTGGCAGTATCGCAAACCTGTTTTGCATAAAAGACGGCGGAGCATTTTTCTCAATTCCGCCTTTTCTTCACATTCAACTAGCTACGCAAAGTTAGAAGAGAAAGCAAGAAGTGGCCAAAGTGACGATGCAGGTGAAGTGCAGTCCCACCGAAGTATTCCGCCCACACGCGTTTGTAGGCTCCTGTGCTTGCCAGAATTGGGATGTGGGGATAGGGTCTTCTTGAGCACTTCAGCCCAACAGCATCTATGTGCTAGCGAACAAAATTCCAAGTCGGAATAGGCTATCTTCCACAAGTTTATATCTTTATTCAAATGGCGCCCAATGTGGGTCAAAGTTCAGTCCAAGTGAATCTATGGATGGTAGCCCTTTTTGGACCACCAACTTCTTTTTTGATTTGCTGGGTGGAGATGACATCAATCTCTCAACTTCGTTTCCGACGTTAGGTTCCTCATGTATTATCCATGACTTCATTACGTAAGTTGTGACCTAGACACCTTTTCCAGAGGGAGCATGTGTTCCTCTGCGACATTCCCATTCCACATTGCCATGAAAGGCCAAATAAGTTGGACTACAAAGATAATAGCCCCATGTTGGATCTATTCTGTCCTTAATGTACCCCTCCAACTCCTGGCGGTATCGCAAAACTTTTTTGCATAAAAGATGGCTGAGCATTTTTACCATTTCCCCCTTTTCTTCACATGCAACCACGTACACAAAGTTAGAAGAAAAAGCAAAAAGTGGCAAAAGTTGACCGGGCAGGCGAAGAGCAGCCCCACTGAAGTATCACGTCCACACGCGTTTACACGCTCCTGTGCTAGCCAGGGTTGGAATGAGGGGATAGGCCCTCTTGAGCATTTCAGTCCAACTGCATATAGGTGCTAGCGAACGAAATTCCTAGCCGAAATTGGCTATTCTTCCACAAGTTCATCCATTTATTAAAATGGCGCCCAACGTGGGGTAAAGTTCAGCTTAAGTGAATCTGTAGGAAGTAATCAAGACAGAAAAAGAAATCCCGCGATTTAAAGGCCTTTGCAACTATACACTGGAAGATTGGTATGCCCTCGGGGCTTCCGACGAGATCCTTTCCTTTTCTTTCCTGCTCCCCTCCATGATAATTGATTAATGATTTTATGGTGGCCAAAATACCATCCTCAGTGATCGAAATCGACATATAGAGGACAAACCTTTCTTCATTTGCTTGTATCCCTAACTTTAACGCTTGTATGATTTTTTATTGAATTATTTAAAAATTTAACTTCACGGGCCACTCAGTATTTCCCCCGAATCTCATTCGGATAATTTCGACAATTTCTATTTTTCTTTCTGATACACATCACATAAATTACAACCTCCTGGAGATTAAACACCATCGCATTTCATTCTTTCAAAATCTACAACCCCCTCCACTTCTAATTTTCTTGTCACCTCCAGAACTATGGTATCCATAAAACCCAAAAAAAACTTCTTAAAAGGTGCTTTGGAAATGCCACTCGTCGTACTATTGCATCACTCCTCCAATTTATTTTTCTTCACCATTGAAATTTCTCACTTCCTAATACCATGTTACTCTGGCAGCAGCTCAAACAAACTTCCATTGGTCAGCCAGTCCCAGGTTTACCTTAGTCAGCTGCTCAATGTCCTGCTAATATTCCGTCCTCGTCAATTTGGACAACAACCAAAAGGCTGCCTCTAATTATTCCATAATTTGTGTGGTGCCGTCCTGCCTCTTGAAAAACAAAATACCCAGTATCATTTGAATTGGAATACATTTCCCCTTAGCCAGAAACACACGTCAGAAGTGCATTTAGTAATATGCAGCATCAGCAGACCTATATAAAAGGAACAACAAAAAGGATAATGATCATTTCCGGAATAATATAAACTTGCTATATTAAAATTGGGACATATTTTATTGAATTCTAAGGTTTGGGGGTGTTGAAAGTTGATAGAATTTTTTAAATAAAATTGTGAAAAGGGAAATGAAAAATGATTGTTGTTAAAAAGATATTTTAAAATAATTGGAGTGTACTGGAGGCGCTAAGGGGCATGAACGTAAAAAAAGAGTTATGTTTCACATTTATGTCTTTTCTCGTTTGCTTGTCACCGGACAAAGTGAACGCAATGAGATGGATGATTGCGAAGCTGCGGACGCTACACTACAGAGGGCCCTTTTGAACACTTCAGTTTAGTCCTTGTTTAGGTGTTGGCGGAGGTTCCTTTCGTCCTATCACCCCCTTCGGTGATTTTAGTTGTGGCTAGTTCTTTCTGCGGAAAAGTAGGGAATAAATCTGCAAATTCTGTTTGCTACATTAAAATTGAAGTACCGGCCTAGATACTACCCACTTTTTGACTTCACGTTTTTCTGTCAACGGTCATCACTTTCAGTATTTCACACTCTCCCGAGTCATACAACTAAGCCTTCCCACTTGAAAACATTTTATTTTCAAATTTTCTCTCTCCTCCAGTCCCGTCTGTTGTCCTTTTGCTGCTCATTTTTAAGGTTTTAATTGAAAGCAAGTCATTGCCTACGTGTTTATCTGTCACACGCACTTTTCTGAGAAACACACCGGTTGATACAAAATTTGGTAAGAACGTCACAACTATGCTAATACGTGCCATGGATTACATGATTCTACGGTGAGTTTAAGGGGGGGGGGGGGGGAGGGGGGGGGTTGGGTGCCGGGGCGTAAGTCCCCATACATGCAGCAGGAGAGTGTAACATTTTTTTTCCCCAAATATAATTAAATATCATATGAAATTTCCGGGTTAGTACTTTCTGAACCCGGTTCTAATTTTTAATATTTATTGGAAAGACGGGGTATGCAGTGGTATAGCCGCCATAGCGACCATTTCTTTCACGGACCTATTTTCGGAAACTATCCACTCGGAATGGACCCCGCCAGGAATGAATCCTTGGTCGTCTTTTAGTAGCGATAAATTTTGAGGAAACTTCACTGAATAACCTGTAGGCTCAGTTGGTGTGCGAGTTCAACTTCACAGTAAAGCGGAACACACCACCACCCGATCTAACCATCAGGAAGTGGACCACGTGAGACCTGGAGTGAAGCGTCCTGGTTTTCGTCAATCTTATACCCCTTTTCAGCGGGAGGTATGCCTTGTTAATTGCTTTTTTTGTGAGCAAGTGAGTTACCAGTAAACGACAGTCGAAAGAACTCCTGAGATAACATGAAGTACTTAAAAACCTTCGGTTTTTGTTCAGTATCACAGGCATTAAATTGTTAGTCATGATAAACACCGGGGAAGTCCTTGAGAAAAATTACAGGACAGAAAACGAATGCCGAAATCCGGTGAGAAGGATATAGTGAGTCTCTCGATGTTGCCATTAAATCTACAATCCTCACAATGTTCTACTTTAGTGGGACTTCCAAGAATCAAGTTATTGCAAAGTAAAAGTATGTAATGCGTTTGGACGCAGTCTCTACGATACTAAACTTAATTGACGGGGCCCCTCCCCTCCCCCCCCCCCCGGATGTACGAATTCAAATTAAACATGCAAATAAAAACAAATGAGAACTGATCTCCGAATATTCTCACTGCAGGCTATTGGCCATTGACCGAAAGGTGGTAGAGACTGCTGTATGCTTATCACCTACACCGCATTAAGCGCGACGATAACGAAAGTGAAACACGGTCAAATTGAAAACTAGGACCGGAGGCTCCATACTCGACAAATGGATTGAACAGGAGACCTTCAATTAACACGTGGTCAATTTGGTTGAAAGTGGTCCCATTTGGACTGGTCCATATTTGTTTGTGGAGCGCTTTAACAACCATTTCTTGCGACAATGCTAGCTATTCTGTTGTTCATTGTCATTGACAGTTTTCCGTATGTTATGAGAGCCGAAGTAGGTCACGCTTCTCCGTCTGCAGCTTTTCATTAAGCGATTACTATACGCATTTGCAGCTCATGTGATCCACGAAACATCACCTTTTTGAAAAAAGTGATATTACACGGTATATCACAAACATTACCCTAACCGTACAGATGATATTATATCATCAATATCGAAAATGAACACCGATTTCATCAAATATTACTTATCACTGGAGCGGTTTGCCCTGCCTTGATTATATTCATAGCGTAAAGGTGTTGCAGCGCAAAATAGGTATCAATGGAGAATGAATAAACCTTTCATGACGTCAAAACATGCCATATAAGCACATAAAACATTTTCACATGCAAAGAACAGGAAATCTTGTTTACTTCATTTAGAATTTACCTTTGCTTGTTATAATTGAAACTTTGCCTCTCCTACGCAAAATCGAGATCACCTTTTGTCATCAAAGTCAGCGGGGAGAACACGCAACCGAAAGTCGGTATCAGCACTCAATAGACGCCTGGGCCACTTGAACTAGGAAATATTACGCAGACCGATACCATACATACATCAAATAACAATCGACATTCATTACGAAGCGATAACAATAACAAATCGATCACTTAAAGCTTAAAGCCTACATCCCCATATTCATATTCACCCGAAATCATTTTCTAGTCCAAAACCGGTCCAAAGCCTACCCGAAGCCAGCAAAAGCACTGGCAGCCACAATTACAATAGATTGGCGATACAAGGTGTCGGCAACGGCTGGGCACTCGACAACTATCGCCGCCACTTGTACTTCGAAACTCCTACATGATATTTGATAATTCTGTTATGTGATATCATATTACAAAACGTTACCTACCGCAAAACTAATATTATCCCCACTTTGATAATGCGATGATGATAAGTAAGGTGGTGATGTTAGGTAATGTGGTAATGTTAGGTAATGCTTGGATCACACTCGGTGAAATTACACACTTTTGTGATGTTACATGGATCACCTGCCTATCCTTCGTTCAGTGCGCAGTGGTTGAGTAATTTTCACAAGGAGGGGAATTGATATAGTGAATTTTTTACGGATTAGGACAAGGATCTTGCCAAACCCAGTCGACATTTTGTTTGATCGGCGTTGCCAACGTTTCGAGCTTGATAAAGGATTAAACTAGTGAATTTGTTCGGGACGAGGGGACACCGAAACAGTCTACTTTGGCTGGCTGTTTTGGTGTAGGACTATGTGGAGTGACAGACGCTAATTGATGTATTGACTTAAGTTTCAAAGCTTTGGCCAAGCAAATCTAGAGCAGATTGAGGGTCTTTCATAAAATGGGTGACAAGGACGTTTGTTTTTCGAGAGAGAATATGTTTTGTAAAAAGATTTCATTGCGGCTGAAAACTTTACCGACTCGCGAGAATATTTGTCTGGGCTTCCTACACGTGATTGAATTAAGCTCGATATTAAACAGGCAGCTATGGAGGTGGGTAGTGTATTAATATGTCGAGATCATAAATTTCGCTCTTTGGGAAGAAGTACCGTGGACAGTATCTGCGAAATAGTCTCGTCCGTAAGGTTTTCTTACCCTGGATGTTTCGGAGGATGTCGTCCTTGAGGGAGCCTACGTTACAGAAGTTGAAAGTGCCTGTCGACACGATTTCATTATATATATCTTGAATGGCTACTGTATATTGACGAACCGTGAAATTAGTTGTATTGTTCGATACTTTCTGGTTTTGTCGATGTCACAATTGAGACAGTTTGGATTTGAGGGATTGGTTTATAAGCCCCCTGTTAAGTCTCCTAAAATCTGATGCTGTTATCTAGGATGAAAGCATTGCGGTTACTAATGCCAGGAACGATTTCAACGAAAGGGAAGGTGTTTAGATTGGAATTTATGATGATGCTATTCCTCATCAGGAAGTGGTCCAAGTATGAATGGCTTCTCCTTGCATTAATAGTAGAAAGTGCCGGGCAAAAACGGGGTATGTAACGTATCCCGCTGCATGTTGTCAGCCAACGAAGTTGTTAGCGACTATACCGACTATTATTGCTGATATAGGTGTTCAAACAGAAGGTGTGCCTGGTATTTAAGTCGCTTTTGAAAATCATTTGGATGCTGGAATGCTAGTTGAGACAACAGACAAAAACGACGTATTCGTAGCCGGAAATGGTTTCATTTGAGATGACGTCAACCTGTAGGGATTTGTGGGCGTTAGTGGAAAAGAATTTAATTTATTTTATTAATTTGACGCGGACCAGTATTATGGTGCCACCCTTGAGGTAGGTGACTTTTTGATTAGAAAGCTGTAAGTCTGTGCGGAAAAAGTAGAATTGAAATTGAGCTTGTGAAGGTAGTGCAACCTGGTTTTACGCAAAAGCACTGTTTGCGAATTATATTCACCACTATTCTGTACTCATGCCAAATCATTTGATTGGTTGGCCGCTCTACATGAATTCTGGGGATTGCTCGGCGAACTAGCGGATACATGGTGTTGAATTACCACCGGTTGGGATACTGAGATGGGGATAATTTGGAATGGAAAAGCCTGCTTTTGGGTGGTCCTCCGCGCCATAATTTTAACGAAGGAAGGTCACTTGTCAAGGAAAATTTGGTCCGCCTATAACAAAACCCGATCACAATAGCTCGTGTGCCAGGTTCGTGCCAATGCATGCAAGATTAAGACTGCACAAGCGCTGGCCTATAGTGGGCTATGTCGCGAGACTCGGCATACCCTACAAACCGCATTGCCGAAAGTGCGTAGAGGAGGGAGAAACACTCGGACACTTTCTTTACCATTGCCCAGTTCTAGCTAGAGCCTGGCTAAGGTAGGAGAGCTACTGTCCTGTCCTCCCCCCCCCCTCTGTTCGTACCACAGCCGTCATGGTCTTACCAGTTGCGGGCTTCAAAGTGGAGCACCACAGCCATAATTGGTCTCCTCGGGGGTGAGAGATACCTACCTATCTGCTTAGGGTCCTTGCGGTAGTTGGTGGTCGATTATCCAACAGTTAAGCATATACACTGGTGGTACTAGAGACCACACTGTTACTAGAACACCGTGCACTCACACACACATTGATACACTCGCAGACCTAGTTCTATTATGTATTATATATCTTTTTTTTAATTTATTTTTATCACTGATTTAATGCAAGTATTGGTTTCCCATAAATAAATAATTTATTAAAATAATGAAAAATTAAAAACAAAATCCTGAGCAAATTTTAGTCTTAGCAGGGTCCACCTCATCATAAACGGGATAATGCCTAACCCTTCAGACCTAGAAAATGTTGTTTTTATAAAGAAAATATTGAGGTAATTTCCTTTCCATTGATGACTTTACTTGTTTGGGAGATTTTTAAAAGATTTTTCAGGTCCTCCATTTTTTGACATTTTAAATTCTATTAAAAATTTATTAAAATGAATTAAAAATAAACAACTTTTTTTCCGCATTCTTTTAAATATTTTCAAAAATCTTTTATCTAAAATCAAGCTACCCCCTTTCCTTAAAACATTCAATACCTAATAATTTATCAGTTGTCCACTTAATATTCCAGATGACTAACTCGGCTCGTACCTAACTGCCAGCTTGGCTACAATTTCTGAAACGAAGTAAACATAAAAGTAAACAATTTTTATATTAGCGGTTACCCGGGGCCCGGTCACGATTATTACGTCTTAATACAAACATGACTGACTGACTGACTCCTGGTTACTATTCTGGCAACAATGACATCACTTGTGATTAAGAATTTTGCGATCGTATCTTGTATATTTTCGAATAGTATCTTAACTGCGTTACTGAGTTTTTTTTAATCTTGTGGTGTTGTTGTGTGCAGCTTAAGTTGTTGATGTGTTTTATGTAACTATCTATAGTTATATACTCAAGTGATCTTGAATTGAAAGTTGTCTTTAGAATGTAATAGGTGAACTATTGATTGTGCATATATGAACACCTATATACGTTTTCTGCATGCATGAATAAACATAGATACTTCTATCTTATACTTATATTCTTACTACATGCACAGTTCTATACAGGCTAAAGGCTGCTGGTATGGTGGTTTACTGTTGTCTAAGAATTGACTATTTTTCAAGATTTTTATTTGCCACTTTTACTTTTATTTTATTTTTGCGTTTGCGGCAAAATTTAAGATTTATTAGACAAGAAAATATTATATGACAAATTGTTGTGTTTGCGAGTTAGAAGAATTTAAATTCGAAGGTCTCTTGCTATCGGGATCAAGTTTACAAAAAATATGATGTCTATGTAAGATAAAGTACTTTTAAAATAATTACAATATTTCTTCAATATGTACTCACATAGCTGGATTTATAGAATGCGAAGTATGTGGGTCATGACCACGGGGACTAATTCCCTGCCTTCACGCAGATATCAAGTCAGGCACAAAATGAATTATGATAAAAATGGAATATAACCTTCTGATTGAGTTGATAATAGTTCGATTTGATAGATTATTATAAATATTAGGTAACATATATATTATATATCCCCATATATATATATAAAGAGAAGGTGCAACTAAGTGGCGGGCAAAGTAAAGTGGCGACTGGTATAATATTAATAGTTGTCCATCTGTTTGTCTGACTGTCTGTATGACCCTTTGTGAGCCTGTTTGGCTGTGTGTCTATCATGCACAATTTTCTCAGAAACGATATCCCCCTACTCTTAGAAATTTGAAAAAACATTTGGAACTCTTAACCCATAAGCTGGACCATATCTTGCAGTGTTGAATGCATTTTTTACATCGGGTGTCAACACTGCGCAGCATTTGTCATCTTGTATAGCAGTGCGAGCGAGGCCTTTCACCATGTTGATTGCATCGACCGTTGATCTCCCCTTACGAAACCCGAATTGCTTGTTAGATAAGCTTCCTTTCTTTTACAGCGAGCAGCCTCTTGTATAATACTCGTTCAAATAGATTACCAATCGTATTGACCAAACATATCGGTCGATATGAGAAGGGGTCACCCAATAGTTTACCTGGCTTCAGAATAAGTATCAGCTTTTGCAGCTTGCATTGCTCGGGGAATTCTCTTTCTCTAAGGTATGCCGTAAAACTTGGGCAAACATACCTAGTGCTATCCTGGCTGCCACTTTCAGGGCGATATTCGGAATTCCATCCGGCCCTGGGGCCTTATTTTCAGCGAATTTCCTTGCTGTGCCTAGAATTTCCTCTTCTACCACTATAAGAATTTCGTCGGAGTTTCCATGGCCTTTAGGCAAATTTGTGTAGTTCACATCCTCTGGGAAAAGAGTATCCACTATGTTTTGTAGTAGTTTAGGACAAGTAATCGGTAAGGAACATTTGCATTTCAGTGATGAGATTACCGACCTAAAGGCGCCACCCCATGGATCAGAGTCAGCTGATCCTCTGTCTGCCTCGTAAGAAACCGTAGCCGTCTTCATCCCTCTTTTAATTTTAGAAACTTGGACGTTAAACACAAAAAGAAGAGTCTGCGGCCCATTTAGAGTGGGACCAAGTTCCTCTCCATTTGGTCCGGTCCGGCATCAAGTGGATGCGGACTGAGGACTCCCCAATCCCTCAAAAAGTAGTTTCTAACACTTCATAAAATAAAGTAAATAATAATTAATTTAATTTTTAATAATTGTCAGAGAAGTCCCCCTTGAGTTCCTCCTCGAATCACTAAATTTTTCAGTAATGTAGGCTACAGCATAGAGCATGGTCTAACCAAATTTGGTGAAAATCGCACTATTACTAACAAACTATACTAACCTATAATAGGTCAAAGCCGTCACTTTTGTGCATATTCAAGACTTTGAATGTCAATGTCACTTGAAAGTCGATATTCTAACATAATATATGCATATATTACGTGCTACATACTAATGGGACAAATCCACACCAAAAACCTCTTCATAAAAGAAATACACAAAACCTTTCATACCTGATGCGTCTAGCTTCCGGTTTCTCGACTTGTTTCCATCGCTGTCAACTCCTGTCATGTGTCTCAATCCCTCCGGGGAGTTCGAACTTTTCTTCCACTGTTGTATGACACTTAGTTCTAGGTCGACCCACTTGTCTGCCATCCAGGGATAGGAGCTTCCACCGTACGACATAATCTTTAATCGAGTTATTTCCCTTTGTCAATTTGTGTCGTCTGCTAGTTCCACGTTCTTATCACCCGACCACTGGTAACTGCCCGATGAAGTCCTTCACTTGTTTTTGTCTTGGGTCACAATACTTCAATGATACCACGCTGATATCAATTGATGTAGCTTGAAGTTTTTGAATACAGAGAAGAATAAAGCGGAACAGCCTCCACTTGATGGGGGCGTTGGGGTAATTGCATTTTCAGCCGATTCAGCGTTGTTGATGCGTCGAGCGACCTCAAGTTCTACGGCGACATTGGCAAAAATAACGCCCCCTAAATCTACAAATTTTTTGACGCCTTCGACGTTAACGTAAACAAGAGGAAGGCGGTGACCAGTTAGACTGATTTTGTTGATTTTGTTGCTATTTACCATCCACATGACTTGCTTCCTTTTCCAAATCCAGAGCCACGTGCTAATTGGACCCCAACCCAAGGTAGAACAGCATACCCGGGGCGAATGGGAAGCTTGGTCTTTAGTATAACTGTGCTAACTATCTCCAATTCAGAATAAGACTCTTATCCTGATAGCCAGACTATCCAGGGTGAACATTCCCGGACTACTCATGAGTCCGAAACCGATGAGAGAAGAAGAGGTGGTGATGCCAGACTCATAATCTAGCAGAAGAGCTACTGGCACCCGGCCAGGAGACAGTAGCTGTCAAGAGCAGTGCAATCAGTGCCAGGCGTAGAACCGCTGTGCCGAAACCAATCGCATGGACCTCCGGGAGCGTGGCGCCAGGCAAACTAGTGGTTTCCAGCTTGGAATCCACTGCCGTCAAGCTGGGTGTAACGAATACCAGCCATAGTTCTCCTAACTCGAAACCGTCCACGGTGGAGGCCACCTCAAAAGCAAAGACTGATTAGAATTGCGGTTGTAGGAATCCAGATAAGAAGCGAAGGTCCACTAGAGCCCTGCTCTAAAACCAGTACCAGAGGGCCATGCATATTCTCAACAATAAGAAGGAGGCTATTACTGTCGATGACTAGGATGAAAAGGACTTCACTAGCTACCAGATCATTGCGAGGAATATAACAGCAAATATATGGCAAATGAGCAGAAAGGAAAGGCCACCACCCCCAAACATCATCGATGCTAAGGCGAAGCCAAACAAAAACACAAGCGAAGCAGACTGTGCAAAAGTTCGGACGCTAAGCAACTTCGGTAGAAAAGTATATAGCAATCGCCAGCCGACAGGTCACGATCTGCGAAACCCTTTAATGACGTGGAGAGGAGCCACTTACGTGTGGCGCTAGGGAATGGCAAATCAGCTAGAGAAAAACTAGAGCCGGAGGTGTGGATCAGAGATAAGGCCACGCTGACGGAGATGGTCATTGAGAATCTCCTGGCCTCCAAAGGCGAACACACGGAATTCATCCCATGGTTTGATTTCGCTCAGGTGAACCTTAGGTTCCACGTTCTAGCTTGCGAGGACCAATTCTCCAGGGACTTTCTCGTTTCGTGCGTGGCTAAGATCAGCGATGAAAATCCGCATGAATGAGGACAAAATCCTCTAAACCCTAGGCCTGCAAAACCCCAGAATTCCCATGGACGGTTGGCTAGTTATCAAGGACTAGGACCCCCCACAAACAGCCAACCTGTTCCGTTCAAACGGAGAGTGCCTGGGGACACTGGAAAAGGTAGACTATAAAGTGCGGTCCGGAATTAGGAACGCGTCGTCAATGAGCTCTTGGAGGAGATGATAATCGACGGTCCCACGGGAACTGAAGATCCCCCCAAGCAAGCAGAGTATGTTGAGGGTAACGCAAATAAATCTGCAGCACTCGAAGTGCGCCTCGGCCAATCCTCTTTGTTTCGAAATCGGCATCGCAACCGATCAATCAAACGGCTCCAAAGCAAATATCATAATTTATTCCACAGGGCAGGAGACGTTGATCAGGACAAACCAAGAACATCTATTCTCGCGAGGAAGTCTCTACACGCTTTCCTGTATCCGGACTGTAGTCAAACTGGAGCAGCGGGGGCGGAGGGGAGGCAGAGAACGTGTATATTTCTCTGGTTTTGGGGCAGCTAGGAAATCGACGAAAGCGGTAAGTCTTTCTTTAGTTTTATTATTAATACAAATCTATCGGTCTGGTAACAAGGACAGTAAGCCAACCTTCCACCGGCGGTTGGGAGGACTTCCTCGATATCACCCTACTAACCGACAATGGGATGTAAAGAACTGGAGAGTGTCTGACCAGAGATGCTTCGGTTGGATAATTTGGAGTCAAGATCTCACCACCGAGGTCTCCACACCTTCCAGGGACCCCAGAAGGATCGACTGAAGGAAGTTTGGTCAAATTATCAAGAACAAACTCTCCGTTGCGCAAATTGGCAAGATTGGCACGACAGACGAACTGGAATTAAATGCCATGGCTCTAGAAAGAAATCCAATGACGCCTTTAAAATCTCGTGCCCTGCCACTGCCACCTCTAGCCTCAGGAAGCTGATCAGGAAGATTTTCAGCATCGGCTACAGACATAAATATTGGCAACCATACAAGGACTGTCAGTAGAAATGCAAGTCGGCCATCAAGACCGTCAAGAAACGGTCACCTGTGCCGCTGCTTGTCGAGATTTATCGGGGCTGTATCTCTTTAGGATACATACAACCGTCTTGGAGACGCGTACGAGCGGTTTTTTTTACCGAAAGCGGGCAGACGCGGCCATGGGTCAGCGAAGGACTTTCGACCAGTCAGCCTCACCCATTTTTTGTTGAAGATCCTAGAGCGCGGCCTGGACATCCACTTAGAGGCGATTATGGAGAGAACGCCTTTCTCTAAATCCCTGCATGCCTACCTCAAAGGAAAATTGGCACAGTCGAGCGGTCACTGCAATACAAGCAGTATACCCTAGCTGCCTTCTTGCATATAGAGGGAGCATTGACCAATGTTAGTACCAACGCCATCAAGGAAACCTTGACCAGTATTGGATTGGAGGGGGATCTTACACATAGGATAGTATCCATGCTAAGAAGAATGGCAGGCAATCAGTTGACCAGAGTTGTGAACAGAGGCACACCTCAGAATGGTGCCATCTCTTCGGTGCACTGGTTAATAGTTAAGCGAAATTTTGCAGATATTGGACTGGGGCGGGGTAAAGCTAGTGTTGTGTGCCGAGGAATTGGTTATTTTCGTGTTAGGGATGTTTCCTCCCATTGAGATTAAACATAAAACTGCGGGTTAAGAAAGTCTGTATACCCTTCTATGCCTGCAAAGGAACCTTTGCAAAGTAATGGGATCTCCCGCCGAGTACCGTTCTCTGAATGTACACAGCTGTGGTGCGTCCCATCCTAACGTACGGTTCTATTGTATGGTGGCAGGCTTTGAGCAAAAAGTACAATAGAACGAGGCTTATTAGGAATCAAAGAACCGAGTGTGCAAGTGCTGCCGGGGTCGGAAGTCTTGCCGGGCAGATTTTCTCCATGTAATCCTGCATCTCCCCCCTAGACCTCCACATTAAATACGTTATAGCGGGCAGTGCTGTCAGACTACGTGAGTCCGAATGCTGGACAGCGAAGTCCTACAGCCATCGTAACATCCTGGACGAAGTACCTTGGGAATTTGGTCATTTCCAACGGACTATGCCATACGCAAGCTGAACTTCACGTGAAACTTTGCTGTGGGCTTTCCAACCAGGGCAGAGTGGAAGACCGGCGGCGTGTTGCAAGGTTATGACACAGTATTTTTCACCGACGGATCAAAGAAGGTATGTGGGATCGGAGCGAGGTGTTCTTGAATATACACAGTGTATCCGAGTCGTATGAACTCTTTGATTTCTACACCGTACTGGAAGTCTGTCGATGGCTGGGACATGATTCGACTCCTAAGAGTAAAATGGTGATTCCGCCCGACGGCCAATCGACCAACCCTTGGAGTTCAGAAACGCGCTGAACAATCTGAACGGCATGCTCAAGGTCACCCCCCGCTGGGTTCCCAGTTATAGGAACATAAGGAGGAATAAGCTGACGGATTGAACGGATGCTCTTGGTAGCCCTTCGACGGGTGCAGTCTGTGTCCTGCCGGCGACTGTAAAGGGTGGAATTTACTCGCACTTCTTAGCAGAACTCAGATGGCGAAGGCTCACCACCTGTGCCAAGTCAAAAAGGATTTGGCCAGGTTAACACAATGCAAATGCATTCAAGATTACGGCAGTCTGCATTGGAGATCATGTCGCCAGGCTCGGCATACCCTATAATACGCAATGCCAAAGTTCGGGAGAAATGAGGGAAACCCCCAGGAACTTCTTTGCGATTACGCACCTCTAGCTAGAATCATTTTTTGGAGACCTCAGAGAAATTTCTGCCTGCATGGTGGGACAGCTGCTTTCCTTCCTGAATGTTATGGGCTGGCTTTGAAGATCTGCGTCGGCTGCACTCTGCCTCCTTGCTCTTACGAGATCAATTATGATGTTGGGAGTTTGTGGCATTAAAATGGCAACGCTATTTGGGTTTCTCGGAGCGGCCACTAATGTCTACCTAGCCCATTTCTTCTTAATGCCACCATACATGCGAGGACTAAATGGCTGGGGTATAACAGACTCTTTTCTAGGAATGCTACTACAGTGCGGTGTTAGCGTTGATGCGCAGCGCTTTGAGTGGAATCATAAAAGATTTGGTGGGAAATATAGTTCGTACTGCTGCCAATTTTAAATACACTTTCCTATGAGGTATAGCTTCACCATTTTTCTCCATGGGGAGACGTAAGACGTAAAAAGATGAATAGGAAAATGATTGAAGGTCTAATAGCTGCTCTTGGTAGAAAATTTTGTCCTTTTGCGATGGGTTTGTTGAAGCGTTGCGTTGTTGTTCAAGGAGGGGGTGGATAGGAGTTGAGTTGATATTAAAGACAGGTTCTTCATTCCGGAAGCCATTTGGACGACATCTTCGTTATGTTCCTGCGAAGAACGTTCTTTTGGTAAATTCCACTTAGTAAACTGCCGATGATGCCCATCCAAATATGAAGTCCAGCCAGCCTGGCCGCGTACAATATTTTTCCTAAAGGGTTAAACTGTGAGGTCATTGAGACATTGGAAGACCTTGATTATTCAGCCGTTTGAGGTAAACTTAGAAATTTTTGGGGTAAATAACGAGAAGTAGGTTGTGGAAAGGACGAACCTCGTAGTATTCCAGCTGAATAATTTTATGGTCAGAATAGCTGTTGTTGAATTTACTGCCCATGTACCAGGCCAAACAATAGCTTACAAGTTGCGGGTGGGTCGCAGAAGTGCTTCGTAGACAAGCCTGTATTGCCAAACTTCTTACTGTGATTTGTACACATTTTGGTCTCACGCAAAAGCAAGGGGTGAGGTTAGGAAAGGACTAATTTTTGGGATTTTGTCAATCCGGATTGATTCTCGTTTTCGCTCTGCTCAAAGGAACATGTAATCCTTTTGGGCTTGACACAATTGCTTGGTGAAATTGAGCCTGGAAGTCTGGTTTGGAGGTAGGGGTGCAGGAATAATACAGTTTGGTTGGTTATTTGAAGGTATGGATTTGATGGAAGTTATTAAGTAATTGATGCAATGATTTCGGATTCAAAATGTTTGGAGGGCTAAGTGGTGGCCTTGGAGAAATTCATTTGCAAGGACATTTCCTTTTCCAGTGAGGGGAAGAATTTTGGATGAGGATATCACCGACTGACAGCTTTCCCAAGTCGTACATTGATTTTTCGGATTTTCCTGTAAGTGTTTGGATTTAGTTCTATGTTGGACAGCTGGTTTTAGAGGGTTGGATGGCATACAGAGTCAGGGTTTATTCATGGGGAGTGACCTCATAGTTCTTCTTCTTAAGTTTCGAAGGAATATTGCGGAAAGTATTTGTTTCCTACTATTCTCCACCACGGTAGGGTGGTTTGTTTGCGGTAGATGTCCTGAATAATGTCAATAAGAGGGGGTCTTGAACGAAAATCACGAGCTAGCTGGCAAACTTCTTGCTGATTATGTTGTACAATAAAAAACATAATATAGTAAATGGCAATGGTGCTAGTGTTCGGCGCAGTACAAAGACGAAATTTTAGGTGGGAAATCCTCCCCCAAAAAAAGAAAAGCATCACCATCTGCAGGCCACTAAATATCGCTGTCAATATGACAATCAATGAACTCGTAAAAGAGATTAAATTGCTCTTAACTCAGTAAATAAGTAAATAAATACATGTATTATAAACAAAATTGCGAAAATATATTTAAAAAAACTAATCCTAAGACCCATCATTTCGTAACTCTACCAATTATAAAAAAATACTTGGCACCTGTTTCCACACAACTATTATACAATAATAAGCAGAATTACCACAAAATATAGAAGAATTAGTTCTGATTTGATAACCCAATGCCCTAAAAATACCAATTAAATAATAAAATAATCAGTTGAATCATAAACTTTCTCTTGTTTAAATCAAAATCATTTTTAAATAATTTTTTCCTTTAGAATTTGCGCACAATTTTTTATTGGCGATTCATCTCAACCCAGAAATTTGTATGAAGCTCTCAAAGTGTCACGATTTAATGATATTTTTGTGTGTTTTCGTAAACTGACTCACAGATAACATTTTTATTATTTTTCTGACTTTTTTCTGTTCATCTTGCATCTTAACTTTTGATTACCTTAAGTAATACAGCTAGAAATGCTTCAAAGAAACCGCCGACATTAGCGTTATCTCTAATTGGGGTCAATTAAAGAAACTTTATATGCATAAATGGCTGATCTTCTATTTTTTTGAGGTTTTTTTTGGACTGATTTAGTTTTCTTTTATTTACTTCCGAGTAGTTTAATGTGACACCGGAATTGGGAAAGGATGATAATTTTTATTACTAAATAAAAAAACCTTAAAAATTCCACAATGAAAACGAGGTAAACACTCTTCTGGCTCTTTGATTAATTAATTTAGTAACAAAAAAAGATGAAGGATGCGTCTGTGTATGACGTTGATTTGCTGTTTTCTGGAAACCACCCCCCAACTTGGTAGAACGCTGTCATTCTAAATTGGATTCTAACAAAATTTGGGTTGTACTTCAGAGAGAGTGGTTTATTTGTGAGCCCACTAACTGGGGTCGTGTTTAGTTTCCTTAAATTGTTTCGTTGTATGGTGCGTTTCATAACTATAGGACCACATCTGATTAGACTGATTTAACGCTTGACAACTGAATTTTGAAATATAAAAGTGGTTGAGAGTGGTGATTGATGTGTCAGTGTTCAGCTATGATAGTAGCTTCGTCAACTAAGAAGCATTCGGGGGAGAGCGCGAGTGAAAGCCATCAGATGCCCATAGAAACCTATGGCAATGCTGTTCCAACCCTGAACACTTCAAAAGGGCGACTGATTTAAGGACCAATGAGAGACCAGGTCAACCATAAAAGTTAAAATACGCCACCTACAAAGCATTATTGAGGGAGGACTCCACAACCAGCAAAACATCTCCCAACATTTACCTTTCATGGATAGTATCCACAAGGCAGGAAAGTAAGGGACCTACCAACTGAACAATAGGCAGAGGAGAGGGGGAAACCCGTGTGTGGATTTTTACTACTTCGGGAGAAAGTTGTTTTGGTATTGAATCGTAAAAAATCGTTTCACCCGATGGGTCTTCTACATACATGGACCAGTTGGGTTGTATACCAGGGGTTGGTAAAACTCGGTCAAACAGCGACGGCTGAGCACTATCGCCAGCAACTCGTCAATTTGAACCACGCACTTATTGCAACAGGACACGCCCCTTTCGACTACTACTTATTTTCGTCGATGAAACAAGCACTTTCATTGCGCTTCAACATGCACGATGGAGCCGAACAATCGGCGACCTACCCTTGATACTTCCAAATAAGAACCCCTCTTAGGGGTCATCCGTGCTTTGTGGGTGGATGGCGGAAAAGAAAGGCAGGAAATGATTTCGAAAATGGGGATAAATAGGTAAATAATTTTGAAAATGGGGTTTCTCGCAGCATCAATAAGGTTAAGAAGATTCTGGGATTTGGTAGCATCCCCCACTACGAATACTACTGCCTGCAGTTTATTGATTGTATTGTATGTCGGAAATACAGCGAAATAATGATTCGAGGAAAATGAATGAAAGGCTTCAAACTCTTTCAGAGGACTACTACTACTCAAATCGAAGGTGACCCTATAGTTATGGAACCCAACTTCAAGGTGGTCCTACGGTTATCACAGCGTGCACAAGAAGCAGCTGTATTGTCCTTTTTGCTGCCCTGAAAAACTGGCTTATATCAGTTGAGTGTTCCAAGGAAGACGATATTGGGAATTTTTAAGCCTTTTAAGTGTTTCTTCAACTTTAGAGAAGATGAAATAGTACTTAATAGCAAGCTTTGCTCTGGGAGTCCTTAGAAGGATTAAATTGAGATATTAGCGTGGTTATCTGAAGTATAGGCTATTAACTTTGTTTAGCACGTTTCAACGAAATATTCGGGAATGACAAGCGTGACAGCAAAATCCATGCTTCGTCTCCTTACGGTTTGGTGAAAATAAAGTCAAGTAAAGGCATGTCCTGCCTTTGAAGTAAAAGTTCAAGGAGAATCAAACTATATTAGTGATCACAGGTGACAATCAAAGTGGTTATAACCCTGAAAAAAAGCAACAGTCAAGCCAGTAGAAGGTTCCAAATTTGTTTTGTCTCAAAAAAGCACGTCAAGTAAAACCAAACGCCAAACAACAATGATTATTTTTTTAATAAAAGGTAAGTCAGCTATCCAGATATCATGATCATCATCAACGGCGCAACAACCGGTATCCGGCCTAGGCTTGCCTTAATAAGGAACTCCAAACATCCTGATTTTGCGCCGAGGTCCACCAATTCAATATCCGTAGAAGCTGTCTGGCGTCCTGACCTACGCCATCGCTCCATCTTAGGCAGGGTCTGCCCCGTCTCCTTTTTTTACCATAGATATTGCCCTTAAAGACTTTTCGGGTGGGATCATCTTCATCCATACGGATTAAGTGACCCGCCCACCGTAACCTATTGAGCCGGATTTTATCCACAACCTGACAGTCATGGTATCGCTCATAGATTTTGTCGTTATGTAGGCCACGGAATCATGGTAAACAAAAGTTAACCAGGTTTTCTCAATGGACATTTTTGGAATGACTTCGGAAAAGGTTGCAAATAACAAAGCCTGATTCAGTGGCTTTTCCACCACATAGCTGACTTGTTTGTGTACAAATCTTTTATCAAAAATTGCCTCTGGCTTTGATAGTCTTCTTTGCGCCAGTAACATCAGACATAATAACTCCCATGCGTTCCGATAAGCAGGAAAAAAACTTTTGATTGAATTGTGATGTGGCTTCCATGTCGTATTCGAGCTAAATGGCCAGCAGTTCTTCATTGTTACAGTAACCCTGTGAACCAATCGGAAAGAAAAATTCTGTCAGAGCGCTTCGCGAATATACCAGATCGAATTGGGAGCATCGTTGGCATAAGTTCTGTCAATTATTTCCTGCTCATTTGGCAGTATTTTTTCTTTGTTTTTTCTTTCTTCGTTCCGTCGTGTAGCTGCGCTGGCTCATTTTTTGCTAGTGTCTGTCTGTCACACGCACTTTTCTGAAAAACGACGACACGAAATTTCCTGAGAAGGGGGAAACTGTGAACGCCCACATATGCAGTAAGTTACATCTTATTACGTTAAGTTTAAGGGGGTGGGGGTCCTCATACATATATGCAAATGGTGTAAAAAATCTGAAAAAAAGTCATGAAGCGGCCTCAATATGGTGTCCAGGCCCCAAAATACTCTCCATATCGATATCTACACAAATTAAGTTAATCAAAAGATATTACTCTGTTTTTGGGGGAATTGAATAGAAACCTCCCTTAAGTATACCCACACAGTATTGGATACCAACCAAGCACGTCCCTGTCATCAGGGAACTAGTCTGGAGCCGTTTGACATATTATCATACTTCAGGCTAGTCCTCTCACTCTTCCGGCTTTGGGAGCCTTCAAGTCAGGGAATCCCTTTCACCAACGAGAGATGAGGGGAGAAAGGGAGTTCAGGAAACCCCTTGCCATCCGGTCCCTCGGGAGGAAAGGGGAGGAAAGGAGTTGTTAGTTCATGGAACTCATTGCCATCCAGTCCCTCCGCCTGTCGAGTGCAACCTTCTTCGCAATAAGAAGAGCCCGAACATAAGGTGTGTTAAGCATCGTCCGCCACCCAATTGCAGAACACACAATCAGGATATCCTATGCAGTTGCCCACTTAGAAGTTGAGTAAGGAAGTAATCAATCTAACCGGGTATTCGGTTCAGCCACGGGTCTAAATTGACGATGAGCCACGCGTAGTCCATCTGCCCCTTGCCTCTCAATAAGGGTGCGTTGATGTTCTTGGCGGACAACCACCTCTCTTAAGTTTTCGCCCTTACGGCGGTAGATAGCTTTGCGCTCCTGGGCAAGGAGGGCAACGGGGATCATTCCCGCGATGACCATCACCGCCGGTTCTAAGACGGTGCGATAAGCACACCCCACTCGCAAAGCTCCCCGTTTATGAAAATGAGCAAGGCATCAACCCATACCTCCACGCCATAGAGCAGAACCGACTGCGTTGCTCCCATAAGAAGACATCTCCTAGTAGAGAGCCCCCAACATTCACCATTAGCCGACTCAATGTCGCAACTCCAGCTGCAGCCTTGTCCGCTGCTGCTTTGACTTGCTTGAAGAAACTCATCTTCGAGTCAGGCATTAAACCAAGGAATCTAACGCTTGGTTTTCCCTCTGCAGTCAACTCGCTAATAGGGTTGGGATTCTTTTCTGGTCGAGATGATTACTTCAGTATTTTTCCAGCTCAAGGCTAAATCCATGATCAGTCATACATTCGGTTACTCATCGCATTAGTATGCTAAGCCTGCTTTGCGCCTGTTCAACAGTGCGTCCGACAACAAGTGCCACAATGTCGCCTGCATAACCGACCAGGGGCCACTCTTCAGGCATATCGAGTCTCAGCTGACTATCGAAGGAAGCTTTAAAGAGGTCCGGCCCTAAGATGGATCCCTGTGCTACTCCCGACGTGATTTCCACCCTCCTCTGGTCCTCTAACATCTCATAAAGCAGGGAGCGGTTCCTCAGATAATCCCTCAATATCCGCAAGAGATAGCTCGGCACGTGAAATCAGTTTTCTAATGTGCCTAGCATATCTGTCCATCTTACGAAATTGGAGGCATTTCTGACATCAAGCGTTGTGGGCAGCACTATCCCGATCGACGGCTGTGTTCCTTGACTCGATCAACTGCTTACAACTGCACTACGACCTCCATAATAACATCGATTGTCGATCTCCTTGTTCTGAACCCGAACTGCCTTGGGGATAAGTCCCAGGCAGTGCAGGTCGCTTCAGTGAGCTTCTTGAGCACTTTCCCGACTGTGCCAAGCATGCACAGCAGTTGGTATGCAAACGAGAGCTCCTGGTCTCCTTTACCCTTACTGACCAGCGCGAGTCTGGCCACCTTCCAGCGACAAGGAAAAATACCCTTCTTCAAGCAAGCGTTAAACGCCTTCAGCAGCAAGTCTGGCCGTTGCGGGAACACTAGTTTGTAGGCTTCGGTCGGGATGCCATCAGGACCAGGCGCCTTTTTGTTTTTCATAGTGAGAAACGTTTCGTCGAGCTCTCTCATTGTGAACAGGATGCAATCCTCGACGCTTTCGGAACTATTGTCATCAACCCATACAGGATGTCTGGGGAATAATGCCCGTACAATGCGGACCATTTGGTTGGTATTTAGTTTGCAGGGCTTCCGCAGAGCTCCGATTTTCTGGGTAACAAGCTTATTGTCAAGTTCCCACGGGTTCTCATTCACCTCATTGACTAAGTTCGGTCAGCCGCGAGCTTTGCTTTTATTTATAGCCCTGGGGAGTCTCGTTTTTGCTGATCTAGACTGTGCATTTATGATGCATGCTTCCTCGTTGGCGTGTGAACGTTGTGCCAAACCCCGGAGGTTATGACATCCCCTCCGTAGGTTCGCAATTTCTGCCGTCCATCAGTACATAGGAGGCTTACATTCCGTGGTTATCAGGTTCATCACTGAATTTACGACGGTATCAGCTGCGACGCTATCACCCTCCGGAGCTCCCTCCAGCGCGAGTCTGCCTGCTCCAACAGCTTCGACGAACTTCCCGATGTTCACCCTCGCGACATTCCACAGGCAGGGAGAGCATCGCGTTGGTGATCGCCTGCAAGTAGCGTCAACCACTTCGAACGCGATGTACTGGTCGTCACTTACCGAAAAGTCTTCCAGGACTGATCTTCCGTCCACCGATGATGACAGAGATTCCGACGCAAAAGTGATGTCAGGAATGCTTCCTTCGCAGGCTGGGTGTCGAAACGTTGGCGTGGTTCCGATGTTTAAAACTACGAGCCCGATCCTCGCCGCCATTTCCAGAATCCGTTTCCCTCTGGAGTCTGACTGAGGCATGCCCCATTCAAGGGCCCTAACATTAAAATCCCGCCTACCAGGATTCACCTCTCCATGCCCGAAACGGCGTCCTCCAAAGTATCAAGCCGGTGATTTAAGTCCAGCATCGTCTCATTCGCGTCAGGTAAACGCTGAAAAATGCTATCCCTAAACACCGAATCCAGATAAACCCATTCCCGCGGCCTTGGGCAAGAATACGAAGTCGAACGTCGTCCCGAACCCAGATGGCAGCGGTGTCCGATAAGTCGAGATGCCATGAGGACGGGTCCTTGTTTCGGTATTGCTCGCTAATCAGCACTAGATCAGCTTTCACCTCTGCAGCGAACTGTGCTAACAACTCATGAGCAGTTGCACTCCGGTGTATGTTAATTTGTAAAATGCGGATCATGCCATTCGCGCCCTTGCCCTTTTCAGTACCGCCCTAAAGATTGGAAACCAACCCGAGCTCGCAGTGTGTGCCATGCTCTCACCAGACGTGCCATGATCCCTGCAGAGAAAGCAACTTTCGCTTTCATTGCAGGTCTTCTCTTGGTGTCCTACCTGGCCACATCTCCGGCATGCTGTTCTCTTGTCCGGTCTCTTGCAAGTTGCTGGCGTGTGTCCATAGTCCTGACACCTGTAGCACTTGTTGAGGACTATCCGCATTCGTACCCTGGATACTACCCATCTAATTTTGATTTTACCGCTGCTAAGTAGTTTTCTCTTATATTGCTCGGGGACTACCACCACGGCGAGTTATTGGCCTCGAGCATTTACAGAGGTGATACCTATCCGGGCATTGGTAACCTCTGGACATTCACGATTCATCGCCTCCTCCACTTCGACTTTTTCTGTGAGGCAGTAGAAACCCCGGATTTCTGGAGAGCACATGGGCTCTAGGCTAGAAACAAGAGCGTTTTTCGCCAATAATTCTTTGACCGCTTCGCAGAGCGACGAGGACTCCGTCACCCCTCGTTTTCCATATGGAAGACACCTCTGTTCCGTTGTCTTCGGGTTTCATCTTGTAGCGGATCCTACTAAGGACTACCGCAACTGTCTTGCCTTCTGTCGGCTCAATCAGCAGACCCGCGAAGCAGGGTCGGCTTGTCTTGATCGACTGAGCCATTTTGCGCGGCCATAGCACAGAATGGACCTTTTGGAAACACAGAACGCCAGCAGTGGAGTGTTAATTGTTGAGCGTTAGCGATTGACAAGTGTAAGACCATACATGGTGACAGTAGGGGCAAACATGCTCCTAGACCTCATTATTACCTAAAATACACATATATTAAGAGATGCAAGGACGAGGATAGAGGCAAGTTGTAATGGACGATCCTAACAGACTCCGAGATTTATCCGAGGATATTTCTGTAGATCTGTGGCTCATAATGAAACTATTAATGAGCACTAAGAGCAAAATTATTCTAAGAAATGACCATCAGACCTTGAAAATCTGTAACCTTTCAACCGTGGAGTTATATGCTTCCATGTACCAAGGAAACGTTTAAATTGCAAAGACAGATAGCAGCTGGCCCAGTAACACGACAAACCCAATTCATGTTTTAATTATCCACACATATCGCCACTAATAATGATAGTGGCTTCCGAATAGTCCTCTTGGGGACTGTCCTGCGTCCTCTGCTAATTATATTAATGGATTCTATCCTGAACCCCTACTCCACATATGAACTACTGGCACTGTATGTACAAACAATGTCCCTATACGATTTTCAGCACTCTTTGTTTCCATTCCAACGCAACATAAAACACAAATGCAAACAACAATTTGGCCCCAATTCACTTTGCCCAGAAAACATATATATGTTAGCGTTTTAATGGTCTCAAGGAGATTCGAATAAAACTAATTATATATTCGCCATTTTGTTGCCATTTTATTCGCAAAAGTGTGAGCCCCGATGGGGGAGACGATGTGCAAAATGAATTGTAATTTTGGGAATTTTATTTCTTGGTAAATAAATTTAGGAATTTGCCGGCCGGCACGCCAATGTACATTTTGGAGATGTAAGATAAGTGAAATTTCAAATTTCAAATTTGAATTAAGTTTTCGGTACTTGAATGTTTGGAGATGATCGTTAAAGAGAGAAAAAAACTCGTCACGTTTTATGAGAGATGTGGCTTTGAAAAAAAATTTATGTTCTTTGACTGAGTTTATGATTTTTTGACTGGTGTTTTCGAAATTAATTTGCATGAAAATTTTAATGTTACTTGTAGAGCCAGTAAACTGGTTCATTTTGAATTTTTAGTCGAGGACATTCCTGATGGCCCAATGTTTACGTATTTTTTGGTCAAATATCTACAACAACAGGAGCGATTTAAATGAAAAGGGTATGCCTTATCCTTCATCTTTCCTTCAGAGTCTGACCATGCTTCTCGGCGTACACCATTCATTCTCACTGAAGGTGAAATATTACGAGGGTAAGCGTCGAAGCTCTTGTAACATGCAAAGCGGCGTTGAAAGGCACTTCAGAGGTAGGGGCGTTACAGCTGGTACTGTCTTAAATTATATTATGAACCTGGCAATGGCCGCCTAAGTGGTTTTCGTGCCCAGAAGAGCTCCCGATCGTGACCAAACGTATTGTTTGGCAGCGAAAGAGTATCATAAGCTTCGCCGTTCGGTACAACGTTTAAGCACATCGTCCAGCTTTCAGTTTCCCAACTAGATTAAGGGAGGTGGAATCCATTTACCCACAAAGTGGCGGACTCCTCTAAGGCAGACTACCTAATGAAACACATCCCAGGTGCATCTAAGACGCTAACTCAGCACCGTTTGACACATTACCTCAGTGTAGACCTATTCAGTGTAAGAGCACCATCCCCTGGTTCTCTTAAGAATGCCTTTTCGCCCTAAGAATACTATGAGTATAACGTGCCACTCTGCTCCATGTGTCCTTTCGTTGCAGCATGGCAGTCCGGAGACACTAGATACCCTTCCATTGAAAAGCGATGGCAATGATACTCCCACCTTCTTCAGAAAAAACAGGTATGCCAGGCGTCCCCACCAAATGCAGTCAGGCGACTGTGATTTTCCGATCGTGTGCAGATAAGACTGAAAATGCCTACATATGTCCGCTGAGCAGGTAGGCTAGGTAATAGTCAACCTCACCGTGATTTCGAATGAACCATGGCCGCACACCTTTGATGAGATGTGCGGTCTATCTACCTTTCCTCACAGAGGCCATCGTCTTTGTATTTGCGCTAGGAGCATGGAATACATCTCCTTATTGAGGGAGTCATCCTATATTTTGGAACCGAAAAAAGGACGGGCTGTACCGCAAGATAAGGGATCACCTACATTGAACATCAGTGGACAGATCACAGAGATTATAGCCGCAGTCTTGTCTGCCGTGTTGGGAATCTACTGGAAGAAACTTATCTCCGTGTCTATCATCTTCACCTCCCCCAATGTGACTTTCATTTTGCGATGTTATCCCCGAGTCTCGTAAGATAGGGCATGTTCCTTTAAATAGTTCCCCCATATCCGCAAGCATGTGTGTGTGTGTGTTTGAGGTGTGTTTGAGGTGAGGGAGAGGCAAAGCCTCTGAGCACTCAGACCTTAGTGGTCCATTGTACTCGATTCCCCCGTCTAACGGAATATCCGTTAGTAGATGTGATGCTATCCGCTGCAGTTGGAGCACATCAGCACCAAAAATCTAATGTCTGATGCGTCCATAAGCGGGGCACTCGCATAGAAAATATTCAGTGGATTCCGCTTCCTCATTACAGGATGAACACGTATCATCTTGGATAATTCCTATTCTGAACATATGCCCAGCTAGTGAATTATGGGCAGTCAGAATGTCACAATGTTTGGTTCTGACAGGAGAAATTTAATCTGTCTAGCAGCATTGAGGCTTCACCACTTGTCATTAGCCTGTTCCCAGCTTTTCATAGCAGCATTAGCCAATGCTACTGACACTCCAATTGCTGGTTCCGGTCCGGGTATGGGGAAAGTTGAAGCCTCTTTTGCTAAGGCATCCGAGATTTCATTTCCTTCTACACCACAATGACCCAGAGTAAATCCACCGTATTGAATCTAGAAACAGAGTTCAATCTGTTTCTACATTCCTGAACGATTTTTTAAGTGATCAAAGTATTATTCAACGCCCTCAATGCTGCTTCACTATAGCTACAGATTGCGATGCGCCTGCCCTTCAACCGCTCGTCAATCATCCTGGTTGCCGCCGAAAGACCGTTCTGCATTGTCCGAAAGGAAAAGCCCAATTCTCGTTTTTATTGGATCCTGCTCCAAAATCTCAATTCTGTTTCTGAGCCATCGGTGTAGAAGACGTCAGTATATCCTGATACGCATTCTTCTGGTTCTCTCCCAGTTTTCTCTTCGTTTCAAGATAATATCATATTTTCTACCAAACAGATGTATGGGTATCTAAGAATCGGAGGGCATTACGCAAACTAGATTCAGTTTTCCCAATGACTCTTCTAATGCTCTGTGCTCCGCGCGTCTATTTCCCCTATTTCGTTTTTCCATAGATCTAATAGAATTAGTCTATGAGTTGCCCTCATTGCAGTGCTCTAAATAATCAAATCCAAGTCTGCAAATTGAATAATGCATTCAGAGCTGCGCTGGATGTGGTGTTGATACCACCGGTGATGCCCAGAGATACAGTTCTTTGCAGTGTGGCTAGTTTACAGCAAAAACCCTTTTCTTTCACCTTAATCCACCACACTTTGGATGCATAAGTTAACGTTGATATGATACTAACATATATCCACATCACTACCTGAGGACTAAGTCCCCATGTTGAGATAAAGGTCCGCCCACACAGCCCATAAGCCGTGATAGTTCGTTTCATCTTTACCTCTCCATGTTTATTCCAAAGAAACCTAAAATAATAATACCATTGCGGTTTTGTTTGGATTTACTGAAAGTCCATGCCTGAGACACCAACTGTCAATCAAATCAATGATGCGTTGCGTATTTCTACACACTGTTCCGAGACCTCGACCTATAACTAGCACAGCCACGTCATCCTCATAAGCTTGAACATGTATTGACAGATTTTGCAGTTCGCATAGTAATGATTCGATCAGCGTACCCCAAAGAACTGGCGATAGCACACCTCCTTGAGGGCAGCCTTTCGTCGCTTCTGTTGTTAGGTAGTGATCAACTTCCACTTCAGCACACAGCAATCTCTGGGTTAGCATAGCGTAGAACCATTTAATTAAAATTTCATCAATACCATGTTCTCTACCGGCATCACAGAGCTTTTGGAAGGGCACATACTCAAAGGCCCTTCAATGTCCATCCCGTACTCACCTTTCATAGTTGTGTGCTCTATCTTTGAATCCAAAGAGTGCAGAGTAGACTCACGCGAATTTCCACATTGGTAAGCATGTTGGTTTTCATTTAGTGGGTGTGACCTTAGCACCTTCACGTCAATATGACCCTCAAGCAGTTTCCAAGCATTAATGTTAAGCTGATTTGCCTGAAGTTCTTTGGATTTGAGTAGTCATCTTTCCTAGGCTTAGGTATGAAGACCACCTAAACCGTCTACCAAAACGAAGGTACGTAGCCTAGGGCAAGACATCCTCGAAAAATAATTGTTAGAAGTTGCTCTAAGTGCTCTATAACGTCCTGTAGCATCGCTGGGTAGATGCCATCCATGTCAAGTGCTTTGAAGTGTTCAAATGATAGTATAGCAGCTCTCGCCTTTCCATTGGTAACAACCGCTCTCGCAATGTCCCAATTCTCCTTGTAACACCTTCGTGTTGAAAGGTTTGCAGAAACCGAAAATTCTCCTCCTACCACTTCAGAGACCTGTTCTCCCGGGTGGTCTACTTCCAAGAGGGTCTGCATAGACTCAACAACAAGAGTTCGTGAAAGTACCATCCGGTTTTCTAAAAAAGTCCATCTTGGCCGACTCATCATTATTAAGGGCTGTACGCAGCCTGGAAGTCTCCATTTCACCCTTCAGTTCCGCACAGTATGCTCTAAAGGAGTCTCGTTTCGAACGCTTTACGAGCCTCTTATATTCACGCTGTGAACCAATATTCCTTATTGCTTTGCAAGCACGATTTAGGGGTCGCCTGGTTTATTTTAGTAGTCTTTGCGGTTTTCGGTTACACCATTTTGCCGCGTTAGTCTCGGGAAATAAGACAAGCCTCTTCAAAGCGCTCTAAAAGTGTTTGTTTCAGAGTTTCCAATTGACTTTCTATCGCCACAAGGAGTCCTTAGTTGCCTAGGGAGCACAACTTTGTCGCCAAGAAGTTCATCGAACGTCATCCAATCCGTTTTTCTAGGATTCCGTTTTTGTGTTACAGACAGTTCGCCCGTAATAATTAGACTAAATTCTAAGTAACGGTGATCTGAAAGTGAGACTTCATCTAGTACTCGCCATTTTCTAATCAACTCTAACAACTTTGAAGTACAGATTGCTACGCCAATTACTTCACTTCTTCTTGGCGCCACGAGCGTAGGAGCGCACCCTACGTTCGCGGTCATCAAACCATCTGAAGTGACAAAATCAAGCAGCTTCTCTCCTCTAGGATTGCATTTGCTATCACTCAAGAAATATGCTAAGCGATCGCACCACAACTTAGTAAGCGTTCAAGACAACTTGATTCTGCCTAAACTTCCAGATACCTTAGTTCTTGCGTCGACGGAGGACACAAAGAATCATAGGGTGAGTAAGCAGAGGCAACTATGACGTTTGTCCTCTGACCATAACCTGGTATTGTAAGTTGACCGCAGCAAGGTCCGGGGAACAGAATTGTCTTAGCATGGTTGCTTCTTACAAATTTGGCATCAGAACCTTTGGCATCAGAACCTTTGGCCTCGAAGATCTCTCATCGAAGAAGATCCTAGTCCCATTCACTGTTCCAATACCATCATCATCATCAACGGCGCAACAACCGGTATCCGGTCTAGGCCTGCCTTAATAAGGAACTCCAGACATCCCGGTTTTGCGCCGAAGTCCACCAATTCGATATCCCTAAAAGCTGTCTGGCGTCCTGGCCCACGCCATCGCTCCATCTTAGGCAGGGTCTGCCTCGTCTTCTTTTCCTACCATAGATATTGCCCTTATAGACCTTCCGGGTGGGATCATCTTCATCCATACGGATTAAGTGACCCGCCCACCGTAACCTATTGAGCCGGATTTTATCCACAACCGGATGGTCATGGTATCACTCATAGATTTCGTCGTTATGTAGGCTACGGAATCGTCCATCCTCATGTAGGGGGCCAAAAATTCTTCGGAGGATTCTTCTCTCGAACGCGGCCAAGAGTTCGCAATTTTTCTTGCTAAGAACCCAAGTTTCCGAGGAATACATGAGGACTGGCAAGATCATAGTCTTGTACAGTAAGACCTTTGACCCTATTGTGAGACGTTTCGAGCGGAACAGTCTTTGTAAGCTGAAATAGGCTCTGTTGGCTGACAACAACCATACCATAGATTTCGTTAAAACGAACCCATGGCTCTTAAACCAGGAATCTGTAAGGATAGTCCTGCAACTTTGCCAG
The DNA here is from genome assembly GCF_905115235.1 of Hermetia illucens. NCBI lineage: Eukaryota > Metazoa > Arthropoda > Insecta > Diptera > Stratiomyidae > Hermetia > Hermetia illucens. The sequence continues at coordinate 9,466,921 of NC_051852.1, forward strand.
CCTTGTTGCTAGAAGATAGAAAGAGGTTTTGGCATGGTGCAGATTAATTTGACTAACTCTTATAATTGTAGAAATAAGTGTAGTCTGATATAAAAACCGCCACAAACTGAAAAATTTGCTGCGTTCAGTGGGGATATCACCGGGGTTATCAGCTTGTCCTCACTTTCTTGCGTCCAATTTCTCTGGGTATCCCTACACTTGCTGGTGTAGTGATGCCCACCCGCCCCTTATTCTCAAGAAATTTCGCCGTCTTTCATAGTACCTTCCGTTTTCTTCGGCTGGGAGCTCTCCCAGATTCACGGTGTCCGGGCTGCATGGATCATACCGGAATTAGACCAGTTCCGCCAACATCAGCTTCTTCTACTTTTCCTGGTAGAGACGTAGAAAAAGGTTCTGACAGGCAAGCCTGTAGTTTTTACTCCTTTGTGGCTGAAGTTTCCTTCTGCCGAGCGTTTCTCCTCCGTATTTTAGAAGAGTTAAGCAACAGTGTCACCGACAAGCCGGCCGTAATCAGATTTCCAGTTCCTCTCTTTAAGGGATCTACTGTACTATCCTTCTTGCCACACCATGTGTAGGTTTTTCACTGAAGTGGAGAGCCTGTGTTCAACAGATTTCTACGTGGGAGAACATGAATTAGGTGAGGCCTCCAAAATCCGTGCCTCGGCCACGACCTGTTTTCTCAAAGTTGCGGGTGGATTCGAAGTCTGTGACTTCTCACCACTTGGAGAGTTACAATCCTTTGTTTCCATCTTCATGTGTTTTTGGACACTCTTAGTGTAGTAGCAACCTACCACAAGCTCCCCCACCGCGACAAGATGGTGTCCAAAGGGGAGAGCTGAGGTAGTAATTGTTGCCTATATCAGCAGCCAGCCCCTTCGGGATCTTAGTCCGGCAATGTGCAATGAACCTAGCGCCACAAGCATGAGTTCCAGGATCAGTTAAGCATAGGTCAAGCTTCAGAGAATTATGGGGGCCTCTGCAAGACTTCCTTACAATTGAGGGCACAATCGTTCCCTGAATATTACAGTTCGCTCCCTTACAGAAGATATGCTTATACCATTTCCATGGAAACTAATAAGCGATCTCAAACAACGAAAATAACCTCCCCTTCCAATGCTCTCAAAGAGGAAAAATTGTTCCCGAATAAACATACTTTTCTTTTTGTTTTACAATCGGTACTAAAAATTTATAAAAATCCTACGTTCACGCAAATAATAAATTTTAAGTAGATTTTCGGTTCATTATTTTGACGTAAATGCTAAATTTTGAGGCTTTAATTCTTGTAATACATGAATGCATCCTCCAGAGTTCCTCTTGTCTTCCAGTTGATAGTCAAGTCAAGTTGAAGCCGCCGGCAATGCTGGGTCGCCGCAAGTATTTCCTAAGTTTTTTCGCCGCCGACATAATCCAAAGAAAAGTCCTCGCATTGCGCACAACACTTCTTTTCGGGCGAATAATTATTTTAATTATTTTTATTTTATTATTTTAACTTCAACTTCTTAACAATTTCCTGATAATTGTCACAATTTTAAATCATAACTCCTTAAGTTTTAACACCATGATGCCAACAATCGTCAATTAAGCCCACACAGTCAGCTCCCTCACGTCAGCACAGCAGAACTCCCTGCCACCAATCTCCTCCTCAAGAAAAATCGATTTCCAATCCCATCTCCAGCTCATCAGCTGTCCCTCCGATCAATCGGTCCCGCTAAGCCTGGCCTTGAACTTCGAAGTTCATGCCGGCTCAGCGACAACCATAATACCTCACGCCCCATTTAAAAGCAAACGAACGGCTGACGCATGGATTCAACAACAAGGGGATCGCTCCGCTATGTTGGAACGTTGCGTTGCGAAAACACTACAACGTTCCAAAATTATGTAAGTACAGCAATTGAGGTGAAGGAACATTATCACTGTTCAGTATTGGCCTGCACTATTTAGAAAATTAAAAAAAAATGGAATTATGCAAATATAAATAAATTCTTGGGATTAAGGGAAACGGACCAGTTGTTGGTTTTTTTTTTTTATAAAATAAATAAAATTACTTAATTTAAAGGTTGCATGTTGAAGTTGAAAGTTAAAATTAGAATGAAGGGATGGGATGGGAAAGATAAGGAGTGTTAGAACGGGAGAAAATGAAGAAATAATACATTATTATTATATAAATTCTCCAGTCAGATTGTCCTTGGAACTCTGCAACCGTTAGTATTTTGCGTCTTGTGAAGCTAAATGAATCTCGAACTTTATCGATTTAGGTAACTTAATCAATTCAAATTTCGACGAAATCAACACTAATCGCTTCTATTTAACATTCCAATGAAACCTACACAACATTCAAGTGAATTATAGATTCATCGACAAGTACCCGCTGGCATATTGGCCTTTACTTGGATTTCCTTCCCATTCACTGGTTTTTAGCAGCAACACATCCATACATACTTACGTATTCCTATTTACATATTCCATAAATTAAAATGCATTGAAAACACCATAAAAATATCAATTTCCGTACGGAAAGTAACAAATCAAGAAGTGCTAATCGTCTTGACTAACACTGGACCCGGAATAGCTAACCAACTACCACTCGTGGCTACGTCTTAGTGTGCTCAAAGACAACTCACTTAAAAAGATGGACAGAAAATCATCAATAACTTTTTGTCGAAAAGTGGGCGTTAGCGTAAGTTCGTAGGAGATGCAGAAATCCTCTTTAATATTGTCTTTTCTGTATCTTTTTTTTGCGTTTTTTCTGTTATTTATTATTCCATTCTGGATTTCGTTCCAATAATACACAATTTTTAATGTATTTTTACCGTATCTGTGGAAATATATTTTCGTTCTCTTATGGGATTCAGAATAATTCGTTTTATTTTTATATTCATTGGCATGTGTAGGTAAATTAATGGTAAAAAATACTTAGTCCTCCATTTCAGATACATATTGAATTCATACGAGTGCCAAAGACAGTTCTCAAAAATTTCGATTTAATCTTCTCCAAGAACCAAAAACTACCTTCGAGATTGATGATACGTAATAGTTTTAACGTAAAGACTTTAGCTCCAGCCGAAAATAACACGCGTAGAAACAATTGGACATAAAAATGGTGTTGTTTCTTTACTCTGGAAGAGATTTCCCTAATGGCATCATTAATTTGAGCTTCAGTGAATCTTTTGAATCTTAGATTGATTGTAGTTTTTTTACAAAGTGCTTTTAAGTGTGTTGGGCAACTTCTTTAAGGCTGAACCTTGAATTGGGGATTTTAATGGATGTACCTGTTTAACTTTTGGCATAATCTTGACGTATCTTTGAGAATATATATAATACCGTATTCACATAGAAGTATCTCGGATGTTTGTTTAGTATTTCACTAAAGTATCTCAACACCCATATTGAATGAATTCGAAAGTTTGGAAAATTTGAATTCCGTTAGATAGCGTTCAGACAGCAGTATCTGAAGTAAGATACTTCTATTCAGACTAAATTCTCAAATTGATAGAAAAACATAAAAACCACTATTGGAAACCCCTACCCTAGCCTACCCTTTGAGCAATTCAATTGAGTTCTAAACGCACCTCAGTCCACAGGCACCCCGATCCCTAAGCGCTTGTATGTTACCATACTAACTGGATCTGAAATATGGGCGGAATCCTTGACCATTCTATCCTTCAGACATAATTTACCCAGTTACGTATTATGTGCTGTAAGCTCAGCCAAAAAATGAAAACCAAAAAAAAACCCCACTCTATTGTGTGTTCAAATTATAAGACAAGTTATATCCTCGCTTGAAACTCTTTTCAAATGCAACTAAAACGACACTAGGCCAACGAAATTCCCATTCTACATCAACACCTTTAGGCATACATCACATTAAAGACGTCACTTTCACAGTCCTATTGGAAGCTACGTGGAGAAAAGGAGGGAATCCTCAAATTAAAAGGAGATCTTCTGAATCGTATTCGATTTATTCATTATTGAGAAAAAAGGAAAAAAATATATATATATTCTTATTATTCTTATTATTCTTATTATTCTTCTTCTTATATTCTTTCTTTTGACAGCATGATATTTTTCTGGATTTTTCTAAACCAAACTCCCCCTAGAAAATATTTTATTACGTTTTTAATTCGTTGACATTGTCATTGTTATCATTGAGATCAGCTGGATATGCAGCTACGATATCGCATGCAAAACATTTTTGTGGAGGCGGCATCGAAAATTAACGAACAAATGATTGGAATAGTTCATCGTGCTTGAGGTTTATGGCCAGTGCCCAACGACATGGTTCCTTTTAGAAGAAATACGCTTACTTCAGGCTCAGTAGTTTAGTTATGTATTTTGAGGAAATTGATCAGTTCTTTCATAGCAACCCGTTTTCGCTCCTTTCCTGGCTAATTCGTCCACTGCCACATTGTTTTTCAATACAGTATGGCCCCTGTCTACAGAAAGACACCTCTAAGGGTGTGCTCCGCTTTCTGTCATCTTAAATGATGCAGCGTTCGTTATCGTAGAAATCATGCCAATTTGAGCCCTTGGTAGACAACATGACGAACATATATAACGTGAGATCCATTTTTCCATTCTAACAGATGAAAAAATGCCATAAACTCGAAAAAAGCTGGTTTGCACTCAAGTTGCTGCTGTCATCGAGAAGTGGTTTGAGGGTCATCATGGGGGGATCAATTATAATCTCACTCAGTTTCTTACGTGGAATGGAGAAACTGTGATGGAGTCCTAGAGAACCCAGCCACGTATTCATTTACTCTCTGAGATTCGCGGACCAGAAGAGAAACCTAGAGGGAGATCTAACTGAATCGCTGGCACCAGGAAATCTCGTGCAGAAATTACTAACATGCTTTGGAAAGAGGAAGGGCCCAGGAAATCGCAATTTTGAGGAGCACGTGTAAAAGAAAGGATGTCTAGTTAGCATGAACTAACCGTGAACCTGGTGATGATAATGATAATTTCACGAGGCAAGGTGAATTCAAGGTAGCTTTAGTGTGGGCAAATCCTACATGTTGTACAGATCAGTGCCTTTCGAAGATTTCCACCTTCTGGAAGAAAAGATAATGGATTGCAGCGTATATTCAATGTAGTATTTTCAGGGTACAAACCCATTTCTTTCCTGGGCCTGCAAACCTTCAGAATTCGTGTAGATTCTTATATGCAGCTAGCTTCAGAGCATCCTCTTTAGCAATTTCCCAGCCCCACTCCCCTCATGTTTAATATTGGGGTGTACAACAGAATAGCAATGGGAGGGGGGGGACAGAAGATAAGTTTTGAACAATAAAGATATTCAAATGCAAATATCCCATTGTCCTTTTTAATACAAACAGCGGGCAGTGTACAGCGTAGATACTTCTGGGGTTTTTTCATCTTTCCTTAGAATTTCCTTAAATGGTGTCGCTTTACTGCTATAATTTGTCAGCGCGATTTTCATATCTTGGCCTACCTTGGTTTTTTGTCCGTTTGGAGGGTTTTCGGCCCCTTGTCCCCATTTAGGTTAAGATCCTGTTCCACAATTACTCGTCCTTTGATAAGATCAATGCGTCAGTCGAACAGCTGATTTGAAACGAACAATGATGGCTCTGTTGAAGTCTTCCAGCATTGTTTCCGGTTTTAGTTGCACTCAAGTTGCTTTAGTTAATGCTCAGGCGTTTACAGAGGCTAATATCATTTTATTTTCTCAGGAATCTATAGTATCTATCTATCTCAAAATTGCCCTGAATGACAAATCTGATTATTATGTGATCCTGCATAGACTGTTCCTCAAAAACCTTCCAGTTCCTAAATAGCCCACTCACAAGAGGTTCCCCTAGGGTTTTTCTAGGACTTCTCGCCTCTGTTACTAAGGATAAATTTAAAAGCATGTACATTTTCTCGGTTAGTATGACTGCTTCCCCAAGTTTGGTCATTCTATATTGGCCTTGCAGTCGCTATGAAGAATTAAGGCCTTTTCTTGCCATACTTCACTAATCTATTCTTTAAATTTTCTTTCTTTTATTTACTTATTCCTGTGATGTATATACTGACAGTCTAAAACCTACCCCCTGACCTCCTACTCAACAAAGCTGCTTCCAATCAAACCTCGACACCCCATCTCTGTGATATGCTCAAAATATGTTAGCACTGTAGGCGTTTGACGTTTAATAGAAAGGTTCATTTCAATCGTCATTGTCTCGACATCCTCAGTTCAACTTCTAGAATGTCAGGCTTTATCCTCCGTTTTTCCCCTCAGTTCATAAATTTTCATTTGCTGGTCATCCTTTTTAATTGTTTTGCCTCAATCTTCTCGAATATGCTTCTGTGATATGGTCCCTGTGCGACAATTGTGGGTACCATACACCAGGGAAATCTATTTCTAGATGGTCACTGTGGGTGGAGATGGAATGTTGGATGTATTAGCAAAAGAGGGTTCAATCTCTCCCTTTACCGTAAGAGGAGCCAGCAATTGACGTCTCAGTAGCATTGGCTAAAGCTGTCTTCTTAAATTGGGAACAAGCTTCCAATATGACAGGTATCAGAGCCTAGCCCAAACTTTTCCTTTCAGAATCTACCAAGTTTATCCTGTCGCAAACAGAGAGGCTTACAGAGGTATTGTGAGTATTCTGACAAGCCATAATTCACGAGCTGGACATACATATGTTCCGAATAGGAATTGTGCAAGATGGCGCGTGAACCTCCTGTAATGAGGAAGCGGACTCCATGGAGCATTTTCTATGTAAACCTCCCGCCCTCACCGCTTGTTACCATTTTTTTTCAACAGAGAAGGACATGAAATTGCTGTGATTGGCATTACTGTGGTGCCACCATAATTTGTGGGTGGAGTCTTTACGGATTTTGAATGTGGACTCTTTAATTTTAGTTTGTATTTCCGATGTCAAACCGTTGAAATCCACAGTGGGAGGGATGGACTGCAAGCAAGCATTTAGGTGCATGAGGCCTATTTTGTATTGTTGAATTACAATGGTGTTACTGGGAATGGCTATTGGTTTATGCCTGTTCTTTGAAATCGGTTGTGCCAGAGCGGTCCAGGACCAGGGTATAGTATTGGAATTAGTGAGGGTGACCTCTGTGGCAGATGCTCTTGTTTTTCCATTTGTTAACTGGTCCACAAAGGTTAGTGAATCGTTCCTGAGTGGTCTAAAGTTTGATCTGCATATTGTGTTTGAGAGATGTCTCCCTTTGCTATTCTCTATGGAATCCCCGAGTATAACTGACCTAACTGATTAAGGTTCAGGGTCTTAGCGATAATGATGTCCATCTCAGTATCATAGGGTGCATTTATGTCTTTGAGAAACGGTTGAGAATTGCGACAAGACTTTTTGATACTCGGATACAGCAGTGTAGGTTGGGTGTACGAAGACAGGATGGTTTGGCATAGGTAGTTCTTGATGGTCAGTTTTGGGAAAGGGTGCTCTGGGGTTCGGACATGGATTTAATTTGTTTGCAGAACTGAATTTTTTGCTTCCTCTGATGGTTCTGTTGAACTCATCTTGAGAATTCCTCATCCAGTTGTTTGGACTTGCTCTTTTCTCCAGTGGAGGGAAGACAACGTCACAGGCAACATCACAGCCCAATGAGTCGTAATATTTTTTACTTCTTTGGTAGCTTCCCTCATGGAGATATTTTTTATTGCTGCCGTCTTGATGATCTTCAAATGTTCAACCCAGATGATGCAATTTCTGTCCCTGGCGTCATGATCTGTCTTGCCGCATAGAGCACATTTTTTTTTTCGCAAGAGTTGCCATCACACTGATTTGTAGATCCACTGCATTTTAAGCATCTACTCGATTTGACTTTACAGTTCGTGGCAATGTGGCCCAATCTACCACAAGCGAAACATTGTCGTGGTCTGTTCAAGTAATGGTCAGCCTCTACCCTCACGCTACCAATTGAGATATGTTTGGGGATCTCAGACCCTACGAAGGTTAGTTTGACTGTTCAAGATGAAAGGAAGACATCTTTGTTTTCCTTAGATCTGAAATTCAGCCTTTGCACTTTTGTTACTTTAATCAGGGAGTTTATATCCTGTAGTATTTCTTCTTCTGAGAAATCAGTGGGGATACCCTTAACAATTCCAAATCTGCGAATATCTCTTAAGGATATATATGCTTTTGGCTCTATTGTACTCAAGCGATTGTCGGATGCCAGATTGTTCGCACAGGACGCTGGCTTACAATAAACTTTTATCCTCGTAGGCCAATCTTCCTTGTCCATAACTACCTGGTCATTGAGATTAAAACGCCTCGGAAGCTTATGGAAATTGAGGGGTTTGAAAGCCTCAATTCTTTCTTGACCATTAATTTTGTCTATGTATGTCGTGGGGTTGCTTCTCTCCACGTATTCTGTATACGCTTTACATTGAGTGTTCTCATTGTATTTGTACACTGGGGGTTCACTGGCTCCATAGGAACTATATTTTGCTTCTCCATGGGAGAAAAAGTTTTATTTAGGTCCTGAGACTGGGTAACCTCAGAGAAAGCTTTGAGTTGAGCCGTGACTGGTTGAATTCCAGAAACCTTTGGCCGTTTGATTCTGGGAGATTGAATTGGGGATCTTGACAGGTTCCTCGATGCCCTTCTCTCTTTCCTGCCTGAGAAGATATTGAAATTTGGGAGACGGACTGGTCTAAGTTTATTTTCCCCTTGTCCGGGGGTTCACATTTCCTAACCTCCATAACCTATCTTAACTAAGGCAGAAATGCCTGTTTACAGGGGAAAACACACACCAAAAATACAGAAACAAGTCTCCACTTCAAAGTTTGATTGGATGTAAAGGCAGGAAAAACTTACGCACTCATCTTCTGTTAGCAGGAACAGATTCACAGCCAAACAAGAACAAAACAAGTCGGGAAACCGGAAGCTGGACGCTTCAGGTATGGAAGGTTTTGTGTATTTCCTTTATAAAGGCATTTGAGTTTGAATTTGCCCCATTAGAACACGTAATATGCGCATATATTATGTGAGAATATCCACTTTCAGGTGATAACGACATTCAAAATCCTGAATTTCCAAAGCAGTGACAACTTTGACTTTGTTAGTAATAGTACGGCTTTGTTAGTAATAGCGCGATTTCCATCAAACTCAGTAGGATCAATCTATATTATAGCCTACATTTCGTGGTGCTAGGATGAAGTTAAGGGAGGTTCTGCAGCCAATTACTGAAAACTATAGTATTATACTATTATTAACTTTATTAGAAGGGATATCGGCATGGAAGGTATTTCGGAGCCTAACCACCATATAGTCGCAGCTTTTTGATTTTTTTTCAAATTTTTCGGTTGGGCAGTTTCTGAGAATGGCCCCGTTAAATAAATGCCCATTTTCGACCCCCCGAACTCCCCGCGCTTTCAACAAATGTGAAAACTAAGACCAGCTTCGGAAAGTACTAACCGAAGCCTTTTATTTGATACCCGACATGACTATCTTTGGTGAAAAAAATGTACACTCCCCTTTTGCATGTATGGGGCCCTCCCCTTAAATTCGTCGTAACAGGATGTAATTTCCTGAATGCGTGAGCGTTCACAGTTTCCACCTTTCCGCCAAATTTGGTGTCAATCACTGCTACACTCTCCGAGAAAAATGCGTGCGACAGACAGACAGACAGACACACAGACAAACTGACAGACGGACGGACAGACAGACAGACAAATGGGATATGGGATCGGTGATAGACATTACATTTATTGCCCATACATTATCTAAGGATCTCCAATGGCAGGTGAGCAAGGAATATACGCACAGTGACCATTAGGCTATCATCTTCCAGATAAAGCGAACGACAGGAGCAAAGCAAATCAAGAACACTGCATTATCGGGTTGGACATCCAAAAAACTTAATGAATAAATGTTTGAGGAAATATTTCTGCAGGAAGCGATGCCGGTGGGAAATGCACGGGAAAAGATGGCGCAGGACCTTGAAAAGTTATAAAAAGCGTGTGACGCTTCCATGCCCCGCCCCCACACGAACAAACAAATACCCAACTTCTGGTGGAATGCCGAAATCGAAGAACTTCGTAAAGTTTGCCTTAAAGCCAGAAAACACAGCCAACGTACCGGACACCGATCTGAGTCTGAAGGGTTGCACAACCAATAGAAGAAGATGAGGAAAGAATTGCAAGCAGCCATTTCTAGAAGTAAAACTGAACACTTCAAGAGATTATGCAAGGAAGCGGACTTCGACCCATGGGGAAGTGCATACAAGGCACCGCTGATCGCCAGCCCTGATTTGCTGCGGAATATCATTAGCACTCTCTTCCCATAACTTTCAAATGAATTGAACCTACCCACTGTCCAGATAGATCCCGGGGAAATTCTCGAGGTAATCACGAAAGAAGTCCTGAAAGCCGCGAAGAAGGTTGCCGAAAATAAAGCCCAAGGTTTAGACGGCATTCCGAATAAAGCACTGTGCTTATCCCGAAACCAAATAAACCTTTGGTTGATCCTTCGTTCTCTAGACCTATAAGCCTGCTAAACGGCATCGGCAAACTTTTCGAATGAATCATTTTCAATAGGCTTGTACCAATCACAGAAAAGCAGGGTGGCCTCTTAGACAGGCAGTTTGGATTCCTAAAGGCATGATCTACAGTCAATGCCATCACCACGGTGACGGAAATTGCGGAAACAGCAATGGATGCCAATAAATCTTGCGCGGTAGCTACTCGCGACGTGAATGCCTTTAATATGGTAAAATGTAACAAAATAATTGCGGCTTTAGCCAAATTGGGCGCTCCTAAATACCTGGTGCACACAGTCATGGAATTTCTCTCTCACTCTCCGTATACAACAACCTGCGGGGTTCCACAAGGATCAGTCCTCGGTCCTTTCCTGTAGATAATAATGTATGACGGAATTATAAAGTTGCAACTACCCAAAGGCTAGCTTCACAGACGATATTGGAGTAATTATCATGGCACAAGATATTGATGGGATCGAGGTATTCACAAACGAGGCAATTTTTGAAATCAGGTCTTGGCTAGGGGAAGCTGCTCTGACACTCGCGGAGCATAAAACCGAGGTAGTCTTGATTACCAACCGAAAGAAGCAAACGTCGATAAAGATCAGGATTGATGAACAAATCATGCAGTCGCAGCCAACGCTTAAATACCTAGGAGTCATGGTTGACCAAGGACTGAAATTCAAGTCCCATCTTGAAAATTTAGCAACCAAGGCTTCCGTAGTGGCTACATTATTAACAAGAATGTTAGCAAATATAGGTGGTTCTAGGTAAAGCGGTCGACTCCTGATCTCGAGAGTTGTTAGCTCCATCTTGTTTTATGCAGCTCCAGTCTGGGCATTGTCATTGAAGGTGGAAGCAAATAGAAGAAAAATCGCAGCCCCATGCCTGTTGAGTGCATTGCGAATGTTATGCGGTTACCGTACAACTTCAGAAGCAGCTTATGTGATAGCAGGCATGATCCCCATTGACATCTTGCCGAACGAGGGTCGACGCCTCTATGACCCATCACATGCAATCGGCGAGTCCTATACCTATCATTGGCAATTGGCACGAAGTGAATCGATTTTGTAATGGCAAAAAAGATGGGATGATTCACTTAAAGGGCGCTGGACACACGGGATTATTCCAGATGTCTCTAAATGGATCAAACAAACGCACGGTGAGGTTAATCACCACCTAACTCAATTCCTAAGCGGACACGGAGGGTACCGTGCATACCTTTATCGCTTCGGGCGTGGCGACTCCCTGTATTGCCCGACATGCTTTATGATTCCCGAAAATGTGGAGCATGTTGTTTTTAACTGCACACGGTTCGCCGCACACTGAGTGGAGGCGGAAATTGACGGCGAGGGACGGTTGACACCCGAGAATATCGTGGACCGCATGCTAACTTCTGAAACATCTTGGAGGATAGTGGAAAAATTAATGAAGGCGATCCACAATCTGCTGAGGAGGGAGAAGCTTCGGAAGAAAGTTACAAATAACGATAGAAGCCGCAGTTCCTAACTGATCCTGCCCCGCGATGTAATACTGAAATGGCAGTCCCGCGGGGTAAGCGAAGGAGAAGGAGGTGGTTTTAGTGGGTAAAAGTCTCATATAACTTCATGGCAGGAGCCAGCGGTAAGTTTTAAACCTTTCCTTCTCCTAACTTATAAAAAAAAGACAGACAGACAGACAGTAAACCAATTTTAATAAGGTTTTGCTTTAGATAAAACCTTAAAAAGAAACATGGTTTATTACACCCAAGTGGGTAGACACAAAGAGATTTAACTTCAAACTAAACAGCACTGTCGATACAAATCCGAAGCGCGTCCGCCAACGGCAGCTGTCACGAAACAAATGACCCACAAGTGCAGAGAGAACAAATGAGCAATGACACATTTGACCAATAAGATTGACCGCAATGACGATGTAGTCGTCAGTAGGGACGTTGCAGGCCGAGGAGTTGCCAGAAGGCATCTTCCTCAACATCAGATCGACCTGCCTATGGTGCGTATATGGTGACGAAAGTAATAGTGCGATCAGTGATATAATAGCGAGCTTCACCAGCCGATCTTCAAATCGCTCGGTTTCTTCAATGGCGTCACGGAAACCCTCACAGAAGGCAATTCTAACACCAGATTGATTATATGGGCAACCAAAATAGAGAAGTTTATAGCCATCTTTACCGCGTTTGTTCTATGTCGGAGCTTTTTGCATCATACCATTGGCACGTCCTCACACCGTTCATGCATCAAGAATCTTTTCCTATTTTTCGACAGGACTGGGGCTCCTCCTGCCGTGTCAACTGAGGTGAACACCTCAGTATTTCTTTGAGGCTTTGAAGTCAATACGATCATTTTTTTTAAAAAAAACTGATATTTGGACTGAAGGTGAAAATCCGAGTTAGTCTCCTACCGAATAGGGATAAGAGATAAGATAAAGTGGGGATCGTACACATAGCTGAAACTATTTAGTTGCATATTAATCAAATAGGATACTTCCAGTCAGAAGAGACTAAGTCTCGTTGAGACCCACATTGGGCGCCTTGCGGTAAATACTTTAGTTTTAGTTAATTCGTAATAGTATTCTTTCTCCTCCTCTGTCTACATAATTAAGAATAACTGTAAGAAATTTGTCACAGAGCCTGCTGTATAGGCGCCTGATCAAATACGCATTTAACATCATGTCGGCTCTAAAAAGCTAATCAGTAATTTTCTTATTGTATATATTTCCCATGTCTACCTGAGTATCAACTACTCTACAATCAAAATCTAGATTTTCCAATTAACAGATTTCATAGTTGATTCGTGGCCTTTTTTCGCTGCCGACGTCAAAGCAAATTCCTTACTTCTACATTTCCACTGGGTACTTGAAGGAAAATTTTTCATGTCATTGGATTATATATCAAAAAACTGAAATTATCATGACACGGACTGCAATAAAACCGTCCCCTACGATACACAATATATTTATCATGATTGCGGAAAATAGAAAATTACGTGACACGTATCCGCTTTGATTCGATCGAACTCAGACCCTACATATCAAGAAAAAAAAATATATCAAAACTGACACGTTTGCCTTCTTAAATTCAAAGGTTGCCACCGATAAGTGCCTTCAATAAATAAAAATGAAAAAAAAAAACAGATAAGAATAAATCAAGCTGCACTGACTAACCAGATGATTCCTTGACTATAAATTTAGTCAAAATTAAAAATTCACGTAATCGTAAAACTATTCGCAAATTATCACCATTTCCCCTATCGTATCGATTGATTATGTATGTAAGTATATCTTCGGTTACATACTACGATCAACACCAGCTTTTATTTACCGATCGAATCAACCTTTCTACTATTCGTATCTTTTCTTATCGCTTCGCGATCACGCTTCCATCGCGATCATCCAATAAAATTGCAGAAAGAAACCTAAGCTTTCCTCCAATTTGCTTTCGACGGACGGCCTGCATTAGCAGGTTTCTTATCTGCCGTGGAAAAAGGCGGTCTGTAGATTTCTATTCAACTGGCGAACAGATAGATAGACCAATTATAAAAATGTAGATACTCGTCCAGCTACCTTAGCCGCACGAATTGTGGGCGGCTTCAATTCAGTCGGGTAAACTCAATTTTATGATTTAGATGTGATTACGGAGTCTGATTGCAATCGCCCCCTCACAACCAATTGCACTCGGCGAGGGTATCACGATCGATTTCACCTTGCAAATGGCAATAATCGACAATTGGCAATGATCAGCGAATTGAGAGCACCGCGGACTTATTTGCGTTTAATTCATGGCTAATTAGATGCGTGATTGTATCTGAGGTGGAATATGGTCTCCAGGTTGTTATACCATGGACAGGAATGGACCAGGAGTACCTACACAGTTCATTTCCATTCGCTCTTATATAATTAGTGCGGAGCTTCTTTAATTAGTCTTGGCTACCAAGTCCTAAAGTATCTTTCCACTAACTTACCTTAGGTCTAGATTTTAGCTACATATCTGCACGGCTGTCCGCGCTCTTCGTTTTTAAATCTGTTAGTCACGTAGACTAAGATTTTATACTCAAGTCACGACGGAAGGTGGAAGTCATCGGTTTCAGTGGACACTTTCAAATGTCTCAAGTCTTACATTTCTTTTTGGAAACGTTTCTTTGCAGTTTGGTTCAGGCTCATATGGAAAACCCCAAGATAAAAGAACGGATCTACTGAAAGCAATAATCAAACTTTATCCAGCCGAAAAAGATATTCAAAAAATTCTTCAAATTCCGGTTACTAAAACACAAGAATGCTATTTGAATCTCAAAGGTCAAGTCCATTTTTATCTAACATGGGGGGGGGGGGCTGAGGAATTCAATACCTTTTTCAATTTCAAAGAATCTCTCCAATGACGCAAATTCGAACTTCCACACTTGTATCCGAAGAAAGGTCAAATGGTGGTTTGATCTGAAATCAAAACCAGTGATGAAGCACAGAACCCGGGAAACACCTCCTGAATCAACAGCTCTACCTGTATGTGGTATTCGCTAGGAGTCCTCCTTCTATGAAAAAATGCAGACAAGATTAGGGAATCCTAAAATAGGGAAAGCTGCCAAATAATCCTCCAGGTTGGGAATTGATATACGGTTTATGGCCTCACCCCCTACCAACTATGATACTTGTCATGAAGCCGAGAAAAGGAAGAAAGAAAAAATCTAATTGCTTCGCGAAATGAGGCAATTGAGTGGGAGCAAGATCGGCGATGACTTGATGAAGTCACTCTGGCTACGTCGACTCCCGGAGGCGGTCCTCGCGTGCGCTCCGGTTCGTTGGAGGCATTGGCAGCTGCGGCCGACAAGGTGCACGAGGTACACGCGCGCCCAACCATAGCGGCCGCTCAGCAGCCGTCGGATGAAGTTGGCGAGCTGAAGCGCGAGATAGCCACCTTAGCAGCCAATATGGCTGAAATGCGGGAGCCTCTGGACGCTCAACGAATCAACACCTACGGGTATAGGCAAATGGACGTCAGTCTTGGCTTGCGTAGAATGTTTTCGTGACGATTCATCCTGGCGGAGGACAATTCTTGTGTCGCTATGGGTTGCTGGTGGACTTACAAAACAAGTCTCTCATAGATCCAACAACCAACCTTAATTTGTCGAGCCAAATGTCATCTCATCCAATTAACAATCTTTCCGTACTTTTAGAAGACATTACCGACTCTCGTGTTCGGGCACTTCTCCAAAAGTTCAGCCAGATTATTACCGAGTGTAGTCTCTCTAAACTAGTGAAGCACAATGTGCAGCACCACATTAACACTACTGGTTCCCCGATCTTCTCGAAGGTGCTCTACCACCCAAGAAACTGGCGATTTGGCGGAAAGAATTTGAACAACTTGTTCAATAGGGTGTCTGTAGACCTTCAGCTGTTGGTCTTCCCCACTGCATATAGTCCCTAAGCGAAATGGCGCCCCTGTGGGGATTACAGAAGGCTAAATGCACACACTGTTCCTGACCGATATCCAATCCCGCTCATCCACGACTTTGCGTATCATCTCGCAAATTGCCGCATCTTTTCGACCTTGGATTTAGCCAAGGCATATCATCAAATCCCTGTAGCTCCAGATGACATACCAAAGACGGCAATATGCACACCCTTTGTACTCTTCGAGTTCACCCCAATGACTTTCGGATAGTGCAATGCGGCGCAAACCTTTCAAAGGTTCATTCACTCAGTTCTGCGAAACCTCGATTTCTGTTTCGTATACTTGGATTATGTTTTGGTCGCCTTTTCCACTGAGTCTGAGCACTAAGCCCATCTTGAGTGCATTTTTCAACGTCTCCCTGATGCCGGGTTAGTCCTAAACGTTGAGAAATGCAAACTCCTTCAAACATAGGTGAGATTCCTTGGCCACTTCATTTCCCCGGAAGGAATACAGCCCGACCCAGACAAGAGGCAAGCAATTACAAGCTTCCTACGTCCGAAGACAGTGAAGGAGTTGAGGAGGTTTTTGGTCATGCTAAGCTTTTATCGTCGTTTTCTGCCCAAGGCCGCCCAACACCAGTCCGTTTTGTACGCGAACTTATCTGACCCCAACACAAAGGACACACGAGAGATTGTGTGCTCTGAAGAGGCTGTCCGCGCGTTTGATAAATTCAGTCAACAACTGGCCGACGCTAGACTCTTGGCATTTTCTCTACAAGATGCACCCCTAGCCGTTTTTGTTGATGCCTCTGACATCGTAGTAGATGCTGCTCTTCACCAAAAGATGAATCAGGGCTGGCAGCCATTGAACTTCTTCTCTAAGCAGTTGAACCCTGCTCAACGGAACTACCATCCTTACGATTGACTCACTCATTGATTCACGGACCATAAGCCTCTCACGTATGCTTTGAAAAAAAAGACCGACAGAGCGTCCTCTCGTCAGCTTCGATACCTGAGCTTTATAAGCCAGTTTACGTCAGACATCCAGCACGTGTCCGGCGAGGACAACATAGTTGCTAACGCTTTGTCCCGTCTCTCCGAAGTTAACATCCCCGCCTCACTCGATGTCGCGGTCATTGCCAAGGCGCAGGAGGATGACACAGTACTTCAGAGCCTCAAACCCAACCCCAAATACAAATTTCGGGAGTTGTCCATTTTCGGCTCAAATCTCTCTCTCTGCTGCGAAGACTCGAAAAAGGGACCCCCCTTTCGCAAGGAAGTGTTCTACGAGGTTCACGACTTAGCGCATCCAGGCATCAGGACAACAAATCGGCTAGTCACCGAGAAATATTTCTAGCCCTCCATGAACAAGGATGCCAACTCCTGGGCCGGAGAGTACATCGCATGCCAGAAGCGTAAAGTTACCAGGCATGTAAGGAAAGAAGTGGGCTCATTCCCCCGCACTACCAAGCGGTTCCACACCATACACCTCGACATAATAGGGCCTTTTCGAGACTCGCACGGTTTCAAGTATTGCCTTACAATCATCGACAGGTTTGCCCGGTGGCCTGAGGCAATACCTCTGAAGGACATTACGGCGCAATCTTAAGCCGAAGCCCTCTGTCGAGAGTGGATCCCTCGCTTTAGTGTCCGTGCAGTGATTATCACTGACCAGGGAATGCAGTTTGAGTCCATCCTTTTTTCAGAGTTTCCCAGGATTCAAACGCCAGCGGACTACGGCATACCACCCGCAATCCAAAGGGATGCTAGAACTTTGGTACCGGACGCTGAAAGCCGCCATTATGGCACGCGAAGATCCGTCCTGGGCTCAAGTTTTGCCTCTCGTCCTACTCGACCTACGAACAACCTGCCAAGAGGAAGGTTCCTAAGTGATCCGGTGTGAATTGTAATAAAGAAAAATAGTTTACACGCCTTGTTTTCAACTGGCTTTGTTTTTCGCTCGTTACCTTTCTCAGTGAATTTGATGTTTTTGAAGTATTTGGAGGGCATGTTCAGTTCCTAATCTTCAAGCAAAGATGAAACACTCCCAGTGCCAGGCTCACCGATTATTGTAGATTCACCGCAACGCCATGGATCGTAAGGAACAACAATAAAAGCCATGTACGAAGATAAACAAGTTGTTGTGAAAGTTCTTGATAAATTGAAAGTTGAAAAACTATCGACAATTGCAAACGAAGCAAAATAGGAAAATTTGTTGTGCAGCTGAGACAGCATTTTTGCAGTGATTAAAAATTTGTGGAAGACAGACTCCCCATTTCAGTGGAAAACCTACACACGTTGTCTACAGTTCGGTCACCCAGAAAGGATAGTGCAGAAACTCCCTCAAGGAGAGGAACTAGAAACCTGACTATGGTCAGCCTGCCGGTGATACTATTACCTAACTCCTCCAAAAAACCGGAGAGGAACTTCGGTCGCAAAACAGGAGGGACTACAGTCGAGTCTGCCAGAACCTTCTCCTCCGTCTCTACCAGAAAAAGCGGAACAAAGGGAACCTGTTGAACTGGACACATTTGGTCTATTTCCGGTATGTGGAAACAGATCCATGCAGCGTGGACACTGAGAGGGCTCCTAGCCAACGACAACAGGAGGCGAAGTTTCTTGAGAATGAAGACATAGGCGTAGCTGCACCACCAAGTATGGCGATGTCTAGAGAAATCGGACGCAAGAAAGCGGAACTTTCGGCGGAAGGTGAGTATCAGCTGATAACCCCGGTTAAATCCACATTGAATGCAGCAGACTTTTCAGTTAACCGCGGTTTTCATATTAGACTCCATTTATGTCTACAACGATGAGAGTTAGTCAAGTCAACCTGCAGCATGCCAAAGCTTCTTCCTATCTACTGGCGACAAAGCTGGCAAAGTTGCAGGACTGTCCTTATATATTTTTGGTTCAAGAGTCATAGGTTCGTTTTAACAGAATCTGTGGTATTGGATCAGTCAAGGGGACTAGGACTTTCTTTGATGACCGAGGGCCTGCGTTCTGATGTCAAAATTGTTAGAGGCAACCATGCTGAGACAATTCTATTGCCAGGACCTAGTTGCAGTCAACTTACATGACTAATGGTTAATGGTAAGAGGAAAAACGTCATAGTTGCCTATGCTTACTTACCCTATGACTCTTTGTGACCTCCGTCGACGCAAGAACTAGGAAATCTGCTAATGTATGCAGAATCAAGTGGCCTTGAACTCTTAATAGGTTGTGATGCGAACGCTCTGCATATTTGTTGGAGCAGTATCAAATCCAATCCTAGAGGAGGGAAGCTGTTTGATGTTATTACTTCAGCTGGTCTGATGACCGCGAACGTAGGGTGTGTCCCTACATCAGTGGGGCCAAGAAGAAGTGAAGTAATTGACCTAACATTCTGCACTTCAAGTCGTTAGAGTTGATTAGAAACTGGCGAGCGCTAGATGAAGCCTCACACTCAGACCACCGTCACTTAAAATTTAGTCTTACTATGTCAGGCATACAGTCTGTGATACAAAGACGGAATCCTAGGGAAACGGATTGGACAAAGTTCAATAAACTTCTTGGCGACAACGTCGAATTCCCTAGGCAACTAAGGACTCCTTTGGCAATAGAAGATCAGTTGGAAACTCTGAATTTTATAGTGCTTTGAAGAGGCTTTCCTATTTTTCGAAGTAAACGCAGGTTGAGTCGGTCAAGTTGGACTCTCTTAGAAAACCGAATGGTACTTGCATAGACTCGAAAGTTGAGTCCATATAGACTCTCTAGAAGTACACCTCCCGGGAGAACATGACTCAGAAGTGGGAAGAAGTGACTTGGCGGCCTCTGCCAACCTTTCAACACGAAGGGGAATTGGGACACTGTGAGAGCGGTTGTTGCCAATGACAAGGAGAGAGCTGCTATACTATCATTTGAACACTTCAAAGCACGTGGGTTGCTTCTGCCCAGCGATGCTGGAGGAAGATATATAGCACTTAGAGCGATTTCTAAGAAATATTTTTCGAGGATGTCTTGCTCTGGGCTACGGGCTTTCCTCTTGCCAGAAGGTTAAGGTAGTCTTCATACCAAAGCCTGGGAAGACTATTCAAATCCAAAGAGCTTCAGACAAATCATCCTAACATCATTTTCGCAGAAAAGAGACTGAGGAGACAGGTTCGGTATCATATTCACGAGAAGGCGTAAGGTCGGACCCACAAAATAAAAACGAACATACTTACTAACGTGGAAATTCCTGTTGGTGTCCTCATCACTGTTTGGCTTCAAAGATAGAGGACGCGATAGGGGTGTTTGTGGACATTGACGGTACTTTTGACTATGCGTCCTTCCAAAAGCTCTGTGATGCCCGCAGAGAGCATGATCTTGATAAAACTTTCGTTGAATGGATCTACGCTACACTAACGAAGAGATTGTAGTGCGCTGAAGTGGGTGTTGATCGCTACCTAACAACTTAAGCGACGAAAGACTACCCCAAGGAGGTGTGCTACCGCCACTTCTGCGGCATATACTGATCGATTCACTACTATGCTCACAGCAAAATCTGCCAATACACGCTCAAGGTTGTGCAGATTAGACATGGCTGTGCTAGCTGTTGGCGGAGATCTCGGAACGGCGCATAGAAATACACAACGTGCCATTAATTTGATTGACAGTTGGTACCTAAGGCATGGATTTTCAGAAAATCCAAAAAAAAAACACACACAAAAGGGGGAAACTTAATGGTGTTTGTCTTCCAGCCCCCCCCCCCCTCCCTCCGTGTCGTAAAAATGACGAAAAATGCAAAGTCGACGGATTGGTGTGGGCGAAAGGGGAGACGACCCACATTCAGGAAATGCAAGAATTTCCATGTTACGAAGTCGGAAACGAGGGATATCTTGGAAAATCCACGGCTTCTAGGCCCTGGCAAAATCGCGGATAATTGAAAATTTCCACGACCCTCGGGTCGCAAATATGACGAAAAATGAAAAGTCAGCGGATTACTGCGGGCGATACCTCGTTCGAAAGGGAAGACGACCCATACTAAGGAAAAGCAAGAATTTCCACGCTACTACGTCGGAAACGAGAGATATCATGGAAAATCCACGGCTTCTAGGTCCTGGCAAAATCGTGAAGAATTGAAAATTTCAACGACCCCCCTGGGGAGAAGTGGCGAAAAATGCAAAGTCTGCGGATTGCTGTCGGCGATACCTCCTTCGAAAGGGAAGACGACCCTCATTCAGGAGATGCAAAAATTTCCACGCTATGAAGTCGGAAACGAGAGATATCTTGGAAAATCCACGGTTTCTAGGCCCTGGCAAAATCGTCGAAAATCGGAAATTTCCGCGACCCCCGGGTCCAAAAAATGATGAAAAATGCAAAGTCGGCAGATTGCTGTGGGCAATACCTCGTTCGAAAGGGGAGACGACCCACATTCAGGAAATGTAAGAATTTTCACGCTACGAAGTCGGAAACAAAATTTGGCGTAGGAGATCAACGGCTTCTAGGCCCTAGAAAAATCACGGAAAATTGACAATTTCCGCGACTTTTGGGGCGTAAAACTGACAAAAAATGCAAAGTCGGCGGATTGCTGTGGGCGATACCTCTTTCGAAAGGAGCGATGACCCACGTTCAGGGAGTGCAGGAGCCACTGTCGCGTTCGAGGCCCCGAGAAAGCTCTTGAACACTTTGATTCAAGAAGGCCAGTAAACATGGGAATTCACGGAAAGTTCAACACCCGAATTAAACGTGGAAATTGAAAACAAAAAATGAAGACGGCTCGAGTGGCTATTTAGCGATGCAACCTCAAAGATCATTGGACATTTGAAGCTGGAAAAGCATCGGTTGAGGATGCGATTCGTCATTGACCTCTCCCCTCAATCCCGACACTCCCGTCCGGTGTTTTACGGCTCCTCGTGCGTGGCCAGATCGTTATTTTATTTATTTTCAATTTGTGGGTTTAGCCCGTGTGTTGATCTTTCGATGGTTTCGCACGAATTTCCATTTCTGTTGATTTGGATTGTCCAGAGCCGACCCACGTTTCGTTCAAGAAGACGTGAAGTTTTTTTAAAAGCCACGTGAGGGATTGTAGTATTCAAAGGACCATGCCATATTGCCGAGCTTGGGCGTACCGGTTAAACATTTGAATGGAGCTTCAGTATTTGCAGGCGAACCTTCAGGGTCAATTTCGCCAACTTTCCTTTATTTTCGTTTATTTTGGTAGTATCCACTCGAATGGTCGTTAGGCAATCGCACAATCGCATTGCACTGCACTATGTTAGGATTTCAATTCCCTCAGCTGGGTTTAAATATTAACGAGCTTTCCTTCACCTTCTCTTCCGCCTTTCTAGATCCAAATAAAATTTCCTTGGAAAATGAGCAGAAATCATATAGTTGGTATGTAGGTGGCATTAAACTGTCCGACGATCCAAGGGTTCGGGGCGTCAACTTAGAGTTGCCAATCTCGTGCCTCGGGTTCGAATTCTGCCCTGGTCATTGTGTTTCCTGATGGCCTAAAGCGGATAAAACAGTACAAAAAGGCTGAGAGCTGGACCTACAGTTCTTCCATAGCAGAATTGGGATTTGACCGCTTACAACACGACCCGATCGCAACCCTTTTAGGCCAGATGCGTACAAATACGTCCAAGATCACGGCAGCATGCATGTGGTACTGGCCCACAGGGTACTATGCCGCCAGACCCCGCACACTCTCTAATTCGCAATGCCGAAGCTGTAGAGAGGAAGGGGAAACTCCGAACCACTTCCTTTGGAATTGCTCAGCTCTTGATAGAGGCACGGTGTGCACACTAGGTAAACCATTATTTGAGAACCTCGGAAAGATCTCTGCTCTCAGGGCGGGATACCTGCTATCTTTCTTGAATACTTCGGGCTGGATCGGAAGATCTGAGCCGACATGGTCTTAAGGGTTTGATTCATCAAAGCGGTGCACTACATCGCTAATCGGGCTCCCCGGAGCGGGGTACAGAGCTCAGCCATCATCAAATCTTTGGTAAACCATCCGCTGGTTTTCATTCTGTGCCGATGGTATAATACTACTCAAGTAGCCAACACCTTATATAACTTCAATTAACTCAAATAAATCACTTAATCCCTCATGTACGTATTTTGCTTGAGGATCAATTTTAATGAGCAATTAAGTGCAATTCTGAGAACAATTTACTTTCGAGGATCAATCGACCGCGCTCATTTGCAACTGACCGATTCGTTCATGTGTTTCCAATAAACAGATTTGCAATAATTGGCGCAATCTGCGATCCATTATGCATTGATCTAGCTTTTGGCGTGAAACGTGTGGACACATACAATAGTAGCCAGCGGCCACCGAAGTAATAGGTCGACGCCAATAATGTGAACAATGTTCTATTTATACCCTTGCAGTGCAATGGAGGAACCGCCACGCTAACTAGCCGCGTCCAATGGCGGCATACTGACCGTTGGATTGGCATATATGCAAATAATGTGACAAACGCATTGCAAAGAGACCGAGGACCAAAAAAACCCACAATACTCGGTCTAGTAAACATTCTAACATTCTCTTTGATAATTCTGTGACAATTTCAGAACAGCAAGCGCAAACGGAGCGTTCGTACTTTCAATCTAAATATAACGCATTCACGCGCAATAGGTGCTGATGGTGTTCCATAGGTGTCCCATGTGGGTGCGGTGCTCTTAGAGCCGCTTTTTGTGCGGTGCTCAAAGCACTTGGGGTACTTGTCTTTTTTGACGATTTTTCAAGTACTCTATGAATTAATGGAGTAGTTGACTATTATGTGGATGATGTGTGTGTTCAGTGTAAGTTCTTAGACTATGATTGACACTTTCAATGGAAGAGGAATTTTTCAGGCACGAGTATTAAGACGGCGGTGGGTCTGATATGAAAAGATACCGAGATACACTGCAGGATGAGCAAGGTGTCTCAGATAAGATGTACAAGATGAGGTAAGGTGTCTGTGAAAAAGAGACTACGAACCAGTTCAAAACCGAAGTTTCCAAAGATACAGCTATACTATATTCTCTGCAATGGATGATCTAAGGTAAACCTTAATGAAGGTAAATAGAATCCTTCATGGCACAAAAATGTACCAAAGAATCACTTCTTTACGCTTGCCATTGGATAACTCCTGCAACGCCAAAATCAAGAAAGTAAATCCTTCCACGAACTCGAACGAATCGGAGCATACAGCCTTAGCAACTTAGTGAATTTGACCATCTTACCATTAGCAGCATGGGTTGGACACAAAGCCTATCCTATCCTATCCAGGCAACTATCAGCGTAGAATTTCCTCTTCCTTGCTGATGGTGAACTTCAGTAGAATGAAGTCACTGCACTAAACAGTATTCCACGGAACTAATTTATTTGGCCTGCCCTTGTAAATCTCAGAAGCCGAAAGCTGACATGGTGGTCGTATGGGGGCATACCAAAGACTACAGGAATTGTATTACCTAGCGAGTGAATCATCAGTCAAGGCAACCTAACTAGTCGTACAGCGTTTAGACTATCGTGTTTCGAATCTGAAACAGTTCAACTGTAGGCCACTAGGAGCGGGCCGCGTGAACCTTGCAGAAGTGGGCTAAATGAAATCACAAAGTTCATCAAATTCCCTGGTAAGAAATGATAAACTTCGTTGGCGCATGGTCCAAATACCTGTGCAGGTGTTGATCAGAAAGTGAAAATTGCAGTGGATAGGTCACACATTAAAGAAGAGGAACAGCTAAATTTCAGGATGGTCGACGAGTGGGTCGCTCTAGACCTGCGAGGGGCAGAACAGTGGAGGAGGAGGAGTGCATGTTTCTCAGAAAATTATGACGGTAGTTGAAGCACATTGACAGAAGCCTACAGCGATGGTGAGTAAATGTGGCTGACACGCTATGTCCCTTATAAAGGTTTTCTTTTCTAACCATCCTCGCTGAAATTATTTCTAGATTTCGACTATCTTCCATGAATCTCCTGCAATGGAAGAATCATGTCTACCCATTTCCAAATTCTTTCTCTGAGACCACTTCATTGCAGGGACGTCCTCTCGGCACAATTCATCTTCGATGCTACGAATGTGGGTTTTCTATGATTCTCATTCTCAATTCCAAATTTGCCCACTCCCAAGATGCTAGCTAATATTCACCTTTCTCTACCGATTGCATCATCATCCGGACCGGTCTTGGAAGCAGAACATGCCTGGCTGCTCTTCAGCAGATTGCATTCAGTACTATCTCTCATAGTGAGCCTGAAGGTATACTATTATCCTTGCGAAAGACAGTGGTTTTGGAAACGATTGCTTCTGTTTTTCGATTCGGAAGAGCCAGTTCAGAGCTTCACATTGATATACGTATAATTACTCCTGTGCCTAACAGTCACAACCAGTACGATATTACCCGCATAATCTACCACCCTGGCCTCCACCGGAATATTAGACACATGATCCTCTACAATAGCAGACCCAAAGCAAACCATTATGTATATACGCGAAAGCTACGTACCCTTTGGGTCCATTATTGGCATTACAAACGGGAGGAACCGGTAAAACCACTCCCAATCGCTCTTTCCTTCTCCCCAGGGAAACTATCTGGAAGCAATATTTCACATAGGAGGAGGCCCCTTAAACAACAATGTTTTCGGCGTTTCGTGCTTTTGGTCGTGCCGGCTTCCTCGAAAACATTAGTATATGACATGGACTGAAACTTCAGGTGCGCCACCGAATGCTGACTTCACCTACCTACTTGTTCTCACACATTGGTGGTTTCCTCTAGATAGGCGCTGGGAATTAAAACGTACAAAACGGTTAAGCAGTCTACCCCTACCATGATTAATCTGTAACTGATCTGCCGGGGTTGCAACAGTTCTGGTCCTCAAAGAGGGGTATGCGCAGGAGCTGCCCTTCTTTGTTGCCTAAACCCCTTTCACTCAACGAAACATATTGAAGGACAAATAGATCGTGTCGCCAATGGTCCGTCCAGAGCCAACTTTTGACGGAAAACCTTTGAAGAACGAAGACACAAAAATTCACGATGTCGAAAGAATTTGAACCCATGTCAGCAGGTGAAATTTTCTACGAGAGGAACCAAAACTTCTTTAAAATTTCGCTTAAGAAGGAGACATGAAAACCCTAGTAGCAATGCAAAAAATTGCAGTGTTGGTATCGGCTACATCCAATCAATATGATGACATTTAAGGTATCTCATATAAAGCAGCTCGGGCCCATCAAATATCGGACGAGTATATCCTAATAAAGCCTTCTTCAACAAGAAACCTTCACACTCTCGTCTTTTGGGACAAGTTCTCAGTTTTGCAAGAGTCTATGAGTCTTGGGCACGCCGATTCAAGGATGGTGTAAGGCCCAGAGGAAAACCGTGAATTGTAAACTACTATGGAGCACAGAACCTGAGAAATGCCGACCTCCACGTGGTGATCGCTGTAAACCTTTTTTTACCGAAAAACTGCAGGCGGAAACGGATGATGACAAATTGGGTAAACTGATGGTCTCAGTTTAAGTGTCAGTATATAACTTACTGAATTCTTTAACTATCGACAACTTTGACCAATTATAACTTCGTTAGTAATAGTGCGATTTCCACCAAACTTGGTCTATCTTAGCGTACATTGCTGCAAAATTTGGTGATTTTAGGGTGAACTTAAGGGGAGTTTTGCAGTCAAATATTAGAAGTTATAGTAATGTATTATTATTAACTTCGGTATGAAGGGTATTTCGGATCCTGGGCACTATATATGTGCAACCTCCTGATTTTTCCAGATTTTTCAGTTGAGTAGTTTCTGAAAATGAGTCCGTGAAAGAAATGGTCACTTTCGGCCCCCGAACTTCCCACTTTCGAACATATGTCAAAACTAAGACATCTGATACCCCACATGACTGTATTTGGTGAAACACACCCTCCTTCTGCATATATGGGGAGTTCGACCTAGAATGATGTATGCGTGAGCGTTCACAGTTCTTATCTTTCCACCAAACTTGATGTCAATCGCTTTAACCGTTACCAAGAAAATTGCGTGTGACTGACAGACAGGCGGACTTATGAGTGACCAGATGAATATGTGTTCATGTACTTTTCTTTTCTCACTGCACATGGAAGAAGAGGGAAGGAGGAAACTTATAGTGCAGGGGCTCGGAACCCCAGTTCCGGCGGTTCTTGGGAGTGAGCAAACGAGTTCTCGGCCGTTAATATCCCCCAGCCGCAGTGCCTCCGTGTTGTACAATTTGGCCACCGTGGCATCAAATGCTACAAGTGATTTAGAGTTGGAGAAGGAGGTGTTCAAGCGAAGTAGGACCTTGTCAAGCACACCAATTACGAAGACGAATAATGATGGGTTGAAAGGAGATCGCTGCCCGACTAAGCGGTTTCGACACCCACCGCATTCGTTCAAGAGGAACGATCACAGGAAGAACTCCGAAACCAAGAAATTGACCCATTCAGGAAAAGCTTCTCAATTCTTCGATCTCCACCAATGCCAAAGACGCCAAAATATGAAACGCAGGAAAGCACGTCAAATACTATGGCGGAAAGTACGTTTAGAAGGAGTAATCCAGCCAAGATCCATAGAGAACAAAATCCTGACCCGGAGCCATTGAGCCATCCAAGTTCATCAAGGACAAGCAAAATATGCACTGACCTATTAAAAGCATGGTGCGAGGCATTAGGTTCCTCTATAAAAGGTGGCAGGGAACAAAAATGTTGGATGGACGAAGGTCGTTAATAAAACGGCGAAGAGCAAAACAAAGGGCTATCTTACGCGGAAATTCTTAAAAAGGTAAAATCTGACCCCAACCTAAAAAAGGAAATGTTAGCAAGATCCGAAGGACCCAGAAAGGTGATCTCATGTTTGAGCTAAAAAAATCCAGCTTGACCAAAACGGACGGCTTTCGCACCCAAGTGAAGAATTCGCTTGGGGATAACGTCACAGTTCAGGCCCAAAAGCACGAGATCTACTTACAGTGCAAGGATCTTGATGAAGTTCAGAGAAGAAATATGCATAATAAAACATCCTGAGCTTGAGAAAAGCCTATGGTAATATTTAAACGGCCAGAATGCGACTACCAATGGAGGCTGCACAGAAAGTATTGTCCGTCGGAAAAGGTCGAATTGGATGGGTTGTATACTACCTTCAAGAGCAAGAGCAAGAGTTTGGGCACTTTGGAGGGCATGCACCAGCAGCAGTGAGCGATCCGATCGATGCGGAAGGGACCGCAAATGCCTGTTGTGCAAAGAAAAGGAAGGAAGGAATAATCGGCGTATTGGCGGCATATGCCCAGAATTCAGGAAGGGAAAAATGGGGGTAATTCAAATATACCTCAATCATCGCCCAGGACCTACTTGGTCAGACCATTTATGAATCTCAGATAAAAATTGCCATCATAAGTGAACCCTACAGAAACCGCGACGGTGGTGTATGGGTCACAGACTCGACTGATGGAGCGACGATATGGGCGTATGGTCGTCAAGCTATATAAAGCTCCATGAGCCAGACGGCCACTGGTTTCGTGGGGGCGAAAATAAGCGGAGTATACGTTTACAGTTGCAAAGCCCCACCCAATCTCACAATGTCTAAATTTGAAGACATGTTAGACAACCTTGCTCTCGATGCAAGGGGACAAAGTCCAAAGGTGATTGCCGGTGATTTCAACGCATAGGACCTCGAGTGGGGAAGCAGGGTGAGTAGCGCAAGAACCTGAAGTCCATTAGAGGCTTTTGCCCAGTTGAATTTAATTTTGGCCAATGAAGATGATGCACACGCCTCTCGAAATGGGGGTCTTCCTCAACCGTATACCTGACCTTTGTCACCCTTCACTGGTGCGTGGTATGTTCTGCCACGTTAGAGGGGACTACACCGGCAGCGATCACCAGGCAATCACCCTTGAACTGAGGAAGGAGCCACAGGCCAGGGAAACAGGATATCTAAAGCCGAGAAGGGCAACAGGCTGATCTGTAAAAACATTAAACGAAGGAATCTTCTTGGAAGTATAGCTAGACAAACCTACCAAGACAGGCGGTCCCACGGAGAGAGCTCTACATGTCACACAATGCATCGCCAAGACATGCGACGCATCTATGCCTAGGAGGTGTTCATTCCCTGGTAGAACCCCTAGAGGAATAGTGAATTGGCCTACCACCGAACCAGACGAACGGCTCAGAGAACGGTAGGAAAGAACGATCAAGGACAAAAGGAGCATGCTAACAAAGTTGCCGGCAAAACCCTCAAGCTCGGCAT
Source organism: Hermetia illucens (assembly GCF_905115235.1). Classification (NCBI taxonomy): domain Eukaryota; kingdom Metazoa; phylum Arthropoda; class Insecta; order Diptera; family Stratiomyidae; genus Hermetia; species Hermetia illucens. The sequence goes on from NC_051852.1 coordinate 9,495,950, forward strand.
CCAAAGGAGCAAGAGGAAATTTTTTAAGGATCTCTGTTCGGGAGCGACTGTAAACCCGTGGGGGAGAACCTAAAAAATCGTAATGGAACGATTCAAAGGCCGTTCATTTCCGCAGATCACGTGCACTTTACTCTTGTTAAAAATTATCCAGGGATTATTCCACACTGACAGCTTTCAGAGAGATAACAAAGCTCCGGGTCTGGATGGCATACCGAATAGGGCTCTCAAGCTTGCCTTGAAATTTAAACCGGACTAGTTCGCTGAGCTGTTCGAAGCGTGCATATCCGATGGGATATTTTCTTCAGCATGGAAGCGAAAGAAGTTAGTACTGCTACCTAAAGCTGATAAACCTCCAGGTGAGCCAATCTCCTACAGACCTGTCTTTTTGATACTGTGGGGAAAATGTTAGAGCGAATAATCTACAATAAATTACTTGCGATTATTGAGAGCCAGGGAGGCCTCTCAGATCGGTAGTATGGGTTCTGTAAAGCCAGATCAATCATTGATTTCAGCAAAATGGTTACTGGCATGGCCGACGATGGAACCCACGGAAAGCGTAATACTAGCAAATATTGCATGGTGGTGACTCTGCCCGTGAGAAATGCATTCAATTCGGCTAGTTGGAACCTAATACGGGAATCTTTGATAAAGATTGATATACCCCCCATCTTCTAGTTATTGTCAATAACGATTTAGAAGAATGGATGCCATCACTGATGATGGACCCCAGAAGTACATTGTCCCTGCGGACGTCCTACAGGGCTTCGTACTGGGTCCACTGCTGTGGAACATAATGTACAACCATGTACTTAAAATTCCCCTTCTAGAGGAAGCCACAGTGGTGAGAACGCCGATGATATAGCGCTGGTTGCAGTCGCAAAGGTTTGGAAGATGCTGAGTTGTACTCATGCGAAGCGATCAGTGCTGTTAAGGGTTTTCTAGAGCGTTCTGGTCTGAGACTTGCGGAGGAGAAAACGGAAGCGGTCCTCATCACCAAGCGCCGTAAAAGAAATGTTGCCCGTATTTAAATTGGGAATCATATCATCACTTCTAACTCTGCTATCAAGTACTTGAGAGTGATGATAGACGGGAAGCTTAGCTGTAAGCAACACGCCTCCACCGCAAGTGTGGCCCTGGCTAAGATGATGCCGAACGTGGGAGGGCCACGGCATGCTAGGGTAGTGAGTTAGGCTCCAATTTGAGGAAAGGCATTGGAGGTCACATTTAATGCTAACAAACTGAGTGTAGTCTACACACATCCCCAAGGATGTGCTCGGCATTCAGGACTGTCTCAGATGATACAGCATTCATCATCTCAGGAATGATGCCCATTGACATCTTGGCAGATGAGATGACGAATATAAAAAATGTGAAGTCTAGCTCTCCTTTATCGGAGATGAAGAACGCCACGAAGATGCGGGGGAGGGGGGGCCTTCCCGCCTACGGTGTTCGCAGGCTTTAGCGAATCTGAGAACATTCACCAGAGGCAGAGATTGTGTGGATTCTTCATTGAAGAAAACCTTGCCGAGGTGTCTTCGTCTGAGATCTGAGGAGGCCGGGCAGCTGCATAACAAGTGCAGGGCCGTCTCCTCTTCCTTCTCACACTGGCTGCACATAGCCGAAACCACCATCTCAATCTTTTCCATATGGTAGTTTAAGGAGCAGTGTCCCGTTAAAAGCGCTACTAGAGTTTTCATGTCCTACTTCTTAAGGGACAACAAAAATGCCCCTCTGGCGACCCCAGGTTCTTTCACAAGGATGTTCGCCTGCCGGCAAGAGTTCAAATTTCCCCACTCGGCTGCGTGAATCCTTGCAATTTCATGCTTTAGAGTGAACTTGACAATGGATGGCCGGATTCTAAAAGTTGGTCCTGGTCCCACCATTGTGGGTCGGTGGACACACAGGTTCATTCCTGCCAGCAAGGAGTGGCTAGAGAGACCGCACGGTCAGATGAATTATAATCTTACCAAGTTTCTCACGGAGCGTGGGGGATATCTCCGATTTAAACTGGATACCTCACCCAATTGTCCAAAATGCAATGGAGTCCCAAAGGACCCAGAGCATGTATTCATCCACTGTCTAAGATTTGTGGAAGAAAGGAAAAACCTAGAGGGGAGAGATTTATGAAAAAAAACTATTAAGTTCCAATTGAAAGCCTTCAAGCATCTACGAGTGTCCCAATCCATACATAATTCATTTGGAAGCAACTACATTCAATGACCTTCCTTTAATAATTTTAAATGACTAATCTATCAAATGCTTAAGTTTTTCGATCTTAAGATAAAATTCTCAAATCATGTTCTATTAGTCACCTATGACAGCACCACTATGTCTAGGTTGATTCTGATAAGTGAATTTACATCGAAAAATGACGAGCGCTTTTGGGCCCAAATGTATGCACATGTACGAGGACAGATAAGAACAATTCGTAGATAAACCCATCAAATTCACCGAAATCTGATATTGAAGGTTGGTAGTTGGGAGTCCAATCAATTGAAAATTTTCCACAGGCTTATTGGCTTCTGCTGTGCCCAAGATAAGACCCCAGGATCAGATGGGATCACTCCACATAGATCGCTGGTGCTATAAATAAAAGTTGACGCTGCATTTGGTATGAATTAAAGCTCCCAAGTGGCCTTCCACTATCTGTGCAGTCCATCTTTCATCTTTCCATACTCAGATGTAATTATCTAATTAAATATGTTCTTGACTCGATTGGAATGGTTTCATAAGACCGCGCAGCCATTCAGAACAAACTTTGGACTTTCGCAGGGATATAAAACCGTCAAAAGCAAGGATTCGAATTAATTTTCTCGATTTCCCATAAATCTATTGACTTATTGATTAGATCGACTCATAATGAGAAAGCCAAGAATCACGTTTGCGCCATTAACTCGAAAGACTGCTTCAATTCCATCCATGCGCGTATCTTGATATAGTCCAACATGTGTGTATGTCCCTACTTGAGCGCGATATATTTAAGACGATTTTATTCGATTTTATACTTTATACTTGGAGCGATATTTATGAAAAATTGCAATTCAAGAAAAACAGATAAAACAAGAAAAGCCAACGGGAAAAAAAGGAAAATCTAGAAAACTGATCGTAAGAAAGCAAAGACAGCGTGTTCTCGTGAGTGGAGACAGCCTGCTGCAATGTGGCTGTCTGTTCGTCTGTTTGTCAGTAAGCTGGCTAGCTGGCAGCCAAGCAATGGCGGCAGGGGGCTGAATGTTGAGCATGTTTAGTAGCAATAATTGTTGTTGAACTTGAACTCATTTCTTCGTAATGTTCTTCTCAAAGGTTTTTTCAATTCTTTCTTTTTCACAGAGACAAGGCTATTTTGTATTTCTTCGCGATTGAATATGAAATGTGGGTGGATTGTTTTCAGATTGAAATTTATTATTGAAGATGGATTCGGTAGTAATTTTGCTGAGCGGGGGTGGTATTATGCAAATGGGGATAATTTACGGAGAACTGTGTTGAGTTTAAATTCGGTGTACCGGAAGCAAGGTGCACTACTTACCGTCGGAGCTAGGCGATCCTTTAGTTTGGAATAAGTTTGTAATCTAAGATAGTTGCATTCCTACCACATTATAGCTGTGAACCTTTATATTTATTGCTAATCGAGAGAGAAAAGGGTTTTTTGTGAATTCTTACCTGAGAGCCCTTATTTCATGAGGGGCAAGGGGGGTCTCCCTCGACCTACCTTATCATGGTGAGGGGGCTCAGTAAGGAGGATACTACAGGGAACCAGAGTAAACTCTGGGTACCGAGCGACTCTCAGTTTCAGATCGGGATCGACTTATTTTTCCCGAAAAAACAAAGGTCACGGTAGCCAACTATCAACAAACAAAAAACTTAAAAAGCAAAAACAAAAAAATGCAACATCACTTTGATCATGGCGATCCAACCCTGAGCGAAGGGGCAGCTCAGAGCTCTTCGATGAAGAACCTGATTCTAGACTCAGATTCTCCACTTATTCAAGCGGTAACCAACCCTATTAGGACGCAGTCTTCAATGGACGAGCCAAAGCACTCCCTTCCTGTCGGCATTCCTGACCCCGGGCTCCAATCGCCGCCACCTGCTGAGGCTAAAGTCTTATCTACGGGTAACTATCTGCCTTCGGGCAAAACAATGCCCCCGGGCAAAAAGCGTGGGGCAAACCGCTCAAATGGCTGCAAAGAAGGTTCGGCTGGCAACGGGTAAGTCTTCATTTGCAGCCAAAGTCCTTACAAGGGGTTACACTACGCTTCGAGTCGGTAGGCGTATACCGTAAAATGTTACAGATAAACTTTGCCGACAAAATTACGAACGAGTGGCTAAGAAAGTGCTGGTCCTCCTTCACCGATGTGTTTTTTTGGGGGGCGGGCTTGCGCGAAGTATCCTGAAGAAGGTTTCCGAGCGACCATCTTATAAAAAGTGCTTTCGGGTTTTCGCTGGCTTTCAGAAGAGAAGCGAAGGTGGAGACGTCCTAGAACAACTTAAGGGGGTCATCCCGTGCGAAGGCCGTTTTTTTCGCTTTCTTTAGAAATTTTTTGTGAAGAACTGGATAAAGATACAAATACGGAATTTTCACCATAGATTTATTGATATCTTGAGCGTGTATAGTAATTTTTCCACCCCGATCGCATAGTTGATTATTGAAATACAGAGCAATTTATACACTCATCTCAAAAAAAGGTGTTTTTCTGCTGCCACGCTAGATGGCGCTGTGATCATCTTAAAGAAAAAAATAAACGGCATTTTAACGTACAGACTTAGCTACAGTCCGCAAACTAGGATAATTAAAAAATATTAAAAATTAAATTTTTGGTGCTGTGTTAAACTTTTTTTATGAGTTTTGGTGTTTTTTCACGGCTTCTTCAATGAATAAAAAAAACTACTAAATCAATCGCAATTATCCTACTTTGCAGACCGTAGAAATATGTTCTGAATAAGTCCTGAAAATGTGAAAGAATTTCGTTTGATAGATTTTGGGCTATGCTGGCAGCCGATTTTCAACATGCAGTTTCGAGAAAAACGCATTTAAAAAGTAGAATGCGATTTTTAGCCATAAAACCTTAACTGGCCATTAATCTGCTATACCTAATCCATAAACCTTAGGTTTTTAAAGAAACGCATGTACAGCCTTGGCTTCAATTTTTGTCTTTTTAGCGAAGTCATCCCAACATCATTCGGACCGATTAATACCAGCTTTACTACGGCGATCCACATAAATCTAGCATGTGACTTATCACGTGTTTAACACTATAATTTCCGAACAACTCCGAATATCAAAAAATCACTTTGCCCATATGTTCTACACTATATCTAGATACAATTGATGCCGAAAAAAAAAATTCGATTCCGCGGATCCCACACGGGATGACCCCCTTAAGATGTGACCGTGAACGGTGAACTCTGGGTACCGGGCGACTCCTAGTTTCAAATCGAAATCGACTTATTTTTCCCAGAATGGAAAGGCCATGGTAGCGAACCATGAAGAAACGAAAAACTTAAAAAACAAAAACAAAAGAAATCAACAGAACTTTGATCATGACGATCCAACCCTGAGCGAAGAAGCAATTCTGAGCTCTTCGATGAAGAACCTGATTCTAGACTCAGATTCGCCACTTATTCAAGTGGGAACTAACCCTATTGGGACGCAGTCCTTATCGAACGAGCCAAACCATGAACACACGAAAGCCCCAACGAGTGTGTCTAAGCCACTACTGCTCCTCCTTCAACGATATGTGGGAGGGTGCGTGAAGGATCCTGAAAAAGGTTTCCGAGCTACCATCGTTTAGAAAGTACTGGTTTCCAGAAGCAGAGCGTAATGGTGCTGAGATCCTGGAACAGCTTAGAGTCCAGAATAACCTCAACACCTTCACCTGAAAGCTACTAGGTAGCAAAGCGGAGGAAAGAGCCGATTGGTCGGGAACTTTCTTCACTATCGGCTTTCCTGAACCGGATATTATTATTCTGTTAAGGGAAAGTCGCACCATGTCCTTAAAGAACTATTGTACCCCTTTTGCTGGTGATAGTGTATCTATTAACCATAGCATCTCAAGCAAGCTTATAACCGTCAGGAACTTTAGTATGTTCCTTACTTTTGCATCTGGTGTTCTCCCAGATGCCTCTACCTACTTTGCACATGTGCCGGACACTGTCCCAGGACGTGTATATAGGTTTCATCACACTCCGCACAAAACCTGTAGGCAGTGTCCGTAGATATCCCTAGCTTCCCTAGGTAATAGTTAAGCCGACAGTGACCAGTGAGAATTCCCATTATGAATGGGAGGCTTTTTTTGGTGAGATCTAAGCAATCCTTTGTGCGCATGGGTTCGTATCTCCCAATAAGCACCCTGGAGTGCTCCATTCCTGGTAGGCCCGCCCAGTAGAGTTCCCTCAACCGTTCCTCTTCATTTCTTAGTGTCATAACCATGAAACGGTTTCCGATTCCACAGAAGGGTTTTGGCCCGTGTAAAGGAGTCCCTGCTCCCTTCTTGGCTAGTTCGTCCGCTGCCTCGTTGCCTCCCAACCTGGCATGGTCTGGAACCCAGATCGTTGACACCACCCATCCACGGCAATAGTAACAAACCGCATCCAGGTGACAATCCGGATCAAAAATTTATTCTTAATGTGATTGGCTGCTATTTAAATTAGTATAATTTTGATTTTTTTTTTTTAATTTTTGTTGGCTTGTTTAAAAACAAACATAAAGTAAAACACACTAGGCCGCAATAGCCGGCACAAAGTTTCCTTAAGACAATGGCCTCTGGTGTTTTGCTGGTTCTTGTGGTTTCTCCTGACATTGAGACTCGAGTGGTTCCGCTTGGGAGGTGAGTTCCCCTTCGGTCGTGGTGCTGTTGAATTTTCCTGTTTTCGTTCTTCTATGGGCTCCTCGGAAATTCAGCTTAAGACCCTAACGTTATATGAAAACAACCCTGCAGGCGCCTCCTGCACCCCCGCACCTCCCCTTGCCGCAGTGGCGGTACGGGTACCACGATATAACCCGGAAGTCTGGTTTCGCCAATTGGAGGCGAAGTTCGCTATTTAATCAGGCGCTCGTCGGGCTAGCTAAGGAGTCGATTGGGTTCGTCGCCGGCCTACTCGAAAAGTGCTCTTTCTCAAAGTTAAAGGCACCCTAATCAAGCAACTGTCGTTAAGTATCCTTTGTGCGTAAAGTCAGTAAAACCGAATCACTTGCTGACGGAGCTCACCTTAGGTGACCACTCACTGAGCCAACTGCTGGGTGAGATTAAACATTTTGTTGGAGACGAGGTCAGGTTGGAGCTTCTGAAGTTTATGGTTGCAACGACTTCCGGAAAGCACTCTTTGAAGGTGTTAGGAAACACCGCGACAAGATCCACGTGTTGCATGCACGCCCTTGGTTAGTGAAATGTCACGGAAAGCCATGGTCCAAATCACCCTCGTGGCAACAGTGGGAGCTTTACATTCGGGTGGCAGGTCCTGAACTCGTTCGCAGTCCGCCAACCGAAGTGGGCGATCGAATAGTCGCGTGTGGGGACCTCAGCGAGTCCTGCAATATGCTGGTGCCAACGCATTTTTGCCAACAAAGCAAAGAAGTGTACCAGTCCGTGCACATTCGCGGCATCTAAAAACCAAACTAGTTAGGAACTCCAACAGACATCAGTAGTTCCATATTAGGCGCAGATTTTCTAGGCCACTATGGATTGTTAGTGAATCTGCAGAACAGGTTTCTTACAGATGCCGTAACCTTGCTCAGGTCTTCAGGAAAACTTGCCACCTGCTCTACCATCAGTCTTTCTCTCATTTTTTAGCAAGCAGCAGACCCACGCATTTGCACCTTCCTTCAAAAATACAGCGAAATACCTACCGAAATTAGTCTCTCGCAGCCAGCCAAGAATAATGTACAGCACCACATCTATGCTACTGGCTCCCAAATCTTCTTGAAGATGCGGTGGATGTTTGGATGGTGCGTTACCACTCCATGAAGCTCAGTGTTACTAAGAAAGAATTTGACAGACCTTTAAAGCAGAATATTTGCAGACCGTCAAATAGCTGCTCGTATTCTCCACTGTACATGGTCCCAGAGCCCAACGGCGAATGGAGACTATGTGGCGATTACAAACGTCTGAATACTCAGACCATTCCCGACCGCTACCCCATACCACTCACCTACGACTTTTCGCACAACCTAACTTTAGTGTTTTCACGACCTTGGACTTAGCCAAGGTGTACCATCAAATCCTTTTAGCTCCAGAAGATACTCCGAAAACGACAATGTGCACACCCTTCGGATTCTTTGAGTTCACACGGATGCCTTTTGGTCTGTGCCATGGAGCGCAAACTTTCAGGGGTTCTTCCACTCTGTCCTGCGAAACCTTAACTTTTGCTTCGTGTACTTGGATGATGTTTTGGCCACCTCTTCTTCAGAGTTTGAGCATTTGACACATGCCAAATGCATTTTTCAGCGTCTTCTTGAGACCGATCTTGTTCTTAACTTTGAAAAGTGCAAATTCTTTCAACAGCAGGTGAAGCTTTTAGGCCACATGATTTTCCTTCAATGAATCCAACCGGATTCAGACAAGGTTCAGGTTACCATGAACTTTCCGCAACCAAAAACGGTCAAGGATCTGCGAATGTTTTTGGGCATGTTAAACGTCTATCGTCGTTTCTTGCGCAAAACCGCACAACATCAGGCGATTCTCAACGCCTATTTTTCTGGGCCCAAGACCAAAGACTTGCGCGTGATTCCGTGGTCTACAAACGCCGTCGAGGCATTTGAGCTAGCCAAACCCCAACTGGCGAATGCTGGCATTTTCTCAACCAGATGCACCCCTAGCTGTATTCGCCGTTGCCTCAAACATGGACGAAAATGCTGCTCTTCTGGTAGCCATTGAACCAAGGAATTAAATACAGTTCAACGGAAGTAGATCACATACGATCGTAAGCTATTAGGCGCTTATATAGCAATCAAACACTTCCGATATTCAATAGAAAGCAGGCGTTTACGGACCAATTACCTTTGCTTTTAAGCAGAAGCAAAGCATCCCCTCGCTAACTTCGGCACTTGAATTTCTTAAGCCCGTTTACTTCAGACATCCAGCACGTGTCCGGCAAAGACAATGTAGTGGCAGACGCTTTGTCACGCAGAGGTCAAAACCTCTGCCACCGTCGATTTTCCGGCAATCACCGAGGAGCCTCAGCGACAACCCAAAATACACATTTCAAGAGTTTTCCCTTTTCGGCTCATCCTCTGAAGACCTCTGAAAACTAACCTAGGTGATATATTCCGGCCATTTTTCGCAAGGAAGTATTCCATGCAGTACACGATCTAGCGTACCCAACCATTCGGAAAACGGTTCGGTTGGTCATCATCAACGGCGCAACAGTCGGTATCTGGTCTAGGCCTGCCTTAATAAGGAACTCCAGACATCCCGGCTTTGTGCCGAGGTCCACCAATTCAATATCCCTAAAAGCTGTCTGGCGTCCTGACCTACGCATTGCTCCATCCCAATTGCCATATAGACTTCCCGGGTTGGATCATCCTTATCTATGCGTATTAAGTGACTCACCCACTGCAACCTGTTCAGCCGGATTTTATCCACGACCAGGCAGTCGTGGTATCGCTCATAGATTTCGTCGTTATGTAGGCTACGGAATCGTCCATGTTTGCTAAGTACCCACTTCTCCGAGGAATATATAAGGACCGACAAGATCATAGTCTATATGGTGAGGCTTTCCAAGCGAAACAGTTTTTGCAAGCTGAAAAAGCCTCTTTTGGCTGCCAACAACCGTGCGAGGATTTCAACGACATAGCTGTTATCGGTTGTGATTTTCGACCTTAGATAGAAGAAATTTTCAACGGTCTCAAAGTTGTAATTTCCTATCTTCATTGTTTTCGTTTGACCGATGCGATTCGACGTTGTCACCGTGTACTTCGGGGGTTGTTCTTCCCATGATGTCAATATCGTCAGCCCAGGCCGGTATCATTGGTATCCCTATGTAAGCTATGTAAGCCGACGTATCGCCTGAATACGGGCTCAGTCCCTACTTGACTGTTGAAATCTCCAAGTATGATTTTGATATTATACTTGGGAAAGGCTTCGAGGGTCCGCTCAACTGTCTCGTAAAAGGTATCCTTCTCTGACTCTGCAGTTTCCTCTGTAGGGGCGTGAACGTTTATGAGGCTTATATTTTTCAATTTTCCCCGCAACCACAGAGTGCATAGCCTTTCGCCAATATTTTCGGCTAATCACTTACAAATATTTTTGGCCCTCAATGAATAAGGATGTTAACTCCTGGGTCAGACACCAAGCCACCAAGCACATACAGAAAGAAGAAGGCTCATTCGCTCGGTCTATCAAGCGTTTTCACTGGATCGGCATTGACATCATGGGTCGCTTGCGAGACTCACATGACCAAGTATTGCTTCACAATCATCGATAGGTTTACGCGGTAGCCTGAGGCAATACCAACGACCGACATTTCGGAGAGAACCTTGTCGGGAATGGACCCCACGCTTTGGAGTCCCGGCCGAATTCATTATTGTCAATTGAATTCAGTTCGAGTCTACCCTGTTCTCCGAGTAAGGCAAACTCCTTGGCTTCAAACGCCATCAAACTATATCATACCACCCGCAATCCAATGGAATGCTGGAACGCTGTCATAGGACAATGAAAACCGCTATAATGACTCTTCGTGGTCGCAAGTATTCCCTTTCGTTCTACTTGACCTACGTACAGCGCATCGTGAGGAGTTTGCCGCCAGCTTCGCCGAACTAGTATACATGGAAAATTTGAAACTCCCTAGGGACCCTGTATTCGATACCAGGTCGGCCCTCTCCACCATTTAGCCGTTGCGCTTGCTCCGGGACTCTATGGTCAAGTTAAAATCACCCTTGCCATCCAGTTATTTTTCGACGAAGGCTAACATCCCAAAGGATCTGGACGTTTCCACACACGTCTTGATTCAAGTGGATGCTTTCCGGAAGCCCCTGCAACCACTATCTGAGACCCAATATGAAGTGTTAAACTGAGGGGAGTATTTTTTTAGGCTTGACGTCGACGGTAGCCCCTAGAAAATCTCTGTGTTCAGGCTAAGACCTTTCTTCCCCGGCGCTGAGGTCTCGGGGAAGAGAGGTCCACGGCACCTAAGATTCGATCTGCGTCCTTAGAACTGTCAGGTCAGGAGTCGGGTTTTGTCGCTGAAGCCCAGTATCAGCTGAGGGTGGGGTAGTGTGGAGGCACTTCAATATGGAGCCACTTAGCGGATATTCACCCCAGTCCCACACTCGAGACACACCAGCCTGAGTAGATCGCCTACCTGTCGGTAGCAGGATGGCGGACATTTCTTTAAAGCGACACCTGTGTGCTGTCGGACCTACAGGAGCACTTTTAGGTATTCATCCATGGTATGCCCCACGTTCTACCTCCCACGTGGTGATCAAGTTCATTACACAGTGAGTCCAGAATTCTCAAGTTCAAACAAAACTTAGCTGATTTTGATAATGAGTATCAACTACTATATAAATGGTCATTCCGCTGTCTCGCAAATGCGTCAATGGCACCAGCCACAGTTTTCTTCAAATCACATAAATCTTAATATTGTTAGCTTGTCTTTTTCTTTTATTTACACATCTCAATCTAAATTTTTTTCTCATAAATAATTTTTCCTGTACAACACGTATTCTGTCCTTCATTTCAACACTGAAATTTGAGAAATATTTTTTCACACCGGGGTGTTATCTATCTTGGCATCTTGCCAATCAGAATAGTATCTAAATAGTAAAAGATGGCTTGGTAATGTATTATTCATAATGTCCATTCGGCCTAGCGACATCCAGTCTCTGAGCGCAGAATATCAAATGAATTGATAGCTCCGACATGGGCTTCCATGTTTGATAAATGCGCGTCTGTTACATGTGTAGGTCAATTAGAAACTCACCTTCACATAAGATACAAGGCCTGAGAGGTTTGGATAATACGCAAAGGATGAAAGTTGTATTTTCAGAAAAAGATAAGGAAACGTGTACAAGATACTGGTAAAATTGATAGTGCTATTGCCCAGCTTGCTACCTATTAGTCTGAATTGGTTGAGGTTTTAGATACTTCAGTGTTCGTATCCATCCAACGCAGATGCAATTTATCCATTATCTCCCTTCTGGTTAGACGCCTTCGGGGCTTCCTTCGTACACACTTTGCGGTTAATTTGACGGAAAGATCTCCAACTATGCCCCAAGCATTTAGTGTAAAGATCGGAGAGGAAAATCTTGTCGCCATAAATTGCACATTGTAATTGTGTAGTTTCGCGCCTACTCGAAATGCAATGCATTTTCGAGGTGAATGAACGCATAACGTTTAACGCATTAGTAGCGGGAGAATGTTGTACAACGTGCTGCAACCACCATTACCACCGTTGGTTATCGCAATCACACATGTGGCATGTTAAACAATTCACGCATGCTCATCATAGGAGCCGCTGCACACTATGCACTATCCAACTAGCTACCACCCTCCACGCTACTCGGTGTTTTCCTCCTTCAGCCTGGCCTTATTCGAACTGCATTCGCCCTAGAAGTGCATGTGCATTCCGCAGATGCCAATCGTGTACTTTATGCAATTGCAACGCACATGCGTTCACCATGCCAAATCAGTGCAACGGGAAAATCTTGTACAGTATGTGGACGTGCATTCGTATCAAGATACAAAGATACAAAGATACAAATGTCTTGCAAGCTTTTAAGTGCACCTCTGTCAGTCGGCATGGCGCTAGCTTTAACGTTCTCCAACGATCGACGTGGTGGATTTTTGAGGCGTGATCGCGGCGACCACAATGTCGGCATTGATTGGCAGATGGTTGACGTTGGTCGTGAGCATGCATGCGTTGCAGGCGACCTGTATAATCGTAATTTGTTGGAGCATTGGTTTTTTGGGCTCTCATTATGCAGCCAATTATGACATGGTGCGTCCTTTCACCAGGCGAGAATCGGTAATTTGGCGAAGGGCGCAGTGAAATTATATCGAATTTCACTCATAACTTTGAGGTAAGACTGGATTCTTTTGTGTGGTCTTGCTTTTTACGATGACGATTATTTCTTATGACTGGGCGAAAATGCTCCACTTATGGACCAGATCAGGCGATAAAGGAATTGTGGTTTTCCAACTTTTACTTTGACACTATCTGCCAAGCATAAAGATGAGGTCCTTCCGGTATTGGCAACCATCTTCCTCATCCAGTCGACAATCTGATCGTCTGTTTGTTCAGATGCAATATCCTTTACATGTATCTATCGCAGAAAGTACTCTCTAAAAATGGAAAGCATTTCCAAAGATTTCTACATTTGCCTTCAAAATATTATAATAGCGCCCAATGTGGGATCAGTACCAAAGAAACTTGAATGACAAAAGATTATATCTTATTAACTGTCCTACCTTTACTGTATGTCCCGATCTACTAAGTCGTCGCTATCTACGTATTCGTTCGACGAGACTTTGACTTTTCAAACGGCGCTTCCTACCCCGCCTAACAGTGTAACCTCGACATCTTCTCAGGAGTCTGTGACAGACCTCTCAATCTGAGTTGATTTCATCTGCAATGCTCTATATCCCTGATTCAGCGGCCCTTATGCGACGAATTACGGTCCACCGAGCCTCCGATCCTGTCTCACTTCATCGCGCCTTCAACAGGACAATATCCGTAGCTTCCTAAGCAGGTCACGAATCGGAACACAGCTGCTCCACTTTTTAACATCGTTCCTGTCGCCAACGAAGCTCCACTTCCCGCCGCTGGTATATACCTTGGCAAACTGACAAAAGGCAACAACGTGATTGCGTCTTTGAAGGTCACTTATCCTCAGGAATTTGACATCCTCGGCAACTCTTCTTTCTGGTCTGAAGGTGTATCAAGCCATACAAGCGCCCAATTCCCGCGTAAATTTCAGGACAATCCACCTGCCTCCCCAACAATGTAACTGGATCCATGTTTGCTGTCAGTCTTTTTTATCAGAATGTTAGAGGTTTAAGAACCAAGCTGGGTGTCTTCAATTAATCCATGCTGGCTCAGCAACACATGCCATCTGTATCTCCGAAAACCGGCTGGACGATGCCATATTAAACTCCGAGCTCCCCGGAGGGTACTCCACTTTCCGCTGTGACAGGGACCGGGATGTATCTCCTAAGTCCACCGGCGGTGGGATGCTAATTGCAATAAAAGATACACTCCCCGAACTCGTGTTCTCCTCCTCTGGCTTTCCTTTTGACTGTGTTGCTCTTCGTGTTTCCCCGCCCAACTTCTTCCCGCTCATTGTACCTTGTGTATACGTCTCCTGTACTTGCCCTTCTCACCTGTATGAAGAATTGTTTGACAGTTTCTCTGAACCCCTTATTGTCAGATTCCTTTCCCTTCCTTTCTTCCTTTGCGGAGGTTTTAACCCCTTCCCAATCATCCAACTTTCCAATTCCTTCGAACAACCTCTTCCATTCTTCCCTTCAACTTTTATGCTTTATGAACACTTGCTCTGCCCTAAATTTCAATACCACCAAAATTGCTTAGGTCGCACTCTCGATCTCTTCCTTTCCAACCTCCCCGAGCGCCACCTCTCTTTATTTCCTTACACATCTTCGTATGCCAAAACTGACGCGACGAATTTGAAGCGGATCTCCCTCGTTCAAACTCCAAAACCGAGCGTAAATCTACTAAATTCAACTTTCGCAAAACCAACTTTGGCGGTCTAAACTCAGCTTTACCAGCTTTAGGCAACACAACGTGTGATCAAGCTCTAAGCACCCTTAATAATCTCCTGTCTGATCTCCTTTCCTGATTTGTCCCTCCTTCCCCTGCTTGTTTATGTTCGTACCCAGATTGGTTCATAACAGAGGTTCTTAACAATTCGCCTAATATATGCACTGCGGAAGAAGCTTCGGGCTTCTAAGCATGATGCGACCTTACTCACTTTAAGGCTATAGGCTCACCTATGAAGTCAATGATTAAAAAGGCGCATAAAAGGTACTTATTGAGCGTCGACGCCGCCCTTTCCCGCGGTAACTTGAAACCCTGGCCTCACAATCGCTATTCTCGTAGTCCCCCCCAATCTCTCCCTTCTTTTATCAGTTTTGCTGACTCCACTGCCAACTCCTCACAACGATCCTGCGATATTCTCTGCAGCTACCATGTTTTCCATGTTTTCTCCCTCGAGCACTCCACCCTCTACGCCTCTTCTAATTGCAGACTGCTCCGAATCTCGGGGGAATCCTCTCCACACGCTTTCCTTGGTTGAGTTCTTCATTGATAATCTTTACCCCAATGTCGAACCTGGCCCCAATGGGCTTCCTAACTTCTTCCTTCTTAACTGTAGAAAACACATTTTCCTTCCCCCTGTGTTTAATCTACAACAAAAGTCTAGAAGAATGCTACTTTGCCTATCTCTGGAAAGGGGTCCTAATCATCCCTATTCTCAACAGCTCAAGAGGGTAGGCTACGTAGATATTTTGGAACCACGGTTGAGATATCCAGGTCTTGAAATAACCTCAGATATTATAGAAAACACCAGGGGAGCAGAAAAAGGATGTTGACTAGGATTAGAATGAGTGAAACATAGAGTGTGATGTCGCAATGTTTAGTGTCGGCTTATTCACCAAACAACAAAGTATGTTATCTAAGTTGGATTGCGGGTCCAATTGGGGATGAAAGTGGTCCAAAAAATTTAAGATGTTCAAGCAAATTAAACACAGGCAGGTGAATAAAGAGGGGAGTTTCTTGAAAACAGCCGTTGAACCCGTGGAATTCCGGTGAAAAGAAAAAAAATGGTTTTCAAAACTATCTGAACGCTACTTTAATTGACTAGAGAGGTAGGTGATGATCGGTGCAAATGGCGTGTACCTCCTGCTGAGTGGTGATTCAGATTCTACTGCAGATCATTTAGAAGACCAACGGCCAGAGTCCCTGCCAAGACCTTCACAATTTGACCTCTCATTGGTATGTTTAGGGAGCCCCCTCAGATCCGGTGGAAAATGATGCCACCCTTTGGATGTAAACTCATAGACCACATATTATCACCAAATTTCATGACAATAGCTTCAACCCTTTCCAAGTAGATAGGGTATCACAGACAAACAGATAGACGGACTCACCGATTTCAAAGTCGGTTATCGAATACCTGGGGGTGATGATTGACGTGAAGAACAATTTCAAGGAACACTTAGACTATGCCTGTTAGAAAGCAGCAAATACCAGCGTATCATTAGCATGGATGGATCCTAACATTGGAGAGACAAATATAGCCGCAGATTATCGCCAAAGCGATTCGCTCTATCCTGTTATACGTGGTACCGCTCTGGGAGAAAGCACTAGCATGTGAGACCAATTGGAGGAGGGTATACATGACTTACCCTTTAGTGGCGTTAAGGGTATGCAGCGCCTTCAGGACAATCTCAAGCGAGTCAGCGTTTGACATTACGGGAAAGATCCCGATGAACATTCTGGAAACTGACACACGGTGTCTATACGAGAAAAGAGGAATAAACCTACCTGCAAAGAATGCAGAATAGCGAAAGCGGAGTTGGTAAAAACGTGGCAGCAACGATGCTATGACTCGCAAAGGGGTCACTGAAACCGCAGTCTGATTCCCCGTATTTGAGAGTGGAATCAATGACGACAGGTCGAAATTAACTAATACCTGACTCAACTCCTATCAGGGCATGATGGTTATAGGAAGTATCTACACCGATTTAGGTTGGATCATTCTCCCTTCTGCCCTGAATAAGGTTGAATACTGGAGGACCAGGAGCACGTCGAGTTCTACTACCCTCGATTTTTTTCAGAGATAAAGGGCCTAGAAGACTGTCTTAAAATCAGCATAAGCCCTCAAAACATCATCGGGAAATGCTGAAATCAAAGGCGAAATAGTGCGCGGTGAATTCGGCAATCAAAAGGATACAGTCCGAACTTGGAGAAGCGTAGCGCGCGAGATAGGCGCGAATAGCAGATGGCTTAAAATACACTCCTCCCCGCGAAGTAATGCTTTGTGGCGGTCCCCCGAAGAAGGAAAACGGAGAAAATGGTAGTGGTTTTAGTGAGTGAGAATACTACACACTGATGTAACCTGCCCCGGTGACGGTTTAGTAGTTTTGAAGAAAAATGCGTGTGACAGACAGACCTATGACGAGCTGCCAGGCGGCGGATAGGAGCATACCTATTGAATGGCTTCTGAATGCTATGCGAATCGAGAAGTAGTAAACCTATGGTGGAAGGGTTCGGAACCCCAATACCAGCCAGCGAGCAAGCGTGCCCCCGGCCATCGATTTAACTCGACTGCAATGCCTCGATGGTGGACAACTTGGCCGCCGTGGCACCTAATGCTAAAAGTGTTTTATACAAAGAATGATGGGCTGAAAGGAGATAGCTGGCCAAAAAAGGCGAATTTGTAATCGCATCTGCTCAAGAACAATAACAGGAAATAGATCCATTCAGGAGAAGCTCATTAATTTTACGAGCTCCTACAATACCAAAGACCGCAAAAGAATAAACTCAAATCCGGAGGACCCAGAGAGGGAGGATAGGAGATGTGAGCTAAAAAAATTCAGCCTGAGCAAAACTGACCAAGTTGTAAACTCACTTGGGAACAATGTACATGGATCCCAGAATCGACTGGTGGAACAGCGACATAGGTATGCGGTCGTCAAGCCATACAATATAGCATACCTTTTTATAGGCAAAAATAAGCGATGTATTCGTATACAGCTGCTACGTCCCATGGAGCTTCACACTAGCGGAGTTTGAAGACGATCTTGTTCACCACGTGATCCAAAGGTGATAGCTTCTGACTAACTAACTAAGAGACTAACCCAAGTAGGTGGTGCTTATTAGAAGCATTCGGCTAGTTGGATATAGTCCTGGCCAGCGAAGGTGGTGTAAACACCTATCGGACAGGGATCCGGTTCAATTGTAGATCTGTCCTGGCAAGTTAGCGAGAACTTCACGTAAAGCGACCGATAGCCTGGTGGTCGCATTCATTCGATCGACTTACCACCGAGCCAGACAATTGATAGGTAGGAACGGTCAAGGGCAAAAGGACCATATCTGGAGGAAGCCCCCTAAAAATTTAAGCTTGCCATCCAGTGGAGCAAGAGGGAATGATTTAAGGAACTATGCTTGCAAGCGGACATAAACCCGTGGTATAGCATCAATCAAATCTTGACAGGACGATTCACAAGCCGTCAATCTCTGCAGGTCAAGTGTCCTATCCTCTTGTTAGAAATAATCCGGGGGCTATTTCGTTCGCAATATGGTGGCTACTGTCATCTTAGAGCGAACCCAGAATGTGACGCTGATTCCACCAGTCACCAGGGGAACAGAACCTGGTGCTGCTGCCTAAGGCTGGTGAACCTCCAGGGCAACCATCCTCCTACAGACCTATATGCCTTCTAGACACTATGAGGAAAATGCTGGAGTCGATAATTTATAATAGATTACTCTCGGTCGTCGAAAGCCAAAGAGGCCTTTCAGATCGGCAGTATGGATTTTGTTAAGCCAGATCAACCATTGATGCCATCAAAATGGTTACTGGCTTGGCCGAAAATACAATTCATGGAAAGCTTTGTACCAGTAAATATTGCGTAGTAGTGATCCTGGACGTGAGGAATGCTTTCAACTCGGCTATATGAAACTCACTTGCGATAATTGGTGTTCCCACCTACCTCGTTGCCATTGTCTATAGCTGTTTGCGAGAGCGGACGCTGTGGTATAATACCGATGCTTGACCCAAGGAGTACGTTGTCTCCGCGGGTGACCCACAGGGTCCTATGCTGTGGCACATCATTTTCAACGATGTACCTAACCTTCCGGTTCCGAAGAAGACCACAGTAATGGGTTACACCGACGACATAGCACTGGCTGTGGTCGAAAAGCAGCTCGAAGATGCTGAGTTATACTCAAGCGAAGCAATCAGTGCTTTTTTTTTTTTTTGTTGAGGAGGTGGAAATCTTCAAAAAGACACTGGTCTGGACACACCAGCGTGTGGGATTTTTACCCACTAAAACCACCCCCGACTCCCTCCCTGCCCCGCGGAACCACCATAAGGTATTACATCACGGGGCGGAGTCAGCTCACTCTAGCTTTGTCACCTTTCTTCTATACGCGGCGCACGTGACCGCGCTTTTCTCCTTTCCTCTGCCTTTCGCAATTTATCTTGAATAGATGCGATCATGGAGTTGACCGCATCCCAATTCTCTTGATGTGCTAGCATTTTCGGTACCAGATTTTCTGGTACCTGCACCTCTCCTAGAGTCTCCTCTAGATTCCTCCTTTCTTCCACAAATCTCGGACAGTGTAAGAATACATGCTCTGGGTCCTCTGAGACTCCATTGCAATTTGGACAATCGGGTGAGGTCTCCAATTTAAACCTGTGAAGGTATTGGAGATATCCTCCATGTCCCGTGAGAAACTGGGTGAGATTATAATTAATCTCACCGTGTCGTCTCTCCAACCACTCCTTGATGGCAGGAATGAGCCTGTGCGTCCACCGGCCCTTTCCCGAGCGTTCCCCCCGCTCCTGCCATCTATTTATGGATCTCTCCCTCTCAGCGTTCTTCGTCCGCGATGAGGAAGAGGTTGGCTTTGCATTGTATATATTCGCCATCTCATCTGCAAAGATGTCAATCGGCATCATTCCAGAGATGACGAATGCTGCATCATCTGAGACAGTCCTGAAGGCAGAGCATACCCTCAGGGCTGTCCTCCTGTAGACTGAACTCAGTTTGGTAGCATTCCCTGACATCAACAACGCCTCCCTCCAAACTGGGGTCGCATAGAGCATGATCGAGGTCACCACCCTGGCTATAAGCAACCTAGAGGTATGCCGTGGCCCTCCCACGTTCGGCATCATCCTCGCCAGGGCCATACTAGCAGTGGATGATTTATCACAAACATACTGTAAGTGTTGCTTATAGCTGAGCTTCCTGTCTATCACCACCCCCAAGTATGTGATGGTCGGCTTGGAAGTGATGATATGATTCCCGATTCTAACACAGGCGTAATTTCTCTTCTGGCGCTTCGTGATGAGGACCGTTTCTGTTTTTTCCTCCGCAAGCGTCAAACCAGAGCTCTCCAACCAGCATTTGACTGCACTGATTGCCTCGCTTGAGTATAACTCAGCCTCTTCAAGATGCTTTGCGACAACAACCAGTGCCATGTCGTCAGCGTAACCCACCACTGTGGCTTCCTCCGGAAGGGGAAGATTAAGTACATCGTTGTACATGATGTTCCACAGTAGTCGGCCAAATACGGAGCCCTGTGGGACACCGGCGGAAACAACGTACTCCTGCGGTCCGTCATCAGTGTCATACCATAGCCTCCTTTCAGTTAAGTAACTATCGACGATAGCAGCGAGATAGGCGGGAATACCAATCTTCGCTAGGGATTTGCGTATTAGATTCCAATTGGCCGAATTGAATGCATTTTTCACATCCAGGGTTACTACCACGCAATATTTGCTGGTACTACCCTTTCCGTGAATTGCATCTTCGGCCAAGCCAGCAACCAATTTGATGGCATCAATGGTTGATCTGGCTTTTCGGAACCCATACTGCCGATCTGAAAGGCCGCCTTGGCCCTCAACAACCGGGAGTAATCTATTATAGATTACCCGCTCTAACATTTTCCCCACCGTGTCCAAAAGACATATGGGTCGGTATGACGATGGTTCACCAGGAGATTTACCAGGCTTAGGCAGAAGTACCAACTTCTGTCGCTTCCAAGCCGCCGGAAATATTCCTTCGGACATGCACGCTTCAAACAGCTCAGCGAACATGTCCGGCCTGGATTTCACGGCAAGCTTAAGGGCCTTATTCGGCACTCCGTCCAGGCCCGGCGCTTTATTGTCTCCTATTCTGCTGCAGATCTCCAGCAGCTCGTCTCTGGTGACTGGAGGAATTGCCGTCACATTCAGAGGTGGTTGGAATATGTCGGTGCTCTCCTCTTGCTGGGGGAATAACCCCTGGATGATTTTCAGCAAGAGGGTGGGACACGTGATCTGCGGAGAGGAGCGGCCTCTGAATCGTCCCATCACTATTCTATAAGCACTCCCCCACGAGTTGATGTCCGCTTCTGAGCAGAGCTCCTTAAAGCATTTTGTCTTGCTTCGCTGGATGGCGAACTTGAGGGTTTTGCGGGCTGCCTTATAGGCGCACTCTTTCTGCCCCTGATCGACTCTACCTACCGCCCTCTGAGCCGCTCTTCTGGCTCAGTGGCAGGCTGATCGAAGACCGGTCAGTTCATCATTCCACCAGTAGTTTGGTCTTCTACTGAGGAATGAGCACCTCCTAGGCATAGACGCGTCACATGCTTTGGCGATGCATTGAGCCAGATGGACGGCTCTTTCCGTAGAGGCGCCCGCTATATCAGGTTGATCTAACCACACCTCTAAGAAGCTCTGCTCATCCAAAGATTTTGCAGACCAGCCTGAAACATTTTTCGGTTTCGGGCATGATAGCTCTTTGCCCTGTGGCTAGCGTTCGCTGACGCACCAGGACATACCACGCGCCAGCACAGGGCTGATAAAGGTCAGGTCTACAACCGACCCTGACCCCCCTTTCTGAAAGGTGTTTACGGCACCTTCGTTAGCCAAAACCATGTCCAGCTGCGCAAAAGCCTCTAATAGACTGCGCCCCTTAGCATTTGATTCTCTGCTACCCCACTCTAGGGCCCAAGCATTGAAATCACCAGCAATCACCTTTGGACTTCGTCCCCTTGCGTCGAGAACAAGATTATCAAGCATTTGCTCGAATTCAGGCAGTGTCAAACTTGGCGGGGCGTAGCAGCTGTATACATATGCACCACTTATTTTCGCCCACACAAAGCCACTGGCTGCCTGACTTGCAGTACATTGTATGGCTTGTCGACCACAAGCCCATATCGCCGCTCCACCAGTCGAATATGTGACCCATACGCCACCGTGGCGGTTTCTGTATGGTTCACTTATGATGGCAGCCTCCATCTTAGATTCGAACGTGGTCTGCTCAAGTAAATCCTGAGCGACCTTGCAATGATTGAGGTTTATTTGAATAAACCTCATTTTCTCATTGCAGTGAGCGCCTTCCTAAATTCCGGACATTTGGCACTGTTATCCTGTCCCTCTTTGGCTACGCACAATAGGCATTTGGGGTCCCTATAGCACTCTCTGGCAATATGGCCTTTCTCCCCACACCTTCTGCATCGATCGGACCGATCAATGTTGCTGGTGCATGCCTTCGCGAAGTGCCCAAACATGAGGCATTTAAAGCACCTCTTTAGTAAAGTTTGCTCCCTTAAACGGCAAACAACCCATCCAATCCGAACCCTTCCGGCAGCTAACAACATCTGCGCTGCCTCCGCTGGCACTCGTATGGTGGCCGTTTGAGTGCCGCCATAGGCTTTCCGTAGACCGACAACAGACTCCTCTGTAAGTTCTTTCAACTTGAATTGCTCCTTGAGAGCAGTACAAATTTCTCCTTTCGATGTAACTTCATCGAGATCCTTACATTGTATATAGATCTCATGTTTTTGGGCACGCACTGAGGCATTCTCCCCAAGTGAGTTTTTCACTTGAGTGCGAAAGTCATCAGTTTTGCCACCGCTGGATCTTTTCAGCTCGAACATGAGATCCCCTTTCTGGGTTCTTCGGATTCTGTTCACATTTCCGCTCAGATCTTTTAGATCGGGATCAGCCTTGACCTTTTTGAGTATCTCCGCGTAGGACAGATTGCCCTTACTGGAGATAACAATCGCATCTGGACGAGTTCGCACTTTTGCTTTTCGTTTCGCTTTTTTGTTGGTTACTTTAGTCCATCCATCGTTTTCGTTCGTCTTGGGCTTCGCGACGCTGGTCGAGTTTCCTAGATTCGCTGTATGCTTTCCTCCTTCTGAACTGTTGGTGTTGGTTTTCAGGATGTCCTGTCCGGCTTTTTTTCACTTAGGCGCCTGCTGATTATTTAAAGGATCCCCCTCTTTTTCACGTACTCGCTTATTTCGCTGGGATTCGATGGTAGTACGGTTAGGCGTCACTTGGGTCTCTTGTGATACTGTTGGCACAGCGGGGTTCGGCGTGTTGTTATTATTCTTCTCCTCCATCTGTGATCTATTATAGAGGACTCTAATGGCCCTCACCATATTCTTTATGGCTTGGTGCACGTTGTGCTTGTCCTTGATAAACTCGGACAGCTCAACTATCTTTGCCCCAAGCTGGGTGAAGGGTAATTCCTCCGGATCGGGACTCCGCTCCTTATAAGCCCCGACAGGGTTACTCCTTTTATACGCTGTTTCACTTTTGCCAGTTATTGATCTTGCCTGTACTTTTTCCTTCATCGCCTTTAGCATTGGTGGAGATCTCAAAGTTGATGAGCTTCTTTTGAATGGATCCTTATCTTGTTCCTGGAGCACCTCTTGCTGTCGCGCATCTTGAACATATGCTGTGGGTGTTGTTACAGTTTTTGTCGTCCAACGATCCATCTTCAGTTCATCCTTGGTTGTTCTTGCTACTGGTGTTCTCGGTAAGGTCGTACTTCGCTTAAACACTTCCTTCTCCAGATCCAAATCACTTGTAACATTATATGCCAAGGTGGCCAAGTTGTCCACCACCGAGACACTGCGGTCGAGGGATATCAACGACCGGGAGCCCGCTTGCTCACTCCCAAAAGCCGCCGGTACAGGGGTTCCGAGCCCCTGCACCGTAAGTTTACTCCTTCTCTCGTCTTCCATGGTGGTTTTATGTTCTGGGTATCCTTCCCATAGCCATTTTGGTCCACGCACCAGAGATGACAAACACTAGCCCATACACAGTCAGAAAAAAAAAGTGCATGAACACATATTTACACATCAATAGGTATGCCCCTATCCGCCACCTGGGGTCGCGCCTGATGGGAGATCTGGCAACTTCTCACAGGAAGCAATCAGTGCTTGATTAGCAGCATATAGAGCATACTTGCGAAAAAACATCCACCACGAACATAGCTCTGGCAAGGGCAATGCAGAATGCAGGAGGGCCGCGTCAAACTTGCTCAAAGCCAGGGTGGTGAGTTCTATCTTGCTGTATGCAGTCCCAGTTTGAGGAAAAACGCTGCATATTTTGCATAAACTGAGTGCGGTCTACAGAAGAACAGCCTTAAGAGCGTGCTTTGCCTTCAGGACCGTCTCAGATGATGCAGAGTTCGTCATCTCGGGCATGATCCCAATTAGCATTCTGGCAACATATTTATATTGATATTATTATCAGCTCCATCTCTCCTTTATCGTATGTGAAAAAAGCCGAAAGGAGGAGATCTAATGTTGGGAACAGACAGAAAAGGATCGTCAGACTTACAAGTTGATACCTTCCATGGGGGTACGGCAAGAGAGAAAGCATGGGGGATCAATTATAATCCCATCTAGTTTCTCACCAGGCATGGAGGATACCTGGATACCTGGACAGGTTTACATTGGACACCTCACCTGATTATCCAAACTGCGACGGGGTCTCAAAGAACTCAGAGCACGTATTCTTCTAATGTCCCAGGTTCGTAGGGGAAAGGAGGAACCTAGAGGAAGTGCGGTGCGAAGTGCGAAGACCAGAAAATTTGGTCCGGAAAATAGTAGTTTGGATAGGGGGCCCACAATCTGGCGTGGCCAGGCTTAACTCTTTTGAAGATTTCCACATCCTTAAAAAAAGACAGACGGACACATAGACATTAAATCCATGCTAACAGGATTTTGTTTCAGACCTTCATTTGGCAATCCATGCTCTAACAACTTTCTAATAATATTTAGAAGATTTTGGGAAAAAAAATGCAATAGCGGCTTCCATAAATTACAATACAACCATTTGTTCCCTTCCGGGAGATCTAGATGAATCATCTCCCGAACAGTCAAATATAAAAGAAAATTAATCGAAATATTCAAAAAAATTATTGGAGTGTTAAAAGAAAAGACGCATATAGCATACTTCTGTATGTCTGTGACATATTGTTTACTTAAAAGTACATAGTTTTTCGCATATATTTTGAGGCTGACCGATTAGTCATGACAGCCGACCACCCTCCCATCTTAAAGATAGAATGTATGTAACACAGAATCTCAAATGATGTTGTAATCAAATGTGAGTCTTAATTCGTCTTAATGCCAGAATGAATGCTCATAACAATTATATGGGGTGACGATGATGGTAGACAAACTGGCAATATTTCATGGGGGAAAAAAGAAAGGAAAAGTGTAAATTATGTTCATTTTGTTCATACTCACTGAACTCATATAATCTAACTGGAATTATAGGTCTGAGTCACAACAAACCATATTCATGTCTTTTTATCTTTAATTGTTATTCATTTTTCAGATTGAATGATGGAGCGGTTGATTTATATAAAACTTGGACATTTGGCTTGTGTAATTTCAGCTGCAAATATCAGTTTTTGGTAATCAAAGTTCAAATAAGATTTTTTGAAATTGTAGGAAAGATACTTATAACGAATTCTTTTCAAGATTTTTTTCGAGCTAAAAAAAATCATTTTAAAACCAGAGAGGGCTTAACAGTTGTCATTCGTTAATCCTTTTTGATGAATCTTTATGAAGACCTACAAAAAAGATAAGAAATCGGAATGGACGGTCATCTGTTTCTAGCAATCTAAAACGTTCGATCAGCCAATCAGCTTGACTTGAAACCAAATATTCGTTGAGGGTTATCTAAACATGTTAAATTTTCCACCAGCAATCTGATCCAGTCTCTCTATTTTTGACCTTACCCTTTTAAATATTTAACGCCATAAGAGATTGAAAGTTATCCGCCTATCACTTTTGTCTTCATTAAGAGACGAATCAAAAACAACAAACGAACAATAGTTAATTATAATACAAAAGTATCTAAGATGTCTCCTCACAAATCAATCAACCAACCACCAAAAATGTTCAATCACTACCCGTGTTTGTTAATATTTAATACCTTTAAATCGGATTTATATTTATATTTTTATGTTTACATATATTATATTCGACCCACACTAAGAAACGCTTTTTCTTATAATTTATCTTATTTTAATTTGGATGCTTTCAACAGATAAAGCGTAAAATGTTTATATCATTTACATATCATTAAAAATCGATCTTGTCCGCAGATAATAGAAACTTTAGTATCAATTCGACAACATTAAGTTTCCCTCATAAAAAATGGAATAAAGTTTCAATGTATCTTTTTCTAATCTCGATAAAAAGATAATTCAATATTCATTTTCTTGAAGGTTTTTCAATTTTCTCAAATAATGTCTAACTCTTTCTAAGTTTATTCAAGTATATTATGTTAAAAAGGCAAAGATACGAGTATATCTTCCGTATCATCTTTGACAAAAAAAAATGTATCTTAACCAACCTTGTTGCCCTTCATCAATCAAATATCCTAATCAATTATAGGATTAACGAATTCAATACCCTCATCCACTAACCAAATTGAGGTATTTTGTTTGCCATTTTAATAAAATATCTGTCGTTGAAATTTACGCAGTTTTTTTTTTATCAAAACTTCTTTTGTTTCGTGTTATTTTAATAATAGACAACCTTGGATGAATGCAAAGTTATCTTGAAAATTATAAATCTTTCGAAATAAATATCATGTGTCGATAATGATATATGCAGATGTTTTCTAGTAGGCTTGTGCATTTATACTTTTTGGCGAGATTTTGCAACTGGATGGGAAGCTGGAAAAATTAAAAGGTTTTGTTCGTGTTCTAAAGATACTTAGCTGACGGATGCAAACCATAAAATAAACACTAAATATCTCGAAAATATTCTGAGTTTATGATTTATCCTTTTAAAACAGAAATAAAATAGTACTTTTACGTTAACTTAAATCATCTTTACCATCCTCCCTCTTTCAGTATTTTTCTATTTTGAAAGTAACGATTTGTAGCTATATAAAAAAAAAACCTTTTCATCTAAGTTAATTTTGACGATTGTTTTTACCATGAACCATGAATTTTCATCTGTCAGTCAAATAAACGATAAAGGTGAATAATAAACAAATAATATATAAAATAAAACCTGAAATTATACAAATAAATACCAACGATAAATAATAAATTGATAATATTTCAAATTAAATCTGAAATTACCCAATTAAATAGTAAAAGTGACTTACAAAATATTTTTAAATAAAATAAGACAAATTCATATAAATATATTTTTTTTAATAAATAAATATATTTTTATTTATTTAAATTTGTGTTATTTTACCAAATATCTCTAATATTTGGAAACTATTTTCTAATATTAACACCATATTTTGATTAAACTAAACCACTCTACCCAAAACCCTCAAATAACATTCAAAATCCGGCGGAAAACTGTCTCCCATTCGAATCTGAATTCATGAACAATGAATCATTCCATGATAAAAAATTTTGCAAATCCGAAAATAAAAGTTTATATGCGAATAATGCAGACAAGTATAACTGGACTGGAGACCGATAAAAAAAATAAAGATTCAGGAAGTTGTCTTTTTTATTCCTAAATTTTATATAATTTATAATTTTGATCACATTTTGTACGAAAATGACTGTCTAGAAAGAAAAGAGCTCGGGCGTGACATTAATCCATTTTTAACGGGTTGGATGGATTTAGGTTTTTGTTTAAAAAGTATATTACGTAAGCAAAGTAACAATTGATTGTGAGAATGAAACAACATTAAAAAATAAATTGATTGTGATAGACCGACAGACAGAGGCAATGAAAGGGTAGCAATGAGTCATGGAGCAAATCCTAAAAAATACTACACTGCAAATAACACATACACTATGCTATCAAATCCGCACTTCCATCTAAACGAGGATACTAGCATTGTGCAGTCAATGGGAGATTTTATGATTCTGCAAAAAGAGAGAGGGGCTCCGAGGCGCCCAATTAGCGCTGCGGTATGTCGATTTGATGACACAAACTCTTAAGATCGTGGCTGCTGTTATATGAGCTAGGAGGCAGAGTCCAGCAGGCTTAGATCTTCAAAGCCAACCCGTAGCATTTACGAAGGAAAGCAGCTCTCTCAGCTTGCAGCTAGAAATCTCTCTGAGGTCCCCAAAGAATGGTTTACTTAGTGTCCGTAGCCTGACTTTACTTACAGCTTCGGCTATACGAATGATGGGGAATTATGAGCCTAGCGGCATGCTCTCCTATGGGCTAATATTTCATACAGACCGAGGTAATCTGGTATGCATGGCACAGGAGCTCCGTGATTCAGTTTTGTTATAACGGGCAAAATCCTCCTTAACTTGGTAGGTCTGAGGTCGGCTAAGTAGTGCGATTAGATTCTGTTTTTAACAGTCGCTATCGGGGCACCGACTGTGCTGACCGAAGGACTTCTGCCGGTCAGAATGGCTATGTTGCACTTGGGGCTCAGATCATACTCCAGCCATCGACAATCTTCCAATATCGCCAGTACTTCCTCTTGGAATACAGCGTTGAAACCTGGGAAGCCACACGACTACACTGTGTGTATAATACACTTTGTTTATTCGAGAAAACCCCCGCATCCACTCCACAGACCATCTGAGCCGCCGGTTAAGAATGCAGTGTCATAGCGCTGCAGCGCACCCTGTAGAACTCCGGCAGCACCTGCACACATGAATGCTGTTAAGCTTCGTTCTATTGCACTCAAAGCCTGCCACCATTAAATAGAGCCATATGATAGGTTGGGAAGCACCACAAAGGTTCTCTTGCAGAATCAATCTCTGTTAATTCAGCCGCAATAGGTACAATTTAGATACCCTCGTCTTGTTAGTGAATAGCATCAATTTCGTTTTGGTTCGGTTTATGCCCACAGGAAAACCTTTTGCAACGCTCCTTCCATGATGTCACTCATGTATAATGTACTGCAGTGACCGCTCAACCTTGTCAAATACCCCGTGGAGAACGGTTTCAGTGGATTTGCCTTTGATGTAGGCGTGCTGGGACTTAGAGATCGACATTCTCTCCATAATCGCACTTAAGTGGTTGTCCCGGTCGCACTCTAGGGTCTTCAACACGAAAGCAATGAGGCTAATTAGTCGAAAGTCTTTCGCCGACTCGTGGCCGTACCTGGCCACTTTCAGTATGAAGGCGGCTCGTGCGCGTCTCCAAGACTGTGGTACGTATCACAAATAGATACAGCTTCGGTAAATCCCAAACCCAATCGACAAGCCACGGCACAACCCTTTCCTGGTGCTTCTGTATTATGACCGGCATTATGCCATCTATACACAGGGATTCATATGAGGGGAAGCTGTTTATAGCCCAGCCGACCATATCCTCTGTAATAACCGACTTGATAGTCTCACATTGCTGCGGTGGCTGCATATTCCCTAAACAAAGCTCTGACTCACAGACCTTCACGCAGGCGAGAAAGTGCGTTAAACCCAGCAACTCCAACGTTTCACCAGAAGATTCAGTCCAGGATCCTTCCGACTTTTTAAGAAAGGATGGTCTCTCTTCATGGCCGACTTGCACTTCTTCAGGTAGTCAATATTTATGTTTCTCTGAGGCTGGACAGATCTTCATTCCACCACGGTGGCAGTGTCGTCTTGCTGTATTCCGTTTCCAGAGCCCCGACTTTAGGCTTCAGTTCGTCTGTCGTCCCAATCTTACCAATTTGCGCACCGGAGACTTCGTTCTTGATAATATGACCAAACTTCCTTCAGTCAATTCTCTTGGGGTCTCAGAAGGCTTTGAAGACTACTCCTGCGGCGAAATGTAGACTGAAAAGTATCCAACTGTGATCCGAGAAGGATCTTTGGGCCGACGCTCTCCAGCTCTCCACCATAAGAATTCCATTGTCCGTTAGTAGGGTACTATCAATAACCTCCTTCCGTCTCAGTTCTCCGAGCTGGGAAAATGGAATGTTTTTGTATTGCCCCTGTTATTTACCCACAGATCTGTGTTAATATGATAATAAAATCAAAAAATGACTCACTTCATTCTTTGATTTCCGAGCTGCCCCAAAGAATGTTCCTTGCGTTGTCATCACAGCCTACCAACGGGTTGCCCTCCTTTGCTGCTACGGTGGTCGTGAAATGTTATAATCCCCCCTTGATGGAGGAGTGGGGACATCTAAAGCCAATATGACACAACATCCACCAAATGTAAATGCTTATCTGGCTCGCTGGCTTCACCACCATGCCTATTGCAGCCACAGTGGAGTTGGCCACACCGCCAGTCTATTTTAAATAACTCTCTTCAGTGCCGCCTATATTGTACTCAAAAAATCGTCTTCAGATGGGCCAAGAGTGTGTAGGGCCCGGCTCGGAGTAAGCTCATCCGGCTGATCTGTTTGCTGCTGGTCGTGTGTCAGGGGCAAGTGAATCTGGTGGCGGAATGAGCCGAAGCAACAACCCCGGGATCATCCTCCCTGCACTGGAGAAGCTGCCAATATAACGCCAAGCTAAGGTGAAGCAGCATACGCCGGAATGGGAATTGGAGGGGAAGCTTGCTCTATAGTATGCGAACTCTGAATACTTTGGGCACCTTGAGTTTCAAATAAAACCCTTATCCTAGTGAACGGGACCTCCCAAAGGCAAAGACCGATAAAAGCGTCGGTCACCAAAAACCGACTAAGATGGGAAGGTCCACTGGAGTCCTGCTTAAGGACTAGTATCAGAAAGCCATGCATATTCTCAGCAAGATTGCTAAGAATAAGGAGGTCAGTACTGTCCACGAGCGGATGGAAAAATACCTCGCGATTGTTGAGAAATATAACAGCAAACGCCTGGTAGATGAGCAGCCCACTGCTCTCAAACGCAATCGATCTCAAGACGAGGTCGAACACCATATACGGTGCAGAGTGGGCAAGAACTCGGACGCTAAGCAACCTCTGCAGAAAGGTAAGCAACAACCGAGAGCCGGCAAGCCAGGAACTGCGAAATCCTTCAGCGACTTGGCCAGGAGCCACTTACGTATGGCGGCGGATGGCAATTCTGCTAGTGGCAAACTAGCGGCGGAAGTGTGGGCCAGCGTTAGACTAGGCTGTCGGAGATGGTCATTGAGCATTTTCTGGACGCCAAAGGTGAACACACGGGATCGGCCCTCTGGTTTAATTCTTCTCAGGTGCGCCGTGGGTTCTACGTTTTTGCTTGCAAGGACTAATTCTCCAGGGGCTTTCTATGACGAGATGCCCAGGAGATGGCCCAGGATTAGCCGAACAGCCAAACTTTCCTCTTCCGTATAAATAAGGACTGCCCGGAAGCACTGGAAATGGTAAACTATAAAATGCAGTTCGGAGTCAGGGACGCGAAAATGTTTCACTCTACAGAACCGGCCGACGACCTGCACCCAGTCGACCCAGTCGACCTCTGGAAATCTGGGTATTCCGCACGGACTGTGCCACACGCAAGCTGAACTTCACGTGCCGAAGAAACTTTGCTGTGGATTTTCCAACCGGGGCAGGGTAGAAGACCGGCAGCATGTGTCAAAGCTATGGCAGGGTATTCTTCACCGACGAGTCAAAGGTGGTCTGTGGAGTCGGTTCACGAGGGTTTCCTCGAATACATATCATCGTATGGTCCCCCAGGTTTCGCTAGGGTATTCCAAGCGGAAGTATTGACGAAACTGGAAGCCTGTCGATGGCTGGGGTATGATCCGAGCTTCAAATGTAGTATAGTCATTCTAACCGGCAGCCAAGTGGCCATTAAGGCCTTGTACTCAGGGACGACATCCTCCGGGTTGGGGTGGCAGAAACGCGCTGAATAGTCTGGGCGACACACTCAAGGTTACCCTCCTTTGAGCTTCCGGTCATAGGAACATATAGATGCATTTCACTCTATGCTGGCTGACGGATTGGCCAGGCAGAGCTCTGCCTTTGCAGTCCTTCGGCGGGTACAGTCGATATCCCACTGGTGACTGTCAATGGCGCAATCTACTCGCACTACTTAGCAGCCGTGGACCTCGGATAGCGAAGGCCCACCACCTATGCCAAGTCGAGGAGGATTTTACCTGGCCTGCATGGGGCACTGGCCCATAGTGGACCATGCTCTCAGGCTCAGCATACCCATAATTCGCCTAGCCGAAGCTGCGGAGAAGGAGAGGTAACCCTCAGGCAGTTCCCTTGCCCAGCTCTAGCTAGAATCAGAGGTAAACCATTCGTTGGGAGCTCAAAGAGATTTCTTGCTGCAGGATTGGAGAGTTGCTTTCCCTCGTGAATGCTATGGACTGGCTTTAAAGATCAGAGCTAGCTGCACTCTGTTTCCTTGTTTTCTAAACAGCAGTCACGGTTCTAGGAGTTTGTGACATCAAAATGCACCACAGTACTAATTGGGCTGTTCGGAGCGGCCACTGATATCCACCTACTCATTCAAATACCATACTTCAATCCGTTGAACAAGGGTATTGGCATCCTCGCATAGATGTTTCAAACAGTTCTCAGCCTCTTTGAAGCTACTATTGGTTGCACCACCTTTTTCCGAGAAGGCATTTTCGAAATTAACGTTGTTATGTCATTTATGACGACAACGAAAAAGGAAACAGAACAGTTGGTCCTCAAAATAACGACTCTCAGCAGTTTCTATAACAAAGAAAAACTATTTATAGTATTATCAAATTATTCTGAAAAAAATGCAGACACATTTATCCGGTCTATATTCTGAATTTCGACGCTATATAAATTTGTCAGAGGCTGAAATTTCTGCATTCACTGAAAAATCTCCACCGGATTCGCTACAATAAAAATTTAATTCACAAATTTAAATTGAAAAAAAAAGGACATTGAAGCTTTCCTTTCTATAAATATAATATTGTCTCGTATAAACAAACAAAATTTAGATTCATGCAATCCTGAATAGATACAGTCCTGAAATAGATTGGGAGCCTCTATAATAGAGATATATAGATTGAAATTTTCCTATATCTATTATAGAAGTATAAATAAAATAATAAATTTTCGCGAACAGTGTGCACACTGCGTGTATTTCCTGTTGAGCCAGTTTTCACAAACAACATATGTTTTTACTATTGACCGAATTTCAAAATAAGCAAAATTATGTTTTTATTTTTCTAAATCCAAAGTGACAATGAGGATTCTAATAAATCTAAATTTCAAATATACAAATTTCACGATTGGTGGGAAAATGATATTTTGTGTAGATATCTAAAGTGCAATAGGATATGGAAATTTTCTCAAGGTTGCTAGGCATGCGTAAATGCTATTTTATTGATAATATCCTATCAGATATTATTCTGTATTTATAAATAATACAAAATTTTAAAATTTTCTTGATCCCGCTATCTATTTAAAAATAAACTTTGGTATGCACTATTAATTTATTTTTATTTTTTTATTAATGTTTCAGCCCAAACTAGAGCCTTCTTAAAATAAACCATTATTTATTTCTTTAAACTGCTATGGTTGCATTTTATCATTAATACTAAAGAGCTAACAAACATTTTTCTCAAAACTTTCTGATAAAATGAAATGCGTGTGAAAAGAAAAAAAAAAGATTAAGATAATTAATTTTATTTGACTTTTATTTTCAGCGTGATTAATTTAGATCGACATTGTTTATTTTCCTGTCACACGTGAAGACATGGAAGAAATGTTGAAATGATAAAACAAGGTCCATCATAAAAATTTTGGCAAATGTTTTAGAAATAAATAATGAGTGTTTTCTTTTAGTTCATCGAAACATAAATATTGTAATCGAAAATGGTTTTTTTTCTGATTTATATTATTTTAGGGGAGATATTGAAAATAAAACATTTTTGTTATAATTATTAAAATGAATGCTATGAAACTATCGTAATTATATTTGAAGTAAAAGTATTTTTTGATTTACTCAACGTTTCTAGATGAGATCGTAATCATTGAAATGTATCACTAATTTTTAAGGGCATTGAAGGGCATGTAAAACGAACGGCTCGGCAAAGGGACTATCCGAACTTGGAACCTATGACCAAGAGGGTGCATCTATACCTATATAAGTGGCATCCAGTCCTTGACAGATCCTGTACAAACTCCATGTATTTTATTCTTCGGGGATTGGAATTAATGAAGGAATAACAAATTAACAAATCTGAACGGAAACGGAAGCTCAGTGCTTCAGATGTGAAAAGATTCACGTGCACGATGGTTTCTTTTGTACACAGCTCATAGTGTATATGTTCGACGTCAAAGTCAGAATTATATTTTATCTGTTAGGATGCAGCAAAAAGACTACACGCAGGGTATTCGACTCCCGGCGTATTGCTTGAAATTGTATAATGGAAAAAATCATTGCGCATGTTCGACCATCTTCGGTGCGCGCGTAAAAAAAATCTTGGCATCTACTATTGCATGACGTTAAGGGAGGGCTGCATTCAATTTAGAAAATATGATAATATCCTTTTTTTTGTGTTTGCCCAAATTCCTGCGGTAATTTTTACCGGGGACTCTCGGAACGTTGGCCTATTAATCTTTTCAACTGCTTTCTACAAAGACCTGTCACAGTATACAGAAGCAATCCCCGCCCCACCCAGAATCGTTGAATGTAAGACTCCCGATCCTCTATAAGCGCCGATTTAAGCTACTTTGTGGTTTCATTGCTATTCCCTTCGTGCTTGTCTTTTACCCCACAAAAGTTTTAAAATTGTCGATGAATAGATTTCTTCGCGCCTTCGATGTGCCGCTACATGGTCATTTGCTCCCTCTGCTCTCTGCCAGACCATTTTGTGCGTGGCTGCAGACATTGTTGCGTTTGCCGACGCAAATTCAGTTGGACCACAACCGTACTCCGCTTCGGTGGGTCATTTCTCCTCTTCTTTTTCTCTGATCGTTCTGAATCAGTAGGAATATGCCGCGTGAGGGGAAGTCCATGGAAGGCGCGATACCACCGCTGGCAACAGTCGCGGTTAGAGTGCATCTCTTTTGGCGACGCAATCCGTGTGCGTAGTCTAGACAGCTGCAGGGACAATTTTTGCTGGCGGGCGTAACGACGGACGCCACCCGGTTCAACCACGCCCTCATCGGTCTCAACGACGAGACAATCGGGCTTGTTTCCGACGTATTTGAGGAATACTCGTACGTACGCTAATTCGGCGCGGTCATCTGGTCTACGCGAGGTGGTCGCGGAAGTTTCCCGAGACACAACTCAGGAAGTTGATGAGCCAAAGGCCATCATGTCGACACTGGCCGACGTGGTCACAAAATTCGCAGCGACTGTTGGCACCTTGCGTTCGGAGGTAAATCTTAATTTTAGTCACGTTCGGGGTCTGCTTCTCGAACAGGACGTTCGGGTGGTCGCACCCCGGGATCTTCATTCATTTGCTGGTACCACCGTAAATTCGTAGTTCAAACGACCAAATTTACCGCCGGATTCAATTTCAATACAAAAAAACTAGACTCGCTGAAGCGCAGTACTACATCGCCTTACAATTTTCGACCCTC
Organism: Hermetia illucens; assembly: GCF_905115235.1. Classification (NCBI taxonomy): domain Eukaryota; kingdom Metazoa; phylum Arthropoda; class Insecta; order Diptera; family Stratiomyidae; genus Hermetia; species Hermetia illucens. The sequence goes on from NC_051852.1 coordinate 9,531,279, forward strand.
GGAGCAGATTCTTCTTTCTGGTCGACACGGGCGCAGAGGTGTCTGTTCTCTTCGTACCCCGTCCAAACATCTTAATACCGCAAAACTTGCGACTGGCTACCGCGAACTCCTCTCCCATCGCACACAGGCAGGAAGACGTGAGGCTCGGATTGCGCCCAACGTTTTCGAGGCGATTCGTTTTGGCTGACATTAGCAACCCCATTTTAAGCGCAGACTTCCTTTGTCACTTTGGGATGTCTTTACAGATATCAGGGAAAATCCCCACCTGCATAAACGACAGTCTTGCGATTATTTTTGGCGCACTCCTTAGAAAATACCGCAACATCACTCCTGAAGCCAGTTGAGCACGATGTGCGGCACCACATCAACACTACCGGCTTTCCAATCTTCTCAAAAGTGCGTCCACTTTCACCCCAGAAGCTTGCTGTTGCGAAAAAAGAGTTTGAAGACTTGATGAAACAGAGTATCTGCCGACCATCCGATAGCTGTTGGTCCTCACCACTTCATTTGACCCCTAAGTCAAACGGCGAATGGAAGCTTTGCAGAGATTACGGGCGTCTAAATTCTTAAACATTTCCCGGCCAAAACCCTTCGCTACACATCCATGATTTTGCGCATTCACTGACAAAATGCCGTGTTTTCACGACCTTGGATCTGCACACCTTTCGGACTCTTCCAGCTCACTAGGATCACTTTTAGCTTATGAAACGCTGCGCAGACTTTCAATAGGTTCATACACTCTGTCTTACAAAACTTAAAGTTCTGTTTCGTCAATATGGATGATGTTTTCGTCGCTTCATCTTCCGAATCTGAGCATTTGGATTATCTCCTGTGCATTTTTCAACGTCTCCTTGAGGCGGGGCTCGTTCTAAATGTTAAAAAATACAAATTCCTACAACCACAGGTGAAATTTCTCAGCCACATGATCACCCCTAATGGCATTCAACCAGACCCAGACAACCACGGTAAAAAATCTGCGAAGGCTTTTCGACATGTTAAACTTCTATAGTCGTTTACTGCCCAAAGCCGCTCATCACCAAGCGATCCTCAGTTCTTAATTGTCTGGGCCCAAAACAAAAGACTCCCACGAGGTTGTGTGGTCTACTGAAACCCTCCAGGATTTCGAAACTGTCGAACAGCAGCTTATTGGTGCTACCCTTCTAGCATTCCCTCGGCCAGGCGCACCTCTAGCTGTGTTCATCAATGCCTCAAATACAGCTGCAGACGCCGTTCTTCACCAGAAAGTGAATCAAATCCGCAACCATTGAACTTCTTTTCAAAATAACTCAACCCAGCTCAACGTACCTACGCCTACGATCATGAGCTACTCGCCGCGTACCTCTCCATTAAATGCTTCCGTTTCTCCCTTGAGAGCAGGTCGTTCACTGTGTTCACGGAAGGAAGTATTCCACGCAATGCACGATCTTGCGCTCCGCGTCATCAGGACGACCAGCTGGTTAGTCACTGAAAAATACTTCTGGTCATCTATGAACAAACTCTTGGATCAGACAGTCCATCGCATGTCAGAATTGTAAGACCAACAAGTACGTAAAAAAGGAAGTATGCGTATTCCCTCGGTCGACCAAGCGCGTTCGCACCATCCATCATTCTCTCTTTGCGGGACTCATGCGGATACAAGCATTGCCACAGAATCACCGACAGGTTTACGCGGTGGCTTGAAACAATACCTCTGGCTGACATTACGGCGCAATCAGTTGCCGAGGCCCTCTGTTGAGAATGGATCCCGCACTTTGGTGCGTCAGCGCTAATCATCATGGCCCAGGGAATGCAGATTCTGTCAATTCTTTCCTTGGAGTTAAGCAAACTCCTGGATTTCAAACACCAGAGGACCACTGCATACCATCCGCAGTTCAACGGGATACTGGAACGTTGGCACTGGATGGTAAAGCCCGCCTAAATGGTTTGCGATGATCCATTGTAATCGCAATCCTTTCTTTGTGTCCTCATCAGCCTTCGCATATCCCATTGACAGGAGTTCACGGTCAACTCCGCGGAGATGGTATACAAGAAATATCTGCGTCTCCCCGCCGGCCGTGTGCTGGATATCAGAGCAAGGCTGCGTCTGCTCAGGAAAGCATTTCCGAAACTGCAGCCGACTCCACCTTCCCGCCGGAGATCGACACCCCCAGGGACATACTCGCAGTTCTTCATTAGAGTGGACGCTCCTCGGGGACCACTGCACTCTCATGTGTGCCCCTTTGAACTGCAGGTGCGACGGGAGCACTCTTTCAAGCTCGACGTCAAATTCGTCTCCTTGACGAAACTGAAAGTCTTCGCCGAACCGAGGGAAGCTCGAAACAAACGCCCGCGATACGTCAGATTCGCCCTGTAGCATCAATGGCTGCTAAACTCGCATGGATTCATCTGGGGGCGGAGTGATGTGCAGCACAGTGCGGAGGTGGTTTGGGATCAGTGAACGGGGCTAGAATCTTCTTCCATGATGGATCGCCCATAACCGAGAGCCTGCGTTCTGATGCCAAAGTTTTTAGAGGTAACCACGCTGAGACAATTCTGCTCCCAGGACCTAGTTGAGCCGCACACTTTTAGAGTGCTTTGAAGGAACCTATCCCTTTACCCGCGGCAAATGCAGTAAAACGATTCCTTGGAAAATCGGGAAACTTAGGAACCAGACAACGACACCTCAAACTTATAGACATTCTGACTAGTCATAGTTCTCCAAGATAATACGTGCCCATTCTTTTATGAGGAAGTGGAATCTACGGAAGATTTTCTATGTGAGTACCTGACCGATGGACAAGTCAGACATCAGATTTTCGACACTGATGTGGTCCAGTTAAAGCTGTTAGCACCATATCCACTAGCGGAAATTCTGCGATACATAAACGAAGCTAGAATATTTCGTTAGACACAGGAATTTCGTTTTCTGTTTACAATGTCTTTCACTCTTTCTTATATTTCATTTTTCATTTTTCAAATATGTGGCCATTTTCTGTTTACCATTTTGGGTAGAGTAAACGAAAATGTCAATAAGCTCTCAGACTACCAACTAAACATCTCCCCATCATCAGACAACTAATCTGGAACCGTTTGACAAATTACTTCGGGCTAGTCCTCCAATTCATCCGCCTTCAGGTCACAGAATTCCATCCACAAAAAGGAGGCGAGAGGAGGAAGAAAAATTGCTGGTTTAAGAATCACCTGCAATCCAGTCACTCCATAAGTCGAGCTCAATCTTCTTCACGAGAATTAGCGCCCGAACTTAATGTGCGATGCGGGTGAATCTGTAAGTGTTCCTCAGCGCCTTTCTGACACTGTTGCCCAGCATCTGTGAGCAAAAAGAACACAATCGACCAAAAGAACATTTTTTTTCCAGGACAAAACTTCTGCACCACTGCCCTCAAGACTGTACATCAACACTACTTTTCCCTTTTCTCTTTTTCTGCATTGGACCCATCAGAATAACAACAGATTCACGCTTCGATAAATACCGCTCGCAGTCGGCGATTTCACTAAATTATCCAGAAAAATCTCTCTATAATCTTTGAATGGATTCGCAAAAGCAGAATAAATGTAATTGCACGCTAGCATGGGTATGAACATAGCATCACGATAGAAATTATGGGAAAACCAAAAGGTTAATGATCACTTTTCTTAATCATATAATTATTAAAGAGGATTCAGGGTTCTGGAAGGATTTTAAAGCAGGTGGGATTTGAATAGAAAGTTGAAGATAAAAATCAAATGAAATGAAATTTCAAAAGATAATTTTTATATTAAGAAGTCTGGTTGGAATATAGGGAAATTGAAAAAATGATAAAGTAATGTAAATTTCTTCCTCAGTCCCCCAGGCAAGAAGACAGAAAGTATAGTTGAATAATTGAACTTTAAATAATTACAAACAAAAATCATCGTGACACAATGTTGAAGCAAATCATCCGCGAACTAATAGGTATAAGCATTATATTCAACTCTACAGATTTAGCACTTCATGTTTATATTATAATTTTTCAAATATTCATAAATATAACATACTCTCCGCACATTGTTCTCAGATCATCGACCAAATCTTCAGCTACGTATGACTAATTTTAAGAGAACTTACTCGAGCAATTAATTATGCAGGCACAATCAATTTCAATTCGCATCTATTTGGCTCTCTTTGAAACTTTATAGTCCGCAAAATGGTTCTGCATTACGAATGAGTTGAAAATAAATTTTAGTAGCACTTCTTAATGCACATGATAAAAAAAAAATAAGGCGTACTCCCTCTGTTTATGTTTATTTGATAGCTTGCATCAACATCAAAAGCATTCTTCAAGAGATAAATACGGCAAGGGTTCTGAAAGATCCTAAAACAAGAAAATTGAAGTTGGACAAATATCATATCTGTATAATTCGATCAAATTCAAATGGTGATAATTTGAATTTTGCAATAGAGATAAAAGTATCTTCGATTTAATAGCAAATTTTATTTATTTATTTATAAAATTATTTATTGTCTAAATTTATAATCTATGAACAATTAAATCTATTTTTAAATAAAATAAAATATAATAAAATGTCATTTCCCGATTTCCTCAATTCTTTCTCTAAATAAATCTGAATTCATAAATTGCATCGCCAAATTGAATACTCACACCCAAATGAAATACTCTCAAATGAACCAAATCAATTTCAGTCATTGACAGAACCCCTTAATTTAGTCTTATTCTCAGCCGGTTTTCTTAGAATTTTACTACGAAACTTGGCGAGTGTGTAAAATTTTTTAATTTGTCTTCTTTTCTGTTTATCTTATTTTAATTTAGAGACTTTATTCATAATGATCTTAGCGGACTTGTATGTGGATTTCGTAACTAATAATAAATATAATATTGACTTCATCTTCTAGAATATATGCAAAGACATGTACATATTAAATGCATGCGTTCGCATCCAGGTTAAACTTGAGGTCCTTGAAAGTAATGGATTGTTGTTTCCATTTGTGATGAATCATTCAATGGATTAGTGTTTATTGGATGTGAGGAGTATTTTATATAAAATAAAATGGATTAGAGCTGCGTAAATAGGAAAAAGCAAAAGAAAAATGATTTCAATATGCAACTCCTAATTTCGAGAAATAGATGAGAAAATAATGACAATTATTGTAAACAGTCTCCTCTTACCCCTCAGAAATAAATTTATTTCACGTGACCCTTTCAGAAAAGCTCCAAGAAATCAACTCCAGTCTTTTCTCCTTTGTCGCCGGAAAAACAATAAATACCCATTCATTTGGAGTCCCAGAAAATCTCTGAATTGTTCATATGCCAGAGACAAGAAGATATACACAGGAGGAGCAACTTCAGCAAAAAAGGGGCACGGAGTTTCATTGTGCACCTTTCGGGTAGGGGCGAGGTAGGTAAACAGTCCCTGCTGGAATATGAAAGCCATAAGCAGCTGTGCAATGTCTCTTGATATGATAGATGCTGCCACGTACTCGCAACCACGTGAATGAACAACAATGCACTGCATCACACACACACTAACACCAACGTGAAATTTCGCTTGCGCAACTCCCGTCGCAGTCGAACATGTGCAAGACTTTTTCGTCTCCATACAACAGTTAGTTCAATATAAACCAATTAAGTTTGGCATTCACAACCAGTTTATGGGCCTTATTTGAAATTTCGTCTGATTTCCTTGCATCCTTGCGCTGACTATATTCAGAAGTCCCCAGTAATTCCTCCTTGGTAACAGAATGCTTCGGGAAAACTTCCCGTTGAACTTGAAGCTGAGGTCTCTTACTACAGAAAAATAACATTCATTTTTCTGAAGCATGAGTCACTTGAAGGGGTTTATTCTATTCCACCGTATAAGCTACGTCCGCATCGAAAATCCCGATATTCTTCCTCCCGCATGATCCGACGATCTTCTTGCCTGTTAACAAAATCTTTCCATTCAAAGACGAACAACCTTAAGCTCTCATTTTCTTGGTTTCACCGGTAGTTTCGGCTGGTGCTCAAGGTGACGGCGAGGAAGACGGGGCAGCAACCTTATCGGCCAAACCAAAACCAAGGGGCTGTGTAGAACACAAATGATTCTGAAACGAAAGTTACGTCGGGAATGCTTCCCTTGCACTCCAGCGCCGGAACGTTGGTGTAGGTCGGGTGTTTAAGCACCGGGAACTACGAATACTGTTCTCACCGCCATTTCGAAAATTCCTTTCCCTCTGAAGTTTGGGTAAGGCATACCGCATTCAAATACCCTGGCACTGAATTCGTCTTGCTCCTTTGTTCAAGATAGCGTCCTCCAAAGTATCAAATAATAATAATAATAATCGTTGGTGCAACAGTCCATATTAGATCAGGACCTTGAAGTATGTTAGAGCATTTCATTCAAGACCGTAACGGTACACTACAGGATTACAGTACCCTGTAGGAGGCAATGTGATCAGCATTGCACTCGCCCGAGATTATTACCCTGATTTGACTCAGGTACTCATTCACAGCTGAGTCGACTAGTATCCGACATCAAATCACGATACGAATTCCCTTACCACCATTGAGATTTGAACCGCGGCCTTCCATACGACAGCCTTGTGCTCTAACCATTCAGCTATCCGTTGAAAAAACGTAACCCCCAAACACCGAATCCAAACCCTCCCTTCGGTCTTGGAAAAGAACCCGAAGGTGGGTGCTGTCACGAACCTATGCGTATTTGTGAAATGCGGATCATGTTAACCGCGTGGTAGCGCCTTTCAGTTTTGATCTGAGGGCTGGACCTTGCCCCGAATCTGCAATATGCGCAATGCTCTCACTAGACCCACCACGACCTCTGCATAGAAAGCAACGCTGGCATATAATCGCTTTATGACCGACCTGGTCGCACTTTGCCCTCCTGTCAGGGTTCCGGTAAGTTGCAGACGTGTGCCCATAATCTAAACATCTATAACATTTGGTTGAGTGGGCGGCCCGAATTCTTATCCTACATATTACCCAACCAATTCTGAGTTTCCCGCTGCTAAGAAGTTTCCTTGCGTATTGCTCGTTAACTTCCAGTTTTGGCCTCGGGGGTTCGCAGAGATGATATCAATCCGGGCATTGGTTACCTTCGGACATTCGCGTTAGATGTTTTCTTTTCCGTTCTTTTCTGTGCGGTAGTCAAGATCTCTTGTAAGCTGGAAACCAAAGCTTTCTCCCCTTGTAGCCCTTTGACTACTTCACAGAACGTACCTTTATCTGTTGTCCTCGAGCCTAGCTCGACGGGTGCTCCACCACCATTCGTTTTTCAAATTGAAAATACGTCTGTCCCGCTATCTTCCAGATTGATCTAATAACAGATTTCGCTGAGGACTTCCATAAAGGTCTTGCCTTCCGTCGATTTAATAAACAAAGTTCATGGTCTAGTCCTTCTACTTTTTTTTGCTGTTCCTCCCTTCAGATCCGCCTTAATTATCGGCAGAGGTTCTCCTGACAACGCGGCTTGAAGTCCTGGTGAGTACTTGAGTGAAGTATCCTTCAGATGTCCCTTCCTCCGTTAACATTTTCATCAGTTCGCCCTGCAACATGCTATCTCTAATCCATTTGGCGCCTGCGGTGCTCTCAGCGGGGAGCGCAGTTGCTTGTGCTTTTCAGTCATTTCATTCGATCCAGGATGTCCACACCCTTCAGCCTGTTTTCCCGCCTTTTTCTCAACCATCGCAAACCTCGTAAGATTTGCAGCTACCGCAAATTTTTTGATAAGAACAGTCGACTGCGCCTCCACTCAGCTTATATTTGAAGCCATTTGGACCATTTCAGCAGTTTTCTTCGTGGCCTCTTTTTGCAACAACAGCACTACGTAGTACTGTTTGGATTGTCTTCTTCGTTCCGGATGCCGCATCATTTTCCGAGCCTTCTTGTTTATTTGCGCATCCCAATGTCCCTTCCATTCCCACAGTCTCCTCATTTATGCTTTTCTTTATTTTCCGTTGAATTTTGTTACCAGCGCATTGTGTGCTAGGGAGCGGGCCCCAATAGTCAGTGACGGATGTACCTCTGAGATAGGGCCTGACCTCATCTCCCCATCCCCATCCCAGTCTCTTCATTTATGTTATTTTTATTCTCCATTGAAGTTTTTTACCAGCCGATCATGTGCAAAGGAGCGGCCGCAATAATCAGTAATGGGTCCCCTCTGGGGCAAAGCTCCTACCCCAGTTCATTGAGACCTAAATTCTGCTTACCTTATCCTGGAACTCGCGAACGGATTAGCGCTCCCTCAGCACAACAGCCAACCAGAATCCCGAAGGGGCTGGCTCACGATACGTGCCGCAACTACCACCTTGGCAGACCTAGGCACACATCACCCCACCGATGTCGGCAAGTAGTTATCGACGGGTCCGGAGACTGCTAGTGTGCCCCGACGTGTATCGGTCATTAGCAGTTCTCTCTTCACCAAGAAAATTTCTCGAGGTTACTACCTAGGACGCACATATAACGCCAGCTAGAGGATCAGAACTATTTGTTCGGGCACCTCGGGGACGCGACTCCCCGCATCGTAAGCGACCCGTTAAAGATTACTGATAATCCCTGAGGTCGAGGTTAGACGGTGTTACCGGAAAGCATAATGGAGGAAATGCTTAAATGACATCATAACTTTACTTTTGTCTAAAATAAACTGAAGAGAAGGGGGAGAAGTGTTAAAATAAAGGGCAATGATGACAGACGATGGGAAAAAGGAGTGTTAGACGGAACTTTGGAAGTTCCGCAAAGGAAGGGAACGAGTTTAAGTAACTACATATAAGTCAAACTGTTGCCAAAATTCACTTCTCGAAAGGAAGATAAGCTATGACATGGAATAGAATCAACAATTTTAAGATGTTTGACGGGTAGATCGCTCCTGAAACATGTGGGGCAGAACAGTAAAATAGAAATATAGGCTTCTCGGGAAGATCTAGAAGGAGCTGAAATATACTCCAATCAATCGGCGACAATAACCTGTAACCGTAGTTATTGTGCTAGGGTCAATTTACGGACTGACATTCTTGACCGGTGACCTCGACGGATTTTTGGAATTTCTTCATCGGTTTGGATTTGCTGTTCTTCATCGTTATCCGAAGTCGGCATAAAGCTTAAAGTGGTTTCCTCTTTTCTTCCAGGGGGGCTAACCAAAAATTTCTTCCTGGCAAGTTCCAAATTTCTGAAGATTTTTATTAAATGAAATTAAATTTAAATTTTCTTAGATGAACCAGGATTCAAATATCTTTGTGTCCTTGTCGCGTTCTATATTTCTAAGGCTTCTGCCTTTCTCTGCTTTTACCGGAGAGAGGTTCATTTGTACTTCGGCGTGCCATTCACTACTATACAAAAGTTTTACTAATTTATACACGTCACATCCGGACTTTTAGCAGGATTAATAATGAAACCTAAATGGAAGTACAAACCCTAAAGACGACTGGGAAGCAAAAGAGAAGAAAGAGAGAAATGGCTGGATCTCGTGAGCATAGGCCAACCTCTCGAAACCCGAAAGAGGCAATCGAGATAAAGGATAAGCACGAGGAATAGCATTCTCCCACAATTGTCGAAAGTTGAAATTGAAACGTTGTCTTTGAGGCTCTTCCCAATCTAAATAACTTAGAACTCCTGTACAGTCTGCCTGAAAGGGGGGAGGGTGTTATTACCAAAGCATGCAATTAGATAAGGTCGGCCAAACATAGGTAAAATCTGGCATCATGCGATTTTCTGACAAATTGAAAATAGCTAACCTTTTCCAGTATCCTTTATCATATCTCCATTATCCTTACTGTTTCATGGAACTCCACGGGGAATCATCGTTTACGGACCATTGCTCTACTTTTGTGTAGTGCAATATAAGGATAATACGGTTCTTCAAAATTTGGATACCAGCGGCTTCCTACAATATCTTATCTGTCCACGGCATTCACTTCGGCAACCTCAAACAACTATTTCCCTATCGTCAGTTGAGCTGATTGTTGACTTCCTGGAAAGATTCCTTTTAGGCGAAGACGGCTTTACGGTTTCTTCTCAGGGCAGAGGCAAATCATCAGACGCTGCCTCACCTCTGCCCTGGGAGAAGCGTGACCGAAGCGGCTCGCAGATATTAAATGCCTAATATTTTGAAGTGTGGGTGCTAAGCCGCAAACGAGGGGTCCGTGGACCAAAACAAGAGGGAATAAGTTGCTCTCCATTTGGTCTGGTCCGACATCAAGTAGATGCGTACTTAGGACCCCACAATCCTTAAAAAAAATATGTTTAGCTCTGGCCAAGCTTTGGCCCTAATTATGGGCGGATTTACGCCCAATGTAATTCGCAGTTATGTCATGTTCTTCAAACTATATAAAGGAGCGGTCCCAGAGCACACTTGAGGTAGCGCCTGGCGATTTGTCTCTGCCCTGGTAAGAAACCATAATGCCGTTTTCGCCTAACATTTTGAAACTTGGGTGCGAAGCCATAAACGAGGTGTCCGTAGACCGAAAAAGAAAGATTAAATTGCTCCCCATTTGGTCCGGTCTAACATCAAGTAGATGCCGACTTAGGACCCCCCTTTCCTTAAAAAAAAAGTTTCCTTTTGTTCGGAACGGCTTATCAATCCCCTCAACCCACCTCAAAAGCTGTTGAACTGGGTACAACTCCACTTGTAAACATTCAATTTTTCTGTGCTGTAACAAACAATTAATTGCATTGACTGGTTACCCAGTTGTCCATATTGACAACAATAGCAGGAGAAATGAAATGTAAATTAGTGATTATTGATGAGTTAACATCGGCAGCTTTTTGGGATGAGAAAAGGGAGGAAGGTCCTTCAGATTTATTTAAGAGGTAGAAATAGTTTAATTTTATTAATTTATTAATAAGGAATATAAGGATACAATTGCTGAGAATTTTTACACCGGTTTTCAGGTTCGAAAGGTAAACCTGTGTCCCCCCCATGTTTCCCCATGTTCATAAAATACTTTCAGAATGTTGTTTTTCTGAAAAACGGAAATATTAATTTTCACAATTTTATATCTTATCAAATTCGAGCATATGAAATCTTTCATTTCCATTTTCTCTTTCGCTTTAAAACAATCTTTATAAAATAACAAAATTTGAAAGATTTTGGCAAAGATTCAAAATGGAAAATTTGTTTATATTTTTCTCTCATTCGACCTATGATTTAGTATCCGCAGGGTAGACAGATTGTCTTGAATGAGTTGCAGAATTCATTGCAGAGTATATGGAGCCCATGTGCCTACAGAATATATCAACAAAGTATTTATAGAAGAGCTTTTCTTTGAGGGTGCTCGCGATAATTTGGATGCAGTCCAGGAAGGTATCCGAATTACGAGCGGAAAAGGGCTATTTTAGGACCAATATGTCGAAAACTTACTTTGTTTGGATAAGGAGCTTTGATTGAGCCAGGCGTTCTGGGTATTTAGTGATTTGACAGTACACCAGCGTTCTCAGTAACCAAGCAGTGATGGTCCCTGGAGTTGCCCCTCTTATGTTGTTGTTGGAGAACTTATACCCAATATACCTCTTTTGTGTTTTGAAGCTCATTTGATCCATGGGGGTACTGAATAAAATGTATCTAATCTAATTCTGCATTGAAAATCCCTTTCAAGTTCGACGAAAATTTCCACTGCCCCAAAAAAATCTGCTACACATTCTCATTTCTTGTTTGGCTCTTCAATGCCAATAAATCAGAACCCTATCAACAAAAAAGCGCCAACCAGAATAATCCGTATCCGAAACCATCTACCAGAGTAGCTCCAAAAACCTGTCCAATCTGCTTTTCTGCGTGAGCACTCGAGTCACACCTACAACAATTTTTCGAAAATTCACTAGACACAAAAAAACACGGCGAAGAAAAAAACCTCCCGAAAAAGACATTAATTTTTCTTTCAGCTTGCGGGCCATGTTCATTTTTCACGATTTTTTCGTGATCGTCTTTGAAGGTCAGTTAAGTGCTTAAAGTTATCTAAGTTGCTGAGATTTAAGACGACATAACAATGCCCATTGAGATGGTTGGGTTTGCGTCGAAATTAACGAACCCCGAGATTTTCAAGAGGAATATCTGGTTGGGTAATTTTATGATGTTGTCGGTAGTATTAATGCGGGAGAGGACAAGTTTTGTGTTTATTTATTGGATGGTTCTAGATTCATGTAGGCATCTTCATTCATAAATTAGAGATACTCTACGATCTGCCTCTATCTTTTGTCTCCCTTGATGTTGAGTATCTACCTAGATACCAAGTAGACAGACTGAAACAGGCATACCTTCCAAAAAGGCGTTTAAAGGAGGCAGACGATATTCGTTTGGAAGGAAGATAGTCAGATCCTTATCAAAAAAAATGTCAAATCATCTTTTTTTTTGTACAACTATTTTAAAAAACCGAAAATTAACATATTTGAATGAAAAATGAATGAAATAAAAATAAAAAAATAGATCTAAGCAAGTTAATTCGAGGATAACTGTGCGCTGGTGTCTGAACCAGCCTCGGTATCAATGAGTCGTTTAGTGAATCTCCCCCCAGTGTCGATCCCCGTAATCGCGTCTACCATTAGCTCGGTTACTCCCCAGACGTACGAACTAGACACGCGTGTAGGTGTTGATCAGAAGGCGGAAGTGGTCATGGATAGGTAATACATTGAAAAAAGTCGATTACTCCATTATTCCATGCAATGTGGCTCACTATTTCAGAACGGCCTAGGAATAAGTCGCTCTATAGCTATGTAGCGTAAAACAGCCGAGGGTAGCAAGCTTCTCAGAGAGGAGGGCGGGAGCTAAAACACGCACAGGTATGGTTGACGCGCTATGCACTATGGGTGCAGGTGGAAATCTTAAAAAGACCCTACTGCGCCAGGTTGCAGCAGTGTGTAGGACCACTAAAACCACCCCCACTTCTCCGTCTAGATCTCCGCCGGACCACCGTGAAATATTACTTCGCGAGGAGGGCTTTGGTTTACACCAGTACAACTGAGTCCGGCATCCATCGCGTTTTCCGGACTCGTTCCAGTTCCTGTGGCTTTTCCTTTATCGCAGTTACTGGCACGTTTTTCACACACTAATTGGCTGCGGACTTCAGCATCTCCTCCACGAAAATATGGGATCCGATTACTGTATTGAAGGTTTATGTAACATCCCCCTTTCAACCGTGAATCTCGGACAGTGAAGCATAATATGCTCGAACTGTAGCAGCACAGTCGGGACAGTCTGGGGACTCATCCAATCTGAAGCGGTCCAAGTGCTTCCTGTATCCACTGCGTCCCGCAAGGATCTGTGTGAAGTGGTAATTCAATCTCCATGTTTTCGCTAGACCTATCTCTCAATACACGGGATCAGTGTATGGGCCCGGCGACCTTTTTCGGAATCATCCTACCGTTGCTGCCATCTCCTGTACAACTCCTTTTTAGGGGCTTCACTTTGGCCGGATTCACTCTCCTTCTCCGGTAGAGACAGTGTACCTCATCCGCTAGAAGATCCAAGGGAATCATCCCCGCGATGAGACACACTGCTCCACCAGATACTCTCCTATATGCACTGCACACCAACCCTCACCGCGATTGGCCTGTATGTCAAATTTACCCTTCCCTTGTTTACTGTGTTATCCAGAGCGCACGCCCTGACAGGAGCCGCGTATAGCAGGAGGAATTTCATCACTCCTTCGATAAGCAGCCGGCGACTAGATCTTGGCCCTCTAATATTAGGTATCAGTCTTTGCTAGAGATGAATTAACCTTTGCTGCCTTTTCGCGCGCATAACTTGGTATCGATCATTACCCCAAGATATCTAATGATTCTGCGATTGGTACGAAGGACCGCTTTCGTCTTATCTACCGCCAGTTTCAGTTTCAGCATTTTGAGCGGTGCTTTAATGGCATCAACGGTTTCACATGCATACAGTTCCAGATGCTGGTGGTGTTTCGTAACGACTGTCACCGCCAGGTCGTCTGCAAACCAATCAGCGTTGCCTTCTTTGGCACGCGAAGGCCGAGTACTACGCCATATACTATGTTCCACAACAGGGGCCTTAATACCGATCCTTGGAGAACACCTGCTGTCCCAACAAATTCCTTCAGCCCGTCTTCGGTCTCGTAGAAGGGAATACTTTCGATTATCCGAACTAAATAAGGAGGGACAGCTAGTTTAGAAACTAGCAAACCCAGGAGTTCTCGAAAATTCTATCCGGTTTTCTAAGAGATTTCAACTTGGCCGACCCATCCCCCCCCCCCTCCGTCCCTCAAGGATCGTCAACGACCCTTAATAGGTCGCTTACGATACGGGGAGTGGCGTCCCCGAGGTGCCGGGGTAAGAAGTTTTGACCCCCTAGTTGGCATAGTATCTGCGTCCCAGGTGGTAGCCTCGAGAAGGGTTCTCGGTGAAAAGCGAACTGCTAATAACTGATACCCGACACACTGGGACTCCCCGGAGCCATCCCCAACTCCTTGTCGACGTCGATGAGGTGATGTGAGCCTAGCTCTGCCAAGGTGGTAATTGTGGCGTGTATCAGGAGCCAGCCCCTTCAGGACCCTGGTCGAGTAATGTACATTAAACCGGTATTAGTAGACCGCGTTGCCCCTAGCGAACGCTGATCTGTACGTGATTTCCAGGATCAGCTAATTCTGGGCCAGGCCTCAGGGAACTGGAGTAGGGGCTTTGTGTCCGAGGTTATAGTCGTTCCTGACTGTTACGACCCGGTTCCTTGCGCTGGATACGGAACAAAACAAGATAGTGGGATTGGATAATGACCTGACTACGTTTATAAGCAGCGCGAAAATGGGTCGCTAGCCCCAGCGCCCAGCGAAGGACGCAGCCAGGGCTGAAATACCCGATGAGGCACCGGGATGCACAAATAGAGGAGAAGACTCGCAAAGTGATGCGACATCTGCAACGGAGACGGGAACCCAGATAGTACCATGAAGTGCTATAGCCGCGGAAGGAGGCACAGTGGAAACTGTCGAAACTAATCAAATGTTTTCGAATATAAGCCGGGTGGGAGCGCGGTCGACTACTCTGGCGAAAGTTGAAAAGGAAAGGCTTATTAAAAATGCGCGGCAGTTGTGAAACGCATGCGATCTGCGACGCTCCTCCAGAAAAACATTAGCAAAGGGGTGAAAAACAGGCTAATGGAGCTGGGCAGAATTTCATATAATAGGTGAACGTGGAGGGTAACAGAAAACCTACTCCCCACACTGCGAGCGCCAAATGGATCGCAGAGCGAGGGAAAAACGAAAGGAAGAAAGGGCATTTGAAAGAAACTTCACTCAGGTACTCTCCAGGGCTCAAAAGAAGAAGTGAAAAGGGACAAGAGACAACAACACGTCGCATCATCAGAAAAACCTCTGGTTAAAATTAAGACGGACAAGCAGGACGAAGCACTAAAAGAAGAGGTGGAAAGGCGAAGGAGGCTGACGGAAGGCAACACTTTTGTGTCCGTTACAAGACAAACCCAAAGATAGCTGAGCAGAAGTTTCTTACATTTGTAAAACGAAAGGTGGTGGAGTCCTAGTCGAACTAAACCCGAGGACAATAAATAAAGTTTCATTCCGTGAAGCAGTCAAGGGGTTTCTGGGGGCGTCCAGTCTTCAGAGCAGAACTGGAATGGACTAGGACGCGGTCAACATGATTCGCATCCTACGAATCAACATGCACCGAAGTATAACCGCTTACGAGTTGCTTGCGCAGTTCGCTGCAAATACCAAAACTGATTTAGAACTCATCAGTGAACAGTACCGAAACAAAGACCCAATTTCAAGGCATCCTGACATATCATGTACCGCTGCCATATAGATTCGGGACGGCATCCTCCTTAGGATTCTAGCCCAATGCCGAGGGGACGGCTTTGTCTGGATTCGGTGTTTAGGGATAACGTTTTTCAGTGTCTATCTTACGTCGAATGAGACGATGCCGGACTATCGACGCAGGCTTGATGCTTTGGAGGACGCTATCATGAGCACGAATGGTCGGATTCTGATCGGGGGTGACTTGCTAGTGTACTTGAATGGGGCATGACTTACTCAGACTTTAGAGGGAAACGAATTTTCGAAGTGGCGGGGAAAACAGGACTGGTAGTCTTAAACACTGGATCCACCCCAACATTCCGACACTCGGCTGCGAAGAAAGCATTCCAGACGTAACTTTCGCGTTGGAGTCACTGGCGTTGTTGGTGGAGGGGAGACGAATTCTGGAAAACTTCTCGCCAAGCGACCATCAATACATTGCCTCCGAAGTGGTGGACACAAACTCTCGGTGTGCACCCCCTAAGCACTCCATCTGTGCATGGAACGTTGCGAAATTGAACACCGGGAGGTTTGTTGAAACTCTTGGAACATTTGGGGCTTCGCTGGAGAGTACTCCTGGGGGTAGTGACGCTGCAGCTAACATTGTCATAAATTCAGTTATGAATCTGATAACGACGGCCTGCGAAGCCTCCATGCCCAGGAGGGTATTGCGGCGGTGGAAATTGCAGAGCTTCGGAAGGAGTATCACACACTCCGCCGCTTAACACAACGCCTAAACGACCGGAAGGAGGCATGTACCGTTATGACAGAGGACAGATCAGCCAAAACAAGACTCCACAGCGCAATAAACAACAGCAAAGCTCCTTGCTGGCAGGAACTGGTCAACGAGGTGAATACAAACTGATCGTAACCCGAAAAATTGGGACTTTGCTTGTTCACTTAAGGCCGAGCAGATGGACTGCATTGTACGGGCACTATTCCCTACGCATCCTGTACGGAATGATGACTGTCCACTTTTCTCTATAAAAGAGTTGGAAATCCTCTCTATAAAAAGCAAAAAACGCCAGCACCCGATGGTATTCTAGGATTTTCCTTTCTCGCTGGAAGGTGGCAGGGCTTGCGCTGATCAGCAAAGGCAAAGGTGACACCGAGTTACCGTCTTCATACCGACCGCTTTGTATGCTTGACACTGCTGGAAAAGGGCTCGAAAAACTCATCAGAAGTAGACTTGCTGAAGCGATACGCGCTGCCGCAGACTTATCTCTACAGTTCGGTTGAGGCTGTCATGCAGGTCGTAGATGCTGTTCAACGGGCGGAGTCACATAGCCACCGAACTCGACAGGTGGTGCTCCTCGTGACCCTTAGCGTAAGCAACGCCTTTAATTCGGTAACATGGAAAGACATTCCATGCACACTAGACAATACTTTCCACGTGCCGAAATATCTCTTAATATTGGGGGACTATTTGAAGAACCCCTGCTTGCTCTGAGAAACGCTAGAGGGTCAGAGGAGGATGGAACTCACGTCGAAAGTAGCGCAGAGATCCATCCTGTTTAAACTCGACATGCAAGATGGGTCACGCTTTGTCGGTTATGCAGATGCAAAGCAGACTTGGTATATTGATGCGGCGAGTAAGCGGATGGATGACTGCTCATAGTTTCAATCTTGCACTGGAAAAAACTATTTCCTTACCCAGTTTTTAAATAGGCATAGACGTTTTCAGTCATACCTGCACAAGATTGGAAAGACCCGATCTCCGGATTGTATGCTATGTAATGGAGTTGTGGACGATGTCCATTACACCGACCGGTGAAGGAGCCGGATGGCAGGAGATTCCTTGAACATATTCCTTCTCTCCCCTCTCGTTGGTTAAAGGAATTCACTGATTCCTCTAGAGAGAGGACTAGCCCAAAGCAATGTGACAAACGGTTCCAGGCTAGCTCTCTGACGAAAGGAAGGTGTTGGTAGTCCGACCATTACGGGAGTCCAGCACTATGTGCGTAAATGCATTCACCTACCCCACCCCAAAAAAATCCCTTTTAAGGACTCTGCACGACTTAGAAGTCTCTTTTTCGGCTTATAGTTCCTCATAAACGACCCTAAAGGACTTTCCCGTCGAATCTCATCTCATGAGTTTATCTTCTGAAAAGTTTGGAGCTCATGCCGAAAAGAAGGGTTCATGGACAAAAAAGTGGAAGAACGTCTAGCAACGCTGCAGTCCTCAAGAATTCAGATGAAAATGCCCATCTGGCCTTCCCTCACAACCTGGTTTGAGACCATTGACTGTGTGGGGTATCTAGCGAAATGAAACTCTGAACTACTAAAAAATCCGATAAAAAAGTCCCTCAACTCTGATGGGATTTGTTAATTTAAATCCCATTCAAACCTATCGAACCACAGAAAATAAATTATCAGAAATTCACATTGGAAACAATGATCCCAGCGATTGCAGCCGCCATTCATCGGGGCGACTGTAAAAACATAATGAATTATGTTAGCGCGAATTTATTAAAAGCAACCTACATTGTTATTAAATAAATGCACATGTGCAGCGGTGGAGGAGGAGGGTCAATGGTGATTACAATGATTAGGATCGATGCACTGTCGGCCCGTCTGACTTCCAAGTGCAATTGCAACCATGCACATATCTGCAGTGTTACATTGCGATGTAATTGAGAACAAATTAAAATATTCGCCGTTGAACATTCTAAAAATCGTTTTCATCGTTCGACACGCTGTAATTATCTTTCATCGACGAATACATTATTGAGGACACCAGCGTACTATATTAGCATCTGAGTATGAAATAGATGAAAGATTTAGTCGGAGAGGAAGCTGAATGGGAGCTGATTCAAAATCACGGAGTGAAAGATGCAGAATCGAATATTGCATAGAATTTGGCAGAAAGGAAACTAGCCGCGACTCTTACAAAAGATGGTCCTCAAATTTTCATTGTCAAAGCGCAGGACATCGCTTTAAATTTGAGGTATACCTCCGTCAATACCGACAATGCTCTGTTTGGATGGCTCACTGCTACCACCTCTTTCTCTTCCAAAAGATAACCACAACATCAAGTGTTTCCCTATTTAAGATTTCGTCAATCTGAATATCCTGAAATCAAGTCCTACGGGTCACAACCCTTCCGCGTCGGGTTTTTCAATGGACTTTGGAAATGCCTTTTGTACCTTGGAACTAACCCAAATTTCAAGGAATGCAACGAGAAAAAGTATGGGAACATACGTAGCAGATAAGGTTGGTTTAAGGAATTCAGCTACATACGGCAGGACGACAAAATTCACCTGGGAAGTAGCGAAAACCGCACAATATATGTATTAGATAAAAAGAGGGTCAGATATTAAAGAGAGTGCTAACTACTTGCCGCAACTGAAATGCGAAGATCTTCGAAAGGACCCCTTTGCTGACGCTCTTATGAATGATATACATTAGACTACCCAGTACCTAATTAATGGACGGGTTACCACTATGGCCAGATAAAGAATGGGCTATAGTAGGCAACGTCACAAATAATCGCTTCCTTTTTTTTGAAAAATAATCTCCTTCACCTTCTGGCAACAGTAAGTTCAAAGAGTGGGTAATATCATCAGCCCCCAGTAAGAACCTACAACAAATAAAAGGCAAGTTCGGGGTTAGCAAAGTATTATACATGAGGAGTACAGGAGTACAATGACAAGAGCCATCTATAAAGGAGTCCATGCTATCCGTCGTTAAAAATGACTGTGACTCGGTGGAAAGATTTTGATGCATCTGTACCATTGGGTAGCATATCTCATCCGTTGGTGTGGAGATGGCTACTAAACGAAATACTCCTGATGTAGATGCCAGAGCACTAAAAACATCACCGGTAATGAAGAAGTTGACAAACTGGCTCATCAAGGGTCAGGATCCACAATGGTGGGGCCAGAACCAGCTTTTGGTATCCGGCCATCCACTGTCAAGTCTACTCTGCAGGGTGAAATTGCAAGGACTCACACAGGCGAGTGGAAAAATTTAAACCCTTGCCGGTAGGCGAAAATTCTTTTGAAATTATCTAAGGTCACTAGAGCGGCATTTTTGTTGTCCTTTAAGAGATAGGACATCAAAAATAGAGCTTTTGATGGGACACTGCCCCTTAAACTACCAGCTATATATGCAGTCACTGTGATGAGGAGGAGACGGCCTGCAATTCTTATTCACCTGCCCCTCCCTTTTCTTCAACGGAGGATCTGCGCACTCTATCTATCTCTCTCTGGAGAATGTTCTTAGATTCGCAAAAGCCTGCGAACGTGTGAATTGGGAAGCCATTAAATAGAAAATTTACGGGGACAGTACAATGGGTCTAACCAAGGCCTGAGTGCTCGAGCTGACAAAGAAGGTGCGTCGACTTCCCCAAAAATCGGTGGAGACAACAATTCATTCCTTTATAAGAAAATAGAACTTCCGATTAAGTGTGCAGGTGACTTCACTAACTTGAATGGGGCATGCCTCACCCCGACTTCGAAGGGTAATGAATTCTCGGAATGCCGCATGAACAGGACTCCTAATTTTGGATCCCAGACTGCAACGTAACGTTTGCGTGAAAATCACTAGCATCACTGGTTGACCCTTGACACGCTAAAGACGCTGCAGTTGACACTGTCGTAAAATCAGTTAAGAATCTGATAATGACAACCTGCTGAGCTTTCATGCCCAGGAGGGCATCGAGACGTAGCAAACCTTCTATGCCTTGGTGGTCAGTGGAAATTGCCGAGCTCCAGAAAGGGGGTCACAAACTACCGCTTCATGTATCGCAGTGGCAGAGCGTGGAGCAAGGAGACTCCATAGCGCAATAATAGCCTGCAGGACCTGGTGGACGAAGTGAATAGCAACCCGTGGAGATTGGATTACAAACTAGTGACCCGAAAAATCGGGGCTCTGCGTTCATCTAAAATGGAACAAACGGACCGTATTGTACAGGCACTATTGCCAGCGTATCCCATACCGGTTGATGATGGTCCAGAACTAGCCGTTTTTCTCTATAAAAGAGTTGAAATAGGCAGTGCTCTGTATGAAATAAAGAAGGTGCCAGGAACCGATAATATCCCGGCAGAAGTACACAAATTGCTGCTTCAACATCAGTCAGACCTGCTGCTCACTGGATTTGACACTTGTCTGGAAGATGGCATTTAATGGAAGCTGACGAGACTTGCGCTGATCAGCAAAAGTAGTTCTCGTTTGGATACTGGCCCCTTTGCATTCTTAACACGTGCGGGAAAGCGCGCGGAAAACTCATCAAAAGTAGAATCACCGCTAAGCAGAGCAGGGAGATCCATAGTGCTGTCATGCAAGTCGTGAATGCGGTTCATCGAGCAGACGCAAATAGCCACCAAGCTCGACCTGTGGTGCTCCTGATATCGCTTGAGGTCAGAAACGCCTTTACTTCTGTAAGGTGGAAAGACATTCTAGGCACACCAGACAATACTTTCCACGTGCCGAACTATCTCTTACGGATATTGAGGGATTATCTGGAAAACCACTTCCTGCTCTATGACACGCTAGCGGGTTAGAGAGGGATGGAAGTCACGCCGGAGACCATCATCAGGCCAGATCTCTGCAACGCTACCACGATAGTCTCCTAGGACTCGACATGCCAGAAGAATCACGCCTGTTCGGTTGCGCAGATAATATTTCGGCGTTTGTTGTCGAACTCACTGTCGACAGGTAAGCGGATGGATAGCTGCTCACAGTTTCAACCTTGTGCTAGAAAAGATCAAAAATCAATTTCGACCTTGCGTTCTAAATCAATTGGCGAGTCAATAATCGAGTCAAAACCACGGTTAAGAACCCTGGAGTATATTGGAGAACTACGTTTAACAGGCGACGTCATCTAATGAGTACAAGATGAGGCAAGGCCATGATTGGAGTTTCGGCCTTAAGTCGGCGAACATTCGAGGCCGTACGTCTAGAAGACAAGGTGTTCTAATGAGGGCATCGCACTCTGCTCAATGATACATAGTTATGTGGCTGATACTCTTGGCACTTGCACTTAGCGCTGAGCTTTGCGGATGCGTCTGCCTATCAAGCTGTTTTTGAACCAGCTATGACAACGACTGCGATAGTGGTCCCCATTGCCCTTCTTGCTAAGGAGCTTAAAGCCATATACAAGGGCAAGGGAGAAGAGCCAAGAACGGCAACGTACATTAAATGAATAACAACTCCCTTGTCAAAATGAGAGAAAAGGTAAATAGACTGCGCCGCTAGTTGGCAACTTGGAAGCTTAGCTGGAACGGAAGCATGATGAGACTGCCTATTTCCCTACCCAGCTCCAAAGTGATTGTGTGTAAAAAAAGTGAAACTCGGTGAAAAACGACTAACTGTTCCGTCCGGAGCAAGGGCAACTCATCAGACGCTGCCTGCTTGGGTACTATGCCCCAAACGAGGGGTCCATGGACCAAAAAACGTGAGAGTAAATTGCTCTCCATTTGGTCCGGTCCAACATCAAGTGGATTATGGATGGACTTAGGATCCCTCATACCCCAAATAAAAAAACGAAACAAAGGAGCTCCCCTCAGACAACACTCTGTGTATAAACGCATTCCCCTACCCCACGCCCAAAAGAAATTAGCAAACCCGCTCCTCGTTAGCCTTAACCATTCAAATGAGTCTGCCTCGCAACTTCCCATGTTCGTGGATGCCATTTGAAGTTAACCACTTGAAGTTATCACACCTCGTCAACCTTTGAAAGTCCCATATCGCCAGTATCCTCGTTGGCATTCCTTCGAAAACTGATTTCCATTCCGCTATGGTTCGGAATATCATATCGCAGCTTCTGCTAAAATCCAGCATACGTATAGAGTGGTGTGGAAAGCTCTTAGAACAATAAGCCGAGAAAGGCTTGCAGGTCACAGGTCACTATAGTCTGCAAGGATGGTGATTTCATCTATATCAAATAGAGAATTCATTAGGCTTTGGAAAAGCAGCACCCAGTCAAAGGCAGTACGGAGTCAAAGGCTAACATGGTAAGGAAAGATTACAGTGGAACACAAATCGCCATCATCAGCCTGCCAATAGAGGCTGCCTTAAGTTGTTGGTAGTAGAGGGAATAAGAATAGACTAAGTTATCTGTCGGCATAGGGGCAGGTGGCACTGAAATAGTGTTTCAGATGCCTTGGTTCGGTCACATTGCAAAAACATGGACCAGTTCGAATGACAGGTCAGAGCAATGCATGAAATGCAAGACCTACGAGAGCTCCTGAGAAAGACCTTGATGGAGTTAAACGTGGTACTTCCGAATGTCCTCTTACACTTTCAGAGAAAGGAGCCTGAGGTCTATGATAATAATCATTGGCGCAAAAATCCAATTGGCTCAGGGCTTTGAAGTGTGTTAGGGCACTTCATTTAAGACCGTAACAGTACACTACAGAATTACAGTACCCTGTAAGAAGCAATATGGTCAGCATTGCGCTCACCCAAGATTATTATCCTAATTTAACCCAAGTATTCATTCACAGTTGAGTCGACTGGTATCCGACGTCAAATCACGATGCAAATTCCACTGCCACCAGTAAAATTTGATCCTCGACCTTTCGTACGACAGCTTTGCGCTCTAACCATGCAGCGCACATGGTCTATAGTGGACCTGATATACATGATCGTCACTTTAACCAGGAGAGTTGCTCGGTAAATCAATGAGGACTACACTCACAGTGATCACCAGGAATGGAAATCAAGGACGAATTGAGCTCGAAAGAAAGCTCTCTCAGAATGCCGGGTGGGTCTCCCGGGCGGCGAAAGCTTCTAAATGGAACATGTTTTTCACGGCGCTGATGCTCGACATATCCCTGAATGGTAGGCGAGAAAAAAAGTCACCCAACACCACCTACCCGATGGAAATGGCTACTCTACGAGCCACGTCTTTCCGGGCTATGAGGCTTTGCCAGATATTAAGGAAAAAACGCAGTAGTAGGAAAATGAACTCCTTCAAACAGGGAGCGACCATTCTGATATGAAACCTTTGCGAACCCTACGAAAATCACCTCAGGTGCCCCACCCACCTTTTCTAAAGGAGAATGTTACCTTTCTGTTTCCTTTACACCAGAACAGCGAAAAGTAAAAGATGGTCCGGTTGAACAAGTGCTTGATGCCTCCAGTAATGGAGGAAGAGTTTCGGGAAATAAATGGTTTGATTCCCTGCGCAGTGGGAAAACCCATAAAACACCTTGAGATCCAGTATCACATCACCGGATCTCTCTGTTTGATACAATGGGGTGGATGATGGTAAGAATCATGGACAATAGATTGCCACCCACCGCCGAAAGCATCAGGAGCTTGTCGGAACGTTAATATAGATTTCAGTGTGCCTTCTCTAAGGTAGATGCTGCAATCATCATAGTGAACCTAGCAAAAGAGCACTGGGTTCTGGCAGCTGCTGTGTTGGTGTTGGACGCCAAAAGTACCATACATTCAACACCGCTAACTTGATTCAAATAAAACGGTCAAGAATTACCTCTAACAGCGGACTGGTACTCAGAGGTGGCGGTGAGGAACGGGGCGGCAACCCTGTCGGCCAAACCAAAACCAAGTGGCCGAGGAGAACCTCCATAGGGGTGGCACCGGGAGACACTGTACTCACTTTGGTTTGCCTTCCGTGATGCAGTAGGCGAATGCTCAAAAAGCCTAATCAGGGCGATCAGACCTGAGTCTGCACGGGGACTCATCTGAAGTGGCAAATTGGTCACGAAACCTTACCAGGGGTATACTGGTACCATGGGAACCGGGATAACCCCTGGACTCTCATACTTCGGGTAAACTCCCGTTGTATCTGAGTACAGCTCGGTTGTTTGCGGTTGGCCCCCTAGTGGGAGTTTCATGGTGATTGCGGTTGTGCTCAAGCGAGAAGAGACCTTCGGGCCTCGGCGTGGTGTTACGTTTCAACACGGGTGCCGTACTCCTTAGTTCGGTAGAAATTTAGGTAATTTTTGCATCCACCAGTATGAATGCTAAGCCATGCACTTGGTATAGACTGGTACCGTTGCTGCTTGTCACAGCGGGGCTCTGATTGTGATCACAAAATCAATTCTTGTCTGAAGAGGACCGTAGGATTAAGTCTCCACGACAGGTACCTACGCAAAACACTCAAGGGCTTAACTAACAGAGGGCTCACTGGAACCGGACGCATCACGGTTCGATGCTGGATCCACTGTTGTAGGCGGTCACTTATAATGGGGTGTTTGTTCATTTTGTCCCACAGAAGACTACGATTATCGTAATAGAGTGGGAGCGTCGCATTCCTGGCTGGGAAAGGTGGAGCTGCCCCTTACGAATGAAACAGAAGCGGTCTTAATAACTAACTGCAGAACGAAGAACGTTTGGAAGATGGAAGATCATGGATTGCTTTTAGAGAGAATAGTGCGATCTATGTGGGCGGGAGGCATCTGAAATCTCTCAAAGAAGAAAGGAAGTGAGTTCCGTTTACCGGTTAATAGCTTTAAAGGTTTGCAGCGCTTTTAGAACCGCGTCAGATGAGTGCATACTTACGATAGCAAACATGATCCCAGTCGACCTTCCCAGCCTCGTAGAGGGGCACAGAGAATGCCAGAATAAGTCAAGATCAGAATTGTATGATCTCTGGCAACTCAACGTTAAAATATGGCTTGAGCGAAAACTGGGAGAGGCCAACTACCACATTACCTACCGCGGGATACGATAATTGGTATAGGCAGTATCTGTACTGCTTGGGGTTGGATACGCGAAATTGTCCTGGAGGCAGTTGCATACCGGAGGATCCAGAGCATCCAAGGTTCGCAATTTCGCTATCAAAGTCTCAGGACTTTTGAACAAAGTACTGGTCAGGAGCGTGAGATCGAAGGAGAACTGGCTTACGGTTTATTCCGCGATCGTAAAAATGGAGAAGGAGTAACTTGAGGTAGAAATTAGGAAGAAAGGAGAATAGAGCAAAAGCACAATGCCTAAAGGCAAACCCACCCCGCCTGTTACCTGAATGGTGCCTTCGCGAGGCTGGGGCTGGAAAGCCCGGGGGTGATTATTAGTGAGGGCGAATTCCAATCCAATTGCTGCATTATTTTCAAACATTTTAAACCTACATAACGACGAAATCTTTAAGCGATATCATGGCCGTCAAGTTGTGGATAAAATCCGGATCAATAAGTTATGGTGGGCAGGTCACCTAATCCATATGGATGAGGATGATCCAGCCCGGAAAGTCTATAAGGGCAATATCTATGGTAGGAAAAGAAAACGACAGACCCTGCCTGAGATGGAGCGATGGCGTAGGTCAGGACGCTAGACAGCTTTCAGGGATATAAAATTGGTGAACCTCGGCGCAAAACCGGGATGCCTGGAGTTCCTTATTAAGGCAGGCCTAGACCGGATACCGGTTGTTGCGCCGTTGATGATGATGATAAAAATTTGAATATATTATTATTTTTCCATGTTGTTTTCCATCTGTGAAAACGGAGATAAATTTTCTTAATAAAAAAAATCCCTGACCATAAAAAGTCACACTGATTTTCACACCTTATCGCCCTTTACGTAAAAACGATCCCCCAATAATCTGTAGAGATGAGCTTTTCGAGGTGACTAGGACATATCATCATCTACGTATCGCTTCATTGCAATTAACAGCTTTCTGTTACAAATAGTATAAAAAGTACTGAAATGGGAATGGTTCGCGCTTCGCATCACGTTCTCTTACTGCAATTATGCAATATCTCCCCATACGTCCATATATACACTCATATGGAAGTTCGCTACTAGATAGTATGAGAGGTTCAGTGCGTGCAAAAATATCTGTAGAGACTTTCCTACATATGTATCTGGAGATTTCTTTATCGGAACGCTTGTTACTACTCATTCAGCGGGGATCGCTTATCATTACATTAATATACTCGGGCAAATGTAGATGGCATAAAGTCCAGATAGATAACGTTCTTTATCTGCAAACGAGAAACACATGAACAGTCTCAACTCAGCTGAGAATATGTGGAGAATACGTGGAATAGGAGCTTCAATTCATAGAAGCTTGACGATAGCCTTTCAGTAGCCAATAAGGCACCGACATGGTTGAGCGGAGAATACTCTGCTGTTGGCCATTTTCCCATGCAAATTAGTTCTAGATTTGCAGAGTCAATATAAGATACTGCATTATATAGATTCCTATACGGTTTACTGCGAAATGTTTCTAGAATTTGGTTAAGACTGTGATTCATAGGGTAATTTATCACCTAAGTTACATAGTATTCTCCCACAGCTCAAACATAGTATTCTCCCATAGCTCAAACAGTTCAGTATTTGGGGCATAGTAGCTTCTATTTGTTGATGAGAAGATGACTTGAATTGACGCCAAAACGCCTACGTTGGCCTCTAGAATACTAACCTGGAGGTCTTTGAGAAATTGGATTTAGGCTGACCTGTTTAAGCCCCTGGCTTACGGAGCCCCAGTTATACCGCTGGTCCTTCCTATCATCCCTTAAAAACACGCTTCATATATCCTCAGTTAGGTCACCCGCTCATATTTCGGAACCATAGGGAAGGACGGACTGAACCACTTTCGTTAGTAAACGACACCTATCGGATGCACGACCTTTCACATTGGTCATCAACTAGTTACTCAAAAACTCTATCCCTCTGGTCAGGACAACCACGTCGATTTTCCCGACCATTATATAAGACGTTCCAGATATTCCAACTGGGTATATTATCCATGGGTTACTGCCGATGTGACCTTTATTCTACGTCGCCTTTCTAGATCTTCTTTAAGTAGCGCACCGTCCCTTAGGTAGTTCCTCTAGATCTGCAAAAGGTAACCTGGAACGTTGAATCAATTTTCAAACGGCTGAAGCATGCAGGCGCAAAGGAATTCCTTACATCCATGTTTGCTTCAGCTCATCGGACAACTCTTTCAATTATATGTGGATCACGCGCTTATTATCAGTGCGACTTATGCCTGTCTTTAGGCTCCAGCATTTCGTTGGGGTTCCATCCACTCCTGGCGTTTTTTCGTCCCTATTAACCTCTCAGTACATGCTCTCTGGCCGTCCAGGAGTCAAAAATAATAAACAAGGAAACAGTCTACCAGATACTGATTCCACTAATTGCATGCTACGTCCTACCGAAACCTGCGCAATACATCAGGCCAGATGGTAGATAATCTAAAACCTTCAAACGACGAGGCCTCAGGCGAACTGCAAATCCAATGAAGAATCCAATGAACCACACACAACAAGGAACTGTACTTCCTCAAAGCTAAGGTAGAAGGCAAACGTCGGGAAAACCACTAGACAAATAGGAGTCACATGTTGGTCGGTCTTCGAAATTGACGGACGCAGACAGTCGACTGAGGAGAAAAAAGGCGGTGACTTTGGAGGCCAAGAGCCGACTTAATAGAAGGAAAGATAAGTTGAACAAGAAAAAGTGCCTACACGATCTCCTTTATTTTTCATGGAGCAGGGTGATCAGTCTAAATTTTAGGGTGACCAGCTTCTAGCCGAGGTCCCACGACATAGTATGCATGTTTTGCCTATTGATTGCGCAGCGGAGTTCTTTCTTCTTCCGATCTGCCCTTTACCGTTACACTGTCAGCACTAAGGGCTCAGTGCTGAAGATCCCGCTGGTGATTCAGTATCTAACTGGCGAGCAACAGGTGAAGCCTTCTTTCTTGTACCGGCTCCCAAATCAGCTCATGAGCACTCATTTACTTGCAGAATTGCATTATGGATTATTTAAAAATCTGGGGCAGAGTCGGGTTGGAGGGCGCTTCCGGAGGTAATAGCGTTACAACTTGCACCATAAAGGCAGAGTATAGGTCAGCAAAAAGGAAACTTCACAATGCGATAAATAAAACCAAAGTCTCGGCTGGCAGTCAACGAGGTAACTGAGGGCCCGCGGGGACTTGGAGATAAACTTCTAAGTATCGACTAGATGGACCGCATTATACGGGCATTATTCCCCAAACATCCAGTACAAGTTGATATCAACAGCGCAGAAAGCGTCGAAAACTGCCTCCTTTTCACAATGAAAGAGATCAAAGAAGCAGTTCTCAGCTCTAATAAGTCGCCAGGTCCAGATGGGATCCCGTCGAATATTTAAAAACTGGTGTTTCATCGACAGACAGGCATGTTGCTCAGGGCGTCCAACGTTTGCCTGAAAGAGGACATTTTTTTTTAATCACGAAAAGAAAAGGACACCCTAAGCTGCCGTCTAAATACCGACCGTTCTGTATGCTTGACACGGCTGGGAAAGTGCTCGAAAAAGAGTACTGAAGCACATCCGTGTTGCCGGGAAATTACCCACAAGGCAGTTCGGACTTAGAGCAGAAAGATTCACGGTGAATGCTTTTACTTAGGTCGTGGATGCGGTTCATCTAGTCGAGACGCACAGCCGCCGATCGAGAAGGATGTTGCTCCCTATAACGCTCGGTGTGAGAAATGCCTTCAATTAGGCTGCTAGGCAGATTCAAAAACTGCGGGTATTGAGGGATTATCTCAGAGACTGGTCCCTGCTCTATGAAACAGGGGCGGACCTCTGGAACGCTTCCTAAGATACTCTGCTAAGACTCGACGTTACGCCACTTGTTACCAGACGCACTGTTGAACAGGCGCAAAGTGGACTTGGGATATTGATGTGACGAATGGATGGAGAAGATGAATTTCTTCGAGCAACTCAAAGCAGTAGCGGACTAGGCTGCAGCTGGATAATGCCTTACGTCGACTAACGACTCAGAACCGGCAGGGAGTGATGCTCTTGCTAAGGTACGTAAAGCCATCTACAGCGGGAAGGACTGAAAGGTGGTTGCCCGTCAAGAACATTAAGAACATTCCTTACCAAACTTCTAAGTGGGCATGGAGATTTTCATTCTTACCTGCAAAAAATGGGAAAAGCACGGTCTGCTGATTGCGTGTGCTGCAATGAAATGACGAAGGAGGCCATTTTTTACCTTTTTCTCTTGTGAAAGGAGGGATGTCTTCCGTCAAGAAGTTTATGCAGAGACAGGGGAGGGGAACTCTCTCCAAATAAAATTTGCAGAGAGATGCTAAGGAGCGCTAGTAGCTGGAGTCGAGTTGAGCTCGACCAGTGGAGGGACCGGATAGCAAAGGGTTCCCTGCAGTAACAGCTCTCTTCGCCCTCTCCCCTTCCGCTCGCTTTAGTGTGATATTGACATTCTAACTTTGTCAGTAACAACACGATTTTGACCGAATGCTGGATAGCATGCTTCATAATATAGTCCTTATTATCACAAATATTTATGACTCTAGGATAAACTTAAGGGAGGTTTCTAGTCAATTTTCTAAAAACATAGTAAGAGATCTATACTATCATTAACTTAATATGAGTACTTGTCGGTGTGCAGGGTAGTTTGAGGCCTGAACATATCGAGGTAGTTTTGTGATTTTTCTCAGATTCTTGGGTTGTGTAGTTTCTGAGAAGTCAAAATCGACTTTGAAACGAGTGCCGGCATTTGAGATCTCCTTGCTACCTCCGCATCCTCCTCGCCATGGATTATGGAAATACTGTTTTACATATGGTGTCAGTTTTACATATATTTTTTAAAGGTGATAAAATTCAGCACCACTGGCTCTGTATATAATTTTCTTCATTAACAGACGAACAAGGCTTCGAAAGGAAAGGCGTAAGACCCACAACAAACTCCTCAATCTGTGATAGTCTCATACCTTTCCACCAACGAATTGATTGGGTTTTTGCGAAGTATGTTTGGGCCAGTGGCCAGTTAGATTGAACTGTTGCAGGAGGTGTGTGATAGCCCCTCCGATGATGACATTAACAGCATAAGAGCTAGGAGTTGCGATGTTGGCTCCATCAGTAATGAAAATGGAGCTGATCAGTATACCAACGTCTTACCCGAACTCACGGAGATGAGGACGTTGGCAATTATATCGAAGGGGCGGCCGCAAAAGGTGTCAAGCGTTCAGAAGGACTCCGGACAACGACTCGATGCCTACCGGTAGAATCGAGGAAAATCGAAGGTGAATCGAATGGAAAAATATTTCGATGTTATTTGTGTATCTAAAAGAAACTTTTATTATTAACTGTTCTTTCGTTGGACTTCGCCTTCTACAAATGTAGGTGACCACCGTTCACCGTCTTTTCCCAATAATTCTGAGAAACGGAGTCGCAAAGGGAACGAAAATAATAAGTCTAGCACTGAAACAAAGGTATGTAACACACATACATAAACGCAAAATCAAAAACAAAAAGGGTGAGTCCCGTTCTCTTTTTTTAGGAAATGTCTCTGTAAAAAGAGCTATGAGCGAATACAACAATCGTCAATAGAAATCCACGATGGGATACTAGTTGAAAAGGAAGAATACAGTGATTTCTAACAAATTATTCAGCTGATTGCAAGGAAAACCACCGCCACTAGAAAGCACTTCACCTTAGTAGTACCAAATCTTGCCCAGGACTTCAGAATGCCTTTGCGTGAACTGGTGTAGCACTCCAATTGATAACAAGGAACATTTCGACTTTCATTCATATTGTTTATAGCTTCACCGCATAACATTTTAATTACTTCTCCATTCTCGGTGTTAAATTCTAGATAGAAATCCACCCAATTGCATACTAGCATGGAAAAATGCATAGCATTGCAATATCAAATAGATAGAGAAAAAGGGTCGATTAAAGTTTCAATTCCATTATTCAAAATTAAATATCTACCAAGACCTTTACATTTTCGAAAATAAAATAAATAAATTCACCAACTTGACGGCTTGATAAATGTAAATCCGAAACCAAAACCCAAAAGTACACCCGACAGAAGAAAATTAACAAAAACCAGCTCCTTCTTGGATAGTCTCAAAAATTCGACACTCTAAGCCTCTTAGTCTGCCGAAGATAATTGAGAAAAGAAGATTGGATTCAGAATGTTGAAGGTCAAGTCTCTTTAACTTCCAACTCATAAACTTCACCCAAAATCTAAAGCATCTGTATCTGAATTGGACTAAAAGAAAATCTTGTTTGGAATAAGACACAGCACAAATGGAATCTTTGAATGGTTTTTGGTACGAAAATAATCATGTGGCCCTAATCTGATCCCAACTTGCACAATACACTTGAGCACTAATCTAATTTTTTATCTATATATTTAGTAAGATGTATATATATGCCCACATATGGGGAAAGATAAAAATCATATGTCGTTTTTCTTTTATACTATTTTCTGCATAAATTCACGATGTTCGAACCCCCAAAGAAAGGCCATACCCATCGGAATTTTTATCTTTCATCTTTCCATAGATACGCGGGACTAAGAAAAGCGAATTCATTTTACTATATCTCAAATGTAAGGCATAAATGGGAAACAAAAGCAATTTTAGATAAAAACATTTTGGGTTTAGAATATTATGCAGTTCCTCGTTTTTTTTCTGGAAATTTTTTCTTTAATTATTCCATATTTTTGCAAATTTGGATAAGTCAATTTTCGAGGCCATTAATTTGATTGATGGTACTTCGAAACTACATGTTTCAATAAGATTCTTTTATTTCAGATACAATGAAACTTAGCTTACATTTCAACCATCTTTTTTCAAGACAAAATTTTGCGTAGTTTATGTAACATTGTTTATGAATAATTGAAACAAAACGGGGAAAAACGAGCCCACATCCAACCTCTAATTATTGCTACGTATGAATACTTCGTGGAGATATGCGATATAAGATTGTATAAATTAAATAATAAGACGTCAATTTTAAGCAAATTTCTTAGGCAAACTTGTTCCTATTTAGTTTTTTCTATCTTTTATTTATTTTTCATGGTTTATTCGTTTTGTACACTTTAATAAGAAACATTAGAATTCATGAATAATTCAATTTTCTTCTTTTTTTTTTAAATTGATACTATTCCACTTGAAGAATGATTTCCGGCTCAACTTTTCATTTCCTTTTTCGCCCCGGATTATATTAAAAATAAGGAGCTGGAAATGTGATAATTTTGTGGCAGGTGCACAACATAGTTTTGAAGAATTTTATTCGAAAAATTGAAAGAAAACTAGATGGAATGCATAATTAATGAAAATAAGTCGAAAATCGAGAGATTTGATCAAAACTGTTCTACAGTTTTATGTGAGAAATTGTGGATTCACCACGTTTCCTTTTGTACGTAGTTAATACAGTTGTGCCCTATTTCAGCCCGCCCCCGCGTTCGAACGAGGTACCGTGCGAAGAAATCCGTCGATTTTGCATTTTTGCCAATTTTTACGACCCGGGGGTCGAGGAAATTTTCAATTTTCCTCGATTTTGGCCAGACTCTCGGCGCGTCGATTTTCCGCCATAACTCGCGTTTCCGACGTCGTACAGTGAAAATTCTTGCATTTCCCGAATCCGGGCCGGCTAGGTAATCTTTCCCAACTTCCGACAATTGATGGCACCCCTTTCAATTCTCCATGGAAATTCTGCGATTTGGAAGTTTTGCGGGGCTAAGAAGGAGGAGCGAAGAACACTTTGCCAGAAAGAAGCTGCGCGGAGGATAGTGCATACAGGGGTGAAACCTCCGCTTTGGGGCTCGCACTGGCGAACTGACTACAGAATAAATCCTACCTGCTAGTAACTTCTCCTACACCATTTACGGAACACGCCGAAAAAAGTGAAGCCAGGAACGTGAACGGATCTGGCCTGGTGCCACTTTTGGTGATCGGATCTACGCAAACTAGATACCGTAAAAAGTGAAGGTGTTAAATGGAAAACAATCAAATGCTCTGATGAGATGAGATGTTTTATGGATGAGGACATGGTAAATGCTGCACCTCAAAATGCCGCTCTTCACAGAGGAATCAGACACGAAGGGAACTCTGTTCTGTTTCCAGGACCTAGTTACAATACCAGATTAATGGCGAGAGGAAAGACATCATAATTGCCTCTACATATTTACCCTATGAACATAAGAAGCTCGTTAAATGTTCGAAATAAGACGCCTTTAGAGCATGCTGTGAGGAACTGGGCGACGAAAGAGAAGCGTCGAGGCTGTGCAGACTCCTTAGAAGGGATGAATCGGCCAAGCTAGACTCTTTTCGAAAACTGGATAGTACTTTTACGAAATCTAGACAGGTGAGAGAAGAACTGGTGAAACAAATGGAAGGGGGAGGTTGGAGGTTCCTGCAACTCCTACACCATATCCACCATAAGTGCTGTAAGGTGAATTGGAATACTGGGAGAGCGATTATTACCAATGAGAAAGTGAGACCTGTCATATTGTCCTTCGAACACGCCTAGCTAGATGTCATAAAATGAAAATTTTCCACTGTAAACTTGTCACACTGCAAAGAACTGTTTGTCTGAACATCATCGAAGCCATGAGCACTACATCCCGTGCAGCTCGAAATGCATTATTCAATTTAGTTTTGTTTATTCAGAGCACTGCTATGAGAGTAACTTATAGACTAATTCAATTAGATCTGGACACGGGGTTCACAGACCATCGGAATAGATATTGGGAGAACTGAATCCAGTTTTCGCAATACCTTCTGATTCTCGGAACCCCAGACATCTGTTTGGTAGAAGGTATGAAGTTATTTTCATCTATGAAGAAAATTGGGACGGACGCATGCAGGATATAACGAGATCGACGGCCTAAAAACAGAGCAAGGTCCGGAGCAGTAAAAACGGAAGGTGGGTCTTTCAGGCTGAAATATATCCGGGGTGGGTGATAGACGAGCGGTTGAAGGGAAGACGCACCATTATCAGCGATAGCTAGAACGCACTGAGGGCCTTGATCACCCCGAAAATCGATCAGGAGTGTAGAAACTGTTTTAATTCTATTTTTAGATTCAATACGGTAGGACTACTCTGGGTACCTGGTCAGCGTGGTGTAAACAGAAATGAAATCCCGAAGTTTCTATCTACCCCATACCGGGACTAGGATCAGCAATTGAAGTGTGAGTAGCATTGGCTAAAGTTGGCTTCATACACTAGCAACAAGCTTCTCATAATAACAGGTGGCAGTGCCTAGAGGCTGTTAAACTCACCAAAGTTTTCTTTTTAGAACCTTGCATGCATACCGCAAAGCTTATCCTGTCGAAAAGCAGGAAGACTTGCAGAGGTATTGTGGGCATTCTCACAAGCGACAATTTGCTAGCTGGGATGTTCAGAATAAAATCATGCAAGAAGGAAGTGGAATCGATGGAGCATTTTCTATGTAAATAACCAGCCTGCGGACGCGTTCAGTCATCAGATCTTTGGTGCTGATGGGCTCCAGTTGTAACAGGCAGCACCACATCCACTTACGAAATTCTCCAATACATAAACGAATCCGGGATATTCTGTTAGACGAGGAAATCGGTTACAATGGGCTCAGTGGCTATGCTTCTGCCCATCGCAAACCAGCTAACCAACCACCCACCTTCTTTTTGAAGCAGACGTCTACAAATTTTACCTTTCCGCGCAGCCCTAAATATATAAAATAGGGACGTAAGGCATGCCCACAATTGCTCCAAAACAAAGGAAATCCGAAGTCGAACTTATTCAGCCTAATAGCATTATTTCCGAGTTTTCAGAATCTCGGCAGATACCGGATTTTACCTAATACTAGCACTAAGTGCCAAGCATTTAGGCTCTGACGATGCTACCTACTTAAAAACTAAAGTAGCGTTGGTGGTGGTGAACCCCTCCATCTCAGCAAAGAGCTCCCCAGCACACAGTCATCTGTTCAACAAATGCAAATCGGCAAATGGCTGCCAAAGACAATTCATTTGTTTACCGTGCATTGCCTTCGATTTCCATTCATCGATCCGCTCTTGGTCCGACTTCACCCCACTCAGAGGATTGAAAGATCGATCCTTAAAGTTAAGTGGATTCAGTCCACAGTATGCCTTATCGACAGCCGCATGCGAAGGCGAGTCCCTTGCCTGCTATTTGCTGTAAAAATAAGCGCGTAGCGAGTCGACTTGGCGATGATGTTGTGCCACCACCTCAACCACGCCCCTACCCCCGATGTCGCCAGGCAGGTTCATGCAGTTCACGGCAGACTTTGGATGACGCATTCAGAATTTAGATATCCGCCGCTGGACGTTTTCCAGATCGGTCTTCGTCCACGGAAATATTCCGAGTGCATAAGCCACTGAAGAGATAGCGAATACATTCAACGCGCTTATTTTATTCTTCCCCGAGAGATGCGATTTCAGCACCAGCTTTACACGTCCCAGGAATTCGGACAGCAGAGCATCCTTCAGATCACCAACTCAAGCATGGGTTCCTTGCAGAATTCCTAAGTACTTGTAGAAGTCTGTCTCGGTCATAGCTTCGATGTGGAGGTCACCAATACTATGTCCGGCATGTGGCTCGTGATGACCTTTGCGGATGGCTTGGATTCGACACTTGTCTAATCCAAACTCCATCCGAATATCACCGCTGAACATGTACATTATTCGCAACAGACTTCTAAGATGGTCGTCAATACCAGCATACAGCTTGTTGTCATCTAGGTCCATCAAGTATGTCATTTCGCTCTTAGCACATAGGCCGTACTTTATTTCAAAACCATGCCCTCTAGCATCATTCAATAGCCATGAAAGGAGGTTCAGTGTCATGCAAAACCAAAGGAGACTCAACGAATCCCCCTGGAGGATGCCCCTCCGTATATGCATGGGCTCTGAGGTATTAGCACCCTCAGATGTACGCCCGGATAAGGTGGTATGCCACCTTCCATGACTGTCGCCAAAAACTTTATTAGTTTCGGATCAATGCGATACAGATGTAGGATATCGATTAGCCAGGTATACGGACCGCTACCATTTATACTGCGTGCCAACCGACTGTGTACGTTGGTAAATTTCTTATACCAGCAATTCTGCACCCGATCCAGACCTGCGCCGACGTTCCAGACAAATTTTCCATGGTGGATCTTTTTGGTCACTCAAACCAATAAGGCGAATGCGAATCTTCTGACCGTGCAATCTGAGAGCAGCAACTGCACCACAATACACTAGTGTTTGTAGTTGCCGCAGCGACATATCAGCACACAGACAAGATGTAATCTCATCATTGATTTGAGATAGAATTCCCGTAGTTGTTGGAGATCCATAGAGCCTGGGAATACCTGGTTTATGCAAAGGATCCATATCCAAGAATTCTATACACGCTCTTTGGAATTCGTCCCGAACCTCAGCGGAAACCTCAGCTGGAGAGTGGTGGAGAAGAGTGCTTCGGCGAGTACTGAAACTGTTGTCCGCAGTGCGGCATGGTGTTGTTTCCCCGACAACCTCAAGTCGAACACGCTCCCTGATGATGGCCGGGATTGTGTCGCTGCGAGTAATAAAGCGGTACTGGTCTGCGACTCGCTGCACAATCACGTGCGCGAATTTCGGGAAACGCTCGACGAATCTCTGGTGCAACAAAGGGCGGTAAGATGTTGTACCCGCCCCCACCGATATTTCATAGGATGAGGAGCGGATGATGACGGGGTTCGTTTCTTCAGTCCATTTCATCCGCTGTCTACGCGAACCTGCTGAAGTGGTCGTCACAGATTGTGGCGAAATAGCTCCAGCAGACGGAGCTGTGCTCCTGGTCGTCGTGGCGCCTAGACGTCAAACCGCCCCACGACTAAAGTGCTGTCCACTACGAGAGCCCGACCCAGCCACCAAATCAGACGAATCCCGCCGGTTATCCGTACCGGACTTCAAATTTCTGCTTCTTCTCATTTTTGGTGGTGCATTTTATCCCTAGCTGCCAGGTGTTGGGATAGCTTCCTCAGTGAGTAATCTGCAAGACTGCAAAGTTCCTGCACTTCCCCCACCTACCCCCTGAAACGCTGCGGTGGCGTACAGCCATCCAGACTAAAGCTATCCATCCCTCCTCCTTTCGCAACCGTGCTTGGGACCGGTTTCGGTATTTTTTAGCGTAGTCCGCTTGATTGATTTCAGGCATCCTGTAGTTTGGCATTTCTTTTGTTAACAAGAACTACCTGGCTTTATCACTATATAGATGTGTATCTATTTTATTTTATTTTTATTATTCATAGATATTATTTACCAAGTGTAATGTGAAAATTTTAATACTAATTAGACTATTATTTTTTTAGTTATTACTACTTTAAAATTTATTGCACGTAAACAAATGCTTTATCTTAGGTTTTTCATATATGAATATATCTAAATCTTAAATACCAATATACATTTATTATACCATTACTCCATACTACAAATCTGCACCCGCTTTAAAACCAGAATAATTACAACCATTGTCTATTACTGCAGCAAGAAAATGAGAAAATGAGAAAATGCGCATATTACACATTACATGAAACAAAGTTTACGTGCCCTCTTAGTTATTTCCGGTATTAACTTCTAAATTGTATATTATTCATAATTACTGCTGCATCGCCTCACGATAATTATTCTACTCCAACTTATATAAATGCATACTATTTTTAAAATTTTAATTATAATCTTTTTTTACTTGGGAAGACGTACATAAAATATTTGCAACTGTCGCTGTAAAAGTATAGTAAACTTCTGGCGAATAATTACTTTATCTCATTTTCATTTGTGTAGGAGAATTGTTGATGGTGTGAAGTATCTATCGGACGATCAGAGACCTATTACTCAATAAAAGATTTAAAGTTAAAGTGTCGGTAGTTATTCAAAAGAATTGATAGTTCAATTAAAAGGCAATAACTTATATTGAACTAATAAAGGTCTTTTTTATATTTTTGTTTCTTAGTGCTAAAATGGCTAATGTTCAGATTTTCAAATTATCTGAAATGGAGCGGTTCTACCAAAAGTTAAAATATAACAATAACTTGAAAATATAAGTAGAACCTAAAATGTAAAACTATTATGAACTGTAAAGTATACAGTATTGTATGTATATACCTGAAACTAGCCATATAATTGGCTAAGGCTAACCCCCTGCTAACATCAAGGTTCCAAATTATTAACTTATTCACAAATTAACCGCAATTTTATACTATTCTATTTAATTTTATTTTAATACTTTTAATTTTTGTTTTTGTTTTTTTTAATTTGGTTTAGTTTTTATTTTCAGCGTTTTATTATTTTTTTTTTATTTATTATTTATAATGACTATTGTAATTTGATTGAGAGCCAGACGACGATCCTGAGTGGCCGAAGTTGACCAAAAGGGATCAGCTATCCCAAAAACATGGAAAGTGAAGTGTTTCGTCGACACGCGGGTGAAAGAGGGAATCCACAAGTTGGAAAACTTAAATCGACTTCATGCTATTATAATTCAAAATAAAAAAAGTCCAAACCGAAACAAAGGGTCAAATATAAACAGGTCGGGAAATCGGAAACTGGATGCTTCTGGTACAAAAGTTATTGTGTATTTCTTATATAAACACATATGAGTGTGTATTTGTCCCATTAGTACGTAACACGTGATATATGCATTATATTATGCGAGAATATCCACTTTCGGGTGATGTTGACATTCATAATCTTGAATTTGCAAAGAAGCGACAACTTTGAGAAATTATAATTTTGTTAGTAATAGTGCGATTTGCACCAAACTTGGTAGGATCATGCTCTATATTCTAGCCAACACACTGGTAAGATGAACTTAAGGGGGGTTTTGCAGCCAATTACTAAAAATTATAGTAATATATTATTATTAGCTTTATTTGAAAGATATCGGTATGAAGGATATTTCGGAACCTAGGCACCATATGGTGGCAGTCTATTGATTTTTTTCCAGATTTTTGGGCTACGTAGTTTCTAAGAATGGGTCCGTTAAAGAATTAATCACTTCCGCCCCTCCCCCGTACTGCCCACCTTTCCAACAAATGTCAAAAGTAAGACCTGAAAGTACTAATCGGGACCTTCCATTTGATACCCCACATGACTATATTTGGTGAAAAAAATTTACCCCCCTCCCCTTCTGCATGTATGGAGACCTTCCCTTAAATTCGGCGTAAAAGGATGTAACTCATGTATGCGTGAGCGTTCACAATTTCCACCTTTCCACCAAATTTGGTGTCAATCGCTAAAACAGTCTCCGAGAAAAATACGTGTAACGGGCAGACAGACAGATAGAGAGGAATGGCCAGATCTCCCATCAGGCGCGACCCCAGCTGGCGGATTGGTGCTCATCTCTGATGCGCGGACCAAAATGGCTATGGGAAGGATACCCAGAACATAAAACCACTATGGAAGACGTGAGAAGGAGGAAACTTACGGTATGTTAAAACGAAGAACCACTGTACCGAGAACACTAGTAACAAAATCGAGCAAAGATGAGTTGCAAGCAGATCGCTTGACGACAAAAACGGCAATTACGCCGACTCCAAATATTCAAGAGGAGCGACAGCAGGAGGTACTCCAGGACCAGGAAAAGGACCCATTCAGAAGAAGTTCGTCAACTTTGAGATCTCCGCCAAACATCAAAAAAGACAAAACGGAGGGAAGGCCAAATGTGAAGGAATATTTAAAAGTATAATAGTAATCCGGTTAGGACTCATAGCGGGCAGAGCCCTGATCCAGAGGAATCACCCTTCACACAGCTTGGTGCAAAAACAGTTGAGCTGTCCAAGTTCATCAAGAGCAAACACAACATGCACCAAGCATAACAAATATGGTGAGAGCTATTAGCTTCAACAGATCGAAGCAGGAAGAACGAAATTACAAGGACAAGTCGAAATTTGCAGCCCCAACGGTGTCACAGGCGACCCAAGTGGCACGTAATCGTATTACAATAAACCTGTCACCAAACAAGAGACTACGGGCAAAAGATGTGGAAAAAGGCAATACAAAACGGAACTAGCAATCGAATCGCCATAATCCAAGGGGAATGAAAATGGTGGATGGACCAAGGTAGTTAAGAAAAAGGCAAAAGTGTGAATTCGCCCAGAAGCACTTGTGATCTCCAGCAAGGGAAATTTACGCGGAGATACTGAAAAAGGTCAAAGCTGTCCCCAAACCTAAAAAATCCAGGCGAAAATGTCAGTAAGATTCGAAAGACCCAGAATGGTGACCTCATGTTTGAGCTGAAAAAATACAACTTGGGAAAAACTAATGACTTCCTAACTCAAGTTAAGAACTCACTTGAGGAGAATGTCATAGTACGGATCCAAAAACATGAGGTATACATACAATGCAAGGATCTCGATGAAGTGACATCCAAAGGAAAAATTTGCACTGCCTTGATGGAACAGTTCAAGTTGGAGGAACTTGCTGAGGAGTCCATTGTGAATTTGCGGAAAACCTATGGTAATACTCAAACGGCCACATTGCGATTACCAGTCGACGCAGCGCAAAAGTTATTGGCGGCCGAGAAGGTTCGAATCGAATGGATTATTTGCCGTCTGAGAGAGCAGATTTCTACCAAGAGATGTTTCAAGTGCCACGCGTTTGGTCATTTCGCAAGGACATGCATCAGAAGGTGTGCAGGGAAAGGGGAAACAGGATTACCAGCATATCGCCGAAAGTGCTAAATGCCTAGAATTTAGAAAGGCCCTGACGTCAGTGGAAAAATGAGGTTTATTCAAATAAACCTGGATGATTGTAGGGTCGCTCAGGATTTACTCGAGCAGACCACACACGAATCCAAGGTGGAAATTGCCATCATTAGCGAAACCTATAGAAACCCTCGATCAAGGGCAAAAGCACAAGGAGGCACGCAAGAACTGCAAGCTTGCCATCTACTGGAGCAAGAGGGAATGTTTTAAGGAGCTCTGCTCGGAAATAGACATAAACTTATGAGGGACGGCCTACAGAATCGAGATGGTGAGATTCATCCCCGCAGAGTGTACTCTTGGTGAAAGTCATCCAGGTTTTATTCCCCTAGCAATCCTGGTAATCACTGGAGACGAGCTGTTGGAGCTCTGCGGTAGAATAGGCCACAATTATGCTCCGAGTGTGCATAGCATACCAAAAAAGACTATAAAGTTTGCTGTGAAATGCAGACGGGACATGTTCGAATTGTTTGAAACATACATTTCCGAGATTATCTTTCCCGCATCACGAAAGCTACGGAAATTAGGTGAACCATCTTCCGATAGACCCATATGCCTTCTTGGCACTATAAGGAAATTGTTATGTATAATACAATAGGTTACTTCCAGTCGTCGCAAATACGGGCATTTGAAATTCTTCAAAAGATTCCCTCACTTTCGGGCTATTTTCCCATATGCCCCCATATTCAAGAGCCAAGAAGGTTTTTCAGATTGGTAGTATGGGATGCCCTTAAATTGGTTTGGCCGAGAATGTAATCCACGGAAAGATAACACCAGCAAATATTGTGTTGTAGTGATCCTGGTCATGAGGAATGCATCAATTGGGACTTTATACGAAAGCCTCTGGCAAAGATGCGTTCCTACCTATTTCGCCGATATTGTTGATAGCTACTTGCGAGACAGGATGTCCGATGATGGACGCAAGGAGTACGCTGTCCTTGCGGATGCCCCACAGTGCTCCGTACTGGACCCACTACTGTGGCCACAGTGGTGGGTTACGCCGATGACTGGTTGTGGTCGCGAAGCATCTCGAAGATATTGAGTTATATTCAAACGAAGCACTCAGCGCTATTAAGGCCTGGTTATTTTGCGCTGGACTATGATAGCCCTCCAAGTTCATATGTCTCAGAAGAATTCCTGGGATATGTGTTCTCGGGCCAGTTATTTGCGGTTGGCCATGAAGTGGAAGTTCCTTGTGGGTTATGGTTGTGCCCACATCGCAGGCAAAGCTGTTTGGGAGCTCAAGCGTGGAGTCGCGCTGTACAACTCGGGTGACGTACTCTTTAGTTCGGTAGAGGCTTTATGTCTTGCATCCACCAGTATGAATGCTGGGATTCCACTCAGTATAAACTGGTACAGTTGTGCAGTCACAGTGGGAGTTTGATTGTGGCCACTAAATCAACCGAAGAATAAACTGAATGCTTAATGTAAAAATAATAAAAACAAGTCGGGAAACCGGAAGCTAGACGCTTCAGGTACGAAAGGTTTTGTGTATTTCTTAGTACGTAGCACGTAATATATCCATATATTATGTGAGAATATCCACTTTCGGATGATATTGACATTCATAGTCTTGAATTTGCGAAGAAGCCACAACTTTGACGTATTATAACTTTGTTAGTACTAGTGCGATTTCCACCAAACTTGGTAAGATCATGCTCTATGCTATACTCTATATTGTTGTGAAATTTCGTCGTGCTAGCATGGGGGGGGTTTTTGCAGTCAATTATTAAAAATTATGCTAATATACTATTATTAACTTTATTTGTACAGATATCACTATGGAAAGTATTTCGAAGCGTATAGTGGCAGCCTCCTGATTTTTTTCAGATTTTTCGGTTGGGTGGTTTCTGAGAATGGCCCCCTTAAAGGAATGATCACTTTCAACCCCCCGTACTCCCCACCTTTCCAACAAATGTCAAAACTAAGACTTCAAAAAGTACTAACCGAGACCTTTCATTTGATACCCCACATGACTATATTTGATGAAAAAAAAATTTACACCCCCCTTTTGCATGTATGGGGACCCCCCCCCCCCCTTAAATTCAACGTAAAAGGATGTAACTCACTGTATGCGTGAGTGTTCACAGTTCCCACCTTTTTACCAAATTTAGTGTCAATCGCTACAACCGTCTCCGAGTAAAATGCGTGTGACGGACAGACAGACAGACAGACAGACAGTAAACCGATTTTAATAAGGTTTTGTGTTTACACAAAACCTTAAAAAGCATGAAGAAATAATAAATACACTATGAGGATATTATTCAAAATCTCAATTTCACGTGGAATGATCAATTAGCGTAGATCAAATTAGCACACCCAACTACTTCATCTTTCAGCCTTATATCACTACTACCCTCTGTTAATGGCTGGCTTCTCACATCACCGTGTATCCATCCTTATCCGCTACCTAACTGAATTACTCAATTCAAGGAGCACATCCCAAGCTCGTAAGTCTGTTATATCTTATAACTTATTTAATGTTCATTTTAAAAGGAAAAGTTATCGGTTTGCATTCATATTGTCATGACGAATAAACTGCCATCCATTCCCGCCACTACAAACACCTCATTTGGAAAATGTCTCGAATATTTAGAGTTAGATTGCCACGACTCGTATAGAGTAAATTGGTCAGCGCTCGGCACACAAATTCCAAAAGCGCCAACTCCCATCTATTTGTAACGAAACGAACTTCATGTCGCTGTCAGCTGAATTTCAAATCCACCCTACCTCCACCCCTTAGGCAGCTGCGACGG
Organism: Hermetia illucens; assembly: GCF_905115235.1. Classification (NCBI taxonomy): domain Eukaryota; kingdom Metazoa; phylum Arthropoda; class Insecta; order Diptera; family Stratiomyidae; genus Hermetia; species Hermetia illucens. The sequence goes on from NC_051852.1 coordinate 9,575,125, forward strand.
TTATTAAACCAAATTAAAATTTTTATAAACGTAAACTCACTTTAATCACTTAAGTTTACACTGGAAATATATTAATTAAAATTTTCCTAAAAATGGCACACTATTTGGTACTTGTCTGCACAAAAACTGCTCACGGTGAGGTATTGGCACCTCAACATTGCATTAAGGATAAAACTCAATTACTCAGTACCAGCCCTGCTGCCTTTTCTTGAGCCGGCATTCACCCAGCTAGATATTAGCATCCACATACGCAATATTTCGCTTTAGTCAGAAACGAGCGTTAGTATTGCATTTCGTAATATGCAGTATGATTATCGCAAAAAGATTCATTATCGTTAAATTTCTATATTCATCTGGAAGTATTTAAACGAAGTTCAGGTGAAAGAGTTTCGCAAATAAAATTATGAGAAAGAAAATAAAAATGAACATTTGAACAAATTTTTTTAAAATAAGTGGATGTTGGGATGGAAAAAGAGATGCTGAAGAGTGTTAAGTAGGAGAAAAGGAGATATGCTGCATATCCGGTCACAGGACAAAGCGAACCAAATGATGAGGATCCTAAACAGACACTACAAATAATTAATAAGAAAACGATTTATATATTTTTTAAAAGAATATTGAATTGGTTGATCTTCTTTAAATTTAAATTATATTTGAAGGTTTGATTTTAATTAAATTAATCAATTACTTACCTGAATATTGGAATCAAAGCAAAATAACCAAACCCTTTTTGTTTATATTTATCGCCCATCTATTCCCTAATATATCTTTCCCTGTCCCAATGTAAAAACTGTTGTAACGAAAGATACTGTTCATATATAGAATTCTATACAAAATTATCATCTATTGTTATAAATCATTCGGAAACCATGAAGTGGCGGCGACTTAACTTTGAAAAGCTTGACATGGGTATTAAACGAGAAAATAAAGTTTTATTTTTATTTTTTCAGAACATAAGAAAATTGTTATGGATTAGCCTTGAATTGGCTACCAACATAAGTACTTTATATTGTTTGGCGGCTTAGTTTTAAGTTTTTGATATTTAATTAAATTGCTACTGTTTGTTTGCATACAAGCTTAATTTATCTTTTTTTCTTTTCATTTGTTCAAAGCCCAATTACAAACTATTTGTCCTCAGAATGAAAATATTTTTTTTATTGATAGTTTTGATGTAGGTAAAAAATATTATATTTCAAGGGCAACACCATTTTTCATGATATGTATCTTCGACAAAATTCCAATCCAAACTTTAGGCAAAGAAAAGATATCCACATATGTATATAGATAGATACAGGAGGTTGTTGGGACAGGTACAATAATCTAGATAAAATATTGGTATATGAAAAGTAGTGCAACTAACAGTGGAGAACTGACAATGGGGGTTTGAAAAGAAACTAATTAGTTTTGTATTATCTTATCTATTTATATAATCTTATATAAATATGTGTTGTTATATTCTGTGTCCTCAATGTATGTCAGAAAATAAAAAATTATTAAATCTTAAATCGAAAAACAGTTTACATCCCCCACCAATGTTCAGGAATGAAGAGTCAATAGTTAATAGCAAATTATTAGACTGCCTATGTGGAGCTGCCAAATCTTTAATAAAGTGCATCCTTTTGTGCGGATAATGGTAGAAAAAGAAGACATGGCAGACCCTGCCTCAAATGGAGCGGTGGAGTAGGTCAGGGCCCCAAACAGTTTTTAGGGATATCGAATTGGTGGACCTCGGCGCAAAACCGAGATGTCTGGACTACCTTACGAAGGCAGGCCTAGACCGGAAAGCAGTTGTTGCGCCATTGATGATAATACATGGAACGGTCGAAGGATGTGCGTATTATCGACGATTGCGTTCAGAAGAAGCTCTATTCTTTGCAGGTCCTCACCCATATGGACTCAAGCCCTCGCAATCGAAAGAGCTACCTCCATTAAGGAGGGTGCAGGATAAGCAATGCAAGAAACTTTCACCTATAATGAACCGAACGATGTAAAATTCCGTGACCAATCGAGAGTTGCCTTTATCGCAGTGGATAACAAGATAATGAAGTTCTACTAATTCATCAGGAAACATCGGAATATCCATCAGAAGGTAAGGTTCATGACAAGAGGCGTCAGATTGACGTATGTCAAGAGCCAGGATGAAGGAGGTGTGAAGACGCCAAGCGACACAAATGATGTCTATTCAAAACACGGGAAATAAGATACAGGGGAAGAAACTGTGCGACCAGTTGAACGAATCAACAGGGCAGCAAACAGAAAAAGAGAAAAAAAGGCTCAACTCCCAAGATTGAACAGGTGAGGAGGACGACTGAAACTTCCAGCGAAACTTACGTAGTCACAATTCGGGAAAAGGATAAATCGGAAGAAAATTAGATCGCAGGTTATCATCACCTCGAAACGAGATTATGAGTCATAAGCTATTATTCCCAGGAGAAAGGCATACCCAGGTCTCATCAATTTCAGAAATAGGACTAAGAGCCGCGTAGACAGACATTAGAAAGGCGACATTACGTTGAATCTCAATAAATCTAAGGATATAACCGCGAAGTATGTGATAGGCTAAGCGACAACAAGGCCCCAGGTGAAACTAGTTCCAACCTTTTCGCCAATGCCTTCGAGGCATACCCAAAAGAAAGTTGGATACAAAAACACCAAAAGCGGTAATCACTTTTCGGTGCGCCTGTATGGGTCTTGGTGCGCAAAAAGCATCGTGGTGATCTGGCAAAAAACGCCCTGGCTTCTGGCGACTACTGTGTCGTGTTAGCATTAGATGTGAAAAATGCATTCAAATTCGCCAATTGGAACCAAATTAAGGATTGGCTGACGCAAGTGTCCCAGGATATTTGGTGAATCTGGTCGAAAATTACCTCTTACAGAAAACTCTCTGTTACAAGACGTTTTCGTTCTATGGGACGGAGACGTACGGTGGCAAAAATCCCGGGTAGAAAGAGCCGAGCTGCTCCTGGGGGATGAGACCAACGAAGCTGTGGTCTCGAAATCAAATACTTAAGGGTGACATTTAATGTCAAACTGGATTTTTGAAGGTATTTAGAGTATGCTTGTAAAAAGGCAGCGAGTACCACGACGCCACTTGCACAAATGCCGAGTGCTTGCGAGTCAAAATATTGCCAAAAATTGCCTTTAAACCGAGTAATGCGATCCATTCTGTTTTAAACGTCACGGTAGTTGCTATATACCGTGTCTGCACCGCTTTGGGCAGAAAATTAAATCAGCATTACCCTCGCTGACTAGATGATTCGCCGAATATGCGTGCACGTGATATTGCATTATCCAAATTCCACAATAGATAGACAGAGCTTGCACCAAAGGCTGGGAGGAAGCCTAAGCCGAGATTTGCGGAGAAGGTAAGGTCTAGGGAGAACTAGGTTACGGTTTCCTCCACAATCGTAAAAATGCAGAAGGAGCTGCTGAGAGAAATAAGAAGGAACCTGAACGGAGCAAAAACACAAGTGCCTGAAGGCTAACGCATCCCGCGAAGTAATCTATAATACCAAACCCCGCAGGACTGGTGCTGAAGAGAGCGAAGATGGTTTTATTCTATGAGATTCAAGAGGTTGCCCGATGTATTTGTTCGACAGTTACTTGGTTTTTCATTCACGCGAAACTTTGTTGTGGACTTTCCCATTAGGACAGAGTGGAAGACTGGCGGCATATTGCAAGGCTATGACGCAGTATTCTTCATTGACGGATCAAAGATGGTCTATGGTGTCGATGCCGAAGTTTTCTCTCGATGGCTTGGACGTGGTCTAAGCCCCGAGCGACCGACTGCCAAGCGCCCATTAAGGCCTCGTACTCAGCCAGGCGGGGCTCTACTCTTGACAGTCCCTCCATGGGCACAGCTTGTGCTCTAACTAGAGCGAGGCTACGGGCACGTGGAAAATTATTCTTTGAGGATCTCAAAGAGACCTCTAGGGTGGGAAATTTGCTTTCTTTGGTGTACACTGTAGGAAGCGATGTGGTCAGGAATACGCTCGCCCGCTTCGACTAATATCCGACATCCAGTTACGATAACAAAACCCTCTGCCACCAGTGCGATTTGAACCGCGACCTTCCGCTACGACAGCCCAGCACTCTACCCATTTTAAATAAAACGATTTAAAACAGCCTGCCTAGTGGCAATAGCTTACACATTTGCCTAAGCAAACCGATGATATCTCGTGAAAATGATCAGTTGGCCCAAATTCATTGTGGATCACTATCCTACCTTAACCATTGCCTGTCCTATCAGATCATGCCCCTTGCTACAATTACCAGGAATGAGATAGCATTTTCAACGCTATAGAGATGGTTAATTCAATACTAGAAGAAGAAACTACTGCCAATCAGGTATTCCAAGGAAAATAAAGGTGCAACAAGGACCCTAAATTCGATCAACTGCAATTGATTGCAGCCCGGAAATGCTTGAGGATAAAGGAAACCGAAAGGATCAAACGTGATCATCATCCCAAAACCTATAGCCGTTAAAGCCAGTGGATCTATCAAACGTACAAATGTATAACGCTGTTCCGCCAAGATCAACCCCGAAAGTCAAAACCACCATATAGATTCATACGACATATTCTCTCCCCCTTCGACTTTCCATATAACCATTACCAGAGCCAGCCTCCAAAAATAATTAAAATATGTAGCCAGATAGCTTGTCAGAAGAAAAGATCGTTTTTGGCTTAGATCCCACTGTCAGTTTAAGGACCTTATTCGATGTTCATCCAAACCCGGTGCCTAGTTGTCGACTATATAATGTCAATGTTGAACAGCTTACCTCTCAGCACGGTCTAGCCACACCTCAACAAATGCACGGTTTTCAGTCATCCATTACTTTCACAGACCAACCTGGTGTCCTTCTCAATTCTTTTATGTTTCACCCCCTTACGCCCAGGACGAGACTTCCAACTATGTCCTTGATTCCCAACACTTCTGGACTAGAGAGGGTATTCTAACTATTCACATCTGCACCGCTTATCTTCGACCACGTACATACAGTCATTAGTCAATAGCTAGGCATATTATATCCACTTGATTGGAACAATAAGCCTTTCTGAAACTCAAAATGGATTCCTCTCCAAGTTCATGCAGCTTGAGTCATTGGTTGCATTTCCTACTCCTGGAGTACTTTCGGCGAACCCATTAACAAAAATGCGATCCACGCGATTGTCACTTTTGTGGACCAGCGTTCTCTCCTTGGCTCATACGTTTACGCTTTTTTTATAGCAATTCTTGTCAATGGCAATGGTGGTCAAACAGTAGTATAGATCACAGCGAGAAATGTGGATTGGTACCCACGATGAAGCATAAAACCTGGGAAACGCCTGGTGAACCAACACCAAGTGCTCTACTACCAAACCCCATCTCCACCTCCACGTGGAGACCGCTGAGAGCTCTTTTCTTAACGAAAAACTGCAGACGGAGAAGGATGAAGGTGAGTCTCCTGCGCCTAAAAACAGGACAAATTGTACAAACTGGTCCTCCAGGTTGAGGGTTGAGTAGAACTGACAACCTTGCATGAAAAACAATTTGTTTTGAAGCCACAAAAGGAGCCTCGGACTGAACTGACCACACAACGTCGAGCTCGTCAGCGTAAACGGAATAACGATTTACGCATTTTCTCATCCTTGTGCAGAGATGGAGCTGCCAAGCAGCTGGCCGATGACCTGTCCCAATATCTTCTTCCTCCCCCCCTCCCGTTCCATTCCGGTCGGCTCGTCGTGATCGGTTTCGTCATTTGGCTCTATCGAATGCCTGATCTGGATGCAATCTCGAGGCTTTTAAATCCCCATCCAGCGTATCAAGCCAATAGCTGATGTAATGCGTTGAACAGGGACCGGTTTACTGGAGGCCAAATAAAAGCAACAGGATCACTCTCAAGACCATTCGACATCAACAACGGTCTACGACAAGGGCCTAAACTTGAGCCTTCCTAATTCAGAGAGTTTATGATCTGTAGATTTAGGGTTCCTCTATCAGACAATTATGTTGGCAGTGTAGGAAATTATAACGGTTTAGGACTGCAAAGTTCCAAAAGTCGACATTTTCACCTCACCGTGCGAATCCCATTTATAGTAGCTACTTGAACTGTCAGCTCCTTTCATTCATCGATCCATTTCAACACTTTCGCTCTTAAATTTGGCATCAAATTTTTTAGATGGGACTGAAAAAACTGATTTGCATCAGAAAGTAAAGCTCTATTGATGGCGACCCAATACCTATCAATATCCACTAGCATCAAATTAAATTCCTATCACCCAAGAGTGTGTTTCTTAAATATTGTCGTATCGAATTTCAGGTGCCAAAAAAATGCCTCCATAACTACGGCCGGATGCAACCAAAGGTGATTGACCATAAAACGATAGTAATTTTTGGGATTCAAATTAGCGTCCAGTTGTGTACCCTTATCCAAAATTTCCAAGTCTACCAAACATCGAAATGTGGAGATCTGAGTAATTACATAAAAGCCACCGAAACTATTGTTGAAAAAATGCAAATATCCAATGACAAAAACCAACTTCCTCCCACTTAGGACAAGAACAAGAAACCGTTGGCAAAAGCGTTTCGAAAGAATTTAAGACCATTTTTTCCGGAGCTAATTGGTAGACCATAATTTTTGGCAGTAGCATAAAACTGAAACAACGACTAACAGTTTCGTCTAGAGAAGCGACAACTCATTCAACCCTGTTTCACCTCTGCTCGAGGAGCGACATGATTGCCAGATGCTAATTGTCATATGAGTGACATCCAGAACGAGGGGTCTGTGGACCAAAAAAAAAATGCAATCAAAATTTCCCTTCAAATGGTTCATGAGAAAGCGTGCACTCCGGTGTCCTTAAATCTTAAAACAAAATTGTAAAACTCAGATTTTGAAGTACACCATTCTGCATACGTCAAAAGTACACAATCCCGCATAAGTACTCGATGTTGCAGGGAGTTCTCGACGGATTCTTTTAGTAACCTACGAGCAGCCATCACCACCAGAGCCCTTTTATCTTCATCTAAAGTGGGTATGTAGGCAGGATCGTTGGTGCTTGACAGTTAGTGCTAGTATTAGGTAAAATCTGGCATCTGCCGGGATTGTGACAACTCGTGTAAATAATGAAAAATTATAGCTTCCTTCTCCATCTTTTGGATCTTTGAGTTCAAATTCTCAACGGTAACACCATTAGCCCTTGAAGAATCTTCAAAGTACCTACGGATACGGAACAAATCAAACGGCTAGAGAGGCAGGTCAGTAACAACAGAGCGCAGCCACCAAGCAATGCTGAGATAAAAGCTCCCCCCAAGACCACATCGAAACTACAATTAACTCAATTCTTACCCCCGCATGCCCCCAGAAAAGCAACAACTGAAAACTAAAAAAAGTAAACATCTGCAAAAAGCAACAGAGCAATAAATAAAAGAAGTCGCGGAGAGAAAAAAAAATTGTTTAAAAAAAAATGGTAAATGCCGAGCGACAAGCAAACTTTTTTCAAAGTGTCCGAAAAACGAGCGCCGTGGCTAGAATGTGTATAGAAACAGCCCAGCTAACAGGCAACAACAACAATGCCAACAACACCAACAACAACTGGATATCATAAAATAAAGCTACGCGAATCTTAAGCTTTTTCAAATGACCGAAAAGTCAGGCATGTCTTGGCCAATCAGAAGCTGGTATGACGTGATCCCCAACAAATGGCGTTCAATCGATGATGAGAACATTTCTATTTTTAGCAACAATTTTCAACGTCTGCGCGCTAACACATTGTCGCGTTGCGGGGCTCCGTTCCGTTTGCAATTCAATTTGTATTCACTCTGGTTCGCATGTAGCCGACGTTAACGTTCGTATAAATGAAACAAGCCGAGAAATAAGACCAGTAAAAAATCGGTTTTATAGCCGGATAGAGCGGCCAATACAAACACACAAATGTGCCAAAGCATGCATATGGGACGGAGATATATATATACCCCACCGGTATATATATATCCACAACAAACCCATACAAGCATAGGACCGCTTACCACTATATAATTTATAATGTTGTTAGAGAGACTGGAGGCAGAATTCCTGTGCCGGAGCAACATATTGTTTTTTATCTGTCATGGAGGCGCATTCAAAAGCCGCTAACTTACCCCCGGCATTCCACTCTGTAGATGAGTATTTCATAGTTTGACATTTTCCATTGAGCCTGTGTTGGAATGTTTATATTCGCCAGTTGGGAGAGACTTGTGTTTACATTTTTTGATAGCATGTGCGCTCAACAGGGCCGACAGCCACGAAATAAATTTCAGCACCACTTCTATGGGAGTTTGCATTCAAATATTTTCGCGCCCATGAATGTTGAAAGTACATTGTCAAACATGTGACATTTCGCAACAGTGTAGTTGACTTGGTCAGTGACATGATGCCCTCCATGGTGAAAGACCTTGTTAGTAAGTGGTCGCCAAAATATCGGTATTTGCAACCCCAATAAATAACACTAGCGAATAGAAAAACCAGTTCAAATGTCTTCCTTCGCTTCTTAAGCCTTGAGACGTATTAGAACACTTCATTTCAAGATCATGACAATATGCTAAAAACCAATATGGCCACCATTACGATAATCAAGGATTATTATGCTAATTTCACACTTATTCACTGTTGGTAAAACACAAATCCCTTTAGCACCACTGAGATTTGAACCATGACCCACTGATATCCATATTTGAAAAACTACCATCCCCAGAACAAATTAAAACCAAAAAGCTGTTGTAACCAAGCTTAATTTTCAGATCCTTTTCAGGATTTGTAATATTATACCTTCATTTACATACACGCTTCAAAATCACGACATGACACCTTAAAAAGATGGAAAATTCTATTCAACCCCGTGGAAAATTTATTAAGAAATGAACCCACATTGGGGGCCCTATGGCCAGAGAGCGATAATTATTAAAATACAATAGGAAAAAGGACATTTATGGCTATTAACACAATTTTGCCTCCATTAGTTACCGTTTCCACAAGAAAAGGAAAAACTGGATTATCTTCCGGCTGATTTAGTTCCTCTGCATATAAACTGGCGCCCAATGTAGGCTATTTCGATGATGCAAATTCAATCAAAGACAAATTCTTCTTTATCGCGACAAGCCTTGCCCCCAAAAAGTTTCCTTCCTGGTAGCCGTGCCTCCTGCAATCAAGCGCTTAAATGAAAATACACTCTATTTACGAACAGATTGGTAACATTCCGATTTCTTCAAGAAAAACAAGCCAGAGACATCGATTGGTAAATTCTACTCCTCATTCCCACAGAAGATTCATATCCTCCCTTTAACCAACTCAGATGTCACCTAGGAAGCACATCTAATTTTCTCTTTCCACTTCTCATCCTTTATTTATTCCTTAATTGTCGCAAATTCCTAGTTCCTCTACTCCACACCTGTTTAGTACAGAATCTTAAATGATCCCTGAACTCCCTGGGGAATGGTTACCTCTTGCTACCCTGAAGCTGTTCTTGATGACTTTTCCAACGATGCAGGATATGTACCTTGCTCTCGAATTTCCCGCATGAACTCCACAATGAAGTGGGCAAAATATCATCCCATTCTACCTTGGCTTTCCAAAAAGACTACATGATAAGCCTTGCCGTTATGATAACTGGGGCGATCAAGCCCAGCGGGTCGAAAGTGAGGGAAATTTTTGACAGTCGTTCCCATTTGGTAATGCCAGATTTGCCGCCTAGGTTTGCTTAGAATAGTGACGAATCCTTGATTGGATTCCAATGAATCTCAAACGTCTTGATGGAGTCTTCGGAGCCAACCTCACTTGTCCCCTTCTACAGCATATCCTTTGGAATTGTTTCGAGTAATTCATCAGAATTGGTTGTCTATTTCCGAATGTTAAAGCGGCCAGGTTTTACGAGCTATAACTTGTTTTTGTAGCTCAAGCGCCTCTGTCCTCCTATCAGCTCCTATAAGTACACCATCGAAGTAAAAACCTGGCCCAAGATAGTTTTAGCAATGGAAAACTTTTCACCTGTTGACGAATCCCATCCTATTTTCCACAAGAAAAAAAACGTGTGATCGGCATCGTCCACAACCCCATTGAAAAGCAGGCAATCAGGGGATCGTGCCTTCCCAATTTTCTGGAGGTAAGTTGCCAATGAGTCGCGGATTTCATCTGCTTCTTGCCTCATTTTACCATTAAGTGTACGTTGTCGTTCTACAAGAGCAACAACTGCCTTTCTTAGCAAAAAGAGCAACGGAAATCACACCCTCAATCACCATCGCGGCCGGTGCAGAGTCAGGTAGGCAGGACCCACAATGTTTACCATTTGCCGATTTAAGGCCGAAACTCTGGATGTAACCTTGTCCGCTGCTAGTTTAAATCCCTCGAAAAAAAATCATTTTTGAGTCGAGCTTCAGTCCAACGTGTCCGACTCGATCATCGACGACCAAACGATATCAAACGCAGGCTAGGAATTCTCTTTTAATCAGGCTGACTGCTTCAGATTTTTCCAGTGCAAGGTTGAAACCATGAGCAGTCATCCATCCGGTTACCAGCGGCATCAATATGCCAAGCCTGTTTAGCGGCTGTTTGACAAGTGCTCCAAAGTCCTCCATCCTTCTTTGATCCTGTAGCGTCTCATAAAACAAACGTGCAGTTTCCCAGATAATCCCTCAATACCCATAAAAGATAACTCGGCACGCAGAAAGTATTGTCCAGTGTGCCCTTCCATCTTACGGAATTTAAGGCATTTCTGAGATCAAGCGTTACGGGGAGCACCACTCGTCGAGCTTGGCGGCTGTGTGCCTCCACTCGATGCTGAGAACATCTGCAAAGCTCTTGTCTTCTGTCGGCTTAATAAGCAAAACTGACTGCCTACTCCTCCTTTGTCTCTCCACCTTTTCTTTTGGCGATGGGGCTTGTTGACTCCTGTTCCTATTTGCCTTCTTCTTTGGAGCCCAAGACACCTAAAAAAACTTAGGAAACTTATAAGTCTAAACTTGACGCATGCATTGCTGGCTGAAATAATTGCCAAGCTGTCTGAGCGAAGGATGGTTTAAAGAAGTAAAATCAATCTTGTTCATTCACTTGTCCATCCTAAGCTCTTAAACTCCACCTTTAAATGTTTACAGAGGAGTTAGCTCAAATTATTGAGTGACTCTGTGGGAGTCTGGTTTGAATTGTGGCCTTGATTTTCGACCGGACTAGTGGGAGTTGGAAAGATGGCCGTGACGTAATCTCATCCCTAATCTGGGAGGGGCTTAAGTCTGTGATTCCGATGAGATTCCTACGTAGAGTTTTCCTAACCCTTTTTTTCTTTAAGCAGCGTCAGGCTATTATCTGACATCGTGACAACCGGATAGAATTCAGAATTCATGTCTCAGGAGAATTCCTGGGAGATGTGTTCTCGTTTCGATTGGCCCCCTAATGGAGGCTTCATGAGGACATAATCACAGTCCCCATTCCGGGGAGAGCTCTTTGTGGACTCAAGCGAGGAGTTGTGCTCTACAACTCGGGTGCCGTCCTTTCTATTTCGATAAAAGTATTAGGTACGTCTTGCATCCATCAGTATGAACCTTGAGCCTGCAGCAGTAATTAAACTGGTACCGTTGTGCTAGCCACAGCCGAGTGATTTTGGTCACCAAATCAATCCGGGTCTTAAGAAAACCGTTGGGTTAGGTTAACATAGCGGGTGCTTACGCAAGTAGGCAAGTCGCAAATGGACAATACGAGAATTTCCAAGCGCCGACTTAAAGGCAAAGTGAAAGGGAAGTAACCACCTGGGAAACCCCGAAGCAGAAGGGAGGACTCAGCGGATAACACAAGTTGTGCTTCTAAGTTTCCGAAATTGAAAGACGCGGTCGCTGGACCAAGAAGTATAGAGACGAAGACTTTGAGAGGCCAAGGATCTACATTGGGCTGCAGCGTGATAGAAGAAGACGAAGAGGATAAATGAAAGCTGATAGAAAACCTAGATGAATGCTGGAGAAGAAGATCCATAGACGCTTTCAATGTAGTGCCCATTTCTATCCTTGACTTTGCTAAATAGAAAATATAGTCAAGGAATAAAACATTTAGCGGCATTGGGAGGCAAAATTTCAATTAACACAATAATAAAGAAGCAAACTACCCCTGCCTTTTATAACACTTACCAATGCCCTTGCTGTGCCGTTTAATTATGTCTCAGATTAAAGTTGCATAATTCGGCAAGTACTCACACGACCTCCTCCGGAGGATGGGCCAAGAGTGTGTAGGGCCGAGCTGGGAGTACTGACGAGGATCTGCTTGCCTGCAGGTCATGTGTTAAGGGCAAGTGCAGGACATTCTTCCCGAACTGCCCGTGGGACCAAGACATGGACTTAATTATCAAAAAAACAAATAAACGGAAGAGAGAAGAAGCAGGCTTATCATCGGAGTACGAGCTACTAGCATCCAGCTAGGAGACAGTAGCCACCAAGAGTAGTACAATCGGTGTTAGTCGTAGCACCGCTGCTTTAAAATCAACAGCGGGAACGAGACGGCAGACAAACTAGTGATTTTCAGCCTGGAATTCACTGGTGGAACAAAAGCACAAGCAAAGCAGAGTGGCAAGAGCTCGGAGTCTAAGCAACCTCTGGAGAATAGTAAGCAGCAACAATCAGCGGACCAGCCAAGAGCTACGAAACCCTTCAGTGACGTGCCCAGGAGGCAGTTACGTGGAACGCTGGCGGCAAACTAACGCTGGAGGTGTGGACCAGGCGAACACACAGGATCCATCCCCTGCTATGATTCCTCTCAGGATGTCCGTGGGTTCCATGTTAAAGCATACGAGGACCAATTCTTCAGAAACTTTCTCGGAATGATGGTCTCCTCGAATATATAATAGTTTGAGCCGAAAATAGAAAACTCCTTGAACTCGTATTTGGAGTTTGCTTTCAGGCTCTGAAGCTCCGCGTCGTCTTTTCGTGGCTCTGCGATTGCCATATAATCGATCGCGGTGGGGACTGTGACCTTCGAAATTCTAGACAAAGCTTCTGCATCAACCTTGCCTTTTCCAGACATGTGTTAGATATCAGAGGTCAACTGGCTGATGTAACTCATGTGCCGAAGTTGGCGAGGGGGCGCTTTCTCGGGCTTTTGTCTATGCGCGAAAATAATGGACTTGTGGTTCGTGAACACGGTGAGCGGCCTGTCCTTAAGGGAGAGAGGGAAGTATTTTACAGCAAGATACGCGGCGAGTAGTTTATGATCGTAGGCGCTGTAGTTACGTTGGGCTGATTTGAGTTGTTTTGAAAAAAAGCTCAACGGTTGCCAGGTTTGATTCACCGGTTGGTGAAGAGTGGTGCCTACGACTGTATCTCAGGCATCGACAAACACCGAACATCGACGTCCCAGACAAGTAAGCGTTCAACATCGCTTGTTGAGGAGCGGCCTTGGGCAAGAAACCACGGTAAAAATTTAATATGCCCAAGAACCTTCGCAGATCCTTCACCATGGTTATCAGGGAAAAGCTCTTAATAGCTTCAACCTTGTCTAGGTCAGGTTGGATACCGTCAGGGGTTATTAAGTGGGCGAGAAATTTTACCTGCTTCTACAGGAATCTGCCTTTTTCAACGTTTATGACAAGGCCGGCCTCAAGGAATGAAAGAAGTGACCAAAACATCATCCATGTATCCGAAACAAACCTCTAAGAGTCCGAAAGGTGTGCAGATAGTCGCTTTCGGTATATCTTCAGGAGCAACAGGGATTTGATGATACGCCTTGGCTAGATCCAAGATCGTGAAAAGACGGCAATTTGTCAGCGAATGCCCGAAGTCATGGATTAGTGGAATAAGATACCGATCTGGAATTGTCTGAGCATTCATACTCCTGTAATCTCCGCAAGGTCCGCCGTTTGGCTTAGGAACCAAAGGAAGTGCAGATGACCAATAGCTATTGGAAGGTCTGTAAGTACCCTGTTTCAGTAGATCAATCAACTCTTTTCTCATCGCCCCAGGGTCGAAAATTGAAAAGCGACCTGGTACTGCCCCGTCTCCGAGATTGCCAGCTAGCCTAGTTTTTTGTTGCATTAAAAGTGAATCCGGTGGTACATTTAGTCGCTTGAGCTCCGAATCTGCTATGGTGCCAGCAAACCGTCGAGGCTGATGAGGGTCCGGGCGTTCGAGTACCCGAACGCCCATTTCGGTACAGTGACTACGATCAAGATCTACCTCCCGAACGCAAATTATCTACCGTCACCGTAAGCTTCTAGACTGCGTTCGCCAGTGCCATACCATTGCCTTCAGGTTTCCATCTCCCGACGTGTGTCTCTAGAGACTTCTTCGATATCGGGGCGTGCGTAAACCTCGTGAAATTTATCGGACATTGCGGACAACACCTCCAACGACCCCGAGTCCGATAGCGCGGTTTTTCTTCGGGAGCCGCTTTCACCAGAGGGACTTCAACGGCTCTGAGCCGACCTTATCGCCATCCGATTGCCTCATTTCACGAAGGAACTATCTGGGGAGTACGGTCACCTAGCGACAGCTCATTCAGTAAGTGATTGAATTTCGCCTCCTCACTCACTGAAAGGCTTCTTATTAGTTGCTCTTTAAAGCGGTCGTAGGAGCACTCCTAAAACACGTCCGACACCAACCCGATGGTCTCCTCACCGAAACCGATTAAAGCGTGGTTGAACCGGATGTCATCCGTCGTAACGCCCGCCAGCGCGAATTGCGACTCCAACTGGCGAAACCACGCCGCCAAAAGGGAAACCCTCTGACAACGACTGCCTCCAGCAGTGATATCGCGCCCTGCGCGGATATCTACTCCCGCGACATACCTTAGTAGAGTCGGGGGTGAGTGGAAAGAACGAACGGACAGGGCGGCAGAACACCAGAGTGAAAACGGCTGTGGCCTCAAACGAATCTATGTCCGCCGACGCAGCAATCTCCACAGCCACACAGAAAAAAACGATCTGGCAAACACCGGAGGGAGCAAATATAAAACAAAAACCCAAGAAACCCCGCCGCCGACCAATTCAGCAATTTGTCCTTAAGTAAGTTGATCAGCCATTGTGGATTCTACGATGCTTGCAAGGCTCTAAACGATCAAAAATAAGGACCAACTTTCGGAATTAATCGAGCACATATTCCGCGGCTCCACGAAAATGTCTGCGAGAGTGCCCTCGACAGCTGAACACCCTCCCGATGGTCCTAACAGGGCTTACATCGTTGAACAGGATAATGAGGAAGCCCCCGTTGCTGAGAATCTAAGGAGAATAATATGAGCTAAACGAGACGACGACCTGTGGAGGATCAGATACAAACATGAGTTCTATCAAACATTTGACGTCCCTAAAGTCTCCAAAAATAATGAAACTTCGAAAACTGAAATGGGTTGACTACGATCAATGTATGGATGACATTCGGCAACCCGAAGGTATTCAAAGGTGAGAAAACCGCGAAAACGCTGAGCACATTCTGTTGACGATCACCGCTCGCACTTGGAAATTGGAGAACGCCATCGATGGAACAAGAAGGTTGGAGGGCCGGCGTCCTGAAAACCGAGGCCCGAAACGAGCTGTGGAGCCTTAAAGACGACGTAACCTAAAAGAAATTTAAGCCACGTCAACAAAATTTTCAAGGACATCCTCTGCCCCCACATTATATACAGTAATCCTATTACTCCAAAAATAGAGGAGCCCAATAGTTTAGGACAAAGCTCAAGGAAAATATCCTCCGAAGGAAGCAATGGGAGGATTTCTTTGAAGCGGACAATATTTCTTTGGATAAATTCGCATAACGATACTCCTATCCTGATCTCTTCAAGGATAGGTCTCGATTTGAACTTCTCCCCAGCAAATAATTATAAGGAACCAGACTAGGTAGACTGTACGTGCAATAAAATTCGTAGACCCTTACGTCGAATTCGAGTCATTTGAAGACTTACCTGCTATGACTTCATCTAATCCCAATATCCTTATTGAAAACTCCTCTAAAGCTGTAAAACTCGAAATTATAATAAAATCGCCATTAAATTGACCATGCCCTTTATTGAATCAATTAAAGCTAATATAACATCACAAAGAGAAACATGATAGGTTTCACACTGAACTCATTGGCAAATAGGGTCATCCAGTTTAAATGCAATCACGTCGGAAACTATGAGTATATAAAGGGCGCCGGTAACATCTGCCGATTGACTTATACAGTCGTATTTTTCTTGTTGTACATAATCATGAATCACTGAAGAAAATGACACTCGTTCGTCATTTATTCCAACAATTTTGTAAGGTATCAAGGATTATTTACCTTTTGAAAAAAAAGGTTGAAGTGACTAGTTATGTGTACGTAGTTTGGGTGCCATTTTTGATATGATGTCCTTCGTGCCTGAATTGAAAGATAATGAAGTTGGGTCGCAAATGTCATGAATAAGAGAGAGAGCATACCTTCTTCTGTCATTTGTGCTTTTTCTCTGAACTAATTGAAAATTTCACCGCGGACTGTTCCACTGTTTTGTGCAAATATTATTTCGCTTCCCGGCATCTTTGCCGCTATGTATAGGTGTTTGGAACCCCGCAAGCCTGTATTGCTTGGCAAGCGTTCCCCAAAGAAAATGCCGCCGCGTGCGACAACTTGGCTATGAGAACTATAACCACGTTGCCGCGGCAAAGCGCACTTGAAGCCAACTATCCGCCACTAGAACACTAACAACTACTGAGAACTGAGAACTGCCAAAGCGACACTAGTGCCAACTTGCTCTCAGCGAGGGGGCTAAGCGTCTCAGCGAGGGTTCCGTGCTCGCTCCGAAATGCGCAACCTCTATAAGCTCCAGTGTACGCCTGTGCGGGCCTGTTCGTACCAAGATAAAATGGGGGAATGTATTGGTAGATTTTTAATATCTTAAGCACACAGAAAGTATCTGTAGATTGTGAGCACGTAGAGCCGCATCTATGGGATGGCACAAATGTTGACTTTACTCAGAAAATTTTTCGCTTTTTCGTTTAGTTTAGTTAGCACCGTACAATTGACAAGAATAAAAGTTTTGTAGGCACGCACAGGCCCCGATACAGTGCCCGAGATAGCGATAACGACGCGCGTAATTTTTTTGAATTTAAACCCGTTGAGTATCTGTTACAGTTTCCCCCAAGTTAATACGAGTTTGAAGTAACCGCTGTTAGTCGTATCTAATCCGGAAGTAATTCTGTTGATATCGTCGCGAGAAATTTAAGGAGAACTATCCCAGGTTTAGGGACATATTCGATACAGAGAGTTGGTTTTTTTGACTATACCAGACCCAAGGACCCTTGAAAGACACGTCCTAGTCGTTGAGGCGCAGATTTGATCCTTTTGAGAATTGCGTCGCGAATGTTACCTAAATGCGCTATTTGAACGATTTCTATAGTTCCGTATCCGGTTAGAAGGAGTCTTCTCAGAAAGGAGCCACGTTTGAATACCGTATGGCCAATTTAATGCTCCGAAAGTCCTGCAAGAATCATTCACGTATGCAAAATTATGAAGGACATTTCATTCGTCAGAAGCAACCAAAATCAGATAAAAGTGAATTTTATAGATTTCCACAAATATCTAATGTTATAAAACTCTGTCTGTGTCGAGAGTGTCGGTTCGTTTTAGACGTCCTGTAAATTGTTTACTATTTGTTACTTCGTCCTTCCCTTGTGTGATCTGGGACGTACCCCGTACGAGGAAGTATAAAACTCGAAAGCGGAAATTCAAGTGATTCTAGACACCCTTCCCGGAAGAAGAGATCCCAAGTGTTCGTGTGTAGAGTTTTCCGTCCTTAATTATCAGGATCAGGAAGAAGGAAACACTAGACATACATGGTTGAAGTGGTTCTATAAATTTAAAGTTGGTTCCAAGATTTGCCAAAAGAAAAGTTTCCATAAAGTGTGAGAATATCTACAGATTTATATCAGAATTTTTGGATTACACTCAGAACTAGCCGCAGACATCAGTCCCAACGTGTAACAGAAGACCAGCCAGCGGAATCAGGAGAACGAGGCGGGACTACGCTTTCATAACATCAAACAGGTGTTTATTTTTGTTGCTATTTTTAGGACATATGAGAGCACTAGAACATGGCTTCGAAGCTCTATCAATCTATGTATCTTTTTATATTCCACTCCATTCTCGCTTGGAAGTCTAGATCGTCTGGCCGGGAGACATCAAAACTCAGCGTTAGAGATGAACCTCCATAACTTTTTTAAGGTTCAAAGTGCGATTTCGGGACTCTAATACCGCGGGATCCATGATACTCCAATATAATTACACTTCCTTCCGCCTTTTTTATCCGCGCTCAATCGAACCTAGACGACTCTCTTTCAGATGAGCAACTTCAGGCAATCTAGCCCCGAAAATAAAACCATAAAAACCCCAAACCGACAAACGAGAAAAAAAGAACCCCAATAAATAAAAAGCCAGTAAATTCAGCGCAAAGTAAATTAATTAAACTTTATATGGCTGTATTCGCTTTTATTTCCTTTGCAACTTTATCTTTACCTTATTTCCTCACATATCTAGTATCTACATCCATAAAATAACAATAGTTACCGGCATACACTATATAAGCTCACACATAGGTACCACCGACATATGGAGGAAGCGAACATAATGTGCAGGCGGCGGTAGCGATAGCGCAGAATATCTTTTCTCAAGTATATTTTGTATCTGTGAAAAATAAACTTTAGGTCGGGCTTGGCACGACTTTGTGAATGTCTTCTTCCTCCAAAATGTTAAGAAGATGAAATTGCTTTTTCGGTATTTTATGGCTGCAAAACCTTTTATTGTGGGCGATCAAAGTGCAAAAATTGAATAAGTCTCGTATGGTGATAACCTCCGTGAATCATTCGGTTACAGCTGGAGGGTGAGATAGGAACGACAATCAGTTTTTTTTTTGGTAGTTCTCATTGGGGACGAAAAAATAGTGAAATTATGAGAGAATATCAGTGAAAATTTGGCTGAAAATATCAGCACTAGCAATTAGTAATGCGATAAGTAGGCGGTGATCTTTCATGGAACTTCCAAGCGTAGTCACTAGTTCCATTCATCCAGAACTATGCATGCTTGACTTATCCTAAAAGATTTGAACCCCAGAATTCCATTATAAGAATCCAATTAACTCCCCTAATCACAGAACCACTAGGGATAGCGTATTTCAAACCGAGGGTGGTCAGTAGGCTAATGATCATTCACACATAGTACAACAGCCCCATGGATCCTGATCCTCCAAAACCAGTAGTGAAGTACAACTCCCCGTGAGGCTTCACAGTCTAATGACATTTTTGCGTCTGGGTCTGAATGGCTTAGTAGCGTACCCTTCTCAAGAACTGCTTGGTATTTTTCGACCCCACCTACTGGAGAATCGGTCCAGGTAACCTCGATAGAAGTTCAGAATCTCAAGGAATCTTCTTAACTTCATTACCGTCCCCAGGCGTGTAGTCCTGGATTGCCGGTTCCTTACTAGGTAGTGGTAACAAGCCTTATGATGTTACCTTGTAGTCTAGAAACTCGATTTCTGGCTGACCAAGATTGGATTTCGCAGGATTGAGGTTGCTCTTAGAGTCTCCTGGAGACAATCCTGACGTGCCGTTCGCACTCCAAATCGTCTTTTGAGGCAATAAGCAAATCGTCCAGGTACGCAAAGACGAAGGGTAAATCTCGGAAAATGGAATCATTTGGAAGGTCTGTGCTGCATTCCGGAGACCAACAGGCATTCAAGGAGTGAATTCGAACAACCCAAATGGCGTTATAATTGCTATCTTGGATATGTCAGATCAAGCTTAAAAAAAACATATGTTTGTCGTGTAGTAGTGTAGTTGGGCACACCCTACCTGTCAGGTACAATGTATACGTTGAGCCAGCGGTAGTCGCCGCAGGGGCGAATAGTGCCGTTCTCCATTTCCACGATGTGCAGAAGACTCGACCAAGGTCTGTGAGATGGTCGGCCGATTCCCTGGTCTATCATCCACTGCCATTTTTCCTTAGCCTGCGCAAGTCTAGTCAGTTCTGGAAACTGGGCAAGAAGATCCTGTAAACCATTGCCTTCTGGGACCGTCGAGACCGTGAGTAGATTACTTTGCATCACTCTTCCTTTCGTGATGAAGGCTGTTTTGCTATCGATCAGTTGTCGACGCTGGAGATCTACTAGAAGACCATGAGTAACCAAAAATTCGGATCCTCTATTTGTGCAATGACGAATTCCTCCTGAAGAGATCGCCTTAGGTTGAAATCCGGAACCTTATTAGTTTTGTCGAAAGTCTTGATAGTGGTCTGGTTGGTTATATAGAGAGTATGAGACTCTGCTGCTGCCTTGGAGTTTTCAAGTACGGGCAAAACATGACATCTGTGCCAAATTTATGATGGTAGTAGCAGTACCTATCGTACAATTTGGGTTTTGAACCACTCGCGTCTCGATCATCCTCAAAGATTTAGTTGGAGTTTTGCTATTTCCGCCTCCCAAGCTGACACGACCGATGTGAAGGTGCAAAATGCAGAACATGAAGAGTCGACTTCGCCGATTTTATCCACTAAGGCTCCCAATTCGTCCAGTTTGTTTGTTCTTAGACTTGTCGAATCTCCTGTGTACGCTTAGGAAGCGCTCGCAACCAGAAGAGTCGCAGGAGGTCGTCAGTCATAAGTGAACCGGCGAGGAGCCTCAGCTGCCGAAGAAATTGAGAAGGTTTCCCAACTCCAATTTGTCGGTCTTCCAGAAGTCGTCTTATGCGCTTGCCTTCAGTATAGTGTTGACTCCTTTGTAGTCTTGTTTAAGTCTTTTTACTAAGTCAGAGACCTGCTTTGTAGTATCTCGAAATTTAAGTTGGCAATAACAAACTAAAATCGCATCTCGTCCTTCTTAATCCTGGAAGTGGCGAATACGGCTTCTATCTACCGTTTTCAAAAAGGGACGGGCCTATGCTTTTGAACTCTTGGCTGCTGACGTTCTGAGGAATGTCTCCTGGTAACACATTGGTGTCGGTATCAGCCATTTCACTTCTCCAGAGATCAGGGAATCTTTAGACTTGTAATTTTAGGTTGTTCAACGGGAACTTGAACGACTTTTCGTATGTCTCTTTCGGGAGTGGGAATTGCCACGGAGGCTTCCTGTTGTTGGTTCAAGATCGATTCTTGGGATTCGAGCATGTGCGGAATCATCGTTTCGACTTGTAAGGGTCTTGTGAAGAGAAGTTGAAGTTGTTCCCTCCCATTTACAATTCTCGGACATACGAAGGGCATGTGCTTCAGGTCTTCGTATTCGTTTATACTCTCAGGACAGAAGGGAGAATCGTCATGTCCAAAACGATGTAAATACCTACGGTATCCGTCATATTCAGCTAGAAATTGAGTCAAGTGATAGTGGACATCTCCATGGCTGCGCGTAATTCAACGCTGCATATTTGGAATCAGCTTGTACGTCCACCTCCCCTTATGAGAATTATACCAAATTTCACATCTGGATTGTGCGCGCTCTTTCTTCCCATTGTCGATTTTCGGCATTATCGTCATTATGTGCTTTCCAATTGTATAGTGTTCGAATCTCCTCAGCCAAAATATAACAATTCCTGCGACTACGAAAGCTGCTTCGTCTGACGCTGTTCGACCATTAAGCGCTTTTGTTCAAACGTGTACTGGATACAATAAAATGACGGTGGTTCGGGTCCTCCAATATTGGGCATCATGCCATTTAAAGCAGCTACAACTATCGTTGCCTTCTCGCCCGCGTAGTTCAAGTGTTCCTTGAAAATCAATCGATGATCCAGCATAACGCCGAGGTATTTGATCAAAGGCTTGGACTCTATCACATCCTGCCCCACACGAAACCGTAGAATTTCTTTCAGTTTACGCGGCTGACCAGTAAACCTCAGTTTTGTGTTCCGCCAAATCTAATTCATGTGATACCAACCACTCCTTGATCAGCCTAACCGATGGCTCACATGCCTAGATAACATCCTTCAGGCGTTTGTCCACTACAAGAATTGCGATGTTGTCGCTAGGTAGCTTGTCGCGGAAGTTTGATTCACAGCCTCCGTTCCAGAGTAAGGGGCTCAGCACTGATCCTTGCGGCACTCCGCCGGTTATCAAATATTCAACTGGGCCTACGTCGGTGTCATAGCGGAGCTTTTTATCCACGAAATAATTCCTGATGATTAGCTGAATATACGTGCGAACATTCAGCTGGTTTAAGGATCTTATTATATGCTGCCATTGCGCTGAGTTGGAAGCATTTCTCACGTCGAGGGTGATGATGGCACAGTATTTTTTGGTACAACCCCTGTCACCTTATACCCACAATTGCTTCCTCTGCCAGATTGACTACTGCATTGATCGGCCGACGCGAAAACCATATTGTTGTATGGACATGTCTTCTGCTTCCCCTAAATTGGGTGCAGCCTGTTGCATAAAATACGCTCCACCAACTTTCCAAACGTCTTTGCTTGTGCAAGATCTGGCTATGTGGCCGTACTCCAGACATTTAACACATAGCAAGAGATATTTTCTCTTGAATCCTACAGACAACCCATCCGATCTTACCTTCGCCAGTATCCAGCAACTTGTTTCCCCAAACAGTTGGCAAACTAGTGATTGCCGTTTGCGTGCCACCGTATGCTTTCCCCAAATACTTTATTCCGTCGACATTGCCGTCTAGAATTTAAAATTATCGCACCAGTTCTCTCCATATGTTCTCCTTCATCCAAACGTTGCACTTGCTCTGTTACTGGTTCCTTGGACCCTCTGCTTTTCTTTGGTGTTTGGAGCTTTACACAAGTATCCTCCATTCTTTCTCTGCTCCCCTTAACGCCCTTTACAACTTTCCACTTTGCACTTATTTAAGTGGCTCATTCCATCCTTTTGGTAGCAATAGATACCTGCCGCAATGGGGTCACCGTAGGAGTTTGTAACTGTCCTGTATTCGCTGAGCATTGGTTCATCAAACCTAACTCATCCATAGCCTTTTCGCAGCTGTGTTTAAGGTTTCGAACAACCACCTTAATATAGAAGAACATTATACTTCGGCCCGACGAATTGGTAAAGCGTGTTCAGAGTAGGCAATTTTCCACCCTGAGTACTTTTGCTAGAACTGCATCAATTCTCTCGTCGTTGGCATGCCCTACTTCTTCTTTGCTGGGCCCGGTACAGCCTTTGCTACAATCAATACGTTGTCGTCCATCCGTCTTCAGGGACCTTGGTTTACCATTTCGTCATCCGGCATCTAGGTTCGTCACCTGCCTTCATCCATATTTTTGTTCAGGTACTTCCCCAAATTCAGGCACAGGCTCGCGTTCACGGACCACAGCCGAGGCAGTCGCTAACTTTTTACCTCCCGCTACCCCTGTGCTCCATAGCATGTCCAATTCATCCAGCCGTCCTTTCCCCTCTTTGAACTGTCCGTATACCAAACAGTAGACAGTTACCGAAAGTTCCATAAGCTTTCAGTAATAGTTCCCCCTGTACATCTCCTGAATTAACTGGACTAATTCTGGTTTTTGCCCTAGTTTTTAGGTAGGGGCAAAACTGAGACAGCTGCCCCCTTGTCGATGAGGTGTGTTTCGTTTGTCCACTTACCGTTGATAAAAATGCGGATGGTGTGCCAATAGTGGTTTCCGCCATTACCGTTGCTGGTTGGGGTTTAACTTACACGCAGCTTGCTTCTGCGCAAATTTATGATGGTAGTAACAGTACAGTACAGTAGGGAAGAACCACCCGAGACGTATAAACTGCCTTCATCCAGATCGAGCAGGCGGCGCGAGATCTTGGGCTGCACATCACTGAAGGCAAGACAAAATATATGGTGGTAACGTCAGCACCGAAAACGGACCCACCAACAACATCAAACCGCACTGGTCACACAGGAAGAATAAAGATAGGAGACTACAACTTTGAGACCGTTGACAATTTCTCCTATCTAGGGTTGAAAATCACAACCGAGAACAGCTACGATGATGAAATCCGCGCACGGTTGTTGTCAGCCTATTTCAGCTTACAAAAACTGTTCCGCTCGAAACGTCTCACCATAGGGTCAAAGCTCTTACTGTACAAGACTATGATCTTGCCAGTCCTCATGTATTCCTCGGAAACTTGGGTTCTTAGCAAGAAAAATTGCAAACTCTTGGCAGCGTTCGTCATCGGAAAACTAGCTTGGAACCGTTTAACACATTACTTCGGGCTATCCCTCCCGCTCTCCCGGCTTTGGGAGCCGTCAAGTCAGGGAATTCCTTTCACCGACGGGAGATAAGGGGAGGAAGGGAGTTGCTAGTTCAGAGAATCTTTTGTCATCACGCCTATGCCCCGGTCGAGTTCAATCTTCTTTGGAATAACAAGAGCCAGAAAATAATGCGCAGCACGACTCCACCTGCCAGCGCTCCTCAGCGTCTCTGTGACAATGTTGTCTGGAGAGAACTCCCCCGTGTCTGCATGGTGCTGCTGACAGAAGCCGTCCCACCTTTCAAAAGAGAAAAAGGTGTGTTCAGCGTCGTCCGCCACTCCATTGCAGAACACACAATCAGGAGATTGTGCCTTTCCAATCCTGTGCAAGTAAGACTGAAAACCTCCATACCCACTTAGAAGTTGGGTAAGGGAGCTATCAATCTCACCGTTCGTTCGGTTCGACTATGGATCTAAATTGTCGATGAGCCGCGCAGTCCATCTGACCCTTGGCTCATTTTGCCAAGAGAATTGTCACTCGGTAAAAGTGTGTTGACGTTCCTCACGGGCAACCACCTCTCTTTAAGTTAACGCCCTTGCGCTGTAGATAGCTTTATGCACCTTGGCTTGCTGGCTGTTGATAGCTTTACGCTCCTTGCCAAGGAGGGTAACGGGGATCACTCCCACGATCACTATCGCCGTCGGTTCTAAGAGAGTGCGATAAGCAAACGCCACCCACCAAGCTCTCCGTCTGAGCAAGGCGCATACGATGTACCTCTTTGTGAAGGCCATCAGCCCATACCTGATTTGCTCGAAGAAGATCATCTTCCAGTCGAGCACTAAACCAAGGCGTTTAACCGCTAGTTTTGACTCTATAGTCAACTCGCCAATCGATACGGGACCCAGAATCAGGATCCTCTTTCTGGTCAAGATGATTATTTCAGTTTTTTTCAGCGGAAGGCTGAAACCATGAGCAGTCATCCATCTGTTTACCCGTCACATCAATATGCCTAGTCTGCTTTGCAACGTCGTCTGCATAACCGACGGCCCGATAAGCCGCATCCACGACCTCCATAACACCATCCACCGTGGATCTTTCTGTTCTGAACTCGAATTGCCTTGTGGATAAGTGCCCGGCATCACGGATCACTTCAGCGAATCTACTCCTGATGAGCTTTTTAAGCACTTTCCCGGCTGTGTCAAGCATACATAGTGCTGGGTATGCGGAGGGCAGCTCCAGATCTCCTTTTCCCTTCCTGGTCAGCGCGAGTCTCGTTACCTTCCAGCGTTAAAGCAAGCGTTGAACGCCCCCAGCAGCAAGTCTGACCGTTGGCGGAACATCAGTTTGTAAACTTCCGCGGGAATACCATCAAGACCTAGCCCCTTCTTGTTTTTCGTGGTGAGAACCGTTTCTTCCAGCTCTCTTATTGTGAAAACGGGGCAATCCTCCACGCTGACCGCATTGTTGACATCAACCCGTATGGGATACCTGGTGAATAATGCCCGTACAATGCGGTCCATCTAGAATACTTAGTACTTAGAATAGAGGGCTTCCGCAGAGCCCAGATTTTCCGGGTGACAAGTTTATAGCCAAATTTTCACGGGTCCTCATTCACCTCGTTGACCTCTTTTATTTATCGCATTTCGGAGTCTCTTTTCTGCTGATCAATACTCTGCCCTTATGCTGCATGCCTCTTCGCGGGCGTGTGAATGTTGTGCCAAACGGCGGAGCTTACGACATTCCTTCCGTACCTCGGCAATTTCTACCGGCCACCAACTCATAGAAGCAAGCATAGAAGCCTCACACCGTGTCGTTATCAGGTTCATCACTGAGTTAATGACAGTGTCAGCTGGAACGCTACCACCTACCAAAGCGCTCTTCGCCGAGACTGCCTATTCCAAGATCTTCGACAAACTTCCCGATGTTCAGGGAGCGCCAACCAAGTAGCGTCAGCCACCTCGAAAACAATATACTGGTGGTTACTTGCCGAGAAGTTTTCTAGGACTTGCCACCCGTCCACCGATGGTGCCAGAGATTCCGACGCAAAAGTGATGTTAAGGATGTTTCCTTCGCAGTGTGGGCATCGAAACGTTGGCGTGAATCCGGTGTTTAAAACTATGACCCCGGTTCCTGCCGCCATTTCCAGAAACCGTTTTCCTCTTGAGTTTGGCCAAGGAATGCCCCATTCAAGGACCCTAGCATTAAAATCACTGCCTACCAAGATTCACCCCTCCGTTCCCGAAACGGCGTCCGCCAGAGCATCAAACCGGCTCCGAAAATCCGGCATCGTTTCATTCGACGTCAGGTAAAGACTAAAAAACGTTATCCCTAAACACGGAATCTAGGCAAACCCTTTCCTTCTGCCTTGGGCAAGAACACGAAGTCGAACGTCGTCCCGAATCCAGATGGCAGCGAGATTCATTAGTCGAAATGCCATGAAACCGGGTCCCTGTTTCGGTATTGTTCGTTGGTTAACTAGCAGCTGGTGAGCGCTTGCACTCCCGTGCATGTTAATTTGTAGAATGCGGATCATCATCTGCCTTAAAGATTGGACACCATCACGAGCCCGCAATGTGTGCAACGCTCTCACCAGAAAATCGCCACGATTCTTGCAAGGAACGCAACTTTCGCTTTCAATGCAGATCTTCACTTGGTGACCTACCTTACCGGGTCCCTTGTAAGCTGCTGACGTGTGCCCATAATCCAGATATCCGTAGCAATTGATGGAGATTATCCGCATTCGTCCTCTGCATACTATCCATCCAATTTTGATTTTCCCGCTGCTAAGGGTTTTCTTCGCATATTGCAGGGGACTTCCACCACAGCGAGTTTTTGACCTCGAGTATTTACAGAGGTGATACCTACCCGGGCATTCGTTACCTCTGGAAATTCACACTTTATGCCCTCCTCTACTTCGACCTTTCCTGTGCACATAGGCTCTAGACTAGAAACGAGAGCCTTTTTCCCCAGTAACCCCTTGATCGCTTCGCAGTACGTACTCTTGCTAGTCGTCTTTGGGCCTAGTTCGACGGGTTTCATCTTGAGCGGATTTCACTAAGGACCGCTGTAAAAGGCAATTGAAAGAGATAGAAATTTGGAAGCTAAATACCTGAAAATTTTGAAACTCTATTGCTACCAAAACCTCATCAGCACCTAGGATAGACTGAGCTCACAGGTATGACCTTTGGCTATAGGAAACAGTTTATGATTAGTTTCGGGAATGTGCCGGATCATGGACAAAAGGCATCGAGAGCTTCAGGATGCAGGTTTCCGCCAATTTGAGCGAGAGCTTCAGCCATATCAGTTGTACACTAGGGCCCAAGCGAAGTCAGATTATGGGGCTCTAGAGAGTACCAATTCTGCCTCTCCGCAACTGGTACTCTGATGACCTGGGAGCCAGTTTTTGGAGGCACTTAATTGCAAGGTTCCGGTCCAAGTTAAGGAGCATTAGAGTTCTGCAGTGCTACAGACCAATGAAACCTTCCAATATAGTAGAGAAAAATGCTTTCTCCGACAACTGCACGCAGTTCAGGAGAGGGGAAACTTCTCGGAAAATCATGGGGTAGGTTGAAGCACATTGTCGAGAACTGGCAGTGATGGCCTGTATATCTGGTTGATGCGCTATGCTCTACCTAAGGGCTTATGACAAACATATATAAATTCACTCTCCCGTTCCAAGTAAACGTTCTGAAATTAGTTAGAACCGGCGCAGCACTCCTCTGTTAATGATTGGATGCTGAGGAATTGCCACTATTAAAGTGACCTCTGTGGTGGTTGTTAATATTTTAATGCAGATGAGTTAAAAAATTACTAAGGTCCTGCCTGGTAACAATCAAGAAATTCAAACCATCTATTGGATTTTGTTAGGTTTACCACTGCAGGGTGTTGAATGGGAGCTTGACTGATTTTTGTGATGTTTCTTCCGAGGACGGGTATCATCACAGTGGTGTCTTGATGTTGACCGAAGAATTCCTTAGGGTTCGCGAGCAATTGACACTACGATGTTTGGTTTCGTAATATCGACTTTAAAACGCTTTTCCCTCTCTGCTGTTCATCCGATATAGACCCTCGTACGGCAATTGGAGTGATTTCAAGCCCTTAAGTATGAGAACTTATTTGCGGTCATGTTGACTTCCGTTGACTGTGCATAACGTTAGGAAACTCGTATATTTCCTTGTTGAAAGGGGGTGCTCCAAGAAACCATTAACCATTCCCTTATCTAAGGGGATGAATACTCCGAGGTGGTGAACTTTCTTGCTTCCACCATATGACGGAAGTGTTTTATCACAGGTACACGGGCAATAACATCCGATTGTACGCTCTGTATTCACATTCTGCCGGACCCAAAAATTCATAGGTTAAATTGACCCGCTTTTAGGCGACTGCTCCAAGATGCATTGCAGAAGGGGGCCAAATGTATATCGAGTATCATAACGTATCCGGTTCCGTTGCCTTTCTGGAAGCTTTAAACGATTTACTGGATTCGCAGATGAATATATAAGTCGAATAGTTAGTCGTCTTCAGCTACTGGATCTGGTTAAATGTTCGCACCAGGTCTATCGTTGTTAGGTCAGACTTTTAGTAGAGCAGTTGGACCGAATCTTGAATATGCTGAACTAGGTACTTGTCAATGTAGATCCGGCTGTTCAGTGCGCAATAGGCTTCACATGGTCTCTACTACATATGCAAAGTAGCAGATCAAGGACTGTTCAGTGAACGCGTTAATCCCAAGAGGATCACGACGTTGACTTCCTTTTCCACAATGTTCATCTTGTGCTGAGCTGATGCCGATGTTGTGGCGGCATTCTAACTGCTCCTTCTAGACGAGATATTCCCGAAAACTCTAACAGATATCATGTTAAGTAGTCCTTTTGATGCTTGACCTGATTATCCTGATGGTTTGATTTTGAAGGTTCTGCCACATCTTCTTGGTAGTTAAGCTGAATTATTGAACCGCTGTGAAGATCTGGAAGAAGCTCGAAAGGACTAGAAAGTCTACTCAAATTATAGGTTCAGAAGCGACCGCTACTATGACTCGCCAAGAAAATTCCTTTTTCTGTCTTTGATTAAACTATTCTAAATCTAGATGTCTCTTCGCTCCATTTCAAAATAAAATCAAAGTTTTTTGTTCAGCTTACTGAATGCTGAGATGGTTTAAAAATTGCAGAACAGATTCCCTTTTGAATTGAACTTTCTTGTCAAACGGCTTTACTACTCCCCTTAAAAAATTGCCTATAAATATAGCAGGGAATAAATTGGGAGAGTCTCCATTTCACCATTAAGAGCTAATTTTTCTAAATCTATTAGACAATTTTAAGGTTTTCCAAAATATATAAAGCCCTAGAGGCGAGGTTGACAAAAGAAGACAAACAATCCGCTTTAAGGCCTTTTAAAAATAAACCTGTAAAGGCAGTTAAGAAGCGAAGGTGCCTCACGGGCTTCCAGCAGCGTAAAGGCATGGCATCAGATGCTACCTCACCTCTGCTTGGGAGTTCTTCAGTGATTTTTGATCACTTAGACGCTAGACCCAAAAAGAGGGGTCCGAGGACCAAAACAAAGTGGAAGTAAGTTGCTCCCCATTTGGTCCGGTCCAGCATCAAGCGAATGCGGACTTAGGATCCCTCAATGCTTAAAGGACAGTAATGGCTTTAGTTTTTCGATCCAAGCAATAGTGTGGAACCTATAATTTTTTTCAAGTAACTATCACCACTATTTACTGAGGAACAATAGTGACAAAGATAAAGAGAGAGCAAGGATTGGTTTAATGAGAATTTTTAAACTGCGGAAAAAATATTTTGGGAGATTGCATTCAATTCAAACATTTAATAGAGCCAAATGGCGAAACCGATCACGATGAGCCGACCCCGCTTCTGAACGGGACAAAGGCTGAAGAAAAAAGTAGAAGATTCGGATCCTAGCTCTACCGAGTTTCATAAGATTTATCAAAAGAGACCAAATTAGACCCTTCTACGAATTATTCTGGAGTGGCTATAACCGCAAAGAGAACTCCTTTTAGGTGCGAAACCACCAGTTGTGCTGGAGGACTTGTTGTTCAGTTGCAGTAGAGTAGGTCCAATACATAGAGCTGTAGACTATAAGGCCAGCTTTGGGCTTTGTGCAGATCTTTCCTACTGTCATTTTGAAATGTAAGTCTCTGTTTGCGATCATTGAAACCATTTGTAATCGAGACATGAACTGATCTTTCAGTTGCTAATTTCTTTGGGTCGACCATCTCCTGGTAGTTCTCCTTTTTCTTATCCCTCGAACTTTTCGTCCTAAGTTCGAGTCTCAGTCGTCATGAATGTTTGTGTCCATCTTTGTGCTGTCCCGCTGCTGTAGGTTTATCACATTCTCAACATTGAATATCATCAAATTGAAGTGTAGTTTCATTGAAAACTGAGACTATAGTTGAAAAGGAGCCAGAAAATCTAGCCTTCCTATGAAAAAGCCTCTTGATTCTGAGTTTGCTAGACAAAAACTCTGTCGTTGCAATTCTATTCAATATTAAAGAATGCTGCACCTATCCACGGTTTTCGCCACATGTTTGTTATCACTGCCCCATCAAGCGAAGCCCAACAATTTATCTGATATTTTCTACAGATACATTCCCAAAAAAATTGCACTAAATCACCCCCATCTACTGAGATACGTTCGCTCGTATGCAGGGCCCAATGCATTCTCCGCCAAACATCCAAATGGAATTTGGACTTGTGTGGAGACTTTTTCAGATTTTTTTTGTATCTTTCATTTCGTTAATACTATTATGACTTTTCTTGCTTTTGTTAGTTTTTATCTTTCCTCCGCTTGAGTCTTTCCTTATGTATTTCGCTTGGGCGGTTGTTTCTCTTGGCTTGAATTTGAGCAAATTTTTGGGAGTCGGAGCCACACCAAACCAAATCATGCAAGCCATCCATATTCCTCCATACTTTCTTGGTCTGAAGTCTGAAAGACCGGCTGAGTGTGGAGTAGCTTTCCACGGTGGATTCAATGGGGGGAATGGAGCTTTTGCCGTCTTCCGTTTAACCTTGACTGCAAAACGAAATTGAAAAAGAAGGAACCACGAAATGGCATATATAACATATGTAGATAGCGTAATATATTCGCGCAAATATGTATTTGAGATGTTTATTGCTTATAGTGTTGTATTTTCTTTTATTATTATTTTTTTTTTCGGAAACTTGTTTTTTATCTTTGGTGGCGAGTGTTTTCTGTAGTTGGCTTTTACGTGAGTTATTCTTTTCTCAGATACATTCTTGGCAGAAGCTTACTTGGTGAGGATTTCTAGAGTGGATTCTTCATAATTTTTTTTTTCGGGCAATAACGGGTTGTTTGTACCATTACAGTAAGCATGTTGCTGAAATTTTCCATTTTCTAATGGAATTGTACATGGAAAGCATTAGGTTAGTTGCGGAGCCAAAAACTTTTCCTTAACTCCTAAGAGGATATGCAACTTTTTCATTTCGGGTTTGATTGCTGAAATTGAAATAAATCGAAATGTTTAGATTTTGGAGCAAACAAGAATCTTTAGCGGAATATGCCTCCCAAAAAAAGATAATAAAATTTAAAGATATTTTATTTAAATTGCTCGGAATTGTTTGGACCCTTTTTTTATTTTTTTTTTATTTTTTATTTTTTTTTAATATTAAAGAAAAACTAGACATTTCCTATGCAATATCTTTTTAAATTTAAATTGCATATTTAAGGTCCTCTTCGCACCCTCCGGAAATTCTACCAAAAAATACTAGATACTCAGCCACCGGCTATTTCAAAGCTTATTAAAAATGGCGCCCAACGTGGGCCAGAAATTCGTTAAGTTCATTCCAAAAATTCGGTAGGTTCACACCCAAATATCCGATAGGGGTCACGACAGTGAACTTAGAGAAGATAGTCGAATAAGTACCAAATTTGATTTCTGGTTTCCCGAGTCAAATTGTCATCAATTTCTAAATTCTGTTCCCGATTAGGCCCCACCCGTAATTTCAGCTTCTAAATTTTGGGTTACACGCCTATTCCCCCTGAAGGAAACGCCTGGCTCATTCCAATCCCACCTTGGAAAGTAAAGTTTCCTACCCTTTTTTGAGAAGCATTCCATGGAAGACTGGGGACCTGGGAGCATTGTTTTGAGGTTGAAGTGTAGACCTCATAAGGGAAGTCTCTCATGTGCCTCTGGGGATGCGTCCAGAGGCTGGGAATGTTTTGCAGTAAACTTCGTTTGTGCTGTTCTAAGGTCTCACAAGTAACGGTCCCTTAAACGTCCTGATATTCGCTTACTTAATATTTAAATTATACGACGATAGCATTTGTCTAGTTTCCTAATGAGTCAGTAACATACGAAATTTTTCAAAATTATATGTGCTTCAGAATAATGAAACCTGTAGAATGGCTCAAGAAAAGGATGCCTTGATTAAGTGCAGACGGATCCTACGTAAAATGAAGGTAGCAACTATGAAACATAGCAATATCAGTGTATATGTGAAAGGCGATATCTGCGAACACGAAGATCTTTTCGATATCCTTCATTACTATCGGAAATCATAGGGGGAAATCAAGAAGGAAGCAATCCAAAGTACCTCAATGACTATCCGAATAGTGAATATAATATTCAATCTGAAGATCGCAGTGTAAGCAAAAGGACCAGCCACGGACTCTCTGGATCCTGGCACTTGCGAAAGGGCGAGGGATAAAAAACCTGAAAAGTGACATAAGATTTTCAACATTGAAAAACTGAAAGCCACCGACAATGGGTATAGAAATAGGAGAGGGGAAAATAAAGGAGGAAAATTCCCTCCGAAAAAGAAGGGAAAGAAAATACCGTAATAGAACAGAAGTAGCGTTTGCCCAACAAACAGAACGATACAATTATACTGGAGTCTTAAAAAATCGGAAGATTCAAATTGAGCCAGACGTCTGATAAGGAAGTTTCCATTATACATGAATGGTATGATCACGTCCGAAATAAGGATATTCGCAATCTATACAAGGTTGCACCGTTCATGGAAAAATTTCGAGAGCGGCGCCTTGGATGATTTGGTGCCGTAGTTCGCGCAAACAAGGACTCACTTGCCAAGATTGGTCTGAACATCAAAGTTGAAGGAAAACGACCAAACGGCCGGCCAAAGCAACGGTGGCTTCATACGCTGGATAGTGATCTAAAAGTCTGGGTGGTACACCCAAATCAGGCCTTTGACAGAATAAAATGGCGCAACCAATCAAGGCGAGTCAATCCCGCTTTTGAAGGGCGCAAACGCTAAAGAAAAAGAAGAACACACAAAGCACCAAGTGTTCCTTCAATATAAAAGGATATGCACGGAATTTGCTTTTGCATTTTTGTATATCTACCACGCGGAAAAAAAGGGAACAGCATCTAGTTCTGTTGATCCCGACCTTGGCAAAAAGGTGGAATAAAGAACCTGAGAAGTGGCACAAGGTCGTCAATGCTAAAAACATCGGGAGTTGCTCAAGAAGTAACAGTGGAGAAACAGTAGAGAAAAATACCATCCCCTTCCAAAAGATGGGAAGGGTAGTGCCTATTCAATCGGATTAAGAATAGAGTTGTACCGAAGTCTTGAAAAATCGAAAGATTCAAATTGTGCCGGACTAGGTTGAAAAGGTCACCGATATCAGGGAAATAAGGATCATGGAGTAAGAGAAAAGGTTAAATCCGAATGGCTGCAAACTATAGACGAAAGTGCGAGGAACTTTTTCTGTTGACGAGCTAAAACCAACGGTCAAAATTAAGAAGCGAATGCTGGGTTCTCTCACAGCTGGCAGAGAAGTGAATGTTGCTGTAAGGGAGGCTCCAATCAACTTCTTCGAGGAAATCAGTGCTTAAAGTTACAGCACCAAGTGACAAACAGCAGATACAGGCGTTTCCGACACTAGGCAGCATGGGATACTACTTAAGATAAAAGGCCTAAAAATTTGTTGGATCAAGGTCAGAGTGTGTTCCAAAAAAATAAAGGACATCGATGCCTCATGAAAGTTCTTTCGACGCTGATTTCAGTTAGATCTAGCACGGCACCGAAGCCGTGGTGCCAATATTAATAAACCAATGGAGAAGTGACCAGGCGTTAATGCATTCAAATCTTTAATATGGTCCGATAAGGGGCCTAGAACTCAAGCATCCTTCAATTTGGACCTCTACTCGTATGTTAACCTCTGATCTGTTTTATACCAGATTCCTACAATCCGCCATAGGCACCAGGTGGAAGAAAATGCCACTGAATCCGAAATTCGGCTAACTGGACTGTAAAGGCCTTCAGACACACGATTTGTTTGGGGTCCTTCAAGTGTCTTGAATACGGTCGGTAAAGGAATAACTGCTAACATTCGCAGAAGCAGAGCTGCAGATGCGCTAATAGAACAGCTTGTTGCAACAAAGAAGTAGGCGTCGTATTAGTCAACCAAAAACTGCACAGCCGAACCCGGTGTTAGGGCGAAACTGGTACGGTGATGATTGGGTTATCCAGAAATAGTACTCCAGAACAAAAGGGACTGAAAATGACTTTACCGGTGCCAAAACCTAAGAATTTTACCCAGATAAACTACTGAGTGATAGATTTGTAAAATTTCAACGGAAACTTGTTTTCACCGACGATAAAACAGTATAAATTCTAACGCAGTGAGCCTTCTTGGCTGGATTTTGAACGGTTTTCACATGTCCCAGGTTTAAGGGACAGTCGCACCTTACCTTCATGTGGAGGGAAAAATTTTTGGTAACTTTCGACGCGCGTTCACTGATTTCTTCTCTCTCGTAGCGAGGAAGGAGCTGATAGTCTGCGAATATTAGGAAACTGAGGACTGTAGTGAGTCCTCAATCCAATGACTAATTTCTTTGAAGCCAAACTCGGAAAACGGGTGGAAAACAAAACATTTCTACTTCTGTGTCAGTTTAAAGGAACCTAGAGGGCGCGTATTGGGTTGCAAATGGAGGACTGCAACGAGGTCCTCCCCAGTATTCCGCTTATTCTCATTTCGAATTATACATAGGAGCAGAGGTTTTCCGTGTTTCGATCATCATTATGTATTAACGAGACGTCATTTCTTGGCTGTCGAGAGGATAAGCTAAATAGCGAGAGGCTGTGCTTGGCTATCCTCTAATAAAGTTTCTGAGACCAACAACGAAGGCTAGATTAGGACGGATTTTGTCACAATCATCATCACTCATCTTCCCTTCCCAAACGGATGGCCGAACAGAATATAGTTAGATAACGAAAGTCGCAGCTAGACGCTGTGTCCGCCTGTCCATAATGGTGCATACTCATCTTGTTGTCAGATTCCGGACAAAGCAGGGTGAATTTTCGCGTTTACCCTTGGCATTTTTCCATCAGTGACTTTTACAGGAGAATTGGAGTAGAATTGAGGGAAGAAAAGTTCAAAATTTTTTTCTTTTTGGGGAGTCTGATCCCACACTAGGAACCTCTCCCATTGTTTTTTTTTTCGTTGTAAACTCCTTGTTCTCTGTCTCTTTCCTTTTCGATCGTAGATTCATCTCGTTTCCTTTCTGAGCGCAGGATCATTTCGTTTTTTTGAGCGGGAAAATGTGGTCTAAGAATATAAGGTTCTTTGCAAACAAACTGAACATTGGCTTCCAAAGTAGCGGGGTCTCCATCCTAATGGCTGAGCGATTAGCCGTATGGTTGACGATAATGAATCCGACAAGAAGAACTTTAGTAAAATAGCCATCATCACTGACTTTGTAAATGCATGTAATATCCCAAAGTCCACCGACAATACGGATTAAGTGGTCAACCAAATTTACACTGCTCTCTTCAAGTTCATTCTTTTTGACTCCCGAATGTTATGGCCTCTGGCTTACTAAAAGCTCCTTGAATGAAGTGGTCCATGATGCAGTGATTGCTGCCCTAATTTTACTATCAGAAGCTGATATAGTGAAACTAGTGACAGATGCCACGTTTGATGCGACTGTATGATAGGATTTCGTTCTTTAATTCAAATTGAGAATCCGAATTACTTTTGATTCCGAAAATATCTGACAAATGAAACCAAAATTTCTGTTCTCTTGGCCAGAGCCTGACATTAAGCCTTCCGAAGTGCGAATCCAGGAGGTCTCGAAAACCCACGTACGCACCATACCGACCTTTTCCTACTAGAAACCGTTTTTATCATTCTAATCACCCAGTTTTCAAGTTCCTATATATCACGCCGACTTCACCATGTAAGAAAATCGACATCCTTCAAATGTTCAAATTTACTGTCATTCAAAATTTGTACCCAGAATCCATCGTCGGTGGAATTTATCCAAAAAATTACTCCTATTCAATTCAATATAAATTTGGAAATAAATACGTAGAAAAAATTAGTGACACTCTTCTCTTACATTTTACATTATGATGCTATGTATATTTCCATGCTAGTATACAATTAAATGCATTTTACCTTTTTGTTCGGCCCAGGTAATAGAGAAGTAGGAGTTGAATTTACCCAATTTGGAGCTAAGTTGATTCATAAAAAAAGGTTTCCTCGCCTGATTTGTGTATTCTAAACTAAAAAATGTTAGGTATAAACAGAAGTAAAACCATAAATTCGGATCAACATTTAGAACTTCATGAAATAAAGGCATTTTCCAGCAAAAGTGCAACTTCCTGCCCTCCATTCGTAAATGTACAAAGATCAGTCCTAATAAAATTACATCAACCTATAAAAGATCAACTTAGTAATAAACCTAATTGAAACGCAAACAAAGAATAAATACAACGTAATCAAATTCAAATTAAGAACCGAAAACATGACCCTGTCTCCCGACAAAAAAAAAATATTTATTCAAAAAAAAAATAATCAAAAAATTAACCCACCAGTAGCCCCGAATGATCTCTGTACAAACAAGAATGTGTTTCTTGAATTCCAATCAATCTTAATCAAATCGAATTGAACTGAAATGATAAAAATTCAATTTGTTAACGTTGAAATGAGCAACGAAGA
Organism: Hermetia illucens; assembly: GCF_905115235.1. Taxonomy (NCBI): domain Eukaryota; kingdom Metazoa; phylum Arthropoda; class Insecta; order Diptera; family Stratiomyidae; genus Hermetia; species Hermetia illucens. The sequence continues at coordinate 9,612,158 of NC_051852.1, forward strand.
AGCAAAAAGAAAAAAAAAATCATAACACGGACATATCATCAATGTCTTTTGAAGTTTCTTGGATCGTCTTTGCATTATTCCGTTCCATATTTGAACAGTCGATTCGATGAGTCAGACTAATTCTGAAGTCCATTCACGATTTTCACAATTTTTCAATTTAATAGAGTTTCACATTTTCAATTGGTATGGCATTCATTTTTTTTTGGTTTCTTTTTCTTTTTATTTTTGGGAGGAGATGGGTAACAACCAGGAATTGTTGTTCGAATCTACTTTAAATTGTAGTCAATATGTGCATATATGCGATTTTATGGAGAATCAAAACGATTTGTTAATATAAAAGATATATTTGATCATGTACAACTCTTTATGTATTCAACCTTCATAATTAACAACATTATCAAATTGAAATTAACATAAAGTTCGTGATCATGTAATATAAACAGAATTAAATTTTGATAGACTTCATTATTATTCTAGGGAGATAATATAAATTGCGCTTTTGTATAGGAACAATTCGGACATTTTCGTTTTATTGATTCTATTTTTATAGATTTATAAATGGTATATTTTTTTCACTTAGTTTTGTCTTAAGAACTATAAAACCCTTATATTTAGCTAATCATGTTTCATTTGTTTATTCTTCTTTCAATAAGCGATTTTATAGCATTTGATTTGTGAGAAAATGGAATTTTTATATTTCTCAGAATCTTTTCTACTAATTTATAGAATTAAATTCGGACATTCAGAAATGTTTCTTCAATTAAAACAAATATTCTTGCAAGAAAAATATAAATCCATTAACACTTAAATAGTGTTAATTCCATACCCTTTGAAAATTCGCCGTATCTATTTTAAATTTGGCTTTTTATATATAGAAATATATTATTATTCAAAAAAAATTAGAATAATTGATAGCGAAACAGTTCCATTTGAATGGATGCCTCAACAATTTTTTAGACCACTTCATTTCTTATATTAATTAGATGGATGCATTAGATCCAATATAAATCACACCTGTTTCTTTATCATTTTCATTTATATTATAATTTCGTCAAATCATTTTCTATTGTTTCATAACCATAGTGAAAGTGCTATCTTATCTGCTTGCCACAGATTTCTATACATAATATAGAAAAAGGCTAATCATTTTTTTAATCAATGGTTATGATTTTTTTTTTAATTTGGTAGCAAAAAACTATAATTTGCCTGAGGAAATTTCAGTTCAATTCATGGATATTGTTTCTAATTCGACCTTTCCAATTTTTCCTTTATTATATAATTTCATTTCATTCACAAATACCAATGATAAATATTAACAATAAATAATTAATAAGAATTAGTACAAATATAATTTGAATCTTTATCATTTTTCCTCCAACACGTGAAAAACCTTTCTCAGTAAAATCCAACTAAAATAGAATTTCCATGTAAAGACGAAATATAATTTACTCTTATTTATTTTGCATCTACATTTATAGTGCTGATAACGCCGCTTGTTATAGAACTTTAACTAACTTTCAACCATAAAAATTATATATACAATGGGACCCTCCATGTGGCTATACATGTGCTTTTAAAAAATCGAATTATTTTATGCAATGAAAATATATGACTGCAGTTTCCATATGAACTGAATTTCTTTATTAAAGATAAAATCGGTGACAAGACGTCTAAATAACAAAGGGTTTATTACCCTCTGTCGTTTTATCACACTTTTATCTTTACAACAGGAATTCAATTATTGTGTAAATTATAGACAGGAATTTTTTTTTAAATATTTATTGCACATATTAGTAGTTTATTATATTAGCATTACAATTGGCAGTTTTTATTACCCTCTGACGCACGGGAGCATCTTATAAACACTGCAATCGATGGATTTGTGTGTTTACTTATATTAAATTGTATTCTCTTGAAAACGCCTACGATATTTCAAATGTTTTCAATGGAACTGAGTAATATAAATAAATTATTTCTAATACCAATGGATAGTTGCAAATGAGAAATGGATTCATTCAAGCAAAAGTATTATATTATATTGTGAATATTCATAAATTAAACGACGTTTTCTTCGCTAGTATATCGTAAATATCAATATTTTCGGAACATCTTATTCCTTCTCTCAGTTAAAGGCGCCTTATACTGAAGAATGGAGCAAAATGCTCTGAAAATACCAATATTTACAAAATATATTGTACTAGCGAGGGAGACAAAATAATAACAGATAAAATAATAATACAAATTAGCAAAAAAAAATACATCCTGGCTCTTGAAATTCCGATACCTGCGGAGAATAAAAACATCGTGTTTGCTCCTTAATTTTGAAAAAAAAAAAATCTTTCAATTGTTAAATTCGAATAACAAATAATTCAAAAAATACTATAAGATAAATATGTAGGTCAGTATCAAATTTTCAAGAAATATCTAATGAAATTAAATATTTAACATTTACATTTCAAAAATTCTCTATTTGGTATTCTATTTTTTTATGTATTTTCATATAACCTTCCATCAACCGGATGCATCTTCACATTTGCAACCATTTAGAACTCAAACCAATAAACATTTTCTAATATCCAATCTATAATTTCTACTATATGATATACAGTTCTTGCATCGCTTTTTTTAGACTGAAAGATAGTTCCATTGATATTTTTGAAATTCTTTACCTCCCTCTCCTCCTTCTTCAAAATAAATCATTGAAAATACTTTAACTATTCAAATTATGCTAATGATTCTAACAAACACATACTTTATAGTGTTTTTCTAACTAATTTAGTAGATACTTTTTCGGAAGGCAAAATGTTTTCCTATCTAACTAGATGCAATTATATATAAGTGAAAAGGTACATAAATATCACTTAAATCATAGGGTCAATACCACTTTAGGAAAATTTTCAATAGAATGGAACGAAGAGCTAGAAAGCTAAGTTAGTAAATATTTCATGGTCTAGATTTTTATAGAGATACATATTTCCGACATAAAATATAAAGGAAAATATATTATTCCAAAATACCTCAAATCCAATTATAGTATAGTAACAAATGTTTCCGTTGTCCAAGATATTTTCTACTCAACTCAATACTTGATCAATTCTTGATTCCAACAAAAAGATACTTCTCTTTTTGTGGTATTTTCCCTATCAAATCCTATAACATCCAAAGTAGCACAGACAACCATGTTTTGTATTGTTCATTGCGGTTTTCCTATAAAATGTTCGTCGAATTATGCTGCTCTTTATAACCCCTTTCATACTTTCTTCTCACAAAAAAGATATCGTGGCCTGGTCTGGGTCTTCAAGCACAGTGAGAGCAAAAGACAGAATCATCTAACCTAAGAGGTACAGCGTCCATTTTGGCAACACCCCTTCGGCATTCAATACACTTTCCGAGTAGATTCAGCTTTCTCTTCTTGTAAAGACAGCGTGTTTGCCTTACCAGGAGGTTTGTCGGGACTCACTACGGTCCCCCTTTAAATTGAGCTCCGCGTCAATCATTACCCATTGATACTTGACAATTGGCTCTAAAGTGATAGTGATCAAAAATTCTTCCGTCTTTTGCTAGTTCAACAAACTCGATAATCTCCAAATTGTTACAGCACTGGTTATCACATTAGCGTACACTAAGCCTTTCTCAGATAACCAAAACTAAACCTTCCATAAAACCAATTATAGAAGCCTCCTTTGGCACAGGGGGACTGAAAACCCCATTATAAATCATGTTCTACAGAAGACGACCCAACACTAAACCCTACAGGACTAATGCCACGGTTCACCCTCATCCTTATTGTACAAAAATATCTTTTCGGAGAAGTGACTTTCCATCTGATCAGTCAACGAAATAGCAACACTCGTTTTAGCCAATGAGTTTTTGATCCATCCTCAACTGACTGAACTGAACAATTTTTTAAGGTTCAAGGTCACCACGGCATATAATATAACTTGCTGCGTCTTTCGCTAGCTTCAATACAATGTCCATTAAGTCGATCGCAGAATAGACTTGGCAGAAACCAAAGCCTCTCTAGCAGATGGGATGGTGTCTTGAAGGATTTTCCGATCACTTATTGGATTTTGATGGAAAAGCTGGTGCCAGTGCTCCCTACCGTGCGAAAAAATTCCAATAAATTTCCTCAGCTCCTTTGTTAGTTACCACAGGTAAAGTAAATACATTCACCGCTGATTTATAATTTCTGCAGTCCCCTTTCTACGATGGAAAAAGCGGTCTCAGTACATTGAAAAGAAAAGGCGGTCAGACCAGTTGTGGCCTGGTACTCTCTTCTTCATGGATGTAAATCTACCTCCGGGCAGGGTTTTTTGAACCAGTGCCACTTGTCCAATCTTCCTCTGACTGGGCAGCTATAACTTCGAGATGGTGAACTTCTGACCTAACACCCCCTTAAATGTTCTGGTCCTGCCTGCTCTTCAATTCATTGCCCAAACATCATCAGCTATGATTTTAGAATGTGTCAGGGTCAGCGTTGCTCTTTGAATATGTGGCTTTCTTCACAGTTTCTTTCTTCTTTGTTGACCTGTTGTGCAGTTACTGGTGCACACTGTCATCTCTATATCTATATAACTAATTTGAATATCCCTGAAAGGACACTTGACGGGCGCTTGTTCTCCAAGTTGGCAAATGGTTTCTTAACATATTTATCCTGACCCACCACCGGAGCATACCGCCACTTTGTGGTCAAATTCGAATTTTACGTTCCAAATGGTTCGAGTTATTTTTCCAGGAAGCCGTCGTTAGTCGAGCTTTCCCCAATGTCTTTGTTCATTATGGAACTTCGCCGCCTTTTTGCCTATACTTCAATCAGTTTTACTAAGGGTTTCTCTCTTCTTTATGTCGAGAGACTTCTTCCCTTCTAGGACCCCCAAATTTGGCGGACCGACCTCGCAAACAATGCCGGTGTGTATCATATCGCTCACACATACAGTGAGCTATATCATTCTACGTCGAATTTAAGGGGGTCCCCATATTCCTCAGTCACATGCTTGCAGGGTCGATCTTTTAGTTTTTCGATCTATTTTATTTTTTATCGTGCTGTAACAACCGATACCTACGCCGAAATATCTCAGTTTGCCAATGCTCGAGCTCAGAAAGGATATATTGGTCAGAATACCAAGGGACAGGTTCTGGTGTGAATGGAAATTTTCTATCCCATATGTCTACCTCTTTTCTTCTGATGTCTGCGTTTCCCCTGTCCTCCTCCTCCATTTCTTCAATGCGCTTCGCAGCTGAAATCGTTCCCAAGTCTGCAAAATCGATCCTTTTTGCGTTTTCCACGACGCGAAGGTAGCACATTCCGACGTTCAAAAGCATTCCAAAGGTGACAAATTGAGAAAGGCCTACGGTCCCAGTGTGCTTTTTCAGCGTGTAATCCGTCCGGGATCACAGCAATTCTTGTTTTAGTCTCGCCTTTCCATCGATTGCGGCCTCTTCATCTGGGTCCTGCAGCTGGTATATTCATATATGTATCTGCCTTGATTAATATGTTCCGAAAAACGCAGAATATGCAGAAGTCCTCGGCACATTGCCTTCGTTGACCAAAAGTTTGAAGTTTCGGTTTCTTCCTGATTCTGTGTCCCTGTGTTAATATACTAACACCTGGCTCTTCGGGATCTTTGCTCGTATCTTCATCTGGTTTAATGACAGGATGCAACCATGATGTTGTCCTCATTCGATTGCCTTCGATGCAGTTTCGAGAACAGGCTTGTCTAGGTCCTACTGTTTTTTTATTAGTAAACAAAATCCTTTTATCAAGTGTTCGGACCCGCCTGCAAAAATTAAAATCTGGCCGACTCTGGAATCGAAATATGGTTGAATGTATTGTAGGCAGTGCTTCACTTCACCACAGTAAAGCACTTCCTCAAGACATTATCGCCGCGAACGTAGATCAGGCCTGGCCAAATCCATATTGTCATAGATCACTTGCCTCCTTGATGGAAGGAGTCAACCTTCTCCAACATCTTCATTTTTCAAAACAGATATGACTAAATTTTATCTCTTCCCCCGAACGTAAAAGTCTCTCATTCACAATTAAAAGGGCATAAAAACCTCTTAGACTTGGTTTCTTTCCGGACATTTGAATGCTGTTTTTAGCTGATCCTTTCTTTGGTAGGTATCGTCGCCCTCGTTTTGGTGTTGTTTGAATCCCTTATTGAAGTGTTGCTTCAATTTGCGCAAACTACTTCAAACTTTGTCAGGCAATAGCGACGATGCCTATTGTAAAAGTACCAGGTTGCTTTGAAACACGCTTCCTAACCAAAAAAGTCACCGAAAAAATATGGTATGCAACCTGTTCGACTTCGTATCTTATTTCAGAAAAACGCCGACATTAAATCCACGTGGATATTTTCAGTATTCGTCATGCTGATTTAAAATTTGAAAAAGGTCTTATTATAGTTCAAGGAGCTGCCGATTGATCCGAATCCGGTGTCGGGTTACTTTTGACTTCTACCGCAAGGCACTCTCTCTTGACCTGGAAGCCGGTTTCTGACAGACTTCTAACTGCAATTTTCTGGTCCAGTCTATGGAGCATCAAAATTGCATAATGCTATGCACCAACCCAGTTCAGGGGATCCTTCCTAAAGGTGACATCGCAGTGATGAATGATCTGAATGCCAAAGTGGGATCTGTTACCACCTTGCTTGAACATGTGATGGGAAAAGACGGCCTTGGCGGGAGGTTCATCGATTTCTGCAACTTCCACCTCCTCGTCATTGGTAGCACATTGTTCCAGCACAGAGGCTGCTATAAATTCAGTAGGGTCAGTTGGCCGTTCGAGCAAATAGATCGACCATTTCGCGATCAAAAGTAGATTTAAGAGTTTTCTGTTAGATGTGCGTAACAATAGAGGCGCTGAAATCTGCCTCGAAATTGATCACCATCTCATGATCGCTTACGTTTGCTTGCGTATTACTTGAAGAGCTGCGACCCCCTAAGTTCAACACCGACCGCTTGTACGATCTGGTTCGTCGCTCGACAGTGGGATAGCTATCTTGTTCATCGAGCGGTAGATAGTATCGCGCCTAAGAATATTGATGAGCATTGGGCCGCCATCAAAAGTGCTCTTTTCTTGGGTGCTACACGGGTCGTCGACCACGTCTCGAAGTGACATCATAAGATCTGACTGCGGAGTGGTGGAAGCAGATTGATAAACGGAAGTGGTTGAAGGCTCTACTGACCGCTGCGAGCGATGGCTGATACGTTCGAACTCCGGTACCGAGCGAAATCTCGGGAAGTTCGGCTTATTGCATGCAGGGAAACGCAAGATGTCCCAAATCCCAACGATTTCAGGAATGTATACCGCAATACCAAAGAGCTTGTATATGGTCGCAAATCTTTTGATGGTCCTGTGAAGGATGTCAATGGTGGACTCCTCATCCACGATGATGAACAACTGAAGAGGTGCAGCATCACTTCACCGCGGTTCTTAACCGTATCATATCCAGTGAAATTCCTCCTTTTGTGGTTGAAATGGCTAGTCAGCGTAACATCCGGATACGGACTATTCCTCCAAGCAAAACAAACATCATTTCGGCCATCAATACGTTCAAACTGAGTAAAGCCACTGCCGCAGAATTATTTATTACTGCATCTGCAATTATGGCTGATCTGCTTCTTCCACTCATGAAAAAGTCTTGGGAATCCGAGATCTTTCCCGTAGAGTGGAAAAAACGGATGATCGTCAAGATTGTTTTGAGTGTGACACCTACCTACCCCTATAACCTGCGTGCTCCCAAACCTTGCAAAAATAATAGCTAAAATAATTCTAGAATTCATCAAAGAACATCTCGAAGGCTTGATCGACGGAGAGTAGGCTCCTTTCCGTTCGGGATCCTCCTCCATTGGCCACATCACCACCCTACAGATTATTTTAGAACAGTGCGCGGGGTTTAGACCTTCGCTGCACCTGCTCTTCGTTGATTTCGATAGCGTGAACATGCAGTGTATTTGGAGTGCTCTACACAAGATTGGCATTCCAGAGAAACTAATAGTTATTACCAGAGACATATGAGAGCATGCTGCACCAAGGTTCAAATCAGAGTACGCCAGGGTTGCATCCCCGTCACCGATATCATTTCTTGTTGTTATCGGTGACGTTCTTCATGCTGCCTTGTCCGGAGGACGTGGAGTTCAATGGACAATAAACACCCCGACTACGACAACTACTTGGTATCTTACCGGGTGATGCACGCTGGAAAAATATCTCTAGATTTGGAAAGAGAGGCAAGTAGAGTTGGACTAAAGATAAGCACCAACAAAGCCAAGGTTATCAGTCTCACGGGTCAACGCCCTATCAGCATTAATGGGCAGAGCATCGAAAGCGTCGATCAATTTGTATATCTAGGAAGGTGGTGCCGAATTGGATATCACCTGACGCATTTACAGCGCTAGATCCGCTTTCACTACCCTGTTTAGAATCGAAAAATGCAGTTATCTCAACACCAGGATCAAGTTGAGACTATTCTGTGCTAGCGTTCTGTGTGTGTTGCTATATGGGAGTAGCACATGGAAAGTGAACTCCATTATTCCAAGCTTTCGCCAATAGCTGTCTGCATCGTGTCAGCGGAGTGCGCTGGCCTGACACTATCTCAAACGAAGAACTTAGTCAGCACACAGGTCTGCCACTGGTACGCACTGTGATCGGAAGACGGCAATTGCAGTAGATAGGTCAGAGACACTTGGCACAGAATCATAGAGGAGAGGTGCGAGCGTCTCGGGAAGTCATGGGGGAGCTGAAGCGCAATTCAGGTAAACTTGAGCGATGGCGGGTGGGTGTGGTTGGAGCACAACTGAGACCTAAAGGCAACATCCAATGGCCCGCATCATTGTATTTCTACATCCCCGATTGTTACAAATACTTCAAGCACTGACGCGGTGGTTATAATCTCCAGAAACACAGTTTAAATTGAAGACAGTACGAATCGAGACCGAGACCCACTAGACCAGACTATTACCGGACAGGACTCTTGTGACTATACCATAGGTTGCAAGGACAACCGCTTTTTGCATCTTCATGTATGGTCCACCCCCAAGGATAGAGCATTGTCAGTGCTTTATATAAATTTTTCGGAACTAATCCCGTCGCTGAAATTACCACTGGGACTACTTCGATGTTTTGTAGGCTCCACGTCTGCTTCATATCATTCGCCAAGCTGCCGTAGTTCCAGATTTTTTCTAGCTGTTTTTCAACAGGGTTCTGGTCTAATGGTACGGCTACATCAATTATGAAACACGCTCGTTCTTACTTGAGAAACAGAACAAGGTCGGGTCTGTTATGATTAACACCATAGTCGGTGCCAATAATGTGATCCCACAGTAGTTTGGCTCAATTATTTTCCAAGATTCTCTGCGGAGTATACTTATGATAAGGATGGTAGGTCACCACGAAGTTATACTTCAACGCAAGGTTTTGATGGAGAATCTTGCAGACGGAGTACCAGAATAATCCCGAACTGAGTGCCAAACGCAGAGTTGCATGCGACCAGGCGAGTGTCATTGGTTGCAGATAATGACATGGCTCACCGGGTCAGCTACGAATATCGCAAGTTAATCTTGTGAACGAGTAGCCGGGGGCAATCAGAACGTTTCCATTTGTGTTCGTCTTCCTAAACCCTTTCCGTAAACCTTCTTAAAAAATCCTTAATCCGGGGTGAAGGAATCGACGCGCCTATCGGATGAATTGCATTAACATTACACTGTATTTCGGCCTTCCCTACCTTTGGAAGTGACATTGGGGCTCTGTTGTCTCTTCGTTAGGACGAGTACTAACCACAAAGTATTGTTAATTTTAAGGCAAGCTGTCAACTAAGTTTTTACAGGAATGTCTTTGAAAGTCTCCGAAGAAGAGTACTCCATGTGGGACCATACATTGTGCCTCCATGCTATTTCGGTTAATGCCTTCTAGGTCTCCCACCAAGACTGAAAATAAAGCCTTCGTCGATGCACTTATCGAAGGATAGGTATATTGTTTTGGTCATCAAATCTGTAAAAGTTCTTCCATCCCTTCCAAGTCAAATTTGGTACTACCGAGTATTAAGTTCAGGTTATAATCCATGCAGGTAATATTTATGCTTCCATAATTAATTTAATATTTATCCAACACGAAGATACAAAAAGCCCCCCCCCCCCAATCACTTTTTCCTCTTTCAATCCCCATAAATCCTCCTGCAATTTATCTCGTCACCGACATTCTGCCCACTATCCGGCTAATTAAAAAGCCGTTAAAGTTACTTTTCATTTATATAATCACGAGAATTATAAAAGAAAAAAATCATCTGAGACGCATCTGACGAAGGAAATACCATTATTATTATAATAGCTGTTATGTGAGTGAGTGCAATATTGTCTTGAAAAGTATAGATTCTACCATGAAAATTAAAAATGCAATTTTTATTCTTCTATCTTATAGCAATGTAATTATCATTTAATTGGTTGGAATGGCCGACCGCAATTTAACATAATGAAATAAATAATAGTAAGATTCAAACTTGCATTTTGAGCCTTTGAATGTATAGTTCCAATGGGTTGGGTTGAATGTTTTAGGTTCGATGTGTACAGATCTTTTGGAATGTAGTCATAAAATGTTATTTATGAGTTTGTAATGATAATTTATATGAATTTTAGGAATTTATGAATGATAATTCCGTTGGTATACCACAAATATATAATATGGTTAGCAGACATATATACTACATTCTAATGGCAATAAATTTTTACATTCTGTGATTTATATATTTGATAAATGATAATTGAGAATATTGATCACGAAATTTTATTCGCAATAGAATAAAAATCTTTTTTTATTAAAAAAAGTAAAAGTGATATTTCTTTATAGCCTTATTATTACTATTACTGTCAATGAGATTTGTGTTGAATTCTCCTTGATTTATGGTTTATAGTATTATAAACATCCGCTCTTAATTCACATATTTACAATTCTCATTCTATCCAACCATTCAACTTAGTCTTCAGAAAAAGATTCATATTCATAATTAGATACTTTCATTTTTGTTCTATTTCAATTATGCTTCTGGGCTTTGATCTGACCGATTTCGCCACATCGCCATACTTCCGGAAACTATAAAAATTTCTATTTTCAATTTAAAATTACCATTTTTTTATAGACTACACTTGTTTAAACAAAAGTAAAATCGTCGATTGAAATGTTAATTAAAATAACAAGTATACATTCGTGTGCATGTATTTATGTTGAATAAGTGTATGCGCATTTACTTCCAACTAGATACGTATAAAGTTTTATAGTTACCAGAGATCTCTCAACCATGAATTCTATTCTTCTCGGATTTCAATTTCACATGTCAATTGTGTGGAAATGAAAAGTGTTTCTTGTCATTTGTTTTAAACAATTACGACTCTGTCTGCACAGGAAAGTATAAAAGGCTTGAAATTCAATGAGAATTATTTTCAAGGGAAATTTATAGATTATAGTGAATCTTCCAAGTTGTCTTTCATTTTACCAAGTGTGGTTTGTATTCATATTCATATATTTTTCCCTATTCATCCTTAAACTCTAAATAAACCACTCCACAACCCAGAGTCCACGTGCACCGTTGATATACAACTGGTGTCCATCATAAAAATTACTATAATGTTTCAAATCGCGCATAATTAAATCGTTCCAGAAATGAGTGACAATGAGAAAGGACACCACTCAAAGGGTGTGCACACTACAAGCTTGATTCCTAGTCGTAATTCTGTCCACCCTCCTTCAGAGCCATAGACATAAAGGACTATATTTTTTCGGTGTAGCCTGACACTGATGTATATTTAGACCCTCGAACACTAGCCACCCTTGAAACAGGAAAAGTTTTATCGTAGCCATTTACAACTTTCCTACCTACACAACTATATATAAATGCATGCAATATGGAGATATGTCTATATATATAATAGCAATGGATATATGTAATCATTCCATGTATATAATCTAGTTGTATCCCTCCGTGGACGCTCATATCCTTAGCTTGATATAGCTTACAACTAAGAACTATAACTTTTCATATATATCTGTCTTTTTTGGAAGATATATCCACACACATATTTATCTATAAGAGTAGTGTAACTTATAGACCGAAGGGAGAATGCTATTCGGATAGTTCCATAGTTGGGAATGGGATTGGCACCATTGTGGCCATTTGTTTATACGCGATTTTGATGTACATCTACGTCTACACTGGCCTCCAAAAATACACAAAAAACTTGTATAAGGATATACCATTTAGACCGAATACTCTATTTATGCTTGTATATGTATCTTATATCAGGGGGTGGACGAAAAAATAGCTAAAGAGCTATAGAATACGAGCAAATAAAATTCCATTAGGATCGAATTACTTCAAACAAAAATTGGCACGAGCATGAATGGGACGTTAAACGAAATTTTATGTCCATTAGAATTGTCCTGGTCTGTTTTTGTCCTTTTTCGGTTTTGGGCTTTTTTCTCATCTAATAGTATTAGAAAAAGGATCGGTTGTACGATGAGAACAGGAGGATGGTGCCTCAAGGACTCCGGTTTTAAGTATATGCAAATATTTAACAAACGATTAATTTTCTACGGCTATTTTCCTTAATTTTCTGGAAAGTAATTCGAGTAGATGCATATAGTACTCATTCTCCGTCTATTTAGAGGTTATTTTTCGTTTACGTATTTTATTTCATTGAAATTTGTAGAAAAAATAAAAATATTTTTAGATACCGACAATATATTCATATGCCAGCATTCCAGTAGAGACAATCAATTTTCTGAGTGCTTACAGCGCCGTCAAGAATCTTTCATGGAAACGATGATGATGGCTGGATTTTTTATAAGAATTAAAGAATTAGTCAGTATCGGAAATTCTTAAGGAAAATCATAATGGAAATGGAAATTTATTTGGAGAATAGTCAGTGAAATTAGTTGGTATTTAGTATCTTATGACACTTCCAACCATTTCCGATTGAATGAGTAGCTAATCTTCCGAAAGTAAAAGAATCAATTAACTCAGCTGACTCAAATTAGTACTAATTCATAAGGTTTTAATTTTCCAATTTACATTTGAGTTTTTAAATTTGAAAACCTGACCAATTCAGAATTGGTCTTTGTTGAATGTTCCCTGCCCTACCCTATAAGCTCAGTGGGCCATATGAAAGTGGCTCTACTCCGGGGCTCCTTATGCGTCAGTTGTACGAGAGGCCTCTACGGTATGTTCTTGTACGGAAAATATTCCTTTAACCAACATACATAAGAGGGTTGTTTCAAAAATAAGGTTCCCATATTTTTTTCAGGCACAACGAATTCTTAATTTGAAAAAACGAATACACCATTGGAAATGCTGATCTTTAAACTATTTTTCTACATAGTCGCCATTTTTTTCTACGTCGAGTTGGGTAATCTACTTTTGCCTTCCCGCCTCAAAGAACTCCGCCGTCAGCCCATTGAGAAACCTGTTAACTTCGTCTTGCAACTCATCGTCCGTCTTGAATCGTTGACCGTACTTAGGTGGAAACAGATGGAAAAAGCTGGGAGCAATGTCAGGGCTATAAGGGGGATGGGCAAATGTGACGCGATATAATTGTATGCTCATGAGGTGCGTGATGAGGAAACCAGGCACTCTCGGCTGAACGAGCAGCTAATCCGACGACACTTGCTGACGGAGCTTACGTTGATCGTCCCCAAGTGCTTCGAGAAATGAGGCAGCTGGGCGGGGATAGAGTTTGAATAGAGCTGCTGAAGTGCCTCTGACTGCAGCGCCTCCCGGAGAGCACCCGTGCTATTTTAGCTTGCGCGGACGCAGGATCGCTGGAAGTGTGTCCGCTACCGCGGATAAGATCCACGAGGGGCATGCGCGGCCCGTGGTGATAGAGGTATCACTGGACGTAACCACAAAACAATAGGGAGAACTCCGAAACTCAATGGGGGCCGCAATTTCGAAGCTGCCGGTGACGAGTGGTACTTTGCGTTTTGAAAGTATATAGCGCTCACGATTGCAGTCTGCCCTTCGGGAAGAATGATCGGGTAGACGTACACCGGGGCCCTCAAAGGATTCGAATATTTGCTGGTATCACCGTACATTTGTGGATAAAATGGTTAAACGCACACAATGCATTTTAGCTAAAAAAAAACAAGTTTCGCTGGGAGCCTCGGCGGTAGCTACCCGTTGCGCATTACCCAGTCGCGTTACAATTTATAACCCCTTAAGCACACGTTGCTTTTTATTTGACACCACGGCGGAGGTATCAATTCTCCCCGTAACCCGCCCAAATAAATTGATTCCCCAGAACCTCAATCTGGCTGTCGCCAAATCCACCCAAATATACCCTTACGGCTATAGACAGTGGGACGTGATTCTGGGTTTGCCCCGAACTTTCTCGTAGAGTTTCCTTTTGGCGGATGTTAGCATCCCCATTTTAGTGGTGGTTGCGGAACAAGTCCTTGATAGATCTCGCAAGCATTTTGAGGAGGTGTCCCAAGGACACTCTTTCGTTAATTTTTGAAGACTTTGCCTACGAATTCTCTCACTCCTTCAAAAATGCAGCTTCACAACCACCGAATGTAGTCTCCCTAAGCCAGTTTAGCTTGATGTTCAGCACCACATCAACACTACCGGTTCCCCTATCTTCTCCAAGATGCCTCCATTACCATCCCAGAAGCTTGATTTGGCCAAGAGAAAGTTGTCTGAGCTCATGGAACAGGGTGTTTGCACACTCTTCTAACAGCTATTGGTCATCGCCACTCCATAGGGTCCCTAAGCCAAACGTCTTGCGGAGATTACAGGTATCTTAATGATCAGATAGTTCTGACTGATACCTTATTCCAGTCATCCACGATTTCACGCATTACTAGACAAACTGCCGTGTTTTCCCGAACTTGGATCTAGCCAAGGCATACCATCAAATCCTTGTAACTCCTGAAGATATTCCGAAAATGGCTATTTTCACACCTTTTCGAGTTCACTAGGATGATTTCGGCTTGCAGCGCAAACATTTCAAAGGTTCATCCACTCTGTCCTCTGAAACTTAAACTTCTGTTTCATCTACTTGGATGATGTTTTCGGTGCTTCTTTTTCAGAGTCTGAGCACTTGCATCATCTTCAGTGCATTTTTCAACGTCTCTTTGAGGCCGGATTTGTTCTTAACATTTATAAGTGCAAATTCCTAAGAAAGCAGGTGAAATTCCTCGGCCACTCTATTACCCCTGATAGAATTCATCCAGACCGAGACAAAGTACAAGCCATTTCAAGCTTTCCGCTCCACAAAACCGTAAAGGATCTCCAAAGGTTTCTGGGCATGTTAAACTTCTATCGTCGCTTCTTGGCCAGAGCTTACTTGTGTGGGTCCAAAACAAGAGCCTCTCTCGTGATTGCATGGTCTACAGAGGCCATCCAGGCATTTGAAATAACAGCTGCTTGACGCTGCACTTTTGGCATTTCCTCAATTAGATGCACCTCTAGCCGTGTGTGCCGATGCCTCAGACACAGCGGTAGGCGTTGCTCTTCAATAGCGGGTGAATCCAAGGAGTTGAAACCAACTCAACGGGACTACAGCGCCTATGATCGTGAGTTACTCGCCGCGTTCTTCACCATTAAATACTTCCGTTTCTCCCTTGAGGGCAGACCGTTCACAGTGTTCACAGACCATAAGCCCATCACGTTCGCTCTTAAACAGAAGCAACTTCGCCAACTGAGCTTCAACAGTCAATTCATTTCTGATATTCATCACTTGTTTGGCAGGGACAACGTGGTTGCAGATCCTTTGTCAGGTGTCACCGAGGAAACAAACCCTGCTACTTTCGATTTTCGATTTTACGGCAATCACCGAGGTACAGAAAGAAGATGCAATACTTCAGAGCCTAAAAATCGATTCCAAGTATGGATTCAAAGAGTTTCCTATTTTCGGCTCAAACTCTCAGCTATTCTGCGAGACCTCGGAAAAGGGACCAAGGCTATTCATTCTGGCCGCTTTTCGCAAGGAGGTATTTCATGCTGTTCACGATCTTACACATCCAGGCATCCGGACAAGGAACTGGTTAGTAACAGGAAAGACCTTCTGGCCCTCCATGAACAAGGGCGTCAATTCTTGGGTCAGGCAGTGCATCGCGTGTAAAAATTGCAAGGTAACCAAGCAGCAGGCGTATTCCCTCGATCGACTAAACGCTTTCACCTTATTCACCTCGACATGATTGGTCCTTTGCGAGAATTGAACCGATTTTCAAGTATGGCCTCACAATCTTCAACAGGTTTACGTGGTGGCCTGAAGTAATACCTATCATTGATATTACTGCACAATCATGTGCTGACGCCTTCTGTTGAGAGTGGATCCCACGCTTTGGTGTACCAGCCATAATTATAACAGACCAGGGAAGGCAGTTCAAGTCTGCTCTTTTCTCAGAGTTGGGCGAGATCCTTAGTTTCAAACGCCATTAGACAACTGCATACTATCCGCTGTCTAATAGGATGTTGGGACGATTGCACCGGACACTGAAGGTCGCTTTAATGGCTCGCGACAATCCGTCTTGGTCGCGGACGCTGCCTTTCGTTCTACTCGGCCTCCAAATAGTCCAGCGAGAGGAATTCGCGGACAGCCCCGCTGAAATGATGTACAGGGAAAACTTAAAAATACCCGCCGGCACTGTGCTCGACACCAGGTCGAGTTTAAGCGACACTGGTGTACTGCGCCTGCTTAGGGGCGCCGTTTCGAAACTGCGACCGCCTCCACCTACGCGATACTCGCAGGTCCTCATCAAAGTAGATGCTGTTCGGGGACTGCTGCAGGTACCATACGGGCGCCTTCTCTTCTATCCGCAACCTCCAAAGAGTGCGAACATTTTCCTACTCTAGAGGGTCATACATTCATATAAGCATTAGGTTTCAAAAGTAGAAATATAGTAGAAGAATAAAATCTAGCTTCCAGCTAAGTGATCTTTACTCAAACGTTTTTCTTGCCTTCCGATACATGCATAACCACAGTATGTCTTCAAGTTATGTTTTCTGTACAAGAAATTGGTGCTATTTTCGATGTTTTTTTGTTCCCTTTTCGTTGGATGTCCCTTCTCCATAGCTTGACATCGAGTTTTGGGTATAATCTTTGAATCCAATTCAGCTCAGTAATAACAGTTTGACACATGACACCTTAAAATCTGAAAGAGATGAACTTGCATTTTTCTCCACTGTTAGAATCTATAATATTTAGTGCGATGAACGGAGACGCTTCTTCCACGCTCCTTAAAAACTAATCCTAAACTAAAAGAATCTGATTATGTCCTTAATTTCAATGTGATTTGACTGATCTCATATCGCGGGCGGAGTTGATAAACCTAAAAAGTGGAATTTCACTTTCCACCTAAGGAACCCAAGTAACCCCTTTAGAAATTAGCAATTCAAATAATAATACGTTTTATATTACTATAAATGTTCATTAAATTCAGAAGTAGGTAGGTAGCTGCTTTTCTGTTGAAAAAATAAATAGTTCAAACGCCCTAAAATGAAAAACAAAAATATTTTTTTTAATATAATATCATCATCACATAATATTAATAATTTTTTTGTTATTTTTTTTTTTTTTTAATTTCTTGCTTGTCCCTTTCGGAAATAAACGACTATTTTTAATATTAATTAATTCATTCTCCATCTAGTAAATAAAATATCAATAAATGCAGAACAAAAAATGATCCAATCCCTTAATTGAAAAAAGAAAGATATTGGCATTGAAAATTAATGACAATTGTCATAAAACAACTAGAAAGAGTACTACACTACCATAAACCTTGTAACAACTAAAAAATCCTCTTAACAAAATTCCCACAACTAAAAGCCAAATACTTTTTTTTCTCAAATTGCATAACTACTCTCATCCTTATGGCTTGTTTTCTCTACAAACATCACTAAAAGATAAATATCTAATGGATTTTTTTATGATTATAATTCTAACCCTGACCTCATATTATACCTCACCTTTAAACATTTTTCATTTTTTTTTTGTATTATTTTTATTTCAATTAATGCTAGTATTTCTGCTATTTACTACATTTTTTTTCGTTTCCCATCATTTGAACTTTTCTTGGCTTAAAGACAATAAAAAATTCCCACATGGAAAATGTTGTTTTATTTTATCTTTTTTCTTTTCTCTCTGTTTCGCTTTTCGCGTTAATTGAAATCATTAAAATAAGAAGGTAAAGGCACATAGGATTTTCTTTGGCGGCGAATAAATATAATTTTATTTCTATATATAGTTGATGAGAGATTCCGTAGATAGATCCGTGTCAATACAATTATTTTATATTCATTGCTCATACATTCTGTTATTACTTGGCTGATGTGTGTGATAGTTTTTTTTTAACTTTGTTTACTACATTTCATTTTATTTATGGAATAGTAAGGCGGTTGACTGGTTAACTTTGCTCACTATAGGTATCTGTGTTTTCTTTTATCTTTTCGGCCTGTTTTATTCAGACTCCTAGACAGTAGTTTACTGCCGCAAATTGGCAAGCTAGTGGACAAATAGCACATTTTATTGTTTTATTTTATTATAGAAGTTATGTTGGGGTAACTGATTGCTAGGTCTTTTTTACATGAAATTGCACGTACACTTAGTGGTACTGTACGTGATTTGAATAAGTTATGCGAGAAGAATGTAAAAGCTTTTCATATAAGTAAATTATTAAATGGTTACAAAGCGTAGGTTAAAACTATTAAAGATAAAAGATTGCCGTGGTGTGAAAGATAATTAAAACTTTGGTTGAAATCTATAATTTAGTTTTGAGACTTTATGGCTTATTAGGTTGAAAGTGTTCCAATGCCGTTCAATTTTAATTATAAAGGGGTGAAAGTATAATTATTAAAAATATTGAACAAATAAATAATAATTATTAAAAATATTATTTTATTCAATTTAAATTAAAACGAAATTCATTTATGGTTTAAACAATAGTTTTGTTAATATAATTGAAAAAAATGTTGTTCTTAAAATAAATATAATAAATATAAGAATAATAATTCATAAAATAAAATGGTAATTCATAAAATATTGCTTATCATAAAAGTTATTAAAAAATATAAATATAAAACCTTTTTATTATTGGAAATTTATAAATTCATAGTTATCATTAGAAAACCAAACTTTTCTAGTAACATTTTTCTAAAAATCAAAAAATAAACTTTTCTAATATTTCCACTATAAATAATAAAAATAATACTCATCAAAAATACCCTTTTTTCTCATAAACCATTTATCATACCCAATGAAATCGATATACAATAATAATTCCCCCAATTAATAACTCATAATACAGACATCACATAATCAATTTTTTCGGCCTCTGACCGATCAACAAGAAAAACCACAAATCAACCTCAACTAAAATATGATATACAGCAGCACGTTAAAGTGTTCGGAAAATATTAAACTTGTAAATTTAATATTTTCAACAAATAACGACCACCTACCACAGTGTGAACGAATGATCTCTCATCGCATTATTTTTTATATACACTTGTAAGCATATACGAATCATGCAGATGACGTACAAAAGCAGATACAAAAAAAAATTCCATAAGAAAGAAAGATACATTACAGTCACCTGAATTCTGTTGTATACTCGTCAAATTTTGCAGCTTCGAAACAGAAGAAAAAAATCAATAAATCATCTGGCTTCTGAATAAGTTAACAAAAGCACGAGAAAAACAAATATTGCATAAAAAAAAATAAAAAAAAATACCAGCCCAGAACCTGAAAATCTAGAGAAAAAGAGACAAAAAGATAAATTAAAAACCAGATTCAATGCAATAAGAGAATTAGATAAAGATAAATTATCTACACCCAAAAATCAATATTATGCATAATCAATTCAATTTACCTACTCCAATACTGGTTGACCTTTCTGCCATACTTCATCTTCTATCTAAGTAGTGTTCATGCCACTTTATATTGAGTATCTGTACACAGAGATTTCATCTAAGAGATTTATCTTGCTATGAGTATGTACCATTTACGGTCAGTCAACTATATATTTGAAATCCGAAAAAGGTGAAGAGAAATAAAAAAGATAAATACAAGTGGTAAAGTGAGAAGTTTTCAGGCATGAATGTACACCGGTATTTGTAGGTATATGCAATGTTTAAATGGAAAAAAAAATGTATATATTCCACCTTCGTACTAAATAGCAAGACAGCAAACACCCACAACTTATAGCAATATATTTACTAAATTTTAAATAAACTTTTGAATATAGAATTTAATGCAGAAAATGATGATTTTGGGCATTTGATCTATTTTTATATCATTGGAAATTGATTTTGATTTATAATATAGGAAAACCAGGTAGAGAATGTTTTGTATCTTCAAGATTTTATCTGAAAAAAAATAGGCTTATTGTGAAGAAAAAGCTTCTTTATTTAGTCAAAAACATTCTACGGAAACTAGGTGTTCCCTTATTTAAGACAAGCTCTGTAGTTCAGTCAAGGAAGAATCACATTAAGGAAGGGAGCAACTAATTTCCGAAATACGTAATATACGGTTGCCATTTACCCCTTAGTGGGGGTATAGCGCATAAACCGCACATACTCGCCATCGTTCGTGGTTACCTAAAATTCGTTCCGGCACCCTCCACGATTTCCTGAGATGCTTGCACTCCTTCTCTACTGTTTTGCGCCAAGTGCACTTGGGACGACCTGTCCACTGATACTTTCGCATTTCAATCGTAGGGCGAACGAGCGCCAAACATATGTTCTTCGTTTGAGATAGTATCAGGTCAGTATACTCCGATGATACGACACAGACATGTGTTCACGATGATAACAACGCTGTCAGTTTTTCCCACTCAGCTCAAACATTATATTATATTTCTATCTAGGTGCCTTATGTCGGGGTCACCTTTGACCATTTTTAGGATCTCCGCATACAAAAGATGGTCCTCGCCGAAGAAAACAATTTCTTCTGGGTAAATTCACTTCTTCGGTTACTTCTTCACCTTTTTACGAACTTAGTCCATTCGCCGTTTGTATTTCCTTTGGGTTTTGCTTCACTTGTCAACGTTCCTTCCCATCTGGAGCACGTGCTTCTTCCTCTTGCGACCTATTACAAAGGACCCTAATAATCCTCACCAAGTTCCCTATGACTTGGTGCACATTGTGATTTGCCTCGATACACCCGGACAGATTATACATTTTTGCTCCAAGCTGCAAAACCTATCAAATTTAGTTTCATAGACATCCTTTTTCTTAGTGCTTCAGGTTTATGAACAGGTCGGAAAATAAGGTACCTTTTCGTCATATTTTGCTTTATTACTTCAAAAAAGGCAAACAAACTGCAGAGATTCATCCAAAGATATGCGGTCGATACGGGAACTATGCCTTAGCAGAACGTACCTGTCAGAAATAATAATAATCGTTGGCACAACAGTCCATATTGGATCAGGACCTTGAAGTGTGTTATAGCACTTCATTCAAGATCGTAATGGTACAATACAGTAACACTTTAGGAGACAATGTGATCAGCATTGCGTTCGCCGGAGATTATAAGTCCTGATTTGACTCATGCACTCATTCACAACTGAATCGACTGGTATCCGACGTCAATTCACGATACAGATTCTACTGCCACTAGTGAGATTTGAACCACGACCTCTCGTCCGACAGCCTTGTGCTCTAACCACTCGGCTGTCCGGACCTGTCAGAAATGGTTTACCAAATCTCGTTCCAGAGATACGAGTCTCGAAGTTGGACATCGCAGCGGCCAACCCACAGAGGTTGATTACGGAAACACTTAAAGTAGGTTCAAAAACTTTTGCAAGAGCTCCCGTCTCCCGTCTGAATGTTTAGGCGAGCGCAAGCAGCCCGAGGGAAACCTGACCAATCACATGTCCCTATGCAATTTACCTCTGAAGCACACAAATGCGACCCATTTCTCAAACGAATAGTGACTAGCGACGAAACATGGATTTCCTATGACAACGTACCACGTGGGGAGTCACTAGCGAGCTACCAAATGTCACCCCGAAAAATGGCCTAAATCGAAAGCAGATTTTGTTATCCATAGGTTGGGATCATGGTCGTATACTGCTTTATGAGCTGCTAGCTCAGGAAAAACCGATCGATTCAAAGGTTTACTGAAATTGCAACAGAAACACTCAGAATTGGTCAATCGCAAAGGTGTCATATTTTATCATGACAATACCAAATCCCACGCCCATTTCGGCCTTTAAAAAGAAACACAACAATAGTTGTGATGACTATGAGCTTTTATCGGATTACTTCTTTTACAAATTGGGATTTATTTTTCGCGGTTTATAGCATTGGAAGAGATCTCAAAATCGACGAGCTTCTCTGAATGGAGTACCCCTTCGACAGATGGATGTCGAAATCACCTTCGTCGGCCTGCGATCCCCTGCCAGCCCAGCAATCTTTACTTGGTGTTGTCAGAGCCGTCCTTCGCTTGAATATCCTATTCTCCAAATAAAAAATCACTTGTAGCATTCAATACCGTAGTGGCCAAATTATCCATGACCGAAGCACCACCCTCGAAAGGCATCAACTACCGGTACCCTGCTTGCTCACTTCCAAAAGCCGCCAGTACTGCATTTCTGAGCTCCTGGACTTCATCTTCTATTTTGGTTTTATGTTCGGGGTATCCTTCGCAGAAATTCAATCAGCTTAGGTTCCTTGCACAATTCTTTCTCGTTCATAGCTTAAATGTTGAGGTCACCAATGCTATGTCCAGCATGCGGATGGTGATAAGCTTTGTGGATAGTTTGGATTCGACAAACTCCATCCGCATATCACGGCTAAACATGTCAACTATGCCCAACGAAATTCTTTGAGATGTTTTTTCAGTACCCGCATATAACTTGATGTCATCGAAATACATCAAGTGTGTCAGCCGGAACCTAGGCCATATTTGATTGCACAACCATGCCCTGTAGTATCATTGACTGTCCAGGAAATGGGGTTCAGTGCCATACGAAATCAAAAAGAACTCAATGAAATCCCTTGGAAAACGTCTCTCCCTATGCGGTTGGATTCTTAGGGGCCCGACTTTTGAATGAGGCAGACTGCAAAAGGACTAAACACAAGAAACTCGTCTCCAGGCACGTTGCTTGAAATTATATGGTGGAAAAAAATCATTACGCATGTTCGACTTTCGTTGGGACGTGCGTGAGTAGAATTGCATGCATTAGCTTTGGTGTTAGTGCCATTTATGTGGTGCAGTGCACTGCACGTGCGGTCACGTGGTTGTGAGCACAACTGCTTATGTTTTCCCATGAGGGATGGCGAACACAACAAAACTATCTAGGCTCCATCGACACACCAATACATGAACCACAGAGGCCACGGGCAAGCATGTAACAATGTCCGTTTTAGGGGCGAGGTGGGAAGTCCCCATATTGAGGAAGGATGTAGGTTCCTTCGGCCTGCTAATGATCTGATTTACACCACGTGTCAAGTCAAGTACATTTTTTGTACCACAGATTCTGCCTCCGATCCAAGTTAAGTCTCCTTCAGTTCATGCAGCTATTTATGGTTCGTTGTACCTCCTCTTCGGTAACTTCCGGAAAATTCATGCCCAGAATAGTGACGTGACGGTTACATTCCGTAGTAATCCAGTCACTATGCTGAGCGATAAACCGGATAATTCCGGAAAACCCTCTGCATTTCATTCTTCACCCATCTCCTGACGTTGCCAGCGCTGGTTTGATTCAGCCAAACAAGGTCCTGCCTTATGAGTCGCGTCGAGGATCCAAATGGTGACCTATTCCGTCAATCAATAACATAAAAGCCAATTTTCTGACCGTCCAACCAGACAGCCGCAACTGCACAACAATACGCAAGTGACTGCAGTTGCAGCAAAGACATATCCTTATACAGTCAAGATGCAATCTCACCATTGATTTGAGATATAATTCTCGATGTTGGAGATGCATAGAGTCTGGATATGTCTGGTCTATGCAAAGGATCGAGATCTGAAAATACGATAATGCTTTTTGGAATTCATCCTGAACCTCATTGGAAATTTCAGGCATAGGGCAAGGAAGAGCACTTTGGCGAGTACTGGAGCTGTTGCCCGTAGTACAGCGTTTTGCTGTTCATGCTCCCCCTCTACTCCCATCGACCTTGGTCACCAGTTTCCACGATGGCCTTAAGTTGAGTACCCTCCATGATCTGCATACCGTTGCGCAGTTGACGAATCTTTACTGCAACAAAGCAGGTAATCTAAGTGTAATTTTGCGGTGTTTTTAGCGTTAAATTATTTGAAATAAGTAAGACTTGCTTTTTTCTAATCGCTTAGAACTTGCTAGCACTGATGAAGGGAACATCATCATCATCACCAACGGCGCAACAACCGGTATCCGGTCTAGGCCTGCCTTAATAAGGAACTCCAGATATCCCGGTTTTGCGCCGAGATCCACCAATTCGATATCCCTAAAAGCTGTCTGGCGTCCTGACCTACGCCATCGCTCCATTTTAGGCAGGGTCTGCCTCGTCTTCTTTTTCTACCATAGATATTGCCCTTATAGACTTTCCGGGTGGGATCATCCTCATCCATACGGACCGTAACCGGCCGGATTTTATCCACAACCGGGCGGTCATGATATCCCTCACAGATTTCGTCGGCCATCCTCATGTAGGGGGCCAACAATTTTTTGGAGGATTCTTCTCTCGAACGCGGCCAAGAGTTCGCAATTTTTCTTGCTAAGAACCCAAGTTTCCGAGGAATACATGAGGACTGGCAAGATCATTGTCCTGTACAGTAAGAGCTTCGAACCTATGGTGGGACGTTTCCGTGCGCGGATTTCATCATCGTAGCTGTTATCGGTTGTAATTTTCGACCCTAGACAGGAGAAATTGTCAACGGTCTGGGGGTGGTATACTTCCGGGAAACTCGTCTCCTGACGTTGCCAGTAGTGATTTGAGTCAGCCAAGCAATGTCACGCCTTATTGAGTCGCGTCGACGATCCAAATGGTCTATCTATTCGGTCACTCGAATCAATTATACGGAAGCCAATCTTCTGATCGTCCAGGTAAGAGTCCATCATGTGCGATGCATGACTCAAGTCTATTCTCGAAATCCACCATTATATGGACCAACATCTTAGGGATGGCAGGAATTTCTTGAACGATTGCACTTTTTAACTCATCCAAATCTCGTTTGTAGCTATTGACTATTGTGATTTGGGAGGCCAAGAAACATCGCCAAATAATAAGATAATCCGTCCACGAAACATGCGACGAAGAACTGCCATTGAGTCATTACCGCTGTGCGATGTAGCACCATCTTGCTGAAACCAAACATCTTTTAAACGGATCCTCCGTCTTCTCAATTCTGGTTTACTAATTCTTAGCTCACTAGCATGATATCTAGCTGATCGTCCTGGTCTTCTGACTTACTTACTTCTCTTACTCTTGCAACATTTTTTAGTGTAGTTACATTGCGTCTCATACCTCTTATCCATTATATTACCTGTTGATCTGAAGTGTTTCACCCATCTTAGGATAATGGTACCACTGGGGACAAGTCAATGCCGACCGACATTGAATTGTAAACGAAACAATCGCTGCGTAGCTGTAACAGACTCACTAGTTTTAATGAAACTGTCATATACAAGCAAACGACGTTGCAAGTCTCGCTGCTCCATTGAAAGAAAGGGCATCTTATATGGAGAAGAAATATCCCCACCACTCTCATCTCCCACCACTACACTCTCAGCACAACGCAGTTCAAAACCGTCCATCTCCCGTGTGTCATCCTGTATATATGCTTTTGAACCAGAGGGCGGAGTCAGAGGGCGAGGAAGAATACTTTGGCGAGTACTGGAGCTGTTGCCTGTAGTACGGCCTTTTGTTGTTCATACCATCCTGCTCCTCCTTAAATGGTAGCCATAGATTATGGCGAAATATCTGCAGAAGACGGAGCCATGTTCCCGGTCATCCTGGTGTCTAGACGTCAAGCTGAAACATGTTTAGCAGTTTCGACTCGGTACTGTCTATTATGGAAGCATGATCCAAGCATAAAATTAGACCACTCCCGCCGGTTACCCGTACCGGACCTTAAATTTCTCTGTTTTCTCATTTAAGGATGTGCATTTAATGCCTAACTGCCAGCTATGGGAGTAGCTTCCTCGGTGAGTTATTTGCCAGATCACATAATACCTGCTCTTTCCTAACCCACCCCCTGAGACGCTGCGGTGACATACCACCTTTCAGAATCGGGCTTGGGACCGACTACGATGGAGTTTATTATTAAATTATTTTTGATCGAAATGATATTAAATATAATGCTAATCAAAGTGATAATTCCTTTAGATAAAAATTATTTATTTTTAAAAAAATAAAGAAATAAATTAATTAAATTAATTCAAACTATAAATTTTGAGGAAAAAAATAATCTAAAATATGAATTATAAACAAAATTGGACAACAATTATAATTTATAACAAATATAAACCAGAATCTAATATTTGTTCATCTACTTAACAATTTGCAAGAAGATCCCCTTCAAGATGGTAGATACTCATAAATTTCCAACAAACCACCAGTCACACATTTTGAATTATTCTAAATTTTTGCATTTTTCAACTGCAAACATCCTGCAAGTTAATTTTTCAAATTTATTTACCTTTCCAATAACAATCTACACCATTCTATGTACATATAACAAATAGATACAAATTGGTCTCCAAAAAAAATCTGACGTACATGTCAATAATTTTTCATTTTGTTTTATGTATTGGTGTTGAGCTTGTGCTTTTGAATTATTAGATATTTATTCCAGATAAAATCAATATTTGTTAAAAATGTTAAAAAAAAATATGACGATTTGTATGTTTGTTGATTAGATGGATTTGCTTGCGGGTGGAATATAATAAATGAGATTTTCGGCTGAGGGTTATTGATATCTTGTTGGGATTAAAGTAATTTGTTGGAAGATACTAAGACGTTTGGTGGTTGAATGTAGAATTTTTTGATTTCTACCGGTTATTGATCTATGATAATAGTGATAAAACAATCTTGAATATTTGAAGATAAAATTGAAATAGTTTATTCTATAATTTATTGAACTCTAGATGTATCTGATTTCCGAAAAGAAAGTAGGAAAAAGGCTCAAAACTTTATAAGAATCGCAGTTTATCCTGGATTACATCTCAGTCCTCCTGGTAAGCTACCATTCTTCGGACAAAATTTTCCGGTGACAGCACTTCACCTAGAGTTCCCTGTAGGTTCCTCCTTTCTTCCACGAACCTAAGACTTTGGAGGCGAGGTGTCGAATTTAGACCTTTACAGGTATTGACGGTATCCTCCATGGCCGGTGAGAAACTGGGTGAGATTATAATTGATCTCCCCATGCTTTCTCTCTAACCACTCCCCGATGGGAGGTATCAACCTGTAATTCCAACGACCCTTTTCTGACTTGTCCCATCGCTGTTGCCATCTGCTTATGGATCTTTCTCTTTCGGCTTTTTTCACCTCCGATACGAGAGAGATGAACCTGGTGTTATAATTGTTCATCATTTCGGTTGCCAGGTCCTCCGGAAGCGGAAGGTTAAGTACATCATTATACATGAAGTTCTATAGCAGTTGGTCCAGTACAGAGCCCTGTGGGAGACCCGCGGAGACAACGTACTCCTTGGGTCCATCATCGGTATTATACCAGAGTGTTCGCTAATGCAAGTAGCTATCGATAATAGCGGCGAGGTAGGTGGGAACACCAATCATCGCCAGATACTTTCGTATAAGGTTCCAATCGGCCGAGTTGAATGCATTCCTCACATCCAGGGTCACCACCACACAATATTTGCTGGTACAACCCGTTCCGTGAATTGCATTTTCGGGCAAGCCAGTAACCATTTTTATGGCATCAATGGTTGATTTGGCTTTACGGAACCCAAACTACCTATCTGAAAGGCTCCCTTGGCTTTCGGCGGTTGGGAGTAATCTATTACAAATAATTCACTCCAACATTTTCCCCATAGTGTCTAGAAGGAATATGGGTCTATATGAGGACGGTTTCCTTGGAGGTTTGCCAGCCTTAGACAGCATGCCGCTTCCATGGCGCAGGAAAGATACCCTCGGATATGCATGTTTCGAACACCTCCGCGAACATATCCGGTCTACATTTGGCGGGAAGTTTGAGGACCTTATCCAGTATACCGTCCAGGCCCAAGGCTTTACTGTCGCCTATTTGACTACAGATCTCCCGCAACTCGTCCCTGGCGACTGGTGGAATCGGCGTCACATTTAGAGGACGTTAGAAGGTGTCAGTACTCCCCTCTTGCCGGGTACATAATCCCTGGATTATTTTCAACAACAACATAGAGCACGTGATCTGCTGAGATGATCGGCCTCTGAATCGTCCTGTCACGATTTTATAGGCGCTCCCCCATGGATTTATCTTCGCATCCAAACAGAGCTCCTTAAAACATTCCCTCTTACTCCGCTGAACGACGAGCTTGAGGTTCTTGCGGGCTTTCCTATAGGCATCCTCCTTTTGCCCTTAATCGATCCTACCCGTCCTGCTCTGCAGCAAGTCGATCGAAGGCTGGCAAATTCCTAGTGGGAAATGAGCATCGACGCGTCACATGCTTTAGAGATGCTTTGTATAACACGGAAAGCTCTGTCTGTGGAGGTGCCTGCTTTGCTAGGCAGGCCTAGTCATACCTCCATGAATGTCATCCATCACTTTTGAAGACCATCGTGGTGTTCTAATGGATTTCGGCTTCCGGGGTCCGCATCACCTGCCTTACGGATCTGTCCTTAGTTCAAAGGTTATTGTCTGGTGGTCGCTGTACGTAACGTCCTCGCTAACTTCCCAGGACATGTCACGTGCTAGCGCAGGGCTGACAAAAGTCAGATCTACAATTGAACCAGATCCCCCTTTCCGATAATTGTTTACATCAACTTCGTTAGCCAGAACTACATCCCACAGTTTCAGCTTCTAATCAGCACCGCCTTCTTGCGTTAGTCTCTTTGCTGCTCCACTCTATAGCCCACGCATTAAAGTCACCGGCTATCACCTTTGGACCGTGTCACCTTGAACCTTGAACAAGATCATCTAACAGGTTTTCAAACTCAGGCAGTGTAATGCTTGGAGGGGCGTAGTGGCTATATACGCATATACCGCTTATTTTCGCCCATACAAAGCAACTGGCCGCCTGATCCATGCTATATTGTATGGCTTGACGACCGCGCACGCATATCGCCGCTCCACCAGACGAATCTGTTACTCATACACCACTGTCAAGATTTCTGTATGGTTCACTAATGGTAGCAATTTCCATTGCGGATTCGTAATTGGTCTGCGCAAGCAAATTTTGTGCGACCCTGAAATGATTGATCATCATTTTTTCACAGCAGTTAACGCCTTCCCCTGGCATTTACCACTTCCGGCAATATGCCGGTTATCCAGTCCCTCCTTTCTTTCGCACAAAATGCCTTTGGAGTCTCTATTGCACTCCTTGGCAATATGCCCTTTCTCCCCACACCTTCGACATCGATCGGACCGATCGATGTTGCTAGTGCGTGCCTTCGCGAAGTTTCCAAACATTAGGCATTTGAAGCACCTTTTTAAAGAGATCTGTTCCCTTAGTCGGCAAACAACCCATCCAATCCGAACCCTCCCCACGGCCAACAACTTCTGCCTTGACTACACTGTCAGTCCCATTGTGGCCGTTTGAGTACCGCCATAAGCTTTCCTTAGGCTCACGATAGATTCTTCGCTGAATTCCTCCAACTTGAATTGTTGCTTTAAGGCAATGCCGATCTCTTCTCTGGATGTTACCTCGTCGAGATCCTTGCACTGGATATAGATCTCATATTTTTGGGAACGAACCGCGACATTCTCCCCAAGTGAGTTTATAACTTGGTTACGAAAGCCGTCAGTTTTTCCCATGCTGGATTTTTTCAGCTCAAACATGAGATTCCCTTTCTGGGTTCTCTGGATTTTGCTGACATTTCCGCCTAGGTCCTTTAGGTCGGGGTCAGATTTCATCTTTTTCAGTATCTCCGCATACGTTAGATGTCCTCTGCTGGAGATTACAATTGCCTCCAGACGAATTCGCACCTTTGGTTTCTTGATCCTTTTTTGTGCACTTAGTCTAACCACCGTTCTTATTTTCCTTCAGTTTCGCTTCGCTAGCCGGCATTCCTACTTTGACCCTTCTAAACTTCCGTTTGTTGGACTGGTCAAGACCCCTTTTTTCCTTTTTGGTGTCTGTTGATTCTTCAAAGCTTCCCCCTCTTTGTCTCGCACTCTCTTACTTGACCAAAGGTCGATGACCTTGTGCTTTTGTGTCATTTGGGTCGCCTGTCACACTATTGGGGCTGAGATGTCCGGCTTTTCTTTAGGTTTTCTTCTTCCTCCTGCGGCCTATTGTAAAGCACCTTGATGGCTTCCACCATGTTCTTAATGGGTTGGTGCACGTTGTGCTTGATGAATTGACAGAATAACAGCTGAACTATTTTAGTCCCAAGTTGCATAAAAGGTAGTTCTTCTGGCTCAGGGCTCTGTTCTCGGTGAGTGGCCAAGACTATTACTCCTTTTACTGATTCCTTCACCTTTTCTAATTGCTGACCTCCCATGAGCTTTTTCTTTTGCCGGCTTTGGTATTAAAGAAGATAGTAAATTTCATAAGCTTCTCCTAAATGGGTCTATATGCTGCTGCTGGAGTACCTCTTGATCAGATCCAATGGGTGTCGAAGTCGCCTTTTTTGGCCAGCTATCTTCTTTTAGCCCATCATTCTTTGCCTTTGCAATTGGTGTTCTTGGCAAAGTCGTACTTTGTTTGAACACCTCCTTCTTCAAATCTAAAACACTTGCAGCATTAGATGCTACGGTGGCCAAGTTGTCCATCACCGGGGTACTGCGGTCGAGGGATATCGACGGACGGGAACTTGCTCGCTCACTCCCAAAAGCCGCCTGTACTGGGGTTCCGAGTCCCTGCACCGTACTCTTTCTAAATTCGTCCATGTTGGTTTTATTTTCTGGGTATTCTTCCCTTAGGCATTTTGGTCCACACACCAGAAATGAGCAAACACTAGCTCATGCACAGTCAGAAAAGAAAAGTGCATGGACACGTATTTACACATCAGTAGGTATGCCCCTATCCGCCACCTGGGGTCGCGCCTGATGGGAGATCTGGCAACTCCTCACAGGTCTGTTTGTCTGGCTGTCCGTCACACCCGATTTATTCGGAAACGGCTGGATGGATTGTCACGATCGTCTATCTGTCCGTCTGTCACACCCGATTTTTTCGGAAACGGCTGGACCGATTGTCAAGAAAATTGGTGAGAGCGTGTGGTCTGCTGTTCCTTTTACATACTGCAAGTAGGGTCATTTTGTGTTGAATTTAAGGGGGCTCCCCATACATGTGAATGGAGATGTGGGGTATCAAATGAAAGGACTCAATTAGCACTTTTCGAAACTGATCCCTTATTTGATCTCAGATGAAACGTACGGGAGTGAGGGCTCAGAACAAGACCCCCAAAAAATGCAACAGGTCTCGTTCTCAGAGCCTATCTAACCGAAAAATTTGAAAAAAAATCACAGTGATGTATCTAAACCGAATCTAGGCCTCAAAATACATCTCATTCCGATATCTGCACAAATAAAGTTAGTAAAGAAAAACCGCCCTTGAGTTCATGCTACAAAATTTGGCACAGTCATAGAGGATGAGAGGAGAGGCATAACTTTGGAAAGTTTGAAGCAAATCCAACTATTATTAACAAAGTTATAGAGAGTGAAACTTTTACATTTTGTGTGAATTTCATGCATTCTTAAACCCAAATCTTTGTATCCGAAGCGCCAGCTTCCGGTATTCCGACTTGTTTTTTTTAGAGATGGTCTTTATTTGTAAAAGGTTTCACTACTTATCATTGATTTACTATTTCATCAATTGGATTAATTAACTTTTGAAAAACTTTATTTTTATCGACCTTGACTGGTCGACGGACAGGGTTCGAGTGTCCAAATGTCATTCTTGACATTTGTCAGGTCGTCAGCTACGGCCATTGAATGCTGCGGCAGAGGCGAATTCACAATGGCGCTCAAGTTCTTGCCTCGGATGTGTCGCCATATCTCCATGCCACGCAATAGATACTTGTATCTTCTTCTCCTATAGAGGACTTCCTTCAGGTATCATCTATTCTGTGGGTGCGGGGATGATATTCACATAACATGTTTCGCAATATTTTACTACTGTTCTCCCATCAACTATCTATTCCACGCGTATGTTTATCGATTTTCAGCAAGCACACATTTGAATGTGTTTTTCGGTATAGTCACCTTGGGAAAGTTTTCCTGCAATTAATTTGACACAATCCTATCCTTGCAAATATCCTTTTTTTCTTATTCTATGTCCTTGAATCCGGAAGCGCGTTTCCATATCGTGTCACTCCCAATCCTCACCCAGCACAATTCAATTATTTCCGCCCAGTTTTAATACATGTCAAAAGCTTTTTTCCACCTTTAACAGTTCTACCATATATCTGCCATGTAGGTATCAATAAAAAAGAAATCTACAACACCCATAAACTCCACTCAGCAGAAATCTTAACATTGACCCACTATCACGACGACTGTCGGTTGATTAGTTTTTGTCAGTCAACATGGAGACATCTCCCCATTCCGTGGTATACCTTCTTCCCATGCTTCTTATACCCACGGGTCTGCACGGGAGCTGCTACCTACAATCTTGGTCTTCACTGAACGATTTACTTATTGTATGGTAACCTGCAATCCGCAAGACAAATTCGAGGTAAAGATTGAAACCTGTGATACTCGAGATACGTTCAGAATGGGAGTGGGACTGACTGTCTTAGCAAATATAAACGAGCACTCGATGGGGCATTGCTTTCCGATATGAGCATGACATGGGGGTATGTACAGTAGTCAACAGACGGGTAGCGCCCGAGGAACAGACAAATGTAACTGAGGAGCAACCACGGCTTCTACTAAAGATACTTAATCGGCTTCATTGATTTGATTAATTTTTTCTTGGAAGGAAAAGCGAAACGAAAGGTAGTTATGGACCTCACCCAAGTGGAGCGTCAGCTTCGTGATGGTGTTTGAAAGTATCTTTTGTTGTTACCTGTGGAATGAGCACCTGAGAAATGCATGTTTGCAACAAATAAAGTCATATCAATTTCTTCGAATCTAATTCCAACAAAAGAAAGTAATCCTCGTTACTAAATATAACCCGAAATCCTCCAATCTATGGAATTCAACCCTCCCGAAAATAGTTCCAATTCCATTGAATTGCAAATCAATGAAAACAGAGTCAGAATTTTCCTATGAATTTCCATTGTACGATCCTTTCCCCTTCGGAAAATATGATTCAGAGATGCTTTTCAATTGAACGCAATCCGATGACTATAAATCTTGGAAGCTTGTCTTGCTGGAAATATCTTTTAATGCTTTTGTTGGCATCCCATGGTATTGTATCTAGGGTAGTGCGCAGTAGCACGTGTTCTTGCGGTTATTGCATTAAACGCACATTTCTTTTACGCATAATTTTCTTGTTTATTACTCAACAGTGGCAAGATTGAATACAGCAATTCCGTGTGTGTACACATGCTCATATCAGATTCCCGCATTCCTCCTTCTCGTCATGTGTATCTGAACTTGAATAATGAGTACTGTGAAGTGCACATTCGTATGGGCGAGGAACTTGAGGGGACCGTTTACTACTTTCTTCACTCAAGATGCATTTATCTGATGTTGTGCTGAGTATAGCGATGGAGAGATAAATCAATACGCCCCTGCCATGTACCGATAAATGTCGTATTTTCCAATTCATCAGACTCCACCACGCTTGAAAACAGACAAAGTTAATTAATTAACTTCAATGGGGATCTTTTGATATGGAGAAATTTTTCTGGGTCTTGATTTGGATCATTTAGGAATTTTCCTGGAGCATATGCTCTCAGAGGACCATCCCGGTTCCCATGGTACCAGATAACCTCCGGTGAGGCTTCGTGGCAGAGCCACTTCAGATGAGTCCCTTGCAGACTCGGGTCTGATCGCCCTCCTCGAGTACGTGAGGACAGAACTGCCCAACGGGTTAACTGGAATCAGCCCGAGGCGGAGAACCGCAACGGAACCTTTCACCACCTAACTACAGCTCTGCGTACAATACAACACAAAAGGACATCACAAGACAACACTAACACCAAACACACAGGACTGGCCACTAGGCCATTCCCCCATCAGCTGCAACCGAAGCAGCGTCGAGAAGCTCCCTCCTTCGTCGGAAGGCAGCACGCGCGAAGGCATTAGCGCATTTAAGTGTCCCACTGCTAGCAAGGCACTGGCTAACATCGTAGATACCGTTCGATACGTTAACGCCCATGTCGTCTAGATTGCGGATGTCACTGTACGCTGGACAGACACAGAGAACATGTAGCCAGTCCTCCGAGTCAGCCCCACATAAAACACAACCCTGACTGGAGGCAAGGTTGCGCTTGAAGAGGAACTCATTCAAGCTACCATGCCCAGTCAGGAGGAAGCCCATCTTAAGCCCAAAGTCCACGACGGAACCTCCTCTGGCAGACACATGTCTGACGTACTTATATGTGATCCGACCTTTCCCACATTCATCCCATCTAAGCTGCCACTTAGATGTTACACTCTCGTCTAACAACTTTTTAACCGCAAGCGGCCCTAACCCATCCACCTGGTTGCAACTAACTAAATCTGTTTGCAGCAAAGGTACGCCCCTCCTGATCCTGTAGGCCGTGGCACGTCGAACTACCTGCCCCTGCGGTTTCTGCCCCTCACCGTCAGCGCCAAATCACACAACATAGGGGACCCATACGTAGAACATGCAAGAAAGAGCCCCACATAAATGGATCTAGCAGCGCTCCTGCTTAGACCCCACTCACACCCTCAACATATACACCAATTTAGTCAATCGTAGCCTGAGCTCGCGCTGGTGCGCGACCAAAGACATGCATTCCACGATCGTGACTCGCAAGGCGGAGGACGTAGGATGCCTTTAAGCATCATCGCAACGGTCTTCTCCGTTGAGATCGCGACACCGACTTTACTGGACCACGCGTTAACGATGCGCATGTATTCGGCAGCCTGCTGCTCGAGCTCAAGGCGAGTGCTCCCCTCAACAAGAATCAGGAGATCATCCGCGTAGGCAACACATACAGCCACGGAAGAAAGCTCATCCAACAGTTCGTCCATCATCAGGTTCCATATAAATGGACCCGCGATAGATCCTTGCGGGCAGCCGCACTCAACATTCACCCACACACGCTCATTGACACCTTGGACGAATGCTTTTCTGCCATGGAAGTAGCTCTTCCACAGAGCCAATTCCTGGCAGTCACACTCACAAATTTTTGGCAACACAAACGACCAACTTAGGTAATCAAATGCGCCTTTGAAATCAACAAAGATTCCAAGGACGTACTTGCGAGGACAACGGACAACAAAATTCTTAACATGCATCAAGGCGTCGTCAGTGGACCTACCAGTGCGGAAGCCATACTGCCTGTCAGATGTCAGATGGGATGATTTCACCCCCAGTCGCTGGACCACAATCCTCTCCAGGACCTTGCCAAGGGCCAGGAGAAGAGATATCACCCTATACGACCGAGGACTACTATTATCCTTCTCTGGCGACTTCAGGAGCACAACCACTCTGGCAGTCTTCCAGAATGCAGGGAAATAGCCCTCCCGTAAACAAGAATTAAACAAACACTGGACATGAGATGGGATGGCCTGCCAGATGGCTTTGCACATCTCGGCCGTCATCCCATCCCAGCCAGGTGACTTCCGAGACCTGAGCCTCGCCATGCTCTCCTCGATCTCACAACTCGCCAGGGGAGGAATTTCTTCCCCTTCCTGAGCGCGACCGTCCGGAGACACCGAAGGCTCGGATCTCGGAAAGAGTTCACCTAGCAGAGCACAAACACTGTCACGCCAAGTCAGCATCGGTTCTCCGTTCACCATGATGCCAGCTACGTCGTGACTT
Source organism: Hermetia illucens (assembly GCF_905115235.1). NCBI lineage: Eukaryota > Metazoa > Arthropoda > Insecta > Diptera > Stratiomyidae > Hermetia > Hermetia illucens. The sequence goes on from NC_051852.1 coordinate 9,648,132, forward strand.
CACTTCCCTCTGCAAATCCGGTAGACCCTACCCCAAGGGTCACTGCAGTGCTCACCGACGAATCGCCTCCAGTCGGCTTCCTTCGACTCTCTTAACAACATCTTATACGAGGACACACTTCGCCTATAGGCGAGTCTAAGCTGGTCAACATCAACAAAAGAATGAACGTCACTATCACGACGCGCCTTTTGGGATCTCTTTCTCAGGCGACGGACCTCCCTCCGTTGATTACGAAGGGCATTCGTCCACCACGTGACCTGCTTCCGAGCCCTCCGTTCGGGCTTCGTCAGCATGTCATCATTCACGCTACACATCCACTCATTCAGTAACGCCACCTTTTCATCCACAGCCTTGTTCGTATGGTGGAAAAGTTTGAGTCTAAATTTACTCTTTTGGATGTAAATCCACCAAACAGAATGCGAAAGAAGCGACCCGAAGAATATATCGCGGCTGTTGAGTTGAGGCTCTCATAAATGACATTGTGGCGTATTTCACGCAAGGATCTTGGTCTACATCCCTTCAAGGTCCTCCTCACTCAAGAAATGTTGCCGTCTGAACCGCAAAGAGACCATGAGTTCGCAAATTGGAATTGAATTTCATAAGAAAACCATCTTTACCGACGAGGCTCACTTTTGGCTGAATGAATTCGTCAATAAATAAAATTGTCATTTCTAATGTGAGTCAGATCCTCGTAAAATATTGGGAATGCGTTTACATCCAAAAAAATTGACTGTTTGGAACGACGTTAATGCTGGTGGAGTGATTGAACCCTACTTCTTTTACGACGATGTTGGAACCACTTGCACCGTCAATAGCGATTGCTATCAAATCGTTGGAATGGGCTTGCGCCAAATGTGGTTTCAGCAAGACAGCGCGACTTGCCACACAGCCGGCGAAACAATCATATTACTGAAGTGCAAGTTCGGCAATAGGATTTTTTCAAAACACGCCCCAGTAAATTGTCCACTTCCTTCCCTGGATTTAACACCGCAAGACTTCTTTCTTCGGGGATGTGTTAAATCTGTGGTCTACACCAAAAAACCAGCAACACTTGACGAGCCTTGCGAAAACATTGAACGTTCAATTGATGAAATAGAGCCCAATGTTTGCTCGAAAGTAATGGAAAAATGAGGTCTCCTATTCGGCCCTGGCAGCGCTGGCAAGGCGGCCATATGAAAGATGTTAAGTTCCAGAATTGATAGCATTAAATTCTCTTCAAAATAAAAAAAAAAATAATTAAAAATATCTAATTCTAATTGAAGCTTAGAAAAGGGACGCCCTTAATGGTAAACCCGTTATTAGTTCAGTCAATGAAGGGAAAAATAGCAGAAATAATTGAAGAAGAAGCACAGGGAAAGAGTGTTTTGAAAAATGTACATAAATGGTTGAATTTTCAACACAGTCCCCGGAGATGGTTGGTGCTTACGGAAGAGGAGGTTCCTCAAACTCAACCCCTATGAAAACTCGTAGCGGTCAACATCTTCAAAAAGTGCAAGCTCTTTAGGGTGCCTTTTTTATATTATCATGATAAAATTTCCATTCCGGAGGGTAAAGAGGGAGGGTGGCTATGTAGAAAGCACAGATCAGTCCCTTCTCTCAAATTCTGTTGAAGAATTACAGTAGTCACCCCTCTGAAAAAAGTTATGGCATTTTAAAATGGAGCTATTCCAATGCCACAGGTATAAGGTTCAAAAATATTGGGCGAAGACAACTTGTATGTGTTCTTTCTCTTCTTTCGCCTAATATTTTTAAAGTTTGGATGCTAAACCGTAAACGAGGGTTCTGTGGACCAAAAAAGGTGGGAGTAAGTTTTTGCCCATTTGGTCCGATCCGATATTAAGTGGATGCAGACTTAGGACCCCGTAATCCTTAAAAAAAATATGATAAAATTCAATCATCTCTCTCGAAGGGGGTAGGGAGAGAAGAGCGGGAAGTACTTTCTTTACAACCCCGTTGAGGAATCGTGGCCATCATCATCTTTAAAAAGTGTGGCTATCACCATTTTTAAGGTTTTGTAACTTTATTAAAATCGATCCACTGTTTGTCCGTCTGTCTGCCATATGCAATTTTCTCAGAAGAGGTTATACCTATTGACACGAAATTTGGTAGAAAGGTACCAAATTTGAATCACCGCATATATAATGAATTACATTGTTTTAAGTTGAACTGACTTGACTTCCATTAATTGCAGTAATGTTGGTTTTGGTATGAAGCAATATTCTGCAAAATTTGGTGGAAATCCCACTATAATTAACAAAGATATAGTGGGTCAAAGTTACCCTTTATTGCTTCCTAAAGAATAAAACATTCGTATCACACCAAATTTAATATCAACTATATTTCAACGAGTACACTATAAGCAATGGAACCATTGTATTCCCAAATATTCTTGCATAAAAATCCACGAAACCTCTGTTACCTGAAGCGCCGAACTTCTTCCACTCTTCGACTTATTACATTATTTTTTATCACAGAAGATGATTTTAGCTTCCGCCGCGCCACTTCCGGTATCTGCCACATTACCCAACTCTATATCCGGCGAAACTCCAACCTTTTTGAGGTTTTGTGTACAACAAAACCTATTAAAATCGGTGTCTGTCTTTTTTCTGGAGGTGGAAATCTTCCAATGCACCCTCTAACTCCTGTCCTCTTCCTCGCGGAGTGAACATGGCTCTAGCCTCTCCCTTCGCCCATCGATTGCATTTGCAACCGCGTCTTTCCCGCCTCCTCTGCTTTTCCCAACTTGCACTGAATCCGCCCTACCATATCGTCCACAGCATTCCAGTTCTCCTGGCGTGCAAGTATTTTCCCAATTATATTTTCCGGTAGTACTGTTCCGCCCAATTGTTCCTCTAGACTCTTCCTTTTCTCTGCGAATCTAGGACAATGGATGAAAACATGCTCCGGGCGCTGCGGAATACCGTCTTCTCTTTCAGCATTTTTCACGTGCAAACTATAGGCAAATTTGGGTCCATCATAGATGCGTTCCATCTCATCGGCCACAATGTCGATCAGCAGAAGCCGCTTCGTCCGAGATGGTTCTATGTATTATATAACCACAGCTCACTCTTAAGGCAGTTTTTCTCAAAAATGCTTATCTTTAAAGCATCCCATGCGGTATGCAATGCAGTTTACCAAATTGGCCCTGCGTAGACCAGTATAGAGCTCACCACTCTAGCTATAAACAGTCTACGAGTGCATCGCGGGCCCCAACATTTGTCATCGTCCTTGCCAAGGTATTTAATTACTAGTTTAGAAGTGATGACATGCTTCTCTTTTCCGATACGAGCAGTGGTTTGCTTACGCCACTTCCTGATAAGCACTGCCTCTGTTATATCCTCCGCGAAGACAAGACCTACATCTTTCAGTCGCTTCTTTATAGCAGTGATTGGTTCGAATGAAAATAATTCCACAGCCGGCAGATCTTACATTCATTATTGTTAGGGGTTCTATATCGCCGTCTGTGTACCTCCATACGCCTTTCTAAGGCTTGCAATGGATGCCTCCTGCAAGCCGTGCAGTTTGAACTGCGCCGCTAAGTGCAGATTTTCGCCTAAGAAGTGATCTCATTTAGATCCTCGCACTGTATATCGATAGCGTGCTTTTGAGCTCACACAGTAGCACTTTTCTTGGTGTTTGCTCTCTTTGAACCTTTTCAGTTCCAACATAAGATCTTCCTTTGGGTTCCTTTGAATCCTGGTTACATCCTGCCTCCCAACAGTTCTTTGAGATCAGGGTCAACTTTCACTACTCTTAGTATGTCTTGCCTGCATAGGACATGATGACTCTTCTGTCGGTCATCACCTCAACTTCTACCACTTCCCACTTCCTCATTCTCCTCGTAATTTTTAATCCCAAACAGCTCTTTGTCTAACAAGAAACTCCTATGGACGCTGAGTTCAATTCAACCAGCTAACGTCGAGGTTACACGGTAACCTATGGACGCTGAGTTCAATTCAACCAGCTAACGTCGTGGTTACACGGTAACCTTAGATCGGGAAGGACCACTCATCAGGCGGTACAATTCATGTTCGTTGATGGTATGACTGACTTAACGACCAGTAGCAGGCTTGACCATAAGGTCTTAGCCAGTGGAGTCATGAATAATTGGAATCCTTCGTTGAAATCCCCGATGGTCTCTGAAGACTATTCTACTCATAAGCGAGTCAATCCCCAAAGGTAATCGCTCAACAGCCGACTGAGGATCAATTGGCTGGCCCAGCGTCATATTAAGGCTGAGTCAAAGCCATAGGATTCAAGTAGATCCTAAATTGCTTCTGAGAATGGTCCCTTGAAATATGTAATTGATGCCTTTCTAAAGCCGCAATCCTCCCCCTTTTACATGTATCGGGCCGCCTTCTTCCTTGAATCCATCGTGTGTGGGGTTGACAATTCGAAACTTTCTATCAAATTTCGTATCAATAGGTGTAACCGTTTCTGAAGAAAGTGCGTATTGCAGACAGATTTACAGATAGACAAAAAGGAAATATAAAAGCGGGTCAAGGAAGCCTTTGTCAATCCAACCTTGCATCAATAGGCAAGGATCTCCCACCAAAAACACTGGTCAATAAAAAGAACCGACAGCCGGAACCAAGCTTAAATTGGATTCTGGTTAAATAAAGAAAGTAGCTAGGCAGGGAGAGAATAATTCGGAGAAAAACCCGCCATCAAGCGCTGTAAAAAGGGCATGCCCTACGCTGATATTCTAGGGCAGATCCTGCGCTAAAAAAGCTTACCGATAAAAGGAGGACTGCGGTTCGAACTACACAAAAGAACATCGAGTTTTCACTCGAGGAGGAAGCCATGTTCCACCTAAATCGGCCAATGGTTGGGTCAAAGTGCAAAAATCTTGATTAGATTTTGAGTCTTATTCACAGATTGAACTGGGAGGATTTTCTCTATGGTGGGCGGAAGCTTTTTTCGTGCACGGACACTGTGCTGCGCGTGAAAACGGACGTTGGCACATCTTTAACGGATCGGGGATTCCACGGAACTTTTTCTCGGTTTCGTGCACGGTTCCACTATGTTTTCTCTAACTTTCAGAAAAAGGGTTCACGCCTTTGGAAACCCCAAATATTGATTCGGAAAAATAAAAGAGTCGAGACGACGGGGGCCGGGCAAGAATTATCTCAGTATACCAGACAAGAGTTTCGGTTTAAAGTCTCTTACCGATGCCTACACTAAAGTGTCAGTCATACCTCGTAATTTAGAGGAATGATTGTAAACTTTTCCTCGGCTTCCACCATCACAGATACATTTTTGGAGGTATCATTCATGCCCAAACAAGATGTTGGGCATTACTGTTCCTGAAAAATTACACTCCGTGAAGATAGGAAACGTCTATCGTCACATTTTCATCACCCGTAAGAAAGTACCAGTGCAGGTCCTTCCCAGATAAGTTGGCCGAAACAAAGGCTTCCTTTCAATGCATTAATAAGACAAATTTTGAGGCATTTGATTCCTATTGTAAAAGGAGAATGACGCTCTTACGGAAACTACAGAAAACTAACCACTGGTATTGATGAAAAAAGTCATTGTGCATATACACGATTTCGCCAACCTTCTCCGGGGATAGACTTCTTTTGGATAATTGTCTTGACAAAAGGGTATCGTCAGACAATTAGGTTTTATGGTTGTATCGACCAATGGGTTGAAAAATGCGAGGTAGAGACTCCCGTCTAGATTTTTGTTTCACCTCCATAGACCAAATCCTCAGCAAATAATAGAAACGAGGAGATTTTCGACCCGTCAAAAGAGCAAGATTTGGAATCACATAAACTTAATTCGTGGGAAAATCACCACTCCAGATTGCAAAGTTGATAGAGTCCACACTAAAGTAGTTGACCCCCAAAAAATGCAGTTGTGTCCTGACGCTGATAAACAGATACATGCCTTGGCTTCCAAACACTGGAAAAATTGAACCATTTACCCGTTGTACTTCCTTCCTAAGTGTAGACAGATATGTATACTTTCTACTCTTTTTTCATGGAGAATAACTAGAGCCTCCACACAATCCCTTCTTTGTTTTATTCTATTTCATTTTCCATGGATTGTTCTTCAGGTTCAGTAATGATAATTCACACTTAATGTTCTGCAAGCAATAAGTTCAAAGCGTCTGAACGAGCACAAAGAAGAACGCAAAGATCCATGACGCATACAGGATTCGATTTAAGGCACGAGCCCAGGAGGCTTACTTTCAACTACCTTAACGATCTCACTGTTTACTGCCATATCTGAAATTATAAATATTTTGATGGTTCAAAACATCATATTGACATTCAATCCCCTTTCTACTCAACACCTGGGCTTCCTAAATAAACAAAATTCAAAACTTTTCACATGAATTTTCCATTTTTTTTATCACCTTTCTCGCATTTCTGTAAAATTCCAATTAACAATCTTAAGCTAAGTCATATAATTATCATGGCTACTGCTGCGTGAATACACACATATACGAGTTTAGTATTGTAGTTCCTGTTTGGATTTAATGTATAATAATTCAAGAGAATCTTCTAAACTTTAGGAAATGCCTCTGTGAAGGTTCACATAAAACTACCTGAGTCATTTATTTATACTTTGAATTAGGTATCACGGATAATAAATGGGGAAAACCATTTTTTTTTTTTGCAAAACAATATTTTCTACGATAGAAGCAACAAGAAGAGTGTATATACCTTTTAGATAAGATACCGACTTACATCGTTCTAAACGATAAATTACCGTGAAAAAACGAGAGGTAGTAATTCTAAAGTTCGATATGGTATGGTTGCTTAATAGTAATTTTCATTGCAATAAATTTACTAATTGGGAAAACGTTGATGTTCAGGAAAATGCTCAAATAATTTCTTTTTTGCATTCTGATAAATAAAAATATTTTTCTTTTAAAGTAAATTCTCGGAATTTAATCAGAAATAATCAATCAATAATAATATTTTATGAATTAGTAGCGAAATTATCATTGCCAAAACTTACCAAAATAAATCCATGATTTTAATTCTTTTATATTTATTTTGAAAACTTTCTTTACACCAAAGAAACTGTCTTCATTCTATATATATTTTGCTAATTTATAGAAATCAAAAAATAAGAATTAAAATCATCGATTCATCCAATTATATTACCGAATTCCTTACTTAATATAAAACGATAATATCAAAAGTATCTTTTCAAGAATTTTCTAGCAAAACTAAGTTCATGGTTTCGGTAGATAATTTTTTATAATTTTTTCATACCGTAATATGATTATGAGGATAGATAAAAGCATTTTTCGCAATGCATTTGATAATTATTTTTTATCTATTTGTTGGGAAATTTCCAAATACCTAAGTTTACCAAATAAATCCATAATTTTAATCTTTTATATTTAATTCCAAAAATTTCCATAAATTTCCTTTTTATAGATAATTTTTTTTTACTTTTTTTACTACCTTAATATCAGTCATACCTTGGAGGGCATCATTCTGAATAAAACTATTTTTCAGGCTTTCGTTTATGAGTTTTTATCAGCTTCACTGATAAGATATCAAAATAGCCCGGAAAACTGCAACTCTCATACAAAATTATCTTAAGCAAACTAAATAATTAATATTCAAATATCCGAAATCAAATTTTGTTTCCCCTATTTAACATTCCATTGATTACCGTCCGCCTTGATAAAATATAGATAAAGATATTTGTATCCCAATTAATACAAGATTCTTACTGTGCAATGATCAAATAAAAATTCATGACGCATATTATTGTATGTACTTGCATACGTGATTATCTTTGTCGAAATATTACAGCAATTTTCGGCTCCGTTCCTTTTTTCCGAGAAGAAAAATATATATATATATATATTGATAAGAATGACATGCAAGGTTTCGTAATCTTTTTATAATACAAAGAACGAAATTTGTTTTGGTGTATCTGTGGATTATTTGGGAAAGTTTCTTGCGATTAAAATTATTTTGTTTAAAGTGCAATCGTTGTGCGTATACAAAAAAATTTCAGACGCATGAGTTCGAACACATATCTAGAATTGTAGATTGAATCGTCATTCGTAACTATCACCAGACATTACTTTCTTCATATTCGATTGACCCATATCAACGTCATTAGATTTTCTAGATTAAAAATTGAGTAAAAAATGAACAAAAAGAACGTACATTCGATAAGATTAAACTATGAGAAGAAATGATAAGATTAAACTATGAGAAATTCGTCGATAAATTAAAGATAATAATATCTTGAAAAATATCAAAGAAATAAAAAATTAAAAAAAAAATCCCGAAAACCATCCAATGATTAAAAGTGTTTTTTATTTAAAAAAAATTACTAAAGTTTTTTTGGTAATTTTCCTTGGAATCAAACTATACTAAAGTATGGAATTGGTATTTTTCCTTGAAGTGCCGTGAAACTGACAGAGACATCTGTTAATGATAATATCTATGACAAAATATAATTTCCGATAATGGATCCGAAGGGTTAGTCACTTTATATAGGTTTAGATAATACAATTTATGATATTAGTCCAATATATCCATTTCTTTTTAGAAAAATTATAAAATTTATCGAAAATATTATAAATTTGGAAGAAAGAAGGGTTTTAAATGACAAAAATAGCCTAGTTGAGTAGTTACATTACATTAAATTTTCGTAGATCTAATATCAAGTAAACACTTTGATACGGGCGAATGATATTGCTATTTTTATGGTTTCTGTGTATGATTATGCCTTTAACATTTATAGCAAGCTAATTTGGGGGTACTCTAATATTCTCTTACAATAAAAGGAGGAAAAGATATCCTTTAACTAAATGATAGACCTGTAATTTTCTAAAACTAATTTTCTCAGGAATTTTCTAGTACACTTCCCTTTTTGATAATAATAATTACTAATTAATTATAATATCTCCGCTTTAGTCCTTTAAACCACTCCAAATTCAATACAATTATTAAAGATAAATTAGCACAAAACTATCATACGTAATATTTCACAAATCAAACAGGACACAGCAAAACAAATTCTAATATTTCCAAGACTTTATAAATATACCATCCATCTATTTTAAACCACCGAAAACATCGACACCAATCTCATCTAAACAGATAATCAAATTACAAACGTTCCAGTCATAGATTCTCACAACTGTAATGGCATTTGAAAATTTCAAAATAAATTTTTCACATGGAAACGGGGAACATATGTTATGTTTTAAATTCTATCTTAGAAGATCAAACAACAAATCTATCGTGCTCTTATTAAATTTGTTGGTCTTATTTAGTTTTCAGAGGAAATTTTGTTTGTTTTTCAATTGCATAACTAAATTTTTATAATTTTCAATTTCATGTTTGTAATATTTTTTCTATATTTTATCTATTTATATATTTTTTGTTTTTTTTTTTTCATTTATTTTATATATTTATATTTTCGTACTTTTTTTGCATCATACAAATGTTTTCAACTGAAACAAAGAAGGCTAAAAAATTATCCAAAAATCAAATATTATTTTAATTAATATTATTGCGAATTTCCCCAGATTGAAAAATAACCGTGAAAGTAAACCTAGATAAGAATGTCAAAAATACGTCAAATTCTGGTATAGAAAATAACAAGGGAGTGCCAATTTTTTTCAAAGACTTTCCTTAAATTTACGAGTTCTAGCGCATAAAAATTTGTGTCGAAAGTGGGATTCAGGGCAGTGAAAAGGGAAAAAGTGGTGAAGAGTGTGAAGACTGAGAATATAGAGCGTGAAATGACACGTTATCTGAAGGACTCAAGAGTGGTAGAACTAAAGGGGGCTGGCGAAAAGAGTGGTATCAACTGCCGGAAGTAAGGCTGAGCTTATCAACTGTTTAATACAAACCATGAAAGCGGAGGGACATGATCCGGACAGGTACGTCTTTGAAGGCGATCCCGAGGACACCGCAGAAGCTGCAGGAATGACAAATAGGTGTTGAAAATGCTGGAAAAGATTTCTAATGATCAAACAAGTGGCCCAAGTGGACTGAACGGTGACCTAAATGAATCCACAATCAAGTGAGATTAGACTATTCAAGTGAAAAAAGTTTAAAATAGAGACGTCCACCTAAAACTCGATCACTAAGCGAATCAGATTAACGAGAAAATGGAAAAACAAAGCCACGAAATTGAACTATTAAAAATAGCCTTGACTAATTTTAAGACAACCGGCATCAACAAAGCAGAATTGATAGATCAGAAAAATCTAAAAGCACCAACGTTTGATGGACAAACTTCCTGGAATATTTACAAGACCCAGTTCGAAACTGCTGCCATAATCAGTGGATGGAGCCACCAAGAAAGAGCCAAAGCTGAGATACAGCAAGCCGACTTCACTTTACTAATGCAACCATGCTGGCCCTTCGATATGGGGAAGAACACATGAAGGACACAATAGGGAGCTTCGAACTTGAATCCAGAAGAGCGGGGAGACTCTGCAAAAACTCGTCCAGGATATCGCAACATTGGTCTTGCTCTACTTTCCAACCTTGTACCAGGAACATAGAAACGAAGCCCCTAAACTGCAGAAGGCACTGAAACTGAGGGACAAGAAAACGTTAAAGGAAGCCTTGGCATATAGTTTCCAATTCGAGACCGCAAAACACACATTAAGGACCGACTCTAAGAGTTCGATATCTAACGGACGAATGTGAAGGCCGTAGAAGGATCACCTCCGGATGGATGAACAACCAGGGGATGGGACTGCAGAAAGCTAAGGAGACTATATTGTCTAGTATGTGAAGGGAAAGATGTGGAACACGGAGGGGAGGTTGAATTCGAAACACCACACCTCGTCTATGAGCACGGGAAATGAGTAAGTATCAACTTCGTGGGGCAGAAGTTGGGTGATAAAACCACTGCCCGCGGAATCGTCATCACAATCTCTCGACTTCGAAGAATCACTTGCCAAGATTGGTCTGAACATCAAACTCGATGGTAACCGACCAAAAGGCCGGCCGAAACAGTGGTAGCTTGATACGCCGAATGGAGATTTGAAAGCCCCGCGATTGGATCCAGGAAATTACAGTACTCCCTACAAACAGCGACAAGAGAAACAGCCAAAATAAGGGCGAAATAGTACGGGAAATCAAACTCGGCGATTCGAAATTTTTCCATGAAATCCTACCGCATTACGAAAATTAATATTAGCTAGATCATTCGATAAGAGTGCTAAATATTTTTGAGAGCATTATGAGCGTCAAGAAACTGGAACCGATTTCTGCAGTAACAAGGATCGACAAAGAACACTCGAAGCCACTAATAAGCAATCAGGAGGTGAAGAAGAAGGTCACTGCAGCACTTCTACACTCCAGTAATCTACAAGAAGATCAACACCGACAGGCTGTAAAACTTCTGGACAAATTCAGCGACTTATTTTTAACTGGAGATGACAATCTTGGAAGGACCAGTACAGTAAAACTTCGAATAGACACTGGTAGTGCAACGCAAACTCGACAACCTCCGAGGAGAATTCTTGTGGCAAAGCAAAATGAAGTCACCTCGATGATCCATGTACTTCACCAATAGTCCTTGTGAAGAAAAAGGACGGACGTGCTCGGTTCTGTGTGGATTACCGACGATTGAATGTGAAGTGACTAAAAAGGACAGTCCTCTACTATCAAGAATCGATAACATCATGGACACTTTGGCGAATGCACAATGGTTCTCTTCCGTTGATGTTGGCTACTGACAAGAGAAAATAACGGATAAAAATAAGGAGGAAACTACTTCTACTGCGGGCAATGTCGTTTGCACTTTGTAACACGCCAGTTGTAATGAACTAATGGGGAAAACGATTGTCAAACGACCATCCTGTGTGGCCGGAAACGACCTAGAGGGAGGAGCTATCCCGAAACCTAAAAGAAATTGGCTAAGTTGACCGTGAAGGTTTGCTCGCAAATACTGAGGCTAATGTAAATACAATCAAGATTACGGCGGTCTACATGGGGCACAGGCCCATAGGGGACCACACCGCCCGCTCTCAGACACTTCCTTTGCGATTGTCAAGCTCTAGCTAGAGTCAGGCTACGGACACTGGGTAAACCATCCTTTGAAGACCACAGAGAGATTTCTAGTTGCAAGGTGGGAAAGCTGCTGCTTTCCTTCGCAAACGCTAAGTGCTGGCTTTAAAGGTCTGAGCCGATTAGACTCCACCTCCCTGCTCTCCCAACAGCAGTCATGGTCTTAGGAGTTTGTGACGGCACACTATAGCACTCCTCGGAGCGGCAACTGACACCCACCTACCTACCCCTACCGCAGGAAATCAATGGATAAAAGAAGATGCTGCCGTATTACATCAGGGTATTTTCAAAGCCCGGGCAAAATTATTGTGTAACTCACAAGGAACTAGTGGCAGTGGTTGACGAAGCTAAGCATTCCAGCAAACCTCCAGCAAACACTTCGATTCCTCATGGGTCATTATGAAAAGATTCATGTGTCTTTGCCGTTGCATAGGGCTGCGTCGGGTTCTGGAAAAAAGACTACACAAAACAAACGTGGGCATTCGCGTGCACCATACGATATAATCACACGTGAGCTAAAATTGGAAGGTAAAATAATAAAAACAAAAAAAGACGGTCTGACCACGTATGTCGAGCCGTAAATCTGCGGACCCGGGTGCCGCGATCAATAGGGAGGATCCACGACGGATCACATCTTCGATCATTGTTCCTGATAATAGAGGGAGCGTTCACAACGTTAATATCAAAGTCTTCAAGGAGGCCCTAATCATAATAGGATGGGAGCGGCGTATTACACATTGGAAGGAACAAGGGTAATTCAAACTAGCCTAGGTCTTATTCGGTATGCCGTCCAGGCCCGAGGCAGTATTTTCGCCAATTTCACCACAGATCTCCCGCAGCTCATATTTGGTTACCGTGGGAACCACACCCAGAGGCCTCTGGAACGTACTCCCTCTTGCTGGAGAAACAAACTTTGGACAGTTTTCAACAAGAGGATAAGACACATGACCAGAGGAGATGAACTGTCTTTAAAACGTGCCATGATGAATGTATAAACGCTCCCCGACGGGTTTAGATCCGCGTTGAAGCAGAGCTGCTTAAAGTACTTCCCCTTGTTTTGCTGGACAGCAAGTTTGTGCTTGTGTCCTTGGTAACAACATACTCCAAACCATAAAGAAAGCGGTGAGAGCTATAATATATGAGTCTTCTATAACAGATTGCAGGGAGAAGAAGGATATTCTAAGGAGAAACCGAAACCTACTGCCGCAAAAGTGTCACAGGCCACCCAAGTGACACTTAATCACATTGTCATCGATTTTTTTTCAACGCAGTGCAGATTCATCCTTCTGGATGTCGAGGTCTTGCATTGCATGTAAACCCCGTGTTATTTGGGGCACGTACTGGGACATTCTCGCCAAATGAATACTTAACTTGGTTGTGAAAGCCGCCAGTTTTACCTAAATTGAATTTTTTCAGCTCAAATATGACATCGACTTTCTGGGTCTTCCGGATCCAGCTGATTTTTCCGTCTAAATTTTCAAGATCGGGTATGAAAGGAAAAGTGGCAGATCTCTCTTAAATTCCGTAGAAAAATTGCGCTGGTCACCTCCTCTTGCTGCCCACAAATCCCCCCATGCCCAAAAATCGCAATTCTTCTCATTTTTACATTCAAATGGGTTCGAAAGTAAAATTTATGGACCCAAACGTCACTCTTCGAGAACCTTTCCACAAGCGAAGTCACTGGTGCAGCTGTCAATCCATCAACCGGTCTCGGGCCCCGCCAAACCTGGCTTTGAACTGCGAAGTTCATGAAGCCTCAGCGGCAACAAGAATACCCCATGCCTCGCCTAGAAACAGAAGAGCGGCTAAAGCCTGCACCCAACAACAAGGTGATCCCTTCGCTATGCTGGAACGTGGCGTTGCGAAAACAACAACAAATGAGGTGAAAATAGATTATTCGCAATTATTAGCTTGCATAGTGCGAATAGGGAAATTAAAATAAAATTTGGAATTGTGCAAATGAAAATAAATTCCTAGGCTTTAGGGGAAAGGGACCAGTAGTTGGTCTTTTTATAAAATGAATAAAAGAAATGAAAAGTCTCAAGTTGCAGCCCATTTTGATCGATTTGCAAAATATCAGAGCAGCGCTACCGTGGGGATAAACACCCTAAATCTAGATGAGAATGTAAAAAATGTATCAAGTTCTGGTGTAGAAAATAACAAAGGAATGCGAGTTTTAGTTTCTTACAAAGAGCTTTCCTTGAATTCACGAAACCTAGTGTACAACAATACCAAGAAGGACCACATTTTGATAAAAGGAAGAGAAACAGTAGCTACTTCAAATTTATCATAGATTGACAAAGTATATAAATTTTCACTGATTATTTCTGGTTTTATCTTGAGTTATTTTTATTGAGTTTAAAAGTTATAAATTATTCTGAGAATTATATCAAACTTTGACCATATCTCTAGAGTGAATGCCTATCAATAATCTTTAATTGTTCAGCTATATCAGTGGACTTCCTTCTTTTCACCATAAACGTCAGTTAGGTGATTGTATGAGTACTATTTCATGTGAAATTGTGCTTTGTGACGTATCTGGTGAAAAAATCTTATCAAATACAACTTAGATAATTATTTTAACTACATAGAATTGGCGTAGTGCCAAAACGAATATTGTGGTTCCTTTCAGTTTGGATAAATTTATCTAAGTCATGCAACAACATTAAGTAATGCAGTAGATGCAGTGAGGCATGGTTGAAAAAGAAGTCGTTTCCTAGGAACTCTGGAAAATTTTGAATTCAATCCATTTTTCAAAATTAACTTAATTTATATTTTTTAGATGTGGTAAACTACTATTTTTGCATATTTTTAAATGGTTACTATAGACCCTTATGTCCACAAAACCTGTGGCATGTTTTAGCTGTAATCTATGTGATTAAAATAAAATCGTGAAACGACTTTCAACTAAAAAGATACCTTTAATCCATCATTTTTATCATATAGAAATGTAATGCGTATAATTTCATAACACCTTACACTAAATAACACTCTAATTATCACAATTTTGCCATAATAATCACTCAACCATGCTCAAGGATATGTTTCCCTTAATAAACCACTCAAGGAATAGCCTCAAAAAAAACAAATTCCTAATCTAGAAAAAGAAATTAATATTACAATCACCAAGCGTGGGTACAGAGTAATTAATTAAGAACACACCTAAGTTCTTTTAACTAAATTACCCGCATAAATGTACACATGGTCACAGCAGCTTATTACTGTTCTCAAGGGTCTCATAAAATGGTAAATTTGAGGGGAAAGAATTACAGGTTTTTGGCAACAAATTGAAATCCACCATAGGAAACAAAATCGCTACCTATTCAACTGAGTCTATACATTCCAGGTACGCATCTAATTACAACAATGAATAGTATCTTATTGTAGTTTCCATGGTTTCGCTTCCATTCATTTGATATTTTTTTTTGGTGGTTGCGATGTGTGTCGTCTTGTTCTCATTGACCTTGCTTAGTCCGAAAAAGCACTTCATAATTAATGAAGTAAAATCCACTAAAATTGAATAGTTTGACTATAATTCGTCCATTGTTATAGTACTTTGCATTGATATAGTGCAAATAAAATAAATATAATATTTTTCAGGACAAAATCAACCACCCAATTCTCACAATAAGAATAGACTTTCATTCTTCTCATGCAAACAATTTTTTTTTGTCCGTTGTTATTTATTGTTTTCCGGACAGATTTTCTAAATAAAGAAGTTCCCGTATTTGGACAAAAAAAAAATCTCATAATAAATGAAATTTATGAACCATTAAATCAATTGAAGAGTCCTTGAAAAAAAACAGCAATGCGTAAAAGGTCATATTAGGCGGCATGCTGTGAAAAATGCTCACATGTAGACACGTTTTATATCATACAGACTAGTCGAGAGACATTGGTATTTTCTTTACATAATGTATTTAACAATTGTTCAGATAATTTAGTGTGAAATTGTGCATTAAAATTTACTGAAATAACAGCAGGGGTAGCATGGTAGGAACTAGGGAATAATGGATAAAAAAAGATTCTATGAGAACTTCCTCGTTACGATGGAGAAGGAAGTTTATAGAATTCATAAACTATAAACTTTTTTTTCTTTTTACTTTTGGTGTCTATTATTTAAACATTTCAGCTCTTCATTTTCACGCTATATTATAATGTAATAATACTTAAAACCAAAATCTTATTCTAAAAAGATAACAAAGCGACGGTAACTAAAATGAACGCAACATCATATATGATTGAAGCCGCTCCTTTTGACTTTTTCTCTAAACTGTTAACAAATGTCATTCTTGACATTTGACACCCCAGTCTGATGTCAGTCCATCAGCTGTTTCTGCGGCCATTGAATGCAGCAACGGAGACGAGCTCATATTTTTTTTTGGGTAGGGTAGGTGAACGCATTTACGCACAGTGTTGGACCCCCGGTTCGGTACGACGTCGGACTACCAACTAAACACCTCCCCATCGTCAGAGAGCTTGCCTGGAACCGGTTGTCACATTACTTCGGGCTAGTTCCCGAACTCTTCCTTTCACCAACGGGAGGGGAGAGGAGGAAGGGAACTGTCAGTTCAAGGAACCCCCTGCCATCCGGCTCCTCCACCGGTCAAGTTCTATCTTCTTAGCAACGAGAAGGGCCCGAACGTAATGGGCAACACGGTTCCACCTGTCAGCAGTCTTCAGCATCTCTTCCACAATGTTGTCTGGAGAGAGATCCCCTGTGTTTAAATAGAGCTGCTGACGAACACCATCCCACCTTCCACAAGAAAAAAAAGTGTGGTGGGCATCGTCCACAACTCCATTGCAAAACACACAATCCGGAGAACGCGCCTTTCCAATCTTGTGCAGGTAAGACTGAAAACTTCCATGCCCACTTAAAAATTGGGTAAGGAAATAGTCAGTCTCATCATGCTTCCGATTCAGCCAGGGACCTACGTTGCCAATGAGCCGTGCAGTCCATCTGCCTCTAGTTTCATTTTGCCACGAGAGCTGCCACTCGTCTGGAGTGCGTTGCCACCTCCCTTGGCTCATCTACCTTGCGCTTGTATGTAACTTGACGCTCCTTGGCAAGCAGGGCATCGGGGATCACTCCCGCGATCACTATCACGGCCGGTTCAGAGACAGTGCGATACACAGACGTCACCCGCAAAGCTCCCCGTCTCTGTACTTGCGTTTACGATATGCCTCCTTGTTAAGAGCGCCAGCCCATACCTCTGCGCCGTAGAGCAGGACAGACAGCATTGAACTGATCAGGAGACATCGCCTGCTAGATGTAGGACCCCCAATGTTTGCCATTAGCCTACTTAACGCCGAAACTCCTGCTGCAGCCTTGTTCGTTGCTGGTTCTTTTTGCTCAAAAAAGCTCATCTGTGAGTCAAAAGTCAACCCGAGGTACTTTACCACTGATTTTGACTGGATTATCGACCCGCCGAACGATATGGGACGCAGGGTCGGAATTCTCTTTTTAGTCAGGATGACTACTTCGGTTTTTTCCAGTGCAAGGTTGAAACCATGAGTAGTCATCCATCCGCTTACCCGTCGCATCAATATGCGTAATCTGCTTTGCGCCTGTTCGACAGTGCGTCCAGCAACAAGCGCTGCGACATCATCTGCATAGCCGACCAGGCGCGACTCTTCTGGCATGTCGAGTTTAAGTAGACTGTCATAGGTAACGTTCCAGAGGTCCGGCCCTAGGATGGATCCCTGTGCTACTTCCGACGTGACCTCCATCCACCTTTGACCCGCTAGTGTTTCATAGAGCAGGGAGCGGTTCCTCAGATAGTCCCTCAATATCCGTAAGAGATAGTTCGGCACGTTGAAAGTATTGTCTAGTGTGCTTAGAATGTCTTTCCATCTTACGGAATTAAAGGCGTTTCTGACGTCAAGTGTTACGAGGAGTACCACCCGTCGAGTTCGGCGGCTCGTCGAACGGCGTCCACGACTTGCATGACAGCATCAACTGTGGATCTCCCTGCTCTAAAACCAAACTGCCGGGGAGATAAATCTCCGGCAGCGCGTATCTACTTCTGATGAATTTTTCGAGCACTTTCCCAGCATACATAGTGGGCGGCATGAAGACGGCAATTCGGGGTCGCCTTTCCCTTTATGGATCAGCGCAAGCCTCGCAACCTTCCAACGAGCAGGGAAAATGCCCTCTTTCAGGCAAGCGTTGAATGCGCCGAGCAGTAGGTCTGGCCGGTGTTGGAATACCAGTTTGTATACCTCTGCCGGAATACCATCGGGTCCTGGCGCGTTCTTATTTTTCATAGAGAGGACTGCCTATTCCAACTCTTTTATAGAGAAAAGTGGACAGTCCTCTGCGCTCTTCGCGCCGACGTCATCATCCCATACGGGGTGCACAGGGAAGAGTGCCCTTAAAATGCGGTCCATCTGCTCGGCCTTAAGTGAACAGGAATTCTGCAGAGCCCCGATTTTTCGGATTGCCAGTTTGTAACCGAGTCCCCACGGATCCCCATTCATCTCGTCCACCATGATCTTGCCAGCAGCGAGCTTTGCTCTTGTTTATTGCGCTGCGGAGTCTCCTTTTGGCTGATTTGTACTCCGTCATAATGGTACATGCCTTCTGCCGGTCGCTTATACGTTGTGTTAAGCGGCGGAGCCTGTGACACTCCTTCCAGAGCTCTGCGATTTCCGCTGCCCACCAATACATGGAAGGTTTGCCGCGCCTCGATGCCCTCCTGGGCTGCTGCTCCAGAGCCCTGTTCTACGAGTGATTCTTTAGTATCAAAGGCCTCAGTATATCCCGCTGCCCATTCTTCTGGTGCGCCCCAATTCTCTTTACATTTGACGATAGCTTTACATCTTCTGCCAAACAGATGCATGAGGAACCGAAAATCAAAGGACATTATATGAACTGCATTTAGTTCTCCCAATACCTTTTATAATACTCAATAGGTTCACTGTTTGCCCAGAAAGAGTCGTATATTTCTGCGAACCATTTCGATGTCTCGATAAATACAGCCACGTCAACTGCGTAATCTTGAACGCGTATTGACAGATTTTGCAATTCACATAGCGGTCAGTCGATCAACATACTTTGCAGAAGTGCCGATAGCAAGCGCCCTTGGGGGTAATGTTTCGTTACTTCTTTCATCAGGTAGCGGCCAGACCTGCTTCAGCACAAAGCAATTTCTGCGTTGGTATAGCATTGGTCCACCTAACCAAAGATCCTCGAGACCGTGCTCTCTGGCGGTATCACACAGTTGGTATCACAGGCGACTAATGAAAAGCCCATTTGACATCCACAAACACCCGCATTACGTACTCGCCTTTCAGGATTTCGTCCTCCTCTTTGAAAACAAAAGAAAGGAAAGCAGAATCACACGCTGGTAGTCATGTTGTGTAGTCATTCATATGATCTTAGCGCTTTCTGACGAATATGACACTTTTTAATTTTAAACTCTCCAAAATTCCTTGGGTTTGAGTAGTCATATTTCCCAAGGTTCAGTGTGGAGACTACCTTAGCCTTCTGCCAAGAAGTAGAATAAGACATTCCCTAGGTTCTCTCTGGATAAATGCAATCTACGTT
Source organism: Hermetia illucens (assembly GCF_905115235.1). Taxonomy (NCBI): domain Eukaryota; kingdom Metazoa; phylum Arthropoda; class Insecta; order Diptera; family Stratiomyidae; genus Hermetia; species Hermetia illucens. The sequence goes on from NC_051852.1 coordinate 9,667,704, forward strand.
AAATGCTTTAGAATGCTCAAAGGACAGTATACCAACTCTGGTAACCATTGCTCTCACAGGGTTTTGATTTCTTTCGCAATGTTTTCGTGTCGAGAAGTTATCCGAAACTGATAATTGGTACAAGGATAGGGAGAGATCCCACTTCTGTCACCTGTTCTACTAAACGGTGTACTTCCAAAAGAGTCTGAACTTACTCCACTCTGGAGCTCGTGAAATTACCACTCGGTTTCCTAAGAATCTCCTACTTGACCGACTCATACCTTTTAAGAACTCTTCATAGCTTCGAAGTTTTTTTACATTCCATGTCCTGACAGTATCACCTAGAGCAGTCTAGTTTCGCAATTCTTAGGAGCCTCTTGCTTTTACAAACAGGTTGTCTGGTTAACTTTTTGACTTTTAGTAGTTCTCGATTCCACCTGGCAATTGTTTTAAGACGTTTACTTTTGGTAATAGGCCAAACCTCTTCAAAGCACTCTAGAGGTGCGCGATTCAGAGTTTCCAATTGATCTTCTATCGCCAAAGGAGTCCTTAGTCGTCTAGGGAGCTCAACTTAATTGCGATGAAGTTCCTAGGGTTTCCTCTTTGTTTTACAGTAAAAGCGTGACAAAATTCTACTCGTAAATAACCGTGGTATGACAGCGAAACTTCATCAATCACTCACTAGTCTCTCATCAACTCTAACATTTTTCAAGTCTACCAATTGGATAATCTTTGGCAACTGGTATGGGTTTCACAGTGATTTCCAGCTTATTCACACCTTCCGCTGAAGGTACTTCCTCGTTGCTCCCGATTTCTCTACATATTGCCCATATGTGGTTGTTCCGTAGCGCCCATATTCTCATTCCTAAGGAGCGGTGTCCTTTTTCGTCATTCCTTTCCCTGACATCGGCTGGTAGCCTTCCTAGCTTCATATGGTGCTTGGTCTGCACATACCGATATCAGGCCAATTGCGTTCACATCACGTTCCACTTGGTAGAGCCAGAAAAATGTTCTGACAAGCAAAATTTAGCCTGCAGTCCACCCTCATTTGTGGCTGAAGTTTCCTTCTGGCACCGTCCTTGTCTCATCCGTTCTCTGGAAGATTTAAGCAACACGCCGCAGTCAATATACTCCTTTCCAGCTGACCGCATATAACCATGAAATTCAGGCTGCTCTGAAATGGAGAGCATATTTTCCATAGGTTTTCCTTGAGGAACGTGAATCTAGTGGGGGTTTCAGTCACCGTTTAATTGATCAAAGTCACGGGTGACTTGGAAGCCTCTGACTTCTTACCACTTGAAGAGTCAATATTCGTCACTTCCGTTTTCATGTTATGTACACTCTTAGTTTTGTAGCGAACTACTGCAGGCTTTTCCACCACAAAAAGCTGGTAGCCGAGGGGAGAAGCTCCCTCGTAATTTCCATGATTTGGGAGTCAGTTCTCATAAGTAACAAGACGTGGATCCAATAGTACTTGGTACCAAACTTCAATCCGGTGCTCGGAAACTGGCCGTAGCTACAGAGTTAATTAATTTAGCAAGTTTTGCTAACTGCCTGGAAAGACCTATGTAAGCCACAATGTCTCGAAAAAAGAAACTTCATCCTACAGGGGTCCCACCCTGTAATGACGCAGAGGAACACTCACCATTAACTTACGAAGATGAAAAAGGCAACATGAAGTCTAGTCATGAAATCAGTTGAGCGATTGGTGTCTTCCTTATCCAAAAAGTCAAAACGAAGTTTGGTGCTTAGCCTTGATGTCGAATGATGGGAACTACGTTTGGCGCTAATTAGTATGCTCGCTTCGGATAAGGATAGCTAAGATGACCATCTAAAGAACTCGTCATGTGGGCAAAAAGTGATCGTGCGGTTTCACTGAAGTACTGCAAATATTTCGGAAGCCTACTTCGCTAAGGAGAAAGCATTAACTGGTATTGGGAGGGGAAGGAGAAAGTTTGGCCTCTCTAGTCCCTAAAAAAACTCGGCGGCCATTCCCGCGCCTCAAATTGTAGCTATTTTCATGTCAAAGCTTTTGGGGATTGACTTTGAAGTTCATCCTCGCAGGTGGAGAGACGGTTATGAAATGAGAAGCGAGAGATCCTCTCTATCAAACCACGTTGAAAAATTGCAGCATTCAACCCCCACAAAAATTTATGGGGCATCAAATAAAGGGTATTTCGATATCATCATTTGAAATTTTGAACTGTCAGCCCCCTTTAAAGAGGGAGGGTAGCACTTACCTCCTGTTGAAAGGTTATGATGCCCCGAAAAGGAGGCATTGGCAAATCCAAATCTACTATGATGATATACGGATGTACGCAAGTGTGAACCGTGGTGGTCATAACATCGGAACACAATTTTTTGGCACCGAAATTGGACCACGTTTCCAAAATTAGTTGAAGCAATTGGGTGGTGGCAAAGTCTGCACGGAGCTCCTATAGTCTTTGCGGTTGACGGGGCTTCCCGAGAGCACACAGGTCATCCTGACATGTGCGAATTCGGAGTCTCTGGACACGTCAGCCCTCATCGCGAACAGAACTCATGAAGTCCACGTGCAACCCATGGTTGGTTCTCGCAAGTGTCCCGCGAGAACTCAAGCAAGGTGACTCAGGTGCAGCAGATGGTAGCAGCATTGACAGTTACGTTCTCTGAGTTGGCAGAAGTCGTCGGTGCTTTTCGTTCGGGAAGCAGGGCTATATCAAGGTCTCGGATAGTATGTCCTCGAGACCTTCGGCAAGTATCGGGGCATGCTAGTAACATCGTAGGTTCGCCAAAAAAACTAAGAAATGTACCAACCCCTGCAATCTCTCACCGAATAAAACCAGGCTTGTCGGGAGGTATGGCGACTGCTACCCGAAACGCAGCACCACTTCGCCTGACAATCTACGACCCCACTGCAACTGCCTGGTCGATACTGGTGCTGAGGTCTCCGTTCTTTTCATATCCAGGCATCATAATTTAATTTCGCGGCCTTTGCAACTCGCGGCAGCAAATTCTTCGAGGATCCGCACGGGTAAACTTGTGTTTAGGACTTCGAGCGTTTATTGGTACATCATTATCGCGGGCATCAGCATTCTCATCATAGGTGCGGATTTCCGGCGCCACTATGGTTTGCTAGTGGATTTATGGTACATAACAGACCCTTCATTGACCCTACAACCTCCCTTAGGTCGTCAGAAAAAATCTCATCCTGCTCATCCAGTACTCTTTCCATCGTTTTTGAAGACGTTGCCGACGCACGTATTCGCGTATTTCTTCGAAAATTCTCATTAAGCATGATGTTCAGCACCACATCAACACTACTGGCTCCACATTTCTCTTTAAAATGCATCTATTACCACCGCAGAAGGTCGCAGTTGCGTGTAAAGTGTTCGAAGAACTTCTTAAGCAGGGTATTCACAGATCTTTAGGCAGTTGCTGGTCTTCGCCACATCACATGGTCTCTAAACCCAATGGCAAGTGGAGACTTTGTGGCGACTACAGACGTCTAAATGCTTAGACGATTTCAGACCGGTACCCCTTCCCACTCATCCACGATTTTGAGCACTCCATCGCAAACTGCCGTAATTTTTCTGGCATACTATCAGATCCCTGTAGCTCCCGAGAACATTCCGAACCCTTTCGGAATTTTCGAGTTTACTAGGATGACTTTTGGAATGTGCGACGCAGGGCAAACCTTTAAAAAATTCATTCACTTCTGTTTCGTATATTTGGATGATGCTCCGGTTGTCTTCCCCTGAATCCGAGCATTTAGAACACCTCGAGTGCTATTTTCAGTATCTCCTTGAGGCCACCTGATTACCCCTGCAGGCATTAATTTGGACCCAGTCAAGGTACAAGCAATTTCGAGCTGTTAAAATCTGAAAAGGTTTTTGGACATGTTAAACTTCTATCGTCGTTTCTTGACAAGGCCACCCACCATCAGTTGATCCTTAACGCCTTTTTGTCTGGGAAAACCAAAGACTGGTCTGATTGTGTGGTTCTCAGAGGTTGTCCAGGCGTTTGAAACCACAAAGCAACAGCTGGTGGATGCTACACTTTTGGCATCCCCTCAGCAAGATACACCCCTAAACACATTCGTCGATGCCTCCGACATTGCCGTAGGTGTTGCTATTCACCAAGAAGTGAATCAAACCTGGCAGCCATTGAATTTCTTCTCCAAACAGGTCAATCCAGCTCAAAGGAACTACAGCACCTATAATCGTGAGGTATTAGCCACTTACCTGGCAATTATCATAAATACTTCCGGTACTCCCTTGCCAGGCAGGCCGTTCACAGTGCTCATGGATCATAAGTCACTTACTTTTGTTTTGAAACAAAAGCCTGACAAAGCGTCCTCTCCCCACTTTCGGCACTAGAGCTTTAAAAAAATGTCAGGCGATGACGGTTTTACGGTTTCCTACCAGAGCAGAGGCAAATCGTCTGCCCAGGGCAGAGGTGAGGCAGCGTCTGACGATATGTGGTTAATTATGTAGGATGGAGTGTTGACGCTACGTCTTTCTGACGGCGTGACAACCATTGAAAGAAGCCATGAGGAATTAAACACTTCTTAAGTGGACATGGAAGTCATCGGGCTTCTCTACATCGACTTGATCACGACGAGGATGCCCACGATGTGGTAACGTGACCGCGAATGTAGAGCAAGTTGCCATAGGTTAACCGCGCATCGAACTAGACTGCACGCGATCGCAGACAGGCGCTTGACACAGGGAAATATAGTGGAGTTCATGCTGGAGTGAACGGAGGATTGGAGTCAAGTAAGGGAGAGGGAGTGTAAGGGAGTTCACCAACAGTTTAGGCAAGAAGAATTGCCAAGAAAACAAGAAAGGGAGGGAGCCATATGTGAGCCACAGCTAAGATTTGATCCAACCCCGCGGTAGTTTATAGCATTCCCATGCGGAGAGTGGAAGGAGAAGAAGGTGGTTTTGGTATGTCAAAATCTCACATAACTACATGGTTATAGCCAGCAGTAGGTTTTCAACCTTCCACCTACCAACGATAAAAAAAGACAGACAGACAGGCAGATGGATAGACAGACCTCAATTTTGTTTCACGCGAAACTTTCAAAGGGGTTTTCGCTTTTGATCCCTATTTGCTTACGATTAGAGATTTTTAATTTCTTTTTCTTTGTTTTGAGCCAGTTCTCAGTACCTCGCGGAATTGGAGTCATATTTTATAAATCCCTAATTAAACCAATTAACTTTTATAGCAAACCCAGACTTCACTAATTGCAAATTTCTACACAGTAATCCATTTTTTCCCCAATATTGTGTACACTATCGTCTACAATATATTTCACTATCTTTATCTTAAAATCAATTTATATTTACACGATATCCTGCCACACGAAAAAACTCAAACAAGCCATCAATATTATTTGTTTACAATGTCAGGCCAATGAAATTTATTAGTTCGTACATAAAAAGCGCGGTACTATCAACAAATCGGCCGCAAGTCTCACATAATAGAATAAATTCTTGATTGATTGATCACCCCACAAATGAGAGTCTTCTACAATATTCAGATAGAAAAGAAAACCAACAAGAAATGACAGTATCTGCTTTAGTCTAGACTATTTAGATGCTTTGTAGATATTTTTGGGTTAAGGGAAGATTTAGATTTTGTGGAAATTTATCCGTCCAGGGAATGGGTATTTAAGGTCAAGTTTAGGGAAATTAGATTTTTAGGTGGAGTTCGGGAACTGGTTTTTTTTTCGAAAATGTCCAAGGAATCTTGATCAATTTATAAACAAGCTTTTCTGGCTAATTTTTTGGGTAAAAGGAGACATTGGATTTTTTTTCAAAAATTTTCTGTTTTATCTTTGTAAGTAACGTATTTCGGGAACCAGTTGTTGGTCCCTTCAATGCTAATTATAAGCAAAATGGTCGGATAACGATTTTTGGTTTTAAAATAATAAAAGATTAAAATTACAAATTTAAGCAAAACTTAGATTCTAAAATATTGAAAAAAATCCAAGATTGTAAGATTGAAAAATTAGAAAAAAATCAAATTTCTGAAGTTTGAAGTTGTCACCTTTAAAATTCTTATATGATATTCACGTATGAGGTCATGGTATGATAATATCTTCTTCTGCTATCTTTTTGTCAACAGAAATTTTTTATAGTAGTTCCCATCACCAGATAATCTCCAATTATAAAATGGATATCAGAGGTTGTAGCCCTTTTTTTCGGCCACCCATGCAAGTCCCATAAATAAAAAAAACCTGTAGAATATCAGTAAGCGCGGTATATCATGATCAAAAAATAGAAATCACAACATTACTCAAATATTCGATAAGTGATAAGGTCACCCCACAAAACAGCAGCCACACCGAATAAAGCAGCTACAAAATGAATCTAAGTCGATCGGGGTTCACAAAAAAGCTATGCAAAGCATGTTATACTCGCGTATCGAATCTGAAAGTGTTATTTTCAAAAAAACCGATAAATTTCGTTGGTCATATCACATTCGTTTATGTGGGATTAAAATTCCGAGAGTGACATAGCATTTTGATGGATTAAACAACAAGAGGGATTAAGCTTTAGTTAAGCATTGTAGCTGCGAAAATAAAAGGAGAATGAGAACACAATTAACGATGGGGGAAGTGAATTGGTTTGGGTTGGATTTATTTTTGGCCTCCACGTTGATGCATTGATTTGATGATTTCTTTGTAACCAATTTTGTTGTGTTGTTGATTTTATTGATGGGAAGTGCATTTAAAATGTTTGGGGATTAATTAAAACTAGATCAGATTAGAATTTTTTATTACCTATCTGATTAGTACCTAGCTATACTGTAATGACTATTTTGGTTTGGGATGATCAGACGACTATCATGAGGGGCTGAAGAAGACCTAGAGCTCTCCGAAAACCTACAGTCCCAGGGGTTTTCCGTGAGCACCTGTTATGGAGACTTAATCCCACGGTCTTCTTACGACACGGATTGATTTTGTGACCACAATCAGAGCCCCACTGTGACAAGCCACAACGGTACCAGTCTATACCAAGTTCATGGCTCAGCATTCATACTGGGGGATGCAAGACCTACCAAAATCTCCATCGAAGGTCTCTTCAAGCTTGAGCATAACCACAACCCCCATGAAACTCCCACTAGGGGGCCTACCGCAAATAACCGAGCTGTACTCACATACAAAGGGAGTTCACCCGAAGTATGAGAGTCCAGAAGCTATCCCGGTTCCCATGGTACCAGTATACCCCTGGTAAGGTTTCGTGACAAATTTGCCACCTGAGATGAGTCCCCGTGCAGACTCGGGTCTGATCGCCCTGATTAGGCCTTTGGAACATTCGCCTACTGCAACACGGCCGACAAGCCAAAGTGAGTGTAGCGTCTCCCGGTGCCACCACTATGGAGGTTCTCCTCGGTCACTTGGCTTTGGTTTGGCCGATAGGGTTCCCGCCCCGTCTTCCTCACCGCCACCTCTGAGCACCAGCAAAACTAACAAGAAATTGGCTAAGTTGACCGTGAAGGTGTCTGCCTGTAGATACTGAAGTTCCATCAAAACGCTCTGTCGACACGCGCTTGCACGACTCTGTGCTAGTGAGTTTCGGGAATGCGGGGGTTCTTTGAGCGTTTCGATCCCTCACATGTCATTCTTACAATTCCCGTGTCTATATCAGTGCCTGGATACGCACCGGATGTTGAAAATAATCGAGCAAACAAGGGGATTCGCGTAAGCCTAACGAGTTAAACGAAAACAAGTGCTGAACCCTGAAAAATGAAAATAAAAAAGTACTGACAGCTCGACCGCGCACGTGGAGCCATTGACCTGAGAGCCGCGATCAAGGGAGGAGGGGGGAGGGAAATCCACGGCGGATCACAGTCTCCAACGCTGTTTCTTCTGCCTCAGATGGTTATTGAGACGCGGCCTCTGAGGTTCTCTCCCTTCTTAGACACCCTTTAACCTTTGCCCTGGAGGATGTCCCTAAAATCTAGGAGTTTCACTGGGATAAGGAGGAGGAAAGACGAAGTCCTTAAATCAAAGTAATCTAGTTACGCGTAGGGGGAATAGTTATAGTAGGGATGTACATATCCATGCTGATAAATCTTTTTAAAATATCGTTAATTGGGTGCAACTCCAGTTGCATGATTTAGGTTGAAACACGGAACCCTGAAGACTGGAGCCCGCAATGCTCTCAGAAATTCCGTTGGCTACAATAAGTATCTATGAGAATATTTACGTGTGTGAATTCTCCACCTGGGTTATTTTCATCCGGATCGGCGGCTCTTCTGTATGGAATTCACTGTGAATTAACGTGAATCCTGTTTATATTAAATTGCCAGAGTCTGCCCGGACAAAGGGTTGTAATCCCGAGTCCCTATTTTGTTTTGTTCGTACACGGACATTACGTTCATTTCATGAAAAACACGTCCAACCCACCTGAGACGCTTCGACATGTGGCATGCGAACCCTCTGTAAACCACCACCAGGTCTCTTCAGTCTTAACTCCGCGAGACCAACATTTAGGTGTTGCTTCGCGAAAGGCCGGGGGGGTACGTGAATGCATTTTCGCAGAGAGTGTTGGACTCCCGGTTCAGTAGACGTCGGACTACCAACTAAACACCTCCCCTTCGTCAGAGAGCTGGTCTGGAACCGTTTGTCACATTACTTCGGGCTAGTCCCCGAACTTTCTCGCCTTGCGGAGCCTTCAAATTAGGGATTTCCTTTCGCCAACGAGAGAGGAGAGGAGGATGGGAACTGTCAGTTCCCGAGTCTTGGTAAAAGCAGCCCAGCTAGCAACACCGTTGCATGGGGTTAGATGGACTAAATCGTTCTTCGCGAGTCCTTCCATGCCGGTGATTACTTCTGTGGCTGTGAAAAGTAAATACGTATTTTTTATGCCTTATGAATGCATTCAAGATACACTTCCGTCGAGCACGTACCTGACTAGTCCTAGACGGAGCCGAGGGCTGACCGTTCTAGGCACGAAACAACCAAGCAGCGCCAGGTGCACAATCTCGAGTTGGGAAAATCAAGAGAATCTTCCGCGCTTACTTCCGCTAACTTTCGCATGCTCTTTCCGCCACCAGAAAGAGTTAAGAAAAGATCAATGTTAACATCCGAAATTGTAGCGCACGTAATTTCTTTGAATGCCTCCCTCTGGTCAAGTTTGTCACCAATCACTGGCATTAAAATTTAAACACAGCGAATTGAACATAGGGATACCAATGATAACGGACTAGGGATTATTCAGTTAACAGTATCGCACCAAATGGTTGTTGGGAGTACCTGGTTTGCGCGGAAAGCGGTCCAAAAACATACCTGGGCCTCTCCAGACGGGGCCACTTTCAACCAAATTGACCACGTGCTGGTTGATCGCCGCCACCTCTCAGCCTTGATGAATGTCAAAACATATAGGGGGCCAATATAGATTCGGATCACTATCTCGTTGGCATGGTGTTCCGAGCTCGAATAACAACACCACCCAGAATCCCCTTTGACAATCAGGTGAGAATGATCACTGAAGCCATCCACAACACAGCCCACAGCCACACCTATATGAGGGAAATGGATGGTGCAATAGACACCCTGGAGATGAAACATCAACAAATGATCTTCACAACTACCTGAAGAACGCTATCATGGTTACGGCCACAAACATACTTGGCCCCAGCCGCAAAGGGAGTCGGAAAGGCTGGTTTGACGATGAATGTAAGCTAGCAACGGAACGGAAGAATGCCGCATACCGAGTAATGTTGCATTCTCAAAGAACGCGGTCACGGGCAGAGACTTATCACGAACTCCGTACTAGGCACGGAAGTTTTACCAACAAGTTAGCAGGATGAAGCCTTACACACCTCGATGTTCATCCTGCCGAGACAAAGAGGGAAATCTGATTTTCGACAGAATGGGCATATCGGAGCGATGCGTTGGGTATTTTGATGAACTGCTCAACAATCAGAACATCGGTGAGTTAGAGGTCCCGCCAACTGAAGACGAGAGGCAAATGCTGCCCACCACGAAGTATAGGAGAAACAGGCCCTGCAATCCATCGGCATAAAAATCATAAGTCGCAGGAGCTGGTGGAATTACAGCCGAGTTAGTTAACTATGGAGGGAACCCACTACGCCAAGTGGTTCATCAGCTGATGCTCCACAAGACTAGATGTCTATTTCATCTTATAAAAACTGTTCCGCTCGAAGCATCTCACCATGGAGTCAAAGCTCTTACTGTACAACACAATGATCTTGCCAGTCCTCAGGTATACCTCGGAGACTTGGGTTCTTAGCAAGAAAAATTGTGTTCGAGAGAAGAATCCTCCGAAGAATTTTCGGCCCCGTACATGAGGATCTATGAGCGATACCATGACCGTCCGGTTGTGGATAAAATCCGGCTCAATAGGTTACGGTGAGCGGATCACTTAATCCGTATAGATGAGGATGATCCAGCCTGGAAAGTGTTTAAGGGCAATATCTATGGTAGGAAAAGAAGACGAAGCAGACCCTGCCTGAGATGGAGCGATAGCGTAGGTCAGGACGCTAGACAGCTTTTAGGGATATCGAATTGGTGGACCTCGGCGCAAAACCAGGATGTCTGGAGTTCCTTATTAAGGCAGACTTAGACCGGATACCGGTTGTTGCGCCGTTGATAATGATGATGGAGACAAAAGATTCACAAGACTGTATGTCTATGAAAGCCTGGAAATTAAGGCAAGAGACCCCAGAGAACTAGACGGATACAAGAGCCTAGAAATATCCTGGCTAGCCAGAAATAAAAGGATAAATAGCCCCCCTGACAGCGACCTCAGTGGCCTCTTAAAGTTCAAATATTTTATTTCCTCTTCATGCAGGCAAGAGGGGGGAGGGTTGACTTTGGGAAGAAACTCTCGCTCTCCCTCCGGTAAACAAAGTTTTACAATACTCGATACGGAACTTGGATTAATGCAAAGCCTAACATCAAGGCTGTCATAAAAAGGCGAATTGATGAAGAAAGAGGTTGACAGCGTTGTCCAGGTTAGAAACAAAACTTGCACGGAAAAACCTAATTAAACTCAAAGAAATAAGGAGTTAACCTGTCTATTACCTTCAACCGGATAAAATAATCGCTGGCGTAATTATGGGAAGGCACTGAGTTGAATTAAATCATGGACAATTCTTTGAGCTCACTGAAAACCAATGAGCTACTTCTCCGTAAAATTCGATGCTTAGTAGAATTACATAGGCAGCTACCAGTTATCCTAGACAAATTCAATGGTTGATAGATAAGTTAACACACGTCCTCAAACCATGAACCAATCATTCTATAATGAGAAGAGAGGAAGCAATAAAATGGATTAAGCAAATCGGAACTATTTAAAAAATAGAATTCCATATCCATACAACTACTACTTATCTAATTGCTTCCTGATGCTGAACGCGCCCTCGGAGGCTTAGCACTCGTATGCGATGTGATAGGAGGACGGAAGTGGCAGTGGATAGGTCACACATTAAAGAGGGGGCTATGCCATGCAGTACAATCCACTCTCCCAAGATGGCCGACGAGTGGGTCGCCCCAAGCGCACTTTACGCAGAACAGTAGACCAGGAGTACGAGCGTCTCGAAAAGCCGTAGTGGGAGCTGAAGCGCATTTCAGGTAACCACGAGCGATGGCGCGTAGGTATGGTTGACACGCGATACCTCACCAAAGGGTGCAAAGCAACCATAAGGTTAACAGAAATTCATTCGATTGGGATAAACGTGGTGAAAGGCGAGTGGGTTGGGAGAATTAAGAAAGAACGGTTTAGGCTAATTTCTATTCTCTTTCTACGTTGAACAGACGGTCCTCATCTGAAAACTGATGGGAATAGGAATAGTTTTCGTTACACTACTTAATTTTGGATTACTCGTCGGCTAACCGCTTAGGATGTGACAGACAACTTTCTAGAAAATTTTACCCTGCCCAAGGTAACTCTAGTAAAGGACGTTTTGGTGGTTAGATACAAAAGCGCGTATGACTATTTGAGTAGAGCTTAATCCATCCCGATGCAATTTCCAAAAAATTGGTGCTATCGCTCTTGGCAAGCTATTCAATCCTATCCGTATTTTGGTGCATCGTAGGTAGGTAGATGGGTACCAGTGGTCTCTCCGAGAAACCCAATTAGAGTTGTAGCGTGCTATTTTGGAACCACAAACTCCTGGTACCATGTCTGCTTTGGGAAGAGCAAGGAGAGCGGACTCCAGCCGGGTCAGAACCTCAGAGCCAACTCGTAACATTGGCCAAAGATAACAGGTCCTCCATAATGCGACTAGAAATTTCTTTAGGGTCCTCAAAGAATTGCTTACCTAGTCTTCAGAGCCGGGTCCTAGTTGGAGCTGGGCAATTAAAAGAAGGTGCCTCAGGGTTTCTTCCTCCCCTCCAATTATATAATAGGTTATGTCGAGTCTGGAGGCCTGGTCCCCTATAGGCTAGTACCTCGCGCGTGTCTGGCCCAAAAGCCTCGTTATGGACCGGTCATATCTTCCCTAACTTGATGCAGCTGGTGAGCCCTCGCCATCTAAATTATATATCGTACTCTTAAGTCATTTGCTAAGGCTGAAAATGGAAATGACCACAAGAGACCAGGACAGCTCCTACTTCACAGGCCATTAGCGCTATAAGGTCACGAATCAATTGCAATTCGAGGAAATCAAATTCCACCTAAATTAAAATATCAAATTGCAATTAATAAAGTGCAACCCAGAAAACTGATCCATAAATTACAATTAACCATTCGACATGAGCACATTATTGTCTGGAATCCAGTGCAAGGAACAAAATAGACTCCATTGTACCAATTGAATATATACTCGTCTATGCATGCATAAACACTGCATCTCCATGTGTAGACTATTACTGACTAAATGAACAACAAATAATAATTCAGGTGAATTTCCACACACATTTCTATTAGCACTTGTACCGCTCAGATGCATACATCTATAAATTGTTCAGTAAAAAGATCTTAGAAATGACTCAAAGCAAATGAAATATCTCACGGTTCCGCTTAGAAGCAAAAGGAGAGAAGTTTTGGAATGAAACTGAAAATGACATTATAATTAATGTTTACATAAAGTCAAGGTGACGAGGAGTCATTTAGTTGAAAATGAACATAAAATAAAAAGTATCTGAACAGTTTGTTAGTATAAATGACTTGACGAAGATAATCCATTGTTTTGGCAGAGATTAATTTAAAATCATGGGAAATGCATGATTTTTAGCTTTTTTGTTTTAATTCGTTTCTGTATCTAAAAGTTGTCCTATGAAGTTATTATATAGCATTTCAAAATAGAGAGAAATGATAATTCTATATTCAAGATTTTATCGATAGTTTTTAATAAGAATCCATGGCGCCATAAAGTGACTTTACAAATATAATCAATTTATCTAAAAAGTAAATAAAATTGAACACCCAATCCCACTCCCGAACGGAACAAAGGTCAAGGAAGAAGAAGATTACATAAAATTGACACTATATTTTCATGAAAATTAAAAATTCAATTAAAACTTTATTTCATGGGCCAAAAAGAACCAGAGCTAATTAATCTTTAGGAAGTTTCCCAATATGACGCCTCATTTATTTCTTCGGAAAAATCATTCTGTTACTAAATATTATCAATAGTCATAAATTCTCTTTTAAAACCAATCTAAAATCTAAGCAATACGTGAAAAATACAATAACAAAAGCATTTAATACGCTTCCAACATTCGAATAAAACCATTCCATGTATATATACAACGCTACAAATAATCTTTACTATTCAGATTAAAAGTTCAAACACGCGATTATCCAATATAATAATCCATGCGGGATATATATATACTCATGTGTATGTATTTGTACATATGAATATCTCCTATATATCTTCAAAAAGTCTAAGCAGATGTGGTGAACGTGCTTTTTTGATGGCGCCCAAGACAATAATATTTTCTGACTATTATTTTTGGAGAGTCTCCCCAGGAATTTGTTCCAATTAAATGATTGTTTCTAGTCCATTTAATTATGATTGAAGTATCTCTCGTGCGCTATATTGATGTAATATGAGTGTGGATGGTATATTAAGTATAATATATATGAAGGCTTCTTATGGTTTAAGATAGAAGATACTCTTTGAAAGAAGTGAAGGCGTGGGCTGTATAAAAGATGTTATCATTATGATTGATTCTGGAGTACTATTTTTTCTCAAGGTAAATTTACTCAGCTCGTGATGCGAAATTTAAAATATGATTTACGGCTTTTTAGCATAAAAGAATGATAAATCATCGAAAATTACCAAAGAATTTGAAGATGGTTTCTAGTTGAATTGACAATTTTTTTTCGGAATTGAAACCATTTTATAGTGTTAATTCTATCACATATGAGTATATAAAAATTATATATTAAATATAGAAAAAATATAACCAAAATCTTTCTCAAAATAAACCATACTATATTTAGATAACTTTCAAACCAGCTACCAAGCAAGTACTTTGTTACAACATTCAGGGACATTTCAGAATTACCACTGAATTCAAATTATGCTCTCTAACCGCCCACACTCAATTTTGAATCAAAGTCAAACATCTTTTCTGGTTTGAGGGTATGAAAGTGAATTAACCATAAACATGATGGATAAAGTACATTTATACTTTACATTTAGATAATAAAAATAAATGACTTTTGACTTACATGATGGATTTGTTGATGCATACATATATGTATGTGTATGTACCTAACTGACTTGATGGTTTTTTAAATAAATTCGTATATAAGAAAAATGGAATGATGGAAAGAACAATAAAATGTTATAAATGAGAGCAGAAGTCAGAATAATTTATACTTTAATCAAATTTGATTAATGCTCATATGAAATTATTCTAAAAATTGTTTTCAAGGTTTGACTGATTAGATTAGATTATTGTTGAACATTTCTAGATCTAATTTTATTTTTAAAATAATGTCTGGTCTGTATATTTAATGATCTTTTTCCTTTTTTACAGGTAAATACACTGACTCTAACAGGAAGGAGATTTGGATCTATCTGAAAATTAGATTATTAATAGTAAGTAATAATCATTATGTATAGAGTGTCTTTGTTAACTAATTTAGAAATATAATATATTTATAATATAGTTTTCTATCTAAAGAGATTTATACAGTACTTAGGCTACTATTTTTTCCTGCTTTAATGAAATAGCTTTAAAGGAATAGCACTGAGAGAATTAATAACTATAAAATAATAAAAAAATATTAAAAAATTCACTAAAATAATTAAAATAATATTTGAGAATCAAAAAACTGAAATAGAATATTTATAAATAATTTTATCATCATTATCTTTTATCATCATCTCATCTTTTAATTCTTTGGGTTAATTTTTTAAATATTTTTTCCCTAAAGTGGTGCTGGTCTACGACTCCCTACACAATCACGTGTGAGAATTGCGGAAAACGCTCGACAAATTTCTGGTGCAACAAGGGGCGGTAAGATGTTGTATCCGCCCCGCCGTTATTTCGTAAAAGGAGCACATGATGAAGAGATTCATTTCCTTAGCCCACTTTATCTGCTGCCTATGTGAACCTGCCCCAGATTGTGGCGAAACAGCTGCATCAGGCGGAAAAATGCTCCTGGTCGTAGTGGCGCCTAGTAGTCGAACCGGCCCACGACTAGCGGTTTCACCACCGTGTTGTCCATTACGGGAGCCGGACTCAGTCACCAAGTCAGACGACTCCCGCCGGTTATCCGTACCGGACCTCAAGTTTCTCCTTCTCCTCATTAGATAGATTCGCATTTTATACCTCCTCAGTGAGTAATCTGCAAGACTGCAAAGCTGCTGCACTTTCTTCGCCTACTCCCTGAGACGCTGCGGTGGCGTACAGCCATTCAGGCTGAAGCTATCCATGCCCCCTCCTCCAACTGGGCTTGGGACCGGCTACGCAGATTATTATCATAATCATAATGATATTCATACGTATCCATTGGTATACGTTAGTAGACAACAGAAAAAAATTATGAAGTCAGAAAGGTTCAAAACCTACTACCAGTGGTTCCTGTCATACATATAGTCGACGTAGAACTCAACGAGCGAGATTTCTATTAAGAAAGCGTCAGGTAGTTGCCTGCAGACATGCAGGTGTTCACTGCTAGGGGGACGGCCAACGCGGCCGTTGTCATTAATGATACGCGTCTAGATTTTGTCTGTGTTGATTTGGAGCAGTATATCGCGTGCCTGGATGAGGTGGTCCTGCGTATTCGCACAATACCATTCATCCTGGACGTGGTCGCGAATGCGGTCTCCTCTTTGTGGTACAGTAAAACTGCGCATTCCATATCTTGTCACCGTGCTAAGAAGTATTGTCTGAAACGTTGTCGAACAAGAATTTGTCTCATTTAAATGTCCGATCGTAAGCTCCAGGGCAGACTAACGAGAATGACTGGAGGCGTTTCGTTGGAGAGCATACCGATGACAATTGGGGAAGGGTCTAGTGATATGCAAAGGTAAACGAAGTAACAACATTGTCGGCATCAAGATGAACGGTGACCCTGTGCTGACATGGCGTGACAGTATTTGTGCCTTTCAGCGTGACTTATTTCCAAGATCGAAGCCTTCGATACTTCCTTACGATCGCGCTGAATGCGAGAAAGACTATGAGGCATGGCTCAGATCTCGGAAATCACCTCACCAAGATGGAATTATTAGTAAGATATGAAAAGCCATAGCGGGCCCAATGTCTGTATGGTTGTTGTCTCCGGGAGGTCTCTTTCCCTGTTCTCTAGAAATCTGGCAGAGTTGTTGTGCTTCTGAAATGACCAGAGAAGGATAAGTGTAATCCTCGGTCGTGCAGGGCCATATTCCTTCGTCCGTCCTGTCGCTCTCTATGGTTCTAAGCGTCGGCCGAATATAAAAGACAATCAACGGTATCTTACGGTAATGATGGTTTGATCACATCCGAAATGAGGATATCCGCGTTCAATATGGGGTTGCACCGACCGTGGAAAAACTGAGAGAGAGGCGTCTTCGATGATATGATCACGTAAGTCTCGCTAACGAGAATTCACTTGCCAAAATTGGTCTGAACATCGAAGTTGATGGTAAGCAACCGAAAGGCCGGCCGAAAGAGCAGTGGCTTGGTATGCTGGATGGGAATTCAAACGCCTCGCGATTGCATTAAGATCAGGCATTTGATGGAACCTGATAGCAAAACCGATCATGACGAGCCAACCGCGCTTGTAGGCGGGGCAAATGCTGATAAAAAAGAGGAGGATTGGGAGTGAAAACATCTCCTCTGGTATCTGACAGTCAGTATGCCTTCTGAACTGGCAGATCCATCGATGACGCCTTAATGCATGTGGAAAACTTAATTGTCTATAGTAGGAAAGTATTCTCCCAGGGCGTCAACGAGCAGCTGCCCAGAGGGACCTATCGCTTTTCTATTTATATGGAGCCTGGTCATATATGAACTATTGGACGAGCTTAATTTGGTGGTCGAACGTGTTTCTTATACGGATGATCTCCTCATTCCTGTTAAGGGGAATAGCCGACTTGAGTTTGAGCAGCGGTGTATTGACTGCGTGTGCATTTTAAATCCCTGGTCACTAAAAGTTGGTGTCACCGTCTCAACGGAAAGAAACTGTCGTGATGTAGCTGAAAGGCAACCTTCGTTCCCCCCAGGCATGTGCCTGTGCCTCCACTTGATCAAGCTCAGGATGTGTTTAAACAAATTAGTAGGTATTCTGAGGCGTGAGATGAGGTATGAATGGGGTATTAGCAGGAGAGCTGCTAGATTTATATATGTGGGACTCTTCCTTGCATGTTCTACGTACGGGTCCTCTTTGTTGTACAACTTTGCGTTGACGAGTTAGGGCCGCTTGCGTTCAGAAAGTTGTTAGACGGGAGTGTAACATCTCATTGACAGTTTAGATGGGGTTACATATAAGTACGTCAAAAGTGTGATTGTCAGAAGAAGTTCTGTCACAGACTTTCAGTTTGAGATGGGTTCCCTCCTGATGGAGCATCGTAGCTTGAATGAGTTTCTTCTCTTGCGGAACCTTACCTCCAGTCAGGGCTGTATTCTGTGTGGGACAAACCAAGAGGACAGGTTTCATATTCTCTGTGTCTGTCCAGCGTACTGTGACATCCGTAATCTAGATGAGTAAGGCGTTCAGGTTGTGAATGGTATCTATGACTTTAGCCATTGCCTTGATAGCAGTGATACGCTTCCATGCGCTAATCCATACGCGGGTGCTGCCTTTGGACAAAGGAGGGAGCTGCTCCATCTGCAGTATGATAGGCGAATGCCCATAATGACCGCGGTAGACAGTCACCAGTCTCGTGTATTTTGTGTGAGTGTTGTCTTGTGACGCCTTATGTGTTGTATTGTACGCGGAGCGGTAGTTGACTAATGAAAAGGTTTCGTTGCGATTCTCTGCATCCAGTGAACCCGTTGGGAAGTGCTGTCCCCACGTCCTCGAAGAAGGCGATCGTACCCAAATCTGCAAGGGACTGATCTGAAGTGGCTCTCGCCACGAAACCTTACCGGAGGTTATCTATTATGGGAACCAGGATAGTTCAATGAGCATAAATCTTCTAGGAAAATTCCTGGAAGCTATGATCCCGGCTCGGTTATTTCCGGTTGGCCCTTTATGGGTGTTTCATGGTGGTTTTGGGTGTGCGCATATCACAGCAGTTTAAATCTGATCTCTGTTCGGAGATTTAATTGTTGCATCTACTACGAAAAAGGTTGAAAAATTGAAGCGTTCTCCGCCATCTCGTGAATAGTCAACACCCCTAAGAATCTCGAAGTCTGCACTCACGTCCTTGTGAGGACTGATGCCACGCGGAAGCGGCTGCAGACACCATATTAGGGCCCCTATTAGGTCCTCGAACATGGAGAACACTCTTTCAGACTAAGCGTTAAAGTCAAGCCCAAGACTGTCTGCTTAGACAAGCTAAAGCCTTTTTTCAGGAGGTAGACGTCACTGAGAGGACGAGTAAGCGCCGCATCCGTTTTGACGTCCGCCAATTAACGTCTGTGACCGAGCAACCCCCCCTCCCGGATTTTCTCGTGGACACGTCTGGGTTCAGCTGGGGGCAGAGTGCTATAGCAGAGCGATATTCGAGATTTTTCAAATGAGCGGGATCCGAGTAAATGAGAAAAACAAAACATTTTTCCGCAGTCGCTGCTAATTTCACCTGTCATTAGAACAGGGAACTTTTTATGAAAATATTTCGTCTAATTTAATCTTATGTAATATGAAAGGAATTTAAATGGAAAATGGATCACGTTTCTGTACTCACTAAACATTTGGGATTGATACTGGTGCCTTTATCAACGTTGCCTTCCCCACCGCATTTTCCTATCTGCCTGACAGTGACCTTAGCACGACCGTGTATTCAATTTGCGCCAATCCCCCACTTCGTGAATCCTCCATAAAGTATTATATCAGAGTCAGAGTAAACTAACTCAAGCTGTCTCTTTCCTTCTATTCGTGATGGTCCTCTCCCTAGTTTATAATATATAAATGAAATTATAAAGCTGATCGCAACCCTGTCCTCCTAGCATAAGAGCATTTCAGACACCGAATTTTCCGGTGACACTAATTCATTTAAAGTTTTCTTTTGGTTTGCCTCTTCATTAATAAATCTCGGGTACTGGAAACGTACCTGTCCTGGGTCCTCCGGTTCTCCACCAGAATTGAGGCAAGCAGGTGATGTGTCCAACTCTAACCTGTAGATGTACTGCTGGCAACCTCCTTTTCTCGGAACTGAGTAAGATTATTCATCTCTATCGGTTGTCTTCAATCAATCAGTACTGTTATGGTACCTGGGAAGAAGGTTTACTATAAAATTATTAAAGCTATTGTCGCAAAATTTAATGGCGGTCTGAAGTCTGTAAAGCGTTTTACGTGAAATGAGTACTATGATTTCGTGTTCGCTTTAAAAAGAAGAAAAGGCGTTCCCATACATTCGAAAATGGTGAGAGAAAAAATATGTTTGCCTCAGACTATGGTCCTGCGTATGGATATTAACTAAAAGAGTTCAATTAATGCTTTTTGGAACTGGTTTAACTTTTAAAATTGTTTAGAAAACACCGAAGTTTGGATTCAAATTGTATGCACCATAAAATGAGGTCACATTATCTGAACCTATACAACGAAATATTCTGGAAAAAAATAAAATGGTAGACCTATAACAAATTTTAGCCTCATTCCAGTATGTGTTCAAGTAAATTCAATAATTATTATATTTTTGGAGTTCATTCTACAACCCCCACCGTCTCCGAGAAATTCCCGATTACATGCAAATATGACAAAATAAATCTAAAAAATAAATTACATTAAAAAATGTTAAAAGATATTGAGGAAGAAACAGCCTTATTCAAGCACCAAGGTTAAGCGCTGTTAGAGGAGATTAGTTTTTAGATAGGGGACCAAATGCAAGCATCTTCTTTTAGTGATTTCTTTTTAATTTTTTAGTTGATTGTAAAATAGATTAAATTAGTCCACACTAGATAAAGGTTGTAAATTAGAATAATAAATATAGTAGCCATTGTTGGGTTGTGAATTTATTACAACTTTCCTCGTGAGCTACGTTCAACAATTCACTCACTAAAGGAACTTCCTTTCTAAATAAGTTCTAAAATTTAGGACTTAATTCAACCAGTTATCAGGTAATTTCTAGTTCATTCATAGCCATTAGCTTGTCGATTAATCCGATAGCTTCAGTCTCGCCGACTTTTAGGAGTTTTACCAGAATCACGATGATTACAGGCTTGTTCAGCTTTATTGGGGGTATCGCTATAGGTTGGATATTATTGTGTCAAGTGTTGTTGAAGAGAATTGGCGGGAATAAGAAGATCGGGATAAGGATCTAGCGAATCTCGAAAGTACTCACCCCACCTAGATTTGATGTCCCTAACTTTTTACTAATATATCCCCGTTTAATCGTGATTAACGGCGGGTTATGATCCAGAGATTTCAGAATTTCAAAAAGAATAGCCAAAAAGAATAGCCAATCTCTTGGTGCTTAATTCATCCATTCCGAGGCTCCGTCCTGAATTGCTGAGCAGTACGGTTTTTCCGAGGAGTCTTTGTCATATCCCTTTAAGGGAGCTCAATTACTACCATGCTTCAGTTACCTTCTTTTCCATTGGTGCCAAAGTCACAACAAGTGCGTAACCAGTCTCCAATCGGGGTTAACAACGCCACAAAGAGAAGGTCCAAAGTAGAGAATGGAGCTGAGTGTTTTGGGAGTCCAACACCGAGTAATATTTGACTCCCTCCCGGGTGCGCATGACAAAGCAAAGTATTCGGCAGGCTGGTGGAAAGACTGCACCTGTGTTGAGTCAACCTGCTGGTCTAGGCAGACTTCCTGTCGTCTCCGTTGGTAAATAGTGCCAAGTATTTGGATACAAATGACTCTATTACCAGAACTATTTGCTGGCCTATTTATTCATTTAACTAACGCTCCCAATCACGCAGTCCACAGGAGAGGTACCACCTTTGACATACCCATGCCTGCCCAGCTTCACATTAGCATTCATTCCTGTCGAATCAGTCAACGAAGCAACAAGTTCTTTTGGATGCCTTATTTCTCTCTTTAATAATATTATTTTCAAAAATTCGACTGACATAACACAAAACAACTGACATGAATTCCACGGATCCTCTTCAACAGAACCACGCCATTTATTTCCTTATATTAATCTCATCCTTTCAATTCCACACCAGACACATGGAGAGCCGCCTCCAAAACATAAATCCAAAATTAAATTCAATTAAAATTCCATACGGACTCGCGTCTGCCATTAGTCCAAGACTCGGGAAGACAACGCAAAAATGGAATAAATAAAAAAACCCAGAAGACACAATGCTAGAGAAAAGCAGAATTTAATATGAACACTCTCCAAGGCAACAAAACCCATACTTTTATATTGTGTATCTTTGCTGCGTTCAAGAATTATTATGCAAAAGAAGAGGAAGTATCTAACCATGAATTAGCATGCCTTATTCTGCCATCGCCACATTACAAATTTAGTTGCTAGTCTAGTGGTGAATGGTCTTAGCTTCTTCATATCTTTTTTTCTGTATCTTTCCTCCCATCCAAATTGTGCGCCCGACAAAGCCATGAGTATAATACCCCCTTCGTTATGAGTATCTTTTTCATATCGTAAAAGGACACAACCGCGCTAGATTATATATGTAAATGCTTGTTCGTTTTAAATATGGCGCCAAAAGAATTTAATTTTGTTTGTAATTCTCGGACCAACGCAACCATCGCATTCGGGGTTAGATGAGTAGTAGCTAAGGGAAGAAGTGGTTGTTAGTGTTGCATTAACATAATTAGGAAAGATAATATATTTGTAATCTGGGGTAATGAGAATGGAAACATTTATGGGTGGGCACGGTGTGCCGGATTTAGAACTCAATTTGGGAGAGGAAGTGTTGATTGTTTGATAGGTGTGAAAGATATAAATAAATTTTTTGGTTTAAGGGAAAACCTTGTCCTATTAAGATAAGGGAATGAGGGAGAGCGGGGTGCGAAGATGCGAAATCCTTTACCTTCGTTTCATTTTAGAAAATAACGTTCTGAACTGAGCTGAGACAAGCTTAGGTGACGGTATTCAAATAGTTGATGGGACCCCAAACCCCCACCTCCATTATTAGTATTAGTGCTTTTTCTGCAATTACACTCCAGGATTGAAAATTTAATGCAGGTTTCTATCGTTTCCGATAAAAATGGCAACTTCGCAGACCCCCCTCCAACTGATACCCTCCATTATAAGAAGTGTGAAGGGCAGACTACTCTTTCGAGGCTCTTCCTCCTTTAGTATTACATAATGGTCCGTAGCATTCGCCGTGTTGTAAAAGGGCAGAAATTGGATGAACTTGCTTCTGTTTAAGGGGTCCTTCGAAAATCAGACCAACTTGAGCTTTACACTCTCCTAGTTGTTGCTGATCTTAGTGATGCATGAACTGAGAAAATCTCGGGCGAGCTGATCCCCGAGGCTATGACCTAATACCCATGGGCCAACTAGGAAGAATTGAAAGGTGGGATAGGTCCGGCACACTGTCAAGGAAACGCCCGATTGCCATTTTAGGTAGCTTATCCTCCACGTTGTTCCACAATTGGCAAATAGCAGGACTACAAAATATAGATAACCTTCTCCTACTAATTTTTGAAGAGGACTGCAACAAACTTTCATTTTTTTCCGGTTGCGACAAGCGATATCCTTTCTAGCGTTCTTTCCCTAAATTCATTTGCGACGGTTTCGGTGCATTTATACTATGACTTGTACTCGTTACTCCCAAATTGAAGATTACGGTCACCCTGCCGGAAACCAACTCTCTGTTCTCCGCCTTAATTTCTAAGTTTCCCACTGCTAGGTATCATTTTCCCTCCCTCTTACGTCTGTCTAAGGGGTTTTGTGAAGCAAAACCTTATTAAAATCAATTTACTATCTGTCTGTCCGCTTTTTGCTGTCGTTAGCAGGTAGCAAGGTTCAAAATCTATTCCTGGCTCCTGCTATACGGTTATGTAAGACTCTTGCTCAGTAAATCGACCTCCGTATTCTTCGCTTACCATGCGGGACTGCCAGTTCGGTATTACATCTGCGACTTGTATTGTTACTACTTATCACCTTCCTCCGAAGCTCCTCATCCTTCAGCATATTGGGATCCCTCAGCATATTGGGATCGTCTTCATTAACCACCACCACCCATCAAAATGTTTCAGAGACTAGCAAGTGGTCCATAATATTTTCGGGTGGAAAGTGCGCGCCGGGGACGATCTCCAACTCCGATCTGTATCGCCACAATCGCCGTTCGCCAGGATATCGGTGGGCTCCATACCTTCTATCACACATGCTGCTTCGTCTGATATTTTACAATAGACGACCAATTAATCGGTATGAGCCTGCATTTTTCTCCTATCTACTTTGTGTTCCAGTGCCGAGACATATACAGTAGCTGCTTCAAACAAAATCGAGCCAACTCCTCTCAAAATAAGGAGCCGACGACTTTGACTTGCGCAGCCAATCTTCGCCAAAATGTAGTTACTGCAAAAGTCTTTGTTGCTAGACTTTGAAGACGTGGCTTGAAGTCAACTTTTTGGTCAAGCATAAGTCCTAGATATTCGAGTACTTGTTGCAAATATATGGTATGTTCGCAAATCCTAATTTTTATTGATGTTTCCTTCCTTTGTTGGTGATCAGAACTACCCCAAATTTTTTGCCCGGCGAACGCCAAACCAGCGTCTTTTAGTCAAGATCTGATTTCCCAAATTACCTGGTCTGACAAAACCTCGATCTCCCTTAATAAGCTATGATAATCATTCTGATATCATCTACGAAACCAATAATGGTCACCCTTTTGGAGAGCTGTAACCTCAAAATTCCGTCATACAATATTATCGACTTGAGAGGACCGAGTACCGATCCTTGTGGAAACCCGCATGTTATCCGATATATCTTAGGTCCATCGTCCGAGTCCTAACAAGACTAACAAGACTATGCGCGCTTTGTATTTCGGAGTGTTTATTTTGGCTAAAGAGCTGCAATTATTGTGCTTCAGTTGCCAGAATTGAAGGCATTCCCCATATCGGGAGTATCGCCCAAGGTTTATTCCACTATTGCGTCCGCAATTTGCATGACCGTACTGATCGTACTCCCAGTAAATGCCACCTTTTATAACCCGGGATATTGGGGGTGTCGCCTAAGCTTGGATCTTTATTTTTGGTAATCTTCTTCATGACCTCAAGGAGTTCTTCTGTGGCTACCTTGGGAATTTCGTCGTGATTTACCTGAATAGTGTGTCTGGCAAATGACCCAAATCTGTTAGTATTTTTCCTTATCCCCCATGGGTTGTTTACAATATTTAACGCGACACTCACGATACCGGGCCCTACGCCCCGAAGCGCCCGAGTAAGTAGTTCTGAACTTTTAGCTAGCAGTATTCCTGTGTCCTGGGTAGTAGCCTGAAAAGCGAACCGCGAATTGCCGGTCAACGTCGGGACACACTGGAAGTCCTCGTAGCCGTCGATGCCGGCGTCGATGAGGTGATCTGATCGTAGCTCTGTGAAGGTGGTAGTTCGGACGTGTATGATGAACCAGCCCCCTCTAGATATTGAACGGTTATTTGTTGACCTCGTTGCCCCGATCGAGTGCTGATCCACTCGTAAGTACCAGGATCAGCTAAGCATGGGTTTCAGGGAACTGGGCTAGGGTCTTTGCCCCGGAGGCACATCCGTTGCGCTGCGCTGGTGAAACTGATGAAATAACAGGAAAGGAGGAGAAGTTTTACTTCTCGAAATGGCTGCTTACAGTTCTTTCATCTTCTTTCTTTATCGGCTGTGCAAGGTTGTTACGCTGACTATGTCTTCTAGCTTTAGGGCAGACTTTGCAACATCCTTCAATTTCAAAATTCCACCAGAAGTTGGCATTCGTTTCTTGAATATAGGGCGGCCTGACATGGAACATTACTCGCTAGGTACAAATGGAACAAATGTCAACTCAAATGTTCCTTTAAAAGAAATACACAAAACCCTTCATGCCAGAAGCACTGAGCTTCTGGTTTTATACTTTATTTTAAAGGTAGATTCTATGATTGGTGAGTAAGTTTACCGGAAAAGAAATCTATACTGGCTACCTGAACAACTGGCATAAAATTTTTAAAAGAAACCGACGTCTTAGGTATGTAGTCATCGTCGTTTGCGGACGAATTATAGCAGGATAAACTTCATTTTGCTTATAAAATCACTCTCTTTCTCAGTGCGCGACCTTCTCAGAGTTCATTAAGAGTGCAGTTTACGATAGTATCCACTGACTCTTTCATTTCTGAGATTAACTTTTCAACCTGCAGTACACTGTTCCCAAATGCAGCACTTCTCTTTCTCTTCTCCTCCTCTTTCACACTCTCTTCGCCTTTTCCCTCGCCTCCCCACCCTCCCTCCCACCTCTCTTTATCCCAGTCTCCTCCTCTCTCCTCCCTCTGTCTTCCTCTCTCTCTTATCTCTCCTCCTCTCTCTTCCCCTTTCTCTATTCTTCTCTCTCCTCCCTTTCCCGCTCTCTCTTCCTCTCTCCTCCCTCTCTCTCCTCCTCTCTCCCCTCCTCCCCCCCTCCTCTCTCCTGTTTTTCTCGCACTCTCACTCTTCCTCCAACCCCCGTCTCACCCCCTTACATCTTTCTCCTACCCTCTTTACCCCGCTCTTTCGCCTCTCTCCTCCTTTCCCTTTCTCTCTTCCCCCTTTCTCCCCTCTTTATCTCATCTTTCTCTCCTCCCCTCGCCCTTTCTCTTTCTCATCGTTCTTCTATATCCCTCCCTCTCCCTCATCCTCTCTTCCTCTTTCATAAATTGCAAATAATAAAGCAGGACCTGTTGCAGATTCTCTCAAGTATTCACAGATCTAACTGCCGTGCCAAGTGATGCAATGCGTGATGGGATAATTTTCTTCAGCGTGGCTGCAAATTAACTAAGACCCGATCTTCGAAATGGCCTTCTTTTTTTGTTGAAAAGAGGCAACCGTAATTCCAGGCTTTTAGTATGCCCAGGTGTTAATCCTTTTACACAATCACAAACATCTATTGCAATAGCCGGGTTTCGAACCCGGAGCACAACGTCGGGATGATCAAGCTGATTCCCCAACCTTCTCGGCCATCGCACCGCCGAATGATGGACTAGTTTGTCCAGCTTCATCGGCAATATACCCCATTTTC
This sequence comes from Hermetia illucens, assembly GCF_905115235.1. Lineage (NCBI taxonomy): Eukaryota > Metazoa > Arthropoda > Insecta > Diptera > Stratiomyidae > Hermetia > Hermetia illucens. Next base: position 9,694,348 of record NC_051852.1, read on the forward strand.
TTTGTCAGATAACCGAGGTGACGGAACACCGCAGTAGAAGGTGATCCTCGCAAAACCGTCGACCCTTACTCTGGCTTTGCATAGGCCTTTACAACTTGAGCAAGTGGATATTTATCGGTGTTATCCCTGTCCACATATACAATACGTTTTGCAAAGCACTTCTATAAGAAACAGCCACTTCAGAGGCGAATTCTCTATCGTTTCCAGGAAGACAGATATCGCATAGAGGTTACCGCTTTAGACATCCTTTAGTTGCTTAGTTGCTTTGGTCCACCGATATTTGGCATGCGGAGCAGTAGCGCGAGGGTTATCCATTCTATTTCTTTACTCATTAACAAGAGGTGGTGTTTGAAGGCTCGTCATTTACTACTTTAAAATATTTTATTGAGGCTGTTGACGAAATCAGAGTGGCAGAGGCAGTCTTTTACTGATTTAAAGAACTTGATTCCCCATGCTGCAAAGGAAGGTCCCTCTCTAGCCACTTGGTCGTCCATATGGATGTATCCTATCTCAAAACAACACTCTCTGTTCGTCAACAAAGGAGATTACTCTCTATCTTCCGCAGCAACCCTACATGGCTTATTTGGAGCTACATGTTTCGCTGAGTTTAGACCACCCTGTAGGCCTGACCCCATAAGCATCGGTAGAGCCTTATCACATAATTGTTTGTAACAGTTGCGTTTGCTCTCTTCCATGGCTTTCCTTGACTTTCTCCTCAAGGCCATATCTTGTACCTTTTGAGAATATCCTGCTCTTCTGCTGTGTTCATATCTTCTCCTTGCTCTTGAGCATTCAGTTCTTAACCTACTAATGCTCCAGTTCTATCAAGAGGTAGGTACGCTATGCAGGTTACTTGCTCATATAGTCACGGAAGCGTCACATGCCCCACTTAGGCTTTCTATTAAATATGAGCACGTTTCTGACGCGTTCCCTGATAGTGGTTTAAGTTCTATTGTCTTTTCCTAAGCTTGCCGAATTGTCCTTCCCTAGTCATTCCAAATTCCCTTCCGCAGTCCATCTCATTTTTCCATACAACCTTGTAAAAAATCGAATGGCGGCCGTTGAACGCAGAGCACTCGCTTATGCACCAAAATAATCCACATGCAAGCATATTGCTGGCGGAAGTTGGGCCTAATACTGAGCTCACGATTTCCTTATGAAAGGCAAGGGTATTCCCTTTAGTGAAATGTAGTGCTTTCGTACTTACCCCAATTCGTAGATCGAGAATTGAAGCCGAAGGGGCTCTGCTACAAAATCCTGATTTTAGGTCAAGGACTCACTAATGACTGCAAGGTCAATATCCATTTCGTTCCAAGATTTCATCAGTAGATCTTGTACGATCCTCATCTTCGCAGCAATTTTATGACTCTTCTATATAGTGAACATCAGTAGCATCACGCATTGTGCGTAGAACTCCTCCAACATGAGTCTTTATAGAATATGCAGATCAGTTGGACCCATATTGTTTACCTTTGTAGGACTTACCCAGATGGTCGCATTCAAATCGGCGCCAACATTTTTTGAAACCTGTGGGCGCCCCTATCAATGTTTACCTTGCTAACTCAGAGCGTGGGTGCTTGCATTCGTGTGCCTTTCTAATATCTTTTAAAGCAAAGTTCTAGTTCACTCAGTTTTGTATCTCCAATGTCCCCTGTTCTGATCCCTTTGAGTTTTCAGCAGTAAGGGGGCATTGCTCCTTATTCTAGTGACAACAGCCACGATATTTCTTAATAAAGGATCGTCCGTTTTGTTGGGTATTCCCCTATCCTGGAAAACAGGATAGCATTTGGCAATGGATGCCTTACTGCTTTCCTTCCGTTGTCGATTGGTTCTTCTCGATTTTTGGTCTGTATTCCTCTGATCATACTCTTTGGAACCACTCAAATTTACTCAGAATATCAGTGAAACAAAATTAAGGTCTTTTTCTGTGCTTCCTATGGGTACTGTTCCAACATATTTAGAAAGTCGGCTAAATCCATGAAATAGCTGCTACATTCGCTGATTTTTGATGCCTTATAACATGACAGATTACATTAAAGAACCATGCCAACTTCATGCTAGGAGTAATCAGCAACATAAACCATAAAATATTATACAATACAATTCTAGAAAGTTTGATGAAAATCACACTATTTTTAACCAACTTATTATAATTGATTTACTCAACATAGAATTGCATCAATAATTGCTGAAAAGTTCTTAACTTGCCGAACTTGAAGAATGATCATCAAGGTTAAGCATTCAAAGGATTGGTTAGTACTTAGATGGGGGACAAGGGAACATTTTATTTTTATTATTTTTTATCTTCTTCAATTAATTTGTTAATTGCGGGGTAGACTAGTTATTTAGAAGTCCCACTATTATTTAGAAAATTATAACAGGTGAAAGTTGACTTTTTATATATTTTTCAGTGTTTGTATACCATTTTTCCTATGAAGCAAAACATACAAGACTCTCATACCTCTCATACCTGAAGTGTACAGCTTCCGTTTTCCGACTCATTATCTTTTATTGATATGTTATCTATTTTCTGCCAATTATTCGATATCCAGCATACCCGACCATGCTCTTCAAATATAGCAACTGTACAATTTTCTCAATTATCTAGTATTTACGAAAACTACGCAAAAACCATAGAAGAAAAATTAATTTCCCGCGGAGCCTAAAATTTTCAAACAAACCGAAAAAGATATAACAAAATGCAAAAAATCTTTTAGAAGCTATTATATTTTCATCCACGAATCGTGCGATTGGTTGCGTTCATATGAAAAGTCTAGTCAGCCTTGACGATAAAACCGGATATAAATTTCTTTACGCATGAAAATTTATTAATGTGTAAATTTAGATTTTTCAATGGTTTTTTTTTTCGGTTTTTCCGTATTATATTTATTGTTTTTTTGATTTATGCGGTTTATATATATATTTTTTTTTTGTTTCGTCGTTAAATTGATTTTTATTATTCCAAGATTAATGGACATAAATACGTATTCTTGGTTTATGTATAAATTGATTTTAATTCTATCTTTCCACAGTAGCCATAGATATCCTTCGATGATTTTAGTTCATTATTAAGTTAATTTTATAGCATTCATTTCAAAATAGCAGAATAAATATTATTTTTTTTTGAGAAAATATCTTTCATATCCACGAGTACGACCTTCATGAATATTTTAAGTATTTCCAAAAAGATTGTCATTTCTGTTTACATATGAGCACTCAGGCTATTTAATCTGTCCACAAGTTTGCTTAACCTAATGTGATTTTAATATATTTTTATCTTAATGTGGGTAGGATATGTTGGTACAGATTAGACCGGCCCTAACGAGCTGAATGGGAGATATTTGTCGTTTGTTTTATCCAATTAGGAGAACAAGTTCCGTGCGGTTGCTACTTGAAGGTTTCAGGGTCAGGTTGGGGTCTTGAGAGCTCAATTTTGTGATAAAAATTGAAGTTTTAAAGAGTTTTATGAATGGTTTGTAAGCGCACAAGGTTAATTGTGTTATTAGACGTTTTAAGTATATGAAATTAGATAAAATCTTGTTTTGTTTCCCATGCGGAACTAGTAGAAGGAATGAGAGGGTTTAAAAGATTTTTGAGATTTTAGATAAATTGCACATGCGGAATGAAATAGTATAGCCCCTGGATAAAAGATAAATATTTATATATTTTTTTAAATATAATAAAATAATTAAATAGTAATTCGGGACGAAAAAAAAGAAATTGAAAAATGTTTTGAATAATATGGTTCGAATATTCAAATTTTTAATAAGATTAAGCATAAAAATTAAGATGTCTTATTTAGATTCAACTATTTAATTAAATTTACTTAAAAGTGTTATAAAAACTGCTATTTTTATCTAAACAACTTCCCATTAGTTCCCATTTCCAAACTTTCCAAGTAAAACAAATTAAATTTTTCCGCCCAAAAAAAACCACCATCCATTGTCTCTCTTTCTACCGCATTTTTCTAACAATCTAAGATATTTTCAATGTTAAAACGTGGTACGAACAATAAACGGAAACAGTCAAGCTTAATTCTCTACGGGTCTTTAAGCAACCATTCACCAGTTAGTCGCTGCAGCAGGCAAACCACCAGTAACCGGGACAGAATTTAGGTGGCGTTTAATTATACTTTTTTTTCTTCCTCCTCTTTGACATGAAGATACCTACATATATGTAAATGCAATTAGATAGAACGTATGCTAGTGTAGATATAACTGAGTATCACAGGTAGGCGTTGAAAGCAAGCAAACAGAATGCAGGTATCAAATTGTGTATGGTAGCAATATTTTATAGCCAAGCAGGCGTGGAGAGCTTGTTGGAGCTTATTTTTCGGCTATTGTAGGCTATATGTTATATGAAAACCATTTGTATCTGTATCTACATATATGAATACGAATGAAAAGATACAGTCAATGCTATTCGAACCAGGCAACGGAAGACTATTCTTTTGGAATATGCAAATTTTCGTAATATGTTAGCTTGGAATGGAGAATTCATGGCTATTTAAAAGCTAATTAAAATGTTAAATAATTGAGGAAAAAGGCAGTGCAAAAATTAGAAAAAGCGCATTATATTATTTACGCCTCCGGAATTGTTTTTCTTTCTTTTTTTCGTGAATTAATAGAAATAAAAATAAATCGCCAAAGATAAGGAATTGGAGACAGAAATCTAGTTTACCTGAAGAAAGTACAATATTATTCCAAAAGGAAATAAAAGGGAAGAGGAGGGGACTTTTCATTGAAGTTTAACCTGACATTTTTCTCTAGTTCGCATATACCATTTTTTCGGAAATAATTTACTCACAAGGGAATAGAGGATCTAATTTTTTACATTCCTATAGAGCAATAAAATTTTATAGGTCCTTTTTTTTCGACTGAAGCTCATACTCATTTTGCTACTCCGTTCTCATTCAGCTTGTGCTTCAATTTCAACACCATCGTGGCCAACGGTACGCAACTGATTTGCCTACAGGAGCGGGACGAACACAAAGTCAAACACTATCATCCATGACGCAGTCCAATCCGAACCTAAAGCACGAGGTCACTAGTGCCGTAATGGTTGGCGCGTGAGTTCCGTGATATCGACTTCAAACTTTGGGGTCAAGTCGGGGCCACAGAAAAACTGCAAATGAGTCTTCCTCAGTGAAGTCCACGCATGTTGTAACGCCTGATGCGGTACCACGCTGCTGCATGAATACACCGCAACTTTAGCGTCTACTCATCATGCAGTCTCAAAATCACCATCAATTCTGCTCCCTCAGGCTGCTGCTTCATCGAGCGCCAACGTAGCCCCGAGTTCTAACACGCCGCTGATTAGCTCAGCGTATACCTTGCTGACGACTGCGGCTAACAATACTGGAGCCATACCTAAGTCGCCCCGGTCAGCTAATTCCCCGCCTCTATCTGCCACGCATTGTTTCAGTGTGTTTATGAAATATCATACCAGGCAGACAACGTCCGCAAGTCGTCTTAAAAATCGACCTCCGTCCGAGGGACAGGTTTCCTGCTTCACATCGCAGTTCTGACCATTGTCCTTTTGTCGCCGCATTAGCGCCACCGCACGTTTCCTCCTGCACATCATCTACGCCCGCCATCGCTGAACGCTATGCTACATCTGCGGCTTCCCCGATCACACTTTACTCAACGTTGCCTCGCCACCGGAACAACTGTTTGTGTTGAGGCTAGCGTACTTCACCACTTCCCACGAAATTCTGGGCTATATCAGAAACAAAGCCAACTCAACTTTGTTAGCTCTCTCATGTATGATGCTGACGAAAAATGGGTCTCCTGACCAATGATAGCTTCCTTCAAAATGACGTAACCCCACAAAATCGATGCTATCGTCTAATGTTCCTTTTGACCACCCGGGATTTTCGTCAAGCCTCATCAGAGGACTAAGCTTTGAGAAAATGTCCGGCCCGCCCGCTTGCCTTGCCGAACTTAAATGACAACTTTACACTATTTTATTGAAATATAAGGCGCCTCAGGACCAAGCTGTTAGGTTTCAAACTGTCTGCCTTAGCATTCCAACATCACGTCATCTGTATTCCTGAAACCTGGTTGAATGACAGGATTTTGGGTTCCGAGCTCTTCGAAAGTTTCTCTGCCTTTCATTGTGACAGAGACTGCGCTGCGTTTGGCAAGACAACCGGCGTAGGTGCCCTAATAACTGTTAAGTCCCCTCTCCGTGCCGAAATCATCTTTTCCTCCTCCTCCTCCACCTGCAATTCTCTCACCATATAAATCACATCCTGTGTATTGTTGTTTCCTTTCGTCAGCCCCTCTTCTCAGTAAGAGGATTTCTTCGCAGGTTATCAGAAGTCCTAATCGTTTTGTTCCCCTCACTTTCTTTCTTCCTCTGTGATGACTTTAATCTTCCTATACTTGCCTGGCCTACTACTCCCGTCCTTCCCTCCCTCCCTAATAACTCCACCCACCCTCCACTTTATTCATGTACACATGTGCTGCCCTCCAATTTAACCTTTCTAGAAACCGCTTAGATCGCACTCTTGATTTTGTCCTTTTTAACCTTCTTGCTCTCGAGTTCGATGCTCAGATATCCCGACTCCACTCTCCTGCCGTGCGCAAGCCTACCAAGTTTAACTTTCATAAGGCGAACATCGAGGGTCTGAAGTTAGCCCTGGCGACAATCAACTGGATTCCCTTCATTTCCACGATTTCGCGAATACGATTATCAAGAATGCACTCAAAAATTTTTATGGTATCGGAAAGCAACCGGATTGGACGCTAATTTGAACATTAGCGTGCACCTAACGAAATAAACACAAACAAGCTAAACCTAGAACCTATAAAAAAAAAGAAAAACGGGTCGAACCCGTGCGTGGAGCGATCAAAATTCCGAACCCGATTGCCGTAATCGAGAAGGAGGATCCACGATGGATCACATCTTTGGTCCATGTTTCCCTGTTCCCCTGCCTCAAATAATTTGCGACGCGCAGCATCTGAGGTTGCCGCCCTTCCTTAACATCCTCCGGCCATGATTTTGGAGGATGTCCCTACTTGTATTAAAAGCATAGGCGCAGTACAGTCCAACTAATACGGGGTTAGGGGGACTAACCTGCTCCTCGCGGGTCCTTGCGTGCCGGTCATTTCTTCTGCGATCAATGCGCAGGTAGTTGGGCTGCACGACTTGTGGCTGTCCTAAGTAAATACATAGGCTTAGATTAGAAACAAATTGAAGATAAGCTTCCGCCCCCCCTCCCTGCCGAGGTCACATTGTCCTGAGCACAGAACAGCGCGGCAACAAAACCGACGGCAAGACCTTTTCCAGCTGCACAATCTCGAGTATAGAAAAACTAAACGAATTTTTTACGAGACTCACTGATCGATTCTCGACCCGGTCCAGTTCATCAACTGTTCCTCTAATCAGCCGGTTCCATGTTCTGCTAGTCTTTGCTACAAAAATGCATCCTCACTCACCCCAACCAGACCAATCGTTAGGTCTGCATTCCGAAATTTTTATGGGAGAGGTAACAAGAGATTTTTAAAATTTTAGAAGGTGATGGCGGGCAAGGGAAAGAGGAAATTGGGAGAAGTATATTTTGGTTGTTTCTGAAAAAAACAAAGGAAGCACCTTTCACACCGATGCGGGCACTAGAAGACTGCCATTTAATGGTCGCACCGCACCGCGTTAATGGTTGCCTAGATTTCGGAAGCCATGGGTGTCACACAACGATTAAAGTTTAAAATATTCAAAAACTCTCGAAAACTTTTAGCTAGTTTTGAATTGTCGTGGTTTCTACTGGCAAGGTGTTTGACACACTATGCCCCATTTAGACGATAATGGCAAATATATATTTTCGGCAAGGGTCCTTTCTTAGAGACCGAATATTAACGGTAGCTCGCGAAGATTATCTACATGTGCTCCAAATGATCGTCTTCCAATCCTGAAACAACTGGCATGTCGTCGATTCTAACGTCGTCAAAGTTGGGTGTTCGAAGTACTTTATTGGAAAGCCATTTAGAGGGTTGCATCCGTTACGTACTCAAAAGGGTATGAACAGAAATTCAAAAAAACTGAACTACTTCATAACTGCCGTTTTTGGCACGACTTCATCCATAGTCTGAAGCTGACTCTAAGGCTTAACTAAGTCGACCGTTGTTAACAAGAACTTTTTTTCGTTGTGTATGGAAAATCGTGTATAAAATAGCGATCCTGTATAGCCCGGATATTGAGTGCTCGGTAATCTCCACATGGTTGTCAATCATTGTTCTCTCTGGGGGCCAAGTGCCACGATGTCGGCGGTGGACGCTCCGTAAGGCGCGCTATGTTCATCTGGAACATAGCCTCGAACTACTTCTCTGGATTATCGAGAGCGAAACGGTGAAGTTTGTCAGCTGCAGGAATGCTCGGAAAAAACTCATAGTACGATTGTCCCGTAAATTGCAATGCTGGTGACATTAGCTGCAGAAAGCTCGTTATCTTAACAATATCATCATCAGACAGTTTTTGTCATTAACAGCCGTCACTTAACCTCTGGCTTGGATGAACCGTAACGCAAAATGGTCCTTAGGCCAAAAAATTTGGGAGAAGCTCTCTCTATTTTCCGATCAGAACGAACATGGCTGGGGGCGTTTTTTAGAATCTAACTCAAAACACCAATGAACATAGCCATTGTTGCCAGGATCTCGCTTCCAAGAACGAGAACATGAGCATCAACGAAGGGGTATTGGTCAAAGTGCCCAGAGGGGGTTATCCTTGATGGAAGGTACGGCGAGGGAACGTATATATCAGAGAAATTGAGAGGGTTTTCGGTCACCTATGTTTCCACAATCGGGCATCGCTTGCGCGACTCTTCTTTCAATGGAGGTGAGTTGGCAATGCTCGGAGTCAGTTACGTTGAATTCCTGTGGTTTATTGAAGCTTATATTACAGATTTGGACCCCGGCTAGTAGCGAATAATTTGCCTGTGTTGTTCCTTCTATAAACGTTTGTGCTGTATTATTTACTGCTCTTCTTTGAGCGCTTTGATCCCTCACGTGTCATTTTGAGAAAAATTAATGTGCCCTTGCCGGTACGTGGGTCCACACCTGATCCTGGAAAATACTCAAAAATGGGAACCGTCGCCATGCAGAAATTTTTGGGAGTTCCTCCTCTCGATTTAGAGGTAGTCCGGCATGCCACGACCTATAAGATTAGGAGGACGCCACCTTTGCTGCAAACGGACTTTATTAGGAGTAATAAAGTGGAAGGTCTAGGACTGCTTCTTAGATGGAACGAAAGTGGGAAAGTTCGACACATATCAGTACGTGAAATATGTGCCTGCCAGAAGAAGCTCCATCATGATCTTTAGGCTTGAGTTGGGCTTGCTATGATGGGGCATGTTAGCTAGAAGGAGTTTCTCTTCTTGCGAAACCTTATTTCCAGTCACGGTTGTCTTCTGGGCGGTGCAGACTTCAAGGAATGGTTTTAATTGGCCCATTCTACTGTGACATCTGTCATTTAGAAGACATGGGTATCCAGCTATTCATTTTCACTTTTAAGAATTTTCAACCCTATTCCTGAAGGAGGAGGAGGGTTTATGGGGGAAGGGGGAGAAGAAGGTTAAAGAGAAGACTTTAAAGCCCATTAACACGCAGCAGTCAACTCCCATAAATCGTTATGGTTCCTCAATGCTCCCCACTATATTAGAAGTCATCGTAGCCAAGTTTGAATTTTCAATCTTACCCCTCGGAGGATGGGGGAGTATGTAAAAAAATAGAAAGGTCTCCACTTTTAAATCCCATTAAATTGCACCGCGCAACCCCCTTAAAAGGCCATGGTTGCTTAAAATGGGGCTATTTTCTGTCAAAAAGTTAGTGTTTAATTTTAGACTTTATTCCTCCAAGGATAAAGGGGGGTATAAAGCGAGAAGCGCGGAGGTGCTCCTAGATAAATTCCGTTGGAAAAGTCACTGCGGTCGTCCCCCCTTAAAAAATTATAGTGCTTGAAATAGAGGGTATTTTGATATCATGGTAAGGTTACATTTTCCAACCCCATCTCCGAAGAAGGAAAAAGGAGAAAATTGAGAGGATATGTAAAAAGAAGGAAAGAGTTACGTCGTTCTACTGTTGCTAAAAATCTATAATCGTCACCACTCCTTCAAAAGGGGCTATCGCTTCGAAAAGGGGCTATCTTCGCGTTATTTGTAAGCTTATTTTTAGGGTAATCATCGACCTGTACAGGTGAGGAGCGGTCAACGAAGCAAAGAGGCGGTCGCTCCCCCCCCACAAAACTTATAGTGCTCTATATGGGAGTATTTTGATATCATCATGGTAAAATTTGATTCTCCAACCCCACTCTTGGGGAGAGAAATGATAAAGAGAATATGTAGGAGGAAGAAGAGGGTCGCGTCTTTCTATTCCTGCCAAAAATCTATAACGGTCACAACTCCTTAAAAAGTTACCACGCCTCGAAAAAGGGCTGTTTTCGTATCATTTATAAGCCTATTTGTAGGGTAACCATCGTCCTGTACTGGTCCGGGAGTAGTTAAGGGGGCAATTAGGAGACACCCCTCTATAACCCCAACTGTACATCCCGACGATGATTACCCTTACAATAAGCTTATTAATGATACAAAAATCGTCCATTTTCGAGGTGTCATAACCTTCCAACGAGAGATGACCCTAAAAATTCTTTGACGGTTAGAAACGGGCGAACTTTTTCTTCATCCAAAGCGTCCTCTTTTTTTCCGTCCCTCCAGAAGTGAAGCTGGCAGATCAAAATTTATCATGATGATATAATACCCCTCATTTACAGCGCCATAACTTTTTAAGGGGGGTGACTGCCACAATTTTTCAACAGAATTAGAGAGAGAAGCCCCCTGGATACCCTCCTTAAACCCTAACGTTTTGATAGGAAAATACCCCAATTTGAGGCACCATGACTTTTTAAGGAATAGTAACAAGCACAAATATTTAACGGGGTTGGAAAGGGCGGATCTTTCTCTTTCCGGTGCATATCCTCCCCTTTTTCTACCCCTCAAACTTGACTAGGATGATATTTATAAAATCATATTTTGCCTTTCCTCTTCTTTTAGTATTTTTCTTCTTCTTCCGCCACTTAAAATCACTTATTACGCTATAAAATTGTTTTAGATGGGTTAGAAACATTTTTGGAGTCGATTAGGACTGGAGCCCTACATAAATTAAGCCAAGCATAAAGACTTTTTTTGGTATATATGATTGTGAATTTTATGGCACTTTTAGATAAACATATATTGGCAGATAGGTAAAGGTATATGTTTCCAAACGTAGGTATAACTTTTAATATCATCCATTTTATGAACTTTCCACGAAGCACTCCTATGCGTGTTTCATAAGAATCATTACTCCCAAAAAGCCGTTCCTACGTTCCGGTCGTGCTTAATAAATCAAGCACAATACTCTATTCATAAACTCTCTATAGTGCTAATTGGTACCATTCAATACTGTAAACAATGAAAGCCTTCTCAGAACGACTCATATACAAAAACTTTGTTTTCATTACTTTCCGAACTCCATAGGATAACTTCCAGGCAAATTGTTCTCGTATGCATATATGAGGATGAAATAAATAAACAGAATCTTTGTACGTATGTGCTCATAGGAGAATACATGCTAACCAATATCATATTCTTTCATACTTTCCTACTAATTACATAACACCGAAATGAAAGCAGAAACGAACAAACAGACGAGAGAAGAGAAATACAAATGGAAACTCAAATAACGTGCAAAGTACTTGTTTAGCATTTAATTAAGTCATAAAAAAAAGGGGGGGGGGCGACAAAAACTTTGGAATACAATACAAAGTATAATTCCCATGTCATTTGCGGGACTATACATTCATATGGATACAAATAAGTATCTTTCTATTCTTTCCATGCATCTTTCCATCCTATCTAATTGCTATAATTAAATCCGTGGTGTGAAGGAAGAAAAATACAACAAAAAAAAAGAAATTATAATTTCAGTACGAAAGAAAAGTTATCTAGAAATACAAATGTGCGTTCATGATACCAACAGTGTCGGAATTAATTGTTTGCTATCTGAATATTATGGTTTAAGTATTGCACAAATAAAGTGGTAGAAGCCCTAGTTTTATGTATAGAGCGTTTCGTGAAAATGTAATCCTGTGCTATTTGGCACGGGAAATTAACACTACTTCAGATTCACACTAAATAGTTTTCATTTTTAATAGTGTTATATGGTAAATGGGCAGGAATGTTTGATGAAAGTCGATGGAAATGTATAGTCAATGAGATAAAATAGAACTTATAATAAAGTCCCTTAATTTAAAAGAACACTTCAGAATATAATAAATAGTTAATATAACTATATATATATATATGGCGTACCAGGTTTATCCTCACCTGAGTTGCAAACGCAGAGCTGCATGCGACCAGGCGCGTGTCATGGGTTGCGGATAATGACATAACCCACCGGGTCAGCTACGAATATCGCAAGTTAATCTTGTAAATAAGTTGCCGCGGACAAGCAGAACGTTTCCCTTTGTGTTCGTCCTCCCTTACCGATTCTTCCCGTTCAGGGGGAGTAAACCTCCTTAACAAATCCGTAATCCGGGGTGAAGGGATCGACGCGCCTATCGGATGAATTGCAGTGACGTTAAACTGTATTTCAGCGGCTCCCCTCCAAATACCTTCCCTATCTTTGGAGGTAACCATGGGGCATTGCAACATTGGGGCTCTGTTGCAGGGTTGACTGCTTCCCCAATACTCGTGGGAATAAAATTGGGGAAAACAATTTAAATTCTTTTAATGGGACCCCAGGGACACGAAGACAGTACCCAACACGGTTAAGGGTCGTTCAACAACATCAGAGCGGCTCTTCGCCCTTGGATGTTTTGGTGGTTATGCCGTCAACCACCAGGGACGGGAGACCTAGGCGTCGTATGATTTGAACGAACCAACTCAACGAATTTATCGTCCGCGCCTATTACCGTGTCACGGATTTGGAACGGAATCCATCAGGGTACAGACATCGACTATATGACGCGTTCATAACCCGATTTCCGGAGCTAAGTCATGTTCCGGAACAGAACGTCGTCAACCAGTACCGGGTGATCGTGAATAACAACCGAGTTGCCTTACCTACTAGGCAAAAAATCTTCCAAGAGGTTTCACTTGAGTTTGGGCTCGAGTCATCAAATTACCGGACTAGTCAAATGAGTAACACAAGTACTCCACCTGTAAGACACTCCATGAATCCAGTAGTCAGGAGAAGCTTAGTAACTAGGGTTGTCGACCCAATTTATAATGAGGCTTTGACCGCATTCCAGGTCGCATTCACAGAGTATGCTGAGATTCTCCCAAACGCTAGGCCAAAGATCCCAAAACTGAAGTTTACTTCGGCAACTACTAACATCATTGCTTCCGTTGACAGAATTTTGGCTGATCATTTGGCTAGCGAGATTACTGCTACAGAGGTTCACAGCCTGATCTACGTTGCAGCTGCCACGGTTATTCGTCTCCATAACCAACATCTTAGAGCGAATAACAGAGGTATGCGCAGAAGGACTTTACCGTTCTGGGTGTTTCGACTCAACAAAAGAGTCGAAAAGTTGAGAAAGGAGATTGGTCGTGTGACGCAAGCACTCCTTGGAAATCCATCATCAAGAGTGCACAGATGCGTTGCGAACATCATTGGAAACTACCATCTGTCCAATGATATGTCAATCGAAGAAATCCTCGAGGTGCTGAAGCAGAAACTTGCGATATGCTCCAATCGCATCCGTAGGTATCAGAAAAGCTTTCAGCGAAGGACAGACAACACCTTGTTCTTCCAGAACCAACGGGGATTCTACAGAAATCTCACCAGCTCAGATAGGGAAAGTAACCTAGATTTGGATCAGGCAGAAGACTTCTGGAGAAGTGTTTGGAGCGAATCCAGCCGTTGCAATTTAGAAGCAGCGTGGTTCCCACACCTTATGCGTTCATGCGAGGCCCTCCCCGAAATGACCATGCCTGACGTAACTGAAGTCGACGTTGAAGCAGCCCTTGACAAGGCAGGTAACTGGAAGGCGCCAGGAGTTGACAAGATTCACAACTTCTGGCTGAAGCGGTTCAAGAGCACTCACAGGATATTGGCAAATCAATTTAATCAGATGATTGCCGATCCTGATTTAGTTCCACCATTTTTCACCAAGGGATAACTTTCCTCATCCCCAAGGAACAGGGTGTCTCTTGCCCTTCAAAATGTCGACCATATGTATTGTCTTCCTACCATCTACAAGGTCTTCACTTCAGTTCTGTGCGCAAACATCTCAAAACATCTTGATGTTCATAAATTGATAGCTTAGGAGCAAAAAGGATGCGCAAAAGGCTTCCGAGGCTGCAAAGAACAGCTTATAATCGATACGGTAGCTGTAAAGCAGGCTGACATCGAAGCCTCCAACAAACGGTTGACAAATGGTGTACTTTTCTATGAGACCGAAGCATTCCTAACTTCAATTCAGGATGCTTCGCTCCCAACAAAAAATTATAAACGGTACATTCTTCACGACTCCTCAATCACCAACTCCAGTTATAGGTTATGCAACTGTGAAGAGGAGACCATCCAGCACATAACATCTACGTGCAGGATCTTGAGCGGTACCGAGTACACCAATCGTCATAACTCCGTCTGCAAGATTCTCCATCAAAACCTTGCGTTGAAGTATAACTTAGTGGCAACCTACCATCCTTACTATAAGTATACTCCTCAGAGAATCTTGGAAAATGATCGGGTCAAACTACTGTGGGATCACACTATTGCCACCGACCACAGTGTTAATCATAACAGACCCGATCTAGTTCTGCTTCTGAAGGAAGAACGAGCGTGCTTTATAATCGATGTAGCCGTACCGTTGGACCGGAACACTGTTGAAAAACAGCACGAAAAAATCCGGAACTACGGCCCCTTGGCAGACGATATGAAGCAGATCTGGAGACTACAAAAGATCGAAGTAGTCCCAGCAGTAATTTTAGTGACGGGATTAGTCCCGCAGAACTTACATAGAGCGCTGAAAACGCTCGATCTTAGGGCTGGACTATACATGGAGATGCAAAAAGTGGTTATCCTTACAACCTGTGCTATAGTCCGAAGAGTCCTGTTCGGTAACAATCTGACCTAATGGGTTTCAGTCTTGATCCGCACTGTCTTCGATATAAGATCCACGTCTCTGTAGTGTAGAACCTCCGCGTCATTGGCTGAAGTGTTTGCGACAATCGGGATGTAGTAATACATTTTCGCATGGTAGCACACCATCATCATCATCATCAACGGCGCAACAACCGGTATCCGGTCTAGGCCTGCCTTAATAAGGAACTCCAGACATCCCGGTTTTGCGCCGGGGTCCACCAATTCGATATCCCTAAAAGCTGTCTGGCGTCCTGGCCCACGCCATCGCTCCATCTTAGGCAGGGTCTGCCTCGTCTTCTTTTCCTACCATAGATATTGCCCTTATAGACTTTCCGGGTGGGATCATCTTCATCCATACGGATTAAGTGTCCTGCCCACCGTAATCTATTGAGCCGGATTTTATCCACAACCGGACGGTCATGGTATCGCTCATAGATTTCGTCATTGTGTAGGCTACGGAATCGTCCATCCTCATGTAGGGGGCCAAAAATTCTTCGGAGGATTCTTCTCTCGAACGCGGCCAAGAGTTCGCAATTTTTCTTGCTAAGAACACAAGTTTCCGAGGAATACATGAGGACTGGCAAGATCATAGTCTTGTACAGTAAGAGCTTTGACCCTATGGTGAGACGTTTCGAGCGGAACAGTCTTTGTAAGCTGAAATAGGCTCTGTTGGCTGACAACAACCGTGCGCGGATTTCATCATCGTAGTTGTTATCGGTTGTGATTTTCGACCCTAGATAGGAGAAATTGGTCGCACACACTTTGCGTTAAAACGCATCATCGCTGTGATGCGGGCCTTTGGATGTTGCCTTCAGCCCATCCGTAGGTTGGTCGCCCCTCGGTCCGGTTGGGCGGGAAGAGGGTCCGTGGGCTTTTTTAATATATAAACTCCATCGCTGCTGTTGTTGAGTTTTTGTACTAGTTGCCACTTTTTGTCACATTGCCTTCTGTATCTCCGTCCAGCAGTTCAAACAGGTGTTCCCCCGTCAAGAAGTGTCTAGGAGTCAAAGCGGTAAGGTCATGTGGATCAATGCTCAATGGTATCCAGGGCCTCAAGTTCATACATGCTTCGATCTGTGCTAAGAGCTTAAACATTGCTTCTACGTTTAACAAGTGCGAACCGATGGTTTTGATCAAATGACACTTCATACTTTTGACTGTTGCCTCCCAAATCCCTCCAAAGTGAGGACTTCCCGGTGAATAAACTTCCAGTTAATGCTGTTTACAGCTGACTTTCCTTGTGCTTCCTCAATCATCTTTCTTGCCGTCTTACGCAACAGTTTGTCAGCTCCTACAAAATTGGTGCCGTTGTCACTTATCAAGGTGTGACACATACCTCTTCTTGCAATGAACCGTCTGATTGCTGGGACCATGCAGGATCAGATAGTGGTAATGTTTTATGATCAGATTAGCCATATCGAAGGAAGATTGATATCCTTTCTAGGCGGTATTCCGAATTGCTGATACCAAGGGATAACATGACAACGAGGTTTCACTTCGATAAGAACTTTGAAACACGTTGGAGTAACAAGGCAAACTGGGAGAGCGTGCCTGCAACATACGGCTTAAACCAGCAACTGATTACTTGGTACACTGACGGATCCCTCACAGCAGAGGGAGCGGGTGCCGGTTTCATTGGTCCAAGGAAAATGTACTTTGAGCCAATGGGCAGGTACACTAGCATATTCCAGGCCGAAGTATACGCCATAGACAAATGTGCCTCCTTTAATCTGCAAAGGAACTACAGGCGGCAGAACATAGCTATTCTCACCGATAGCTAAGCAGCGACCAAGGTACGTAGGTCCAACCAGGCGAACTCTAAACTGGTATGGGAATGCATTGAGAGACTGAATACATTCGGCCCGTCCAACAAGGTCTGGATACTTTGGGTTCCAGGCCATGCTGGGTTGGAAGACAACGAGGCAGCGGACGAACTAGCCAAGAAGGGAGCAGGGACGCCTTTACGCGGGTCAAAACCCTTCTGTGGAATCGGAAACGGTTTCATGGCTATGAATCTAAGAAATGAAGAGGAACGGTTGAGGGAACTATACTGGGCGGGCCTACCAGGAATGGAGCAATCCAGGGTGCTTATTGGGGGATAGGAACTCATGCACACAAAGGATTGCTTAAACCTCACCAAAAAGAACCTCCGAATCATAGCGGGAATTCTCACTGGTCATTGTCGGCTGGACTATCACCTAGGGAAGCTAGGGATATCTACGGACACTGCCTGCAGGTTTTGTGAGGAGGAGGACGAAACCTCTATACACGTCCTGGGACAGTGTCCGGCACTTGTGCAAAGTAGGTGGCGGCATCTGGGAGAACTAGGTATACTATAACCAGTAAAAGGGGCACAATAGTTCTCCAAGGACGCGGTGCGACCTTCCGTTAACAGAATAATAATAATAATCCTTCTACTAACCCGCAAGATCTTTGCCTGAATCGAGGAACGCGCTAATCAGCGAACTAGTTTTGGCCAAGAGTTTGTTGGTGTTGAGTAAATTGATATCATCTGCAAATGCCTCTCGCTGAATCATCCTAATGAGAGCGGTTTCCACTTGTCGGAACTCCTCTGACTTTAAAAATGGATTGTGAGAGTTAGACCTCCATCTTCTCCAGTAAGCGATGACTCTTACGAGTTTCGTGAATAGTGAGAATTATTGCGTTAAATTGTCCCTTTCTTCTGCCTTTATAGTTGTGAAGCATGCTGCGTTTTGTCGTACTCCTAAATTGGTGATTGCTTTGTTGCATCTAAATCTTGATTTCGGCCATTTGTCTTGATGTTCCTTTAACCAGTCCGATACATGGTTCTTCAAAAGGTTGGAGAAAATTCCACGGGATGCGACATCTGCCGGGTTTGCTTTGCTATTTATATGTTGCCATTGTTTGGAATCGGAGGAGGAATGAATGTGGCTGACTCTACTGGCGATAAACAAATTCCCATTTAGCTGCTGGACTTTGGAGCCATTGTAGAACGATCATCGAATCTGTCCAATAGTAGGGAATGACATCTTCTCAACCATGGGCTTCTAACGTAGTTGACATCAGGTCGTACAAGATCGCAGCCCTGCACAGCTCCAACCGTCGAATCGATTGGACCTTTAATGGTGCGACTTTGGACTTCGACGTTATGAGTTGAACAGTTGTGGAACCATCACGTTCCTCAATGCGTACCTAGATGACTGCCGCATATGCTGCTTCTGAGGCGTCGCAAAATCCATGGACTTGAATAGCTGCAGTATCACTAAAGTGTAGCCACCGTAGAATGGTAATTTCCTGAAGAACCGGCAACTGTGAATGGAAGTTTCGCCATTTCGTATCAAGTTCTTCTGTGATTGGTTCATCCCAGGTTCTGTGTTGTAGCCGCAGCTGCTGCATCTTTATTTTCCCTACGACAATACACGGGTGCAACTATCCCGTTGGATCGACCAATTTTGCTAGCTTAGAAAGCAATTGTCGTTTTATGGGCACAGTACTTGTGACCTGCTCTAAGGTAACCTTGAAGAAAAAGCAATCCCTTGCTGGATGCCATCGTAGTCCTAGCGTCTTGATGTGATCATCCTCTACGATGCTTAACGGTGGGTTCGCACCTCTATCGCAAACAGGAATTGACCCCAATGGACTATCGTGATTTGCTGCCCATTTCCGTAATTTATACCCTCCCTTTTGTAGTACTTTGATAAGGTCTGCGCTTCCTTGATTGTTACTCCGCCTGTTAGGACATGACCCACATAAAAGTCATCTTTAATGGCTCGACACACTTTTGGATAGTGCATCCTTTTGTCATTCGATAGCTGATGCAAAGTGCTGCGCTAGCCGTGCCATATGTAACTGTTGTTAACTTACAATCTTTAATCGGTTCGGATGGATGACTTCGCAACAGGATTCGTTGATAGTCCTGATCCTGATGATGTATACTTATCTGTTGGTGCTTCTTTTCGATGTCAGCTGCTATCACGTATCGTTGCGTTCTCCATCTCATCAATACACGAGTGATGCTATTCTGAATGTTGGAAGCGACGAGCAAGATATCGTTAAGTGACTTGCGGGTCGGTGTTGCTTCAGACGCATTGAAAACGACTCGAAACTTTGTGGTGGTACTGTCATCCTTGCGTACGGCATGGTGAGGCAAGTAATATGTCTGTTTTGCAAACTTATCTGCGACTGGCACTTCCACCATGTGGCCTAGCTTAAGGTATTCCTCCATGAATGCTACATATTAGTTCCTTAAGTCATCGTCGTTGTTCAATCGTTTTTCCAATTGCGAGAAGCGAATATGCGCCTTTTGCTGCGAGTTGCACACGGTTTTTCCAGGATCCGCATTTTGCTTAAACGGGAGCCGAACAATGTATCTGCCAGACTGGTCCCCCCTGGTGGTCTGCTGATACCATTCCATAGCTACCTGCTCGTCCCTTGTTACCGGCTGTTCGCTCGGTATCTAGTTGACTTCCCAAAACCCCTTGGCCAGCTTGTCCGAGCTGTCTTCAGTAGTCATAAATGTCAATATGCCCCCTTGACTGTTTCGAGCAGAAGTCGGACTGAGTAAAATCCAGACAAATCTTGTATTCACTGCACAAGGAGATCCTTTTGTGAATCCTGCTTACACGAGCTCGTTGTAGGTGTCTGCTCCAAGCAGAATGTCGATTCGTCCTGGCTGCCGTATTGGGGATCAGCTAATTTTTTGACTGATAGTCTCGCTGACAGCTTGACTGGGGTTTCGGTTGACGGAAGCAATTTCGTTATGTTCGGTAGTACTAAAGTTCACACGTTGATTATCAAGTCTCCATACTTTACCTTGATCACTAACTCCACACTGCCTTTACTCTACATTCTTGTACCCGCTCCCACTCCGCATATATGGATCTTTGAGAACCGCCTTCGTAGACCAAGCAATTGAACCGCTGATACCGTGATGAAACTCCTTTGCGACCCAGAATCTATTAAAGCTCTCAAAGTCACAAATTCCCCAGAAACACTCTGCATACCAACTCGAGCTGTTCCCAGTAGTGCTGTTCGATCCTGCGTTCCATCCCCAGCCAACAACGCTTGGGTAATCGGGATGAACGATTTAGCATCGACTGTCAATTTTTTTGAACTGCTTGTGATTTCGCTATTATGCTCCTTCGAACATGTCCGGCACCTGCCACTCGAGGGGCATTGGTGGACGCCATGTCCCTTCCTCAAGCAGTTAAAACAAAAGTTTTGTTTCTTTGTTTTATTTTTTCGTTGTTGCTCGTTCATCTCTCTGAACTTGTCGCACTGATTCACGTAGCGGTCCTTGGTGCAAATGCTACATGCCTCTGGCGTTGTAGTCATCAGTGAGTCAACCTTAGAAGTTTTCCGAGGAATGTTCAACGCCTCGAGTGTCCTGAACCGACTCGTCAGGAACTCCAAAAACGATTTCAAGGTGGGTAACTCTGCGTTAGCACACAGTAATGCTTCCCATAATCTTGAGATTGTTGGTACCATTTCTGAGTTGTTTCGAAAATGACCAATAAAATTTATTTCAAATGTTGATACGAGCGGATGGAGGACGCCGCCGCCGCTCTCCGCGGCTTTTCTAGAACTCGCCATGAGAGTGGAGAGCCAGTGGTGAGGGAGTCCCGTTGGTTGGAGACAAAGGGACCGCATCTCTCTTCTGCTCCAACCGCCGGCGTGATCACACCCACTCTCGCGTATTATATTGTAATAATTGTATCCATGCTTAATCTTGGTATGGACAAACAATTTTAAAAGAAAGAATTTACTCAGAAAAGGAATTTCCATTAAATTTACACGGAAAAGGGATTTACTTTAAAAGTGCTTAATGTGCTTAAAGTGCTTAAAGTACCTTTGCATGCAAATTATTTCGAGTTAACATTATACTCTAGATAAAACGTTAAATAGTGTACAATGTGTTGTATTTCTTAAAAAGACTTATTCTGATCATATTCTAAACAAATATAAACATAAATATAATAATATAATTTATTTATTACAATATAATAATTCAATTCGTGTTATATAATAAAATAAATAAAAATAGCAAAAAGTATTCTAAATAACACAAATTTATGTTCAATATGATAATGACAAATTGTAATCTGTAATGATAATGGTAATATTTTTTTATAAAATCAATGGTTGATTTGTTAAAAAAAATGACAATAGAGATCTATACTTTTATTTAGCATTTTATTATGCATCTTCAAAAATAGCAAATAACATGATCTTTTTAAATTAACATTCTTTGAAAGTTTTAGTACTAATTCAGTAGTTTTTATTTATAATCTAATTTTCCGAATAGAAACGATCTGGTGAGCTTGGGAGTGACCAAAATAAAGTAAATTCACACTTTCCTAAAATAAATCTTTTAAATTCAATTTTATCTAAAATACTTCAACCCAATTTTTTATTGAAAGAAAATAAATGTGCATCTACTTTCAATTCTTTCTCTTTAAATAAAAAAATACCAAAATTCTTCCACTAAAAGACTAATTTGCAAAGTTCCTCTCTGTCCATCGCCATCCCCTTGACCATCTAAAAGCCATCTTGCTCCACTTCAATTCAAATCTAAAGCACATCTGTACCCCTACATACGTCCCATATATCTTTCTCTAAATTGACATCGTAAAAATGTAATTTATATCCAAAATAACGATTCAAACGTTTTAGAATGTCTAACTGTAGACATGGTAGGCCGCCATAGCACTTCTCGTAAATGATATCGCTTAGAGTCGACGAGTAGAAAAGCGGGGGTGGTAGCCGTGGCGCTTTGCAAAATATTTCTTCTTAGTTTGCTATGCGAATTTTAGTATAATTCGTGACTTTTAAGATATAAATTGAACATTTTCTTTCTCTTCAATTTGACCTTAATTAAAAGTGTGGCAAACATTTTTCATGTTTTGAGGGTTTATTTGAATCTAGAAAAATCTTGGAAAGTTGAAAATTTAATTGGAGAAGTTTCCATGGAACTCGTGAAATGATATGCATTCATATAAATCACAAAATTCAATAGCTCAAATTACAATCTAAAAATAGATACAAATTAAAGACAATTAACGAACAGACTGTCTCACAATTCCCTTATTATTCATAATCATAAATGCAATTAATTTAATTAAGATGTCAGGGACAAATGAATGACTGTCTATATTTTATATTTGGAAATAACAAACAAATTCTTGTAATAATCGAAATAACAATTTGTCGACGACCGATTTATGGTGATAATTCAATGGAATTTTGAAGAAAACACCAGATTCTATGCGTGATTTTACTCACAGAAAACGATAATTATTTATGAGAATTTCAATATGACCCAATTTTCTTATCAATCAGAAGCTGTGATTTTCTTTTTATTTTCATTAGTTAGGAAAATCACAGTGAGAGTATGATTAGTATTAACCACAAACATTGTGGTTTCCTTCTTAGTAAGACAATTTTATTGCTATTTACTATTTACTATTTTTACTATTTTTTTTTTTAATTCTTTTTATTTGTTTAATTTTCCGTTTATTGTTCTTTCAAGAAAACCAGGAAAATTGGGATAAAAAATTGCCATAGGAGTGCGGATTCACTCAACCATTGCGTGCTTACTCTATGTAAAGTACTCATTTCAAAGCAAACTAAGGGTGATAGCACTGTGCTGGTCAACAACCCTTCCATTTCTGTAAATGTATGAAGAATATTAACCTAAATAACAACAAATATTGTTAGTGTATATGGACCAATTTTGATGTCTCAACGGTAAAGTTTAATTTGAAAACGCAACCCCGGATGGGATGAAGATAGGTACAGAAGGTCCTTTCTCTCCACCCCCATTGAAAAATCGTGGGGGTCGGTCCATCTTTAAACTGTATGGTGCCTCAAAGGAGGGCTTTTTCAAATGAAGATCCCTTGATTTGCAAGTGGTGCCTCTTCTCCCATCTACCCCTTCCACATCCGCGCGCCTTTTACCTCCTATATACACCCCGCATGCTTTGCTTCTTCGATGATGGGTTTGGCAAATCAAACTTCATCATGATGATATCAAAATACTCCTACCCCCTTTTGAGGCATAATTTTTAAGGATGAGTGAACGTCATAATTTTTTAACGGGGTTGGAAAAAAGGAACTCCCAGGGGCTGAGGTTTAAATTAAATAGCTCCATTGTGAGGCGCAAGAACTTTTTATGGAAAGAGTGATCGCTCCAATTTTTAATTTGGTTGAAAAGAAGAGACCCTCCCCTTTCTCCTGCATACCCTCGCTCTCGAAAAATGAAGAGAACCAAGAACCAAGTAACGTTGCCACAAAATCAAAGATGGTTCTCGATATACTAAAAACAATTAATTATCCCTTAATGAATATGTTGGAGCTTAGAGCTAATGGTAATAAGCTTATCGGTGAAGCTAACGTTTTACAAAATGCGAGGAGATGTTGGATTGTCTACTTTCACAAAATGCTTCTCAAAATGTTGGTATAGAAAGGAAATTTCAGCAGATTATTTTGAATCGCTGGAAAACTTGGGGAACTTGGCTTAACGGAGGGTCATAAATACGACGAAAAAATTAGAAAAATCGAATTCTTCAGGGTAAAAACATGGGTCAAAAGGAGAAAATGCCCGTATTCAGGAAAGGTAGAAAATAATTGAATACGCCGTAGGGAGCATAACCTTCTACTTCCTTAGGCTTTGTCCCGTCCGGGATCGTCTAAATAAAATTCACCACTTTACTCGGTTACAGGCTTGGCCCATGTGGACCTGACAAGCTCTCAAATCATCATCTGTTCAGTTGGCCTTTTTGTCGTTTCCCATCAACTTCAATGTGGAGATCAACGGAGAACATAAGTGGGAACCCAAAAAATCCGGACCAAATATTTGAAATTGTCAAAGTACAGTTGGTCCAAATTCAAGAAATGCAAAAATTTTGACAACACCACGTTGTAAACGACGGCGCGATGGTTGAGAGGGTAGAGAGTCAGTCTCTCAATCTCGAATCCCAGTCGTCATGGGTGTCTGTGTTCGTCTTGTGCTTGTCTCGCTGCAGTGAGCTTATCACTTGCACATCGTTAAGCGTGATGATAGTGAAGCTGAAGTACAATCTGACTGTGTGGATGTCTTATACTCCACAAGAGAGTGAACACTCATAGCAATCCATGCCCAGTCTAGGCCTGCCATAGTAAGGAACTCCTCCTTCTGGTTTTGCGCTGAGGTCTACCAATTTGATATCCCTAATATCTGTCTGGCGTCTTGCTCTACACCATCCGTCCATGTACCACAAATTACAGACTTTGTTTTTTAGAGACTTTCCGGGCTGGATCGTACTCACTCACACTGATTAAGTGACCGGCCCACTGCAGCCTGTTAAGCAGAACTTTGTCCACAACCAAACGATCGTGATTTCAGGCGGTGGAATCGTCCGTTCTCCGAAATTCTTCAGAGGCTTTTTCTTTCGAATACGAGTAAGAGTTCGCAATTTTTCTTGCTAAGACCGCAAGTCCTCTAGGAATACATAAGGACTCCCAACATCACTGCCTTGTTCAATAGAAACTTTGACTCTATGGTAAGACGCTTCGAGTGAAACAATTTTTTGAGCTGCGAACAGTGTATACTCTCGATTAATTGATGCGCTTATCAGTTTATGTTTTCGAAACGTCAATAGGTTATGCCACTCTTATTGATGATGTTGATGTTTCGACCCCTGGTATATTTTTCCACTGCAAGCCATTGATTTTTTTATGGTGGTTAGCTTCTCGTATACCCTCGTCGCCAATTTATCGTGTCCATTATGCGAGCTTTTCTTTATTAATGGTACAGGGAGTCCTGAGTTCGTATCGACTTGATGACGGATCGAACCACTTGGGAAGCAATTCATTTCCCCTCTTGTGGTCCTCGGACCCTCGGTCCCTCTTTTTTTTTTTAAAAAAAAATGGACGAAACTGTCAGTCAACCTTCTTCAGACCCCGGAAAAGCTGTAGTAAATGCTCTTAGAGGTGAACGTATATCGCGTAATAGAGCTCCTAATAGGGCTAAGGAATTGGTAAGGAAAGAAGATGGTCATATCAAGAAATTACTGAAACTGCAGGCACAAATGGAATACACGAACTTGAGATCTTCATCGTGAGTAAAAGCATGATGATAAGTACTCGGCGCAGGACCAATTTTCTCAAGACCTGTCTAGAAATGCTAGTAACAATGGCAGTTTTTTGTGGAATCTATGAGTTCGCCAGTAAACCAGGAAAAAACTGTAGATTTTGGTGAGTTTGGAGTCATAGAAATAACCAAGTCAGAAATTATGAGGTTCTGGGAGGTCTACCAAGGTCAAGAAAGGCAAGAATTTTAAGGATACGAAGTATCGTAGAAAGACGGCGGATAGCGTCGATTGAAAGAGGTGCATGTTTTGAAAATGTAGAGTAAGAATTTTGACGATATGATGGCGTGAAAACAAAATTTCACTTTAAAACTACCGGGTGGCAACTCAACCCAAACTATCAAGGATTTTAGTGAGAATTGGGTCACTCAAGGGGAAGGTCACTTACAGAAACAACTGACCGATTGTCCTTAGAAAAAAACATGAGAACAAAAGTTCAAATAAATCATCATAAATCCAAGATTGCTAAGTTCTGGCAAAAGATGCCCACATTAATGGAAAACGACCAGGAGACGACAGGGGTCAAGAACTGAGCATATCGCCAAAGAATAAGCGGCTTGAAACCCAGATCTTTGGAAGAAAATTCATGCAGGAGACAAAAGCATCCTATATGTATAGCACTATACATAAACTCAGGAAGAAGGTTCTCTCTCCGGAGGATACTTGATGGAATGCTTTACTATTAATTTCTATTGTGTAGTCAATAAGGCTTTATCCATCCACTCCTTGCGATGTTCACTTCCCATTAAAGCGGAAATTAAAAACGAGTTGTGGTATAGCTGAAGATGCTACTACTGACAGTCCCTCCAACAATAATATCTCTTCTTTTTCTACAGTCTTTGTCCCGTTCACAAGCGGGGTCGGCTCGTCGTGATCTGGGTGCAATCTCGAGGCTTTTAAATCCCCATCCAGCGTATTAAGCCACTGTTATTTCGGCCCGCCTTTTGGTCGTTTACCATTGACTTTGATGTTCAGACCAATCTTGGCAAGTGAATTCTCGTTAACACGGATTGCGTAACCATACCCTCGAAGACGCCTCTCTCGCAATTTTTCCACGATCGATGGAACTCAGCTAATCTGATCGATGCAAATCACCTAATTCCTTTCCTTTCCTTAATCCACTTTCATGAACACTTGCGCCGCCCACCAATTTAACCTTTCCATAAATTCGTTCGTTGCTTTTCTCAGTCGTAAGAGAGGCATGAGGTGGTTACGGTCTTCCTGATGTCCATCATCCTGCTATCGAATTTGCTAAGTTTCACTTTAGTAGGAGAATTTTGAAAGCTTGAACACAGCCCTGGCGATAATCAGCTGGGCCCCTTTTCTCGCGGCATTAACGTGCGACCAAGCACTCTGCACCTTTTACATAATTTTATCAGATCCCCTTCCTTATTACTTCCCCTCCGACTCTGAGTCACTGCGCCCTTACTCAGTCTGGTGGATCGCTGAAGACCACAAAAAACTTCATAAAAATTCATGCCTTCTTGAAACTCTGCACTCCTCGGTCAAATCTCTAATAGTTAAGTCGAGAAAGGAATATCTGGGCAGTGTTGAAGTACCACTGCAGCGCTCTATGCCGATGGCTTTTATTTGTTTTTCGCTACATCATCACCTGCGGACTGTGTCTCCCTACAACCAAATCTAGACACTCTGGTTCGCTGGTGTTCTGCTGATGGCTTACCACTAATGTTCAGTAAGTCTTACTTTATGTACTATTCTGTCAAATCCTCACCCCCTTCCTTTTTCTACTCTGGGCTGATATTTCTTATCATTTCATAACTTCATTCAAGACCTTGCAATCACTTCAATAAGCTCCGCGTTGACACCCACTGGCTCGAAGTCACCGATCGGACTACCAAATTATTGGTACTTATATAGTACTCCCCATCTGATTATGACTCCTTCCAACCCCCCAACTCTCTTCAACTCCTTTGCTAGAAGTATCCTAGAGTATTGCTCCGTGATCTGGTCACCCCTCCCCCCCCCGTAACGATGTTTGTCTTTTCCTAGAAAGGTAACAAAGAAAATCCACCCGCTCCTTCTTCTTTAAAAAAGAAATCTCCCCACGAGGGCTATCCCTCCCGCCTCCACTCTCATAGTCTCTCCACTTCCTACTTTATGTCCTTACGGATATGTTATGAATTGACTGAGTAAGGCAAACGCTAAATGTGGCACTGTTGAATCACACATAGTATGTACCCTCGTCAGAGGATTGCCCCTGTAAGAGTACCATATATTTGGTTTATCACCCCAAAACGCACTTAATCCTACATTATCATTGTGAAATATGCTTCAAAGTTTCCCCTAATCGTTTTAGAAAAAACGTACCCTTGGTTTCTCTAATTTCAACTCTAAACGAAAGAGAGGGATTAGCTCCTTAAATTAGGCCAGACTTTTGAAGAAGCATTGTTTAATAGACTGCCTTGATTTCCTTTCTCCGAGATTGAGTCCAACGCGCACCACTCGCATACCTGGAGGACCTATCATTGACAGTCTAGCCAGCCGTAATAGCAATGAAGAAAGCTTTACCTACAACTTAAACTTCTACTTTCTTAGCATTTGATAGGATATCTTCGGGAAGGTAGGGAAGGTTCTATATGGTTATCATTGAGTCCTTTGTGGGGCATAGCTGGTCAACCACATCTAAGCACTATCATTATTTGCTACTCACATTGTGTTTCATGGTCCTCTAGGACTCTCCGAGGAATGGAAGTAGAAGTTTCCACTTCCGTGTTATCTCTGTTCATACCATCAAAGTACCGATCCTGTAGAATACAATGAAGCCACTTTAATAGGCCATTATGCTTGCTGCTGTGCGGTTTACCCTATGTACATAATCTTACATTCCGGGCAAATTATTTTGTAGATTCCTCTTTTTCCTTTGGGGTCTTTTTTAGATTGTGATTGCGTCCATACTATATACTGGCTGCTGATCGTTCTAGCGCCCACCCTACGTTTTTTTCCCAGAGTCATCTTTGAGTTTGTGGTTACGATCCACTTATTTGAGTCTCTCCTCCTTTCCTTGAATAATGTGGAGGATTCTTTTTTTTGTATTCTTCATCAATTCTTCTGAACTATGATATATTTCGGGAATCCATTCCTTGATGCTGTCTTCAGTATGTACTTTTCTCCCATGTTTCTTTTGTATTTGCTCTTCGGTATTGTGCCGGTCCTGTGTATCAGAAAGTGCCCCTCCTTTTAAGTTCCTTTTTCAATTTCTCCATAAAAACATTGCACAGATGAGGTGAGGGGAGCCTCCGCATTGATACTTCCGAAGTTGAGCTATAACGCTTTCCTCTGAACCCAAAGTATGGCTTATTCATCGTGTTATTATCAGTTCCTCGTACAGCATAACCTTCCTCCTTCACTCCCCTGTTTCCCTGTAAGTATTAAGCCACTCCTCAGTCAAATTCCATGTTTCCCTTGGTGCAAGGATGGGGAAACGGCCTTTTACGTTGACAAGGACCATTTTCCCCATTATTCTGTATTCCTTCCACTTTTTTCCGTCTCTTATTGAACTCCTTGCTCCCTTGCCGGATTTTTTCCTATTTGTAGACCAAGCTTTTGGTAACCACTTCCAAATCCTGTATGTCAAGACTTTGGGGAACGGTATTACCCAATAATTCAAGATCGGTATCTGAATTTTTGGAACTTCATTTATCTAACCAATACATCAATTATCACAATTTGATCACAGCTCCCTATAACGAATTCTAACACAAAAATACTGATTGGAACTTGACGAGATGAAACTTAACCTGACCTTCTCTGGCCGGCGGACGAGACTTCCTGTGAGACAGTTGACAAATTGACGTTATTGACATTTATTCCCCAGTCTCATGTCAGGCCATCAGCTGTTCAATGCGGGCATCGAAGGCGAATTCACAATGACACCCAGGTTTATGCCTCCGATGTGCCGCCACAAAGCTTTTGCCTTCTCTGTGGATTTTAGGGTAGTGTCTTACTCTGGGAAGGATAAGATTAGATACTCTGAGATCCCAGATTCTTCCGCAGCTAAGGAGTTTGCCCATTCCTGCCTTTACATAAATAATTGATTGCGAATCAGATCAATGAATTTATATAATTGCTAAGTAGGAGCTAACTAGAAAATTGACCATTTTGCTGTCTTAAAATCAATTCTCCCAATCAATTACCCCCTATTCAACTGAGGAAAGAATCTACTTAAAAGAAAAGCGTCGCCTTGCGTTGACAACGTTAACATTTCAATTCCATTTTCCATTCAGTGAACTGTGAAACTCCCTCAAGCCAATCATCCGCCATATTTGGAGAACAATGAAAATTCACACTGATCTCGAATAACGTCACTTAGCAAATCGGCCATAAATCAGCTAATTCACTCGAATTAAACTTTAAAAGTAAATAAATGAATTGATCGGTGGAAGAAACAATACCACAATAGGGTAATGTTATCGTTGGCCTAGTCCAAGAAAATTTAAATAAATACAATTATTTTCTAACCCCATTCAGTCGGAGAGCAGACTTGCCGTGGAAAAATTGTATAAATGCATGAATTATGTCTCTCTAATCAACATCATTTATCTTTTCAGCTTTGTTTTAACAGAAGAAATTGAATGAAAATCAACCCAAAGAGTAAAAAAAATTAACATCATTATTTTCAAAATGTCCGTACATAAAACGAATAATTTTTTTAAAAAGTCCATGGCCTAGATTCCCCGTTGAAATATAATTACTTTCTTGTAAACGACAACTTGTTGCATTTGAAATAGTTTTCAGTCAGCAGCATTGACGTTGAAATGCAATAAAATCAAAATAAAATAGAAAATGCTCGATTACGATCGGATATCATTTGTATCAATTAATCAAACCTCGTATAGAACGCATTAAAAATAAGAATAAAAGCATAATCGACTTTGCAATAACTTTGCATGGAGCATGGCGACACGATAATACCAAGCGGCGGCATCATTAAATCCTAACATTATTGTTTCGAACGACGCCATATTGTTGGCGTGCCCTGGCCGCCATTTTGATGCCTTGAGAAAATGCATTTTTTCTTGTCTAGTTTTTTGAATGATAATAAGAAAAATGTCAAACCGTATTTCCAAGAAAACGTTATTATGAATGTGGAGCATGTCCCTGTCAGTATACCAAGCGCATGCACACATATACATGTCACGGTTTAAGGATTAAATTAAATTTTGACGGGCAAACATCAATCATATTGCGACTAGTCCAATTTCAACTTGAGGAAAACGCGTTGACGAGGAAAAAGGGCAAGAAATAGAAGGACAGGGAGTGTGAACAAGATGAAGTGAACGATAATAATATAAACGTTATTGCAGATGTTATGGCGTTTTGTGATGTTAATAAAGAATTATTATAGCGTCGTATTCGTTTGTAAGGAATGCTTGTGGGAGGGAGAGAAGAAAGACGAAAGGCGGGTGGTGGATAGACTTAATGTCGCCCTTTTGGGGGAGAAGCACGTAACACCCTTGTCGGGTCAAGAATAGATGGATAAATGTAGGACGTAATGAAGTTGTAGCGTAGCAAGTTAAGGCACTCATCGCCTAATGGAGTATAACTTTTTTTTGTTATATTTCTTAAATGGTTCGTAAGTTAAGTATGGATTGACCTTAATGGTGGAGAATGTTTAGGATGTTTTCAGGCATGTTTCAGGAATTTCTTTATTATTATAAAGTGTCTTGACATGCGTCTTAACAGTGAATGGACACAAAGGTCAATATTTTTCACATGTTATGAAATTTCCATTATGAAGACCATTTATGGTAATGTTCATGGTCTAATGAACCCTAAAGTGCTGCCAAGATTTCTAATGGCATGCCAAAGAGCAGCGAAGGTGATACGCGGAACAAACCACCATCTTCTATTCTTAGAATCCGACATGCAATGGGTATGAACTCAGCACATTCTCCTTTCGCTACCCTTTTTTTATAGGTGGAGATGGAAATCTTAAAAACCCTCTAAATCACCCCCACACCTCCGCCCATATCCCCGTGGGACCACCATGAAGTATTACTTCACGAGAGAGCTCTCGTATACGCCAGCACGACTAAGTCACGAGTCCGTTACTGTTACGTTGATCGCACCCCAATTTGCTACCGACCTAAACATCTCCTACACGATATTATGGGGTCCAATAACTTCGTTGAGGACCTCATTTAACCTCTCTCTTTCAGTCGCGAATCTCAGACAGTGGAACATAACATGCTCCGTATCTTCGGGTGTACCGCCGCATTCGGGGAAAGCCTAGGGACTCGTCCAATCCGAAACGATGCAAATACTTCCTTTATCCACCGTGTTAGTTGGTAATTCGTGTTTTCCATCGACCCATCTTTCAATATACGGGATCAGTGTATGGGTCCAGTGCCCTTTTTTTGGAATTATCCCACCATTACTGCAATCTCCTGTACAGCTCCTTCCTCGTCGCTTATCACAAGCCTGAGTCACATTGGCCGAATCCGCTCTATTTCTCCGGTAGAATCAGTGTGCCTTATCCGCTAGAAAATCCAAGGGACGCAATGACACACACTGCTTCAGCGCGATTAGCAGGTATGCCAAACTCACCCATGTCTGGTTCACCCTGTTGTTCAGCGCTCCCGCCAAGGCAGGACTCGCGTATAGCAAGTTGAATTTCACCATCCCTACGATAAGCAGCGACGACTAGTTTTGGCCCTCCAATACTAGGCATTATCCAAGCTTAAGATGAACTAGCCTTCACTGCCTTTTCGCGTGCATAGTCCAGGTGTCCCTTGAAACCCAACTTGACATCGATCATTACCCCCGCGTATCTAATAATCGATTTTGAAGCAATCAAGGAGTAGGTGATCGAATGCATCCTAATTTTAGGCTTGTCTCGGTGTCGGTGAAGCACACTTCACTGCCTATGGGGATCGACAAATCTGGATTATATTATATAGAAGATTTCAATGAAGATTTAATATTGTTTCCAATCGGCCTGGGAGTTAAGTAGAGTGGGCACAAAAAGTCCTAGCATAGCCAGGGTAAAACTGTACACGGGGGCGCCAGCTTTTTTTTTCTGGGCTACTTAACTTAAGTAATGCCCTGACAGCAGACAATTTCGTCTCCTTTCTAGCAAGATATTACTTACTAAAGTTCAATTTCTGATCGATTGTGAGTCCTACGTACTTGACAAGCGATTTTGAATGTCAAAATTATCCTTAGGTTTAAGCTTCCCAAGCCCTAGGACATCGTTCTCTAACTAGACTGTAACCTTCTAAACTACCTCGTTTAAAAAGAGCTTGTGTTCTCCTCCAGACATGTACTGGCGTTATTCCACGATGAGAATTCAAACAACTTCTGGAAAGTTAATGACTGTCAAGCCTTAAGGAAGCTGTAGGTAGCTAGGTAGGTATCAGTGGCCGCTCCGAGGAGCCCAATTAGCGCTTTAGTGCGCCGTTTTGATGCCACAAACTCCTAAGACCGTGACTGTTGTTATGGGAGCAGGAAAGCAGAGTCCAGCCGGCTCGGATCTTCAGAGCCAGCCCGTAGCATGCACGAAGGAAATCAGCTCTTCGACCCTGCAGCCATAAATCTCTGTGACGTCCCCAAAGAATGGTTTACCCAGTGTCCACAGCTGGGGAGCTGTAGCCTCAGGAAAAGCTAAGGATCCTTGTGGAACTCCCCAAGTTATTCGATTCCTCGAACCTAGAGTTTTCTCAGGGACGTGGAATAGAAACTTCAATGAAGAAAGGTGATAATAAGGGCAACGAACAATTTTCACTACAGACTTACATTATTTTTACTCTGGGCCCCGCTTTTCCGGACAATTTTCACCCCGGGCCGGATTCTCTCTCTACGGCCCTGATTGATCTGTAACATATTATCATTTGTGTTTCTCGGTAGCGTCTGACAGCATGGATGTCCTTTATGACTGCTCCCTACTTCTCCTACGATTCAATTTGAAAGTTATAATTTCGTGGTCAATAAACATGTATTCCTTGCTTACCTACCTTTGGAGAATCTTAGATAATCTATAAGACCTACAAGGGTAGGTAACTAGGGTAAGGTAACTAGAGATTGCGCGACTAGATAGGTGTGGGCGAACCTCGTGTTTGTCTATTTGACAAGTGACGGCACTCAATTACGACGGGTGAAATTTCGCTTGTGCCTATATATGTCCTTAGTGCGTTCTTAAAGCCGAAAAATTGCTGTTTCTAGAACAGCGAATACTAATCACGAAAATCCCTATTAGAGTTCAGCCACCTCTTTTTCAAAATCCGGAGCCCCACTTCACTGGGGAGCACTATCGATGAACTCGAATACTTTACTAGTACCTCGTTGTCCCAGAGCTCAATCCAGCGGAATTTCGGTGATAATTTGGAAACCTTGGGCCTTCCATGTGACTCACGTTCGAGGGAGATCAACCCCTCTGGTATTTTAATTTAATGGGGAGAGGAGAGGCCCTCTGCACACATACAAATTAGGGAATCGCAGTGCATTCTGGGATGGAGGAGAGGAGGTGTTCCACAATGTGGTATCAAATAATAGGTCTTGATTGCTGGTACTTTCAGCTTATACCTTACGATGGTTGCAAGGTAAGGGATACCCAAAAAATCAAAAGCCTAAAGCCTGGCGAGTTTTATTCTCAGAAACACTCTATCTTCCTCAGTCTTCGTCCCGCTCAGAAGCGTATTGATCGATTGAGCCATTTTAATTGGTCATGGGTCTGATCTGGATGGAGTCGCCGCGCTCCCAAATCACGATCTGTCGTGTCAAACCGTCGTTGCTTTAGCCGGCCGCTTGGTCATTTCCCATCGAATTCAATGTTCAAGACCAATCTTACCAAGTATGTTCTCCTCAGTAGATATCATTTTCTCTCTAGACCCATATAATTTTCACCCCGGGCCACATTTTCCGCATACTTTTCACCCCGCGCCCTCCACGGCCGTGACTTCGGCGACTTCATTGACTTCTTTTCCAGAATTAACTGTCCAACTTCAATTCACGCTACAGACAGACTGGTGCAAACCATAAACACATGAAACGCAAGGTCTCAGGCCAAGGGTAACTCGTGTCAAAAGAGAGATTTCTCTTTCAGGTTGAGGCACTGGCACAGCCAATGCCCAACTGCCTAATGGGAAGTTTTGTAACAATATCTGCGTTCGGAACGGAAGAAGCAACCGATCTGCAGGCAACGTTGAGACAATGAAATTAAAGCTATTTTGCACCTGCAATTCCAAGACCTAATGTCGGGCCTGCATTTATGGGACTTAGTTTGGAAGCGGCTTGAGAAACTTTTGAAAGATTTTGAAAAGTTATGAGAGGGGATTCAGGGAATAGTAAAATAATTTGAGTACCCTCCACGACTGTTGGAAGTCACCGGAACGATTTGGAAGAGTCTACTTTTGACTATCCAGCAAACTACTCGTTTTTCTCTGTGAAAACCATCTACGAACTACAACTGCTCATAAAACCCTGGAAGCCCGTCTGCAATTCATGCTTTCTCTGGAGCTAATCAACTTGATCTCGATGAGCTGAAATCCCCCTTCGGGGTACGACAGAACACAAGTGAGAAAATTTTTTTTACTACGGGTGTGGGGCACTGATCAACCCCAAGCACCTGTGTACACTGAACAGATAAGAAAAACTGGCGTACACGTCGGGGCGTAACAACCCAAAAGCAATTTTTTTGCAGTGAATCAGCCTGTGCCAGGAAGTGGTATGCCCTGATGACTTCTTCTAGTAAAATTGGAGGAAATCACCAGACAACTTACCTTATTAAGGTTTTGTATAAACACAAAACCTTATTAAAATCGGTTTACTGTCTGTCTGTCTGTCTTTTTTTTTTTTTTTTTTTTTTTTTTGTTGAGGAGGTGGAAATCTTCAAAAAGACACTGGTCTGGACACACCAGCGTGTGGGATTTTTACCCACTAAAACCACCCCCGACTCCCTCCCTGCCCCGCGGAACCACCATAAGGTATTACATCACGGGGCGGAGTCAGCTCACTCTAGCTTAATCCCATTTCTTCTATACGCGGCGCACGTGACCGCGTTTTTCTCCTTTCCTCTGCCTTTCGCAATTTATCTTGAATTGATGTGATCATGGAGTTGACCGCATCCCAATTCTCTTGATGTGCTAGCATTTTCGGCACCAGATTTTCTGGTACCAGCACCTCTCCTAGAGTCTCCTCTAGGTTCCTCCTTTCTTCCACAAATCTCGTACAGTGGAAGAATACATGCTCTGGGTCCTCTGGGACTCCATCGCAATTTGACCAGTCGGGTGAGGTCTCCAATTTAAACCTGTGAAGGTATTGGAGATATAATTAATCTCACCGTGTCGTCTCTCCAACCACTCCTTGATGGCAGGAATGAGCCTGTGAGTCCACCGACCCTTTCCCGAGCGCTCCCACCGCTCTTGCCATCTATTTATGGATCTCTCCCCCTCAGCCTTCTTCGTCTGCAATAAGGGAGAGATTGGCTTCGCATGGTATATATTCGCCATCTCATCTGCCAAGATGTCAATCGGCATCATTCCAGAGATGACGAATACTGCATCATCTAAGACAGTCCTGAAGGCAGAGCATACCCTCAGAGCTGTCCTCCTGTATACTGCATTCAGATTGCTAGTGTTAACTGACGTCCGCAACGCCTCGCTCCAAACTGGGGTCGCATAGAGCATGATTAAGGTCACCACCCTGGCTATAAGCAACCTAGAGGTGTGCCGTGGCCCTCCCACGTTCGGCATCATCCTCGCCAAAGCCATACTGGCAGTGGATGATTTATCACCAACATACTGTACGTGTTGCTTATAGCTGAGCTTCCTGTCTACCACCACCGCCAAGTATTTGATGGCCGGCTTGGAAGTGATGATATGATTCCCGACTCTAACACAGGCGTAATTTCTCTTCCGGCGCTTCGTGATGAGGACCGCTTCCGTTTTTTCCTCCGCAAGCGTCAGACCAGAGCTCTCTAACCAGCATTTGACAGCACTGATTGCCTCGCTTGAGTATAACTCAGCATCTTCGAGATGCTTTGCGACAACAACCAGTGCAATGTCGTCAGCGTAACCCACCACTGTGGCTTCCTCCGGAAGGGGAAGATTAAGTACATCATTGTACATGATGTTCCACAGTAGTGGGCCCAATACGGAGCCGCGGGACACCCGCGGAAACGACGTACTCCTGCGGTCCGTCATCAGTGTCGTACCAGAGCCTCCTTTCAGTTAAATAACTATCGACAATTGCGGCGAGGTAGGCGGGAATACCAACTTCGCTAGGGATTTCCGGATTAGATTCCAATTGGCCGAATTGAATGCATTTTTCACGTCCAGGGTTACTACCACGCAATATTTGCTGGTACTACCCTTTCCGTGGATTGCATCTTCAGCCAAGCCAGTAACCAATTTGATGGCATCAATGGTTGATCTGGCTTTACGGAACCCATACTGCCGATCTAAAAGGCCGCCTTGGCTCTCAACTACCGGGAGTAATCTATTATAGATTACCCGCTCTAGCATTTTCCCCACCGTGTCCAAAAGGCATATGGGTCTGTCCGTCTGTCTGTCTGTCCGTCACACGCATTTTTCTCGGAGACGGTTATAACGATTGACACCAAATTTGGTAGAAAGGTGGGAACTGTGAATGCTCACGCATTACATCCTTTTACGTCCAATTTAAGGGGGGGTCCCCATACATGCAAAAGGGGGCTGTACAATTTTTTTTCATCAAATATAGTCATGTGGGGTATCAAATTAAAGGTCTCGATTAGTACTTTTCAAAGCCGATCTTAGTTTTGACATTCGTTGGAAGGGTGGGGAGCGCGGGGGGTTGAAAGTGATCACTTCTTTAAGGGGGCCATTCTCAGAAATTACCAAACCGAAAAATCTGAAAAAAATCAGGAGGCTGCCACTATATGGTGCCCGGGCTCCGAAAGACCTTCCATGCCGATATCTGTTTAAATAAAGTTAATAATAGTATATTACTACAATTTTTTGTAATTGGTTAGAAACCCCCCTTAAGTTCATCCTAGTACCATGAAATTTTGGAGTGATATAGGCTATAATATAGAGCATGATCTTACCAAGTTTGATGGAAATCGCACTGTTACTAACAAACTTATAATATGTCAAAGTTGTTCCTTCTTTGAAAATTGAAGAGTATGAATGTCAATATCACCCGAAAGTGGATACTCTCACATAATATATGGATATATTGGGTGCTACGTACTAAGAAGTACACAAAACCTTGCGTACCTGAAGCGTCCAGCTTCCGGTTTCCCGACTTGTTTTTTATTTGCCTTTGTTTTTGCCATCCGACCCGGAACGCTCAAAGTTCCTTTTGACAAAAAATCTCTAGTTCCATACCCATCCTGAAAAGACCGAACAAATAGTAGCTATTGTGTACTGACATTATTTTGTGAGCAAACCATGTTACTCTTCGAACAACTTTTAGTTTTAGCCCCGCTGGGGTCTTTCGTATATATATGTTACTTGTCATATGTCGTTTGACAGCTGATAGGTGGGTGAGTCAAACCCACATTATACAGTACGATGCAAGAGATTACAGATCAGACAACAGATAAGTGTTGAATTGCACCTAAAGAAACTTAGGTACGTAAAGAACCTTGATATTTGGATACCTCCTGAACTCAAAGAAGTTCATTTCACAGCGCATACATCTGTCAGATGCTGTTGAAACGTCAAAAACTGTCTTTTTGAAAATAATGATAATTGACGATGATCGTTTACAAAAAGGTGGAACGTAGACGGTCTTAGTCCCGATGTGAAGATTCAACTCAAACGACTTTAAAAGCGGAACTTCATCAAAGGAAGTTTTTGCTCTTAACGTGGTGGGATTGGAAGGTTGTGGTGTTTTTTGAGTTCCTACCAAAGAACTGAACCAATTCAGCACTGTTTGAACACTTCCCTCCTCCAGAAACGCCAAGAGGTCGTTAGTCATAAAGGAGTTGCGTTCCACCACAACAATTACACACATCATTGTTGACCCATCAAAAATTATTAGAACTTGGATGGAATGTGCTGCCTCACCCAGCATTGTGTCGCCTGATCTTAGGACGTCAGACTTTCACTACTTTCACTCTTTTCAAATGGAGTAATATTAAATTCAAGAAGAATTATAAAACTCACTGAAAGGTGAGAAAAGGTCATTCTACAAAATGGTGAATTTATAGCTGATTGACCTTTGTTTTTTATAGAAACAAATTAGATTAAAAAAAATAAATAAAAATAAAAAAAGGAAAAATAAATATTTAAAAAAAGCAGGGACTCTTCACTCAAGTCAATAAATACTAAAAGCTTACATTCAAATTAATTATATTTTTTTCTATTTTATCTATGTTTTTATAATTCCAAACATAAGATGTTAAGTTTTCCACACAATCGAAATTGAAAATTAATACAAGATGCAATCATCATCATACAAAAGTGCAAATGCTTTCACAATCATTAATTGTTGTAAAAGTCTACCATCTCAAATTTACAAAAAAAAATA
The DNA here is from genome assembly GCF_905115235.1 of Hermetia illucens. Classification (NCBI taxonomy): domain Eukaryota; kingdom Metazoa; phylum Arthropoda; class Insecta; order Diptera; family Stratiomyidae; genus Hermetia; species Hermetia illucens. Next base: position 9,733,052 of record NC_051852.1, read on the forward strand.
TATATAACATAAAATTTCAATATGCACTTCTGCTATCACAAATGTTAAGGACACCATCACTCAGAAACCTTGATCATTATCAACGATAAATCCATGCCTACAAAAGCCGAAAAATCTTCAATTCACTCTACTCAATCTTTACGTCCAAGGAGAATCTCCTCCTTGACCATGGTAAACATTTAAAACTTTTATGAATAATGTGATAAAAATCATAAAAAAAAAATCTTATACGATGATAAATAACCAGAGGACTTGAAGATCACTTTGTTGTTTATTTGTATTTAAAAGAAAAAAAAGATTAACAGATTAAAAAGATCTTTTCATGGTTCCGTTGAAATAGTAATGTAAAATTTTTATTGTCATTTTTTTATGCGGTCTTTTTTGTGTCTTTCTAAAAAAATTTTATGTATCTAAAAAGAAACTATTATAAATGAAATTGAGACCCAAAGTCGCGTCAGGTTTCAAGTATTTTTATGTTGATTGGTTATGTCTCATGGTATATTGTGTTTGGAGTTTTCAATTAAGTCGTTTTGTTTTAAAAACCATTCAATTTGGATACGTGTACACAGAGAAATGTTTCAAGGTGGAATATTATCACAACAAAATCCACTTAGCTTTAATGCAAGACGGAAATTAATTATCCAGACTTACTTTAGATTAGTTCTACAATGGATAGTAGTGGTGACCTTTGATTAATCTAACTATTAACAAAGAATACTATTCATGTACCCTTGAAGTTTAGAATGGAACATATTCTTGAAATGTTAGTGGTTTGTGAAAGAATTGTTACTATTTTCCAGATATATTTGACAATGAAAAGATAAAGCTGATCACAGTAAGTACTCTTTTCTACGGAAAGATAGTTCTTGATTGGACATAGTATGGGTACTTGAATTCCCATCAAATTAAAACACTGGGGCTTGATTTGGACACCTTTATTCGCCGACGACTTGGTATGCTGCCTGAGGAGTGGAAACGTCACACGATAGATATGGCAAGAGTCCATGTGTCTTTTGTCTGAAATAATCGCTTGTATGGATCGGCATAACTTCCCTCGCTCTTAGAAGTCGTAGCGATCGCTGTCATTACAATATAAACAAAACCAATGATTAAAAATATTAAGGCTAACTTTGTTCGGAAATTGCGAATCTTAATTTGTACGTTACTCCATTTTTCCCTCCCCGGACAAAATATACTTCAAATTTTAAAACAAAGTTTTAAACGTTGAACCTTACACGTTTTACTCGTGGTCCGCTGTAGGCCTTCGGTTTGGCTTCCTGGTCGAGAACGATTCGGGTAGGATCGAAAACCTAGCTTGCTTCAACGTCTTCGTTCGCCACGAATGCTGGCTTCAGCCCTTCGGTCGTAACGTTAACTTCTTTTGTTCCGAACACTATCGTATATACGCGGTCGATGACACGCTTGACAACACAATGAGGTCCTGAGTACCACGGTGTCAACGGTGGCTTCGCTGCGTTCTGGCGCAAGAGCAGATGCGAGCCGGAGTTTAACGCCTTGTGTAAGAAAACAGGAGACCACAACTTTGAGACCGTTGATAATTTCTCCTATCTAGGCTCGAAAATCACAACCGATAACAGCTACGTAGATGAAATCCGCGCACAGTTGCCAACAACCGGAGTCTATTTCAGCTTACAAAAACTTTCCCGCTCGAAACGTCTCACCATAGAGTCAAAGCTCTTACTGTGCAAGATACTGATCTCGCCAGTCCTCATGTATTCCTCGGAGACTTGGGTACTTAGCAAGAACAATTGCGAACTTTTGGCTGCGTCCGAGTGAAGAATCCTCCGAAGAATTTTTGGCCCCCAACATGAGGATGGACGATTGCGTAGCCTACATAACGACCAAATCGATGAGCGATACCGTGACCGTCAGGTTGTGGATAAAATCCGACTCAATAGGTTACGGTGGGCGGGTCACTTAATCCGTATGGATGAGGATGATCCCACCCGAAAAGTCTATAAGGGCAATATCTATGGTAGAAAAAGAAGACGAGGCTGCCTAAAATGGAGCGATAGTGTAGATCAGGACGCCAGACAGCTTTCGGGGATATCGAATTGGTGAACCTCGGCACAAAACCGGGATGTCCGGAGTTCCTTATTAAGGCAGGCCTAGACCGGATACCGATTGTTGCGTCGTTGATGATGATGATTGCTGCGACTTACGGCAAGTCCTCCTCGCGGAGGATCTTGTCCGCCATTTGGGCCAGGGCTTCAACATCGACGTGTGCCGTAACGTTTAATATCTCCCGAATCCAGGTGGGTCATTTTTTAAGCCAAAACATGCGAAGTGGCTTAACTGTTCGCCGACAAGGTATCGCATGCGCCATAGTAATTGGGTTGGCCTAGAATCGCCTAACTCTAGATCGGATAACGCCTTTGTCAAAGCGTCTTTCGGAGATTTCACGAAACGATTTATTAACTTCCTTTTCAGCTCAGCGTATTTATTGTCTTTTTGGTGGATTGTCGATAATGTCCGTTATTTCATCGAGAACGGACATATGAAGCGCGGCGACGACCGCGTGAAATTTTGCTAAGTCGGACACAATTCGGCTACTAGCAAATTGTGACTCTATGTGACTGAACGACAATTTTGGTCGTGGTCGCCAAAATGCAGGTATTTTCACCTGGATGAAATCGACATGACCGGGCGGATAATACGGCCGAAGATCGAAGTTGTCGCGTGTTGAAGTGATTATTTTTTTTTTGGGATAGGTTAGATGAATACGTTTACGGACAGAATGTTGCACTCTCGCAACAACACACTGTCGAACTACCAACTAAACACTTCCCTGTCATCAGGGAACTAGCCTGGAACCGTTTGACACATTACTTCAGGCTAGCCCTCCCACTCTCCCGGCTTTGGGAGCCTTCAAGTCAGGGTATTCCCTTCACCAACGGAAGGGAAACGGAGGAGGGGAGTTGTCAGTTCAGGGAACCCCTTACCGTCCGATCCCTATGCCGGCCGAGTTCAATCCTCTTTATAATAAAAAAAAGGCCCCAACATAATGCGCAATACGATTCCAGCTGCCAGCGCTCTTCAGCATCTCTCTGAAAATGTTGCCTGGAGAGAGCTTCCCTGTGTCTGCATGAAGCTGCTGACGAAAGCTGTCCCACCTCTCGCAAGAGAAAAAGGTGTGTTCAGCGTCGTCCGCCATTCCATTGCAGAACAGTCAGGAGATCGAGCCGTCCCGATCCTGTGCAGGTACGACTGAAAACCTTCATGCCCACTTAGAAGTTGGATAAGGAAGTAATCAATCTCAGTGCGTCCGGTAACAAGTGCCGTAACGTCGTCTGTATAACCGACCAGGCGCGACTCTTCGGGCATATCGAGTCTCAGCAGACTATCATAAGAAGCGTTCCAGATGTACGACCCTAGGGTGGATCACATGGATTACAGAGGTGATACCTACCCGGGCAGTTACTTCTGGACATTCACGCTTTATCGCCTTCTTTACTTCGACCTTTTCAGTGAGACAGGCAAGATCCCGGATTTCTAGAGAGCACATGGGCTATAGGCTGAAAACAAGAACCTTCTCCCCCAATAATCCTTTGACCGCTTCGCAAAACATACTCTTGTTAGTCGTCTTTGGGCCAGTTCAACGAGAACTCCGCCACTCCTCGTTTTCCGTATGTAAGACACCTCTGCTCCGTTGCCTTCGGGTTTCATCCTGTAACGGATTTCACTAAGGACTTCCGCAAATGTGTTGCCTTTCGTCGGCTTAATGAGCAGAGCCGACGGTCTAGTCCTTCTCCGTTTCCTCGTCTTTTCTACTCTTGTCTTTTGGTTGCCAGCCTCCTTGTCTTTGGACAGGCGTGTCTCTGACGGGGGAGTCAGTTGTTTCTTTTTTTACTTCTTCGCCTTCTTTTTTTGGGCCCTGAAAACTACTTCGATAAAGTCTCCTTCAGGCAGGTCGTCCTCTTTCCGCTTTTTCCCTAGTTCGCTTTGCGGTGGGCTATCCGCGGTCCGTTTGACGCAAGCAACGTTCTCAGCGGGGAATTCAGCTGCTCTTCAATCATCTTCCGCTGCTCTCCACGCTCGCCTACAGAAAGAAATGCGGTCGAATAGTTCCTCCAGTTCCATCAGCCCGTTTTTAACGCCTTTACTGACGTTCCTCTGAAGGAACGTTGCCGACCGCATACGCTTCACCACTGCTGCGCATTTCCTGATGACACTTTCGTCTTCGGCTCTAGCTAGGATAGTCGACTGCACTTCCATTCGATTTGTGTCCGAATCCATCTGCTCAGGACTAGCGATTCTGACTGAACTTTCTTCGGGAACAGGGGCACTACAAGGTATTGTAGTTGCCATCTCCGCACGGTCAGTCGCGCCATTTAATGAGGCTTCCTCTTTATTTGGGCGCCCCGGGGTCACATCGGGTATATTAGCCCTCGCTGCCTCTTTCACTGATCGCTGCGGTGAACGAAGCATTTTTGTCCTGCTCCCAAACGCACTCAGCTTTCCTCCTTCCCTGTTGTTTCGTCGATTTTTTTTATTAATGAATGTTTATTCTCCATGAAAAACTAACCAGCGCATCATGTGCGGCTCGATTGGTCGCAATAGTCAGGAACGGGCATACCCTCTGGGACACAGTTTCTACCCCAGTTTCCTGAGACCTGACCTGCGCTTAGCTGATCCCGAAATTCACGGACGAATCAGTGCTCGCTCTGGGCAACGCGGTCTAGTAACACCGGTTCAATGCACATCACCCAACCAGGGTCCCGAAGGGGCTGGCACGTGACACACATCATAACTTCCACCTTGGCAGAGTTACGCTCACATCACCCCGTCAACGTCCCGAGTGTACCGGTCATTCGCCATTCGCTCTTCACCGAAAAGCTTTCTCGAGGCTACTATCTAGGACGCAGGTATACTGCCAGGTAGGTGGTCAGAACTATTATACTTACTCGTGCACCTCGGGGACGTCACACCCCGTATCGTAAGCGACCCGTTAAAGGTCGCTAACGACCTCTGAGATCAGAGATGAGATGAGAGAAATTAATGTGATAGGCGTTTTCAATATGGCCACCGATTGGGACTGCGATGTTGCACTGGCGCCGGCCTCGCGTATGGGCGCGGGTGAATGTGGATCGACAGGCATGATGCTCAGAAATTCAAAAAATCGTAGCTTGCGTTTTGTGATGATAGTCGAAGGGAGGTTTGCGGTATCGAAAAACGTGAATCGATACCCGGAAATGGCTGTCGAGATACGCTGCTGCTGGTTGTCGCGAACTATTGGGGTCATCACTATGGATACTTGGATTCCCATCAAATTTAAACACTGGCGCTTGATTTGGACACCTTTATTCACCGACGGCTTCGGAAATGCGACATGATAGATATGACAAGAGTCCATGTGTCTTCTGTCTGAAATAATCCCTTGTATGGATCGGCATGACTTCCCTCGCTCTTAGAGGTCGTGGCGATCGCTGTCGTGTTCCCACAATAGACATTTTCTCATTTTAAAATTCATTCTGGAATTTTCCTAAAAATGGTTGACATCGCATGAAACCTTTAGTATTAAAAAAATAAAATAAATTATTTTAAATCACATTTTCAAATTCAATTCACATTATTAAATCAATCAAAATGTATGTTGTGTAACTAAGCGATAATAAACGGGAATGTAACTTGGCAATTTTAACTGTTTACACACCAAACGACGACACCATTTTTTAATGAAAACCACCTTGAATTATCTGGCATTCCAGTAACACTTTTCACCTACTTTAAAGAAAACACATAGATTAAATTGTTGACAATCCGCCAATCACGGACAAAATCTACTAATCCATCATTGTCACACAAAATTTCTATTCATTGAAAAAAATCTAATTGAGTATAAAAAGATACTTTTTTAAATTTATATAAAATTGTCAGTAAACTAACCGGATCTTGTGGTTACACAATGGGTACATGTTAAAGGTCTATTTGCGTATGTGGTATATGTTACTAAAACTGTAGGGAGAGAAACGAGAAAAATTAGAAAAATTGAAGGTTTCCTGATAATTGGTACTGGAGACTTTGAAGTGTTTTAATGGAAGTTGATTGAAAAATTGGAGGAGGAAACTGAATTTTCACTTCTCATTCAAGTAAATTTGCACAGGTGGTTTATACTTTACTAATAACATCAGTTTTTGGCAAGGTCCACGATTGGCAAAAAAAACACTTTATAATTAACACAAGCTGAAATTGCTAATGAATAATTAGCAAGAATGTGTAAATATATGAAACACAAATTTAAGGTGCTAGATAATATCAAATTCATTTTCTAATATTTCTTGGAAGACTTCTTAGAAGTACTGAATAAATATTCTAAATTATATTTTATATATTTTTATTTTATTTAATTATATATTGCTTTTAGCTAATTGTTAATTTTAACTAATATTCTTTTTACTTTTATTTGCAGACGGGACATCTATAATCATTCACATCACGATATATTATTCTGGAATAATGGAAACGTGTCAAACTTGGTGTAATAAAAAACATTGAATTCAATAAAAGAGTGTCTAAATCAATTGTGCTTCTTAAAATTGATAATAATAAGAACACTAAAACGAAGAAAAAGAAAAGAAGAAATTACCATAGAATACGTGAATTTAGAAAGACTAAAAAGCGACGAAAACCGTATAAATATATACAACAATTTCCAAAGAATTTGTTATTGTTATAAGAAAAGGAAATTGACAATTTTTTTATTATTTTTTTATTTGTTAAAGATCTATATATGAATAATATTTTGTTTTGTTATAAATATTATAAATATAACCGATACACGCCTATATATTAAATAAGAGTTTAAAAAACACAAAAACTTTTATAAGTGCATATTGAGAGTCATACATATATACATATACATATTTTTGGCAGCCCAAGTATCTTTTTAAAAGAAATTGAAAGTGTTGACACGAAATATATATAATTTATAAATATATACCGATATAATAAAATATAAGATAAATATTAAAATAAAAATTCAACTGTGATTTTAAAATTTAAACGGAAAATATATAAAAACAAAACGGAGTCCTTTTTTGGAATTTAAAACAACCAAGTGCTTTGATAAATTATATAAAAAAAAAAAACAAACACAAAACGTAACTCGAGTTTCCTTCAATTTTCTTTTTCTAAAATTGAAATATAATAAAACAAGCAAAATGTTCAACTTAAATATTCCAACAACTTCACTGCTCGGCATTGACGGTAGTAGTCTATGTACAACACCAAAAACACCAGAAATATTAAATTCATTAATGGCAATGACAAATCCATTGGATAATTATACATTTACCCCAGCAACAACGGCCCAACAGCAACTTCAACAACAAACAAATGCAACAACAATATCACAAAATGGCAATCATCAGGTTAGTGTTAATACTTCCTCATACATTTTTTCTGTCAGTTTGAAGATAAGGCTCATAGTATTGGAATGGTGCTTTTGGAGTACTCTTTCCTTTGAAACATAAACCTATGGTAATTCCTCCGATGTTAACCATCATCCTTGGTAAACATGAGCCAGTCCTTGCCGCCTTCTCTCCTGGGGATAATCCAACTCAACCTCAATCATTCCTATGTCCTTATTTATCGATTTCGAAACGGCCTCGTGGTCATTAGTCAAGTTTGACCACTCCTAACCATATTTTCACAAATAACTTGACTGCAAACACCATGCCCGATCACTATTGCTTCCTCCGATATACGAAGACTGAGCACTCTGTGGTACAGTTCCTAATAAGGAACTTTGAAGAACTTTTGCCTTTATTCGTCCCATAGCCTCTCCAGGGGGTTATTCTTAATTGGCCGAACTATGTGGCCAAGTGTATCCATTGTTACTAAAGTGCTCTGCTCTCAATCCAGCCCGAATTAACCAAAGAAAGGGGAAGAAACTGGAGCCTCTCAACTCCTCCGCCTAAAGAAATATCCCGGATTCGTTAATTCGTGATGATTCCCGTTGCAACTGGAGAACATCGGCGCCAAAGATCTGATGTCTAATGCGTCCATAGGCGGAGCATTCACTTCATTCCGCTCCCTCATTACAGGAATTATGTCAGAATTCCTACAATGCTCTTGCAATGTTTCCGACTTTTCGACAGGATGAACTTTGCGGTATCAACGTTTGGTTCTGACAGGAAAAGTTTGGTGTTTCTAGCAGCGCTTAGGCTCTGCCACCTGCCATTGTGAGAAACTTGTTGCCAGTTTTTGAAGACAGCCTTACCCAATCCAACTCCAATTGTTGGTTCCGGTCCTGGCATGGGGGAGATTGAACTCTCTTTTGCTCAAGTATCCGAGATTTCATTCCACTCTATACCGCAGTGACCAGATACCCAGGGTAGTTCCGTATTGAATCTAGAGATAGCATTCAAATGGTTTCTGCATTCCTGAACGATTTTTGCGGTGATCAAAAAACTACTCAACGCAGTCTGGCTATCACTGCAGATTACGATGGGCCTACCCTTTAACCTGTGGTCAATACCCCGATTTAGTGCCCTTAGGATACCCCCATACCCCAGTTTACTGCCCTTAGGATCGCGTATACTTCGTCTTGAAAAACCGTTGCATATTGTCCCAAAGGAAAAGCCTACTTCCCCTTTTTATTCGAGAGGTAGAGTTCGGCTCCAGAGCCCTGTTCTGTTTTTGAGCCATCAGTGTGGAAGGCTTGTTATGTCAGTATTTCAATATAATCTCAGTAATGGCTAAAGACAGATTATATTATTTGAGATTGCAAACAAGATAACAATGATAATCTTCGTCTGGCAGCGCTTTCATTACAACTCTAGTGGTCCAGGAATCGTCTAGGTATCATCACACAACTACTGCAAAAATTTTAATTTACTCTCCTGGATGGTCTCTCTCTGGTTGTTTTACAGGAAGGCCTGTCACTTGCCAGAAACAGGTCCTCTTCGGAACCGCAAGTTGGGATTATTTAGGTAGCACTAGCCTTCTAAATATGGTAGCAACGCACGCTTTTGTATCCTACCGAGTAATTTTGACAGACCCTCTGTGACAATTGTTTGTTGGTTGCGAAGACTCAAATAATTGCCCCTCTTTTCATAAAAAAAATCTTGGAGGGAGGGGGCTGTAGTTAGAGGCTACTAACGTACCAAATGTACCAAACGTACCACTAATCTTGCCCCGAAAGTGTTTGAATTACAGACAAGCTTGAGTTCCAAACAAGCCCCCTGACAATCTTTGATTGTCTGCCCCATTAGCTATGATTTCTGAACCATAATCTCTCGAGAACATAACTGAAATCCTAAGCATCTACTCATATTTAGTGAGTGCTGCACTAGGAGCATAGCAACTGTAGAAATGAACTCCTTCTCCTCGCAAAGTGCTGCATAACTTCTTGGAAAGTTTTTTCTTGGCCCGCCCACAAGACTGTGCGGCTCCTTTGATTTCTCGCAAAACATTGCCACTTAAGTATTGCTCAGAAATTATGGACGCATCGATTCTCTCCGGAATGATCTGGACCATCTCTCAATAATCGAGATTGCCTGAATCCGCTCCATTTTCAAGTTGCGGTGAGGGTCGTGCAATATTCTGGACATCTAGGACTTCGGGCAATATGACGATGGCACACAAACTCCCTCACTCTGCGTAGCTTATAATTATTTTAAGTTTGCAAATGCTACCTGGTCCATAATTCGATGCATAACTCGACCTATTGTCACCGTCCTTGTCATTACCAGTGTGAATACTGCCTCCGCCGAGGGACTGATGATATAAATATGTGTCCTCCTAGATAGAGTTCAGCAGGCCAGACTTTAAGTGCGGCTAAGAATCGGCTGGCTTAGCTTCAACCATATATTTTAGTGAATGTTCTCCCTGTCCTCAGCAAACTACCAAAGCTTCATAACTTTATTTCCAAGAGAGGCTCCTTGGCCATTTCACCCCGTATGGCTTGAGAGCTTTGATTTTGTAATGATGCCTTTCCAAATTCCTTCCATCACCGTTTCGTCCTCTAAAAAGTACCTTGAATGGAGAGGGTTGTTACCCGTTAAGATGGGTACCGACGGGGCTCGTTCTAAATGGATCTGCCGCTCAACCCAGTGTCACTCTTCCTTGCACGCTTATAAATGTAAACGCTACAGTAGCCAGCTTCCAAATACTAAGTCACTTACAGTCGCTGGATATAGATAACCAGGATATCGCTACCTAATCTCTGAAACTACGACACAAGGTTTCTTTGAGGAACAAGGTACAAACATACAAATATACCCTGGCCTTCCGATTTCTTACTATTTTCCCTTACCACTTTGATACTTCCACACTCCACTTGAATCCCATGGCCAACAAACTAGTTCGAATATCATTGAAGCTGGTTTTCTGCTACGTCAAACCTCAATGACGATAAGGACCTTCTTCTATTTAAGAGAAGAAGAGAAATTTTAATCGAATCTTTAATAGATTAAGGTAGGAGCACTTAAGATCCACCGAGTACCACTCGCCTCGACGATTCCGTAGCCTATATAACGGCGAAATTTATGAGCGATACCATGACCGTCAGTTTGTGAATAGAATCCGGCTCAATAGGTTACGGTGGGCAGGTCACTTAATCCGTATGGATGAGGATGATCCAGCCCGGAAAATCTATAAGGGCAATATCTATGGTAGAATAAGAAGACGAGGCAGACCCTGTCTGAGATGGAGCGACGGCGTAGGTCAGGACGCCAGACAGCTTTTAGGGATATCTAATTGGTGGACTTCGCCGCAAAACCGGGATGTCTTGAGTTCTTTATTAAGGCAGGCCTAGAGCGGATACCGGTTGTTGCGCCGTTGATGATGATGATAGCCTCTCCAGGGGGTTATTCTTAATTGGCCGAACTATGTGGCCAAGTGTATCCATTGTTACTAAAGTGCTCTGCTCTCAATCCAGCCCGAATTAACCAAAGAAAGAGGAAGAAACTGGAGCCTCTCAACTCCTCCGCCTAACGAAATATCCCGGATTCGTTAATGTATCACAGGATTTCTGTTGGTAGATGTGATGCTACCCGTTGCAACTGGAGAGCATCGGCGCCAAAGATCTAATGTCTAATGCGTTCATAGGCGGAGCATTCACTTAGAAAATGCTCCGTGCATTCCGCTCCCTCATTACAAGAATTATGACCTGTCAGAATTCCTACAATGCTCTTGTAATTCTTTCTGCTTTTCGACAGGATGAACTTTGCGGTATCCACATTTGGTTCTGACAAGAAAAGTTTGGTGTTTCTAGCAGCACTTAGGCTCTGCCACCTGCCATTGTGAGGAACATGTTGCCAGTTTTTGAAGGCAGCCTTAGCCAATACGACTGATATTCCAATGTAACGATTCGTTCTAACGGGCATTAGCACCCCCATTTTAGGCACAGACTTCCTATGTCACTACTTGGCAGTTGGTGGACCTGCAGAACAAGGCCTTGATAGACCTCGCAACTTCTTTACAGACCATGAACCACTTGCAAAAACGGCACTATCTTTATTATTTTCAACGACATTGCCAATCACCGCATTCGTGCACTCCTCAGGAAGTACCGCAACATTACTACAGCCGGTTAAGCACGATATGGAGCACCACATCAACACTACCGGCTGCCCAATTTTTTCAAATATGTGTCCACTGTAACCCCAGAAGCTAACTGTTGCGCAGAAAGAGTTTAAAGATTAGATAAAACAAGGTACCTAAAGACCTTCCAATAGCTGTTGGTCCTCTAAACTTCATTTAGTCCCTAAGCCTAACGAATGGCGGCCATGAGGAGATTACAGGGGTGTGAATCCTCTGGCAATTCTCGACCGATACCGCATTCCACTTATCCATGATTTTGCGCACTCACTTATGTACTACCGTATTTTTACGACTTTGAATCTAGCCAAGGGGTATCATCAAATCCCCGTCGCTTCTGGAAACATTCGGAAAACGGTTATCTGCACACCTTTCCGACTCTTCGAGTTCACCAGGATGACTCTCAACTTCTGCAACACTGCGCAGACTTTCCAGAGGTTCATCCACTCTGTCCTGCGAAACTAGAACTTTTGTCTCGTTTATATGGAGGTTTTGGTCGCTTCTTCGTCCGAATTTGAGAACTTAGACTATCTCCAGTGCATTTTTCAACATTTCCTTGAGGCCGGACTCGTCCTAAATGTTGAAAAATGCAGATTCCCACAGAAGCAGGTAAAATTTTTCGACCATTTATTAACCCCTGACGGTATCCAACCTGACCCAGACAGGGTTGAGGCGGTTAAGAGCTTTCCCCTACCAACCACGGTGAAGGATCTGCAAAGGTTCATGGGCATGTTAAACTTCTATCGTCGTTTCTTACCCAAGGCCGTTCATCACCAAGCGATCTTTAACACCTACTTCTCTGAGCACAAAATCAAAGACTCCCGCGAGGTTGCGTGGTCTGCGTCCAGGCAACAGCTTGTTGATGCCACATTGCTCAGCCAGATGCATCCCTAGCTGTGTTCGTCGATGGCTCAGATACAGTGATATCCACCGCTCTTCACGAACCGGTGAACCTGGCAACCTTTCAGTTTCTTTTCGATACAACTCAACCCAGCTCAACATAACTACAGTGCCTACGATAGTGAGTTACTCGTCGCGTACCTCGCTATAAAATACTTCCGATTTTCCCTGGAGAACAGGCCGTTCACTGTGTTCACGGACAACAAGCCACTTACTTTCGCGCTTAGACAAAAGCCCGACAAACTGTCCCCTCGCCAACTTCGGCACTTGAGTTATATCAGCCAGTTTACTTCTGATATCCAACACGTGTCTGGAAAAGACAATGTTGTTGCAGACGCTTTGTCTCGAATCTCACAGTCCCCGCCCCCGTTGATTATGCTGCAATCTCCGAGGCGCCAGAAAGACGACGAAGACCTTCAGAACCTGAGGGCAAACTGCAAATACAAGTTCAAGGAGTTTCCTATTTTTGGCTCAAACTCTTATTTACTCTGCGAGACCTCAAATAAGGGAGCTAGGCCATTCATTCCGGCCGATTTTCGCAGGGTATCAGGACGACCACCCGTTCAGTCACTGGAAAATACTTCTGGGCTTCCATGAACAAGGACATAAATTCTTGAGCCAGACAATGCATCGCGTGCCAGAACCCAAAGTCAAAAAGCACGTACGAAAGGAAGTAGACGTATTCCCTAGGTCGACTAATCGCTTCCGCACCACCCATCTCGACATCACCGGCCTTTTGCGAGACTCGTACGGATACAAATATTGCCTCACAATCATCGACAGTCGCCTGTAGCAATACCTCTGGCTGACATTAGGGCGGAATCATTTGCCGAGACCCTCTGTCGACAGCGGATCCTACGCTTTAGTGTCCCATCCGCAATCATCACGGACCAGGGAATGCAATTCGAACCTACTCTTTTCGCGGAGTTAGGCAAGCTTCTTGGCTTCAAGCGGTATAGGACTATTGTATACCATCCACTGTCCAATGGTATTCTGAAACGCTGGCACCGGACACTGAAGGCCGCCTTAATGGCTCGCGACGATCCGTCGTGGTCGCGATCCTTATTATTATTATTCTGTTAAGGGAAAGTCGCACCGCGTCCTTGAAGAACTATTGTGCCCCTTTTACTAGTTATAGTGTGCCTGTTGATCACAGTATCTCAAGCAGGCCTGTAACCGTTAGGAACTTTATTATGTTCCCCACTTCCAGAAGTTTCAGCTTTGCATCTGGTATTAAGTGTTCTCCGAGATGTATCGACCTACTTTGTACAAGTGCCAGACACTGTCCCAGGACGTGCATAGAGGTTTCGCCCTCCTCCTCACAGAACCTGCAGGCAGTTTCCGTAGATATCCCTAGCTTCCCTAGGTGATAGTTCAGCCGACAATGATCAGTGAGAATTCCCACTATTCGGAGGTTCTTTTTGGTGAGGTTTAAGCAATCCTTTGTATGCATGGGTTCGTATCCTCCAATAAGCACCCTGGACTGCTCCATCCCTGGTAGGCCCGCCCAATATAGTTCCCTCAACCGTTTCTCTTCGTTTCTTAGATTCATAGCCATGAAACCGTTTCCGATTCCACAGAAGGGTTCTGGCCCGTGCAAAGGCGTCCCTGCTCCCTTCTTGGCTAGTTCATCCGCTTCCTCATTGCCTTCCAACCCAGCATGGCCTGGAACCCAAAGTATCCAGACCTTGTTGAACGAGCCGAGTGTATTCAGTCTCTCAAGGCATTCCTATACCAGTTTACCTGGTTGGACCTAAGTGCCTTGTTCGCTGCTTGGCTATCGGTGAGAATAGCTATGTTCTGCCCCCTGTAGTTCCTTTGCAGATTAAAGGAGGCAAGTAATCAATTGCTGCTTTAAGCCGTATGTCGCAGCCACGCTCTCCCAGTTTGCCTTGTTACTCCAACGTGTTTCAAACTTCTTATCGAAGTGAAACCTCGTTGTCATGTTGTCGCTCGGTATCAGTAATTCGGGATACCGCCTAGAAAGGATATCAATCTTCCTTCGATTTTGGCAGCTCCCCGCCTCACTCATATTCCCGGCCATCCTGAATTTTGATCTCCTTGCCTGCATCTGTATGTGCAGATGGAGAGGGGTTAATCCCAGAAGGACCTCCAGGGATGCCGTTGGGCATGTCCTCATTGCCCCACTGATACACACACAAGCCAGCCTTTGGAGCTTATGTAATTCCCTGGCTTGTGTGCTGAGTTGGGTTCTTTCTGCCCAGATTACCGCTCCATAGGTAATCATTGGCCTTATTATTGCAGTATATATCCAAAGTAGTATCTTCGGGCTGCAACCCCATTTTTTTCCTGCTATGGATCTGCAAGTCATCAGAGCCCTCGTGGCTTTTCGACAAGTGTTTCCGACATGTGTCTTCCAGAGTAATTTTTTGGTCTAGCGTGATTCCCAAATATTTGACCTCTGTTTCTCGTTTCACCTCCATATCATGTAATGTTATGGCTTTCAGGTGATCCAGCTTACGCCTCCTAGTGAATGGTACTATGGTGGTTTTGGTTGGGTTGATCCGCAGTCCCACCTTCCTGCACCAGGCACTAGTAACCCTTAATCCAGTTTGGATTCTATCACATAGGGTATCTTCATATTTGCCCCTACAGATTAGAACAATGTCGTCCGCGTAGCCCTGGACTTGTATTCCAGTATTAGTTAACACGTCCAGGAGTTCATCCACTAACATACTCCACATCAGCGGCGATAGTACTCCACCCTGTGGACAGCCTTGAGTGGTGTTGATCCTTGCTTTTCGTTCTCCTCGGCCTCCGTACAGCCCACCGGGAGAAGTTCACGGCCAACCAGAGAATTTGGGCCTTCCCGCTAGACATCTGAACAGAGGTTAAGCGACTCTAGCAGGCTGCGTCTGTTCAGAGACGTCGTTTCCAAGCTGCGACCGTCCCCACCTTCCCGACACGTGACAACGGTCAACAAGGTCAAGACCACCAGGGCCCTCGAGGCGTGTTCACAGGTCCTCATTAGGGTGAACGCTCCTCGGAGGCCGCTGCAACTACCACACGAGGGCCCCTTTAGAATTCTGAAGCGAGGCGAGCACTCGTTCATGCTCGACGTTTGAGGCAGGTCCAAGTGGGTCTCCTAGGCTGAAAACGTTCGATGATCCGGCGGTTGTTTCAAAAAAGCGCCCACAAACTGTCAGATTCACTTACGGGATGCGGAATCACGTGGTCGGTTTTCTGGGGGTGGAGGGATGTGGCGGTACATCGGAGGCGCGAACCCCGAATGTCATTTTCGGGAGTTCGCTTCTGCCGCCACATTGAGCGGTAATGGAATCAGCTGACAGCCATCCTGAAGCTGGAGGAAAAATGTGACTTAATAATTTGGTGATATATTGATTTTACTTTTTCAGAGTCCCAATATTTTGAAGGAAATGGCAACTGTTTATGAATGATATAGCGACGCTTCGCGAGCCTTCACCCAAATAAAGAGAGGACAATATTCATCTCAATTTATTGGGGAAATATTCCCTAAACCGCTATATGTTCGTATGCCTAGCGGGTTGGAACTGGCCTTCGCTTTATTCTTCAAATAATCCACCCAATCTTTATTTTTCCACATAGGAGAAGTTGTCTCACTGTCTTTTCAGTGACAATGGCTAGACGCAGCTCCGAACTGAAGGTTGCCTATATCTAGGGAATCCCTTTTTATCGCTTCCACCACGCCTTCCGTGTTAGTTAGACAATCCAGATCCCTTATTTCAAGGGTGCACACTGGTTCTAGGCTAGAAATCACTGCCTTCATGCGTAGAATGCTCCGGACTGTCTCGCAAAACATACTCTTCTTATCGCTTGACAGATTCTATCCCCGGTTCGAGTCCGCCGGATATATTAAACATCTACCCCAGCATCTTCTGGTTTGGGGTTGTTACGGGCTTCTCGAAGAACTTCCGCAGAAGATCTCCCTTCGTTTGGCTTGATGAGAATGGCCTCTGAGTTTGGTTTGCCTTTCTCTTTTTCTTTGGCGCTGATGTTGCCGTCGTAGTCGACTTTAAATCTGCTAACAGTGAAGCCACTGCGGTCGCTATTCAACTTAGGTTATTATTGCTGGGTTTTCCCCTTTTTTCGACACTGGTTCGTTTAGTTACTACTTCGCGGAATTATTCTTGCTGTTTTCCCCTAGCCTTTTTTGACGATTGTTTGTTCCCCCTCGTGCGGGCTAAGGGCACTGAGTTTTGTGCAACTAGGAGCAGAAATAACGTAACTATTGTTTATGGTAGACAACCTCCATTTTAGATAAATCTTTAAACCTCTTCATAGTCTCACCTCATTCGAATGGCACTCTAAATCCCATTACATCGATTCCCATGAATATAACATTCCAATTTTGACCAGTAAAACCATAAATTACTCAGCGATACTAAAATCCTTTTCTCTTTTCACTTTATAGATGATATCACAAGATAGTAACCATTCCAGCTGTTCGGGGTCACCGCTTGACTCACCAGCCGGTTCAAATTCAACACCGAGCGTACAACAGGTAAATATTAACAAAAGCAATAATTTTTATTAGTTATACTAACATTTCGCTCACACGAATACATAGTCATATATCTAACTAGATAAATATAAAGATATATATATAAAATACTCTCACACTTAGTTGACTGAATCTTTTCACTGTATCTTTGAGCTTTAGCTTGTCAACGATGGTTGCAAATTTATTCTATTTACACCTTTCCAACAGTTTATCTACCACCGAATAATAAAACAAAAATATAGAAAAAAAAGATAAAAAATTAACTGTTTTTAGTAAAATAAGAAAATAGTGACAATTCTTGTATCTTTCATATTTATTTTACTTACAAACAATCCCCTTTTGCTGATTCATATCTTGTGATTTTGTAACCGGCGTACAAGACGAGTATGAAAAAATACCTCATTAAAAAAAAAAGAATAATTTTGAAAAAATCTGTTTTTGTGGTTTATGGAAAGTTTCAGTGGAAGCACTCATATTTAAGGTTGGCGAAAAAAAATTTCTTTACGAGTCACGATTGTTTGGTGAAATTCCCTTTTGAAATTAAAAAAATATAAAAAAAAAAATAATAATATTTCGCATTTGTACGTGATTTGAAATATTCATTAGTTTGCGGGTGAATTTTATGAGGTTTGAAGTTATCTTTTTAGGTTTGAAATAAAATAGATTTACGCAAAGATATTTGCGGAGAAAATAAATGAATTTTATATGGAATGTGGCAAGTGTTGAGGGATAAATATTTATGCGGGTATCTGATTTTAAAATGCACCTGAGTAATTGTGTGGGATGTCGTGAATCCATGGTGCCTTATTTTACTTGCATTTTGTTAGATAATTTTATTTTATTGGGCAAAATGTCAAAAAAGATTTGAACCAGTCAAAATGAACAAAAAAAATACTTTTGTAATGTTTGAAAATGTTAAAAAATTATGACAGTTTTTTTCTTTTTCTTTTGAAAACAAAACCTTATTAAAATAGGTTCAATGTCTGTCTGTCTGTCTGTCCGTCTGTCAGTCTTTTTTTTTTGTTTTTTGAGGAGGTGGAAATTTTCTAAAGACACTGGTCTGGACACACCAGCGTGTGGGATTTTTACCCACCAAAACTACCCCCGACTCCCACCCTGGCCCTGGAACCACCATAAGGTATTACATCACGGGGCGGAGTCAACTCACTCTAGCATAGCCACCTTTCTTCTATACGCGGCGTACGTGACCGCACCTTTCTCCTCTCCTCTGCTTTTCGCAGTTTGGTTTGCACAGATGCGATCATGGAGTTGACCGCTCTTGCTATCTATTTATGGATCTCTCCATCCCAGCCTTGTTGGTCTGCGGTGAGGGAAAATGTCAATCGACATCATTCCAGAGATAGATGACGAATGCTGCATCATCTGAGCAATCCTGAAGGCAGAGCATACCCTCAGGGCTGTTCTCCTGTGGGCTGCACTCAGTTTGTTAGTGTTAACTGACATCCGCAAGGTAGGGCTATAAGCAACCTAGAGGTATGCCGTGGCCCGCCCAGGTTCGACATCATCCTTGCCAGGGCCATACTAGCAGTTGATAATTTGCCGGAAATATACTGCACGTGTTGCTTATAGCTGAACTTCCTGTCTATCACCACCCCCAAGTATTTGATGGTCGGCTTGGAAGAGATGAAATGATTCCCGATTCTGATACGGGCCTAATTTGTCTTCCGGCCCTTGGTGCTGAGGACAACTTCAGTTTTTTCCTCCACAAGCATCAGACTAGAGCTTTCTAGTCGATTTTTAACAACATTGATTGTCTCGCCTGAATATAACTCAGCATCTTTGAGATGCTTTGCGGCAACAACCAGCGCTTTGTCCTCGGCGTAACCCACCACTGTGGTTTCCCTCAGAAGGGGAAGATTAAGTACATCATTATACATGATGTTCCACATTAGTGGGCCCAATACGAAGCCCCGCGGACACCCGCGGAAACAACGTAATCCTGGGATGCGCCATCAGTGTCATACCAGAGCCTCCTTTCAGTTAAATAACTATCGACGATAGGCGGGAATACCTCCACCATACCACTAAGGGTTTGCATATAAGATTAAAATTGGCCAAATGAATGCATTTTTCACGTCCAGGCCAGTAACCAATTTGATGGCATCAATAGTTAATCTGGCTTTACGGAACCCATACTGCCGATCTGAAAGGCCGCCTTGGCTCTCAACAACCGGGAGTAATCTATTATAGATTACCCGCTCTAACACTTTCCTCACAGTGTCCAAAACACATATGGGTCGGTATGAGGATTGTTCACCTGGAAGTTTACCAGGCTTAGGCAGAAGTATCAACTTCCACCACTTCCATGCCGCTGAAAATATTGCCTCAGACATGCGCCCTTTGAACAACTTAGCGAACATGTTCGGCCAGGATTTCACGGCAAGCTTAAGGGCCTTATTCGGTACTCCGTCCAGGCTCGGCGCTTTATTGTCTCCTATTCTACCGCAGATTTCCAGCAGCTCATCTCTGGTGACTGGTGGGATTTCCGTCACATTCAGAGATGGTTGGAATGTGTCGGTGCCCTCCTCATGCTGAGGGAATAACCCCTGGATGATTTTCAGCATGAGGGTGGGAGACGTGATCTGCGGAGATGAGCGGCCTCTGAATCATCCCATCACGATTCTGTGGGCACTCTCCCACGGGCTTACGTCCGCTTCTGAGCAGAGCTCCTTAACGCATTTACTCTTACTTCGCTGGATGGCGACCTTGAGGGTTTTGCGGGCTGCCTTATAGGCGCACTCTTTTTGCCCTTGAACGACTCTATCTACCGCCCTCTGAGCCACTCTTCTGGATCGGGAAGCTGATCAAAGGCCAGCCATTTCATCATTCCACCAGTAGTTTGGTCTTCTACTGGGTAATGAGCGCCTCCTAGGCATGGACCCATCACATGCTTTGCCGATGCATTGAGCCAGATGGACGACTCTTTCCATAGAGGCGCCTGCTTTATCAGGTTGATCTAACCACACCTTTATGAAGGTCTGCTCATCCAAAGATTTTGCAGAGCTGTCTCAAGTCTTTTTCGGTTTCGGGCATGATAGCTCTTTACCCCGTGGATCGACACATGTCTCAAAGAAGGTTGCACCAGGACATACCACGCGCCGGCATAGGGCTGACAAAGGTCAGGTCTACGATCGAACCTAACCCCCCCTTTCTGAAAGGAGTTTACAGCACCTTCGTTTGCCAACAGTATGTCTATCTGCGCAAAATTTTCTAATAAACTACGTCCCCTAGCATTTGATTCTCTACCCCACTCTAGGGACCAAGCATTGAAATCACCAGCAATCACCTTTGGACTTCGTCTCCTTGCGTCGAGAACATGATTATCAAGATTCTGGACATTTAACACTTCTGGCAATATGCCGGTTATCCTGTCCCTCTTTTTCTTCGTACAAAATAAATTTGGGGTCTCTTCCGCACTCCTTGGTTCTCCCCACCCTTTCCATGCATGCCTTCGCGAAGTGTCCAAACATTAGGTATTTAAAGCACCTCTTTAAAGATCTGGTCCCTTAATCAGGAGACAACCCATCCAATCCGAACCTTCCCCACGGTCCATAACTTCTACGCTGACTCCACTGGCAGTCGTATTGCGGCCGCTTGAGTACCGCCATAAGCTTTTCTTAGGCTCACGATAGATTTCTCGCTGAATTCCTCCAACTTGAATTGTTGCTTCAAGGTAGTGCAGATTTCTTCTCTGTATGTCACCTCACTGAGATCCTTGCACTGGATATAGGCCTCATATTTTTGGGAACAAACCGCGACATTCTCCCCAAGTGAGTTTAAAACTTGGTTACGCAAGCCGTCGGTTTTCCCCACGCTGAATTTTTTCAGCTCAAACATGAGATCCCCTTTCTGAGTCCTCCGGATTTTGCTGACATTTTCGCCTTAGTCCTTTAGATCGGGGTCAGATTTCACCTTCTTCAGTATCTCCGCATAGGTTAGATGTCCTCTGCAGAAGATTAAAATTGCCTCCGGACGAATTCGCACCTTTGGTTTCTTGTTTCTTTTTTTGTTCACGACCTTAGTCCAACCAGCGCTTTTATTTTCCTTCGGTTTCGTTTCGCTAGCCGACATCCTTACTTTGGGTTCTTTGGGCCCTTCTGAACTTTAGTTTCGTTTGTTGGACTGGTGAAGACCGCTTTTTTCCTTTTCTGGACCTGTTGGTTCTTCAAAGCTCCCCCCTCTTTGTCTCGTACTCTCTTACTTGATGAAAGATCGATGACACTGTTGGAGTTGAGATGTTCGGCTTTTCCTTAGGCTTTCTTACTTGTTCCTGCGCCCTATTGTAAAGCACCCTGATGGCTCCCACCATGTCCTTGATGAATTCGGACAGCTCAACTATTTTAGTCCCAAGCTGCATAAAAGGTAGTTTTTCTGGGTCAGGGCTCTGTTCTCGATGAGTCTTGGCCAGATACTCCTTTTACTGACTCCTTCACATTTTTCCATTGCTGAGCTCCCGTGAGCTTTCTCTTTTGCCGGCTTTGGTATTGGAGGAGATCGTAAAATTGATGAGCTTCTCCTGAATGGATCTATTTGCTGTTGCTGGAGTACCTCTTGATCAAAACCGATGTCCAGGCCTCAAAATACTCTTCTCAAATTAAGTTAATAATAGTATATTGGGATAATTTTTGGGGAAATTGAGTAAAAACCCCCCTTAAGTTTATCCTAGAGTTATAAAAGTTTGTAGTAGTATAGAATGTAATATGAAGCATGTTGTCTGAGCAAAAACCTTTCATACAGGGCCGCCGAGCTTCCGGTTTCCCGACTTGTTTTTTTTTTGGTGCTTTAATTTGCATAATTATAATCATCATCATCAACGGCGCAACAACCGGTATCCGGTCTAGGCCTGCCTTAATAAGGAACTCCAGACATCCCGGTTTTGCGCCGAGGTCCACCAATTCGATATCCCTAAAAGCTGTCTGGCGTCCTGGCCCACGCCATCGCTCCATCTTAGGCAGGGTCTGCCTCGTCTTCTTTTCCTACCATAGATATTGCCCTTATAGACTTTCCGGGTGGGATCATCTTCATCCATACGGATTAAGTGACCCGCCCACCGTAACCTATTGAGCCGGATTTTATCCACAACCGGACGGTCATGGTATCGCTCATAGATTTCGTCATTGTGTAGGCTACGGAATCGTCCATCCTCATGTAGGGGGCCAAAAATTCTTCGGAGGATTCTTCTCTCGAACGCGGCCAAGAGTTCGCAATTTTTCTTGCTAAGAACCCAAGTTTCCGAGGAATACATGAGGACTGGCAAGATCATAGTCTTGTACAGTAAGAGCTTTGACCCTATGGTGAGACGTTTCGAGCGGAACAGTCTTTGTAAGCTGAAGTAGGCTCTGTTGGCTGACAACAACCGTGCGCGGATTTCATCATCGTAGTTGTTATCGGTTGTGATTTTCGACCCTAGATAGGAGAAATTGTCAACGGTCTCAAAGTTGTATTCCCCTATCCTTATTCTTGTTCGTGCTTGTGTTTGACCAGTGCGGTTTGATGTTGTTGGTTGATTCGTCTTCGGTGCTGACGTTGCCACCATGTATTTTGTCTTGCCTTCATTGATGTGCAGCCCAAGATCTCGCGCCGCCTGCTCGATCTGGATGAAGGCAGTTTGGACGTCTCGGGTGGTTCTTCCCATGATGTCGATATCGTCAGCATAGGCCAGTAGTTGGGTGGACTTGAAGAGGATCGTACCTCTTGCATTCACCTCAGCATCACGGATCACCTTCTCGAGGGCCAGGTTAAAGAGGACGCATGATAGCGCATCCCCTTGTCGTAGACCGTTGTTGATGTCGAATGGTCTTGAGAGTGATCCTGCTGCTTTTATCTGGCCTCGCACATTGGTCAGGGTCAGCCTAGTCAGTCTTATTAATTTCGTCGGGATACCGAATTCTCTCATGGCCGTGTACAGTTTTACCCTGGCTATGCTATCATAGGCGGCTTTATAATACTTAAAAAAATTATAATACTTAAAAAAAAAACAAAGCAAGAAAAAGAGCCCAATTAGGTGTCAGGTCAACTAGTAATAAAGTAAAATGGATACACATCTATTTCTCAAGATAAAAAATGCCATTCGTTGCCCCAAATTGACTAAAAATATAAATTTCTTATTAACAATTGATTTATAATATTTCCTAATAGATGGTTAGATACAAATTGATTTATCAAAAGTGCGCTAAAAAAGTACTTTAACTTTTTATCTAAAAAAAATAATTTAAATAAAAGTAACATATTTTATTAGGAAATATTAATCAATATCTAAATCAGGATTTAAAGTTTATAAAGGAAGTCTTTAAATATTTGAACATCCTGTCAACAGCCTCCGCAAAATTCCCTACCAACAAAAACCAACTAAAAAAAAAATAGTAAAAAACTATCCCCTCCTATAAAGACTAAACTTTCAATGGTTTCAACCATAAACCAATCATCTCGAATGATATCTTTCTCATACATCTGCCATAGAAATATAAAAAATCAACTTAAATCAACTTGAAATCTGTTCTCCTAGATCTTTTTTCTCTCAATTTTTTCCTCTGCCCAATGATGATTTATATGGAATGTATCGTTGAAACTCATGTATACATAGAAGAAAATGTAAATTTTTTGGAAATACCAAAGTTTTTTCTAATTCATATGGTAAAAAGAGTATATGTTTGCATATGTGAGATATAAATTGAAAAAAAATATCACTAATACACGAGTGCTATTTGAAACAAATTCCAAATGAGAATCATATGGCATTTTAATCTTGTGATGCTAATACTAGAGATGCTAACAATCTGCAGACAATATGCTAATGAAAATCTTTTTTCTTTTTGCCTGAGTTCTGACCAATTCTTTTTTCAAATTATAAGAAATGAGAGAGAATATGTAAAGCAGTTTTTTTGTTCTTTTTTGGCATAGGATGATTATAGTTTTAAAAATGTGCATATTTTGAAAAACAATAGCAAGAATTGTATACAGGAAATTCGATTTTAAATGAATGGTTACAATTTATATAAATAACCTCATAAGAATATATGGTTGATTAAATCATCGCTTATTTAATAAAATACATAAAATACAATAATCCTATGTATAAAAATCATGACTAAAACCTGATGGTCAAATTTCAGACCACTCTTCTGAAAGCTTACAAATATTTAATTTTTCCAAAGGCATTCATATTATTGGCTTCCATGACCGAATACGATTAAAACGACAGACACGCCTTTTCAAATCGTAAACAAATCAAATTGAATATTTATTCAACTTGAAATGTATATATTCCCACTTGTCCACGAAATTTCAAACCCCGCCCATTATATAAATTCCACTATCTAAAATAACTTTCTTAGAAAACAAGACTTATTTACTTTCCCTTCATTTCCAATTGTAACAATTTCTCATTAGTAACCATTCAAAATAAACGATGACGCTGCTATCATCAATAAATTCATATATATGTAGTCATATACAATTGTAAGTCATATCTCTACCCCTGTCAGCGAAATTCTGTGAGTTTCCAAATTATCAAAATATAATCCACAAGAAAAAAAGATTATCTATCAAAAAAAGTAGTCAAAAGATAATAATAACAGTCAAAAAGCAACAACAAATTTGCAAAAGACAAATTAAACACAACGTTGATAATCATATCATGAGCGCGATTAAAAAGCAAAAAATAATAAAAAGAAAAATCAAATAAAATACGATGAACAATCCAGAAAATTCGACCTTCTTTTGAGATAAGATTTTCTTAATAGTCTATTATTTATAAGGCACATGCATTATTTTTATGAGGTACAATATTTTTGTTACTCCAGGGGATAAATATGGCAAGGTCGAATTGAAAGTATGGAAATAATCAATTTGTAGATATTGGGTTTTTATTAATTAGTACGACTATCATTTTGGGATTACTTTGCGCTTTTCTTCGTATTGTTATTTTTAATTTACAATGGTGATAAAAAGACAACTTTACGGTTGAAGATGCAACAAAAATATTGTTTTTTTTTTTCAAATTGCAATAAATCCGAATTTAAGGAATAAATATTATTATTAATTTTAAAATTTTCCTCCCGGAGCTCATTGAAGTCCAACTTGAATTATATTCCATCGCGAAAATTATTTGAATCTCCCATAATACATTTTTTGCTATAATTGGAATCAAAGGGCAACACCTCCATTGTTTTGACCAATTAGGCTCTTGGAAACCGCTTTGTATCTTTTAAGGTCGACATCGAGTCTACGTTTTAAGCGACCAAAACGTCCGCGTCTCCCAAGTTCCTCCTATATAGTTTTAATTGCGGAGTTCACCGTGCACAAGTTTCCCTCCGATATTGTTCTGAAGGCGTTGCACACCCTTAGTGCCACTAAGCGGTAAGCCATGTTTACCCTTCTCTGATTACTCTCACACGCTAGTGCTTCCTCCCAAATCCGTGCCGCCTATAATAGTGCGGAGCGAACCACTCCAGCCACAAGTAATCTGCGACTATACCTTGGACCTACAATGTTAGGCGTCAACCGAACCCTGGTATTTGCCGCTTTCTCACAGGCATTGTCCAGATGTCCCGTGAAATTGATGTTAGCATCAATCATTACCCCCAGGTATTTGATAACCGCCTTCAAAGCGATGATGTGACCGCCAACACGAACATAAACTATATTCCTCTTCCTACGGTTGGTATTCAAGACCGCTCCCGTCCGCTAGGTCAAGCTGAACCATCTTCAGTCAAGCTAATGGTTTCGTTAATATCCACTTCAACGTCTTCAGGTTGTTTCGCGACGGCAACCACGGCTAGATCATCTGCCAAACCGATTATCGTGGCATTTCTTTGGCACGGGAAGGACAAGGACCCCATTATACATCACCTTCCACAAGAGAGGATCCAAAACTGAGCCCTGTGGTACTCCTGCGGTGACGATATAATACTTGGATCCCTCAATCGTATCGTACCAAAGTGTCCTCTCTGAAAGGTAACTTTCGAGGAGCAAAACTAGTTTTTGTCTATCGTTTGTTTCGAATACGCTGATAAACCAGTTGGGTCTGATCTTAAAAGCGAATTTAAAAACTATTAGAACAACATCCAGACTGGGAGCTTTGTTATCACCAATTCTCCGGCAAATTTGCCTCCCCAGTTACCGCAGGTATGGTGTACACGTCCAATTCTCGCATGTGTGTTTTTTGCGCTCCCCTTTAAGAGCGCTAACGCGATATCGAGCAGAAGATGCGGGCAGGTCAGTTGTAATGTTCGTTTTCTCATCTTCTTCATAACCACTCTGTATGCTATTCCCTAGGGGCTTTGGTCTGGCTCTGTGCAAAGTCCCTTGAAGCCTTCTCGCTTGCTGGTCCTCATAGCTTGCTTAAGCCTACATCGAAGATTCGCATATACTTGCCGATTCTCGTCGAAGTCTGGTCTCCCTTCAGATGTTTAGCAAATCCTTCTAGCTCGAAAACATGCACCCCGCAACTCTTGCCCTTTTTGCGAGGATTCGCCGCCTCGCAGGCTCTCGCTATGGGTCCCATCATTTGCTCTACTTTTTCTTAAGCCGCACCACCGCGATTGTTGCCTCCCAATTGCATCTCTTTGAATGCAACCTCTTCAAACCCTTTGACGGACCAGGCTCGATTTCCAGCTCCGGCGGCACATCGCCGTATGGTCCATATTCGATCTGGAGGAAAATTGCTTGGTGGTCACTTTGAATTTGATGCTCACCGACAAATCTCACCAACGTGGTACTCATATATGTTAGATCGAGTATTGAGCTCGACCTTGTCCCACGAAAGGTGAAAACATTTTCCGTATTTGCAAGCACCAAGTCTAGTTCCGTCAAAGTCTCGAGCAAGATAAGGCCCTTGGTGTTCTTAATACGACTCCCTCAATCCACGGCCCATGCTATGATCTTGGCGATTCAACATCTTGCATCCGAGACTAGCATACCTAACATTCCTTCCCCATATATGCAAAAGGGGTGTGTAAATCTTGTTTCCACCAAATATCATGTGGGGTATCAAATGAAAGATGTCGATTAGCACTTTTCAATGCCAGTAAAGTGGGGAGTGGGGAGGGTCGAAAGGGATAATTTCTTTCATCGGCCCATTCTCGGAAACTACTCAACTTAAAAATCTTGAAAAAAATTAGGAGGCTGCCACTATTTGGTGCCTAGGCCCGAAATACCCTCCATATCGATATCTATTCAAATAAAGTTAATAATAGTATGTTACTACAATTTTCAGTGATTGATTGCAAAGCCCCCCTTGAATTCATTCTAGCACATCCAAAATTTTGGTGGAAATCGCACTATTACTAACAAAGTTATAGCAGGTCAAAATTGTCGGTTCTTTGCAGATTCAAGGCTTTGAATGTCCATATCATCCGACAGTACTACACAAAACCTTTCATACCTGCAGTGTCCAGCTTCCGGTTTCCCCACTTGTTTTTAGTTATCTTTGATGCTAGTTGAAATAAAATAAAACAAAATAAATAAAACAAAACTTAACAAGATATACGATTTACATCCGATATAATTGAACATCTAATGCTGAAGACAGTTCTCTAACTTTATCTGTATCTTTATTTGTAGGGTCAAACGACGCTGTCGAAATAAATTAACCTTCCCAACTGAATTCCCTACACAACTTAACAAAACTCTAACGTTAACAAAGTTAATTATTATAATTTTTTCGTTGCTATATTTGGGTGACGATGGTTGAGGGTTTGCCTCTTAATCTCCTTACCCCGGGTTCGAATCCCGGTTCGTCATGGATGTTGGTGTTCATCTTTGTGTTGTCCCGCTGATTCAGCTCAACATTTGGAAAGTATAGAGTCTGTTGCTAATGAAACTAAAGAACAGTCTCATTGAAAAAGAGACGATGCGCCATACTCCGAAAAAGGGTGATGGGAGACATACACCACCACTATAAAGGTTCTCCTCGGCCACTTGGTTTTGGTTCGGCTGACTGGGTTGCCACCCCGTCTTCTTCACCGCCACCTCTAAGCACCAGTTGCATTGACAGTTAAGCCCTTGGATGTTTAACGTAGGTACCTGTCGTGGAGACTTAATCCTACGATCCTCTTCAGACACGGATTGATTTTGTGACCACAATCAGAGCCCCGCTGAGACAAGCAACAACGGTACCAGTCTATACCAAGTGCATGGCTTAGCATTCATACTGGTGGATGCAAGAATTACCTAAATCTCTACCGAACTAAGAAGTACGGCACCCGTGTTGAAACGCAACACCAAGCCGAGGCCCGAAGGTCTCTTCTCGCTTGAGCATAACCACAACCCCCATGAAACTCCCACTAGGGGGCCTACCGCAAACAACCGAGCTGTACTCACGTACAACAGGAGTTCATTCGAAGTATGAGAGTCCAGGGGCTATCCCGGTTCGCATAGTACCAGTATACCCCTGGTAAGGTTTCGTGACCTATTGCCCCCTTAGATGAGACCCCGTGCAGACTCGGGTCTAATCGCCCATTAGGCCTTTGGAGCATTCGCCTACTATTATACATCACGGCCGGCAAACCAATATGATACAGCGTCTCCCGCTGCCACCACTATGGAGGTTCTCCTCGGCCACTTGGTTTTGGTTCGGCCGACTGGGTTGCCGCGCCGTCTTCCTCACCGCCACCTCTGAGCACCATTTGCATTGACAGTGAAGCCCATAATGTTTTACGTAGGCACCTGTCGTGAAACTTAATCCTACGGTCCTCTTCAGACACGGATTGATTTTGTGACCACAATCAGAGCCCGGCTGAGACAAGCAACAACGGTACCAGTCTATACCAAGTGCATGGCTTAGCATTCATACTGGTGGATGCAAGAATTACCTAAATCTCTACCGAACTATGGAGTACGGCACCCGTGTTGATACGCAACACCACGTCGAGGCCCGAAGGTCTCTTCTCGCTTGAGCACAACTACAACCACCATGAAACTCCCACTAGGGGGGCCAACCGCCAATAACCGAGCTGTCCTTACATACAACAGGAGTTCACCCGAAGTATGTGAGTCCAAGGGCTTTCCCGGTTCCCATGGTACTACCCCTGGTAAGGTTTCGTGACCAGTTTGCCACTTCAGATGAGTCCCCGTGCAGACTCAGGTCTGATCGCCCTGATTAGGTCTTTGGAGCATCCGCCCACTTGCATTGACAGGTGGAATTGCTCCAAATGTCGGCAATGATTGTGGAAGAGTAGGATGCGAAAATTCTTCAGTTTTAATCTGCTTGAAATATTCTCGGCATCTATTCGTCGCGTCTCGACGGTTGGGAAGCAAAGTATCGTTCTTCTCACTAACGCAACAGAAGTGTTCGGTATCCTGTGTGCGTTCGTTTCGGCTTTCGACAAGTTGTTACAGATCTCTTTCGCCATCGCGAGGCTCCAGTTTATCGTAAAAATATTGGCAATGGACCGCACAGGTGAGAGCGATGCTTTCCGTTTGGCATTCTTATAAATTTGCCAATTGGCCGATGTTTTATCGTCGAGAAACTTGTGATACAGGCGTTTCTTTTTACGGACCTTCATTTCAGAATCGTCATTCCAAAGCCAAATATACGGTTTATGTACCGCTTACCTGGCTTTGTAGATCGCGTCTTTCATTTGGTTCCACGATTCTTCCAATTGTCCGATCCATATATCTAGGGAAAACAGTGGCAAAACATGACTGTCGAGGATGATTAAAATATTCATCATCGATTAGTTAAAGATAATAGGCAGCATATTCTGGTCAAAATAAATAACAAATCAAAACCTACGGGAAGAATCCCTAAACTGATAACCAGGGCAGCAAGATGGCGAAACAGGTCATCATGGAGAAATTTTGTAGAAATGCCTTGACTCCCTTTCCTGTAAGGAATATAGGCACGACATAAATTTGTAACCAGAGCAGCATGAGGATGGGACAGGTCCTATGGACAGACGTCTATGTTCGACTTTCTTCCTGATTTTTCGCTAATCCTTTTTTAATAAGACTATATTTCATTATCATCACACTTAACGCTGTACAACTGATAAGCCTACAACCGTGGACAAGCACAAAGATGAAGGGAAATATTCATGACGCGACTGGGCCTCGAATCTGAGGTCTGCAATGATAAGATAATCAAAATTAGTCATTTCAACTTGCTTCCACTGAAAATTTCTGAGTCAAAATAAAGTTTCGCATATTCTACCGGATCTCAACGGAAGATCAATCCTTCATCAAAAAATTTCACTTAAAATCTTATCGAAATCATTCAACACATAATTGATCTCCCTTACGCGATTATAACCATTACAAATGTAGAATAATCGTGGAAAGAAGTTAAAGACACTATCGAGAAAGCAGCCTTGGTCGTCAAGTCAGGTAAGCGGTTCATCGATCGGGATGCTTGGCTGAATGAAGGATCCGTGAAAAGAAACGCTTTTACCACAAGTTTCACGAGGATAAAACGCTTGCCAACTGGCAAATTTATAAGAATGCCAACCGGGAAGCAAAGAAAACGATCTTTGCCACCCGAGCGGCCTATTAGAAAGATCTATTAAAAACATCTCTGCCACGACCCGAAAAGTAAAGTTAGAAGTGTGGCCGGTGTATCAAAACCGCTTCGTGTCTCTGTTAGTGTTCATCAATGAAACGCCCTCTCAGCACTTCTTTTTGTTTTAGTTATGGACACTGTCACACAGGACGTCCAACGTCCAGCACCCTATACACTGCTTTATGCAAAAATAGTCTTGAGCAACTTGTCCAAAAATGGAATGATCAGCTCATGCAACACGGTCTCAGATTAAATCTGAATAAAACTCAGTTTTTGACGACCCTGCTCAGAACTGAGCGATTTAAATATCTGGAGTCTATCTGTCCTGTCGCCCCTTATGATTCTGAGTGTTGGTCGACTATAAACGACAATGAACGCGTCTTGCGGTAGTCGAGACGAAGATGTTGCGACTAGTGACGATCGTGAGAAAATTGCGAGCGAGGCGCCTTCGATGGTATAGTCACGCAATTTACGCTAACGATAATTCACTTGCTAAAATTGGTCCGAACATCGAAGTCGATGGTAAACGACCGAAAGGCCGGCCGAAACAACGCTGGTCTGATGGGGATTTGAAAGCCTCGCGATTGCATCCCGATCAGGCTTTTGATAAAACAAAATGGTGAAACCAATCACGATGAGCCGTTTCGCTCGTGAACGGCACACAGACTGAAGAAAAAAATAAGACGAGCCGTAACTGGGTGGAACAGGTCCCATAGACAGACACTTTCTTCCTGATTTTTCGGTAATTCGTTTTTGATGGGACTAGGATTCATTATCATCACACTTAATGCTGTACAAATGATAAGCCTATGGCAGTGGGACGAGCACAAAGATGAAAGTAAATATTTATGACGCGACTGGGCTTCGAACCTGGGGTATGCAATAGAGAGGATGAGAGTCAACCGAATTTTATGATAGGATAATTAAAATCTGTGAGTCAAAATAAAATTTGGCATATTCTACCGGATCTCACCACAAGATTAAACCTTCATCAAAAAATTTCACTTAAAAATCTTATCGAAATCATTCAACACATAATTCATTTCAACATGAGCCTTTCTCATAACGCCCGTACCATATGGTCGGCATATTTCTCACCTCAATCGTTCGCAATCAAACAAATCTTGACCTCATTTCAGCGGTGCAATGAAAAGATCTTTTGCCGATTGCAGGTACCAAATAAAGATAAAAATTTTTAAACCCTACGTGTTGTGATTTCATAAAATTCAGATACATCACATTGAAAATCTCTCGTGGGACTTGTCCATCACCAAAGTCACCTTATTATTTCGGATTTCTTTTCAATTTGAAATCTTTTTTTCTGTTGGTGTTCAATTCGCGTTTTATTTTCATTATTTTCGATTTCTTTTATCTTTTATATGAAAATCCCAATTTGGAAGGTAGCAAGTAACCTCAGTCGCAGTTGTAAATCATTCATATGCAACAATTGCTTATTATTATTTATTTATTTACCTGGACTACGAAAAACCACAAATTGTCCCATACTTTCATGTAGTCCCTGAGCACTAGCAGATACTCATATAGGCTTCGTGGTTGATTTAACACAGAATTAACTACATTCAACTGACTTATCGAATTTGGTCATCATCATGTTGTCTAAACCAAATTTGGATAATATAATTCATGAGAGTTGAAACACTACAATTCAAAAAGTTGCAGTTCATGCTTAGTCCCCCAATTCTCCTCGTAAATCATACAAAGTCAAATAAAAGAACCATTTTGTAGATAAATTTTCCCATTTTCATGATGCGAATGTAAATAAATATTAGATAAATTACGCATCCTCCGTTCAAACAGTGAATATGCGCGGAGTAATTCTACGCCAAAATCGCGTGAAAAACGCACAGAATTTCAAGAAAATTGACTCATTTTCACTGAGTCTACTCACATGTTTCGCATATGGTGCAAGCTGTTGTGCCAATAAAATAAAAAAAAACCTAAAAAAAATAAAAATAAATTGAAAGACAAAATAAGTAAGCTGCAATTAATCATATGGTCTTGTGTAAATAGTGAGAGATAGATAACACAGAAGAGTATAAAAAAAAAATCTTGATTATACCATATGAGATATATTGACCTAGTTTCGTACATGTGATATGGAATGCATCATGCTAAATGCATGAACTATTCACACATGGATCGTCCATAAAACTTTACTCATCCACCTCAGATTTCTTCTGTTTAAATGTTGAACTTGCGGTTTTTAGTCGGAATGCAAAGAGACATCCATAAAAGGTCTAGGTTTCTTGATTAATCAAGATTAGATTGTGGGACTTTTTTGAAGTGCAAATAGATTTATCTACAAGATAGCCTTGATAGTTGAATATATCTTATGGTAAACACTACAACTATCTCATTTTTCGGAAGATGGGGAAAAAGAGATTCTATAAAACGGGAATTAACTGTAATGTTGTTACAATGTAGCCAACGTGTTGCCGACTTGTATGTCACAACTAAGTTTCCCCTTTGAATTGTTGTATAGGACGTTTTCGAGGCGGGTTGGCTTCGCTTGAATATTTTTTTTTTTTTTTTTTTTATGGATGGAGGTGGAAATCTTAGAAAGACGCTGCTGCACCAGGTTGCAGCAGTGTGTGGGATTCACACCCACTAAAACCACCCCCACTCTTCCGCCCTCCCCGCGGGACCACCGTGAAGTATTACTTCGCGGGGGAGGCTCCGGTTCGCTATACCAGCTCGTCCATGTCACGTTTCCGTCGCGCCGCCTTCCGAGCTCGATCCAACTCCAGAAGTTTTGTCTGCACCACGGCTACTGCCTCATTTACCGCCATCCAGTTTTCCTCCGACTTCAACATCTCTTCCACCAGGTTGGAGGGCTCGATGTCCGCCCCTAAGATGCTGTTCAACCTCTTTTTCTGCTGCAGAAATCTGGGACAATGGAACATAACGTGCTCCGGGTCCTCGGGTGTAGCACCGCATTCAGGACAGTTGGGAGACTCGTCCAACTCGAAGCGATGAAAGTACTTCCTATAGCCACCGTGTCCCGTAAGGAACTGTGTCAGGTGGTAATTCAATTCTCCGTGCTTTCGGTTGACCCATTTCTCGATACACGGGATCAATGTATGGGTCCACCTGCCCTTGTCGGAGTTATCCCACCGTTGTTGCCACTTGCCACACAACTCTCTCCTGATGGCTTTTCGGAAATCCGCATTCACCTCGGCTGGATTTGCCTTCCGTTTTTCGTAGAGCCAGTGTGCTTCGCTCGCTAGAAGATCTATAGGGATCATTCCTGCGATAACACACACTGCCTCCGTCGACGCCGTCCTAAATGCGCTACACACCCTTAGCGCAATTGGCCGGTATGCCGAACATATCTTCCTCCGGTTGACAGCGTGGTTCAACGCTCCCGCCCAGACAGGGGCCGCGTATAGCAGGATCGACCTCACCACTCCCGCGATGAGTAGCCTGCGACTATACTTCGGCCCTCCCACGTTAGGCATCATCCTTGCAAGGGATGAGCTGGCATTTGCTGCCTTCTCTCGCGCATAATCCAAGTGTCCCTTGAAACTCAGCTTGGCATCGATCATCACCCCCAGGTATTTGACAACCGATTTTGAGACGACCTCACGATTACCAACCTGGATGGTAACCGTGTTGTTCTTCCTACGGTTGGTAATGAGGACCGCCTATGTCTTTTCGTCCGCCAGGTCCAGCTTGACCATTCGTAACCATGACTTGATGGTATGAATGGCTTCAATTGCATAAAGCTCCACGTCCTCGGGATGCTTTGCAATTGCAACTACCGCCAAGTCGTCCGCAAAACCAATCAGCGTTGTCTCCTCCGGCACGCGAAGGCCAAGCACTCCGTCGTACTTTATGTTCCACAGCAGCGGTCCCAATACAGAACCTTGAGGCACACCTGCTGTCACAATGTACTCCTTCGGCCCGTCGTCCGTCTCGTACCAGAGAAGTCTGTCCGAAAGGCAACTCTCGATGAGCCGAGCCAAGTAGCTAGGAACACCCAGTTTGGCCAAAGCGCCCTTAATCCAGCCCCAGTTGGCTGAGTTAAAAGCATTTTTGACGTCCAGCGTCACCAGAGCACAGCATTTGCCCATGGCCATTGCATTTCGAGCCAATTCCACGACCTTTGCTACTGCATCGATGAACGGGAGCAGCCTGTTGTATATCACCCTCTCCAACATCTTCCCCATGGTGTCTAAAAGACAAATAGGGCGATATGAAGAGGGCACGCCGGGTGGTTTTCGAGGCTTCGGTAGCAAGACCAGCTTCTGCCTCTTCCACTGGGCGGGAAACACTCCTTCCGCCATGCACGATTCGAATGTGCTTGCGAACCACCTTGGTCTGGCCTTGACCGCCACCTTCAGAGCCCTGTTCGGAATTCCGTCCAATCCCGGAGCCTTGCTGTCCCCAATACGTCTGCAGATTTCCCAAAGTTCCTCTTCGGTAACATCAGGGATCGAGAAGACGTCCTGCTGAGCTGCCAGTTGGGGTTCTCTTTCGTCCTGCTCCTGCTGCGGGAAAAGAGTTGTAATTATTTGCAACAAGAGCCGTGGGCATGTCACTAAAGGTGATTTTCGCCCGCGGATCTTCTTCATTACAACTTGGTAGGCTGTACCCCACGGATTCGTATTAGCCTCCATGCAGAGCTTCTGGTAGCATTCCCGCTTGCTTCTCCGAATGGCCTTCTTAAGGTTGCTTCGCAGATCCCTGTATTCCTCCTCACGCTCCTGGTGCTCCGGCCTTCCCCTTGTCCTGTGGGAAAGTCTCCTCGCTCGGAGACAAGAGGATCTCAAGGCAGCGATCTCCGTGTTCCACCAGTAGTTTGGCCTCTTGCCGTGGTGCAAACGTCGTCGTGGCATAGTAGCGTCGCATGCTTCGGTTACACACTGAGACAGCTGTGTGACCCTTTCCACCGCTGTTCCATCTGGATCATGGGCTCCCTCCAATGCGGCCAGGAATATCTCCTCGTCGAA
The DNA here is from genome assembly GCF_905115235.1 of Hermetia illucens. Classification (NCBI taxonomy): domain Eukaryota; kingdom Metazoa; phylum Arthropoda; class Insecta; order Diptera; family Stratiomyidae; genus Hermetia; species Hermetia illucens. The sequence continues at coordinate 9,768,513 of NC_051852.1, forward strand.
AACTCCGATAGACCAGCCAACCGCCTTAGCCTTTCCACCTCCAGAGCGTCGTTGACTGCTTCCCCGGTTCCCAATGCGGAGGAAGATGGCCTGGTGGTCACTGTGGGTGTAGTGTTCACTCACTTGCCAAGCCATCTCCCTCACCAGTGAAGTGCTAACAAATGTCAGGTCAACAATCGAGCCTGACCCTCTTCCTCGAAAGGTGGGCATGCATCCAACGTTGGCCAGCACGATGTCCAGCTCCGCAAATGACTCCAACAGAATTTGACCTCTGGTGTTCGTCGATCGGCTTCCCCACTCCAGGGCCCACGCGTTGAAATCGCCCGCAATGATTTTAGGGCTGCGGTCTCTAGCGTCCAACACCAGACTGTCTAACATCTCCTCATATTGCGCTAAGGTTGCACTAGGAGGAGCGTAGCAGCTGTAAATATGGACACCGTTGACCTTCGTCCTTATAAAACCGGCTGCCGGGAGGGCCATGACTTCCTGAATGGCCTGCCTTCCGCACGCCCAGATTGCCGCATTGCCAGACGCATCCACCGCCCAAGTCGCACCGCCGTAGTTTCTGTACGGCTCGCAAATAACCGCGACATCGACATTCGACTCTCGAATGGTTTGCGAGAGCAGGTCCTGAGCTGCCTCACAGTGATTGAGATTGATTTGTATCAATCTCATTTGTCTGTGCGGTTCAGCTCCCTCCTATATACCGAACATCTGCTGCTTCCCGCAATATGACGGCCGTCCACGCCCTCTTTCCCACTACCCACTGTGTGGAGTTGCCAAATCTCCCATCAGGCGCGTCCCTTCGTGCGGATAAGGGAATGCTCGGCGAATGTGTCATGAGCATGCACATGCACGCATCCGGAGATGTGCGTGTATGGGCATGCTTATGCGCAGGCCGGGTAGGTGGGAAGTAAACGCCCACCCGTGGATAAAAATTGGCTATGGGAAGGACACCCAGAAATTAAACCAAATATGGAAGAGGAGAAAAGTAGTTTTTTTACGGTGCAGGGCTTCGGAAACCCAGTGCCGACGGTTTTTGGGAGTGAGCAAGCGGGCTCCCGGCCGTCGATATCCAACGACCGCAGTGCCTCAGTAGTGGGAAACTTGGCTACTGTGGCATCTAATGCTACAAGAGATAATGGTGGAGTGGAAATTAGGTCCACACCGGATCCTTTTAGGAGGAGTTCGAAGCTTGGGAGATCACCACCGAGAACAATGGTTCTTTTTGGTAGTCGAGATTCGTCGCGGGACTCTGAAAGAAATACGAACAGTCCCTTAATCGAGATCATTCCTTGTGGCGCAATGCGCGAAAGCAAACGGGAACATACCGGAATGGCGTTCGTTACACTTGGGGAACGAATAAATGAACTGTGCGAGTTCATCAAGGAGAGGCGGAATATCCACCAAAATATTCGAGCCTTGATAAGAGGCATTAAATTGTCTTATATCAAGGCCCTCGAAGAAAAGAATTCCCAAGCGTCAGTTGGCAAGGTCACAAGGGAAACGCAGGTGACGCCTCCCCGTGATAAAGCAGGCGGGAAGACAGGAAAACGGGCTAGAGACGGTACCAGCGAGCCTCTTGGACCACAGCAAGTCCCGAAGAAGAAAAAAGCCTCTTCACCAAAGAAGGCGGAGCCGGCGAGGGTACCCGCGAAAGTCGGTAATCTCACGATTGCAGCCACAACACCTACAAAAGTGGAAGAAACCAACGCCCGGAGGCCCGAACAATGGACTAAGGTGAGCAACAAGAGAAAAAAGGACAAAAAAAGCTCCGCCCGGAAATAATAATTATTTCCAAGAAGGGAAATATGTCCTATGCCGACATCCTCCGAAAGGTGAAGTCAGACCCAGAATTGAAGGATTTGGGGGATAGTGTGAGCCGTATCAGGCGAACACAGAGAGGGGATCTGATGCTGGAGTTAAGTAAATCCGCCGACAAATCGGCTGATAACTTCCGCGGGAAGGTGGAAAGTGTACTTGGAGAGGAAGCTGAGGTAAGAGCTCGGAAACAGGAGATAGTGGTTGAATGCAAGCACCTAGATGAAGTCACCTCACGGGAGGACATCTGTGCTGCGCTAAAGCAGCAGTTCCACCTTGGCGATATAAACCAGAGTGCCATAAAAAGGATGAAGAAGGCATATGGTGGCACACAGACCGCCATTATTAGTTTGCCGGCGGAATCAGCTATTAAGTTAAATACCGCGGGCAAGGTAAGAGTAGGTTGGGTCGTGTGCAGGCTCAGGGAGCAAATATCTCTAAAGAGATACTTCAGATGCCTCGATTTCGGCCACTTAGCGGCGGCATGCACTAGCCAGCATGATAGGTCGAGGAGTTGCAGGAAGTGTGGGGAAGAAGGCCACCTCATCAAAGATTGCACCGGAGATCCACGGTGTATGTTATGTAGTGGGAAAGAGGGCTTCGCTTGAATATATCTTATGATAAACGCAACTATCTTATTTTTCAAAAGGTAAGAAAAGATGAAATTCTAAAAACCGAGTATTAAAATTCACAAAGTTCGTGTAGCCAACGTGTTGCCAACTTGTATGTCACAGCTGAGTTTCGAGTCGCCATGTTATGCTGTACATGGGATCGTTTCCATGTCGAACTGGCAACAACATAACATGCAAGCTATTCTTTTTCATAGCGCTACAGCCTTTTTTCAGGCATTGACTTCCTTAAGCATTTGCCTCCAATTGTCTCAATCCAATGCCCAGCTCCCCCAATTTCTTCTAGCTTACCACAGATTTCATACGACTCTTTTTAAGACCTGATGTGCCAACCAATATCCCTCGCAATCTGCTTGCAACATTCTGCATAAGACCAACCTTTCAAAGGCACTCAGCAAGTTTTATTGCTGCCTGAGTTAAGGTCCACGTTTCGCTGGGACAAAATACTTCTATATGGTCGAACTTAAAGAGTCGTGTACCTTTGATATCGATGAGGAGCTTCCTGACCAGACACTGGAGTCCCGTCATCCCGTCTCTTTGTTTTAAGACTGGTTTACTGACAATGGGATTAGCGTCACTGGAATATCAAATTGTTACAACCTTTTATGCAGTCCTGAATATTTAATGCCGATGTAAACCTGCTTGAAGTGAACAAATACTTGACAGACCCAGCATTGCTCTAAAACTTGCTTCATCCTAATTAGTTGTTTTTTTTTTTGTAAATCATCCAGCCCTAAAGTCAGCTTACTATTTGCCAATCGGGTTTCCAGCGCAAAGTCGAAGTCTCTTCTCCAAAATTTTGGAAAATACTTTTTAGAAAATGCATAGTAGCGAGATGCCTCTGTAATTTTTGGCATACCTGTTTGTGCGTCTTGTTGATCAGATGAATAATGCTTTTACACAAGTCATCTGGTAGTTGCTCCTCGGTCCATATTTGCTGGATCAGAATGTGAATGTACTTTACCACACACTTACTACCAGCTTTCAAAAGTTCTGGCGGTACGCTATCAATACCCACTACTTTGTTTGATTTTTGGCTTTTGACGGTAGAATCCACCTCTTCTACAGGCAGGAGATCCATTTCAGTGCTGAAGTGTCCACGTTTCAAAAAAGTTCCACCGCTGCGACTGACGATCTGGGAGGGTCCAGCAATTCTGAGAAGTAGGAGGCCTATCAGAGAAGGTTTCCTGATCATCATGAGGCAATCCCTTTGAGCACTTCGATCTCTCACGTATCATTGCACAAAAATTTACGTGTCCTTTTCCGGAACGTGGATCGGCACCGGAACCTGAAAAATAAATCAAACATGGGGATTCGCGCAAGCCGAACGAAATAAACAACACGCGAATTAAACCTGGGAATGAAAAATATAAACACGTGAACCGCGCATTCCGGGCGACCAACGACGAATCACATCTTCGATCAATGTTTCCCCTGCCTCAAATGTTTTATGAAGCACGGTCTCTGAGGTTCCCACCCTACCCTGGCCTCCTCAGGCCATGATTTTGGGGAGGATGTCCCTTATCTAAAGAGAGTTTTGCGGAAGTAGAAAGGAATAGGCAGAGAGGAAGTCCTCAAATTAAACAGATTTAGTAAGGAAATGGGGGGGGGGGGGGGTCACAACAACCAAAGCCATGTAAGGGTGAAGTTAATTTTTGGTTCAATATTTTGACGAAAATGTTAAATTTTCAAACTTCAGTTTCTGTAACACATCAATGAATCCTTGTCCTTTCTTGTCTTCAACTTATCCCTCAAATTAAATTGAAGCCGCCAATGCTGGGTCGCCAGAAGTATTCCCCAATTTTTTTTCGCTGCCGACATAATCCAATCCGCGCACGAACCTTCTTTTCAGGCAGATAATTGTAAAAATGAAATTACTTTAACTTCCTAAAAATTTCACAATAATCGTCATAGTTTTAAATCTTAACACCTTAATTTTTAACCCCTTGATGCCAACAATTGGCAATTAATTCCAAATCAGTCAGCTCTTTCATGTCAGCACAGCAGAACTCCTCGCGACCAACCTCCCCCTTACGCAAAAACAATCTCCCTTTTCACATCTTCCGCCCATCAGCTGTCTTCCCGATCAGCCGGTCCCGCTAAACCGGGCCTTGAACTTTCAAATTCATGGCGGCTAAGCGACAACAACAACACCTCATTTTCCGTTCAGAAGCAAAAGAACGGCTAAAGCATGCATTCAACAACACGGTTATCCTCTCGCTATGTTGGAACGTTGTGTTGCACAGACACAACAACGTTCCAAAATTATGTAGGTACAGCAATTGAAGTGAATATACGTTCTCACCGTTCAATATTGGCTTCCACTATTTGGGAGATTAAAATAAAATTTGAATTGAATCCGTTGGAAATCGGGGTACCGAGGGTCTGCTCTGGACAGTAAACGGCAGGCCGAGGACAATTGGGAAAATGGGAATAACAAGGAAGGAAGGAAGCGGATAGGGACTTTTCGAAGATCCGCGTCTCAACTTTCTTTCTATGACTCTGCTTGTCGATTTATGTAGAAATTGCTATAACTTTCGACAAAGCAAAATTGTACAGTTAGTCAGGATGAGAACGTTGTTGGCCCTATAAGGGCTCAAGAATAAGCAGCTTTTCCAGACGTCCGATGTACTCGGACTGCTCCATTCAATAATAATAACAGAGTCCCTCGTTTCTTCGAGTCGACCCTCTCCGAAGTGATGGTATTGATAAAGAGAAACAAACAATACTGCCCTCTTCTTACCGTACTATAGTGTATCCGTAGAGCACGTCTTCATGAGGGAGAAAAACCCCCTCCCCGCCCTATCTCAGTCTGGTAATGATGTTAGATTTTATTCACCGTTAGTGAGTATTATTGTCGTTTTTTGTTACGCGATTTGAAAATCTTCAGTCGCTCCAAAACCCTCCCCCCCCCCCCCTCCCATTATTTAAATTCGCACAGCCGCCCCACTTTCTGACATCGTTCCAGTCGCCAACGCTACCGCCATATATCCTGGCACTTCAACCATCCATACCAGTGGCCCCAAGTTAAAGGTGGCGTCCCCACCTAAACAGCTCTTCATCTCCAGGCTCCAGGGACTGGGGTGCTTCTCGTAAGTCCACTGGCGGTGGAGTCCTAATTGCTATAAAAGATTCACTCCCCGCTGAACTCGTCTTCTCCTCCTCTGGCCTTCCTTTTGATTGTGTTGCTCTTCGTGTCTCCCCGCCCAACTTCCTCCCGTTCATTGTTTCTTGTGTTTATGTCCCCTGTGCTAGCCCTTCTCACCTGTATGAAGAATTGTTTGACAGTTTGTCTGAACTCCTTACCGTCAGATTCCCTTCCCTCTCTTTCTTCCTTTGTGGAGATTTCAACCTCCCCATGCTCAACTGGCCTAATCATCCTAGTCTTCCAATTCCTTCCAACAACCTCTCCCATTCTTCCCTCCCACTTTCTTCCTTTATGTATACTTGCTCTGCCCTGAATTTCAACACCACCAAAAAATCCTTGGGCCGCACTCTCGATCTCTTCCTTTCCAACCTCCCCGAGCGCCACCTCTCTTTATTTCCTGGCACATCCCCGTATGTAAAAACCGACGCTCACCATCCCGCGGTTGAATTTGAAGCGGAGCTCCCTCGTTCAATATCCAAAACCAAGCGTAAACCCACTAAGTTCAACTTCCGCAAAGCCAATTTTGACGGTCTGAACTCAGCTTTAGCGTCTTTCAACTGGGTTCATATATTAAGTAACTCATCGTGTGATCAAGCTCTTAACACTTTCTACAATATCCTCTCTGATCTCCTCTCCTGTTATGTCCCTTCTTCCCCTCCCTGCCTACGTTCTTTCCCAACTTGGTTCACAACGGAACTTCATATTAACATTCGCTTGAAACATACACTGCGGAAGAAGTTTCGGGCTTCTAAGAATGACGCCGACCTTTCTCACTTTAAAGCTATACGATCTACTGTGAAGTCAATGGTCAGAAAAGCGCGTAAAAGGTACCTATTGAGCGTCGAAGCCGCCCTTGCCCGCGGTAACTTAAAACCCTTTTGGTCTCACGCTCGCAACTCTCGTAATCCAACTCAATCTGTCCCTTCTTCTATCAGCTTCGCTGACTCCACTGCCAACTCCCCACAACAATCCTGCGACCTTCTCTGCACCTACTTCTCTTCAGTGTTTTCTCCCTCGAGCCCTTCACCCTCTACACCTTTCATAACCACAGACTACTCCGAATCACTAGCCATTCCTCTCCTTACGCCTTCCTCGGTTGAGTTCCTCATTGGTAACCTTGACCCCAATGTCGGACCTGATCCCGATGCCCATCCTAATCTCTTCCTCCTTAACTGTAGAAAATACATTTCCCTCCGCCTGTGTATAATCTACAACAAAAGTCTAGACGAATGCTATTTTCCCCGTCTCTGAAAAGAGGCCCTTATCATTCCTATCCTCAAGAGCGGAGATCCTTTTCTTGCTGTGAACTACCGCCCCACTTCCCTTCTCTCCTCTTGCTCCAAAATCCTAAAAAGATACGTCAACGACTGGTTGACCGCGCACTTCGGTCCCCTCATTGTCAAAGAGCAGCATGGTTTCGTGAAACATAGATCAACGGCTTCAAATCTTCTGGTCTTTTCCAACTTTGTTGCTAAACGCTTGAATTCACGACAGGAGGTACATGCTGTTTATACTGATTTCTCCAAAGCCTTTGACACCGTTGACCATAACATTCTCCTCTCTAAACTTTCTTCGCTAGAGTTCCCTCCCTCAGTCATCTCCTGGCTTTCCTCCTATCTCTCATACCGTTCCTGCAAAGTTTCTTTTCATGGTCACTCATCTCGTTCCTTCTCTCCTTCCTCTGGTGTTCCCCAAGGCTCTATACTTGGCCCGCTACTCTTCCTGTTTTTTATCAATGACCTCGCCTCCATCCTCACCTGTCCGTATTTGCTTTACGCAGACGACCTTAAATTGTTTGCCTCTGTTTCGTCTCCATTGGACTGTGCTCTCTTACAATCCAACCTTGATAATTTAGCCCGTTGGTGTTCGGTCAACAAGCTAACACTGAATGTCAACAAATGCCACTGGATGCGCTATTCCCTGAAACCCTCCCCATCATCCTTTTCCTATTCGCTCCGTGGTCAACCCCTTTCACTACTGACCTCTTTCAAAGACCTGGGTGTAATATTCGACGATAAACTTCGTTTCAATTCCCACTTCGTTGACATCATCAATAGAGCTTCCAAAATGTCTGGTTTTATCCTACGTTCCTCGTCCGACTTTACCTCAATCCAGCCCTCCTTAACACTCTTCAATTCCCTTGTCAAAAACATCCTTGAATACTGCTCTGTAGTCTGGTCCCCCTATCGCAACCGTGACGGCCGCGCTCTTGAAGCTGTACAACGCAAATTCACCCGGACCCTCTTTTACAAAAAATACCTTCCACGGGTTGATTATCCGTCACGACTCCGCACCCTCAATCTCCCCTCCCTACAGCAACGCCGTATTTTCCTTGATATGTGTACTCTTTTCAAACTCTGCAATGGTCTGATGGGCTGCTCCGCCAACTCGGATATTACTCTCCGTATCGCCTCGTCTCATGACACACGTAATGCGGACATTTTTGATGTGCCCTTCGCCGAGCTCGAGATTTACTTTCACTCTCCGATCCCGAGGTTTTGCCGGTCCTATAATGCCCTACAGCTTGGTTCATTTGACTCTATGTCCCTCTCTAACTTTAAGCGCAAAATATGCCATTTACTTGCTCCTCCCTCTGAGGACAATATGTAATAAGAAATTTGCTTTCTGTGTATTGTCCTCATTAAATAAATAAATAAATAAATAAATAAATATATGAGCACGATTATAAAGAGCAAATCCAGGCCCAAGGTGAATAAGAGCGTTTTCATATTACCAGAATATCTAGCTACTTTGGTTAAAGTCTCTATTCACGGAGAAAAGTCATGGCCCAGGCGATATCACCCTCTCTACCCCCACTCATCTAGCCTATGAACGTCACTTTGCCTCAGATAGACTATGAAATACATAGGAGAAAACTCGATCAACACAAAGTCCTTAGAATAACCCTCAGACCGGCAAATTGAAGGGTACAGTCTATATAGACCGAGACAATATGGAAGGATTAATTTGCAAGGTCAAAACCCAGAATAAGTCTGGAGCTTCATAGAAGAAGGACAATTGAGCAGACACCCCAAAATTACATCCAATTACTTGGAGTTCGATAAACTATTCTTTGCTTTTTCAACCTTCATATTTCAGAAATAACATACTTAGGTTTGGATACTCTATTTGTTCTCCCTATTCGTCGCATTTCTGTAGTAGGCACGATTGATTTAACCAATTTACACATTCATTCATTCAACGACTCCTCCTCGGTCATTTCTTATCAAATGGCTGGAATCACTATACTCCTTGCATGCTATAATTTTCTCAGCAATAAACCTTCACATACAATGGCCATTGATTGCTCCCCATCTACTTTCGACATAAACATCAAATAAAACCAAAATTACAACTTGTTATAAAGCACAAAACGTAAAAATAAAAGAAAGTGAAAGAGAAAAACTCAAAAATAACACGCCATTCCAAAAATGAGAATTTCTTGGAAAAAGAAGGGAATGTGAAATGAATTCAAGCCTGCATACGTGAAGTTTTTTATTACCAATCATAAAAGCCATTTCAAAAAGAACTTCTTTCCTTTATATATATATATATCACACATACGAGCATGCATGTTGGGAGAATGTCTGTCCCTAGCCGTATATGTTGTACAGGCGAAATACAGATGAAGGGAAACCATTGCTGATAAAATTGGCCAAGAGGAACGGACGAAATTAACACAAAATACCAAGTTTGCGTTTTATGGTGGCCATTTCCCCTTGTTCAAAACTTGCAATTATACACACACATACTGCATAAAAAATTAATAGCCGAAAATACAATTCGCTAAAACATCTTGAATTTCGTAAAAATGGTTTTAGTTTTTCAACAGGCTGAATGCACTTTTTGTTTGTATATTTCTATGCATATTTGCTATATAACATGTGATAAAAAGCATTTTAAGTGGAGGACATAAAAACTGATGAAAGATAAAAATTTATCTTCTTACAGGACGCTTGGCGAATAATAAAATTCAAAAGTTTTGAATAAATAAATAAAATTGGTAGATGGCGATTTTGTTGTAATCCAAAAAAGTCCATTCTTTTTCGAAACGTATAGTTATAAAAGAATGTCGTATTGACATTAAAAACAAAACTAGATTAAACGATAATTAAAAGATAAACTTGAGATTTTGATTTCTTGTCGAAGGTTGTTGCCTAATTTGGACCTAGGACTGGAAGCATTTTATATTACTTCATTCCATTTTACCAAAATAAAAACCATATTTTAAGTGGTCTAATTCTTAAACTAAATTTCATAGTCATTACTCATTACTTATCCCTAGTCCATTATATTCCCTCCAAATGATAGTAATTACATATATTCGTTGGTTCGATTCAACTTTCAAAATTTGTTTGTTTTTTTATAATTATTAAAAATAGCTTTTATACCAATTGGAAAAAAAACACAAAAACAATTTGAAAATATATATATTAGTGCAAAATGGTATTCAATAAAAAGGATTCTAGAAAAATCATTTGATTATTTACAATCTTTTAATCTCTTATGTATAATATAATAGTATTATTCTTACTAATTAAATTACTAAACTAACCTAAATATAAAAATTATGTAACAATTTAATTTTATTGACTCATAACAACTATTAAATGGTGGATATTAGAAGCTGTTCACACGAATCCTTAAATGAAAAAGAAAAGAATAATGAAACACAAAAACTAATTGATTTAAACCTAATCTAATTTAATTTTATTCTATTCTTAAATCTATAAACAAGTACCTATTTATATGTATATGTATAGCTAAAAATTCGTTCTATAAATTTTAACAATTAATTTTAATCTATTTTCATGATTAAATATAACTAAATCTATTTTTTCGTTTATTTAATCTAATTTTATAATTTTTTTTTATATTAACTTCTTGATTTTCTTTTCTATTAATTTTCTTTTTCTTTTGGATTCATGTTTTCTTATCTTCACTTTCCGTTTGATAATGTTTAACAGTTGGATAACATAAAATAAGCAAAAATAACAAATTATATAAAAATATTTATAATTATAAAATAATAGAAAATTCATAATATTCAAAGTTAACAAATATATTTATTAAAAAAGAGGTACTGGCGATATATAGTATATTTTAACAGATGCAGACTGGATATATATAATATATTATAGGGTGATCACAAATTTGACGAATTCTTCAAAGGGTATATACGGCAGATCTTGTATGAGGCGCGGCTTCTTTCGTATCCTCTTTTCTCCCTCGGAATTTCTAATAAGGGACATCCTCAAAATGAATAACTGGATGGATCTTCCCCTCCTTGATCGCGGCACTCGGGTCCGGAGACTTACGGCTCCACGCGCGCGGTCGAGCCGTTTTTGTTTTTCTTTTCTAATTTCCAATTTTAGTTCGCGTTCTGTTTATCATTCGATAGGTCGTCGCGAAATTCTAATTAAAGTCTATTTTAGAATCCGGTGCGGACCCACGCATCGGAATAGACACGTTGATTTGTAGTAGTGAAGCGTGAGGGATCAAAGCGCTCAAAGGACCCCCCCATATTCCCGAGCCTGGCTAGGACAGAAGCGTGCAAGAACGTGTCGACCGAGCACTTTGATGGAGCTTCAATCTTTGTGGACGGACCTTCACGGTCAATTTAGCCAATTTGGGATAGCTCTGCCCTCTAGGTCGTTATCGGCTACTCAGGATGATCGACCTGATCTCCTATTCCCACTCATAACATTACAAATATTGAAGAAGGCTTTGGGGGTTACTCGTCCAGCATGCTGAGCATGTTGAGTGAATCACCGTTGAAGACACCCGCCTGAAAAGAAAGTTCGATGGTCCATAAACAGCTCGAAAAATTGGAGGTATCCTGGTCTGAGTTGGGTTCAGAATTTCTGGTATAAAAAATTTACAAATATACATACGCGCTTGGCACATAGCATAAATCAGGTCATTAGTTGGCCAAAGGAATTTCCACCCTTCCACACTGTGGGTCCCCAAAAAGGACACGGTGTAGGACTCCACGGACACAAGACCGATTACTTGCTTACCAACCCTCTACAAATTCATAGCGACCATTATTAGTGGAAGGGTCAATATGCACCTTGAGACCAACATCATTCTGTCCGAGGAGGAGAAGGGCTACGGAGTCGAGTCAAGGAGTTGCAAAAAGCAACTCATTATGGACCTGGTAGGTGTAGGACAAGCAACTAGAGCCCAAAGAGACCTCTTTAGTTGCTACATCGATTATGCCAAGACTACGGCTGTATCGCATTGATCCGAAACTAATAAAGTTTTTGGCGGCAGTCATGGAAGGGTGGCATACCACCTTATCAGTGCGTTCATCTAAGGGTACCAACACCTCAGAGCCCATCCGTATATGGAGGGAATCTTTCAGGGGGATTTTTTGAGTCCCCTTTGGTTTTGCATGGCACTGAAACCCCTTTCCATTGCCCTTAGTGATCCTAGAAGGCATGGTTTCGCAATCAAATATAGCTTATGTGCTTAGTACGAGCTGACACACTTGATGTATTTAGATGATATCAAGCTGTATTGATGACTACCTTAGAAGTCTGTTACGAATAGTAGATATATTTCAGTGTGATATTCGGATGGAATTTGGATTAAACAAATATCGAATTCAAGCCATCGGCAAAGGTCGTCACGAGCCGCATGCCGGACATAGCATTGGTGACTTCCACATCGAAGCTAAGACCGAAACAGACGAACGAACCCATGCTCGAAATGGTGATCTTAAGGATGCTCTGCTGTCTGAAATTCCTGCGACGTGTAAAGCTTGTACTGAAATCGCATCTCTCGGGAAAGAATAAAATAGGCACTGAACATATTCGCTATCCCTTCATTGGTATATAATATAATTTTTGGCGCAACTATCCATAATGGATCAGGACCTTAAAGTGTGTTAGAGCACTTCATTCAAAATCGTAAGGTACACTGCAATATTACAGTATCCTATAGGAGACAATGTGATCACCATTGCGCTCACCCGAGATTATTATCCTAATTTGACTCAGGTACTCATTCGCAGCTGAGGCGACTTGCACCCGACATCCAGTCACGCGAGATTGAGATTTGTACCACGACCTTCGACTACGACAACGCTCTAACCACTTGAGTCATCCAGACACTCATTGGCATATGCATTCAGAATATTGCCTTTGACGAAGATCGCTCTGGAAAACGTCCAGCGGCGGATGCACACTACTTAGTGCAAATTTTGAATGCATCATCCAAACTCTGCCGTGGAACGGATAAACCTGCCTCGTGACATCGGAGGTAGGGGGGTGATTGACGTGGAAGTGGAACATAATCCTCAAGTCGAGTCGTTGCGCGCTTACTTATACAGCAAAAAACAAACAATTGTCTGTAAGGCAAAGTGTAGGCTGACTCCACTTGAAGGATTAATCTTCCAATCCTCTGGGTGGAGTGAAGTCGAATCAAGAGCGGATCGATGAATGAAAGCCGAAAGCAACGCACGGTGAACACGTGGATTGTCTTTGTCAGCCATTTGTTGATTCGCATTTGTCGAACAAATGGCTGCGTGCTGGGGAGGTCTTTGCTGAGACGGAGGGATTCATGTATGTCATTCAGGATGGGATGGTCGCCACTCGAGCTTATAAAAAGCTCAAAATGGAAGAGCTGGTGGAGAACGACCAGTGTAGAATGTGTGGTTCGACGTTAGAGATGTTGGACCACCTCATTTCTGGTTGCACTGTAATGGTAATACATGAACAGATATAATGCTGCATGTAAGGTGATCCATCAAAACATTGCATTCAACCATGGGCTGATCACGGGAACATGTCCTGTTTACCGATATGAGCCGCAAGCAGGACGATAGTTCTGCTTACAGCAGAATTGGGGCCGGCAAGTTCTAACTGAGCGATATGTGGCGCAACAAGATGGGTTGCTCCGCCTATATTGTTGATGCTGTTATCCCCCATAATAGAACCCCCCTAATTGAACGAAAATACATGGAGAAGAAGGTGAACTAATTTGACGTCTCGAGCGGGTGGTTGTAATTCCCATAATATTGCCAGCTACAGAAAATCCCTCACGGCTTCCCTTGATGTACAGGGGTTTACAATATAAGCTACGCGCTCTCTTCAACGACCGAGAACCGACTGCCGATTTTTCCTAGGTTAGGAGGGCGCATTTCAGCAAACCGTGAACGAAGCCGCATTGTTTTTTTTTTTTTTTTATTTTTATAAATTTGGATCAATGGGACCAGATGGTTGAGTATCGGTCTAACCAGAACAAAATGACCCTTTACCACTGAGATGACTGGGACACCCGCTCCCCAAGAGCGTGAGAGTCAGCCCATCCTACAAAATGGTATCACCATCGTACATCGAATCTTGCACTCGTAATTGCATGTATTATTTCGGACCAAAATCACAATAAGGTACTTGGCGTGTATAATTTTTTTCACCGAATATAGTCATGTGGGTTATCAAATAAAAGCTCTCATTTAGCACTGTATAGTTCTGGGTTTTAAATAAAATCGGTCGTCTTCCTTTTAGAAGCTTTAGGTGGGGCATTGTCAAGCAATAAAACCAGTATCTACTAACCTTTTCCCAAACATAGAAGTAAATAATTCAACTAGGACCGGAGCGGTTGTAGTTCATTTTAATACCAAATTTTGGCTTGCTCAAAATCATTAAACATTCTCCCTTTCCTCTTTTCAGACCCGCTCGCAACTCATCAAAGCCGGTCTCAAGCTAACCATCCAAAGTAAACGAAAAATGTCCAGTAGTGATTCAAGTTCTGGGACGGACCAACCGAACAGTAAAACTTCCCGGAAAACCTGTGAAAGCAGCGGCGAAGAGGAAATGGATTCACGAGGTTCAATCAAACAAAATGCTGGCCTAACACCGGAAGACGAGGATCGACGAAGACGACGACGAGAACGCAATAAGATTGCAGCTACCAAATGCCGGATGAAGAAACGTGAACGTACAAATAACTTGGTTAATGAATCCGAACAGTTGGAAACACAAAACAATGACCTTAAGTCGACGGTGCGAAATCTCGAATTGGAACGAAGGAAATTATTCGATATGTTACAATCCCACAGCTCTGCATGCATACGACCCGGTGGTTTACAGCTGGATTTGAATGCATGCCAATCGCCTGCATATAAATACCTCAATGAAATAGGACTAGGCGATGGGCCATGTGAAACCCATCAACACCCCGATCAGCAACAGAGCCAACAACAGCAACGAACGATAACTGCGATACCACCAATGACAACAATCAAATATTCCAGGAACAACCTAAGGCATCAACCCCAACATCAACAGACCCTCAGCAACCTACCTAGCAATGATCTTCAGCAACAGCAACTGCCAAATGGATATTGTAAACCCTCACCAACAACCCATGAAATGGGCTATCTTAACTCCCCCACACAGGATATCTGCATGCATTTGCATGATATTACCTCACAACCAACGTCCACCACTCACCATACCCAACATCACCATATGCATCATCATCAGATCACCGATGCCATCCTGAATAACGATTACATTCCAAATTGTGAAAATAGCAATGGCGGATCTACGGTTGATAGTACACCCGATCATGTGTTTAAAAGTGAACTGAACGAGGCCCAGTCTCCATATACAACAGTTCAAAGTGCCGATCGTTTTCTATTCGAATCGAATTGCGATACGTTCGATATAAAACATAGTGTTAGTAATAGTATAAATAATAACAATAGCAACACAATCAATAACAATAGTAGCGTGAGTAATGGTACACATTTGGATTTTCATCATCAGATCGCAACAACACCTACTTATGATAATCTTCTGAATAAAACTGATTTTCTTACTAACGATACCGAACTTTTGGCACAATTGACCGATGCTACCGATTCGGAGTTCACAGATTTGGATAGTGGTATAGCGTATTCCCATATTACGAATGGTGGCTGTTTAGCGTAAGAGGAATGGAAGGAATCGATCATTTCATTCCGTTTGTTTAGGTTACCAAATGAAAGCAGATGGTTTTGCCGGGTATCTGCTTTGATAGTCCTCCCCAACCCCCCACTCTCTTCTTGAAAGTAATATAATAACTTTAAATATCATTTGTATCGAGTTTCGCATACCAAGCAAGGATAATTGAATGGTTTTGAGATTCGAAGAAGTTAGGGGGCGACTAAAACTATCCCCTAATGTCTAATAGTCACTGGAGTCACGAAACCAGCTTATTGATCCTTAATTCTTTTAATAATACACTCTAAATTAGATTTAGCGGAGAGATAAGTTAAATGGAAAGGATTTACTTTATATACTTCCTTGATACTACTTTAAACTATTATGTTATCTCCCTCTCTCTATATATATGTATGAGTGTATATTATATGTGAAATTTTATATGATAAGCTTCATTTTTAATAATAATTTGTATTTTCACAAAATGCTACAATTGAAATCTTCCTTGTGCATTCCAATTTCACAAAGGTGCTATCGGTTTACAGATGAGACAAGATACTTTCATAATTGCCGCTATCTTTCCTAATTTCTTTTTGTTTCTACCACTTTCATTCAGTCAATAAGAAATTATACTTTTTTTTTTAATTATAAAACATACATAAAATACAACAGCGTACACATCACTTGTTCAAAAAAATTCTAAGTTGCTTGAAAAAATAAATCAGATCATACCTCAGATTTATAGTTATTCCAAACGAGCTGCAACCTTACTTTAAAAGAAAATTTTCCTCGGATTATTCTCAATGGTAAAAATAGTAAAATAGATTTACCCAACAAAGCCTAATATAAAAAATACTGATAAATAGATATTTATCCATTTTTGGCTCACTGTCGATGAAAGAAATACAATTGTTACGTTTGCAGATTCAGAATAAGATCCTACTACACATAATTAGCACTAAAAAAAAATACAAAAAGGTATGCATGGTATATCTCTCAAAACTTATCTCTGAGGATAAGCTCGAATTTTTTCCATTTTTGAGTTCAAATTTATGGATCACCAAATCAATAGATACAGGAATGCCTATGCTATGTCCCTTGAGAGAACTTTTCATGTGTTGCGCAATGTATTTGACAAATAAGTACTAATTCTTTTGATAGTTATCACTACAAGCTCACAAACAAAAAACAAAACAAGATTTAAATTTATATTTCAACTTCAGTGCAAGTCACTCTTTTCGAAACATTATTATTTTAGTTACCTCCTCCTACGTTCTTTTGCGTCTATCTCGTTCAAATGTCTGAATGCACGCCCTAAATTATATAACAACCAATTCAATTGTACTCGAAATTGTCGAAAATGCTTCCTCCTCAAAACTGTTTTCAAACAAATCATTCCAAGAAAATAAAAAACATCACAATGCTTCCAAAAACGAGTTTCTGATTCTAATTTGAAAAAGAAAAACAGAAAACAGAAAATTGTATATTATTTATTAATAATCCTGTGATCTCGGAAATGTGTTTTCTCTTTAAAGAAAAAAGAAATGGAAAGAACTATATTTTTTTTAGTTTATTACATTTAATACGCTTTTTCTCCTACATTCGCTGGTCGAATAATTTCAAAAAGTAATAAAAAAAACGAAATGGTATTCCCTTCAAGGTGCTTTGGATGGTTAGAAATTCTAATTCTATAATAGTTTTTTTAATAAATATACTCAGCCACCTGAAACAGCTTGTGTTAACCCCTTAAGATATTAAGGGAAGCTGCGGAATAAGCAGGAAAAATTATCCTGTCGAAGAAGCAGTCGCTGTTCCAATAATGTTATTTTTATAGTTTTTTTTCCAATTTTCCGCTAAATAATGATATATCCAAAAGACACTATTTGGCATTCAATATCAGACTTAGAAATAACCTGAACCAAGCATCAATAATGGGGAAAACCATAAATACAAAGCCAATCCGTCAACAATACCCAAATGAAAAAAAAAACAAAAAATAAGCCACCATTCGAATATGACGAAAATTTCTTAAAGATAAATTAAAAATTTCAACCTAAAAAAAATCTATAAAACTTTAATTCAGACGATCAGAAGTATTTTCCCTTCTCCAAATCTAATATAAAATAATCAACGTCTCAAAATGAAACTCATTAGCTTTACAGAAACAGTCATGAGAAAATAATGAAAAAATAAAAAAACTGCACAAAACCAGTGAATAAAATATTGTGAATAAAATAAAAAGAGTACCAGTCATGCATTCCTTATAAATAAATAAAAAATTAAGAAATAAAATCTATTTTTCAGTTCTATTTTGGTATTTAGAAAAAAAGATTAATATCCGAAAAAACTACTTTCAAATTTATAAAAATAATTTAAATAGTCAGAAATAAATTAATGATGTTTTCTCTTTCAAAATATAATTCAAACGCTTTTCAAAATGTCTACACTCAATTTTTATGAATATAATCATTTTTTTGCAGAAGATTATCATATTACATATTCAAATTTCAAAAATATCGCCTTAATTTTTAGTTTCTTTCTTGGAAATTTTCATCAATATTTAAAATTTAAATGGAAATTTATATAAGTTGAGGAAAAAGTGTATAATTGAGAAAAAATGTTTGGCTATTGTTTTTAAGTTTTAGGTTGTACATTTATATATATATTGAAAAAAAAGGGAAAATGCCTTTAAAATTGAAAAAATGTATTAAAATTCTTATAAAAATTTGTGAAAATTTAAAACGAATAATATTTCGTACGTGATAAAAAAAAAACAACGCGCCTTGTTCATGAAAAAAGAAGAACAAAAGAGAATGATTCAGCAAGAACCAAAATTATTATAACAAAAAAGAAAGGAATAATATCATAAAAATTGAGTAAAACAAATATGTGAACATAAATTCACCTAAAACATATAAATCTTTTTGAAGGCAACACTAAAACATCGGAAAAATGTTTTCCATTTTTTTTTTGTCTAGTTGCCTTCAATATTTTTATAAAGTGAAATTTCTAAAACTTTTCATAACAGGTAATTGTGAATGCAAAAAAGGATCTATTGAAACGGACATGTTCCAGCACTCATCCGTTCAAGGGACTCTTCATTCAAGGTGGGTGCAAAAGTTCTTGTGTATTTAGGAAAAAAAAATGCTGACTGACAGTTTCGTCCAGGACAGAGACAACTCATCAGACGCTGCCTCACCTCTGCCCTGGGAGTAGGGTGACCGAAAGCGGCGACAGATGGTAATCGCTCCGAAGTGAAATCTGTTGTGTGTTCACACCTCCCCCCCCCCCCTCCTGCTCCCAGGGCAGAGGTGAAGCAGCGTCTGAAGAGCTGCCTTTGTCCTGAACATTGCTCGTAACTTCATGCAGATGACATCCTTGTTTGCTCGGTCGTCCGTAAATTATATCTTACACACGATTCGGCACGTTGTCTATATTCTTCGTTATCTTAGGTGTGGATGATTAGATCGTCTCTTGTTTAACACACAATACTAGCGATAACTCGGCCAATCCGAGGTATTCCTTTTTATTGAAGTCGACTACAAATGCACCGACATCCACTTCAGGTATAAGATATCAACCCACTTCCATTGCTCGAGGAATGCCTCCCCCCCCACTTGCGGCAAAGCATACCCATACTAGCCGATTAGGAAGAAGTAACCGAAAACACGAATTTTGTCTGGGTCCTTCCGCAAGCACATTCTTTCTTACCGGCTTCATTGGGTCGCATGGTCCTTGTTTAAGGTATTTCTAGTCGCATTCATTAACGACTGTTTGCTTATGGAGCTTAACAGATCCCCACGTCCATACAATGCGGCGGTGAGCAGCCAAAACCTGCATGCTCAAATTTCCCGATTCTACCTTGGTAAACCAATTTTTGATTTCGTTTTCTGCCCCTACATCATATCCAACTTATTTCCGGGGGTGATACTTCTCTGTCTCTCTCCCTGTCTAACACGTCGAGTAAGTAGACAAAGCCTGCATACCCAAACTGCTCCCTCCCCCAATTGTGCGTTTGGATTTTTGCCCCTATATCATATCCAGCTTTTTTCCAGGGGCGATACCTCTATATTTCATGCCTTATTCGTCGACAAGTAGACATAGCCCCCCCCCCCCCTCCTTGTGCGTTTGCTTTTTTGCCCCTATACCATATCCAGCTTTTTCCTGAACACGCTGGGTCATGGTTTGCAATGTAGTAATTTGCGCGTGTCGAAGGTCCTCCATGTCATTGTAAACCTCCTCTTTTACCCCAAAAACTATTGTCAATGCTTTTCCTAGCAGGCGCTGTAAATCTGTCAAAAACGGCTAAAAAAGCTCCTGTTACTAAGCCACTCATTAGGTCCAACACTTTGATCTCTATAAAAATAAAGACGCAAAATTTTTCTTTTGAATTTGATTTTGGACGATATTTTGACTCTCTGGAATGGGCCGAAATTGCCCCCACTACAGTGCAAGAAAGGTGGACTTGCTACAATCTGAGCTGCGGACAGATCATCCATCAACTGTTGGGTTCGTTGGATCATACATTTTATGCAGATAAGACGCCGAAGTATCCAGTCACTTATTACCTTTTGGCAGCGCATTTTCAAAAGATTTCGGTGTGCTATGACGCTTCCATAAAGAATTTTTTTGTCTAGTTCTTGACTGATTAGCTAGTTCCTCTTGATCGTCTCGATTTCTTCAGCAAATTCTAAATCTCATAATAGTCGCAAGATCTCTTATCTACTTGATCATATTCGCAAGCAGCAATTGGTCCCTTCAATTGCAAAGAGAATTTAATAAATTATGCCCCCACAATAGCGAATTTCTGCACATCTAGATAGCATTTCGACAGTTCGAATCCATTCGGACCCCCTAGAAGTAAGTAACCTACTTCTATTGACCTTTTTTTCAAAAGCCGCCGTGCCTCTTCCCACCACAATTGATGTCTTCATAATTCCCTTTGCCTCTGGAACCACAGTCCGCGGGGTTCTCTCATTTTATTTGGTCCCACATTCAGCCATATTTGCAGATCTTCAATCTAAACCACTTAATCTTCTACCTCTGCCTATTCCTTTTTCATCCAAACCAGAAAAATCGTCGAGTCATCCCAGCATTATACAAGTGCTTCGTCCAGTTGCAAAGTGAAAATTTCCATTTCCACTAGCTCAAACAAAAATAATGCACAATTGAGCTCTGGCCAAGACTTTGTCTTCAATAGTTCCAACCGGGTTTTCGCACAAAGCAGTGACACCACTACTTGACCATCTGGCCTGGTAACCTTGCTGTAGAGAACTGCAGCGAATGCAGCCTCCAATTCAAACAGTTTCACACAGCTTCCAGCTGCAGAAGTTCAGCCTCGATCCTTCTCCACATGTCATTCTTTCCAATTTCTGACTCCTAAATCCTCTAGATTTACTGGTGCCAACCACGACCACCTAACCTGGTAACCTTGCTGTAGATACTGTAACGTATGCAGACTCCAACACATCGCAGTTCACACAAAATAGTTGATTTCATAACTTGTCAGAGTAACCAATTCAAATCGTTGCGCGTAGCTTCCAACTGCAGAAGTTCAGCCTCGATTCTTCTTCACAAGGTCAGTCTCGTCCGCGAGGATGTCATCCCTTTCAATTTCTGACTCCTAAATCCTCTGGCTTATAGTTACTGGTGCCAACCATGACCATCTAGCCTGGAAACTTTGCTGTAGATAACTGTAGCGTATGCATGCTCCGACACATCGCAGAACCCGTGTAGTTCACTTTAAAACTTTTCAGAGTAACCAATTCAAAGAGTTGCGCGTAGCTTCCAACTGCAGAAGTGCAGCCTCTACATGGTCAGTCTCTTCCGCGAGGATGTTATTCCTTCCAATGTTCGTCTGCCCAGAGGATCCAGAGGAATTGGATTAGGAGTTTTAGCATAGAACGGCGACACCACCACTTGACCACTTAGCCTGGTATAGACTCTAACACATCGCAGAATCCATGTAGATCACTTCGTGACTTTCAGGGTAGCTAATCCAAAGAAGTAGCCGCCAAGCTTCCAACTGCGAAAACTAAGCCTCAATCCTTCTTCACAAAGTCAGTCTCTTCCGCGAGGATGTCATTTCTTCCAATTTCTGACCGCCAATTCCTCTGGATTAGAAGTTTTAGCATAGAGCAGCGACACCACCTTTTGATCATCTAGCCTGGTGTCGACTCCAACACATAGCAGAATCCATGTAGATCACTTCGTGACTTTTGCTTCCAACTGGGAAAGCTAAGCCTCGATCTTTCTTCACAAGATCAGTCCCTTCCGCGTGGATGTCAGTCCTCCCAAATTTTCAACTGCCGATTCCCCTGGATTAGAATCATTGGTGCCTATCATTGTAGAGGAACGAAAAGTCCAGCAATATTCGACAAAGCTTGGCAAGTAATTGCTTAACTTCTTCTGTGAATCATATTTCACCAACTTCAGGCAGAAATTGGCTGTGATCGGGTCTCACATTAATCCTAGGGTGGATACCGTAAATTCCTCCACCTCCTCGCATAGCCCCTATCCCCTCGGATCCTCTGGGATCTCGTTTAATAGCCCCCCAGGTCATTTCCCACTTTCGCCCCCTTTCAAAATTGCCTGCCCTCAAAAATTCCATCATTTACCCGATCAGAACTTTTGCTTCAATACTGGTCTCGACAAGTTGTTTATGTAGAACTCTTTTAAATGTCCACCCCTACAGGACACCTTGGCGGTTCATCTTCCACCAACTGGTGTAACGAGTTCTAATGGACAAATAGTTTCTCCAGTCCTTAGGACCTACCCCTGTTTCGACATGTCGTCATTGGTTGGCCCATACAAGGTACACTGGAAATTAGCTATACACAAATATGGCTGCATCTTGACCACTGGAAACTGGAACTGCGAAATCCTATTTTCTCCATTTCCGCAAAGCCTAAGCCCAATCGTCTTGCAGTTTGGGTCAGTCAATATGTAGTTTGTTATTTAGGCTTACACCAGCCATTGTCTTGGCAAAAGCGTTAAAAACCGGACCCCATTTAGTTATGAAGTTTTGCTTCTTGATCTCTGAATTAGGTGAGTGGCACTGTTCCCAGCCTATTAAGCAGTCGGCGCAGTCGAAAGGAGTACCATTTTTTTATCACCATTGCTTTTCAACATAGAGATTTTCCCTTCATCAAATCCAACATTAATATCTCTTGCTTAAGAGATGAACCCTCATGTTCGGCATATTCTATTTGAAATTCTACACTTACCCCCAACAGTTAATAGAAATCCAACTATACTTCGAAGGATAGTAAAAGAGACAGAACCATATTGGAACTTCAGCGGTTTCTACCCAAACCACGGATACCACATTACTGTTTGCCATTGGTAAGTCAAGAACTTGTAAGCACTGATGAAGGGAACAAGTGGTTCCCGAAATATCGATATTTGGAAGACCAATAAATTACACTAGTGAATAGAAAGCGCTAGAAATATCACGAAATTCTACTTAGACAAGTATAAATTTTCTTCTAAAATCTAGACCCGGAGCGGGACTGCAGCAACCTTTAATTTATAATCCAAACTGACTTTTTGAGTGCTCAACATAACCTCCCTTAACGCCCACTCCTTTCCCGAATTCGAATAATACATTGTGACAAAATGCTTTTAATCTTCCCTTTCAATCTGACTTTTCTAAGACCGCAAATTGACCAGCATTGAAACCGCAGTCAAATCCGTTGTTGTTCAATTTATCTGTATACCTATACCCAGATGTCCACCTATGAACCGCAGATATACCAGTACACAGGGTCGTAGAAAAAAAATTCGGACCCAGGGTGAAAATTATGCCAGTCTCTTCTTGTCCCTTTTTCTATACTGAGCCCCGGAGTGGAGTTTTCTCCTGGAAGGTCCCCCGTCACCAAGTCTACCAGTATGAGACCATCAAAACCACTTTTTTTTAAATACGCAAGAATTTTTGCACTCACCCGTTAGAGTTTTTTCTGTACACGCGAAGTACCCTACCGAAATTGCAAGGATAACAACTATTAATTTCAAGTTTTCGATATCAATGGATAAACTTAGAGCTATTGAGATTTTCCTGATTTTTTTTTTTATTTTTTGGATTTTTTTAAATAAGTGGAAAAGTAAAGAAACTGAATGTGAATCATGAAACCATAAAAACGTAATCTTTTTAAGTTTTCATCATTAATATTATGAAGAGTTTTCAATTCAGTTCAGTTAAGATGAAGAGAAGTCCTGAAATGCTGGAAGCTCCAACAATCAACCTCACAATTATCTGTTCGACTACCATGTCCTCCACAATAAACTGACTGAAAAAAATAATATAGATCTGCATAAATAATAAATATGTCAGTCTATTTAAAATTGACACTAAAACAAATCAAAACTTGCTGAAAAATTTTCATTCAGCCAATTAATTGCAGCTAAACTCAAAAGACAAAAGCGTATCGACATTAAATACGAAAATGACAAATAAAGTAGAATAGAAAACTAAAAATTAATTACTCGAAAATCAATAAAATCATGTGCTTTACAAGAAAAAAAACAATAACTTTGCTGACAATATCTATCACAATTTCTTTTGCGCTATAGATGTAACGGAAACTTGCATAAATTAGATTTAAAAGAAAAAAAATGCATAAGAATCAAAACTAAAATACTAAAATAATTGAAAAGAATAAATAAATATAATAAAAAAGCAACCAACAAAATGCCTTCCTATTTTAACTAATAGGCTTAGTGTGCATAATGTTACCTCATTTTTTTTTTTATTATCACTATGACTAGAAGCAAATAGTCATAAAATATTATTACATTCTAAAAGCTATGATATAATTGGAGATGAAAACTACAACATAAAAAGCGACCATTACTTAAAATTATCTAAAAAAGCAAAGTCGAAACACCTTTGGGTACAAAAGCCGCTTATGATGACAATTTAAAATAAAATAAAAATAAATATAAATAATAAATTTTTAATTAATCAAAATTTAGATTTAAATCGGAACAAGTGCCAGGAGTCAAAACGAGCTATTTTTGAATTAAAATTATTCAGTCATCGAATTCATTAAATTACAATAATATTTGTGAATATTATAAATGTTGCTATTTTTCGATCCTATTGAATAAAGTAAAAAAATGTTAATTTTTTGTTGCAAATATACAAGTCTAGATGTAAAAAAAAAGTGGATATAAAACTCGGTGATAGTAAATACAAAAAAATAATGCCTTAAATGTTACCCGTACCCAAAAAAATTGTTGTCGCTACTTAGCTACCCAAGTAGTTGTTGCAATTTGATGCTATTACGTGTAAATGTTACTACATTCATCATAAACTACACAATTCTGATATGTTAATGTCCAATAAATACTGTCGCATATTTACAAACTTTTCAAAAAACTATTTTTATTCAGCATTGACAGTTAAATTTCAATTCACACTAGTTTAAATTCACGTCACCTATTCCAGCTTATTCTAACCAGACAACGGATTTAAAATGGAATAATAAAAATGTTCATTATATTTATTGATGATATAATACAACAACGGACTGAATTTGCTTGAAATTTATTTTATTTTCAGTTGAAATTTTCGATAAATTCATATAGAAATAGTAACAAAGCCTTACAAATACTACCAGCAACTTGATGAAAATTCAAATCAAATAAATAAAATAAAATAGCAAGAAATGAATAGAATAAAATAGGGAGAAAGCAGGAAATAAATACATAAAATGGTAACACAACAAAAAAGAAAAGTTTTTTTAGTTTTTGACATGGGCAAAAATTATTAAAAGCATTAATTATGATTTCTTTATTTTTCTTTGTTTTACCATTTTATACAAATCAAATAGAATCAGTTAAACAAATGAATTATATTTTGATTTTTCGATTTTTGTTGAACATCGATCTATTTTGTAATATTTTAAAATCATATCAAATCTAATCGAGTTATTGTTTTTTTTTTATTTACCATTAACAACGCGCACATCGTTACGACATTGTTTTACTTTATTTGTTTATTTTTTTTGTTATATAACTTTTAATAATATAACAGAGAAAACAAATATTACTAAAACCAGCCACAACCATGTTAAAATCTCTAAAAACACGATATTACAAAGAAAACAAAACGCAAACTACCAGCTTTACATTATTTTTCTACAAAAACGTCCAGAATAGAATAAAAAAAAAAATACTTCCAAACATTTTTCTTCGCTTTAAAATCAATCAAATAATGTAAAACTTCAAATATTTCATATAAAACTTCAATTTCATATCCAAATACATAAATCTATGTATATGTCTATGAAAACACAATAAGTGCCCAAAAATTTTTTGAATAAATCCAAAATAAAATGCGCTATATTATAACTACTACAACAACTACCATTACTCCTACGAAAAAAAAAAACAAACAAAAATTATAAAATTCACTAAATGTTTTATATTTATTTATTTAATGTATATTTCTTGTAAAAAAAAAACAAAAAAACAGAATTGTATGAAAAAGAAGAAGAAAAAAAACAACATATTTTTCTGTTTCGAAGATATTTTGATGAGAAAGAAAATGAAAGGTGTGATGCTAAAAATGAAAACATACAACTTCAACAATGTACACAAATACACAACACATGAGAATAAATACATCTACCATGTACCTGTTATATAGTTTTTTTTATTTCATTGAAATAGAAATGAGAAACCCCCGGGTCGTAAAAATAGTGAAAAAGCGGTGGCTTGCTGTGAGGGATACCTCATTCCAAGGAGGAGGTGACCCACTTTCAGAAAATCCAGGAATTTAGACGCTATGATGTCGGAAACCAGAGAAATCGCAAAAACAAACCACGGTTGGAAAGCCCTGGCAAAATAGCAGAAAATTGAAAATTTTCACGATCCCGGGTCGTAAAAATGGTGAAAAATGTCGGCGGATAAGAGAGGAATTCAGTGCGTGGTTTCTTGAATGGTTCAGTCCAACGACAGATGTCACGAGAGGTGTCCTGATGGCAGGACTCCCGAAGTTAGATGTGGTACTTGCAATATCGGGAATACGAACATTTTTCAAGGCAGAGGCCTACGAAGGACGGGAGAACTATAATGTGCATTGAACTACAAGTGAAGAAGTGGCATGCTAATAAGCACCACAGTGAGGTTTCGGAATGTCGAGTGGGTTATCCGGTTGAAATACAAAGGCTCCTGAAGAAGATACGTTTTCTGAATTCATTTTGACCAAGACAAACCAGTACGGCACTGCTTTCAGGAGAGTGATTGAGTTTCCTCAGTGGGCCACGGAAGAAGGCGATGCAACCATGCCGTGAAGGTCAGTGCTTTCCAGTTCCCAGCAAGCAAGCCAAACTGTGGAGCAGCGAAATCGTAGGACTGTAAGCTACATGCTTTAGTGAAAGAGATTCTTCGAGCAACAGGATACATATAAGCAGCGCGAGAGAGGTTCTCCAGAGAAGCAACAAATCGACACAATCACTAATAATGAAAAGACTGCGAGAGCGAAAGTTGCATCCACTAAAACCCACGTTTTCCAACATTAAATAATAAAGATTATAGCCACGCCTCGCCCTCATCAAAAAACCAACTATGGTGCAAATCAGATATTGCACGACCCGTCCAGGCACCATGCACGAGCTGTGAAAAATTCAGGTTCAGATGATATTTCCAACAAAGTGAAAAAACCGTGAAGAATAAGGCCAACTAATTCGCGAAAACGTGCACCTAAAATAAGATATATTCGGTGCCCAGCAGGAACAACAAAAATTGTTGAATTCCTAGCATCATATCGTCCTCTGCCTGTTGGACGCAATTCGGAAAAAGACGCAAACAACAGACTGGAACAGGCTTCAGCTCAGCGTTGAAATTGGAAATTATCTGCCCAAGCAAAAGGGATCAACAAAAAAAAAATGACTAACGATTTCGTCCAGAGTAGAGGCAACTCTTCAGACGCTGCCTCACCTCTGCCCTGGGAGCAGCGTGACCGAAAATGGTAACAGGTGGAAAAACGCTCTCTTATATCATAGTAAAAATACGTCTAAGCTAGACTAAAGCTGGGTTATTGTCTAGGATATGCGAGATGCTAAGTCCACATCCACATGGTGGTGCTAGGATGAACTTAAGGGTGGGTTTCCAACCAATTATAAAAAAATATAGTAATATACTATTATTAACTTCTAACAGATATCGGCATGGAAGGTATTTCGGAGGCCAGGCACCATATAGTGGCAGCCTTCTGATTTTTTTCAGATTTTTCGGTTTGGTAGTTTATAAGAATGGGCCCCTTAAAGAAATGATCAGTTTCAACCCCCCGCACTCCTCATCTTTCTAGCAAATGTCAAAACTAAGATCGGCTTCGAAAAGTACTAACCGAGACCTTTAATTTGATGACTATATTTGATGAAAAAAATTTCTACACCCGCCTTTTGCATGTATGGAGACCCCCTCTTAAATTCAACGTAAAAGGATGTAACTCACTGAATGTGTGAGCGTTCACAGTTTCCACCTTTCTACCAAATTTTGTGTCAATCACTATAACCGTCTCTGAGAAAAATACGTGTGACGGACAGACAGACAGAGAGTACGCCGATTTTAATAAAATTTTGTGTAAATGCACGGTGCAGGGACTCGAAACCCCAGTACAGGCGGTTTTTGGGAGTGGGTAAGCAGGCTCCAGGTCGTCGATATCCCTCGACTGTAGTCCCTGGCCCCTGTTGTATCGAATACCGCAAGCAGCTTTTGTCATGGATACCTCGTTCGAAAGGGGAGGCGACCCAGATTCAGGAAATGCAAGAATTTTTACTCTACGACATCGGAAACGCGAGATATCGTAGAAAATCCACGGTCGGAGAGGGTAAGAAAAATCGAGGAAAATTGAAAATTTCCACGACCGCCGGGTCCTAAAAATGATCTTCCTCGGCCGGAGATTCTATTTCTCTACAAAGGTTGCAGGTGTTTTTGGATATGGTTGGTCACAAGTCTTCAAACGCGGTTTGAAATGTCTTTTCCAGAGCCCGACTCCAATTCGTCTGTCGTGTCAATATTACCAATTAGAGCACCGGAGAGTTCTTTCTTGATAACTTTACCAAACTTCTCTCGGTCGATTTTTTTGCGGTTTTTTGAAAGGGTAGGAGGCGGAGTGGTAGTAGACGCGAATCCAGTGTGCGGTTGCTTTTGACGGCTACCGCAAGGCTCTCTTGATCTGGTAGCCATTTTCTGACAGACTTCTTACTGCTAGATTTCGGTCCAGGTTAAGGAGCATCACAATTGTACAATGCTACGTACCAACGGAGACTTTCGATGTAGTGGAAAAGGATGCTTTCTATGAGCAATTAAATGCGGTTCAGGGGAAGCTTGCTAAAGCTGACATTGTGATCGTGATGGGTGATCTGAATACCAAGTTGGGATCTGACAACACCTTGCTCGGACATGTGATGGAGAAGCAAGGTCTTGCCAACCGCAACCGTAATGGTGGGAAGTTTGTGGATTTATGCAAAACTTCCACTACCTCGTCATTGGTGACACATTGTTCGAGCACAGAGCCTACCATTAGGTCAGCTGGGTTTCAACTAACCGACGCCGTACAGCAATCAGATCAAAACCTTCGCGATCAGCAGTAGATTTATAAGTTGTCTGCTGGATGTGCGTAACAAAAAAGGCGCTGACATCGGCTTCGAAATGGATCACCATTTAATGGTCGCTTACGTTCGCTTGCGTGTTGCGTCCGCCACTTCTCGCAGGGTTGGGGGGCTGGAACCCCCTAACTTCAACATCGATCGTTCGTACGATTCGGCTGTCGCTCGACAGTGGGAGAGCTATCTTGCTGATCAAACAGCAGATCTACTGAGTAACACGCCTGAGAATATCGATGAGCATTGGTCAGCCATCAACAATGCTCTTTTCTCGAAAGTTACACAGGCCGACGGCCACGTCCCGAAAGGGCGACTTAAGATGTGGCTGACTGCGGAGCCGTGGAAGCGGATCGATGAAGGCAAGGGGTTGAAGGCTCTACTGACTGCTGCGAATACTGGCGGGCATGACTCGCTCGAACTCCCGATACCGACCGAAATCCTGGAAAATTCAACGTAGTGTACGCAGTGACAAAGGAGGATTTGCTATTGCGCTGGTCAAGGGAGCGGAGAATGCCGCAGATCGTAATGATTTCAGAACTGTATACCGCATCACGAAAGAACTTAAATGTGGTTAGATTTGCGACCGATGGTCCTGTGAAGGACGTTAACGGTCGACTTCTCATTCATGATGATGAACAACTGAAGAGGTGGAATGAACACTTCACCAGGGTTCTCAACAGTATTACGTCAAGTGAGGTTTTTCCTCTCGTGGATGAAATGGCTAGTGACCATAACATGCGGATAAGGACTATTAATCCAAGCAGAAGAGAAATCATTCCGGCCATCAATGCACTCAAACAGAGTAAAGCCGCTGGGCTTGACGGTCTCTTCGTAGAGCTATTTGTCGCTGCTCCTGCAGTTACGGCTAATCTGATGCTTCCACTTGTACGGAAA
Organism: Hermetia illucens; assembly: GCF_905115235.1. Classification (NCBI taxonomy): domain Eukaryota; kingdom Metazoa; phylum Arthropoda; class Insecta; order Diptera; family Stratiomyidae; genus Hermetia; species Hermetia illucens. Next base: position 9,798,553 of record NC_051852.1, read on the forward strand.
TCTTGGTAATCCGCGACCGTTCTCAGAGAGTGAAAGAAGGATTATCGTTAAGATTCCTGAAAGGGCATTCGTTTTGAGTGTGACAATTGGGAGGGGTATCTGCGTGTTGCCTGCCCTCGCGAAGATAATAGACCCCCGGGTCGTAAAAATGGTGAAAAATGCAAAGTCGATGGATTTTTGTGGGGAATACCTCGTTCGAAATGGCGGCTCAAAGAAGCGACTCACTTTCAGGAAATGCAAGAATTTTTACTCTACGACAGCGAAAAGCGAGATATCGTAGAAAATCCGCGGTCGGAGAGTGTAAGAAAAATCGAGGAAAATTGAAAATTTCCGCGTCCCACGGGTCATAAAAATGGCCGAAAATGCAAAACCGTCAGATTTCTGTGAGTGATGTCTCGTTCGAAAGGGGAAGCGGCCCACATTCAGGAAATGCAAGAATTTTTACTCTACGACCCCCGGGTCGTAAAAATGGTGAAAAAAGTCGATGGATTTTTGTGGGGGATACCTCGTTCGAAAGGGGAGGCGACTCACTTTCCAAAGAGGCTTCACTCCAGGCAAATCAGCAACAGATCAGATTTTCTCTCTGCGGCAATCGATGGAAAAACTGTTGGAATATGGACAACAGTTGCACCATCTGTTCATCGACTTTAAACCCGCCTATGATAGCATAGCCAGGGTAAAACTGTACACGGCCATGAGAGAATTCGGTATCCCGACGAAATTAATAAGACTGACTAGGCTGACCCTGACCAATGTGCGAGGCCAGATAAAAGCAGCAGGATCACTCTCAAGACCATTCGACATCAACAACGGTCTACGACAAGCGGATGCGCTATCATGCGTCCTCTTTAACCTGGCCCTCGAGAAACCCACCCGTGATGCTGAGGTAAATGCAAGAGGTACGATCCCAACTACTGGCCTATGCTGACGATATCGACATCATGGGAAGAACCACCCGAGACGTACAAACTGCCTTCATCCAGATCGAGCAGGCAACACTTGGCGCGAGATCTTGGGCTGCACATCAATGAAGGCAAGACAAAATATATGGTGGGAACATCAGCACCGAAAACGAACCAACCAGCAACATTAAACCGCACTGGTCAAACAGGAAGAATAAGGATAGGAGAATACAACTTTGAGACCGTTGATAATTTCTCTTATTTAGGGTCGAAAATCACAACCGATAACAGCTACGATGATGAAATCCGCGCACGGTTGTTGTCTGCCAACAGAGCCTATTTCAGCTTACAAAAACTGTTCCTCTCGAACCGTCTCACCATAGGGTCCATGACCGTCCGGTTGTGGATAAAATTCGGCTCAATAGGTTACGGTGGGCGGGTCACTTAATCCGTATGGATGAGAATGATCCCACCCGGAAAGTCTATAAGGGCAATATCTATGGTAGAAAAAGACGACGAGGCAGACCCTGCCTAAGATAGAGCGATGACGTAGGCCAGGACGCCAGACAGCTTTCAGGGATATCGAATTGGTGGACCTCGGCGCAAAACCGGGATGTCTGGAGTTCCTTATTAAGGCAGGCCTAGACCGGATACCGGTTGTTGCGCCGTTGATGATGATGATGAAACCAATCAATCGTAAATGGGGCCTGGCTCCTTTGGCTCATTCTACTCTAAAATTTTCCTGTTGCGATGTAAGATCGCTTGTCTTTTGGAATTCCAAAGGCTTAAGCTCTTTTTCAGTATTCGTTACACACTTCAGGCGGATATATTCAGATAGTGAGCCATTGTCCTTTTATCTCTGGCGAAGTTGCAGTTTTTTTCCGATTACTATTGTAGCGTTTTGCAAGGCTTCCAGTTTCTCAGCAAGGAGCTATGGTTCGAGACAAATGATTTATTCACGTTGGTTTGGTGAATTGTTTAGCACGCTTGTAAGCAATAGAGGCAAGTCCACATATTATGAGGATAGTCATTGAAAAAATAAATGAAATATAAAGAAAATATTTATTTGGCTCCTTAGAGTACTAAATAAATTGCATTTTTATAAAAATTATTCCAATAAACGAAGCACAATATAGACGATCGTTGAAAATATTATATAAATTTGGGATAAACGAAGAAATTCACTAAATGGGTTGCCATTTTTCAATATTCCCGGATCAAGATCTTATTCTACGTTTTCCTCCTATCACGGAAAAACTTCGCCACTGCTCCTTGAATCATTCCAAACATGGGTGGTGTTTTCAAATTTCGTGATATCCATTGTGGCAGTTTGTTACGAACCCGATCACTATTATACCGCTCATCGACCAATAGAACGGTTGCATAGTCATTTATATGCCGGACAGAACGACCTATAGAGGGGAGAAAACAGTGGAAATTAAAACAGGACAAAACTAAAATCAGAAAACTTTATTCTTATCTTACCTATGCATTGATTCACAGCCTTCATACATAAATTGTCATAATATTCTGCGCCAGCGCCTGACATTAATGTATTTTCTAAATACCTCATTTTCTCCTGCAGCTCAGGAGTATTTTTGTTCGGATATGGCATTCCCACAACTACGACACAACGTCCCAAGTCATCGGCAAAATTCAAACCTTCACTTAACTTCCCGCCGACAACGCTAAATAAAATGGCCCCTTGTCGTCTTGTGTCGGCAATTGCAACTGCATATTCCCCTAAAATCCTCTCAACTTGCTGGCCTGCAGCACGAGGTTCACGGAAGACATATTTCTTCTTCTCAATATTCGCAATCACTTGCTTTTCCACCAATAGCTTGTATACTTGCTCTAAATAATCATATGATGAGAAAAAACATATCACTCCGGCTGGGACTACATTGCAGATGTTTTGAAGAGTCATACCGAGTTCTAGGATCTTTAAAAAAACATATTTTAAGGTACGGAAGTGGAAAGAAGGAAAGCAAATCTAACAAACCATTTCTGTGTTATTCCGGTTAGTGAAGCTAAAATTGAATTTTTTGCCTGTTGGTCCTCTGCAGACCGTGAACGGGAGAACTGCTTCGGCAGGAACAACATGATCGTAAAAGTATTCTTTTACGCGCTCTGGGCAGGACCGGAATAGTTGATCAACTAATTCACCTGTAGGTCTCATTGTTCCACCCGCAATAATCACCTGGAAATTAAGAAAGAATTGTTAAATTGGTGATAAGTAAAATGGGAGTCTGGAGTTTATTATTATTTTTGAGGAAACTTGAAATATATCGACACTAAAACCAACAAATCGCAGAGAACTCAGCAAATAGTATTGTTATGTTGATGTACTGCCACCATGCACCTTAGTACCTCTTTCCCAAAATGCAGCAGTACTTTTATGGTTTTTGCTAGCTTCTCTAGCTTGTATACTCGTATGGGTAGCCCCCAGCTCCTAGACCAAATTAAAAGAAGAGTATAGCATTCTTTTTCTTTATTATTTTTTAATTCAGCAGGACTCTGATGGCTATATCTATTTCGTGTAGGGTCTCAGGATTCAGAGGCGTCACGTACGGCACTCTCGACACCATTTGATTTTTGATGCCCCGACAGGTTGGCTGCTCGTCCCGCGTTTCTCCAGCCACTGCCGCACCTTTCGGCCTCCCCTGAGTCGCCGCTCCTTCTTCTCCCCTACTTCTGTATTTTGCCTGCCTGTGGGATGCCGGGCCCGGTACTGGGCTAAAGACATGGCTGTCCTTGGACGAGGTCCGGCCGCTGGTTGATGGAAGATTGTGGTCTTCGGGTAGGCAAGCGTTGGTCTTGGTCTAGAGGGAGCTGGCAACTGTCCAGATATGAAGGGTTCCACTACCAACTGCATGACATTACAGAGATACGTGGTCAACTTCCCTCCATTGATGCGTCACACCAGTCACTTGGTCATCAACGCTTGGCGCGAACGGACGTGCTGTATAACGAATACTACAATTTAAATTCCTTGTTATACTTTAAAAGTGAATAAAGTTTTTATATGTACAGTGTTGATTCTTTCTTTTAGTTCTATCGATCAAGTCAACCTCCACGACACATCCTACAAATATGTACACTTGCACCGAATATATCCTCAACTGCTCCTGTAACCACAGAACGAGTTAGTTACAGGGCCCAACTTCTATTTGAGGACCCCCTAGATGGCTACCTGAGAAGAGTTTTCTCTGCTGAGAAACTTAGTGGTGCTCACACCACAGACAAAAGCGCAGTAACTACCCTCGGGTCAGGGACAACTGGAGTTGTTACCCTTTCCTAAAATAGAGTCTCCGGCATGAAGGCAGCAGAACTCTACCCTAATGAAGGTCACAATCGACTTGAAGCCAACTAATGACCAATCTGTGTAGGAACTAAGACAGGTTACTTTCAATACTCTCGACTCGACTTTTATTTACATTTTATGTTTACTAGAATCAGCAAAAATCCATAATTTCCGATTCTGCGATTAAGTATGAGAAGTTCAGACATCGTAGCGACAAAAAAAGCAGTTCATTAATATGCAAGGAGTGCATAAAAAAAGGTATACACAAACAACAGCTATTATTCGAAGCACATGGTGAGCGTGGTTTAGGTGGGAGTGCGAGTACTTGGAGCGAAGCGGCATGAGAGTTTCATTCGCTCTCTATGCTGGCTCGCTTCGAGATTGTACGACTGCTACGTATCAAGTGTCTGAAGCTTTTAGCATGGATTTCATAACAGTATGGAATTTCAAGATGGTCCCACCATTCTCAACAATAAAAACGACAAATCATGCGTAAGAAATGAAAGATATCGATGGCAGAATACAACACCATCAATATCAATGACGTTTGCCAGTTGACGAATTTGAGAATAGACGAACTGCCTCCAATTGTGGTGCTCAAGGTGGCAGTGAGGAAGACGGGGCAGCAACCCAATCGGCTGAGGCCAAAGGCAAATCTCTACGAGGTGGCACCGAAAAACGCTGTATTCGCAATGGTTTGCTGGACGTTATGCAGTAGGCGAATATCCTCAGGCCTGGCATGTCGGCTAACAGTAGCCTGGTAAAAGGCTATTGATAAAGTCGTCAAATACTAGATTAATGTACTTTTACGCTTAATATTGGGTTAGGGGAAAAAAAATGTCGTGTTTTGTCAATAGATGGCGACACTTAAACATATCTTGTGTTGTGCTTATCGCATCGGCTCATACGGCGATTTGAAGACGACAATCTGTACTGCAAGTGTCTCTTTGACAGTGTAATGATCGTACGTTTCAGTCTCAAGTTATAGCGCATCAAAGATGGAGTCCACCAAGCAAAAAATTCGTCATATTTTACGTTTTTACTACCTGCGAGGTAAAAAGGCTACGAAGGCGGCCGAAAAAATTTGTGAAGTTCATGGGTCCGATTCTGTAACAATTCGCACACCACAGCGTTGGTTCGATCGATTTCGTTCTAGTGTAGTGGATGTCGAAGATACACCCCGTGCAGGTAGGCCAATCGTCGTAGAAACCGATAAAATCGTCGAAATCATTCAAGTAGACCGACATGTGAGCATTCGCTCGATTGGCCAGGAACTGGGTAGAGACCATAAAACTGTTTGGAACCATTTGCAGAAGATTGAATTCCAAAAAAAGCTGGATGTTTGGGTGCCACACGAGTTGACGCAAAAAAATCTCTTAGACCGGATCAACAAATGCGATGCACTGCTGAAACGAAACGAATTCCATTTGTGAAGCGGATGGTGACTGATGATGAAAAGTGGATCACGTACGACAACCTCAAACGGAAAAGATCGTGGTCGAAGCGCGGCGAGCCGGCCCAAACCATCGCCAAGTCCGGATTGACAGCAAGGAAGGTTGTGCTGTGTGTTTGGTGGGATTGGAAGGGAATCATCCACTATGAGCTGCTCACCTATGGCCAGACCTTCAAATCGGTCCCATACTGTGAGCAACTGTACCGTTCGAAGCAGGCGATTGACCAGAATTGGTCAGTAGGAATGGTGTTGTGTTTCACCAGGACAACGCTCGGCCTCACACATCTTTGATGTCCCGCCAGAAGCTACGGGAGCTCGGATGGGATATCCTATCGGCCGAGGTTGTTTGTATGAACAAGAAATACAATAGAACCAAACCTAACAAAATTCAATGGACCGCATGTGCAGATGCTACTGGTACTCTGCACATCTGCCTGGCACATGCCCCCTATATACGCTTGTACCTCCTCCCGTGGACTTCCACATTAAACACGCTGTAGCGCGCAGTGTGTGTGTGTGTGTATGGTGGGGGAGAAGCTACAGCTTCTGAGCACTCAGGCCGTGTTGGCCCATTGTACTCGCCTCCCCCGTCTAACGGAATATTCCGGATTCGTTAACGTATCGCAGGATTTCCGTTAGTGGATGTGATGCTACCCGACGCAATTGGAGGACATCGGCACCAAAGATCTGATGCCTGATGCGTCCATAGGCGGGGCATTCACATAGGAAATGCTCCGTGGATTCCGCTTCCTCATTACAGGAGGGACACGTATCATCTTCGGTAATTCCTATTCTGAACATATGCCCAGCTAGTGAATTATGGCCTGTCAGAATGCCCACAATACACCTGCAAGTCGTCCTGCTTTTCGACAGGATAAACTTTGCGGTACGTATGTTGGGTTCTGGCAGGAAAAGTTTGGTGTGTCGAGCAGCATTTAAGCTCTGCCACCTGTCGTTATGGGAAACTTGTTCCCAGTACTACGTACTACGTAATACTGGAAACCTCTCGATGACTGGTACATGATCCGAACTCCGACTGACAGCCAAGGCTTTATACTCAGTGGCAACATCCTCCAGGTTGATAGGGCGGTGCAGGGACGCGCTGAATGAATTGGGCGGCATGCCCAAAGTCACCCTCCTCAGGGTTCCCGGCCAAAGGAACATAAGGGGGAATGAACGGGCCGACAGAGTTGCCGGACAGGGCTCTGCTCTTGATGGTGCCTCGGTGAGTGTAGTTAGCGTCCCGTTGTCGACAGTCAAGGGTGAAATCTTCTCGCACTACTAACTTCAGATGGCAAAGGCTCACACACCTGCCCGGTGTTGAGACAAATTTAACCATCTTATAACCAGAGCTAAAGGCGAGAGTTTTTGGGCCAGACGTGTACAAGATTACGACGGTTTGCAAGGATTACTGGTCTAGAGCGCACCATACCTTCAATCCTCGCATACCCCACAATCGCATTACCGAAATTACGAAGAGCAAACCCTTAGGCACTTCCTTTGTAATTGTCCAGATCTAGCCAAGCTGCGGAGAGATCTCTAGTGGCAAGGTGAGGGAGCTGCTACCCTTCGTAAATGTTACGGAGTAGCTCGGAAGTTTTGAACCCGCTGAATTCTGTTCCGATTGTCCTTTCCACAACAGTCATGGTCTCAAGGAGTCTATGATCTCAAAACAACGAATCACAGCGCTAGATGTACTCCTCAAAGACGAATTCTACGCCCGATTGGCAAAATGACCAAAAAATATTAAACGTTACAGAATCGTTTGCAAGAAGAAGAACACCCTCACCGACACCAAGAGCAGGATTTCTCCCTCGTACAGTCTTGTGTATTTGGTGGAATATTTCAGGGATTATTCGCTAGGGACCTTACCACGCAACAAAATCCTAAAAACGGAAGTATGGGCACAGGGAAGGGAAAACAATCATTCCTGGTGAACAGAGGTAAAGATATATTTTATCATGACAACGCTGGACCTCATACTGAAAAGTTGTGGAATAAAGTTGGCGGCATACTCTCCTGATCTTGCACCTCCAGATTTTTACATGTTCCACTCCTTGGACAGGAAAGGAAACTCGCCTCTAAAAGCTAAACTTCCATCAATATTGTTATCGACGGTTAATACCTTGCGGAAGACCTGTCAAAGAACGTGGTCGATTGGCGAAAGCCATGATCCAAGCCGATGCAGTGCTTTTGGGATGAAATCCACAAATTGCCAGAAAGATAGGAAAAAATCATAGATTCAGATAGACAATACTTTGAATAATACTACAGACAGATTTTACAACATGGCCAGCGGTCTCAGCTAGACGACAAATCGAAGTAATTTTGATGCTAACCCAGTGCACAATAATATTCTCGGTCTTATGGTTGGGTGTATTGAAATGATGGGCTGACGCTGTTTCTCTGCGAACAGGCAAAGCAGCGGCACGCAAGCAAGTATAAACGATCATTACGTGATAGTTCCTTTCGAGGGATATGCCAGCACCTCTCTTGTTACGCACATCTAAAAGATCGCGATGTAGTATTTTGATTAGATGTTCGTTGCTGGCCAATCGAAACTCAGTAGAACTGGTGGCAGGCTCATTTTTTTTTGCGGCCACCAAGACCTGTCCATTACCGAAGAAGTCTTCCCCGAACTACATGCAATTGCTCGTAGAAGACATCCTTCACCACTATAGCGTAAACCTCCGAGGCATTGACGTTTCGGTAGCCAGGTAGTTTCGAGATTTGAAGGTTCAGCATAATCAACGGTGCAACGAACGGTATCCGGTCTAGACCTGGCTTAGTAAGGGACTCCAAACATCCGTTTTAAGTAGAGGACCACCAATTTGATTTTGCAAGTCCGCAAAGGTCTAACTCCGCCATGCTATTAACATAGTATGCTGGTCCCAAGCCCAGGTACAGGAAGAGGGTTTGAGGCAACGTACTCTGTACTATCCTCAGTAAAACAAAAATAAAATGCTGAGATCAGGGAAAAAGATAAATAGAGTACAGTTGGAGTTATTTCACTATGCTAAATCCTACCTGATCTCTCTTGGTGACAGGTCCCGCGACAGGCCGACCAAGCAAATGCATACAATGTCGTTACAAACATGATGATCGGGTTGTACGAACCGACCCCGCTTGTGAACGGCAAAAAGGCTGAAGAAGTCCGCAAATGTCTATCGCTTTTAATAGTCTTTTACGACAACCCCAAAACAGGGAAATAATTATGAAAATTCATCCAATACTTACCGCTCTGCATTTCCGCACCAATTCATTGAAATGTCCACTTGGATTCAGCAGCAAAAACTTCATTCCCGACTTCTTCGGATCTGAGTCAAAATGCATTAAAACCTGTCCGTCATCACTGCATTCGGTTAAGCATTCCAAAAAGGCCAACAAAGGCCGAATAACCGACGGAATCGCCTCCGTTCGAACTGGTTTCTTCTCTTCCTCCTTCGCGTCACTTTCAGCCTGAATTTCCTGCCTCTTACTTTTCGGCAGCTTCTTCTGCAACTGTTCCTCCTCCAGCCTCCTCAACAGTCCCGTCAAGCCTTTCTGACTCGATAGCTCATTCTCCTTCTCGATGATCGGCTTTCGTTGTTCTTCACGTTGTGCATGGCCTTGGACTTTCTGCGCTAGACGAGTTTGCTCCGCGAATTCAAGGATTTGGAATAGGTCAATGTTGAAGAATTCTCCTTCAGACATTAGCTCATGCGTCCGCAGCATTCGGGAGGAGCAAGTTGTATCAGAAGGGGTGAGAAGCTTTATCAGTCGTTTTGTGATGAAGATCAATTGATTGATCTTGAGGAGATTCGTGGCGTTGAAGCGAGAGCAATATTTCGTTTTGTAGCCCACGAGCTGCTGCTGGGCGAGTTGTAGTTGGGCAAGACTTATTTGACTACTGTAGATATCAGACATTGTGTCCAAGAGATTGTGGGCTTCATCGATTATTACGACGCTGTTTTCTAGTTCAATCCCTGTTTGAATTCTTGTTTTCCTATGGAGCAGCATTTGATATGGCAACAGCACGATTTGAGCATCCTTGACGGCACTCCGGCTGGAATAGTAAGGGCAAGCTTTCAAGGCCTCTCCAGCCGAAACTAAGTCTTCAATGTCAGCAATTTCCACCAAAGAGGCATCGCGTAGCTCTTCCACCGCAAGTTGGGCTTTGTAAGGACATCGAGCTTGTTGGCTAGTTCGTGACTTTTTCTGCGGTCTGCCGTCTGTATCGGATGATGTGGTGCGCGATTGTGATTTCTGCATGTCCAGGCAACGTTCGTTAATCAAGGCTGATGACTGGAGTTTTGTTACGCTTGGATTTATGCAGAGATTCTGGCGCGAAGCAAGTGATATGCAACGCGTATCCTTGGCGTAGTCGGTACGTTTGATTTCACGTGCGATTTGCGCAAGTTGAGAGTGGGTACGACTGCAAAAGTAGATCTGAAACGAAATATATGATTAGCAACCAGTTCCAACCCGATTTTCTGCTTACCTTAACATCTTTGTATTGATCCTTCTCATTTTCCAAATCATCTTGTTCAGGTTTATCAGTTTCATAGTCCCCCAAAGCCAAGTCTTCATCAGGAACCCCTTCCTCTTCAACCACAGTTGCCCCTTGCTTCCTCCCTTTCGCCAAATCCTTCAGCTTCACCCTCGTCCTCCTTTCCCTCAATTCCTTTATCTTCTCCTCATACTCTTCCAGCAAATTCTTAGATTTCTTCAAAGCATTCACCTCGTCCTTTTTCTGTATAGAACCGAACTGCGCTTGTATCCAATCCTGGCATCCTGACGCCTCCAATTCCAATTCTTCAATCTCTTTCGAAACCTCATTTATTCGCTGATTCAATTCACTTTTCAGGAGATTGTTATGATCCTCAAGCCACTTCAGGGCACCACACGTCAGAGTCAAGGATTTCCCCGTCCCAGTGGGACTCTCAAAGATCCCAATGTGTCCATTCTCGATCACTTCGTAAAGGGATTCCATCAGGTTTTGTTGGATTCCATAAGGCTCGAATGGAAACCGAAAATCTGTCGGCGTTTTGAGTGAAGTCCTTCGGGAATACATCGTAATTTTCTTTCAATTCAAAACAGGAACATCACAATTTCACAATGAATTCATACAAAAACAATGAGCAATCCTTCGCGAGTTAACCGACGCCACCTTTCCCCAAAGATTTAAGCGGGAATATTTGCTTTGTTGACATGTTAAATGAATGTTGCCGCCATGTAGACCTAATGTAGACGATCAGCTGGCGGGCACAGTGGCTCTCAAAGTGCACTTTTTGAACTAAAGGTTGTGTCATTGGAAAGCAAGTAAAGAAATCCACTCAATGGGGTGAATAAATATTGAGTGAATTTAAAGTAATTGTAAAACATATTCCACCTTCCACTGGTACGTCAACGGAATTTTAATAAATAAATTATGAATTTTCGATACTGATTGTATAGCCAAGTCGCTAGCGGACCCCACCTGGAACTCGGTGTTCGCGAATACTGACAGCGATAAAAGGTTGAGCTTGGAAGGGTCTTACCTTTGCCCCTTTTCTCCCAGATGCCCGGCTGATACAGTCAGAATAGGCCAGTTCGCCTCCATCTTTACCTCCCAGAGAAGAAGTCGAACTTGTAATCTCCCGGGGGAACAATCAAAAATCTTCGGGCTCTGATGGCTTCCCTAACTTTGTTCTGCGGAAGTGTGCACCCACCATCAGTGAACGTCTCACCATCCTCTTCAACAACTGCCTAAACAACGGCCACTTTCCGGTATCTTGGAAATCAGCCCTCCTCATACCTATCCCTAAGAAGGGGTGCTCGGGCGATCTCAAAGATATGAGGCCTATCTCTGTTCTTTCCAATATTGGATAAATCTTCGAAAGTATCCTACTAAGTCACCTCAATAGACATTACTCCCCTATCATTCCACTTAATCAATTCAGCTTCGAAAACCTCAGATCCACCGAGCAGGCAATCCTGTACCTGTACCATATCCTCAATCAACTGGAAAACAGGCATTGCACCGTAGTCTGCGCCTTAGACCTCGAAAAGGCGTTTCATTCAGTTTGGAAAGAGGGATTGCTTTACAAACTAATCCAGTCCAATTGCCCCCTCCTCTTACTCAGCATCCTCGCAAACTCCATCTCCAACAGAACTTGCCACGTGCGCTTCGATGGGCTACACTCCATCGACTTCCTGGTAAACTCAGGAGTCCCTCAGGGATCTATTCTAGGCCCCAAACTTTTTAGCATCTTGCTCCACGATATTCCTCTCCCTTCCGTAAACTTATCCCCCACGACAACGGCAAATCAGGCAGTCCTTCTCCCGCCCTCTTCCCCCAACGACAATGGTCCTCCCGCGCCAGGAAGGATCCTCTTCGCGGATAACACCATCCTATATGCGAGTGGTCTCAGGCCCTCAATAGCCTCCCTCTCTCCCAATATCCTAACCAATAGGGTCATCGCTTATTTCAACCGGTGGGTCCTTACCGTTAATTCCCTTAAATCTGAGATTATTTGCTTCAGAAACCCCAGTGGGAAGTGTCACTGGCGCACATTGCCAGAAAGCAAAAAACCTGCATTTACGCATTGCTAACCACACTTTCAAGCCGAAATCAAACATTAAATACCTTGGAATCTCCCTCAACAACAAACTCAAATCCAACCCTCAAGTTAGATCCGCTATTGCCAATGCCTTTAAGGCTTAAAAAACCTCCTCTCATCCCGCGCCCTGTTCCCTGTCACCAAAACCCTTTTATAGAAAACGCTTATTCGTCCAATCCTGACCTACGATTTCCCAGCATGGGCTACCATGTCACCGAGCGTAGCAGAAACCCTCCAAAGCTTTGAAAGGACGATACTCAGGAAATGCACGGGCAAATACAGAAGCCCAAACCTAAAATTTCACAAAAACTCTCTCCTGTATGACCTTTCCGGGGTTTGCCCCATAATTCCGCACATGATCAAGTTGTCGCGCGTTAGACTGAAAAAGTGTCCCACCCTAATCCGCTGATAAAAAATCTCGCTAAACGCAATGTATTGTTACGCGAGCAGAGGTACTACGTGTCAAGGCTGGCTCTCCTCTTGGACAGTAACTCTCCTCTCAACCATCACCCCTCCCCTCCCTCCTTCATCCCCTCCTTTTATCAAAGCTCCTCCCCGGACTTTCACAGAGGCTAAACGCGTAAGTCCAATGTTCCGGCAGTTAATCCCCGCGCAGGTGTAGATCGCCTTTTATTATTTTTCTTTACTTAATCCAGATTAAGACAATAGACACTAATTAGCCTGTACAATATGTAATACCTCCTAGCATTAACTTCTTCCCTAAATTAAGGTCCCTCCTTCTACCAATTAGGCTCCACAATACATGCCCCGCAATCCCACAGTCCTCTTCATCCCTTCCGCCTTGGGTCACTGTCCTTGTGAAGGTCCAAATCGAGTAAAAGGTAGCCCTTTCTCAGAATGCTACCACCATTGAGAAAGGACTGCGCTTTACTCCAATTCCGTCGTGTATGCATCGACTGACAAATCATGTGAGAAGAAAACTTGGTAAAAAACTTATGCTGTATCGTGTCACAGAACACGATTCTATCCGCAAGTCTGCTATTATCTTCCATTTCGATTCCTTCATTTGGTACGATTCTTGTTTATGACTTTGTACAATATAAAGCATTCATACGGTCTCTTTGTCGAATTATTATTTTGTTTACTTAAATTTTCGATGGGGTCAAGCAGTGCCAACCTATCTCTCTCTGAGGATGGGCTGTCTCTCCTCTGGGGCGGTGCGTGGCTTTTCAGGGGCTAAGCCCCCGTCTACCAACACCGTTAGTGAGTGGCGATAGCCACATCCTGTACGAGGTAACCCTACTATTAACAAAACGCCACGGATCTAGACTGGGGAGTCGAAAAACACCTCCCCCAATCCAGGGTGTTATGCGAACCGTGCCCATTGGATAGTTTGCAGTCGAGGGTAACTGACTGTATTCGAACGGAGCCTCACTGATACCTGGTCGCCTCAGTGAGTAAATTAGACCTCACCGTGCTACGGGGGGATATGGCACGGCGAACCTCCTAACCCCCATACTCGTGGGAATCAAATGAGTACAAACAAAAAAGAAAAGAAAACGAAAACCAACAAAGCGGGGCCCCGTACCGCACAAAAATTGGTTAATCAGGCGGAGGCACATCTCCGAATTACTGAGAGCCAGGTGATTACACCCAAGAAGGGAGAAGTTGGAACGTCAAGCAAGAGAAGGTTGACATTGATATACTACGTGGACAACAACCAACGAACGCCACTGCTCAAAGAGCAGGGACCAGCAAAAGCACGTCTGAGATAAATATAACAGTCTTCAGGACAGAGGCAGGTCTCAGTCGCGACGGTGTTAAATGGTACCTGCACTATCTGAAGGAAGGCCTGAAACCAAAAGAGGCCCTTAAGAATGCTCAGGACAGACCTAAGTCATCTCTACCGGAGCCAAGAAAGCGGGGAGCAGTAGAGATCAGCCCGCATGAAGGGAATGCTGCCAAAAAATCCAAAGCTGAACCCAAGGGGGGACAAAATCCGGACAGGTTAGGAGTGAAGGCAGGACTCAGGAAGCCCGCCATTAGCTATGCAAGTGCGGTCAAGGGTATTCGACTGGCCATACTGCCAAAATGTTTCCCGAGCAAATACTCACTCGTGAAGAGCAGGAAACCATTGAGAATCTTGTCTTTAGGCAGATGTGCAAGGGATGGACCTCGAAACTTGTGTTCACCGGGATACGCTTTCGACCAAGCCTGATACTGGTGGACTGCGCGACGGGGACACTGCAGAATGGATTAGAACCATAGTTCCTAGATTGCCAGGCTGGGAAGGGGTGGAACGTCAACATGTGCTGGGGATGATATACCAGGAGACCACATGGTGACAGTTTTTCTGCCAAAAGCCGCGACAATAGAAACGGAAGACCTTGGGGGGGTCTCCTAATTGCCCAGAATGAAGATCTCCATACCCAACTATGGAAAGTCTTCAGAAGCAAGGTGGAGGGCAAGGGTAAACTCAAATCAAACGTCGAAGTTGCCATATTAACTACCGATTTGGCAACTTACCCGTGTACACAGGGAAAAGCCGAGGAAAGATACCTCGGAGGAGCCCCAGGTGAAACACATACCGAGGTCCACGAAGAAATCTCGAAAGCCATAGAGACGGAAAGAACTGGATCAACCAGGGAAGTAGACCTGCTGCCCAGTGAAGAGCAGAAGCTGGACGACCTAGACCTAGGACTCCTAGAGCTCAGGGTGGACAGCGATGCGCACGAAAGCGCCATGTCGGAGGAGGAGGGCGATACTCCGACAGTGGAGAAGAGTTCTAAACAATAACGGAGCCAATGGCCAGCACTAAGATAGTCCAGATAAACCTTCACCATGCGAAAGCTACATCTGCGGTAATTGCAAGGACAAATTCCAAGGGGAACATTAGAAAAGTGCTGCCTCAGGAGCCCTGGGTGTACCGGGGGCAGAATCGCGATCTGCAAAGAGGAAGAATGCAGATAATTTGGGACTCCTCTTGTGAAAAACCAAGAGCTTGCATAATTCTTAAACGTAATTTAAAATATGTATGTTTTCAGAGTTCCTCACCGGGAACCTTGTGGCTATCCAAGTCTCACTGGAAACCGGTAGAAGCACTCGAGAGGTAGTCATGGCATCGGGATATTTCCCAAGAGACGGCATCCGGGTTCCAACGGAATAAGTCGCTAAACTGGTGAAGTACTGTGAGAAGAGGGCATTATCACTTCTCCTCCTCAACACTTAAGGAGCACTCCAACATTTGTGGCCAGCACTAGACAGGAGGTACTAGGCATAACTCTAGCAAATACTCTAATAAACGGGCTAGTCTGGATTTGGATGGTGTCGGATGAGCTCTCTATGTCGGATCACAGAATAATCAGATTCGACATTGAGGATAACTTCGAAATAAAAAGAATAATAAGGAATCCCAGGAGAACGGATTGAGAATCCTATGCAACGCACCTGAGTAACAACATAGCCCACCTTCAAGGGGGCGGTGATGTCAAGAGCTAACTGGAATTAAAAACAGTGGTGGAAAACCCGAACACAGTCGTCATTGACGCATATGAGGCCAGCTGTTCGGCTAAGACAGTTAAGTCATCAAGGGATGTACCATGGTGGAACAGGAACCTGGCCAGAATGGGAACAGACGCACGAAAACTCTTCAATCGGGCAAAACAAACCGGGGACTGGCAGAGGTACAAAAATGCGCTGACTGCGTATAGCAACGCGATCAGAGAAGCACTCTATTGCTGCTGAGGATGTATACTCGCTTCCGATGCGCTATTGCCTGTTGAATAAGGCGACATTACGTGAGGAATGGTTCGCGGTCGCCGTCAGGACTTCCCCGAAATTTTGTGTTGGCCCAAATTTGGGGATGCTTCACCTGGAGTCACCCACGATTTGTTGCGTTTAGGGTTCTCCAAGACAATTCACTTTTCGTCGCCCGTAACAATACGATGGAAAAAAGACTTTCCTTTGTACTGTTGAAGCAGCATTTCACACGTCACTTTTCGGTTCTCCATTTTTCTCTCGGTCAGTTCATGCGGCACCCACTTTCCACACTTCTGAATTTTTCCCATGGCTCGCAGATGCTTCGAAATTGTTTGCTGTTGAACTCCCAACGTATCTGCAAGCTGTCGTTGCATTTGTATGTTGTCTTCATCCAATAATACTTGCAATTCGGCGTCATCAAAAGATTTTCGCTTACCGGAACGTACGGCGTCGTTCAGGTCGAAATCTGCATTTTTGAATTGTCGAAACCACGTTTCGCATGTTCGAAGTGTTAATGCACGATCGCCATAAACTTCCACAAGGGCACAATGGCTCTCGAACACTTTTTTCCTTGATTGAACATGAAAAGCAATGCATGGCGCATATGCTCGAAAATCGGTACGAACGCTGACATTTTTGAAGCGCAATAAAAACTCGCTGGAGGGACTTTTTCGGGAAACGTCAACGCAGTTTAGACACTCGACAACAACTAAACAAAATGGCAGGTATGTGTGACCAACAGCGACACAAAGCATAGAATGCCATCCATCGAAAAAAACCGGAAATTAATTAGGAGTACACCTGGTATATGACAGGATTTCACTTGTAGATAATAAAACGACTATTCTCTGCGGCGGTCACGGCAAGAAGGGAGGAACCGAAGGTGCTTCAGATAAATTCGTAAGCTGTTGAATGGTGTCCGTTGCGTGCAAGGAGACTATACACAGGAGGGCAACTCCAGTGGCAAAGGGGCGCGGAATCACACTGTGCACCTTCCGGATAGGGGCGAGGTAGGTTAGTGGCCTAGGAGCCATACCAATACATTGGTATGTCGATGTGGCCTAGATAGTTTTCTTGTGTGTGTTTCTTAATCTTATCCCAGCAGAAAACGGACGCATCCGAAAGATTGATCTTAGATGCATCTACTTATTTCCAAGAATGTTTGGTGTGTTTCCTTCTACTATGTTTCCTATAAAGAAATTTTGAAGCATCATTCGCTCAGTGATTCTATTAAAATCCATTAGCATTAATCCGAAATGAATCTTTAAGGAAACTCTGCCTTTGGTTCCAGTTGGGATGTGGTAAGTCGTGAAAAGCTGCAGCTACAGTGTCTGCTGCTACTACAGATGCTTCCACCTGCTCGCAACCACATGCGCGCACACCATTGCACTGCATCACATATACGGCGCTAACACCAGCCCTTGTGCGCGGAATTTTGCTCGCACAACTCCCGCTGCGATTGAACATGTGCGAGACTTTTCCGTCTCCACAAAATTTCAAAGAATGACTGGGAGTTGAATATCCTGTGTATAGTCTTCTTGGTTGCGTGTTTTGTCAAACATTCGCTGACGATGAGGGCGTTGTGTGACGGTGTGCTATCGTGGGACAATCTATCGGTTTTTTTTCGCGAATTATTTTACTAAATGAACTCCTTGTTTACTCTTTGGCTTTTAGCACTACTACCTTGAACGAACGATATTGCCACGAACTATAAGGCCTACAAATAAGTTCTGTAGGCTTTTTTTTTAAATTTGAAGCTTTATTGTGAAAAATTGGTTATACATTCATTGTTCAAAGTATTGCCCATCGCTAGCCACAACTTTCTTCCATCTTTCAGGCAATTCATAGGTACCATCGCGCCAAAAATTGGCCGGCTTGGCCGCTATCCACTCATCGAGCCATTTTTTGAGTTCGTCGTAATTGGAGAAGTGCTGGTCAGCCAGGCCATGCTATATCGACCGGAACAAATAGTAATCAGAAGGAGCAATGTCTGGAGAGTACGGCGGGTGGAGTAGGACTTCCCATTTCAACGTTTCTAGATATGTTTTAACGGACTGTGCAACATGTGGATGAGCATTGTCATGTTGCAAAATAACTTTATCATGCCTTTGCTGGTATTGCGGCCGTTTTTTCTTGAGTTCGCGGCTCAAACGCATTATTTGACGTTGGTAGAGTTTGCCCGTGACCGTTTCGTTCGGTTTTAGCAGCTCATAGTATACCACACCCAGCTGGTCCCACCATATACACAGCATGATCTCCTCACCATGAATATTCGCTTTGGGCGTCGATGATGAGGCATGGCCGGGGTATCCCCACGTTGCCCGACGCTTGCGATTATCGTAATGGATCCACTTTTCATTGCCAGTAACTATTCGATGCAGAAAACCCTTCCTTTCTTGTCGTTGGAGCAGTTGTTCGCACGTGCAAAAACGGCGTTCGACGTCTCTTGGCTTCAGTTCATACGGAACCCAATTTCCGACCTTTCGGATCATTCCCTTTGCTTTAAACGGTGCGAAATGGCTTGCTGAGTGACTCCAAGTGTTTTTCCAAGTTCTCTTGCGTTTGCGATGGATCTTGGTCGAGCAATGTCTCTAATTCTTCATCTTCAAAAATTGTTGGCCGTCCGGCGCGCTCTTCGCCTTCCAAGTCAAAATTGCCACTTTTAAACCGTCCAAACCACCTCTGACACGTTCGCTCAGATAGAGCATGGTCACCATAAACTTCCACCAAAATGCGATGACTTTCGGTTGCTTTTTTCTTCATATTCAAATAATGAAGTAGAACTCCCGGCAAAAACACATTATTTGGTACAAAATGGGCCATTTTCGTTGATGAAAAAAGTATTGTTGTTTACACTTCAATTAAATAATTTATACTGACGTTTGTGCCTATTGACAGTAGCTTGCCGATGAATGTTTGGAAATGTGAATCAATGGAATAAAAAACAAGCTACGCCATCTATTGTGAAAACCGACAGAACTTATTTGTAGGCCGTATAGTATCAGATAACGAAGCAGAGATCGGGTTTCGTAGGACATCTGCTCTCTTCTGCTTATTGATAGAAATTGAATCCGTACTAAAATAAATTATCACGCAACTGACTTGAGGAAGATGCTTTTGTGTGGACGTTTCTCAAATCAATCAGGCAAGGAAGGGCCTAAATGGGTGAGGCAGTAGAAAATTTTATTTTTACTTGCACAAAAGGTAAAAAGAAAAACAACAATTTACAAATTCTTAGTAAAGCTTTAATTCATGTCCACTTTTTATGTTTAATTAATTTAACTATATATTCCTCCGTTCGTAAATTTTCATTGAAATTAATTCGACTAGTCACATGTAAGTAATTCCAATGATTTTCCCCAACTATCGCATTTTATGAATTTGTTAAAAACATCAAATATAATAATAATTACGACTACATAGTGAAGTTTGAAAAGAAAACTGAGTACAAGAAGGAGAGTATTTTGAAGCAGATCCACCAGGAGTGTCCGCTCCAGTAAATAGTATTTCAGATAGGAAAAAAGTCAGAGGTAGAAGAAGAGAAGATCAGCAATAACAAAACAAAAGTATTATAACAAACAAAAGCAATTGCCTCTTCCATATAATATTCGAGAAAATAATATGAATATTTTTAAATTGCATCATAACTCTCCGGGCTACGCGGATGCAATTCAGTCTGTGGCACTTTGAAACCATTTTGTACGAATACTACGCCGTCCTGAAAGGAATAAAATAGATTCAATCACATCTACATAAACGAGCGTTGGAAGGCACACAATGTTTCAACTTACCTTGACTAGTCCCGGCAAATCTCGCCAGAAACCCAAATTCGGGATCATCTCGATACCTCTTGCGCCAAGTATGAAGAAATTGACTGCTATACCTAATGCCAAATAAGCGAATACTAATGTGAAGAATATTATCAACAGATCTGTTCCGGTGCTGTAGCCTTTGTGGGGGCTGGGTACCTCGGGGCATGGGTAGTACAGCGTTAAGAAGAAACTCTGTTGAATAAACAGAACAGAAATTCATAGATGTTGGTAAATTGTTGGGTATAAAATAAGATAAAAGCTTCAGAGAATTTTCAGTGGACATAGTCCTGCTTATTGACGCTTTTCAGAACCTTTAAAATGGTTTAATCGATTTGAAAAACATTTTCATCGTTGGCACACAGGACTACTTTGTTTTCCATGAGGTTTGTCACTAACTCTTGAAAAATGTTTCTTCACCTTTCAATAATAAAATCCAAATTTACCCAGTAGAATTTGTAACACTTTATAAACTAACTGTGTCCGGATAGCTGAGTGGTTAGAGCGCAATACTGTCGTACGGAAGGTCGCGGTTCAAATCTCACTGGGGGCAGTGGAATTTGTATCGTGATTTGACGTCGGATACCAGTCGACTCAGCTGTGAATGAGTACCTGAGTCAAATCAGGGTAATAATCTCGGGCGAGCGCAGTGCTGACCACATTGCCTCCTAGTGTACCGTTACGGTCTTGAATGAAGTGCTCTAACACACTTCAAGGCCCTGATCCAACATGGATTGTTGCGCCAACGATTATTATTATTATTATAAACTAACACTAGCTCTGGCAGCGCATTCTCATTGTCGACTTTCAAAGCCCGTTTTCGGACAAGAAACTGACTGCCAGATACTAACTCAGAATGGGGGTCAGTACACCACTACGCACTACGGAGATTTTCATTATAGAGGAGGAGTGAAGCTGAACGCCAACGTGGTGTGGTGTGGGACACTCGCGGAGATAACGTACTCCTTGGGTCCATCATCGGTGTCATACCAGAGCGTCCGTTCCCGCAGGTAGCTATCGACTATAGCTGCAAGATAAATGGGAACACCAATCATCCATCGCCAGGCACTTTCATATAAGCTTCCAATTGGCCGAATTAAATGCATTCCTCACGTTCAGGATCACCACTACACAATAATTGCCGGTGCAACCCCTTCCGTGAATTGTATTCTCGACCAAGCCAGTAACCATTTTGATGGCATCAATGGTTGATCTAGCTTTAAGGAACACAAACTGCCGATCTAAAGCAGCATGGTTAACCTGGAGCCTTAGGCAGCAGTACCAGCTTCTGCCACTTCCATGCTGTAAGGAATATCTTCTCGAGCGCGAGCTTAAGGGCTGTTCGATGTGTCGTCCAGGCCCGGAGCTTTATTGTCATCTATTCTGCTGCAGATCTCCAATAGCTCGTCCGTGGTTACAGCAACAATTGCCGTCACATTGAAAGATCTCTGAAATGTGTTACTCCCCCTCTCTTGCTGGGGGAATAACCCCTGGACGATTTTCAACAAGAAAGTAGGACACATGATCTGTGGGGATGATCGGCTTCTCAACCGTCCGAGCACAATTCTACATTTCCACAGAGATTTACATCCTTTTCCGAGCAAAGTTCCTTAAAATAATCCCTCTTGCTCCGCTGGATGACAAACTTGAGGTTTTTGCGGGCTACTTTGAAAAACTTGCTCATTTAATCCCCGATCACTTCAACCTATCAAAAATTGAGTCGTTCGTCTGGCGATGCTTTGTGCCTGCCTTAGTGGGTTAGCCTAGCCATAGTTCCAAGAAGCTTCCCTCGTCCGATGCTTTTGCAGACCAACCTAATGCTCTTCTCCGCTTTAAGTATCCTGTTTCCCTGGCCTGTGGCTCCCTCCTCAGTTCAAAGATGATTGCCTGGTGATTGCTGTTGGTGTAACGTGCCACGACATACCACGTACCAGTGCATGGCTGACAAAGGTCAGCTCTACGATTGAGGAAGACTCCCCTTTGCGAAAGGTGCTTGCGTCACCCTCATTAATCAAAAACCTCTAATAGACTTCGGGCCTTTGCGATACTCTCCATGCTTCCCCATTCGAGGGCCCAAGAGTGGAAGTCACCGGCAAGCACCTATGGACTTCGTCCCCTTGCATCGAGAACAAGGTTGTCAAGCATGTCTTCAAATTTAGACAATGTGAGACTGGGTGGGGCGTATACGTACACACCGCTTATTTTCGCCTACACGAAACCACTGGCCGACTGATTCATGGAGCATTGTTAGCTTGGTGGCCATACGCTCATGTCGCTGTTCCACCAGTCGAGTCAGTGACCCATATACCACCGTCATGCCTACAGAAACCATGACGGTGGCTTACTTATGATGGCAATTTCTATCTGAGATTCATAAATGGTCTGGTCAAGTAAGTCCTGAACGTCCCTGAACGATTAAGGTGTAACATGAAGCACTTGAAGCATCTCTTTTATGAAACCTGCTCTCGCAGGCGACAGATAACCCATCCAATTCGATTTTTTCTGGCTGACAATAATTTCTGTGCTGCCTCCACTGGTAGACGCATTGTGGCCTTTGAGTATCACCACATTTCTTCCCTGGATGCCACTTGGTCAAAATCGCTGCACTGTACGTAGATTCCATGCTTTTTGGCCCGAATTGTGGCATTATCCCCAAGCGAGTTCTTCACTTAGGTGCGAAAATATTCGGCTTCGCCCAAACTGGATTTTTTCAGCTCAAACATAAGATCGCCTTTCTGGGTCCTTCGGATCTTGCTGACATTTTCATCCAGATCTTTTAGGTCGGAGCCAGATTTCACCTTTTGTGGAATCTCCGCGTCCGACAAATTGCCCTTTTTGGAAATAACGATTGTCTCTGGGCGAATTCGTTATTTTGTTTTCTTCTTCGCCTTTTTATTAACGCCCATCCACCATTTACGTTCCCCTTCGATTGCTCATTGGCGTCGCCTGTGATACTGTTGGAATGGCAGGTTTCGGCTTTTCCTTGGAAACTCTTTCCTCCTTCTACGACCTATTATAGAGAACGTTAATTGATTGGTGCACGTTGCGCCTGTCCTTGATGAACTCGAACAGCGCAACTATTTTTGCTCCAAGCTGCTTGGAAGGTAGTTTCTCCGGGTAAGGGCTCTGTTTTCTATGAATCTTGGCCGGATTGCCCCTTCTAAACGCACCTTCTTCACCTGTAGCATTTAGTACGCTTTGCTTTATTTTTGGTGGAGAGTGGAGTATTGAGGAGGTTCTCCTGAATGAATCAATTTCTTGGTCTTGGAGTACTTCCAGTGGTTGTCCCTTAAAATCTCCAAACTTTCGTCAATACCTGCCTGTCTGCGTCGTATCGGAGTAAACTGACCTGATACTATCTCAAACGAAGAACTTATTCGATATACAGGCCTCACATATACACACCGTGATCAGAAAGCGGATGTGGCAGAGAGAGCTGTTCACTCATCAAGTCAGAGGAGAACGACAAAGGTACTCCTCAACCGAGCTCTAAAGTCTGATTCAGCCGCTGGCTGGATTTGATACCAAGAGGCTCAAAAAGCCCTAAAAAAGAGCGGCTAAACGATCACTATGGAGACGCTTTTGCGAAAAGACCAAATCTCTTGATGCAAACTCAAAGCTAACGCGGACCATTGTCAAAGATCGTAGCCAGCAGTTAAGTTATCCACGTTTACAGAGCGGAAGGTACACAGAAAACGATAAAGAAACGACAAACCATTTGCTTGAGGTGCACTTCCCAAGCAGCAGCCAAAATTTCGTCTCGGGGTTGACAGATACATACAGCTCTCAACGGAAAAATTGGACGATGGTATGCAAGGCAGTTCCACTGGAACGAGTGAACTGGGCATTTAACTCGTTCCATAGATACAAGTCTGCAGGCCCGGATGGCATAATTCGTGATCCAGTAAAAGAGGGAATGGATGCCCTAGGTCTACTGATTTGGAATGCATATCGTACTTGCCTAGCACACTGTTAGACTCCTACCAGTAGCATTCCATGCATGCATCGTCTGGTGGCCGAGACCGAACTTTGCTAACAGCAGAAAGCTGAAGAGGCTTGGTTGCCTAAGTATTACTCCAACGACACCTGAAGCTATCTTAAATTTACCCTAATGCATTTGGAGGCGAAACGAAAAGCAACCAACGTCGCATATACGAGGATGGCCTGAAAAGTTTCCGACCTACATACACGTATAATGAGACAGTCTACACATTTCTCTCAGCCATGCGAGCACCTCTTTAACCCGTCCAAATAGTACTCGACGTCTTCCTCTGCAAAATAATTGTTTAGGAAGTATTTTTCCTCCGAGTGTAATTTTAAGATTTGGGAATAAAAAGAAGTCGCTTGGGACTAGATCTGCTGAATAAGGAGGGTTTTCAAGCAGTTGTAATTCGTGAATTTTCGGCATGGCAACCACAGAGGTGTGTTGTCTTGGCAAAACAGATTTTTTTGCTTCAAATGTGGCCGTTTTTCAGCAATTTCTGCCTTTAGCTTGTCGAGTAATGATACATAGTATGCTCCTGTAATGGTTTTTCCTGTTTGAAGATAATCGATGAAGATAACTCGATGACTATCCCAAAAAATAGTTGCCATCATTTTCCTAGCCGAACAAAAAGTTATTGCTTTTTTGGAGCCGATTTCCGCTTCGCTGTCCACTATTTTGGAGATATATGCCATTTCATTGGCAACAGAAGAATGTTTGCGACGGAAATGGAGGGGTCGCTCCCACATTTTCAGCACTAAACCGCAACGACATATAAAGCCAGTTGGTGTGGAATTGTCATCAGGTGCTGCTGAAACGGCCAATTGAAGGAAACATACCTGATTCCTGGGTGTCAAGGCACTGAAACATCGTTGATAATTAGGAAACTGACAGACTGGCTCGCCAAGGTTCTGGATCTATAATTGTGGAACCAGAACCAGCTTTTGGCATCCGGCCATCCACTGTCAAGTCCGCTCTGAAGGGGGAAATTGCAATGAATCGCACAGCGAAAATCTTTGTGAAGGAACCTTGGGCCGCTAGAGCGGTATTTTTTGTTGTCCCTTAAGAAGCGAGTTATGGAAACTCTAGTATTGTCAATGTAAGGAGCAGAAAGAGACGGCCCTGCACTTCGTATGCAGCTGCCCGGCCTCCTCGGACCTCAGACACTATGGTAAGGTTTTCTTCAGGGAAGACTGCATATTCTGTCTCTGGAGAATGTTCTCAGATTCGCGAAAGCCTGCAAACGCCGCAGGCGAGAGGCCGTTGAATGGGCGATCTCTGGGAATATTTCAATGGGCCTAACGAAGGTCTGAGTGTTTGGAACTGTCGCTCCCCCCACTAAACTAACTAAACTAAAGGAGGGGCGTCAATTGCGTTGATTACTATGCCATGCAATGGAATCCACTCTTCCAAGATGGTCGACGAGTGGGTCGCCAAAGGACACTTGGCGCAGTAGACTAGCAACGCGAGCGTCCCGAGAAGTCATGAGGGGAGCTGAAGTGCAGAAGTCAGATAACCGCGTGTCATTACTCGTAACACAACCATCCACATTTGTACGACTTTGTGACCTTGATTTTCCGAAACGTTGAACACACATCTACTCACTTGCAGAATATTCGGCCGTCGTGCCGCATAAATGATGCAACTTTTGATCGTGAAATCATGCCAGCTTTCACTTTGATTCTGCTCCTCCAGATTAATTGCTTCCTTTACTTTTACCACTTTTCTAGAGCGTTGCCATACTTGCTCGAAAGTCGGCTCTTTCTCTGCCGTAGCACTCAAACGATTACCACTATTGGATCGCTCCACGACACTCACTCGTGTATCCTCCTTACTTTTCAATTTTCCCCTATTTAAAACTTCGCTTCCTTCACAGTAACTGTCCCAAAACTCTTGCCTTTTCCGTGTCCATGTATTCATCCCTTCTGATTCCTTCCATTTCTTGCGACGCTTCTTATAATTCCGTGTTACGTACCTTTTTCTACTCCAATCATGGCACTCGCTTCTAAAAATGCACATAAGTGTTACGCTCATCAATTTTACAACTCGGCGAACCATTGTCTTCAAGTCACTAAGCGAGTTGTAAACTGTTGCTAGATTCCCGTCCAGCATATGCCTGTTGCTACCTTTATTCTGAAATTGCTTCATGCATTAACGCAACCTGGATGTAAGTGACGTTCCTCAACTGGTGTTCTTTGTGATCGACGTATCAACGAACGTCTCAAATCTAAAATTTACCACAATGTCGTCCGTCCTATCGCTCTCTATGGCTCTGAGTGTTGGCCAACTATAAAAGACAATGAACGGTGTCTCGCGGTAATGGAGGCGAAGATGTTACGTTGGACTAGTGGCGTCACACGTTTAGATCACATCCGAAATGAGGATATCCGCGATCGTTATGGGGTTGCACCGATCGTGGAAAAGTTGTGAGAGAGGCGTCTTCGATGGTATGGTCACGCAATTCGTGCTAACGAGAATTCACTTGCCAAGATTGGTCTGAACATCGAAGTCGATGGTAAACGAACAAAAGGCAGGCCGAAGCAACGGTGGCTTGGTACGCTGGATAAGGATTCAAAAGCCTTGCGATTACATCCAGATCAGGCATTTGATAGAACCAAATGGCGAAACCGATCACGACGTGTCGACCTCGCTTGTGAGGAGGAAAAAAGGAAGTAAAACCCACTTTGATGTATGCATGCATTGTCTGGTGGCCGAAACTGAACTTTGATAACAACAGGAAGCTGAAAAGGCTTCGTTGCCTAAGTATTATTGGAGCGGTACTCGACGGTATCCTAAATTTAGGCCCAATCCATTTGAAGGTTAAAAGGAGAGTAGTTAACGACGCATATCAGCTTGATACTATTAGCGCATGGAAAGGCGGCCAATCATAAAGTCATGGTCCATCTGGAAATTTCTTGGTAAGCATCAGGTGGCTCTGATGCCCGCCAATCATATCGTTTCGTAGCCGCCAAAAGAGAAGAATGGCCGAAAAATCGCCATGAGTCTTTTGGGATTACAGTCTTAATCATCTTCACAGACGGGTGCAGCTGCCCGGCCTCCTCGGACCTCAGACACCATGGTATGTTTTTTTTTAACGAAGACTCTCCGCATTCTCTGTCTCGTACCAAAGAAGTCTCACCGAAAGTTAACTCTCAATTATCCGAGCTAAGTAACCAGGGACAACCAGTTTAGCCAGGGTGCCCTTAATCCAACCCCAGTTGGCTGAGTTAGCGTCGTATTTGCCTCAAAGCACAACTGCTTGTAGCGATTCCGCTTACTTTCCCGTATAGCCCATAAGGCTACTTCGAAGATCGCCGCGCGATCCTTCTCCGACTGCTGATGTTCTGACTTCCCTCTGGTCCTTTGCAAAGCCTCCTCGCTCGCAAATACAATGCCCTCAACAACGTGATTTCTTGGTTCCACCAGTAGTTTGGTTTCCTACTGTGATGAAACTTGCGGTATTGCAGAGTCGCAGACCTCAGTTACCCGTTGACATAATTGACTCACTTTTTTCAACACCGTTCGGGTGGTAACTTCTTTCTAAAGCCGCCAAAGATGTCTCTTCCTCGAAAACTCCAATTGGCAACCCAGATATCCTGGTTTTTCCGCTTCTTTTGCTCACTCGACTGTGGCCCTCTCTGTTCTCGATGTCGAAAAAGATGACCTGGTGGTCACTGTGTGTGTAGTGTTCACTCACCCGCCATGCTATCCCTCTCGCCAAGGAGGTACGAAGGTAAGTCAGATAGACGATTGAACCTAGCCCTCTACCTCTGAAGGTGGGCACGCATCCAAAGTTAGCTAGCACGATGTCTAGCTTCGTGAGAGTTTCAAGCAATATTTGATTGCTGCTGTTTGTTACTCGACTTCCCTAGCCTAAGGCCCACGCGTTGAAATCTCTGACAATGATTTTGGGGCTGTGGTCCTTAGCATGAAAGACCAATCTATCTAGCATCTATTCATATTGCGCTAATGTTTGACTTGGAGGAGTATAACAGCTGTGGATATGAACGCCGTTAACTTTTGCCCTTGAAAAGCCGGCTCGTTGGGTTGCCTTCCACATGAGTCTTTCACCCACGCAGCACCAACGTAATTTCGACTTTGAAATGGTTTGCGAGAGCAAATCTTGAGTTACCTGTACTTGCTGTTCTGTTACTTCTTCTATATTTCTCTTTTGATCTTCAATAATCTGTTGGCTGCTCGTAATTTCCTTTTTCGTTTCTCTATATAGCGACGGGGTTACGTATAGGAAATCATAACAATTGGTGACAGCGGTGGGATTGCGTAAGTCAGGATGGTTAAATTCGAGAGCTTGAAAGTGGAGCAGCTGAAAAAGGAGCTGTCAGCGTTACAGCTCCCTACGACGAGAACTAAAGCAGAACTTCAGAGAAGACTTCGCGAAGCTTTGGAGTCGCGAGGTATTAATGTCGAGGAGCGTGAATTCCAGTGTGAGCTTACACCGCCCGTTGAGTGTCGCGAGGTAGCAGCTGAATGACCGCGATAAACAACAACGACATAGCAGCTCTCATGCAAACTATGTATAGACGGCAAAAGGAGAAGGAAGCACGACAAGAGGAGAAGGAAGCACGACAATACGAAAGGCTGGCAAAGTTTATGGAAGAGATGACAAGGCAACAGGAAGAATCTAGAAAGCAACTAGAAGAATTTACAAGACGGCAAGAGGAGAGGGAAGCTCGACAAGACGAAAGATACAAGCAATGGTTGGACAAAATATTTAATGAAAAGGAAGTGAACGAAGAATAAAAGGAAAGCGCTCAGAAAGTAGCGTGCCGAGAGAACGAAAAGTCGCTGTATGAAGTTACTCCAGAAGTAGTAGAACAGATAACAGAACGATTGGGTGATTCCTCTGAAGAACCTCAGGAACGAAAAGAGGGACCGGTAGTATGTCAGAACGTGAAGCTGGTGCTTCAACAAGTAAGTAATCAGGAAGTGATACAGCATGTGTTTGAGAAACGCTTCAAATACAATGTTTGAAAAACGCGTTCTTAGAAAATACTGGGACCGGACTTCTTTCGAGATTCAACCAAACTCACGGTTGGGTGAGAACGAGATGATATCAAAACAAAACACAAAGATTAATTTTGATTAGTTTTATTGCCCGCACAAAGCAGGATGAGAAGAAAAAAGAAGATGGAAACGAAAACGAGAACGAGAACGAGAAAACAGTCAACAGCGAATTGCGCGTGAACGTCAAGCGGAGATCTTGATAGAGAACCGCTGTAAATTTACACACACAGTCAGCGCTAACGCAGAGATAAGATGAGATGAGAAGCGGGAGATTTGAACAGCATGACAACGCCAATGAGATTCCAAAGCCGATGGAGGAGATGGTGCAAGAAGTTGAAAAACAGCAGGAAGAAGTTGACAATTTGCAGTCCAGTCAGGATATTCGAGAATCACAAGAAGTGATCAGTCAAGAGGTGACTAAAGAGGAGGAGCGAAACTGCCGAGAAGCAGTAGACCATGGAGAGGTGAGTGAAGGTGTAAAATGGCAAAGGGAGGCTGTGAGAGAAGTTATGAAACAGGAGGGTGAAATTTGTAAGCAGGGTGAGCATACCTGGCAGGACATTGCAAAGCCGGAGGAGATGACTAATCAAGAAGTGATACGTCGGCAGATGGAAAGTGTTAAGTAGCGAGAAGCGGTTGACAAGAAGAACTTGAGACCATTCAGGATAAAGGTAGCAACCGACATATGCTGGGTGGAAAATTTTTTATGGGAATGTTCTGCTTTGTACGCATTAGGCATCTTGTGTCTGATGCTGTTATCCTCCAATCGAAGGTGGCAGCAGCGCTTATATTAACGAAGATTTTCCAATCGTAAAAGAATCCGGGATATTCCATTGGATGGGGTCGAGTGGTCAGAAGGTGAGCCTTTTATACTCTACAGACCCACACACGTACACGACCGGGCATTTTTTTATAGTTGGGCAACTTATATCACTTACAACTGTGCCTATTAGATTTGGCAAATCACATCATTATTAGCGACGCAACAACCGGTATCTGGTCTAAGCTTGCCTTAGTAAGGAACTCCAGACACCCCAGTTTCGCGGCGAGGTCCACCAATTTGATATTCCTGAAAGGTGTCTGGCGTCCTGGCCTACGCCATCGCTCCATCTCAGGTAGGGTCTGCCTCGTCTTCTTTTCCTACCATAGATATTGTTCTTATAGACTTTCCGAACTGGACCATCTCCATCCATACGGATTAGGTGACCTGCCCACCGCAGCCTGTTGAGCCGGATTTTATCCACAACCAGACGGTCGGGATATCGCTCATAGAATTCGTTACGTAGAATCGTCCATCATCATGCAGGGGGGAAAAATTCTTCGCAGGATTCTTCTCTCGAACGCGGCCAAGAATTCGCAATTTTTCTTGCTAAGAACCCAAGTCCCCAGATCCAGCCCGGAAAGTCTATAAGGGCAATATCTATGGTAGAAAAAGAAGACGAGGCAGACCCTGCCTAAGATAGAGCGATGGCGCAGGCCAGGACGCCAGACAGCTTTTGGGGATATCGGATTGGTGGACCTCGGCGCAAAACCGGGATGTCTGGAGTTCCTTATTAAGGAAGGCCTAGACCGGATACCGGTTGTTGCGCCATTGATGATGATGATGAAGAACCCAATTCTCCGAGGAATACATGGGGACTGGCAAGATCAAATTCTTGTACAGTAAGAGCTTTGACGCTATGGTAAGACGTTTCGAGCGAAACAGTTTCTGTGCGCTGTCACATCATCGATGAGTAGATAAGTTTGAGGCCTTGATTTTCTTAGAATTTTAGAACTTTTTTGATTTGTGGGTAAACTTGTAAAACAACAGGCGCCTCATCAGGCACTAATTTGTGAACATGAAACTCACCCCATCTACTGCTGGATGTGCTGGAATCGTTTTATTTGAATTGACTTCGATGTATGTACAATTTAGAACGATATTTGGCGTTGGTTTTGGATCTGATCGAAAACCAGGCGGTTTAGGAGTAGTTGTGGTGGTATTCGGAGCTTTCGTTGGTGGAGTGGGCGGCGGGGTTGGAGTCGGTGGTGGTTCGCAAACATTGAGCCCGGGAACATTTATTGAGAAGTATGAAGTCAACAACGGCTGGGCAGGTTGATCGGAAAACGGCGCCTCGACCACGCCATTCGTGGGTTTCTGCTCCACCTCGCATTTGCACACTGCCGGGATACTGCACGTATTACATCTCCCCGTCTCAAAACTGCACAACAAACTTAATATTAGAAATAATACCCGCACAGTACCGAAACTCAACATGTTAGTCTAGTAATCTGACATCCGTTTGACACAACACCGATCGTCCTCAATTGCGTTTTCTCGTCGTTTTGTTTTGATTTGGATTTTTCCTTTATCCCGCTGACAGCTGCTGGTCATTCAACATACTCGGATTTCCACTCAAATATTTCACTCATCGTTGCCAACTACTCGAACAGGCTCCACAATTTAGAATGCGTCGACGGCATGTGTCAAGACGATCTTACAGTCCGAATTGTGAATATTTTACAACTTGGTAATTCGAACGGCGCGATTTTAACGCAAAAAATTCATATGAAAAGCAGCGATCGGTGTCGGGAAAATGTTTTCATTTACTCATAGAACTGTTTTGTAATGGAAATCGGCAAGTGAAAGAAGTGTACAAGCATTGTATGTGAGAAAGTAGCTCGTGCAGGAGTTTTTTTGGTTGGCCGAGTTGATACTTTGGTGAAAACGCCATTCTGTGGCGGCAGGCGAGTCTGATTTTCATCCGCGTTCCAAGACATTTACTGCACTTTATTTTCTTTCCGTACGGTGGCATTTAACAGAATTTCGTGAAGGTGATCGCTGGAATCAACGAGGGTAAGTTGTGGGTTTAGCTTGTTGGGATTTCAGGCAAACTAGTCCGGAAGGAAGTTTGGAAACATCAGCGAAATATGTCTGGTTTTGGAGAAGGGGGGAAGGGGGATTGCGTTGCATTGTGTTTGTTTAGAGGCAAATTGAAATTTGGCGACCGGTAGAAGTGGAATACGGTCCTTAGGCGAACATATGATGGGTGGAAAGCATATGAGCGCGGATGGACGCATAACAGCAGCGAGTCCAATTGTTATGGAATGAAAAAAAGCGAAGATGGCACAGGCAATGCCGGAAATATTTCTGTCAGAGTTCCAGTCATGCGGGTTGTCAAGATTTGTTTTGAGTTCGCAAGAGGTATCTATGATTGCAATTGGTTCCCCAAATTTCCGAGAATCTAGCGAGACATATCACTGGAAAAATTCAGAGATGGCTTAAGCGTATTGAAGTCGTTGCGGGCATTTGGATGGGGGAGGAGGGAAGGCTATCGGTTGCCTCTAATCACTTAAGCTCGATGAAAAGTTTGTCACTCTGGAGTTCTCCAGATCTCACCCCTTAGAACTCGAATTCTAGTCAATTCATTGTCTTTATTTTGGGAATATTTTGCCTTACGATGCCTGGTCAAATCAAGCGAGCGCTCAAACTGATACGATTCATGGTTTGATGTGATGGTGAAGCTTGTGGTCTTGGCGACCGTAACGATAATGGCAGATATGTTATTTCCGCAGCTTCCGAGCATAGAGCTTGTAGGGTCAGTCAGGTTTCAACTGACCGACACTGAGCAATCTGTGTCCGTGCTGCGTGTTGTGTTCGCCACTGCGCTGGCGGACAACCAACTAAACACCTCCCTGTCATCAGAGAACTAGCCTGGAACCGTTTGACACATTACTTCGGGCTAGCCCTTCCGATCTCCCGGCTTTGGGAGCCTTCAAGTCAGAAAATTCCCTTCACCAACGGGAGGGGAGGGGAGGAAGGGAGTTGTTGTTAGTTCAGGGAACCCCTTACCGTCCGATCCCTCCGCCGGTCGGGTTCAATCTTCTTCGTAATAAGAAGAGCCCGAACATAATGCGCAATACGATTCCAGCTGCCAGCGCTCTTCAGCATCTCTCTGGCAATGTTGTCTGGAGAGAGCTCCCCTGCGTCTCCATAAATCTCCTGGCGGAGGCCGTCCCACCTGTCGCAAGAGAAAAAGGTGTGCTCAGCGTCGTCTGCCACTCCATTGCAGAACACACAATCAGGAGATCATGCCTTCCCAATCCTGTGCAGGTAAGACTGAAAACCTCCATGCCCACTTAGGAGTTGGGTAAGAAAGTAATCAATCTCACCGTGCGTTCTGTTCAACGATGGGTCTAATTTGTCGATGAGCCGCGCAGTCCACTTGCCCCTTGGCTCATTTTGCCAAGAAAGTTACCACTCGCTAAGGGTGCGTTGACGTTCTTCACGGGCAACCACTTCTCTTAAGTTACCCCCTCCCTTACGGCGATAAATAGCTTTGCGCTCCTTGGCAAGGAGGGCAACGGGGATCACTCCCGCAATCACCATCACAGCCGGTTCGGAGATGGTGCGATAAGCAGACGCCACTCGCAAAGCTCCCCGCCTCTGCACTTGAGCGAGGCGTTTACGATGCACCTCCTTGTCAAGGACATCAGCTCATACCTCCGCACTATAGAGAAGAACAGACTGCTTTGCTCCCATGAGGAGACGTCTCCTAGTTGATATAGGGCCTCCGACATTCGCCATTAGCCGACTCAAGGCCGCGACTCCAGCTGCAGCTCTGTCCGCTGCTGCTTTGATTTGCTCGAAGAAGCTCATCTTCGAGTCGAGCATTGAACCAAGGTATTTAATCGCTGGTTTTGACTCTATAGTCAACTCGCCGATCGATATGGGACGCAGGGTCGGGATTCTCCTTCTGGCCAGGATGACTATTTCGGTTTTTTCCAGTGCAAAGTTGAAACCGTGAGCAGTCCCGTCGCATCAATATGTCAAGTCTGCTTTGCGCCTGTTCAACAGTGCGCCCCGCAACAAGTGCCGCAACGTCGTCTGCATAACCGACCAGGGGCGACTTTTCGGGCATATTGAGTCTCAGCAGACTATCGTAGGAAGCGTTCTAGAGGTCCGGCCCTAGGATGGATCCCTGTGCTACTCCCGACGTGTTTTCCATCCTCCTCTGGCCCTCTAGCGTCTCATTGAGAAGGGAGCGGTCTTTCAGATAATCCCTCAATGTCCGCAAAAGATAGCTTGTCACGTGAAAGTTCTCTAGTGTGCCTAGCATATCTGTTCATCTTACGGAATTGAAGGCATTTCTGACATCAAGTGTTATGAGGAGCACTATCCGTCGAGATCGGCGGTGTGTGCCCGACTCGATTAAACGCATCTACGACCTCCATAACAGCATCCCCGGCAGCGCGGATCGCTTCAGCGAGTCTACCCTTGATGAGCCTCTCGAGCACTTTTCCGGCCGTGTCAAGCATACACAGCGGACGGAATGCAGACAGGAACTCCGGGTCTCCTTTACCCTTACTGATCAACGCGAGTCTGGCCACTTTCCAACGACAAGGAATTTTTCCTTGTCGCCCCCCTTCAAGCACGCGTTGAACACTTCAAGCAGCAATTTTGGCCGTTGGCGGAGCACCAGTTTGTAAACTTCCGCCGGGATGCCATCAGGACCTGGCGCTTTCCTGTTTTTCATAGTGAGAACCGCTTTTCTTCGAGCTCTCTAATTGTGAAAAGGGGGCAATCCACGACGCTTTCCGCGCTATTTACATCAACCCATATAGGGTGTCTGGGGAACAATGCCCGCACAATGCGGTCCATCTGGTCAGTGCTCAGTATGCAGGGCTTCCGCAGAGCCCTGATTTTCTGGGTGACAAGCTTATAGCCAAGTCCCCACGGGTCCCCATTCACCTCATTAACAAGATTCTGCCAGCCGCGAGCTTTGCTTTTATTTATAGCGCTGCTGAGTCACCTTTTTGCTGATCTATATTGTGCCTTTATGGCACACGCCTCTTCGTTGGCGTGGAAACGTTGTGCCAAACGGCGGAGCTTATGACACTCCTTCCGTAGGTCGGCAATTTCTGCCGTCCACCAGGCCTCTCCGGGGCATGGAAGCCTCACACAACGTCGTTATCAGATTCATCACTGAATTTACAAGGGTGTCAGCGTTATCGTTATCAGATTCATCACTGAATTTACGAGGGTGTCAGCTGCGACATTACCACCCCCCGGAGTGCCCCCCAGCGCGGCCCTACCTGCTCCAAGAGCTTCGACGAACTTTCCGATGTTCACCCTCGCGACATTCCACACGCAGGGGGAACGTCGTGTTGGCGCTCGCCGGCAAGTAGCGTTAAACACTTCGAACGCAATGTACTGATGACCACTTGCCGAGAAGTCTTCTAGGACTCGCCAGCCGTCCACCGATGATGCCAGAGATTCCGACGCAAAAGTGATGTCAGGAATGCTTCCTTCACAACCTGGGCGCCGAAACGTTGGCGTGGACACGGTGTTTAAAATTACGAGCCCGGTTCTTGCTGCCATTTCCAGAATCCGTTTCCCTCTGGAGTCTGACTGAGGCATGCCCCATTCAAGAGCCCTGGTATTAAAATCACCGCCAACCAGGATTCGTCCCTCCGTGCTCGAAACGGCGTCCTCCAGAGCATCAAGCCGGCGCCGAAAGTCCGGCATCGTCTCATTCGGCGCCAGGTAAACGGTAAAAAACGTTATCCCTAAACACCGGATCCAGACAAACCCGTCCCCCCGGCCTTCGGCAAGAACACGAAGTCGAACGTTGTCCCGAACCCAGCGGTGGTGGCAGCGGTGCCCGATAAGTCGAGATACCATGAGGACGGGTCCTTGTTTCGGTATTGCTCGCTAATCAGCACTAGATCAGCATTTACTTCCGCAGCGAACTGTGCTAGCAACTGGTGAGCGGTTGCACTCTGGTGCATGTTAATTTGCAAAATGCGAATCATGGCGTTCACACCCTAGCCCTCTCCAATTCCGCCCTGAAGATCAGACACCGTCCCGAGCTCGCAGTGTGTGCGACGCTTTCACCAGATGCGCCACGATCCTTGCAGAGAACACAACTCTCGCTTTCCTTGCAAGTCTTCCGGAGCCTTGCAAGCTTCTGACGTGTGTCCATAGTCCAGACACCTGTAGTACTTGGTGGGGACTATCCGCATTCGTACCCGGCATACTACCCATCCGATTTTGATTCTCCCGCTGTTAAGGAGTTTCCTCACATATTGCTCGGGGACTTCCACCACGGCGAGCTTTTGGCCGCGATCATTTACAGAGGTAATACCTACCCGGGCATTGGTTACCTCTGGACATTCACGCTTTAGCGCCTCCTCTACTTCTACCTTTTCTGTGAGACAGTCAAGATCCCGTATTTCTAGAGAGCACATGGGTTCTACACTGGAAACAAGACCCTTCTCCCCCAATAGCCCCTTGGTCGCTTCGCAGAACGTCTTTGGGCCCAGTTCGATGAGAACTCCACCACTCTTCGTTTTTCGTATCGAAGACACCTCCGCTCCGTTCTCTTCGGGTTTCATCCTGTAGCGGATTTCACTAAGGACCCGCAAATGTCTTGTCTTTCGTCGGCTTAATGAGCAGAGCCGACGGTCTAGTCCTTCTTCGCTTCCTCGTTTTTTCCGCTCCTGGCTTTTGGTTGGCAGCCTCCTTGTTTTTTGACAGACTTGTCTCTGGCGACGGAGTCCGTTGTTTCTTTTTTTCCTTTTTCGCCGTCTTCTTTTGGGCCCTGGAGACTACTTCGATAAAGTCTCCTTCAGGCACGTCGTCCTCTTTCCGCTTTTTCCCCAGTTCACTTTGCAGAGAGCTATCTGCGGTCCGTTTGACGCAAGCAGCATTCTCAGCGGGGAGTGCGACTGGCCACGAGACTTTAAAGGCGGTATCGAGTGCCTTTTCCAAAGCCCCGACCTTTGACTGTGGTTCTTCGTTCGTACTTATCTTGCCAATTTGCGCATCGGAGAGTTTGTTCTTGATAACTTGACCAAACTTCCTCCAGTCGATCCTTCTGGGGTCTTTAAAGGGTTTGGAGATCTCTGCAGCGAGATCTAGATTGAAAAGTATCCAACTATGATCTGAGGAGGATCCCTGGTCAGACGCTCTACAGTTTTCCACATTAAAAATAGAATTGTCAGTTAGTAGAGTGATATCAAGGACCTCTTCCCAATCGTCACAGTTTCCGAGCTGGAGAAATGGAAGGTTGGTATACCGCTCCTGTTACACACCAATAGATTTGTATTAATAACAAAATTAAAGAATGGCTGACCTCTCTTTTTGATTTCCGAGCTGCCCCAAAGCGTATGCCTTGCATTAGCGTTGCAGCCTATCAACAAGTTAGCCTTTTGATCGCTGATTTTAACGACGCACGAACCGAGAAAGTCTTGGGGAATTGGTCGTGGCAAGCTATAACCTGAAAGGAATCAAAGCAGGGGATGGATCTCGTGTGTTCGCCTTTGGCGTCTAGGAGATGCTCAATGGCCATCTCCGACAGTCGCTGATCCACACCTCGGGTGCTAGTTTGCCGCTAGCAGAATTGCCATCCACCGCTTCTTTGCCGATTTTTGGTGACTGACGTTCTTGTAGGTCTTTACTTTTGAGGGTTCCCTCGACGTCGACGGTTTCGGGTTAAGAGTACTATGTCTGCTACTTGCTACATCCAGCTTGGCCGTAGTAGATTTCAGACTGGAAATTACTAGTCTGTTTGCCGCCTCGCTCTGAGAGGGACCTACTGCTCTCGACAGCTACTGTCTCCTGGCTGGATGCCAGCGGCTCATCCTCCAATGATGCGCCTGGCATCATCACCTCTTCTTCTCTCGTCAGTTTGTTATTTTTTTTTTTTTTGAATTCATGTCTTGGTCCCACGAGAAGTCCGGGAAGAATGTCCATCCTGGCTAGTCCGGCCACCAGGGTAAGAGTCTTATTTGAAAATGACCAAGCTCCCCATTTGCTACGCAGCCCTCGTCGTATGCTGTTTCACGTTGGCTTGGGGTCCTATTAGCATCTTCTCCAGTGCACAGAGGACGGTCCCCGGGTTGTTGTTTCCTTGTCAGTTGGATGGGCCTACTCCCAGCCCGATACTACACACTCTTGGCCCATTCGAAGACGGTTTCTGGGAGCCATCGCGAGGAATTATGCCGAATTATGGAACTTTAACTTGAAGGATAATCAGCCCAGGCCGTGGAGGAGAAAATTCCGACAGGAAAAATTTTGCCCGTAGTCCTCCTTTCTTTGTAACTGAAGTGTAGCCTTTCCAACAAAGTGGAGAATATGTCTTTCATAGGTTTCTCCGAGGGGATCATGAATGATGACGATCTCAAGAACCTGCCCCTGACCATGGCTCAATTTGAAGTCCGTGACTTTACCACTTTCGGAGCTTCAATGTTCCAACTTTCTGGACACCTTTAGTATAGAAGTGAATTACTGCAGACTACTGCCCCACGTCCAGGTAGTTTTCATTCGGTGAGCTGGGACGTTATTTCCTCAATGCCAATGAAGTGGCGTATGTTAATGATATAAATGTATTGGTAAAATCGAAAACGGCCTGCGGACTACGGTCACAATAAGACAAATTTTTGAAGAGGAAAGAAGGCGTAGTGTTAGAAACTATGATGTGCAACAAGCTCAAGTTCCCCTCCTTTGGGTTCCCGGCCATAGGAACATAGAGCGGAATGAGGAGGCTGGTGGACTGGTCAGGATCTGCTCTTCGAAGTCGTTCGGTGGGGACAATCTGTTCCCGTTGGTGACTGCTAAGAGTGGAATCTACTCGCGTTAGTTAGCAGCCGCGGACATTAGATGGTGGAGACTCATAATCTGCGCCAAGTCAAGGAGGATTTGGGCCTCTTATAAGGAGACGCAAGAGCTCTTGTGTCAGTGGGTGCAAATGCATACTAGATTACGGTGGTCTGCACCCGGCACTGGCCTATAGGATGCCGCCAGACTCGGCATACCCTACCCAATTCGCATTTTCCAAGCTGCCTAGAAGAAAGAGAAACGCTCAGGCACTTCCTTTTCGATTGGCCAGCTCTAGCTAGAGACAGGCTGCGGATTTCAAATAGGTTTCTAGATGCATGGGGGGGGGGGGGGGCTGCTTTCTTTTGTGATTGCCACGGGCTGGCAGTGAAGATCTTAGCCGGCTGGACTCTGCCCCCCCTTGCTCTTATCACAGCATTTATGAAGTTTGTGGCATCAAAACGACGCACCACAGCGCTAATTGGGCCCCTTAGAGCGGGGACTGATACTTACCTACCCTTAGACAAAGGGAAAATCATAATTGTTCACTTCACAAACAATTAATTTTATGCTTTCCAGATGTCCATCACGGAAAATGAGTCAACTACAATACGTGACTGTCTCAAACAATTGAAAGAATGCGCAGAGTTTTTGATCAAATCAACTGAAGATGTTGAAAATGAGATGAAAGATTTTTCGATTACACCTACACCAGCATCCACCGACAAAAAGGATCACACAAAAGAGTACGACAAATTGCGAAAAACCTTGAAAAAAATATACAAAGAAGCCAAACAGAAAATCCATAGTGCCGGCAAAACCATTAAAGATCCCGACGATAATAATTTGGATGCCTCATCCATTGCCGAAGAAGATCCCTCTGATGAGCAAATTGTGAATGATCCATTGCTCACTGAAATGAATGCTGCCAAAGTCGAAGTCCCTGAAACAAATGGTGACGATCAAACAGGCCACAGTACACCTAAACAGAATGGCATTGATCCACCAGAATTTTTACCAGCCAATCCAAGTGAAGAGA
Source organism: Hermetia illucens (assembly GCF_905115235.1). Classification (NCBI taxonomy): domain Eukaryota; kingdom Metazoa; phylum Arthropoda; class Insecta; order Diptera; family Stratiomyidae; genus Hermetia; species Hermetia illucens. Next base: position 9,837,948 of record NC_051852.1, read on the forward strand.
ACAAACCACCAAATGAGGAATGTAAGACCAAAATTCGCCTAGTTGCCATTGAGAAGCTTCTCGACCCAAAAGTTATGGCATCTTCATCATCTTTGATCCCAAATGCGCTTGAAAAGCCAAGGATTCAGGTCGGGTCGAGCATGTTGAATACAAATATGAACATGTCTTCAAGTATCATTATTTTGGATAGTGATGATGAGGTGCCTGAACCAGCAAGCACAAAAGTAGTGTCGAATGGAGCTTTGGAAAAATCAAAGGATAAACGACCTTCTCGGAGCGTACCGAAGGTGAAACCAGTAAAGGTTCGCATTAGTAAGTGTAGAGTGTCGGAAAAATTGTTGAAAGCTGGCAAACGGAAAATAAAGGTAAGTTTGCAGATTGGGATTATCCTTGGGGTGACAAAAGCTAACATATGAGTTTTCGTTCCTAACAGATATCAAAAATTTCCCATTTAATTCACCCGAATAATGGAAGTAGTGATGATAGTGAGCCCCTAAACTCGAAAAAACGTCGTCTGGATTCAACTGATTCCGATGAGGATGCATCAGCGACATCGTCAAGCGATGATTACTATCCGAAAGGTAGAAAGGGAAGTAGCAGACAGAGGAACTCCCACAGGAAGGTCAGATCGAATAGTCGTGCCGAACGCTCGAAGCAAAGATATAACGAATCATCGGATGATGATCGATCCAAAAGACGAAGAAGAGATAAGGAGAGGCGAAAACACGAAGAAAAAAGAGATAAACGCTCTGAACCGAGTACATCATCAAAGCATAAGGATAAGTCGAGCTCATCATCACCACGAAAACCTCGACGAATAGATGACGACAGCAGTTCAAACAACCAGGAAGACGACACCAACGCCATCGATGACATTGAATCACAATTGGAAGCTATGGAGTCTGGGAAAAAGACCGAAGGAAATACCGAATCGTCTGCATCGAAAAAATCCACATCTGACGCTGAAAAAAGTGCATCTGCATCGGAGAAAGCGGACTCTGATAAGGAGAATTCAGCCGGTAAGTCGAACAAGAGTAACAAAGCGGACACTGATGCTTCATCCTCGGATGATGAGACCATTATCAATATAAAAAAGAAAAAGGCAAAAGAATCGGAAAAGGACAAAAGTGACAATGACAAGAAAAACTCGGAAAGTTCTTCGGATGAAGAAATTGTGAAAGTCCGGAAAAAACATTCCAAACGAAAACGAATTCGAACTTCAAGCGGTAGTGATTTTTCACAAGCGGCAGAATCACCAGATGGAGAAGAAAGTAGCGACAATGACGATGAAAAATCCAACAAGAATAAACAGAAGACAAAACGAAAGAAGAAGGGTGAAAGTGATGGTGAAAACAGTGACGGCGATGGACATACGAAACGGAAGAATATCAGGCAAGTCATTAAAACAAAGAATTTAGACGATGAAACAAAGAAAGCTGCCGAGGCTGAGAAGGAGCGACGAAAGCGGGTTGAGGAACGGCAGAAGCTGGTAAGTTTATAAATTTGATTTGTCCGCTTGATGTTCATAGTTAAGATGACCGCTAATTCCCCTTTCCACAGTATAATCAAATATTCGAAAAGCCCGAATCAGCTGAAGTGGATAAAGCTGTGCTTGACTTTGATCCGGAAACCAAGGAGGAACTGCTGTCCATCGATAGTGGTCTTTTGAAGAAGCTAAAACCGCATCAGGTGCAGGGGGTTAAATTCATGTGGGACGCATGCTTTGAGACTATCAAAGATATTGAAAATAAACCAGGATCAGGATGTATCCTAGGACATTGTATGGGTCTTGGTAAGACCGTGCAAGTTGTCACGCTAACTCACACCCTGCTGGCTAACAGTGAGAAAACGCACGTTCGGACAGTCTTAGTTATCACACCATTGAGTACGGTAACGAATTGGGCAAAGGAATTTCATATGTGGATGAAATTTTGTAAATACAAAGATGTCGAGGTTTATGATATGTCGAAGTAAGTTAGTAACTGGCTCACTCACCTGCTGAATTATTGATTGAAATTGTTCTCTCTTTTGTCTCCTCCTTTAGGTATAAAGACAAAAAACTTCGTATATACAAGTTAAAAGAGTGGCAAGAAGATGGTGGAGTGTGCATACTTGGCTATGATATGTATAGAATTTTAGCTAATCCTAAAGGAACTGGCGGAAAGAAGATGCGCGAAGCACTACAGGAGACGTTGGTTGATCCTGGTCCGGATTTAATTGTTTGCGATGAAGGCCATTTGTTGAAAAATGAAAAGACTAGCATCAGCCAGGCAGTGAGTCGTGTGAGAACGTTACGACGAATTGTTTTATCCGGTACTCCGTTGCAGAATAATTTGAAAGAATGTAAGTATTGTACTTGGTACGGTTATTGTTACGTAAAACTTTCTTGTGGAAATACAAGGTGGGACAAAAGTAATCACTCTATTGGAAAACGCTATAATTTTTGTAAATGGCGGCAATTGTCAGTTCGGTTTTGGCATTTGTGTTGTAAACAAACGCAGAATGCAAATCGACAAGCCATGAATCGGTTTACTCCGAAAATACGCGGAATAATTTCTCCCATTTTTTGCGCAACAATTTGTCGGTTGTGTTGGCGCAGTGTGAATTTCGCCGCAGATTTCCTGGCGGTCCAACACGGACTGGACAAACACTGAGGAATTTGGCCACTCGCCTTGAAGAGACTGGGACAACACGAGATGATTCCAAGGTTGACCGGCCCCGGAGCAGCTGTTCTGCTGAGAATATCGCTGCTGTTGCCCAAGATTTCGAAGAGGAGCCCGGAACATCAACCAAACGACGTGCAATTGGGCATTGGCCGACGGTCCCTATTTTGTGTGGAAGATTTGAAGATGTTCCCTTACAAAATGCAGACAGTGCATTAGCTGTTAGCTATTGACCGCCAAACGCGTCTAACTTTCGCTCAAGCCATCCTGAATCTCAACGAAGTGGAGGACGATTTTTCATTGAAAATTATCATGAGCGATGAGGCTCATTTTCATCTTAGCGATTACGTGAATAAGCAAAATAATGGTTTCTAGGGCACCGAAAATTCGTGTATCACCCACGAATAGCCATTACACCCGCTCAAAGTTACTGCGTGGTGTCCTGTTCACGCTGCAGGAGTCATTGGACCATTATTCTTTGAGAACGCCGCGGGCTAAACGACTATTGTGGATGGTGTGCGCTACAGAGAAATGATTACCGAATTTTTTTTCCTCAATTGGATGACTTGGGACTGGAGAACATGCGGTTCCAACAGGACGGTGCAATGGCGCACACTGCTCGAGCCACAACCGATATGCTGATGGAATCATTCGCGGGTCGCTTAATCTCTTGTTTTGGTGATTTACACTGGCTGGTCAATCACCCGGTTTAACTGTTCTAGACTTTTTTTACGAGCTGCTAGTTGAATACATACAAAAACTACTACGCCAACACTTATTGTTCGCGTTCGTAGCGAGAGTTTAGCTTAAACAATAATTTTTGAGAACACAACAGTTTATTTGCGAGCACGGGAAATGCTTTTTCGGTACAGTCACTATCCACCAATAACCAGAAAGAAACGTTAAACCCAATGTAACCTACGGTTGGGTTCCATTCGGTCGCCAATCTACTGCAATTGCCGTCAGTAATGCCAACATCTTGGCTGACGTTCCGGATAAGGCCGTCACTACTCGGATGTGTCTAGACAACTCTTCCCATTAGTTAATGAGTAGGCGGGGAGTTGTCCTTAATCAGCACGACATTCCCAATTTGTAGGTCAGGAATACGTTGCCATTTGTCTCGAAGCCGTAGAGTAGTCATTCAATCTTATTGCCAGCATCGTCACCAGTGAAATCTAAGGAGTCACTGCCACTGTGTAAGTCGATTAGGCACTGAAAGAACGATCTTCTAAGTACACAGTCGACTAACAACGTAAATTTGTCGTCTGGTTCATCGATACTTACAGCAAGGGAGTGCAATTATTCCAGCCAAAGAGAATGTCTTCCCATCTTCCCACATATTTGGCTGACTTGACCGCTATGTCCCATAATCCTTCCTGATGAGGAGCATGTGGAGTGATGTAAGCAATCATTGATCGTCCACATATGGGGTGAAGGGGGCAGAAGATGAGAACTCGCCAAGGGCGTCTTGCCACAGAATGCCTGGAGTTCTGCTGCGAAAATTATGCCTAGTTGGATGCAAAGTACAAGCGGGAAATGCTCGATTTGCAAAGGATACTGAAGCCACAATGATCGGAGGCTTCTCCTCCAGTTGAGTCTGATCCAAATTCCACATGGAATTTCAGCTGTGTAGAGTATTTCAGCAAAGCATAGTCTATAAGTCCGTCCAATAACTACACAAGATGTCCATTAACGACAGCGCTGAAAACAAATTGTCCATCATTGCTGCCAGTAGAAGTGCCGCGTTCAGCCCCAACTTCGAAAACGTAGCACTGTCTTGTGGTAGAATGATTCATTGTTACATCTTCAGAGCGGACTCCTTAATACGTGCGGCAATGAAGGCGTCCCGGATGCTACCGACGCAGTCTTGGATACGTTCGTAGACGACCTCAGCGTACGTCTGTGTACTGGCATCCGAAAAGCCATGAAGTGTTATCATGCGACCAGGAGTCATGCCTAATCAAAGTGAACTGCGCAGTTGGTTGACATCGTCCATTCCTTTGTTAAAAGCGAGGTATGTTCGTGCCATGGTTTCGGGAGGAGGTGTATTCGAGTCCAAGCCAACTGCTCAGAGAAACTGAATGATGATTTTGCCCCGAACAGTTATGGGTGCCACATACGCCAACAGCATCCAAGAGCCAGGCCACCTCACTAAGCATCTATCGTTAAGCCAGAGGTGATATTAAGGATGGGAGATCCGTTCGGAAAAAGAACTCGTTCGATAGCTAATTCGATAAAAGAAGCAGTAGCACCAGAAATTGCCTTCAGAAATCAGATGTACACTTGCGTAATCGGAAAGCATCAAAAGATGAGGATCTATGTCATTGGCCATATGTGTCGCCAGCTGCTCGGTATCGAGGCTTATTAAGAGATCGTCGACGAAGAACGACGAAATGATTGTACCTCGCGTGGCTCCCTGACTCAATCTGGTACACGCTCCATATTATTAAGCGCGCACTACTGCAACGGACCACATTGTATGGACTGGAACCCGATGATAATGACGACCTGATGTCCTGGTAGTCGCGATGTTTCGGTACGACCCAAATCTGTTGGAACATTTTTTCGACGTCTGGCAACAGTGCCATTCGGAATTGCCTGAACCGCCAAAAGATGTGAAGCAATGGAGATTGAATCGTGGGTTCGCTCTGCTGCGTGTCCTTCAGTGAGTTGCCATTGAAAGTTAGCGTCATAGGATTAAAAACGACTCGAAACGTTTGTTACATAGCATGGTATGGGAGGATATTGCTGAAGTGGGAAAGATCAACTCGTAGCATGTGTCCTTAATTCCTCGTACTACATGGAGGGCACATATTTTTCTCGTAGGACAGGAATGAAGACGAAGCGCCGTTCAACACGTAACGGTGTTGGCCAAAAGTCGGTCAAGTCCGGAATCTCCGCTTAAAATGGGGTCTGGACGATATATCATTCCCAGTGCGTAGATAAATATCAGTGAAGATTCGAGTGCAGTAATGTTCCCCCTCCTGATGGCCGATATCAGGAAGCTCCTCTTGTAGTCAAAAACGTTGCACGGAGTCATCGAAGCGTAGCTCATCGTAGTTGAAATGTACGACTGTATTGGTGTTTGTATGGTGTGTGGTGAGCGCTAAATCAAAGACAATCCAACCAAACGGAGTTGTCTGTGCGCAGGGCTCGCCAGGTTGTTCCCTGCGAAGTCCGGGCTGAGACCCCAAAATTGCTCCGAGAAGGACGCCGACACCTACTGATGCTCTGAATGTTGTGTCCACCAATTATAGTCCTTGAAGATGTTGCCAGTTCGCTTAGCCGATCTGCACTCCCGGAAATGGTGCTTGCGTTGTGAGCGCCGCAAAATCTGAACGGAACACAACCCAACCAAACCGAGTTGCTTGTGCGCAGGGCTCGCCCGGTTACCCACTGCGAAGTCCAGGCTGAGACTATAAACATCAGTTCTGAGAAAGACGTCGACACCTGCTGATGCTCCGAATGTTGCGCACGCCAATTGTAGCTCTTGAACGATGCACTTGCCAAAAATGTAGGCTCGTGCCGTCGCCAAAACGGCTGATGCATAATCCCTTGACAAATAGGAAGCCAAAAATCCCCTCAGAATGGTGGGGTCCTGGATCTGAAAAAACTCGTAGTTAATGCCGGTATCCACCTGATGTACATTCTTTAAACCGACCGTCTAGTCTAAGGTAGTTGAAGTAGAGATTGGAGACTCGTAGCGGTTCTGGGCCACAGCCATTACCTTCAGACGCCGACATCGTCTTATTCAGTGGGTGCCTTGACAAAAGGGACAGGAGGCTGTGCCTTGTATTTCGCAAGTTGATGGCCCTGCCCGTAGCTACGCAAAGCGTTGTCTGGTAAACTCCGTTTGCCTCGACTGCCGGATCGTCTCCAAAGTCAGGCTATGAGCGTGCTGCTCCACAAACTTCAACAAATCCTTACACTTATTAAACTTGCAACTGATAAGTTGGTCGCTACAGTACTCAGCCCTTAGTATTTCTCCTCGATCAATAACGTAACGCTGACTAGCGTAAAGTTGAGCTAATTGTCTTCTAATCGAACCCACACGCAAGAATATATGAGATATCATATACCAAATTTTTTTTGGATAAATCTCGATCAATCATGCGGAATGATTGGTTGGTATAGGCCGCAGTTGTCTTATGCCCTGCCGAACACGGCTAAGACATATGCGCGGGTCGGTTGTAATTACATTGGGTGCTCTCGCGAGCCTAAGCTTCCTCGACCGAATCTGCTGTCTGATCAATAAAAGGGATCGCCTACGGCAACACACGCAATCCAGAGACGATACCGAAACGATGTCGGACTGAATCTGATAGAAAAGTTTGCCAGGAACAGAGGAATGTTAAAATTTCTTCTTTGTACCCATGGCGAACGACTTTAAAATGTTAGCTCCACTCCCACTCCACACCCTCAAGCCCGGAGTTGATTATCCTTATGTATGTCAAACCAAGTGATTTTTGTGTGTTATTCGACTAATAGGGTGCTACGTCTTGGTAGTTTTACGTGAATATCCGCCGTGTCGGCTTAACCCCACAGTTTTTTTAAGGCACGGATTGATTTTGTGACCACAATCAAGACCCTCCCTGTAAGAAATCAAAAAAGTTACCAGTTCAAATTGAGGCAGGGTCAGCATTCATACTGGTGAACGCAAGAGCAACCTAAAGTCCCTATCGAACTAAGGAGTACAGCATCTGGCGCAACTCCAGAAGGGAGCCAAGATACATATGAACTCCGTGGACTATCGTGGCTCGCATTGTACCAGATAATCTCCGGTGATTCTCCGCGATCGAATCCATTTCAAATGAGTTCTGTGCTGACTTGGATCTGATCGCTCTACTAGACCTCAGAGCATTCGCGTACTGCATCCCGATCAACAAGTCAATGTGAATACAGCGTTCCCCGGTACCACCACTTGGAGGGTCTCTTTGGCCATTTCATGAAATAAAATGTATCATTTTAGCTGGAATCGACCGTTACAGTTTTATTATCAAATATGTAATTTCGCAAAGTTTTAATTCCTTTTATTCTATGTTTTTTTCTTGCTATTCCCCAGACTACTGTATGGTCCAATTCGTTAAACCAAATCTGCTTGGCACCTACAAAGAATATCTAAACCGCTTCGTTAATCCCATCACAAATGGTCAGTACACCGACTCAACGGAACGAGATATACGACTTATGAAGAACAGATCACATGTCCTCCATAAAATGTTAGAAGGATGCATACAGAGGCGAGATTATTCCGTGCTAGCTCCATATCTGCCACCGAAACATGAATATGTCGTATTTATATCATTATCAGATCTACAAAAAACTCTGTACGAACACTACATGGTCAATGAACGATCAATTGATAACGGGCCCAGTAATGTAGGTGGTCGAGGCGCTGCACTTTTCAAAGACTTCCAAACGCTCCGGCGTATCTGGACACATCCCATGGCGTTACGAGTGAATAGTGATGAAGTTAAAAAGAAGAAGGTTTGTATAAGAATGTTGTGATTGACAAACTGGTGTTGAAGAACCGATTGTATTGATAGGATCGCAAAGCCCTTTTGGATGATGAAAACTCTTTGGATGATTTCATCGTGGATGATGACGAGACGACTGAGTCTGAATCGGAATCGTCAAATAGTGATTCGGATGAATCTGGAAGCAGTAGTAGGGCGAAAAAAAGTAAGAGCAAAGCAACAAATTCGACACGTCGCACTAGACAAAATCCAAATGCTGGTGAGTATTTTGTTCTATTAAATTTCTTTGAAGTCAATCAATACAGTCCGTAATTGAGGTTTTTATCAGTTGTATATCGAGTTGCTTTTAAAAAAGCTGCCCTTAGTGCAAAGGTAGAGTTTACTACAAGCAAATACGACATCACATTCAAATAAGTTAACCTAACACAAACTATTAGAAGTGCATTTTGTCGAAAGTTACATGCAGTATTTAAGCCCCTGGCATTACTTTAATTTAAGATATCTAGGAATCACAGATATAACATCCCAGAAAACGTAGCAAGGAGTGCGTGCTTAGCTAAGTAGGGTTTGAGTGAAGCAGTCGTTCATGGTTCAAATCTCACTGGCGGCCGAGTGATATCAGTCGACACAGTTATGAATGGTTAAATCATTGCAATAATCCCAGGTTAGCGTGATACTGTTCGAATTCGCTCCAAGTGCGCCGTTGTGGTTTCAAATGTTGAAATGTTCTTAAATAGATTCAAATTGGATTATTCCGTCATCGGATATTTTTATATTGGGGCATATTCATCCCATCTTGAGCCCGACAAACAAATTTTGGTTCCTTTCGGGAACAGATAAATTTATTGGTTTTGTAACTTTTTCCTATATTCTGGTTACTTGTGGGTCCTCAACAAGTGTTTGTCGGATTCATTAAGGAGCTGCGGAGTGCGGACGAATCTCCGCCAAGCTGCACACACACTGCAGCGCTTCCACATTAACCCACCCCCAGCTGATACTGGACTTCAGCGACAAAACCTGACTTCTGGCCCGCCAGCTCTAAGGATGCAGATCGAATCTTACACGCAGTGCACCTCTCTTCTCCGAACTTTTAGCCCCGGGGACAAAAGGTTTTAGCTTGGGCACAGAGACGTTCTTGGGTCTGCCTTCGACGTCAAATCTAAAAAAGTGCTCCCTTCTGTTTAACACTTCATATGGAGCTCCAAATGCTGGTTGCAAGGGCTTCCGGGAAGCAGCCACACACACCAAGACGTGTGGGCAGACGTCCAAGTCCTTGCGGGAATTAGCCTTCGTCGAAGAACGGTGGGATGGTTGGGTTGATTTTAGTTTGGCACGACGCCTCGGAACAAGCGTAAAACCCAGTGGTGGAAAGCTGACCTAGTATCGTTCACAGGGGAAGAGTCATCCTGTGCTATTATATCGGTTTTTAATGTCCTATGCCAGCGTTCCAGCATCCCATTGGATTGCGAGTGGTACGCCTAGGCGTTTGCTTAACTCCGAAAACAGGGACAATTTAACTCGGCTGGAACTTCAAAGCGTCAAATTCATTCCCGACAAAGGGCCTCGGTGCAAGATTGGGCGGAAATGTCGGCCAGAGGTATTGCCTCAGACCACAGCGTGAACCTATCGATGATTGTGAGGCAATACATGAAGCCATGCTATCCTTATTCAATGAGGGCCACAAATATTTCCTAGTGACCAGCCGATTCGTTGTTCAAATGCCTGGATGCGCAAGATCGTGTAATGCATGGACTATTTTTTTTAAAAAGTGTCGTCCCTCTGTGCCTCGGCAATTGCCGAAAAATCGACTGTGGCAGGGATTTCGATTTTGACCTCTGCAATTCGTGGCAAAGCGTCTGCAACTACATTATTGGAATGGTCTGAGCATTCGCACGTCTGTAATCGCCATATGGTCTCCATTCGCCGTGGGCTTTGTAGGGGAGGTCTGCTTTAAAAGTATATCTAATTTTGTCTTAGCAACAACAAGCTTCTGGAGTGGTAATGGATGCACCCTCGAGAAGTTAGAGGACTCAGTAGTGTGGATGTGGCTATGTACATCATGCTTAGTCGGCAATGAGAGACTACTTTTGGTAGTTATGTTGCTATATTTTTTAAGGAGCGCGCGAATCTGAGGGTCGTTGTCGATTAGGTAATGGCGCTTGCTTAAAGGATCATAGATGATTAGGCGGTGTGGAGCTACGTTGTGGATAGCGACCGCCGGAACTTCCAACGAGTTTAGTATTTTGATGCTGTGAACGGGCACGGTCTGGTATACTTCTTACCGACGCGCGATTACTAGATCGGCCATTTCGGTTGGCGAACCGCGAAGGAGTTCGCTTGGAGACGATAGCCTCGATGGTGGCCACCGCCTGCTGAATCTCGGTAATATGGTCCTTGTTCCAGCAAAAAGCGGTATTTCAGCACCCAAGATGGCAGCCAAGATAGATTGAGTGCTTTCCGGGAGTCGGTTTAACTACAAAACTTTGCACTTTCTTTCAATGTAAAGTATCTGGATGAAAGAAAACATAAAGCACAAATATAGGACTAAAAATGAAAGAAGGCCTGTGTAGTCTTGCACGTCTTCAAGAGGACTTTTATAAGAAAATGGAGATGCTTCTCGGGGGCTTTTTGTTCCACGTAGGGCTCTATTGTATGATAGCCAGCACTGAACAATGTATACAATAGAAGTAAGCTTTATAGGATTCGCTTTTCCAAGTCCTATTAGCCCGGGAGATGTCCCCCATGAACTCCTGTACCTACTTTTCCTGGACCATCACATTAAATAGGCGTAAACGCGCTACGGCGAAGCGAAGTACCTCGGGAACTCTGGGCATTCCGAACGGACTACGCCACACGCAAGCCGAGCTTCACGCGCAACTTTTCTGTAGATTATCCAGCCAGGGCGAAGTGAAACACCGGCGATGGGTTGCAAGGTTATAACATAATATTCTTAACCGACCGATGAAAGTTGACCTGTGGAGTCGGGGCGGAGGTTTTTTTTGGATATGTAACTGCTTATGGCGTGATTCGAGCGCAAGATAATCATTCTCTCTGAGAGCTAAGCGACTATTAAAGCTCTACAATCATCCGAAGTGTGACGGGTGTATCAAAATCGTTTCGTGTCTCTGTTTCTGTTCATCAGAGAAGCGTCCTGTCACCACTCCTCTTTGTTCTTGTTATCTACTCACACGGGACATCCAACGTTCAGCGCCCTATACACTGCTTTATGTAGATGATGTTTTCCAAGCATCTAACAGCAAACATGATCATGCAATACTGAATTTTTGACGGTCGATCCCAATGGAGCAGGCACTATCACTATCAATGGCAGTGACCTTCCCAGAACTGAGCAATTTAAATATCTTAGGTCAATGCTATCAGCCAAACAGAGAACTGCGTTCTAACATTGCTTCTCGCATTAGTGCAACCTTGATGAAGTGGCGTTTCACAACTGGTTTCCTTTTGTAATCGACGTATCAACGGTAAATTTAAAATTTACCGCGATGTCGTCCGCCCTACCGCCCTCTACGGTTCCGACTGTTGGCTGAATATAAAAGACAATGAACGGCGTGTTGCGGTAATGGGAACGAAGATGTTGCGTTGGACTAGTGGCGTGACACGTTTTGATCACATCCCCAATTAGGATATCCGCGGTCGATATGGAGTTGCACGGATCGTAGAAAAATTGGTATAGTAAGCGACCAAAAGATTGGCCGATACAACGGTGGCTTGATACGGAGGTTGCGGATTTGAATGCCTCGCGACTGCATCCAAATCACGACGACCCGCCCCCGCTTGTGAATGGAACAAAGCTAAAGAAAAAGAAGAAGACTCAGTGACGACTTCCAGGCTAGGGCAATGAAGGAACGCGAAAAAGACTGGACCGCACGCGTAAAGTTCACTGCTTTGGTTTCTCGATCATAGGAACATAGAGGGGAATGATCGGGCCGACTGACTGGAGTAGTATGCAGTTAGCCTCCTAATAGTGACTGCCAAGCATGGAATCTACCTGCACTACTTCACTGGATGGCGAAGGTTCACCATTTGTGCCAAGTCAAGGAAGATTTGGATCTTATAGTAAGATCCGGTCTCCAGAGCTTCTGGGCCAGGCGCGAACAGATGTGTGCAGAATTACGACAGTTTCCATGAGGCGTTGACTTATCAGGGACCATACCGCAAGACATATATCATATGTGGATAGGTTGGGTCAATAGGTTACGGTGGGCGGGTCACTTAATCCGTAGGGATGAGGATGATCCCACCCGGAAAGTCTATAAAGGCAATATCTATGGTAGAAAAAGAAGACGAGGCAGACCCTGCCTAAAATGGAGCGATGGCGTAGCTGGCCTACGCCAGACAGCTTTTAGGGATATCAAATTGGTAGACCTCGGCGCAAAACCGGGATGTCTGGAGTTCCTTATTAAGGCAGGCCTAGACCGGATACCGATTGTTGCGCCGTTGATGATGATGATGCGGCGAGACAAAGCGTACCTTACAATTCGCATTGCCGAAGTCGCTCAAAGCCAAGCTATAGCCAGCTTTTGAACATTATGTAATGAATTGTTGGGGATTTCAAAGAGTTGCCGGGTGCCTTCATAAATGCTACGGGCTGGTTTTGAAGGTCCAAGCCGGCTAGATTCTGCTCCCCTTGTTGTTCCCTACTGTGGTTGGTAATTGGACTCCTTGGAGCGGCCATATTTGCTTATTGTTTGCCGCATCAAACCTCACTTATGTGGAAGGTTCCATACTAATTATCGATTCTAGCGCGAGTTTTCTCTATTCACGGCATTGCGAACTCACCCCTATTGTTCACCTTTTCTTTTCCGCTGCCTCTTTGCGGCTACACATGCTGATTTTTGGTTAGAATCTAAACCGCATCTTTCTCATTCCTTTTTTCGCTTCACTGATGTTCCGTAGCGAGGTGATGCCAGAAATGGTTGCGGGTCTTATTCTGATGAACGAGAATATAATCTGCTGAATTTTCAACTGCCGTCGTTAACACTATGTAGCAGGCACGAGGGAAAGTGACGATTAGATTTGGAGACGAAGAAAAATGAAACCAAGAACAATGATCAAATACTGAACCGGCCACCTATGGCGAAATGTAGTTTTATGTAATATTGATAAAAAAAATTTCAGTCAAGACCGCTATTTTTTCTATTCCGAATATTCTTTAAGATGCTTAATAGTTACATACTTATCCAACTCGATTCCCACAGCGAACGCTGCCGGATTAGAACCAGTCGAAGAAGAGGAGGAAGAAGCCTGCGCATCTAAATGGTGGAAACCGCTCTGTCCCGAATCCGAACTTAACAATATCCATCATTCACCAAAACTCCTGCTTCTCTTTGAAATTCTGCAAGAATGTGAATCAATTGGCGACAAAGTCTTATTATTCTCCCAATCTCTGCAGTCGCTAGAAGTAATTGAATCATTTTTGGCGTTGATTGACAGAAAAACGCAGGGCATTGAAGAAGAATGCGATGTGAACGGTTTCATTGGCTCATGGAAATTAGGTTTAGACTATTTCCGTTTGGATGGTTCGAATTCAGTTGAATCTCGTGAACACATGTGTAGACGATTCAATAATAAGTCTGATTACCGAGCACGATTGTTTTTGATATCAACACGTGCGGGAAGTTTAGGAATCAATTTAGTGGCGGCAAATCGTGTGATCATTTTTGATGCCTCGTGGAATCCTTCACATGATACCCAGAGTATATTCCGAGTGTATCGATTTGGACAAGAGAAGCCATGTTACATCTATAGATTCATCGCAAAGGTAAGATGGTTTTGCTGTGTTTTCGAGAGCTAGTAGTTGTTGACTGGAATTGGTTCTACTTTCATTACTCTCTTGGCATTTAGGGTACAATGGAAGAAAAAGTATACGAACGACAGGTAATGAAGCAAGCGACGGCAAAACGTGTGATCGACGAACATCAGATTGGACGCCATTACAATTCAAACGACCTGATGGAGTTGTATCAATATGATCTCAGTGCCCCGGAGGTGCGGGAAGTACCGATTTTGCCTAAGGACCGTCTATTTGCCGATTTGATCAAAAAACATGAGAAGGTGAGAACAAGGTTATTTCCCAGTCTGTATGAAATCAAAAACATTTTCTTGCGATCCCTGTCTCCTATAGACTATCCTCAAATACCACGAGCACGATTCGTTACTAGAAAATAAGGAAAGTGAGAATCTAAACGAGGAAGAACGCAAAGCAGCTTGGGCTGAGTACGAAAATGAAAAGAACCAACCACCAGCGCCTCAGTATGGTGTCTACAGCCGGCCCAACTACCGAAACGGACCGGTGACATCGAGCAAAATTTTCGGATTCCGCTCCGATGTGCTGTTGCGTCTTCTGAATTTGAAAGTGCGCCGTGACCATCCACATCTGACCGACATGGATGTTGGCCAGCTAGTACCACTCTACTTGCGTCAGTTATATGAACAAATGAATGAAGGGAATCCAATGGTGAGTAGACTTTCATTTCTCCAATTATTGCAAATTGTATGGGAATCCGACAGCGTGGTTGCTAACAGACTATCCCCCCCTTTACAGCTGTTTAACGAACTGAACGAAATGAATCGAGCATTTGAAATGCCAACCGGTTTTGGTGTGAATCCAATGGCTACAAATTATATCATAAATCCTTTCTGTCCGCCGCCCTCTACACAAAATACCGAACCAGCATATATCCATGAAATTGATTGATTTTTTTAAGGGATAATGGAGAACTGTGATTATTTTTACTTTCATCTCATTGTTTTCACGTTAAATGTAGAATGTTTTCATTTCAATTGGGACGAACCACTAAATTATGATAACCAATTGACAGAGAATCTTGATTTGAACGGAACATAAGAACACTAAGAATGAAAGAATATTCACTTTGCATAAGTTGGATAAGTTAAAAAGAAAGCGTAGAAGGTAAATTTAGGAAAATAGGAACCATACGGTACACACACGCATTCAATTACGCAAGCATTGAAATTTTTTTTTGGCCTTGTGCTATGTACAAAAATAAACATGTTGATATGTTGCGTACGCGTTGTGTGCATTTTACTATAATATTAATTTATTAATTAATTACCATTGTATGACTCAGAAATGTAGTTTTAGTTATGTAATGAATTTCCTCCTTTTTTTGTAAAACAGTAAATGTATCCCCGGAAAATAAACGTAAAAAGTACAAGAAAACAATGGATTTTTTCTTATCAGCGATGAATATGATCTATATATGCCAGGATTATTTTTGGATTTTTTGGAACATCGTAAACAGTTTACAGGTGTAGTGTGGAGTAAATTACGAACCCGATCCCGAAATTTAGAAATTGTAGGTAGGAAAGGTGGAAAATGAGGAATGTATTGCGTGAGGATATAAAAAGGTTCTTTGGTGTTGAGTATTGTCAATCACGATGGCAGAACTACATTTTAAATTATATTACCCTCATCAAAGTCGATTCCATTCAACACACTTTTGTCAGTGTTAAATCCAACCTTGGAAACATTTTTTTACGTTCCAGGTTTGGTAGACCAATCGATTTTTCCATTACCTCCTCTCATCTGCTAAACACCTTCGTTTCTTGAACCTATTGAACAGAAAGAAATCACAGGGAACCAAATCAGGCGAATTCTGTGGCCGTTAGATGGCATTCATTTCATGTTTGCTGAAAAATTCGTTTATAATGATGGGATTGGACGACGGGGCGTTATGGGGTTCTTTGCCTACAAAACGCCGTTTTTTCCATTGAAAATTGCTTGGTATTTTCGGTGTCGGCCCTTTCGTAGCACACCATTCATTCACCTGGTGTCTGAATTTAGTCATAGAAATAATATCCTTTGCGGCTTCAACACAGTCTCTCTTTTGCATAAAAGTCTTTTGCTGTCTCGCGACGGAATCCTGAATCATTAGCCAAAATGTCTTGAACGAATTCATAAGTAATATTCAACACCTCCACGCTCTCTAATGTTTAGCTTGTGGTTAGTGATCAATCCTTTACTTTACCAATATTTTTGTTGGTCTTCGATGTCGAAGGTCTGCAATTCATAATCGTCAACGCACTCCCGAGATCATAAAATTCCAAAGCCTGCGGTCAATTGAACATAACATCTAAACGCTGAAGTTCAGGTACGCGTACTTCAAAACTTTCAGAGAGAGCTGATTTTTCTCGCCCAACGCTACGATAGCAATCCTTAAACCATCATAAGGGGAAAGGTGGGTTTGTTTTTTATCTTAATTCCAACTAGAATCAAAAAATAAAAAATTGGAAAACATGCTCCATGGTTGACGACACTTTGGAATTATTGAGCTGCGGATGGTATATAATTGTCCGAGGACGTTTGAAATCGAGATGCTTTCCGAGCTCCGAAAATAGATCAAATTCGAACTGCATTCCCTGGTCTGTGATTATTATGACTGGAACATCAAAGCGCGGAATCCGCTCTCCAAATAAGCCAGCAGTCATGTGTTGTAACGTCCTTCAGAGGAATTGCCTCAGGCCGCCATGTAAACCGGTCAATGACCGTGAGATAATACTTAAACCGCGCAAAGGGACTACAATTTCGAGATATACAGTGTGGAAGCCCTTAGGATATACACTTATTTCCTTTTAACATGCCTAGTGACGTTGCATTTCTAGCATACAATCCACTCACTGGCCCGAGAATTAACGACCTGGTTAATGGGCGTTATGGACGGCCAGGAATATTTGTCAGCGACTAGCCAGTCAGTTGTCCGATAGTAGGGGCGTGTGGAAATCACTTAATGCAATTTATTTATACAAGGTTTCATTTTTAGGTTAATCTTTTAGTTTCCTCTGCTTCCTGGAAGGAAGGCTTCAACCCGTCCAAGCAGATTGCCTTGGAATTGCACCGACGTCCAGACTGAACATGTGCTCGTATGATGGCTGCAGCTGCTTCCGGGTGGCAACAGGCGTCACCAGAATGTGGTTGCAGACTAAGGCTGTGGACCGCTGGCTGCAGACTGCACGTGGCGAAATGGGAAAGCCGGCTTCAATTTGAGCCGGCCCGTAGTAGGCGCAACGTTTTAGTATTCCATTGGACTGGAGTGATATGCGATTCTCCGCTGGCGTATGAATCTCAAGAGCTTTCCAAACTCCGAGAGGAGAGTAGATTCGAATTGCATTCGCTGGTCTGTGATGATTACGGCGGGAACACCAAAGCGATATTACCTCGGGCCACCTGGTAAACCGTTCAATAATCGTAAGGCAATACTTGTAGCCATGCGAGTCTCGCAAAGAGCCTACCATGTCGAGGTAAATGGTGTGAAAACGCTTTGTCGATTTTGGGAATACACCTATTGCTTTCCTTGCATGCCTAGCGACCTTCCACTTTTGCCATGCGATGCACTCTCTCGCCCAAGAATTCACATCCTTGTTCGCAAATTCGTTCTCCGAATGCCGGGGTGCGCAAGAACCTTCTAAGGTCTTTGACTGTCTTTGGCAGCGGGAAGCCTGCGATCCCTTGCTGCTTGCCTTGTCAGGGGTGTTAGAATGGTCTGGAAATTTTACCTGCTGCTGGAGAAATTTACACTTTTCAACGCTGAGAATTAGGCCCTTGTCAAGGAGGCGTTGGAAATGCACTTGAGATGTGCCAAATGCTTGGACTCCAAGGAAGATGCAAACAGAAAGTGATCCTAGCCCGGCAGGGCCAATACCTCCAGGAAGCTGCCTCCGATAGTCTCTGAAGCCACAAAAAAAAAACAGGAAAAGGGACTCAGGGTTCCTCGATATCAAAGCCAATTCCCGTTGGTGCCAAAGCAGTCACAATGAAGGAACCAAGGAAGAACAAATCCCCATCGGCTGTCCTTTCTTAGAAATGATTAGCGGATGGTTTTATACGGAAATTTAGGGATGTCTTTACTCGGATGTCAAGCTTCATCGACATGGAGAAAAGGTCTAATCTAAAAAGATGATACAAAACCACAGATGTATTCGTCGGTGAGATGAAGTAATCTAGATAGCCATCGATGCAAAGTGGATATAGAAAAGCAACTCGTGTAGCCTCTTAAGACTTGCCCCTTTATGGTAGTAATATTGGGCCAAACAGCATGGCAACGACAAGCACTATGACGATGCACTTAAAAGCACAACACACACAAAAGCAGTACAAGGAGGGAGCAAGTAATGATTTGTAATATTAAAATCACGGCACCTTTAGCCGAAAAATTGGAGTGCGCAGGTGAACAAAGCTAAGATGGGAGAAAACAACATGCTCAGCACAGAGGTAATATAATTCTCAATGACATCTGGTGGCGAGAAGCTAGGAGAAACGTGGCAAACAATGCGAACGGCGACAATAGATGATACTATGGTGCCGAGTTACTCACAATAAACGCTAGAAGTGCGAAAAATAAGGTGTTCCCTACGACAAATGTATGTAATGCGATTTGAAGAAACGGATGCACTGGGAGTGTCCTTGGCGCAGGTTTCATGTGATGATAATTAACACTCCTCTTTTCATTTCGCTCGACCAGTTAGTCATGCTGTCTACTTTTTTTGATAGGTGGAAACCTTAAAAAGATGCTGCTGAGCCAGGTTGCAGCAGTGTGTGGGATTATCAGCCACTAAAATCACCCATATCCAGTTTCTGCAGTTTTTCCCGTATCGCAGTTATTGTCGGGTTTATTGCACTCCAATTTGTTTCGGACGTCAGCATCTCCTCCACGAAATTATGAGGTCCGATAACTGCGTTGAGGGCGTTGTTAAACCTTCCTATTTCAATCGCGAATCTCAAACAATGGAATATAATATGCTCCGGATCCATAATGAACTAAAGGGAAACGTCCATCATGAGTGATCGAGGATGATTTAGAAGGAAGAGCTACTAAAACACCTAAAAAGTTGACGAAATTGACCGTGAAGGTCCGCCCACAAATACTGAACCTCCATCGGAGCGCTCGGTCTACACGTACTTGCACGCCTCTGTGCTAACCAGGCTCGGGAATGTGAGCGTTACGATCCCTCACATGCCATTATACAAAATTCACGTGGCTATACCGCACCGGATCCACATAAACATGGGGATTCGTGCAAGCCTAACGAGCTAAAATCTGAAAACAAAAATAAAAAAAACGACGGCTCGACCGCGCGTGTGGAGCCATAAATCTCCGGACTCGAGTGCCGCGATCGAGAGAGAAGATCCAGGCTTCTCCTGCCTCAGATGTTTATTGAGACGCGGAATCTGAAGTTCCCATCCAACCTTAACATCCTCAGGTCATTATTTTGGAATTTGTCCCTTATTTGATCGAGTTTTGCGGGGTTAAGGAGGAGAGGAAAAGAAGGAAGTCCTCAAATCAAAGTGATTTAATTATAATTCACCGTTCACTTGGGTTTAGGTTTGGATTTTTTGGGAACATTCCCTTCATGCGGGCGAATCTTTGCTGCTTCCCGCTTTCTTGGCTCCGATAAAGGTGGATTAGGTCTGTCTATCTATTCTTAAGTGCCTATTCTGGTTTCAGGCCTTCCTTCAGGCAACGCAGGTACCACTTAGCACCTGCGCCACTGAGACCTGTCTCCTTCCTGACGTCTGATTATTTATCTCAGACGTATTTTTGCAAGTCCCTGCTTTTTGAGCAGCGGTGTTTGTTGGTTGTTGTCCTCGCAGTATACCAATGTCGACCTTGGATCCACTGCTTGACGTCCCAACTTCTCCCTTCTTAGTTGTAATCACCTGGCTCTCAGTATTTCGGAGATGTGCCTCCGCCTGGTTAACCAATTTGTCTGTGGTACGGGGTCTCGCTTGTTTGGTTGCAGTTTTTTTTATTTTGATTGTCATAAGTATGGGGTAGGAGGTCCACCGCAGCATGGTAACGTCTAACTTATTCACTGAGACGACCAGGAACCCCGACTGCAAACTATCCAATGGGCACATTTCGCATGACACCCTGGATTAGGGGAGGTATTTTTCGACTCCCCGGTCTAGATTCGTAGCATTTTGTTAATAGTAGGGTCACCTCGTACAGGGTGTGGCTATCACCACTCACTAGCGGTCTTGGTAGACGAGAGGCTTGGCACCTGAAAAGCCAAGCATCGCTCTAGAGGAGAGAGAGCTCACCCTCTAAAAGGGATAGGTTGACCTCAGGGAGCTATATTCCGCGTCAGTCTATCCTGTAGTGCACGGCTTGACATGTTTAAGTTGAAAATTGAAATTGGAATGTAGGGATGGGAATGGGTAAATTGAAAGTAGCGAATTGGGGAAGACTGAAGAGTGTTAGGACGGGAGAAAACGAATGAATTTTGGCATATTACTAAATGCATTTCCTCGTCAGATTGTCCCTGAACAAGGCAAAAAAGATGTTGTCAATTTCGCAAGACCGATACCGCTACAGATCCTCGGGTATAGCAGCACATTTGGGACAGTCTGTCTACTATTAAATGCTGCTAAAAAGCAGTGCTTTCAAAATTAAAATCATTCAATCTACATTTATCATTACGTTTATTAAAAGAGAAGATTTACAATTATTTTCATTTTCCCTCTTATTTTCTTGTTTTACACATTTATCTCCATTAAATTCAATTATAAATAAATAAAATTTATCTAATTGTGGGGATAATTATCATCTACAACCACATGACATTATCATTTAAAAGAATTTATCTATTCACTTTTTTTTTCAACATCGGATTCTCTGTCTATTCAATCGTCTTTATTTCATTTTCACAATTTTTGTTTTGTTTTTTTTTATGGTTTCTATATTTACGTGGTAATAAGTACGATGAATAAAAAACGGAAGATATTTTTTTTTACACAGATATTTAGTTTAGTTTTTTTTGTATTTATTTTCTTAAATTCATTTCGTTTTTGTCACATTTTCAAAATGGTCGTCAACTTATCAAAGTAGATTTAATCGATTAAGACGATTTACTGGTAGTAACACTGTGTGCTTTGGTATTTGATCTTTGAGTAGTTTATTGGAAATGTTCCAAATGTAATTCGGATGCAATATGGGTTTATGCAACTTCCAATTAATGGTTACAAATAACGACATATTGTTTCGTTTGGTATTGTTTTTTTTAGAGGGGATGCATTTTCATTGTGTTGGGTAATTGTAAAGGAAGGATTGAACATTTAATTTGTTATCCAGTATAACACTGCAGGGTATGATGTCGACTTTGGTTCGGTATTAATTGTGTTTTTGAATGTATTCCCTAATTCGAAATGTTCTGTAAAATTTCGTTATCACCAGATAGTCCATTTTTTTAACATTATACTCGTCATCTTACCAATTTTTATACTAAATCTTCATATTAATTATCATTAAATGTCCTTATCTTATAGTCAGTGGAATAAATCAGTTATAGGGTAGTCGAGTTTGTTTAAAAAAATATTAATATGTAAGTTCAATTGCACTAGAATCATATTGTAGATGCTGTAGATCCTTTTAGAAATGAAATAAATAATTTCGAGTGGAATGTATACGATTCAAATCGTTTTGACTAGATTGGATATCAAATAAGCAAAGAACAAAGGACTTTAACTCGATCGGAAACTTCCACTGATTGGAAAAGCAATTATTATGTCGAAATATTATTGAACGTTGTCGTTGCTTAGCGATCTTTAGAATTTCGTTGAGTGATGAAGTTAGATTCTCCACCCTTTAGAGTAAAATGCTTTCATTGACGGAACTGATCTTCGCAGTGATCATAGAAGTTGTACGGCGTGAGAGCAACTTGAAACAGAAACGGACTGAGTTGAATCTATTTTAACGAGAAGATCCCTTGTCCATTTGCAAATTTATCCATATCCATTTCGCACAATCACCTCAATTTACTAAAAAGTAAACTCATCAAAGCATTCATTACACTCTACATTACCGCATTCAATACGGTGGTTGTGTTAGTAAATATTACTTTTGCTAGATTTTACAAATAAATAAAATTTCTTGGGCTTCATAATAAATATCTATCTTTTGACTCAAACAAGTAGAAACTAAGATTACTTGAAAAATAAATAATGGAATAAATATAAAAAATAAATAGACTCAAATACGCTGAGTATATTCAGCCTTCTCACAGATCAGTATATTGGTTTCTTCCCTTAATCGTAGTCTTACATGCAAAATATCATTTATTGGTGAATCTTTTTTTTTTTTGTTCATCTTTTTATATTGTTGATTTTCTCGAAGCCGAATGGAGAACAAAAAAAATCGAAAAAAATTAACTAGAAAATTCTTTAAACACGCGCACATTAAGAATGAATTCAATTTTCTTTAAGCTAGAGAACTTCCAAAATAAACAATGTTGATTTCCTCTTATGCAAATACAGTAGATCGTACGGTTTTAGTTTATGCATCTCATTTTCAATCATATTTTTAATTTAGCTTTCATCTGGAATCGTATTCACTTTAGCTTGCGAGATCGCGATCTTATTTTTTCTGTTTTTTTCTTTTTTTACTTCTTTTAATTTGAAATAAAATCTCAGGTACATACATATTTACAAAACTTTAAGAATTACATGCTTTGATATTAAAGTTTCCCTTTCACGATTCTCTCCGAAAAAACTTATTGTTAAATATATCTCATATATGTATATATATAGTTTTTGTTTCTCATTTCGAAATTTCCATATTTTCTTTGGTTTGTTTTTGGCTTGGCTTTTAAACTTTTCTGAAGTTAATTTGGAATTTTCGTTTCATTTCCTTGATTTAGTTAAAATAACCCTGAAATTACATAAATATCATCGTCAACTCCTAACTGTAGATTTTAGATTAATGTTTTGTTTTTCTCTTTCAAATGTTGAATGCAGCTTAAACGTAGTAATGTAGAGTATCGCATCGTATGTAGAAAGTATGTGATGACTAGATAATAGATTTCTGTTTATTTTTGGGTTGATTTTTTGCTTAATTGTTATAGTTGAGCTTGTTGAGTATGCAGTAATTCTAGATAAAACGGGAAAATAGAGAAATTAGTTCAGTTTAATGCGGTGAATCATTTGCTTATTTTCTACATGATTAACACTAAAAAATGAGAATTATGAGACAATGAATGGACATTTTTGATTCTGTTATGATATAAGAGGGAGTAAAACATGCCAGGCTCTAGTTAGGGCTGGTAATTGAAAAGCGAATGTATGAAGGTTTCGTTTTTGTCATCGCAACCCCGGTATGCGTATTATATGCAGAATCTTACGGTAAGGCTCCTCATTGACCAATACCTTGTGCAGGTTTGTTGAGTCCAGATGCTGAAGAGTGAAGCTCTATGACCATGATAACACGCAAGCCCAACTTCACGAGAAACTTTGCTGTAGACTTTCCAACCAGGGAAGAGTGTTGCTCAGCGGTGGCGACAAGAAAATGGGGCAGCAATCCTGTCGGCCAGACCAAGTGGTCAAAGAGAACCTCCACATGGTGGTACCGGGGAACACTGTACTCATTTTGACTTGCTGGCCGTCATGCAGTAGTGAATTTGAATCATTCAAGGTTTAATTACAGCCATCAAACCAGAGTCCGCACAGAGACAGATCTGAAGTGACTTTGGTAACGAAACTTTACCAGGGGTATACGGGTACTATGGGAACCGGGATAGTCCTCTGAATTGACATGTATCAGCGAAATTTCTGGCCCATGTAGTTTCAGCTCTGTTGTATTAGGTTGTTGCATATGAAATGGCCGTTTTGGCAATCAAGTGAAGCTAGTTGCAATTTTGGTGTATCAAACCATCACCAGTTGGCGCTGTTGGTGTTGAATATTGAAGTATAAATACTCCTACATTTAATAAAGGAGTCATTTCAGTTTTGACCATCGTTGGGATAACAGGGAATAGAAAGTAAAAAAAGGATGGAAAAGAGCCAAGAACGTATACTTTTTTCTGTATGAGTTCAAACTCGGTCATAAAGCGGCGGAGGTGACCAAAAACATTAACAGCGCATTTGGAGCTGCTACGGTAAGCGAACGAACCACACGGCGACGGTTCGAAAATTTCTGATCAGGCGACGTAAACCTTCAAAGTGAGCCACGTGGACATCCAGGACCATCGATTGACAACGACGACCTGCGTTTGCTAGTCGAATTCGACAAACGTCAGTTTGCGAGGGACATTGCAGAGAAACTGGGCGTACACTATTCGATAGTTTTCCGGCATTTGCAACAACTTGGAAAGGTGAAAAAGCTCGACAAATGGGTTCCGCATGCCCTTACGGAGCAAAACATGGCGCTGGAAATTTGCAGTTCTCTACTCACACGCAACAGAACCGATTCCTTTTCGCACAGAATAGTGACATTTGATAAACGGTGGATATTATACGACAATCGTCGCCAAACAGCACAATGGCTAGATGCTGATGAGCCACCGAAGCATATGCCGAAACCGAGCCTCCATCCGAAGAAGGTATTGGTGACTGTTTAGTGGTCTACACCTGGAGTTATCGACTATTATTTTTTGGCACCTGGACAAACGATAATTGCACAGAAATACTGTGCCCAACTCGAGGAAATGCACCAAAAATTGAGTATTCAACGGCCGAGATTGGTCAACAGGGATGGTGTGATACTCCTTCACGACAATGCAGGACCTCATGTTTCCAGAACAACGGTTTAAAAGTTGAACGAATTGCAGTATGAAACTCTGCCTCATCCACCATATTCACCGGTCATTTCGCCAACCGACTACCACTTTTTTAAGCATTTGGATCATTTTTTGGCGGAAAAAACAATTTAAGAACGAAGAGGCTGTCAAAATTGCCTTCGACGAATTTATCAACACCCGACAGTTGAACTTCAACGAAACTGGTATAAATGCTTTTGAATCTCGCTGGGAGAAGTGTTTTGAATCGACTGGCACCTATTTTGATTAAATAAATAAATGTTTGTAAGTTTTACAGTCGTTTCAAATTTTAGTGCAAAAATGGCCATTTCATTTGCAACAACCTAATAGCTAAGGGATCAACCCTTAGTGGGACCTTCATAGGGGATGTGGTTACGTCCAAGCTGAAAATGAGACCTTCAAACGTCAAACGTGGAGTTGTGTTTCAACTCGGGTGCTGTACTCCTTAGTTAATTAGAGATTTACGTATGTGTTGTATCCACCGATAATAATGCTCAACCGTTGCTGCTTGTTACAGTGGGGCTCTGATTATAGTCATAAAATCAATCTGTAGTGTTAAGTCAACTCGACAACTACTCATGTAAACCACGAAAAACGTAATCAGGGCAAAGAAGAGAACCAGCGGCGTGTTCCAAGACTATGGCACAGTACTCTTCACCGACGGATCAAAGATGGTCGGTAGAGCCGATGCATGAATTTTCGTCGAATACAATGTAGCCCAGTCGTACGTTCTCTCACGATTTGCCAGTGTATTCCATGTAATCCGATAATCCGGCGATACTGGAAGCCTGTCGATGGTTGGGGCATGAACTGAGCCCCAAGCGTAACAGCCATTTTGACCGACAGCCAAACGGTGAATAAGGCCTTGTATTGGTGGGCAGTGCAGGAATGCGCTTTATAATTTGGACGGTACGCTCATTGTCACCCGCCTCTGAGTTCCCATCATAGGAAAATATATATGAGAATGAGCGGGTTGGCCAAGCGGGGCTCCGCTCTTGGCGGTTCCTCGGTGGAAACAATTATGTGTCCCGTTGCCAACTGTTAACTGTTAATTTGCTCTACGCCCTCAGATGGCGGGGGCTCACCACATGCGCCAATTCATGGAGGATTTAGCCCGCCTATAATAAGACCCCATCGTAAGAGCTCTTGTGCCAAATGTGTGCAAATGCATATAAGATTACGGTAGCCTGCACTAGCCTATAGGTGATCATGCCGTCAAACTCGTCATATCCTACCACTCGCATTGCTGAAACTTCGAAGAAGGGGGAGAAACTCTTAGGCACTTCCTTTGCGGTTGCCCAGAGCTAGCTAGATCCAAGCTACGGACAATAGGTACACCATTCTTTAAAGAGGTTAGTAAGATTTCTAGCTACAGAGTAGGAGAGCTGCCTCCCGTGAATGCTACGGGCTTGCTCTGAAGATCTGAACTGGATGAACACTGCCCTCTTGCTCTTACCATAGCAGCCGTGGTCTTAGCAGTTTCTGGCATCAAAACGACGCGGCGCACCACAGCGCTAATTGAGCTCCTCGGAGCGGCTACTGACACCTACAACAACCCTACTTTGTGATCTTCTAAGTATTCGCACGTTTCAAGCCCATAAATTTCCATGTTCGGGTTTCGTCGTAGAAGAGCCAAATATTTCTCGATTTAGAAAAGGTAGTGAACAGCGCTTTCCTAAATTAGCAGCTGCCAAGTGGTACGAGTAGACCCAATTTCTTACCCCAGCCACGTAGATACCGATTTGTTTATAGCGGGGTCGAGCTTTAGCCTCCGAATACTCAAACCGTACGTACAGCATTTACTACGGCCGCTGAGATTCCAACTGCTGGTTTCAATTCCAACATGGGAGATTAAAGCCTCTTTTGCTAGAATATATAAGACGTACGCCATAGGGATTGGGCCCACAAAGTAGTTTCACCGCATTAAAGTTAGGTACACAGTTCAAACGAGTTCTACATTCTTGAACGATTCTTAAAGTAATAAGATGCTACTCAATGCTCTTAAAACTGTTTGGCTATCTATGCAGTCTCGATGCATCCTATCTCTAATGGCTCGTCAATCACCCAGGATCGCATATACTTCATTCTGAAAGAACGTTGCATATTGTCTCAAGGAAAAATCCCACTTCTCCAAAGCTCTGTTCTGTTTTTTAACCATCGGTGTAGAAAATCTCAGCAAACCTTCCACGCGTAGTTATGGTCTATTGCAGTTTTCTTTACGTAAAATTGTTGTCCTGGTGCCCTTTCTCGTAATTTTTAAACTTTTAACCTGACACCCTTGACTTCTGTTATCTGGGACTTTATATTTGTGGAAAAATATGTGTAACGTCAATTAAGATTTTGGTAATAACAATTAACCAGGCCCAAACAAATCTTCGAGGAATAGATAATTGTGCACATTCAGAAGACATCTCATGATCGCGATATGATCGATCTGATTAGGTGTTCATAGCCCGGGTGGACGAAACCCAATTAATTTAAAGGCAGGCCATGTGCCCGAACAGCCTACCGCCCATATCGGGGTAAAAGTTGGAGAAGTATACACACCCTTCACCGTTATAGATACGGTTAACAAAACTACCATCAGATGACAGGACGGACAGCAAGGTGTTGTCAGAGCCCATCTTAGCATTTAGATCACCCATTATGATCGCAATGTTACCTTCAAGAAATCTTTCCGTAGCTGGATTCTATTCCTTACAGAAAACACCTTTCTCTTCTATTCGTACATCGGTGTGATGCTGCTTAACTTCGATCGTTCCAATTCTGAAATGTCTAGATTTTATACCCGTGATGTCACTTATTTTCAAGCTTAGCGTTGGCGTCTTTTATAAGCGGCTTTGCTATTTTAGTCCTTCCGTAAATGTTAGCTTTGTTGGGCTTCTATCGTACAGTTCTGGTGTCAATTTTATCATGGAAAACATTTTTTTGGTCACAATCTTTTTTAATGTTCGTCGATTATTCCTCTTCGTAATGATGTTTTCCCTTGTTTTGTATATACTGTCATTATTGTGAATACTGTCGCTCGCGAGACGTTACAGAATACAACTGCTTTCGTCACAGACGCTCTCGCTAACTGAGCGTCAACGATCCGCGTTTTTTCAAAGTTAAAGAGATCACACATTTCATCACCCGCGTGATATAAGCATCGTAGAGCACAGCGTCTACTACGTTCAAATATAACCTACAAGATTTGCTAGGTTAACTACGCATCACATCTCTGGGACAGCATTTATATATAGAAGTAGTGGTGCCGGTTGTTTATAACCCCTGTATATATACGCTTGCCACCAACCTTTATGTGGAGTATAGTGCATCAATCACGCCTACGTTTATGATCCAGGGAAACCGTCAAGTCAGGCAGTTTCACTTCGAATGGGTAAGTGCAAGTGACGACTTTGCGGAAACGGAGTTACAAGGAACCATTCTGTGTGGAGACAATCAATTCCGGCGGCTTTCCTCTGCTTAAGTGCATTAGTGGTAAACACAATTTTGCTTTTGTTTAAAGAACCAATCAGCAATCCGCATATTACCCTGACGATAAGCCACAAGAGGTAGAACTTTGCCGGATGTTATATAATTCAGAAGTACTCCTTCCACTTCTTTAATTATTCATCATCGTAGATGAGAAGCCTATCGTTATCGTTAACCGTATTGAATTTGGGGGACCGATGTTCCGTTCTCCTGCAGACAAGATCAGTATGGCATGTAAGCGAAAGAAATCGACTATCAGATAATGGTACCTTTCGAGGCAGATGTCCGCACGCTTTTGTTGCGTACATTCAGTAGCAATTGTTAAATCTACCACTGGCCGTGATGTTACAGATCTGATTGGATGTTCATAGCCGAGTAGGCGAGACCTAACTAATCGTGTAGTAGGCCCTGTATTCGAACAGGATGGCGCCCATGTTGGGTGAAAGTTGGAGAAGTCTATAAACCCTTCACCGTTATTGTTACGGCTATCAAGGCTTCCATCATGGACAGCAAGGTGTTGTCAGAGCCCATCTTTGCATTTAGATCATCCATCACAATCCCAATGTTACCTTCTCTCCTTAGTTGAATTCTGCTCCTCAAGAAACTATCCTTCTCTTTTATTCGTACATCGGTGTGATGCTTTTTAACTTAGACCAGCGATCGGGCAGTCATGATCTTGTTAGATGTCGATTTCCAGGTCATGATAGCGCGTCTTTCAGTAACCGTCAACAACAGGCCTACCCTGGATTTGTGCCTGTTGGCACCAGCCATTTGGCTTTTCAAAGTACAAAAGCACAATGCTGTAAGAGGGAGAGGGATACTTTCCAGAGGCCCAACATTTCGCTTCGATCAAAACAGGAACCAGGAAGTATCTCACAAACAAACAAGATCGTTCCCGTGAGGTCAGTATCTACCAGCTCACAGGGCTTACTTGGGAATGTGTAATCTGTTCAGAAAGTGTACTCCCCGGGCAGCATTCAAAATCTCATACAAGGGCGACAGGTGCGTACAGTCCTCAACCGGGAGGCTGGGATTTAATATACGAAATATTATCATTGGGGCGAGTAAAAACTCGTTCAATAGATACAAATTTGCATGCCTAGCACACGCTTATATTCCAATTAACTGACGTGATAGGAAGGGGGGGGGAGGTAAAACTAAAATAGATTCTTTTAACACAGGTGGAATACTGTGGGTTCCCACCAAGGAAAACTGGACTCAAGAGTTTAATCAAGTCTTCTTTGGGATCAATTAGTGAAGAACTGGTGGAAGTATCCACATTTCGGAGGCCTTAATCATCCAAGTCGTATTGTACCGATCTAACATCCCATTGACGTCCTTGCAGTCCATTTAAGCACTTCAGTAGTATGCTCTTCCAGATCTCGCCTGGGTGAGTTTGAAGTTTGATTCACGTGAAAAGACCTATTCTGAAGAAGCCTAGATAATGTCATAAAAAGGCAATAAGACATTTGTGAGAGTACAATTTTTAAGTCCTTTTTTTAAGGTTTTGTGTAAAACAAAACCTTATTAAAATCGGTTTACTGTCTGCCTATCCGTCTTTTTTCCTGGAGGTGGTAATCTTCCAAAGACACTGGTATGCTGTTCCAGCGTGTGGGATTCCTCCCTTTTGGCGTTTTTCATTTGCCGATCAGAGGAAGAATCGAGTCCATCATAGATACGTGCCATCTCATCGGTCAAAATGTCGATCGGCATCATTCCGGCTACTGCATAGGACGCTTCGTCCGAGATGGTTCTATAACCACAGTACATTGTTAGGGCGATCTTTCTATACACTGCGCTCATCTTTTGAAGTAGGGTTTTGTGTGAAACAAAACATTAGAATCGAGACGGTGTCTGTCTGTCACACCCGATTTATTCGGGAGCGGCTAGACCGATTGTCATGAAAATTGGTGAGAGTATGTAATCTGGTGTTCCCTTTACATGCATGTTTACTATAGGAACTGGATCGGTTCATAAGGGATACAGATATTCCTAAGTGGCCACTACACTTCAGACGCATAGTATTGTAAACAAAATAAATGAGGCAACTTCTTTCAAAAATGCTTCTTACCTTAATGTTCTATCATTGTTTCTTCACTTTTCACATTATTCGTTATAGCCTCCATGGCTTTCGTTAATGCCGTTGCATCCTTTATGCTTAGTACCTGCAGAACTTGTGGCTCCGAACCGGGTGGTCCTTGTATCATCATTTGATGCATTCCCGGTGAAACGGTTATTGTTTCTAAATGATCACCATTTTCCACCTATAATCAGAACGAAAAACAAACAGGGAAAACTTTAGTCGATGATTATTTATTTCTTTAAGTGAAAAAGTGAATATTTTGTTGTGAAAACTTAGGAAAAACTGATATAAAATACCTACAGTTTGAAGGTAGCATAATATAATGATAAAATTGAACTGAAACTGAAAACTGAAAGAAAGCAATGCACACAAGTTTCAATCTGAAATTAAAGAGAAAATAAATCAAATAAAACATTCGGCGAATGGGAAACAAAAAGTAAATACATATCTTTCTTTTACGATAAGATTCCTGTAAAATTCATCCTACCCTCGCCTGGAAAATAAGTCACCCAACTAAAAGTAACGCCTACTAAACCAAACACCATGGATTCTTGTCAACTTTTCCACTACAAAGATCTCAATAAAAACAAATACGCAAGCATAATCTATAAACAAAATCATTTTATTATCATTTGTTTTTGTTTCATTTCAATTTAAGCTGGTCGTGCGTTGAAATAAATCAAATATAATTAAAATTGAATACATACTAATGTAATTATAGAAAAAAAATATTCAAAACAGGATAAAAGTAATTCAACAGAAAAATAAAATCTTATATAATATATGAATATATACAATTAATAGTTTACTTCAATTTTGGGCCAATTTTAGCGACTTACTAGCTTTCCTATCTACTTCAAAACTATTTACTTTGGTTCCAGTTTCTATTCTACTCTTATTTATAAAAATTTTGGGTTTCGTGCATCTTCTCGCTTCATACTACTATTCCTTTTGCATTTTTACAATTATTGTTTTTTTTTATAATATTTTTGCCGTTTTTGTTGTTATTATTGTCATATTTGTTAAATAAATTAAATGGAAATAAATAATTATTAAATCTTTGAAAATCGTATTTCATCTTTTTCGCCTAAATAGAATAAAAGAAAGAAATCGAGCAAATAAAAAATAAATTCACTACATTTAAAACGTTCATTCATACGTCGGCAATATCGGCACTATTGTAATTTTCTTTTATTTTTATTTTTTTAATTTATTCAATTAAAGCGTGCTTTACAATAATTAATGATATAATTTTAATTTTTGGTTTCTCTCTCTCGTTTAAAGTAAATTAACATCACAACGGATACTCGGATTAATCAAACTACTATAGTTATTAATAAGAGTAAATTGTACTACAATCATATGATCCCCTTCGTAGTGCCTTTTGATAAGTTTGGATGCACTACAAGACCAGGTTTCTTATTTGTTTGACATTCTTTGCAATCTGTGAATTAATCTGCAATCTTTAATTTCTCCCTCAAATACTCGACATCTTCTGACTTAGACTATTGACAGAAAATGAAATTCATTTTATTTGCTATATTAAATTATTCTAAGCTTAGTTTTAGCAGTTTGATTTTATCAAATATAAATGACTAGAAATGGCCGATTTTTTTTTTTATTGTGGGCGAAATCATTCAAGTCACTGATTTTAAGTTACAATTTTATTGTTAAGATAGGTGAGTGCTATTCCCTAGGTAAATGCGCGTTGAAAGAGAAAGGAATGATGTTGTGTCTCGTGGATGTTAAGTATTAAAGCGTATTTTTGTTGAATCTATTTTTTTTCCTTGTCGGAATCCTAGTAACATTTGAGTTGATCTGTATCATAGCTCCTCAAATCATGTTCTTCTTTTAAAAGACCCACAGCAGGAATGAACAGTTTCTTCTGGGAAGGAAGTCATTATATGACATTAAGCTTTATTTCATTCAATTTGGCTGCTGAAGACCATCTGTGGTCGTTAAGAGTTCGCTAACGACACGGGGAGTGGCACGCCATGATAACCCTCAAGCTTTATTATACCTGCGTCCTTGATAGTAACCTTGAGAAAGTTTCTTGGTGAAGAGCGAAGCGTGAATGACTGGTACACATCGGGCTGTTCCCGGAGCCGCGGGCAGCTTTCTGTGGATGTCATTGAGATGATGTGAGCTTCGTTTTGCCAAAGTGGTAGTTGTGACGTGTATCAGGAGCTATCCCTTTCAGGATAGTTATCTTGAGAAATTTTTTTGATAAAGAGCGAACGAAGAATGACTGATACACGTCGGGGCACACTGGCAGTGCCCGGAGCCACCGACAGCTCTCTGCGAATGTCAATGGGGTGATGTGAGTTCCATTCAGCCAAAGTGATAGTTGTGGCGTGCATCAGGAGATATTCCTTTCAAGATCTCAGTCGAAATCCTTAGCGATCGCTAATTCGTTCGTTAACTCCGAGATTAGCTAAGCGTAGGCCTCAGGGAAATGAACTAGGAGCTTTGCTCCTGGGGCTATGCTCGTTCCTGAATATTGTGGCATATTGTCTTGCACACGAGAGGAAGTACAAACTCCGTGAAGAAAAAAAAAAAATTTTGAATCCCCCCTTTGCATGTATGGCGAGCCCCCCTTTAAACTCCACCTAAATTGATGCCACTCGCTGTATGCGTGGGATTTCATAGCTCCTATCTGTCCACCAAATTTCGTTCGGATCGGTTTAGCCATTTTGGAGAAAAATACGTGTGACAGACAGACAGATAGACAGACATTGAATCGATTTTAATAAGGTTTTGTTTTACATAAAACCTTAAAAATACAAAAACGAAGAGATAGTAGGGGAAGAAGAAGAGCTGGGGACAACACGAATTTGTGTGCTGGCTGAAACATCAACGAGACTCCAAATTGCACACGACCAAATACAGAAGAAGTCTCGCAAACTGATGTGGCTGCCGGTGCGGAGACGGCAATGCCAACGCTTTGTAGTGTTCCTGTTCCGGATATAAGTTTAGAGAATATCGTCGAAACAGGGCAGTTGGCCTTAGACATAGTTAGTATCCAGCCAACTGCCTTTTCTAGAACTGAAGAGGAAAAACTTATCAGGAAATACGCGGCAATTGAGCAGCGTATGTGGTTTGCAACCTTCCTCTAGAAAACCTTCAGCAAATGTAGGAAAAACATGAATGAGTGGGAGACCACCTAGGGATCTATGAGAAAAATTCTACCCAAGCCTAGGACCTGCTTGATGGACGGTATAGGGGCCCTGATAGAAAAAGAGATTCTGGTACTTATTGTTGTCCTCGGATCTGACTAAAAGATCCCAGAACGCTAACAATGCGGTTCGTGGTCCAAAACCTCCTCAAGACAGGAAAGAGAGATCAGCCGGAAGAGAACCATTGATTCCTTTTGTATTGGTCGTGAAGGTGAATATTGTGTCACGGATGAAGTTTGAAACGACATTGCGAATCCCTGAAAATCCCGTCACGAGAGTGGATCCGTTTCCGTATGAAAAAGGTTGCGTGGTTTGTAGGTGACGAATCGAAAAGCAAAAAAAAAATTCCCAAAAAAATGACCCTTCTCGCTGGCTAGTTGGAGCCAAATTTTTAAATTTATAATGCCTCATTAGGATGGGAGATCATACTGTGCTGCAATTATTTCAAATGCGATATTGAACGAATATAACTCCATCCTGTACCCGGTAAAGCCTCATATGGTGGACAATTATCCAGAAACAGTGCAGCCCATTATGCAGAGAATTAATCAATTTTTCTTGTTCTAGTGCTATTCTTCCAATAGCCTTTGTGAAGTCCGCAGCAAAGGAAGACCAGGGAATTAGGGAAGCTAGAGAAACTACAGGGTCCGATCAACAAGTATCGGGACTGGTTCTAGAAATCAAAATTTATTATGGGTATCATTAAAATTATTTACACTTAGTTCAGCGTGTCTGTCCCTCGTCAAAAGCCCGTTGGAAGTCGGTTTCTGAAATACTGTTGAAAGCCTTTATCGTCCCCGCTTGAACCACCTTGATTTGCACCGTTCGTCTAGAAAACCCTCAGTAAAAGAATGAAAAACAGGCAGATGTAACTGCACCATATTTCAGCAACAGAGGACACGTGGAAAACAGAAGTAACTGTACATCCCGCTGCAAAAACCGTAAGCTCCAAACGGGTGACTATCTGGGCTTGAAAACCGAACTGGCGAAAAAGTGAAAAGAGGATACATTTGGATGAGATTTCATCAAGGTGATTTCAAGGCGTCAAAAAAGAAAACAAAGGGCTACAAGAAACAACCCGCTGATAGAAAACCGTTGATCTAAAATTAAGGCTGATACAAATGGTACAGCAAAAATGGAGGATCAGATCGCCAACTCTGCTCATTAAATCTTCACTGAGATCCGATATAAGATCAAACCCGAAGACAGTGACGCCGAAATTTATTCAATATGGAAAACCAAGGACAACAGAGTACTCGCTGGTTAAGTCCAAGGATAACTAAGGGACTGCCAAGAGGATACCAGGAAAGAAGGCTCTGTTTTCTAGCCTACAGCTTACAGGGGCTGTCCCAAAGATTCCCGGAATGATTTTTTGTAATTGAGAACGCTGGGTGGGGGTGGGGATTGACGTGAGAGCTTTAGGCGAAAAAGTTGGTGAGACATCTAGTTCCGAAACGAGGCCGGTGCCAGTCGCCTGCAAACAGCTGTTGAAGTAGAGGTGCAATGGAGCAACGTGCTGCAATCAAATTTTGTGTCAAACTGGGTGGAAACGAATTGGAGATGCTCAAAATTCCTCCGAAGGATAATGAAAAAACCAAGCTTTCATGTGACTTAAGAGGTTTCGAGAAGTTTGGGAGTCTGCCAACGACGACGACGGTTCGGGACGCCTACCGACATCCCAAACGGAGGACTCGGCGCAAGAAGCAGTCAAGTTTTGAACAAAGACCGACCATTAAGCGTTCAATTGGTTAAATAGGAGTTCGGGAACTACAAAACAACCGTTCATTGCATTTTAAGAGATGATCTTTAAATGGGGAAAGTCTATGACACCGAAGTTCTGACGAGTGAGGCAAGGGAATAGCGCTTATTGAAGCGCCAGGAATTTCATCAATACTATGAAACGGATTCAACATTTTTGGAATGAGTGATAACAGGGGACAAGACGTAGATTTTTTAGTATGACCCCAAATCAAAACGAGTGTTTTTTTGTATCGAAAAGGTGTGGTTTACTGTAAATTTGTACCACAAGGATATGAAGTACTCAAATGATTACGCAACAGGGTTCGACACGTCCGAAGGGAGGTTTGCAACAATTGGATGTTGCGCTATGTCAACGCGCCAAGCTACACCACGCTCATTATCTCTGAGTTGAAGTCCAAACAGAATATGACAACCTTGGCCAACCCGCCGTACAGTCCCGATTTGGCTTCAACGAACTTCATTTTGCTCCCTAGGATTAAAAGAATCTTCAAAGGAATTCGACATGGGACACTGAAGGTGGTAAAAGTAGCGACGATAGCTTTGAAGAGAATTCCAGTTATTGATATTAAGGTCGCCTTCTATGATTGAATGAAGCATTGGCAATGGTGCATCGGATCATGGAGAAAGGGGTCATATTTTAAAAAGTTCTGAACGCGACAGATCATTTTGGACGAAACCGCTTAAATTTTGCATCTTGGGTGCTTGCACAAGGATGAGGGTTCCGCGGATCGCAACCGCGAAAGCATGTTGCTTTTCAACTGGTCCGGTCCGCCATTAAGTGGATGGTGGAGTCCCTCAATTCTTAAAAAAAAAATCCTGTATGTGCACTTTAGAAATCGGATATGTTGACTGTCTTAGGACGAAAACATAATGAAACGATGAACCAAGGGTCTACGAAAGCGGCCAGCAAAGCGTCGAAGGACAACAGAGGGACTACACATAGCGGTGAGTGAAGGTCAAGTATCCCACATTTTGTCCTTTGATTTCAACAATTTGGTCGCCACTAATACCGGAAGTTTGCGCGCCATTTCACTACGTTTTTCACCTTACAGAAAAGGCCAAAGTGGAAAGGGTCACTAATAACCGGACAGACAGAACGTTTGAATGGACCATGTTTCAGAGGGAAACGAATCCTGGAAATGGCGATGAGAACGGGGCTGGTAGTTCTAAATTCTGGTTTCAGTGCTTAGTGCTGAACAGATGGACCGCATTGTTTCAATCAGTGCATCAGCAGTGTGAAACCTAGAGAGAATGGTTCACTTTCGCTATGAAAAACCTGGAGAATGCATTCCTCTTTATGAAAAATAAAAAGGCGTCAAGATCTCGACAGAAGTACATAAACTGGAGTTTTGGCCAAACCTACTAGTCAGCGCAATATTGCTTCAGTGGGGCATTCCTTCTTGCCGCTGAAAGGTGGCGAGCCTCGCACCATCAGCAAAGATAAATTAGACTCTGAACTACCGCTTGCATACCGACCACTCTCTATGATTTACACAATCGGGAAGACGCTCGAAAAGCTCCCGAAAGTGAATCATGCTGCCGGGAATCTATCACCAAGACAGCTAAGTTTAAAGCATGGGAATCCACAGAAGTTGTCGCCATGGAAATCGTGGATGCGGTCGTCGGGATAAGGAGCACAGCCGTTGATTGAGTAGTGCTCCTTACAACGCTTTATGCTAGGCACATTGTTTCCATGTGCGGAGTGGATATTGAGCGATTATCTTAGTGACCGTTCTCTACTAAATGAGATTCGGTGGATAAAGATTACTACGAGAGGAGAGGAGGGGGCATTCTAAGGCCAGATCTCTGAACGCTTTCTACGATAGTGTGCTAAGACTCTGGTCGGTTAGGTAGATGATCTTGCGGTATTTGTTGCCGGACGTACTAGTGAATAGACGCAAAGCTGACTTGGCACATTGATCCGAAGTGTAAAATGAATGAACGCTCATTGTTTCAGTCTTGCGCTGGAAAAACTGAAGTAGCTATCTCGACTGAAAAGGAACTCCGACTCTTGGCAGTTGCAGTCGGCGAGATGATTATAGAATCAAAGCCGACGATTGCATTGCGATAAGTGCGAACCAAACTGTTCTACTCTATGGCGTGCTCGTAACAAGGAGGTGTACCATAAGCGCCTTGCTCATATACAGGAACGAAGTGCCATGCTAGTGGCGTCTGCCTAACATACTGCCTCAAAACCAGCTGGGTGGTAATCACGGGAGCGATCACCGTCGCCCTCTTTGCTAAAGAACCACCTTAAAGCGCAAAAGATGTCAATCACGTTAATCATGAAAAATATGCATGTAGCCATATGACTCCTCCAAAATCAAGTCTCTAGAGAAAGATCTTCTTCTGGTTATGATACAATATGCTCAAAATTTGATCTTGAACTGGAATCAACGCTGAATTGTCTAGAAAGACCCGACTTACACCACTTAAGCTTGCAAAACGATGGATTTTTCATTGAGAAAATGTTTTAAAAATTTTATGACTACCGAACTCACTCGACTTCAACCATATAGGTTTTTCGGTTCAGGGAATTTTTGGAAGGAAAGCCTCCTATCCTAGGTCTTGAATGAAGTGCTCTAACACACTTCTAGGCCCTGATCCAATATGGATTGTTGCGCCAACGATTATTATTATTATAAAGCCTCCTATCGCGCAGTCAATTGAAAAGTACTACAATTCTCTGCTGATTCCAAATGGAATTTGGAAAACCACACTTTCGTTGATACTGGCAAAATTTCCACCCTGGAAATTACTACGTAACAGTCTCCACCAAACGACACAAAAACAACATTATTCCTTTTTCATTTCAACGCACAAAATCATTCACTATCATTGATTTTGAACAGCATCCGGCTCAATTTTTATGGTAGGCTGTTGTTGAGGTGTTTGTGATTGATGCTGACACTGTGGTGGACTGGACGTTGCACAAAGCTCCACCTTAAAATTGCCATTATTGCTATTATTGTTTGGGCCGATATTATTTGGTAAACAAGTCTCAACGTTTTGCGAGTTGATGACAATCGGTTTTGTCTCATCAACATCATTATCACACACAATATTCGACGAATCCTGTTGGTGTTTACGTTTTTTATTTGGTGTCGTTTTCGATATTATCGACGATGCACGCGTACTATTGGTGTTATTATTCTGACAAATGTTATTATTATTTAGAAAGACTTTTGATTGTATTGAATTTTGATTTTGACTAGAATTATTACTATTATTATGGTGACTGATATTGTTAACAGCCGTTAATGTGTTTGGAGGCGGTGCCGCTGCTACGAGCGTTGCGTTTGGTACACTACTATTACTACTAGTGCTACTATTGTTGATAATATTATTGGCACTATTACTACTATTCAATTGGCAACGAACTGGAGGATTTTGTAAAATGGCACGAAATATTTTCCCCGATGTAGAACCTTGTATTGGATAGCATTGAAATGAATGGTTATTTGAATCTACCTGCATCGGTGTTATACACACGGTTCCATCGCCGTTCGGATGTAATTGTTGAATGTTTGCAACCATTGTTTGATACATTGATGCTGATACAGGAACTGTTATCATACTGCTTACTGAAACTGGATAGCCTGAAAGTATAAAAAAATAGTAAACCTCAATAATTTCGTCATTTCTGGCACTCAAAGCATTTGGTAGCCCAAAGGATGAATGTGTTACAGAAAAAGGAAATACTAGACGTGGTAGGTATGCATATTAAATAGCAACAGAAACAATTATAAATGTGAACGATGGAAAAGAGGTGGCCAGATTTTATTCCATGTTAGACTCGTTCTCATTAAGAGAAAACCGAATGGAGATAAAGACCTGTAAGGTGTTGTCGAATTTAACATCAAAAGAGACCCTAAGTGCGCGGATAGGATACCTAATAATCTGCAAATATGAGTTCGTACTCTATCTTCCAGATTGTGTATTGAACAAAAGAGTCTTGGGAACACGAAAACAAAATGAGAGACGAAAGGAGACATCTTACGGTGCAGGGATACCAAGGCCCTTCGTAAGTGAATAGGCAAATCGACGGCCCAGCGTTTAGGCCATAGTTGGTTTGGTAGTTGACTTCACCATTTATTTTTGCAGAATCGAAGAAAATCGAAATATATAGGTCAAGTACGCAAATCAAATTGAAGAAATAAAGACAAGATTCCAGCTGACCAATGAAGCTTACTCCTTGGTTTTTCCTATTCTAAAATGAAAATGCATTCACACGAAGAAGAACCCGCGCAACTACAAAATGATCGTCAAATTTGTGCTGTCAAGACAGCAGCGTGGACATAAACTCAGACAACAATAAAAATACAGAATGCTTTTGAAACGTAGGTGGTATGCAGATATATTGGAAGAATGGAAGATGAATGGCGCATGAGGGACAGCAACGAATTGTATGAAATATTGGTGAGCTAGAAGTCTCGATGGAGGTACGACTACAAACACTCCATTGAATTCGTCAACTACGCCGTATGGACGCTATAAGAATGCTCAAAAGGGAATTCAAACGGAAAATTGACGGAAGGAAGGTGCAGCCGAGGACGATGATGAAAAGCTATCAAATGTAAGAAATTGAAGGGCCCAGTCTGAAAGAAACAAAGGGTCGAAACGGATTTTAACACTACGAAAAAGAAGGTTTTATGATATGATCATGATATTTGGCATTAAAAAACAAAGAATTAGTATTTTGTTTAAGAATCGAGGGATTCCTAAATCCGCCATCCACTTAACGGCGGACCGGACCAGTTGGAGAGCAACATGCTTTCTCGGTTGTGGTCCATGGAACCCTAATCCTCGGACAATCACCCAAGTTGCCAAATATGACTTGCGGTTTTGTCCAGGGAAGAGACAACTCATCAGACACTGCCTATCCTCTGCCCTGGACGAAGCCGCAAGCCATATTTTGCAACTTAGGTGCTTGCACAAGGATGAGGACCACGGAACGTCCTGTCCGCCAGTAAGTGGGTGTTCGGTCCGCCTTTAAGTGGATGGCCGACTTAGGAATGCCCCAATTCTTAAACAAAATTTTAGTTTAGTTTGGATTTACTGATACGCCTTTCCCT
Organism: Hermetia illucens; assembly: GCF_905115235.1. NCBI lineage: Eukaryota > Metazoa > Arthropoda > Insecta > Diptera > Stratiomyidae > Hermetia > Hermetia illucens. The sequence continues at coordinate 9,878,226 of NC_051852.1, forward strand.
ATGACATATATTACTCGTTGCTTTGCCGTTTTGATTAATAATTATACTCGAACATTTATTTCAATATCAGTCACTATTCTATGCAAAAAATCGGAATAACGTTTCAGCTGGTCGTGGCTCCTGAATAAATATTTTTCCCTTGGGTCGTCGGTTACTATTTTTGAGACCATTTCTCTATAAAAAAATAGCACTGTTGGCAGGTGATTGCGCTCAAGCGCGGTTAAGAGCTAAGACTGTCAACTCTTCTTTTGGTTCAGCCTTTATCCCGTTCACAAGCGGGATTAGCTCGTCCTGATCGATTTCGCTATTTTATTTTATCAAATGCCTGATCTGGATGCAATCGCAAGACTTTTAAATCCCCATCCAACGTATGAAGGCACCCTTGTTTCGGCCGGCCTTTTGGTCGTTCACCATCGACTTCGATGTTCAGACCAATCTTGGCAAGTGAATTCTCGTTAGCGCGAATTACGTGACCATACCATTGAAGACACTTCTCTCGCAGTTTTTCCACAATCGGTGCAACTCCTTATCGATCGGCGTCTCACGCCACTAGTCCAACGCAATATCTGCGTCTCCATTACCGCAAGACGCCGTTCATTGTCTTTTATAGTCGGCCAACACTCAGAACCATAGAGAGCGGCAGGACGGACGACATTGTGGTAAATTTTAGATTTGAGACGTTCATTGATACGTCGATCACAAAGAACACCAGTTGTGGAACGTCACTATATCCAGGTTGCGTTAATGCGTGAAGCAATTTCAGAACGCAGTTCTCCATCGGCTGATAGCATTGACTCGAGATATTTAAATCGCTCAGTACTGGGCAGGTCACTGCTGCTGACAGTGATTGTGCGTGTTTCACGGGGATCGGTCGTCAAAAATTCAGTTTTATTTTTTATTCAGATTCAATCTGAGACCGTGTTTCATGAGGCATCATTGCATTTTTGGACAAGTTGCTCGAGATCATTTTTGTTCCATATCAAAAACAAAGAGGTGTGGTGAGAAGGCGTTTTCTTGATGAACGTCAACAGAGACACGAAGCGATTTTGATACACCCGCCAAACTTTACTTTTCGGATCGTAGTAGAGCAATTGAACCCAGCGCACGAGCTATTCTGACACTAAGTGTTGACGTAGAGGATACCAGATGAGTCTGTCTGGCACATGGTGAAACGCTTTCTCTGGATCCAGAAATGTTGCTGTCAGGTTCGCCGAGGAAGGAGGAAAACGGTTGTTCACCCCAGACTTGGAGTTTTCTTATGGGAATAAGGACTTTAACAAAATGAAATTGATATAACTTTGATTCCGGGTACAGAGTCTGCCAATACGACTCTGGTTGCCAGTCAGCGTAAATCTCGTTGACCATTTTAATCCTAAACAAAAAAAAAAATATTGGGTTAGTGGAATCTGCAAGCGCGAAGGAAGATCTTCATCTTGTAATCAGGGAAGGAGAAGAACTTTGTTGGCACGAAGCCAGAGATACTCAAGAATAAACTAACTTGAACATTCGTTATACCAATCCTCTACGATTTGATATCATCGATGAAGCAGATCAAATAGAAGAGTACCCTTTTTTTGTCGAAATCAATAGGACCCTATTTATCTATGAAAGCCGAAAAACCTTCATCCTTCATGCCAGCGTGATGCTAAATGATTGTTATGCACCGAATCTGTCGCTCAGCATTCTCAGAGCACGCATAACAACGAATATTTTCGTTTCTAGCTAGAAGGTCGCTAACGCTTGACAACTCACAAGGTGCCATGGAAAGGAAGAGATCGAGCGTGTGGCCCAAGGAGTTTATGGTGGTATTGAAATTGAGGGCAAAGCAAGTGTTCATAAAGGAAGAAACTAGAAGGGAAAAATGGGAGAGGTTGTTGGAAGGAATTGGATGCTAGGATGATTAGGCCAGTGGAGTGTGGGGATGTTAAAATCTCCGAAAAGGAAGAAAGGGAGGATAGGCAATCTGACAGTAAGGAGTTCAGACAAACTGCCAAACAATTCTTCATACAAGTGAGAAGGGCAAGAACAGAGGACGTATACACAAGATACAATGAACGGGAGGAAATTAGGCGGGGAGACACGAAGAGCAATACAATCAAAAGGAAAGCCAAAGGAGGAGAAGACGAGTTCGGCGGAGAGTGCATCTTTTATTGCAATTAGGACCCCCACCGCCGGTGGATTTACGGGATGCATCCCTCATCCCTGTCACAGGGGAAATTGGAGTACCTTTCGAGAAGCTCGGAGTTTAATATAGCATCGTCCAGGGAGCTTTCGAAGATACAGACGGCATGGTGTTGTTGGGCCAGCGCGGATAAATTGAAGGCCTCCAGCTTCTTAAACCCCTAGTATTTTGATAAAATGGATCCAGTTACATCGCTCGGCGAGGCAGGCGGATTGTCCTTAAATTGGGGCACTTGTATGGCGTGATGAATTCAGGCCAGAAAAAAAGTTATCGAGGACGTCAACTTCATGTGGATAAGTCATCTTGAAAGACGCAATCACCCAGTCAATGTTGTTGTCTTTTTGTCAGTTTGACGCAGGACAGAGGAGAAAGTAAACCAACTTTGCTCTTTTCCAGGTGTACAAGCTTAAATCCGCTGTTTGCTCACATATGATGTCAGTGAGCGTATCAAGCTGCTATGAGCACGCCATATTTTTTTTTTTTAGTTCGACATTTGTCAACAATTGTCAGTGCATATCATCAGCAATTTCATGCAAAAACATTTTTTTCTCTCCAATAATTATGTCCAGTTTTCTTCCCAGAAAGAAGCATTTGCGGGAGGCTCTGATTTTTTGCCGCCGCTGAATTGCATCGAATGCTTGTGGAGACCTACGGTGACAATGCTCTATCGAAAACAACGTGCCGAGAATGTTTCTGTCGGTCCAAAGATAGCGATTTCGATCTGAGCGGCAAGGAAGTGAAAACGCAGAAAATGCACGCAAAGCAATTAGGTGTTTCTCAACAAGCTTTTTTTACGTGCAATGGGTAAGGTTCAAAAAATCGGAAAATGGGTGCCGCATGAATTGAATGAAAGGCAGATGGAGCGGCGCCAAAACACATGCGAAATCTTGCTTGCAGGACACAAAAAAAATTGTTTTTGCATCGGATTGTGACTGGCGATAAAAAATGGATTTATTTTGAGAATCCTAAACGAAAAGAATCGTTTGTTGATGCCGGCCAACCAGCGACATCTTCTGCAAGACCAAATCGCTTCGGACGGAAGACGATGCTGTGCATTTGGTGGAATCAGCGGCGTATTGTCTACTATGAACTGTTGGTGCTCAGAGGTGGCGGCGAGGAGAACCTCCATAGTGGTGGCACCGGGAGACGCTGTAATCACTTTGGTTTGCCGGCCGTGATTCAGTAGGCGAATGCTCCAAAGGCCTAATCAGGGCGATCAGACCCGAGTCTGCACGGGGACTCATCTGAAGTGGCAAATTGGTCGCGAAACCCTACCAGGGGTATACTGGTACCATGGGAACCGGGAAAGCCCCTGGACTCACATATTTCGGGTGAACTCCTGTTGTATGTGAGGACAGCTCGGTTATTTGCGGTTGGCCCCCCTAGTGAGAGTTTCATGGTGGTTGTGGTTATGTCAAGCGAGAAGAGACCTTCGGGCCTCGACGTGGTGTTGCGTATCAACACGGGTGCCGTACTCCATAGTTCGGTAGAGATTTAGGTAATTCTTGCATCCACCAGTATGAATGCTAAGCCATGCACTTGGTATAAACTGGTACCGTTGTTGCTTGTCTCAGCGGGGCTCTGATTGTGGTCACAAAATCAATCCGTGTCTGAAGAGGACCGTAGGATTAAGTCTCACGACAGGTGCCTACGTAAAACACCATGGGCTTCACTATGAACTGTTGAAACCTGGTGAAACTATCGATGCCTACCGTTATCACCAACAACTCATCAAATTGCATCGTGCTCTGAATGAAAAACGGCCGAAATATCAAGAAAGACATGAAAGGTTGATTTTGCTCCATGATAATGCTCCGCCGCATACGTCGAAAACAGTTCGAAACTACTTAAAAACGCTCAACTAGGGATGCTACCCCACCCCGATTATTTACCAGACCTGGCCCCATTCGACTATCGCCACTAGCTCGCTGGGCAGTACTCCAATTCTTACGCAAACGTCCGAAAATGGCTTGATGGTGTGGTTTGCCTCGAAAGATCAACAATTTTATTGGCATGATATCCATAAATTACCCGAGAGGTGGAAAAAATGTGTAGATAGCAAAGGCCAGCATTTTGAATAAAGTTTTCTTTGGTTCCTATAAAAAAAAACCTATTTTTCTTGGAAAAAAAAACAGCGGATTTAAGCTTGTACACTTGGTATATACTCCAGTGCATCGTCCGTAGAAGTTGCGAACAATAGCCTGGGGATAAAGAGCTCTTTAGGTAGGGACGCCACCTTTAGTTCAGGTCCGCTGGTATGGGTGGATGAAGTGTCAGGATATATGGCATCGGTGGGAAGTGGAGCTTCGTTGGTGACGGAAACGATGTCAAAAAGTGGAGCGGCTGTGTTCCGATTCGTGACTTGCTGAGGACGCTGATATTGTCCCGTTGAAGGTGCGATGGAGCGAGACAGGATCAGAGGGTCGGCGGACCGTAACTAGTCGCATAGGGGCCACTGAATTAACGCGATCGATCTTAATAGTCTGGAATTCAAAGCACGTGTGCGACCATTAATCCCAAAATTACTTAGAAGCAACTACGCATTAAATATCGAAGCTTAGTGGGATACTTTATGAACATTCGCATAAGCTTCTAATGAAGTTTTTGTCTTTTTTGCTGGCATTATCTTACGTAATGGAAATTGGATCATTCCTCTTCACCCCCGTCGAGACAAAGACTGAATTGAAATCAATAGCTGGCTTTGCTTTGTTTCGATTTTCCATGCCAATGTCAGGCTTTTCTCAACCAATAAAACAGTGATTATTTCTCCATTTAAAATGTCGTCAGCATATGGGAAAAATAAAATAGAAAAACAACAAAAAGCGAGTAATTATTAACTGTCGTCAAAGCCGCCAAACGGAGCGACTCCAAGTCTAGGGTGGTGATTGAATGAGCCCGATATTGGGGCATCGAGCCCTCATCAACGCACTCTGAGAGCTGCACGACCGCAAAACGCCTTCGCAGATTAGTCAACCTTTCAGTTGCTATTGTGAAATTGCAAATAATGAGAATCGCTTTTCCTATAAAGATGAATAATAATTTTTTTTATATAATATTTATCTATATGAATACGTACGACGTCCAGTGGGCTTAGTACTCGTACGTGGGATTTTCAGTGTAGAACCTGAGTTCAAGTGAAGCCTCTCCACGTACTCGTACGTAGCTTTTGCCTGATGGCTGTCATGTCAGCATGTAGGAAGTATCTGTATCTGAACCAGCGCATATGGCGAAATAACGATTATTGAAATATGAAATATCAACAGCCACCCGATTAATTATGGAAAATCGACTTCTTAAGCTGTTTTTAAAGCCAAATATGTAAATAGGAAGCGATTGAGGCGGTTTGTGTACTTCCATGCTGGCGTATATGCACATGTATGGTTATAACTACCAAAAAGTTATCGAAATTGAGGTAATCTCGCTCATAAAATACATACATTGATATTCGAATAAGATCTGATTAAAAGTTTCTCGTCAAATTTTAGTTTGATTTGATCGCAAAATTTAGCGCTTTTCCAGATTTTCGTTGTTAAGAACTTCTTCAGGTGAGAATCCTTAATCAGGTTTCGGGGAATTTCCGCTTTCTTGTAACAACAAAGAAATTTATATCTAATCGTGTGGAAGTTTCTTTAACCTTGGTGTTTTCTATAAATAGAAGTATACTCCTTGAAGAGCTTGGTAAACCTCGAATGTTCATGTATTCAACCAATTAGACTAAAGTTTAGTATTAGGTGGTTGGCAGATGATTTGGCAATATCTCTATGAAGAATAAGAAGAAAGCCGCCAGAACCTGACGGTATCACGGCTGAGGTACATAAAATGGTGTTTCACTCTCGCCCGACCTTCTGCTAGGTGCATTCACCACTTGCCTAAAGGAGAGCAGTTTTTCTTCCCGCTGGCAGGCAATGAGGCTTGTGCTGATCAGTAAAGCGCAAGCTGTATCTGAGTTGCCCTGACCACTTGAATCAGCCGGGAAAGTGCAACAAAAGTAGACTTGCAGAAATGATAAGTGTTTGGTGGGTACTTATCTTCAAGGCAATTCCATTTTAGAGCAAGGAGATCCACAGTGGGTACTGTTATAGAGAGTGAGGTCATGGATGCGGCTCAATTCGATGAGGACGAGAAGTATTTCTCGCAACGCCTGATGTCGGAAACTTAAGCAGACGCAACAAACGGTTGAGTCCCGCCCTGTTATCGAGAACAGGGTCGCTGGATAGTTTCACGTCTTCTCCGCATACCAGCTCCGTGGGACTTGCATCAAATTCTTTTTGATTGGCTGTCGGCAAGCCAAGTAGAATGGGTGGTAGGACCTACGACCAGCAGGGTACATCATGTGCCCTTATAGCGGCCTTCAGTGTCCTGTGCCACCTTTCGGGCATCTCTTTGGACTGCGGGTCGTACGCGGTTGTCCGGTGGCGTTTAAAGCTGTGGAGTTTGCCCCTCTGACAAAAGGGAGAACTCAAACTGCACAACGGCACACCAAAGCGTGGAATCCATTCTCGACAGAGGACCTTTGCATAAGACTGTGCAGTAATATCTTTCAGAGGTGTTACCTCAGGCCACCGCGTGAACCTATCGGTGATTGTGAGGCAATACCTGAAACTGTGCGAGTCTCGCAAAGGGCCAATGATGTCGATGTGGATTGTATGGAAACGCTTGATGGATAGGGGGAACGCTCCTACCTCTTTCCTCACATGCTTTGTATTCTTGCACTTCTGGCATGCGATGCATTGTCTGGCCAAAGAATTAATGTCCTTTTTCATAGACGGATAGAAATACTTTGCGGCGACTAACCAATTCGTTCCCCGAATGCCTGGGTGCCCCAGATCGTGAATGGCGTTAAATACATCTTTTTTGAATTCGCTCGGAATATATGATCTTGGTCCCTTGTCAGGCCTCTCGCAGCATATACTGGTTGGTCCTTAAGCTTTGAAGGGCTGAGTCGTAGTTCTACACTTCAGTGATTGCCGAAAAATCGACGGTGGCGGGGATCTCGACCTCTGCAACACGTAACAAAGGGTTAGAAACCACGTTATCTTTCCTAGACAAGTGTTGGAAGTCGGAAGTGAACTGGCTGATAAAGCTCAAGTGTCGAAGTTGGCGACGGGACGCTTTGTCGGGCTTTTGGTTCACAGTAAAAGTGAGTGGCTTATGGTCCATGAAGAATGTGAATGGCTTGCGTTAAAGGGAATAATGGAAGTATTTAATTGCGGGGTAGCGGCTAATAACTAGGTCCTGCAGTTCCATTGAGCATGATTTAGTTGTTTAGAGACGAAACTCAATGGCTGCCAGATTTGATTCACTTTTTGGTGAAGAGCAGCATCTACGGCAATGTCTGAGGCATCGACGAACACGGTTAGGGGTGCATCTTGCTGAGGGAATGCTAGAACTGTAGCATTCATCAGCTGTTGCTTGGGGAATTGAAACACTTTTACAGCCTCTGGGACCCACACAATCAGACGATCTTCGATTTTGGGCCCAGATAAGAAGGCGTTAAGAATCGATCGAAGTTTAACATGCCCAAGATTCTTCTAAGATCCTTAACAGCTTTTGGAAACGAGAAGCTCGAAATCGCTTCCACCTTGACTGGGTCCGAGTGGATGCCTTCAGGGGTAATCCGTTGAAAAATAGACTCAATTCTAAATGCTCGGACTCAGAGGAAGACGCGACCGGAACATCATTCCAATATACGAAATAGAAATGGATGTTTTGCAGTGGATGAATCTCAGAAAGGTTGCACAATCCAAATGTCAGCCTAGTGAACTTGAAAAGTCTGGAAAGGGTGTTAATGAGGAATCTGCGGGTTGTCTGTCTTTAGGAAATGTCCTCAGATTCGCAACAGCTTGCAAGCGATGGATGCAGGAAAATATCAGAAGATAGTACAATGAACCAAATACATGGCCAGAGTGATTGGAACTTCACTCAATATCTTTCATCACTCTAGTCCCAGTCTCTAGTTTGTAAGCTTAGATATCATAATCAACACACACTATTGTTATATTGTCGTTATCACATTTTAATCTTCAATCATTAATTCTTCTTTTTCAATTTGTGTAATAAATTCTTCTTTTTTAATTTGTGTAATAAATTCTTCTTTAATATTAATATTGTTGTTCGTACCTTGTCCATCCTCGCCTGTAATTATAATTTGACCATCTTGTCCTAATGTGGCCTCCGTTAAATCCACAGTCATATTCTCTGCATGACCATTGGCATCAGTCAATTGTTGAACGGTCTGTATTGTTGCACCTGTTTCACCTTGGGCTGTTGTATGTAGCTGTAATCCCAAAAGAAAGTAATTACTTGGAATGATCCAAGTGTTTATTTAGGCCAAATTAATTACCGTCGCGACACCTTGCACCTGGGCAGTTGTACCATCGGGAAGTGTTATGATAGGATTATTTGGATCGACTTGAATTAGTGATAGCGTTCCGTCCGGGTTTTGTATTGTTGATAACACCGTTTGGGTATACTGAAATATATACAGGAAACTTTATCACGAGGTTGCAACTAGGGGAGTCAAAGGGAATATTATTTGTTAAACGAAATCCAAATATTCAAAATAAAATGGAGAAAAAGAAAGGGTTAGCTTTCGTGATATTAAAATTAGATTAAGCTGCTGATTGGCAACGAAAAAATTCGCTTTCCTGGTAGAGATGAAACAAAAATTGATCTAGATGCTTCCTGTAGGTTATCCAAGGCGTTCTTCTAGATAGAAATCGCATGTGATACCGATCAAGTGATCCAAAATTTATCTGATTCAATATTCAGTGCGATTTCTTTCGATTGAAATGGAAATTTACCCTTAAGGTTGCTTCTTTATGGAAATCCCACTGTTTCGAAAGACTTAACATCTACAAAAAGCATCCATAAACAAAAATATAATCCAGTTTTTCGCGTTAATAACCGAAAAAAAATAATCAACGAACAACACACATATGTAAACCAAGGGCAGAAAAAAAAGGGAACCCAAAAAGTAATTAGCGATATCGAGGGGATAACACAAGAAAAAAAAAAGAAACAGCGCAACGAAACGAAAACTATCAAAATCAAATCAAATCAAATCAATTTGAACTCAATAATTAGTGTCGTGATATGAATTTGGTTAGTACGAACATCGACATCACTTATTGTCATCGGGTCGAGGCAAACCTGAGCGTTTGCGATCGTTTGTGCTGCACTTTGCGTTGTTTGTATTTCAATTTTCGTTGATCCATTATTTGATTGTGTTTGACTACCCGACGATGTTGTTGTTGTATTTACAATCGTTCCCGAATTATGTAATTTCAATACGCCAACCTGAATTTTGGATGTCAATGTAATAAGATTTAAGGAAACATGAGAAATCGTTTATTGAGAATATCATTCAATATCTCTTAGAATTGGGTTGATAGAAAGTGTTAGTTTTAGAGTGATTTGACCCTGTAAGCTGCCAGCAATTGAGACTCACATTATTAGTACTTCCTGTGGTGGTAGTCGACACATTGTTTCCATTATTCACCATTTGATTGACCTTGTCCTCTTCGTCAGAGAACGTTGGTAAGAGATCTTCCCGGCCGTGATATCTGTAGCAGTTTATGACTATTTTACGCAACGCATGGGTCCAACTTATCTGCATTTGAAACATTAAGATTTAATCTTGCTTGCAAGTGATTGCATTATTTTACCTTCTGTTTCTCCTCCTCAGTTCTAGCGTCCATTCTCACATTGGCCCAAGGTAACTCAAGCGGCCACCATGGTGGACGCGTTGACTCTCTACCCCATCCGGGCTTTCCACGACCCGTCGAATATTTCAACATTAACGGAATGAATGCCCGCAATTGTGCTTGTGTCATCTTTTCAACGGGCGTTGGAATACCATCAATTATCAGCGGTGGAAGTTCAAATAGGGATGGATCTTCTTGCGGTGGAGGTGGGGCTTGTTGTGCCAGTGCAGTCTCTAACTCTTCCATAACAATACCTTTTAAATTTCGGACGACATCTTCAAGTGGTTTAGCACCGAAAACTTTATAACTTGTATTCGGTTTGCCAGGTGTAGCTACTAATACTATTGCCTGTTGCCCTACACGGCCTGTGAACTCATAAATGATTTGGCGTAGTTTACGGAGTAGACGATTTTGTTGTCGTTTTCGTATCGACGGATTCGTTTCAAATGAATGCGGTCGTTTACGTTTTTTGGCTGATGCAATTGCTGCCGCGGCCGCTACTCCTACCGGTCCTGCCGCCGCCAATTGTGATGTCACCTCATCGTCCATGTGCATTTGCATAATGTCCTGACCGTCGTCATAGGTGCTACCCGGACTACTTGGCGGTTCATCATCATCATCATCTGATTGACCACTCATAGCACCATCCTCGATCATTTCAATTTTGTACGTTTTATTCACAGTTGTTGTGTGATTTGTTGTGCTCGTTGTAACGGTGGAGGCGTTCATGATGTCGCGAAATGATTTTTTTCTGTCCCGTCTGCGAAGTGTTTGCCTTTTCCCCGGTGTTACCACCGGATATGTTTCGGGAGAGGACACTCTATGTGGAGACTGAATTAAGTAGACTGGGCTCCTTTTAATTTTGTTTCAGAAGAACGCTATATGAGAGAAGAAGTTATTCAATTAAGTGTAAATTCAAGTAATAAAAAATGGGAAAAAAAAATCCCTAACATTATATTTGATGTGAATTTAGAACAAACACAAATAAAGGGAAAAATTAACAAAATATATATGCAAGAAGGTTACAAACAGGAGAATTAACTCGAGATTAAAAACGGGTCAAGGAATTCTGATCACCAAAAGGAGATGGTGTGGTTCTAAATCGAGTGCGCAGATGCGTTCTGCGCATACCTTACATGTTATGTGTGCCATACTCCTATAGTAGCCTAAGATATCTTTGTATGTGTGCATCTATGCGATATGGTTCCCCATCTACTAGCACAAATCTTTATGTATTATAAAATAACCAGTTTTGACGTTTATATACTCGGCTTGAAAAAGAAATTGTTATGACAAATGTACCCCCACTTGCACTCACATCATCTCACAAATATCAACAAAACTCCTATGCGAAGGTGAGCATTTGGTGACAAATCGGAGGCATGAACCACGCCTGAATCGTCGGGGTGAATTCGAGTCTGGCGGCGCACTGCGCTGTCGAAATTCGAGTTTGGTGGGAATTGTAAACAAGGATTTTATTTAGACAATATACAGAAAACAAATTGCTTATTCCTAAAGAAGGAGACGGAGCCAAAGGCCCCAATAGGACCGGCATAGCCTAGGGATCGGGGAGTGTACTTCAAAAATGTCCACACTACGTGTGTTATGAAAGGCGGTGCAGCAAGTAATATTAGAGTTGGCAGAGCAGCCATCAGGCAATTGCAAGGTTTGAAAAGAGTACAAATATCAAAGAATATACGGCGTTGCTGCAGGGAAGGGAGATTGAGGGTGCGGAGTCATGACGGATAGTCAACCTGTGAAAATTTCTTTTTGTAAAAGAGAGTCCGGGTGAATTTGCGTTGTACAACTTCAAGAGCGCGACAGTCACGGATGCGAAAAGGGGACCACACTCCACACACCAATATTCAAGGATATTTCTGACAAGGAAATTGAAGAGTTTTAAAGACGGCTGAATTGAGGTAAAGTCGGAGGAGGAACGTAGGATAAAATTAGACATGTTGGAAGCTCTATTGATGATGTCAACTAAGTGAGAATTGAAACGAAGTTTGTCGAATATTACACCCAGGTCTTGGAAGAAGGTCAGTAGTGAAAAAGGTTGTCCTCCACTAGGAGAATAAGAAAAGGATATTGGGGAGGGTTTAAGCGAATAGCACATCCAGTGGCATTTGCTGACATTCAATGTTGACCGAACACCAACGGTACAGATTATCAAGGTTGGACTGCAAGACAGGACAGTCCAGCGGAGACGCGTAAAGCAAACACAGGCAGGTGAGAATGGGGGCGAGGTCACTGATTTAAAATAGGAAGAGTAGGGGGCCAAATATAGAGCCTTGAAAAACACCAAAGGAAGGAGAGATGAACGGGATGAGTAACCATGAAAAGAAACTCTGCAGGAATGGTGTGGGAGATAGGAGGAAAGACAGGAAATGATTGAGGGAGGGGAATTTAGAGAGGAGAATATTATGGTCAACGATATCCAAGGCAAATTGATAAGACTGACTAAGCTGACCCCGACCAATGTGCGAGGCCAGATAAAAGCAGCAGGATCACTCTCAAGACCATTCGACATCAACAACGGTCTAGAACAAGGGGTGCTATGATCGTCTATGAGCGATACCATGACCGTCAGGTTGTGGATAAAATCCGGCTCAATAGGTTGCGGTGGGTGGGTCACTTAATCCGTATGGATAAGGATGATCCAGCCCGGAAAGTCTATAAGGGCAATATCTTTCACTTCAGTACTTTCTGAAGTCGATCTAGGACATCCGTTGGAAAAGTGGGGAGTGTGGGGGCTCGAAAGTGATCATTTCTTTGTCGGACCCATTCTCAGAAACTACCAAACCAAAAAATCAAAAAAATCATGAGAGTGCCTTAGAAGCCCGAAACATCTTCAGCAGTGCATGTTTCAGGTGAATGTTATTAAGGATCTCCGTTGTGAACCAAGTTGGGTACGAACGCAGGCAAGCAAGGGAAGATGGGACATAACAGGAAAGGCGATCGGATTGTAAAAGATGCTTAGAGCTTAATCGCACGTGAAGTTGCTTAATATATGAACCCAGTTAAGGCTGAGTTGAGACCTTCATAGTATGCTTTGCAGAAGTTGAACTTAGGAGATTAATGCGCAGTTTTGGAGTTTAAACGAGGAAGCTCCGTTTCAAATTCAAGCGCGGTGGTGAGCGTCAGTTTTGACCTATGAGGATTTGCAAGGAAATAAAGGGCTGGCGCTAGGGGAGGTTGGAAAGGAAGAGATCGAGAGTGCGGCCCAAGCAATTTTTGGTGGTATTGAAATTCAGGACATAGCAAATGTTCATAAAGGAAGAAAGAAGGGAAGAATGGGAGAGGTTGTTATAGGAATTGGAAGGCTAGGCTGATTAGGCCACTAGAGCATGAGGGAATTAAAATCCCCGCAAAGCAAGAACAGGAGGGGAGGGAATGTGACAATGAGTTTAGACAAACTGTCAAACAATTCTTCATACAGGTGAGAAGGGCAAGCCCAGGTGAGAAGGGTAAGCACAGGGGACGTATACACAAGTTATAATGAACGAGAAGAAGTTGAAAGAGGAGACATGAAGAGCAACACAGTCAAAAGGAAAATTAGAGGAGGAGAAGACGAGTTTGGCGGGAAGTGGCCCCATCGCCGGTGAACTCATGAGATACATCCCGATCCCTGTCAGAGCGGAAAGTGGAATACCCTTCGGGGAACTCGGAGTTTAATATGGTCGTGATCTTTATCGCCTCACCTCCAGGTCATTAGAGTTCAGCTGTGCTAGACCTGTCAACGCACCACGCTGATTGACGGTGACATGAATCCACGAAGAGAGATTCTGTGGGTTGGGTGTATCATTTTACGCAGGATGCTAGAGCGACGGACGAGTATGTCAATTTAAGTTGAAGGGTTAGTTCGAGAGCGAGTGACTTCACTGTGAGACTCGGAACCGAACACGCACTTAGTGCATCAGGCAGCTCAACATCAGCCTGTTTCAAATCGTGCAGTACATTTTGAGGACAGACGTGACGATGGACTGAATGTAGATAATTTTTACAGACATGACTATGGACATAATGGAAATTTTTACAAACGTGGCGACAGGTCCGAGAATTTTCATGGACATGACAACAGATGCGGACCCGACTATATATACGATTTTAACGACTCGGACGATGACGATTCGCCTCTTGGATGCCAGGTGTGATTACTTAATACATTCTCAGCAGATCGCGTCTACACTATCATGGCATCTTGGGATTTGATTTTTGATTTCGACAGTTACCATAAAGCTGTGCGTTCGCTAGTCAATAGACTGGAAAATTTCTTAACAGGAACCAGATTGGCAGAGTTGTGGACTGAGACCCGAAGTTCAGAGGCAACTTCTCTACTTTCCAGTCAGTACGGTTCGCGAGCTGTGTAAGTTAGTGCAGCAGAGCCAACATTTAGAGAAGCATTTCTCAAGCAGGCTTTCTAACTAATTCCAAAGCTATTTTGCTGAATCTGAAGAGGGTATTGATATAAAGTGCAACTTAGGAAATGCCAGACTGATCAAATATTGATCGTCTACGTTCAGCCATAGATGGTAGCATTAAAACATAACCTAGGGCGGCCGCATCAATATCAGCAAATGTTGTCAGGGGTGCTAGTGTCGATATCGAGCCAATTGGAGGGGACATAGACATTAGACAACAAAGAAAGAAGCCAGTCGCCTTTAAAATCTGATCAGGACGATGCATAGTTTGAAATATTTTACTTTTCGTAGAAATATGGGACGAAATGAGGTTTAGTTTTATTGGTTTTAAGCCCGCATTTTAATTAAGGAAGACGGGGCAGCAACTCTGTCGTCCTAATCAATCAAAACTATATGGTGGCACCGACAAACGCTGTACTCGTGTTGACTTGCTGATCGTGACGCAGTAGGCGAATGCTGCAAGGCCTAATTAAGGCGATCAGACCCGACTCTGCACGAGGCTGACTGACATCTCATTATCCAAATTTTCAACAATTTTTTGTAAAATTTTCGCTCCTCACTCGTTTACAACGTCATAGGGGCTCTCATATGATAGTTGTAGGGGTTTTCGGGAGGCATATAAACTGATCACCAGAAAGATTGAGGTTTGGCTGAAAAGTTGTTCACTTAATTCGAAAAAGATGGACCCGAACTGGTTAATGACAACAACGCGTTTTTCATCATGAAAGATTTGGAAGAGGCAATACTCTCCATAAATAATAAGTCGTCTGGCGTTAGAGTTCCACTTATGCTTACTTAGAGGACGCAATTTTCCTTATCGCTGGAAAGTGTCGAGGCTGACTTAGATCACCGAAGACAAAGGAGACCCCATACATACCGAACATTCTGTATGCTTGATGCGGTCGGGGAAATACTCGAAAAGCTCATGAGGAGTAGATACGCCGACGTGATATATACTGCCGGGAAATTATCTCCAAGACAGTTCGATTTTAGAGCAGAAAGATCCACACTGGGTGTTGTCACGGAGGATGTGGATAATATTCATCGAGCTAAGGCGCAGAATCGCTGGTATCCTCGTAACTCATGATGTCAGAAATGCCTTCGATTCCGTAAGTGTGCAGATATGCTAGGCAATCTAGAAAATCCATTCAACATAAAGAACACTTCACCATGCTTCTTAACCGTATTACATCCGTTGAAGTACCGACACTTGTGGATGAAATCGCTAATCACCGCAACATGCGAATACGGACGATTCCTCCAAACAGAAAAGAAATCATTTCGACCATCAAAGCATTCTAACGGAGTAAACCCGCTGGGCTGGACGGTCTCCCTGCAGTTATTTGTCGTTGCACCTACAGTTAATGGTTATCCTAGTGATTTCGAAGAGTCCGAACGGTGTATATATTGGTATTTTCGAAATGTCTACAGGGATTTGATGGTATGCCTTGACTAAGTCCAAAGTTGAGAAAATACAGCAGTTTGCGATAGGGTGCGCAAAATCGTGGACGAATGGGATGAGGTATCTGCAGTCGCCACAAGGTCTGGCCATTGGGTTTAGGAACCATGTGAAATGGCGAAGACCAACAACTGTCTGAAGGTCTGGAGATACCCTGCTTAAGGGGGTCATCCCGTCTGAAGGTAGTTTTTCCCTTTTTTTAGAATTTTTTTTTGTGAATAACTGGATAAAGGTACAAATATTAATATCTTGAGCATGTATAGTAATTTTTCCGGCCCGATAGCATAGTTATTGAAATACAGAGAAACTTATGCACCCATCTCCAAAAAAAAGTGTTCTTCTGATGCCACGCTAGATGGCGCCATCTTAAAGAAAAAATGTAAACGCCATTTTAATGTAAATTTTGGTGTTTTTTTCAAGGCTTCTTTAATGAATCCGGATAGCTGAGTGGTTAGAGCGCAAGGCTGTCGTACGGAAGGTCGCGGTTCAAATCTCGCTGGTGGCAGAGGGATTTGTATCGTGATTTGACGTCGGATACCAGTCGACTCAGCTGTGAATGAGTACCTGAGTCAAATCAGGGTAATAATCTCGGGCGAGCGCAATGCTGACCACATTGTCTCCTACAGTCTACTGTAGTGTACCGTTACGGTCTTGAATGAAGTGCTCTAACACACTTCAAGGCCCTGATCCAATATGGATTGTTGTGCCAACGATTATTATTATTATTCTTTAATGAATAAAAAAACTACCGAATGAACCGCAATTATGATACTTTGCGGACCGTAGAAACATGTTCTGAATAAGTCCTGAACATTTCAAAGAATTTCTTTGGATAGATTTTGGGCTATGGTGGCAGCAGATTTTCAAAATGCAGTCTCGAGAAAAACGCATTTAAAAAGTAGAATGCGATTTTTAACCCTAAAATCTTAACTGAACATTAATCTGCTATACCTTGTCCATAAAGCCTAAAGCATAAAGTGTAAAGCCTTGGCTTCAATTCTTATAATTTTAGAGAAGTCATTAGGACCGATAAATACGCGCTTTATTACGGCGATCGACATAAACCTGGCGTGCAATTTCTGAACGACTCCGAATATCAAAAAATCACTCTGCCCCTATATTCGACACTATATCTAGATACAATTGGTGCCAAAAACAAATCGGTTCCTCGGATCCGACACACGGGATGACCCCCTTGAGAAGTTCTCCGATCTCTTTCCGCGCAATTGCGAGCTTCTGCAGTGGTAATGGACGCACCTTAGAAAAGATCTTAAGCCCAATAGTGTTGATGTGGTGTTGAACATCATGGTTAACTGGCTCGATAGTGATGTTGCGGTATTTTTGAAGAAGTGCACGAATACGTGGGTCGGTAACGTTTTCAAAAACGATGGAAAGAGCGCTAGGCGACCAGGATGAGATTTTTCCTGATGACCTAAGGGAAGCTGTGAGGTCAAAGAGGGATCTGTTATGTATATCCACTAGCAATCCATATTGCACAGGAAATCCGTGCCTAAGATGGGAATGCAGAGGTCCGCGATAATGAGGCGCCAAGAAAACGCTCGTTGAAGTTCTAAACTCAAGTTTACCTGCCTGTAGTCATATGTTCGAATCGACGAAGAATTTGCTTAAGCAGGTTTTATTGATAGCGATATTAAATTATGATACAGAGATTCGGGAAGAACCGAGACTTCAGCGTCTGGGGCTCAAAAAATCGTAGATTGTGAGGCGACGTGGTGCTTCATTTCATCATCGCCAGAACTCCAGACAATTCTGATGTTTTTGGGCGCGAAATTGCAGGGGCTGGCACATTTTTCTGTTGTTTTTTTTTTCAACGATCCTACGATGGTACCGATCACCCAGTTTGGGAAGTGGATCTAGACCTTGATTTAGTCCTACTCCCTGAACGCAAAGCACGAACGGCCTCTGCCAATCCAGAATCGGTAGCTGTTAATGCTGCCACCATTTGCTACAGCTGAGTCACCTGGTTTGAGTTGTCCCGAGATACCTTGCCAACCACGGGTCGTACGTTGAGCTCATGAATTTTATCCGCGGTGTCGGCTACCGCGTCCAGAGACCCGGAACCGACACATGTCAGATAGCCTGCGTGCTCTCCGGGGGCCTCTGTAGCCACAAAGACTGTAGCAGCTTGATGTCGACTTTGTCACCACCCAACTGCTTCATTTCACGCAGCAGTTAGCCTGGCGCACGGTCACCTAACGTAAGCTCCATCAGTAATTGGTTCAGTTTATCCGTTTCACTTACTGACAGGAGCTTGGGCCTCGAGCCGGAGAAACCACTCTACCGGACACCATTATAGCCTCAACGCCAGGGGCAAGGTCAAACGGTTCTCCTTAGCTCCACTAAATCCCTTCGACCAGCAATAGAGTGCAAGCAGGAGGAAAGGCGCGACGGGTCCATTTCCGACTAGCGACAGCCAAGTTGAAATGGTGCGTCTGGTTCCTCACTGAAACCCCCTTCGGTTTTAGCTGGGGGTAGAGTGTTGTTGTGGTACCCCGCCATAGGGCGGCAATTGTATTGCGGGCCATGCCACGCAGTGGAATCCACTCTTCCAAAATGGCCGAGGAGTGGGTCGCCCTAAGGGCACCTGGTGCAGAATGATAGAGGACGAATGCGAGCGTCTGGAGAAGTTGTAGGGGAGCTGAAGGGCATTTCAGGTAATCGCGAGCGATGGCGCTTAGATATGGTTGACGCGCTATACCCCACCAGAGGTGAAGGGCAACTATATAAAGGAAGAGACTCAAGGGAAGTGGTTGCTAGTAGAGAACGACAACATATACTTAGGAGGCAAATAGATTGCGTGTTTCAATCGAAAGCAGTCATGGATGTTATTACTGTTATCAGCACAATTTGTGTGTTCTGCAATGGTGGAGCGCACAGATAGCATCTTTTCTATTGCGGAAGTTGTGACGATATTCATCGGAAACTTTACGCAGATACAGAAGAGCTCCTTACAGACCACATTTGCCAGAAAGATGCTGATAAACGCTGACAGATGGACCCGTTTTGCGCATTATCTTCAGGTTTTTGATGCAAAGTAAGATAGGTCTCGACCGGTGTGGGACTAAATGACAGGTGACTCTTTGAACTAAAAATTCCCTTTATCCCCTGCCCTTCCTTCGGTGAAAGGAATTCCCTGACTTGCAGGCGAAACTAGCCCAGGGTAATCTGTCAAACGGAGATATTTAGTTGGTATTCCGACACTTGCCGTTACGGAAGTCCAACATTTTGTGCGTAAATGCATTCACCTCCTTTACCTAAAAAAAGACGAGAATATTGGAAGAATGGGAAGAAATCTTATTTCCGGAGCGGCAACTGTAAAAAAACAGTTTGTTCCGATTTCCGAGCGCCCATTGTACCTTGTTTTTTGTAATAATTCAGATTTTTTTTAGCATATTTTCAAAATAAAGGATAACAATGGACGAGCGTTCTTGCTCTTTCCGTGCGTCATACAAACAAGCTCTTCAAACTGGTTTAACGAGGCATCATCCTTTCCATAATAATCAATAACAGAATCCTCGCCAAGGACATAACGATTTTCTCTGCATTGATTCGCGAATGTAGGCCAAATTCGACGACCCTCCTATGCAGAGATGTCCGCCTATTGTTTAGGTTAACATGAGAACTAGTTCAGCCAAGCTGGTACCCCTTCTTCCCAACATGCTCGTTCCTACAACGGCCAAGCATTGTACCCAAGGATTAACCGAATACAGACAGGCATTAATCAGCACGAAATTTGCCTCCATCAACCAGACGCGCTGTCTATATCGTGTCGCGTAAAGTGTTTTATTGTCATTACCATGGACCCTTCCCTTCTCATGAAATGCACGCACAAGTCACGCGTGAAATCGCAGCCAGCACAAAGGACGAAGTAGCCACTCATCAGCACGCTGTCCTGAATACATTAAACACGGACCACGCATTAGCCACCAACGAGATACGACCCTCCATTCATTCAACCCTCTCCATTCATAACGCAAAGTTGAATGTCCTCTTCCCATTCCAACTGGAAACCAGTTCTCGTTGTCGAAAATGTCCTTATCAGGCGAATGCAACCAAGCAACCCGACCATCTGCTCACAGCCACCAACAGATGACTCTCGCAATTCCAATGAATTTCCCTAAACACCAATAGGAACATCGAAAACATAAGAATTTCTCATGCATGGATCCGACCAGAGAGCCGCCGGGCTTCTTTCGAGAAAACCCAATCGGATCGAGACGGCCAGAAGAATCCCATTGGACACGATTCTTATTTTGTTCTTACTCAGATGCAAATTGGATGCCGCAATCCCCCCGCAATGCATCCAACACAAGCCAACTGTCAAAATGACGAGCACTGCAACTTGTCACCGACTGCGGGGTGATTGCACAAGCGATGGGGACATTTCCCACTCGGTCTGGCAGCCGCAGCTCCATGCAATGCTCCCGAAGCGAGAAATACTCGACTTCCAGCCGCCATAAAACACGCCACAATCAACAAAAACAAATGACGGCCCCGAGCGCTGTGCCTCTCGCCATGGCCCTCGCGTGTCGCGTTGCATTTCTCTGGACTTTGGGGGGCTGCCGTCGAGCGCTTTTCCTCGGCGACGGCGACAAGCGCTCCGGGCATCCATTACGGGGTAAGAAAATTCTCTGGGCTCCGCACGGCCGAAAACGCGCCAGGCGCTGCGTGCAAAACATGGAAATGATCGGCAAACGACTCGCCGCGGTCGGATCTTGTAAATAATAACACGGAAATAGCCACGATATCGGGCCATAAAGCGAAAAAATAGAAAAAATAGAGCAAGCCCAGTTTGGGGGATGACTGTCACGACTGCGTACGCACCTGCGTGTAATTTTTCGTAAATAATCTAATGAATTAACCGTACACATCCAGACATCGCTCGCACGGACCCGCACCACTTGCTGATCAATTTTTCACAATTTTCCGACAGATTACTAACATTTTCCACTGAGTTTCGAGCACGAGCACAAAAATACGACACACTTTCGATCGACGGCGACTGAGAAAAATGCATACAAACCACTACAGACGCACGCGACATTAGGACTTTGCCGTACACATGACCGATTGTAAACACTACGCGCGTATACGGACACGGCGAACGTGCGACAGTGTGGGTGCGAGTGACGGCTGATAGAAAAAATGGTGGAAAACGTCGTGCAGGCGGGTAAGGTTTTCCGTCGCGGGGTGGAAAATTTGCCCTCCTTCAACGTTATCGATCTGCTTCCATTTATTTTGCCTGCACGAGAATACCACTGTGGGATTGTGATGTGCTGGGCTGACTGGTTGGAATAGGATTTGTGGGTGGTGCGATTCTAATGGGAAGTGCTGGGATATTTTCCGGACCTTCGGGTGTTTTGTGGACAGCAAAGATTCTTACCGGGTTCCTATGACGTTAATGCTGCTTCTGAAGGGGAGTTTAAAACGTTCTGAATTTAGAGTAAATGTCGGTTGGTTGGTGATATGGAGACGTTTTGCTTTGATCTTTATTAACTTCATCAGAATAGGCTACAGTGGTTGAAAGTATCTTTTGTTGTGATGAAGTAAATACGCGCTAAACGAAATGAATCTCAAAGTGACCGATAAACCCAAATGAGTGATAGCAAAGGAATAAAATTTTCGGTTTTTATTATTCTTAAATTAAAAAGAATCTCATACCATGCGTTCCCCGAAACTAGGTAAGCCGTAATCATTTGTTTTTCGACGAGTTACTAATTTAAAAATTGTTTTATTTCGCTATAAGCGATGTTTGCCTGTTTCCGGCAACATTCACCCAGAAGACTACCGAAATAATTGCATTTTTGTAAGTCTAAGAGACTGGGTAGGTAGGTAGGTATCAGTGGTCGCTCCGAGGAGCCCAATTAGCGCTTTGGTGCGCCGTTTTGATGCCACAAACTCCTAAGACCGTGACTGTTGTTATAGGAACAGGGAAGCATAGTCCACCTGGCTCGAATCTTCAGAGCCAGCCCGTAGCATTCACGAAGGAAAGCAGCTCTCCGACGCTGCAGCTAGAAATCTCGCCGAGGTCCCCAAAGAATGGTTTACCCAGTGTCCGCAGCCTGATTCGAGCCAGAGCTGGGTAATCGCAGAGAAAGTGCATGAGGGTTTCCCTTCCTTCTCCGCAGCTTCGGCAATGCGAGTTGTAGGATAAGCCGAGCCTAGCGGCATGGTCCCCTATGGGCCAGTGCCCCGTGCAGACCGCCGTAATCTTGAATGCATTTGCACGCGTCTGGCACAGGAGCTCTCGTGATCGGGCTATGTTATAGGCGGGCCAAATTCTCCTTGACTTGGCACAGCTTGTAAGCCTTCGCCATCTCAGGCCCGCGGCTGCTAGGTAGTGCGAGTAGACTTGGCCCCCGACAACCGTCAGCGGAACACCGACTGTATTCCCCGAGGGACTGCCAAGAGCAGAGCCTTGCCTGGCCAATCCGTCCGCCCGCTCATTCCCCTCTATGTTCCTAAGCCCGGAACCCAGAGGAGAGTGACCTTGAGCGTGCCGCCCAGATGGTTGAGCGCGTCTCTGCACTGCCCCACCAGCCGGGAAGATGTCGTCGTTGAGTACAAGGCCTTGATGGCCTCGGTCGGTCAGAATGGCTATGTTACGCTTGGCGCTCGAATCACGCTCCAGCCATCGACAGACTTCCAATATCGCCAGTACTTCCGCCTGGAATACACTGGTGAAACTTGGTAGACCATACGACTTGGATACACCGTGTGTATTCGAGAAAACCCCCGCGCCGACTCCATAGGCCATCTTTGATCCGTCCGTAAAGAATACCGTGTCATAGTCTTGCAACACGCCGCCGGTTTTCCACTTTGCCCTGGTTGGAAGGTCCACAGCAAAGTTTCTCGTGAAGTTCAGCTTGCGTGTGACATAGTCCGTGGGGGATGTCCAGATTTCTCGAGGTATTTCATCTAGAATGTTGCTGTGGCCGTAGGACTTCGCTGCCCAGCATCCGGACTCACGTAGTCTGACGGCACTGCACGCTGCAACATATTTGATGTGGAGGTCTAAGGGGAGGAGATGCAGGAGTACATTGAGAGCATCTGCCGGGTAGGACTGCAGAGCCCCCGTAGCACCTGCACACGTGGTTCTTTGAATCCTATTAAGCTTCGTTCTATTGTATTTCTTCTTCAAAGCCTGCCACCATACAATAGAGCCGTACGTCAGGATCGGACGCACTACAGCGGTGTACATCCAGAGAACCATCCTCGGCCGGAGACCCCATTTCTTTGCAAAGGTTCTCTTACAGGCATAGAAGGCTATACAGGTCTTCTTAACCCTCAGTTCTATGTTCAACCTCCAATTTAGCTTAGAATCCAGGATTACACCCAGATATTTTACATTAGAGGAAAGAACCAATCTTTGTTCGTTCAGCCGTGGTAGATGGAATTCAGGTATCCTTGTCTTGGTGGTGAACAGCATCAGTTGCGTTTTGGTTGGGTTTATGCTGAGTCCGCATCTTGCGGCCCACAGGCACACCTTTCGCAACGCTCCTTCCATGATGTCGCTCATAATGGACAGAAACATCCCTGATACTAATATCACCAAGTCGTCGACATACGCCACCACCTTCACCCCGCTGCTGTGCAATGTACGTAAAATTTTGTCCATTACTATTAACCAGAGCACCGGTGAGATGGCACCATCGTGGGGCGTGCCTCTGTTCACAGTTCTGGTCAAGTGGTTGCCTCCCAGATCGGACTGGATTATCCTGGTACTCAGCATGGATATAATCCAATGCGTGAGATACCCCTCCAATCCAATACCGGTCAAGGCTTCCTTGATGGCGTTGGTACTGAAGTTGTTGAAAGCTCCTTCTATATCCAAGAAGGCAGCAAGGGTATACTGCTTGTACTGCAACGACCGCTCAACCGTGCCAATTACCTCGTGGAGGGCGGTTTCTGTGGATTTTCCTTTGAGGTGGGCATGCTGGGACTTAGAGAAAGGCGTTCTTTCTATAATCATCCTTAAGTGAATGTTCAGGACGCGTTCTAGGGTCTTCAGCACGAAGGAGGTCAGGCTGATTGGCCGAAAGTCCTTCGCGGACTCATGACCGCGCCTGCCCGCTTTCGGTATGAAAACCACCCGTGCGCGCTTCCAGGACTGCGGTACGTATCCTAAAGTGATGCAGCTCCGGTAAATCTCAACAAGCCACGGCACAACCCTTTCCTGCTGCTTCTATAGCATGACTGGCATTTTGCCATCTGGGTCTGGAGATTTGTATGCGGAGAAGCTGTTTATAGCCCAGCCGATCCTATCCCCGGTAATTACCGTTTTGATAGTCTCGCACAGCTGGGGTTGCCGCAAACCCTCCAAGCGAGGTTCTGACTCACAGTCCTCCTCGCTGGAGGGAAAGTGCGTTTGCACTGGCAGCTCCAAGGTTTCGCTAGAAGATTCCGTCCAGGAACCTTCCGACTTTTTAAGGAAGGATGGACTCTTATGTTCCTTGGACAGAATCTTACTGAGCCTCGCGGATTCACTAGTGCTTTCAATGTTCTGACAATAGTCTAGCCAAGACCGCCTCTTGGCGGTCCTGATGGCCGACTTGTACTTCTTCAGGCAGTCCTTGTATGGCTGCCAGTATTTTTGCCTGTAGCAGATGTTGAAGATTTCTCTGGTCAGCTTCCTGAGACTAGAGAGATCTTCGCTCCACCACGGTGGCAGGGTCTTTTTGCTGTACTTAGCAGGGCGCGAGACTTTGAAGAGACTACGATTGAATATTACGAATGCTGTATGCTAAGAATTTATTTTTGATATTCTGTATTTTTCGAGCTTCGTTAAAGACGGACCCTTGTTCGAAAGGGGAGGGTGAAGTCACTATTCTCTAAATGCCGAGCTACATCTGGAGGTCTTAGGGGGTGTGCAAAGCAAGTCCCTTTTCCTTCTGTTAAGACAGCAAATACTCTAAGAACTTAACGTCAGCTTAGGCTGTTATTTCCAGCTCAGAGTTAATGTGTTTTCTGGATTATTGGTTGTATTTTAGGTGATGCCCTCGAAAATGGTGTGTGGAAGCGCAAGGGTAGCAGAATCCCATCAGCTCAAATCTTCAGAGCCAATGGAGATGGCCGCTCCCCCTGCAACCAGAAATCTTCAAGGTTCCCAAAGAATTGCTTAGCTTGGAATTTGCAAAGCGGTTTCTTCCTCTTCAAAATGTCGCTAATGCCAATTATAAAGTATGTCAAGTCTGGCACTAGAGATCAATGGCCCGTTCAAAGCGTCGTAATCCATCCTAAAAACTTTCATGATCCCACTTTTTAATAAAAGTTCAGGTGGTGATCTTTTGCCATCTGATTTGGC
Organism: Hermetia illucens; assembly: GCF_905115235.1. Classification (NCBI taxonomy): domain Eukaryota; kingdom Metazoa; phylum Arthropoda; class Insecta; order Diptera; family Stratiomyidae; genus Hermetia; species Hermetia illucens. The sequence goes on from NC_051852.1 coordinate 9,903,319, forward strand.
TTTGGTCCCTATTTCCCGGAATCCAGAGGACGGCGATTTTGAGCATGCCGTCCAATTTGTTCACTGCTCCACCAGCTGGGAGGCTACGGCAACGAATAGAAAACCTTGATGACCGCTTGAATGTCGGTCAGAATGACAATCATCGATAGACATCCAGTATCGCTAGTGCCTCCACTTCGAATTCCCTGGCGGATACCGGAAAACCGTACGAATAGACTACACGTGCGTCCACAGACCATCTTTTTTTCCATCGGTGAAGAATGGTTAGACAGGTAGGTACCAGTGGCCGCTTCGAGGAGTCCAATTAGCGCTGTAATGCGCCGTTTTGATGCCACAAACTCCTAAGACCGTAACTGCTGTTGTGTGAGCAACAAGGCAGGCTCCAGCCGGCTCAGATCTTCGAGCCAGCTCGTAACATCCTCGAAGGAAAGCAGCTCTCCCACTCTGCACCCAGTATCCGTAGTCTGAGTCTAGGTAGAGCTGGGCAATCGCAAAGGAAGTGCCTGAGGGGCTTCCCCTGTTCTCCGCAGCTTTGACAATGCGAATTGTAGGGTATGCCGAGCCTGAAGGCATGGTCCCTTATGGACCAGGGCCTCCTGCAGACCGCCATAGTCTTGTATGCATTTGCAAGCGTCTGACACATAAGGTCTCATGATTAAGTTTAGTTATAAGCGGGCCAAATTCCTTGACTTGATAGAGGCGGTGAGCCTTCGCCATGTAAGGTCCGCGGCCACTAAGTAGTGCAAGTAGATTCCACCCTTGACCGCCGCCAGCGGGCATAGACTGTACCGCCGAAAGACTGCCAAGGTCAATCCATCAGCCCACTCAGTCCTCTCTATATTCCTATAACGAGAAGGATGATCTTGATCGCCCCACCCAGACTGTTCAGCGCGTTTCTACACTGCCCCATCTGCCTGGAGGGTGCCGTGAGTACAAAACCTTAATGGCTGCTTGGCTGTCGCACAGAAAGACTATGTTTAGGGCTCGGTCCCAACCATTAACAGGCTTCCAGTATCGCCAGTTATTCCGCTTGGTATACGGCGAAACTTGGGAGACCATACCAATCGCATACACTATGTGTATTCGAGAAAACCCCCGCACTGACTCTACAGACGATCTTTGATCCCTTGCTGAAGAACCCTGTGTCATAGGCTTGCAACACCCCGTCGGTTTTCCATTCTACCCTAGTTGAAAGTTCACAGCAAAGTTTCTCATGAAGATCATACTGCTTATGGCATGGTCCGTGGGGAGTGCCCAGATTTTTCGAAGTACTTCGTCTAGGATGTTGCTATGGTTATAGGGTTTCGTTGTCCAGCATCCGGACTCAACTGCATCTGCCTGACAGGACTGTAGAGCGCCTGTAGCACCTGCACGTGCGGTTCTTTGATTCTATTAAGCTTCGTTCTATTGTACTAGTTCCCCAAAGCCTGTCACCATATGATAGAGCTGTACGTTAGGATGAGATTCCCCACAGTTGTGTACATTCAGAGAATTATCCTCGGCCGGAGACCCCATTTCTTTGCGAAGGTTTTCTTGCAGGCATAGAAGGCTATACAGGCCTTCTTAACCCTCAGTTCTATGTTCAATCTTCAATTTAGTTTTGGATCCAGGATTGCATCCAGATACTTTACATTGGAAGAAAGAAGCAAACTTTGTTTAATTAGCCGTGATAGGCGGAATTCAGATACACTTGAATTAGTGATGAATGGCATCAGTTCCGTTTTGGTTGGGTTTATGCCGAGTTCACATTTTCCAGCCCCCGCGGAAACATCCCTGACACTAATATCACCAAGTCGTCAGCATACGCCACTACCTTCACCCCGCTGCTGTCCAATATTCGTAAAATTTCGTCCATCACTATTAACCAGAGCGCCGGAGAGATGGCGCCACTCTGGGGCGTGCCTCTATTCACAGCTCTGGTCAAGTGGTTGCCTCCCAGATCCGACTGGATTATCCTGGTACTTACCATGGATATAATCCAAAGTGTAAGATACCCTCCTTAATAATGAGGCTTCCTTGATGACGTTGATACTAACTTTGTTGAATGCTCCCTTTATATCCAGAAAGCCAGCTAGGGTATACTGCTTGTACTGCAGTAACCGCTCAACCGTGCCAATTACCTCGTGGAAACCGATTTCTGTTGATCTGCCTTTAAGGTAGGCATGCTGGGACTTAGAGAAAGGTTTTTTCTCTATAATCGCCTTTAAGTGGATGTCCAGGATCTTCTCTAGGGTCTTCAACACGGCTGATTGGTTGAAAGTCCTTCGTGGATTTATGACCGTGTCTGCTCGCTGTCGGTATGAAAACCGCTCGCGCGCATCTCCAGGGCAATTATGTATCCTAAAGAGATGCAGCTCTGGTAAAACTCAACAAGCAACGACATAATCCTTTCTTGCTGCTTCTGAAGCATGACTGGCATTATGCCTTCTGGGCCCGGAGATTTATTTGCGGAGAGGCGGTTTGTAGCCCAGCCGATCTTATGCACGAAGTTTACCGATTTGATAATCTCACACGATTGGGGTGGCCGCAAACTATCCAAGCAAGGCTCTGACACATAGTTCCCTTCGCTGCGGGAAAGTACGTCTGAACCAGTAGTCGCAAGATTTCACCAGAAGATCCTGTCCAGGAACCTTTCGACTTTTTACGAAAGAATGGGCTCATAGCTTCCTTGGACAGAATCTTACTGAGCCTTGCGGATTCGCTGGTGCTCTCGATTTTCTGACAATAGTCCAACCAACACCGTCTCTTGGCGGTCTTAATGGCCGACTTGTACTTCTTCAGGCAGTCCTTGTATGGCTGCCAATATTTATGCCTGTAGCAGATGTTGAAGACTTCCCTGGTCAGCTTCCTGAGGCTGGATGGATCTTCATTCCACCACGGTGGCAGAGTCTTCTTGCTGTATATAGCAAGGCATGAGACTTCAAAGGTGGTATTGAATGCCCTTTCCAGAGCCCTGACCTTTGACTTCCGTTCGTCTGTGGTGCCAATTTTGCTAATTTCCGCACCGGAGAGTTTGTTCTTGATAGCTTGATCAAACTTCCTCGCATCGATCTTCTCGGGGTTTCTGAAAGGTTTCAAGACCTCTGCGAAGTGATCTAGACTGAAAAATATCCAACTATGATCTGAAAAGGATCTCTATGCAGACACTCTCCAATTCTCCACCCTAAGAATCCCACTGTCGGTTGGTAAGGTGATATCAAAGACCTCCTCCCAACCGTCATAGTTCTCCGAGCTGAGGAAATGGAAGGTTGGTGTACTGCCCCTGTTACACATCGAAATCAAACAATGACAAAGCGTATGCCTTGCATTGGCGTCGCGGCCTTCTTTGTGCTATGGTGGTCGGCATATTTTGTAGTTCCTCTGGCGAAGCTGATCGGTCGTGAGCCATGTGAGCCGAGGAAATATACACATTCTCTGCTCCCGCCTGCTCCAGTTTGACCACGACTAGGTTGCTGGAACTCAGGTCCGAACACAGAAGAGCGTGCAGACTCTATTTCGCTATGGTACATGCTCTAGGTCTGTCCTGATCAGCGTCTCCTGTGCTGTGGAATAAATTAAAATATTTGCTTTGGAGTCCATTGATGGTTCTGTCGCCTCCGAACCAGGGCTCCTGTATTAGTACGATATCGATGCCTTCTTCTTCTGCGTTACCCTCAGCATGATCTGCTTGCGTGGGGGGTTAGTCAGTTCCCGTCGCACCGTCGATCCTTATCTTCTCCAACAGCTCGTTGACGGCGTCGATTGGACCCAGGTCGTCGTCCCGTTTTGCAGAGCGGAACACTTTCACCATTGCGTTCCTGACTCCGAACCGCAATTTATAGTAGACCTTTTCCAGTGTCTCCAGGCACTCTTTGTTTATACGGAGTAGAAAAGGTTGATAACAACCCAGCCGTCCATGAGAATCCTGAGGTTTTGAAAGCGCAGGGATTGGACGAGCTTGTTCTTATTCATATGGATCTTCGGCAACCATATGTGAGCGACTGGCCTCATGGGAATCTCGTCGTAGAGGATGACTTTGAGCTTTACGCCGCCCCAGGCGTCGCTGATTTTAGCGACGCACGGGCCGAGAAAGTCAATGGAGAATAGATCCTCGCAAGCTATAACGTGGAGCTCACGGATCACCTCAAAGGAATCAAAGCAGGGGATGGATCCCGTGTGTTTGCTTTTGGCGTCCAGGAGATGCTCAATGACCATCTCCGACAGTCTCGCCTCAACATTGGTCCACACCTCCGGTCCTAATTTGCCGCTAGCGGAATTACCATCCGCTAGCGCCACACGTAAGTGGCTCATGGCCACGCCGCTGAAGGGTTTCGCATTTCGTGGTTCGTCGGCTGGCTGTTGGTGCTTACTTTTCTGCAGATATTGCTTAACGTCCGACTTCTTGCCCACTCTCCTCCGCTTGTGATCTTGTTCGAGCTCGTCTTGAGATCGATTGCGTTTGAGAGCGGTGGGCTAAGCCAGGCGTTTGCTATTAAAATTGCCTGGTATTTAGCAAGGTCTTTTTTATCTCGCTCGTCGACAGTATCGGCCCCCTTATTCTTAGCAATCCTGCTGAGAATATGTATGGCTTTCTGATACTGATTATTGAGCAGGATACCAGTGGACTTTCGCTTCTTAGCCGGTTTTCGGTAACCTACGTTCTTGTCACTCTTTACTTTTGAGGGATTCCCCGACGTCGAGGGTTTCGGGTTAGGAGTACTATGTCTGGTACTCGCTACACCCAGCTTGACGCCAGTGAATTTCAGGCTGGAAACCACTACTCCGCTCCAGGAGGACCCTGCGGTTGGCTTCAGCACAGCGGTTCTACTGCTTGCACCGAGTGTGCTGTTCTCTGCTACTGTCTCCTGGCTGGATACTAGCAGCTCGTCCTCCGATGACCGCCTCTTCTTCTATCGTCAGTTTATTATTTTCTTTTTTTTAAATTGAGTCCGAAGTAGTCCGGAAAGAATGTCCACCCTGACTAGCCCGATCACCAGGGCAAGCGTTTTATTTGAAACTGATGGTGTCCAAAGTATTCAGAGTTTGCATACTAAACACCAAGCTCAACATTAGCCACGCAGCCCTTGGTGTATGCTGCTCTCCCTTGGCTTGGGGTCCTACTAGCACCTTCTCCAGTGCAGGGAGGACGATCCCCGGGTTGTTGCTCTGGCTCATCCTCCGACCAGATCCACTTGTCCCTAACACATGACCAGTAGATAAGCAGATCCTCGTCAGTGTGCTGAGCCTACTCCCAGCCTGGCCCTACACTCTCTTGGCCCGTCCGAAGACGGTTTCCAGCGGCCACCGCGAGGAGGTCGTGTGAAGACTTACCAAATTATGCAACCTTAACCTAAAGCATAATCAGACCGGGCCGCAGTGTAAAACAAAACTTTATTAAAATCGGTTTGTTGTCTGTCTGTCTGTTTCTCACAGGCACTTTTCACAAAAACTGTTACACCGATGCAAACGAAATTTGATGGACATATGGGAATTATAAAATCTCATGTATACAGTTAGTGACATAAATTTAGGGGGAGTTTAAAGGGGGCTCCCCATACACGCAAAGAGGGGATGTTTTTCACCTGATGTAACCATGTGTTGGAATGACATGTTAAAATGATGGCCTTAATTGTGGGAAATTTATGAATATTACGCATCAATTAGGAGGAAACGTGGTCTTGATGTGGAACAAATCAAACGTATTCCAAACGGTTTTTATTTAGAATAAACAAATGAACTGAATACGATCGAGATCTAAGTTAATTTATTCCACATCAAAGCCACGTTTTCTCCCATATATTGCGTAATATTCATAAATTTCCCATAATTGACCCCACCATTTTTAAATGTCATTCGAAAGCTAACGTAATGATGGGGCTTTTGTCAACTTTCCAGGCTTGTAAGTTTAAAGTTCGGTTACAATATTGCATTTTGAAATTTAGATCACAAATCCAGTTTGAAATTTCTTTTAAAGTTATATCTCTGTAGCAACGGTGACTTTTACAATTAAAAAGATATCCAACAGGTCAAGGTTTTTGACACTATTCACGAAAAACACTATAACTCTGTAGCGCTAAAAGATAGAGTGGCCATTTCAGGGATGAATTTTCCTCAAACGTGTCGTGCTATCCACCATTAAAATGTCTACCATCATCAACGGGGCACCCTCTATAACGAGAAAATTTATGAATGATATCGCATTCGGCTGGTTGTGCATAAAATCCGGCTCAATAGGTTGCGATGGGTGTGTCACTTAATCCATGCGAGTGAGGAGGATCCAGCCCGGAAGGTCTTTGAAAAAGAAGATGTGTCACACCCTGCTTCATATGGAGCGATGGCGCATATATATTTTCTATTTTGTATCTTGCATTGAATATTAATGCCTTGTAGAATCCTCAATTGCCTTGAAGTGTGCTGTCCTGTTGAAAAAAAAACATTAAAGGATTTTGGAAAGGAAAGAACTAGAAACAAACACAAAAATCCACGTGGGTCCTATTCCTTTTGGTGTTCTATTTATTTGTATAAGAAAAACATCCTTAAAATAGTTTTAATTGTATTTTATTTTATTATTTTCATTTTCTCGAGATGATTGGTTAAATTAAATCCATTTTTAATAAATTCTTTTGCTGGTGGTTTTCTCCACTTTTTATGGGACCGTGTCTCCGATAATACTTCCGTTGCAAGCCCAATCTGTACGCATTTTATCATGACTAATTGTTTTTTTCTGCATAATTAATGAGTCGTGCGATTACATATTTCTAAGAACAAAATATTTAGTAATATCACTTTAGATTTCATAAGAAACAAAATTTTAAATTCACTGAAAGTGGACATTTAAGAATAGAGCAATGTATCCTTTAAATCGTTGGAGGTTCAATCACAAAGAAGCCCTTCACTAGGCAGCTAACAACTTCTAGTTTCCATATATAGTTAGGTGCCCAATGATGGGCCGGTTTGTAATCGAAAAATTAATTATTTTTTTCAATTTAACACTTTTTTCACTGAAAAAAATAGCAATTAACACTTCAACTTCTTCCGCTAGTCATATGCCAACTAGTCGACTTGTCGTGACACAGTAAACTAATCGTGCTCGGAATAATCTGAAAACCTTCCAGGCCGGATGTAAATGGATTCACAATTTAAAAACGACTAATTCATAATAAAATTATTCATGTCCTTTATATACAATATAAAAAAATAAAAACCTTATGATAAGAAATTAACCGACGTCCCCTTGTATAATTTTATATGTGTGGGTATTTAGTGCTTCTGATGATAACAACACTTGCATATTTGTGGTTGGTCATTACAATATGCATGGATTCTGCAAAAAAGAAAAAAAAACAACTTTCGGTTATGGAAGTGACCACAGTGAGTTTCTGATAAAGTTCTTGTACTGAATGTTTTTCAGCGCCAATAGCAATCGGCCTATTTGGTGACGGAGAACATTAAATACTTGTTATGTACTTTAGATACAATGAATACAGATAAATATGAAATGGTTTCTTATAGTAGTTTTAGTGGATATTACTCCGCGTCTATGAGATGAAAGCTACTATCGCCGTAAAATTTATCACTTGAAACATTCCAGTAACCTTATAGTACTGGAATTTGGAAATCAAGCAATATCAAACTTGTTGAGTTAATTTATTTATCGAAGTTCCCTCAATCAGATGGAAAATGTCGGGATAGTATATTGAAATGTATGTTGTTGCAATATTGCGTCGCAGGAAAGTCCAAAGTTTTCGGAATGCCCCATTTTTTTTTACCAAATCAATCTATGAAAATATCCTTCAGCACCCCCCACGACTTTCCGGGATGCTCGTACTCTTTCTCCACTGTTCTGCGCCAAGTGCTCTTGGGTGGCCCACTCAGCGGCCATCTTGAGAAAGTGGATTCCACCGCATGACGTAGTCCGCAATGCAATTGTCACCTCTCTATCCGCCACTTCCGTCTTTCGATCACAGTGCGCGCGTGTGGCAGGTGTGTTCGCAAATAGGGAGAGTGGGATGGCCCATCAGACTGAGAACTTTGCTTTTGTTGGTGTTCATCTTTTTCATCTTCTTCTCTACTTGCGTCTCTTTCCAAATCCAGAGCCATTTGGCCAAGGTCCATGACTCAGTGAGAGACCAAACAGATGTCATCAGCTTAGTCGAGGTGATTGAGGGAAAATGTCATAGTCCATTGAATTTTTTCACTTCCTCCAGACTAGGCAGCATGAAGAACGTTACCGATAACAAGAAGAAAAAATAAATTGGTGACAGGATCCAACGCTGGTGGACTCCGCTTTGGACCTCAAATTCCCCCAAGATTTTGTCTCCGTGTAGCACGTGATATGACTGTCCTACAAGAATAAAAATAAAATGAATGTTTCTTTCACTGTATGATTGCTAATTACTTCCAGACACTTGTCTAGAATTAGAACATTTAATTACCTTTCTTTTCTACCGAAGTGATCTACTCCCTGAAAGTTAGATAATTACTAGAAGGTTAAGTACGCACAGCTCTCACTTTTTGAACACCATAATGAGAAGCAGGATCGATATTGGATTTAGATAAACATATTTACAAAAATATATATAAACAGGGGTTTCATTCAACTTCTGCTATCAACCTAACCTGGTAATTCCCAGAGTGGTGACCCCAAACACGCCTGGAAAGAAGAGTATGACTCCGACGCGGTAAGCGGGGTACCAAGCTTTCCAAACTTCAATCCCCACGACCCTGAGATCCAGTTTAAAATCATAGAGGCAAGCTTTGTGAGGTAACATAAAAGGCCTACAACAGCAATATTTGGAAGTCATAGCGGTGCCGCCATCGCGATATGTCACCGAAGCCCGCGACATAATTACAGAGCCCGTGACAGATAGCTCATATAACCGCTTACGCGAGGTATTAATAAAGCGGCTGTGTACCAGACAGGAGGAGAAAATGAGACAGCTCATGGAGGACACATATATGGGTGACGAGAAACCCTCCCAGTTCCTAAGCCGCCTGCAGCGTGTCGGCGGTGCTACAGTCCCGGAACCACTGATGAGAAGTCTATGATTAAGACGCGTGCCATTTACTCTTCAACCGATTATGGCCAGCCACTACCAACTGCGGCCGATATAGCTGATAAGGTGTACGTCAAGTACCGTGGAAACAACATCCTCGGCTTGAGCAGCGGAAACCTATTTAACAGAGCTAGTCCAGCTATTATCAAGTCAGCTTGCAGAGCTACAAACGGAGCTACCCACAAGGTATATGCTGGTATCACTGACAATTTAATGCCGAAGCCACCAACTGCGTGAAACCAGAGCAGTCCTCCAACAACGGAACATAAATACGGAGTGTACGACCGGGAACTACTGGCGTTCGTCATATGGTTGAGGCAAGGGGGTTCACCATCTTTACGGATCACAAGCCGCTAACCGTCGCCTTCTACAAAGAGAACGAGTGCTGCTAGATTATATTGGGCAGTTTACCACGGATGTCGTTATGACAAAGTTGTCGCGAACGCATTATTGCGCATTAAGGAGTTCCAGTCAATTGTCGATTACGCAAAGATTGAAGCGTCTCAGTTCGCGGACGAAGAGCTCACGAAAAACTCAAAGAAACATAGGGCTTCGACTAAAGCAATTCCAGGTTCTGGGGGTTCATCCATAGTGCCCAGTAGACGCCTGCATCTATAGAAGGAAGGCTCACCTAGAAATTTACCAGCCTTAGGCAGTAGTACCAGCTTTCATGAAGCAAAAAATATCTCGTCAGACATGCACGCTTCGAATAACTTAGCCAACATGTTCAGCTTGGATTTCACGGCGAGCTTAAGGGCCTTATTTATATCCTAAAGACTCGAGACTTGACTGTCGGGCATTCTATCTCCAGCAGCTGGTCTGCCACATTTAAGGTCGTTACAAGTTGTCAGTATTCATCTCTTATTGGAGGAATAATCGCTGGATGATTTTTAACAAGACGGTAGGGGACGTGATCTGAGGAGATGAACAACCTCTGGATGGTCCCATTATAATTTTATAGGCGGTCACCCACGAGTTTACTTTCCCGTTCAAGCAGAGCTCCTTATAGCATTCCCTCTCGTACGCTGAACGGCCAACTTGAGGTTCTCATGCGCTTCTTTATAGGCCTACTCTTTTTGGCTCTGATCGATCCTGCTTGCTGCTCTTTGAGCCGTTCGTCTACCTTGGTGACCAGCCGATTGAAAGCTGGCCAGTTCACTGATCCACCATTATTTTGGTCTTCTACTGGGAAATGTGCACCTCCTAAGCATGGACACATCACATGCCATGGTGATGCATTGGAGAGCTTCTTCAGCAGAGCTGACAAAGGTCAAATCTACGATTGTGGTAGACTCCCTTTCCAGGAGGCGTTTACATTACCTTCGTTATCTAGAACTGTAGAAAAGTCTCCAATAAATTTCCTTTGCGTTGTTCTCTCTGCTTCCTCTTTAATCACCGGTAATCCCTTTTGGATTTCGTCTCCTTGCGTCGTAGACAGGATTGTCTAATATGTCTTCAAACTCAGACAAGGCGAGGCTGGGTGAGGCGAAGCAACTGCACACAAAGCAATGGCCACACACTGGTCACGACTAGTGGAGCCTTCAGATCCTTATGCTCATCACTTTCCTTCCTCGTTCCTGTAGTGAGGCAGGATGTATAACGCGTTTGTAGTACTACAGGATTTATAACGCTTTTGTAGTACTTTCTGTCGATGTCGATGGGCCTAGCTCTACCAAGGTGGTAGTTGTGGCGTGTATCAGGAGCAATCCTCTTCGGGACCCTGGTCAGGTAGGTGCATTGAACCGGTGTTAGTAGACCGCATTGCCCTGAGCAAACGCTGATCCATCCGTGAATTCCGGGATCAGCTAAGCTTAGGTCAGGCCTTAGGGAAATGTAGTAGGGGCTGTATCCCCAAAGGTTCACCCGTTCTTGATTATTGCGGCCCGCTCCCTTGCATACGATGCGCTGGTGAAATTTCCATGTAGAATAAACCTAATTGCACAAAAAAAATCGACGAATAGTACGAAGGAAGAGCTGACTGCGTTTGGGCGCAGCACAAAAATGCGTCGCTGATCGCCGCGCCCAGCGAAAGAGGCAGCGGGGGCTGAATTATTCGATGTGACACCGGGATCAAATAAAGAGGAAACTTTACCAAGAGGCCAACTGACGGTGCGGGAACGGCAACTCCATTACCCTGTAGTGTCCCTGTTCCGGAAAAAGCCTACCCAGAATTGCTAGCCCTGATCAGGTGGATTCGGACACGAACCGAGTAGAAGTGCAGTCGACCGTCCCAGCTAGAGTCAAAGAAGAAAGGCTCATTAGGAATTGGGAACTTTGCTAGCGCCAAGCAGATCTGAGATAGTCCAATGCAAAACGAACTGGGAACAAAAGCGGAAAGAGAACGACGTGCCCGAAAGAGACTTTATCCTGAGGGCCCAAAAAAAGAAGGCGAAGAAGGATAAAAAGAAACAACTAGCAGAAGGCTACAAATCAAAAGCCAGTAAAAAAAGACGAGGAAACGAAAAAGGATCACTTAGACCGTTGGCTCTACTCATTAAGCCGACGGAAGGGAAGACATTTGCGGTAGTCCTCGGTGAAATTTGCTATAGGATAAAACGGAGATAACGGAGCAGAAGTGTCTTTCATACGGAAAACGAAGGGTGGCGAAGTTCCATTGAACTAGGCCCGAAGACGAGTAGCAAGAGTACGTTCTGCGTTCTGTCTAGAGTCTATTTGGTCTCTATAAATCCGAGTTCTTGACTGCCTCACAGAAAAGATTGAAGTGAAGGAGGCCATAAAGCTAGGATGTCCAGAGGGAACTAATGCTCTGGTAGGTATCACTTATGTAAATGCTAGAGACCAAAAACTCGCTGTGGAGGAAATCCCCGTGCAAATCGCGAAAACTACTTAGCAGCGGGGAAATCAAAATTGGATGGATAGAGAGTACCAATCCAGATAGTCCCCATCAAGTGCTACAGGTATCTGCACTGTGGACACACGGCAGCAACTGGAAAGGCATGTCGGAGATGCCGTCAGGTAGGTCACCAAGCGAAAATATTCAATGAAAGCGAAAGTTGCGTTCTCTGCAGGGATCGTGGCACGTCTGGAGAGTGCGTCGCATTCATTGCGGATTCGGAACGGTGTCCAATCTTTAGGGCGGTACTAGAGAGCATTTTCGGCGCCGGCTTGATGCTCTGGAAGGTGCCGCAGGTAGGGGCGAATCCTGGTAGGCGGTGATTTAAATGCTAGGGCCCTTGAGTGGGGCATGCCAGACTTCAGACGGAAACGGATCCTGGAAATTGCGGCGAGAACTGGGACACCGGATGCATACTATCATTTCGGCGCCCAGACAGGGAAGGGATGCTTCGGCACTTTTGCGTCGGAATCTCTAGCACCATCGGTGGACGGATGGCTAGTCCTGAAAGACTTCTCGCCAAGTGACCACCAGTACATCGTGTTCGAAGTAGTTGATGCTACTTTCCGTCGTGCACTAACCTGGCGCTCCCCTGCGTGTGGAATACTGCAAGGACGAACATCGGAAAGTTCGTCGAAGCTTTTGGAACGGGCAGAGTCGTGCTGGAGGACTCTTTTTGGGGGTGGTAGCGTTGCAGCTGACACTGTCGTAAGTTCAGTAATGAACCTGATAACGGCAGCGTGTGAAACTTCCATGCCCCGGAGGTTGAGGGCAGAAATTATCGACATACGGAGAGAGTGCCAAAAGTTCCGTCGTTTGGCACAACGTTTACATGCCCGTGAGGAGGCATGCGAAATAGATTAGCAAAAAGGGAACTCCGCAGCGCGATAAATGAAAGCAAAGCTCGTGGCTGACAGAACCTGGTCAGCAAAATGAATGAGGACCCGTGGGGACTTGGCTATAAACTTGTCATCCTGCATACTAAGTATCTGCCAGATGGGCTGGATTGTATGGACATTATTCTCTAGACATCTTGTACGGGTTGATGTCAATAGCGCGGAAAATGTCGAGGATTGCCCCTTTTTCACAATGAGAGAACTCGGAGAAGCGGGTTCCACCACGAAAAGCAAGAGGGCGTCTGGTACTGATGGTATTCCGGTGGAAGTTTACAAACTGGTGTTCCGCAACGGCCAGGCTTGCTGCTCAAGGCATTCAACGCTTGCTTGAAGGAGGGCATTTTTCCTTGTCATTGGAAGATAGCGGCACTTGCGCTGATCAGGAAGGGAAAGGGAGACCACGAGTGCTCGAAAAGCTCATGAGGAGTAAACTCGTTGAAGCCATCAGCGCTGCCGGGGACTTATTCCCAATGTAGTTCGGTTTCAGAACAGGAAGATCCACGGTGGATGCTGTTATGGAAGTCGGGGATGCAGTTCATCTAGCCGAGGCGCACAGCCGCTGATCTCGACAGACAGTGCTCCTCATAACGCCTTCAATTCCGTATGACGGGCAGATATGCTAAGCACATTAGAAAACTCATTCCATATGCCACGCTTCCTTTTGGGGATACTGAAGGATTATCTGAAAGACCGCTACCTGCTGCGAAGAAGATTAAACTCGACCGGCGGAGGAACCGGAGGCAGGGTGTTCCCTGTGATAACAACTCCCTTCCCGTTGGTGAAAAGAATTCCCTGACTTGGAGGCTCCCAAATACGGGAGAGCGGGAGGGCTAGCCCGAAGTAATGTGTTAAAAGGTTTCAGGCTCGTTCTCTGATAGCAGGGAGGTGTTTAGTTGGTAGTCTGACGGCGTAATGTTGCGGGAGTCCACCATTCTGTGCATAAAAGCTACTCTAAAAAAACGGACACTAGGCCGTCCTGCCTCATGGGATGCCTCTAGCAGCTAGATGAGAGCACTTTCAGCTTTTTTTAAGGATACCAATTGAATTTTAAGGTGAAAATTATAAAAGTGTATCCAATCTTATAGGTTTCGAGCCACCATATCGCATGGTGCATGAAGGTTTGATAAGATTTTAGTTTTGGTGGAGCTCCACCGGTTGGTCCGGTATGCGCTTTCTACAATTGACCGGTTGAAATAATAAATCAACTAATAACACATCGTTCTATAAGTCCCGAGACTAGCGTAGAAATGGCGCTAATAATGCCATTTACATACCAAGGTTCAGAAGTACCAACCTTCAGATAAGATGTGTCAAAATTTGATGTAATTCGAAACATAACCAAGAAAGCTATAGTGGTTAAACTGACGCTACCTTTGCAATCGTGAAAAAATGGACCAAAACGAGTTTCGTGTGTTGATAAAACATTGTTTTCTAATCGGAAAAAACACTGTTCAAGCTCAGCAATGGCTTGAAAAACGTTATCCGGACTCTACTCCGTCGAAAACAACCATTTGTCGGTGGTTTTCGACGTGAAACGCGGTCGTGCTGATACAAATGATGCGGAACGTTCAGGTCGGCCAAATGAGGGAGTAACTCCCGAAAACACCAAGCAAGTATTGAAAATCGTGATGGGTGACCGCAAAATGAAAGTGCGCGAGATAGTTAAGATGGTGAACATATCAACTGGTAGTGCATTTACTATTTTGCACCAAAAATTGGCTATGAAAAAGATTTTTTCCAAATGGCTGTCGCGTTTGCTCACAGCAACAACGTATCAATGATTCGGAGAGCTGTTTGGCACTGTTTACTCACAATAAACAGGATTTTTTGCGTCGATATGTGACAGTGGACTAAACATGCATTTACCATTTCACTCCTGAGTCAAGTCGGCAGTCAGCTGAATGGCGTACGACCGGTAAAAGCCGCCCGAAGCGTCCAAAAACACAACAGTCGGCCGGCAAAGTGATGGCGTCCGTATTCTGGGATGCGAATGGTATAATTTTCATTGACTACCTCGAAAAGGGAAAAACCATCAATAGCGACTACTACATGGTGTTATTGGATCGCTTGAAGGCCGAAATAGCGAAAAAACGCCCACACATGAAGAAGAAGAAAGTCATCTTTCATCAAGAAAACGCACCGTGCCACATGTCAATCAAAACGATGACCAAATTGAACGAATTAGGCTTCCAACTGCTTCCTCATCCTCCGTACTCGCCGGATCTGACCCCCAGTGACTGCTGGCTCTTTGCGGATCTCAAAAAGATGCTCCAGGGAAAAAGATTTGGCTCGAATGAGGAGGTGATCGCTGCTACTGAGGCTCATTTTGAGTCAAAAGACAAATCGTTCTACAAACATGGCATGAAAAGTTAGAGAAGCGTTGGAATGATTGTATAACCCTTGAAGGAGATTATGTTGATGAATAATAAAGAATTTTGCCGATAAAATGTTGTTTTCATAGTTAGTCCCGGGACTTATTGAACGATGTGTTAACTCACGGATTGACTACGACAACATGGCTAGCGAGGGAGGGGAGGGGGATAAGGGAAATGCTTCCCCCCGGATCTGAAGGTTTCCCCGGGTGCACGGCTTAGAGATAAACAAAGAAATTAGCTAAAGAGATGATAGCTGTCCGTGTAATCTTCACCCTGAGACCGGATTTTTGCCCACAGTCCTGCTTGACTGATGTCTCGAGACGAAAAAGGTTGCGGAGACGCTATATGAACAAAAATAATTTGTTTTTTACTCCACATTCGCTGCTGCACTAAAATTTTATATTATGGTCCTGTGGGGAGGATATTTATTAACTTACGCTGATATCCTGAAGTGAATATTCAAGTCACTGCTCCAATGATAAAGATAATCGTCAAATAACATTCTCTTCAAAAAAAGAGAGAACTCTTCACGGAGACTTTGAATTTTCATGTCTTTAAAATCGACCGTTATTTTCAATGAAAATAATTTCGAGTTATAATTAATTTACCCTTGCGGCATGATATCAAATAAAATATTAATAATTATTTACATAAGATCCCTCGGTAGGAACTTGAAAGGATTCGCTCGAAAGGACATGCAGCTTTATAGATTTTTCCTAGAATCTAGCTGCCGAGGAGTCAGTGTGCCGACAAGCCTTTCTATCGTCAAGTATAAACAAATTCACTTTACACAAACACTTTCACGAATCCAGGAGCCGGATCAATTCTAATTTCAATAATTAATGGAACCTCACACATTTCTGTGAGGCTCTCCTGGACCCATAGTCAGTATAGCGCACATGGAAGATTCTACACTGTATCAACTCTTTTAGTCGAGCCGAGAGGAGACCCAATGCAGATTCTAATAGCGGAAGGACATTATGTCACAACGAACAGACACCGAAAACCACTTTTCCCGGATTATTGTTAACAGTCCCGGCTGACTGGTCATTTTACGAATCAATAATTTTCACTTTATTTTTATCAGATTCCTTGCACGATATATTGTTATTATACTTTTGACTTTACACCCCATCACAACAAATGCACGAGGTAAGGATATTATATGCTCCACTTGTGTATACATATATTGATGTAGGTATGTATTGTTAAAGGTAATATCCTGCCCCATGTAGTATAGTACTATGTATACATATGGAGTACGGTGGAGCACATAAACCGTAGATAGCATGTTTTGGGTTATAATTTCTGTACTAGAAAAAGGATAACGACATGGTGGTGCTAGTACAAAGAGGGGAGCGGTTTGTACTAGTTTGGAGGACACACTTGAATGTATCGACTGTACTTGGGTGGTTATTTTAAAATATTCTTCGCGAATATTCCGAAGAATGGGAATTCTTCTGTGATTTATAATCAAAGGATTGTCTTACTATCTTCTATTATATATTGTAAAAAAGTCGTCCTCATTGGGAAACTTGCGGTCGGTATAGCAAGAAGCAAGAAAGGTGCACTCTCCGCGCAGCACTAACCAGCGGCCAATGTCTCCGAGCCAGGTCTACGACTGTTGCAATGGCATCGACCGCGCTTTGCGAAACCCATATCCCCGCTCTGATAGACCATCCACTAGAACGACGAACGGAAGCAGCCTGTTGTATATCAACTTCTCCAACATCTTCCCTATAGCCTCTAAAAGACAGATAGGGCGATATGAAGAGGGTGCGCCAAGTGTTTTTTGGGGCTTCGGTAGCAGAACCAACTTCTGCCTTTACCACTGGGCTGGAAATACTTCTTCCGCCATGCACGATTCAAATGTATTTATGACCATGCGGCCCTAATTTTAGCAGTCAACTTCAAGGGCTTGTTCAGAATCTCATCCAATCCCGGAGCCTTATTTTTATTCCCAATTTGTCCATGCTTGTTTATGTTTGAAGCGGCAAGGGGTTAACAATTAGGTTAGGCCACCATGTCACCTGGTCCACTATGAAGAAGAAAGGAAGATGGGGGCCACTCGTCGCGTGGGTGCCAGGACCAGCTCAGGGCTAGTTCTACCCCACCCATCTCGCACTCATTAGGATTTTGTGATTTAGTCTCTTGGCAGTTTGGCTCCTTCTGTGAAAAAAATTGCGGTGGCCTCAATCCGCCTCGAGACTACACATCTCTATTAGAGTAGTTTAGTTTTTTTTACTAAGTCTAGGTACGTGAGTAAAATCTGTATGTCCTGATAGAGATATAATATTTGAGAACCAAGAACCCTTGCACTCGTCTCGCTGAACTGTTTACATTCGGGTTAGCTCCAGCACGTGCCGTCTAGTTCCATATATTATCGCGCGCAGTCGGCAACTAGTAAACCTGTTAGGGGAATTTGGTTGGCTGCGACTGGCAAATCTGTTAGGGGATTTTGGTTAGTTGCAACTCATCCCTTAAATAAATTCAAAAACATGAGATATGTATGAATAATATTCAGGACAAATCCCCTCGAATAAAAATCCAGGTTTAAGGTCGGCCGAAGCTAGACTCCATTTTATTTAGGAATCGAGGGAGTCTTAAGTCTGCCATCCGCTTAATCGCCTTGTAATCACTTCGGTCTCGTTGCTCCCAGGGTAGAGGTGAGGCAGCGTCTGATGAGTTGTCTCTGTTGTGGATGAAACCGTAAGCAACTTGGGTACTTGTTGAAAACTGAGGGGTCCGTGGACCATAACCGTAGAAGTATGTTGCTTTCCAACTGGTCCGGTCCGCCACAAAATGGATGGCAGACTTAGGGCTAGTAAAAAGGAGGAAAAAAAGGACATGCTGCATACAAGGAAATGAATCTCTCATCAGCTCGTTACAGGACAAAGCAAACGAAATAATGTGGATGCTGCGAAATCGCGGACACCATATACTTCTGCCAATAATTCATGCGCTTTCCGTAAAATTTTTTTTCTGCCGCCGGTATTAAAATATTTTATAATATCAATTTTCGCTCGGAGCTTCCGGTATGACAAGTTTTGTTTACTCGGGTCCGCTAAAGAAATAATCACTTTCCAGTCCCACACATTCCGCCTTCCTAACAAATGTTTTCGAATCCAGTTTTAGGGTTCGGAAAGTACTAATCGAGACTTTTTTTTTGATACCATATGACATGACCATATTCTGTTGAAAAAAAATGTTCATCCCCTTTTGCATATATAAGGATCCCTCCTTAAATACATCGTTTCTACCTCTCCACCAAGTTTAGTGTCAATCGGTATAGCCGTTTTTGAGAAAAATGCAAACAGAGAGACAGAAAAGGCCATATTGCCAAGAAGATCAATAGGGACCCCAAATGCCTGTTGTGCGAAAGACATTTGGAGACATGTTAGATAACAAAGTTCTATAACATGTCTTGTTTGTTCAAGTGCCTCTCGCAAAGGGAGGCGTTCCTCAATGCTAGATCTGACCTTTGTCAGCACTGCACTGGGATGTGGTATATCCTGGCACACTAGCGAGGACTACACCAACAGCGATCTCCAGGCAATCATCTTTGCACTAAGGAGGGAGTCAGAAGGCAGGGCAAGAGGATACCCAAAGCCGAAAAATGCATCAGGCTGTCTTGCAAAAGCATTGTATAAGGGAAGCTTCTTGGAAGTGTAGCTAGACCAAGGTACTAAGGGGGGCGGTCCCAGGGAGAGAACTCTTCATATGACACAATGCATCGCCAATGCATGTGTTGCGTTCACCCTTAAGAGATGCTTCTTCCCCAATAGAAGACCTAACTACTGGTACAATAGTTAATTGGCCAGCCTGCCACTGAGTCAGAGAACGGCTTAGAGGGCGGTAGGTAGGAGCGATCAGGGATAAAAGAAGAAAAAAAGGAAGAATAAAAAAGGAAGCCTGCAAAAACCTTAAGTATGCCATCCAGTGGAGCAAAAGGGAAAATTTTAAGGAGGAGGTACGTAAAGTACAATAGGTTAATATCGATTATTGAGAACCAAGGAGGCCTTTCAGATTGGTAGTATGGGTTTCGTAAAGCCAAATCAACCATAGATGCCATCAAATTGGTTACTGGATTGACCAAGAACGCGATTCACGGAAGGGGTAGTTCCAGTAAATATTGCGTGGTGGTAGCCCTGGATATAAGAAATGTATTCCATTCAGCCAATTGGAACTTAATATCGAAAATCCTGTATTTCCACCCACTTCGATGCTATTGTCGATAGTTATTTAGCGGAAAGGAGGCTTTGGTATGATGCTGATGACGGACCCCAGGAGTACGTTGTCTCTGCGGGTGTCCCACACGCTTCTATACTGGGCCCACTATTATAGAACATTATGTATAATGTACTTAACTTCCGATTCCGGAGGAGTATACGGTGGTGTGTTACGCTAATGATGCATCATTGGTTGTAGTCGCAAAGAATCGAGAGCAGCGCAACAACCGGTATCCGACCTAGGTCTGCCTTAATAAAGAACTCCAGACACCCCAGTTTTGCGCCGAGGCCCACCAATTCGATATCCCTAAAAGCTGTCTGGCGTCCTGACCTACGTCGTCGCTCCATCTTAGGTAGGGTCTGCCTCGTTTTTTTTTCTACTATAGATATTACCCTTATAGACTTCCCAGGCAGGATCATCCTCATCCATGCCGATAAAGTGTCAGCATAGGCCAGTAGTTGGGTGGAATTAAAGAGGATCGTATCTCTTGCATTTACATCAGCATCACGGATCACTTTCTCGAGGGCCGGGTTAAAGAGGACGCATGATAGGGCATCCCCTTGTCGTAGACCGTGGTTGATATCGAATGGTCTTGAGAGTGATCCTGCTGCTTTTATCTGACCTCGCACATTGGTCAAGGTCAGCTTAGTCAGTCTTATTAGTTTCGTCGGGATACCGAATTCTCTCATGGCCGTGTACAGTTTAACCCTGGCTATGCTATCATAGGCGGCTTTAAAGTCAATGAACAGATGGTGCAACTGTTGTCCATATTCCAACAGTTTTTCCATCGTTTGCCGCAGAGAGAAAATCTGATCTGTTGCTGATTTACCTGGTATGAAGCCTCTTTGGTATGGGCCAATGATGTTCTGAGCGCATGGAGCTATCCGGCCTAGGAAGATAGTGGAGAATATTTTATAGATGGTACTCAGCAATGTGATATTTCTATAATTGCTGCACTGTGTGGTATCTCCCTTGTTATGTATGAGACAGATAATGCCTCTTTGCCAGTCATCAGGCATTGATTCGCTGTCCCACACGTTGAGCACAAGTTGATGAACCACTTGGTGTAACTGGTCGCGTCCATATTTAATCAATTCGGCTGTAATTCCATCGGCTCCTGGCGACTTATGATTTTTAAGCCGATGGATTGCACGGACTGTTTCTTCTATGCTTGGTGGTGGCCGCATTTGTCCGTCGTCTTTAGTTGGCGGGACCTCCAACTCGCCAATGTTCAGTAGTTTATCAAAGTACTCAATCCATCGCTCTAATATGCCCATTCTGTCGGAAATCAGATTTCCCCCCTCTTTGTCTCGGCAGGATGAGCATCGGGGTGTATAAGGCTTCATCCTGCTGACTTGTTGGTAAAACTTCCGCGCTTGGTGCGGTTGCTCCCTGTACTTTTCTAGTTCCCAGATTTGTTGGTTCTCCCAGGCTTCCTTTTTCCGTCTGTGAAGTAGCTTCTCCGCTCGACGGAGTTCGTTATAAGTCTCTGCATGTGCCCGCCCACTTCTAAGCCGGCCATTAAATACTTGGGGGTGATGATAGATACAGAGTGAAATTTGAAACAACACGGTTCACAGCAAGTATGACCCTGGGAAGGATAATGCCGAACGTGGGAGGTCTATGGTATACTTGTGGGCTACTTATTACCAGGTTGGTGAACTCGATCTTGTTTTATGCCACCCCCATTTGGTGAAAGGCATTTCACATATCATGCAATACCCATAAAATAGTCTATAGGAGGACAGCCCTAAGGGTGTGTTCTGCCTTAAGAACCCTCTCACATGAAGGCTGTATTCGTTATCTCGGGAATGATGCCAATTGACATCTTAATGACAATCTGAAGTCTACCTCTTCTTTGTCGCAGATCTATAAATATATGGAGGAGCTTTGGGAGCATTCAGGAAAAGGCCGGTGGAAACACAGGCTGATCCCTACGATCAAGGAACATGGGGAAATTAATTACAATCTCACCCAGTTTCTGACGGGGCATTAGGGATATCACCAATTGTACATACTGCGAAATGTGGTAAGGAAAGTGCCAGCACCGGGGGAGGATTGAAATGCAGTCAATTCAATGGTCGCATCAAACGTGGGAAACTGCGAAAAGCGGAAGATGCGAAGAAAGCACGGTTACGAGCGTCACGCATAGAAGATAGGAGAGATAGCTAAAGTATGCTAACGCCGCCATGTGACGTAATACCTTATGGTGGTTCCACGGGACAGGGGAGAGTCAGGGTGGTTTTAATTGGCAAAATTTCACACTTGGTCGCCCAGGTCTTTTGAAGACTTCCACCTCCTTACAAAAAAAAAAGAGACAGATGGACAGAGAGACATTGAACCGATTTTAATAAGGTTTTGTTGTAAAAAGAACTGGGTATCTGTATCTCTTGCAGTAGCGAAACGTAGGTACGAATACAGACGCCGGAAATAGAAGATGAGAGGAAAATTTTTTCAAAAATATACAGTGGCATCAAGGAAGAAAAGACAAGCCGAACTCGATACAATCATGAATTGAATCATTTATTTGATATCTACTCAGCACTTGTCTCGATAATCTTATGCAAACGGCCAAAATGAAATGGCGGAACAGACGTGTATAGGCAGAGCACAAGGAAACTGAAGGCCATGGAAAAGGTGGAAGAACTTAATAGACGCAAATTGTCTTTAAAGCTTCTAAATTGGGCACTTAGACAGCTGGAAGTGCGTTCGAGAGGGGAAAACTGGATGTGAGCTGCAGCCCCGTAGCATCATCATTGACATTGTACTTGCGCATGATAAGCGCTTAAAATATGTTGACCAAAACTTCATTTTCAAGCACTAGCATCTTGTTCCTTCCCAATTCATCTTTTGAGTTATTTATGGAGTTCTCCTGTATATTATCGTTTGTTATTCTTCCGACTGGGAAAAAGTTCAATATCAAACAGTTTTCCTAGATGACCCGTGGGCTAGGCACGTGTAAATCCTATCTTTTGTCCATCGAATATCCAACTAGCTGAATAAAAACGTTTAATTTCCTAATCAACTATTTTATTCTCAATAACATTTAAATACATTTTGATCATTTGTTGTAATTTTGTACATATACATGTAAAGATTTCATAAATAGTAAATTTCCTGTCGCTTAAGTTTTATCACTCCTAAATGCCTTCTTCGATAAGCTGTGAAAATGACATAGAAATTCTAGTAACACCAATAGAATATACGTACATGAAATAGTGCTTGTGTTTCAGAGCATATAAAAAGTGAATTCTCCCCTACAACTGTCCCGACAGCGGCTTCCCGCCTCATATAAAGTAAAATTTTGAATATGCAACCAAACTAACACAGTCTACATGTGTGAAAATACTTAAAAAAAAGATAATAGTAACGTTCAATGGTTTTCTCTTTGAATATCTCAACGCAACTAGGGCTACTCTAGTCGCGTACTTATCGCACTCTCCTCTTGGTGTCTGAATACTTTCAAGGTTTATGAATAGGCGGTCCCTGGGTTCACGTTCATCATGTCCGTACTGAAAAGAGAAATCGGAAAAAAAACAAAAGATACACATGAGTTTCGTGGATTGTGATGCTGCAAAGTCAGAGTCAACATATCTTGACGGGTTGTCAAGCACCGCACGATAAATGCTGACTTAAATAATTGGCAATGTGTTTGTGGGCTTGGAAAAAAATCAATTGTTATCAGTAACGGACGAATAGTGATTTCTTGCCGGCCGTCGCTACTGTTACAAACTCATTACGAATGCATAGTTTCGTACGATTGATTGTCAGGGGTAAGATAAAATCCGATACAAACCTTTTGCTACATTTGATATGGATAAAGAGCAGGACAATGCCCAGCAGCAAACAAATGCTTCCGACAACGATGTAAGCAATGCCCAAAAATGGGTTTTTCCCACCCAGAAGGGATGTAGTCGATAGAATCATCTTTTTCCGGCCATCGAAGTCCGATACGGAGTACGCTAGGGAATAGAAAATTTCTGATAAGCTCAATATGTAAACAAAGTAGTCAGAAGATGTCTTGGGATTTGAAAGATTTTTCTTAAAGGAAAGGAAAGGGATTCATATTCTAGTCGGAAGTTTTTGCCTACGACATCCAATACTCACTATAGTTAATCTTTAGTGTGTAATTTCCACGATACAACCCCTCCTCGAAGAACTTCTGCGTATGGTCGATTCGTCGATATAATTTCCGGAAACTTGGAAGTGCAGCTGTTCGCATCCAGACGATAAGATCTTCATTCTGTAAAGGAATTTTTAAGACTTTTAGTTCTCGTTGGAACACAACAGTAACAACTCTCTAATTGGGAGAAAGTTTGTGCTTACCTGGAAGCCATTATTGTCAGGATTCTTAGGATCGAGGTCGTAGAGCGGTTTTTCCCAGGCTTTCGGTTTTGCGAAGTCTTTCAAAGCTGAAAGATATCACAATGTGATTTCGTTACGAATTATTTGTAGCTAAACTTGTCTTACCTTGAGTCAAATTTCCAGAAGGATTGCGGAATTTAACTTGTTTGTCTGAAGGCCACGCGATTCCCGTGTTAAGGAGCGTAATATCACCGTGAAGCTGACTCCTAATATTCAGTGTATCTGCAGAATGGAGAAAGCTTGTTGAATTCAAATATTAAGCGACAATCCAACTATATACCATTGAAAAGAGAGTTAGCAATAGCTCCACATGGTGCAATTGGTTTCCCGTCATCGCTGTATGCAAATGGGATGCAATCGGTCGAGGGAGTCTTGGACAGTCGCCCGAGCAGTTGGTCATCATCACGCGACTTCACATATCGCCGGTGGTTCTGATAGTAATTCGTCAAGCCATAGTACATGTACACCTTTCCCTACAATCAATACAAATCCCCATTGAAATCCACTTCCTCAAACTCCCAAAAACCCGTCCACCTACCAAAAAGTCCTGTGTCAACGTGAAATTCTCCTCACACTCGCAACTTTTCACTTTTCCCGATTTTATTACATCCGCACATAACAGTCCAGTATTCATCTGTTTACAGTCTGTGTAATCAACGACTATTTCGCGTACTTCATCGGAGAAATAGAGCAAAGCAATGCCCACAGGTATGAAAGCGATTCCGATGATAAAGAAAGTGGGCAGGACGGTCCCCGCGGTGAGGACGGGCTGCCAGGCGGGGAGTTTCTGCTGTTTAAATGCCGAGTCTGTGGGGTAGTGTTAAAGTTTAATTGGTAATCAATATATCGATTGAAGGTGTGCTCTACGTGCCAGACGAGATTTATCATACCTGAAGGCCTTTTCGACTTTATCTCGATGGTTTCCGTTTGCGTTGCCATTCTCTTTGGGTCGTTTCCGCTTCTGTCCAGGCCAGTGGCAACACTTTCTCTTAACTAAATGCTCTGGAAATGGATTGTGAAGAATGTTTAATGTTTTAATGTTGATTTCGGAAAGGATATTTACAATAAAACGACTTATTTCTACGTAAGACACGAAGCGACTCTTAGCACGGATTTCATGACACTTGACGTACGGTGTTTTGTCACTAAGGTTGAATGAATCACTTGTAAATTGGTGTGCTGTTACAGCGGCTGTCTGTAGGGTAGGCAATGTAAACATAGGGAAGTTCTGGTGAAAACGACAATTTACCTACGCATAGGTACAATAGTTCGTTTTCATGCGCAGAAAAAAGCTACTAAATCGTTATGTTTTCAGAAGGTCCGATGAACTCCTCCACGTTCTGCGGATAAACACGCATAAAGAATGGCAATGATAACAATAAGAAATAATATCGGTGACAAAATGGGCTTCAAAATCCTCTCAGATTTTACCTCGGTACAGTACGTGACATAAGCCATTCTGATAATAGTTACTAGTTTCCCGGAATGCTCCTCCTATGTAGAGCATTCCATACACCCTCCCTGTTGACACAATCGAAATCTTTCTCGAAATCGATGAAGAGCAAGTGGAGCAAAGATCTAAACTCCGCGCACTGTTTCAAAATAATCCATAAAGTGTTGATGTGGTCAATGCAGGAGGATCCGGAACGGAAACCAATCTGGTCTCTATCGATCAGATCGATATGTTCTTTCATCCGTTTCAGAATTATTTTAGATATTGTCTTTGAAACGGCAGGGAACACGTAGATATCCCTCACAATGAAACCCTTAAAACGGCTACCTTTCTTTGGAGTCTTGGCGATCATCCCTTTTTTCTACTCTCTGGAAACAGTGGCTTTGCAGTAACTGTAGCTGCAACGATAAATCACTTTGTAGGGAGTCCTTCAAGTCCACCGATTTTATTCCATTTGAGTGCATTGATGGCGGCAGTGATATCCGTGGTGAAGTGTTCTTTGCACCTTTTCAGCTGTTCGCCATCGTGGATGAGAAATCGACCGTTAACGTTCTTCACAGGACCATTTTTCGACCACATGCAAGTTCTTTCGGAGCCCGGTATATACTTCTGAAATCTGAAATCTTCCTCCTCCTTGACCAGTACAAGAGCATTTTTGAATTCTCAGACGGGATGAAGACGGAGGCAAAATAGTTTTTCTACTGTCTCATGATCGCTGGATCATACAAGCGTTGAATTTCGGGAGTTGAAGCTCTCTAACCTTGCGAGAAATACCGGACATAAGCAGACATCAGATGGTGATCCATTTCGAGGCCGATGTCAACACCTCTTTTGTAACGCACATCCAAAAGACAACTCCTAAATCTACTGCTGATCGCAATCGATTTGATTTCTCATGCGGTGTCAGTAAGTTGAAAACCCAACTGAACTTATGACAGGCTCGTGCTCAAACGATTTGCAGAAATTCACGAACCTCTCATCATAATCGTTACGGTCGCCAAGTTGCAAGACCTTCCTAAATCTCTATCGAACTTTGGAGTATGGCAACTGTGTTGAACC
The DNA here is from genome assembly GCF_905115235.1 of Hermetia illucens. Taxonomy (NCBI): domain Eukaryota; kingdom Metazoa; phylum Arthropoda; class Insecta; order Diptera; family Stratiomyidae; genus Hermetia; species Hermetia illucens. The sequence continues at coordinate 9,929,586 of NC_051852.1, forward strand.
GCAACACCACGTTTGAGGCCCGAAGGTCTCTTGTCCGCTTGGACGTGACCACAATCCCCATGAAGCTCCCACAATGGAGCCAATCTAAGTGGGCGTACATAAAACAGAAATTCTCCTGATTGATGTAAATTCAGAGGGGTATCCCGATTCCCCCCGATTGGTCGCTACATCGCACAGCGAAGTAAATAGCAGGAACAGAAATACTCGACGAGATAAAGGGGGTACATGGCGAATGGTCCGTTCTGCCGATCGTGGATCGTACTTTTGCGCCGTTGCCAAGTTTTCTAACATCTTTATTCAATGGTTTACTCGATATAACGGTAAATCAACGACAGTTGGGGATTTAGTCCACGTGGTTTAGTCGATAAAATTGAAATCGGAACAAGCCTCTCGCCGCGAGTGCTGAACCCACCCTTCCTCGAGGGACGCTAAACCACATCGTGTAAAGGACGCGAAAGTAGCATACACTATCCCCCGTCCCTAGCTGGCCGACAGGCTCGAAGTCCGGCTCAATTGTACTAATAATCACAAGAAATTTGAAGGTAATTCCTTCACCATTAAGGGGTAGCGGAAGCCAACCCTCATTCTTAGAGGAATTTCCTTTCACGAATACACTTCTGACGACGTGGAAATGGAAATGAAGGAGGTAGCACTGGTTACGCCCATTCGCATCTCAAGGCTTTCCACCCCATCAAGGGCCAACAATACCAACTTAAGCCTTTTTCACGTGACTCTCAATCCCGAGACAGATGGCACCATAGTCTCTAAACTAAAAACCCTCCTACACCAGCGAATCACCTGGGAGAATCCCAGGAAAGGGGATATCATTCAGTGCTTTAAGGGCCAACAATTTGGTCACGTTTCTTCAAATTGCGGCTACAAACCCAGATCTGTCAAATGCGGGAGCCCACACGCCTCTAGGGAATGCTCCCCTGCAACTGTCCCAGACAACGCTGATAAGGAATCGGCGGCACCCCTCAAGCGATGACCAACGGGGTCACTCACCCAATTTTGCCAAATGTCCCCGCAAGTTGGAATCAATCCAATATAAAGAGAGAGCTAAACGTGTCCCGCAATCCCGCCCTGCTCCGTTCTCCTCCCCCGCTTTTGACAAACGCCTCGCTGTTCGTGACCCTCAGCCTAGCCTTTTGGCTCATTCACTGACCCCTTTTTTGGCGCAGTTGCCAGGGGTCGAGTAAGACTCGAGACCCTTAGCTCTTCACCACCCCTACACTCTTCCATTCTCAGCGGCTACTTCATGAAAGCTATTGACTTCTATTACAACTACCTTTGTCTTCCCCCTGAAAATAGACCAGAAGCATACTTACAATTCCTCTTCATACTGCTAGACAACTAAAATGAAGGTGCTCACACTCAACACCAATTCGCTCATTTCAAACGACAAATGTCTCGTTTTTCACAAATTTCTCGAGGATACTGACCCCAAATTCTCCTTGTCCTAAATGAAATCAGAGTTGGGGAAGACTACAACGTTAGGCTACATGTTCCCGGATACATCACATTCCGCAACGACGCGGGTAGAGCCACAACCATCCTAGTTAGATCGGGAATAAGAGCAAATACTATCCTACCGGCTGCACTCGCACCAAACTGTTTGTTAGCAGTGGTCAGAGTACTTGTCAGGCGCGGCGGTATCATCCGGTTCACTCCCATTCTGTCCGAACTATAGGAAACCGCAGCCAGTTTTGACGCTTTCCTCCTGGGCGGTGACCTCAACGCTATATAAGCTCCTTGGGCGGCAAAGTTATAATAACAACGAAAACGACAAAATTCTCTTTGATTGGCTCCAGTCAGGCCCATTTCTTAGCACGGATATCATTAACGCGGGACTACTAAACTTTCCAGAAGGGTCCTACTTCCTAGACGACTTTATAATCTCATCAAATCTTTTGACATGTGCTGCCATTGGCTGCTCCTCACTGGCAGGTTACTCCGACATTATGTCCTCAACCTCTCTAAAAAAATATCTGCTTACGTAGATTACTCCAGCCACTTATTCAGAGCCAAATCGCCCGCGGACCCCATCGGGAACTTAGTAGTCGCCACCACCGTCAGCGATAAAAGTTTGAGTTTGGAAGGGTCTTACCTTTGCCCCTTTTCCCCCAGCCGCCCGGCCGACATAGTCAGAATTGGCTTGTTCGCCTCATTCCTTACCTCCTAAGAAGAAGCACCGTAGCCTGTACCATAGACCTTGATAAGGCATTCGATTCAGTCTGGAAAGAAGGCTTGCTTTTCAAGCTAATCCAGACTAATTGCCCCCTCCCCTTATTTAGAATACTTCTAGACTTGATCTCCAACAGAACTTTTCCCGAGCGCTTCGACGGAATTCGCTCCATCGACTTCCCTGTGGACTGAGGAGTGTCTCAGGGCTCTATCCTAGGCCCCGAACTTTTTAATATCTTCCTCCACGATTTTACCCCGCTTCCCGTAAACTTCTTCACAGCACCAATGGAAGCTTAGGCACTTCTTAACAGCGGGAAAACCAAAATTAGGTGGGTAGTATTTAGGGTACGAATTCGGGCCGCTCCCATGTTACCAATGTTTAGATTGTGGGCACACGCCTGCAAACGTGCCGGGGACCTGACAGGATAGTAGCATGCCGCAGATACGGCCAAGTAGGTCATAAAACGGATACTTGCAACGAAAAGGAGAGTTTCGTTCTCTGCAGGGATCGTGGTCCATCTAATGAGAGTGTTGCACATACAGTAGGCTCACGGTCATACCCAGTCCTCTGAGCACAACTGGAGAGAACTGGGACGTGGTTAACATAATCCGCATCCTACAGATCAATATGTACCGATGCCGACTTGATGCTCTGGGGGACCCTATCTTGATCAAGGAGGTGTGGATCCTGGCAGGGGTGACTTCAATGCCACGGCACTTGAATGGGGCATGCCTCATCCAGACACAGCATTCCTGACGTAAGCTTCGCGTTGGAATAACTGGTGGCACTGGACTGGTAGCGAGTTTTAAAAGACTTCTAGGCAAGCGACTCTGAATACGGCGATCGAGAGATTTGTCGAAGGTCTTGGAACAGGTGGAACCGTGATGGAGGGGACTGCTGTGTGGAGCTAACACTGTCGTAACTTCAGTTATGAAGCTGATAACGACAGCCTGTGGAACTTCCATGTCCAGGATGCACCCTGCGCAGACGTAGCTCTGAACTCCGGAAAAAGTGTCACAAACTCCGTCGCACCATACAGCACCTAAACGATCGGGAGGAGGCATGTAGCACAATGACAGAGTACAGATCAGCCAAAAGGAGACTCCGCGGTGCGATAAACAGGCAGTACCTAGTCAACGAAGTGAATGGGGATCGGGGGACTCAGCTGTAAACTGATAACTTGAAAATTCGGGGCTCTGCTGAACCTTTGTTCACTTAAGGGCGAGCAGATTGTTCGTACTGGACGGGCACTATTCCCTGTACACTTCGTAAAGGTTAATGACAGGAGCGTGGAAGGCGACCGGCATTGCCCACTTTTCTCTATAAAAGGGTTGTAAAAGGCAGTCTTCATTATGAAAAATAACAACAAAAAACAGGACCCGAGGGTCCCCGGGAGAGGTATACAAACTGGTGTTCCAATATCGGTCAGACCTACTGCTCGCGCATTCAATGCTTGCCTGAAAGAAGGCACTTTTTCTTCCCGCTGGTTGCCAACAAAACTTGATGGCGAGAGCCCTTGGGCTAGGAGCATGCAAATACGTACAAAATTATGGCGGTTTACATGGGGTACTGGCCTATAGGAGCGAGAAACCCTTAGGCACTTCCTTTGCGATTGCCAGAGTCGGGCTACGGACAATAAGCAAACCATCCTTTCAGATCCTTCAGAGAAATTTTTAGCTTGGCAGAGCTGCTTTCCTCCGTGAATGCTACGGGTTGACTCTGAAGATCTAAGCCGGCTGAAATCTGTGTCCTTGCTCTTATCACAGTAGTCATGGTCTTAGAAGGTTGTGACATCAAGACGGCGTAACACAGTGCTAATTGGGCTCATCGGCCACTGATACCTACCCTACCATATCTACCCAATCCTCAATCAAACATGGATAAAAATTGGCTATGGGAAGGATACCCAGAAATAAAACCAAACATGGAGGAGCAGAAGAAGAATGAAGTTACGGTGCAGGGCTTCGGAAACCCAGTACTGGCGGTTTTTGGGAGTGAGCAAGCGGACTCCCGGCCGTCGATATCCAACGACCGCAGTGCCTCAGTAGTTTGAACCTTGGCTACTGTGGCATCTAATGTTACAAGCGTACGGGAGGAACTTGAACTGGCTCCAGTGATGGATCCGTTCAGAAGGAGCTCGATTTTTCGCAGATCCCCTCCCACACGGGCACAAGCCCCCACGATCGCTACCCCCAGTGGGAAGCGTATAGCGGGAGTCTGGTGGAACAACGAAATCGCAAGTTTGCGAGCCGCATGTTTTCGGGCAAGGAGGCTTTGCCAGAGGCTCAGGGGAAAACCCGGTGGCGACGGTCGAGAGGAGGCACACAAGCAATTGCGTGGCCGCCTAAAGGAAGCCATTCGGAGGAGCAAAAAGAACTGCTTCAAACAGCTGTGCGACCATGCCGACATAAACTCTTGGGGCGAGGCTTACAAAGTGGTGATGAAAAGGCTGCGGAAATCACCCCAGGTGACCTGTCCGCGCCACCTGAAACACATTGTTACCACTCTGTTCCCTCACCACGAAAATAGGGGAAGGCAAATTTTTGTCCAGCTAAATGACGGCATAATACCGCCCGTAACTGTGGAGGAGCTCCGGGAAATATGTGGTAGGTTCGGTGACAACAAGGTCCCAGGTTTGGATGGCATCCCTAACCGAGCTTTGAAACTGGCAGTGAAGACTAGGCCCGAACTTTTCGCCAACACCTTCGAGGCGTGCCTAAAAGAAGGAATATTCCCTGCCCAGTGGAAAGAGCAAAAGTTGGTGTTGCTTCCGAAGCCTGGCAAGCCACCTGGAAACCCAGCGTCTTATCGTCCTATCTGCCTGTTGGATACAATGGGGAAGATGATGGAGAGAGTCATCTACAACAGACTCCTGCCCATCGTCGAAGCCAGCAATGGTTTGTCGGAACGCCAGTTTGGTTTCCGACGCGCCCACTCTACGGTGGACGCAATTGGCAGGACGGTAAACCTGGCAAAAGATGCACTGATTTCTGGCGGCTGCTGTGCCGTGGTGGCGTTGGATGTCAAAAACGCGTTCAACTCGGCCAACTGGAATAGAATTAAACGGGCGTTGGCTGACATGGGTGCCCCCGGATATTTAGCGAATTTGGTGGAAAACTATCTCTCAGAGAGGACTCTCTGGTACAGGACGGATGAGGGCCCCAAAGAGTACATTGTCACAGCCGGGGTACCACAGGGATCGGTACTTAGTCCCCTGTTGTGGAATATCATGTATAATGGGGTGCTTGCTCTTCCCGTCCCAGGGGGGACTACGATTGTCGGCTTTGCTTATGACCTAGCTGTGGTTGTTGCAGCAAAACACCCAGAAGATGTGGAGGTTTACGCAACAGAAACAGTGAGAGCGGTAAAGTCCTGGCTAGAAAAGGGGCCGGGCTGACCTTGGCGGACGCGAAAACGGAAGCGGTCTTAATAACGAAACGCAGGAAAAATAACACTGTAAAAGTGGAGGTCGGTGGACATACGGTCGTATCAAAGTCGGCTATCAAATACCTGGGGGTAATAATTGACACCAAATTGAGTTTTAGGGAACACCTAGAGTATGCATGCCAAAAGGCAGCCAGTGCCACCACGGTACTTGCAAAAATGTTGCCAAATATTGGTGGGCCGAAACATTGCCGGAGGTTGGTGCTAGCCGGAGTGGTGCGCTCCATCCTGCTCTACTCGTCGCCTGTGTGGGCAGAGGCGCTTACAAACCCTCAGAGACGGAAGCAGGTGAACTCGGTTTACCGGCGGATGGCTTTGAGGGTTTGCAGTGCTTTTAGAACCACATCAGATGAGGCAGTATTGGTGGTGGCAGGCATGATCCCGGTTGACATTCTGGCCAAAGAAATGAGTGTCCTGTACAATGCAAGACATATGGAGGGGCATGCACAGCGTGGAAATGCGGCAAGGTCAGAGTCGCTTGATCTCTGGCAACGCAGATGGGACGAGTCTGCGAAAGGTCGGTGGACGCACAGGCTCATTCCCAACATTAGGGTGTGGCTTGAGCGAAAACATGGGGAGACCAACTACCACATTACCCAGTTCCTCACGGGGCACGGTGGTTGCTACAGGCAGTATCTGCACCGCTTTGGGTTGAATGATTCTCCGAACTGTCCCAGATGCGATGGCATACCAGAGGATGCAGAGCATGTGATTTTATTTATTTTATTTATTTATTTAATGAGGACAATACACAGAAAGCAAATTTCTTATTACATATTGTCCTCAGAGGGAGGAGCAAGTAAATGGCATATTTTGCGCTTAAAGCTAGAGAGGGACAAAGAGTCAAATGAACCAAGCTGTACGGCATTGTAGGGCCGGCAAAACCTCGGGATCGGAGAGTGAAAGTAAATCTCGAGCTCGGCGAAGGGCACATCAAAAATGTCCGCATTACGTGTGTCATGAGACGAGGCGATACGGAGAGTAATATCCGAGTTGGCGGAGCAGTCCATCAGACCATTGCAGAGTTTGAAAAGAGTACACATATCAAGGAAAATACGGCGTTGCTGTAGGGAGGGGAGATTGAGGGTGCGGAGTCGTGACGGATAATCAACCCGTGGAAGGTTCTTTTTGTAAAAGAGGGTCCGGGTGAATTTGCGTTGTACAGCTTCAAGAGCGCGGCCGTCACGGATGCGGTAGGGGGACCAGACTACACAGCAGTATTCAAGGATGTTTTTGACAAGGGAATTGAAGAGTGTTAAGGCTGGATTGAGGTAAAGTCGGACGAGGAACGTAGGATAAAACCAGACATTTTGGAAGCTCTATTGATGATGTCAACGAAGTGGGAATTGAAACGAAGTTTATCGTCGAATATTACACCCAGGTCTTTGAAGGAGGTCAGTAGTGAAAGGGGTTGACCACTGAGAGAATAGGAAAAGGATGATGGGGAGGGTTTCAGGGAATAGCGCATCCAGTGGCATTTGTTGACATTCAGTGTTAGCTTGTTGACCGAACACCAACGGGCTAAATTATCAAGGTTGGATTGTAAGAGAGCACAGTCCAATGGAGACGAAACAGAGACAAACAATTTAAGGTCGTCTGCGTAAAGCAAATACGGACAGGTGAGGATGGAGGCGAGGTCATTGATAAAAAACAGGAAGAGTAGCGGTCCAAGTATAGAGCCTTGGGGAACACCAGAGGAAGGAGAGAAGGAACGAGATGAGTGACCACGAAAAGAAACTTTGCAGGAACGGTATGAGAGATAGGAGGAAAGCCAGGAGATGACTGAGGGAGGGAACTCTAGCGAAGAAAGTTTAGCGAGGAGAATGTTATGGCCAACGGTGTCAAAGGCTTTGGAGAAATCAGTATAAACAGCATGTACCTCCTGTCGTGAATTCAAGCGTTTAGCAACAAAGTTGGTAAAGACCAGAAGATTCGAAGCCGTTGATCTATGTTTCACGAAACCATGCTGCTCTTTGACAATGAGGTGACCGAAGTGCGCGGTCAACCAGTCGTTGACGTATCTTTCTAGGATTTTGGAGCAAGAGGAGAGAAGAGAAATGGGGCGGTAGTTCACAGCAAGGGAAGGGTGTCCGCTCTTGAGGATAGGAATGATAAGGGCCTCTTTCCAGAGACGGGGAAAGTAGCATTCATCTAGACTTTTGTTGTAGATTATACACAGGGGGAGGGAAATGTGTTTTCTACAGTTAAGGAGGAAGAGATTAGGAAGCCCATCGGGGCCAGGTCCGACATTGGGGTCAAGGTTACCAATGAGGAACTCAACCAAGGAAGGCGTAAGGAGAGGAATGGCTAGTGATTTGGAGGAATCTGTGGTTATGAAAGGTGTAGAGGGTGAAGGGCTCGAGGGAGAAAACACTGAAGAGAAGTAGGTGCAGAGAAGGTCGCAGGATTGTTGTGGGGAGTTGGCAGTGGAGTCAGCGAAGCTGATAGAAGAAGGGACAGAATGAGTTGGATTACGAGAGTTGCGAGCGTGAGACCAAAAGAGTTTTAAGTTACCGCGGGCAAGGGCGGCTTCGACGCTCAAAAGGTACCTTTTACGCGCCTTTCTGACCATTGACTTCACAGTAGTTCGTATAGCTTTAAAGTGAGCAAGGTCGGCGTCATTTTTAGAAGCCCGAAACTTCTTCATCAGTGTATGTTTCAAGCGAATGTTAATATGAAGTTCCGTTGTGAACCAAGTTGGGAAAGAACGTAGGCAGGGAGGGGAAGAAGGGACATAACAGGAGAGGAGATCAGAGAGGATATTGTAGAAGGTATTAAGAGCTTGATCACATGATGAATTACTTAATATATGAACCCAGTTGAAAGACGCTAAAGCTGAGTTCAGAGCGTCAAAATTGGCTTTGCGGAAGTTGAACTTAGTGGGTTTACGCTTGGTTTTGGGTTTTGAACGAGGGAGCTCCGCTTCAAATTCAACCGCGGGATGGTGAGCGTCGGTTTTTACATACGGGAATGTGCCAGGAAATAAAGAGAGGTGGCGCTCGGGGAGGTTGGAAAGGAAGAGATCGAGAGTGCGGCCCAAGGAGTTTTTGGTGGTGTTGAAATTCAGGGCAGAGCAAGTATACATAAAGGAAGAAAGTGGGAGGGAAGAATGGGAGAGGTTGTTGGAAGGAATTGGAAGACTAGGATGATTAGGCCAGTTGAGCATGGGGAGGTTGAAATTTCCACAAACAAAGAAAGGGAGGGAAGGGAATCTGATGGTAAGGAGTTCAGACAAACTGTCAAACAATTCTTCATACAGGTGAGAAGGGCTAGTACAGGGGACATAAACACAAGAAACAATGAACGGGAGGAAGTTGGGCGGGGAGACACGAAGAGCAACACAATCAAAAGGAAAGCCAGAGGAGGAGAAGACGAGTTCAGCGGGGAGTGAATCTTTTATAGCAATTAGGACTCCACCGCCAGTGGACTTACGAGAAGCATCCCGGTCCCTGTCACAACGGAAAGTGGAGTACCCTTCGGGGAGCTCGGAGTATAATATGGCATCGTCTAGCCAGGTTTCGGAGATACAGATGGCATGGTGTTGCTGAGCCAGCGCGGATAAATTGAAGGCCCCCAGCTTGGTTCTTAAACCCCTGACGTTCTGATAAAACATACGGACAGTGAACATGGATCCAGTTATATAGCTCGGCGAGGCAGGCGGGTTGCCCTGAAATTTACCCGCGAATTGGGGCGCTTATACGGCTTTATGAATACACCTTCAGGCCAGAAAGAAGGGTTGCCGAGGACATCAACTGATGTTTCACTGCCCACGATTTGCGATAGAGAGAAGGAGCTTAAACCAGGTGCTGGGCAGGAGCGGGACCCCGGAGAGCTTGGTTACTGAGATGCTGGAGTCCGAGGAGAAGTGGCTTGCGGTTGGCTCCGCAATCATCCAAATGCAGGAGGAGTTGCTGAAGGAACAAAGAAGGAGGAAAGCTGCAAATAGGAGAAGGATGAGTGCCTAAGAGCAAACCTACCCCGCGAAGTAATACCTCAATGGTGGTCACGCGGGGCTGGGGCTGGAGAGACCGGGGGTGGTTTTTAGTGGGTGTGAATCCCACACGCGCCCGCTGTCGTTCCGCCGTTCGGGCGGCGGACGTGTCTTTCTAAGATTTTCCACCTCCGTGTACGCACAAAAAAAAAAAAAAGGGGCATATATCCTCCCCAGCCCATTGGTAATGTAATGGACAGGGTCCAGCAAGTGGGACTTTGGGGATTGTTGTTGTCGAAACTTCGTGAGTGTGGTAGATAGGTGTTTGGCAAATGCATCAATGAGCGCGTATAAGTGAATCTTGAACGCGGCTCTCCTCAGGGAGTGGTAAACTGTGGGACGAGCTTATCTCGATAGTTGAATGTGTTGTCTACACGGATTATCTTCTCAGTTTTATTGAGGGGAACGTCCCTGGTGGTTGCGTAACTCGACGCTGAATTTATTCAAGTTAAATCGGTGATTATTGCTGGCCCACATACTCGAGGAGGGCGATAAGAACTGATCCTTCATGAAGTGTTTTTTGCCAGCAAGTTATATTGAAGGTTTCCAGGTATTATGAGCACCAATATGGTTCTGTGAGATTATATTTTCCAGGCGGATTCCTGGAGGACGTGCTATCGGTCTTGTTATTTGTGGATGATTCCTTTTTGGAACTTTTATCGTGACTGCAATCGTGCCTATATTGCGGGCAGAGATTCTTGTGGGCTCAATGGTGTTTTAGAACGCTCAGTTTAAAGGAGCACCATTGCGCTGCTCACGGCTGATTGTGATCTGGGGACTAGAATCCTCCCCATACCTGAAAAGGACCGGTCGTTTTTCCACTCCCTCCGTCCTCTTGTGGTGTTAAGAAGAAAATAGTTCCCTTTTTGATCTTTGTTAATTTTGTTCGCATAAGTTTTTATTTTAGGATGCAGTTCATTCGCCTTAGGCTCTCTACAAGAAACCTTACCTTCACAAAGCGCCACGTACAAATTTATTCTGTTCAAATCCTTGTAGCTTTCCAAACGTTTATTCATTAATTCAGCTTACATTATGACGACTGTTTCCAGTATTCAAACTCTCAAGGTATTATTCAGTTCTCAAGAAATAATCACGCCATGGAGGTGAAATGTTCGCTAAGCAAGGCGAATTTATTGAAATCGTATTCTGTGTCCTTCACTTCCTTGTTGTTCCTCTATTGTCAGCAAACCTGGCCGATGGCATTTCTATTCAAAAAATTTAAATGCTTTCCCTCCAAGCCGAGTTTCCGTGCATTGTGCAAACTAGCTCCGGCAAATCAGAGTTTCACACTCCTCACTGTTATCCTTGTGAACATTTGCTGGGCTTCCCCAAAGCGACATAACAAGGATGTTGATATACACTCTTGCGTGAGCTACAATCCTTACATCCCCACAGTTCGATAGAATGCCGGGGGTGAATGAACACAGGGAAAACAGGAACAACATGAACGCGGTCACCATCCCACATCCTTGTTACGTGTGTATGATATCGTGAGTACTTGGCTGTGTCAATGATGAATTATTCAAAACAAAATTATCGATCCGTGATGTGCCAGGAGGCTTGAACTACTTGTGTGCGAAATGGAGTGCAGAAACCTTTTAGATTGAAGGAATCCTTCTGGTAATAGGGAATATCTTTCAACTAGCCTCGGTATCGCGAAGCGAAAAGCCAGCAAGCAGTGCTGTGCCCGTTTTCGTAAGGACATAGTGCGATTGGAAAGTGTGGTTGCCAGTGGGTGTAGGCGCGGTTGTGCTCTTTGGTCCTGACATCCTGTGATATAATGACAACGCAGGATTTAACTCATCTTGAACAAACGGTAATGTGATTAGTACAAAGCCAGGTCTGGTTGAAGAATAAAGGAAGGATTTGGTTATAGGTTGCAAGCGCTGGTACCCATCTGACCACAGTTCAAACCAAGTTGAGTGAAGTTGAAAAAAGCCTGGCTAACCCGGGCGAAGAGATCGATGATGTGTGCGTTATGGAACTGCTCGAATCGATGACGGAAGTGAAAAATGAATATCAGAACCTGCGGAAGGACCTGAAGGAGGTGCAACAATTGCAAAAGGAGATGACCAACACTTTACGGTATCAAATGTCAACAATGAAACAAACCTTTAACATGCTTAAAAGGCGCATTGAACTGAAAGCTCCTCAGAACTAGAGCTCCCATTTTTTCTTCTCCGTTTTCTTTATCCTTTGTATATTCGCAACGCCGGATATCCTTGAATTGTTTGTGTTTGCTGTTTACTTTGTGGACTTTTTGAGTATTCTAGTGTCGCTGTTGCTCATCATTTCATGATGTCGATGCTATAGTGTTCGTTGTGGCTTTCGTTTAACATTGTTACTTTCTCGATAGCGTACTATTGTTTACAAGATAACATTCTATACTTCTTCTGGTTGGTGTAGCGTTATATCGATATTTACATTGTATCCTTTTTTTTTAATTGCAAAAACTACAAAGTGCTGATATGTTAGAGTTTACACAATCAGCTTCCGAGACGGGGCGACCTATACATTTGAAATTCTAAAATGGCTTTCACAACGTAGAAATTACCCTGGTTTTGCCTTATCGAATGCAATGCAACGCTTTAGAGAATCAAAAGTATTTCAGGAGATTCCATGAAATGAAATAGAATTTATAAATGTGAGATTTCAATAGAAAAGATAAATATGAAACCCGAATATAATCGGTTTTTATTACTACAATTCCAATTTATTTGTTGCATGACCATCGCAATGATTTGTTAGTTTTTTTTTAATTTTCTTCGTTTTTTTTTATTAAATTTAGCTTTTGCTTTTGTTTCTGCTAACATATGATAAATAAATGCATTAAAATTCAAATTAACTTCGAAAATAAACAACCATATGCAGCGGAAAATTATATAAAGGAAATCATCGACATGACCCTCATATTTTTCGATTCTAAAACTATTAGGTTGTTGCAAATGAAATGGCCGCTTTTGAAACGACTGTTAAGCTTACAAAAATTTATTTATTTAATCAAAATAGGTGCCAGTCGATTCAAAACACTTCTGCCAGCGAGAATCAAGAGCATTTATGCCAGTTTCGTAGAAGTCCAACTGTCGGGTGTTGATAAATTCAGCGAAGGCAATTTTGACAGCCTCTTCGTTCTTAAATTGTTTTTCCGTCAAAAAATGATTCAAATGCTTAAAAAAGTGGTAGTCGGTTGGCGAAAGATCCGGTGAATATGGTGGATGAAGCAGACTCTCATACTGCAATTCGTTCAACTTTTGAACCCTTGTTCTGGAAACATGAGGTCATGCATTGTCGTGAAGGAGTATCACACCATCTCTGTTGACCAATCTCGGCCGTTGAATTTTTGGTGCATTTCCTCGAGTTTTTTTTTTTTTTTTTTTGGGAGTAGGGTAGGTGAATGCGTTTACGCACAGAGTGTTGGACTCCCGCTGGCGCACTACCAACTAAACACCTCCCTGTCATCAGAGAACTAGCCTGGAACCGTTTGACACATTACTTCGGGCTAGCCCTCCCGCTCTCCCAGCTTTGGGAGCCTTCAAGTCAGGGAATTCCTTTCACCAACGGGTGGGGAGGGGAGGAAGGGAGTTGTTAGTTCAGGGAACCCCTTACCGTCCGATCCCTCTACCGGTCGAGTTCAATCTTCTTCGTAGTAAGAAGAGCCCGAACATAATGCGCAATACGATTCCAGCTGCCAGCGCTCTTTAGCATCTCTCTGACAATGTTGTCTGGAGAGAGCTCCCCTGTGTCTACATAAAGCTACTGACGAAACCAGTTCCACCTCTCGCAAGAGAAAAAGGTGTGTTCAGCGTCATCCGCCACTCTATTGCAGAACACACAATCAGGAGATCGCGCCTTCCCAACCCTGTGCAGGTAAAACTGAAAACCTCCATGCCCACTTAGAAGTTGGGTAAGGAAGTAATCAATCTCACCGTGCTTTCTGTTCAACCACGGATCTAATTTGTCGATGAGCCGCGCAGTCCACCTGCCCCTTGGCTCATTTTGCCAAGAAAGTTGCCACTCGTTAAGGGTGCGTTGACGTTCTTCACGGACAACCACTTTTCTTAAGTTTTCGCCCTTACACCGATAGATAGCTTTGCGCTCTTTTCCAAGGAGGGCAACGGGGATCACTCCCGCATTCACTATCACAGCCGGTTCGGAGACGGTGCGATAAGCAGACGCCACTCGCAAAGCTTCCCGCCTCTGCACTTGAGCGAGGCGTTTACGATGCGCCTCCTTGTCAAGGGCATCAGCCCATATCTCCGCAGCATAGAGAAGAACGGACTGTGTTGCTCCCATGAGGGCATATCGAGTCTCAGCAGACTATCGTAGGAAGCGTTCCAGAGGTCCGGCCCTAGGATGGATCCCTGTGCTACTCCCGACGTGATTTCCATCCTCCTCTGGCCCTCTAGCGTCTCATAGAACAGGGAGCGGTCTTTCAGATAATCCCTCAATATCCGCAAGAGATAGCTTGGCACGTGAAAGGAGTTCTCTAGTGTGCCTAGCATATCTGTCCATCTTACGGAATTGAAGGCATTTCTGACATCAAGCGTTATGAGGAGCACTATCCGTCGAGATCGGCGGCTGTATGCCCCGGCTCGATTAAACGCATCTACGACCTCCATAACAGCATCCACTGTAGATTTCCCTGTTCTAAACCCGAACTGCCTTGCGGATAAGTCCCCGGCAGCACGGATCGCTTCAGCGAGTCTACCCCTGATGAGCTTCTCGAGCACTTTTCCGGCCGTGTCAAGCATACACAGCGGTCGGTATGCAGACGGGAGCTCCGGGTCTCCTTTACCCTTACTGATCAACGCGAGTCTGGCCACTTTCCAGCGACAAGGAAAAATGCCCTCCTTCAAGCACGCGTTGAACGCTTCGAGCAGCAATTCTGGCCGTTGGCGGAACACCAGTTTGTAAACTTCCGCCGGGATGCCATCAGGACCTGGCGCCTTCCTGTTTTTCATAGTGAGAACCGCTTCTTCGACTTCTCCCATTGTGAAAAGGGGGCAATCCACGACGTTTTCCGCGCTATTTACATCAACCCGTACAGGGTGTCTGGGGAACAATGCCCGCACAATGCGGTCCATCTGGTCGGTGCTCAATGTGCAGGGCTTCCGCAGAGCCCCGATTTTCCGAGTGACAAGCTTATAGCCAAGTCCCCACGGGTCATCATTCACCTCATTAACAAGATTTTGCCAGCCGCGAGCTTTGCTTTTATTTATAGCGCTACGGAGTCTCCTTTTTGCGGATCTATATTGTGCCTTTATGGCACATGCCTCCTCGTTGGCGGACAAACGTTGTGCCATACGGCGGAGCTTATGACACTCCTTCCGTAGGTCGGCAATTTCCGCCGTCCACCAGTACATCGAAGGCTTGTCGCGCCTGGGGCCTCTCCGGGGTATGGAAGCCTCACACGCCGTCGTTATCAGATTCATCACTGAATTTACGACGATGTCAGCTGCGACACCACCACCCCCGGGAGTACCCCCCCGCGCGGCCCTACCTGCTCCAAGAGCTTCGACGAACCTTCCGATGTTCACCTTCGCGACATTCCACACGCAGGGGGAACGTCGAGTTGGTGCTCGCCGGCAAGTAGCGTCAAACACTTCGAACGCAATGTACTGATGATCACTTGGCGAGAAGTCTTCTAAGACTCGTCACCCGTCCACCGATGATGCCAGAGATTCCGACGCAAAAGTGATGTCAGGAATGCTCCCTTCACAACTTGGGCGCCGAGACGTTGGCGTGGATCCGGTGTTTAAAACTACGAGCCCGGTTCTCGCCGCCATTTCCAGAATCCGTTTCCCTCTGGAGTCTGATAGAGGCATACCCCATTCAAGAGCCCTGGCATTAAAATCACCGCCAACCAGGATTCGTCCCTCCGTGCTCGAAACGGCGTCCTCCAGAGCATCAAGCCGGCGCTGAAAGTCCGGATTCGACTCATTCGGCGTCAGGTAAACGCTAAAAAACGTTATCCCTAAACACCGGATCCAGACAAATCCGTCCCCCCGGCCTTCGGCAAGAACACGAAGTCGAACGTCGTCCCGAACCCAGATGGCAGCGGTGCCCGATAAGTCGAGATACCATGAGGACGGGTCCTTGTTTCGGTATTGCTCGCTAATCAGCACTAGATCAGCATTTACTTCGGCAGCGAACTGTGCTAGTAACTGGTGAGCGGTTGCACTCCGGTGCATGTTAATTTGCAAAATGCGGATCATGGCGTTCACACCCTAGCCCTCTCCAATTCCGCCCTGAAGATCGGACACCGTCCCGAGCCCGCAGTGTGTGCGACGCTTTCGCCAGATGCGCCACGATCCCTGCTGAGAACACAACTCTCGCTTTCCTTGCAAGTTTTCGCTTGATGACCCGCTTGGCCGCATCTCCGGCATGCTGTCCTCCTGTCCGGACCCTTGCAAACTGCTGACGTGTGTCCATAGTCCAGACACCTGTAGCACTTGGTGGGAACTATCCGCATTCGTACCCTGCATATTACCCATCCGATTTTGATTCTCCCGCTGTTAAGGAGTTTCCTCGCATATTGCTCGGGGACTTCCACCACGGCGAGCTTTTGGCCTCGAGCATTTACAGAGGTAATACCTACCCGGGCATTGGTCGCCTCTGGATATTCACGCTTTAGTCAAGATCCCGTATTTCTAGAGAGCACATGGGTTCTAGGCTGGAAACAAGAGCCTTCTCCCCCAATAGCCCCTTGACCGCTTCGCAGAACGTGCTCTTGTTGGTCGTCTTTGGGCCCAGTTCGCGAGAGAACTCCACCACTCCTCGTTTTCCGTATCGAAGACACCTCTGCTCCTCGGGCTTCATCTTGTAGCGGATTTCACTAAGGACTTCCGCAAATGTCTTGCCTTCCGTCGGCTTAATGAGCAGAGCCGACGGTATAGTCCTTCTTCGTTTCCTCGTTTTTTCCGCTACTGGCTTTGGGTTGGCAGCCTCCTTGTTTTTGGACAGATGTGTCTCTGGCGACGGAGTCCGTTGTTTCTTTTTATCCTTTTTCGCCTTCTTTTTTTGGGCCTTGGAGACTACTTCGATAAAGTCTCCTTCAGGCACGTCGTCCTCTTTCCGCTTTTTCCCCAGTTCACTTTGCAGAGGGCTATCTGCGGTCCGTTTGACGCCTTTGCTGACGTTCCTCTGAAGGAACGTTACCGACCGCATACGTTTCACCACTGCTGCGCACTTTCTGATGAGCCTTTCCTCTTCGGCTCTAGTGAGAACGGTCGAATGCACTTTCACTTGATTTGTGTCCAAATTCATCTGCTCAGGACTAGCGTTTCTCGCTGAGCTTACTTCCAAAACAGGGGCACTGCAAGGTAATGGAGTTGCCATCTCCGCACGGTCAGTCGCGCCACTTGATGAGGCTTCCACTTTATTTGGGCGCAACGGTGTCTCATCGGATATATCAGCCCTCGTTGCCTCTTTCACTGATCGCTGCGGTGAACGACGCATTTTTGTGCTCCGCCCAAACGCACCCACCTCTTCCTCCTTGTCTGTTGTTTCGTCGTTTTTTTTTATAATTCCTCGAGTTGGGCACAGTATTTCTGTGCATTTATCGTTTCTCCAGGAGCCAAAAAAGAATAGTGGATAACTCCAGCTGTAGACCACCAAACAGTCACCATTACCTTCCTCGGATGGAGGCTCGGTTTCGGCATGTGCTTCGGTGGCTCATCAGCATCTAGCCATTGTGCTGATCGGCGACGATTGTCGTGTAATATCCACTTTTCATCACATGTCACTATTCTGTGCAAAAAGGTATCGGTTCTGTTGCGGGTCAGTAGAGAACTGCACATTTCCATTCGAAGCGCCAAGTTTTGCTCCGTAAGGGCATGCGGAAACCATTTGTCGAGCTTTTTCACCTTTCCAAGTTGTTGCAAGTGCCGGCAAACTGTCGAATAGTGTACGCCCAGTTTCTCTGCAATGTCCCTCACAGACTGACATGTATCGGATTCGACTAGCAAACGCAGCTCGTGGTTGTCAATCGATGCTCCTGGATGTCCACGTGGCTCATTTTGAAGGTTTACGTCGCCTGACCGGAATTTTTCGAACTACCGTCGTGTGGTTCGTTCAGTAACCGTATCAACTCCAAATGCACGGTTAATGTTCTTGGTCGCCTCCGCCGCTTTATGACCGAGTTTGAACTCATACAGAAAAAGTATACGTTCTTGGCTCTTTTTCATCCTTTTTTCTTTTCTATTCCCTATTATCCCAACAATGGTCAAAACTGAAATGACTCCTTGATTAAATGTAGGAGTATTTATACTTCAATATTCAACACCAACAGCGCCAACTGGTGGTGGTTTAATACACCAAAATCGGAACTAACTTTACTTGATTGCCAAAACCGCCATTTCATATGCAACAACCTAATACATCAAACATTTAAAACTCCGAATTAAGTGGAATTAAATGGTCCATGACAAAGAATCACTAAAAACTTTTCCCATCTAACTATTAAGCCATCAACTCTAGAAAAAAATTAGACAGTATTGGAAAGTGGGATCCTGTCTGGACTCGGCATTCTCAAATTTCCACTTCCCATTATCAGGAAGGATGGGTAGTTTACGAAGTGTGATACCCCCATTTTTTGAAAACAAAGTAAAAAGTTTTATCTTTTTCAAAGCAGCATCTTCGACTATCGATCCATACATATATCCCATGTTTTCATGATTGGAATTACTTCTAGAGGGTTTCTTAAGAAAGGCTTTTGGCTGGTCTCTCGTAGCACTCTCAATGCGGGGTATGGTGCCGAAACGTTTCGGTATGACCCAGAAATCACATAGTGCTAAATTCGGATAGTAAGTCGAATGTAGAGAAGGAGCAACCTTGTTTTTGAGTCAACAACTGGCAGATCAAAAGTGAGCTGTGACACGGCGCATTGTTGTGCTCCAAGAGCAAACCTGTGGGCGAAATGACTGGCCTTTTTCTTCGTGTATCATTTGGAAAATATTGCTAGGCTGCTCCCTTTAGAAAGACATCTGACCGTCCTATACCTTCACTATCACAAAAAAAAAAAACAATGAATACAACCCTTACATTTGCCTTTTCATTTCGCATCTTCTATATAGACGCCTATCGTATGCAGGCTTCCGGCGAGGGCAGTTACTATTTTCCATTCCATCCGCCGCACAAACGTCGGAGCTACAACGGAATTCGCATCCACTAAAAACCACCCCCGGTCTCTCGAGCCCCAGCCCCGCGGGGGTCACGATTTAGGTATTACTTCGCGGAGTAGGTTTGCCCTTAGGCACACATCCTCCTTCAACAACTCCTCCTGTTTCTCCACGATTGCGGAGCAAACCATAGTCAGCCAGTTCTTCTCGGACCTCAGCATCTCCGCAACTAAGTTTTCCGGGCTCTCGTCCTCTGCCCAACACTTGGTGTAGGTTCCATCTCTTTATTGCGAATTTTGGGCAGTGAAACATGACATGCTCTGGATCTAGCATAATTCCGAGAATCATCCAAACGAAGCGATTAAGATACTGCCTGTAACAACCACTGTGAGGAACTGGGTAATGTGGTAGTTGGTCTGCCCATATTTCCGCTCAAGCCCCACCCTAATGTTGAGAGAGAACCTGTGCGTTCATCAACTCTTCGTAGATTTTTACCATCTGCGTTGCCAGAGATCATGCGACTCTAACCGTATTTTTACACTCTGTTTGCCCCTCCATACGTGTCACTCATTTCTTTCGCCAGAATGTCGACAGGGATCATGCCTTCCAGCACCAATACTTCCTCATCTGATATGGTTCTAAGAGCATTGCAAACCCTCAAAGTCATCAGCCGGGAAACCGAGTTCACCTGCATCCGTCTCTGAGAGTTTGCATGCACCTGTGCCCACAACGGTGACGAGTAAAGCAGGATGGGACGCACTTCTTCTTCTTTTTCTTCAGCCTTTGTCCCGTTCACAAGCGGGGTCGGCTCGTCGTGATCGGCTTCGCCATTTGGCTCTATCGAATGCCTGATCTGGGTGCAATCTCGAGGCTTTCAAATCCCCATCCAGCGTATCAAGCCACCGTTGCTTAGGTCTGCCTTTTGGTCGTTTACCATCGACTTCGATGTTCAGGCCAATCTTTGCAAGTGAATTCTCGTTTGCACGAATTGCGTGACCATACCATCGAAGACGCCTCTCTCGCAACTTTTCCACGATCGGTGCAACCCCATAACGATCGCGGATATCCTCATTTCGGATGTGATCTAAACGTGTGACGCCACTAGTCCAACGTAGCATCTTCGTCTCCATTACCGCGAGACGCCGTTCATTGTCTTTTATGGTCGGCCAACACTCAGAACCATAGAGAGCGACTGGATGGACGACATTGCGGTAAATTTTAGATTTGAGACGTTCGTTGATACGTCGATCACAAAGGACACCAGTTGTGGAACGCCACTTCATCCAGGCTGCGTTAATGCGTGAAGCAATTTCATAACGCAGCTCTCCATTGGCTAATAGCGGTGACCCGAGGTATTTAAATCGCTCAGTTCTGGCCAGATCACTGCACAATCACGCAGTGATTGTGCCTGCTTCATGGGGATCGGTCGTCAAAAATTCAGTTTTGTTTAAATTCAATCTGAGACCGTGTTGCATGAGGCGATCATTCCATTTTTGAACAAGTTGCTCGAGATCATTTTTGCTATCAGATGCTAGGAAAACATCATCTGCATAAAGCAGTGTGTAGGGCGCTGGACGTTGGATATCCCGTGTGACGGTGTCCATAACAAGGACAAAGAGAAGTGGTGAGAGGGCACTTCCTTGATGAACTCCAACAGAGACACGAAGCGGTTTTGATACACCCGCCATACTTCGAACTTTACTTTTCGGATCGTGGTAGAGCAATTGAACCCAGCGCACGAGTTCTTCTGGCACGAAGTGTTGTCGTAAACCATACCAGATGAGTTCGTGTGGTACACGGTCAAACGCTTTCTCTAGATCCAGAAAGGCAATGTAAAGAGGGCGATGCTTCTCACGGTGTTTCTCCATGAGTAACCGCGCAGCGTGTATTGCGTCAGTAGTTCCGCAGTTCTTGACAAATCCGGCTTGATTGACGGTTATTTCAACGATTTCGCGAATACGGTTGTCAAGAACGCGTTCAAAAATCTTCATGGTATGGGAAAGTAACCGGATCGGACGGTAATTTGAACATTCTGCTGGGCTACCTTTCTTTTTCCATATTGGAACAGTGGTACTTTCTTGCCAGTCAGATGGTGTCCTTCCTTCCTGAATAACCCGGTTAAAGAATTCACTGAGCCACAGTGTTGGGTCCCAGCTCTTCGCTTTCCAGAGCTCAGATGCGATGTCGTCAGGTCCTGTTGCTTTCCCCGATTTCATTTGTTTTATTGCCTTCTCGACTTCAGTTGTGCTGACTGGTGGAACTGCTCCGAATGTCGGCACTGATTGTGGAAGTGAAGGATGAGCAAATTCTTCAGTTGAAATCTGCTCGAAGTATTCTCGCCATCTATCCGTTGCGGCTCGACGGTTGGTAAGCAAAGTACCGTTCTTGTCATTAACACAACAGAAGTGTTCGATATTCTGTGTGCGTTCATCACGGCTTTTAGCAAGTCGATACAGATCCCTCTCGCCATCCCGAGTGTCCACTTTATCGTAAAGATTTTTGAAATGGTTCGCTCGGGTGACAGTGACCGCTTTCTTGGCTTCCCGGTTGGCATTCTTATAAATTTGCCAATTAGCAGGGGTTTTATCGTCGAGAAATTTGTGGTAGAGTCGTTTCTTTTCACGGACCTTCATTTCAACATCATCATTCCAAAGCCAAGTATCTTGGTTGATGTACCGCTTACCCGGCTTGGTGATCCCGAGGGTTGCAGAGGCCGCTTTGTGGATCGTGTCTTTCATTTGGTTCCATGATTCTTCCTCATTCGTAATGGTCGGCAATCGTATGAGTGAGACCGTTCCATCTTTCTTCTCACCAAATCGCCACCATTTAATGCGCGGCGGGCCAGTGCGTTCCTCACGCCGTTTTATCGGTGGCTTAATTCGCAGGTCAGCAATCAACGGCCGATGCTGAGGTGCGATGGTTTCATAGGGAACGACTTTGCAATCAGTGACAATATTTTGGCCCACCAATTTTCGGGAACATTTTTGCAAGAGCCGCGGTGGCACTAGCTGCCTTTTGGCATACATATTCTAGGCGTTCCTTAAAGCTCAATTTGGTGTCAATTATCATCCCCAGGTATTTGATAGCCCACTTTGATACGATCGTATATCCACCGGTTGGTTGCGATCGCGGTTGGTTATTAAGATCGCTTCTGTTTTCGCATCCGCCAAGGTCAGTCCAGCGCTTTCTAGCCAGAACTTTACCGCTATTACTGTTTCTGTCGCGTACAACAAGGTCATCAGCTAAGCCGACAATCGGGGTCCCCTATGGGATAAGAAGGGCAAGCACCCTATTATACATGATATTCCACAACCGGGGACCAAGTACCGATCCCTGTGGTACCCGGCTGTGACAATGTAATATTTGGGGCTCTCATCCTGTACAAGAGGGTTCTCTCTGAGAGGTAGTTTTCCACCAAATTCACTAAATATGCAGGACACCTATGTCAGCCAACGCCTCTTTAATTCTATTCCAATTGGCGAAGTTGAATGCGTTTTTGACATCCAGCGCCAACAAGGCACAGCGGCCGGCAGAAATCAGTGCACCTTTTGCCTGGTTTACTACCATGCCAATTGTGTCCATCGTAGAATGGGCACGTAGGAAACCAAACTGGTGCTCCGACAAACTATTGCTGGCTTCGATGATGGGTAGGAGGAGGAATATTCATTCTTTTAGGCACGCCTCGAAGGTCGGACCTAGTCTTCACTGTCAAAATGAAAAAAAGTTCGATTCGGGATGCCATCTGAACCTGGGGCGTTGTTGTCACAGATCCTACCATATATTTCCTGCAGCTCCTCCAAGTTACTGGGGGTATTATGCCCTCCTTTACCTAGACAACCATTTGCCTTTCCATATTTTCGTGGTGAGGAAACAGAGTGGTAACAATTTGTTTCAGGAGACGCTTCAAGTCACCTTGGGTGATCTCCGCAGCCTTTTCTTTACCACATTGTAGGCTTCGCCCCAAATGTTTATGTCGGCATGGTCACACAGTCGTTTCAAGCAGTTTGTTTGCCCCTCTGAATGGCTTTTTTTAGGCGACCACGTAGTTGCCTTTGTACCTCCTCTCGACCGTTGCCACCGGGCTTTCCCCTGAGCCACTGGCAAAGGCTTCTTACTCGAAAACATGCGGCCCGCAAACTTCCGATTTCGTTGAGAAATCGCCTTTTGGACATAGTAGTGTCCTATGCTTCCGTCACCCATCGAGTAATTTTGGTGGCTTTTTCTCTAGCCGTACTATTTAGGGATATGTTGGGTTTGAGCGCCGTGGAAAACGTGTCTCCCTCAAAAGCTTTCGCTGTCCAGCCGAGCATACCACCCAGAATTCTGCGAGAACTCTTTTTCGAGCTCGATCCGCCCTTGATTTCGCAGATTGCCTGATGGTCACTGTGAGTATGGCGCTCATTGACATGCCAAGCGACTCTACTGCCTAAAGCGGCACATACGAATGTCAAGTCCACTATAGACCCCAGACCCCTTCTCCGGAAAATGTACGAGGCACCAACATTCGTCAGTACCACATCTAGCTTCGTAAATGCGTCGAGGAGAACATGTGCCCTCACCTTAGTTGTCCGGCTGCCCCATTCAAGACTTACGCATTAAAATCGCCTGCTATTATGGTCAGCCAAATTCCTCTTGCATCCAAAACCAGAGCGGCAAGTATCTACTCACACTGGTCAAGTCTAGCGCTGGGTGTACCATAGCAGCTGTACATGTGGACGTCTTTCACTTTCGCTCTGATGAAGTCCTCCTTCGGATGTAACATTATTTCCTCGGTGGCTTGTTTTTCACAAGCCCATAGCGCTGCTTGGCTTGTTTGGTCTTTGACCAAAATGCTACTACCGTGGTTTCGATATGGCTCACTAATTATGGCTACATCGATATTTTTCTCGCGAATGGTTTGCGAGAGTAGATGCTGCGTCGTCTCGCAGTGGTTGAGGTTGACTTGTATCAATTTCATCTGTGCCTTGTGTTAAGGGCTCTCCTTTTTTCCGGGCATCTGCTGCTACCTGCGATATCCCGATGGTCCACCTCCTCCTTCCCTTTGCACAGTAGGCAATTCGTATCTGCTACACAGTCCTTGCTGCTCTTAAGGGATTGCTGGCCAGTTGACTCGTTCAACCGTTCACGGTGCTTCTTCCCCGGTTTCTTCTCTCCCGAGCGTTTTTGTAGGTGTCACTTGTGTTGTCTGGCTTACTTTTCGCCCGGTGCCTTCACTCCTTTTTCATCCTGGGCCTTGCTGTACGTCAACCTAATGCCTCGAATCATCGCTCTTATACTTCGATGGATATTCCGGCGTTCCTTGATAAATTGGCAGAGCTTTAGGATTGTATTACCTAGCGCGATGAAGGGAGCTTCCGATTTGTCACTGGACCTTATGTCTGCTGTTATCTGGCATTGTGTCCTCCTTCCCTTATCCCGCTAAACTCTCCCCTGAGGAGTAGAAGGGGGGGGGGGGGGCTTATCCCTGTGTAGGTAGGCATCTACGAAGAATCGAGCTTCTTCTGAACGGGTCCGTAAATGGAACCAGTTCTACCTCATTCATTGCGCTTGTAATATTTGATAGTCAAGTTTCCCACTACTGCGGCACTGCGGTCATTGGATATCGAAGACTCGAAACCCGCTTGCTACTTGCAAAAATCACCGGCAACTTTCCCTCTATTTTTCTCCTCCATGTTTGGTGTCATTTCTGGGTATCCTTTCCATAACCAAGTTTTATCCCCTGGTGAGCGTTTTTATTCCCCCCTACCCAGCCTGCGAATAAGCTTGCCCGTACACGCATGGCTGCGTGCATCTGCATATCCATGACACTTCCGCCCAGCGTTCCCTTATCCGCACGAAGGGACGTGCCTAATGGGAGATTTGGCAACTCTACACATTAAATTAGATGGTCAATCTCGCAGTCCTTTACTGGTACTTGCACTCCCATTTATAATTCCTGCCTGATTTTCAGGAAGGACATGAACTTTAAAACTAATGTACTATAAAGAAAAAAAGGGGATCATCTAATTTAAAAAAATCTCCTTACTGTATGTCGGTTTGTCTTTTGTTTTCCTGTGGTGGAAATCTTCCAAAGACATTGGTACACACGTGTGGATCTTTTATCTATTAAAACCACCTCTAACTTCTGCCGCCTTCCCCACGCAACCACCGCAGTATTACGTCGTGGATGGACATAGCTCTAGTTAACGGCATTAAAGTTCTCCTGGCACACAAACATTTTCCCAATTAGACTTTTTGGTGCTACTATTCATCCCAATGTCTCCTCTAGGCTTTTCCTTTCCTTCCATACGGGCGCCTCGCGGTTCCCCAACATTTAGCATCATCCTTGCTAGGGCCATGCTAACAATGGACGCCGTAGTTCAGACATGTTGTAGGTGCTGCCTGAAATTCAGCCTGGCAACTATCATCTCTCCATAGTATTTGGTGGTTGGTTTTGACGAGATGATATGTCATTTTCATGTCTTGGGAAACATCTCAACAGTCAGCTTAAGGGCTTTGTATGGTAGACCGCTGAGGCCTCGCGCTGTTTGACTTCCACCCTATCGTAAATCTCCAATACTATTTTTTTTTTGTCATCACTGAGAGTATTTTACAGCCTGCAGACTGTAGCCGCTTATGTTCTCCTGAGGAAACAAACCCTGAACAATTTTTAGTAGGAGATAAGGAGATGTAATTTACGGAACCGCCTGACTTTCGAATCTCCCTTGTAGGCGCTTCCCCATGAGTTTATATTCATCTCTGCGCAGAATTTCAAACCATTCACAGTCACTCTTGCTTTACTGTAGTTTCTTTTAACTTCCTTGTAATCGTGCTGCTTCACCTCCTGGTTAATCCTACCCATTGCTCCGTTTGGTACACCAATCGAAGACCAGACAATTCACTATTCCACCAGCAGTTGGGGCTTATACTGGGGAAAGTATAACGTATTGGCATCGATGAGTCGCACGCTGCGCGATACATTCCGTGACATGGAGGGCTCTCTCCGAGGGTGTGCCTGGTATAGTGTCCTAGCCCAGCCACATATCTATGAATATTTACTCGTTAATTGCTTTCGCAGACCAACCTGACGTGTGTGAGTGTAGTGTTCACTGACGTTGCAGGACATATCGCGAGCTAGTGAAGGAAATTGGGATCCACAACCGAACCGCATCCCCTTCTCCGATAAGTATTAACCTGATCATCGTTAGCTAATAAGATGTGTAACTCCGAAAAAACCTCCAAGAAACAACGTCCTCTTGCATCCGTCAGTGAGAGTCACCGTCGTTGATTTTTTTTCTCCATCCTTTTGCGTCGAAGATCAATCTGTCCATCATGTCCTCGTATTCAGCTAACGTTAGGTTTGGAGGAGCACAGCAACTGCAGACGTATAGGCCGTCTATTTTTGCCTATCCGTTCTTTTACGGTTTGGTCCCCATATTCCCACAAAGCCGCCCCACCTGCCACCTACACATTATTGTTAAGGTTTCTACAGGGTTCGCTTATTATAGTCATTTGGACCTCTGATTCGAGGGTGGTCAGCGTGAGCGACCCTACACCGATTGAGATTGATTTGGATCTTCATCATGGTTTCCTCACAGCGTCTGGATCGGTCAGACTGATCAGCCGCACTGGTGCATGCTTTCACCAGGTGTCCGTATGACAGACCCTTGGCGCATCTCTTCAACGAGATTTCCTCTCTAAGACGACAAACTGCAAACTACAAACTATCTAATACGGATCTTCCCAACATCGAGCAGTTTGCGCGCATCTTCTGCTGGTAGCGGGGTGGTTACCGTCTGTGCACCTCCATACGCCTTTCTAAGGCATACAATGGATGCCTCCTGCAAGTCGTGTAGCTTGAACTGCTCCACAATAGCGGTGCATATTTATGCCTTAGATATGGCCTCATCTAGATCCTTGACATGTATAGTTTTTGAGTACGCATGCCAGCACCATTTCTCCATCTGTAAAGTCGCTTCTCCGCTTGACGGAGTTCGTGATAAGTTTCTGGGCGTATCCGCGTTCTTTGAAAATGCAACATTACTTGGTATGCAGCAGTCCTCCGTTCCGTTGCTAGCTTACCTTTATCGTGGAACCAGGCATTCCAACTTTTCTTGCGGTTGGGACCAAGTATGTTTGTGAATGGTATCAATGATAACGCTCTTTAGGTGGTTGTGAAGATCATTTGTTGATGCTTCATCTCCAGGATATCTGTTAGCTGCGGTTATTGCGGCTTCAGTATAACTCTCACCTAATTGTTGGAGACGACTGAAGGCGGCGCTGTAATTGGAGCCCGGAGCACCATGCCAACGAGATAGTGATCCGAGTCTTTATTGGCCCCCCTATAGGTTCTGACATTCATCAAGGCTGAAAGGTGGCGGCGTTCAATCAGCACGTGGTCAGTTTGATTGAAAGTGGTCCCGTCTGGAGAGACCCACGTATGTTTGTGGACCGCTTTCCGGGCAAACCAGGTACTTCCAACAACCACTTCGTGCGATACTGCTCGCTAAATAATCCGCAGCCCCTTGTCATTGGTATTCTTATGTAAGCTATGGTAGTCGACATATCGCCTGAATACTGGCTCCGTCCCTACTTGACTGTTAAAATCTGTTAAAATCTGTTAACAGGCTTCGAGGGTCCCTTCAACTGCCTCATATAAGGTATCCTTCTCTGACTTTGCAGTCTCGTCTGTAGGGCATGAACGTTAATGAGGCTTATATTTCTAAATTTGCAGGGACAGGGTATCCGCTAGCTACTTGGCAGCTCCATCCCTGTACAGGGAGCGTAGTTCTTTGAGAAAATGCGCCAATCGGTGTTCCTGCCGGTTTCGTTGTGGTTTTATCAGTTCAGTCCGAGGCTCCTGTTGTGGCTTCGTAACAATTTGTTTTTCGTGTAGGGTTGTCAGTCCTACCCAACGCCCAACCTGGAGGACCAGCTGTACTTAAGTGAAGATAGAAATTCGACGAATAGCGAATGCATTGGATGTGCAGCAAGTAGATTTCCTAGGCCCGATGGAAGGAGGAGGAAAGAAAGTGATTACCCTCGGATCCTAAATAGAGATACATAAAGAAATAACTAACGCTAAAGGGATAATAGAGAGACCCGCACACTTTTCACCCCGGGCCTGGATTTTCTCTCCACGGCCCTGACCATTAGTCAAGCTTCTTCTCACCTTTACTCGTTTTACAGCTATGTTATGCCTTCGAACTCATAAAGTTCCTCCCATGTTAGGTATTGTTTCTCTATAGTGGATGTAAATAGCGCTCATAGTAACTTTCTTGGGGTTCTTTTCGCCACTGTTGCATCAGTTTCTGTATACTCTACTATCCTCGGTGTTTAAAGTTTACCCTGATGTTGCCCCCATTTCCGTTCTGCTAAGTCTATCTTGACCTTTGTAGGTATGCAAGACTACTTACACAGTCGGGTCCACGTTATTCCAGGGGTCTGTGTTTGCACAGGTCATTATTACATTTTGGAATGCGATTGGACTATTGTCTAACTTCGAGTTTTTCTCATAGGTGTTTTCTTAAAAGTGATGCTCTACTAGGTTCCCCTGCTACAGAAAGTTAGGTAATCAGAGGATGGTAGATATTCTTACCGTTGACGTAGCTCTTATACAGTCTGTGCTTGTCCTTCGAATTTATGATATTGGCTCTGGTGATTATTTTCTTTTATTTCCAACACCGGGCAATTAGGTGGTTCGAAAAGCTACTGCGAAGAATATTTTGCTCGGTATGGGACCCTCTAATTGTTGGAGTTAACACTTTTTATAAAGGCATCAGAGAATTCATCGGAGTTTATATAAAACAGTCCAATGAGTCCAAGGTAGGTAGGTAGGTATCAGTGGCCGCTCCGAGGAGCCCAATTAGCGCTTTGGTGTGCTGTTTTGATGCCACAAACTCCTAAGACCGTGACTGTTGTTATAGGAATAGGGAACCAGAGTCCAGCTGGCTCGGATCTTCAGAGCCAGCCCGTATCATTCACGAAGGAAAGCAGCTCTCCGACCCTGCAGCTAGAAATCTCACTGAGGTCCCCAAAGAATGGTTTACCCAGTGTCCGCAGCCTGACTCGAGCCAGAGCTGGGCAATCGCAGAGAAAGTGCATGAGAGTTTCCCTTCCTTCTCCGCAGCTTCGGCAATGCGAGTTGTAGGGTAAGCCGAGCCTAGCGGCATGGTCCCCTATTGGCCAGTGCCCCGTGCAGACCGCCGTAATCTTGAATGCATTTGCACGCGTCTGGCACAGGAGCTCTCGTAATCGGGCTATGTTATAAGTGGGCCAAATTCTCCTTGATTTGGCACAGCTTGTAAGCCTTCGCCGTCTCAGGCCCGCGGCTGCTAGGTAGTGCGAGTAGACTCGGCCCCCGACAGCCGCCAGCGGAACACCGACTGTATTCCCCGAGGGACTGTCAAGAGCAGAGCCTTGCCTGGCCAATCCGCCAGCCCGCTCATTCCCCTCTATGTTCCTATGCCCGGGAACCCAGAGGAGAGTGATCTTGAGCGTGCCGCCCAGATGGTTGAACGTGAAGATGTCGTCGTTGAATACAAGGCCTTGATGGCCGCTTGGCTGTCGGTCAGAATGGCTATGTTACGCTTGGGGCTCGAATCACGCTCCAGCCATCGACAGACTTCCAATATCGCCAGTACTTCCGCCTGGAATACACTGGCGAAACCTGGGAGACCATACGACTTGGATACACCGTGTGTATTCGAGAAAACCCCCGCGCCGACTCCATAGGCCATCTTTGATCCGTCCGTAAAGAATACCGTGTCATAGTCTTGCAACACGCCGCCGGTCTTCCACTTTGCCCTGGTTGGAAGGTCCACAGCAAAATTTCTCGTGAAGTTCAGCTTGCGTGTGACATAGTCCGTGGGGGATGCCCAGATTTCTCGAGGTATTTCATCTAGAATGTTGCTGTGGCCGTAGGACTTCGCTGCCCAGCATCCGGACTCACGGACAGTCTGACGGCACTGCACGCTGCAACATATTTGATGTGGAGGTCTAAGGGGAGGAGATGCAGGAGTACATTGAGAGCACCTGCCGGGCAGGACTGCAGAGCCCCCGTAGCACCTGCACACGCGGTTCTTTGAATCCTATTAATCTTCGTTCTATTGTATTTCTTCTTCAAAGCCTGCCACCATACAATAGAGCCGTACGTCAGGATCGGACGCCCTACAGCGGTGTACATCCAGAGAACCATCCTCGGCCGAAGACCCCATTTCTTGGCAAAGGTTCTCTTACAGGCATAGAAGGCTATACAGGCCTTCTTAACCCTCAGTTCTATGTTCAACCTCCAATTTAGCTTAGGATCCAGGATTACACCCAGATACTTTACATTAGAGGAAAGAACCAATCTTTGTTCATTCAGCCGTGGTAGATGGAATTCAAGTATCTTTGTCTTGGTGGTGAATAGCATCAGTTGCGTTTTGGTTGAGTTTATGCTGAGTCCGCATCTTGCGGCCCACTGGCACACCTTTCGCAATGCTCCTTCCATGATGTCGCTCATAATGGACAGAAACATCCCTGATACTAATATCACCAAGTCGTCGGCTTACGCCACCACCTTCACCCCGCTGCTGTCCAATGTACGTAAAATTTTGTCCATTACTATTAACCAGAGCACCGGTGAGATAGCACCACCCTGGGGTGTGCCTCTGTTCACAGCTCTGGTCAAGTGGTTGCCTCCCAGATCGGACTGGATTATCCTGGTACTCAGCATGGATATAATCCAATGCGTGAGATACCCCTCCAATCTAATACCGGTCAAGGCTTCGTTGATGGCGTTGGTACTGACGTTGTTGAAAGCTCCCTCTATATCCAAGAAGGCAGCAAGGGTATACTGCTTGTACTGCAGCGACCGCTCAACCGTGCCAATCACCTCGTGGAGGGCGGTTTCTGTGGATTTTCCTTTGAGGTAGGCATGCTGGGACTTAGAGAAGGGCGTTCTCTCCATAATCGTCCTTAAGTGAATGTCCAGGACGCGTTCTAGGGTCTTCAGCACGAAAGAGGTCAGGCTGATTGGCCGAAAGTCCTTCGCGGACTCATGACCGCACTTGCCCGCTTTCGGTATGAAAACCACCCGTGCGCGCTTCCAGGACTGCGGTATGTATCCTAAAGTGATGCAGCTCCGGTAAATCTCAACAAGCCACGGCACAACCCTTTCCTGCTGTTTTGGTAGCATGACTGGCATTTTGCCATCTGGACCTGGAGATTTATGTGCGGAGAAGCTGTTTATAGCCCAGCCGATCCTATCTTCGGTAATTGCCGATTTGATAGTCTCGCACAGCTGGGGTTGCCGCAAACCCTCCAAGCAAGGTTCTGACTCACAGTCCTCCTCGCTGGAGGGAAAGTGCGTTTGCACCAACAGCTCCAAGGTTTCGCTAGAAGATTCCGTCCAGGAGCCTTCCGACTTTTTAAGGAAGGACTCTTATGTTCCTTGGACAGAATCTTACTCTTGGCGGTCCTGAGGGCCGACTTGTACTTCTTTAGGCAGTCCTTGTATAGCTGCAAGTATTTTTGCCTGTAGCAGATGTTGAAGATTTCTCTGATCAGCTTCCTGAGACTAGAGAGATCTTCGTTCCACCACGGTGGCAGGGTCTTTTTGCTGTACTTAGCAGGGCACGAGACTTTGAAGGCGGTATCAAAAGCCTTCTCCAGAGCTCCGACCTTTGACTCCAGTTCGTCTGTCGTGCCAATCCCACCAATTTGCGCACCGGAGAGTTTGTTCTTAATTATCTGACCAAACTTTCTCCAGTCGATCCTCCTGGGGTCTCTAAAGAGTATCCAACTGTGGTCAGAGAAGGATCTCTGGTCAGACACTCTCCAGTCCTCCACCCTAAGAATCCCGTTGCCGGTTATTAGGGTGATATCAAGGACCTCCTCCCAACCGTCACAGTTCTCCGAGCAGGGGAAATGAAAGGTTGGTGTACTGCCCCTGTTACACACAAAGCGTATGCCTTGCATTCGCGTCGCAGCCTATCAGCCTATGGCTTTCTTTGCTGTTATGGTGTTCGTCAGATGTTGTAGTTCTTCTGGAGGAGCTGATCGGTCGTGAGCCATGTACGCCGAGGAAATATACACGTTCTGTGCCCCCACCTGCTCCAGCCTGACCACAACTTGGTCACTGGAACTCAGGTCCGGGCACAGGAAAGCGTGCAAACTCTTCCTCGCAAGAATACATGCTCTAGGTTTAGCCTGATCAGCGTCTCCTGTGCTGTGGAATAAATTAAAATATTTGCTTTGGAGCCCTTTGATGGTTCGGTCGCTTCCGACCCAGGGCTCCTGTATTAATGCGATGTCGATGTCTTCCTCTAAGAGGAAGACGAGCAGATTAGCCAAGGCGCACTTCGAGTGCTGCAGATTTATCTGCGTTACCCTCAGCATGATCTGCTTGCGTGGGGGGTTTGTCAGCCCCCGTTGGACCGTCGATCATCTCCTCCAACAGGTCAAGGTCGTCGTCCGGTTTTGCAGAGCGGAACACTGTTACTTTGGCATTCCTGACTCCGAACCACACTTTATAATCAGCCTTTTTCAGTGTCTCCAGGCACTCCTCGTTTATGCGGAGTAGTACGGGCTGGCTGTTTATCTGAGGTTCCTCCTCCTTTATAACAACCCAGTCGTCCATGGGAATCCCGGGGTTGTGAAGGCGCAGGAAATGGACGAGCTTGTCCTTCTCCATGCGGATCTTCGGCAACCAGATGCGAGCGACCGGTCTCCTGGGAATCTCGTCGTAAGGGATAATCTTGAGCTTAACGCCCTCCCGCGTCGCTGATCTTAGTGACACACGAACCGAGAAAGTCCTTAGGGAACTGGTCCATGCAAGCTATTACGTGAAACCCACGGACCACCTGAGATGAATCAAAGTGGGGAGTGAGTCCCGGGTGTTTGCCTCCGGTCTCCACGAGATGTTCATAGACCATGCCCGACAGCCTAGCCTCAACACTGGTCCACACCTCCAGCGTTAGTTTGCCGCTAGCAGAATTGCCATCCGCCAGCGCCACACGTAAGTGACTCCTGGCCACGTCGCTGAAGAGCTTCGCAGTACGTGGCCCGCCGGCTGACGGTTGCTGTACAATTTCCTCCGTATGTTGCTTGGCGTCTGCGCTCTTGCCCACTCTGCTCCGCTTCTTATCTTGTTCGACCTCGTCTTGAGATCGGTTGCGTTTTAGAGCAATGGGCTTCGCCTTCTGCTCGTCAGCCCGGCGTTTGCTGTTGTATTCATCAACAATCGCCTGGTATTTAGCGAGGTCTTTTTCATCCCGCTCGTCGACAGTACCGGCCTCCTTATTCTTGGCAATCTTGCCGAGAATATCCATGGCCTTCTGGTACTGGCTCTTGAGCAGGATACCCGTGGACCTTCGCTTCTTAGCCGGTTTCCGGCGACCGACATTCTTGTCGGTTTTCGCTTTCGAGGGATCCCCCGACGCTGAGGGCTTCGGGTCAGGAGTACTATGTCTGGTACTCGCTACACCCAGCTTGACGGCAGTGGGTTCTAGGCTGGAAGCCACTAGTCCGTCTGACGCCTCGCTCCGGGAGGTCCCTGCGGTTGGTTTCAGCATAAGGGTGCTACGGCTGGCACCGAGTGTACTGCTCTCGACGGCCACTGTCTCCTGGCTGGAGGCCAGCAGCTCGTCCTCCGATGATGCGCCTGGCATCATCGCCTCCTCTTCGATCGTCGTTTTAGTTTTTTTGTTAATTGAGTCCATGTCTTGGTCCCACGAGTAGTCCGGGAAGAATGTCCACCCTGGCTGGCCCGGCCACCAGGGTAAGGGTCTTATTTGAAACTGAAGGTGCCCAAGGTATTCAGAGTTCGCATACTAAAGACCAAGCTCCCCATTGGCCACGCAGCCCTCGGCGTATGCTGTTCCATCTTGGCTTGGGGTCCTATTAGCACCTTCTCCGGTGCAGGGAGGACGATCCCCGGGCTGTTGCTTCAGTCCATCCCCGCGCCAAATCTACTTGCCCCTAACACATGACCAGCAGACAAGCAGATCCTCGTCAGTTGGATGAGCCTACTCCCAGCCCGGCCCTACACACTCTTGGCCCGCCCGAAGACGGTTTCCAGCGGCCACCACGCGGAGGTCGTGTGAGGACTTGCCGAATTATGCAACTTTAACCTGAAGCATAATCAGACCAGGCCGCCAATGAGTCCAAATAATCCAAAACTATATAAATGGATTAGATATTTTCAAGTGACTGTCTACATAAGATCATTGAGACATATTATAAACTACCAGGATACATGTAAACAAAAGTTACATTCGTGTGACCATGTCGTTAATCAAAGTTCACTTTTGCCTACAACAATATGCACTTATAACAATAGCAATTATAACAATACCATATCCATCTTTCCTTTCTTTACACAAACTGAATGAGAAAACTCGTTGAAATAATTTAGTCATTTGATATCGTTTCGCTTCTTCGAAGCTTGAAAACTTTCCCATCCTCATTGCATGTCGTTTGCAAGTAAAGCTATTAAAAATTATAATAAAAGATACTAAAATCGTTCATGTTATTTCCATTGCGATTGTGCAGAAATGCAACATATGAATTGTTGTTAAATTATATCATCTTCTACATGCACCGTTATATTTATATCAATAATAAAACTTATTCAAGTTTTTTAGTAATTACTAGTACTGTTAATAAATAAAATACATGTCTGAAACTATGTATGTATTTTCATACGCCTTAAAACAGTCAATACTCTCTTTTGAAAAAAAATAATAAACAATAAAATATGAGTAATATAAAAAAAAGGTATATAATTTTGGTTTTTAGCTGTTGACATGGTTTTTCATGATTTTATTTTGATATTTTAATTTTCCCCCTTAATTTATATATACAATTATTATAGAAAACATATTTTATTTTGTATATAGTTGAGTATACATTCTCCAGATTATTCCTTTAATTATACAACTTGATAATCATCAATTGGCTATTCAATGAAAAACATAAACAAAAAAAAATGTACACATTACACACATGTTTTCAATGTGAATTTCATTAAATAAATGGAACATTCTTTACGTACTTTTATTATATATAAAGTACTTGAAAAAAATTTCCATAGCACATAAAAGTATAAAATATGTGTTGGAAACCTGATTAGTATATTCTAAATAAGTGCAAGACAATTTTTTGATTGAATGATTTTTTGCATTTTATATTGAAAACTATTATATTTTTAGAATAAACGATATTTATACGTTAAAAGTGTTTTGAACAAACAAAAAACAAAAACAATTAAAACCAATAAAAAAAAATATTGACTATAAACAGGTAGTAGTAATTCTATGGTTATCAATTATAAAAAAAATGAAAAAAAACATGAGAAGTTTTATGTGCAGCACCAAAATATAAATGTGCACATTGCACAAGATATATATATACAAATATAAAATCTTTAGGGAATACAGTATCAAAAGTATTCACTTCTAAATCTTTATAAAGTGATAAATGTTACAGAAATAGTTAGAGGAGGTACGCGTGCAAATGTACCACCTTCCAATATCTATTGTACTTATAATCCATAAGTATTTCAAATGTATATAATTATATAATACATTTATATATAAATATTAAAATTAAGTTGGCGTCTATCTACAAAGTTTATGAAAAAAAAAAACAAAAGGCAATTCTAATGATTGTGAAATTGATAGCAAATGATCAAAATCTACATTTTTATTTATCTTTTTATATCACTTTACATTTTATTTAAATATCATTTCTTACATTACCATTCTCCATGTTTTCATCTTCGGCTCAAATGGAAAATTGGGAAGCTGATTGGTTATCTCAGTATTATATATATATATATATAACGAAGTAGATGCTTCTATTAGTTTTCAAATTGTTATGTTGTTGCATTAAAAATGAGTACAAGACTTACAGTCAAACTAAACATACTTCAATGACTGATATTTTGTTATTATTTGCCAGTTCTTCTATATAAGTTTATAGAATGAAATGGATAAGAATTAATAATGCCTCTTTGAACTACAGCACTAATGAAATTTTCTTGTTTTCACAGTTGTATGTATATACGAAAACTAGCACTAATGAACAATTCTCTTATGAAACAGAAGAAATGGTAAATAAATGAAAAAAATGAAAATAAAGTGAAAATTACATTCTAAATGAAATAAAATTGTTTAAATTCAGATAAAAAATTGATAGGAACAATAGTTTGCAGTGTCTGCATTTCTATAACCCTATTTCCTATTTGCTGTACTCCTTCCCGACTATACAATATTAAATTCAATTAATTTACTTAAATTGTCACATTAGCTTTTGTGTAAACCACTTAACCCTATAACCTTATCCAAAATCCCCTTGGAAAACGAGATTCGAAACACGGAAAAGAGAGTTCCACGAGATTTTTGGTCGCCAGCATGGTAATTTTTAGTAACCTCAACAATGAGCCTTATCACCTCAGCTTGCCATGCATTGGCGCCCAGAAGAAGACCCGTGACGGGAAGTCACCTGTGCACTGCTGGACAGCTGAAATTGCAATTCTATGAAGCAACGTCAGAGGCGAGTTGACGGAGGGTTTGATTGAACGACTTCATGACCATTCCCTATGTGCTCATGGGGGACTTACTAAGACTTTACATCGTCTGAAAAACGTGTACTTTTGGCCCCATATGGCTCAACAAGTGAGGTCCTATGTGGACAATTGTACTACGTGCAAAACCACGAAGCCGCCCAATCAAACACTTCGCCCTCCTATGGTTCCCACTCCACTCCCCGATAGGCCATTCCAGAAGTTGTTCATCGACTTTATTGATCCGTATCCGCGAAGTAAGTCGGGAAACGTCGGAGATATCGGCGTGCTTGATCACTTGACGAAATTCATGTTCGTCGAGTCGACCCGTCGCTTCGTAGCTGAAGTTGTAAACTTATTTCTAGTGGATCGGATCTTTAATGTATTTGGTACTCCTGAATCGGTATTGACGAACCACGGGGTTCAATTCGTTCCGTTCACTTCGATCGGGTGATGAAGTCAAAGGATACTAAACACGTGTTCACCGCTCTGTATTCTTCTTAGGCAACGCCTCCAAATGGTTTAATCGATCCTTAATAGTCGCTATACAAGCTTGAGCCTCTTCGCGTACATTCTCAGCGCGTACATTCAACCACTGGACACACCCCATACTTTTTGACTTTTGGTCAGAATATGATCACTCACAAAGAGTCCTACTCTCTTTTGTGCAATTGAACTTTTTTGAGGATCCTTCCTCGGTCATCTCCTGTTGTTTTTATATGGCTTCGCACATTGGTCAGGGTCAGCCTAGTCAGTCTTATTAATTTCATCGGGATATCGAATTCTCTCATTGCCGTGTACAGTTTTAATCTGGCTAGATTCATCGTACGCTACGTGAGCGTCTGAGCTGCAGGGGGTGCTTGTGGGAATCCCACCTCCTAAAACCCACCGCCAGTCTCCCCAGACCTAGCCCGAAGGGATCATCATTTAGCTTTAACTTCGTTGGTTGGTTTTCCCTTTATGAATTGGTGCTGCTTGTGCTGAGAGCTATCATCCTCCTCACTTCCTTGGACAGTGAAACATCATATGCTCTGCGTCCTACGGTATGCCATCGACAATTCGACGAATCATACAGATCAAAGCGGTGCAGTTACTGCCTGTAGCATCCAGCCAGGTTATCAAGCTCCTTGGTCTCTCCGTGCTTCTGCTCAAGCGATACCTCAATGTTGGCAATAAGTCTGTGCGTCCATCGATAAAGCGAAGGCTCGTTTGGTATGCATTGCTAGAGATCATGTGACTGTGACCTGGTCGCATTTCTCCTCCATACTTTCCTCTATTGCATGGTGTAGCGTACTCAATTTCTCTGCTAGAATGTCGATCTGATATGGTTTCAAAAGCGCTGCCCTCAAGGCCGGTAAAAGAATCACCTACTTCCATTGTTCAAGTGCTTGCAAGCGTCTCCGTCCACACAGATGAGGCCTAAAGTTGAAGGGATCATCCCACTCCGGACACCATTTACGTAAAAGCAATCACTTCGACCCGCCGTGGTCCGTGGAGTGTCGCAAGAAGGCTCTGGCCGAATCGCTGAGCTTTAGCAGCATTTTTCGCAGTTACCGTCTTTAAACTAGCAGCAAAGGTAGGAGTTTTGTGTTCAGGTGGTAGGTCCTGAAATCGTTTGCGGTCCACCACCCGCAATGGTCGGTCGAGTAGTCGTGCGTCGGGGACCTCAACAAGTCCTGCAATTTGTTGGTACAACCGCACCATTACCAGCAAAGCAAAGAAATGTATCAACCCGTGCACGTTCATGGCTTCAAAATACTGAACTGGTTAGGAGCTCTGGAGGCCGCTAACCAGAACGCAGCTCCACGTGATCCATTGAGTAAGCGCTATTACCTCATCTACATAGGCGCAGACGTCTCAGTTCTCCCTGTATCACAGAATCACAAACTGATTTCAGGAAATCCACACAAGGTTCAGGCCATCATAGACTTCATACAACCGAAAACGGTCAAGGATCTCCGAAGGTTTTTGGGTATGTTAAACTTCTATAATCGTTTCTTGTCCAAAGCCGCACAACATCAAGCGAACCTTAATGCCTACTGGTCTGGACCCAAGACTAAAAACTCACGCATGATTGCGTGGCCTACAGAGGCCGTCTAGGCTTTTGAGCTAGCCAAACAACAGCTGGCTGACGCTACACTCCTGTCATTTCCTCAAAGAAGATGTATACCTAACCGTATTCATTGATGCCTCAGGCATCGCGGTAGATGTTGTCCTTCAACAAAAAGTGAATCAAATCTGGCAGCCGTTGAGCTTCTTTTCCAAGAAATTGCTTGCAGCTCGACAGAACTGCACCACCTATGAACGTGAGCTATTGACCGCGTACACAGTGCTTACGGACCATAAGGCTCTTACCTTCGCTTTTAAGCAGAAGTCCGACAAAGCGTCCCCTCGCCAACTCTGGCACCTGAGCTTCATAAGCCAGTTTAGTTCGGAGATCCATCACGTGTTCAGCAAGGATAATGTAGTTGCAGACGCTTTGTCACGCAATTCAAAGGTTAAAATCCCTGTCACGGTCGATTTTTCCGTAATCACCCAGGAATAGAAGGATGACGCAGCGCTTCAGAGCCCCAGGGACAACTGCGAATACAAATTTCGAGAGTTTTCCGTTTTCGGCTCAACCTCCGAAATAGTCTGTGAGATATTCCGCCTGCTTTTCGCAAGGAATTATTAAATATTTATGGTCATCAATGAATAAAGATGTTACCTCCTGGGCCAGACAGTGCATCGCGTGCCAGAAGTGTAAAATCACCAAGCATGTACGGTTTACAAAGGGTTTTCACACGATCCATATCGACATTATTGGCCTCTTGCGAGATTAGCATGGCTTCAAGTATTGCATCACAATCATAGATAGCGGTGGCCTGAAACAATACCCCCACAGTTTGTAGTTCCGGTCGAAGTCATTACTGAACAGAAAATGCATTTCGATTCTACCCTGTTCTCAGAGTTGGCAAACTCCTGAGCTTCAAACGTCACCGGACGACTGCGTACCACTCGTAATCCCATGGGATATTGGAACGCTGACACAAGACACTTAAGGCCGCTATAATGGCATACGATGACTCCTCGTAGTTGCAAGTCCTGCCTTTCGTTTTACTTGGCCTACGTACAGCCCATTGTGAGAAGTTTGCTGTCAGTTCCGCCGAGTTGGTATACGGGGAGAATTTGAGACTCCCCAGGGATCCTCTGTTTGATACCAGGTCGGCCTTTCCCAACACTGGGTATTTACGTTTACTCCGGGATACCGAGGCAAGATACAATATAAACCATCCCGTCATTCTTCCATGAGGGCTGACGCCTCAGAGACCTGAATGTCTGCACACACGTCTTGGTTCTCGCGGATGCTTCTTGGAAGCCCCTACAGCCAGCATATGAGCACCCATATGAAGTGCTGAATACAGAAGGGGGCACTACTTTGGACTTGATTTTGGTGACAGGCCCAAGAAAGTCTTCGTGTCCAGGTTAAAGCCTGTTGTCTCCGGAGTTGTGGTTTCGGGGAAAAGGGGTACACGGTGCGTGAGATTTGATCTGCGCCCCTAAAGTTGGCGGGCCAGGAGTCGCGTTTGTTGCTAAAGCATGGTGTCATCTGACGGTGGGGTAGTGTGGAGGCATAGGTTAATTAACACGGATTCCCCCGGGCTCCGCACGAGAACAATGAACAATTCACCACGAAGTGAAACTCACCCGCCTGAGCGGCTCGCCTACCTGTGGGCAGCGGCAATTACTGGACAAAAGTAACCAAAAATTATTGGTGAGCCACACAAGATGATCTTGAACTTTCGGCACCGGCTTGATGTTCTTGAGGACACCGTTTCGGGCGATCCCTGTTAAGTGGTGGTTTTAATATTAGGGCCCTTGAGTGGAGCATGCCTCAGCCAAACTGCAGAGGAAAACGGATTCTGGAAATGGCGGTGAGAACCGGGTTCGCAATTTTAAACACCGGATCCACACCAACGTTCCGGCGCCAAGGCTGCGAAGGACAGAGGTATGATCTGAGGCCTTTGACAAGGAGGTGCATCGTAAGCGCCTTGCTCAAGGGCAGAGATGTGGAGTTTTGCGAGTGACGTTTGCTTATCGTATTGTCTTAAAACTGGCCGTGATGGTGATCGCGGGAGTAATCCCCGTTCTTCTCCTTGCTAAAAAGCGTAAAGCCACCTACAGCCGCAAAGCCGAAAACTTGAAAGAGGTGGTTACCCGTGAAGAACGTCAACGCACCCTTATTGTGTGGCAACTCCCTTGGCAAAATGAGGCAAAAGGCAGATGGACTGCGCGACTTATCAGCAATTTAGATCTGTGGCTGAACCTCACCGGGTATGTAGGTTTTCTGTTTTATCTGCACATGATGACGCTGAACACACCGTTTTCTTTTGTGAAAGGAGGGACGGCTTTCATCAGCGGCTTTATCCAGACATAGGGGAGCTCTCTCTAGACAACATTGTCAGAGAGATGCTGAGGAGCGCTGGCTGCTGGAGTCGTGTTGCGCATCATGTTCGGGCTCTTCTTGTAGGTAAAAAGATTGAATTCCGCCGACGGAGGGACCGGATAGCAAGGGGTTCCCTGAACTAACAACCCGCTTTCTCCCCTGCCCTTCCGTTGTTCAAAGGTTCGGACTAGTCCCGAAGTAATATGTCAAACGGTTCCAGGCTGTTTCTCTAATCATAGGGAGGTGTTTAGTTGGTAGTCCGACAGCATACTATTGCGAGAGTCCAACACTCGTGCGCGTAAATGCGTTCATTTACCCTACTCTCAAAAAAAGGCGAAAGGGCGGGAGTTGGATAGTAGAGATGCCAGGATAGCTTGAGCTCCCTGGAGGAGCAGAAGAAGAATGAAGTTACGGTGCAGGGTTTCGGAAACCCAGTGCCGGCGGTTTTTGGGAGTGAGCAAGCGGGCTCCCGCCGTCAATACCCAACGACCGCAGTGCCTCAGTAGTGGGAACCTTGGCTACTGTGGCATTTAATGTTACAAGCGTACGGGAGGAACTTGAACTGGCTCCAGTGATGGATCCGTTCAGAAGGAGCTCGATTTTTCGCAGATCCCCTCCCACACGGGCATAAGCCCCCACGATCGCTAACCCCAGTGGGAAGCGTATAGCGGGACTCCTCGATGAGGAAGAATCACTGACGCCGATTCACCCGAGCGATGTTTTGGGCAATGATCAGTCTGGAGCTGCCTTTACTGCCCTCGGTAAAAAGATCATGGAGCTGTGTGAGTTTATAAAGGAGCGCAGGAACATTCACCAAAATATAAGGGCCATGATAAGAGGCATCCGTTTGACGTACGGCAAGGCCCAGGATGAACGAGTAGGGAAGTCGCCGATTGGAAAAGTGAACCAGGCAACTCAAGTAACGCCGGTTCAAAACACAAAAGGGGAGAAACCGGGGAAGAGGCTGCGCGAGAAGCTGAATGACTCAACAGGTCAGCAAACCCCGAAAAGAAAAAAGGACTCAACTCCCAAAAAGGCGGAGTTCATGAAAAGTACGTCTGAAGCTACCAGTGAAAATACTGCAGTGGCTACCTCGAGAAAAGGGATCGAACCTTCAAAGGCGGATGCAGAAGCTTGGAGGAAGGTAGAACCGCGGAAAAGAAATTATCGGAGGAAGATTAGACCGGAGGTGATTTTCATTTCCAAACGAGGCGAAGGGTCATACGCCGACATTCTCAGGAAAGTGAAGGCAGACCCCGAACGCACCAATTTGGGAGACAACGTTAGCCGTATTAGATGGTCCCAGAAGGGAGATCTTATGTTGGAACTTAAGAAATCCAAGGATGTAACCGCGGACAAATTCTTAAGCCAAATCGGGAAGACTTTAGGGCAGGAAGCCGACATAAGAGCTAGCAGGCCGGAGATCACTATAATCTGCAAAGATATAGATGAAATCACGACGAAGGAGGAGGTTCGCGAAGCGTTGGAGAAACAGTTCGATCTTGTCGGACTACAAGAGTCAGTGGTGAAAACGCTAAGGAAAGCCTATGGGGGAACACAAACCGCCATCATCAGCCTACCAGTGGAGAACGCACTCAAACTGTTAGCAGCAGAGAGAGTGAGAATAGGCTGGGTTATGTGTCGCCTTAGGGAACAGGTGGCGTTAAAACGGTGTTTTAGATGCCTTGGCTTTGGTCACATTGCGAAGTCATGCACTAACCCAAATGACAGGTCAAAGCAATGCGGGAGATGCGGAGTGGAAGGCCACATCAGCAAGGACTGCGAAGCTGACCCAAATTGTCTACTGTGCAAAGGAAAGGAGGGTGTGGACCATCAGTACATTGCGGGCAGTAACAGGTGCCCGGAATACAGGAGAGCCCTTAGCACAAATCGCAGATGAGGTTGATACAAATCAACCTCAACCACTGCGAGGCGGCGCAGGATCTACTCGCCCAAACCATCCGCGAGAAAAACATCGATGTGGCCATACTAAGTGAACCATACCGAAACCGCGGTGGTAGCGTTTGGGTCAAAGACCAAACGGGCCAAGCAGCGCTATGGACTTGTGGAGAACAAGCTTTCCAGGAAATAATGGAGCACCCGGAGGAGGGCTTCATCAGAGCGAAGGTGAAGGGCATCCACATCTACAGCTGCTATGCTCCACCCAGCGCTACACTCGTCGAGTATGAGCGGATGCTTGCTGCTCTTGTTTTGGATGCAAGAGGACGTTGGCCGATCATAATAGGAGGCGATTTCAATGCGTGGGCTCTTGAATGGGGCAGCCGGATAAATAATGTCAGGGGACGTGTTCTCCTCGAAGCATTCGCGGAGCTGGACGTGGTACTGGCGAATGTTGGGTCTTCGTACACTTTCCGGGGAAGGGGCCTGGGGTCTATAGTGGACCTGACATACGTGAGTGCCACTTTAGCCAGTAGAATCGCTTGGCATGTCAGTGAGGACTATACTCACCGCGACCACCAGGCAATCTGCATAGAGATCAAGGGCGGATCGAGCTCGAAAAAGAGTTTTCGCAAAATGCCGGGTGGTATGCTTGGCTGGACAGTGAAAGCTTTCGAGGGGGACACGTTTTCCGCGGTGCTCAAATCCGACATATCTCTGAATGGTACGGCTGGAGAGAAAGCCACCCAGATCACTCGATGGGTGACGGAAGCATGCGATGCTACTATGCCCAGAAGGCGATTGCTCGCCAGTAGGCAATCCAACTACTGGTGGAACAACGAAATCGCAAGTTTGCGAGCCGCATGTTTTCGGGCAAGGAGGCTTTGCCAGAGGCTCAGGGGAAAACCCGGTGGCGACGGTCGAGAGAAGGCACACAAGCAATTGCGTGGCCGCCTAAAGGAAGCCATTCGGAGGAGCAAAAAGAACTGCTTCAAACAGCTGTGCGACCATGCCGACATAAACCCTTGGGGCGAGGCTTACAGAGTGGTGATGAAAAGGCTGCGGAAATCACCCCAGGTGACCTGTCCGCGCCTCTTAAAACAGATTGTTACCACTCTGTTCCCTCACCACGAAAATAGGGGAAGGCAAATTTTTGTCCAGCCAAATGACGGCATAATACCGCCTGTAACTGTGGAGGAGCTGCGGGAAATATGTGGTAGGTTCGGTGACAACAAGGCCCCAGGTTTGGATGGCATCTCCAACAGAGCTTTGAAACTGGCAGTGAAGACTAGGTCCGACCTTTTCGTCAACACCTTCGAGGCGTGCCTAAAAGAAGGAATATTCCTTGCCCAGTGGAAAAAGCAAAAGTTGGTGTTGCTTCCGAAGCCTGGCAAGCAACCTGGAAACCCAGCGTCGTATCGTCCTATCTGCCTGTTGGATACAATGGGGAAGATGATGGAGAGAGTCATCTACAACAGACTCCTGCCCATCGTCGAAGCCAGCAATGGTTTGTCGGAACGCCAGTTTGATTTCCGACGCGCCCACTCTACGGTGGACGCAATT
The DNA here is from genome assembly GCF_905115235.1 of Hermetia illucens. Classification (NCBI taxonomy): domain Eukaryota; kingdom Metazoa; phylum Arthropoda; class Insecta; order Diptera; family Stratiomyidae; genus Hermetia; species Hermetia illucens. Next base: position 9,973,740 of record NC_051852.1, read on the forward strand.
GGCATGGTGGTAAACCTTGCAAAAGGTGCACTGATTTCCGGCGGCTGCTGTGCCGTGGTGGCGTTGGATGTGAAAAACGCATTCAACTCGGCCAACTGGAATAGAATTAAAGAGGCGTTGGCTGACATAGGTGTCCCCGGATACTTAGCGAATTTGGTGGAAAACTACCTCTCAGAGAGGACTCTCTGGTACGGGACGGATGAGGGCCCCAAAGAGTACATTGTCACAGCGGGGTACCACAGGGATCGGTACTTGGTCCCCTGTTGTGGAATATCATGTATAATGGGGTGCTTGCTCTTTCCGTCCCAGAGGGGACTACGATTGTCGGCTTTGCTGATGACCTAGCTGTGGTTGTTGCAGCAAAACACCCAGTAGATGTGGAGGTTTACACAACAGAAACAGTGAGAGCGGTAAAGTCCTGGCTAGAAAAGGCCGGGCTGACCTTGGCGGACGCGAAAACGGAAGCGGTCTTAATAACGAAACGCAGGAAAAATAACACTGTAAAAGTGGAGGTCGGTGGACATACGGTCGTATCAAAGCCGGCTATCAAATACCTGGGGGTCATAATTGACACCAAATTGAGTTTTAGGGAACACCTAGAGTATGCATGCCAAAAGGCAGCCAGTGCCACCACGGCACTTGCAAAAATGTTGTCAAATATTGGTGGGCCGAAACATTGCCGGAGGTTGGTGCTAGCCGGAGTGGTGCGCTCCATCCTGCTCTACTCGTCGCCTGTGTGGGCAGAGGCGCTTGCAAACTCTCAGAGACGGAAGCAGGTGAACTCGATTTACCGGCGGATGGCTTTGAGGGTTTGCAGTGCTTTTAGAACCACATCAGATGAGGCAGTATTGGTGGTGGCAGGCATGATCCCGGTTGACACTCTGGCCAAAGAAATGAGTGAGTGTACAGGAGTACAATGCAAGACATATGGAGAGGCATGCACAGCGTAGAAATGCGGCAAGGTCAGAGCCGCTTGATCTCTGGCAACGCAGATGGGACGAGTTTGCGAAAGGTCGGTGGACGCACAGGCTCATTCCCAACATTAGGGTGTGGCTTGAGCGAAAACATGGGGTACCAACTACCACATTACCCAGTTCCTCACGGGACACGGTGGTTGCTACAGGCAGTATCTGCACCGCTTTGGGTTGGATGATTTTCCGAACTGTCCCAGATGCGATGGCATACCGGAGGATCCAGAGCATGTGATGTTTCACTGCCCACGATTTGCGATGGAGAGAAGGAGCTTAAACCAGGTGCTGGGCAGGAGCGGGACCCCGGAGAGCTTGGTTATTGAGATGCTGGAGTCCGAGGAGAAGTGGCTTGCGGTTGGCTCCGCAATCATCCAAATGCAGGAGGAGTTGCTGAACGAACAAAGAAGGAGGAAAGCTGCAAATAGGAGAAGGATGAGTGCCTAAAAGCAAACCTACCCCGCGAAGTAATACCTCAATGGTGGTCCCGCGGGGCTGGGGCTGGAGAGACCGGGGGTGGTTTTTAGTGGGTGTGAATCCCACACGCGCCCACTGTTGTTCCGCCGTTCGGGCGGCGGACGTGTCTTTCTAAGATTTTCCACCTCCGTGTACGCACAAAGAAAAAAAAAAAGTTTGAGCTCCCTAAATCTCGGGGTTTTGCTTCTATGCTAAATAGACCTGGCTTGAGGCAATGTGTCAAAGAATTCCAGGTTAGAGCCCTAAACGCTCCAGGACGGCGTTTTAGCCGGTAGTCTGTTTGGGGCAGAAGTCCGGCACTTGGTGCCTAAATGCCTTTCATGTCCCTACCAAAAGAAAAGCTCTGAAGAGCAGGGATTCGGTCAACTTAAGGGGGGGGGGATAAGTCTCACGTCGGTAGACGAAAATCACTAGGAAGGATTCTCATTTTATAAAAAATCTTAAATTATATTCATCATATCAAATGAGCATTACAACAAGTAACAATTTTCTTGTAAACTAATTAATTCAATCGCAGTTTGGTTTTTTCTAGATTCGAATTCACAGAAGATCTTATCCTACTTCACCTTCCTACAAAATCTACCTCATTCATGGTGATAATGTTCATAGTGTCCTCCTTCGTATTCGTGTCCTTTCACTTCACTGTGATTCTCCAAAACAAGACCGTGATTATGATTCAATTCAGTTTCAGGATGCAAGACCTTGAGCTTGTGCTTGACGCCTCCTAATTCGATTGGGTTCTTCAACAAATGTTGGTCCTCCTTCTTCACGTAGACTGGAACTGGGTGGAAATGGTGGAGTTTGAAACTCTGATGCGAGGTTGCGTGCTTATGATCGATTTCATGGTGGACATCGGTATCCTGAATTTCAGCATGACCGTATTCCTCGTGACCTCCGGAGTAGTCGTGTTCAATGATTCCGGCGAGAGCGATGGTGCATAGTGACAAAAGTATCTGAAAGGGTTTTGGCGATTAGTTTATCTGATAATTATGTATATTTTCTAGATATCTGAAAGTTTATTTTTTTTGGCGGGCTACAGTATAACCGCTCCTTCGATTCTGGCACTATATACGATTCACATACGTGAGGAAGTGAACATTAAAATCTTCACTTTTCTTCAAAAATATCTTATTTTATCACATTCAAGACTTATTAATGAAGTTATATCAACTTACAACTGGCCGAATCATTTTCGTATTCAAAACTTTCACCGAACAAATAGTTTTCAAAAAGAAGGAGTCAGATCTCCACACCAGATAGTTTACACTCAATATGACTATAATTGGGATTTCCAGATTCATTATATAGCGTGAGGCCCCACTATTTTCCGCATAGTCCCCGCGAAAAAAAACTTTCGTAGCGATTCTTCTAAAGATTTGTTTAAGACATTTTAACGAGTGAACGAGTCTGAATGGCCACGGACAAACTCTCTTCTTGCATTCAGCCTCCTTCGTATGCGGCTCTACCGTTTAGGTAGGCCAGTTTGCAGTGTAGTTTTACTAACGAAAATGTACCGACATAGTCAGGTATGGTTACGGCTGGAACTGGAAAAGTTGGCTTTTCTTTTATGTTATTGTCTCGGTACCTAGCATGTGGAAACTGCTTGGTGGACGCATCTTAAGATTTCACGGTAAAATTCGATACTTGATTATGTGATGATTATCTTGTCGCGTATCTGAAAATGCTCCATTTGAATGCTTAATGAATCTGTTTTGGCGCTGGTTCACTTGCTTGTGCAATTCAGCCATATTTTGCTTTTCTTCCTTCTGTGCCCGTAATGCAATTTTCTTTTCTTTCCCAAATGCGAGTGGTCGTGAACGCATATTAGCGGATCACTTAGAGATCAAATGATTATCTTTTATAATTTACCATATCTTTTTCAGGCGATAGGGGCTTATTAGTGCAAGTAGATAATCTGATTTTTAAGATGTGTTAATGTTGCTTAAGAAAATTGAAAGATTGAATCGCTCATTAATGAAGGTCGACATGTACATTCTGAAATCTTAAAGTATGATATAAGAAATAATAGTTTTTTAAATGACAATGCCAAATAATAGTAGGTGCAGAAATCAAGGTTTTCTATAACGTATGCACTTTTTTTTTTTTGTGCGTACACGGAGGTGGAAAATCTTAGAAAGACACGTCCGCCGCAGCTCCGCCGCAGCTCCGCCGCCCGAACGGCGGAACTACAGCGGGAGCGTGTGGCATTCACACCCACTAAAAACCACCCCTGATCTCTCCAGCCCCAGCCCCGCGGGACCACCATTGAGGTATTACTTCGCGAGTTAGGTTTGCTCTTAGGCACTCATCCTTCTCCTATTTGCAGCTTTCCTCCTTCTTTGTTCCTTCAGCAATTCCTCCTGCATTTGGATGATTGCGGAGCCAACCGCAAGCCACTTCTCCTCGGACTCCAACATCTCAGTAACCAAGCTCTCCGGGGTTCCGCTCCTGCCCAGCACCTGGTTTAAGCTCCTTCTCTCAATCGCAAATCGTGGGCAGTGAAACATCACATGCTCTGGATCCTCCGGTATGCCATCGCATCTGGGACAGTTCGGAAAATCATCCAACCAAAGCGGTGCAGATACTGCCTGTAGCAACCACCATGTCCCGTGAGGAACTGGGTAATGTGGTAGTTGGTACCCCATGTTTTCGCTCAAGCCACACCCTAATGATGGGAATGAGCCTGTGCGTCCACCGACCTTTCGCAGACTCATCCCATCTGCGTTGCCAGAGATCAAGCGACTCTGACCTTGCCGCATTTGCATGCCCCTCGATATGTCTTGCATTGTACAGGACACTCATTTCTTTGGCCAGAATGTCAACCGGGATCATGCCTGCCACCACCAATACTGCCTCATCTGATGTGGTTCTAAAAGCAGTGCAAACCCTCAAAGCCATCCGCCGGTAAACCGAGTTCACCTGCTTCCGTCTCTGAGAGTTTGCAAGCGCCTCTGCCCACACAGGCGACGAGTAGAGCAGGATGGAGCGCACCACTCCGGCTAGCACCAACCTCCGGCAATGTTTCGGCCCACCAATATTTGACAACATTTTTGCAAGTGCCGTGGTGGCACTGGCTGCCTTTTGGCATGCATACTCTAGGTGTTCCCTAAAATTCAATTTGGTGTCAATTATGACCCCCAGGTATTTGATAGCCGGCTTTGATACGACCGTATGTCCACCGACCTCCACTTTTCCAGTGTTATTTTTTCTGCGTTTCGTTATTAAGACCGCTTCCGTTTTCGCGTCCGCCAAGGTCAGCCCGGCCTTTTCTAGCTAGGACTTTACCGCTCTCACTGTTTCCGTTGTGTAAACCTCCACATCTTCTGGGTGTTTTGCTGCAACAACCACAGCTAGGTCATCAGCAAAGCCGACAATCGTAGTCCCCTCTGGGACGGGAAGAGCAAGCACCCCATTATACATGATATTCCACAACAGGGGATCAAGTACCGATCCCTGTGGTACCCCGGCTGTGACAATGTACTCTTTGGGGCCCTCGTCCGTCCCGTACCAGAGAGTCCTCTCTGAGAGGTAGTTTTCCACCAAATTCGCTAAGTATCCGGGGACACCTATGTCAGCCAACGCCCCTTTAATTCTATTCCAGTTGGCCGAGTTGAATGCGTTTTTCACATCCAACGCCACCAGGGCACAGCAGCCGCCAGAAATCACTGCACCTTTTGCAAGGTTTACCACCATGCCAATTGTGTCCACCGTAGAGTGGGCGCGTCGGAAACCAAACTGACGTTCCGACAAACCATTGCTGGCTTCGACGATGGGCAGGAGTCTGTTGTAGATGATTCTCTCCATCATCTTCCCCATTGTATCCAACAGGCAGATAGGACGATACGACGCTGGGTTTCCAGGTTGCTTGCCAGGCTTCGGAAGCAACACCAACTTTTCCTTTTTCCACTGGGCAGGGAATATTCCTTCTTTTAGGCACGCCTCGAAGGTGTTGGCGAAAAGTTCGGGCCTAGTCTTCACTGCCAGTTTTAAAGCTCGGTTGGGGATGCCATCCAAACCTGGGGCCTTGTTGTCACCGAACCTACCACATATTTCCCGCAGCTCCTCCACAGTTACAGGCGGTATTATGCCGTCATCTAGCTGGACAACAATTTGCCTTCCCCTATTTTCGTGGTGAGGGAACAGAGTGGTAACAATCTGTTCAGGAGGCGCGGACATGTCACCTGGGGTGATTTCCGCAGCCTTTTCATCACCACTCTGTAAGCCTCGCCCCAAGGGTTTATGTCGGCATGGTCGCACAGCTGTTTGAAGCAGTTCTTTTTGCTCCTCCGAATGGCTTCCTTTAGGCGGCCACGCAATTGCTTGTGTGCCTCTTCTCGACCGTCGCCACCGGGTTTTCCCCTGAGCCTCTGGCAAAGCCTCCTTGCCCGAAAACATGCGGCTCGCAAACTTGCGATTTCGTTATTCCACCAGTAGTTGGGTTGCCTACTGGGGAGCAATCGCCTTCTGGGCATAGTAGCATCGCGTGCTTCCGTCACCCATCGAGTGATCTGGGTGGCTTTCTCTCCAGCCGTACCATTCAGGGAAATCCGCGAAAAACGTGCCCCCTCGAACGCTTTCACTGTCCAGCCAAGCATACCTCCCGGCATTTTGCGAAAACTCTTTTTCGAGCTCGATCCGCCCTTGATCTCTATGCAGATTGCCTGGTGGTCGCTGTGAGTATAATCCTCACTGGCATGCCAAGCGATTCTACTGGCTAAAGTGGCACTCACGTATGTCAGGTCCACTATAGACCCCAGGCTCCTTCCCTGGAAAGTGTACGAAGACCCAACATTCGCCAGTACCACGTCCAGCTCTGCCAATGCTTCGAGGAGAACACGTCCCCTGACATTATTTATCCGGCTGCCCCATTCAAGAGCCCATGCATTGAAATCGCCTCCTATTATGATCGGCCAACGTCCTCTTGCATCCAAAACAAGAGCAGCAAGCATCCGCTCATACTCGGCGAGTGTAGCGCTGGGTGGAGCATAGCAGCTGTAGATGTGGATGCCCTTCACCTTCGCTCTGATGAAGCCCTCCTCCGGGTGCTCCATTATTTCCTGGAAGGCTTGTTCTCCACAAGTCCACAGCGCTGCTTGGCCCGTTTGGTCTTTGACCCAAACGTTACCACTGCGGTTTCGGTATGGTTCACTTAGTGTGGCCACATCGATGTTTTTCTCGCGGATGGTTTGGGCGAGTAGATCCTGCGCCGCCTCGCAGTGGTTGAGGTTGATTTGTATCAACCTCATCTGCGATTTGTGCTAAGGGCTCTCCTGTATTCTGGGCACCTGCTGCTGCCCGCAATGTGCCGATGGTTCACACCCTCCTTTCCTTTGCACAGTAGACAATTTGGGTTAGCTCCGCAGTCGTTGCTGATATGGCCTTCCACTCCGCATCTCCTGCATTGCTTTGATCTGTCATTGGGGTTAGTGCATGACTTCGCAATGTGACCAAAGCCAAGGCATCTAAAGCACCGTTTTAACGCCACCTGTTCCCTAAGGCGACACATAACCCAGCCTATTCTCACTCTCCCTGCTGCTAACAGTTTGAGTGCGTTCTCCACTGGTAGGCTGATGATGGCGGTTTGTGTTCCCCCATAGGCTTTCCTTAGCGTTTTCACCACTGACTCTTGTAGTCCAGCAAGATCGAACTGTTTCTCCAACACTTCGCGAACCTCCTCCTTCGTCGTGATTTCATCTATATCTTTGCAGATTATAGTGATCTCCGGCCTGCTAGCTCTTATGTCGGCTTCCTGCCCTAAAGTCTTTCCGATTTGGCTTAAGCATTTGTCCGCGGTTACATCCTTGGATTTCTTAAGTTCCAACATAAGATCTACCTTCTGCGACCTTCTAATGCGGCTGACGTTGTCTCCCAAATTGGTGAGTTCGGGGTCTGCCTTCACTTTCCTGAGAATGTCGGCGTATGACCCTTCGCCCCGTTTGGAAATGAAAATCACCTCCGGTCTAATCTTTCTCCGATAATTTCTTTTCCGCGGTTCTACCTTCCTCCAAGCTTCCGCATCCGCCTTTGAAGGTTCGATCCCTTTTCTCGAGGTAGCCACTGCAGTATTTTCACTGGTAGCTTCAGACGTACTTTTCATGAACTCCGCCTTTTTGAGAGTTGAGTCCTTTTTTCTTTTCGGGGTTTGCTGACCTGTTGAATCATTCAGCTTCTCGCGCAGCCTCTTCCCCGGTTTCTCCCCTTTTGTGTTTTGAACCGGCGTTACTTGAGTTGCCTGGTTCACTTTTCCAATCGGCGACTTCCCTACTCGTTCATCCTGGGCCTTGCCGTACGTCAAACGGATGCCTCTTATCATGGCCCTTATATTTTGGTGAATGTTCCTGCGCTCCTTTATAAACTCACACAGCTCTATGATCTTTTTACCGAGGGCAGTAAAGGCAGCTCCAGACTGATCATTGCCCAAAACATCGCTCGGATGAATCGGCGTCGGTGATTCTTCCTCATCGAAGACTCCCGCTATACGCTTCCCACTGGGGGTAGCGATCGCGGGGGCTTGTGCCCGTGTGGGAGGGGATCTGCGAAAAATCGTGCTCCTTCTGAACGGATCCATCACTGGAGCCAGTTCAAGTTCCTCCCGTACGCTTGTAACATTAGATGCCATAGTAGCCAAGGTTCCCACTACTAAGGCACTGCGGTCGTTGGATATCGACGGCCGGGAGCCCGCTTGCTCACTCCCAAAAACCGCCAGTACTGGGTTTCCGAAGCCCTGCACCGTAACTTCATTCTTCTTCTGCTCCTCCATGTTTGGTTTTATTTCTGGGTATCCTTCCCATAGCCAATTTTTATCCACGGGTGGGTGTTTACTTCCACCTACCCGGCCTGCGCATAAACATGCCCATACACGCACATCTCCGGATGCGTGCATGTGCATGGCCATGACACATTCGCCGAGCATTCCCTTATCCGGACGAAGGGACGCGCCTGATGGGAGATTTGGCAACTCCACACAGGATAATGTATGCACTTAAGTAGATAGAAAAATATTTAGATATATCGAGCACATAGCTTTTAAGTTAAATGCCTTTAAAGAATGGCCAAGTTTTATGCTTTTCTTGCAGGACATACTGTGAAAATAAGTGGCAACCCTTCAGGACGCTGTTAAGTGCTTTAAAGATGAAAAGACAGCTGATAACTTCAAGAAAGGGTGTAGGTCTCATCAAAAGGATTGGAGCATAAAGGAAAAGATACATGGACCCCAGGTGGGCTTCAAAAAGTCAAAAAGGCGAAGATTGCTGTCGCGACCATAGTTATTTTCAAAACGGAAAATATATTCTACTCTGTCCTAATGCTTACGTATAAAACAACTCGGAGACAAAAGGATTTAGCGCGGTAATTCCCAAGGCGAATTAAAGAACTTCAGTTCAGTACCGAATAGTACGCATGAGGGCAATGTGGTTGCCACCGTGTTTGTCCAATTGGTTTGAAGAGGGTACTCATTTGTCAGCTCGGTGGATGGACATCTGATATCTAGTCACGGGTATACATCGCTCTGTCCCTCTGGAGCACATTTACATTCAACTGATGCCAGTCTCTCATATATACCATATAAGCACCATTGTACCGTCTGTTGAAAATGCCTATTCAATGGCTTCCTGCTTGCTTGCGTTCAAAGGCATTGCGAATCTTGGAACGTCTTCCAGACGCAAGGAGTGCATAGATGCTGTGTAGAAGAAGACCTTTGTAGGGTACCTTTTTAAGGTTTTGTGTAAAACAAAACCTTATTAAAATCCGTCTGTCTATCACACGCATTTTTTTCGGAGATAGTTGTAGCGATTGACACAATTGGTGGAAAGGTAGGAACTGTGAACGCTCACGCATAGAGTGAGTTACATTATTCTACGTCGAATTTAAGGGGGGGGGGGTCCCATACATGCAAAAGGGGGATGTAATTTTTTTGTTTTCACCAAATATAGTCATGTGGGATATCAAATGAAAGGTCTCGATTAGTACTTTCCGAAGCCGGTATTAATTTTGACATTTGTTGAAAAGGTGGGGAGCGCGGGGGCTCGAAGGAGATCATTTTTTTGAAGGACCAGAAACTACCCAACCCAAAAAATCTATAACTATAACATATAGCATGATCTTACCGAGGTTGATAGAAATCGCACTATTACTAACAAACTTAAAATAGGTCAAAATGGTGGCTTCTTTGCAAATTCTAAACTTTGAATGTCAATATCACCCGAAAGTGAAAATTTCCACATATTATATGAAAGAAATACACAAAATCTTTCATAACTGAAGTGGCCAGCTTCCGGTTTTCCGATTTATTTAAGGTCTGAAGGGGACTTCTCTCCTCCTCTTAGTCACATTGACTACCTATAGCCGAGCCCACCCACCATCAGTGATATTTGTTTTTCCCAGGGTTTCATAGTTAGATAGATGCAGCACAACTTCGAATGTCGCAAACAGCTTAGTTCGTATCTTGCTTTCATATCTGTATCAGTAGCTTCCCATTGTTAGCATAGTTGAGTCTCGTCCATTGAACCATGCATGCGAATTGCAAAACTTGCTTACCTATCATCACCTGGCACCATACTATTCCAAATGGTTTTCGATATAGTTCCTGAACATAATGTTTCTATGTGAGCTTTGAGTCGATAAGGTGGGGGAGGCCCACCTAGCCTTGAACGTGAACATAAATAATCTAGTCTTCCTAGCGTTGACCGTGGGTCCGTTACAGAGGCGCCAACTGTAGGTTATCTATAAAATTTGGCTCAAGCGGTCCCATAATATGCTCGCAAGTTTATCGAAAATTACTACGGCTTAGCCAACAGCAAAAACTTGCGGAAATGCCTCTGTGTCTTCGAAAAGTCATAGTGATTGGGAAAACCTGTTTTCCTAAGTCATTTCATCGAAACGGACTTTGCTGCCCTCACAATGTGGATCTTTTTCCACTCCAGCATGCGAAGATTGCAAAATTTAAATTTGCCGTGAATCGATTCCGTGTCGTCTTACCGTTTCACAAATCGCTGTCAATGAGGCGTAATGAAAGGCACTGTCGATGTCTACAAATGCGAAGTCCATGAATCCTGTGCTTCAAGCCCACTAATAAGGCAGACGCAACCTTCCCATCCGAATCAATACTAAGTGGTCACGGAGAACCGGGAAATGCGATATTCCCATTGGCTTCCCGATCCTGATACAGTAGGCGAATGCTCCTAGGCCTCAGGCGATCAGACCAAAGTCTGCATGGAGACACATCTGAAGTGGTTTCGACCACAAAGTCTCACCAGAAGTTATCTGCGAGTTCATATGTTTTAAGAAAATTGGTGAGGCATTTGTTACCGGATGGGTTATTTGCGATAGCCTCCTTGTGGGAATTTTATGGGGGCTGCGTTTACGTCCAAATCGTGGACAAAGCCTCAAGTGTGAAATTGCACTTACAACTCAGGGACCTTAATTCTTAGTTCTGTAGAAGTTTAGGTAGGCCTTGCCTCTACTAGTATGAATGCGGTGGGGCTTTGATCGTGGTCATAAAACAATTCGTGTCTTAAGAAGACCGTGGCGTTAGGTCTAAATGGCAAGAGTTCACGTTAAACTATACAGACGTAATTGTCTATGAATCCTTCCATATATATCACAGTGTCGATTTTAAACATAGACCCTATGGTGAGACGTTTCGAGCGGAACAGTTTTTGTAAGCTGAAATAGGCTCTGTTGGCTGCCAACAACCGTGCGTTTGATCATATTGCATAGAAATCCATCTGGTGTGCAGAAGAGCACTAGAGGAACCCGTCTACTGGGTTAAATTACTCTACTATGATCCGAAGGTGATCAAAGCCAACCCGTGTCTTTGTTGGTGGCGTCCACCAAAGAAGTGGCGTCTCACCACTCTTCTTCGTTCTTGTCATTGACACTATCACGTGGGCTATGCAATGTCTAGCGCCTTATACGCCACTGTACGCCAGATGATGTTTTCCTACTGGCATGGTTTGAACCAGATTGTACGAGGAGTCTCAGGAAATTTAGAGAAACATAAGAGATTTGAGTATAATACATGCAGCTGACAATATTATGGGAGCTAAAACTACACTTTTGACACATTCTCTCCCGAGCTGGTGTTTCATAGTTTACCTTCTACTTTGCCCATGATATTATGCCTACCAACCAGGAGAACTACAGGCTTATCATTTGGTATATGACGAACCGTTAAAATTTGCTAGCTGAAGTGCAATCCGTATATAGACCTACATAGTATCATTTACAAATGACGATCTACAAATTCTCTCACCTTTAAATGCACGGCGCAGTCATTTACGTGTCTATGCTGACATGCCAGCAAATGCTCTTTTGCCTAACGGATCAAGTTGGGCAATTACGAAACATTTATGTAGTTTTCCGAGACAGCTGAAAGCATGTTGTGCCTGGAATTATTAGTGTTGTGGTGCAATGAAAACTTTCAGCCTATTGTCGGAGAAAAATACCGCTGATTTTACGTTTTTTCTTTGGCATCGGAGGAGGTTTGAGTTTTGAGGAGTCGCATCTGTGGCATTCTAGTGAATAGCGGTTTTTAACTACCTTTAGGAATGTGAGAATCGTAAAGAATTAAAAGCACTAATTAAATGGGACTAATTATTTGTAAAGAGAATAAATGAGCGGTTGAAATAACTTGAAATCGCGTATTATCTCTGATTCACGTCAGTAAACCAGGCCCGTTTCCGCAATCAACCCATAAAAATAAATTCTATTACGGGAAGTTGCAATGCGTCCCCATTTAACTGGCTCTATTGCAGCTATTAACTATAGTATGTCAGCGACAACCGACCGGAATTTCAATATATTCCATATTTCCAAGTATTTCACCTTGGCATCCGGTATTAAGTATTCTCCCCTTTTCGATACACTTTGTACAAGTGCCAGTCCGCACAGAACTTTCTGACAGTGTCCATATATATCCCTAGCTTTCCTAGGTGGCAGTTTAGTCGGCAGTGACCAGGATGTATTCCCACTATAATAAGAAGGCTTTAAACAATATTTCGAACGCTTGCGCAATAAGCAACCTGGACTACCCTATTTCTGGTTGGCTCGCCCAGTATAGTTCTCTCAGCCGTTTGTCTTCATTTTTTCAGGCGTACCTGTTCTCTTTCCGACCAGTTCGTCTGTTGCCTCATTGCCTTCTAACCTAACATGGGTAGTAAAGTAAAGTATTCAGTGTTCAGCCTCTTAAGGCATTCAGTTCAACTGGTTGGGCTTAAGTGCCTTGCTTGGCTATCAGTCAGAGTTAGCAATGTTCTGTTCTTCATGTTTCCTTCGAAGGTTGAAGGAGGTACAACTCTCTATGGCGGATATTTCAGCCTGGAATATATTAGTGTGTTTACCTATTGGTTCAAAGTAAGTTTGAAGGCTGAAATGATACCGGCGCCCGCTCCCTCTGGTGTGGGGGATCCGTTTGTGTACTAGGTAATTAGTTGCTGGTTTGAGCCATAGGCCACTGGTGAACTCTCCCCGTTTGTCCTGTAACTACAACGTGTTTCGAATTTCTTATCGAAATGAAACCTCGTTGGGTTGTTATCATGAGTCATGAGTAGTGTTCACGACTATTGAATTTCTACCTGTCTGTACATCTACTTGCTTACTCTCCAGCATTCTTTTGTATCTCTGTGTGCGATGTCTTATTGAACACTCCTTCAATCTCCGAAAACGTAATTCATTCGTTAATAAGTATAGTGCCCGGTAAGCCCATTGATCGTAGGATAGGGGACTGTGCATTAGAACAAAGGAGACCATTTTTGCCCGCCTCCATGCCGTTGGTATATATCCCAAGCCTTTGTTGCCCCTTAAGGCTCTTAGGAGGGACCCTTAGACGATTTTAGGTCTTTCTGGACTAGCGTTAGAAAAATTCTTTGTTCTTTCTATCATTTCTAAGTCGACCAACAACTACTTGCGAATGATGGTACGCGTGAACCCTAGCTTAAAGTAACACATTTAGTATGGTTGTGACAAAGTACCTATGGTGAGTATGGTCGTGGCAAGGATGACGCCGCTCAGCGAAAGAGGCAAAACCTAGTTTTGCTATCGAATCCAAATAAGCTACCAAGACATCCGTCATCATACCACTCGAATTGCCTTATAGAAACGGCAGAAAAGATGATCGAAAGGCTTTCCCTACCGTATGTATGGGTGCCCTATCCGAGTAACAGTTTAGTTTCCATCAACCCCACAGAACTAAGTTCCGCAAAATTTATATATCAGAAAGGACATTTTGGTACGATGCCGAAGAGAGACCTAAGCAGTACATCATCACAATAGGGGTACCTTAGAGCACACTGTTGGTCCTCTCCTGTCGAAAGTAATGTACGTAATGTGTAAAAGGCAAGGACCTCAGTCCTTCTTGTATCAAAGGACGCCACGATTATCGGTTTCGTGGGTCCGTGGACGATATGGCCGTTGCTGCGAAACAAACTGAAGATGCGGAGGTATACACTCACAAAACCATCAACGCCTTTTATAGCGGACTGGACTGGAAATTGTTTAATTTGACCTTGCAGAGCAAAAGACAGAGGCGGTCTTCATTACCAATCGTTGGAAAAGGAATACGATTAGTATCTGTATTGGTGGCCATATCATTACTTCAAAACCGGGTATCAAATACTTGGGGTCGATGATTGACGCGAAGATCAATTTCAAGGGACAATTGGGCTATGCCTGTGCGGTAGTGGCAAATAACAGCGTATCGTTAGCACGAATATACTCAACTTGTGGCCGGAGTGGTTCGCTTTACACTATTATATGCGGCACCGGTGTGGGAGGAAACACTAGCGTGTGAGAGCAATCAGGGAAGGGTAAAAGTGGCCTTAAAGGTGTTCAGCGACAATATCAAGCAGCAGGGTGTGTTTTTGCGCGAATAGTCCCGATAGATATTCTGGCAAGCGAGGCAAGTTGCTTGTACGAGAAAAGAAGCATGAATCTACCCGAAAAGGATACAGGATACCGAAAGGGCGGAGTCACTGGAAAGGTGGCTGCAGGGATAGGATGACTCGCGGAAGGCGGACCCAGAATTTGATTTCCGTGTATTGAGGAGTGCATTCAGCTATAACACGACGAGATGAATTACCACTTGACTTGATTCCTGTCAGGGCATGGAGGGTACACCAATTCGGGTTTGATGATTCTCCGTTTTGTCCTGAATGAGATTGCACACCTGACGAACTGTAGCATGTCATGTTCTACTGTTCAAACTCTCTGAAAATGAGTGTAAACCCTCAGAACATCTACGGGGAAACGCTTTAGTCCGAATCAGACTGGTGTGCTGTGAACTCCGCAATGAAAAGGATTCAGGGAGGGCAAGAGGAGTGGAAGACTTAAAAGGGAGTCCTCACCGCGAAGCAATGCTTTGCGTCGGTTCCGCGTGGAAGGAAGGCCGAGCAGATGGTTTCGTTGTAATGGGTGAGAATGTCACACATTGCTGCAACTTGGCTTGGCATTCAAGATTTCCTCCTCCAGCCATAACAAAGAAAACTGATCCTTTCTATCAATAAGTGATTGAAGAAACATGATGGGGAAATCGATTATAATTTCACCCACTTTCTCATGTCAGAAAGAGAATTAACAAGAGAACTAACCTCGCCGATACTATTGGCGCATGGAAAGGCGGCCAATCATACAGTCATGCGTTCATCTGAAAATTTCTTGGCTCCGATGGCCGCCGATCATATGGTTCCCAGATTCGTCTTCGAAAAGACATACTCCGTCATAATCACCAAAAGAGAAGAATGGTCGATCAATATCCATGAGTCTTTTGGGATTGCAGACTTAATAATCTTCACCGATGGGTCAGTCGTGGAAAGCAAATCGAGTGCAGGGGCAAAAGTGGAGGGGTCGCATCACTCGAATCTGTTCTGGCAGTCGGGCAGCATTATCAGCACTAAACAGCAGCGACATATCAAGCCAGCTAGAAATTTGACCGACTGAACGAAACATTCCTGATGGAGGTGTCACGGCACTCATACATCGCTGGTAATAAGGAAGCTGACAGATTGGCTCGCCAAGGTTCTAGATCCGCAATGGTGGGGCCAAACCAGCTTTTGGTATTCGGTCATCTACGGTCAAGTCCACTCTGAAGGGGAAATTGAAAGGATTCACGCAACCGAATGGAGAAATTTCTTTGTGAAGAAACCCGGGGCTTGTTGTGAGAAGTGAGCGGGACATTAAAACCCTAGTAGGGCTTTTAACAGGACAATACTTCTTAAAATACCGCATGGAAAATTCGGAGTGGTGGTGTAGGCTATACGCAGCCAATGTGAGGAGGAGGAAGAGACGGCCCTGCATTTCGTATGCAGCTGCATGGCTTCCCCAGACCTGAGACGAAGTTACCTCTTGGTAAGGTTCTCTTCAAAGCAGAGAGCTTGGAGCTGCGGTTCCCCGCACTAAACTTAGGGTAGGTAGGTAGGTATCAGTGGCCGCTCCGAGGAGCCCAATTAGCGCTTTGGTGCGCCGTTTTGATGCCACAAAGTCCTAAGACCGTGACTGTTGTTATAGGAACAGGCAAGCAGAGTCCAGCTGGCTCGGGTCTTCAGAGCCAGCCCGTAGTATTCACGAAGGAAAGCAGCTCTCCGACCCTGAAGCTAGAAATCTCACTGAGGCCCCCAAAGAATGGTTTACCCAGCGTCCGCAGCCTGACTCGAGCCAGAGCTGGGCAATCGCAGAGAAAGTGCATGAGGGTTTCCCTTCCTTCTCCGTAGCTTCGGCAATGCGAGTTGTAGGGTAAACCGAGCCTAGCGGCCTATGGGCCAGTGCCCCGTGCAGACCGCCATAATCTTGAATGCATTTGCACGCGTCTGGCACAGGAGCTCTCGTGATCGGGCTATATTATAAGCCGGTCAAATTCTCCTTGATTTGGCACAGCTAGTAAGCCTTCGCCATCTCAGGCCCGCGGCTGCTAGGTAGGGCGAGTAGACTCGGCCCCCGACAGCCGCCAGCGGAACACCGACTGTATTCCTCGAGGGACTGCCAAGAGCAGAGCCTTGCCTGGCCAATCCTTCATCCCGCTCATTTCCCTCTAGGGAAAAGAGAGGAGAGTGATCTTGAGCGTGCCGCCCAGATGGTTGAGCGCGTCTCTGCACTGCCCCACCAACCGGGAAGATGTCGTCGTTGAGTACAAGGCCTTGATGGTCGCTTGGCTGTCGGTCAGAATGACTATGTTACGCTTGGGGCTCGAATCACGCTCCAGCCATCGACAGACTTCCAATATCGCCAGTACTTCCGCCTGGAATACACTGGTGAAACCTGGGAGACCATACGACTTGGATACACTGTGTGTATTCGAGAAACCCCCCGCGCCGACTCCATAGGCCATCTTTGATCCGTCCGTAAAGAATACCGTGTCATAGTCTTGCAACACGCCGCCGGTCTTCCACTTTGCCCTGGTTGGAAGGTCCACAGCAAAGTTTCTCGTGAAGTTCAGCTTGCGTGTGACATAGTCCGTGGGGGATGCCCAGATTTCTCGAGGTATTTCATCTAGGATGTTTCTGTGGCCGTAGGACTTCGCTGCCCAGCATCCGGATTCACGTAGTCTGACGGCACTGCACGCTGCAACATATTTGATGTGGAGGTCTAGGGGGAGGAGATGCAGGAGTACATTGAGAGCATCTGCCGGGCAGGACTGCAGAGCCCCCGTAGCACCTGCACACGCGGTTCTTTGAATCCTATTAAGCTTCGTTCTATTGTATTTCTTCTTCAAAGCCTGCCACCATACAATAGAGCCGTACGTCAGGATCGGACAAACTACGGCGGTGTACATCCAGAGAACCATCCTCGGCCGGAGACCCCATTTCTTTGCAAAGGTTCCTTTGCAGGCATAGAAGGCTATACAGGCCTTCATAACCCTCAGTTCTATGTTGAACCTCCAATTTAGCTTAGGATCCAGGATTACACCCAGATACTTTACATTAGAGGAAAGAACCAATCTTTGCTCATTCAGCCGTGGTAGATAGAATTCAGGTATCCTTGTCTTGGTGGTGAATAGCATCAGTTGATCAGTGAGTCCGCATCTTGCGGCCCGCAGGCACACTTTTCGTAACGCTCCTTCCATGATGTCGCTCATAATGGACAGAAACATCCCTGATACTAATATCACTAAGTCGTCGGCATACTCCACCACCTTCACCCCGCTGCTGTCCAATGTACGTAAAATTTTGTCCATTACTATTAACCAGAGCACCGGTGAGATAGCACCACCCTGGGGCGTGCCTCTATTCACAGCTCTGGTCAAGTGGTTGCCTCCCAGATCGAACTGGATTATCCTGGTACTCAGCATGGGTATAATCCAATGCGTGAGATACCCCTCCAATCCAATACCGGTCAAGGCTTCCTTGATGGCGTTGGTATTGACGTTGTTGAAAGCTCCTTCTATATCCAAGAAGGTAGCAAGGGTATACTGCTTGTACTGCAGCGACCGCTCAACCGTGCCAATTACCTCGTGGAGGGCGGTTTCTGTGAATTTTCCTTTGAGGTAGGCATGCTGGGACTTAGAGAAAGGCGTTCTTTCCATAATCGTCCTTAAGTGAATGTCCAGGACGCGTTCTAGGGTCTTCAGCACGAAAGAGGTCAGGCTGATTGGCCGAAAGTCCTTCGCGGACTCATGACCGCGCCTGCCCGCTTTCGGTATGAAAACCACTCGTGCGCGCCTCCAGGACTGCGGTACGTATCCTAAAGTGATGCAGCTCCGGTAAATCTCAACAAGCCACGGCACAACCCTTTCCTGCTGTTTTGGTAGCATGACTGGCATTATGCCATCTGGGCCTGGAGATTTGTATGCGGAGAAGCTGTTTATAGCCCAGCCGATCCTATCCCCGGTAATTACCGATTTGATAGTCTCGCACAACTGGGGTTGCCGCAAACCCTCCAAGCGAGGTTCTGACTCACAGTCCTCCTCACTGGAGGGAGAGGGCGTTTGCACCAGCAACTCCAAGGTTTCGCTAGAAGATTCCGTCCAGGAGCCCTCCGACTTTTTAAGGAAGGATGGACTCTTATGTTCCTTGGACAGAATCTTACTGAGCCTCGCGGATTCACTAGTGCTTTCAATGTTCTGACAATAGTCTAGCCAAGACCGCCTCTTGGCGGTCCTGATGGCCGACTTGTACTTCTTTAGGCAGTCCTTGTATTTTTTTACCTGTAGCAGATGTTGAAGATTTCTCTGGTCAGTTTCCTGAGACTAGAGATATCTTCGTTCCACCACGGTGGCAGGGCCTTTTTGCTGTACTTAGCAGGGCACGAGACTTTAAAGGCGGTATCAAATGCCTTCTCCAGAGCCTCGACCTTTGACTCCAGTTCGTCTGTCGTGCCAATCCTACCAATTTGCGCACCGGAGAGTTTGTTCTTAATTACCTGACCAAACTTTGTCCAGTCGATCCTCCTGGGGTCTCTAAAGGGCTTGAAGACCTCTGCGGCGAGATCTAGACTGAAGAGTATCCAACTGTGGTCCCACTCCGTGATGTAATCCCTAAATAGCAGGAAGGGTTTCAGGAGTGGCTTCAGTGGTTAAGAACTCCGCACACTAGTGTACTTAGGACTGTGTCTTTTCAAGATTTCCACATGACCCAATTTTAGGGGAGGGGAGGGGTTTGTCTCCCACGAAACCTTAAAAGAATAAGGATCGGACAGATACCTTCAAAACGAGCACAGTAAAAGGGTAGTAAATCGGATTCATTGAAAACCGCGATTTGGAAAAGCAGAGGATCAAAGCGCGCTGTAATACTATAAGGACGAAGAAGGGTACGTACAGCTCCTACCGTAGGATATCTTCTCAGCTTCTGATTAACATCGCAGCAAGTTTGAACGGCCATTAGTCAACTAAAACCGGAAAATATAAAATGCATACTTTTTTCCTCATGTTTTCCTGATAGTAGTAAGCATCGCAGGCATGCAAATCGCACAATACGGTGTACATAATAACGCAACTAACAAAAAACTATTGAATGCAAGCATGTAACAAGCTCATTACACAAAAACAGTTGCTCTAAATTGTAGGTAGCTACCGTGGTTGTCGGCCGGTCTAAGAGTGTCTTGCGATCCAAACTAATGTGAACCTTTCTCTTGATTCAGATTCATATCTGTTCATTGCGTTACATCATCTTATTCCTATACGTCAGGCGCCAAAATAGGTAATAGATAGAAGCTCAACATAGAAAGATATAAAAATTTAGATAGAAAGAGCATAAAAGAGTATCTGACACGCTATTGCCCAGGTAGTGAGGCAATAAAGTCATGTGCATGAGCCCATACGTAAACTGGAGCTCTACTTCTTGCGCAAATCTATTTCTTCCTGTCGGATCAATTCAAATCAATCAAAAAGATACAAATTTTATTGGCAAAATAATAAAATAGTGAACTGGCAATGACTTTCTCTATTGGACTAAATTAATAGTATCAATAAAGCCCCTGGAGTTTTTGTGGTATGATCCATGGGCTTTTGATTGACTTCAGATGAGGAACTATCCTATTTTCCGGTAATATGTTACCTACATATCTACAGTCATGGAAGTCTAGCTAGCGCCGAGGTGGTTGCAAGCGCAACACAATCGTGCAAGAAAAAGCTGTAAGCAAGCGTGAACTCTAACGAATCTAGATGCTCCAGTTGATCTAGACTTCATGCGGCAGTTATGCAATGAAAATGTGAACTCGGATTACCGCAATGACAATGAAAGTGAAAATTTCATATCAAATTCGTAGGTTGAGGTGTGCTTGCTGTTACCTGGGATGTTGTATCTTTTTGATGTGGATCGAATTTTCCTGGTATCTAAACGATGAATTCCACTTTTGCTAGTGGTGTTTTGGTTGGAGTCCCCATTTTTGGCCCCATGAAGATAATAAATTTTCCAATTACGTAACTGTTCCAGGAGAAACTTCCACTTTCCTTCTGTCCGTTCACTAACTAAGTCTTTGATTGACAAGGTCCTTCCACCCATCATTGGTTTTTTTGAATATCACTTATTTAGTGAATACCAACGGATCAAAGAATTGAATTTCTGGAGAAAAACATTTTGTAATCATACACCACTAAATGTGGTTGCTCTGTCATATTTTCCGATTGGTGTAGTTTGTATATCAGACCAGTTACATAGCTTCCTATCCTGCATGTCGTGCGGAACTCATAAGGTTTCAAAGCGATAACCTGACCATCTTAGCGTCTTAACATCTGTTTTATTATAGGAAATTGGTTTTGAGGGAGCGTAAGCCTTGTGTCTCAGGAAAATGTAAATATATCATGATACCACTTGATTTATGTATGTAACTCTTACGTATCGTTATGGTGCTGGTATATCCAGGAGAACCATAAAATTAGAAACAAATAAGTTTTGTTTAGTAATAAAATGTGTAAAGTTGTTTCTACAATAATCACCGGTGGAGAGAGAGTTGCTGGAGTTTATGCAGAAATAATTTCTAATCCATCTACTGTGTCATGGGCCTATTATAATGAAGATACATTATATGACACTTGATCCCTCTCAGCATTCTCCAGATTTGACATCATCTTTTTAGACCTTAGTTTGGTTAAATGGTGTTGACACTTTTCCAGACCAAGTCAGAGACAGAAACCTTAACTTCACAAGTTCAGTAAAGCACATGACTATTAGGCATGACGGTTACAAGATATGTGCAATAGTGAAGCTAATTTTTTGGCTTGAAGGTATGTTCCTTTAGCCGTGATATTATCGCTATCTGATTTTCTAACCCGTGAGGATTTTTCATTGGAAATAAAAGTTTTACCTTTAAATTTCATTACTTTTGTTATGTTTCTTTCACAAACCCAACAGCCCGAAACAGTACTGTTCTATGGTAACCTCCACTGGTGAAGATTGGAGTGCTCGGTATAATTAAAGAACTCGGACAAGATTATCTAGAAAATTACAGACAAAAATACGGTTGTTGATCAAAAGATAATCGGATAAGGCTTCATTTCTATGAACCATATTCATTTAAATGACTATCAATTGATAATTTAAGTCCGGGCGAAAGGATGGATTGGTACCCATGATGGAGTTAAAACCTGGAACCTGCCTGATCCAATCTTCACCTCTAGAGAAGAATTCAACAAAGAAAAAGTACGAGGGTCGTTTCAAAATTAAGGTTCCCAACGCTGTAACTTTGTCACGCATGAAGCTAGGCGAATTCCTAACACGGCCTTGTTCGCTGGTTCCCCCACCACAGATTCCAACAACAATCGCCCGTTTGCGACGGTCACTACTGGCCTGACAACCATCCGCAGTGGAAGTTCGCTGACGGCCGCAAGGACATCCACGATGAACAAAGTAGCGGGCCTGTTACGCCGATATAATTTTCCTGTCTGCTTTTGAGGTTCCAATATTCCAATTTTAAATTAAACTTCGAAAGTTCAAATTTGAATTTTCGGACTTCGGCAACGGAAAGCAAATTTGTCCGTGCGGAGCCTTGCTCTGCTTTGCCGCGATACATGGCTGAGGCACTGGTTTTCAGAGAAAAAAAGAGAAGAGGGAGAAGAGAGTAAGAAGGTTGTCAAGTGCGGTGTGTGTCGGGACGTTGGAGTTTTTCACGTCGAAATTTGTAAAGATGGAAGTCGTTTTCCACCCGGGAAAAAGATCAGAATTCATTTAAATGTGTAAAGTGGATTTCAAGTTTTACGAGTGCTAGAAAAGACACCCGTTTGCAATTGACGAAAATTTTTCACGAAGGGAAAAACGCAAGTCTATCGTATGACAGGAGGATGGAAGTTTTGTGGTAACGAAGAGACACCAGAACGCGCAAAAAGTTGTCGAACAATTCAGAGAATTGATCGATACGGCGGACTTGCGGGCGTCCCTCGTCACAAAAGTCGAAGAAGTCGGTAGCTGTGGAACATGAGAAGGCTACAGTGCCAGCGGAGACCACCTCGTCCACCGCGACTTTAACCACTGTCAAGAGAGAAAATGTTCAAGTTTCCCAAACGATAAATGAAAAGATTTGAGTACACATTTAAACACATTTAAATAACAATAAAGAAAGAATGGAATATATATATATATATATATATACAGTTAAAAAAGCCCACGGACCCTCTTCCCACCCAACCGGACCGAGGGGCGACCAACCTAAGGATGGGCTGAAGGCAACATCCAAAGGCCCGCATCACAGCGATGATGCGTTTTAACGCAAAGTGTGTGCGACCATGCGAAAATGTATTACTACATCCCGATTGTCGCAAACACTTCTGCCAATGACGCGGAGGTTCTACACTACAGAGTCGTGGATCTTATATCGAAGGCAGTGCGGATCAAGACTGAAACCCATTAGGTCAGATTGTTACCGAACAGGACTCTTGGGACTATAGGACAGGTTGCAAGGATAACCGCTTTTTGCATCTCCATGTATAGTCCAGCCCTAAGATCGAGCGTTTTCAGCGCTCTATGTAAGTTCTGCGGGACTAATCCCGTCGCTCAAATTGCTGCTGGGACTACTTCGATCTTTTGTAGTCTCCAGGTCTGCTTCATATCGTCTGCCAAGGAACCGTAGTTGCGGATTTTTTCGTGCTGTTTTTCAACAGTGTTCCGGTCCAACGGTACGGCTACATCGATTATAAAGCACGCTCGTTCTTCCTTCAGAAGCAGAACTAGATCAGGTCTGTTATGATTAACACTGTGGTCGGTGGCAATAGTGTGATCCCACCATAGTTTGACCCGATCATTTTCCAAGATTCTCTGCGGAGTATACTTATAGTAAGGATGGTAGGTTGCCACTAAGTTATACTGGAGTTGGTGATTGAGGAAACGTAAAGAATGTACCGTTTATAATTTTTTGTTGGGAGCGAAGCATCCTGAATTGAAGTTAGGAATGCTTCGGTCTCATAGAAAAGTACACCATTTGTCAACCATTTGTTGGAGGATTCGATGTCAATGCCTGACAACAACAAATTTTTGATATGACCTCCATGAATGGGTTTCTCTTTCCACATGTCGATCTTCTGTTGGACTGAAGTAACATTCGACATGGGATCCCATTCTCAAGTTCAAAGGAGATAATTTATTATAGATAGAATGAAGAGAATGCACTTGATTGTAGGGCAACGTTTTTAAATCAAGTACCCCCCTTCCTCCTTGGTGACGTGGGATAGTGATCCTCAATTTTTCGGCAGCTTTATTGTGCATGTTGTTGTTTGCAAGAACTACCCTTACCCGTCTATTGACAGATTCTAAATCAGTATTACTCCACTGTATCACACCGAAAGTGTATGGAAGGACGGGAATGGCAAAGGTGTTGATTGCCATGATTTTATTTTTCCCGTACAGCTCAGTTTTAAGGACAAGATCCAGACGCCGTTCAAATTCCCCCAACAACTTAGATTTGGTTATTGCCACAGCAGGTGTTGTTGCTTGCAATATGGCGAGGTATTTGTAGACGTCGTCCGAATCCATACCCTCAATTCGGATGTTATTTTGGCTGTATCCTTCGTTGTCGATGTGTTTTCCCCGAACAATTGTTTTTATGCGACATTTCTCCAAACCCAACTGCATGCCGATATCCCTGCTGAACTGGATGGTGATGTCCAGCAAGGAGCGAAGTTGGTTCTCATCTTTGGCATACAATTTGATGTCGTCAATGTACATCAAATGGCTTAATGTACATTTCGACAATATGCCATGCTTGACTTGGAACCCGTATTTGCTTTCATGCAAAAGATGGGATAGCGGATTCAAAGCCAAGCAAAACCACAGTGGGCTTAGAGAGTCGCCTTGGAAAATGCCACGCCTGATTGGTATCCCTCCTGATGTTTGTGAGGATACCGATAACTTCGTGCTCCAATTCTTCATGACTATTCTCAGAAGAAGAACGACATTGGGGTTGATTTTATACAAGCGTAACACTTGTAGTAACCACGAATGTGATATGGAGTCAAAGGCTGATTTATAATCGATGTAGGCTGTCGAGATATTTCGTTTTTGGTGGACAGCCTGCTTTACAGCTACCGTATCGATTATAAGCTGTTCTTTGCAGCCTCGGGAGCCTTTTACGCATCCTTTTTGCTCCTCAGCTATCAATTTATGAACATCAAGATGTTTTGAGATATTCGCGCACAGAACTGAAGTGAAGACCTTGTAGATGGTAGGAAGACAAGTAATTGGTCGACATTTTGAAGGGCAAGAGGCACCCTGTTCCTTGGGGATGAGGAAAGTTATCCCCTTGGTGAAAAATGGTGGAACTAAATCAGGATGTCAGGAGTGTCCGGATAGCTGAGTGGTTAGAGCGCAAGGCTGTCGTACGGAGGGTCGCGGTTCAAATCTCACTGGTGGCAGTGGAATTTGTATCGTGATTTGACGTCGGATACCAGTCGACTCAGCTGTGAATGAGTACCTGAGTCAAATCAGGGTAATAATCTTGGGCGAGCGCAATGCTGACCACATTGCCTCCTACAGTGTTCTGTAGTGTACCGTTACGGTCTTGAATGAAGTGCTCTAACACACTTCAAGGCCCTGATCCAACATGGATTGTTGCGCCAACGATTATTATTATTATTAAATCAGGAGCGGCAATCATCTGATTAAATTGATTTGCCAATATCCTGTGAGTGCTCTTGAACCGCTTCAGCCAGAAGTTGTGAATCTTGTCAACTCCTGGCGCCTTCCAGTTACCTGCCTTGTCAAGGGCTTCTTCAACGTCGACTTCAGTTACGTCAGGCATGGTCATTTCGGGGAGGGCCTCGCCTGAACGCATAAGGTGTGGGAGCCACGCTGCTTCTAAATTGCAACGGCTGGATTCGCTCCAAACACTTCTCCAGAAGTCTTCTGCCCGATCCAGATCGAGGTTACTTTCCCTATCTGAGCTGGTGAGATTTTTGTAGAATCCCCGTTGGTTCTGGAAGAACAAGGTGTTGTCTGTCCTTCGCTGAAAGCTTTTCTGATACCTACGGATACGATTGGAGCATACCGTAAGCTTCTGCTTCAGCACCTCGAGGATTTCTTCGATTGGCATATCATTGGACAGATGGTAGTTTCCAATGATGTTCGCAACGCATCTGTGCACTCTTGGTGGTGGATTTCCAAGGAGTGCTTGCGTCACACGACCAATCTCCTTTCTCAACTTGTCGACTCTTTTGTTGAGTCGAAACACCCAGAACGGTAAAGTCCCTCTGCGCATACCTCTGTTATTCGCTCTAAGATGTTGATTATGGAGACGAATAACCGTGGCAGCTGCAACGTAGATCAGGCTGTGAACCTCTGTAGCAGTAATCTCGCTAGCCAAACGATCAGCCAAAATTCTGTCAACGGCAGCAATGATATTGGTAGTTGCCGAAGTAAACTTTAGTTTTGGGATCTTTGGTCTAGCGTCTGGGAGAATCTCAGCATACTCTGTGAATGCGACCTGGAATGCGGTCAAAGCCTCATTATAAATTGGGTCGACATCCCCAGTTACTAGGCTTCTCCTGACTACTGGATTTATGGAGTGCCTTACAAGTGGAGTACTTGTGTTACTCCTTTGACTAGTCCGGTAATTTGATGACTCCAGCCCGAGCTCAAGTGAAACCTCTTGGAAGATTTGTTGCCTAGTTGGTAAGGCAACTCGGTTGTTATTCACTATCACCCGGTACTGGTTGACGACGTTCTGTTCCGGAACATGACTTAGCTCCGGAAATCGGGTTATGAACGCGTCATAGAGTCGATGTCTATACCTTGATGGATTCCGTTCCAAATCCGTGACACGGTAATAGGCGCGGACGATAAATTCGTTGAGTTGGTTCGTCCAAACCATACGACGCCTAGGTCTCCCGTCCCTGGTGGTTGACGGCATAACCGCCAAAACATCCAAGGGCGAAGAGCCCCTCTGATGTTGTTGAACGACCCTTAACCGTGTTGGGTACTGTCTTCGTGTCCCTGGGGTCCGATTAAAAGAATTTAAATTGTTTTCCCCAATTTTTATCCCGCGAGTATTGGGGAGGCAGTCAACCCTGCAACAGAGCCCCAATGTTGCAATGCCCCATGGTTACCTCCAAAGGTAGGGAAGGTATTTGGAGGGGAGCCGCTGAAATACAGTGTAACGTCACTGCAATTCATCCGATAGGCGCGTCGATCCCTTCACCCCGGATTGCGGATTTGTTAAGGAGGTTTACTCCCCTTGAACGGGAAGAATCGGTAAGGGAGGACGAACACAAAGGGAAACGTTCTGCTTGTCCGCGGCTACTTATTTACAAGATTAACTTGCGATATTCGTAGCTGACCCGGTGGGTCATGTCATTATCCGCAACCCATGACACGCGCCCCGGCCAACATATTGCCGAACTGCCAGCATTCGTTGGTTGATAGCCTTGGTGAACGTGTTGATGCCAAGGTGATGCAACATTGGACTCTCTTCTTAACAGAGTAGACGCCCAACGTAAGGCCACAGATGCTGCGTACGTAACAGGAGACCGTCGTCGATCTCCCACAAAGTTGTAGTGAAGATTGAGCGAATCATGCTCGAAGATCGGCGAATTACGATACGGCAATTGGTTGCTGAAATTCCTGAAGCTGGAGACTAAAGCTGTGCCCGGGAGTTTTTAACTGAATGCGACGAGGATATCGACGACTTCTAAGACTCCATTGTTACGGGGGATAAAACGTGGTGTCATTATGATACTCCGGAAACAAAACAACTATCTCGCCACGGGAAATACACTGAGTCTCTCAAACCAAGGAAGTTTAAGCAGAAGCTGCCAGTAGGAACAGTCATGGCAATTGTGTTTTAGGACGGGCGTGGTGCGTATCGAGTTTAGGCCTGGAGGGGCCACCATAAACGGGACAAGTTATTCCGAGATCTTGAAAAAGTTTAGGCGGGAAATTCAAAATCGTTGTAGGGGAAAATTCACCAAAGGCGTAAGACTGCACCACGACAATGCGCGCCCGAATATCTCGCAACAAACGAAGGACTTAATCGAGAGATTTGGCTGCGAAGTCATTGCTCATCCTCCTTACAGCTCCGACATTGTACCCAGCGATTTCCATCTGCTTGCGAAGTTGTAGGAGCACCTAGGTGCTCAACGATTCGAGACATACAACGAGTTGCAAGATAAAGTTTCCAGGCCAGTTCAATTGGCGCCTAGTCCTTAACCGACGAACCAAGGCACTTCTGACCCTAGGTTCCAATCAGCGCCACCTTCAAAAGCTAAAGTCTTACCCATGAGTCAAACCGCCTTCTGGGGAAACAACCTACTTCTTATTTTTAAGCCTTTTTCCAGTTTAGATGCAGGTTCGTCTCGTCGTGATCAGTTGGGTCATTTTGCTCTGTGAAAGCCTTGACCTGAATGCAGTCGCGAATTTTTCAAATCACTAGCTAACGGCTGACTTTTTGGCAAACCGCCTCCGGTCAAATCGCCTTTGACCGAATGGACTCTGGACCAACCACAACGACCAGATTATGTCGAAATTAAGAGAAAGGAGCGTCGCAAACATTTATGGCTAACGGCGAATCGAAGCAATGTGTGGGAGAGTGCGCGACTAACTCCAAAGAGGGTTTCTGAGCAATGACATTAAAAAGAACCTTCTTTAGCTTCCAGAGGAGAAGCGTGATGGTGCTGAGGTTCTAGAAGAACTTGGTGTCCAGAATAACCTCAACATCTCCACTTGCATGCTGTAGTAAAGCAGGGGAGAGATCCGATAGGCCGGGGACTTTCCTTACTATATTAAGAATTTATTTATTTATTATCTAACAATAAAAAGAGTGAATTCATTTACGTATTGCTCTCGGAAGGAAGAGAAAGCAAGAACCCTACCTTAAGCCTAAAACTACTGAAAGATGAGAAGTTTAAGCAACCAAGCTGTTGTGCATTATAACTTTAGCAAAGTCTAGGAATCGGTAAATGGAAATAGATCTCGAGCTCTACGAAAGGCATGTTCAAAATGTCTGCGTTGTGAGTATTATAAGACACAGGATGGCAGGTGATGTCGCTACAGGCGGACCAGTCCATCAGACCCAATGAAAATTTAAGAAATGTACATAAATCCAGATAAGTTCCACGCTGGTGCAGAAATGGGAGGCTCAGTATCGAAGGCTTAAGCAAAATCAGTGTAGATACTACGAATTTCCTGGTGTGAATTTAGACAGTTGCCGAAAAAGTTAGGTAAGTTGAGGCCGGAAGCTTAAAAAAGCCGTGTTGTTCTTTAAATATGAAGTGCCCAAAGTGGGCGGACAACCAGTCGCTGACATACCTTTCCAAGATGTTGGAACAGAAGGAGAGGAGCGAAATAGGACGGTAATTCTCGGCAAGAATGCGATCGCCACTTTTGTAAATGGGGATGATGAAAGCCTCTTTTCACAGGCCAGGGAAATGCTTCCCTTCGAGGATTTTGTTAAAAATGATGGAAAGAAGAAGGGAGATGGAGTGAATAGTTTTAAGCAAAAAGAGATTTGAAAGACCATTATAACCAAGTCCGACATTAGCATCAAGGTGGTAGGGGTGCTAGGCAGGTTACATCCACTACCGGGGGAAAGAGGAGGGAGGAGAGGGAACATATACTGAGGGAAAGTAGTGGCTGAGGAAATCACAAGATAGTTGAGGGGAATTATCAGGGGCGCTAGAGAAGTTAATGAAAGGAGGAAATAGCTGGGCAGGAATGCGGGAGTTGCGAATGTGGGACTAGAAAGAGTTGAGGTTGCCGCGCTCCAGGAAGATGCCATTTTCAAGGAAGCTGCCACTCGGTCAAAAGAGCCATGCTTCGTCAGCTTTAAACATGAGAAAAATGACAAAGTTGAGTTGGCTTTGCTTCAGATATAGGTCAAAATTTTGTCGGAAGTGGTGGAGTAAGCTAGCCTCAACACGAGTAGTTGTTTCGGCGGTGAGGCGAAGTTCAACTGGGGGCCGCTTAGGCGACATGAGATCGGAATGGCTTGCGGTTCAGCGGTGACGGGCGTCGATAATGCACAGGGGGAAGCGTGCAGGGGCGCTAATGCGGCGACAGTAGGACAATCGTCTCAAATGCGTAGCGCAGTCGATGCTGAGTAGGAAACATGTCCTTCGGATGAAGGGCGATGTTTAAGTTGACATGCGGAAGTCGTTAGGTTGATATGGTCTTTTATAGACGCACTAGAACAATGCGTGACAGATAGCGCCAGTATTGCTGGTCGAAGTCGCCGGCATGGTATAATCAGCGGCGTCTCAGAAGCCGACTCTACGCTGGTGCTCGATGAAGCAGCAGTTTGGGGAAGCAGAATTAATGGTGATTTTGAAACTGCATGTTGAATCGACGCTAAAGTCGCCGTGTGTTGATGCAACAGTTGAATTGCACCAGATAGCGCGGTTTCGCGGCAGGCGTAACGTTCAGTGAGAATCCGGATGCTGAAAATGCTCTCTCCTTGATCTATACGAGTAAGTCGTTCCGCAACTTGTTTGACACTGTAATTCTTAATGTTATTTCCGCAACCCCTATTAAGATTCAGGTTACCTTGTCGTATGATTTGGGGGTCAGCTATGGCAGAGCCCAAGTAGCGGCTGCGTGTGACAGGGAGGTGGAAGGCCTCAAATCAAGGGGGTTTTCTGGTGCTGGCGCCTAATGCTGCGTTCATGCGTGGTGGGCCTGCCTGTGCAGTGGTTGATCTGGAAAGGGACGCAAGACTCACGTTTTTCCTTGGATGTCAGTTGGGTTTTCTAGCTGAACTTTTTGCCGTGCTTCAAGCCATCAAAGTGACTTTCAGGATGGGAGAGGAGAAGGTTCCGTACTTGTAAATTACTCAAACAACTAGTGGTCAAAATACATGTCGGTGTACTTCGTGAGTAGTATCAGGTCCTGTTTGGACTGTTAGCCTACCGGGTCCCAGGGAACAAAAAAAACGACAACAGCCACGAATGCGATGTCCGCTATTTATAAACAAAATGTGGTTATACGACTATGACCTTATTTTTCACAGTACCACCAAGGAAGCAGCAGCTTAAAACCACATATAGGGCAATATTAATATTACTGATTTTTATTAAAAATAACTTCAAAAACTACTTGAATATAAACATATTTTATTATTATTATCATCCTGTTAAGGGAAAGTCGCACCGCGTCTTTGAAGAACTATTGTGCCCCTTTTACTGGTTATAGTGTACCTGTTGATCATAGTATCTCAAGCAGGCCTGTAACCGTTACGAACTTTAGTATGTTCCCTACTTCCAGATGTTTCAGCTTTGCATCTGGTATTAAGTGTTCTCCCAGATGTATCGACCTACTTTGCACAAGTACCGGACACTGTCCCAGGACGTGCATAGAGGTTTCGTCCTCCTCCTCACAGAACCTGCAGGCAGTGCCCGTAGATATCCCTAGCTTCCCTAGGTGGTAGTTCAGCCGACAATGACCAGTGAGAATTCCCACTATGATTCGGAGGTTCTTTTTAGTGAGGTTTAAACAATCCTTTGTACGCATGGGTTCGTATCTCCCAATAAGCACTCTGGACTGCTCCATCCCTGGTAGTCCCGCCCAATATATAATAGTTCTCTCAACCGTTTCTCTTCGTTTCTTAGATTCATAGCCATGAAACCGTTTCCGATTCCACAGAAGGGTTCATTGGCCTTGCTATTGCAGTATATATCCAAAGTAGTATCTTCGGGCTGCAACCCCATTTTTTCCTGCTATGGATCTGCAAGTCATCAGAGCCCTCGTGGCTTTCCGACAAGTGTTTCCGACATGTGTCTTCCAGAGTAATTTTTGGTCTAGCGTGATTCCCAAGTATTTGACCTCTGTTTCTCGTTTCACCTCCAAATCATGTAATGTTATGGCTTTCAGGTGATCCAGCTTACGCCTCCTAGTGAATGGTACTATGGTGTTTTTGGTTGGGTTGATCCGCAGTCCCACCTTCCTGCACCAGGCACTAGTAACCCTTAATCCAGTTTGGATTCTATCACATATCTTCATATTTGCCCCTACAGATTAGAACAATGTCGTCCGCGTAGCCCTGGACTTGTATTTCAGTATTAGTTAACACGTCCAGGAGTTCATCCACTACCATACTCCACATCAGCGGCGATAGTACTCCACCCTGTGGACAGCCTTGAGTGGTGTTCATGATAATAGAATTGGTACCTGTTTGTTCCTCTATTTGTATGCTTTCTAGCATTTTGCCCATCCAGAGTGCCAGGGTGTTTCCCACTCCTTTGCGGCTCAGGGCATCCTGTATCTCTGTGTGCGATGTGTTGTCGAATGCTCCTTCGATATCGAAAAACGCGCACAGTGCAATTTCTTTTGTTTCTATGGCATCCCGTAGTGCCTCTGTCAGCTGATGCAGAGCAGTTTCAGTTGACCGTCCTGCCCAGTAAGCGGGTTGACAGTGATGTAGGGGATTACGCTTTGGAACGTTAGTTCTAATATAGTTGTCTATGACCTTCTCCACCGTTTTCAGTACGAACGATGTTAGGCAAATTGGTCTGAAAGATTTAGGGTGAAAAGGATCCTTTTTACCCGCTTTCGGAATAAAGACCACTTTTACCCGTCTCCATGCCCTTGGTATGTAACCCAGTGCTATGCTCCCCCTTATCACTCTCAGAAGAGACTCTAAGATAATTCCTAGGCCTCTCTGGGTAAGTGCTGGAAAAATGCCATCTACTCCGGGAGATTTCATTGGTTTGAAAGTCCCCACTGCCCATCTTAGCCTAGCTTCTGAGCATACCTCTTTTGCTAGTTTCCAGCTCTCTTTCCTTCCCCTTTTATTCGTTGTTGGGGTGTCAGGCAGATTGTTGTCGCCTGCCGCTGAGGGGTAGGACCCCGGGAAATGAGTCCTGAGAAGCAGGTGTACCCTGCCCTCCTCATTCTCGGTGAATGTTCCATCTTCCTTTTTCAAGCAGACAGAGGATATTCCCCCGTCTTTGGCTACAGCCTTGCACAGCCTGGTTGCTTCTGTGATCTGTTCAATCCCTTCACAGAATTCCCTAAAGCTGTTCCGTTTCGCTTCCCTGATCGCGTTGCTATACGCAGTAAGTGCATTTTTATACCTCCGCCAGTCCCCGGTTTGTTTTGCCCGGTTAAAGAGTTTTCGTACCTCCGTTCTCATTCTGGCTAGGTTCTTGTTCCACCATGATACATCCCTTGATGACTTGATTGTCTTGGCAGGACAGCTGGCCTCATATGCGTCAATGACGATTGTGTTGAGGTTTTCCACCACCGTTTCTAATTTCAGTTCGCTCCTGATGTCACCGCCCCCTTGAAGGTGGGCAATGTTGTTGCTCAGGTGCGTTGTGTAGGATTCCCAATCCGTTCTCTTGGGATTCCTTATTATTCTTTTTAATTCGGAGTTACCCTCAATGACGAATCTGATTATCCTGTGATCAGACATTGAGGGTTCATCCGACACCCTCTAATTCCTGACCATCCCGTTCATTAGGGTATTCCTAGAGTTATATCTAGTACCTCTTGTCTGGTGCTGGTCACAAATGTTGGAGTGTTCCCTACGTTGTATATTTCTAACTTATTGCTAAGAATAAATTCGAGAAGGTACTCACCTCTACGATTAGTGTCGCTGCTTCCCCACACTTCGTGGTGGGTATTGGCATCGCAGCCGAGAAGAAGTGGTAACGCCCTCTCCTCGCAATACTTCGTCAGCTTTGCGACTTGTTCCGGTGGAGCCCGGCTCTCGTCTCCTGGGAAGTATCCCGATGCTTCAACTGCCTCTCGAGTGCTCCTCCCGGCTTCCAATGAGACTTGGATAGCCACAAGGTTCCCGGTTAAGAACTCTGAAAGACATATGTATTTTAAATTACGTTTGAGAATTATGCAAGCTCTTGGTTTTTCATAAGAGGAGTCCCAAATTACCTGCATGTCTCCTCCTTGCAGACCGCGAATCTGCCCCCGGTACACCCAGGGCTCCTGAGCCAGCACTATTCCAATGTTCTCCTTGGAATTTGCCCTTGCAATCACTGCAGAGGTAGCTCTCGCATGGTGGAGGTTTATCTGGGCTATCTTAGTGCTGGCCATTGGCTCCGTTATTGTTTGGAGCTCTTCTCCACTGTCGGAGTGTCACCCTCCTCCTCCGACATGGCGCTTTCCTGCGCGTCCCTGTCCACCCCGAGCCCTAGGAGTCCTAGGTCTAGGTCGTCCAGCTTCTGCTCTTCACTGGGTAGTAGGTCTATTTCCCTGGTTGATCCAGTTCTTTCCGCTTCTATGGCTTCCGAGACTTCTTCAGGGACCTCGGTAAGTTTTTTACCCGATGCCTCCTTCGAGGTCTTAGGCTTTTCCTTGTGCACATGCACGGGGATGTTGCCAAATCGGTGGTTGATATGACAACTCCGACGTTTAATTGCCTCCAGGGATCGGTCATCTACCCCGATCGTGAGGAGTTTACCCTTTCCCTCCGCCTTGCTTCTGAAGACTCTCCATAGTCGAGTATGGAGATCTTCATTCTGAGCAATTAGGAGTCTCATAAGGTCTTCCGTTTCTATTGTCGCGGCCTTTGGCAGAAAAACTGTCACCATGTGGGCTCCTGGTATATCATCCCCAGCATATGTCGACAGTTCTACCCCTTCCCAGCCTGGCAATCCAGGAACTATGGTTCTAACCCATTCTGCGGTTCCTTCCGTCGCGCAGTCCACCAGTATAAGGCCTGGTCGAAAGCGTATCCCGGTGAACACCAGTTTCGACGTCCAACCCTTGATCATCTGCTTGACGACAAGTTCCTCAATGATTTGCTGTTCCTCCCGAGTGAGTATTTGCTCGGGAAACCTTTTTGGCAGTATGGCCAGTCAAATGCCCTTGACCGCACTAACATAGCTAATGGCGGGCTTCCTGGGTCCTGCCTTCACTCCTGACCTGCCCGGGTTTTCTCCTCCCTTTTTTTATTATATATTTAAATTTGAACCTGAGGAAACTACATAAACGCCGCAGGGTGTATATCTTTCAATCTTCAATCTGGACATTCCGCATGCAAAAAAGTGGCAACGTACTAATGAGCCAAAGTATCAGGAATGCAACATTAAAATTAATCCACGCAATATTGCATGATGTAAATGGATTTGCAATCAGCAATTAAAATTAGGCGTAATGGCTAATAATGAACCAAGACTAGATTAGCTATTTATGACAGTCATGGAGCATGATTTGGTGAAAGAGCATTTCTGGAATTCCAATGTTTTTCAAGTGGTCTCTCTATGAATGTAAAGGGGGGTTCCTAAAGTCTGAAAGCACATATACATAGGTATAAGATGAGATGTAAGATACTTTGGGTGTTTGTAAGATACTTTGGATATTTGTAAGATTTTAAGGACATTATTTTGTATTCACTTAATTGTTCTGGAAATGATCAGATATGCTTTCAAAAATCAATCTATTTAGTATTGAAAAAAGTAATTTTTGTTTTAAACTGGAAAAATATACTTAATTCAGGTATGACGAAACTATGATTAGTTGTTGGAAAGTTATGCCGCACCGTAATTCATTAGCTTTACAAATGATCTTGCTATATTTGTTCAATGGAAACATTTTGTGTTGTTTTAGTCTTTCATCGATTTCACTTGATAATAGACAATACCTCATAGTTACTAACATTTGTCATAATTAATTCGTTTTCGTAATAGATATGTTCCAAAAAGAAGCCAATCTAATCAATAATTAAAGGGTAATCTTAGCCACAGCAAGACCTAATTGGCGTTTCAATGCATTTCTTCTCTAATCACTCTCTCTATAAACAGTGATAACGTTTTGGGAATTATAGATTATTCAGTTTTCAGAACTGATCATTAACATTTGTCATTTGGGAAAGAGGGAAGAAAGGGGTTGATTTATCTTGAGCCTGGAGCTCAATCTGGTGCCCAGAAATACAAACTTTAACAAAACTGGGGGACCCACATAACGAATTTTCCCCCTAGGGGTCTGAATATAGTATTCTGCCTGTTTAACCCTTCACTTCCTTCCCTTAAATCAATTCTATTCAAATGCACTACGATTAAAATCCTTTTCAATATCGATCAATGATCTTTTCATTCACATACGAGTATTTGTTATGCTGCGTTGGTGCTTCGAAAACTTACTCATCTGGAACTGCTTCGTTTTTCTCCACAACCATTCAAACTGGTTACACACCTCCATTCCGAATAGCGATTTTCTCCTCGTTTGGAGAGAAGTCAATCGACCGTTCGATAATTACTTACGTGCTACATATTTCACTCAAAAGAAGGCATGCTATTGCCTCTGATATGGGTATTGAGCCGTGTACAGGCCTAAGTGATAGTGGCATTGACATTGAATACAAGAAGAGTATTCCAAATATGTTCATCAGGAAAATGTTCATACATAGTGAAGTCATGAATCAATTTGAATTTAATTGATTAATATTTTAAGGCATTTGTGCGTTAGGTATAATATGTATCACCACATAATGAATTTGCAGTGGAAATGTTTTAAATTTTTCATGGATACCTTACATTGTCCATCTAATTTTTATTAAAATCGGTTCAGGAGAAGGTGGAAATCTTCAAAAGACATTGATAAAAAAACACGCCAACGTGTGGGATTTTTACACACTCAAACCACCCACGACTCCCCCCAAACCCCGTGGAACCACCATAAGGTATTACATCACGAGGCGGAGTCATCTCACTTTAGCTTGGTCCCCTTTCGTCTCTACGCGGCGTACGTAACCGCGCTTTTCTCGTCTCCTCTGCCCTTCGCAGTTTCCTCTGGATAAATGCCAAATTTTTTGGTACCAGCACCTCTCCTACAGCCTCCTCTAAGTTCCTCCTTTCTTCTACAAATCTTGGACAGCTGAAGAATACGTACTCTCGCTCTTTGGGACTCCACTGCAGTTTGGACAATCGGGTGAAGTATCCAGTTTAAACCTGTACAAGGTACTGGCGATATCCTCTATGCCGTCGTGAGAAATTGGGTAAGATTATAATTAATTGCACTGTGCCGTTTCTCCAGCCACTTGTTTATGGTAGGGATGAGCCTATGTGTCGACTGACCCTTTTCCAAGCATTCCCAACGCTCTTGTCATCTATTTATAGATTTCTTCCTTTCGGCGCCCTTCGGCTGTAATGAAGGAGAAATAGACTTCGCATTGTATATGTTCGTCATCTCATCTGCCAAGATGTCAATGGCCACCATTTTCGAGATGACGAATACTGCATCATCTGAGACAGTCCTGAATGCAGAGCACACCCTTAGGGCTTCTTCTGTAGCGTTAAATGTTTGTTAGCGTTAAATGTGAAGTTGATTAGAGCAGAATCGAACTCACTACCCTAGCTATAAGCAACCTGCAAGCATGCCGCGGCCCTCCCACGTTTCCATCTACCATCACTCCCAAGTACCTGCCATCAGCAGGTTTTTTTTTGCAAGTAGGGATTTCCTTTCACCAACGGGAGGGGAGGGGAGGAAGGTAGTTGTTGTTAGTTCAGAGAACCCCTTACCGTCCGATCTCTCCGCCGGTCGAGTTCAATCTTCTTCGCAATGAGAAGAGCCCGAACATAATGCGCAATACGATTCTAGCTGCCAGCGCTTTTCAGCATCTTTCTGACAATGTTGTCTGGAGAGAGCTCCCCTGTGTCTGCATAAAGTTGCTGACGAAAGCCGCAAAAGAAAAAAGTGCATTCAGCGTCGTCCGCCTCTCCGTTGCAGAACACACAATCAGGAGATCGCGCCTGTCCGATCCTGTGCAGGTAAGACTGAAAACCTCCATGCTTACTTAGAAGTTAGGTAAGGAAGTAATCAATCTCCCAATGTTCTGGTACGGGTCTAATTTGTCGATGAGCCAGCAGTCCATCTGTCCCTTGGCTCATTTTGCCAAGAAAGTTGCCACTCGGTAAGGGTGCGTTGACGTTCCTCACTTATAACCACCTCTCTTAAGTTTTCGCCCTTACGGCGGTAGATAGCTTTGCGCTCCTTGGCAAGGAGGGCAACGGGGATTACTACCGCGATCACCATCACAGCCGGTTCGGAGAGGATGCGTAAGTAGACGCCACTCGCAAAGCTCCCCGCGTCTGCACTTGAACGAGGTGTTTACGATGCACCTCCTTGTCAAGGGCATCAGCTCATACCTCTGCACCATAGAGCAGAACCGACTGCGTTGCTCCCATGAGGAGACGTCTCCTAGTTGATATAGGGCCCCGACATTCGCCGTTAACCAACTCAAGGCCGCGACTCCTACTGCAGCCCTGTCCGCTGCTGCTTTAATTTGCTCAAAGAAGCTCATCTTCGAGTCGAGCATTAAACCAAGAAATTTAACCGCTGGTTTTGACTCTATAGTCAACTGGCCGATCGACTCAGGGTAGGGATTCTCCTTCTGGTTAAGATGACTACTTCAGTTTTTTCCAGCGCAAGGCTGAAACCGTGAGCAGTCATCCATCCATTTACTCGTCGCATCAATATGCCAAGTCTGCTTTGCGCATGTTCAACAGTGCGTCCGGCAACAAGTGCCGCAACGCGTCTGCATAAACGACCAGGCGCGATTCCTCGGGCATATCGAGTCTCAGCAGACTAATGCAGGAAGCGTTCCAAAGGTTCGGCCCTAGGATGGATCCCTGTGCTACTCCCGACGTGATTTCCTTTGGCCCTCTAACGTCTTATAGAGCAAGGAGCGGTCTTTCAGATAATCCCTCAATATTCGCAAGAGATAGCTTGGCATGTGAAATGAGTTTTATAGTGTGTCTAACATATCTGTCTATCTTACGGAATTGAAGGCATTTCTGATATGAGGAGCACTATCCGTCGAGATCGGCGGCTGTGTGCCTCGGTTCAATAAACCACATCTACGACCTCTATAGCAGCATCCATTGTAGATCTCCCTGTTCTGAACCCGAACTGCCGAGTCTACTCCTGATGAGCTTTCTCAAGCACTTTTCCGGCCGTGTCAAGCATACACATACAGGTCGGTATGCAGACGGAAGCTCCGGGTCTCCTTTACCCTTACTGATCAACGGGTGTCTGGCCACTTTCCAGTGACAAAGAAAAATGCCCTCCTTCAAGCAAGTGTTGAACACTTCAAGCAGCAATTCTGGACATTGGCAGAACACCAGTTTGTTAACTTCAGGCGGGATGCCATCAGGGCCTGGTGCCTTCCTGTTTTTTATAGTGAGAACCGCTTCTTCGAGCTCTCTCATTGTGGAAAAGGGGCAATTGTCGACGCTTTCCGCGCTATTTCCATCAACCCGTACAGAGCGTTTGGGAAACAATGCCCGTACAATGCGGTCCATCGGGTCGGTACTTAGGGGCTTCCGGAGAGCCCCGATTTTCCGGTTGACAAGCTTATAGCCAAGTCCCCACGGGTCCTCATTCACCTCCTTAACAAAATTCTGCCAGCCGCGAGCTTTACTTTTATTTATAGCGCTTGCGGAATCTCCTTTTTGCTGATCTATACTTTGCCTTTATGGCAAATGCCCCTCGTTAAAGTGCAAACGTTGTGCCAAACGGCAGAGCTTATGACACTCTGCCGTCCACCAGTACATAGAAGGATTGTCGCGCCTAGTTTAGAAGTGATGATATGGCTCCTAATTTGAACACCGGCATCGTTTCTTTTACGTCGCTTGGTCATGAGGTCCGCTTCCGTTTTTTTCCTCTATAAGTATCAGAGAAGAATTCTAGCTCTAGTCAACCCTTATAGCACTGATCGATTCGCATAAGTATAACTCATCATCTTCGAGAGCCTTTGCGATTACAACCAGCGCTATATTGTCGGCGTAACCCGTGGTTTCCTCTGGAACCGGGAGGTTTTTTTTAAATCTTCGTTATTCGTTCTCCGTTGTACATGATGTCTCATAGCCC
Organism: Hermetia illucens; assembly: GCF_905115235.1. NCBI lineage: Eukaryota > Metazoa > Arthropoda > Insecta > Diptera > Stratiomyidae > Hermetia > Hermetia illucens. Next base: position 10,012,846 of record NC_051852.1, read on the forward strand.
AGTACGGAACCTCTCACAGGGCTCCGCAGAAACAACGTAATCCTGGAGTCGTTAGTATCACACCAAAGCCTCCGTTCTTGTAAATAGCTGTTGACAATAGCTGCAAAATAGGAGGAATACCAATCTTCGCCAGAGATTCTCACTTTAGGTTCCAATTAGCCGAATTGTATGCATTTCTCACGTCCAGGATCACCACTACGCTATATTTCCTGATACCACCCTTTCCGTGAATTGCATTTCGGCCAAGCCAGTAACCGTTTTGATGACATCAAAGTTTAATCTGGCTTTATGGAATCTATACTGCCAATTTGAGCCTAGGAGGGGGGTTCTCATCAACCGGGAGAAATCTATTGTAGATTACTTGCTTCAATAGTTTTCTCATAGTCCCCAAAAGACATATAGGTCTGTAGGAGGTTGGTTCAATTAGAGGTTTGCAAGCCTTAGGCAGTAGTACTAATTTCTGCCGCTTCCATGATGCAGGAAATATCCTCTCGGAGATGCACGTTTCGAACATGTCCGGTGTGAATTTCACGGCAAGCTAAGGGCTCTATTCGGTACGCCATCCAAACCCGGAGCTTGGTTATCTTCTATTCAATCGCAGATCTCCTGCAGCTCATCACTGATGATTGGTGGTATTGCCATCACATTCAGAGGCCGCTGGAAGCAATGAGTGCCCTCCTCTTGCTGGAGGAATAACCCCTAGATGGTTTCTGACAAGAGGGGTGAACGGCCTCTGAATCGCCCCACCACGATTCTATAGGCGCTTCCCCACGGGTTTCCTCCGAACAGAGCTCCTTAAAGCATTCCCTCTTGCTCCGTTGGATGACGAGCTTGAGGATTTTGAAGGCTTCCTTATAGACGCGCTTTTTTTGCCCTTGGTTGATTCTGCCTACCGCCCTTTGAGCCACTCTTCTGGTTCGGCTGATCGCAAGCTGACGAATTTAGTATTCCACCAGTATTTTGGTCTTAACTCGGGAATGAGCACCTCCTAAGTATGGACGGGTCACATGCATTGGGGATGCATTTGGCCACATGGATAGCGCTTTCCGTAGAGACACCTACTTTATTAAGTTGGTCTAGCCACACTTCTATGAAGGTCTGCTCATCCTGAGCTTTGCAGACCAGTCTGATATCTTTCTCTGTTTCGGACATGATATTCCTTTGCCCTGTGGTTCCACCCATAGATCAAAGAAGATTACTGGTGATTGTTGTGGATATAATCCTCTCTGACGCATTAGGGCATACCACGCGTGAGTTCAGGGCTGACAAAGGTTAAATCTACGATTGGAGCAGATCCCTTTTTCTGAAAGGTGTTTACATAACCTTCGTTTGATAGAATTGTATCCAAGTATGCAAAAGTGTCTAATAGGCTGCGGCTTCTTGTATTTGCCTCTCTACTATCCCACTCAAGGGCCCAAGCACTGAAGTCACCTGCAATTACCCTTGGGTTACGACCCATTGCGTCAAGAACGGACAGTGTCAAACTTAGCGGGGCGTAACAGCTGTATATATATACTCCGTTTATTTTCGCCCAAACAGAGCCACTAGCTGTCTGACTGCTAGTACATTGCGAACTCGTAAGTGGTCTGCTCGAGTAAATCCTGAGCGACCCTGCCATGATTATGGTTTATAATAAACCTAATTTTTTCTTTGAAGTCAGCGCCTTCCTAAATTCCGGGTATTGACCACTTCCGGCAATGTGCCGGTTATCTCGTCCCTCCTTTCCTTCGCACAATAAGCATTTAGGGTCCGTATAGCACTCTTTGGCAATATGTCCTTTCTCCCCACACCTTCTGGATCGATCGGACCGATCAACACCGCTGGTGCATGCCTTCGCGAAATAACCAAACGCGAGGCACTTGAAGCACCTTTCCAGAGAAATTGGCTCTCTTAGACGGCAAACAACCCGCCCGATTCGAGCCTTCCCGACCGCCAATAACTTCTGCACTGCGTTTACTGGTAATCGCAATGTGGCCGTTTGAGTATTGCCACAGGCTTTCCACAAACTCTCAATGGACTCCTCGTCAAGTTTCCTCAACTTGAACTGTTCCGTTAAGGCAGTAGAAATTTCTCCTTTGGATGTTATTCTATCATGATCCTTGCACTGTATATAGACCTTATGGTTTTGAGTCCCTACTGTGACATTCTCTCCAAGTGAGTTCTTAGCTTGAGTTCGTTCATCAGTTTCTCTCAAGCTTAATTTTTTTTCAACTTAAATATGAGGTCACCCTTCTGGGTCTCCCGAATCTTGCTGACATTCCACCCTAGACCTTTTAGGTCGGGGTCAGTTTTGAACTTTTTCAATATCTCCGTGTCGGACAAATTTCCATTGCTGGAGATCACAATTGCCTCTGGGCGAACTGGCACTTTTGCTTTCTTCTTCGCGTTTTTCTTGGATTTTGGCGATTCGATTGCCGAAGCACGCCCTTAAAGGACCTGCTTTCTTTCTTCAGTGCTTTCAGTTCCGTTTTTCGGAACCATTTGTATGGCCTTTTTCCTCTTATGCGCGTGCCGATTTCCCAAAGAATTCACATCTTTTTCCTGCACCCTCTTGTTTGGTGGCAGCTCAATTGCAATACGATGAGGTATCACTTGGGTCACCTGTGACACTTTTGGGGCAGCATGTTTCGACTTGTCCTTGAAATTTCGACCTTCCTGCTGCGATTTGCTGTAGTGCATTCTAATAGCTCTCACTATATTTTTAATGGCTTGGTGCACGTTATGCTTGTCCTTGATGAACTCGGACAGCTCAACTATTTTTGTACTAAGCTGTGTGAAGGGTGATTCCGCCGGATCAGGATTTGAGATCCTTGAGTCCTAACCGGATTCCTGTTTTTATATAGTCCTTCAACTTTGGCATTCATTGACCTTTCCTCCGGTTTACGTTTTATGATCTTTGGCATTGGAGAATATCTCAGAGTTGTCGCACTTCTTCTCTATGGGTCCTTTTCCTGGTAGTGGCGTACCTCCTGATGTCGCTCCTTTTGTATATCCGCAGTCCATGTTGTTATTTTGCCGTCCAGCGATCTGCTTTCAACTCATCTTTTTTCGATTTTGTTACTGGTGTTCTCGGCAGTGTGATACTTCGCTTGAACATCTCCTTTTCCAAATCTAAAACATTTGTAGCCTATAGACTGACAACGAGGCATTATCTGTCCTGTACCATCTATAAGATATTCTCCGCTATCTTGCTTGGTCGGATAGCCCCATACCTCACGAACATCATTGGCCCATACCAAAAAGGCTTCACTCCAGACAAATCAGCAACAGATCAGATTTTCTCTCTGCGGCAGAAGAACTGTTGGAATATAGACATCAGTTGTACTGTCTTCTAATCGACTTTAAGGTCGCCTATGATATCATAGTCAGGGTAAAATTGTACACGACCATGATAGAATTCGGTATACCGACGAAATTGATAGGAGTGACTGGGCTGACTCTGACCAATGTGCGAGGCCAGATAAACACAGCAGGATCACTCTACAGACCATTCGACATCAACAACGGTCTACGACAAGGGGATGCCCTATCATGCGTCCTCTTTAACCTGGCCCTGGAAAAGGTGATCCGTGATGGGGATGTAAATGCGAGGGGCACCATCTTCTTTAAGTCCACCCAACTACTGGCCAATGCTGACGATATCGACATCATGGGGAGAACGACTCGACACGTACAAACTGCCCCCATTCAGATCGAGCAAGGAGCCTGATATCTTGGGCTGCAAATCAATGAATCTAAGACGAAATATATGGTGGCAATGTCAGTATCAAAAACCAACCAACCAACAACATCAAACCGCACTGGTCTAACGGGAAGAATAAAGATAGGAGACTACAACTTTGAGACCGTTGACAATTACTCCTATCTAGGGTCGAAAATAACAACCGATAACAGCTACGACGATGAAATCTGCGTAAGGTTGTTGTCAGCCAACAGAGCCTATTTCAGTTTACAAAAGCTATTCCGCTCCAAACGTCTGACCATAGGGTCAAAGCTCTTACTGTAGACAAGACAATGATCTTGTCAGTCCTCATGTATTCCTTGCAAACCCTGGGTTCTTAGCAAAAAAACTGCGAATTCTTGGCCGCGTTCGAGAGAAGAATCCTCCTAAGGATTTTTGGCTCCCTATACGAGGATGGACGATTCCGTAGCCTACATAACGACGAAATCTATGAGTGATACCACGACCTTCTGGTTGAGGAGAAAATCCGGCTCAACAGGCTGCGGTGGGCGGGTCACTTAATCCGTATGGATGAGGATGATCCCACCCGGAAAGTCAATAAGGGCAATATCTATGGTAGAAAAAGAAGACGAGGCAGACCCTGCTTAAGATGGAGCGATGGCGTGGGTCAGGACGCCAGACAGCTTTTAGGGATATAGAATTGGTGGACCTCGGCGCAAAACCGGAATGTCTGGAGTTCCTTATTAAGGCAGGCCTAGACCGGATACCGGTTGTTGCGCCGTTGATGATGATGAAAATACCTTTGGGCCGGACTCTCGATCACTTCTTTCCAACCTCCTGAAGCGCCACGTCTCTTTATTTCCTTGTACAACCCAGTATTTCAAAGTTGGTGCTCAGCAACCTTGTTTGAATTTTAAATGAATCAACTTCCGAAAAACCAACTCTGACAGTCTCAACGGTCTTAAATCGGCCTTAGTTTCAATCAACTGGGATCACGTATTGTCAAACTCAACGTGTAATCAAGCTTTTAGAAATTGTACAGTATCTTGTCCTATCTCCTCTCCTGTTATGTCTCTTCTACTCCGACTGGTCTCCGTTCTTACCCAACACTTTTCAATTCCCTTCTTAGAAACTTCTTTGAATTTTGATGCGTGGTCTGGTTCCCTTGTTGCGCTCTTAAAGCTGTACCACGCAAATTCACCCGGACCCCCTTATTCAAAAAGAACATTCCCCGTGAGGACCATCCTTTACGGCTCTGTACTGTCAACCTCCTTTCTCTACAACAACGCCGCATCTTCCTTGGTATATGTATGCACCCTTTTCAAACTCTGTAATTGCCTGATGGACTGCTCTGGTAGATAAATAGATACATGTAGTACAGGCAAGTCTACCTTCCGGAGCTCGACATTTACTTTTACTCTTTAATCCTGAGATTATGTCGATCCTACAGCGTGGTTTCTTTGGCAGTATCTCCTTTCTTAGCTTTAAGCGAAAGTTAAGCCTCCTACGTGGTCCTCCCTCTGAGGACAATATGTAATTAGAAATTTACTCTTCTGTATATTATTCGTTAAAATAAAAAAAAAAAATAAAATAAAAAAATAGATTCCTAGTAGGTTCGCCCAGTACGGTACCGTTTCTTTTCGTTCTTCAGCGTCGTAGTCACGAACCCATTTCCGATTCCACAGAAGAACTCTGGTCTGTATAGCGACGTACGTGCTCCCTTTCTGGCCAGCTCGTCATCGGCCCATTGCCGTCCAGTCAAGTGTGGTCTGGAACCCAGTTTACCAAGAGTAACTTATTGAGAGAGCTAAGCTTATTTAGTCTGTTAAGGCAGTCCATGCCATGCCAGTTTAGAATTCACCTGATTGGCAATACGTATAATGCCAACACACCACTCAGCTATTAGACCCAAGCCGAGACTTAACAACCAAGGCTTTCGCGGTGAGCTTCTCCATTCGGAGTGCATTGACGAGGTTGCCTTGAAATCGCTTCAGCAAATAGACCCAGGAATTAGTTCTTGTATTCAGTCCAAGATCACCATTGTGAACACCGGATGTCCAATCCACGGCCCTCAAATAAAGGCAGGGGACGTCATGCGCATGCTAGATGAATAGAGCCTGGGTTTTGACCTCGAGTACTTGACGTTAAAGGAGGGAGACCCTTTGCGGATGAGGTTACCTGTACCACCAAATAAGGGGAACACGACTGTGACGTGAGGTGGAACTACTTATAAACCGATCATGATATACGCTTTTAATTGTTTTCCATTAGTACCAAAAGACCATGCATATTGTCAGAAAGAGGCCGGTATTGTGGACGATCAGAATGAAAAGGACGTTTCTAAATACCCGACTATTGTTGAGGAACACAACAGCAAACACATGGCAGACAAGCAGAAGGCGAAGCACACCACGCTCAAACGCAATCGATCTCAAGACGAGGTAGGACAAAAACACAAGTGGAGCAGGGTGGGCAATAGGCCGGACACTAAACAACTTCTGGAGGAAGGTAAGCAGGAACAGCCAGCCGACGAACCACGAACTGCGAAACTCTTCAGCAACGTCGTCAGGAGCAGCCCACCACGCCAGCGACAAACTGCCGCCGAAGTTGTGGACCAGCATTGAGGCCAGACTATCGGATATGGTCATTGAGCATTTCCTGTACACCAAAGGCAGCCACACGTTATCCATCCCATGCTTTGATTCCTCTTAAATGTCTCGTCGGTTCCAAGTTATAACTTGCAAGGACCAATTCTCCAGGGACTTTCTCGGATCATGCATCGTAAAGCTTAAAGTCATCACCACCACCGAGAGTCCCAGGAACCAGTCGCTCGCATCTGGCTGCTGAAGATCCGCATGGATAAGGACAAGGTCGCCCAATCCCTACGCCTTCAAAACCCCATGATTCCCCGTGAATGACTGGGTAGTTATCAAGGAGGAGGAACAGCAGACGAGCAGCCAACCTTTCCTGCTTCGTAGCAACGTAGAGTTCCTGGAAGCATTAGAAAAGGGAGAGTATAAAGTGCAGTTCGGAGTCAGGAATGCAAAGGTGAAAGTGTTCTGCAAAGCCGGACGACGACCTGGATCTAGTGGACGCCACCAACAAGCTGTTGGAGGGGATTAGATCGACGGTCCGACGAGGACTGACAAGTAAATCATGCTGAGTGTAACCCAGATAAATTTGCCGCTAATCTGCTTGGAGGCGACCGAACCATCAAAGGGCTCCAAAGAAAATATTATAATTTATTCAACAGCACAGGAGACCTAGAGCATGTATTCTCACGAGGAAGAGTCTGCACGCTTTTCTGTGTCCGGACCTGAGTTTCAGCGACCTAGTCGTGTTTAAATTGGGGCAGGTTGGGGAGAGAACGTGCATATTTCCTCGGCTTACATGGTTCACGACCGTTCAACTCCACCAGAAGAACTACAACATTTGATGACCCTCATAGCACGCGAAGAAGGTCAATCTGTTGATAGGCTGTGACGCCAATGCAAGGCATATGCTTTGAGGCAGCTCGTAAATCAACGAAAGAAATGAGTCATTTTCTAATTCTATTATTAACACAAATCCATCGGTGTATAACAGGGGCAGTATACTAACCTTACATTTTCCCAGTTCGGAGAACTGTGACGGCTGGGAGAAAGTCCTTGATATCATCCTACTAACGGACAATGGGATTCTGAGGGTCGAAACTGGAGAGTGTCTGACCCGAGATCCTTCTCAGATCATAGTTGGATACTTTTCTGTCTAGATCTCGCCGCCGAGGTCTCCAACTCCTTCAGAGACCCCAGGAGAATCGACTGGAGGAAGTCTCCGGTGCGCAAATTTGCAAGATTGGCACGGTAGACGAAGTGGAATCAAAGGTCGGGGCTCTGGAAAAGACATTCGATGCCGTCTTTAAAGTCTCGTACCACCGTGGTGGAATGAAGATCTGTCCAGCCTCAAGAAGCTAACCAGGCAGATGTTCAACATCTGCTACCGGCATAAATATTGGCAATCATACAAGGACTGCCGGAAGAAGTACAAGTCGGCAATCAAGACCGCCAAGAGGGGATTTTGGTTGGACTATTGTCAGATCATTGAAAGCACCAGCGAATTCGCAAGGCTCAGTGAGACTCTGTCCAAGGAACATAGGAGTGCATCTTCTCTTAAAAAGTCGGAGGCCTCCTGGACGGAATCTTCTGGTGAAAACCTAGAGCTGCTGGTTCAGACGCACTTTTCCGCCAGCGAGAAAGACTGTAAGCCAGAGCCTTGTTTGGAGGGTTTGTAGTCACCCCAGCCCTGTGAGACTATCAAATCGGTAATTACCGAAGATAAGATCGGCTGGGCTATAAACTTCTTCTCCGCATATAAATGCCCAGGTCCAGATGCCGTAATGCCAGTCATGCTACAGAAGCAGCAGGAAAGGTTTGTGCCGTGGCTTGCCAAGATTTACCGATGCTGTATCTTTTTAGGATAGGTACCATAGTCTTGGAGACGCGGGCGAACGCGGGCAGGCACCACGAAGGACTTTCACCAATTTGTTGAAGACCCTAGAGCGCGTCCGGGAGATCCATTCAAGGGCGATTATGGAGAGAACGCCTTTCTGTAAGTTCCAGCATACCTACCTCAAAGCAGAGGAGAGCGCCGCAGAGTGGCGTTATCTCTCCGGTACTCTGGTTAATAATGATGGACGAAATTTTGCGAATATTTGACAGCAGCGATGTGAAGGTGGTGGCGAATGCCGACGACTTGGTGATATTAGTGTCAGGGATTTTCCCTCCATTATGAATGACATCATGGAAAAAGCGTTGGGAAAGGTATGCCCAAGCCCAACCAAATGGAATTGATGCTATTCACCACTAAGGCAAGGTTACCTGGATTTCACCTACTACAGCTGAATGAACAAAGATTGTTTCTTCCCTTGAATGTAAAGAATTTGGGTGTGATCCTGGATCCAAAGCTAAATTCGAGATTGAACATAGAATTGAGGATTAAGAAGGCCAGGTATAGCCTTCTACACTTGCAAAGAAACGTAGTCTCCGGCCGAAGATGGTTCTCTGGATGTACACAGCTGTGGCACGTCTCATCCTAACATAGGGCTCTATTGTATGATGGCAGGTTTTGAGCAAAAAGTACAACAGGACCAAACTTCATAGGATTTGCAGAACTGCGTGTACGAGTGCTACCGGGGCTCTGCAGTCCTGCCCGGCAGCTGTAGTCCCGCACCTCCTCCCCCAAGACCTCTACATTATATACTTTGTAGCGTGCAGTGCCGTCAAACTACGTGAGTCCGGATGCTGGACAGCGAAGTCGTACAGCCATACCAACATCCTAGACGAAGTACCTCGGGAACTCTGGACATTTCCTACAGACGGCACCACACGCAAGCCAAACTTCACGAGAAACATTGCTGTGGTCTTTCCAACCAGGGCAGAGTGGAAGGCGGCGTGTTGCAAGGCTTAGACATCTTGTTCTTTACCGGCGGATCAAAGATGGTCTGTAGAATCGGTGCGGGATTTTTTTCGGATACACACAGGGTTGTGCAGTCTCTTAGGATTCGCCAGTGTATTTCAAGCGAAAGTACTGGCAAATTGGAAGACTATCAATGGCCTTTAGCGTAACATAGCCATTCTGACCGAAAGCCAAGTGGCCATTAAGGCCTTGTACTCAGCGACTACCTCCTCCAGGCTGGTGGGGCAGTACAGGATCACACTGAACAGTCTGGGTGGCACGCTCAAGGTCACCCTTCTTTGGATTTTCGTTCATAGGACCATGGAGGGAATGAAGGGGCTGACATATTGGCAAGACGGGGCTCTGCTCCTGGCAGTCCTTCGGCGGCTACAGTCGGTGTACCGCTGGCGACGGTCAAGGGAGCCATGCTGCCAAGCTCGGTCTACCTTACAGTTCGCATTGCCGAATCTGCGAAGAAGATGGGGAAACCCTCAGGCACTTCCTTCGCGATTGTCCAGCTCTAGGTAGGGTCAGGCTACGGGCACTAGTTGAGTCATTCTTTGGAGACCTCAGAAAGATTTCTAGCTGCAGGGTAGGAATAATCCGTCTTGTTACCATAGTTCTAGGTTCTCAATCACTTGAACGATCCCGACTTCTACTACAAAGAAAATGCTTACAGGAAATATCCTTTATTTTCCCAAACTTAACGTATCTTTAAATGTAATAAATTAACCCAAGGATAATTGGTACGTTGCACAGAAAATATAAAAACACATCAAATTAACATCACGGACCTCATCACGGATCCAATTAATATGGAGGAGGTCTCAGAGCCACATTCGCCTCTATATCCTTATTCAAATTAAAATTATTCCTTGCAGGATTTATATTTCCTCCACGTCTTCCTCGCTTCGTAGGTTTGATATGTCGTTTGGCCGAATGGTTGCCACGACCGTCAGGCACTTTATAGTTGTGCTGGTACCCAAACCCGTCCGGGTTATTATTGAATTTAGGGTTGTAGGTGTCGTAGCTGCTGTCGTTATCGGTATGAATATTCTCAGGATTCACCGGTTGCCAGTTGCCCTCAGCTGAGTGTTTCGCCGCGATAGCGTGATAAGGATTCGTGACCGGCCTGACACTTGTCTCCTGGATGTTCTTGTTTAAGTTTTGGTTTTCCCGATGTAAATTGAAATTTCGTGGTTTGTTATCGAAATGTTGGGATCTGAGTTCGTTGACTTCAGGATAGTTGTCTTTGGCAAATGAGTGTTGCGGCTGTTGAGGCTTAGCAGGTTGTTCACCAGTAAGGACATGGGATAGGTCAAACTCCTGTAAATTTTTCAAGGCTGCGTTATGATCAAAGTTCAGGGAAATCTTCTGAGGGATCGGCGGCCTAGTCCTGGCTTTATAGATGAATTGAATGTTATCGTTTAAATTGTTCACAATGTCATGGACCGGACCAGCATTGGGCAAAGGGGGATGTGTTGGTTTCTCAGGGATCTGAGGCCTCTCCTTGGGTTTATAGACATTTTTATTTTCATTCTCAACTGTGCCACGGGGTAGTTTTCCTCCGTTTTCAAGGTTTTTCATATATTTGTTGACAGATTCCTCGATTTGTTTCAAAATTTCCTCCCTAAGAGGATTTTCAGTATGCAAGTCCTCGAAATTGGACTTGTGCTTCTGGACGTGCTGCTGATAATATTCAGGATGTGGTTTCCTAGTCGACTGAGCTAAGTGTTCATGATATGTCGAACTCTTTTCAGCTGGTTGGTGTACTGGACCATAGTAGTCGGCCTTATCAGCTGTGGGTTGCAGGAGTTGTTGGTATAGTTCTAGGTTTTTCACTGTGGAATGCTCGGTGTTCTCATAGTAATCAGGATTCCCTGCCTGAGGGTATTGCTCCTGATAGTCGGCGTTCTTAGCGTCAGAAGGCTGGTTCACTTGTTGTGGTTGCTTTGGATGCTGGTAGGTTTCAGTAGAGTATCCGCTGTACAAGCTCTGAGTGGATGAAGATGACGAAGCTTGTTCGGTGTAATCGTATGAATCGTAGTTGGGCTGGGTGCTGTGTTGAATACCGATTTGCGCCTGATGGTTCTCATAAACTTCGTATTCAGGGAATTTAGATTTTTGTTCAATAACATTTTGTTGCTGGATCGCCAAAAGAGGTTGCTGTTGGGCAGCGACTTTTTGTATGCCAGCCTGAAGCTGTAGGGCTTTCTGTACATATTCTTCAGCTGATTTCACAGCAGAGAGTGGGTCGGTGTAATCCTGCTTTTGTGGCTCTGCTAACTTGACAATGATTTTTCCATGTCGTACATTTCCTGGAATTTTAATACAATTCAATTAGATGAAAATAATCATTGCTCATTTCTGGCAGTACCTGGCTCTTTATTGGCTGAGTATGATGCTGAAATCAAATGGTTTGGTTCGAATTGTGTAGACTCCGCTATTTGATCGGGAAACGGAGATCGGTCATTCTTAAGCTGTTGTTCTAAGGTCGGCCGTCTGCGCTGCCTTGTTAGGGTTGCTGAACTGAAAAGTGGAAGGATCTGAAAAATAAAATGCAGGATGTTTTTATTCGGGCCATTTATAATGAGACTACGAGCGGAGAGAGCCTGAAACTACAGGTATAGGTCAAGGAACACGTATAAATGAGTCGATTAGCGATGCGTCCTCAGTATAAAATTTTCTCAAGGAAGGAGGTAAAACCATAATGGACCAAATGACCGGAAGTCCCTATTTATCAGCTGTTGATGATGCAGATAATCACAATCTAATCGAGCGGTTGTGTTACAAGGACCCGACTACCCTAGCCACTATTTGCACTCAGGAAAATTGCATGAAACCAATTTTTGATTCGTGTGGAGGTGGAGACTCGTAGACCAGAATAGACCTCATGACCATTAGTTATAAATTTGCTGTAATCAATTTGGAGTATCGAGTTCAAAAGTCAAGTCTCAGGCAAAGATTCCATTTGAATAAATGTGTCTAATAAGTTTTGTAAGGCTCTCCGAGGGACCAAATCATCATTTTTTGGAGCGACGAGCTGCTAAGGTACGATGTTTAAACGATGAAGGCTCCGCTAATTTCCTCGGTATATGAAGATTGACCATTGGTTTCAGCAACAAACTCTCGATATCATTCCGCGGGGTTTCACTCCCGGTTGGTCCTCGATTTTATGATTTCTTCTATGATGTCTCTCTGTTATAGGCTTATTAATTTACACAACATTTTGAAGCACCCGCCTGTCTAAATCTTGAACAATGCAGCAAGAAATTGTTCTGTCGAACCATATATGTGTTGCTAGAAAAAGTACATCCTTGTGTGGCGGCACATCCGAGGTGTAGACCTTGATTGAAGCTTTGGGCGCTATCTTGCCAACCACCCGTCCAACCGAGAAGTCTCTTCATTTTCCACTTCAGGACGTGTACAGAATTGACGATATCGGAACAGAACCAGTCGGTCGAGTTGAAACTGGTGTCTTAAAACTAGATATGGTTGTCGACTTCGTCGTAGGCAACATAATCACTGAAGTTAAGTCCGTTGAAATGCACCACGAAGCTTTGCCGTGTCCGGTACCAAGGTTGGTTTCAACGTTAAGAACATCTCCGTAAAGGAATTGCGTCGTAGCTACGTTGTTGGGGACTCCAAGAACAGTCCACTCCGCGAAGCTGCTGACTTCACCGCCCAAGTCATCGTGCTCAACCATCCTGGTCAAATCTTGAACGGACACATCCCAAGACCATGGAGGAGAACCCCAAGGCCGCTCATCACCAAGCGATCCTTAACTAAAAAACTAAAGACTCCCGCGAGGTTGCATGGTCTGCTGAAGCCGTCCATGAGTTTGAGTCGGTCAACCACCGGCAATAATCGATCTTGCACATCCAGGCATCGAGACGACGAACCGGTTAGTCAGTGATAAATACTTCTCGCCGTCCATAAACAAGGACGTCAACCCTAGGGCCAGAGAGTGCGTGACAGTAGTGCAAGGTCAATAAGCACGTTCGAAAGGATCATCGACCTTTTGCGAGACCCGCATGGAGTCAAGTATTGCCTCACAATCATCGATAGGTTTACACGGTGGTCATCAGAGCAGGGTTAAGCGACTTTGGAATGCTGCGTCTGCTCAGGGATTCGGTTTCGGAGCTGCGATCGACTTCACCTTTCTGACACGTGACAACGGTGGTCAACACCCCCAAGGACCCCGAAACGTGTTCACAGCTCCTCATTCGGGTGGCAGCTCTTCGGAGGCCGTTACAACCACCATACAAGGGCTCCTTTAGAGTTTTGAAGGTGTCCTTGTTGAGGCTGGAGGCTTTCGACGAGCTGGTGTGCGCATCAGAAAAACGTCCGCGAAGCGTCAGATTCGCCCGGTGACCCCCCATTGGCGGGATTACACAGACGGTTTACTTGGCTGAACCCCCGTGGTTTCAGCTGGAGGCGGAGTGATGTGGCGGCACATCGGAAGTGTAGACCTGACTTGCTTGTGACACTAACCAAAAGTATAATCTCCTGACAGGATACCAGGTAGTCTGAAAAGTCGGTAGGTTAACACACAGATGGCGGTACTGGTATTAAAACTGTAGCAGGTAACCTATTTGAAGTTCATCATGTCACCGCGAAGTATTCTGAATATTATTGCGAATAATTGTGTTTCGTATCAAGTCCTTTCCTGTCTTAGATTCCTACAAATTGGTGCCGAAACCCGGGAATTATTACAAAAGACCGAACTAGCACTCGACGCTGCCAATTCCACACCCATCAATACGTATGGGGAAAGACCACTCACACTGAACCTCGGTTTGCGACGGGAATTCAGATGAAATTTTATAGTTGCACACGTTGAACAACCTATCCTTGATGCGGATTTCCTCAGATATTGCGGCCTGCTGGTAGACGTAAGGGGAAGATAAATTATTGACGAAGCAACGAGACTTAGAGCACGAGTCATAGAGATTAACATTCACAGAAACGGTTCATCGATTTTGATGGTCGCAACCACAGAGAAGTACCACAATTTTTTGCGAGAATTCATCAATTTTACCATCCCAGCCAGTCCAGTGAAAATAGAGGAACGAGAAGTATTCCACTACATCACCATGACAGGTCCACCAGTGGCACAACGAACGAGCACATTAAATCCAGAAAAACTCCAGATAGTCAAAGTGGATTTTCAATCAATGATCGCCCAAGGAATCTGTCGTCCGTTTAACAGCCAATGGGCTAGTCCTCTCCACCTTGCGTCTGAAAAATGGTATTTGGCGTCCGTGCGGCGACTACCGTCACCTGAATAATATCACCATACCCCACATGTATCCTGCAGGACTTTTCAGGGTTGAAGACTCTTAACAACGTTAGATCTCACCAGGGCGTATCACCAAATACCAGTAGCACCAAAGCAAGAGCAGTAGAGACGTTTATGTCCGACAACGTTTATGTCCAACAACAGCGCACCATTATCTGTTCCATACATAAAAACGGAGATATCACGCAGTGCAGCAATTATAGAGGTATCATGTTACTGAGTATCATCTAGAAGATATTCTCTGCTATCTTGCTTGGCCGGATAGTCCCATACGCTCATCGGTCCATACCAAAGAGACTTAACTCCAGGCAAATCAGCAATAGATCAAATTTTCTCACTGCGGAAAGCGATAGGAAAGCTGCTGGAATATGAACATCAGTTCCACTATTTTTTCAGCGACTCCAAGGCTGCTTATGATAGCATAGTCAGGGTAAAACAAGGAAAAGAACAACCCGAGATGTACTGCCTACCTTCATTCTGATCGAGCAAGCGGCGCGAGATCTTGAGTTACACATCAAGGAAGGCAAGACGAAGTACATGGTGGCAACGTCAACACCAAAAACCAACCAGCCAACAACATCAAATCACACTGGTCAAACAAGAGATAGAGAAAGGAGACTACAACTGTGAGACCGTTGGAAATTTCTCCTATCTAGGGCCGAAAATCACAACCGATAACAACTACGACGATGAAATCCACGCACGGTTGTTGGCAGCCAACAGATCCTATTTCAGCTTACAAAAACTCTTCCGCTCGAAATGCCTCACCATAGGGTCAAAACTCTTACTGTACAAGACTATGACCTTGCCAGTCCTTATATATTCCTCGCAAACCTACTCTGAACTGAAAAAAATTGCAGCTGGTGTACCGCAGGGCAGTGTTTTGGGCTCAACACTATTTCTCCTGTATATCAATGATATACCTTACTGTAAAGAGGCCAAAATAGCGATATTTGCGGACGGAACTGCTATCCTTACAACGGGTACAACTACGGAAGAAGCAAAAGTAAAGTTACAAACAGCTATTGACAACATTGTAGAATGGGCCAAGAGAAATTGAACGAAAGCAAATCAACGTACATTAACTTCACAAACAAAAAACTGAATCCAGCCAAAGTCATCATAAACGGACGAGATGTTCCACCGGCGAGAGAGGTCAAACATTTGGGTATGACTCTCGGCTCAGCTGGAAAAGACACATCCTAAGAAAGAAGGACGAGCTAAATGCCAGATACAGGCAGATGTATTGGCTATTGAGGAGGAATTACCAGCTGACCATCGATAACAAGCGTTTAATTTATAAGCAGATCCTAAGGCCCATGTACGGCATCCAGCTCTGGGGCTCTGCCAAATAATCAAACCTGAACGTAATACAAACGTTCCACAATATAGTGCTTAGAAACATAGTAGACGCTCCCTGGTTCATTCGTAATGAGGATCTGCATAGGGACCTGAAAGTACAGTCGGTTAGTTAAGTCAGCAAAGACCAAGCATTTAAACATAGCCACCGCGTTCGATCACATGGAAATATCAAAGTCCGAACATTGACTAATATCGCTGATATAATGAGACGATTGAAAAAAGTAAAGCCAAACGACTTGCTAACATAAATGATGCCTAAAAATATAAGCCACTGACGGCCAGCCAGTTCCTCAGCGAAGCCAACCGAAGTGCTAGGGTGGATCACAGGATCTTCTCTCAATAAAAAAGAAACCTCAATCTGCAAAGAAAGCTACTCAATGGGAAAATCTCAGTCGTAGCTTGGTGAGATGTGGTTTTAGTGGGTAAAAATCTCACACTCCCAAGGATCGTGAGCCCTGAGGTTAGTTTTTTGGAGATTTCCACCTCTTAAAGAAAACAGAAAAAAAATAGGACTCGCTACAAACTTGATCTTACTCTTATACGTAAACATAAAAGCGACGATGGAAACTCTGAGGAGAAGGCTGCTAGGAAAGAGCGAGAGAGATTTTAAGGCAAATAAAATCCCATTTCTTCGACTGATCTTCCAAATGCGAATAATCTGAGTCCAATCTTCAAAGTAACTAAAGTGAGGTGACAAGGTTTAGATAAATCTTAACGCCACAGGAAGGATAAAATTCACATATCGAGTAAGGAGAAGTCTTCCATGACCAGAAAATAGGAAGCAACTTTCAAGAAGGATGGTCAGCTACTGAAAGGCACATGAGTAATAACTGCAGGATATCCACGTTTTTGTAAAAAATTGCTCCACTTAAATGGATTGACGATGTTTCGTAAACTTTCAAACTTAGATAACAACACTGTTCACAACTTTTATCGAATCCCTAGCGACTAGAACTGGGTTCCAATCTGTCTCTTCAGTAATTTAAGGGTGGCCTCAGCTACTGCGTTCAACATTTCAGTCACACTAAATCGATGCTTAACTCCAACATGAACAACTAGAATCCTTAGTACACTATCAGCTCTTCCCTTGTCTTCCTCGAAGATGACCACAATTCATACAGAACAAATTTATATAAAAATCACTGAAATCCTTTAATTTTATTAAAAAAACTTATTCACTTACTATCAACACCGCAACTATCGCGTATCTAAATCTACGATAAAACATTTCGCAACAATCTCTGACCATAAATTGTCTGAAAATCATGGTCAACGGCTAGCTTTTATAACCAAAACAACTTAAAAGACCCGCGTAAGGTTTTCACATTTTCCCATTTTTCCAATTTTCAATGGTGGCGTTCATCCAATGAAACATTTCATTTTCCATCCTACCAACTATCGGAGACGACACAACCACAAGCTATTGTGTGCACTGAAGATTACACTATATGAACGCAATAGTCCGAGAGGATGGCTCTTTTTTAAAAAGAAATAAAAAAATAACGAAAATAAAAAACATAATCATGGCATGCATCGAAAAGTTTATTATTTTGTTGCACATGCAATTAAAAAGTGAATTTTGTTAATAATGTGCAGCCAGGGGGGGCTGCCAATTTGTATGCATTAGGCGCATTCTGGCTGTACGAACAGCGCCAATGTTCGATTGTTAGGAGGAAGTAAAACTCAAGAATGTAATGGGATAGGGGGAAATCATGTTTGATTTTGATAAGACCATGAGGGGACGATGCATCTTTTCTAATATCGGCTGCAATTGAGCCACTCAGCTTCCTATTTATCTTGAAGCTATCGCGCCTACTCAAGGAAATCCTGTTGTAACCCACTCCCTCAACTCCGAAAGGTCCTTGGAAGTTGGAGCTGTTGGAGAGTTCGCTCCACGACTTTTCCTTTGAAATACTCCTGAATGAAAGTTAAATGCCTTGAGAATGTTCTTGAATGACATCTAGATGCCCCGACCCACTCCCTTAATTGGCCCTTGATTTGCTTATCAGGCACCCTTCTGACTGGATATGTTTGAACATATACTTCCGCCCCTACAAATCCCCAATCGATATCTCAACTTCACACTCAACCACATGACTATGCATGGCCACTTTACTATTACCAGAGCCATTCACCTGTTGCAATTCACTGGATGCAGCTAGTCAATGCACCGTCGCTATGATAGTGCCTTAGATGCAAAAAGTGTTAACTTTCATTTCAAGAACTATATGACCATAACAGCACATACCTGTTCCAGCTCCGAGCTAATGCGTGAAGCGTTCCGTGCAAGGGGCATCCACTGCTGCAAGCCATTCCTTCAAAGTTTGATACAAATGAGTGAATCCTGAAGTGAATAGCAACATTTGATGCACATACTTAGCGTACTTGGATGGCAAGACCAGTAGCGCTACTCACGTTTTTCAACGTTTAATGATCCACGCATAAGTTGGTGATATTTCCATTAGCTGCATCCATTTATGCACTAGTAAATTTGGTAATGAAAAAACGAGGCCTAATTCTTTGTAAAAGACTTGAGACGGTTCCAAACTGAAGCTAGCCGGAAACTATTGTTTTCCTGCATTTTTGCATGCTGGGATTCCAAGCCAATTTAGAAATTTCTTGGGAATGCACTTCCATGGCTGAGAAGCTGATGAACTGCATTGTTCATTTTGTATTGGGAAACATAATGGATATTGGCATACCTATTGGTCGTCAAAGAATAAATGACCATGTTAAACAATCAATTATCAGCTCGCAAATTGGCTAGGTCGGGTACAGACTTAGGAAGCCTTAAATGCCCACAATAAAGACTGCTCGAAAATCTACAGAAGTGCGGAAAAGAAGGATCTAACCTAGAGCGGGAGCGTGTGGGATTCTCATCCACTAAAAACCACTCCGGTCTCTCTAGACTAGGTGCTATTTGGCGGAGAGGCCGGAACCACTCGTGTTTCCCATCCTTTCAGCTTTCTTCCTCCTTATTTTCTTTAGCAGCCCGTTCTGCATTCTTACAACTACGAATGAAACCGTAAGCCACCGTCTCCTCAACTATACTCTCCGGGCTTACGTTCCTTCCCAGCACTTGGTTCAGGCTCCTTCTTTCGATCGGTATCTTTGGCCAGTAAACATCACTTCCACTATATCCTTCAGTAAGCCACTGTACCCAATTCGGCGAATCCTCCAGCCCAAAGCGGTGTAGATACTGCCTGTAGCCACTGCCGTGTCCCGTTAGAAACTAGGTTCCCCTGTGTTTCCGCACGTCGTGCATGAGAGAGGTCACTCATTGCTTTGGCCAAAATGTCGACCGAGATCATGTCTACCACTACTAACACTGCTTCATCTGATATTGCTCCTAAAATCGGCGCAAACCCTCAGAGCTATCAACCGATGAACCAAATTCACATGCTTCCGTCTCTGAGAGTGCCTCGCCTACACAAGTGACGCATAAGGCAAAAATGATTGTATCACTCCAGCTGGAAACAATCTCTTTTTGGCCAGCCAAAATTCGGAATAATTTTTGCGAGCGCTCCCTGAAGCGCAGTTTGGTATCAATCATCACCCCATTGGATGTTCACCAACTTCCACTTTCGCTGTATTCCTCTCTCTACGACCGATTTAGACCGCTTCCGTTTTCCTATCCACTAAGGTCAACCCGGGTCTTTTTAGCCTGGACTTTACCGCTCCAACTGTCTCCACCACGTGAACAGCCACATCTTCTGGGTGCTTTCCTACAAAAACTACAGCCAGGTCGACAGAGCCGACAATCGTAGCCTCTTTTGGAACATCACCTCATTGTATATGACATTTTACAGCAGAGGACCCTATGACATTCTACAGCAGAGAAGCCACATACCGAGCCCTGGAAAGTATTTGTTGATTATACTCGCCAGGTATGTCAGTAATTCAGTTCCAGTTGGGTCAGGTGAATGCATTTTTGATTCTAACGCCAACAACCGCCATGACTCAACGCGTCTTTTGCCGGATTCACTACCGTTTTTATTGCATCCACCGAGTGGGCGTGCCGAAAGCCATACTGGCGCTCCGGCAAGCTATTGCCACTTTTGGTGATGGATCACAGTCTATCTTAGATGGCCCTCTTCATTGTCTCTTCCTTTGCACCCAACAAGCCGATCAGGCGATACGATGCTGGACCTACAACAGGCTTGTTAGGTTTGGGAAGCAACACCATCTTCTACTTTTTCTACTGAGCAGGAAATATTCCTTCTTCTAAACACGCCTCAAAGGTGTTGGTGGAAAAGCCAATCAACTTCAAAGCTTTTTTAATGATCCCATCAAAACATGCATCCTTGTTGTGGCCGATTCTAGAAAGTGGCAAACATTTCTTTCAGGAGACACGTTTAGGTCACCTGAAGTCAATTTGAAGCCTTTTTATTATTACCCTCTTCTGAATGACTCATTTTAAGCGGCCACCCAATTGTCTGTGTCTCTTCTCGACTGGCGCTACTGGGCTTGTCACTAAGTCTCTGGTAAAGCCTCCTTGCTCGGAAGTTTGAAATTTAGTTCGTTTCGAAAGTTGCAGTTTTGTTGTTCCATCTGTAGTTGGGTTGCCTACTGGAGAGCAGTTGCCTTCCAAGTATCCCAGTAGCTTCGCATGCTTGCGTCACCCATTAGTTTGTCGGACTTGAACGTCGCAGAGGACATGTTCCGCGAGAGCTTTATCTCGCGGTCCACTTGGACAACCCCGGCCAACATTCTGCAAGAACTCTTTTTCAACCTCGATTTGTCCTTGATTTTCTGGCGGATTGCCTGGCGATCACGGTGGGTATAATCCTCACTATCACTCAGGTAATTTTTCTTGTTAAAGCAGCGCTCACGTATATCAGGTACACTATAGACTCCAGTCCCTTACTCTGAATGAGGCCCGTACATTCGCGAGTGCCACGTCTATCACCCCGAATGCTTCGAGTAGAACAGATTCAGATCCATTGTCCGACTGTCCCATTCAAGAGCCAACACGTCCAAATCCTCTGCTATAATTTTCGGTCAACGTCCAGAACCAGAGCACTCAGTATTTCCTTATAGTCGGCAAGTATAGCGCTTGTTGGAAAATTGCAGCTATATATATAGATTATCTTTACTTTCGCTCTAATGAATCCATCTTTTGGATGCTTCATTATTTTCTGGATAGCTTGTTCACTCCAAGCTCATAACGCCGCTTGTCCTATTTGGTCTTTGATCCAAATGACGCCATGGCTATCCGATTTCGACTCATAAATTGTGGCCACATCGATATCCTTTTCTAAGATGGTTTGCGAGAATAGGTTGGATTGCCCCAACCTCATTTAAAATTTGCGTTAAGGGCTCTCCTATACTTCAGACACCTATTACTGCCTGCTATGTGCCGATGACTCACACCTTCCTTCCCTTTGCATAGTGGGCAATTATGGCCAGCTCATGCATGCTTCCGCAATATGACCGAAGGCAAGATATCTAAAGTACCGCTTCAGCTCGCTAAGTCGACACAGAACCCAGCCTATTCTTACTCTCCCTGTTGCCAACAGTCTGAGTGCTGGCTCCACTGGTGGACTTATGGCGGCTTGTGGTCCTTCGTAGTCCTCAACGTTTTCATCATTGGCTCTAGTACTCCGATAATGCTGAGCTACTTTTCGACTGCCTAGCGATCCTCTTTCTTCGTGGTCATCACATCTATATCCTTGTCAAATATAGTGATCTTCGATATGCTAGCAGTTATGTCAACTTCCTGTCCTTAGGAGTTCCTAATTGGGTTGAAGAATTTGTTCGCGATTACATCTTTGGCTTTTTTGAGCTCCATCATAAGGCCTCCTTTCTGCGACTTTCTAATGCGGACAAAATTATCTCCCGAACTGGTGAGTTACAAGTCTGCCTTGATCCTCTTGACAAAATCACCGTCATTTGGAGATAATGATAGCCTCAGGTTCTATCTGCCTCCAGTTCTTCCTTTTCATGCGTGCCACTTTTTTCCACATTTCTCCCTGTGGGATCCACTCCATTCCTCTGGAATTATGGTCTCGCGAACGCTCCACTTTTTTCGGGATTTAAGCCCTTTTTACTCTTGTGGGTTGCCGTCTTGTTGATTTGCTTAACCGTTCGCACAGCCTCTTCCTCGGTTTGTCTTCTCATTCTACTGGGGATAGCTCTTGAATCACGGCGCCTCATAGTCGGATGAAGCAGAGACGAGGTTCTTCTGAACGGGTTCTTACGAAATCAGTTCTACTACAAAAATGGGGGGTCGCACCATTCCGAGAGTCGGGCAGCATTTTCAGCACTAAACAGCAACGACATATGGAGCCAGTTGGTGTGGAGTTGTCATCAGGTGCTGCTAAAATTTGGCCGACTGCACGAAACACTTCTAATGTGGGTGCCAGGGCACCCAAACATCGCTGGTAATAAAGAGGCTGACAGACTGGCTCGCTTAGGGTCTGGACCCACAATGATAGGGCCAGAATCAGCTTTTGGCAACCGGCCATCCACTGTGAAGTCTATTCTGAAGGGTGAAATGGCAAGGATTCATGCAACCAAGTGGAGAAATTTGAACTTTTGCTGGAAATATGTGAAATAACCTGGGGCCTCTAGAGCGGCATTTTTGTTATCCCTCAAGAAGTGGGACATGAAAACCCTAGTGTGGCTTTTAACGGGGGACTGCTCCTTAGACTACCATATGGAAAACATCGAGGTGGTGGTTTTGGCTATATGTTATGAATGTGGGAAGGAGGAAGAGACGGCCCTGCACATCATATGCGACTGCCTGGCCTCCTCAGATCTCAGACGAAGATACTTTGGTAAGGTTTCCTTTAATGAAGAATTTGCACACCCTTTGCCTCTGGAAAATGTTCTTAGATTCTCTAAAGCCTGCGAAAGCTGTAGGTGGGAAGCTATTGAATAGACGATTTACCGGGGATAGTACAATGGGCCTAACAAAAACCCGAGTGCTCGGAGCTGCGGCTCCCCTCAATATACAAAACTAAACTAACTAAACTTTCTCCTGCTTAATGTATAATCTTCAGCAAAAGTCTCGAAGAATGCTACATTCCTCATTTTTGAAAAGAAGCCCTTACCATCCCTATCGTCAAGAGCGGAGAAACTTCTTCAGCTGTAAATTACCGTCCCATTTCTTTTCTCTCCTCTTGCCCAAAATCCTCGAGAGATACGTCAATGATTGGCTGACCACTCGCTTCGATCACCTTATTGTGAAAGAACAGCATGGTTTCGTGAAACACCCATCTACTGCTTCAAACCTTCGTCGCTTAATGCTATAATTCATTACTGGAGGTACACGCTTTTTACATCAATTTTTCCAAAGCCTTTGAGACCGCTGACCACAGTACTCTCTTCTCCAAACTCTCTCTTTATTCCACTTCCCTATCATACTACATTCTATTCATTGTTACTTATCTCGTTCTTTTCCTCCTTCCTCTGGTGTTCATCAAGGCTCTATACTTGGCTCACTACTATTCCTGATTTTTGTCAATGACCTCCCCTCTATTCTCACCTGCCCGCGTTTACATGGACGTCCTCTAATTATTTGCCTCTGTTTCGTCCCCGCTGGACTGTGTTCTCCTGCAGTCCAACCTTGATACTCTGGTCCGTTGGTGGTCGGTTAACAAGTTGGTATTAAATGTCAGCAAATGCCACTGGATGTGCTATTCGCTTAAACCTTCGCCAGAAACCTTTTCCCACGCTCTTGTTGGAATCCCTTTCACTAAAGACCTCCTTTCAAGACCTGGGTGTGATTTTCGATGACAAACTTCATTTCATTCCCTCTCCGTTGACATTATCAATCGTGCTTCCAAAATATTTGGTCTTATCCTATGTTGCTGCTCCAATTTTACTTCAATCCAGCCCTCCTCATCGCTTTTCAACTTCCTTGTGAGGGACATCCTTGAATATTGCTATGTGATTTGTTCCCCCTTGCACAACCGTCATGCTTTTGACGCTATATAACGCAAATTCGTCCGGACCCTCTTTTTCAAAAAGAACCTTCCTTGTGTGGACTATCCTTCAGGGCTTCGCACATCCATTCTCCTTTCCCTGCAACAACGCCGCTTCTTCCTTGATGTGCGTACCATTCACACACTCTGTAATTGCCCATTGGATTGTTCTGCCAACTTCAGTATTATTCTTCGGGTCGCCTCTCGTTGTCGAAGTAATGAGGACATTTTTAAAGTACACTTTGCGAAGCTCGATGTCTACTTTTACTCCCCGAACCCGAGAGAATATGCCAGTCCTACAACGCCCTACAGCGTGCGTCGTTTGTCTCTGTCTGCTTCCTTAGTTTCAAGCGTAAGTTAAGCCACTTATTTGCTCCTCCTTTTGAGGAGAACTCGCTCTA
Source organism: Hermetia illucens (assembly GCF_905115235.1). Lineage (NCBI taxonomy): Eukaryota > Metazoa > Arthropoda > Insecta > Diptera > Stratiomyidae > Hermetia > Hermetia illucens. Next base: position 10,036,954 of record NC_051852.1, read on the forward strand.
AGCAGCAGGAGGACAACTATATTAGAACTAACGATCTAAAGCATAATCCCGTACATCACTGTCAGCATGCTTACCGGCCAGAACGGTCAACAGAAACTGCTCTGCATCAGCTGACAGAGGCACTACGGGATGCCATAGAAACAAAAGAAATTGCACTGTGCGTGTTTTTGGATATCGAAGGAGCATTCGACAAAACATCGCACACAGAGATACAAGATGCTCTGAGCCGCAAAGGAGTGGGAAACACCCAGGCATTCTGGATGGGCAAAATGCTAGAACGCAGGCAAATAGAGGTACCGACAGGTGCAAATTCTATTATCATGAACACCACTCAAGGCTGTCCACAGAGTGGGGTACTATCCCCGCTAATGTGGAGTATGGTAGTGGATGAACTCCTGGACGTGTAAACTAATACTGGAATACAAGTCCAGGGCTACGCGGACGACATTGTTCTAATCTGTAGGGGCAAATATGAAGATACCCTATGTGATAGAATCCAAACTGGATTAAGGGTTACTAGTGCCTGGTGCAGGAAGGTGGGACTGCGGATCAACCCAACCAAAACCACCATAGTACCATTCACTAGGAGGCGTAAGCTGGATCACCTGAAAGCCATAACATTGCATGATTTGGAGGTGAAACGAGAAACAGAGGTCAAATACTTGGGAATCACGCTAGACCAAAAATTACTCTGGAAGACACATGTCGGAAACACTTGTCGAAAAGCCACGAGCGCGCTGATGACTTGCAGATCCATAGCAGGAAAAAAATGGGGTTGCAGCCCGAAGATGAGGGCAATGAGGACATGCGCAACGGCATCCTTGGAGGTCCTTCTGGGATTAACCCCTCTCCATCTGCACATACAGGTGCAAGTTAGGAGGGCAGTATTCCGGATGGCCGGTAGTATGAGTGAGGCGGGGGGCTGCCTAAATCGAAGGAAGATTGATATTCTTTCTAGGCGATATCCCGAATTACTGATACCAAGGGATAACATGACAACGAGGTTTCACTTCGATAAGAAGACGGATCCCTCACAGCAGAGGGAGCGGGTGCCGGTGTCATTGGTCCAAGGAAAATGTACTTTGAGCCAATGGGCAAGTACACTTGCATATTCCAGGGGGAAATATACACCATAGACAAATGTGTCTCCTTTAATCTGCAAAGGAACTATAGGGGGCAGAACATTGCGGAGGTGCCCTAATAGCTGTTAAGTCCCCTCTCCGTGCCGAAATCATCTTTTCCTCCTCCTCCTCCTCCTACGATTCTGTTACTATACGTGTCCTTCCGCCAAACGTATGTCCCTTTATCATATCGTGTGTATATTTTCCCTGCCTAAGTCCGCCTTCTCTGTACGAGGATTTCTTCGACAGATTATCAGAGGCCCTAACCGTTTTGTTTCCCTCACTTCCTTTCATCCTCTGTGGTGACTTTAATCTTCCTATGCTCTCCTGGCCCGTTACTCCTGGCCTTCCCTCCCTCCCTAATAACTCGACCCACCCTTCCCTTCCTCTATCCACTTTCATGTACACCTGTGGGGCCCTCCAATTTAACCTTTCTAGAAATCACTTAGATCGCACTCTTGACCTTGTCCTCTCTAACCTCCCTGTACGTTATCTTTCCCAATCCCTTCATGCTCCGTCTTACGTTGCCTCTGACGCCCATCATCCTGCTCTCGAGTTCGATGTTCAGATATCCCGACTCCACTCTCCTGTCGCTCGCAAGCCTACCAAGTTCAACTTTCGTAAGGCGAACTTCGAAGGTCTGAACTCAGCCCTGGCGTCAATCAACTGGGTCTCCCTGCTCTCTCCATTTACATGTGACCAAGCACTCAACACTTTCTATACCATTTTATCTGATCTTCTTCCTTGTTACGTTCCCTCCTCTCCTAAGTGCTTACGCTCTTACCCCGTCTGGTTCACCACTGAAATTCACAAAAAACTACGTCAAAAACAGACTGCGAGAAAGAAGTTCCTGTCTTCTAGAAACGTTGCTGACTTAGTTTTTTTCGAATCCCTTCGTTCCTCGGTCAAATCTTTAATACGTAAGTCCAGACACGAAAATTTTGTCCAGCGTTCAAGACTCATTAAAGCGCGGAAATTTGAAACCTTTCTGGTCCCACATTCGCAACTCCCGCTGCCCCGCCCAATTATCCCCTCCGTCCATTAAATTCTCTGGCTTCTCAGCTAACTCCCCCCAACGATCTTGTGATTTACTCTGCCGCTACTTTTCGTCGGTCTATGTTCCTCCCCCTTCCTCCGAATCCCTCCCGATAGTAGATGTAGCCTGCCCCGCATCGCCTACCATTCCCCTACTTACCCCTATCCTTGTCGAATACCTCATTGGCGAACTTGATGCCAAGGTCGAACCTGGCCACGATGGTCTTCCAAACCTCTTTTTGCTTAAAACTGGTAAGTCCATCTCCCTTCCCCTATCTCTTATTTTCAACAAAAGCCTTGAAGAGAATCATTTTCCCAGCTTGTGGAAAGAGGCTCTCATTATCCCCATTCACAAAAGTGGCGATCGTTCGCTTGCCGAGAATTACCGTCCCATTTCCCTCCTCTCCTCCTGTTCCAAAATTCTGGAAAGATGTCAGCGACTGGTTGTCCGCCCACTTTGGCCATCACATAGTGAAAGAACAGCACGGCTTCGTTAAACGTAGGTCCACTGCCTCCAACCTGCTTGACTTTACCAACTTTGTCGCCAAATGTCTAAATTCACGGCAAGAAGTGCATACCATTTACACTGACTTTGCGAAAGCCTTCGACCCTGTAAATCACAAGATACTTTTATCCAAACTCTCGTCCCTAAACGTTCCCATACCACTTGATTTATGACTTGCCTCTTACCTTTCCAACCGATCCTGCCGCGTCTCTTTTGACGGCTGTACTTCCCGCTCCTTATCCCCCTCTTCTGGCGTCCCACAGGGGTCTATTCTGGGTCCTTGCCATTTTTATTTTTTATTAACGACCTTCCTCCCCTCCTTACTTTTCCCTGTTTGCTCTATGCAGACGACCTTAAGCTGTTTTCCGCTATATCGTCGCCTATAGACTGTGTTTCCCTTCAGAATAACCTGGACACTCTGGTTCGTTGGTGCTCCACTAATGGTTTAGCGCTAAACGTCATATAGAGTGACACTTCTATGTGCTACTCCCTAAAATCCTCACCCACTTCTTTCTCCTACTCGCTTGACGGACATTCCTTATCCTGCTTAAATTCCACTCAAGACCTCGGAGTCACTTTCGACAATAAGCTCCGCTTTGACACCCATTGCCTCGATGTCATCAATCGAGCAGCAAAATTGTCAGGCTTTATTCTTCGCTCCTCCTCTGATTTTGACTCCATCCAACCCTCCTTAGCTCTCTTCAATTCCCTTGTGAGGAATACCCTCGAGTATTGCTCCGTGATCTGGTCACTCACTCGTAATTGTGATTGTCTTGCCCTTGAAAATGTGCAACGTAAATTCACCCGTTCTCTCTTCTTTAAGAAAAGCTTCCCTCGTGTGGATTATCCCTCCCGCCTCCGCTTTCTAAACCTTCCCTTCCTACAACAGCGTAGATATTCGTTTTAGGAATGATGGGGTCCTAAGTCCGCATCAACTTAATGCAGGACCGGACCAAATGGGAAGCAACTTACTCCCTTTTTCCTGGTCCACGGACCCCTCGCTTAGGGCTTGCACCCAAACTTCTCAAAAAAGTGAAAGTGAAAGTGAAAAAGGGAGTAAGTTGCTTCCCATTTGGTCCGGTCCTGCATTAAGTTGATTCGGACTTAGGACCCCATCATTCCTAAAACGAATATTTCAGCTCTGGCCAAGTTCTGGTCAACAAGGCGGATTTGCGTTCAATATAATTCGTAGTCATGTCGTGTCCTACGAATTATATAAAGGAGCACTCGACATTTGCGAGCCGCTACGGTCATGCTGCTCCCAGGGCAGAGGTGAGGCAGCGTCTGACGATTTGCCTCTGCCCTGGTAAGAAACCGTAAAGCCGCCATCGCTTCACTTTTTTGAACAGCGTAGATCCTATCTGGATCTATGCACATTCTTTAAACTTTCCTCGGGCCTGATGGACTGCTCCGCCGCTGACGAGATCACCTGCCGTCCTGCATCTTATGACACACGTAACGCAGATATTTTCAACGTGCCTTTCGCGGAGCTCGAAGTCTATTTTCATTCCCCGATTCCCAGGCTTTGCCGAAATTATAATGCAAAACAGTTCGGTCCTCCTCCTAACTTCCCTACTTTAAGTAATTTTAAACGTAGGATAAGTTTTTTGCTTTCTCCTCCTCCTCCTGAGGACAATAATTAATTGGAATTCTATCTGTTTGTTGTCCGTTAATTAAATAAATATCAGGTTGTCCACAAAGTTTTCGCACAAATATTAATGTGACAATTAAAAAGCAATTAGCAGACAAACCAAAACAGCAGGTACAACATGTGATATCCCAATGGAAAGGTCAGAGTCCTAACTAGAAAATGCATGGTAAATTATCCTTGAAGGATCAGTGTTGTGAAGGATATTCAAGGATAAACATGGAATTCGACAAAGTACATTTTCGTCATTGCATTTTGTACGAGTTTCAAATGGGGACGAAGGTGCCGAAGGCGATTGAAAATTTGTCGAAGGTATTCGGTGAAGGAAAGGTAAAGCGCAGGACAGTTTACGATTGGTTCGAAAAATTCTACAGCGGAGACCTGACACTTGAAGATGAACCTCGCTCAGGAAGACCCTATACGATTGACGACGATATCCTGCGCAACACACTGGAAGCGAATCCTTTTCTTTCGACACGTGTGCTTGCAGAGGATCTCGGTGTATCAAAATCAGGAGTAGCAGTAGCCATTACGCGTCTTGGATATGTTTTGAAGAGCACAAAGTGGGTACCGCACGAACTGACTGAGCGAAATCTGGCCGATAGAGTGAGAATTTGCTCCGCTAACCTTTTACGGAACGAAAACGACCCTTTTTTGAATCGATTGGTAACTGGCGATGAGAAATGGATTGTGTACGAAAACGTAGCGAAGAAACGAGCCTACACTCATCGAGATCAACCGGGTCCATCGGTAGCAAAGCCGTCTATTCATCAGCAGAAGCGAATGCTCAGTATATGGTGGGACGTTCGTGGCCCCATACACTACGAGCTTTTGGGACCAAACGAGACCATTACCGCCGATAAGTACTGCGAGCAGCTCGACAGATTAAACACCCAGCTACGTTCGAAACGACCAGCATTGGTCAACAGGCGAAATATTGTCTTTCATCATGATAACGCCCGGCCGCATACATTTTTAACTACTCAGCGAAAATTGAGTGAGCTTGGCTGGGAAGTTTTGAGTCATCCTGCGTATAGTCCCGACCTTGCTCCTTCTGATTACCATTTGTTCAGGTCCCTCCAACATTTTCTGGATGGTAAAAAAATGACTTCTGAAGCTGACCTCCAAAGTGCACTTCGCACGTACTTTGAGGGGAAGGGGGAAGAGTTTTATAGAGGGGGGATTTTGAAGTTGCCCGATAGATGGAGGGAAGTCGTATCTAATGGAGGCAATTATATATTAGATTAAATAATTAAAGGTTTTTATAAACTTATCTGCTGAATTCTGTCTTTGATTTGTGCGAAAACTTTGTGGACAACCTGATAAATAAATAAATAAATAGCTATTCTCACCGATAGCCAAGCAGCGATCAAGCCACTTAGGTCCAACTAGGTAAACTCTAAACTGGTATAGGAATGCCTTGAGAGACTGAATACTCTCGGCTCGTCCAACAAGGTCTGGATACTTTGTGTGCCAGGCCATGTTGGGTTGGAAGGCAACGAGGCAGCGAACGAACTAGCCAAGAAGGGAGCAGAAACGCCTATACACGGGCCAGAACCCTTCTGAGGAATTGGAAACGGTTTCATGGCTATGAATCTAAGAAATGAATAGGAACGGTTGAGGGAACTATACTGAGCGGGCCTACCGGGGATGGAGCAGTCCAGGGTGCTTATTGAGGGATACGAACTCGTGCGCACAAAGGACTGCTTAAACCTCACCAAAAAGAACCTGCGAATCATAGTGGGAATTTTCACTGGTCATTGTCGGCTGAACTATCACCTAGGGAAGCTAGGGATATCTATGGACACTGCCTGTAGGTTTTGTGAGGAGGAGGACGAAACGTCTATACACGACAGTGTCCGGCACTTGTGCAAAGAAGGTCGGGGCATCTGGAAGAACACTTACTACCAGATGCAAAGCTAAAAATTCTGGAAGTAGGAAACATACTCAAGTTCCTAACGGTTATAGGCCTGCTTGAGATACTATGATCAATAGGTACACTATAACCAGTAAAAGGGGCACAATAGTTCTTCAAGGACGCGGTGCGACTTTCCCTTGGCAGAATAATAATAAGCAGCAGGAGAATGGTTGATCCTGCATCCCTGTTACCTCCTTAGGTTACTTTTCAGTGGTTCTCTAACTTTACCCCTTACATTCGATGGTCCATTGGTCAAGTTGGTTGCCTCCGAGTTTTCATGCTCGTCTTCGGAGCCCATTTCTATCCTGGGTGGTTGTCCTTATCCCACTGTATAGGCATATCACTTGCTCAGCATTTAAGTATGATGATATTGAGAATGGCACAGCCCCTGTGAACCTACAATCCACCAAGGATTGACCAGGACCATTCTACATTCTAGTTTGGAATTTCACGCTGGAAATTCGATACATCTAACTTGAACTTTCTAAAGACTCCCTACGCTAAAGGTCCGTTAATATCTTTAATTACATTCCGTCACAACCCATGTTTAGATTGATGGCTATCGATACATCCGCAGGTGAGGAGCTAATTGACGGTAAATGATTTGACTTCTACCTTGTCTGAATACATCATGAGTTCCAACGAGTGTTGAAGTCCTGTGTCTCGTGTCATATCGGCAAGTAATTGTAACGCTTCAAGCGAAGATAATTAATCAAATGGACATTTATGCCAATCATTTACAAGACAAAACACTTTCATTGATGTTCACGTAGATTCGACCAAGCACGCATGCCCACCTGTGGACGTAGTGCAATATTCAAACGTTCAACTGCAGCCACACGCATGTGGGAAAATTCATTCTTTTATTTGATTTTCACTATCGAAAATTAGCAACATTTACTGAAATCAAATTACCAACTGCATATCGACTGTAATTTTCTTTTCTTTTTCTAATCTGGGCATGCATCACGACCGTTGCCAACAATCTGATCGCACGTAATTGTGAAGTGCATTTGTGCACCTGTAAATGATGGTGCACTCAATGGAGGATCGCATAATATGCACTATGCAACTTGAATTTGTTGATGAAACCCAGCAAGTGCATATTATCTTACTCTAATTTATTCGGCGAGTGGGCGTTAATATGGTGCCTAGAAAGTCACGGGTCTGCGCAGCTCAGAAACAATGATCCACCTCCGCAACTGAATTCAGAATACAACAATTATCTGAAAAGTAAAGCATCTCCATGGCTACCATGTAGGTGATGAAATAACCGTAATTTGGCATTGTATATTGTTCAAGGAGTGAATCAAAAACAATAACTTATCATCATATTATTATTAATTTGTATGTGGAACAAACAAAATCATTCCGTGAAGTTTTCATTTGCAATTTTTTGCCGCAATGGAGTTGTTTACTTTTTTTCCCAGTGAGTGTTTTGATGCATTTTCTTGCAGTTCCACTATAAAAAAATAAGTCTGAAATTGAACGAAGACATTCAACTTAGTTTACAACTTTAAAAATCTAGTACGTATGACGTCAGGACCTTTAACGAGGTGATGTGCGCCTAGCTTTGCGAAGGTTTTCTTTCATTTCATTTTATTTATTTCCAATTAGTGTCTTACATCTGATACATGATGCTTAAAAGTAGCTTAGAATTAGCTTAGCTAGCTTAGAATTATTACAATGGGTGGCTATACATTGTTTGGCCTACCCGACCTTCTCTGTAATTAACTTTATTGTTTAAAAACAAACTGTCATTTACAACGTTCCTTGGCTTTGTATTTAATGAAAACATTACTTAACCTATTTTCAAAACTGCACTCCTATTAGGCAAGGTGTGTCGAAGAGGGACAGGATTATTGATTTTAGGTCAGGGTTCAGTATCTGGCACGGCCTAAGGAAAGTCGCTAGTGGGATTGTTTTGCCCTGCTCATGCAGTCTTCTAATTTTTGGGTTTGGATGGTTTTCAAGTTTATTGAAAAACCGCTCCGTAATGTTGAGAATATATTCTCTAATGGGGTCTATATTTGCTCGCCGGAATACTATGGCGTTCCTGCCGCACTTCTTAGTCTTCCAATTGTAAGACAATCCAGTACAATGTCTTAATACACGGCGTTCGAAAGACATACATTTATCCATGGCTTTCGAAGAGCAAGTGATCCACGAAGGGGCTCCGTAGCATATGATGGGCCTGATGAGAGTCTTATATTATTCTATTAAGGGAAAGTCGCACCGCGTCCTTGAAGAACTATTGTGCCCCTTTTACTGGTTATAGTGTACCTGTTGATCATAGTATCTCAAGCAGGCCTGTAACCGTTAGGAACTTTAGTATGTTCCCCACTTCCAGAAGTTTCAGCTTTGCATCTGGTATTAAGTGTTCTCCCAGATGTATCGACCTACTTTGCACAAGTGCCGGACACTGTCCCAGGACGTGCATAGAGGTTTCGTCCTCCTCCTCACAGAACCTGCAGGCAGTGTCCGTAGCTATCCCTGGCTTCCCTAGGTGGTAGTTCAGCCGACAATGACCAGTGAGAATTCCCACTATGATTCGGAGGTTCTTTTTGGTGAGGTTTAAGCAATCCTTTGTGCGCATGGGTTCGTATCCCCCAATAAGCACCCTGGACTGCTCCATCCCTGGTAGGCCCGCCCAATATAGTTCCCTCAACCGTTTCTCTTCGTTTCTTAGATTCATAGCCATGAAACCGTTTCCGATTCCACAGAAGGGTTCTGGCCCGTATAAAGGCATCCCTGCTCCCTTCTTGGCTAGTTCATCCGCTGCCTCATTGCCTTCCAGCCCAGCATGGCCTGGAACCCAAAGTATCCAGACCTTGTTGGACGAGCCGAGGGTATTCAGTCTCTCAAGGCATTCCCATACCAGTTTAGAGTTCACCTGGTTGGACCTAAGTGCCTTGATCGCTGCTTGGCTATCGGTGAGAATAGCTATGTTCTGCCCCCTGTAGTTCCTTTGCAGATTAAAGGAGGCACATTTGTCTATGGCGTAAATTTCCGCCTGGAATATGCTAGTGTACCTGCCCATTGGCTCAAAGTACATTTTCCTTGGACCAATGACACCGGCACCCGCTCCCTCTGCTGTGTCGTATAGTTGTCTATGACCTTCTCCACCGTTTTGAGTACGAACGATGTTAGGCAGATTGGTCTGAAAGATTTAGGGTGAAAAGGATCCTTTTTACCCGCTTTCGGAATAAAGACCACTTTTGCCCGTCTCCATGCCCTTGGTATGTAACCTAGTGCTATGCTCCCCCTTACCACCCTCAGAAGAGACTCTAAGATAATTCCTAGGCCACTCTGGATAAGTGCTGGGAAAATGCCATCTGCTCCGGGAGATTTCATTGGTTGAAAAGTTCCCACTGCCCGTCTTAGCCTAGCCTCTGAGCATACCTCTTTTGCTAGTTTCCAGCTCCCTTTCCTTCCCCTTTTATTCGTTGTTGGGGTGTCAGGCAGATTATTGTCGCCTGCCGCCGAGGGGTAGGACCCCGGGAAATGAGTTCTGAGAAGCAGGTGTACCCTGTCCTCCTCATTCTCGGTGAATGTCCCATCTTCCTTTTTCAAGCAGACAGAGGATATTCCCCCGACTTTGGCTACAGCCTTGTACAGCCTGGTTGCTTCTGTGATCTGTTCAATCCCTTCACAGAATTCCCTAAAGCTGTTCCGTTTCGCTTCCCTGATGGCGTTGCTATACGCAGTCAGTGCATTTTTATACCTCCGCCAGTCCCCGGTTCGTTTTGCCCGGTTAAACAGTTTTCGTACCTCCGTTCTCATTCTGGCTAAGTTCCTGTTCTACCATGGTACATCTCTTGATGACTTGACTGTCTTGGCCGGACAGCTGGCCTCATATGCGTCAATGACGATTGTGTTGAGGTCTTCCACCACCGTTTCTAATTCCAATTGGCTCCTGATGTCACCGCCCCCTTGAAGGTGGGCAATGTTGTTGCTCAGGTGCATTGTGTAGGATTCCCAATCCGTTCTCTTGGGATTCCTTATTATTCTTTTTATTTCGGAGTTACCCTCAATGTCGAATCTGATTATCCTGTGATCAGACATTGAGGGTTAATCCGACACCCTCCAATTCCTGACCATCCCGTTCATTAGGGTATTTCCTAGAGTTATATCTAGTACCTCTTGTCTGGTGCTGGTCACAAATGTTGGAGTGTTCCCTACGTTGTATATTTCTAGCTTATTGCTAAGAATAAATTCGAGAAGGTACTCACCTCTACGATTAGTGTCGCTGCTTCCCCACACTTCGTGGTGGGCGTTGGCATCGCAGCCGAAAAGAAGTGGTAACGCCCTCTCCTCGCAATACTCCGTCAGCTTTGCGACTTGTTCCGGTGGAGCCCGGCTCTCGTCTCCTGGGAAGTATCCCGATGCTACAACTACCTCTCGAGTGCTCCTCCCGGCTTCCAATGAGACTTGGATAGCCACAAGGTCCCCGGTTAAGAACTCTGAAAGACATATGTATTTTAAATTACGTTTGAGAATTATGCAAGCTCTTGGTTTTTCACAAGAGGAGTCCCAAATTACCTGCATGTCTCCTCCTTGCAGACCACGAATCTGCCCCCGGTACACCCAGGGCTCCTGAGCCAGCACTATTCCAATGTTCTCCTTGGAATTCGCCCTTGCAATCACTGCAGATGCAGCTCTCGCATGGTGGAGGTTTATCTGGGCTATCCTAGTGCTGGCCATTGGCTCCGTTATTGTTTGGAGCTCTTCTCCACTGTCGGAGTGTCACCCTCCTCCTCCGACATGGCGCTTTCCTGCGCGTCGCTGTCCACCCCGAGCCCTAGGAGTCCTAGGTCCAGGTCGTCCAGCTTCTGCTCTTCACTGGGCAGCAGGTCTATTTCCCTGGTTGATCCCGTTCTTTCCGCCTCTTTGGCTTCCGCGACTTCTTCAGGGACCTCGGTACGTTTTCCACCCGATGCCTCCTCCGAGGTCTCTTTCCTTGGCTTTTCCTTGGGCACATGCACGGGTATGTTGCCAAATCGGTAGTTGATATGACAACTCCGACGTTTAATTGCCTCTAGGGATCGGTCATCTACCCCGATCGTGAGGAGTTTACTCTTTCCCTCCACCTTGCTCCTCTTCTGGTTTCAGGCCTTCCTTCAGATAGCGCAGGTACCATTTAACCCCGGCGCCACTGAGACCTGTCTCCTTCCTGACGTCTGTTATATTTATCTCAGACGTGCTTTTGCTGGTCCCTGCTCTTTGAGCAGTGGTGTTCGTTGGCTGTAGTCCACGCAGTATACCAATCCTCACCTTGGATCCACTGCTTGACGTCCCAACTTCTCCCTTCTTGGGTGTAGTCACCTGGCTTTCAGTAATTTGGAGACGTGCCTCCGCCTGATTAACCAGTTTTGGTGCGGTACGGGGCCCCGCTTTTTTGGTTTTTCTTTTCTTTTCTAGTTTTGTACGCATTTGATTCCCACGAGTATGGGGGTTAAGAGGTCCGCCGTGCCATAGCCCCCCGTAGCAGATAAGATTACTCACTGAGGCGATCAGGTATCAGTGAGGTTCCGTTCGAATACAGTCAGTTACCCCCGACTGCAAACTATCCAATGGGCACGGTTCGCATGACACCCTGGATTGGGGGAGGTGTTTTTCGACTCCCCAGTCTAGATCCGTAGCGTTTTGTTAATAGTAGGGTCACCTCGTACAGGGTGTGGCTATCACCACTCACTAACGGTCTTGGTAGAGAGAGTCTTATATAGAATCAGCTTAGTTTTGGTGCTTAGACCCAGTTTTTTGCGAAGAAGAAAGTAGCTCTTGTGCAATGCACCATTTGCTTTTCCAATGGCGAGTTTAACATGGTCGTTAAATCTTAGGAATTCGTTGAAATTGATTCCTAGATATTTGATCGATTTCGACCCTCTTACTATTGTATTCCCGATTTCCAGTTTCAGGCGTTTAGCCTTCCTGTGGATAGATCTAGATCCCAAGTATGTAGATTTCCTCCTGAAGATACAGACTTGTGTCTTGGTTGAGTTAATTTTAATACCCCAGCTCTGGTAGTAGTAGCAGAGGTCAACCAAGTAATCCTCTATATCGCTAACTGCCTTGTCTGGGCGAAAATTAGAGGAGTAGACGAGTGTGTTGTCGGCATACTGCATAAGTTCTGTACCGACCTCAGGGGAGGGGACAGCAGCAGTGAAAATATTGTATAAAGTAGGACCAGAAATGGATCTCTGCGGCACCCCAGAAGTAACCGGCAAGAGATCGGAAATCTCATTTCCGACACTGACGTAAAAATGTCTATCCTCGAAGAAACTGATGGCAAGTCTGATCGTCGGGATTGGGAATTCGTATTTGATCAGTTTATAGATTAGCCCGTTTATCCAGACGGAATCAAAGGCCTTTTCTAAATCCAGAGTGCAAGCTACCGTGGGTTTGTTATTGACGTTAAGTCTGCTGGCCACAGTATCGTGGAGGTAGCTCAGGGCGTGCTGTGTTCCGTGTTTAGCACGGAAACCGAACTGATGGTCTGGAATAATGTTGTTAAGATTGCAGTGTTGGACCAGCCCTACGGTCCATGCTCTCTCAAAAAGCTTCCCCAGGTTAGATAGAAGTGAAACGGGTCTGAAGTTACCAGGTTCACAGAAGACACCTCCCTCCCGAATGGCTATAATTTTGGCTATTTTCCAGGTGGATGGGAAGTAGCCATTATTAATGCTGTTATTAAAAACCGCAAGCAGGAACTTAATGGAGGCGAGAAAGGGTCGTGGATCCATTTGAGCAGGGTTTTCCCATTACAGTTAATGGCCGTGTCGCCCCAGTGAGTATGCCTGGAGTTGAAGTCGCCTCCAAAGACAAGGTAATTAGATTTCAACTGGAGATCGCTCAAGATTTTTAAGTCATGGCCCAGTTCCTCATTTCTAGATTAGCACCTAATATAAACGGAGACAATGAGAATCCGTTTATTGCCAGCCGTTTTAATGAAAGCCGCCGCGGCGGAACAGGTTAGCAGGTTGTCTATGGCGACTTCCTCGAATTCATAATCTTTTTTGATTAATAGGGCAGAGCCGGTGTTGTTATCGTCCCGGATGGTATTATATCCGGTGAAGTTCACGTTATGCCTGCTTTTAAGATGGGTCTCCGAAACGCAATAAATGTCTGCTTTCAGAGAGTCGATCAACACCTCGACAGTGGCACGTTTGACGTGAGATACAAGGGACGCGGAGTTAAAAGTAACGATACTTAACTCCATAAATTAAGAATAAGTTTAATGGCAGCGAATTGCCGTTGTTCATTCGTGCTGGCTGAGGTGAGGGCTCCAACCAATTCACGGAATGCAGCCGGCTGGTTTGGGAGAGACTTTGTTGAAGGTGAAGGTGCAGGGGCCACGCGGGGCAGTGATTGTTTCATGGCTTCGGCGTAAGATATGCCTGGTTTGGCCAAACTTTGCGACAGTTGTGCTACTGCCTGTTTGGTCTGCTGTGCTTCTTTAGATTTGCGGACTTTGGCAGCTTCTTTTCGGGCCAGCATATCTTTATATGCTGGGCAACCGCGGAAGCGACTTTGCCGCAGTTGCAGCATTGCGGCACCTCCGTTGAGGGGCGTGGGCAGTCGCCACGCGGATGTTTTGTGGTGCATTTAACGCACCGATGTACAATTGTACAATTTTGAGCAACGTGCCCAAAATTTTGACAATTGAAACATTGAATCTGTCCCAACGTCTTATTTTTTCTAAGGTAACCTTCTGGTGTAGAATGTATTTCACCTTGAAGGCGTCGTTGAGCTCTTGAGAGGGCTCGAAGGTCACTATAAAAAGTCCCGATTGAGACTTAATTGGGAGAGAAGTATTCTCCTTATGTAGAGCTTTATCCTGATTTGTCAGGAAGTTGGCTACAGACCGGATTTTAAGCTGCGGATGCTCAGCTTTGAGCTCCGCCAGAATTTCTACAGCATCGGTTTCCCGATGTAATCCTCGAATAATGAGGGACTGCGTCCTCAGGGATTGAGGGGTGCTAGTTGTGGCGTTTAAGCCTTGCTCTTTGATGAAAGCTAAGATTTTGCCGTGATCCTCGATGGATTCGGCGAAAATGAGGGTCTTATCCGCCCTCGTGTTCTTGAACGTTGCCTTTATCCCTTTTGCCTTAAGGGACTTTAGCAGAACAGGAACATTTAATGAATATCCGGTAATCACCGGTATCTTTTGCTTCTTTGGTTTCTGAGCGGGGGTTGGGGTAATATTTGCCTGGGGAGTGCTTTCACTAATCTTAACACTTTTAGCACTAACCTTACTCCTTTTTGGCTTACGTCTTGTGACGAAGTTGAATGGGTCTTCGTCCTCCGATGTTGCAGCAGTGATGTTGCTCGTTACGGTTTTGTTGGCTCCAACGTTGTTGGCTTCAATGTTGCCGGCTACGATGTTGCTGGCTTCTAAGTTGGTCGGCTCTCCCGAGACATCTCCGGCGAAAGCAGACGCACATCCCACGATGTCGTCCAATTCAATGGGCTGTCCGGCTTGCAGGTTTTCCTTCTCCTGCCGTTTTTCACTTTCTGCTCTGAGCTCTGCCCGGAGTTCCGCGATCGCCTCCTTCAGCATTTTTATTATCTCGAGCAGATTTGCTCGATTCTCGTCTCCGGGACTCGGGCCCTCCTCTTCGTCTGAGGGGCCCCCGGTCTTCGCCCTATTGGCGGACATTTTGTCCCCAAGCCCGTCCTGCGTGGATGTCAGGAATTCGGTTCACTAAAAGAAAACAGAAAAAAACAATCGCATGTAAATTATACCCATGCGCACAAAGGATTGCTTAAACCTCACCAAAAAGAACCTCCGAATCATAGTGGGAATTCTCACTGGTCATTGTCGGCTGAACTACCACCTAGGGAAGCCAGGGATAGCTACGGACACTGCCTGCAGGTTCTGTGAGGAGGAGGACGAAACCTCTATGCACGTCCTGGGACAGTGTCCGGCACTTGTGCAAAGTAGGTCGATACATCTGGGAGAACACTTAATACCAGATGCAAAGCTGAAACTTCTGGAAGTGGGGAACATACTAAAGTTCCTAACGGTTACTGGCCTGCTTGAGATACTATGATCAACAGGTACACTATAACCAGTAAAAGGGGCACAATAGTTCTTCAAGGACGCGGTGCGACTTTCCCTTAACAAAATAATAATAATAATAATAAATTATACTTTAATATACGGTGTCTCGATAATATTGAGATCCACTGTATATTGTTAACAGAACGATACTTCCTTTGTTTAATTGCTCTACAGAGCACTCCGCTTAACACTTCCGTCACTTTTTAATTTTCCGTTCCTAGAACACTTGGATTGCTCCGCAACACGTCCGTTCACCACGAGATCTCGAAGCAAACTCTCTGCGAAGGTGGTGGTTATGATTTGTATCAGGAGCCAGCCCCTTCCGGGACCCTGGTTGGGTAGTGTGCATTCAACCGGTGTTAGTAGACCGCGTTGCCCTGAGCGAGCGCTGATTTGTCCGTGAATTCCGGGATCAGCTAAGCGTAAGTCAGGGAACTGGAATAGGTGCTGTGTCCCCGAGGGTACACCCGTTCCTGACACGATGCGCTTGTGAATTTTTCATGGAGAATAAACCAAAATCAACAAAAAAAATGGACGAAATATCAAGGAAGGAGGAAGAGCTGAGTGCGTTTGGGCGCAGCACAAAAATGCGTCGTTCATCGCAGCGATCAGCGAAAGAGGCAGCGAGAGCGGACATACCCGATGTGACACCAAGAAACCCATATAAAGAGAAAGCCTTACCAAGTGGCGCGACTGACGATGCGGGGGCGGCAACTCCAATGCTCTGTAGTGTCCCTGTTCCGAAAAAAGGCGCAGTCAAAATCGCTAGTCCTGGGTAGGTAGATTCGGACACGAACCAGGTGCAAGTGCAGTCGACGGCGTAGCTAGAGCCGAAGAGGAAAGGCTCATCAGGAAATGCGCAGCAGTGATGAAGCGTATCATCATCATCATCAACGGCGCAACAACCGGTATCCGGTCTAGGCTTGCCTTAATAAGGGACTCCCGACATCCCGGTTTTGCGCCGAGGTCCACCAATTCGATATCCCTAAAAGCTGTCTGGCGTCCTGACCTACGCCATCGCTCCATCTTAGGCAGGGTCTGCCTCGTCTTCTTTTTCTACCATAGATATTGCCCTTATAGACTTTCCGGGTGGGATCATCCTCATCCATATCGATTAAGTGACCCGCCCACCGTAACCTATTGAGCCGGATTTTATCCACAACCTGGACGGTCATGGTATCGCTCATAGATTTCGTCGTTATGCAGGCTACGGAGCCGTGCATCCTCATGTAGGGGGCCAAAAAATCTTCGGAGGATTCTTCTCTCGAACGCGGCCAAGAGTTCGCAATTCTTCTTGCTAAGAACCCAAATCTCCGAGGAATACATGAGGACTGACAAGATCATAGTCTTGTACAGTAAGAGCTTTGACCCTACGGTGAGACGTTTCGAACAGTTTTTGTAAGCTGAAATAGGCTTTGCTGGCTGACAACAACCGTGCGCGGATTTCATCATCGTAGCTGTTATCGGTTGTGATTTTCGACCCTAGATAGGAGAAATTATCAACGGTCTCAAAGTTGTATTCTCCTATCCTTATTCTTCCTGTTTGACCAGTGCGGTTTGATGTTGTTGGTTGGTTCGTCTTCGGTGCTGACGTTGCCACCATATATTTTGTCTTGCGTTCATTGATGTGCAGCCCAAGATCTCGCGCCGCCTGCTCGATCTGGATGAAGGCAGTTTGTACGTCTCGGGTGGTTCTTCCCATGATGTCGATATCGTCAGCATACGTCAGTAGTTGGATGGACTTAAAGAGGATCGTACCTCTTGCATTTACCTCGGCATCACGGATCACTTTCTCGAGGGCCAGGTTAAAGAGGACGCATAATAGGGCATCCCTTTGTCGTAGACCGTTGTTGATGTCCAATGGTTTTTAGAATGATCCTGCTGCTTTT
Organism: Hermetia illucens; assembly: GCF_905115235.1. Classification (NCBI taxonomy): domain Eukaryota; kingdom Metazoa; phylum Arthropoda; class Insecta; order Diptera; family Stratiomyidae; genus Hermetia; species Hermetia illucens. The sequence goes on from NC_051852.1 coordinate 10,054,134, forward strand.
ATCTTGCTTCGCACATTGGTCAGGGTCAGCCTAGTCAGTCTTATTAATTTCGGCGGGGTACCGAATTCTCTCATGGCCTTGTAGAGTTGTACCCTGGCTATGCTATCATAGGCGGCTTTAAAGTCGATGAATAGATGGTGCAACTGTTGTCCATATTCCAACAGTTGCACCATCACTTGCCGCAGAGAGAAAATCTGATTTGTTGCTGATTTGCCTGGAGTGAAGCTTCTTTGGTATGGGCCAATGATGTTCTGGGCGTATGTGGCTATCCGGCCTAGCAAAATAGCGGAGAATATCTTATAGATGGTACTCAGCAACGTGATACCTCTATAATTGTTGCACTGTGTGATATCTCACTTTTTTATGTATGAGACAGATAATGCCTCGTTGCCAATCGTCAGGCATTGATTCGCTTTCCTACACCTTGAGCACAGGTTGATGAACCACTTAGAAAAAGGAGTTAAGAAACGGATGGACTGCATAGCTCATAGCCAACTTAGGTGCGTGGCCGAATTGAAAGCTCCTAGGTCGGCGCGCAGTTTTCGGTATTAAGATTGCGAAGGCACAATCCCCTGACTATGTATCCTGCAGTGAGGCTATGGACGACGCCGATCACATTTTTTCTTGCGAAAGGTGCGATGGGATTCGTCAACAGTATGGATAGCCAAAGAAATGTGAGAAACGGTCCCAGGCTAGCTTTCTGACGACGGTAATCTGACGGCGCACCGCTGCCGGGGTTCAACACTCTGTGCAGAAACACATTCACCTACCCTATCCAAAAACAAAAAAAAAAAATTCTGAAGCAGAAAAAAGCAGAGAGTGGTACCTATCAAACGACGAGCCAGAACTCACCTCTCATAACAAAATACGAAAGGTTCACTCACCAGAAGGCAGAAGAATTCTCAGACATCTACTGAAAAGTAAGATTGACTCAGTGAACGCTGCGAATGGCCCTTTCCTCGATTTCACCAACTGAAACAAGTGGGCGGGGAAGAATAGTGAAGATAATGTATGTAAATATGTAGCCCCATAGAAGGAGAGGAAGAAACGCTCATCGATTATGCTTATATTTTACTGAAGAAGATAATCTGGAAGCCACTGAATTAGGAAGGAAACAAACAAACGTTAATATATATGTATATTATTAAGCCACTCAGTCCGGTGAGCCAAGCAGATTAAGGAGATTTCTACCTCCTAGAAATTCGCTGGCTCCCTAAACATATTATATCCTCGATAATCGAAAAGACCTTCAACCAGCAAACGGTCATTGGCAAAGGCCAGGACGCCAGACAGCTTTTAGGGTTATCGAATTGGTGGACCCCGACGCAAAACCTGGATACCTGGAGTTCCTTATTAAGGTAGGCTTAGACCGGACACATGTTGTTGCGCCGTTGATGATAATGATATAGGGAGGAAAAGGAATAAAACAATAGATTCCAGTAAGTAAACTGATTTTCCTTTAATAGGTGACCTTTTTCTTCACTCTACTGTTAATTTCGGTGAACAGAACGAGCACTAATGCTCGTCCTTCATCACCGAGTTTGGAATGAGTACGGCGACGAAAATAACGAACATCACAGGCTACCCACATGGTACGAAGATGAATGTCCAGCTCCCGACTTAAAATGAGGCGGGGTCGGTTCAAGTTTGAATCGAAGGAAAACCCCAAGCTGTGGTTCTTTAAAACGTTCAGCGATCACCTCATTTGTTAATTATTCATCTTTTTCCTCAATCCCGGCATCGTTCAGGATCAACACTCACCTAAAGGTGGCGATATACACCGAATTGAAGCTTTGCGAAAGAATCCCTCGCAATTTCTTAGACAAATTAGCGCAATTGCAGGATCGACTACCAGTGAGCGACTCGCGACGGCTGAAGTGGCTGGACCTGTTGCCTCCTGACGTGAGCAGATTACTGAAGGTGCTTAAAGCCTCCAATTAACACAGCAAAAAGGTTCGTATTAGCCGCATTCCCAATTAGTTTCTCTAGTTGACGTCCCCAGCTATGACAAAGGAATTAACGTCTCTTCGTCTTAATATGACCCAGTTGATTCCTCTGACAAGACTGTCGATCGACCGCCATCGATTAGTAGCGAGATCGTTCGAAACCGAAGGAACGCAGTCGACCAGGGAGTTGCCTCGACTCTCTGACAACCAGCCCAGACTAGTGCCAGTATCAGCAATGGCTCGCAAGCGCCAAAATCCAACATCCAGGAAAACTGATAAGATCGCCTTAAACTCAGGCGACAGAAGTCGAAGCTATTGTTTTAGCAGTGTTCATAGGCAAATTCCAATTAGTTCTCTTGGTCATCAATGGGTTTCTGCAACGCAGTCCAGTCCCTTCAACGCACGACGGACCATCTTTCCACACTGTCTCTTGTGAAACTATGCATGAACCCGGGCCAAAGCATCCCGAACAAGAACGAAGAGTAGAGTAGAGTACCTCAGCTACACCGCCTCCTAAAAAGGTGTCAGACCCCCTCCCGCAAGGTTTAAAGCAGAGCGGGAATTTTTGGCGTCTGGAAAACCCCAGCGAACTCCGACGATTTCTAAGGTTGGGGAATCCAGCGTCGCATCCTAACTGGCAAGGGATCACTCGGTTATGTAACTACAATCTCGTTCTTGGCAGCAAACGTTGCTTTAGTGCTGAGAACGGATGAATCAAACACTTCTTCCAGCAGGAATTTCCTCGCGGTACTTGATGGCCTCTAGATTACTTCTCCAACAAGTTATCGCTGCTTGTTATCTTTGCTGCCATTAACTACTTTCAGCGATTCCTGGAAGGGCGCTCCTTCACACTTTTCGCTCATTATCGACCACTAATTAGGAAAAATCGTGAATTTTCTCAAAATTTTAATAATCTATAATTCCATTGGTAGTTGTGGGATAAAAAACTAACTAACTAAAATAAATAAAATCGTTCATGTAGCTTTTCTTCAATTTACAACAAGAATGTTAACATCTCCTTGAATAAATACTTAAACAATTCGTTCCTACGCTCCATGATTTTAAATTCTCTATGAAAACTCAAGGGAAAAGAAAGCATCATCCTTGCGATAAGATGGTTCAGGGAACACTCATGAATACTTCACGCTTAACAAGGAAACCCAAAATTTTTAGAGAAATTCAATGCGGTTATAAATCATTATTCCCTTAATGAAGATTTTTCTATAGCAATAGATGGAAATTTATGTGATTTTCTGTTTTTGTAACGGTCACTACGTTTCCCGCCTTGAGAGTCCTCGCACCTCCTTTCACCAAAGCCGCTGCAAATACATCCCATCCACGCGCTACCAACTCTTTAGCGCAAAATGACTTGACAAATCTTTTCAATCAAACTCACACACTCAAGCAAATCAAGTCAAATCATTGCAAGTCCAACCTTTTCTTTGCTTTCGATCCGATCTCGACTTTTTTATTTACTGCCCTCGACACCCAAAAGTTACTACGAAAATTCCCCGGGCATCTCACAGGAGCGAGCTTGTCGTGCCAACGGACAATGTTCGATTCCGCCTCGTGAAGTGTGAAAAATTCTGTTTGGTAAAAAGTCTGAAGAGTTTCGGGGCTCCATCGGTCAGTCTCCTACAAGTGCGGAAAAAGTCATTTGGGAAGTTGGTGACGGGCGCGAGAGTGTTAGTGCGTGTGGAACGTGCTGTCGTCGATGTGACAGACGACAGGAGACAGGCCTGGGCACATTGACAGCAGGAGACAAGGAGTAGATATTTTTTCGGGTTGCGATCTACAGTAAAATGCATGCAGTCGCCGTGGAAAAAGCGAGCTCGCCCGCGCCCGAGAATGGGGCGTCGAAAATGACAAAGAAAAAGAGCAAAACGAACCGCAAGCAACAGAGCCAGAAGTCATCGGGGCCCGTTCCGCCGCCGGCGGAGAATCATAACGTGAAAGGTAATAAAAACGTAAATCATTGCACAAATAATGGAACGACAGTGTCTATGGAAAACGGACAAGACGACACAAAGTCTCTAAGTGAAAAGCTGGATGGCGAGGGTCCCATAAAGGAAAACGGTTGTGCAGAAAGTGACCACCACGGCGAGGAAAATGGCGAGTTGGCGGAGATTGTCAACTCGAAAAAGCCAACGCGCAGTAAAAACCAGAAAAAACGCAACCAGAAAGGGACTCGCAGTAGTATAGAGAACGGAACAACTAAGATTGATAAGGAACCAAGTTCCGCATGTGAAGACAGCGACAAACTCTGTAACAATAACAACATCATTGAGAAAAGTCATGCAATCGACGAAAGTAGTCCCATTGCGAATGGAACCGATGACTGCCCTGTTCTAAGCACTCAATCGAATCACGTAATTCACGTTACAGACGGCGAAACGCCACCGTCATCATCATCATCTTCGCCTCAATCGAAATCATCCTCGACGTCACCGTCGTCAGCAACATCATCGTCACAGAAATCGTTGAGCCTGTCGCCAGGAACCTCGACATCCGCGCCGTCACCGCCGCCTAGCTCAAGTAATGAACAAATTAGCAATAAAACAAATGAAAGCCAAGGACTAGAATTAGGAAAGGAAGTAGGAAAAGAGTCAGCAACGTCGTCGCCCGACACCACGATACCAGCAGCAACTGCTCCCATTGCACCCAATGGGGAGGATGGCGCTGTGGGTGGCATTGACAGGAGCAATATAGTCATTGAATATAAACAATATGAATCGGAACTGCAAATGCAGGTAATTCGTCAAATTGGTTTTTCTCTTTTTTGAGTTAGGGTTGATGGCAGCTGGGAAAGGAATTTTTTGTGAGTGGAGGTTTCCTCATCGGAATTGTTTCAGTCCAGAGCATATGCTGCTTTACTTAAATCCAATGTTGGCTTTCTTAACACTTCTAATAGGCTCTCTTTTGGCAGGTCGTGGTAAGGGTTGCAATTAGATTTTACCTGCTCAATTGTAGCCATACCTGATAAAAAGCTTATTGGGTTAGGAACGTAATCAAATTGGAAGAAAAACATCCTTTGCTAATCGGCTAAAGTTGTGGCTGATCAGACAATCAAGTGGGTTATGCAGAGAGGTGGAAATCTTAAAAAGACGCTGCTCCGCCAGGTATCAGCAGGGTATGGGATTCTCACTCACATATCCCCGCGGGAGCAACGTGACGTATTAATTCGCGAGAAGGGCTCTGGTTTACACCAGTACAACTTTCCGGGCTTGTTCCAGTTCCCGCTGCTTTGCTTGTATCGCAATTACTGTTGTGTTTATCGCACTTCAATTTGCTGTGGACCTCAGCATCTCCTCTACGAAATTTTAGGATCCGATGACAGCGTTGAGAGCGTCGTTTAACCTCCTTCTTTCGTTCGCTAATCCCGGGACAGTGGAACATAACATATTCCGGGTCCTCGGGTGTAGCGGCGCATTCGGCACAGTCTGGGAACTCATCCAATCCGAAGCGATGCAAATACTTCCTGTGCCACCGTGTCCTCTAAGGAGTTGCGTTAGGTGATAATTCAATTTTCCATTTTTGCGCTCGACCCATCTCTCAATACCCGGGGTCAGTGTATGGGTCCAGCGGCCTTTTTCGAAATTATGCCAGCGTTGCTGCCGTCTCCTGTGCAGCTCCTTTCTAGTGGTCTTTAGGAAATTCGCAGTCACTTCGGCTGGATTCACCCTACTTCATCGATAGAGACAGTGCGCCTCATTCGCTAGAAGATACAAGGGAGGCATCTCCAAGATGACACACACTGCCTTACCAAATATCGTCCTATATGTACTCACACCTTTCACGCGATTGGCCGGTATGTCAAACTTACCATTCTCTGGTTCACTGTGTTATCTAGTAAGCGCGACCATACAGGAGCTGCGTATAGTAGGATGGATTTCAGCATCCCTGCGATAAGCAGCTGGCGACTAGATTTTGGCCCTCCAATATTAGGCATCATCCTTGTTAGAGATGAGCTAAGCTTTGCTGCCTTTTCGCGCGCATAGATCCAGATGCCCCTTGAAGCTCAGCTTGACATCAGTCATTACCCCCAGGTATCCAATGATCGATTTTGAAACGACCTCGATATTATCAAACCGGATTTTGTCAGTGTTGCTTTTCCTGCGATTGGTAATAAGGACCGTCTCCGCCTTATCTTCTGCCATTCCAGTTTCACCATTTGGAGCCATGTTTTGATGGCTTCAATGGTTTCGCTTGCATACAGCTCCACGTCCTGTTGGGTTTCGCAACTACTACCACTTCTAGGTCGTGTGCAAAACCAATTAATGTTGCCTCCTTTGGCACACGAAGGACGAGAACCCCGTCGTTCATTATGTTGCACATCAGGGGTTCCAATACGGAACTTTAGGAAACACCTGCGGTCCGTCGTCCGTCTCGTACCAAAGAAGTCTCTCCGAAAGGTAACTCTCGATTATTCGAGCTAAGTAACCAGGGATTCTCAATTTAGCCAGGGTGCCCTCAATCCAATCCCAGTTGGCCAAGTTAAAGGCATTGCTGACATCCAGCGTCACCAACAGCAGCACTTACCAGCGGCCGATGCCTCCCTGGCCAGGTTTACGATTGTTGTAATGGCATCGATTGTAGGCTGCGCTTTACGATACCCGTACTGTCGCTCCGATAGGCCATCCGCTAGCTCGACGAACGGAAGCGGCGTGTTGTATACCACCCTCTCCAACATCTTCCCCATAGTATCTAAAAGACAGATAGCGCGATGTGAAGAGGGTGCGCCAGATGATTTTTGGGACTTCGGTAGCAGAACCCACCTTTGCCTTTTCCACTGCTTGGGAAACACTCCTTCCACCATGCACGATTCCAATGTGCTTATAAAACATGCGGGCCTGATTTTAGCTACCAACTTCAGGGTTTTGTTCGGAATCCCATCCAATCTCGGAGCCTTATTATCACTAATTCGTCCAAAAATCTCCCGTAGTTCTTCCTCGGTAACACCGGGGATTGTGAAGACGTCCTTGTATACCGTTGGTTGAGGTCCACTTTCTTCCTGTTGTGGGAAAAGAATTGCGATTATTTTGATCAGGAACCGCGGGCACGTCATTTGGGTTGATTTTTGTCCACGAATCTTGTTCATTAAAACCTTGTAAGCAGCACCCGACGGGTTCGTATTTGCTTCAAGGCATAACCACTTGTAGCAATTCCGTTTAATTTCCCGTATAGCCCTCTTAAGGCTGCTTCGAAGATCGCCCTATTCCTTCTTCGACTGCCGTTGTTCTGGCTTCCCTCTGGTCTTTTGGTAAAGCTTCCTCGCTCGCAGACACGATACCCTCAGTAGCGCGATTTCTTGGTTCCACCAGTAGCTGGGGATGTAATCCCTAGCAGCAAGTTTAGCTTTCACCGTACATTGTTGTTCTTCCTAGGAAGGTGATTGTCGTTGCATGATTAACGATTGGCCCTACCAATTCCTTGTGAACACCATGGTGGATTCTCTGTGTTAATTGGCTGGTTAAGGTAGACACGTGTCTTATCAACATCTGGTTGCAGTCTGAGCATTATTTCGATTCCTCGCTCTCCATTTTGCTGCAGGCAGTCTTTTGTAGAGGCTTTTGCTATTGTTTTCTGGTTGTGAAGATCGGAAATAGTGTTATATGGGGCATATTACGTGAAACACATCTAAGCTTACCAGTTCACGCCAGGATTGCCCACGTAGCATGTAGCATGGGTTGGCAAACACCCCTTTGTGGGATAAAGCGTGTCAACCACATGAAATGCGTTCCGATTTCCTGAGATCCCTGCACTGTTTCTCTATTGTTCTGCGCCAAATGTGCTTGGGGCGACTAACTCGTCGGCCATCATGGGTGAGTAAATTGTCGCGCCTCCTTAATGTATGACCTTTCCACTGCCATTTCGATCTTCCGATCACACGTACAAGTGTCAAGCCTGTGTGCTGACCAAGTTCTTCGTTTGAGATAGTATCACGTAGCATGTACCCTTATTAATAGTCATTGGCAATCCAATTGAATAAGAGCCTTGAAGCGTGTTAGAGCACTTCATTCAAGATCGTAACGGTACGCTACAGGAAGTAAGTTGTAGGAGGCAATATGATCAGCATTGCGCTCGCCAGTGATCATTACTCTGATTTGGTCTCAACTTGATATTGGTGTTCTGATTGTTGCATTACTGAATTTCGAACAAAACAGCAAATACAGGTTTAGTGCTCATAATGCATCGAGCGACATCAGTTCGGCGCCAACAAAACGCTACCAAAATATACAAATTGTTTAACTCCCTCAATGTTCCGCACATTAATGCAGATAAGAAGAGTGCAATGATTAGTCAAACGAAATGCTTTGGTTTTGTGGGTATTCATTTTCAGTTCGACTCTGGTTGTCCCCTTCTCCAACACCAGAGTCATTTGGCCAAGACCCATGTTTAGATGAAAGGGCAAACAGATGTCATCAATGTAATCGAGATGTTTGAGGGAAGATGGCATTGTCCATTGAACTCTTCTACCTTCTCCGCCCAAGAGACGAAAAAGAATCATTGATATCGTGCAACCCCATTGGACTCCGCTTTGGATTTACTTAAAAAACCAAAAAAGATCAAATTTTAATAGAATGTCAGTATTTCGAGAGTCTCTTCCTTTTAGTCTAGACTATAACTCATTGAGGAAGAGGACAACTGGTTCTCGAAATATCGGTATAGGAAAAATAGAAAATCTCTTTCGGCATTCTATGAAAATTTAATCTATTTTTGGAGTTTCAGCTATAAACAGTCGGACAAAATGACATTGACAAGAGTAGAATCCGCTTTGGATTTCAAATTCTTCTGAGATTTCATTACGATACAGTACGACGCGAGGTGCACGCACTCTTTGTAGTTACGGAGGAGCCGCGCGAGACCACCAACGTGTTGGAGCTGAGAAGGCAAATGGTCACACTTACGGCAAATGTGGTCACACTGACGGCGATAATGAATGCTTTACGCTTAAGAGAGCAGTCACGAACACTTTCGACGTCCGCCTCAAGAAATGAGTATTCATGTAGCCATAACGTCGCGGTTGGCATTGAAATGAGGCGTGTACGGTTCAGGCCACTAAATGTACCAGTACATGCACTTTTCTCTCGAATCCAAAAAAACGGAATTCGTTCAGGAACGCGGCGACGTTTAGCCGAAGCGCCGCAACACGCTCTCTCACAGTGTACGACGTCTTGATAGGCTCAATTATCTATTAGACAAGCGCGCGGAAGTTTGGATCCTCTCCGTCTTCAGACTCAACAAGTTTTTTTCTGTTTTTAGCGGTAGCAAACTCCGCGCCCATTCCAACTTACTGCTACAGGGAAATGGACATGAGTCTTAGCTTCCGTAGTTGCGATATTTTTGGAGTAGTGCGTGGATGCGTTGATAACGTCCTCAAAAATGATGGAAAAAGTGCTGTTTGCACAGTCAAGCATAATGTTTAACATCATGTCACACTACTGCCTCTCCAATCTTCTCGTTGTTGCGCAGAAAGTGCTTGAGTAGCTACTTAACGCAACGTATATGCAGACCTTCCGATAGCAGTTGATCCTTTTTACGTTATTTGGTCTCCAAGCCCAAGGGCGAGTGAGACTTTTTGGGGATATAAACGCCTGAATGCTCAGACGATTCCGGAGCGGTACTTTGCGCATTATTTAGCCAACTTTCGTGTTTTCTCGACCTTCAATATCGCCAAGGCTTACCATCAAAGCCCTGTAGCTCCTGATGATATTCCAAAGTCAGAAATTTGCACATCTTTTAGACTCTTCGAGTTCACACGGATGACTTTTGGTCTATGCAAAACGAAGCAAACCTTCCAGAGATTCATCGACTCTGTACGAGTACTATGAAACTTGTACTATTTTCGATTTTGAGCATTTGGCAAATTTCGATTGTATTTTTCAACGTCTCTTTAACAATGGCTTAATTCTTAACGATGAAAAGTACAGATTTCTCCAGCAGCAGGTGAAATTTCAAGGCCATGCCATCACCACTGACAGCATACAACTCGACCCAGGCGAGATGCAAACGATCGCGACATTTCCGCTGTCAAAGGTGGTAAATTTCTACCGTCGTTTCCTCCCCAAAGCCACTCACCGCGATCCTGTCTGGTGCCAAGACCAAAAAATCGTTGGAGGTTATGTTGTCTTCAGAAGCTCTCCAAAAGTTTAGAACCATCAAGCAACAACTTGTAGATGCTACACTTTTGGCGTTACCTCAGTAGAATGCAACCCTAGCCGTGTTCTTCGGTGCCTCAGATATCGCAGTAGGCGCCGTCACATTTAGCAGCCGTTGGGTTTCTTCCCAAAACAGTTGAATCCAGCTCGACGGAAATACAGTGCTTATGATCGTGAATTACTGGCCGTGTATCTGAGCATCAAGTGCTTTCGTTTTTCTCTTGGAGGAACGGACCATAAGCCCCTAACTTTTGCTTTAATGCATAAGCCCGACAAAGCGTCCCCCCGCCAATTTCGGCACTTAATCTCCATCAGCTCAACATGTATCCAGTAAAGACAACTTAGTTGTTGATGTTTTGTCTCGGACCTTATAGAACAATATCCCAGTCGCAGTTGATTTTCCGGTAATCATTGTCGTCCAGAAGGATGACGCAGTTCTTCACAGGCACAGTATTCAGCTTAACTTCCTCTATTTGCTGCGAGATCTCCGAAAAGGAACCTAGACAATTATATTCCAGCTGCTTTCCGTTAAAAAGCGTTTCTCGCGGTGCACGATTTGGCGCACCCCAACATTCGAACAAAGAACCGGCTAGTCTCCGGCAAATATTTTTGGTCAATCATGAATTCTTGGGTCAGAAAAGTGCAAGATCACTAGATTTGTTAAGAAGGAATTAGATATATTCCGTAAGTCAACAAGCGCTTCCACACCATACACCTCATTCAAGGTTTTACGCGTTGGCCTGAGGCAATACCTCTGATGGACGCCACAGCATAGATATGTGCTGAGGCCGAGAGTGGATTCCGCTCTTTAGTGTTCGCACCGTAGTCAACACAGACCAAGGAATGCAATTCGAATCCATTCTTTTCTCAGAGCTCGAAAAGCTCCTTGGATTCAAACGCCAACGGACAACCGCATACCATACACTGTCAAATGGGATGCTAGAACCTTGATCGGCCTTTCATTCTGCTTAGCCTCCGTACAACTGTCTGCGAAGAATTTGTTGCCAGCCCTGCTGTACGAGGAGAGCCTACGGTTACCGAGCGACCTGGTCCTCGATAAAAGAAACAAATTATTGCTCCTACTAAGGGAGACCTTTCCCAAATTGAATCCGCCTCACCGCGGGCCGAAGGCTTTCTCGCCGAAAACTCGCTGGCTGTTCTATAAAAAAATCCAATGAAGAAAGCCGTTAGGGCAAACGTGTACACTATAACGGCGATTTGTCCAGGCCACTGCCCTATAGAAGACTGTGGCATCTGACTTGGCATACTCTATAATGTACATTGTCAATGTACAATGGAGAAGAACGAAAGACTCTTAGACATTTCCTTTGGTATTTCTAAATTCTAACCACAGCCAGGTCGGAAACTAGGTAAACGCTGAGAATCCCTAAGAGATTCCTGGTTGTAGGGTGACTGAGCTACTATGTTTCGCGAACGCTACAGATTGGCTCTGACGATGTGAGCCGACTCGATTCTGTTCCCCTTTCCGCTTCCCACAAAAATCTATATTAGAAATCAAAATGGCCCACCACAGCGTGAACTGAGCTCCCTGGAGCGGCCATTTGTACCTATCTAGTCCGTAGAACTGTTTCCATTTTCCCATATATGGCATTGGATTCAATGCCTTTAGTGACAAGAGTAGCCCTAATGGGTCGTAAATTGTTTATGTTTCCCATTTTATTACACTTATTCGTAATTGAGTTAATTTTCAATCCCATGTTGCTCATATATTTCCTTCTCCCACAGGATATTATGCGCCTCATTCAAAGTGAACTATCCGAACCATATTCAATATACACCTATCGTTATTTCATATACAACTGGCCAAAGTTATGCTTTTTAGCGGCACACGGTGATGAATATGTTGGAGCAATAGTTTGTAAGTTGGATATGCATATGAACGTGAAACGTGGATATATTGCAATGTTAGCGGTTAAGAAGGAATATCGTAAACTGAAAATAGGCACAACACTAGTAGAAAAAGCAATTGAGGTAAGTAACCGACAGTTACCTTGGATTTATCCATCAATCAATGACTTACTTTGATCTCTCTGCTCTTTGCCAGGCAATGCTTGCCGACGATGCTGATGAAGTCGTACTTGAAACTGAAATGAAAAACACACCCGCCCTTCGATTGTATGAAAATTTAGGTTTTGTCAGGGATAAACGATTATTTCGATATTATTTGAATGGGGTCGACGCCTTACGTCTTAAATTGTGGTTTAGATGAGACTTTCTCTAGGTTAAATGTCTTCATTTGTTCTTAGTTCTAAATTTTTATTGTCATACCAACAAAGAATCGGATAAAAGCTAATAAAACACAAAAGCAGCAATCTTGTAAAACAACACAGAAACAAGCAACGTTTAACGAACAAGTTTACATCAAAATTGGACGAAAATAATATAATCGAAAGTAGAAAAAATTAAAATTCATTATTCAATGGGCAAGAAATACACAAAAATTGATAAAATATTGGAGAAATAATCTTATTGGGCATAAACACGAATTACTCTAAAACAGAATCACACACACATGAACACGGACGAAGAATTGTTTCTTTTTTTTTCTTCTACAAACTTGTGCGACTCGAGTCATTAGTCATTGATTTCATCTGGGAAAATCGCAAAAAATAATTGACTGACGCATCGAAATGTAAAAAGGTAACAAATTTCTAATAATTCTAATTGATCATCAAGAAACTCTCCTTGCAATTTATTTATTAAAAACAACACGTAGATGAAAGCAAACAAAACCTGTACAGATATTTCGTTGTAGATTTTTTTCTTTCGTTGATTTTATAAAGCACGAGGACATTTCGGGTGGTCTTCGTTCATTGGATTCGGATGTAGCGTAGGCCGATCGTTGTTTTTCTAGCCAACTAGTTGAATACTATTCTGTGTCTTCTTTAACGTTTTAATCTGTATTCTTACTTCATACCTTATACACAAACCGTATGTGTTTCTGTTTTCTGACTTTTTCTATTTTACCACTAATCGATATTGTGTGTAACCCTCTATCCGCTAATCTCTTCACGTTAAAACGGAAAGCGGAAACGAAATTCAAGTGAAGGGAATAATAATAAATTAACTGGAAACTTGGTGAGGCGGGTGGAAAATATAATTTTCCTCTTCCGAACTTGAAATCTATGTGTTCTAGTTTATTTCTTATCTACATACATGCATATATATATTCGCGCTCTCATTTTGTGTAATAAAATGCACGCAAATTACATTTACCGCCAAAAAATGGAAGATAAAATAAGTGAATACAAAACAAGGAGGAAAGGCAAAAGTATGTGAAAAAGAAATCAATAGATAACATTATAAATATCTCTAGTAATATGTGCGGATAAAAAGTATATAAAAAAATAAATTAATACTTAGATTTATTTATATTTAATGAAAAACAAAATTTAAAAAAGAAAAAGGATAATGTACTATATATATTGGAAAATAAGAAAAAAAGGAAGATTATTTGTGCTGTCTTTATTTGGATTCGAAGAAGCAACAGTGATGGCGTCATATTTTGGATGGTAGCTCCTCTTACCTGACGATGTTCCCCTAAATCTAGATGCAGTAGTCCTGAAGTGGTTATTGTCATTCGGCTGCATATGAGGCACAAGGGTAGAACAGTTTTTTGTTGAATTTTCATTTATTTTCTTTCAAGGAATCTTCATCAATTGATGCTTCGAGAAATGATGGCTCAAAGCTCTGTGATTACAGCGGCTCTCGCAGATCACCCGCGCTATCGTGGCCTGTGTGGACTCCGGGTCGCTGGAGGTGCCATCTGCCACGGTTGATGTCAGCTTCCGGAAAAGGACGTTCGGGTAGTCGCGCCCAGACAATTTGCTGGTACCACCATAAATTCGGAGCTCAAGCGACAAAATGTACCACCGGACGCAATTTCTATGCAAAAATCTAGACTCGCTGGGAGCCTCGGCGGCGAATATATGAAGCGCCTTATCACGTCGCCTCACAATTTTCGACTGTTGTTTTAGGGTTGACACGGGGGGTGTTGATTTTCTCCGTACACCATCCACTCCTCTCCGATCCGCACTTGCGGCTACAGGCAGGTGGACGTGGAGTCTCGGATTGGATCGAACGTTTTCGTGGCAATTTGTTTCGGCTGACATTAACACCCCCATTTTAGGCGCAAACTTTCTGTATCACTATAGTCTATTGGTGGCCTGTAAAATAAAGCCCTGATAGGCCCCGCAACCTACATGAAGTCATCGGGAAAAATTTCCACCTGCGCAAACGACACTTTTTCGATTGTTTCAGAGGACATTGCCGACCATCGCATTCGCGCACTTCTGTGAAAATATCGCATCACTACTGCTAAACGTAGTTTAAGCCGGTTAAGCACGACGTGTAGCACCACATCAACATTACCGGCTACCCGATCTTCTCAAAGTTCCGTCCCCTATCACCCCAGAAACTAGCTGTTGCAAAGGTAGATTTTGATGATTTCATGAAACTGGGTATATATAGACCTTTCAATAGCTCTTGGTCACCTCCACTCTAAATGGTACCTAAGCCAAATGTCGAATGGAGGCTCTGTGGAGATTATAGGCATCTGAATGCTCAGACAATTCCTGACCGATACCCGATTCCACTCAACCATGACTTCGCTCATTCATTGAAAAATTGCCGTATTTTCACGACTTTGGATCTGTAGTTCCCGAAAACATATCGAAAACGGCTATTTGCACACCTTTCGGGCTCTTCGAGCTTGTCCAACGCAGCGCAAACATTCCAGAAATTCATCCACTCTATCTTACGGAACTTAAACTTCTGTTTCGTCTAGATGGCTGATGTTTTGGTTGTCTCTTCAACCGAATTTCTCGCCCACATGATCAACCCCGACGGAATTCAACCACTCCGAGTCAAGGTTGAAACGATCAGAAATGTTCCCCTGCCAATGACGGTGAAGGATCTGGGAAGGTTTCTGGGCATGTTTCATTTCTATCGTCGTTTCCTATCCAAGGCCGCTCATCACCAAGCGATCCTCAACGCTTACTTGTCTGAGCCCAAAACAAAAGACTCCCACAAGGTTGCGTGGCCTACTGATGCCGTCCAGGCGTTTGAAACTGTCAAACAAAAGCTGCTTGACGCTATAATTCTGGCATTTTCTTGGCCTGATGCACACCTCGCCGTATTCATCGATGCCTCAGACACGGTGGTAGGGGCCGCTCTTCACCAACTGGTGAATCGAATCTGACAACCGTTGAGCCTCTTTTCGAAACAACTCAAACCAGCTCAACGTAACTTCAACACCTACGTTCGTGAGCTACTCGCCGCGTGTCTCTCTATTAAATACTTTGGTTTCTCCATTAAGTGCAGGCCCTTCATGGCGACGGTTATTTAATGGAAGTCCTTCAACAAATCGATTCTGGAAAACACACGTTTGCCAGAAAGGTTCATGGTGACATCCTCGATGTGTCGCATTGGATATTTGTTCGGAGTGGTCACAGCGTTGAGGTGGTGGTAGTCTAAGCACGTTCGCCAGGAACCGTCTTTCATTGGCGCGAGGTATACGGGGCTTGCCCAGCGACTCTTGGAAGGTCGGCAGTAACTTTTGCTAATCATAGACTGCAATACCTCTTTCACAACTTTCAACTTTTCAGGGTTAAGCCTGGGAGGGCAATCTAATACCGGTGGGCCGACGGTGTGTGGTTTACATGAGAAGCCGCCGGTGGCGCCAAACACAATGAGAAGCCTCTACTTAAGCGTCTGGCGTCTATTAGTGTTGGGCGGCGTCTCTCAAATGTCCGCCACGTAGGCCAAGATCGACATATCTAACTCGGTCACAACTCTGTCGAATGGTGCTGCGTCGCTAGTAATATAATTGTTTCGAAATTGCCCCTCGACGTGTACGAACCACAGATCTGGCTTACTTTGCTTAAAAAGGGGCTAGATTGAGCGTAATTGCATTTACATGGCTATGACGCTTGAGGCCTTGAGTCAGAAGCCGTGTTCGTGGGCATCCGTCGCCAAAACATCGGAAAACTAATGCAGACGCTATGGAATTCGGCAACCGGTGGCGTCATCAATTAGAGCCGATTAATAGTTCCGATGATCTTTCTGGTCTTAAGTTTTTAGTCGACACGCGTACAGATGTTTCCGTTATTCCGCATCCTCGCCGCACGAAGAAACCTAAGCCTGCTGTAGCTAAACTATTTGCTGCCAATGGTTCCATCATCGACACTTGTGGTTAGCAAGCACTAACCGTCTGCCTTGGTTTTCGCCGAGAATTTACATGGAATTTTTTCGTTGTCGACGTTTCTTGTCCGATCCTTGGTGCCGATTTCATTAAGTATTTCGGTTTAATCATCGATATTAAGAGACAGCGCATTATCGATCCTCAAGCAAAATTGCCTTCACGAGGATATTTGCACTGCATCGAATACCATTCGGTATATACTGTGTCAGAGGACTTAGAGTACCATAGGTTGCTTAAGCAGTTTCCAAATGTAACGAAGTCATCCGTTCATGTCAACAGGCAGCATGGAGTACGGCATCATATTATTACGAACGGACCTCCAGTGGCGGAAAAGCCTCGTAAACCCAAACCAGAGAGACTTAAATCAGCCAAACAGGAGTTTGCATACATGCTTAAGATGGGTTGCTGCCGACCGTGGGCATCGCCGTTGCATCTAGTGCCCAAGAAGGACGGCACATTTCGTCCTTGCAGTGACTACCATCGGCTTTACGCCGCAACCAAACCGGATTGGTGCCCTATGCCTCACATTCAGGACGCAGTCTCTGGATTAGCCAACCGTATTTCGAATCAATGTTAACGTAAGACTGGTTAATGTGTCGTCAAACATACTCAAACCAGCCTTTCTGATTTCCACATCATCAGCATCGCAAAGCCAACCGGAGAGAAGTTCTTCGAATCCTATCGATCTTATTACGAAGCCTAGCAAATGAGTTTCATTTGCTACAACGCCATCAAATGAGTTAAACGTCAGCCAGTTCACATCATTGTCACAACCGATGCCAGCATCCGTTGACGGTACTTGGAAGCCAATCAACCCACGACCGGCTCACATCACAAAGGTGTGTAGGAGAAAAATTAAACCGAATCAAAATACTTAGGGGGAGTATTGTAACGATCCGACCTTCAGCGATTGACCGCCATGAGCGTTACCATCAGCATGTAGCAAGCATTTAAACACATTCTATTATGACGAAATATAAATGAGTCTAGTGTAATACGTCGTAGTAGTCGGAGCGACTCTCGCAAATATAGTAAATACACAGTTATTAAGGTATTATTTTGTATTCCTCTTTGGGCAGCAAAGTAACGTAGCAGTAATAAACAAACGTCATTGCTCAAGCCGCTACAGAGTGGCGGCCCCGTATGCTGCAAGCCTATCAATAGTGGTGCCATCTAAGTCTCTGAGGGTTGTTCAGGGATAACTAAGTTTGCATGGTAAGTATTAGTAACCATTGGGGTTTCTAAGTCGGATAAGCAGATCATCAAATGAAATAGTTGGCTTTGAAATGACGATGTCCAAATGAAGACCTATGAGTTTCTAATCGATGAAACGCTGGTCAATTGGAAAACTGCTGACATCTTGAGTAATTTTACATGTCAGCGCCACACAAATTGAAGATGCAATCAAATAATTGAGACTTGCGAAAGTTAGAGGACCTACCAGGATAACATCGCAGCCAAACTCTGAAAACGCGAGCTGGAACTCAACTCCCTGGATCAGTGAGGAACTGCTGCCGTGGTACACGCTGCGTGGTGAATTCCCTAGATTAAGAGAAGGCGATAGGTCGCTTGCCACACAAACTAAGCTGGTAGATTACCTAGTTCCGGCAATCCGAAGAATAAATGCCAAAATTTAATTTCTAAAAACACTTGATATACTCTCAAAACTGACTTTACAAAAATTAGTCGTAATTATAAATATATTCACGCTAGACAGCCAACTTTTCATCACCTGGCCGCCTTCCCACCAGTCTTTCCGCCTAATTTTGCTTGCAGTTGTTTTAAATCATTTTTCGCTTGCGCACGGGCGTTGCGCACTTGACTTTTGACCGTCGAATTCTTGAATTCCAAATTTCGATGCTCTCCATCCGCTGATGAATCGTCAAAAAGCTCACTCACTTCTACCAAGCGTGGCTTGAAAAACATATTTGGGCGAATGATGGTTTTCTCTGGAGTCCGGAAAAGATTCAATAGACCCCAAGGTTCTTCCCTGCTTTCGTTCGATGTGTTTCGCTCCATATCCGACTCCAGGATCCAAGCAGCATTTCGTACTTCTATCCGGAATCGTTCGCACTCTTCCAGGCTAATGTTTTTGCTCACGTTCAAGTGCTGTTCGAGCGGATTTATGATGTACATGGCCGAGTGGTCGGGTTTGACTATGTTTCGTGCCTCATTCAAGGAAATGGCGCGATTGTTGAAGTCAAATTGTGAATAAAATTCGAAAAATTGCAGTAAAAGTTCGGTCAACGAACTTTTGTTTTCGGTTTTGAATGGGAGGTTTCGGACATCGCGCAGGAAGGAGCAGTTTATGCCGTCCTCGGTGACTCGGAGATCATTTGATTTGGCTGATTTCACAAAAAGGCTGATGGGCGGCAGGATAGGCTCCTTTAGCTGTTGTAGATAGAAAATGACGAGACAAGTGAGTGAGAAGTTTGTAATCCAGCGTCCAGGCGAAGGATTGGTGAGTCCACAGGTCTGCGCCCATCGCCGTAGACAGAACGTGAGGGGTCGCACGCGATCATCGATTTGCCCAAACATGTACAGGAGCTCGGACATATAGACACCGGTCCTATGAGATAGAGAATTGATAAAACAGAGCTACTCGAGGGTCGGCTATTTACTTACAGATTACTCATGGACAAGTCCACCTCTAGGTCCAAATGCTCATGATGGAATTTTATTATTGGCACCCTCGCCTGGAGAATTCGACGAACATGGTACACGCCAGGCAGAAAAAGATGCAATAAATCGCCAATGCATTCCATCTGCCGCTGCATTTGTGATCGTCCATTGCTTAGTGTTTCTTTGGTGTGAAATACAAGTCGGGAATCGATTGACTTACACCCTAAATGGGAGTCCTTGTCAAACCGCAGAATCAAGTCCAAATCGCATCCCATTCTCCCAAATCCATTCACGCTTGAACCGAATGGTAGAGCGTTTGCGTTCGGAAACATTCCGGCAATTGTGGATTCGACTTGACGAGCGGCAAGGAATCTCAACCGCGTCCCTAAGTCGTTCAGGACTGTCGATCGATGCAGAGTCTGCATCTGGCCCTCCACGTCCTGTGAAGCCATTAACAAGTCGTCAAGTTCATTGTTGGGAATGGTGTGGATGCCGTCCAAGCTACTGAGACTTGTTTTGGGGCTGGCGCTTTTCGCGGGGCTTCCCTTCTTCTTCCCGGCTCGGAACCACAAGAAAGGAGACCGGATCGGTACCCCTGACAGATCCTCGTTGAAGCAAGATGAACTCATAGCCGCTTCAGCGCTCGATTCTGTTTGGAACTCGACGAGGATGTAGTGGAGTTCGTCGTGAGAGAGCTTGTAATGGTGGCAGCCTTCGATCTCCCCGAACTGCTGGCAGTAGGTGAAAAGTTCTGAGAAGGACCTCTCGGAGTTGACCTGCACCACTATGCTTCGATTGGCTTGTTGACGACGATCGGCAATTACATCTTCCAGCGTTCCTGCAAAGGAGGGGTTGCAATTGGATTTTATGAAAGTCCGTGCGGTCACTCACGCATTTCCTGGGTCGAACTCCATCGTTGTTGTTGTTCGGCTAAGCGAAGATTTGCTGCGTTTCGACGATGGAAGTGTAGATTGCGCCAGCATGGACGCAGTAGCTTGTGCATGATTTGGATAAATGCCGGCTCCAGTTG
Source organism: Hermetia illucens (assembly GCF_905115235.1). Lineage (NCBI taxonomy): Eukaryota > Metazoa > Arthropoda > Insecta > Diptera > Stratiomyidae > Hermetia > Hermetia illucens. The sequence continues at coordinate 10,074,114 of NC_051852.1, forward strand.
AAAGTCACTACATAGCTCCAAACACGGGTCCAAGTGGAGGAGGTTATATCACGGATTTGACATTTCTCCATGCAATTTCAAACAGCTGCACTTTAGGCCCGGTTTACACAAGCAAGAAATTTGTAGTAGAATGTACACAAAAATCTGCTCCAGAATTACTCAAATTGTCAATTTGACGTTTCCCTTCATACACGTGCAGGCTTTGGAGACTGTGGTTGCGCTTCCATGATTTTGTGGAAGAATTAAAGTATAATGGCAAAGGACGACGAAAATGGCGAAGAAAATGACGGGATATTCAAGGATCCCCGCTTCTCCCATCTCGTCAACGATCCGCGGTTTCGTCAACTCCCAAAAACCGCGCGCAAAGTGAAAATTGACAAACGCTTCCAGCCTATGTTCAGTGATGATAAATTCCGCGTGAAATACACCGTCGACAAATACGGGCGAAAAGTGAATAAATCTTCCAACGATGATCTGCAGAAGTTCTACCAACTCGAGTCTTCGTCAGACGAAGAACAGGAAGAGGAGGACATTCGCAAGGAGGAGGAGGCTATCACAAATGATGACTTGGAAGAAGATGGAGGAGCGCTTTCTTCGAATATTATGGAAAAGTTGCGATCGTCAGATGTCGACTATTCCCGTGGCGAGGGGCGGCTGCTTACTGATAGCTCTTCGGATGAGGAGAGCAGCGAGGACGACGAAGAGGAGACGTACATAGAACATGTTTGGGGGGAACTGGATCGCGACGCGCCAAGGACTGACGAGTCGACCTCCCGCTTAGCAGCTTGCAACATGGACTGGGACCGCATCAGAGCCTCAGACATTATGGTACTTTGTAACTCATTCCTTCCCCCCGGTGGGTCCATCCTTAGTGTGAAAATTTACCCGTCTGAGTTTGGAAAGCAGCGAATGGCAGAAGAGGACCTCCATGGTCCACCTGAGCTAACCAGAAAGGAACAAGGCTCAGAGGAAGATTCGGACGAAGAACTGGTGAAGGAGGTCGACAGCGACGTCGAGGAAGGAGACGAATATCACATGGAAAAGCTACGACAATATCAGCTGAATCGGCTGAAATATTACTACGCCGTCATTGAGTTCGACTCAGTTAAAACGGCAGACAAGGTCTACGCAGAATGCGATGGTCTGGAATACGAAAGTACGGCAACCAAGTTTGATCTCCGCTTCATTCCTGACGACACCACTTTCGACGATGAGCCTAAGGATGTGTGCACTGAATTGCCTGACTTGAGTAAATACCAACCACGAATATTCACGACGACTGCCTTGCAGCAGGCAAAAGTCGAGCTAACTTGGGACGAGACTAGTGTGGAGCGCAAGGAACTGGGCGAAAAACTGCTCAGCGGCAAAACATCAGAAATCAGTGACGCTGACTTGCGGAAAGTCGTGGCATACAGCAGCGAAGAGGACAGTGACGAAAAGGCTGAATCGTCGGGGGACTCCTCTGACAGCGAGGAAGGTGATAAGAATCCGATAAACAAGTATAAAATGCTCCTTCAAGAGATAAACAAAACCGAATCGGAAAAAGCACAGAAAAAGTACGAAATGGAGTACACATGGGGCATCAACACAGACAAGAAACCAAAAGACTCCGAGCTTGAGAAAAAGAAAGCTCTGACTCCGATAGAAAAAGTCCTGCTTAAACGCAGCGAGAAAAACAAACGAAGAAAGGAGGAACGCCGCAAGAAGAAACTCGGCGACGCAGCAGAGAACGAGTACAGTTCGGACGATATGCCGAGCGACATTGACCTCAACGATCCCTACTTTGCGGAGGAGTTTGCCAAAGGGGACTTCCAAGAGCCGGTCAACAAGAAGAAAACAAAGAAATCCAAGTCAAAGGATCCTGAAAACGACGAAGACGAAGAAAACAAAGCTAAAGAACTCCAACTGCTCCTAGATGACCCCGAAGAAGGTGAGAAACAACACTTCAGCTTGAAAAAGATCCAGGACGCGCAGAACGAATCAAAATCAAAGAAACGACGAAAGAAACTGAAGAAATCCCGTCAGGAAATTGAGGCGTCCAAATCAAAAGAGGAAGACAATTTCGAAGTGAATTTAAGCGATAATCGATTCGGTGCCATCTACACTTCGCATCTTTTCAACATTGACCCAACCGATCCACATTTCAAGAAGACAAAAGGAATGGAATCGATCATCCATGAGAAGCTCAAGAGACGACAGGACAAAGGAACTGCAGGACAGGATCATGATCGGGAAGGCGACGAGGATGAGGAAAGTGCAGCAAAACGGCCGAAGAAGAATTTGGAGAATCGAATGCTTATTAAGAATATTAAAAAGAAGATTATGGGAAGTCAGAATCGCAGTTGAAATAGATAATTTTAAATTAAGTGTTGTGTTTTTATCATGGAAACGAGTAACCTTTAGATTCGCATGTTACGCTGTGGTTCTGCTCAGTGTTTCGACTGATTTTTGCTGATGATCTTATGCGCGACTTTTGTTTCCGAACACTACTTACCGCTTCCTTGATGTGTTCATTAAATCTAGTCGTTATCAGGCGCACATTATTCGGACGATCCCGCCTTTTTTCCTCCGCTGCCAAAGAATTCTTGACGCCTTCCAGTAAATCCTGCAAGGTGGACGATCAACTCGAACCTATGACCTCCAGTTGGATCTTTTTTATCCAATTCCTGATGTTATTAAAGAGGCAGGAATATGGGATACTTATCCGTCTCCTGGTTCTCCCCTTATGCTGCGAGAATAGTGTTGCTTAACTTTGCTTACGATCAGCTTCTAAATAGTCTGACGATTATATCCGTCCGAATAGCTGAGCTGTTAGAGCACAAGGTTGTCGTACGGAAAGTCGCGGTTCAAATCTCACTGGTGGCAGTGGGATTTGTATCTTGACTTGACATCGGATACCAGTCGACCCAGCTGTGAATGAGTAGCTGAGTCAAATCAGGGTAATAATCTCGGGTGAGCGCAATGTTGACCACATTGCCTCCTACAGTGCTCTAACACACTTCAAGGCCCTGAGCGAATATTATTATATCCATTCTTAATAGCGGTGTCAATAATAGGCTGTCGTTCCTTATTAAAGCCGTATTCCGAAAGCGGGTATGTGATCAGTCGGTGAATCATGCAATTACAGGCTGCCATTTTTTGTGGAAAGTCTATGGTGTGAAGTTGGTATTATTCTCTGCGTTGCTGTAGGCTTACGGTATACCTCAAACTTAAGCTTCCCACTACAGCTGACGATATTCAGATCTAGGAATGGTAGAGCCCCATCCATTTCAACCTCTAGGGTAAACTCGATTTTATGATGAATCTTGTTTATAGAGAAGATGACCATGTCGAAATCGTTTCTTCCAACAATCGCAAATACGTTGCCTACATACCTAAATCATACTTTCTTTGCATTATCACAAGACCTGCCTTTGGTAATCGGCTAGCAGCAGGTCGAATGGCACTGCGGTAGATTTTGGATTTGAGCCATTTGTTGACTCGTCAGTTACAGAGAATACCAATTGTGCAGCGACATTTTATCCAAGTTGTACTGACTGTCAAATCAATTTAATTCAATGGAATTGTATGGCGCATTGCATAACGCATCGGCCGTTCACGTAGAAAGTTAAAAAAAATGAATTTTCGTGTATTCACACGCTCGCTTGCGTTAATTGGCTTGTCTGACAGCGATTAAACCTATTTTATTGCGTCGTAAGGAACCCCGTTTTGCGCAAAACAGTCGGCGAACGTGCCGCGAGAATTGATTTGTTGTTAGACACAGGAAAACACCATCCGGAACTGAGTTCCAGGGGCCTAGTCGTGGTCAAACTGGAGCAGGTGGGTGCAGAGAACGTGTATATTTCCGCTGCTTACATGGCTCACGACCGATCAGCTTCGCCAGAAGAACTACAACATTTGACGAGCATTATAGTAACAAAGAAGGTTGATAGGCTGCGAAGCCCATGTAAGGCATTCGCTTTGAGGTAGCTCGGAAATCAACGAAAGAGGTGAGCCACTCTTTGATTTTATTATCACTACAAACCTATCGGTGTGTAATAGGTACACCAACCTTCAACTTCCCCAGCTCGGAGAGCAGTGACAGTTGGGAAGAGTTCCTTGACGTCACCCTAATAACCAACAATGGGATTCTTAAGGTGGAGGACTGGAGAGCCTCTGACCAGAGATCCTGCTCAGACTACAGTTGGATACTTTTCAGTCTAGATCTCGTCACACAGGTCTTCAAACCCTTCGGATCCCCCCTAGGAGGATCGACTGGAGAAAGTTTGGTCAAGTAATTAAAAACAAACTCTCCGGTTGATAAGATTGGCACGACAGACGAATTGGAGTCAAAGGTCAGGGCTCTGGAAAAGGCATTCGATACCGCCTTTAAAGTCTCGTGCCTACTAAGTACAGCAACAAAAAACACTGCCACCGTGGTGGAATGAGCCTAGAGCGCATCCTGGACATTCACTTAAGTTCGATTATGGAGAGAACGCTTTTCTCTAAGTCCAAGCATGTCTATAATAATAATAATCGTTGGCACAACAATCCATATTGGATCAGGGTCTTGAAGTTTGTTAGAGCACTTCATTCGAGACCGTAACGGTACACTACAGTAACACTGTAGGAGGCAATGTGGTCAGCATTACGCTCGCCCGAGATTATTACCCTGATTCGATTCAGGTACTCATTTACAACTGAGTCGACTGGTATCCGACTCAAATCACGATACAAATTCACAACCAGTGATATTTGAACCGCGACTTTCCGTACGACAGCCTTGTGCTCTAACCACTCAGCTATCCGGACAAACATGTCTATCTTAAAGGAAAAACCACAGAAACCGCCTTCCACGGTCGCTGCAGTTCAAGCAGTATACTCTAGCTGCCTTCTTGGATGTAGAGGGAGATTTCAATAACGTTAGTACTAACGCCATCAAGGAAGCCTTGGTCGGTATTGGATTGGAGACCAGAGCTGTGAACAGAGGCACGCCCCAGGGTGGCGCTATCTCTCCGGTGTTTTGGTTAATAGAAATGGACGAAATTTTACGAACAGCAGCGGGGTAAAGGTGGTGGAATATGCCAACCACTTGGTGATATTAGTGTCAGGGATGTTTCCGTCCAGTATGAGCGACATCATGGAAGGAGCGTTGCGAAAGGTGTGCCTGTGGGCCGCAAGATGCGGACTCGGCATAAACCCAACCAAAACGGAACTGATGCTATTCACCACCAAGACAAGAATGAACAAAGATTGGTTTTTTCCTCTAATGTAAAGTATCCGGGTGTAATCCTGGATCCAAAGCTAAATTGGAGATGGAACATAGAATCGAGGGTGAAGAAGGCCTGTATAGTCTTCTATGCATGCAAGAGAACCTTTGCAAAGAAATGGGGTCTCCGGCCGAGGATGATTCTCTGGATGTACACCGCTGCAGTGCGTCCGATCCTAACGTAAGGCTCTATATATTGTATACATCAGGATGAAGCTTAATAAGATTCAAAGAAAAGCGTTTGCAGGTGCTACTGTGGCTCTGCAGTCCTGCCCGGCAGATGCTCTCAATGTACTTCTGCATCTCCTTCCCCTAGACCTCCACATTAAATACGTTGCATCGCGCAGTACCGTCAGACTACGTGAGTCTGGATGCTGGGCAGCAAAGTCCTGCGACCACAGTAACATCCCAGATAAAGTGCCTTGGGAAATCTAGGCATTCCCCACGGACTATGTCACACGCAGGCTGGACTTCAGAAGAAACTTTTCTGTGGATTTTCCAACCAGGGTAATGTAGGAATGAGCGGGTTGGTGGATTGGCCAGGCTCTGCTCTGCTCTTGGCAGCCCTTCGGTGAATACAGTCAGTGTTCCGTTGGCGGCTGTCAGGGACGGAGTCAACTCGCACTATCCGCGGGGGTTAGATGGCGAAGGCTTACGAGCTGTGCCACGTCAAGGAGAATTTGGCCCGCTTATAACATAGCCCGAAGATCAGAGCTCCTGTGCGTGCAAATGCATTCAAGATTACGGCGGTCTGCACGGGGCACTGGCGCTATCAGATGTATGTTCCCTTCAAGAATTGGTCTGGTTGGATGATATCAAGATTCAAGATAGATATTGATTGGTAAGAATATGAAAAAAGTGCAGAAAGGGAAAATAGCTCCGAAATTTTATATAGTTTGGGGTATCAGAAATATCCGAAATTGTATGTAAAGTGCAGTATTATATTTTATTCGTGCTTAAAATTATCTGTTATACAATTTTCCGCTTATTTAAAATTTTTTAAAAGTATTTATCATTTGACTGGTATTGGACAAGGTTCTATTTCAGATACCAGGTTACGATACGCTGTAGACATTTTGTTATTCAACTGGCAAACGGTTCCCCCGCCTCGTAGCAGTTGATGCTCCTGAAAATAGTTATAACAAAAACTTTACCCTTCCTAGTAATATAAAAGAAAGGTTCTTACAGCTCGATTGATATCACCAACGCATATCCAAGTATCCTTAATATTCTCGGCTACACACCATTTCGAGTGATCCCGTGTTGATGGAAAATTGATGCTAAGGGTGGAGTGTTCAATCCATTCCACGTTTGATACACTAGAAAACAAAGAGAGCTTGATCACAGTGGTCTGATACGAAATCCTTCTTTAAATAGGAAATATTATAAGTAAGTAGAGGGGGAAGGCAGAACCATTCAATTTCCAACCAAAAATGGAGTTGCGCACGGAACGCTGGGATGGATGGATTGGAGTCTTCCGTGCCTCAAAATCGGAAAAAATGCTAGCAACTGGTCTTCAAGGGTGGGCGACATTACTCGGAGAAAATACTTGTCACGAAGGCTCGAAAGGAGCTTCTGATTCGCGCAATTTCTCCCTGTAGAGAATAGGAGTTGCTATGAAGCTAGCCGATACCCTGTCCCAATATAAAGTTGAATTTCGAAACATTTGCCTTATAAGAGTGAATGCCTCTCTTCCTTGTCAGGACCTTCACTTCTGCTTCTATCTGGAAAAGCAGAAAAAAGGAAGCTGGTGATGTGGAGGCAACTGGTCTAATATTGGTATATGGAAACAGATCAATGGAACCTGGACACCGTGAATCTGGGAAGGCTCCTAGCTGACGACAACGGAAGATACTTTTACTTTACTTTTTTGGTAATGAAGGCATGGGTCCTATAGCACCAAGTGTGGCAATATCCACAAAAATCGGACGCAAGAAAGCAGAACTTTCGGCGGAAGGTGGGGACAAGCTTGTACCCCTGGTGAGATCCACATTGGACGCAGCAAATTCTTGAGTTAATGGTGGGTTTCATATTAGACTATACTTATATCTATAAACATAAAGGTTAGTCAAATCAATATGCAACATACCAAGGCCCCTAACTATTTACCGACAGCGTGGATGGCAAAGTTGCAGCACTGCCCTTCTGGTACAAGAGTCGTGGGTTTGTTTTAACAAAAGCTATGGTATTGGGTCAGAAAAGGGGGCTAGGATTTACTTCGATGAGAGGCCGCTGAGACTGAGAGCTTGCGTCCTGATGTCAAAATTGTTAGAGGCAACCATGCTGAGACAATTCCGCCCGCCGATTCTTTGTGTCCTCCGCTAATGGAAGAACTAAATGATCTGGTAGTGTATGCGAAATCAAGTGGCCTTGAGCTCTTAAAGGGTGTATTGCAAACGCTCAGCATATTTGTTGGGGGAATACGAGTAGCAAATGCAATCCTATAGGAGAGAAGCTATTTGATTTGATCTCTTTAGCTGGTCCGATGACGACAAATGTAGGGTGTTCTCCTATGCCCATGAGGCCAAGCAGAGGTAAAGTAATTGACCTAACAATTTCCACTAGAAATTTGATAGAGTGGATTAGAGACTGGTGAGTGCTAGAATTGTCAGATCACCGTTTCTTAGAATTTAGTCCGACTATCGCAAGCGAACAGGTGTAACGCAAAGACAAAATCCTAGGAAAACGGTTCTTGACAATAGAGTGGAGCTTCTTAGACGACAATGCATGTCGTTGCTGATGGAAGATCAGTCGGAAACTATGAAGTACACCATCTGGGAAAGGAGGTGACAGAAGTTGGAGGGAGAGAATTGGCGGTTTTTGCAAACCTTTCAACAAGTTTTTGGATGGCTCAAGTGGTTAGCTGGCTGGCTGCCATAGCGGAAGGTCGCGGTTAAAATCTCACTGGTGTCAGAGGGATTTGTTACTGTGACTAGATGTCGGATACCAGTCGACTCAGTTGTGAATGAGTACCTGAATCAAATCTAATCTCGGGCAAGCATAATGGTGACCACATTGTCTCCTACAGTATACTGTAGTTAGCTTTACGGTCTTGAACGAAGTGCTCCATCGCATTGCACGCTCTGATTCAACTGGACTATTGCGCCAACGATTATGTATGGTGACCGAGATTGAACTTTGCTAACTGCTGGTCCAGATTCAAAGGTATGATTGCCTAAGTATTATTGGAGCACTATGCTGATCGCAGCTATCTTAAATCAACCCCAATGACAAATTGGTTCGAAAAGGGCGTGGATCCATAATGGTGGGGCCAGAGCTAGCATTTGGCGCATGAAAACCCTAGTAGGGTTTTAAACGGGATACTGTTCCTTAAAATACCACATGGAAAAAAACGGGGCGGTGTCTCGGTGGTAGCCAATTTGAGAAGAAGACTGCTTTGCACTTCATCAGCAGCCGCGTAGCATCCTCAGATATCAGACGAAAATATCTCAGTAAGGTTTTCTTCAGCGAAGAATCGGTTGGGGTACTGCACGTCCAAAACCGAGGAACACGTCAAATTGGTCTGTGAACCCAATTGGCCAGCAAACGTTTATGAAAGTCAGGGGTTATTTCCTCAGAAGGGTAGGCAATGCAGCATCTTCCAGAGCAACAGTTCCAGTAACAACGAAAGAATTTCTGGAGATTTGAGGTAGACTGAGAGATAATAAAGCTAGCTGCTTGAGGTATGCTCGGTAGATGGGGTCTTTCCTGAGGTGTGGAAACGTCAAAGGTTAGTGTTCTTGTCTAAAGAAGGTAAGCCTTCTAGTAAACCGCTCTCGCACAGGCCTACATATATGGGACTGGAGTGAATAATTTATAACAAATTGATGCCGACTGTAGAGAGTTTTGGAGGCTGATCAGACCATTAATGCCGCTTTCGTACCGCTAGATTAGTCATCAACGCGGTCAAACTAGTTACTGGCTAGGCCGAAAAAGCAATGTGCGGATAGAACCAGGAAGCATAGGGCAATGGTTACCCTCGATGTGCAAAATGCATTCAATTCGGCCAATAGGGGCCTAATAACAAAGTCTCTGGCGATGATTGGCATACCCAGGTACTTAGCAGTGCTTGTCGACAGCTGTTCCACAGAGATCCATGCGAGGAACATCATAACGATGTGCTCAATGTCCTAGTTGCTGGGGGGTTATGAAAGTAGGTTACGCCGATGACATGCAAAACATCTCGTAGATGTGGAGCTGCATTCATTGGAAGCAATTTTTATTATAAGGAAGTGGTTGGAGGATGCAGATTTTGCGTTTGTGGTAAACAAAACAGGGGCTTTGCCCATCGTGAAGTGTCGTAAGAAAATGACGATCAGAATGAGAAACTACACCATCACTTCTAAGCCAGCAATCAAATACCTTAGAGTAGTAATAGGTTGAACTTCAAGTAGCGCGGTTGTATTAAGGCGCCCAATGTCAGTATGGCTCTGGCAAGGATGGTGCCAAATGTTGGGGGCAAGCGATGCACCCGTTGTGTTTCTTTACAACTGGAGTGGTGAGCCTTCTAATTTAAACATTTTCGAACTTTACCAATTCTTGTCTATGAAATGATTTGATCTGAAGTAATTCGAGTTTAAAGCTAGGACAGAACTACATGCATATTTAGGTCACCCTGAGATAAAGAGGACGCGACTATTATTAGTCATGGTATGGAATGGAACCCTTCTCTTTTCAAAATCAATTCCTGAACATCAGTCAACAAGGAGAGCTTTTTTTAATACACTTGGGTGTTAAAAAATCTTAGAAAGACACATCCATGCCAACTCTGCCGTGTGAACCTTAACGCTGACATAGATGTGGTATGGGATTCGCACTCACTAAAAAAGCACCCTCACCTCTCTTGCCCTTGCCCCACGGGATCACCATCTAGGCATTACTTCACGGGGCGGGCCTACCTTCTGTAGGCCTTCATATTTCCAACTCTGCAGCCCTCCGCTTTTTTGCTTCCTTTACCAGCTCCATTCTGATTTAGGGTAAAGCCTCTCTATTTCTCTGCGCTCTTCTTGTGTGTGCTTCTCTTAGGAGTTGGGTTTGTATCCGCACAATTGTGTGGATGACCGAAGTCCAGTTTGCCTCCGACCCAAGCATTTCTTGGATTAAGTTTTGGGGGCTCAAGCCGACTGCCAAGGCCTTGCTCAGGCTTCTTCTCTCCTCCCGGAATCTCTGGCAGTCAAACAGCACATGCTCCGGGTCCTCTGGGATCTCACGACGTCTGTAATAGTTCAGGGAATAATCCACACCGATACGATGCAGATACGTTCGGTAGCAAGAACCGTGTCCAGTGAGAAACTGCAGGAGGTGATAGTTCACCTCCCCGTATCATCGGTCAAGCTATTCCCTAATTTCAGGAATAAGCTTGTATATCCATCGACCCTTTGACGACTCGTCCCACCGTTGTTGCCAGAGTCTATGCGACTCCTCTCTTGCCGTTTACCGGTGATCTGCTTCCGTTCCTGATGAATCCACCTGCCCCCGTCCATATAGGCATCGCATCTCTCTCGCTAATAGGTCAATAGGGACCACCCCTGCGATTACAAACACTGCATCATCCGAACTAGTTCGAAATACGCTGCATACCCTCAGCGCAATCAGACGATAGACAGAATTTATTTTCCTCCGGTTCTGTACGTTGTCCAAAACCTCCGCCCACACAGGCGACGCGTACAACAATATGGAGAACGCGACCCCTGCTATCAGCAGCCTGTTTTCGCTTCATCCTGGGAAGAGCAGTGGTGGTCTTTGCAACTTTTTCACAGGCGTACGATATATGCCCTTTGAAACTTAGCCTGGCGTTGAGAGTCACGTCAAGGTATTTGATGGTCGGCTTTGAGATGATCATATGGCTTCCAACCCGCAGACTGATCGTATTTCTTTTCCGGTGATTTGTACTGAGGATTGCCTACGTCTTTTCCTCCGTTAGGCTCAGTCCGGCCCCCTCAAGCCAGGATCTTACAGCCATGACCGACTCGGTGATGTAAACCTTCACATCCTCCGGGAGTTTTACAACGATCACTATAGCCAGGTCATCTGCAAAACCGACCAACGTAGCCTCCTCTGCTACGGGAAGCAAGAGCACCCCGTACATCACGTTCCAGAGCAGAGGGCCCAACATCGAACCTTGTGGTACCCCCGCTGCAATGATGTATTCATTGGGCCCAGAGAGCTCTGTCCGACAGGTTACTCTCGATTAGCTTAGCCAAGTAACCAGGTTGCATAATTTCTGACCAATGACTCCTTAATGCAGTCCCAGTTGGTGGAGCGGTGCAGCACTTGTCTGAAAGCATTGCTTCTTGAGCCAAGAAGGAAAGTACGCAATCATATTTTGGTCAATGTGTATTGAATTTTAGATATGAGATATATCTGTGGTTACTAAGCTCATAGTACCTATACTTAAGCAAGGCGAAAGAGGCCAGTAGATTGCCCTGGAGGTCCATTAGCACTTATATATTTACATATAGTCTCCCACAAAGGTCCAACTATGTCGTTTTGTTTCAGAAGTTTACTTTGCACAAAAATTCATGCATTAACGCACTAAAATAAATAATCTTGATATAGCAGAATTTAGGCATGAAGCAGAAGAGATAACACCATGGGGCAACATATGAGTGTCACTCTAAAGAGAGTGTGATAACAAAACAAACAATGGCAATGGTAGTGTGGAGGAAAAGAAGACCCACTGCTGCTGGTCATGGAAATGCTAGTGTGCGGAAGCCAAACGTAAACACTTTTGCAAAGAAGAATGTTTAGAAGCGATAAAGACGATAAGGAGTGCTTTTTAGGAAACATTGAGGGGAGAAATGGAACGAAGGAAAGAAAAGTGAACAACAATATCGACAACACATAATATTAGTGTTAAAAGCTCCGCACTTCCTAGATTAATACGAGTATTATACTTACTGCTGTTTTCGAGTGCAGTTGGAGGGTAAAACACCTGGTCCGTGTCTCCAGCTTTCCACAAGTAAACCAGCACCTAGGGTCGGTGCTACCCAATCCTCGTACAGCTCCTTTCGAAACTTTCTGCCCTTGGCGAACGAAGCGAATTTGACCCTTCCCCGCGTTTCTAATGTCTCGTAATTCCAGTAAGGGGCTTCTTTCTGCCACTCTTGATTCACAGCCTTCACTAAATTTGGAAACGCCTCGCGCAGGCCATCAGGGATTTGTGAGTGGTAAATGTTTGGTTCATTGAAAATTTGTTGCTTCCCAACCAAATCTATCTGACTAGCGTTGAAAGAGAGACAGAGGAAGCTTTGTCCGTAATGCGCTCCCGTTTGAGGATAGTTATAAGCGCTGATATCAGGATACTTCGGCACGGAGTGTATCAGCCAAATTCCTGATTTCGAGTCAGCCCCTATGACTCCTTTCGTGTGGCCATTTTCGAAATCTACTGGGCTCTGGGGTGGCTCATCGTTGTAGGCGATGAAAACGATATCTGGATTATTGAGCAAGTTTGATAGGGTTCTTCCCGGGAAACTGGTTGCATCATCGATTGTACGTTCAGATAACTTCCAACCTAAGCTAGCAGTAGCAGATGAGATGTAGAGGTACCTGAGACCATTTGATTTTCCATTCTCGGACTCGTATTTGGAATAATCCTTCGGGAGCTTGTAGAGGTAGTACCTGCAGGAAAGGGTAATGATACCTATGAACTTCGGACCTAACACACTTACCAGTCAACAGCATTCCCATTTTCATCACGACAGACTATGTCCACGCCGTTCTGGTTGTATTCACGTAGTAATGCTGAAAACAGTAAAAGTAACAAGAACACCGGGAACATGATAAGAAACGGTCCGAACCACACTGTGCCCGGTTTATACTGCCAAGCGCCTCTCTTAATCGCAACTGACTCAAGTCTTTTGTTGAATTTTGATATTGCTGCTATTCAAAGGCAGTTTTGGCTGAATAGCCCCGCTCTTTGCGTTCTTTATTAGCGAAATGTTTTGATTACTCAGGCAACAACAACCTTTCCCTTTCTGAGTATAATCAAAATATACAATTTTAAGGGGTGGTATCTATTTGCGAAACATATTTTTTTCGAGATACAGAGAAGGTATGAAAGGGGCCGCGCTGAGTCCTTTACGTCTCGGGAACCTCTTTTAATCGTACAAATGTTTTCTCCGTAGACCCTGGCTTTTTCAGTTCAGTTGGATTTCGGTGTCTAAAATGATATCGGGGACTCACTTCAGTTACATATCCTTATCCAGCCAGCATTGGATGGTCTCTTGCTATCTGAACTGTATAAATCTATCTTTTATGTACAGATTCGGATTGTAGATATACAAATGCGACCTTCCTTCATTTTTATGCAGTCAGATGAGTCCTACCCCTTAAACATAGGAAATACTATGTACAAATATGGCAGATAATGAACTATTTTAAGATACGAAGAGTGACTAAGTTACCTCACATGTACAGGGTGTCTTGGGGGAGATTTGTGCTTCCAAAAATGATAAGTCTTGGTGGCAAATATTTATGGAGGTTTTGGTGAATGTACAACACCTCCTTATTGAACGAGGTATCCCCCACAGCAATCCGTTGATTTCGCATTTCTCACCATTTTGAAGACCCGGGGGTCGTGGAAATTTTAAATTTTCTGCGATTTCACCGGAGCTCCCAAGCCGTGGATTTTCCACGATTTCTTGTGTTTCCCATATCGTAGCAGCAATTTCTCGCATTTCCTGAATGTGGGTCACCTCCCCTTTCGAAAAATCCGCCGACTTTGCATTTTTCATCCTCTTTACGACCCGGGGGTCTTAGAAATTTTCAATTTTCTGCGATTTCGCCAGGGCTTCCCAGCCGTGGATTTTCCACGACGCCGTAGCGTGAAAATTCTTTCATATTCTGAGCGTGGGTCGCCTCCCCTTTCAGGTATCCCCCCAGCACTCCTCCGACTTTGCATTTTTCGTCATTTTTACGGTGGTCGTGGAAAGTTTAAATTTTCCGCGATTTTGCCGAGGTTTATAAGCCGTTTAGCAAATGGGTCGATATTCTGACGAGAGAAATGGCCGTGCTGTTTTTGCGCAACAATCGGTATCCGGTTTTGCGCCGAGGTCCACCAATCCGATATCCGTAAAAGCTGTCTGGCGTCCTGACCTACGCCATCGCTCCATCTTAGGCAGGGTCTGCCTCGTCTTCTTTTTCTACCATACATATTGCCCTTATAGACTTTCCGGGTGGGATCATCCTCATCCATACGGATTAAGTGACCCGCCCACCGTAACCTATTGAGCCGGATTTTATCCACAATCGGACGGTCATGGTATCACCCATAGATTTCGTCATTGTGTAGGCTACGGAATCGTCCATCCTCATGTAGGGGGCCAACAATTCTTCGGAGGATTCTTCTCTCGAACGCCGCCAAGAGTTCGCAATTTTTCTTGCTAAGAACCCAAGTTTCCGAGGAATACATGAGGACTGGCAAGATCATAGTCTTGTACAGTAAGAGCTTTGACCCTATGGTGAGACGTTCCGAGCGGAACAGTCTTTGTAAGCTGAAATAAGCTCTTTTGGCTGACAACAACCGTGAGCGGATTTCATCATCGTAGCTGTTATCGGTTGTGATTTTCGATCCTGGATAGGAGAAAGTATCAACGGTCTCAAAGTTGTATTCTCCTATCCTTATTCTTCTTCGTGTTTGTGTTTGACCAGTGCGGTTTGATGTTGTTGGTTGATTCGTCTTCGGTGCTGACGTTGCCACCATATATTTTGTCTTGCCTTCATTGATGTGCGGACTTGAAGAGGATCGTACCTCTTGCTTTTACCTCAGCATCACGGATCACTTTTTCGAGGGCCAGGTTAAAGAGGACACATGATAGGGCATCCCCTTGTCGTAGACCGTTGTTGATGTCGAATGGTCTTGAGAGTGATCCTGCTGCTTTTATCTGGCCTCGCACATTGGTCAGGGTCAGCCTAGTCAGTCTTATTAGTTTCGTCGGGATACCGAATTCTCTCATGGCCGTGTACAGTTTTAACCTGGCTATGCTATCATAGGCGGCTTTAAAGTCGATGAACAGATGGTGCAACTGTTGTCCATATTCTAACAGTTTTTCCATCGCTTGCCGCAGAGAGAAAATCTGATCTGTTGCTGATTTGCTTGGAGTGAAGCCTTTTTAGTATGGGTCAATGATGTTCTGGGCGCATGGGGCTATCCGGCCTAGCAAGATAGTGGAGAATATCTTATAGATGGTACTCAGCAAAAGGGAGATATCACACAGTGCAGCAATTATAGGGGTGATACCTCTATAATTGCTGCACTGTGTGATATCTCCCTTTTTATGTATGAGGCAGATAATGCCTCGTTGCCAATCGTCAGGCATTGATTCGCTGTCTCATACCTTGAGTACAAGTTGATGAACCACTTGGTGTAACTGGTCGCCTCCATATTCAACCAACTCAGCTGTAATTCCATCCGCTCCTAGCGACTTATGATTTTTTAGCCGATGAATAGCACGGACTGTTTCTCCTAAACTTGGTGGTGCCAGTATTTGTCCGTCGTCTTCAGTTGGCGGGACCTCCAACTCGTCGATGTTCTGGTTGTTCAGTAGCTCATTAAAGTACTCAACCCATCGTTCCAATATGCCCATTCTGTCGGAAATCAGATTTCCCTCTTTGTCTCGGTAGGATGAGCATCGGAGTGTATAAGGCTTCATCCTGCTGACTTGTTGGTAAAACTTCCGCGCCTGATGCGGTTTCTCCCTGTACTTTTCTAGTTCACAGACTTATTGGTTCTCCCAGGCTTCCTTTTTCCGTCTGTGAAGTCGCTTCTCCGCTCTACGGAGTTCGTGATAAGTCGGTATGCGGCATTCTCCGTTCAGTTGCTAACTTACATTCATCGTCAAACCAGCCGTTCCGACTCCTTTTGCGGCTGGGACCAAGTATGTTTGTGGCCGTATCAACGATAACGTTCTTCAGGTGCTTGTGAAGATCACTTGTTGATGCTTCATCTCCAGGTCCTCTGTTGACTGCAGTTATTGCGGCATCCATTTCCTCGCGGAGGACTGTTTTGTGGATGGCTTCAGTGTTCACTCTCACCTGATTGTCAGAGGGGATTCTAGGTGGTATTGTTATTCGAGCTCGGAGCACCATGCCAACGAGATAGTGAGAGTCTATATTGGCCCCCCTATATGTTCTGACATTCATCAAGGCTGAGAAGTGGCGGCGTTCGATCAACACGTGGTCAATTTGGTTGAAAGTGGTTCCGTCTGGAGAGACCCACGTATGTTTGTGGACCGCTTTCCGCGCAAACCAGGTACTTCCAACAACCATTTCGTGTGACACTGCTAATTGAATAATCCGCAGTCCGTTATCATTTGTTTTTTCGTGTAAGCTATGGGAGCCAACGTATCGTCTGAATACGGGCGTCTTCCCTACTTGGCTGTTAAAATCCCCCAGTTAGATTTTAATATCATATCTGGGACAGGCTTCGAGGTATCCTTCTCCAACTCTGCAGTCTCCTCTGTAGGGGCGTGAATGACGCTTATATTTCTAAACTTGCCTCGCAAGCGCAGAATGCATAGCTGTTCGCTTATGTTTTCAAAGCCGATAACAGCAGGTTTCATTTTTTGGCTGACTAAGAAATCTACTCCGAGCACATGGTTTACTGGATGACCACTATAATATATGGTGTAGCGGCTCTTCTCCAGGAAACCGATCCCTGTCCATCGCATCTCTTGTAACGCTGTTATATCAGCCTTATATTGGGACAGGGTATCGGCTAGCTGCTCATCAGCTTTATCTCTGTACAGGGAGCGCACGTTCCATGAGAAAATGCGTAAATCGTTAATCCGTTGTCGTTGCCGGGTTCGTCGTTGTAAGATCCATCCTGTCCGAGGCCCCTTTCGTGGCTTCGTAACATCGGTTTTCCGTGTAGGGTTGTCAGCCCTACTCAACCCCAAACCTGGAGGAACAGTTGGTACAATTTGTCCCGTTTTTAGGCGCGGGAGACTCGCCTTCATCCTTCTCCGTCTGCAGCTTTTCGTTATGAAAGAGCGGTCACCACGTGGAGGTGGAGATAGGATTTGGTAGTAGAGCTGTTGGTGTTGGTTCAGCAGGCATTTCCCAGGTTTTATGCTCCATCCAGTGTCCGAATAGCTCAGTGCTTAGAGCACTGGGTTGTCATACGGAAGGCCGCGGTTCAAATCTCGCTGGTGGCAGTGGGATTTGTATCGTGACTTAACGTCGGATACCAGTCGACTCAGCTGTGAATGAGTACCTGAGTCAAATCAGGGTAATAATCTCGGGCGAGCGCAATGCTGACCACATTGCCTCCTACAGCTCACTGTAATGTACCGTTACGGTCTTGAATGAAGTGCTCTAACACACTTCAAGGCCCTGATCCAATATGGATTGTTGCGCCAACGATTATTATTATTATTATTATGCTCCATCGTGGGTAGCAATCCACGTTTTGCCCTGGGACCTATACTAGCCTTTGACCACCTTGCTGTGTTATGCTACGCGTATAGAAAGCCGCGAAGAACGGAGAAATGCGGGAAGGTCAGAGTCGCATGATCTCTGGCGGCGCAGATAGGATGAGTCTACGAAAAGTTGATGGTCGCACAGGCTCATTCCCAACAATCGGGTGTGGGTTGGATGCAAACATGGAGAGAGCAACTGCTACATAGCCCAATTCTTGACCGGGCACGGTGGTTGCTACGTGGAGCATCTGGATCGTTTTGGGTTGGATGGGTTGGATGACTCGTCAAATTGTCCTGGATCCGGTGGCATGGCAGAGGATGGGGAGCATGTGATGTTTCACTGTCCAAGGTTTGCGATTTAGAGAAGGAATTTCAACGAAGCGATGAGAAGAAGTGTGAGCCCGAAATATATAGTTGTGGGGACGATGAAGTCGACTGGAAACGTGGTGTACGGTTTAATCTATAATCGTGGAAGTAAGAAAGAGGAAGGCGGAAAAGAGCAGAAACGCGAGCGTCTAAAGGTGAACCCACCTTGCAAAGTAATATCTAAGAGGTGGTCTCGCAGGGCTGTGACTGGAGAGACCGGGGGTCACTCATTAGAAACCGAATGTGAATTCCACAGTCGCTCACTCTATTGGAGCAACACATGGAAGGTGACCGTGTACCACATGAACTCATCTGGTATGCTTTACGACAACACTTCGTGCCAGAAGAACTCGTGCGCTGGGTTCAATTGCTCTACCACGATCCGAAAAGTAAAGTTCGAAGTATGGCGGGTGTATCAAAACCGCTTCGTGTCTCTGTTGGTGTTCATCAAGGAAGCGCACTCTCACCACTCCTCTTTGTCCTTGTTATGGACACCGTCACACGGAATATCCAACGTCCAGCGCCCTACACACTGCTTTATGCAGATGATGTTTTCCTAGCATCTGATAGCAAAAATGATCTGGAGCAACTTGTTCAAAAATGGAATGATCGCCTCATGGAACACGGTCTCAGATTGAATTTAAACAAAACTGAATTTCTGACGACCGATCCCCATGAAACAGACACAATCACTGTCAGCGGCAGTGATCTGCCCAGAACTGAGCGATTTAAATACCTCGGGTCAACGCTATCAGCCAATGGAGAACTGCGTTATGAAATTGCTTCACGCATTAACGCAATCTGGATGAAGTGGCGTTCCACAACTGGTGTCCTTTGTGATCGACGTATCAACGAACGTCTCAAATCTAAAATTTACCGCAATGTCGTCCGTCCAGTCGCTCTCTATGGTTCTGAGTGTTGGCCGACCATAAAAGACAATGAACGGCGTCTTGCGGTAATGGAGACGAAGATGCTACGTTGGACTAGTGGCGTCACACGTTTAGATCACATCCGAAATGAGGATATCCGCGATCGTTATGAGGTTGCACCGATCGTGGAAAAGCGAGAGAGGCGTCTTCGCGAGAGATTGATCTGAACATCGCAGTCGATGGTAAACGACCAAAAGGCAGACCTAAGCAACAGTGGCTTGATACGCTGGATGGGGATTTGAAAGCCCCGAGATTGCACCCAGATCAGGCATTCGATAGAGCCAAATGGCGAAGCCGATCACGACGAGCCGACCCCGCTTGTGAACGGGACAAAGGCTGAAGAAAAAGAAGAAGAAGATGGAAGGTGACCACTACTGTTATTCGAATACTCCAAGCTCTCGTTAACACCTGTCTCCGCCATTTCACCGGTGTGATGTGGTGGCCCAATACAATCTCGAATGAACAACTGAGTCAGCGTAGGAGTCAGGTAGCGGTAGGTATATTGATTAGAAGGCCGTAGTGACAGTGAGTAGGTCGCATATTGAGAAAGAGCGCTCCGTTGCTGGCTATTCAATGCAGTGGAATTCGTTGGGTTACGAGTATTCGCCTTAGAAACAAATGACGCAGAACAGTAGAAGAGAAGTGTAAGCTCATCGAGAGGCCTTGGAGAGAGCTGAGGATATTTCAGCGAACCGACAACGACGGGGTTTATTGGCGACCACATTACCGGAAAGACGTAAATATCAAAAGTCTTGTTATATTCGTAACATAATTTTATTTATTACCGTTTATTCGCATAGAAACCTACAGCTTCAACACATTAGACTCCACATACACACTGTGGTCCTCAGTTTATTTATGACTACAATTCTTTTTGTTATTCTTAATCCTCTGACGAATTTACAACGTTACCGAATATACTTTTGATTAAATAAAAATACATACAAAAGGGGTAAATACGTAAATATAAGACAAATCTATAATACAAGAAAATACTTTACTGATAATGACGTAAATCTCATGATCTTACGGAGCTAATAAATAATTTCGAGAGTAAATAAAAAGGAAATTAAACACGACACGTTAACAAAAAGATGGAAAGGCTACACAATGTATGCTTTATGAGACAAATTCATCTTTTTTTTCCAATTTCAAGGAGGCTGTACTGCAGCCTTCCTCTTTACCTGTATCATATAATCTCGTAAGTTGTACATATTCGTATATAATTTTCTTTATCCTGTTTTACTTTGATCCTGTCCAGAGTCGACTTTACGAAGGAATATTCTCATCAATAATTCGTTGTGACCGCATTGAGTCGTTTGTTCTTACGGAATAAAAACGATGAAAGGGTTACCTACAATCCTCCTCTCGTCTCAGCGTGAGGGTCCTGTTATTTCGCTAGCTTAAAACCGAAAATACTACATAAATCGAGATTTATTACAGGTTCTAATTTGCACAAGGGAAGTGAACGGAGACTTTCTACTACTATACTACATTTGTAATAATATATATATATATAATTCTTGTAAATAACGGATCTATTCGAGTAGAAATAGCTTCGATTAGTTACGACACTGCTTTGTTTTGAATGTAAGAAGTTTTACGTATGTATAAATAGATAATATAAAAACGAGACTCGAAAACATTGTGTTGGTGAACAAGAACTGGGCGAATATCTTTTGCTGCCTCAAGCATTCTTGAAAGATGCTTTGCATATCTCGACTTTTTTTGGTTTGTTTTTGGTGTTTATTCTGCACCATCTTACAAGCTATCTAAGTATCTTTTGCGGCAAGTTGGGCCCCAAGAAATGAAACCCAATCTAATGCTCGGTTTCGAATCTTAGCTCTCAGCTTGCCCTTAAAGTACTTGCCTTTTTTAACGACAATCATACGGTGTAAAATCTGAGCCAAATGGGCTTAAAACATAATATACTTTTGCTCTAAAATTTACTTCACTATTTACTGTCTGCGAACAGTCCTCTCTCGACTTTCCTCCCGATGCAAACTATGGCGTGGTGGCGAAGTGTTACCTGTACCCAGTCTTGCTTTCCGCGAGCGCTTGAATTTGGCCATATCCTCACCAAACACGTCGCCTGTTCGAAGGGCTGAAATCAGATCATCGAACTCACCCTTCGTGTCATTCCCTTTGGAATGGTCACTTTCAATTGGATTGCTAGCATTGCTGCTGCTTGATTTGAGCCCGAGATTTCTCGAGAGGGAGCTCATCAGGCCCTCCTTGTTCTTGCGTTCAATTGTTCGCTTCTTCAACTCAGCCTCTTGCTTCGCCCGTTTCTCCTCCTCTTCCTGTCGTTTGCGGAAGTTCTCGTTGTCCTGTTTGGCCTCCATGAAAGATGAGATAAACGCATCGAAAATTCCAAAGAATTCATCGGGTTGAACAATGGAGCCATCTTCCCCGAATAGGCGAACGGCTCGATCGAATCTTGTCTTCATGTCTTGGTACTTGTCTTCCAATTCTGCAAAACGAACCGATGCTTGGGCATGGAATTCTCTCATGACAGGCAAGAATCTATCACCAGGTTGTGGGGGTCCAGCACTTCTATGGAATTCAATCTCCCGTGACACTTCAGTGAGTCCAGTTCGTAGCATTTGGATATCCTTATCCATTTCACCTAACGATACTTTCGAAGCTTCACGCACGTGCGGCAAATCCTCATCTAATTTGAGTAGATCCTTGAACTTCCTTTCAATGACCTGGACTAGAAAATGAAGAAGTGTCGTTCCTTTTAGGGAACTCGATTTCGTGTCAGCCAATCGATTTAGCGAAGCCAATCGGAAGCCTGAAGCGTTTCCACGAGCTCCGCGATTCATGTAATTGCCTAGGGCAAGGACGAGCTCCAGAAGTTTTCGCAGACGTCGTGACCGAGCTACCTCACGGGAGGCTTCCATGACGCTTGCAATGCGTGGTGAGAGGTCGTTGATTGTGAGCATGAAACGCTTCTTGTAGTGCAAACTCTTGAGGCGTTGTTCGTAGTGCGGAATCCTGGAATGATGACGTAAAATTAAGTTGATATAAATAATTGCCGGAGTCAGTAAAACTTACTTTGAAATTTCGTAAAGGAATCGGTCGGCTCTGGCCAATGAATCAATGTCCTCACTGTGTTCATCCAGCAGCGCTCGTTCTTCTGCAGATGGTGTGAATTTCAGTAGTTGTTCTACCATGTCGATTGGCAGTTGCTCGTTGGAATCCATAGATAAAATTGCTCTGCGGAAATCAAGGAAATTATGGTCAGTAACCGAAGGTTTCTCTTGGATACTAAAGAATATCAAATGGAAAAGTCAAAGTGGATAAAGTCTTATATCTATATGGTGGCCAACTGGGAGACCGTGCCTGTGACATACGGGTTAAACCAACAACTGATTACTTGATACACTGACGGATACCCCACAGCAGAGGTAGCGGGTGTCGGTGTGATTGGTCCAAGGAAAATGTACTTAGACATAATGAGTAAGCAAGCGAAAATATACGCCACAGGCAGATGGGCCTCCTTTAATCTCCAAAGCAACTACGGGGGGCAGCACATTGCTATTCTCACCGATAGTCAAGCAGCGGTCAAGGCACTTAGGTCCAACCAGGTGAACTCTAAACTGGTATGGAAATGCCTTGAGGGACTGAATACGCCCGGCTCATTCAACAAGGTCTGAATACTCTGGGTTTCAGGCAATGCTGGGTTGGAACGCAATGAGACAGCGGACAAACTAGCCAAAAAGGGGACAGGGACGCCTCTACACGGGCCAGAATCCTTCCCTGGAATCGGAAACGGGTTCATAGATATGACATTAAAAAATTAAGAGGAACGATTGAGGGAAGTATACTGGGTGGGTTTATCAGGAATGGAGCAATCTAGGGTGCTTATTGGGAGATACGAACCCAAGTGCACAAAGGGTTGCTTAGACCTCACCAAAAAGAACCTCCGAATCATAGTGGAAATCCTCGCTAGTCACTGTCGACTAAACCATCACTAAGGGAAGCTAAGGATATCTACGGCCAGTTCGGGCTGTTTTTTGTGTGCCGCTCGTTGCGAAGACAGCGAAAGGTGCTTAAACCGTGCGCCAGAAGGAGCCAGACGCAGCACCGCGGATGCGACTTCGAATGAGTGATCACAAGGAATTTATTTCGTGGAACGTTGCCACCACGTAGTTGAATTCTGCCGAGGACGTCCCACATCAGCGCCGGCTGGAAGGTTCGTGCCGTTTATTTCGCTGGGAGAGACGCGAAAAATTCCGTTGGTTTTTTGTGTGCCCCCGATGTCTAGTGCTGAAATCATTGATCAGATCGTTGAGCCGCTAGCCTCTAAGAAGCGGAAGCCGGAGCTGCCGTCAAGAATCAATTGCAAGCTCAGGAGCCTCAACCTGAAAAAACCCTGTCAGTCCAAGCCACCGCAGTGAAAACTCAAATAAAGCCACAACGAGGTATCATCCAACAACACTACCAGTAGAAACATAATCAACAAGCGCATCATCAACAACAACTTATATTATTAAATAGGTTAAGTCATTATTCTTCTTGTAATTTTTTGTTAATATTAATAATCATTGTAGAACCACCGCAAGATACGGCGACGACAATTTTTAAATTCGCCGTTGGCGTTCTCGTGGTCGAGTTTTATTTTGGTCTGCGCTTCAAGCGTCCGCTCCAGAGTGCGTCTCTTCTTCTTCTTCTCTTCTTTTTTTCTCTGTCGTACGGGGATTTGGGGGGTGCGGTCAACCGTCGTCAAATTAGGGTCTTTTAAAATTCGGTATAGCCGCGACCTCGACTCAACTCACATCATTAAAATTAACTTTTGTCATGCCGCTAGACAACAAACATACCGCAGGCAGGCCCATCGGACCCTCAGGTGACCGCCATTGCTGTACGCGTCCCTCCCTTCTGGGGAAGGAATCCGGAGCTGTGGTTCGTCCATCTGGAGGCGCAATTCCAGATATCCGGAATCACAGCGGACGCGACAGAATTGTCATTGTGGGCCTGGATGAGGAGTCCATCCTCCTGGTGGCCGACATTGTCAAGTAGGTCTTCTACAGCCTATTATAAACAGAGCTGATCAAGCGCCTGTCGGTAAGTGAGTCAGCTAAGCTGGGTCACTTGCTGGCAGGTTTGAAGTTGGGCGATCGAACTCCCAGCCAATTGCTTCGCGAAATGAGGCAATTGGGTGGGAGCAAGATCGACGACGACCTGATGAAGTCACTGTGGCTACGATGACTTCCGGAGAGGACACAGGCGGTCCTCGCGTGCGTCTCCGGTTCTTTTGAGGCGCTGGCAGCTGCGCCTGATAAGGTGCACGCGCGTCCCACGATAGCGGCCGTTCAGCAGCCTTCTGACGAAGTTGGCGAGCTGACGCGCGAGATTGCCGCGCTTGTGGCCAGTATGGCTGAGATGAGGGTGACGCTGGACGCTCAGCGTTCGGCCGGCAGGCCACGAGCTCGCTCGCGGTCTACTGCTCGAAAAGTTCGATCGGGTAGCAGGTCGTCAGAACAGCCTACGGACCGATGCATTTGTTGGTACCATCGCAGATTCGGCGAAAAACCTACCAGATGTACGATCCCGTGTAAATTCGCGCGTACCTAAAAAAACTAGGTCCGCGGAGGGTCCTGGCGACAGCCACCCAGAACGCAGCGCCACGTCGCCTAACAATTTATGATCCTTTCAGCAGGCGCAGTTATCTTGTAAATACTGGTGCGGAGGTTTCGGTTCTTCCCGGTCCCCCGCACTCCGTGGTATGAGGCGACAGGAGTCGGATGGTGACGACGTTGGACTCGGGGAGCATTTTCTATGACTTCATCACAATTGTGAACATATACTCGATCATTTTGTCGGTTCCTTGATGGTAAAAATTATTTCATCAGAAAATAGAATTTTGCGATATTTTTCACCGGGAAATCGTTGTAGAAGAGCAGCACATCGAGTTCACCGTATTTCCTTCAGTTTTAGCGTTATCATATGATTAACGCATCGCCGGTACGCACCGAGACCGAGATCTTCTCGTAAAATACGACTCATACTTCGAGTTTAAACACTCATTTCCACCGACATTCGTTTCTGCTTGTGGAGAGGATTGCGACGAACTTGCTCACGCACAGCATGCATGATATTCGGGCGACGTACGGAGCGCAGGCGCCCCTCCCGCGGCTCGTCAACCGCATCAGCTGTGTTGCGGTATGGATCTAATGTCCTAAAAACGAATCGGTCGTTTATCGGCAGCTTTTTTTTTAACAAACTCTGAATCCTTTTCGGCGTATTCCCACATTGGTGTAACGCAATAATCGCGATTCTTTTTTCGTAGTTACCGAACTTCATCGGAGCTTGAAAGTCTGACAGAAGTGGGGTATGGTTAGGTACTCTCCGTGCGCAGCGTCACCAGTTTCGGCGGCCTAACATTTCTCGCATTGACTGACAGAGCTTATGGCTATACTATGTAGACCGGATAAGTTCGCTGAAATGTTTGAAGTGTGAGTGTGGAAGGGGTTCTTTTTAGCATTGTGACCCGCAGCAGAACCTCGTCCTGGTACCTGCAGGAGAGTCTTTATCGAACAGACTCATATGTATTTTGGACACTATATTTAAATAAATTTAGAAGTCCGTTCCAGCCTCCTTCGTATTGAAGCCAAGAAAACTACTTGATAGGATCATGCCTTATTGGCCTGGTGGTAAGTCATGTGGGAGCTGCCCAGCAATGGCAATACTCAACGTCACTGTTGCACGCTAGGCAAATATTTCAGATATTCTAATGCCTTCGGGATAGGTATGAATTAAGGCAGGGGCACCATCCCGATCGAAGTTGGACAAGATTAGCACTCGTTGTTCGGAATAGGGTTATCTTCCAGCAGAATTGAATTGGATTTTAGGACCTCTTCATGGAAGCCTCGTGGTGCAAGAGATCTTGGAATGATCTGCGAAAAGCGCCGTTCTGAGTGACCAGAATAAACCCCGTTGGGTGTCAATTAATTAGGTGATCAACTAGGTGGAGGTTTTAAAGTGTTCGTCAGGGGCATTCTTCTGTGAGGATAATGGAGTTGGGGCGATGTAATATGAGCGCACACATGCCTGCATCCGGAGATGAGCGTGCTTATGTGCCGGTCGGGCAGATGGACGCCAAACATCCCATTTGCTATAGAAAGGGTAACAAGGAATAAAACCAAATATGGAAAATTGAACAAATTACAAAGTTACAATGGATGAATTTGGTAAGCCTGCGCTGGTAGTTTTTGAGAGTTGGCGAACAAGTTCCCTGGTCCGAACATCATAGCAGGGGATTTTAGTGGTCTCTTGGCCGCAAGAAGTGAACAAGTAATGTGAGGGGATTTGTTCTGCTTGAAGCATATACGAAATTCGCTGTATTACTCGGGAATATTGGATCCTTATACATTTTATAAGGGAGAAACCTGGGGTCTTTTGTGAGCCTGACATACGTCAGCACTACATTGGTCATAAGGGTCGCTTGTCATTTTAGTGAGCATAATACTTATAGGAGGTTCGAGTTAAAAAAAGAGGTATCATAGGATGCCCGTCTTTTGTCCAGAAGGTTGACAGGCGCGTTCGAGAAGGGCATGTTTTCCGAGACCGACATGTGCTCATAGAAAAGGTCGTCCATGTTTCCCAGTGAGTCACAGAAACATGTAGTGCTACTACGTTCAGAAAGCAGCTACTGCGCAGGAAATAATGAAGTTGCGAAGCTGTAGCCTGCATGGTTTCGAGCAGAGAAATTTTACCAGAAATTCGGAGGGAATCCCGGTGGCAATGACTGAAAGATTTCAGGCAATTCAAATGAAGACTAATAGAGGCCACTCGAAGAAACTATTTCAGTTATGCAGGATCCCGAAAAGGTTGTGAGGACGAATATCACCACAAATCATCCGCCTGCCTGTTGTCACTTTATTCGTCACCACAGAAAGAGTGAAAGGCAAACGATGGTCTAATCCATCCTACAATAAGGCAGTCAAGGTATCCCTTAAAAATGAACATTTCTTGTCTAACGGAAAATGCAAAAATTGATGTTACTCCCAGGCCCAATCTAATAAGCCACCTGGAAACCTGGCATTATATCTCCCAATTTGCTTACTAGACACAATAAGGAGGATGACGGAGAGTATCATTCACAGTAAGCTGCTGTCTATCGGCGAAAAAACCAAGAGCCTTTCGAAGCCGTGGCCACTTCACTGCGGAAGTAATAAGAATGTTGAGGAACCTGGTAAGTGGCGCGATGAATTCTGAAGAGTGATGTGTGATGTTGGCATTTGATGTGGAAAATGCGTTCAACTCCGTCGGCTAGAGTAAAATTAAAGGCGCATTGGCTGAAAAAGATGTTTCTGGATACTTGCAAGTTTGATTGAGGATCATCTCTAAGAGATTTTCTACATAGTACGGGACGCATGAGGACCCCAAAGAATACATACCACAGTAGCAATGGCACAAGGTTCGATACCAGATCTCCTGCGGCGGAATAGGATGTGTAATGGAGTAATCATGTTTCCCGTCCCAGAAAATAATTGTCGGTTTTGTATTTTGGTCGAAGCTGTTACAGCATCGCACCTAGAGTTTGTGGAGGGCTACGTAAAGGAGGCAGATCTTGGCTGGACGGTACTGAACTGATTCCGCCTAATGAAAAACGAAAGCGACCTTGGTTCTAAACCGTAGCAAAACACTGGCAAAGTGGAAGTCGGTGGACGTACAATCGCCTCTAAGCTGTCTATCAAATACCTAGGAATGTTGACTGATGGCAAACGAAGTTGTTGCATTTGCAAAAATATTGTCGAAAAATTGAGGGTTTCAACACAGTTGAAGATTGCTCATAGCTGGCCTATGAGAGGGAAAGCGCTTGAGAACTTATACAGATAAAAGCCACACTTCACGAGGAACTTTGCTGTTTGCTTTCCTACTGGGCTAAAGTGGAAGGGAGGCGACGTTCGGTATTCTTCACCGACAGATCAAAGGTGATCTGTGGAGTCCGTGCGAGAGTTATCTCGGATAAACACAGCGTAGCCGAGTCATACAATCTCCCAGGATTCGGCAACGCATTTCAAGCGGAAGTACTTGCAATACTGGAAGCCTGTCGAAAGCTGGAGCATAATCCGATCCCCAAGCGAAACATAGCCATTATATCCGACAATCAGGCGGCCATTTAGGTTTTGTACTCAGTGGTGGCATCCTCCAAACAGGTGGGGCAGTGCAGAAACACGTTGGACAGTCTCCGCGGCACGTTCAAAGTTGCCCTACTCTGGGCTCATAGGAACAGGGGAGTGAGTGGGCTGACGGACGGGCCAGGCGGAGCTCTACTCTTCGCAGTCCCTCAGTGTGTACAGTTTGTGTTCTGCTGGCAGCTGTTATGGATGAATCTGCTAGCACTACTTAGTAGCAGCGGATTTCTGATCGCTTAGGCTCACCACTTGCGCCAAGTCAAGGAGGATTTGGTCCACCTATAACAAGACCCGATGGCAAGAACTCTCGTGACAGACGTATAAAATACATACAAGATAATGGTACTGGCCTATACCGCCAGACTCTATATGCCCTACATTTCGCATTGCCGGAACTGCGGAGAAGAGGAAGAAACTGTCAGGCACTTTCTTTGCGATTGCCAAGCTTTAGCTAGAGGCAGGTAAAACATTCTTTCAGGACTTTATGCAGATTTCTAGTTGCAGATTGAGAGAAATGTTTTCTTCGTGAAT
Organism: Hermetia illucens; assembly: GCF_905115235.1. NCBI lineage: Eukaryota > Metazoa > Arthropoda > Insecta > Diptera > Stratiomyidae > Hermetia > Hermetia illucens. The sequence continues at coordinate 10,102,756 of NC_051852.1, forward strand.
ACTATGGGTTGGCACTGAAGAAGATCTGAATTGACTGGACTCCGCCCCCTTGCTCTTATCACGACAGTCTTATATCTTAAGAATTTGTGGCATTAAAACGACGCACCACAGCGCTGATTGGGCTTTTCGGAGCGGCCACTGTTGCCTACCTACCACATTTTAGGGTGATTAGGATAAAACGGAAAAACGTTGACGCCTTTTTTAAAAGACTGGTGAATTGCTCAAAATAGCCCAAAAAGATACCAAGGAACAAAGACTGATGACACTAAGGCTCAATCTCCTCGGAAAGGGTAGAAAGAAATTAAGAAAAAATGTACTTACTTTGAAATCTCCTCATCGCTCATCTTCAACTTGCTCAGAAGAATTGTACAATTCTGTGCGCGTCGACCATCAATCACAGATAGAATTTTCGCACGTGGTTTGCCCATCATGCGAAGGTCTTCAATGGAGCCATCATTCTGGGAAAAAAAGGAATCAATTTAGCATCTATTTCAGCACATTAGATTTCGTATGATCATACTACCGAAACTCCATTCTTTTGGTAAGCTGAGAACAATTTATCAATTGACTCCAATTCGATGCTGTTATACCACTTGGAGTCGTCCAATTCACTCCAAACTGTTCCTTGTACCTTGGCATCGGGTAACTTGGACCAATTGAAACTTTTCAGTGGATTTGCAGGTTGTGGTACATTCTTCTTGGGTACTTCAGGTTTAGGAGCAGGTGGAGCTGGTAAAATAGAAGACAAAGAGTTATAGCTTGAGTTCAATTTGAAGTCGTAGTTCATACCTGGTTGCATGGCTAGTGGTGGAGGTGGAACACCCGGGCATGGGGGTGGTGGTGGGGGCATAATCAGTGGAGGTGGTGGTGGCACGGCGGCTTTTGGTGGAGGCGGTGCTGGTGGCGAGACTTGTCCGTTGCAGCCTTGCAAACCAGCTACTTTTTGGTCGTCCGGTATGCTACCCTCGGTGACCAGACGCTCCAAACGATTTCGCTCCTGTTGCTCGGTTGAGAGTCTGTGGTGCAGATCCTCCACTTTCATCTCAGCATTCAGAGCTCGTTGCACAGCCTGTGAATGATTGGCACTTTCCTTTTCCAATCTTTCTCGCATTCTGGCCAAGCTTGTTTCCAAGTCTTCTTTCTCTTGCATTCGCAAGTCCAATTCCTGCTCCTTTTTGGCGAGTTTAGCTTGAACTTCGGTGTTTTCCTTTTCGAGTTCTTCAGCTCGGGTTCTGGCAGCTGTAAGTTCTTCCTCCTTTACAAGGAGCTTGACAATTTTGGTAACATCGATTTGTAGGGGAGAGACGTCTGGATCGTTGAGTTGAGTTTGTTTTTCCGTAGATCCAGTGTCCGATTCGGCATCACTCAAAGGACGATCGTCATGTTGGAGAACGATTTGTTGTACAACACGATCGAAGAGAAGCCAATGTTGATTGCACTTTCCGGTAACTGAAAATGTTTTAAATTTTGGATATTAAATGATGGTTTGCTAAGTCTTATGGAGAGAACTTACATGGCAACAGTAACATATGCTGTAGCAAGGATAACAGATGGGGGTATGCTGGTGAATGACTTAGTTTGCGCCGAAGCAGTTCGAACATTGTTGTAGCACTCTTGCTGTCTACGTGTTCATGGTTGAATTTGCGAGCCAATTCCTTCTCATCTTCGTTGCGAACCATTTCGAAGAAGTCCTGGGGGACGAAAGAGGGAAATATATCGAAGTTATTTGATTATTCTCTTCTGCCTTTAATTAATTTTACTGGGTGGGTACGAGTTAGTTGGGTTGAGTTGGAATAGTTGAACAGTAAAATCAAATGCGGAAAGTTAATTGCTTGCGTTAGAGATGAAAAATTTAAATCAAATTTTGTAGAAAGATCGAAAAACGTTCAATCTATCCATTGGGGTACAAATGGAGGCCACTTATAATAGTGAAATCTTACCAAATGCCGGTCCAAAGTCTCATTTTCATGCTTTCTTAATTTATCGATGATTGGTTGAATTCCTAGCATTAAAAATTCATAACGCAAATGCAATCGAAACTCCAAATTTTCTTGTCCCGGTCCATAGTTCAGCACAGCATTGATGAAAGACATAATGGCCGTCTTGAGGTTGACATCATCACGGTAGGCACCAGTCGATCTATCCAAGTCATTAATGATTCCCTGAAATGTGAATGCGAAATAATTAAATCCAGATTTGATCAAGATATTTGTGCGAATAGTACTCACCTGAAATCTGGCTCTTTCTGCTGCAAACTCTTGGAAGTTCAGCATAGCTGTAAGGACCTTCTTGTGACCGCCTGGGACGAGACATACCGCTCCCAGGATTTCCAGTGCAGCGACTTTTGTTTTGATGTTATCAGCAGCTAGTGATCGTGCAATTGTGTCTATACTGGTTGGATGAGCTAAGACATGAGCGCGTCCAGTCTAAAATGATACCAAAAGGACATTATCAGAATAGGAACGGTTTTGAGGGCATAACCAGTCTAGCTTACCGAATTATTCATAAGCGCTTTGATGCAACCAATTAGACTTGTATGCGTCGAGCTGTTCGCCACACGTATATCCAGATTTTGCAATATATCAAGCAGCGCGGGTAATCCTTGTAATTCTATAAAACGCAATACAAAACTATGTGCAGAGGTTCGCAGGGCAGTCTTTAGAGCATCTAAGAACACAGTGTGCGTTTCAATTTTCGAGCTGTACTCATGGCACGGTGAGTCTTCAGGGCTGGTGTGAAGTTGCATCGATATACTCTTCAAGCGTTCAATATAGTGATCCGGTGTAGGAGGAGCTGTCGTAAGGGCTGCATTTCCGTCCGTCCCGTCTAAAGGACTCTTTCGCGAACAATAGATTTGCCATTTTTTCTGTGGTGGTAAGCTAAGCATGGCAGCTTTATTGGGAGCCGTAAGATCCAATTCTTCGACAAGTTCAGCGAATTTTGCGTCGAGTTCATCGACCGACGGCATTGGTTGGGTCGGCGTGAGGGTTTGAAGGGTGAAGGCACCTTCCACGACGCATATTTCGGGGGGTTCGTCATCCTGCAATGGAAGAAAGGAAAGGTTAATTTAATTTTAGACTACGTGCATTCAGAAACTTTTCCCAAGTGATTGAACTCAGTCTTAGTTTCACTTCCGAGACAACAGTCGCCTGCTGGCAGTAACACCGCTGCACCGAAGGTGGCACAATATCTGAACACTCTAATCACCTATCCATCAATCGATCTGTCCAAGAAGAAAACAGATTTCGATCCAATGTAAACATTAGTAACCAACTTTTTTACCGCATCTAAATATCATTTCTTCTCCACTTCCTATTGCCTTGTAATTTACCTCTGGACGGTCATCACCTTGATCTTCAATCAAATTACTGACCAGTCGCTTTTCAAATCGATCGTTTACCTTTTCGGTTAGCCATAAATGTATAAAAATGTTCTCATCACAAGATACATATCTTCAGATACTTCTTGTCTTCAGATAAACTTAACTCTGGCGGAAAACCATGCTCTTGGAGGTATGCATGATCAGGGATCGTTTATTTGAGGAGAAAGTCAATACGTTGGTTTCTAACAGTCCAAATGGGACTGAATTTCTTAGACATCCATAGACCCCTTGGATGGATAATTGCCACCACGTGGATAAGTCCGGTGTTTTGAAAACTTTTCTAAAATTGTAAGTCTCAATTAAATTAAAATTTCTGGTAAAATTCAGCACTAAGTGTCTATAGCTTCTACTTCTTTCCATGGGTTTCGTGTTAATTCACTGCCCAATTATCTTATATTCGAATGAAGCTATCTATCATCGTGGTGAGAGTGCAGATACAATTGCAAAGGAATGCATCAGCAAATAGTCATGGATCATTTTTCTTCTGATTTTACGATGCACACGAGGCATAATTGTTTGGGTCTGGGCAATCTTATGCTCGTACGCTTGGTGAATGTACTTCAGAAAATCGTAGAAATTTGATTTTTCAAAATTGATACATATTAAACGCGCACTTAATGCGGAGAACCATTTGAGATACTTTGGAGAATCGATGCAAAATTTATGATTAGGTGTTCACAGAGAAAGTTTAATTGATTGAAAGTAAGGATCGATTGAGATGACTGTTGAGAAATTGAGCTGTTTCAAGAGGCTCGAACTGAAAATAAATTTCTCTAGGGACAGAGTAAGGACCAACAAGGCACAATTGGGTGAAACAGTTGAATTTTCAACCAAATCCCCATCAATCCCGATGAAAACTTGTAGTGGTCACCCCCCTTAAAAAGTTAGGGTGTGTCAAAGTGGGACTTTTTTGATATCATCACGGTCAAGTTTGCATTTTCAGTCCTTCCCCGTGAAAGGGATAGGATGGGGATAGGGAGGGGTCCCCTTTTTAATTCTGTTGAAGAAGGGGTCACCCCCCTTAAAAAAGCATGACACCTCAAAATGGAGCTATTTTTATGTCAAAATAGGTGAGTTTAATTTTATTTTTAAACCCTGCAGAGGAACAGGAGAATATTAAGGGAGAACTGGGGAGTCTCCAAACCGCTATGAAAAATTGAGGCAGTCGCCCTTGGCTTTAAAAGTTCCGGGTTTCCAAATGGGGAATATTTCGATATCATTAAGTCCCTTTCAAAGGTTAAGGCGGTAAAGAGGATACATGGGAGACAGAAAAAAGTCCAGCCTTTCTACCTTCGTAACAGGCCTATGGCAGTCAGTACCCCCTAAAAAGTTGTGGCGCCCCGGAAAGAGTCTATTTTTATAATAATAATCTGGCTACTCCGCCGTAGCCGGTCTCAAGTCCGGTTGTGAAAAGAGAAGGGATGCATAGCTTCAGTCTGAATGGCTGTACACCACCGCAGCGTCTCAAGGGGTAGGCGAGGAAAGTGCAGGAACTTTACGGTCTTGCAGATTGCTTACTGAGGAAGCTATCCCCACACCTGACAGTTAGGTATAAAATTCAAATTCACTTAATGAGAAGAAGGAGAAACTTGAGGTACGGTATGGATAACTGGCGGAAGTCGTCTGATTTGGTGACTGGCGTCACGACGACCAGGAGCATTGCGCCTGCTGCAGCTGTTTCGCCACAATCTGTGGCGACCACTTCAGCAGGTTTCAGGAACCTCCTCATCATCCGCTCCTACTACGAAATAACGGCGAGAGCGGGTACAACATTTTACCGCCCCTTGTTGCATCAGAGATTCGTCGAGCCGTTCCCGCAATTCGCCCACGTGACTGTGCAGCGAGTCGCAGACCAGTACCGCTTTATTACTCGCAGCGACACAATCCCGGCCATCATCAGGGAGCGTGTTCGACTTGAGGTCACCGCGGAAACTGGTGACCGAGAGTCGATGCGGACAGAGGCGGCGGTATCAACAACACCCCGCCGTAGTGCAGGCAACAGTTTCAGTACTTGCTGAAGCACTCTTCTCCACCGTCCAACTGAGGTTTCCGCTAGGGTTCGGGACGAATTTCAAAGAGCGTGAATAGAATTCTCGGAAATAGATTCTTTGCATAGACTAGGTATTCCCAGGCTCTATGCATCTCTAGCAACTCCGGGAATTCTAATCCAAATCAATGATGAGATTGCATCGCGACTGTGTATGATGATATGTCGCTGCTGCAACTACAATCACTTGTGTATTATAATGCAGTTACGACTGTCAGATTGCACGGTCAGAAGATTCGCTTTCGTGTTATTGGTTTGAGTGGCCGAAGAGGTCCACCATGGAAAATTCGTGTGGAACGTCGGCAGGACTTACTAAGGCAGGACATTGCTAGACACATGCAGACCCCACTGGCAGTGCCAGAAGACGGATGAGAAATAAAGTGCAGAGGGTTTACAGAAACTAGAGATTTTGAATACACTAAAGCAGAAACTTTCTGTCATATGCAATCGGTTACGATGGTATGGCGAAAGTCACTCCAAACATGTCCAAAATGCAATATACGCGAGGAACCAGCGAAGCTTTTTTAGATCTCTCAACGAATCCCGACAGAGCGTCCAGACAGTGCATTTTTCGGTAAAGCAAGCGAAAGAATACTGGGGTGAACTTTGGGGGTTAGCCACCCAGCATGCTGAGTGAATCACGGCCGAAGGCACCCGCCATGCCAATACGCCTGGTATGAATTTTGCGGAAGAGGAAGTTCGACGGGCCATAAACAACTCGAAGAAGTGGAGGGGCCGAGGTTTGGATCGGGAGCAGATTTTCTGGTATAAGAAATTTACCAGCTTACACAGTCGGTTGTCACACAGCATAAATGAGGTCATGTATCGCCGGAGAAATTTCCACCCTTCCTCACTCCCTAAGAAGGACACGGTGTAGAACCCCGCAGGCACAAGACCGATTACTTGCTTACCAACCCTCTATAAATTCATAAAGTCCATTATTAGTGGAAGCGTCAATGCGCACCTCGCGACCAACAATATTCTGTCCGAGGAGCAGAAGGGCTGCTGAGTTAAGTAAAGGGGTTGCAAAGAACTACCCATTATCGATGCGGTAGTTGTAGGACAAGCAACTAAAGGCCAAAGAAACCTCTTTAGTTGCTATATCGATTATGCCAAAACTTTTGATAGCGTCCGGCATACCTGACTAATCGACGCCCTACATCTGTATCGCATTGATCCGAAACTAATAAAGTTTTTGGCGACAGTCATGGAAGGGTGGCGTACCACCTGATCAGTGTGTACATCTGAGGGTGCTAATACCTGAGAACCCATAGGTATACGGAGGGGCATCTTTCCGGAGGATTCGTTGAGTCGTCCTTGGTTTTGAATGGCATTGAACCCCCTTTCATGGCTACTGAATGATGCTAGGGGGCATGGTTTTGCAATAAATGACATCAAGTTGTATGCTGGTACTGACGATCATCTTAGTCTGTTGCGAATAGTAGACATGTACAGCCGTGATATTCGGATGGAGTTTGGATTAGACAAGTGGCGAATCTAAGCCATCCGCAAAGGTCATCACGAGCCACATGCCGGACATAGCATTGGTGACCTCCACATCGAAGCTATGACCGAGACAGACTTCTACAAGTACCTAGGAATTTCACAAGGAACCCATGCTCGAGTTGGTTATCTGAAGGACGCTGCATTTCTCGGGAAAGAATAAAATAAGCGCGTTGAATTCGCTACCCCTTCACTGGCTTATACATTCGGAATATTGCCGTGGACGAAAACCGATCTGGAAAACGTCCAGTGGCGGATATGGACAGCTATGTCCAAATTTCGAATGCATCATCCAAACTCTGCCGTGAAGCGGATGAACCTACCTCGTGACATAGGAGCTAGGGGCATGGTTGACGTGGCGGCACAACATCATCGCCAAGTCGACTCACTGCGCGCTTATTTTTACAGCAAAGAGCAGGCGAGTCCCTTGCATGCGGCTATCTGTAAGGGAGACTGTGGGCTGACTCCACTTAACTTGAAGGATCGATCTTTCAATCCTCTGAGTGGGATGAAATCGGACCAAGAGTGGATCGATGAATGACAGTTGAAGGTAATGCATGGTAAACACCTGAATTGTTTTTGACAGCCAGTTTTCGAATAGATGGCTGTATGCTGGGGAGCTCTTTGCTGAGACGGAGGGGTTCATGTGTGCCATTCAGGACGGCGTGGTCGCCACCCGAGCTTATAAAAAGCTCATCGTGAAAGAACAGGTGGAGAACGACCAGTGCAGAATGTGTGGTTCGGCGTTAGAGATGTTGGACCATCTCATTTCTGCTCTACATAAAAGCATTGGCTGATCACGGGAACATGTCCGGTTTACCGATATGAGCCACAAGTGTCGCGCATCACATTCAGCTTAAGATCGGAGTTTAGCGAAACAGCACTGGGCACCGCTTGACAGTGGCTTTGTAGCAAAAAGAGCTATTAAAGCAAAACAATTATTTGAGCGTTATGCGGACGATGATAAATTTTTCTCATAGATGAAAAAAACTTTAACTTAAAGTTTAACCGTCAAAATGATAGAGTGTATAGACACAGCTCTCGGGAAGTCAGCGAAATAATTCCCAAAGGGGAACGGGGTCATTATAAGGCTTCCGTGATGGTTATTGCACGAAGAGGTCACTTAGTTCAACTTCAACAACTTCAACTTCTAACTTCAGTTGTGGAGAAAATAGTAAAACCAGCAAGATTCAGCGTCAATACATAAAGCGAAGACGACTCAATCTAGGTTGGAAGCTAACTTAACCCACTTTATCGCTACCGAAGATTAGCAATTGAGGAATATTTCAGAAGTTTTCAGGTTTGCTCTAAATCTTGCCGGAATATTGAATGGTTAAAAGCCGATTTGGTGAAGACAGTAGCCTTAATAGCGACAGAAGTAGGGCGCGCGGCGATAGACGAGGGGACCAGTAGTAAGTGGAATACCCTCCCAATAGGTTCTGTGTGTTAGAGCGAGATAGCATGACAGAGCTTTTAAGTTTTCGTGCTATCTCGCTCGATCCGTCTCTTTCGCACTGTGAGCTTTGGGGCGTGTGCATTTGGGACGGAGTTTGCGCCTTTGGGCAGGGTGTTTTTGGGAGTACCCCACTTCCTGCGGGGTCAAATGTTCAAAGAGGTGTGTAGATGCAAACGATGGCCCGTGGAAATTATTCGACAGGCCAACATCGATAAGCACACAGAAATAAAAATCAGTGACCCCATCATAAGAGACACCCCAACAAACCATGGCTGAAGCTAATTGATGACCCCTTTCGATTCGTGAAATTAGTTCAGATGTTTCCTGAGATGGCTATGGATGCCTCTCATCCCTTTTGCTTCTTCAATTTTTCCATCGGTAAAACCTTTCCTTGCAAGTTATCAGCATGCTTAATCAGAAAATGTCATTTTTTCATCCTTCCTTTTTCTTTTGAAAGCTGCAGTCGAACAGCGTACCAAGTCCCAAGTCTTTTTAAGATTTGGGGTGAAAACAAAACCTCATTAGAATCGATTCGGTGTCGGCCTGTACCCATGTCTATCTGTCACACCCGATTTTTTCGAAAACGGCAAAGGCTATTATCATGCAATTTTGTGAGAACATGTGGTCTGTGAATCCCTTTACATACAGTAAGTGGCGTTATTTTTTGTTAAGTTTAGGGGGAGGGGAGAGACTGCCCATACATGTGAAAGCGGGGTGTAATTTTTTTTTACAGATTATGGTCATGTGGGGTATCAAATGAAAGGGCTCAATTAGTACTTTTCGAAACTGATCTTAATTCTGCTGCTGGGTGCACCCCATTGTGAAAGTTGAAAAAAATTAGAATCTCCGGTACAGATTAACGCTTCACAGGTAATATTTCATAAGCCATGTAATAATAGCGGAGTATGTTCAATTCTTCTGTTGGCATGGGTGTCTTCAATTTTGTGACAGTATTTATGTCCCTAGGTAATTTTCGATCAACACGATTCCTTCCGGGTCTTGATGGTTTCTTTCGCCTCGGGTTGGATGATTTATTCAGGTACCCAAAATGCACTTCTGTACTCTATGACCAGGAACTTGATATGTTCCATTGGCCTAGGCTCACAGACGAGACCAACGAAAAGAGACTTCAATGGGGGTAATACTTCACGATAGTATCGAGAGTATAGGAACGGAATGAGGGTGAAGGTCGCTTCATATGCTTCAGTGTAGCAATCTGGCTATAGATATCTACCTTCATTGATAAAGTTAGGTATTACTCAAATTATTTTCGGTTATTCAACATCACAAATCGGTAAATGAATAGGCTTTTGTAAATATCTTATTACAACTAAACATGCAAATAATACACACTTTCGTTCATTCAATCGACCCCTTGTCCTAACCGTAGAGAATAGGCGATACCGCGTGTTTTCTCCAAGTACCAACCATTAAAAACCTGTCAATTTTAACACTGGAGCCTTTCCCCTCTAATCTACGATCGCTGGTAATCACAAATTATTGTACATAGCGTTCATTTGTGTTATTAATGACAATAATATTGTAACAGCTTAATGCCTGCCGATTAAGTAATTACCCATTTTAAGCCCTGAATGGTACCCAATATCCAACTGGTTGCTGGTATACCCAGGTTTTGACGAATATTGCTGATTGTCCGATTACTTCATAAAATATAACACCTACTTGGATGGTTACTGGCGCAACACAAAGGTGTACAATGAGTTCATGTAATAGCGGATCTAAAACCTGCGTTTCAATCTTTCGCACAATGCACAATCCGAGATCGCCATCATCAATCAGATGTTAAGGTGAAAGAGAATTTGTACGTCTGTAGGAAAGTTACTTATTAATGATATCAATGTAATTTCGATACCCCCGGATCAAGGCACTGATCAATCATTCATTTGTCTGCAAAATCGTGGATAGTCTGAGTACACTCTCCTGGTAACCTTCGAGATATTATATTCCACGTAGGATTATGTCTGCAGTTGCGAATACTCTGGAAAAGTTTGGTAGCCACAAGATGAATTCCTCAAATGGTTTGCTTTCTTGCGCCAATTTGGAGAACACGATTCTGGGAAATTGGCTAGACATTGGTGGCCTTTTCGTGATGATTGAATATGTCTTCTAGATTCGCATGAAGAGGTAGTTGGGTCGTTGCTTTCAGTTTGATTTAGAAAGATTTTATAACCCTTCTGAATTCCAACGTTTCATCTTTTGATTTCAAATGAAAATGGGATTGCAATATCTAAGCCTGAAGTATGAGAAATGATTTCATACAGGCGATCTAATAACTTTCTAAATTTTCTATTGAATCGTATGAACTGGAACAGAAATTGACCAATATAGGTCGATGTAGATTTACCGAATAGGGCACCTGAATACTGTCCTATTTCGACGTCCCAAAACCGCAGACGAAAAAGGGAAGAAGGCACGCAAAGGGTGAATACTACATACTACCGTATATAGTGAAGGGAATTGTCATTCCATTTGCTGTTTAGTACTGGTTCTCGTACTGTGGTTTCTGCATTCTGAATCTACTGGTCGGCGTCTATGACAGACACTCCCACAATTTACCTGTTTTAAGGAGGCTCATATATTCGCTGAATTAAGATGCTGGCCGGATTATCTTTATGGAGTGTTTTAATAGGACAATTATAGGTTCAATTTTGAGAAAGTGATCCGTGATGCTGAGGTAAATGCGAGGTGTACGATCCTCTGTCGTCCACCCAACTACTGGTCTATGCTGACGATATCGACATTATAGGAAGAACCACCCGAGACGTATAACCTGCCTTCAACCAGGTCGAGCAGACGGCACGAGATCTTGGGCTGCATATCAATCAAGGGAAGACAAAATTTATGGTGGCAACGCCAGCACCGAAAACCAACCAACCAGCAACATCAAACCGTACTGGTCAAACGGGAAGAATAAAGATAGGAGACTACAATTTTGAGACCGTTGATAATTTCTCCTATCTACGGTCTCTCCTATCTAGGGTCTCTCCTATCTAGGGTCCCTCCTATCTAGGGTCTCTCCTGTCTATGGTCTCACCATAGGGTCAAAGCTATTTCTGTATAAGACAATGATCTTGCCAGTCCTTATGTATTCCTCAGAGACCTAGGTTCTTAGCAAGAAGAAGAAGAATCTTTGGCCCCCTACATGAGGATGGACGATTCCGTAGCCTACATAACGATGAAATCTATGAGCGATACCATGACCTTCCGGTTGTGGATAAAATCCGGGTCAATAGGTTATGGTGGACGGGTAACTTAATCCATATGGATGAGGATGATCCAGCCCAGTGAGTCTATATGGGCAATATCTATGGTAGTAAAAGAAGACAAGGCAGACCGTGCCTAGGACGGAGCGATGGCGTAGGTCAAGACGCCAGACAGCTTTTATGGATATCGAATTGGTGGACCTCGGCGCAAAACTGGGATGTCTGGAGTTCGTTATTAAGGCATACCTAGACCGGATACCGGGTGTTACGCCGTTGATGATGATGTATTATCCAGGGTGAAAATAACGCAGGCCCCTATATTATTCAGTTTCCAGTTATTTTGTTGTATATTTCTATTCTGCACCTTGAGCCATATACCGTGCGGTATCATCCCGGCTTGGGTCATCGAGTATATTGCAGCAGCGGCTCAAAATTGAACCCCATATTGGCGAACTTTAAATGGACAATGTGACTCTCAACGATAATGAAATATTCATTTCTTTCACGATACTTTTTGCTGATGAGTATCATTTTTGTTTTCTTATTAGTGAGTTTGCCATCTCCAAGGTATTTTGTAACTACAGCCAATGCTGCCTTTGGTTTTATCTATTATCATAGACTGCTGTTTCACCTCTTGGTGGGGTACAGCGCGTCAGCCACACATACGCGCCATCGTTCGCTTCAATTCCCCCCACGACTTCCCGAGACGTTTGCACATCCCCTCTACTATTCTGCAGTAAGTACCCTTGGAACGGATTCCACTGCATGATATAGCCCACAATGCAATATCGCCACTCTTTAATGTGTGACCTGTCCACTATCACTTCCGTCTTCCAAGTGAGATAGTGTCAGGTCAGTGTACTCCCATGATACGGCACGGACAGATATTGACGAAAGCTTAGATAGTAGTGGCGTTCACGTGCTACTTCCATATAATAACACAGAAAGAACACCAGCACAAAACAATCTCAACTTCATCTTAGTGTTGAGATAACTGCATTTGCAGATTTTAGACCGGATAGCGAAAGCGGATTTAGCGCTGTCAATGCGTTGGGCAACATCTAGTTCGATGGCGTCGTCGGCAGAAACCACGATCCCTATATACATAAATTGATCCACGCTTTCGATGCTCTGCCCATTAATGCAAATAGGGACGGTGCGAAGACCTGTCAGTCTGAGAGTCTTAGATTTGTTGGTGTTTACCTTCAGTCCGACCCTATTTGCCTTTTGTTTGCAAACTCAGAGCCTCAGGTCAAGGTCCATGACCTGGTGGAAGAGTAAACATATGTCATCAGCGTAGTCGAGGTGTTTGAGAAAAGATGTCGTCGTCCATTGAAATCCTCCCCGTCCTCCGCACAGGGCAACATGAAGAATGTCACCGATAACAAGAAGAAATAATACCGGTGAGGAATGCAAAATCCTCCGAGATTTTACCTCGATGCTGTACGTAACATTTTGCGCCATCATAAGTCCCTCTGATAATAGCTATTAATTTCTTCGGAATGCCCCTCCTACACTTCACGCTATCGAAGGGTTTCTCGAAATCGATGAAGAGCAAGTGCAACGAAGATCTAAATTTCGCGCACTGTTCCAAAATGATGCGTAGGTTGTTGATATAGAAGAGGAGTATCCGGAGCGGAAACCAGCCTGCTTTCTGTCCATTAAGTTTCGAGATGTTCTTTGATGCATTCCAGGATTATTTTAGCTTTAATCTTTGTGACGGCAGGGAGCACACAGATACCCCTCCGATTGTCACAATCAAAGCGGGTCCTTTTCTTTGGGATCTTAACGATTATCCCCTTTTCGCACTCTCTGGAAAAGGTCTCGGATTCCGAAGATTTCCATATGAATGGAAGCTGCAGATCTGCAGTAACTGCAGATGCAGCAATAAATAACTCTGAGGAGAGGCTGTGAAGACCAGCGACTTCACTCCGTTTGCGTGCATTGACAGCCGAAATTATTTCTTTTCTGCTTGGAGGAACAGTCCGTATCCACATGTTACGGTGACTAGCCATTTCATTCACAAAAGGAGGAACTTCACCCGATATAATACGATTAAGGACTCTGGTGAAGTGTTCTTTCTATTAAGTTGTTCATCATGTGGAGAAGTCGACCGTTAACGTCCTTCACAGGACCTTCGAAAGATTTGCGACTACAAGCACGCTCTTTTATGATGCGATATACAGTTATGAAATTATAGCGATCTGCGGCATCTTCTGTTTCCTGACCAGCGCAATAGCCATCGATCAGTAGAGCCTTCAAATCCTTCCGTTCATCGATCCGCTTCCAAAACTCCGCAATCAGCCAGATTTTATGAGGTCCTTTCGGGACGTGGCTGACAACCTGTGCAGAACCTAAGAAAAGAGCATTTTTGATGGCAGTCCAATGCTCAACAATATTCTCAGGCGCGTTACTCAGTAGATCTGCCGTTCAATCAGCAGGATAGCTCTCCCATTGTCGGGCGGCAGCGGGTTCGTACAAGCGGTCGATGTTGAACTTCGATCGTGGCGGACGCAACACGCAAGCGAACGTATGCAACCATCAGATGTTGATCCCTTTCGAGGCCGATGTCAGCGCCTCTCTTGTTACGCACATCCAGAAGACAATTTCCAGGCGGTGGAAGTTGCAGAAGTCTATAAACATCCCACCATTAACGTTACGGTCACCAAGACCGTGCTTCTCCATCACATGTCCAAGGAAGGTCTTGTCAGATCCCACCTTAGCCTTCAAATCACCCATCACGATCATAATTTCACTTTTAGGAAGCTTCTCCTAAACCGCGCCAGTAAATATCGGTGGAATTCCCGCTGAAGTGGAGGAAGCGAGCATTCGGGGAGCCCACGATAGCGTTGTCGAGGAGCGTGCGTACATTCCAGAAACCAATCATAGTCCATTTTCGATAGCAGAAGGTCGTTACCGTGAATAGGGATTGACCCCCTATCCGAGGCGTTGTTGACGTTTTGGTAGCAGTAGGGCTTTAAAATTTGCAGGTTGTTAGCCTACAAATTTCTATCCCTTTTAATCACGACCTGCAGGGAAGGCTTTGAGTGTATTCTTAAGTCGCAACTTACAGGGCCCAAATTTAAATGCACGCAAGATAATATACTCCTTGAGTCCATCATCAATATCGTGCCGGAGCCTCCGGGTAGTGCCGAAAGGAGCAACAAGATAACTAGGAATATCTGTTGCCACTAAGGCTCTCTCAACTTGGTTCCAGGTAGCTGAATTTCAAGCATTACTCACATCCACACTTTCTATGGTTCCACTTCACAGCCGATTCAAAAAGGTCCCAGGCTATCAACTAGCCAGAGCGGTCGTAAGGAGATATACAGGTATTATATGTAACAATAACAATAACAATTGGTGGACTTCGGCGCAAACCCGGGATGTCTGGAGTTGCTTATTAATGCAGGCCTAGACCGGATACCGGTTGTTGCGCCGTTGATGATGATGATATGCAAGAATAAGATGTTGGCTACCCTGAAAGTCATTAACCTTAGGTACCAATGTAAGTTTCTGTCGCTCCTCTGCAATACCTAGTTTCAACGACGAGCTTATGTACCTTATTAGGTTTTCCTTCTGGGGCTGAAGTTTTGCTTCCTCATATTCTTTTGAAGAGTTTCGGTAGACTTTCTTTGATTACCGCTCCTCGTATGTTAAGTATTTTAAGCGATCATATCACAACCCTCTATGGACACACCAAATTCTTATGTTCGTACCTGATCAAAGTCGTTTCAGTAAGCTCTCATACTTCGTTAGGCAAGCATTCTTTGGTAATGGGAACTTTCTGTTCACATGGTCTGTATTGAAGGGACCAATAAATAATTGGACCCACGAAAAACCTCCGGACCCGAGGGAATCACCCCTTGCTTCCACCTCTCGTCTGGCTTGGGTAGGTCAATTGAGGTTGATGAAGACCAGATAAAATATTAATGGAATTGAATAAGCGGAGATTGGGAACGTTTTTAGTGGCACTGGGCCAGGATATTGGAGCTTAACAAAACATGGAATGCTGTTAATGAGAAGCGTCCTTTTCTTCTTCAGCCTTTGTCTCGTTTGAATCGGTAAAGGCTTCAGAATACTATTTCTTAAATCGTAAGTTAGGTCGAGTGAAATCATTAAGCTATGGCTTTTTCGGTTGGCTTTTGGGTCGCTTCCCCAGCTTTGTTAGTAAGCTATCGTCAGCGGGTTTGGAAGGCCACACCAAGGAAGATGCCTCTCTGCAACTTCTCCACTAATGTCTCCTCCGGTTGCATTCACCTGATTGTTTCTTTAATGAATGTTGAGTTAGAAATGCCAAAAATGAATACCCGAGCTAACTAGTGTAAACCAAGGGGTAGAGCTATTAAGCGAAGTTACCAACTTAGACAGGTCAGGTCCGTCAGCATCTACGTGAAACTCAACGAAGTCCCCGTCGATATAGACTTGCTTGCCTCTTCGCTAGTTAATTCGGGAAGTGGGTCGGATCCTTGGTACTTCATCCCACCGACGTCAGGGAGGCATAGAAAGACATGGACCTTGACAGAATAGTTTTCAGAAGCATCTTTTACCTTCCTTAGATAGTACAATACAGGAATGTGTACAACCAGAAAAAATCAACCATTTTTGAAAGTCCAAAGTTACGTTTAGTCGCAAATAATATTATCTTGAAATCACAGGGGTCTTTTTCGACTCGCTTTTCTGAGAGTGAGGGTTTTGCATGTCAGCTTTATGGAATACTTTATCATCGAGAACTTGATGCTGGTTGTATTGAGGTATTCTTCTGTAGCACAGTCTGACAGAATATCTCTGTCTCGGTTCATTCTCGTGAGTTTATTTTTGACGGTCATCTTCTCCTGACGTATTGTTGTCGTTGGCTTTATCCCTCCCTGACTTTTTGTCGAGATGACCTACCTACCACACCAAAGAAGCCCTTGTGCTCCCCCCACATACATACAAAAGAGGGGTGCATTATTTTACTGAAGATAGGCATGTAGGGTATCAAATGAAAGGTCTCGACTAGTACTTTTCGGAGAAGATTTTAGTTTAGAACTGCAAACCGGGGGCCAGTAAGGAGTCAAAATGTCCAAACTAAAAGTGAGAGAGAACTCATTGTCGGAAGCTAACATTGGTTGTAAAGGGGAGTAGTGCGGGGGTCAGAAACGGCTCAATTATTTCAAGGACCTATTATCAGAAAGTACCTAACCAAAAATCTGAAAAATATTATGGAAGTCCGTGCATATGCCATTTAGACCTTAGAATAACCTGTGGATAGGTATCGTTCGTCAGTCTAATTTACGCACACCGCACACATCCGGTTGCCTAAAAAGTTTCATTAGTTTTTCAACTGAAACATTGACAAATCTTGCCGACATTTAAAAAAGTAACCAACAAAGAAACTTTTATGATAAATGCAATGAACACGCGTATAAATCAGCTTTTTTTCTAAGTAAGCCTTCAATTTCTCACTCAAGTGAAAGTTTCCCTATCTCGCCCTTTGAATCATAATCTTCGGGAAGAATTCAAAATTGATATTGATGGACACTGATACCCAGACAAAACAAAAAAAAAACAAACAAATTCTTTACATTCAGTTATTGCGTGTCAGAAAGTAAATTCACTTTAAAATTAACTAAAAGGGGAACCATGAGGGACTGACCGAAAAAAAGACCCAAACAAATTGGATTGTCGTGCAGAAGTGGTAAATGGGAGATAAATTGTGATATGTTATGATGCTGACAATTCAGATTTTAAGATATTAGATAATCTAAAAGTGAAATTAAAATTGAAATTATTTGCGGTTGTTTGAATGTAAAACAGAGTGGCATAACGTTTTAGAGAGTATCTGAGATTATTACGTGAAGGTCGTATTTCATGAACAGATTTTTGGGTTTCCAGGTGGTGTAAGACATGTTATTGACCTCTGGCGAGTATGCATAATGTGGTTAATAGTTGATATTTGACCGCTCCACGAGTGGTCTATAAAAAGAAATAATTTCCGTGTGGAAGTTTACCCACATCTCCAAATGGTCGTCAATGGAAGGATGGACAGGAAGAACAGAGAGTTGTTGGGTTACCCTTTAAGAATCACAGAAAAATTTGAGGTCACTGGATCCCGGACCGATTTTTGCATATATAAGAGAAATCTATTTAGTATCAACTGAGTGCTCCTAGGATTTATTGCCATTTACCGCTTGGTGAGGTACAGCGGTTTTCCTCTACTGCTCTGCGACAAGTGCCTTGGGGCAACACAATCGTCGGCCATCTAGAGGGAGAGGATTCCGCTGCATGGCTTAGCCGGCAATGCAATTGTCGCCCCTCCTTAAAGTGTGACCTATCCACTGTCACTTCCGCCTTACAGTGCTTGCGAGGCACGGCCTGTGTGCCTGGGGGTTCTTGTTTAGTGAAATGAAACTGATTTTGAATTTCGGACATCCCTTAAATCTTGAAATGGCTCTCTCATCACACAGGGAATCTCGTTTACTTTGCTCAATCTCTTTTTATATGACAACCTCATGTAAAGGAAATAGGAAAACAGGAACCAACGTTTATTGGTGCCAGGTGAGTGGGGACGGGGATCAAACTGCTCTGGAGGAAAAGCTGGGACACTTTGTCCAAAAAGGGAAGTGCCTTTAGAACGTTGTTGCGGTTGAACATCATCTGGATAGAGATTGACAACCACCTCAATAAACAAAAGCAAATGACAATAAGGTGAATTTACAGGTAACAGTTTTTCAATAGAGGTCACTGTTATTTAATGATAGACGTCCTTTTTCCTGCAGTAATACAAAAAACTGTAAATTTAGTGGAGAGCCGCTCGTAAATATTTTGAGAAAAATGAGCTTACCAATCACCGACAACCACATACGATCAGCGAAGAAGCTGGTCACCAAATCTCTGCTGAAAACTAGGGCACTGGTCGTGTTGCCTCTTCTATTGCTCATGGACATTCTGGCGACAGTACCTTTTGAGACATGTATCCTGGCTGAAGAGTGTTTGTTTTGACCAAGCGCTGGAGAAGGTGGCATAGGAAATTCAGCATCAACCTACGCCGCTACGCTTTAGTCTGGACCTTCACGGCCTTAGTGCAATCCAAGGGCCACATTATTGACGGAGTCTGTCAATTTTCATTGGTTACCTCCGATAAAGTGCAAAAGTTACAGAAGACCAAGCAAACTGTCATCAACTAAGAAGAAAAGGTATACTCACCCACAACTCAGAATGTCCAACAATAATATGTCTCGCTTGTTGAAATCCAACGAAATTTGTAAGGTTTTGCCCTACCCCGAGAATACGTCACCTCAATTCATTGTCCAACATTCGTGCTTTAATCCGATTGAATTCATTGGAAGGAAGGAAGCTCAAGAAACGAATACCCAACTTCTGATGGAATGGCGAAATTGAAGAAGAACGTAGTAGGAACTGAGTCTGGAGAGTTGCACAACCGATATAAAACGCCGAGTAAAGAAGTGGAACTGAATACTTCAAGAGATTGTGCAAGGAGGCAGACTCTATGGGGAGGGGCATACGAGGCAGTCATGGCATCAATCAAGGGTAAGCGGTCTCCACCGCTCACCAACACTGGTTTATTCCGAGATATCATTAGTACTCTCTTCCCACAAGCTTTGAGTGAACCGAACTTACCCACTGTCCAGATAGGTCTCGATCAAATTTCCTAAATAACCGCTGAAGAAGTCCTGGAAGCCACGAAGAATAGTGTCGAAAATAAAGTCCCAGACTTAGACGGCATTCCGAATAAAGCTCCAACAGTGGCCGTCAAAAAAGTTCCACGGTAGTTCACTGAAACATTAACGACGATCCTCAAAGAAGGGATTTTCTCGGAAAAATCGAAGAAAAAGAAGCTTGTGCTAATCCCGAAGCCAATGAACCTTTGGAGGCTAATATGCCTATTAGACGGCATCGGCAAACTTTTCGAACGGGTCATCTCCAATAGGCTTGTACCGATCACAGAAAGGAAGGGTGGTCTCTCAGATAGGCAAGATCTACTGTGATCGATTTGGTGACGGAAACTGCCGCCGAAGCAATGGAGGTCAAAAATCGTGCGCAGTAGTCACTCTCCATGTAAAGAATGCCTTAAATACCACAAAATGGAGAAAAAATAATTGCGGCTTTGGCCAAATCAGGCTTCGGGAGAGGCTCATAAACGAGGCAATTTTTGAAATCAGGTCTTGGCTAGAAGAAGCAGGTCTAACGCACGCTGAGCATAGAACCAAGGTAATTTCGATCACCAAGTGAAGGAAGCAAACGGAGATCAGGATTGGCGAGCACATTATACATTCGCAGCCAACACTTAAATACCTAGGAGTCATGGTTGACAAAAGGTTGAAATTCAGGTCTCATCGTTAACATTTAATAACAAAAGCTCCGGGGAAGTATGTTACCGAATGTAGGTGGTCCTAAACAAAGCCGTCGGTTCCTTATCTCGAGAGTTGTCAGCTTCAGTCTGGACTCCCCGTGTTTGCCGATACGCGTGGTGATTCCCGAGGATGTGGAGCATGTTGTTTTAACTGCCCAAAGTTCGCCGTGCAGGGAGCAGAGGTAGGAATTGACGCCGAGGCGCGGTTGATACGCGACGACATCGTGGATTAATTAATGAAAGCGATCTGCAATCTGCTGAGGAAGGAGGAACTTCGGAGGAAAGTAGCAAATAAGCACACGAGCCACGTGATCGAGTCGTGACTGACCCTGCCCCGGGGCGCAATACCGAAATGGCTGCCCTGCAGGATAAGCGAAGGAGAAGCAGATGGTTTTAGTGAGTAAAAGTCCCACATAATCAACCAACGGCCAGGAGCCAGCGGTAGGTTTTGAACCTTTCCAATTTCCAACGCACTAAAAAAAGCCGGAACGACAGCAAGAGGAAATGTCTTAAGGAGGTTTGCTCAGAAGCGGACGTAAACTCGTGGCGGAGTGCCTATAGAATTGTGATTGGCAAGTTCAGAGGCCGTTTATTCCGACAAATCACGTACCCTACCCCCACGTTGTAAATCATCAAGGGGTTATTCCCCCAGCAAGAGAGAGAGATACGGAGCGCTTCCAGCGACCTCTGAATTTGGCAGCAATTCCATCGGTCACTAGAGATGAGCTGTTGGAAATCTGCGGCAGAATAGGGGATAGTAAAGTCCCGGGTCTGGACGGAATACCGAAAAAGGCTCTTAAGCTTGCTGTGAAATCCACATCGGACATGTTCGTTGAGTTGTTCGAAGCTTCCATATCCGAAAGAATATTTCCAGTGGAATGAAAGCGGTAGAACTTGGTACTTCTGACTAACTCTGGTAAACTTCCAGATGATCTATCCCCATACAGATCCATATGTCTTCCGGACACTGTGGGTAAGTTATAATAGATCACTCCCGGCCGTTGAGAACCAAGGAGACTTTTCGGTATGGATTTCGTAAAGCCAGATCAACCATTGATGCCATCTAGCCATCTAGTTGTTAGCTTAGTCGAAGATGCAATTCATGGAAAGGGTAGGGGGCAAATATTACGTGGTAGTAACCTTTGATGTGAAAAACGCATTCAGTTCGGCCAATTGGAATCTAATATGGAGATTGGTATTCTCGCCTATATCGCTGATATCGTCGCTAGTAATTTAGCGGAATGGAGGCTCTGGTATGCCACCGATGATGGACTCCAGAAGTACGTTGTTTCCGCGGGTGTCCCGCAGGGCTCCGGTTTAGGCCCACTACTGTGGAATGTCATACACAACGCTGTACTTAATCTTCCCCTTCTGGAGCAAGCCACGCTACGCCGGCGATATAGTACTGGTTGTATTCGCAAATCATCTCGAAGATGCCGAGTTATACTCAGGCGAAGCTGTCAGTGCTGTTAAGGGTTGGCTAAAGAGCTCTGATCTAAGACTTGCGGAGGGAAAAACGGTTATAATTACTATGCGTCGAAAGAGAAGTGACACCTGTACTATAATTAAGAATCATATCACTTCCTAACCTACCCTCAAACCGTTAGTTCTTGTTTTTGAATGCTTGGGTTCTAGGCCTCAAATGAGGGGTCCGTGGACCAAAACACGTAGGAGTAAGTTGCTCTCCATTTGGTCCGGTCCAATATCATGTGGATGTGGACTTAAGATCCCTCATATCCCAAACAATAATCTATTGTAGATTAGACTCAAACTACTGGCGCTTTAACTTGGATATAATTTGATCCTTGTCATGTTTTTGCGATTATATAAAGGAGCGTTTTCCACCTGTTGCCACTTTCGGTCACGCTGCACCCAGGGCAGAGGGGAGGCAGCGTCTGATGAGTTGCTTCTATCCTGGACGAAGTCATTAGTTGGGAGCAATGGTAGACGGGAAACTCAGTTATAAATAACACATGGAGTATGTATGCCACAAAGCATCCACTGCAAGTATGGCCTTGGCAAAGATGACGCCGAACGTGGGAGGTCGCAGTATACCTCTAGGTTGCTTATAGCCAAGGTGGTAAGCTTGATCATGTTCTATGCGGGCAAGAGGTGTTGTAGATGGCAATTAACGCTAATAAACTGAGTGAATTCTATCTGAAGACAGCCCTAAGGGTGTGCTCTGCCTTCAGGACTGTTTCAGATGATGCAGCGTGCGTCATCTCGGGAATGATGCCGATTGCCATTTTTGTAGATGAGATAGCGAACATATTACAAGGCGAGGCGAATCTCTCCCTTATGCCAGACGAAGAATGCTGAAAGAGAGTGATTTGTAAATAGATGACAAGAGCGTTGAGAATACTCGGGAAAGAGTCGGTGGACTCAGAGGCTGATCCTTGCCATCAAGATGGGATTGGAAAGACGACACAATGAGATGAACTATAATCTTATCCAGTTTCTGACGGGGTATGGAAGATGTCCTGCGCAAGTCCTGACAAAGGTTTAAACTGGATACCTCACTCGATTGCCCAAAGTGCGGTGGAGTTCCAGACGACCCAGATCATGTATTCTTCCACTGTATAAAATTTGTCGAAGAAAGAGGAACCTAGAGGAGGGTCTATGAGAGGCGCTGGTACCAGAAAACCTCTTGCCCAGAATAGTAGCATGTCAAGCGGGATGCGATCAACTCCATGATCGCATCTATTCAGAACAAACTGCTAGAGACAGAGGAGAGGAGTAAAGTGCGTATTTTTTAGAAACAAAACCTTAATAGAAACGAACTGGACTCCGAAGAACGATCTAAACAAATTACATGTGGACAGCATGCCGATTGCGTATAGGGCAACGACCAAGACGCGAAAAGTACCCACAGAGCCAGGAGCGACCGACAAGCAAATACGGAGAAATATTAAGGAAGGCATCCAGACAGCAGTACCTAACGAGCTAGGACGTCATGAACGATGGAAACAAAGTGGCTGGTTCGATTATGAATTTTGGGAAGCATGGAGAAGAGGAATGAGGCTTTTTGACTATATGTACTGACTGACGATGCAGACGGAAGCAACGAGAATTCAATAATAACAAATACAAGACTGACCTCCGATGATGACGAAAAATGCCAAATAAATATTGGATAAAGAAGCGAATACGATTTCAACTATTTCTGGATCCCCACGAACTAATCCGGCTAACAAAAGAGTCATGACTAGCCATTTCATGATGGAAGGTCATGTGCCTACTCATGACGGACCGAATCAGGACCAAAACAAGGAGATGGTTTCATTCCTGCACCCTTCAACCTAATACGGAAATCCCTTTTCACAAAGGTAACTTCAGTGGATACAAGAAGCCCGCTCTTAATCTACACAACTAGTAACGTACGCTGAGGTCATTTTTTTCTGTGAAGGAAGTGTTCCAGTAAATGGAACCAGCTGCTATGTAGGTCGGGCTGAAAGTGACGCAACAAGATTCAAAAACCGTTCAATTCCAACTGGACCGCACTTATGCCCGGTAAAAGGGACGAACTTGATCTAGATAGGTCGACCCCAATACCGAACAGGGAAAAAGCCGAAGAACTTAGGTCCAAAAGATGAAGACGAAAAACTCAGGTTTTAAGAGCATATTATGACAGTGGACAGTGGACCATGCGATCCTGTTCGGATTGGAATCAAGGGTGGCCCACAGAGCCAAAAAAGTATTATTATTGTCCATGTTGCTATGGCGTAGATAGATAGATTTTTGTGTGATTGAGGGAGTCCTGAATACGTCATCCACTTGTTGATGGTCCGAACCAAATGGGGAGATATTTTCTATTACTGTTTGTGGCCCAGGGACCTCTTTGCTTAGAGGATGGAGGTGGAGAAGAAACAAAGTCAATGAAGATTCTAAATGGCTTTCTTCACCAATGAATCGAGTGCGCATCTCGAACTGTCTAACAAAGGGGCCCATCATTAGCGCATGTTAACTACTATTCATCTCAGAGTTTGTCAGTTAACAAATATTCCTTTTTTTATAGTTAACCGTTTTTTAATCGAGTTTGGAGTCATCTTTCAAGGCACTATTCGTTCGAGTCCATAAGTGACTGCTACTCAACTTTGGCATTAGATACCACTTGATATTCTCTGCAGTTATCGACCTACCACGACAGCAAGCGCATTTACACAGCAGGTCGGATGCGTGTAAGGTTCATATTCCCTAAGGCTGTTTGGATGGAGCAGGCATCACTAATATGACATTGATTAATGACGATGTTGCATGCGCATTTCATTTCCGAGAACTTTAACATATTTAACAAACTTTCATAGATTTTTTGCCTCCCGATTTCATCTCCTCCTTAGACATCAATCTCCAGAAATGAATTCAAGGCTACCGAGTCCAACCTTGGCACTTAGCGGCGAAACACACGAAAGTAGATGTTCCAAAACGTAACATAAAATCATAAAATCTTTTTGTTCAATCTCTGATCACCTTTTAAACGGATAATACTGCATAGAAATTTTGTATCTTTTTCCGTCTCAACTAAATCCGCTAAACTGCCTATCAACAGTCCAGCAAATCTATTGTGTAATAGTGTTTCAATCTAAATGCAATTAATCGGATTAGCAACGCCAACTGTACACTGAACAATGTCTTAAGTTTGCGGCTAATCCCCTGAGTATTTTGCAAACAAAAAAACGGACCGTGTTAAGGCAAAATGTAGACTATGAATGAGGTATTATGTCGCTGTCGGTCGATCACCTTGAAATTCGATCGAAATCAGTAAATTGCATTATTGCAACAGAAAATCACAGACAGGTTGAGCCGTTCTGGCTAGAGGCGATTTTCCGTGATAGTGGAAAAACCCGTGAAATTGAGAGAGCATCGGCTTAAGTGAAAACTGTTAGACAATTGTGGGTAATCCAATTTGTATAAGATTCCCATTCGTGGAAAAATGGGTAGTGATTGGTAGTGACATCAGGATTTATGTCCTTAATGGTTATTGAAGTTATGGGGTCCTGGAGCTGAGCGAAGTGAACAATAGTCCCCTAATCGCCATCTTTATCCGCTTTGATACGTGTAAATCCCGCTTGATACTTCGACTTGGAAAACTGTTTCAGAAATGTTCCAACCAACTATCGTGGACCATACGTTCACCTCTGCCCTTTAACGTGAGTACCTGCCCTATCGGCATAATCCCACGGTCTCCTTCGAACACGGATTGATTTTGGGACCACAATCAGAGCCCCGCCATGCAAGCACAGCGGTCCTGGTTTATACTGAGTGCAGGCTCAGCATCCATACCAGTGAATGCGAGGCCTATCTAACACCTCTGCCGCAACTAAGGAGTACGGTGCCCGAGTTGTACAGCGCAACTCCACGCTTGAGCTCCGAGGAGCTCTGCCCGCGATCTAGGCATAACCACAACCACCATGAAACTCCCACTAGGAGGCCAACCGCAAATAACCAGACCGAGAACTCATCCTCCTGGAATTCTCCTGGAGCATATGCTCTCAGAGGGTCGTCCCGGTTCCCATGGTACCAGATAAGCTCCGGTGAGACTTCGTGGCCGAATCCACTTCAGATGAGTCCCTTGCAGACTCGGATCTGATCGCCCTCCTCGAACGAAAGTAGTGACAGGTGGTAATTGCTCCATTTCTATATAACCACAAATATGACATGAGTGCGAATCAGTGAAATTAGGCAGAGGTAAGGCAGCCTCTGATGAGTTGCCCCTGTCCTGGAAGAAGTCGTCAGTCAACTTTTTTCATAAACTTGAATGTTTAACCCAAAAAATAGGGGTCCGTGGACAACAAGAGAGGAAGCAACTTGCTTCCCACTTGGTCTCGTCCGTTATCAAGTGAAGGTGGACTAAGGACTCCTTGCATTCTCAAAAAAAAAATCCCTACAGGCTGGTTGAGGTGTGAACTTACGACGTTCACTTCAATATAATTCTCACTCAATTCAAATAGAGTGATTACCACCTGTCACTACTTTTGGTCACGCTGTCCCCAGGGCAGAGGTGAGGCAGTGTCTGATGAGTTGCCTCTTCTCTGGACGAAACCGTCAGTCAACTTTTTTAATACTCAAGGATATTTCCAATGAAGAAGTTGATAAATGTTAAGGATGATTGGATTGACGTAAAGTTGGAGGGGGAATATATAGGATAAGAAAATACATTTAAAACGAAGCTTATCGTCGAAGGTTACATCCAGGTCTTAAACGGAGTTGGGAGATAATAGAGGTAGTCCACCACCAGTGAGAAAGAAAAGAGTCTTGATGGCATTTGGCATCGAGTGGCATTAGTTGAGTCCTTTGATCTCTCGATCCCTCACGTGTCATTAAATCAAAAATTCACGTAGCCGGTGCCAGCCCGACCAAGCGTGAGGAGCCACAAATCCCCGAACCAGAGTGCCGCGATCGAAAGGAAGGATAAACGACGGATCACATCCTTGATCATTGCCTCTCCTGCCTCAGATGTTTAGTGAGGTGCGGCCTATGAAGTTCCTACCCTTCCTTCACATCCTCAGGCCATTATTTTGAAGGATGTCCTTAGTATGTCAGTTTTGCAGGCTAACCTTCCCAGCTAATTCCACCAACTTTTTTTTTTTATGCTTCCGAAATACGGGGTTAGACAATTTAGTAATGACACGCGGCAATAAAGCCGCGCTTGTGGTAAACGTGCAATCTTCAAATTCCCTTCCTCTTCCCCGGCACCCTTCCCCTCTTCATTGATATATTCACCATCGCTTTAGCTTGTTTAGTTCACCTGCTGTGTCGTATTGAGTAGACGTGTGTTGGGGGTGCTCGTCACGAAAATGGAGAAACGAAATCTAGACCAACGCGTCGCGATAAAATTTTGTCCCAGATTGGGCGAAACAGATGCATGGTGATAGCGCTCTTAGTCGTGCCCAGGTGTTTCGATGGCATAAAGAGTTTAAGGAGGAGCATGAAAGCGTGGAAGACGATGCGCGAAGTGGGAGACCAGTCGAGTTGCGGACTGACGCGAATGCGCACCGTGTGCGCGCTCTAATCCGTGAAGATCGGCGTTTAGCAGTTCGAATGTTGGCCTCGGAACTGGTTATGAACCGCGAACAATCGGACAAATTTTAATAGGCGATGATGATGATGATGATGAAAAGGTTGTGCGCGAAGATGGTTCCAAAGAACCTTCCTGAGGAGCAAAAACAGCATCAAATAACCATCGCAGACGACTGTTTGGAACAAGTGGAAAACGATCCCACGCTGCTTGGTAGCAATGAGAGCTGGTTTTTCCAATACGACCCGGAAACCAAACACCAAAGTTCACGATGGTTGTCCCCGCACGCCCCTCGCCCGAAAAAAGACGTGGGATCGTCCAAAAAGAATTTGTTTCACCGGAGCAAACCGTAAATCAAGTCTGCTATCGTCAAGTACTCGAAAGATAGCAAAAACGAGTCAACAGATTGCGCCGGGACATCGCTCGTAACTGGATCCTTTATCACGACAACACGCTGTCCCACACCGCCTTCAGCGCGTCCCAGTATTTAGCCTCTAAAGGAATCGCCGTATTGCAACAGTCGCCTTATTCGCCCGATATGTCACTCTGTGACTTTTTTTTGTTCCCTAGAACAGAATCGGTGGTCAAAGGAACCCATTTTGAGTCAATTACGGACATCCAAGCGGACGTGACGAGGGTGCTCGCGAACATCCCAGTCGTAGCGTTCCAGAAATGTTACGAGGAGTGGAAAACGCGCTGGAATCGCTGTATAGCTGCCCAAGGGAACTACTTCGAAGGAGATGGCAGAGTTGTAGACTAATTTTTTAAAATATGGTTTGTATGGAATCAGTCTCATTACTTAATTGTCTAACTTCATAGCTCTTCCCTTTAGGTTGTCTCCGGCATGATGGTCACCTGATCATCTCAATTTAATCGAAGTCACTACAAATGGTGCTCAACCTGGGGCCAGAACCTACGACCTTGAGATTAAGAGTCTCATGTTCTACCGATTGAACTAGCCAGGCTAGCACAGAGGAGAGCAAGCATATGTCGACGAAGCGCTTCGCTGGAGTTTCAATATTTGGGGGCAGATCTTCAACGGTCAATTCAGTCGATTTATTTTAGGTTTTGGGATAGCTCTTCCCTCTAGGTCGTCTTCGGTCACTCATGATGGTCGTTAAATCATTGCAATACACCTAAGACATTACAAATAGTAGAGAACTTAGCATAGACTGTTATGGAACAGAGAATAAGAAAGAACGGGATGAGTAACCATTGAAAGAAATTAGACAGGAATGGGTTAGTAACGTAGACAAGTCATATAATAATTGAGGGGGGGGGGGGGGTCAAGTTGAGCAAAGCGAGCTTGAGGAGGAGGATTTTGTGACCGATGGAGCCAGAGGCATTAGAAAAATCAGTATAAATTACCTGTACCTCCGGCCTATGCTCTACGGTGGCGGAGGAAGATCGGGCAGATAGCGAATTAAAACCAAGTGGCCGAGGAGAACCTGTGCGTGGTGGCACCGGGAAATACTGTATTCACGTTGGCTTGCTGGTCGTGATTCAGTCGGTTAATACTCCAAGGCTTAGTTAAGGCAATCAAACCAGAGTCTGCATGGCGACTTCGTGGCCGAAACCACTTCAGAGGTTACCTGGGAACCAGAAAAGTTCTATCAGTTCATATGTCTCAGGAGAATTCCAGGAACACGTGTTCTTAGCTGGTTTATTATTCCGGGAGTTTCATGAGGGTGGTGGTTACGTCCAGGCGGACAGAGTCTTTCGTGCCTCAAGGGTGGAGTTGCGCTTACAACCCAGCTGCGGTTCTTCTTAGTTGGGTGGATAGTGGGTAGGTCTTGAATTCACCAGTATGAAAGGTGAGGCAAGTATTCAGTATATGCTGGTACCGTAGCTGCTTGTCACAGCAAGATTTTGATTGTAATCACCAAGTTAGTCCGTGAAAAGCACCTGGGGTTAAGCCTAAACGACGGGTGCTCATGGTAAACCACTAGGATGTAACTCAATCTCCTGCTGTGAATTAGCACGTTTAGCAGCGGAGTCGGAAAAATCGAGAAAGTAAGTGAGATTGGTGTTTCATAAAGCCATGTTGCTTTTTCGCTATGAGGTAACCGAAGTGAGCAGTGAATCGTTTGATGACGTATCTCTCCAGAATTTGGGATTAAGACTAAGAGAGCGAAATAGGGCGGTAGTTCACAGCTTGCGTAGGATCACCGCTTTTGAGAATAAAAATAATAGAGACCTCTGTTCAAAGTTACAGAAAAATGGAATTCTTCGCGAGTTCTGTTGAAAATTACTCATAAAGGGAGGAAGATACCAGTTAACTTGAGTAACGTCAGAAAGTCTATGGAGGCCAGGTCCGATATTGGGGTCAATTTTATCAATGAGAAAGTCAGCAAGGAAGGAATCAGGAAAATAGTGGCGTGCGCTTCAGAACAGTATTTGGAAGAACCCTAGAGAAGGCAGAGGGAGGTAAATGCGGGAAAGAAGGACGCGGAGGACATCTTGCAATGGCGAAGAGAACAAGTTGTACCAATGGAGGATGGAAACGGAGCCCCCAATTATGGAAAGGAAATTAGAAAAAGTAAATGACAGGGTTATTGTGGAAATTTGCGATGAAACTAGTGAAAATGATGAATTTGGGATTTGCCAGTATAGGATCTAAATGCCTTGAAATTACCGCATCCTTGAGTCTGTCCTTTCCCGAGGAAAAACTTTTAACATAGCGTGAAACTTTTTTAGTAATGATAAAACAACAAGGGGCTATCTCGTTGGGGATCGGTTTGGAAAAATTATCTCAGTTTCACGCCAGTTTTTTTTTCGCTTAGGATGGCCATAGCGACTCCGCTTTTCATCACCGGTAATTATTCGATACAAAATTTACTTCTTTTTGTGTCTTTCGAAAAACTTGTCACAAGTGGCTAATCGCCATTCTTGCTGTTTTTCGATCAACTGCTTTGGTACACAATTTCCTCCTTTTTCGATGAATCCAAGTTTATGTTCGCATTTTCCAACTGTCCTTGAATCAACATTTAACTTTTCCGAAAACTCCTGCAGAGTTTGAAACGCATCTTTTTGGAATAACACTTCCAGTGCTGTGTCTTCAATTTTTTTTGGTGCACTGGAGCGTGGTTGGTCGAAAACGTCAATTACCACTTTTGAATCGGCTAAACCATTCTCTGTATCTACTTTCCAGTAGTGCGTAAACACCATGGGCTTCGACCAGCAATTTATGACTTTCAGTGGTACTTTTTTTTCAATTTGCAACTTGAAGATTTAATTTACCTTGGTTACTCGAACGATTGAACGAGCCTACTGGCCAGCAAACCCCTAAGAGAAAAGAGGGCTCAACTCCCAAAAAAGTGGAGCAGGTAAGGAGGATGGTTCAAGCAGTTGGCGAAACTCTGGTTGCCGAAACTCTTGTAGCCGCAATTTCGGGGAGAGAGAGTGGAACCCAAGGAGGATGTGGAAGCCTGGAGGAAGATGGCGCCTCGGGAAAAGAGATTTAGTGGGAGGATATGACCAGAGGTTATTACCATCTCTAAACGAGGTGAAGGGTCATACGCTGGTTAAAATAAGGTCACCACGAAGGAGGAGGTTCCCGACGATTTGGAAAAGGAGTGTGACCTTACGTTACGGAAAGCCTATGGTTAGATAAAAACTGTCATCATCAGTCTATCAGAGGAGGCAGCACCCAAACTGTTAGCAACAGGGAGAATAAGATGTCCGGTCGAAGCAAGGCAGGAGATGTGGTGCGGAGGGCCACATCAGGAAGAACTGCGCAGGAGACACAAATTGCCTGCTGTGCAAAGGACCGATCACCTGGTGCCTCGAATTTAGAAGAGCTCTCAATGCCTGTCGCAGATGAGGTTGACAGAAATTAACTTCAGCCATCGCCAGACGGGGCAGTATCTGCTCTCGCAAACCATCTGTGAGAAAATATCGATGGGGCCATAATTAGTGGGCCACATCGGAATCACAGTGGTGGCGACTGGGTCAAGGATCAAACGGGCTAAGCAGCGTTATGGCCGTGCGAAGAACAACCCTCCCAAAAAATATTGAAACACTCGGAGGAAGGCTTCATGAGAGCGACAGTGAAAGGAGTTCACATATATATCTGCTATATTCCACCCAACGGTACACTTCCGGAGTATAGGCGAATGCTGAGTGATAATCATAGCAGAAGATTTTAATGGGTAGGCTCTTGAATGGGGCAACCGGAAAATGCATGTGAGAGGACGTGTTCTGCTCGAAATATTCGCAGAGGTAGACGCGGTATTCGCGAATGTTGGGACCTCATACTCCTTTCAGGGGAAGCGAGGAGCGCCGCTTTAGTCAGAAGAGTTGTTTGGCAAATTATTGAGGATTACATTCGCAGTGACCACAAGGCAATCTGCATGGAGATCAAAGGCGAATCGAGATAAAAAAAATCACACGGAGTGCTGGATGGGTCGCCCAGTTGGATTGCAAAAGCTTTCGAGGGGGATACGAACTCTGCGCCGCTTGAGCCTGATATATCCTTAATTGGTAAGAAAAGTGACCCAGATCACCCAATGGGTGAAGAAAGCATGCGATGCAGACAGAAGGCCACTGTTCCCCAGTAGGCAGTTCAACTACTGGTGGAATAACGAAATGGCAAGTTTGCGAGCCGAATTATCTCACAGAGAGAACTCTCTGGTATGGGATGGATGAGGGTCCCAGAGAGAACATCGTTACCAAGGGGGTGCCGTAGGGCTTGGTACTGAGTCCCTTCTTGAGGAATGTCATGTATAATGGAGTACTTATTCTTCCCGTCCCAGAGGAACTTACGATTGTGGGCTTTGTGGATGATCTGGCTGTAGCTGCTGCAGCGAAACACCCCGAAGATGTAGAGATTTATGCGACGGAGACTTTAGAGTGGTAAAGGTCTGGTTTGGAAAAGTCGGAATGACGCGGACGAAACAATGGATGTGATCTTAATAACGAACCGTAGAAAAAAAACATCGTGAAGGTGGAAGTCGGTAGATATATAATCACTTCTAAACTGGCAGGACCTGGGGGTGATGATTCAGGCCAAACTAAACACAGAACTTTCAAGAATGTTGCCGAATGACGGTGGAACACACAACAGAAACACTGTAGAGGACTGCGTTTAGCCCGTGTGATGCGATCCATACTAATCTACGCGCCACCCGTGTGGACGGAGGCGCTTGCAAACTCTCAAAGACGGAAGCGGATGAATTCCGTTTACCACCTGATGCTTTTATTATTGTGTAGTACATTTAGAATCACATCAGATGCGGCAGTATTGGTGGTCCCAGCGGAGATGCTGGCGAATGCAACGAGTGTACTACATAAACCATCCACATGGAACGCAAGAATGCTGCAAGATCAGAATGCCAAGATCTCTGGCAACGCAGATGGGACGAGCCTTTGAAGGGCCAGTGGACGCACAGGCTCATTCCCAGCATTAGGGTATGGCTTGGGAAGAAACACGGAGAAACTAACTGTCATGTTACCCATGATGGTTACTACAGGCAGTACCTACACCACTTTGGGCTAGATGGTTCGCCGAATTGACTTGCGTGCAGTGGGACACCGGATGATGCACAGCATGTGATGTTTCACCGCCCAAGGAAGAGACCTGAACCAAGCGTTGGGAAAGAACGCGAGCTCGGAGAGTATAACTGTGGAGATGTTGAGGTCAAAGAAAAACTGGAGCTGGTGAAGGGAGGAAGGAGGGGGAGCTCAAAGGACGAGGATCGTGAGTACCTTAAGGTAAAGCCAGCCCCGAAGTAATACCTAAATGGTGGTCCCAAAGAGGTGGACTATATAGCGAGATTCAAAAATTTGATATCTCTTGGACTACTGTTCAGATATTGTCAGCCTGTCCAAGAGGGTTTGGTGATAACATTGGTTTGGATTCAACAATCACTCACATATGTAGGTGAGTACCCCCTGCAATCATCTCACTTGCTTAGAACGTTTACGAAATTCTAGAATAGAACAGCGGATGGTAATCCATGAATGCTTCAATAAAATCCGAGATCTCCGTGAGGTACTCCTTGCATCATTCAGGTCATCCCCTGGTTGACCGTTTATGATCTGTTTTGGCAGTTGAGGGAATCGTTATGATTTCTACTGAACTTCGGATAAATTTCAACTTTTGAGGGCATACCTGAATTATTGATTCCATATCTGAAGGTGAACTCGTTCACATACTAAAGATATCAATTATGTAAAGTGCGTTTCAACGGGCACAAACCCGAAAGCAATGACCCCAAAGAAACGGAAATATATTTCAACTTTCCATATTGTTTCTCAATTATTGCGCTTTTCACTTTTTTACAGGCAAATAATATTCAATTCGACAACTACCTTAGCTTCGAATGTAATCGATTCAAACATGACTCCGGGAGTTTTGCAAACAAGTCGACATTGAACCTCCATTAGACATGCCTTTCTTCTGTTCCGTCGTCCAAGAAAGCAACTGGTTATTGAACTCCAAATTACAACCGAAATGTTGCAGCAATAAGCCATGCTACTCAATTGCGGCCGAATGCGTGAACTTGACCCATTAGGTCGGCCCAGGTGACTGCATTCGCCAGTGACCAGTGACAAAGAGTCAAGTGTTGATCTCAAAAACTGGTCGTCTTTGCCATTAAAGCCTGAACTTTTCAAGCCATTTAACAATGTCTTACTTTTGGACAACAGTAAACAAGAAACTTAGTTAGTGACTGGTACCAGAGCAAGGTTCTACGTTTATGCAATACGAATTTTTTCACGGTCTTGCCGAACTAGAGCCAACCCGCTGGGAAGAACACACTCGCAACAGTGAATTTGGGGTACATCTAAGAAAAAACATTTTTCAGAGAAAACAAACTCCGCCAAGAGATAAAATGCCTTAAAAACATCCGGAGACAATGTGACCAAAGTATCTGATATTTGTGCAAAATATTTAGATAATTAAAAAGCACACATACCTTTCCTGCGAAAATAGTCAAGTGAAAAGAAAACACAGGCCTAAAAACAGAACTCTGTATCTTGAGCTTCGCATGCATTCAGACGAAAGATACGAAGCTGTGCAAAGCTAACAATTCACATCACAAAAAGATAAAAGACAAGATAATATAGCGAACCCGGTTGTTGACTTTTTCCGAGCTTGTATTGAAGATTCACTTGAATTTAAGTGCAATTACAAACATCATTACAATCGGATATTGTGCTCGCCTACTTAGTACCATCTTCAGGAAAAAGAAGCACCGTCAAGAGCGGTTAGTATCTGAAGGAAGTTCAGTGAAGACGATATTTCCCCTTTGGGATGAAAATTGAAAGTAAGGAATTCCGTAGTCGTTTAATGTCATAAGTTGACCTTTTCGGTTAGGAATATGATCGTGAAAAAAACGGCGGAAAATATAGTGAAGTATCTGTTGAGATTCAAGAGGTAAGATGATGATGATGGCGCGGATTCAATATAGAATTGAAAGAATTCAATTGGAACTATTCACTATGCTCGTTATTGGACTTAATTTAGTGCGGAGTGTTTTGTATGACACTCGAAGCTTACATCATCTGGGATTGAGGAGTTAAAATTGGGGCAAAAGATAGCCAATGCATGGTCCTTAACTGTTGGTTGCAGATACCATGAAACTTTCTGCCAGACCAGTCTTAAGAATCGAGTCACAGGCCCCAATAGTGCGATAAATCTTGCAGGGCCAAAATATTCGCCAAGTGAACTAAGAATTGCTCGTCATACCATCTCCAGGATGGACGGAAAGTAGAGTATGGGTAGGTAGGTATCAGTGGCCGCTCCGAGGAGCCCAATTAGCGGTTTGGTGCGTCGTTTTGATGCCACAAACTCCTAAGACTGTGACTGTTGTTATGGGAGCAGGGAAGCAGAGTCCACCCGGCTCGGATCTTTAGAGCCAGCCCGTAGCATTGACGAAGGAAAGCAGCTCTCCGACGCTGCAGCTAGAAATCTCTCTGAGGTCCCCAAAGAATGGTTTACCCAGTGTCCGCAGCCTGACTCGAGCCAGAGCTGGGCAATCGCAGAGAAAATGCATGAGGGTTTCCCTTCCTTCTCCGCAGCTTCGGCAATGCGAGTTGTAGGGTATGCCCAGCCTAGCGGCATGGTCCCCTAAGGGCCAGTGCCCCGTGCAGACCGCCGTAATCTTGAATGCATTTGCACGCGTCTGGCATAGGAGCTCTCGTGATCGGGCTAAGTTATAAGCGGGCCAAATTCTCCTTGACTTGGCACAGCTTGTAAGCCTTCGCCATCTCAGGCCCGCGGCTGCTAGGTAGTGCGAGTAGACTCGGCCCCCGACAGCCGCTAGCGCAACACCGACTGTATTCCCCTAGGGACTGCCAAGAGCAGAGCCTTGCCTGGCCAATCCGTCAGCCCGCTCATTCCCCTCTATGTTCTTATGCCCGGGAACTCAGAGGAGAGTGACCTTGAGCGTGCCGCCCAGATGGTTGAGCGCGTCTCTGCATTGCCCCACCAACCGGGAAGATGTCGTCGTTGAGTACAAGGCCTTGATGGCCTCGGTCGGTCAGAATGGCTATGTTACGCTTGGGGCTCGAATCACGTTCCAGCCATCGACAGACTTCCAATATCGCTAGTACTTCCACCTGGCATACACTGGTGAAACCTGGGAGACCATACGACTTGGATACATCGTGTGTATTCGAGAAAACCCCCGTGCTGACTCCATAGGCCATCTTTGATCCGTCCGTAAAGAATACCGTGTCATCTTTGCCAATCTTTGTTCCTTCAGCCGTGGTAGATGGAATTCAGGTATCCTTGGCTTGGTGGTGAATAGCATCAGTTGTGTTTTGGTTGGGTTTATGCCGAGTCCGCATCTTGCGGCCCACAGGCACACCTTTCGCAACGCTCCTTCCATGATATCGCTCATAATGGACAGAAATATCCCTGATACTAATATCACCAAGTCGTCGGCATACGCCACCATCTTCACCCCGCTGCTGTCCAATGTATGTAAAATTTTGTCCATTACTATTAACCCCCTGGGGCGTGCCTCTGTTCACAGCTCTGGTCAAGTGGTTGCCTCCCAGACCGGACTGGATTATTCTGGTACTCAGCATGGATATAATCCAATGCGTGAGATACCCCTCCGGTCCAATACCGGTCAAGGCTTCCTTGATGGCGTTGGTACTGACGTTGTTGAAAGCTCCTTCTATATCCAAGAAGGCAGCAAGGGTATACTGCTTGTACTGCAGCGACCGCTCAACCGTGCCAATTACCTCGGGGAGGGCGGTCTCTGTGGATTTTCCTTTGAGGTAGGCATGCTGGGACTTAGAGAAAGGCGTTCTCTCCATAATCGTCTTTAAGTGAATGTCCAGGACGCGTTCTAGGGTCTTCAGCACGAAAGAGGTCAGGCTGATTGATCAAAAGTCCTTCGCGGACCCATGACCGCGCTTGCCCGCTTTCGGTATGAAAACCACCCGTGTGCACCTCCAGGACTGCGGTATTTATCCTAAAGTGATGCAGCTTCGGTAAATCTCAACAAGCCACGGCACAACCCTTTCCTGCTGCTTCTGTAGCATGACTGGCATTATGCCATCTGGGCCTGGAGATTTGTATGCTGAGAAGCTGTTTATAGCCCAGCCGATCCTATCCCCGGTAATTACCGATTTGATAGTCTCGCACAGCGGGGGTTGCCGTAAACCCTCCAAGCTAGGTTCTGACTCACAGTCCTCCTCGCTGGAGGGAAAGTGCGTTTGCACCAGCAGCTCCGAGGAGTATGAGTTAAAACTGAAACTAGTACCCTTCTGACAGCAAGGTTCTAGATTAGTGAAAAAATACGCAAAAGGAATAAGGATTTGCATAATCAAGAAAACAGCATTGCTTCGATCAGCTGCCAACTTAGAGTTTCATGGAAGGACGTGAAGCTATGGAGCACAAGAGCTGCAGGGCAGCTCGGGGAACTTTGCAAAAGTGGTAGACCCTCTGTCCTGCCATCGACGGATAAATGAAAAATCACATCGCTGGTCAAGGGTAAACTCGGAGTTGGAGCTAGGACTGTGACAAAAATCTTAAATCAGTCACCAGAATTTCAAAGTCGTGGGAAAAAGTTAGCAGGACAACTGTCAGGGATAACGTCAGAAGCCATCCCTGGGAAAAACATGCTTAAATAAGGCCATCGAAATCACTTTTGCCTCAAAAAGATATAGACGATCGGAAAAGTTTCTATAAAAGGCTAATCAACGCAGGCTTTACTCTTGATAATGCGAGGGGCAAGCGACAACGAACTCACATCCTTTTTACGGACGAATCCCCAATTGAACTCTACCCAAAACCGAATCGACAGAATATACAAGTAAGGACATCGGATCCAAAGTCGATAAAGTTAGTGCAACGACCCAAACAAGGGCTTAAAATTATGGTGGCTGGAGGCATCAGTTTATACGGAAAATCTGAGTTTATTGTTGAAATTGAATTTTGCCAATTTACAGAAAGTGTACCAAAGTGCGATGGCAATATCCCGAAGCAATATCTCCGATATAAATGTAGGGTGGAGCTCGCTGTCAAACTGCGAAAGCTAGTATCCTACGGTTTGGACAGATTGGCCTGGTAACTCACTTGTTCTTAACTCCATTGAAAATTTGTGGGCTACATTAAAGGAAACAGTGTTCAAGGAAGATATTCCAAGAAATCGTCAATCTTCAGTTGAATATGTACAAAACCAGTGGAGTCGTATTAGTTCGGTCGACATTTTCAAACTCTGCGATAGTTTTGGACGAAGAATAATCCAATGCCACGAAAAGGGAGGACAGCATACACAGTACTAAAATAGTTTTGTTTAGGATAGGGGAGGAATCCTAAGTCCACATCCACTTGATGTTGGACTGGACCAAATGGAGAGCAACTTACTCTCACGTTTATTGGTCCACGGATCCTTCGTTTGGGGCATGGCACCCAAGCATTCAAAAAATATAGAGACAAACGGTTTCGTCCAGGGCAGAGGCAACTCGTCAGACGCTGCCTCACTTCTGCCCTAGGCAGCGTCCAGGGCAGACGCAACTCGTCAGACGCTGCCTAGGGCAGAGGTGAGGCGTCTGCCCTGGACGAAACCGTTTGTCTCTATAAAATAGTTTATTATTTTACTTAACATGTCGCCCTACTAAATAAATTAATAGGGATCCGAACGCTCATGTATTTTTGACTTTTGCGTCCACCCTGCAATTTTTGCTGCGAGTGTGCAGTGTGGTTCAGTCCTCATAAGACCTTCAGAGATCACTCCGGCGATAATGCCCACCGCTTTACCTGATGCTGTCCTAAAGAGTTTATACTGCAATCCTAGGTCTATACCTAATGTACAAGAGCTATAAAATGCACGGGATTCACTAAAATTATTATTAGGCACTGACATACCAGGTTTCCAGTTTGAGGAAGTTATATGAACACAAGCAAGGACTGCATGCATCTTATCAACGCCTAGGTGAGAGGTCGAATAGTCTGATTTCGATAGTGGATCATCCTATCAATTTCCTATCTGATTTCCGGTTTCTGTCTAGGGTCTATCAATTTTTTAAAGTTACAAAATGAACAGTTCCTTTTAGTTGTCTCACCCGCCAAAGGTTTGGAGACTACCAAAAACTGGCTATGGTACATTAAAAGTGGGTTACGCAGTTGTTTATTTCCTGTTCACTCCTTTTTGAAGTATAGAGCATCCATTCAGTCTATTTATTGTAATTGTTTTTTTTTGTCTCCATTTTTATTGAGTCTGCCCTTTACTTCCATTACAGTGATACAGCAAGACAAACGCAAGAAGAACTCAAATATCCACGACACCTAGGATTCGAAACCAGGACAACGAGAGGCCAACATACGAACTAGATAAGCAACTGGAAGTCATGTCACCGGAGATACTGCATCTCATACGGGCTGAGGAAGAGGGACTATTCAAGAAATGGGGTCGGGCGACCTTACAGAATATAAGTGCTGGATGCCATCGTCCAGCAAAACACCTCTACAGATGTCAAAAATGGTCTATTGTAAATACAGGAACTCTTGGACCTCATCACACACCAGTAAAACTCCTTGGAGACTGCCCAAGGGAAGTTGTAGAAAAAGCGAACCGCTCATTCAGCCGCTAGGTGCGCAAAACGCGGAGCCCTCAGCCCGCTAGAAGGGGAAAAGATAAAATCGAAAACGGGCGAAAATACAGCAAGGTTCGACATCGACGGCACTGTAGCAGAAGAGAAGAGAGAAACCAAGGTCAGAGGACCTTGTTATCAAGCCGAACGAAGTATTATAGATCTTTCGCGGGACTTCTTCGAAAAATCCGAAGAGAAGAAGAGAAGAGAAGAGGATTGGGTTTTTTTCCAAGTCTATACGTTGATATATCATACTTGTCGAACTTGGCTTGAAAACTGGCAAGAAGAATACTTTCAACGATACAGTCCAGAGCATTCTAGGCGTAAAGGAGTGGTTTTCAACCTATAACCCATATGCACCCTTTATATAAGGAATCTGGATGGCCTCATAAACAAACACGAGGGAGAGGAAGTGGTAAGAAGGGATAGCCCAGATATGAGCAACCTCAAGTTGATACCTACATTTACCAATTTCAAAACATGAGCCTATTATCATCGTCCCTGAGGAGATAGTGGGGCAATTCCTTCATTGCGGGGAAGAAAAGTTGGATGGATTATCTGCATGGTAAGGTAAATCGCAGTTCCGAGTATCTGTGTGTAGGCATTATTCCACCGTCCTCGTCGGACATGGATTTATCTAGAAACTACAATAAGAGCCCTGCCATGATTGGAACATCGGTACTGATTTATACTGAGCACAGGCTCAGCATTCATACCAATGGATGCGAGGCTTATCTAACACTTGTCCCGCAACAAAGGGATACGGTGCCCGAGTTGTACAGCGCAGCCCCACCCTGGAGCTCACAGGGAACTATGCCTGCAATATGAGCACAACCGCAAATAATCGGACCAAGGGCACATCCTCCAGGAATTATCCTGAAACATATGCGGTCAGAGGGTCATATCGACTCTCATGGTATCAGAAAACCTCCGGTGAGACTTCGTGGCAAGAGCCATTCCAGATGAATCCTTACAGGCAGAGGCCTGGTTGCCCTCATCGAGTACGCGGGTTGATCGAGCGAGAAGTACAGAGAGGAGTTCACCATACAATATATCTGCCACTCCTTTAATCTGGGTGAGAGGTACAGCCAAGTTGCGAGTGTGAGGCCATGACCGAGGAGATGACTTCGTTTGGGTTCGATGTGCAGAGATGACTTTTTTCAGTATTTATCACACAACAAATGGCCCAACAAGATTCTCCAGGTACACAAATGAAGACGACCGAAAGGACGGGATTAACTGTCCTAAATATCGGTAGTACCCTGACAATGCGATATCCTGGTTGAAAGGGCATTATCCCTGACGTGACTTTTGTTAGGGAGTCCTTAGATTGAAACAATGGAGGCTATTGGAGGCTTTCATGGCCAGAGATATCATCACTACAATTCATTCCGAGTGACAAACCTCGGCTCTCAAGAGGGATAAACGAACCACAAGTCCCTGTCGCGGATAGTAGAACTGCAACTGAATCATTAGTTAACTCAGCAGACACGGGTATTTTTAAGCTTATACATAGTTGGGAAATCGCGGTCGCCCGACTACATTTATTGCAAGGAGGTAGTGGCTGATGCTTGGGACACCTTTTTCTTCTGCAGTAGACGGAAGGGCCATCGACAAAAGGATGCTAAGGGTCTCCGGACACCACAATTGAAGTACAGTGGCAAGTTACACCCAAGGCATTCTTAAGTCGAAAAAGGAGGAAACGGATAGAATAGACAGACTAGTTGAGGCTCCCCGGATTATGGGATGTGGGAATAGGCTTCGTCTGCGGTAATGTGAAACAGTTTTTGGTTAGTATTCTACAGAAACCACAGCTATGTGCCTTAGACAGGAATCTGCCATTTT
The DNA here is from genome assembly GCF_905115235.1 of Hermetia illucens. NCBI lineage: Eukaryota > Metazoa > Arthropoda > Insecta > Diptera > Stratiomyidae > Hermetia > Hermetia illucens. Next base: position 10,143,635 of record NC_051852.1, read on the forward strand.
CTGCGTGAATGCATTTCACTTCCTTATCCCAAGAAAAACTCAAATAAGGCACCTCAGTCAGAGATAGCCATGCCCAATGTTTTTTTAAATATTCAGGAGATAATGTGACCAGAACTCACCCATTAAGGAACAAGCGCAACTGTGAATTCTATAAAAAGATACTAACATCCAGTGCTGTGTCTTTCAACAGTGTACCACTCCATATCTCGCTTTGATCGGAGAATTTTTAACCAAACGAAAAGTCCCCTTCTGGATACGAACACACTTGGAAGTCGACAATTTCTAGCCCATAAATAAAAACAGTCTGAAGGAAAGTCTTTTAACCCGATTCGCGACACAAGAAACCCCTTGGATGCACTTACAGGTCCTTTAGAAAAGCATCAGACCAAACTTGAGGTAGGAGCGTCACTAGCCAAGGAGAGTACTTTGAAGGATATTAATTTACATTTAATGTAAATGTAATAATTTAATTCGTGATAAAATTATTAATTATGATTTTCATTCTATCTGAGTTGACACTTCTACAGAACAGGACACAGGCTTAAGATGAAGAAGCTGATGACAGCCTAGAGGTTGACAATGAAGCACAACAGAATTCTTTGCTAGTAATCTCTCACATTGGCAAGTAACTAACTACTTGGAAATCACAAAGAGGGTCGGAAAATATTCCTAGTCGTTTAGAGGGCAGCGATGCAACTGACAAAAAAAGCACTCAAAAAACGGATTCTTTGATTACCTACCTGATGGAGACCTTTAGCCTTGTTGGGACTAACTGTCACGTTACAAACCTACCATAAGCCTCAATGCATGTTTGACACAAAATAAGTACATTTTTTAAGGTAAAATCATTGAAAAATATGGCAAATTTCGGAAAGAATTTTTGCTCTGAGATAGGGTAATAGACAGAATCCTGGTTAATTCGAAGCCGGTGAAAAATAAGATCACAAATAAATCTCGGTTCACAAACCCAGTTTAAGTACTTAGGGAGATTTTCTTCACCAAAATAATGTCATCTTTGAGTAGGGCCCAAGGAGATTCAACGCTGAGGAAACCGGGTAGTTGGTTATGAAGTGCAGGACCGCTTTTTCCGCTCCCTCACATTGGCATTCCATACCCCATTTCTTAAGGGATAACAAAAATGCTGCTCTAGCGACCTCGGGGTTTTTTACGAAGATTTTCGCTTGTCGAGAAGAGCAATATCACCCATCAGAGTAGATTTGACAGTGTAGGGCCCTATGCTCGCTCTGGCCCCACCATAGCGGATCCAAACCCAAGGGCAGCCAGGGCAAACGGCAAACACAGTCGATAAGTTTCAGCAGCAACTCAAAACCAGCTGGCTCTACATATTGTTGCTATTTAGTGCTGAAGATGCTGCCCGACTTTCGAAACAGTTTCGAATGGTGCGGCTCAAGAAAAAGGGAGTATACCTCCGTCTGGAATGTGGTCGTCATTTTCCAATCCATCTTCCATGAATGAACCGTCGGTGAAGATTATTATGTCTGTTATCCCAAAAGATTCGTGACCATTTACCGTTGCTATTCTTCTCTTTTGGTGACTACTACAGAGTATCTCTTTTAAAAGACGAATCTGGAAACCATAGGATCAGCAGGCGTTGGGTCTGTCAGATATTTGTCAAGGAATTTTCAGATAGACGCATGATCATATGATTGGTTGGCTTTCCACACATTATTCCTTTACTGATTCTCCCATTAGTTGCTTATTTTAATGGAAAGAAGGAATATATTATATAATACAGCGGAACCCATTATCAGTCCAGTTTTTAAATGACAATAGCATTGTCATTGCACTTAATCATGACTGAAAAAATCACTTGCAACGAATCAATATATTACATTATCACTTTTGAGCAACCAATTCAAAAACCACGCAATCCAGCAGCAATAATTAGATACAAAATATATCTAGATAATAAAAATCTGTATGTAATGCTTGCAAACGAAATAATACCGTTTCTCATTAGTGTGATTAGTTATTTTGATCATCCGCAATCAAGATACAAGGCAAATTGCGGAAAAAGATGCAACCAAGTTGCAATTTACCTAATTTCATATGCGATATTTTGCCTTCATCACTGCTTTGATAGTGATACTTTTAGCAGCGCATCTTGAATGATAGTTAAGGGTGCCTGCTCAAATGAATTTCGAAAAAAGTGGAAATACATACTGTAAGTAAGGAGTCAGTTAGTTTAGGGAAATGGGAAGAAAAGTACTTCCAAAAGTAAGGCTACAGATTCGTTGTATTATTGCCTGGTGCGGTTACCCAGACAATTTCCCAGTGCATCGCGGCGTTTGCAGGCTCTGGCGAATACAAAGGCAGCATTGTTAAAGGGCAAAGGCATCCCTTTGTTAAAGGGATCCTACTGAGGTATCTTTATTTTTGGTCCATGTAATGCAGCATCGTCCCATGGTGCATCCCTCCTTTTTTTCTACATTAGCTATAAATAACTGAACCCTCCACTCCGATAGTTCGGAAGCTCGTAGTTTAAGGAGCAGCCGCTTGCTGGAATTCCTAACAGAGCTTCCGTTTTTCCTGGATAAGGGATATTAAGAACATCGAGTTTTACCGGATGGAGGCATCCCTGTGACATCTTTTTTAAGAAGAATCTTGATAAAGGAAGATATGCCGTCAAAGTAAAAAGTAAGTACAAGTGTCAGCAATAGGTTCACCCAGGGGGTAGGGGTATTGCATCCGGATACGAAGTTCCCTCGGGGGCTTGAGATAGAAAACACTAATTGATAACTTATTCGATTTTGAAGGGGGATGCATGGTTTTTATTTCGGGAGTGTTTCTTGCGTAAAGGAATGAGGTAGAAGTCACCGGAAGCTAGATCTGGAGAATAACATGGGTATTCGAGCAGCTTGAATCCCTAATCTCGAATGGCAGGAATCGAAACCATGGCTTTGTGAGCTGAAACATTGTCTTGATGAAACATCAGTCCACCTTGCAGTTTGCACACCTTTTTTCTTGGTAATCTCCCGGAATCTTCTCATTTGGTCTGCATAGTAAGAGCCCATAATATCGGTCCCTCTTTTTCAAATACTCCACCATAATTACTCCTTCCACTTTCCAGGAAACGGATGCCCCAGCCTTTCTCGCTGACTTGGATACTGAATTTCCAAGTTAACGATTGCTGTTTCACTTCAGGATCAAAAGGATGATAAGAAAATTTCCTGATCCGCTTGGAACTTTCTAAGATTCTCCCTCGAAATGTAGACTCCTTTTTCCTTTCGCTTGACGGTTAACATTTACAGTACCTATGAGTGCTTCCTTAACAAAGATTTTTTAAACGCCACCATATGAGGTTTCTGTGACCCCAGTTACATACCTAATTGTCACTCTTCAATCTGCAATCTCAGATCTAAGTGAAGATTAGGCACCTTCTCCCGAAATAGGATCAACTAAATTTCATTGAAGTTTCTATTCGAAAGCTCGTCGAGGGAACATCGAACCTAGGTGGAACGACGCCTTTTTCATGATGCCCTTCACTTACCGCCAACATTTAAAAAAACGTTTAAAAGAAATTTCAGCCATTATCATTGACAGAATGGGATAGGATGAAGAGATGGAAAGAGGATGGATGATGATGGTGGGGGTTAATATTGGGGAGGTGGATTAAAAATGCCATCGACGACTTTGTATGGGTGGTGGATATATAATATTACGTATGGGATTGGCAACCAGCATAACAGACTAACCTATTTTCTTCTACTCTAGAATAGATGATTATCACTATTGTAAGTGACGAGGGCTCATGGAAATTGGTTTGAACGGAGGAACTGTTCCTCACCAATATTAATTTCTGAACCCTCGGCACTTCAGGACTAAAGTGGGGCATTTTTTCAAGAAGTTTTACCGAGTACGTATAGAATTTCATCTGATACGGATTGTGGTAGGTATCTGTTCAGAAGATTAGATCAAAAGTGATGAGTGGTCCAATCAACTGCTTGTGGCAGACGAATCCCATCTACTCTGGGATTGAGTTTTTGTATCGCAAAATTAGACAGAGGTGTTGACAAAATTCAGTGCTTCATCAATATGAGGAATGATGAACAGTTTGGATATAGTGGTGACTCTAAGGTAGTTGATTTACATTTACATTGAATATTGGAGTAGGGCTTATCTTAAAAAATAAATTTTAATGTTGAAAGTCATTTTTGGGGTCATCCTCGTTTCGTTTCCCAAATCTATACTTCGGCCGCCCAAATTTTGTTTCAAACGAACTGTATCACGTACTATAATTTTCATGGGAATGTAACGGCCGAACACCAGCGGGTTTCGGGATATCAAAAGACGAATTGAGCCACAGAAGGGATCAAGCTTTGTCGGATTCTATATGGGCAGGTTTAATTTGCGCTTGGGTCCATTTGGCTGACGAACTAGGAGTCTGAGGTAGTACGGTTACTATCGTAATATTCGTCGGTATTTGTTTTGATTCTCGGCTTGAAAGTTTAGCGGTGGTTGGATGGAGCGGTGGAGGGGAGGTGGTTCTTAGTTTTCTTGCCAGCTGGAGTAACCAGGACACACTTTCAGTTTATGGGAAAAAGGTTGTTCTGCATATTGATTAATGTAAATAGGGAGGAACAGAGAATTTTTTAAACATTATGTTTGGTATTTCGTCAAACCCTGTCAGCTTTTTATTTCTAATTTGTTTGATAGACCATGCAACTACTTAAGGCATCGGGAAGCAATTTTAGTATTTTGGGGTTGAGAGAGTCCTCAGTCAGCTGCCGAAATGCTGGCGGACCGGATCAATTGGGGATCAATTTCCTTCCACATGTTTTGGTCTACGTAAGTTACACTCAATATTATGTCGATGGAGCAAATAACACCTGTGGGTCGTTTTCTGGAACGCTGTTTCTGGGGAGAAAGCGTCCATTGAGTTACCTTTGACCTGAACAATCGGAAGCCGCCTTCTTGTGAGAAAGTAAATTAGCGGGGCAGTGCAAATGCATCTAAGTGATAGAAAAGAGCAATGGAAGAGTCCTGTTTGACTTATTGTTTTCGTATAGGATGATAATAGATGCATTAACGTTGGCCTTAAAGCTTGGATCAATCATGTTAAGTGTAGAGGGATGGATTTTGTCAAAAGCATTTTTTTTTTCGACGGAAATATGCCCTTTATGGTAGGATATCGGTACAACTGATAGCTTTGTCAACAAGCAGGGATATTTTTCTGAGCTTCCGGTATGTGTTTGGGTTGAGCTCAATTTCGGGCAGCCGATTTCGGAAGAGGTTGATGTAGGATCCATTCGCAGATTAGGATATCGGGATTGTAAATCTATGTCTTTAGGAAGGAGTCTTGCGGAAGGTACGTATTTCTGAATAGTCTCGGCTGCACGTTTTTAAGGTTTTGTGGAAAACAAAACCTTGTTAAAATCGGATTACTATCTACCTGTCTGTCTGTCACACGCATTTTTCTCGGACACAGTTATAGCGATTGACACCAAACTTGGTGGAAAGGTAGGAACTGTGAACGCTCACACATACGGTGAGTTACATCATTCTACATCGAATTTAAGTGGGGTAGCCATACATGCAAAAGGAGGCGGTAAACTTTTATTTTCATCAAATACAGTCATGTCGGATAATGTGGGGTATCAAATGGGAGGTCTCGACCAGTACTTTCCGAAGCCGGTCTTAGTTTTTACATTTGCTGGGAAGGTGGGGAGTGCGGCAGGTCCAGGGTGATCACTTCTTGAACGGACCTATTCTCAAAAACTACCTAAACGAAAAATCTGAAAAAAAAATCGCGAGGCTGCCACCATATGGTGCCTAGGCTCCGAAATACCCTCCATACCCTCCTCCAGATATCTGTTCAAATAAAGTCAATAACAGTATATTAATATAATTTTTAGTAATTGACTGCAAAACCCCCCTTAGGTTCATCCTAGAATCACCTGCAACAATGTAGGCTATAACATAGAGCATAATCCTACCAGGTTTGGTGGAAATCGCGCTATTGCTAACAAAGTTATATTAAGACAATTTTGTCGCCTTGTTGGTTCACGTGGTTCTGAGTTATCTCAGTGTATCAACGAAGGTTGTGATCTATGGTCTTACAAGATACTTATTTTGTTGGAGTTCCGCTCACTGGCATTCCCGAAATTTGGAGCAATTAAACACGACTGACGACTAGCACATTGAGAGGACAGACCCTTCAAATTATTGCATCATGGTCACTGACGCTAGAAGCGAAATAGAAGATGTTCCGATTAGAGTAGCGGAGATACCGTTGCCAATTTAGAGATGGCCGAGATATATAGGAACGGCTGTTTGTTGTATAAGAGGTAGAGAGAGCCGGGAACGTGTTTTGTGTAACAGGATACGATAGACAGCAGTGAAGTTGGCGATCGTTGTTGTTTAGCTGGGTATCCAACCAAAAAGGTCATCATTTAGATCACCTTTTATCACCAAGGATAGACGTTTTACAGATGGGCTAGATTGGTCGGCACACCCGGAGTGGAAATTGGTGAATGTCACTGGGGTTGAGAAAAAAGTTAGGACACGAAAAATATAATAAAGATAGGCGACGACGCCAAAACCCGAACAAGTTATTTTTAATTCGAAGATATTTTTTACTAAAAAGACAAAACGCTCTATCAGCCCTTCTCATCGCCTCCAATCTCGGACTGAAGCATGTTCAGACACCCTTTAATATGTGACTTCCATAGTGGCTGTCAATGAGGCGGCGTTGGGATATGTGGATTTGTTAGTAACCCTTTCAACTACGTTCTGCACATAAAAACCTAAACGATTTATCATATATCTGGACCATAATTCTTTCGACCAACCCGTGCTGTCCGACAGGCAATTCTCAACCTAATGATTTCGGTGGGCAGTACCACTATCCTGCAGGAAAACAGAAGGATTTCTAAACAACGCAATATCGATTTACGATTTCTGAGCACTTAAATGAACTACTTTTGTGGTATTGTTCCTTTTATTAAACAATCATCGTCAATAGACATGGGGCCTAGTACGTGGACTTTCACCGGAAATTTCGTTCTCGCGACAATAAGGAGATCTTAGGAGTGGTAGGTAAGCCAGTGGTTATTCCTTTCATTGATTTTTGCATCATCAGACCCCTCAGAAAACCCTGAGACTTCCGGCAGCGTTGTTTCTTGAAGAAATCAAAATCAAGTTGGAATGTTCAACTCGCTTTGTCCCAGCGATTTTAGAAAGCATTTAGTAGGGGAGATCCTTCTGGACGATTGGACACATAGTCTTTTCGCCCACGCTAACAAGCCACGCCAATATTCGCATAGACTGTCCTGGATCCTTAAAAGTCAACTACTAACACCTTTGAATGAAGACGAATATTCTGTATTCAAAGGTGTCAGTAGTTGGCACTCTCTTGAATGTGTCTTCCTTGCTCGTATTGTAAAACTTTCGTTGGATTTTTCCGACTCATTGTATTTTGCAAGGACATCAGGCGCCGTCGATCTCGGGTATACGAAGTGTCGATTATCTGATTTACAGTTACACTCCACACTTGGTTTCACAACTGGCTCTGTTTCGAGGCTAGCATGGCCTAGTAACGCCAAGGGGAGAATTTCAAATTGAATTTTGTGTAGCTTTTGTTGCCGCACTCTGAAGGAAGCTGGAGTAGGTGAAAGTGGGTTCAATTGAGCCGCGAAAACTTTAGTGGGGGCAAATATTGGAGGGTGTATCTGACCAAGGCTGTACAGGCGTTTGATTCGGATAATGTCTGTCAGGTAGAAATTTGGATAAGGAGGCTTTTTCTACAACTCAATATAGGAGTGCCACTTGTGATCGGTCAGCTATGGTGTTAACATTCACAACATTGGACTTCAGTCCATTGAATGAATGAATGACTGCGGGAAGTCTTGCTGGATATCAAAGGGAGTTAGTGTTTTGTGAGTTCTTCCCTTCAAATAAGTCTCTTTCTAAGGACTTTTGCTAACAAAAATTCATAGGCTCAAGTCAAGGGACAAAGTTCAAAATCTCCCAAGCAGAAATTTTCTGCGAGATCCGGCGAATCCTCTGAATATCGACTCCTTCTTTGTCTATCAATGACTCCTGGTCTGGCCGCGTAGAGCTCCTATTCATATGAGCATAGCCAAAACGGATTGGTTTGTGGGAGGGCTAAAAAATCTCTGATTCCTTTGAGGAAGAATCTAGCTTTTACCAGGATGGGTAGCAATAGAAAGGGATTATCGAATCATAGATAACTTTAAAGAAAGAAATATAATAATTTTTTTATTTCCAGTGAAGTCGAACTTTAACCCCTTTAAAAATGAATGAACGAAGTGAGCATTTGAACTGAAATTTATTTGATGAACCTAAAGACCTGCAATCGGAACTGGGAGCACTCCCTTAAAACCTAAGTTCATATAACACATATGTATTTGCAACTTACCTTAAAACACCCGCACCAGCCTCGTTTTCCGCGAAATGCCGGCATCTTCTTCTGTTGTGCCCGATAGAATCGATGGAGTGGTGTCTCTTTGGTATAATTACTACCGTTCCCAACACCAGTTGTACCGAAATTATATCCAATTATATTGTTATTGTTGTAATTTGTATTGTTATTAGTCGTTGTCTCATTGGTGTCGCAAGCATTATCGGAGCTATCGCAACCTTTCTCATTACCCACATGTGCTGAAGATGGTGCCGAGTTACCGCGATACAAAGGCAATTTATTCCAGCAATTTATGTCGGGCAAACGTGATCGAAAGGTGGACAGATTGAAGCATTGCAAATAATCAGTTGAGTTTTGATTGTGACCGTTGCCTGTGGTATTGGTGTCGTTTCCACTTTGATTTTGATTGGCAGATTGAGGATTTGTACTGATTTCGGACGAAGCGTCTTCGTCGCGATTCACACAATTGATTGGACACGATGGTAATGTCTGAAATGGAAAGAGGAAATATGCATGGTTATTACTAATTCAAGCAACAATACTAGGAGGAAATACAGTTTTAGATAGCGTATCTACTCTATGATCTCTTGATTGCATCCATACCCGGTCCAGCGTTTCAGTGGGCATCGAATCAACCGGATGCAGCTACTTAATCAAATTCCCATTAAATCAAATGGTTCGTTCTCTGAGTAATGCAACTTTGGGAAGAAAGTAGTTTGAGCAAGTCCTAGCCAAGCAGGAAAGGTTAATTCCAGCCCAAACGATCAATACAAAGCATTCAGAGGTGATTGTTATTAATTCACACATTCCACAATCTCTTTCCCGAATCCACTCACTATCACTGACTATCACCGTGAGCCCCGATCTGTGTCGTTCAACCGCCAGTTGATGCAGCCAAAAGTGAAGGTGAAGTGCATATTATTAATGAAATTGATAAATGCTTCTTTGATCGCATCACGTCTATAAAACCATGAAATCGTCTATCTAATGTAAGTGGTCATGCAGATGTGGATGCAGATATTCCATGGATGCAGTACCGTGTAATCATAAGGCAGCGTTAATGACCTTACCGTGCTTTCCTCTGGAAAATCGCCGAACAGACAACTAATCTGTTTGGCGCCAACTATCACATATCATACGTATCTTAGATTGCATCTTGAAAAAGATGGAAGATTGAAGATAATAATAACACTTATGACTATGAATGACCCTCTGACGGTTAGCCATGGAGTGTGCACTGATGGTGCTACTTTTGCACCTGACCGACCACCTAAGCTAACGGCAGTGGACAGTGGTCGTATTCGCAGGTTTTCACTTTCTGTAAATTGTAATGGGACAGTGAGGGGACAGAGTAGCGTGGAAGGATTTATTGTTGCGGGTTTCTAGTCGACTTCGTGGGACTCCTTGAAGTTGACACGAGAGAGAGGTGACGTGGTTTTCGATCCTTACGTAAGTTTGAGACGGATTCGAATTTCGATGGACTCGTGGTTACTTCCTATTACTGAATGGATTACCTCCTTTCTTTTTCCCATCATCAAAAACCACCCTGTAGTCCGCGCACACTACTCGTCAAGAGTAATAAAACCGCGACACTTTGAATAATATCAATCGTAAATTTCCTATTATTACCCTCAAATAATATCCGTAATTTTCCAACCCACACAACTGAGCTGGTCTTAAAGTCAATGAAATTATTAATCTTATTTCTCCAAGTATCTAAGATACTTGGATGTTTTCGTTAGATAGTGCAACAACAACAACGACTGCTGCATGCCAGTTGATATATAAAAGGGAAAGTTTACTTGGTGTAAGGTCTGTTGTTTTAGTACGGAGACTTCGTAGTGATCAATGGGTTTTCGACGCGTCTAACATCATCAATCAATTTGGATTGATTGAGTGGATTTCACGCTTTCATTGAAATTGTGGGAAGTATCAGCCGTCGATGGAGACATGAATAGGTGAAATGTTCAATGGATACGAGGAGCATATGTTCGAGAACATGGAAGACATTGGCTCCTTTCAAGATTAAGTAGGCGAATAAAATTCGATCATTCGTAATTATGAATGTAGCAGCTAATTGTAACTTTTGAGCCGTACATAGCATTATTCAAATATTAAATAACGAATAAGGAATAAATAACACGCACTTTTCGGTACTATCTTTTTTCCAGAGAAAATGAAAAAGATTTTTGAATCTGAATTTCGATAACATTTGAAGAACTTTTGTTTCCATCACGAAATTTCAAACATACAAACATTGAAAATCATAATTATTCAACGTGATAATTTCCTCATTATTACTATGTCACCTTCATTTCTTTTTAAGGTTTTGTATGAAACAGAACCTGATTAAAATCAGTTTACTGCTGACTGTCTGTCACATGCGATTTGTTTCTGCTATGGTTCGGGTTGTGATAGATGGTTGTATCTATCTTTATTTATGGCCACGCACTACAGAATTGAATTGCAACCGATTTGAAATTCATATCTATTAGCTTTTATGAACTGCAGGAAGACAGTAATGGAAAAACTCATACTCTTAAGACAATTACTCCGTCAAGATACGTACCGTCTTCTTCTTCTTTTTCTTCAGTTTATCTCCCGTTCACAAGCGGGATCGGTTTGTCGTGATCGGTTTCGCCATTTCGCTCTATCGAATGCCTGATCTGGATGCAATCTCGAGGCTTTTAAATTCCCATCCAGCGTATCAAGCCACCGTTGTTTCGGCTTGCCTTTTGATCCGTTTATCATCGACTTCGATGTTCACAGCAATCTTGGCAAGTGAATTCTCGTTAGCGCGAATTACGTGACCATACTACCGAAGATGCCTCACTTGCAGTTTTTCCACGATCGGTGCAACTCCACATCAATAGCGGATATTCTCATTTCGGATGTGATCAAAACGTGTCACGCCACTAGTCCAACGCAACATCTTCGCCTCCATTACCGCAACACGCTGTTCATTGTCTTTTATAGTCGACCAACACTCGGAACCATAGAGGGCGACAGGATGGACGTCATTGCGGTAAATTTTAGATTTGAGACGTTCGTTGATACGTCGATCACAAAGGACACCAGTTGTGGAACGCCACTTCATCCAGGTTGCGTTAATGCGTGAAGCAATTTCATTAAGCAGTTCTCCATTGGCTGATAGCATTGACCCGGGCAACGCTGCCGGCCTTAATGGAGGAAAATTAGTTACTGTCTTATCTAACGCTACAAGAGATTATATAAAATATATGTCTATGGCAGAGTCGCCGCCCGCCTTCCTTCTTTACGGTTCTGTGCCAAGTACTCTTGGGGCGACTCACTTGTGGATCGTCTTGGAAGAATGGATTCCACTGCATGGTGAACCCAGCTATTGTAACAGTTGCCCCTCCTTAATGTGTGACCTATCCACTGCCACGATCGCCTTCCAATTACAATGCATACGGGTTCCATGCCTGTGCGCCAACCAAGTTCTTCGTTTGTAATAGTAGGAGGCCAAGGTACTACGATGATACGACGGAGACAGGCATTCATGAAGGTTTGATGCCTTTGGTTCACATTGGTGGTCACTTTCCATATGCTCCTCTTATATAGCAATACAGAGAGAACGCTAGCACAAAATAGTCTCAACTTGATTTTAGCGTTTAGATGACTGCATTTCCAGATTTTAGACAAGATTGCGAAATCAAATCTATCGCTGTCAATGCGTCGAGCAACAACCAGTTCGATGCCACCATCGGTAGAAATTATTCTTTCAAGATATACAAATTGATCAACGTCTCCGATGCTCCACCTGTTAATGCAGGTAGGCAGAGTACGATGACCAGTCAGACTGAGAGCCTTGGTTTTATTGGTGTTTATCTTCAGTCCAACTCTACTTGCCAGGGTCATTTTTCAAGGTCCATCTGGTAGACTGCGCTTTGAACCACAAATTCCGTAGAGATCTTACCTAGGTGCAGCATGTGACATTTTGCGAAATCATATGTCCCTCTGATAATACCCATTAGTATCTTGGAATGTACAGGAGTCATGCAGCACGTTAGATACCTGTTCACACTTGAACTTGAAAACTTCCTGAAAATCGCGAGAAAGCAGGTGAAGTGAGGATCTAAACTCAGCGAACTGCTCTAAAATGATCAGATGTGGGCAATACGGAGCTGAAACTAATCTGTACTTTGGCGAGCAAGCTACCAAGATATTATTTAGTGGGTTATAGGACTATTTCAGCCATTATCTTTGCAAGAGCAGGGAGCTAGCATATACCTCTCTCTCTATTTGTCACACTCAAAACGGGGAATCTTTACAATCATCCTTTTCTCCCTTTCTGTAGGAAGAGTCTGGGATTTCAAGATTTCCATACGAGTAGAAGTAACAGATCTACAGCAACTGCAGATGCAGCGCGCTCTGCGCTAATCCCAGCGACCTTACTCCGTTTGAGTGCATTGATGGTCGAAATGATTTCTTTTCTGCTTGAAGGATTAGTCTGTTTCCGCATGTTACATTTCATCTACAAGCGGAGGAACCTCATCGGATGTGATACGGTTAACAACCGTTGTGGAGGAGCAGTCGACTGTTAATGTCCTCCAAAGGACCATCGAAAGATTTGTGATGACATGCAAGCTCTTTCCTGATGAGATATACGATTCTCAAATCATTACGATCTGCGGTATTTTCCGCTTCTCTGACCAGCTAATTCTCTTTTGTCATGGCGTACACTACACTAAACTTCTCGGGATTTCGCTCGATATCGGAAATCGAACGTGTCGCGGTCACCATCGCTTGCAGCGGCCAATAAAATCTTCCACCCCCTGCGTTCAGCAATCCATTTCCACGATGTAGTCAACCAGCTCTTATAACGCCCTTTCGGGATGTGGCCGACGACCTGCATCAGAGAAAAGAGCAGTTTTTGATGGCGGCTCAATGCTTATCGTTATACTCAGCGGGGAATTCAGTGGATCGGCTATCCGATCAACAAGGTAGCTCTCCCACTATCGAGAAATAGGTGGATCAAACAATCGGTTAATGTTGAACTTGGGAGGTCGTAGCTCTCCAACCTTACGAGAAGTGGTGGACGCAAGGCGTAAGCGAACGTAAGCGACCATCAAATTGTGATCCCTTTCGAGGCCGATATCAGTGCTTCTCTTATTATGTACATCCAAGGGACGACTCTTATATCTACTACTGATCGTAATGTGGTGAATCTGATTGCTCATATGGTTTCGGTCAGTTACCTCTGTGCTCGAACTATGAACCAAAGTCCACAAAACTCCCACCATTATCGTTTCTGTCACAAAGACCGTGCCTCTCCATTACATGTCCGCCTGATCGAGGAAGGGGTTAACAGAACTCACCTTGCCACTGAGATCACCCATCACGATTACAAGGTCACCTTTAGGAGGCCTCCCGTAAACTGCGTCTAATTGCTCGTAGCGAGGATCTTTCTCCACTATATTGGAAGTCCACATTGGTTTATAGCACTATAGAATGGTGATTCTTTTTACATTGAACCGGAATGTTGCACACAAAAGTTTGTTAGAAACCAGCACCCTGATCAAGCGCGCTTCCCGGTAGCTGTCAGAAACACACCGGATTTGCCTTTGCTACCACTTGGTTTCCCAGAATATAAAAGCACATTCCCGCAAGTGGTAGAGGGTTATTCTCCCACACTTACGTGGGTGGGATTCCGTACATTGTCTTAAGGTACTTTTGTGCAGATTTACCGCAATCTAAGGCTTTTAATATCAGTAACACACTAAAGCGACGCACGTTTAAATGGCTCAAATAACACTTATTTCCACCTTTTTTGCTCCACGGACCGTCTTTAGTTTGACTTTTTAATAAATATAATAAATATTTGGTTGTGCCGGTTTTTGCTAAGGTTGACTAACTTATTGGCGACTGAAAGATTAGTTTTTCTTTAAGTGAGTCATACCTATATCTGAACAGATACATTTAAGATTATCTTCGCACCAATTCAAGGAATGCAGAAGCCCCGTCAATCTTACATATTATATTTCCTTGGTTTCCCAATGGGCTGATTTTAGGATGCCTAGTGATGTGGTGTACACACGTAGCACTTGCAGCTTCTCGCACGGTCACGCTCCTCCTTCAGCATTGACAAAATTCAACTTAGGACGATGTTCCAAATAATGCCACCCAAAGCAGTCTATTTCTGATTCTGGGGTTACGAGTTTTATGTGCCGGGCGAAAAGTGTTGCATTTCGGCGACTTAACTGGTATGCTCTACAAAACTCCGCCATGTTATTAACATAGTATGCTGGTCCCAAGCCCAGGTAAAGGAGGAGGGTTTGAGGCAACGTACTCTGTACTATCCTCGGTAAAACAAAAATAAAATGCTGAGATCAGGGAAAGAGATAAACAGAGTAGAGTTGGAGTTATTCTACTATGCTAAATCCTACCTGATCTCTCTTGGTGACAGGCCCCGCGACAGGTCGACCAAGAAAATGCATAGAATGTCGTTACAAACATGATGATCGGATTAAGTCACAGGCCTCGGAGAAATGCTGGGGCGTCCACCTCAGTCTACGCGGCAGGACGGGCCCCGGTCCTGTCGAGAAATGGGCAAGGGTTCTTGACGCATGGACGGCGTCAGGACGTAAGCAAGTTAGTCCGCACACAACGAACAAAACAAATACGTGTCTGCACGCTAAATGTTGGTACCCTAACTGGAAAGACCGAGGAACTCGCAAGAGCCCTTCGGAAAAGGTGCATTGACATCTGCGCTCTGCAAGAAACCCGATGTTCTGGTTCCAAAAGCTGCGACATTGAACGCGAACGCGGTAAAAATGGCTACAAACTTCTCTATTTTGGTAACCCACACACTCAATATGGTGTTGACATTCCCATCTCAGAGGGTTTCCGTGATGGCATTAAAGAAGTCGAACGATTTGATGATCGGCTGATGAAGCTCACCATTCTATCAGCTGATCGCACTATTCACTTTTTCACCGCGTACGCACCACAGACAATGAGATGAAGGTCCGTGAAAAGAAACGCCACCAACCACAAATTTTTCGACGATAAAACGCCTGCTAATTGGCAAATTTATAAGAATGCCAACCGGGAAGCAAAGAAAGCGGTCGCTGACACCCGAGCGAACCATTACAAAAATCTTTACGACAAACTGGACACTCGGGTTGGCGGGAGAGATCTGTATCGACTTGCTAAAAGCCGTAACGAACGTACACAGGATATCGAACACTTCTGTTGAGTTAATGACAAGAACGGTACTTTGCTTACCAACCGTCGAGCCGCAACGTATGTGGCGAGAATACTTCGAACAGATCTCAACTGACGAATTTGCTCATCTTCCACTTCCACAATCATTGCCGACATTTGGACCAGTTCCACCTGTTAGCGTAACTAGGTACTCTGAGGTGGCGGTGAGGAAGATGAGGAGGCAACCCTATCGGCCAAACCAAAACAAAGTGGCCGAGGAGAACCTCCATAGTGGTGGCAACGGGAGACGCTGTACTCACTTTGGTTTGCCGCTCAAGCGAGAAGAGACCTTCGGGCCTCGACGTGGTGTTGCGTATCAACACGGGTGCCGTACTCCATAGTTCCCTAGAGATTTAGGTAATTCTTGCATCCACCAGTATGAATGCTAAGCCATGCACTTGGTATAGACTGGTACCGTTGTTGCTTGTCTCAGCGGGGCTCTGATTGTGGTCACAAAATCAATCCGTGTCTTAAGAGGACCGTAGGATTAAGTCTCACGACAGGTACCTACGTTAAACACCATGGACGTAACTGTTAGCGTAACTAGTGCCGTCCTCACGTACTCGAGGAGGGCGATCAGACCCGAGTCTGCAAGGGACCCATCTGAAGTGGCTCGGCCACGAAGCCTCACCGGAGGTTGTCTGGTACCATGAGAACCGGGATGGCCCTCTGAGAGCATATGCTCCAGGAGAACTCCTGGAGGATGTGTTTTCGGCCCGGTTATTTGCGATTGGCCCCCTAGTGGGAGTTTCGTGGTGGTTGTAGTTATGCCTACATCGCGGGTAGAGCTCCTCGGAGCTCAAGCGTGGAGTTGCGCTGTATAACTCGGGTGCCGTACCCTTTGGTTGCGGCAAAGGTGTTAATAGGCCTCGCATCCACTGGTGTGAATGCTGAACCTGCACTCAGTATAAACCAGTACCGCTGTGCCAGCCATGGCGGCGCTCTGATTGTGATCCCAAAATCAATCCGTGTCCGAAGAGGACCGTGGGATTATGCCTACACGGCAGGTACTCACGTTAAATCGCCAGGGCTTTCATGTCAGTGGAACTGAAGTCGAGGAGGCAATAAAACGAATGAAATCGGGGAAAGCCACAGGACTTGACGACATGGCATCTGAGCTCTGGAAAACGAAGAGCTGGGACCCAACACTGTGACTCAGTGAATTCTTTAATCGGTTTATTCAGGAAGGAAGAACACCATTTGACTGGGAAGAAGCTATTAGCCAATGGAGAACTGCCTTATGAAATTTCTTCACGCATTAATGCAACCTGGATGAAGTGGCATTCCCCACAACTGGTGTTTTTTTGTGATCGACGTATCAACGAACGTCTCAAATCTAAAATTTACCGCAATGTCGTCCGTTTTATCGTTCTCTATGGTTCTGAGTGTAGGCCGACTGTAAAAGATAATGAACGACGAATTGCGATAATGGAGACGAAGATGTTATGTTGGACTAGTGGCGTGACACGTTTTGATCACATCCGAAATGAGGATATCCGCGATCGTTATAGGGTTGCACCGATCGTGGAAAAATTGCGAGAGAGGCCTTTTCGATGGTATGGTCACGCAATTCCTGCTAACGAGAATTCACTTGTCAAGATTGGTCTGAACTTCGAAGTCGATGGTAAACCATCAAAAGGCAGGTCAAAACAACGGTGACCTGATAGGCTGGATGGGGATTTAAAAGCCTCGAGATTGCACCCAGATCAGGCATTCGATAGAGCTAAATGGCGAAACCGATCACGACGAGCCAACCCCGCTTGTGAACGGGAAAAGGGCTGAAGAAAAAGAAGAAGAAGAGTTCCAATGCAAGTTTTAAGGTAAATCAGTCAAACATCTTAATCCTTCCTACGTAATGATCATAGGTGAAGCCGATTGTTTAAAGATGAGCTGGCCAGTTACTGTAAATGGGATTTAGAGAAGAGCTAGCCGGTTTGTTTGAATATGCTCCATCGTAAAAGCTGTTTTCAATAAAGCGGATTAAACGACTGGTCTTTACCAAATAAGTGTCAACCGCACACCACACTAGTGTCTTACAGCACGTATAGTACCTGGTTCTAGGCGCCACCAAGCCAATCAACCGAGTCTCATCTTTTACGTAAAAGATAATTTTCCATATTACATAAAATACCTGAATTTCGCAATCATATCTAATGCATTTTATTAACATTCTCATGCTTACGATGAATCTTTAGCCCGCACTTGTTGGCGTATTAATCAACGTGCGAACCATACGCCATCATCTTTGCAAAGATTGCCTCATCGTCCAGCGTCGCTTCTTCAAAAGCGGAGAAAGTACATTTGTCGTTAGTAAAAATATCTTTAGATAGAGAAATTATGATACGCAGAATAAATAGATGCATAAGCAAACAATAAAGATCAATCAAAAGTCTTCACTTTTCTTAAACTTTGAGAAAAATCAGCAACATTAGCACTAAGCGTGGTAGATACCATCTGCATGGGAAACCAGTTGGCTAATAGATGAAATTCTATCTCCTCTAGCTTGACTGGAATCTGTGGACCGTTATCAAAGATATTTTATCAACCAGGGGCATTAGATATTTTCATAAATGCTGAGACCTGTAGTGTTGTGCATGGATATAAGCTTGCATTGTGTTATGCCAGATGAACGTTGTGTTCCCATGGAAATCAGTAATTGCAGCATCGAATGATCAATGATTTGTTGATTTGTTTATTTGCCGAATCATTGATTGGTTATGGAGATCAACGATCTATTCATTTTGGCGAGAAGATGATGAATTACCATGCAGAGTTCATCAAATTAGTCATTGTCTGTGGTGTCAATTGGAGGTGCTTGAGGGGTTTCGAAGTGAAGATTGACTGTGGATATCTCCTGATCCCTCGGTGATATCAAACTATTACTGAGTTTGGTCGATCAATTTTATATCAAATTTGATTAGATCTGGTTTTAATGAAATTGTGTAAGAGATTCACCCATAAAACAAATAAATGGTCCAAATTGGGAGAGAAAGGGTAGTGTTGGTTGGTTTGGTCATTTCATATTTCGCCAAGGGAGCCGGTCATTTTTGATTCAGATACGTCCAATTGTAGCACTTATTCACAGACTGCAGTCATGTTACTCATTCCATCAAAGTTCATTTTACATTTTTCACACTTTCATTGTAAGAATGCAAAGTGAATGGCTCTCACGTTTCAGTTGATCCTCAGCGCTATGCATATGAGACGCAGTAACGGCAGCATCTTATGCTTCACATCTGATTATCCATTTGTTATGACTCTGAGTAGTTACATGACTGGCAATCATAATAACTCATATGTTATGCAACAAAGAATAATTTGCAATGGGCAAACTCCTATTGCATATTTTCGCTGATGATCATCTGTTTCACTTTGTCGAATCCATACTACTTTGTCAATCATGTTCACCTAGTTTCTCACGGCATTGGATGTGATGTTTAGATTTTAGATTAAAGTATCTTTTGAAGAGCGGTTGTTTGAAAATAATTCAACAAATGGTGATGGTGTTTGTGTGTTTGTTTTACAGTGGATTTTCCAAAGAGACAAGTGTAGAGTAAATGTTTTATTTAATTTTTATAGTTGCTCAATAGATGAGAGTATTGCAGATATTGCAGAGTATCTTTATTTGAATCTTTGGTCTTGAAAAAGTTGTTTTTCCAATAGCTTTTTAATGTCAAGTTCCAATTAAGAAAGACTATCAAGGATAGGTCCGGGTCACCATCCGGGTACCATCAACAACACCACCCCGCACTTCAGGCAACAGTTTCAGTATTTGCCGAAGTACTCTTCTTTACCATCTGGCTGAAGTCTCCGCTGAGGTTCGGGAGGAATTCCAAATAGCGTGTATAGAACTCTCGGAAATGGATCCTTTGCATAGACCAGATATTCCCAGGCTCTATGCATCTCCAGCAACTCCGAGAGGTCTATCTCAGATCAATGATGAGATTGCATCTCGGCTGTGTGCTGATATATCACTTCTGTAACTACAATCGCTTGTCTTTTTTGGGGCAGTTGCGGCTGTCAGATTGCACGGTTAGAAGATTCGCTTTCGCGTTATTGGTTTGAATGACGGAAGAGATCCACCATGGAAAATTCGTCTGGAACATCGGCGGGACTCACTAAGGCAGGATATTGCTAGGCTGATTCGAATCTGCACTGGAAATACCAAGAAACCTGTGAAGGACAAAGTGCAGAGGGTTTGCCAGAACTATGCCCGTCCCAGTGAGACAGACGTAGTTGAAATTCTGGACACAATAAAGCGAAAACGTTCTGGCGTATGCTGTCGGTTGCTACGGTATGGCGAAAGTCAGTCAACAACGTACCCAAGAAACCAGCGGAGCTTTTTCAGATCACTCAACGAATCCCACCAGAGCGTCCAGACAGTGCAGTTTTCGGTAACAAAAGCGAAAGAATATCGGGGTGAACTTTGGGTGTTACCCGCTCAGCATTCTGAGTGGATCACCGCCGAAGGCACCCGCCATGTCAATACGCCTGGCATGAATTTTGCGAATGTTACCGAAGAGGAGGTTCAACGAACCAAAGAGCAGCTCGAAGAACTGAAGGGCTCAGGTCTGGATCGACTGCAGAACTTCTGGTACAAAACTTTCACCAGTATATATGGTCGGTTGGCATAAATCAGGTTATTATTATTATTCTGTTAAGGGAAAGTCATACTGCGTCCTTGAAGAACTATTGTGCCCCTTTTACTGGTTATAGTGTACCTATTGATCATAGTATCTCAAGCAAGCCTATAACCGTTAGGAACTTTAGTATGTTCCCTACTTCCAGATCTTTCAGCTTTGCATCTGATATTAAGTGTTCTCCCAGATGCCTCGACCTACTTTGCACAAGTGCCGGACACTGTCCCAGGACGTGTATAGAGGTTTCGTCCTCCTCCTCACAGAACCTGCAGGCAGTGTCCGTAGATATCCCTCACCTTTCCTCACTGCGGGGATTACCTACCTTATCCTTGCAGGACCCCTAAGACACAATACCGATTACTTGCTTACCAACCCTCTACAAATTCATAACGTCCATTATTAGTAGAAGGATCAATGCGCACCTCGAGACCAACAATATTCTGTCCGAAGAGCAGAAGAGTTGCCGAGTTGGTTCGAGTTGTTGCAAAAAGCAACTCATTATTGATTCAGTAGTTGTAGGACAGGCAAGTAGAGGCCAAAGAAACTTCTTTATTTACTATATCGATTATGCTAAGGGTTTCGACAGTGTACCGCATACCTGACTATTTGATGTCCTACCTCGGTATCGCGTTGATCCGAAACTAATAAAGCTTATGGTGAGAGTCATGGAAAGGTGGCATTCCACCTGATCAGTGCGTAAATTTGAGAGTGCTAATACCTCAAAGCCTATCCATATAGGAAGATGCGTCATCCAGGGGGATTCGTTAAGTCCTCTTTCGTTTTGCATGGTACTGAACTCCCTTCATGGCTACTGAATGATGCTAGAGGGCATGGTTTTGCAATAAAGTATGGCTTACGTGCTAAGTGCGAACTGCCACACTTGATGTACTTAGATGCCATCAAGTTGTATGCTGGTACTGACGACCATCTTAGAAGTCTGTTGCGAATAGTAGAAATGTTCAGCCGTGATATTCGGATGGAGTTTGGATTAGACAAGTGTCGAATCCAAGCCATCCGCAAAGGTCGTCACGAGCCGCATGCCGGACATATCATTGGTGACCTCCACATCCAAGCTCTGGCCGAGATAGACTTCTACAAGAATTAAGGAATTCCACAAGGAACCCATGCTGGAGTTGGTGATCTGAAGGATGCTCTCCTGTCTGAATTCCTGCGACGTGTAAAGCTGGTACTAAAATAACATCTCTCGGGGAAGAATAAAATAAGCGCGTTGAATGTATTCGATATTACTTCATTGGCTTATGCATTCGGAATATTGCCGTGGACGAAGACCGATCTGGAAAACGTCAAGCGGCGGATACGGACAACTATGTTCAAATTCCGAATGCATCATCCGTGGAGCGGTTGAACCTGCCTCGTGACATCGGGAGTAGGGGCGTGGTTGACGTGGTGGCACAATATCACCGTAAGTCAACTCGCTGTGCGCTTATTTTCACAGGAAAGAGCAGGCGAGTCCCTTGGATGCGGCTGTCTGTAAGGCAAACTGGGGACTGACTCCACTTAACTTGAAGGATCGATCTTTCAATCCTCTGAGTGGGGTGATGTCGGACCAAGAGCGGATCGATGAATGGAAGTCGAAGGCAATGCACGGTAAACACGTGAATTCTCTTTGACAGCCATTTGTCGATTTGCATTTGTCGAACAGCTGGCTATGTGCTGGGGAGCTCTTTGCTGAGACGGAGGGGTTCATGTGTACCATTCAGAACGCGTAGTCGCCATCCGAGCTTATAAAAAGTTCATCATGAAAGAACGGGTGGAGAACGACCAGTGCAGAAAGTGTGGTTCGGCGTTAGATACGTTGTACCATCTCATTTCTGGCTGTACTGTTATGGCACCGGTGCAAAATACAAACAGAAGCAAGGAGGTTCACCAAAACCTTGCACACAAACATGGGCTGATCACGGGAACAAGTCTGGTTTGCCGGTATGAGCCGCAAGCAGTACTTGATAGTTCTGCTTAGAGCATATATTGTTCTAACTGATCGCATACACCACACAGCAAGCCAGACGTGCTGTTAGTTGACAACACGGGTCGCTTCGCGTATATTATTGATATTTCTATCCCTCAGAATAGCAACATTGAACGGAAATACGTGAAGAAGAAGGTGAAATTTGAGCCACTGGCTCGGGAAATCAAAGAAATTTTTCCTCACGAGCGGGTGGTTATAGTTCCTATAATACTGTCAGTGACAGGTATTGTCACTTGATGTCCTGAGACTCTCACATAGCCTCCTTCAAACCATGTCATCGACGGATTCTCCTATTAGCCTACCACCGGTCACCACCACTAGCGCCACCGGGTGGGTGGGTCTAAATGCTTGGCAGTTAGTGCTGGTATTCGGTAGGGTTCGACATCTGCCGAGATTGTGACAACTCGGAAAAAATAATATTAGATAGAGTTGGACTGCGTTCAAACTTTTCAGTATTATGTCCCTTATTATCGCCTATACTGATGCCAAATTTTGTTTCTCCTGGATGAACTTAAGGGGGGCTTTCTAAAACATGGTAATCTACTATTATTATTTGCAAGATGCAGATATCGGAACGGGATGTATTTTGAGGCCTAGATTTCATATAGATGTATCACCATGATTTTTTTCAAATTTTTCGGCTGGATAGGTTCTGATAACGAGACCTTTTTCACTTTTTGGGGCACACATTTTGAGTCCTCAAAGCATTCTTGGCCCTACCGTAAAAGTAAGCCTTTTTTCTTTAACCCCGTTGCTTTTCCCTATATTTTGCAGGGTAATATCATGGTGTGACAGTACCAGCAGCAGCATGGTGTGATAGTGCCATACGGAAGTTGAAAATCAGAATTTGGATGACTACAACGACCCAACGACACGCACAGGGGACGCAACAGGACAGGTTTCAGGGCGGAATCTTGAGTAAGGATTTTTCTCCCAACTGTGCGCCTTTCGTTCTTCCAAAAAAGAACCAATATAAGGCTGCTGCCAACCTCGGAATCTCGCACCCATTATTATGCAAAAAACCTGATATGAAATTGCAGGTGCTTGCGCCAACAATGAAAATAAAGACAGAAAAAGAAACCGTTCTGGGGAAGACAAAGCTGTGGAGAAGCCATTGAAAATGTGGTTTGAAGGAGTAAGAGCGAAAGGTGCAGAAACGGTCTACTGATATGCCAAAAAGCCGAAGATTTGGCAAAAAAATGGTAAAGGACAAATTTACTGGTACAAAGGGTTGGGTTTTTCGACGGAACAAAGGACTAGTCTTGTTTATGCCAAAAGCTCATGATAAACAAGTTGATGCCGATAGTACGGAATGCTGGCTGAAAAACGAATGGCCTGTTTAATGCAGGTGAAACCGGTCTATATTTTTGGGCACTTCCTGACTATACATACGCCTTCCGGGACGAAAGCATTAGGGATTCTAAAATTTGCAAGGAGAAGATCGCAGTTATGTGCTGCAGAATTAATGCCAATAGGCAAAAGCAAGCGCCCTCGATGTTTCAGAGGGGTGAAACACATTTCCGTTGATTAGTTTGCAACACAGAATGCATGGATGACTACATCTATTTTTAATGAATGGCTGCAGAAATGGGATATGCAGTTGGACTGAAACATCTCACTTTTCGTTGGCAACCGCACTGCGCATGTCGTCAATGTTCTTCTGAGATGCATACAAGTTCGGTTTCTCCCTGTTAACACGACGTCAATAATTCAGCCATGTGATCGGGAAATTCTCACAAATTTGAGGCCTACTATCTATCTATCTTAGACCAATTGTTCTCGCTGCCTTTTTCAGCTTTGTCAAGGTAGGGCACTAGTATGCTTATATGGTGCGTTTAATCTACTTTTTGGCACATTTTGTTAAGAGAGATGCCTGCTAGATCGTCTATTGTTTTCGGCACCCCAAATTCCGATGCGTTGAGCATTTTTGGAATAAATACATAGTGTTAATCCCAGAATCTGGTGGTGCGCGGACAAGAGACGTTTGCAACGCTTCCATCAATCCTTCCAGTATGGGTTCGGAAAGTCACTTCATCGATTTCAACCACTTTAAAGTGGAGAGTGCGTGTTACGATATTGAAATTTTTCTCAAAGTAACAAGCCCTTTTTTATTCTTTCCATAACTCCTAAGAGGTTTACTGCCACGCCCTTGCAGTGTGAAGTTCAAGTAAAAATCTTGTTATCATTTGTTTTGGGATCTGATAGGCGGGACTTAAATTCTTATTTTTAGTCGTTATTCAATCTGTGAATGAATGCGTTTTCCTATATTTGGCTATTTTCGTTAACTCTAAATTTTCTAGCTCGACACCCTTGTCGTCCGTCCTGTCGCTCTCTAGGGTTCTGAGTGTTGGTCGACTATAAAAGACAATGAACGACGTCTTGCAGTAATGGATACGAAAATGTTGCTTTGGACTAGTGGCGTGACACATTTTGATCACATCCGAAATAAGGATATGAGCGATCGATATGAAGTCACTCGCCGGACAGAAATGTAAATCGAATGAGGACGTTATCGCCGTTTTGTGAAGATTATATAGGATGCAAAAAGCAAGGAAGCCATTTGCCAATCTATCTAGCCGAGTAAGATAAATATCTCTCTCGATCTGAACCGAAACTAACTTCTCACTATTTTCAGTTTTGAAACAAAGGCTAAGAATGACTTCTCCATGTCAACAATGGTAACTGCACATTTCTTTCCACATCCTCGAAAAAACCATAATTTATCTCAAAGCACAAACACCACGACAAAGGAATAGCGCAGATAAGATACAATCTAAATCATTTTTAAGGGTCAAAACGGTTCTGATTTATTTCATAATCTATCTTATGACTCAAAATAATGACGCACGTGCTAATACGTGAAGATTTCATTTCATATGAATTAAATCTTTTTTTTTTCAAGACGCACAAAGTGACTTTAAATTTAAAAAGATTTATTATATTAAAAATACAGTCACGTATGTCGGTATATTTACCCTTTTCATTCAGAAAATTTCACAATGAAAAAAGATGACCATATTTTTCTCGTTGAATGGTTTCATAAAGTGAAATTGGAGCACGGGCTCTGATGAAATTTTTAAATGAGAGTATCTATTGAAAGTGGGACGTGTCTTTGTGGTTGCTATTGGTTGTATCGATCAGTGAACTTTCATTGATTGAATTTTAACTTTGTTTCATTCGGTATTGAGGGTGTACTAGTTATATTTTAGGATAGTTTATTGTTAGGTATAATACTCCAGCATGGATTCATTAAATAAATGGCACCGGAAAACAGCTTCAAAGGCTGCTTTGTATAGGAAGTATGATCCATATGAAACAGATAGATTTTCGGAAAATGAGTCAGGAATATATCTGAGAAAAATAGCATAATTGCAAAAGGAATTTAAAATATTTTCAGGCATTTTAAAAGTGTTTGAATCTGTCTGGTATCGGTCTAGAATGTGTACTCTCCACCTGTTAGTGGGCAATCAAGGGTAAAAAATATAGCAAATGAAGGCATGTTCCCCTTTTTAATCACACGCAAGTGAGGAATACATATATCTTATCCCTTCATCATGGGTATTCAATTATGTTCTGCAAACCTGAAGTTTCTTCCTCTAATTTTTTTTTCATCTGGAAACCTATCCTTTGATATATAAGGAGAACCTGAAAGACTTTATATTTATAAACCAAATTGGTCTCATGTATAGGAACCAGGAGGTTTGTATCTTAATACAGTTATTTAAAATAAGTCGTCAACATCCCCTGCTGATTTTGGATCCATTCCTTAAAGGAAATTTTGAGTTC
Organism: Hermetia illucens; assembly: GCF_905115235.1. Taxonomy (NCBI): domain Eukaryota; kingdom Metazoa; phylum Arthropoda; class Insecta; order Diptera; family Stratiomyidae; genus Hermetia; species Hermetia illucens. The sequence continues at coordinate 10,169,679 of NC_051852.1, forward strand.
TTTTCATAGTAAAATAGCATGGGAGCGTCTGCTCCTGAGTTTCATTAATTCATTAACTTTGCATTCATTCGTCACAGCTAAAAACGAGAGATTCCATAAAAAAAGTATAGGTACTAACCAGCCGGAAGCCAGAACCTTGGTGCTTCAGTCTAAAGCTAGAAGTAATCCTCTCGCACTGGATCTAGAACTGGCATTCTACCATAATGTGATCAATTTCCAACAAAAGCACAGGTTTGACGTCAGAAAACTTTGCTAATGATAATAGAGTTTGCACTAAATTTTCCACTATCATGCACTATATTATAGTTTGTATTATTGCGTAATTTTGCAAGTTATCGATGAACAAGTTGAAGGGTTTTCGCAATAAATATCTAAACCATCGTAACTTTTTTGGGTAAAGATCATGTAAGCTGGATTTTGACGCAATTTAGATACGTGAATGAACCAAAAACGTGGTCAGATTGAATAGTTCCCTACCAAACTGCTAAGTGGCTTTGGAGAATTTTTAGACTTATCTGGCACAAGATTGGAAAGGGACGATCTCCTGATTGTGTGTTCTACGGTGGAGTGGCGGGCGACGCCGATCATACCTTTTTCTCTTGTGAAAGTGGAAGTGAGTTTCGCCCGCGTCTTTATTTAGACACAGGGGAGCCTTGTTAGACAACTTTGTCAAAAAGATATTAAGGAGCGCTGGCAGATGGTGTTGCGTAATAGGTTCGGATTCTGCTTCTTGCGAAAAAGAATAAGCTCGGTTTGAGCTGGAGTGATCGAATAACAAAGGGTTTCTTGAACTGACAACGCCTCCTTCCGGCGCCCACTGGTGAAAGGAATTTCCTGACTTGAAAGCTGCCCAATCCGGGAGAAGTAGCCCGAATGAATGTGTGAAATGGTTGCATGTTAGTTCTCTGATGATGAGGAGGTGTTCAATTGGTGGGATATCGCTGTGGGAGTTCAACACTCTATGCGTAAACGCTAGATGAATGCGAAAAGAACTACCCAATAGAAGCATGGATGTTTGGTTTCGCGAAACTAAGGGTAGATGTGGAATTGATCACCAATCATTCCAAAACTGGTTATTGAGCACAAGGGGGCGACAATCGGTGCGGAAAGGCCGCAATATTGTAGTTAGCGTGGATAGGAGGATACGTCACATTACGAGAGTAATTAGAAGTAAGAGATACTGGTCTATCGCTTAATTGCACTAAGAGAATGTAGCGCTCTTCGAATAACCCCAGACGAGGTAACAAGTTTTTTTGGAGAAATAGTCCTGGTGGATCTCCTGACAAGTGAAGCGCACTGATTTCACCTGGAGAAGGTAAGGCAAATAAATGAAGAGATGAAATAACAGGCAAAAAGGCTGCTAGATTCACACGCTGTACTCCACACTGAGAAGTGGATTCAGCAACAAAACTGTGAAATATCGCAATTATTGATGAGAAGTTGATGATGGTTAGAAGAAGTATTTTTGCATGGTTGCATTATTTGCCCTGAAAATGGGGAGATGTTGAAATCGTACTAGTAAGTATTCAAATGAAACTTAACAAGGCGAATCATGCAAAGAAAGTTCGAAAAGCGGAAAACATGATCACTTATAACGCAACAATACTTCGTGGGGAGAACTGTCCATGTGTAAAAATGAAGGGGAGGGGAGGAGTCTAATGTTCTTAGATTTCCATCTCCAAGTACAAAAAAGTAAATTGCAATCGCCTTCGTGGCAAAAAATAGTACAAAATTGAGCTGAGCGGGCGAGTGAGTTCAAACTCACATGGAAGCACTTTCCATCTAGCAAGGAAGTACGCAGACTGGGATCGAAATTTCTGCCTTCGAAAGTTTTGCAATATTCATATTTGTTTGGCTTTGGGGGACAAGGGACACTAATCTTGCCTATTGGCGATCGCAACTGTCTTCAGGCGACAGGGCCTCCAACCTCCTCTTCCTTCCTCTTCTGGCAACGCTCCGATTAGCACCCACTGCACATTGTCTAGAGGTATTATAGCCGGTGATAGGTGCATATATTTACATATATTCTATAAGTCCAACACGGCTTCTACACAAAATTGTAACCACGCTCTTTCCTCATCATACGGGGAGCAGGTATCAAACGGAGGCCCAATTCGAGGTGGTTGTAATACCTCGCATTACCGAGGAGGAACTCTGGGAGGTCTGCGGAAAGATCGACGATGGCAAGGTTCCGGGCTTGGATAGCATCCCTTATAAAGCGATGGCGGTGGGGACCAGACTTGATTGGTTCATAAATACCTTCGAGGCGTGCATGGCGGAAGGCGTATTTCCTCCACAACGGAAAAGGCAAAAACTGGTGTTGCTGCCTAAACCAGGCAAGCCACCAGGGGACCCAGCATCCTATCGGTCTATCTGTTTGTTGGGCACTTGCTCCCAATCGTGCAAGACGGGAATGGTCTTGCGGATGAACAATATGGGTTCCGGAAAGCTCGCTCTACTGTAGGCGCGGTGGGATGAGTGGTGGACTTGGCTCGAGAGGCAATGCTTTCTGGCAAGTGCTGTGCCGTGGTGACGGTGGATGTAAAAAATGTATTCAACTCTGCCAACTGGGGCTGCATTAAGGAGTTTAGCCAGAATTAATGCAACTCGAGAGTTACCTGCCGGACAGAGCTCTCTGGTACGGGACGGACGACGGACCTAATGAATACATCATTACAGCGGGGGTACCACAAGCTTCGGTGTTGGGCCCTTTGCTCTGGAAAGTGGATGATGGATGATGATGGGGGGATATGATGGGGTACTAATGCTTCCCGTAGCAAAGGGGGCCACGTTGGTCGGTTTTGCAAATGACCTGGCCATAGTAATCGTTGCAAAACTTCCGGAAGATGTGGAGGTTTACGCCACCGAATCGGTCATGACTGTAGGTGCTGGCTTGAGGGGGCCGGACTGAACCAATCAGTCTGCGGGCTTGAAGCCTTATGATCGTCTCAAAGCCGGCCATCAAATACTTTGGCGTGACTCTCGATGCTAGGCTCAGTTTCAAAGGGCATATATCGTACGCCTGTGAAAAAGCTGCAAAGGCTACGCGTGCCTGTGTTGGAGGAGGTTTTGGACAACGTACAGAACTGGAGGAAGATAAATTCTGCCTATCGTCTGATTGCGCTGACGGTATGCAGCGCATTTTGAACTAGTTCAGATGATGTGGTATTCATAATCGCAGGGATGGTCCCTATTGACCTATCAGCGAGAGAGATGCGATGCTTGTATGCGGATCCATTAGGAACGGAAACAAATCACAGGCGAACGGCACGAGAGGAATCGCATAGACTCTGGCAGCGACGGTGGGACGAGTCGTCGAAGGGTCGATGGACATACAAGTTTATTCCTCAAGTTAGGGAATGGCTTGACCGACGCATGGGTGTGGATGATTCCTCAAACTGTCACAGATGTCGTGGGATCCTAAACGACCCGGGGCATGTGTTGTTTGTGCCCAAGATTCCGGGAGGAGAGAAGAAGCCTGAGCGAGGCTCTGGAAGTCGGCGTGAGCCCCCAAACCTTAATTCGGTAAATGGCCATGTCGGAGGCAAACTGGACTTCGGTCATCCACAATTGTGCGGATACAAACCCAACTCCTGAGAGAAGCACGCGCAAGAAGAGCGCAGAGATATAGAGAGGCTGTACCCTAAAGACAGAATGGAGCTGTGAAGGAAGCAAAGAAGCGGAGGATTGCAGAGTTGGAAACATGAAGGCCTACGGAAGGCAGGCCCGCCCCGTGAAGTAATGCTTAGACGGTGGTCCTGTGGGGCAAGGGCAAGAGAGAGATGGGGGTGCTTTGTTAGTGGGTGCGAATCCCACACTACATTCATGCCAGCTTTGAAGTTCACACGGCAATTGGATGCGTCTTTCTAAGATTGTTTAACACCTCCGTGTATAAAAAAAAAAAATAAGTCCAATTCCGGGGCCCAGGATAGTATGCCTCTATGTCAAGTTTGTCAAAAGTTTCGTCGGAGACCTGCAAGAAGATAAGAAGGGTGGGAAGAGATGGAAGGAGAAGTGAAAGGTCCTCGTCCTCATCAAACCCGTTGAGACGTTGAAATCGTTAACCCTCCACCCGACCCCCCTTTAAAAATTATGCCATTTCAAAGGAGGAGAATTTTGATATCACCGTCATCAAGTTTGACTTAGCATCCCACCCGTGAAGAAAGAGAGGTAAAAAAGCATGCCGGAAAATGTGGAAGGTTTTCCCGTCCTAGACTTGTTAGAAACTCCTTGCGGTTGCTCTCCTCTTATAAAGTTATGGCGGCCTAAAAAGTGACTATTTTCCTATCACTAATAGGCTTATTGGTAAGGCAATTACCGGCTGGGGAGGCTGGGGTGACATCATCTTTGGATGCTGCAGCTTTTCAAAAGGGGACGGCCGCTGTAATCCTTTGGCCGAGTTAAAGAGGCGTGGCCTAACGCCGCCTTGCCTCTCAAGGGGTGAGGTTGGCAAATCAAACTTTATCCTAATCATATCAAAATACTACCCCTTTGAAGTGTCATAACTTTTTAAGGGAGAGGTGACTGTTACAAATTTTCAACCTGATTGATGCGGGGAAACTTTCCACTTCTCCCTTCATCCCATTTCTTTGCGAGAGTAAGGTTCAAAATGACACCCTGTCGTTTTTACCTCAAAATAACCCCGTTTTGAGGCACCGCACCTTTTAAGGGGGGAAATTGATGCTATTCTTTAACCGGACTTCACAGAGGGAACTTTCGTCTTCATCATACATACCTTAAAATGCTTCAATCCTTACTATTTTTCTCAAGATAAAAACTAATGATCACTAAAAAACGCCGCATTACTAGTGCAAATTAGATACAATTTGTTATCAAAGTCACCGCCACTATCCAACCAAACAAGGTTATGATTTATGAAACTATTACGCCCATCCATTAGTTTTACAACGTACAAATTTATCAACACTTATGCGATATTATTAGATACCATTTTCAGCAACAACAGTTCCGTATCTTAGGCTGTAGTAGTCATTGTTTTTCGGCTTACATTCAATCAATAAATTTTTATGAACAACAATTTTAGAACTGTCCAGCACACATTATTTATGTGGAACTCTTGGTAATTTGTAATATCTCGGTATTGTCCGGCTTGAACAGGTCAAAAAGATATTTGAAAGTATCTATTGTATCTTTCAATCGATTAGTTGTAAGCAAAGTAATGATTTGAAACCAGCGGTACAGCAAAATTTAACAAACAAAAAAAAGTCAGCCCTCGACATGATCTAATCTAAAAATAATAAACTAATCAGCAATCCATGTTTACGATTTATCTTTAGGTAAATCTATGAAACATAACATTTTCAACTAATACAAGGAATAGATACTTATGGACAACTCCATGTAACTAATATACTTTAAATACGGGCGACTCTACTGAAAAGATACTTATTATACAACAGATACCCCCAATTAACTCCTGTTGTCCAGCAAATCTAATTACTTTTGATTACTATTGACTAATTCCACCTCTATCCAACTTGCATGAAATTTACAACACGATTTATTTACAAATATCTAATTTGTGAATTTTTATATCTTTATCTGATGCGGAACATTTTCCGCCAACTTGAGATAGTGAGAAGGAATTTTTCTCTGTTGAAAAAGATAGAAATACGCCCAATAGACGACGAAGACTATTTCTTAGCAACTTTTGTGAAGTTTTAGATGTGGAAAATGCAATATCAACAAAACAAGCAATCTTTATCTGAAAGTTGGCTGAACTGATTTTTAGATTGCGATAGAGACTTTTCGTGTTAAAATTATAAACAATGCGAAATGATGGGTGATATTGTGTTGCATGGGAGTACGCAAGCAGTGGATGCACTTTGGTTTGAAATTATGCAAATTATATGCTAATTGAGCTATTTTGAGAAATCGTATTTAAAGATATATTTGGTGCATTGAAATGTCGAAATTTATTTAGCAATGGTTGTAAAATAGCGATATTTAAATTAGTTTGATATGTTCGTGATTTTTTATGCCTGCAAATTTTAGATTGAAATTTCGCCGTAAATTTTCGGAATAAAGATACAATAGCTCATTATTATGCTGACTTAGTTTTTTTCAAATCTCTACGCTCCTCGGTCAAATCCGTACGTGGGTCCAGAGACAAATATTTGACCAGTGTTTAAGACCCACTAAAGCGCGGAAACCTGAAACTTTTCTGGTCCAACATTCGCAACTCCCGTATGTAGCGTGACCCGCATCGCCTACCATTCCCCTTCTTACCCCTATCCTTGTCGAGTACCTCATTGGCAAACTTGATGCCAATGTCGGACCTGGCTACGATGGTCGTCCAAACCTATTTTTGCTCAAAACTGGTAAGTCCATCTTCCTTCCCCTATCTCTTATTTTCAACAAAAGCCTCGAAGAGAATCATTTTTCTGGCTTGTGGAAAAAGGCTCTCATCATCTCCATACACAAAAATGGCGATCGTACGCTCACCGAGAATTACCGTCGCATTTCCCTCCTCTTCTCCTGTTCCAAAATCTTGGAAAGATACGTCAGCGACTGGTTGTTCGCTCACTTTGGCCAACACATAGTGAAAGAACAGCACGGCTTCGTTAAACGTAGGTCCACTGCCTCCAACCTGCTTGACTTTACCAACTTTGTCGCCAAATGTCTAAATTCACGGCAAGTAGTGCGTACCATTTACACTGACTTCCCTAAAGCCTTCGACACTGTCAATCACAAGATACTTCTATCCAAACTCTCGTCTCTAAACGCTTCCATACCACTTGTTTTATGGCTTGCCTCTTAAATTTCCAATCGATCCTGCCGCGTCTCCTTTGACGGCTGTACTTCCCGCTCCTTCTTCCTCTCCTCTGGCGTTCCACAGGGATCGATTCTGGGCCCTTGGTTATTTTTATTTTTTATTAATGACCTTCCCCCTCCCCTCCTTACTTGCCCCTGTTTGCTTTATACAGACGACCTTAAACTGTTTTCCGCTATATCGTCGCCTATTGACTGCGTTTCCCTTCGATCTAACGTGGACACTCTGGTTCGTTGGTGCTCGACTAATAGTTTAGCGCTAAACGTCAGAAAGTGTCACTCTATTTGCTTCTCCTTAAAATCCTCACCTACTTCCTTCTCCTACTCTCTTAACAAACATTCCTTACCCTGCTTAAATTCCACTCAAGACCTCGGTGTCACTTTCGATAATAAGCTCCGCTTTGACACCCATTACCTCGAAGTTACCAAGCGAGCAGCAAAATTGTCAGGCTTTATACTTCGCTCCTCCTCTGATTTTGACTCTATCCAACCCTCCTTACCTCTCCTCAATTCCCTCGTGAGGAGTACCCTCGAGTACTGCTCCGTGATCTGGTCACCCTCCCGTAACTGTGATTGTCATGCCCTTGAAAAGGTGCAGCGTAAATTCACCCGTTCTCTCTTCTTTAAGAAAAGCTTCCCTCGTGTGGACTACCCCTCCCGCCTCCGCTTTCTGAACCTTTTCTTCCTACAACAGCGTAGATCCTATCTGGATCCATGCATATTTTTTAAACTTTCCTCGGGTCTGATGGACTGCTCCGCCGCTGACGACATCACCTGCCGTCCTGCGTCTTATAACACACGTATCGCAGACATTTTTAACGAACCCTTTGCAGAGTTCGAAGTCTACTTTCATTCCCCGATTCCTAGGCTTTGCCGAAATTACAATGCAGAACACCTTGGTCTTTTTAGCTTCTCTACTCCAAGTAGTTTTAAACGCAGGATAAGATTTTTGCTTTCTCCTCCTTGGATGCTGCTCCCAGGGCAAAGGTAAGGCAGTGTCTGACGGGTTGTCTTTGTCCTGGTATGAAATTGTAAGCCGTCTTCGTTGCTTTACCTTTTAAAAAGAAAGCCTCTATCTTTGGCCTTCATAGTCTCAGAAACTTTTCTCATCAATGACGACATCTCTTTTATAGAAAAAGATTGAACTATCTCTCAAGTAATTTGGTAACCTTGCTAAATTGATTCTTGCAGTGCCTCTTTGAAGAACATACATCAAATATTATCAGAAGGGACGAAGGGGGAGAGGTGTCCAGTAGTCTCGTAATGCATTTTTTTCATGGAATTTTCGTCGATAGGACTGCTGTATGAATGGATTCTTTTATAGCTGACACCTATCTTTAATGTGAATTCATTTGAAGGATTCCACGCACCAAAGTTCATAATCAGCCGCCGCTCCTTTTTGGTAAGGAACGGAGAAAATGCGGATATGTTGCCATCTGTCAAATTTGACGTTAGGTATCAACTATATTTTTCTGTTAACCCTTACAATTTTTAGGCCAAATCAAGGTAAAGTACCATCTCTAAACCGCACCTTTAATCGAGGTACTATTTCTGATCGTTCAGTATCTTCCTAAGTTATCTGCTTTATCCGCAACCGTCGATGGAACCTTTTACTTACTCTTGCCAACCCTAGGAGAAGGCAATGATCTCTCGGTCCTGGTTCCCTATTTTTATATCAATCTAAGAGAGAACATATCTTTCCATTCATAATGTTCGACATACGTCTTTCCACAACTCACACTCCAGAGTTTCTGTATGGCATACCAGTCTTTCAGGAAATAATCTTCCTGCTGTAGGTTTTACCGTCTCGGCTTCACCTGGATCAAATCTACGACCGAGAGAAACGACGAACGCGATACACTTCAAATTCCGGCAGTCATGGATGTTTGTGTTCGCCATTGTGCTGTCCCACTACTGGAAGCTTATCACTTGTACAGTATGATGATAAGGGAATTGAAACACAGTCTCTTTAAAAACTGAAAATATAAGGTGTCATATACTCCACAAAGAAGTGAAGAGGGGAAAATATAACTCGAACCTTTTAATACTGAGAATAAGACTGTCAAATGCAATGCGGATTAGTCAATACTAATTTGTTACAATTCAAAGACGAGCTAATGTCGTTAGACTAACTCGATCGCGAAAGACCTTACCAGTATTGTAGGCACATTGACTTAGTGGTCGTGATAGAGTAGGCAAATGCTTCAAGCTCTTGGACGATCCGACCCGCGTTTGCTCAGGGACTCATCTGAAGTGGCTTCTGTCACGAAGCCTCACAGACGTTTTCTGGTACCATGGGAATCGGGAAAGCCCTTCGAGTTCATATGTCAGGTGAACTCCTGAGGTTTGTGTTCTCTGTCAGATTATCTGCAGTTGGCCTCCTATTGGGAGTTTCATGGAGGTCGTAGTTAATACCACATCGCGGACAGAGAAGTTCGGAATTCAAGCGGGGCTCTGACTGTGGTCATAAAAACAATCCGTGTTTTGGGAAGACCTTGGAATTAGGCCAAACGAAAGGAACACGCGTTGGACCAAACGGACGTAATGCCTATTGGTATCGTCTCGGTGCGTGCCTCTAACTATTGCAGTTCAATCTTAGTCTTCAATCCCTTAAACTTATATTATTTGACTCCGTCTTCCAAATTTTTTCCACGGTTTTTGGACTGGTCTGTTTCCGTCAATTTTTCCTTTGAATATCCTCTTGGGATTCCTTACGATATCCATATGCATAATTCATTTGCACATGACTATATTTAATGAAAAAAAAATTTACACCCCCCTTTTGCTTGCAACTCACTATATGCGTGAGCGATCAAATTTGGTGTCAATCGTTATAACCGTCTTTGAGAAAAATGCGTGTGACGGACAGACAGACAGATAGGCAGACAGTAAACCGATTTTAATAAGGTTTTGTGCTTACACTCCTACTCCAAAAAAAAAACGCCATGTGGTCGTAAGGTGGAAGGGACAGTGGGCAGGTCACACATTAAGGAGGGACGCCAAATGCATTGCTGACTATGCCGTGCAGTGGAGTCCGCTCTCCCAAGATGGCCGGCGAATAGGTCGCCCCAAAACACTTTGCACAGAACAGTGGATAAGGAGTGCGGGGATCTCGGGAAGTCCTGAGAAGTTGAAGCGCGACGGCACGTACCTGTGGTCCCTTGTTGGTGTGCACTTTGACCTGCTTTTAATTTTATCGGAATTTATTGTGTTAGGCATTATTCAAGTTAGGAAACCATCCCATGATTTCATGCTCACTTTAATAGCTCCTTTCCATTAAGGGGATTGAATGCGGGATGGTTGCCATTTGACATTAGTGGTGTACTATATTTTCTTGTTAACCCTGAAATTTGTAGGCTAAATCAAGGCAGGGTACCGCCTCCAAACGGAAACTTCAACCGAGATATTAGTAGTATGGTGTTTTTCTTAGCTGACACCGTTTCACTTACTTTTGGTTGTATTATGAGAATGAATTGATCCTCGGTCCTGGTTTTATTTTTAATATATTACTCTGAAAGACGACTTATTTTCTTATCTATAATGTTTGAGATACTTCTATGCATAACCTTCGAGATGTTTATATGAAATAGCACATAGCAAACAACTTTAGTTATTCAACAGATACCATGGCCGTCACTTATTTTCAAAATTTGCATGAAGCGGATGCCATTGATTCAACCAAATATCGGGTTCTTATGAACTGCCAGGTCATTCTTCAGGGGTCATCTTTAATTCTCAACGAGTCCTTTACGATATGGGAAGTGTCCCCGAGGTATCTGAGTAAGTACCTTTAATCTCCTACCTGGCATAACATCTTCGTCGTGAGTAGTAGCTTTGAGAAAGGTCCTTGGTGAAGAGCGAAACACGAACGACTGGTACACATCAGGGCATACTAGGAGCTTAAGTGTCACTCTGCCAATGTGATAGGGGTGGTGTGTATTAGGAGCCAGCCCCCCTTCGAGAACCTGTTGGGGTAGCATGCATTGGAGAGTTATGAGTAGTTTCCCCGAGGTAGCTATGATCCACCCGAGAATTCCTTGATCAACTAGGCGCTGACTATTGCGACCCGTTCCTTTACACACGATGTGTTAATACAAATTCTATCGGCCCCTCCTCCCCCCCCAAAACATAACCAAGGAGATGGTACGAAACGAGAAAGAGCTGGCTGCGTTTTTGTTCAGTAATGTGGTGGGGAGACGAGGTGTCTTCGGCTGAAACACCCGGTGAAACTTCAGAGCGCGCACAGTGATAACTCCAGAGCCCTGCAGTCTTCGTGCTCCAGAGCCCAGAGGAGATTGAAAAGATGGCCTTAGACGTATTTCGAGCGGAAGGCTAGTCGACTGCTGAAAAGGAAAGACTTTTCGGGAAATGCAGTTCTGAAGTGCATACGGTCAACAACTGTTCTCCAGAAAAATGTTAGCAAAGGTATGAGGAACGAGCTGATGACTCTTGGAGAGCTGTGGGGCCGTATTTTCTTTTGCAGATGAACATTAACAGAAGGGGCATGGAAATCAGGAGAGAGAGGGTAACGTAAGCGCGAAGCAACGACAGATGTTCCGTTGGAGAGCGAACTGGGGAAGTAGCGAAGGGAGTATCAGAACCAACAACCCGTTGCCGCGCCGGTAAAACATCGACTGCCTAAAGTTAAGCCGGAAAGCAATGGTAAAGCAAAGGAAAGGAAAAGCAAAGGACGAAACGAAGTAATTGTAGAAAAAGAAAAATATGTTCCTCTGAGTATTCTCGAGGTAAAAAACTCGCTTGACAGGAAACTGCTGAATAATACGCGAGGAAATTTTTTAACATCGGTGAAAGCCAGTCTTCAAGATGGAACTGGAAGAGGCTGGGACACAGCTAACACAATCCGCATCCTACAAATCAATATGCACCGCAGTCCGAACGATCACGAGTTGCTAGCAGAGTTCGCTGTAGGGAAAAACCTGACTTAGTGCTAATTAGCAAATAGTACTGAAAGAAAGGACTCAGTTTCAAAAAATTTTGACTTACCAGGTATCGTTGCCATCTGCGGTTAGGACAGCTGGGGGATGGGTGTGTCTGAATTCAACGTTTGTCAGCGTTTATATAACCCCGATGCCGGATTTTTGAAACAGGTTTGATGCTACCTTGAGAACAAAGATCCTTTTTGCGGGTGACTTTAATGACAGCTGAATAGATAATCCCCAGACTCCAGAGGAAAACGGATTCTAGAAATGATGGTGAGAACGAGGCTCGTAGTTTTAGACAACAGATTCATGCTCACTTTCCCAGACTGTGTAGTCGGTAGAAGGGTAACAAATTCTAGAAGACTTCTTTGTAAGAGACCAGCAATAAATCGCGTAGTTAATGTAATGGGTTGACACTATCTGTGGGCATACACAAGTCTACGCGTGGAACGTCATGAATATGAACATTGCAGCACAGACAGAGCAGCGTTGGGAAATACTTCGGGGATCAAAGCGTCTGCAGCCCAGCTGATGGTATTTTAAATTTAATTATAAACCTGATAACGGCGGCTTGTGGTGCTTCCATGCCCTGAAGAGCACACTGTGTTATTGGATGGCGGAAATTGCGGAAATTTGAAGGAGATCACCAGAACGACTGAGTGCGGATCAGGTAACAGAAGATCTTGAAGAGAGATAAATAAAGCAAAACAAAGCTGGGGATTCATGAGGCTTTCCATAAAGTGGTCACCCCAAAAAGTGTCAGTTCTCTGAAAACCGCACATGCTCAATACTGACCATATGGACCGCATTTGACGGGAATAATTCCCTAAACATCCCGTTAACTACGTTGATGTTGACAGCGTGGAAAATCCTGAGAGTTGTTCATTTCTCCTAATGAAAGAATTGAAGGAGACAGACCTCTATTAAAAATAAGAAAGCGTCAGAACCTGATGGAGGTATTTTGCCGTGTTGTTGAGAAGTAGCGAGATTCGTGCTGATTGGTAAAGTCTAAGGTGACGATAACCTGACGTTTGCATACCGCTCTGGATGCCTCGACCTACTTTGCACAAGTGCCGGACATTGTCCCAGGACGTGTATAGAGGTTTCGTCCACCTCCTCACAAAACCTGCAGGCAATGTCCGTAGATATTCCTAGCTTCCCTAGGTGATAGTTCAGCCGACAATGACCAGTGAGGGTTCCCACTATGATTCGGAGGTTCTTTTTGGTGAGGTTTAAGCAATCCTTTGTGCGTATGGGTTCGTATCCCCCAATAAGCACCCTGGACTGCACCATCTCCGGTAGGCCCAACCAGTATAGTTCCCTCAACCGTTCCTCTTCCGATTCCACAGAAGGGTTCTGGCCCGTGTAAAGGCGTCCCTGCTCACTTCTTGGCTAGTTCGTCCGCTGCCTCGTTGCCTTCCAACCCAGCATAGCCTGGAACCCAAAGTATCCGGACCTTGTTGGACGAGCCGAGTGTATTCAGTCTCTCAAGGCATTCCCATACCAGTTTAGAGTTCACCTGGTTGGACCTGGAAGTGCCTTGATTGCTGCTAGGCTAACAGTGAGAATAGCTATGTTCTGCCTCCTATAGTTCCTTTCCAGATTAAAGCAGGCTGTGCTGATGATCGCGGGTGATCTTTGATAAGAACGCAAGACTACAGGGGCGAAAGAGGAGATTGCTTGTGAAGAAGGGCTCATACACTGGTCGAGTAAGACTCCGTTGAGGAAATAAGTCAAAGGATGGGTGAACTGTCTGGGAAACTTACAATTGGGGCTACACCGAAAATAATTGATTTCAACCGCCTTCTAAGCGGGCATACAGATTTCAGTCTTACCTGCACAAGACTGAAGATCTTGGCTGGGCGTTCTGTAAAAGAATGGTGGATGACGCCGATTACAATTATTTTTCTTGTGGAAGATGGAAGGCCGAGTGATTTGTCAGCGCAGTCTCCTCCGGACAACACTGTCAGAGATACGTTGTGGAGACATCGGATAGCAAGGAGTTCTTTGAACTAGCAAGTTCTCCTTCTCTCCCTCTCGTTGGTGAACGAAATTTCCTGATTTTAAAGCTCTCTAAGGAGGGACAGCGATAGGGCTAGCCTGAAGTAAAGTGTCAAACGATTTGCGAGAAGTTCTCGTAAGAATATGATCATTTCGATCAAGGTTCGAATTTGGTTGAAGTGTCACGAATTTGTTTTTGATTTATTTTCCTACGTTAGAATGACCTTTATAGTTATTTTCAATTAAAAGAGAACAAATGGTTGTTGTGATTTCTCCATTTCTTTATATCATTCTCCCTTTTCCATATGATAAACACATGAGTGCATGATTTATCTTTTCTTTGAATTCATTGCGGTACACAAAACACAATATCTTTTCTTCTGTCGATTATCTTTTGATTTAACCCTAACCTACTAAGCAACGAAGCGCAGGCATTGTAAGCCAGAATTAATTAACAATTACAAATATTCATCGTTAAAGTTCATCAAGAGGCCATAATGTACCTTTTGAAAGGCGAAATGAAAAACTCAGAAGCATGAAAAGGCAAAAAAAGCATCCAAAACTGGCATGTCAATGAACCTTCTTTCTCTCTTAGGCTCAAACGCACAAATCTAGCCATAATGCACTGCAGGGAAGCTGAGCCTTAGCACAATTAAAAAAATATTTAAGCAACTATAACAATAGATTGAGTGATTTTCAGATAAAAGATTCGTAGATGAAGTCTGACCCATATTAATTTACTTTCGAGAGGGAGGAGGGAGCGATCCATGCCCAACATTTTTTTTTGTCAGTCACTAGGCCAGTATGGTTTCACCGGGTGCTTACTACTGGGCATAATATCAGTTCTACCGTGACGAAATGGGAAATAATTAGTGAATCTAAGGTCGAAAAATTTTCTACAAAATCAGGTATCTAAATGATTCCGTTCGACATTCAAATGTAGGAAAATTTAAATTGAAATTGCAGAAGTCGTACTTGGGCACAACAGTGGCTACCGCAGTTAATTGAAAAAAGGTTTTCTCCAATTGAAACGTGCAGCCTTCTTCGGACACTTGCCATTAGGTTGGGTGTAAATTTAATTAATGATTGCCTTGCCTTGTGCGCATAAAAGGTTTCTCATGTAAAAAGATTGTGAATTGGCGGGACATGGTCCTACTTACGTTTGAATGAAATGTTTACATCGCAGAATATCTCAATGAATGGGGAAACTTTATCTTTGAAATTCCTCTGAAAAACACACCCCATTGGGACACGGCTAGAGACATGATAAGAATTCCCTGTAAGCCTGTTTCCCTCAATAAAAGCTCGGTTGCTTGTCAGAGGCCAATAGTCAATCTTACAAGGATCCCCCTCCCCCCTTGATTCCAGTAGCCCAATAAAGTGCAACTAATTACCACTAACTGTCCATTTTTGCAGCAAGATTGCCTCATTTCTGATTTTCCGAGCAACTGCACTTTGATAGCGGTTGCCGTTCAGCAATTCCAATAGGCAGTAGTCGGTCTTCTGGTCAGTTGGCCCATTGCACATTTTCTTTGGTTAATTCCGTTTGAGCGGCTTCTAGCACTTATGCGGGTGAAAACCATCCAAGTGTGTTAATTGGGAAATTAAGGCTAGCAAAATGGTGAAAAACCACATTTCAGATGTGATCTAATCGCGGCTAGGAAGGCTTGACCAGCGAACATGGAGGTGATTTATGCCGAAGTTGATGGTTAGTGATTTGTGGTTGCTAATAACATATTTCAATAGAGGAGCTTCTTGCTAGGTCTTGAGTTGAAATTGGAAAAATAATATTATTCTTAATATTAGGTTGGGGAAAAAGTAATGTCGTATTTTGTCAATAGATGGCGACATTTAAACATATCTTGTGCTGTACTTATCGCATCGGGTCATACTATACGACGGCTACATGTGTCTCTTTGACAGTTTAATGATCGTACGTTTCAGTCTCAAGTTATAGCGCGTCAAAGATGGAGTCCACCAAGGAAGAAATTCGCCATATTTTACATTTTTACTACCTGAGAGGCAAAAATGCAACGAAGGCGGCCAAAAAAAATGTGAATTTTATGGGTCCGATACTGTAACGATTCGCACAGCACAGCGTTGGCTCGATCGATTTCATTCTGGTGTAGTGGATGTCGAAAATACACCCCGTACTGGTAGGCCAATCGCCGCAGAAACCGATAAAATCGTCGAAATCATCCAAGTAGACCGGTATGTGAGCATTTGCTCGATTGGCCAGGAGCTGGGTAAGGACCATAAAACCGTTTGGAACCATTTGCAGAAGATTGGATTCCAAAAAAGCTGGATGTTTGGGTGCCACACGAGTTGACGGAAAAAAATCTCTTGGAACGAATCAACGCCTGCGATGCACTGCTGAAACGGAACGAATTCGGCCCATTTTTGAAGCGCATGGTGACCGGTGATGAAAAGCGGATCACGTACGAAAATCTCAAGCGAAAAAGATCGTGGCGAGCCGGTCCAAACCATCGCCAAGCCCGGATTGACGGCCAGAAAAGTTTTGCTGTGTGTTTGGTGGGATTGGAAGGGAATCCACTATAAGCTGCTCAAGTATGGCCAGACCCTCAATTCGGTCCTCTACTATGAGCAACTCGACCGTTTGAAGCAGGCGATTGGCCAGAAGCGGCCAGAATTGGTCAATAGGAATGGTGTTCTGTTCCACCAGGACAACGCTCGGCCTCACTCATCTTTGATGACCCGCCAGAAGGTACGGGAGCTCAGATGAGATGTCCTATCGCACCCAACGTACAGTCCGGACCTGGCACTAAATGATTACCATCTCTTCCGGTCCATGCAAAACGCTCTTGGTGCTACTCTCAGTTCACCTCAAAAGAGGCCTGCGAAAACTGGCTGTCTGAGTTTCTTGCAAATAAGGAGGGAGGAGGGGGAGTTTATAAAAGGGGGATAATGGAGTTGCCTTCTAAATAGCAACAAGTTCGCGAACAAAACGGCGCTTATTTGACTTAAACCGGATAATTCTAAGTATGTTAAATAAAGTGTTAAAATTCGATTAGAAATACGACATTACTTTTTCCCCAACCCAATATTATTCTTAATATTTATCTTAATCTGATGATGAGGTCATTTTGATTAAGCCAAATGCAAATATGTGATTATTGACGAGTTTTTTGAATGTACTTCTTAAGTACCAGCAGATAATGATTGAATAAATTTTTCTAAGGAGGGAAGTCCTGTCCTCCAATAGTGCTGAGATATTTGCCGAGAAATCACCCCAAAAACCTTAACCGAAAACGAATAAAACCAGCGCGACTAGTACATGGATGCGGCAAATTCATGCTTAGAAGAAAAGTTTCATTTTCCTAGTTGTCACAATCTCGGCACTAAGTTCCAAGCATTTAGGCTCGGACGATCCTACTTACTAAAAAGGTAAAGGGGCGCAGTTGGTGGTGGGCGGTAGCAGGTTAGTGGGAAAATCTGTCGAGAACTCGCCGTAATATCGAACACGTATACATAATGGTATATTTCTGCATGGTTTGAACCAGACTCTGTAAGACATCAAGGGAAGCTATGGGGGATTTAGATACAATACCTGTAGCTGATAATATTATGGGAACTTCAGCCACCTGCTCGAGACGTCAATTTTTTTGACTTCCCGAGCCAGTGGGTCATAGTTCAGCTTCTTCTCTACGTATGTCGGTTCAATGTTCCTATTATGCGGGATAGCAACAACAATAATATACGCGGAGTGATCCGTTTCGTCAGCAATCAGCACGTCAGGCTTGTTGTGTGGTATATGGCGATCAGCTGGAACTTGCTTGCCGCTACCAATACATGCGTAAGCAGAACTATCAAGTATTGTCTGTGGCTCATATCGGTGAGCCGGACATCTTCCCGTGACCAGCCTATGCTGGCATGCAACGTTTTGATGGATGACCTTACATACAGCATTATGCCTGCTAGTGTATTGCACCGGTGCCATAACAGTGCAACCAGAAATCAGATGGTTCAACGTCTCTAACGCCGAACCACACATTCTGCACTGGTCGTTCTCCATCCGCTCTTTTATTATGAGCTTCTTATAAGCTCTGCTGGCGGCCACGCCATCCTGAATGGCACACTTAAATCCCGCCCTCTCAGTAAAGAGCTTCCCAATAGACAGTCATCTGTTCGACCAATGCAAATCGACAAACGGTTGACAAAGGTAATTCACGTGTTTACCGTGCATTGCCTTCGACTTCCATTCAGCGGCCCACTCTTGGTCGGACTTCACCTCACTCAGAGGATTGAAAGATCGATCATCCAAGTTGAGTGAAGTCAGCCCACAGTCTGCCTTACAAACAGATGCATGCAAGGGGCTCGCCTGCTCTTTGCTGTAAAAATAACGAGTCGACTTGGCGGTGACATTGTGCTGCAAAGTGAATCACGCCTCTCCTTCCCATGCCATGAGGTAGGTTCATCCATCCCGCAGCAGAGTTTGGAACATGCATTCGGAATTCAAACATCACAGTTCGTTTCCGCCGCTCAACGTTTTCCAGATCGGTTTTCGTTCACGGCAGTATTCCGAATGCATAAGCCAGTGAAGGGATAGCGAATACATTCAATGCGCTTATTTTATTCTTCCCCGAGAGATGTGATTTGATTACCAGCTTTACACGTCGCAGGAGTTCGGCCAGCAGAGCATCCTTCAGATCACCAACTCGAGCATGAGTTCCTTGTGGAATTCATAGATATTTGTGGAAGGAAGTCTATCTCGGCCAGAGCATGGATGTGGAGGTCACCAATGCTATGGCCGGCATGATGACCTTTGCGTATGGTTTGGATTCGACACCTGTCTATTCCAAATTCTATACGAATATCACGGCTGAACATGCCTAGTATTCGCAACAGACTTCTAAAGTGGTCGTCAGTACCAGCATACAACGTAATGCTATCTAAGTACATCAAGTGTGTCAACTCGCGCCTTTTAGCATTATTCAATGCAATGCAAAACCAAAAGGGACTCAACGAATCTCTCTAGAATATGCCTCTTTATATATTGATAGGCTCTGAGGTATTGACACCGTCAGATGAACGCACTGATAAGGTGGTGTGTCACCCTTCCATGACTATCGCCAAAAACTTTATTAGTTTGGGATCAATGTGATACAGACATAGGACATCGATTAACTAGGTATGCGGCCGACTAATGACCTCATTTATGGTATGTACCAGCCGATCATGTATACTGGTGGACTTTTTTTTTGTCATAAGTTCTGTACTCGGTCCAGTTCTTCGAGCTGTTTATGGCTCGTCGAACCTCATCTTTGGTAAGATTCGTAAAATTCATACGCGGCATGGTAGCATGACTTGTGCCTTCGGCAGTAATCCACTCAAACTCCACCCCAATACTTTTTTGCTTTCGCTACCGAAAAGTGTACTGTTTGGACGCTCTATTGGAATTCTTTAAACGATCTGAATAAGCAACCGACTGCATACGACAGAACGATTCTGCTTTAGTGTGTTCAAAATTTCAACTACGCGGGGGGGGGGGGGTATAGTTCCTGTAAAGCGTCTGCACTTTATTCTTCACCCGTCTAACAGCATTGCCAGAGCTGAATTAAGCCAAGGGAGAGCTATGCCAAAACCCTAAAAAGATGGCGAAGTTGACCATGAAGGCCCCTCTGAAAATATTGAAGCTCCATCAAAGTGCTCCGTCGGCACGTGCTTGCACATCTCTGTGCTAGCCAGGCTTGGGAATGTGGGAGGATCTTTTGACCTTTTCATGTCCTTTCCGGTACAGAAACTAAATAAACTAATAAACTAAATAAACGGGCAGGGGGATTCGCGCACATCTATTGAAATATCATGACGCGAGCTAAACTGGACATTGAAAAATAAAAAAAACCGCTCGACCGCCGGCGTTGAATCGTAAAACTCCGGACCTGAGTGTGCCGATCAAGGATGTAACCCGTCGTAGATCATCCCCCCCCCCCAAAAGGCAGTGCCAATGAATGGTTGGTGAACCGAAAATCGTTTGAAGGGCTGAACCCTATCCAGCAAATTGCATTAGTGCTGATCATACCATTTGATAGTAATGCACCTAGAATCAGCTAAATACCCACTCTCGGCAGCAAATATATAATATAATTGATTGATTTAACACGACGAAATCTATTCCTGCAAATCGCTATCAAATGAGAGCATTTGATAAGAAAATCAGGGCTTTCTCTTCATCCAATTCTTGTCAAGAGGAGCAGAATAATTTCGTTACTAAACATTCCTGATAGAAGGAAACACTAAAGCGATTAACTCGTTATACCTTATTTAGGGGATAGTGGCAACCATATATATGCACCTCGGAGCTGCATGTGACAAGGCGCCTGTCGTTAGTTACGAATAAGGAATACCGCAGGCTACTTCTGCCAATAAGTAGAGGCGGACAAGCAAGACATTTTTTTTTGTATTTGTGTTCCTCCACATATCCTCCCTTTTGAGTAGGCTTCCTTAAAAAAATTCTTGACTCGAAGGTAAAGGAATCGACGGGCCTATCGGATGAATTGCAGTGACGTTACATTATATTTCATGGGCTTCCCTCCAAATACTTTCGCTATCAAGGGGCAATCTTGGGGCTCTGTTGCAAGTGTAGGAAAAAATTGTGTACACTAACTTAAATTTATTGAAAGGGACTCCCAAGACACGGAAACAGTACCCAAAACGTTGGACATTTCGGCGGTGACCAACCACCAGGGGCGAAGACATAGGCGTCCAATGGTTTAGACGAATCAACTAAACGGATTTATCGTTCGCACCTACTTCCCTTGGATTTGGAATGGATTCCGGCACCTAAGCTGATCACAATAGGCTCGATCTAGCTTTCGTCCTCAAGGGAGTGTTAAACAATCGATTTTGGAAAAATTCGGAATTACGACCTCTTGGCCAACTATATGCACGCTCTCAAGAACCGGAAACTCCTCTACATCCAAATAGTTACACGCCTATTACCATTCTGTCATCAAAGGTCAACATTTTCAGGCGAACTGCCAAAAAGTTGTGAATAACTTTTGCTTGGACAACGCTGCAGGCTAAACTTCTCCTGAGTTGCAGTTCGCTGATCTAATCCCAGACTTAAGCACGTTTATTATCGTACAATCTGACATTCTATTGTAACTTAACCGCAAATATGCAACCATTTTAGATTTGCGAAAACCATTGGGCACAGTCTGGCAACATACCCAGCTCCTTTCACCCACATCTATAAAGCTATTTCTTGCCATTCTAGATAATTCCTCCGTGTAGGTATCCATTCCAGAGGACCTGCTCAACAGAAATTTCGTGGAGATCAGTGATAGTTGTCCACCACTTCTTTTTCTTTCTGATAGAGTACCATCGCTGTCTGCCAATTCAATCAATTTGCTCCAATATATAGACGATCTATGATAGCATAGCCAGGGTAAAACTGTACACGGCCATGAGAGAATTGACCCTGACCAATGTGCGAGGCCAGATAAAAGCAACAGGATCAATCTAAAGACCATTCGACATCAACAACGGTCTACGACAAAGGGATGCCTTATCATGCGGCCTCTTTAACCTCGCCCTCGAGAAAGTGATCCGTGATGCTGAGGTAAATGCAAGAGGTACGATCCTGTTTAAGTCCACCCAACTATTAGCCTATGCTGACGATATCGACATCATGGGAAGAACGACCCGAGATGTACAAGACTATGATTTTGCCAGTCCTTATGTATGTCCCGGAGACCTGGGTTTTTTGCAAAAAAAGTTGCGAACTCTTGGCCGCGTTCGAGAGAAGAATCCTCCGAAGAATTTTTGGCCCCTTACATAAGGATGGACATAACGAAGAAGTCCATGAGCGATACCACGACCGTCTGGTTGTGGATAAAATCCGGTTCAACAGCTCGCGATGAGCGGTTCACCTAATCCGTATGGGTGAGGAAAATCTATAAGAGAAAAAGAAGATGAGGCAGACCCTGCCTGAGATGAAGCGATGGCGTAGGTCAGGACGCCAGATGGCTTTTAGGGATATCGAATTGGTGGACCTCGGCGCAAAACCGGGATATCTGGAGTTCCTTATTAAGGCAGGCCTAGACCGGATACCGGTTGTTGCACCGTCGATGATGATGATTAACCTAGGTATCCACGAGGGATATCAATCAAGACAAGGCTAACCTCGCCTATTCTTATATGTAAATCGCCTGTTCTATTATTTTCCAAAGCGAGCGCAAAACGAGGGACCTTGTACGCGGTTTTAATTTTTTCATGTTAACACTCGTAATTTTTACTTACAATTTTATGTCTTTATCATGAAACAAATGTCTTCTAAGCTTACCTGAAAAAAAAGAATAAAAATCATTAAAATTATGTAATTAATTAAGGAAAAAAATAGGAAGCTTCCACAATTAAATCCTTTAAAATATTGTCATTTTTCATTTTCAATTTAATTCTATCTGCCTTAGAAAAAATCTAACTCCACCGTAATAAATTCGAATCCAAAGCTTGCGACTGATGAAAGGTATCCAGTAGATAAGTAGGTAGGTAGAGTTTTCATTTGGTGAGCCTAATTAGGGCTGTGGTGTACCGTTTAATGCCAGTAACTCCAAAGATAGTTAATCCTTGGTAGAGAAGAGAGACCAGATTCTAGAGAGTTCCGATATTTAAAGCCCACATATAGCGTTTACCAAGGATAACAGCTTCCCACGGTACAACCAGAGAAGAATTGCTTACCTGAGTCTGCAGCCTGACTCTAGCTAGAGCTGGACAATGGCGGAGAAAGTGAGGAAGGAGTATTTCTGCTCTCCTTCGCAACCAGTACTCCAGGTGACAAAACCTCGGTTTTGCCTTTTTTGGCTACAATTTAGTTTATTCAAACAACTACCATATTTCGGGAACCAGTTGTTCTCTCCTTTAGTGGTTATTTCCTTCTTGTAGGAAAAGTCAATATTTTTTATGAAGCGCTCATAAGATGTAAGATAGAACAATATGGCATAACTAAAACTGACTCTCTTTTTGTATTTGCCTTTCGACTTGTCTGTCTGTATATTGCACACATTTTTTTAGGAAATGGGGACGATTCACTCAGTGTTGGGAGAGTTCAAAATGTATTCTCACTATAGTTCCACTTTCAGATAAATAGCGTAGTGACTGACTACTGAAGTTAGTGGATCATTTTTAATAGTCATTACAAATGGCGCCCAACGTGGGACTATTTGTAGTGATTACTGAAAGTCATGGGAATAGTTCGGTAAATACGTCCCCTCATTCATTACTTTAGGCACCTATGGCTTCTACAAAAAACTATATTTCAAGTGAGTTATTTGTTCTTCAGAGTATTGATTAATTCCCAATCAATTATATCTAATTACATTTCAAGGAAATGTGGCCTTTTCAAAACATGACTTGATATTTTCAATGGGTTTATAGTGCATGGCTAATGATCGTAATTGAAAGTTCCAAGAATCATTATTTGTGATTAAGTTTAAAAACTTGAATTGCGGTCGGAAATGCATCTAAGTGTGATTGTATTTCAGATTCATCTTATAACTGGAAAATTTTTCCGGACATTCCAGCAATTTGAAAACTACTTAATTCAGAACATTTTTATGTAATTGGATAAATCTTTAGAAATAGTTTTAAGCCCACTGGAAAACTACTCTGTTCCGGTTAATTACTCAATTTAGAGTAATTTCGATTGGTCATTAATTATAGATTTTTTTTTAAAAAATGGAATAGCACTATAAAAGACAGTTAGGATAACGTAGAAACCAAATATCAATGGAAATAGTCTATTCAGTGAAGCTTAAAATCGGGTCGACTTCGGAATTCAATTTTTCGATTGACATAAAATTTGGGGTAGGAGGGGAGGTAGGGTGGCATAAAAATCAAAGCGCCAATCTGCGTCCCCCTCTTTTTTTATGTAGAAATGATACTAAGTAGAACATAGCACATTTAATAACAACAAGTCGAGAAACTGGAAGCTGGACGCTTCAGGTACGAAAGGTTTTGTGTACTTCTTAGTACGTAGCACGTAATATATCCATATATTATGTGAGAGTATCCACTTTCGGGTGATATTGACATTCATAGTCTTCAATTTTCAAAGAAGTAACAACTTTGACGTATTATAACTTCGTTAGTAATAGTGCGATTTCCACCAAGATCATGCTCCACATTATAGCCTACATCACTGCAAAGTTTCGTGGTGCTAGTATTAACTTAAGGGGGGTTTCCAGCCAATGATAGTAATATACTATCATTAACCTCATTTGTATAGATATCGGTATGGAAGGTATTTCGGAGCCCAGGTACCATATAGTGGCACCCTCCTGATTTTTTTCAGATTTTTCGGTTGAGTAGTTTCTGAAAATGGCCCTCTTAAAGAAATAGTCAATTTCAATCCTCTGCACTTCCCACCTTTCCAACAAATGTCAAAAATAAGACCGGCTTCGAAAGGTACTAACGGAGACCTTTAATTTTTTTGATAACAAAAAATGTTAGACTCCCCTTTCGCATGTATGGGGTAAAACTGTTGTTGCGAGCTTGAAAACGATCGTGCCCCTGTGCATGACGATCAGAGGAGCAGAAGACCTTGAACTGTAATGCTAGTCACCACCAACACTGAATTCCACTTACCATGAGTGAGTGAACAAAGATTGGTTGTTTTCTCCAATGTAAAGTATCTGGGAGTAATCCTAGATCCAAAACTAAACTGAAGATTAAACAAAGAACTGAGGGTTAAGAAGGCCTATATAGCCTTCTAAGCTTGCAAAAGAACCTTTGCAAAGAAATGGGGTGTTTGGCCGAGGATGTGCTGCTAATCCGAACGGACAGCTCTATTGTATGGTGGCAGCTTAGCGTTGAGCAAACAGTACAATAGAACGAAGCTTAATAGGATTCAGAGAATCACGTGTGCAGGTGCTACTGGGGCTCTGCAGTCCTGCCCGGTAGATGCTCTCAATCTACTTCTACAGCTTCTCCCCATATATCCCCCAGACTAAATATGTTGTAGCGTGTAGTACCGTCGACAACCTGAGTCCAGATGCTGAACAGCGAAAACTATGCCACACGCAAGCTGAACTTTATGAGAAACAAAGCTGCGGAGAAAGGAGAAACCCTCATGCATTTCCTCTGAGATTGTCAGGCTACGGATACCGCGTAAATCATTCTTTGGGGACCTCAGAGAGATTTTCTAGCTGCAGAGTAGGAGAGCTGTTTTCACACGCAGTCACGGTCTTAGGAAATTGTGCCATCAAAATGACTCACGACTGCGCTAATTGTGCTCCTCGGAGCGACCACTGATACCTACCTACCTTTCCGCAAATATCCAGATCTTTGATAAACGAAGTAATCATAGAAAGCCTAAGATATCGAAAGCTGCAAGGTTGATACCAAAGCAGATGATAAAACAACAACGAAGTAATTCAATATAAACCTCCAAAGAGTTGCTCTTAACTAGAAACAAAAGCGCGATGGTTTTTTCCCACTCCATTGTTACTAGAGATGGAACTTAGGTTGTCCACTACACGCTTGAAACTAAAAGACAGTCTCAACAGTAACGTCACATTCCTCCGTCAAAAAAATCAAAATCAAAATTTCATCTGAAAAAAGCTCGGCGCCCGTGTTTTGGAACCATAAAGGGGCTCAGTAAGAGACCCTCAGTGTGGCAAGATGCTTTGAGACCCTCCAAAAATTGAAAAGGGTGATTCAAAATAAGAAGAGGGGCATGTTAACTTCTGCTTGCTGTATGATAATGCCATACCTATAATCACCAACGTCGCGAAGCAAGTCTTTGCCTCGTTTGAATGGGCGCATTCCCCTTACCCGGGGTTTTCAGATTACCATCAGTTCACTTCTGTCAAGGTACACTGGATTGGGAAAAAATTTTCGACAGACGAAGAGGTGAAGGAGAAAGCGAAAGGGTGGGCGAATGAGTCAACGGTAGACTTTTTTGAGCCAGGCATTAAAAAACTGATTCCACGCCCCAAGACCTGAAATCTAGAGTTCGCTGAAGCAGGCTCTTGGCTTTATATTTTATTATCTGGAATGGCTTCTCTAGCTCTCTTTGGCTTCTCTCGTTGATTAGAATTTTGATGTTTATGTTTCATATACCGAGATGAACCGGCGATCATTCGTAATACTCTGGATTGGGTTCCCTGTAGCAAATCCATATAGGATTGTGCACGTTTAACCCCAGGTTTCCATTCCGAATTTCAAAAGCCCAGATTGGCTTGTCCATTTTGTAGAGCTGGTGTTTGCCCATCTGATGAATTTTGACCGGGACTGGCGAAAGATAGCCTTTTCATATATTTTGACACAAATCTTTACTATCGCCTACAAAATAGGCACCCTTTGAGACAATACAAGCATGACAACGGTTAATCCAATTTAATTAATGGACCTGGGGACAGTTTTAAAGTTTTTTTTCCCCTGGTAAAATTTGAGGAATTCGGAGAAAAGCGTTTCCGTGGACGAACTCTCGTGTTTGCGATGCGGACCAACGCATAGGTAAAGATCACGTGAATTTTTGCATAATGGCATGTGAGGGATCGAAGTGCTTAAAGGACCCCCCTGGCATTCCCAAGCCTGGCTAGTACAGAGGCATGCAAGTGTGTGTCGACGGAGCACTTCGATGGATCTTCAGTATTTGCGACGAATTGCTCCACGTAGAAGCCTCAAAACGACTAAATAGGAGCATTTGACTAAACAAGGGGTAGCTTCGTCCAAACTATAATTTTTGGTTTTAAACGTAAATATATAGTTCGGGAGCGACTTACCCCCTTCATCAGTACAACGCTACCTAGGTACTAATTTTAGGCTAGACTGCAAGTAGCAGACCACAATCTAACCGTTTGACTCTTTAGAACGAAATGGTGAACACGAAAATCAAAGAAAGAGTAGATGAGCATCACTGGGATTTTTGATGTGTTTTTGGCGCCATTTGCCAGATTGTTAGGCAGTTTTGACGTCACGTTTCGTCAAACAATAATATGTTTGACGAATGAAGTTTCATTGTCTAAGTTTCCAAGCATCTTCTTTGCGACCTCTGCTTGGCGTTTCTTTGGAAAAAAAAGCAGCTCTCTGGGTAAGAGTCTGGTTTCGACGTGCTCCATTCCCAAAGCTGCAACCTGCGTAACGATTTTTGAGCATAATTTTCTTCACTTTTCCCATGTTATCATCGAATCGGATGAGACAAGGTGGATCTCACGATCCTAACTGAACGAACTACTAATGGATGTGTTCAAACTTCATACGAATGTCAAAGAAATGAACCAGTCTTGGTCAAACTTGATCAGATGGTGTACTCGAGTCCTAATTTAGAGGTATTATTGAGAAACCTTTAAATGCTTTTTGTTTTCAGGTTTATCTGCAATCTATTCATCTTGACAAGTGTCCTTCACATGCATACCGGGATACTTTATCTCTTTTTGTTAAAAGATTATTATATCATCGACTGACAAAGAAAGAGGATCGCGCTCGTAATGAAAACGTTGCAACGAGCGCAGAAGCGCTGGCAAAAATTATGCAAATGCGCATAATAAACGCAAGCGAAAAAGCCATCCCTCAGAAACAAATGAGAAATGGCAAAATACCAGGCTGGAATGAGGGAATTTCAAGACTAAAGAAAGGATTCAACAAGGCCAGAAGAAAACTTCAAAAGGCTAGAAATACGGCCAACTGGGATGATAGTCTAAAAGATTTCAGGTTCCGGCTTAAAGCCTACAAAGACGAACTGAAGAAATCCAGATTGGAAAGCTGGAGGAAGTTCGTTACTGAAGTAGGAAACGCAAATCCGTGGCAGATTCCATAGAAGTCTGCTCTGGGAAAACTGCGGAGGGAGGAACCGCTCACATCCATTAAAGTTGGGGAGGGAACAATGGAAAACTGGAGGGACAAAGTTAAAGCCATGCTGGCAGGGACTCGATCAGGACCATGATAGAAGATCGCGGTAGAGATAAAGCGGAAGCTGAGAGGCCGTTCGAAATTGCCGAACTGGAAGCTGCAATCAACCGATTTTGGAACGGTAAGGCACCAGGGGATGACCAAATCGAAGTGGAAATCCTTTAAAGGGCGATCGATGCGATTCCACACCAGATGCTGGGAATGTATAACCAGTGTCTCTAGGGGCAAGTTTTCCCTGCGATATGGAAGATGGGATCGATTCGAGCGATCTATAAGGAGAAGAGAAAGGACAGGGCAAGGCTTGCCAATTGCTGGAGAGCCTCATCCTTAACAACCTGAAACCTTTCCTTGATAACGGACTGAGTGCTGCGAAGCGACAGTTTGAGACCCGTCCAGGGAAAGGCAGCAAAGATGCAATCAACGAAGTAGAGAGGAGTGGTAATGAACAGTCAAACGCCCTACATGCTGGTGGTTAACAGTTCCTCTAGTGACAGATTTTCGCCAAAGATCTGAAAGACCAAGTTGTTTGAAATGATCATCGACAATCTTCTTGATGGAATATTTATTTTGAATTCTCCCAGTTGGTCTTTCGGATACCATGGCATAGTATACAAGTACCACTCATCCTGGAATTTCTGCAACTTACGTTGTGCTGTTAAGAACCGCGATGCCTGGGAGAGCGCGAAGTTGAAGTTAATCCTTTATGTTGAGATGCTAGTATATCTGTTATTCACATTTGGTTGGCTGTGAGCTCCTTTCAAATGGAGAAAAGGCGGATATTAAATTAGATTCGGAAGATTAGGAATGCAAAAATTAAAGCCTTCGGCTCTACTAAGTGGGATGGTGACTTAGATCTAATTGGTACCGCTGAAGAAATACTGGTTGACATAAAAATTGATGCTTCGATAGGCGGTTTCAACCATTATATAAGCATCCATAGCATTTGAAGTGCGCTTAACCCAACCTGTCGGTTTTCTACACGAAGATTGAAGGAGGTTTGACTATGAAAGGGCCCAAGGCAAATATTACAATGAATTCCAAAGTCGAAAGATATCGGTCAAGATAGGTCCAGACTCTGTATCCTTGTGAAGAAGAGTTTACATTTTTTAGTTCGTATACGGAGGGTAAACATCTTAGAACGACACGTCCGCTCCACAGACAGAACCAGACGGATTCATATTGACTAAAAATCACCCCTAGTCTCTCCACCCCCAGCCCGCAAGAGAACCAATTAGCTGTTAATTCGCCGAGTTCGCGTTTAGACAGTCGTGATCCTGATCCTTTGGATTTTCCTCCTCTTTACCCGTGTTTCCCCATGTAGAGCTAGCGCCAACTAGAAATTTGAACTAGGACCATGTTAGGGGTGTAACGCAGCTCATCGCCTAGTCCGACTAATTGAATATAAGCATTATTTGTCGGTAAAAGTCCTTCCTTTGATGGGAATCAAACCGAAGGCGCGGTGAACGGTTGATAAAAAAGATGACTGACAGCTTGAAGTGTGATAGACACTTAGAGCCGTAAGAGCTAGAGTTGGGAGTGTTGACCATATAATTTGGAAAAATTATTGCACTGTACCACAAATAATTATGAGGAATAAGAAAACCGCATTGATTACTAGTCAAGAATTTTCCCATCTAATTAAAGTATTCTGATAATGTAAAAAGCAGAAAAGAATGCACTTGCTCCACCAGAAAAATCGAATTAGCTGTCCCTTAATTAAGGAAATTTTCCATAAGACATTAATTGTTTTTACCCAACTATCGTACTATAGCCTATTTATTGCATTATAAAAGCACATGATCCATAGACTATATGATGTACGATGTAGTATCCACACGGTACACACATATGGTTCCTAGTAAAAACCAGTATCTTATGTATGAGAAATACGCGGAAGCTGAACTGTGAAGTCAATTAATAGACAAACTAGCTATGGTTTCACACATGTCCCCATGGTAACTACCAGCAATTATTGCACGCGGTAATTATTGATGGTTTTCAATAACAACTTTACATGGAAAAAAATACACATGGGAGCCATGAAAAAGCATTTATAATAAAGTGAAATGTGGAGAGGGTGCGATATCGTTAGAATTAATTATGCAGGAATGCAAATTATTGCAATTTTAAAATTAAAATGAAAGAAACTTGTTCAGGTGCTTATTTATATTCACCAAGAAAAAGGTGACATAAGTTTGCCCTAAAAGGGGGAAGGAATCTTGTCGTCTGTCTGTCTTATTCAATTATTTTTTAATCACGGCAGAGGAAGTATAAATAGGGAATCAAAATGTGTGTGGAATTTTTTGACAAAAAGGAAGTAATAGGATTCACCATTTAAGTTTACGAGTTCCTGCTTACGCTTTTTAAATAAGTAAGTCAGCGTAGTAAGCAGTCAGGGAAGTTCGTTCCCTATGTTTCTGAAAAAGGCGTTCAAGAATGCTTTTTTATTTTCCATCTCCTTCAATGGTTACAGTCGTGAAAAACTACCACTTCTGTTGAAGAGGAAGTGAATGATGTAAATATCTATAATTGATTACCAAAAATGGAATAGATATGATCTTATATCTTTAAGTACAACACGCTCAAATTAACCATTTCAAGATAAGCAGGTAAAAGGACGTGATAGTCCATCAAGGTACTTGGATTTTCATAAAGCCTCTTCTTTGGTTCTATCCGGGTGAAACCTTTTTACAGACTAGGATAACCAAACTGTCAGAAGCTGACGAAAAGATGAAGCTTCTTGCATGCTTGCTTAAAAAAAAAAGCTATAATTTTGGAGACTTCGACTTGCAATATTAACAGCGCATTTGGAGCCGACAAGGTAAGCGGACGAACCACACGGCGGTGGTTCGGAAAATTCCGTTCAGGCGACGTAAACCTTCAGAGTGAACCACGTGGACATCCAGGACCATCAACAACGACAAGCTGCGTTTGGTAGTCGAATCCGACAGACGTCAATCTGTGAGAGACATTGCAGAGAAACTGGGGATACACTATTCGACAGTTTCCCGCACTTGCAACAATTGGGAAAGGTGAAAAAGTTCGACAAATGGGTTCCGCATGCCCTTACGGAGCAAAACATGGCGTTTCAAATGGAAATTTGCAGTTCTTTACTCTCCCGCAACAGAAGTGATCCCTTTTTGCACAGAATAGTGACATGTGATGAAAAGTGGATATTACACAACAATCGCCCTCGATCAGCACAATAGCTAAATGCTGATGAGTCACCGAGGCCGAAACCGAGCCTCCATCCGAAGAAGGTAATGGAGACTGTTTGGTGGTCTACACCTGGAGTTATCCATTACTCTTTTCGGTACCTAGAGAAACGATAAATGCACAGAAATACTGTGCCCAACTCGAGGAAATGCACCAAAAATTTAGTATTCAACGGCGGAGATTAGTCAACAGAGATGGTGTGATACTCCTTCACGACAATGCATGACCTCATGTTTCCAGAACAAGGGTTCAAAAGTTGAACGAATTGCAGTATGAGACTCTGCTTCATCCACCACATTTACCGGACACTTTCGCAAACGAATCCCACCTTTTTAAGCACAAAACAATTTAGGAACGAAGAGACTGTCAAAATTGCCTTCAAAGAATTAATCAACACCCGACAGTTGGACTTCTACGAAACTGGCATACATGTTCTTGTATCTCGCTGGGAGAAGTGTTTTGAATCGACTGGCACCTATTTTGATTAAATAAATAAATTTTTGTAAGCTTTACAGTCGTTTCAAATCTTAGTACCAAATCAGCCATTTCATTCGCAATAACCTAATAACAAACCGCCGGGGGTGTATGGAATGGATTTACTAAAACCAAAGAGCACGGGGATGGCGACCGAGCTTCATCAGTTGCCAAAGACTGATTGGACTGACGAAATTGTGCTGGAAGATTGGTGCAAAATGTCACAAATGATAAACTCTGCTGCGATAAAATTCGGTCAAAAGTAATCAAGGGAAAGCTTGAATCCTTCTCCAGAGGAATATCAGAAATATTCCAAAATGGAAAGGCAACGATTGATCAGACATTCTGAGTAAACTAGATACTAAGGAAGGGATTGAGATGGTATTTCGGAGCCTAGGCACTATATAACCTATTAATTTTGTTCAGATTTTTTGGTTGAACGATCAATTTCGGCCCCCCGCACTCCCCACCTTTGCAACAAATACCAAAACTACTACTACCAACATCGGAAAGTACTAACCGAGGCCTTTCATTTGATACCCCAATGACTATATTTGGGGAAAAAAATTTACATCCCTCTTTTGACTGTATGGGGACCTGCCCTTAAATTCCACGTAAAAGGATGTAACTCACTGTATGCGTGAGCGTTCACAGTTCCCACCTTTCCACCAAATTTGGTGTCAATCGCTGCAACAGCCTCCGAGAAAAATGCGTATGACAGACAGATAGTAAGATACTATGCAGAAGTAGCTGCCCGCTCTCCACTCAGAATTTAGCAAGGCTGACGCTGGCCGGGGTTCTCGCTCATTTTTATACGGCAATTCATCATCGCCTGAGAGGGTCTGCTTTTATCATGCGCGTTTCGGGAGTCGTGCTCACAGATGCAGGAGGCCGTGCAGATGGGCTGCGAAAACGAAGAGACCGGGAAGCTAGTACTGACGCTGTCAAGAATGGCAATTGACAGCGGCCAGCAGCCAAGCTGTCTTCACATTCGCGACGAGTCACGAGTCTCCTGTTCTTCGTCGACACCTGCGTCGACATTTTTCTGGTTCCCTGTAAACGTAATGCCCGCCACACGACGCCATCGACATATGAGCTGTACGCAACGAAAAGGTCGAAAATTAACACCTTCGGGCAACCGTTGCTGTCGGTCAATCTAGGTTTCCAGGAGAGCCTGCCTTGGAAGTTTTGCCTGGCTGATGTGTTCCGAACGATTATAGGCGCCGATTTTATCCGCCATTTCGGCCTGATAGATGTCTGAAATCAAAGAATAGTCAATCCGTCAACAGGTGAGTCAGCAAAGGGGTTACATGTGACTAGCGGCGCGCCAGCAATCGCTAGGTTCGGTGGACAGACGCGATACCACCAAATCATGAGGCAATTTCTGGGATTGACCTACGTTAGTCCCAGGGTTTGAACCCCACGTCCATCGGTGGAACATCACATCATAACAACCGGCCCACCAGCAGCGGAAAAAGCTCGCCGGCTTACTCCTGAGAAATTGGTTGCAGCAAAGTTAGAATTCGAGTACTTGTTGAAGATAGGTCACTGCCGCCCGTCGAACAGCCCGTGGGGGAGCCTGCTGCAGCTTGTTCCCAAAAAGGATGGTTCTTGGCGATCCTGGCTGATCACACGGCCTAATCGATACACCATGATATACATCGAAGGCAGGTAGGACTAGCGGGTAAACGCATCTGTAGCAAAATAAATTCCTTGGGGGTTTTCACCGAATTCCCATTGCGGAGAGCGACATACCCAAAACAGCGGTCATCACCCGGTTCGGTTTATATGAATTCCAAGGGATGACGTTTCGAACCGTCGACCAGTCTTTCCAATATTTCATGGACGACATATAAAGAGGACTCGATTTTCGATTTTGGTTAAGGACGCATTTGATGTGATGGTCGGAGATATCCCCGCGCAGAAGCAGGGCGACCGTTGGTTACCGCTTGCATATTTTCAGCGGAAGATGTCTAAGGCCGAACGGAATTACAGTACGTACAACCGCGAGTCCTAGCGATATACACAAGCATCCAGCACTTACTAGCGGAAGTTCGGTTTGTAATAAATACATACCACAAGCCGCTAGTTTTCACGTTTGCCCAGAAATCGAGCAAGTCAACTGCTGAAGAGATTCAGCATCCCAGTTACATCTCGCAGTTTTCGACGCAGATTGAGTATATAGTGGGACACACAAACACTGTTGCAGACGGTTTATCTTGCGTGGAAGAGATATCTCTGGCCACGGATTTCGACGCCAAAAAACTGAGCGACGAACAATCTTGCGATCCGGAGTGGTAGCAGTTTATGAGTAGCGGCGAAGCATCGTTGGAACTAACAGTTTTTACCATCCAAGGCTCAATTATTTGGTGCGATGTTTCCCTTCCAGGGCCCTGGCATGTCTCCCTAGTACCTAGTATGCGGAGCCGAGTTTTCGTCCTTTTTCATTGTAATTCGCACCCGGGCGCTCATTCCACCTTGCGGGCAATATCGGAAAAATTCGTTTGGCCTAGGATGCGTAGTGACAGTCGGCAGTGGTCGCGCTAGTCTAAAAAGGGGAAAACACACGAAAAACGACATCCAACCGTTTCCGACCAGCGGTTCCAGCAGGTTCAAATTGACATCGCCGAATCATTTACTCGGTCAGGTGTTTTCCGATACTGCCTCACGATGCTCGACAGGTTTTCGCATTGGTCCGAGGTCTGCCCTTTGAAGGACCAGTGGGCGGAGTCAGTGGTCGAAGCATTCTACTCAACCTGGATATCACGCTATGGCCAGAGCATCGTTACCACGGATAGCTGAGTGGTTAGAGCACAAAGCTGTCGTACGGAAGGTCGCGGTTCTAATCTCACTGGTGACAATGGAATTTGTATCGTGATTTAACGTCGGATACCAGTCGACTCAGCTGTGAATGAGTACCTGAGTCAAATCAGGGTAATAATCTCGGGCGAGCGCAATGCTGACCACATTGCCTCCTACAGTCTACTGTAGTGTCCCGTTACGGTCTTGAATGAAGTGCTCTAACACACTTCAAGGCCTAGATCCAATATGGATTGTTGCGCCAACGATTATTATTATTATTATCGTTACCACGGATCAGGGCGCATAATTTGAATCCGCCTTGATCAAGTTGCTAGCGAATCTAACCGGCTGTAAACGAAGCCGCACCAAATCGTACCATCCGGCGCCAAACGGAGCGACCGAGCGATGGCACCGGTCGCTAAAAGCACCCCTAATGTGCCATGAAGACAAAGCGAATTGGATCTAGCTGCCGCTTACGCTGTTAATTGGTTTTCGAAACAATGTTAAAGAGAACCGCGGGGCATCATCTGCTAAGTTAGTATTTGGAAGCACTCTTCGGTTGCCCGGCGAATGGTTCGTCGACGGTAACCGCAGTGTCGATCATTGCGAGCTTGTCAACAATTTGCAGGAGCACAAGCGAGAGATGCGTCCACGCCCAATTGTTCTTGCAGCAACAGGACGCCATTTGTACATAAGGACTTGGGTTCTTGCTCGCACGTGTTTGTTCCAGTTAATGCTGTCAAGAAGTCTTTGACTTAGTCGTATACCAGTCCGCACCGCGTTGTCGAAAGGGTGACTTCTACAATCTAAACAGTCGAAATTAACGGTAGGCGTGTCAATGATTCGACTGAAAGGCTGAAACCAGCGTTCCTTCCGGTCGAGGAGTTTTGTCTTTATCCGACACCGTTTCAACCATCTCCGTCTGTTATCCGCGCGAGGCAGCCCACTGCGATATATCAAAATCGCGTGTTGTCACATAGTATCAAGGCACCGATAGCCGTCCAGTCACAGCGTTGGCTGTGCCCTTTCTCGCCATCACCTGATACACCTCCGCCTGACTTGTCGGTGTACCCTCCTTCTCGCGAGCGGCGTCATGATTTTCAGAATCATCGTGATGGAGGCCATCATTGCAGAAGGAGTGATATAGGGGTTGTGGAGTTATCCGCCAGAGGCGCTCAAGGCAAGAGAAGGAAGATACGATGAGTCGCAACCTAACCTATGAATGAAGCGGACGCTCAACTATCTCTTAGCGAAGGTACTCGCTGACTAGCCGATTTGTTGTCCTGATGCCTGATGCGCTAAGTCGTGAACCGCGTGGAACCCTTCCTTGCCTTTTGTAATCCCCACAGGGGCGCCATTCGTCGTTTGGCTTAGAGACCATATGTAGTGGGGAAGACCAACAGGTGTTTGAAGGTCTGCAGATACCCTGTTGAACAAGTTGCTCAAATTCTTTTCGCGCAATAGCCAGTTTCTGAGGTGATAGAGGACGCACCTTCGAGAAGATCGAAGAACCAGTTAATGGGGTGCTGCACATTGTGCTTCACTGGCTTTGAGAGACTACATTCGGTAGTAATCTGGCTGAACTTTTGGAGGGTCGCCCGTACACGAGAGTCAGTAATATCCTCTAAAAGTACAGAAAGATTGTTGCTTGGGTGAGGTGCCATTTGGCCCGACGAATTAAGGTTGGTCGTGGGATCTATAAGAGACTTGTTTTGCAAGTTCACCAGCAACCTATAGTGACACAAGAAGTCTGTTCCTAGTATGGGGAAGCTGACATCCGCCAGGGTCGTACATTTGGTGGCTTTCTCACCGAATCTGCGACGGTACCAACAAATACTTCGGTTGTCCTGCGAAAATCTCGTTTACCTACAAAAAGGTGAATTTTCCATTCCGTCAGACTATCCACCTGTAGATATATCCACCGCGCACTTAGCAATTACTCGTATTGATACAGAAGAACAGAATTTCAGCACATGATCTTAAAAGATACTCGAGACACTACTAAAGATATTCGATCTAAATCGGCGCTAGCCAGCTACTGATCAGGTTCGGAGGTGTTCGAAAATTTTCAAAATTAAATACAGTATCTGAATAGTGTTGATAACGATATTGTTTAATGCAGAAGGAGACAAAGTTTTATATCTTTTCCGTGTATTGTTGCTTCTCTATATTCTAATAAGATATTATCACGTTGCAAAATAAAATAAATGATACAGAAATAAAGATAAGATACGAAAAACGGGTTTGATATTTTCCGTTTCTTAGGAAATTTGTTTTATTTCTTCTCCTAATTTTATATTGTTTAATCCAATACATGCGTCATTTGCCAGTGTATAAGTTTTCTTCCGTATCAAGACGAGACTCAGGTGCCTCTGCTAAGTAATTAAATATATCTTTTTTGATTACGTGATATTGTTTACATAATTTAATGCAAAATTTTTGCAGATTTTGTCTTTTTTTTATTTTTATTACATAAAGTGATTTTGATGAACGCGTTTTATATGTCGGAAGTTTGAGGAGAACCTGTTAGTTTGCAAATTAGCTAATTAATATCATAAACAATTTTGGATTCGGATGAAGAGTGACCTTTTCGTGTGAATAAGGACAATGCGGCGGATAATATATGGATAAGTATTAAGAGAAGTTCACGTAAAATATTGAAGGTTAGACAAATCGTGATTTTCGTAGATGAAATTCAGCTGGAAGGGAGTTTCGATAGTTCGCTGGTGGGTAAATGCATTGAGTTGCATCTGAAGATGTGGTAAATTGACGGTTTACGTGACGCGAAGTATAGTTCGCCGGAGTTGGCCAACATGGAAGCTTGGTTGCAACTAAAATAAGTTAGAATACCAACACCCTTGATTAGAACTCGCAGAATACAATGAGCTAATCAACTTCTCTATTACAATAACAGCTATTGGTGACCCTCAAATAAGGGCTTCTCTCTGTAATGAGGCAAATAAACCCTCGTTGTAGGCAATGACCCGCCGAGCTTTTACATTATATAATTTTTTTTTAACCTTCCTGCAAAAAGCGGAAGGTAAAAAATATGTAATCTTCAAATCAGGGAATTCCTTTCACCAGCGGGAGGGAAGAGGAGGAAAGGAACTGTCAGTTCAAGGAAATACCTGCCATTCAGCTTCCCCACCGGTCGAACTCTATCTTCTTTGCAACGAGAAGGACCCGAAGGTACATAATGGGCAACATGGCTCCATCTGCCAGCACTTCTCGGCATCTCCTCGACAATGTTGTCTCGGGAGAGATCCTCTGTATTTAAATAGAGCTGTTGACGAATCCCATCCCACCTTCCACAAGAAAAAAGGTGTGATGGGCATCGTCCACAATCAGGAGATCGCGCCTTTCCAATCTTGTGCAGGTAGGACTGAAAACCTCCATGATCACTTGAGAACTGGGTAAGGAAATAGTCAGCCTCACCATGTTTCTGATTCACGGCCGGTTCGCAAACGACATCCGCAAAGCTCCCCGTCTCTGTACTCGGGTAAGAAGCTTACTTCTGCACCGTAGAGCAGGACAGACTGCGTTGAACTCATGAGGAGACGTCGCCTGCTAGACGGAAAACATCTCATTATTTGCCATTAGCCTACTTAACGAAACTCCAGCTGCAGCCTTGTTGGCTGCTGCGTTGATTTGCTCAAAGAGCTCATCTTTGAGTCAAAAGTTAGTCCGAGGTATTTTCTGTTGGTTTTGACGCGATTATTGACTCAACAAACGATATGGGACGTAGGGTCGGATTTCTCTTTCTAGTCAGGATGACTACTTCGGTTTTTCCAGTGCAAGGTTGAAATCATGAGTAGCCATCCATTCGCTTACTCGTCGCATCAGTATCCTGAATCTGCTTTGCGCCTGGCCGACAGTGCGTCCAGCAACTAACGCCGCGAAATCAGCTGCTTAACCGACCAGGCCCCACTCTTCTGGCATGTCGAGTTTAAGTCGACTATCATAGGTTCCAGAGGTCCGGCCTTAGCATGGATTCCTGCATTACAAACCCCCCACCAACCCCACCACCATCCTCATCTGACTCTCTAGTGTTTCAAAGAGTAGGGAGCGGTTTCTCAAATAGTCCTTCAA
This sequence comes from Hermetia illucens, assembly GCF_905115235.1. Classification (NCBI taxonomy): domain Eukaryota; kingdom Metazoa; phylum Arthropoda; class Insecta; order Diptera; family Stratiomyidae; genus Hermetia; species Hermetia illucens. The sequence goes on from NC_051852.1 coordinate 10,207,865, forward strand.
TATCCGTAAGAGATAGTTCTGCACGTGTAGTATTGTCTAGTGTGCCAAGAATAGCTTTCCATCTTCCGGAATTAAAGGCGTTTATGACGTCAAGCGTTATGAGGAACGCCACCCGACGAGTTCGGCAGCTATGTGCCTCCGCTCGTTGAACGACATCCACGATTTGCATGACAGCATCAGCTGTGGATCTCCCTGCTCCAAAACCGTGGAGATAAGTCTCCGGCAGCGCGTATCGCTTCAGCGAGTCAACTTCTGATGAGCTTTTTGAGTGCTTTTCCAGTAGTGTCAAATATACAAAGTGGACGGAATGAAAGCGGCCTTTTCCTTTGCTGATCAGCGCAAGCCTCGCCACCTTCTAACGAGCAGGGAAAATGTCCTCTTTCAGGCAAGCGTTGAATGCGCCGAGCAGCAGGTATCGCCGATGTTGGAATACCAGTTTGTATACCTGTGCTGGAATACCATCGGGTTCTGGCGAGTTCTTCCTTTTCATAGAGAGGACTGCTTCTTCCAACTCTTTTATATAGAAAAGTGGAGGTGGCGTGCGGTCCATCTGATCGGTTTTAAGTGAACCAGTTTGTAACCGAATCCCGACGGGTCCCTATTCACCTCGTCAACCAGATTATGCCAACAGTGAGCTCTGCTCCTGTTTATTGCACTGTGGACTCTCTTTTTGGCTGATTACATACCTCCTTCCGGTCGCTTAGGCGTTGTGTTAAGCGGCGGAGCCTGTGGCACTTCTTCCGGAGCTCTGCAATTTCGACCGTTCACCAATACATAGAAGGTTTGCCACGTCTCGATGCCCTCTTCGGTATGAAGGCTCCGCAGACCGTCGTTATCATGTTCATAACTGAATTTACGACAGTGTCAGTTGCAGCGCTACCACCCCCAGGAGTACCCTCCAGCGCGGCCCGACCTGTTCCAAGAGTTTCGACAAACTTCCCGGTGTTCACTTTCGCAATGTTCCATGCACAGGAAGAACGTCGGGGTGGCGCACATCGAGAGTTTGTGTCGACCATTTCGAAGGCAATGTATTGATGTCCGCTTGCCGAGAAGTCTTCCAGAACTCGTCACCCGTCCACCAGCGACTCCGGTGACTCCGACGCGAAGGTTACGTCTGGAATGCTTCCCTCGCAACCTGGGCGCCGGAACGTTGGGGTAGATACGATGTTTCGAATTACTAGCCCTGTTCCTGCCGTTATTTCGAGAATTCGTTTCCTTCAAGTGCTCTGGCATTGAAGTCTCCCTCGACCAGGATCCGTCCATCCGTGCCTAAGATAGCTTCCTCAAAAGCATTAAGCCTGCGTCGAAAGTTCGGTATCGTCTCATTGGGCGTAAAATAGACGCTAAAAAATGTTATCCCTAAAAACCGAATCCAGACAAAGCCATCCACTCGGACTTGGGTAATAATCATAAGGAGGCAGCAGTACCTGATATGTCAGGGTGCCATGGAACTGGATCCTTGTTTCGGTACTGCTCAACTGATAAGTACGAAATCAGATTTGGTGTGCGCAGCGAACTGCGCTTGCAAACCGTGATCGGTTGTATTCCGGTGCATTTTGATTTGGAGGATGGAGCGACAGAATCTTCAATACCAGCAACTTTTCAAATACTTTAGATAAGATAGGAAGCAGGCTTATCGGGCAGTATGATGCTACTTACATCGGATCTTTTCCCGGTTTTGCGACCGTAATTAAGGAAGTGACCAATACTTGTCATCGCGTTGTAGATCTCAAGCAGATTTTTGATAGCATGGAAAGAGCTCTTTGACAATTTTGCCTGTAATTTTGTCCTGGCCACACGCCTTTTTAGGATACGAGTTTTCGGATGATATAAACAGCCCTTTTAACCCTAAAGTGTAGGTTCGTTTCGGCAGATGAAGGTGAGCCTCGCGGAAATTGAATACTGTTTTCCACTGGGTTGGGTGTAAGAACGCTTTCGAAATGAGTCGCCAGTGCAGCAACTTTCTCAGTATCGCTTCGGGCTGAGTCACCCTTTCCTAGTCGCAAGGGTGGTGAATGTTGCTTCGGTCTTTTCAGATTTTTACAAGTTTCCAAAGAGAATAGTCGGTGACCGCTGTCAAAGTTAAACCTCTGAGGTAACGTTGCATACTCTGCTGTTTTTTATCGTGCAAGGCTTTTCGTAGGCCTTTTGTTGCCTATGACTGTTCGGCTCTTAACTTTGGAGAATGATGTGTTTGCCATGCATGTTTCAGATTTCGTGTTTTGTCGGTCAACAGATTGATGATGTAGTTATAGCTTGCAGGTAATTGCAAATTGTGAAAACACAATTTCAACATCAAAGGAGTCATATTCTACGATACGAAACACCCTGAAAGTAAGGCTCACGGTGGTGCTGGTATTCTTATAAAACCACGTCTCAAGCATTATGTCCTTGAAAACTAATAGTTTTCAAACTTGTTAGCACTGATGAAGGGAACAAGTGGTTCCCGAAATATCGGTATTTGCAAGAATAAACATTCACACCAACGAAAAGGTAACAACAAGTTTTTATTATTTCAAGTATGGAGTGCCAATCCCAGGGGTCACCATAGTCCCCGTTCATTCCTTTGCTAAGAATAGGACGCCCATACAGCCTTTTTTTCACCTCACAGCAGCGAGACAAGCACAAAGACGAACACAAACATTCATGACAATTAGAATTTAAAATCAAAGCGATGGAATTAACATGTTGGCGCTGTACCGTCTTAAATATTGTCCTACTCAGGGCTGTTTCTCGATAAAAAAACCGTGTTGTGACTGGATTTGGACTTCCGCCTCAAGGTATGAAGAAAAAAGAAGGAAGAACTTTCCACGCAATTGCCAGACAGGAACTGGGCACCAAAAAAGTGAACAGCGATCATTTACTCGATGGTGAGTCAAGCCATTAAAAATGGACAGAAGAAACGTGCGTTGCAGGATATGACGACCATCCACCAGTGCCTACGACAGGCACGACAGCATTTCAAGAAAGACCCCAAGGAGAAAATCGGAAAAAGTGGACTCTATAAAGTAATTATGGGAACACGGGGAAGTAAATAACATGATGACACTAAATGGGCACGTGTAGAACGCCCCTTAGCCTTTTAGCCCGTAATAAGGTCGAAATATTTTCGAAATTCGTCAATTTGAAAATGGGCTGAGTTGAAAGTTTCTCAGAAAGCGGGGCGTGAAAGTCGTTGACATGAGCAGGAAATATGCACCATAAGTGCTGCTCCTCTTCAACATCATCTCGAGATCAGTTACTCAGCTTGGCAGTTGGACCGGTCTGCCGAAGTTTTTCATGACTCTCCATGGAAAATAATTTCAAGACTGCTAAAAAGCATTTAAGATCCACTGGAGCTTCGCTAAAGTATCTGCGTTGCGTGCATTATAAGAGGCGGTGCAGAAGATGATTTCTTTAGAAGCGGAGCAGACCATCAGACTCGTAAAAAGTTTGGAAAAGGTACATAAATTGAAGTAGATTTTACGTCATTGTAGGAAAGAGAGGTTATGAGAGTGGAGGTGGGAGTATTGGTCTTCACGGGCAAGGAATCGGTGAATATGTCATGCACATTTTCTACGGCGAGACAATCACAGCCACGGGAGGGTGACCAAATCACGGAGCTCTACTCTACTCTACTTCTCACGAGGAAGTTGAAGAGAGCTAAGCAGGGTTGGGAAGAGTCAAAATCAGAGAAAGAACGTAGTATAAAGTCCGCGAATTTGATCCGAATCCGATTGGTGATTTCAGGGCAGTGGGTGTCAAAGCGGAGCTTATTGTCGAAAGTGACTCCGAGGCCTTTGGTGGAGTTCTGATAAGAGAAGGAATATCCGTCTAGAGAGTAGGAAAAGGAAGTGAATAAGAATTTGAGCGAGTAGCATATCTAGTGACACTTCGTGAAGGTTAGCGCTAATACATTAGCAGAGTACCACCGAAACCCAGAATAGAGCCTTGTGGGACTCCAGAAAGAAGCATGACAAGATCGGTTGGAAAGAAAAAAAGCAAGACACGTGATACTGGAACGTTGAAAGAGGACCAACGTATCTGATGATATGAAGTGTCGTACACATCAAAAAAATTATGGCAGTCAATATGGACTTTCAGCTGCAAATTTAGATATTTGGCCACAAATTTGGCGAGGTGGAGCATGTTGGAGGCAGTCGACCAATATTTAGCAAAGCCGTGTTGCTCTTTCACTATGACGTGCCCAAAGTGGATGGATAATCAATCGCTGACATACCTTCCCGAGATTTTCGAACAGGAAGAAAGGAGCGAAATGAGACGCTTATTCTTAGCAAGAGAAAGAACCTCTTTTCAGAGCCTAGCAAAATGTTTCTCTTCGAGGCTCTTGTAGAAAATTATGAAAAGGGAATGACCAGTCCTAATCAAAAAGAGGTTTAGAAGACTTACGTAACCAGAGCTTACATTGGTGTCAATGCTTTCAATGAGTTACTCGATTAGGAATGGTGTAGGGAGAGGAATGGTTGGAAATACGGCCAGGTTGTGTCCAGTCGAGCGAAAGAAGAAGAGGGAGCACAGCGAACATAAACTAGGAAACAGTAGCAGCAGAGTAAATTACGAGATAGTTGAAGTGAGTTAGTAGAGCAGCCAACGAAATCGATGAAAGGAGCAGGTTTGCGGGAGTTTCGAATGTGAGACCAGAATGGTTTAAGGTTTTCGTGTTTCAGTGAGGCTTCAAAACTGGCCAGATTTTGCTTTTTGGAATTAACTATTCAAGATTTGACCGAACAATTTAGAGTTTTGAAAAGAAAACCAAATCACGGTTTCCAGAGGACATCTTCAGTGGTGAACCAGACTGGGTAAGAGCATAGAGACTTAGGGAAGGACGGAACGTAGCAGGGAAGAAGACTGACAGAATGGTGTAAAAACTGTTAAATACGTAGTCGCACGTCAATGGAAAAAGGAGAGGTGTCCATGGTATCATGGAGCAAAGGATCTTAATTTTGACAAGTGCCTTTAAGTATTCCTCGTTTCTTGTTGTAATCCTCTTTAATTGTTTGCCCGACACTTTTCGTTCAATGTTTTCCTCCCCTCTTTTGGAGAGTATTTTTGTTGTTAACTTTTTAGGAAATGTGAGTGCCTCAATGTATCGAATTTTGGGAAGAGCTTCAGCATCTTTGTGACTTTTTATGTACGGCAGTCTTGAAAGCGTATCAAGGAATTTCTTCCTCCTTATGTATCCAGCATTAACGTCTGTACCTACTAGAATTGAGGGCACTTATATTTTAAGAAGTTTCCGTACACAACATGGAGCTTTTCACTTATTTATCAGACTGCAATCCTTCTTCTTCCTTAGCCATTACGCCTTTCAGTTGGGGGGTTCGCACGTCTAGATTGAACCAGCTGACTTTACTCGACCATGGGTTTCGTTTAGGTAGAGTCAAGGGGCTCCGAAATCATCATCTAGCTTATCAAGCCATCGCAATCTCGATCTGCATCTTGGTTGTTTCTCATAGACTTAGATGTTCAAGTCAATCTTAATGAGTGAGTTCTTGCTAGTGCTAGAAATTTTGGATGCATCTACTTATTTCTTCCTTACTTCTTAGGAGAGCAAACATGGGTTTATTACCGAGAATCTTCCGCGTGTTTGCTTCCACCAATCTTCCCATAGAAGAATTTTGAAGAATCCGAAATGAATCTTTAAGGAAGCTCTGCCATTGGTTCTCACTGAGATGTGGGAAGCCATTAACAGCTGTGCAGTATGTATTGTTATGGCAGACACTGTAACGTGCTCGTAGTAATTCGCATACCAATGTACTGCAAGATATACATGGCACGGAATTTGCCTTACGCAACTCCCGGCGCGGTCTAACGAGTGCAAGACATTTTCGTCTCCACAAAATTTATAGGAATGTGCTGGGAGTTTAATCTTCTGTGCATAGTCTTTTTGTAACAGACCCAGTAACTACACAGATTTGGATGTATCCAGTATTGCCATAAATTCCCCTGAGTACATTAAATACTTTTCATGGTATACAATCAGTTCCGGTAAAAAGTCGAGGAACTCCAAAGGTAACAGACAAGGATACGTATGTGGTGAAAGTAGACGAATTTGAAGTTTACACTTTCTGTATTCTTCGCTAGCAACATTGCAAGAGATTATCTCATCCTATTTTCGGTGCTTATCCAGTTGGCTTCATAATTCAGACAATTCGCATTTTTTAATGAAGATTCCTTGAAGCAGCAAAAGAACAATCACTGAACTATGCAAACAAACGATTTGTAGAATATCTCAACTGTGGTAATCCTGGATCGAAAGCTAAATTGGAGATTCAACATAGAACTGAGGGTTAAGAAGGCCTGTATAGCCTTTTATGCCTGCAAGAGAACCTTTCCAAAGAAATGTGGTCTCCGGCCGAGGATGGCTCTCTTGATGTACACCGCTGTAGTCCGTCCGATCCTAGCGTACGGCTCTATTGTATGGGGGCAGGCTTTGAGGAAAAAATACAATAGGATGAAGCTTAATAGGATTCAAAGAACCGCATGTGCAGGTGCTACTGGGCTCTGCAGTCCTGCCCGGCAGATGCTCTCAATGTACTCCTGCATCTCCTCCCCTCTACATTAAATACGTTGCAGCGTGCAGTGCCGTCAGACTACGTGAGTTCGGTTGCTGGGCAGCGAATTCCTACGGCCACAACAACATCCTAGACGAAGTACCTTGAGAAATCTGGGCATTCTCCATGGACTATGCCACACGCAAGCTGAACTTCATGAGAAACTTTGCTGTGGATTTTTCGACCAGGGTAAAGTGGAAAACCGGCGGCGTGTTGCAAGGTTATGACTCAATACTTTACTTTACCGATGGATCAAAGATGGCCTGTGGAGTCGACGCGGGTGTTTTCTCAAATACACACAGTGTATCCGAGTCGTGTGGTCTCCCAGGTTTCGCCAGTGTATTCCAGGAGGAAGTACTGGCGATTTTGGAAGTCTGTTGATGGCTGGAGCAAGATTCGAGCCCCACGCGTAACATAGCCATTCTGATCGACAGCCAAGCGGCCATCAAGACCTAGACCTGTACTTAGCAACGGTATCTTCCAGGCTGGTGGGGCAGTCACCATCCTCTGGGTTCCCGGGCATAGGAACATAGAGGAGAATGAGCGGGTTGAGGAATTGGCCAGGCGAGGCTCTGCTTTTGGCAGTCCTTCGACGAATACAGTCGGTGTTTCGCTGGCGGCTGTCGAAGGCCGAGTCTACTCGCACTACTTTCTTTCATGAATGCTACGGGCTGGCTCTGAAGATCCGAGTCGGCTAGACTCTGCCTCCCTGCTACCATAAAGCAGTCACGGTCTTAGGAGTTTGTGGGATCAAAATGGCATACCAAAGCGCTAATTGGGCTCCTCGGAGCGGTCACTGATACCTACCGTATCTTTACTAGAAATCTACAAACAAACCCCCCAAGTTTGGGGAAAATAGATTATCTGTGTTTTGGTCTTCATTTGTCCGTTTTAAATCTAAATTTTGCGTAATTGAGTAAAAGCAATTTCACTGAATTAATGGTCTTTACGTGTCCTTCTACCGAGCTAGCAACGCCCAAAAATTTTGCTAATTAAATCTGAAACTTGGTCATTCACTAACAATTGCACGAAGGGTAGTAAGCAGTCCTATCATTATATGTACATCGCAGATAGCAATCAATCTGGACAAACAAAGATACCTGTATGTACGTAGTTTGGAATGCAAATTCCCAGGGAAAGTACACAAAAAAAGTGATGAACTCATCAAAACTTTCATGGGATCACCTGCGAGCAACCAGACAACTATTCGTGATTCTCATCAAGAATTTCACGTTTGTTCGTCGTAATTAGACTCTAATAAACTTTTTGAAGATGAAAACATGACTTGCACACTTTCCGACATTTTTCATTAACTAATTGAAGGCGGGAACAGGGTAATTGTGTAAATGTTGAAAATTATAGCCAAGCGGGCAGGTACTGATTATAATTGATCACAACGATTTGGACTGAATGAGAAATTTGATTAATTCATGTTCAGGGAAGTTGGAAGAGTTCAAAAGTGAGCCTTCCTTTTGTTAAAAATTTTCGAAGGCAATAAATTAAGATATTAGATACACATATCCAAATGTGACCACACATGGACCATAGTCGCACGATAAAACGCTTCTACAGAATGCGTTCAAAAGATGGAGTCAAAAGTTCATTTCACTTTCTGTTATCACGACTCCACTATCTTTCCCGATCTCAGCATCTTATTCTGTCGTAGTGAATCGAAAATCCAGTGAAAAGGTAAAAGTGATTCGACAACATTCGTAGTAATGACCCAATTTTGAATTCAAATGGATATTTATTGAAATTTCTGTCAATTAAGATACCCACACTAACCGACACTCGGTGTTGTACCGAAAGCGGTTTTCCGATATTGTAAGGCGTTTCGGTGTGGCTGGTCTGTCAATTTCTTGATCTTGACATGATAATGATACACAATCGAGAGAGTTTTATTATTTTCATGAATTCACAACTAAATGTGAAATGCGTAGTTTAGGAAGGTAGCATGGTGACAATGACATTGGAAGTCTTTTGTTGCGGAAGCCTTGACATCGTAAATTGTTTAGAGTGTTGTGTATTTGTGGCTACTTTTTGGGTATTTTTGCAACTGCTGGCATGCGGAGTCAAGGCTGGAATTTTTGGGCGGAAGGAAACAATGAGATAATATTGAGATTAATGAGTTCAACTGATATGGAAATGATGCTGGAAGATAACGATCAAAAATATTTTCAAATGAGTTGTCAAAGTTCCTCTTTTTTTAACGATACTGCACGCATGAGTTATGAAACTCTGCCGCTGTTGAAATCCTGTCAATATCTTTTTGCAAATCTACAGGAACACACGCATCTGATAACAGGGGACTAATTAATTGAAAGACAAGGCAAGGATAGTGGGAAGTCCGACCCTTAAAAGAGGACTAGGATTCAACTGCTACAGGCAAACTGGTTGAGGAGGGTATGGAGAGAGAAGGAGGACATTTTCCTTTTCCACTCCGATGGTTTACCAACCACATTCTCCGATGCGGTAAGGTGGCCAAGAAGAAGACGAGGCAGTAACCCTATCGGCCGAATCAAAATCGAATGGTCGAGGATAACCTCCACATGCTGTCACTGGGGAACGCTGCACTCAGTTTGACTGGCTGGTCCTGACGCAGCATGCGAATGCTCCAAGGCTTAAGTAGGGCGATCAAATCCTAGACTGCACGGGGACTCATCTGAAGTAGCTTCGGTCACGAAACTTCACCAGAGGTCACCTGGTACCATAGGCACCGGGATAGCCTTCTAAGCTCTGAGCTCATATATATCAGAAGAATTCCCGGTCTTCTCAGGGCTGTTATTTGAGAGTTTTATGGGAGCGGAGCGGACAAGAGAGCTTCGGACCTCAAACATAGAGTTGCCTTTACCATTCGAGTGCCATAATCCTTAGTTCGGTAGAGATTTAGGTAGATCTTGCATATACCAGTATGAATGCAGACCCAAGCATTCAGTATAGACCGGTACCAATGTTTCCTTGTGACAGCAGAGCTCTGATTGTGGTCACAAAATGAATCCGTGCCTTAAGAAGGTCATGATAGAAGGTCTGAATGACGGATACTCACGTAAAACTACCAGGACGTAACTCCATTCCCCGTGGAGGAGGGAGTAAGGGGGAAAAATTAAAGAGTTACGGTGCCCCAAAAAAGCGTTTATCAGAAAAATTATAGATTACACGGCGAAAAAAGTTTTGTTTTTTTCGGGTTTTCAGAGTATGGCATCTTCATGTTAAGGCCAATTGAGGTATCCACATACTAAAGGCAACGTTGCCTGCCCGATGAAGTTCCTGAGACCAAGCCCAAGGTAGAAGAGTAGATACGACACCTTGAAAATTTTTCGACATCTGTCGTTGATTCCGCTGGTCTCCCAAGCGAATAACTAGGCACACATTTCTCATCATCTTTTTTCCCTTCGCCACGTGTCACCTACAGTAAAAAGAAGAACAATGAGCCAGTCTTTGCGGCCAGCGCATCCACGTACCCGGTGCTAGTATTCCGTCATACTGAGAGGTGCCTTGAACAGCACACCCAACCTGTACATCTCCCTTGATGTTGCCAACGATGATGGTGGTCAAGCGTTTCGAAAGTCTGCCCCCGGATAGGGGCTTTATGGCTGTCGGGATCACTCAAGGATATCGCTCGACTACAGCCGTCAACACACGATCGATAGACACCACCACCATGATTCATCGTCCTATGGTTGGATCTCTGACCAAGGATATTTTCATGGTTTAGCTTCTCTCTCTCACACGGAAGCAGGTGGATAAACAGAAAGCAGGACGCTCTAGTTCAAAGTCATAGATCAGCGGCTGTCATCAACGTAGAAGTCGAAGTTTGCCGATAACATCATGTTTACGATAAACACGTCTTATTTTTTTCAGGAATTCATGGTGAAATAGATTGGGGGTACTGCGCCTCTTTCAAAAATCTGCCTACAGATGTTCTACAAGAATTCGAACATCAGATTTTCCATAGATTCCATAATTTTAAAGGAGAAGCGATCAAACCAAGATTTCAGTGTACAATTCACCCACCGATTACATTAACCAGTTGAACTTTCCTAGTTGGATCCACACGGCTATTAAAAACGCAGAACTCCTCTCTTGTCCATTGATTTCCGAGAGCAATAACCAATCGATCTTTCAAGGACTTCACATAAAAAGGCGTCAAATCTCTGTGTTCACGGTTTCTGTCCCCAAATAGGCTGACTCACATCCTGGGAATTCGGAATAGAATTTTACAGAAATTCGTCGACGTTACGAAGACAAATGGCTCGGCAATCGGACTGTCTGACCTCCTAGTTCAACATCAAGTCCACACGGTTGGTCTTCCGATCTTCAAACGCGTTTGGATAATCGTTGAACCCTACCTCTTTTGAAACAAAAGAAGAGTTTAAGCGACGACTGGCCTTAGGACTTATCCGGCCCTTGTTTAGCCATTGGACAAGCCTGTTGCAACCCGTACTAAAATCAAACGTTATTTGGTGCATCAAAGGCGTTAACAGGCGACTTAATATACATATATGCAATAATGGATCGCTACCTTCTTTTGATGTCGAGGGGATTAGAAGAAGACATATTATCATATTCCCATCATGAAGGAGGACACTCCGACACGTTGCTTTTTGGTCTTTTTGGATTCACTTGATATATTCTCTGGGACAATCCCACAAAGTCTTTCTATCGGGCTATGGAACACTTTCTTCGAGATCTAATTGGAGGATGTCCTTATCCTTCCAGTACCATGAACACTTTTCGACAATTTTCTCCTTTCCTCGAGGTATTCAGTATACATTGGTCGTTGCTTGTTCCATGTTTTAAGAAGGCCGTGTGGTTAGGTCTAAACGACGGGTACTCACATAAAACTAGGACGTTATCCCAGCCTCCGAAGAGTTAAAAAGTTACGGTGCCCCAAAAAATTCGGCTTTTATCAAATAATACTCATTACTATAAGATGACTTGTTAACCACTGGAAAAGGGGCACTGGGAATGACTGGGTTTGCCCAACTGAAATGCACAATTCATTTGATGTTGGGAAAATGCTTGCAAACAGACAAAAACAAGGGGCAGTTGTTTCTTTTTTGTACATTCCATATGAGTCCAGGAATGCATGCGGTGCTAACGATCGTCTCTGTCGAATCAAGCAGCTCCTATGGTACATGGCAAGGTAGTGATCCCGATAAATGGTCAAAAATTCGGGCAAATGACATGCCACCATCTTCTTCTTTTTCATTCCCACGTTTTATCCAGAATGTTTGAGTCCAGTGCCTGTGGGCATATGAATTCAGTGCTAGTGTGTCCGTCCAATCACGTCTCCCTTCCATGACAGAATGAAATAAGGTCTTGAGCACTAGGGCATCCTCATTGACGATGCTCCCAACGAGCTCCATTAGAACGGCAAACGAAAGAAACATTGCAATATACAATTGACGACCACCACCGCCTATATCCAGCCAAGTCTATGATAGTCATGCATGTCACCAGTCATATCAACTTACCTCTCTAACCCGGAAGCGGACAGAAAACCAGAAAACAGAATAGCGGTAACCGCTCGAGCAGAAGTCAACAAGTTTCGCGGGTACAATAGTGCCTACGATAACCACAACCTGAAGTGCAGGTCTCCCTGGTCGTTCTTGGAGTCCATCGTGGCGGAGATCGACGCTTCCACTACTGTGCGTCAAAAGTCGTACCGACTTACCTTCTAGAATTTCGGGTGGTAAATATCATAGTGCTTTACTGAAATCCTTCCATTTTACACAGACATATGGCTCGGCTGGTCAAACTGCCTGATCTGCACCATCAGATCCGCCTCCCATCTTCAAACGCTCTTGAAGACTCGCAGACCCCCATCTCATGACGGAAAAAGAAGACGTCGAGTGACTCCTGGCATCAGGAATTATCATGCCCTCGACTAGGCTTCTGCACCTCATACTGAAGTTCAAAGTTACTTGGAGCATTAAGGACGATTATAGACGACTCAATACATGGGCCGTACTGAACCGCTACTCTCTCCTGAAGCCGACGATCGGGCTGCAAAATATCATGGGAACCGTCTTCTCAGTTATAGATTTGAAGATTGCATTCTATCAGATCCCCATTCGAGAGAAGGACATGTGGTCATGTCACTCTTTGAGTCAACTTGATATTTTGTGGACAACATTATCATCGCTTCCAAGTACAACAAAGACCTTCAAAATTTTCGTCGACTTCCTCAGGTTCTGTCAAGTCAACATCCAAAAGTGTTCTATTGTATTCTACTGTTGTTTTCTACCTTCCCTGAGCCCGTGTCAGATCAAATCAAAGCCATAAAGAAGCTTACGCGTTTAAGCACCTTAACCAAGGTTTGCCCTTACACGGGACCATTGAATCACTACCGATGATGTATCTCAAACGCAATCAACGGTCTAACGCCGCTTGGTAGATTGCTGAAAGGTCTTTCATGAAAAATGAAACAAAGCAGTAGAAATTAAATGCATCCACAAAGTAGACAGTCTCCTTTTTCATAGGAAAATCGCTACCCTCCACGCAACCACCAATAGCTGAGCGTGAAGGCAAGCGCCTGTCTCTTTGAAATTCGCTTGGCGTGATATACACATGGATTTCAGCTGATTGTCGTCTTGGTAAAGGCTTTGTCAACATGCTAAGATACATCGGCACAAACACCTAGCCTTAGGTGACTTCACTATGCCGGAATGATGTTTTTGTTCTGTCTACCTTATCAACTTTTTTCTATATTCTATATTATAGTACCGCTCCACCATTGTAGATTGGTTCACCGTCGTTAGAGTCCTTACCCGATGAATGAACCTATACTGCAAATCACTATTTTTAATATCAGAGTACCCAGTTCAAATTGGCCTTAGTTTTCGGGTTAGATACGCTTATTTCCAGAGCTCATGATATGCCTCCCGCAGTAAAATGGCATGATTGAACATGAACACCAGATGCCGAAAATCCCTCCCTCCTCTCTCGTCCAATTTGATACCTTAAGTCCTTTCTGACTTCCGGGGTACTGTCAAGGATGGTCTTCAGTTATTTCAAATAGAAATGCTTCTCGGTAAGACGCACTGAGTCTACTTGGAATTCTTCTGCATGAAGAGTCATTCGGTTGCCTACTCCTCCACCTTCATGGAGAGTTTCCAAAGAGATGCGTGGGCCATGAAGTCTTCGATACCAGCCGGATACAGTCCAGAAAATGTGGAGTAGTTTCATTTTAAAAACTTGCGGACGTGTAACCACGTATTACATAATCCGCACAATGATCATCACAGATGCTAAAAGCCAGTAGCACGCCATCTCAACAGACACCCTCTCCGACAACTCAACGGGCTTTGCCACCAAATAAACAGGGCAAAGACCTAGCAGGCCCCATCGTTAACACCGAAATATGCAACCGCCGTCTATGTAAAATGTTACCCCATTTGAACTCTACAAAAGTGCGCTTTGACCACGCGTATGGGATCCAACCCCCTTGAGCCCAATTTAATAGGCTACCCCAGCAGCGAGTGGCCGGGTATAGAAACTAATGGCTTATAGTACCTGTTAAGGGCAGGCGTTGGGAGATATACTGAGAAGAGTGTATCTACTTAAATATTATGACCTACCAAATGAGAGGTGGAACATATATTCATACAGGTATGCTCAACTCTGGTATGAAATAAAAGAAATCCTTAGTCATCATCCCAGGCAATATAGCTTTAGGCACTAGTATGTATTATTACCGTTCGACTCCTAAGGTCCTTTCAGAAGTATTGCTCCCACACCAACGAGTGCTGTTAAGAAATTACCTCGCATTGCAGGAAGTTTGTTGATAGCTACATTACCAATTACCGAATATGGTGCGATTGAGGCTGCTCTAGTTTCATGATAATCACATTTGATTTTGTAGAAGAAATAAGCCTACAGCAGCGGGACAAGCACAAAGAATGGAAGCATCCATGGCGCAACCGGGAGACTCATCCTTAATCCGTCATCGCACCATCAGGATCTAATGGGTGTCAAGGAGGTATGGAGTCAAGGACTCTCACGATATACGAACAGAAAGGAATAACTGGGAAATGGTATCTCGAAATAAACCACAATGCGGGTACCTGTTAAGGGGTAGTGGAGGGGGACATCCCAGCGAAGTCCAGCAATGTTGTCCCTGACTGATTGATATGAGCCAGGTCGTTGTCGTGTTGAAAAATCACTCTTTCGTGCTTGGTGTTCTATTATGGTCACTTTTCATGTAATACATGATTCAAATTGATCATTTGCTGTTGGTAGCGTTGCGTATCAACAGTTTCACCTGGTTTTAGAAACTCATATTGGATCTCACCCTTATGATCCCAACAAATGCAGAGCTTTGCTTTGTTTCCAAAGTGATTTTGCCTTGCATTCGATGATGATGGTTTGCCTGGATCGGCTCATGATTTTTTTCGTTTAGAATTCTCGAAATAAATCCATTCTTCATTCTCCGTCAGGATTCTATGGAAAAAACGCTTTCTTTCGTGCCTCGCGAGGAGAGTTTGTAGCTATTGGGTGTAAACGTTTGTAAATTAAACGCGATTTGTAGCTAACAATTAAACTTTTTATTGAACTCAAATTATAAACACGCGGAATTGAAATTGTGACTGTAGATTGAGCGAGAGGATCTGACAGTTGACGGATATGTGTATGGCAACTTATGACAGCATTGTCACACACCTACAAGTTTCACGAGTGGTTTTTCGTTTTTCTTGCTGTCTTTCGTTCAGTTTATACGGCTTTGCAATGTTTTTGGGATAGAGCATGCCAATCGTAGGCATCCACCAACAAACCATGACTTTCAGCAGCACTTTTTTTTCAAAAAAAAGAAAGTTCATAATCATCCCCCAAAACCACATCTTCTGGTGGTGGCTTCGATATTTTCAAAGCGATGACAGCGATCAGTAAAATAATATTATTATGTATCAGCAGTGGAACTAAAGCAACTTGACAGCGACCAACGAAATGATATTGATATGGATCGGATTTTAGTATTAGAGTTTGACAGTTACATGACGCTTTCTTCCATCGTGACGCAGCGAAGTGTTCTCTTAATAAACCGATAATTATTTAAAGCAGACTATTATTATTAACTAACAGACTTCTGCAACCATCTATGTATGAATAACTACGGCCATCTATGCATGGAGAGCAGTTTCATGAGTCCTGTTAGAATAATAAAGGCAGACAAGAACATCGCTTACAATTTCAGATTCAAATTCCACCCAATAATTCAAGAAACCTACCTAGCTTCACGTATCTTGGAATTGTATCTAGGTTGAAGTGTGAAATTTGATACAATGCAAGAGAGTCAGCGATAGTGCCCTGAAAATCGCAATAAATTTATTGCATCCAAACTATTCTACTTTATCTCTCCGTTCGTAATTTATAAACTTTCTTCACGCGTAAAGTCTGAATTACGCTCACAACTTTTCCGTTTCCAACCCTAATCACTATCAAATTTTAGGCCAGAATTAGGCTTGGTTCAATTATAAAAATTAAATTTTTCTCCAGCACATGATAATCTCCTGTAATTAAGTTATAAAGAGTAGCTCAGCATGCAGGTTGGATGCAATAAATTTTCACTTTATAATCTTTAGAAAGATACCATTGAAGTAACTGCCCATTCGGGAACGCTATGGAGAATTTCAAGGCAAAGTACCCAAGACAATAAAAGTACCGCTCACGACATTACCGGAGCCTCAGTCAAATAATTAGATTGGGCTACGGGGCTAAAACTTTCCACGTGCCTTACCTGAAGGGGGAAAGCGCATCAAAAAGAAAATCGCCCGCCGAAAGAGCGCAATATTCTACAGTAAACATTAGAAAGCTTCTGATAAGAAGAGCCAAACGAGGTGAGCCTAATTACAATCACTCTGGTTGCCAGGTTCAGATGCAATTTGAATACAACAGTAATGACCATCATTTATTTTTAGATACAAGATAATAAGTAAGAGGAAAGATACTGTACAGCTCACGTACAACCTGATGCTCATAGGTATGACCTGTAATTTATTTTATTGTCCACATAAAGCTTAGATCAGCACGAGGCTAATTTTGACCCAAGACGCACAGAGCCTGCACATTCAGGGGACCCAAATTTCAAAAAATTTCGTATTCAGTTCAACTAGTTCCATTGTTTTCGATACTGTCAATATAGGTACATTTAGATTGCACATTTTACACCTGCCATTTATGCGATGTGTGATGTATCTGTAATAACAATTTAGTATCCGCGAACGTTTCAATATGGTAATACGCACGTAGCGTAGAAATAAGGTAGATACAATCAGATTCCGGGATTTCGCTACTCATCTACTTTGTTTATTTGGGACATCTCCGAAGCTATAGAATCGCAAAACTAATTGCAAAGATGCACGCACGTACGGAGTGGAGTGCGAATCATCACAAAATAATGGCTTTGGACATTAAAGATTCATCATTGATGATGCAGACATGGTTCGACTTTGGTAGTCAGGGTGTGCTCGCATCTATTGACAGGAAAAGTTATTTCCAAGAAAAATGAGTGATTGTTGTTAGTAATCTAGTTGGGTGTGGAAGGTCGTATTTTTGTCTCTTATTGGATACGAGAAAACAATGCCCATAACAGGTGTGGTTGCAAGGTTCGTCTGAGGATCTCCACTAGTTCCGTCTTATAATACTAGATTCCCGATGTCACGATAATGTTTACAAAAAGACCCTCAATTTCATTGCGTTTGACCTCAGACCCGCTCCAGATCCAGGACCAATAGGGCGTTCCAGAGCTGCTCTTTTATTGCATTGCCTATCTCCGTTTACCTTCCTGCTCCTACAGATTGTTCTCAGTACCAAACCGGAGCATCACCTCTGAACAGCAGAGAACATATAAAAGAGTGATTGATTGATTCACAGAGGTCTGTCAGCCTTTGTATATTTTATTCTAACTTGTTCTCCCTTCTTCCGGAGTGTCATCGGCTGTCGCATGCACAAGGTCGAAGGTGAGATCTAGCTCATATTCAAGATTACCAAATTTTGCTTACCTAAGGGCTGACGGTACAATAATGCAATATCACTCATGAGATCACTTCTGCAATGCGCTGTGCACAGCGTGGTAAAGGTTCGCTCAAGCCATTCCCTAATGTTAGGAATGAACTTATGTGTCCCTTGGAGGGTTCGTCGCATTTACGGTGCCAGCATCTTGTCTTATTCCTTGGCTTCTTGGCTTATTTCTGTGTTTTGGCATCCGTCGACACGTTTTACATGGGATAGTACCCATCAACTCATCTGATATTGTTGGAGCGTTGCAGATCCTCAAACCACCAGACCGCACACGGAACTCAGATACCTGTTCCCCCTGTATAAATTCTGTGAGTTCGGAATACCATTAGACTACCTATAGACAATCTTTGAGAGTTTTCAGCCGTCAACATTCGATAACATTATTGCAAGTGCCATAGTAGCGTCGACTGCTTTTTGGGAAGCATACTTTCAGTGCACCTTAAAGCTTAGTTAAGTAGATATTCGATAGCCGCCTAGAAGGTGATTTTGCGACCTCCGACCTCCACTTTGACACGGTTTTCTTGTTACAGTTCATTATCAAAACCTCTCCCATTTGTCGTCGAATGAGAGACAGGGTCAGTCCGACCTCTTGCAGCCAGAATTTCATCACTTTTCCTATTTCTTCAGCGTACACTTCCACATCTCCTGCTGCATCTACGACATGCTAGTCAGCCACAAAGCCAACAATCGTAGCCTTCCCTCGGACGGAAAGCACAAGCATTGCATTATACATAACATTTCGCAGCAGAAGACCCAGTACCCAGCGCGATGGCTTTCCCACGAATACTACGGGCATTTCATTATCTCTGTATCACCGAGGTCCTTCGGGGCAGGGACACCTACACATTTCAACCAATGCGCCATTAATTCGGTCTCTTGCCAGGTTCTCCACAATATTTGCTGCATACACAATGGGGTACCGGTGCAACTTCATCCACTGGTTGTTGCCATTTTTTTGTACCTAGCAAGCAATGCCCGGAAGGCATTGCACTGGGCTGTCGTAGCGGAAGGTCATGGTTCAAATCTCACTGGTGGTTACCAGTCGACTCAACTGTGAATGAGTATCTGAGTGAAAACAAGGTAATAATCTTGGGCGGGCGCAATGCAGACCACATCGCTTCTCACAGTGCACTGTACTGTACCGTTACCATCTTGAATGAATTGCTCTAATACACTTCAAGGCACTGATCCAACTGGGTCGATCTGATGTTGGCAACATCACATTTCACATTTTTCAACTTGACAGGGAATGTTCCTTTTTTAGAGAACTCCTCGAATCTGTTCGCAAACATGCCTATTTTTCATTGTCAGCTTCAACGTTTTCTTGGAAATTCCAAATTCTGGGGTTTTATTTTCATCGATCCCACTACATGTTTCCGGACGTTCAACATTATCAACAGCGCAACAACCGGTATCCGGTCTAGGCCTACCTTAAAAAGGAACTCCAGACATCCCGCTTTTGCACTGAGGTCCACCAACTCGGTATGCCTAAAAGCTGTCTGGCGTTCTGGCCTACGCCTTTGTTACATCTCAGGAAGGTTCTAACTCGTTTTCTTTTGACTTTGACTTTGAAGACTTTCCGTGCTGAATCATCGTTTTTCATACGGATTAAGTGAGTCTGATTTAATCCACAATCAGAGGGGCATATATTATTCAAAGATTTCGTGGTTATATAAGCTATGGAATCGTACATTCTCATGTAGAGAGCCAAATATTCTTCAGATGATTTGGCTCTCGAACGCGGCCAAGGGTTCCCAATTTTCCTTGCTAAGAACCCAACTCTCCAAGGATTATATGAGGACTGACAAGATCATTGACTTGTACGGTAAGAGCTTTGACCCTATGGTGAGACATTTGGTGCGGTTACTCCCTGTTCTTTTCAAGTTCATTCTCCCAGGCTTCCTTTTTCCACTTGTGAAGTTGTTTCTCTGCCTCGTAGAAGGTGTCCTTCTCAGACTCTGCAGTTTCCTCTGTAGCGGCGTGGGCGTGGGCGTTGTAGTGCTGCGCAGAAGGAATTTTCTTCCAGAGAAGCAATTTGTTCCTACCGCGATGAAAAATAAGCAATGAAATACAATTCTTTTGATATTTCCTCCGGATTATATTATACACGAGAATGAGTTGCAGAAAACGCCACCGTTCGATTCAGTGATGATCAAGAGGCCATCTTGAAAGGTCTGATACGACCAAGAGAGGAGAGCTGTTCGAAAACCTAAAAAAATCCCCTAAATTGACCATCAAAGCCCACCCATAAATACTGAAACTCCATCGAAGTGTTCCGTTGACACACGCTTGCTTATTTCTCTGCTAACCAGGTCCGAGAATGTGGAGAAGGTCGCTTTTGAACACTTTCGTCAAAACCCGCCCAATCCCACCTAGTAGGTCTCATTAATGTATCCAATCCCGATTTCCTTGAATTCGCCAGGAAATCGCAAGAATCCTTGTAGATGTTCGTTGCGATGAACGCGTTGAACATCAACTCCATCGATGGCCGAGCCCGCAGATACGAGTTCGAGCTATTCCTTGATGAATAGAAACCCCACATAGTGCTCCTATGGAAAAGCAGATTGCATTATAAGTGCAAACCTACTTCAATCTTTTCCGTATCGACCGCCCACAATGCAATTCTCGCTCCATCACGATGGTACAGCCATCCTTATCGGCGAGAAATTCCTGTCTCACCGAAATATTGGTGAGAAGTTACTGTCATTCCCTTTGAAACCCAATCGTCCTCGGTATTCGTTGCTACCGTCTACTGTCCGGAACAATCCCTCGATACCGCGATTTTCAACGGATTCAATCGTTTTGCGCTTCCCAACCGAGGGCACAAAGTAAAGTTTGTTACCTGATAATAGGTGAAGATCTCAACGCCAGGCACCAATCTTGATTTCATGGATGACGGAACCAGAATGGGGAAAGACTCCACCGTTTCCAAACAAACGCCCACCCAAGCATAAACCTGTCCCACTTTAGCCCAGCCCTTAGTCGACCCTTACTATAGGTTACTATCACTCATATCTGGATAATTTCATCATTAGCGATAACATTACTGTTAATCTCCATCCCAATATATATCCTTTCTTGGAAACTGTTCCCGGCATTAGAGACCACGATGCTGTAATCATCGATATTTAACTTCTTGGAAGAGTCATCCGTCCTCCTCTCTCCCCTCAGTTCTGGATAACCAGATCCAGATCCTTAAGTTCAGACTTGACTAACTACTGTTCCCATCCAACAGCATGGTATCTAACGACACCATCGACCGAACAGTTCGCCAGTATACTGAAGTAATTCAGCAAGTACGCAATGAACGGATTCCAACTCATCTCCTCAACTACTTCAACCTTATGTCTCTCCCCAATGATCTCCTCGACGATATCAAATTCAAAAAGACCCTTCGGCGGAGATAATTTAGAAATAAATATTCTCCGCAGTCCTCGCACTTCAGTGAAGAAATCCGCAACCTTGATCTATCAATCCGCCAATGAACTTTAATCTTATAAACCGACTACCTTTACAAATGCCTCTTCAACATTGAATTGAATCCTGGCATGTTCAGGGAACTCAGAAAAACGTGTCCCCCCTAGGGAAATCAACCAAACAAACCCCAATCCTACCCCAAACTATCTAGGGAGATGGTTGCACCTTAAACCATCTAGAGAGATGGTTTGAGGTAGGATTGAAAAGGCTAATATTCTAATAAAGCACTTCCTGCAAGCACATCGTTGTCCATTGCACATCCGCAACCAGCATTTCGAAACCGAAGTGAACGAATCAATTTCCCTACTTCAATCGATCTTTCGACCGCACCAAAACTAGACAAAACCCCAAAACCCCCCGTCTCTTCAATCACCCGTAACCCCCCGAACATGGTCAGGGCGTTGATCGTAGAGTCGAAAAACAAGAAATCGGTAGGTCCTGACGAAATCCCATCCATAGTCATAAAAAAAAGTGTTCTAAGCATTTCCACGTTTCTTGCCTCAATTATCAGCTACTGCTTCCCTAACGCCCATTTTCTCGCTGATTGGAAGAATGCTCGCATAACCCCCATCCCTAAAAAACTGAAAACCTTTTTAATCTCGACAGTTACAGGCCTATCTCCATCCTTTCTTCCTCCGCCAAAATCTTCCAGCGGAGCATTAAGTCTATTATCGATGAGCACTGTGACTCCAACTGGAAACTTCCTCACTTCTACTTCGCAAAATGACCTAACTACTCGGTCGAGCAAGCACTTCTTATCTTTAAAACGGATCTTCTTTTCGGTATTGACCAGAATACTCCGACTATAGCCTGCATCCTAGACCTAAGACGTTTTTAAACTTTCTGAAGTTCTCAAATTTCATCCGCAGCTCAGTAAGCTAATTCCTAGCTTTCTAGATGGGCGGAAATCCCATGTCATCATCCAACAAGACGTTTCATCCCCATACATATGTGCAGTAGACATTCCCCAAGGTTTAGTCCTTTCAGCCACCTTGGTTTCCTTTCCCCGTTGGAAATTATACCTTAATCACCAAAAGTGCGAAACTATTCTGTTTCGCGGCAGCATGAGGATCACGGCAAAAATAGGGAGAGAAATTGCCGTCCTTTCCCTCAAAATCCATGCATGCTCACTCCCACTGTGAACGAAGCCATTTACCTAGGGGTGACCATGAATTCCCGTCTTCATCACGTATCTTATATTTCGAAGGCACTGGACCGTGCAAATGGTGCCCATAAATTCCTGTATCCTGTCCTAATATATAGCCCCCAACGCACCAAAAAATTAAGCTGTCCTGCTGCAAACAGCTGATCAGACCTCTCCTCACTTTTGGCTTCATTTCCTGACCCGATAGTTTATCGTCCCAAATAGAGAAGCTTCGACTCAGAAAACGGAAGATCCTCCGCAAGTGCTCCAAGACATACAAGAACGAAGACTATTCGAAATATATCTCTAAGAAAACCCCATACGATTCTTGTCAAATTCCCCGTTTCGACCCTGTCCCCGTCCGTCACGCCATTAATTTCCTAACCAAATGTCAGACACACATCAATCCCCTTATTGTCCAGAATATGCAGATTGAGAACGCTGAGGACAATCTCCTTCGTACTCATCTGTTCCCTTAATTTCCCTTATCCCTACTATCCTAACATGGCCCCTTCGATCCCCAAGGTAGAATAGTCGTCTACACCCGCAGTTACTCCCAGCCCCAATTTACAAAACCTACCCCTCCTTTGTATTAATCTGTAGCTCCTAATTCCTAACCCCTTTCTGCATGTATTCCATCCTAGGATCCGTCCCTAATCCTGAAAAACAAACAAATATAGAACATCACGCGAACCTATCAAAAGGTCATCACCAATTGATGCTTCTCATGCCTCCAATGTACAGCGTGGGGCGGTCCACGGGTATTCAACAATATAATAGCCTGAGAATTTTAAGGCAGGGAGGGAACGTCAAAGGCCGCGCCTCATTGCTTATCCGAGGCAGAAGAAGGATCGATTCAGGATGCCGTTGGTCGTGGATCTTCTCTCTCGATCGTGGCACTCGGGTCCGGAATTTTAGGACTCCACGTGCGATTAAGAGTCATGTTTTCTTTTTATTTTTATTTTACTTTGCCAGGTTTAGCTCGCGTGATAGATAATCATTTGATAGGTTCACGTAAAGTCTCATGTTTGGTGACTCTTTAGTAACTTTAGGGTTTTAGGATATAGCCCTTCCCTCTTGAGCTTTTCCAGCTTTTCAGGATTATCTTTTCGGCACTAGACAAATCACTTTAAGTCATTACATATTTTTTTGTGATTTTCTTAAAAGCAGAAGGATCTGCACCAAATTTTCCAATTTCAGTCTTCATATTACCCTTTTTGGAAAGTGTATTCAAATAACTATTTTTTAAGATCCATATTTTCTTTTAAAAGAATGTCCACCATCACTTCTGAGAAAACTGCATGTGGGAGACGAACAAACAGCGAATTGATTTCACTAACAATGGATCCGATTTAAATAATATTTTTGTGTAAAACAACTTCGAATACTCAAAATTTGGGCGTGGATTGTTTTGCTGTTTGGCAAAAGGTCAATCACTTACTTCTTCACCAAAGTACAATATCATTACACGTTGTTACCCTCAATAACACCACATTTTTAATTCAGTAGTACTACATGCAGTAATAAAGATACAAGTATCTATACAAGTATTAAAGTTTGCTGCACCGTTTCTTATTGATTTCTTTCTTAAGATGTAATTTCAACCCATTGGAATTCAACGATAGAAACAGCCTTGAGAATTGACGCATTTCTGCGCATACCAAGCAATTATCAGGTGCGAATCGAAAACCTGTGCAGAATTTTACCTATAATAAAATACAATGAAAAAGATACCGTAATAAAACTAGATTTCTAAATATATAGTGTCATGGTTCGGAGATGTATGGTGGCATCATTATTATCAAATCAAAATGCCATTCATATTGACATGCAGCGGGTATAAGAAATGCGTGGTGCAGAGAGAAAGATACTTTTTTCGTCCATAGATACTTGAGAGTATCTATATTCGTAAATATACATATATCCGCATAAATAAAGAAGAAACAGTGCAACAGGTTGTTATTGTTATTATTTCGCTTGCAACTATGTAACAAACTTAAAGGTCGTATCTTCGCTTTTGTAACTATCGCAAAGTTTCAACTGTGAATGTTTATGGGGATGCCAAGTTTGAGGCGATAAGTGGATGTTATTGATTCGTTGCGGAGGCTGGGCGACGACACAGTCGTGAAGTGCTTAATAGGCATGAAAAGGGGCAAGTTCATAAACTGCTTGGCATAAATTCCTAGGAAGCAGTACAAGGTTATCTGTTTTGAAAGAATAGTTTAGGTCGTCCCAGAAAACTTACGATCGAATTTTATATCTGCGAAAGTTTGTTAAGCAATCTCTTCAAGAAAACTATCTGAAATAATTTCCCCTTCAAGATATTTTCAGAAATGTGGGAGAAAATGTCAGATGTCTTGCTTAGATAATATACAAGGTCCACTTTTAAGGCTTAGGTAACTCCGTGACTGCAACACAAAAAGTATCTTTATGTCCAACTTTCCATTCCCAATTTTGCTGGTAATTGATCCTATCAACCCTTAATTAAGTAGCTACAACCAGCACAGAAAATCACATAATTTGACGTTATCTCATCTTATCTGGAGGTAATAAGATTGTGGAATCTTTTTTTCAGGTTCACCGCCAATTTGTCAACGAAAATATTGCAGCGAATGTTACTATCAGATCGTAACCATCTATAATAAAACCGCGCTAGTACTACTTCGGATGAGATGATATTTGATATAATACAATCGGTGGCTTGTTGAAAGAAAAATGAGGAAAGATTTTTGGGTTTTCTTTTGCGGACTTATACTTTCTTCATAATGTCATCTAAACTTATCATTCGGATGACAGACAAGGTTTTTATCATTCGAGAATGCTAGTTGGCCTGATTTCTGTATCTATATTTATAGACGTTCGCAAATTTTTAATTAATGTGATTAATCACGAGAATAATGGAGGATTTCTGCTCTCCTAAATATTGTTCAGGGCTAGATTCCGAGAGCCACGATAAAACTACCTAAGACATACGTCAACACCCACAAAAACCTTAATAGCTTATCTAGGGTTTCTTACAACTTTCTGTTCCGCTAAAAGGCTCCTAAAGATTCGATCTATTTACGCGAAAACGCAATGTCGGTAAAGATCAGTGCCTTTGCAACAGCCAAGGACCTGATTGGGCGTGTACTTATGGACGTCATTAACAGCAGCCCAATCGACACAGGAAATACTACCAGCGAGGCAACAATAGGTCCAGGTCCCTCGACAGATCTTATCAAAGCTGCCCTATGGGCCTGAAGAACGCCGCAAAATAGCAGGAAAACCTACTACCCAGGAGCAGATACATCTGGGTTCGCAATAGTCTAGATAAGCCCTTCAGCGACTTTGGGCTGCTGAGGGAAGACCATGGACTGGGAAGATCCGGGGCCGAAGGATTTCTTCATTGGAATCACGGCTATCGTTCTCCGACTTGTCTCCCACTCCCAGAAATTTCATAGACTGACGGAAACCTAAGGCACTTTGAGTCACTTCGAATCGTCTTTCATTCAGTCTACGTAGGGGGCGTGCGGAGGCAGTAATGATGCTTCAGAGCAAGTCAATGAGTGACGCTAGGAGGATTGTGGGGCATTTAGGCGTGCATGATGGGAATTACCGGAAAGCCTAAGGATTTTGGGATGTTGCTACAGGGACCAATGGGTGCTGATAGAAAGGGAAATTCAGATTCTCACTGGTCTTCCCCAGATAGTGCTGTAAGATTCAACCTCCATTGGCAAGACTTTTGGCACCATGCGTTCAGTGGTTGGTTGAGGAAGTCTAGGTTCAACTGTGAGCTAAATGCTTACCCGAAAAATGGTGGTCACAATTGACACATAATTATGTCCCTGCTTGGGAGGTGATATGAGGGCTCACAAAAGGGCCGCTGGTAAAACATCTGGCGGACATTTCTAGCGGTAGGAGGAAGCCCAACAAGGAAGTGGGCGCAAAAGTAGATGGAGAAAAAAGCAGCTTCTCTGTTAAATTTGCTTGGAAGACCACCGGATTTTAAGGGATCCACAGTCGGTAAATAGCGGCGATAACGAAGAACTTCCTCGGCATTATGTGTTATGCATTTCTGTGCCTCCGATACGTACCGGCAAGGGGCAGAATGTCAAAAGCACAAGTCCTTGAAATGGGAAGTTTCCCAAAGGCAGCATGAAGCGGGGTTGCACCCCGGCAAGGAGCAACTTCGAGAAACGGTCAGACCAGGAACCATTTCTCATCACGCTGACAATTCTACGGAATTGACTCATTTGTTTGGTGGATCAATGCAGCCAAAACCATTAAATAACTGAGAAGCTAGTTGAGGGGTTGTGTCTAAATAAGAAAAAAACAAATATGGAAGCACTAGGGGTGGAGAGAGTACCAGTGGGGAGATATTCTTCAATTGTTGGCTTGACTGTTAGTTTAGTTGAAAAAATGCTTGACGAGGACGAGTGACCAAAGGGAGTCTCCCTCGTTTATCGAAAAAAATAGTTCATTATTTGCAGGAAAAGTTTATTTTATTAAAGCCAATACACAGAAAGCAAATTCCGAGTTACACATTGTACTCAGAGAGAGGAGCAAGAAAGCGGCTTAACTTACGCTTTAAACTAAGTAAGGAGACAGAATCAAAGGACCCAAGCTGTAGGGCGTTGTAGGATTGACAAATCTCGAGATAGGGGAGTGAAGAAAATAGATGTCGAGCTCTGTCTACGACAGCTGATGTGGAAAATAATATCGGGATTGGCAGAGCAGTCCATCAGGTAATTACGAAGTTTGAAAAGGGTACACATTCCGCAAAAGATGCGGTGTTGCTGCTGGGAGGGGAAATTGAGCATGCGGAGCCGTCACGGATAGTCCACGCGGGGAAGATTCTTTTTGAAAAAGGGGGTCCATGCGACGGTTTTGAAAGGGTGAGCTTATATAGCAATATTTAAGGATATTCCTGACAAGAGAGTTGACAAGTATTAAGAAGGGCTGATGAAGTTGGAAGAGAAACGTAAGATAAAAGCAGACATTTTGGTAGTACGGTTGGGATGTCCGCCAAGAGAACAGGAAACAGAGGGAGGAGGAGGAGGGGAGGGTTTAAGTGAATAGTACATCCAACGGCGTTTGGTGACATTTAGTGTCACTTTGTTAACCGAGCACCAACGGACCAAAGTGTCAAAGTTGGACCGTAATAGAACACAGTCCAGCGGAGATGAAATAGGGTAAAATAATTTAAGGTCGTTAGTGAACAGCAAACATGGACAGATCAGGATGGAGGAGAAGTCATTGATAAAAAACAGGAATAGTAGTGGGGGAAGTATAGAACCTTAAGGAACATCAGAGATAGGGAAGGTACGAGATGAGTACTCATGAAGAGAAACTATGCAGGAATGGTATGAGGGGTAGGAGGAAAAACAAGAGATGATTGAGGGGGGAAGTTGAAGTATTAAAGGCTGTGGCGAAATCAGTATAAGTAGCGTGCACTTCCTGTCGTTATTAAGGCATTTAGCGTAAAAACCAAAAGCTTTAAGCAGTAGATCAATGTTTCATGAAATTATGCTACTCTCTTGCAATGAGGTGGCCGAAGTGTGCGATCAGCCAGTCGTAGACGTACCTCTTAAGGATTTAGGAGCCAGAGGTGAGATAATAGCTCACAGCTAGTGGAGGGTCTTCGCTCCTGAGGATAGGGATGATAAGGGCGACTTCCCAAAGATGTGCAAAGTAGCATTCTTCGAAGCTTTTGTTGAAGATAATTCAGAGAAAGAGGGAAATGTGTCGTTTAGAGGTCAGAAGCAAGAGATTAGGAAGCCCATGGGGATTGGATGTCGAAATTACCAATGACGAGCTTGACTAAGGAAGGCGTGAGGAAAGGAATGGCCAGAGATTCGAAGCAGCCTGCATCTAGAAAAGGCGCAGAAGGCACAGCGACTGAGGAAGTAAACACGGAAGAGAAGTAAGAACAGAGGATTGTTGTGCAGCAG
The DNA here is from genome assembly GCF_905115235.1 of Hermetia illucens. Lineage (NCBI taxonomy): Eukaryota > Metazoa > Arthropoda > Insecta > Diptera > Stratiomyidae > Hermetia > Hermetia illucens. Next base: position 10,235,992 of record NC_051852.1, read on the forward strand.
CGTTGGCAGTGGAGTCAGCAAAGTTGATAGAAGGAAAAAATTGGATGGGGTTACGGTAATGGCGACTGTGGGATCAAAACTACTCGAAGTTACCGCGGCCTTGACGCCCAGCAAGTATTTCTCATGCGCTATTTAAATTATCGACTTGACAGTGAAACGCACTGGAATGGGCAATGTTGACATCATTCTTAGAAGGCCGAAACTTATTCCGCAATACATGTTTCAGGCGGATATTTTTGAGGACCTCCACTGTGAACCAAGTTGGGTAAGAACGAAGACAAGTAGGAGAAGAAAAGACATATATAAGAAGAGAGGAGATCGGACAAGGTATTATAAAAGGTGCCATGATCTTAGTAAGAGGTTGAGTCGGATAGTATGTGACCCCAGTTGCTTGACCCTAACGTTGAGTTGAGGCCATCAAAGTTGGCTTTGCGTAAGTTGAACTTAATAAATTTACGCGCCGTTTTAAAGTCTGATCGGGGCAGCTTTAATTCAAATTGCAGTGGGTGTGGTGAGCGTACATTTTCGCATATGGGGATGCGTGAGGAAATAGAGAGAGGTAGCGCTTGGAGAGATTGGAAATGAATAAATGGAGAGTGCGAACCAAGAAATTTTTGGAGGAGTTGAAATTCAGGGCAAAACAAGTGTTCATAAAGGAAGAGATCAGAAGAGAAGAGTGGAAGAGGTTGCTGTAGGGAATAAGAAGCCTAGGATGATTAGACTAACTGAGTATGGGGCGGTTAAAATCTCCGCAGAGGAAGAAAGGAAAGGAAGGGAATTTGACAGAGAGTAAAGGCTTCGGAAAACCTGTTAAACAATTCTTCATATGGATGGGAAATACGAGCATAAGGCAAGCAGATACAAGAGACGATGAACAGGAGGAAGTTAGGCGGGAGGATACCTAAGACAACACAATCATAATATGAACCAGAGGAGGAAAAGACGGGTTCGACGCGGAGGTGTTTTTTAATGCAATTAGGACTCCACCACCAGTGGACTTATGTGATGCAGCCTGGTCCTTGTCGCAATGGAAAATGGAATACCCTCCGAGCTCCAAGTTCAATAGATTGTCGTCAAGTCAGGTTTCAAAAATAGGAACTGTATGATATTGCTGAGCCAGCGCGGATAAATTGAAGGCCCTTAGCTTGGCTCTTGAACCCCTTACATTATGATAAAACAGACGGATAGTGAACACAGAACCAATTACATTGTTTGCGAGCAAACGGGATGTCCTGAAATTTACTCGCGAGTTGCTACGTATGATGAACAAAGGATTGTCATTTGAGTCACATTCGCAGAGATAAGTGGCTCTAAAAGAACTCTCGGTTGGTATTGCTGTCTTTTGTCAGTTTGACACAAGGCAATGGTGAAAGTGAGCAGATCCCAGCAGGTCCCAGACCATACGTCAGCTCTTCTCCAATTGTTTCTGGATAGCATTGAAGTCGCAGAAAGGCTTCTAAACCCGCGGTCACATATGTTGAATTGGTGAAGCTTGATTTTGCTAAGACCAGAGGACCAGTTAATGTTCTAGAAATTACGGAGATCCAATCCGGAAAAACCTATTCAGGAATATTTTTTAAAAACTGTTACCTACGGGATTGATTATGCGACTTAGGACACTTCATCAAGTTGCCAAGTGACAATTCTCCCGATGAAGAAATGAAATGGGGCATCAGGAATGCTGAACAATGATTTACTTTAAGGGACAAGAGGTGCGAGTGCTGCCAAAGACCCAATTCAAAAGGTATCTAAGACGTTGGAACAAGGGAAGATGTCCCCAAAAAAGTGGGCCACTAACCGGAGTAATGCACTGAAAATATAGATAAATGTCGTCAAGTCGCTTCCCTTGTAGGTATGCAAAAAAACTGACAGGGGCGTAGTTTACAGATTCTGCAGTTTCATTCAATCCACGAGAGGACTGTTTTCAATGAAATATCAAAAAATTAATGAGATTCGTTAAGTGAACGATCCTGAGTATCGCAGCATCCCCTTTTGATTCCAATTGGCTTCTATCGGTCATTATGAAAGTGCGAATCAAAATTCGGAATTTGTTGCGGTCGGGTATGACTGGGGTGACGTGATCTCCGGAGCTGCTCAAGAACAGATAGTAAAAGTGTTCAATTCATTAGGGGAGTCGAAGCAAGTCCGAGTTCTAAGAGAACTAGGTGGGACGGTAATGGGAAGGACATTACGGATGTGTCAGGTGAAGGGTATGCCGCAATTATTTATAGTAGGATCGAGTCGGGACCCATACCCATAGTATGTAGTCCGACTTATCGCAGTAATTAGGTGATTTGCTCCTCTGCATCCCTTCGCACTATTCCTAAGCTGGAATTAGAAAGCGTGGTGCTGCCAACTGAGTTATTTAGGGATATTAGAAGAAGTCAAATCCTCCAAACTCCACAACCTATACCGCCACGGAAGTCGTTCTTGCCCGGTTCTGGAGTCAAAAGAGGATCGAGAATAAGATTTTGAAACGTAGGGTTGCAACTGTTCGTGAGATTTTTGGTCTTTCCGAGATTCATCATGTGCGGTCGAAGTAAAATTCGGCTGACTGTGCATCAATGGAAATGTATCCCTAGAAATTTGTGAACTACGGATTATGGGTCAACATGGACCAAAACGATGGTCGATCGCCATTATTGAATTCAATTCCGATTCTTGTCTTTCTGGAGATTCGTCAATACCATTGTGCTGTGACTGAGGAACCAGGCTTCCCTTTGGCTTTGGAATTGCAGCAAGTGGAAATCACGGCACTCAAGGAGCAGCAGATGGAGTTATTTTGGAAGTAAATTGTGAGTGGTTTGAATTAGGAGGTTATTTCTTAGCCGAAGTCTAAAAATAAAAGATTGGCTTGGAAGATTTTTTTCCATTTTATTGGCTAAAAGTGTCTAATTTAAACAAATACGTATTTCGGGGACCAACTGTCAGTGTTTTTATCTTCTTACTTCTTCTTAGAAGATAAAAATACTGAAGAATGACGAATCTTCTCGTGGAATGGATAACATCTGATGTTGTATTAGAGACTGTAGGAGCATAGGGGACCGCAGAGTTCCATCCGGCGAGTCGTAACGAAATTCGAAAACGACAAAGGTATACGTGATTTCTTTTGTGTCTATGACAACCGCGGTGATCCATCTGGAGATTTGTTCCGATCTTACCATCGATGCGTTCTTTGCGGCCTTCCGAACATTCATAGGTGGACTGGGGAGCCAGGGTCGGTTTGGTTGGATCATGGCAAACAATTTTTTTAGAGTGGCTAAGGAATTAAAGGGTGCGGCAAATATCTTCCGAAGTTAAGGAATGCTTAGCGTCGTATCGCCCTCTATGGTTATGAGTGGTGACTGACTATAAAAGACAATGAACGGCGTCTTGCGGTAGTGGAGACGAAGATGTTGTGTTGGACTAGTGGCGTGACACGTTTTGATCATATTCGAAATGAAAATATCCGCGATTGCTATGGGGTTGCACCGATCGTAGGAAAATTGCGAGGGAGGTGTCTTCGATGGTATGGTCCCGCAATCCGCGCTGACGAGAATTGACTTGTCAAGATTGGTCTGAACATCGAAGTCGATGGTAAACGACCAATAGGCAGGTCGAAACATCGGGGGCTTGATACGTTGGATGGGGATTTAAAAGCCTCGCGATTGCATCCAGATCAGGCATTTGGTAGTAGTAATCTTTCTATATTTTCCCTTCTCCATTTAACAAGTATAGATATTCCACGATTAGAAAGGGCATAAAACATTTTATCACTTCGACGTTTCTTTTACAAAAGCCACCGCGTACCTACTCCACCGACTAATACTTATTTAATTGATACTATCTTTTGCTTTCCTTCCTTAAATGCAACTATTTTATTATATTAACTTGAAAATTACCATAATCTTACCATCACTATCTGTGAATTACCTTAAATCCACGAATTTTGGTCACATCTCCATTCTGCATGGATACACCGAACAATCTTTCAGTTTTCATCGCCCAACCGACCAGTTCCAGTCAATAAGAAAACCAAGAAAGAAGCCACACACGGTTGTAGGTCTTAATACGTGAAAGTAACATTTTTAAACATCTTAAACTTCTCCTCCAACTCTCAGGTTCATGTGTGTAATTTTACCAAACAAGATACAAGATACTATCATCTTAACAAAATTTATGAAGTTACCATGTATAATCGCATTTTAAGATCAAACAGAAAGATCTTCGCTAAAATACGCATTCATTTCGTACCCAGAGTTTTCTCTGGACGGAAAATGACACTCGTCGATAAATTTCAGTTGGGACCAATGGAAAAGTTTGATAGTTGTTGGATTGCTGGGTAAAGATACTCCGTTTAAGTTCAAGTAAAATATCTTTTATGGAGTCGAGATACGGAGACATTGCAATGTATGATATGCAAATGGACATGATCAATTTATTCAATTATGGAAAAAGACTAGAGCAAGAATCAAGTTGGATGCATAAATTAATTGGCTGATAATATTCTTGAATTTTTAATCAAGGGGAGCAACATGGAAATAACCGAGACCTAATTGGGTCACACGGTCATGAGTAGATTTTTCTTGCGATGGTGCGTGTTATGCAATGATAATTTTTATGGAAATGAAATTGAAAGGGAAAATCTTTGATTGCATTCATCAAGACTTGTGTTTGCGTTGAGATTAAGATTCATATGTATATGCATAAGGACACTTGTATTTCTGGGTTGAATTACGGTGGGACAATTCCAGGGAATGCATAATCATTGGTGATCATTCTGGATAGGTGCGGTCTTCCTAATCTGATCAAGGAGGTTGGAGAAAGGTGTAATAAAACAACCGGGGCTTTATCAAGGACGAACTCCTCTCATATCCAGATAACTGGGGATTTTAGTACTCACCTATCGAATCTCCTTATTAAAATCGGTCCAATGTCTCTCTGTTCGTCTGTCTGTCACACCAGATTTGCTCAGAAACGACTGACCCGATTGTTACGATAATTGATGAGAAAATGTGGTCTGTGCAACGAGTGGCGCCATTTTGTGTTGAATTTTAAGGGGGGCTCTCCGTACATGCGAAAGGACGACGTACATTTTTTTGTCAGAACATGGTCATGTGGGGTACCAAATGAAAGGGCTCAATTAGAACTTTTCGAAACTTCTGATATTGGAGGAAATCTAAGTTAGGTATGGCTCAAAATATGTGCCCCAAAAAGTGAAACAGGTTTCGTTCTCAGAACCTACCCAACCGAAAAATATAAAAAAAAATCACAGTGATACAACTATATGAAATCTAAGCCTCAAAATACATCCGGTTCCGATATCTACACAAATAACGTTGATAATAGTATATTACCATGTTTGGTAAATTTACCGGAAAGCCCCCTTAAGATCATCCCAGGAGTACAAAATTTGACATCAGCATCGGATAACCTAGGACATAATCCTGAAAAACGTGAAAGCAATCCGACCATTATTAACAAAGTCATAGGACGTCAAAGTTTCCCATTTCAGGTAAATTTCAGGCTTCTCACCTGAGTTGAAAACAAAACCTTTATATCCGACTCGCCCGGCTTCCGGTATCCAGACTTCTTTGTTCGTTGCACTGGAAACAGTAAATATGTTTCCAACACCAGCTACCTGGCTAGGTATGATATGCTGAAGATACCGTTTTGTTCTGTATCACTTAATCGGTTCTGAGAATATATTATTTTGGTAGACCCCTTTCTGCTCCACATCACATCTGTTGTTGGCCACTTAAAAAATTAAACAATCCAACTTTAACTTGATCTCCTTCTTAAACATTCTATCCTTCGTCCAAAGTTCTTTGCATTTCTTTCCAAAATTATTTTTTTCGCTTCCGTCATGTTCTTTTTCCTCTTCCACCTTTCTCGGGTTCAGAATCGCGGTCGGTTCGTCTTGATTGATCTGTTATTTGCTTGATCTGGCTGCAATGCTTTCAACTCGCAATCTAGCATGTAAAGCCACCGTATTTTTAGCTGACCTTTTGGTCATTTCCCGTCGACTTCAATTTTCAGACGAATCCTGGCAAGTGAATCTTCATTAGCGAGAATTACTTAGCCATACCATCGAAGACGCCTTTTTCGGAATTTTTCCATGATCGATGCAGCCCCATAGGGACCGCGGATACCTCATTTTGGATGTGATCACGACATGTTACGCCATCGTTTTAACGCAACATCTTCGTTTCCATTACCGCGAGTCGCCGTTCATTATCTTTTATAGTCGGCCAACACAAAGAACCATAAAGGGCGACAGGGCGGACGACACTGCGGTAAATTTTCAATTTGAAATATCATCGGCATAGAGCAGTGCATAAGGCACTGGAGGTTGGATTTCCCGTGTGACAATGTGAATAACAAGAATAAAGAGGAATGGTGAGAGGGCGATTCTTTGATAAATACCGACAGAAACACGAAGCGGTTTTGATCTATCACACTTCGAACTTCACTTTTAAGATCTTGGTAGTGGAATTTAACCCAAAGCACGAGTTCTATTGACATTAGGTATTGTCGTAGGGCATACCAGATAAGTTGGAGCCGTATAAGGTCAAACTTCCCTAGATCCAGGAATGCAAAGTAAGAAGGGCGATGCTTCTCACGATGTTTCTCCATGAGTAACTACGTAGCGTGTATTGCGTCAATAGATCGGCAGTTCTTGAAAAACGTACATTATTTCAAAGGATATCGCGAATACGGTTGTCAAAAATCCTCATTGTAGGTATGCGACAGCAATCTAATCGGATGGTAATTTGGACACTCTGCTGGACTAGCTTCCATTTTTTCACACCTGATGTACCCGTGTGGGGTATCATATGAAAGGTTTCGATTAGTACTTTCACAAGCAGCTTTCAGTTTTGACGTAAATTGTACAATGAGCGCGTAAGAAGTCACACTGTGCATATTTAAATTGACACAGGACTCATGTCCGAAAACTACTCGACCCAAAAATCTGAAAAAATGCAGTGCCATGCGCTTGTGTGAAATCTAGGCCTCAAAATATACGCTATTTTGATTTCTGTTCAAATAAACTTAACAATAGTAAATTGTCAACTTTTAGAAGTTAACCAAAAAACCCCCCTTAAATTCAGTAGCATTAAGGACAGTATGGTGCATAATAGTGCAAAGTTTCATAAGAATCCGGCTATTAGTTCCAAAGCAGTTTGCCCTTTGCTGCTATTAGATGAGTCGTTTTTCTGTATCTGATTTCGTCAACTTCCTCACGTTTGCTAATAATGTTGAACTCCTAGTATGAAGCGTAAGGAATTAACTATAATCGATACAGGACTTTAGAGAGCTAATTATTTATGTAATTAACACTCAAAGTTCCTCAGAGACCTTTTATATCCGAAGCAGACAGCTTCCAGTTTCCCGACTTGTTTGTTGATTGGACAACACGGCCCACCGGCTGCCGGGCACCCTTCTAACTAGCAGTTCAATTTTTTATTTTTTCCAGCCCACCAGATAGTGGAAGACAAAAAAGGGTCACGTATATATCAACAATGGAGAAGCCATTTTAGGATTTGAAAACAGAATGAGATGAGGTTAGAATATTTTAGACAGGTTGGTCACAGGATTTTAGCCTATGTTAGTACTTGTTATTTTCAAAGAGTCTACCATATTCGCTCCCTCTAGTGGGACGGCAATTCCAAGGAACGATTTATCGCTGCTCAAGTATTCAGAGAATAGGGTACAAACAGTATATTTGGAGCCAGAGATCGAGGGGCACATCTATCTCTGAAAGGAACCGGAGCGGTTGATGAAAACACCCAGAAATAGTCCGGGGAGCAACACTTTCTAGGTATTGACTTTGGAACTGCGGTTAATACGTTAGTGGCAACATAGGTGCATCTAATGAAAGAGTAAAGAGAAGGGTTGAAAATTTTGGCATTCAGAGTTTCTCTCGCCGCCAACAGAATTCTTCTGGAGGAAGGAAGGGGCGCGTTGGATAGAACAAAGACGACATGAGTTGATATGGGTCTGGGGATCCCAAGACATTGCCTCTAGGAGGCGGCATTGAGAGATTCTATATTATTCTCAAAATTAATGGGCATAAAGATTGTTGAAGAGGCACAGTCCAGAAGGGGTTTTATCACCATTGCATATAATTTAAGGGCAACTCTCTTGTGGAGATCCCAGCTGGTCCCCTTTGTGAAGTTCAGTACCTTCGCAGTTTTTTAACTTTGTTAGTGATGAAGATGGTCTTTTACTATTAATGAAGCAGAGATTGTTATTCCCAAGAAGGTAATGGATTTTTTGTTGTTGATGTTTAGGCTAAAAACGTCTTTTGGAGCCCTCAAGAAGGCGATGGTGCAACATTTTCCAAGATTAATGGGCAGTTTGACTCTGCTGCACTGGCTATTGAAGTGACATGACTATTGGTGCAAGATGTCTTCAGCCTTTTTCCTCATCCATGCGGATGAGGATCTCCACTTTATTGGAGCACTTCTAATGGAGACCGAGTGTAGGGAGGTCATTGTTTACCTTAAGTCTGATCCCCGCACATAGACAGTTTTTTGTTACATATAATCCTCCAAATTCATAGGATAATGTTAGTGGGGAGACTCATGTCTGACATCCCGTTCATCAGAAAAGGCAGAACCACCTCCTCACAAGCCTTACTAATTTCAATGGATAAACCGAGGACATATATTTCGTTGGCTCTCGATGGAGTTGTGTAGCAAAAACCTGGTTAAGGCAGGAGGTCTCTGTCTCTTATAAGCGAAGTAGTTGTTGGGGACAACGTAGTCATCCTCGAGGTTCTAATTGAGCCTGGCTTTAACCAGGGAATTCACAAGCTTAGAAAAAACATAGTTCTGAAGCAGTTTATATCTTTCCTTTCTTCAAAATTGGGACCAGTTTGATTTCATTCGACGCCTCAAGGAGAACCTCCTGCACCGCAAGGCTCAGCCATGGGTAGACAGCTTTTTGCGCTTAAAAACGGCGAGTGACATAATGGGATATCTGTGCTAGAGGGAAAACGTTGGATCCGATGTTGTAATGGTTTTTCACCATGAAGCGGAGGTACTTCTTGTCGTTTCAGACATCTAGGTACCCTTTATGACCTCGAGCGGTTTGAATCAATTTATCTATCCCCAAACCCCTTTGGACGAGTTACATTCGGAAATGTTCATGCATGTGTTGTACCACAAAGCCTTCTTGGCTTCCCTCACTGAGCGAATCGAATTGTTTTTTGCCTCGACGAAGGCTAGGAAGTTGACCTGGTTCGCAATCTTTCTGAAGTTTCTGGAAGCCAGCTGCTATCCCCAACAGAGCGGTTTTAAGCTTGCACTCTGCTAGAGTTTCTGGATTGAGGAATGACCGATTGTAGATGCTCCCATTTGGATGACTTTGCTGCCAGTGGTATTTCAGATTTCTTCCTGTAGCGCATCCCAGAGCCAGTTTGCGGAAACTGAATTTGACACGGTTGTGACACGGAGAGAGCTGACAGGATTCGATACAGCTTCTTATTTGAAGAAAGGCCATTTACCATTGGTTAGAAGGCGGAAGTTTGAGTTGTCAAAAGTTTCCTTAAGGGAATGCCCTGGGCCTAGGACGGGCTGTCAGACCAACATGCCTTACTTAGTGTTTTTTTTTGGGTAATTTCATTGCTACGAAAAGGGGAAAGGTTTTAATACCGCGCAACACTTGATTGGCATTGGCTTGAGAATTCTTCAGATGTTTCCGGTTGGCGAGTCTGAGTCATAGATTGGGATACAAGCAATGACTGGTCAGTACGTTATGATATAAGATATGGCGAAATATGTTGCCAATATTGTGGTGGTAGATCCAAGGATCCTTAAAATGCGACTACAAATTTCTTTTGATACTAATTTCTGAAAAGGGCATGAAGGTTTAAACAATTCTACAGCGAGAGCCTTGACTATTTGGGTAGATTGGTTTTAGTAAATTAAAAATCAAATGGACATGCATCAATTAAGGAAAATTCTTCTCCTAGAAGGAAAATTTACTGAACGTAATCCCAAAATTAGTATAAAGTAAAAAAAACACACAAATTTTGATAGCTGATCACAGTGAATATCTATATTACAAAGGATACTTATCCAATAAACGATTTTCCGATTAAGAAAACTTGAAGCTTGTCATACATACCTGAAAAGAAATAAAAAAAGGTTCGGTTTTATTTAAAAGTATGTAATATGGAATACATAATATGAGCAAATTTGTAAAGTTACAACGATGATGACAATGACTCCATGGGAACCGGGATGGCCCTCTGGAAGCATACGTTCCAGGAGAATTCCTGTTCTCGGCTGGCTTATTTGCGGTAGGCCGCCTTATGGGAGTTTAATGGTGGTCGTGGTCATACCTGCATCACGGGCACAGAACCACAGCCACCTCAAGCGTGGGGTTGCACTGTATAACTCGGGTGCCGTATTCTTTATTTATGATAGAGGCTTTAGATAGGCCTTGCATCCACCAGTATGAATGGTGATCCTGCACTCAGTATAAACTGGTACCGCTGTGCCAACAACGGTAGGGCTCTGATTCTTTTTCTTTTTCTTTTTCTTCAGCCTTTGTCCCGTTCACAAGCGGGGTCGGCTCGTCGTGATCGGCTTCGCCATTTGGCTCTATCGAATGCCTGATCTGGGTGCAATCTTGAGGCTTTCAAATCCCCATCCAGCGTATCAAGCCACCGTTGCTTAGGTCTGCCTTTTGGTCGTTTACCATCGACTTCGATGTTCAGACCAATCTTTGCAAGTGAATTCTCGTTTGCACGAATTGCGTGACCATACCATCGAAGACGCCTCTCTCGCAACTTTTTCACGATCGGTGCAACCCCATAACGATCGCGGATATCCTCATTTCGGATGTGATCTAAACGTGTGACGCCACTAGTCCAACGTAGCATCTTCGTCTCCATTACCGCGAGACGCCGTTCATTGTGTTTTATGGTCGGCCAACACTCAGAACCATAGAGAGCGACTGGACGGACGACATTGCGGTAAATTTTAGATTTGAGACGTTCGTTGATACGTCGATCACAAAGGACACCAGTTGTGGAACGCCACTTCATCCAGGTTGCGTTAATGCGTGAAGCAATTTCATAACGCAGTTCTCCATTGGCTGATAGCGTTGACCCGAGGTATTTAAATCGCTCAGTTCTGGGCAGATCACTGCCGCTGACAGTGATTGTGCCTGTTTCATGGGGATCGGTTGTCAAAAATTCAGTTTTGTTTAAATTCAATCTGAGACCGTGTTGCATGAGGCGATCATTCCATTTTTGAACAAGTTGTTCGAGATCATTTTTGCTATCAGATGCTAGGAAAACATCATCTGCATAAAGCAGTGTGTAGGGCGCTGGACGTTGGATGTCCCGTGTGACGGTGTCCATAACAAGGACAAAGAGGAGTGGTGAGAGGGCGCTTCCTTGATGAACTCCAACAGAGACACGAAGCGGTTTTGATACATCCGCCATACTTCGAACTTTACTTTTCGGATCGTGGTAGAGCAATTGAACCCAGCGCACGAGTTCTTCTGGCACCAAGTGTTGTCGTAAAGCATACCAGATGAGTTCGTGTGGTACACGGTCAAATGCTTTCTCTAGATCCAGAAAGGCAATGTAAAGAGGGCGATGCTTCTCACGGTGTTTCTCCATGAGTAACCGCGCAGCGTGTATTGCGGCAGTAGTTCCGCAGTTCTTGACAAATCCGGCTTGATTCACGGTTATTTCAACGATTTCGCGAATACGGTTGTCAAGAATGCGTTCAAAAATCTTCATGGTATGGGAAAGTAACCGGATCGGACGGTAATTTGAACATTCTCCTGGGCTACCTTTCTTTTTCCATATTGGAACAGTGGTACTTTCTTGCCAGTCAGATGGTGTTCTTCCTTCCTGAATAACCCGGTTAAAGAATTCACTGAGCCACAGTGTTGGGTCTCAGCTCTTCGCTTTCCAGAGCTCAGATGCGATGTCGTCAGGTCCTGTTGCTTTCCCCGATTTCATTTGTTTTATTGCCTCCTCGACTTCAGTTGCGCTGACTGGCGGAACTGCTCCAAATGTCGGCAATGATTGTGGAAGTGGAGGATGAGCAAATTCTTCAGTTGAAATCTGCTCGAAGTATTCTCGCCATCTATCCGTTGCGGCTCGACGGTTGGTAAGCAAAGTACCGTTCTTGTCATTAACACAACAGAAGTGTTCGATATCCTGTGTGCGTTCATCACGGCTTTTAGCAAGTCGATACAGATCTCTCTCGCCATCCCGAGTGTCCAGTTTATCGTAAAGATTTTTTAAATGGTTCGCTCGGGTGACAGCGACTGCTTTCTTTGCTTCCCGGTTGGCATTCTTATAAATTTGCCAATTAGCAGGCATTTTATCGTCGAGAAATTTGTGGTAGAGGCGTTTCTTTTCACGGACCTTCATTTCAACATCATCATTCCAAGGCCAAGTATCTCGGTTGATGTACCGCTTACCCGGCTTGGTGACCCCGAGGGTTGCAGAGGCCGCTTTGTGGATCGTGTCTTTCATTTGGTTCCACGATTCTTCCACATCCGTAATGGTTGGCAATCGTATGAGTGAGACCGTTTCTTCATTCTTCTCACCAAATCGCCACCATTTAATGCGCGGCGGGCCAGTGCGTTCCTCACGCCGTTTTATCGGTGGTTTAATTCGCAGGACAGCAATCAACGGCCGATGTTGAGGTGCGATGGTCTCATAGGGAACGACTTTGCAATCTGTGACAGTGGTAAAATGTTGACGTCTTATGAGAATATAGTCGATTTGCGTTTTATTGTTCCCACTATAAAATGTGGGAAGATGAGACAATCGTTTGATGAACCATGTATTCATAAGTACAAGGTCATGGGTGTCCGCAAAATCGATTATACGCTCGCCACCTTCATTGCGCGCTCCGAACCCCTTTCCCCCATGGCACCTGTTACCGTCTGCCTTTTCACCCACATGACCATTAAGGTCGCCGGCAATGATTATGTAATCGTCAGCAGGCACGTGACAAGTCTTTTCATCGAGAAGTTGCCAGAAGGCATCTTTCTCGGCATCTGGTCGGCCTGTCTGTGGTGCATACGCGGTGAAGAAGTGAATAGTGCGATCAGCTGATATAATGGTGAGCTTCATCAGCCGATCATCAAATCGTTCGACTTCTTTAATGGCATCACAGAAACCCTCTGAGATGGCAATGCCAACACCATATTGAGTGTGTGGGTTACCAAAATAGAGAAGTTTGTAGCCATTTTTACCGCGTTCACGTTCAATGTCGCAGCTTTTGAAACCAGACCATCGGGTTTCTTGCAGAGGGCAGATGTCAATGCACCTTCTCCGAAGGGCTCTTGCGAGTTCCTCGGTCTTTCCAGTTAGGGTACCAACATTTAGCGTGCAGACACGTATTTGTTTCGTTCGTTGTGTGCGGACTAACTTGCTTACGTCCTGACGCCGTCCATGCGTCAAGAACCCTTGCCCATTTCTCGACAGGACCGGGGCCCGTCCTGCCGCGTCGACTGAGGTGGACGCCCTAGTATTTCTCCGAGGCCTGTGACTTAATCCGATCATCATGTTTGTAACGACATTCTATGCATTTTCTTGGTCAACCTGTCGCGGGGCCTGTCACCAAGAGAGATCAGGTAGGATTTAGCATAGTAGAATAACTCCAACTATACTCTATTTATCTCTTTCCCTGATCTCAGCATTTTATTTTTGTTTTACTGAGGATAGTACAGAGTACGTTGCCTCAAACCCTCCTCCTTTACCTGGGCTTGGGACCAGCATACTCTGATTGTGGTTTCCAAATTAATCCGTCTCCAAAGAGAACCGTGAGATTATGCCGACATGGCCACAGAGGATCCATATCCTTCCTTCAAACCTGCTCTGCTGTCATTTTGGAAACGACGGTGACTATCCTATACAAACGATTAACCGGTGAAAGTGAAAGCGGGTCTTGTGGGAAGTTGTTGTCAATGGCCAGTTGGAGGCGATGAGAAACAGACAATTTAGTATATTTTGGCAGAAAATGGATCCCTTAAGCCGTCTTAGAATTTTGACGATAAAATATCAATGAAGCATTGACAGAAGCGAAATAGTGAAAAGATTCTGGAAAACGCAATGACCAAGAAAAAGTTGACAGTGAAAGCTTTAATTAAGAGAAAAAAAGTCGACTTTGTTGCCCCGAGGAAGACCTGGTCTTGTTTTTCCTGTAGAACGAGCCAGAGAACGTGGCATGAAAGACACAAACTAGGATATTTTGGAAAGAGCACTTATGAGGTCCTCCAGTTACCTCGTTCTATTATACTAGCCACGAGTTCGTTTCGTTTAATGGTCCGTTTCTCTGGCATCCGTCTTTAAAAAGTCCTTTCGGGATTCGATCCTCATAGATTTGGCCGACCCATTGAAGTTTGCTCAATTCAGTCAAGGTTAATGCTGGTGGGTTGTCAAACGATTGAAACAAGTTGCAATTGCAGTGTCTTCGGAGGCGAAATTCCAGGACGAACTTAAAAATAATGCAAACCTTTGGACAACCAACCTAATTTTGACAAAATTTCTCTCTCAGATGGCCTGTGCGGTTGAATAGAGCTGCACATAGCTCTTCCTCTTTAGTTGGCTCGTATACTTTTCAAAAAAAAAACCGAATACTTTCCCGACTTTTTTTGATTTTATAGTGGTGTAGGTGGTGTAGTTTATTGTAGTACTTAGTGAATAGGAATTCACGGAAGGCGGACTGCCTTACCTGCTTGAAATTGTATGTGCTCGTCATGATACTCTACCTTATTAGGATAATTTATTACATTTGGATCAAGCATTTGGGCCCGTTTGACGTTTTGGTGCTTCCAAATCCATACACCTTCTTTGTGCAGAGTATTGATTGGAATTTTATGACCAGCGAACAGGTAGCTCTCCTCCTCGAGCAAGTTAAAGAGCATTGGGCGGGACCATCTTCTTGTTGGCCGTGTTTCAATCTTTGAGCCCGAACAAGTACACAGTGCATCAGGCCGAGCAGCACACAGACGATAGGTGGAATCTTCATGACTTTTATAGCCTCGACTTCATATCTACCTTCATTTACAAAAAGGGTCCCCCTCTTCTCTACTCCCCCGAACTCACACCGATCGAAGCGGCACCTTGAATTTTTAAGGGCTATGGATGCCAAAGAAGGATGGTAATGGCAAATCTGAGGTAGCAGAGGCACCCATTGAGGATATGATTCTCCGTGGACCTTCACTATCTATTGTGCCACTTGGGTCTGGAATTTTACCACTCTATGCATGCGATAGATTCGTATGATATTCCCCCGTTTGTTTTACAGGTTCCATAGTGGTGGCATCGGTAAAATGGCACGTGAAAAAATTGATGAGGGACTTAAGTCTCCAAAAGAGTTCCGACGTGCGAAGTACTCTGCCCACCTTCCCGAACTAACTGGCAAACTGGCGAGTAAGGACTGAGAAGAGGCATAAATCTGGTTTTTGGGTATTAATAGTCGACTTGGATAGATCCTTGGGACGTTCCTTTTTATCAGTTGAATTTGCTGAGATGTTCGGGTTGTTAGGAGTCATTAATAGTTTGAGCAGATAATTTCAGGTGTATTCGTCACCTCCTTTGAAGAAGAGACCATAGGTTAAATCGGATTCGATCTAGCCCCTCAATTATGAAACACAACTTCGTAAACAGACAGAACTTTTCATCAACAATCATAAAAATGATTTCCACATATTTTACACCTGAAAAGATATACAATAACCTTTTCCACATTATTATTTCTCCCGACATTAACCTTGTTCTTTTTACACGTCAAATCTGCAAATTGAATCTTTTTTTCTGCGAAACATATCTTAATTCGTTTTATAGTTGCCACGATATCCAAGCTATTAATTTTGATTATCTCAGGTAAGACACAGAGTATACCAGTCATTAAACCCATACGTGTGCCCAAAGATACAAGTGTAGAGTAGCAGTAACATGTGAATCCGTATAAAAAAGTGAAATTGTGAATTCATTGGACAGAAATATAAATGAAATAAAAACAAAAATAATAGTAGCAATAATGATATTAATCTAGGTAAAGGTTAACATCATACATATGCGTATTTATGTGATTTTTAATTAATATTCGGCGCATCTGGTTGAGATCTTAGTTTTGGGAGGCTTGGACCTGATTCTGCATTGAGTGGAAAGAGGTAGTGACAAATGAATGGAAAGCTGGAAATATCATATCCTACCATATATGAGTGGCCAATTTAGCTAACTTCAGATGATACTAGAAGGTAAGATAAATTCATCGAAAGCTTGCCACAAAAAAATTGACAAGACAAAATGACATTCAGTACCCAGCGTTGATTTGATGTTTTATCTACTTCTGGATTTTCCCGACTGACTGATTAGATGATGATGTTCATTTCCAGCTTTTCTATTTTCTTTTACGCAGATTCGCCCTATAATGCACTATAAGGCTACAAAGTACTCGCTAAAGATTGGCAAAGCCCTGGAAGTATCCAGATTATAACCTAATTTGTAGGACTTAAAGAAGGAAGGCAAAATATCCTTGTCAGCGCTGACTGCAGGTAACTACATTAGCTTGAAGATGGATATCTTTAAATCGTCTTTGGATACCGAGAAAGATAAAATGTTGACTTTGTCCCTTTGCAACACACATTTCTAGAGAAAGACGAAAAGATACGACTTCTAGGCGCTGGGCGTGTTCTAGTCCTCAAAATTGCGAAGTTTGGTGCAAATCTCATTAATGTTATTGATAAAATTACAGTAGACTAAAAATGTATAATGCATAGCACAAAACAAAATAATAGTAAAAGAGTCCTACGATAGAGTATTCAATGTAAATATAATAGATACTCAGAATTTAAGCGTGTAATAAGTGCAGGGCGCTCCTCACTGCTACCTCTTCGAGACTTCAGATGGATCGACTGGAGGAAGTTTGGTAAGGTTTGCAAAATCAAACTCACCGGTGATCACGAAGGTTACATCTGATCAACAAACGAATCAGGGTCATAGTTTGTGGCTCCGGAGAAGGCATTAGAAATTGCCTTTAGAGTTTCAAACCATGCCAAATACAGCAAAATTACATTGCCACCATAATGGGACGAAGACAACCACTGACCCGGGAGGTCTTCAATATCTCCTATGAGCATAAATGCTGATAGTAACCAGGGAGTGATCTTGGTTAAACCACAGTTAGATCAACGAAAGTTTCAATGATTTTGTGAGACTTACTAACATTCTGGCAAAGAAATGTGGTAGCTTAATCTTTTTTTCAAAAATTCTAAGGGGATCCTGGATGTCTCCTGAGAAGGTCTTGGAACTGCTAGGACAGTTGAGCTTCCCAGTTAGTAAGGAAGACTATGATTCAGAACCTTGCATGGAGTAACCTCCATGTCCCAGTCGTTTGAAAATGTTGAATTGGTAATTACAGCGGATAAAATCAAATAAGCAGCTTTGCATTTAGATGGGTTAGACAGCAGTCATGCTCCAGAAAAAGAAATATCGAAGCAGCATTTCGTTTACTTTCTCCTGGAGAGTGTCGTTTTCATATCGAAAGCGGACCGGTGCGTCCTTGAGTTCGCGAAAGACTTTCGGTAAATCAGCCTCGCTTATTTCGTATTATATCCCCAAAGCACCCTGTAGATATCCATTTAAGGACGACCATGGAAAGGTGACCCCTCCTTAAATCTCATCACCCCTTCCTCAAAGGCAAATCCACAGGTACCACTCTTCACGAATGTAGGTTTTACTGGGGCTCTGCAGTATCACACAACATCTTCTCCTCCAGTACCTTCATATGAAACACGCTGTATCGTCCAGTGTGGTAAGATTTGGTGAATCGTGATGCTAGGCCGGGATACCTTATGGCCTTAGTAACATCATAAACGAAGTACCACCAGACCTCTGGGTATTCAAAAACGCATGCTGAGTTTGAGACGGAATTTCGCGATGTGCTTCCCAACCAGGTCAAGAGAGAAAGATCAACGAACCGTTGCGGAATTACGACTTTCTCTTTACTGACTACGCGATGATTGAAGAGATAGAGCGCCCGCCTCACAATCCCATCGCTTTGTGTTCGAATCCTAGTCTTCATGGATGTCTGCGCTTTCACCGTATTTTTCTCGCTGCTGTGAGATTATCACTTGTATATGCACAACGTAGCCGCGTCGTACTCTGCGCTAGGACACATCGGTGGATTCCAGGCGTAGGTATTTGCGATAATGGAGGTCTGTTGATGGCTAAAGTATGATCCAAAGTCAAGCGCAATTAGGTCATGCTGATCAGCAGTCACGCAGTAAACAAGATGGCGAGATCTTCTAGGCTTTTGAAACAGTGCAAAGACGCACTGAACAATCTCGGTGAGATGCTGAAATCACCTTCCTTGGTGGCACAGATGGGAATGAGTGACTCAGCGACCGGGCTAGATGGGACTCATCAGAAAGTGCAGTGTGCTCCTTAGCTCCTTACTAGGGACTATGCAGACTGAGGTCTAGCCGTAGCACTTTACGCCGCTGACTTACAGTCTGCACAGGACACTAGTCTCAGAACATGCTGCCAGACTCGGAATACCCTGAAATTCGCATTGCTGAAAGTATGAAGAAGAGGAAATATTTTCAGGCTTTTTCTTTACTTTTCTTTACTATTCTTTGGGCATATCGAATTGGTGAACCTCGGCGCAAAACCGGAGTTCCTTATTAAGGCAGGCCTAGACCGGATACCGGTTGTTGCGCCGTTTACTATACTTTACTATAACTCAGTTCTGGCAAGAGGCAGGCTGCCAGATGGGGATCTAAGAGAGATTTCTGATTGTAGGTTGTGAACGCTGTTATCCTTCTAAAACGCTACGGGATAAATTCTGTTCCTTTTTCTTACCCAAACCGCCACCTACCTACTATAAGAAGAACAAAACTTTGAGTGAATTGAAAGGAATTATCGGAGTATACCTTGTTTTCAGTGCGACTTCAACGGGAGATCTGCACTTCTGTCCCGCACCGGGATGAAATTTCGAATCCATACCAACCCATATTGAAATCGCACTACTTCGCAACCGTGAAAAAAGTGATGGAATACGGCGGAAACCTCCGAATGAGATAAGGTCTCGAGGTACCTGTGCATCTTTTAGCCTACAACATTTGGGATTTGGATGTTTAAATTGATGAAACTTGCTTACATTTGAAATATTAACAGAAACCTTAGCAGCTAAAAAGTAGAGGAACATATTGGGCGTAGTAGTGAGGACACTTGCAAAGGGCTAGTCCACCTTCCTTTTGGAGCAGACGGTTATCACTGTTGCAGGAGTAAGTTTTCTTCGGCGAATTTAATCCCCCACAAGGGGCAATTAAAGGGCTGGGTCGTACCTTCTCCGAATTTCGCTGCATATCGAGCCATGACAGTATCTAGCTGTACTTCGTACTACCAACATTTTTAAATATGCCGGTGCAATGGCAAAGGATCTGTTTTTCTTTGAGGTTTAGCCTCTCCATGTGACGTAAGGAGAGAAGATAAATCCGAAAGTGATCAAAAGTCTACTTAATTTCTTGTAGTAGAGAATTTTAACCTTTTTGCGGGGTGGGTTTGTTGAAACGGATGATGGGTTGTAGTGTCCTAAAGGCGCCGTTTACACAGCTTAATGCCTTCTTGACGTGGTTATTGGAGGTAACACCAATTTGTTTAACGCTGGGAATAGGAGTTGAGT
Source organism: Hermetia illucens (assembly GCF_905115235.1). Classification (NCBI taxonomy): domain Eukaryota; kingdom Metazoa; phylum Arthropoda; class Insecta; order Diptera; family Stratiomyidae; genus Hermetia; species Hermetia illucens. The sequence goes on from NC_051852.1 coordinate 10,255,650, forward strand.
TGATGTTAAGGGACAGTTTTTAGGTATCGGAAACTATTTTCAGAGTTAACTTCATTCTGTTTCTACGAAAGACCATCATCTGACATTTGTTGGGGATTAAGGACAAGTTTCCACTTCCAAACAAATATGAATTCAGGTGAGCCTAATCACGTACAATATTTTCGGAAGAGATATAAACAATGAGGCCATCGGCTTATGAATATCCTCTTTGGACCTTGTGTGACTCCAGCAGGAATATTACATAGTGTGGATAGCTATTGCTGGACTTTAATCTGACAATGTCGCCCATATATGAAGCTAAGGATTAGCTTAAAGAGGTGCAGATGGAAATCAAGGATTCGTATGGCCATATGGAGTTGGAAGCCTCTTATATCGAGGAGACAGGCTACTGTCGGTGTCTTCCAATTAATTGCGAGCAAGATATCTTTTTTAAGGAGGATAAGGACATGATGAATCTAAACAAAACTGAATTTTCGACGACTGATCGCCATGAAACAGAGGCAATCATTGTCAGCGGCAGTGACCTGCCCAGAACTGAGCGATTTAAATATCTCGGAACAACGCTATCAGCCAATGGAGAATTGCATTATGAAACTGCTTCACGCATTAACGCAACCTGGATGAAGTGGCGTTCCACAACCTGGATGAAGTGGCGTTCTTTGTGTGTGTTCTTTGTGATCGACGTATCAACGAACGTCTCAAATCTAAAATTTGCCGCAATGTCGTCCGTCCAGTCACCCTCTATGGTTCTGAGTGTTGGCCGACTATAAAAGACAATGAACGGCGTCTTGCGATAATAGAGATGAAGACGTTGTGTTGGACTAGTGGCTCAACACATTTTGATCATATCCGAAATGAGGATATCCGCGATGGTTATGGGGTTGCACCGAGCGTGGAAAAATTGCGAGAGAGGCCAAGATTGGTCTGGACATCGAAGTCGATGGTGAACGACCAAAAGGCCGTCCGGAACAACGGTGGCTTGATACGCTGGGTGGGGATTTAAAAGCCTCGAGATTGTATCCAGATCAGTCATTTGATAGAGCCAAATGGCGAAACCGATCACGACGAACCGACCCCCCTTGTGAACGGGACAAAGGCTGAAGAAAAAGAAGAAGAAAAAGAGCGTGTTCTTCCGAATGACGTGTTCGGTTGGGGAACTGAAAGTTTGGGATGGAGTGGTTACTGTCACAGTGCTCGTCAATAAATTGTTGATTGGTTCACTCGAGGAAGTTGAAAGAATGGAGACAGGCCTGTAGCTATCAGAAAAGAGAGAATTTTTGTTTTTCATAGGAACGGGTGTGATTTGAGCTCAGTTCCAGCTCACGTGGAAGTGGACGTTCAGCAAACAAGACTAATGAAGGAGGACAAGAAGGGACTAATCGCTGCATTGGTATTTTGTGATTTCTTGTTTTAATTATAATAATCGTTGGCGCAACAATCCATTGCATCAGGGCTTTGATGCAAAGAATATTTCTAGAACAATACACTACATTGTTTGTTAGGAAATAAATCCTAAATTTCTACCTCATATTTGGTAAGCACATAGATCAATCTAGAGGCTACCAAAAATTAATCAATCATAGAATGTTGGATTAATCAATACCGAATTTCCCAACCTCAACTGGATTTCTTTAAGAGACGAATTCCAATTTCCGAACCATCAGTCCATTCATGAAATATCTTTTCTTCATCTATTCACAAATATCTAACCATTAAATTCAAAACCATGTGATGCAATTATTGCACTCATATTTCAAGCCATCGTCGTCAACGATCAAAGGGCCGACCCTCACCTCCACGTTTCGACATAATCGTTAATTCCTAAAATCATTTCAATTAATTGGACATATTATGTGCCCTTTTGATTGAAATCCCAATCGTTTGTTACTGCAACACCACAATTTTTGTAATTTGTGTCATCACATTGTGGTGGAAATGGTCTCCTCCACCACGAATACCTGCCTGGATTGAATGCATCAACGCGGATAGATCATCCAATTTTCAATGGCGGAGGTGTTACGAGTGATTGCAGGCCGAATCATATAAATTTTAGGTTTCGGAAATTATCAACGCTAAAAATAGGCTTGTGATTGTATAATAATATAATTAATAAAGAGCACTATGGAAAATGGTTAGAAACTATCTTGTGTTGCATATGGAGATAGATATGCGGTTAAAAGGTGAGTAAAAGGTGGAAACATCTTTCCGGGTCACTGAAAACTCGTAAATTTGAGGAAATCGGTTAATTTTTTGTTCATATAATTTTTAAGGTGGTTTTTATGATGTTGGAGGCTCGTTGGTTGTAATTAAGTGATTTTTATTGATATATGGTTGCGGTGCAATGCAATTATCGCCATATTATCTACGTCTGTAGGGCAATTGGTTAAGGTGAGAGGATTGTTAGTTTTTGGAGGTGCATTGCTTATCGGAAAATATGAATTTTCTAGCGTTTGCAACTTAATAATGAGATCCATATTAATCTGAATTTTAAATACACAACTACAGACACAAAGATGAACATAAACATCCATGACACATCATAGACTCGAACCCAGAACAATGAGATCAAGTGGCTGGCGACCAACCAACTCGGTCATCGCCCCGTCGAAGTGAGAGAAAAAATATCAATGACGACTTATGAAAGCTGGGCTTTTTGCTGGAGTTTGGAAAGAAATTAATCACTCCTTCCCATCTTTGAGGCTTGTATGCAGAGAGTTTCGTACTAACAATACCCTATAGTTTAGGAGAGTAGCTTTTCAACTCCGTTACTTAAAAATAACAAAGAGTAGGCCTTATATGAATTGCAATGGATAGTGAACGCCAGCAATAAGCTGCAGGATAGACTGTTGCGGAATGTTACTCTCTGGTAACCAACCTATCACTCTCTGGGCATTATATGCGGTTCTCCAGAGAAGCCAAGTTTCTCATCTACCAAGACTGCTAGTGGGTAATGACAGCCACTCCATGTATGAGGTGACCCTCGAATTGGCAAAGACCGATGGATGTAAACTCACAAATTGAAAAACATCTCTCCCGATCCAGTGTGTGTCATGCGAACCGTGCTCATTGCCCAGTTTGCGGTCAGGGGTAACTGACTGTATTTGGATGGAGCCTCGCTGATATCTGGTCGCCTCAGTGAGTATGTTAAGTTTGATTTTACCATGTTACGGGGGGCTATGGCACGCGGAATTCCTAACTGTCATATTCTTGGAAATCATATAAGCACGCCTATTAAAGAATTTAAAAAAAACCAACAGCAAATAAGCCGGACCTAGTATCGAACACAAACTGGTTCATCAGGTGCAGGTGGTGGAATTTGCGTTATCTGAAGAAAGGCTCATCACAGACTTAAGCTGTCAACAACGGAGCCAAAGAAAAGGAGAGCAGCGGAGATTAGCACACAAGAAAGGCAAATCGGAACCCAAGAGGGAGTTAATTCCGGGCACGTCTAGCCCGTCCGTGGCTATGCTAATGCGATGAAGGGCATTTTGTTAGCTATACTACCGAAATTAATTCCAGAGCAAATACCCAGTCCTAAGGAAGATTTCATCGTCATGGTGATGTGCGAAGAATGTAGCAATGTACTCGTGTTCACCGGTGTATGTTTTTGACCAGGTCTTTTACTGGTAGACTGAGCAACAGTGGGCTATCTAGGAGTCATAGTCCCCCAATCGCGACGCTGGAAGGGAGCAAAATTGTCGCCATGTGCTAGAAATGATATACCATATCAAATTAGCTTTCCAAAGCCCCAGCAAATAAAATAGAAAAGCTTCTGAGCCTCCTATTCACTCAAAACATAGATCTCTGCAGTTTTTAGAAGCAAGGAGGGGGGTAAACTTCTCACGACCAGATTCAAAGATCTATAAGGCTATTACAGCGTTTCAAATCGAAGCAGATTTCAAGAAAGGACCTACATTGCTGCAGTCAAGGAAGATTGATGAATGGCAGATTGGATAATTGAGTCAGAGGTCGCTCTGCTTTAACAAGACAGATCGAATGAACCCGAGTTGAAGTAGGAGACATTCATCATCAACAGTGTAACAACCGGTATCCGGTCTAGGCTTGCCTTAATAACCAACTCCAGACATCCCGGTTTTGCGCCGAGGTCCACCAATTCGAAATCCCTAAAAGCTTTCTTGCCTCCTGACCTACGCCATCGCTCCATCTCCAGCACGGTCTGCCTCATCTTCTTTTTCTACCATAGATATTGCCCTTATAGACTTTCCCGGCTCGATCTTCCTCATCAATGGGGATTATGGCATCCGACAGACGATCTTGGTATTACTCGTAAATTAGGTCGTTGTGTAGGCTACGGACTCGTCCATCCTCATGTTGGGGGCCAAAAATTCTTCGGAGGATTTTTCTTTCGAACGGAGCTAAGAATTCCCAATTTTTTTTCTAAGAAACCAGGTCTTCAAGGAATCCATGAGAATGCATTCACAATGGAAGCTAAATGAAAGAACAAATTTCTAGGATATTTTTAACAAAGGAGTTGAAAAGTATTAGGAATGATTGAGCTGAGTTTAATTTAAAGGAGGAACAGAATATATAGTCCGATATTTTGGATGCAGGTTGTGGTTGCCCATACGGAGCTTATCTTCCAAGTTCATACAAAGGTTGGGAGAAGAGCTCAGATAGGACAGATTATGTCTAACAAGAAAGGAGGTTAGGTTTTGAGTGAGTAATACACCGAACCTATTTCAATTTACAGGAACTTCTTTAATCAAAACGTCACACAGTCAAAGCTCCTACTTTACATGATAGTCCTCATATATTCCTCGGAGGCTTGGGTTCTTAGCAAAATGGCAGCTATTGGTTGCGTTTGCGAGAGAAATTTTAGGTCACTTGGATGAGTTGGGACGATTCCGTAGCTTATATAGCAGCCAACTTTTTGAGCGATAGCACGACCGATTAGTTCTGGATGAAATCCCGCTCAATAGGTTGCGGTGTACTTAATCTATATGGGTGAGGATGCCCCTTAGCCCCAGAAATCTTTAAGGGCAATTTCTATGGTAGAACCAGAAAATGTGGCAGATATTACCGGAGATACAGCGATGGTGTGAGCCAGGATGTCAGACAGCTTTTAGGAATATCTTGTGGTTTAACTTATTCGCAGGTCAAAAACTCTAGAAAATTGTATGTACGTAACGTGCACTTCCTGTTAACATATTTGACGATGAAGTTGCTGAACGAGTGGTATATCCATTACACAGCCATACGGCCATCTTTCCAAAGGGTAGAGAAACTACCTCTTTCGACGCTTTAGAGAAAAACTCTATTGATGGAGATAAGATAGATAAAATTCGAGAAGTTATGAGAGAAAACTGGAAAACTGGGATGCTTAGACCAACTGGCGTTGAGCATGGGGATGCTGAAGTCATAAAAAATAATAAAAAAAAGGTTGAGCTCGAAAACTCTACCTATTAGGTAATGTGGAACTCATTTATTCGAAAGATTTAATTTGATTGGAACTACATCTATGGTTGGAAATGAACGAGATCACCACGTAATGGTGAGTGCAGATATTTCTCTATGTTTTATTTCGCTTTTGTCTCGTGTAGAGCTAAATTCCCTTTTCTTCCTTTGGGTAGAGCAGGTAAATGGTATCTCACTAAGTTCTGGATCCGCACAACTCTAAGCCTTCAGATTACCAACTAAACACCTCCCTTCTCATTAGAGAACTAACGGTTTGGCACATTACTCAGGGCTAACTTTTCCATTCTCCCGCCTTGGGAGGTCAGGAAATTCCTTTCGCCAAACTGAGGGGAGATGAGGAAGAAAACTGTTAGTTCAAAGAACCCAGCCCTCTGTTCCCTCTGTCGGCCGAGTTCAATGTTCTTCGAGAGAATAAAAACCGGAACATAATGCGCAAAACGGTTTAATCTGCCAGCGCCGCTCAGCATTTCTCTAACAATGTTGCCCGAAGAGAGTTTCCTTCTGTCTGCATAAAGTTGCTGCCGAATTCCATCCTACCTCCCACATGAAAAAATATATAGTCGGGGTCAATCGCCACACCGAGAGCCCATAGCCAGGGAAACGTGCCTTCCCAGACTAGGTAACAGGTAACACTGAAAATTACAATGCCCTCTTAGAAACTGGGAAAGGGGACAATCTCTCCATAATTTCCAATCCGTAGCGGATCTAAGTTGCCGATTGCCGTCCAAGCTTCTTGTTTCGTTTTGCCAAGGATGTTGCCGTTCTTCACGAGAAGTCATCCCCCTGAGTTCTCTCCCTTGCCCTTCTGGGTGGTCTTGCGAACACGGGGTCACTCCCACGATCACCATCATAACCGATTTTGAGACAGTACGGTAATCAGACGACACCTGCAAAGCCCCCATTTGCGTACTCCTCTCGTCTATTCTCCTCGTCAAGAATATTAACCAAAACCACTTCGACATAGAGTAGAATGAAGAACGTTGTACTCATAAGATATTTCATGCTCAAGGTACGACCCCAAACGTTTGTCCTTAGCCGACTTAAGGCTGAAACTATAGTTGCGGCTTGATTTGCTCGAAAAAGCTCATCTTCGAGTTGAGCGTCAATGCAGGGTACGCCGATCGACGCCGATCGCAGGCTAGGAATTCTCGTGTTAGTCAAGATGACTATTTCAGTTTCGTCCTCCGTAAAGCTAAAACGCATTAATATGGCAAGTCTGTTTTAGCCTTGTTCAAATGTGTGTCCGGGAACAAGTGTTGCAATATCATCTGCATAGCCGATCGGGTGCGACTCTTTTGGCACGTGTAGTCTTAGCAGATTATCGTAATTTAAATTTCAGAGGTTCGACCTTAAGATGAGTCCCTGTGACGAAGTTATTTCCATCTCCGTTTCGCGTTTGAGCTTATGATAGACCAGGGTACGTTCTCTTAGATAATCCCTCAATATCCGCAAGGAGAGATCCCCCAATATCCGCAAGCATTAGACCCGGCCGATGGTGAAACAAAAGCTTATATACCTCTACTGGGATACCTTCTAGTTTTTCGGTTTTCTTATTTTGTATAAAGAGAGCTGCCTCCCATTGCTTTTTTTTCAAAGTGAAAAGTGGACACTTCCCGGCGCCTTTCACGAACAGGATTTTTAGGTAATAATGTCTGCAGAATTTGGATGCGGCATTAAGAGAACAGGGTATCCGGATGGTCACAATTTTTCGGATCTGTAACCGAGTCCCAACGGACCTCAATCCACCTCATCGGCGAGCTTCTATCAACGGTAAGTCTTCATTTTCGTTCAACGCGCAGTGGATAACCTGTACCCTTGCACGTTATGTTAAACGAATGAGGTTATGACACTCCCTCCGCAGGTCGGCAATTTGCGCAATACATAGAAGACCTGGCACGGTCGCCCATTATCAGGCATTACCTTGACATTGAAGTTAAAGTTAAAACTGGCAAAGCTAATTTATTTTTAAAGTGGGCTTGGGATTTAGTCCCCTCAGACTGAACTGCAATCAAAATGGAAAAAACTTTTGGACCACTGTCCCAAGAGCACTGGTGCTCAGAGGTGGCATGGAGGAAGACGGGGCGGTGTCGGTTGAGCCAAAACCAAGTGGCCGAGGAGAACCTCCATAGTGGTGGCGCCGGAAGACGTCGTATCACATTGGCTTGCCGGCCGTGATACAGTAGGCGAATTAGGGCGATCACACCCGAGTCTACACGAGGACTCATCTGAAGTGGCAATAGTCACGGAACCTTACCAGGAGTTTACTGGTACCATGGGAACCGGGATAGCCCCTGGACTCTCATACTTCAGGAGAATTCCTGTTGTATGTGCGTTCAGCTCGGTTGTTTGCGGTTAGCATGGGGGTTGTGGTTGCATTCAAGCGAACAGTGATCATGGGGTCTCAGGGTGGTGTTGCGTTTCAACACAGGTGCCGTACTTCTTAGTTCGGTACAGATTTTGGTATCCACCAGTATGAATACTGAGCCATGAACGTTTCAAATAGTGAAGGCTGAAACCAAGCGCCGAGAAATTGCAATCAATGCGGATGGCATTATTATGGTAACGGTATTGCCTATCTTAGCGACTCAGGTACTTTTGTTCAGCATGGAAATTACAGGTCAAACATCTGACTCAATTCACTTAAATCATTATTTTAAGCCACTAGTCCTGCTATAGGGGAAAGAGACCCTCTCTAAAATAGTAAGGGGAAATCCGATCATTCAAAACGGAATTGACTCAATTCCTTCACTGGAAAAATGGGGGTAGGAGCATAATGATAAGGCGTAGTTGTCGCAAAGTTGTTAGTTAGAGAAAATCAGGGGCTTATAATTTCGCCATCGAAAGGGCAGAAAATAATAAAGAGAGGCGTATTTCAGCGTCTGTTCATCTAAAATGATATCCATAGTAGTGGGGGCGCGAAATATTTAATATTTATACTATATATTGGTAGGAAGCATATTTAAAATTTGCTTCTGTTGTGTACCTTTTTCAGTTTTAACATTCTGAGGATCGAGGAAAAGATTTCAATTACTACATTCATTCGCCAGTCGGTTTCGTCCATTTTACTGACATTTTTCCCCGAGTTGCCCGCTAAGGTAGATGAATACATCTACGATACGATAAGAGCCTATTTCCGCCGAAACAATTTATTCAAACAGACTTGGAACACTAATAGGAAAAGTTCAATAGGCGGGTAGATAACCCTAGCTTTACAAGGTTACCAATAGTGGAAGGGCGAGCATAGCGTCGAAAACAAACAAAAAACAACATATGGCACTCCGCATAGTCGAGCGGTGAGCGAAAATCGAGCTCGCCGAAAGACTAGGTCTCCAGGCTAAGCCATTGTTTGCTGCACAAGCTTGGGCTGATATTCTTAGTAAAGGAATTTACCAAGGACTGCGACCCATAAACATGTCAGTCAGCCAGATAGATTTTGTATTAGGATTGAGGAAGTTCACTTGATGACGAACTGGAACAATAGGAGAAAAATTGTCTCCCACCTATTTAATCCACGGACCCTTTATTTTCAGCAAAGCATTGACTGAAAGGCAGCAGCCATAACCTTCAAGCCACTTTGGGTCGTGATGCTGCCAAGGCAGAGGTGAGGCAGTGTCTGAGGAGTTGCATTTGCACTAGATAAAGCCGGGAGGGGTTACTGCAGAGGCAGATATTCTGCGAACTCCTAGTACAATGAAAACCGCTTAAAACATGCTGAAGTCCTTGGATGTCGCTACGGTACCAAAGGACCGGAATGCGAGACTTTGTACTTTTATGCATTTTATTTCTGCATTTCGAAGGACATACTAATTCCCAACTAAATCAGTCCTTTACAACTAATGACGGATGACAACCTCTAAAAGTTTGAAGGAATGACATGTTGATTCGTCCGTTAAGCCCAATTTTTAAAAATGAAGATTGTCTTGTTTATGGCGGACGTGCAAAACAAGTGCCCCCGTGAGGGCTATCATACTGTTTTTGGTATTTGTAAGCCCTAAAGCATAATTCAGGTCGTATTTACGAAAATAATGAAAAATCAAAAACCAGTCATTGTATCGCTTTATAATGTCACCAAAACTGCATTTTTCGAATTTATTTTTCCACTTGAACCATTGAATAACTCGCAATGAATTGCATGGCGTAATCACCAAGCAGCATCGTTACTGGACAAGTAACCGTTTTAGCGGTTCCAGCAAAATAATTTCCCCATTGCATATTTTCATTGCCGATTTGTATTCAATTATGCAACACAAGCTTGCATTTTATCTGAATCCAACCGGCACATTCTCAAGCAAGATGCCGTGCACGCTTGGAAAGCCCCACATAGAAATTGTCTTGGATATCGTCAATATTTGTTAATATCAACGGAGAATGACCATGCCCATCGGGAGCGTGATCGAGTTTTCAAAACCGCGGAAGTCTCAATTTATCACATCATTTATCTGATTATGTGAATCAATGCTGCGTGAACATGTGACTGGGTGCATTCTCAGTTGCAGAGGGGCCCCAGGAGAAGGAAAGTTACTGGCACTGCCATGGGTGGCGACTATGGAGAAATGATACCGATATCAATGTTGTGGCATTGATTATGGGTTGTCATTATCAGTGGCGAGTGATTGTGGTTGGTTGCTTAATGCCGGTTTTATTTTCATTGTTGATTTGTAGTTTCATTGGGGAGAATGTGCGTTCGCAGGGACAAACCGAGGTTGGAGGTATCATAGTGTCTTGGCAGTTTCACAGTTCGTTATATGTGAAAGTTGCCTGAATGGGGCGAAGAGGTTGAGGGACGACTTAGGATAGTTGGCATACTCTTCCTTTTTGCTCTGAATTCTTTTTTTACGGAAGTATATGGAAGATGGACAAATAGATGCCCAACAGGGGTGAAATAAAAGTTTGATGGTGCTAGATAGACCACCAACCATCAGGCATTCATTTTTGTGATTTTAATCCTGTTAGGGTATCCAGCAGTACAAAACTCAACTCAAATTAGGTTTTCAGAACCCGAAGGCAGGCTATCGAGGGCATTTTAAGGCTTGGGCACCGTATAGAGGCAGCTTCTTGATTTTTTTCAGATACTTCGGTTCTGAGAATGGGTCCGTAAAGCAGATGATTACTTTATAGCATCCGCACTTCTTGCTTTTCCAACAATTGTCAAAATGTGGATCGGATTCGGGAAGCACTAATCAAGACCTTTCATTTGATACCCAACATGACTATATTTGGTGAAAAAAAAAATTGTACACCCCCCCTTGAACCCAAGGTAGAAGGATGCAACTCACTGCATGTGTCAGTGTTCACAGTTGTCATCTTCTTAGCAAACCTCGTGCCAATCTATACAGCTGTTTCTGAGAAAAGTGCATGTGACAGGCAGACGGACAGACATTCCTTTGTTTCCTCTCCATAGTGACCTAGGCATCGACTTGCTATTTGCTGAATGGACTAGTGTGAATAGAACAGGACAAGATAGTGATCTGGATGCCCGGTGCCAGTGGATGAGCTTGTGGCTCACCAGGACTTAAGTTCGAGTCCGAATTAGGTCAGAGCTTTTCTATATACAATTTTAAATCTAGATTTTGATCATAGATTGTTGCGAGTAACTGACATTCTTTTGCTCACAGAACATAAGACGAATGTTGTACTTATTACCAAACGAAGAAAGTGAGGAAGATCAAAGTTGGAAGGTAAACAACAGGTTTCGAGCCTGCGCTCATGTACTCAGACGTTGTGATTGACCAGGAACTGAACTCCAAATAACAAGTGGAGTGTGCAAAGCATAAAACACAGGAGCACTGATTGCAAGAATGCTACGAAATGTAGGTGGTCCAACCCCCCTTCCCACCAAAAGGATCGCATAGTCCGGTGTAGAACAAACTGGGGAAAAAACGAAAGGAAGAAGGGGCATCTGAAGGAGACTTCACTCAGATGCTCTCCAAGGCTCAAAAGAAGAAGGCAAAGGGCAACAACACGCCGCGCCATCAGAAAAACCTCTGTCTAAAATTAAGGCGAACACTAAGAATGGAGGACCAAAAGAAAAGGTGGGGAGACGAAGGACGACTAGACCGCCAGCTGCGCTTATCAAGCCGACGGAGGGCAAGATCTTCGCGGAAGTCGTCAGCGAAATCTCTTAAAGAATCAAGCCCAAAGATAGGAGAGCGGAAGTGTCTTCGATTCGGAAAACGAAGAATGGTGGGGTCCTCGTCGAATTAGGGCCGAGGACAACAGGTACGTTCTATGAAGCAATCAAGGGGTTACTGGAACGGAAAGTTTTGGTTTCTAGCCTAGAACCCACATGTTCTCTTTAAATCTGAGACCTTGACTGAATCACAGAAAAGAACGAGGTAGAAAAGGCTATTAAGTACGAATGTCCGGAGGTATCCGTCCATATCGTCCGAATTGGTATCACTTTTGTGAACTCCCGAGATAGAAAAGATGTGGTGGAAGTTGCGGAGCAATACGCGAGGAAGCTTCTTAACAGCGGGAAAATCAGAATTATTTGGGTAATATGTTACAGATGAAATTATGGGCACACCTATGTAACCTGCCAGGGATCTAATAGGAGGTAAATATGACGCAGATGCGGTCAGGCCGGTCAAGAGCGAATAACTGTTCGTGGCGCGTTTGATGAGAGCATTGCGCACACTGTCGTTTCGGGGCGGTATCCAGCCTGGAAAGAGCTAGAACGCGGTTAAAATGCACGGAAATCTACAGATAAATACCCGGTGCAACCACAAGAGACCAAAGTTGATCTAGTGCCCATCAGCGAACAGCACTGAAATAAGCATAATGACGCCCCGACATATCCAGTACCACTGCCATCCGGGTTCCGGACAGTATCCACCTAAGGGCCCTTGTCCAATTCCGAGGGAACGGCTTTGTCTGGATTCGGTGTTTAGAGGAAACGTTTTTCAGTATCTATCTAAACGCCGAATAAGACAATGTCGGACTGTCGACGCAGGCTAGATGCTCTGAAGGACGCTATTTTAAGCATAGAGGGGCGGGTAATGGTCGGGAGTGACTTTAATGCCAGGACACTTGAATGGGGCATGCCTCACCCAGACTCCAGAGGGTAACGAATTCTCCAAATGGCGGCGATAATAGGACTTGTAGTTTTAAACACCAAATCCATTCCAACTTTCCACGATCAGATTGTGAAAGAAGCATTCCCTATGTAACCTCCGCACCGGAATCATTGAAGTCGGTGGTGGAAGGGTGGCGAGTTTTGAAAGACCTTTCGGCAAGCGACCATCAACATATTGCCTTCGAAGTGGTTGACACAGACTCTCGGTGAACGCCAATCTGGCACTCTTTCTGTGTGTGGAACGTCGCGAAAGTGAACATAGGGAAGCTTGTTAAAACTCTTGGAGCAGGTGGGGCCACGCTGGAGAACAGTCTTGGGCGTGACGGTACTGCAGCTGACACTGTCTTAAATTCCATTATGAACCAGATAACGATAACTTGCGGAGCTCATGCTCATTCCCAGGACCGCATCAAGACGTCGCAGGCCTTCAATATATTGGTGGCGGCGAAAATTGCAGCGCGGCGGAAGGAGGTTACAAACTCCGCCGCTTCAAAAAATGTCTAAATGGTGGGGAGCACGCATGTACCATAATGACAGAATATAGATCAGCTAAAAGGAGACTCTGCAAAATCGGGGTGCTGCAGAAACCATGTTTAACTAAGGCCGAGCAAATGGATCGCATTGTATGGGCACTATTTCCTGCGCATCGCGTACGAGATGACGAAGAGCGCCGAGGGCTGTCCACTTTTATCTATAAAAGAGTAGGAACAGGCAGTGTTCTCTATGAAAAGCAAGAAAGCGCCAGTACTCGATAGTATCCCGGCAGAGGTATACAAACTGACGCCGAGAAAGTGCTAGGAAAGCTCATTAGAAGTAAACTCGGTAATACGTGGTGCCGGAGGCTTATCCACATGACAGTTCGTCTTTAAAGCAGGGAGATCCACAGTTGATGCAGTCATATAAGTCGTAGATGCCGTTCATCGAGCGGAGGTGCACGGCCGCCGAGTTCGACGGATTGTGGTCCTCGTAACATCTCACGTCATTCCGTAAAATAGAAAGACATTCTATCTATACTAGACAATACTTTCCACGTGCCGAACAATCTTTTACGGATATTGAGGGATTATCTGAGGAGCCGCTCCCTCCTCTATGAGACGCTAGAAAGTCAGAAGAGGATGGAGGTCACGTCGAGGGTAGCGCAGGGATCCATCCTAGGGCCGGATCTCTGGAACGCTTCCTATCATGGTCCGCTTAGACTCGACATGCCGCGCCTGGTTGGTTAAGCAACTGATGTCGCGAACAGTGATAAAACAAACTGGCTGCAGCTGGAGTTTCAGCCTTAATTCGGCTAATGGCAAATATTGGGGGTCCTACATCCAGCACGAAGGAGGAAATTTGTCAAGCTTTACAGTCTCAGCTAAGAATACAGTCACTCCAGGAGGCAGATATTCTGCGGCTAAGGAAGGTGTATGGCGGTACAAAAATTGGATCCATAAATCTAATTCTTGAAGCGACGAAAAGGGATATCACTGCCACCAAAGTCCGGAACGGTTGAGTTGTCTGCCAACGAAGGAAGGAGATAACTCTAAAAAGATGTTTCAGGTGCTTGGAATTTGAGCATATGGCGAAAAAAACTAATAGTGTTAGGCGACGCCTCCTGATAAATTTAACGCAGTCTGATGATCACGGCTCGAAGTCGCAAAGGTATGGGCTGACACTCTTGGCAAAGAGGTATATCGTAAGCATCTTGCACAAGTGCAGAGACGAGGAGCTTTGCGGGTGGCATCTGCCTCTGAAACGGCCACAATGGTGAATGCGAGAGTTTAGGGAGCGAGTGAAGAACGACAACGGGTAGCAACTCTCTTGGCAAAATGAGACTACAGGCAGACGGACTACGCGGCTCATTAGCAACTTAGATGCGTGGCTAAATCGGAGGCATAGTGAGACTGACTATGTCTTTAGCCAGCTCCTAATTGTGCATGGAGGTTTTCAGTCCTACCTGCACAAGTTTGGAAAAGCATGATCTCCGGGGATCTCCCTCCAGACAACATTGTCGAAGAAATGCTAAGGAGCGCTAACAGGTAGAGCCATGTTTCGCATTACGATCGGATTCTTCTTGTTACAGAGAAGATAGAGCTCGATCGGTGGAGAGGTAAGATGCAGCGGGTTTCTTGAACTAACAGCCCCCTTCGTCCTCTCCCGCCCCGTTGGTAAAACCAATTCCCTGATATGAAGGCTTCCCAAGGGGGGAAGAGCTCCGGGGTCAGCTCGTAGTAATATCACAAAACGGTTCCAAGCTAACTCTCTGATGATGAGGAAGTGTTCAGTTGGTAGTCCGACGACGTACTGCTGCGAGAGTCCAACATTCTGTGCATAAATGAATTCGCACACGCTACCCCAAAAAAACATTTTGAGTGGACAAGGAGGTGACCGAGAACAATTCGCCATGTTGCAAAGTATGGAAGGAGAATGAGGTGGTTTTAATGGGTAAGAGTCCGCTAGCGGACTTTTGAAGCTTTCCACATTGAACCGATTTTAATAAAATTTTGTTTTACACAAAGCCTTAAAAGGGTGTGTAGACTGACTTGCCCTTGTAACCTACTCTTCATAGGTATCTGAATTTGTCTCAACTCCAATCTTGATCATTCCGATTATCACGAATTGAGATAAATCGTCTACAAATATCAACAATTGAAATAATTTCTTTCGAAATTATGTAGCAGTTCCACAACTATGCGTTCAAACAGTTCAAAACTTTCCTAAGTACTCGCACATGCTTTTATCAAAATTAATGATTATTGCCAACTTTCCATTGAACAATAAATTTTTTAATGATCACAAGTAACTATCTGAAATTTTACTGGTACTGCATAAATTATTGCCTTGTTGCAGATACAGATATTTTCATAAGTATCTGTACTAGTGCTCGTACATAGAGAGTACATAAAGGAATATGTGAGACAAGTAAAAGTGCTTGGATCCGTTGCAAATACCATTTCTGCAAGGTACGAGCACAGTGAATGATCGAGAGCAATGATTACCTGGCTAATATGAAGTGCAGTTACCTGCATATTCGCAGTTATATAGATACATACCTATGCTTGTATCTTGGCTCATATAGTATGTCTGCATCTGCGCATGCATGCAACGAAATATTGTAGATGGATGATATCATGGAGCCTAAGCACTGTTCGTATATCTGCGAGTATTTAGCAATATTTATCCCAAGGAATGTGACATTTTTCTGAACTTGCTGCAAGAATGCAACTCGCCATTGCCCCGTTGTGCAAGCGAATATCAGTTGCGTAAAGCTCCCATTGTGGTCAAAGTTCGGACATGTGACACAGATTTGGATTATTTCTGTTGAGTATTCATTGGAAAATGCCCCCCAATTTGTGATCATGAATGGGTAATCACAACCGATTTTTGGATAATGCAATATCAAGACAATACTCAATTACGATTTGTCATCAAAAGCGCCGTATCTTCGTCATAGATCCCCGCACATATGTGATGACATTATTAAATCCATGGTCAGTTTCTCGATGAGCCAAGTAAAGACGCATTGTGACCTTCGAGGAATACTCATTGTAAACAAGCTGAGATTTTATTGGGCCTACATTTCTATATGGCGAAGGGGAAATCTAGTCCTGAATATGCACATCGTCAGTACTCTTGCTGCAACCCATTTCCCGTAAAAGTTTTGAAATATAACATAATGAACTCTTTGACCTCAATCAAATCGAGCCCCATTAGAGGAACTAGCCAGGAGAACGAAATTAATGGATGCCGGCGTCGAGTTGATCATGTTCAACAATGAGGACGAAGGCAGAGTTATCCTAAAACGCAAGAGCAAGAGGGACGAAGATGGACCATGTAAGCCCACCAGCACTTATGTGCAGGTTCACTGAAGTGCACTGTCTACACACACGGGGTTCCTTTGGACAGTCCAAGGGAACTACACTCAGGTGCCGGCGGAACTATAGGATAGTCCTACCCTGATGGTTGACCGTAGTCAACCCGGATAGCCGCTTTACCCATCTCCAAACCTCAGGTTCATTGCGAAATTGCGCCCAAAGTGGCGTCAAACAAGTTCAAGCCCAAGTTTCACGAAAGTGAACCTGAAGAAGTTTATTCCGGCTGCCAACTTCGTTTTTGGTTTATCGAGAGAATTGACAAATTTGTCCCCGACAAGGTTCCACGCGGATCACACGCCTTTCCCTCCTAAAGTAAGTGTGCCAAAGCCCAACTTGGTAGAGTTTTCCTTCCCATTCCTTTGTTAGCATACTTCCAGGGCTTGTTATTTTCGCGTTTTTTTTTCGGGAATTATCATCTCGTAGGTGATTGCCTTCCAGAAGTCTTTTGATTTACAGGTCTATTCAGTATACACTGAAAAATATTGCCATCCTAGCTTCAGTACCATATCGCTACTAAGGCAATCGGTTTATCTTCGCCCGTCCTCAATTATGCATCCTAATCTGTTATCTGATTCCAAACGAGGCAATTTACATCTTCATCGCACAGGTCGAAAGGTGGAAATATGCGATAGCTATTGCTAGTCCGTCTTGAGTTTCTAGCTTGCCTTAAAAGTATGCTGCTTATGAATCGGTTGGTAAACATGATTCACCCTCGCTCGTTCGACCAATGCCTAGTTTAACCTAATATGTCAGAATGCACGTATACTGTTTATGCATAGAACTATGGGCTGGTATTTTAGATACTATCTGTCGGCAGTTTAAATAAGAAGGCTAGAATGCAGCAGTATCTGCAGATCCAGTTTCGGATATACACCTGTTGGAGCTTATCCGTCCTAGAAAACAAACCCCTTCGGAAGGCTTTAAGGAGTTTAATGGGGGGATGGAGTTCAGTGCAGAATGTTTGAAGTACTAATCCAAATAGATGAGCTCACAGAAATGTTGGTCATCTGCTTCACATCTGTTCGAGAATAGAAAACAAACTCTTTGGGAAGTCATCTTGGGAGCAATTTTACGAAATAGGGTCAGAAGGTTCAATTGTAGAACGGTTGAACCATCCACCTAGAAAGGCGGAGTTCAAAGCAACGGACCATTCTGAACGTCGTAACGACAACGGTACACAAGCTAAGGTAACTCGTACAGCGTCATGATATCTGAAAGGAATGTTTGTCATCTGCTTTGTACACCTATACTGGAACTCCTCTATGTAATTAAGGGAGCTAGATTTTGGTAGCCGATGTTGGATTCACCTTTATGGACGACGTCAAAGCGGAATATCAGTAGCAAGACTCTGGGGAGGTGAAAAGACACCCTTCAAGATGCGCATTAGTCGGCTCTTAGTAGGGAGACTACACTTGACCAAGAGATACTGCAGAAGCAGAGACCATCTATGAGAAGGAGAGGAAAGTGACAATTATCTGACAGTCATACAATAAGAACAACAGAAGACCAAAAATGTAACTGCCAACCCAGCAATATGTGTGCATAGGAATCAGGCCATCAAAGCAATTATATATTTACCAGAAATTGAATTTGTCAGGGCAAAGATAGTTGGTGTTTACATTCATAACTGTCAGGCTCCACCAATTATGACTGTGGCGTTATACAGGAAAATTTTAGTTGTGTTGGCTTTGAATGTGAGAAGGGAAATCACAAAATTGTAGCCGGAAATTTTAACACTTTTGCCTTCTTTTGGGACTGCTGAACTACAAGCACCTAAAGGACTGTTTCATTCAAAGAGTGTGAAACTAGAGCTGGTTCCACAAACGCTCGCCAAAGGACGGCCACTGACTCAAAAGTCGACGTGACGTATGTGGGTACTATTTTAGCGAGGAGAATGGTCCTAGCAATTTTCCCTTAGATTGAAAATGGACTATGCGACGAAGCATGCTCTCGTGAAGAAAAAGTTAGAAATCTGGGTTGGTCCTTAAAAGAATTTAAGATTGATGTGTTCGTAGAGATGCTATTAGGAGACCATGATCTCTAAGGTGTGGCTATAGGACAGGCAGAAATAGGCAGTTAAGTTATTGATGAAAATACGTGATGGCGCATGAAGGGCTAGCCAGCGTTAGATGCTATTATTATACATAAAATAACGCTCGGGGTTTAGATGCTATTCCGAATAAAACACATCAGTTCGGTTTTAAGGCCAATACCGAGCGGCGTAAAAGTGCGTTTGAGAATAATAGAAAGAGTTTTGCCCACTCGGTAGAAGAGGCTAGTCTCTGCCGCTTTTACTACTGAAGCCCGAAAGGTCTGAACTGTAGGCACAGGAGAGAGAGGGTCATCTGTAACAGATTGTTCCCTATCATAGAATGTAGGCCCATCGAAACCGAAATTTTATCATTGAGCTTAAGTGACAAGGAAATGTTGCGCCATGGTGAAATTGAAAACCAAAAATGCTTTTTTTTCTGGCTGAATTAAGTGGAAATGGATTAAAACCTGATTAATGACGTTATTTGGCAAAAATGATCGCAACCTATTTCTCCGAAAGGATGGATATGGATGAGCGGCCGACAGAGTAAACGGCGACGGCAGGAGGGCCACAGGGTTCAGTGCAGGGTCCTCTTCTGCACGTAACCTCGCCATCCCGAAGAAGGTAATGATAAGCGGTTTTTTGATTCTTGGTCGATATGGTTAATTCCGATAGTTGGGCAAGACAGTAGAAACGAATGTAAGTTCAAGTCGAAAACCGGAATTTGAACGTTTCAGATATAAAATTGTTTGTGTTATTTTTTTTCTAATGAGGGAAAATTTTTTATATATTATATTTTCCAAGGCCACAATGAGCTCGTTTTGTGAAATGCTGTTTAGGAAGTAGTCCATCTACCTTATTATTACCATTCGCGGTGGGATTTCAGCACTGAACCTATTATCATTGCTTTACAAGAGCGACAGTGCCACGAAAAAAATTATGTTAAATCCCAATTGGAGAGAAGATACCTCGTATATGGTCTTTTTACGGGGGAAGGAGGCGGATAACTATTTTCCTTTATACTCCAAAGGCAATTACAGGCATGCCAAGTAATGGGAGATGTTAGAAGGTGATCACCGGTCCAGCCTACTTGCTTACTTTCAACAGGAGGGATCAATAAGTTGGAGACATAACAACCTTGAAACCTTGATTGATGAACGCCAATCACTTTACTTGGGAGAGCATTAATACCTCAAAAAGAAGCAAGTTGACGTTGATGTGTGTTGGAGCCAATGACGTATCAATGCTCGCTATGATAGTAGGAGTGCAATGACAAATTGGGTCTGTCGATGGTCAAAAGACCATCTTGAGTGAACGGAGACGACCAAGAGGGGAGAGCTAACAAGAAAACCTAAAAGAATGGCGAAATTGACCGTGAAGTTTCGTCCGCAAGCTCCATTGAAGCGCTCCGTCGGCAAGTGCTACCCAGGTTCAGGAATGTGTGGGAGAGCACTTCGATGTCATTACCCAAAATGCACGTGAAGCCCGAAAAATAAATCGAACACAGGCATTCGCACGCACCTATCGAAATAAATAACACGAGCTAAACCTGAAAAAAAAATAAAAAAAAAATAGAAAGCTCGAACGCGAGCGTGGAGCCGTAAAACTCCGGACACTAGTGCTGCGATTGAAAAGGAGGATCCAGGATGGATCACATCCTCGATCGATGTTTCCCCTGCTTCAGATGTTTTGTGAGGCGAGGCCTCTGAGGTTCCAACTCAGTCTTGACATCCTCAGGCCATTATATTGGAGGATGTCGCTTGCTTTAAGAGTTTTACGGGATTAAAGAGGAGGAGGTGAAGAAGAGGTCCTCAAATCAAAAGAAAATTAGTTGAAATTCATTCCCATGTGTAATTCATAAATGATAAAAACGATATAAATCCAGAGTAAATACAAGTAAAAACAAATTAAATAAATAAAAAAATAAGAGAAAAAAATAAATTAAAAAAAAAAATAAGAAAATATAAATAAAACAAAAGAAAAAAATCTGAAAATAAAATAAAAATAGAAAAAGTAAAAAAATATCGATCAAACAACAAGAAATGTGGGATACAGGCTCCCTCCCTCGAGGGCTTTCCAGGGGAGTTCACATGAATAAAGAAATTAATCCATTTCCAACGAAAATGATCAAGGACCAATACGGTTGTACCAATAATTTCTGGTGAACAGTTTACAAAAGGAAAATCCTTTTTTGCATTGTGGGGCACTTTCTCAGGTCAATAAGTTGACAGAAACCGCCTTTAAGAGTGATTCCTATCCTTCTGTCTTTTCACCCCAAAAATTAACGAATGAAAATTCCTTTTATTTTTCTCTTTCTTGCACCCTCGACTTTACCGATTAATATGATCAAATTTTCATTTACGGGGTTAATTCTTTGACATCCCAAATCAACTTTGCATTATGCCGCTATACGACTTTCTTCTCCAGCAGCTGTGCGCCTTTTCTTATGGTTATATTGTACTTCGATTAAATCAAAATCCTGACCGATTCAGTAAACATTTGGAAATTATCGATGACGAGAAAACGCATATTATCCATCGGTCAGACGCAGCCACCGCAGCACAACACACCAGAAGGTCTCAAGGAAAGGGTGAAATTGACGTTACCTGTTACAATTTTCGATTATTGCCCATTCCCTCCACTTATTCCTGTGCACACTATTTTCTTACCCATCCGCAATTCCCATGCTCAGACCCATCAGACTTCTTCTGGAATAAAACATTTGGAATGAACTTCTCTGACCACTGCCGATGACACTTCTTTTAGGCAGTAATAAGACACTTCCGAATATGCCATTTGCCTGGGTCTCCAATTTGTTCTCCAGCGAATTTCTTCACTATCACTTTTTTCTCTGTTTTTAACTTATTGGGGCTTAGCTCATCATCGCGGTCTCGAATCCGGTCCAGTCGTTCCGCCGCCAATAGATCAGAAGGTCTCGGTCTCGTTAATTCCCATGCAAAAAATGCAATTACACTCGCTTCAACCAGACCAACCGTTGGGCCTGCATTTAGAAATAAATGAACCAATCAAGTTTAAATGCAAAGTCTACGTTCCCTTTTGAACATACAAATTGACCATTTGTATATAAAAATATGGATGAGTTTTAGAATTTTAGGGAAAGGTAACAGGTCTCTTGTTGTAAGCATCGTGTGCGGGGAGTCGAGAGGTTTTTAGATCATGGTCTAGCGTGTGGTCACTACTTTGGATGACTTTTATATTGCTCTTTATTAAGATGAACAGCAGATATCATTTTAGTGCAAGAGCTATTGAAGCCTTCTTAGTATTCAAATATTTTTTTTTTTTAAATTTCAAGGATGAGGGAATAGTATATCCATCATTATCATATAATGCTACTGAATATTAGTAATGACCCTCATGATCTTATGAAGATGGTATCACCCTAAAATTTCTACAATACTGAACTTTGTACTTTTTCAAAAATTAATTTTCAGTCCCAATCTTCTTTTAATCGCATCAATCATTTATATCGAATCAATTGAAATATGCCAAGATTCAGATTTGATTGATTATGATCAATAAATGTTTTTAGCACTCAAATACAATTTGATGGAGAGGAATAGAAAAAAAAACGTTTATTAACTATGATTGGTGTAACTTAACTATTATAAGAAAGTATTAAAAAAAAGTGAAAAAAAAAGGTTTAGTTATTTAAAGCGTGAGACATGGGAATAGTTTAACTTTTCCCTGCTTTTTTTGGATGGAAAATAGTTATTGCTCATTGAAAGATTACAGATAAATATCCAAAAGATTTATTATGAAATCATTAGTTAATTTTGAGTCAAAGTACCATAAAAATTCATTGAAAGGACGACGACGCTAGGGGTTTATGTAAAAAAGTTCAAATTTCACACTTCACAGACCAATTAAATCAATCCTTTGATAGCTCATGCCAGCCGAGACTGATAAATTGCAATTACGATATAGATAAATAGCAGATAAGAAGATTCCCCTTTCACCAGCCGAAGTTTCAATAGCTGCCTTTGCGAATCGAGGTTTGAACTTTTAAATTCTGCTGGTCAGGGCTCTAATGATTTCCAATTGTTACTTCGTCTGAAGTATTAGATTCGGGGACAGAGATAATAGCAAAGTAACAATTTCCTGATCCACAAGATAAAGTACTTTTTTATGGGTGGTATTAAGGCTTTTGCGAAAAGTAAAATCAACTTGTTGGGGGATGGTTTAGAAAAATTAATTAGATATATAATTTTAATAATGTTATAGTGTCGAAGGAGTAACAATGCATAGTTTTCCCAATAGTGCAAGCATGAAATGATTATAAAGATACATTGTTTGCTAATGGTTTCATACAAACTATTAATTGTTACTAAAACTAGATTTCGTTCACAGTTACCTATCTGAAATCCCACAATATATCTGCACCTGTATTGACAAAATCAACCAAACATTTTAAGAACAAGCTCAAACTCAACTTAATTGGATCCAATTTCTCACAATTGTAATATCAAAATCATGTTTTTGTTGTTATAGTATTTCTTTCCCACTATCCAATAACACATTCATTTTCCCACATATCTCTCTTGTTAACCATTTTTTTTTCATAAACTATTCCGCGTAACACAACAGTTATTATAACTCACCATGAACTGTACTGTTTATGTCTTAAATATGAAACGTAAGATTACTTAGAAGTTTGGTCTTAAAAAAGAGAATGGCACAGAGTTTACGTATTCAGATCCAACCGGCAGAAAAGTGATAGAAAAGTATCTGAAAACACAATGAATTGGAGTACTATGTCGAGTTTAAGACAAAAACCAACGTCAAGATATCTAATTTATTTTGTTTTTGTATCTTTTTTTTTTGTTTCGTTTTAAATCTAATCCAAAAGACAAAAGGAGATGTAGATGCAAAAAAAAAAGATTGAGGAGGTTTTACGTGTATTGTGCAAAAGTCATATGGTTACGAAACTGGTTTCGTTTTTCCGGTATAACCTCGTCGGAATGGTTTTTTGTCTTCAGATGCGAGCAAATGAGGGAAAAATTTTAATAATTTTGGATAAAGATATTCTAGTGCAATGAAACATGAAAGCGAACCAGTAAAACTATGTAACTTTTTGAATATATTATGCGTTTTTCAGTTGGCTTTTGGGGAGGATTTAAATTTAGATATTTGTTTAAGACTATTGTGCTCGGGTGAGATAGTTGGTTTAATTAACTGATGGTGAGCAGAATTGTATGAATAATGAATTAAAGATGCAACACCGAATTAAGATTATCAATAATTATGTTAATATATGTGAACTTTTGGAGCATAACGCCGCATAAATATTATAAATAAATTGAAACAGAAAAAGATATTTGCATATAAAACTAACCAGACTTTTTGATACTAAACATGAAGGCATCTATGGGTGAGCTAAATTTAGGTTTGAAAAAGAAAACTTTTACTTCTACTTTCATTTTCTTATCAACTAAAGTCCTCCCCTATTGATTTCAGTATCTATTTTCTAATTTATTTATATTTAAAATGATCAAAAGTGGTATTTTCTAAAATATTCAGAAACTTTTGGGCCATTTATTTATTTATTTATTTTACAATATCACTATTTTGTATTCAGTTCGAAGCCAGGAACGCAAAAGTGAAAGTATTCTGCTCCGTGAAACCAGAAGACGACCTGGGCCGAGTCAACACTACCAACGAATTCGACCGTCCGACCAAGACTGACAATCCCTCTAAGCAGATAGATCATGGCTGCGGATGCATTCGCTCCAGCTTATCTCTTCTTCTTCTTCTTCCTTCGAGAGGAAGACATCGTCATTCCAATAACACTGGAACCATGAATCCAAGGAGTCCGAACCATCAAAGGGCTTCAAGGTAAATATAACAATTCCACAGCACAAGGGATACTGATTGGGGCAAACCTAGAGCATGCTCACCCGAAAAAGTCTACAGAGAGGCAGCTCATCAACTTGCTACTTCCTCCAGCACATACAACTGTGAGAGGATTTCCTTGATATTGCTCTACTCAACGACAGTGGGACGTTTACTATGGAGAACTTGAAAGTGCCTCGGGCCAGAGATTCTTCTTAGATCACAGCTAGATACTTTTCAGTCTAAATATCGCAGTAGAGGCTTCCAGCCCTCTCATAGAGAGGAAGATCGACTGGAGGAAGTTTGGTCAAATTATCAAGAACAAAATCTCCGGTGCTCAGAATGGTAACATTGTACGACAGACGAATTACAGTCAAAGGTCAGAGCACTCGAAACTGCCTTTGAAGTCTAGTCTTCTGTAAAATAAAGAAAAAAGATACACCACCTTGAAAGAATGAAAATTTTTCCAACCTCAGGAAGCTGACCAATATCTGCTATGGGCACAGATACTGGCAGTAATACAAGAACTGCCTGAAGAGCCAAAAGTCGGCCATTAAAACTGGATAAGGAATTCATTCTTTCTTCAAAAGTTGGAAGGCTCCTACCTGGTTTACAGGCACTTCCCCGTCAGCGAGGAGAACTGTGAGTTGGAACCTTGTTCGGAAGTTATGCAGCCCCAATTTTTAGTGATCATCGAATTGGTTATTACCAAGGGTGAAATTAACTGGACCATAAATAGCTTCTCCGGATCCATGCAGCATTCTCTAGAAACAGCAAGAAGAGGTTGCGCTAGGACTTATAGAAATTTATCGAAAATTGATTTCGTTTAAATGGCCAGGCACGAAGGGATACTGATCTATGAGCCTCACATATGCTGAAGATCCTAAAACGCGTCTATGCTAAGAACTAAGATAATCCAATCTCATCTGGTAGGCTAGGGTTGTGGGTAGAAGGACGCCGCACGGTGGCACTATCTCTTCGGGGCTCTGGGTGATAGTGATGGATGAAATTCTACGGAAATTGAACAAGAGTGGCGTGGAGGTGGTGAGGTATACCGACGAGTGTAAAGTGCGCGTTGGAAAATACGATTCAAAAAACTACGTAACCAAGTGCTATTGGGTACTGCCCAATGTCGGAG
This sequence comes from Hermetia illucens, assembly GCF_905115235.1. Taxonomy (NCBI): domain Eukaryota; kingdom Metazoa; phylum Arthropoda; class Insecta; order Diptera; family Stratiomyidae; genus Hermetia; species Hermetia illucens. The sequence goes on from NC_051852.1 coordinate 10,281,038, forward strand.
TCGGTGTATCACTTTGATTTCCTAGCCGTGATACAGTAAGAAAATGCTCCATAGGCCTAATTCATCATCATCAACGGCGCAACAACCGGTATCCGGTCTAGGTCTGCCTTAATAAGGAACTCCAGAGACCCTGGTTTTGCGCCGAGGTCCACCAATTCGATATCCCTAAAAGCTGTCTGGCGTCCTGGCCTACGCCATCGCTTCATGCCTCGTCTTTTTTTTTCTACTATAGATATTGCCCTTATAGACTTTCCGGGTGGGATCATCCTCATCCATACGGATTAAGTGACCCACCCACCGTAACCTATTGAGCCGGATTTTATCCACAACCGGACGGTCATGGTATCGCTCATAGATTTCGTCGTTATGTAGGCTACGGAATCGTCCATCCTTATGTAAGGGGCCAAAAAATTCTTCGGAGGATTCTTCTCTCGAACGCGGCCAAATGACCATACCATCGAAGCAGCCTTTCGCAACTTTTCACGGTCCCATATCGTTCGCGGATGTCGTCATTAGCAACAAACTGGTTTGAGCGGAATAGTAAGCTGAAACATTACATGAATCTGGACAGAATCTGCAACTGCAGAAAACTCCTTTGCTTTAATAGATAGGCAGGTTCATCAGTGGGATTTTCATAGTCAAACTGGAACAGAGTTAGCGGTCTTATGTAAAGATTGTGGAGGAGATATGTTAATTACATTTGCGCCATTATCAAGAGAAGCGTCGTAGAAAACACTCAAATTCTTCTTAAGATTGAAAAGAAAGAACTGACATAATTTTTAGACTTACTTTTGAAGAGAAAACAGGAAACAGTGACGCTGGAGATCTAACTGACGGATACAGAAAGGATTATCCTTAACCCATCAAACTACGGTCACTAGCACAAAGATGGCCCCTTCCAACCACATGATCCTTCCGGTTCTAACCTTTCCTATATTTTCAGGAGGCTTGGCGAAAAGGATCAAACGTATTCTCAACGACTTGATCCACAGGCATTGGAGGACTTACTCCAGACCAACAGCCCAAAAGGAGAGTAGCATTGGAGCACCTTAGTGAACACCTGAAGGAGGCACAATTAGCGGACAAAAAAACCCTATAGACATCTAGTCGGAGGACTACCTCGTCCTGGCGAACCACATGACTTCAAAAGAGAATGCATACGAGTAATTAGTGATAGCACACAGGGGATATAACAAAATTTGAGAAATTCAAATTTTATCCTTCAAACGCTCTAATAGTCGTCATCGGTGCTCATTCCGCCTCGTTTAAACTTGGAAAATCACTGATTCTCCTGGTGTAAAGTCCGAATAATGTTTTCCAGGTCAAACCTTGGCTTCTACAGTTTTTTTTTGCCAAAAAGCAATGCTTGAATAACACAGGAAATTCTTTTTTATCCATTTTCTTCAAATTGACAAAAGTTGCTTCACTTAAAACGCTCTCTCCCACAAAATAATAGTCCGACAGCTGTCAAATTTGCACACGTGCCTTTTGAAGGTTGAGGTTAACTGAAAATCATATGGATTTACAACTAGTGCCGTCATCTGTGTGTTAGCCTACGAACTTGTCCGCTCACCAGTTAGATAAAATACTCTACAGGGGAAAACCGTAACCGTACCATTCGGGAGTAAATACAGGAAACCGTCAGCTGCCATATAGCCCCAAGATTGCACTCGTGGGGGTTGTGATTGACATCCAAGCGGTCGTGCTGGTATGTTTTTTAATAGAGTGGTCGTGTTTCCACAACGTGTTTCGAGGTTCAAATAGGCTTTGATTCTAGTTGTGACACCGTAGAACCTACATTCTACATACCTCAATAACTTTGCTTGTGGGTTCAACTTCGTCTCGAAAAGAAAAACACCGATGAACCGTCTTCCTAAACGCTATACGTCAGTTTTTGGCCCCCTATCAAAAAAATATCGAAAGCTGCAAGTACCTTTGACAACAACTTCCAAATTTGAGCTATGTTGAGTGGCCAAGTGGTGAGGCAAACGTATTACAAAACTGACACAAAGGGACCTGATTATTGCCTTATGACTATGTGTTGACCACCAGGGGCCATTAGCGACCTTTAACGGGTCGTTTACGATACGGAATGTGACGTCCCCGAGGTGCCCGAGTAAGTAGCTCTGAGCTCCTAGCTGGCAGTATACCTGCGTCCTAGGTAGTAGCCTTGAGAGAGCTTCGGTACAGGTCGGGGCACGCTGGGATTCTCCGGAGCCGTCGACAGCTTTCTGTTGACGTCGATAAGGTAATGTGAGCCTAGCTCTGCCAAGGTGGTAGTTGTGACGTGTATCAGGGGCCAGCCACTTCGGGACCTTGGTTGGGTAGTGTGCGTTTAACCGGTGTTAATACATCGCGTTGCCGCGAGCGAGCGTCGATTAGTCCGTGAATTTCGGGATCCGCTAAGAGTAGGTCAGCCCTAGGAAAATTGGGATAGGAGCTGTGTCCCCGAGGGTCCATCCGTTCCTGACTATTACGGCCCACCCTATTGCACATGATACGCTGGTGAGTTTTCATTGAAGAATGCATATAAATTAATAAAAAAATCGACGAAACAACAGGGAAAGAGGAAGAATTGAGTGCGTTTGGGCGCAGCAAAAAATGCATCGTTCACCGCAGCGATCAGCGAAACAAGCGGCGAGGGCTGGAATAACCGACGGGACACCAGGGCGGCCAAATAAAAAGCAAGCCTTACCAAGTGGCGCGACTGACCGTGCGGAGATGGCAACTCCAATACACCTTGTAGTGTCCCTGTTCCGAAAAAGAGCCCAGTCAGAATCGCTAATTTTGACGAGATAGATTCGGACATACACCGAGTGCAAGTGCAATCGACTGTCCTAGCTAGACCCGAAGAGGAAATGCTCATTAGGAAATGCGCAGCAGTGGTGAAGCGTATGCGGCAAGAGTACGTTCCAGCCTAGAGCCCATGGGATCTTGACTGCCTCACAGAAAAAGTCGAAGTGGAGGAGGCGACAAAGCGTGAATGTCCAGAAGTAACCAATGCCTGGATAGGTATTGCCCCTGTAAATGCTCGAGGCCAAAAAATCGCTGTGGTGGAAGTCCCCGAGCAATATGCGAGGAAACTCCTTAGTAGCGGGAGAATTAAAATTGGATAAGCGATCCGCGCTGCTAGTCGGTTTTGCTCTATGGCGCATAGAGGTGCATCGTAAGCGCCTTGCTCAAGTGCAGAGGCGGGGAATTTTGCGAGTGGCGTCTGCTTATCGCATCGTCCCTGAACCGGGACTCTCTCTCTCTACGGCTGTAAAGGCGAGAACTTAACAAAGGTGGTTGCCCATCAAGAACGTTAACGCAACAATTGATTACTTCCTTATCCAACTTCTAAGCGGGTATGGAAATTTGCAGTCTTACCTGTACAGGATTGGGAAGGCGCGATCTCCTGATTGTGTGCTCTGCAATGGAATGGCGGACGACGCTGAACACATTTTTTTCTTTTGCGAGAGGTGGGACGGCTTTCGTCAGTAGCTTTATGCAGACACATGGGAGATCTCCCCAGACCACATTGTAAGAGATATGCTGAAGAGCCCTGGCAGCTGGAATCGTGTTCCCATTGTGTTTGGGCTCTTCTTATTGCAAAGATTAAACTCGACCGGCGGAGGGACCGGATGGTAAGGGGTTCCCTGAACTAACAACTCGCTTCCTCCCATCCCCTCCCGTTGGTGAAAGGAATTCCCTGACTTGAAGGCTCCCAAATCCTGGCGGGCCGAGCGAAAGGGCTAACCCGAAGTAATGTGTCAAACCTTTCTAGGTTAGTTCTCTGATGACAGGGAGGTATTTAGTTGGTAGTCCAACAGCGTACCGTTGCGGGAGTCCAACACTCTGTGCGAGTATGAGTATGAGTTGAGCTAAACGAGTGAACTTCTTTGAGGTCTTTGATAAAGTTAAATAAGCGTTGAAGGATGATAATCTACTTCTAATATCTGTTAGCGATTTTCAACAATCAACTCCTAGAAAACCACCGACACACTCGTAACTTACGATAGATTTATTTCCTATCAAAACCTACTTAAGAATTCTGGAAAGGCAAAAAAGCTATCGTCGAAACCAGTGAAAATGCTAAATTACATCTACACCACCTAGAAAAATGCATCAACTTTACACCATAAGATTACTGCCTACTTCTCAAGATTTCTCTCCACCAATCACCACTGGCGTCATGATGCCGATAGCACAATTTGAACGGCCAACAATTTCGAATAATAACTAGGTCTTTTCGGCCTAAGAAAGTTCGCAACTTAATGATAAGCCATTAAACGATCCGAGATACATTCAGTTTCAGATTTTTCTGCAAACCATGATACAAAATGTTTAGAAAACAGCTCCGCGCTGTATTTATCTTTTCTTTATCGCTTGATCCAAATTTTGAGTAATGCTTTGAGTGCTTATGCTCATTTTCCAGTTTTCTTGTAATTTATTTAATGGAAATGGAGTGAACTATTGGTTTGTTGGTCTTTCGGCATTTGGCTAACGGATTTGTGCACTTGAAATACTTTTTCAGGCTACAAAATTAACAACATACAATTATTTCACAATCTTCCCATTTTCCTAGAGAAAAACCAGAAAAGTATTGGCTTCCCCAATTTTTCCGGAAAAAAAATGGGGTCGCTACCGTTTTCTTAGTAATGGAGTGGATTTTAGCTATATTAACGCAATTCTGTGGACCAAACTAACATTTCGTAGAAGAAAATATCAGGCCAGTTACACAAAATACTATCTTTATCTGGCACATTTTTCTCCAGCAAATTTATTTCACTATAAATTCACTTTCAACTGATTAGAAAAGATAGCCCCAATCAATGCTACGAAATAGATACAAAAAAACCTTTTGAAAGCATGATTTGTTTCTGCCGAAAATAAATTACACGTTACTAAATTGAATGATAAATATCGACACGGTTTTTGCTTTAGATCTTTCCATCTTTTCAGATATTTTCGCATAATAGACAGAAAATGATAAATTGATTAACCAAATAAAATTTGCCAATTAAAATGTCAATGAATTGTTAGGAAATGCATAGACCATGCATGTTTCGGTAGATGCAATGTTACGGGAATATGTTTTGTTAAAGATGTCGTTTTTGTGGTGAAATTCAGATAATGCGTTGCTCTTCCATTATAAATAATGAGAAAAAAGATGTTGCTATATTTGGTCTAATTTTTAGTAACTAACATAAGAAAAAAAATTAGGAAAAAGCTTTTAGAAAATCAGAAAAATGTTAGCTATTTTTGCGCATACTTGATTAAAGATTGGAATCGGTAAAAAGATTTCTGCAATGGTGGGCTGAAAAGGGGGCTAGTTCTCAGATTTGAAACTCATTAGTGGAGAATCGGTAACGCTAGACGGTCAAATACCAAGCACATTTTCAGTTGGGCCACAGTGTCCAAGAATTTCACATCAAAGGGCCACCTGTCTTAGCCGGAAAAACAATTTCACCACCAGATATTTAAGTAGATGGAGGTATCTCTTATATCTCCATTAGAGGCAGAAGCTTGAAATGCATGCGCGATTACATTAGATCAGTAGATTGACTTGTGCAAAATGTCAAGGAGGACTATTGTAGGATGACCAGTCGTGGATTCGCAGACCAATTTAGAAGAAATTAACTTTTGATGAGTTCGGGCCGAAATAGACCAACGATCGAGCTCCGATTCCTCGGGGCAGAATGTCCTCAGAGAACGTGTTGCCGATCTGTGGCTCACAAAGCAGAAAAATCTAAATTTCATCTTGACCACAATAGGCATGCTTCCCCGATTTGTCAGCCTGGAAGAAGCCGAGCTAAGTAAGCGAGTCGATAGTGAGTAATATAAGACTTTTGACGAGAGCTAGAAAATGATGGTGTTCAGTTCAGTGAAAAAAGTAAGCCCCTTGGTGGTGAGACAAAAAGCTTGCGATCGAGATTGAAAGAGTTTCTTGCTGAATGACCTTTCCACAAGAAGCTAGACAACATCGTGTTTACCATGCCTACGCGCGATAGTCTCTGTTTCATCAAAATTCGCCATGTGACGCGCGACTTACCGATATATACTTTGAATAGAAGGCAGAAGAGGCAGTGAATAGGTCATACTTTAGGAAAGCGCGGCAAATGCATTGCTGACTATGCCATGGAATACAACCGCATTTCCCAGGATCACCTTGACCTACCTTTCGTAGAATTCTGTCATTTCATGGTTGCCACTGAAACCTATATGGAACATAGTGCTTCTTCTGAATAACGACTCAAATTCAATTTTGAGACTGTTAGTTTCCCAGCTATAGTTGTTTCAACCAGGACGCTTTAAAGATTCTCCTCAATCGTGCTCTAAAGGGTGACTCAGCCGCTGGCAAGAATCGTTATAAAGATGCACAGAAGTTTCTAAAGAAGAGCAAAAGATCGGCTAAATGATCATAATGGAGACGTTTTTATGAAGAGACTAATCCTCTCGCGGCAACCTCAAAGCTGAAGCGAGTCCTTGTTTAAGAACCTAGTCAGAATCTGGGTTATTTACGTTTACAGAACGGGAGGTACACAGAAAGCAATGAAGAAACGGCAAACCATTTACTTGAAGTGCACTTCCCAGGTAGCATCCAAAATCTAATCTCGGGGCAACAAGGTACATACAGCCCTCAACCGAGAGACTGGAATCTGGCATGCAAAGTAGTATCACTGGAGCGAGTAAAATGGGCATTTAACTCGCTCCATAGACACAAGTCTGCAAGTCCGGATGGCATCATTCCTGCGCCAGTAATAGAGGGAATGGATGCCCTGGATCTACATATTCGGAATATATATCGTGCATGCCTAGCACATGCTTATATTCCAACTAACTAGCGTGATGTGAAGAGGCATTATCTGTCTCATACATGAAAAGGGAAATATCACACAGTGCAGCAATTATAGAGGTATCACGTTGCTGAGTACCATCTTTAAGATATTCTCCTCTATCTTGTTAGGCCGGATAGCCCCATATGCCCAGGACATCATTGGCCCATACCAAAGAGCCTTCGTTCCAGGCAAATCAGCAACAGATCAAATTTTCTCTCTGCAGCAAGCGATGGAACAACTGTTGGAACATTGATATCAGTTGCACTATCTTTTCATGGACATTAAAGCCGTCTATGATAGCATAGGGTAATACAAACTGTAAACTTTACACGGCCTTGAGAGAATTCGGTATTTCGACGAAATTGGAAAGACTGACTAGGCTGACCCTGACCAATGAGCGAGGCCAGATAAAAGCAGCAGTATCACTTTTAAGACCATTCGACATCAACAACGGTCTACGACAAGGGGATGCCCTATCATGTGTCCTCTTTAACCTGGCCCACGAGAAAGCGATCCGTGATGCTGAGGTAAATGCAATGGGTATGATCCTCTTTAAGTCCACTCAACCACTAGCCTTTGCTGAGCTGCACATCAATGAAGGCAAGACAAAGTATATGGTGGTAACGTCAGCACCAAAAACCAAAAACCAACAAACATCAAACCGCACTGGTCAAACGGAAGAATAAAGATAGGAGAATACAACTTCGAGACCGTTGATAATTTCTCCTATCTAGGGTCGAAAATCACAGCCGATAACAGCTACGATAATGAAATCCGCGCACGGTTATTGGCAGCCAACAAAGCTCTTACTACTGAGATGGAGCGATGGCATAGGTCAGGACGTGAGACAGCTTTTAGGGTTATCGAATTGGTGGATATTGGCGTAAAACCGGGCTGTCTGGAGTTCCTTATCAAGGCAGGCCTAGACCGGATACCGATTGTTACGCCATTGATGATGATGATGAAGTTAGTGGTTTACATTCTTTGTACTTTTGAGGATGAAGATTCTGGTCCTCACCATGGTTAACAAAATATGTGTGCCTTATTCGGTTTCTAATGAATCAAAGTGGAAAAAAGCCCGAAGTCCCGAAAACCAAGAATCGATCGAAAGAAAAGCTATCAAGTGGTATTCTGGCCCATCTGCTCGGCCTTAAGTGAACAGGGTTTCCGCAAAGTCCCGATTTTTATAGTAGCCATTATTGACCTACAAGGTCGCGTCCAGCACACCTAGATGTCACCATTGCCCATTCATCGAAATGTGCTTCAGCTATCTCCAGGTCTTCCCGAGAAGCCCATCGTTCTGCCTGTCTACTATACTGCACCACGTGTTGCTGGAGCGACCCACTCCCCGGCCACTCTGAAATAGTGGATTGTATTACATAGCTCATAGACACCTGATCCGTACACTGAAGTAGCTCTTCATTTGAAATTGTGTCAGACGGATTTTTATCGATCAAAGGGGAACTCGAAAGTTGGCATCTCAAACACAAATTATAAAAATATCCCTTTCTTGTTGTGTCGTCTAGAGTTTCACCGAGACATTTGTGGGTATGTTCGAGCCCTTCCTTTACTCTAAATTCTACTTTAGCGGTCCTTTCGTTAGTTCTGCTTTCATGGTTTTGATAACTTTTCAGGTTGAGAAGCTATTTTGTTGATTTTTCGGAGATAAGATCGCTAAGGCCGATTGAAGTAGATCGCTTTTGAGACTGTCCAACTGAAGGGTGCGATCACTGAACCGGGAAAACTAGAGGCAAGGTATTCTGGGACCCTTGGATCGATCTGGTCTGTTGAACCATTAAGAAAACAGAGGCATATGAGTACTTGATGCTAGTGACTTTTACAATTTGGTGCTGGTGAATTTATTGGCCCTTTTCCAATTGTGAAAGACAAATATACTCTTGTGGTTGGCAACATCGTGTTGATTCTCCAACTAGTCAAATTTAGTTCAAGAGCTAAGCACTATTTGGATTTGAATATGCTGATGAGAAGCTTCTCCCCATGTATTGGAAACCAAGGGTATTTTAGCATGTGAAGAAAACCATCATCAACATCAGGGCCCCAAATTTGAACTGTTCAAATCACTTACTAGCAAATTTTCAGGACTGACTAAACAGTGTATGAAGTCGGCCCTTTGTTTATTTTTTGGCTCTTTTCTTTTGAGGAAACCGCATTCTGGTACAAAGGAGGGGAGGTATGACCTCAGAATTTAGTAACACCAATTTCCTTATCTAGAGACCTAGACTCGTCTTGTGAATCAATTCACCCATAAAACAGCGTGAGAAACGCACTGGCCCGTCGCGAATTAAATGGTGACGATTTCGGGAGAAAAAGGAAGAGATGGTCTCACTTACGCGATTACTAACCATTACGATTGTTGAAGAATCGTATAGCCAAGTTGAAGACACGACCCACAAAGCAGACTATGCAACCTTCGGGGTCACTAAGCCAGATAAGCGGTACATCAACCGTGATACTTGAAATGACGATGTTGAAATGAACGTCCTTGAAAAGAAACGCCTCTATCACAAATTTCTCGACGATAAAACGCTCGCAAATTTTCAAGAATGCCAATCGGAATGCAAACAAAGTGATCGCTGTCATCCCGAAACAGGACACTCGGGATGGCGAGCGAGATCTATATTGACTTGCAAAAAGCCGACACGAACGCATACAGGATATCGATGACAAGAACGGAGCTTTGCTTATCGGCTGACGAGCCGCCGGATAGATGGGGAGAATATTTCGAGCCACTCCTCTATTTCTGGACACACGAGACATCCAATGCAAATTTACCGCAGTGTCGTCCAATTTGTCGCTTTCTACGGCTCTGAGAGACAGTCAACTGCTTCTCGCGGCAATGGAGACGAATATGTTGCGTTGGGCTAGTGGCATAACATGTCATGATTACATCCAAATTGAGGATACCCGCGATTGATATGGGATTGAACCGATCGTGGAAATTCGTAATTAGCGCTAACGAAAATTTACTTGCAAAGATTGGTCTGACTATTAAAGTCAATGGGAAATCAACAAGAGACCAGCCGAAATTACGGTGCCTTGATACGATAGATCTGGATTTAATACCCTCGAGACTGCATCTGGATTAGGTCTTTTGATAGAACAAAATGGCCCAACCGATCACGACGAGTCGCCCATATATTCCAGGACCAACCTATTTCAGATACCAAGCCTCATTAGTGCTAGTGGAGTAATATCAGATGGAGAGATGGAGAATGGGGATGAAGTATTAATGCTTGATTTAAAGGATTCACATATATTGCAGCAAGTATTGCCTTAGACATGAACGGAATTGTTCACAGAGCCAAGTTGCAACTGATTTCGCCTAGGCCTAATTGTCCGAACGGCTATCACAATAAGCGGAATTTTTTTGAGTGCATCTTTGGTGCTACGAACGTAGGAACGTTGTCATTATTCCTTAAATGAGACAGCATTTCCTGGTTAGCCCACACTCTTCCTCCTCTACTGTACTGTGCCACGTGTTGCTAGGGCGACCCACTCTGGAATAGTGGATTGTATTGTATAGCATGACAAGTAATAGAATTGTCGTTATTTTATAAATTGTGACCTATCCACTGTCACTTCCACCGGCACCATCCCTGTATGACGAAATAGTTCCTCCATTGAAATTGTGTCAGGCCAACTGTTTCCAATCGACTCCTATTATTATCATAGCGGAATCATATATCATTCAAAGCATCGTGAATCAGTTTAATGATGATGTCGTTCTTATTAGTCGTATCGTTCAGAATTTCGTTGAGTCCTTGTGAGTACTATCGAGCCATTCTCTTTTCTCTAAATTCATTTTAGTGGTCCTATCGATATTTTGGTGTGGGGCTTTTGTAGGATTTTAAAGTTGAGGACCCATTCTATTGTTATCTTTCGAGACAGGGATATAAGATTCAAGAGTTTAGATTCACTCCGTTTGAGGCCAGAATCGACAAACAACAAATTCGCCAACTTTTCCAGTTATCTAGAGATATTGGACCTTAAACGTACGTAAACTACTGCCATAAATATAATAGGACGGTCAATGCCTTTTGTTGACCTAAATATGACAGCAAAAGAAGTTAAGCTGAAAATTAATCTACCAAAAACAAATATCCCAACCCGAGCTCGAGTCAATAGACCATTCAAACAGAACTTGATTTGATAGATGCTAACTCTCAAAATGGTGATAATTTTTCACATTTAAAGGTGAAGATAGAAACGACCAACCACCTTTATCGAGCTTTGTAGAAAAGTAGGGACAAGCCACTCTGGGAGGTTGATCGAGCTCTGCCTGTCAACCCATATGATAAGACCAGACCAGATAACACTGTCTGTCAACTCATATGATATGAAGAAAAACAGAGGCAAACAAGTTTTCAACGGTGGTCACGTTAGCAATTAGGTATTGACGAACTTGGGTGAAAAGGACACGTTTCACCCCAGCTCCCATGACTGAAAGACAACTCAGATCTTGTGGTTGACCACAATTTTTTGACTTTCCAGCGAGTCAGATTCAGTACAAGAGCTAAGAATTATTCGGACTTGATTTCACTGGTCGGGATCTTCTTCTGGTGTTGATTTAATATCGACACCCAAACATATTTTCACATTAGGAGAAGGCTATCACCAAAACCGAACTCCCAAATTTGAACCATATGATGCTACCGACTTTTAACCGTCTTTTCACTGAACAGTGTATGCAGTTGGCTACTTTTCGATTAAAATTTAATTTCTTGGCCCTTTGGGTTCGTTCTTTATTTCGGGAAGAACCATATTCTGGTACCAAGAAGGGGAGATATCGACAAACGTTGAACACAATAGGAAAAGGCCGCACATAGTATAAAAGATAGAATTATGTAATCCAAAATTATTTTTTTTAATAGTAAAAGGAAACAAAGAAAGGTACATGTGGTCCATTCTGGAGGGCAAACCACAAGAACATCAATTGAGTGGATAAAGGTAGTCACTACAACATGCGTTTTGACAATGAAGTACTTATCTCGAAACCAAATTTTTCCCTTAACAGTAAAGAGGTGACAATCCGCAAACACAGGACCACCACAAAAGATGGTCCATAATGGTTTGGATATACAGCTGATATGTGTCCTCTACACTCCCTAAACTCAATCGACTAACTCAAGGGTTCCTAATGAGTGTAACTGCAATAAAGAGATTGACTCGTCAAGGGTCTTTCGTCACGATTTGGAACTCGCAAATTGGAGTCTTTCCTGCTCTTGTCAGAACTCTTCTAAAGGACGAGTTTGAGGTCCTGGGATGAAGATCCTGGTTGGCCTTCTGAGAGTATACCGCGCTGATATAAGTCCTAACCCTTCATTTAGCTGAGACTATTGCTGATGGTATTTGCGAGAAAGACCTAGAGCTTCATGTACTCCGTCTGTCAAAGTATTTGATAGACAAATCTGAGGTTTGATTTCTTCATTTTTTCAAGATTAAGATGTCTTTTTTAAAGAATCCTGTTATACTATCAAAAGATAGCTTTTTTCAGTTCAAAATATAGTCGCATTTTAAGTCGAAAAGAAAGCCGATATCACCAATTATTTCTATCTTTAATGATGATCGTTAGATCCACCTCAATTTAGTTTTATCTAAGTCTGAAAAAAACAAACATTCCCTTCACTTACCAAATTCAGTTTCTCCATCAAAATATTGATTTGATTTTTGGTGCACATTTTTCCTTCGTCGATATTCTCACTTTCTCAAAAATTAACACAACAACAAAAAATCAAAAAAGATGCAATATCTTCGAAAATCACATTAAAACATCCACAGCAAATACCATTTAAAAAGATATGGGCCCCGCGAAAATTCAGATTCTCATGACATACAAAGAGCAGGTTGACTGCCCAACCGATCACCATCCGAATCTAAAGATTTTATGAATGGATTAGATGCACACAGGTCAATGGATTATGCACTTAGTAAAAAGTGAAAACGAAACCTCTTTCCAGATTGATCATTAAAATTAATGGCTTTCTTCGGGAAACGACCGAAAAAAAAAACTGAAACTGAGAACAGAAACTTGGGATATGTCTTTTGGCTGACACTGAAAATTTATGGTCACTGAAAATCGCCTGTTTGATGTTGGTGATTAACGGAGGGCACGGAAAAGGTTAAATCCGATAATCATTATTTATTTTTTGCACCGGTATATTCGCGCAATCACTTTTTCCTGCTCTCGCGGGACAAAACCATGACATTTTTTCCTCAAAAGGGTCACACTTTCATTTCTCGTCATTTCCTTAAATCTTTTCCCATCAATTTTCTTGGTCGAGGAAATACAGAAAATCACATCGCACAGAAATTAAAAAAAAAAAAAAAATTTGCAGATATATCAGTATCCACGGCCACCGAGGGAAGTATCTATTTTACGTTTAACGATCTTTTGATGATCATGTTTGTTGAAGTTTTTGTTATTTAAACATTTCCATGTTTACAGGTTTCGTTTCTTGAACTCTAGATTCAATTTTGAATTTTCTTCTGGGACAACGGGTTCCGTAGTAAAAACCGCGATCGCACCGGGTATACGTTTAGAGAGCTCCGCGATCGAGGAACGATTGACTGAGGTGAGAATGATCAGCACAGGTGTAAGACCCGCCGCAACATAAGGTGTCGTGGTATGTAGGTAGGCAAGGTAATGGTATGGTCTGGACAGTGCCGCGGTTTTTCAAGACCTCTATCGCTGGTAGCCGTGAGTGTTGTTGGACTGGTAGCCGAACAAGAAGATAATTGTTGCATTGCTGCATGGATTACGCTCAGATTGCCGTTGAAGCGAATTAGTTTGCGCATTATTTGGACTTTAGGAGATAATTTTTGATAAGGAAGCGCTAATCGGTTTTGATGGAGTGGTTTTTAGTCAATGAACATGTTGGTGGCATACATTCAGCACAATGGCCCTAATAGTGAACTATGAGGAAAATAATTTGGATCGAACGCTATAAGAAATCCACCGAATCTTTAGTTAGTTTAGAGTGAACTACGAACGGCGTAATTTGGATCTCACCAGGGAGTACTATCTTCATCTTGAGAACTTTGAACTTTGGTCTACCGTCCATAGGTATAGTAATACCCAAGAAAAATGCTCATCCTCTTCACTAAAAATTCCGTAGATTGACCTTTAAGGATGCCCTTCGGTTCATGAAAATTTATCTTCTTAACCTCCTTCTTGAAGAACAAAAAACATTTTCCAGAACACCAGAAGAGGGGTTCGTAGGGAGAAGTCTGGAGCTACATTCCACTTTTTCAGTTCACGACCCCTCCATTTTAGGCAAAGTGTCCAATCTTTCCAAAAATAAGGACTAATGGTTTCACCCAGGGCGTGGCGACCCATCAGATGCTATCTCACACCTACCCTTGGAACAACGTGCTCGAAAGTAGTTTCCAAGACAGAGGCGATAAATATGTAAAGCACAGAATTTTAGAAGGAGTCTAGACCTGAAATATCGAGATAGAGTGCGAACTCCACAAGCCTCCCTTCAACGTAATCTAAAGCTGGAGTATTAAATGATATGCGATCTGTCGTAGAAGTCACAGGCGCCGAGGCACAGATTTTGGAGGCCTCACCTAATTCATGTTCCCGCACGGAGAAATCTGTGGAAGACAGACTCTCCACTTCAGTGGAAAACATACACCCGATGTCTAAGGGACAGCCAGCCAAATGAGAGGAATGGAGAGGAACTGGAAACCAGACTTCGGCCGGCCTGTTGATGACACCGTTGCCTAACGCTTCCAGAAAACGGGAAAGGAAGGCTCGGCAGAAGGAAACTTCAGTCGCAAAGGAGAAATGACTACAGGCTTGCCTGTCAGAACCTTCTCCTCTGCCTCTAGCAAGAAAACTGAAAGAAAGGGAACCTGGTGGAGTGGACGCAACTGGTCTAATTCCATTAAATGGAAACAGATCCAAGCAGTCTGGATACGGTAAACCTGGGAAGGCTCCAAGCCTATAACAGAAGGCACAGCAAAAGAAGGGGAATTTTCTTGGGAATGAGGATATGGGCGCTGGCAATGTGTGGCGATATCCAGAGAAATTGGACGCAAGAAAGCGGAACTTTCGGTGGAAGGAGAGGATATGCTGGAAAATCAGGTGAGATCCGCACTGAATGCAACAACACGAAAAGGGTCGCATCTATTCAAGCAGGACATTCGCCTTTTATCCATCTAACACCTGCTCTGGTTTGAAATGTCCGGTTTGCGTAGATCCGATCACACAACCTGGTATCAAGCCAGCTCCACTCACGCCTCTGACTTCCATTTCTTCCATTTGTTCCGTAAAAAGTGTAGAAGAAGTTACTAATTCTGTAGTCCTTTGGACAGTGCAGGCCCTCATTCGGAGTTCAGCCACTGCATGCACTATCCTCCACGCGCAGTTCCATTGTGGAGAAGTGTACCGGAGATACTGCAACTTGATTCGTTTTCTATGAGTCGGAAACCATCATTGTCCTTCGTTCTCAAAATGAAGATGATGCCTTACAGTTTTCTGATATGATTAAATTTCAAACTACCGAAGAAAAAGTCGAGCATTATCTGGTGGTTCTAGCCGCTGGGCAATTTAAAACAGCCCCATCAGTGCACTCCAAATGGAAGTCTCTATCGCGGAAACCTCGATTATTAAATCCTAGCTTCGTTTCATCCTCCAGCACTTTTATTAACACACGGACACAGTGCCTTCCTCTGTCGGGAGGTACCCGAGTAAGTAGTTCTGACCCCCTAGCTGGCAGTTAACCTGCGTCCTAAGTAGTAGCCTCAAGAAAGTTTCACGGTGAAGAGCGAACTGCGAATGACCGATATACACCGATGGGGTGATGTGATTCTAACTCTGTCAAAGTGGTAGTTATGACCCATATCAGGAGCCACCTCTTCGGGACCCTGGTCTGGTAGTGTGCATTGAACCACTATTAGTAGACTGTGTTGCCCCGAGCGAGTGCTGATCTGAGTCTCAGGGAACTGGGGTAAGGACTTTGTCCTTGAAGCTATACCCGTTCCTGATTATTGCAGCCCGCTCCCTTGCACACGATGCGATGGTAAAAACTTAAATGGTGAATAAAGAAAATATAAATGAGGAGATAGTGCGAATGGAGGATGTATCGGCTGCATTTGTACGCAGCACGGGAGTACGACGGTTACCCCAGTGACCAGCGAAGGGCGCAGCAAGGGCTAAAATACTCGCCGAGACATCGGAATGCGCAAACAGAGAAGAAAGCTCGCAGAGTGATGCGGCATCTACAACGGAGACGGCAATCCAGACAGCATCTAGCGCAAACATATTGTGAATATGAAAACTACGGAAACTAAGCAGATTGTTTCGAATATAAGCCGAGTGCTAGCGCTGTCGACTACTCTTGCGAAAGCCAAAGAGGAAAGGCGACGTTCTTCCAGAAAAACGTCAGCCAAGGGGTGAAAAACGGGCTGATGAAACTGGAGGAGCTCTTGGACAGAATTTCATAATATGGGTAGACGTGGAGTGTAGCAGAAGATGCGCGAGAAGCAGTAACAAACAACGGAATTTTGGACGAATTAGGGCTGAGGACAATAGATAAAGGTACGTTCTGTGAAGCGGTCAAGGGGTTACTGGGAGAGCAAGCTTTGGTTTCTAGCCTGAAACCCATGTACTCTCTGGAAATGTAAGACCTTGCTTGCCTGATGGAAAGAAAACGAGGTAGAAGAAGCGATCAAGCGCGAATATCCTAAGGTAAACAGTATCCGAATGGATACCACCTCTGCGAACTCCTGGGGTTAAAAGCTCGCTGTGGTGGAAGTTGTGGAGCAATACACGAGAAAGCTTCTTAACAACGGAAAAATCAGAATTGGTTGGCTAATATTTAGGATACGAATCCGGGCTATCCCAACCAAATGCTACAGATGTTTACATTATGGGCACACGGCTGCAACCTCCCGGGGACCTGTCAGGTGGACAATATGCCGGCCAGGCAGACCATAATGCGGATACCTACAACGAAAAGGAGAGTTACGTTCTATGCAGCATCGTAGCGCGCTTGATGAGAGCGTTGCGCATACTGCGGGCTTGGGGCGGTGTCCAGTCTTCAAAGTAGAACTGGAAAGAGCTAGGACGCGATTAACATGATCTGCATCTTACAGATAAATATACACCGGAGTGCAAGCGCTTAGAAGAT
Organism: Hermetia illucens; assembly: GCF_905115235.1. Lineage (NCBI taxonomy): Eukaryota > Metazoa > Arthropoda > Insecta > Diptera > Stratiomyidae > Hermetia > Hermetia illucens. The sequence continues at coordinate 10,298,016 of NC_051852.1, forward strand.
GCTGACGCAGTTCGCTGCGGAGACCAATGCTGATCTTGTGCTCATCACTGAGCAGCACCAAAACAGGGACCCAGCTTCATGGCAATCCGACATATCACTGTTGTCATCTGGGTTCGGGACGGCACCCACCTTAGCGTTCTTGCCCAGGGCCGAGGGGACTCTGAGTTCGGTGTTTGGAGGTAATGTTTCTAACGCCGAACGAGACGATGCCAGACTTCCGACGGAGACTTGATGCTCTGCGAGACACTATCTGGGCCACTTGGGCGGAAGCGACATCAATGCCAAAGCACTTGAATAGGGCATGATCGTTTTAGACACTAGACCCACTCTTCGCCCAGGCTGCGAGGGAAGCATTCCCGACGTAACCTTCGCGTCGGAATCATTGCTGGTGGACGGGTGGCGAGTTCTGAGAGACTTTTTGACAAGCGACCATCAATATATTGCCTTCAAAGTGATTGACACACTCGATGTGCGCCACTCCGGCGCTCTCCCTGTCGAAACTCTTAGAATAGGTGGGACCACGCTGGAAAGCACTCCTGGGGTGGTGGCACTGCAGCTAAGATTGTCTTAAATTCAGTTATGAACCCGATAACGACGGCATGCGGAACTTCCATGCCCAGGAGGGCATCGCGACATGGCAAGCCTTCTATGTATTGATGGACAGCGAAAATTGCAGAGTTCCCGAAGAAGTGTCATAAACTCTGCCGCTTGATATAACGTCTAAACGACCGGAAGGAGGCCAAAAGGAGACTTTGCAGCACAATGAACAGGAGCAAAGCTCGCTGGTGGCAGGACTTGGTCAACCATGAAACTCCCACTAGGGGGCCAACCGCAAATAACCGGGCCGAGAGCACATCCTCCAGGATTTCTCCTGGAGCATATGCTCTCAGAGGGCCATCCCGGTTCCCGGTAGCAGATAACCTCCGGTGAGGCTTCGTGGCAGCGCCACTTCAGATGAGTTCCTTGCAGACTCGGGTCTGATCGCCCTCCTCGAGTACGAGGGAACGGAACTCCCAAACGGGTTAACTGGAATCAGCCCGACGCGGAGAACCGCAACGGAACCTTTAACCAGCTGACTACCGCTCTGCGCACTTGGTCAACGGGGGAATGAGGACCAGTCCGCACTCAATTACATACTGGTAACCCGAAAAATCGGGGCCTTGTGAAAAAACCCTGTACACTTAAGGCCGAATAGCTGACAACATTCTACAGGCATTATTGCCTGCGCACCCCGTACGGAATGATGATGGTAGCGCGAAGAAAGCCAAGCACTACCCACTTTTCTCTATAAAAGTGTTGAAAGAGGCAGTCTTCTCTACGAAAAACAAGAAGACGCCAGAACCCGATGGCATCCTAGCAGAGGTATACAAACTGGTGTTGCAACATCGGCAAGACCTTCTGCTCGGCTTATTCAACGCTTGCCCGAAAGAAGGCATTTTCCCTTCTCGTTGGAAGATGGCGAGGCCTGTGCCTATCACCAAAGAAAAAAGCGAGCCTTCTTCATACCGATCAGTCCGTACGCTTGGCACTGTTGCGAAAGTGCTGGAAAATGTCATCAGAAGTAGACTCGATGAAGCGACACATCGTGGATGCCGGTTGTCGAGTGGAGGCACATAGCCGCCGAGCTCGGCGGATGATGCTCCTCATAACGCTTGACGTCAGAAACGCCTTTAATTCCGTAAGATCGAAAGACATTCTAGACATACTAGACAATACTTTCCACGTGCCGAACTATCTCTTTTGGATATTGAGGGATTATCGGAGGAACTGCTCCCTGTCCTATGAGTCGCTAGAGAGTCAGAGGAGGATGGGGTTACTTCGGGGGTAGCGCACGAATCCATCCTAGGACTGGACCCCTTGAACGCTTCCTATTACAGTTTGCTTAGACTAGACATGTCAGAAGCGTCGCGCCTGGTCGATTAAGCAAATGATCTCGCGGCATATTAATGCGACGGGTAAGCGGATGGATGATTGCTCATGGTTTCTGCTCTGTTCCTAAGTAGACATGGAGGTTTTCAGTCTTACCTGCACAAGATTGGAAAGGCACGATCTCCTGATTGTGTGTTTTACAATAGAGTGGTGAACGACGTCCATCACACCTTTTTTTCTTGTGGAAGTTGGGATGGGATTCGTCGGCAACTCTATTTAAACACAAGGGATCGCTCTCCAGGCAACATTTTCGAGGAGATGCTGAGGAACCCTGACGGGTGGAGTTGTGTTGCGCATTAGGGTCGAGTTCTTCTCATTGCAAAGAGGATAGCTCGATCCGTAGAGGAGCCGAATGGGACGGGGTTCCTTGAACAAACTAACTCTCTCCTCCTCCCGTTGCTGAAAGGAATTCCCTCCCCGTAAGGCGGGTAATGTCAGGGGCTAGACCGAAATAATGTGATAAATGGTTCCGGGCTAGCTCTTTGACGATGGGGACGTATTTAGTTGGTAGTCTGACGACATACCGTTGCGGGAGTCCAACACTCGGTGCGTAAATGCATCCACCTACACTACTGGGTCCTTGAAGCAATTGCCCTTTTTCGGGCCCCACACTCCTCCCTTCGCGACGAATGTCAAAACTAATATCTGATACGAAGAGCAAAAAAACAATCAGCACAACCCTTTAAAGTTTATGGGGCCCCTTAAGTTCCACATACAGCACACAGTTCCAATCTCCCCCAAATTTCATATTAATCGGTACAGTAGACAGACAGATAGACAGATAGATGGACAGACAGACAGTGAATTGATTTTAATAATTTTTTGTTTTTAACAAAACTGCGAGCTGTAGTTCATTACATTGTATATAGGGAGTGCCGAAGAGTTTACTGAAAAGTATGGTGAAGATGCCTTGAGCCTTTAGGTGCTCAACAGTTTCCTGCGCGGAGCAAGTGTATTTCAGGTCATAAATTATCAGCGATGTTGTTTCCTCCGAGGAGAGTATATAGGTGAAGAACTTCATCTGGTTCCTTACAAGATGGTTCTTGGTCGCGGTGTAGTCCTCCTTGTTTTAACAAGGGTCTGTTAATTGGAGCTGATTTTTTTTATTACGAAATCCCTGGTAACGAAGTCGCAGATGTTTACCTGGGTGGTCCTGAAACTCACAGCGGGCTTTACAGTAATGATTGGAGGAATTTTGGCCCGTGACTACTTTACAACGATTGTGGATGTGGCTGCCCTTGAATGTAGGATTCAGTAGGATTCTAGTTCTAGAAACACTAGTGACCACCATGTATTGCGCTTGTCAAATTTTATGCCACAGTACCGAAGGTTCTTACTGCTGCGGCACTGCGGTCCTTAGATATCAATGACCAGAAGCACGCTTGCCCACTCCCAAAAAACCGGCGGTACCGGGGTTCTGAACTCCTGTACCGTAACTTTCCCTCTTTTCTTCTCCTCCATGTTTGGTATTTCTGGGTATCCATAGCAAATGTGTATCCACGGGTGGGGGTTTTTATTCTCACCTACCCAGCCTGCGAAAAAACATGCACATACGTGGACATCTCCGAATGCAGGCATGCCCATGACACATTCACCGGGCTTTTCTTTATCCGCACGAAGGGACGTGCTTGAAGGGAGATTTGGCAACTCCACACACATGAACCATAACCCAAGAAGGCACTTAATGGAGGAGGTAGGTAGGGTAGGTATTAGTGGTCACTCCGGGAACTCCAATTAGCGCTCTGGTGCACCGTTTTGATGCCACAAACTCTTAAGACTGCAAATGCTGTTGGGAGAGCAAGGAAGCAGATTCCACCTGACTCAGATCTTCAGAGCTAGCCGGTAGCATTCACGAAAGAACGCAGCTCTCCCATCCTGCAGCTAGAAATCTCTCTGAGATCCCCAAAGGAGAATGGAGGAACTTACTGCAAAGACCCAATCATGTTGATGGCATCAACTTCCAAAGTTTCCTTTAAAATCTGGGAAATTTTCCTGTAACTCTAATCAGGAGAAGCCTTCCAAAGAGCTTCAATTCTACTGATTCACCCGCCTTCATCGACTTCTTACGAATTTTGTACTATGACCCCCAAGTCTACCAGAGAAACCCTACAATCTGCCTGTGATACGACAAAAGAACCTTCTAAAAACGCTAGTGACATAGATACCAAGTTCCTCCTTTAAATTGAATCTAGTAGTTATCTAACCCTCGAAAATGGGCCAAACTGAATCACATCTCCATAATGCCTCTCTCGTTTTCAAAGGTTATTCACTTTGTTGCACTTTAACCTCACAGACCAACACCAGCTTTTCTGCTCTACTAATTCTAAGCTGAATATGCAGCACAAGAGTATCTGAGCATACTCGTAGATGCGAACGTGTGATGCAAGCTTCCCCAGATATTGTTGCAATCCATATTAATGTCCAGATATGCATGCATCTTTTTTCGTGTCTATTTCCTCACAGATACTCGCCGCCTACTATACCATATGAGACCATACCTTGAGAGGTTTTCACGATAACCACAAGAGGAAGAGAAGGAAAGATAATAAATCTGGAAAATTCATATCTAAATTTTTAACTTTGCGCAATGATTTTATTGGTGCCGTTTCTTTGATATGATACGCGTGGAAGATTGTCCGACTTGATTAACGTATAATTATCAAATCGAACGTTTACATCAACCAAATCGGAATATGGACGTAGACATATCGTACGCGCAGCGAATGCATCATATCACGCTAATGACATAATTTCTGTTATTGAGATGTTCATATCTTCCATGAGGTGCTTGCAATAGGATGCATCCATCTTTTTGGCTCCATTATAAAATGCTTGAGAAATCGCTGTTTGATATGTTGACGATAAGTGCAATGGAGCTGTGAGGAATGGGCCATAGCAGGAAAAAGTGACGATAAAAACATTTAATTGCAGAATATCGTGGTGCAGGAGGAGATATGTCATTAGTAATTAGAGATGCTCAGTGGATGCAATTGGATAGTTTCTAGCCGTTAATCGAACCGTTATCGTTAGTGGAAACCGAGTTTTAACTTGATTTATGATTATTGGTATCGTTTATAGCCTGCACTTGTAGTTTGTGCCAATGTTCCGGGTAAGGTGACTGGAATCAGACAATGAGAATCTTTAGATGTAAGTATCTTTCCTGTGAAGTGCTTAAGAGTGAACTTAAGTTAGATAGCTGTTGATAAATGGGGATATAAATGTCTGGATGAGCTAATTGGGAAAAAACCTGGCAAATTTGAGTGTCTATAATTAAGGAATAATAAGAAGTTCCTCAGGCTAGATTGCCCAATTGAACCGATTTCGCATCCTATGAAATATGCCCTAAGGAGTACCATTAAGCGGCTAACTATAGGCGTAAGAACGCCGACAATGGAGCCGGCGGAAATATGATTGCAATCACCGAGAAAAATTTAAAATAATTGGATTAGCGGTAAATTAATCTTTGTTCAGAATGGCAACGGCTCTCAACACTGAGATTAAGTTGAGACTGTTCGGAGCTAGTGTTCTTTATATGTTGCTATATGGGAGTAGCAGCTGGAAAATGATCCCCACCTTCGTCGTATCACTGGAATACGCTGGCCTAAACTATCACAAACGGAGCAATTCGTCGGCACACAGGCGTGGTACCCGTATGCAATGGGATCAGAAGGCGGAAGTGGCAGTCGTTAGGTCACGTATTGAGGAGGGGCGACAAATGCTTTGCTGGATACAATATGCAGTGGAATCCAATTTCCGAAGATGGTCGACGGGTGGGTCGGCCCAAGGACACTTAGCGCACAATACTAGAGAAGGAGTGCAGTCGTCTCAGGTAATCGAGGGGGGAGCTGAAGCGCATTTCAAGTAACCGTGAGCAATGGCGCGTAACTATGGTTGACGTGCTGTACCTCACCTAGGGATAAATAGCAACCATATATATATGCAGGCAGTTCTGATGGGACTTTGATATGTGAGCCCTTATTGCAGCCGGGTTCCCAACGTAAAATTCCTACACCCATCAGCCGAACCTCGATTACGCATCATCGGATGCCTCAAACCCAAAACGAGGACAATCGCGATCCATATGACTTTATGCTGGGAAGAGTGCGAGGGGGAAAAAATTAGGCAACAACCGCAGTTTGCTCGCGACAAAGCATTCGACACTTTGGAAAGGATAACACAGAAGGGGGGGAGGGAAGGGAGTCTGCCGTACAGTTGTAGGTTACTTACAGTCAGAGGAGCGAGCATCACCTCGCTGTACGTAGTGCCAATTTGAGGAAGAGCACTGCATTGCAGCGTCCGTTCTGCTGTAGGGTCGTTTCGTCACCGTCGCGTTGTAGATTAAGAACGCTGAAAGGCTGGATCTGTGACGCCCCTTGATTTTTACTATCAAGGAAAGGCTGGAGAAAAAGCATGGGGAAATCAATTATAAATTTACTCAGTGTCCCCCAGAACATAGACGACACCATTATATTACAGGTTTTAATTATCTTTTCCAGCTGATTACCCAAGCTAGGATTGACTCCTGGAGAGTTCGGAACATATATTCTTTTCGTGTCCAAGATTTATAGACGAAAATAAAACCTAGAGGGAACTTTAGGTGAAAGCCTATTCCGAAGAATGCCCCCGAGGTAGAGTGTTTGGAACCCAATCAACTTCAGGACCGGATTCATCCAAATTATACTGAGAAAAGTGAAAGAGACCGGGAGAGCTTGATTATGAGTGCGGCACGGAACTCCAACCTTATGGTGGCCGGTAGAAGTATCTAACTAACCCAATCTGTAATGGAGCATTGCACTTTAGGGGGTGGGGTTTTGTGCGAATTTCTTGCGAAAATTTCTACCTTCTCCAAAAAAAGTGAACAGCGTCCCTTTTAGGTGCGGAAAATATTTGTGAGACTGAGCCATTGTCTTATTGCTTGGCTTCAAGGGATCAGGTTCATTCGACTTCAACCAGACGGATGGTTAGAACTGAGCAGTTTTTAAGTGCTGTTTTGCATATCAAGTGATAGCTGTCTAGAAAGGGTTAGGGTGCGAATAGCATGATCCACATTCTAAAAATTAACATGCATCGGTGTGGAGGCTGTAGAGGTAAAAGCTGATCTAGAGCTAATCAGCGAGTAATATCGGAACAGGGACCCGGCTTCATGGGCATCTCGACATATCGGGTACCGCCTCCATCTCGGTTCTTGACGACCTTTGAATTCGTGTTCTTGCCCGGAGAGGGAAACGGATCCTGGAAATGGTAGCGAGAACATGGCTCGTAGTTTTAAACACCGGATTCACACCACAGTTTCGGCACCCAGGCTGTGATGGAAGCACTCCTGACATTACTTTTACGTTGGGATCTCTGGCACCATCGGTGGACGAGTCCTGGAAAACTTCGCGGCAAGTGATCACCAGTACATCGCGTTCAAAGTGGTTGACGTTACTTACCAGCGTGCAACAACCCGGCGCTCCCCTTTCGTGTGAAATTTCGCGAGGGTGAACATCGGGAAGTTCGTCGAAGCTTTTGGAGCGGGCAGAGTCGCGCCGGAGGGCGATTCGGAGGTTGATAGCGTTGCCGCCGACACTCGTAAATTCAGTGATGAACCTCATAACGACAGCGTGTGAGATTTATATGCCTCGAAGGGACCCCAGCCGTGGCAAAGCTTGGATATACTGGTGGGCGGCGGAAACTGGCGACCTAAGGAAGGAATGTCATACGCTCCGCTGTTCGGCACAAGGTTCACATGCCAGCGAGGAGGCTTGCGCCAAAAAGACAAAGTATAGATCATCAAAAAGGAAACTCCGCAGGGCAATAAATAAAAGCAAAGCTCGCCGCTAGATGAATCTGATCAACGAGGTGACCCCTGGGGAGTTGGCTATAAACTTGTCACCAGGAAAATCGGGGCTCTGCGCCAGAACCGCACTAAGCACCAGATAGACCGCATTGTACGGGCATTATTCCCCAGACAGCCTGTACGGGTTGATATCAATAGCGCGAAAAGCGTTGAGAATTGAACCCTTTTCACAATGAGAGACCTCGGAGAAGCGGTTCTCACCATGAAAAGCGAACGTTTACAAACTGGTGTTCTGCCAACAGCCAGACTTGCCGCTAGGGGCGTTCAACACTTGTTTGAAAGAGGGTATGTTCGCTTGTCGCTGTCAGCAAGGGAAAAGGAGACCCGGAGCTGCCGTCTGCATATCGATCGCTGTATACGCTTGAAACGGAACAATGTTCGAAAGGGACATTAGAAGTAGGCTCACTAAAACGATCCGCGCTGCCTAGGTCTTATCCCAAAGGCAGTTCGGATTAAAGGCTGGGAGATCCACGGTGGATCCAGTTATGGAGGTCGTGGATGTGGTTCATTGAGCCGAGGCACACAGCCGCCGATCTCGACGGATAGTGCTCCCCATAACGCTTGATGGCAGAAGAGGGTGACCTTGAGCTTGCCGCCCAGACTTTTCTGCGCATTTCTGCACTCACCCCTCACCACTCACCCCTCTCCCAGCCAGGAGGATGTCGTCGCTGAGTACAAGGCCTTACTGGTCGCTTGGTTGTCGGTCAGAATGGCTAGGTTACCCTTAGGGTTCAGATCATTGACAGGCTTCCAGTATCGCCAGTACTTCTGCTTGGAATACACAGACGAAACTTAGGAAACAATATGACCGGGATACACTGTTTGCATTGGAGACACCCCCCGCATCGACTCCACAGACCATCTTTGATCCGTCGGTGAAGAATACTGCGCCATAACCTTGCAACACGCCGTCGGTCTTCCACTCTGCCCTAGTTGAAAAGTACGCAACAATGTTTCTCGTGAAATTCAGCCTGCGTATGGCATAGTCCGTGGGGAATCCCCAGATTTCCCGAGGTACTTGATCTAGTATGATACTATACCCGTACAACGTCGCTGTCCAGCATCCGGACTGATGTAGTCTGACAGTACTGCGCGCTACAACGTATTTAATGTGGAGATGGAGAGATGCAGTACATTGAGAGCATCTGCCGGGCAGGACTGCAGAGCCCAGAAGCACTTTCTTACGCGGTTATTTTAATCCTATTAAGCTTCGTTCTAATGTACTTTTTGCTCAAAGCCTGCCACTATACGATAGAGCCGTACGTTAGAATTGGGCATACCGCAGCTGTGCACATCCAGAGAATCCTGGGCAGCAGACCCCATTTTTTTGCAAAAGTTCTCTCCAATTTACTTTGGATTCAGGATTACACACATTGGAAGAAGGAACCAATCTTTGGTCATTCAGCCGCGGTAGGTGAAATTAAGGTACCCGTGCCTGGGTGATGAATAGCATTAGCTCCGATTTGATTGGGTTTATGCCGGGTCTGCATCTTGCGGTTCACAGTCTCACTTTTTCCACGATGTCACTCGTAACGGACGGAAACGTCCATGGCACTAACATCACCACTTTCACCCCGCTGATGTTCAATACTGCTCCGGTAAATCTCGATAAGCCACGGCTTTTTCCTGCTGCTTCTGTAGCATGGAATTATACCATCTCGACCCGGAGATTTATATGCGTAAAAGCTATTTATTGCCCAGCCGATTTTATCCTCGGTAATTACCAATTTGATAGTCTCGCACGGTTGGGGTGGCTGCAAATCCTTCAAACAAGGCTCTGACTCACAGTCCTCCTCGCTGGCGGGAAAGTGCGACTGAACCAGGAGCTTCAGTTTCACCAGAAGATTCCGTCCAAGAGCGTTCCGACTTTTTAAGAAAGGATGGGCTCCTGTGTTCCTTGGACAGAATCTTACTGAGCCTTACGGGTTAACTGGTGTTTTCAATGTTCTGACAGTAGTCCAACCAAGACCGCATCTTGGCAGTCTTGATAGTAGATTTGTACTTCTTCAAACAGTCCTTGTATGGCCGCGAGTATTTACATCTGTAGCAGATTTTGAAGATACCCCTGGTTAGCTTTCTGAGGCTGGAGATATCTTCATTCCACCACGGTGACAGTGTTTTTTAGCTGTTTTTAGCAGGGCACGAGATTTTAAAGGCGGTATTGAATACCTTTTCCAGAGCGCCGACCTTTGACTCCACTTCATCTGTCATGCCAATCTTACCAATTTGCGCACCGGAGGATTTGTTCTTGATTACTTGACCAAATTACCTTCATTCGATCCTCCTGGGGTCTCTGAAGGATTTGAAAGCGAGATCTAGACTGAAAAGTATCCAACTACGATTTGGGAAGGATCTCTGGTCAGACACTCTTCAGTTTTCCACGCTAAGAATCCCATTGCCGGTTAGCAGGGTGATGTCCAGGACCTCCTCCCAACCGTCACAGTTTTCCGAGCTGGGGAAATGAAGTTTGGTGTACTGCGGTACTGTTATACACCGATAGATTTGAATTAATAATAAAATCAAAGAATGACTCACCTCTCCTTGATTTTCGAGCTGCCCAAAGCGTATGCCTTGCACTGTCATTGCACCCTATCAACAAATTGGTCTTCTTTGTTACTATGGTGCTCGTTAAATCTCTTCTGCCGGGGCTGATCGCTCGTGATCTATGAAAGCCGAAGAAATATACACGTTCTCTGCCCACGACTGTTCCAGTTTGACCACGACTAGGTCGCTGGAACTCAAGTCCGGACACAGAAAAACATGCAGACTCTTCCTCGCGAGGGTACATACTTTAAGTCTGTCCTGATCAACGTCTCTTGTGCTATGGATTAAATTATAATATCTGCTTTGGAGTCCTTTCATGGTTCGGCCGCCTCTGACCCGAAGTTCCAGTATTAGTGTGATATCCAGTAGATTAACCGAGGCACATTTCGAGTGCTGCAGATTTATCTGCGTTACCCTCAGCATAATCCACTTGCGTGAGGGGTTCGTCAGTCCCCATCGGACCGTCGATCCTCATTTCTTCCAATAGCTTGTTGGCGGCGTCGCTGGATCCAGATCGTCGTTTGAGCGGAACACTTTCACCTTTGCGTTCCTGACTCCAAACCTCTCTTTATAGTCTACCGTTTCCAGTGCCTACTGGCACTTTCCGTTTATACGGATCAGAAAAGATGGGCTGTTTGTCGTCCATGGGAATTTTGAGATTTTTAAGGTGCAGGGATTGGACGAGCTTGTCCTTATCCATGCGAACTATTGGTAACTCGATGCGAGCGTCCGGTCTCCTGGAAATGCCGTCGTAGGGGATGACTTTGATAGTCGATAATTTGCTGAGATCTGATATGCCAAAGGTGGTGCGGTCAGTTATGCAGACGACGTTGCGGGATTTGTTAGGAGCCCTATGTCTACTAGGGGACGTCTTCTTATGGGAGCAACGCAAACCGTTCTGCTCTATGGCGCGGAGGTATGGACTCATGGTCTTGACAAGGAGGTGCATCGTAAGCAGTTTGCTCAAGTGCAGAGACAAACAGCTATGCGAGTAGCGTTTGCTTATCGCATTGTCTCAGAACCGGCCGTGATGGTTATCGCGAGAATGATCCTCGTTGCTCTCCTTGCTAAGGAGCGTAAAGCTATCTACAGTCGCAAGGGCGAATACTTAAGAGAGGTGGTTGCCCGTGAAGAACGTCAACGCACCCTTACCGAGTGGCAACTCTCTTGACAAAACGAGCCAAGGGGCTTATCGACAATTTAGACCAAGGGTTGAACCGAAAGCACGTTGAGATTGATTAATTCCTTAGCTAATTTCTAAGTGGGCATGGAGGTTTTCAGTCTTACCTGTACAAGATTGGGAAGGCGCGATCTCCTGATTTCGTATTCTGCAATGGAATGGCGGACGACGCCGAACACACCTCCCTCTCTGGTGCAAGGTGGGACGGCTTTATGCAGACATAGGAAACTCTCTCCAGACAACATTGTTAGAGAGATGCTGACAGATGGAGTCGTGCTGCGCATTACGTTCGGGCTCTTGTTGCTGCTTCTCTGAACTAACAACAACTGGTGAAAGGAATTCCCTGGCTCGAAGCCGGGAGAGCGGAAGGGCTAGTCCGAAATAATGCGTGAAAAAGTTATAGGCTAGTTCTCTGATGACAGGGAGGAGGGCAGGAGTCTAACACTCTAGCCTAGTGCATCAATCGGCCTAACAAAGTTAGAAGAAAAACTCGCTTCTATGCTACCAATCAGGTTACAGTCATTTCATGGATGTCAGATCTTCGTATCTCGCTCTGTAATAAATATACAAACTGCTTGCAAGGGACCAACATTCTGCCTTGAACTGACAATCTGCATTCAAATCCCTCTGGTTGTTATCCACATGTAAATGTACCCTCAATGACATCCCGCTGTTAATTAGATCTAGTCTAGCAGCAACTCAAAATGCCACCAATCGTATCACTTTCAACACTTCTGCGTAAAGTTCAAGGAAGCGAAAAATTCCCTAGAAAAGATACTTGAAATTCAAAACAATCTTTTCCATAAATACATATAGATACGTTTAATAGCCTGCAGTGAATTGAAAACCCTCAATGTCTTTTTATGGACGATCTAATGCATTATAGCAACATTTTAACATTTTATTGAAATACAAAGTCTAATAAACATTTTTATCGACAAATAAGTGTGAATATCAACAAAACTCCTACACAAGTTTGCCCGGCCATTGTTGGATTATGCTTCTGAATACAATACCGTGAATTGATGTTTATCATGAATTCTAAATAAATAAATATGTAAAATTGCAGCAAACATCCTTAATTCCACTTTTTTTATCTATTTTTTTTTTATTAAATTGAAATTCAAAGGTGAAGTGTAATAAAACGTGCAATAGCTTTGGCGGGAAATAAAGTTTTTTAACGATCTAAGCATAACCACTTGCATTATATAACCATTCACTGGTAGGAGAGGATGGTCTTCGATAACTGACAGCTTTCATTTAATTTATTTAATTAATTCTTTTATTCATGAATCTTTTTTCGCATTTTGAAAAAAATTAGGATTAAATTTGTAAAAATTTTCCAAGAACCAAAAGGGCGAAAGTGGTTATTTGGAACGAAAATAGGACCCAATTTGAAGGGAAGATTTTTGGTAACCCTCCTCCTCCTCTATAAATTCTTTCGCGAAAATATCAGGTGCATTATGCAGATTATAGTGATCTTTGGCGAGCATGCCTTCCACCGAGTTGTGGGTATACACGACTGGATTGCCCACGGTAGATTCGACTAGTTGTTCTTCGAAAAATAAATGAATTTTGCGCTACAAAACAAGCTATAGCGACTTCAGCATTAAACCCCGGAAAGCTCAAATAAAATGCTAGCCAAATAGTAGGTTATCCGTTCTTTAGTATCTTTTTAAGTTGTTCGGTATCTAATCTCTGCCTACATAGCAAACATTGAAGGCATTTCACCTTTAAGCATTTGGTTGCAGTCAGTCTGCAATTTGTTGTTCATTGCGATCAATCAGAAATCGATTTGAATCCAATTCGTGCCGATCGAAAAAATGAATACAAATGAATATCTTAGGCAGAAAGAAATTGGCAATTGATGGAAAAATAATAATAATTCGAAAAACGCGACTCAATTGAATTGTTCAATCCGAGCCTCATCATTAATAATGCTCCCTTCTAGTCAGCAATTAATGAACTGCGAGTAAAAGCAAGATATCGGCACTATCTAATCTATTTATCTACTTTATTGGCACGAGTTACATCGTGGAAACGTGAAAATCGTTAAAAGATATTTGCAACCTGTAGCTGTGTCGATTGATTGATGGGTTCGTATCATGGAATGCTACTGACACTGTCAGTGGATAATGCCTTCAAACTCACCGCGATACGAAAAAAGATACCAGAAAAAATCAGGGAAGTAAGCAAAAAAGATATGAGTATCTTTTCGCGAATTTATCGTGTACTTTGCTTCAGTTGTTGTCTGCACGAAATTTCACTTTCTACAACTGCACCTCTTCCAATTGAGCGCTGCCCACATCCGTTTAAGTACAGAAATATCTACAGTGCCCAATGTAGATAAAATTAATGTTTATTTGGACACGAGTACCTCCAACAGTTTTTTCTCCTTCTGTTGGACTTTTCCTTAGGTTTTTTCACGTTGCTCCATTTCATGTCTTCCAAAAGATAATTTTACGTTACATCATCAGAATATGATATGGAGAATGTGTAATGGTTTGCGTTTTTGCTTGACGGTCGGCAGGCATTTCTCCTGTGGATCAACTTCCTAATTATGGACGCCTATGCAGGTTTGGATGGTCAGCGAATTGATTGTTGTCAGTTGAATGGTGCGTTGTTCAGCAATTGATTTCGATGGGATTTGTTTCGGTTGGATTTGGTGATGTAAGAGGAACTTTTTCACTTTCCGGTGTTTGCTGTGTTTACCGCTGAAATGACCTTTGCCAAGTGTGGGAAGGTTCTCATCAAAAATATAGAAATGTGGACAGGAACTGGTACTTCAATATTTCCTTCTTAGGTAACTATTAGTCGCAGAAAAAATCACAGACAAGATGAATGGAGGAAGCCCAAAAATATTCTGCTTTTTGTGTTAAATGCATGATTAGTGACAGTCTTGACAGTCGACTTCAGTAGATTGTTTGACAGTAGAGACCAAAAGTTTAAAATGGAAGACAAGCAGTCCCCTGCCAGCTGTGAATCTATGGTCTTGTTAAATTATTGAAGGCCTGCATGGTAACGATCTGGAAATCTAACCCGTCGAGGGGTAGATCTCAATCGCAATCACGGTCGAGGTCTGCTTCACGAAAGGGGCGTTCGGGTAGCCACACGCCGGGTTCCTCATCGGCCGAAAGACTACTCTACTGCCAGATAAATCCTAGTGGAGAACCATAATAAGTTCTTCACATATACCCTCCCCGCCCAGAAGACTACCAGCCCCATCCTCTGGGGTTAAGACGCGGCGTTCTCCCCTCAGGAGATCGCCGAATTAAAAGCTCAGGGAGTTTCCAGCACCCTGAGCGATAAACTCTTTACCACGACCTATTAACCTTGACCTGTGGCTGGTCACTTTTGACGCAACATTCAACGAGCAAAAGTTTCGCAGCGTTAATCAATCAAACACATGATCGTTGGCTTCGAACAGATTAAGTAAAGTGTGACCTGCTTCATGGTCCAGGCGAGTACGCCAAAATGTCTGAGCAGGCACCTAAGTGCGTTAACTACGGGGACAACGATCAACGAACAAATTAGTCTGGTCGCCAAATAACGAGCCCCGTCTTCACCCGTCCGTCCGTGTCCTTAGCAGAAGCCTTATGAAGCGGGAACCTCCCCCCATGCACTTACCCGTATAACTATCATCTCCAATCCTGGGAAAATTTCAAGAATTCTTGCTGATGTTCAACTCAATGGTCGATATCTTGGCATCTATTAATGGACATTAAGATAATCGTGTTGAACATCAACTTCATCATCGGCCGAGCTTCGACATGAGTTCGAGCAGTCTTGACGAGCACAAACTCCATACAGTTCTCCTATGTGAAACTACGTTGAACTATAGATACAACGCGTCCTTTCCAAATTTCAAACTCTTCCGAACTGACCGCCACAGGCTAACCCTTAGGGCCGGAAGACCTGCGGTGGAACAGTCGTCCTAATCTCCGAACAATTCCCAGCCACACAAATACACCTACTTCTCAATACGCTCAAAACTACTGGAGTCACCCGCATCTCCTTCGAATCCCCATGCCCAAAACAATCCCTCGACACGCACGACTTCATCCCCATCAAGTCCCTCTGCGCCACAACGGAAAACAATGGTCCTTTATTATCGGTGGAGACCCCAATGCAAAACACCCGTCCTGGTTCGATGCACGGACGAATCAGAACGACGAACATCTCCATCGTTTCCTTACAACCTCACAATCCCACCATCAACCTAGCTTATTTCAGCCCGCCCTTTCCAACCTTCAACAAAGGCTACTACCATTCCTACCTAGACCACTTTCTGATTAGCAGTAACCTAACAGTTATTCCAAACCTAAATACTTTTCCCTTCCTCAGTCAATGGCATCAGTGACCAAGATGCCATAATCCGAAATATCAAGCTCCGAGGCAGAGTTATTCGTTCCACCTTCAGTCCCCGCAAACTGGAAACACATCAACCTGTCCCGCAAAGCTAAATTTCAACCTTTCCTACTCCCATCCAGCAGTACAGTTTCCAACGACATCATCGACCAAACAGTCCGAAGCAATTCGGCAAGTATGTGACGAACTGACCCCATCTCGTCCTTTAAACTACCGCAACCTCCATTACCCTCCCTGATGATATCCTAAACGATATCAAATACAAAAAGACCCTCAGGCGGAGACAAGTGGAGATACTCTCTGCAATTCTCTCATCTATTTTCAAAAATCCGTGAATTGGACAGGTCCACCCGCGAAAGAGTCCTGACCCTCTACACCCAATATATCCACAACCGCCTCTCTAACACCGAATTGAACCCTGGTACATGCAGGGAATTCCGGAAAACCTGCTCGCATTTAGGCAAATCTGTCCAGCAAAATGCGACCCTACCCCAAAACATCCCCCTACAGGAAAGGCGAACGTCCTCGCTGACCACTTGCTTCAACCACACCACTGCACCCTCCACTGCCGTGAACCATGTTTCGACAGCGAGGTAAGCGGAAAAATTGCCCAACTCCTTTCCCTCCCTTCTTTCCACATCCCTCAACCTACACAAAATCCCATCAAACAACCACTCGCCGACCTAAGTCAGCGCGGCAGCACTCTCCCCATCCACTTTGTCAGGCCAGACTCCGTCCTTCGCCACCTCAAAAAATAAAAAAATTCCCACCATCGTCCTAAAGTAATGCGCTCCTAGCATTGCTCTCATCATGTCCTCCATGATCAACCACTGCCTAATAAATGCCCACTTCCCAACAGATTGAAACGGTGTTCGGATAGTTCCTATCTCAAAAAAGAACCAGAATCCTCTAAATCCCGATAGCTACAAGCCTATCTCGATCCTATCATCTTCCACCAAGATCCTCGAGCGAACAATAAAAGCAATGACAGCATTGTGACTCCAATCGCTTACTCCCCGATTTTCAATTCGCCAACCGAACCAAACACTTCGTTGAGCAAGCATTCCTCGTGCACAAATCGGACGTCCTCCTGGGCCTCAACCGAAAGGCGACGACCATAGCCTGCCTCCCCGACATAAAGAAGGCATTCGACTCCGTATGGCAATACGGACTCGTTTATAAGTTTCCCAGAGTCCTTCATTTCCATCCGCATCTCTGCAAGCTAGCTTTCCTGACGGGCGGAAATTCCAAGTCCAACTTCAACAGCATCTCTCTTCTCACTACTCAAGCCCGGCAGGCATCCTTCAGGGATCAGTCCTCTCCGCCCTCTCCCTCTTTTCCCTGTTCATCGCAGACCTACCCAAACCAACCCCATGAAGAGGGCTCTTGTTTCTAGCTTAGAGCCCATGTGCTATCTAAAAATCCGGGATCTTGACTGCCTCACAGAAGAGGTCGAAGTGGAGGAGGCGATAAACTGTGAATCACCAGAGGTAACCAATGCCCGGATAGGTATCACCTCTGTAAATGCTCCAGGTCAAAAACTCGTCATGGTAGAAGTCCACGAGCAATATGTGAGAAAACTCCTTAGCAGCGGGAAAACCAAAATTGGATGGGTAGTATCCAGGATATGAATGCAGATAGTCCCCACCAAGTGCTTGAGGTGTCTGCACTGTGGACACATGCTCGCTGCAGGCCCGGGACTATGTTCAATCTTCAGGACGGAGCCGGAAAGGGCTAGGGCGCGAATGGCATGATTCATATTTTACAAACTAACATGCACCGGTTGCTACTACAGTCCCTGCGGAGGTAAATGCTGATCTAGTGCTAATCAGCAAGCAATACTGAAACAGGAACCTGGCTTCATAGCATCTCGGCTTATCGGGCACCGCTGTCATCTGGGTTCGGGACGACGTTCGACTTCGTATTCCTGTCGAACACCGATTCGGTGTTTAGGGATAACGTTTTTTAGCGTTCACCTGACGCCAAACGGGACGATGCCGAACTTTCGGCGCCGGCTTGATGCTCTGAAGGACGCCGTTTTGATAACAGAGGGACGAATCCTGGTAGACGATGATTTTACTGCTGGGGCCCTTGAATAGGGCATGCCTCAGCCAGACTCCATAGGGAAATCGATTTTGAAAATAGCGGCGAGAACCGGGCTCGTAGTTTTAAACACCGGATCCACGCCAACGTTTCGGCGCCCAGGCTGTGAAAGAAGTATTCCTGACATCACTTTTGCCTCGGAATCTCTAGCATCATCGGTGGACGGATGGCCAGTCCTAGAGGACTTCTCGGCAAGTGATTGTGGCGCGGCAGGATTCGCAGCATTCGAAATTTATTTCGAATGTTGCGAGCGAATAGATGGCGCGGATCTATCCACTTTGCGTGGCACACCAAGGGAGTGGAAGATCGCAGTAATCATAATTACCTGTCACTGAATTTAATTATTCAGTTGGACTTAAAAAAAGATATCAAGTTGGGAATTGAACAGAAAAGTCTTTTTGAGTTCGTTGAATTAAAAAGAATGTTAAGTGTACATTAATGAAAACAACATATGAATTGTTAACTTAAAAAATATCTTAAATATTTATAAGGATTGTTGAAATGAGAAGTGGTGTTAATTACTTAACGGATTATTAAAAAAAAAAGTAATTGGATTACTTAATGATCACCAGTATATCGCATTCGAAGTGGTTGACACTACTTGCCGGCGAGCACCAACCCGACGCCCCCCCTACCTGTGGAATATCACAAGGGTGAAATCGGGAAGCTCGTCGAAGCTCTTGAAGCAGGTAGAGCCGCGCTAGAGGGTGCTGCGGGGCGTTATAGCGTCGCAGTTGACACCGTCGTAAATTCAGTGATGAACCTGATAATGAGGGCGTGTGAGACTTCCATGCCCCGGAGACGCCTCAGCTTTGTTTTGGCTTCTTCTATGGACTTGTAAACGACAGAAATTACCGTCCTACGGAGGAAGTGTCACAAGCTCCGCCGTTTGGCACAACGTTTACACGCCAACAACGAGGTATGCGCCATAAAGGCACAGTATAGAGTAGCAAAAAGGAGACTCCGCGGCGCGATAAATGAAAGCAAAGCTCGAGGGTGGCAGAGCCTGGTCAACAACGTGAATGAGGACACGTGGAAATTTGGCAATAAGTTTTTCACCCGGAAAATTGGGGCTCTGTGTGGCTCTACATACAAAGTACCGACCAGATGGATGCATTTTACGGGCATTTTTCCGCAGAGATACTGTACAAGTTGATGTCAATAGCGCGGAAAGCGTCGAGGTAGGCCTCCTTTTCACAATAAGAGAGCTCGAAGAAGCGGTTGTCACTATGAAAAACCAGAAGGCGCCCGGTTATGATGGCATCCCGGCGGAAGTTTACAAACTGGTGTTTCGCCAACGGCCAGACTTGCTACTTGATGCGTTCAACGCTTGTTTGAAGGATGATATTTTCTCTTGTCGCTGGAAAGTGGCCAGACTCGCGCTGATCAGCAAGGGTGGAGGCGACTCGGAGCTCCCGTCTGTATACCGACCGCTGTGTACGCTTGACAGTGCTCGAGAAGTTCATCAGCAGTAGACTCGCTGAAGCGATCCACGTTACCAGGGACTTATCCCCAAGGCAGTTCGGGCTCAGAACAGGAAGATCCACAATGGATGCTATTATGGAGCTCGTAGATGCGGCTCATCGAGCCGAGGCACACAACCGCCGATCTCGATGGATAGTGCTCCTCATAACGCTTGATGTCAGAAATGCCTTCTATTCCGTAAGACAGACAGATATGCTCGGCACATTAGAAACCTCATTCCACGTGTCAAGCTATCTCTTGCAGATATTGGGGGATTCTGTTAATGACCGTTCCCTGCTCTATGAGACGCTAGAGGGCCAGAGGAGGATAGAAATCAGGTCGGGAGTAGCACAAAGATCCATCCTAGGGCTGGACCTCTGGAACGCTTCCTACGATAGTCTGCTGCAACTCGATATGCCCGAAGAATCACGCCTTGCCGGTTATGCAGACTACGTTGCGGCAGTTCTTGCCGGGCGCACTGTTGAACAGGTGCAGAGCAGACTTGTTATATTGATGCGACAGGTAAGCAAACGGCTGACTGCTTATGGTTTTTGCCTTCCGTTGGAAAAAAACTGAAGTAGTCATCTTGACCAGAAGGAGAATTGGGACCCTGCGTCCCGTATCAAACGGCGAGTTGACTATAGAGTCAAAACCACCTTGGTTTAGTGCGCAATTCGAGGATAAGCTTCTTCAAGCAAATCAAAGCAGCAGCGGACAGGGCTGCAGCTGGAACCTCGGCTTGGAGTCGACCAATGGCGAATGTTTGGGGCCCTATATCTGCTAGGAGATGTCTCCTTATGGGAACAACGTAGTCGGTTCGGCGGTGATGCATCATAAGTGCCTTACTCAAGTGCAGAGACGGGGAGCTTTGCGAGTGCCGCCTGCTTATCGCACCGTCTCCGAATTGGTCGTGATGGTGATCGCGGGAGTGATCCTCGTTTCCTTCTTGCGAAGGAGTGCAAAGCTATCTACCACAGTAAGGGCGGAAACGTAAGAGAGGTGGTTGCCTGTGAAAAACGTCAACGCACCCTTACCGAGCGACTACTCTCTTGGAAAAACGAGCCAAGGGGCAGATAGACTGCGCGACTCATCAATAATTTAGATCCGTAGCTGAACCGAATGCACGGTGAGATTCCTTCCGTATCCAACTTCTAATTGGGCATGGAAGTGTTCAGTCTTCCCTTGGAGGAAGGCCCGATCTCTTGATTATGTGTTCCACAATGGAGTGGCGGACGACGCGGAAGACACGTTTTTTTTGTTACGAAAGGTGTGACCGCTTTCGTCAGCAAATTTATACAGAGACAGGTGAGCTCTCACCACACAACATTGTCAGAGAGATGCTGAAGGGCGCTGACAGTTGGAGTCTTCTTGCGCATTATGTTCGGGCTCTTCTTAGTGCGAAGAAGATTGAACTCGACCGCCGGAGGGACCGGATGATAAGGAGTTCCCTGAACTAACAACTCTCTTCCTTTCCTGCTGAATTCATATTTGGACGAGCTTTACCGGTACTTCCCCCGTTGAAAATTCTTCCTAAACCTAGCGAAATGCGAAACTATCGTATTCTGCGATGACGCCGAAAATAAGGAATGACATATGAACCCTATCCCTCAAAATTCTAACAGTAAATGAAGTCATCTACCACCTAGTAACTATGAATTCCCGCCTATCCCACTCCCCACATACCACAGAGGCACTAAGCCGTGCAACTGGTGCATTCAAATCCCTTTGCCCAATCCTGAAATACAACGTCGCAATACCTCCGAAAGGCAGACTGTTTTGCTATAAACAGCTTATCCGTCCCCTCCTCATTTTCTGGTCCGACAATTACCCTACCCAAATCGAACGGCTCCGACTCAAACAGCGCAGAATTCTACACCACTCTTCCAACACCTACAAAAATGAAGACCGCTCCAAATATATCTCCAACCAGATCCCCTACGACTCCTGCCAAACGCCCCACATCGACGCCGTCGTAGCCCGTCGTCACCTCAACTCCTCAATAAATGACGATCCCAGCCTAATCCACTTATCTCCCAGGCTATGCACATCGAGATCGTCGAAGAGAATCTTTTACGAACTCATCTGTTCCCCCAAACCCTATTATCTCTTCAGACCGCAAATCTCCTTTTTGACCCCGACGGTAGAGTAGTCTCCTACACCGGCAATTACCCCTCATACTAATTTTTGAAAAATCACCCATCCCCAGCACTAATCCTAGGTTCCTACCCAAACTCCTAGTTCCTCCTCCACCCGCTCGTTTTTAAGGTGTTGTGTAATTTTTTGTTCATCATATATAGTCATGTGGGGTATCAAATCAAAGGCCTCGGTCAGTACTTTTCGAAGTCGGTCTTCGTTTTGACATTTGTTAGAAAGGTCAGGGATGCGGGGGTTGAAATTGATCATTTCTTTAAGGCCGCCATTCTCAGAAACTACACAACCGAAAAATCTGAAAGTTGCCACTATATGGTGCCTAGGCTCCGAAATACCTTTCGTACCGATATCTCTCCAAATAAAGTTAGTAATAGTACATTACTATAATGGTTAGTAATTGGCAGGAAGACCCCTCTTGAGTTCATCCTAGAATCACGTAGGCTATAGCATAGAACATGATCCTACCAAATTCCCGATTTGTTTTTAAGGTTTTGTTTGCGAAACAAAACTTTATTAAAATCAGTTCAATGTCTGTCTGTCTGTCACACGCACTTTTCTCAGAAATGGCTATACCGATTGACACGAAATTTGGTGAGAAGGTGGGAACTGTGAACGCCCAGACATGCAGTGAGTGATATCCTTCTACGTTGAGATTTAGGGGGGTCCGCACACATGTAATTTTTTCACCGAATATAGCCATGTGGGGTATTAAATGAAAGGTCTCGATTAGTACTTTTCGAAGTCGGCCTTAGTTTTGAGATTTATTAGAAAGGCGGGGAGTGGAGTGGAAAAAGTCGTGAAGCAGCTTCTATATGGTGCCCAGGCCTTAAAATACTCTCCACATCGATATCTGTTCAAATTAAGTTAATAATAGTATATTATCATATTTTTGGCACAATTGAGCCCCCTTAAGTCTATCTCAGATTTATAAAAGTTGGTAGTAGTATAACATATAATATGAAGCCCATTATCCCCAAGTTTGATCAAAATCATACTATTAGTAACAAAGTTACAGTAGCTCAAATTTGACTTCACCGTGCAACCAAATAACAATATCACACTAAAGTGGGTAGTCAGACATGCTAAATGCATATACATAACGCACTCAATTTCCGGTTTCCCGATTTGTTTAATTAATTAATATTGATCACCACTCCAAAAATTTGCGCCTAATTTAGCTTAAATTAAGGAAAATCAAATAATAAATATTTATTCCAAAAAAAAACCTTTATCCCACGCTGGAGGCCAGTTTATAACGAGCCTGAACCATCTGAGTCAAAAATAATAGCTAACTCAGATGTTTTGTTGAAGATGCTGGGAGTCCTGAGTCCGTACCCACTTTGTGACGGACCGGATCACTTGGGAAGCAACTTACTTTCTCTTTTGTAGTCTATGGATTCCTCTTTTCTGGGTTAAAAACCCAAGTTTTGAAAAAAGAACGAAAAAGTTGACTGACAGTTTCGTCCAGGGCAGAGGCAACTCATCAGACGCTGCCTTACCTCTGCCCTGGGAGCAGCGTGACGTAATGGGTACGAATTATATTCAAATGAAATCCGTCATAGGTTCAGACCTAAACCAGGCCGAAGAAAATTTTTTGTTGAAGATGCTGGGAGTCCTGAGTCCGCACCCACTTGGTGACGGACCGGACCACTTGAGAAGCAATTTACTTCCTCTTTTGAAGTTCATGGACTCCTCTTTATATTTTATTTAAATGAAGCGATTACCATCTGTCGTTACTTTCGGTCATGCTGCTTCCAGGGCAGAGGTGAGTCAGCGTCTGATGAGTTTATCCCACGCTGGTGAGTCAGCGTCTGATGAGTTGCCTCTGCCCAGGACGAAACCGTCAGTCAACTTTTTCGTTCTAACTCCGATGGTTATTTGGTCATCATCCAACCGTCAGGTTCACTGCAGGGTGTTTAGTGATGAACCTACATGAAGGATTCATAATACCCCCCCCCCGCATCGGCTGCCTAAGATTCATAAAGGAGCTCATACCACTTAGATCAGTAAATAATGCATTCCCTAGGATCCAAGTAGTATAGCACTCCAGAGACTAAAATTGTAGACTCTTGATTGCCTTCAGTTTATTCCAATCTTTAAAAGAGGAAGCATTGAACAATCAGGAAGATCATATAAAGAAGGATCATCATAATCAAACAGCTTCAATGGAGTCATTAACCAAAGTAAAGAGATTTGAATCACTGGTGGAATCATACTATGAGATACAACTTAAATCGGTAGCGGTATCTAAATTCCATTCAAGAACGCTATCCAACCTTCCATTTATGCAATAAAAACTGCTGTAATTGCTCTTGTTTGGTGTTAATTGCTTCATTAAAATGGACTCGTTTCACGCTTCCAAGTAAGGCCTTAAACCAAGCCATAAACCGCATGCGCCATTGTTAGCAATGTCGTCTGGCACACCATCTTCAAAATGAAATCGGATTAAAAATTGCATTGTCAACATCACCAACAAACGACCCATCCAAAAAAAACCCAAACCAGAAATCCATAAAATTTGTCCAAAATTAATTCTCATCACACATCACCATTTTGGAAGTTTCAACCGAAATTGGAAACTTATTGACGTGTTGTTCCGCAAAATCGTAAATCTAGGAATGCATTTTTGCAGCCATGTTAGCTGTTTCCTCGCGAATTTTCTTTTTTTTCAGAATCTCACAAGGAAAAATGTTTAATTGACGCGAATGGGACGTTGTCGAAATGTAAATGAGATCAAAATAACATTTTTTCGTCTAAATAAAAGTGAAATCGGTTGTTTTATCTTTTTGTCAAGATATCTTATGTTGGAGATAAATAAATAAGGTAAAGACATGGTGGTAAGGTGAGACTTGTAAGCTGGTCGCTATGCATGTTTCCTGCGGGCGATTAGGGTGTTAATGGTGTTGATGATGAATCATGTGAGGTAGTGAAAGATACAAAACGGTTTTAGTGAAAAGTTTCGGAAGATAGTATCACGGATAGCAAATTTGTGTTAGCAATGTTTCAAAAGCTTGTTGTGAATGTATCTTTTTATCTACAAGCTTGTATCGGCTTTAGAAATTTGCTTTGAGATGGATCCGAAGATTCTAATCCGGCCAACAGCATGGTATTGATTGTTTCCCTTTCTTGGGATAGTCTTTCTTGAGCCAAAATCACGTTGGATTCATGTAACTGGAGACCCTCCTCCTAACCATAATCATACCGACCCTAATCGATATTATTTAACCCAACACAAAGCTAACCGATCCCCTGTAACTTAAACAAAAACTAGATTAGCCATAATTAAGTACTCACCACTAATTATACAGCAATCGCGCTAAGGTCTCGTATTTTCAACAAGGTCTGGCAAAAACCTCAACCACAGATACAATTTCGTCAATCAGATTCATGAATGCATCTGAAAAATTGTCACAGTTCGAATCTGAAAGTGAAAGAGAAAAAATAAAGATATGAAAACACGATGGTTGGATAATTTTGCAATATGTGGTGCTTTAGGTATGGTGACCATTGGCAAAAATGAATTTGGAAATAGGGTAATGGACGAATTACGGTTATTATGTAAGAAGAGGCGACACTGGGCTATGATTTATGATTTTGGCGATTAGATTGTCTGGGTCAATGTAAAGTGGAGATTGTTTGCTTTGAAAGTTGAAGATGTGGCATCAGCTTGGAACTGAAAATTGCTTAGCATAGCTTCTGTGCATACTTAATATGCAAATGTACCATCACACTATGTAGTGGAGATTCGCGCAAAATGTCTGAATCATCAGATATAATTGGAGTGCACTAAAAAGTTCGCGATTCGGAACTCTATCCAGCATTTCCGCAACAGTACGCTGTCGGACTACCAACTAAACCAGCCTGGAACCGTTTGACACATTACTTCGGGCTAGTCCTCCCGCTCTTCCGTCTTTGGGAGCCTTCAAGTCAGGGAATCCCTTTCACCAACGGGAGGGGAGGGAGAGAGTTGTTAGTTCAGGGAACCCCTTACCGTCTGATCTCTCCACCGGTGGAGTTCAATCTTCTTCGCAATAACAAGAGCCCGAACATAATGCGCAACACGATTTCAGCTGCCAGCGCTCTTCAGCATCTCTCTGACAATGTCGTCTGGAGAGGGTTCTCATGTGTCTGCATAAAGCTGCTAACATAAGCCGTCCCACACCTCGCAAGAGAAAAACGTGTGTTCAGCGTTGTCCGCCGCTCCATTGCAGAAGACAAAATCTAGCGACCACGCCTTTCCAATCCTGTGCAGGTAAGACTGAAAACCTCCATGCCCACTTAGAAGCTGGGTAAGGAAGTAGTCAATCTCACCGTGCATTCGGTTCAACCCCGGATCTAAATTGTCGATGAACCGCCCAGTCCATCCGCCCTTTGGATGATTTTGCCAAGAGAGTTGTCATTCGGTAAGGGTAGGTTGACGTTCTTGACGGGACCTCTCTTAAGTTCTCGCTCTTACAGCGGTAGATTGCTTTGCGCTCCTTGGCAAGGAGGACAACGGGGATCACTCCCGCGATCATCATCATAGCCGGTTCGGAGCTGGTGCGATAAGCAGACGCCACTCGCAAAGCTCCCCGACTTAAGATGCACCTCCTTGTCAAGGGCATCAGCCCATACCTCCGCGCCATAGAGCAGAACCGACTACGTAGCTCACATAAGGAGACGTCCCCTAATAAATATAGGGCCCCAACGTTCACCATAAGCCGACTCAAGGTCGCGACTCCAGCTGCAGCCCTGTCTGCTGCTGCTTTGATTGGCTCGAAGAAGTTCATCTTCGAGTCGAGCATTAAACCAAGGTATTGAATCGCTTGACTCCGTTTTGACTCTATAGTCAAAACCGTGACCGTTTTGACTCTATAGTCAACTCGCTGATAGATATAGGACACCGGGCCGGAATTCTCCTTCTGGTCAAGATGACTACTTCGGATTTTTCCAGTAAGTGGGGCAACGTCGTCTGCATAACCAACCAAGCACGACTCTTCAGGCATATCGAGTCTCAGCAGATCATCGTAAGAAGTGTTTCAGACCCTACTCCCGACGTGATTTCCATCCTCCTTTGGCCCTCTAGCGTCGTATAGAACAGGAAACGGTCTTTCAGATAATCCCTCAATATCTGCAAGAGATAGCTTGGTACGTGGAATGAGTTTTCCAATGTGCCCAGCTTCAAGCATTATGAGGAGCATTATCCATCGAGACCAGCGGCTGTGTGCCTCGGTTAGATGAACCGCATCCACGCCCTCCATAATATCATCCACTGTGGATCTCCCTATTCTGAACCCGAACTGCCTTAGGGATAAGTCCCCGGCAGCGCGAGATCGCTTCAGCGAGTCTACTCCTGATGAACTTCTCGAGTACTTTCTCGGCCGTGTCAAGCATACACGACGGTCGGTATGCAGACGGGAGCTCCGAGTCTTCTTTACCCTTGTTGATCAACGCGAGTCTGGCCACTTTCCAGCGACAAGGAAAAAGGCACCCCTTCAAGTAAACGGTGAACGTCTCAAGCAGCAATTCTGGCCGCTGGCGGAACACCAGTTTGTAAACTTTCGCCGGGATACCATCAGGACCTGGCGCCTTCTTGTTTTTCAATATGAGAACAGCTTCTTGCAGCTCCCTCATTGCTAAAAGGGGGCAATCTTCGTCGTTTTCCGCACTATTGACATCAACCCGTACAGGATGTCTGGTAAACAATGCCCGTATAATGCGGTCCATCTGGTCGGAGTATGCGGGGCCTCCGCAGAGCCCCAATTTTCCGGGTGACAAGCTTATAGCTAAGTCCCCGCGGATCCTCATTCACCTCGTTGACAAGGTTTTGCAAGGCGCGAGATTTGCTTTTTTTATAGCGCTGCGGAGTCTCCTTTTTGCTGTTCTATACTGTGCCTTCATAGGGCATGCCTCCTCGTTGGCGTGCAAACGTTGAGCCAAACGGTGGAGCTTATGGCACTCCCTCCTTAGGTCAGCAATTTCGGCCGTCCACCAATACATAGAAGGCTTGCCGCGACTGGGGCCGCTGCGGGGCATTAAAGCGTCAAACGCCGTCGTTGGCAGGTTCATCATTGAATTTACGACGGCGTCAGTAGCAAGTAGCGTGAACCACTTCGAACGCGATGTACTGGTGATCACCTGCCGATAAGCCCACTAGGACTCGCCACCCATCCACCGATGATGCCAGAGATTCCGACGCAAAGTGACGTCAGGAATGCTTCCTTCACAGCCTGGGCGCCGAAACGTTGGCGTGGATCCGGTGTTTAAAACTACGAGCCCGGTTCTCGGCGCCATTTCCAGAATCCCTTTCCCTCTGGAGTCTGACTAAGGCATGCCCCATTCAAGGGCCCTGGCATTAAAATCACCGCCTATCAGGATTCGTCCCTCCGTGCTCGAAATGGTGTCGTCAAGAGCATCCAGCCGGCGCCGAAAGTGCGGCATCGTCTCGTTCGATGTCAGGTAAACACTAAAAAACGTTATCCCTAAACACCGGATCCAGACAAACCCGTTCTCTCGGCCTTTGAAAAAAATACGAAGTCGTCCCAAACCCAGATGGCGGCGGTAGCCGACAAGTCGAGATACCTAGAGGCCGGGTCCTTTTTTCGCTAATTAGCGACCAGTTCCGCAACGAACTGTGCTAGCAACTGGTGAGCGGTTGAACCGCGGTGCATGTTAATTTGTAAAATGCGGATCATGCCATTCGCACCCTAGTCCTTTCCATTTCCGCCCAAAAGATTGGACACCGTCCCGAGCCCGCAGTGTGTGCGACGTTCTCACCAGATGCGCCACGATCCCTGCGGAGAACGCACTTCTTGCTTTCGTTGCAGGTCTCGCTTGATGGCCTACCTGGCCGCATCTCCAGGATGCTGTCCGGTACCTTGCAAGCTGCTGACGTGTGTCCATAGTCCAGACACCTGTAGCACTTGTTGGGGATTATCCGCATTCGTACCCTACATACTACCCATCCAAATTTTGATTCTCCCGCTGCTAAGGAGTTTGCTCGCATATTTCTCGGGGACTTCCACCACGCCGAGTTTCTGGCTTCTGGCATTTACAGAGGTGATACCTATCCGGGCATTGGTTACCTCTAGACATTCACGCTTTATCGCCTCCTCCACTTCGACCTTTTCTGTGAGGCAGTCAAGATCCCGGATTTCTAGAGAGTGCATGGGCTCTAGGCTGGAAATAAGAACCTTCTCCCCCAATACCCCTTGACCGTTCCGCAGAACGTAATTTTGCTAGCCGTGTTTGGGTCCAATTCAACGAGGACTCCGCCACCCCTCGTTTTCCGTATGGAAGACACCTCTGCTCCATTGTCTTCGGGTTCAATCCTGTAGCGGATTTCACTAAGGACTTCCGCAAATGTCTTGCCTTCCGTCGGCTTAACGAGCAGACCCGACAGTCTAGTCCTTCTTCGTTTCCTCGTCTTTTCTGCTCCTGGCTTTTGGTTTGCAGCCTCTTTGTCTTTGGACAGACGTGTTTCTGGTGGCGTCGTCAGCTGTTTCCTTTTTTCCTGCTTCGCTTTTTTTGGGGCCCTGGAAATTACTTCGATAAAGTCTCCTTCAGGCCCGTCGTCCTTTTTTCGCTTTTTCCCCAGTTCGCTTTGCAGTGGGCTATCTGCGGTCTGTTTGACGCAAGCAGCATTCCCAGCGGGGAATACGGCTGTTTCTTCTCTCCAATCATCTTCCGCTGCTCTCCACGTTCACCGTGCGGTCCAGTACTCCCTCCAGTTCCATCAGTCCGTTTATGACGCCTTTGCTGACGTTCCTCTAGAGGAATATTGCTGACCGCATACGTTTCACCACTGCTGCACATTTCCTGATGATCTTTCCTTTTTCGGCTCTAACCAGGACGGTCGACTGCACTTCCACTCGGTTTGTGCCCGAATCCATCTGCTCAGGACTAACGATTCTGACTGGGTTTTTCTTCGGAACAGGAGCACTGCAAGGTATTGGAGTTGCCATCCCGCACGGTCAGTCGCACCACTTGATAAGGCTTTCTCTTTATTTCGGCGCCCCGGTGTCCCATCGGATATGTCATCGCCCAAACGCACTCAACTCTTCCTCCTTCCCTGTTGTTTCGTCAATTTTTTATTAATTTATTTGTATTCTTCATGGAAAACTCACCAGCGCATCGTGTGCAAGGGAGCGGGCCGCAAAAGTCAGGAATGTGGGTGTACCCTCGGAGAACAGCCCTACCCGACTTCCCTGAGGCCTGACTTACGCTTAGCTGATCCCGGAATTCACGGACGAATCAGCGCTCGCTCGGGGTAAGGCGGTCTATTAACACCGATTCAATGCACACTACCCGACCAGGATCCCGAAGGGGCTGGCTCCTGATACACATTACAACTACCACCTTGGCAGAGCTACGCTCACATCACCCTATCGACGTCGACAAAGAGCTGTCGACGGCTCCGGAAACTCCCAGTGTGTCCCGACGTATACCCGTCATTCGCGGTTCGCTCTTCACCGAGAAGCTTTCGTTAACGATCCGTTAACAGTCGCTGACAACCCCTAACAACTACGATGTTGGTCGGCTACCTGAAAACCCCATACTTCTTAGTAAATATTTTCTGGTTCCACATAATGGAATTACACCAGTTCCATCCACATCACCAGATTCCCTTTTTTTGCTATTCTTGCTAGAGGCGCTGGAGAAGGTTCTGGCAGGCAAGCCTGTAGCCCTTCTCCTTTGCGGCTGAAGGTTCCTTCTGCCGGGCCTTCTTCTCCCATTTTTTGGAAGAGTTGGGCAACAGTATCACCGACAGACCCGCCGTAGCCAGGTTTCCATTTCCTCTCCTGCTATACTATCCTTTCTGGCTGGTCATACCGTAAGCACCGGCCGGGTGCAGGTTTTCCACTGAAGTGGACAGCCTGTCCTTACAGATTTCTTCGTGGGGGAGCGTGAATCCGGTGTCGCCTCTAACGTACATGCCTCGAATTCGACCTGATTTCTCAAAGCCGCGGGTGGATTCGAAGTCTGTGACTTCTTACCACTTGGAGAGTTACAATCCTTTGTAGAAAAAGGATCTGAAGGTCAAGAAATGATCGCAAAACCCGGACCGAAGTACAAGGAGAGTCTTTTGAAATCAACTTGGCGATAGTTGACTGGTGAATGGTGCAAACTGTTATGGAAATATTTGGCTGAATTATAGAGGAATCCGAGGGAAGGGACAAAATATGTAGAGGAAAAAGGAGTCGAACTCATCTTTCACTGACTGCAAAGTTCAGATTTTTCTTCTCAGGGCTAACTGCTGTTTCTAGGTTTTTTGATTGGATTATTTGTAACAGATTTTGATCTCTCTGGTTTGGATCTCTCCTACATAAAAATCCAATTGAAAGCAAGAAAGTTATGTTGCTAAAGAAAACACTGAGTGGACTCATCATTAACATTTCCACAGCTAATCATATCAATCAAATATCACAATCCAATCCACTCTCTGCCCGAAATTATCCTTGAACTGCGTTCATCGAATCGATAAATCAGAAAACGATTTCGAATGAAAATGAACCCGATTTATTGGCTATAAATCAAGAGACTAACGAATATATATCAAGTGTGCATACCATTGACGATTAAGAGTTCAACCAAAGACGGAGTCTTAGTCCCATTCGCAAAAAAAATAATCATTTTATCATATTTGGATAAATCCGAAACTCCCAAGAGCGAATTACCTCGTCACAAATACATAATTTTCGATAATTTCGGAAGGTTTTGGTATATATTTTTTAGCAACATTCCTCCGTGGTACATTCGTTGTAAAATGAGAAAAATAAGTTTTTAATAATGGACATGAGCTGACTTCATTAATATTCAGACTTCCTTGTTGGTCTTCCTGGTATGACCGGCCGTGTTTATGTCATTGAAATTTTTAGATTCATAATTGGGTTAGTTTTTCGCAAGTTTTTTGTTCCCTTACCTTGCAAGGACGTGGCGAGAATTTCGTTATTATTCGATTTTATTTTGCAGACAGTTCTAGCGGATTATCTGGGCTTAAAAAAAGAACAGATTTACGACCAAAACCTTCACAGCACCGAGTCTATAGAGATACAGAGATTTGAAACTTTCTTGACTCCAAGTTGTCCTGAGCTAAGGGGTTCATTCTCAAGATGGACGGTATCTATCTTTTTGAGCACTGAAGAATGAAACCTCAGCTACAGATGCATCAGTGTTTAAGGAGTTAAATCTCCCAAAGATTCAGCGATTTTCTCCATTGAAAGGGAAAACGCCGGTCAACGCTCCAAATGACCCACTTTAGGTTTAATCCCTGCATGCTCCGAAAGAAACCAAACACCAATCATGTCTCCAACTTAAAGATATTTCTCTTAATCAGATAAAACGCTTTCCGTGGGTAGTTTGACAAGTTTTTTCCCTAAACAGTCTCGTCTTTAGTTTGTCTTTTGTTGACTTGTTTTATTTGTGAAAATCGAAATCACCGGAGCCATAAAAAAAGCATGTGGTCGCTGCAAGTTTAAGGTCACACACTAGATAAATCTAATTATGATGAATAGTGGATTAAGTGATTACCTATGGGCATGGAGGTAGGTATGACGTAGAGCTAAATATGGATATTAAGCTGGCGAGGCGGCTCCGAAATTGAAACTTGAAAGCATCGAAAATTGATTTTGATTAAGCATATGAGTGTGGGCCTCAGATAGTCAAGACAAAGGAGGAAGAAAAGTAAGCGGAGTAGATAAAAAAATCAAACGTTTTTATTATTAATTGGAGAAAATGTAAACAGAATGTGATTGAATTATTTGGTAAATTAGGTTGATGGGTGAATGCTTGATGAGGCAAGAGAGTGAGGTCCGCGAAAATCATAGAGAGAATTTCCAAAAATTTATAATCACATTTTTTTTTGTAGATAAAACCTAAACAAAAAGGAAAACCGGAAGCTGGACAGTTTGCAGTCATACTATTATTAACAGATTTCGGTCTGAAGGATATTTGGGAGCCTAGGCGCCCTTTAGTTTTTTTTTTGAGATTTTTCGGTTGGGTAATTTCTGAGAATGGATCCGTTAAAGAAATGATCACTTTCGGCCCCCCGCACTCCCCACCTTTCCAACAGATGTCAAAACTAAGAACAGCTTCAGAAAGTACTAATCGAAACCTTTCATTTGACACCTCACATGGCTATATTTGGTGAAAAAAAAATATACACCCCCTTTTGCATATATTGAGACCCCCCCCCCCTAAGTTTGACATAGAATGATGTGATTCACTATATGCGTTAGCAATCGCAGTTTTCACCTTTCTCCTAAATTTGGAAACGGTTGTAGCGGTTTTCGAGAAAAATGCGTGTGACAGACAGACAGACAGACGTGTGAGGAGTGGCCAGATCTCCCATCAGGCGCGACCTAAGCACGCGTATTGGGGCATACCTATTGATGTTTAAATATGTGTTCATGCACTTTTCTTTTCTGATTGTCCATGGGCTAGTGGAACCAAAATGGCTATTGGAAGGATACCCAGAACATAAAACCACTATGGAAGACGTGACAAGGAGGAAACTTACGGTGCAAGGGCTCGGAACCCCAGTACTGGCGGATTTTGAGAGTAAGCAAGCGATACCCCTCGACCGTAGTGCCTCGCTGGTGGACAACTTGGCCACCGTGACATATAATGCTGCAAGTGATTTGAGGATGAGGAGAAGAACGTGTTCAAGCGAAGTACCACTCTACCGGGAACAAAATCGAAGAAAAGTAAGTTGAAAGCAGACCCCTGGACGACAAAAATGTAACAACACCGACCGCACATATTCGAGAGGAGCGACAGCAGGAGGTACTCTAGGACCGGGAGAAGGACTCATTCAGAAGAGGTTTGTCAACTTTGAGATCTCCGCCAATGTCAAACATCAAACAAGTCGGAAACCGGATGCTGGACGCTTCAGATATAAAAGGTTTTGTGTATTTCTTATATAAAAACATTTCAGCGTACATTTGCCCCATTAGTATGTAGGACGTAATGTTGGGTTGAGGAAAAGTAATGTCGTATTTGTGATCGAATTTTAACGCGTTATTTAACATACTTAGAATTATCCGATTTAATTCAAATATGCGCCGTTTTGTCCGCAAACTTGTTGCCATTTAGAAGGCCATTATCCCCCCTTATAAAACCTCCCCGCCTTATTTGCAAATAACTCAGACAGCCAGTTTTCGCAAGCCTCTTTTGAGGCCAACTTAGTAGCACCAAAAGCGTTTTGCATGGGCCGGAAGAGATGGTAATCACTTGGTGCTAGGTCCGGACTATATGGTGAGTGCGATAGGACATCCCATCCGAGCTTCCGTAGCTTCTGGCGGGTCATCAAAGATGTGTGAAGCCGAGCGTTGTCCTGGTGGAACAGAACAACATTCCTATTGACCAATCCTGGCCGCTTCTGGTCAATCGCCTGCTTCAAACGGTCGAGTTGCTCACAGTAGAGGACCGAATTGAAGGTCTGGCCATAGTTGAGCAGCTCATAGTGGATGATTCTCTTCCAATCCCACCAAACACACAGCAAAACATTTCTGGCCGTCAATCCGGGCTTGGCGATGGTTTGGGCCGGCTCACCGCCCTTCGACCACCATCTTTTTCACTTGAGGTTTTCGTACGTGATCCACTTTTCATCACCAGTGACCATCCGCTACAAAAATGGGTCGAATTCGTTCCGTTTCAGCAGTGCATCGCAGGCGTTGATTCGGTCCAAGAAAGTTTTTTCCGTCAACTCGTGTGGTACCCAAACATCCAGCTTTTTTTGGAATCCAATTTTCTGCAAATGGTTCCAATGGTCCTTACCCAGTTCCTGGCCAATCGAGCGAATGCTCACATGCAGGTCTACTTGGATGATTTCGACGATTTTATCGGTTTCTACGACGATTGGCGTACCAGTAAGGGGTGTACCTTCGACATCCACTACACCAGAGCGAAATCGACCGAACCAACACTGTGCTGTGCGAATCGTTACAGTATCGGACCCATAAACTTCACAAATTTTTTTAGCCGACTTCGTTGCATTTTTACCTCTCAGGTAGTAAAAATGTAAAATATGACGAATTTCTTCCTTGGTGGACTCCATCTTTGACGCCCTATAACTTAAGACTGAAACGTACGATCATAAAACTGTCAAAGAGGCACCTGTAGCCCAGATTGTCGTCCTCAAATCGCCGTATAGTATGACCCGATGCGATAAGCACAACACAAGATATGTTTAAGTGCCTCCATCTATTGACAAAATACGACATTCCTTTTTCCCCAACCTAATATATGGATATATTATGTCAGAGTATCCACTTTCGGGTGATATTGACTTTTATAGTCTTGAATTTGCAAGGAAATGGCACCTTTGACCTATTGTAACTTTGTTAGTAATAGTGCGATTTCCACCAAACTTGCTCTATATAATAGCCCACATTACTGCAATAGGATGAACTTAAGGCGGGTTTTGCCGCCAATTACTAAAAATTATAGTAATATATTATTATTAACTTTATTTGAAAGGATAAATAAAGGAGTGGCAGCCTCCTGATTTTTTCCAGATTTTTGGGTTGTTTAGTTTCTGAGAATGGTCCCAGTAAAGAAATCATCACTTTCAACCCCCTGCACTCCCCATCTTTCCAACAATTGTCAAAACTAAGACCGGCTTCGAAAAAACCGAAACCTTTCATATGGAGACCCCCCCTTAAATTCAATGAAAAAGGATACAACTCACTGTATGCGTAAGCGTTCACAGTTCCCACCTTTTCACCAAATTTGATGTCAATCACTATAACCATTTCCGAGAAAAATGCATGCGATGGATAGACAGACAAACAGACAGACAGACGTCCTCTTGCGTTCGTGTTCGTTTCTCGGCTGCCCCATTTTTCAGCCGATGCATTGAAATCGTCAGCCACATTGCACATTGCTAGCCTCTCCAACAAAGAATGGAACTGGTCTCTCGTAAGGCTTGGAGCCGCATAGCAACTGTAAATAGATATTCCGCCTATTTTTGTTCCAGTGAAGTCACTCTCGAGAGTCTTCGTGGTTCCTTCTATGGCTCGATTTTCGCATGTCCATATCGACGCTTTTCTGCTCTTATCTGCGACCCAAATTCCACTGTATAGATTTTTGTACTGCTCGCAGATAATAGCAACGTCGATTTTGTTTTCCAATACCGTCTGGGAGAGCAGCGTAGTCGGCAGACGACCCAACCAATCCGAACTTTACCTTCTGGGCTCTTCGAGTGTTAGACTTATGGACGCAGTTTGTGTGCCGCCATATACCTTCCTTAGCCGTAGAATATCTCGCTCCTGAACCAACTGTATTCCCAGCTGGGATCGTAGGGTTTGACAAATTTCTTCCTTCGTTGCAATCTCGTCCAAGTCCTTACATTCAATAACCACGCGGGAGGGGAGATTGCCGGCATATTGGCCGGAAGTGGTAAATCCTCGGAATGTAGGAAGGCGTTGATTTCAATGAAAAAACGAGATTTATTCAAATAAACCTCAATCATTCCAGGGTCGCTCAGGATTTACACGAGCAGTCCACATACGAATCCAAGGTGGAAATTGCCATCATTATCGAATCCTATACAAACCATCACAGTGGCGTATGGGTTTCAGATTCGACTGGTGGAGCGGCGATATGGGCATGCGGTCGACAAGCCATATAATGTATTGGGAGTCAGACAGCTAACTGCTCGGTGTGGGCAAAAATGTGTACAGTTGCTACGCCCCACCAAGTCTTAAGGGGTGGTAGTCCAAGGGTGATTTCAGGTGACTTCAATGCTTGGACTCATGAGTGGGGTAGCAGAGGCACAAATGCAAGGGACCACAATCTAATAGATTGCACAGTTGGATATAATTCTGGCCAACGAAGATTATATAAACACCTTTCAGATAGGGAGGTCTGCCTCAATCGCAGACCCAACTTTTGTCAGCCCTATACTGGTACGTGGTATGTCCTGGTGCTTCAGCAGGCAGCAGACAGCAGGCAATCTTCTTTGGGCTATGGGTGTCACCGGCCAGAAGACCATCATGTCCAAAACTGAGAATGATGTCAGGCTGGTCCGCAAAAGCTCTGGATGAGCAGACCTTCATAGACGTGTGGCTAGACCAAACTAATAAAGCAGCCGTCTCTACGGAAAGAGCGGTCCATGTGGCTAATGCATGGTCAAAGCGTGTGGCGCATCCATGTCGAAGAGCTGCTCATTCCCCAGTAGAAGGCCAAACTGCTGGTGGAATACTCAGCTGACTAGCCTCCGATCAGCCTGTCACCGAGCCAGAAGAGCAGCTCAGAGGGCGGTGGGCAGAATCGGTCATGAGCAAAAACAGCGCGCCTTTAAGGAAGCCCGCGAAACCATCAAGTTGGCCATGCAATAGAGCAAGAAAAATGCTTTAAGAAGCTCTGTTCGTAAGCGGCCATAAACCCGCGGCTATAGAATCGTGATGAGGCGATTGAGAGGCCGTTTATCTCCGCAGATCACGTGCCCTTCTCTCTTGCTAAAAATTATTCAGGGGTTATTCCCCCAGCTAGATGGAGACACTGACAGCTTCCAGCGATCTCTGAATGTGACAGCAATACCGCCACTAACCAGTGCCAAGCTGCTGGAGATCTGCGCCAGAATAGCATGTATGTCCGAGGGAATATTTCCAGCATCATGGAAGCGACGGAAGCTAGTACTACTGCCTAAGGCTAGTAAACCTCTAGGTGAGTCACCCTCCTATAGACCTATTTGTTTTTTGGACACTGTGGGGAAAATATTAGATCTAGTAATTAGCGGGTAATCTACAATAGATTACTCGCGGTTTTTGAGAGGGGGAGGGAAAGGGAGGCCTCTCAGATCGGCAGTATGGGTTCCGTAAAGCCAAATCGACCATTGATGCCATTAAAATGATTACTGGTTTCGCCAAAATGCAAGCCACGGAAAGAGTACTACTAGCAAATATTACGTGGTGGTGACCCTGGATATGAGAAATGCGTTCAATTCAGCCAATTGGAACCTAATACGGGAATCTCTGGCGGAGATTGGTATTCCCGCCTATCTTGCAGATATTGTCAACAGCTATTTACAAGAACGGAGGCTTTGGAATGACACTGATGGCGGACCCCAGTAGTTCGTTGTCTCTACGGGTGTCCCACAGGGCAGGCCACAGTTAACGCTTACAAACTGAGTGGAGTCTACGAAAGAGCAGCCCTATGGATGTGCTCGGCATTCAGATGTCAGATGTCTCAGATGATGCAGCTTTCGTCATCTCAGGAATGATGCCCATTGACATCTTGACAGATCTCATCTGTCATTCAATACAAAGTCTATCCCTACTTTATCGCAGACGAAGAAAGTCGAAAAGGAGAAATCTCTAAATAGATGGCAAGAGCGTTGGGAATGTTCGGAAAGAGGTCGGTGGACACACAGGCTCATCCCTACCATCAAGGAGTGGTTGGAGAGACGGTACGGTGAGATTAATTATAATCTTACCCAATTTCTCACGAAGCCTAGAGGATATCGCCAACACCTAAACTAGATACCTTGTCCGAAATGCAAGGAAGTCCAAGAGGACCCAAAGGACGTATTCTTCCACTGTCCAAGATTTGTGGAAGAAAGGAAGAACCTGGAACCACCAGAGAAACTGGTGCGAAGAATGCTAGCATATCAGGAAGACTGGGGATACGATCAACTCCATAGTCGCATCTATTCAGAGCAAACTGCGAAAGGCAGAGGAGACTACGTACCCCGCGTAGGGGCGAAAGGTGACCAAGCAAAAGAGAGCTATGTTCGCCCAGTGATGTAATTCCCTATGGTGTTTCCACGGGGCTTGAGAGGAATCGTGGGTTTTATTTTGAACAAAACCTTAAAAAGTGCTGGTCCTTGTGCGAAGGACAATAATTGAGAACGAACAATATTTAATAGACATCCTGATACCAGACGAACTATTGGCTCAAATTCGCTTAAGCTGCACTGAAGCAACTATGAATGTAGGAAGCAGATAACACCTCTGTAACGAGACCGACAGGACCAGAGAGTTAATCATCTAAACCATACAAGATACTTTCAAATTCAAACGAGTCTAAATTGGCGACTACAGAAAATAACATTCCATACATCAACAGCCTCCACTCGGTAAAGTTCTGTAACACAAGAATGAACGCATTGCACAATAACAAGATACGAACTTTGAGAGTTAGCGGTAATCTACTCGAAACTACCTGCGACATCTGATCTCAGACACTGAAATTGGAATGTGCACGGAAAAATATCTTAAGGTGAGCCAGAAGTCAGATCCAATTACTTAAAGATCTTTACACTGAGCTGCTGAGTTACTATGGCAGTCTATCGGCATCTAAGTACTGCAGAGTCATATGTGTACCACATGGATATGACCGGCTGACAATGCTCGGAGATAGGAAGTCTACTGGCCAACAAAATGAAGGTAATTTTGATACCGCACAACATTCACGGTTAGAATATTACTCTTTTGTCCATGTTGATATGGTGGACATGCTATAAACTTCGGGGTTAGATCAAATTCTTGTATTGCAAAAGCTAATCTTGATGTGGCATACCTGGGACCTAATGATTGAAGTAAAGCTTCAGTAATTTGAAACGACGTCGACAGTGGATGTGCATTAAAACCAAATTTGGTTATACAGAAACACCGCATGGATAAACTGTCAATTGTACGCTGCATATCAAATGAACATATAATGCAATGAGGATTGATGTAGGCTCATAGGTCACATAGCAGAATGGAAGCTAAAATATTTGTTGTCATGCATTCCATATGAAGGACTTCTAGGGTACCAACGAACCCCCGGGGTG
Source organism: Hermetia illucens (assembly GCF_905115235.1). Lineage (NCBI taxonomy): Eukaryota > Metazoa > Arthropoda > Insecta > Diptera > Stratiomyidae > Hermetia > Hermetia illucens. Next base: position 10,337,352 of record NC_051852.1, read on the forward strand.
ACAAATTACTTGAAAAAATAACCTTCGATAAATTTGCAGTAAACTGACGGAGAAGGCCTCAAGGATCTGGGCCCGATGTGAAAATTATGCAGGCCCCTTTAATATCCTTTGAGCTTTAGCATTTCATTGTGTTTCTATTGCAGGTCTACGAAAAAACTCCGAGACCGAGGGAAATTGCCTCCCTTCTGTCTACAAATTGTAATGACTTAGACGTAGATTGGGCTGAGCAAAAGTCTTCGCTTAACTACAACTAGACGTCCTCCTCCTAACCACGAACAACAGTATCTTTGGCGTTATGCACTAATGTCGCGTGTTGAAAGTTCAGGACATCATCGTACATGATATTCCATAATACTCTCTGCAATATGGAGCCATTTGGGACACCCGCGGAGACAATAAACTTTTTGAGTCCCTCATCAGTGACCTACCGAATGCCAATCGGGAACGTTTTACAGTCACCAACTATTAAGAGTACTCGATTTAGGACAGAAAGACGAACAGTCCTAGGTGCAGATGGTTAGTGGTTAGAGCGCCAGATCGCGGTTTAAATCTCACTGATGACAAAGGGATTTGTATCTTAGCTGGATGCCAAATACCAATCGACTCAGTTGTGAATGAACATGTGGTGCCTCTCGAAAGGGGCATTCGGGTAGTCGCACGCAGGGTCCTTCATCGGCCCAACGATTTGCTGGTACCACCGTAAAAGCAGAACTCAAGCGACTAAATGTAGCACAGGACCCAATTTCAACGCGACAAAAAACTAAGCTCGCTAGGTGCCTAGGCGACGACTACCCGAAGCGCAGTACCACCTCACCTTACAATCTTCGACTCTTTGAGAAGGCGTTGCTTCGGTCGGTTCTCACGGTACCCCGTCCAAATACATTGATACCGCAGAACCCACGACTTGCTGCCGCGAACTCCTCTCCCATTCGCATCTATGGCGTGTGGACGTGGTCTCGCACTGCGCCGAACGTTTTCGTAAGGATTCGTTCTGACGGACATTACAACCGCCATTTTAGGCGCAGACTTCCTGTGCCACTATGGTCTGCTGGTAGACTTGCAGAACAAAACTTTAATAGACCCGCAGTCTCTTTAAAATCGTCAAGGAAGATTTCCACCTGTGCAAACGACACTCTTTCCATAGTTTCCGAGGACGTTGCCGACCATCGCATTCGCGCACTCCTCGGGAAATACCACAACATCACTACTGAAAATAGTTCCTCCCAGGCGGTTAAGCGCGATGTTCAGGTACCCTATTCCACTCATCGCGCTCATTTCGCGCATTGACTTACAAACTGCCGTGTTTTTACGACCTAGGATCTAACCAAGGCGTATCATCGTTATGTCTTCGGGAGCAATTCCTATTGCTCCCGAAGACATAACGAAAAAGGTTATGTACACACCTCTCGGATTCTCCGAGTTCACCACGATGACTTTTGGCTTATACAAAACTGCGCAAACATTCCAGAGATTTATTCACTCTGTCCTACGAAACTTAAAGCTTCTGTTTCGTATACATGGATGATATTTTTGGTCGATTCTTATTCCGAATCTGAGCATTTGGACCATCTCAAGTTCATTTTTCAACGTCTCCTTCAGGCCGGACTTGTTCTAAACGTTGAAAAATGCAAATTCCTACAGAAGCAGGTAAAATTTCTCGACCGCAGGATTACTCCTGACAGAATCCAACCTGGCCCAGACAAGGTTGAAACAATTAAGAACTTTTCCCTGCCAACCACGGTGAAGGATCTGCGAAGGTTCTTCGGCATGTTAAACTTTTATCGTCGTCCCTTGTCCAAGGCACTCATCACCAAGCGATCCTCAACGCTTACTTGTCTGGGCCCAAAATCAAAGACCCCCAAAAGGTTGCGTGGACACTGTAGTAACCGTCCAGGCGTTTCAAACGATCCAACAAAGCCTTGTTGATGCTACACTGCTGACATTTCCTCGGCCAAGTGCACCCCTTGCTGTGTTCGTCGGTACCTTAGACAAAACGATAAGTGCCGCTCTTCAACAAATTTCAATCAAACCTGGCCACCGTTGAGCTTCTTTGCAAAACAACTCAACCCAACTAAACGTCACTACAGCGTCTCGACACGTTCCTCTTCATCAAATAAATCCGTTTCTTCCTTGAGGACAGGGCGTTAATATTGTTCACGGACCATAAACCGCTTACTCTTTGAAACAAAACCCCGACAAAGCATCCTCTCGCCTACTTCGGCAAGTGAGCTTTATCAGCCAGTTCACTTCTGACACGTGCCTGGAAAAGGCAACGTCGTTGGAGACAGTTCGTCTTCAATCTCGGAGTTCACAGTCCGTGTCGCGGTCGATTATACGGCAATCCCCAAGGCACAAAAAGGCGACACAGAGATTCAAAGCCTGAGGAGGAGGCAACAGTCGAATGAACAACAGAAGTGGAAAAACCAGAATAGGTGGTCCATTGGAGCTTTCATGGAAGAGGCATTCCTGGTCACGATCCAAAGGAGGAAGTGAGCTAGCTATGACAACGGGTAACTGACGCATGCGACTCAACAATGCCGTGACGGAAGATCTACCATAGTAGAAAACCAAGCTACTAGTGGAACCAAGAAATCTTGCTGTTGAGAGCATCGTGTCTACGAGCGAGGAGGCTTTGCCAAAGGAGACGAGAGAGGCCAGAACGTCGACAGTTGGAGAAGGAATACCGCGATCTTCGAAGTAGCCTTAAGAGGGCTATACGGAAAAGTAAGCTGAATTGCTACAAGCAGTTGTGCCTTGAAACAAATATGAACCCGTGGGGCGCTGCTTACAAGGTAGTAATGGACAAGGACGTGCCCGCAACTCTTCTTCAAAATGATCGCAATCATTTGCCTACAACAGGAAGAAGGTGGACCTCAGAACAGGATGTCTCAAAAACCACCGAGGGCACTCTCTTCATAACGACCTATCTGTCTTTAGATATAGTGGGGGAGATGTTGGAGAGAGTGATATAAAACAGGCGCTTTCATTCGCCGAGATAACAGGTGGTCTATCACAGCGACAGTATAGGTTTCGGAGAGCACGAGTGGGCCTTTCTCCATTCTTCTGCGAGAATCTTTCCAACTTAACATTGGGTGGGCGGATATCAAATGCTGGTTCTGGTCCCTCTATTGTGAATCCAGACTTTTGGCGGTTCAGTCTGTCGGATTCCTTATTACGATGCTCGAGTGCATTGGCACCAACATTAGGAATGTTTCATTCCGACGCAAACTTGAGCAGCAACTGTTGGCAACACCACACTAACTGGCTTCATATGTTGTTGCTGTTTATTGCCGATAACACTGGCCGATTGTCGGAACAGATTCGAATGGTATGACTCTGCCTATCATCGCCTGAGATATGGTCGTCATTTTTCCAAGAGGTTTGGTCAGTTTCATAATCGCATTTTCTGAGAAGATCCCTGAGCCCGGTCCGCCTTTCAGCCTTGGAATCTTGCCAGCTGCTTCCTGTTGAGACTAAACTTAGTCTCGGACGAAGACATGTATCTTTTGAAAGAGTTAAACCCTCACACACATTTTACATGGCAAAGGCCAGTCTATCGGAGCTATTAGCTCTCACCTTGTACTAAGACTTTGGATACTGCCTAGGAAATGTCCTTCAAGCCTGACTGCATTGAAGCAAGTTCGTTCGCTAACTAAGTTGAGAATCTGTAATTCCTCGCCTTCATCATCGGGAGAATAAGCAGAACACAAAAAAAAATTCATTATCTTCCTGTTGACCTTTTCTGTTGAATTTCACTGCTGCGGTGCCATAACATCGATTGGTAACCAAAATAGCCTGGAGGCAGGATTGAGGAAGGGGAAATGGAAGAGAGAGAATTCCTCTCGAGTCCAGAGTTTTCTCGAGGCCCAAAATAAACATATCAACAATAAACGGGCCCGGATTTGTTGCTTGGAGTTCTTTTGAAACGATCATGCAGGAGCGGAGTCTGGCACTCAATTGACATACACCAGGTCAACAAATGGAAGGGACAGCGGTCTATAAATGTCTTGCAGCTATTGGTCTGACAGCTGCCTAGTTCAGTGTCCACTTATTTGGAAAATATTGTATTATCTATGCTGGAAATGAAGATGCAATGTTTCGCACCTCCCCTTCACTGGCCTTAGTAGCCGAAACTTGTAACCTGACGATCCCAAACCCTTGGTTGGGTAAACAGATCTTTTTTTTACGAACCTCCTTAGTATCGGATTCAGGAACATTAGTAGTAATGAAAATTCCCGACCTGCTAACCCTCCCTCCCTTCTAGTCTGCTGTCTAGCAGCATCCAGACGTAGAGGCTATTCTGGACACTAAATTTTTTCATAGCGTCAGCGCCATTATGGTCCTCAGGCAGATAAAACACTTATTGACAATGGAGCTAAGATAAGTTTTTTCCTAAGTTGTTTGTACCGCTTATAATCGTCACCGAATGGGACGCGGTCGTTATACATGTATCTACTCCGATAGCCTTGGCTACAAATGAAGCCTTAGCCGTTGCCGGCCGAGCTTCTTTTGCTGCCCTTTCCGTTGATGAGTTAGGATCGTCAAAGGAGCGTTGTCAGTTTGGTTTGCCTCTAATTGTCAACACCACAGACGATCCTTGCCCCGTTAACATTGATACAACTTAGGGGGTTGAGGAGTATTCTGGATAGGGAGCATAACAAATAAGGTAAGAAAGACGTATGTGTCAAACAACCCTGAACGAATGGATCAGAAATTGGAAGTGGCGTGGGTGGGCAACACATTGAAAAGGTGCAACAGCTTCATTGCGGATTACGCCATGCAATGAAATCAACCGTTTCAGGATGGCCGCGAGTGGATTGCCTTCAACTTCGTGAAGTGGAATAATCGAGGAGCAGTGCAAATTTCTTGGAAAATCGTGGAGAAAGTTGAAACATAATTTATTTATTTAATGAGGAAAACAAATTCCTTATTACATATTGTCCTCAGAGGGAAGAGCAAGTGAATGGCCTATTTTACGTTTAAAACTAGCGAAGGAAATAGAGTCAAAGGAGCCAAGCTATATGGCGTTGTAGGACCGGCATAGCCTTGGGGAAAGTGTAGTAAAGTAAATCTCGAACTCCGAGAAGGGTACATAAAAAATGCCCACACTACGTGTGTTATGGAACGATTCAATACGGAAAGTAATTGCAGAGTTTGAAAAGAGTACCCATATCAAGGAGTTACTGCAGGGAGAGGAGATTGAGGATGCGCAGTCGTGACGGATAATCAATCCGTGGAAGGTTCTTTTTGTAAAAGAGGGTCCGGGTGAATTTGCGTTGCACAACTTCAAGAGCGCGGCAGTCATGAATGCGGAAGGGGGACCAGACTACACAGCAATATTCAAGGATTTTTCTGACAAGAGAACAGAAGAGTGTTAAGAAGGACTGGATTGAGGTAAAGTTGGATGAGGAACCTAGGATAAAACCAGACATTTTGGAAGCTCCATTGATGATGTCAACGAAGTGGGAATTGAAACGTCGAATTGAGGTCATTAATCAAAGAAGTTGTCCACTAAGAGAATAGGAAAAGGATGTTGGGGAGGGTTTAACCGAATAGCATATCCAGTGGCATTTGTTGACATTCAGTGTTAGCTTGTTGACGGAACACCAACGGACTAGATCATCAAGGTTGAACTGTAAGAGGGCACAGAAGACCTGCTGCCCAGTGAAGAGCAGAAGCTGGACGACCTAGACCTAGGACTCCTAGGGCTCGGGGTGGACAGCGACGCGCAGGAAAGCGCCATGTCGGAGGAGGAGGGTGACACTCCGACAGTGGAGAAGAGCTCCAAGCAATAACGGAGCCAATGGCCAGCACTAAGACAACCCAGATAAACCTCCACCATGCGAGAGCTGCATATGCAGTGATTGCAAGGGCAAATTCCAAGGAGAACATTGGAATAGTGCTGGCTCAGGAGCCCTGGGTGTACCGGGGGCAGATTCGCGGTCTGCAAGGAGGAGACATGCAGGTAATTTGGGACTCCTCTTGTGAAAAACCAAGAGCTTGCATAATTCTCAAACGTAATTTAAAATACATATGTCTTTCGGAGTTCTTAACCGGGGACCTTGTGGCTATCCAAGTCTCATTGGAAGCCGGGAGGAGCACTCGAGAGGCAGTTATAGCATCGGGATACTTCCCAGGAGACGAGAGCCGAGCTCCACAGAAACAAGTCGCAAAGCTGACGGAGTATTGCGAGGAGAGGGCGTTACCACTTCTTCTCGGCTGCGATGCCAACGCCCACCACGAAGTGTGGGGAAGCAGCGACACTAATCGTAGAGGTGAGTACCTTCTCGAATTTATTCTTAGCAATAGGTTAGAAATATACAACGTAGGGAACACTCCAACATTTGTGACCAGCACAAGACAAGAGGTACTAGATATAACTCTAGGAAATACCCTAATGAACGGGATGGTCAGGAATTGGAGGGTGTCGGATAAACCCTCAATGTCTGATCACAGGATAATCAGATTCGACATTGAGGGTAACTCCGAAATAAAAAGAATAATAAGAAATCCCAAGAGAACGGATTGGGAATCCTACACAATGCACCTGAGCAACAACATTGCCCACCTTCAAGGGGGCGGTGACATCCGGAGCGAACTGGAATTAGAAACGGTGGTGGAAAACCTCAACACAATCGTCATTGACGCATATCAGGCCAGCTGTCCGGCCAAGACAGTCAAGTCATCAAGGGATGAACCATGGTGGATCAAGAACCTGGCCAGAATGAGAACAGAGGCACGAAAACTCTTCAACCGGGCAAAACAAACCGGGGACTGCGGAGGTATAAACATGCATTGACTGTGTATAGCAACGCGATCAGGGAAGCGAAACGGAACAGCTTTAGGGAATTCTGTGAAGGGATTGAACAGATCACAGAAGCAACCAGGCTGTACAAGGCTGTAGGCAAAGACGGGGGAATATCCTCTGTCTGCTTGAAAAAGGAAGATGGGACATTCACCGAGAATGAGGAGGACAGGGTACACCTGCTTCTCAGGACTCATTTCCCGGGGTCCTACCCCTCAGCGGCAGGCGACAACAATCTGCCTGACACCCCAACAACGAATAAAAGGGGAAGGAAAGAGAGCTGGAAACTAGCAAAAGAGTATGCTCAGAAGCTAGGCTAAGATGGGCAGTGGGAACTTTTAAACCAATGAAATCTCCCGGAGTAGATGGCATTTTCCCAGCACTTATCCAGAGAAGCCTAGGAATGATCTTAGAGTCTCTTCTGAAGGTGGTAAGGGGGAGCATAGCACTGGGTTACATACCAAGAGCATGGAGACGGGCAAAAGTGGTCTTTATTCCGAAAGCGGGTAAAAAGGATCCTTTTCACCCTAAATCTTTCAGACCAATCTGCCTAACATCGTTCGTACTCAAAACGGTGGAGAAGGTCATAGACAACTATATTAGAACTAACGTTCTAAAGCGTAATCCCCTACATCACTGTCAACACGCTTACCGGGCAGGACGGTCAACTGAAACTGCTCTGTATCAGCTGACAGAGGTACTACGGGACGCAATAGAAACAAAAGAAATTGCACTGTGCGCGGTTTTGGATATCGAAGGAGCATTCGACAACACATCTCACACAGAGATACAGGATGTCCTGAGCCGCAAAGGAGTGGGAAACACCCTGGCACTCTGAATGGGCAAAATGCTAGAAAGGAGACAAATAGAGGTACAAACAGGTACAAATTCTATTATCATGAACGCCACTCAAGGCTGTCCACAGGGTGGAGTACTATCGCCGCTGATGTGGAGTATGGTAGTGGATGAACTCCTGGACGTGTTAACAAATACTGGAATACAAGTCCAGGACTACGCGGACGACATTGTTTTAATCTGTAGGGGCAAATATGAAGATACCCTATGTGATAGAATCCAAACAGGATTAAGGGTTACTAGTGCCTGGTGCAGGAAGGTGGGATTGTGGATCAACCCAACCAAAACCACCATAGTACCATTCACTACGAGGCGTAAGCTGGATCACCTGAAAGCCATAACATTACATGATATGGAGGTGAAACGAGAAACAGAGGTCAAATACTTGGGAATCACGCTAGACCAAAAATTACTCTGGAAGACACATGTCGGAAACACTTGTCGAAAAGCCACAAGGGCTCTGATGACTTGCAGATCCATAGCAGGAAAAAAAATGAGGTTGTAGCACGAAGATACTACTTTGGATATATACTGCAATAGTAAGGCCAATGATTACCTATGGAGCGGTAACCTGGGCAGAAAGAACCCAACTCAGCACACAAGCCAGGGAATTATATAAGCTCCAAAGGCTGGCTTGCGTGTGTATCAGTGGGGCAATGAGGACATGCCAAACGGCATCCCTGGAGGTCCTTCTGGGATTGACCCGTCTCCATCTGCACATACAGATGCAGGCAAGGAGATCAATATTCAGGATGGCCGGTAGTATGAGCGAGACGGGGAGCTGCCTAAATCGAAGGAAGATTGATATTCTTTCTAGGCGGTATCCCGAATTGATACCAAGGGATAACATGACAACGAGGTTTCACTTCGGTAAGAAGTTTGAAACACGTTGGAGTAACAAGACAAACTGGGAGAGCGTGGCTGCGACATACGGCTTAAACCAGCAACTGATTACTTGGTACACTGACGGATCCCTCACAGCAAAGGGAGCGGGTGTCATTGGTCCAAGGAAAATGTACTTTGAGCCAATGGGCAGGTACACTAGCATATTCTAGGCGGAAATTTACACCATAGACAAATGTGCCTCCTTTAATCTGCAAAGGAACTACAGGGGGCAGAACATAGCTCTTCTCACCGATAGCCAAGCAGCGATCAAGGCACTTAGGTCCAACCAGGTGAACTCTAAACTGGTATGGGAATGCCTTGAGCGACTGAACACACTCGGCTCGTCCAACAAGGTCTGGATACTTTGGGTTCTAGGCCATGCTGGGTTGGAAGGCAACGAGGCAGCGGATGAACTAGCCAAGAAGGGAGCAGGGATGCCTTTACACGGGCCAGAACCCTATGAATCTAAGAAACGAAGAGAAACCGTTGAGGGAACTATTATATATTGGGCGGGCCTACCAGGGATGGAGCAGTCGAGGGTGCTTATAGGGGGATACGAACCCTTGCGTACAAAGGATTGCTTAAACCTCACCAAAAAGAACCTCCGAATCATAGTGGGAATTCTCACTGGTCATTGTCGGCTGAACTATCACCTAGGGAAGCTAGGGATATCTACGTCCTCCTCCTCACAGAACCTGCAGGCAGTAGGTTCTGTGAGGAGGAGGACGAAACCTCTATGCACGTCCTGGGACAGTGTCCAGCACTTGTGCAAAGTAGGTCCATACATCTGGGAGAACACTTAATACCAGATCAAAGCTAAAACTTCTGGAAGTGGGGAACATACTAAAGTTCCTAACGGTTACAGGCCGGCTTGAGATACTATGATCAACAGGTACATTATAACCAGTAAAAGGGGCACAATAGTTCTTCAAGGACGCGGTGCGACTTTCCCTTAACAGAATAATGCTACTTGAATAATAAGAGGGCACAGTCCTGCCGAGACGAAACAGAGGCAAATAATATATGGTCGTCTGCGTAAAGCAAATACGGGCAGGTGAGGATGAAGGCGAGGTCATTGTTAAAAACCAGGAAGAGTAAGGGCCAAGTATAGAACCTTGGGGAATACCAGAGGAAGGAGAGAAGGAACCAGATGAGTAGCTATGAAAAGAAATTTTGCAGGAACGGTAAGAGAGATAGGAGGAAAGTCAGGAGATGACTGAGAGAGAGAAGTCTAGTAATGAAAGTTTAGAGAGGAGAATGTGATGGTCAACGGTGTCAAAGGCTTTGGAGGAATCGGTATAAATAGCATGTCCCTCCTGTCGTGAATTCAAGCATTTAGCAACAAAGTTGGTAAAGACCAGAAGGTTTGAATCTGTTGATCTGTGTTTCACGGAACCATGCTGCTCTTTGCAATAAGGTGACCGAAGTGTGCGGTCAACCAGTCGTTGACGTATCTTTCCAGGTTTTTGGAGCAAGAGGGGAGAAGAGAAATGGGGCCGTAGTTCATAGCAAGAGAAAGGTCCCCGCTCTTGGGGATAGGGATGATAAGGATCTCTTTCCAGAGATGGGGAAAGTAACATTCTTCTAGACTTTTGTTGTAGATTATACCCAGGGCGAGAGAAATGTGTTTTCTTCAGTTAAGGAGGAAGAGGTTAGGAAGCCCATCGAGGCCAGGCCCGTTATTGGGGTCAAGATTACCAATGAGGAATTCAACGAAAGAAGGCGTAAGGAGGGGAATGGCCGGGGATTCGGAGCAGTCTGCAGTTATGAGAGGTGTAGAAGGTGGACGGCTCGAAGGAGTAATCAGCTTAGAGAATAGGCATATGCGTTGTGTTTACTTTACTTCAAAGCGTCAATTTCTTTTCCTTACATCGGCTACTTCTTTCTTCTTGTGTGCTTCCTGAGACATCGGGAGCCACCTATTTTTTATAATAAATTGCCAAAAACGTGGGAATCATGTCCCGCCATTAAACTAGACTGGCTTGTCTTTCCTCCTTGGAAAAGTAAGTAAACTACATTGATATCACTGTGACGGTGCTTTTTATAAATCAACATATAAAGCCGACATGCTCCAATACGTGTTGATTATAAATTATCGAAGCTAATTTCTATTATATCAACACCATTACCAAGCATTTTTTTCACCTCAAACTGGTTTTCTGTGCCATTAAAACAAAGGAAACACATCCGTAAATCACTGACCCAGTCATCTCAGATATTCCCACACTAATCTATGGAAATTCATTTCGGAAACTCACATAATTTTCCACTCTGATAACAGCTCAACTCATATAATCCCAGGTTTTGTTTTGCAATCAATAATTTTTAATATTATCACATCACGTTTCCGGTAAAATGACACTGCGGAAACCGATCTAAACGGAGAGAGGCAAACAATCAAGCGATGGTCCATCGAAATTGGTTTTTTTTCACCTGTTGTTTCTGGGATTCGTCTCGAACTGATGATGCTTTAAGATTGCTCTAGTGCACAACAGGTGGAATAAAAGAAAGTTTCGAATTTATTTAGATTCAAAAATCGTCTGGGTTTGTTTGCTGTAATTGTTATTTATAAAGATTTCGGTTTGTTATGCTTTCAGCGGAGTCGACTTTAGTTATGTCATGGATATCCATCTATTTATAGTGAGCGGAGAACAGTTGTGAGGATGATGATGCAAAATTCGGTTTAGTCGTTTATTTAACTAACTTTTTATTAACCAACAACTTGCAGAAAACGGGATTTTCTATATGGATCGTAGATGTTTCCTGAGAGCTATCTTGAGTAAGGACCAATTTGATTAATATACGGACGCTAGGGTATGAGAGCCTTACTCATTGGTGCCTGGAGCTTTCGATGGGGAGCCTTGAAACTACATCAAAAGTTGTGCCTCCTTCATCCGCTTTAAGTCCTGCCTCCACCCTGCCCAACATTCTTGTTCTTTAAATGCATTCTGGGCATGTAGACTACACCTTGATCGCCTTGGTCCCTTCCTTATTTCTGTGCATCTAAATGTTCCAATGCTATCAACCGGGAAAAAGAAGGACGTCAAGAAGAAAGCAGAAGGCCGAGTCTGGGATCGGACTCGGCAGGACCCGAGAAATATGAATGTTTCACTAAATAGACGATATGGACTTGGTAGTGGAGACGACATGGTCAAGAGAGTTGCTCTGCAGAGGGCGATCAAGAGGATCCTGAGCGATACTAGGAAAAAGAAGGAGAGGAGTAATGAGAAAGGTGAATGGGGATATGTGTACCGCGAATGAGTCTGGCAAGGTGCAGTTGAAATTGAAAAGGGAGTGCAATGAGGTGGAAACCTCTATCAAAATGGAATACAAAAAAAGCAGAATGCCAACAACATCGCCCGAGGTCGTTGACCTGTATAAAGTCAAGGCTGAAGAACTAATTGGTTTTCAGGATGATCGGTTGGCCTAGAATGTCATCTGCGGATAGTAGGCGACAAGTCACCCCTGCTGCTACCGACTTATCAGCGCTATCAAAGCCCGCAGAGACACGGTCGGCTGTGGTGAAAATAAACAATAAGGAAGCATCGCATAAGGAAGTAACGCACGAGGTGGTTCCTGTATTTTGAAGTTCACACGATGAACCCACTGAAATCTGTCGGGGAATGGCCCTAATGAAAGCAATAAAATAAGGTAATACATGGGCTAGAAGCAGGAATGTATTCCTGTATTACTATGGACGAGCCAATGCAGCAAATACACGAGAAAAATCTCGTCGACGGCATGTTGTTCGAGAGGTTCAGGAAAGAGGCGAAGATTATAAGTCGTAATATGGTCCGATCCTGAGGCAGTCAGCAATGTTGGTATTGTAGGCACACCCAAGGTCGCCCTGAAAAAGAGTTTACCGCAAATGGTTTAGTGAAAGGGTGAGGTCGCATGACTTGCTCATTGCGTATTTTCCGTGCTTAGGTGGCTGACCGTCAAGCTAAGAGTCATGTCTGCACTCGTTGCTTGTAGAGTGGTCATACGGCCTCTTCCTGCAACAGCAAAGTCCACTGTCGGGACTGTGCCTTCCGGGGACTTCCTACCAAACAAATACTCAGGTCGATGCTGTGCCCTATTTACGCTGCAAGGGTGGGCAGTGTTAATTTACGCCATTATTTGTCCTGTCGCTCACATTGCTGCAGTTGAACTCCGTTAGAACAACTGCCGTGATACACAAGTGCAGGCAACACATTCGTAAGCATTAGATTAGCGTCGCGATGTTCTAGGAACGCTGGGATTTCAGGGGCTGTTAGGGGCTTACCAGTACATGTGGGTGTTCACTAAGAGAGGATCGACCAAGGCGGCCATTGTCATAAATGATACGCGCCTAGACTGTGTAGGTCTTGAGAGCCTAACTAATGAGTTAGTCATATGTGTCTCAATCATGGAGTTTTTGTGAGCGTGGTTTTGCGCAAGCACGTACTGTTCATCTACAGACGACTTGGAGCAATATATCGCGTACCTAGATGAAGTGGTTCCATATCTTTGGGAAACACCATGAACGTGAATGCGGTCTTCCCTATGACGCACAGTAGGATTGCCCAGCAGACATCTGCGATACGTAGAGAAGGGAGGCGAGGCATTACCTCAAACGTTTATCAAATACTACTTGCTTTGATTGAATGCCCCGCCAAATGCTTACACGTTTGAGATCTCCAGGAGCGTTAAAGACATTGGCGTTACGTGTATGAACTTTGTAGCAAATATGTTCGCCTAGTTGTGGAGATTGGTATGTCAGTGACCAGACTCCTATCGAGGCCGTGCTGGGCAATAGAAACATAAATACGAGAGTTGATCCTGGACAAAGTGAAATATGGCGTTCGGATAAAGGTGTTAGTCACCCCCACTTAGCTGACATCTTTAGAGGAGAAAGTCTGAACGAAGGGTTCTGAAGAAATATTAGGTGGTGGACGAATGCTCTTCGCAGTAAGTGGAAGGAAGTGTGACGCTTAATAGTAATTCTCCTGTTGATATTGGCCAACTTAGGCTCGCTTACAGGCAACGTGTATCGAGTTCGAAAGGGTTGAAAGTTGAGTGAGGCAGTCGAAGGAAAAAGATTGGAGGGGTTTCGTCGATGAGCAATGATATGCAAAGAGAAACGAAGTCACAATATTGTCTACATTAAAGTAAACAGAGAACCTATGCTGACCTTATACGATAGTGTTTGCGACTTGGCTGAGCTGTTTCCGAGATCGATGCCTTCGATGTCTTCTGGCGGCCGCGCTGATGGGAAAAAAGGAATTCCCTCCCTGCAGTGTTGTGAGATCGAAGGGATTATGGTGAGGTTCAGGTCCCGGAAGTCGCCTGGGTGAGATGGCATGATTGGCAAGATGTGGGGACCAAGGAACCATTTCACCACATGTCTAGTGTTTGCGTTATTGTTGTTTACGGGAAGGTTTTTTCCCAACTTTCTGGAAAACTGGAAGGGTTATCATGATCTTGACACCACCAGGGAGGTATACGAGCTAAGTCAAAGGTCGTGAAAACACGGCAACTCGCAAGGTTGTACGCGCAAAGTTATGGATGAGTGGTGTGGGGTAGCAGTCGGGAATGATCTGAGCATTCAGACGTCTGTAATCGCCACATGGTCTCCATTCGTCGTTGAACTTTCGGACCATGCATAGTGGAGAAGACCAGCAGTTATTTGATGGTCTGCAAATACTCTGCTTTAACGGTGTGTCGGATTCTTTATTAGTAACACTGAGTTTCTGAGACGGTAATATACCGAACTTCGAGAAGAGTAGTGCCGATGTAGTGCTGTACATCATGCTTAACTGGCTGTATTTTTGAAGAAGCGCGCGAATATGAGGGTCGGCTACTTGTTGAAAAAAGATAGAAAAAGTGACAGTAGAGCAGGTGGAAAGTTTCCTGACCTGAGCTCTGTAAGAGATCTATTCTGTAGATCGACTAGCAATCCACAGTGAGTTAGAAAATCTGCGCCTAATATGAGAATGATGATGTCCGTTATAACAAAACCCCATGCAAACGTTCGTGGAAGTCCTACTCGTACGTCTACCTGCCTGGAACTGTAAGTGTGTATGGTAGAATGGTTTGCCGCCGCTAATTTCAGTTGTTGCAGAATCAGTTTGTGGTTTTGCGATATCGGGAGAACTAAGACGTCTGCGCCTGTATCGACCACCTGGTAATGGCGCTTGCACGGACTGGTACACATCTTTGCTTTGTCAGCAAAGATGTGGTCTGGTATCACCACATCTTTGCTGACAAAGCAAATTGCAGGACTCGTTGAGTTCCCCGACACGCGCCTACTCAATCGCCCATTTCGGTTGGCGGACCGCAAACGAGTTAGGAACCTACCACCTGGACGCAAAGCTCCCACTGTTGCCGCTACCTTAGAAACGGTAGACGCGTGGATGGCCATTCTCTGCTCGGTAATTTGGCCGTGGCTTCCTGCGATACTTCACTGGCCACGGGGCGCGAATGCACCTCGTGGATGTTGTTAACGTTCCTTGCTAACACTTCCAAAGATCCGGAGTCGGCACAGACCAAGATGGCTTGGGAGCTCTCTGGGAGTCGCTGTATATACAGTGATTCAAAAGCTCAACCTCGACCTTATCCCCACTTTTGCTTCAACTCACACAGGAAGTGGCTCGGGGAGCGGTCGCCTAAGATGAGCTCCGTCAGTTTTATGAGTGAGTGTCAATTTATCAACAATGGCTTGATAAGGATGCCCCCCCCCGCCAAAACCGTGGTACCCGTACCGTCACTGCGACCATGGGGGATGCGGATGTGCCGAAGGTGCCTGAATTTACGAACGAAGAATCCTCCTAACTTCACGACGAGCAGAAAACGTAAAGATTTAACTGCGCCACGACCAAAACGGAACCACTCGAGCCCCAATGTTAATAACAAGATGAGAGAAGGAGGGCCAGAGGCTACAGTCTGCTACTAATTCCTCGCGGCTCCCATCCTGACATCAACAAGATACCGAGCTGCTCAGGTGAGTTTCGGTTGTGGTGAACTGTGCTGCGCTACTTTTCTGTAGAGCTCGGTGAATCTCCACTAAGTGGCCCCACACTGCAGCGCTTCCACAATGCCATTTTCGCCATGTATAATATTTACGACCATTTCACTTCCTTTCAGAAAAAATGAAAGATATTCGATTTGTCGATTTACGTTTAATATTACAGGGCCCCCATCAATCAATCTTATTTTAAAAAAGATTTTGCATTCATCCCATTGCCGGAAAATACTGCGCGACTTCCTCTTTCACGTAACCCAAAAGAGGAGTTTGATTATATCTAGGAATATTTTGGGATGACATTATCCAGAAGCAAAAGTGATTTTCTGCAGTTTTTATATAAAATTTGCTAATTTTAGATTTTGAAAAGAAATGCTCGCTCCATAGTTCGTAATGGATTCGTGGATTTCCCGCCTGAAATGACAAACTGTTTATGGGGTGACAAAAAATGCTCGTGGATGTTTTGCATGGATTAAATAAATTATAATTACATCAGTACCCGCTTATTTGCAACAATCGACAGCCAAAATCAAAGACAGGTTGGTTATGATGGACACCATCAAAATATTGCAATAAAAACTTGGAAAGTATAAAAGATCAAATCTCTCTCCGACTTGTCAAAATAATTCATTCACTGAACCCAATACGGCGCTAATCTCATAATTTATGACCACTGGCATAATTCCTGTAATTTTTAATTGATATTTATCTAATTTGATTAGATCCATTAGCATCTGTTTTCGCTTTCGTTGAAAGCAAGTCTTTTTCCCGACAAAAGATTAATCCAAAACCAGAAATCAATGACTCCAAAAGAAACTATGACGAGCGCTCATCATCGACGAGTATCTACCATTTAACGTATGCATGAATTGTAGATATTTTGCTTATCTTTTAGTTCACTTTTATTTTCTCCTCGTCGTCGTTTAGAATTTCTTCGATAAAATGCTGAACGGGCGAAAGTTTTTTAACTATTTATTACGAACGTGTCGCAAAATTTAATTCACTTTCAGAGTAGCTGGTCTAGTGACAAAATGCGGGATTGGCCATTTGTTTGGATAGAAATTTCGTGGGTACTTGAAATTCAGAAAAGTTATTTAAGATGAGAAATCTTTAGCATTTTACACGCTAAACGTACTAAATTGCGTATCTGATGTGTGGAGCTCACTTGTCGCTGTTGATTTGCCCCCGATGTATGATTGATATGTAAATTTACCGGAAAAGGTTGATGTACTGCTTGTTGTCGGGCAGTTAATTGAGATGTTTAGCGCACAATGAATAGGTAAATTTTTCCGATATATGTATTCGGACTTACGTACAATGCGTACTTCTACTTTCTTTCGAAATAATTTACCACTTTTATGCGGGTGCCTAACTAGGCTAATATGGAGAAGACTTCTCAATTAAAATCCCCTTATGCGTGATTAACGTGAAAATTTACCATAATGAGATTGGAAACTTTGGAAATTGAAACTTTGACACCATTTGGTGCTTCGGCTTTGGAATATACTCGAAACATTCATGACATCTCGGGGTTCTGCAGATTTAGAGAGGAGAAGGGAAAAAGGAAGTCCTCAAATCAAGAGAAATTTAACTGGAATTCATACAAAAAACAAATCAACTCCCGAAACAGATGCACATGAGACTGTTTCTAATCCACTCCTCCCGACTAGTTCACCTTCTTCACTTTGGATGTCCCACTAAGTGTGTTTGCATTAACCTACACCTGGAACCCTAAATTCATTATCGGCGGCAGCAGTCGAATCATTGCCCAAACACATCCCTATTCACTCAGCCAGAAACAAAACGTTAGGATTGCATATAGTAATATGCAGCATGTGAAAGTTAATAGGCAAGCAAAAAGGTTCTGTTAAAACTTGAAATATTTAAGTGGAAATGGGTTTAAGAGCTCTAGAGAAAGGTACAGTGTGGTAGGCTTTCGCGAACAAAATTATGGGAATACAAATTAAATCGCCCACTTTAAAAATTAAATTTTTAATATAATTGAATGTCGAAATGGGAATTAGGATATTCGAGCGAGCGTTTTAGGGAAGTTAAGGGGTGCTAAAACGTGAAAAAAAGAAGAAATGCCTGATATTGGCAAACGCACCATATCGCCAGATTGTCACGGGACAAGGCGAATGAAATGTTGCACATATCGCAAAGCTGCGGACACTACAATATGGTTATGATGGGGAGTGTCCTTTTGACATTTGAGTTAATCTTATGTAATTCACATAAATGCCTCCAGGGAACAAGGCTTGTTTTCGAGAGTGGTTGCCTTGCGAGACCTAAAACCTTAAACACGAAAAAATCAAGGTCGTAGCATGACAAGTTGCAGCACTTGGACTGATCTTCAACCATACTGGGGCACATATTTTCTGCCCTACTTCCCCTATGTTTCACCCAATTTCAGAAAAAGGATGAGCTTCGAAAAGTAATTCCCATCCGTGAATAAAAACGGCTATGGGAAGGACACCCAGAACAAGAAACAAATATGGAAGAAGAAAGGAGAGAAAAAGTTACGGTGCAGAGACTCGGAACCCCAGTACCGGCAACTTTTTGGGAGTGGGCAAGAAGCCTCGACTGCAGTGCCTCGGTGGTGGATTGCTTGGCCACCATTTGCATCCAATACTACAAGTAGCCTGGAGAAAGAGGCACACATACATAAAAGGAGTACGTCGTTCCCGAGAACGCCTGCTCAAAATACACCGAAAGATGCCCCACAAACTGGTCATTCATTAGCCCATAATGGAGTGACTGTACCTGGTCGGAACATGTCGCAGGATTTAATGTTTAATCCATTTAGGAGAAGGTCGACGATCCTGCAATCTCCTCCGAAATCAACGTTCATGAGGGAAGGAGATCAGGGAATTTCCCGGAAGGCTAATAAATAGGAAAGTGCCCAGTGGGAAAACCAAGCAAAGGACCTGTGTCAGAATACGAACAAATCATCGTTTGCCCTACTCAGAGGAAAAATAATAGAATTGTCCGAATTCATTAAGGACAAAACACAATGTAAACCAGGCCTTCAAAAACAAAGCACCACCACAACAAGGTGCCAAGGACGAAAAAAATGCCTCGAAGAAATAAAGCGTCATCTAGGTAACACAAGTGACACCCCCTCAAAATCCAAAGGACGGTAAACTTTAAAAGAGTAGGGGAGAGGGAGCGAACGATTCTTTTGGATCCTCACAGGACGCGAAAAGGAAAAAGGCTTCTCAGAGGCAAAGGGGAAGGCAAACAAAGTTATCGAAATCGTGGAAACTGCGCGCGGGTCCAATCGACTCAGGGAGGTAAAGCCCAAAAAGGAACCGAGGAAGCATGGACCAAGGCTGGCGGAAAGAAAAATGAGACACATAAAAGAAGAAGCTGATGGACCTTTGATGAAAAAGCTTTCGGGTAAAATGGTTAAAAATTTCCTCGGCAAGGTGGAGTCTTTAGGAGAAGAAGCACAAGTACGGGCCAGAAAGCAGGAGATTGTTATTCAATGTAAGGACATTGATGAAATCACGACCAAGGAAGATATCCGCGACGCCTTAGATAAGCAATTCGGATCACTTGGTTTGCAAGATTCCGCAATCAGAGGACTGAGGAAGGCATGCGAAGACACGCAAACGGCAACTATAAGCTTATCAGCTGAAACAGCATTCAAACTGCTGGCGGCTGGTAAAGTAAAAATAGGTTGAGCCGATTCAGGGAGCAGGTGTCCCTCAAGCGCTGCTTTAGATGGGTGTTTATGAAGAAGACGAACACCACAACTGACCTGCCCGTATCTTCTACTCGATATCGTGATGGCGCAAACAATACAAGCAAGCTTTGGACTATACTATACCTGCGGAGACTTGCGCGAATTTTCCGGAGAATTGGGGATAACAAAGCAGACCGGGTCATGTTCCTAATAGAGCTCCTAAGCTCGCTGTTAAGACCATACCCGACTGGTTTATCAGCGTATTTGAAACATGCATGATAGAAGGAATTTGTCCCGACCGTTGGAAGAGGCAAAAACTAGTTTTGCTGTTTTCCTCCCGAAGCCCAGGATATCCATCATTATACCGCCTCATCGTCACGGTAGGAAAGATGCTCGAAAGGGCCATCTGCAATAGACTACTCCCTATCATTGAATATAAGGGTGGACTATCGGAACGACAATTTGGATTTCGATAAGCCCGCTCAACGGTCGATACCGTAGACGTTCTTTTGAAGCTGGCTCGAGACACGATGTCGTCTAAAAAATGTTGCGCCGTGCTGACATTGGACGTCAAAAATGGGAGTGAATAAGAAGCTCACTGGCTAAAATGGGTATTATTTGACTAAGCTTCTCGAAAGTTACCTTCTAAAGTGGGCACATTAGTATGATACGGATGAGGGATCCAAGCAGTATACTGTCACCGCAGGAGTAGCACAGGGCTCAGTATTGAGTCCTCTCCTGTGGAACGTGATGTTCAATAGGGTCCTTGTCCTTCCCGTGCCAAAGGAGGTTTCGCAGATGATCTAGCCGTGGCTGTCGTTACGAAACAACCTGGAGACGTTGAAGTGTACGCTAACGAAACCGTTAACGCCATAAAAGCGTGGCTGGAGATGGTTCAGCTGGACTTTGGGGAACAAAAAAACACGAAGGCGGTCTTAATTACCAACCATAGGAGGAGGAATACGGTTAATATTCGCGCTGGTGGTCCCATCATGACTTCGAAACCGGTTATCAAATACCTGGTGGTGATGATTGACGCTAAAATAAATTTCAAGGGACACCTGGACTATGCCTGTAAGAAAGCGACAAATATTATACTTGCGTATCATTAGCGGGGATAATGCCTAACGTTGGAGGCCCAAGATACAGCCGCAGATTACTTGTGGCCGGAATGGTTCGCTCCACACTATTACACGCGACACCAGTTTGGGAGGAAGCAATAGCGTGTGAGAGTAATCGGAGGAGGGTAAATATGACTTACCGCTTAGTGGCGCTAAGGGTGTGCAGCGCCTTCAGAACAATATCAGGCGACGTAGCGTTATTATGGGAATAATCCCCGTAGACATT
Organism: Hermetia illucens; assembly: GCF_905115235.1. Lineage (NCBI taxonomy): Eukaryota > Metazoa > Arthropoda > Insecta > Diptera > Stratiomyidae > Hermetia > Hermetia illucens. Next base: position 10,357,914 of record NC_051852.1, read on the forward strand.
CTGGCAAGTGAGACACGTTGCCTGTACGAGAAAAGGAAAATACGGATGGGCGGATTCTCAGCGAAATCTAGGATGGTTTTCTTGTAAAGTCCACACACACGTTAAAGGAATACCAAACCCTTTCACAAAAATACACTATACTTTCATGGTATCCTGCTCAGGAGAGTAAGGAAGTTGTTTTACAAGATAGAAATGAGGCTTATGAACAGTTGCTACCGGAGACCTGGCGTGTCAAACATATTTGAAAAAAAAGTGGAGAAACTGATACACCTTTTTCCACCACACAAAAACAAAGTTGGAAACGGTGAAAGACTACCTTCAACAGTTTCAACTAATGGGAACCAAATGAATGTGGGACCCTAAGTCTGATAAATATCTGGCCCCACGTTGGACGCCCATTGTAACAACTCAGTCGTAAAATTACTAACTATGATCAAACACGAAGGTTCCCAAAACCTAAATAAAGTGGCGAAGTTGATAATGAAGATCCCAGCAGACCGGATCAAGGTTAGGTTTAAAATTCTGCGAATGTATCATGAAGGACTGCCCACTCCATTCCCGGGACAGGCTAGCACAAAGGTATACAAGTACGTGTTGGAACACTCGCGTAGCTGCATTCAAGTGCGGATGGATTTTCTCGGTAAATTTTCTTTTGGGATAGCTCAGTGCTCATGCTTGACGCGGATATGTTCGCTGAGATATTTAAGGATAATTCCAGACCAATAGGTACAGCTAGTGAACTACCTGAGCAAATTCTCAGTAACTTGGTCGCAGCCTGTGATCCCTCTACCATGCTACAAAATTAGTCGAATCGTGGTGCGGAAGCCGATCCGTGAAAGTGAATAGAATTCCTTTAAAGAACTCTGCGAACAGGCCGACATTAACCCTTGAGAAGGAGCCTATAGAGCGCAACAAGACTAGATGGAATAACCAACGTAGCTTTGAAGGCGGCGATAAAAGCAATACCGGAGTGGTTCCTTTTGACTTTTAACTTAGTGTTAAAGGCTATTAAGGCAGCACTCAATCTGGCAGAGGAAGCAATTGCACGTATAAGGTGGCAGGACGGTCCCAAAAAATACTGTGCCATCATCACTCTCAACGTGAGGAATGCTTTTAACTCAACACAATGGCAGCATATAATAAGATCCATAGGACAACTGAATATGCCCGCGTATATTCAGCTAATCCTCAGAAAGCTCCTCTAAGACGCTGAGGTAGGCCCAGTTGGATGTTTGATAATCAGCGAAGTGCCTCAAGGATCAGTGCTGGGCCCACTACTTTGGAACTTGATGATCATGTTCAGCGCACCAAACTCCCGCGATATGCTATCATTATCGGTTATGCAGATGACATCGCAATTGTTGTAGTAGACAAAGATATCCTCCAGGTGTTATCTGGACATGTGAGACATCGGTAAGGCTGATAAAGGATTGGTGGGTATCACGCGAATTAGAGTTGATGGAACACAAAACTGAGGCTGTACTGATCCACAGTCGTACATTGAAAGAAATTCTACGGTTTCGCTCGACTCCAACGCTTGAGAAATACACTGGGGAATCCGGGAAACAAATGAAAGGGGAAGAATCCTACTCGAGGTAGGCCTAAACGTTACCTTGGCCAATATCGGAGGCGTAAACACCTCTAGGCGTCGGTGACTTGCTACTCAAACGTCTGCACTGGCGTGCTAGTGAAGAATACACGCATGGCGCACCAGGCAATGGATATTAAATATCGTACGGAATGCCTGAATTCCAGAAGGCGGAGTCAACGCCGAAGAAAAACGCCAGAGTATGAGCAAAGGCACCTCGAATATAAACAGACACACAAAAAGTTGTAGTGGGCCATCACGAAAAGTAAAAATTATTGCTTCAAGCGGCTCTGTAATGAGGCAAACTCCGAACCATGGGGTGGGGCATACAAGCCGGTTATGTCGGCAATAAAAGGCCTATTATGCGATTATTGTGGGAGATAGTTTCAACATTGTTTCCTCGCTAAAATACAATATATATCAAATATAATCTTCGACTACTTCGGACAGCTGAAGCTACTTTATGCTTCAGACGAAGGGTCGAAAATGTATGTAATAATGGCAGCAGTTCCGCAGGGATCTGTTTTAGGCCCTCTGTTATGGAACTTAATGTATGATGGCGTTTTATGGCCCCCAGTTGCTAAGCAAGCTGTTATCGATGGATTCTCAGATGATGTTGGAGTGGTCATAACATCTAATAAACCCCGACGAAGTAGAGATATATGCGAAGTAGGCTTTACGGACGATCAAGTTTAAGCTTAAAGACCTCGGGCTGGAGCTTGCCGAACACAAGACGGACTTGGTGCTCTTTACAAAGCGGGAGAAACAGTAAAGTGTTGAAATTTGCATCGGGGTGCATGCTGTTTAGCTCTAAGCCATCGCTGAAATACCCTGGGAGTAACATTCGACTCCAAACTGAGCTTTAAACCCTACTTAAAGCTTACTAGGCAGAAAGCGGCGACTATTAGCTCAACACTCGTAAGGATGCTTCCAAATATAGGCGGCTCGAAACAAAACCGACGATTACTTTTATCGCCCCCATTCTAGCCGTTGAGGCAAGTCGTTTGTACGAGAATCAGGAAGCGAACCTAAACAAGCAAAGTGGGCGTATTGAGGCCATTAGCTGCATGGCAGCATGGGACCAGGCGGAGAGTGGCCGGTGGACACACAGACTTATCCCAGATATAAGTATGTGGACTATGTGGAACCACGGTGAGACGGAGCGCATTATGTGACCTTATCCAGAGTAGAGGAGATGCTGAAGTCCAAGGAGTGGTATCTTTGTATTACCCAGGTTTATACTATATAGAGTTGGTAATGCCGAAGAATCCAAAGGATCGAAAATTCTGCTCAAACGAATTCTAGCGATGGCATACGGGTCTCACGTATCTCCCAGGAATCACCCCTTTTCCTACAAAGTTTGACACGCTACTTGCTAATATGAGGAATCTCCCAAAGGGTGGATACCGCAAGCTTATCGCACAAGATCAGTAATTCTAAAACAAAACAACAGCGAAAAAGTAGCCATTACTGGTTTGATAGTCCATTAACGTATAAGGCACATAGTCGAACAAAGCTCTTGGCAAGCAGCTAAGTCGGAACATTTCTCTGCTACTGCATAACAGTAAGTTAGCTTGACAACTGCTTGACTGACCCAGAAGTCCCTTGAAGTCACCCAACCCTAAAACACTTCCGGATAATTCAATCTATTCAAATTCCACAAACAATTTCCGATATGCTTTCACTCACAACCTACCTTGACCCACAGTCACATTACCTACATATGCATCTCCTTACCTAGCCAAGTATTGACCGACTTTTGACAATTTCAGAATCAATAACGAAGACACAGTTAGACCATTTAGACATTGTCTAGTAATCACAATCCCTCATCACAATTATCCCCGATTGACATTCACCACACGTTCAACAATTTGTACTTTGTTGTTCCAGCATATGTTGACAGCAAATAGGGTCCGGGAACTTTTTGGTTTTTGAGCCATCCATCAAAATTAAATGACGGTCGGTATACCAATGACCGGGTGAAGTTTCTCTCTGGAATGTGCGTGGTGACCATCACAAAAGTAAAAAGCCTGATGAAGTCACGACGGGGCTGGTGATCGGTTTAATGTCCCAAAGACGCATACGCGACGAGAATGCCACCTATCATTTTGATATACATCTGCCACAGTGTTATCACTCCACTTGGTTGGTGTTCCACAAGAGTACCTTGGCGGACCAGCACTATCTCCAGCAATGAGTGCTGATTGTACTTGCGCGACATGATCTGAAAGAAGGTCTCACCGTGCAATTGCCCTGAATATTAAGTGCGAACGTGTCGGATATGTTGACCAGATGGATCTGGGTGATGATTGCGCATTAGTGAACGTAAACATGGCTTTCTTTAATTGTTTGATAGTTGTACAGAGGTAGCTGGGTTGTGATAATGCGGGGAACTAATCAAAACGGATGTGGTAACAATGCTTAATCCAAAGTGATGGATCGAGAGATTTCTAGACGGATTACAGCGAGATTAAAGAGCTTTTGTTCTAGATGGGTATTATCCAGAAACACGATGAGGGTGTGGTTCCAGGACACAATACAATGGATTGCCCATAAAGGAATCAAACAAATGTCGCGGTCTCAAGAGAGGTAATTACATTTCCATTTACAAGTACAACGTAGCAATTTGGTAAATCACTATTTCAATTTCACTCTTGCATGAACCCGAAAATTATTTCCGAGTACGACGTCAGCGTACGGTGTGGGCACATATATCCTCAAATTGTATGCATCCTTATTCTTCCAGAAAGCACAATTCTATTCTGTCCTGTCTCATTGAAATGCTCCACATGATATATGGTTGTTGGCAATACAACGTGTGAGGGTCTAGGGCAACATTAATTCTGCGAGGGTGTAGAAATGAGAGGCAAAAAAAAAGTGAATTCATTCGTAATGTCTGCTTATATCGATTTTTCCTCCCTCACAGACAAAAGGGATTTTCATTTCCTTGCTTCCTTCACTTCCTTATTCCTTTTCCATGGAGACTATGGTTAAGTCATAGGAATTTCCGTTGTTGGCTTCGTAGTATTTTCCAGTGAATGTTGGACGAGTAAATACTTTTTTTGTTCAGTAAGATAATGAGACGAGAGTACGCTCATAGTAGACAGGATAGGGGATGAAAAATGAAACGTCCGGCGACGGAATCAATCAGAGAGACCTTAATTAACGCCGGGATATTGCCGAGAGGAAATGAAAATGAAAGGAGACAGACAAAAAATAGAGAGACTTCGATTGGGGGTGAGTTCAATTTGGTATGACCTTTTCGGAATCCAAGGATTCAGATTTGAATCCGCATATCCTACCAAAAATACCGATACAACCAGGACGAAGCTCTATGCTGCAGAAAGAAGCGACCAGGAGACTCAACATCCCAACATTTACCATGAAATTCCACTGACACTCAATAAAATTTCCATAGTCCAGCCACTACCCCCTCCCCACTTGCAAATATAGTAGAAGCCTTCCTAGTTCAAAATAATGTAGGCAAAGTTAAACAGACTTCACTTCACCGAAACTGCAGCCAATTAGAGCTTGGCAACAAACTCTAAGGTTAACTAACCCGTGAATAAAGTCCTTCTGCCACCCCTCCCTCGAACCACAGATCGTCCTAGCCATACACGTGAACATACGCTTCATCCTTTTGTTATCATTTCAAAAAGCCGCCCCTTGTGCGCTTCATATCGATTGACTTTTTGATGTGTTTACGAAATGAAATTTGATCTCCTTCAGACCAATTATTATTGCATTTAGGGTAGGCGTGAAGGTATTGGATTCATAGACTCAACCACCGTGTCATTATGCACATACCCCATACAACCGACTACCCCGGGGGAGTAAATTGCACGTTATACAAAAACCCTGAAGTGCAATGTCATTGTTCTTCATTATATCTTTTATCACTACACATGCGAGGATATTATCCGTACCCTTTTACTACACTCGTCCTTCTGAAATGCACTTTCCATGCTTTTCAAGTGGGACAACGGTGTCGTCTCTTGCCGTGCTGTATCTCATTTGGCTAACAATTTCTTGGCTTTCCTTAAAATAAAGGGATAAAGCCTAACGAACTCAAATGCTTCAAGGGATGCATGATTACTTATGTCTGGAGAAGGTTCATATGTGGAAGTGGAAATGTTGGTGGTTATTATCCTGGTGGCTCGTGACTGACATGGCTTGGATGGAAGCAAGTATGCGTGACAATGAAGTTACTTTTTGCTTTTGACAACGTGGTTGTAATTCATGGAAGGTCCCTGACTGGAGTTGAGGAGCAACTATGTCCTCATTACTATGCACACTTACACCTTCCACTTCTTCAGATTTTTTTCAAGCAAGGGCCATGAAAAATATATGCGATGAAAAAAATCCTCAAATAGTTTCATTCAAGAAGGACATCAAGTTTACTCCAGTCTACAATTATATGTAGACAAAAAGAGGATCAGGAGAGAGTAGATTTGTTTGCAAAATGTCATGTTTAGTACGGCCATGTGAAACATCTCCACTGAAGAAAAAATCTTAACTGACAGTTTTGTCTAGGACAGAGGCAACCCATCAGGTGCTGCCTCACCTCTGCCCTAGAAGCAGCGTGACCGAAAATGGCGACAGCGACAGGTGGTAATCGCTCCATTTATATATAATCACAAACACGACATGAGTCCTGTCCAACACTCCCAGCAACCTGAACAAAAAAATTCATTTGGGTCTGGTCTACGTTTAAACTTGAGACGTCATCGAGTGGATGCGTACTCAGGACTCCCAGCATCCACACAAAAAAAAATCTCCACTGAAGTTCGGAATTGATTACATCATGGGTAAAAATTGGCTACCTGAACAATAGTTATGAATTCGAGGTAATCTCCAGCAATACAATAAGTTTCCGCATTTATTGAGTTGGTTGATCATCAGCCTCGTTCGTATCCCGGTCATCATCCATGTTTGTCTTCGCCTTCGTTCTTGTCTCCTTGCAAAAACGACAATAAGGGAAGAGAAACTGTGTAGGTACCTTATACCCCACAAAAGGTGCACGAAGGACCTGGAGGTTTAACGTGAGTACTTGCTCTTTAGGCATAATTCCACGGTCCGTCATGAGTAACACATTGCTACTAGATTCTGCTGAATGCTGGCTCAGCATTCATACCAGTGGATATAAGGCCTATCTAACATTTCAGCCGTAACTAAAGGGCACAGCGCCCCAGTTGTACAGCGCTTGAGCTTGAGCCCACAAGGAGCTCTGAGTTTCATTACAAACTCGGACTTGACAGCACTTCTTGGATACGTGGGGACGGCACTCACCAATGACTGAAATCAGCCTGGTACGGAGAAGCACAACGAAACCTCTCCACCAGTCGCGCCGCACGCGTGTATACATTGGCGCATCGCCATCGGCTAAAATTGAACATAACGTTCCCTTCGCCCTGTGGTCAGTGAAATGTTCCGAGAGGCCACAGAACAAATTTCCGAAATTCAGCAGACAGTGGCAACCCTCGCGACTACCGTCTCTAAGCTAGCAAAAACAGTAAGAGCTTTTCCCTCAGGAGATATTTCCCGTACTCGTACGCGGTCCGTCAACCGAAATGGGTGATCGGATAGTCACGTCTAAAAATCTATGATCCTTTGAGCAAGCGCCATCACCTGGTGGACACAGGCGCGGACGTCTCAGTTCTTCCTGTATCGCGGAATCACAAACTGATTGTTGGTGGATACACTATCTTTTTGGACTATGTGTGGGCTGTTTGCTCACCTCTGGGGCGAGGCCCAAAATGACTATTGGAAGGATACCCAGAACATAAAACCACTGTGGAACATATGAGAAGAAGGAACTTACGGTGCAGGGGCCCGGAACCCCAGTAGCGGCGACTCTTGGGAGTGAGCAAGCGGGCTCCCGGTCGTCGATATTCCTCGACCGGGGTGCCTCGGTGGTGGATAACTCGACCACCTCGGCATATAATGCTACAAGTGATTTGGATCTGAAGAAGTTGGATGACAAAAATTGTGATAACACCCACCGCATACGTTCAAGATGCGCGACAGCAGGAGGTACTCTGGGAACAAGAAAGCCCATTTAAAAGAAGCTTCACTTTTGGCGTTGCCAGTAACGCATCTTTTGTCCCTCTCTTCGACATTGGTGGATATCTCATTTCACTAATGTCGAAGAGAGGGACAAAGGATGCGATACAGGCAACGTCAATAAACGCCAAAAGTGAAGGAGCGTATGAAAGGAGTAACCCTGTCGGGGCTCATAGAGAGCATAGTCCCGATCCAGAGGAATTATCCTTCACCCAGCTTTGGGCAAACATATTTGACCTGTCCGAGTTTATCAAGGACAAGGGCAACGTGCACCAAGTCCTAAAGAATATGATGAAGGCTTTGGGCAAAAATAGTTTAGCTGTCCGAGTTTATCAAGAACAAGGGCAACGTGCACCACGTCCTAAAGAATATGGTGAAGGCTATTAGAGTCCTTTATAGAGGGAGGAAAAGAATACCAAGGAAGGATACTCCAAACCCTGGCGCGCCAACAGTGTCACAGGCGACCCAAGTGACACCTAACCGAACTGCCATCAAATCACGTCGAAATAAACGAGTAAGCGAAAAAGAGGGAGATCCTCTAAATAACCACCAGGCGCCTAAGAGAAAAAAAGGCAAATATGCAATTCTGAAAACCAGCACCAATGGTTCAGAAAGAGGTAAGCATACAGCGAATGTAGAAAGTTCGCGTTGCGAAGCCCAAGACGAACGAAAACGATGGATGGACTAAAGTTACCCGAAAAAAGCGAAAGGAAAAGTAAAAGTATGAATTCGTCCAAAGAGGATTGTTATCTCCAGTAAGGATAATCCGTCCTACGAGGAGATACTCAGAAAGTTCAAAGCTGATCCCAATCTAAAAGATCTGAGCGGAAATGTGAACAGAATTCGAAGAATCCAGAAAGGGGATCTCATGTTCGAGCTAAAAGGTTTCAGCGTAGGCAAAACTGATGACTTTCGCACTCAAGTTAAAAGAATACCGAAGTGCGTGCCCAAAAACATGAGATATACATAATATCTCAATGAAATGACATCAAAAGGAGAAACCTCTGCTCCTCAGAAGGATCAATTCAAGTTGGAAGAACTTGCTGAGGAGTCTGTTGTGGATTTACGAAAAGCCAATGCGATACTCAAACAGCCACAATACGGGTACCAGCGGAGGCAGCGCAGAAGTTGTTGGCGGCCGGAAAAGTTGAGATTGGATGGATTGTATGCCGTTTAAAAGAACAAACTTCAACTTCAAATAGGTGTTTTAAATGCCTCATTTTTGGTCATTTCGCGAAGGCATGCACCAGGGGCATTTTTCGATCTGATCAATGCAGAAAGTAAGGGAAGAAAGGCCATATTGCCAAATGCTTATAGTGCGAAGTAAAAGAGGGACAGGATAACCCTCTTTGGATGAGCAGACCTTCATACAAGTGTGGCTAGACCAACCTAATGAAGCAGGCGTCTCTATGGAAAGAGCGGTGCATGTGGCCCAATGCACCGTCAAAGCATGTGATGCGTCCATTCCTACATACTGAACTGGCCAGCCTTCGACCAGCTTGTCATCGAGTCAGAAGAGCGGCTCAGAGGGCGGTAGGCAGAATCGACTAAGCGCAAAAAGAGTGCGCCTTTAAGGAAGCCTGGAAAACTCTCAAGCTTGCCATCCAACGGAGCAAGAGGGAATGCTTTAAGGAGCTCTACTCGGAACCGGACGTAAACCCGTGAGGAAGCGTTTCAAGGCACTTCCCCACGGATTTACGTCCGCTCGTGATGGGGCGATTCTGAGGCCGTTCATTTCCGCAGATCAAGTGCCCTTCACTCTTGCTAAAAATTATCCAGCGGCTATTCCCCCAGCAAGAGCAGAGCACCGACACATTCCAGCCACTTCTGAATATGACGGCAATGCGCCAGTCACCAGAAACGAGCTGCTGGTGTTCTGCGGTAGAATAGGAGATTACAAGGCTCCGGGTCTGGATGGCGAAATGAATAAGGTCCTTAAGCTTGGCTTCTAATCTAGACCGGGCATGTTTGCATGAGTTGTTCTATGTCCGATTAGGATATTTCCTGCACAATGCATCAATAAGGTTGATGTGTTGTTAGTTGAAAACAGAGGTCGCTGCGCGCGAAGGTGAACTATGAGCAACTGGCTCGGGAAATCAAAGAAATTTAACATCTCGCGAGGTGGTCATAGTTTCCATCATATAGTCAACTCATGGCTTCCCTCAAAATCAAAGTATGATTCAAACCATGCCAACCAGTACATATTTCTGTAAAGGTGCACGATATTACGAGGGCTTTTCGGCGGGTTTTCCCATTGGCCAACCAATCAGCTTGTCGATCGACGGTTTGGTATGGATGAATCGTATCGGAACAATTGAGAAGAGAACGATAGCTGCACATCTTAGCATCAGTGTAGCACTGGAACCACAGAAAAGTAGCCATTCCTAAACCGACAATTAGTAGCGCAATGAGGCAGTACAGGAAAATACTCCTTTTTGAGGTTTTGTGTAAACACAAAATCTTATTAAAATCGGTTTACTCTCTGTCTGTCTGTCCGTCACACGCTTTTTTCTCGGAGACGGTTGTAGCGATTGACATCAAATTTGGTAGAAACCTGGGAACTGTGAACGCTCACGCATACGAGTTTCTTCCTTTTATAGCGGGTCCCCATGCATGCAAAAGGGGGATGTACATTTTTTTTCATCAGATATAGTCAAGTGGGGTATTAAACTAAGGGTCCCGGTTAATACTTTTCGAAGCCGGTCTTAGTTTTGACACTTGTTGGGAAGGTGGGGATTGCGGGGGGTTGAAAATGGTCATTCCTTTAAGGGGGCCATTCTTAGAAACTACACAACCGAAAAATCTGGACAAAATCAGGAGGCTATCACTATATGGTACCTGGGCTCCGAAATACCTTCCATACTGATATCTGTACAAATAAAGTTAATAATAGTACTTTACATATTACTATAATTTTTAGTAATTGACTGCAAAACCCCCCTTAAGTTCATGCTAGCACCACGAAATCATAACAATATAGAGTATAACATAGAGCATGATCTTGCCAAGTTTGGTGGAAATCGCATTATTATATCTCCCGACTTGTTTGGAGATAAAAAAAAGTAGTAACTAGAGACGGACAATAGTTTAAGTGACCTTTTTTATGGTTTCTTATTCAAATACAGCATGAATTCGAATGAAAAAAGGTAGCACTTATTCTAGCATTAATATCTTTTTCCTGCAGAAATTGAGTTTTTTTTTCTTCCATTAAAAAGATTTTTGAAATTTCATTTAGCAATATCTTAAATTTTTCTCACAACAAAAAAAAACACTTACCTTTTTGCACTTACGAAAATCACTCACTTCACAAAAGTGAACTCTCAAAAATGTTTACACGAAAGGTTGCACACGCCTGGAAATAGAAAAGAAAATTTGTATCTTTTATCTTAAATCTTATTCGCCCGAAAGCATGCAAAAAGTTATTCATTTTATCCAGAAAAATAAACTATTCAAGAAACTAAATAGATTGAATTGAATTGGAAGAATATGTAAAGGAAAAAGTTGACTATTCCGGGATAAAGATTTAGGGAATTGCGTTGATGCAGATACATATGTATCTTAAATAGTTTCTTTTATTGTTATGTTTTTTTTACAATTTAATGTCTCCATCAAGCTTTATACAAATTGGGACTGACAATATTTTATCATAGATTTTGGGAAAATGGTATTTTTCAGGAAAAATTTGGAGACATAACAATGCAATTGTTTGGTGCACTTCGCCCTCAATTCTTATCCGAAATGCATGCACTTTCAGTAATAGGACAAAATAGGACAACTTTTCGATCTTTCAGTGACTTTGTATAACAAAAGATTTAAATGCTTTACTTTTTTGACCGATGAAGAGCTAATCGATTCCTTACAATTTTATTTTGATATTGAGAAGGGAAGCCCTTATCAGTCACTAGTCCTCAATATAACCTAATTGGTGGTTCCTCCTATGTGGGTACTTGCTCGCAGTTACAAAGTTTCCAATTGACGTGGTGCTGGTAGTGAATTTTAGACATATTCGAGAAGAAAAAGGATTTCTGAAGAGATAAGATGTGTAATTGAATGTTTTCGAGGGAGGTCTGGTTCTCAAGCATCTATTGACCCAATCTTATAATAATGAATAATAAGCATCTATATCCGAGAAAAGGAGTACTGCATTTATGAATCTTTGACTTTATAGAAGCAAGATGCGTGACAGATTTATGAAAACAGGTCTGTGAATTGTTTTGAGTAGAGCCTACCCCATTTCAAATATCTGAAGAGCTGCAGTTTTCAGATTAAAACGACATAGAAAGACGCGGCGCGTTGATCTCACAAGGAATTCTTATGAACATAACCGTTCAAATGAAACAGAGATGGATACGTAATGTACGTGATATCACAGAAGTGATATCTACGTGATATCACAAAAGTGATGTCCGGTTCAAGTGTTATTGCATATTACTATCACCAAAAACGAACCAAATCTCATCACATCCCACATTGAAGTAAAGATGATATTATTCTTTTGTGATAAATAAAATACGGCGGGACCAAGCCGCCAGACTCGACATTCCCTACAATTCGCAATGCGGAAGCTACGGAGAAGAGGGAAAAACGCTCAGGCACTTCCTTTGCGATTGCCCAGCTCCAGTTAGAGCCGGGCTACGGACTCTAGGTAAACAATTCGTTGAGGACCGCACAGAGATCTCTAACTACAGGGTGGAAGAGCTGCTTTTCTTCGTGAATGCGCCGGAGCGGCGAATGATTCTTACCTACCCCACCCTAATCGCACTGCCACATATTTTACGCTATGGACGTGAATAATACAGAGCAAATATCACTCTAGTGATAAGTAATATTTGGTAATATCGAATGCTGAGGTTTATTTGTGATATCGGTTACATAACATCACATGTACATTAGGGTACTGAAAGATGATGAATCAGATATCACTTTATATCACTTTTCTCAAAATGTAATTCAATATCACACCACCTATTATATAGGATAATGTTTCGCACATCTCTACCATAAAACTCCCACCATCGCAAATAACTACACCGACAATATATCTTCGAACAATTCTCTGGAAGCAGATACTCTCATAGCAGCAGACAGCCTCTAGATGAGTCCCTTAGAGACTTGGGTCTGATCGCCCTCCTGGAAAATGTCATGAATTCCAGGTGCCGATGATCTGACAGTGAAATTTCGTCTAGCACCAGGCAGAGGGTAATCAACTCTGGCACCTTTAAAGTATGGACTGATAGGTCAGCAGGTAGAAAACGCAAAGATCGTAAACTGTTAGCTATAGTGCATTATAACTCCGACTTAGTCTCGGGATCGGGAAATGGAAAGAGAGTTCGAACTCCGCGAAGGGCACACCGAAAAAGTCAGCGTTACGATGAACGATATCAGCAGTCCATTAGGCCGGAAGGTTCTACGTCGTTGGAGGTAAGGGACACGAAAGGTACGGAGGCGAGCGGGATAGTCAACACGGGGGAGATTCATCTTGATGAGGAGCGAGCGGGCGAATTTGCGCTGTATCTTTTCTAGGGCAAGACAATTATAATTACCGAAGGGGGACCAAATCACGGAATAATATTCAAGAATACTTCTCACTAGGGAGTTAAAAAGCATTATGGAGGGTTGGACCGAGTTGAAACTAGTTCAGGAACGCAGTACCAACCTGACATTTTGAAAGCATGGTTGGTGATGTCGAAGTAGTGGCTGTCAAAACGGAATTTATCGTCGAAGGTTACGCCCAGATCAAGGATAGAGTTCAAATAGGACAGAAAGCAACCACCAAGAGAGTAGGGGAGACTTTAAGCGAGTAACACAAGGAGTGGCATTTGCTGAAATTAACAGCCAATTTATTAAATGTGTACCAATGGACAAAAGTATCCAAATTTGACTGCAGGGAAGCACAATCTACTGGGGACGCAACAGAGAAAAACAGCTTGAGGTTATCGGCATATAACTAGCAAGGACAAATAAGGATAGAGGGGAGGTCCTTAATAAAGAATAAACATAAAAGAGGTTCTAGAATGGATCCTTGTGGCACACCAGAGGAGGAGGAAAACGGACTAGAAGTGCAACCATCAAAGAAAACGCTACAGGATCGGAAGGAGAGGTACTACGCAAACCATGTAATAAGTGATGCAGGAATGTTAAGAGAGGCGAGTTTGGACAATAGTATCTCGTTGTTAACGGAATCGACGAACTTAGAAAAGTCCGTGTAAATGACGTCCTGCCGAGATTGAAGGTATTTGGCCACAAAGTTGGTGAAGGCCAAATATTGGTGGCAGTGGATCGACGTTTTATGAAGCCGTGCTGCTCCTTAGCTATAAGGTGGCCGAAGTGAGTGGCCAACTAGTCATTGACGAGAGGAGCAAAATAGGGCGGTAATTCTCAGCAAGAATATGGTCACCGACTTTGTGTATGAGAGGCTTCTTTCTACAGGCTGGGAAAATGACACTCTTCAAGACTCTGCAGAGAGGAAGGGAAATGAACTTAGAGGTTTTAATCAGGAAGAGGTTGGTAAGATCATCGGCACCGGATCCGACATGAGCATCAAGATGATTAATGAGGTACACCACCAAAGAGAGAATAAGGAGGGGAATGGCAGGGGATTCTGAGGAAGCTGTACTTAAAAGGGGGAGACAGGAAGAAGAGGGAGAGGAGTTGTGCGCCCAGGGGAAGTAACTGCAAACTAAATTACAGGATAACTGAGGAGAGGAAGCAGTGGAGCCAGAGAATTTGATGAAAGTGGGACGGGACTGGGAGGCATTGTGGGTGTTACGGATGTGAGATCAGAAAGGCTTCAAGTTACCACACGCCAACTCGATTTCAACAATGTCCAGATAATCCTTCCTACACTTAACTATCAGCGACTTAACTGAAGATCGCAAAGCGCTGAAATGGTCAAAGTCTGCGCGGCTTCCGGTAGATAAAAACTTTTTCCTCACAGCTTGTTCAGACCGAATTTTTTATGGATTTCAGTGGTGAACCATAATGGGTAGGAGTTTAGGGATTGGGGGGAGGAAGGAAAGTAACTAGAAGGAGGTCAGATAGAATGAAATAAAAAAAGAGAGAGGGGGGGGGCTTGGTCGCAGGTTAATGGTCAGAGAATGGGAGCACAGATGATTGACGCCAGAGCTGAGTTCAAACCCTCAAAGTTGCCCTTACGAAAGTTGAGCTTATAGGGCTTGCGCATAGTATGGGAGTTGAGGCGTAGCAGTTATACCTTGAACTCAAGAGCAAGATAATGGGCATCAGGAACAACATAGGGAAGAGCAAGAGATGATTGAAAAAGGAGCCGTTCTGGCATGTTGGAGAGGAGTAGACCGAGAGTGCAATTTAGATGATTTGTGGTACGGTTGAACTGAAAAACAACACAGGTGTTCATGAAAGTGAATAAAGGGAGAGACGGATGAGAGGAACAAATTGGAACTTGTGGAGGGCGGGAGAGCAAAGGGAGGTACACGCAACATATAATAAAAGACCCGATTTTGGGAGGGGAAACCCGAAGAAAAAATGGTTTCGGCTCGGAGGGGGGACTCAACCGCGATCAAGGCACCTCCACCAGCTGACTTACCTAAAGCTACGCGATCTCTGTCGGAGCAAAAGACAGAGAACCTCTCGAGGAGTACAGAGCTTAGAATCCTCCAACTACGTTTCAGTGATACAGATTCGATGGTGTTGGAAAGCCAAGCGAGAATAATTGAAACACGACAGTTTGGTACGTAGGCCTCTAACCTTTTTAATAATAAAGACTTAATCTATTTGACAAGTTGTTTATGCTGGTCACATCATGCCGCTCGTTGTATCTAAAGGGATTAATAGATTACACGTTCTCACTAAATTTCGTGACAATACCATAAGATAGACAAACATTGAGTAAGGGGGGTGACTGTCACGAGTTTTCATCGGGGTTGACAAAGAGGATCTATCATTCCCCCGTTCATAGCCTCCCTCTCCTATTCAGGGATTGGATTGAAAATTCATCCTTTACAAAATTTCTTCCTCAGTTTCAACTAGCTAGCAACATGCCTGCCAGGTGACTATAGATAGACTTGAGAGACTATTGACCACTTTCCCGGTTAACAGGTATGATTCTGGCCATGTGGCTGACAGTAGTCAACTCCAAAAGTCTTTCTGCCTCGCCGATCCACCCAGTACGTCATAACGCTGATATGGCTTGAATATATCCTATAGTTACTAAACTTCAGCAATAACCACATAAAAACATAACTTCGTGACTCAAAAAACCGCAATATTATGAAAAACGTGAATCAGAGTGTTTGCAATGATTATACTTCCCGATATCTACAGAAATTCCCTATTACTTCGTTATTTGCAAATACGACACAATTTGCAACTCAAATGCTGTCATGGTTCACTTATTAGAATAAAAACGTTGAATATCTATTCTGCAGAAGATACAGAAACTATTCTTGGAGAATTTAATTGAAAACTTGTACCAAAGCAATTAAACGATTTCCATTGAATCCTCAACCGTCAGACTCCACATAAACTTCAGAATAAATTGAAATTGAAAAAGGGTCCGCGCATAATTTCTAGTTG
This sequence comes from Hermetia illucens, assembly GCF_905115235.1. Taxonomy (NCBI): domain Eukaryota; kingdom Metazoa; phylum Arthropoda; class Insecta; order Diptera; family Stratiomyidae; genus Hermetia; species Hermetia illucens. The sequence goes on from NC_051852.1 coordinate 10,374,121, forward strand.
AGCTGATCAATATTGATGGCGACTAGCGGAAGTGGAGACAGTCGCTGAAAGAGTTTAATTGATAAATTTAATATTTATGATGACTTTCAATGGAGCTTAATAGGCTCCGACTCATATATCAATCACAGTTTCAGATGGAAAATGATTTGAACTAGTGAAGCTGGCAATCAGTTGATGGGAGCGACCGAGTTAGCCGGCGTTCCAATGGGGGAGCACATGTATGAAGAGCGAGAATCTGGGTGAACTATTAGACTTGATTACCTTCTGGATTATCGCGGATTAAATTGATATTAAACAGCTTTTAGATCGGTTAGCAATCCGAAAACAAAACTCCACATCACAGCTTGAGATACACAAAACTTCAACTTGGAATGGGGGCATGATAACTACCAACCATTTTCCCGTTCGTGAAACGCACTTTTGCCGAATTAATCTAGAATGCCAATTCCAGAGAAAAACATCTCATCTGAACGTTCCTACAGGCGCCTGGCCATATCTACTCCATGGAACCAGCTAAGTATTTTGGAAATTCCTCCGTGATAACGCTAAATCACTGTAAATAAAGTTAAGATGCGTCAATTATTGCTGGAGTGCCAGTTTTTGCGTAGCATGACGTATCTGATATCTCAGCAAGAAATTGGTACTTTGTAAGAATATTTGTGTTTTTAGATTGTATCTTTTTCCGGGTTAGTCGCAATGGGAGAACTGCAGGGGTACCAATAGGGAAAATAGGTGAAACGCTCTATTAAGTCAAAATTCACCCTTAATAATCGCCACTTTCTAAGGTTTCACTTTGCATATTCAGCTCCCAATGCATATCTTCAAAGAGCGCCAGGAAAACCAACTCAAGGGTTCTTTCCTCACATCTGCAATTTGATCCTCCACTTCTGGTTCATTTCCTCGATAATTTCCAACCTCTTTGCACGTCGTTGTTTGTGTTTTGTGATTCCCAATCCGCAAAATCGACCGATTCCACCATAAACACACATATCAGTGCCCAGAAACGTTGGCAAAGCTGCATAAACTACGGAGACTATTTGCATACGAGACCATCTTTCATTTCCCGCTTGCAGTGGGGTTCTACAGTTTCTCGTCATCAGAGGAGTTTTACCGCATCGGAAAAGCTGAGAAGTTTCTGTTCCGATTTAGGTGGTTTTCTTTTCTGCCTCTATGAAGTGGAAATTACTAATGTGGCGGCAGATTTTCTTTTTTTTTCGCATTCAATCGCTTCAAAGGTGATATGTAGGAAGAGGTTTTGCTGTTTTTTTTATGGAGAGGTGTCAAATTTCATATAATGCAGTTCTGGTTGCGATTCATAGACTATGAGGAATAGAATTTGAATGGTTTCACTTTAGGGCATGGACGACCTGAAACTTTTAAAGAATTTAGTCACGTTGGCGGAATGGATGGGGGTTTGAACTTTTGTTAGATTTTCGGCGGTGAGTATACAGTTGCAATTCGATACGCGGAATTCGTTGAATGCGTATATGCTCTGACTCAGCGAATTTTTGTTCATTTAACAGAGTTTTTCTAATAAAAATAAGTCACATTTCTATTGAGAGGTTTCTCATCGCATTCCATATTTTTTTGTTGACTAGAGTAGGTGAATGCGTTTACGCACAGAGTGTTGGACTCCCGCAACAGTACACTGTCGGACTTCCCACTAAACACCTCCCTATCATCAGAGAACTAGCCTCCCGCTCTCCCGGCTTTGGGAGCCTTCAAGTCAGTGAATTGCTTTCACCAACGGGAAGGGAAGGGAGGGGAGCAAGGGAATTGTCAGTTCAGGGAACTCCTTACCATCCGATCCCTCCGCCGGCCGAGTTCAATCTTCTTTGCAATAACAAGAGCCCGAACATAATGCGCAATAAGATTTCAGCTGTCAGCGCTCTTCAGCATCTCTCTGACAATGTTGTCTGGAGAGAGCTCCCCTGTGTCTGCATAAAGCTGTTGACGAAAGCAGTCTCACCCCTCGCGAGATAAAAGGGTGTGTTCAGCGTCATCCGCCACTCCATTGCAGAACACACAGGAGATCGCGCCTTCCCAATCGTGTGCACGTAAGACTGAAAACCTCCATGCCCACTTAGAAGATGGGTAAGGAAATAAATCAATCTCATCGTGCGTTCGGTTCCACGGGTCTAAATTGTCGATGGGCCGCGCAGTCCATCTGCCACTAGGCTCATTTTGCCAAGAAAGTTACCACTCGGTAAGGGTGCATTGACGTCCTTCACGGGCAAGCATCTCTCTTAAATTCTTGCCCTTATAGCGGTAGAAAGCTTTGGGCTCCTCAGCAAGGAGGGCCACGGGGATCACTCCCGCGATCGCTTTCACAGCCGGTTCGGAGATGATTCGATAAGCAGACGCCACTCGTAAAGCTACCCGCCTCTGCACTTGAACAAGGCGTTTACAATGCATCTCATTGTCAAGAGCATCAGCCCATACCTCCGCGTCATAGAGCAGAACCCACTGCGTTGCTCCCATAAGGAGACGTCTCCTAGTAGATATAGGGCTCTCAACAGTCGTCATCAGCCGACTCCAGCTGCAGCCCTGTCCGCTGCTGCTTTGATTTGATTGTCAAGCATTAAACCAAGGTATCTAACCGCTGGTTTTGACTCTATAGTCAACTCGCCGATCGAGATAGGACGCAGGGTCGGAATTCTCCTTCTGGTCAAGACGACTACTTCGGTTTTTTCCAGCGCAAGGTTGAAACTGTGAGCAGTCATCCATCCGCTTACCCGTCGCATCAATATGCCAAGTCTGCTTTGCGCATGTTCAACAGTGCGTCTGGCAACAAGTGCCTCATCGTAGTCTGCATAATCGACCAGATAGGACTCTTCGGGCATATCGAGTCTCGAGTGTTCTAGAGGACCGGCCCTAGAATGGATCTCTGCGCTACTTCCGACGTGATTTCCACCCTCCTTTAGCCCCCTAGCGTCTCATAGAACAGGGAGCGGTCTTTCAGATAATCCCTCAACACCCGCAAGAGATAGCTTGGCACGTGAAATGAGTTTTCTAATGTGGCTAGCATATTTGTCCTTCTTACGGAATTTCTGACATTAAGCGTTATGAGGATCACTATCCGTCTAGATCAGCGGCTGTGTCCCTTAGCTCGATGAACCTAATCTACACCCTCCTTAATAGCATCCACTGTAGATCTCCCTGTTCTGAACCCGAACTGCCTTGGGGATAAGTCCCCGGCAGCGCGGATCACTTCAGCGAGTCTACTCCTGATGAGCTTCTCTAGCACTTTCCCGGCCATGTCAAGCATACACAGCGGTCGGCATGCAGACGGCAGCTCCAGGCCTCCTTTACCCTTACTGATCAGAGCGAGTCTGACTACTTTCCAGCGACAAGGAAAAATACCCTCCTTCTAGCAAGGGTTGAACGCCTCAAGCAGCAATTCACTAGGGGCTGGCTCCTTCTTGTTTTTCATAGTGAGAACCGCTTTTTCGAGTTCTCTCATTGTGAAAAGGGGACAATCCTCGACGCTTTCCACGCTATTGACATCAACCCGTATAGGATGTCTGGGGAACAATGCCCGCGCATCTGGTCGGTACTTAGTATGCAGGGCTTCCGCAGAGCCCCGATTTTCCGGGTGACAAGCTTATAGCCAAATCCCCACGGATCCTCATTCCCCTCGTTGACAAGGTTCTGCCAGCCGCGAGCTTTGCTTTTATTTATAGCGCTGCGTAGTCTCCTTTTTGCTGATCTATATTGTGCCTTTATGGCACATGCCTCCTCGTTGGCGTACAAACATTGTGCCAAACGGCGGAGCTTATGACACTCCTTCCGTAGGTCAGCAATTTCTGCCGTCCACCAGTACATAGAAGGCTTGTCGTGCCTGAGGCCTCTCCGGGGCATGGAACCCTCACACGCCGTCGTTATGAGGTTCATCACAGAATTTACGACGGTGTCAAATGTGACACTACCACCCGCCGGAGCGTCGTCTAACGCGGCCCTGCCAGCTCCAAGTGCTTCGACGAATTTCCCGATGTTCACCCTCACGATATTCTACAGGCAACGGGAGCCCGTGTTGGTGCTTTTCTACCCGGCAAGTAGCGTCGACCACTTCGAACGTGATGTACTGGTGATCACTTGCCGAGAAGTCTTCTAGGACTCGCCACCCGTCCACCGATGATGCCAGAGATTCCAACGGAAAAGTGATGTCAGGAATGCTTCCTTCATAGCCTGGGCGCCGAAACGTTAGCGTGGATCCGGTGTTTAAAACTACGAGTCCGATTCTCGCCGCCATTTCCAGAATCCGTTTCCCTCTGGCGTCTGACTAAGGCATGACCCTTTCAAGTGCCCTGACATTAAAATCACCACGTACCAGGATTCGTCCCCCCGTGCTCGAAGCGGCGTCCACCAGAGCATCAAGCCGAAAGTCCGGCATTATCTCGTTCGGCGTCAGGTAAATGCTAAAAAATGTTATCCCTAAACACCGGATCCAGACAAACGTGTTCTCCCAGCCTTCAGCATTTTATGTTGGACGACATTTAAGGATCTGAATTTCCCTGGGAAGGGCTGAATTTCCAGAAGAGGGGAGGAGGTGCGTAGACCCACCTTTTCAGCTCCGATGAAAATCCATAGCGGTCATCGTTCCTTAAAAAGTTATTATGTCCAAAGCAGGGTTTCCCTGATTTCATTATCGAAAAATCGGAATTTTCAGCCCTGCTTTAGGAGATGAGGGGATATGAAGAGTGTACAAGCACAAGCAAGAAGGAGGTCTCCCCTCTATTACTATGCTGAAGAATTGCGGTGGGCAAGTTTTGGCACATCAAAATGGGGCTGTTTCGTTGTTACAACGGTAGGATCTCGAAGGAAGCAAGGTGGGTTTTAAGAGGTGGGAGATCGTCCCTCTCCAATCTTGTTGAGAAGTCCCAGTAGCCACCCCCTCGAGGGTTGTGACGCTTCAAGGCGACAGTAGTATTTTGATATCTTCATGATAAAGCTTAGTTTGTCAACCACACCTCAGGAAAAACAAGGGATAAGGAAGGAATGTAGGAGGAGAAGGAAGTTTCTTTTCTCTAACCTCGTTAAAGTTCTTAAGTTCTTCTTCTAAAGTTACGGCGCTCTAAAACAGAGCTCTTTTCATATCATTGATAAAAGAGCTAAGGGGTGGAGGGGGAAGAGAGCGACCTGCTCTCTAACGTCCCTTGCAAATTGCGACGATAGTTGCCTTAATAATAAGCTTCTTAATGATATGAAAATAGCCCTTTTTTGGGCAGTCGTAACTTTTTGCGAGATTTTAGCAAAACAAGAAATAGGGAGTCTTCCTGTTGCATACTTTCTTTACCCCCAATCGCCCGGAAGTGAAGTTGATGGTGCAAATTAAACTGTATCATAACGATATCAAAATACCTCCACTCGTTTAAAGCGTTATCCCCTGCCTCAGCCCTTCCCTATGGTTCAGGTTTACTAATAACGCAAGTCTTCACTCGACTTTCCCGCGCCAACCGCTGGAAACCGTCTTCGGATGAGCCAAGAGCGTGCAAGGCTGGGCTAAGAGTAGGTAGTAGGTTTATCCAACTGATGACAATCTCATCACCTGCTGCTCCTATTTGAGGAACAAGTGCATCCGGCGGGGATGGACTGAAGCAACAGCCTAGCGGCCATCTTCCCTGCACTGTAAAAGATGTCAATTGGGTCCATCCCATGCATACAGTGAGAGCTGGCCAAGGGGTAACTCAGTCTCTAATATGTGGCCTCTGAATCCCTCGGGTATTTTTAGTTTCACTTTAGACACCTAGGTTGGCTACTTAGAACTTAAGAACGAATTATTAATTGGATCAAGACATAGACTCCAAATAAAAAAATAAGAAAAATTACGATGACAGAAGAAGAAGTGTTGATGCCAAGCGCATCATCAGAGGACGAGCTCCTGGCGTCCACTGTACTATAACAATCAACAGAAACCTCCGGCATTGTAGCAGACGGACTAGCACTACCGGCGTCTAATTGGAGTAAACGAGTACCAGCCTCAGTACTCCAACGAACAATAGCCCATAAGAATGTCGGCTACCGGAAGTGAGCGAAGAAGCGGAAGTCTACTGGAATCCTATTCGAGAGCCAGTACCGAAGACTATCCATATTTTGAGAAAGATTAGGAATAAGTGGGCCGAGACTTTCGACTAGCAGGATGAAAAGGGCCTCGCTGAATTTCGGGAGACTGTCGAGAAGTGCAAGAACAAACGCCTGGAAAACCAACAGAAAGCTAATGCTACTACCTTCAGGCGCAACTGATCTTAGGAATAGGAAAATAGGAGTCGAATAGGAAAACAAGAGAAACAGAGCTCGTAAGGGCTCGGCAGTGAAGCAGAAATGACCGGCAGATAAAGCACGCACCGTGAAACCCTCTAGCGAAGTTCCCAGGAGTTGCGTATGTTTAGGCAAGGTTGTCAAAAATGGATATCAAGCATCTTCTTCCAGGTGGTCGTGGGTATTACGTAATTGCTTGCGAGGACCAATTTTCGAGAGGGTTTTATGGGTTCCGCGTCGCTAACATCATGGTTGTCAAAGAACCGAATAAGCCATAAGGTCGTTCAATCCCAATGCTTTCAAAACTTAAGGATAAAAATGAGAGACTGGGTGGTAATGAAGGAGGAGGAATTCCAAACAAACACCAAACCTTTCCTGATAGGCATAAATGGAGAGTACCTGGATTCGTCCACAGATCTCCCATAATTCCTCCTCGGTTATCCCGGGGATTGAGAAGACGTCCTGTTGAACCATTGGATGAGACCCACTTTCTGTTGTAAAAAAAGGGTTGCGATTATTTTGAACAAAAGTCACGAGCACGTAACTAGGGTTGATTTTGGTCCACGAATCTTGCTCATTACAACCTCGTAAGCAGCATCCTACGGATAGCTGAGTGGTTAGAGCACAAGGGTGAAGGTCATGGTTCAAATCAAGGTGGGCAGTGGAACGGCGGATACCAGTCGACTCAGCTGTGAATGAGTCCGAGTCAAATCAGGCTAATAATCTCAGGCAAGCGCAATACTGACCACATTGCCTCCTATAGGATACTGTAACCCTGTAGTATACCATTACGTTTAAGGCCCTGATCCAATTGGATTGTCACGCCAATGATTATTATTAAGTAGCGCCCTACGGGTTCCTATTTACCTTAAGACACAACTGCTTGTAGCAATTCCGATTACTTCTTAAGGCTACTTCGAAGATCGAGGTATTCCCTCCCCGACTGCCGAAGTTCTGGCTTCCCTCTGATCTTCTGCAAAGCCTCCTCGCTCGCAGACACGATGTTCTCAACAGCGAGATTTCTTGGTTCCATCAGTAGTTCTCATTACCTCCCTTCCTCGCTGTACGCCGAACATAACTATTAGGGACGTTCACTAATAGTTATCAGCTGTCGTAAGTATTGCTCTGTGATTTGTATGACCCTGGTCACTGCAGACCAAGCTGCATAGAAAGTAAAATTCCAAAATATTTTACTTTCTATGCAGACACTTGAAGAAATGAAAAGCATCCTGAACTAACAAATCGAGGTTTACACTTGACAGCTATTCGAACTAACTCAGAGGAACATGTGTTAGAGTTTGAGTGTGAGTCCCTGCCATTTTCATAAAACGCGACGGTCTAATGACTAACGTTATACCCATAAACTCCAAAACATGCTGAATAGCTGATATCTGAAGGAAGGTAAAACTATGCCAGTACCGTCAAGCGCGGAAACCATTTATAAACTCATCTCCGGTCAGCTTGACGATATCATTTTATGGAAAATTTAATACGTGTAACTACGTAACAGCGAAAGAATCATATATTTTGACATTTCAGCTAAGGATTTAATTGGGACGCACCCCAGGATGCAAATCGACACATAAAAGTAGCCTATTGCGTCACAGGGATGACTAACATTCAAGTCACAAAATAACAAATGACAAAATTAGTTTAGGAATTAAGGGAGTCCTAAGTTCACCACTTGACGGCAGACCGGATCAGTTAGGAACCAGCCCTATGACGGAAGGGATTCCACGGTTGTGGTCCACGGACCCCTCAAGCTTGAGCATGCACCCAAGTTGCAAAATTAAACTTGGAATTTCGTCCAGGGTAGAACTCATTAGTCGCTGCCTCACCTCTGTCCTGAGAGCAGCGTGACGGAAGTGGCTACAAGGTGCGACAATTTCATAAGAATTCACCGAAGAGTCAAGTTACTCGGCGTTAATAACAGACAACAGTCCGATGAAGTACTTTTTGCAGAAAGTACCTTCAAGCCGTGGTATTCCGCATAATTCAAAAATGTGATCTCTAAAGTCGGAAACCCCGAATATTTGGAGGTAGCATGTGGCGTATTGAGGGAATTTTAAAATTCTTCTTATCGACGAAATAGAAGACAATCAAACCATGATCAAGGATTTAACAAGTAAATCTAGACAGAATCAGACCTACTACCAAAGTGATACCATAGCCTTCGAGGGTCCATCCAAACCTACTGCCAATCTTTGAAGAATGACTGATCAATTCCAAGAATGCTTACCTCTCCACATGACTTTGTATTTTCTTGAAACTTATCTCAGCCTCATCTGCCATTCCCAGCAATCTTCATTCCATCACATACATCTCACCACAAACTTATCCGTAAACACAGAAATGATTATTTACACAACTTCCAGTCAGTCTGGCAGATTGAAATGCAAAAATAGTAATTTTACCTTTTAGCAATCACCGGAGCCTGTGTATGCGTTGTATACACATTGGGCGTTATTTACAGTCGAACTGGTTAATCTAGCACTGACTTAGTCGTCGCTGGTCTTATCAAAGGCGCAGTTATTTTTATCTGGAAGGAATGAACGCATTTTATGGCCAAGATGGATAAATATGAGAGATGCACATACCCGGCAGCTCGGAGCTTGGGACGTCAATCAACACTTTCCTCTATTTCTGGTAAAGTGCAGAAAACGGAAGAAACTCGTTGCAGAATCATCTTACCTTTTAGGTAAGTCAAGATATGGACGGGGTATTCGTGTTGGGGATGGAGATTGGGTTTAATCCTAGAATTTTATGAGGTGGTGGTTGAAAGATTTATCAACACAATTATTGGTGGATTCATCGACTTACTGAATTTGAAGCGAACAGTGAAGAGGTCTTACTCTGCCGTCTATAATTAGATCGCGCACTCATATAGCGTTCCAAAAATAAGATAACTGACAGCTCCATAGATGGAAAAGGCAAACTGCAAGTGCAAATCCCAGCGATACTTCCACTACTAAAAGAAAAAGATCATCGGTAGGTAATCGACAAAGTTTACCTCCAAAAGGGACCAAGAAAAAGGAAATATGAACACCCGCCCCGAGGCAGCTGTCATCTGCATTTCGAAAAATATGCTACGCGCTGGTATAACAAAGGCTAAGCCCAACGGAGGCGTGGATCACAAAAAAGAAATAGCAAGGTGCTCCCCATTTTGTTTGGTCCGATATCCAGTAGACGTGGACTTAGGATCCCTCATTTCTCAAACTCAAAATAACTTCAGCTCTGGCCAAGCTTTGACCAAAATATTGATAGATTTACGCTCAATATAATTCATAGTCATGTCATAAGCAATTGACATCTTCCAACCGCTTCAGTCACGATGATCCCAGGGCAGAGGTGAGGCAGCGCCTGATTCAGAAAATCTGAGAATTTTAACGCTACGACGTAGGGAACAGGAGATATCGCGGAAAAACGGCTGCTTGGGAGACCCTTGGAAAATCCAAGAAAATCGACAATTTCCACGACCCCCGGGTAGGAAAAATGGCAAAAAATGCAAAATCGTCGGATTGCCATAGGCGATACTTCGTTGGGAAGGGGAGGTGACCCAGATTCAGAAAATCCAAGAATTTTAGGGCTACGACGTAGGGAACAGGAGATATCGCGGAAAAACGGCTGCCTGGGGGGCCCTTGGAAAATCCAATCCAATCCATTGAAAATTTACACGACCCCCGGGTAAGAAAAATGCCCAAAAATGCAAAATCGTCGGATTGCCATAGGCGATACCTCGTTGGAAAGAGGAGGCGACCCAGATTCAGAAAATCCAAGAATTTTAGCGCTACGACGTGGGGAACAGGAAATATCCCAGAAAGACGGCTGCCTGGGAGATCCTCGGAAAATCCAAGAAAATTGAAAATTTCCACGACCCCCGGGTAGGAAAAATGGCCAAAAATGCAAAATCGTCGGATTGCTGCGGGCAATACTTCATTGGAAAGGCGACGCGACTCAGATTTAGAAAATCGAAGAATTTTAGAGCTAGGACGTAGGGAAAACACCTCAATCACGTTGATGACATTTTTTTGCTCTTTTTGCTTTTTTCCACCCACGACCACACCGAACGTCATGTTGCTAGACGTGTTACCAACATTAGATCCGCCTCCAACGCTTCGGTAAAAATTTGGAAATTAAATATCGGCACTATAAGGTAGGGTAGATAGGTATCAGTGGCCGCTCCGAGGAGCTCAATTAGCACTTTGGTGCGCCGTTTCGATGTCACAAACTTCTAAGACCGTAACTGCTGTTATGGGAGCTGGGTCGGATCTTCAGAGCCAGCCCGTAGTATTCACGAAAGAAGGCAGCTCTCCCACCCTGTAGCTAGAAATCTCTCTGAGGTCCCCAAAGAATGATTTACCCAGTATCCCTAGTCTGACTCTAGCTAGAGCTGGGCAATCGCAGATAAAGTGCATGAGGGTTTACCTTCCTTCTCCGCAACTTCGGCAATGGGAATTGTAGGGTATGCCTGGGGGCATGGTTTCCTATAGGCCAGTGCCCCCTGCAGACCGCCGTAATCTTGAATGCATTCGAACGCATCTGGCACAGGAGCTCACATGATCGGACTGAGTTATAAGCGGGTCAAATCCTCCTTGACTTGGCACAGCTCGTAAGCCTTCGCCATCTGGGGCCCGTGGCTGCTAAGTAGTGCAAGTAGACTCCGCCCCTGACAGCCGCCAGCGAAACGCCGACTGTATTCACCGAAGGGCTGGCAAGAGCAAAGCCTCGCCTGGCCAATCCGTCAGCCCGCTCATTCCCCTCTATGTTCCTATGCCCGGGAACCCAGAGGAGGGTAACCTTAAGCGTGCCGCCCAGACGGTTCCGCGCGTCTCTGCACTGCTCCACCAACCTGGAAGATGTCGCCGCTGAGTACAAGACATTGATGGCCGCTTGACTGTCGGTCAGAATGGCTATGTTACGCTTGGGGATCGAATCTTGCTGCAGTCATCGACAGACTTCCAACATCACCAGTACTTCCGCTTGGAATACACTGGCGAAACCTGGGAGACCATACGACTTGGATACACTGTCTGTATTCGAGAAAACCCCCGCGCCGACTCCAGAGGCCTTCTTTGATCCGTGGGTAAAGAATACTGAGTCATAACCTTCTAACACGCCGCCGGTCTTTCATTTTGCGCTGGTTGGAAAGTCCACAGCAAAGTTTCTCATGACGTTCAGCTTGCGTGTGGCACAGTCCTTGGGGAATGCCCAGCTTTCCCGAGGTACTTCGTCTAGGATGTTGCTGTGGTCGTAGTACTTCGCTGCCCAGCATCCGGACTCACGTAGTCTAACGACACTGCACGCTACAACGTATTTAATGTGGAGGTCTAGGAGGAGGAGATGCAGGAGTACATTGAGAGCATCTTCCGGGCAGGACTGCAGAGCCCCAGTAGCACATGTACACACGGCTCTTTGAATCCTATTAAGCTTCATCCTATTGTATTTTTTCCTCAAAGCCTGCCACCATACAATGGAGCCGTACGTTATGATCGGACGCACTACAGTGGTGTACATCCAGAGAACCATCCTCGGCCGGAGACCCCGTTTCTTTGCAAAAGTTGTCTTGCAGGCATAGAAGGCTATACAGGCCTTCTTAACCCTCAGTTCTATGTTCAATCTCCAATTCAGCTTTGGAGCCTGGATTACATCCAGATACTTTTCATTAGAGGAAAGAACCAATCTTTGTTAATTTAGCGGTGGTAGATGCAATTCAGTTATCCTTGTCTGGTGGTGAATAGCATCAGTTGCATTTTGGTTGGGCGGCAATACAAGCATCATCATTTTTTTACGCTGCTATGTGGGGATAGTACACGGAAAGTAATCACCACTGTTTTTCCTCTTTGGCTTTCGCTTCACAGATTGGCGTCAGATCTTTCAATTTTACATTTTCTTTCGGGACAAATAAGCAGAGACAGAGTAGAAATTCGAAGTCCGGACCAGCAGACCGATTGTTTGACTTCGTGAAGGTTGGGTCAGCTGTTAATGCACAAGCGGGGTGTAAATTTTTGTTCACCAAATATAGTCATGTGGGTTGTTAAATAAAAGGTCTCGGTTAGTACTTTCCGAAGCCGGACTTAGTTTGAAATTTTTTGGAAAGGCAGGGGCGTACGGGCGGCCCAAGTTATGATTTCTTTAAGGGATCTATTCTCCACTGCAATAGTAAGGCCAATGATTGCCTATGGGGCCGTAATCTAGGCAGAAAAAACTGAATTCAGCACACAAGCCACAAGCGTGTGTATTAGTGGGACAATAAGGTCATGCCTGACGGTATCTCTGGAGGTTCTTCTGGGATTACCCCATTCAAGGAGGGTAATCTTCAGGATGGCGGGGAGTATCAGTGAGGCGAGGCGCTACCTATATCAAAGGAAGATTCATATTCTTTCTAGAAGGTATCCCGAATTATTGATACCAAGGGATAACATGACAACGAGGTTTCACTTCGGTGAGAAGTTTGAAACTCGTTGGAGTAACAAGGCACTGGGAGAGCGTGGCCGTGACATTCGGCTTAAACCAGGAACTGATTACTTGGTACACTGACGGATCCCTCACAGCAGAGGGAGCGAAGGTGTGGGGAGAAAGGACATATTGCCGAGGAGTGCAAGGAGGGACCCCAAATGCCTATTGTACCAATGAAAAGAAGGAAAGGATAACCGCCACATTGCCGGTGGAGGTAATTGCCCGGAATCCAGGAAGGCGTTGACTGCAATGAAAAAATGAAGTTCATTCAAATGAACCTGAATCATTGCAGAGTCACTTAGGACTTACTTGAGCAGACCACTCATGAATTTAAGATAGAAATTGCCATCATAAGTGAACCGTAGAGAAACTGCGACGGTGGGGTATCGATCACAGACTCGACTGGCAGAGTGGCGATATGGGCGTGCGATCGCCGGTGTGTACGTGTACAGCTGCTGCGCCCCACTTAGTCTCACATGTTAGATAACAACAAGCCTGAACTTGGAGACATGTTAAATAACCTCGTTCTCGATGCAAGGGAACGAAATCCAAAAGTGACTGCTGGTGACTTCAACGCTAGGGCCCTCGAGTGGGCAAGCAGGCAAAGCAGCGCAAGGGGCGGAAGTCTTTTGCCCAGTGGGATTTAATTTTGGCCAATGAAGGTGATGCAAGCACTTTTCGCACAAAGGGGGGGGGGGGGGGGGGGCGGGGGATCTTTCTCAATTTTAGACCTGATCTTTGGCAGCCCTGCATGGATACATGGTATTTCCTGGCACGTTAGCAAGGAAAAACCTCAAGCTTGCCATCCAGCGGAGCAAGAGGGAAAGTTTCAAGGGGCTTCGCCCAGAAGCAGATGTAAATCCGCGGGGAAACGACTTCAGAATTGTGATGGGACGTTGAGAGGCCGGTCATCCCCACAGATCAAGTGCCCCACTCTCCCATCGTTCAGGGGTTATTCTACCAACACGAAAGGGGTACTGACACATTTCAGAAATCTCTGAATTTGAAAATTCTTGCAATAACCATGGACGAGCTATTGGAAATCGGCAACAAAATAAGTGACAACAAAGCTTCGGGCCTGGGCGACATACCGAACAGAGCCTTTAAGCTCGCCGTAAAATCCAGACCAAACATGTTCGGTGAATTGTTCAAAGCGTGCATGTCCGAGGGGATAATCCCTACAGTATGGAAGCAGCAGAAGCTGGTACTGCTGCCGAAGGTTGGTAAACCTCCATGTGGACCATCTTCTTATAGTCCTATATGTCTTCTAGACATCATGGGGAAAATGTTGGGGCGGGGAAATTTACAACAGATCACGCCGATAGTTGAGAGCCAAAGGGGGTTTTCAGATCGGCGGGATGGGTTCCGTAAAGCCAGATGAAACTATTACTGACTGCTGAAATCTAAACTGGTATGGGAATGCCTTGAGAGACTGAATACCCTCGGCTCGTTCATTATGGTCTGGCAGGCAATGAGGCAGCGGACGAAATAGCCAAGAAGGGAGCAGGGACGTCTTTACGCGGACCGGAATTTTTCTGTGGAATCGGAAACGGATTCATGGCTATAACATTAGAAAATAAAGATGCTGAGCGAGTCTACCAGGAATGGAACAGTCCAGGGTATTGGAGGATACGAACCTAAGCGCACAAAGGATTGTTTAAACCTCAGCAAGAAGAACTTCCGAATCATAGTGGGAATTCTCACTAGTCACGGTCGGTTAAACTATCACCTAATGAAGCTAAGGATATCTACGGACACTGCCTGCAGGTTCTGTGCAGAGTGTGATGAAACCTCTATACACGTTCTCTGACAGTGTCCGACGCTTGTTCAAAGTAGGTCGAGGCATCTTTTTTTTTTGTGCGTAATCTCAGAAAGACACGTCCGCCGCCCGATCGCCGGAACTACAGCGGGCGCGTGTGGGATTCACACCCACTAAAAACCACCCCCGGTCTCTCCAGCCCCAGCCCCGCGCTGGGGCACTCATCCTTCTCCTATTTGCAGCTTTTCTCCTTCTTTGTTCCTTCAGCAACTCCCCCTGCATTTGGATGATTGCGGAGCCAACCGCAAGCCACTTCTCCTCGGCCTCCAGCATCTCAGTAATCAAGCTCTCCGGGGTCCCGCTCCTGCCCAGCACCTGGTTTAAGCTCCTTCTCTCCATCGCAAATCGCATCCTAAGGTATGCCATCCTAAGGTATGCCATCGCATCTGGGACAGTTCGGAGAATCATCCAACCCAAAGCGGTGCAGATACTGCCTGTAGCAACCACCGTGTCCCGTGAGGAACTGGGTAATGTGGTAGTTGGTCTCCCCATGTTTTCGCTCAAGCCACACCCTAATGTTGGGAATGAGCCTGTGCGTCCACCGACCTTTCGTAGACTCGTCCCATCTGCGTTGCCAGAGATCAAGCGACTCTGACCTTGCCGCATTTCTACGCTGTGCATGCCCCTCCATACGTCTTGCATTGTACAGGACACTCATTTCTTTGGCCAGGATGTCAACCGAGATCATGCCTGCCACCACCAATACTGCCTCATCTGATGTGGTTCTAAAAGAACTGCAAACCCTCAAAGCCATCCGCCGGTATACCGAGTTCACCTGCTTCCGTCTCTGAGAGTTTGCAAGTGCCTCTGCCCACACAGGCGACGAGTAGAGCAGAATGGAACGTACCACTCCAGCTAGCACCAACCTCCGGCCATGTTTCGGTCCACTGATATTTGGCAACATTTTTACAAGTGCCGTGGTGGCACCGGCTGCCTTTTGGCATGCATACTCTAGGTGTTCCCTAAAACTCAATTTGGTGTCAATTATTACCCCCAGGTATTTAATAGCCGGCTTTGATACGACTGTATGTCCACCGACCTCCACTTTCACAGTGTTATTTTTTCTACGGTTCGTTATTAAGACCGCTTCCGTTTTCGCGTCCGCCAAGGTCAGCCCGGCCTTTTCTAGCCAGGACTTTACCGCTCTCACTGTTTAATAATAATAATAATCGTTGGCACAACAATCCATATTGGATCAGGGCCTTGAAGTGTGTTAGAGCACTTCATTCAACACCGTAACGGTACCCTACAGAGCACTGTAGGAGGCAATGTGGTCAGCATTACGCTCGCCCGAGATTATTACCCTGATTTGACTCAGGTACTCATTTACAGCTGAGTCGACTGATATCCAACGTCAAATCACGATACAAATCCCACTGCCGCCAGCGAGATTTGAACCGCGACCTTCCCTACGACAGCCTTGTGCTCTAACCACTCAGCTATCCGGACACTCTCTCACTGTTTCCGTTGCGTAAACCTCCACATCTTCTGGATGTTTTGCTGCAACCACCACAGCTAGGTCATTAGCAAAGCCGACAATCGTAGTCGCCTCTGGGACGGGAAGAGCAAGCACCCCATTATACATGATATTCCACAACAGGGGACCAAGTACCGATCCCTGTGGTACCCCGGCCGTGACAATGTACTCTTTGGGACCCTCATCCGTCCCGTACCAGAGAGTCGTCTCTGAGAGGTAGTTTTCCACCAAATTCGCTAAGTATCCGGGGACACCTATGTCAGCCAACGCCCCTTTAATTCTATTCCAGTTGGCCAAGCTGAATGCGTTTTTCACATCCAACGCCACCACGACACAGCAGCCGCCAGAAATCAGTGCACGCGTTGAAATCGCCTCCTATTATGATCGGCCAACGTCCTCTTGCATCCAAAACAAGAGTGGCAAGCATCCACTCATACTCGACAAGTGTAGCGCTGGATGGAGCATAGCAGCTGTAGATGTGGATGCCTTTCACCTTCGCTCTGATGAAGCCCTCCTCCGGGTGCTCCATTATTTCCTGGAAGGCTTGTTCTCCACAAGTCCACAGCGCTGCTTGGCCCGTTTGGTCTTTGACCCAAAAGCTACCACCGTGGTTTCGGTATGATTCACTTAGTATGGCCACATCGATGTTCGGATGGTTTGCGCGAGTAGATCTTGCGCCGCCTCGCACTAGTTGAGATTGATTTGTATCAACCTTTGGGCAATTTGGGCCAGCTTCGCAGTCCATGCTGATATGGCCTTCCACTCCGCATCTCCTGCATTGCTTTGACCTGTCATTTTGGCTAGTGCATGCCTTCGCAATGTAACCAAAGCCAAGGCATCTAAAGCACCGTTTTAACGCCACCTGTTCCCTAAGGCGACACATAACCCAGCCTATTCTCACTCTCCCTGATGATAACAGTTTGAGTGCGTTCTCCACTGGCAGGCTGATGATGGCGGTTTGTGTTCCCCCATAAACTTTCCTTAGCGTTTTCACCACTGACTCTTGTAGTCCAGCAAGATCGAACTGTTTCTCCAACGCTTCGCGAACCTCCTCCTTCGTCGTGATTTCATCTATATCTTTGCAGATTATAGTGATCTCCGGCCTGCTAGCTCTTATGTCGGCTTCCTGCCCTAAAGTCTTCCCGATTTGGCTTAAGAATTTGTCCACGGTTACATCCTTGGATTTCTTAAGTTCCAACATAAGATCTCCCTTCTGGGACCGTCTAATGCGGCTGACGTTGTCTCCCAAATTGGTGAGTTCGGGGTCTGCCTTCACTTTCCTGCGAATGTCGGGGTATGACCCTTCGCCCCGTTTGGAAATGAAAATCACCTCCGGTTTAATCTTCCTCCGATAATTTCTTTTCCGCGGTTCTACCTTCCTCCAAGCTTCCGCATCCGCCTTTGAAGGTTCGATCCCTTTTCTCGAGGTAGTCACTGCAGTATTTTCACTGGCAGCTTTAGACGTACTTTTCATGAACTCCGCCTTTTTGGGAGTTGAGTCCTTTTTTCTTTTCGGGGTTTGCTGATCTGTTGAGTCATTCAGTTTCTCGCGCAGCCTCTTCCCCGGTTTCTCCCCTTTTATGTTTTGAACCGGCGTTACTTGAGTTGCCTGTTTCACTTTTCCAATCGGCGACTTTCCTACTCGTTCATCCTGGGCCTTGCCGTATGTTAAACAGATGCCTCTTATCATGGCCCTTATATTTTGGTGAATGTTCCTGCGCACCTTTATAAACTCACACAGCTCCATGATCGTTTTACCGAGGGCAGTAAAGGCAGCTCCAGACTGATCATTGCCCAAAACATCGCTCGGGTGAATCGGCGTCAGTGATTTTTCCTCATCGAAGACTCCCGCTATACGCTTCCCACTGGGGGTAGCGATCGTGGGGACTTGTGCCCGTGTGGGAGGGGATCTGCGAAAAATCGAGCTCCTTCTGAACGGGTCCATCACTGGAGTCAGTTCAAGTTCCTCCCGTACGCTTGTAATATTAGATGCCACAGTAGCCAAGGTTCCCACTACTGAGGCACTGCGGTCGTTGGATATCGACGGCCGGGAGCCCGCTTGCTCACTCCCAAAAACCGCCGGTACTGGGTTTCCGAAGCCCTGCACCGTAACTTCATTCTTCTTCTGCTCCTCCATGTTTGGTTTTATTTCTGGGTATCCTTCCCATAGTCAATTCTTATCCACATCACCAAAATGAGTACAGAAAGAAACCTAGAGTTAATTTAGTCCAGCAAATATCAGAAAATCTTGTATTCCCCATGTCTCTGGCTTTAACATTGAACTTAACTTCCTACGATCGTGCATTATAATGCAATGCCCTCCTCTCTGTATAGAGACGTAACGAAGATGGTGCCGATCTGAACGAAGTAATGATCCCACGATACATATATTATCCGGAACATATGCTGACCGTCGTGTTAAAAGGCCTTCAACATAGCAGATCGACGTGATCAATGGACGCATCTATCACGTACTGAAAAATCATTGATCCGGATTAATATCAATAAATAAGAAGCGGAAATAAACCGTGAAGGAGTCCAAGTGAACTGAATATATCGCTCACACCATACAAGATGGGATTACAGCCTCGTGTAGTGGACAGACAACTTACAAACGATCGATAAATGATCACTGCAGGGCTCGTGTAAGTTATGGGTTCGCTGCATATGACTCAGCCACATCTGATATGTTGTTATTCCGTAAAATGCATTAGGTTCCATGCCAGTCCAGCTGTTCACATGTGTCTAGTCAATGTGGAAAATACTGCATCGGCACTCGCATGTGTGGAGATCAGATGCAATGATCCGGTCAACCGTAGGGACTTCGCTTGCAGGCACGTGCCATTGCAGAAACATGTTCCTGTTCCAATGCATGTACTCATATGCATAACCAGATCACAAAAGGGAGTACGGTTCGAAGCGTTCCCCTAGCTCACTGGGCTCTTTCAACCCTTCCAGCAATCTTGGGCTCCGCAGATTTAATTGAGGTGCTATTGTTGAAAAAATCATGAGGTTTGACTATGCAGTCGGCAAACGTTCAATCCGCACAAAACGTCCCTTTTAATTTCGACGTAGCGCCTCGCAGGAGAGCGGCTCTCCTCCTATTACATATGCACCCCAATTAACATTCTAATTTATGATATTTGACTCTCTACATGAAACGCGACACAAAGTGTACACATTAAAGGAAAACATAATGTGTCCCGTGAGGAAAAATGACTCAGCTCGGAATCTCCTTGCATAATGTGTGCTTCTGATGCGCTGCACCCTCCCCTTGCGACGGATGCATGTCCTTGCCACGGCTTCTCGTCATCTGTATGCACGCCCCAAATAAAAAACTAAACGAATAACACAGAAAAAAACGTTAATATGGCGACATGGATTATGTTTGACTTCAGAATTTGGGACATAGCCGCGTTGCACATTTGGCAAATACTTTTCCCTGCATATCCGGTATTGTCCTGCGTGTTTACAGAGGCTTCCTTTTCAGCCACTAAACTATTTTTTCATTATCTGACGAAGAAAGATACTCGATGTGCATAGTCTGTGCATTCCATAGATATCTTTTGGGAAATTGTGGTAACTAAATGCCCGAGGAGATAGCACCGGAAAAAATGGTCTGAGTAATCCATGGGAGTGCATTATTAAGAGATGACGTGGAGACAGAATTCTGTGCTACTTGAAATTTAGCTCGAATGAATGCTGAAAGAATTTGAGTTGGGAAAATATAGTTTTTTGGGTGTGGAAAATATGGAGTTTAGTCACACTGTGATGATGCACTGAGCTCTGGGAGAAGTTGCCAATTGCCAGGGGAAGCATAATTCATATTTTGGTCACAGGAAAAAATATGGGACAATGTTTATACCTCGAACATGTTTTTTTTTGGGACGCCAACCTTATATGTCATCTGCTAAGCTATATTCATATAAAGAGGCGTTTTTAGAATTATCATAAACCCTCACATGGCGCATAGTGTGTCAACGACCCCCCAACCCAACGTACCAACTTCCCCATGCCTTCCAAAAATGTCTGAAACCCCTCCTTCATTGTTTTGCGCTGCCTAGAGACCCAAGGAATTCGTCTGTTCAGCAGCTATTTGATAATGATTTCACCCTTCAGCAAGCAAGAATACAAGCAGTGGATTGCAGGATAGACTGACGGGGAGCAAAGCTCCCTGGGGGCCAATCTGCCTCTCTTCAAGAGTGATAAGTGGCTGTGAACCAACCTGTCTCTCTTCTAGGGTTTTATGGGGCTCAATGACCCTGCTATTAATGAAACGCTGGGCTAGACTGGAGAATCGAAAAACGACTCCACTAATCCGCGGTCTTATGCGAATCGCCCTCATTGAATAGTTTACTGTCGACTGTATTCGAACACAGCCTCACTGATACATTTTTTTGAGGAGATAAGAATCTTCAAAAGACACCGGCTTGGACACGTCAACATGTGGGATTCTTACCCACTCAAACCACCCTCGACTCCCCCATGCCTCTTGGAACCACCATAAGGTATAACTTCAGAGCACTAAACATTCTGGACAAAGAGGAGTACGAAACCCAGATGAAGGAAAAGCTGACAAATTTACCGTACAGAAGGCTCAGGACCGGCCCACTACCACAACTCGTAAAACAGGTGGAGAGAGTTGTTCATTAATACCAAGTACTTTAACTACTGGGGACCGAATTGGTGGACCTCGCCGCAAGACTGGGAAAAAAAGGCCTAGACCGGATACCGGTTATTGCGCCGTCGATGACAGACTGAAAGTCTCAAACCCAGTACTTCCTAGGATCAAAAGACTCCCCATGATCCATAAACCAGGCAAGGAGGTGCATTATATTGCTAAATGGTTAATGAAGGAATTATAGAACATGAAAAAACATTCCAAGGTTTCAGAAGAGATACGTGGAGGATACTTGCGCTATCATAAAGAAAAACGATGCCGAAAAAACGCTCGACTTACGCAATAAATTGCACCCTAGACTCCTTGGGGTGGAAAAGGAAGGTTAATTACCTTTCTTGGATCTGCTGTTTAGTAGGAAGCAAAAGAAATTAGACCTGGAAATCAGTAGGAAACCGAGGGACACCAAATGAGTTATGCCCACCACATATTGACCACGCTCATCAGCACAAATTCGCCTCTTTCCCCCCCAGAGGTCGTCCACGATCCTTAACGGGTCGCTTACGATACGGGGAGTGGCGTCCCCGAGGTGCCCGAGAAAGTAGTTCGGACCCCCTAGCTGACGTAACACCTGCGTCCTATCTAGTAGCCTCGAGAAAGGTTCTCGGCGAAGAGTGAACTGCTAATGACTGATACACGCCGGGACACATTGGGAGGGGGTGATGTGAGCCTAGCTCTGCCAAGGTGCCAGCCCCTTTGGGACGCTGGTCGGGTAGGGTGCATTGAGCCGTTATTAGTAGACTGCGTTGCCCCAAGCGAGAACTAATCCGTCCGTGAGTTCCGGGATCAGCTAATGGTAGGTCAGGACTCAGGGAAGTGGGAGAGGGGCTTTGTCCCCGAGGTTACACCCGTTCCTGATTATTGCGGCCAGCTTCCTTACACACGATGCGCTGGTAAAAAACTTAAACGGCGAACACAAGTGAGCTCGTTGCGTTTCTACCCAGCACGAGAATGCGTTGGAAGTCAGCCTTTGGTTTTCCACCCACTGAAGGGTCGCTTAAACTTCGGCAATGCCTTTCGCGCTTAATATTGAGAACATAGAGACGACGCAGGCGAACGAAAGAGGGTCGACTGTCTGGTTGTCCGTTCCGTTGGCAAATTTGAAAACTACCTAATATTGCAGAATGTAGTCCAGTTGACGCTCTTGCCTGGGTGAGGCCTTTTCCAAGAGTTGCTGGGCAGTGTAAAATAGTAGTCGATTCACTGATTTACTGAAAGGTCGGTGAAAACTATGAAGAAGCCGACTTGCAGGAAGCGTTGAAAATGCTTAATAGCAATTAAGTACTGGTAGTTTTACGTGAGTACCCGCCATATCGGTAAAATGCCACGGCCCTCATCGGACACAGATTGATTTGGAGACCATAATCAATGCTGGCGGTATCGCCAGATGTAAGGCCTACCGAAAAGCCTCTACGGCCACAGAGGAATGCGCCCAGCAAAGGACGGAACAATGACTGAAATATGCGACGAGACTTCGGGATGCGCAAATAGAGAAGAAGACTCTTAAAGTGATGCGACACCTATACGGAGACGGGAACTGAAACAGTACCACGCAGTGCTATAGTTGCGGAAACAGGCACAGTGGAAACTGACGAAACTAACCAAAACGTTTCGAATTTAAGCCGAGTGGAAGCGTTGTCTACTACTCAGGCGAAAGCTGAAGAGGAAAGGCTTATTAAGAAATGCGGGGCATTTGTGAAACGCATGCGATCTGCGATGTTCCTTCAGAAAAACGTCAGCAAAAGTGTGAAAAATGGACTAATGGAACAGGAGGAGCTCCTGGACAGAATTTCATATTATAGGCGGACATGAAGAGTACCTGAAAATCCGTGGGAAGCAGAAACGACCACACCTCCCCATGAGAACACTGCGAACGCCAAATGGATCGCAGGCAGCCCACTCCAGAACGAATTGGAGAAAAAACAAAAGTAGGAAGGGGCATCTGAAGGAAACTTTACTCAGGTACTCTATAGGGCTCAAAAGAAGAGGGCTAAGAGGACAAGGCACAACAACAAGCCGCATCATCAGAAAAACCTCTGCCTAAAATTAAGGCGGACACGAAAGACGAAGCACCAAAAAGAAAAGGTGGGGAGACGAAGGAGGACTAGACGGCGAGCTCTGCTTATTAAGCCGACGTAAGGCAAGACTTTTGGGGAAGTCCTCAGTGAAATCCGTTACAAGATCAAACCCAAAGATAGCGGACTAGAACTCTCTTCCTTTCGTAAAACGGAGGGTGGTGGAGTCCTAATCAAACTAGGCCCGAAGAGAACAAATAAAGTTACGTTCTGTGAAGCAGTCATGGAATTTCTGGGCGAGAAAACCTGGTGAGAACCTTGCGCACGCTGCGGGCTCGGAGCGGTGTCGCGTCTTCAGAGCAGAATTGGAAAGAGTTAGGATGCGGTCAACATGATTCGGATCCTACAAATCAATATGCACCGGAATGCAACCGCTCACGGGTTGCTAGCGCAGTTCGCTGCGGAGACCAAAGCTGATTTAGTATCCATCAGTAAGCAGTACCGAAACAAGGACTCAGTTTCATGACACGCTGACATATCAGGTACCGCTGTCATATGGGTTCGGGATGGCACCCTCCTTAGGGTTCTTGCCCAAGGCGGAGGGGAGGCTTTGTCTAGATTCAGTGTTTAGGGATAACGTTTTTCACTGTCTCTCTTACGACGAATGAAACTATGCCGAACTTTCGACGTAGGCTTGATGTTTTGGGGAACGCTATCCTGGGCACGGTTGAGCGAATCCTGTCGAGGGTGACTTCAATGCCAGGGCACTTGAATAAAGTACGCCTCACAAACGAATTCTCGAAATGGCGGCGAAAACAGGACTGGTAGTTTTAAACACCGGATCCAGCGCAACGTTTCCGCACTAAGGCTGCAAGGGAAGCATTTCGGACGTAATCTTCGCGTCGGAGTCACTAGTGTCGCTGGTTGATAGGTGGTGATTCTGGAAGACTTCTCGGCAAGCGACCATCAATACATTGCCTTCGAAGTGGTGGGCACAAATTCTCGGTGTGCGCCACCCCGGCGCTCTCTCTGTACATGCAATGTTACGAAGATGAACACCGGAAGGTTTGTCGAAACTCTTGGAACAGGTGGGGCCGTGCTGGAGGCTATTCCTGGGGGTGGTGGCGCTAAATCCAGTTATGAACCTGATAATAGCAACCTGTGGAGTCACAAACTCCGCCGCTTAACACAACGTCTAAACGACCCAGAGGAGGCAAGCACCTTAATGATAGAGTACAGATCAGCCAAAAAGAGACTCCGCAGCGCAATAAACAGGAGGTTTACCAACCTTAGGCAGTAGTACTAACTTCCGCCGCTTCTATGATGCAGGAAATATCCCCCGGACATGTACACCGAGGAAAACTCGCAAACATGTCCGGTCTGGATTTCACGGAAAGCTTAAGGGCCCTACTCAGTACACCATCTAGCCCCGGAGGTTTGTTGTCTCCTATTCTACCGCAGATCTGCAGCAGCTCATTACTGGTGACTGGCGACATTGCCGTCACTTACAGAAGTCATTGGAAACTGCCAGTGCTGGGGGAATGACCCCTAGATGATTTTTAACAAGAGGGTAGGGTACGTGATCTGCGGAAATGAACGGCCTCTGAATCTCGCCATCACGATTCTACAGGCGCTCTCGCACGGGTTTCCGTTCACTTCCGAACAGAGCTCCGTAAAGCATTCCCCCTTGCTCCATTGGATGGCGAACTTGAGTGTTTTTTTGCGGGCTTCCTATTTCTTTTTGCCCTTGCTCGATTTTGCCTACCGCTCTGTAAGTTACTCTTCTGGCTCGGTGACAAGCTGATAGAAGGCTGGCCACTTTAGTATTTCACCAGTAGTTCGGTCTTCTACTGGAGAATGAGCACCTCCTAGGCACGGACGCATGAAATGTTTTGACGATGCATTGGGCCACATGGACAACTCTTTCCGTAGGGGCGCCTGCTTTATTAGGTTGATCTAACCACAAAGCTTTTGCAGACCAGCCTGGCATCTTACTCGGTTTCGGATATGATGGTCATTTGCCCTGTGGTTTCACACATCGCATCATTGCACTCTTTAGCAATATGGTACCTCACCACTCTCCCCACATCTCCTGCATTGATCGGACCGATCAAAGCGCTGGTGTATGCTTTCGTGAGGAAGTTGAAGCACTTCTTTAGAGAAATCTGCAATCTCAGACGACAGACAACCCATCCGATTCCAACTTTCCCGGCCGCCAATAACTTCTGCGCTACGTCCACTGATAACTGGAATGTGGCCGTTTGAGTATTGCCATAAGCTTTTCACAAATTCACAATGGACTCGTTGGCAAGTTCTTTCAGCTGTTGCTTCAAAGCAGTGGAAATTTTTCCTTTGGATGTCACATCATCGAGATCCTTGCACTGTATCTAGACCTCATGTTTTTGAGCCCATACTATGATATTCTCCCCAAGTGAGTTCTTAACTTGAGTTCGAAAGTGATCAGTTTCTCCGAAGTTGGATTTCAAACATGAGGTCACCCTTTTAGGTCCTTCAAATCTTGCTGACATCTCCGCCTAGATCTTTTAGGTCCGGGTTAGTTTGGACCTTTTTCAATATCTCCGCATAGGAAAAATTTCCCTTCCTGGACATGACAGTTGCCTCCGGCCGAATTCGCACTTCCTTCTTCGCCTTTTTATTAACTACCTTTTGTCCATCCACCGTTTTCATTTCCCTTGGATTTTGATGATTTGATTGCCGGAGCTCGTATTTAAGGGACCTGCTTTCTCTCTTCGGTGCTTTTAGTTCCACTTTTCGGAATTATTTTGATGGCCTTTCTCCTCTTAAGCGTCTGTTGATTTTCCAGAGGATCCACATCTTTCCTCGCATTCTTTTGTTTGATACCAGGATGATTGCAGTAGGATTAGGTTTCACTTGGGTCGGCTGTGACACCGTTGGGCAGCAAATTTCGACTTGTCCTTAGAATTTCGTTCTTCCTGTTGCGATTTGTTGTAGAGCACTCTAATAGCTCTACTTTTGCAGGGTAATTCCTCGGGATCAGGGGTCTTAACCGGATTACTGCTTCAACTTTAGCATTCATTGACCTTCCCTCCGCTTTATCTTTTATGATCTTTGACATTGGCGAAGATCGCACAGCTGACAAACTTTTCCGGATTCAGTCCTTTTCCTGGTCCTAAAATATCTCCTGTTGTCGCTGCTCTTGAACATGGTTGGCCGGTCTTGTTGCCGTTGCTGTCCTCCAGCGATCTGCTTTCAACTCGTCTTTTTTAGATTTTGTTACTTTTGTTCACGGTAGAGGGAAGGACGACGGGAGGGTCTCCTCCTCCTCGCGTCTTCAATAGTGGTTTTATGTTGTTTGTTGGTGTTCGTCAAGGAAGCACTCTCTCACCACCCCTTTTTGTTCTTGTTAGAGACACTGTTACACGCATCCTATATACTCCTTTATTCCGATGATGTTTCCTAGCGCCCAAAAGCAAAAATGACTTATCCATATCAGCATAACTGAATTCCTGTTTTTCATAAAATTATAATGATAAGTAGCGGTGATAGTATTGCGGTTACCGCATATCATTTGCTTCATAAGTCCCCATAGCCCCTAATATTGACTTGATCGAAATATTCATTATCGGAGAGCTTTATTTCATGAGACCCGCTTCTTTAAAGAAAAAGATTGGCATCTTCTTAAGCTCAAATCCCCCTTTTTAAAGCCTATAAGATACAAGGAGTCGATATTAACCCGATTAGCCAGTCCGTTCTTTAAATTTCAAAGAGAACCTTGAAAGTGTTCCGAAATCACAAAAAGCCGACTGCTAGACCGCCATCTGAAGAGGGCTACTTCCTTATTTGCAAATATCATCTTAGTCTTTCCATTCAATATAAGCGAAACCAGAACCTTTTCTGCTTAATCTAACTCAGGCCTTTAATACTCCTATAGACGTTATAGAGCCCCTCATTGTAAATATCGGCGATCACCAACGCCAACCTCAAAGTTCGAGTGTTTTAATTTATGGACAGCCAAAGAACAACAATCCACGCTAATATTACTGGACCACGACATATTCTGAAGAGGTGTAGATGGTTCACCTTCCCGACCACTCAGCGCAACCGAAAGAAAAGGTTTTATTCCTTCATCAGGCCCCCGGAACGTATTTGGGTCCAATGGAGCATAAAAACAAGCTCCATCGAGGGTCCCACTGAGGAGCATTTCCAGGGAGTGCTTCGAATCAATGGTGTGAAGAATGAATATGCGGTTGGTCTATATTTTCTGCCCATTCTTTCATCGCCCACGCTGGGACTGACTCATATTACGTAGCTATATCTATTATGATAATATGGTAGATACCCCCGGAGAAATTCACTTACAGCACAATCAATAAACGATGTTGTCATACGCATATGTGCAGAGGCTTATCACATATTAGTCTCTATTTGCAGTCGTTATCTGCTGTAATCTAGGCAGGTTTTAATGCAGTTTAATACCAGGCGCTTGGAGAAGACAAACAGAAACGGGAAGAATTGTCTGACTCCTCGGCCAAACAGAATTACAAAATAAATTGCTTGTAAAATTACGTTGAGGCAATAAAAGGTTTCATTGTTGTCATCAGCATTGAGGTATGCAGTCGATAGCGTTCTGTGTTGCTGCAAAGGCGACTTAAAAGACAGAAAGTGAAATGGAATGCAATTTATGCAATGGAGGAAAATGCTTGAGACAAGGGCACTGGATAGTATTAGAGCGAAAGCCGAAAGATAGGATTATAGTATTTTAGATAAGTTTTTGTCGTATAATAACAGTGGATGATACCACGTACCATGGAGGGAAGAGTTCCAAATAGCTGGACTGAAAGCCTCAGCCTCTTTTCAGGCAGGAGCATTTTTTAGTGCGGTGGCCGAGTCGGTTGCACCTCAGCCCCTCAACCAGATGTTTGTTTTCTCGTGCTTCACCTGCTACTGGTTTTGGTCTAACCCTGTACGAAAACAGAATATATTCATGGCGTGGTAGACCAGTTAGCTCAAATTTTCTTCGTTATTTGTCAAAAGTTTGGAATCTTGTCAAGTTAACATTTTTCAACCCACTATCTCTAGTGTAGAAATTCCAAGTTGACTTTAAATTTATGACTCTTGGTATGCCCTCCAGCCTAGAAGAGTGCAGGTGGTCCTTCATAATCAAATCCTATGCAAATTTTTCCTAGTGTCTACAAAATAAGTTAGATATGTCATGAAAAACCCTCCGTGACTTAAAAAGTGAGGGTTACTTGTGACCACCTGGTCAGAAATTCAATACAATGTGTCAGAAAGGGCCAAGCAAATTAGTACCTTAGATACCCCAGCGTACAGTTGTTAGCTGACTCCACTTAGAAGCACCTGACTCAGCTTCGACCAACGGCTCGATCACAAATTTGTCATTTCCTTCTAAACACTATTGCGGATTTACGCAAAAGGGGTGTTCAATCCTGAGATTCTATTCAAACACCTAACCGCAAGGACCTGTTCACCAACACAACAGCAAATATTGGCAACCGATTCCTTTGTAAACAAAAAGAATTCTCCAAGAACTCATGGTAAGCTGAGGGTACAACTTCTATTGCTGAACTCCTGACTCGGAAGAAGGCCTGTACTTGAAACCATTTTGCGTAGCTTTTTGTTCAAGCAGTGAGAGGGTCCTGAGCCCGCATCCACTTGATGAAAAACCGGTCCAATTAGGAAACAACTTTCTCCATACTTGGAGTCCACGACCTCTACTATTGGGCAAGCATCCAAGCTTTTAAAAAGGACAACTGACTTTTGCGTAATTTTCTGATCATTGTCATTACGTCCTACAAATGATTGCATCCATAAATTTTGTATTAAAATATCGTCTATAACATCCCCTACAGCCTAGCTACAGCTTTGAAGCTAAAAGCAACTTGAGAGCCCCAGCAAAGGAACAGGTACCACATTTTATATGACTATGGGAAGGGTATCCAAAAATGTGAGCATATCAACCATGAAGGAGGAGATGCAGAAATACAAACACCCTCTCACAGACCATCCGCGAGAAAAATATCCATGATAGTGACATCTACCTGAGAAATCAAAAAGATCGCGTGGCATTGCGGCTGGACGGTGGCCTTCCATGAGGTTATGGGCCATTTTCGAATTGGATTCGTAAGGTCGAAGGTAGAAGGATTTACAACTGCTATGCCTCTCAAGCCGAACTACTTACTAAATATGTGCTCACTGAGCTCTCTAGTAATGGGCGTGGTTCGGCGAAGTTCTAGACAGCCTCGTCCAGGAGCTACCTTATTTGAGCACTGGCCAAGCTCGCGCCCTAGATCCTGGATTTTGCTTCGATGGCCGTAGTTACACTTGTTCCGGGCTGCCGAAACTTAGCTGGAATTTGTGAAGTGTTGTTGTTACGTGGGCGCGTTCAGATCAAAAGAAAGGTCCTTGCAGTGTTGCGCCTCTCACGTTTCCCGAGCAACACTCCCACATCGTTGGAGTTTGTGAAGTGTTGTTTTTACGTGGGTGCGTTGAGACCAAAGGAAAAGTCCTGGCAGTGTTGCGCCTCCCAAGTTTCTCAAGCGGCATTCAAGCATCGTTGGTTTTTTGAAGGGTTTGTTAGGTAGGCGCGTTCGGAGCAAAGGAACGGTCCTTATAGAGTTGCGCCTCCTACGTTTTCTGCGCGTTGTTTTGTCTATTGGACGTGCGATACGGAAATCTCCGCCGACCCGTTACTTTTAGGGCCAGCTAGTTCCTAAACTCTCGCATACGACTCAAAATTACAGAGATCCCAGTGATGGAAGTTCGAATAGGGGGGCCGTCCCAAGACATGTTCAAACAGAGCCATTAGAGCGAGACTTGGGCCTAGACGTCAACGACAGACTCCAAGGCGAGACGTCAGCTAGAGATCTGCCCAGGAGTTCAAGCAGGTGTGAATTTGCGTTCGGAGGGCCATGGGAAACCTGTGATACAGGGAGACGAAATCACCCAACGTGGAGAGACGAAACGCGTTCATCTAATCATGGGCCCATCGCCACCCGAAGACGACCGGACTATTTACTAGACCCTAGCCATCCCTGCCCAGAATATTTGCGAACTCCTGGGCCAAACCACTCTGAAACCAGCCAGATCCAGCTCGAAGGATCAACTGTTTCAGAGTTGTCCTAGACCGCCTCGTGAAGTTGCGTTCGGAGTTACGCCTTGTTAACCCTTTCCATCGGCAATGTCCCCTGGTAGATCTCAGATCGACGTAGAATTGCAATCCGGGTAATGATGTTTTTTTTTTGCATTTTGCGCTCTCGGTGAAGTTGAAAGTCGATTGCCTCGCTACTTATCAAAGCTTATTCCTAACTTACTCTTTGCGGAAGGGTCCATTTTTTTATGCGATAGAAGATTAGAGCAGGCGCTCACCCCGTTTGAGCAGAAACACCCTATAATTCTCGAGAAATGTCACCTAGCTGACCTCATAATTCAACAGGTTCATAAGTTTCACCAACATTGTGGGGCAGGACTTACGATTCGAGAAAGATATTACATTCCAGCGCTGCAGCAGACTGTGAAGAAGTGGATTAGAGGATGCGCTTGGTGCGTTCGAATACAAGGAGCTACTATAATCTCGAAAATGGCACATCTCCCTCACGAGCGAATCAGGTCATTCGCTGTTTTCGAAAATGTGGGGACGGATCTGTCCGGACCATTTCAAATAAAGGCATCAAATTTACCGACCACAAAATCTGTAAAGGTCTACATAATGGTCTTCTTATGTATGGCTACTAAAGCGATACATTTAGAGCTCTGTTCAGATTTCACTACAAATGCATTTTTGGCTGCGTTTCAAAGGTTCGTAAGCCGCGAGGCCAACCGAAAATAGTTCGCTCTGACAACCGCACAAACTTAGTAGGGTCCTCTAAATTGGTCAGGGAAGCCTGAGGAAAGTTAACCAGCGAATGCTAGGAGAGGTTGACAATGCAGTCCGTGGTTCTTGCCTCCAATGCGTCGCCACATCACTGCGAGGGAGTACGCCTACTTCCATTTTTATGTCTTCTTCTTATTTTTCTTCAGCCTTCGATCCGTTCACAAACGGGGTTCGTTCATCGTGATCGATTTCGCCATTTGGCTCTGTCAAATGCCTGGTCTGGATGCAATCGCGAGGCTTTTAAATCCCCATCCAACGTATCAAGCCACCGTTGTTACGGCCAGCCTTTTGGTCGCTTACCATCCACTTCGATGTTTAGATCAATCATGGCAATTGAATTGTCATTAACGCGAATTACGCGACCATACTACCGAAGTCTTGCAGTTTTTCCACGATCGGAGCAACCCCATATCGATCGCGGATATCCTCATTTCGGATGTGATCAAAATGCGTCACGTAACATCTTCGTCTCCATTACCGCAAGACGCCGTTCATTGTCTTTTATAGTCGGCCAACACTCAGAACTAGAGAGAGCGACAGGACGGACAACATTGGGGTAAATATTAGCGTTGAGACGTTCGTTGGTATGTCGATCAAAATGAACACCAATTGCAGAACGCCACTTCATCCAGGTTGCGTTAATGCATGAAGCAATTCCATAACGTAGTTCTCCATTGGCTGATAGCACTGACTCGAGATATTTAAATAGGTCAGTTCTGGGCAGGTCACTGCCGCTGACAGTGTTTGTGCCTGTTTCATGGGGATCGGTCGTCAAAAATTCAGTTTTATTCAGATTTAATCTGAGACCGTGTTGCATCAGGCCATCATTCCATTTTTGGACAAGTGGCTGGAGATCATTTCGCGAATATGGTTGCCAGGAGTGCGTTCAAAAATCTTCATGGTATGGGGAAGTAACCGGAACAGACGGAATTTGAAGATTCTGCTAGACTACCTTTCTTTTTTCATGTTGGAACTGTGGTACTTTCTTCGCCAGTCAAATGGTGTTCTACCTTCCTGAATAACCCAATTAAAGAATTCATTGAGCAACAGTGTTGGGTTCCAGCTCTTCGCTTTGCAGAGCTCACATGCGATGTCGTCAGGTCGTGTTGCTTTCCCCGATTTCATTCTTTTTATTGTTTCCTCGTTAAGTTGCGCTGACAGTTACATCTCTATGTACCTGTCTCGGGGACTTAATACCACGGCCTTCTTAAGACATGGATTGATTTTTTGACCACAATCAGAGCCCCGCTGCGACAAGCTACAACGGTACCAGTCTATACAGAGTGCATGGTTCAGCATTCATACTAGTGGATGCAAGACCTACCTAAATCTCTACCGAACTAAGGAGTACGGCTCCCGTGTTGAAACGCAACACCACGTCGAGGCCCGAAGGTCTCTGTTCGCTTGAAAGTAAACACAACCCCCATGAAGGTACCACTAGGGGGGCAACTGCAACAACTCAGCTGAACGCACATACAACAGGAATTCTCCTGAAGGATGTGAATTCAGGAGTTATTCTGGTTTCCATGATACCAGTATAACCCTGGTAGGGTTTCGTGACCTTTTGCCACTTCAGATGAGTCTCGGTGTAGACTCGGGTCTGATCGCCCTAATTAAGTCTTTGGAGCATTCGCCTACTGCATTATGACCGGCAAATCAATGTGATACAGTGACTTCCGGTGCCACCATCACCTCGGCCACTTGGCTTTGGTACGGTCGATAGGGTTGCCGACTCGTCTTCCTCACCGCCACCTCAGAGTACCAGTTGCGCTGGCAGGTGGAACTGCCCCAAATGTCGGCAATAATTATGGGATCCATCTATCCGTTGCGACTCGACGATCGGTAAGCAAAGTACCATTCTTATCATTAACGCAGGAGAAGTGTTCAAAATCTTGTATGCCTTCGTTTCGGCCTTTGGCAAGTCGATACAGGTCTCTCTCTCCCTTCCGTAATGGTTTTTGTAATAGGTCGCTCGGATAACAGCCATCGCTTTCTTTGCTTGCCGGTTGGTACTCTTATAAATTTGCCAATTGGCCAGGGTTTTATCGTCGAGAAACTTGTGGTAGAGGCGTTTCTTTTCACGAAGCTTCATATCAACATCGAATTTGGAATAAGAAAGCTCAGAGATCGGGCGTGATTACGGAAAGGGTTTTCGAGTTAGCTACTAATGCCAGACCTGGGTGAGTCACAAATTTATTTGAATCGTAAATGATGGAAGAATTCTTTTCTGCTTTGTTGAAGAGGCAGAAGTAAGTTCCGATACCGAGTCCTCAACGACCACCTGAGGTGTCTCCTTTATATCGTGTTGGTGTTGGCTGGTATTCAACAAACTGTTTTCGTTCATCGAGCTTGCAAGGGATTTATCAAGGGGCCAGTATAGATTACGTCGTGCCCAGTAATCGAATAGGGATGGATTAAAGGCACTTTGCCTTAACTAGACGATTTCTTCTCAGGGAGACTTCTCTGGTACGAGTCGAACGACGGACGACCGAATATATTATGGCCGCACACTTTCCCCAAGCCTCTGTATTGGGATCTCTCCAGTAGAAAGTCACGTGTGATGGATTGCTTTTAAGTGCCAGAGAGGTCAACGTTGATGGATTTTTAATACGACCTAGCAGTGGTTGTAGGTAAAACAATTCATGCCATCAAATCACCTTATAATTACGAATGAGGAAGTTGGATCTGGTAGACCAAAAACCGATCCTGAATACTATTCAGGTTGGTGACTACGAGGTCATCTCAAAATGTCTCAATAAATACCTGGAGGTAATGACCGATTCCAAGCCAAGTTTTAAAAGGCACTTGGATAACCCGCGAGAGAGGTTTGAACCGAAGAAGGGTGAGTTCAGCAACCGACCGACCAATTACGATAAACGTGTGAGCGCAACAACGGTGGAATAATTCTGGAAAGGGTCACTGAGGTTGTCCCGAGTGGGCGCCTTCATATTTGGCAACCTTATCCTTAACGCCAGAAGACGAAACCCAAAGATTATTGCCTATGCCCTTTTGAGGGAAGTAAAGCAACAAACGTAGGGAGCATAGGTGGTTCTACAGGAAAGGAGTCCCACACAGTAACGTGCCTGGACCAGAGCCTTCCGAAAATGTGCATATTCTTTAAAACAAGGATGGAACCGAACTACATACATACTTTCAAATATATGATATGGTTCGGCTGGAATTGAAAGCCAAAAGGAACCCTTCCCATTAAAACCAACGCCTAATTCAAAAGTATCTCAAATTTAAATTAAAATTCCCACTCAACATCTCTGAAAACCCGAAATTTGCGCCAAACGTGGGCGCAATTCACCACCATGCATTCCCCCAATCATTGCCCAATGACATCACCCACGCATAAAGTACAAAACAGACTCGAATTCAGAATTTCTTTCCAGATTTTTTCCTTTTGATTCTTTTAAAATTTCAGTTGACTTGGGATCTTAATGACCCGAAGATGTAGGCACACACGGGCCAGGCCAGACGACTGATGGCTGGCACTCTGGCACTGCAATCTTAAGTGCTTATTTGGAGCGTTCTAAAAATAAATCGAAGAAGCGAATGCATTCATGCATTCATGCATAGGAGCATGTGACGCTTTCTGATATCCACGATAGGCCATGGAAAGGGCAGGGAAACAACAGCCCCAGGGTCTGGCCGGTTCCATACCACACATTTCATTATGTCGTGGTCACAGGCATTCCTGCTCAATAGAGCCAGATCGAAGCCAAACAAAACCAAATTGGGAGCAAGATGGATGCAGGTCGCATGGGCGAGGGTCCTTGCAGCTAATCATGAGGAATCAACAGCGGAAATTTTGTATATTTTGAAAAGTTGTTTCTTTTCTCGTGTTCTCAATGATTACAAACGATCGTTGTTAATAGAAACTCATCTTTTTGGCGGGAGATTCAAAAATATACACAGAGCTAAGCTATTTGGACTTTATTTGGGCTAGAAATTTGGGAAGACGCTCCTTGAAAAAGATGTTTATTTTTAAGCCATTGAGCTGTGGTTTTATAAGGGCACATTAGAGACTTGTTGATAGCTTGGGTGCGTTTGATGTTCCAAGTCTTCGCTCCTTAGAGATCAAATTACGGACCTAAATCCATTAGTAGCTTCGTGAAATTTTGATACCGCAGAAAAGAGTGCCGATGGGATGGTGAGATTTTTAGGAGATGCGGTGATTGGCAGCTGCTTGAAAATTTGATACGGACATAAACTTTTAGTATCTTTTTCAGATAGGGAGCATTCGAAGAAGGCAATTTTTAATTACCTCACTTCTCATCTAAAATTATCAAATGATCATAGCCCATGAGCATCTCAGCCCTGTCAGTTGGGACTTATGAACACATTCAAAAACTTCCCAGCTTGCCATAAAGGACGCCTAAATAGGATAAAATTTTTTGGGCAAGATACTTTTGTGGATTTGAAACTTTATTCCTACCGAAACGTCAACCACTCCTCGGATAAGGACTGACCTCACAGCTACGATCTTCAACTATCGAAAATGGACTACGATTAGTTTCTGGAATGATCGCGCCAAGATGGTCGCTTCCTCCAACTCGAGCGATAATTCTCTTGACCTGGGAGCCAATTTCTGACAGGCTTCTGACTGCTAGATTCCGGTCCAGGGTAAGGAGCATCCGAATTGTACAGTGCTATGCACCAACAGGGATATCTAGGCCAGTTAAGGAGAAGTGTCTTCCATACCGAAAACAAAAGCTGACGGAGTCCTTCTTAAATTTGATCTGAGGACAACCGACAGGGGTACATTCTACATTGGGAGAGAAGGCTCTGATTTCTAAACGGGATATCCTGACTGCCTTACGGAAAAGACTGAAGTTCCAAGGGCGAATACCCGGATAAGCGTCACTTCTGCAAAATCTTCAAAAATTCGCTATAGTGAAAGATACCGAACAATGCGCAAGCCGGAAAATGCGGGTAGCCCCCACTAAGTATCGCAAGTGTTTAGATTATGACCTCCCGTTGACAACCTGTTGCCGATTAAAGGGAGGGCAGCATGCCATAGATGTGAGCAGGTACAGCACAAAGCGAAGATTCTGCAACGAAAAGTTGAGTAGTATTCTTTGCTGAGATCGTGGTGGGCCTGGTGAGAGCGTTGCAAATACAGGGGGAGCGGGGAGTTTTAGGTCTTCAAGGCAGAACTGCATAATCCGCGAGTTGCTAGCATTGTTCGCTGCGGAGACAAAAATTAATCTAGTAGTAATCAGCGAACTATATCGGAACCGAGACTCAGTTTTATGACATCTTGACTTATCAAGTATCGCTGCCACCTGAGTTCGGGCCGGCGTTCGACTTCCAGTTCGGTTCTAAAACGGGAAACAGGCTTTGTGTGAATTCCGAGTTTGGCGATGACGCTTTTCAGCGTATGTTTAACACGAAATGAAACGATGCTGGACTTTCGACGCAGGCTTCCCTGCTTGTCGTAAAAGGCATAAAAGAGATAAAAATTTGTGAGCTAGCAACTTGCGAATTCTGAAACCTTATTACCACCAAAATGTTAACAACGCCTCGAATAGGGAGGAACTGACCTCTCGGCAACGACCTCTGGCTATCGAGAACTGACCATAATTGATTTCTGGAATGTGAGCACGCTCCTCGAAAACGGTAGCGAGGATGCTCAGAGTGCTCTCCAACTTGAGCGGCAATTCCAACAACATAAGCTGGGCATTTGGGGCCTTGCAAGGGTAATGGTGGGAGGTTCGAGGATTTTTGCAACATCCACCGCTTCGTTATTGCTGGTACATTGTATAAGCACAGGGCCTCCCATAAGGTTAGTTGGTTTTCAACTAATCGACGCCGTAACAGCAATCAGATCGCCCACTTCGCGATCAGTAGTAAATTTAGGAGTTGTCTTCTGGTTGTGCGAGAGGCGCTGACATTGGTCTCGAAAGGAATGGTCGCTTTCTTTCGCTTGCGTGTTGGGTCCGTCGCTTTTCGCAGAATTGAGGACCTGCGATCCCCTAAGTTCAACATCAACCGCTTAAATGGCCCAGCTGACGCTTGACAATGGGAGAGCTATCTTTCTGGACGGCAGATCCACTGAATAACCCGCCTGAAAATTTCGATGAACACTGGGCCGCCATTAAAAATTCTCTTTTCTTGGGTGCTACACAAGCTGTCAGCCACGTTCTGAAGGGGCGTCATAAGATCTGACTGACTCCGGAATCGTGGAAGAGGATCGAGGAACGGACGGGGTTGAAGGCTCCACTGACCGCTGCGAGTGGTGGCAGGCGTGACGCGCTCGAACTCGAATACCGAGCGAAATCCCGAGAAGTCCTGCGTACTGTACGCTAAGAGAGAATTTGCTATTGCGCTGGTCAGAAAAGCGAAAGATACCGCAGATCGCAATGATTTCAGAACTGCATACCGCATCACAAAAGAGCTTACATATGGTCGCAAATTTTTCGAAGGTCCTATAAAGGACGTCAACGGCCGACTTCTTATCCACTACGGTGGACAACTGAAGAGGTGCAAAGAACACTTCACCATGGTTCTTAACCGTATAGCATCCGGTCAGATTCCTCCTTTTCTGGATGAAACGACAAGTCATCGTTACATGCGGATACCTACTGTTCCTCCAAGCAGAATAGAAACCATTTGGGCAGTTACTACAGATTTGCTGCTTCTACCCGTACAAAAATCTTGGGAATCCGAGAGCTAGATAGTGGAAGAGGGGGTAACTGTGTGCTTCCTGATGTCGCAAAAATATCGGAACGCGCAGACGGAGAGAAGGATATGCAATGTGGCGCGCACCTGCAACGCAGACAGGAAGCCAGACCTTACCACGCAGTGGTATAATTACGGAAAGAGGCACAGGGGAAACTGCCGAAACTAACCAAATGGTTTCGAATATGAGCGGAGTGGGAGGGCTGCAGACTCTGGCGCAAGCTGAAGAGAAAAAGCTTATTAAGAAATGCGCGGCAGTTGTGAAGCGAATGCGATTTGCGATGTTCCTCCGGAAAAACGTCAGCAAAGTGAAAAACGGATTAATGGAACTGGAGACGCTCCTGGACAGGATTTCATATTACAGGCGGACATGGAGAGTAAGAAAAAATCCGCGAGAGGCAGAAACAACCGCGCCTCCCAGCGAGAACACTACAAGTACCAAACGGATCGCAGACAACCCATTGCAGAGCGAACTGGGGAAAAAACGAAAGAAGGAAGGAATATCTGAAGAAGACTTCACTCAGGTACTCTCCAGGGCTCAAAAGAAGAAGACGCAGAGGAACAAGGGGCAACAACTTGTCGCGCTGTCAGAAAAACATCTGCCTAAGGCGGACACGAAGAACGGAACTCTACTTATTAAGCCGATAGAAGGTAAGACTTTTGCGGAAGTCCTCAGTGAAATCCGTTACAAAAACGAACCCGAAGATAACGGAGCAGAAGTGTCTCCCAATCGTAAAACGAAGGGTGGAGAAGTCCTAGTCGAACTAGGCCCGAAGACAAAAAATACAGTCAAAGGGCTTCTGGAAGTTTTGGTTTCCAACCTGGAAGCCACGTGTTCTCTGGAAACCCGAGACCTTGACTGCCTCACAAAAAAGAACGAGGTAGAATAGACCATCAAACGTGAATGTCCGGAGGTAACCAATGCCCGTATTGGTATCACCTCTGCGAACTCCCGAGACCAAAAATTCGCTGTAGTGAAAGTTGCCGCGCAATACGCGAGAATGCTTGCAAACAGCGGGAAACAACCCGTCGGGGACCTGACAGAAGGTGAACATGCCGTTATTGCGGTCAGCCAGGCAATAAAGCGAACACTTGCAATGAAAAGGAAAGCTGCCTCTTA
Organism: Hermetia illucens; assembly: GCF_905115235.1. Classification (NCBI taxonomy): domain Eukaryota; kingdom Metazoa; phylum Arthropoda; class Insecta; order Diptera; family Stratiomyidae; genus Hermetia; species Hermetia illucens. Next base: position 10,412,504 of record NC_051852.1, read on the forward strand.
TACAGGAACCGTGGCGCGACTGATGAAACGTTGCACACGCTGCAGGCTCGGGGCGGTGTCTCGTCTTCAGAGCAGAATTGCAAAGAGTTAGGATGCGGTCAACATGATTCGCATCCTACAAATCAATATGCACCGGAGTGCAACCGCTCAAGAGTTGCTAGCGCATTCGCTGCAAATACCAAAGCTGGTTTAGTACTCATCAGTGAGCAGTACCAAAACATGGACCCAGTTTCGGTTTTGTCTTGATTCCATGTTCAGGGATAACGTTTTTTAGGACGCTAGCCTAGGCGATAGATAGGTGGTTCCTGGCCGGGAGAGACTTCAATGCCCGGGCACTTGAATGGGACATACCTCCCACAGACTCCAGAAAGAAACAAATTCTGGAAAAGGCGACTGGTAGTTCTAAACACCGGATCCACCCCAAGAATCCGGCGCCCGGCCTGCGAGGGAAGCATTCCAGACGTAACCTTCGCGTCGGAATCACAGGTCTCGCTTGTGGACGGGTGGCGAGGCCTGGAAGACTTCTCAGCAAGCGAAAATCAATACATTGTCTTTGAAGTGGTGGACACAAACTCTCAGTGTGCGCCACCCCAGAGCTCCTTCTGCGCATGGAACGTTGCCACAGTGATCACCGGGAGGTTTATCGAAGCTCTTGCAACAGGTGGCGCCGCGCTGGATGATACTCCTGCGAGCGGTGGTGCTTCAACCTACACTGTCCTAAATTCAGTTATGAACCTGATAACGACGCCTGCGGAGCTTTCATGCCTAGGAGGGTATCGAGACGTGGCAAACCTTCTATGTATTGGTGGACGGTGGAAATCACAGAGCTTCGGAAGGAATGTCAAAGGCTCCGCCGCTTCACACTACACCTAAGCGACCGAGAGGAGGCACGTACCATAACGGCGGAGTACGAATCAGCCAAAAGGATACTCCGCAGCGCAATAAACAAGAGCAAGGCTCGCTGCTGGCAGGATCTTGGTTACAAACTGGTAACCCGAAAAATCGGGGCTCTGCGGAAAACCTGTTCACTTAAGACGGAGCAGATGGACCGCATTTTAAGGGCACTATTCCTTGGTGTCCGGATAGCTGAGTGGTTAGAGCACAAGGCTGTCGTACGGAACGTCGCGGTTCAAATCTCGCTGGTGGCAGTGGAATTTGTATCGTAATTTGACGTCGGATACCAGTTGACTCAGCTGTGAATGAGTACTTGAATCAAATCAGGGTAATAATCTCGGCCGAGCGCAATGCTGACCACATTGCCTGCTACAGTCTACTGTAGTGTACCGTTATGGTCTTCAATGAAGTGCTCTCTCTTATTCCCTGCGCACCACGTATGGGATAATGCCGTCGGCGCGGAGAGTGCGGAGAACTGTCCACTTTTCTTTATAAAATAGTTGGAACAAGCAGTCCTCTCTGTGAAAAGCAAGAAAATGCCAGAACCCGATGGTATTCCAGCAAAGGTATACAAAGTGGTATTACAACGACGGCCAGACCTACTGCTCAACGCATGCAACGCTTGCCTCAAAGCGGGCACTTTCCTTGCTCGTTGGAAGCTGGCGAGGCCTGCGCTGATCAACAAAGGGAAAGGCGACCCCAAGCTGCTGTTTTCATACCACCCACTGCTGGAAAAGTGTTCGAAAAGCTCATTAGAAGTAGACTCGCTGAAGCGATACGCGCTGCCGGAAATTTGTCTCCCCGGCAGTTCGGTTTCAGAGCAGGGAGATCCACAGTTGATGCTGGGAGCACATAGCCGCCGAACTCGACGCGCGACGCTCCTCGTAACGCTTGACGTCAGAAACGCCTTTAATTCCGTAAGATGGAAGGACATTCTACGCACACTAGACAATACCTTCAACGTGCCGAACTACCTCTTACGCATTTTGAGGGACTATCTGAGGAACCGCTTCCTGCTCTATGAAACTCTAGAGGGTCAGAGGAGGATGGAGGTCATATTGGGGGTAGCACAGGGATGCATGCTAGGGCCGGACCTCTGAAGCGCTACCCATGATAGTCTATTTAAACTCAACATGCCAGAAGAGTCACGCCTGGTCGGTTATGCAGATGATGTCCCCGCGCTTGGTGCTGGACGCACTGTCGAACAGGCGCAAAGCAGACTTGGCATATTGGTGCGACGGGTAAGCGGATGGATGACTACTCATGGTTTCACCCTTGCACTGGAAAAAAAAACCGAAGCAGTCATCCTGACTAAAAAGAGAATTCTGACCCTCCGTCCCATGTCGTTCGGCGAATCGATAATCGAGTCAAAACCAGCGGTAGAGTATCTCGGGTTGACTCTAGACTCAAAGATGAGGTTTTTTTGAGCAAATCAAAGCAGCAACGAACAAGGCTGCAACTGAAGTTTCCGCCTTAAGTAGGCTAATGGCAAATAATGGGGGTCCTACATCTAGCAGGCGACGTCCGTCTCCTGATGAATTCAACGCCGTCTGTTCTGCTATACGGCGCAGATGTATAGGCTGACGATCTTGACAGGGAGGTATATCGTAAGGGACTCGCGCAAGTACAGAGACGGGGAGCTTTGCGGGTGGCGTCTGCGTACCACACTGTCTCTAAACCCGCCGTGATGGCGATCGCGAGAGTGATCCCCGTTGCCCTTCATGCTAAGGAGCGTCAAGGAAGAAGTGCTAAGGGAGGTGGCTGTTCATGAAGAACGGCAACGCTTTCTAGACGAGTGGCAGCTCTCTTGGCAAAGTGAAACAAGAGACAGATGGACTGGGTGGCTCATCGAGAATTGTGGACGACGCCCATCACACTTTTTTCTTGTGGAAGGTGGAATCGGATTCGTTAGCAGCTCTATTTCAACACAGGGGATCTCTCCAGACAACATTGTCAAGGAAATACTTAGGAGCCCTGGAAGATGAAGCTATGTTGCGCATTATCTTCGGGTCCTTCTCGTTGCTAAGAAGATAGAGCTCGACCGATAGAGGATCCGGATGGCAAGGGGTTCCTTGAACTGACAGTTCCCTTCCTTCTCTCCCCTCCCGTTGGTGAAAGGAGGTCCCTAATGTTAAGGCTCCGCAAGGCGAGAAAGACTAGCCCGGAGTAATGTGACAAACGGTTCCAGGCTAGCTCTCTGACGATGGGGTGGTGTTTAGTTGGTAGTCCAACGACGTACCGAACCGGGAGTGTACCCAACCAAAGTAATCTGTCAAATCATTCCAGGCTAGTTCTCTGACCACGGGAAAGAGCTAGTTGGCAGGTTAGTACCTTACCGTTGCAGGAATCCAACCCTCAGTGCGTAAAACCACCTCGTCCAAAAAATATGATGCAATGTAAACCCAATTGAACGCCGTTTAACCAATTTTCGCAGCGAAAAAAAAATCTAAACGAAAGTAAACCCAATGTCGATCCCATCTAAGTGTTCATTACTCCCAACAACGCTTAACCTTAATGATCATATGAGCGCCGGTACTTTATTCAAAACTCATTGTATTTGTTGACTGGAGTGAGGTTCTAGAGGGGTTGTCCAGCACTTTATTGCCAAGAGGAGTACCCACTATATGTGGACGCTTTAATGTAATACCAACAATTTATGAGGCAGTAACTGTACAGAAAAGGCACAAATTTTACTTGCTATAGTGCTGTTGCATCACTCACGGGTGTCGTGAAGTGGGTGATACCTTTTATAGTTGCAAAATTATGCAATCCTTGGATAAAATTGTAGCTCTGGTGATAGATAGGGGTTGATCCTCTGTAGTGGGAGGGATTTTTGCTGTTTCTTCTGAAAATTTGTTTAATGCAAACGCAGCCAGGGTCAGTATGAAGTCCTTTTCGTAGTCTCCAAAGGAATTACCCCACAGTGAGCTCTCTAAAGGTCGTCACTGCATTTCTGACCCAATCAATCAATCGTAAGAGATTTTTCCTATTCCCAAACACAATTCCTAACCACAAACCCCACAAATAAAGCACCCACAAAGGGGATCACGAAACAATGCCCGGATTCCGTTACTTCTCATCTAATTTGGTAATGAACCTGAAAACTCGTCTCTCCGGCGAACCAGGCCCAAAGGCAAGCGATTAGTTCGCAGCCATTCAACCAGTCCTCGAAGTACTTGAGGAACCCAATTACCGCGGCCGGAACAATGCGAATTACCGGCTCGAGTGGCGTCAAGAGCAGCCGCGGCCAAATCACCGGCAAATTTTTCAATTAGTAAACAATCGATTGGAAGGCTCCGAGCATGGGGTCGGCATGCAGCCGGGCAGCAACCGGTTCGCCGGCCGGGACTGGGGCTAGTCTTCGGGGCTGGCCTCCTTCTTGGGCACATGTTCCGATCGGTCCTCGGCCACCGGCACATGGCCAACTAGGCCCCGAGCCCAAGCAACCAGCACGGCCACAGCAGCCGGCGTTTCGTCTTCGCGCGATGAGTTCATCAGCCTCGCGGTCCAGATGCAGCATCCGAGCCGGTGCATAGTAACTTGGTGGCGTGCAACCGCACTATGCCGGCCGCCGAGCGCCGACGTTCCAATCAGATGCAATTCCCACAGGCGAAGGGCGCAATTATCCTGCGGAGATAATCCTCCCAAGTGGGAAACTGTGCCGGCACCAGATCCGGTGTGTGCCGGGGTCGGGGATAGTGCAAGGACTCCCTCCCGAGCAGGGAAGCCGTGGCCGAGGAGGAATTCACTCGCATAGAGTTCACGCCAGGCAGCAACTGTTGTTTGCTCGGCGCAAGGGAAAAATCGATTTTTTTCCGGGCACGACGACGAGGTGGGAAACTACTGCGTGCACCGGGGTCCTGCAGGAACACTCACTCCCGGGCAGGTCCTCGGACTTTTGACAGATGTCGTGAGCAATTTTTCGTTTGTTATCAAATACGGAAGCGGATTTGGGTTGGGAAATGTTTGCCGAGCGGCTGAGAACTCACCTCCGGATGCGGATGTTGGGCGAGCAGCTGCCGGCCAGGAGTCAGGAGCATCCAATGCTTGGCGCCGACTGTCCTTTTCGCCTCACAATTCGGTAATCCTGTGGACGAGGTCCTTCCCACTTGCCACCCGCAACTCTCACAATTTCCAATCGCCCGGCACTCTCCGAACTTCACAATTTCACCGTCCGAAAACCGTTGCAGCACAAAAATCTCACTTTCAGCACTTTTCCGTCCTTAGCGGGACCGCGCCGTAACGTTCATTCGCCGTTTCCCTGAAACTCAACGGAAAACACACAAAACCAGAGCAAATCACACCCACCCCGTGCGGACTCGACTATCATCGCCAAATGGGCCAAATGTAAGCGAGAACTGCAGCAGATACGGGACACCTACGCGGAAGACACCGCGGCCAAACGCTTCCTCGGCTCTGATAAGAAAATTCCGCGAATTTCCCGGAATTCTCGTGACCTCTCGCGGCCGCAACTTCGTGCAAAAGATACAAAGCGTCTGAGCGCAGCAGACAACATGCGGCGGACGATGTGCGATGGGTGGCCGGAACAAGTCGAAGGTGAGATGGGAAACATGTTAACGAAACATGTTGCCGAAGTTACCAAAACGCTTCTTCGACTGAAATATCTTTGATGCGACTGGATTTATTCCAAATTAAGATTAATCCGAAATCTAATTCGAGAAAGATTAAACAAATCCCTTCAAAACCACCATTAAAATCGAATCTTCCACGAACATCGCTCCTGCCCCAACATGGCAACACCAGACACAATTCCCCTCCATCAACATAAATGTTGCTACACAAAATTATTTCAGGCGCAACAGCCGAGCATGTGCAGTTTGTCCACAAACGAGAATCAGCTGCTCGCCTGGAGCTTCATTCAGGGCAAATCACAGACTTCAACCTTCTAATCCAGAGTAAATTTTCCGGTAGTGAATGCGCGAACCGTTGATTAACTAGAGAAGCTTTTGAAGATTGGATTTAATGGGATCGAAACGATACCGACAAATTACACAAATTTCTTTTGATAAAAATGATACAATTGTCGACTTTATTATAGATTCGTTCGAGGCAAATGTGTACGTATGTATTGCGTATGTTAATACATTAATTTTCCCTCTAAATGTCTCGCATTAAAACCTCAAAAGCAAATCGAAATTGGTCGGGGATTCCCCCTAATGAAGATAGTTTAAATCTGCCAAAAGTTTGAACCCCATAACCAGGAGGGGTGGGAAATTAATAGAGCGAAAAGAGGGAGGCCCGGTCTTCAGCTACGACGAAAACTCTTGTCAGCCACTCCTCTTAAGAAGTCATAGTCCTTCAAAATGCGGTTTTCTACGTCATCATGGTGAAGTTTGAATTTTCAACCTTGCACCGTGAGAAAGGATAGGGACGATAGGTAGAAAAAAGAGGAAGCTCCCCAATCCCTGACCATAAGTGCTGCGATCATCCCCCTTAAAAGCTTGTGGCGCCTCAAACTGGGGTTATTTTCATGTCGAAACAGTAAGGATTAAATTTGAACCGCATCACCGCAAGAGGGGAAGAGGATATTAAGACGACAGACAGCCAGACGACCAGGCAACCAGGCAACCAGGCGACTAGACGACCATACGAACAGACGACCAGACGACCAGATGGCCAGACGACCAGAAGACTAGACGACCAGACGACCGGATTACCTAACGATCTGACGATCAGACGACCGGACGACCGGACGACCAGATGATCAGACGACCCTTCTTGGTCGCAGGTCCACCACGCGAAAACTATGGCTGACTTGCCCAGGGAAATCGAATCCTGCACGCATGCCCCAATTAGGACGTACGCCTCTGGGAAGCCATTGCAACTACCTTACGACCCTTTCGAAGTCCTCGAGCGAGGTTCACACTATTATAGCGTCAGAGGGGGCACGGCCAAGAGAAGGACAAGCGCGCGACGCGTCCATTTTTACTTGTGGTAGTTGAGTTAAGGGAGCCGTGCGGCTAGTTCCTCGCGGGGGTGGCGGAACTAACAAATACGAATCGCGTTGACCATATTTTTCGATGCAGTACATAAACAGAATCGAAGTAGAAAAGTGGATATCCGCACTCCGCCTATCATTTAAATTACCCCCCCCCCCCTTTTTTTGAAGGATCATAGCTTCATAAGAAAGCCGTTTGTTGATTGCCGCGATTTTTCAATGGAGTTCGAGAAACGGAAGGTACCTTAGTGCTGGCCATTGGCTCCGTTATTGTTTGGAGCTCCTCTCCCTTCACTGTCGAAGTACCACCCTCATCCTCCGATATGACGCTTTCCTGCACGTCGTTTTCCACCCTAAGGACTAGGAGATATAGGTCTAGTTCGTCCAACTCGTGCTCTTCACTATGCAGCAGGTCTACTTCCCTGGCTGATCCAGACCTCACCGCCGCTATGGCTTCCGAGAATTTTTCGAACACTCCGATATGTTTTCCACCCAGTGTCTCCTCCGAGGTGTCTTTCTTCGGCTTTTCCCTGTACACGTGCACACGGATGTTGCCAAATCGATAGTTGATATGGCAACTCCGACGTTTGATTGCCTCCAGGGATCGATCATCTACGTCGATCATGAGGAGTCTACTCTTGACCTCCATTTTGCTTCTGAAGACTTTCTATAAACGCATATGGAGATCCTCATTCCAAACGATCATAAGGTCCACGAGATCTTCTCTCTCTATTGTTGCGGGTTTCAGGGAAAACATTGTTACCATGTGTGCTCCTGATATATCATCCCCAGCACATGTCGACAGTTCTGCTCCTTTCCAATCTGGCAATTTAACTATGGTCATAAGCTGTTGTTATGTTATGTTACTCATTCGATAACCACGAGTATAGGGGTTAGGAGGTCCACCATGACATAGCTTATTACTTACTGAGGCAGCCAGGTATCAGTGAGGTTTTGTTCGAATACAGACAGCTACCCCCTAATGCAAACTATCCAATGGGCATAATTTGCATGACACCCTGGATTGGGAGAGGTGTTTTTATCGACTCCCCAGTCCTAAATCCGTCGCGTTTTGTTAATAGTAGGGTCACCCCGTAAAGTGTGTGGCTACCAACACTCACTAACCGTCTTAGCAGACGAGAGGTTTGGTCCCTGGAAACCCACACATCACCTTTGAGGAGAGACAGCCTACTCTCAGAGAGAGAGAGAGAGAGAGAGAGAGAGAGAGAGAGATAGACTGGCCCAAAGAAGCTACATATGTTTCGCGTCAGTCTATCCTACAGTGCTTTGCTTGACCTCCCTTCTCTACCACCGTGGAAAAATAGTAAAAGTCATCCTCCGCGGCGCCCCGAAAATGGCGCGGAGAAGGTTACAGAAGGGGTTCGCCCCGTTTCATCCACTGCGCCGTCAACCTCTTTTCGGGGCGGGAAAAGGAAACTACTGATAGCTACGAGTTTTTAGTTAGGATTGAAAGGCGAAACTATCTTCTTCCTCCTGTATACCGTCCTAATTTTAATATTTTAAGGAAGCGGGAGTGACTGCTTTGATTGTTCAGTGGAGTTCGAGAAAAGAGAACTTCGACTTCTTCATCTCTTATCTGTTGTCTGTCGACTGTCATCGGTCTTCTGTCGTCTGTCTTCTGTCGTCCGTCCTCTGTCGTCTGGCCCCCGTCACCTGTCGTCTACAGGGTACTAGAATCCTGTAGTGTACCGTAACGGTCTTGAATGAAGTGCTCCAACACACTTCAAGGCCCTCATCCAATTGGATTGTTGCGCCAACGATTATTATTATTATTACTCGAAGTGAACCTCGGCGAATCTGTTTATCTTCCCCTTAGAGGAAGACATTGACGTTGTATTAGTACAGGAGCCCTGGATCAAAGGGATTTAAACCAAATGTTATAATCTATTCCACAGCAGAGGAGACACTGATCAGGGCAAACCTAGATCAGGTGTCTTCGCGAGGAAAAGTCTGCATCCGGACCTGGGTTACAGCGACCTAGTCGTAGTCAAACTGGAGTAGGCGTGGGCAGAGAAATTGTATATTTCCTCGGCTTACATGGCTCACGACCGATCAGCTCCGCCAAAAGAATTACAACATTTGATGAGCACCATAGCAACAAAGAAGGCCAACCTGTTAATAGATTGCTTTGGGGCAGCTCGGAAATCAATGAAAGTGGTGGGCCATTCTTTGGTTTTATTATTACAAATCAGTGCACCAACCTTCCATTTCCCCAACTCGGGAAACTGTGATGGTTTTGAGGAAGCCCTTCATATCACCCTTCTAGCAGACGATGGGATTCTTAGGATGGAGAGTGTCTGAACAAAGATCCTTCTCAGATAATAGTTGGATACTTTTCAGTCTAGATCTCGCCACAGGGGTCTCCAAACCCTTCCGAAAGTTGACCAAGGAAAACTTCAACATCCTGCTACAGACATAAATATTTGTAGCGATATGAGGATTACCTAAAGAAGTACAAGTTGCGAAAAGGTGGTCTTGGTTGGAGAACATTGAAAGCAACAGCGAATCCGCAAGGCTCAGTAAGACTCTGCCCAAGAAACATAGAAGCCTTTCTTAAAAAGTCAGGAGACACCTGGACGGAATCTTCTGGTGAAACCTTGGAGCTGGTGGTTCAGACACACTTTCCTGCCAGCAAGGAGGACTGTGAGTCGGAACCTTGCTTGGAGGGTTTGCAGCCATCCCAGCCGATGATGGATGCAATTTTGCGAATATTGAACAGCACGTGAGCCCGGATGCTATACAGCGAAAGCCTAAGGCCATAATAACATCCTAGACGAAGTACCTCAGATAATCTAGGCATTCTTCACGAGCTATGCCACACACTGAACAAGAAACTTTGCTGTGGAATTTCGAACCAGGCCAGAGTGGAAGACATTCTTTTGCTGTCAATGGGCCGTTCCGTCTATCATGACTGACCCATCGGCAAAGATTATTAAGTCTGTAATCCGTAAAAACTCGTGGCCATTTATTGACCATTCTTCCCTTCTGCTGATTACAATAGAATATGTCTTTTCAAAGTCGAATCTGGAAACCATGTGACCAGTTGACATCTGGGCCATCGGATGTTTACCAAGGAATTTCCAGATGGATGCATGACCGTATTATTGGCTGCCTTCCATGCGCCAATGATATCGAGTCTCAATGCGTCGTTGACTGCTTTTCGTTTCACCTCCAAATGAATAAGTAATGAGATCGGTAGAGAGAAGAGATAAATGGGAGAAGGGTAAGAGGGTAAAAAATAGTAGCGATTACTAGCTCTTGAAAAGTTACTGCGCCCCGGAATGGGGGGCAAATATTACTATGATGATATCAGAAAACCTCACTTTGGTCGTCACAAGCTTTTAATCAGCCTCCCCATCTATACACCCCTCACCTCCTCTGGAGATGGGTTGAAAATTCAGTTTTAACTTACATTTTTATTGTTATCCGATGTAATTGTTTATAAATCCACACCAAGCTGTAGACCAGCGACGTACTTGCCATACCAGTGTCGACAAAAGTCCTGATGAGTTCAACGAAACCACTGTCGTTGTCTAAATCGGTTACCTGGAAGATCAGGAACTGTAGGCTCTGGCAACGCAAGAAGTAAACAGGAAGATAGTCGCCCATTAAGCGCGCCGCTTGGTCTTGGACTAACTTGACCGTGGCTTCCCATCATTCTTCCTAATGAGAAGTCTTCCAATAGCAACTATATCCTGTTGAAGTATCCTTCCTGTAAAATGCGTGAATGCGTTAAAAACGCCTGGAGTTGAAGTCTCTAATTGCCTCATCGAACACGGTACGCGTAGTCATGCATACGAAAATCGCGAAATGCGGGGGGGAGGCCCTTTTAACTTTATACGAAAAGTAGACCGGTTACAAAAAGCGACCTACGAAACTAAGAAATGGAAAGCTACCAGGAGGGCACGCTGCTAGGAAGCACGCTGCTGAACCAAAGCGCCAAACATAACAATCTTTGATCGTCCAGGCATGGACTGAGAAGGAGAAGATGACTAGAACTCATCCATTGAGTGCTAGAACTCCGCCATAAAAGCCGTACTTGGTACAGTGGAAAGTGCGTGGTAAGAGCCTGTTCCAGTTCATAGGCGCTGGTTATGAGAATACTAAGATGTCGTTCAGAAGGTGTCCATAGACAAACGGGCTCTTGGCTGCCGCAGGACGCGTTCTAGCGCTTTCAACACGCAAAACATGAGGCGTATTGGCCGAAAATCTTTAACGGACTCATAGGCGCGCGTGCCCCAAGAGTGAGGTACATATTCCAAAGGGATGCCCCTCCGGTACAATATTTTCTTACTGTTTCTGGAGCATGAGTGGCATTATGTCATCTGGGTTCCAAGATTTATATGTAGAGGAGTTGTGTATAGCCTAGCCTATCTGGTTGGGAAGTGCGTCTGAACTAGCAGCTGCAGGCTCTCACTAGAAAATCCCGTCCAGGAGCCTTTGGACTTTTTTAGAAAGAATGGGCTTCTGCGTTGCTTGGACAGAATCCTGCTGAATCTCATAGATTCACTGGTAATTTCAATGTTCTGACAGTAGTCCAACCAGGACAACTTTTTGGCAATCTTGCTGACCGACTTTTACCTGTTGAAAATCTCACTAGGCACGAAACTTCAAAGGCGGTTTCAATTGCCCACCGGGGAGTTTATTCGTGATAACTTAACCAAATGTTCTCTAGTCAATCCTCAAACAAACGAACAAATAAATTCTACTAAAGTCTCTGAAAGGGTTTGAGACCTCTACACTGAAAAGTATTCAACTGTGATTTTGGAAAAATCTCTGGTCAGACGCTTCCTAGTTCTTTTCCTTAAGAATCCTATTGTCAGTCCCGCCTGCGGCAGTTTGATCACGGCTAGGTCACTGGAACTCAGGTTCGGACACAGAAAAGCATACAGGCGTTTGATGGCGAGGATACCTCATCTAGGTCTGCTGTGGAACAAATTATAATATTTGCTTTGGAGCCCTTTGATCCGTTCGGCCTCCTCCGAACCAGAGCTTCTGTGTTAATGCGATAGTGATATCTTCCTCTTGAAGGATTCCGTCCGGGAGATGCTTGGTGATGGTCTTCGACACTCCTCACATCCGGCGCTAGAAGAATAACCATCTGCCCGCGCCACGCTTAAGTCATTCCTGGCCACATCGGTGAAAGGTTTCGCAGTTCATGATTCGTCGGCTGGTTGTTACTGCTTACCTGTTTACAGAGGTTGCTTTGCGTCCGAGCCTTTGCTCTTCATTAGTTCCCGGTTACCGACACTCTCATCAGCTCTTGCTTTTGAAGGAACCCCCTATGTCGACTGTTTGTGGTTAGAAGTATGTTGTGTTGGGTACTTGCTATCCCAACTCGACGTCAACGGGTTTCAAGCTGGAAACCCCCTTCGCTCCCAAAGCGGTGCTACTGCTGGCACCGACTATATTGCCCTCGATAAATACTGTGTTCCGGCTGGATGTCAGCAACTCATCCTTCGATGATGCGTCTGACACTACCTGTGTTTCTATCGTCGGTTTTTTATTTTTGTTTGTTGAGTCCATGTCTTGGTTTCGCGAATAGTGGGGGAATGAGGTGTACCGTAGCTGGCCAGGCCACCAAGGTAAGGGTCTCATTTATAACTGAACCGTAAAGACCAAGATCCTCATTGACCGCGCAGCCTTCGGTTGGAAACCTTGACTGAACCTGTTAGCATGACAGTCCCCGGGTTGTTACATAGTTCGGCTCATTCTCCCGCCAATCCATTTTCCCCTAACACATGACCAGCGGGAAAACAGATAGGCGTCCCAGTCCGGCCATACATACTCTTAGCTCATCTAAAGACGCTTTCCAGCGCGAGTAGGTTGTATGAGAACTTTCCGAATTAGGCAACCTTAACCTGTAACATAATCAGACCAGACCGCAAACCATCTACTTCACTTCTTAATTTTTTTCAAGGTCTGGCTGTAATATTCGCCGACTCTTGCAAAATGTTCGATCGCACCTTGTGATGACAAAAATGGGATTGCGATGGTCATAAGACCATCATGAATAGCCGGAGACTAGCTAGAGGTACGAGCTATCCCAAAACCTAAAGAAAATTGGCTAAATTGACCGTGAAGGTCCGTCCACAAATACTGAAGCTCCATCCAAGCGCACTGTCGGCTCGTGTTTGCACACCTCTGTGCTAGCCAGGCTCAGGAATGTCATTTTACAAAATTCACGTGTCTATACCGGTGCGTGGGTCCGCACCGGATTCTGAAAAAAGACACGTGAATTTTGTAAAATGACACGTGAGAATTTGAAGCACTTAAAAGACCTCCCTACACATTTCCGAACCTGGCTCCTTAGGTTTTGGGATAGCTTCTCCTCCCACTTTTCCTCACTTTTCCTTAGTAGTTTTCAACTCCATTGTTAGAAACATCCTTGATATATTTCTCTGTAATTTGGCCTCCCTTCCACAACTGTAATTACCTCGCTTTTGAAGCTGGGCAATACGAATTCGCCCGATCTCTCTTTCTTAACAAGAACCTTTCTCGTGTAGGCTATCCTTCCCGGCTTAACACTCTTAACCTCCCATACTTGTAGCAACAATTCATCTTCCTTGATATCTGTTACTGTTTTAAGCTCTTTAATTCTCTGAAAGACAGCTCTGCCTCCTTGGATATTATCTGACGCTCTGCCTCCCATAGCACGGACATTTTTTGAGCTTACTTCATGGAGCTCTACCGCTGCTTTCACTTCCTAATCCCGAGATTATGGCGGTCCTACAAGGTCCCGAGTTTCCTCGGTTCTCATGACTCTTTCTCTATTCTTACTTTTGATCGAGATGGAGATCCTACGAGATATGATCAAAAAGTTCCAGGTCTTTCTCAATAACTCTTTATTACAAATATTTACAATTGTTCTAATTGATCCCCTTCAAAACACTCCCCTTGGAAGCGAAAACACTTCTCCTACCGGAGTTTCCACCGTTTCATGTATCTGGAAAATTCTGTCTGGTGGATGCTATTCAGTTGTTCCAGCGTTTTTTCCTCGATCTCCTCTATAGTCTAAAACAGCTGTCCTTTCATTGGCTACTTGAAACTTTGGGAATAGCCAGAAGTCACACGGAACCATGTAAGGAGAATAAGGGGATGAGGAAGGGTTGTCATCGAGTTTTTGGTTCACGGATGAGGAGCGCAGTGTGACAAGGAAGGATCACTTGTCTGTTACCCATAATTCTGGCCTCTTCCGACGAATCTTTTGGCGCAAAGTTCTCAAGGTTTGGAGGTATCGATAACGATTGATTGCCTCAGCTTGTGGAGGAAATTGATGATGGATGACACCCTTCAAATCGAAGAAAACAGTGGTCATCACTGTGACGATTGATTTCACCTGGTGAGCTTTTCTGGGCCTTGGTGAATTTTTTGACTTCCACTGGGGCTATTGCACCTTGGTTTCCACGTAGTAGCTATTCACCCAAGATTGATGTTTTTCAAGAAGTTTCCATTAAAATTGGCCATTTTCAAAGGTCCATGACAAACATCCGGGCGATGCTCTTTTTGATCCTCTGTCATCAGTTGTGGAAAGAACTTGGCTGCAACCCTTCTCATCTCCAATTTTCTGATCAAAATCTCCTGACTCGGCCCAAATGAGATATTACTCTCCTTTGCCCTTTGCCTTTGCGTCAATTGAGGTTGAAGGCCTCCCTCAACGAGGGTCATCTTCCCTTGATGTTCAGCCTTCCTTGAACCGTTTAAACCACTCTTGACACCGTGAACGACTCATCACTTTATTACCAAAGGCTTCCTTCAGTTTGGACAAGGTAAGAGCAGTAAAACAAAATGGAAATTACTCAGGAAGGTTCCCGCTAACAAATAAGCGTCGAACCAGTTGTCAACGTTAATGTGAAGGCGTACAATTTGAAAAGCCCTAGAACCTTCTGATCAGGCCTCGCATGTATGTAATTGGGAATTCTATCTTTGGTGTGTTGTTCCTTGAATTGAATAAATATCTTGGTTTTGGACAAGCTTTCCAACCCTACAAGAAGTAGTGGATGCAACATGCAAGCGAAGGCCAGTGACCATTAGGGAGAATGCTGGTAAAGGAAATACTCAGGGTTGGAGAGAGCAGGGATAATTTCCAGAGGTAAACGATCCCACTCTCGAGGGGGCGAGAGCTAAGGCAGACGTATCTTTTTATAGTCTAGATCTATCTAGATCGGGCTTCTGTGAATCAGCTTATTGAAGCATCTAACGGAAAGAACTTCTCTGTCATCTGAAGGAAGGAGTACTTCCCTGGCTTCAGGACAACTCGAAGAATAGTTGTAGTTGCAAAAAGCACAGAGCAAGAAAACTCCAGGTGAATAAAACTAAGTGGACCCATTGCCCATCCCAATCCACCTTCTCTATTATCTTCCATTAAGTTCAGGATCATTTTAGCTTGAATACTATTTGTTTTGCCTCATAGTTGAGGCCCATTTTTCCAAATTGTAGCCCCATTTCGTTTTTAACATTTATAGTTCTTTGGGGGCCCTACTATGCTGATTACGGTCCTGATAATTGCGGGTATCTGTAGTCAATAGTTGTCTCGGTCTGATTAAATCATTATCGCAAAAATACAGTCGAAACCCCTTCATATCAACAGTTATGGGTCAGACCTTCATTTGCCTCATTCTCTTCAACTACACGTCAGTTCCTACCTCCTTGTCGAGCATGCTCTACGTGAAATTAACCTCTCCAATGTGCTCAGGTGTCTTATTTATATTTCAAAATGTTTAGTATCAAATTTATTTATTTAATCTTTTTGTCATTCGGTGTTGTATCTTGTCAGGTATGCCTGAATTTCTAAGATAAAGTTCTGTGGATTTTACTAAAAATTGATCCCTTTTCACATCCAGAGTGACCTTCCCACCCAACCTACTTGGCTTGTTGATGATCACAAGAAAAAAGGCTCGGGAAAGGTAGAAGTGAATTTGAAAAATTTGGCGGAAACCGCATCGATTCGAAGCGAAATCGAGTCAGCAATAAGTCATCATAAATATGCTGTTGGCGGAAAGAATGAATACCAAGTTGTCCATGAAGCCGATCGGGAGCTTGGCGCAGACTATCGCGAGCATTCCCACGATATTGTGGGTGCTCCCCTGGAACAACTGACGTTCAGAGGTATTCCCGATGATTCAGCACAGAATGAAAGTCGGGGGTGGGAGGATTGGATGAATTTTGATATAATCGCCAATAAGGTAACGAGTAGTTTGGGGGATGAAATTGATTCGGATGGCGTTTTTGTCCCGGAATATGACCCTGATCGATACAGCGGTGATCAGGATACCAGGGAAGTGTTGCAGCTTAATTTGATTAGAGAAGTGAGTTTTTTGATTGATGAAAATGTGAGCCTTTGGAAAAGCCTACGCGATGGGAAACTCCTAGGTCGGGCAGGTTCCGAACTTCTTCTAGCCGAGGAAACCAATGGAATTTATCAGATACGAAGAAAAGTGGACCTCAAGGAGTCTATTGAGGCCATGGAAGTTATATCTTTTTGGAACACAACCAGTCAATCATTTTCAACCTTAGCTGCGGTATCACTGGATCACTCTATTCGCTGGATAAATTTAGAAACTGTGCAACCAGTTTGGGAATGGATGCTGGGACTAAGGACCCATTACTTCCAGTACTTTGAATCAGGAAGACAACATTTCGTGGCCGCACTATTCGAAGGAAAAATTCTGATCTACCAAATTGACTTCTCAACAATGGAGTACTGGGCGATGCAGTCCATTTCTGTGGAGAGAAATGCACGGGAGTTAATATACCTGGACGTCGGATACCACATAGTCCTAGCCGTCCCTCAAAACAATTCCGTGTTAGTTCTTCGAAGTGAAGTTGGGGGTGCGGACAGTCTTCACTTCGAAAAAATGCCTCCAATCAGGGCCGAAAACGTCTCCTCGATTCATGGTTTCCGCATGGGGAGTTATTCCTATTTGGCAGTCGGCGGAAGCCAACCGAAAATATATCGATATCACTTTGGGGTTTTTCAGCCCCAAACAATATTCGAACCAAATTTTGGTTTTGTTGACATGTTCTTATCGGTTCCCTGTCAGACCTACCGCGATGACATGGTCCTTCTGGTGCAGCACAGAATTGGATTTGAAACTCATTCCCTTGTTGTCGTAGAGCCTCTTATTTGGAACGGAGAAGCGTTCGAGGCAACCAAGTCGGTACCATGCAAAGTTGGAGAGACCACTGAGCTATACGGAGCCAGTTGCATTTTAGACTTGGAACGCGACGATGGGCTCAAGGGTTCGGCGGTGATTCTCTCGCAGGATAACCGTGTGTTTGTTCTTGTACCTAGATTTGAAGCCCCTGCTGGTCTGTTTGAAATCGAAACCGAATTGGTCCCAAAACAAACCGAAATTGATGATCTGAAAGCGATTTTAAAGGCCATGGAAGCGATGGTTGCAGATCAAGAACGATCCCTTCAAATCCTGGAGGATGTAGATTGGATAGTAAATACCTTGCAGACCAAAGAGTTGACATTCGATGGTGAATTTAGTAAACTTCTCCTGAACGGCGAAGAGTGGACGATCAAGGACTCTGAAATCGATTTGGACAATCTATTAAAAGACCTTGGGGAAACTGAGAAGCAACTAGAAGCGATGGCACTAGATCTCACCGTTGAAGAGGCGTTTGTGAAAGACCTTTACCTAGACAACCTAAACGGCGAGCCTTACAAGGAATTGGTAGAACTAAATCATAATGGGACAATCATTTTCGAAGGCGATCTTACTGTAGAGCGTCTATTTAAACAACCCAAAAGACAGTCCCGAGACTCTGGTGATGATAATCAGGAGCTTCATCTATTGGAAATCGACGGAAATCTGGAATTTAAAAGTATCAATGGCATACTTTGGCAGGACTTTCTGGAGCAAGTCGTCTTCAAAAATACTTCCACACATTTGGAGAATTTGAAGGTGAAGAGGGTAAGTAACTACCGCAATGGAAAGGTTGGCAGAGAGGTTCACAGTTTTTGTATTATTTTCAGATGGCAATAGATGGCGATTTGAATGTTGACTCTCTGAACAACCTTCACTTTCCTGGCGATTTTTTGATAAGCAGTGGACCGAGATTTAGTAAAATTCATGGGAAGAAGACATTCGTCAACACATTGAGTAAGTATTGAACGGTGGTTTAGGCTGGAGTTCGGGGAGTATTATGTAAGCCAGAATTCAAATCGAGCTCTATTTCTCCAATACTGGGTTTGGCATAGGTCCGAGTTGCGAAAATGGACAAAATACCCCAATTTAACGCAACAAAAGTTCCATTAGAAGAGGGACCTGTTGGTACCCTCCATCACACCCCATCTTCGAAGGGACTGAAGAACTCCGTCAAAGCAGTCACCCAAGCCCATTTGTGTAACAAGGAGGGACGAGCCATAATGGCCCTCTAATATTCAGAAGTCTTAGGGAGTAGGTGACACCTTCTTAATGGTGCTTACTATTGATCTTTGCGTCTTCACCCCACTAAGATTGTCACTCCCAAGGGATAGAAACTTGTGGGCCAACAACCTGCAGGGTTCGAAATTTTGGATCTACAGAAACATCATCCATGCCTCGAATAGGAAGGACTTTCCTCCGGCTATCGTATCAGCACACAAGCTCGTTCGTTTCCTCTAAATTGAACGAGAGTTCCATCGTTCTGACCTGGACATTCTGGGGATAAACGAGGCTAAATGGTGGGTCTCTGGAGAACACTCCTCCTCTTCTTGTTGCGACCCTGATAATTATGGCAACCACAAGGCAGAATACCGATTGATCCAGAATAAGAAGCATCTCAAAAGTAGAGTGTTATGCTCTAACGGACTTCCAGAGATATAGGAGAGAGCAATCCAAGGCAGCACAAAAGAGAGTCGAAAGGATGACATGATAATGTGATAACGATGAGAGATTTATGGAATTCTGTAGCTTCCAGCACGTCGTCATGGGTAGCATATTATTCGAAGACAGAACTTGCCATGAGATCAGTTGGGTTTCAACTAGAGTGGCCACTTTGTGATCAGGAGTTGTCTACTATCTTTATTCAGGCAGGGTTGGAGAGATGTGACCCCCAAGTTCAATATCGACTGCTTAGTTGACCCAGTCGATGCTCGACGGTGGGGGCGGCTACCTTGTTAATCGGAAGGCAGATACCTTGAATAATCCGCAGGTAACTGGGTGTGGATAAGATCAGCTCAGATTTTTAGAAATCGCTTTGGTTTTACCGGTTTCCGGAAAGCAGTAGCGCTATCTTGGTCTGTGTGATCTCGGGGTCGCCACGGCGATACGCGCTGGGTTCCCCGGTGGCTTCCCAGGTTTGGCCACCAACACCAGTTTTTACCTTTTTCATTCTGAAGGAAATACGCCTTCCACCATGCACGCATCAAAGGTATTTATGAACCAATCCGGTCTGGCCTCCACCGTCAGCTTCAGCACTTTATTAGGGATGCTATCCAAATCCGGAGCTTTGCCATCGCTGATCCTTCCGCAGACCTCCCGTAGTTCCTCCACGGTAACACGAGGTATTACATTCACCTCGAATTGGGCCTCTGTTTGATGGTTAGAATTTTTCGTAGAAGCCGTGGACAGGTGACCTGGGGCGACCTTTGCCACTGCAACTTCTTCATAACCAACCTGTAGCCCATGCCCCAGGGGTTTATGTTGGCATCCACACACAGTCGCCTAAAGCAATCTCTTTTGCTCTTTTATTCTGCCGTTGTTCACTGACATACCAATTAGTTCTCCTTGGCAATGCGGGGCTCACGTACGTGAGGTCGACGATAGAGCCCAGGCCTCTCTCTCTGAACGCAAATGACTTTCCAACATTGGCAAGTACAACATCCAACTCAGCAAATGCTTGAGCAGGATACATCCTCTCTAATTTGTCCTTCGGCTATCCCACCTACAGGCCCAGGCATTGAAATCACCCGCTACGATTTTTGGGGTATGACTTCTTGCGTCCAGCACCAAATGGTGCAGTATCTCCTCGTACTGCGCACGTGTTGCGTTAGGAGGAGCGTAACAACTGTAATCATGAATCCCGCCCAACTTTGCTCTCACGAAACCAGCTTCCAGAAGTTGCATGCCCGCCGCACGCCCATATCGCTGCTTTACCAGCCTGGTCCCTGGTCCAGACACCACCACGGTAGTTGTGACAGGGTTCGCAAATAATGGTAACGTCAATTCCCTTCTCTCGGATGGTCTGTGGGTGGAGCTCTTGGGCTGCCTCACAGTTGTTGAGATTGATTTGAATCATTCTCATTTGGACTTTGTATTTAGCGTTCTTCTGAACACTGGACATCTGCTACTGTCAGTAATATGCCGGTTTTCGATGTGCTCCTTTCCTTCGCACAGCATGCATTTCGGGTCAACTGTGCACTCCTTGCGATATGTCCCTCTCCTCCGCACTTTCTGCACCGCTTTGATCTCTCGTGGGCGCTGGTGCATGCTGCGGCTATGTGCCCAAAGTGGAGACTCGTGAAGCATCTCTTCATGTTCACTCGCTCTCTGAGCCTACAGTTGACCCCGCCTATCTTCACTCTGCCCGCCGCTAATATTTTGAACCCCCAATAAGCCTTTCGCCTCGATTTGACTGCCGACTCCTGTAGTCCAGGAAGCTCGAACACCTTTTCCAGTGCTGCGCGGACATCCTCCTTCGTGGTAACCTCATCGATGTCCTTGTACTCGATAGTTACCTCCTGCCGTCTGGCCCTTACTTCAGTCTGCTGACCAAGGGATTTTTCCACCTGACCGAGGAATTTCTGTCATTAGACTTCTTTAGCTCCCTTTTGTGACCGCCTAACTTGGTTGACGCTGTTTCCTTGATCCCTAAGCTTTGGGTCCGATTTAACTTGCTTAAGGATGTCGGTATAAGTTGCTTTTTCCTTTTTGGAAACGACGATCACTTCTGGCCGTATCCTCCTATTCTCCTTCCTCTTCTTGGAGACAACCTTGCTCCATGCCTCCGTGCCTCGCACTTCACCCTCTGCTTCATTTGCAGGCATCACAGTTACCGCCTTTCCTTTAACATCTTTGGCTGTTTTCAATTGCTGCTCCGGTTTCTTTGGAGAAGAGCGTTTCATCCTTTTGGGGATCTGTTTGGGTCCAGGTGTTTCACTCATCCTCTCGCTGCTTCTTTTTCCAATGTTCTCGCCGAGTAACCTTTGCAGAGGAGGTGTCACCTGTGTTGCCTGGGTATCTTTCTTGCCTGGTTTACACGCCCCTTTCTCCTCTTAGGCTTTCCCATACACCATTCTGATACCTCTGATCATAGCCCTAATATTTTGGTGGATGTTCTTCCTGTCCTTTATGAACTCACAGAGCTCCATTATCTTCTCACCCAGCGCGGCAAATGTCGCTCCCGAGTGGTTGTTTGCTCGCTGACATTCGTCACACCCATCATCTGGTATCAGAATCATATCGCTGGGCTTGGCTTCCTTAAATTTCTCCGTCATAATCTGACAAATACCTCGTCCCTCTAGCGATCTCACTCGACTAGGTGGGGATCTAAGGAGCACTGAACTCCTTCTGAAAGGATCCGTCCTCTCCTGGACTCCTACAACCGAGGTCGCCAGTCATAGTCGCTCGGGAGACAGTTCGTTCGTTCCCAAAAACCGCCGGCGTTGGGGTTTTCAAGCCCTCTATTGGTGCTGGTATTTTGTTGGTCGCATTCAGGCACGGGCTAGCGTTCACGGACCATAGCCGTGCAATGGCCAGTAGTTTACCTCCCGCTACCCCGTGCTCCATAGGAAGTCCTATCCCTCCAGCCTTCCTTTCCCCTCTTTAAACTGCTTGCCTACCATCAGCAGGCAGCCGCCGAAAGTTCCGTAGACTTTCAGGAGTAGTCTAACCTGCGCGTCTCCTGAGTTAGCTTAAACTGTCCATCTGTCTGTCTGCCTGTCTATCCGTCCTTTTAGTTGTACTAACTCAGGTCTTTCTCCTAGTTTAAGGTGTCCTACCTCCCTGAACTGCGGTTCATCCATCTCAGAAATGCAGCGAAGTGCAGCGGACGGAACCGCAGGAACCGTTCACTTCAATCGACCCCGGGTCGCCGCAACGTCTATGCGACGAGAAACACGGACGCCCACTGCCAAGTATAGCTGGTTGTCGTACCATCTTGCGTCAGTAACGTTCCAGGTATACTTTCAGATAGCGCAAATGCTATAGGCTCCTGCGTCACTAATGGCTAACGTGTTATATACCAACCTTAGACGTTTCCATGTTCTGATCACGAATCCTTGCCGGCTGTGGTTTTCATGATAGGCCAGTGTTGAGCTTGGTTCTGCTGCCTCACTTTTCAGCTTACCCCTTCTTAGATGTTTCCAGCTGATTACCAGTATCTTCAGGATCTGCTTCCATCTACCGAACTCACTAGTCCACATGCGGTATTAGGCGTTATTACTTCGTGTAGTCACCTGCTTCCCAAGAGTATAGGACTGGAGACGCCCACCAAGCCTAAATTTGTCCTGAGGTTTTTTTTTTTAATTTCTACGTCCTTTTCCAGATACCAATGCCATGGACTGTGAAGAAACATTCAATAAAAGACACCCAGGGGATCTAATTTCATTGCAATACGACCAAAGGATTCCTGGTACCATAAGTTTCAAACAATTGGAAGTAACTGACAGTTTTGAGGTAAGGAAGGACCAGACTGGCTTCCGGAAGCCTCTATGAAGTCAATAATAATTTCAAAAATATATTTCCATTCCAGGTAGCTGGAACTATCTCCGGAAAAAATCTGGATCAGTTTGTCGAAAACCCAACACTATTGGACACACATCGCGTGATCCCTGAATGTCAATTTACAAATTTGAAAGTCGATGGTCCAGTGATCGTCAAAGGACGATTCAACCGATGGAAATTCGATGACATTCTCGATAATGTGATTTATAAAAGTGAAGAAAATGTGATGATAAGGTCCAAGAAGAAATTCCAGGACGTTCAGTTTGACGAGCCATTGGAGCTGAAATCAAAACATATTGGAGGGGTCGGCCTCGGCGATTTCCTGACAAAGTCAACTGACCAGGAGGTGGATGCGACTGAGATCGATGGGGGCGTGTTTATAGAAAACTTGGAACTCGATGGCTTGTATAACTTCATCAATGTAACCGAAATGGAGTTGAACTCAATACCATTGGATAGGGATCAGGTAGTTGACCTTGACCTTGTTTTTGATTTGGGACAGTTGTTTAAAGCAGATACTGTGGAAATCCTGGAGACGTTGAATCAAGTTCCAGTTGGGGACTTTGTCAATATCCACGAACCTATTCATCTAGGAAATGTCTCGTTTGATCAGATTAATGTGGAGGAGTTGAGCACTGAGTGCAACATCGAAGGCAAAGGATTAGTCAATGGCGTAGATCTCGTTCGATTCAATAAGCAGAGGCTGAGTATCACCGAGGATCAGACAGTTGACTTCGATGTAACCGCAGATACAGTTGAAGTAGAGACCGATCTTGACATCAAACTTCTTAACGGATATCCAATCGAAGATTTATTGAAGTTCCTAAAAAAGTCAGTAAACACCACTGAACTCTTGCGATCAGCCAGAAAACTAAAGATCACTGGTGATGTCAATATTCACACACTTAACGGAGTAGACACAGACCAGCTTTGGTCACAAGTCATTTGGCTCGATCGGAAGAATACAATCACCGAACCTCTTCACTTTCTGGATACCATCTATCTTCAAGATGATCTTCGCCTTGAAAGTAATCAGATAAATGGACGCGACTTTGAGGCCTTTGTCAACGATCTGGTGCTAAAAAATGATGAAGCTAATCCAATCATTATCAGTGGCACTAAAAGGTTTATGGTTCCAATTAACGTAACCAGTGATTCAACAATTAGATTTTTCAATGACATACCATCAAATCTGGTTGCAACCAAAGTCAGACCACTGAGAATTCAAGGTGACCTCCATATCGAGGGCGATCTTAAGATACATTCGCTCAATATGGAGGGTGAGAAATTTGGATATTTCCACATTCAAGATATTTTGGAAGCGTACCAATATGACTCTGAGAGTGACATGCACTTTATAAAGGGAGAAGTTGAATTTAAGGGTCAAACAACTGTTGACCGACTTACTATTGATGGAAAAATTAACGGGTTCGAAGGACCCAACACGCTTTTCAAGGAGATCGTATTCAAGAACATGTCAACCACCATCACTGGAAGGAAGGTCTTCAAGAATATACTAAAATTCGACCAAGGAGTTACCGTTGGCACATTGAATGGGTTAGATGTGGCTCGAATCCTGGATAATGTAGTTTATGTTAACAGTAAGACGCCGGTAGAAATTTGGAACCCGATTGTGTTCAAGAGTCCAATAACCGCTGAAGGTGTCCAGGTGGAAGGCAATGTCTTCACCAGTAACGTCATGGGCTGCCAATTGAGTGAATGGCTGAACAATAGCTTAAGGATTGATCAGTCGATTAGTATTCAAGGTAGGAATTCGACCCTGTGAAACAAGCCTACATCTTGTCCTTTTGCAGGTCCTGTGCTTTTCCAACCCGGTGTTCTGGATGGAGGTGATATTCTCACGGTTTACCTGAATGATCACTTCATGCCTGATGTGATTACTTTGCACACTCCACAAAATTTTACCGGCAATATTACGTTGCCTTCTATGCATTTGGATGGATCGATGGTGGCCGGTAAAGTGAATGACCTAGATCTGGTTAAGGAGAGGCAGAATACCCTTATGGTAAGTGAAAGCAGGGTTCAAACATTGAGTATTTTTTTAAAATTAGGCATCCAATTCGGTCCTAAAATTGACTCATTCCTTGGGGTGCTTCCGTCAAGACTATTTTAGAGGTCAAAGACCGAGTGATAGTTACTGGTCTAAGCCACCATTCGGGGGTACAAAGCCACTGTTAGGCCGAATTCGCATCCATTGATACTAAAGAGTGAGCCCATTGCCTTTGCTACTCCTGCGGATAATAAGTACAAAACTAAACAAAGGACATAATTAGAAATGATTTGATAACCACTTGAAAATAAAGAGGAAAAAACGGTGTTAGGCCTTACTGTGTTAACTGGTGACTGCTGAAACCACAGCGAGTGAGTTGGTGGTTCAGGTTGCCTCGCCTCAGCTAACCTGGGTTTCTCCCATTCATCTCCCTTTCCTTCGCCTTAAGAATGCCTTGAGTGTAACGTCACACATAGCCTCACTCTGCAGCGTAACCTCAATTATCTTGATACCCTTCCGCCGACAGACGATGACTAAAGCGTTCCCACCTTCTGCCAGAGAATCATCATCATCCATCACATCGTTGTAGTAAATGCAGTGGGGCGACCTTGATTTCCTGGGTTTATCCCAGCAAGATCGAATACACCTGTATCCGCTAAGTAGCTGGGTTAGGTAATACTCAACTTCATCGTGCTTCAGATTGGATCACAGTCATACATCTTTAATGAGAGTGCGGGCTCGGTCTTCACAGACGACGGCTTCCTTTTCTCCTTTTCTTTTCTACATATATAGCCCTCCGCTGTACAGCATGGCGAGCGATCGGAATAACTCCTGCTATAACCATTACTTCTGACCCCGAGCAGCCAAATTAGACGGAAGTAACTCGCAAAACTCCTCGTCATTGTACTTACACCAAGCGCCTACTGGATATGGGGCATCCGACCCTGCTTAAAGAAGCTCATCTTGATGTCTATCATGATGCCGAGATATTTCACCGTCAGTTTCAACTACCCCATGATTTCACTAAACTGATAGGGAGTGTTCGGTTTTCTCCAAAGCTAGGGTGATTCCATGTTCAGCTGGCTCACTGACGCACTGTGCGTGCGGCAACCAGTGCCGCAACATCATCGGCCTATTCTATGACATGCAATTTATCAGGCATCTGGAATCCTAGCAGACTATCCTGTGTAGCGTTCCAAAGACCCGGACCAAGGATAGATCCCTGGGGATCCCCCAATGTGACTTTCATTCTACCTATCTCCTCCCGAGTCTCGTAGACCAGAACGCGATCCTTTAAACAGTCATATCATACCATCTTGCAGAATTGAAAGCTTTTTTTATTCAACATCACAAGGGGCACCACGACAGCATCAGTGGCGCACGTGAACCACATTGTAAAAACTCTGTGGCACGTGTTGCGCTATCTTGGTTTGATGTCCTTTCCAAGGAGTTTCTCCGCTGTGTCCAACAGTACCCGAGCACCCAGGGCGTTGAAGAATATCGAAGCACTAGGATAATAAGTTCCGCCGTCAGATCGCCGTCAGGGAATGACATCCCTATGCATATTCGCTTGCAGGATGTGGGTCATGGTGTTTTCCAAGTATTCTGTGAAGACCTTGCGCCGCCCGAAACCGGAAATTTGAGCCAGGTCTTCATTCTACAGAGCGCCATATTCGCAAAGAACACAGAATTTTTCCAACAAGTTTGATGATTGATCCTCTTTTCTAGGACGTGCTCTACCTTCACAAGGGACAACTTCCTTATTTCTCGCTTACTCTCCTCCTCGCCCTCAATACTTTTGAAGTATATTGACCTACGCTTTCCAGGGTGATCAGCGATCAGAAAACTCCCGCTATCACCTTTACTTCTGACTCCAAAGTGGGACGATAGACGGACGCAACACGCAAGGTTCCTTGTCGTTGTGTTTGCCCAACCACTTGCAGCACATCTCTTTATTGAGAGTGCCAGCGCAAACTTCGCAACCGTACAGAAGAAGAAACTGAACCGGAGTCCTCAGCAAACGACGCCTATTGGATAAAGGACCTACAATATTGGCCATCAGTCGGTAAATAGCCTGTCTGTTGAGTTTGCTCGGCCGAGCGTGTGCGGCTAGTGCCGCAACCTCCTCCTCCTATATAAACAATTTTCCAGTAAAAGAGGGACGAAGACGGCTATGGTTTCGTACCAGGTCAGAGACAACTCATCAGGCGCTCCCTCATCTCTGCCCTGAGAGCAATGTCACCGAAGCGGCTCGCAGATGTTATACGCTCCCTTTTATAATTCACAAAACACGGCAAGGGTGCGGATTATATTCAACGTAAATCTAAGCTTGACCGGAGCTAGACACTTTCTTTTTAGAAATTGGGGCGTCCTAAGCCCGCATTCAGTTGATGCCTGACCGGACCAACTGGAAAGCAACTTGCTCCCACTCTTTATGGTCCACGGACTCCTCTTTTTTTTCAGCCCGGCATTAAGTGCATGCGGAAGAAGAAGGCGAAGACGGACAAGAAACAACAACAGGCCGCGTCATCAGAAAAACATCTGCCTAAAATTAAGGCGGACATACACGATGAAGCACCAACAGGCAAAGTGAAGAGATGAAGGAAGACTAGGGGACTAGATCAAGCCCGCAGATAGCCAACCAGAAGTATCTTCTATTAAAGAAACGAAGGGTGGTGGAGTCCTAGGCGAATTCAGTAAAGCAGTCGAGGGGCTTCTGGGAGAGGAAGCTTTGGTTCCCACCCTGGAACCCACATGCTCTCTGGAAATCCGAGGCCTGACAGCAAAGAACGAGCTAGAAAAGGTCATCAAGCATGAACGTCTGGAGGCGACCAATCTCCGGATTAGTATCACCTCTGCCAATTCCCGAGGCAAAAAGGAATGTCAGAGAGGAAATCAGAATTGGTTGGGTAGTGTGTCGGGTACGAATCCGGACCGCCCCAATCAAACGTTAGCGATGTTTGGATTATAGGCACACGTCTGCAGCCTGTCGGGGACCTTACAAAAGGGCAATATACCGCAAATGTGGTCAGGCGGGCCATGAAGCGAACACCAGCAAAAATGGAGAGTTGGCGAACATCTGCAATGAAATGGAAAGTTACGCCCTATGCAGGGACCGTGGTGCGTCTGATGAGAAGGTTGCGCACATTGGGGGCTCCAGTCTTCAGAGCAGGACTGGAAAGAGCTAGGACGCGGTCAATATGATTCGCATCCTACAGATCAATATGCACCGGAGGGTAATCGCTCACCAGTTACTAGCGCAGTGCGCTGCGGAGACCACAGCTGATTTAGTGCTCATAAGTGAACAGTACCCAAGCAAGGAACCAGCTTCAAAGCAGCCTCACATATCAGGTACCGCTGCCATCTGAGTTCGGGACGGTACCCTCTTTAGGGTGCTTGGCCAAGACCGGAGGGACAACTGGATTCGCAATTTAACGTTTTTCAGTGTCCATCTAACACCGAATGAGACAATGCCGGACTTTCGACGCAGGTTTGTTCCTCTGGAGGACGCTATCTTGGACGCAGAGGGGCCGATGCTGGTCGGGGGACTTTAATGCCAGGGCACTTGAATGGAGCATGCCTCACCTAGACTTCAGAAGGAAACGAATTTTCGAAATGGCGGCGAGAACAGGACTGGTAGATCCAAACTTTCCGGCGCCCAGCCTGCGAGGGAAGCATTCCAGACGTGACCTTTGCATCGGAGTCATTGATGTCGCTGGTGGATAGCGCCTTCTGGAAAACTTCTCGGCAAGCGACCATCAATATATTGCCTTCGAAGTGGTTGGCACAAACTCTCGGTGTGCACTACCTCACCGCTCTTTCTGTGTATGGAACGCCGCGAAAGTGAACACCGGGAGATTTGTCGAAACTCTGGGAATAGGTGGGACTGCGCTGGAGGGTATCTTGGAGAGATGATAACAACGGGTCTGCGGAGCTTCCAACGTCAGAGATTCGGAAAGAATGTCAGAGACTGTGCCGCTTAACACCGGGAGGAGGCATGCACCGCAATGACAGCATGCAGATCAGCCAAAAGGAGATTCCGCAGCGTAATAAACAGAAGCGAAGCTCGCTACTGGCAGGACTTGGTCGACGTGGTGAATGGGGAGCAATGGCGACTTGTGCCTCAGCTCGACGGATAGTGCACCTCGTAACACTTGACGTCAGAAATGCCTTTAATTCCGTATTTTTGTTTTTTGCTTGGAAATAGGGTAGGTGACTGCGTTAAGACACAGAGTGTTGGACTCTCGGAGTAGCACTACCAGAAAAAGGTGTGTTCGGCGTGCATCTTATGCAGGCAAGACTAAAAGCCTCCATGCCCGCTTAAAAGTTGGATAAGGAAGTAATCAACTTCACCGTGCGTTCGATTCAGTCACGGACGGTGCAATGTATTTGCTTCTTAGCTAATTTTGCCTCATTTCCACCCGGTAAGGATGCGTTGACGTTCTTCACGAGCAACCACCCTTACTATAGTAAATAGTATTACGCTCCTTGGTAAGGAGGGCAACGGGGATCACTCCCACGATCACCATCACGGCCGGTTCTGAGACAGTGCGATAAGCAGACGTCACTCACCAAGTTCCCCGTCTCTGCACTTGAGTAAGGTGCTAATGATGCACCTCCTTTTCAAGGGCATGAGCCCATACCTCCACACCATAGAGCAGAACCGACTGCTACGGTTTGCTACCGAATCCTCAACAACGCCTCGGATAGGGACTGACCTCAAGGCAACGACCTTTGGCTATCGAAAACGGACCACGATTGGATTCTGGAATGTGCGCACGTTCCTCGACAACGGTGGCGATCTGCCTCAGAATGTTCGCTTTCTCCAACTTGAATGCGAATTCCAGCGATATAAACTGGACGTTCTGAGTCTAAGCGACGTAAGATAACTCCGGAGAGTAGTGCTCTCCCTCTTACGGCAATGTGTTTTTGTACTCTGGAAACCCAAGTGGTATCCGGGGTCGGGTTTCTTTTGACGGCTACGACAAGGCTCTCTTCACTAGGAACCGGTTTCCGACAGGCAGATTTCGGTCCAGGTTAAGGAGCATCACAAATGTACAGTGTTACGCAGAGCAGGAGGATACTGTCTACGAGCAATTAAACGCGGTTCAGGGGAAGCTTTCTAAAGGTGACATTATGATCGTGATGGGTTACCTGATTGCCAAGGTGAGACTAAGAACACCTTGCTCAGACATGTGCTGGGGAAGCACAGCCTTGGCGAGCGTAACAGTAATGATGGGAGGTTCTTGGATTTCTGCAACTTCCACCGCCTCGTCATGGGTGGCACATTGTTCGAGCACAGAGCTTGACATAAGGTCAGTTGGGTTCCAACTGACCGACACCGTGCGAGCAACCAGATCGACCACTTCGCGATCAGCAGTAGATTTGGAAGTTGATTTCTGGATGTGCGTAACAAGAGAGGCACTGACATCAGCCTCAAAAGGAATCACCATCTAATGGTCGTTTACCTTCGCTGCAAACCCCTAAATTCAACATCGACCGTATGTACGACGCAGGTGACGCTCGACAGTGGGAGAGCTATCTTGCTGGTCGATCGGCAGATCTTCTGAGTAACGCACCTGAGAATATCGATGAGTATTCAGCCCCCATCAAAAATGCTCTTTTCTCGTGCCCTGCGCAGGTAGGCCACGTCATGAAGGGGCGTTATACGATCTGACTGACTGCGAAGTCGTGGAAGCGGATCGATGAACGGAAGGGGTTGAAGGCTCTCCGAGCGATGGCGGACGCGGTGCGCTCGAGCCACGTTGCCGAGCAAAATTCCGAGAAGTTCAGCATAGTGTACGCCGTGACAAGAGCGAATTTGTTATTACGCTGATCAGTACGCAGAACGGTAGTTGGCTGGTTTAAAGGTTTCGTTATGGTTCTCGGCTTCGAGCTAATTCCAGTCAATCCGTTGGGGAGTGCCGTCTCCACATACTCGAGGAGGGCAATCAGACCCGAATCTGCAAGGAACTCATCTGAATTGGCTCTTGCCACAAAGCCTCACCGGAGGTACCATGGGAATCGGAACAGCCTTCTGAGAGCATATCTTTCAGGAGAATTCCTGTGCTGTCGGCCCGGTTATTTGCGGTTGGCCCCCTTGTGGGAGTTTCATGGTGGTTGTGGTCATGCCTACGTCGCGGAAAGAGCTCATTGGGATTCAAGCTTGAAGTTGGGCTGAACAACTCGGATGCCGTAACCCTTATTTGCGGCGGAGGTTTTAAATGGGCCTTGCATCCAGTAGTATGAATGCTAAGCCTACATTCAGTATAAGCCAGTACCGCTGTGCCAGTCATGGCAGGGCTCTCATTGTGGTCTCCAAATTAATCCGTGTCCGAAGAGGATCGGGGCATTATGCCTACACGGCAGGTACTCGCGTTACACCCCCAGGACCTTTGTTGCGCTGATCAGGGAAGCACTCCTATAATAAAAAGACGGAAGTGTCAGTGGACAGTTCACACATTAAGGAAGGCGACAATTGCATTGCTTTCTATGCCGTGCAGTGGAATCCACTCTCCGAAGATAGCCCTTAGAGGCACTTGACGCAGGACAGTAGAGGACAACTGAAAGCGTCACGGGAAGTCTTGAAAGGGCATTAAATATAAACGGAAATCATCTTCAGTGTCAGCAACCAAAACAGCTGTTGAGGTCTCCGCCTAGTCTCCTGACTGTCTCTTCAGTGAGCTCCCCCTAATTTTAGTTGGTGTACATTTGGAGCGAGTATTTTATATTAAAAAAAATATTCATTTCATTCCAGCTCTTCGGTGACCAACATATAACTGCTCCGGTAATAACCCAATCTATCCAAGTCCTTCGCAATCTAGAAACCCTGGAACCAATCAACGGTCGAAATCTTCGAGAAGTTGCAACCTTATACGATGACCTACATTTTCAGTCTTCATTCACCTTCAAGCATATTCAAGTGCAGAATGTCGATACTAACTACTCAATCTCAGGGCTCAATTTCACAGATTGGTATGAACACAGCTTGAAAACTGGCAGACCAGAACCGCAAACTATTACAGGATTATGGTCGATTGACGAACTAAATATTCATAGTCAATCTGTAGTGATGAAACCACCGTTGCTAATACAAAACAACACAGATCTGTATCCATCTGTGAAGACTCTTCAAGAGAGCTATCTTACTGTTTGCAAAAAGGTGATGAAGCTGAAGGAGCAAGCTCAAGATCGAGTCAGTTTTCTGAAGTATCTAAAAAAGGACTTTGAAATTGTCTCAGAAGAAGGAATGAATTCGGTGTATCCCCTTATTTTGCCGGAAAGCACTTTGTTGCTTCTAAATGGAGATTGTACCTCTAAAGTGTATGCTTGGAATACAGGCCATGAAAATCTTAATTACGTTGGACAGATACAATCTGGAAGGATGGATCGAGTTGAAGCTTTGTCTGACACCGCCTTCGTCACGCATGCTGACTCCAAGTCGCACTTCTGCAATATCTATGGATCCAATGTCTGGAACTTCGATGGACATAAAGTTACATCATCTGGATCTTCAAATAAGCCAGGATACTACAGCTACCGCTCTGCTGAGTTGATCGATCAAAATGAAGCATTTATCGCCGATTTCAAACCAGCAATTGAAGGAATTCTAGAAGGGCTCGCGGATGAACTACATTCACTTGAAAATTACGCTGAAATTTCTTCAAGCTATCCACCTATTGTTGGCGCCCCTCCGACGGGACTTCGTCACGCTGTGAAACATATTGCGAAAAAATTATGGGATCGTTTCAAGGAGTTAGATGATGTGAAGACTGTCGTGCATCACGCCAGAAAGCTATACCATAGATTAGCGGACGATGAAAGTGACCATCATCACCTTCATCATGGTCATGAGGAGCATGACTCTTATCATGAAAACAAGGATCCAAATGAGGACCACCAACTCTTCGAAAATTCAGACCCGCATCATGCCGATGAAGGTTCAAACCAGAATCACGCTCATCATGCTTTCGAAAATGACCATTCAAATCCTGACCATCACGGCCCTCATAAACATAAGTTCGATGAAAGTCATCACCAAGTTATTCACGGTGATCATGAACAAGATGAATTTATTGGTGGAGATGAGGTTTTCGATCGTGGTCACGAAGAACAAGAGAGACTTCATCATGGCCATATCCATCACAGGCACCATCATTCTCATCATCGTTTTCATAGCCACCATCATCCTCATGATCCCGAACAGTTAGATCAGGATAGCATGGTTGGTGCGAGTTGGCCTTCCATCCCTTTAATGCCGCCCATTTTCCCCCTGCAACCACAAATACCACACCCTTCAGTCGCCCCCGGTTTGCAAACAGTAATGAATGCTTTACCGCTTGGATTTCGAAATCTTGTCGACAGTACAGCTCGTTCTGCCAATGGAGGATACAACACTAGTGGTATTAACACAGGAGTAAGAGAGCTGATAGGAACGATTACGGAGGCTCTCAACTCAACTCGTTACGGTAGTCCGCAACCTTCTGCAAGACACAAAAGGAGCTGCATAACATTCAAGCGAAGCCTAATGGATTCAATGGTCATGCTTCAAAAGTATGCCGGAGAACCATCGGAACCGAGTTTATATCCATTCCCTGGAGGCATCCAAGAAGGCTTGATCGATTCAAACACTGTCACTTATGAGCGCCGTGAAGCTGTTGCTTTTGCTGTAGGATCCACAGAGAATCGATTTGACATGTTCGGTGTGATATCTCCCAGCGACCTCAGCTCCATTCGCCTGTATTTCCAGGATATGAGAAGACAATTTCAAAAAATCGAAACAACCAACCCTCATAGCTTGACTACTCTCGAAATTAAACATGAAACGATTCTGGCGTTTATTGATGGCCTCTCCTTGGTTCGCGTGATGAAATATAAGGGCGTGGAAGGGTTCGTTGAGTGGTCCAGTTTTCACCAGGATAGCAATCTGCCTGTGCTTCAGTTAAGTTCCTTTTCGGTCATGAAGAACTCAAATGGTTGCCGGAATTTTTATTTGGTAAGTGTGGCAAAGAGATATGCACAGTTCTATGAAATTGTGTGGGGTGGAATGTGTCCTGTGAAAGTTTCAACGGATAATTGTAATGGATGGTGGTAGAAAATTATTGGAAGGAAGCAGAATACTGAAGGCTTGTATAATATAATATGTAAATAAATTTATTTTCCTAATTTTGCTGCGTTTAAAAATGAACCCTTACTTTAAATGTCCTTACTGGCACCATTTAATCCTATGCCATAACTCACATCCGCCCAATTAAGCCCTACGTCCGTTACCCAACACCTCAGCACTCCACCCCAAAACAAAGTCGCAGTTAGCTTCACAAGCTGTAGGAATACCAACAGGAGCAGGACTCCTTTCAGAATCAAGTGCTGGAGACATTCAGGCTGAGGTCAGCGGTTCATGATATCTCCTTCAGGATCTAGGGCGATCAGAAGTAGGTCAAACGAACTCCTTAATCATCTCCAAACGTAGGAAGCAGGAATGGAAATCACTGTGACAGAGAAAAGAGCTAACAAGCATATCAAACCTTTCATTCCTATTATTATTACGTTAAAGAAAGTTACACTGCGTCCTTAAAGAACTATTGGGCCCCATTTGGAGTTAAAATGTTTGAGCTGACTGAATTTATTACAGAGAACACACCGCGCACTAAGCAGTTGGGAACATGGCGAAAGAAACCGGAATGCCATACAGTAAGTTTTAGGAGAACGAGAATTAGAAGAAAGTCCTGGAAACATCCTTTCCTAATATAGTCAGCAAAGGTAATGACCAAACGTATATCAGCAGATGTACCGAGAAACAAAAACATACAAGGAAAGGAATAGGACCCTTTAACAACCAACCTGAGCCCAAAAAAACAAACAAAAAATAAAACCAAAAAGGAGTGTCACCTACTACGAGGAAGGGGCCTTAAACCCCGGTACTAATGCCAGCAAGCAAGCCTAAGTCCAATCAAAGAGAACCTGATGTTTGGAGTAGGGTTAAACCAAAAAAGGTCATTCCAAACATGAAAAGGTCCGTCGTGAGCAAAGCTTAGGGTGATTGCCGAGGTGCGTGTTCAAAAGGATGTGATCTTCATCCGTGCAAGAAACTAAGCAGGATCTTTTCCAAAATATAAATCTTCAATACCTTAGCAGAATATTTCAAGCTGGGAGATTTACCGGAGGCATCTATAATCAGCCCCGTAAAAACATAAGGTTCGACAGAGATGGTAACTATCCGACTTAGAAAGGTCCATATTGAGTTGGTCCCCTGTCATCTTAGCGAGTGGATGTCTTTGATAATTCCGCAAAGGCGCTGTCTTTTGGAAACTGAAACAGCCAGGTACTTTCCGGAAAACAAGAGGCAATTCAGTTATAGACTTGACTTTCGTTGGCCCTTCGCTAGCTCGAAATAAGTCCTCGAACATCAGTCAAGAGTCATCACGATGTAATCGTCCACGGCCTAAAAAACAAACCAAGCAGTTCAATGCCTGCAAACTGAGAGTCTGCCTCATCAGGCTGGCGTGCGAAAGCAATTGACAAGCAAACGTTTACAGTGGTGTGATTGGATATCATACCAGGCGCCGCCTTGGGGAGAATCTTCGATAATATAACACGAAGTGCCTCGTGAGAACATGCAACTCATCAATGCCGAAACTTCATCTTTTCTCCAGTAGAAGGGCCAAATTCTAACGGCATTATGAATTGTATGATTTCCGGTCGGGGTATCACCTTACCATACGAGCAATCAAGTAGGGGAAGCCCGAAGATAAAGGAGCATACCTACATATGGTATCAAATGTTACAAACGCACGGGAGGGAGTGGAACTCCCTACCCTTGTGGGAAAACCCAGTGGTGAGAGTGTAGCGGTAGGATTCCGCGCGTAAGTGGTAGCAACCAATTGGGGACCGTCTTTGTCGCACTAGATAACACAGATAGCTCTGCGGATTCAAGCAACCCCAAAATATTTATCACAATATAAGAAGCATCAAGTTGATCAGGTTACGAACGATTGAACGAATCATCAGGACAGCAAACCGCAAAGAGAAAAAGGGTTCAACTTCCCAGAAAGTAGAGCAAGTGTTGAGGACGACTATAGCCGCAATTCCGGAGAAAAGCGGTGGACCGCACAAGGAGGATGTGAAAGCTCAGAGAGAGGTCGCAAATCGAAGAGAGATCGGAGGAGGATTTTACCGGAGGTTGCCATAATCTCCAAATGAGGAGAAGGGTCACACGCTGATATTCTCAAGAGAGTGAATACGGTCTCAGAATATTAACAGGATTAAACCGAGAAAGGAGGATCTATGTTAGAGCTCAAATAAAGCCTATATAAGGGCTGGTAGGCGGGAGATCTCTGTAGTTTGCAAGGATATAGATAAGGTCACCATGAAGGAGAAGGTTCGCAAGGTCTCGGAAAAGGACTTATCGGACTTCAAAAGTCAGCAGTAAAAACGTTACAAAAAGCTTACGGACATAAATTTCTATCATGAAACTATCAATGAAGGCAGCATTCAAACTGGTTGGTAGGAACAAAATTAAGAATAGACTTTGTTATTTGTCGTCTTAGAGAATAGGGGGTACTGAAAGTATGGAGGAGATGCGGAGCGGAAAGCCACGTCAGCAAGTACTGTGGAACTGATCCAAATTGCACACTGTGCAAAAGGAAGAATGGAATAGACCGTCGGCGCAATGAAGACAGTGACAGGTACTCGGAGTACATGGAAGCCCTTAACGGAAACCGCAAATAGGCAACCCAATTGCTGACGAAACAAAGAAATCGCAAGCTTTCGAGCCTCGGGAAGAAGGCTTTACCAGTGGCTTAGGGGAAGGGGAAACCAGTGGCTTAGGGGAAGGGGAAACGGCTGAAAAAATCACTGCACGTGACCTTCTTAAAAAATGGTGGCAATCATTTCATTGTATGCTCACCACCAAAACAGCAGAAGACAAGCTATAGTCCCGGTCATGAGAAAGTTGAGGAGCTGTGAATAATTTCTGATAGGGTCGGTGACAATAAGACCCCCGTAACATAGCTTTGAAGGCTAGGCCCGACCCATACGCCAACAAGTAGTGCCAAGAAGGAATACTTCGTACCCAGTGGGAAAAGCAAAAGTTGCAGTTGTTTCCCAAATTCTCTAGATGAGGGCCGAACAAAGAACGTTGCCACAACCGAAGTCCTACAGCATTCGGGACTGGGTCCTCTGCTGTGGAATACCATGTACACGTACAATGGAATGCTTGTGCTTCCCACCCCAGAAGAGACTACGATTGTCGGCTTTGCCGTTGATTCCGCTGTAGCTGTCGCAGAAAAGCGTCCAGAGAATATGGAGGTTTAAGCAGTGAAGACCTGGCTGACCCTGGGGAAAGAGAAAACGCAAGCGATCCCAATAACAAACCAATGCCCTATTTTCCCATCTCACCATATAGAATAGGGTTTCATATCCTTTTCTTATACCACGGAAGTGAGGGTCCCTTCAATCTCTGGACTACAAGCCTTATCGACAAGAGGCTGAAAAGTTAGGCCAACCGAGCTTTTGGGAACTACTTCCTCTTGACTTTATGTGAATAACGATTCATCAACGCAAGGAAGAAAGGTGAAAAATAAAAAAAATAAAATTTCAAAGTTGGGTTGAGGAAGTATAGAGAACGCGTACTAAGTTGGAACTGTAAGATTGTAGTCAGGTGCTATGCCTGCCCGTCCCCAATATTCCATTCTTCCTCGTTTCTGATAGCACACCTGTTCGGTATTTATGACGATGTACTTATGACGACTGAAGAGCGGTCTTTTCTTCGTTGTCCGGAAAAAGATATTGGTGGGTGCCTCATATTCGGTTGGAAACATAGGTATGTAACGTGACCCTGTGCCTGGCTGCTTCTTGTCAATTTTCCGTCTTCAAACAGCGAACATAAGATTTTGTCGTGATATCGTTTTCATCTTCTCTGTTTATAAGGATGAGCATGTAGCATTTGGTTGGATAACAAGGATCACAGCTAGGTAGTTTTTCGAAGGTTTTGAAAGTGGAATTTGTGGGCATATGGGAGCAATCCAGTGGAAGGATACCTCGTCCCAATATAGAGAGGGAGTGAGCTTAACAAAAGGGAAGGTTTCTTTGCCGCTACGACCTCGGCATATTCGGCTGCCCTGTGGTACAGCAGACATCACCTGAGCCGCAGGAGCCATTATGTCTTCCTTGCCAGGATACATCTCGAATCGACATCCTCCAATACAATGGCCTGAAGATTCAAAGGCAGGACGGGGACATCAAAGGTAGAACCTCATTGCACATCTGAGGCAGGAGAAACATCGATTGTGGATACGATCCGTCACGAATCTTCCACTTCAATCGCAGCACTTAGGTAGAGCGTTTTACAGTTCCATGTGGGCTGTCCCGCAGATATTTTTTTCCCCAAGTTTTCACAATCTCAGAAAATTGCGGATTTTTCCCAATACTAGCACTAGGTCCCAAGCACTCGGACGATCCTATCTACTTAAAAGATAAAGGGGCGCTGGTACTAGAGGCGGTGTTAGGTTGATAAGAGAATCTGTTGAAAACTCCCGGCAACATCAAATACTTATGCATTGTTTGAACCGGATTGGGTCAGAGTCCCAGGACATCAACGAAAGCCGTGAGGGATTTAGGTACAATACCTGACAATATTATGAGAACTACAACCACCTGCTCGAAACGCCAAATTTCTTTGATTTCCCGAGCCAGTGGTTCATAGTTCACTTTCTTCTTCACGTATTTCCGTTCAATGTTGCTGTTTCCGGGGATAGTAACATCAATAATATACCCGAAGCGACTCGTCTTGTCAGCACATCAGGGCTTATTGTGCGGTATATGGCGATCAGTTAAAACTTCATCATCATCATCAACGGCGACACAACCAGTATTCGGTATAGGCCTGCCTTAATAAGGAACTCCAGGCATCCCGGTTTTGCGCCGAGGTCCACCAACTCGACAGTTAAAACTTGTCGGTCCCAATACAAGCAGTAAGCAAAACTATCAAATACTGCATGCGGCTCATACCGGGAAACCGAATATGTTCCCGTGATCAGACCATGCTTGCATGAAGGGATAGCGAATACATTCGATGCCCTTCTTCTTCAGCACCAACTTTATACTTCGCAGGAATTCGAACAGCAGAGCATTCTTCAAATCACCTACTCGAACATGGGTTCCTTGCAGAATTCCTAGATACTTGTAGAAGTCTGTCTTCGTTATAGCTTGGATGTGGAGATCACCAATGCTATGTCCGGCATGCGTCTCGTGATGACTTTTACGGATGGTTTGGATTCGACACTTGCCTGATCTAAATTCCATCCGAATATGAAGGCTAAACATAACTACTATTCGCAATAGACTTCTAAGGTGATCGCCAGTACCAGCATACAGCTTGATGTCATCTAAGTACATCAGCTTGATGTCTTCTAAGTACACAAGATCGCATTTGGCACGTAGGCCATATTTTGTTGCAGAACCATGCCGTCTGCCAGTTTCATTTAGTAGCAATGAAAGGGGAATTCAGTGCCATGCAAAACCAAAAGGAACTCAACGAATCCCTCTGGAAGATGCTCCTCCGAATAAGGTCTGAGGTGTTAGTACCCTTAGCTGAATGCACTGGTGCTATGCCACCCTTCCAATACTGTCGCCAAAACTTTATTAGTTTGGGATTAATCCGATGCCTACGCCAAATCTGAGAGCATTCTCCAGAAACAGTGAATGCGCGGACTCTTCGTTGAAGAAAACCTTACTAAGGTATTTTCGTCTGAGATCTGAGGAGGGCGGGCAGCTGCATACGAAATACAGGGCCGTCTCTTTCTCCTCTTGACATTGACTTCATATGGCGGGGTTCCTTCACAAAGATGTTTGCCTCCCGGCATAAGTTCAACTTTCTCCATTCGGCTGTATGAATCCTTGCAATTTCTCCCTCAGCGTAGACTTGACAGTAGATGGCAGGATGCCAAAAGCTGGTTCCGGTTCCACCATTGTGCATCCAGAAACTTGGCAACCCAGTCTGTCAACCTCCTCATTACCAGCGATGTTTGAGTGTCATGGCACCCAAATCAGAAATGGTTCGTTCAGTCGGCCAAGTTTCAGCAACACCTGATGACAATTCCACACCAACTGGCTTGATATTTCGTTGCTGTCTAGTGCTGATAATGCAGGCCGAATGTCGGAACAGATTCGAATGGTGCAGTTCTTCCATTTTTACCGCAAATATTCTTCTGCGGCCTGGGCATCTATCTCCACATGGAATATGGCCGTCATTTTTCTAAGAGATCGAGCCAACTTCATGATCAGATTTCCCGAGAACACCGCTGCACTCGATCCGTTTTCCATGACTGACTCGTCGGTGAAGATTATTAAGTCAGTAACCCCAAAAGACACGTGGAAATTTATCGGCCATTCTTCTCTGTTGGTGATTTCGACGGAGTATACCTTTTCAAAGAGGAACCTGGAAAACATATGATCGGCGGGCATCAGAGTCATCTAATGTTTGCCAAGAAATTTCAAGATGCATGCATGACCGTGTCATTGGCCACCTTTCCGCGTGCCAATAGTATCTAGCCTATATGCGTCCTTAGCTGCATTCCTTTTCACCTCCAAATAGATTGGAGGGGACTTTAGAATAGCTTCGAGAACCGCGGTCAGCGTAGTACTCACTGCTCCAGTAATACTTAGGCCACCAAACCTCTGACGCTTCCTGCTGTTAGCAAGGATCAGTCTCGACCATCAGAAGATGCATGAATACATCAAAATGAGCTTTATTATGGATGTATAAATCCAATGAATCCGTTTTGGGCTCCTGCAGATCCAGAGCAATCTTTCATGTTAGCTTGGAGTCGAAATGTACTCCGAAATATCTAACCGTTTGTACCAGCTGGATTTCCACCCCGGTAGCGTGTAGCTGCCCCACCTGAAGTTCCTAGTGAACATAACTAGTCCAGTCTTCCTAGCGTTCACCGTGAGTTCATTATGGAAGCAGCAACTGTGGATTACATGCAGAGTTGTATTCAGGCGGTCATATACTATCTCCGTAAACTTGCCAATAATATTCTACAACTACCGAGTCAATAATGGAGTTGCTCTTTGCACCCCTTCTGCTCCTCGGACAAATGTTATTGGTCTCCAGGTGCACATTGACCTTACCACTAATAATGGACGTTATGAAATTGTAGAGGGTTGGTAAGCAAGTAACCGGTCTTGTGTCTGCGGGGCACGGGTGTAGCATATTTTTCTTCGGCATAGGGTAGGTGATTTCCGCAGTGAGGAACGATGGAAAATCCTTCGACCAACTTATGACCTGACTTATACTATGTGCCAACCGAACAATCAATACTGGTGAACTGTTTATGCCAAAAGTTCTGCAGCCGCTCCAGACCAAGGCCCCTCCATTCCCTTCCTTCAAGCAGTTTATGGCTCGCCAAATCTCCTCTTGGATAACATCCACAAAATTCATACCCACCATAGTGGCATGGCTGAGGCCTTCGGCGATAAACCACTTAACAAGCTCAATATGCTTGGCGGGTAACCCCCAATTTTCTTTCGCTCCACCCCAATATTCCATGGTCCACCCCAATATTCCATGGTCCACCCCAATATTCTTTCGCTCCCGTTTCCGAAAATTGCACTGTCTGCATGCTCTGCCGGGATTCGTTGAAATGTGATCTGAAAAAGCTCCGCTGATTCCTTACGCACACTGTGAACATGTTTGGAGTAACGTTCGCCTTACCCTCGCAACCGACTACATACGAGTTTCTGTTTCTGTTTAGTGTGTTCAGAATTTCAACTAGGGGTTTCTCACTGCGGGTGGCACAGTTCTGGTAAACCTCTGTATTATGTGTTTCACTCGTCTGCTGGCATTACCAGTGCTGGTCACCAGATTCTGCAATAGCCTCAAGTCGACCATATTCCCTGATGATCGCCGGGATTTTGTCGCTGCGTGTAATAAAGCAGTACTGATCTGCGAATCACTGCTCAGTCATGTGCGCATATTGCCGGAAACGCTCGACGAATTTCTGGAACAACAAGGGATGAAAGTCCTGGGGGTTTAACGTGAGTACCTGCCGTGTAGGCATAATCCCACGGTCCTTTTCGGGCACGGATTGATTTTGGGACCACAATCAGAGCCCCGCCATGACTGGCACAGCGGTACTGGTTTATACTGAGTGGAGGCTCGGCATTCATACCAGTGGATGCGGGGCCTATCTAACACCTCTGCCGCAACTAAGGGGTACGGCACCCGAGTTGTACAGCCCAACTCCACGCTTGAGCTCCGAGGAGCTCTGCCCGCGGTGTAGGCATAACCACAACCACCATGAAACTCCCACTAGGGGGCCAACCGCAAATAACCGGGCTGAGAACACATCCTCCAGGAATTCTCCTGGAGCATATGCTCTCAGAGGGCCGTCCCGGTTCCCATGGTACCAGATAACCTCCGGTGAGGCTTCATGACCAAAGCCACTTCAGATGAGTCCCTTGCAGACTCGGGTCTGATTACCCTCCTCCTCAAGTACGTGGGGACGGAAGAACAACAAGGGATGGTAAGATGTTGTCTCTGCCCCCGTCGTTATTTCGTAGGAGGAGCGGATGATAAAGACGTTTATCTCCACAGTCCACTTCATCCGCTGCCCACGCAACCCTGCTGAAGTGGTCGCCGCGAAACAGCTGCAGCAGGCGGAGCAATGCCCCTAGCCATCGTGGTGCCTAGACGTCGAACCGACCCACGATTAGCGGTTTCGACGCAGTGCTGTTCATTACTTGAGCTCGACCCAGTCGCTAAGTCAGACGACTCCCACCGGT
The DNA here is from genome assembly GCF_905115235.1 of Hermetia illucens. Classification (NCBI taxonomy): domain Eukaryota; kingdom Metazoa; phylum Arthropoda; class Insecta; order Diptera; family Stratiomyidae; genus Hermetia; species Hermetia illucens. Next base: position 10,454,829 of record NC_051852.1, read on the forward strand.
TATCCCTATCGGACTTCAAATTTCTCCTTCTTCTCATTCGATGGATTTGCATTTAATACCTAACTGTCAGGTGTGGTGACAGTGAGTAATCTGTAAGACTTCAAAGTTCCTGCACTTCCCTCATATGCTCCCTGAGACGCCGCGGTGGCGTACGGCCATTCAAGCTTAAGCTATCCATCTCTCACCCTTTCACATTCGCAGGTTTAACTCGCGTTTTGATCTTCCGATAGATTTGCGAGTTGTCCTATATTTGACACGTGGAATTCTCTAAAATAACACGTAAGGAATCGAAGTGTTCAAAGGACCCTCCACATTACCGAGCCTTACTAACAAAGAGGCAAGAAAGCGCGTGCTGACGGAACACTTCAGTATTTGCAAGCGTTCACGGTCAACTTAGACAACTTTCTACTTCTTTTAAGCTTAAGGATAGCATCCTCCTCTTGGTTGTCTCTGGTCACTTAGGATGATCTTCGAATCATCGACAACCCCTATTTATATCACGCATCCCCGCTTACAGCTTTAAAGCCCACCTAATACATAAGTTTCATTGGGTCCATTCTGAAATCCAACGATCAAGCTGCAGATCAAGGATGCAGAGATACTTTTGAACGATCGCAATATCTGTATCTCATACACCGAATATTTCGCAAATTCTATCTATCTTTTCCACAAAGTTCTAGATTTGCAAACCTACATCGAAGTGACTACGATGACCCAATAACACCACACAGCCTGCACCAATCTTCTGTGCTACAGACAACTTACTGTTATGGTTGGTTTGATAGTGTATTGACAGCGGCTTTTAGTTCCAGTTCGCGGAGACCATTATCTGGTTACAAGCTCAATCAGCTCTTGCTATTTAAGATGCTTACACAGCTACAAGCTACCTTACATGATGTAGTACAAGCAGAAGCTATCTTTCTACCAGTAACGGAAATGTGGTACAGATTACACAAGATAGTCTACATCCGATTTGATAGATAGTGTTCTTTCCTTATGTTCAGTAAATTGCATAACGGTCAGATGAATTGCATCAATAGAATTTATCTTTTCTACGATTATAGATAAATTTACAAAGTTGTTGGATGGAGATGGTGTGTTTGAATATAAGATTGAAAGCTAATGGGCTTTAGTTGTATCTGTGGACATTTGGGTATCTGTTTACGCTTCAACGAGTTTCACGCATGATCGACGAGTGTTAAAGTGTGGCTTTTCCATTTCCATTTCTTTAACGTTGTTATAGATACATGGTTACACGATTTAGATAAAAGCTACACTGCCGGAGGGAAATTTTTCTGAACTTTGTTTGTTCGATTTGATCTAAAGGTACCCAATTCGCGTATCTGTTCTATTAGAATGAAGTGAAAGTTCCGATTTCTCTGTGAGATGTTGTGATCACAACAATGGACCAGGTTTTTTGCAAGTTCCCTGGATTCTGGAGCAATTCCATTCAATCCCCAATCACTAATTTCTCTTGCAACCATGTACACATAAGACTTCGCTAATTCCCTCATTGTTTGCAGTAATTACGATTGCATAAAGTACTTCCTTCAAATCTTGTCTCCGAAGTTATGCTTACATATCTTTTCACTCTTCCACAACATCCTCTTTCCCAGTTACAACAGATACCAAACCGCGTTAACCATGAAGGCCACTCTTGCATTCATTGTGTTCCTCGAACGCTAACACCTCATCTTTACTACCAATTTCCCAGATTGACAACATTTTACCTAATTGTCTTCAGTGGCCCGCAGACATGTAGCGCTTTCTTCGCGGAAACCATCTTACTTTTACCGCTCGTACTGAAAGATGCAATGATTCAATCCGTGCTTGGTGACATGGTTCCATTCACATATGCGCATATGATGTGGTGTGATGTAATGCGAAGAAATGTGGAAAATCCGCCAAAGACAGATTTTATCTTAAGTTGAATCGACTCCTGAAATTTAATGGATGATTTTATAAATTTGGCGAGTTGATTGTGGCAATGGTTTCGCGATCGAAATTCGATAGATCTGCAACCATCGTTATTTTGTTTAACGTAACACCTTTTGCTGAGAAATGTTTTAATTCAGTTGTGACTACGAAATTGTGGGTGGGCCAAGTTTGGAGCTTGTTGTAATTTCGATATTCCAAATCTTGCTTGGTGAATATGCATATTTGTAAGAAATTCGACCTTTCCACTGACCATATAGATAGATTACCAGATATACCACACCAGAGCAGATAGGAATATACTCGGCCGAGCCTTGACAATTATTGAAACCGAAGCTACAAAAAACCAAGCCGGGAAACCGGAAACTGGACGCTTCAGATACGAAAGATATTGCGTTTCCTTATGTGAGAAACCTTGAGGGTGCGACAGTTCCACTTGAATATAGTTCAAAATTCCACTAAGCCCATTTCTCAAGAACCACTTGCATAACTAATTTGTTCTGGAAAGTAATGTGCCGATAGAGTGCACTTCCATTAGTATCTGGCTTCACAGCAAGAGTTGAGCGTTATTTAGTAAGTGCACAGAAATTCACTTAAAACAGATGCAAACAAGTCGGAAACCGGAAACTCGGCGTTCCAACTATGAAAGATTTTGTGGACTTTTTGAAAAAGAATATTTGGGTGCCTGATGGGTCCATTTGCTCATAGGTCGTAGTATCTATGGTTTGAGTATGTGTGAGTTCAATGCAATTCTGACCTTTTATCTCTTAGGGTCCTGTATTTTCAGAGAAAATTTTTAACCTAGCGTAACTTTAACTTAATAATAGTAGGATTTCCACCAAACTTTCCAGTATGATGTTCTATTTTATCTATCTACTGCAACCACTAAACTTAAGGCAAGTTTCCAATATACAATTATTTAGTTTGTTTAGGAAGATATCAATTGAGGCTGAGATATCGTATTTAAGTAACTTCAAGATTTTTTTGCAAATTTTTAATTAGACTAGTTTCTGAGAATGGCCCCTTAAGATGATTGACCGCTTTAAAAGCCCGGTGCATCCCCTTTTACAACTAATGTCAAAACTGACACCTATTGTAATGATAAAGTAGGATACAACTGACAAAGACCGAAATTAACGAACCAAAAAGAAATTTAAGCCAAAAGAATGCAGACATTAAAAGGAATAAATGAATAATAAAATAATGAAATGAAACTCGGCCGTAGCCGGTGCGAAGCCCGGCTATGAAAGGAGGAGGGATGGATAGCTTCAGTCTGAATGGCTGTACACCACCGCAGGGTCTCGAGGAGTAGGTGAGGAAAGTGCAGGAACTTTTCAGTCTTGCAGATTACTCACTGAGGAAGCTATCACTACACTTGGTAGTTAAAATGCAAACCCAAAAATGAGAAGAAGCAAAAATTTGAAGTCCGGTACAGATAACCGGCGAAAGTCGTCTGACTTGGTAACTGAGTCGGACTCCCACAATGGACAGCACGGCGGGGCGGGTACAACATCTTGCCGCCCGTTCTTGCACCAGAGATTCGCCGAGCGTTTCCCGCAATTCGCGAACGGAACTGTGCAGCGAGTCACAGACCAGTACCGCTTTATAACTCGCAGCGACACAATCCCGGCCATCGTCAGGGAGCATGTTCGACTTGAAGTCATCGCGGAAACTGCTGACCGAGAGTGGATGGGGGCAGAGACGACGGCATCAACAACACCACGTCAAGTTTCAGTACTCGCCATGGCACTCTTCTCCACCGTCCAGCTGAAGTTCGGGACGAATTCCAAAAAGCTTGTATAGAGTCCTCGGAAATAAATCCTTTTCATAGACCAGGTATTCCCAGGCTCTATGCATCCTCAGCAACTCCGGGAATTTTATCTTAAATCAATGATGAGATTGCGTCTCCACTGTGTGCTGATATGTCGCTGTTGCAACTAGAGTCACTTGTGTATTGTGGTGCAGTCGCGGCTGTCACGGATTGCATGGTCAGAAGATTCGCTTTCGTGTTATTGGTTTGAGTGACCGAAGAGGTCCACCATGGAAAATTCGTCTGGAACGTCGGCGAGACTCATTAAGGCAGGATATTGCTAGATTGTTTCAGATCAGCACTGGCAATGCCAGCAGACGGGTGAGAAATAAAGTGCAGAGGGTTAACAGATAATATGCCACCCCCAATGAGACACCCGTAGTTGAAATTCTGGACACACTAAGCATATGCGAGGAACTAGCGGAGCTTTTTCAGATCTCTCAACGAATCCCAACAGAGCGTCCAGACAATACAGTTCTCGGTGACGGAAGCGAAAGAGTATTGGGGTGGACTTTGGGGGTTCCCCGCTCGGCATGCTGAGCATGCTGAGTGGATCACCGCCGAAGGCGCTCGCCATGCCAATACGCCTGGCATGAATTTTGCGGATATTACCGAAGAGGAAGTTCGACGAGCCATGAACAGCTCGAAGAACTGGAGGGGCCCAGACCTCGATCGGGTGCAGAATTTCTGGTATAAAAAATTTACCAGCAGTCGGTTGGCACGCAGTATAAATGAGGTCATGAGTCGGCCGGAGGAATTTCCACCCTTCCTCACTGCGGGGATTACCTACCTTATCCTCAAGAAGGACACGGTGCAGGATCCCGCAGACACAAGACCGATTACTTGCTTACCAACCCTCTACCGATTCAACACGTCCATTATTAGTGAAAGGATCAATGCGCACCTCAAGACCAACAACATTCTGTCCGAGGAGCAGAAGGGCTGCCAAGTTGGGTCAAGGGGTTGCAAAGAGTACTCATTGTCGACTCGGTAGTTGTAGGACAAGCAACTAGAGGCCAAAGAAACCTCTTTAGTTGCTATATCGATTATGCCAAGGCTTTCCGCATACCTGACTAATCGATGCCTTACATCTGTATCGCATTGATCCGAAACTAATAAAGATTTTGGCAACAGGCATGGAAAGGTGGCATACCACCTTATCAGTGCGTACATCTGAGGGTGTTAATACCTCAGAGCCCATCCGTATACGGTGGGGCATCTTCGTTGAATTCCCTTTGGTTTTGCATGGCACTGAATCCCCTTTCATGGCTACTGAATTATGTTAGAGGGCATGGTTTTGCAATAAAGTATGGCCTACGTGCTAAGTGCGAACTGACACACTTGATGTACTTAGACGACATCAAGCTGTATGCTGGTACTGACGACCACCTTAGAAGTCTAGCTAATAGTAGATATGTTCAACCGTGATATTCGGATGGAGTTTGGATTAGACAAGTGTCAAATCCAAGCCATCCGCAAAGGTCATCACGAGCCGCATGCCGGGGATAGCACATCCACATCGAAGCTATGACCGAGACAGACTTCTACAAGTACCTAAGAATTCGGCAAGAAACCCGTGCCCATGCTATGCTGTCCGAATTCCTGTGACGTGTAAAGTTGGTGCTGAAATCGCATCTCTCGGGGAAGAATAAAATAAGCGCATTGAATGTATTCGCTATCCCGCTGGCTTATGCATTCGGAATATTGTGGTGGACGAAAACCGATCTGTTCAGCGACGGATACGGACTGTCTAAATTCCGAATGCATCATCCAAACTCTGCCGTGGAGCGGATGAACTTGCCTCGTGACATCGGCTCAGATCGGTTTTTCAGTACTCTGAGTGGGGTGAAGTCGGACCAAGAGCGAATCGATGAATGGACGTCGAAGACAATGCACGATAAACACGTGGCTCGGACGATCCTACCTACTTAAAAACTAAAGGGGCGCTGCTGGTGGTTGTCGGTGGTAGGTCAATGGGAGAATCCGTCGAGAACTCCCCGCTATATCCAGCATGTATGCAGAATGGTGTACTTCTGCGTGGTTTGAACCAGACCGTGCACTTAGTGCTAGTAGTAGGTAAAATCCTGTATCTGCCGAGATTGTGACAACTCGGAAATAATGAAATAGCGGGCGTGGACTTTCTTCCCGGACTACTCACTACTCAATCAACAAAAAACGAAACAAACCGACGAGACAAGAAGAGGTGGTGATGCCAGGCGCATCATCGGAGGATGAGCTGCTGGCATTCTGCCAGAAGTCACCAGCTGTTGAGAGCAGTACAATCCGTGCCAGCCGTAACCCCGCTGTGCTGTAAGCAACCGCAGGGACCTCCCATAGTGAGGCGGTAGATAGACTAGTAATTTCCGGCCTGGAATCCACTGCCGTCAAGTCGTATACAGCGAGTACGAGGCAAAGCACTCTTAACCCGAAACCCTCAACGTCCAAAGCCCCCTCGAAAGCAAAGACCAACAAGAACGTCGGCCACCGGAAACCGGCTAAGAAGCGAAGGTCCATTGGAGTCCTGCTCACGGTACAATACCAGAAGGCCATGCAGATTCTCCGCAAAATTGCTACAAATAAGGAAGCCGCATTGTCGACGAGCGGAACGAAAAGGACCTCGCTAAATACCAGGCGATACTTCTTCTTTTTCTTCAAACTTTGTCTCGTTTACAAGTGGGGTCGGCTCGTCGTGATCGGCCTTGCCATTTTGGGCGTATCAAATGCCTGTTTTGAATGCAATCTCGAGGCTTTCAAATCCCCATCTAGGGCATTAAGCCACCATTGTATCGGACGGCCTTTTGATCGTTTACCATCGACTTCGATGTGCAGACCAATCTTGGCAAGTGAATTCTCGTTAGCACGAATTGCGTAAATATATCATCGAAGACGCTTCTCTCGTAACTTTTTCACGATCGATGCAACCCCATAACGATCGCGGATATTCTCATTTCGGATGTGATCTAAACAACATCTAACATCTTCGTCTACATTACCGCAAGATGCCGTTCATTGTCTTTTATAGTCGGTCAACACTCGGAACCATAGAGAGCGACAGGACGGACGACATTGTGGTAAATTTTAGATTTGAAATGTTCGCTGATACGTCAATCACAAATAACGCCAGCTGTGGAACGCAGTCAGATAGTGTTCTTCCTTCCTGAATAACCCGGTTAAAGAATTCACTGAGCCACAGTGTTGGGTCCCAGCTCTTCGCTTTCCAGAGGTCAGATGCGATGTCGTCAGGTCCTGTGGCTTTCCCCGATTTCACTCGTTTTATTGCCTCCTCGACTTCAGTTGCGCTGACAGTTGAGTCTTGCGATTTAATCCCACGGTCTTCTTAAGACACGGATTGATTTTGTGATCACAATCAGAGCCCCGCTGAGACAAGCAACAACGGTACCAGTCCATACCAAGTACATGGCTTAGCACTCACACTGGTGGATGCAAGACATACCTAAATCTCTACCGAACTAAGGAGTACGGCACCCGTGTTGAAACGCAACACCACGCGGAGGCCCGAAGGGTCTCTTCTCGCTTGAGCATAACTATAACCCCCATCAAACTCCCACTAGGGGGCCAACCGCAAACAACCGAGCTGCACTCACATACAACGGGAGTTCACCCGAAGTATGAGAGTCCAGGGGCTACCCCGGTTCCCATGGTACCAGTATACCCCTGGTTAGGTTTCGTGACCAAATTGCCACTTCAGATGAGTCCCCGTGCAGACTCGGGGCTGATCACCCTGATTAGGCCTTTGGACCATTCGCCTACTGCATAACGGCCGGCCACCACTATGGAGGTTCTCCTCGGCCACTTGGTTTTGGTTTGGCCGACAGGGTTGCCGCCCCGTCTTCCTTGCCGCCACCTCTGAGCACCAGTTGTGCTGACAGGTGGAACTGGCCCAAATGTCGGTAATGATTGTGGAAGTGGAGGATGAGCAAATTCTTCAGTTGAAATCTGCTCGAAGTATTATCGTCATCTATTCGTTACAGCTCGACGGTTGGTAAGCAAATTACCCTTCTTGTCATTAACGCAACAGAAATATTCGATATCCTGTTTACGTTCGTTACGGCTTTTAACAAGCCGATACAGATCTCTCTCGCCATCCCGAGTGTCCAGCTTATCGTAAAGATTTTTGTAATGGTTCGGTCCGGTCACAGCGACCGCTTTCTTTGCTTCCCGGTTGGCATTCTTATAAATTTGCCAATTGGCCGGTGTTTTATCGTCGATAAATTTGTGGTAGAGGTACTTCTTTTCATGGATATTCATTCTTTTGGTACCATAAAAAGGATTATATATCCACTTGTAATATGGTCGTTTTTTTCGAAAGATCGGACCAGTTCCAAAATCGGATTTTCCGAAGACTCCCTTGAGCACCATATACCCCATGACCGACGCGTCGGTTAGGACGGTGTAACCCCAAAGGATAAGAATCCACTTCTATTTCGACAAGAATTTTCATGGTACGAAGTCGGGACCCGAGATATCGCGAAAAATCGGCCGATGTTGAGTTTCGGAAAATCAAAGAAATATTAAAAATTTCAACCATGCCCAGATAGCCTAAATGGTCAAAAATACAAAATCGTCGGATTCTTGTGGGCAACGCTCTAAAGAGGAGGCCGCACAGTTTCAAGAAATGCAAAAATTTTCGCGATACGTCTTGTAGGTCAGATATCGCAGAAAATTCTCCACCTGTGGACTTTCAGAAAGTCGGGTCGGCAAAATGGCCTAAAATGCGAAATCTTCGGGGTATATCTCGTTCGAAACGAAGGGGGGGGGCACATTCAGGACCTGTAAGAAGTGCCAAATTCACAGGCGGAAAGACCAGGCAAAATTAAAAATGTTCACAGGCCATGAAGTAGTGTCGTCGCTCAATTGCCACTGTAATTGATGCATAGCTGACCGTATACACTTCTTGAGAGCTTTCAGAGCCTTTTCGAGCCGATTCCAACCTAAAACTGAATCAGACTGTAGTGGTTGCCTGGGGGCTGCCATTGCTCTTTTTCTCTATTTTACCAAACCCGGATTCTACCGTGGTGGTTTGGCTTTTATTTGGACTAATGTCAACGCTCCTCTGAGGAGTCATAACTCAGGCACTCTATGTCGTCCAGTCGGCCTTTTTGTGAATTCCGAAATAAAATGACTGGAAATGACTCCATGATCACCCGAGATCAACGTACCTGCGGTCTCAGAACATGAGGTCGTTCGATACCCGCCACCCTCTAACAAGAATCACCATTTCAGTGTAGTGACCTTGTGCCAGATCACATTGAAGAAAGTGACTTTATTATCTAATTCGATCCATTTAATAAATAAGGTAACAACAAACATTGACAATGCAGTGGTCCTGCTGGTTGACTGTCAGCTCTTTAGTTTCGTTACCACAGGTTCAAATTCTGGTCCATCATATTATAGAATATCAAAAAATCTGCTTATCATTCTGTCGACTTTTGATCTGCCTAATTGGATCATTGTGGTGTCTTTTTGAAACCAAGAATAAGATCTAATGCCCCAGTTGGTATATGATAGATCATTATGTCAGAAATTTAAGTCCCTAATTACGACCAGCAAAAACCATCGATGGGCGATCGGCATCGATAGCCTTTTCTGGTTTCATTTGGGTCGACGGATTGAAATCGTCAAAGATTGGCTCTTGCTTCGGTTTGCCCTTAGCCACGGAGTAGAACCCACAAGTGGTTTGCCGCAAGGCGATATGCACCCGAAGCAGTTTTTTGTTCGCAGGTGCATGCTTACCCATGGGCAATGTTTTGACCTCAGTACTTAGAGAGTAAGTGGTCACGCTTGATACCAGGAATGCCTTTAGACTGGGTGTCCCTGATTACTTAGCTCGGATAACCGAGAGTTACCAATGTATTGTGCCAGCAGATGTTCCCCAATGCCCGGTATTGGGAAACATAATGCATGACGGAGTGCTGAGCCTACGCGTGCCAAAGGAGACAATATTGATTGGTTTTGCAGACGATCTGCCAGTAGTAGCAGTTACGAATCACCCCGAGGACGTGCAACTTTAAGGGCGGTGATGGTCGATGCCAAGCTGAGCTTCAAAAGGTACCTGGACTTTGTATGAGAAAGAGCAGCAAAGGCTAGCTCATCTCTAACGAGGACGATGCCTAATATTGGAAGGCGAAAATCTAGTCGTCGCACCTCTTGTCTGGTCAGAACCAGAGAGGGGTGAGTTTGGTTTATTGACTAATTGTACTGAAGATGTGCAAAGTACATAGGACAGTATTCGGTATGTGGGTGTGTCATCACGAGAACGATTCCTTTGGATTTTACAGCGAATGAGGCACACTGTCTCTACCAGAGAAAGAAGGCGAATTCGGCCGATGACATTGCGGATATCAGAAAAGTCACTAGGAAGGGAGGAGCTGACAGCACGATGGGATGATTCCCGAAAAGGCCACTGTTATGATACACTGATTCCGTATATTGAGAGATGGATCGAGCGATAACAAGGAGAATTGTATTACTACCCAACTCAGTTCCTTGGCGGTTATAGTAGATATAGAAAGTACTTGCATTGCTTCGGATTGGACTAGTCCCCAGACTACCCCGAATGCTGCGACACCTCCGAGGACCCGAAGCGTGTTATGTTCATTGTCCGAGATGCGCGACTGAAAGAGGGAGGTTAAACGACATCCTAAACGTCATTATCGGACCTCATAATCTCGTAGAGAAGATGCTGAGGTCGCAGGGACCTTTTTCTTGTGGGTTGAAATTGGAGGTCGTTTAGTACCCCCGTGATACGGTGGTCATACCTGGGTTTTGGAGTTTCATTGTCGTTTACCTTCAGGTTTGTGCTTCCATTTCCCAGAGGATCATCTCTACTGGGCCTCTTCATCCGAACAAGGTAAGTATTTGAATTTTAGGGTTGCTTGCCTCCAGATATTCAAGAACACATTCTCCTTCCAGATAACCAAGAAAACTCAAAATTTCCACATTACGCTTAATGGCACCCGGATCTGTATCAAGTTCACCCATATTTCATTTGCATTTCCACCTTTCAGCTCAAGACCTAGTATCTTTTTGTCCAACCAACAACCAACACTAACCTCATAAAACCCAATTAATGCATGTCAAACTTCCAGTCATAAATATTGTAGTTAATAAAAACCTAATTATGAATAAGCACCAAAGAGAGCCGGTTTATTTGTTTCTGGTTGTTCCTCGCCAACTGAAGCATGGAAAACTGTTACGAGGTCAATATTTGGAATACACCAGAAGACCTAAAATTTGATTTATTAGCAGATCTTTTTCTCGTGCTTGGCATTACCCTAGGTCACAAATGTAATTTGAATCTTATTTAATTTTTGATGTAAATGAGCCCACGTGAATAATGACTATATATGGAAGGTTTTCATGTAGTTCGATTGGGAAGTGTAAGTTTCATGAGGAAATTGAAAAGACATGGATTAAGATTGGAGTCATTTTGTTTCTTTCGTAAGTGGTTAATTATTGAAGGGCGGTAACCTGTGCAATGATTTATCATGAATTGCTCTAATCAACTCCGTCATGCTCCCGCGTCAATCCGACCAAGAAAATGCATACAATGTCATTACAAACATGATAATCAGATTGAGTCACAAGCCTCGGAGAAATGCTAGGGCGTCCACCTCAGTCGACGCGACAGGACGGGCCCCGGTCCTGTCGAGAAATGGGCAAGGGTTCTTGACGCATGGACGGCGTCAGGACGTAAGCAAGTTAGTCCGCACACAACGAACAAAACAAATACGTGTCTGCACGCTAAATGTTGGTACCCTAACTGGAAAGACGGAGGAACTCGCAAGAGGCCTTCGGAAAAGGTGCATTGACACCTGCGCTCTGCAAGAAACCCGATGGTCTGGTGCCAAAAGCTGCGACATTGAACGCGAACGCGGTAAAAATGGCTACAAACTTCTCTATTTTAGTAGCCCACACACTCAATATGGTGTTGGCATTACCATCTCAGAGGGTTTCCACGATGCCATTAAAGAAGTCGAACGATTTGATGATCGGATGATGAAGCTGATCATTATATCAGCTGATCGCACTATTCACTTCTTCATCGCGTACGCAACACAAACAGGTCGACCTGATGCCGAGAAAGATGCCTTCTGACAACTTCTCGATGACAAGACTTGTCACGTGCCTGCTTCTTCTTTTTCTTCAGCCTTTGTCCCGTTCACAAGCGGGGTCGGCTTGTCACGTGCCTACTGACGACTATATTATCATTGACGGCGACCTTAATGGTCATGTGGGTGAAGAGGTGCGCAATGAGGGTGGCGAGCGTATAATCGATTTTGCTGACACCCATGACCTTGTATGTACTTATGAATACATGGTTCATCAAACGATTGTCTCATCTTCCTACACTTTATAGTGGAAACAGTAAAATGAAGATCGATTATATTCTCAAAAGACGCCGACCTTTTACCACCGTCACTGATTGCAAAACCATTCCCTATGAGACCATCGCACCTCAACATCGACCGTTGATTGCCATCCTGCGAATCGAGCCACTGATGAAATGCACAACGCAGGTGGCGAGAATACTTCGAGCAGATTTCAACTGAAGAATTTGCTGATCCTCCACTTCCACAATCATTGCCGACATTTGGACCAGTTCCACCTGTCAGCGCAACCGGTGCTCAGAGGTGACGGTGAGGAAGACGGGGCGACAACCCTGTCGGCTGAACCAAAACCAAATGGCCGAGGAGAACCTCCATAGTGGTGGCACCTGTACTCGCTTTGGTTTGCCGGCCGTGATGCAGTAGGTGCATGCTCCAAAAGCCTAATCAGGGCGATCAGACCCGAGTCTGCACGGGGACTCATCTGAAGTGGTAATTGGCCACAAAACCTTACCAGGGGTATACTGATATCATGGGAACCGGGATAGCCCCTGGACTCTCATACTTCGGGTGAACTCCCGTTGTATGTAAGTACAGTTCGGTTGTTTGCGATTGGTCTTCCTATTGGGAGCTTCATGGGGGTTGTTGGTTATGCTCAAGTGAGAAGAGACCATCAAGCCTCAGCGTGGTGTTGCGCTTCAACACGGGTGCTGTACTCCTTAGTTCGGTAGAGATTTAGGTAATTCTTGCATCCACCAGTATGAATGCTAAGCCATGCAGTTGGTATAGACTGGTACGTTGTTACATTGCTCTGATTATGGTCACAAAATCAATCCGTGTCTTTAGAAGACCGTGGGATTAAGTCTTCCAGACAGGTGCTCACGTAAAACCCTCAAGGATTTAAATGTCAGCGCAAATGTTACAGCTCTACGCTTGTCAGCGAGTGGCATTGTTAGCGTGTCTTCCTGTGTGTCGTACGGTCTCGACCGACGCCATGCAGGTCTTGTTGGGTGGTCCTCCTCTTGATCTGGAAATAGTTCGGCGTGCCACGGTCTACAGAATCAGGAGGGGCGTACCTTTGCTGCAAACTGGTTTAATTAGTGTCGAACAGGTGCAGGGATTAGGGCCGCTCGCGGTCAAAAGGGTATTAAATGAAAGTGTAACATCTAAGTGGCAGCTTAGATGGGATGAATGTGTGAAAGGTCGGTTCACGTATGAGTACGTCAGAAGTGTGTCTACCAGAGGAAGTTCCGTCGTGGACCTCGGGCTCGAAATGGGCTTCCTCCTGACAGGGCATGGTAGCTTGAATGAGCTCCTATTCAAACGAAATCTTGCTTCCAGTCAGGGCTGTGTTCTATGTGGCATCCGCAATCTAGACGACATGGGCGTTCACGTGGTGAAGGGTATCTTAGATGTTAGTCAGTGCCTTGCTTGCAGTGGGACACTGGAATGCGCTAATGAGTTCGCGCGTGCCTATTCGCCGCGGTAGTAGGCCACCAGTCTTGCGTGTTTGGTATTAGTATTGTCTTGTGATGTCGTTTATGTTGTATTGTACGCAGAGCGGTAGTTAGCTGGTGAAAGGTTCCGTTGCGGTTCTCCGTTTCGGGCTGATTCCAGTTAACCCGTTGGGGAGTGCCGTCCCCACGTACTCGAGGAGGGCGATCAGACCCGAGTCTGCAAGGAACTCATCTGAAGTGGCTTTGCCACGAAGCCTCACCGGAGGTTATTTGGTACCATGGGAACCGAGAAGGCCCTCTGAGAGCATATGCTCTAGGAGAAATCCTGGAGGATTGTTCTCGGCCGGTTATTTGCGGTTGGCCACCTAGTGGGAGTTTCATGGTGGTTGTGGTCATGCCTACGTCGCGGGCAAAGCTCCTCGGAGCTCAAGCGCGAAGTTGCGGTTGAGGTGTTAGATAGGCCTCGCATCCACTGGTGTGAGTGCTAAGCCTGCACTCAGTATAAACCAGTACCGCTGCGCTAGTCATGGTGGGGCTCTGATTGTGGTCTCAAAATCAATCCGTGTCCGAAGAGAACCGTGGGATTATGCCTACACGGCTGGTACTCACGTTAGACCCCCAGAATTGTCATATTAGCGCAAATGAAGTCGAGGGGGCAATAAAACGAATGAAATCGAGGAAAGCCATAGGACCTAACAACATCGCATCTGAGCTCGGGAAAGCGAAGAGCTGGGACCCAACACTTTGGCACAGTGAATTCTTCAATCGGATTATTTAGGAAGGTAGAACAGCATCTGACTGACAAGAAAGTACTATAGTCTAGTAGTCCAGCAGAGTGTTCAAATTACCATCCGATCCTGTTACTTTCCCATATCATGAAGATTTTTGAACGCAACCGACAACCGTATTCGCGAAATCGTTGAAATAACCGTGAATCAAGTCGGATTTGTCAAAACTGCGGAACTACTGACGCAATACACGCTGCGCGGTTACTGATGGAGAAACACCATGAGAAACATCGCTCTCTTTACATTGCATTTCTGGAGAGAAAGCTGAAGCTGAAGAACTAGTGCGCTGGGTTCAATTGCTCTACCATGATCCGAAAAGTAAAGTTCGAAGTATGGCGGGTGTATCAAAGCGCTTCGTGTCTCTGTTGGTGTTCATCAAGGAAGCGCCCTTTCACCACTCATCTTTGCTCTTGTTATGGACACCGTCACACGGGATATCCAACGTCCTGCGCCCTACACGTTGCTTTATGCAGATGATGTTTTCTTAGGATCTGATAGCAAAAAATGATCTCGTGCAATTTGTCCAAAAATGGAATGATCGCCTCACGCAACACGATCTCAGATTGTATCTAAACAAAACTGAATTTTTGAGGACCGACCCCCATGAAACAGGCACAATCCCTGTCAGCGGCAGTGATCTGCCCAGAACTGAGCGGTTTAGATATCTAGGGTCAACGCTATCAGCCAATGGAGAACTGCGTTATGAAATTGCTTTACGCATTAACGCAACCTGGATGAAGTGGTGTTCCACAACTGGTGTTCTTTGTGATCGACTTATCAACGAACGTCTCAAATCTAAAACTTATTGCAAAGTCGTCCGTCCTGTCACTCTCTATGGTTCCGAGTGTTGGCCGACTATAAAAGGCAATGAACGACGTCTTGCGGTAATGGAGACGGAGATGTTGCATTGAACCAGTGGCGTAACACGTTTAGATCACATCCGAAATGAGGATATCCGCGATCGTTATGGGGTTGCACCAATCGTGGAAAAATTGCAAGAGAGGCGTCTTCGATGGTATCGTCATGTAATTCGTGCTAACGAGAATTCACTTGCCAAAATTGGTCTGGACATCGAAGTCGATGGTAAACGACCAAAAGGCAGACCGAAACAACGGTGGCTTGATATGCTGGATGGGGATTCGAAAGCCTCGAGATTGCGCCCAGATCAGGCATTCGATAGAACCAAATGGCGAAACCGATCACGAGTCGACCCCGCTTGTGAACGGGACAAAGGCTGAAGAAAAAAGAATTGCTCTAATCAAATTTATAGAAGCAGGTAAATGTCTTTGTTGATGAATCCGGTAGATTGGGCCTACCAATCAACATAACCAAATCCTAATCTTTTTTTTTGGTAGGTTTTTCCATAGGCACTCGTCCTGCTCCCCCTTTCGGTTTTTCTCCTTCTTTGCTACTTCAATAACTCCTCCTGTATTTGCACGATTGCGGAGCAAACCATAAGGCAGTTCTGAATGAAATGGCGTTCCACAACTGGTGGTCTTTGTGATCGACTTATTAACGGACGTCTCAAGTCTAAAATCTACCACAATGTCGTCCGTCCTGTCGCTCTCTACGGGTCTGAGTGTTGACCAACTATAAAAGACAATGAACGGTGTCTTGCGGTAATGAAGACGAAGATGTTATGTTGGTCTAGAGGCGTCAAACGTTTAGATTACATCCAAAATGAGGATATCCGCGATCGTTATGGGATTGCATCGATCGTGGAAAAGTTGCGAGAGAGGCGTCTTCAATGGTAGGGTCACGCAATTCATGATCAGGCATTCGATCACGACGAGCCGATCCCGCTTGTGAACGGGACAAAGGCTGAAGAAAAAGAAGAAGATAACCTGTGCAATAATTTACCATGAATTGCTCTAATCAATGAAGAGTCTCTCATAATTGCCTCATGGGGCTGTAATCCTAGTACCAACTGAGTTGCATCTCATAACCATCGGATTCTCCCAACCATGTTTAAACCACAACAACTCGAGTGAGTAATGCATTTTACACTGAAAATTACATAAAACTCTGTCGTTACAATAACAATCAACTCATGCCTGTTACACACGCAAATGCATTGAACTAAATGAAGTAACTTTTACAATTGTTCCAGTATCTTATTTCGGTGCCAAAGTAGATACATATGTACGTAATACATTACGCACGCAAGCATGCTATGGTACTTCTTGTATTATCGCATCGTCTGTGAGTTTGCATAGTTGGAGGAATCCACTTGTTCGTCTACCTGGCCAAGTGGCTTTTTCGGCTCTCCTCTCTGGAATGCCTGAGCTAATCGGATTCGTATGAGCGAATTTCATGTGGGAATGGCGATAAAACTTCCCCTACTTAAGTCGATGATAGATAGCCACCACCAATACCATCCATTGCTAACCAGGTTTCGATCACAACCAACCTGCCTCATTGCACTTCCGATAGTCAGTCTCAGAGAAAACGCGTAACGACTGAGTGCTGTAACAGTAGATCGCAGTTAAAACGAATACCTTCGAACTAAATATAATTATAAATTGTAAATATAAGAGCGGAAATGAAAATCAACTGCATTTTCCAGAAATAAATCATAATTTGTTGATGATAACCGTTGGAAATAGATACAAGTCCGCTAGATGGACTGTGGGGGTATCAGTTATTGTTGATTACAGTCACCACTTGTTTCTGTGCAAATAGTGCAAGGTAGTGAAGTGAAAGTTGACTGAGTTTTTTAATCGTTCCGAGATTTACATTATTCGATTAACTGGTCATAATTTTTCGGGTGTTATATAGCCGAAAACCAGTTGAAGCTGAAGTTCGAGTATTGATTGGCTTATGGTCGAAATTTTAATCGAAAAAGTGAACTGTGTGTAATAAGAGTGGCATCCGGCTGGTGTGTTAAGTACACAGGGACCCCGGTTTTAATCTGGATCTAAACCTAGAGAATATCGTGTTGAGTAGTGCTAGACTGCCAAGAGATATTTTAAAGGACCTTTGAATTTGCTGAAGAATTGTTGAAGGTAAGTAAAGCTGGACCCCAATAGCTAACACTTTTCTTTATAGTGCACATTTTGGGCAGATTTATCGCATACTACCCATAATTGGCTAAATTGTCATCACTATTAATTTTATTGATCAATCACAAAGCCTCAAAATAAAAGACCAATTAGCCTAGTCAGATTCGCAACAATTCAGTTCACTAGAACAAAGCCGCAATTAAAACCGATTGCCATCGAAATGATCCTCTCAATTGCTTTTCTCTATTCCATATTTGTACCACCCTTATGCACACATATTTCGCTTTCATAATGCATTATTACAAATATTTACATTTAAGTTTACAAAAGATCGCGACTGGAATGTTAATGTCACCAACCGAGCCCCGTCACCATCGTCAACCACACCAAGCAAATTCAGAGCGAAAAATTTGCATTAGAAATTAGTATTCATCGTGTAACATTCATATCTAACGAACTACGTTGATAAATACAACAATCCAAATAAAGAAAAATATTAATTCGCGATAAAGATTGTTTATTACGTAGTCAGACCGAGCAATTTGTATCTATTAGTTTCGCGTTTTTACCGACACGTCCGCTGACAGGAAGTTTCTACGAAATAGGACAAAATCTCGAATATTCAATGAGATAGGTATTCACCCATTCATTCATTGTTATCTTTCGTGAAAGAATAAATCCACGCAAAAGAATAATTTCACTTCACTTTTCATAGCCGAAGAACGAAAGCACAACAATGGAGAGCCTATTCGACCCAAAACTACGCTAAAATGTCCAGTAAACACTGAAAAGTAGTACGAATACCAACAAAACATGAGAAATGGATTGAATAATTGTCTATTGTGTCTGATTCGTGTTAATTTGAAAGCTTGCACGTCCCTCAATGATAAGTAGGACTGGAGATAAGAAAACCCAAAACGAAAGATTCAAGCGAGTAACCCGCTTTTAAAAAATCTACTTTTTCGGATCTTAATTTGAATTTCAACGAATAAAAAAAGAATTGTCTATTATGAAAATGCTAAAAGACTCCTAAGATTTTTTGGCACATAAAATGTTGGTCAGATCAACATTTGTTTCAAATGCAAAGCTGCAAGGTTAGGGGTCAAATGCTACTCTTGATTTCTTTTCTCACCAAATCTGAGTCATATGTTAATTGAACTAAAACAGAAAGATATTCAAGATACACTCGTATATAATTGGTTATATCCTTGAACATAACATAACAGCTTCACATTACGCAATATTCAATCTTCCAAAAAAAATTGCAGTCTCTTCCAAACCACCATAAATCCAAATCTTTGCACCTATCCCACTGTCAAGATTTTATAGCTACCGATTCCGAAGAGAAGTTCAAAATGTTTACTTCATCAACCTGAAAAAAAAAACTTGACAAAAAGTAACATACCCAGCATTTATCAGCCGGTCTGCCACTTTACATGGTTTCAGCAATATATGCATAACTATTGAATTAATGTCGAGGACATACAGTTCAAGTGATATTACGCCGCAATCTGTATGTAGAGCGGTGTTAGATGCTTCTTGCATATTATGTGTATGCCGAGCATGATTTGAGTGCTTGAAGAGTGGCAGTAGATTGAAAAGGAGCAAGAAAAAGTAGAAATTGAATTAGTGACTTGAAAATTTGATGAGTAACTTGAGGGGTTTTCGAACGGTATGAGAGGCTCATGTGAATGACCGTTGATTCGAGCTCAGTTGTTCGGACGCGATGACATTTAGATGCATTTGCATCAGATATTTATTGCTCCTTTGTTCATGACAGACGGGTTCAAAGAACTCACTACACATCCAGCCTCACCAATATCGTTACCAATGGGGTTAAATTTGTCACCAAAATCCGAAAGATCAGCCAAAATTGATCATAAATTACCACCAAAAATAAGCAATAGCTCTGCAGAAATGGCTCTTACCACATGTTAGCGGAATGTCACACGTCTGGTCCATTTCTTCACTTCAATGGTTGCAACGGAATGAGTAACAAAAAGCGGAAAAAAATCCGACAAAGAAAAATCCAAACCTTCGAAAATTAAATAAATTGCATGGCTCAGTTACGCGGGGTGGAAATAGAAGACCCAAGATTTTCAGTCCTGCCTGTGAAATGCATTGAGGTAACACATTGGGAATTCCACTAAGTTTGGAATTTCGAAGGCCTAAATATAAAAAAAAGTCGGAAATCCGAAGCGGAGCCCTTTAGGTCCGAAAAATTTTCTGATCAACTTATGGATATTAGTTGTGAGTCCATGGCTCTTTCTTGCTCTTCTTCAGCCTTTATCCCGTTCAGAAGCGGAGTCCGCGCGTCCTGATCGGTTGCACCATTTTGGCCGATCAAAGGACTGATATGAATAGAGTCGCGATGCTTTCAAATCACCATCCAGGGTATCAAGCCACCGCTGTTTGAGCCGACCTTCTGGTCACATACCATTAACGAATTACATCTCCACACCATCGGAAAAGCATCTCTCGTAATTTCAACCTTTTCTTGATTGCAATATCTTCGTTTCCATTACCGGGAAGCACGATTCATTGTCTTTTATAGTCGACCAACACTAAGAACCATAAAGAGCGACAGGGCGAATGACACTGCGATAATTTTTCGACTTAATGTGCTTATGCGTGAAGCATTTTCATAATGCAGTTGGCTGATAACATTGACCTGAGATATTTAAATCACTCAGATCTAGGCAGATCACTGTCAGTGTCAGTGACAGTGATAGTGACAGGTTCATCCGGATGGTTTGCTGTTTTATTTAAATTCAGCCTGAATTCCAAAAACACTTAAACACCCAGAACTCTTAACCAGATACCGCCCTATTGTGCTCATTAATGTGTTTGCCAGACTGCTCAATTCTATGATCCAGGTTCATATCAACAATTCCATTGATGAATACAAAGTCCTGCCTGCTAACTGTTATCCCTATTCGGCAGGCAAATCTACGTCCACTTGCATCAATCATATCCTTTTACACATTTCGTCACCAAAAGGTAAAGGTCAGCAGGTGTTGGCTGTGGTGCTGGATGTGAAGAGCACCTATAAGAAAGTTAATCTGGCTACCCTTAGTAACATAATGTCAAATTTCCGCTTTCCTGCTGAAATTGTTTTATGGATGTTAAGGATAATGTCCAATTGACGCCCACATCTAGAACTGGACAGCATTCAAATTGGAAATGACATTCCCGAAGGACACGTTTTAAGTCCACTGTTGTTTTTTGTCTATACAACACCCCTGCATAATAAATGCTCTGAAATCTTCCAATGTGCGGACAATTTCCTCATCTTGGCCCCTGGAGACCACTGGCTGTCGACTTCCGGGTAGGTGGTAGGTGGTGGTAGGTGTAGGTGTTGATGAATCCCGTAAATTGGGCCTACCAATCAACATAATCAAATCCTAATTTTTCTTTTGGTAGGTCTTTCCTTGGGCACTCGTTCTGCCCCTCCTTTCGGTTTTTCCCTTCTTTGCTCCTTCAGCAACTCCTCCTAGACTTGCACGATTGGGGAGCGAGCTGTAAACCAGTTCTCCCCGGGCCTTAGCATCTTCGCGTCAAACACTTAGTTTAGGCTCTTCCTGTCTATTGCAAATCTTGGGCAGTGGAACCTTACACATCCTCCGGTGTGCATCTACGACAATTCGGAGAATCATCCAACCCAAAGCGGTGCAGATACTGCCTAGGTAATGTGGTAGTTGGTCTCCCCATCTTTCCGCTCAAGCTACACCCTAATGTTGAGAATGAGTCTGTGCGTCCACCGAACCTTTGTAGACCCGTTCCATCTGCGTTGCCATAGATTATGCATCTCCGACCTTGCCTTTCTGCGCTCTGTATGCCCCTCCATAAGTCTTGCATGGTACAGTACACTCATTTCTTTCGCCAGAATGTCGAGAGGGATCATGCCTGCCACCACCAATAGTGCCTCATCTGATGTGGTTCTAAAGTCACTGCAAACCATCAATACCATCAGCCGATGAACAGAGTTCACCTGCTTTCATCTCTCAGAGTTTGCAAGCGCATCTGCCCACACGTGACGAGTAAAGTACGCTGGAACGCACCACTCCGTTTAGAAGCAACCTCCGACAGTGTTTCGGCCCACAAATATTGGGAGAAATTTTTGCAAGTGCCGCGGTGCCCTAAAGCTCAATTTGGTGTCAATTATCACCCCCAGGTATTTGATAGTCGGCTTTGATAAGACCGTATATCCGCCGACTTTCACTTTCACAGTGTTATTTTTCCTGCGGTTG
Source organism: Hermetia illucens (assembly GCF_905115235.1). Lineage (NCBI taxonomy): Eukaryota > Metazoa > Arthropoda > Insecta > Diptera > Stratiomyidae > Hermetia > Hermetia illucens. The sequence goes on from NC_051852.1 coordinate 10,476,419, forward strand.
GTTATTAAGACAGTTTTCGTTTTCACGTCAGCCCAGCTCTTTCTAGCCAAGACTTTACCGCCCTTGCTGTGTCCGTTGCATAGACCTCATGTCTTCTGGGTGTTTTGCTGTAACAATCACAGCTAGGTCATCAGCCAAGCCGAGAACCGTATTTCCCTCTGAGGCGGGAAGAGCAGGCACCCCATTATACATGATATTCCACAACAGGAGACCAAGTATTGATTCCTGTGGTACCCCGGCTGTGACAATGTACTCTTTGGGGCCCTCATTCGTCCCGTACCAAAGAATCCTCTCTGAGAGGTAGTTTTTCAACAAATTCGCTAAATACCTTGGACACCTATGTCAACCAACGACCCTTTAATTCTGTTCCAGTTGGCCGAGTTGAATGCGTTTTTGACATCCAGCTCCAACACGACACAGCAGCTGCCAGAAATCAGTGCGCCTTTTGCCAGGTTTACTACCATGCTAATTGCGTCCACCGTAGAGTGGGCACGTCTGAAATCAAACTGGTGCTCCGGCTGGCTTCGACGATGGACAGAAGTCTGTTGTAGATGACTGACTCTCTCCATCATTTTCCCTATTGTATCCAACAGGCAGATAGGATGATACGATGCTGGGTTTCCAGATGGTTTGCCAGGTTTCGGAAGCTACATCAATTTTTGCTTTTTCCACTGAGCAGAGAATTCTCCTTCTTTTAGGCACCCCTCGAAAGTATTGACGAAAAGGTCGGGTTTACTCTTCACTGCCAGTTTCGAAGCTCGGTTGGGGATATCATCCAAACCTGTAGCCTTGTTATCACCGATCCTACTACATATTTCCCGCAGTTCCTTCACAGTTACTGGATGTATTATGCCCTCATTTAGCTGGACCACCGTTTGCCTTCCCCTATTTTTGTGGTGAGGAAACGGAGTGGTAACAATCTGTTTCAGGAGGCGCAGACAGGTCACCTGGGGTGATTTTGGCAACCTTTTCATTACCACCCTGTAAGCCTCACCCCCAGGGTTTATATCGGCATGTTCACACAGCTGTTTGAAGCAGTTCGTTTTGCTCCTCCGAGTGGCTTCTTTTAGGCGGCCACGCAATTGCCTCTGCGCTTCCTCTCGACCGTCGCCATTGGACTTTCTCCTGAGCCTCTGACAAAGCCTCCTTGTCCAGAAACATACGGCTCACAAACTTGCGATTTCGTTGTTCCACCAGTAGTTGGGTTGCATACTGGAGAGCAATCGCCCTCTGGGCATTTTAGCGTGGCATGATTCCATCATCCGTCGGGTGATTTGCGTGGATTTTTATTTAGCCGTACCATCCGGGGATATGTTGGGTTTGGGCGCCGCGGAAAACGTATCGCTCTCAAAAGCTAACGCTTTCCAGCCGAGTATAACACCCAGCATGCTGCGAGAAGTCTTTTTCGAGCTCGATCTGCCTTTGATTTCCGTGCAGATTGCCTGGTGGTCGCTGTGAGTTGAGTCTACTGGCTAAAGTGGCACTTACATATGTCAGGTCCACTATAGACCCGAGGCCCCTTCCCCGAAAAGTGTACGAGGCCCCAACGATCTAGCTCCGCGAATGCTTTAAGGAGAACACATCTCCTCACATTAATTGTCTCAATTGTCTCAAGAGCCCACGCATTAAAGTCGCCTGCAATTATGGTCGGCCAACGTCCTCTTGTATCCAAAGCCAGAGCGGCAATCATCTGCTCATATTCGACGAGTGTAGTGCTGGGTGAAGCAGAGTAGCTGTAGATGTGGACGCCTTTCATCTTCACTCTGATGAAGCCATCCTCCTTGCACAGTAGGCAATTAGGGGCTACTCCATAGTCCTTGCTGATGTGGCCCTCTGCTCCATATCCCCGACATAGCTTCGACCTGTCATCGGCACTGGAACATGCCTTCGCGAATCTGCTCATACAACGATCCGGCAAACTTCAACAATACTTTCTTGTATAATTTCACCAGGAATCTCGGCGCAGAGTTTATAAAGTATACCGAATCCTTATTGAGAGAAGCATCTTTAAACATAGACTCTTTGCTGGATGTCTAAAGATCTGTTGCAAGATCGTTTCTCCTTTTTTGACCAAGCTCGCTTCCAGCAATTGCTGATTGTAAAATTTAATTCGTCTGTAAAAATTACTCCAATCAAGGTCGATATTTTCCTTGGCCCTTGGAGATGATGATAACCTCCGGTCGTATCCTCCTCCGATCTCTCTTTTTCCGAGGAGCCACCTTTTTCCAGGCTTCCACATCCTATTTAGGAGGTTCGCACCCTCTCCCCGAAATTGCGGCTACATGAAATTCCCCAACAGCTTTAGCGGTCCTCCTTATTTGCTCCCCTTTTTTTGGGAGTTGAGCTCTTTTTTCTCTTAGGAAATTGCTGACCAGTTGACTCGTTCGCGCTGCCTCTTCACCGGCTTCCCCTCTCCCGAGTTTTTTGTACGCCAACCTAATGCCTTGAATTATGGCCCTTAATGAATTCGTAAAGCTCTAGGAGCTCTAGTGCGATGAAGGCAGCTCCCATTTTGTCGCTGAACCTTATGTCGCTCAAGTATTTATGCGGCGTTGTTTTTTCCATTCCGTACCCCACTACACTCTCCCTCTTTGGAGTAGCATTTCCATTCGCGAGGGCGTGTGCTGTAAGGGTGGGGATCTATGAAAAATAGAGCTTCTTCTGACCAGGGTCCGTCAATGGAACCAGTTGTACTCCACCTACCGTGCTTGTAACATTTGATGCCACGGTAGCCAAAGTTTCCACTACTGCGGCGCTGCGGTCGTTGAATATCGACGGCGGGAGCCCACTTGCCCACTCCCAAAAACCGCTCGTACTGGGTTTCCGATCCCCTGCACCACTTGTGGATAGTATGCGATTCCCCGCTGTCATCTGAATCTCAGGAGCTTTCCGAGCTGCGAAAAAAGAGTAGATTCGAATTACATTCCCTGGTCTGCGACGATTACGGTGGGAATACCAAAGCGTGAAATCCGCTCTCGACAAAGGACCTCACATGAGTCTACCGTCTAAATTGATTAATGATCGTGAGGCAATACTTGTAGCCGTGGTGTGGAAGCACTTTGTCGACTTAGGGAATACACCTTCCTTCCAAGAATGCCTAGTAACCTTATACTTTTGGTATGCGATGCACTCTCTGAATTCACATCCCTGTTCATGGACTGCCAAAAATATTTGCTGGAGGCTAGCCAGTTCATTGCCTGAATGACGGGGTGCGTAAGATCATGCCTCCTTGAACTTGCATTTGGAGTCCGTCATCCTTCTGGGCCACAGCGATTGCTGAAAAATCGATGGCGGCTGGGATGTTGATTTCGGAGATCCGGGACAGAATGTCAACGACTAAGTTGTCTCTACCGGGCACATGTTGGACGTCTGATGTAAACTGCCCTATGAAACTAAATTGTCGCGGAGGCGCTTTGACGGGCTATTGCCGTAAGCAAAATTTATAGCTTTGTAGTCCATGAACAAGGTAACGACTTGCCTCCGAAGGAAAAATGGAAGTACTTGATACTCAGATGCACAGCTAGTAATTCATGACCTTAAGCGCTGTAATTCCGTTGAGGGGGATTCAATTGTTTTGAGAAGAAACCCAATAGTTGCCAGCTTTGAGTCACCATCTGGTGAAAAGCAGCGCCTACTACGATGTTTGAGGCATCGACGAACAGGGTTAGGAGGACATCCTATTGAGGGAATGCCAAAAGTGGAAGGTCTACCAACTGTTCCTTCGTGGTTTCAAACGCTTGAATGGTTTCTGGAGACGACACCATCTCCCCCCCCCACGTTAAATAATTTCTGGTGTTGAGCGGCTTTGGACAGGAAACGACGCCCAAGAACCCTGTAAGATCGTCGACCGTTTTTGGCAGCGGAAAGCTCGCGACCGCTTGCACCTTGTCTGGGTCGGGTTACATAGCGTCAGAGGTGATGTCGGCCAGGTCCAACATTGGGGTCAAGATTACCAATGAGGAACTCAACCAAGAAAGCCGTAAGGAGAGGAATGGCTAGAGATTTGGAGCAGTCTGCAGTTATGAGAGATGTAGAGGGTGGAAGGCTCGCGGGAGAAAACACTGAAGAGAAATAGGTGCAGAGAAGGTCGCAGGATTGTTGCGGAGAGTACACATTGAAGTCAGCGAAACTGATAGAAGAAGGGAGAGATCGAGTGGAATTACGAGAATTGCAAGCATAAGACCAAAACGGTTCTAAATTAACGCTGGCAAGGGCGGCTTGGACGCTCAATAAGTACCTTTTACGCGCTTTTCTGACCATTGACTTCACAGTGAGCAAGGTCGGCGTCATTCTGAGAAGCCCGAAACTTCTTCTGCAGTGTATGTCTCAAGCAAATGTTTATATGAATTTCCGTTGTGAACCAAGTTGGCTAGAAACGTAGGCAGGGAGGGGAAGAAGGGACATAACAGGAGAGGAGATCGGACCGGATATTGCAAAAGGTGTTTAGAGCTTGATCACACGATGAGTTGCTTAATATATGTACCCAGTTGAAAGACGCTACAGCTGAGTTCAGACCGTCAAAATTGGCTTTGCGGAAGTTGGACTTAGTGGATTTACGCTTGGTTTTTGGTTTTGAACGAGGGAGCTTCGCTTCAAATTGAACCGCGCGGTGGTAAGCGTCAGTTTGACATACGGGGATGTGCAAGGAAATAAAGAGAAGTGGCGCTCGGGGAGGTTGGAAAGGAAGAGATCGAGAGTGCGGCCCAAGGAGTTTTTGGTGGTATTGAAATTCAAGACAAATTCATAAAGGAAGAAAGTGGAAGGGACGGATAGGAGAGGTTGTTGGAATGAATCGAAAGGCTAGGATGATTAGGGCAGTGGAGCATGGGGAGGTTAAAATCTCCGCAAAGGAAGAACGAGAGGGAAGGGAATCTGACAGTAAGGAGTTCAGACAAACTTTCAAACAATTCTTCATTCAGGTGAGAAGGGCAAGCACAGGGGACATATACACAAGATATAATGAACGGGAGGAATTTGGACGGGGGGACACGTAGAGCAATAGAATCAAAAGGAAAGCCAGAGGAAGAGAAGACGAGTTCGGCGGAGAATGTATCTTTTATTGCAATTAGGACCCTACCGCCGGTGGACTTACGAGATGCATCCCGGTCCCTGTCACAGCGGAAAAGGGAGTACCCTTCGGGGAGCTCGGCGTTTAATATGGCATCGTCCAACCAGGTTTGGGAGATACAGATGGCATGGTGTTGCTGAGCAAACGCGGATAAATTCAAGGCCCCCAGCTTGGTTCTTAAACCCCTCACGTTCTGATAAAACCTTGCCTTGAAATATACCCGCGAATTGGAGCGCTTGTACGGCTTGATGAATACACCTTCAGGCCAGAAAGAAGGGTTGTCGAGGACGTCAACTTCGTGTGGATAAGTCACCTTGAAAGATGCAATCACCCGGTCAGTGTTGTTGTCTTTTGTCAGTTTAATGAAGGACAGAGGAAAAAGTAAACCAACTTTGCTTTTTATATACTCCAGAACTACGATCTTCACCCTAGTTCCTCAAAAAAGTGCATAATTTGCTGAAGCTCTTTTGATTCATGAGAGCGTTCTAAGTAACATTTTGTAAATAGAATTTTTTCTAGGACTAACTTTCGATCAATTTTGACCTATATACCATCTTACTCAGGAAACCTAGATACTCGTAAACCTTTTAAACCTTTCTTTACAAATATTCAAGCTTCATACCACCTGCGAAGACGTGAAAAATATTCTACATCTAACCAGTTGCAATTCCAGATACTAGGTTAAGAAATCGGCATGAACTCAACAGATACAAAACCGATATTGGAAGTATCTGCAGACCAGTCGCTATCCATATTTATACTTTTTGCATTCTCCACAACTAGTTCGTTCTTAGAGCAAACTATGCAATTAATTCTGGTAGGGTATAGCTGCTGAGGTCGCTTATTCGAAAGAAGCCAAGGTATGCAAGAAAAGATACCACTAGAACTCCAAGCATCCAAGTGAATGCCAATTTATCTTTATTCCGCTCGTAGTACCCCTTAAGAACGCCTCGATTGAAAGTTTCTTGACCTGATCGACAAACCAAAATCCAACCAGGCGGATGTGCATTGAATTTATTGAAGTCACTAATAGTCCAGAAAACCGTGAATTTTATCTGGGTTCGTTTTTCGGCCCCGCCTTGTCAAAGTTGTGATTCAGTTGCAAATTCGCTTATTGTTGTATCTTGTATCTATTCTGAATTTCATTGTTGTTTTTAGTCCAAACAACTTAATATTTGGGGTCCGAACTACAAAACGTTTGGAATATCAATGTTGCTATTAGCGCGAATTTTTCCGATATCTACAATTGCCGGACCAGCACTTATTTTCCTATCTATCTTTTTTCAGCCTAGCACGTTACAGTAATAGCTTCGAAGTTCAGGTGTAATTTACCTTGAGATTATGTTTATTGTCACTTGAGGTCGTCTGTATTATTAATATTTGTTGGTGTCCCGGTTGAATGCTTCCCAAATAGCAGCTCAAATTTCATTTTGTTACGGTCTATGGCTGATTATTCTTTAAGGTGACAGAGTTAATGGATGTCGCTTGTTTTTGAGCTGTTTAAACATTTAATGTATCTTCAAAAAGATATCAGAATGTAGTGGAATAAGTATGGCTTAAGATTAAATCTATTTATATTTGGACTTCATGGGAACTGCTAGAGATCAAGTCAATTTAATTTCGATAAATGTAGGTTGTCCTTGCCCCGAATTTTTTGGCTCTTTAAAGGTCTCCTAATTTTCTAAGCAGATTTATGAGTTACAAGAGCAATAAGCACTGTCCGGTAAACTATCTTCTTTCAAAATTTACATAGATACACATGCATATTTTAAATATCTTTAGAAAATTACGCTGATTGCAGTTCAAGGTATCTATTATAAATTTGTTTCCGCTTCCCGGTGTATCTGTGAACGACGTTGACTTTTAACAGTGCATAGTTGTGAGAAGACTGTATTATGACGTTGGCGTTATCATAGTGCAATGTGGCCAAGAAAAAGTACATTTAACCCAAAACATCCTAACAACATGGTTCATATTAAAAGAAGATATAAACCTAACAAAAATGAGGAAGTCCCTTAATTGCCTGAAGAGATACCACCACCAATTTCACTGCATAGCTATATGGGATGAACCAAGACCACCAACCAACAATTCCAATGAGACTAGTTCAGGATACCCTTCTGGTGAAGGTTTCTTTCATGGGGTGCCAATACCCTTGTTTGATTTGACCAGAGACCATACACAGGTTAAGTGACATTGCCTGACGTACAGAAAGTGGGAGGGTCTACAAAACAGCACAAGCAGAAAAAAACCTGAGGTGAAGGTGGGAAGAATCAACTGATTGAGCATTTTCTAGAAAAAGTCCAGCTTCCGCTAGATCACAATTAATGGGAAGTAAAGATCCACGTTAGCTGAAACTGGGAATACCCTTTTCAACGCGGATCTCTTTCAGGTGCTTTTTGACCCCACAGTAACCGATAGATTGCCCATTGCAGTTTACGATATACATATGTACTTCAGCAGGCCTGTCAGTTACGACTGAAGAGTCCACAGGTATTCGATGGCCCGAACGGTTGTGGGGTCCTTCTGGCCTATTAATTCCGATTGTACAGGCAGCCGGTGATCGATTGAAGAACGATTCGAACTGGCTGACTTGAAGGGAATTCAAACAAGTCGAACGTTAACGCGATGAGGAACCAGGCCGAAGGACGCCAGACAAACAGTCTGGAGAGTGAGCGTTCTGTTCAGCATATAAATTTCATGTCCACCGTTGTTCACGGCCAGCGTTCAACCGATGGTACCGTCTGGCTTCCTGATATGTGTATGAAGTTTTCAGGACGGGAGACGGCCACGTAGACCATGGACTGTTCAGGCGAAACTAACAGGGCTGCCAGAACGTGTATGATTAGCTTGGAGCTCGAGTGGGGAACGCATTTTATTAGAAGCGAAAAGCCTGTGAAAGCACTCAAATGGCCACAATACGATTATTAGTGAAGCCAATGCCAAAATTGTTGCCGGCCGCTATGGGACGCAGTTCAAAGGTGATTGCCGGTGGCCCTCGAGTGGGCAGCAGGGAAGCAAATTCAAGGGGGGGGGGGGGCGTCGTCTATTAGAAGCATTTGCGTACTCCGATGTAGTTGGGGCTAAGTTAGGTGATGTAAACACCTTTCACAAAAGCGGTCTTCTTCAACCGTACATCTAACTTTTGTCAGGAAGAGCTACGTGCACAACGATCAGCAGGGCATCTTCTTTGAACTATGGGTGGAGCCACAAGTCAAAGCACCAGCATGCTCGAAACCGAGAAAGATTTCAGGCTGGCCTACAAAAGGTGTAGTTAGACCAATCTACGGCTCTTCGGATCTCTGTAACATCCATGCCTAGCAGATACTCAATTCCCAGTAAAAGATCCAAATACTAGCGGAATAGTAAATTGGCCAGCCTTCAATCAGCCTACCACCCAGCCAGAAAAACTTTTCAGAAGGGGGTCGGTATATTAGGATCGATAAAGGGCGAAGAGAACATACCTACACCTCGAGTTGGCCATCCAGCGGAGCATAAAGGAAACCGACGTAAAACCCTGGGGGCGTCTATTGAATCTTGATAACACGGTTCAGCGGTCGTTCACCTGCGCAGGTCACGTGTTCAACCCTCTTGTTGGAAATCATTCAAGTGTAATTCACACAGCAAGAGGGGGGCCATGAAAGCTTCCAGCGACCTTGGTATGTGACGGCGAGCTCCAAGGGATATGCGAAAAACTAGGAGATTGTAAAATCCAAACTCTGCATAGCACACTGAATAATGCCCTTAAGGTCACTTTGAAATCTACACTGGACCTACAAAGCAAAGAAACCTGGAGCGAAAATGGGAAGAATCAACTGATTGAACATTTTCTAGAAAAAAGTTCAGCCTTCGCGGGACCACAATTAATTAGAAGACAAGCCAAGTAAAAGGAACCACGCTTACTGAAAATGGGAGTAGCCTTTTTACACGGGCTTCTTTCAAGCGCTTCTTGACCAAACATGCTTCCGCTCGACCGATCTCTCAATACACGGGATCAGTATATGAGGCCAGCGGCTTTTCTCGGAATTATCCCAACGTTGCTGCCATCTCCTCTAAAGCTCCTAGGATTTTCCGGAAGCCCGCAGTCACTTCGCCAGGTTCGCCTTCCTTCTCCCGTGAAGACAGTGCGACTCCTTCGCTAGAAAATCTAAAAGAATCATCCCCGCGATGACACACACTTCCTCACGGGTTACTGCCCGATCTGCACTGCACACCCTCTGCGCGATTAGTCGTTATACAAAACTTACCCTTCTCTGGCTCACTGTGTTATCCAGTGTGCACGCCCAGACCGGAGCCGCGTATAACAGGATGGATTTCGCCCCCCCCCCTGCGATAAGCAACCGGTAACTAGATTTTGGCCCTCCAATATTAGGCATCACGCTTGCTAGAGATGAGCTAGTTTTTGCTGCTTTTTCGCGCGAATAATCCAGGTGCCCCTTGAAGCTCAACTTGGCATCGATCACTACCCCCAGGTATCTAATGATCTATTTTGAAACGACCTCGTGCTTACCAACCCGGATTTTGACAGTGTTGTTTTTCCTGCGATTGGTAATAAAGACTGCCTCCATCCTATTTTCCGGCAGGCCCAGTTTCACCATTTGAAGCCACGCTTTGATGGAATGAATGGTTTCACTTGCATACAGTTCCTACGTCCTCGGCGTATTTCCCAACTACTACCACCGCCAGTTCGACTGCAAAACCAATCGATGTTGCCTCCTTTGGCACGCGAAGGCCGAGCACTCCGTCATATATTATGTTTCACAGCGGGGCTCTAGTACTGAGCCTTGGGGAACACCTGCTGTTACAACATATTCCTTGGGCTCCTCGCCCGTTTCGTACCAAAGAAGGTTGGTCGAGTTTACTCTCGATTATCCCACCTAAGTAACCAGCAGCCAACTTCAAGGGCTTTGTTCGGAAGCCCATCCAATTCGTCTACAAATCCCTCTTATTTCCTTCTCGGTCGCCCCGGGGTGTCGTAAAAACGTCCTGATGCACCATTGGTTGAAATTAATTTTCTTCTTGCTGGAGGAAAAGGATTGCGATTATTTTAAACAAGATTTTTGTCCACGAATCTTCTTCATTACTACCTTGTAAGCAGCGCGCCACAGGTTCGTATTTGCCTCAGTTACGCGCTGTCATAGCTGGCTTACTTTTTTCAGCGCCGTCCCATTCGGGTCATGACCTCCTTCTAATACTGCCAGGAAAGTATCTTCCTCGAATGCTGCAGTAGACCACCTAGCTATCCTGGTATTTCCGCTTCTGTTGCTTACTGGACCATCGCCTCTATCGTCCCTGATGTCGAGAAAGATGGCCTGGTGGTCACTGTGGGTGTAGTGTTCAATCATCCGCCAGACCATCCCGAGGCACTGGGATTAGTCAGATCGACGATTGGGCCTAGCCCTCTATCTCGGAAGGTGGCCACGTCCGTGGCCGTAATCGAAAAACTACCCGAAACTTTCTCCGGCGCAGCTTGCTAGGCACCAAGGGGTTCACTAATTCCGTCCCTACTCCGTTTGCCCGCATTCTCACCTACCTTATGTTGAGGAGACATCAACTGGGGGGGGGGGGGGGGGGCGTCTAATGAGTCGTGATAGCATGGTTCAGGGCCCGTTCACCTGCGCAGATTACGTGGTCAACCCTCTTGTTGAAAATCATTAAGGGATATTTCACCCAGCAACACCAAATAGCGTATATTCACGCTCCGCCTACCTCAGATGTATTGTAAGGTGCGGCCCTTCGAAGATCCCTGCTTGCCTTATCAGGAAATTACAGAGTTTGAAAAGAATACATATTAAGGAAAATGCGGCGTTGCTGCGGGGAGAAGAAACTGAGGGTGCAGAGCCGTGATGGATAATTCACCCGGGAAAGGTTCTTATTTAAAAAGAAGATCCGAGTGAATTTACGTTGTACAGCTTCAAGAGCTACAGTCATCGTTGTATAAAGGGGACCAGGCCACACAGCAATATTCAAGGATGTTTTTGACAAGTGACTTGAAAAGTGTTAAGGAAGGCTGAATTGATGTAACGTCGGATGAGGAACGTAGGATAAAACCAGATACTTTGGAAACTCGATTGATGTTGTCAATGACGTGGGAATTGAAAAGAAGTTTGTCATCGAAAGTTACACACAGGTCTTGAACGGAGGTGACCGCCAAAAGTGTAGGGAAAGGATGTTGGGGAGGGTTTAAGTGAATAACACATCAAATGGCTTCTGCTGACATTCAGATCCAGCTTATTAACCGAGCAGCTACGGACCAAAGAGACAAGGTTGGACTACAAGAGAGCACAATGCAGCGGAGAGGCAGATAATTTAAGGTGACCAGCGTAAAGTAAACATGGACAGGTAAGGTTGGAGGGGAGATCATTGATAAAAAACAGGAATAAGGGAGGACCAAGAATGAAACCTTAGGGAACACCAGAGAAGGGAGAGAAGGAGCGGGATGAATGTCCATGAAAAGAAAGAACGATATGAAAGCTAGTAGGGAAGTCAAGAGATGAGGAGTTGAGTAGAGAGAATTTAGAGAGGAGAACATTATGGTCAATGGTATCAAATGCGTTGGCGAAATCGGTATAAATAACGTGTACATCCTGTCGTGAATTAAGACAACTGTCTTAACATAGCAACAAAGTTTGTAAAGACCAAAAATTTTGACGCAGTAGATCGGTGCTTCACGAAACCATGCACTTCTTTCTCCATAAGATGACCGAAATGCGCGGTCATAGACGAATCTCCGGAAGATTTTGAAGCAACACGAAAGGAGAGAGATGGGACAGTAGTTCACAGCTAATGAAGGATCACCGCTCTTGAGGATAGGGATGATAAGGGTCTCTTTCCCAATATAGAGAAAGTAGCATTCTTTTGAGCTTTTGTTGAAGATAATACACAGAGGGAGGGGAATGTGTTGTTTATAGTTAACAAGGAAAAAGTTAGGAAGTCTATCGGAACCACATTGGTGTCAAGATTACCAATGAGGAGCTAAGGAAAGCGTGAGGGGAGGAATAGCAGGAGAAGAAGAGGCGTAGAGGGCTCAATGGTTCAGGGGGTAAACACGGAAAAGAACTAAGAAAAAAGAAAGTCGTAGAATTGTTGTGGGGAGTTTGGAATGGAATCAGCAAAGCTAATGGAAGAAGGGAAAGATCGGGCGGACTTACGGGAATGGCGAGTGTGGGACCAAAACGGTTGCAAGTTGCCGCGGGCAAGGGTGGCCTCGACGCTCTACAAATATATCTTATGCGCTATTTTAATCATCGATTTCACAGTGGAGCACATAGCCTTGAAATGAACATGATCGGTGTCATTCTTTGAAGTCCAAAACTTCTTCCGTACAGCACGTTTCAAACAGATCTTAGTAAGGATCTCCGTGGTGAACCACGCTGGGTAAGAACGAAACAAGTAGGAGCAGAAAGGAACTAACAGGAGAGGAGATTAGACAGGATATTATAAAAGATGCCAAGACCTTGATCACACGTACAGATTGATAATATATTGCCCTAATTGATTGACGCTAGGACTGAGTTTAGACCGTCAAAGTTGGCTTTCCAGAAGTTAAATTTAACAGAATTACGCACAGTTTTGGCATCTGAGCGAGGGAGCTCTGCATCAAATTCAAGCGGGTCGTGGTGAGCGTTAATTTTGACATAGGGGGATGGACGAGGAAATAGAGATAAATGGCGCCCGGGGAGGTTGGAAAGGAAAAGATAGAGAATGCAAAGGTTTGGAGGTGTAGAAATTCTGAGTAGAACATGTGTTCATAAAGGAAAAGAGTAGAAGGAAAGAGTGGAAGAGGTTGTTAGAAGCGATATAAAACTCGGGCGACTAGGCTAATTGATACAAATGATTTAGGAAAACTAGGAAATTAAAAAGAGTAAATTGGGAAAGGTAAGGAGTACTAACAAGTGAGATAAAGGAGAAATGCTGCATATTATTAAATGCATTCTCTCGTCAGGTCGTCACTGGACAAGGCGAATCAAATGTTGCAAATGTTGCGAACATTTCACATTCAAAATTCTCTGACATCTTAGAAATTATTATCAAACAAAAGTTATTTCAATAATACAATTTATCTTCCTCTTTCCAGATAAACAAAGATGATTTCCCGGAATAGTGTTTTCATCTTAATCTACTTGGCTGTGGTACTTCGTCTGGAATTGACTGCAGCAACACCTCTCCCACCTAACAAAGTTTATGAACGTTCCGTCAATCCACCCATTGTCTTCAAAGCGCCAGCAGGATCAAATTACTTAGATAATTCCATCAATCCTGATTCCCAGAACTTTGCTCTTCGCGATGTACATGGGACTATAACACAGGTGCAGAAGATATTGGAATCGGATCCCACACTGCCGCGACTGACAAGGTGAGATGTTATGGGGTCAACTCCGGTCCTTCTCCTTCCCGCTATTAATAGAATGCATTAAATCTTTCTATCTTTCCAATTTCTACCATTTTTGATTAAACAATAAAATTGTTAGCTCTGAAGTCTACCTTCACCGTGTACACATTCGTTACTGTGTACCTCCATTAAACCTCAATGAAATTCCACAAAACCATTCAGCATAAATCACAAATGCAATTACTAACCAGGTGAACAAATTGTTGACTATTTACAGAGGTGAAATCGAAGATCTATTTGAAGAAGTCACCAAAGAAGAATATGAAAAAAGCATTCAAGCTGGCGACTTATCACGAGCGAAACATATGCGAGCACTAATGCTTGTGCTTCCATTTAACGCCAACCATACATCTTCCAATGATTTACAGGTGAGAACTTTAGATAAGATATTTCAAAATTTCATAGAGAGTATCATATATTATCTGCCTACGAAATATTTTAACCCCGAAATTTATCCCCTTAGGAGCTTTATAATCGCCCACCAATCACCAAGGTCATCTCTAACGAACCCAAGGAAGAGAAGAAGCAGAAAATAGTAATCCCTTCTGGAAAAGTTGAAATCGTTAACGTGAACAAGCAAGATCCGACCACCTACAAGCCGAGCTTTAGGATAAAACCCCTAAAAACAATACCAGATCCGACAACCTACCATCCGAAACCAACAACAGTCAGGACCATCACTACTGACTATTTCGTAACTCCTACTCCTCGAACAACCACGACAACGCTAATCTCAACTCCTTCAAACTCTCCCGTATTCGCACCTTCCTTCGAAGGAACCCAAAACCGCTTCAGTAGTCACTACAGTTCTGAACAAAGCGATTTCGATTCGGCTCCATTTAAGCCGATTCCAACAAACTCAAAACCAATCGATCCTGAACTAGAGGAAATCCTCAAAAGTCTGGGATTCTCGGCACAATCGCAGTCAAAGAAAAGGTTCAAGCTTGACGAACCACCGCCAGAGGAGTTGAGCAAACGAATGCTATCAAGCACAATTCGAAAAGACGACCTTCCAGAGCCTTTCGCTTTCCTACCTGCCGCCCCAACGATATCCGCCCAAGACTTCACGAAAGGTCTCTCCCCAAGTATTTCACCACGTGATTTTGGAACATTCAAACCCATCCCAGAGGCTTCAGGAGAAGTCCCTGCTGATCTAGAGACTTACTTGAAGAAATTCGGACTTTTTCCGCCGTTTGAAAGTCGATCTCAGAAAGCGCTGAGAGAATCCCTTACTAAGATAAGTGACCGAATTGACGTGAATGTTGGAGATGAAGACCGAAAGGACACCAGCAACCCTGAATTTAAAAAGAACACATTCAAGCCATCTGACACCGATGAGGAAGACTACAAGAAACTTCAAGAACTGTTGAAGACGTTGCAAGAACTTCAACGCTTGAATTCAACCCTTAATAAAGACGCCCTGGAGAAACTTGACCCAAGGTATTTCAACTTGAGTGAAACATTACTAGCACAAGGACCTAATCCGATTCTCGAAAATGAACTGGATCTGTCAAAGAACGAAATCAAGCGTCAAACCGAAAGTCCAGAACCCACGAAATACAGTCTCGACTTGAACGTTGATGAAACAAATCAACCCGCTGAAACCACAACCCCAACAAGTGCTTCAGAAACTACCACAGAAAGTAACTCCATATCGAACACCGAAATCGATAAAATATTCGTCGTCACCCCAGAACCAAATTTCAAATTCCCTGCGACAACTGCCACTACAACAACGGAGGAGGCTCCTCGAAATAACGCTGCTGAATTAGGTGACTCGTTTGCAGGTGGTTTGGGAGATGCTGAAAACGCTGAGCCACTACCACCGCCACGGAGAAATGGATTCTATTTCCTGTCTGACTGGAATTCATTCCTGGAAGTTGGCGAGGATCCTGATAAAATTATAGTTCGATTTGATCCGAAGGTTGGGGATCCAAGTAGATTTATACCGGTCAATGTGCCGTAGATGAATTTGAAGTGGGGGTAGTCCTACAATAGGTTTAAATTGTAGCTTTTAGATTTAAGACTGCGCTTTTGTACATAACGATTTCGGATATCATTTGATATCGTTTAGATTTTAGAGATTAAATTAATAATGGAATATCTATTAATTTATATTGAAGAGAAGAATAAAAATTTTAATGAAAGATTTTGGTAGTTATTTCGTTGATCAAGGGTCTGGTATTCTCTGAACCTACTCAATAATTTAGCAAACAGAAACACAAATGTCTATTCGAGAAAACAGTCTAATTCTCAAGCTTGATGTGCCAAACATAGCAAACCAAAATTGATAGTATGCAGTCATTTAGCACGTAAGTAAGACAAACTCTGCCGGAGGACAGACGACAGGGGCTCATCCTACCTAACTAATCAATTCTTGAGTAGAATGAGGTTTCTGCCACTCAATCCTCCAGAGAACTACTTTGTATTCTGCCACAGAATAACCAATCAGAACGATGAATGTAATGAGCAGGAGGTCTGTCGTAACACAGTCATGCAATAAGCCAAACTGAGTGATCGCAAAAAGTACGACCAAAAGTGAACAATTTTGTACCTTTCCCTAAAAACAGTCGTTTGACTATGAAGTTGCTTGCTCCACCATAACATTGCACCCCTAGCTGAAACCAGAGGGGGTTTCAGCGAGGAACCAGATGCGCGGCTCCTTCAACTCAGCTGTCACAAGTCAAAACGACTCTCTTCCTGGCTGCGCTTTCTTCCTGGAATAAAGGCTTGAGCCGAGCCAAAAGGACCATCTTGACCATGCCTCTGTCGTTGAGGCTATGATGGTGCAGGTCCTCGTCAAAGGCTTCGAAGGAGCCCTCATAAGGTGACTGCAGCGGCTTGCGGGAAAGGTCAGTCCTAATTACGATATGCGTGCCCGATGACTGTGTATGGTGGGCTAATCAAATGCTTTTTCAGGTATTCGCGCTATAGTACCAACTATCACAATCCATAACAATTGGAATAAGCAAATACAGAATAGCCCTCTGTGTGGATGAGAGTAGACTACGTCGGAGGGCTTCGGACATTCGACACTCCAAACATTCCGCAATTATATGGACGGGTTCGAAAACCCAAGCGCTCAATTCACAGTTGGGTCTTTCGCCGGATCTGGTCCCGCGAGTTCTTGGACCTCCTTTTTTAGGAGCTCCGTCTTCGGATCACTAGAGATGACTGAGGATCCTTCCTGAAGGAAGTTCAATTGGCGCAACAGCTAGTAGGAAGCTTCATGTGTGATCATATTCTGAGCAAAAGTTAAAAAGTAAGGAGTGTGTCCGGTGGCTGAGTGTAGAGATGATCTCAGCGCGCAGCAGAGATGACTTGCAGCTCATCACAGAGACCTTTGACCAGCACTTGCTGCAATTAATAGAAATGGCTCTCTGCATGAGATGCGCTGGCTTGACATTGAGCATCCAGAAGAGCAAATTTATCATGGGGGAGGTTCGATACTTGGGGCACATCATCGGTAATGGGACGATTTGCGCCGACCCCGACAAAATGCACGCCATCAAAGATTTTCCACGGCCGAGAACCGTCAAACAGTTACGGTGGTTTTTTGGAATGTGTAGGTGGTATCAGCCACTCATGTCAAATTACGCTTCGCTAACTGCACGGTTGACGAAGCATCAGTTTTACTGGACTGAGGAAACCATCTCAGCCTTCGACACTTTGAAAACGAGTTTTTCTTCTGCTCCGGTGTTCGCAGCCCCGACTTATCCAAACCCTCCATCAAACGTTGTGACGTCAACGTGGTCAAATAAGCTTCAGTGAAACTACACTGTCACTAAGCAGGGATGTTTGGCAGCGGTGGAGGTAGTGCGTAAATTTAGAGCGCACATTGAAGGTACAACATTCGATGTGGTAACTGACGACGCTTCGCTCAAATGGCTGATGAGTGGGCATTGAAGCTTCAAAGATTCTCGTTCATCATCAAACATAGGAGGGGCTCACAACATCTGGTGCCGGATTCTCTATCTCGCATCTATTCACTAGCGGAGGTGGACGCTTTGGGGAGAAATGGGGACAGCGCAGACGTGGAGTTTGATTCGCCACATTTTCGGTCTGCGGACTATTTGCGGCTGATCGAGCGTATTAGAGAGAATTCCAACAAACTTCCTGATCGGCAGGTATACGACGGATTGTTATACAAGCGAACCAATCATGCTTCAGGAAATGAGCAGCAAGAACAACAGGCCTGGAAGCTTACAAGTGAAAGAACAGGACCATAGGGAAATATATACAGAACAAGGAAAATACCTGTGAAGGCTACAGGAATTGCCGATTCATCGCGGTATCAGACAATTGCTGCAGGGTAAGCATAGTCCTCAAGGGTAACTCCAACAATAGCCCCATTTCGCCGTACAGATATTCGGCTGGCACAAACACATCTTGTGGCAGCCTCGAGACAGCTGGAGCAACGCACGAGTTTAGGCAATTTCACTATTTTATATTATTCAATTTTATTTATTTACTTTCTTTTCTTTGGCCATTTAAAATGTCGCGTGAGGAGAAATCCACGGTGAGCACGATACCACCGCTTGCGGTAGTCTCGGTTAGGGTGTCTACCTTTGGGCGGCGCAGTCCGGCTGCATGGTTCCGCCAACTGGAGGCGCAATTTGTACGAACGGGCGTCACGATGGACGCCACCCGGTGCAACGACGCCCTCATCGATCTCGACGAAGAAACCATTGGGCTCGTCACGGACGTGCTTGAGGAGCGCTCATACGTCCGCTTGAAGGAGCAGCTGATTCGGCCTCTTTCAATAAGTGAGGAAACGAACCTTAATCACTTGCTGAAAGAGCTGACGCTGGGTGACCGTTCGTCATTTCTCGAAGCAACTGCCTGGGGATAAGGTCGGCTCTGAGCTGATGAAGTCCCTCTGACTGCAATGACTCCCGGAGGGCATCCATGCCACCTTGGCCTGTACGGACTCGGGATCGCTGGAGGTGTTGGCTGCCACGGCCGACAAGATACACGGGGTGTACGCGCGCCCCGTGGTCGTGGAACTTTCCGAAGCACAACTCGGGAAGTGGAGCAGCTTAAGTCCATAGTGATACCACTAGCTGACGCGGTCACAAAACTCGTCGCGACGGTTGGTTGGGAGTTCGGTAGGTAGATCTCGATCGCAATCAGGGTCGAGGTCTGCTTCCCGAAATGGGCGTTCAGGTAGTCGGACGCCGGAACCCTCATCGCTGGTACCATCAAAAATGCGGAACTCAAGCGCGTAAATGTATTACCAGATGCACGTTTTACGCAATGAAAAACTAGGCTCCGTGAGTGCCTCGGCGACAGCTATCTGAAGCGCAATACCACGTCGCCTTACAATCTTCGATCCCCTAAGCAAACGTTGCTTCCTGGTCGCTGAGATGTCGTTTCTCCTTGTACCCCGTCCGAACATTTTAATCCCGCAAACCCTACGACTCACGACCGCGAACTCTTCTCCCATCTGCACCTATGGCTATAGGCAGGTGGACGTGAGTCTCGGACTGCGCCGATCGTTTTCGTGGCGTTTCGTTCTGGCAGATCTTAGCATCCCCATATTAGACGCAGACTTTTTGTGTCACTATGGACTGCTGGTGGACTTGTAGAAAAAGGCTTTGGTAGACCCCACCATCTCATTACAGACGTCAGGGAAAATTTGTGCCCGCTAAAATGACACTCCTTCGAAAGAAGAAAGTATCGCAAAATTACTACGAAAAGTAGTTTATCCAAGCCATTTAAGCATGATGTGCAGCACCACATCAGCACTGTCAACTCTCCAATCTTCTAAAAAGTGCGTCCACAGCTTGCTGTTGTAAAGAAAGAGTTCAACAACTTGATGAAACATGGTATTTGGAGACCTTCCAATAGCTGTTGGTTCTATCCACTTCATTTGGTCCAGAAGCCAAATGGTGAAAGGCGACCATGTGGAGATTATAGGCATCTGAATGCTCAGATAGTTCCAGACATTCCACTCATCCATGATTTTGCACAATCGCTAACCAATTGCCGTGTTTTTACCACCTTGAATCTAGCTAAGACGTATCACCAAATCCATATCGCTCGCGAAGTTATTCCAAAGACGGCTATTTGCACACCTTTCGGACTCCTCAAGCTCACCAGGATGACTTTCGGCTTGCGCAACGCTGCGCGGACTTTCTACTCTATCTTGCGAAACTTGAACTTTTTTTTCTACGTGGATGGTGGTCGCTTTCTCTTCAGAATCTGAGCACTTGGAACATCTCGAGTGCATTTTTCGTCTCCTTGAGGACGGACGTTCAAAAATGCAGAGGCAGGTAAAATTTCTCGGCCACTTTATAACCCCTGACGGTATCCAACTTGATCCAGACAAAATTGAGGCGATAAAGAGCTTTCCCCTACCAGTCACGGTAAAGATTCTGCGCAGGTTCTTGGGAATGTTAAACATCTATCCTCGTTTCTGGTCCAAGGCCGCTCATCACCAAGCGATCCTGAACGCCTACTTGTTTGGGCCCAAAACTAAAGACTTCCACGCGGTTGCGTGGCTTGCTGAGGCCGCCCATGCGTTTGAGACAGTCAAACACCAGCTTGTTAAGGCAATACTACTGGCATTTCGTCAACCAGATACACTCCTAGCTGTGTTCGTTGATGCCTCAGAAAAATTACGACGCAGTGCTTCACAGCTTGAAGGCAAACTCCAAATACAAGTTCAAGGAGTTTGCTATTTTCGGCTCAAACTCTTATTTACTCTGTGATTTTCGCAGGAAAGTATTTCACACAATACACGATCTTGCACACCCAGGCATCAGGACGACGAACCAGTTAGTCACCGACAAATACTTCCGGCCGCCCATGAACAAGGACGTAAACTCTTGAGCCAAAAGTACAAGGCCAACAAGCACGTACGAAAGGTGTATTCCTTAGGTCAACCACGTGCTTCATGTGCCGAGGCCCTCTGTCGAGAGTGAATTCCGCGCTTTAGTGTTCCAACCATAATCACCACGGACCATGGAATGCAATTCGAATCTACTCTTTTCGCAGAGTTAGGAAAGCTCCTTGGTTTCAAACGGCATAGGACTACTGGATACCATCTACAGTCCAATGGTATCCTTTAACGTTGATATCGAACGTCTTAATGGCTCGCGGCGATTCGTCGTAATCGCAGTCATTGCCTTTCGTCCTTCTCGACGTCCGTACAACCCACGAGCGGAGTTTACGGTCAGCCCCCCAAAAGATGGTGTACGGAGAGAATCTACGCCTCCCCGCCGACCCTGTGTTGGACACCAGACCAAAGTTAAGCGAATAAGGAATGTTGCATCTGCTTAGAGACGCGATTTCGAAAATGCGGCCAACTCCACCGTCCCGACACAGGGGTGACAAATGTCAACATTCTCATTCTGGGCTCAAGTCCCGTCCATCGGCTAGTGAAGCTGAGATCTGTTGAGCAGTAAAAGCTTTGTGATCCTAATAAATTTAATAAAAGCTGTGATAAATAGTGTATAAAATAAATGAAATTGTACCCATAAACGTGAAAATACAGGAAACATTCTTTTAATTTATTTGGGGAGGGGTTAGAGTTAGAGGACAAAAGCGGTCGTAATCTCACGCGAAGGGCCTTAAAGTTTAGCCCACTATGTGAATCTTTGGCTATGGGTTTCGGAAACCCATGCGCCCTGTAGTGTCCACGGCTTAGTGATAGAAGTGGTATTCCATTCGCCTTTTCCGGAGCTAATTGATCTATCTATGTTGCATTCTCAAGGAACGCGAGCACGCGCAGAGACTCATCACGAACTCCGTCGAGCGGAGAAGCGACTTTACAGACGGAAAAAGGAAACCTGGGAGAACCAACAAGTCTGTGAACTAGAAAAGTACTGGGAGCAACCGCACCAGGCGCGGAAATTTTACCAACAAGTCGGCAGGATGAAGCCTTATACACCTCGATGTTCATCCTGCGAGACAAAGAGGGTTATCTGATTTCCGACAGAATGGACATATTGGAGCGATGGGTTGGGTACTTTGATGAGCTACTGAACAACCAGAACATCGGCGAGTTGGAGGTCCATCCAACTGAAGACGACGGACAAATACTGCCACCACTAAGTTTAGGAGAAACAGTCCGTTAAATTCATCGGCTAAAAAATCATAAGTCGCCTGGGGCCGATGGAATTACAGCCGAATTGGTTAAATATGGAGGCGACCAGTTACACCAAGTGGTTCATCAATTTCTGCTCAAGGTATGGGACAGCGAATCAATGCCTGACGATTGGCAACGAGGTATTATCTGTCTCATACATAAAAAGGGAGATATCACACAGTGCAGCAATTATAGAGGTATCACGTTGCTGAGTACCATCTATAAGATCGCTCAGAACATCATTGGCCCATACCATAGAGGCTTCACTCCAGGCAAATCAGCAACAGATCAGATTTTCTCTCTGTGGCAAGCGATGGAAAAACTGTTGGAATATGGACAACAGTTACACCATCTGTTCATCGACTTTAAAGCCACCTATGATAGCATAGCCAGGGTAAAACTGTACACGGCCATGAGAGAATTCGGTATCCCGACGAAATTAATAAGACTGACTAGGCTGACCCTCACCAATGTGCGAGGCCAGATAAAAGCAGGAGGATCACTCCCAAGACCATTCGACACCAACAACGGTCTACGACAAGGGGATGCCCTATCATGCGCCCTCTTTAACCTGACCCTCGAAAAAGTGATCCGTGATGCTGAGGTAAATGCAAAAGCTACGATCCTCTTCAAGTCCACCCAACTACTGGCCTATCCTGACGATATCGACATCATGGGAAGAATCACCCGGGACGTACAAACTGCCTTCATCCAAATCGAGCAGGCGGCAATTCGCGCGAGATCTTGGGCTGCACATCAATGAAGGCAAGACAAAATATATGATGGCAATGTCAGCACCGAAGACGAATCAACCAACAACATCAAACCGCACTGGTCAAACACGAAGAAGAATAAAGATAGGAGAATACAACTTTGAGACCGTTGACAATTTCTCCTATCTAGGGTCGAAAATCACAACCGATAACAGCTACGATGATGAAATCCGCGCACGGTTGTTGCCAGCCAACAGAGCCTATTTCAGCTGTTTCGATCGAAACGGCTCACCATAGGGTCAACGCTCTTACTGTACAATACTATGATCTTGCCAGTCCTCATGAATTCCTCGGAAACTTGGGTTCTTAGCCAGAAAAATTGCGAACTCTTGGCCGCGTTCGAGAGAAGAATCCTCAGAAGAATTTTTGGCCCCCTACATGAGGATGGACGATTCCGTTGCCTATACAATGACGAAATCTATGAGCGATACCATGACCGTCCGGTTGTGGATAAAATCTGGCTCAATAGGTTACGGTGGGCGGGTCACTTAATCCGTATGGATGAGAATGATCCCACCCGGAAAGTCTATAAGGGCAATATCTATGGTAGAAAAAGAAGACGAGGGAGACCCTGCCTAAGATGGAGCGATGGCGTAGGTCAGGACGCCAGACAGCTTTTAGGGATATCGAATTGGTGGACGTCGGCCCAAAACCGGGATGTCTGGAGTTCCTTATTAAGGCAGGCCTAGACCGGATACCGGTTGTTGCGCCGTTGATCATGATGAATGGTCTTAAGACACCTTTAGCAATTCTTCAAAATTACATAAAAATTATTTTTAGATTAATAAGATTCATTACCGAAGCAAGATATTACTTTTTCGGCTTTTGGTGGATTTTATCCAATGTAACTTTTCCGGAATTTTTCGGAGGTGTTACCAAATAGGGTTCAATTTTAATACATAAATTGCCAAATATAAAAATTGATCATTAACTTGTCTTCTATATAAATTATATGGCCCGGCTATATACATACATTTCCATGCTCTATGCTATCAAATGCATTTAGTATAGCGGTATGTTACCGGAATGCTAAACATGGGTGTACCGCGAATGAGCGGTACACCCATGTTGAGCCCCCGGAGTCAAAGGGGTGATGTGAGCCTAGCTCTGTCAAGGTGGTTGATATTGAGTTGTGACGTGTATCAGGAGCCAGCCCCTTCGGGACCCTGGTCGGATAGTATGCATTGAACCGATGTTTCTAGCCTAGAGCCAATATGCTCTCTAGAAATCCAGATTTTTAACTACCTCACAGAAAAGGTCAAAGTGGAGAAGACGATAAAGCGTGAATAACCAGAGGTAACCAATGTCCGGACAGGTATCACCTCTGTAATGCTCGTGGAAAAAACTCGCTTTGATGGAAGTCCCCGAGCAATATGCGAGGAATCTCCTTAGCTTCCTACAATAGTCTGCTGAGACTCGACATGCCCGCGCCTGGTTGATTATGCAGACGACATTGCGGCACCTGTTGCCGGACACACTCTTGAACAGGCGCATATTGATGCGTAGGGTAAGCGGATAGATGACTGTTCACGGTTTCAGCCTTGCGCTGGAAAAAAACCGATTTAGTCATTTTGACCAGAAGGAGAATCCTGACCCTGCGACCCATATCGATCGGCGAGTTGATCCCCGTTGCCAAGGAGCGTAAAGCCGAAGAACGTCAAGGCAACCTTACCGAGTGCCACTCTTCTGGCAAAATGAGCCCAGGCGCAGATGGACTGCGCGGCTCATCGACACCGTAGCTGAACCGAACGCTCGGTAAGACTGGTTATTTCCTTACCCAACTTCTAAGCTTGCATGGAGGTTTTCAGTTTTATCTGCACAGAATTGGGAAGACGCGATCTCCTGATTGTGTGTACTGCAATGAAGTAGCGGACGACGCCAAACACACCTTTTTCTCTTACGAGAGATGGGACGGCTTTGGTCAGCAGACACAGGTGAGCTCTCTCCAGACAACATTGTCAGAGAGAGCCCTGGCAACTGGAGTCGTGTTGGACATTATGTTCGGACTCTTCTTATTATGACGAAGATTGAACTCGACCGGCGGCAGGACCGGATAGCAAGGGGGTTCCCTGAACTAACAACTCTCTTCCTCCCCTCTCCTCCCGTTGGTGAAAGGGATTCTCTGACTTGAAGGCTCCCAAAACCCATGAAGTAATCGTTGCGTTTTTTGAATTTAAATTGACTAATTTACATTTGAAACCGCGCAGTGGAAATATCGTTTGAGTTTGCAGTCCATCACGAAAGTGCCCCCTTGATTGCGGCAGTTAGGTCTCGAATTTTCCGGCTAGACCCTCGTATTTTTTATTAATTTATTTTTCATCTACGGACTCAGTTGTCAAATCAAATATAAGTCATTAGAGATTTTGAAAAACCTTAATTTTATTTTCAATATTGCTCTATTTTGTAAGATTCTTTACAATTCCTCTTATCTACATATAAATAATTATTAAGTTATTAGTCAATAAAATAAAAAAGAGTCAGAAAAATTTACATCCATAAAAGCTAAACAGTTTATTCTCTCGTTCTCGTTTTTGTTCTATTTTTTTCATAATTTTAAAAGCGTCATTTCTCAACGTTTTATTGAATTATATTTATAAAGAAATTATTTGTTTTTTACTAAAAAAAAGAAGTAATATTTAAGATAAAAGATAACGATTAAGTAGGACTTCTTTAAATGTTAGTTCCGTTAAAGAAAAAATCGATTTGTGTATATTCTCCTTGTAATGTTAAAGTAATCTATTTGTAGGTTGTGTAGATTTTTTTGTCTTTAATTGAATAAATACTTAGAATTCTAACCAGAGGGGATCGATCCTATTCTAATTGAATAATTGTAAATACAGTCTGTGTTTTGTGTAAGTTTATTGAGTCTTCATTGTGTCGAAGGAACGTTGTATTCGTTCCTAAAAGTGCTGAATAACGTTATTCACTACAATATGGGAGTATAGGGTTTTGTAATACTAATTTATTCGAAAAACCGCAAATTCAAGGCGAAATAGTTCGTGCAAGCTAAGTTCACGTTAAAAAACTTCAGTAACGAAGCTCTATAAGGACAATATCTATGGTAGAAAAAAAAAAGACCAGGCAGACCCTGCCTGAGATGGAACGACGGTGTAGGTGAGGACGCCAGAAAGCTTTTAGGGATATAGAATTGGTGGACTCCGGCGCAAAACCGAGATGTCTGGGGTTCCTCATTAAGCCAGGCCTAGACCGTATTGATTTCAGTAGAAGTGCAAAAACCTGGTCTGATAAATCAGTGAATTTAGGTACCAAGGCTTTCCCTTTAATCCGAGGAAGAATAAAATAATTTCACTGATCATATGTGTACTTAAGGGGGTTGCCTGTTTTGAAATTCAAATTTTTTAAAGAGTCCTTTAAAAAAATAAGACAAATATAGCGGGGTTGCCCTTAGAGATTTATGACTTAGCACAGATGCAAAAGGTTTTCTGGGTGGTAAGTAGCTTATTATAGTGCCCTTGAGGGGCAGCAAATCCTAATAGACAATTAGGGGCATCTACCAAGGTGCAATGTCTGCACTTCTGCAATTGATTAGAACGGAATTAGGTTTACCACGAACTATCTAGTCTGATAGATGCTAGTCGACTGTTAAACTGTTCACTTTCTCTCGGGTCGTCTGTCTTGTCTATCTTTGTTTTTAACAACAAATCATAATAGAGATAGAAATTAATAAATTAAATTAGTTTATAGATAATTGTCAATCATTTTTATCAAAAGATATTACTGTAAATCTAAGTACTAAAGTTACTTGCTCTTTTCCTGTGCAATAATTACTAAAAAGGCGGCAAACATAAAAAGCAAGTAAGGCACGTGCGGTGTGATGCGCCAATTATCAAAACGTGATTTATATAAAATAAAATCTAAAGATATTTTTGAAACTTTATACAAAAGAAAGATTCGTGGAAGATCTTGGCCGGAAGATTGTCAAAGATGCTCTTAATTACAAGATTAAATTTGAGTTAGAATTTCGCTTGGATGGGACAGTTAAGGACTTCTTTCTTATGGAATAGTGACTCGTGCGCAAGAATCCCCGAAAGTTGGTGTTTATTTATTTATTTCTTATTACATATTGTCCTCAAAGGGAGGAGCAAGTGAATGGCTTATTTTACGCTTAAAGCTAGAGAGGGACATACGAGTCAAAGGACCCAAGCTGTAGGGCATTGTAGGACCGGCAAAACCTCGGGATCGGAGAGTGAAAGTAAATCTCGAGCTCCGCGAAGTGTACATCAAAAATGTCCGCACTACGTGTGTTATGAGACGAGGCGATACGGGGAATAATATCCGAGTTTGCGGAGCAGTCCATCAGACAATTGCAGATTTTGGAAAGAGTATACATATCAAGGGAGATACGACGTTGCTGTAGGGAGGGGAGATTGAGGGTGCGGAGTCGTGACGGATAATCAACCCGTGGAAGGTTCTTTTTGTAAAAGAAGGTCCGGGTGAATTTGCGTTGTACAGCTTCAAGAGTGCGGCAGTCACGGATGCGGTAGGGGCACCAGACTACACAGCAATATTCAAGGATGTTTCTGACAAGGGAATTGAAGAGTGTTAAGGCGGGCTGAATTGAGGTAAAGTCGGAGGAGGAACATAGGATAAAACCAGACATTTTGGAAGCTCTATTGATGATATCGACGAAGTGGGAATTGAAACGAAGTTTATTGTCGAATATTACACCCAGGCCTTTGAAGGAGGTCAGCAGTGAAAGGGGTTGTCCACTCAGAGAATAGGAAAAGGATGTTGGGAAGGATTTAAGGGAATAGCGCATCCAGTGGCATTTGTTGACATTCAGTGTTAGCTTGTTGACCGAACAGCAACGGGCTAAATTATCAAGGTTGGACTGCAAGAGAGCACAGTTCAACGGAGACGAAACAGAGGCAAACAATTTAAGGTCGTCTGCATAAAACAAATACGGGCAGGTGCAGACGGAGGCGAGGTCATTGATAAAAAACAGGAAGAGTAGGGGGCCAAGTATAGAGCCTTGGGGAACACCAAAGGAAAGAGAGAAGGAACCAGATGAGTGACCATGAAAAGAAACTTTGCAGGAACGGTATGAGAGATAGGAGGAAAGCCAGGAGATTACTGAGGGAGGGAAGTCTAGTAATGAGAGTTTAGAGAGGAGAATGTGATGGTGAACGATGTCAAAGGCTTTGGAGAAATCAGTATAAATAGCATGTACCTCCTGTCGTGAATTCAAGCATTTAGCAACAAAGTTGGTAAAGACCAGCAGATTTGAAGCCGTTGATCTATGTTTCACGAAACCATGCTGCTCTTTGACAATGAGGTGACCGAAGTGCACGGTCAACCAGTCGTTGACGTATCTTTCTAGGATTTTGGAGCAAGAGGAGAGAAGAGAAATGGGGTGGTAGTTCACAGCAAGGGAAGGGTCTCCGCTCCTCAGGATACGAATGATAAGGGCCTCTTTCCAGAGATGGGAAAAGTAGCATTCATCTAGACTTTTGTTGTAAATTATACACAGGGGGAGGGAAATGTGTTTTCTACAGTTAAGGAGGAAGAGATTAGGAAGTCCATCGGGGCCAGGTCCGACATTGGGGTCAAGATTACCAATGACAAACTCAAACAAGGATGACGTAAGGAGAGGAATGGCTAGAGATCCGGAGGAGTCTGTAGTTATGAAAGGTGTAGAGGGTGGAGGGCTCGAGGGAGAAAACACTGAAGAAAAGTAGGTGTAGAGAAGGTCGCAGGATTGTTGTGGGGAGTTGGCAGTGGAGTCAGCGAAGCTGATAAAAGAAGTGAGAAATTGAGTTGGATAACGAGAATTGTGAGCGTGAAACCAAAACGATTTTAAGTTCCCGGTGGCAAGGGCGGCTTCGACGCTCAATAGGTACCTTTTACGCGCTTTGCTGACCATTGACTTCACAGTAGAGCGTATAGCCTTAAAGTGAGCAAGGTCGGCGTCATTCTTAGAAGGCCGAAACTTCTTCCGCAGTGTATGTTTCAAGCGAATGTTAATAAGAATTTCCGTTGTGAACCAAGTTAGGTACGAACGTAGGCAGAGAGGAGAAGAAGGGACATAACAGGAGAGGAGATCAGAGAGGATATAGTAGAAGGCATTAAGAGCTTGATCACACGATGAATTGCTTAATATACGTATCCAGTTGAAGGACGCTAAAGCTGAATTCAGACCGTCCAAACTGGCTTTGCGGAAGCCATGTTCATCAAGGAAGTGCCCTCTCACCACTTGGCGATCATTCCATTTTTGGACAAGTTGCTCGAAGTCAATTTTGCTATTAGATGCTGTGTAGAGCGCTGGACGTTGGATGTCCCGTGTGACGGTGTCCATAACAAGAACAAAGGGATGTATCAACGAAGGTCTCAAATCTAAAATTTACCGCAATGTCATCCGTCCTGTCGCTCTCTATGGTTCTGAGTGTTGGCCGACTATAAAAGACAATGAACCGCGTCTTGCGATAATGGAGATGAAGATGTTGCGTCGGACTAGTGGCGTGAGACGTTGTGATCACATGTGAAATGAGGATATCCGCGATCGTTATGGGGTTACACCGATCGTGGAAAAATTGCGAGAGAGGCGTCTTCGATGGTATCATCACGCAATTCGTGCTAACGAGAATTCACTTGTCAAAATTGGTCTGAACATCGAAGTCGATGGTAAATGACCAAAAGGCAACCCAAAACAACGGTGGCTTGATACACTGGATGGGGATTTAAAAGCCTCGAGATTGCACCCAGATCAGGTATGCAATAAAGCCAAATGGCGAAACCGATCACGACGAGCCGACCCCGCTTCTGAAAGGGACAAACACTAAAGAAAAAGAAGAGATTTTTTATCTTGTTAAATTTGTCCTCCAAGGGCCCTAAGGAGATGTTGAGAAAGGTGTGTTGTGTACGGTGATGGTTCATCTTCCGCACGAGTCTGCTGCTTGGTTATTTATTTTCAAAAAATCAAAAAATTTGGGGATGAAAATATAGAATTTTCCATTGTTTCTGTTTAACTTCAAAATTACTTCCCAACAATTTAGTATAGTTAAAGGCACAATACAAGGCTTAATTTTAAGAAGATTGGAAGACTGAAAGCAGTTGAGATACACCTACAACGTTCGTAATAGTTACAATCAACGCCGATCGTTATAAATTAAGTTTATTATTAATTCTAATTTAGAAGTCTTAAGTGTACTTAGTCGCTCTTACGTCTATAG
This sequence comes from Hermetia illucens, assembly GCF_905115235.1. NCBI lineage: Eukaryota > Metazoa > Arthropoda > Insecta > Diptera > Stratiomyidae > Hermetia > Hermetia illucens. The sequence goes on from NC_051852.1 coordinate 10,505,934, forward strand.
TAAAAATTACAGTAAGTCATATATATTTTAACCTTTCTTTCTTTTGTAAATTATCACATCTTGGCTGTAGAGTTTGTTTGTTTTTTTTTCTCATTTGTTTTGCGACAATATGTCCCTTTCGATCCTAAAATCTTATAAAAAAATAATAACAAACGAATGATCATTCTCAAAACAGAAACACAATATTAACCGAACGAAAATAAAAAGGTTCCATAAGCTCAGACCAAAAAAAAAAAACAAAAAAAAAGGATTATTCACAAGTATCTAAACCTCAATACTGTTAAGGCTGCCTGATGACATATTCTCGGTATGACTACCGAGTCGATTGCGTTTAATCGGTGCAGCCCGGACAGGCATTGGTGACCTCTGCACTCGCGGACTACTCGGTATACCGAGACTAGTGTGACTGCTATTATGATTGGTCGTACTGCCGGAGGTTCTTCGAGTTCGTCGCAAGGATGGAATCCTCGTTGGAATAACACCATCGACACTATCGTGAGGATGTGGTGAGGGTGGCACATAGTGCAGATCGCGAGCGCTTCGTTCTAACGTTCGTCGACCACTATGTGAATCGAGTCCTTGGGCTGGTGTTTGGAAATGGTTCATATGATGAGACATTTGATTGTTATTCTGAGGAGACATCCCTCCACCCGCTGCAGGTACTTGGTGATGCTGTTTGTGAAGCATTATTGGCGAAGACGGAGGCAAGGCTGCTGTGTTGGGATGCATCTGATGCTGGTGATGGAATGGTTGTTGCTGTTGTTGATAGTGATGATGTGGGGGCACTGGGGGTGGTACTAATCCGACTCCGCTTCCTCCTCCGCTGCCGCTACTTCCACTAGTCCCTCCAGATCCTCCAGTCTGCATCTGATGGTGGCCAGCAATCGGTGTCCCCGGGGCGGTGGCAGCATTATTCGATGTCGGCATGAAGCGTAACTCCATCACGTTGCGATTCTAGAACATTCACGCTGATTTCTAAACTAGAAGCAAACACTTCAAAGTCGTACTAAGGTTTTATTTTTCTACGCCACACTGTCTTGTTAGTACTACTCCAGTGATATGAAAAGCGGACGAGCCAGTGATTTTTTCAGATGGAGTCGAATGAGTTGGGGATTCGGAATAAAATAGCAGAGATGCGATAGAATGAATCAATAAAGTGCAGTTTCTTGCGCTGGTTAGATGTATTAGTTCTGGTTAATCTATGTTACGGGAAGCGACAAAATTGATTGCTGAGAAATCCGGTTCAGTGAGCAGATATCATGGAATTTAATCTATCAAATGCAACGAATCTTCATTTCTGTACTCTAGTAAACATACATACTCACGAACAACGGATTTCGCACCATCAACTGTGTTATTTATCTACCAAATGCATAATAATAGTGAAGTACATGTTTGAAGCAACAAACCGAAATGACATCTGTAGGATTTATCAGGATTGGGATTCAAGGATGGTACTATTGGAAAGAAAGAAAAAATCCCTTCCGTAATTTAAATCGAAGAAGAGCCGTAAAGGAGCCACCACGAAGTCGATAATACTCTTCCAGGTGACGTCAAAATATTGCTTACTCATCCCTATTAAAGCAGCAGCTTGTGGTGAGCGTCAATGTTCACTGAGGACCCTTTCCCGGAAGTCATAAGTCGACAACAAAAATTATTTGAAACCAGAGAATAGAATGAGGAAGCCATTGTGAGGACGTATTCCATCATAGTTTTACCTCACCCGACTCTCCAAAAAAAATTCTTGAGATTAGGTCCACTCAATACACAGAAGCTCGGACGAGAAGAAGCATCAGCGTGTAACCACAAAAGCATGTATATTCGGAGACTCCCGGAAGCTAACCACCTTCCAAACTGAAGGCCTCCCTGTGTGCAATTGCCAAATCAGGCATTAAGCGCGTCCCTTCGTGCGGGTAAGGGGACGCTCGGTCGATACATCAGGAAATGTACGTACATTGGCATGCCTATGCACAGGGCGGGTAGGTGGGAAGTAAACGCCCACCCATGGATAAAAATTGACTATGGGAAAGACAGCCAGAAATCAAACCAAATATGGAGGATTGGAAGGGTTTATTTTGTTTACGGTGCAGGGCTTCGGAAACCCAGTACCGGTGGTTTTTGGGAGTGGGCAAGTGGGCTTCCGGCCGTCGATATCAAGCGACCGTAATACCTCAGTAGTGGAAAAATTGGCTACTTTGGCATCTAATGCTACAAGAGATCTTAGTGGTGTGGAAATGAGATCTACACCGGATCCTTTTCGAAAAAGCGCAAAACTTAGGAGCTCACCACTAAAGGCAACTTTATCCCTAGGCAGTCGAGATTCGTCGAGGAACTCGGAAAGGAATTTGGAGAGTCCCAGGACTGACATAACTATCGATACTGTGAGTTCATTAAAGAGAGGCGGAATATCCACCAAAATATCAGGACTCTGATAGGCGGTATTAAGTTGTCCTATATTAGAGCGGTAGAGGAGAAAAATCTCCAAGCGTCATGTGGCATAGTTACACGGGAGACGCAGGTGACGCCAACTCATCTTACGTTGAGTTGAGGTGAGAACGCGGAGTAGGGATGGAATAAGCGAATCCCTTGGTGTCCAGCAAGCAGCTAAGAAGAAAAAAGACTCATCGCCAAAGAAAGCTGCACCGGCGAAAGTTCCGAGTATTATGGCTCCAACTGTGACAAAAGGGAAACAGCCTTCAGCTCATAAACCCGAAGAATGAACAAAAGTGGGCTGCAAAAAACGGCACAAGGAGAAAAAGAAGACTCATCCGGAAGTAATCATTATTTCCAAGAAAGGAGATATGTCCTACGCCGACTTCCTTCGGAAAGTCAAAGCCGATCCGAAACTGCAAGATCTGGGTGGCAGTATGAGCCGTATCAGGCGTACGTAAAGGGGATCTGTTGCTGGAACTAAACAAATCTAACGAGAAGATAGTAAATAGCTTTCGCGGCCAAGTGGACAAGGCGTTAGGTGAACAAGCAGACGTGAAAGCTCGGAAGCAGCAAATAGTGATCGGATGCAAAGACCTAGACGAGGTCACATCACCAGAGGGTATCTGTGGTGCGCTAAAGAAGAAGACAGTGCCATCAAAAGGATGAAAAAGGCATATGGAGGTACACATACCGCTATTACTAACTTGCCGGTGGAATCAGGTATTAAACTGATTACCGCGGGCAGGATAAGAATAGGTTGGGTCGTGTGCCGACTCAGGGAGCAAATATCTCTGAAGAGATGCTTCAGATGCCTCGATTTCGGTCACTTTGCAGCAGCATGTACTAGCAAGTACGATAGACCGAAAAGGTGCAGATAGTGTGGTGAAGGGGGCTACCTTATCAAAGACTGCACTGGAGATCAACGATGCATGTTGTGCAAAAGGAGAACTGGAGTAGATGACCGGCACGTTACAGGTGGTGGCAGGTGCCCGGCATATAGGAGGGGGGTGGGTGACAGACTCATCGGAAAACGCGGCGATATGGGTATGTGGACGGCAGGTCATTCAAGAAACAATGGCATTTCCGGGAGCCGGCTTGGTACGGGCGAAAATCAACGGTGTCCGCATCTACAGCTGCTATGCTTCTCCTAGTGCAATATTAGCGCAATATGAGGAGATGCTAGACGGCTTGATGTCGGACGCTGGAGACCACAGTCCCAAAATCATTGCCGGCGACTTCAACATATGGGTTTTAGACTATGGGAGTCATGTGACGAACACCAGGGGCCAAATCTTGCTTGAAACCTTCGCGAAGCTGGACATCGTACTCGCCAACGTTGGATGCGTGCCCACCTTCCGAAGCAGAGGACATGGCTCAATCGTCGATCTAACCTATCTCAGTACCTCGTTGGCGAGAGGGATGGTCTGGCGGGTGAGTGAGCACTATACCCACAGTGACCATCAGGTCATCTTTCTCGACATCGGGAATGGGGGAAACGACACTCGAGTGAGCATCAAAAGCGGAAAAACCAGGATAGCTGGGTGGTCCACTGGAGCTTTCGAGAAAGAGACATTCCTGGCAGCTTTAGTAGGAGGTTACGATCAGAAGGGGACAAAACAAAGGTACAAGCGGCTATAATAAAGGAACCCTATGGAAATCCTAACAAAAATGTGTGGTAACCGATCCTACAGGAGGGAGAGCTTTGTGGGCATGCGATTACCGGGAGAAACCCGTGATAGTGAATGCAATAAATAGCCGAAAGAAGAGGCTAGGGCCACGTCTATTCCGCGACGTAATACTTTGCAGTGGTTCCGCGGGGAGAAGAACATGAGTTCACCCCAGGACAAAACAAAAGACACGACAGACAGTAAGCTGAACATACCATAAGGCTATATTTTTCACAAGACCGTAAAAATAACGAACTCTGGGGATATGCTAACGGAAGGAAAACTGTTCTCTATGAGGTAGGATAGAAATGAGGCTTAGAAGCACTTGCTTCATGAGAAAAAGGAGTGTAATCTGAAATTTTGAAAATGAAGTCATTGCCCGTCGAGTTGAGAAGCTGATTCGTCGATGTCTGATATAGCTCATCCGAACGGTCATCCTGGCCACCTTAACATTTACGTGCATTAGAAGCTAATAAAACCACGAACTCTTTTGTAAATTCGCGTTAGATTTCTCTACCCCCGAAGCTGCGTTTCAAAAGGTTACGAATGACATACGACGCAGGTCCAGCAAAGTAGGCGGCCTGATGTGATTATGCCTCAGGTTAAACTTGCATAATTCGACCAGTCCTCAAATAACCTCCTTGTGGTGGCCGTTGGAAGCTATCTTCGGACGGGCCAAGAGTGTGTAGGGTCGGGCTGGGAGCAGGCTCATGTATCTGACGAGGGTTCATTTGCCTGATGGTCATGTGTTAGGAGCAAGCGGATTTGGCGGGGGGATGAGCTAAAGCAACTGCCCGGGGATCGCTCCCCTTGCAATGGAGAAGTTGCTAACAGGACCATAAACCAAGGTGTAATGCTAGCCGTGCTAAACAATGGTGAACATTCTTCCCGATCTACTAGTAGGACCAACATTGATGCCAGTCATATCACCGTTGTGCTAAAACCAACCGCAGGGATCTCTCGGAGTGAGGCAGCAGACGAACTAGTGGTTTCCAACTTGGAATTCCTTATCGTCGAGCTGTGTGTAGCGAATTCCAGCCATAGTACTACTAACCTAAAACCTTCGATGCCAGAGGCCTCCTCAAAAGCAAGGGCTGACAAGAATGTTGGTCACCAGAAACCGGCTAAAAAGCGGAGGCCCACTGGAGTCCTGGTTACTAACCAGTACCAGAACACCATACATATTTTGAGCAAGATTGCAAAGAATAACGGTACGCTACAGTATCCGGGGACCAATTATCCAGTTGACGCCGCCAACGAGACGATCGCTCGTCCGAGGAGGTCTAACGAACCTACACAGGCAGATCATGCTGAGGGTAGCGCAGATGAATCTCCAGCACTCGAAGTGCGCCTCATCTAATCTGCTGGGTTTTCTCCCAGAAAAAGACATAAACGTCGCACTAATACAAGAGCGAACCATCAAAGGGCTCCAAGGCAAATATTTTAATTTATTCCGCATCACAATAGACAATGATCGGAACAGACCTAGACCATGTATCCTCACGAGGAAGAGTCTGCATGATTTTCTGTGTCCGGATCTGAGTTCCAGCGAACTATTCGTGGTGAAACTAGAGCAGACAACAAAGAAGACTACCCGGCTGATAGGCTGCGACACCAATGCAAAGGATACACTTTGAGGTGAATCATTCTTTGATTTTATTATTAACATAAATCCATCGGTGTGTAACAGAGGTAGTTACCAATTTTTCATTTTCCCAACTGCGAGAACTGTGACGGTTGGGAAAAGGTCCTTGATATCCCCTACTAACCGACAATTGGATTGTTGGGGCGGAGAACTGGAGTGTGTCTGGCCAGAAATCCGTTGGGCACTTTTTAGTCTAGATCTCGCCGCAGGAGTCTCCAAATCTAGGAGACGTCAAATCTAGAGATTGTCAGGAAGATCTGCTGGAGGAAGTTTGATCAAGTTACCGAAAACAAACTTTCCGCTACGCAAATTGGTAAGATTGGCATGACAGACCAATTGGAGTCAAAGGTCAGGGATTTGAAAAAGACATTCCAACCGCCTTTAAAGTTTCATGCCCTACTAAATATAACAAGAAGATATTGCCACCGTAGTAGAACGAACAAAATTGCAGCCATACATGGGCTGCCCAAAAAAGTGCAAGTCGGCCATCAAGCCTGCCAAGAGGTGGTCCTGGTTGGACTATTACCAGAACATTGAATCCGCCAAATTCAGTAAAATTCTATTCAAGAAACATTGGAGCCCATCCTTTCTGAAAAAGTCGGAAACCTCCTGGACGAAATCTTCTTCCCCGCCAGCGATAAGGACTGTTACTTAGAGCCTTGGAGGGTATACAGCCGCTCCAGGGATGTGAGACTATTGAATCGTTAATTACCGAGAATAAGATTGGCTGCGCTGTAAACAACTTCTCTGCATACAAATTACCGAGCTCAGATGGCATAATGCTAGTCATGCTACAGCAGCAGCAAAGAAGGATTGTGACGCGGTTTATCGAGATTTGCCGGAGCTGTATCTTTTTGGAGTACGTACCACAGTCCGACAGTCCGGAGGAGGACTTTCGACCAATCAGTCTTATTTCTTTCGTGTTGAAGACCTTAGAGCGCGTCCAGGATATCCACTTAAGGACAAAATTACGGTCTGCGCAGGGCACTGGTCTATAGGGGACCTTGAATTCGCTGAGATGGTGGTACTTTCAGCACTACTAAATTTTAGGGTAAGGGTAAGGTCATTTGGAAGATTGATGCGTGAATGATAGAAAAATGGCACCGACACCAATCTATGAACATGCAAACTAATGGTGCAACAAACATCCGTAATGAAATACTGAAAGTGTTCCTACTTTACTAACCGTATCTCCTTCCTGGGCCAAGGGATTTGGGGTGATATTCATCCGGTTGATACCATTCATCGGATGTGACGATTTTTGATGTTCCAAATTTGATTTGTTCTCATCTGAAATGAAAAATGAAACATGTAAACTTGGCAAACTCCTTAATAGTACCAAAATGTTGGGCTAAAATTCTATAGAAAATTGAGCCTTTAGAATAGAAAGGAATTCCAAGGATGAATTAATTACCTTCTCGCTGCGTATTCTTCTGACGCTTAACACAATAAACAACGACCACGCCCACCAAAAGCAATAGTCCCACAACCACTCCGCCTGCGATAACTAGGAACATTGAATTATCGTCCTGCGATGATTCTGAAGCAGCTACCACTGTCGGTGTGATTGTTGGTGGGGGTGTTGATGGCTCTAAAAATGGGCAAATATGAAAATTGAATCGAAAAATTTAAAAAAAGAAAAATTACTCATTGTTTTCCCGGTTATGATCGAACTGAAATCCGAAGCAGCTGAGGCTGTAAACGATTGAAGCTTAAACTCATATGCGGTCCCTATTTCAAGCATATCAATTTTGAACTGTCGCGTGTCCATCCCGTCTATTGTAGCCTTCGTATACTCCCCGGCTGTGGAAGCTGGCCGGAAGTAGGCATAGAATCCATCAATTGGGGTCGATTTATTGTCGGGTAGTGTCCAATGTAGAAGGATCTCAGTCTCGGAGATTCCTTCAATTTTCGTTATTTTCGGGGTCGGTAGATGATTTCGTGTGATCCCCAATTGTGAGGCAGCTTGTAGTAGGAATTTGCCCGAACTGTTTCCTTCTTTGTTATCATTATTCGAGTATACGGCCAATATTCGGAATCGATAGTAACGATTCGGTTTTAGACCCACCACGGCGGTGGTGAAATTCTTAACACCCTCCATGCTGCGATCTCTTTTTCCATAAGGGATGTCATCGGTTACTGTTTGCCAGTTCTCACGCGGGATATTTCGTTCTGGATCGCCCAACATTCGATATTGGACCTTGAAGAATTGAATTGGAAGACCATCGTTCTTGGGAACGTACCATCGAACCATAACTGAATCGTCGTTGAGACGCGTCACGTTTGGGCGACTTGGTGGAATCATGTTGGCTGAAAATGGTGGAAGAGTTTGTGAAAAGTGAAAGGTTCAAAATTCGGGATTACAAAAAGGAATTGGAAACAAAGTCAAACTTTTCATGCCATCAAAAATGAACTTCCAGTTAAGTAAAAAACTCTAGTAGTCCCCGCCTTTCTGTCACTAAACCCCGCAGTGACAATTTCAATTTGTGCCAAAATCATTCAGTCAAAAACTAAATTTCCTGTAAGCAAGTAGTCCCCTCAAAAATATGCCACCAAAAAAGGCCAAAAAGGGCAGGGGACGGAAAAAAGGCAAAAAAGGTGGTGGAAAAACTAAAGCTCCCATCAACTGGTCAGACGATGCTCATTTCGATGAAAACCGGGCCATGATCTACATCATACACACAACGGAATGCCCAATATTCCTGGAAAAGGCTCTGGAATTCCAATCATTCCTCATGGCTCAGTATCCGAAAAAAATCTTTCAACTAATCCTCAACGACGATGGCAAAACAAAACCTGAAGATGGAGCATTTGAAATTAGTTTTTCACAGAATGCAAGAACGGAACGAGTTGAATTGTGGTCGGGGAAAGATAAAGGACCTCCCAGGCGAGAAAAGTTTCCTAAATCCTACGATCTATTGCTGCCCGAAGTCGACAAGATTTTGAAGAAGATTTATGTTGAGCAGAAGTCTGAGAGGGAGTCGAATGTACCTTTTATAGATACAGATGACGAAAGTGAGACCAGACAGGAGGCAGGAGCTGGGCATGTAATTCAAGATGTTACGGAGGGTGAGACTGCTACTTAGGCTGAAATATGGGTGGTTTTTATTTTTAAGGTTCAAAGATATTGGAAAATTATGAAACTTTAGATTGAATAAATTTGACTCCCAAAATATTTTTAAGTATTGTTCATCCCTTAGGCTCCCAACAAAAAAGGGCTTACCTGTTCTTTTCGAATAGATCAAGGGGACTAACAGTTACCTTAAAGATCAGTAGCTTCATCACTACAAAATATGATAAGTATCTTTGTTGCTATACAACATTGAGGTGGATGTGTTAGATAGATCGATGATATCGAGCACTGGAAGAGAAAATAACTGCTTCCCGAAATAGTGTATTTGTATAATAAGACAAAAGCGGAAAATCCCTTCGCGGTTTATTAATTTTGAGCGTGTGTCTTCGACCAGAGCGTACGTAAGGTCTCTGTTAATGGGTCAGTATGCAATAGTTCAAAAATTGCTCAATTTTTATATTGGTTGACTCGACAGCCTTAGAGTATTGGCGATTCTTTTTCTAACTGACCCAGGAATCATGGAACAGAATTGTACTTTGCAATCGGAGGAATGGCGGGGTAGGGGCAAAAGCAGCAGTTGGGTAGGACAAGGGCGGCATGAAGCTCCTAAAGTCTTTGTGGCTTCAACAATTGCCGGAAGGCACTCAAGCCGTACTAGTGTATACCCACGGTAGCTCCCTAGATCCATTCGCTACGGCAGCCGACAAAGTACACGGGAAGCGCGCCCCACTATACCCAACTACTCCCAGCCCCCCTTTTCAGCAGGTCCAACAATTTGTTTCCTCGCCGAAATGCAGCAGCAAACTCCACGCCCATAAAAGTCTAAAATATCGCATACACCCCAGCCAAAACCCAAAGATTTTAAGGCTACGCCCTAGAAAAGCAATTGCAGAAAATCGGCTACATAGGAGGCCCACGCACAATTGAAATTTTCCACGACCCCCGGTAGAAAAAATGGCCACAAATCGTCCCTCGTTGGAAAGGAGAGGCGACCCAGATTCAGAAAATCCAAGAATTTTAACGATACGACGTCGGGAAGAGGAGATATCGCGCAAAATCGGCTGCCTGCGAGGCCCCCGCAAAATGAAAGAAAATTGGAAATTTCCACGACTCCAGGTAGGAAAAATGGCCAAAAATCGTCGGATTTCTGCGGGCCATACCTCGTTGGAAAGGGGAGGCGACCCAGATTCAGAAAATCTAAGAATTTTCACGCGGAAATATCGCGGAAAATCGGCAGCCTGTGAGGCCTATGGAAAATCAAAGAAAGTTGAACATTTCCACGACCCCCGGGTAGGAAAAATGGCCAAAAATCGTCGGATTTCTGTGGGCAATACCTCGTTGGAAAAGGGAGGCGACCCAGATTCAAAAAATCAAAGAATTTTCACGCGGAAATATCGCAGACAATCGACAGCCTGCGAGGCCTATGGAAAATCAAGGAAAATTGGAAATTTCCACGAGCCCCGGGTAGGAAAAATGGCCAAAATTGCAAAATCGCCGAATTTCTGCGGGCAATACCTCGTTGGAAAGGGGAGGCGACCCAGATTCAGAAAATCAAAGAATTTTCACGCGGAGATATCGCGGAAAATCGGCAGCCTGCGAGGCCCATGGAAAATCAAAGAAAATTGAACATTTCCACGACCCCCGGGTAGGAAAAATGGCCAAAAATCGTCGGATTTCTGCGGGCAATACCTCGTTGGAAAGGGGAGGCGACCCAAATTCAGAAAATCCAAGAATTTTCACGCGGAGATATCGCGGAAAATCGGCTGCCTGTAAGGCCCATGAAAAATCAAAGAAAATCGAAGATTTCCAAGACCCCCGGGTAGGAAAAATGGCCAAAAAATGCAAAATCATCGGATTTCTGCGGGCAATAAATACCTCGTTGGAAAGGGGAGGCGACCCAGATTCAGAAAATCCAAGAATTTTAACGATACGACGTCGGGAAGAGCAGATATGGCGGAAAATTGGCTCCCTGCGAGGGTCATGGAAAGTCAAAGAAAATTGAAAATTTCCACGACCCCCGGGTAGGAAAAATGGCCAAAAATCGTCGGATTTCTGTGGGCAATACCTCGTTGGAAAAGGGAGGCGGCCCAGATTCAGAAAATCCAAGAATTTTCACGCGGAGATATCGCGGAAAATCGGCATCCTGCAAGGCCTATGGAAAATCAAAGAAAATTGAAAATTTCCGCGTTCCCCGGGTAGGAAAAATGGCCAAAAATGCAAAATCGCCGGATTTCTGCGGGCAATACCTCGTTGGAAAGGGGAGGCGACCCACATTCAGAAAATCCAAGAATTTTCACGCAGAGATTTCGCCGAAAATTGGCAGCCTGCGAGGCCTATGGAAAATCAAAGAAAGTTGAACATTTCCACGACCCCCGGGTAGGAAAAATGGCCAAAAATCGTCGGATTTCTGCGGGCAATACCTCGTTGGAAAGGGGAGGCGACCCAGATTCAGAAAATCCAAGAATTTTAACGATACGACGTCGGGAAGAGGAAATATCGCGCAAAATCGGCTGCCTGTGAGGCCCATGCAAAATCAAAGAAAATTTCCACGACCTCCGGGTAGGAAAAATGGCCAAAAATGCAAAATCGTCAGATTTCCGCGGGCAATACCTCGTTGGAAAGGGGAGGCGACCCACATTCAGAAAATCCAAGAATTTTATCGATACGACGTGGGGAAGAGAAGACATTGCGGAAAAGTGGGTGCCTGCGAGGCCGATGGAAAATCAAAGAAAATTGAACATTTCCACGACCCCCGGGTAGGAAAAATGGCCGAAAATCGTCGGATTTCTGCGGGCAATACCTCGTTGGAAAGGGGAGGCGACCCAGATTCAGAAAATCAAAGAATTTTCACGCGGAGATATCGCAGAAAATCGGCAGCCTGCGAGGCCTATGGAAAATCAAAGAAAGTTGAACATTTCCACGACTCCGGGTAGGAAAAATGGCCAAAAATCGTCGGCTTTCTGCGGGCAATACCAAGTTGGAAAGGGGAGGCGACCCAGATTCAGAAAATCTAAGAATTTTCACGAGGAGATATCGCGGAAAATCGGCTGTCTGCAAGACCTATGGAAAATCAAAAAGAATTGAAAATTTCCACATTCCCCGGGTAGGAAAAATGACCAAAAATGCAAAATCGCCGGATTTCTGCGGGCAATGCCTCGTTGGAAAGGGGAGGCGACCCAGATTCAGAAAATCCAAGAATTTTCACGCGGAGATATCGCGGAAAACTGGCTGCCTGCGAGGCCCACGGAAAATCAAAGAAAATTGAAAATTTCCACAATCGCCGACCCGAAAAAGGGTATTTATGGTATAATTTAGAAACACGCATTTGACTGACATCGTCCTCAACATACCCGGTCTAATGATAAGACCCTCAGATATCTGTTGTTGCAATAGCTGCAGATTATTATTATTCTGTTAAGGGAAAGTCGGACCGCGTCCTTGAAGAACTATTGTGCCCCTTTTACTGGTGATTGTGTACCTACCTATTGATCATAGTATCTCGAGCAGGCCTATAACCGTTAGGAACTTTAGTATGTTCGCTACTTCCAGATCGTAACAGAAGTGAAGTGAAACAACAGACAATCGGAAACTAGTGTCACATATACCTTTGAAGCTACCAACGCGCCATCTTGTGGAAAAAATATTTAAGTGAGAAACGGAGAAATAAAGAGAACTACCACGTGCGACTTGTTTCTCTTTTCCCATTTTGAAAGACATTACCCCCAACCAACTCACTGCATTCCAGTTGACAATGTCAAGTTGGAGAGAGATATTGTTGTGTAGTTTTGATAGAAGACGACATTTTCTGTGTGAATTTCACCGCAAAGAAAATTCCGGTAGTGATGACGCTAACGGCTGCCGAAAAAGAAAAAGCAGCTATTGCCCGATACACTCAGGAAGAAAAGGATGTTCTGTTCGCGCTCTTCAAGGAATACGAAGAGGTGATTGACATCAAACAGCGGAAGAAATCACGAAGGAAGACTATGGAAGTCAGGCAATGCTGGCAGGAAATATTGAATTCATACAACGATGACCCTCGCATCACAACTAGGCGCAATTTAAAGCAGCTGCAGAAATTCTGGTTGAATGCTAGGTGAGAGAGCGTTTTTTTATGTGGAGTGAAAGTCAGTGGACGCCTGGAAGTTTAATTTTTGTAAACAATAACAAAATCGCCAGGTCTGACGTTAGGTTTCAATATGGCGGGTGTAGAGAGAATGCGGTGAATGCAGTTGCACAATGCTAAGTGGCAAGAGATGGCGCTCGTGCTGATAGCTGAGCGTTTATTGAATCAGAGCACCTGACGCTTCGACCGGGGAAGATGTAAATAAGGTTATGGAATTTCAAATTTCCGTTAAGAGGAAGGCACGATAGAAACAAGACTCTTGCGATTAAATTAGTTGAAATCTGAGCGTGTAGCATTGAAGAAGGAACAAGTGGTTCTCGAAATATCGGTCTATGCGTATTAAAATAAAATACCAACAAAACAAAATGTCCAAATCTTTTCAATTAGGACTCTTGCTAGCGATTTCCAGATGCAACTAATCAATAATAATAATCATTGAGACAACAATCCATATTGGATCAGGGCCTTGAAGTGTGTTAGAGCACTTCATTCAAGACCAACGGGACACTGTAGGAGGCAATGTGGTCAGCATTGCGCCCGCTTGAGATTATTACCCTGATTTGACTCAGGTACTCATTCACAGCTGAGTCGACTGGTATCCGATGTCAAATGACGATACAAATCTCACTGCCACCAGTGAGATTCGAACCGCGACCTTCCGTGCGGCATCCTTGTGCTCTAACCACGCAGCTATCCAGACACAACTAATCAAGTGGTCCATGATATTGAACGAAACTTTCAGTCCTTAATAAAACTCTTTTCCTATCTAACCCTAACTGAACTACCTTAAAAATAAGAGGAAACAAAAAATTGCGCAATATATGTAGAGAGAACCTATAGATTCAGTTTTGGAGATGTCGAAAATCATTCTAAGTATAGGAGAATGTGTGACGATAATTGAAGTTGAGGGACAGTCTCATTGCAAATGAAATGGGGATTAAGTAACATAAGGCACTAAGGCCAATACTCCCCAAAGGAGTCAGCAATAGAAATAATTTATCACGTCTAACGCTATACCTTTTTCTTAAGAACTTCCTTATATTCACAGGCTTCGCAAGCGCTTCCCATTTAGTGGTAGACGTAACTCCCCCACCCAATCTACAATCGTCCAAAAAGACGTCTACACTATATCAACCTCGACTCCTGAACCGCAGCTAAGACCAATCAATCCATCTTTACCAAGCAATCGAGTAAAATATGAAATTCAATTTGTTGACTCTACAATCTCCCCCGGAAACCTTCCCGGCAAGGATCCTAACAAACACGAATCACAAATCTCCATAGAAACCTTAAGTACCGACAATCTCTCCCTCAATGACTTGCTTGAATTCAAAACTGAAAATCAAACAACAGAAATTATGCAGATACAAGCAATAAGTGATAACAATAACGAAGATCAGGATATTCATAATGAGGATGTCGACGGTGATGATATGGAAGAAGATGGTCCTGGTGATAATCAAGTTTTCTATGAAAATGAGGTTAGCGAGGACGAGAACGAGGAGAATTTATCAGTGCCTCATCGACAAGAAGACATACCCAAAGGATCACAGCAATTACATCATGAAATTGGCACTAACACAAATTTGCCTAGTGAACAAATTGTTATGCGCCAACCATTGGACGAAAGGATAAAAGTTTTTCGGATTAGGGAGGCGGAGTTTAAATGTAAGGAGCAACAATTGAGATATGAGAAGCAAAAAGTGGAGTTGGCTAAGAGTGAGGAGGAGCTAAGGTATATGAAGGAGATGCATCATTTGCAGTTGGAGGAGATGAGAATTAAGTTAAAATTGTTGAAAGATAGTGGCGGACAAAGTAAATGATATATTTAAGGATAATAAACCGTTTTTAGTCTATGCAAACGTATTTTTTTGAACTGATCTATATTGATGCTTTTGTGAAGATAATAGCTAAAATATTCCTGGAACAGAGAACACCTCGAGAGAGAGAGAGAGCAGGCTGATTTCTAATCAGATTGCCCCTGCCCTGATCACGTCAACACCTTTCGAATCACTTGCGAGTGTGACAGCGTCAACCGAGACTCAATTCGAAGGAGGAGCGGTCCGGAGAAATCAAGAAACTAAACACTTCCCCGTCATCGATGAACTAGTCTGGAACCGCTTGGCACATTACTTCGGGCTGGTCCTTTTTAGGGAGCCTTCAAGTCGGAGAAATCTTGACGTCAATGGCTGGGAAAAATAGGAAGGGAATTGGTATTCCTATCCGACAACAAGGAAAACCCGAAAGCAATGCGCAACACGGCCCAATTTGACAGTACTCCTCAGGATCTCTCTGACAATGTTGTCTACAGAGAGCTCCCCTGTGTACGCATGGAGTTCCGGACGAAGTCCATCGCACGTTCCACCAGAAAAAAAGAAAAAAGAAAAAAAGAAACAATCCATGTTGAGATGGATTTAGCCACGTACCTAAGTGGTATATGAGCTACGCAGCCTCTTGACCAAGTTTGTCAAGAGATTTACCATAGGCAGACGTCATACGCAAAGCTTATCATCTCTGCACTTGGACAAGGCGGTTATGAAACACTTCTTATCAGGCAATCAGCAAACTACGTTGCACTTATAACAAGATGTAAATCTAGGACGCCCAACGATTGCCATTAGCCGACTTAAGGCCGGAATTCCAGCTGCGGGCTTATCCGTTGCTGCTCCGATTTGCTCAAAAAACTCGTCTTCAAGTTGAAAATCAATGCAAGGTACTTAACAATTGATTTTGACTCTATTATCAATTCGCCGAGCGAACTGCGATGCAGGGTCGGGGCTCTCTTTTTGGTCAAGATGATTACTTCAGTTTTCATCAGCGCAAGGCTGAAAACAAATACGACTTACTCGTCGCATCAAATTTTAAGAATGCTTTGCATTTGTTCAACAGTGCGCTCGGCAACAAGTGACGCAACAGTATGCGCCAATCTGCAAGACTCTTCTGGAAAGTCGTGTTCTAGCGGAGTATCGTAGGAAGCACTCCAGATTTCCGGCCGTAAGATGGATCACTGCCCTACTCCCGAGAAATCGCTATCCTCTTCTGGCCTCTTAGCTTTTCATAGAACAAGGAGCGATCTGTAAAAGGTAGCCCGGTGCGTGAAGTGCATTTTCAATTGAGTCCAGGATGTCTGTCTATCTTACGGAATTGAATGCATTTCTGAAATCAAAACTGACGAGGAGCACTGCTCGTCGAGATCGGCGGTTGAGTGCCCCAGTTCGATCAATCGCATCCAGCACCTCCATGATAGCACCCAACGTGAATCTCCCTGCTCTACAATCGAATTGTCTTACAGATAACCGCCGCTCCTGGCTCCAATCTACTACTCGTGATGGCCTTTCCGTCTATGCCAACAACGATCAATATGCAGACGTTACTTCATGGTGTCCTTTCCCTTTGCTGATTAGCACAAGCAATCTTCCAGTAGCAAGATCCTTCAAGCAACTGTGGAATGTGCCGAGAAATAGGTTTGGCCAATGGTCGAACACCAGCTTATAAATCTCTACCGAGATACTATCAGGGCCTGGCGCATTCCTATTTTTCATAGAAGGAACTTTCCCTCCAAGTTCTGTCATGGTAGAAAACGGGCAGTCCTCCACGCTATTGTCAGACCCGTACAATATAGGCCATCTGTTCGGCATTAAGAGAGCAGGGTTTCCATAGAGCCCCGATTTTCCGAGCGATAAATTTATAATTGGATCCCCACGGATCCCTATTCACTTCATCGACTACGTCCTGGCAGCAGCGAGCGCTGCGGTGTATCCCTTTAGCTGGCCTGCTCCCTGTCATTGTGGTGCATGCCTCCTGCTGGGCCTTTAAATAACAAGAAAGTTTGTCACTCCGGAATATGGAAGCTCGCAGATTCTCATTATAACTGAATTTACGACAGTGTTATCTACAACGCCACCATCCTCGAAGTGCCCTCCAGTGTAGCGCTGTCTATTCCAAGAGCTTCGACGAATTTCTGGATATTCCCCTTTCGCAATGTTTAACACCCAGATAGAGGGCTGGGATGATGCACGCCGAGAAATAGCGTCAACCATGCGATATATTGGCGGCCACCTGACGAGAAGTCTTCGAGAATTCGCCACCTATCCACCGATGGTATTAGTAATTTCGATACAAAGGATACGTTGGGGACGCTCACCTCGCAACTTTCGAGTGAAGCCGCAGCATTGACGCGGATCTGATATTTAAAACTACGAGCCCCGTACTCATCGCAATTCCCAGGATCTGTTTTTCTCTGGAATCTGAATGGAACATGCTCCTTTCAAGCGTCCTAGTATTAAAGTCACCTCCAACCAAAATTCGCTCTCCGTATCCAAAACTATGCCGCCCGGAGCATCGACCCTGCGTCAAAAATTCGGCATAGTCTGATTCGGTGCTAGATAAACGCTGAAAAACGGTATCCCTAAAAACCGAATCTAGACAAAGTCCCTCCCTCGACCTTGGGGAAAAGCCTGAAGTTGAACGCGCCAAACCCAGATGGCAACAATACTCAATAATCGAAGTCTCATAAAACTGGGTCCTGGTACCTTACTGGTACAGTTTTTAGCTTCGGAGCGAACTCCGCTAGCAACTCGTGAGTGATTGCACCCCGGTGCATGTTAACGTGTAGGATCCGAGTCATGTTAGTCGTTTCTTACCCTTTTGAGTTCTACCCTGAAGACTGGACACCGTCTCAAGCCTATCCTGATTTTCCCACTGTTAAGAAGTTTCCTTGCGTTTTGCTCAACAACTTCCACCACAACGACTTTTTAGCTTCGAGAATTCGCAGAGGTGGTACCTACCGTACATTGGACAATCACACTTAATGGCCTTTTGCACTTTTTAAAACCTTTCCTTGAGACAATCAAGATCTCGGATTTGCAGAGAGCACGTAGGCTCTAGACTAGAAACCAAAGCCTTCTCTCGCAGTAGCCCCTTGACGCCTCGCAGAACATACTATTGTTTGTTGATTTCGAACCGAATTCAACGAGAACCCTGCCACCGTTTGATTTCCGCATGTTAACCCCAGCCTTCGGGCTTGATATTTCAGCGGATCTCGCTGAGGACTTTCGCAAATGTCTTGTCGTCGGTTTGATGAGCAGAGCCGAAAGTCAAGTTGCGCTTTCTCCCTAGTTCGCTCTGCTACAGAATATCTGCGATCCGTTTGGCGCTTACGATGTTCTCAGTGGAAAGTATGGTTGTTTCTGTTTTTCGTGCAGCTTCAGTTACTGTACATGACCGTCTATAGAACTAAATGCGGTCCAGAAGTTCTTCCAGTTCCATCACCCCCTCATTCACGTTTTTGCTGTCGTTTTTCTGGAGGAAGGTTGCAGATAGCATGCACTTCACAATTGTCGCACATTTTCTGATAAGTATTTTTCTCTTCGATTTTAGCAAGGATAATTGACTGCATTCCCACTCGATATATAACCAAATCCATCTCTCCAGTTTCAGCAATGTACGTTCGGCTTCTTTCCAGAACAGGAACACTGCAGGATGCTGGAATCTTCGCCCCATACCGGCAGTCACATCACTTTGCGAGACTTCCTATTTATTTGGGCGTATGTCATCTCCTTCGCTAGGCGCTGTGGTGAACGACGC
This sequence comes from Hermetia illucens, assembly GCF_905115235.1. Lineage (NCBI taxonomy): Eukaryota > Metazoa > Arthropoda > Insecta > Diptera > Stratiomyidae > Hermetia > Hermetia illucens. The sequence continues at coordinate 10,524,461 of NC_051852.1, forward strand.
ATTTTCGTACTGTGCCCAAACACCACCAACTCCGCTTCCTTCCCCATTATTTCCTCAATTTTATTATTTTTAAACTCCATGGAAATGATACTAGTGCAAAATGTGCAAGGGAGCGCGCCGTAATAGTAAGACACGAATGAATCCTTGGGGATAAAGCTCCTATCCTAGTTCCTTGCAGTCTTAGTTGATCTCAGAATTCACGAACTGCTCAGCGCTCACTCGAGAACCCACGGTCTACTAACACCAGTTCAGAGTGCACTACTCAACCAGGGTCCCGAAAGGACCGGCGTCACAACCAATGCCTTGACAGAGCTAGGCTCACATCGTCCCATCGACATCTCCATAGATTTATTGACGGCTCCGTGGACTTTCAGTGTGTATCGGCCACTCCCGAATCGGTTTTCACCTAGATACTTTCTCAACACTACCTAGGGCGCAGGTATATTGCTAGGTGATCAAAACTACGTGGTTGGACACCTCGGGGACGCCACTCTCCATATCGAGAGCGACCCGTTAAATATCGTAGATTATCCCTGAAGCGCTGACCATTACCAGAGTGATATATGAGAGCGCAAAATATTAAGTGGTGCAACACGCTAAAATTTCGGACAAATTCGTCCTTTCGTCTTTCCTCAAACACTTTGAGTACGCTAATGACATGAACATGCTTTCATATCCAACCCCCAGAAACCAACGGAGTCGGGCCGAGGATGAACACCAGCAAAAACAAAGTCCTCAACCTGGCAGCCTACCTTGCTGGTGACCCCAATGTCAAGTTGAGGTTACTCCATGCCAATGTTGTCTCCGTGCTGCTATGAAAGTAGCACTCGAATGCTCCAAACTTCGTTAATACCTGTCATCGCCGCACCCAAAACAATCTCGAATGAAGAACTTCGTGGATGCACAAGCGAAGTACATGTGGACATGGCCACTTGCCAATAAATGCAATGGACTATTCCAACGTCGTCGAGGAATGGGCCGCTCAAGGAATACGTGATGCAAAATGATTGAGTAGGAGTGCAAAGTTTTCGGGAAGACCTGTAGTGTTGAAGCACATCTGATTATCGTTGATGTGACGCAGGGCTCGATTCCAGACAGTAATATAGCAGCAGCACCAACATTTTTCAAAGATATGAGCATAATTTTCTGCAACGAAAGCCTAGGCCCCGAAGTTTTGAGATGCTAAGGATGCCACTCCTGCCATAATGATAATAATATCAAAGGAGACTACACTGCGTCCTGATGAATATTGTGCAATGGCCACCCCTATGTCAAGTATTCATTCAAAATCTAGAAAATGACTTCTCAAAGGCAAAAACACTTTTCAAATTTTGGATGACTAAAGGAGTTCAGGGGTTTTCAAGTGACCTTCAAAAACGGTGACTAAGCTTCAAAACCAAAAGAAAATGGTGAAATTAACCGGCCCAGGATCATCGGAGAGGGAAGACGGTCCCTTTGATACTTCAATCTCTCTCGTGACATTCATCAATTTTATCAACAGGACAAATATTGGGGATGCGATTCGTCATGGATCACTCAACGCGGTGTTCGGTCTCGAGTTATTCGGCTCTACGCGCGTTAAATTTGTATTTCAGGTTTTGGGGTGGTTCCCACGCATTGGATTAAGGATACGCAAAATTTTGTGAATGGCATAAGAGGGACTGAAGTGCTAAAAGGTCCCGAGCACATCCTTTCCTTTACCTACCGGACTATTCCACACACCTCGATTCAAGATTTCCACTAGAAAGTGGCAGCGCACAAAGTCATGGTCCATAGGATGGTGACAACCCCACTTAACATTGTAGTGACTCAAACCACTCAATTCCTTCCAACGTCGCATGATCAGAAGGAGCCTAGACCAATTGCGAGAGGACCACTTTTAAAGCATACTGTCTACGTCTGCACTCACCCAACACGTTGTTATCTTTCAAACTGAGACTGAAGATGTAAAAATGCATGCCAGACGATGTAAAACAAGGACGCACACAACACTCACAGTCTTAGAAAGGAAAGGTTACTTACTGTTAGCGTACTTACGCATTTTATGCTTCTTACGCCCTTTACTTGTTTTTCCTGATTCATAAGGCGGTTTCGTTGGGAAAGGTCCTAACGGCTTTTTACCAACTTCTCCTGGAATTTGTTTTGGTATTACTTCCAGGATATTCCCACTGTTTGCCTGTGAAGTGAAAGAAAAATGAGGATTCAATTTCCTTATGCCAAGATTGGTTTAGTTCAAAATGAATACTAACCTCACCAACACTGTTCCTTGCGAAACATTGTACGATTCCAGCGTGTCGCTTTTCAACTGACTTGATTGATAACTTCCCATTTTCATGCTTCGCGGCTGAATCCCATCGTGTATCCGCTCCGTTTATCATCCAATATATATCAGGTTTTGGGGATCCTTTCGCAACACATTCTAGCGTCAAAGAGTTGCTTTCATTTGTTGATGTTGAAGCAGGTCCTTTCACTATCACTGGTGGCTCCAAGACTTCAAGGCGCACAGTTCGGACCAAAACTGGAGCTATTCCGTTGTCCAGACGACAAACATAATTCCCTTGATCCTGGTTTGAAACATTAATAATTTGCAAGCCATAAGGAAGCTTCGTTGCTCGACTGTGTGGGATGTCCATATCGGGACGGCTCCACACTGCTGTTGGTGGAGGATTGCCTATACCACCGCATTCCAGGACAACTGTTTGTTCTGGTCGCACCGAAATCTTTCGTGGAGGTTCAACTAGAAATTGGGGAGCTGAACGTGGCAAGTTCTTTACGGATAGTTCGATTTTTACGGGGATGTTCCGATCCATGGCGGCTATTGCATTTGTTGCGCGACATGAGTATTGCCCAGAATCCGATGGGGATACGGATTTGAGAATAAGGGCACCAGATGGAAGCTGTGGCACGGTATCGGACACAGGGATGTTGTTTCTGAAGAGGAAAGCATTAGCAATTAGAAGACGAAATATTCACTTACAGTACTACAATCAAATAGGGAATTCAACGAAGCTACTTACTTATAGAACGACCAACTTGGTGGCGGAATAGATGTAACATTTCCGCATTTAATTAAGACACTATTCTGTGGTGAGACATGCCATCGAATAACTTGATCTGCAGGTGGTCTTTCATCCTCATTCTCCAGACTTATGGTAGCTAGAGTCAGTCTAGCAGTTACTGATGTGAGAGCCGCAGAACCAAACCATGACACACATTGGTACTCACCAATGGTATCATCGCGGACGTAGACTCGGAGCTTAGAGCTCTTCTTGTCATCGTTTGTAATGTTATAAATGTCCTGTGAATGAAATTTTCATGATCTAATTAAAATAGGTTAACCAAAGCCTGCAAAAGTTATCTTTGCTCAAAAAAAAATTCACTTATACCGTTCTAACGTGCTACACCCTCTAATGATTCCTTAGTGCCCTAACGAATCCTTTTTTACCCAAAATTCAATCCAAAGAAGTTCATACTCACATTCGAGTTTATATCAATATATTTATCGATATTCGGCTCGGAATTGAATGGCCTGAAACGCCATTTCAAATAATCTGGTTCTAAGTTCAACTGGCATTCGAACACGACTTCATCCCCCTGTGGGGCCACTATCGATTCTGGAGAACGGACCATATGAATGCCAAAAGGAGATCCTTCCACGGCCGGTATCAGCGCCCTGAGTGATCCCCATTGCAATTGTGCAGATACTAATGCTAGTAGAACTATATTTATCAGTCTTTTAGGTTTGTCATATTGATTGCAGTAATTTCGCTGTATCGAAGGCATTTTGTTTGTTTTATTGGTGATGTCGTGCTGAGGAAGTCCTGTAAAGAAAAAAGACAAGAATGTTAGTAATGAACTATCGATAAGGCATAGAGTCTATGTATTTACGAAAAGGCTACTTTTGAAGACCTCCAAAAAAATATAAATTAAAGAGAACGGGAAATCAGGTGTGAAATATTCTTTCTTATTATATTGGGTTGGCTAATAAATTCCGATGAGTTGTGTCAGCGCACAGGCCCGTTACCCGTGGGCGATGTGATAGGTAGACGGAAAAGGCAGTGGATAGGTCACACATTAAGTAGGGGCGACAATTCCATTGCTGGCTATCCATGCAGTGGACCACACTGCCCCTCCCACCCAACCAAGGGGTGAATAGAAATCATATACCTCGATATTGGGGATGTTTTGTATAATACTGGTGGAACCCTGGGCTCATAAAAATGGTAAAAAATTAAAATTCTTGGGATCCTTTGGAAAATATCTAGGCTAAACAAGGAGATGAACCAAATTCGAAAGATGAAAAACCTTTTGACAGTAAAATGAACTCGGAAAATACCACGATCGAACCAGACCAAAAAAAACTAAAATTGCGAGTATTCAAACAATTTTGGAAGGAATTTGTCCAGTCCAGAGGTAATTCGTCAGAGGTTGTTTTAGTTTTACCTTCGGAGCAGCGTGGCCATACGTAGTAGCCAGATGTTATTTACACCTTTCTAATCTAACCAAAAACACAATTGATTGGAAATTATGGCCGGCAAAACCGCTTGGTCTGTACGTAGGCTGATCCCAATGGAGTTATCTATTTTTGTTGCTTGAGCGAATTCTGAACCCGTATCTAATTGATGTCTGTGTGGCGGCACAGCGGAGACGTGAACCAACCACTGCATCGCCGGCAATGTGAATGCCTCCACAGATGCACTGTACTACCACCGACACATCTGGCAGCCAGGCGCGAGGCCGGTGCGGTACGTTACCTTCTCCACCTTTTTGTCATGCATTATAGTTAGTCAAGTGCCGTATATTACAGATACAGTTACGCTTTGGTGTACCAGCAGTAATCATCACGAACCAGGGAATGCAATTTGAATCTGCTCTGGATGAGCCACCTTAATGGCTCGCGACGACCCGTCGTGGTCGCAATCCTTGTGTTTCGTCATCCTCGGCCTTCATGCATCCCACCGAGAGGAATTCACGGCCAGTCCCGTGGAGATGGTCTACGGAGAGAATCTGCGACCCTGTACTGGATATCAGGGCAGGATTAAGCTACATCAGCTTGCTGCGTTTGCTCAAGGACGCGGCTTCGAAACTGCGGCCGACTCAACCGACATGCTCGCGGGTTGTGATCAGAGTGGATGCACCATATGAGGGCTCCTTTAAAATCCTTGAGCACTCTTTCAAGCTCGACGTCTGGTGTGGACCCAAATTGGTCTCCTTGCCTAGCCTGAAATTTTTCGCAAAATTTTTGCACCGGGTTACGCTCCAAAATAGCGTTCCCAAAGCATCAGGTTCGTCCGGTAACGTCATTGGAGTTACTCCGCAAAATCCGCGTGGTTTAATCTGGGGGCAGAGTGATATGGCGACATAGCGTAGACATGAACCACCCACTGCATCGCCGGGAGTGTGAACGTCTCCACCCATGTGCTGAACTACCGCCGGCCTGGTACGAAGACAGTGCGGTATGATTTCTTCTTCTCGCCGTGACCGCTCGAGAGTGAGTTGAAAACGAAACCTTTTTATCGTGCATTATAGTTAGCAAAGTGCCGTACATTACAGTTCGGTTACACCTGCAGACGACCTTTGAGGAAAGTTGGACAAATTGCACCAATGCTTCGGAAAACATCCCCCCGAGTTAAATCGTTTCTAATTTTTTTGAAAAACTGATGCAATACACGCAAAAAGTAGATGAGGTCTTTTAATATAACGAAAAAGTGGACCATTAAAACCAAAACAACATTTTTGGCCACAAAATTCCTTTTCGAAAAGCACAAGGAACCGGACCACTTGGGAAGTAACTTACTTCCTCTTTTGAAGTCCACGGACTCCCCTTTTTTTGGTTAAACACCCAAGTTTGCAAAAAAGAAACGAAAAAGTTTGCCGACGGTTTCATCCAGAGCAGAGGCATCTCATCAGACACTGCCTCACCTCCGCCTTGGGAGCAGCGTAACCATTTGCGACTATATTTAAGTGGAGCGATTATCATCTGTCGTTACTTTCGGTCACGCAGTTCCCAGGGCAGAGGTGAGTCAGCATCTGATGAGTTGCCTCTGCCTGGACAAAACCGTCACTCAACTTTTTCGTTTCTTTAGAGAAAAGATTGCAGATTGCAGAGATCCTTATCCCGTTATATTAATAATATTCGAGGAATGGAATAATTGTGAATATAAAAGACCAAAAAACTGAAATATTGCAGGAGAATGATCATCCGAGCACAAAGATTATCAAAAACCCAAAATAGAGGGATTCTTCCGAAAGGAGGCGAGGAGGATCCCAAAAAGCCAGGGCAGAGCACAACATGAAAAATACAAAATCTGCCAATCAGTGCAGCTGCTACCTCAAGTTTGGTAATTAACCAATCCCTCCTTTCTCGGAATCGAATTTTTTGGCAGAAGCTCAAGATAGACAGGCTTTAAAAAAATCAGATTAATTGTAGAATTTCAGCGGGCCTGCTTAAGTTTAACCCCAGGCCTGGAATTTTTTCCTACGATCCTTCGCGTTTCCAACATGGTATCCTATGTTGGAAACGCGAGATATGTCCCCCAGAAAGTGCGAAATAATCGTACCTCTCTTGCTCTGGGTCACGAAATATGGTCCGAACCCTAATATCATTGGATTCACTGACAGAGTACTACGGCTAGAAAATAAGCAGTTCAAATAGGAAATTTAAAAAAAATATGGGCGATATCCAGACCTGTCGTTAAGGGGGGAGGAAGGAACGATTCCATGGTGAGATTGCATAGATATCCTGATTAAAGACGACTGGTTTTTTCTATCGAAACAGACGAGTGAGTGTCAACAGATTGAAGTTCAGATCATCTATAAATTGGCTTGGTATCCGTTAGGCAGAGACCTTTTGCAGACCGAATTTATAGTGTGTGGAGCCCGAGCCACTACTAAATTTAAAAAAAGACGTTAGTAACTGAGCCATCTACCAAAATCATCTGTTGAATTTTCTTCATTTTCTGAGCCCTAGTAGAGTTAGCGAATGTCTTGTCGCCCCCTGTTCATATATGCCAAAAAATCCGGCCTCCTCATATTGTCCTGATGATTTATGATTTCCTTCAGTTTCTTTCAACCCTTTTGACCAAAGATGGATCATTGCTCTTTGTTCCTCCTTAGCGTTAAAATGTCGAAAGCTGTAAAATCGTTGATTTCTACCCGGGGGCCTTGTTCGAAAGGGGAGGGGATCACTTTTAGGAAATGGTAAAAACTACAACGTCCTCAGGAACATCATCATGGAAAATTCATTACCGGAGCGCTCTTGCAAAACCTGAGTCGTCAAAAGGACGACCGAAAGGGGAGACTCATAGATGATTCATGAAGTGCATATCCTTTGACCAAGAAGACTATATACAGGAGGTGAAACTGCCTAGACAAGTCCTAAAATCTTGTGAGACTTTATAAATTTTTTGTTCTGCTTTTTTTTTGACTAGTTTCACCTTCTATAGTCTTCTTGGTTTTGGCATAACGTCGTCGGGAATCTTACCTTTCAGCTAATATATCCATGCTATCACTGATGAGGTAGGCAATGTAACTGGGGGCAAGAGTAAGCATACATGTGCTATTAAGGGCAGGATAATGATAACTCTTTAATTTTCCTATCAGATGACAGCCTTTTCGCAGGCTACAGTCTTGAGTCAAATCGCTCTTACTGTCTTATGTCTGGGCTGACTGAACTGTAAGTATAACCAGCAACATAGATACTGCTCCCGAGGTTTGAACGTGGATTTTCTGGGTTACGCTCAGTAAGAGTCGTTTAGCATCCATGATCGAATAAACAACATTGTCATCGGCATTTTCAGAGAAAGACTGGTGTCTGGCTACTGTTTTCAGCATAGTCTGAACTGAGATTTCGTTCAACATATTATCTAAGTCAATTCGCTGGACCATTTTAGTATCCTGGACGACATCCAGGGCAAGAGGTTAAGATACGGAACAGATCGAACCAAAAGGATTCAGCAAATTCATGTTCGGTAGCATTTTGAAGGACAACTCATCCAAAATCCAAAATTAGGATTTCCATGGAAAAGTGGATCAATGTTTTTTCACTTCGGCATTGAAATATGACCAAAAAAGCAAAATTAGATTCATGGGAAAGAAGAATCGACCCAATACTAGGAGAAAAAGAAAATCCTCCCTACATAAGTACTGCCTTAAGTTCTCTCTCTTTCTCCCTCTTGCGTAGGACTATTGTCAAACTATTGAATGCATCAGTGCATTCTAACCAAACATCCTTTCTTTGAATATAGAACGATCGTTGAAGCTAATAGTGCAGATACATTTTCTCACAAGCGAAGAAGACTACGAGCTAAAAAAGGAGTGCAAAGATAATGCAGTTCCCGTCACTTCATCATTAATCATGAAGAAAAGAATCAGCTGGACTATAAACAACTTCTCAGCATATAACTCCCCTGACTAAGACAGCGTAACACCCAATACAGAAACAGCAGGATAGGGTTGTTCCGTGGCTGATGAAGGTTTATCAAAACCGTATTTCGATCTACCGCCCACCTGTGAATGCATAAGGCCAGTTTTCATACCAAAGACCCTCAAACGTGACCATGAGCTCGCGAAGGACTTTAGGCCAATCAGTTTTACCTCAATTTTATTGAAAGCCCTAGAGCGTATCCTAGACATTCATTTAAGGATGATTATGAAAAGGTCGCTTTTCCCAATTTTCAATACGCCTACTTCAAAGATAAACCTACAGAGACTGCTCTTCCCGAGGTAATAAGTACGATTGAACGAACAATATACAACAAACAACACACAATAATGTTAATGCTAGATTTATCTAAGATACTCTAATCAGATTATGGAATGGATGATATTTCTTCTAAGAACTAAGGTAATCTGAGCGGCAGCGACTTCACCAAGGCAGCGAGCAGTGGACGCCCAAGAGTGTCGACATCTTCCCAACCCGTAGCCACTAATCATTGATAAAATCCTGATGAAAATCCATAGTGGTGGCCTGAAGGTGATAGCATATGCCGACGGTGTGCTAATATAGATATCAGGCAAATAGCCCACCATTATCAGCGATGTTTTGTTGGGCACGGCACCCAAGCTCCACCTCCCTCAACTGAACGGACAATCATTTTCACTTTTTTCTAATGTAAATTATCTTGATGGGATTCCAGACGAAGTTAACATAGATTTGTGAATCCAGAAAGACATAATAATTTTCTACGGTTGCAAAAAGTCCTATGTGAAAACTGACTCACGGTTTCATCCAGCGCAGAGGCAACTCATCAGACGCTGCCTCACCTCTGCCCTGGGAGCTGCGTTAGCGAAAGCAGCAACAGATTGTAATCGCTCCATTTATATATAATCGCACGAAATCCGTCGTAAGTGCAGACCTAAACCAGGCCGAAGTGAATTTGTCCTGAGTCTGCACCCACTTGATGAAACACCGTACCATATGGGAAGCAACTTACTTCGGTTCGATCCCTCATAAAGTGGGACTCCCAGCATCCTCAACAAAAAATGGTTCTATAGATGTAGAGTCATAGTTCGTCCGACCCTCAACTATGGTTTTGCTGTATGGTGACCCGCGATGAGGAGGTAATAATATGGGGCCACGCTAAGCAGATTCTCAAGAACCACAAGTGAAGGTACTAGGTTCTTGATCAACAGACGCTCACAACGTACTCTTTAATTTCGTTCCACTCGACATCGATTTGGTTCTCCTATGACAATCGCACAGAAAGCTATTGAGCCGGAATCTTGCAAAAGTTGAGAAGGTCAGAGGCTACCTTAAAATATGTACTGTTGAAGTAGCAGAGAAGGTGAAATCCTTATACACTTCCTAGAACGAGGTAGGGGACGCAAGGTAAAGCGTTCTTTGGCAATGTCAAAAAAAATCTTGTAACGCGTGGTAAGACAGTTAATATCTTTCCTGAACTAGGAATCAGAATCGAGCAGATTTTACTTACTTTCTTCATAAACAAAAACCCTCAACGTCAGGGGACCTTTGAAAGTGAAAACCGACAAACACGTCGTTCGTCGGAAAGCGCTTCTTAGGTCCACTGGTATCCTACTCAAGAGCCAATACCAGAAGGCCTTGCATATTCTCAGCAAGGTTGCTGAGGCGCTAAGTAACATCCGAAAAATAGTGCGCAGCAACAGTCAACCGACGGGCCACGAACTGCGAAACTCTTTAGCGACGTGGCCAGGAGCCACTTACGTGTGGCGCTAGCGGATGGTAATTCTGCCAGCGACAAACAAGCGCCGGAGGTGTGGAGCAGTGTTCAGACCAGGCTGTCGGGAATGGTCATTGGGCATCTCGTGGACACCGAAGGCAAACACACTGGACTCATCCCCTGCTTTGATTCCTCTCAGGTGGTCCGTGGGTTCCTCTAGAGACATTCTAGGTTCGTGCGTCGCTAAGATCAGCGACGCCTGGGAGAGCGTAAAGCTCAAGGTCATCCCTTACGACGAGATTCCCAGGAGACCGGTCGCTTGCATCTGGTTGCCGAAGGATAAGGACAAGCACGTCCAATTCCTGCGCCTTCAAACCCCCAGGATTCCCATGGACGACTGGGTTGTTATTAATGAGGAGGAACCTCAGACAAATAGCCAACCTTTTCTATTCCGTATAAACGAAGAGTGCCTGGAGGCACTGGAAAATCAGAAATGTAAAAGTAAAACTGTTCCGCTCTGCAAAACCGATCAGGACAGGCCTAGAGCATGTATTCTCGCGAAGAAGAATCTGCACGCTTTTTTGTGTCCGGACCTGAATTCCAGTGACCTAATCGTAGTCAAGCTGGAGCAGGTGGCGACAGAGAACGTGTATATTCCCTCGGCTTACAAGTCTCTCGACCGATCAGCTCTGCCAGAAGATCTGCAACATCTGACGAACATTATAGCAACAAAGAGAGTTGAGTCATTCTTTAATTTTATTATTACTTCAAACCTATCGGTGTGTAACAGGAGGAGTATAGCTACCTTCCATTCCTCCAGCTCGGGGGGAGGATGTCCTTGATATCACCCCAATAACCGACAATGGGATTCTTAGGGTGGAGGACTGGAGAGTCTCTGACCAGAGATCCTTCTCGGATCACAGTTGGATACTTTTCAGTATAGATCTCGCCAAAGAGGTCTCCAAACCCTTCAGAGACCCAGAAGCATCGACTGGAGAAAATTTAGTCAAGTAATTAAGAACAAACTCTCCAGTGAGCAAATTGGTAAGATTGGCATGATGGACGAACTGGAATCAAAGGTCGGGGCTCTGTAAAAGGCACTCGCTACAGCCTTTAGAGCCTCGTGCCCTACTAAGTACACCAAAAAGATACTGCCACCGTTGTGAAATGAAGATTTCCCAGGCTCAGGAAGCTGACCAGAGAAATCTTCAACATTTGCTACACCTGGTAGGACTATTGTCAGAACATCGCAAGCACCAGTGAATCCGCGAGGCTCAGTAAGATTCTGTCCAAGGAATACAAGAGCCCATCCTTTCTTAAAAAGTCGGAAGGCTTCTGGACGGAATTTTCTAACGAAACCTTGGAGCTGCTGGTTCAAACGTACTTTCCCGCCAGTGAGAAGGACTGTGAGTTAGAACCTTGCTTGGAGGGTTTGCGGCCACCCCAGCTGTGCGAGACTATCAAATCGATAATTACCGAGGATAAGATCGGCTGGGTTATAAATAGCTTCTCCGCATACAAATCTTCAGGCCCAGATGGCATAGTGCCAGTCATGCTACAGAAGCAGCAGGAAAGGGTTGTCCCGTCGCTTATTGAGATTTACCGGAGGTGCATCTCTTTAGGATACGTACCGCAGTCCTGGAGACGCGCACGAATGGTTTTCATACCGAAAGCGGGCCTGCGCGATCATCAGTCTGCGAAGGACTTTCGACCAATCAGTCTAGACCTCTTTCTTACTGAAGACCCTGGAGCGCGTCCTGCACATTCATTTGAGGACGATTATGGAGAGAACGCCTTTCTCTAAGTTCCAGCATGCCTACCTCAAAGAAAAATCCACAGAAACCGCCCTCCACGAGGTAATTGGCACGGTTGAGCGGTCGCTGCAGTATAAGCAGTATACATTAGTTGCTTTCTTGGATATAGAGGGAGCTTTTAACAACATTAGTCCCAACGCCATCAAAGAAGCCTTGACCAGTAGTGGACTGGAGGGATATGTTACGCATTGGATTATATCCATGCTAAGTGCCAGGATAATCCGGCGGATCTGGAAGGCATCCACTTGACCAGAGCTGTGAACAGAGGCACGCCGCAGGGTGGCGCCGTCTCTCTGCTCTGGTTAATATAATAGTAATGGACGAAATTTTACGGACATTGGACAGCAGCGAGGTGAATGAACAAAGATTGGTTCTGGATTGGTACCTGGATGTAATCCTGGATTTAAAGCTAAATTGGAGATTGAACATAGAACTGACGGTTAAGAAGGCCTGTATAGTCTTCTATGCCTGCAATAGAACCTTTGCCAAGAAATGGGGTCTCCGGTCGAGGATGGTTCTCTGGATGTACACCGCTGTAGTGCGTCCGATCCTAACGTACGACTCTATTGTATGGTGGCATGCTTTGAACAAAAAATACAAAAGGATGAAGCTTATTAGGATTCAAAGAACCGCGTGTGTAGGTGATAATGGGGCCCTGCACTCCTCTCAATGTACTCCTGCATCTCCTCCCCTTTGACGGATGATGGGCAGCGAAGTCCTACCGCCACAGCAAGATCTTAGACGAAGTACCTCGGGAAATCTGGGCATTCCCCGTGGACTATGCGACACGCAAGCTGAATTTCATATGAAACTTTGCTAACGACTTTCCCACCAGGTGTTGCAAGGTTATGGACTTAGTATTCTTTACCAACGGATCAAAGGTGGCCTGTGGAGTCGGTGCATGGGTTGTTTTCGAATACACACAGTGTGTCCAAGTGGTATAGTCTCCCAGGTTTCGCCAGTGTATTCCAAGCAGAAGTACTGGCGATATTGGAAGTCTGTCGAAAGCTGGAGCGAAATTCGATCCCCAAGGGTAGTATAGCCATTCTGACAGACAGGCAAGCGACCACATCTTCCAGGCTGGTGGGCAGTGCAGAGACGCGCTGATCCGTCTGGGTTCCCGGGCATAGGAATATAGAGGGGAATGAGCGGGCTGACAGATTGGCCAGGCGAGGCTCTGCTCTTGGCAGCCCTTCGGTGAATACAGTCGATGTTTCACTGGCGGCTGTCGGGGGCCGAGTTTACTGCCACTACCTAGCAGCCGCGAGCCTTTGATGGCGAAGGCTTACCAGCTGTGCCAAGTCAAGGAGAATTTGGCCTGCCTCTAACATAGCCTGATCACGAGAGAGACTGTGCCAGACGCGTGCAAATGCATTCAAGATTACGGCACGGGACCATGCCGTCAGGCTCGGCATACACTATAATATGCATTGCCGAAGCTGCAAAGAAGGAAGGGGAAACCCTCATGCACTTTCTCTACAATTGCCCAGCTCTAGCTAGAATCAGACTACGGACACTGGGTAACCCATTCTTTGGGGACCTCAGAGAGATTTCTAGCTGCAGAGTGGGAGAGCTGCTTTCTTTCGTGAATGTTACGGGCTGGCTCTGAAGATCTGAGCCTGCTAGACTCTGCCTCCCTGTTCCTATAACAACAGTCACGTCTTAGGAGTTTGTGGCATCAAAACGGCGCACCAAAGCGCTAATTGGGCTCCTCGGAGCGGCCACTGATACCTCGTCAACGCAAAATGACATTGATTCCACCGTCTCCTGAAATAACTCATCAACCGGATAAAATCGCCCAAGTAGCCAGAGCTGAAAGTGTCATCACATCATCACAGAGGGTTCACCAGTTGCAGAACGAAAAAATGATCGTCGCCAGGAATATTCGCCCATGACAAGTTAGCCTTCAAAATTGTAATCAAGTAAGGCATTTGTAAACGTTCAAACAACCCACGGGCAAGCCCTATTCACCTGATACCCAAGGAACACGATGTGCAAGGACTATGTGGCAGCTATCGGGGATAGAATAGTTTCGCATTCCCTGACCAGTACCCGATAGCTCATTTTGGATGTCGTCCATTTCGTCAGTGGATGAACCTTGTTTTTTGAGATATTGTAGCTGTCTACAGCATAACACTAGCCATCTAGGGACTTAAGGGTATTCCGATACTCGTTGTCATCACTATCCTTATCAAAATGATCTTTGACCATGGGAAAAATCGCCATTTATCCTTATCTTATGTCATTGAAATGAACAGAAATCATCGTTTGCTTCCAGGATGCATAAATCGAAAAAAGACGCAAAACGATTCAGCAATGTGCAATGTCTGGCCCGAGAATCCATGTCCTTGTTCATGAACGGATAGCAATATTTGCTGGAGGCTAGCCGGTTCGCTGTCTCAATGCCAGGGTGCGCAAGGTCATACAGCGAGTGAAACAGCTCCTTACGAAAACCGGCTGGAATATATGGCCTAAATGAAATGCTTTTTTGGCGGAGATTCCGCAGTGAACAAATGAGTCAAAGGAGGAACTCTTTGAGCTTATATTTGGAGTTCGTCATCCTTGTGAGCCACAGCGATTGCCGAAAAATCGACTGCGGCTGGGATGCTGATCTCGAAGGCCTGGGATAAAGTATCAAAGACTAAGTTGTCTCTACCGGACATATTTCGGATGTCCGATGTAAACTGGCTTATGAAAGCTAAGTGCCAAAATTGGCGCGGATACACTTTGTCGGGAGTTAAGAGGTTTATGGTCTGTGAACAAGGTAATGGTCAGCCTTCGAAGGAAAAATGGAAGTACTTAATCCTCAGGTACGCGGCTAGTAATTCACGGTCGTAGGCGCTGAAATTCCGTTGAGCGGAATTCAACTGCTTCGCGAAAAAAACCCAAGGTTACCAGCATTGATTCATCATTTGGTGAAGAGCAGCGCCTACTGGGATAACTGAGGCATTGACGAACACGGCTCATCCTATGTTTGGTCTTAGGATCAGACAGGAAGGAGTTAAGTAATGCCTGGTGGTGAGCGGCTTTGGGCAGGAAACGCCGGTAGAAGTTTACTCTAACTAAGAACCTTTTAAGGTCTTTGATTGTCTTTGACAGCGGAAAGCTCGCGGCCGCCTGCACTTTGTCTGGGCCGGGTTGTATGCCATCAGGGATGATGGAAGGGCTTAGAAATGTCATCTGGTGCTGGAGAAATTTGCACTTCTCGACGTTGAGAATTAGGCTATTATCAAGGAAGCATTGAAAAATTCAGTCGAGATGTGTCAAATGTTCGGACTCGGTGGAAGGTGGATGCGACCAGAACATCATCTAAGTGGAAGAAAAGTGATTCTTGGGAATCGACTGGAGGAAGTTTGATCAGGTTGTTAGTGCTAAATTTCCCAGATCTCATAACAGTGGTATTTGCACCATAAACGAAGTACCAAAAGCTAAGATCATAGAAGGGGCAATAAGAGTCACCTTAGGAGTCCCACGCTCAGTAAAATACAACAAAAAGACACTACCAGCGTGGTAAAATAAAGATCTGTCTAATCTTATGAAGATCACTAAGGCGGTCTTTAATATCTTTTATAAGCATATATATTGGCAGCTATGTAAGGCCTGTATTAGCTGAGACTGCAGTTAAAAAAATGAATGGGCTAACAATGAAAGTTCACAATCTACGGTAAATTTGTGAGGATTATTAACATACTGACCAAAGAGCCTTTCCTAAAAAATTGGACGATTCCTGAACGGAATCTTCTGGCAAGATTCTGAAGTTCAGTTTAGATGCATGAACATAGCCACCGACTACGATCAAAGCCAAATGACTTGCTAACATAAAGGATGCCTGAAGATATAGGAGGAGCAGTCAGTTCCTCAGCGAAGTCAACCAAAGTGATGGAGTGAACCACAGGGTCTTCTCGGAAAATCTCAGTCGTAGCTTGGCTAGAGCTGGTTTTAGTGAGTAAAAATTCCACTCTCAGGGAGCATGAACCCTGAGGTAAGGCTTTTAAAGATTTCCACCTCCTCAAGGTGCAAGAGGACTGCGAGCTAGAAGAGGAATTTGAAAATTATACATTGAAAGAAAGAATTAACTCTAAACTCTAAACAACTCCTCAGCATATAAATATTCTAGCCTAGACTAATAAAGAAGCAGTAGGACAAAAATGATCCGTGGGTGATGAATGTCGATCAGAAAAATATATTACGATCTGGCATCCACCACACACTTGGAGATACATACGGCCAGTTGTTATACCGATAACCCATCAGACATGGCCATGAGTCGACTTAGGACATTATGTCAATCAGTTGTACCTCCATTGTATTGAAGACCCTAGTGCATGCCCTAGACATCCATTTAAGGATAATTATGGAAAGATCGGCTTTTCACAATCTTCCAATACGCCTACCTTAAAAGCACACTTACGGAGAGGGTTCTTCACGCGATAAGTAGTACAACTGAGAAAACAATATACCATTAGCAGGTGGTGTTTAGGTGTCTACCTTAGCTGCCTTTCCTGGATAAAAAAGGGACATTCAACACGGTAAGTACTAAATTTTTGCATTGGAATTAAGGTGGTTCTTGATTAGCCATCACCTGACCAATTGGAGAAAAACGATCCCTCACTTTTCTAGTTTATGAACCCTTCTTTTTGGACTAGCAACTAAAGTTCACAATCTACGGTTTCTTCCAGGGCAGGGGCAACTCCTCAGACGTTGCCTCACCTCTGGGAGCAGCATAACCGAAGTGGTTCAGATTAGGCCAAAACTTCTAAGCGTTTTTTAAATTGAATATGATTCGCATTTCTACCACCTTTGCGAATTCATATAAGTGAGCAAACAATACCCTCGAACCACTTCGTCACGGTACTCCCAGAGCAAAGGTGAAGCAGCGTCTGACGAGTTGGCTCTGCCCTGGACGAAACTGTAGTCGTCTGGGTTTTTTGTTAGTACTAAAGGTATTCAAAATACTCTATTGAGAGTAGGGTTGGATAGGTGTCGAGCGGAATAGATAATATTTAGGTTATAAGCCAGGATAATTCAATCAGTCACTTAACCAGGACAGCGAGGAAGGAGACGCCCAGGACCTCACCATCTCCCCGATATCCTAACTACTAACTCTAAACAAAATCGATAGCGATGAGTTGAAGGTATGTGGACGATGTGGTGACATCGATATCAAGGAAGTTTCCCACCATTATCTGGGAGATTTTGTTGGATGCGTAATTTTGAGGCCGCAGGGTATAGTTTTAGCATTCAACTAAAATCAATCTAGACAAGGGCTAAGACAAGGATACCCGAGCTTCATCTCCTGTAATTAAACTGACAATCGCTCTCACTTTCTTCTAGTATGAAGGATCTTGATATTATCCTAGATACGAAGTTGACATTGATCTGCGTATTACGAAGGCCGCCATAACTTTCTGCGCTTGTAAAATTTTTTTTGAAGATGGTTCTATGACTGTAGAGTCGTAGTTCGTCTGGTCCTCACCTATGGTTTTGTTGAATTCCAGAGATCCGCAGGTGAAGGCACTACGGAGCTATGTGGTCTTGCCTAACAAATGCCCTTAACGTAATCTTTAATTTCCTCGCACTCGACATGGGTTGGTCCTCCCACCACGCTCCACGGACAGGGAGCTTTTGAACCGGAAATTTGGGAATGCTGACAGGATTAGGACCAGACCACGTATAAGGTCTGGTGTACTGTCGAAGCTATAGAGAAGGTGAAATCCTCATGCGCTTTCCAGAGCGAGGCAAGGAACACTAGGTAAATCATTCTTCAGCCACTCAAACAAGCCTGTAATGCATGATAAGACAGTGAATATCTTTCGTGAACTCAAAAGGCTGCCTTAAGAATCAGAGCCCGTCAGATTTTACTTACTTTACTTCATAACAGTCGTGGCCTTGGGAGTTGCGGCGTCAAAAGGGCGGACCACAGTGTTACTTGTCCTTCGCTTCGGGGGACGCCCATTTTACCTACTTGTCTCTCCTTTAAAAATTGCTATTTCTTCAGGGCATATTTATGAATTTAATATGAATTTTGTGGTTTTTCAGGAGCCCAGGATAATACTCAGCCAAAACTAACAATTACCTTCTTATTACGTATTTTGGGGTTCCCATTGTACATAATTGGGCCTGTTCAGATGAATCTTTCTGATCCAAGTCTAGGCATATTTACAATTATCACATTACCAAAAACAATGAACTGAACGTGTCAAAAACAAAATAAATTACCCATAAAATGATCTTCCAACTTTTCACAAGGCTGCAAATTGATAATACTAATTTCTAGGCTAATTAAAATTACAACCTTTGCTATTCTCGTGCTCACATCAATTTTATTTTTAGCAAATTTCTACCGCTAATTAGAAAAATTAAGGCTACTCCGTGATGTTTCTGGTTCACAGTTTCAACTTAAGAATTCTAATTTCCTCCTAAAAATCATTGTTAATTGCTCAGTAAAATTCCGGCGAAATCAGATTGATATTTAAATGTTCGCCATTTGATCTGTTGTTCCTATTTTTTTTGGGGGTTCTTTTATTAAAAATATAATTTGATGACCATTATCGGCGACTGTCTGTCGCGATTCCGTAATACGATTTAGATAACAATTTAGAATAATTTGCAATCGAAAGAAAATGTCGGAAAAAAAGTCACACGATGGCATTCAGTATATGCAAAAACGGTCGATAAAAATCTTCAAGACATTCATAAAATTCTTTATTGATGCATATATTAAAGATTTAAGATTAATGCGCGGACCTGCGTCTGAGCCGCTCCTTGTGAGTCAAAGTCTTGACTTAAGTCTCAACTTAAGATTAATCTTGAGATCTTCAGATATTTGAAAATAACACAAAATACCAAAAAAAAAAAAACAGAATCAAAATATTTAGAATAAATTCCCTAAAAGCTTGGGGAATGTCATAAATTTCGCAAATTCTTGAGGAAGAGGCTGAAGCTGAAGAAATTCCAATGATCAAAGTTGTACCACGGAAAAGAGGGCTGACAAAAAAAATCCCAGATTGAGTCACTTTTTGTATTCCTGCTGTCATTCTTTGCCGGCATGACGACCAGAAAACAGGTTCCTCTATTCAGTGTGAGGCTCATTTTTTTTCTCCAAAAATCTTGCGCTAGTTCGACGCGGAGCGTGTGTTATTTCTTCTCACGCGCTGCGGGCGAACAAAGGTGCGTAATTTTTCTATGCTGAGACAATGGGCGTTTTTCACAAAATACAATCTTATTTATAGTTCCACATAGTTGATTGGGTGAGGTGGTCTATAAACGACATCCCAAAGGTGATCTGTTCAGAGCGAATCATGCTCCGGGGTAATCACAAATCAAGATTCGACAGAACAGGTGTAGAATTAGATGTTCCAATCGGTTTTGATTATTGCAAACGTCTTCAGGGGCTGCTTGGATGCTAGATGTTTCCCGCTAAGCTTCAAGGACACTGAACCATTGAATATCAATCAAGAATGCCTGGACCATCTTCAGAGTACGCACTTGAAAAAAAAAACGTCCAAAGGCCGAACACAATTTATCTTGGCATCCAGACCATGGTTTAGTAGACATCTATCTTCGTTGTATCACTGGTGGTGCACCACCGTGATTATCGAGTTCTCCCCAAGCAGTCAAACGTGTTCATACAGGTTACTGCGATTAAACCGTACATTGCGGCCTCACCTTTTACTTAAGATATTACGATCGTGTTTATAGTTTTTTGCACATTCCCCAGACTTAACTTCTGATACATATTTCGTGCATATCTTACCCATACGTTGGCATATGTGCCTGGATATTTTGCGAGGTACTCCAAACTTCCCAAGGTACCTAAAGCGTTCCGTACATAATCTTTACGCTCCTCGGGTTCAAAGTAAGATTTGCAAAAATACATACATAAATCATGGCTCCTTTCGTTCGGCCATTTGAATGCTGGGCCCTCCCGTTCAAGTTCCAGGTCCACTCCCGGATAATTTGTTTTTCGAATGTCGCCACATAAATTCTTGGGCCAAGATTGAAATGGATGATGGTGATTTCAAGACTTAACGATATGAATTTTATATGGTTCACATTTCTGATATCGACTTGCAAGTCTTGAGGTATGCGTTTGCGGAGAAATTAATGTTGAAAATTTTTGCTAAGTGAATCAAACAGGATGAACCGCATTCCAATGTATGAATTCCGTTTTCGACCTCGCGTTATTTATTATGAGTTCGGAGTAATTTAATAAATCAATTTGATAACATTATTGAAAAATTGTATATCATTATTGGTGATGGATGCACCGAGGAGTAGCTATGGAGGCTTCTTTGATAAGTTCACATTGACTGCACTATACCAGCGATTGTTGTCTTTCCCCTTCCCGATCCCGACCACGACAAAAAGATCCTTCTCTACTTTATGAAAAACAATGTTCAGAAAAAGGGATAATCTGCAGCTCCAGACCATCCGTTGGCCTTGCTTATAATGTGGCTCAAATGCAGAACAGAAGGGGAGTAATGAAATTGTTACCCTTTCTAAATATGTGACCCACTCTATGTCACCTATGTCTGTGTGCCACAAAACACCAATCTTAGACAGACTACCTCCTAAAGCACCCCCCCCCCCTACCCCTATTGCGGCTAGGACACTAGCCCGGAACCGTTTAACATATTACCTCAGGCGAAATAGGAGTACACACCGCGTAGCTCAGGGGAACCTAAGCTATCGTCTCTCTCTCCTAACCATCTCCCTATTTTTCGCCTTAAGAATGCTTTGAGTGTAACGTGACACTCTGATTCACGGGTCCCCACTGTACAGGGTAGTCTCAATTATGATGTCCGGAGTCAATTGGCACCCTATGACCAACAGACAATGACGATTGCGCTCCCACCTTCTACAGAAGAAAAAGGTGTGGCAGACATCGTCCATCACGGCTTTGCAGTAAATGCAATCGATTGGCCATAATTTTCCGATTGTGTGCGGGTGAGGTTAGGTAATAGTCAAACTCACCGTGCTTTCAAGTGAACCACCTTCGCACATCTTTGATGAGATGTGTGATCCATGTACTCCTCGATTCCCTTTCTCAGGTTTATTGTCATGCGTTGAGAGTTCTCTCTTTACAAACAATGACTTTCTTGTTTCCCCTCTTCTTTTCTGAAGTCTATAAAGCTCAGCTGTGGAGACTGGAGAGCTATAAAAACAACCCCTACTACCACTATTACTGGCTTCAACAAGACCATCACTTCACCCACCTGAATAGGAACGACTGTGGTAACTCTCCCAGGATGGCAACTTTCATTTTCTCGAGAGCTAGAGAAATTCTATGCTCAGTCACTCATCTGCTGGCTCACAGCATCACCATTCTCAGTGAAGGTGGATCACAAAATCATTCGTGTATGTACCAAATGCAGACTATCGTATGAGGCGTTCTACAAGTCCGGACCAAGGGCAGATCCCTGAACTGACTTCGATGTGGTCCTAATCTACACTGTCCTTTCCATGTCTCGTAGACCAGGGCCCGGTACTTTAAATAGTCCCTCAATACCCACATATTATGGTGAGAAGTCTCACGCAGAACATATTCCGTCAGTCAATCTAGGCATTGATGATCTTCTCCAGCAGTTTCCCCACTCTATCCAACACACTGAGAGGACGCTCTGCTGACGACGCCTCGGCTTCGCCTTTGCCTTGGTTTATCAACACAAGCGTCGCAACCTTCCAGCGAGGAGGCAAAACATCCGCATGAATGCGATGAATAGGAAATTCGAGATATACCTTAATACAAGTTTCAGCACTTCCCTGAGAACACTATTCGGTCCCGGTGCCCTTTTGTCCTTTATTAAAAGGACCCTTCTTATCGGCAAAATAAACTCAGATGGGGTGCACAGAAAAGAATATCTGCACAACTTCTTCCATTTTCACTGCTTCCATAGAATAGGGTTATCGATTAGCCCCCAACCTTTTCACCAACTTACACCCGATGCCTCAAACGTTTCTGTTGATGTGACTGACTAGCTCCTGACAGCATCGTGCTTTTTACATGTTGATTTCATGGCAGAGTTCCTTTTTAGCTTTTTCATAGTTTTTAGTGACCGGCATTTATCAATTCTGTCCAGGTAAGACTGAAAATATCCATAGTCGCTGAGCAGCTGGATTAGATAATAGTCCACCTCACTATTTCAGTTGAAACACGGTAGCACGTCTTTCTGAGATTTCTGCCATGGAGAGCGATTGGATGAACGAAAGAGCGATAGCAAACGGCAAACATTCCAGCTGCTACTTTATCTACGATTTTCCGAATCTGCTCGAAGAAGCTCATCTTCGTTTCTATCATGATGCCAAGGTATTTCACCCCCGAATTTGACACGACCATCATTTCACCAACCTGAATAGGGAAGACTGTGCGAACCTTCTCCTTTATCAGGATGACCACTATCAATTTCTCCATGTTCAGTCATCCATCTGCTGACTCGTCGTATCACCATTCCCAGCGAAGTATTTGACCAAATGCAGTTCATCAAGCATCTCGGCCGCAGCAGGCTATTGTATGAGGCGTTCCAAAGATTCGAACCAAGGGTAGATCTCTGAACCACCTCCGATGTGATCATCATATTATGCTGTCCTTCCCTCAATATCCACAAAAGTTAACCTGGAATACGGAAACAATTTCTCAGCGCCTTGAGCATGTCGCACCACCACGCAGAATTGAAGGCACCTATCGTCACAGGGAGCATCATACGTCGACAGTGGTAATTGTTGCTCCAGCCAATCTCACCTCTTGGACTACTTCCTCAAACACATTAGTTGTGAATTGGCCCGCTCTAAAATCATATTGCTTTGATGAGAACTCTTCCGTAGCACATATTTTGACTTAATGAGCTTCTCAAGCAGTTTCCTCGATGTGCCCAATAACGCTGATGGCCCGTCATTTTCGCCTTTGCCTTTGTTTATTAGTACGATCGTAGAAGCCTTCCAACAGCCGCTGTCAACCATATATTGAGTTCGCTGAATTGCAAGTCCGGCTTATACTTGTTTGGAAGCCATCCAATATTCAGTCACGGACATCTTGGATAACTACTCTTACGCCAGGCTAAAGGAGCAGCTCATACGCCGGTTGCCAGTGAAGTTGAATCACGTGCTGAACGAGTTGACTCTAACCAACCGTTCCTCCAGTCAGCTGTTTTGAGAAATGAGGCAGTTGGGTGGGAATAAGGTCGGCTCAGAGCTATTGAAGTCCCTATGGATACAGCGGCACTGGAGAGCACCCGTGCGATCTTCTCCTGCATGGACTCGGAGTCGCTAGGGGTGTGGTCAGCCACGGGCCAATAAAGTCCACCAGGTGTACATACACCCTATGGTCGCGGAAGTCTCTAAAGACACACGTCGGGAAGTGGAAGACCTGAAAACAATGGTGACGACACTTGCGGACGCAGTGTTCAAGCTTACAGCAACGGTCGGGGGTAGATCTCGATCGCAGTCACGATCGAGGTCTGTTTCCCGAAAGGAGCGCTCGGGTAGTCGCACGCTGGGACCCTCATCAGCCCCAACAATTTGCTGGTACTACCGTAAATTCGAAGCTCAAACGACTAAATGTACCACCGGATGCAATTTCAATGCTACAAAAAACTAGGCTCGCTGATCGACGTGGGCGCGGAGGTGTCGGTTTTCCCCATACCCCGTCCAAGTACATGAATACCGTAAAACTTGCGACTAGTTACCGCGAATTCTTCTACCATCCGCATTTACGGCAGGTGGAGATGAGTCTAAGATTGTTACGAACGTTTTCGTGGCGATTCGTTTTGGTGGACAATAGCACCCCCATTATAGGCGCAGACTTCCTGTGTCACTATTGGTGAACCTGCAAAACAAAGTCTTAATAGACCCCGCTACCTCCTTAAAGTCGCCAGGTAAAATTCCCACCTGAACAAACTCTTTCCATTTTCGAGGCCATTGCCGACCATCGCACTTGCACACTCCTTCGAAAATATCGCAACATCACTACTGAAAGTAGTTTCTCCAGGCCGGTTACGTGGCCGGTTTCGAAGCCACAGGTAGTTAGATCCAATGTCCATCGTAGTCGCTGTTGACTCTAGATATCTACACTAAAATGCAACAGATTCCGAGAAAAGGAGTCGCTGTTGACTCTAGATATCTACACTAAAATGCAACAGATTCCGAGAAAAGGAGTCGCTGTTGACTCTAGATATCTATAATAAGATGAAAGCGATTTCCAGAAAATGTCAACTCTTTTTTAAATCCTGGTCTGCCTGCGCCGGCGGCAGTGCAGGCCGCCAACTGTGTTGACGGAAGTATAGTGCGCCACCGGAGGCGATTTCATCCCCGACAATGCAGTCGTGGTTCTTGCCTCCGATGTGCCGCTACACTTGAATACAAATTTCGGCACTTTACTGAGAATACCATCCGATCCCGGTGTTTCTTTGCCCTTCATAGACAAGGCCGCATTTTTCAGTTACAGTGAAAAGTAGGCATTCCTCAGTACTCCCCCTTTTATAGGCAACATCAGCCCCGATGGGGTGCTTAGGGGCATTGGTGCAAAAAAAATCACCTGCACCATTCTTTCATTCTCACTGTTTTCATGGAAGAGAGTGATCAATGTGCACCGAGTTTTTTGGTAACCAACTTATACACGAGACTCCATGGATCAATGTTAATGCACTCATTAGTTCCTGCCAACAGCGTGCTTTTTGTCTATTGGATTTCTTGCCGGAGTTCCTCTATCATTCTTGTATTCTGCGGATTTTACGGTTATCTCATTTTGGCCTCTTAAGCGTTGCGCGGTTCGTCAAAGTCTGAAGCAATTCCTTAGTAGACTTGCAACAACAGCCGTCTACTAGTTAACATGTGACTACCCGTGATAAAGTCACCTTTTGGGCGCCGAAGTATTGCAACCTAAGGATTCAGTGGCAGTTGTTCTTTTCGCTTGCGCAGCTTGCTACTCGTTTAGCCCACTTGAGCGAGCTTCGGTGGCTGGTATCTGCCAGACGTCAGGACATTGGGAGAAGCCATTTGCCACTTCAAAGGGAATATATTGGTGATAACTGGACGTAAAATCTTCCAGTATCGTCTATTGTAGCACCGCTAATACTAAGAACTGCGCAGGGGTAGTGAAGCCTCTTAACTATTATAGGATGTTGAAGTATCGTAGCACTACCGATATTTGGGACAATAATTCCCATCCTGGCGGCCATCTCCAAAATTGTGTGACCTTTCAAAAACTGCACAAGGCACCCAAGTCATCTCCTTGGCCATGGCTAGCACCCGCAAGATGACCGTATCTTTCACCCGGGAGGCAGCACTGAGGGATATATTGGTATACCACAATGGTGAACTCTTATCTCGATACTGCTCGCTGAGGAGAAACAAGTGAGCTATTCTTTTTTGCTTTCATGCATATTGGCTTGTAAGACGTGGATAATGGTGTTTGATTCTTCACTTTTCGCAACTTTTCTCTGAACACCTGGCACCGCCCAGAACTGGGAACACAGACGACGATTCTTACAAAGAACAAAGAATTTTTTCGACGCAAAAGTTTTCGCCACACTAGATAACACAAAGAACGTCTATCCTGCCCTTGCAAGCCCCGGCTATGTGCCCGTAAGTCCAGGGACTCAAAGCAGCGGGTCGAAGCTGCCATTGGTTTTATCCCACAGATGCTCCATCCGATCTTCATCTTCCCGCAATGAAGAAATTGGCGCACTTTTTCTTAGGAACGGTGACAATTGGTAACTTTTGTCTTCCAGAATCGACAGGTGTAACTTTTTAAGGGATGCTTCCAATTCGATGATCTCTCTCTATGGCTAACTCCGCAACAAACCGAAAATGGTATGAATTTTAATCATTCAGTTCCACTATTACCTAGATGCGACCCCTACAAACCACCTGTAGACTTTTCCAGTTAACTTACGGGCTATTCACCCTTCCTGAGACAGAAAAGATTAGCTCCTTCGTAATGCATGACCACTAATGCAAAATGACTCTGTTTGACAAATCAGAGTAAGTGACGTTGAGTAAGTCACATTTTAAGAAAGGGTGACCATTTCGTTGCTCCCCGTGGGCTGGTCCTTGATGATCTGAGAAGTAAGAAGAAAATGTTTTTATCTAAGAAAGCGAAAGATGAAAAGGATTCTGAGGAAACGAAGTGAAAGAAGTGCTTCAGCAAAAATTATCAGAGATATCGGTCTATAACTCAACCATGAATATGGTGAGACTGGCATTTTACTTCTTTTGTGATAGAGGTAACCTTACTGCTTTCTCTATGGAAGTAATCCCCAAGCAGAAGTGAATGGGAATTCTTCAGTCGATAAACTATCTAAACGAGGAAATTAGACACTCACGAAAAAAGCGAAGCAGTGAAGTATTTCCTAACTATCACATGGTGATTACTGTTTCGATGTGAGAGTTACTATTTCTTGCACTTTTCCTCGAACCTGATTTAAGTGCACAAACTCTGAAAGATCAATGCCTTCCTATTGAAGAAGAAGCTAACCCACTAATAAATCCAATCCTGTAGAAATCATTCGTTGTTATTCAGCTAATCAGTTCGAAAAGTAGCCTTTTGTAGCCAAATACAAACATCCATGACTGAAACATAATTTTGACTGGTTCGGTCATGGACCTTTGTATTTAGCTTTATGCTGGTCCTGTTACAGAATGCTTCGGTTCCAATTGGACTGTTGCGTTGCCAAAACTCAAGTTATTCGAAAGTAACTCGGCAACCAAGGAGTAGTTAAGAATGTCAAATAATTATAATACCAAACTTGGTCATTCACTTCATTTTATCCAAGAAAAGGCAGACAGAAATCCGAGCACAATGGTCAATGAAGTCCAAATGGTTCAAATTAAATGACAACCATGCATCAACAAGTTATGTATACCTTTGATCGCTAGTGCTTGAGGACACTATTCCCCCAATCCTCTCAACCTGGCCATTGTAGTCCTGTTTAGAAAACAAAGCCGTGAACTGATAGAAACTTGAATCTCGCTAAGAACTTAAATTCGACTCCTCCTCTCACAGATACAATCGATGTCTCCCTGTGGATGCGATAAAAGTGAGAAATAAAAATTTGACGTCGATGACTTGGTGATGGGATCTTCCAAGGCTTAATTGCTGACATTTTTAAAGCGTGAATGGAGCCAAATCTCAGTTTTTAGAGAATAAGTTGTGCCAAATTAAAAAAGAAGGTAATGAGGAGTAAGGGTAAAATGATTGGCACTCGTTTTCGAAGAAATTGTAGTAGGGACTCCATTTCCTTCGACGTATGCATATTACTGCAGGGGCCGAATTTATTTGTGTTTGCTTTGAGGTGATATTTATGAAGTTAGCGACAAAAATCTGCAACCAAGGATATCCAAATAGATCGGAAGTTAGATGGAATCAAATACAAGATCACCAAGAAAATATTGGTTGAATCTTGTAAGAAGTGTGAAACCGGCAGAACTTTCAAGAATAAGCTAAGATTATAATAAGCGTGAATAAAGAGCCTTAGAAAAAGTATAAACAAATAAACCCCGTAGATTTGCATTCAATATACGGCGAAGGATTCATCGAACTTGGTTAGAAGGAGGAGGAATCACTCCTCTACCCTCCCCCATCCCATTCGACAACCCATAAACTCGCAAACACTTACCCCTACACCAATGCACTGCATCACATACATGGTACTAATACCAG
The DNA here is from genome assembly GCF_905115235.1 of Hermetia illucens. NCBI lineage: Eukaryota > Metazoa > Arthropoda > Insecta > Diptera > Stratiomyidae > Hermetia > Hermetia illucens. Next base: position 10,552,072 of record NC_051852.1, read on the forward strand.
AACTAATGCAGGGAATTTTTCTCACGCGCGTACCGAAAAAAGGTTGAATATGTGCAATGATCTTTTTCCATCATACAATTTCAAGCAATCCGCCGTGAGATGGATCTCCTTTCCGTAGTCTTCTTGTAGAGCCCTTAACAGGTTGTTGGAAAAGTTAGCCGTTGATTTTATTTCCGGAAACTTCAAATACAAAGTCCTGCCAAAATTGGAATTTGGAATTGAAAGGAACCTTCGGTCCAGATGGGAACTCTGAACATATGACCAGACAACACTCAGAACCTCATCACAGGGGTCTTGGAACTAGACTCAACCAGCGACGCATAAACATCTTTCGGCCACCAAAACTCACCTCTATTGTCTGAAGAGCTCTTAAGGCGACATAGCATTACCACCAAAGGCTCTCTTCTTGTAATCTAAGCTAATAACTTCAGCCTATACCCGTCTGCCCCGAAAAAATCCACTCCTTTATCTCACTGACGCCAACATTCACCCAAGACAATTTCCAATTATCGCGAAAAAGTATCAACTTACCTGCAGATCTCCACTGATCCGATCTACAAATGTCCATAAAAAACAATCATGTCACCCTACATTGCATCGTTCAGTTAAAATCTTCCGTTACTGAATCAGACAAAAGATATACCCAGCTTATGTGTAGATAGATGAGATGAATGAATCAGATATCAGATGTCTTAAGAACAATAGACCGAATAAAATTCTACTTGATATACCTGACTGATCACGCTGAATTAAATGGCATTTAATCTAAATCGGCGATCAGACGAAAGCTGCTTGTATACATGTGTACGATCGCATTCATATCCGAATTTTGATAAATCTAAACATTGACCGATAGATACAATGAGATAGATACCAGAGCATATCTGTGTGTCGAGGTAGGAGATACCGTACGCACTGTTACGCTTAATCGGATCTTTTATAGATTTTTTATAGATTCGATGATCGGTTAATGGGTACGTCTAGGTTCTATGAAACATGATCGCAATTAGATACGACCCATTAAAACTATACAGATCCGTCATCGTTGCGGTGTTCATCACAGAGTTCTGAATGAATCCATCCAAAGGCCCTGCCCTTTCATAAGTTATTGATGGAAATTCTGATGTTTGCAGTCGCTATCTTTAATAGTCACCCGATAATGACTGTGATGATTGAGCGACGATTGTGAAACAGAATCAAAACGAATGTAGAGCCCCTGATCCACGGAATATCGCAAAAGCAATTGATGGCCCTCCATTGTTGGAATTAATACACGAAGTTTAGTACGACCCGGAAGTGGCTATCGAACTGGTCCTAGAGGGGAATTTAATCGAATGCAATGTGAAAGATTTTGTAGACTCTAATGTGTAGAACAGGCTCAAAATCAGGAAATCCTTTAACTTTTCTAAGAGGAGTTTGATGCTTAACCAAAACATACTGTGGTCAGACGGAAGAAGATATATGCGATCTATGGTCAACTGCAGTGCTTCTTTCATGAAAGAGTAGCACCGAAAAATTGGCCACCACCTTCGAGGGGAGGGTTCTAAGGAGAATAATAGGAGCTAAGTGACAGGACGACCAATGGTGGATCACCAAATATCTGCCGACCCTAAAGTCTTCAAATTAATAAAACTTCAGAAGCTACAATGGGCTGGCCACTTTCAACGTATGGTCGATACTCGAATACCTGAAAGCGTATTGAAAGGGAGAGCAGAAGGCAGAATCTGTTGACGAAGATGGCGCATCATAGCAAGGATGCTGAAATTGGATCGAGATGGTTGGAGGAGTGACATCCTGAAGGCCAAGGCAGAAATGGGCTGTAGAACCTCCACGACGAGGTACAGTTGCAAAGGAGAACAACAATACCAACATAATGAACATCCTTCTGTTGTTCTATATCCATGTTGGATAAGGTAACCACCGAAGTACAGCTGCATAAAGTTCTAGGGGAATCTTTTATCATTTAAGTTGTGTTTACATATTCGGATCCCGTGAAGAAGTAAACATCGCATAATAGGAAGTTTGTACTGAAATCGTTAAAAGGACTGTACGTAGCTCTTATAGGAGTGCATTAAAAACCAATTATTCTACATAAAATGAGCGCAAAGTAACAATTACAAGAAAGACCAAACCCACCAGGAGAGCTCCAACTATTAGAATGGACCCTGATTGCGGCAATTGACATGTTTGTAGATTAAACCTATGTACCTAGTTTAAAGTTGTCAGATCCATCATTAGACATACCCCCTAATGCGGATGAGGGAGTCCTTGGCGGATGCATATGAATATGCACACGTGCAGGTCTGGAGACACGTTCGAACGTCGAGGAAGATACTCAGAACCCAGAACAAGAAACTAATATGAAAGATAAGGTAACTAAAAAGATTACAGGAGCAGGAATTTGTAAAATCTGCACCGGTGTTTCTTTGCCCTTCGCCGTCGGCAACCAAGGACTACAGTACCTTTCAGCGCTTCGATCCTCACGTGTCATTCTTCAAAATTCACGAGTCTCTGTTTGATCGGTTTATTATTCTCGACATCAATGACTTGTATCGTTAGACTTGTACGTTCTAAGCCCTCCGACTCAAAAGACGCAAAAATGTCAATGATAGCATCGAGCCTTGCTCGCTGATGTATCGTCAACTGATGCTGGTTGACGTTTTCGACATTTTCTAGTGAACATACAGAAGGTGGAAATAAGTCCTGTGCGGGTCCGAACTTGCGCACAAAATCAGCACCAAAGTATAGGATAAGGATAAGGAGGAAAGACATCGATTTCGTCTGATCACGAAACGTAATGTCAGCCCACACTCTGCCTACTGTCGAGTGGCTATTCCCGTCGGCTGTCCTGAGATCAAATGCGTAATCTCTCCCAATTGTACCCACCGTCGTTAATAATTTTCGGGGCGAAATCCGAAGCCAAGTAACTTACCATTGCTCCGGTATCAACCAGTGGAGGGATCAAATCCGGGTAAGTCACATCTAAGTTGTGGGACCGCTTCAACACGAGAGGCGGATCGAGAATCAGGACGTCTAGGCTTATGGTGGTAATTTGGTTTTGCGGCTTCCTTCCCCAGGAGAGGGAGTCCTCGAATTTTTTGGGAGCGTGCAGTGGAGTCACTGTGGCTTCATGATGATTGGAGTTCCACTGTCGTTCCAACGTAACTCCCTCACGCAATCTTGTCACTGGTGTCCCAGATCACCACAGTTTCCGCAAGCACAAGCTGTACAGCATCGATCTCCGCTTCTCACATGTCATGGAGATCCTGGTTGGCCCTTTCGTTTAAAATTTCCGTTGCGTCCACTTCCGAAAAGTGACGCTTGGTCTCCGAAAACTCCCGAATTGTAGTTGTAGTTATGTGAATGGGGAATGATTTTCAAACTGCGTCGCAAGGTCTCAACCAGTTCGGCCTCCTTGGGCGGTTGCTGGAGTCTAGACACCAGACGTCGAATATCTCGATAGATATCCGTGAAGGACTCTCGTTTGTTTGGGATCTGCTTCGAATCCGTTCCCAGAGATCAATATCTAACAGTCGATCCCTAAATTGATCCCGGAGAACATCCCGCAGAACCATCCCTGTGAAGGAATATTTCACGGTGGTGTCCTGAGTAAAGCAAGGGGAGGAAGAGGTGCAAGACAAAAATGGGGTGATTTTATTGAGTGCGCATCCCACAGATTGGTACAACTTAATACGCCTCGGTTTCCTTCCGTTTTCACCATTATTTATTTAAAAAAAAAGGAATTGCGAATATGGTGGGCAATCCAAATCAATGGAACGTTATATCGGCCTCATATGCTCTACAGTCTAGAAATGAAGCAAGAAATATACAGTAACTGAAAGATACTAGAAGTAGTATTATGCAAACGTAAACTGGAGCCTCCGATAATGTTTAACCTGGCTCGAAGGATTTTCGTAGCTGCATATGTCACACATCACATTGGGCCATGTAGGGGTAGGGGAAAGGAATGTGGGAGATTCAAACCCGCAGCACAAGATCGAAGCCTAACTACCTGAACTACCAGTGGTCATCCCGTTGTCCATATGAAACGGGTAGAATATGTTCTTCAAGTGGGCGAACTAGCTGGCCATTGTTCGTTCTCTTAGCGTGTGCTCTTGTTTCTAGATGAGAAGGTCGAGTTGTTGAATGGTGACATGCTGAGGAAACCCGAACGGAAAGCTCCAAAACATGTCACGCGATGGGCGTCACTTGAACAAAAGGTTCCAAAGTGCGCGGCATCAAAGACAAGGTGTATCGTCTTAAAAAGATTTGTTGAGGCTGTCTAAGGGAGAAGAGTGGAGGCATACCGACGGTTTCTGGAGAAGGGTCTACCAGATGTATAAAGGAAAACGAAATCACGGCATTGTCGGTATTAGGGTAAATGGAGAACCTATGCTGACATGGTATGATCGTATCTGCGCTTTGTTGGATGAGTTGTTGTCGAAGTGCGGCTCTTCTGTATCTCCTGGCGACCGTTTTGACGGGAAGGAAGAACTTGCCCCTTTGTAATGTTGTCAGGTCGAGGAGTGCATAGCGAGGCTCAAGTATCGGAGGTCATCTGGCTGGGATGGGATGATTGGCGATGTGTGTAAAACCGATCTCATGTTCCGGATTTTTATGAGTTTTGTTTATGGTAGGACTATTTTCCTACCTTCTGAAATACTGCAAAGGTTGTTGCGTTCCTGGGAGGATAGGAGTAATCTTTGGTCGTACACGGTTGTATTTCTTCGTCCGATCTTTAGCAAGATCTGGCGCTGAAAAGGCAATACGATTTCCAGACTGGCAAGCCCTCTGACAACGCCTTAAGTTATGTGAAGCACTTTGCTGTCCGTTGAATTAGAAAATACGTCTTCACAATGTTTGTAGATTCCAAAGGTGTGTTTGATTGGCCGTCGGTGGGAATTAGCTACTTCCATGGTAGGGTGCTATGCGAACCGTGCCCATTGGATAGTTTGCAGCTGGAGGTAACTGACTGTATTCGAACGGAGCCTCACTGATACCCGGTTGCTTCAGTGAGCAAGTTTGACATTACCGTGCTACGGGGGGGTATGGCACGACGGACCTCCTAACCGCCATACCCGTGGGAATCAAAAGAGCAACACTACTTATTTTTACTAAAAAAAAGAGAGACAAGCAAAAGCACGTCTGAGATCAATACGAGTATATCACACGTGAGAAAGGAGACAGGTCTATGTTAATGCGGTTAAGAGATACTGCCAAAAATGTTTCCCGAGCGAATACTCACTCATGAGAAGCAGGGAACTATCGAAGATTTTGTCGTCAGACAGATGTGCAAGGGATGGAATGCAAAACTTTTGTCCACCGGGATATGCTTTCGACCAGGTCACATCCTGGTGGATTGCGCGACGGAAGACACTACAAAGTAATCTAGGAGCATAGTTCCTAAATTGTCAGATAGGGAACGAGCAGAACTGTCAACAGAGACGGAAGATCTCATGGACCAGGGAAAAGTCGAGGAAAGGTACTACGAAGGAGAACCCGGATGAAAAATATACTGAGGTCTCCGGCGGAAAGGAATGGATCGGTCAGGGAAGTAGACGTGCTGTCCAGTAAAGAGCAGAAGCTGGACGAGCTAGACCAAAATTTCCACTGGAAGATGCATGTTGGAAACAGTTGTCGGAAAGCTACAGGGGCTCTAATGACTGGTAGCAAGAAAAAAGTGGAGTTGCAGCCCGAAGATACTACTTTGGATATATATTGCAATAGTAAGGACAATGATTACCTATGGGGCAGTAATCTGGGCAGAAGGAACTGAACTCAGCACACAAGACAGGGAGTTACACAAACTTCATAGACTGGCTTGTGTATCAGTAGGACAATGAGGACATGCTCAACGGTATCCCTGGAGGTCCTTCTGAGGTAAACCCCTCACCATCTGTACGTATAGATGTAGGCAAGGGAAGTAACCTTCAGGATGGTCGGGAGTATCAGTAAGGCGGTAAACTGCCTAAATCGAAGGAAGATTGATATTCCTTCTAGGTGGTACCTCGAATTATTAATACCAAGGGATAACATGACAACGAGGCTAAATTTCGATAAGAAGATTGAAACACGAGCATAACAAGACAAACTGGGAGAGCATGTATGTGTGACATACAGCTTGAACCAGCAACTGATTACTTGGTACACTGACGGATCCCTCACAGCAGAGAAAGCGGGTGCCGGGGTCATTGGTCCAAGGGAAATATCGGCGATCAAGGCAGTTGAACTCTAAACTGGTATGGAAATGCCAATAGGCTCGGCTTGCTCAATAAGGTCTGGATACTCCGGGTTCCAGGTCATCTTGGGTTGGAAGGCAATGAGGCAGTGGACGGACTAGCCAAGAAGGGTGCAGGGATGCCTTTACACGGACCAGGACCCTTCTGTGGACATTAAAAAATGAAGAGGAACGATTGAGGGAACTATACTGCGCGGACTTACCAGGAATGGAGCAATTCAGGGTGCTTATTGGGGGATAGGAACTCAAGCGCACAAACGATTGCTTAAACCTCATCAAGAAGAACCTCCGGATCATAGTGGGAATTCTCACTGGTCACTACCGGCTAAATTGTCACCTAGGGAAGCTAGGGATATCTACGAACACTAGCTGCAGGTTCTGTGCGGAGTGTGATGAAACCTCTTTTCACGTTCTGGGACAGTGTCCGGCACTTGTGCAAAGTAGATCGAGGTACCTGGGAGAACACCTCTTTAAGGACGCGGTACGACTTCCTTTTAACAGAATAATAATAATAATAGTAGGAAAGCATTCGTCTTTTAAAGTCAGTGTCGCAGGCTCAACGGGAAAAACCGTCACGATACAGCCGAAATGCATTTTACATCATCCACCACTGATTAGGTTAGAAACACCGAAAGAAAGTAACGTACTTAGGAATTACATTCGTGAAACGTATGTGCTTGTACCCGCACGTGATCGACCTCAGGAAGCGTTTAACGAAATTTATGTAAATGTGGAAGTATGAGATATATGCCGTGCCGACCCCGCTTGTGAACAGGACAAAGGCTGAAGAAAAAGAAGAAGATATAAGGTATGATTGAAGTGTAATCAGGATATGACTTATGGTATGCACGGGGTCTAAGCAAGAGGGTGGTTAGATGCGTACATGCTTGTTTATTGCGAATTTTATGTTCGACTTCCCTCTGTTGTATGAATTTTCGATGATGGCGTAAGGCAGGAAACTACCCTACGCATGTCAACGAAAGGCAAATTCGGCCGATGCCAGGCAGGTACTGTGGTAAAGTGTAGGGCGACCAGAGTGTAACATCTAAGGGGTAGATAGGTCGATGTTGATAGACAGACGGTACGAAAGTAATAAAAATCAGGCCACATATGAGTTCATGAAATGTGTATCTGCCACAAGGGCCCCTGTCGTAGACTTGCATCTCGAGATGGACTTTCTGCTAAGGGAGCATGGTAGCTTGAATGAGTGTCTTTTCTCGAGGAGCCTTGCCTAGTCAGGATTGTGTTTTGTATGGGGCAATATAGACGACATGGGCACTCATGCCAGTGCCTTGCTAGAAGTGATCCACACATGCGCGCGGGCATTGGAACGACGGAGGAAGTTCCTTATTGTTGCTTCATCTGCGGCATGATGGGCGTATGGTCATAGTATCTGTGGTAGACAACCACCAGTTCCGTGTGTTTTCTGTTAGCGTTGTCCCGTGACGTTTTATGTATTGTGTTGTACGTAGAGCAGTATGTGACTAGAGAAAGGACTTCTTTGCGATTTTCCGCATCGAGCTGATTCCAAACAAGCCGTTGGAGAGTGCTGTCTCTATGTCTTCGAGGAGGATGATCAGACTCGGTCTGTAAGGGTGGCTTCTGCCACGAAGCGCCTTCTGAGAGTATATGCTCCAGTAGAATTCATAAAAGATGTGCTTTCGGTCCGGTTATTTACGGTTGACTATCGTTGGTTGCGGGGGTTTCATGGTGCTTGAGGTTGCGTTCATTTCGCGGGCCGAACTCCTCGAGAGGAGTTTCGCTGCACGACTCGGAGGTCACACCCCTTAATTACAGCAGAGATGTTAGATAGACCTCATATGGTAAGGATGCTGAGCCTGAACTAAGTATGTGTCTTCTCAAGTCCTCTAGAGTGTAAAATAAATGACCTGGATCAGCAGCATTATACTCCTTTTAAACTCTGAAAAATTTAAATGGAAATAGGTTCCCGTCTTTCCTATACATTTTCATTGATTCTTAATTTGATTTAAATATATTATGAAGTATAAAATGCATCCATCAATCAAGCCAAATTGCTTTTTTATATTGGCAGATAAAGTTGACACTTTCATTTCATCTCTCTGAAAATTAACCTTTCGATCTCGTGCCCCGGGTTCGAATTTCGATTGTGTTATGGATGATTGTGTTGATCTTTGTGATTGTTACGCTGCTATAGGCTTATCACTTTTAAAACATTAATTGTGATAATAATAGCACTTAAACGCAGTCTCATTTAAGTAGCAAAAAATGATCATAAAAAAGAGACTATGCTGAATGCCCTCTACCCTAGGCATAACGTTTAATAGAAGCAAAAAAAAATGGCATTGACAAAAAAAAAGCACAATCACAATGAACACAATTATATATCCATTAACTTCTTCCTAACTTCAAATATCATTTCTCATCACAGAACAAAAAGAACTTCTCATACGCTTGAGGGCTATCGAATAAATTTCCAATATTTATTTAAAGTACATAAATTCAAACTGAATAAATATTTTATCTGATTTTTTTTCTTTATTCACCATAATCTTTCGTCTGTGTTTGATTGCGAGGTAAACTCACCAAATGTATGATGTCATATTTTGTTTATATTGATCATCATTGAATCATGATCGAATTTTACCAATTTTTTTTTATCAACGTGTGCATTTATTATAAATAAAATATTTAAAAGTGTTTACTCTTATTCATTTTGTATGTTTTATAAGTTATTGAGAATTTCAGAATGAAAAAAAATCAAAGTTGATTGTGATCAAGATTTCGCAATCTTCAAAAGATGATTCTCTGAAGATGGACCACCATCATTGAAGCGCTATCAGTTTCATCAGTTTGCACTCTCACAAGGACAAATCGATCATAAGTCAAGTCTTTTGAAAGTATCTTTCATATACGAGTATGTATAAACAGAATTGATATGTTACAATCTTTTAGAATTGCAATGAAATTATATTTTAAAGATGATTGTGATGCATTGTTAAGATATTTTGATATTTCCTCGATTGGATGCAAATTTTATTGTAGGGTTTAAGGGGGTAGATTGATATTGTATACAAAATTGCAATTTTAAATTTCAAATGTCTCTGATTTTCACGTAATTTAATTCATTTTATTCGTACATTTATAAGTGAGTTTTTCATACAGATACTTGTAAAGATACTCAAACTTGGAACCCAAATTTATCCACCTTGCGATTTTGTGATATACTTATCAATATTCCTAACAATGTGTCATCCTAAATTATATATCAATATGTCATCACTCCCTTATCTACCCCAAAAAAAACTACTTTGCAAAATTCCTTCAAAACTAAATCCCACGAAAAAAAAAACAACAATCAACCAGATCACCAAACATTTTCATTTAAAAGCAGCGTGAATACATAAACATCAATTAAATCTTTAATATCATAAATTCTATCTAATCTTAGCTTAAGATCCCCAACCAATTAACCGGCCAAATGAATAGCTATCAAGAAATATGATGAGGAATGACCAAAGATATTTCAACACTCCACCAACCTCACTTGCTGGCATCACATGTACAAAAAAAGTGATCATCATTTATGGTAATGTATATGAAGACAAAAAAGTGCTTTTGGAAAAATTTCATTAATAAAAAAAAAATATACTTGATCATGCTCATTTGGCATTAAAAAAAATTGTATATATAACCGGTTCAAGTTAGAGGAGATATTTGAATAGAAGTTAAACACATCTGCCAAGATTTAGAATGGATATTTTCGCTTCCAGGTTTTGCGATCTAAAAATAGTAATATCTTTTAGATTAGGAACGATAATAGTCTGTTAATTGCTAATGGATTGCATAAACACGTTATTTTTATTAGAAGATTCTTAGATTTTCTGTCCGGGGTTGTGCTTTCCTAATCATTTCCCCGAACTCTACTCTTTTATGCAGACATTGCTATGAATGCCTGCATAAATCAAGGACTAAGTAGGAATTGAGAATTTATGCGGAAACCTAAATTTCTACTGTAGCAAGTGGAAAGGTCTGCATTTAACCTTCCAGAATACCGCCGCCCTTCAAAAAAACTTTCAATCAGAACTTGTGCAAAAACACATCCAAGTGGAGTAACGTCGTAGCTGTTATCACGTTGCCTAAGAGTTACTTTCACATCAAATTTTGACTGACTGGATTGGTAAACTCATTACTGTTTGCGAGAAAGCTAAACTAACTAGCAATTATCTATTCAAAGAAATTTCCACTACTTTCAACGCTTTTTCTCATCCACAGTTTTGACAAAAATCCCTTGTTATTAGAGAATAGAGATAGGTAGGTGACGTACGTAATATTACAAAAGTGATATCACCTTGAAATATGATAAGATGATATTACGTTACCATTACCGAGCATGCTCCAAACATTACAACATCACCGCATCACGAAATATCACCGCATTACCAAACATCACTGCATTACCAAGCGTCATACCATTATCAAGAATCATCCCATTACGAAGCAGCACCGTATTACCAAGCATCACCGCATTACCAAGCATCATCCCATTGCTTAGCATCATCCCATTATCTAGCATCATCCCATTACCAAGCATCATCCCATTACCAAGCATCATCCCATTACCTAGCATCATCCCATTACCAAGCATCATCCCATTACCATGTATCACCACATTATGAAGCGTCATTCCATTACCTAGTATCATCCTATTACCAAGCATCTCTCATTACCAAGCATCAACCCACTATCTAGCATCATCCCACTACCAAGCATTATCGCATTACCTAGCATCATATCGCATTACAAAAGTGATATTATAATATAGCATCACCCAATATCAGCGCTCTTCGTAATACAAGTCGCGGCTGTCGACGCTGACGCACAGTATCGGACTGCCTTTGGGCTTGCTTTAGGTTGGCTTCGAGCTGGCTTTTGGACGAGTTTCGGACTGGATTTGGATTTACTTTACGTTGACTTCGGGCTGACTTCTGTACTGGTTTCCGACTGACTTTGGATTTGCTTTAGGTTGGTTTCGGGTTGGCTTTTGGACTGTTTTCGGGTTGGCATTGAACTTGCTTTAGCTTGGATTCGGGCGGGTTTTGGGCTGATTTCGGGTTGACTTTTGGGCGAGTTTCGGGTTGGCTTTGAACTTGCATTAAATTGGATTCGGGCTGCCTTTTGGACCAGTTTCAGGCTAGGAAATGATTTCGAATGCATGTGCATATGAGGATGCAGATTCTTGGTTTTAAATTATAGATTGTAATGTTATGGATTTGAATAAATATCGGCTGTTGTAAGACGTTATTCTAAGCAATATTTTCTAGTAGGCGTTGGATTAAGTAATATTTTCGAGGCGACTATCGAGTGGTAGATTACATGCGAATCTGTTCCCTTGACCGGCTTTGATGTGGAAAGGTGATTTTGATTTGTGATAGGCAATCTTGAATTATCCCAACCAAAGATAACATCTAAGTAAAATAATGCTCTAAGGAATTAAAATTCAGCACGGTCTCCTTTGCTGGTAGTGATTTTTGGGCTGCCGAACGTTAATATTTAATGTTGAAAATATAACATTATAAGTATGGTTAAGGTAATGAAAGATGATGTTTGTGATATTGCTTTGTAATATCACCTTTCTCGAAAAGTGATATAATATCACATTACCCATTAAGGCAATGTTTTGCGCACCTCTATTAGAGATTTATAAATGTTGCCCGGTTTCGTTCATTTTCAATAATAATGCACAGCAGAACACAATCTCTAGGTTTAACTTGATATATCTACGCTCACTTCAACGTCCATTCCAATTTTGTCCTTAAAGCAGAGACCCAACTCAAAGTCTATCCATGCTATCCGCAGCGTACCCTTCAAGTTTTGGAGCCGCACGATCTTAACATCTCATCAAGAAGCCCCCACATGATTCCGAACTCAGGGACGTGTACCAAAAACATATTCGACATAGGCAAGTGAATCCATATCCAGTGATTTTAATGCCAGATAATGCGGACGAGTAGTGGCCTCAGTAAAGCGGATAGGTTAAGAAAACGACTCCACATCATTTCTCTCTATGCATCGACAACGACCACCAACTCTTGTTTGGAAATGAAACGGAGAAGTGTCCAGCTAATACCGAACACTAACCTGAGATCCTTAAAGCCGGAGCGGAATTTAACATCCATTGCATCGGTTTGGGTGGAGGCAAACGCGAATTAGTCATTCCTTTTCTCGGTCAGGAGGTAGGGGACGTTCTCTTGAAAAGACACCAGCATTTCAAGTCAGCGATACTCGTCCAAATGACGGATTCATCCGACCGACATGTACACTAGCTAATTTCGCTGTCATCAAGCTTTTCGCCCGATTTGTAGAACGTCGCTCTTTCATGGTTTTTATAGACACTGGACCACTGTTTACACGGACCAGTAACGATCGGGCGATGCTTCGCCCAGACAAACATGTCAGTTGGACTACATCTTGCAGCACCAAGTAGCCTTCTACATCTGGATGAGATTGGACAACAGGGAGGCACAGAGCTTCCGTGCATGTGGTTCGCCGCTATGTCCTCTACATTTAATCCGAAAGACGTCATCGGAACCCAAGTGGGCGATCAAGAAATTCATCGCCTAATTGGAAGTCACAGGCTGGCAGGCACATCAAATGTTTGTAATCGACGGCAATGGCATCACGCCAGGTGCACGTATGCCTGCCTCCACAAAAATACATACGTCTGGCCGGATATGCGAAAAGATGCTAACCGTTCCAACGCTCTAAGGTGCATCCCCACAACCGCAGTTTCTTGAGGTCCTTCGCTTTATCGGACAACCGCATCTATTATGTTCACACCGATAAAAAAAAGCTCCCCATCCCTCTCCCAGAGCATCAAGTTGCGACCGTCCCTAATGCCCTGCACTCGCAGTGGATCTGTGTCTTCTGTAAAGGATTAAGGAATGCAGTTCGAGGCAACAATTTTCACCAAGCTATACTCGCTGGCGTCAGTCGGTTTGGAAGAAAACTGTACCGTAATCGAACGGCATGATTTAACGCTTCTATTGAATGTTCAAGGTCGTACTGATGTATATTTAAAACGCCTCTTGGCCCGAACTACTACATGCAATTCTCCTCAGCCCTGGAACAGTCTTTAAGGAGGAACTCCAGCTTCACCAGCCGAGATGCTTTTCTGAACGACGCTCCGAGCTTCAAACAATTTTCTATTTAGCTGGAAAAATGGGAAAGCATGAGTCCTTGTCGGTTGAATACCTTCGGGGTTTTACCAGATAATTTGAGATAACAACATGCGGGAAGAGGGATAAGAATAAATGGCGCCAACCCTGCTTTTTTGACAACTAGGACAGGATCGCTTTGACAGCTTTGACACTAAAGGAATTGACACCTGTTATTGAAGGAACGGCATCTGGAAATGAATGCTTAAGAAGAGTTGCTTGGACGAGATACTCCTCATAAACGGGCAAAACCTTTTTCAGATTATGAGGTTAGTGAAACCCACGTTTGGTCCTTCCCATTTATGCCTACAGAGGAGCTTACCTTTTAGCTGCTCCGTAAAGAAAACTCAAAACTGTTGGGTTTTGAGGAGTTTCGCGACTTGGGGTAACTGCTAATAGCTTCGAGGCGGTCAGGTAGCAATCGAGTTCATTTTTAATCGACCTGATAGCTGAGGCGTCAGATTTTTGCCTCGCGAAAGTTGCATTTGATGAGAGTTCTTCTTCATGACAGCGTTGAGTTTCCAGTAGCCCCTGAAAAAGGGCGGTTCTCTGTTTTCTTGGATATGGAGGAGTGACCAAAGGCTGCTTGCGGAATGATAAATTTCCTCGTCCAACAAAAGTTGGAAGGTAGCTTTTGCCTCAACTGAATTTCTAGGGTGAATTGTCGCGTCCATGTTATGATAGAACGTTTCCTGAACTCACAGAGTGTAAAGTAGAGCACTGGAGCTTATATCGTGCACAAATGTGATCTTTGGAAATGACGTTAGCATGTGTAAGGCCGTGGAGAAGTAGTTCGTCCATTTATTTTTAAATTATTCATGCAATTAGCAAATATTATGGATTGTAGGATACCTGGAACTAGGAGATTTCAGTGAAGGTCACAATGGTCCTCCTGCTACAAAGATTCCAATGGGGAATTGCGAACCTTCCGTTTTCCAACTCAGTTAATTGAGGCATCCTGGCGTATGTCTGTGATTTTTGGCAAGTCTGCTGTGATAATAGCAAATTCCTTCACATGAACGAGATTTATAGCACCCACGGCAATATTGGGAAAAGTGACAACATCAGGAGATTTCGGCCTTACTAATCTGCGCTGTGACATCCACCACCTCACTCTATAGATCGGGTGTTTTCTGTGTCCCCTCTTTTACAAGATGTATCCACGTTCCTGATCGTAGCACCCTGCTATATTGCGTCGATACGGTAGGTGATCCTGGCGATAGCATCCAAAATGAAGTCCCCGTCTGCGGTTTTGATACATCCAATTTTCTCTGGCAGCTTCCTGAAGGGCTTGGACTTGAGCACTGAATGCGAGTAGAGGAGTTCGGAGTCTAGAGTGCAAATGATCCCTTCAACAAACTGCAGGCCGAACCCAGATCCTTTCCTTCCCCCTCTGCACATCCTTTGGAGATCTTGAGTGTGGGATATTTCTCAGAGAATTTCAAATTTGTTAGAGAAAATGAGATGAATTTTGTCGCCCAAAATGCAACTCTCCAGGATGCATCAAATTTTGGCGGCCATAATCATTTCCTGGATGGTTCTATATTTACCCTTAGCTCTTCCTGTCGTTATGTTATTTGTGGTTACCCCGTTGTTACAGTTTCAAAGGGGTTGTAGTTATGTCCACATCGCGGATAGAGTTCCTTGAAGCTCCTGTGTGGAGCTGTACTGTACAGTACGGATGCCGTATTTCTTAGTTCGGGAGAGGCTTTAGATAGATATTGCATCCACTTGAATGAAAGCTGAGTATGCACTCAGTATAAACCGGTACCGCTGTACTAGTCACGATTGGCTTTGATTGTGGTCTCCAAATCAATCCGTGTCTGAAGAGGACAATGGCACTATGCCTATACGGCACACACTGACGTTAAACCCCCAGGTCCCTCATGGTGATCCCCGCTGTCAGGTTCTCCCCTAAGTCTCTAGTAAAGCCTCCTCGCCCGGAAACATATAGCTCACAAACATGCATTCTGTTGTTCCCATGCAAGTTCATCTCCATGCAGATTGCTTAGTAATCAGTGTTTGCGCCATGCTCACTAACTTGACAACGTCTGGCTGAAGCAGCGCTTACTAATGTCAGGTCAACTATAGACCCCAGGTTCCTTCCTATGAATGTATATTCGCAAATACCACGTCTGGCTCCGCGAAGACTTCGATTAAAACATTGGTTCTCCGGCTGCCCCAATCACGGGTTAAAATTTGATCCTTGAAGCTAATTATGGCCTCATTGACATATTTCTCATGAATGGTTGGCAAGAGTAAATCCTGCGCCGCTTGGTAATGCGTGAAGGGCTCTTCTACATTCCATAGTCCCTGCTAATATGCCCTTCCGCACTGCATCTCATGCATTGCTTCACAACCGTCCATCCATGCCAGTTCATTCCCTCCCAATGTGACCCAAACCAAGACATCTAAACATCTCTGTCCCCCCTCCCCCCCAAAGGCTTTCCATAGTGTTTTTTTCGCTGACTCTTGATGTCCGATAAGCTCGATCTCCATTTTGAAGGCCCCGCGTAGTGACCTCATCTATATCCTTGCAGAATATAAAGATCTACGAAATGCTAGCTTTATGTTGGCTTCCTGACTTAAGAACTTTTCAGTTTGACTCAAAAATTTGTCTACGATTACATGTTTGGATTTTTTCAACTTCTTTCTGGGACCGTCTACCAGGGCTAACGTTATCTCCCAAATTAGTGGGTCTGCTTTCAATATCCTTCAGCCTTCCCCTCGTCTCAATATTATGATAACCTCCATTCGTATTATCTTTCGATCTTTCTCCAGGCTTCCACATCCTCCTTGTGGGGACCACACTTTATATGAAATTGGGTCTATGGAAGTTTCGCAGACGTCCCCAGTCGTCTTCTTCATCTGCTCCACTTTCTTGGGAGTTGAGCCCTTGTTTCTCTTCAGCATTTGGTACAATGTTGATTCCCTAAAAAAGAGAAGAGATGGACTGAAGATAAACACCAAGAAAACCAAGGCTGTCAGTTTGACGGGTCATCGCACTCCCCTATCTGCATTAACGGGTAGCGCATCGAAGGCATTAATCAGTTTGTGTACCTAGGAAGGGTGGTTTCTGCTGACACGCTAGCATTGAACTGGATGTCGCTTGACTTTCAAGACTTGGTGAATGTTGTTTCTTATCCTTTTTAGTATCATAGATTATGATCCCTGTAGAAGCTCGATATTTGAGATCCTGGCACAATTCCATTGCTGAATGCTGCTTAATAGAGAAGAAGATCAACCTTTTATTTCAGTCTCAGTTTAGAGTGGGTGGCTTCAAAACTACCTTGGTAATATGTAGGTGGGTTTCCGGAGACGGGTATTCCACGGCATAGAGTCAAATTTGGGTTGACCCCTGGTAATATTATGATTCCAGAAATTGAAACAGACTAGAAAAATCCAAAGCTTAGGGTATACACCGTGGAGTAGATTCGGAGTTTGATAGGTGACATTTAGAAGTCTGTGGCATGGATAGCGTGTGTCCAGGCCTGACGCGTTGGCCTCAAAGGACCCTTTGACGGAACCTAGATAGTCAACAATCACTAATTTCCCAGCAGTGTGGTATACCTCCGCTTTCATGGTTGGCAGTCGCCATTTAACGTTGACCATTTGATCCTTTCCCCAGACTCTAGGTTCACTACAAACTCGGTTGGACGTCTAAAAACTGCTCAGATCTCCGACCAAATAATGTTCTATTGTCCAAGGCTCAAATCCAAGAACAGCGAATTCAAAGACATCCTGAAAATTGATATCAATCTTTAAAAGAGGGTCCAACAGATGACAGGAACGGAGAATGATTAGAGTACAATAGAACAGAAGCTTGAATGACTGATTTATTCCTGGAGAGGTCAAGGCCGTAAAACGTGCCGGGTGAAATCGAAATTCTGATAGTCTCGTGGCGACTGGAGCACAACGGGAGTGAGGATGGTCTAATCAATGTGAATCCTGATGCAATCAATAATAGAACCTTGTCAGATATTCACCTGCCTCCATGAAAAGAGTGACTCCTAAGAAATAAGCATGACATAGGCAATGACCTGATTGTTCCATCCAATTGAGTACCCATCAAATGATCCATCTCGATCGCGATCATTTCTCAATCGATTGTCATCTAATTAGCACATTACATTCTTCTACACTTAGTCATCACATCCACGTCTTATTAGCTCGTATTCTATCCACATTCGATTCGCATAATTGACTTTTGATGATACTCAAATTTTCAGCGATTTCTCAGACCCGATCCTCACGTCTCCGAGGAAGGCAATGATCATTTCGATTCTTAGTCATAATTCCCTTATAATGTGTCGGAATACTTTGATATCCATCATCACACCAGAACCCAATAATTATAATCGAATAATAGGTATATAATTGGTTTAAAGTAGTTGGCATGGAGCACGAGATGAAAACGGACCCAGACGAATCCGTATTGGGTCCCATGCGGGTGATTTTGATGTAATTATTACAAATGATCTTTCTTCTATTTTAGCAAGTTCATACCAGGCCCTGGCATCCTTGGCAACGTCAATGACGGCAATGACGTCCAAGGCATACTTTACATGATCCGGGGCGGAGTTTCACCTCTCATTGCGATCACATCCGAGTTCCATGGAGTATGCGATCATGAATGCAATTTAATATATTACAACATTTCTGCAACATCGAAATGAAGAATAAATGATAATGGCATGTGTAGATGTGCAGCGAAAAGACACAAAGGATGATCATCCGAGGAGCCTCAAGGAATGCTCGTTTCACGAATCGTTAGGCATATATAGTTATAATTTCTGCATACCATTGCATCCCTGCCATTAAGATCAATAATTATATTCCTTGGATAGTGAAGGTTATCTTATGGTTATTCATTTTTTAGTCTGCACATTGCCATCATCATCGCTGGCTTGTTATTATTGAAAATGGCATGCGGCAGTGTGTATCAGGTTTGGCTTGAAGCAGTGAGGATCATTTATAAATTTTCTTTTTTGCGATTTTATTTCCCTTATCGAAATGAGCCATAAGAAGGTACAAGCTTTCGACGATATAATTTATCCATACCCGAAATTTCCATCCATCATTGCTTCCTGTAGAGAAGAGACGGCCAATGATGAGCTCAAGAGTAATCGTTGGCATATCTTGGGTAAATATCCTTTCCATGGAATGCTGAGCACCAGGTCAACGTCTTGGAGGACAACGAACTGAAGAAACAATACTGTCTGCTTCCCTTCCAACGTGCGGATCGAAAGTACCCCTAAATCCCAGATTTTAAAAGTGTGGTCCCGAAGGAGAATTAAAGTTGGATGAAGACTGGTTGGTTGGTTTTCATAAACTCCTATGTGAGGCATAGCGTGTTAACGACACCAGCGCCAGCGTTGGAGGTTTCTGAGAATGTGCTTCAGCACACCCTTCCACCTTTCTGAGAAGCTTGCATTCTTCCAAAGCCCTTCTGTGCTATGCAGTTTTGGTACGGCTACTGATGGCATAGCCCAAAATCATATTAGCATCCTTTCCCAAATGGTGACCTATTCACTGCCATTTCAGCCTTGTGATCAATAGACCAGGGATATTTAGTCCCTACGCCGGCGACTGCTTCGATGACACGATGGGTATATGACTTGGTGAAAGCTTAGAACTTTCGAAAATCAGTGACGATCACGGTAACACATGGAGAAGGAAGGAATGGGTGGTTTTTTGTACAGTTTGGCACATGGGCAGTTCCAACGTAAAGAGTCAAATTGAGAGCTTCAATCACTGGTAAGTTTGGGAATAGTAGGGAACAGTAGTATAGCAAAGAATAGTAACTTGAGGAATAGTAGGTTATCCCTTCGGTATCTCTACTTTGGTTGGAAAAATAAAGCGCCGCTAGCGACTTGGAAAGAAGGCATCCACCGAAAGTCCTGCAATTGTTTTATGAGATTGATATAGCAGGAGGAGTACTTTACTGGGAACTGTGAGGAGAAAGAAAAACATCTACTGCACATATGAACTGTCAGCACCTATAAAAAAACTTCAAAAGATACTTTTTTAGGAATTTGGGAGTCCTAAGTACGCATCCACTTGATGTCGGACCGTAACCGTAGCCGTCTTCGTCCCTTTTTTACTTTTTGAACTTTGAGTGTCAAACTCAAAAAGAGGAGTCCCTGGACCATAAAAAGTGGGAGCAAGTTGCTCTCCAGTTAGCCCGGCCGGGCATCAAGTCGATGCGGACTTAGGACTCCCAAAATCCTAAAGAAAGTGTCTAGCTCCGGCCAAGCTTTGGTCTGAAATGTGGGCGGATTTACGTTGAATATAATTCGCGCTCTTGTCATGTTTTGCGAATTCTAAAAGGATGCGTATAACATGGTCCTGGTAAGAAACCGTAGCCGCCTTCGTCCTTCCTTTACTTCAACAGATAATTATTGACAAGGAACCCGCGTTAGCCAAAGTGAGACGCAGTGAGAGACAACCGCTGCAGTTGGTCAACTCACAAGACTTTGGAGGATAAGTATTACAGCATGCATCGTATTCTCCTATGGATTACCACCACTTTCGATTGCTACACTTCTTCGTATAGCAAATTTCGGCTCACTCTAGAGGATTCACAAACAATCGCGCGCTCACTTCTGGCTTCCAACCCCTAAAAAATACTCAATGATACTTTCTCACAGGTGCATCGAATTCGAAGGTCAGTTACGCCATGTTCAAAGCAGGAGATTGAGTAGTTGAACTGCCAAGTATGACGAAGTAACAAGCCCTGACACCTAGGCAATTCCAAATCAAAATACCTGCAAGATTAGAGATGGTTGCCAAATAATCTCCGGTACGATTTACTGTTTACTGCAAATCCATACACCCAAGGTTTCCCATGACGAGTAATAGGATTCTGTTTATGCTTCGGTTTGAGACTGCATAACCCCCTCAATATGGCATGTTAGGAGAGTAAGCTGTCACGTTGGTTTTAGAGGTAAGTAGAAACTAGCTAAGGAAACTACTGAAGAATAGCAGCTCAAAGACTCTCCCGTTTTGCACTGCGAAAAGAGGTAAAGTACGCCCAAGTTAAACCTGGAACACTATACGTCCATGATGGCATGACTGAAGGAATTAGTGTGCGAACTTTGAAGCACCTTTGGTTTCAATTAAACTCTTTGCCATGATACACCGACTAAGGCAGTTTGGACGCTCTTTCCCGCTTAAGTATGAAACCAAATTAAAGAACAGAAAAAGTAAAAAAGTAACGACAGAAGAGGGATAATGCCGGGAGAATCAGCAGAAGAACTGTTGGCTCCATGCCAGGAGGCATAAGGTCGGCGCATTTGACCTCCTTTTCCAAGTCGCTGTAGCCGAGTGCGATTGTGTCATTTTGCTCTGGTAGAATCTGCTTTGTGCCTCTTATTTCGAATCTGAGCATTTGCACTACCTCGAATACAGTTTTCAACTTCTTTGTGAGGCCGGGTTTGTTCTAAACGTTGAACAATGCAATTGATCACCGCTGACGGAATTCAAACAGAAGACAAAAACTTTCCCCTACCAACCACGATGAAGGATCTGCGAAGATTCTTGGGTATGTTCTATCTTCGTTTCCTGTCCAAGGCCACTCATCACCAAGCGATTCCTGGGCTCGGAAATCGAGCCTTAGTTGTCTGAGCCCCACAGAAAAGGCTCCCGCGAGGTTAGGTAGTCCACTCAGGCCATTCATCTTGCCTTGGAATTGAGGGAGCCTTGATGGCCAATCGGAGAGAAACTGCCACTCATTTTTCTGGTCCATGGTTCCTCGTTTTGGGCTTACACCCAAATTTGGTAAGCATGCACAAAGCCCTAGTCGCATATAATAAATTTCTGAGTTTCTCTCCGACTGATCCGGCCCGCCTTCAAGTGGATGGTGGATGTAGGGCTCCCTCAATTCCAAAGAAGTATTATTTCAACTTCGGCAGGCTTTCGATCAGAAATACTAAGCGGATTTTCCCCCCGAATATAATTGGCTCTCATAACGTATTTGCGGATTAAAAAAAGGAAGCGAACTACATGTCCTAATCACTTTGGCCATTTTGCTCCCAGGACAGAAACAAAGGCGATGTCTCATGAGTTGCTTCTACCCTGGACGAAACCGTAGTCGCCGGTAACAAATTGTCCTCCCGCCTAACAAATCCCTTGCCTTGATAGGAAATTGCCGTAAAACCAAATGGGGGTAGTAGTAGTAGAGGAGACCTTTGGAGGTTGTATTCGATTCTTCTCTCTTCTTCACTATATTTCAAAATTCTGGAGATATGTACTAGTCGTCTTTTTCGTGAAAGATGGCAAGCGAAACTGCGGGTTCACGAAGGGTTTGGGAGCTATAAGCCTCGTTGGCTTCATATTGAAAACCTTGGAACATAGCTTAAGCTTGCTTCTTAGAGTGATCCAAGATAGATCGGCGTTTAATAAATCTCAGCATGTGTATCTAAAAGGACGATCCCTTGGGACATCCTTTCACGTGATAATAGGAATGTAGAGTAGACACTTGATACGTCCCTAGACATAAAAGGAACTTTTAAATAACATAATGAACCAATCCAAAAATTCTAGAAACATAAGATTTAAGGGTCATCTCTCTTAATAGGTTTTATCTACACTACGGATCAGGACAATTGTGGCAAGATTGGACAATGACCAACTTACCACAATAATCAGCAGAGGAACGACACGATGTGTAACTCATTTCCCCCATCCTATGACTAGAGATAATCTGAATTAAAGCATGTACGGATTATAAGGTTTCGAGATCAGTGAAATAAAGTAGGGCAACTCACAGGCTACGAGTTGTGGTCTGGATCGAATTCGTCATTTTTCTCAGCAATCAACCTGGTCGGGGTAGAGTCGAGAGCCTCTCAAATCACTATCTAACGTATATATATCATTCCCTGAACTAACAATTCCCTTCCTCCTTCCACCCCCCTGGTGAAAGCTCCTTGACTTAAAGGGGTGGTCCTCTTAGAGCATACATATTCTGCAGGAGAATTCCTATGGGATGTGCCTTTGTCCCGGTTATGAGCGGCTGGTCCCCTTATGTTTCATGATGGTTGGGGTAGTTTCCACATCGCGGGCAGGCTCCTTGAGGACTCAAGTGTGGAGTTTGGCTGTACATTTCGGATGTTGTGCCCCTTAGTCGCGGTAGAGATGTTAGATAGGCCCCGCATCCGCTGATCTGAATACTGACAATGCAGTACTGCTGTGCCAATCATGACGGGGCTCTGATTGTGGCCCCCAAATCAATCCGTGTCTGAAGAGGGCCATGAGATTTTGCCTACACGCCAGGTACTCACGTTGAACCTTTGGATGTGATCATGGCGTCTTACGCCATTAATTCAAAGCCAAATCTTTGCTTTCATTACCGCGAGGCGACGCTCATTTTACTTAGCAACCGACCAAAAACAAGAATGGGGGCTACGATCAAAGATGGTTCTTTGAATTTGTATTCAGAACCACAGCACGTCCCATTCTCATTTATACCTCGATTAGGTGGTCTGCGCTGAAGGAAAATTGCAACACGACGCAGCTTAATAGATAACAGAAAGAGGCTCAGGCCAGTACAACAAATGCTTTTCGGTCATACGCTTTTGAATACATTGTAGCATCCATTGCGGTCTGATTATGGGAATCTGGATGTTGGAGAGCCAGACCTTGTGGACAAATATCTTTGAGTTGTTCCGAGAACTGAGGACCAAAAGTTTTACCATGCAACCTTCAACGGCGAAGTCTTAATAGATTTTGATAGTTTGGTCTTTAATGCTAGTATGGAAGCGAGCCGGGGCACAAGCCTACTCGGAGTCGCAGCTGTACGAGTCGATTAGTCTGTTGACCGAAGCTAGCATTTTTCAAGCAGAACTGTTGGCAATCTCAAAGGCGTGTTAGTTGTTGTAGCGGATTGTAGCCCATCATCGTAGCACAGCAATTTGTGCAGACAGCTAATCTGTCATGAAAGCATTTATGTTCAACAATTTATTGTTGGAGCCTCTAGCAACATCGTGCGTTGCTCTGAATTGAATGGTCCATGTAATTTTTTCAGCGTTTGTATTATCTTTATTCCCAAGATAATCGGAAACGTCCTATGTCCAAGCAGACAAGCTGGTCCGACGAATTCAGCAGTGAATCAATACGGTCTGTGTGGGGTATCGGTCCGCTGAGGACTCCGTTGCAAAAGTTGATATTCCTCCCAAAATGCACTGCCAGAGTTTGGCAAAAGATGGGCAGGATCTTCCAGAAAGATGCAATGATCTACGGCTTGAGTGGAATACTTAAGACGTCGTGCGGGCGATCGGCTCGACAAAACTTAACTGTTTTCTCTTTTTAGGCTCAAATATTTTAATTTAATAATAATATTAATCGTCGGCGCAACAATCCATGTTGGATCAGGGCCTTGAGGTGTGTTAGAGCACTTCATTCAAGACCGTAACGTACACTAGGAGGCAATGTGGTCAGCATTGCGCTCGCCCGAGATTACTACCCTGATTTGACTCAGGTACTCATTCACAGCTGAGTCGACTGGTGTCCGACGTCAAATCATGATACAAATTCCACTGCCACCAGTGAGATTTGAACCGCAACCTTCCGTACGACAGCCTTGCGCTCTAACCACTCAGCTATCCGGACACGCATTAAATTTAATGGAAATGCAAAAGCAAAAGCTCTATCCTAAAGAATATTCTGTGCTTGTGAAACAGACCAACACATATTTCAGAATCTGGCTAGTATAGAAGTAACCAAGCACTTATCGCCGGAACATTTTGGTTGAGTTGCTGGCGGACCTATGAAAGTCCGTATTCATCAATTAGCGTGGATGATTTATCTGTGCCCTTTTTGGTTCTCCAACAATCACATGGAGTCAGTTCTGAGTTTTCAAGCGTAAAGATTTATTATATCAGCTTATATGATAAATACATATCTCACAGACACATCCGCAATCAATTGGTTCAGAAAGACGGGGACAGAGGAGTGGCTCTTACAAGATTCGAATTACCAAATCGAATTATAGAATTTATGAAGTTTGTTTTAAAATAGAGGAATTGCAATAATTGAGCCTACATGACTGATTTCCCTTGATTCCAACCATCCGATTAATCAATATCGTTACCGTCCATCTAGTTGCCCATAATGCCAGCAATAGCACAACAAAAATAACAAACAAATGGAAGTCTAAACAACAATTTATAGTAAGTATTGGATTAATGGATCTAGGGGGGTAATAAACTCGAAAACTTGTGACCCCCGCCGATAGTGAGCCAAGCAGACACTACAGAGGCACAGGTGGTGGTGCTCATGTCATCATATCTTCTCCAGCTTCCTTGTCAAGACAAGCTTGTATTTCAGCCAATAATGTTAATTGCCAAACATAAATGGATAAGTTACTTCAATGTAGGGAAAACTGCAACCAATTCAAAAGCCTTTAAGTACTTGTACTTTACCTTGTTCATTTTGTATCTGAATCAAAGTGAATCTACCACACTTCTCGGGCCTCTTTCTATTTAAATATTTTATGCCCACACCCACCTCTGAAACGTGACCATGATCATATGCCCATTTAATACAGTCAATCTTACAAATGGCCAACTTAATTCGCATCTACAGATACTCAAATGAAATTACCATCGATGCCTGCAATAAAGCCAATAAAAATTTACAATAATTCATAAAATCGTAGCAATAAAATAAATTGACCTGTGACAGAGTAATTGATTTTATTCGATTGGGCGTAGTTTTATTTAGTCCGAATGACGACCATTACAACCGTCCTTTTTGGCATTTGCTGTTTATCAATTTAATAATAAAAACAAGAACAGGATAAAGATCGCGAATAAATAAATTATATGAGAGACTCTGGGCGAAATTACTATAATTTTTCATGGAAAGTGCACTTCAGTGAAATTTTAATTAAACATCAGAAGTTAGAAGAGGAGCAGTTTATCGTTGGGAAGAAATGATCCCATTAAATCTGAACAAGGGATCCTTAATTGATCTTTTGACCATTGAGAAAGTTAAGTTAAATTGCTCAGGAAGATATTTATTTGTCTCAAGATATTTCAGTTAAGACAGTTTAATTAATCTTCATAAAGTTCACGGATATTATCATGCTGGGATTTTCCAAGAACTCTGTACTTCGGATTAAGATGGATTGGAACTTCGTCAATTAAATAGGCTTGATCCTCAGTATTGCAACTTGAAATATTTGAATTTTGAAAAATCTAGAATTCTAGAAGTCCGAATAAAAACTTTGGCAACTAAGAAGACTTTTTTTTTGGGTAGGGTAGGTGAATGCATTTACGCACACAGTGTTGGACTCCCGGTTCGGTACGTCGACGGACTACCAACTAAACACCTCCCATCGTCAGAGGGCTAGCCTGGAACCGTTTGTCACATTACTTCGGGTTAGTCCCCGAACTCTCCCGCCTTGCGGAGCCTTCAAATCAGGGAATTCCTTTCAACAACGGGAGGTGAGAGGAGGAAGGGAACTGTCAGTTCAAGGAACCCCCTGCCATCCGGCTGCTCCACCGGTCGAGTTCTATCTTCCTAACAACGAAAAGGACCCAGACGTAATGGGCAACACGGTTCCACCTGTCAGCAGTCCTGTCAGCATCTCTTCGACAATGTTGTCTGGATAGAGATCCCCTGTGTTTAAATAGAGCTGCTGACGAACCCCATCCCAAAAAGAGTCTGGTAGACGTCGTCCACAACTCCATTGCAAAACACACAATCCGGAGATCGCGCCTTTCCCATCTTGTACAGGTAAGACTGAAAACTTCCATGCCCACTTAAAAATTGGGTAAGGGAATAGTCAGTCTCACCATACTTCCGATTCAGCCACGCACCTAAGTTGCTGATGAGCCGCGCAGTCCATCTGCCTCTAGTTTCATTTTGCCACGAGAGCTGTCACTCGTTTAGAGTGCGTTGCCGTTCTTCGCGAGCAACCACATGCCTTGGCTCATCTTCCTTGTGCTTGTATATGGCTTGACGCTCCCTAGCAAGAAGGGCAACGGGGATCACTCCCGCGATCACTATCACGGCCGGTTCAGAGACAGTGCGATACGCAGACGCCACCCGCAAAACTCCCCGTCTCTGTACTTGCGCGAGGCGTTTACGATATACCTCCTTGTTAAGAGCGCCAGCTCATACCTCTGCGCCATAGAGCAGGACAGACTGCGTTGAACTCATCAGGAGACGTCACCTGCTAGATGTAGGACCCCCAATATTTGCCATTAGCCTACTTAACGCCGAAACTCCAGCTACAGCCTTGTTCGCTGCTGCTTTGATTTGCTCAAAAAAGTTCAGCTTTGAGTCAAGAGTCAACCTGAGGTACTTTACCGCTGATTTTGACTCGATTATCGACTCACCGAACGATATGGGACGCAGGGTTGGAATTTTCTTTTTATTCAGGATGACTACTTCGGTTTCTTCCACTGCAAGGTTGAAACCATGAGTAGTCATCCATCCGCTTACCCATCGCATCAATATGCCGAATCTGCTTTGTGCCTGTTCGACAACAAGCGCTGCGACATCATCTGCATAGCCGACCAGGCGCGACTCTTCTAGCATGTCAAGTTTAAGTAGACTGTCATAGGTAGCGTTCCAAAGGTCCGGCCCTAATATGGATTCCTGTGCTACCCCCGACGTGACCTCCAACCTCCTTTCCTAGTGTTTCATAGAGCAGGGAGCGGTTCCTCAGATGGTCCCACGATATCCGTAAAAGATAGTTCGGCACGTTGAAAGTGTTGTCTAGTGCACCTAGAATGTCTTTCCATCTTACAGAATTAAAGGCGTTTCTGACGTCAAGTGTTACGAGGAGCACCACCCGTCGAGTTCGGCGGCTATGCGCCCCTGCTCATCGAACTGCGTCCACGACTTGCATGACAGCATCAATTGTGGATCTCCCTGCTCTAAAATCAAACTGCCGGGGAGATAAATCTCCGGCAGCGCGTATCGCTTCAGCGAGTCTACTTCTGATGAGCTTTTCGAGCACTTTGCCAGCAGTGTCAAGCATACATAGTGGGCGGTATGAAGACGGCAATTCGGGGTCGCCTTTCCCTTTATGGAACAGCGCAAGCCTCGCAACCTTCCAACGAGCAGGGAAAATGCCCTCTTTTAGGCAAGCGTTGAATGCGCCGAGCAGTAGTGTTGGAATACCAGTTTGTATACCTCTGCTGGAATACCATCGGGGCCTTCTTGTTTTTATAGAGAGGACTGTCTGTTCCAGCTCTTTTATAGAAAAAAGTGTAAAGTCCTCTGCGCTCTCCGCGCCGACGTCATCATCCCATACGGGGTGCGCAGGGAAGAGTGCCCTTACAATGCGGTCCATCTGCTCGGCCTTAAGTGAACAGGGTTTCCGCAGAGCCCCGATTTTCGGGTTACCAGTTTGTAACCGAGTCCCCACGGATCCCCATTCACCTCGTCGACCAGATCTTGCCAGCAGCGAGCTTTGCTCTTGTTTATTGCGCTGCGGAGTCTCCTTTTGGCTGATTTGTACTCCGTCATTATGGTACATGCCTCCTCCCGGTCACCTAGACGTTGTGTTAAGCTGTTAAGCGGCGAAGCCTGTGACACTCCGGAGCTCTGCGATTTCCACTGTACACCAATATCTGGAAGATTTGCCGCGCCTCGACGCCTTCCTGGGCATGAAGGCTCCGCAGGCTGTCGTTATCAGGTTCATAACTGAATTTACGACAGTGTCAGCTGCGGCGCCACCGCCCCCAGGAATACCCTCCAGTGTGGCTCCACCTGTTCCCAGAGACAAACTTTCCGGTGTTCACTTTCGCGACGTTCCATGCACAGAAAAATCGCCGGGGTGGCGCACACCGAGAGTTTGTGTCCACCACTTCGAAAGCAATGGAAGAAGTCTTCCAGAACTCGTCACTCGTCCACCAGCGACACCAGTGATTCCGGCGCGAAGGTTACGTCTGGAATGCTTCCCTCGCAGCCCGGGCGCCGGAACGTTGGGGTGGATCCGGTGTTTAAAACTACCAGTCCTGTTCTCGCCGCCATTTCCAGAATTCGTTTCCCTCTGGAATGGCAAATAAGGAGATGGAGACATAAATCTTCGACACAAATCCCAGAAACAGTTTTTCCGAATTTGTAGAAAATCTTCAAACGACCACTTCACATCATCATTCCATCGTCTGGCAGGTCATTCATTTTCTCTTCAAAATAGATACCAAAAGGGGTGAGATGCCTTGCATAAACCGTTCACATATGTATGAGCCCAGCATCAACCCGGCTGATATCTCTGAAAATCTATTGTAAATTATTCCTGACTCGATTATACAATTGTCTTTCATCCACATAACAATGACGATTCGATGACAGCCAAGACATTTATCTAGACGACAAGATATTAACTCCATTCCGTATGATCTCTTCAAACATATCCCGTTTTTTACCCTCCCGACTTTTCTTCGATTTTCCTCAAGCCTCTATGGTGATTTTCTTAATCTCAATTTATGTATGTTTGGTTTTTATGTCATGCACGCGAGCATCCTCAGGAAGAACGTACTTCCAACATACCAAATGTATTGTATGAGCTCACATGTATATAAAACATGATAGGAATATAATAAAAATAATGGAAGAAGGAAAAAAGTCCCGTCTTCAGATCGGCAACTCCTTCTTTTGGGTTTCGTTTGAAGGAAAACCTGTTGCAGGTTTGTTCGATGTGCCTAAAGAATGCAGTCAGATCGTCGTCGCCGCGTCGTTCTCGTCGTCATCGTCAATAGCATTAAATCAGAACAAGAAATGGTTAAGTGAACGAAAAAAGAAGTTCAACATATTATCTCGGCCAGAGATGGTGAGTGAGCATCCATGGATACGTGTATGCTATGCCTATAGATAAGTAGCAGGCACAGATGCTCTTTCCAGAGTTTGTGAAAAAAATAGCGCCAAGGCAAGAATGCATCCAGAAGTTAGGAAAACTATCGTATATGGAACCACAGAGTGAAGGGGTTGAGGAATTCCTAGAGCGACAGCTTTCCATTTCTCTTAATATACATCGACAAGAAAACGTGACCTCACTTCGGAATACTAGCCGATCAACCAACAACCATATCCGCTGCAACTAGATGCACGCTTCTTATCTCTCGACGAACCCCCACCCCACACTATAAGTACAAACCTGGCTATCACAATTTTCACCTTTTCCGTACTGACTTCCCACAATCCAATCCTCGCTCCCTCGTTGGTGTTACAGATATCCTTATCGGACTCACATAACAGCTTTAAAACAATCGGAATTACTGTCATTCCCTTTGAAGTCCAATCGGTCTTTCTTGCTGGCGTTTACTGTCCCGTCCCGACCAGTCCTTCAATACCCACGGATTCACCCTTTCTGTGCCTCCCAACCAAGAGCATAAGGTAAAGTCTGGTAGCTGGACTGGGCGTTCCTACCTTCTTTGAAGGTTATTATGACTCGTATCTGGACAGCTTCACCATTAGCAATAACAGAAAACAAATAAATCCTATCCTGGAAACCGTCCCCGAAATCAGTGACCATGATGCTGAACTCCTCAACATCAAATCTCCTGAAAGAACCATTCGTCCCGCAGCACCCT
This sequence comes from Hermetia illucens, assembly GCF_905115235.1. Taxonomy (NCBI): domain Eukaryota; kingdom Metazoa; phylum Arthropoda; class Insecta; order Diptera; family Stratiomyidae; genus Hermetia; species Hermetia illucens. The sequence continues at coordinate 10,582,053 of NC_051852.1, forward strand.
CCGCTCCAAATTTCCAGTAGACGAACTGGAAATTCATCAACCGGATCCTTAAATTCAGACCTGATCCTCTCTTGCCCCATCCAACAGCATGCTATCCAACGGCAGCCGTAGTACACTAAAGTAATTCAGCAAGTATGCATCGAACTGATTCCGGTCCGTCGCTTTCACTACCATAATCTTATTTCAATTCTTCGATGGTATCCTTGACGATATCAAATATAAAAAGATTCTCCAAAAATAGATATGCGAAGTCCTCTCACCTTATTGGAGAAGTCCGCAACCTTGATAAGTCAATCAGCCGGAGAATTTTAATCCTGTATATCGACTGTCCCCATAAATATAATACCATCGCATCTCCGGTACGTTCGGGGAAATCAGAAAAACTTGCCTTCGTCTGGGCAAATCAACCCAGGCAAACATCTTGGCACAGCCCTTCCTCCAAGCATAGTATTACACCCTGTACCTCCACAAGCAAGTTTTCGAAACCGAGCTCAGCGAGTGAATTTCCGGAAGTTCCTCCCTTCCGCACAAAATCTCTTCACCCATCCACCCCGGAACACCGAACATTGCCACGGAGTCGATTGTATTTGTAGGTCCCGACACTACTCCATCCATAGTGTTAAGAAAATATGTTTCAAGCATTCCCAACTTCATTTTCTCAATTATCCATGGCTGCCTCCTCAACGCTTATTTTCCCACTGATTGGAAGAGTCCCTTAATCCCGATAGCTACGGGCTTATCCATATCCTTTCTTCCTCCGCGAAAATCCCCGGCAGACCATTAATCCCATTTTTGAAGAGCATTACCATGACCATTAAGCATGATCTTTTTGTCTTTAAAAAGGACATTCCTCTCAGATTAACTAGAAAATTACAACCATAGCCACCATCCTAGACCAAAGAAAATCTTTCGACCTACTTTCAGGCAACTCACCTGACGCTGCCTCACCTCTGTCCTGGGAGCAGCGTGACTGAAAATTGCAACAGGTGGAAAAGGCTTCTTTATATAATCGCAAAAACACGACCAGGGGGCGATTCCTCAAATCCCAAAAAAAATTTCGGTCACGCTGCTCCCAGGGCAGAGGCGAGGCAGCGTCAGGTGAGTTGCCTCTGCCCTGGACGAAACCGTTTCTCTTTTGTTTTGTTTGATGTTGACTTGGAATTTTCGCCCATCTAGGAAGCTAAGGATTGATTTACAGAAAATTGAGAAAGAAAACTTAAAAGCAAGTCCGTCGAGAGGGCAACCTCTGATGAGTTACATGGGGACCAGGTCTAGGACTAAACCGTTAGGCGTTCTTTTTGTATACTTGAGTTCTATGTCTCAAATATGGAGTCCGTAGACCAAAAAACATGGGAGTAAGTTGCTCTCCATTTGGACCGGTCGAACATCATGTAGATGTGGACTAAGGACCCTTCATATTCCAAACAAACAGCAAATAAAACATTTCAACATCATACATATGTATGTCCAGCACGCATTCCCCAAGGCTCAGTCCTTTAACCACCTTGCTTTTCTGCTCACCGCTAACATCCCTAAACCGAGTCCTAACCCATCAAAATACTGCTACGCGGGGATGACCTGATTCTTTACAACTCCAACAAAAATGTTTCCCTGGCCGAAGCTCTTCTGAATTCCCACTTGGACAAACTATACCGATACTATACCTGTTGGAAATTATCCCTTAATCCCCACAAGTGTAAAACATTCGTGTATTTCAAAGTTCATGGTACTCCCATTGCCACTATGAATAACGTCTTCCCCACGTGTCTCATATTTTGAAGGCTCTGAACCATGCAAACGGTGCCGATAATCTCTGCATTCCTTCCTAAAATACGCTCCAAAAAAATAAGGTATTTTTTGGCTACATTCCATAGTCTGATAGTTCCGAGTCCCAAATATAAAGGCTCCCCCTGAGAAAACGCAAAATCTTCCGCCAGCAACCCAAGATCTATAACAATGAAAACCACTCCAAACCATTTCCAACCAAATCCTATATGATTCCTGCCAAATTCCCCACATCGATGCTGTTCCTCCCACGCCATTAGCTCCCTAACATAATATCAGACACACCTCGGTAGAGAACGTCGAAAAGAACCTTCTTCGTCCTTTTCAAGCAATAATCAAATGCCTCGACATGCTCAAAGGTAATTTCTCTCACTGAATCCGCTCCAAGGAGCCGAACCAGAGGAAGTAGCGATACCTCGTTCGAAAGGGAAGGCGACTCACATTCCGGAAATGCACGAATCTCCACGCTACGGCATCGGAAACGCGAGATATCGTGGAAAATCCACGGCTGGAAAGTCCAGGCGAAATTGCAGAAAATTGAAAACTTCCACGACTCTGGGGTCGGAAAAATCACGAAAAATGCAAAGTCGGCGAACTGCCGCGGCGATACCTCATTCGAAAGGGGAGGCGACCCACGTTTAGGAAATGCTAGGACGTCGGAAACGCGAGATATTGTGACGCAGCAGGATTAGCAGGGTTAATTCGTCAAGCAGAATCTCATCACACCCCAACAACAATCTTTCCGTACTTTTGGAGGACATTACTGACTCTCGTGTTCGGGGACTCCTCCAGAAGTTCAGCCAGATTACTACCGAATGTAGTCTCTCTAAACCACCACAATAATACCACTGGTTCCCCTATCTTCTCGAAGGTGCGTCCTCTACCACCCCAGAAGCTGGCTATTGTGCGGAAAAAATTCGAGCCACTTATTCAACAGGGTATCTTTGCAGACCTTCAGACAGCTGATGGTCTTCCCCACTTCATATAGTCCCTAAGCTAAACGGCGAATGACGCCCCTGTGGGGATTATAGAAGGCTAAACGCACAGACTGTTCCTGACCGATATACCATTCCACTCATCTACGACTTTGCGCATCATCTCGCAAACTGCCGTATCTTTTCGACTTTGGATTTAACCAAGGCGTATCATCAAATCCCTGTAGCTTCAGAAGACATTCTAAAGAAGGCAATATGCACACCCTTTGGACCCTTCAAATTCACGCGGATGACTTTCGGGTTGTGCAATGCGGCGCAAACCTTTCAAAGGGTCATTCACTCGGTCTTGCGAAACCTCGACTTCTGTTTCGTGTATTTGGATGATGTCTTGGTCGCTTCTTCCATTGACTGAGCACTTAGCCCATCTCGAGTGCATTTTTCAACGTCTCCTTGAGGCCGGGTTAGTCCTAAATGTTGAGAAATGTAAGTTCCTTCAAACACAGGTGAGATTCCTCAACCACTTCATTTCACCTCACGGAATACAGCCCGACCCGAACAAGGTGCAAGCGATCACAAGCTTTCCGCGTTCGAAAATCGTAAAGGAGTTAAGGAGGTTCTTGGGCATGCTAAACTTCTATCGTCGTTTCCTGCCCAAGGCCGCCCAACACCAGTCCGTTTTGAACGCGTACTTGTCTGGCCCCAAAACAAAAGACACACGAGAGATTGTGTGGTCTGAAGAGGCTGTCCATGCGTTTGACAAATCCCGACAACAACTGGGTGATGCTACACTCTTGGAATTTCCTCAACAAGATGCACCCCTAGCCGTTTTTGTTGATGCCTCTGACATCGCAGTAGGTGCTGCTCTTCGCCAAAAGGTGAATCAAGTCTGGCAGCCGTTGAGCTTCTTCTCTAAACAGTTAAACCCCGCTCAACGGAACAACAGCACCTGCGATCAAGAACTGCTCCCCACGTACTTAAACATTAAATACTTCCGTTTCTCCCTAGAAGGCAGGCCGTTCATAGTGTTCACGGACCATAAGCCTCTCACGTATGCTTTAAAACAAAAGCCCGAGAGCTTCCATACCTGAGCCTTATAAGCCGAATTCACATCTGACATACAGAACGTGTCCGGCAAGGACAACATTGTTGCTGACGCTTTGTCACGTGTCTCACTCGATTTCTCGGCTATCACCAAAGCACAGGAGGATTACGCAGTACTTCAGAGCCTCAAATCCAACCCTAAATGCAAATTTCGGGAGTTGCCCATCTTCGGCTCGAACCTCTCTCTCTCTGCTGCGAGTACTCGGAAAAGGGATCCTGGCCACTTTTCGCAAGAAATTGTTCCACACATTTCACGACTTAGCGCATCCAGGCCTCAGGACCACAATTCGACTAGTCACCGAAAAATACTTCTGGCCCTCCATGAATAAGGACATCAACTCTTCGCCCAGAGAGTGCATCGCATGCCTGAAGTGTAAGGTTACCAGGCATGTAAGAAAAGAAGTGGGCTCATTCCCACGCACTACTAAGCCTCGATATCGTAGGCCCTTTGTGAGACTCGCACGGTGTCAAATATTGCCTCACAATCGTCGACAGATTTACGTGGTGGCCTGAAGCAATACCTCTGAAGGACATTACGGCGCAATCTTGTGCCGAACCCCTCTGTCGAGAGTGGATCCCTTGTTCCGGTGTCCTTGCAGTGATTATCACTGACCAGGGAATGCAATTTGAGTTTTCGGAGTTAGGCAAACTCTTGGGATTCAAACACCAGCGGACTACTGCATACCACCCACAATCCAATGGGATGCTAGGGCGTTGACACCGGATGCTGAAATCCGCCATTGTGGCACACGACGATCCGTTATGGACTCAAGTCTTGCCTCTCATCTTACTTGGCCTACGAACAACCTGCCTAGAGGAATCTACTGCCAGCCCCGCGGAGCTGGTATACGGGTAGAACCCAAGGCTCCCAAGTGATTCGGTCTTCGACAAGAGATTGTGTCTCACAGACACTGGATTGCTGCGTTTGTTGAGAGACAACCTCCACCGCCTTAAACCCACATCTCCCCCCCGTCACACATCTGCACCTGCCTCCGCTTCTGAAGAAAAAGCCGGACACGTGCACGCATGTCCTAGTCGGGACGGATGTTTTTCGGGAGCCGCTGCAGCCTCCGTACGAAGGCCCGCCATTAACAACACGCCCTAGGAGTAAGTCAGCAGCTCCATTAAGGATACAACAAACTAAAATATCATGGAAAATCCACGGCTCGGAAGTCCAGGCAACATCGCAGAAAATTGAAAATTTCAACGACTTCTGGGTCGGAAAAATCACGAACTCTTGCGGGCGATACCTCGTTCGAAAGGGAAGGCGACTCACATTCAGGAAATGCAAGAATTTCCACGCTAGGACATCGGACATCGGAAACGCGAGATATCGTGGAAAATCCACGACTGGGAAGCCCAGGCAAAGTCACAGAAAATTGAAAATTTCCACGACCTTCGGGTTGAAAAAATCACGAAAAATGCAAAGTCGTCCGACTGCTGCAGACGATACCACGTTCGAAATGGGAGGCGACCCACATTCAGGAATGCAAGAATTTCCTCGCTAGGACGTCGGAAACGCAAGATATCGTGGAAAATCCACGGCTGGGAAGCCCAGGCGAAATTGTAGAAAACTAAAAATTTCCACGACCGACGGGAGGCTCTGGTAAAATCGCAGAAAATTGAATATTCCCACGACCCCCCGGGTCTTAAAAGTCTTTGGTCATAAAGCAGGATGTAAAGTTATAGCCATGGGAAGCGACCACTGCTATAAAGACGTCGATAGAAGTGCTGCGGGAGGGTGAAGTGGGGACAATCCTAAGGGTATATTCGGCCTTGAGGGCTTTGCACCATTGCTCATGGTGGAAATCATGACATCTTGGCAGCAGAAATGACTAGAATACAGGATGGTAGGCTCAACTCTGTTACACTGTATTGTAAATAAAAAGTACTGAAAAGGAGACCTCTATAACTGGATAGCAACGGTGGAGCGAGTACTCAAAAAAGGTTGAACGAATCTAAAGAGCTGATACGATGGAATCCCAGAGTAGGGTGCTGGAAACTCTAAAGCGGAGAATGCTCGTACCAGCATTCCAGGAGGACTGATTTGCAATCAACACGCCTAGAGGCAAGAATGACAATTGCTGCTTCCAGGTTGTTGGGCAGTAGTCCCCTTGTCTTGAACCCATTCATTGACATCTATTGCTTTGGGTCATGGTAGCGCCATCCTTAGACGTTTTTCGTCTTTCCAGATCCTGCCAGTCTTTTCTTTGTGAATGTTCAGCCCAAAACTAGGATACATAGAACCAAATTACCCTTGATCCACGAGCCGACCCCGCTTGTGAACGGGACAAAGGCTGAAGAAAAAGAAGAAATTACCCTTGATCCAGGATCAATTCACATTTCACCACAAACTGTAGAAAATTTTCACAACAAACAAAACCCCCCAAACAAGTGTTCCACTCCAAAGGAACTGGAGTACCATTTTTCGGATCATCAAAAGAATCCACACCAACGACAAAAAGCAATGAAAACGAAATCAAGTTCATTTCGAACCATGGTCCGTGTTGAAAAAGACGAGTGCATGGCATTGTTCGGAAAACCTGCAGAGGAATGGATTAAGGACGTGCTGCATTCCAGGTTCAAATCTCATTGTTATGGTGATGATGCTCTTTTCAGAGTTGGCCATTCAATCTCACCTGTGCCACCTCAAGTACAACCGCCGATATATGTAGGTGCCATGTGTATCCGTGTGTTACCTGGTCGTCTTGTTCCGCGAGGAACTTGAAGAATTTTCCTCGATGCACTTTGGAAAATGCAACTTGATTTCGGCATGGAGAGCTGAAGGAATGAGCGACGTTTAGGAGCCATTTGTCTCGATATATTGCTTGGTATTTATGTTGTAGGGGTGCATCCAGAGTACATTCTACAAATAGATACTTTTTCAAACTATCTCAGATTTTGAAAAAATCTGAATTCTCTTGCAATTTGGGTTAGGTTTTGTTCCAAAATAGAAAGCGGAGTCGAAGCAGGGGTCATAAAAATTAGCTCCCCAGAAGACCATTTTAGTCTTGTAGAGAATCAAAGATCCTATCACTGAGATTGGTTCGTAAAATCAAACGGTATTCTTGCTTATATTCTACAAAACATTCACAACAATCCTAAATAACTGATCAATTCTATCCAACATTTCACTCATTAATTCCAGCGATCATCAACCATTAAAACTAACTTTTCAAATCTACTTAATCAAAGTGTAGTCATCTATCAGATAATAGATAAAAACCAACTGAACAGAGTCAGTTGTTGAAATCAACAACAAATTCACATGAACATGGGAGCAGAAGCAACATCTTGCTTGATTGGAAAACTATCAAACAAACCGTACAAAACGAGACACCGCTGCGATAAGAAAAGACACATTAAAAAAAGGAACAACAACAATTCGAAATATAAAACAACACCAAGCAAAATTGAAAAATCTTCCTCAATAAATATCAATCCATGAGTTTGTGGTTACAATCATGTGCGGAATTACAGCCACAACGAGAAGAATAAGTGGTTGAAGCTGGCATAACCAGCAAAAGCAAGGTAGCCAACAAAAGAGGAACAAGCCTCAATGTTAAACCAACAGTCAAGATCCGTAAAGAAAAGATCGGAGGAATTTCAATTACGCTTTATCTTATTGATCGATCTCGGTGCGTCTTCTATACTGCAGGCATACACTATCTTTAGCATGTATCTGTGGATGTAGGTAAGTTGTAATTAACGATAAAAATTGCACAGTTTGCACGAGGAGAGGAGCTGATCCCAACAAGAAATTGGGGAAAGGTCTGGTGGAATTTTTGGTAACTTTGGTACTTTTGAAAATACGAAGGTCAAAAGGGGAAGAAGTCTGTAAAATTTCAAAAAAGACTCTTAAATCTTTCAGATATGTAGTGAATCTGGCAGATCGAGATGGAAGGATACTAGCAAAAGTCATCCTGATTCGCAATCATCTTGAGCTTAATCCTCTTTTTAGGGAAGGATAGGTGAATGCATCTAGGCACAATGTTGGATTCCCGCAACGGTACGTCATCAGACTACCAACTAAAGGCCTCCCTATCGTCACAGAACTAGCCTCGAACCATTTGTCACATTACTTCGGACTAGCCCCCGAACTCTGCGGAGCCTTCAAGTCAGGGAATTCCTTTCACCAACGGGGGGAGAGAGAAGAAAAGGAACTGTCAGTTCAAAGAACTCCCTCCCATCTGGCCCTTTCGCTGGTCAAGCTCCTTGCAAGGAGAATATTCCGAACGTAACGCGCAACGCGGCTCTACCTGTTAGCGCTCCTCAGTATCTCCTCGGTAATATGATCAGGAGAGAGGTCCCATATGGTTAAAAAGAGCTACTGAGGACTCTCAGGTGTGATGGGCGTCATCCACAACTCCATTTCAAAACACGGAATCCGGACATCGTGCCTTTCCAATCTTGTACAGGTAAGACTGAAAATCTTCATGCCCACTTAAGAACTGGGTAAGAAAATAGTCAGTCTCACCATGCTTCAGATTCAGCGACGAACCTAAGTTACCAATGAGGCGCGCAATCCGTCTGCTTCTAGTTTCATTTTGCCAAAAGATTTGCCACTTATCTAGGGTACTTTGCCATTCTTCACGAACTGCCACGTCCCTTGTCTCTTCTCCTTTACGCTTGTATATGGCTTGACGTTCCTTAGCAAAAAGGACAATAGGGATCACTCCCGCGATCACCATCACGGTCGGTTCAGAGACAGTACAGTACGCAGACGCCAACCGCTAAGCTCCCCCCGTCTGTACTTGCGAAAGACGCTTACGATATACCTCCTTGCCAGGAGCGTCAGATCATCTTTGCATCGTAAAGCAGTACAGACTGCGTTGAATTCATCAGGAGATGTCACCTGCTAGACGTAGGATCCTCAATATTTGCCATTAGCCTACTTAACCTCGAAACTCCAGCTGTAACCTTGTTCGCTGCTGCTTTGATTTGCTCAAAAAAAGCTCATCTTTGAGTCAACAGTCAGTCCAAGGGGATGGGTCGCAATTCACTTTTTAGTCAGGATGACTACTGTGATTTTTTCCAGTGCAAGGTTGAAATCATGAGCAGTCATCCATCCCCTTACCCGTCACATCAATATGCCAAGTCTGCTTTGCGCCTGCTCGACAGTGCGCCCAGCAACAAGCGCTGCGACATCATCTGCACAATCGACAAAGCGTGACTCTTCTGGCATGTCGTGTTTAAATAGACTGTCAGAGGAAGTGTTCCAGAAGTCCGACCGACCCTAGGATGGATCCTTGCACCACCTCCGACACGACCTCCATTCTCTTCTCACCCTCTAGCGTCTCATGGAGCAGGGAACGGTTCCCTCAATATCCGTAAGAGATAGTTCGGTCCGTGAAACTATTGTCTAGTGGGTCTAGAATATTTTTACATCTTACGGAAGTAAAGGCGTTTTTGACGTCAAGCGTCAACTTCCAACTAGAAGGAAAAATGCCCTCTTTCAGGCAAGCGTTGATGCGCCCGGCAGTAGGTCTAGCCGATGTGGGAACACCAGTTTGTATCCCTCTGCTGGGGTATCATCGGATCCTGGCGCCTGCTCGTTTTTCGTAGAGAGGACTGTTTGCTCCAACTCTTTTATAGAGACAAGTGGGCAGTTGTCATTCACCTCGTCGACTAAATCTTGCCAGCAGCAAGCTTTTGGATGATCTGTACTAGTTCGTTTAGGCATTGTGTCAAACGGCGGAGTCTGTGACACTTCCTTCGGAGCTCTGCAATTTCCGTTTCCGTTTTCAGCGTAATAATTGAATCTACGACAGTGTCACCTGCAGCGCTAGCGAGATGGCAGCGGTACCCGATAAGTCACGGTTCCATGAAACTGGGTCCTTGTTTCAGTACCGCGCATTGATGAGCACTAAATCAGCTTTGGTCTCTGCAGCGAATTCCGCTAGCAACTCGTGAGCTGTGCAAATATGCAATATTTGTGGGATGCAAATCATGTTGACCGCGTACTAGCTCTTTTCTACTCTAAGGGAAGTATTGGCTCCATCGTGATACGCCTTATTTACACTTTATTGACTTCAGACATTGCTAAAGTAGTAACATCCTTAGGAATGCTACATACTAATTCTCTAGCCAGTGTGCATCCCTAGGATATTGTGGCATTAGGACAATTGAAAGCTCAGCTTTTTTTTTCGTCCAGTTTTCAGCATATCGATGAAGCGCACCTTTTCCACGTTCATCAGTCTGAGAAACATGAAACTAAAAAGTGTAAATTAATCCTTTCCCAGTAGAAAACCACAACACTACCATAAAGGGGTAAATATAGAATATCTTAGGTAACCCTTACGTGATCCCTGAGTTGCCAAATCTCCCATCAGGTGCGTCCCTTCGTGTGGATAAAGGAGCAAATGTGTTATGAAATTGCACATGTGCGTATTTGGAGATGGGGGTAAGTAGAAGCAAAACGTGCAATAGTAGATGAAAATTTATAGGAAGGATACCCAGAAATTATACCAAATTTGGAAGAGAGAAAATGGGACAGCATAGACGATTCCGCCGTCGACATGAAACGACTTCAATTGTGAGAAGCTTGACAAGGCTCCCTTTCTCTCTCTACTAACGTGTGGCAATCACCTGCTATAACGCTCTATCAGACCTTCTTCTCCGTTACGTCCCCTCCTCTCCTGCGCCCTGTCTGGCTCACCACTGAAGTCCACAAAAAGTTCGTCAAAAAATTACTGCGGGAAAGAAGTTCCTGCCTTCTGGAACCTGTACTGATTTCATTTTTTTTTCAAAATTTGGCGTTCTTCGATCAAATTTTTAACTCTTAAGTCCAGAAAGGAATGTCTGACCAGTGTTAAAGACTCACTGTAGTGTGGAAACCTCAAATAATTCTGGTCCCACATTCGTAACTCCCGCAGTCCCGCTTAGTTACCTCCTCATTTTATTAAATACTCCGGCTCCTCATCTACTAACACCCGATACTCTCAGGAAGATCAAATTCGATCCGAAACTGATGGGCCTGGGAATCGAAGGACAATCTCGAGCTTAGCTAGTCAATTGACATAAGTGAGTTCTAAAGGAATAGTCTAGCTTACCAGCGTCTATTCGGAAATTTTCCTTCAGATCGAAAACAGGATGGGAGCTGGAAATCAGGGCTGGGCCTCTTACGGTAGAGATCTTATAGGGATACCACGATCCGATGGTACAGCTTCAGTAAAGGTAGCGTAAATAATGAGACGCACAACAGGAGCATCGGAAGCAGCCACGCCGAGGCAGCCAATCGTCGTGATGGAAGAAAAAACATCGGGAGTTGCGGGCTATATGCTTTTAAACAAAAAGGATTTGCCAACGATCCAGAGGAAAACCCGATTTCAGTGAAAAAGGAAATGTATGCGCTGAGGAACAAGTACAGGGTTGTTATGTAGTAAATAAGGAGGCGAACACCACAACTAACCTGCACCTCTTCCTCTTGATATGGTGGCAACGCAAGCGGGGGCGAAAAGTATAAACAAGCGCTGGACGTCTTCACCATACGTGCGGCGACTGAAGGGGCGCTTTTGAAGATTTGCGAATAGATGGGTGAAAAGAAAGCTCTCGGTTTAGATGTCGTTCTCAAAAGAACCCTTAAACTTGCTGTTAAGGTACGAAGAATGCTTATGTTGGTGTATTTGAGGTATGCATGGTAGAAGGAGTTTTGCCCGCACGGTGGAAGAGACAAAAACTAGTTCTGCTACCGAAGCTAAGCAAGCATCCGGGAAACCAATCATCATGCCACCCGATTTGCCTTAATGACACGGTAGGAAGGACGTTAAAATAGATCATCTCCCTATCATAGAATATAGGGATGGCCTATCAGGGCGACAGTTTGGTTGTCGTCAAGTTTATTCAAGAATCGACGGCGTTGACGTGGTTTTGGAGCTGACTCGAGACGTGATGTCCTCCCATAAAGGCTATGCCGTGAATACCAATCGTAGGAAAAGGAATAGCAGAATGGAAAATTCTTTGGAAACCAGTCCAAGCTCACAGAACATCATCGGAAAAATGCTGAAGTCGGAGTCAAAATGGGGTGAGGATGGCTCTAGTGCGTGACAATCCCACAAGCTGCTGCAACTTGACAGTCCCAAACAATGAACTGATTTTACTAAGATTTTGTTTTACATAAATCCTTAAAAAGGCCCAAGCGTCAAATGACAAAGTTACGCGGGAGGCACAAGTGGTAGTTCTCAAATATAAAGTAAATGAGAAAACGGGCAAACGGCGTAGGAACGGTAGAAGTGAGCTCTTCAGTTTCCAGAATACGGCAAAGAAGAAAAAAGTCTCTTGACCAAAAAAAAGCTGAGTCGTCAAAAATGCCGCGAAAGCTAGGTAATTCGGCACCGGCAAAATGGGAAGAACAGAAAATTTGTTAGCCCGAGCAATAGATAAAGACGAGTGGCAAAAAGGGGCAAAAGGATAAAAAAAATCCGTTTGGAAGGAATCACGCCTATGTGCCACCGTACGTTTGAACCCCTTCAGGACACCACGAGACACCGGCACTCCTCCTCTACTGTTCTGCGCCAAGTGTTCCTAGGACGACCCACATGTCGGCCATCTTAGGAGAGTAGATCCCCCTGCATGCCGTAGCCAGCAATGGAATGGATACCCATCAGGCCAGCGTAGCCTGATAACACGTCGCAGACAAGTGTTAACCAAGATTTGGAGAGGTAGAAGCGAATTCGGAATTGACGGACTTGACCGTCATGATCTAATTTTGGAATCCAACGAGAAGTCAGCGGGCAGTTTCAGCGGCAAAGTGAAAAAGGTATGAGGGTGCGAAGCGAATGTCAAACCCCAAAAGCAGAAGATAACTATCGAGTGCCAGACATAAGGCGAGATTGGCAAGAGGGGTGGTTTGGTGATCACTACACCAATAGTTAAGCGACAACCGAAGGCGCACTGGAAGTAAACTGGGATAGCCGGCTGGTTTACTGGAGCCTTTGAAGAAAAGGAAGTCACGAGCTGGAGGGTAGAGAGAAGGAAAAACATAGTCAACTATGCCAGCGTATAAATGAGATATGTGGCGTTCCAAATCCACAACAGGAGTTCTACCACATTAGCAAACCAAATTACTAGTGGAATGAGGAGATATCAATGTTGCGGTCGTCTTGCCTGCGAGCAAAAAAGACTTGGTTAAAGGGCAAAAGCTGGAGATCGAATACCGAGATCTTCTTATTAATTTTGAAAAGGGGTTGAGGGCCATACAAGGTTTCAACAAACAAGATTCGTGAGCAGAAATCATCCCAAGACCCGCAGTTTATATCCAAAATAATTACAAATCTTTTCGTACAAATCGAAGGAAGCGAAGCGGCCAACGCTTCAACAGGGCGTCTTCCTGGTCCCCGAGGTAAGCACGGAAGAACTAGAAAAAATTTGTTAGGGTGTGGGTGATAACAAGGCTTCGGGATTAGACGGGGTTCCGAACAAAGTCCTGAAGTTGTGACGAATCATGCATTGTGGAAGGAGTGCTTCCTGCTAAGCGAATCTCCAAGAACTACCTAAAGAGTCCTCTTCATATAATTTTATTTATTTTTTAGAGACTTTGGGGAGCATTTTGAAAAGGGTGTTATACAAAAGGCTGCTTCTGGTCATCGAGTAAGCGGATGTTCTATCGGAGCCACGGAATCGATTTTGACAAACCCCTTCTACGGTCAATGTGGCAGGAAGATCCCTTCTCGGGAGGCACTGACCGCTCCCGTGCTAGATGTTGAGAAAGCCTTTAATTTGGACAAATGGGATTGGACTAAGGGCATCTTAACTAAAATGGGTATATTCGGTTATCCTCAGCAATCCTTCTTTGATAGGAGCGAAATGGGCCGAGAAAATACATAATGACAGTAGGTACTCCCCAAGGTTCTTTTTTGGTTTTGCAGGTGGCGGTGATTGCAGTTGAGAAGTACCCCGGGGACGAGGAACTATGTGGAAGTGAGACCTTATTTGTAACCCCAGAAAAATGATATTGACAATACTATGGAGTCATTTTGAAACCATTTATAAGATAGCTGCAAGTGATAGTCTATATCTAGCTGAGCTTAGACTATACACGAAAGAAATCAGCAGAGAATATGCCGCGTTCCTAGCAAAAATGGCGCCTTATACGGAGGGTCCAGAATATAGTCACAGGCTTGCAACCCAGAGATGTCCCTTTCCTGAACGAAACCGTCTGTCAAAATTTTTGAAAACCAAATATAATGAAAATTTGTTTGGCAAATTGAATAAGTTTTGGAAAAAATATTTCAATTAAAAACATTACTCGCCTTATGCATTCAATTTCTTTCTGGACTAAAAACAACAAGAAATCACTGATAACGATGACCTCACCTTGAAAACCTGAACAATCTGAAGAATGCAAATAAAATAGAACGAAGCTTAATAGGATTCAAAAACCGCGTGTGCAGGTGCTACGGGGGCTTTGCAGTCCTGCCCAGCAGATGCTCTCAATGTACTCCTGCATCTCCTCCCCCTAGACCTCCACATCAAATATGTTGCAGCGTGTAGTGCCGTCAGACTACGTGAGTCCGGATGCTGGACAGCGAAGTCTTACGGCCAAAGCAACATCCTTGGCGAAATACCTCGAGAAATCTGGGCATCCCCCACGGACTATGTCACACGCAAGCTAAACTTCACGGGGAACTTTTTTTGTGGACCTTCCAACCAGGCCAAGTGGAAGACCGGTGGAGTGTTGCAAGACAATAACACGGTATTCTTTACGGACGGATCACAGATGGCCTATGGAGTCGGCGCGGGGATTTTCTCGAATACACACAGTGTATCCAAGTCGTATGGTCTCTCAGGTTTCGCCAGTGTATTCCAGGCGGAAGTACTGGCGATATTGGAAATCTGTAGACGGCTGGAGCGTGATTCGAGCCCCAAGCGTAACATAGCCATTCTGACCGACAGCCAAGCGGCCATCAAGGCCTTGTACTCAACGACGACATCTTTCCGGCTGGTAGGGCGGTGCAGAGACGCGTGCAACCATCTGGACGGCACGCTCAAGGTCACTCTCCTCTGGGTTCCCGGGCATAGGAACATAGAGAGGAATGAGCGGGCTGACGGGTTGGCCAGGCAAGGCTCTGCTCTTGGCAGTCCTTCGGCGAATACAGTCGGTGTTCCGCTGGCGGCTGTCGGGGGCGGAGTCTACTCGCACTACCTAGCAGCCACGGGCCTGAGATGGCGAAGGCTTACAAGCTGTGCCAAGTCAAGGAGAATTTGGCCCGCTTATAACATAGCCCGATCACGAGAGCTCCTGTGCCAGACGCGTGCAAATGCATTCAAGATTACGGCGGTCTGGGTCCCATAGGGGACCGCTAGGCTCGGCATACCCTACAACTCGCATTGCCGAAGCTGCGAAGAAGGAAGGGAAACCCTCATGCCCTTTCTCTGCGATTTCCCAGCTCTGGTTAGAGTCAGGCTGCGAACACTGGGTAAACCATTCTTAGACCTTAGAGAAATTTCTAGCTGCAGGGTCGGAGAGCTGCTTTCCTTCGTGAATGCTACGGGCTGGCTCTGAAGATCCCAGCCGGCTGGACTCTGCTTCCCTGCTCCCATAACAACAGTCACGGTCTTAGGAGTTTGTGGCATCAAAACGGCGCACCAAAGCGCTAATTGAGCTCCTCGGAGCGGCCACTGATACCTACCCTACCTACCCTGAAGAATGCAAGATATATTGATTGCAGCATAAACTGCACAAAATGCAGTTCGCGCACGTATGGATTCCACCTTGAATAATTGATTTTCTTACGTTGGTGAAGTCATCGAACCGTTTCACAATCAGCGTTTCGGCTCCTCTCCATCCTTGCCGCCCATCTCGTGTCCGACCATCACAAAATCATTCCAAAAGTCTTCCGAACATTTTTCGATGAAATTAATTTTCCAGGAGGAGAACTCGACTAAGAGTTTGGATTTGAACTTATATTGTCTACCAATTTAGACCAATAATAACTGACTCGAACCCTGATCACTTGCTCCAATTACCTCTACTGGTAAAAACTGAAAGACCAAATCACTTAACTACCATTTGGTCATTAATTGGATTTTCGTTCCTAGAGTCCTCCGTGGTCTTTCTCATCTTGTTCCCTCATTAGGTTGTTCCGGTCAAACTAATTCCCAACTAATTAAAAAGCCAACTAGGAATGCGACCATCGTTTCGCTTCTTAAGCTTAAACCACCTTGTCTGCCCCTTTTCAAAAATAAAATCAACTCGATCTGCCCCCTTAAACCTTATTTTTCTCACATTTCATTCAGCAATCATTAATAACAAGATCAACCTTTTCTCAACCTTCAGACACCTTCAATGGGTTTCGAAAAATCGATTATAGGAAATCGATTACAACATCATAATCACTTCCAATTCAACAATTACCCAAAGACTGCTCACATGCTCAGCAAAACAAGTCATGACCAATGAGGCAAGCATGGAAACCGTGCAAGTGGGGAATTAACTAACCAAAAATCTGAATCCTTTTCCGTCTAATATTTTGGTAATGATTCATCAAATCCAAGCCTGATTTTCTATTGATCGGTGCAGATCATCGTTCAATGTTGAGAGAAAACCTCTTTTTTGTAGCCCTCTGGTACCAGGCATGGATCGGACGACTTTTGTATTGTCATGAACATATGAAGATACATCCAATGGCTTAAAGAAGACTGGAAGAAACCACCATCAAAGTGACTCCTCACGATCCCTGTATGATCCATGTGTATGCATACGAGCACAATAGACCTCAAAGAAGCAGCTCCAGAGCTACAAAAAGACTGAGCCACTCAAGTCTACCGCACTATCATCAATCGAGGGTTTGACTATCGATCTTCTTTAATGATCGATACGATCTTGAAAAGATATTGGATGAGTCGACAAGATGTCAAAGAGCCTCTCGCATTCAAGACGTTGTGTGTATTGCGGAGACCGCACATCAAAACACAAAACATGCAGATCAATGCGTAAGACCATCACACACAATTACTGATTTGACGATCGGTGTGGCAAACCACGTACAGGTGGAACTCAAATTAGTTACTTTTTTGCAGCTGAATCATCCACCGCGTCTATCCAGGTGAAATAAAGTTTCCGCGCGATTAAAATAATCTCAGTAATCTGTGATTTTTGGGGTTGAAACAGTTTCAAGATGAGGGGCTTCCTCGTCCAATTACGTTGATTTTCCTAATTACACTGCCAAATTTCCTGCCCAAAAACTATTCGACATCGATCAAATCGATCAGTGACTTTCTCGAAATCATTGACCTTGTCAAATTCTAATTGTGATAGATGAGATTCACAAGATAGTCTGTCTACCATTTGTGTTTTTTTGGTACCTCTTCAGCATCCCAGTACCAAGCGAGATGAACTTTTTTCAGAGATTCCTCCCATTGAACTTGAGGAAAGCCCAAAGAGTACGCAACCATCAAAATACAATTCCAACTTGTATCTATCTCAAATTATGAACATAGAAAGATTTTCAATTCGATTCAGTTGCGTATGATGATGATGGTTTTCCTTGATAAATCTAAACTACGAAAAGTAACAATTTTTTCAGCACTTTCAGCTCACGTACTTATGTGGCTTTTTTGAAAAAAAAAAATTGGCATATTCACGCCACGTTATGATGTGATGGAAAAGAATTTGAAAATAGATGAATTCAGAAAAGATACATATATATGCTCTATGGTAGGGACGAATTAAAGATACTTAATAAGAAGATAAAGAAGACCATCTCTCTCTGAGGTCCAGACGATCGTGATGATTGGACAACTTACCGAGCGTTTTGTTTGTTGTAACCTTCGATTGGATTTTCGATGACGGCCTGGTTGATCATCTCAAATCTGAAAAGAAAGATAAATTTTGAAATCAGAAAATTGTTGAAGCATAAAAAATTCGAAATTAACGTAATTGGGTTCAATTAGGTATGGGAATGAAGCGAGTCTAAACGAGCTAATGACTTCTTAAGTTGTACTTTTAGATAGAAGATAGAAAGTAGTGTGAAATAGTAAAGACACATATAATATCGAAACGTCAAGGGTAAGACCACTCTGAGATCCAGACTAAGTTTATTGCTAGGTTCAGCAAGTCCTACGCGTTCCCTTACAAAAAATTTGAACCACCTCAGTGAAGTGCAAATCCCTGAAAATAGGCGAGTTTTCAGGGCTGCAGAACGTACGGTTTTTTTTTGGTAGAGTGTAAGACTCCTGCAACGATCCGCAGTTGAACCTCCAACTAAACACTTCTCTATCGTCAGAAAGCTAGCCTTAGACCGTTTGTCACATCACTTTGGGGTAGCCCCCGAACTCTCCCGTCTTTAAAAGTCTTAAAATCAGGAAATTCCTTTCACCAAAGAAAGGGGAAAGGAAGAAGGGAGATGTTAGTTCAAGGTACCCCCTGATATCCGGCCCCTCTGCCGGCTAGAGCTCAGCCGGCAGAGGGGCAATAAGAAGGACCCCAGCACAACCTGCCAAGCGCTTTTCAACATCTCCCCGACACTGTTGCCTGAAGAGAGCTCCCCTGTGTTGACGAATTCCATCATACCTTCAATAAGAAAAAAAGCTGTGATCAGCATCGCTGACTACCCCATTGCAAAGTCCACAATCAGGATATCGTGTCCTCCCAACCTTGTGCAGGTAAGACTGAAAACCTCTGTCCCCACTTAGGAGCTAGGTGAGGCAATAATCAGTATCACCATGCTTCCCATTCAGTCACGTACCTAAGTTGCCAATGAGCCGCACAGTCCATCTGCCTCTTGCCTCATTTTACCAAGAGAATTGCCAATTATTTAGTGTACGTTGCGGTTCTTCACCACCTCCCTTGCGCTTGTACCTGACTTTACGCTCCTAAGCAAGCAGGGTAACTGGAATCACTCCCGCAATCACCACGATGGCCAGTTCAAAGACAGTACAGTAGTGGACAGACGCCACCCACAAAACTCCTCGTCTCTGTACCTGTACAACGCGCTTACGATTTACCTCCTTGTCAAGGAGCCTAACTGCCGCCCTGACCTCCGCGTCGTACAGTAGAAGAGGTTGTATTATACTCATTGAAGGACGTGGCTTGCTAGACGTAGGACATCCAATGCTTCCCATTAGTCGACTTAAGGCCGAAATTCCTACCGCATCGCTGTCCGTTGCTAGTTTGAATTGCTCAAAGACGCTCATCATTGAGTCGAGCCTCACTCCAACGTACTTAACCGTCGGGTTTGACTCGTTTATCGATGATCGCTGATATGAGATGCAGCTTCGGGGTACCCTTTTTAGTCAGGATGATTATATCAATGTTTTTCCTGTGCAAGCCTGAAACCATGAGCAGCCATCCATCCGCTTACCCGTCCCATCATTATGCCAAATATGCATTGCACCAGTTCGTCCGGCAAAAAGCGCCGCATGGAACCTTTGCACTACCCCTGACGTGATCTCCATCTTCCTCTGACCAGATAGATAATCTTTTAACATCCGTAAGAGATAGCTGAGAAGGCATTGTCTGGTGTACCTAGAATGTCTTTTCATCTTTCGGAATTGAAAGCATTTCTGTCACCAAGGGTTACAGACACTCCTACCCATCGAGCTTGGGGGCTGTGAGCCTTTGTTCGATGAACCACATCCACGACTTGCATGACAGCATCCACTGTGAATCTCCCTGGACTGACACCAAACTGCTGTGGCGATAAATTTCCGGCAGCACGTGTGGCTTCAGTGAGTATGATTCTGATAAGCTTTACGAGCACTTTTCTGTCCGCGTCAAGGATGCAGACGGCAGCTCAGAGTCGCCTTTCACTTTGCTGACCAGCGCAGGTCTCGTCACTTTCCAAGGAAAAGTGTTCCGTTTCAGGCTGAACTTGGAGGACCAGTTTGTATACCTCTACCGAGATACCATCAAGTCGTGGCGCTTCTTGTGTTTCCTAGGAAAAAGACTACCTCTTCCAACTCCTTTATAGAGAAAAGTGGATAGTTGTCGGCGCCTTCCATGTTGCTGTCATCAACCCCTACGGGATATGCAGGGAATAGTGCCTATACAATATGGTCTATCTGCAGGGCCTTAAGTGAGTATGATTTCCGCAGGGCCCCGATTGTTCGGGTTAACAGTTTATAACCTAGTTCCCATGGCTCCCTAATCACTTCGTCGAACGTGTCCTGGCAACAGCGAGCTTTGCTTCTGTTTATTTTGCTGCGAAGTCCCCTTTTGGTTGATCTGTACTCTGTAATTGTGCTAGTTGTTTTGGCGTTGTATCAAGCAGTAGGTTTTACAACATTCATTCCGAAGCAATTTCCGCTGTCCCGATGCCTCCCTGGGCATGGAAACCCCGCAGGCTGTTGTTGTTGATTCATAGTTAAATTTACGACAGTGTCAATTGCAGTGTCACCACTCCGGGAAGTACCCTCCAGTGTGTCTCCACTTAATCCAAAAGCTTTGACAAATCTCCTGATGTTTATCTTTGCGACATTTCACGCCCAGAAAAAGTGTTGGGGTGGCTCATACCGAGAGGTTGCATCAACCACTTCGAACCACTTTCAGAATTCGCCGCCCGTCCACCAGCGGCACCAGTGATTTCGACGCAAAGGTTAAGTGCAGCCCGGGTGAAAGAACGTTGGGGCGGATTCGGTATTCAAAACTAAGAGTCCTGTTGTTGTCGCCACTTCGAGAATTAAAATTCGCTCTGAAACCGGGGTGAGGTCTGCCCCATTCAAGTGCCCTGGCATTGAAGTCACTCCCGACCAGGATTCGGCCCTTCCGTGCTAAGATAGCGTCCTCCAGAGCATCTATGAACGGCCTGCCTTCTAGGGAATAGCGAAAGTATTTTATTGCGAGGTACGGGGCTAACAACTCACGATCGTTCTATTGGATGGGGTTCAATTGTTTGGGAAAAAAGCTCAACGGCTGCCAGCTTTGGTTCACCTTCTGGTGGAAAGCAACACCTATGGCGATGTCAGAGGCATCGGCGAAAACGACTAGGGGTGCATCTTGATGAGGAAATGTCAGACGCATGGCGTCGGAGAGCTGAAGCTTGGTTGACTCGAATGCATTGACAGTCGGGAGTCTTTGATTTTCGGCGCGAGTAGATAGTTGTGAAGGCTCGATTGATGGTGGTCGACCCTGGGCAGGAAATGACGGTAGAATTTTAGCATGCCCAAGAACCTTCGCAGATCCTTAACTTGCTCGCCATGTCCGGGACCGGTTGAATGCCATCAGGGGTTATTTTGTGGCCGAGAAATCTCCACTTTTCAACATTGAGAATAAAGCCGGCTTCAAGGAAGCGAAATAGAGGATAGAGTGTCGGATGGGCCGATGGAGATCGTACCTGATAATGTAAGTTTGATTGAGGGATCAATGGATTGCAGATCCACAAACAAACCATAGTGGCACAGCAAGTCTGCGCCCAAAGTGAGAGTGCTAACGTCTGCTATAATGAAACGCCACGAATACGTGCGCCGAAGTCCCAAACTTAGGTCAACTCGCCTGTAGCCATAAGTGCAGATCAGCAATGAATTTACTGCTGCTAATTTCAAAGCCTGAAGCGTTAATCGATGGTACTTGGATACTGGGAGAACCGAAACCTCAGCGCCTCTGTCAATCAACTGGTTGCGTTTGCTCAGGGGATCATACACGGAAGTGCGAAGTGGTGTGGTCCTTCGGGTAGTTGTTGCAAATGCTACCGATAGGTTTAGCTTTTTGTTGAAAAGGCGCAAAAGCTGGTACATTATGTGGCTTTTTCCGCGAAAGTTCGGTGGTACTAGAATAGCCCGGTATCTGTCGAGGGTCTTGACGACGTACTACCCGAGCGCCTATTTTGAGGAGCGGATCTCGACCTTTTTGCGAGCTTTGTCTCAGATGGAGAGCAACAATGGTGTCGGCTAATTTTGTTGCGGTGGTTGTCAATGCGCCCATTGAATGTTGAAGTTTCACAGGTTTATGTGGTGCGTTCGACGCCTCATCAACCATGGGTCGCCAGTGGATTTTTTCGGCGGTTGCAGCGAGCATGTCCAGCGAACCAGAGTCCGCGTATGAGAAAATAGCACCAGTACCTTCTGGATTGGAGCAGAGGCGGTCCCACCATGTCGCCAGGTAGCTGCTTCATTTTTTTAAGTGGCTGACTGGATGTCCGGTCGAATAGCGTGAGTTCTGTCAGCAAGTGATTTAGCTTGGTTGTCACACTCTCTGACAGACGCCATATTAGGTGCTCCTTTAATATTTCATATGAGCACCTCGAGCTGGTGGAACCACGCCTCAGGGCACGTACGTAGAGCAGTCGTACGAGCCATTTCAGTGGCTATCGTTAGAGTGGAGTGTACCAAAACAAACGTAGAAGCATAACTAAAAAAACTGAAGCGAAGCACACTATCCAAAACTTTGCATCGTTCCTTGCGGCGGGTTTACACTTCTTATTGTAGTATTTATTATTAATATATTAATGAGTAATTACTTAATTTTAGTAGACTTAATTTTACTTCAGCAGCGACGGTCTGCCTCTTATTTGGTTGGGGCGAGGATGACGATATCACCAGGCTTGATGGCCTTGGTGTTCTACTCCGTGGTTTTGCCGGAACGACGATCGATTTCTCCTTGATTCTGCAATCAATGGGAGCGCTGTGACAATCCAAAGCTGGGGTGCAGGCACTCGAGGTTTCACGGTGACATCAGCTGGGTGGGGACAAGGTCGACTCTGAGCTGCAAAAGTCTCCCTGGCTGCAACGTCTCCCGGAGAGAATCCGTGCCATCTTGGCCTGCTCGGGCTTGGGATCGCTGGAAGTGTTGTCCACCACGGCTGGCAAAGTACATGAGGTATACACGTGCCCTGTGGTCACGGAAATTTACCGGGACACAACTCAAGAAGTCGACGAGCTTAAGTCGATGGTAACAACACTGGCCCACGCGGCTACAAAGATCACAGCGACGGTTGGTACTTTGCGTTCCGGAGGTAGATCTCGATCGCAATCACGGTCGAGGCCTGCTTCCCGAAATGGGCGTTCGGATAGTCGCACGACTGGACCCTCATCGGCCTTGACGATTTGCTGGTACCATCGTAAATACGGAGCTTCAGAGACTAAATTGTATGTATGCTTAACGCAACGAAAAACTAGGCACGTTGGGTGCCTCGGCGACGGCAACCCGAATCGCAGTATCACCTTGCCTTACAATCTTCGACCCCCCAAGCCTGCATTACTTCCTGGTCGACACGGACGCTGGGGTATCGGTTCCCCCTGTACCCCGCCCGAACACCCTAATTCCGCAAAACCAACGACTAGCGGCCGCGAACTCCTCCCCCATTCGCACCTATGGCTATAGACAGGTGAACGCGAGACTCGGACTGCGCCGAACGTTTTCGTGACGTTCATTAGCATTCCCATATTAGGCGCAGACTCCCTGTATTACTATGGATTGCTGGTGGACTTGCAGAACAAGGCTTTGATAGACGATGCAACCTCATCACAAACGTCAGGGAAAATTTATGCCTGCCAAAATGACATTCTTTCAATAATTTTCGAGGATGTTACCGTGTTTTTACGATCTTGCATCAAACCAAGGCATACCACCAAACCCTCCCCCCCCCCCCCCCCAAAATTCCGAAAACGGCTATCTGCATTGATTTGAGATCAAGTTTTCGGAGTTGCTGAAGGTGTTTAGAGTCTAGGAATATCTGGATTATGCAAAGGATCCATTTCCGAGAATTCTATATATGCAATTTGGAATGCGTTGCGAGCCTGAACGGAGATTTCAGCTCAACGATGAATAAGAGTGCTTCAACGAATTTGAAACTGTTGCCTGCAGTGCGGCATGGTGTTGTTGATGCCGCCACCTCTGCCCCCATCAACCCCTGGTTGCCAGTTTCCGCGATGACCTCAAGTCGAACACGCTCCCAGATGATAGCTAACGAATCTCTCGTGCAACAAGAAATGGTAAGCTGTTGTCCCTGCTCCCGTCGTTATTTCGTAGTAGGAGCGATGTTAAAGAGGTTCATTTTTTCAGTCTACATCATCCGCTGCCTACACGATCCTGCTGAATCGACCGCCTACAGATTGTAGCGAAACAGCTGCAGCAGTCGTCGCGGCGCCGTGCTGTCCATTACGGGAGCTCGACCCAGTCATCAAGTCATATGACTCCCGCCGGTTATCCCAACTGGACCTCACGTTTCTCCTTCCTCTCATTAGATGGATTTGCAGTTTATACCTAACTGTCAGGTGTAGTGATAGCTTCCTCAGTGAGTAATCTGAAAGATTGGCAGATTCCTGCACTCACCTACCCCCTGAGGCGCTGCGGTAGTGTACAGTCATTCAGACTGAAGCTATCTATCCCTCCTCCTTGTACAACCGGGTTTTGGGACCGGTTACGGCGGAGTTTCATTTCTATTTTTTTTTTAATAAATATATTTTAAAATTCTCTTTTTTTGGTTTGAAATAAAAAAAAAGAAAATCAAAAACAAAAAAAAACCATTCCCATACTTGCTCTTTGTGTCGATTTGATTTTTGTTTCTATTTTTATTCGGTATCTTTTTATTCTGTAATTTGGAGATACTTTATACTCTCAATTAACATCTTTAATGATTCCGTCTTTGATTAATTATCAAGTAAAATGTGAAAGCTAATCAACAGTAAATTCAGCCACAAAATACGCAAATGTAAAAATTCCACTCTATTCTCCAAGAAAAATAAAAAAAAAAAAACAAATCTGAATTTTTTCACTCATTAGCAGAAAACCTAAAGCAGTTAGATCTATCTCCGCTTTCATTTCATCTATAAAGAAAGAACAAATCTCATAAAATGTTTCTTAACACCATGGCGGCTATAAATTAACCTCAATTTGCCAAGATAATACTCGTAAAACCTCACCTCACTTCAGTAGGAAATTGACTGGTAGGCATTAAGCATTGCGCAATTAATCCAAGAATAGTGGAAATGTGTATCTTTTTATTGAACAATAATTCTAGATTTTCCCCCCCGCCATCAAGTTCATTAGGGAAATGAAATCAAGTTCATTGTAATTGAAATGAAAATTCTGAATGAAAATCAACCTGGGCCGTAAAATTCGCATAATAAACAACTAAATGAATGCAACACAATTGCCTATTGTAAAATGAAAATATTAGCACAGATACGATGTGTGAAAATTGCATACATGATTTATTTAAATGTTTATAGTACGTGTATCATGAAATCTGTTTTATTTTATGAATATCGAGTGTGAAAATTTAGACTTTGAGGTCAATAGACGAGATTCTGTATTGAAAATTAGCGGAATTTATTTTCAGTCGTAAAAACAATTCATACGCTTTCGTAAAGTCGGTTTGTATCTTTGTATCTTATTTTTCATTGTAAATAAAATAAGCCAGAAAACAATGTGAACCTGCTTGAGGAGTAATTAACATGTTCAGCTGCGGGCAGACATGGTATCCAGAAGATTCAGGGAAAATCTACTTCGAGTTTCTTCACTGTAGATGCCATTCAACATCGAGAGCTGTTTTCCGTTTAAAATAAAAAATTTTGATTGAGTGGAACTTCCGGTGTGGGTGGTCTATGAAGTGAGAAAAAAGATTTTACGTCGGATGTATCTTAAATGTAGAAAAATTTCAGTTTTGGGTTGCATAGAATTATTTTTTATTTTTGAGGAGTGTAGGTTGAAGATCCTTTAATTTATCACTTCAGATTGAAAATCTTTTTATTTATTGTATCTTTAAAAAAATTAGTTAATATTCCAATTTGAAATATCACTTTGCCAAAAAAAACCCAACGTTGAATTCCACACTTTACCTAAACATTTAGTAATATCCCCACGCTCCACAATAAATTAAAAAATGCAAAGTATCTTCAACGATAAAAACCTGCCTCGCGAACCACTAAATTTGCTCCGAAATCAACTTATTCTCATGGTTAACTGCATTAAAATTAAGCGCCACCACACGCGTCATCTACAGAATATATTCAAGTGACAATAAAATAAAACCGAATTCCCACTGAATTCATGATTCGAGCTTGTGGTATTTCCAAAAAATCTTAAAAAAACATCAAAAATCCAAGGAGAAAAATAAAATTCAAATAATAAATATTCAAAATTCATTGGGTTCTACTCTTAATTGGGAGAACTATAAAATTGGATTTTATTTTATCCTCGAGTTGCATTCTTCGATAATAATAGCGCCAGGCATGCATGCTTCTTTGAATACCAAATTTTATATTCCTAATTGGTGTAAATCCAAGTTTGAGAGTGTAAATATAAAAAAGGATATTAAAGAAAAAATAAAATTTAATGATCTTTGAATATTATCTCTTTTTTCTGTATTATTTTAAATTTAATATTTTCTTTTTTAGATTTTCCATGATTTATTGAGTTTTTCGCGAACAGAAATGATATCTTTTATGATTTCCATGTTCTTACCATTTCCTAGAAGACAGATTTAAGAATGAAAATAATTTTTCAAAAGTATTTTTAGAATATAAAATCTTTTTATGAATTAAAATGTAAATATCACCCCTGAGGGGTTGTTTTTCATTAAATTGTCAAATTGTCATTTCCTCGGTGGATGATGGTTTCCGTTTCTTGTTAATCGACAATTTAATAAGATTTATAGTATAATAAGGTTATTTAATGGTTTTAAAAAAATTTTGAATAAAATATTTTGGAAATTAAGGGTATTTTGCAAATTAAGGGTATAAGCGGGTCATTTATAACTTAGGCATGGTCTGATTAAGAATTAATAGGGATAGAAATAACAATAAAAAGAGGATTCTACAGTAGTTTTCAATTCAAATAAACAAAATGCACAAAATAGTAAAAAATACAATGAACAACAGAAAAAACAGCAAAAGCAACAGATAGAACTTAAGGGTGGTTTACCAAAAACTACAGTAATATACTATTAGCAATTTTATTTTAACAGAAATCAGTATGGGGAGTACTTCGCAGCATATAGTGACAGCCTCTTGATTTTTTCAGGTTTTCAAAACTAAGACTGGCTTCGGAAAGTACTAACCGAGACCTTTCACTTGATACCCCACATGACCATATTTGGTGAACAAATTTTGGATGTGCGGGGACCCCTTTAATTCGCCAAATTGCCACTTTTGCACAAAATTTGGTGTCAATCGCTATAACCGTCTCCGAAAAAATGTGTGTGGCAGACAGAGAGAAGACACCCCAATACCGGCGGCTTTTGAGAGTAAGCAAGCGAGCTCATGGTCATCGATATCCCTCGACCAGAGTGCCTCGGTGGTGGACAACTTGGCCACCATGCCATCTAATGCTACAAGTGTTTTAGATTTGGGAAAAGAGAGAACCGAGTAACCGAGAACACCAGTAACAAAATCGACGAAAGATGAGTTGAAAGCAGATCGAAAAACGACAACAACACCGACCGCACATAATCAAGAGGAGCAACAGCAGAAGGTACTCCAGGATCAGGAGAAGAAGTTCGTCAACTTCGATGATCTCCGCCAATGCCAAATATCATGAAAGATAAAACGCAAGGAAGGTCAATGATCCAGAAGCACAGCTTCGTACAAAAATAGTTGAGCTGTTCGAGTTCATCAAGGATAAGCACAACGGGGATGAACCAAGGTAGTTAATAAAAAGGCGAAAAAAAGACAAAAGTGGGAATTCGCCCAGAAGCAATATTATGATCTCCAGCAAGGGGAGATTCGAAGGACCCAGAAGGGTGCCCTCATGTTTGAGCTGAAAAAAAAAACCATTCTGAACTCAACTTAAGAACTCATTTAGGGAGAATGTCACAGTGTACGGACCCAAAAAGGTCGTGGAACAGTTCAAGTTGGAGGAACTTGGCGAGGAGTCCATTGTGAGTTTGCGGAAAGCCTATGGCAGTACTTAAACGGCCATATTGCGATTACCAGTGGACGCAGCGCAAAAGCCGGAAAAGTTCGAATCAAATGGGCTGTTTGCGGTCTGAGAGAGCAGCTTTTTCTAAAGAGGCGCTTTAAGTGCCTCGCGTTTGGTTGTTTCCCGAAGGCATGCACCAGCAGCCTTGGTCGGTCCGATTGAGGCAAAAGGTGTAGGGAGAAAGGCCATATTGTGCAATAGGAACCCCAAATGCTTACTGTGCGAGAGAAGGGAGGGATAGGATTACCGGCATATTGCCGGAAGTGCTCAATACCCAGCATTCAGGAAGGCGATGATTTTAATGAAAAAATTAAATTGAAAAACTTGTCTTTTTTTCTATTCGCTAGTGTTAATTTATTGGTCTCGCAAATACCGATATTTCGGGAGCCACTTGTTCCCTTCATCAGTGCTAACAAGTCATGTCAAGTCAGATTGAGATGAGACTAGAAAGCACGGTTACGTACACCGCGTAGAGACGAAAGATGACCAAGCTAAAGTGGGCTGACTCCGCCCCGTGATGCAACACCTTATGGTGATTCCACGGAGATTTGGGGGGAGTCGATGGTGGTTTTAGTGGGTAAGAATCCTACACGCTGGCGTGTTGGGAAACCGGAAGCTGGACGCTTCAGGTAAGAAAGGTTTTGTATATTTTTTAGTATGTAGCACGTAATATATCCATATATTTTGTGAGAGAATCCACTTTCGGGTATATTGACATTAATAGTCTTCAACTTTCAAAGAAGCAACAATTTCAACGTATTATAACTTTGTTAGTAATAGTGCGATTTCCACCAAGCTTGGTAAGATCATGCTCCACATCATAGCCTACCTCACTGCACTTTCATGGTGGATGAACCTAAGGGGGGTTTGCAGCCAATTACTAAAAATGATGGTAATATACTATTATTAACTTAATCTGAATAGATATCGGTATGGAAGGTATTTCGGAGCCTAGGTACTATATAGTGGCAGCCTCCTGATTTTTTTCAGATTTTTTGGTTGGGTAGTTTCTGTGAATGGCCCCCTTAAAGAAATGATCACTTTCAACCCCCCGCACTCCCCACCTTTCTAACAAATGGCATCGGAAAGTACTAATCAGGACCTTTCATTTGATATCCAACACGACTATATTCCCAAACAAAATTAAGTTTATGCAACTCAATCGGAATCACTGTCGAGCTGCCGAAGACCTACTTTCTCAACGCGTATTCGAAAACAACGTCGACGTTGCCATTGCACCTGAACAATACGAAAATCTGCATAGCGGAGAATGGATAGTAGACAAAAACAGTAAGGCGGCGAAATGGAGCTGCGGAAGTGAAGCCATAGAAGATGCATCCAGAGGACGGGTTCACACGTGCCAAGATAGGAGGAATATACATATATAGCCGTTACGCAGCAACGAACCTCACATTAGAGGAATTCATGGCATTGCGAGTGACTTCAACGCATGGGCAGAAGAATGGGATAGGAGAGAAACCAACGCAAGAGGACGAATATTGCTGGAGCCATTCTCGCGCTTGAACGTGGTACTTGCCAACTCTCCGGGAAGCAACACATTTCAGAGGGTAGAAATTTAATCGGTGGTAGACCTTACCTTCATCAGTGATATTCTAATCAGAGACTTAAAGTAGCGTGTCAGTGAGGAGTACACACACAACGATCAACAGGCTATCATCTTCCAAACATTGCAAAGGAATATTATCAAACCATTAAAAAGAATAACGATGAGTTGAATAGCCAAGAAATTTGAAGTAGAAATGTTCAATGTGATGTCATCACTAGAAGACAAACACTCCCCACCAATTAATTGTCCCGAGTAGTTGCAGAATATAATGAATACTCTGTTCCCAGTAGATGTGAATGTTCGAGTCGACTCCAGGACCGGATGGAATCTCTAACATTGCCCTGAAAGTAACCGCCAGGGCAGCGCCAGGTATGTTGCAAGTTTTCACGGGATGCCTTAGGGAAGAAAAATTCCCTGAGCAATGGAAGCTACACAAGCTGATACTCATTCAGAAGTTAAGTAAACCATTGGGTGCCCCCTCCTCATATAGACCGATATGTCTGGTCAATACCATTGACAAACTATTTGAGCAAGTATAATAATATATAACAGATTGTTCGCTGTTGCGCAAAAAGGAAGGAGGCCTTTTCGACAAACAAGTCAACTGTCGACCCAATAAGCATGGTGACTGGTTTGGCTCAGGCTGCAATATAAGAAGGAAAATACTGCGCAGTAGTAACCCTCGACGTAAATAATAAAATGCAAAATGGAAAAAAAATCACCCAGGCACTCGTCAAACTGCAGGTCCCGAAATACATTGTACGCATTGTTGTTGAGTTTCTCCTTGGGAGAAGACTTTACTGCAATCCGAGCGATGCTCTAAAAATATTTCCGACAACTTGCGGAGTGCCATAGGGTTTTGTCCTAGGTCCCTTATTGAGTGTTCACGCTGCGCCTTTCGGACAACTTGACAACCATTGGCTTCGCCGATAATATCGGAATAACAGTAGTTGCAAAGCATCAAGACGAGATCAAGATCTAGCTATCGTTCCATCTCAGGCAGGGTCTGCCTCGTCTTCTTTTTCTACCCAAGAAAGATGGCTTTTATAGACTTTTCGGGGTAGATCTTCCTCATCCATACGGATTAAGCGACCCGCCCAACGCAACCTATTAAACCGGACAAACAAACATTTCACTCCCAACCATCGCTCAAATACTTGGGAGTTGTAATTGACAGAAGCCTCAACTTCAAAAACACAGTGAGTGCGCCGCAACTAAAGCGTCTTCCATTGCTGCAACAAACTCGAGGATACTACCGTGCATTGATGGACCAAGACAAAGACGACGTCTTCTGCTTTCTTGGGTAGTCAGCTCCGTGCTACTCCACGCAGCTCCAGTTTGGACAACTGTTCTGGATAACAAATTAAAATGCAGAAAATTGGGAATAGCGTATCGGCTAAGTCCGCTCCGAGTATGCAATGCGCATCGGACAACATCAGGAAAAGCACAAGCAGAAGTACTTGCAGGGATACTCTCCATAGACATCTTGGAAAATAAAGGTCGGCGAATCTGCGACCAAACGTATGCAGCCGGGGAGTCTAGCGTATTTCGACGACAGCTTGCACAGTGGGAATCTATCGCGGAGTGGCAAAAGAGATTGGACGAATCACAAACTGGTCGTTGGACACACCGCATCATTCCGGATATTCGGAGATGGTTTGAACGAAGCCATGGGGAATTAAGCTACGAGTTAACGTAGACATGGAGGTTATCGTGCTTATTTAGATCGATTTGGTCACGACGAGTCACCATGCTACCCAAGATGTGGAAACGTGGCTGAGAATGCGGAGCATGTCATATTTGATTGCCCCAGGTTTACCACCCGCCGAACAAGAATGGAAACGGTCGCATAGAGGCGCTTAACACCCGAAAACATTGTGGAGTGTATGCTGAAGTCAACGGATGCTTGGAACCAATTAGTAAAGGAACTGGAAGCTATTCACCAACAGCTAAAGCAGGAAGAACTACGACGAAAATAAGAAAGGAAGAAAACCATGGTTTTAATGAGTAGAAGTCTCACATAACTGCATGGCAGAAGCGAGCAGTAGGTTTTGAATCTTTTCAGTTTCTAACGTCGAAAAAAAAACAGACAGACAGACAGACCAATCGCGAAGAAGCGCTAGTAATACCAGCAAAAGAAGGTATGTCCTATGCTGATATTTAGGAAAGGTTAAGGCAGATCCTCTTCTGAAAGAGCTTAGCGACAATGTAATGCGAATTAGGAGAACACAAAAAGGAGGTATGCTGTTTGAACTATCAAGGAAAAGAAGGATCACGATGCCCTACAAAGGAATATAGACGCTTAACTTGGCGAGCAAGCGACTGTCTCCGTAAGTCGGCCAATGGTTACGATGGATTGTAAAAATCTTCCTTGGTAGTGACCTCCCAAGGAGCGAATTTGCGCATCGCTCAAACACCAATTGCAACTGAAGGACGTGTAGGAAATGGACATCCAGAGCCTAAAGAGAGCGTACGGTGGAAGGCAGACAACAACCCTAACTATGTCTGCGACTTCAGCTACAAAAGCACTGTCTGCGGGCAAAGTCCTCAACAGTTGGATCATATGCAGGCTACGGAAGCAAATTCTACTGAAAAAGTGTTTCAAATGCTTTGAATTCGGACATATGGCAAAGGATTTCACTATCATCAATTATAGATCCAAACTGTGTTGAAGATGTGGAGAGGAAAATCATTTGGCGAACGACTGCAGTAAGAACCCTCACTGGCTTCTATGCAGAAATCTCAAAGATCGCGACTGCAACCGCATAACAGGTAGTACCAAGTATCCAGCCTACAGGATCGCTTTAAGGACCCTACGTGAATGAGAGTCATCCAGGTGAATCTAAATCACTGCCAAGCCGCCCAGGACCTGCTAGCAGAGAAAGTTTATGAAGAAGAAATTGATGTTGCTATTGTCTGCGAACAATACAAGAGCCTCCATGTCAAGGCGTTTGGAAAACAGACATAAGTGAGAAGAATGGGGTGTGAGCTGGTGGTAACCGGAGCTTTCCGCAAGCAATGAAGCATCGCAAACACGATTTTGTGAAGGTTAAGATCGATTACCTCTACATTTACAGCTGTTACGCCGCTCCAAGTATGACAATACCAGAGTATTGCAACATGCTAGATACATTACTGAGAGACACTAAAGGTCACAACTCCAAAATAAAATTATTGCTGGCGACTTCAACGCTTGAGCAACGGTGTGGGGAAACCGGGAAAC
Organism: Hermetia illucens; assembly: GCF_905115235.1. Taxonomy (NCBI): domain Eukaryota; kingdom Metazoa; phylum Arthropoda; class Insecta; order Diptera; family Stratiomyidae; genus Hermetia; species Hermetia illucens. Next base: position 10,614,461 of record NC_051852.1, read on the forward strand.
AAACGAAAGGAGAAGAATCCTACTCGAAGTTTCCTTCTGTCAGGTGTGGAAAGTTAAGCTCTTACTTTCGTAAGAGATTTGCTGATCAAAGTCCACACTAGCATATTGGCGAAGAGCCCACGCATAGCGACCATCAGGCGATATATATTACTATTGATAAGGGACCCAGAACAAGAAATCCTCACCTGAAGAAACCAGAAACAGATTGATCATCAAGAGCACTTGATGAGGTTGCATTTCGGGAGGTATTGCAGTGGAACACCGAGTTTACTGGAACAGCCGTAGAAAAAGCATCGCAGCTGTCCTGGAAGCACAAGACCAGAAGGCGGAGTCGCCGAAGAAACACACCAGACTATGAACAAAGGTACCTCGAATATAAAGAGGCACGAAAAAAGTTGCAGTTGGTCATCACGAAAAATAAAAATTATTGCTTCAAACGACTCTGTGATGGATATCAACGAGAGCAGACCGCGATCTAAGTGGAGGAGCGTACACCTCTGTTACGAAAATTTCGACACTGTTTCACCAACATCCGGAAACAATTTTCCCAATAATAGCAATGAGCGCCGAAGAGATCCCCCCAGTAATTACAGACGAAATTCTCGACGCAGTGCGGGATACCGCAGCCCCGGCATTGATCGAACTTCCAACAAGGCACTGAAACTTGCAGTGAGAATGGTACCAAGCATGTTCGCACAGGTATTTACAGACTGCCTAAAAGAAGGGTCCTTCCTTGCAGAGTGGAAAATACAGAAACTTGTATTGATCCCGAAGACAGGTAAGCCAATAGGTGAACCAACATCCTATAGACCTATCTGTCTTCTGAATATAGCAATTGATGCTATGAAACTGGTTTTTGAGCTAACCAGGAAAGCTTACGAGAAAGAGAAATACTGCGCACTGGTGACTCAACGATATCAAGAGCGCGTTCAATTCAATCCCGACAGTGGAAGCTGCTTTATGATTCGGACGCAAGGTCGAAGATGTATGGGAGGAGGAGTTCCGCAGGTGTCTGTTTTGGGTCCTCTGCTATGGAATTTAATATACGGTGGCGTTTTACGGCTCCCAGTAAGCTAAGCAAGTTTTACGCAAATCCTTAAAAATCAAATACAAATATCAATCAATCAAATATAAGATTATCAAACTGAAAATCTCTGTAAAATCTCAGATTAATCTTAAAAATATGCAGCCACTTTTATCATCTATTCTCAAAACTACTTCCAATTTTTACTACAAAAACCATTTTGCTACTCATTCTTATCTTTCACCCTCAACAAACTTAAATACAAGTTAAGATTCCTTTCTTTATCTGATAATTCAGGATATGTATTTTCACACGACTAAGTAGATATCTACATCTATAAAAACGTGTGTTGTTCATTCAACCATATCAAAACTGACTACAAAAATAAATAAACCTATCTTTTACCTTCATATTTGTATTTTTCCTTTTATTTCTTTTTTTTTCGGAGTGAATTTTGTTTTAAACTAAATATTTGATATTTTTCAGATTTTCTTCTATTTTTATTTACTTTCATTCACTCAAACGAAAAGATATTTTTAGTAACTTCACCGAAAGAAGTTTGAAAGATATTTGAAAGTAGAATTCTGGTGCATTCATGCATGTTGACAAGGAAATATCTTTATCTACGAATGTAGGACTTCCTGTGAAAAAGTAATGGTTTGGAATGTGTTATTTCTCCAGATAATATTGCAAGATAGAGACCCTCTACAAGTCTATGCATGGTTGCATTGTATGTTAACATATTTGTATTATGTTTCATTTTTTTTTATTAAATAAAAATAAAATAAAATTAAAAAAAAAAGAAAAAAAAATTGAAACATCTGCTTAGGCCCTGTCATTACTTATTAGATCATGTATTTTAACGATCAGCATTTTAAGTTACTTTTTTATCTTCAACGACGATGAGTTGGAAGATTCTTCTAAAATTTCCAGGTAGTTTTGCTTTATTACCTTTCAATAGAGCTGATATATTGACTGCCTCTGTTGCGGTTGATACCAGCTGGTATATGCACTAAGTCCAGTAGCACCTCCAGACATTAATAAAAGGTAAACTTGGAATTTCATTTCTTCTTGCCTGTTGTTAACCATACATCAACTCTCCTCTTCGGGCATCACCTTGTCGTGGTGAGGACGCCTATAGTAGACTAAGAGTGTCCAAAGCACATGAAGACGGAAGCAATCGATTGGAACTCTCCAAGTGGTAAGACTTCGAATCTACCCGCGCGCAATTTGAGAAATCAGGTCACCGCCAAGACACGGCAAAGCATGTTTCCCCACGGAGAAATCTGTGGAAAACATACTTTTCACTTCAGTCGAAAGAATGCAGAACAAGAACAGATCCATGCAGCGGAAATGAAACCACTGCCAGTATTATATCCTTATATATGCTAACATGATCATCTCCAGAAGCCCAAGGTTTTTTTTGGGTGCGCTGCTGCGCCAGGTTGCAGCAGTGTGTGGGATTCTCACTCACTAAAATCACCCCAACTACTCCGCTCATATTGTCGCAGGACCATCGTGAAATATTGCTTCGCGAGAAGGGCTCTGGTTTACACTAGCACGTATTTTTCGAAATTATCCCACCGTTGCTACTATCTCCTGTACAGCTCCTTCCTAATGGCTTTTCGGAAACCCGCAATCACTTCGGCCGAATTCATCCTCCCTCTCTGGGAGAGACTGTGTGTCTCATTCACTTGAAGAGCCAAGCGAATCATAACCGCGATGACAAACACTGCCTCACCGGATACCGTCCTATATACCGAACTAACCCTTCCCTGGCTTACTGTGTTATCCAGTATACATGCCCAGACATGAGCCGCGTATAGCAGGATGGATTAACCACCTCTGCGATAAGCAGCCCGCGGGTAGATATCATACTTGCTAGAGATGAGCTCGCCATTGCTCCCTTTTCGCGCGCATAGTCCAAGCGCCCCTTGAAGCTCAACTGCGAATCGATCATTACTTCCAGGTATCAAATGATCAATTTTTTTTTTTAATAAGGACCGCCTCCATCTTGTCTTCCGTGAGGCCCAATTTCACCATTTGGAGTCATGCTTTAATAGCATGAATAGTTTCACTTGCATGCAGTTCCACGTCCTGGTAGTGTTTCGCAGGTACTACCACTGCTAGGTCGTCTGCAAAACCAATCAATGCTGCCTCTTTTGGAACCCAAAGGCCGAGCACTTCGTCATACATTATGTTTCACAGCGGCGGCCCTAGTACGGAGCCTAAAGGAATACTTGCTGTCACAACATATTCCTTCGACCCGCCGTCCGCCTCGTACCAAGGAAGTCCCTCTGATTATCCGAGCTAAATAACCAGGGACACCCAGTTTAGCCAAGGTATCTCAACCCAACCCCAGTTGGCCGAGTAAAAGGCATTCCTCACATCCAGCGTCACCATCGCGGAGCACTTACCAGCGTCGATGATTCCAGGGCCAGGTCCACGACCATTCCAATAGCATCGACTGCGGACCGCGCTCTGCGAAACCCACACCAATATATCAGCAGCCGGCTTGACGAAGGGAAGTAGCCCGTTGTATATCACCCTCTTTAACATCTTCCCCATAGTTTCTAAAAGACAGATAGGGAGGTATGAAGAGGGTACGCAAGGTGGTTTTTGGGGCTTCAGTAGCAGAACCAATCTGTGCCTCTTCCGCTGGGCAAGAAAAACACTTTCGACCACGCACGAATCATGCCGGCCTGATTTCAGCAGCCAACTCAAGGGCTTTCTTCGAAATCCCGGCCAATCCCGGAGCACCTCTAGTTTTTGGAACCACGCCTCCGGGTTACATCGCCAAAACATGGCATTCGTACCGTCACTGCGACCACGAGGGTGCGGAGGCACTTGCCGGGCTATTACTAAACCACATTTGCGAAACTATACGGATTACTTTAAAAAAAAAAAAAAAAAAAAAAAAAAAAACAAAAAAACCAAGATTCGTCCAAGCCCCCTAACGAGTGAAAAACGCAGTAACTTACTTCCGACTGAAGCAGAACCACTCGAACTCCAATGGTAACCACAGGCGAATTCAGAAACACCAGCTGCGACAGTCTGCCCAGCTTTGTCTCTTTTTAAAAAAAAAAAAAAAAAAACAAACTGTGCCATCTCCGATGGTTTTACGTTTTTTACTTTTACAAAAAGAATAAAAATTTAATTAATTGAATAAAAGTTAATATAAAATCTGCTACTTGACTGCAGCCTTCGGTGGAATTGGCTGGAATTAATTCGGGGAAGTATTGCTGATCATATTGGAGGTCGCCGGATTTTCTTTGTAGACTGACTTGGGGACCTAAATCACGAACGACAGAACGACCGCACTTGGCTTCTGTCGTCAACAGGTAGGCGAACCACTCAAGTAGGTGAGTTTCCAGCCGTAGTGAGTTTCGCTAACTTGGTGTGGAGCTCGGACGAATCTCTGGTAAGTGGCTCCACAATACAGCGCCTCCACACTTTGTTTCATTAAGGGATACATCCATTCAAAGTTTTGGCATAATCTTTCTCCTAAAATGTCCTAAATTTGCCCGACCTATCTGCCAAGGAGAATCGCTATACATATACAAGACATAGTATTTTACTATAACACAATAAAAATTATGAGAAAATCCTAGTTAGCTGATTTCCTTACTCGGCTGATGACTCGAGTTAAGCATTGTTGGAAATGAATAGCACCTAAATGGGGGACCAAATGCGAACTTCCAATTTTTTATCTGAATCTTTCAGCTTTTGACTTCGGATTTGTTTATTTTCAAAAGCTTCGTTTCGTTTGCCAGCTTTTTTCTCTTTTTCCAGTTCGCTCGCAGATAAAGATTGCTATGGGTTAGCTAAAACTCGAGCGATTCATTCCAACTTTCCCACTTTTCTGTTTTCTTCAGAAAAAAGTGCCAAAACGATCATTTATTTTATCAAAAATTTATTGGCTCTGATATTATGAAGAGCCTATAATATCTGTCATCTTAATCATCAAATTTTTCACTTAACAATTCATAAATAACAAGGAGCGATGAGTCCAATTTATTACAAGTATTTATGTCCACGATTCTCCTGAGCCATGTTTTTATAGATCGGACAAATTTTGACACAGCCCACTTCAAAGTTGGCATCACACTGGGATCCCTGGATTCCTCATGACTCAATTTTCTCAATAAAATCCATAATGAAAGAATCTGAATGTTGATATATCTCAAGCTCCTTGCATGACACACTAATGTTCAAAAATATTTCCGATGATGATTCAAAGAAGATTTCATTCGATCATATTTTCGAGGCCCTCCATGCAACCGCCTACATTTTCGAATGCAGATTGAACTATCCATTCAAGGTGTCTATTTCTGACGTGGATGATACAAACCTATCTGCATCCATTGAATTATAAATATATTTTGAGAAAAATAAAGGAAGATTTTGAAAATTTTGAAAAGTGGCCAAGTCGAACGGTTAAATTATTGAAATGCATCTCTCCCAGCACTAATGGGGGCCATGATGCACATTTCGCCATGTAACTTGGGCATGTAAATGTGTGTGGCACAGTTTTTGGGTCCATATATATTTTAGAATGTGGACATTTAACACAGTTTATTGACATCTTAATTATGACAAAGTTACCCGGGAGTGGATATCGGGGATGTGTCTTAAACTCGGGGAAATTTATTTATACCAACGTGCGTGGTGTTCAGTTTTTGGGTGGTTTTTTGTTGTATTCGTATCGAATTTCACAATTTTTTTTCAGATATTTCCGGATTTTGAGGTTCAGGGTGATTTGAAAGGAAGTACGAATTAATTATATTTCTCTTGTCATATAATCAATGTCACGACAAAGAAATTTGGATAATGATAATGAAAGGTTGTAAGCAGGGTGAAATGAGTATCATTGAACTTTGCTGGAATTGAATTAGAATCTAAAGATGTGGTGACATGCCCAACGGCATCCCTGAAGATCCTTCAGGGATTAACCCCACTCCATCTGAATATACAGATGCAGGCAAGGAAGGCAATATTCAGGATGGCCGGGAGTATCAGTGAGGCGGGGAGCTGCCTAAACCGAAGGAAGATTGATATTATTTCTAGGCGGTATCCCGAATTACTGATACCAAGTGACAATATGACAATGAGGTTTCACTTCGATAAGAAGTTTGAAACACGTTGGCAAACTGGGAAAGCATGGCTGCGACATACGGCTTAAACCAGCAACTGAATACTTGGTGCACTGACGGATCCGGAGCCAATGGGCAGGTACACTAGCATATTCCAGGCGGAAATATACGTCATAGACAAATATGCCTCCATTAATCTCCAAAAAAACTACAGGTGACAGAACATAGCTATTCTCACAGACTGAATACACTCGGCTCGTCCAACAAGAACTGGATACTTTGGGTTCCAGTTCATGCTGGGTTGGAAGGCAACGAGGCAGCGGAGAAACTAGCCAAGAAGGGAGCAGCGACGCCTTCACATAGGCCAGAACCCTTCTGTGGAATCGGAAACGGTTTCATGCCTATGACTCTAAGAAATGAAGAGGAACGATTGAAGGAACTATACTGGGCGGGCCTACTAGGGATGGGGCAGTCCAGGGTGCTTATGGGGGGATACGAATCCATGCGCACAAAGGATCGCTTAAATCTCACCAAAATGAACCTCCGAATCATAGTGGGAATTCTCACTGGTCATTGTCGGCTGAACTATCACCTAGGAAAGCTAGAGATATCTACGGACACTGCCTGCAGGTTTTGCGAGGAGCGTGACGAAACCTCTATACACGTCGAGGCATCTGGGAGAACACTTAATACCAGATGCAAAGCTTAAAGATCTGAAAGTAGGGAACATACTAAAGTTCCTGACGGTTATAGGCCTGCTTGAGATACTATGATCAATAGGTACACTATAAGCAGTAAACGGGGCGAAATATTTCTTTAAGGACGCAGTGCGACTCCCCCTTAAAAGAATACTAATAATAACAGCCAAGTATAGTTTATAATCTGAATATGAAGATCCAGGACATCATGCTTCTTATTATTAAAGCAGGAATAATGCCGTCCGAGCCCACAGAATTGTATCTATCGAACGACTCAAATGTCCATTTTCCTCGCTCCAGTGATACTTCTTTGCATACCAATCACAGTCGCTCATTTGAGGACTGTACGCACTGGTCGGCCTCGAGTTGAGATTTTGTATGCTGCTTGGGAAGTGCCCTTCAGGCAACTGGTTTGCGGTTTCTTCATCGTTTTCTGCGCAGACCTCGCTCGGTAAACGTAGATAACCCAGCTCTAGCTACATTCTTGGGCAAGGATACACTTCGACTTTGAGGTTGCCTAAATATAGTTTATTTCTTTGCAAAAGCTTCTCTGTGATGATTGTTTAGCCTATCGTATGCTCTTCTTTAGAGCTTTATCAGCCTGGTGTTACGATGAGAGTCCAGCGTTGCAACACCTTGACACCAACATGATCACCAAGGCTGTCAACCAACCAAACTCCCCTAACAGGTCTGCTAGTCGTGAACACCGACTGCGCGAAATAATATATGGAACCGGAAGGCACGTGCTGGAGCAAACCCGAATGCTAGCAGTTCGCCGAAATGTGGGGCGGGGTTCTTGGTTCTCACATATCACCTCCTGAGATTTAATCACATGGCTTGACTTAGAAGTTAACAAAACTAAACCCACTCCGGGTAAACTACTCTATTAGAGATATGAAGTCTCGAGGCGGAGTGATACCACCGAGAATTTCATTCCCAAAGGTGGTAAAATGCCTAACCGCCTGATAAAGGAGAGGACTATTTCAAAAACCTAACGCAAGGAATGAACGCGGAAGGATCAGCTCTGAGCCGATTCGGACATCCAGCCACTTTCCTGTTCATCAGAACTTTGTTGCAGCTTGCCGAGGATGAGGAAGGAAGTTTCCCGCTTGCAGCAAAGAAGTTGGGATTTTTGTATGAACAATTTGCTAAGTGGCGCAGGCAAGTGGGGATCAAATGATCCTAGCCTTTTAAACAAGGTTCCAGAAGGTTTTAAGAAAATGACATGGCACGAGTTTGTACAAGAGCTACGATAGCTGCTCTGGGTCTGTTATAGAACCCGATGATGTACGACTTTCAACTGAAAATAATGAAATATTACCCACAAAGAAAGCTAACGAAAAGATGGTTTCTATCAAGCATGGGCTGATGGAACTGGAGGAACTATTGGACCGCATCTCCTTCTACAGGCGAACGTGGACAGCAGCGGAAGACGATGCACTCCCCGCTGAGAACGCTGCCTGCGTCAAACGGACCGCAGATAGCCCACTGCAAAGCGAACTGGAGAAAAAGCGGAAAGAGGACGACGTGCCCAAAGCAGACTTTATCGAAGTAGTTTCCAGGGCCCAAAAAAACAAGTCGGAATACCGGAAGCTCGCGCTTCGGGTATAAAGGTTTTGTGTTCATCTTATGTAAGAGACGCACATTTTTCTGTCCGTATATAGTTACAAATCCAACATAATCCTTCATATTTTTCCAAACTACGAGACACAAGTATTTGGGTGTAATCCTGGATCCTAAGCTAAATTGGAGGTTGAACATAGAACTGAGGGTTAAGAAGGCCTGTATAGCCTTTTATGCCTGTAAGAGAACCTTTGCCAAGAAATGGGGTCTCCAGCCGAGGATGGTTCTCTGGATGTACACCGCTGTAGTGCGTCCGATCCTGACGTACGGATCTATTGTATGGTGGCAGGCTTTGAAGAAGAAATACAATAGAACGAAGCTTAATAGGATTCAAAGAACCGCGTGTGCAGGTGCTACGGGGGCTCTGCAGTCCTGCCCGGCAGATGCTCTCAATGTACTCCTGCATCTCCTCCCCCTTGACCTCCACATCAAATATGTTGCAGCGTGCAGTGCCGTAAGACTGCGTGAGTCCGGATGCTGGGCAGCGAAGTCCTATGGCCACAGCAACATTCTAGATGAAATACCTCGAGAAATCTGGGCATCCCCCACGGACTATGTCACACGCAAGCTGAACTTCACGAGAAACTTTGCTGTGGACCTTCCAACCAGGGCAAAGTGGAAGACCGGCGGCGTGTTGCAAGACTATGACACGGTATTCTTTACGGACGGATCAAAGATGGCCTATGGAGTCGGCGCGGGGGTTTTCTCGAATACACACGGTGTATCCAAGTCGTATGGTCTCCCAGGTTTCGCCAGTGTATTCCAGGCGGAAGTACTGGCGATATTGGAAGTCTGTCGATGGCTGGAGCGTGATTCGAGTCCCAAGCGTAACATAGCCATTCTGACCGACAGCCAAGCGGCCATCAAGGCCTTGTACTCAACGACGACATCTTCCCGGTTGGTGGGGCAGTGCAGAGACACGCTCAACCATCTGGGCGGCACGCTCAAGATCACTCTCCTCTGGGTTCCCGGGCATAGGAACATAGAAGGGAATGAGCGGGCCGACGGATTGGCCAGGCAAGGCTCTGCTCTTGGCAGTCCCTCGGGGAACACAGTCGGTGTTCCGCTGGCGGCTGTCGAGGGCCGAGTCTACTCGCACTACCTAGCAGCCGCGGGCCTGAGATGGCGAAGGCTTACAAGCTGTGCCAAATCAAGGAGAATTTGGCCCGCTTATAACATAGTCCGATCACGAGAGCTCCTGTGCCAGACGCGTGCAAATGCATTCAAGATTACGGCGGTCTGCACGGGGCACTGGCCCATAGGGGACCATGCCGCTAGGCTCGGCTTACCCTACAACTCGCATTGCCGAAGCTGCGGAGAAGGAAGGGAAACCCTCATGCACTTTCTCTGCGATTGCCCGGCTCTGGCTCGAGTCAGGCTGCGGACACTGGGTAAACCATTCTTTGGGGACCTCAGTGAGATTTCTAGTTACAGGGTCGGAGAGCTGCTTTCCTTCGTGAATGCTACGGGCTGGCTCTGAGGATCCGAGCCAGCTGGACTCCGCTTCCCTGTTCCTATAACAACAGTCACGGTCTTAGGAGTTTGTGGCATCAAAACGGCGCACCAAAGCGCTAATTGGGCTCCTCGGAGCGGCCACTGATACCTACCTACCTACCCTACGAGACATACGTACATATTAGAGCCATAGATATCACGCTCACCCTAAACAAACAAACTGCCTATTACCTACTGTACACATATATGCACGTATCTAAATTTATCGTACCCATATTTCCGATTTACGTCTTATATCTAACTGAATTAGGCACTACCCGCAAAGTTCATTAGCACGCATATATTATATACCTACATACACACATGTCGGGTTGACAAATAACTAAAAAACTAAAACAAAATAATTGTCTGCGACCCAATTCATAAGAATTCATTTCGTTGTGGTATTGACAAATTGATATCTGATGATGACGTCATGCAGGTTGTAGAGTGCACGAAATTCACAAAAAATTGTAAAGTTTCACCCCCTATAACTTTGTTAATAATAGTTGGATTTTCTTCGAACTTGACCAAACTGTGCATTATATTCTTCATTACACGCATGCCAAATTTTGTACTTCTGGGATGAACATAAGGGGGGGTGCCGGGTAAATTTCTAAAATGTGGAAATATACTGTTATTAACTTTATTTGTGCAGATATCGGAACCGGATATATTTTAAGGCCTAGATTTTGTAGAGATGCACCACTGTGATTTTTTTCGGATTTTTTGGTTGGATAGGTTCTGAGAACGAGACCTGTTACACTTTTTGGGGGTCATATTTTGAACCCTCACTCCCCTATGTTTAATCTAATATCAAATACTGAACCAGATTCGAAAAGTACTAATTGAGACCTTTCATTTGATACCCTACATGGCTACATTCTGCGAAAAAAAAATTTGCACCCTCCATTCACATGTACGGGAAGCCCCCCTTAAACTTAACACAAGATGGCGCCACTTACTGCATGTAAAGGGATCACTAGATTACATACTCTCACCAATTTTCGTGAAAATCGGTCTTGCCGTTTCCGAATAAATCGGGTGTGACAGACAGACAGACAGACAGACAGACAGACAGACAGACAGACGGACGGACAGACAGACACCGTCTCGATTCTAATAAGGTTTTGTTTCACACAAAACCTTAAAAAGAAGTCCAAGATGGAAAAAAAGAAACAATTGGCTCCGCCGCCAGAGGCACGTCTGTCCAAAGACAAGGAGACTGCCAACCAAAAGCCAGGAGCAACGCGAAGACAACGGAGCAGAGGTGTCTTCCATACGGACGAGTGGCGGAGTTCCCGTCGAACTGGGCACAAAGACGACTAACAAGAGTACGTTCTGGAAAGCGGTCAAGGGGCTATTGGGCGAGAAGGTTCTTGTGTCCAGCCTAGAGCCCATGTGCTCTCTAGAAATCCGGGATCTTGACTGCCTCACAGAAAAGGCCGAAGTAGAGGAGGCGCTAAAGCGTCAATGTCCAGAGGTAATCAATGCCCGGGTAGGTATCACCTCTGTAAATGCTCGAGGCCAAAAGCTCGCCGTGGTTGAAGTCCCCGAGCAATATGCGAGGAAACTCCTTAGCAGCGGGAGAATCAAAATCGGATGGGTAGTATGCAGGGTGCGAATGCGGATAGTCCCTACAAGTGCTACAGGTGTCTGGACTATGGACACACGTCAGCTTGCAAGGGACAAGAGGACAGCATGCCGGAAATGCGGCCAAGTGGGTCATCAAGCGAAGATCTGCAATGAAAGCGAGAATTGCGTTCTCTGCAGGGCGTGGCGCGTCTGGTGAAAACGTCGCAGACACTGCGGGCTTGGGACGGTGTTCGATCTTCAGGGCGGAATTGGGGGGGGGGGGCTAGGGTGTGAACGGCATGATCTGCATTTTGCAAATTAACATGCACCGGAGTAAAACCGCTCACCAGTTGCTAGCACAGTTCGCTGCGGAAGTAAATGCTGATCTAGTGCTGATTAGCGAGCAATACCGAAACAAGGACCCATCCTCATAGCCTCTCGACTCATCGGGCACCGTTGCCATCTGGGTTCGGGACGACGTTCGACTTCGTGTTCTTGCCAAAGGCCAGGGGAATGTGTTTGTCTGGATCCGGTGTTTAGGGATAACGTTTTTTACCCTACCTGACACCGAAAGAGACAATGCCGGACTTTCGCCGCCGGCTTGATGCTCTGGAAAACACCGTTTCGAGCAAGGAGGGACGAATCCTGGTAGGTGGTGATTTAAATGCCAGGGCTCTTGAATGGGGCATGCCTCATTCAGATTCGAGGGAAACGGATTCTGGAAATGATGGCGAGAACCGGGTTCGTAGTTTTAAACACCGGATCCACGCCAACGTCTCGGAGCCCAGGCTGTGAAGGAAGCATTCCTGACGTCACTTTTGCGTCGGAATCTCTGGCATCATCGATGGACGGGTGGTGAGTTCTAGAAGACTTCTTGGCAAATGATCACCAGTACATCGCGTTCGAAGTGGTTGACACTACTTGCCGGCGAGCACCAATGCGACGCTCCCTCTGTCTGTGGAGTGCCGCCAGAGCGATCATCGGGAAGTTCGTCGAATCTCTGGAGCAGGCAGGGCCGCCCGAAGGAGCCCCAGGCGTGAGAAGCCTTCTATGTACTGGTGGACGGTAGAAATTGCGACCTACGGAGGGAGTGCCATAAGCGCCGCCGTTTGCCAAAACGTGTGCACCCCAACGAGGAGGCATGTGCCATAAAGACACAATATAGATCAGCAAAAAGGAGACTCCGCAGCGCTATAAATAAAAGCAAAGCTCGCGGCTGGCAGAACCTTGTTCACGAGATGAATGAGGATCCGTGGGTACTTGGCTATAAGCTTGTCACCCGGAAAATCGGGGCTCTGCGGAAGCCCTGCATACTAAGTACCGACCAGATGGACCGCATTGTGCGGGCATTGTTCCGCAGACACCTTGTACGGGTTGATGTAAATAGCGCGGAAAGCGCCGAGGATTGCCCCCTTTTCACAATGAGAGCCCTCGAATAACCGGCTTTCACCATGAAAAACAAGAAGGCGCTAGGTTCTGATGGCATCCCGGCGGAAATTTACAAACTGGTGTTCCGCCAGCGGCCAGAATTGCTGCTTGAAGCGTTCAACGCTTGCATGAAGGTGGACATTTTTCCTTGTCGCTGGAAAGTGGCTAGACTCGCGCTGATCAACAAGGGTAAAGAAGACCCGGAGCTCCCGTCTGCATACCGACTGCTGTTTATGCTTGACACGGCCGGAAAAGTGCTCGAGAAGCTTATCAGAAGTAGACTCGCTGAAGCGATCCGCGCTGCCGGGGACTTATCCCCAAGGCAGTCCGGGTTCTGAACAGGGAGATCTACAGTGGATGCTGTTATGGATGTCGTAGATGCGATTCATCGAGGCGAGACACACAGCCGCCGATCTCGACGGATAGTGCTCCTCATAACACTTGATGTCAGAAATGCCTTCAATTCCGTAAGATGGACAGATTAGACACATTAGAAAACTAATTTCACGTGCCAAGCTATCTCTTGCGGATATTGAAGGATTATCAGAAAGACCGCTCCCTGGTCTATGAGACGCTAGAGGACCAAAGGAGGATGGAAATCACGTCAGGAGTAGCACATGGATCCATCCTAGGGCCGGACCTCTGGAACGCTTTTTACGATAGTCTGCTAACACTCGATATGTCCGAAAAGTCGCGCCTGGTCAGTTATGCAGACGACGTTCCGGCACTTGTTGCCGGATGCACTGTTGAACAGGCGTAAAGAAGACTTGGCATATTGATGCGACGGGTAATCGGATGGATGACTGCTCACGGTTTCAGCCTTGCGGTAGAAAAAATCGAAGTAGTTTTCTTGATCAGAAGGAGAATCCCGACCCTGCGTCCCATATCGATCAGCGAGTTGACTATAGAGTCAAAACCTTTGGTTCAATACTTTGGTTTAATGCTCGATTCGAAGATGAGCTTCTTCGAGCAAATCAAAGCAGTAGCGGACAGGGCTGCAGTTGGAGTCGCGGCCTTGAGTCGGCTAATGGTGAATATCGGGGGCCCTATATCAACTAGGAGACGTCTCCTTATGGAAACAACGCAGTCGGTTCTACTCTATGGTGCGGAGGTATGGTCTGATGCCCTTGACAAGGACGTGCATCGTAAACGCCTTGCTCAAGTGCAGAGGCGGGCAGCTTTGGGAATAGCGTCTGCTTATCGCACTGTCTCCGAACCGGCTGTGATGGTGATCGCGGGAGTGACCCCCGTTGCTCTCCTTCCAAGGAGCGCAAAGCTATCTATCGCCGTAAGGGGGAAAACTTAAGAGAGGTGGTTGCCCGTGGAAAACATCAACGCACCCTTACCGAGTGGCAACTTTCTTGGCAAAATGAGTCAAGGAGCAGATGGACTGCGCGGCTCATCGACAAATTAGACCCGTGGTTGAACAGAACGCATGGTGAGATTGATTACTTCCTTACCCAACTTCTAAGTGGGCATGGAGGCTTTTAGTTTTATCTACACAGGATTGGTAAGGCGCGATCTCCTGATTGTGTGTTCTGCAATGGAGTGGCGGGCGACACTGAAAACACAAAACCTTATTAAAATCGGTTTACTGTCTGTCTGTCTGTCCGTCACACACATTTTTCTCGGAGACGGTTATAGCGATTGACACCAAATTTGGTAGAAAGGTGGGAACTGTGAACACTCACGCATACAGTGCCATCCTTTTACGTCGAATTTAAGGGATGGTCTCCACACATGCAAAAAGGGGGTGTAACATTTTTTTTCATCAAATATAGTCATGTGGGGTATCAAATTAAAGGTCTCGATTAGTACTTTTCAAAGCCGACCTTAGTTTTGACATTCGTTGGAAGAGTGGGGAGCGCGGGGGGTTGAAAGTGATCACTTCTTTAAGGGGGCCATTCTCAGAAACAACTAAACTGAAAAATCTGAAAAAAATCAGGAGGCTGCCACTATATGGTGCCTGGGCTTCGAAATACCTTCCATGCCGATATCTGTTTAAATAAAGTTAATAATACAATACAATAATACAATAATACAATTTTTTGTAATTGGTTAGAAACCCCCTTTAAGTTCATCCTAGTACCATGAAATTTTGCAGTGATATAGGCTATAATATAGAGCATGATCTTACCAAGTTTGGTGGAAATCGCACTATTACTAACAAAGTTATAATACCTCAAATTTGTTGTTTCTTTGAAAATTGAAGACTATGAATGTCAATATCACCCGAAAGTAGATACTCTCACATAATATATGGATATATTACGTGCTACGTACTAAGAAATACACAAAACCTTTCATACCTGAAGCGTCCAGCTTCCGGTTTCCCGACTTGTTTCTCTTGCGAGAGGTGGGATGGCTTTCGTCAGCAGACACAGGGAAGCTCTCTCGTATTGCGCATTATTTTCGGGGTCTTCTTATGGCAAAGAAGATTAAACTCGACCGGCGGAGAGATCGGACGGTAAAGGGTTCCCTGAATTAACAACTTCCTTTCCTCCCCTCCCCTCTCGTTGGTGAAAGGAATTCCCTGACTTGAAGGCTCCCATAGTTTGGAGAGCGGGAGGGCTAGCCCGAACTAATGTGTCAAACAGTTCCAGGCTAGTTCTCTGATGACAGGGAGGTGTTTAGTTGGTAGTCGGATAGCGTGCTGTTGCGGGAGTCCAACCCTCTGTGCGTAAACGGGTTCACCTACCCTACTCCCAAAAAAAATTAAGTATTGCCGGAATTTACGACCCCCTTCAATGGCTGGCCCATGGTACATAAAATTGCTAATTTCTCTAATAAATTTATTTTAATTTTAAATTCACAAGACCGCAGCATCTAAAACTGATGCCTATCTCAGTATATTCCCGATAATCATTAAAACCAGAGGTGGATGTCCCAATAACAAGAACATTATTTATTTTATATTCTCATGATGAATGGAAGAATTTTTTCTGTATCTTTCGAATATTTGCATATTTTGACGTTGTATCATTATTTTCTGCTGAGGCTTTTCTTTTCTAAATTAATGAATTGTTTTCCGCGAAATTCTTTTCGCAATGAACTTAACATTTCGACCAACCGCTGTTTTATTTATACACATATATGAAGCCATAAAATAAATGCTCTTTGAGTGAATCATCCTCGAAATTTGTGGATATGGTTTAGTCCGGCTTGGGCGACTTGGCTTGCCACGTTTTGAAATTCGAATCCACTTGATTCGATATTCAAAAAATTCAAAAAAAAAACGTATCTAGATATAAATGAATGCAAAAAAGATAAATTAATGCGGTCAAGTGGTACCAAAAATATTTCTATTGAATTCCTTACTAGAATTTAGCACAAATTTCAGAGCCATAGATACTTGTATCCATCGGAATAGGATAAGTAATCCATAAAAATGTATCTAAATACAAAGTAACAAATAAGATACTTGTAAATCACAAATCTATCCTCCTCTTTCTCTTTTGTATCTGTATCTTTATGGTCATACCAGTTCAAGATTTATTCCAATCTGAGCGGTCAACCTCTACAGGAACTAATGTTTTATAGATTTTTTTTCGTCTCCTCCATTTATCGTCAATAAGAAACCGAGATATTTATGGTCAACGGATTATTATTGTTATTATCTGTTATGTGTCTTATCCACCTCTTATAATACTTATTCGAATCGGCCGGAAAAAAACCATTGACCACTTGGCAGCCTGTCATGTTGTCTATTGATAGAGAGTAAGACCAGACCAGTTCCTTGTGCCAGTGCCAAAATTGTAATAGAAGTTGAAAATCGGTTGGGCGGATAAACACGGATGTCGATATTTATGAGATGATTTGTCGTGGTTTGTTATTGGGGCAGAAAAAGGGGTGTCGACGAAATTTGTTACTCTTTCGAGTAATTTATCTTAAATTGGCCCCCAAGGACAGATTTTCTGTTTTGAGAGCTACAAAAATTCCGAAATTATCTTTTCAATTTTAGTCCCAACTTCCTCTCCATTTAGAACCACATCCCATGAATTCCGGTCATTATTTCGCCACCCTCCCTCAAAGTGGACCATTCCGCGAGATCCCTAATTGATGGAGAGCTTGAAAAAGTTCTTCTATCAGCAACCGTTCCAACATATATCCATCATTTCCAAGCGGTAAGATGGACTTGTCGCCATAAATTTTCTCTGAACACATTTTCCGTTTTCAGAGCTCAAAATGAAGGAATGATTGATTGAAGGATGACGACAAGACATCGTCAATCTTACGTTTCAGTTAATGACATCGTATCTATTGTGTAATAAGATACGATGATTGCAAGGAGAATGCACATGACGGCAAAGAAATTTCAGATATATTTTTAGATATTTTTCGTGTTAAGTTCATGCCAAAGTTATACCTAATTAGTGCGTTTTGGGGTGAGTTTTAGTCCATATGAGCATTCTTTTTGAAAGAATTTCAGTTGACTTTGACGAAGACAGAGTTTTGGCATGAGTTTCAAAAGACCTTCCACAGTCCAAGCAGTGCACTGCAGGATAGACTGACGCAGAGTATAGCTCCCTGAGACTAACCTATCTCTCTCTGAGAGTGAGCTGTCTCTGCTCTAGGGCGATGCGTGGCTTTTCGGGGGCCAAGCCTCTCGTCTACCAAGACCACACCCCCCTGTATGAGGTGATCCTACTATTAACAAAACGCTACGGATCTAGATTGAGAAGTCAAAAAACACCTCCCCCAATCCAGGGTGCCGTGCGAACCGTGCCTATTGGATAGTTTGCAGTTGGGGATAACTGACTGTATTCGAACGGAGCCTCACTGATACTATTTTTTTTTATTTTGTTTAAGGAGGTGGAAATCTCCAAAAGACTCTGGCCTGGCCACGTCAGAGTGTGGGATTTTTACCCACTAAAACCACCCCCAACTCCCCCAACCACTCCCTACCCCGTGGAACCACCTTCAGGTATTAAATCACGAGGCGGAATTAGTTTACTTTAGCTAGGTCTCCTTCCGTCTACCCGCGGGGTTCGTAAACGCGCCTTCCTCACTTCTTTTGCTTTTGGCAGTTTATCCACCCAGTCTTCCTGGAAACCTACCATTCTCCGGACAAAATTTTCCGGTGATAGCACTTCACCTAGAGTTTCCCCTAGGTTCCGCCTTTCTCCCACGAACCGACGACATTGGAAAAGTACGTGCGCTAGGTCCTTTGAGACCCCGTCGTAGTTTGGACAATTA
This sequence comes from Hermetia illucens, assembly GCF_905115235.1. NCBI lineage: Eukaryota > Metazoa > Arthropoda > Insecta > Diptera > Stratiomyidae > Hermetia > Hermetia illucens. The sequence continues at coordinate 10,632,592 of NC_051852.1, forward strand.
GGTGAGGTGTCCAATTTAGACATGTATAAGTATTGACGGTATCCTCCATGGCCGATGAGAAACTAGGTGAGATTATAATTGATCTCCTCATGCTTTCTCTCCAGCCGCTCCCCAATGGAAGGGATCAACCTGTAAGTCCAATGACCCTTTCTGATTGGTCCCATCGCTGTTGCCATCTGCTTATGGATCTCTGACTGAACTCACCAACCTGGCAATGAGCAGCCTGCAAGTATGCCGCAGTACACCTACGTTCGGCATCATCCTTGCCAGAGCCATACTAGTGGTGGATGCTTTTTCGCAAGTATGCTCTATGTGCTGCTTAAAATTAAGTCATCCGTCTATCACCACCCCCAAGTATATATTTGATGGCCGGCTTGGAAGTGATAATACGATTCCAGATTCTAATGCAGGTGTAATTTCTTTTGCAGCGCTTAATGATGAGGAACGCTCTCGTCTTTTCCTTCGCAAGTGCCAGTTTAGCACTCTCTAACCAAGCCTTAACAACACTGATTGCTTCGCTTGCATCCTCGAGATGCTTTGCGAGCACAACCAGTGCTATATCATCGGCGTAACCCACCATTGTGGCTTCCTGGGAAGGTTAAGTACATCATTATACATGATGTCCCACAGTAGTGGGCGCAGTACAGAGCCCTGTGGGACACTCGCGAAGACAACGTACTCCTTGGGTTCATCATCGGTATTATACCAAAGTGTCCGCTATTGCAAGTAGCTATCGATAACTGCGGCGAGGTAGGTGGGAACTCCATTCGTCGCCAGAGACTTTCGTATAAGGTTCCAATTCCTCGCATCCAGGGTGATCACCACACAATATTTGCTGGTAGAACCCCTTCCGTGAATTGCATTTTGGGCCAAGCCAGTAACCATTTTGATGGCATCAATGTTTGATCTGACTTTATGGAACCCATACTACCAATCTGAAAGGCCCCCTTGGCTCTCGACGACTGGGAGTAATCTATTATAAATAGTCCTGATACTTGATCGCCTCAGTGAGTAAGTTAGGTTTTACCGTGCTACATGGGCTATGACACGGCGGACCTCCTAACCCTCATACTCGTGGGAATAAAATGAGTACCAGTAATAAAATGAAAAAAACTACACACAAAGAAAGCGGGACCCCGTACTGCACACAAACTGGTTAACCAGGCAGAAACACATCCCCAAAATACTAAAAACCAAGTGATTACATCCAAGAAAGGAGAAGTTGGGACGTCAAGCAATGGAACCATTCGTATACTGCGAGGACAACAACCAACAAACACCACTGCTCAAAAAGCAGGGACTAGCAAAAGCACGTCTGAGATAAATATATCAAACGTCAGCAAAGAGACAAGTCTCAGTGACGCAGGAGCTAAATGGTACCCGCGTTACCTGAAGGAAGGCCTGAAACCAGAAAAGGCCTTTAAAGAAAGCAATAAGCAGCAGAGATAAGCCCGCATCAAAGGGAATGCTCCCAAAAAATCCAAACCTGAACCCAAGGGGGGAGAAAACTCGGGCACGTCAGGAGCGGAGGCAGGAATCAGGAAGGCCGCCATTCGCTATGCTAGTGCCGTCAAGGCATTCGACTAGCCATACTGCCGAAAATGTTCCCCGACCAAATAGTCACTCGTGAGGAGCAGGAAACTATCGAAGACCTTGTCGTCAGGCAGATGTGCAAGGGATAGACCTCGAAACTTGTGCTCACCAGGATACCTTTTCGACCAGGTTACATACTGGTGGACTGCACGACGGAGGACACTGCAGAGTGACTTAGGACCATAGTTCCTAAATTGCCAGGCTAGGAAGGAGCAAAACTGTCAACATGTGCTGGCGATGACATACCAGGAGCACACTTTGTGACAGTTCTTCTCCCAAAAGCCGCGACAATAGAGACGGAAGATCTCATGGGCATCGTCGAGAATAAGGATCTTTACGCGATTAAGGAAAGTCTTCAGAAGCAAGATGGAGGGCAAGGGTAAACTCCAACGATTGGGATAAATGACCGATCCCAGGAGGCAATCAAACGTCGGAGTTGTCATATCAACTATCGATTTGGCAACATACACGTGCCTGTGCACGGGGAAAAGCCGAGGAAAAACACCTCGGAGGAGATACCAGGTGAAAAGCATACCCAGGTCCCCGAAGAAGTCTCGAAAGCCATAAAGGCGGAAAGGACTAGATCAACCAGGGAGGTTCAGAGCTGCTGAAGTCACTCTGGCTGCAACAACTACCGCGGAGCACCCGCACCATCTTGGCCTGCGCGGACTTGAGATCGCTGAAGCTGTTGTCCGCTACGGCCAACAAAGTACATGAGGTGTACGGGCGCCTTGTGGTCTCTCTCCAATATTCTCAAAGGTGCATCCACTTTCATCCCAGAAGCTGGTTGTTTCGAAGAAAGGGTTTGAAGACTTAATGAAACAGCGTATTTGCCGACCTTCCAATAGCTGTTGGTCCTCTCCCCTTCATTTGATCCCTAAGTCAATCGGGGAATGACGGCCATGTGGAGATTAGAGGCGTTTGAATGCTCAAACAGTTCAAGACCTTAACGACTCCCGCGAAGTTGCGTGGTCTGCTGAGGTCGTCCATGCGTTTGAGACAGTCAAACAGCAGCTCGTTGATGTAACACTACTGTCATTTCCTCATCTAGATACACCCTTAGCTGTGTTCGTCGATACTTCAGATAGAGCGGTAGGCGCCGCCGGTGAGTCAAATGTGCATTCTTTTAGAAACAACTCAACCCAGCTCAATGTAACTACAGCACCTACGATTGTGAGCTACTCGCCGCGTACCTAGCTTCAAAATACTTCCGTTTTTCATTTGTGGGCAGGCCGTTCAACACGGTCAAGGACTACAAGCCCCTTACTTTCGCGCTTAGACAAAAGCCGGACAAAGCGTCCCCTCACCAACGTCGGCACTTGAGTTATATCAACCCCTAGGGACCTCGAAAAGTGTATACAGGTCCTCATTGGGGTGGACGCTCCACGGAGTCCGCTGCAACTGCGATATGAGGACCCCTATAGAGTTCTGGAACGAGGCGAGCACTTGTTCAAGCTCCACGTCCGAGGCGGGCCCAAGTAGGTCTCCTTGTCGAGGCTGAAGGTCTTCGACGAGCCGGCGGCCGATTCAAAAAAGCTCCTGCGAGATATCAAATTTGTCCAAAGACCCCATTGGCGGGATCACGGCCAAGAATAACGATGTATTTTGAGGCCAAGATTTCATATAGTTGCATCACTGTGATTTTTTTTTTCAAATTTTTCGGTTAGGTAGGTTTTGAAAGCGAGATCCGTTTCACTTTGTGGGACACACATTTTGAGCCCTATCTCCTCTATGTTTGACCCAATATCAAAAATGAGAGCATTTTCGGAAAGTAGTAATCGAACCCTTTCATTTGATATGACATGACCATATTCAGCGACCAAAAAATTTACACCCCACTTTCCTATGTGTGGGGAGCCCCCTTTCAAACTCAACCCAAAAATGGCGCCACTAGCTGCATGTCAAGGGGCACACAGATCACATCTTCTCACCAAATTTCGTGACAGTCCGTTCGGCCGTTTCCGAGTAAATCGGGTGTGACAAATAGACGGAGGAGGACGGTGAGGAGTTCCCAGATCCCAGAGTTTGTCGAAAATTCGAAACCTCACCCCTTGAAGATTTTCTCGATCAAGGGCTGGGAGAAACTAATGCTAATTACATACTAATTGAACATGTTTTGATTAAGCGACTGCAGATCACTCCACACCCTTTTAGCGATAGAGGCCGATCTCGAGAAAGTGAGCGGAGGACCCCTGCCTAGGACCGAGAAGCATTTTTGTGCCGTAGAACTAGAAACAGTAAGCACTGCAATTTGGAACATTGTATTCCATTTTTTATGACAAAATTATGCGATTGTTAAGTACATTAAAAACCGTGTCTTTTGTTCGTCTCACTTGTTATTCGTTTCATAAATTTGGTCCATCTAAAAGCTTACCACTCCTAAAGTCTCTCAACTTGAGTAATCATACGATCAAGGATTTGGTAGAAGATAAAGAACTTACTAAGTAAATTTGGAATAGTTTATGGTTACCACTCGACAAGCCTTCAACGCCAGGGGATAAGTATCTGCAAAAGAGTAATGCACGTGAATTATATAATTCTCCCGTATTGCCCGCTTTTAAACCCCCTATGTATCTCACTAATGCCACGCATTGCGCACTGCGGTAAAGTTTCATGGATATGTCGATACAGACTAGGAGAATTGCAAAATGGATAGACTTACTCTACCTCAATTGAGGTCGAATTCACACCCCCGTGAGACTTCACGTCCTGGGAGACATCTGGTAGATGCAATTTATATTTAATCATAACCACGACGGGGGCGCCAAAAAATAGGCCCACGATCCAGTCTATCATGTCCGCTCACATATAATTTATCTGATAGACATAGAATTGCGTAATCGAGCCCGACGATAAATTCAATAATAGCCGAAATTCTAAGAAAGCCGTTATATATTTGCACTCTCGACCTTGTCCTCTCTAACCTGCCTGTGCGTTGCCTTTCCCAATCCCTTCATACCCCGTCATACGTTACCCCTGGCGTCGATCATTCTGCTCTCGAGTTCGATGCTCAGATATCCCGACTCCACTCTCCTGACGAGGCAGACCCTGCCTAAGATGGAGCGATGGCGTAGGTCAGGACGCCAGACAGCCTTTAGGGATATCGAATTGGTGGACCTCGGCGCAAAACCGGGATGTCTGGAGTTCCTTATTAAGGCAGGCCTAGACCGGATACCGGTTGTTGCGCCGTTGATGATGATGATGATGAGTCTCCTGTCGCGCGCAAGCCTACCAAGTTCAACTTTCGTAAAATGAACTTCAAAACTTCACTTCAACCCTGGCGGCAATCAACTGGGTCCCTCTCCTCTCTCCTTTTACGTGTGACCAAGCACTCAGCATCTTCTGTACCATTTTATCTGATCTTCTTCCTCGTGACGTTCCCTTCCCCCCTAAAGTTCACAAAAAAACTAAACCGGAAACCTTTCTGGTGCCACATTCGCAACTCCCGCTGTCATACCTAGTTGGCCTCTCCGTCCATTAAATTCTCTGGCTCCTCACCTAACTCCCCCCTCCCCCCCCCACTATCTTGCGATTTACTCTGCCGCTACTTTTCCTCAGTCTTTACTTTAGGTAGTTTCAAGCATAGGATACGATTATTGCTTTCTCCTCCTCCTGAGGATAATAAGTAATTGGAGTTTAGTCTGTATGTTGTCCGTTAAATTAAATAAATAAATAAATAAACACCATTAAACGCACTTTTCATGCCTTCCACCTTGATCGGGGCTTGAAAGCACATATTATCATTGTAATCCATTTTCAGTTAAGAGATCTCACCATTATTAAATTTATTAACAAATCCCTTTTTACTAGCCCCTCTGATTGCTCATCTTAACAATTTGGTCCCCCATCTAAGAACTTACCACGCCCCACAACTCTTAACTTGGGTGACCAGAAAAGGACCAGTTTTTTCTTTAAATTATTTTTCCATCTATAGTTTCAACATTATCATTGTTCAGATAACTATTATCGAACTTTGAAACTAACATCATATCACCATGTTTGCTCTGGTCACCCCCCGATTACTTCAACATTCCAAAATAAACGTTAAACAACTGATTTATTTTCCATTGATAAAACCTTTTTTTTTTAATTTGTGAATTAAATTGAATAACACGTTTCTCAGATGATCGTAATCAATGAACGCATGCATGCCTTTTAAGTGTGAAAATATTATCAGAAACTAATTACACCTGCGATATGACCAGACTACCAAGCCAGAACGATAAGAATTATTAGGCGACGGAATGAATTACAGCTGAAGATAGTTTCCGTACAAGAACCACCACGGAATCGAATAACACGTCTCATTTGAAGATTAATTTGCACTAGTCGGAGGTAATTTCGAATTGTTTATGGGGAGATAGTGATTTAACCCGTTCTTGGGGTTTAAATGTCTGTTAGGGTAAATTTACAAACCATTTTAGGGACGCGTCCCGTCAAAATCGTCAAAAAGATACATATATTATCTTGAATCTTTCAATTGAAATCTCTAATCTAGGAAGGGTATTCGAAAGGACCCTAGGCACAACTTCCGTAATAGATTGGATATAGTCTTACCTGGGAAGCATTACCTGAACCAAACAGGGTTAAAGCCGCCAAACATCAAACAGGCTCGTAGGCTTCCTCTGCACATTACAATACATTTATCTAAGATTAGTCTGGGGCAGAAGGCAGTCGTAAAACATTGCAGGGAGTGATATAATAAATCAACCTGGACACTTGCTTTATTTTTTCCCTTACGTACGAGGAGCAACGAAACGTACAAATAGATAACAGATAAAGAATTGCGTTAGATTCAGATACAACTAGGAGTGAAGACGACGAAAAAGATATTTATTCTACTTAAAGATGGCCTGCGGGTTGTGTTTTGCATCTAAAGAAATTCGTTACTATTGTAGTTTGCCGGTGCATATGTAATTGACTAAGATGTACCTAAATGTGTCATTCTAATAAAATATAGCGCACAATTAACAATTCGTACTAGGCCTGAAGCGGTTTTGAATTTGAAAACGACATTTTTTAGAACCACATAAACACATGCAAAATTTTATCAAAATCGGATCAGTAGATTATGAGTTGAATTTGGAGATAAACAGGGGGCAAAAAACTTATGCATTTTAGATAAGATACCAGCGAGGGTCTTTTAATGATTACCAACATTTTTTTACAAGGTTACCTGAACGACATAATCTTGAGCAGATTTTAGGAGAGGGACGAAAAAGGGAGCTCTTCATCTTTGGGAAAGAAGTATAGACTCATTTTGCATGCTAATATAGGCATGTGGGGTATCGAATGAAAGGACTTGACTGTTAGTTTTTAGATTTTCTCCTATCTTTGGTGTGCATTGAGATTTCGAGGCTTTAACTTCCGCTACCGCTTCACTTTCTAATACTAGATTGGGGAAAAAGTAATGTCGTATTTTGTCAATAGATGGCGACACTTAAACATATCTTGTGTTGTATTTATCGCATTGGGTCATACTATACGGCGATTTGAAGACGACAATCTGGGCTACAGGTGTCTCTTTGACAGTTTTATGATCGTACGTTTCAGTCTCCAGTTATAGCGCGTCAAAGGTGGAGTCCACCAAGGAAGAAATTCGTCATATTTTACATTTTTACTACCTGAGAGGTAAAAATGCAACGAACGCGGCCAAAAAAAATTTGTGAAGTTTATGGGTCCGATACTGTAACGATTCGCACAACACAGCGTTGGTTCGATCGATTTCGGCCTGGTGTAGTGGATGTCGAAGATACACCCCCCTACTGGTAGGCCCATGGTCGTAGACACCGATAAAATCGTCGAAATCCAAGTAGTCCAAGTAGACCGGCATGTGAGCATTCGCTCGATTGGCCAGGAACTGGGTAAGGACCATAAAACCGTTTGGAACCATTTGCAGAAGATTGGATTCCAAAAAAGCTGAATGTTTCGGTGCCACATTAGTTGACGGAAAAAAATCTCTTGGACCGAATCAACGCCTGCGATGCATTGCCGAAACGGAACGAATTCGACCCATTTTTGAAGGGAAAAGTGGATCACGTATGAAAATCTCAAGCGAAAATATCGTGGTCGAAGCGCGGCGAGCCGTCCCAAACCATCGCCAAGCCCGGATTGACGGCCGAGAAGGTTTTGCTGTGTATTTGGTAGGATTGGAAGGGAGTCATTCACTATGAACTGCTCAACTATGGCCAGACCCTCAATTCGGTCCTCTACTGTGAGCAACTCGACCGTTTGAAGCAGGCGATTGACCAGAAGCGGCCAGGATTGGTCAATAGGAATGGTGTTCTGTTCCACCAGGACAACGCTCGGCCTCACACATCTGTGATGACCCGCCAGAAACTACGGGAGCTCGGATGGGATGTCCTATTGCACCCACCGTATAGTCCGGACCTGGCACCAAGTGATTACCATCTCTTCCGTTCCATGCAAAACTCTCTTGGTGCTACTAAATTCGCGTCAAAAGAGGCTTGCGAAAACTGGCTATCTGAGTTATTTGCAAATAAGGAGGGGGGGTTTATAACAGGGGGATAATGGAGTTGCCTTCTAAATGGCAACAAGTTTGCGAACAAAACGGCACATATTTGACTTAAATCGGATAATTCTAAGTATGTTAAATAAAACGTTAAAATTCGATCACAAATACGACATTACTTTTTCCCCAACCTAATATTTGCTATCGATCCTCACGCAAATTGTCTCCATTCAACTGCACGCGAAATTGAGTCCTTATAACTTGTTTGACTGAGGACTGAAAACGCGACATTCTTCCTCGACGATAACCTACCTTGTCGTGGTGAGGGGCTCAGTAAGGAAGATCCTCGAGGAGGCGGGAGGTGACACCTGAAGCCAAGCGGTAATCAAAACCCCAAGCCAAGATGTGACTACCGTGCCGACGGTTGATTGGTCACAGGGGTTAAGATGTGGCCGTAAACGGTGAACTCTGGGTACCAGGCGATCCCCAGTTTCGACTAGCCTTGTCTCGGCAAAAAGGGGCTCTCTGGCCTCTCTACTTTCCCCGATAAAACTGAGGCCATGGCAGCCAGTTATGAAAAAACAAAAACATAAACCTGTTAAGCAAACACAATTAAACCTCGATCGTGACGATCCAACCCCGAGTGGAGAGGCAACCTTAAGCTCATCGATGGAGAACCTGGGTCTAGACTCAGATTCTCCACTTATTCAGGTGGGAATCAATCCAATTGGGACCCAGTCCTTAACGGACGAGCCGAAGTAGGCCCCTACTGTCAGCACTCCTGACCCCAGGCTCCAATCGACGCCAACTGCTGAGACTAAAGTCTTGCCCATGGGTAAGCACCGGTCCACGGACAGCAAACTGACTTCGGGCAAACCGCCTCCAAGCAACGCACAACCCAAGAGATGTGCCGAGGTTGAGAGGAAAGAAGCGTTCGGGGTACCTGTGGCTTAGGGGAAACCGAAGCAGGCAGCGCTCCTCTGACGATCCTAACTCTTCGACACAAAATACAGCAAAGAAGGCTCGACCGGCAACGGCTAGATCTTTACTTGCAGCCAAAGCTATCGAACCCGATAGATGGGTCCTGTATGACGACTCTTATCCATCCGGCTACGATACTGAGTAGTGCGAACAGCTTAGGAGGAAACTCCTCCTAGCTGTAAGGACTGCATCCTCGCAAGGCATTAAGCTTTGCTTTGAGTCGGTAGGTGTATACCATAAAATGTTATGACTGAACTTTGCCAATGAAGACACGAACGAGTGACTCTGGCTCAGGCAGTACTACTCCTCCCTTAACGATGTATGGGAGGGTGCGTGACTAACCCTGAAAAGGGTCTCTGAGCTTCCATCGACCAAAAAGTGCTTCCTCTGGCTTTCAGAAGAAGAGCGGTGCTGGGGTTCTGGAACAACTTGGTGTGCAGAATAACCTCAACACTTCTACCTGGTTGCTGCTAGGCAGCAAAACAGGGGAGAGAGCCAATCGGCCGGGAACTTTTCTCACTATCGGCGTTCCCCAACCCTAGTTAAGAAGGTTAGGGAAAAATCGGGCTGCCGGCTCTACTATGGGCTAGGGACCGTCACGTTACAAGTGCCGGCTCCTAAAACCATTGAATGGAACGTGCAGCCCTCGGCATCTTCATCTGAAACGTAGATAAGGTGCCACATTTCCCAAATAAAAACGGCGACTGCACTTATCAGTCGTCGGATCAATAGCTGCAAGACATTTATATACCTCATACAAGAACCGTGGGTTGTTGGTGGGGTAGTCAGGGGCCTAAACTTCCAACATGCTGACCTGTTGTATGCCAATGGAAGTGATCAATGATCGCCCCGCTCCTTCATGGTAGTCTCAAAAGACTTCCATGCTAATTTGGTTAACCAGCTATGTGATGGTGACACCACATCAGCTAAGCTAACCATAAAAAGTCAACAGGGAGATAAAGAGATACTATGGTGCTCTGCATATTTTCCCTATGAAGCAGAAGACGTTCCCTGTGGAACATTCATCAGAGCTATCCAAAATGCCAAAAATAGAGGCATAGGGGTAATAGCAGGATGTGATGTCAACGCTCACCACATATGCTGGGGAAGTTCAAACATCAATGCAAGAGGATTAAGACTACTGGAGAAGCTAGTAGGAACCGATTTAATTTGGGTAATGAACCCACTTTCTTCAACGACATTACGGTGGCATCTCCTGACATTGCGGCTCTGATCGGAGAGTGGAGAGTCTTCTTTTTCTTCAGCCTTTGTCCCGTTCACAAGCGGGGTCGGCTCGTCGTGATCGGCTTCGCCATTTGGCCCTATTGAATGCCTGATCTGGGTGCAATCTCGAGGCTTTCAAATCCCCATCCAGCGTATCAAGCCACCGTTGCTTAGGTCTGCCTTTTGGTCGTTTACCATCGACTTCGATGTTCAGACCAATCTTTGCAAGTGAATTCTCGTTTGCACGAATTGCGTGACCATACCATCGAAGACGCCTCTCTCGCAACTTTTCCACGATCGGTGCAACCCCATAACGATCGCGGATATCCTCATTTCGGATGTGATCTAAACGTGTGACGCCACCTGCTGAGGGGGCGTAATGGGAGGTGGATCCCTCCACCCGCTCCATTTCGGAATCCGCGGAAGACAGATTGGGTGATGTATAAAATAGAATTGAGCACCCGAGTCACGATCATTGGGAAGCGTATCAAATTCATTCCTGGAATTAAGAAGACAACCCAGATGTCCACTCAAGATGACAAAGAAGGATAAAACATCATGGTGGAACTCGGATTTGGCAAAACAGAGAAGAACGACAAGGATGCTCCTCAATTGTGCTCTGAAGGGTGATTCAGGCGCTAGCTGGAATCGCTATAAAGAGGCACAGAAGGCTCTAAAGAAGAGCATAAGCTGAAGCAGAATCTGGTCAAAGAACGTAGTCAGAAACTGGGTTATTTACGTTTACACAGGTGCATACCTCCCTCAACCGAGAGACTGGAATCTAGCATACAAAGTAGTATCACTGGAGCTAGTAAAATAGGCATTTAACGCGTTCCCTAGATACAAGTCTACTGGTCCGGATGGCATCATTCCTGCGCTAGTAATAGAGGGAATGGATGCCCTGGGTCTACATATTCGAAATATATATCGCGCATGCCTGGCACACGCTTATAGTGCAATTAAATGGTGTGATGTGAAAGTGTTATTCATTCCCAAACCCACCTACACAGACCCAAAAACTTCCGACCGATCAGTCTAACGTCCTTTCTGTTAAAAGGACTAGAAAGACTAGTAGATCGGTTCATAAGGGATGCACACGTTTGTAAGTAGCTACTTCACCATAGGTAACACGCCTACCAGAAAGGCGAATCCACGGAGACAGGACTCTATGAACTTACGGCAAAATTTCCTTCCTTCCTTCCTTGCCTTAGGCGCATTCATGGATATCGAAGGTGCCTTCAATTATGCCTCATTCGCGGCAATTTGTGATGCGGTAAGACAGCATGGAATCGGACCGCCGCGAATCAGTTGGATCCTTTACATGCTAGAGTGGAGAAAAATCCACATGTCGGTCGGCCAGAAGTCTATTAAAGCAGGATGTCTCAGGGGCTGCCCACAGGGAGGGGTTCTCTCGCCACTGTTATGGCTCTTGGTAATGGATACCCTGCTGTGGCTCCTGGAGGACAACAAAGTCGACGACCTAGCCGTAATAATTACCAGCAAGTTTGCATGAAATCTACAGCTGATGCCTCCTCAATGGACTCACGGTGATCGTTAGGAAGACTGGACTAGTTATGTTCACTAGGAACGTCAAGTGGGGCAGCTATACGCCACCCACCTTAGCAGGGGCAGAAATCCAGCTGGCACAAACAGTCAAGTGTTTAGGAGGACATTTCAACTCCAAGTTAACGTAGAAGCACCATATCCAGGAAGAATATCAGAAATCCTGCAGATTGCTCTGGTTCTGTAGGAATGCGATTGGTAAGACCTGGAGACTTTCACCAAAACGGATACACTGGATGTATACTTCCATAATAAAACCGATTTTGATGTATGCATGCATCATCTAGTGCCCGAGAATGAACTTTGCTAACGGCAGCAATCTGCGGACGCAGATTCAGAGACTTGGTTGCCGAATTATTACTGGAGCAATGTGTACTACGCCGATTGCGGCACTTGAAGTTATCCTAAATTTACCCCCCATTCACTTGGAGGTGAAACGGGAAGCAGCCAATGACGCAATAGGCTCCATACCATTGGGGCGTAGAAAGGCGGCCAATTACACGCTCATGCGTCTATCCGGGAATTCCTTGAAAAACATCCGGTAGCCCTAATGCCGACTGATCATATGGTTTCCTGATTCGTCTTTGAAAAGACACACACTGTCGTAATTACCGAAAGAGAAGGCCAACAAATGGCCATGAGTCTTACAGACCTAATAATTTTCACCGACGGGTCATTCGTGGAGGGTGGATCGGGCGTAAGGGTGTTTTGAGAGAATGCAAATGGGAAAAATGACGACCATAGTCCAGGCGGAGATATATGCCATTTCATTGGCAGCAGAAAAAAGTATGCGACAAAATTGGAGGGGTCACACCATTCGAAACTGTTCCGACAGTCGGGCGGCATTATCAGCACTAAATGGCAATGACATATCCAGCCAGTTCATGTGGAGTTGTCATCAGGTGCTGCTGAAATTTGGCCGACTGAACGAAACATTCCTGATGTGGATGCCGGGGCATTCTACCATCGCTGGTAATAAGGAGGCTGACAGACTGGCTCGCCAAGGGTCTGGATCCACAATGGTGGGGCCAGAACCAGCTCTTGGAATCCGACCATCCACTGTCAAGTCTACTCTGAAGGGTGAAATTGCAAGGATTCACGCAGCCGAGTGGAGAAATTTGGGCCCTTGCCGGCAGGCGAAAATCCTTGTGAAAGAGCCCAGGGCCATCAGAGTGGCATTTTTGTCGTCCCTTAAGAAGTGGGACATGAAAACCCTAGTAGGGCTTTTAACGGGGCACTGCTCCTTAAACTACCATATGGAAAAGATTGGGGTAGTGGTTTCGGCTATGTGCAGCCAATGTGAGGAGGAGGAGGAAACGGCCCTGCACTTTTTATGCAGCTGCCCAGCATCCTCAGATCTCAGACGAAGACACCTTGGCAAGGTTTTCTTCAAGGAAGAATCTGCACTCTCTGCCTCTGAAGGATGTTCTCAGATTCGTTAAAGCCTGCGAACACCGTAGGCGGGAAACCATTGAATAGGCGATTTACGGGAATAGTACAATGGGCCTAACAATGGCCTGAGTGCTAGGAGCTGCGGCTCCCCGCAGTAAACTAAACTAACTAACTATGCTGAACATTCCTTGCTTTCAGTTACGCTCTCTGAACCGCGTCTTCCTCCATTTCGCAACCATTTCTAAAAAGATACTTCACTCACTGACATCGAAGATCTTCTATTTGTTCACCATATAACAAATTCATGAACATGGTATTCAAAATGTAAACATTTTACTGAAACCCAAAGAATTTCCACTTGACTACTACCTCCAGATCCATTAAAACTTTGTTTACCATTTTCACTTTTCTCATGTATGCAAACGAGTCAAACGGATCACCTTGTCCCAGTCTCTTAAGTATTATCACAGAAGAACATGCCAGACATTTCGATAACTAGCCACGAAATGAAATATTGTGCAATGGATTATGAATTGTTAAGTGCAATGAGCATTTGTCGAGGTGGATCGTGACCATAATGTCTTGGACTGTTCCATTTAATTTTTGAAATGTAAATGGTATGAACATGCATTATTAGGAGTAGAGAGAAACAAGCAACGGAACAAGATCATCAGAAGTGGGATTTTTCAGGGCTGAAGTTTACCGAAGTTCGAATAGGTCCCGATATCTAATGGTTTTCTGGCTTTTCCGTCAGGTCCTTTGAGAAAATGTGTATGGTGATAGTTCCATGTCCATCCTCGTGGTAGATCTAACTATTTTTCAATCTGGTACCACCCCTGATTCATATCCTCCTCGAACACTGCCGGCGACCTTAAGAAACCAGGTCATGGCCGAGGCACGGATTTTGAAGGTCTCGCCAAATTCATGTTTGCCCACGGAGAAATCTGTGGAAGACAGGCTCTCCACTTCAGTGGAAAACCTACACCCGGTGTCTACGGCGCGGTCAGATAGGATAGTACCGCAACTCCTTTAATGAGAGGAACTGGGAATCTGCCTACGGTCGGCCTGTCGGTGACACTGTTGCCTAAATCTTCTAAAATACAAGAGAGGAAGGCTCGGTAGAAGGAAACTTTAGGCCAAAGGAGAAGGGACTAGAGGCTTGCCTGTCAGAACCTTCTCTTCCGAGTGCACCCCGAAAAACGGAAGAAAGGGAAGCTGCTAATGTGGAAGCAACTGGTCTAACGCCGGCATGTGAAAACAGATCCATGCAGTCTGGACACCGTGAACCTGGAAGAGCTCCTAGCCGACGACAAAGGAAAGCACTGCGAAAGAAGGCGAAGTTTCTTGGGAATGAGGACCTGGACGTTGCTACACCACCAAGTGTGGCGATATCCAGAAATATCGGAAACTCTATGGGCAATCATCGGCTGTCTTCGCCTATGGGCATGTTATAAGTTGTCCCTATCTATCCGTTCATTCAACCCTTCCTCATCTCTTGCACAAAAGCACTATTCAACCAGGCTACTGGTGTTATAATCTTCGCTGCGTGCACTATCATATTCTTTAAGGCTCGTCCCATGACGATCACTGAACGATCAGGGAACGAAGGAGTAAGAGAGATTCTCTGGAAAACTAGGATGAAAATGAACTCCAGGTGCACCGTAATGTCAGAAAAGAGTCTGACGAGATTAAGTTCCCGTGCCAGAACTAAAGCCATGTTTGAAAAACCTGTAAAAGGACAAGAACGAAAACAAGATTTGAATCTCAGATTTCAGGGTTTCGTTATCAACCCTGAATTAATCGATAGAAAACCTGAGCTTTCACTGAGATGCTCTGGGCTTTCAATCGAGAACTAGTCCCTTTGATAGATATGAAAGCTAGAAGCTAGAAGAGACCTTTATGTCAGAATAACTCATAAGAAACTTCAATCGGCACTGACTTCTGAAGTAAAAAGAAATAAGCATCTACCTCCAGCTAAAGTAGCACTTTTAGGCAACTGGTGAATTTTAATCAGGGCCACCTCCTGAAGCCAAAGGGGTGGATACTTACCTTCAGCCAAAATAGCGCTTTAAGCCAAATGGGCTACGACAAACTTCAACTCTAGTGTTCTGTCAAAGTTGAAGGGGAAGGACACTTGGAGGCATCTGTGGCCAAAAGTAAACCGATGAATCCGGTCTTTCAACCCAATGAGCAGCAAAAAATGCTCATCTGCAGCATTTCGATTTGAAGACAAACCTGTTGAAGCTGGTGAAAACTCATCTTAGGTGCTGGAACTGCATCAACACCAGATATAAAGCAATACTTCAGATCGGCAGGTATAACGCGACGAACAAATTTCGTCGGAACAAAAGAAAACCGTGGCTCACAAAATAAAATTACCTTCCTGACCCAATAGGCATTAATCTTTCGCAGGGTTAACTATGCATGATCCTAGCATGATTAACATCGAACAATATTGCTAGTCACCGTTTTATAAGTGCTCCCTCTAGCTTTCCAGCAAGAAGCAGACTAACGTTAAGAATCTTGTGCTTACACATGGCATTACGCTCCTTGGGAATAAGGGAATCACTCCCGCGATCACCACCAAGGCCGGCTCAGAAACATTGCCATAAGCAGACGGCACTTGTAGAGCTCATCGTCTCTGTACTTACCCAAGGTGCTTACGATATACTTCCTTGCCAAGCGCCTTAGCCCGTACGTTGCATTCATTAGAAAACATCCCCTGCTAGACATAGAACCTCCCACTGCTTATCATTAGCCGACTTAAGGCCGAAACTGCAGCTACAGCCTTCCCCGCTGCTGCTTTGATTTGCTTGAAAAACCTCATCTTTGAGCCGAGTGCCAGTCCAAGGTACTTAGCCGTTGGCTTTGACTCGACTATCGACTCGCCGATCGATATGGGACGCAAAGTCGGGAGTCTCTTTTTAGTCAGGATGACTACTTCAATTTGTTCCAGTGCAAGGTTGAAATGATAAGCAGTCACGCATCCGCTGCACCGGTTCAACAGTTCGTCCAGCAATAAGCGCCACAACATCATTTACATAACCGACCAGGCGCAACTCTTCTGGCATGTTGAAGCTAAACAAACTATCATAGGAAACGTACCAGAGATCCGGTCCCTGCACTACCTCCGCTGTCCTACATCTCATAGATCACGGAGTTGTTTCGGAAAGTATTATCTAGTGTGGCTAGAATATCCATCAATGACTGTCATGGGAGTATCAACTGTGGATTTTTTCAAGCACTTTCTCGGCAGTCTCAAACATACAAAGTGGTCGGTATGAAACTGACTATTCAGGATCGCCTTTCACTTTGCTGATCAAGCCACGACACCTTCCAACGAGATTTCGATGCGAAACAAAATAACGTTCGCCAGAACATCAATCCTAGATCGAACGTCCAGCATCGTCTCATTCGGTGTTAGATAGATGCTGACAAACGTTACCTCTAAACACCGACTCCAGACAAAAAATCCTAGCGTTGGTGCCGGTTCAAAACCAGATGGCAGCGGTACCTGGTATATTGGGATGGGCCACCCGATTACCCATAAAAGCATCCAACCGGACCCAATCAAGGTGCAAGGGATTTCGAGCTTCCCGCTTCCAAAAAACCGTTAAAGACCTCAGAAGGTTTTTGGGCATGTTAAACTTCTATCGTCGTTTCTTGCCCAAGGCCACCTACAATCAATCGATCTTTAGCGCCTCCTTGTTTGGGCCAAAAACCAAAGATTCCCATTTGATTGTGTAGTTCCCAAAGGTTATCCACGGTTTGAGACCACCAAGCAAAAGCTGGTGGATGCTACACTTCTGGTATTCCCTCAGCAAGGTGCACCCCTAGTTGTATTCGTTGATGCCTCAGACATTGCCGTAGGTGCTGCTCTTCACCAAAAAGTGAATCAAATCTGGCAGCCATTGCCAGTGCATCACATGTGACAAGTGCAAAACAACAAAGCATGTGAGCAAAGAGGTAGCAGGGTTCCATCGGTCCACCGAGCGTTTCCACATAATCCACCTCGACATCATTGGCCCTTTGCGAGACTCGCACGGTTTCAGCTATTTCCTCACAATCACCGATAGGTTCCCGTGGTCGCCTGAGGCAATACCTCTGAAAAACATTACTTCACAATCCTGTGCAAAGGCCCTTTGTCGAGAATGGATTGCACGCTTTGGTGTGCCAGCAATTATAATCATCGATCAAGGAATGCAGTTTGAATCCTCCTTTTTCTCAGGGCAAACTCCTCGGCTTTAGACGTGACCGGACAACCGCTTACCACCCGGAGCCCAATGGGATGCTCGAAAGGACGCCGAAGGCCGCTATAATTGCCCAAGATGATCTTTCTTGGTTGCAAGTCTCGCCACTCGTTCTTTTTGGCCTCCCCACAACGAATCGTGAAGAATTCGCTGCAAGTCTCATGGAGCTGGTATACGGAGAAAATCTGAGACTCCCCAGCCTCCCTGTTGTCGATATCAGATCAGGATTCAACGCTAAAGGTCTACCGCCTGCTCAAGGACGCAATGTCAAAACTGAAGGCGCCACTAGCCGCGAAAACCGCGACTGACGTGCCCTGGGACCTCGAATCCTGTACGCACATCCTAATTAGGTCGGACGCTCCTCGGAAGCCGCTGCAGCTACCTTAGGAGGGCCCCTTCGAAGCCTTCAAGCGAGGCCGACATTATTATAACCTCAATGTCGAGAGCACAACCAAACGGGTCTCTTTGGGTCGACTAAAGCCTTTCGTCCAGCTTGAAAACGCGACCAGGGCGAGAGGCGCACGAAGTTGAGGGGGCCGTACGTCTGGTTCCTCACTAAAACCTCCCTTGCGCTAAGGGAAAAATTTAACCTTAGCGAAATGGAGGAGAGTGCGATAAAAAGGATGAAGAAGGCATACGGAGATACAAAGACCGCCATTATCAGCTTGCCGGCGGCATCGACTGGCAAGGGAAGAATAGATTGGGTCGTATGCCAAGTTAGGGAGCAAGTATCTCTCAAGAGACGCTCCAGATGCCTCGAATTCGATCACCTTGCAGCAACATGCACTAGTCACCACTATAGGTCAAAAAAGGGAAGGAAGTGTGGAGAAGAGGTCCATGTTACCAAAGATTGCATTGGAGATTCACAATGCATGGTTTGCAAAGGAAAAGAAGAAGTGGACGACAGGCGCGCTGCAGGTGGTGGCAGGTATATAAGAGGGACTTGAATCGCAGGGCCAAATGAGGTGGATGCAAATCAACTTCAATTATTGTGAGGCAGCTCGAAACCTGCTGCAGCAAATCAATCGAGATTTGAATATGGACGTGGCGGTAATCTGCAAACCTTATCGAAATTACGGTAATGCTACGTGAGTGAAAGAATCATCTGGAAACGCGATGGTATGGGCATGCAGAAGACAAGTCATAGAAGAAACAATAACATCTACAGCTGGTACGCCCCTCCTGAGCAGCTCATTGGACCAAGGTAGGTTAGGCTTGACCGTCGATCTGACTTAGCTCAGTGCCTTGTTGGTGAGGAGGATGGACAAGTGGGCGAGTGAATACACAGTAAACATCAGGCCATCTTTCTTGAGAGCCGACAGTTCTGACAGTTTTAGAATGAGATCAGCTATGTCAGTGGATAATTGACGACTGTACTATGATGCGGCGACGTTTCCAACCTTATTCTCCTTCGAGGATTACCTTCCTTATCATGGTGAGGGAGCTCAGTAGGGAAGATCCTCTAGGAAACGAGAGCTGGCACCTGAAAACCCCAGGCCAAGGTGTGACTGCCGTACCAAGAGCTAAACCAAAGATGTGGCCGTAAACGGTCGACTTTGGGGACTAGGCGACCCCTAGTTTCAACTAGCCTTGTCTGGGAAGAGGGGGGCTCTGCCGAAATCAATAAAACTGAGGTCATGGCAGCCAATTATGAGAAATCAAAAAAAACCTAACCTATTAAAAAACTAAAATTAAATTTCGATTATAACGATCCAACCCTGAGTGAAGGAGCAACCCTAAGCTCATCGATGGAGAACCTGAGTCTAAACTCAAATTCTAGCTGTTGAGACGGTAAGACAGCATTGTCAATACTAAACAACAACGACATATCATGCCAGTTGATGTGGAGTTGTCATCAGGTGCTGTTGAAACTTGGCCGACTGAACGGAATATTCCTGATGTGGGTGTCGGGGCATTCAAACATCGCTGGTGATGAGAAGATTGACAGACTGGTTCGCCAAGGGTCTGGATCCACAATGGTGGGGCCAGAATCAGCTTTTCGCTCCCGGCCATCCACTGTCAAGTCTACTCTGAAGGGTTAAATTGCAAGGATTCACGCAGCCGAGTGAAGAAATTTGAACTCTTGCCAGCAGGAGAAAATCTTTCTGAAAGTACCTGGGGTCGCCAGAGCGGCATTTTTGTTGTCCCTTGAGAAGTGGAACAGTAAAACCCTGGTAAGGCCTTTAACGGGACACTGCTCCTTAAGTTACCATATACAGCCAACGTGAGGAGAAGGCCATGCACTTTATATGAAGCTGTCCGGCTTACTCAGATCTCAGACGAAGACATCTTGGTAAGGTTTTCTTCAATGAAGAATCTGCACACTCTCTGCCTCTGGAGAATGTCCTCAGATTCGCCAAAGCCTGCGAATGATGTAGACGAGAAGCCATTGAATAGGCGATTTCCGGAGATAGTACAATGGGCTTAACAATGACTTGAGTGCTCGGGGTTGTGGCTCCGCCCAGTAAACTAAACTAAATTTCCAGCAAAGTAGGAAACCAAACTACTGGTGGAACCAGGAAATTTCGCTTTTGAAAGGAGACTTTTCCAAAGGACAAGAGGGAAGCAAAAACATCGACAGATAAAGAAAGAATACCTTGATCTTCGAAGTGGCTTAAAGAAGGCCATACGGGAAAGTCAGCGGACTTGGTACAGGCAGCTGTGCTTTGAGGCAAATACGAACCCGTGGAGTGCTGCCTAGAAGATTGTAATGAACAAGGTTCGTGGGGAAAAATCACCTCAAGTGACTGCCCTTGACTCCAATTCAAAATGATTGCTATTCTTTTCGCACAAAAAGAAACTAGTGGAGCTAACGAGGTGGTGCAAAAGGACGTGTTCTCGATCTCCGGGTGACCGAGGAGGAACTACAAGAGATCTGTAGATGAATTGGGGATAATAGCGATTCGGAATTGGACGGGATTCCGAACGGAGTCCTGAAGTTTGCTGCTAAAATCTGGTCGACATGGTTCATAAACAGATTTGAATCGCACCAAGAGGAAGAGGCAAAGGTTGGTTCCGCTACCCAAGTCCCAGGTTTAGGCCCTTTAATGTTATTCCAATTAACCCAAAGAATATAAGCCATTTTTTTATAAAACAGAGTTCTCGATCTCTCTCGAATACGCCACCCCCTCCCTATAATTCTTAATCTTATCTAATATTTATCAGATACGTCATTCACCTGTTTATGCTCTCGTATCTTTTTAAAAAACAAAACTTAGATGATAAACGACCAGGACAGTGTTTCCGGTCGTTGTAAGTTGACAATTTTTTTCTCTCCTCACTTTTCCTCTTTTTCCTGACTGAATTTCGAAATAATTTATATGACCAATGATGAATGATTTTCCCGGTGTGTTTGCATGCACAGTTTTATTTTTCCTGAACCGTAGCCAAAGGAAAATGAACTTAGAATTTTATTTTTGGAAAATTTGGATGAGTAGAGTAGACCATTTTTCATGCTCTTTGAAAAAAATAGAATGGATTTATGTTTTTTGAAAAATTATGAATGATTTAAGAGGTGGGTCGTGAAGTGGGCCCTGGAGAGATCTGATTGGGTCGTATTTCTGCGAAATTGAAATTATGCTGGGGAATAATTTATGAGTTTGTTTTAGTTTTTAGCGGATTTCATGCGACATTGGCTACATCAAACATATCGCGCATAAATATATTATTGAGAAATGAAAGGGTCGAAAATAAACTAAGTCGGAGGCGGTTTGACATTTTCCGTGGAAATTTGTTCCGGGGCTGTGGGATTTAGATAGTTTTTGTCAATCTATTTTCTCACGTTCGGAGAAATTCCGTGGGCCTGGAGCTAGTAAATCACATTTCGACTTTGACATTCACAAAACGCATCCCCAACCGCAGGAAGTCATTTCAAGACGCCGCGAAAACCATTCCAGGCGCATCTTAAAATACCCTTTAACAACCCAACCACTTAGGCCCACAGATTCCATTCCATTTCGTCCAATCTTCAAATTAATCTAATCTGACGTTCAGTCGTTCAGTTGATTCGTCCATCAAAAACAAAAAAGATAAAATACCCCCACAAACTAGGAGCACAACAAAATAATGATCCACGGTATGGTCAAAATGCCGAAAAAATTCTCGCATGCATATGTATCTTTTTCCTGTCCACGCACACTAAATGTGCAGGTACTCAAAGGAAGGAGCTACCTGCCTGTCTGTCTGTCTAGCTAATTCCTCTTTTTTTTCTGAAGATATCTTCTGAAGATTGTGCGACATCTTCAACTGGAAACATTCTAAAAACCATGCAGACAACCAAGAAAAAAAATTATGATTAAAGATGTCGCGTTCATCTTTAATGTGAATAATAAAATGAGAATAGTAAGAGTATCTCATGAAAATTAGATATAAAACCTGTGAAAACATTGAGCCTCGTATTTGAATGTGATGTGGTGGATTGTGGGGGCGTTTAATGATGCACAAAATAGTGAGGGAACGTGACCGAACAAAAGGTGAAGAAATGATAGTTAAAAATGTCGCGAAATGTGCGTATGGTGGATTTAGAATGTTTGTAGCTTTATCGTTGATGGTTATGATAAAAAGATTTTAAGTTTTCTGGGAATTTTGGAGTATGACTTGGAAATGTTTCGTGGGTGGTTGGACTTTGACGTTCTGGAAAATTACTCTTAGGGAGCAATAACTTCTTGATGCAATCATGAGAGTGTCTGTTACTATCTTGTGAGGAAGGACCTTTAAGATCAAAAGCCTGCAACTATCTCAAGGCACTAATGTCCTTCAGAGATATTGCCTCAGGCCACCGCGTAAACCTTTCGATGGTTGTAAGGCAATACCTGTAACCGTGCGAGTCTCGCAAAGGTCCTACAATGTCGAGGTATATGGTGAGGAACCGCTTGGTAGTGCGGGGAAATGAGCCCACTTCTTTCATTACATGCCTGGTGACTTTACACTTCTGGCATGCGATGCACTCTCTGGTCCAGGAGTTGACATCCTTGTTTATGGAGGGCCGCTAAGTCGTGAATTGCGTGGAACACTTCCTTGCGTAAGGTGGCCGGGGTCCCTTCTCCGAGTCTTCGCAGCAGAGAGAGAAGTTCGAGCCGAAAATGGCCAACTCCCAAAATTTGTATTTGGGGTTGGATTTGAGGCTCTGAAATACTGCGTCATCCTCCTGCGCCTTAGCGATAGCCAAGAAATCGAATGAGGCGGGGATGTTAACTTCGTAGAAACGAGACAAAGCGTCAGCAACTATGTTGTCCTTGCCGGACACGTGCTGGATATCTGACGTAAACTGGCTTATAAAGCTCAGATGTCGAAGCTGACGAGGGGACGCTTTGTCGGGCTTTTGTTTCAAAGCATACGTGAGAGGCTTATGGTCCGTGAACACTGTGAATAGCCTGCCGTCTAGGGAGAAGCGGAAGTATTTAATACTCAAATACGCGGGGAGCAGTTCTCGATCGTAGGTGCTGTAGTTCCGTTGAGCAACTGCTTAGAGAAGAAGCTCAACGGCTGCCAGACCTGATTCCCCTTTTTGTGAAGAGCAGCACCTACTGCGATGTCAGAGCCATCAACAAAACCGGCTAGGGATGCATCTTGTAAAGGAAATGCCAGGAGTGTAGCGTCGGTCAGTTGTTGACGGGATTTATCAAACGCGCGGACAGCCTCTTCAGACCACACAATCTCTCGTGTGTCCTATGTTTTGGGGCCAGACAAGTACGCGTTCAAACGGACTGGTGTTTGCGAGATGATGCGTGTCGTGGATGAACGGAATTGGATATCGGTCTGGAACAATCTGTGCATTTAGTCTTCTGTAATCCCCACAGGGACGCCATTCGCCGTTTGGCTTAGGGATCATATGCAGTGGGGAAGACCAACAGCTTTTTGAAGGTCGCGGAATAACCAGTTTCTGGAGTGGTAGAGGACGCGCCTTTGAGAAGATCGGGGAACCCGTGGTGTTAATGTGGTACTGCACATTGTCTTTTACTAGTTTAGAGAGACTACATTCGGTAGTAATCTGGCTGAACTTTTGGAAAAGTGCTCGAACACGAGAATCGGTAATGTCTTCTAAAAGTACGGAAAGATTGTTACCGACGAACTAAGGTTGATCGTGGGATCTATAAGAGACTTGTTTTGCAAGTCCAACAGCAACCCATAGTGACACAAGAAGTCTGGGCCTAGTATGGGGAAGCTGACATCCGCCAGGATGAATCGCCACGAAAACGTCCTACGCAAGCCAAGATTCACGTCCACTTGCCTATACCCGTAGGTGTTGATTCGGGAGGAATTTGCTGCCGCCAATTTCAACGGTTGCGGAAATAGCCGATGGTGCCGGGGTACGGGAGGAATCGAAACCTCCGCACCAGTATCTACGAGGTAATTGCGCCTGCTGAGGGGATCAAAAATCATGAGGCGACGTGGCGCTGCGTTCTTGGTGGCCGTCGCCAGGACCCCCCGCGGACCTAGTTTTTTGTGGTAGGCGCGAATTGGCACGGGAGCGTACATCTGGTAGCTTTATCGCCGGATTCACGCACAAATGCTTCGGTCCGTAGGCTGTCCTGACGACCGAGCGCTATCCGAGCACCCTTTTCGAGCAGTAAACCGCGAGCGAGCTCGTGACCTGCCGCCCGAACGCTGAACGTCCAGCGTCGCCCTCATCTCAGCCTATCTTGCGCTACAGCTCGCCAACTTCATCCGACGGCTGCTGAACGGCCGCTATGGTCGGGCACGCGTGCTCCTTATCGGCCGCAGCTGCCAGTGCCTCCAAAGAACCGGAGACGCAAGCGAGGACCGCCTGGGTGCCCTCCGGGAGTGGTCGCAACCAGAGCGATTTTTCATCAAGTCATCGTCGATCTTTCTCCCACCCAGTTGCCTCATTCCACGAAGCAATAGGCTGGGAGTTCGATCGCCCAATGTTAAATCTGCCAGCAAGTGATCCAGTTTAGCTGACTCACTTACCGACAGGCGCTTGATCAACTCGGCCTTCAAAAGCGTGTAAGAGGTCGACTTTACTATATCGAGCACCAGTAGGATGGACCCATCATCTAACATCTGGAACTGTGCTTGCATATGGACGAACCACAGCTCTAGATTCCGCCGCCAAAACGATGGGCTTCCCGCGTCTTTATTGTCAACTGACATCTCCAAAGGCTGATTTTACGACGCGAGTTTCTGTCGAAGACGCGGCGATACCGAATTCTACAAGGCCCTAATTTGACCACGGCAGGCCGCACCCACAAATGTCGGCACGAGCGAAACAGAGATCTTACTGGGACGACAATATCGCACTCGCAAATACGCGTAAATGCTTGCTCAGAATGATTCATACTTATCAGTATTATCCTAGAATAAATTTCGAATGTTGTTAACTCCGCTGGCCACAAGTTTTTGGAAGCTTTACCGCACTTGAGCCTAACCCTCTTCTGTGACTTAAGAGATGTTTCTTCGATCAGGATGCATACCTAACTTAAAAAGCGACTGACCCTCCAGGAATAGGCGAATGTCAAAATAACTGAGACACGCCTGAGACAGAGCTCACTTCTTTATAAATCGTAGTGGTATCAACCACGAGAACTTCATACGCTCATTGTCAAATGTATGAAGCAAGCTGCGATGCATTCAGTATGTCGGACTATTCGTTTCAATGTGATACTGAGATTCTATGTGCTGAGACACAGTAATCTTACTAGAAAAAGATAATTTTGATCTGACATAACTTTATTAATAATAGTAGGATTTCCACCAAACTGCCCGATATGATGCTGCATATCATAGTCTAGATTTTTGCAAAACTATAGGGATCTTACAATTGATGTCAAATCTGAGTCCTGGTCCTTAAATCACTAATCGAGACCTTGCATTTGATACTACGCATGCACTAATTTCCACCTGGTTTTACATGTGATGTACCCCCCTTAAAATGAACACAGGACGATATCATTCACTGAGTGCCTTCAGATCCACTAACAGTGACA
This sequence comes from Hermetia illucens, assembly GCF_905115235.1. NCBI lineage: Eukaryota > Metazoa > Arthropoda > Insecta > Diptera > Stratiomyidae > Hermetia > Hermetia illucens. The sequence goes on from NC_051852.1 coordinate 10,658,013, forward strand.
CAGTGACAGTCAGACAGAGCCCCGTGTGTGGTCACCAATGATCCATGGACAAAAAATGACTATGGGAAGGATACCCAGAACAGTTAACCCAAAAGTTGTTGGTGCAAACTGATGAGTCCCAGGAAAGCAAGCTGATACAACAACTATCTGTATAGCCTTGTGTAAACAGACTTTCCACCCGCACGTATCAGTAGGGGGCCCTGGAGGCTATACGATGACCAGAGCAAGACTGAGACCAGTCGGTTGAAGTCAACTCTATTTTCTTCCTGAATAAATAAAATAGTGAAGGCAAAGGATCAAGCTGCAGACGGTTGTATTCACGAAGCATTATTGGCACAGCGGAGTAATAGTAGCTGAGAGCTCCGCGAAAAGCACTTGTTTAGCCCAAAAAAAGAGATCCGTGGACCACAAAAGAGGAAGTAAGTTGCTTCCTAAGGTCATCAAGTAGATACGGACCCCTTTCATCCTCAACAAAAAATTTAGGTCTAAACATACTACGGATTTCATTCACGATTATATATAAATGGAGCGATTACGACCTGTCGCCACTTTCGGTCACATTGCTCCTACGGCCAAGGTGAGGTAGTTCCTCATGAGTTGCCTTTGTCCTGAAAAAACAGTCTGTCAACTTTTTTTAAAAAAAAATTGTGTGTTAAGCCAAAAAAGAGGGGTCCGTGGCCCACTAGAGAGCATTGCTTGAATACGTTTGCGACTTTCATCCGTTGGTCTCTGTGCATGAAAGGGATATGATTCCGAGAAGTTTTCTTCTGAAGGTAACAGATGCTGTGAAATACAAATCGCTTAGGAATAGCGTCTCATTTTGAACCCAGAGAAGGAGAAAACTCCAACCCAGGATCAGACTTGAAAGACAGGAGATTCCTTCAAACAAATCTTTCTATCTTTTGAGGTATTTCGGGAAGGCCTGCTCGGATATGCATATATTTACGGCCATCAAAATAGATCTTCATCATATGGTCAGAACCATTCATTCCAGGTGCACTACTAACTTAAAAGTTAGTGTGATAGGACCAAGACTACTATTTCAGTGACTATGGAGATAGTATCCTCCGCCCTGGGTTTCCCGTCAAACTTTAGGAGATTTTCATCGTTTTAAAAAAGGAACTTTTGGGCGATCTTCGATCGAGGTCTGCGAAATTAGCGTTCGGGTAGTCGCACGCCAGCATCCTCATCGGCCTCGACGATTTGTTGGTACCATCGTAAATAGGAAGCTTCCGCGACTAAATGTACCACCGGATGCATGTTTAATGCAACAAAAAACTAGGCTCGCTGGGTGCCTCGGCGAAGACTACCCGAAGTGGAAGTACCACCTTGCCTTACAATCTTCGACCCCCTAAGCAGTGATTGCTTCCTGGTTGACACAGGTGTTCCCTGTACCTCGTCCGAACACACTAATTCCGTAAAACCAACGACTAGCAGAAGCGAACTCGCCTCCCATCCGCACCTATGGCTCTAGGCAGGTAGAAGTGAGTCTTGGACTGCGCCGAATTTTTCGTGACGTTTCGTTCTGGCGAACATTATCATCTCCATATTGGGGGTAGACTTCCTGTGTCACTATGGTTTACTGGTGGACTGCTGGAGAATAAGGCTTTGACAGACCCCACAACTTTATTTCAGAGGTCAGGGAAAATTGCGCACTCCTCAGAAAGTATCGCAACATTACTACGAAAAGTGGTTTCTCCCAGCCGGTTAAGCACGATTTGCAACACCGCATCAACACTACTGACTCTCCAATCTTCTCAAAGATGGGTCCACTTTCACACCAGAAGCTTGATGTTACGAAGAAAGAATTTGAAGACTTGATGAAACAGGGTATCTGCAGACCATGCAATAACTGTTGGTCCTCTTCACTTCATTTGGTCCCTAAGCCAAACAGCGAATTATGGCCATGTGGAAATTATAAGCGTCTGAATGCTCAAACAGTTCCAGACCGATATCTCGATCCACTCATCCATGATTGTGCGCAATCATTTACGAACTACCGTGTTTTTACGACCTTGGATCTAGCCAATGCGTATCATCAAATCCCTGTTGCTCCCGAAGACATTCCAAAAACGGTTATCTGCACACTTTTCGGACTTTTCGGGTTCACTAGGATGACTTTCGGCTTGTTCCATGCTGCGCAGACTTTGCAGAGATTCATCCACTCTGTCTTTCGATACTTGAACTTTTGTTTCGTCTAAATGGATGACTTTTTGGTCGCTTCTGTCTGCTTGAGGCCGGACTTGTTCTAAATGCTGAGAAATGCAGATTCCTCCAGAGGCAGATAAAATTTCTCGGCCCTGAAGGTATCCAATCTGACCCAGACAAAGTTGAGGCGATAGAGAGCCGAACGTTCTTGGTTATGTTAAACTAATATCGTCGTTTCTTGCCCAAGGCCGCTCATCACCAAGCGATCCTAAGTGCCTACTTGTCTGGGCACAAAACTAAAGACCCCCGCGAGGTTGCGCGGCCTGCTGAGGCCGTCCATGCGTTTGAGACAGTCAAACAATAGCTTGTTGAGGCAACGCTGCTGGCATTTCTTCAGCCAGATGCTCCCCTAGCTGTGTTCGTCGATACCTCAGATACGGCGGTAGGCGCGGCTTTTCACCAAAGGGTGAATCAAATCTGGCAATCGTTGAGCTCCTTTTCAAAACAGCTCAACCAGGCAACTACAGCGCCTACGATCGTGAACTTTTCACCGCATACCTCGCCATGAAATACTTCTGTTCCTCGCTTGAGGGCAGGGCGTCCACCTTGTTCACGGACCACAAGCCCCTTACTTTCGCACTTAGACAAAAGCCCAGCAAAGCGCCCCTCGCCAATGTCAGCACTTGAGTCTAATATCTAACACCTGTCTGGAAAAGACAATGTCGTTACGGACGCTTTGCCTCGAATCTCGGAGTTCACAGTCCCCGCCGCGGTCAACTATACGACAATCGCCGAGGCACAACAACGCAGAGCTATAAAGCATGAAGGCAACCTCCAAATATAATACAAATTCAAGAAGTTTCTTATTTTAGGCTCAAACTCTTATTTACTCTGCGAAACCTCCGATAAGGGACCCAGGGCATTCATTCCGACCGATTTTCGAAAAGAAGCAATACACCATCTTGCGCATCCAGGCATCAGGGCGATGAACCGAATGGTCACTGATAAATACTTCTGACCGTCCATGAACAAGGACGTAAACTCTTGGGCTAGATGGTGCATCGCGTGCTAAAAGTGCAAGATCAACTAGCGCGTTCAAAAGGAAGCAGGTGTATTCTCTAAGTCAACCAAGCGCTTCCACACCATCCATTTCGACATCATCGGCCCTTTGCGAGACTCGCACGGATTCAAGTATTGCCTCATAATCATAGACAGCTGCGGTGGCCTGAAGCAATACCTCTGTCTGACATTATGGCACAATTATGTGCCGACGTCCTCTGTCGAGAGTGGATTCTACGCTTTGGTGTTCCAGCCATTATCATCACGGACTAGGAAATGCAATTCGAATCTACTCTTTTCGTGGGGTTAGGAAAGCTCTTGGACTTCAAACCACATAGGACTACTGCATACCATCCACAGTCCAATGTATGCTGAAGGCCGCCTTAATGGCTCACGACGATCCGCCATGGTCGAGGTCCTTGCCTTTCGTCCTCCTCGGACTCCGTACAGCCCAACAGGAGGATTTCACGGCCTGCGGAGATGGTGTACGGAGAAAACCTGCAGCTTGCCGCCGACCCTGTGCTGGACACCAGAGCAGGGTTAGGCGACTCCAGAGTGCTGCGCCTTCTTAGGGACGCGGCTTCGAAGATGCGACAAACTCCTCCGTCCCGACACACGACATCGGAGGTTAACACCCCCAGGGATCTTGAAACGTCTAGACAGGTCCTCATTAGGGGGGACGCTCCTCAGAGGCCGCTACAACAACCATACGAAGGCTCTTTAAAATTCTGGAATCAGACGAGCACTCGATTAAGCTCGACGTCCAGGGCGGAACCAAATGGGTCTGCTTGTCGAGGCTGAAAGCGTTGGGGAAAAGCTAACCCCAAAAATTGTTGGGGTCCTTTTCATTCATTCAGATTCAAACTATCCAATCTTATCATCTCAATATATCGCAATTCTTAAGAAATCAGAAATCTTTAACACTCAAATATCTTCCCATTATCTTTTAAACTGTCGACTCCACAAGAGGATTAACCTTCCACCCTTGATTCATCTCATATATCATAATCCTGCTACTTGTTGACCTCTAACTTTATATCACACTATTCAAAGTATAATTTGCATTATATTTTACAATACAGCGAATACCAACTTTCATTATACCATTTACGGATACAATGGAGTGACTCATGTGCAACCAGCAGCCTTTGGCAGTCACATATTAGTCGACCTCTATCATGTGTGTAAGCCACCATATGCCTGGCTGGTTTTGATATCGTCGTCATTTGAAGCTAAGAAACTTGAAATAAGATTCAACGTAATTGCTGGATGTGAAAAAGAGGAAATTTATTGTGTCATCTATCTGTGCAATTTGCTTGGACATTTACGGAATGTATGAATTTTATATTGAGTTGGGTTTTTTTTCGCGGTCAGCGATTAAGGTATTGTTGTGAAGCTGCTTTGCGGATGATAATTTGACCCCTTTTACTGAAGACAGGTGAAGGAAGACGGTAATTGCACATGGCTGGTATGGCATTTGCACATCTTCAAGTGCTTGGTAGGTACAGTGACAGCTGGTCTCACCTGGGCAACAGTCGAGTTCGCTGAGGACCACTTTCAATTCACCAACATTGGACACTATCACTCCAGGAAGTAGATCTGTGTTTGCATTGCAAGTTCCAATAAAAACGGTCCTTTTATCTTTCGTCTTTCCAGGGCCTAATTTTACTGAGGTCACAGCTAAGCTTCCTTGTTTTGCCTTACCATCGCTGGCTCGAAATTTCGCCTCTGGTCTCACCAAGGCAGCATTTTGGTCTCTCGCTTAGTATTCGAATCAGAAAGTTGGCATAGTCTACCACTTGGAAGAACCCACATTCCAGAAGACCATTTGGTCGTCTCTCCCACGTACCTGGAGTCATCATATTGCAATCATACTTTGGCGATGTCTTATCAAACTCATTTCCAACCATAAAGTGCCTCCACTAGAACGCTATGCACTCATGTGTGCAATAGTGGACGCGTGTGAACGAATCCCAATAATTAATGTCACGTAACATGAAAACACCGCTTCCACAAAACAGATACTCACTTTCAGATAGTAGACATTATTATAGCGAAACCTCGACTGATTTTCAGGCGGCAGTGCTGAGCTAAGGATGACGGCTTAAGAATGGTCTTTTTTTTTCATCTTCTTAAATCTTCAGGTTCTCGTGGCGCTTAATGGGACTTAGATTGAAAATAAATTGCAAGATATTCGCCCTGCCACAAAGTATTCTGCACGGATACCAACAATAAACGTAGTGAATGGAAGGCGGCTTACAGAGGGTATGTGGTGCTATGCTATGTGACTTGAAGCGGAGAGATATCTTTAAGATGCACACACGATCGACCTTTTTTGTATTCTGGCCGCCTTTTTCAGTTTGGTTTGTTGATTTCTTTGGTGATTTGTTGGGGTCGTCTTTTTTTTTCTTGTAGTTCATTTGATTTGTCGTCTTGGACGATTTGTGTTTTTGTAGTGTCGCCACTGTCATCAAATGGCGACAACGGGCCAGCGACAATAGCAACAACAAGACGAGTACGTGGATCTATCTAATATTGTACAGAAAAGAAACAGATTCAGATTTGAACTGAAGAAGTGCTATTTTTAAAGCCATTAGCTCTAATCGGAATCGCGAGCTCACCAACAGCGAGCCACCTCATGCCAATGGTGATGTGTGGTGCTTCTGTGTTTTTGTCTGATCTTCGTGATGGTGTAGAGAAGGTTGTGTGGTGTAAATTTTTGAAATAGCTTTATAGATGTTTTGTTTTGACCTAGGATCCTTTTGAAATCGGATACCGCCGCAAAGAGAGCAGTATTAGCTGATCATAATTGTCCCTTTAACCACACCGAAGTGTCCTATCCTTATAGTCTCATCGTTCAGTTTTAAAGGGCTTAACTATCCCCCGTGTTGAGAAAAGGAAGGCATAACCCACCCCAACCCCATTCGTTACTTTCAACGATTGTTAAAACGGCTGACACTTTAGGCCTTAAAAAGGTTCCGAAGATTCACAGTTGTGGGATGCCAAAATGACCATCCAGATTGACCAGAATCAGCCACGAGAGCAAAGCTGTCCCTAAAGCAAAAGAAAACTATGAAATTGCCCGTGAAGATCCGCCTGCATCTTTCCGAAGTAGCTCTGCCAGAGTCCTGCTGATACCCGTTTAGACGCCCCTGTGCTAACCAGGCCCGGGAATGTGGTGGTGAAGTCCTTTTGAAACTTCACTGTCTCATTGTGTTAGCAACCTTTCGAGTGAAACTTGAAATTTGAAGTACAAAACGGGAAATATTGCAAGAATCTAGCGAGAAATGCATGGGAAGCGAAGTTTGGAAAAAATACTAGTTCGACCGGTAGTGGTGTGGCCTTCGGGGTCTCCAATCTACCTGGGTATCCTCCAAGCTTCTGAGTGTGAGCTATGCGAAGAGTTAAAAGAAAATAGGAAAGAGTTCACAAACAAAAAGGGAAAAATAAAATGAACCCATTTTCCTTTTCTCTGAACAGATAATCAATAAGAATACTTGCACCGTAGATTCTACTATGCTTCACTTTCTTTCATTTGCAGTTCCTTGCGCGACACGAGGATTGAATTCACCTCCTCACGAGCAAACTCTTCCCCACTATATAAAACTTTTTTCCAGAACCGAACAGATGGTCCTGTAAAGTGCATATCAAAAGTTTCTCCTTCACCTATATTGATCCGTTAGGCAAAATCCATCCGATGGCATGCAATTAAGAGAAAGATTCAAAGTCAATGTTTAGTTTGCATTTTTAATGTGACAATTAATATATGGGATTTCTGATTGATGTTTAAACGTTGAAATCACGAAGGGATACAAAGAAAGTACTGCGTGCAATGCGTGGAGATACTTCAACTCTCCAATATATATAGGTTTTATACAAAAGTTGTGTTTCTTAGGGTCCGGTTTTTTTTCGGGTAGGGTACGTGAATGCATTTACGAACATAGTGTCTCCCGCAACGGTACGTCGTCGGACTACCAACTAAACACCTCCCCATCGTAAGAGAGCTACCCTGGAACTGTTTGTCACATTACTTCGGATTAGCCCTTAACTCTTCCGCCTAGCGGAGCCTTCAAATCAAGGAATTCCTTTTTCCAACGGGAAGGGATAGGAGGAAGGGAACTGTCAGTTCAAGGAACCCTCTGCCAACCGGCTCCTCTACCGGTCAAACTCTATCTTTCTTACAACGAGAAGGACCCGAACGTAATGGGCAACACGACTCCACCTGTCAGCACTCCTCAGAATCTCCTCCACAATGTTCTCTGGAGAGAGATCCAGTGTGATGAGCGTCGTCCACAACTCCATTACAAAACACACAATCCGGAGATCGTGCCTTCCCAATTTTGTGCCGGTAAGACTGAAAATCCCATGCGCACTTAAGAACTGGGTGAGGAAACAGTCAGTCCCACTATGCTTTAGATTCAGCCATGCACCTAATTTGCCGATGAGCCGCGCAGTCCATCTGCCTCTAGCTTCATTTTGGCACGAGGGCTACCGGTAGTCTAGAGTGCGTTGACGTTCTTCACGAGTGGTCACCTCCTTTGACTCTTCTCCCTTGCGCACGTACATGACTTAACGCTCCTTAGCAAGAAGGCCAATGGGGATTACTCCCACGATCACCATCACGGCCGGTTCGGAGACAGCGTCGTACCCAGATGCACCCTCAAAGCTCCCCGTCCCTGTGCTTGCGCGAGACGCTTACAATACACCTACTTGCCAAGAGAATTCATCAGGAGACGTCGCCTGCTAGACTTAGGACTCCAATATTTGCCATTATCTACATAACGACGAAACTCCAGATGCAGCCTTGTTCGCTGCTGCTTTGATTTGCTCAAAAAAGCTCATCTTTAAATCAAGAGTCAACCCGAGGTACTTTACCGGTGGTTTTGATCGACTCGCCGAACGATATGGGGCGGAGGGTCAGAATTCTCTTTTTAGTCAGGATGACTACTTCTGTTTTTTTCCAGTGCAATGTTGAAATCATAAGCAGGCGGGACTCTTCTGGCATGTCGAGTTTAAGTAGACTATCATAGGCAGCGTTCCAGAGGTTCGGCACTAGGATGGATACCTGTGCTATTCCTGGCGTGACCTCCAGCCTCCTCTGACCCTATAGCGTGTCATAGAGCAGGGAATGGCTCCTCAGATAGTCCCTCAATATCCATAAGAGATAGTTGCACGAGGAAAGTATTGTCTAGAGTGCCCAGAATGACCTTCCATCTAACGGAATTAAAGGCATTTTTGACGTCAAGCGGAGCACCACCTGACGAGTTCGGCGGTCATGTGCCTCCGCTCGTCGAACAGCATCCACGACTTGCATGACAGCATCAACTGTGGATCTCTCTGCTCTAAAACTGATCTGCCGTGGAGATAAGTCTGCGGTAGCGCTTTTCACTTCAGCAAGTCTACTTCTGATGAGCTTTCCGAGCACTTTCCCAGCAGTGTCAAGCATACAGAGTGGGCGGTATGAACTCAGGATTGTCTTTCCCTTTACTGATCAGCGCAAGATTCGCCTTTTTCCAACAAGAAGGGAAAATATCCTATTCCAGGCGAGTGTTGAATGCGCCGAGCAGTAGGTCTGGCCGGCGTTGGAATACTAGTTTGTATACCTCAACTGGAATACCATCGAGTCCTGGCGTTTTCTTATTATTATAGAGAGAACTGCCTGTTTCAACTCTTTTATAGAGAAAAGTGGACAGTCCGCGTCGCTCTCCTCACCGACGTTATCATCCTGTAAAGGATGCGCAGGGAATAGTGCACGGATTGCCCCAATTTGTCGGGTTACCAGTTTGTTCGCACCTGTCCCCATTCACCTCGTCGGCTAGATCCTGCCAGCAGCGAGCTTTGCTCTTGTTGATTGCGCTGCGGAGTCTCCTTTTGACTGATTTGTATTCCGTCGCTATGGTACATGCCTCTTCCCGGTCGCTTAGACGTTGGGTTAAGCGGCGGGGCCTGTGACACTCCTTCCGAAGCTCTGCGATTTCCACTGTCCACCAATACATAGAAGCTTTGCCACGTCTCGATGCCCTCCTTTGCAGGTCGTCGTTATCAGGTTCACAATTGAATTTACGGTAGTGTCAACTGAAGCGCCACCACATCCAGGAGTACCGAGAGTTTGTGTCCACCACTGCGGCATTGTATCGATTGTATCGCTTACGGAGAAGTCTTCCAGAACTCGCCTTCCGTCCACCAGCGACACCAGTGACTCTGACTCTGACAGTGACGCGAAGGTTACGTCTAGAATGCTTCCCTCGCAACCTGGGCGCCAGAACGTTGGGATGAATCTGGTGTTTAGAACTACCAGTCCTGTTCTCAACACCATTTCGAGAATTCGTTTCCCTCTGGAGTCTGAGTGAGGCATGCCCCATTCAAGTGCCCTGGCATAGGAGTCACCCCCGACCAGGATACGCCTCCGTGCCTAAGATAGCGTCCTCCAAAGCATCAAGTCCGGCACAGTCTCATTTGGCGAAAGATCGACAATAGAAAAACGTTATACCTGAATACCGAATCCAGACAAAGTTATCCCCTCGGCTTTGGGTAACCCTAAGGAGGGTCCCCGCCCGAACCAATATGTCAGGGTGCCATGAACCTGGGTCCTTGGTTCGGTACTGCTCACTGATGAGTATTAAATCAGCTTTGGTCTCCGCAGAGAAATGCGCTACCAACTCGTGAGCGATTACGCTCCGGGGCATATTGATGTGTAGGATGCGAATCATTTTGACCGCCTCCTAGCTCTCTCCAGTTATGCTCTGAAGACTGGTGCAAACGAGACATACAGGAAAAAAGGGGCGAATAAAATTTTTTGACCAAATATAGTTGTGTAGGGTATCAAATGAAAGGTCTCGATTAGCAGAACCTTTCGTATCTGAAGCTTTCAACTTCCGGTTTCCCGGCTTGATTTAGAAATGCCGTTAAAACCATAACTGCCACAACAGAACTGTCAATAAGAAATTCAACAATGAAAGTATTTAGAAGAGGAATGGAAGATATGATGGCTGTGGGAGTATAATTTACATCAGAAAATGAGGGGGACGCAAGAGGAGAGGAATCAATTGAAGAAAGTTGATCTCAGCGAAGTCACATGTTTATTGAAAAGAAATGGTAGTAAAGTCGGCAAATTTAATAGTAGCAACAGGAGGAGCAGGCGAAGAACAAGAAGTGCGGACGTGTGCCCAGAATAGCCTGAATTCCAGACCTTAAAGTGAGCCTTCAATCCTCGCTAAATATTGCGAATGCGCTTTGTTTGTAAGAAGTTTAGTAAACGATTTTAAGATTAAAAAGTTGCCCCGATCACCGGCCCTACCTAAACGGCACCAAGGATATCAATGGTAAACCAAACAGGGTATTTTCATACAGACCAAATCGAGAAGGCACCGAAATAAGGGAGAAATTGTAACGCGGTTGTATGACGGAACAATCCAGTTTAAGGATCCACGATAAGGGAGCACGGTGTTGCAGAATATTAGGGAGGATTAGACAGAGTGTGACATGAAACGAGTTCGGAGCTGAGGTTACCCCTAGGTCTTGGATGGTACTCAAGTATGATTTAGGTTGTCCGCCAGAAAAACAGAGTTGGAGAAGGTTTAAGCGAGTAGCATATCAAGTGGTATTTATTGACATTTAATACAAAGTCGTTGATAGGGCATCAGTGAACCAGTGTCTACGATCAGCTGTAGAAACACACACCTACAAAGAAGAAGAGCTTAGGGTCATCGGCGTAAAGCACGTAGCTAGAGAGACATCAGAAGGGTCCGAACACACTAACCACGTACTATATCCTGCATTTAGTTGTCAGTGACTTTATTGAAGTTTACAGAGCTTTCCACCAACACGATTTCTAGAAAATTGATATCTTTTCCTCGATGCGAGTTTCAAACAGAGCTCTCAAAGGATTTTAACATTAAGCCAGGATGGGTAAGATCGCAGGGATCTTGGAAAGAAAGGGGATAACAAGGAATCAAGTTAGACAGAATATCAAAGGAAGTGAGGAGGGATAGTAAGAGAATGAATAGTCATCAGGGCTAAGTTTGGACCGTCCTTTAGTAGGCTGAAGTGGCCAGGCTTCGATCAAACACGCAAATAGTTTGAGAGAATTTAGTTGGTTTCAGAATTTTGATGATTTCTAGTGAGGTCGGATTAAAGTGCGATACAGGTATTCATACGTGTTTACTTAATTTCATTTATTCTTAACATATCGACCAACTTCGTACATTAACTAAGATTTACTAAATCCAAGATTTGTCGCTCAAGGTATTCACATCTTCACATCTTAACATTTGATTCTTAGAAGGAACTCTTGAGTAATTCATCATCAATCAACATATATCAAGTTTACAGCAAAATTCTGACTCTTGATCTCTCCCTCTCCCCTAAAAAATGAACCCTCTTAAATCACCACAAAAAAAGTCCTTAATTTGCGCCACACGTCAATTTAAATCCAGTTTTAAGCATAAGGACATGTGCCTCTAATACCACCAACAAAATCAGGTTTTTGTTATTAGTGCATGGATATAGTCAGGGTCGCAACTAATTGGGTGCACTTATAAGGTATCATCTTTAGGGTCTTTTAATGGTAACCGCAAGAGAGACGGACTATGCCAGGCATTCGATCGAGGAATATGTTGTGTGTGAGGAATATCTAGTGCTTAGTATTGATCTTGTGTTTTTTGTTGAATACCTCTACTAAAGAAGTGGTGATGAACCTAGAATGAGGGAAAGTGTCGAATAAAAATGTAGAAAAATATCTGATTCCAGAAGAAGAATTACAACAAATAAACGACAAAAAGGACAGTTACACTAGAAATGAAGTCGAGCCCTTCGCCCCCACCTCTAAAATAGGAAAAGAGGTAAAAGAAGTAGGAACGAGACAAAGAAAAACATGAACATTACGAGGAAAATCGCTTTTCTAATAAGAAAAATTAAGCAGGTGAAAGCCGGTAACATATTGGTGATAGCTCCAATACTGGCAGCAATGATAGAGGAATTTTGCGATTCAAAGCTCTAATACTGGATCATGGCGGGAAAAAAGGACGAAAATAAGAGATAACTATGATATTTCCAAAACAGGCAATATTTCCTACGGTGATATCCTTGGAAATGTCAAGTCCCATCAAAAGCTGACGCACTGGGAAATACTCATCGAATTTATTGAGAAACGCAGGAGTCTCCAGAATATATTGGCCATGATATGCAAGAGTCATAAGGTTGGCGTAAGTCAAGGTCCAGGACGAAAGAGGTGCAAAACTGAGTGGAAAGCTGAGTCAGGTAGCACAAATGAGGCCCACTCAAAATGCGGAGCAGCGGAAACCAGAGAAAAGCTGAAGTTGGAAACGAAACGAAAAGAAGTGGATCCTACAAGGAGTATGCAGATGTCTTGAGAAAAGGACGAAAGGAGGATGATCGTCCTCAATCGAAGTAGACGACAGCAAACGGGCAATCTACGTGCGAATGCGTAAAAGATGAGTTGGTCAAAAATGTAAACGATCCTTTTAGGTGCAGTGGTAGAATACTGAGATCGCCGACAGGTAAAGGTGATGTGGACCGGAAATTGTAAGTAGGACCAAAATTGACAAACGCAGAGAGTAAGTCTCAGGATCTCCATAAGAAGATCGAATCACCATTGGGCAAAGCAGCCGGAGTAAAGGTGAGTTAGGACTCAATGCTGATTTAGTGCAAGGACCTGGATAAGATCACGACAAAAGCGGAGATCTGCGAGGCCTTGAAGACTCAGCTTGAGCTAGATTCTATCCTTGAGTCCAATCTGAGCAGGCTACGTAATGCATATTGTAGCATTCAAATGGCCGCAATCGCCTTGCCATTCGAAGCAACGAAAAAAGCTATTGCTGTTGGTAAAATTTGCGTTGGCTGGGTCAGCTGTTCCGCTCGAAACGTCTTACCATAGGGTCAAAGCTCTTACTGTACAAGACTATGATTTTGCCAGTCCGCATGTAAGAAAAATTGCGAACTCTTGCCCGCGTTCGAGAGAAGAGTCCTCCGAAGAATTTTTGGCCCCCTACATGAGGATGGACGATTCCGTAGCCTACATAACTATGAGCGCCTACGTAATCTATGAGCGATACCATGACCGTCCGATTGTGGATAAAATCCGGATCAATAGGTTACGGTGGGCGGGTCACTTAATCCGTATGGATGAGGATGATCCCGCCCGGAAAGTCTATAAGGGCAATATCTATGGTAGAAAAAGAAGACGAGGCAGGCCCTGCCTAAGATGGAACGATGGCGCAACCCAGGACGCCAGTCAGCTTTTAGGGATATCGACTTGGTGGACCTCGACGCAAAACCGGGATGTCTGGAGTTCCTTATTAAGGCAGGCCTAGACCGGATACCGGTTGTTGCGCCGTTGATGATGATGATGATGGGGTATCGCCAAGGAGATGTTTTAAATGCCTGGAATTTTTACACTTTTCAAAAAACTGTACAGGCAAATCCGATAGGTCTAAGTTGTGCAGAAGATGCGGAGAGGAAAGGCATATTGCCAAAAAGTGCCATGCGAATGCCAAATGCCTGCTGTGCAGAGAAACACAGAAGAGTAACCTCGACCATATCACAGGCAGTTACAAATGTCCAGCATCCAAGAAGGTGATTTCAGCTTTTCATAAATAAAATTCCTAAAGCTGAATTTAAACCATTGTCAGGTAGCCCAGGATCTGCTACCCCAAAGCGTGCTTGGAAATAAAATTGACGTTGCCACCATATGTGAGCACTATAAAGATCCCCATAGTGGTGTCTTTATATCAGACAGAAGTGGAAAAGCGGCAATCCTGACCTGTGGAAACCAAGCAATCGAAGACACGAACAATAGCCCCTAAGAGGAATTCACACGAGCCAAGGTAGGCGGCATTCACATATTTAGTTGCTACGCTACGCCACGTCTCACGCTAGATGAATTCATACTGATCTCCAATGGCAGGCGAGCGAGGAATATACGCACAGTAACCATCAGGCTATCATCTTCCAGATGGAGCGTAGAACAGATGCAAAACGTATTTAGAGAATTGCAATAGCGGGTTGGACATCCAAGAAACTTAACAAGGGAATGTTCGAGAAAATACTTCTGCAGAAAGCGATGCCGATGGAAATCGCAGAAGAAAAAGTGATGCAGGTTCTTGAAAGGATATAAAAAGCATGTGACGCTTCTATGCCATGCCGGACTGCACTCAAGAAACGAATGTTCAACTTCTGGTGGAATGCGGAAACCGGCCTGAAGCTGAAGAATTTCACAACCGATATAAGAAGGCAAGGAAAGAACTGCAAGCAGTCATCGATAGAAGTAAACCTGAACACTTCAAGAGGTTATACAAGGAAGCGAACTCCGACCCATAGGGAGGTACGTTCAAAGCAGTCATGGCATCAATCAAAGGTAAACGCTCGCCACCGATCACCAATCCTGATTTGCTGCGGGATATAATTTGCACCCTCTTTCCAGCAGTTTCACATCAGTCAAACCTGTCAACTGTCCAGATAGGTTCCGATGAAACTTCCGAAATAACCACTGAAGAAGTCCTGGAACCCGCAAAGAAAATTGTAGAAAATAAAGCCCCAGGTTTGGATGGGATGGATGGGGGATGAACAATTCCAAGGTGGTTCGCTGAAATATTTACGAAGGGGTTTTCCCAGAAACGTGAAGGAAACAGAAGTTTGTCCTAATTCCGAAGCGAAATAAACCTTTTAGTGATCGTTCGCTTATAGGCCTATATGCATATTAAACGGCGCCGGCAAATTTGTCGAATGAGTATCTACAAAGGACACTGAACTCAGGGTTGTTCCAGACCTTTCAAAATGGATCTCTCGAAGGTACGGTGAAGCTAGCTACGACCTAACTCAATTCCTAATTGGACACGGAGGATACCGTGCATATATTTATCACTTTGGGGATGATGACTCCCCATATTGCCCAACATGCGAGATAATTTCGGGGGATGCAAAGCATGTTATTTTTAACTACCCAAGGTACGCCGCATAGAGAGCGGAGGCCGAAATTGAAGACGGGGCGTGGTTTTCACCCGAGAATGTCGTAGATGAAATGTCAGCTTCTGAAAAAACTTGGAGGACGGTGGAAAAATTAATGATGGCGATCCAGTCTGTTGAGAAAGGAGGAGCGCCGGAGGAAAGTAGCAAACAACACGGGCCGCCGTTCGTTACTGATCCTGCCCCGTGAAGTAATACCGAAATAACAGTCCCGCGGAGAAGGAGGTGGTTTTAGTGAGCAAACGTCTCATATAACCGTGGGACAGGGGCTAGCGGTAGGTTTTGAACCTTTCCACCTTCCAACGCCAAAACAAAACAAGTCGGGAAACCGGAAGCTCGGCGCTTCAGGTATGAAAGGTTTTGTTTGCTTCTTCTGTGAGTATATTTGAGCGCAGAACTATCCAATTTGTACGTAGCCCGTTATGTATATGCATTTAGCATGTCAAACTACTCACTTTAGTGTGCTATTGATATTTAGTTGCGCAAAATTTTCACGATAAAGTCAACTTTGAGCTACTGTAACTTTGTTAGTGATAGTATGATTTTCATCAAACTTGGGGATAATATGCTTTATATTATATTCTGTACTACTACAAATTTGTATAACTCTAGGCTAAACTTAAGGGGGGTTTTTCCTATATTTTCCCAAAAATATGTTAATATACTATTATTAAGTTAATTTAAGCAGATATTGATATGGAGAGTATTTTAAGGCCTGGGCACCATATAGAGGCAGTTTCGTGATTTTTTTCAGATTTCTCTGCTGTTTAGTTTCTGAGAATGAGTCTTTTAAAGAAATCATCACTTTCCACCCCCCTCCCCCCACTCCCCGCCTTTCTAACAAATGTCAAAACTAAGACCGGAATCGGAAAGTACTAATTGAGACCTCTCATTTGATACCCAACATGACTATATTCGGTGAAAAAAAATTTGACACCCCCCTTTTGCATGTAGAAAGATATCACTCACTGCATCTTTGGGCGTTTACAGTTCCCACCTTTTCACCAAAATTCGTGTCAATCAGTATAGCCGTTTCTGAGAAAAGTGTGTGTGACAGACAGACCTTAAAAATAGTGACTCCCTTTGAAATGGAAGCTGCAGATTAGCATATGGTACTTGATATCTTGAAGAAGGGTTTATAGTATCCATTTTTAGGAGTCGAAGAAGCGAAATATTATTGTCAGCAAGATGTTCAGAAAAAGTTCGTATAATTATGATTCAAACAGTTGAATGCCATTACATAATGGTGAAAAACAAAACATCCCAATAAGAATATTTAAAAGCCAATTAAAATTTATTGTTAGTATCCAACAGTTTTCTTCGAGTAATAAATTGTTTCAACAATGCCATGCTTTGCCTCGCTGACCACTAAAACCACACAATTGTTCTTTTTCAGCCTCACCCCATAGTAAAATTGCATGCATTCCCATAATCCGACTTTTCCAATCCTCTCAACTCCTTAAGAACGCATGCATATACCATCATAAATATAAAACCGCACTCTTGAAAGCATTAAAGTGGATATTTTTCCTCTGAACCTCTGAAGGCACAACAACATCCTGCAACTACCATATTTACAACACAATTGACAATATCTTCAATAAGTTTGCAGAAATGGTGAATAGAGGGATGGTTGGATGCTGCTGATGATGGCTACGCATTCATGGCCGGACCATTCCCAGTGATGAATAGAAGAAAAAATAAAATTTATGCGCATACCTTGCCTACTCATAAGATTAGTCACTACTGAGCCCTTTGAACTGGGAGGCTGTGGACACTCATCTGTTTAAAAGCCTTCAAATCTGCATTCATATTGCATTTATGCCTAAGAATATTAATTTCTACGCGCCCAGAAGGTATTTATTGCTCCGGGAAATTGCCTTCAGTTTTTCATAAATTATTAATAATTTTTCAGCGTACACAAAGGAATGCAGAAATTAAGAGGAAACGGAATGCAGAATTATTGCGAAAATTGATATTTTTTATGGTTTCCTAGAGAATGGAATTCGTAGGTGAATGTTTATTAATAACTATAAAATCGTAAAAGTAACAACGTAATAAAAAATATAACGGTAGAACTACTGGAATGAGAATAATTAAGGAAGTATTTATGTAGTAGCCTATTTTATCTTTTTTTTGAACATCTTTCCCATATTTTATCTTGAAAACTACCTCGTAAATTCGAAAATAATTTCAATTATTAAATTATTTTATTTTAATTATAATCAATCAATGCCTCAAGGCGCACAGCAAATTGAATTAAAAAAATAAATATAAATAAATCATCATTTTCAAAATAAAATGAATATTTTGAATAAATTATCTTCTTCTTCTTTTTCTTGTTTAGCCTGTGTACTCTGTAAATTATCACTTATTTACATATAACGATTATTGATACATTCTAATTTTGTAGCATAAGATTTTGTTGGAAATAAAAGATTTTTTTTCCGGAGGTAGAAATCTTCCAAAAACACTGGTACACAGGTTCAAGCGTGTGGGATTTTTACCCACTAAAACCACCTCCTAACTCCTGTCCTCTTCCCCGTAGAACCACCATAAAGTATTTCATCGCGGGATGGTCTTGGCTCTAGCCTCTCCCTTCGCCCATCGATTTCATTCGCAACCGTGTCTTTCTCGCCTCCTCATCCTCTCTTAATCTGTACTGAATCCTTCCTATCATATCGTTCACTGCATTCCAGCTCTCCTGGCATGCAAGCATTTTTCCAATTATATTTTCCGGGGCTAATGTTCCTGTTTCCTCTAGACTCTTCCTTTCCTCAGCGAATCTAGGACAATGGAAGAAAGAAAAGTTGGTCGAGCTGTCCAGTTTAAACCTATAGAGGTATTTGCGGTAACCGCCATGTCCCGTGAGAAACTGCGTGAGATCATAGTTTATCTCACCATGCATTCTCTGCGTCCTCACCTTGATGCTGTGGGTCCATTGACCCTTTTTCGCCTGTTCCCACTGTTACTAACAACTGCTTAAGGATTCCTCCCTTTCGGTGTTCTTTCATTTGCCGATCAAAAAAAGAATCGGGTCCATCATAGATACGTGCCATCCCATCGGCCAAAATATCGATCGGCATCATTCCGGTTACTACATAGGCCACATCCGAGATAGTTCTATAACCACAGCACACTCTTAGGGCGGTCTTTCTATACACCCCGCTCATCCTTTGAGCACTGCATGCGATATGGACTGCAGTTACCCAAATTGGCGCTGCGTAAGGCAGTATAGAACTTACCACCTTAGCTATAAGCAATCTACGAATGCATCGCGGGCCTCCAACATTTGGCATCCTTGCCAGGGCCATGCTAACATTGGAAGCCTTGGTACAAACATTTTGTAAGTGCTGCTTGAAATTCAACCTCGTATCTATCATCAATTCAAGGTATTTAATTGCTGGCATCAAAGTGATGATATGCTTGCCCATTCTGATACGGGCAGTGGTTTCCTTACGCCGCTTCATAATAAGCACCGCCTCTATTTTGTCAGCCACATTTATAAATTTTTTATACCAGTGATTGCTTCGGATGAATACAATACCACATCCGCCAGAACTTTTGCAACAACAATCATCGCTATGTCTTCAACATGACTATTGTGCCTCGCTAGCAACTGGGACATTGAGGAGGAGGTCCCAGCATAGAGCCCTGTGGAACACCCGCAGACACAATGTATTCTTTGGTTCCATTGTCTGTGTCGTACTAGACCCTTTTATCTGTTAAGTAGCTGTCGACTAGCGCAGTTAAGTAACGTCGTACACCAATCGCCGTCAATCACTTCCTGATAAAGTTCCAACTGGCAGCGCTGAACGCATTTTGCACGTCAAGGTTAATCACAGCACAATAATTGCTAATGCCACCCCTTCCGTGCATTACATTTTCAGCTAAACCAGTGACCAGTTTGATAGCGTCATCTGGCCGTACAGAAGCCGAATTGTCGGTCCAAGACTTTCTACAACCGGGGGCAGTCTGTTGTAGATTATTCGCTTCAAGCCATAGTGTCCAATGACATATAGCTTGGAAGAAGATGGTTCACCAGGAGGCTTACCAGGTTTAGGCAACAACACTAACCTTTGTTTTTTCCATATCTCAAGAAAGATCCCATTCGCCAAGCTAGCTGCAAACAACCTTACGAATATGTCTGATCTCAACTTGAAGGCCAGCTTAAGGGCTTTGTTTGGTATGCCGTCGAGGCCGGGCGCATCGTTGTCTCAAATCTTCAGTACTTCTTCTCTCGTTACTGGGGGTATTACCACCGTATCTAAAGATGTATGTAGACTGTAACCCCTTGTGTTCTTCTGAGGGACCAAACCCTGAACGATTTTCAGTAGGAGATCGGGATATGTAATTTGTGGAGGTGCCTGGCCTCTAAATCTCCCCATCACAACCCTGTAGGCGCTTCCCCATGGATCTATATCCGCCTCTGTGCAGAGTTGCTTGAAACAGTCCCTTTTGCTTCGCTGTATAGCCAGCTTCAGGTTTCTTCGGGCTTCCTTGTAAGTTCGCTGTTTCACCTCCTGGTCAATCCTACTCATTGCTCTCTGAGCCGCTGACCGAAGATCTGACAATTGTAGATGCTTTGTGACGCATTTCATAGGTTAAAATCCCTGCCATGGTCGATTTTTTGATTATCGCCAATGCAAAACTGTTTCAGAGCCTCAGAGACTCCAAATACAAATTTCGAGGGTTTCTCCTTTTCGGTTCAGCTTCCGAAATAGTCTATGAGACCTTCTGAAAAGGGACCTATATTCCGGCCGCTTTTCGCGAGGAAATATACCATGCAGTACATAATCTTGCACACCCAGGCGTTCGGACAATGAATCGGCTTGTCACTAATAAATACCTGGCCATCAATGAATAAGGATGTTAACTCCTGAGCCAGACAGTGCATCGCGTGCCAGAAGTGTAAGATTATCAAGCACATATGAAAAGTGGTAGGCTCATTGCCTCGGTTTACAAAACGTTTTCACACGAACCGCATCGTCATTATTGACGCTTTATTTTCAACCATTGCCTCACAACCATCGATAGGTTCACGCGGTGTTCTGAAGCAGTACCTCTGGCCGCCACCTCATCCTTCTTCGACGAAGACTAACACACCCAGGGACCTGGACGTCTGCACGCACGTCTTGGTTCGCTTGGATGCTTCCCCAAAATCGTTGCAGTCACCATGAGGGTCCATATTAAGTGCTGAACGGAGGGGAGTACTTCTTTAAGCTTGACGTCAGCGGTAGACCTGAGAACGTCTCCATGTTCGGGTTAAATCCTTTTGTCCCCGGGGCTGAGGCTTCGGGGAGAAAGGATGTACGGCGCGTGAGATTTGAGCTGCACCCGTAAAATTGGCGGGCCAGCAGACGACTTTGTCGCTGAAGCACGATCAGGATGGGGTGGGGGGTTACTTACAGGGGGTTGCTTTACAGAAAATTAGTCGCTTTCTAAAGACTACCCCCCGCGAAGATCCGAGACAGGAGAGACATCAATTGAGGATGCGATCCATCGTGGACCATCTCGTCTAATTGCGGCATTTAGATGACAGGCATTCCAACTCCACACGCAACTAAGCCTTTTTTTCATTTTTTCCCTTCTTAGCCCTGCGTTCGCAGCGTTTGTGTTATGGCATCGGACTTAGAGCTTAAGGAATTTTGATACTGACTTGGAAGGGACTGAAGTTTCCAAAGAACTACCCAACCATATTCTCAAGTCTGACTTGCACATCGGTTGTCGGACTCTTTAGTATATGCACTTAGGTACTGGCGAAACTGCTCGATTGAAATCGCCACTTTTTTAAAATTTTGGGACAGGTCTGATCATCATAGTTGTCCACCGACATCCGAATTTTCATCCTGACTTCCCGTAATTTTAGAAAATCATAACAAAATATACTAAAAAGTTGCCGATCCCAACGTTAACAAAGGCAACCTATAGATACTAAAGGAGCTCAATGACTCTAACAAACGCGACGCTTATAAGAGCCTAGAAATTTCCCTATTACACACTGACAAAATCTTACGCAGTGGCTTTAGTCATCGATCTACTAGCTATTCCTTATTTAAATTTTCCCTAATTTCTCCTCTACCTTCCTCACTTTCCCTCTTCCATTCAAATCCCATTTTTGTTCCTGAAAAGGAAAAGCAGGAGTTTTTTTGTAATACAAACAAGAACAAAGGTTTGTTGTGCATAATTTGTAGAAAGAAAAATAAATCGACCACCTTTTGGCCTTAGAGCCCTAATCATATCTCATACAAATTAAAAGAGGTCGAAAAATGGAACCTAAGCACACGATACAAATTTGACTCATTGTTAATAATAGTACGATTTCCACCAAAGTTTCTAGTATGATGGCCCCCTTTGTGGCGCACATTACTACAACAATTTATAGTTCTAGAATAAATTTAAGGGGGTGTGCAGAACATTTGCAACATGTAGTAATAATTATTATATTTTTTATAATATATAATTCTATTTAGATAGATATCAAGCTTTAGAGTACTTTGAGGCCTAAGTGTCATATTCTTCAAAAAATAATTATTTATTTTATTTTTTTCCCTCTATTTTTATATTTTTTGTTTATATTCCCACCCGCAATTACAATATATATTATATAATTATTTACTTTAATATTTGTACTAATAAAATGTATTCTTCGTTTATTTGATTTCCTTTTTTAATTTGCTATAATAGAGTCAATAAACGACCAGAACCAATAGTTCATAAGTGCTGAATATAACAAACTTCATAAAAGATTATTTTAGAGCAAACTGAACTCAGAAACAGATATCTAACATACAAATATTTATCACACATCCAAGGGCAAATTAATCAAAATTTTCTTGGAAAATCACAACTCCCAAAATATAATATGCAATTAAGAATTAATGAATTCATAACACCTAATGTTGCTACCAGAATTTCAAGTTTTCGGAAAACCTGATAGTTTGTTTATACCACTTTGATATAAATGTAAATATAAATAGTACTCATTCTACTATACTCCTGAAGATATTTTATACCACTTAACTATGTGCATTCTCACCACGCTGCTAAGTAACTCCATCGGGATTTCTTATCGATATTTTAGGAACTATGCATCTATGCATTCCACCTTCAAGTTCTACCCCCTCCCCGTATTTCCCCGCCTACATTCTTACCAACAAAGAAGGGTCTGTTTTGCATGGAACTAAGAGCACATATAGTATTTATACAACCACTACACATGTTCTCAGACTAGTCAAGTGACGATATTATGCATTCACATGTGAAAACATAATAATCACATATGAAAATTTATTTGAAATATTTACGATTGTTATGTCTACCGTTTTCGGGTTGGTAGGTCTTTTATTCTTGCTCTTTTGTCGGCTTGGTTTAGTGTTGATTTTATGCGAATCAGTTGCTTGGCTTGCCGGACAATTGTCCATCAAGATATTCAGGGAAAAGTTTTGTTATGAATTTTTGTCACGTTCAAACCAAGAAAGACATTTAGTTCATAATGTCTGGGCTTGTCGTTTTCATGTTCTTTTGGAAATGATTGTGAGCGAGGTGGTCCTTTGAATACGGCCTTCAGAAACTACAAAACTATTCCATAAAAGCATAAAACCACATAAAATTATATGATTTTGGGGAAAGATAGAGAGTTAAAATTAAAATTTTAAAATAAAATATTTAAAAGATATTTCTGCTTCTATTTTTGGATGAATATAAAAACAATGATTTGCAAAAATAATTTCTCCGAAATAGCACCAGCTTTATCAGGTATTACATAGCCAAGTCTGTATTATCAATAAAAGATTTGAAAAGTAAAAATCATATGGGAATAAACTTTATCTAAAAATTTCAAATATGTGGCGCACACGACTTTTAAGTGCCCAAATACTTCAAACACCAGTAGAAGAAAAGAAGAGGTCCGGGGACCGGTAATGTCAACCTATCTATACTCATAAAGATAAAGACAAATATTAGTAAAGATTACATTAAACCATTTGTTCGTTCCCACAACATATGACACTATCTTGAAGTCAGTCGCGCTCCTAGTTTATAAACAAAAAATGTTCTTATCAAAAATTATTTCAATCTAAACTTTCCCGCTTCGGGTTAGACCAGAAGGAAACATTAAAACAAACCATTTGGAAAGTGATAAATGCACTTATTTGTGGCTACTAGTTATTACTAATCAATTTTAATGTACAAATCAACAAACTTACCGCCGTCACTTTAAAAATTAAAAATATGATTCATGATCAATGCTTTTGATATGTAATCATAATTTAAATTTAGTCTGAAAAAAAAAAGAGAACAGAAAAGACATTAAATAATTATTTGTTTTCAATGTTGATATTTATATAGTTTATGGACCAATTTTTTTTTATTTTTTGGTTTCTAAAGAAGTAATATGGATGATGGAATTTTCAAATGATTACCATCTGAAGCCAGATAATTTAGTATTTTATTTTAATTTATTAATTAATTTAATTTATATAATAATTTAAAAATTGTTAAAAAAAATGATGACTGTATTAAATCAATAAGCAATAAAGTTGAAACATTTAAACGTTTTTCTTGGCAAAACATCGTTGGAAAATGTTTTTCAGTTGAGTATCAAAAATGGAGGAAACTACTAATTCTCCAATATACCATTTCGAAAGCCATTTTTTAACTCACCGCTTCTATATTTCAGAACTAAAATGAAAAATAAGGTTCTTTTGAAAAAGTTCTAATCAGCACCTGTCATTCGATACCCTACATGACTATGCTGAAAAATAAATTTGAAACCCCTTGTTATGTAGAAATGCACCTTCCCACTCAGGGGAACAGCAGACTCAGATCATTCGTACTATGGTTCATAACCCCAGGTTCAGCTGATTCATATTACGAGTAAACTGCTCATGTACGACAGACAATCAGATAATGAGAAATTAAGTTATTTTGGATGCATCTGATTTTACAAAAAATTTTCAACTGGGAAATAACAGTCACGTGGAAGATCAGATGTCAAAATTCGTCGATGCCATAGACAGTCGTGAGGGCAGAAATGTCCTGATCAATGTTGATCTTCTCCCTACATGGCCCTGACAAATTTGTTGATTACTTCGCAGTGCAAAAGGTGCTCACCGCACATGCATTCTAGAGAAGTCTACTCAGTAAACAGAACCGAAACTGTGCATCATACCTGATCTATCGATCAAAGGATGCAAAACAGAATTCAATTTTTTGCTGTAGTTTGTAGTCATGTTCCCCCAAGGACCAGATTTATTAGGTTTGAAAACATGATGGACAAACTGGTCTTAGACATGAAAGTATTCAAACAAAAAATGACTTTCGGAGATTACAGTCTCCAGGCAACAGTGTTAGGAAATTCACTGAATGCAAGACGGCGTTGTCTTTTGGAGGTCCTTGCGTAGCCCAATTCTGCTATAGACCTGACTATTCATTAGTCTTCACTAGGTCGCGGTATGCTCTAGAACAGCCTACAATAATCATCAGACAATCATCTTCGACTCGAAAAACAAGCCAAGCAATTACGGAATAAAGTGCAACAATGAGGATCATGTTGGGTTTGTGTGCGAAATTAGTTAACTAATTAGGTTAGTTAAATTAGACTATAAACCTGCACTAGGTACACTCTCGAAGAGGACTTCCCATATCACGGAGTGTATCATCAATGCCGCGATTATATACTTCCCTCAATAAAAGGACCAATTGCTGGTGCAGAAGTAAATCGTCCGGCTTTCCATCGACCTGTTATTGAGCAGGAAGAGCAACCCAGAGAGCAGTAGCTAAAAAGTTCAGCTTGGCTATAAAACGACTCAGGAGTAAGTGCTTCAAGCAGATTTGCTTAGAGGCGTATATAAGCCGAGGGACGAAGCATCTGCAGCGTTGCAATGGAAGGAGTCAGATATTGGGCAGTTCCGCAAATCATGTGTTCTAATCCCGTCCTCAAAATTATTCAAGATTCGTTTTGCTCGGAAATTCAGGCACGACAATTGCCTTTAGAGACCTTTAGGCGTGATAGTAATACCCACAGTAACTAAGAAAAAATGTTTGGAGATTTACAGCACCTCCCGGAGATAACAAAGAATTAGGTCCTCAAAATATACCAAATAAAGCCCTTAAGCTATTGGTTAAGTCAAGACAGGACATATTTGTGGAATTGTTTGAGGCATTGCGCGGTTACTCATGGAGAAAACATCGTGGGAAGTAACGCCCTCTTTACATTGCATTTCTGGATCTAGAGAAAGCGTTTGATCGTGTGGCACATGAACTCATTTGGTATGCTCTAAGACAACACTTAGTCCCAGAAGAACTCGTGCCCTGGGTTCAATTCCTCTATCAAGTTCCGACAAGTAAAGTTCGAAGTGTGCCCGGTGTATCAAAACCGCTTCGTGGCTCTTTGTTCTTGTTATGGACACTGTCATACATCCAACGTCCAGCGCCTTATACACTGCCTTATGTAAATGATGTTTTTCTAGCGTCTAATAGCAAAGATGATCTCGAGCAACTTGTCCAAAAATGGAATGATTGCCTCATGCAACACGGTCCCAGATTGAATTTGAATATAACAATATAACTGAATCTTTGACAAACGATTCCCATGAAACAAGCACAATCAATGTCGTCCGTCCTGTCACCCTCTATCTCAGTGTTGGTTGACTATAAAAGACAATGAACGACGTCTTGCGATAATGGATACGAAAAGGTTGCTTTGTACTAGTGGCGTGACGCGTTTTGATCACATCCGAAATGAGAATATCCGCGATCGGTATGGGGTTGCATCAATCTTGGAAAAACTGCGAGAAAGGCGTCTTCGATGATATGGTGACGTAATTTGCGCAAACGAGAATTTACATGCAAAGATTGCTCTGAACATCGAAGTGGATGGTAAGCGACCTAAAGGCCGGCCGAAACAACGGTGGCTTGATACGCTGGATTGGAATTTAAAAGCCTCGCGATTGCATCCAGATCAGGCATTGATGAAATAAAATGGCGAAACCGATCACGAAGAGCCGACCCTGCTAGTGAACAATACAATAGTGCAATATGGATTTCCACTGCACAAATTTGGTCTCACCTGGCAGTCTACTACCGATGGCTCAATAACTGCTTCCAAAGAATCCTTACTCAATTTAGATGCATTATTCATTCAAGACCGTAACAGTACACTACAGGATTGCAGTACCCTATAGGAGGCAATGTGGTCGGTATTGTGCTCGCCCGAGATTATTACTCAGGTACACATTCACAGCTGATTCGAATGGCATCCTGCCTCAAATCACGATACAAATTCGGCTACCATCAGTGAGATTTGAATCGCGACCTTGTGTGCGACGGCCTCGTGCTCGTGCACATCCAGCAAAACCTGATTGAAGTGGGCTACCTTAATATACTAAGGCGACACATACCAGTTACAATAACTATGTGGGGTTGCCATCAGATATCAAGTTAGTTCATAATAACGACCCAAAGAACATAGCCATGGACGTTAAGGAATGGTTGCTTTACCATGTCAAAAAGATCCTTCCTCATGCACCTCAGAACCCAGATTTAAATCCCATAGAGCACTTGTGGGCAGACGTCAAAAAGGAGCTACGAAAAAGGGAGATAAGGAACAAAAAGAAATTTAGAATATCACATAAAGGATGTTTGGAATTCTATTCCTGCGGAAGTCACCGAAAAACTTGTAGGGTCGATGAAAAGAAGACATCTCGCAGTTTTAAAAGCTAATGGTCACCACACCCAATTGTTGACATAAATTTATTTTCTATTGAAGTGTCCAAGTTTTTTTTTTTTGGCTATGCAAAACACTAATTTTTTGATTTTATCTTTTTTTGCTGTTAAAAATATCATTAATAAAATAATAATAACGGTAAAAAGACACATAAAAAATGTAGGCTTTCGGGATATTTGACTTGAAAGTGTATTGACGTCACTTTCCAACTCTTTAATTGGTTGACTGTATGTTATCCCCCATGAAATCAGTCCTATATGAAATATATGCTTTACCATGAACATACACTCATTTGAAATGTGATACCACTTCACTTCATCCGATAAAAACCAACTTTTCCTTCTACATAATAGTGATTCTTGCTACTGAAGCTGAAGCTAAAAATCCGTGAGTAAAGTCATATACCATGCTGAATTGACAACAACAACAAAAAAATTGGCTGACAGTTTCGTCCAGGGAAGAGACAACTCATCAGATGCTGCCTCACCTCTGCCCTGGGAGTAGCGTAACCGAAAGTAGCGACAGGTATATCGCTCAATTTATATATAATCTCAAATACGTCATGAGTGCGAATTATGTTGAAGTGAAATCTGTTGTAAATTCAGGCCTAAACCAGGCCGAAGTGATTTTTTTTTGTTGAGGATACTGGGAGTCCTGAGTCCGCAACAACTTGATGATGGACCGAATCACTTGATGCTTGATGCTTGTACACCGTAATTCTGATTTAGCACAAAAAAAAACGTCGAACGATCACATAAAGTCAAAGGTTCTCCTAAAAGCACGGACAGAACGTGCGCTTCCATCCCCCCTCCCCCCTTCTGAAGTGACTCAGGCATCATCCTCTTCAAGTCCACTCAACCAATGAAAATTTTTCCTGTCTGGGGTGGAAAACTGCAATCGATAAGCCCTATGACGCGAAATTCGCGCACCGTTGTTGACAGCCAACAGAGCTTATTTTATTTCTTCTTACCAAAACTGGTCCGCTCGAAACGTCTCACTACAAGGACCAAGCTCCTACGGTAGAATTCATTGATTTTACGAAAAAGTCGACTCGAAGGTTGCGTGGGCAGCCCACTTAATCCGTACAGGTGAGAATGATCCAGCTTGGAAAGTCTGTAGGGGCAATATCTATGGGAGCAAAAAAGGATGTGGCATAACCTGGCTCAGATGAAGCGACAGCGTAGGCCCAGAGGCCAGACAGTTCTAGGACCTGGAATTGGTGAACCTCAGCGGTAAACCGGTATACCTGCAGTCCTTAGGATTAAGGGATCCTAAGTCCGCAGGCACATGATGTCGGACCGGAGCAACTGCATATATGTACGTATGAGGTTGAGAGAAGCTCGAAAGTACAGGGACAATTGTTTTTGGAGATCACTAAATTTAAGCCAACGGTCCTCCTGTAAATTCGAATCTGATACCCTTACATATGCAATATATATGTTAGTAACTATATGTTAGTAACTAACGGATGTTATACCAGGAGGCAGACGTCGTCCTCCTTTTTCTTTCTTTTAAATCCGCAAATAGATTAAACCAAGTAACCATGGTAGTTCTAATAAAAAAAAATAAAGATACAGTCAAAATATACGGAAAATTTCCACATATATTTCCCAATTGAAACCAGAATCATTCGTCAAATCATCTCGAAAGCCATCATACCCAGAAAGGCATCTCAACCCTTCCATTTTCCTATCAAACCATCTCCATCTCTCATCAAGCCCACCACATACTACCATTACCATTTTCAATTAAAATTTAATTTGAAATTCATCCAATTAGGTAACTAGTTTTCGATTACACATACATAATCCACCAACTACCAGAATTTGAGAAACATTTTACAGCACAATCAACTCATGATCAACATAATTACTCTCATAAATAAATTACGTACTCCGAGCGTAACATAATGATGTTGACGCACAACAAAAAAAAACATTTAATTCTTATCAATGGATGACGATCCATTTAAGGTGATGAAATTAAGAAAGACCGAAAGGAACCAGAATTGACAAAAGAAGTTTATTTGAGATAATCAACGGCCTACGCATATTAGGCCTTCGTGAATGGCTCAGACATGACAATCGGGGATTAAGTAAATTGAGGGGCTCGTTAAGAGCCAGTAGAGCGACAAAGCAATTAAATAATTGAATTTTTCAGAAAACATAATTGGATTTAGAGTTTTGGGGAGGGCCGAAATATGGGGTCTGTGATATTAGAATGGAGGAGGCTAGGTATGCCAAAGGTTCATGTATGATCAAGAGGGCTCATAACTTCTGTATTTGGTTTTCGATCTAAGTTCTACCAACACTTGATTCAAAGAGACTTCTTATCTCTATACCCCAAATAGGCGAAAATGCTACTAAATTCTCCCTTTTTATTCTAGTTCTTAAAACAAGAGAAACCCCTGATGTACCATACTAGAAGACCAACTTTATTATACTAACGAGAAAGCAATAATTGCCTAATAGTACTTGGTCCATGACTTAGATCCTAAATCCAGATTTGAATGTTCCAATTATACAAAAAGGAACTTAGAGCCAGGACAATCATATTCAATGAAGTTAGATACTTTTAGTCTAGGCGTGTCCAGAATATCTCTCTATAAGTTGAAGTGGAAACACCACGATATTGTTGAAAAGGTCCAAAAGAGGGTTAAACTCTTTGATGTATGCACAACTGACAACACTCCTAAATTAGTACATCAACTAGCAAATACTGCCTTTTTGTTTGCACATTATAGCTTTTAAATAAGTAGAAAGAATATAGGTGACCAAATGCATAACCAATACCAGTCGTCTTCCAACCTTAGCTACGACATTATGGAAGTAACACTACCCTGTAGGCGTAGAAAGCATCAATCTCAATGTGGGGTATATCTCCCTGTTCTCCTTTTCTCAAACAAATGGTCATAGTTACCCTGTGTGGAGCTACCAAATCTCTCATCAGATGCGTCCCTTCGTGCGGATAAGGGAGCGCTCGGTGGATGCTTATGTGCAAGCCAGATAGGTGGGAAATAAACGCCCACCCGTGGATAAAAATTAGCTATGGGAAAGACACCCAGAAATCAAACCAAATATGGAGGACGAGAAAGCTAGTTTTTTTACGGCGCAGGACTTCGGAAACCCAGTACAGGTGATTTTTGGGAGTGGGCAAGCGGGCTCCCAGTCGTCGATATCCAGCGACTGCAGTGCCTCAATAGTGGAAAACTTGACTACTTTGGCATCTAATACTACAAGAGATCTTAGTGGAGTGGAAATGAGATCTATATCGGATCCTTTTCACGGAAGCTCAAAACTTGGGAGGTCACCACTGAGAGCAACATTAGCCCTAGTTAGTCGAGATTTGTCGCGGGACTCGGAACGGAATTTGGAAAGTCCCCGGACTGACATAATTTGCGCGTTTGTTTCACCGGAGAGACACAGAAATGCATCCTGTGAGTTCATTAAGGAGCGGCGGCATATGCACCGAAATATCAGGGCTCTGATACGTGGCATTAAGTTGTCATGAACAAAAAAAATACCAAGCGTCATGCGGTGGGAGACGCAGGTGACACCTTCTCAACATAAGGTAGATAAGAACGCGAGCAAATGGATTAGGGATGGAATAAATGAATCCCTTGGTATCCAACAAGCGGCCAAGAAGAAAATGACCTCTTCGCGAAGAAAGCTGTGCCAGAGAAAGTTTCTTGTAGTTCTTCGACTACGGTCCCAACTTTGAAAAAAGAGAAAGAGCCTACAGATCGTAAACACGAAAAATGGACAAAGGAAGACGGTAAAAAGCGGCAAAAGGAGAAAAAGAAGATTCGTCTGGAAATAATCATTATTTCCAAGAAAGGAGATGTATCCTGCACCGATACCCTTCGAAAAGTCGAAGCCTATTCGAAATTAATAGACATGGGCGGCAGTGTGAGTCGTATCAAACGTGCGCAAAAAGGGGATCTGATTTTGGAGCTAAACAAATCTAACCAGAAGACAGTGGATAATTTTCGTGGGGTAATCAAGTGCAAAGACTTAGACAAGGTCACATCACGAGAGGATATCTGTTCTGCATTAAGGGAACAATTCAATCATAGCGAAATAGAAGAAAATTCCATCAAAAGGATGAAGAAGGCATATGAAGACCGGTTTTGTTAGCTTGACGGTGGAATCAGGGATTAAACTGATTTCTTCGGGTAAGATAAGAATAGACTGGGTCGTGTGCCAACTTAGGGAGCAAATACCTCTCAAGAGATGCTTCAAATTTCCTCGATTTCGATCACTTTGCGGCAGCATGTACTAATGAGCATGATAGGTCGAGAAGGTGCAAGAAAAGAAGAGGGCCACCTTATCAAAGACTGCAGATCCACAATGCATGTTGTGCAAAGGAAAAAAGGGACTGGACAACCGGCACGTTGCAGGAAGTGGCAGGTGCCTGGCATATAGGAAGGAGCTGAATCGTAAGTGAGTTGATACAAATCAACCTCAACCATTGCGTGACAGCTCAAGGCTTGCTCTCGCAAACCATTCGAAAGTCGAATATGAACGTGGCGGTAATATGTGAACCTTGCCGAAATTACGGTAAGGCTACGTGGGTAAAAAACTCATCGGGAAACGCAACGATATGCGCATGTGGACGGCAAGCCATTCAAGAAACGATGGCTTCCCCGGGAGTCGGTTTTGTAAGAGCAAAAGTCAACAGCGTCCATATCTACAGCTACTATGCTCGTCCTAGTGCAACATTAGCGCAATATAAGGCAATGCTAGACGCTTGGAGTTGGACGCTAGAGACCACAGCCCCAAAATTATTACTGGCGATTTCAATGCGTGGGCCTTAGACTGGGGAAGTCGAGTGACGAACATTAGGGGCCAAATCTTACTTGAAACCTTTACCTTGGACAACGTACTAGCCAACGTTGGCTCAATCGTCGATCTAACTTACCTCAGTAAGGTTGGTGAGAGGGATGGTCTGGCGGATGAGTAAACACTACACCAGGCACACAGCATTAGAAAAAATGTGCCAGTTATGTCAACGGGTAATTGAGGCATGCAACTCCACAATGCCACGACGGAAATTTCATCACAGTAGGAAACCAAACTACTGGTGGAACCAAGAAATCGTGATGTTGAGGGCATTGTGTCTGCAAGCGAGGAGGCTTTGCCAAAGGACCAGAGAGAAGCCAGAACATCGTCAGTCGGAGAAAGAATACTGCGATCTTCGTAGTAACCTTAAGAAGGATATACGGGAAAGTAAGCGGAATTGCTGCAAACAATTGCAAACAAATACGAACCTGCGGGGCGCAGGTTGTAATGAACAAAAATAACCCCAACTGATAAGCCAGCAACTCTTATTCAAAATAATCGCAATTCCTATTCCACACCAGGAAGGAAGTGGACCTCAACCAACGAGCAACAGGACGTCTTCTCAATCCCAGGGGTTACGGAGGAGGAACTACGGGAGATCTGCGGAATTGGAGATAGTAAGGCTCCATGATTGTACAGGATTCCAACCAAAACCCGGAAGTTGGCTGCTAAAATCAATCCCGCATGGTTCATAAGCATATTTGGATCATGCATGGTGGAAGGAGTGTTTCCCACCCAGTGGAAAAGGTAGAGATTGGTTCGGCTACCGCAGCTCCAAAAACCACCAGGCGCACCCATCATATCGCCCTATCTGTCTTTTAGACACTATGGGGGAGATGATGAAGAGGGTGGTATACGACAGGCTGCTTCCCTTCGTGGACCTAGCTGGTCGTCTGTCGGAACGGCAGTACGCATTTGGCAGAGCACGGTCCACAATCAATGCCTTTTCAACGGTCGTAGACCTAGCTCGAGGGGCAGCAACCGCTGGTATGTACTGTGCGGTGACGCCAGATGTCAAGAATGCCTTTAACTCGGCCAACTGGAATTGGATTAAGGGCACCCTGGCAAAATTGGGTGTCCCTGATTACTTAGCACGGATAATCGAAAGTTACCTCCCGGATAGACTTCAGTGACAACACTGATTGATTTTGCAGACGATCTGGCAGGGGTAGTAGTTGCGAAACATCACCAAGACGTCGAATTGTATGCAAGTATTGTAGCAACCTTAAAAAAAGAAGAAAAGTCTAAAAAATCGGGAGCGAAAATTTTAATGACTCAGAAACGGAAGATTTGTGATTTTCTCAGGTAAGACCCGTTTAACGCAGTATGTGTGCTTATTCATTTCAATGTTATGATGATATTCTCGACTTTTTGCAATAAACGTCGTAAGTTTACATGAAGTACATAATTTTCACTTATAACAATTTTACTAATAATGAAATGATTTACACCAAATTTTCCAGTATTCTACATTTTATTTTATATTTCTGCGAAATGTATTCCTATAATGGACTTAAGGAAGCTATATATGAACAGTTCGCGAAAGCAAAGAGATTTTGGAAGCTCTATTGATAATGTCAACAAAGTGGGAATTGAAACGAAGTTTTCCGTCGAATATTACACCCAGGTCCTGGGAGGAGATCAATAATGAAAGGGGTCCCGCTAAGAGAATAGAAAAAGGATCTTGGGGAGAGTTTAAGCGAATAGCACATCCAGTGGCATTTGCTGACATTCAATGTCAGCTCGTTGACCGAACACTAACGGGCCAGAATATCAAGGTTGGACCGGAAGAGAGCACAGTCCAGCGGAGACGAAACAGAAGCCAATAATTTAAGGTCGTCTGCGAAAAGCAAACACGAGCAGGTGAGGATGGATGCGTGATCATTGATAAAAAAACAGGAAGAGTTGGGAGCCAAGTGTAGAGCCTTGGGGAACACCAGAAAGAGAGGAGGAACGACGTTAGAAATAGGAGGAAACCCTGGATATGATTGAGGGAGGGAAGTTGAGTAGAGAGAGTTTAGAGAGGAGAATATTATGGTGGACGGTATCAAAGGCTTTGGAGAAATCAGTATAAATAACATGTATCTTCTGTCGTGAATTAAAGCATTTAGCAACGAAGTCGGTAAATGCCTTTTCTACATTTAAGAAGGCAGAGGTTAGGAAGCCCATCGGGACCAGGTCCGACATTGGGGTGAAGATTAACAATGAGGAACTCAATCAAGGAAGACGTAGGGAGAGAAATGGTGAGAGATTCGGAGCAGTCTGCAGTTAGAAGAGGCGTAGGGTGTGGAGTAGTCGAGGGAGAATACGAGAAGTAGGTGCAGTGAAAGCCGCAGGATTGTTGTGGGGCGTTGGCAGTGGAGTCAGCAAAACTGATAGAAGGCAGAGATTGAATGGAATTACCAGAATAACGAGTGTGGAACCAAAAGAGTTCCAAGTTACCGCGGACAAGGGTGGCTTCGACGCTCAATAAGAAGCTCTTATGCGCTTTTTTAATCATTGACGTCATGATGGAGCGCATGGCCTTAAAGTAAGCCAGGTCGACGTCACTCTTAGGAGCCCGAAACTTCTTCTGCAATGCATGTTTCAGGCGAATATTATTAAGAATCTCCGTTGTGAACCAAGTTGGTTACGAAGTCAGGCAAGCAGGAGAAGAAGGGATATAACAGGAGAGGAGATCGGACAGGATATTGTAAAAGGTGCTTAGAACTTAATCACACGTTGAGTTAGCCCAGTTGAAAGACGCTAAAGCTGAGTTCAGACCGTCAAAGTTGGCCTTGTGGAAGTTGTACTTAGTAGATTTACGCTCGGTTTTGGAGTTTGAACGAGGGAGCTCCGCTTCGAATTCAAATCGTGGTGAGCCTCAGTTTTGACATACGGGGATGTGCAAGGAAATAAAGAGAGGAGGTTCTCGAGGAGGTTGGAAATGAAGAGATTGAGAGTGCAGCTCAAGGAGTTTTTGGTGGTATTGTTCAGAAAAGAAGAAAGTAGAAGGGAAGAATGGGAGAGGTTGTTGGAAGGAACTGGAAGGCTAGGATGATTAGGTCAATGGAGCATGGGGAGGGTAAGCTCTCTGCAAAGGAAGAAAGGGAGGGAAGCGAGAGTAAGGAGTTTAGACAAACTGTCAAATCTTTTTTCATACGAAGGAGAAGGCCAAGCATAGGGGACATATACAGAAGATGCAATGAACGGGAGGAAGTTGCGCGGGGAGACACGAAGAGTAACACAGGAAAGGAAGGGAAATGAGGAGAAGACGAGTTCGGCGAGGAACGTAGCTTTTATTGTAATTAGAACCCCACCGACGATGGACTTACGAGATGTATCCCGGTCCCTGTAACAGGGAAAAGTGGAGTATCCTTCGAAGAGCTCGGAGTTTAACATGGCACCGTCCAACCAACAGATACGAAGATACAGACGGCATGGTATTGCTGAGCCATCGTGGATAGATTGAAGGCCCCTAGGTTGGTTTTTACACCCCTGACACTCTGATAAAAGAGACGAGCAGTAAACACGAGGGAGACCATTCTCCTGAAAATTACCCGCAAATTGGGTCGCTTGTATGACTTAATGAATACACCTTCAGGCCAGAAAAAAGGGTTGCTCAGGACGTCAAGTTCGTGAGGAAGTCACCTTGAAAGACGCAATCACCCGGTCGGTGTTGTTGTCTTTTGTCTTTTTGTCACAGGACAGAGGAGAAAGTAACCCAACTTTGCTCCTTATGTACTCCAGTACATCATCCGTAGAAGTTGCGAACGCTGGTACGGGAAATGGAGAGAGTCGAGGGTGATTTTAGTGGATGAAAACGCCACACTCTGGAATATACAGGTCAGAGTCTTTTGAAAATTCCCACCGTCTTAAAAAAGATCAACGAACGGACATAGAGACAAAGGGACAGTAAATGGACCCACGATAGTGATTGTGCCGAAGTCATTATCAACTTAAGAGTAGCCGGCAAATACAGACAGAAAATGATGTATCCCTTTTAAGTCTCCCTCTTAAAATTAAGAGAAAAGAGAAAGCTTAGTTATCAACATTGGCTTACGGTAGGGTACGAAAGGATTCAAAACCAAGGAGGACTTACTGAAGGAAGGAAGGGATTTAAAAATAAGGAACTTACTGCAGGTTATCGGTGATACCTTCTTGCTATTAAAGACGATTTTTCGAGATGGTTAAAACGTGAAGTGGTTAGATGAGAGGTGAAGTAAGAAAATCTGAAAAAAATGTAAAAAAAATGTGGGATGCGTAGGATAGCCTTAAATTTGATTTGTCACTTCTTTTTTTAGTTCCTAAGTGATATAGTGCCAAAAGATAAAATACCAAATAAGGCTGAAATCATCGCCATTAATAGCAGCAAAAGGAATTTTTCTCTCCGGTTCCATGGTAAGCAATTCAAAACATATCCCACCATCTTACCCACATACCAAAAAAAGATATGATAATTATTTAATAAAAAATAAGAATATCTTCACAAAAACAAAAATATCTTGTTTAGAATTCAAATTAGAATCAATTGTCAGTTAAATTTGTCGGCATTTTGCTTTAGGCATCGTTTTCGATCTAAATCTTAATCTTTACCACGGGAAAAAAATGTAAAAATAACAAGAATCTAAGATACAATAAAAAATTCAGCACTAAAAGAATGTTTTTTGAAGTGTATGTAGGTAGATAGCAGATAGTAGCTGAATGGCTGTCGTCGACCGGAATTCTTCTATAGTGAGTATACCTGGAGTATCTTTTTTTTGGTAACTACGTGGGTACTCCTTTTCAATTGTTACATTTTTTCCAAATGCTTGCCCAGTGTTATGTGATTCAAAACTATTTAAAATCTGAATTCTAACTGCGCCATGGGTTTTTTTCGTCCCATTTCTACCGCTATCGTCTTCCTAGATAGTGACCTGTATGAGGTGGACTTCGGTAGATACTCTAGAATGCCTGACCGTATAAACCATGTCCAATTGTTTGAAAAAAGATCACTTTGACCTGTACATCATCCGTTGCATACGATACCTGCTCGAAAGATGCATGAACGGTTGGATAAATGAATAGCAGATACGCTGACGTAGGAATAGATGAATTAAATGGGTTGGGATACGGTCTGCAGTCGAGTTTATCTAAGTGGCTCGGAATGCTTTCATATGGCTTAAAATTTCAAATTGGTAGTCAAAATATTTGAAGACAACATTATGAGATATGTGAAGTTGAGCGTGAGTTAAGTAGATATTTGAAAAGGGTTCTGTAGCTTTCTAGCTGACATCTTTGATGTGATCTGGATGTAATTGGAGATGGAAATGCCTATGGGACGTTGGTATGCAGTTCAATTAGAGCATTCCAGATATCGTGCTGTGTAGTGTGAATGATAACATGATATGGTTGTTAGTAGGCTTGGAATTTGTTTTGAAACATTTCCATGTTTTGATATTCGGAATTCAGATTTTTTTTTGAGGCTGCATTCCTTAGAACTCGCGCAACTCTTCCATGAAGAAATGCACTTATTTTTATAATACAAGAATTCTAAACAAAGATCACGACAAGGACCACGAATTTTACGTAAAAGAGTTGCATCGTGGCTTGCCTCACTCCCTTGAGGTTGACAAGCATACCATGTTGGACTTCTTGAATATTTAAATAATTCCAAAATCTATATCCAAATTTCAGTGGAATCCATCTAGTTCCCGTTCAAACTTCTCATTTCAAAAAGAAAATTTCACCACATCAGGGCAGCAGCAAGGCATACCACAAAGTCAAAAGAAATGTCACTTTCAGGGTCTTTCCTTCAAAAAAAGAACCCCTGATGGAATTGAAATGTCACAGGAAAGAAATTCCTTTCTTCTTTTCAAATAAACATCTTTGAGGGTTTTTTTTTCCTTTCACATCTTTTGGGTACTACATTCTGTAAATAGTTGTCAAGGTATCTTAAAAATAATCTGATCTGTTTCCTGTCATCGTCACCCACTGATTTGTTCAAATGAATGGTGACCTGATTTAGTGCAAGGATTTTTTTGGTATTTTATTGAGAGGGTTTTCAGTTCTCTGGGTTTTGTTGTTAAAATAATTTTTTTAGTTGTTTGTTATTTGGAAATGAACTAAAATTAGATACCGAAGAAAGCAAGTTAAAGATGTGTATGCAGAGGCTCAAACAGGAAACCTTTTCTTCTGGTACGAGAGAGAATTATGTAACAAAGAATGTTTGGAAATGTCGATAAGGAAGTCGAAACAGTAAACATTTTTCTAAAATAGGAAAACGCCTAACATTACGACCTGTTTCCTTCCAGGGTCCCAGAAAAAAACTATGGAGGAATCCGGATTTAGAGCTAGAGCTCTGCCTTGAAAATCCAGAAATATAACAGACTTTTCAAAAGTTGAAATAGGCTTCCAAGAGATATGAAATTTAAAAAATAGGTTTTAGCGGATCGAAAGTCCTAAGGGATATTGACCTTCTTCCCCCTCCACTGACGTTATTAGAAATTAAGAGCCCTTTACAAATTCAAGACCTAACTAAACCTTCATGGACGGCAAATCTTTGCGGATTAACGGGAAGATCCCTTTTCTCAAGAGGCGGTTTGGTCCTATACTACCAGTATCAAACGGAACGCAGATAACCCATTGCATAGTGAACTGGGGAAAAAACGAAAGGAGGAAGGGACATCCGAAGAAGACTTCATTCAGGTACTCTCCAGAGCTCAAAACAAGAAGGCGAAGAGGAACAACAGACAACAACACGCCGCGCCATCAGAAAAACCTCTGCCACCAAAAGAAAAGGTGGGAAGACGAAGAAGGACTAGACCGCCAGCTCTGCTTATTGAGCCGCCAGAAGGCAATACTTTTGCAGAAGTCCTCAGTGAAATCCCTTACAAGATTAAACCCGAAGATAACGGAGCAGAAGTGTTTTCCATTCGTAAAACGAAGGGTGGTGGAGTCCTATTCGAACTAGGCCCGAAATAAAGTTACGTTTTTTCTGTGAAGCATTCAAGGGGCTTCTGACAGAAAAAGCTTTGGTTTCTAGCCTGGAACCCAGAATAAGGACTCAATTTCATGGCACCCTGACATATCAGGTACCGCTGCCATCTGGGTTCGGGACGACTTTGTCTGGATTCGGTATTCAGGGATAACGTTTTTTCGTGTCTACCTTACGAATGTGAATGAGACGATGCCGGATTTTCGGCGCAGGCCTGATGCTTTGAAGGACGCTATCTTGTGATCCTGTTCGGGGGTGACTTCAATGTTAGGGCACTTAAATGGGGCATGCCTCACACAGACTCCAGAGGGAAACGAATTCTAAAAATGGTGGCGAAAACAGGACTGGTAGTTCTAAACACCGGATCCAATCCTACGTTCCGGCGCCCGGGCTGCGAGGAAAGCATCGGAATCACTGGTGTCGAGTTCTGGAAGACTTCTCGGCAAGCGACCATCAATACATTGCCTTGGAAGTGATTGATACAAACTCTCGATGTGCGCCACCCCGGCGCTCTTTCTCCGAACCTTAATATTCGAGGAATCTTTGGGGACCACGACAAAAACCCTTCTCTCAAGGAGCGGCCTGGTTCGATTATGCTTCAGGTCGACGTTGCACGATTGGGTAAATCCTCACACAATTTCTCCATAGCGACCGCTGGAAAGTCTTCGGACAGGCTAAAAGTGTAGAGTCAGGCTGGAAATAGCTCTATCAAACCAATGAAAATCTGTTTGCCTGCTAGTCATGTCTTAGAGTTAGGCGAATCTGGTGGGGGATAAACCGAGGCAACAACTTCAAGGTTGTCCTTCATGTACCATGAAAGGTACTAATAGGGATACAAAGCAAAGTAGAATAGCAAATTCCGTAGGTTACATAACCAAGGAAGAGGTCCCTTGTATGCAAACTCTGAATAATTTCAGTTTCAATTAAGATTATTACTCTGGTGGCCGGGCTGACCAGGATGAAGGTCAACTTTAAAAAACAAACGATACGAGAAGAAGAGGTGCTGATTCCAGATTCACCATCAGAGGACGAGTTGCTGGCATCTACTCAGGAGACGGTGGCGATAGACAGGAATCGGCAGCAAGAATCTCTGAAAGTAAGGCCACAAACGGATTAGCGGTTTCCAGCCTGGAAACTAAACTCATCGAACTGGACATAGCAAATACTACCCATAGTACTCCTATCTCGAAACCGTCGGAAGCCAACAAAAAAGCGGAAGTTCGCTGAATTCCTGCACAAAAGTCAGTATCCGAGGGCCACACATATCCTAAACAAGATTGCGAAGAGTAAGGACGATGGACGGATTAACTCCAAACTAATAAACTTTTTGGCGACAGTCATGGAATGTTAGTATACCCTCTTATCAGTGCGTACATCTGAGGGTGCTAATACCTCAGAGCCTATCCGTAAACGGAGGGGCATTTCCAGGAGATTCGTTGAACCCCCTTTGGTTTTGCATAGCACTGAACCTCTTTCATGGCTACTGAATGATGCTAGGGGGCATGACTTTGCAATAAAATATGGCCTACATGCTAAGTGCAAGCTGACACACTTGGTGTACTTCGATGACATCAAGTTGTATGCTGATACTAACGATCAACTTAGAAACCTGTTGCGAATATTGGGCATGTTTAGGTGTGGTATTCGGATGGAATTTGGATTAGACAGATGTCTAACCCAATCCATCCGCAAAGGTCATCACGAGCCGCCTGCCGGACATAGCATTGGCGACCTCCACATTCAAACTATGACCAAGACAGACCTCTACAAGTACCTAGGAATTCTGCAAGGAACCCATACCCGAGTTGGTTATCTGAAGGATGCTCTCCTGTCCAAATTTCTGCGACGTGTAAAGCTGGTACTGAAATATCCTACTCCAAAAAAAACATCAGCTGTATCTGCATGTTACGGCTCTATAAGGATGAATGACCGTGGGTTAAATTTTACGATTAAGCCGCTCATCTTTTCAGTCTGCTCTGAAGCATGAAGTCACAAGGATTCACAGACACGATAGAAGATTTAAACTTACGACGGCAGGCGAAAATTTTCTCGAAGAACCCAAAGAGAAAGGATCATGAAAACCTTAGCCGAAACTCCAATAAAACATTGTTTCCAGGACTATTATTTGGAGAAAATCGGAGTAATGGACCCGGTATTTGCAGCCAATGTGAGGAAGGACCTTCATCAGACGTTAGACAAGGATACATTGAAAAAATGTCTACAAGAAAAATGTTGTGTACTTACTGTCTTTGGCAGACTACAGAATCGCAGTTTGCAATCGTCGCAGGCAGGAAATAGTTTCGAGGAGCCTGTAGTATTTTACTACTACATTAAGGGTGTCCAAAATATGAAGGATTTAAGCTCTTGAAGAGATAAGTAGTCACAGACTTCGAATCCACCCGCGACCATCATCAATCATGTCGCAGTCGAGGCGCGGATTTTGGAGGCCCCACCATATTCATACCTCCCTAAAGGTAAATCTGTAGAAGGCATGCTTTCCGACTCAGTGGAAAGCTTGCATTTAGTGCCTACGGCGAAGTTAGCCAGAAAGGAAAGTACAGTAACTCTCAATTTGGGAGAAACTGAGAATCCGACTACGGTTGGCCTGTCCGCGGTACTACAACCCAAATCTACCCGCAAACGGAAGAGGAAGGCTCGGCAAAAGGGAACTTCGGGCGCTAAGGAGGGGGGACTACAGGCTGAATCATGCCTGTCAGAACCTTCTCCTTCACTCTTACCGGGAAAAGCGGAGAAAGGGAAGCTGGTGATGTGGACGCTACTGGTTTAAGGCCGGTATGTGGAAATAGATCCAAGCGGCCCGGACACTAGGTGGGTAACGCCGAGAGAGATCAGACGCAAGGAAGCGGAAGCTAAAGCGGAAAGTGGGGATAAACCGGAAACCCCGGTGAAATCCACACTGGATGCACATACTCTTCTGTCAGCGGTAATGCGCGCAAGAAGCGTAAGACCAACACATCTGCTGTGACCAACGCTTTATTATGCTCTCCACCAGGGCTTACATCCACGCGTCTCGCATGGATTAGGACCGATGTGATGGGAGGTGATCAAATCAGCGAGAGAGATTTAAATGAAGCTGGTCCCTCCAATAGGAATACGGACACGAAGGCGGGGAGGAAAACGACGTAAGCGCAAGCTGCAACCTCTGTTCTAACTGCTACCGTGGGAGTTTCCTCCAAGGATGGCAAAATGTCAGAGGGACATCCTACGGGAATGCCTGTGAAAAAAATGCTGGAGTGTGGAACGAAACCACGATTTAACAATCAAGGTTTTCGGGATAGGCTTCACCATTTGGAGTGCGCTGACGAGGCTGCCTTAAAGTGACTCCAGCAGGCAATCACGGCTTTGAGTTCCGGCGGTCGGCCCAGGTTCACTATTTTGAACACTGAGCTACGCAGGACAGAACAAGTCGGATGTTGGTTGCTGGGCCCTCGAAGGAAGGCAGAGGACAT
The DNA here is from genome assembly GCF_905115235.1 of Hermetia illucens. NCBI lineage: Eukaryota > Metazoa > Arthropoda > Insecta > Diptera > Stratiomyidae > Hermetia > Hermetia illucens. The sequence goes on from NC_051852.1 coordinate 10,700,196, forward strand.
CATCAGCGTGCTGGGTGAACAGATCCCGGACATGGACTTTGGATACTGGAGGGTAAAGTTCATAAATGCCAGGAAGGACAAATCCAACTGAACCAAAGGAGTCTGAATGTGCTCAGGGGAAGTCACCATATGGTGCTCCCCTTTTTCCTAGATAGACTACAATTCAGTCATATCAGGAAAATGTAGAGCATCATCTCCATTTTGAGAACGAAGAACAATGATGGTCTTCGACTCATACAATATAGAACAAATTGCAGCACCTTCGGTGCACTCTCCCACAATAGAGCTGGGTGCGGCGGATCGTGCATACAGGGGCGGAACCCCCGTATAGGGGTTGACACTGGTGAAGGAACTACAAGCTACCTGAATCCTACCTGCTAGTTACTTCTCCTACACCTTCCAAGGAGCAGGCAGAAGAAAGGGAAGCCAGAGACGTGAACGGAACTGACTTGATGCCAGTTCAAGTGATCGAATCTGTGCAAACCGGACACCGCAAATCAATCAAGGTGGAAAACAGACGAATGCTCTGCGGGATGAGATGAGATTTTTCATGGATGAGAACATGGGAACGGTGGTACCTCCAAGTGCGGCTTTTCTCAGAGAAATCAAACACGATCGAATCTCTGATGGTACGGTGTGGGGGAAACCCCGTCATACACGAACTGCGACATGCACTTCTAACTGTTTTCCGTAGCACAATAGACTAAGTTTATGTCGAAAAACATGTGGTTTCGATTTTAACAGAATCTGTGGCATTGGATCAGTATAGGGAGCTAGAATCTTCTATGATGAAAGGTCCATAAGACCAAGAGCTTGCGTCCTGATGTCAAGACGGTTAGATTCAACCATGTTGAGGCAGTTCTGTTCCCAGGACAGGAGCTGCAGGTATCATACAATATCAGAAAAAGGGCGAGAGGAAAAACATCATAGTTGCCTCCGCTTATTTACTCTGATTCTTTGTATCCTCCACCGACGCAAGAGCCTACGGATCTGGTGGCGTATGCAGAATCAGGTGGTCTCAAACTCTTAATATCACCTCGAAAATCGTTCAGGAATGCAGAAACCGTTTGAACTGTATTTCTAGATTCAATACGGTGGAACTACTCTGGGTACCTGGTCACTGTGGCATACAGGAATATGAAATCTCGGATGCTTTAGCGAAAGAGGGGTCAATCTCCCCTATGCCGGTACCGGAACCAGCAGTTGGAATATCAATAGCACCGACTAAGTCTGTCTTCAAAAATTGGGAACAAGCTTCCCACAATGACGGGTGGCAAAACCTAAACGCTGTTAGATCCGCCAAATTTTTCCTGCCAGAACCGAACATGCTTACCGCAAAGTTTATCCAATCGAAAAATAGGAGGACTTGCAGGAGTATTGTGAGCATTCTGACAGGCCATAATTCTCAAGCTGGGCATATGTTCAAAATAGGAATTAGTCAAGATTATAGGTATCCCTCCTATGAGGAAGCGGAATCCACGGAGCATTTCCTATGTGAATACCCCGCCTATGGACGCATCAGGCATCAGATCTTTGGTGCCGATGTTCTCCAGTTGCGACGGGTAGCATCACATCCACTAACGGAAGCCCTACAATACGTTAACGAATCCGGAATATTCCATTAGAGGGAGGTGGCGAGTACAAGGGGCGAACACGGACTGAGTGCTCAGAATCTGTAGCTTCTCCCCCACCACAGACACACACAAGTGTTGTCGTAGAGTATACCAAATGAGTTCGTGTGGCAGACGGTCAAACGCTGTTTCTAGTGCACTAAGTCTGCCGGAAAAGCCTTCAACACATCCAGTCAGTTTTACCTACTTATGGACCTCCCACCTATTTTTGACGCAGATCCTCAGATACTTGCGAACTGTTTCCCTTGAATAAACCACCCTGCAGTCCACGGAAAAGTTGAAATAATACTCCCTGATATATATTATATTTATGCTATGATTTACTGGACATACGTCAACCAAACCCGGATTTAGTCTTCAATCAAATCTTCTGATTATATTTATATTTAGTCATGTCATTATCACTGTTTCGGATTTTCCCATGATCAGATACGTCTTGAAAACTAGTTCCAGAATTTAAGCTTTCAGCCGCTTGCATTTCCGAACCACCCCATTCATTATAATCATTATCACCGCATTGAATTTTTATCGATCAATTATCATCAAGAAGCTTACCAGCTCACAAATGGAAGATAACCAAACACAAAAGGACAACATCTTTGGAAGCCTCCAAAAAACTTGTTTCCCAGACGATCGAAAAGATTGAGAAATACAAGTCTTGCATGGAGCAATCTGTATAATCGTAATTTAATCATTATATAAACTTACTTCAATAATCGATTAAACACTATGATTTGGCAGATCTCAGAGATAAAACCAAAAATCTTGAAAAAATGGATCTTGTGAATTGGTCCATGGATCGGCAAGATACCATAGCATCCCATTCTCTTCCGAGATGAAATTGCTCTGAGGAACTGGTTATGTTAATGACGGAGGAGCACTACCATCGAAGGTTCTGTGAAACCAGTGTCTCTCTTCTGTTCCGTCTTGAGTAAGACCAACTGGTCCCTATACAATAACGATCATCATCTCGAAACTCGACTTCAAAGAAAGAAACACACCAGAGCAAAAAAGATCGGCGGAATTCTTAACTTTTTTTAATCACAATCGGTTTCTTCTCAGCCTCTAAACTCGTGGATCACACACGATCAGCATAAAATAGAAGCCACCATTCCCAACCCCCATCATATATGCTGAGTATGCGATCGCGTTGTACAGAAGTGATCGTGACTTGGATATTTTTTTTTAAGGAGAATTGAAAAATATTTCAATCCCATACTCTCTCTCTATCCGTTTTACCTTAGATTCAAGTCAAAGCGTTTTAAGTTGAAATTACTGAAGATCACTCGATTGTTGCGTATGAGTTTACCTACCAACAATCCAATTAAATTAGTGGATCGTTACGAAAAGCAGGAAGAATGTGATTTTTTTCTTGGGGTTCAGATTGATCGTGTGGAAAGATTTCTGGTGTCTTTCAAGCTGGGGTCTTGGACTGAGGTAGCAAGATCACTGAAAAAAGACCAAGATCGCTGAGGAGAGATTTGACTCGATTTAAATGAGGAATGATAATTGAGTCATCACTTGTAAGGAGCCCAGTTACTGATCGTGTTGAGCCCCAGGGTCGTGTCAAGCATTCATCATTCATTCGTCATCAGCAAGGTCCTGGTTTAACTAGTTTCCGATAGTATCTGGGCAGTTGTAGTTTGGGTGATCAGGGCGGTTCGATCTTCTCAAAATTGATCTTCGCTCTGAGATAAGTTTCACATGTAAGAAATCCAGCACTATTCCAAAAAGCGACCATGTCCAGACCTTTTTTTTCCTAGTTCCTCCGATCAGTCACCTACATGTGTCTCTAATTTGCTAGAATCCCTTAACATCAAAGCAATAATCACTGCAATCATCACACATTCATACAACAAGATCCCCTGCCAAAAAACATACCCAATGGACACATGTAAACAACGTGCAATGATCGCGTGTGCTATTCCCATCTCAGCATTACTGCCGAAGAGGTGGTTTCACACACAGATCACTAAATTATGGGAACATGATAATCAAGAAGAAATGTAGCCGTAGGAAAACAAGTAATTATACCGACATTAGTGCCTTATGGTGATGACCTTCAGTGGACCACGCAGGCCCACCGCAACGTCAAAGAACTAACCGCTGACCAATGATCATGCCACAGTAGACCAAGTTGATGAGTCAAAGATTCAGAGGATTACCATCGGGTGGCTACCTAATAGCCGGTAGCTGGTCAACTTTTGACTCTTGCTCCCCAACCGCCGGGGAATCAAAATAATTGTGGGAATTATTCATACCAGGAAAATTATGCACAGAGACTCAATGGGATCTTACATATGTATGATGACGGTTTTTCGGACTGTCAAGTAGGCATATATTAGACAAATGGGAAGACTTTGAAGGTCACACAGACGGGAGACGACATACAGTCTCTTTTGGAGAAATTTGTTTAGATTAACATTTCAAAAACCAAGAAGAAATGGGAAATCACATGCCAGAGCGCATCTAATTGATCCGCATAAAGATCTCACTCGTAGTCACGGACGGTCGACTTGATTGAATCTATTTTTAATTGTGTAAACACTCGGCCCCAAATGTGTATTTGGAACCGTATGAATGGGCATGGAGCGCTGATTGAGTAATGTATTTACATAGATCGGCGTTGAAATGTACTTCACTGAGCTTCTCGATAAAAACGTGATTTAGGATGCTGGAGACGGCAATTTAAGATTTTATGGACCTCTGAAAACTTGCTATGCAAAGAACACTAACTTCATCTTTTGAAAGGCGAGTGACCTCTCCTCATTGGTAGCAAACATGTGGTTGTTTAGCTACAATAGATTTAGACATTTAGGCACAAAGTGCCGAACTCCTGTCTCAAATAGACTACCGACAAAAACACCTCCCTGTAGCGTCTAGAACTCTAAAAAAGAATTGTTTGAAACATTACCCCAGACCAAGCCTATTCATTGTATGCCCAAAAACCTCGTGGTTCAAGGAGCCTTTGCTACCCTGGCATCTCTCTTACCCATCTACCTCGGTTTTACCTTAAACTGCCTTAAGTGTAACGTGGCACTCGGTACAACGTCTCCTCCTGCTTGTCTGCTGAGCATGTGGTGGAGCAAGTGGATCCCGCGGAAGGACGACCCGAAAAAACAGCCCGGGCATCGTCCTCCCTGCACTGGAGAAGATAAATAGGACCCCAAGCCAAGATGGAACAGCATACGCCGAGGGCTTGCGTGGCCAATGGGGAGCTTGGTCTTTAGTATGCGAACTCTGAATACCTTGGGCAACTTCAGTTTAACATAAGATCCTTACCCTGGTGGCTAAACTAGCCAGGTTAAGCATTCTTCCCGGACTACTCAATTATTAAAAAACAAACAAACAATAGAAGAAAAGTGGTGATGCCAAGTGCATCATCGGGGGATGAGTTGCTGGCATCACGCCAGGGAACAGTAGCCATCGAGAGCAGCACACTCGGTGCCAGCCGTAGCGCTGCTGTGATGAAACCAATCGCAGGTTCCTCCCGGAACGAAGCGAGAGACGGACTAGTGGTTTCCAGCTTAGAATCTACTGCCGTCAAGCTTGGTGTAGCGAGTACCAGACACAATACTTCTAACCCGAAACCCTCCCTCCCCTCAGGGGTCGTTAGCGATTTTTAAACGGGTCGCTTACGATACGGGGTGTGACGTCCCCGAGGTGCCCGAGTAAGTACTTCTGCCCCCTAGCTGGCAGCGTACCTGCGTCCTAGGTAGTAGCCTCGAGAAAGCTTCTCGGTGAAGAGCGAACCGCGAATGACCGGTACACATCGGGACACACTGGGAGTCTCCGGAGCCGTTGACAACTCTTTGCCGGCGTCGACGGGGTGATGTGAGCGTAGCTCTGCCAAGGTGGTAGTTACGACGTGTATCAGGAGCCAGCCCCTTCGAGACCCTGGTCGAGAAGTGTGCATTGAACCGGTGTTAGTAGACCGCGTTGCCCCGAGCGAGCGCTGATCCGTCCGTGAATTCCGGGATCAGCTAAGCGTAGGTGAGGCCTCAGGGAACTGGGGTAGGGGCTGTATCCCCGAGGGTATACCCGTTCTTGACTATTGCGGCCCGCTCCCTTGCACACGATGCGCTGGTACCTTTTTCATGGAGAATATTCAGAAAATTATAAAAAAAAACGACGAAACAACAGACAAGGAGGAAGAGCTGGGTGCGTTTGGGCGGAGCACAAAAATTCGTCGTTCACCGCAACGATCAGTGCAAGAGCCAACGAGGGCTGATATACCCGATGAGATACCGGGGCGCCCAAATAAAGAGGAAGCCTCATCAAGTGGCGCGACTGGCCGTGCGGAGATGGCAACTCCATTACCTTGCAGTGCCCCTGTTTTGGAAGTAAGCTCAGTGAGAAACGCTAGTCCTGAGCAGATGGATTTGGACACAAATCGAGTGGAAGTGCATTCGACCGTCCTCGCTAGAGCCGAAGAGGAAAGGCTCATCAGAAAGTGCGCAGCAGTGATGAAACGTATGCGGTCGGCAACGTTCCTTCAGAGGAACGTCAGCAAAGGCGTCAAAAACGGGCTGATGGAACTGGAGGAACTACTGGACCGCATTTCCTTTTATAGACGTACGTGGAGAGCAGCGGAAGACGATTGTAGAGCAGAAACATTCGCACTCCCCGCTGAGAATGCTGCTTGCGTCAAACGGACCGCAGATAACCCTCTGCAAAGTGAACTGGGGAAAAAGCGGAAAGAGGACGACGTAGCCTGAAGGAGACTTTATCGAAGTAGTCTCCAAGGCCCAAAAAAAGAAGGCGAAAAAAGATAAAAAGAAACAACGGACTCCGTCGCCAGAGACACGTCTGTCCAAAAACAAGGAGGCTGCCAACCCAAAGCCAGTAGCGGAAAAAACGAGGAAACGAAGAAGGACTAGACCGTCGGCTCTGCTCATTAAGCCGACGGAAGGCAAGACATTTGCGGAAGTCCTTAGTGAAATCCGCTACAGGATGAAACCCGAGGAGAACGGAGCAGAGGTGTCTTCGATACGGAAAACGAGGAGTGGTGGAGTTCTCGTCGAACTGGGCCCAAAGACGACCAACAAGAGCACGTTCTGCGAAGCGGTCAAGGGGCTATTGGGGGAGAAGGCTTTTGTTTCCAGCCTAGAACCCATGTGCTCTCTAGAAATGAGGGATCTTGACTGTCTCACAGAAAAGGCCGAAGTAGAGGAGGCGCTAAAGCGTGAATGTCCAGAGGTGACCAATGCCCGGGTAGGTTTTACTTCTGTAAATGCTCGAGGCCAAAAGCTCGCTGTGATGGAAGTCCCCGAGCAATATGGGAGGAAATTCCTTAACAGCGGGTGAATCAAAATCGGATGGGTAGTATGCAGGGTACGAATGCGGATAGTCCCCACCAAGTGTTACAGGTGTCTGGACTATGGACACACGTCAGCAGCTTGCAAGGGTCCGGACAGGAGGACAGCATGCCGGAGATGCGGCCAAGCGGGTCATCAAGCGAAGACTTGCAAGGAAAGCGAGAGTTGTGTTCTCTGCAGGGATCGTGGCGCGTCTGGCGAAAGCGTCGCACACACTGCGGGCTCGGGACGGTGTCGGATCTTCAGGGCGGAATTGGAGAATGCTAGGGTGCAAACGCCATGATCCGCATTTTGCAAATTAACATGCACCGGAGTGCAACCGCTCACCAGTTGCTTGCACAGTTCGCTGTGGAAGTAAATGCTGATCTAGTGCTGATTAGCGAGCAATACCGAAACAAGGACCCGTCCTCATGGTATCTCGACTTATCGAGCACCGCTGCCATCTGGGTTCGGGACGACATTCGACTTCGTGTTCTTGCCGAAGGCCGGGGGGACGGATTTGTCTGGATCCGTTGTTTAGGGATAACGTTTTTTAGCGTTTACCTGACGCCGAATGAGTCGATGCCGGACTTTCGGTGCCGGCTTGATGCTCTGGAGGACGCCGTTTCGAGCAGGGAGGGACGAATCCTGGTTGGCGGTGATTTTAATGCCAGGGCTCTTGAATGGGGCATGCCTCAATCAGACTCCAGAGGGAAACGGATTCTGGAAATGGCGGCGAGAACCGGGCTCGTAATTTTAAACACCGGATCCACGCCAACGTTTCGGCGCCCAGGTTGTGATGGAAGCATTCCTGACATCACTTTTGCATCGGAATCTCTGGCATCATCGGTGTACGGGTGGCGAGTACTAGAAGACTTCTCGGCAAGTGATCATCAGTACATTGCGTTCGAAGTGTTTGACGCTACTTGCCGGCGAGCACCAACACGACGTTCCCCCTGCGTGTGGAATGTCGCGAGGGTGAATATCGGAAGGTTCCTCGAAGCTCTTGGAGCAGGTAGGGCCGCGCTGGGGGGCACTCCGGGGGGTGGTGGTGTCGCAGCTGACACCGTCGTAAATTCAGTGATGAATCTGATAACGACGGCGTGTGAGGCTTCCATGCCCCGGAGAGAGCCCAGGCCCAGGCTGTTAATGAGGTGAATGATGACCCGTGGGGACTTGGCTATAAGCTTGTCACTCGGAAAATCGGGGCTCTGCGGAAGCCCTGCATTATGAGCACCGACCAGATGGACCGCATTGTGCGGGCATTGTTCCCCAGACACCCTGTACGGATTGATGTGAATAGCGCGGAAAGCGTCGTGGATTGCCCTCTTTTCACAATGGGAGAACTCGAAGAAGCGGTTCTCACTATGAAAAACAGGAAGGCGCCAGGTCCTGATGGCATCCCGGCGGAAGTTTACAAACTGGTGTTCCGCCAACGGCCAGAATTGCTGCTCGAAGCGTTCAACGCGTGCTTGAAGGAGGGCATTTTTCCTTGTCGCTGGAAAGTGGCCAGACTCGCGTTGATCAGTAAGGTTAAACGAGACCCGGAGCTCCCGTCTGCATACCGACCGCTGTGTATGCTTGACACGGCCAGAAAAGTGCTCGAGAAGCTCATCAGGGGTAGACTCGCTGAAGCGATCCGTGCTGCCGGGGACTTATCCGCAAGGCAGTTCGGGTTCAGAACAGGGAAATCTACAGTGGATGCTGTTATGGAGGTCGTAGATGCGTTTAATCGAGCCGGGGCACACAGCCGCCGATCTCGACGGATAGTGCTCCTCATAACGCTTGATGTCAGAAATGCCTTCAATTCCGTAAGATGGACAGATATGCTAGGCACACTAGAGAACTCCTTTCACGTGCCAAGCTATCTCTTGCGGATATTGAGGGATCATCTGAAAGACCGCTCCCTGCTCTATGAGACGCTAGAAGGCCAGAGGAGGATGGAAACCACGTCGGGAGTAGCGCAGGGATCCATCCTAGGGCCGGACCTCTGGAACGCTTCCTACGATAGTCTGCTGAGACTCGATATGCCCGAAGAGTCGCGCTTGGTCGGTTATGCAGACGACGTTGCGGCACTTCTTGCCGGACGCACTGTTGAACAGGCGCAAAGCAGACTTGGCATATTGATGCGACGGGTAAGCGGTTTCAACCTTGCGCTGGAAAAAACCGAAGTAGTCATCCTGACCAGAAGGAGAATCCCGACCTTGCGTCCCATATCGATCGGCGAGTTGACTATAGAGTCAAAACCAGCGATTAAATACCTTGGTTTAATGCTCGACTCGAAGATGAGCTTCTTCGAGCAAATCAAAGCAGCCGCGGACAGGGCTACAGCAGGAGTCGCGAGCTTGAGTCGGCTAATGGCGAATGTGGGCGGCCCTATATCAACTAGGAGACGTCTCCTCATGGGAGCAACGCAGTCCGTCCTTCTCTATGGTGCGGAGGTATGGGCTGATGCCCTTGACAAGGAGGTGCATCGTAAACGCCTCGCTCAAGTGCAGAGGCGGGGAACTTTGCGAGTGGCGTCTGCTTATCGCACCGTCTCCGAACCGGCTGTGATGGTCATTGCGGGAGTGATCCCCGTTGCCCTCCTTGCCAAGGAGCGCAAAGCTATCTATCGCCGTAAGGCCGAAAACTTAAGAGAAGTGGTTGCCCGTGAAGAACGTCAACGCACCCTTAACGAGTGGCAACTTTCTTGGCAAAATGAGCCAAGGGGCAAGTGGACTGCGCGGCTCATCGACAAATTAGACCCATGGTTGAACAGAAAGCACGGTGAGATTGATCACTTCCTTACCCAACTTCTAAGTGGGCATGGAGGTTTTCAGTCTTACCTGCACAGGGTTGGGAAGGCGCGATCTCCTGATTGTGTGTTCTGCAATAGAGTGGCGGATGACGCTGAACACACCTTTTTCTCTTGCGAGAGGTGGGACGGCCTCCGCCAGCAGCTTTATGCAGACACAGGGGAGCTCTCTCCAGACAACATTGTCAGAGAGATGCTGAAGAGCGCTGGCAGCTGGAATCGTATTGCGCATTATGTTCGGGCTCTTCTTACTACGAAGAAGATTGAACTCGACCGGCAGAGGGATCGGACGGTAAGGGGTTCCCTGAACTAACAACTCCCTTCCTCCCCTCCCCTCCCGTTGGTGAAAGGAATTCCCTGACTTGAAGGCTCCCAAAGCCGGGAGAGCGGGAGGGCTAGCCCGAAGTAATGTGTCAAACGGTTCCAGGCTAGTTCTATGATGACAGGGAGGTGTTTAGTTGGTAGTTCGCCAGCGTGCTGTGGCGGGAGTCCAACACTCTGTGCGTAAACGCATTCACCTACCCTACTCCAAAAAAAAAAAAAAAAACCCGAAACCCTCGACGCCGGTGAATCCCTCAAAAGTAAATCCCGGCAAGAACGTCGGTCACCGGAAATCGGCTAAAAAGCGAAGGTCCTCTAGCGTCCTGCTCAAGAGCCAGAATCAGAAAGACATGCTTATTCTCAGGAAGATGCTTATAATAAGGAGGCCAGTACTGTCGACAAGCGACTGTTGGGGAATATAACAGTAAATGTCTGGCAGACGAGCAGAAAGCGAAGCCCAGCTGAGACGCAATCGATCTCAAGACAAGGTAAAACAAAAGCACAAGCGGAGCTCGGACGCTAAGCAACCTCTGGAGAAAAGCAAGCAGCAACAGCCAGCGAAACCATCTAACGACGTAGCCAGGAGCTACTTACGTGTGTCGTTGGCGAATGACAATTCCGCTAGTGGAAAACTAGCGCCGGAAGTGGCAGCCTGTGTTGAAGCCAGGCTCTCGGAGACGGTAATTGAGCATCTTCTAGACGCCAAAAGCGAACACACGGATCCATCCCCTGCTTTGATTCCTCTCAGGTGGTCCGTGGATTCCACGTTATAGCTTGCGAGGACCAATTCTCTCATAGGGACATTATCGGTTCGTGAGGAGGGCGTAACGCTCAAAGTCATCCCCCGGGATTCCTAGGAGATCGGTCGCTCGCATCTGTTTCCCGAAAATTCGCATGGATAAGAATAAGCTAAGGATAAGTCCAATTCTCGCGCCTTCAAAACCCCAGGATTCCCATAGACGACTGGGTTGTTATCAAGGAAGAGGAACCCCACACAAATAACTAACTTTTTCTACTCCATTTAAACGAATACTGGCTGGAGGCAAAAGTTGACTATAAAGTGCGATTCAGAATCAGGAAGGCAAAGGTAAAAGTGTTACGCTCTGTAAAATCGAACGACGACCTGGACCCAATCGACGCCGCCAAAGAGATGTTGGAGGAAATAAGGATCGACAGTTCGACGGGGATCGGCGAACCCCCACGCAAGCAAATCACGCCGAGAGTAACACAGATAAATCTGCTGCACTCGAAGTGTGCCTCGGCTAATCTCCTTGTGTTCCTCCTAGATGAAGACATCACCATCGGCTTGGATCGGAGGCGACCGAACCATCAAAGGGCTCCAAAGTAAATATTATAATTTATTCCAGAGCACAGGAGACGCTGATCAGGACACACCTAGAGCTTGCATCCTCGCGAGGAGGATCAGTTCCACCAGAAGAACTAGAACATTTGACGAACCCCATAGCAACAAAGAAGACCAACCTGTTGATAGGCTGCGACGGCAACTCGGAAATCAACGAGAGAAGTGAGTCAATCTTTGATTTTATTATTACTACAAACCTATCGGTGTGTAACAAGGGCAGTACAACAATCTTCCATTTTCCCAGCTCGGAGAGCTGTGACAGTTGATAGGAAGCCTTTGATATCACCCTACTAACCGACAAGGGAATTCTTAGGGTGGAGAGTGTCTGACCAGAGACCCTTCTCAGATCACAGTTGGATACTTTTCAATCTAGACCTCGCCACAGAGGTCTCCAAATCCTCCAGAGACGAATTAAGGAAAAAATCTCCGGTGCGCAAATTTGCAAGATTGGTACGACAGACGAACTGGAGTCAAAGATCGGGGCTCTGGAAAAGGCATTCGATACCGCCAAACAAATTTGTACATCGCTACCACTTTCGACCACTGATCCCTTCTGCTGTAAGTTCCGAATATAGAAAAGACCTCTCTTTCTCTCTCTCTTTTTTTTGCGAAAATTTGCTTTCAAGGCATATGATCATATGATTGAAAGTTAATTCTTAAATTTACCACACTTTTGGCGGCAAATTAAAGAAGAACTCAGGCAAATAAATCACTTAATTAAGAGAGGAGTTCCACCAAAATTCCCAATATCATGCGCCATGTGACGTCCTATATCACTACCACCCAAAATTTGAAATTCTGGTATAAACTGAGCAGAATATCATCATGGTTTGTTCAAATTTTTCTGGTTGGTCAACTTCTAAAGATGGGTCTAAGTATACCTTTTTGCATCTCCCAATTTCCCATAATTTACAATCAACGCTAAAAGGCGTCACAAAACACTAATCGAACGCTTAGATCTCAATTGCATGCGAGAGGCTAGAAGCTCTCATAGTCCTATCAAAGTAACTGAAAGGAAGACCAGGGTCAGAAAAAATGAGGCACCGAGAAATGTCATAAAATTATGCCGACCTAGATGGAAGCGTGAGAGAACGTCTTCTACTGGAAGAACTCACGGAGCTGGATGTAGTACTCGCGGATGTGATGAGTTCACACACTTTCAGAGGAAGAAAAGATTTGACATATGTTAGTCAGAAGTTAGCGGAGATTATTCTCACAACCACTACTAGGCAATCTGGGTGAGGATCTCGCAGGTTACCCGAATGAACCGTGAAAACTTTTGAGGGGACGTTTTCCGCGGCGTTTCCCGTCGTATCTCTGAATGTCAGTCAGAGCAAAAGTCACCCAGAGTACCAATTGGGTGACGGAAGCACGCGATGCTACTATGCACAGAAGACGCCTGCTCTCCAGGGGGGCGTACATGCAAAACGGGAGGGTAAATTTTTTTTCATCAAATATAATCATGTGGGGTATCAAATTAAAGGTCTCGGTTAGTACTTTTCAAAGCCGATCCTAGTTTTGACATTTGATGGAAAGATGGGGAGTGCGGGGGATTAAAAGTGATCATTTCTTTAAGGGGGCCATTCTCAGAAACTACTTAACCGAAAAATCTGAAAAAAATCAAGAGGCTGCCACTATATGATCCCTGGGTTCCGAAATACCTTCCATACCGATATCTTTTCAAATAAAGTTGATAATAGTATATTACTATAATATTTTGCCATTGGCTGGAAACCCCTAGCACCTCAAAATTTTGCAGAGATTTAGGCTATAATGTAGAGCATGATCTTACCAAGTTCGGTGGAAATCGCACTATTACTAACAAAGTCAGAATACGCCAAATTTGTTGCTTCTTTGAAAATTGAAGACTATGAATGTCAATATCACCCGCAAGTGGATCCTCTCATATAATATATAGATATATTACGTACTGCGTACTAAGAAATACACAAAATCTTTCATACCTGAAGCGTCCAGTTTCTGGTTTCCCGACTTTTTAAAGAATATCTTCCAACTCGGTGAAATTTTCGTTTTCAAGTCCAAACCATACTTCGTGCAATCGTCACACATGCATCTCACAACAATCAATATTGAAGTCTAACCAGCTTATAGCTCTCCACAGAAGGAAATAAAAACAACTCCTACTCACTTCAAATCAATTAAAAAAAATCTTTTCTTTTAATGCGCCATAAAACCCTTTGAGATAACAATATCAATCTAGTTAAAACGATTTCAGTCAACATAAAATCAATTCCAAATTCTCTTTAATCTACAGAGCGCATAGCCTCCAAAATCTATCAACATTCCTATCTGCGTCTCATATCAACCTGTCACATCATTTCAAATAAATTGCACCTTGAAGTATCTTTTTTTCTGGTATCTTACCTGGTTTTCTTCGACCAGACGTGATTTTTATGAGCGGTCACAGTGCATTAATAAGAATTCAAAAATACAGAAGGGCCAAAAATGTAAATGGAGGAAAAATCTAAGAGTCCAAGAGTCCTTAGTGACTTTTGTGTTTCAGAGGGAAAAAACGGATAGCGTCGACCGAGATGTCTCCTCTGAGTTTTTTCTGTACTCACAAGATGCTGACAGACAAAATGTGGTCCATTTTTGTAGTCGGAGATTTTTTTTAGTCTATTGTTGGTGAGGCTTTTGTTCTTCTGTAAAATGTTTTCCCAATGCTACTCCTACCGGAGATAATGGTCTATAAATGGTTTTCACCTATTTTATGATGTCTAGTGAAAAGGACATACATGTTTGTATGGGTTTATATAATTTTTCGTATCTGGAACTCATCATACATATGTAGTAGATACAAACATATCTTGAGGATATACTCACAGTTTTCGAAGGTTTATTAATTGTCTGTTAGGAGCGTCCCAAGAAAATCTTTCATTTGACTTTTGCTATCAAAATTTCTGTAAAAAAAAAAAAAAACAAATGTTTAGCTAATTAGTAAATACATATCCGCTATAATCTACGTGAAATTGAAGTAAGTTTCGGCACAAAATGCAAACAAAAGCATTTCGAAATGGCGCAATTTTGTTAACTGTCATTCGAAGTGCACCAAAATGCGCAGATTCACTCCTCTAATTTACTGAAAACTGAAACTTTACCCTAGAATTTAAAGTCAAAGAGAGAGGTTCCCAAGAGATGCGGGCGAAGGTTTTACTGACAAGAGATTATCACAGAATGTAAGAAGATCACCACGAAGAAGGAGGTTCGTCAAATCGCCAGAAAAGGGGTTCGAACTAAGTGGTTTACTTCATCGGCGCTTACACGCCAGACGTCAAAATCAAATTGGTGACGAAAGCGAGGGTAAAAAGTAGATTTAGGAGGTAGGTAATGTTGAAGTAATGCCACCTGGATATAGTAACATAACGCCCACTTGTAAAAGCACGAATGACATGTCCAAGCAATACAAGAAATATAGGGCTGATGACCACACTAGCAAGAAAGGGTCCAAAAATCTTATACTATGCCGACGACGAACATTAGGAGACATGTCCTGCTCGAAGCACTTGTAGAGTTAAATATGGCCCTCTGGTACACGCGAATGCGACAAAGACAAACATATTTTCTGTTAGTTGCCCTAGTTGTTGGCCCTGGCCGTCTGGTTGGATTGGCTGCTGGTGTCAGTTCGTTAGTCGTGGGCGAATGTATGCAGATCACCGTGCCTTCGCTCGTATTGTCTCGCTGAAAAATGATTGACCTTATATCTTCAACACGAACGTCTTGTCAGTCCTACATACATATGACCCAGTTTGGTCCGTCATAGGGCGTGTTCATATCTTTGAAGGCAAACACCGTATCATCGAGTCGTTTTGGTAACAGCGAAAGGCTGGAAGGTGGAAAGGCGCAACCCAACCGTTCACCTACAGATGATATGGAGTCGCCTGTTGACATTCCGTGCCTGCCCAGATGTGGCTCAAATTCGTGGCCCTGATCATCGGTATTACGTAGTTGGCTGCCAAAACGACAAATCCAGCTCTCGTCAAAAATGCGAGCAGCCGTTTCGGCTTCCTGGTCAGCCATAGGAAAACCCTCCAGCCACGGCGAGTATCAGTCCACGTATGTAGGACAATATAGGTTTCCCCCCAGACTAAGGTAAGACGACTATGTCTACGTGTACGTATTCGAAACGGACCGACGGTGACGTGAAGTGGCCTGGAGTTGATTGTACGTGTCAGTTCACCTTCGATTGCTGGCATTGCAAACGCTTCGGTCCATACCCTGGTTTGAAGAAGAAGGTGCAGGGTATTCCCGGATGTGACAGTCCTTGCGCGTAGGTGAATCCGGATTTTTCGAATTCCGGCATGATGAACGCCCGATCTGTTCCAGTAGAAGTGTCGCAATCGACTTCGATGATTTTGCCCGGTTGCTTTTTATGTTTCAACCGAGGGTCAGACTCATCCTGTAGTAGCTGATGCCTGTCAAATTTGGTCATTCTTCCCTCGCGAAAGTCTCATAACCGATTGGAACCCTCAGAGTTTCTACGCGTGACTGTGCGTCGGCAACGATGTTGTCTCTGCCAGCTGGATATCCGTTGTGAATTAGCTTTTGGTCGGTAAAAAGCTCGCGGTCGATTGCGCTATAATTTTTCTCCGCAGCATTTTGTTTGCGCGGAAAAAATCCTAGTGGTTCCCAGGAGTTACGGTTATTCTGTTCCAGTAGTGCTCCGATCGCAAAGGTAGACTTGCGGTACATGAGTCCAAGGCAGGCGTCGGGAAGCGAGTGTGCAAGCAGTGCAGTGCTGGAAAGATCACTCTTCGCTTTCTCAGAAACCTTACCTTAGTTGCTGTCCAAACTATGGACGCCTTACCTTTAACGTTGCCCTGTGTCAGGCCGTTGAGTGGAGTTTGTTTCCTCGCCACGTGGGTTTTACAGTTGCTGTAAAAACTGAGTGACGTGATATCCATTTGTGCATACAGATGGCGTCCATCGCCAGAAAAACTTTCTGAGAGAGGCCTTGTATCTATAATGGACCTGACATACGTGCCGGATTAATCGGGAGAGTCAATTTTAATGTTTATCAGCTATATACCCACGATAACTAAATAATCCGCATGCAGGTCGTTTAGTGCTTGTTTGGATGAAGCATTCTGAGGAAGGCACATTTACGAAGGTCCCCATGACCGATGTACCGCTACAATCGGAAGAGAATAGATCAAATTCAAACGTGGGTTTTGGAGCTAGACTTGGTGGTTGCAAATATGGGAAATGTGCCCACCTTTCATGGGACAGGTTCGAACTCAATAGTCGATCTGACATAAGTGAGTACCACATTGGGGAGGAAAATCGCATGGTTTGCCAGGGAGCATTCTGCTCATAGCGACCACCGGGCAATTTTCCTCCAGATCGAATGTGGGCCATGCGGCGTTCCCGTGGAGCTGGAAATCAAGACTGGTCCATGAAAAAGTTGTAGAGGATCTATTCATAGAGAGGTGATGCGGCTTCAGAAAAGGTAGAGCAAATAATGAGACGCAAAATGAGAGCATGTGAGGCTGCTATCCTGAGGTGGCGAGTCCTTGCAAAATGGCCGTCAAACTATTCGTGGAATGAAGCGATCACCGAGTTGCATGGTTTCGAGCTAGAAGGATCGAGAGGAACACCACACTTCAACGAGAAGCAGCAAGTACATGGGAGAGGTAGGCTTAAACAGGCTATACTTACCAACAAGCGAGAATGCTTCAAGGAACTTTGCACAGAGGCAAACCACAGCCCATGG
The DNA here is from genome assembly GCF_905115235.1 of Hermetia illucens. NCBI lineage: Eukaryota > Metazoa > Arthropoda > Insecta > Diptera > Stratiomyidae > Hermetia > Hermetia illucens. Next base: position 10,717,336 of record NC_051852.1, read on the forward strand.
GGAACAGCATACAACGTGGTTATGAAGAAGATAAGAGGGTGAACACCACAAGTGACGCTCTTCCCCCTGGATAAAAGGAGGCGCAGAAACATAAACAAGCATTGGACGTTACCTGCGGTAACTGAGGAAGGACTTGCGCATATTTGCCGGAGAATCGGTGATAACAAAACTCTCGGTTTGGATGCTGTTCCCAATAGAGATCTAAAGCTAAGCTAAACTCACTGTTAAGACCAAACCCGACTGGGTCGTCAGTGTATTTGAAGCAGTTTTCCCCGATCGGCGGAAGAAGAAAAAACTACTTTTGCTCCCAGAACCCAATAAGTAACCAGGACATCCATCATCACCATCGCAAGATTTGTCTTATAGACACCATAGGAAAGATACTCGAAAGGGCCGTCTACAATAGACTTCTCTTTATCATAGAATATAAGGATGGACTATCGGAGCGGCAATTTCAATGTCGACAAGCCCACTCAAGGATGTCATCCAATAAACGCTGTGCCGTGATGACGTTGGACGTCAAAAATGCCTTCAATTCAACCACTGGCTAAAACGAATGTCCCTAGTTATTTGGCTAAGCTCCTCGAAAGTTACCTCCCGAAGAGAACACTTTGATACGATACGAATGGGAGATCCAAATAGTACACTGGCCCAGCAGAAGTACCACAGAGCTCAGTGTTGGGTCCTCTCCTGTGAAACGTGATGTATAATGAGGTCCTTGCCCTTCCCGTGCCAAAGGAGGCCACGATAATTGGTTCAGATGATCTAGTCGCGGTTGTCGCACTAAGTAACCTGAAGACGTTGAAGTGAAACCATTAGTGCCATGCAGTCGCAGATTACTTGCGACCGGAGTAATTCGCTCCACATATTATACGCGGCACCTGTATGGGAGGAAACACTAGCGTCTGAGAGTAATCAGCGGGGAGTAAACATGACTTACCGCTTAGTGGCGCCAAGGATGTGCAACGCTTTCAGGGCAATCTCAGGCGAGGCAGAGTCTGTTATTGCGGGGATGATCCCGACGGACATTCTGGCAAATGAGACGTACGAAAAAAGGAGAATGAATCCACCTGAAAAGGATACAGAATACCGAAAAGCAGCAAGGCGAGAGTCACTGGAAAAGTGGCAACAACGGTGGGATGACTCGCAGAGGATTGGCCGATCCTACACTTTGATTGTCCGTATTGAGGAGTGGATTCAGTGACGTCACGGTGAGATTAACTACCATCTGACGCAATTCCTGCCAGGACATGGTGGTTATAGGAAGTATCTGCTATGCTCCACTGTCCACGATTTTGCATGGAGAGAAGGAGCCTGGAAAACTCTCTGAAAACGAGCATAAGCCTGGAGAACATCATCAGAGAAATGCTAAACTCAGATGGAAACTAGTGTAGTGTGAACTCCGCAATCAAAAATATTTAGGCGGAACGCGCAAGGATAACGCGAAGAATGGAAGGTTTGGTCGTTTAAAAGGCAGTTCTCCCCACGCTTTGCGGCGGTTTCACGGGGAAGGAAGAAGAAGAAAGTGGAGATGGTTTTAGTGGGTTAGAATCCCACACACTGCTACAACCTGGCGCGGCAGTGTCCTTCTAAGAAAAAAGAGGCAGAAGGACAGACAGTAAACCGATTTTAATAAGATTTTGTTTTACACAAAGACCTTAAAAGGGTCGAAATTTGAGGTCCATTTTTGTCCGGTCAAGGTAAGAAGAAATAGGTTCAAAAGTGAAAATTGCGACTACGATCTGGAATGGTAAAGAGAAGAAGAGAGGCCTGTATTTCACAAGGGGTCCATTCATTTGTGCTAGAACTACATGATTCAGATACTGACTATGAGGTACCTACTTCTCCTTAAATCGTTTCACTAACTGCAAACCATATTTTCGCTGGATAACGCGTCATTCCACATTCATGCAATTACCTATCTCAGGGGCTGAAAATTGATTCCTGAAGCAATCATCAGATGTAGGTGTATAACATTAATCTTCATTTTTCCTGCCATTATTGCTCCACATAGTTCCAATCGTGCACACGACCGGTCTGGGCAATTTTCAATGTTCCCGTTTCAGTTACTTTTTTGTATCTTCTAAAAATATCTGAAGAGGTCTCTTCACATTAAACAATTATCAATAATGCTTTGCTCCCATCTCCATTCCAATTCTCTCCAATTCGTTTGTCCATTTAATGAAAAAGGAATTTTTTAAATATACAATTTCAAGTGTGCTTTTCGAACCTCCTTCAAAGTTCAAAAAGATACAGAATAATGATGCCGCAATAATATATAGTTGGAACGATCTATTCTGGTTTCTTATTTTCCAAAAGATGAATTCCTCCGGTCCTCTTGCCTCGGGGAAGGAAGCAGAGCAAACGATTATGACTGATGTTTTGGAAGTGACACACCTGCGGAAACATGAAAGCCACCTTTGTTGTCTTTCAATTTGGAAGTAATTGTTGGACGTGATAGACCAGCAGTTAACTGGCTTTCTAGGTGATTTACTCAAGTACTCTTGGGGCTTTTTTTTGGTTCGGCAAAAAAGTTTAATTTCTGTACACTTATAGGTAAATATTGGGTGATTATGGTTTGGAACGCCGGTAAAATAGTTTTGAATGCCACAGAAAAAAAGATCGTTCATCAAATACAGTTTAAGAGGAAATGGTTACAATAGTTCAGATAAAATAAATGAGGAAGGTATGGTCTCACGAAAAAAAAAATTGCAGAAGAGCCTCATTAGGGTTAGGTTGAGCAAGTCGACGAAAATGATGCTTGTTTTGCGGGAAAAGGTATTAAATGGAATGAAATATATATCTATATATGATCATCATCATCAACTTAGATTTTGGCAGACGAAAACTTCACACCCACCAGTTTAAATTGAGGACCTTCCTCCCCGTTCTAACTTTCATTGGTTCACAGTAGATATTTAAACTTATGTAAGCTGTCAGTTGCCGAAACGGGCGGAAAACCAGAAAGGCCCTCAAAGGAGTCCTGATCAACTGACACTGAATTACGTCCTTGGTGGTTTAACACGAGTACCTGTCAAGTTGACCTAATCCCACGGTCTTCTTAAGACACGGAGTGATTTTTGACTACAGACCTCCGCTGAGACAAGCACAATGGTACCAAATCTCTACCGAACTTTGGAGTACGGCGCAAATGTTGAAACGCAACATCATCCATGGAACTCCCACTTGGGGGATAATCGATACAACCGAGCTGAAAATACATAAACCAGGAATACTCCTGAGACATGTAAATTCAGAGGACTATCCCAGTTCCCATGGTACCAGGATACCCTTGGTAAGGTTTCGTGACCGAAGCCACTTTAGATGAGCCTTCGTGTAGCCTCAGGTCTGATCGCCCTAATTAAACCTTGGAGCTACTGCATGACGGTCAGCAAGACACAGTGATTGCAGCGTTTCCTGGTGCCAGAGAGAGCCCCAACTGAGATTAAGGGGAAATATCAGAGGAGAATACAAACCGACGGGGTTCGACCACGTCCATTGTCGTTATATCGTAAAAGCGTGTATCGATGAGCACTTCGAAGAACCTATACTTCTTTGAAAGGTTTTGTCAAAAACAAAACTTTATTAAAGTTGGTTCGACCGTATTGATTCATACAAAATTTGGTGGGAAGTTTGGAGCTGTGAACTTCCAACCAATGTTGTGCGTTGAACTTAAGGGGCGTCTCCATACACGCGTTCTTAGCACTGAAACTACAGTCATCAAGATAAGATCATCCAGAGAAACAACCTCAAACAAACTCCATGGAGAAAATAAAAGGACCTCCATGGGCGGTCCAGCCTCCTTCATCCCAAAAATTTCGAGAACTCCTTCAAGCATTCGAACCCAATCACAATTCGAATAACAGTTCCTCAATATCATTAACTCACCCATTACTCTTATACGATCTTTCTGTTGTAAAGAAGTACTTTACAGTCATTCTTTACAAGGTTCTTCAAGAAAAACGAGAGATCTGAACATTGAAACCGGACGCAAAAGTTTTGGGAAGGCCAGGGTTTACTTTCATTTTGGTTTCTCTGCGAAAGCAGCTCAAGCTACGGGAATAAGGCCTTACATTCCTCGAAATTTTTTTTAGATTGACCCCTCCAAATGAGATTATTTCGCAATCAAAATCGAACATGAAACTAGCCAAAGTGATACGACTTAATAGAAGACATTGGTTCACACTTGAAAATGAGGTGTCAAAAAGTCCCCATAAACTCTGCAAACTGCTGAAAATGGAAATTTCAGCAGGAACCTAAATTTTCTACCTATATAATAAATCGGACTTAACCATTTAAAGACCTTTTGGATAGTATGCCCTAACAACCTTCAAGATTCCATGTCACGTTATCAAGAACTTGAAAAACGCCTGGTGAACCAAAACCCATAACCCTGCTGCCAAACCCTATCTTCACTTTCCAGCGGTAATTGCTGGCAGTTCTTTTTAACGGAAAACTTCAGATGGAGAAAGCAAATGGCAAATTAAAAATGAAGTAAACTATATCAAGGGCCTCCAAGTTTAGGGCTGAGTAGGGCTTACAACCCTACACGGCCGACGACCTATTACAAACCATAGAAACCGTCTCTTTCTGTGGGAAGAGTAGGTGAAAATTTTTACGTATAAAGTGTTGGACTCCCTCAACGTCACGCCGTTGAATTACCAACTAAAAACGTCCCCGTCATTAGAAAACTAACCTGGAACCATTTGACACATTACTTCGGGCTAGCACTCTCACTCTCTGTCAAAAAAAGAGCTCCACTGTGTCGGCATAAAGTTGCTGGCGAATCTCATCCAACATTCTACAATAGAAAAAGATGTGATCGGCGGCGTCCACCACTCCAGTACAGAACACACAAGTCAGGGGATTGTGGCTACCAAACTAACCTGGGACTATTTGACACATTACTTCGGGCTAGCCCTCTCACTCTCCCGGCTTATGGAGCGTTCCAGTCAGGGAATTCCTTTCACCAACGGAAGGGGAGAGGAGGAAGGGACTTATTAGTTCAAAGAACCCCTTGCCATCCGATCCCTCCACCGACACCGAATTTACGACAGTATCAGCTGCAACACGACCACTCCCCGAAGTACCCTCCAGCGCAGCTCTGCCTGTTCCAAGAGCTTCGATGAGCCTGCCGATGTCCATCCATGGGACGTTCTACGCGCAGGAGGAACTTCAAACGCGATGTATTGGTGGTCACCAGGCGAGAAGTCTTCCAGAATTCGCCACCCGTTCACCGATAGCTCCAGTAACTGCATCCCGCAGAGTCGTAGAATACCTTTTACATGGTATGATATCAAAACCATTCTTGAAAATGTTGACACCCAACCCGTATCAGGCCATAAGTCGACCCCCTAGCTTATAAAAAATTGCCAATGACAACGGACTGCAGAATATCAAACTAGTGGCGTCACACTATTGGGCGGTAAAAGTACCTAATTTGCGCGGAGAAGGATTCAAAAACAAATATGGGTCTCCCAGAAGAAACCACTATCGGTCCGACGCCACCCGTAAAGCTTCCCGTCTCTGTACTCGCGCAATACGTTTACGATATACCTCCCTGCCAAGAGCGTCAGCCCATACCTCTGCGCCATAGAGCAGGACAGACTGCGTTGAACTCATCAGAAGACGTCACCTGCTAGACGTAGAACCCCCAATAGTTGCCATTAGTCTACTTAATGCCGAAACTTCAGCTGCAGCCTTGTTCACTGCTGTTTTGATTTGCTCAAAAAAGCTCATCTTTAAGTTGAGTCAGTCCGAGGTACTTTACCGCTGGTTTTAACTCGATTATCGACTCGCCGAACGATATGGGACGCAGGGTCGGAATTCCATTTTTAGTCAGGATGACTACTTCGGTTTTTTCCAGTGCATGATTGAAACCATGAGTAGTCATCCACCCGCTTACCCGACGCATCAATATGCCGAGTCTGCTTTGTGCCTGTTCGAGAGTGGGTCCAGCAACAAGCGCCGCGACATCATCTGCATAACAGACCAAGCGCGACTCTTCTGGCATGTCGAGTTTAAGTAGACTACCATAGATAGAGTTCCAGACTCCTTCCCTAGGATGGATCTCTGTGCTACCCCTGACGTGACCTCCATCCTTCTTTCTTACGAAATTGACACTCCTTCCAATCCATAGAAGGTTTGCCACATCTCGATGCCCTCCTGGGCATGGAGACTCTGCAGGCAGTCGTTATCAGGTTCATAACTGAATTTACGATAGTGTCGGCTGCAGCACCACCGCCCCCAGGATTACCCTCCATCGCGGCCGTATCTGTTCGAGTTTCGACAAACTTCCCGGTATTCACTTTCGCGACGTTCCATGCACAGAAAGAGGCGCACACCGAGAGTTTGTGTCCACCACTTCGAAGGGAATGTATTGATGGTCGCTTGTCGAGAAGTCTTCCAGAACTCGCCACTCAAGTGTTCTAGCATTGAAGTCACCCCCGACCAAGATAGTGTCCTCCAAAGCATCAAGCCCGTGTCGAAAGTCCGGCATCGTCTCATTCGACGTAAGACATGAAAAAAATCCCTGGGCACCGAATCCAGACAAAGCTGTCCTCTCAGCCTTGGGTAAGAACCGTAAGGAAGGTGCCGTCCCGAACCCAGACGGCAGCGGTACCTGATATGTCAGGGTGCTATGAAACTGGTTCCTTGTTTTGGTACTGCTCCCTGATGCTCACTCCGCAGCGAACTGCGCTAGCAACTCGTGAGCGGTTGCACTCCAGTGCATACTGATTTGTATGATGCGAATTATGTTGACCGGGTCCTAGCTGTTTCCAATTGTGCTCTGAGAACTGACACCGCCCCTAACTCGCAGTGTGCGCAACGTTCTCATCAGTCGAGCCACGGTCCCTGCATAGGACTTAGCGCTCCTTTTAATTGCAGGTGTTCGCTTTAGGACCTGCCTGACCGCATTTACGGCATATTGCAGATGTGTGCCGATAATTCAAACCTCTGTAACATTTGGATGGGGCGGCCCGGATTCGTATCCTACACACTGTCCAATCAATTCTTATTTTCCCGCTGTTTAGAAGTTTCCTCGCGTATTGCTCGGCACCACAGCGAGTTTTTGGCCTCGGGAGTTCGCAGAGATGATACTAATCCGGGCATCGGTTACCTCCGGACATTCGCGTTTGATGACCTCTTCTACCTCGTTCTTTTCTGTGAGGCAGTCAACGTCTCGGATTTTCAGAGAACACGTGGGTTCCAGGCTGGAAACAAAGTTTTTTCTCCCAGAAGCCCCTTGACTACTTCACAGAACGTAACTTTATTTATTGTCTTCGGGCCTAGTTCGACTTGGACTCCACCAACCATCGTTTTACGAATGGAAGACACTGCTGCTCCGTTACCTTCGGAGTTAATCTTATAACGGATTTCACTGAGGACTTCCGCAAAAGTCGGCTTAGTAAGCAGAGCTGGCGGTCTAGTCCTCGTTCGTCTCCCCACCTTATCTTTTGGTGCTCCGTGCTTTGTGTCCGCCTAAATTTTAGGCAGATTTTCTGATGGCGCGACGTATTGTTGTCTCTTGTTCCGCTTCGCCTTCTTCTTTTGAGCCCTGGAGGGCACTTGAATGAAGTGTCCTTCAGATGTCCCTTCTTCCTTTCGTTTTTCCCCAGTTCGTTTTGCAATGGGTTGTCTGCGATCCGTTTGATACCCGTAGTGCTCTCACCGGGAGGCGCGTTTGTGCGTTTGTGCTTCCTGCCGATTTTCTCCTACTCTTGATGTCCCCCTATAATATGAAATCCTGTCCAGGAGCTCCTTCAGTTCCATTAGCCCGTTTTTCATCCCTTTGCTAAGGTTTTTCTGGAGGAACTTCGCAGATCGCATGCACTTCACAACTGCCGTGCATTTTCTAATAAGCCTTTCCCCTTCCGCTTGCGTCAGCCCTCTCACTTGGCTTATATTCGAAACCATTTAGTTAGTTTCGACAGTTTCCACTGTGCCTCTTTCCGAAAGTGTTATAACTGTGTGGTGTGGTCTAGGTTCCTGTTTCCGTTGCAGATGCCGCATCACTTTGCGGGTCCTCCTTTCCTTCTGCGCGTCCCGATGTCTCGTCGGGTATTTCAGCCCTTGTTGCGTCCTTCGCTGGGTGCTGAGGCAAGTGGCGCATTTTCATGCTGCGAATAAACGCAGCCAGCTCACTTTCCATTACCACTATCTCCTCGTTTGATTTGTTTTTGTTCGCCATTTAAGTTGTTTACCAGCGCATCGTGTGCAAGGAAGTGGGCCGCAATAGTCAGGAATGGGTATACCCTGGGAGACCAAGCCCCTATCGGGAATTCCCTGAGGCCTAACCTACGATTAGTTGATCCCGGAACTCACGGATGGATCAGCGCTCGCTCGGGGCAACGCGGTCTACCCTGATACACGCCACAACTACTACCTTGGCAGAGCTAGGCTCACATTACACCATCGACGTCCACAAGGACGACTCCGAGGACTCCCAGTGTGTCCCGGCATGTATCGGCCATTAGTAGTTCGCTCTTCACCGAGGCTTCTACCTTAGACGCAGGTATTCTAAATTTCATTTCATGAAGGCGCTATGTAGTCCTTTCAGGCTAAGTTGGAAGACTCAAAGTCGCTCGCTTGCTTGTTCAATGCGTCCCCAGTTAAATGAAAAATTCCTTTGAATATTCAACTCAACTAGGAGCTATGTAACCTTTATTAGATACTCACAGCAATATTCAAATATTGATACCAAAAACCAACTTGACTACCATAAGCCAAACTAAAAGGCGTGAACTAAACATCCAAACAACTCCATGGCTACCAAAATCAATTTTTCTACGAGAATTTTTCGGTCATCATGCCTACTTCCATCCACTCTAACAAATAAGCCCAACTACCTGTCCAATCTGTAGACATAAAATATTAAATGGTTTTTTTTTTCAACCTTGTTTCCTGCATTTCACTAAGAAACGCGTACCTTGACCGCCTATTGAGCCCTGGTCCCTGTCTACATGCCGGACTAGGTGTCTTTACACAGAGCAATTAGCATAATCGTGTTTCCTCAACGGTCTAGAACGCGACTTTCCTAAGAGTCTCCCGGTAGGACGGCGGAATAACAATAAATAAACAGAAAATCTAAAGAAATACTTCTTGAGGGCTACACCGGGTCGAGTTTGTTCTTCATTAAAATCCCATAACTCTCGACTTCATCTCAAGGTCCATAAAAGAAAAACGAGATTTTGGAGGAAAAAAATGTAAAGGTCATAATACATTTCCTGTTCCTCGAAATTTTGGTAAGTCATTAACACTTTCTTCTGGAATGTTTGCTTCTGATCAAGGGGAATTGTTTGGTAACAAACCTGAACAAATTAGGCCCTGATTCTGAACGAGAATAGTTGGGGCTCAAAAAGATACTTGAGCCGGAGAGAAAACTTTAAATTCCGGATCAGAATCTCATTCAACTGGAAAATCCAAAGGTAACTCAGAATCCGAAAGAATAACCGCACGTGACCACCAACTTTAGGAGTCACGAATAGATACATTCCGAAGGCAACCCAAGATACATAATTCATATCCATCTGAGCTCATTAAGCCATCAATTAGTACGCAATATCGACTTTGCACTACTATTCTCAGATAGATAAACACTACCTAAAACAACACCAGTTAACATAATAACGGCTGCCGCTTAGGAAGCAATTTGGATTCCGTGTGCCTGGCCCCTTTCCCATTCAAAGGCTCATTGAAATGCAAAATATGTTGGTACCTCTGAAATTTGGTCTGTCCAATTTCAGCACATGGTCTAACGTCTCCATGAATGAATCATGTTGATTCGACACTAAACCGACAAGTGGACACACCAGATAACACATGGAAGCAACAAGTCATATCACCTGAAGCAAAAACCAACTATTGTTCGGTGAAGAATTAAACTCTGGTTGCGAACCTGAGGTTCCGAAGCAGCGAATCTATGTATGGTTTGCTTGCCACACTCTGAATGATCGGTTTTACAGACATTTACGTGATTGTGTCACTAGGCAGTGATCGGTCTTGAATGCAAATGCGTTCTAGATGAGAATTCATAATTATTTTACAATGCATGCGAATACGTCAATCGATTGTGAGCGCTGGTGACCCTGGGGTTTGCAATTAGCTACTGTTGAATTGGAGCAGTGTACGTCGGATTATATCTTCAGACTGTTGGATTATGAACGGAGATACAATCGATGAAACCCTTCATAATTAGCTGGAGTTTAAGCCAAACACTTCCAGGAATACTGAGGAAGTCATGGGCACATCCATAAAGGCTAATCTGACACGCCCCTTTGATGACTCCAATGACATCAGTCTTAGGTAAAAAAGTAAGACATCTCTCTGGTATTCACCGGGATACGCTTTCGACCAGGCCTTATACTGGTGGACTGCGCGCCGGAAGGTATCGCAGAATGGGTTAGAACCATAATTCCTAGATTGCCAGGCTGGGAAGGGGTGGAACTGCCAACATGTGCTGGAGATGATATACCAGGAGCCCACATGGTGACAGTTTTTCTCCCAAAGGCCGCGGCAATAGTAACAGAAGACCTTATGAGACTCCTAATTGCTCAGAACGAAGATCTCCATACTCGACTATGGAGAGTCTTCAGAAGCAAGGTGGAGGGAAAGGGTAAACTCCTCACGATTGGGGTAGATGACCAATCCCTAGAGGCAATTAAACGTCGGAGCTGTCATATCAACTACCGATTTGGCAACATACCCGTGCATGTGCACAAGGAAAAGCCAAGGAAAGAGACCTCGGAGGAGGCATCGAGTGGAAAACTTACCGAGGTCCCTGAAGAAGTCGCGGAAGCCATAGAGGCGGAAAGAACGGGATCAACCAGGGAAATAGACCTGCTGCCCAGTGAAGAGCAGAAGCTGGACAACCTGGACCTAGGACTCCTAGGGCTCGGGGTGGACAGCGACGCGCAGGAAACCGCCATGTCGGAGGAGGAGGGTGACACTCCGACAGTGGAGAAGAGCTCCAAACAATAACGGAGCCAATGACCAGCACTAGGATAGCCCAGATAAACCTCCACCATGCGAGAGCTGCATCTGCAGTGATTGCAAGGGCAAATTCCAAGGAGAACATTGGAATAGTGCTGGCTCAGGAGCCCTGGGTGTACCGGGGGCAGATTCACGGTCTGCAAGGAGGAGACATGCAGGTAATTTGGGACTCCTCTTGTGAAAAACCAAGAGCTTGCATAATTCTCAAACGTAATTTAAAATACATATGTCTTTCAGAGTTCTTAACCGGGGACCTTGTGGCTATCCAAGTCTCATTGGAAGCCGGGAGGAGCACTCGAGAGACAGTTGTAGCATCGGGATACTTCCCAGGAGACGAGAGCCGAGCTCCACCGGAACAAGTCGCAAAGCTGACGGAGTATTGCGAGGAGAGGGCGTTACCACTTCTTCTCGGCTGCGGTGCCAACGCCCACCACGAAGTGTGGGGAAGCAGTGACACTAATCGTAGAGGTGAGTACCTTCTCGAATTTATTCTTAGTAATAAGTTAGAAATATACAACGTAGGGAACACTCCCACATTTGTGACCAGCACCAGACAACAGGTGCTAGATATAACTCTAGGAAATACCCTAATGAACGGGATGGTCAACAATTGGAGGGTGTCGGATGAACCCTCAATGTCTGATCACAGGATTCGACATTGAGGGTAACTCCGAAATAAAAAGAATAATAAGGAATCCCAGGAGAACGGATTGGGAATCCTACACAATGCACCTGAGCAACAACATTGCCCACCTTCAAGGGGGCGGTGACATCAGGAGCGAATTGGAATTAGAAACGGTGGTGGAAGACCTCAACACAATCGTCATTGACGCATATGAGGCCAGCTGTCCAGCCAAGACAGTCAAGTCATCAAGGGATGTACCATGGTGGAACAGGAACTTAGCCAGAATGAGAACGGAGGTACGAAAACTCTTTAACCGGGCAAAACGAACCGGGGACTGGCTGAGGTATAAAAATGCACTGACTGCGTATAGCAACGCCATCAGGGAAGCGAAACGGAACAGCTTTAGGGAATTCTGTGAAGGGATTGAACAGATCACAGAAGCAACCAGGATGTACAAGGCTGTAGCCAAAGTCGGGGGAATATCCTCTGTCTGCTTGAAAAAGGAAGATGGGATATTCACCGAGAATGAGGATGACAGGGTACACCTGCTTCTCAGAACTCATTTCCCGGGGTCCTACCCCTCGGCGGCAGGCGACAATAATCTGCCTGACACCCCAACAACGAATAAAAGGGGAAGGAAAGAGAGCTGGAAACTAGCAAAAGAGGTATGCTCAGAAGCTAGGCTAAGATGGGCAGTGGGAACTTTCAAACCAATGAAATCTCCCGGAGCAGATGGCATTTTCCCAGCACTTATCCAGAGAGGCCTAGGAATTATCTTAGAGTCTCTTCTGAGGGTGGTAAGGGGGAGCATAGCACTGGGTTACATACCAAGGGCATGGAGACGGGCAAAAGTGGTCTTTATTCCGAAGGCGGGTAAAAAGGATCCTTTTCACCCTAAATCTTTCAGACCAATCTGCCTAACATCGTTCGTACTCAAAACGGTGGAGAAGGTCATAGACAACTATATTAGAACTAACGTTCTAAAGCGTAGTCCCCTACATTACTGTCAACACGCTTACCGGGCAGGAAGGTCAACTGAAACTGCTCTGTATCAGCTGGCAGAGGTACTACGGGACGCCATAGAAACAAAAGAAATTGCACTGTGCGCGTTTTTGGATATCGAAGGAGCATTCGACAACACATCGCACATAGAGATACAGGATGCCCTGAGCCGCAAAGGAGTGGGAAACACCCTGGCACTCTGGATGGGCAAAATGCTAGAAAGCAGACAAATAGAGGTACAAACAGGTACAAATTCTATTATCATGAACACCACTCAAGGCTGTCCACAGGGTGGAGTACTATCGCCGCTGATGTGGAGTATGGTAGTGGATGAACTCCTGGACGTGTTAACTAATACTGGAATACAAGTCCAGGGCTACGCGGACGACATTGTTCTAATCTGTTGGGGCAAATATGAAGATTCCCTATGTGATAGAATCCAAACGGGATTAAGGATTACTAGTGCCTGGTGCAGGAAAGTGGGACTGCGGATCAACCCAACCAAAACCACCATAGTACCATTCACTAGGAGGCGTAAGCTGGATCACCTGAAAGCCATAACATTACATGATATGGAGGTGAAACGAGAAACAGAGGTCAAATATTTGGGAATCACGCTAGACCAAAAATTACTCTGGAAGACACATGTCGGAGACACTTGTCGAAAAGCCACGAGGGCCCTGATGACTTGCAGATCCATAGCAGGAAAAAACTGGGGTTGCAGCCCGAAGATACTACTTTGGATATATACTGCAATAGTAAGACCAATGATTACCTATGGAGCGGTAATCTGGGCAGAAAGAACCCAACTCAGCACACAAGCCAGGGAATTACATAAGCTCCAAAGGCTGGCTTGCGTGTGTATCAGTGGGGCAATGAGGACATGCCCAACGGCATCCCTGGAGGTCCTTCTGGGATTAACCCCTCTCCATCTGCACATACAGATGCAGGCAAGGAGATCAATATTCAGGATGGCCGGTAGTATGAGTGAGGCGGGGAGCTGCCTAAATCGAAGGAAGATTGATATTCTTTCTAGGCGGTATTCCGAATTACTGATACCGAGGGACAACATGACAACGAGGTTTCACTTCGATAAGAAGTTTGAAACACGTTGGAGTAACAAGGCAAACTGGGAGAGCGTGGCTGCGACATACGGCTTAAACCAGCAACTGATTACTTGGTACACTGACGGATCCCTCACAGCAGAGGGAGCGGGTGCCGGTGTCATTGGTCCAAAGAAAATGTACTTTGAGCCAATGGGCAGGTACACTAGCATATTCCAGGCGGAAATTTACGCCATAGACAAATGTGCCTCCTTTAATCTGCAAAGGGACTACAGGGGGCAGAACATAGCTATTCTCACCGATAGCCAAGCAGCGATCAAGGCACTTAGGTCCAACCAGGTGAACTCTAAACTGGTATGGGAATGCCTTGAGAGACTGAATACACTCGGCTCGTCCAACAAGGTCTGGATACTTTGGGTTCCAGGCCATGTTGGGTTGGAAGGCAATGAGGCAGCGGATGAACTAGCCAAGAAGGGAGCAGGGATGCCTTTACACGGGCCAGAACCCTTCTGTGGAATCGGAAACGGTTTCATGGCTATGAATCTAAGAAACGATGAGAAACGGTTGAGGGAACTATATTGGGTGGGCCTACCAGGGATGGAGCAGTCCAGGGTGCTTATTGGGGGATACGAACCCATACGCACAAAGGATTGCTTAAACCTCACCAAAAAGAAGAATCATAGTGGGAATTCTCACTGGTCATTGTCGGCTGAACTATCACCTAGAGAAGCTAGGGATATCTACGGACACTGCCTGCAGGTTCTGTGAGGAGGAGGACGAAACCTCTATGCACGTCCTGGGACAGTGTCCGGCACTTGTGCAAAGTAAGTCGATACATCTGGGAGAACACTTAATACCAGATGCAAAGCTGAAACTTCTGGAAGTGGGGAACATACTAAAGTTCCTAACGGTTACAGGCCTGCTTGAGATACTATGATCAACAGGTACACTATAACCAGTAAAAGGGGCACAATAGTTCTTCAAGGACGCGGTGCGACTTTCCCTTAACAGAATAATAATAATAAGACATCTCCCGGTTAACCATCACCAGAGACTTCAATCCCTGTTCTTATCGTTCGCTTAAGAAGGAAGGAACCAACGTCGTGCTAGGAGGAGGAAGCTACAGCAAGCTATGCTTTACCAACGCAAGCCCATCCAGTATCTGAAAAGTCCTTCCATATTCACAGGAACCTCCAATAACTGACATTCTGGAGATGCCTCCAACAGTAGCTTCAACAAGTCTAACCTACTCTAGGGAATCAGCAAGTGGTGTTTCCCTCACTTCCTTTCATCCTTTGTGGCGACTTCAATCTTCCTATGCTCTCCTAGCCTTCCCTCCCTCCCTAATAACTCCACCCACCCTTCCCTTCCTCTATTCACTTTCATGTACATCTGTGCCGCCCTCCAGTTTAATCTTTCTAGAAACCACTTAGATCACACTCTTGACCTTGACCTCTCTAACCTTCCTGTGCGTTGTCTTTCCCGATCCCTTCATACTCCATTTTACGTTGCCCCTGACGTCCATTATCCTGCTCGCGAGTTCGATGTTCATACATCCCGACGCTACTCTCCTGTCGCTCGCAAGCCTAGCAAGTTCAACTTTCGTAAGGCGAACTTCGAAGGTCTGAACTCAGCACTGGCGTCAATCAACTGGGTGCCCCTCCTCTCTCCATTTACGTGTGACCAAGCATTCAACACTTTCTATACCATTTTATATGATCTTCTTCCTTGTTACGTTCCCTCCTCTCCTAAGTGCTTACGCTCTTACCCCGTCTGGTTCACCACTGAAATTCACAAAAAACTACGACGAAAACAGACTGCGAGAAAGAAGTTCCTGTCTTCTAGAAAGGATACTGACTTAGTTTTTTTTCAAATCTCTTCGTTCCTCGGTAAAATCCTTAATACGTTAGTGGAAGACTCACTAAAGCGCGGAAACCTGAAATCCCTCCGTCCATTAAATTCTCTGGTTTCTCAGCTAACTCCCCTCAACTATCTTGTGATTTACTCTGCCGCTACTTTTCCTCAGTCTATGTTCCCCTTCCTTCCTCCGAATCCCTTCTGATAGTGTATGTAGCCTGCCCCGCATCGCCTACCATTCTCCTTCTTACCCCTATCCTTGTCGAGCACCTCATTGGCAAACTTGATGCCAATGTCGGACCTGGCTACGATGGTCTTCCAAACCTCTTTTTGCTCAAAACTGGTAAGTTCATCTCCCTTCCCCTATCTCTTATTTTCAACAAAAGTGTCGAAGAGAATCATTTTTCCGGCTTGTGAAAAGAGGCTCTCATCATTCCCATTCACAAAAATGGCGATCGTACGCTTGCCGAGAATTACCATCCCATTTCCCTCTTCTCGTCCTGTTCCTAATCAGCGACTGGTTGTCCGCCCACTTTGGCCAACACATAGTGAAAGAGCAACACGGCTTCGTTAAACGTAGGTCCACTGTCTCCAACCTGCTTGTCTTTATCAACTCTGTCGCCAAATGTCTAAATTCACGGCAAGAAGTACATACCATTTACACTGACTTCGGTAAAGCCTTCGACACTGTAAATCACAAGATACTTCTATCCAAAATCTCGTCTCTAAACGTTCCCATACCACTTGCTTTATGGCTTGCCTCTTACTTTTCTAATCGATCCTGCCGCGTCTCTTTTGACGGCTGTACTTCCCGCTCCTGCTTCCCCTCTTCTGGCGTCCCACAGGGATCTATTCTGGGCTCTTTGTAATTTTTATTTTTTATTAACGACCTTACTCCCCTCCTTGCTTGTCCCTGTTTCCTCTATGCAGACGACCTTAAGCTGTTTTCCGCTATATCGTAGCCTATGGACTGTGTTTCCCTTCAATCTAACCTGGACACTCTGGTTCGTTGGTGCTCGACTAATGGTTTAGCGCTAAACGTCAGAAAGTGTCACTCTATGTGTTACTCCCTAAAATCTTCACCCACTTTTTTTCCCTACTCTCTTAACGGACATTCCTTATCCTGCTTAAATTCCACTCAATACCTTGGAGTCACTTTCGACAATAAGCTCCGCTTTGACACCCATTTCCTCGATGTCATCAATCGAGCTGCAAAATTGTCAGGCTTTATACTTCGCTCCTCCTCTGACTTTGACTCCATCTAACCCTCCTTAGCTCTCTTCTTTTGATTGCGAAGTTCACCGTACACCAGTTTCCCTCTGACTTCAACATTTCCCCGACGGCTTCGGTTGATTTTCAGGGAGTCTTTCAGACTCCTTCTCTCTGAGAAAAATCGTGGACAGTGGAAACATAACATGCTCCGGGTCCTCAGGTGTGCAACCACATTCAGGACAAAAGGGGGAATCAACCAGCCTGACTTGGTGCAGATCCTTCCTGTAACCACCATGTTCTGACAGGAATGGCGTCAGATGGTAGTTAATCTCGCCCTTTCGTCGCTGTATCCATCTACAGTACGGGGAATCAAAGTGTGGATCCAGGAACTGTATCTTGGGCCTCCAGTGTTGGGCATCATCCGCTTTCTCACAGACATAGTCCAGGTGTTCCTTGAAATTGTACAACGTACACTTCAACGTCTTCAGGTTGTTTCGCGACGACAACCACAGCTAGATCATCTGCGAAACCGTAGCCCTCTTTGGCACGGGAAAGACAAGAACCCCATTGTACATGACATTCCTGTGATACCCCTGCAGTGACGGTGTACTGCTTGGATCCTTGGAACTAGTTTTTGCCTCTGCCACCATGCATGTTTGAAATACACTGATAAACCAGTCGGGTCTGGTCTTAACAGGGAGTTTAAGAACTCTATTGGGAACAACATCCAGACCGGGTGCTTTATTATCACCAATTCTCCGGCAAATTTGCGCAAGTTCCTTCTCATTTACCGCATACATGGTGTAGACGTCCAATGCTTGCTTGTGTTGTTTGCGCTTCGCTTTATCCGAGGGGAAGAGCGCCATCACGATATCAAGCAGAAGATGCGGGCAGATCAGTTGTGGTGTTCGCCCTCTCATCTTCTTTATAAACATCCTGTACGCTGTTCTACAGCGGCTTTGGTCAGCCTCTGCGCAAAGCTCCTTGATCTATTCTCGCTTGCTGGCCCGTATAGCCTGCTTAAGTCTACCTCAAGGATTCACATATACTTGCCGTTTCTCGTCGAAATCTGGTCTCCCGCTAGACTGTTGGCAGCTCCTTCTAGCTCGAAAACATACATCCCGTAACTCCGGGATCTCTTCATTCCCCCCATAGTTTTAGCGCCTTTTTGCCAGGACTCGCCGCCTCGGCATACCAGCGTTACATGCTCTCATTATGCGTCCCATCATTCGCTCTACCTTTTCTGTAGCCACATCACCGGGATTTTGCATCCCCTTCAAACTTTTTCACAGACCAACCCTGATTTCCTGCTCCGCGGGAACGCACATCGCCGCATGGCCCATATTCAATCTGAAGGAAAATTGCCTGGTAGTCGCTATGTGTATAATACTCACTGACAAACCATGAAATTCTCCTCGCCAATGTGGTACTCACATATGTCAGATCGACTATTGAGCCCGACCTCGTCACACGAAAACTGGAAATATTTCCCGTGTTGGCTAGTACCAAGTCTAGCTCCACGAAAACCTGGACCAGGATACGGCTCCTGGTATTCATAGTGGGACTGCCCCAATCCACGCGTTGATCTTGGGGTTTCGACTTCTTGCATCCGAGACTAGCTTACCTAGCATTCCTTCGAATTCTGCTATCGTCGCGCTTGATGGAGCGTAGCAACTATATTTGTAGATACCAGCTATTTTTGCCCTGACGGATCCAAATTTTGGAAACTCCATTACTTCTTAAATGGCTTGATTTTCACACGCCCATATTGCCGCTTTTCCAGCTACATCTGCAGTCCAGGCACCACTCTTATTATTGCGATGAGGCTCGCTGATTATGACAGCTTCGATTCCCTTCTCATAAATGGTCTGGGAGAGAAAGTCTTGCCCTGCCTTGCAGTGCTTGAGGTTAATTTGTATCAACCTAATTTCTTTACTACATTCAAGGCTCTCCTAAACACTGGGTATCTGCTGCTACCTACAACGTGCCGACAGTCGACGCCCTTTTTCTCCTTGCAAAGCATACATCCAAGCTCAGCCTCGCATCCCCTGAACATATGACCTTCTCCCACACATTTTCTCAACTTTTTGACCTGCCACAATCACCGGTGCATTTCGCCGCTATGTAGGCAAATTCCAGGCATCTAAAGCAGCGCTTGAGGGACACCTGCTCGCTGAGTCGGCA
This sequence comes from Hermetia illucens, assembly GCF_905115235.1. Lineage (NCBI taxonomy): Eukaryota > Metazoa > Arthropoda > Insecta > Diptera > Stratiomyidae > Hermetia > Hermetia illucens. The sequence goes on from NC_051852.1 coordinate 10,736,272, forward strand.
AACGACCCAGCTAATTTTTACTTTACCAGCCACCAGCAGTTTGAACGCTGCTTCAGCTGGTAAGCTTATAGTTGCCGTTTACGTCCTTCCTCAGTCCTCTGATTGCGGGATCTTGCAAGTCAAGTGGTCCCAACTGCTTTTCTAAGGCGTCGCGGATATCCTCTTTGATCGTGATCCCCCTGATCAGTGCCCCTTCATTATATAACAATCTCCTGCTTTATGGCCCGTACTTCTGCTTCTTCTTCTAAGGACTTCCCCACCTTGCCGAGGAAATATTCAACCGTTTTGCCCGGAGACTTCTTCAGCTCCAGCATCAAATCTCCTTCTTGGGAGCGTCTGATTCGGCTGACGTTTTCTTCAAGGTCCATCAGCTCAGGATCGAGTTTGACCGTCCTGAGGATATTGGCATAAGTCATATCACCTTTTTTTGGAGATGATAATTAATTCGGGCCGTAATCTTCTTTTATGTGTCGAATTTTTCTTTCCGCCAACTTTGGTTTATTGTTCCTTGGTTACTTTTTGGGGCTTTACCTCCCTTGGGTCGATTGGAGCCGGCGTCGCAGTTTCCATGAAATTTGGTAACTTTGTTTGCCTTCCCTTTCGCCGGTGAGAAGCCTTTTCGCTTCCTGCGAGGATCCGAAAGAATCATTCGCTCCCTCTCTACTCCTCTTTTCAAGCTCGCCACCCTTTGAATTGAGGGGGTGTCAACTGTGTTGCCTGGGTGACGTTTGATTTCTTCGAGTCATTTTTTTCATCCTTGGCATTATTGTGCAGTACCCGAATGGCTTGGACCATGTTTTTGGTGGCCTAATGCACATTGTATTTGTCCTTTATGAATTCGGACAACTCTGTCATTTTTCCTCCGAGTAGGGCAAACGATGATTCGTTCGTATTCTGTTACTGCTCCTCTGCTTGGTTTTCCCACTTGGCGCTTACGTATTTATTAGCTTAACGGGAGCTTCCCTGATTTACTTCCTTCATCAACGTTGATTTCGGAGATCGCTGGATCATCGAGCTTCTCCTAAGTGGATCAAACACTAAGTCCTGCGACATGTTCCGACCAGGTGTAGTCATCCCACTATGGGCTAATGAATGACCAGTTTGTGGGGCATTTTTCCGTGAATTTTGAAGAGACGTTCTCGGGAGTGATCCTACTCCAGGCTACTTGTGGTATTCGATGCAACGGTGACCAAGTAATCCACAGAGTCACATAGTCCATACAGTCACACTGAATGTTTTTTAAAAGCGTCCGCAAGACACTAGGATTAGCCTAGCCGACCGTTTCCAAATTTGTAGCCCGTTTCGTGCTTCAGTTGAAACACTGTTAAAAATCGGAGAACTCGACTTCACAAAGGATAACGACCTAACTGCTCCTTAGCGATCCGAAATATATATCTGCTTTTACAGAAATTTAGCAGTTTCGATCCGCCTGGAAAATTTTCACCGAATTAACAAAATAGAAACAAGAAAGAAAATGCGCCCCGGAAAGACATCCTCTCAATAAAATCTCGGGATTTCCTTCACTTCCAAGTGTTATTTCTCGTGGTTAAAATCCTTCTCCTCGGTTTGTCGACACAATGAACAGCATAACTGTCAAATCACACTCACTTCTAGCAAGTCCAAAATTTGAACCTTCTTCTCCAACAACCAAAAATGATCTCCCATGCTCATCAGCTGTCCCTCGATCAGCCGGTCCCACTAAACCTGGCCTTGAGCTTCGAGAGTTCATGTTGCCAGCAACATACGCAGTAGCGTTAACGGATGCGGCAGATCAGTCCCGTCTGTCGCGATCAATTCGCCCGAATGCATTCAATAATATGCAATATGGGCCGAAATTTAAGAGAACTGCACTTTATAGAATGCATTATTTGATCATAATAATCCCGAAAAAGGCGAATGAAATCCCACCCCCGTCGCGACGACGCGGGCACTACAGTGTATGCGAGTAAACTACAAGCAAATCCTGAGTGCCAGGCCAAGATACAGCACGTCATTGGTAAGATAGAACCACATCTTTGTCAAATGGCAAAGGCACTTCCATCATTTCATAATTTTCACATCTAATTCTAAAGTGCTCCCTAAACTTCCCTAGATATTGTATTAGAAACTATATACTGACCATCTTCATGTAGAGAATATATTCGCTAGCCAATCCTTGAGAAAAAGTTTCCCTTCTGGCCAGAAAATTGATTTGTAACTACCGCATATGTACAGTATTTCGGGAACCATTTATTCCCTTGACATACCTGTAAAAAAAGGAAAAAAAATGGTTTAGTAAAAGTCATATGACAACGATCTGTGAGCAGTAGAAGTATCAATTTTAACATCTCCAGGTTCAGAGGTATCTGATGTACCCTCAAAAAGTATAAGAAAGGGATGAGGTCAACCAGTTGACATACAGTACAACTTCAATCCATATTATCTTCGTTGAATGATCAAAACTGTTGGCCTTTTATTTAGTTGGAGGTTTACTATAGTTTGTAGAAAATTAATTGGACTTAAAGCAAATTATGTTGGATTAAAATCATTGTATCGCCAGACTCCAAAATTCTTTTAACATTACTAAGTCACGATCTACAAAAAGAAATCAGAATATTCCAACAGAACCAAAGTATCTTATCTTAAAACCATCTCAAATTTCGCAATAAATCTGCGTGAAAGAAAAAAATCCATCAAGTCATTGAATAAATAACACAAAGACCTGCTGCTATCGTCAAAGTCTTGCAAAAATTTGCATTAATTTCACTTTCAACATCCGCTTGGCCATTTTTGCTTTATTTTATTTCGCTATCTCATCGCCTTAATTGCATAATAATGATTTAGATATTTGCAGTAAAAATTCACTGTACCCTCACATTGATTGGGGAACATTGAGCCATGATTTACGGAGGTGTTTCCTGACCTTAACGGCAATTTATATTTGCATATTCCATCTATATTTGTGTAGATATTTGCGGTGCATATATAGCATAATAGATACCGAGCTCCAGATTCAGTGCATGGTCAACGGAGTCCTACACAGCTTTCCGAGATATGTTAAATATTTAATATTTCGATTTTGTTCAATTTAGATAAATAATTCCAGGTGTGGGTGGATGATGGAAAGGTGGAGAGTGTTTCATCTTTTTCAGGTGTCACTAGACTACTCCGAAAAATTTCCTATTGATGTGATAATAGGTACAAAGTGAGTGAATTAAATAATGAGCTAACAAAACAACGATGTATCTCTCTACCCCTGGGACCAGGGGCTTGGTGGTTCGTGACGTGAATATATGGTATGACTTTGCTGGAGTCATTAAATTGTAAATAACGACTTTTTCACAAAATTGTTTTTTGGAGTGCCGTTTTTGCTTCAAATTTTCCCCACTTCCTTCACCTCAAGTGAAGTCATGTGAGGGCTATATCTCGAATAGTCTTGGCAGCAAGAATGACTCTAATTAGATTCACCACAATACAGCACAGGTTGTCCCTAGATAGGCCAATCTTAACTGTCTATCTGTATCTTTAATGGCGTTGTTTATAATATTTTAAATAATTTTTAATTCAGCAAATCAATCAGATTTTATAGTCATTATTCGGACGGTGCGATAGCCGAGTTGATTAGCGGCAGCCTCCCGATCTCGTCACCTCAGGTTCAAATCCGAGTTGGTATTGATATTTATTTTCGGCTTTGCAGCTTGTACAGCATTAAGTGTGATGATAATGAAATTTAAGTGCAGTCCGCCAAATTTCATTTTATTGTTTCTTTAATGTCTAGCGTCTGACTTGGCGCTATTTAGCGACTGCTTGACATTATCTAAGAAATATGAAAACCTGGTTAGTAATATGAAAACTGGATCCATTTTTAAGGTTTTGTGTAAAACAAAACTGTCAGTCTCTCTCTTTTTGCGTTGGAAGGTGGGAAAGTTCAAAACCTACCGCTGACTCCTGCGATACGATCATGTGAGACTTTTACTCACCAAAACCACTTCCTCCTCCTTCGCTTACCCCGCAGGACCGCCATTTCGGTATTACGTCGCGGGGCAAGATCAGTTAAGAACTGCGGCTCGTGTCGTTATTTACTATTTTCTTCCTCTTTCTTCCTCCTTCCTCAGCAGATTGTGGATCGCCTTCATTAATTTTTCCACAGCCCTCAAAGTTTTTTCAGAGGCTAACATTTCATCCACAGTAGTTTCGGAGATAACCACGGCCCCGGTCGTACCTAACACAGTGCCTTCGTTTGATCTATTTTGAAACATCACCACGACGTTCGCAATGCACTCAATCGATATAGGGTTGCGAATTTTCTTCTAGCTTTAATGCCAATGCAAAACTGGAGCTGCGTAAAGCAAGATGGAGCTGATAACTCTCGAGATAAGGAGCCGAAGGCTTTGCCTAGAGGCACCCACATTCGATAACAATGTAGCAACCCCGGAACCTTTTGTTGATAAATTGTCAAGATGAAGTTTGAATTTTAATCTTCGGTCAAACATGACTCCTAGGTATTTAAGAGTTGGTTGCGAATGTATGATGTGTTCGCCAATTCTGATCTTTATCGACGTTTGCTCCCTTTGCTGGGTGATCAAAACTACTTCGAGCGTCAGACCAATGTCTTCTAGCCAAGATTTTATTTCAAAAATTGCCCCGTTCGTGCGGACTTCGATCTTGTCAATATCTTGGACACAACAGCCATTCCAATGTCGTCTGCACAGCCTCTGATTGTCACCCCTTTGGGCAGTTGCAACTTTAAAATTCCGTCGTACATTATTATCCACAGGACTGATCCTTATGGAACCTCGCACGTTGTTCTATGCATCTGAAGTCCATTGTCCGAATCATAACACAATAGCCTGTCCTGGAGGAATTCTATGACTATGCGCGCTCGGTATTTGGAAGCGCCCAATTTGACAAAACCCACAGCTGCTGTATTAAAGGCATTATTCACGTCGAAAGTAACAATCGCGCAAGATTTATTGGCCTCTATTGCTTCCTCAGGACTTTTCATCACTGTACTGATCGTATTGACAGTAAATCTTGCCGTTGACAATCCGAAGTGCCTATCCGAGAAGCCACCATCCCTTTCTATGATCGGTACAAGCATATTGTAGATGACCTATTCGAAAAGCTTGCTAACGCCATTTAATAGGCATATAGGCCTATAAGATGGAGGATCACCCAAAAGTTTAATTGGCTTCGGTATTAGGAGCTTTTGTTTCCTCCACCTTGGAACTGTTTTAACGGCCGCTACCAGGGCCATCTAAGCCTGGGGTTTTATTTTTCTTCCTTGCGCCTTCCAGCACTTCTTCAATGGTTACCTCGGGAATTTCATCAGAATTTATCTGGACAGTAGGTAGGTTCGATTCATTTGAAACTTGTGAAAAGAGGGTACAAATTATATTCCGCAACAAATTAGGGTTGGTGGTCAGTGGCGAGCGTTTACCCACGATTGATGCCATGACTAACTTGGAGTCCGTTTCCTTGCAAACTATCTTGAAGTGTTCAGTTTTATTTCTAGAGATGGCTGCTTGCAGTTCTTTCCTCTCGGCTGTGCAACTCTTCAGACTCAGGCCGGTTTCAGCTACGTTGACTGTGTCTCTTGACTTTAAGGCAAACTTTGCGAGGTTTATTGAAGTTGGGCACTAGCTTCTTGAGTACAGTGCGGCGTGGCACGAAGGCGTCACATGCTCTTCGTATCCCTTCAAGAACCTGCGTCATCTTTTCTTCTGGGTTTCTCATCGACATCGTTTCCTGCAAACATATTTCCTCGAACACTTGCTTGTCAAGTTTCTTGGTTGTCCAACTCGCTACTGCAGTTTTCTTGATAGGTTTTACTCCTGTCCTGCGCTCCATTTGAAAGATGATAGCCTAATGTCTCTGTGCGTATATTTCTCGCTCACCAAGTGTATTCGTAAACGTGTATAAGCATTTAACATGTCCGGAAATGGTGTAGGGAATTCGCTGGTGGCCGCACGGACATCCATGATGAGCAACGGAGCGGGAGGCAGTCGATCTCCAACGAAGTTGTGACAAAGATTGAGCGAATCATGCTCAAAGATCGAGATGGTCCAAATGCTCAGATTCAGACGAAGAGGCATCAACATCATCATCCAGAAGTTTAAGTTTCGTAGGACAGAAAGGATGAATTTCTGGAAAGTCTGCGCAGCGTTTCACAAGCCGAATGTCATCCGGGTAAACTCAAAGAATCCGAAATGTGTGCAGATAGCCGTTTTCAGTATATCTTTGGGAGCAACATGGATTTGGCGATATGCCTTGGCCAGATCGAAGGTCGTGAAAATACGACAGTTTGTCTGTGAATGCGCAAAGCCACGAATGAGTAAAATGAATGACCAGCCGGAAAATTGTCTCACCATTTAAACACCTGCAATCACCGCAAGGCCTCCATTCGCCGTTTGGCTTAGGGACCAAATGGAGTGGAGATGACCAACAGCTATTGGAAGGCCTATAAATACGCCGTTTCATGAGAATCGTCGAACTCTTTCTTTGCAAAAGCTAGCTTCTGGGGTAATAGGGGAGGCCCTTTGAGAAGATTGAGGAGCCGGTAGTGTTGATGTGGTGCTGTACATCGTGCTTAACCGGCTGGGAGGAGTAATAATGTTGCGATATTTTTGGAGGAGTGCGTGAATGCGATGGTCGGCAACGTCCTCGAATGGAAAGAATCTCGTTTGTGCAGGTGGACATTTTTCCTTACGACTTTAAAGAGGTTGCGGGCTCTATTAAGACTTTGTTCTCCATGTCCAGCAACAACAAAACGAGTCGCCACGAAAACGTTCGGAACAGTCCGAGACTCACGTCCACCTGCCTGTAACCGTAAGTTGGGATGGGAGAGGAGTTCGCAGCAGCCAGTCGCAAGTTTTACGACAACGCCTGCAGCGACCCCAAGTCCGCGTAAGCCAAGATGGCGCGAGTGCCCTTCTAGAGCCGCTGCAACCAAAGGGATTTCAATTGCTCTGAGCCCACCTTATCCCCACCCAGCTGCCTCATTTCTGGAAGCATTTGGCTGGGGATACGGTCGCCCAGCTTCAGCTCGTTCAGCAAGTGATTCAGCTTCGGGATTTACAAAAAATGATTTCCAAGTTCCACTCTAACCAGCAGATGTTTTTTATAGCTCAGCTCATGATATAATCTAGACAAATCACCCCAGGTTCTGACTAATTTCGATGTAAGAAGTCAAGTCGCGTAGCATCAGAGTCCTACTGCTGCTATGAGGATTGGAAAAACTATTTCCAGCGATGCCTGGCTTTCCAAGGAAAAAAATTAACGGGAAACAATATTGAATGGTAATTTCACTCGAAAAAAACAACGGAAACTACTCTTCTCAAAGGTGACATAGAGCTAAAATTTAAAATCTTGACGCCCTGAAGCATATATGACGTTAGCGTATATCCAGCTCTTCCAGATCAATTCGAATATTCAGAAGAAATGGGCACAAAACAACCAACGGTGAAAATTGAGGACAAGTGTTGAAAACATGAGAAACTAGCTTGCGATGGACGGCTTCGGAAATCCAGTACCCCGGAGTGTTGTGAGTAGGGAAGCGGCCTGGGTCTTGGCCGTTCTGATCATAGCACCACAGTAGTGAAAAACTTTTTTACTGTCGCAACTAATAATACCCTCAGGTAGCAAGTAGGAACACGGGCCAACAACCCTGTCTGGTGAATCAAAACCAAATGGTCGAGGAAAACCTCCACGTGGTGGCACCGCGAAACGCTAGATTCACATAGTAGGTGAATACTTTAAGGTCTAATTAGAGCGATGAAACCCGAGAGCGCAGGAATTCATCTAAAGTGGCCTCGACAATGAAGCCTCACCAGAAGTTAGCTAGTATCGGTTATACGCGGGTGACCTTCGAGTGGGAGTTTCATGGAGTTTGCGGTTAAGACAAAGTGGGCAAAAGACCTTCGAACCTCAAGCGTGGAGGTTTTGCATCCACCAGTATGAATGCTGAGCCATGCACCCAGTATAGACTAATACCGTTGTTGCTTATCACAGTGGGGCCCTGATTGTGGTCACATAATCACCCGTGTTTTAAGAAGACTGTGGGATTAAGTCTAAACGATTGATACTCTGTCAAACCACCAGGACGTAATCTCTGGCAACTAATGTTACAATAGGTTTTAGAAAAGTGTCATGCCAGAGCCATTTAAAAGGAGCTCCATTCTTATGAAGTCGCCACCGATAAGAGCGATACCTTTGACCTGACGACACTTCTTAAGTTGGAAAGAAAAATGATAAGTTCACAGATTGATACTGGTAGATCCAGAGGAAAGCGAGAACAAAGGAGGATTCGAACGAGGACAACTTTTCTCTGACGGATTAGTGGTCAAACAATGAACACAAGGGAGCAGCGCAATATCCACCAAAACTTTCAACTTGATAAATGGCTTTAAATTTTTCGAGGCGAACAAAAATCACAAATATGTTACATATCTACAATAAAGATGGAAAAAATTAACTCTTGAGATGCCAGCAAACTGTCAAGAAGAAAAAAGTCTCATTACCAAAGCAACTGCCTATACGAAAATACCCGCAACTGACAGTGTCTGCGATGGACATTTTGGGCCGAGATAAGCGGTCAAAATTTTGAAACTCAATTGCTACCGAAACGTCAACAACGCCGCGAACAGGGACTGACCTCATGCCGAAGACCTTTGACTATCGAATACGCACTATGTTTATTTTCTGGAATATGCGCACGTTCCTCGACGCCGATAGCAAGGGTCCTCAGAATGCTCACATTGTCCAACTTGCGTGGGAATTCCAACGATATAAACTGGACATTCTGGACCTCTCTGTTGCCACGCCGTTTACTCTACAAAACCAAGTGCAGCAGACGCAAATCCGGTGTCGGATTACTTCTGACAACTACCGCAAGACGCACTCTTTTTGCCTGGGATACGGTTTCTGCTAGAATTCTAACTGCAGGATTTCGGTTCAGGTTCAGGAGTATTACAATTGTACAACGTTATGCACCAACTTCCAGTATGGTGGAGAAGGATGATTTCTACCAGCAATTAAATGCGGTTGAAGGAAAGCATCCTAAATGTGACATTGTGATCGTGATGGATGATCTAAATGCCAAGGTAAACTCTGCCAATACCTTATTCGAACATGTGTGGGGAAACATGGCCTTGCAATCGTACGCACTGGGAGGGGCGACAATTGCATTGCTGGATATGCCATACAGTATAATCCACTCCCAAGATGGTCCACGGGTGGATCAACCTAAAGGCGCTTGGCGTAGAACAGTAGAGGAGGAGTGCAGGCATCTCAGGAAGTCGTGGGCTGAGCTTAAGCGCATTTAAGGTAACCGCGAACGATGGTGCGTTGTTGACGCACTATACTCCACTAAGAAGTAAATGACAACCATATATTAGAAAAAAAGATACAACCAGTATGAAAAGAGGATGCAGAAAGTGAGAAAATTTGTTGAGACGGGCAACCGTAGCTTACAATGCTACTATGTCAAGCTCTACCTGCCAAGAAAATTTGAGACACGGAGACTTGAAGACTTTGAAATCCATCTCTCCAAGCTAATTTTCCAGAGAAAAAACAGGTTGGTTCACCAGGAGCTAGAATAAAAAGAGGAGGCTCGGTGAAGTAACCTTAAGCTAGTTATATTCAAAGTAAAACGGAAAAATAAGAGAAATATGAATCTTGAGGCGAATTCGGGGCCATAGGGGGCAAAAATAACCTCAAGTTCAGCAAAAATAACCTTCTCGTTCAAAATAGCAACAAATTTCTCTGCAACAAAAGGATGATGAATCTCAGAATCGAATTCACCACAATATCTCGACAGGTTTTTTTTCGAGGAGGAACTACGGGTTATCCATGCACATAATTGGAACAGTCAAGCTCCTAGTTTGGACGAAATTCGGAACAGAGCTGTCGAACTAGCTATCAAAACTAGACCCAATTGCTGCACTAGCACTCCCGAATCATGCATGATGGTCCTTGATCCTCGCAAATTCAAAAGACAGAAGTTTTACTATTAACTCTAAAAGCCACTCGGCATATCCTCTCGGTACCACCCTGTCTTCTAGACACGTAGACAGTATGGCAAAAAATGTGGGAGTGGGCGATATTCAATAGGCTGCTTCCGTTAATCGAGGAAGATAGTAATCTATCAGACCGTCCTATGGCCGATGCAATACCAGGGATTGTGGATCTGACTCCAGATGAAATAGCTCCGGTTAGCGTTGCACGGTGGCGACGCTAGACGTGAAAGTTCGTTTAATTCGACTAATTGAAGTTGCCTAAATTGCTCAACTTAGCCAATGATACGAAACAGATGAAGGACCAAGTAATACATTGTTATGGCAGGAGTTTCTAGAATTTCCATACTGAGACCACCCTAAAGGAACCTAATGTGCGATAAAGTGTTAAGCCTTCACGCGCCGGAGGAGGCAGAGACGATTTATTGGAGGCTATGGCCCCGAATTCCGCCGAAGACGTGGAGCAAGTGAAACTATTCTTACTATCAAATCATTGTTATGAATGATCAAAATGGCCGTGGCGGTGGAAAAGACGCAACGAATCCTTTTTATCAACCGTAAGAAAAACAATACTGTCAATATCCGAGGTGGCGGCTACAAGGTGATTGATGCCAGGTATTTCAAGGCACACACGCTACTCATATTTGGCAGGAAAGACGCCTGACACCTAGGGATCAAGCTCCAGTCACAGGATACTCTTTTCTGAAATGATGCGATCTAGGGTGTTAGATGCGACACCTGTTTAGCAAGAGCTGTTGCCCAGATCCGTGAATTAGAGAAAAATTAGTTTGGTATCTCGTCTAATTGCACTGAGTGTGCAATGCATTTGAGAAAACATCGAGTGAAGCCATTAGGCTTATATAAAGGTCTAACAGCGATTGAGGCGCACTTGTTACGAGGGAAAGAGAACAATTCTACTAGGTAAGAGGGGCAAAAAGTTGGAATACCTCTGACAAAGGCCACTGAGCCAAACACTAATGACGTACATTGATAAATAGGTTGAGCAGAAACCCGAAAAATTATAAATTACCACCTGAGTGATTACAGAAAATAGTTAAAGTACATCACACCTTGGGTTGGATGAGTCTTCCAATTGTCCTGAAAGTATCAACCCATATGAGGACCCAGAGCAGGTAATACTCCATTGTTCAAGGTTTATCAGGAAGAGAAGGAAATTGGAGAGGGAATCCTGGTCCACATCAGGTCATTCCCCGTGGAGTCAAATTGGGATACGGACAAAAGGAGGTACGGGGTGGTTTAAGGTGCCCACCCCCATTCATAAAATTTAGAATTAGGCTCGTCCCCGCTCATTAGTCTGACCGGACTTCATTAGGACCCTCGGTGCCATAAAATGTTATTATGATCCCTAAAACCGGACATTTTTTATGCTCTGACATTTCCAGACGGTTCAGGGTTTACCGTTTCACTCAGTGACGTTTCGGACATCCATCATCTGACTGCGGCAATTAAGCCAGAAGGTCTCATTTTAACGACCAAGAGTGACTGGCTTAGCATTCAAAACAACCGAAATTCATTAGATAAAGAGGCTCCGATGGGAGGACCGTTGGTACCGTCAATATTGGCTTACCTTACCTTCCTGACGGAGGGTAAGCCCATAAGGATGTCTTGAACATGGTTCATGTTGGAATTGACTTGATTTTCGTTGGGAAATTGTTAAGTATCTCCACCTCTATGACTTACTCACTTCTAGTCATTCAGACTGAGATCATCCCCCGATCATAGGCCAGATCGAATCCGGCTCTGGGCGGACTAAAGACTTAACGTTCGTATTATTTTTTGTCGGGAAAGATCTGTTTTGTGTTGTGAGTTAGCTCCACCTTTGCCCATTCTCATCAAACTGGGCTCCCTCTCTTGCTCTGAATCACTTTGTTTTTTAGCTACCACACTTCAATCGAAAAAGACATAATTCAAGCCCCTACATTTTCTGAATTTCAGCTGATCAAATTCGTATCCAGATGGTTCCATATGACCACATACTGAGCAATTCATATGTATCTACGCATGTAAAAGATACCTCATGAGTAGATATTTAGTAAACAAGCCAAGGGGACTAATATGCTCGTTCCTCTTTTGTGGTAAACTTGTCTTGCCTTACCTTTTGGGTAAAGAGGTAGCTATCAGTCTGCCTATCTGCCCACCATATACATGCCTATCGCTGTTGGCTCGAGTCTTTAATGTGCCGATTTTATGTTCCCACACATCAATGTAAACATCACACATGCGACATACATAGGCGAGACGGTAATGCAGGAATGGCACTAAGACAAGGTGTGCTGGATAATGCGAAACCATTCATTAATATACCGCATGTGATAGGCTTACAGGCGGAGAGCGTATCGAAGATCGTGGCACGAGTGAATTTTCTAGACATTATGAACTGCAGGCACACGCATATTAGCCGAGCACAGGTATCACATGTTAATAAAGTACAGGTGGACAGGTAGTCTATGTCGGGTATCGCGTCTCATATGACCACTTGCACGTCACATGCACCCCGATAGTCGTGGAGGATGTGAGATATGGAAGATGGTGCCAGCCAGTAACGGAAGAAATGCGTCCAAGCTTTCCACACTAGCCATATTGGCTAAGTAGTTCAAGAGTCATGACTAAGTTTGTATGACTTCCTCATTTACCGCAGATTGGAGGCAGCTGGAAAAACTCTTCAACTATAACATTTCCAGTGAAGCTCTCTATGCGATGCCGACTTCGATCCACTTCTAGCCACTTGGTTAAGTCCTCACCAAACTCGAAATCGGACGCCAATCCAAACATTCTCAAGTAATCCGACATCATTAATTCGAATTAAACTGTCCCATCCGCAAGTTATTAGCCGCTAGAAGCGCTTCCTGGTTTCCCCATGGACTGCCAGGTCGTTGTAGTCAAGATCTCTTGTAATAATTCCTATTTAATCCGAATTATATACCTGAAAGTGTCATCGCCTTCTAAATTAGACTTAATTCAGATGACGCCGAATGCAAATGTTGACTCCGTTGTGCATCTTATCTGCTGGCATCCTGCCAATCTACGTTGGGATTTTTCATGCAAATGTAATTAATCTTTTCGCTATGTGCAACTCTGGGGCTGAAAAGCTATACATAAATGTCTGAAAATAATGAATCTCAGATGTAATGACAGCCTTAGATACATTTATCTTGTTTGCATGCGGAAAATTCAGTTGTTGATTTGGTTGGCTGTTTTCGGAAGGATTATTTTGATTGAGTTTGATCGAAAAGACTATCAGAATACGGCTAGAGAGATTCAGGAGTAGATTGCTGGGCTACTATGGATTTATCATCTTAGGAGACCAAGAAGAAGTGTGATGTCATTGTTCGTGGAAGAATCTTTACGGAAACCACTGTCAACCCCTCTCAAAGATAAGAAAAAGAGGAAACCCACCCGTTAACTATGGAAAGGATACCCAGAAATGAAACCAAACATAGAGCAAAAGAGAAATAAAGTTACGGTACAGAGCTTGGAAAGCCCAGTACCATCGGTTTTTGGGAATGGGCAAACAAGCTCCCACAGTGTCTCAGCAATGGGAGGGGCTAAGAACGGATTCCATCGATAGACCTGTTCAGAACGAGCTCGATTCTTCGCAGGCAAACAGGCACAGGGAAGAATACACAAAGAAGAAGAAACCTAGGTGCCAAACCTCCCGAGCGGAGTAGAATGCAGCGACCAATCTAGGTAAATTGTTAAAAAGACCATAAAACTTTGTAAATTCATCAAAAAGCGCCGAAATATTCATCAAAATATAAGGACCAGAGGCATCCAATTGGCATATGGCAAGGACCAAGATGAAAGAGGAAAAGTGAGCCAGGCGACAGAAGTAACGAAAGAGAAGAAAGAGGCTTCGCGAACGATTGAACGAGTCAACAGGCCAACAAACCCCGGTGGGAAGAAAGGGTTACACTTCCAAAAAAGTGGAGCACCTGCGGAGGACGGCTGAAACTACCGACCAAACTCACGTAGCCACGACTCCGATAAGGGGTACTGGATTTTGATCTTCCAAGGAGGATGTGGAAGCCTGGAAAAAACAGCACCTCGAAAAAATAAGGATCACCGGAAGATAAGACCAGAGGTTATCATCTCTCCAAACGAGGTGAAGCGTCATGTACTGACATTCTCAGGAGATTGAAGGCAGAACCCAAACTAACCAATTTGGGAGATAATGTTCGCCGCATTAGACGGTCTCAAAAAGGAGACCTTATGTTAGAGCTCAAGAAATCCAAGGATATAACCGTGGATTAATTCTTGAACCACATTGGAAACCTGTTAAGACAGAAAATCAACAGAAGAGGTAGCAGCCCGGAAATCACTATAATCTGCAAGGATATAGGTGACATCACCACGAAAAAGAAAACTCACGAGGGCTTGCAAAAACAATTCGATCTTATCCGACAACAAGATTCAACGGTAGGAATTCTAACGACAGCCTACACTGGAGCACAAACCGCCATCATCAACCTACCGTTGGAGGGAACAATCAAACTGTTAATAGCTAGGAGAGGAAGAATAGGCTAGGTTATCTGTGGGCTTAGGCAGCAAGTGGAATTTAAGCGGTCACCAATTCAAACCTTCTTCTTTTTCTTCAGCCTTTGTCCCATTCACAAGCGGGGTCGGCTTCTATCACCAATGCAAATCACAGGTCGAAATGCAGCAGATACGGAGCGGGGAGCCACATCAGTAATAACAATAAAGCAGACTCAAATTGGAGAAGAAGGGTTTGAGCCATCAGCACATTGCAGACTACAGCAGGTGTCCGGAATACAAGAGAGCTCTCAACGCAAATCCCTGATGAGATTAATACAAATTAGCCTCAACCACTGTCAGCCGGCGCAGGATTTACTCTCCCTAACCATATGCGATAAAAGCATCGATTGGGCTATAATTAATGACCCATATCGAAATCACATTAGTGGCATTTGGGCCAAAGAGCGCTATGGCCTTGCGAAAAGCAAACCTTCCAGGAATTAATGGAGCACTCGTAGGATAGATTCATCGGAACAAAAGTAAAAGTTATCCACACATATAGTTGCTATGCTCCACCCAGCGTTACGGTTGCCGAGTATAAACAGATGATCACTGTTTTGGACGGAGGAGGACACTGGCCGAAAATCATACCACGGAACTTTAACGTGTGAGCTCTTGAAAGGGGCAGCCGAACAACAAATTTGAAAAGACGTGTTCCCCTTGAACCAATCGCAGAGCTAAAAGCGGTACTCGCAAATGTCCGGACTTCCTAAACTTTTAGACGACACAATCTGGGGTCTATTGTGGACTTGACATGCATGACCGCCACTTTAACCACTAGAGCCGCCTAGCAAGTCAGTGAGGACTATAATCACAGTGACTACCAGGCAATCTGCATGGAAATCTATCAAGCGCGAATCGAACTTCAAAAAGAAATAGACAAGGGGTAGCTTCCTCCAAACTACAAAACTAGCTTTGTACTGATGAATAGGCTAAGTTACTCCCGAAATACATATTTACATTGAAAACTAAAAATTGTAGTTTGGAGGAAGCTAGCCCTTGTCTATCAATTTTAGGCTCCAAAAAGAGCATTCGAGGAATGACGGGTGGTTTGCCAAGGGTGGACGGCGAAAGCTTTTAAAGGGGGCACGTTTTCCGCGACGCTCAAACCCGACATATTCCCGGATGGTTTTTTTGGGAGTAGGGTAAGTGAATGCGTTTACGTACAGAGTGTTGGTCTCCTGCAACGGTGCGCCGTGGAACTACCAACTAAACACATCCCTGTCATCGGTGAACTATCCTAGAACCGTTTGACACATTACTCCGGGCTAGCCCTCGAGGTCTCCCGGCTTAAGAAGCTTTCAAGATATGGAACTCTTTCAACCAACGGGAGAGGAGAGGAAAAAAGGAGTTTTTAGTTCAGGGAACCTCTTGCCATCTGGGCCCTCCGCCGGCCGAATTCAATCTTTTTTTTGCAACAACAAGAACCCGAACATAATGCGCAACACCACTCCATCTGACAGCGCCCTTCAACATCTCTGGGACAATGTTGTCTGGAGGAAGCTCCTCTGTGTTTCCATAAAGCTGCTGACGAAAGTCATCCCACCTTTCACGAGAGAAAAAAGGTGTGCTCGGCGCCGTCCGCCACTCCATTGCAGAAGACACAATCAGGAGATCGTGCCTTCCCAATCTTGTGCACTTAAGATTGAAAACCCCCATACCCACATGGCATGGGTAAGGAAATAATCAGTCTCACCGTGCGTTCCGTTCAGCGTTCCCCGCTGCCCGAATGGCAAATCCAGAGAAAACGTAGCCCAAATCACTCGATGGGTGACGAAAGCATTTGATACTACTTTGCCAAAAAGGCGGCTGCACACTCGTAAACAACCTAATTTCTGTTGGAACAACGGAATCCTTTGTAAGCCACATTGTTCCGGACAACGAGGTTTAATCAGAGGCTTAGGGGAAAGCCCGGTAGCGACGGCAGCACAAAAACAACTACGTGGCTACTTAAAGAAGCCATTCGGAGTACTCCTCAAACTACTTCAAACAGTTGTGCGACAATACCGATATAAATAATTGGGGTGGGGCTTGAAAGTGCTCGCAGATCGCGTTAGGTGACTTGGGTATGCCTCCTCAAAAAGATTGTTGTCACTCGGTTTCCTCAGTACGAAAACAAAGGAAGGTAAACTATGATCGAGTTCAAGGAATGCATAATACCCTCAGTAACTCCAGATTTGCCGCGAGAAATATAGGGTATGATCGCCAGGTTTGGGTAGTATACCTATGCCCGTCAAATTTTCCAAGGTAGTAGTGAAGATTAAGTCCGACCTTTCAGCATAATATCTTCAAGACGTGCCTAGAAAAAGAAATATTCCCTGCTCAGGAAAAAAACAAAAGTTGATGTTGCTCCCCAAACCTTTTAAGCCACCTGGAAATTCAATGGGGAAGATGCTGGAGAGAGTCATCTACAAAAGACTACTACCCATCATCAGTAATAGTTTGTCGGAGCGTCAGTATGGTTTTCGGCGCGGTGGATGCAATAAGCACGGTGGCGAATCTGGGAAAAGTGCACTGGTTTCTGGAGGAAGCTGTGCCGTGTTGGCAAGCAACTCCACCAACTGCAACCCAATTAAAGGGGCGTTGGTTGACATAGGTGTTCTCAGATATTCAGCGAGTCTGGTCGAAAATTACCTCTCAGAGAGGGTTCTTGATAACTTGGTCAAACTTAATCGATCCTCCTGGAGTCTCACGAAGGATCGGAGATCTCAACAGCGAAATTTAAATTGAGTGCAACAGTGAGAACTATGATCTAAGAAAGATCTGTGTCCAGAGAATCTCCAGTTCTCCACCTTGAACGTCCCATTGTTGGTTTAAAGGAAGCTCCCCTCCGCGCGTTGGAAATTGAAGGTTAATATACTGTCCCTATTACACGTCAATAAGTTTGTGTTAATAATAAAAACCAAGAGAGGCTAACATCTTTTGTACATTTTCAAACTGTCTCAAAGCATGTGTCTCGCATTGGGGTCGCAAGCTATCAACAAGGTGACCTGCCTCGCTTGATGATGAACATCAGATAATTTAGTTCTTTTGGTGAAACTGATCAGCCGTGAGCCACGCTCGTCTGCTACTGCTCAATTATGGTTAGGAGACTGGAACTCCGGTCCGGACACAGGAAGGCGTACAGACTCTTTCTGGCGAGGATGCAACTCTTCCGATCAGTGTCTCTTGTACTATGGAATAAATGGTAATATTTACTTTGGAGCCCTTTGATGGTTCGGCCTCCTCCGATCCAGTAATGCTGTGTTTATGTGACGTTGATGTTTTCCTTTCAGAGGGTGGGTACCATAATAACTGATTCGCACTTCGAGTACTGCAGATTTATCCGCACTGCCCTCAGCATCAGATACTTGGGTAAGGAGATCGTCAGTCCCTCTCGGATTGTCGATCTACTCCAGCTGCGAAGTAGAAAAGTTTGGCTGTTCACCCAGATTTTTTTCTTCTCCTAGATCACCACCCAGTCGCCCATGGAAATGCTGCGGTTTTGAAGACGCAGGGATTGAAAGAACTTGTCCTTATCCATGCAGACCTGTGACAATCAGATGCAATGCGTCGGTCACCTGAGAATCTCATCGTATGAAACAATCTTGAGTTTCTCGCCTTCTCATAAAAGTCCCTGGAGAATTGGCCCTAACATGCTATGACCGACGGATCACTTGTGAACTCTTCCGGTCCAGAGGGTATTCGATAATCATCTCCAACAGCCTGACCTCGACTCTGGTCCTCACTTCTGACACCAGTTTGCTGGTGAAATTAAATCTCCTTCACCAATGCCAACCATGACTTGTGACCACCTCGATTCGTCGGTTGACCGTTATTGCTTCTCTGTTTACATAGGTTACTTGGCATCCGAGCCCTCTAAAATTAATCCTCTTGCCAAAATATGGTGGAAAATCGCCTGCCTAGTAGGCGCACGGAAAATCGAAGACAAGTAAAAAATGTCAACGTCCCCCGTCAACGAGGTATCACAGAAATGCAAAATCAGCGGATACCTGGTTGGGGCGTACCAGATTCAGGAAATGCAAGAATTTTTAAGTTACGATACTGGTAAGGCGGGATACAGTGGAGAATATATTGCATATGAGGCCCACAAAAAATCAGAGAAAATTGAAGACTTTCACGACGATCGTCCAAATAGGCAAAAATACTAAATCGTTGGATTGTTATGGACGATACCGATTCGTCTTGTTCTCCCTCATCTTGAGACCGATTGCCCTTGGAGGCGGTAGGTTTCACTTCTACTAGTTTCGCAAGCATTTTTTGTTGTATTTCTCGACAAACTGCTTGAATTTAGCGAGATCTTCTTCACCTCGATCGTCGACGGTACCGTCACTTTCTGATAATTCCGCTTCTTCGCTGGCTTCCCGTAGCCGACATTCTTACCAACCCTTATTCCCCGGAGGATGCTCGACATCAAGGGTTTCAGGGTAGAAATATAATACTTGCGCTGATGCTCGCTACGTGTAGTTGACGACAGTGGTTTCCAGGCAGTAAGCCACTTGTCTGTCTGCCGTCTTGCTCCAGCAGATCCTTGCTGTTGACTCCAGCAGAACTCTACTGTCTGTCTGGACGTCTGCAACTCGTCCTCCAATAACAGGCCTGGCATCAACATCTAGCCTCCTTCTATCGTAAGCTATTTTTTTAATTTATTAGTTTGAGTGCATGTATTGGTCCCACAGTTAATCCAGGGCAAATGCCCACCCTGGCTAGCCTGGACACCAGGATAAGGGCTTTGCTTGAAATCGAAAGCGGCCAGGGTAGTCTGGATCCGCTTACTCAACGTTAAAGTCCCACTTAGCATATGCTGTTCCACCTTGACTTGAGGTCCTATTAGCACCTTTTCCAGTGCAGTGAGGACGGTACTGGGGGTTTTGCTTCGGTTCATCCCCCGAAAGGTCCATTTGACCAGCAAGCAACCTGAAGTATAAGACCAGGCCGCCAGGTATCATGGTACCCTGGACTTGCCAGTAACCCCACTTGGCTATTAACTTTAGACGTGTATGGATCGTAGTTTGCGTCCAAACGGATAAAAGCGTAATGTTCAGGTTCCCAACAGGCTGACCTGTTTTAAATTTAGAGAGACAGCGGTTCCAAAAATCATATTGCGACACCTACTACCTCCACAGACTGTGATCGCAACAACTTGAGAGAGAGAAGAGCGTTCGTCTCACTTCCAAAAAGTTATGAAGATCCAGTGAGTATTCTGAGGGCTATACTCCAGTGGTTGAAAAGGCCGCAACAGAGAAACAGTTTTCCCGGAAATGAAGCAGTCAAACTCGAAACTGACGCTTTTTTTTGAAAGTTCAGTTTTTTCGAAGAGTCTTTTGAGAGAGAAGAGCACAGATTTTTTCAAAGTATTTGTGATTTCATTCTGAGGTCTGAAGGACTTTGCTAAAAACTAAGCAGTCAATAGAGTATGGTCGCAAAAAATAGATCTTTAAAACCAAAAACGCATTCTTATCTTGTGTTTTTGGAAGCATCAATAAAAAGTAAAATCTCTTGTACTTATGAGAACGAATTCCAAGAAACGAAAGATCTAAAGACACACCCACCCACTCAGCATTCTTTCTTTGAATCTTCAACTGAACGACAAAAGATAACAAAGTAGCAAAAACCATTGAGAAGATCAAAAACTTTGAAATAACCGAAACTAAGAACACTTTTTAAACATATCTAAAAACATGATTAATATTCATCTTCCTTCGTTTTTTACCTAAATTCTGACAAAAAAGATACCCAAGAAAATGCCAACGTTTGTTCGACAATGCTAGTGTCAAAAGTATGTCTTTGTTTCCCATCCACCTCTCCAGGCGACCTATCTAGGCAAGTTGTTGAAAACAACTTACTCACCCTCGAAAACATAACAATATCTCATGCAGATAGATACAAACAGGTCCAACCATATTCAACTTAATCAGAAATTAATTCCAACCTGTTAATGACTTGCTATTAACTTGGATGGACCATTATAATTGTTCGCTCCCATCGTTCGTCTTCCATAGGATACCCCAGTCAGCAATGGCCAAAGAGCCTCTTATCTGGATCTTCTCAGCCGAAAATGTTCCAAACGCCCACACCGCTCAGCGTACTTACAGATATTTATTATAAAAGATTGAAAAAACCAGGCTTGCGGGGCACGGGCAAAAAGGCAATATTGAATATGATCTGGAATGTACACAGAACAGTCGATGCCCTCCTGCACGATCCATCCATACATGCTCCGGGCCATGTAGGACACAACTTACAATCTTATGAGTTATCCAGAGCCCACTCTCGAGAACGCTGGTAAGAAGCCAGGCATGCTAGCGGACGGATTTCTTCACCTCTCCAGGCAGCCAAGTACCGAGCAGGCATGACAATTTTATAATCGATTGCACATGCACGGATCGATCAACATGAAAAGATATTACGCAACGTAAGCACATACGAGGCTGGCATATGGACACGGTCTAGGAGATAGCGTCTAGTTGATAAGTGCATAAATTCCTTTGGCACATAGATGACTTTGGGGGCATTAGTCCCACATTCGATCCCGCATTCCTGCAGACTCTTGAACCGAACCTAGCGTCTCCGAAATAGAATTGTTCCGCAGGCACGCAAGGCCTGATGCGATCAGAGCCAGGTTCGATCAAGTGATCGTGTAATCTCGGTCTCCCCCTGACTTGTATCTGGCAAATGCAAACATGAGCTATTAGGCCACAATAATGGCAACAAATCAATTTAGCTGTCTCCTCCGTGAACTGTCCATGGGCCCGCTGAAATCGCATTCCTTTACAATCTCACACGACTCAAAAACATATCTTCCGACGCGATCAGATAAGAGCTCGGTACAATGTTCAGATATTTTTTGTCATTACTCTGGAGTACCCCCGGCCCAAAGTTGTATTTTCGAGGCGAGTAGGTCAACGAATCAGTGAGAAAGGTTGCCGAAAGACTGGGCACCTTAGCGACGAGTGTTTCAATCGAATTCCTCAGATAATACAGTTGTCGATCTACGCAAAGAATAGATACGAGATCAGTAGCAAGATCGATGATCCACAATAGAGAGATACCACTAGACAATCCACTGTTCAGGAGAGACACTGAAACGGACAAATTAACACGAGGTAGGCTCTGTGTATGGTTCCATTACAATTGATGATCGATTTGATGCAAATATAATCGTTAGATTAAATCTACGTAATCAATCATGATGTGCTCGTATAATGGAGGCTAACTCAGCGAAAATTAACTATTTTCTATCTTAGACTAACATAATGGCCTGTGAAGTTTAAGATAGTTTCAAACTGATAGCGACCGTCAGGTTCATATCGCCGGGGCCGGTGTGATTGAGTGAGGCGATAAGAATCAAAGAGAAATACACATGTTGGTGGCGTAAACACTTTTTGAAAAATTTAGAGCAATTTTTCAATTTCAAAAGGTAGATCGAAGATAAGAGGGTCTTTGGCAGTAGATGCAGTAGATTGGGAAGATTTAAAAACCTCAAAGTGTTCTACGTAGGACTCTAAAAATAGACGATTAGATGTGGAAGGTGGTGGGGTTGAAATACTCTCAGGTGCATTTGACGAGCCGCTGGAACGAACAAGAACGCTTCCCATGTTCCCATCAAATTTCAACCGACAACTTACAGAGAAATGCGTCCAGATAAATATTTGGGAGGACAGAGGTGATCATAAGCACCAGAGTTGATAAAAATCATGATTTTTTGTATTTCCTTTTTAATTAAATAAATCATGATTTTTTTTGAATTTATTTTAAATCAAATGAATCATGATTTTTTTTATTTATTTATATCTACAGCAAATTTATCTTTGATGTCGTATGTATGCGAACGCATTGTCGCAACAGGGCGGAAAAGTTGTCACCCGGAATCATGAATAAAGACACTAATAAGGATTATGTCCACTCTGCATCTGACTGCCGTAGACGGCAGATGCATTTTTTCAGGCTCAAAAAAAGTGGACTGCCACATACCTGAACCGGGCCTGCGCAGGTAAAGTTATGACCGCCGCTATCAACTGCCAACTTTTAGAAGCCGAGATTTATATTGTTGTGGCTTGTCAACAAAGTTTTAGGCGCTCTGTGCGGACCAACTTTGGAAATTAAATTCAATTTTCTTTCATAAACTAAGAAAAGGCTTTTTAAAAATAGATTTAGCAACTCCAGGTAATGAGTACTGAAAAAAGCGGCCCTAAGCGCCCCAAAGCACCAACGTTTCCGAGGATGACGTGAAGCCGGGGTAACCCATGCCATCCGATGATAATGACTTCGAAAAACAGCCACAAATGCCTACGAAGGCCAGTGAGCTTCATTAAATACGAGTTAAGTATGATGATCGCCTGACGACAGTTTTTCCCGCTATGAATGTGGGGCGGCATGCTACTGCCCTGACCAAGCCAGCAGAAGTACCCGCTCACCATCCTCCAACGCGCGAGCCACATCAAGCAAGTGAGCCAAAACAGGGACCCAAAGCAGAAAAGATGTGCCTTGACTTCGTCTTTTCAACTTCCTCCGTCGGCGGAGGAAGCCCAAAAACAACAGGTATGAGTGCTAAAAGTTTAAGTGCTCCTCAAGTGCTAAATGTCAGCGCCTCCTCCGCTAGAACCTGAAAGCCCAAAAAGGAGAAAATTCCTCCAATTACGGCATATAATATTAATGTCGCGTAGCTACTGAAATCACTAAACGGCAAAGGCCTAAACGCGACCCTAGAAAACACGAGGGGTGATAGAACCCTCATTTTTGAAGAGTCCACAGGGGGCCACGCCAAATTTTTTTCACTCATTAAAGTGCAAGGGCTTAGTTCTACCTCAAGGACCTCTCCATCCCTTAGAACTCAGTTCATAATTATCCGCGGTCTCCACAGAAGAAATTTTGACCGAACCCACTGCAGAATACCCACTTTTGAAAGTTCGTTCGGTTGCAAATTTTGTGATCAAACTAGATAAGGCCCTCCACAGAGAGAATCCTTGGCTCCCTATCAAATCTCAGTCTAGTCTTTTTATAGCCAAATTTGAGTCCTCCTGGTCCGAAAAGACTATCATTTCGAGGAAGTCACCATCGAGAACCTGCAAACTTCTTCCGCTGCGGCGGCAATAGTTAAAACTACCGATGGTAGACGGATCCTGATAGTCTCCGTTTACATCAAATGTATTATAATTCCAAAACTGAGCAACTGGGCAATGACTCGCAAGTCTTGGGCAATCTCCAGTTACAGTCAAAATACCTTCTCCTAGAGGCCATTTCAATTCTAGGCACACCTCCTGGGACGAAAAGGCAATCAATATAAATAGGGAAACCCTGGTAAAATGGATCCACGACCCTTTTTCACCCACCAATATTGAGATGGTTTTGCCAAATACAAGACCGAATAGTCAGTCCATCCTCCTCCTGCGATCTGACGAAACCAATCAAACCTTTCAGGTGAAATCATGTAAAACATCACCGGGCATGTCCAACCATTTTGCAGTTGAACTCCAATTTTCCTCGTCTTCTCAATTGCAAAAGCAAGTCTTAACGACTGACATTATCCAATATGCCGATGACACCGTTATCTTCGCGTCAAACCTCCGCCATAACAAGGCCGCTAAAGGAATAGAAAAATATTTGGTACTTCTCTCTCCCTCGACGATTACCTACTTTGTCGTGGTGAGGGAGCTCAGTAAGGAGAATCCTCCGGGAAACCGGAGGTGACGCCTGAAGCTGCGGTAATCAACACCATAAGTTAAGGTGTAACTACGTGCCGAGGGCCGAATGGTCACAGGGGTTAAGACGTGGCCGTGAACGGTGAACTCTGAGTCCCTGAGTCTAGACTCAGATTCTTCACTTACTCAGGTGGGAACCAATCTAATTGGAACCCAGTCCTTAACGGACGAGCCCAAGCAGGCCCCTTTTGTGACCACTCCTGACCCCACCCCCCGGCGCCACCTGCCGAAGCTAAAGTCTTGCCCATGGGTAAGCACTTATCCACGGACATCAAACAGCCTCTGGGCAAACCGCCTTCGGGCAAATCGAAACCCACGGGCTGCGCCAAGGTTAAGGGGAAAGGATTGTTCAGGGCACCTGCGGCTAAGGGGAAACCGAAGTAGCAACGGGGATTTCACCAAAACGGATTCATTGGATATATTCATTCATCATAAAACCCATTTTGATGTATGCATATATCGTATGGTGGCCGAGACTGAACTTTGCTAACAGCAACAAGCTCCTGACGCAGATTCAAAGGCTCGGTTGCCTAAGTATTACTGGAGCAATGAGCACTACGCATTATCGACACTAAACAGCAACGACATATCAAGCCAGTTGATGTGGAGTTGTTATCAGATGATGCTGAAACTTGGCCGACTGAACGAAACATCCCTGATGTGGGTTAAAGGGCACTCAAACATCGCTGCTAATGAGGAAGCAGACAGACTGGCTCGCCAAGGTTCTGAATCCACAATGATGAGGCCAGAACCAGCTTTTGGCGTCCAGCTATTACTGTCAAGTCTATTCTGAAAGGGAAAGTGGTAAGGATTCACACAACCCAATTAAGGAATTTGAACTTCTGCCGGCAGGCGAAAATCTTTGTGAAGGAACTCCGCTAGAGCGGCATTTTTGTTGTCCCTTAAGAAGCGACACATGAAAATCCTAGTAGGGCTTTCAACGGGACACTGTCCCTTAAAATACCACATGGAAAAAAATCGGAGTGGTGGTCTCGGCCATATGCAACCAATGAAAGGAGGAAGAAGAGGCGGCCTTGCACTTCGTATGCAGCTGCCTGGCCTCCTCAGACCTCAAGCCACCTTGGTAAGGTTGGTTGGTAAGCGAAGAGTCTGCTAAATATCTGTATCTGAAAAATGTTCTCAGATTCACGAAAGCCTGCGAACGCCGTCGGCGAGAGGCCGATGGAGAGGCGATCTCCGGGGTTAATACAATGGGCCTAGTAAAGATCTGAGTGCTTGGAGCTGCGGCTCCCCCCACTAAACTAAACTAAATACGCTTGACCAGGACACGCAACCTACATTTAGGTAATTCCCATACTTCTCAAATCAATATTCAATAGAAAGCCAAGACCATCCGACATACGATCACAAACCGGTGCTGATACCGGCAGGAACATATATGTCCGAAAACTTGACAAAATTGGCATATCTGAGACTACATCCCTCAACGCTTATCAATGACGCCGATGACATTTTCCCTTAAGAAATATTGTCATCCTTTTATCCATCGATTTATCTAGACCCAACTTCAAACTCCAATCCATCCCCCTCTATTCACTGAATCTATTTTCCGACAATTTATTCCCAGAGCTCCAGATTCATAGCAAGTCATCTAAGGTATCAACATGCCCTTGAAATCTATTAAAAGTGGATCTAACAAAACGAAAGAAATATTGCCCATCAAACATCAGATCAGCCATCTGCGCCTCCAATCAACAGGCAAGAATCCTCTTTAGAACTTCATCGAAGTCCGGGAGAAAACCAATGGTAGAATAGAAAACATGAAATTTAGACCTACCCATCCCACCACACCAATCGTCTTTTCCATTTTCAGCCTAGCCACATTAGCTCTAACGTCCCAGATCTCTAAAGGAGAAAGCACTCCAACCTCTACAAAGTTGTAATGGGACAAATACTAATTCAATTTCATAAGCGATCTTTGTTTAAACAATTTCCGAAAGCCACCTTAAGTTAGCCACTTTTTTCTCTACTTTGTAGGGGTGCTTACTGAAATCGCACTCTTCAAGGGCGAACCATGCACCTTCTGGGATCGAAAACATTTATTCACCACCCAACCCATTGCTCGGGAAGACCCGGACCCTAATTAGAATTCTTAGGATGAACGGTTATTAGCTTGAAACATTCATACCCGCATAACCTCTACCTGATCATCCACCATGAACTCAAATAAAGGAGCGCCCCAGCAATTCCTGAATTTAAACCCTGATAACACGGTGACCGTTTTCTCGCCTGTCCATGTCTCCAACTAGACTTGTACGACAACTAGACTTGTACGCCGCACTATTGATAGAAGTGACATTTCATTTTGGAGTTGGGTAGGTAAATACGTTTACGCATGTACGTTGGACGCAACGATAAACTGTCGGACTACCAACTAAACACCTCCTCGTCATCGGAAAACCAGGCTTTAACTGTTTGACACAATAGTTCGAGCAAGCTCTCTCGTTTTCCCATCTCAAGAAGCCTTCAAACAAGGGAATTCCTTTCACCAACAGAAGGGAAGAGGCAGAAGAAAAGTTGTTATCTCGAAGAACCCGTTGCTATACGGTCCTTCCGCGGGTCGAGCTTAACCTTCTTCGTGAGGGAAAGAACCCGAACGTAATATGGAAAACGGCTCCATTTGTTAGAACTCTTCAGCATCTCAATGACAATGTTGTTCGACGACAGCTTCCCTGAGGCTGCATAAAGTTGCTAACCTTCCATTTCCCCTTAAACTCACACTGAACAAAGGGGCATCCTCAATTATTACGGTCGGAGGATGCAAAAGTAAAGTAGGGATCAGAAAGGCTGCACCTCCTTAAGATCTGAGGCGAGACAAACCTCAATCCTCTATGCGTTTGCGTGGGATTGTCATAATATTCCTTATTTTGTATTACAGGAATTGGTGGTGATCAACAACATGCAAAATTTTGTTAATGACATGAAAGCTGAAATGTCAAAAAGACTCCTCTCCCCACCATCCCGAGTCTGGCTAGAGCAAAAGCATGCACGCCCGTGTCGACAGGATACTCCAGATGCTGGTGGACATACACGGTCAAGTCGGCTGGTCACTTTGGTCATCCCAAATTCTACAAGTCAATACGAATGACCTTCCACAAGAAAAAAAAGTGTGATCGACTTCGTCCACCATTGTATTGCAAAGCATACAGGCTATCATGCTTTACCAGTCTTATGCTGGTAGAACTGAAAATCTCCACGCCTGCTTGGAAACTGGATAAAGAAATAGTCAATCTCAAATCACAAGTGGCTGTTGAGTAGGTTTAAGGAACTAGGGGAACTAACAGATGGAAAAGCCATCAGGAATAGAAAGGAGGAAATTTACAATACCGAATGAACGACTAATGTCATTCGACTTGAAAGCCAGTGAAGGAGGCGCTTTTGTATCTGAAGGAGTGGCTACTGAATAAAAATCCCACATCTTTGTCGTGGAAAAGAGAAACGGGGATGCTCATGAAACTTGGGGGGTATGCATGTCGGAGAGCTACCTGACATTCAGAGGGAAGTACTAAAAAGGAACCAGAGGGGTGGCAATGAAAAACCCCCTTTCATCGTTTTTAAGTGACGTATTCATGGACAAGATTGAGAATGATCTGCATTCCAAAGACCTGATCCCAAAGATGTGGTTAAGGTATATAGATGACATTTTCACCATTGTCCATGAAGACAAAGTGGAGCTGATACTGGAAATCCTGAATAAGGTACATCGGAACTTTAGATTCACAATGGAAGTAGAGAACAAGGAAGAACTCCCGTTTCTTGATTTAAGGATCATTAGAGAGGAAAAGGGATCGCTTTTGACATCTACAGGAAGTCTACACACACGCACGGAACGACACTAGATAATTCGAACCACTCCCACTCACATAAAATGACCCTTTCCATGCCATGATCCACCGATTGTTGGGCGTCCCCCTCAGTGCTGGAAGATTTTGGAAAAAAGGAGTATATAATCGGCACCAGACTGAAGAACGGCTGCCAACCTTCGATTATTGAAAGACTCATGTGGAAAAAGGAGAAACGGCAAGAAATAAGGACAATGACATCCCTCCCCCTTAATATCTTGAAAAGGAAAAGAAAAATAGGGGTCACACACTCTGCGGCTTCGTCGAAACTGATGAAAACAATGAAAAGGCTAAACATCGACATGGTGCCATCGAGCAGGAATTACCAGCTCAAAAACAGGCTGGGATGCCCCGAGGACCGCAAGTTAAAACATGAATCCAGTGGGATAAATAAAGTGACATGTCCAGATTGCGAGAAGTGTTACATAGGATAAACTAAAAGACTGATTTCGGTAGGCTGTGGAGAGCATGAGAGAGAAGCGGAAACGGCCAGGAGAAAGAACAAGAAAAGCACAACACTGAAATCAATGATAGTTGCGGCAAATTATTGAAGACAGGCATACCATCACGTGGGCCAACGTAGAAGTCATCAAAAAATGCGGGAACAGGAGAAAGTTGGGCGAGCAGAAAAGCTGGGCGATCCAAAGGGAACAAGAGGGGAACAGATTAAACCTCGATACAGAAAACGTGCAATCGAAGCTTCTGAGAAAGACGGTGACACCGGACAACAATAGCGTCTCCGCGGTCTCTAATTAAGTAATTTGGTAGGAGTTGACGATTATAGTAGAAATCTGATGAATGTCTCAAACTGGAGGATACTGTCAAAGAATCAAGTTGCCAGAGGCCGTGGGGCCAAAGCTCAAATTAAGCTGTCTTACCACTGAAGAAGAAAAATTTATCAGGCATAGTTATGCTTGATATTCAACGGACAGTTGCTCATTTTTGCTTCAAAGATCAAACCATCTTAGCCAACTGGTCGACCTGAACCGGCATATTTGTTGACGGAATTTTGGATAGGACCCAATATCGTGAAGTGATTGACTGAACTTGAGAACACCTTTATGCACAACGATGCCCACTGTAACTATGCCCAATTCGTCAAAAATACGTTGCTGTAACATCCCGATTTTACCTCAACCGGCTAATTCGCCTGTCTAGAGTCTCCTACCCTAAATACTCTAGGAGAAACCGATGGACCCTGAGTTGAAAGTTGTGTGGACCCCTAGGCGAACTTCGGGCATTCCGGTCCCTCCTTCTTCCCCTCCTTGGCAGGCCTAACTGCAGACAGCACTATTACTAAGGCCACGCGAAAGCGAAAGCCATGGAAAGCAGGATTGATTCCTCAAATCTCAAATTCAAGACTGATGCAAACTACCAACATTGACAGATTCCGTTCAAAATACAATGACCTGTGTTTAGCTTGGATTGACATTATTTATCGAGACTGTGTATTAGTATTTTTTGCTGAGGATGACTTGATAACGGACCGGACCACTTAGGAAGCATTAGTAGCTTATCAAAATAAGCGAACAGGAGACCAATAAACCTCCCAGTGAATTCGAACCAGGTATTAATCAAGAAGGGTCTAAAGCGGACCAATAGGCCCAATAACGTGGTCCTCCTGCAAGACGGTGCCCCGGTTCAGATAACCAAAGCTATTAAATATGCTGACAATTTTAAATTAGAATATGCGAACCCATCTTCCATATCCACAGCTCCTTGATTATTTGTAGGAACGAATGGTAGGTTCCTGTCGATAGTACACGAATTGACCATCGCACACTTTCTTGGCTTCGAAGAAGTGAAAACCACGAATAGCGATTATGAATCGTTACAAGAATTAATATTAACAAAGTCTAAACATTATGGGGGTGTGACAATTTTTTGGGACAAAGTTCCAGCACTAAGTCTTAGCCTTCTTTACTGTAAAACTAAGTTTTAGGTATCCAAGGGGGTGCGCTATGCAGGTAATAACCCTTCAGCAATCCCTCAAATGTGTATCCAGCCCAAAAAATTCATACTTGAGGGTAGACTAAGTTGTCCACCAGCATCCCAAGTTCGACTAACAGTCCCGACTACAAAACCTGATCTTCCTAATTACCCTAAACGCACCATCTCAAATTCTCATTAAAACCTAAGAAATTACAAATAAAACCCATAAACCTGCACAGGTGACACCCGAGCACCATGCCAGGTCTCACGTCTCATTATTACACAACCCCCGGGAGAAAATCTTCAAGAAACATCTTGAACCCAACAATCCCATCCCAAGCAGCTCGCGCACATGTGTTTTTATCGGTTTCTGTTTTCTTCCACGCCCCCTCTCACCCGCGACACCGGTGTACTCTTCGTCGACCCGCTTTTCTCTTTTCTCCCTTCTCAAGCGGACTCCGCTAAACTCAGTGGAAACAAGATAATCCGCAAAACGCATCTACCGTCGAAGAGAACCTTCTTCACTGTCCATTTCCCTTTGCTTTTCTTCCCGTATTGAATCTCTCTCTTCCCCGCCCCCTTCCTTCTTCTTTATTTATATTTTTCACCTTGTGCGGCATTTTACTCATTATTGTGGCCGCTTTTCTCGCTTGTCCGGTTTCAGCCGGGCGGTCGCGTTCTTGAGTACGTTCTCGTAAGCGTTTCCGTCCCTTTTCCCTTTGGTATTTGCGACTGAGCGGACATGGTCGGGAAAGGGAGCACAAGATGTGCATATGGCGGTTGAGGTCGAGGAGACTATCTTAAGATTGGAACAAGAAGTGCAGAAGACACCGCGACTGCAGCGAATTCACGACGAAAACAAAATTAGAAGAAGCAGAAACTTGAGATGGTCGAAGTTCCAAGAGGGTCTGTCTCGAGGCACAAAGGGCGCAATGGGGAGGCTAAGGCAAACGAAGGGTAGTCCCTAGTCCTTACGATGTGGGTAGTATGAGGGCTTGAGGAAATGCAAGGTGCACTCACCTTTCTCGGTAAAAAAGATGCGTCGATGCACGGCGTCCTAGAGTTTATGACTATAAGGCACTGACAAACCACTACCAAGTCACCATTCAAGATACACTTATCGCACTGCACTGGTTTCTCCCGAAATTCCTCAGCTTCAAGGCACAAAAAGGTGCTTTCCTTACACCTTGACTAACCCAAACTATTCGTCATTACAATCAAAACCAAAAGCAAACACAGATAAATCTCGAACGACACAGGAAGGAAACGTTCTATCTTTCTATCTTTTTTTTTCACCTGTTTTCCACTAACGATAATCCGAAGGAATTTCCACCAAAACACAAGACGAGAGACGAATCAAACGAAAAAACCACAACAAGCCGAACAACCTTCAACTCGAGACTGAAGAAAACTAAATCCGCGGAAGAAAAGATAAATACATCTTGGATTGGAAAAAAAAGATCTTAAGAGAGCCGAGAACATGAAGAGAGTATCTGAGAGTTGTGTACTGGACAGATAAGATTTATTTCAAATAATAATTGCGATCGATGAATGAAAAAATTCTTTACAGATACAAAGCGACACTTATCAGGCTCACATTCCTAAACTTGAAAGTATTTATTTTAAGATTCTTTGAATTCAGATTGCAACAGGTGATTTTAATGAAGAGAAATGTGCGTTCAAGAGATACAAGAAGCGAAATATAAGAGAAGTTGAAAGAACACAATTATAGATACTGAGGTTTTCAGTTAGATGGCGGCTGAGTAGATAGAATGGTTTAAGAACGATTGTGCCAGAAAGCTACAGCTACTTCACATCAGAGAAAATATATCTGAAATCTGAGTTGACGGTAACAACGCAATAAGGGGCGCGTATAAGAAGCTCTTCTAAGGACTCTGAGGAGTTCGGGTAACCCCCGAATAAGAAGATACTTCCAGAACCCATTTGAGGAGAATTAAAGGAATAGATATGGATCATATTACATGTTTTTGGCCCCCTATATGAGGGAGGACGATTCAGTAACCTATATAACGACGAAATGTATGAGCGATACCATGACCGTCCGGTTGTGGATAAGATCCGACTCAATAGGTTGCGGTCACTTAATCCGTATGGATGAGGATGATTCAGCCCAGAAAGCCTATTAGGGTATGGTGAAAAAATAAGACAATGTGCAGATCAGGACGCCAGACAACCTTTAGGGATATCGAATTGCTGGACCTCGACGCAAAACCAAGATATCTGGAGTTCCTTACTAAGGCAGGCCTAGACTGGATAGCGGTTGTTGGGCCGTTAATGATGATTTTACGCGATGCCAAAACGATGGTAGAGAAGTTAGTGGGTGAAAAATGGCATCAAAGTTTCTCAGTCATCATCGAAATGAATACGTCAAGATAAAACTGCCAATTTTCACCTATTAAAATTCTCAGGTGATCGTCGAACATGATCTACACTCGGAGCAGGCATTCAATGGTAGAGTGAGGAACTCTCGAAAAAGCCGCGAATACAGAGTGCTCACGGATTTCAGATAAA
This sequence comes from Hermetia illucens, assembly GCF_905115235.1. Lineage (NCBI taxonomy): Eukaryota > Metazoa > Arthropoda > Insecta > Diptera > Stratiomyidae > Hermetia > Hermetia illucens. The sequence goes on from NC_051852.1 coordinate 10,768,846, forward strand.
AAAAATTAGTCGAACTCTTCCAACAATATTGGCAAGGATTTCACTTAACGTGCTTCGTAAAACATTCAGCTGCCAGCAGACTATCCACCTTGCTAACTTCCGGTAAGATTGGATCATGAAAATTTTCAATTTTCTTCGAGACCTCGTTGGCATCCCGAGTACTAAATTCCGTGACATCTCGCGTTTTCAAAGACACCAGGATACCTTGGTTTCCTAAATGTGGAAGGCCTCTTTTTCCGATGGAGCTATCGCCCAGAAGATTTTCGATTTTCCATTACTATCACCACCCCTAAGTAATGATTTCCTTTTTAATTTCCGCGATACCTTGCGCTGAGGCCGATCGCGATAATCTAGTTTATTTTCCAAAGTTGAGGAATTCTTTTTTAAGATTAGTCCGAAATAGTTACGCCTATCCCATGACTTTGATAATTCCAACCCTAAAGCCCTTGAGTTTGTCCTCAGCTGCGTATAGTAGTTGGAGGTCTTGGGTGTCCACCAGCTTACACTAGGACTTATACCCGATAATATCCGTGTTAAAGTATACCTCAAGGTCGCAAGTCTCTTCCTTTTAACTTCCAATGGGTCGAGGAATTATTATAGTTTCGTTCATGCCATTTTTGTATCGTTAGCATCTCTTCTGGATTGATTGGCCTGAAACGAAGTGCTATGGTTTTACTGGCCTTATAAGCCTGTACCAGGGTGAGTGCCAGCGTTTCAAATGCCTCCTTTAGGTTTTTTAATTGTGAATCAAGCCGGATTTGTCAAGAACTGCGGAACTCCTGACGCAATACATGTTGCGCGGTTACTATGGAGAAACACCGTGAGAAGCATCGCCCTTTTTATGGTTTAGTTCTGGATCTAAAGAAAGCATTTGCGTCATCTGGTATGTTCGACGATAACACTTAATGCCAGAAGAACTCGTGCGGTGGGTCCAACTGCTCTATCACGATCCGAAAAGAAAAGTTCAGTTCGAAGTGTGGCGAGTGTATCAAAACTGCTTCGTGTCTTTGTTGGTGTTCATTAAGGAAGCGCCCTCTTACTACTTCTCTAGTTATGGATACTGTCACACGGGACATCCAACGTCCAGCGCCCTACACTCTGCTTTCTGCAGATGACGTTTTCCTGGCATCCCATAGTAAAAATGATCTGGGGAAACATGCCCAAAAATTGAATGATCGCCCCATGCAACACGGTCTCAGATTGAATCTGAATAAAAATGAATTTTTGACGACCAATCCCCATGAAACAGGCACTATCACTGTTAATGGCAGTGACCTGCCCAGAACTGAGTGATTTAAATATATCAGATCAATGCTGTCAGCCAATGGAGAACTGCATTAGTGCAACCTGGATGAAGTGACGTTCTACAGTTGGTGCTCTTCGTGATCGACGTATCAACGAACGTCTCAAATCTATAATTTATCGCAATGTCGTCCGTCCTGTAGCTCTCTATGGTTCTGAGTGTTGGCCGACTATAAAGACAATAAACAGTGTCTTGCGGTAATGGAAACGAAGATATTGCGTTGGACTAGTGGCATGACACATTTTCATCACATCCGAAATGAGGATATCCACGATCGATTTCGAAATAGGCATATTCAATGGTATGGTCACGTACCGTGACAAGAATTCACTCGCCAAGATTGGTCTGATCATCGAAGTCGATGGTAAACGACCAAAAGGCAGGCCTAAACAACGGTGGCTTGATACGCTGGATGGGGATTTAAAAGCCTCGAGATTGCATCTAGATCAGGCTTTTGATAGAACCAAATAGAGAAACCGATCACGACGAACCGACCCTGCTTGTGAACAGGATAAAGGCTGAAGAAAAAGAAGAAGTATTGATGGCGAAGGGAGGGAAAAGGTTAGAAGAAACGTAGTATTCAATATTTCTCCTGTGTAGCTCCCGTAAGCCCTGTTCCCGCAAGTTTGATTGATCGGTAACGTGGAAACCTGTTTCTGTTGAGTGTTAGTGATCCCCGTGAGATGCTCGAAAGCTGGTCCCATGCACCACAGATTTTGCAGCTCCAACTTCATTATACATTTTGAAGTTGCCTTATTGGTTACGTCTGCAGGGCTAGAACATTCGGAACTTGCTGTTATTCATGTTGCTCGTGTGCTATCCTCGCCTTTTCCGCCGATAATTTGTCCTTCGGATTTTTTCTCTGTATAAATGAATTGCTTGAAAAATGTGATATAATTCGTCGCGGCCCTTCTCCGCTTCATCGTGTCGTTCGAATTAAGATAATGTTCGATTCTATGCGCGCGAGAAAACCATTTATGTTCACTCCCTTTCTCATTTTGCGTTTTGTTTGTATTCCAATTTTGATTCAGGCGATGACGGCTTTACAGTTTCTTACCAGGGCAGAGCCAAATCGTCATCGCCTGACATTTTTGTAAAGTTTGGGTGCGCCCTAAACGAGGGGTCCGTGAACCAAAAAAGAGGGAGTAAGTTGCTCCCCATTTGGTCCGGTCCAGCATTAAGTTGATGCGAACTTAGGACCCCACAATTCTCAAAAAAATATTCCCACACCTCTTTCTTTCCTTCCAGGAATCTGGACTGTTTGGTAAACAAGGAAAAGGTGGAGGGGGGGCTACTCATTTTCAAAGTTACATCTCTCAACTCGACAAGTCAGTAAATAGAGCATAGCGCGTCACCATCGCTATTGGTTCACTGAAATATGCTTCAGTTCCCTTCAAATCTCCCCCAGAACCCAGCATTCCTTCTTAACTGTTGTGTGTTGTACCACGTGTTTCTAGAGCGACTCACCCATCGGCCACTCTGAGGTACTCACTTTCCATGTGTTACTCGCATATAACATCACAAAGAGCACATTGACGCCGAAGAACTTTAACTCGAAGTTGGTGTTGAGATATCGCCATTTCCATATTTTGGACAGAATGCCAAAACCGACGCTGAGTGCGACAGTCCGTTAGACTGAGACCATTGGCTTTGTTGACATTTACCTTCAGTTAGACTCTGATTGCCTTCTTCTCTCCCCCCTGCGAATCTTCTCGGGCTTTTGTCTAAGCGCGAAGGGACTTGTAGTCCCTGAACACGGTGAGCGGCCTGCCCTCAAGGAAGAAGCGGAAGTACTTTATAGCAAGGTACGCGGCGAGCAGCTCACGATCGTAGGCGCTGGAGCTGCATTGAGTTATTTTGAAAAGAAGCTCCACGGTTGCCAGATTTGATTTACCTGTTGGTATAGAGCGGAGCATACGGCTGTTGCTGAGGCACCGACGAACACAGCTAGGAGTGCTACTGACTGAGGAAATGCCGGCAGTGTTGCGTCAACAAGCTGTTGTTTGACCGACTCAAACGCGTATATGGCTTCGGCAGACCACGCAAACTCACGGGAGTCTTTAGTTTTGGCCCAGACAAGTAGGCGTCAAAGATCGATTGGTCATGAGCGGCTTTGGGCAAGAAACCACGATAGCAGTTTAACATGCCCAAGAACTTTTGCAGATCCTTCGGCAATCCTTCCGCAATTTTACCTGCCTCTGGAGAAATCTGCATTTTTCAATGTTGAGTACAAGTCCGGCCTCAAGGAGACATTGAAAAATGCATTCGAGATAGTCCAAGTGCTTAGATTCTGAAGAGAAAGCGACCAAAACATCCATGTAGCCGAGACAAAAGTTCAAGTTTTGCAAGACAGAGTGAATGAACATGTGGAAACTCTGCACGACATCCTGGTGAACTCGAAGAGTCCGAAAGGTGTGCAGATAGCCGTTTTCGGAATGTCTTCGGAAGCGACAGGGATTTGGTGGTACGCCTCGGCTAGATCTAAGGTCGTAAAAATACGGCAGTTCGCATGCAAGTGCACAAAATCATGGATGAGTGGAATGGGATATCGGTCTGGAACTGTCTGAGCGTTCAGACGCATATAATCTTCAGATGGCCCCCATTCACCGTTTGGCTTAGGGACCAAATGAAGTGAAGAGGACCGACAGCTATTGAAAGGTCTGCAGATACCCTGCCTCACCAAATCATCTCTTGGCAACAGCAAACTTTGTGCTTAACAGACTGGGAGAAACTATGGTTATGTGCCAGTACTTTCTGAGGAGTACGCCAATGCAGTGGTCGGCAAATTCCTCGAAAATTAACGAAAAAGTGTCATCTTGACAGGTAGAAATTTCGCCAGACGTCTGCAATGAGGCTGTGGGGTCTATCAGGGCTTTGTTTTACAGGCCCAGCAACAGCTCATAATGACACAGGAAGTCTGAGCCTCATATGGGGATGCTAATATCCGCCAGAATGCGTATGGTTGCAGCGGCTTGGTCCCTTGAGCAAGCGCCTTTACCGGATTGACACGGGCGCAGACGTCTCAGTTCTCCCGGTATCGCGGAATCACAAACTGATTCCGCATCAACCCAAGCTAATGGCGATGATCAGTCTCATATTAGGTGCATACTTTCTAGACCACTATAGATTGATAGTGGATCTACAGAAAAGGTTATAGATCCCCTAACATCGCTCAGGTCTTCAAGAAAACTTCATTTTTGAAGAAATAACCGGCCCTCGCATCCGCGTTCTCCTTCAAAAATACAGCAACATAAGGCAAGAGGCAGTCAGCTAAGCATGACGTACAGATTGAAAAAGAATGACATTTATCGTTCTTATTTCCTTACTTCTCGCGGCAGACTACTCTCTACCCGATTGCTCCGCCGGCCTCGTAGCTATCAACCAGCAATCCATCCCCAACTGAAACCAAAAGGGGGGGGGGGGGGGGGTCTTATCGAGGAACCAGACGCACGGCTCCTTCAACTTGCGGCAGTCGCGGACGCGCTTTTCAACCTGGTCGCGTCTTCTTGCTGGACGAACTGAACATGTATATCCGAACAAGCCTTACTGCAATATTGGAAAAGGCAAAGGTATTTGTTTTGTTACCAAAGCCAAATGAGCCCCTATGAAAGTCGAACTGGATGAACAGGCAGGCAATGGAATCTCTGACCTTCAATTTGATTTGACAAGCTCCTCCAAAATATTCCGACCCAAAAATGCTTTTAATTTAACAAATTGAAATAATGACACTAACTAAACAAGCCCTGCCATGCTAATATGCGTTTGTCTTAGCCATAGGATACTATTGAACCACTTCGATGATACCACGTTTGGTATTCCACAAGGATCTGCTTTTGAATCATAATGTTCAATGTACTAAACCTGTAGCTTTTGGAGAAGGCAACAATTTACGGATGAGCGGATGATATTGAAGTGGCAGTATTAGCATACAATCTGCAAACTGTTGATCTATTCAATTTGGGATGGTTAACGAAGGAATGATTGGAAAGCGTCTGCAGCTAGCGGAGTAGAAGGCTGAAGCTATGGTAATAACGAGTTATGCGTGGCGTTTAAAAAGATTCAAGCCTCGCGATTGCGAAGTTTTTAACATCGATACATGCAAGCAGAGCGCAGAAGAGTAGGGCGTGCCTAAAACGCGACAAGTTGAAAAGTTAATCCGCCACAGTTGACAGTTCCATACGAACATGCAGGTTAAGGATTTCCACTTTCCAACGCCGGAAGAAAAAATGTGATGTGATTTGTTAGACCCCCGAGCCCACATCGATTTATGTAGCGAAAAAAGAAATATATTAGTGCAAATTACGCTTGGTTCCTGCCTCTGACTGACCTGGAGTCCGGCTGATATTTCCTAAATCAGGTCCAATAAATTAGAAGAATATTCTTTCATTTTAATATTAACTTTTAATAAGAATCATTCATCAAGTTTCGTTTAATTTTTTTTTTTTTTTGGTTTTCTCCTCTTTTCTTATTATTTTTCTTCTATTCATATAAACTATCTCAACTTCACTCATTATTTTGATAAATATGATTTTTACATTTTCATTTTATCATAGTTTTGCTCCTCGAGTTATTACATGTCCCTAAATTGTTTTTCATCTTAATTTTTCTGTGCGGGGGTAACATACATTTGAAACATTTGTTAGAATATTTCCTTTTTACATATGAACATATGTGTTTGGAGAGTTTCTGGGTTTTTATCATATTTAAATAAGGAATTCATTTCAATAGTTACAAAAAAAAGAAAATTTTGTGCAAAAGATTTGCATAAATGTTAACTATTTGGTGAAGATGTTTACATCTTTAATTTGTTTATATCAAGCGCAAATGATTTGCAATTGAGTATTTAATTTTTTTGTTACTGTCTCAACAATTTATTTCTTGTTTAGTTTTCATGGTTGAATGTTATAAATGAATATTATAAACATATAACAAAGCAATCGAAATTGTTAGAATTTGGGAAAATTTTTTCAACTAATTTTGTGTTGAAGTTCTATTTGAATTTTTGTCTTATTTATCTTCATTTGAAGGAATGCAAAAGGGGGCAACCTTTAAAGAAAAAAAGGCTTCTGATCATTTTCCACATTTAAGTATTTTTCAATTAAAAAAAAATATACCTGAAATGTTGGATACAAATTTTATTTTTCGTCAAATGATTGTGAGTCAAAACAAAATAGTTTTGTTTTTTAAATAAATCACGAACGATGAGATACATTATCCCCATAGAACCCTGACAGTATTTTACAAAAGATATTTGATAAATGGTCCAATATACCACACAAAAATATGATTTCCATGCACTAAAATACAATTTAAAAGCATAAAATTTTTCATTTCATTGCGAAATGGAAGACTTTATTATAGTTTTGATTCGTTAAATTAGAAAACTTTGCATGGTTTTCATATGGCTCACCGACCAATTATATAAATTTGATAAAAGGCATGAAAGTAATTAGTATTTTGATATACAATTTTAGACAGATTTCATTTTGATACACACATAATTCAGTATAAAATTTTAGAAAATAGTTCCCTGTTGAAGATTGATGTTGGTAAGGTAAAATCAGACATAGAGACCCATAGAATACAAGATTGGAAAAACGGGAGATAGAAGACCAAAAAAAAATCAGTTTTGCAATAAGTAACCATGCAATTACCAAATATATTAAAACTTTAATTTATATTTACAATTACATTATGCATCCCCACAAAATCCATGTTAACTAATCATATCTTTTCCAATTTTTTGAATCATCTCATTTTGTCTATATCGTAAGATAGCACATTAGAAGATTATAATAAGGCAAGCGAAGAAATTCGCGTTAAGAAATTTGGAGGCAAAGAGATAAATTAGATATGAACATGAAATATGGTATACAAAGTACACAACCAAAAAAGAATTAACAATTCCAAATTAAGTCCAATAAAAAAGATAAAAGACAAGCCTATATAAGTGAATTGTCATCCAGTGATAGAACCAATCGTTGAATCTGAATTTTATACACTATTTTCGCTTTATATTGCTTCAGTAAATGTGTCTTTTTTTTCTTTATTTTCTTCCTTGTTATAGTTAATATTTGTATATAATATATATATATATATATTACTTCAGTAGTTCTAATTGTCCAATACATATATGTTGAAGGGTTTATATAATTTATTCGCTTAAGTTATTTAGAATATCTAATTGTTGTTATCGGTTACATTATGTTTTCTTTTTCATTCCTTAAATTGTATATTTATGATTTGCTCTTTATTACTATTTATTTACACATTTACATCAGAAAATAATTTTGTTTTCGTTTATTTTGATCATTTTTAACAGATTATTTAATTGCTGTACAGATATATGTTACCTTGTTCTTGTAGTATACTATATATGTAATAAATGTACATAAGTTTGGTTTTAAATGCAATTTTTGACTACTTTTTCACATTTAGAACTTGTTATTGAAATTTTCTACCAAATGTACATTATGTATACAAATTGCTATAAGTAAAATAATAAAAAATAAATTAAATGATCAAAAGAAAATTGAATTAGATAAATAGATCTGTACATAATTATGAAAAAAATATTAAAGGACCATAAACCGTACTATTGGCTATTATATAAATAAAAAATTGCAATAATTGTAGAGAAGGATAAGGGTAAATACCTACGTGCATCTAGGTACACTTAGACAATTGCATCTTCTCCTGAAATTTTCAAATTACTGCAAATAATAATTCACCAATTAGTCAGTCGCAGCTTGAAAACAAATGATCCCACTATGGTAACAGATATTTGACTTTAAACCATGTAGTAAGATTTAGACCAAAAGACCAATCCAATATGATCCTTCCAACACTATATCCTATTCAACACTGCTTCACATTTGGAATCTGCCCTTAAAAATAAATGAATAGCATCTACATCTCACAGTGGTCGATATCCCTCGACCGCAGTGCCTCGGTGGTGGACAACTTGACCGCTGTGGCATATAATGTCGCAAGCGATTTGGATTTGGAGAAGGCGGTGTTCAAGTGTAGTACGACATTACCGAGAACACCAGTACCAAAACGAAATAAAGATGAAGGGATGGTAGATCGCTGGACGGCAAAAAGGTGATAACATTCACCGCGTAGGAGGTACCAGGACCAAATAAAAGACCCATTCAGAAGAACTTCGTCAATTCGGAGATCTCCACGAATGTCAAAGGCGATAAAGGCTAAGGTGCAGGGAAAGTCAATATATGCCAAAGGTGAAGGAGTGTATAAAAGGAGTAACTTCGGCAGGTTTCATAGAGCGCAGAGTCCAGGTCCGGAGGAATCACTCTTCACCCAGCTTGAGGTGAAACCAGTTGAAATGTCTGATTTGATCAAAATCATGCAAAACGTGCTCCATGCCATAAAGAATATGGTGAGGGCTATTAGAGTCCTTTATAATAGATCGCTGAAGGAGGAAAAGAATACCGGGAGACGCCGAAACCGGCTATCTACACAGTGTCACAAGCAACCCAAATCATACTGTCTGCTATCGAATTACGGTCAAATAAATGAGTACGCGAAAAAGAGGGTGACTCTCTTAGTAATCAACACGCGCCTAAGAGAAAACAAATGGAGAAATCGGAAGCTCAGTGCTTCGGGTATGAAAGGTACGACAGCACTTAATGCCAGAAGAACTCGTGCGCTGGGTTTAATTGCTCTACCACAATCCGAAAGGAAAGTTCGAAGTATGGCGGGTGTATCAAAACCGTTTTGTGTCTGTTGGTGTTCATCAAGGAAGCGCCCTCTTACCACTCCCCTTTGTTCTTGTTATGCACACTAGCACACGGGCCATCTATCGTCCAACGCCCTATACACTGCTTTATGCAGATGATGTTTTCCTAGCGTCCAATAGCAAAAATGATCTCGAGCAACTTGTCCGAAAATGGAATGATCGCCTCATGCAACAGGGTTTCAGGTTGAATCTGAATAAAAGTGAATTTTTGACGACCGATCCCCGTGAAACGGGCATGATCATTGTCAGCGGCCGAACTGAGCGATTTAAATACATCGGATCAACGCTATCAGCCAATGGAGAACTACTTTATGAAATTGCTTCATGCATTAAAGCAACCTGGATGAAGTGGCGTTCCACAACTGGTGTACTTTGTGATCGACGTATCAACGAACGTCTCAAATCTAAAATTTACCGCAATGTCGGCCGTCCTGTCGCTCTCTATGGTTCTGAGTGTTGGGCGACTATAAAATACAATGAACGGCGTTTTGCGATATTGGAGACGAAGATGTTGCGTTGGACTAGCGGCGTGACACGGTTTGGTCACATCCGAAATGAGGATATCCGCGATCCTTACGGGGTTGCACCGATCGTGGAAAAATTGCGAGAGGAGCGTCTTCGATGGTATGGTCAGGGAATTCGTGCTAACGAGAATTCACTTGCCAAGATTGGTCTGAGCAGTCGTCGATGGTAAGTGACCAAAAGGCCGTCCTAAACAACGATGGCTTGATACGCTGGATAAGGATTTAAAAGCCTCGAGATTGCACCCAGATCAGGCATTCGATAGAGCCAAATTAGGAAACCGATCATGACGAGCCGACCCCGCTTGTGAACGGGACAAAGACTGAAGAAAAAGAAGAAGAGTGAAAATTTGATCACCCCTATCCTCGTATTCATTGCAGAATTTATGTTGGGTCAGATAATCCATCTTATCAGAATTGATATAAAATTGACCTACCACCGGCCACCACCACCAGCGCCCCTTTAGCTTTTAAGTAGGTAGGATCGTTCGAGCCTAAATTCTTGGCACTTAGTGCTAGTATTAGATAAAATCCGGCATCTGCCGAGATTGTGACAACTTGAAAAATAATAAATAATAATAATGTGAAGGAAAGTCACACTGCGTTCTAAAAGAACTATTGTGCCCTTTACTGGTTATAGTATACCTATTAACTATAGTATGTTCCATTCTTCAATCTGGCCTCTGGTATTAACTATTCTTTCAGGTGCCTCAATTTACTTTGCACAGGTTCCGGACATCGCCGCAGAGAATGTGTGGAAATTTCGTCACTCTCGTCATAGAATCTACAGACGGTGTCCGTAAAAATCCCTAGCTTCCCCAAGTGATAATATAGCCTGCAGTGATCAGTGAGTATTTCTACTATGATCCGAAGGCTCTTTTTGACGAAGTTCAAACAATCTCTTGAACCTTTGGATATGTATCCATCCATGAGCGCCCTAGAGTCTCCCATTCTTGGAAGTTCGCCCAGTGCAGTTCCCTCAGCCGTTTCTGTTCGGCTATTTCTGACTCCACTGAATTACTCTGACTCGTGCAGCGGCGTCACTGCTCCTTTTTTCGTGAAGGCATTCTTATACAAGTTTGGAATTCATCTTTGCTACAATTACACATGAATGTCGGGGTAGGAGAGGCAATATTTCGACAGTTGAGCATTAATCTCCTGATCTTATTGTCCTGGGTTCAAATCCCGGTTCGTCATGGATGTTTGCGTTCTTCCTACTGTTGCAGGCCAATCATTTGCACAGTGTGGTGATAATGAAGAATGAAGTAAGCATCAAATCTACGAAACAAAGCGGCTGCCCCGCGATCGGTGCATTTATGTACATATGTATATTCTCTTTCTTCGGCAGAAAATGTACTCTCTTTCCAAGAGACATGTGTCAGTCGTCCAACAGTTTCTTCGCGTCGTACATATAGCGAAGCAGACCTTCCATATGCAATTTCAAATCTAACACGGAAGCTTGTGTAGCTACCTGTCACGGAATTCAGGCGAGTCTCCGGCCCATATTCAGAGCAATATCCTTAGTCTCTGAGTCGGACCATTTCGAAATAAGCAAGACGGGTTTTCCCAATCAGGCACCGCCGCGAATTTCGAACGGGTGCGCGACTCGTATCACCACGCGTAGCAGAGTCCATTCATAGCCATCGAATTATGAGCGATTTTCACGGCGGATAAAATCGAGTTCACAAGCTATAATCGCCAATTATTTTCATCTTTCATAAACAGGAACAAAAGCAAATGGCAGAAGAGAACCTCCACGTGGAAAACGCTGTACTCACTTTGGCTTGCTGACCGTGATGCAGTTGACGAATGCTCAAAAGTTTATTTAGGGCGATCAGATAGGGGTATACTGGTACCATGGGAACCGGGATAGACCTCTGAATTTACATGACTCAGGAGAAATATTCCGACCGGTTATTTGTAGTTGATCTCCTAGCGGGAGTTACATGGGGGTAGTAGTTAAGTCCAAGCGGCTAAAGAGGCCTTTGGTCCTAAAACGATGAGTTGCGTTTCAACTCGAGTTTCGTATACTCTTTAGTTGGGTAAAGATTTAGGTAGGTCTAGCATCCACCAGTATGAATGCTGAGCCATGCACTCAGTATAGACTGGTACCAGTGTTGATTGTCCTCATCCTATCCGGAAAAGGATACAACTATTACAGATGCATATCATTCATCGTTATTGAACGGTTTGAAAATCGAGCGGCAAGAAAGACGCCCACGATTAACCGACAAAATAGTCCCGTTTGACAACGCACTAGGTCTAGGCTCAGCAATTGTGGTCGCAAAATTAATGGGAATAGACTTTCAACTAGAAGCTGAAGGTAGTCTTCATACCAAAGCCTGGGAAATATTACTATTCAAATCCAAAGAACTTCAGACAAATCAGCTTAACATCATTTTCACTGAAATGTCTGGAGAGACTGGTTGAGCATTGCATTTGCGAGTTGGCGCTAAAGTCGCACCCAATAAATGAAAACCAACATACTTACCAACGTGGAAAGACCTGTGAGTCTGCTCTTCATTCTTTGGTTTCAAAGATAGAGGACGCAATTCTGTAAGGCGAGTACGCGATGGGGTTGTCCGTGGACAATGAAGGGGCGTTTGACTGTGCGCACTTCCAAAAGGACTTTCATGTCGGCAGAGAGCATGGCGTTGACGAAACTCTAATAAAGTGAATCTACACTATGCTAACCCAGAGATTGCTGCGTGCTGAAGTGGGTGTTGATGGCTACCTAACAACGGAAACGACGAAAGGCTGCCCTCAAGTAGGTGTGCTATCGCCACTTCTGTGGAGTATGCTAATCAAGTCACTACGATGCGAACTGCAAGATCTGCCATTACACGTTCAACCTTATTCGGATGACGTGCCTGTGCTGGCTATTGGTCGAGATCTCGAAATGGTGTGTAGAAACACACAACGCACCTTTGATTTGATTGACAGTTGGTGTCTCTGGCGTGAACTTTCAGTTAATCCAAGTAAAATCAGAATGGTATTATTCACAAAAAGGAGAAAACTGGATGGACTTTGTCTCCCTGAGATGAGGGCTATACCCTTCAACTCTCCGAAGAAGTGAAATATCTGGGAGTCACTTTAGATATAAAACTTCTTTGGAACAAACATGTAGAGGTAAAGATGAAACGAGCCCTCACAGATTATGGGCTGTGCAGACGGACCTTTGCCTCGACATGGGGACTCAGGCCTCATGTGGTAATGAGGATAAACGTTGCCATCATTAGGCCGATGTTTGTATATGCATCCGTAGTGTGGTGGATTAAGGTGACACAAAATGGTTTTCACTGTAAACTAGCCGCACTGCAAAGAACTGTGTGCCTGGGTATCACCGGTGCCATGAGCACCACATCCGGCGGAGCTCTAAATGCATTACTTAATTTGCAGCCCCTGGATATATTTATTCACAGCACTGCAATGAGTGCAGCTCAGAGATTAATTCGATTAGATCTATGGGGAAACAACGGACATGGAAGGCACATAGCACTGGAAAAGTCATTGGGAGAACTGAATCTAGTTTTCGCAATGCCTTTCGATTCTCAGATCCCTATACATCTCTTTGATAGAAGATATGATGTTATCTTGAAACGAAGAGAACTGGAACGAACCAGAAGAGTGCGTGTCAGGATATACTGACGTCTTCTACATCGATGGCTCAAAAACAAAAAATGCTTCTGGAACAGGAGTCTGTGGCGCAGCAGGGTTAGCAGCATTCGAAATTGATTTCGAATGTTGTTAATTCGACTGTCAGATACCACCACCGGTGTTCTCCGTGGCGGAGTAGGCCTGGAAATGAAATGTGAAAAATAATTGAAGTTTAAAAAGTTGAGTTGACAATGAATTTTCAGTCAAGCTAAACGAATTATTGAAAAGTTGTAAAAATTTTCGACTGAGAGAATCTCGCTAATTATTCCTTAACTTTGAGAGAGTCTCGCTAATTGTTCCTTAACTTTATATTAATAAAAGCTGTAATTTCTACGTTTATTTTAAAATGTCAAGGCTCGGAATCGAAGACAGTTGCTAGTGGTATTCATAACTAAATTCTAGAAGAATCTTTCGATAAAATCCGTATCAAAACTAAAAGTCTACCTGTCGAGAAAAACAATGAGAAGTGGGTTTTTCCCTTGGGACCATACACAACGGTCTTTCAGGCTGAAGCATATGCGATCCTAAGGACGACAACCTGGATGATTGACGAGCAGTTGAAGGGCATGCGCATCGCAATCTGCAGTGATAGTCAAGCTGCATTGAGGGCGTTGAGTAGTCCTTTGATCACTTCGAAAATCGTTCAGGAATGCACAAATCATTTGAACTCTGTCTCTGGTTACAATACGGTGGAACTACTCTGGATACCTGGTCACTGTGGCGTAGAGACAAATAAAATGCTGTAGCGAAAGAGGGGTCAATCTTCCCCATGCCGTGATCGGAACCAGCAATTGGAGTACGAAGGCTATCTTTTAAAACTGGGAACAAGCTTCCCATAATGACAGATGGCGAAGCTTTAATGTTGCTAGACACACCAAACTTTTCTTGTCAGAACCAAATAAACATACTGCAAAGTTTATCCTGTCAAAAAGCAAGAGGACTTGCAGGAATATTGTGGGCATTCCATACTTTTTAAAAATAAATTTCTAATTAAGAAAAATCTTATTCAAAGGTTAAGCTAAAAAATGGCTGAGACTCAACATATCTTTCTATTCCCCTGAAGCTCTCTTCAAGGAAAGGTTGCAAAGAGAGGGGTAAAGTAAATAAGCATATTTTATTTGGTGGGTAATAAATGGCTTACGTCAAATATCCATCCGTTTAGTGCTTCATATGTCCGACGTTTATGTTAAAAACTATCACACAGGAAAGACCAAAGAAAAAATATAGCAATTTTTACTGCTTTTATCATTTATAAAGGCATATTGATGATTGTTTTGCAATGTTTTCTTTATCTTAAGAAATTCATATGTTCAGCTTATTTGCAGGAAGTAAGCTAAATCGTTTCGCACTAATAATGGAATAAGAGAATTGAACATATAGACAACAAGATACATTCGATTTAAATAGAAAAGGATGAGACTTAACAAAAAAAAAAGTGCAAATATGTAATTCCACGAAGTACTGGAAGATATTCGGGCATTTTTAATTCGAATTGGCAACCAATTTAGCATGAAAGAAAGTCTATTTCGTCGAATTTAAATACTAGAAGAGTAACTTAAGGAAAATAATGTACTCACGTCATTTCTTCTCTTGATGTCACAAATCCTCCGGCAGAATATCTTCATCTTCTCCACCATTCAAGCACATTATTTCAGCAACACATTCACTCAAATACATAACAAATCAATGTCAAACTGTTTAAAAATAATAAATTAATTAAATTAAATTAATAAAATTAACAACAAAATCATTTAAAAACCCCCAAAAAAAATATTTATATTTATTCTGTCGTTTATCATCATCATCATTGTTTTCCACTATTTTTGAATATTTTTATAATAATAAAATAACAACAACATAGTTTTACTAGCATCAAAACTTAATTAGGATTTGATATACACTTAAAAGGATAAGAAAAAGATCAATTTACTACAGACTCAAGGAGAACAAGAGTTAAATTAACTGGAAAAATATCAAAAGAACTCAAAATGATTTATAATTACTTTCACACTTGGGTTGAATTGGGGCTATCTTTGTCCTATTGTAACTGAGAATTTATCGTTTCAAAGATAGAGAAATTTAAATTTTCAATTTTGTAGAAAAATATAAAGATTGAGTATGGAAATCTGACTTTTGTTTGTCCTCCATTTAAGATTGGTTTGAGTTTATGTTCTCCTCATAAACGTTGCACATACTCAAAACTAATATAACAAACGCAACACACAGAAATTTATCATTAACATTTAATCGATAAGTCGAAATCTTTTTGACTCTTTTGCTTTATGTACATTTAAAAAAAGTAAAATCTTAAACAGATACAAACAAATACATTTTAATAGGCTAAACAACGATGACAATCATGCGAAATTGAAAAGAGAGAAGAAGAAGAAAAAAAAAAACAAATGCAATAAAATTATTATTTCCAATTCTTTTCTTCATTTTCAATTTGTTTCTGTTCAGACAGAGAAAAATTTCTTCTTAAATAGTTACACAACACATAAATTATATTTCAGACTTCCCTAAGTATAAATATTTCTTTAATTATTGCTTTTTTGATTACTTTTTTTTTCCTTTTCACGTTGTATCTTTTTCTAATTCTCTTCAGCATTTTTTTTTTACTTTCTACTTGCATTTAAATAGCATCTAATATAATCTGGTGTTTGTTTTCTATCCATCAATTGATTTTTGCTTATTTTTCTTTTTAAAAAAAGTTGAAGTCCGAGGCATAGAGGATATATACATACCTAATATATATCGAAGTATAAAAAAATATTGTTTGAAAGGCACGGGGAGAAAATTATAGAAAATAGATTGCTTCAAAATAAGAGAAAATCAAACGAGATAAGACCGAATAGAAGTTTGTTACGAGCATCGCGCAACAATGTCTAAAACATAAATTGTAAGGAACTGTTATCATCATATATGCATTAACTACGATTGATTTCTCTAAAAGAACAAAAGAGTTTTTCTCGCTTCTTACAAACTAATTGATTTCTTAACGTTTCTTTTCAGTTAAGTAGCACTAATTTCACTATGTAGTGTACATGTAAATATAATATATAATAGAGTGTACCATTTTTTATTAACATTTTCCATTTTTTCTTCATCGGTTTTTTGTCGTCTAAAAAATATTGCTGTAGACATTTCATGCTTACTTTTTTCGTGTTTTATATATTTTGTCTCTTGTCTTGTATTTTAATTTTAAAATTAAATTTATACTTAAATCTGATTTACTTTTCCGCAATATTTCCCTAGAAAATTAAAAACAAAATAACAAGCGATAATATTATTTACGAATTATCATATTGCATTTGTATGAATTGGAAGAAATCATTCATTTTATTTATTTTATTATTTTTTTTTAGCAATTTTCTCTATTTTTTTTTATTTTTGTATATTTTTAACGAATAAATTAAAAAAAAAAGTCGAGGTATTTCGGGTCAATTGTGGTTTATAATATTTAAAAAGGGATTACACTTAAGATTTCATGGATTAGTTTTAAAATGATTCATCAACCAAATATGTACAAATTCTGCAAATATCCGAAATGTAACTTTTTTGATTTAAACGAAATATTAAAAAGTATCTTCAAAATAACAATTAGAAGTTTGGGAGAAATATAGAAATTTAAATGGTGTTGCTTTCTTCTTTCCATGACTAAACACTTTCCTTTAAATAAAATTATAAAATCTTAAGTTTATTTATCTCTACATACAATTGTTTGTTGTTTGTTTGTTTTTTTTTTTAAATATGCATTACAATTAAGATATATAATATGTATATATATATAATTAACTACTAACAAGAAGCAAACGAATAACCTAATAAAAACAATTAGTTTTTCTTCATTTTTTCATTTAAATATAATAATAATAATAATTAATGATCGATAAAACAAGTATACATATCTCTTTTTACCGTTTTCTGTTTGTTTTCTTTTTTATATTTCTTTTGTTAACAAGTGCATTTATGTTGGCATTTAAAGAACATATAACATAAAAAAAAATTTTTTATGTATTGCATTGCAGTTTTCATTGTAATTCGTCTAGTCTAGTTTTGCATTGTTTTTTTTTTCTGTGCATTGTTTTTCGTCTTTTATCAATGATTTTTCCCTCCGATTTCGATTTTATCTGTTGATGGACAAAGCAAATAAATGAATAATTCATATTAAGGAATTTTCCTTTTACGATGGCTTTATTAGTGACGTTAGGAATGGGATGCTATTTGATAGTGTTATTTTGCCCCACTGATTGAAATAATCTAATGCTGAGTACGGAAACGAGAAGTTTAAGTAGAAAGCTTTGTTGAGGATAAATGGTTCTTATGTTGTTTACCACTCGATTGCCATAATCAATTGGACAACAAATCCAAACTCTGGAACCGGCTGATTTTTTGGAATTTGGAGGGTCATCAGGAGTTATTCATATAAACAGTCCCGAACTAATTCAAAACCAAAGGCATTGGGTGCCGTATGAAACAAGGCGGAGATATGTTGAACGGAATCCTTTCAACAGCTGCTCCAATGATAGAAAAGGCAACATAAATTGTCGACGAAACATCATCATCAAAGGCGCAACAACCGGTATCCGATCTAGGCCTTAATAAGGAACTCCAGACATCCCGGTTTTGAGCCGAGGTCCACCAATTCGATATCCCTAAAAGCTGCCTGGTGTCCTAACCTACGCTCCATCCTAACCTACGCCCCGTTCCATCTCAGGCATATTCCAACAGTTTTTCCATCGCTTGCCGCAGAGAGAAAACCTGTCTGATCTGTTGCTGATTTACCTGGAGTGAAGCCTCTTTGGTATGGGCCAATTATTTTCTAGGCATATGGGGCTATCCGACCGCGGAGAGGATATCTCAACAACGTGATACCTCTATAATTGCTGCGCTGTGTGATATCTCCCTTTTTATGTATGAGACAGATAATGCTTCGTTGCCAATCGTCAAGCATTGATTCTTTGCCCCACACCTTGAGCACAAGTTGATAACCATTTGGTGTAATTGGTCGCCTCCATATTTAACCAATTCCGCTGTAATTCCATCGGCTCCTGGCGACTTATGATCTTTTAGCCGATGAATTGCACGGACTGTTTCTCCTAAACTTGGTGGTGGCAGTATTTGTCCGTCGTCTTCAGTTGGCGGGACCTCCAACTCGCTGATATTTTGGTTGTTGAACAGTTCATCAAAGTACTCAACCCATCGCTCCAATATGCCCATTCTGTCGGAAATCAGATTTTCCTCTTTGTCTCGGCAGGATGAGCATCGAGGTATATAAGGCTTCATCCTGCTGACTTGTTGGTAAAACTTTCGCGCCTGGTGAGGTTACTCTCTGTACTTTTCGAGTTCACAGATCTGGCTTCCTTTTTCCGTCTGTGAAGTCGCTTCTCCGCTCGCTGGATTTCGTGATAAGACTACGCGCGTGCCCGCTTCCTTTGAAACTGCAATATTACTATGTATGCAGCATTCTTCTGTTCCGTTGCTAGCTTACATTCATCGTCGAACCAGCGGTTCTGACTTCTCTTGCGGCTGGAGCCAAGTATGTTTGTGGCCGTATCCATGATAACGTTCTTCAGGTGATTGTGAAGATCGTTTGTTGATGCTTCATCTCCAGAATCTCTGTTGACTGCAGTTATTGCGGCATCCATTTCCCCCTTATAGGTGTTGCGGAGGACTGTGTCAGAGAGGATTCTGGGCGGTGTTGTTATTCGAGCTGGGAGCACTATCTCGACGAGATAGTGATCCGAGTCTTTATTGGCCCCCCTATATGTTCTAACATTCATCGAGGCTGAGAGATGGCGGCGTTCGATCAGGACATGGTCAGTTTGGTTGAAAGTGGTCCCATCTGGAGAGGCCCACGTTTGTTTGTGGACTGCTTTCCCCGCAAACTAGATACTTTCAACAACCATTTCGTGTGACACTGTATGTGTATTTTCATGTAAGCTATGGACGCCGGCGTATTCTCTGACTTGCAAGTTTCCTAACGCGAGAGAGAAAGACTAGCCCGAAGTAATATGCCGAATGGAGCTAGGCTAGCAGATCGATAACGCGGCAGCCGGAAGTGGTAGTTGTGGGAATCCAACACAGCAATTCGTAGAAGCACTACATCCAAGCCAGAGGCCCCACAGTGTCAACACGGAAGAAGTAGACAAAGAAGGAAAGAACAGAATGTGTTTCGCGTTTCAGCTTTAATCACGGCCAATCAATGGTATCAGGGTGATCAATCAGAGTTTGTGTGATCCCTTTCCAAACCGATATTAACCTTTTTTTTGTTACTCACAGAGAAAAAACCCCTAAATCGGTAGCGGTTATAGGGTCGTTGACAGTCAGTCGATCTTGAAGCAATCCCTTTGCACAAGAAATGTGTCGCCGATGAGGGGCCATAAAAATTGCAGAAATCTAAAAACCTTAAAAAATTTTATCTACGGTCACCAAGATCATGCACACATTACATTTAGTGAAAAAAAAAATTGGCAACCCCCTTTTGTATATCTGAAGACCTCTCCCCCGTTAAGTATAACGTTGGACGATGTAATTAACTGTATACAATCTAATTCACAGTTTCCATCTTTTGCCTATCAAGTTCGTCACTGTATGTATCATCTTTTCTGAGACGATTCCGATGCCTGAATAACGACGATCCAAAAATTAAAGTTCGAAATGTGGCAGATATACCAAAATCGCTTCGTGTTTCTATCGATATTCTTGTTATGGACACTGTCACGTGACATCGAAGGTTTGATGCTATGGACATGTAACTCCTACTGAACAATGATGGCTTGATAAGCTAAATGGTGATTTGAGAGTCTCTCGACTGCATCTAGATCAGAACTCGGGTCAAGCGAAATTGCGAAGTCAATCAAGAGGAGCCGATCAGACATCTGAGCAGCTGAAGAAAAAAAGGAACTCAGTTTCCAAAATTTAATAACACTATGTGGTCTCGAAATGCCAAACTTTCTCCCGTGGATAGCTAAGGAAATTGTGAACGAGCATATTGCCTTCCGCTTTAGATTTTGTATTAGGAGTGAGTTGTTCGGACGTGATCGGAGGGAGCGGAGCCAGTGACGGGAGGTTAGATTGCGTAGTGAGTTAGTTCGAAGCTGATCAGAGGCATTTTAAATCAAGAATGACGTCCCTCAACGTCATTAGAGGCTAGATGAATATGATTCATGGCACATTTTCCACTACTCGTTCATCGCTAGGTCCAATTCCTACAGACTTCGCGGGGGTTGAACGTTTATTTTGTGTCCACATTGAAATTCTTTCGAATATATAGTCTCGCAGTTTGCTTCGTTCAAGGGTGAATTTTCCCTTTTGGCGCAAGTCTCTTTTGTGCCAGTCGTTTTTTTTGGTTCGCGCAATGACCAATGACGGAAGGGTGGGACTATGATCAGGCCAGCGTGGAAGAGTTGGTTCAGACGTTAGACGGAATTATGCAAGGACAAGGATACACTTGTCCAGTTGTAATTAATTAAATTTTAAAATACTTCCGGACAAAAGCTTGATCTCAAAAGAATCTCCGAATGTTTCAAATGTAAAGATACTCGCATTGCCGTCCAACGAGTCACCCTCTATGATTCTGAGTGTTAGCCGACTATAAAAAACAACGAACGGCGTCTTGCGGTACTGAAAATAAAAATGTTGCGTTGGACTAGTGGAATGACACCCCTTGTTCACATCCGAAATGAGGATATACGCGATCGACAGAGGGTTGCACCGATCGTGGAAAAATTGCGAGAGAGGTATCTTCGGTGATATGGTCAGGTAATTCGCACTAACGAGGATACACTCGGGATTGCCTTCGATAGTAAAAAATATCGCAGCCGATCACGACGAGCCGACCTCGATAGTGAACGGGGCAAAGACTAAAGAAAAAGAAAAGGATGACATGGAAAATATGAGGGATCACTATTCTAATATGTTCAAGTGCATCCGCAGCACACAAGGGTTCGATTGTTTATGATAGGAGAAACAACGAAATCTAGGGCTTCTAAGAAAGTAAATGTTGCTGCGTTATCTACAGAGAAGTGTAGAACAGGTTCATCAAATCAAAATTATTTTGATAGAACGAAACTTGCAGCGAAAAGTATTGCTACTGATTCAAATCCTGCCGTTCTTCCCAATCAAGAAGGCCATTTAACTGATGAGCCATGTTTTCGCCTCTCAATGCCACCAGTCTCATACAAACCACAAGACGCAATTGAATCCTTTAAAAGAAGAAAGAAATTGATCATTTCTTTTATGGACCCATTCACAGAAACTACTCAACTGAAAAATCTGAAATCAGGAGGCTGCCCTCGAATTTTGCGGCAATGCAGGCTATAATATTGAGCATGATTCTACTAGTTTGGTGGAGATCGCACCATTTCTAACGAAGTTATAATGGGCCAAATTTGTCGCTTCTTTGCAAATTCAAAGCTTAGAATGTCAATATCACGCGAAAGTGGATATTCTCACAATATACATAGTATAGCCATAAGTTCTGTCGTCGATGCGTATAGCGAGAAATGTTAGGCCGCCGAAACTGGTAACACTAAGCACGGAGAGTACCGAACCATACCCCATCCTACTTCAGACTTTCAGCTTCCGAAGGTCAGTAGCGCGTGAAGGACAACACGATGAAGTTCGGGAACTACGAAAAAACCCCGATTATTGTGTTGCACCAATGTGGGAATACGCCGAGAAAAATGCCGATAAACAAACGATTCGTTTAGGACGATGCTCGTACCGCGAAACAGCTGATTTGATTGGCAGGCCGCGGCAGGGGCGCCCACGCTCCGTACGTCGCTCGAATATCGTGCATGCTGTGCGTGAGCGTGTACCTCGCACTCCTGTCCGCAAGCAGAAACATATGTCGGCGGAAATGGGCGTTTCAACTCGAAGTACGAGTCGTATTTTACGAGAAGATCAAGATCTTCTCGGTTCGTACCGGCGGTGCGTTAGCCATATGTTAACGCCAAAACTGAGGGAAATACAGCAAACTCGATGTGCTGTTCTTCTGCAACGATTTCCCGACAAAAAAAAATATCGCGCCCAGCTTCCGATTCCCCGTTTTTGGTTGGTATTGGTTAAAATTATTTGTGAGAAATCTCCCAAATACTGTATTTCGAGGACCAATTGTTCTCTTCATCAGTGTGCTGTACAATGATGTAGGGGACAGTTGGCTCCCGAAATACAGTACTTATGATTTCTAACAAATAATTTTAATAAATAAAGGAACACTCCTCCCAGGTGCGTCAACCTACTTTGCACAAGTACCGAAGGTGTCCCAGAACAGGTTTCTTCGGTCTACTCATAGAATCTGCGGACAGTATCCTTAGATATTACTTGCTTCCCCCCAGGTGATAGTTTCGCCGGCGATGATTTTTAAGATCCGGAGGTCCTTCTTGATGAGATTCAAACAATCCTCCGAGCAATTGGATTCGTATTCCCCCATGAACACCCCGGACTGCTCCATTCCTGATAGATTCGCCCAGTATAGTTCACACAGGAGTTGCTCTTCATTTTTCAACGTCGTAGTAATGAACTCATTTCCGATTCCAAAGAAGAGTTTTGGTCTGTGTAGCGACATACCTGTTCCTTTCCTGGTCAGCTCGTCCGCTGCTTCATTGCCTTCTAGCCCAATATGGCCCAGAACCCAGAGTATCCAGCCGAACGTGTTCAGTCGATCAAGGTATTCCCATACCAGTTTAGGCAGACATTTACAAACAACGTTTGCTATCAACAAACAAGGTACGCCAATATCAGCCCCGATTTCATAAAGGTATAGAGATTTGTGAATTGGTTTGGCATCATTCCACCTCTCAATAGCTTTCTATCTAAGCTCAACTCCCGCAATTCCAAAACTGGCCCAATTTGTTTATCAAATTCAAATCAAACAACCCTAAATAGACTCACCCCATTCCCTTATTTACAACTCAACAAAGCCATCGTCATTAAAACAAAAAATAAACACTCTGACATCACTTGAAATTAAGAGCAGTGAACAAAAAACTGTATCAACATTTACGACTTTTAGCTATCTCCCTCCTCTTGTAAAATGCTAATATTATGTGAAAGTCTCTTAAATTTGGACATTATTATTACTTCATTTTCTCTCATTTTAAATGTTTACGATGAAAAGGCACTTTTTATACATTCTATTCTCACAATCTCATTTTTACGATTCATTCAAAATCAATGCTGCACATGTTCAATTTTTGCTTCTCCAACATCATATTGCACTGAACCCATCTGTTTTTGTTCTACAAAATGACTGTAGTAACCTGGCTTGTGATGTATGGTAGGGACGACAGTGGGCGTATGGTGAGTTCTGTTTTCTCTGAATAGGATGGATTAAAATGTTCAATAAAATCTGATATTTGTTGCTTTAAATCAGCTTATGTTCCGCAAAATAAAATTACATTTCCGACAAAATCTTACACAGAAGAAGGGAATTCAAATGGTTCCCGAAATACGGTATATGCAGAAGGCCTAGTATAGAACGGAAGAATTTTCAATTTTCGTTTCTAGCTCCATCTATTTGGCTCTCGGTAAAAGATTGCTAACTTCAATCAGTTTTGAACTGCGATAAAAGGAAGGAAATCAAAGATTCGTTTCCTTTTCAGATTGGCAAGAAGTTACCATACATCAACTGGTTCATACCAACTCATACTCAATCCCCACTGACTTTGGCTATCTTCAATTTGATCCATCATAAATTTACGCTAATCTCACTTACTCCCTTTTAGTCCACATCAGTGTGTCTATGTGTGTTACTTATTTTAAGAGAAAAATAAGCACTACAAGTTTTTACAGCTACAATTTGAACGAAAAACAGAGTTTAGAAGTAGCTATAAGTTACAGTTATTAATTTAGAGCTACATATCCATGCTACGATGAAAAAATATTTCGTCTATAACTTTCGCACAACTAACGACAAATTGTTAATAAGAATCATTAACGAGAAAACTATCATTTTAATATAAAAATATTAAAATTGATAGTAACAAAAAAAACCATCGGTTTACATTTAATGTATAGATTCCACCCCCTACCACTCTCCCCCACGCGTATAAGGAGTTTCAGTTTATCATGTTTTTGTTATGTTTCTTGCGAAATTTCAAGCACTTCTGCATGCATCATTATTTTATTACCGAATCAATGTTGTCTTCCTTTTCATTTTCGGTCGAATCACACGCGACGATTTCATTTTTTTCGTCGACGACGGCAACGATGATAGATAGTAGTTGGAGGTTTCGTATGCTGTCGATGATGATGACGATGAGGATAATCGTTGAGGATTATGATGATAGACAACAGTTTCGCTGCCATCGTCATTTGTAACATATCGGGTGGTTGTAGCACCATTTTGAGTTGTTGATATATAAAGTGGAATATTCTCCGTGTACGAGGCTATGTGCTCCTCTTCGATGGGGGTGGATGAAGGTCGCTTGTTGGGCGAAGAGGCAGCAGATGATGCGAATGAGAGAAGGGCATCAACGCCTTCGGCATGACGACGTCGTTCTTCCAGTTCCTCGGCAGTGATTGTTGGATGCAGTCTGAAAATTTGACCGGAAAAAGGGAAGTCATTACAAAAAGAGTCGGGACCACTGTCTTTCGTCAAATATTGCGGCAAGTTATTCTGTTTCCGCTAAAAGATGAAACTGAAAAATAACAATTGACCTACCTTTCATCACCACTCTCATAAGCAGCATCCGAACACACGCCGCTACTGTTATTATCGCTTCCATTCTGTGAATGTGTTGCAGAATTGGTCGTACTACTGCCCCCACCGTTTCCTCCTCCGCCAGCAGAGTAGGTATGATCTTCACTAGGCGACGAGGTGATAACCGGTGATCTGTACAAATCAAAAACAAAACAATTTATCTCGAACCCAATCCTCTCCCTTCTCAAAATTACCCATTCTGAAAATGTTCACTGAATATATTTGGTCCGTGCTTAAGTGCCAGCATAGCGGTTGCAGCGTTCACATCATCAATACTATCAGCACCACAATCCCGAGCTAAACGTTCTATACTATAATCCACAGAACTATTGTTTGCAGCCCCATTCTCACCACCATTAGTTGCATAATAATCTCGCGTACCATTATGACCTCCAGCCACCCCGTTATTGTAGCCGAACATCTCATCACTATCATGATTTCCATCCGCTGTCCCAATCACTCCCTTATTGGCCATGTTTTTGATTGTATTGTACAATTTCGGGAATAGTTCAGGATCTAGATTGGATTTACAAGGAGTTGGAGGACTTTCAGGAGGCATAGAACGCGACGAGGATGATACTGCACCAGGATTCGTTTTGTACGGGGAGAATTTGTCAACGGCTGACGATTGATGGAATGGTGAACGGGCAAGTGCTTGCATCAGATTTTGACGTTGATGCTCTTCAACGCGCCACAATGATCCTTTGCCCATGTTCTGTTAGGGATCAGAAAAACACAACCCTCAGACTTTGATTTTTATGTATATTTTTCGGTATAGCTTACCGGCGCTTTCTCCACTTTCAGGAAACTTTTGTTCAAGGACAAATTATGTCGTACACTGTTTTTCCAGCCCGTCGGAGCCGTTTTGAAGTAGGGAAAATGTTGAACGATCCACGCGTAGATTTCTTTCACGGGTAAAGCCTTTTCGGGTGAGTCTTCGATAGCCATAAATATCAGAGAACTGAAGGGAAGGGAAAATTAATTTTAAAGAGTTGAAGGATCACCTTTTACATGAAAAATTAACGAGGCTATCCTCCTTTCTAAAAATTCGATGAAGACAACTCTTACACAATCAATCCTCACTTACCTAAAACTATATGGCGGCTTATTCGTTGTATGCACCATAGGATCATATGGCACGTTGGTCGGATGTTTTTGCTTTGGTGATGCTGCTGCTGATGGAGTGGTAGCGGTTGATGATGATGTTGAAGAGGATGAATTTGCCTTTTGCATTGAAAGCGATCGTCCGTTTGGTGTTGCTGTTGGACTATCAAAATTAAGACTTTCACGAGCCATAAGCCTATCGTCGTGACTATTGTTGTTACTATAAATAGGTTCACTTTTAATAGGTGTTCGATGGAAGTCATCGGGATCTGAGCCGTTTGTACTGAAAGGGAATGTAGACAGACATATTAATTACCTTCTAAAAAAAGCAAGAAAGGTTGAATGATTGTTATTTCGTTTTGTGAGACGATTTTTTTGAGTAGGCGATACAGTAAAGTTTACTTGACAACTTGCTCTACATAAACGTAACAACTTTCGATTTTTTCTCATAGAATGGATTTTGCTATTAGTTTCTCAAATTGTTCTTCCTCGACCATTGCCTAGCTTGCCGTTGTGAAGATCTTAACAAGAAATATCCTCTGGAGAACTAGGGAAGAAACCCGAAACTAAGCGATAATCAAACCCCAAGCTAAGATGGCTATGGCTACCATGCCGAGGGCTGAGTTGTCACACGGGTTAAGATATGAACGGTCAACTCTGTGTACCAGAAGATCTACCCTCTCAACTAGCCGTGTCTTGGTGGAAAAGGACTCTGCTGATGCCGACCTCACAGTAAAACCGTTCTGAGGAACATTAGCAATGGATATCCTCTGGGGAACTAGAGAAGAAACCCGAAGCTAAGCGATAAATAAACCCCACACCAAGATATGGCTACTATGCCGAGGGCTGAGTGGTCACATGGGTTAAGATATGAACGGTCAACTCTGTGTACCAGACGATCTCCCCTCTCAACTAACCGTGTCTTGGGGGAAAAGGACTCTGCCGAGGTCGACCTACTTTCCCCAGTAAAACCAAAGTCATAACAGCCAACTATTGCATAAATGAGCCAACCCCAAGCAAGAGGATTATCCTGATTTTCAGATTCTCTGCATATCCAATTTGAAATCGTTAAGGATCCAGTCCTTAAAAGACTTATGACACTAAGCTCTAATCGGCGAGCGTTTGCTCCTAGAATTTGCGGCAAACCACTTTCGAAAAAATCACAATCCTCGAATTTAATCAAAGTCGAACGGAGAGAATCGCTTAAGGCATTTGCAGCTAAGGGTAACCCAAGAGGCGATCTGAACTCCTAAACCCAAATGGCAGCAAGAAGGCTCGGACGTTAACGGCTTAGTATTCATTTGCAACCAAGGCTATCAACGACAATGAATAGGTCTTGTTTGACTACACTAATCCAGCGGATAGTGAAAGGTGCTGTATAGATTAGATCATCGCAAGGAATCAAACTTTGGTTTGAGTTGGGACGTATATCCTTTAAAATGTTACGGTTAAACTTTGTCAGCAAAAGTACAAACGATTGAGTGACAAGTAACCCTGAAGACGGTCTCTTAATTTGAATCATCCAAGAAGTCCTTTTTCTAGTCGTTATCGCGCTTAGACTCTGGAGCGCGGATGGAAGGGAAGTTCGGAGACAAACGGGCGCCGGCGTTCTTACTGGATCGTGCCCGTCACGATACAAGTGCCGGCTCTTAAGCAAAAAATCGCAAAACTTAATCAACTTTGGAATCTCTTACTCCTGTCTTCGACTCGTTTTGTCCAAATCTACCAAAAAAAAAACCCTCACCTAGTTTTTTCGCAGTCCTTAACACGAATCTGATAAATATGGTGGATTTTGTAATAATTCAAACTTTAATTTCAGAAAAAAAAATAGGGAGAAACAGTTTCGTCCAGGGCAGAGGCAACTCATCAGACGCTGCCTCACCTCTGGATATAATTAGCACTTGGCGTGTTTTTGCGAATATATAAAGGATAGTTTTCCATCTGTTGCCACTTACGGTCACGCTGCTCCCAGGGCAAAAGTGAGGCAGCAACTGATGCCTGATGATTGCCTCTGTCCTGGACGAAACCGTTTGTCCCTATTTTTAAATGCTTCGGTGCCATGCCCCAAACGAGGGATCCGTGGAGCAAAAATCGTGAGAGTAAGTTGCTCCCCATTTGGTCCGATCCAACATCAATTAGATGTGGACTTAGGATCCCTCACTATCCTAAACGTTAGTTCCATATTTTCTGCAAATAAAACTGCACAGCTGCGAGCCCATGTTTTTACTGATGAAGTTAGGGCCCTGATGATGTAGAATCAATCATTCTTGGATTCATTCATTCCATTTGAACTGAAAATTGAGTCTTCATGAGGATTTTCAGCGAAATATGCGCTAGTCCCTGATTATTGAGCAGAAACAATTTCATTTGGAGGTCGTACAGAACATGCCGGAGCTTGCGAACAGTAAACGCAGCTTTAGTTTTATGAACATGACCTAGAAATTAAACTCTAAGCATCATAATGGATCCATGGAGCATCCTCGAAGTGTAAGTAAACAACGACATCGTCTAATGACGCAGCTTCGTAAGTAGGCCTCACAATGGAAGCATGCATCATCCTAGAGGCACGATTCATCGTGAGTACGACTCACATGGAACCACCACCACTAAGAAGTACTATCAACAGGTTTTGCGTAGCTTTCATTATCCAATGACAAACCGCCGCATTTTGCTGGACAATGCTGTGGAAAGGAAGATGAAGAGAAGGAGAAATGCGTGTATTTGAATGGGGTTTTAACTTTGGTTCTACCATTATTGCTGCGCCAACCTTATGCAAATTACTAACATTATCCAGCAACCTGAACACGAGTCCTCTCAGTATGAAATATGAACTGAGTTTTTGCTATACGGCTTATTTAGCTGTCAAAGGACCCACATATCCAAGTCCTCCGACGGCAGTCGTTTAGAGGCTCTAGAGAAGATCCCGGGCCAATACCACCGTCGATCTACCTCAACCTCACGAATAGACAAAGATATAACTCATGTGCTCGCTTGTTTGAACTTTGACAGAAGGTTCAGTCTTAAATTGACAGCAGCAAATGTGGACCCCAACCGAACCCAATTATATTGATTCAAATGCTTGAAAATGATCTTCACTTTTTAAATTCAATTAACCGTATAAGTCATGGATACAACTGTAGACAAGGCAGAGTTCAGCGTGATACACCTCAGGTTCATTCCGTCCCAGGTAGGAATCATTATCTTCTTTGATATCGGACGCAGTTTTCGCCACGAGCTCAAACCTACCATGACTACTGTTAGAGCTGCATTTTACTTTTAAGAACTATGCGTTGCCGAAGGAAGAAGCTTCAAAAATGCGTAGTAGTTTCATCATGGAAATGCGTCTGCTTAGTCAAAAATGTTTGAGATAATACCCACATTCAATTGATCCTCCACGCTCACTATAGTCTTGACCTAATTCTGCTTTCCCGCTCAAAAGAAGCCATGAAAGACAACATGGAGACAAGATTTAAAACATCCCGGCCTCTAGAAGTATATCGATGACAAGAGAGTGATATCCCAAAAATGTCTGCTTAATTGTACAATTTTTTATGAATTTGGCAGGATTATCTATGGCTTCCATTAGAAATCTTTACCCATTGTTATCTCTTGCAAAGCTTTAAAAATCTCAACTTCTTTTTCCCTATCTTCAAAAGAGCAGCTATTGGAGCTAGTATTTCAAAAATGGCAAACAATTTTTGTTTCCCAAACTATACTCGGGGATTTCCACCGGTAATTACGAGGTTAGACAATTAAGTAATGAGACTGGTTTGATTGTCGCGTTTGTGGTAAACCAATTCCCTTCTCCTTCCCCTCTCCATTGATATATTCACCATCGCTCTAGCTTGTTTAGTTCGCCTGCTGTGTCGTGTTGAGTAGAGGTGTGTTGGTGGTACTCGTCACAAAAATGAAAAAACGAAATCTAGAGCACCGCGTCGCGATAAAATTTTGCGCCAGACTGGGCGAAACAGCTTCGGAAACGTACGCTAAAATTGTAAAAGTGCATGGTGATAGTGCACTTACTCATGCCCAGGTGTTTCGATGGCATAAAGAGTTTAAGGAGGGGCGTGAAAGCGTGGAAGACGAGGCGCGGAGTGGGAGACCAGTCGAGGTGCGGACTGACGTGAATGCGCAACGTTTGCGCGCTCTAATTCTTCAAGATCAGCGTTTAGCAGTTAGAATGTTGTCAGACAAATTGTAGCAGGGGATTTCGGGATGAAAAAGTTGTTCCCGGAGAAAGAACCTTTCTGAGGAGCAAACGCAGCATCGAATGACCGTCTCAGAAGACTGTTTGGAACAAGTGGAAAACGATCCCACGCTGCTTGGCCGAATTATTACAAGCGATGAGGGCTGGTTTTCGCAATGCGACCCGGAAACCAAACGCCAAAGCTCACAATGGTTGTCTCCGCACGTCCGAAGGTGAAAACGATGATTATTACTTTTTTTGATAGCCGTGGAATCTTCCACAAAGAATTTGTTCCACCGGGGCAAATCGTAAATCAAGTTTACTATCGCCAAGTACTCGAAAGACAGCGAAAACGAGTCAACAGGGTGCGCCCAGATATCGCTCGTAACTGGATCCATCATCACGACAACGCGCCGTGCTACATCGCCCTCAGCGTATCCCAGTATTTAGCCTCTAAAGTGATCGCCGTGGTACTCTGTGACTTTTTTTTGTTCCCTAGAACAAAATCGGTGATGAAAGGAACCCATTTTGAATCAATTATGGACATCCAAGCGGCCGTGACGAGGGTACTCGCGGACATCCCAGTTGAAGCGTTCCAGAAATGTTACGAAGAGTGGAAAACACGCTGGAATCGCTGGAATTAGGCTAGACCCTAAGATCGGGGAGTACATGAATGGTGAGAGTCTGCCCACTTCATTTCTTTATTAAGACGTCTTTGTTTTGATAAAACAAATGAGTCCGATCATGGACCCAACATGTTTTTCTCCTCTTTACACTTGGTAGTCCCCTCATGCGAGCCCCGTTTTCGACTTCAACATTTAACAATCTCTCAATTCTCAACGAGAATAAAACGTCCAAAGTTGAATTAAAAAACGAGGTTGAAATCGTCTCCAGCGTTATTTTGATTATTTGGTCAATATGTGCCGTGGTACTTTCAGAATAACGAGGGTTTATTTATAGGCTGAAAATTAACCCATGTAGAGGCTACAAAGGGAAACCAAGCTCCTCGATGGCTGAACAAACATTCTTGCCCTCCAGAAGGGCAGAAGTAATTTCATGGGATTAACGTAATTCGAACCTCTTCCACACAAAACAATAAAACTAACTGTTCTTGGTACTTACAAATGCGATTGCTGATGATGCTGTTGCTGCGACTGACTCCCAACGCAACTGCCATATTCCGAGCCATCATTACCATTCCTTTGCAGCGTTGTTTGCTGTTCTGCACCATTCATTTGCTCGCGGATATATTTCTTATGGAAATGTTGATGGGGTGTTGTCGATGGTGTTGATGTCGACATTGATGAAGCATTTCCACCACCAACTCCCATCGAAGGATTCGGCGAAGACGTTTGAGAACTAGCTGGCGTTGATGTGGCTGAAGTTATTGTAACCGTTGCGCTACCTGAAATCGGTGGTGATCGTTGAGGCGACAGCATTGTATGATTTGTAGTAACGATTTGACGTCCTGATGGTGGTGAGAAATTCGTTCCTGCTTTGTATTCCACAACAGTCGTTGTACCGCTTTTGCCATTGTACGTAACCGTTTTGGGTGCATTCACATCCGTGGTAATTGTATAGGTATTTGCCGGTAGTGATTGTGAGAATGCAACCGATGGTTTGGTTGGGGAGACCAAGTGATTGCGATTTTTTGTTAAAGTGTTGTTGTTGATGAAGTGAGGTGCCGAAATTTGAGCTTGATTTTGGTTTGTTGCCGCGACAGTGACTTGATGGTATTGCATGCTCGTTTGCTGCGGGTGGTGATATGTGGAGAAAGCTGCCGCTGAATTAGGAACTGACGATGACGATGAGGTCGATGAAGTTGGAGAGAATTCGGAGCTTGATATACTAATTCCTTGATCCGAACTTGAATTCGCTGAGGATGCATTGTCTTCTGAGACAGATGAGTCTTCCATGAAATCACTTGTGGGAGATATGGCTCCTCCTCCATTTCCGTTTGATTGTCTAGACGGACTTGCTGTGGGGGCTGCTTTTGTGCCATTGGGTCGAACCACCAGGTCCTTAAGCAAATCCTTATCTTGTAGCCATGTCAGTGGAGTTAACTCCTCGTCAGTACCTTGACCGCTCGTATTTACAATGATATTAGACTGTTCCGAAGTACTAAGTGGCTCAGTTGCGAGGAGAACAATATTACCAACTCCATTTGATTGAGTGGTCAAAATTGCTGCAGTTCCATCCGCCGTCCGATATTGTCCGCTTCCGTTTTGATGTATTACAACATATTTGGAAGGCGGTGATGATGCCGTCATGGCTGAAATTGTTTTCGTTGTTAGTTGCGGTGGACTTGATGATACCACCGATGTTGATATTAGATTTTGTGGTACACCATTTCTTGTGATTTGAGTGTAAGTAGTTCCATTTGTTCCGTTTGTTGCCGCTGAAGTTTGATGATGTATCACAACATGTCCAGTTTCAATTGGAATTGTTGATAGCACCATATTTGTTGCGGTTGTTGTGTTTGCTGCTGATGTGAGTTGCTGTTGTTGCGGTTGTTGTTCAATTATATTTGTCCCGCCCATACTCTGTGAAGGCGGTCGTTCAGGAGACATTCTAAAAATAAAATAAATGGAAAAGTTGAGTACAAGTGATTTCGCACTAATTTTACTATGGAGTTGAGGACTTGAATTTCAAGCTAAAAATATTCAATGAACTTTCATGTAAGTCTCGAAAACTTGATCACCTTCATAGCTTGATTCTATTGAAGCTACTCTAATTGAAGTAAACTAGCATAAAGAGCTTTTGTCAGAATTTAATTATACACATCATATGGACGAGTACAGCACAACTAGCAGTAGCTTCTCTCTAGTTATGGCTACCACACACCGACTAGAGACAGAATGAAAAATATCTAAGGAAGTTCAGCGTATCCAAGAGCGAACTTGATAAACCACGTGGTCTATTTGTCTAGAAGATTTTACGCATCGGATTCGATAAGTATGAATACAAACAAACAAATAAATAGACAACAACAATTTTCAAATTGTGTATCCAAACTTAGCCGAGACCTCGCGAGAAATTCACTTGAGAAGTAATTTTATCGGAATTTTAACCATGCTCTTAGCACACATGTCCACATATCAACAAAGTTGCAGCATTTAAATTAGGTGAGAGCGGAGTTCATGGATAAAGGGACGGTAGGTGCTTGAGATTTTAGGAGGGGGACAGAGTTATATGTATTACAAAAATACGTAAATTATTCTTCATTGAAAATTCGGTTCGAGAAAAATCAAAAATAAGTTTTTGTTTGTCTAGCAGTTTGGTGGAGTTTAGTCTTTCGATTTTCAAGAGCCATCCCCTCATTATAGCCGTTTTTATCACATTAACGCAATCGAGTAACACCTGACACAGTAGTAAGGCCGAAAAAAAACCCGATTTTTGTTTTCTAAGGAGGTCGTACCTTGGAAAATTTTGGGAAACCTTAATTTTCTTGGAATGATTGAATCAGTAAATAGATGTAGACTTGTGTCTTTAAATATGATAAAATGGGTGGTTGAACAACAGCCCCTCCACCTCGAGTTCGAGTCCCGGTTCGTCATGGAGGTTTGTGTTTATCTTTGTGCTGTTCCGTTGCTGCAGGCCTATAATTTGCACAACATTAAGAGTTCGTTATTTCTAAATTGTTGGTTATTGCGTAGATCACAGAATATGGACATATAAATATGTGCTACCTCAAAAAATTCGAGAGTTCATATTACTATTGGTATCCGACATGTAGCGAAGTGTTTTGAAAGTGCCGTTCTCATGTCTTTTGGGAAGATAACTAAGTCTCAGTCTGGAGGGTCATAATTACAAAGTTTGACTAGAAGTTAGACGAACCACTAGAAATCGCAAAAGTTCGTTACAAGCTTATTCCTTAGGAAGAGGTTCACAATTTCAAACTTCCCTTCAAATTCATGCAGTAGAGGTCATCGTTTCTGAGGAAGGTGCGTGCTACAGACAAGCGGCACGATGGCAAACCATTAGAATCATCAATACACTCCGAAGGACGGGAAAGGGGATCAGGCACAGGTGCTAGCTACATGTTAATGATATTTTAGCTAAGTACTTCCAATGGTACGTCAGTGAAGAATATATCCAAAGTCATCCATCGGAGCAAACTGTTCCCGGCAAGATTGACAGCCAACAGGTTAGACGGGAAGATTTTCAAAGAGGTTATGCTGCAAAGTGCAACGCTGGGAGGCAGCATTGCGGCAAAATGCTATGGCGAGCGCGTGGTGCGCCCAAGCGAAAGTGCATTTGTTCCCAAAAAATGAGTACCGAATTTTTTGTGAATGAAATGAAGAACAAACTTTCTCTATCGATTGCCTGCGCTAAACTGTAATACGAAAAAGTGACGATTTTTTCCCGCAATCAGAGTGGTTTAACTTTCCATTTGAGGAGACTCTATCGAACTGAGGAAGGGGTCCTAGAAAGTGTCTGAATACCACTCCTAACAAGGCTGTCTGAGCAGCAGCCAGGATACCGCAAAATGCATATCTTAAAGCAGGGGTTCCACAGAAGTCAATTCTAGGCACATTCTTATGGATAATAACGTAGAGTGGAGTACTGACGTTGGATACACCATTGATTTCGTGGAGGAAATTGGACTTGCAGGTCTTTCACAATTCCTCGAAGCGGCCGAGACTTACGGAAATGAAGGAGTTTTCTAAATTAAGTTCTGTTTGGAGAATCCAGGTGTATCCATTGCAAGACATAAGACGGAAGTAATATTTACCACGAAGGGGAAAAAGGGCACGTCTGCAAAAATTAAAGTTGGAGCGCGAGCTATACCTTTACAGTCTGTGCTCAAGTATTTAGGCGTAGTGGTCGGCCAAGATCTAAGTTTCAAAGTAATATAACGAGGAGAATGCTCCCGGATTTTCTCAATTGAACGTCTTTATACTCGAGCGTATGTCAACGGAGAATCTACTACTCCCTGGTGGCAGTCCGCAAGGAGTGAATCTATCGCCAAATGACGGGAGAGTTAGACCGAGTCAGAAAAAGACCACTGGGTCCACAGAATCATATAGGATAGGTGGAACGAGCTACGTTACAATGAAGTAGGCTATGGAGTACTTAGCCCCCGAAAACATTACGGAATATAACTTGAAGCACAAGAAGATATGGACTAAAATCGAAAAGGCGATCCAGAAGAAATGTAGACAGGAAAAAATTGGTCGGAAAAGGGAACGAGAGATATAATACGAACGCAAGCACGAACACCAGATGAATTCTGACTCAGTCCCGGGACGTAATATCAAATGGCTGTTCCCCGAGAAGAGTAGAGAGAAGAGGAAGTAATTTTAGTGGGTAAGTCCAACACGACCGAGTGTAATTTAAACCTACCTCAATATTTGCAGGATCACTCAAGATTTCCTTAGGCGAGCGAACTACAAATGTGGTGTATAAATTTTGATTAT
Organism: Hermetia illucens; assembly: GCF_905115235.1. Classification (NCBI taxonomy): domain Eukaryota; kingdom Metazoa; phylum Arthropoda; class Insecta; order Diptera; family Stratiomyidae; genus Hermetia; species Hermetia illucens. Next base: position 10,804,503 of record NC_051852.1, read on the forward strand.
AAGAGAACTCTACAGAAACCGAAGCGGTAATCTATATATGGTAGAGCCAACAGGCAAATTGGATAAATTTCAAATGATTGACAAACATGTCCACGATGCAAAAGGAAAATACTACAAAATGATCGTCAGTGGTTTCAACACGCTGGCCTATAAATGGAGAAATAGGGAACTAAATGCAAGAGCACAGTTGGACACTATATTGGCAAGGGAGGGTGTCGAAAAGGAGTGCCTGACTCAATTGCAGATATAAACGTTATCGGTGCTTTAGCAAAAACTACACACCCAGCAAAGACTGACTGCGCAGAGGCCTCAAGAGACAGGTACGCCCAAGGCTAAGAAGGATGTCAAATCCTTAGTAAGTAATGGAGTAGCAACTAAGAGGTTGAGTGAGCAATTTTCCATGGATTTTTGATTAGAAGCGGCGATGACAGGTGGAAACCCTTCTCAGACGAACTAACAGTGTTCAGAGCCTGGCTAAGAGTAGGTTAATATAGCCGATGAGGCTCTGTTCGCCTGCTGGCCAAGCTTTAGAGACAAGCGAATCTAGTGGGCAATGAAACGAAGCAACAGCCCGAGGATCATCCTTTCTGCACTGTTAAAGGCCCTAATAGGAACCCAAGCCAATGTGCCACCACATAAGCCGTATGCTGGATGACCAAAGAGGAACTTGGTCGACAGTATTCAGTGGATTCAGAATAATTTGACTACTTTCAGCTTCAAATAACACCCTTCTCTGGTGGTTGACTACTTTCAGCTTCAAATAAGACCCTTCTCTGGTGGTAGCGTTAGGCTTGGAAGATATTGTTTCCGGATTACTCGTAGGACCAAGACGTAGACTTAAACTTTTCAAAACAAAAGCGGGCGATGATAGAAAAAGAAGAGGTGTCGATGCCAGGCGTATCATCGGAGTACAACCCGAGAGGCAGCTGCCGTCGAGAACAGCACAGTCGAAGAAGCGTCATCCTGGACCAACATGAGGGACCTCTGGGAGTGAGGCAGAAGATAGATAAGCGATTTTGACACTTGAAATCAATGTCTTCAAGCTGGACATAGCGAGTACCAGCCATAGAAACCCGCTCCGGAAACCGCCGACAAAAAATACGGTTACCAGAAACTAGTGAAAAAGCTGATATTCGCTAGAGTTCTACAAAAGAACACGTACCAGAAGACCATCTATAGCAAAATTGCAGAAAAGATTCCGGTATTGTAGGGTGAAATGGAGCTGGCTAAATACCACACGATTTTAGAGGAATACGGCGACTAACGTCTGGGAAACCAACAGAAGACGAAAACTAGAGTTTTCCACCGCAGTCGATCTTAATATGAGGTCGTTCGAAAAAATAAGAGGAACAGACGGTATAAGCACTCCTGTGTCAAAAAAAACACTGCAAGCAGTGAAATAACAACGGCTGGCCGACGAAGCATGTACTGCGAAACCCTGCATTGAGGATGCATCCCTTGCTTTGATTGAACATGTGAACATCACGTCACAGCATTCGAGAAACATTTCTCCAGGCACGTTCACGGCTCATGCTTCGCTAAGATCAACGATGAGAAGGAGAACATAAACTTAAGATTGTCACATATGACGAGATTTCCAAAAGACCAGTAGCTCACATCTGATGTCCGCACGAATAAGAACAAGCTCGTTCAATTTCTTCAAAACACTAGGATCCCCCCATGACCGATTGGGCGGTAATCAACAAGGAGGAGCCACCCCCAGCCGACCTTTTCTACCCCGCATAAATGGAGAGTGCTTGGAGGTACTGCAAAAGGCGGTTTATGGAGAGCGGCTCGGAATCAAGAATGTAAAGGTAAGAGTTTTCCCCGAAACCGGACGACAACCGAAATTCAGTCGAGGCCACCAACAAGCTGTTGGAGGAGATGAATATTGACGGTCCGAGGCAGACTGACCAAGAAGGTCATGGTGAAGGTAACACAAATAAAACTGCAGCACTCGAAGTGCACCTCAGTTAAGCTGCTGGTCCTCCTCCGAGACAAGACGTCGCATTAATGCAGGAAATGAATCGGACGAGGCTGATAATCTGCGAGGCCCATGCGGGGCATACACTCGGAAATTAAGGAGACGTGGAAAGGAGAAATCCGTAAGTCTAGAATAAAGAGTGCTAGCAGAATACCTGAATATATTTATTTTATTGCTTGAAAATCCTACAAGCCGGGGGCTTTGGATGAGTACAGTGGTCCTTGGAAAAAAAGACAGATACACAGCCTGACATAAAAAGAAATGTTCAGAAACTGACATTTAGGAATTGTACGAGAAATGAAAGTTTCTGCTTTATTCAATCCGAGAAAAGGTGTATCTAATGTCATCTAAATGAGTAATCAATTTGAGGGAAAATGGCAGTTGAATACCATACACTAAGTCTTCTTTTTCTTCGGCCTTTGTCCCGTTCACAAGCGCGGTCGGCTTTGAACATCACATACTATGCACCGATTTAAAAACAGCTTAATTCTATCCACCGAGACGCGGCTTACGACCGACAGAACAGAAAAATCGAACCAGAAAAGCCACTCCTGCCATTTCCAGAAAAAAATTTCCTACAGAAATAGCTATCAAAGGCTTTTATGACTCCTAAATCATCTCTTGATAGATAAAACCCCAACCGCCCTTCCCTGTGCTTGGAAGCGCGTGGTACAAAATGGGACAGAGATAAGGTTATTCCCCGATATAACGATATCTTTTTGGCCAGCTTTTCATTCTTATATTCCCGGCAATGCGTTTCAACTCTCTCCACGATTTTCTCCAACCGTAAAAAAATAAGGACTTTTTTGTATCATAATATTACCACCGATGAAAAGTGAATCTGCTACGATAATCCAAAAGGCAAAGCACATGGTTGAAACCAGGGCGATCAAGCACTTGGATCGCTGAATGCATTATATTCACTGTACGAACATTTGGTGAAATGAGTTGCTGAACCCATACTATAACAACGGCATCAATGTGTTTACATCGGCCGGAATGGGAGGACCAGCATTACAAAATTATTCTGTTACACAATGACAATGCAAGCGCCATGTTGTCAAAGTTGTCTAAACCCACCAAATGGGATGAAGTGGGAGACCTTACCCATCATATTTCCCAAACATTCCCTCTTCAGACTACCGCCTGTTTCTAATAATGAGCAACGCTTCGCTGACCAGCGATCTAATTGTTATAAGGCTCGTTTCACACGTATACGGTTCAGTTCGCTTTCGGTTCTGTTTCGGTCGCTGCCGATAAGTGTGAAACGGTGTTTCGGTTCCAATTAGGTTTTTATTTGGTACCTAACCGAGTAGCACTGGATGCTCCCACGACACGAATAGATTTTGAAAGTAAGACCTTGTCGGCAGCGACCTAAACAGAACCGAATTCAATGCAACCATACACGTGTGAAATGAGCCTAAATACCTTGAAAAATTCTCTGAATGGATCAAAGTTTGCAGAATCATGTCAGTAATCGTTTAGGGTTTATATTATATTACGAAAGTAGCTTGCAGCGATAGCGGTTTAAGGAAGCCCAGTATTGTGTGAGGTATCGTAAAATATGAAATGTAACTCCAAAACCTTCATTCGCATTTAGGGTTGGTTGTATTCCCTCACGAAGGAGATCAGTGGAGGTAAATATAAGCCTGTCAACCATGGCAAGGCTTAAGGAATGCCGTCATGGGTGAGTTGATTAAGCGTCACCCTGGTCATCTCATTGCCCAGGGTTCAATTCCCGGTCGTCATGGATGTTTGTGGTCAATAGGAGAAAGAGTTTGAACAATTTCTGCACTAGTTCCGACAAAAAGAAGAAGAGAAGACAAATTATCTCTTCCGTAATTGTCCAGATCTCTTGTTCATGAACTTAATTTGAAGCTACAGTCTGGCTTTTCTGTTCCGAATTGATACTGGGACCATATAGAGGTCTTTTTAGCAAGACTCATTCTTGAGTGAATTGCCTCCGCTCCATTACAGTTTGGCGGTTTGGCCTAACAGTGTCTGTCATTATAAAATGCTGCTCAATCTGTTCGGGGAACGCGAGACGATTGAATCGCGCATTCTTCTTCCTCATGTACTTGCTTCAATCAAGTAAAAATGTAACCACTTTTTATATAAGACGCAGCCCTTCATACATAGGGGTTGGTTTATACTTTCCCAGGGGCTGGTTTTTGGGTTTATAATTTTTCACTCGCATTCCTATCGTTTGAAAGAATCGCCGATTTTTTTATAGTAGAAGTTTAGAGGATCAAAGTCTTACGTTGCTGAGCATAAGGGCTACACATTTAAAAATAGTATCTAGAGGACAGCAGGCGTGATGAAAAGGACAAAGTGCAATTTTTTGCCTTTCAAACCTGAAAAAAGTCAAGCCCTTTATCGACACCTTATAAATCCACCTGTGCTCACAGAAAAGTTCACTTCTATACCCACACACACATTCACAACGTTATAGCTTGCACTTAAAAGAATCACTTTTGACCTATCCCCTAGCACTTTTCAATAAGCCTTTCTGCCATTTAGTTTATTATATTCTATTCGAAATTGCCGTCTAAAATGCTATTTTCTTCTTCAACTCGTCCCAATGTTTGCCGCATAAAACTCATAATTTCGGTGCCATAACAACATAATGTTTACTTGTTATCACCACGTTCCCTGGTTACAATGAAAGGTGATATAGCGAAAAAACTTAGGAAAACTGTATATCACCTCCTGCTAAAACACTACCTGCGCCTGTTAAGGGTGGGTTGAAGGGAAATGAAAAGGATGTCAAGGTCAATTGTGTATCCACTATTAATGTGTACATAACGTACTTTAAAATGAATCGAAATGTGATTTATTATTAGCACCCTTCCTATCAAAGATGAGACCGCTATTTGCGTTTTCGACCGATGCAGCATATGTTTAGGGATGTTTTCTCTGGGGATCGGGTTCTCCCGACAATTTGACACCCACGTTTTGTCTACTATTTCGTTAGTAATTATCACTCCCTTAAATAGGAAAAAGAGGAAATATAGGTCAAACCTTTCACACAAGTGTTTGATTGTATCCTTTCCGGCATCGTAAACAGTTCAACACACATTTAAAATAACACTTTGTTTCACAGTCACATAGTGGGGGCTAACTAGCATTTGGCGTCAGCGGAACTCACAGAAAGACCACAACCATAAACTTGTTTTTTTCCACTTGTCCGATCTCATCAAAGCGTGCTCTGCTTCCCAGCCCTTTTCTGATGACAACTAAGGCAAACCAGAGCTTTTTTAATAAATCCTATTCATGCTTTATAGAAATCAAGGACCGTTTAGCATCGAACAACCAGTTTTAATCTTGTAATGTACATCCTCGTCGTATGTTTGAAAACTAATGGAACTGGCTCATAACCATAGTCATGCTCTCACCGAATCGATGACGACACTTAACCAGGATATAGAGGAGAAATTTCCTTAGTATCCCGAGTGAAGCGTACACAACAAGAAACGAGTTAGAGCGATTAGAGTTAGGGGGATGAAAACAACAAATGTGCAATGAGCAACAACATAGCAACGATATCTTGTTACTATGGTTACTCCATCAGCCACAAATGACCTAGAATTCATGCGTGTAAATTTGCCAGAATGTTGTTCATCCTCTCAACAGCATTTCAGTCGAGTCCTACTCCAATAAATTTTGCAGTGAGAGAGAGCTTCTGAAAAATCGGGAGATTGGGGGGGATGCGTCGACTCTTCAGTTCATGTTTCCCCGTTTATATAAGATCCTTATATCCGATTTTGGAAGTAATGAGAGAGAAAGAGAGTGGAGGGTTTTGTTATCCTTAATTTACTTGGCGCGTGCAAGGCGATTCTGTGGGTTTTAGAAGGATTTTGTTGGGAGTCGAATGGTAGAGGGAGTGTCATGGCAAGGGTTATTGCGAGGAAGAGATACTTTGGGTTTTTTCTCTTATTGAAGAGATAACGAATATTTCAGGCATCCTGCATATCGGGAGGAATTGACATGCAAATGCCAAATTGTGACTATGTACCTAATAATTGGTATTCTTGGTTATGCAAGACAGTAAATGACAATTATGGCCTATGCAGAGTACAGGAGACAGCCCTGTATGCAAGTCAGCAGCACAGATCAATAAAGTCCTTCTGTAATTGGCAGGAACAATGATTTCATCAGTGAGTATCATGAAAAAATTACATATTTCCTTTTAGTATTCTTGCCTTTCGTAGATACTTGGAAATTGTCCTAAATATCCGACAATTTGGCGATGGACCTAGAACTCTGTACTTCAGATGCTTAAATTTACTTAATATAAACTTCTAAGTGGACTATGTGATATTGAAGGCGCCAAAGGTGAATTGGTTGAGTGTCAGCCCTTCGATCTCATTGCCCCAGGTTCGTTCGAATCTCGGACGTCATGGATGTTTGTGTTTGCCTCGCTGTTCCAGGCTTATCATCACAACATAGCAATAAGAAGGAAGAGACTGTGTTGATGATTTTATACTCAACAGGAACAGGAGACTTGTGTGGATATGTCGCATTGGAGGATCCTTTCATCGATTTAGCTATTCTTTCTCATTACGTATCGATAATGAGTAGTTTACAGAAGCCCTCATGGGTGATGTTATTTAGTCTGGCCTTAAATCTTAAAAATAGGATCTCATTTCAGACACGATTCCCATCTTCACGTTCACATGGATTCTATGACGAATTGCAATTTTTACCTTCATCAGCTTAACATAGGCATCAGTTTCTCTTTTCTTTTAATCGAAGAAGTTCACATCCAGTTGATGAAGGACCGCACCAATTGGAGAGAAAGTGTCTTCCGGGCTTTTGTGTACAAAATCTTAAGGTGGAGACACTTTGTTTTCAATTCGTGTGATCCACCGTCAGTCGAATACAAATCAGAGCCCCCTCAATCATAACATAGGAAGAAGATTTTTCCTGGGTCAGCTGAGAACCAAACTTCGGCAGCTTCTTGATAAACAAAACTCTAGGACGTAACGCGTTTATCAATGAATAAAAAGGAAGCAACTTAGATTTGGCTGCCACTGCCTGTCACATTGGCTCCATGACAATGATAAGTAGCAGTATCTGAAGACCTGCTTCTGTCCTAGTCGAAACAGGAGTTTTATTTTGAATTGCATCATACCCTTTAATGTTACCCAACAGAGGAACAAAATAAAAAAAAAGAGGCGGAAAAACGAATGAAGAGTGAGAAAAAAAAACAACGGTCGCCAGCGAAACAGGCAAGCAATACCTTAAACAAAAACAGATAAGGCCAATGCGATTATCAACATGGACAAAGAAGAGTACAAGGTCACCATGGACAAATTAAACAACAGAAACTTCCATAAACTTTGAAGATACCCATTGCCGTAATCGATAAAGCAAATCGAAAAATCAATCCAAAAATATGAAGCCATTATCGGGAATTCGTCAGCAATAAGAATGCCTAACCCAACTCTTCAGAGTGTCAGACGTCTGCCTAAAATCCACAAATTGGGAAACGAAATGAGGGGAAACCATTACTACAATAAGTTTCTCAACCCAGAAACTGTCGAAATAGTTAATTTAAAGGGCTAGCATCAGCAAGCAGCGCGAAATAGAGACACGAACCCAGTAAAATAAGGAGCTGTCAAATGGCGAAATATCAATATCCTTTGTTGTGAAAGTATTTCTTCGTGGGACTTCGACCAAATATGCGCTGTTCCATATAGAAGAATTGCTGATGATGTAAGAGACTTCAACGGAATGAAGGAAGAAAATTCACCGGTACATGAAGCCAGCTTGCTTGTGCTGAACGATAACTAGAGACGGAGAGAATAAGGAGATTTCCGGGCTCACAATCCGAAACCTACAAAACTAATTTGACCTTGAAACCTATGAAAAGAAGACAACTCAAGGAAAAATTAGGTATCCTAAGCTAAGCTCCTTAAAAAAAAATATTTGCAGAATCGCGAAGCCCATCCCAGTATGCAGCCAAAGATTAGGGCTAATTAGAATCAAAGAAAATCTTAGGCAGGCACGAATGACAATCAAAAAAGAAGGAAGCATTATGTCCCCTCTTTTTACAATTAAACCAAATTTTTCATTTCCACGTATTTCCAAAATTATGCAAACAAGAAGGTCAGAAAATTCCAAAGCGAGTTGCCAACAACTTTCATTGTGTAATGCTTCCATGAAATCCTGCCTAACTTTTCATCAAGACGTCTTGTCCCCGCGCTGTTTTAATGTTCGGATAGCTTGGCTAGCGTCATCTTTATTCAAGGGGATATTCCAAAATGACCGCAACTGTTGATCCAGCTTCTCTATTGACACATGGGGCGAGGTGAATGGTGAAACAGGATACTCTTCTATTTTTGACACTATTCATCCCAGTGGTCCCAGCTGGTTTGTGTTTTCGAGTAGGAAGGTCCCAACGGTTTCCACGCGACCGGGATCAATCAAGTTTTTTCTTCGTAAAAGTTTCTTTATTCAATGTGGAACCTGCGGGGGGCGTGACCACTAGAACCTTACTTTTTACTTCAGGCCCATCCTCCAACTTGAAAGTAACCCAAATTACCCCTCAAACTTTTTCATATATCATTGGATTAGTCAATCTCTTCCGTCATAGAACGATTTATTTATCATGGAACTTGAGACAACCTTTGGTTACCCTCGGACTACCTGGACTCTCGTTCTTACTTCAGCTCCATCCTCCAAATGGAGAGTAGAGAATACGTATTACCCCGAAACTTTTCCCCCCAATCCAGAGATCGTAATACTTGTCCTTTTCTTCTGAAGAAGAAGGTTCGTAAGTTATATAACTGCTCTGACTTCCCTGATGGAGGCATAGAACTCTGACAATTTTTTGTCGAGAGGTTGATGGTGGATTTTGGAAGGCTAGTGCTAGAGCAGATATCTGATGAACTCTCCACATGTTAGATAATGCTATTAGTGGATGTTGATACACGAGATTTCACCGTGTGTAGGAGTGAGATGTGACTTCCAAGGTTCACTTGTCCTAAATTTACAGGAGGTGCACTAAATACACAAAAAATTATGCCGAAGTGAAGTTTCTTTTTCACTATCTGCTGCTAGCTTTGAACATGCAGAGGCAGCATTGCAAAAAGAACACTTAAAGTTTGGTGATTTTTCAACATTTACACTAGCGAAAAGAGTGGCCTCTTTTGTGCCTTTCCCATTTTACTTTTGAGTTTTCTGACGGTTTCGTTCGTCAGGACATTGGCAAACTTATCTGACGCTGCCTCAGTCCTGAGCCCACCATCAAGTAGGTTGCGGACTTACTTTCCGCTCAGTTCCTAAGCAAAAATAAAATTTTTGTCTCAATTCGGACCAGCTAAGGTTTCACACTTACGATTTTTGGTCGTTATAATTCATACCAATGTCGGATTTTCAAACTCACATATTCTTAGCCACTTACACCTATAACTCCTTTCGGCCGCTCTGCTCCGAAGGGCAGAAGTGAGACAGCGTCTGGTGAATTGGTCTTTTTCGATCTGGCAAACCAAATAATCAGCAACTACTTTTTGAAAAATTGGGTATTCCCCCAGAAGGAGTGGTCCCTGCTTTAGGCGGAAGAAATAAGTAGCTGCTCAAAATTAGTGCCACTCAATTCGTAAACAAAAACAGAATCCATACACTCCGTTCCTGCCAGGAGATGTTGCCACATATTTAATTTCGAGGAACTGGTCCATATCACCTGCCGTGACCGGGTTTGACAATGTCTGAATACAAACAAGTAGCTAGTCGCAGAAACAAACAGTCCAGACTAGGCAGTCCATTTCATCCGAACACTTGTCTAGAAGGGAAATAGCTCGTATCTCCGTGGAAGGGCAGCAACCCATATCTGTCAAGTCAATACAAAGTACGGCCAAAGGTGAACCTTCCTGTAGTGCTATCGAAAACCCTGTATCCACTACGATTTGCTGGCCGTGGATGCAGTTGGCGCATGCTCCGAGGACCAACTTATAGGTTAACAACAACATGGTGCAAACCTCGACGTATCATACGAAGAATGTTGGCAATGGGTTTATCTAATATCACAAACGCAAATATACGCCATGGTAGTATCACGCTGAACCATGAATAGGATTTTAAATCAAAAAGCTTAGATAGGCAATCTACTCTTGCTTACAAATTACGCAAGGAGCGTATATGATTTTTTAGAAAGACTTGGATCTTTGCATTGAACTATGGAAGCGAACAAGCTTCGCTTCGGATTTTGACAAGCCTTGAAAAAAGCGCCGTGTAACCACCAATGCATGTACGTTATCCAAACATGCCACAACGACCTGCCGATCTTTTAAAGACCAACAGGGCGATTCAGTGACTTCTCGTTGGAGGCATAGGCAATGGGATGAGTTGCGCTTCTTAATCTCCTCAACTTCGCAAAGGAAATGGATGAACAATTGCATTACTTCAAGAGCCTAAGTCAGACGCACACCGCAGGATTGAGCATTGACCAGGTAAACTTCGGTATATGCCCAACCGTGGTTGTGGTAATACATAGGTCAACTGGCTAGAATTACACCACCGGTGAGGGTTTCGCAAGGATACATTCTCGCGAAATCTTCCAAAATACGGCAGAAAAGCTTAAACATTTTCTATTACTAATGAAGTAGACGTAGACCCCTTATGCCAACCTGAATTTTGGTGCTTCCGTGAGCGATGAATTTTATTAAGAGCACCAATTCCGCCCTGCGAATAAGGTATCGTTTATGGCTTCAGCAACTTCTTCCAGTTTGGTAAACGGTGGAATTTGTTTTTAGGCCAGCTTGAATATCGGTAAGATCATGGTGAGACTCAGACCATTACGCTAGTGGGGTGATGACCACGCTAGACTCGTGGCATTTTGGTGGTGTACGAGACTAATGAAGTCCTGCCTGGTAACAATCAGCAAATCTAACTCGTCTGTTGGATTTTGTTGGGTTTGCCACTGCAGGTTGGGTTTTTGGGATGTCCTTTTTGGGAGCGTGTATTGTGTTGGTTCGAGATCGGGTTTCCATCAATGACGTTGGCCATCTTATATGTTTGCGGTATGATGCTTATATCGGCGCCTGTGCCTATAGGCAACCGCAATTTCGTATTTCGGTTGGACATTGACAGGCGTTGTGGAGGGAAGAAAGGGGACCATCCGCATTTACCGAAGTCCAATTACACGATTTTGTGCATTTGATAGCTTTGGAATTGAACCTTCAGTAGTACCAACTTATAGCCTTGGGAAAAGATTGTTGGAGCTACGCTGTGTACACGACCTGGACTGAGAACGTTGACAAATAATGTGCATATCCTTTGGAAGGTAGTAATTCCAAATATCATTTTTAGTTTCGATAACTCGCAATTGTGACTTTCGGCACTTTTGTGTTTAGGATTTTTGTTATTTTTGCTCTTAATATTCCTGACGATTTGTGTCCGCCATTTATTTGACGAAGGGCAACTGACTTTTAGTGAACGAATCCACCAAATGACCTATGCACTAGAAAGAAAGAATCAGTGCACTTGAAGGTGGGAGCTAGTCGCTCCTCAAACAAAAATTTTATCTAGACTTAGGTCAGTTAGGATGTGAACGGACGAGGGTATGCTGGGTTTTTGAATCAATACACTTGAAGCCAACGTCAATGGAGGTCTCGTTCACTTGGCTCCTCAGGGCAGAAATGAAGCCTCTGAAAAGTTGGCTCTACTGTTGCGACGAAATTGCCAGCAATTTTTTATCCTCAGAATGCTAATTTGAAAAGTATGCCAAGGATTTTCCAAGTCGCACACTGGTTGATCTCTTGAAAGAAGTTACACCTTTTGAGAAACTCAAGCTTGGGAAATAAGAATGAGGATATCCCGTGCAAAGATTGACTGGCATGACAGAACTGTTACCTATTTAATGAAAAAGCAGACGAGCCTTGGTCAAATGGCTCTGGAGTTGGAAATAGAGACAAGTAAAGTTGGATTGAAAACAAATGCCAACAAAACTAAGGTTTTTTTTTTCAATCTGCATTAGCGGGCAGAGCATCGAAGGCGTCGACCAATCTATATATCTAAAAAGCCTGGTTTCTGCCGACGATTTCACCGAACCGGATGTTGTTCGGTGCATTAACAGTGCTAAATCCGTTTTCGTTTCCCTATCTTAAATCTGGAAATGCAATTATCTTAGCACCAAGATCAAGTTGAGATTGCCCTGTGCTAGTGTACTATCTGTGTTCCTATACGGGATTAGCACATGGAAAGTGGCGGCCGACGAGTAGATCACCCCAAGGGTGCTTGGTGCAGAACAGTCGAGGAGGAGTGCGGTAGCCTCGGAAAGTCGTGGGGTGAGCTGAAACTCATTTCAGATAACCGCAAACGAGGGCGCTTGGGTATGGTTGACGCGGAGTAAATGACAACTATATATATAAAATATTCCAAAAAACGACGAAATCTATGAGAAATACCATGATCGTCCGGTTGTGGATAAAATCCGGCTCAATAGTTTACATTGCGCGGGGCACTTAATCCGTATGAATGAGGATGATCCCACCCGGAAAGTCTATAAGGGCAATATCTATGGTAGAAAAAGAAGACGAGGCAGACTCTGCCTAAGATGGAGCGATAGCGTTGGTCAGGACGCCAGACAGCTTTTAGGGATATCGAATTGGTGGACCTCGGCGCAAAACCGGGATGTCTGGAGTTCCTTATTAAGGCAGGCCTAGACCGGATACCGGTTGTTGCGCCGTTGATGACGATGATGACAATTATTTTGCTGGCTATGCCATGCAGTGGGATCTACTTTCCCAAGATGGCCGACGAGTGGGTCGTCCCAAGGGTATTTGGCGCAGGACAGTAGATGCACTCCTTATCTCGTCGTCTCGGAAAGTCGTGTGGGGAGCTAAAACTCATTTCAGCTAAAGTGAATAGTTTTAAAGCTAGATACGCTCGTCCACTTGCCCTATTTAATTGTTTACTGTTTTGTAATTTTATAAAAAATCTTTCTAGCATTCAATTTCTACTTTCGCCTAAATCTAATCAGTTTAATAGTTCTATAAAGCACTTTTATCTCTGATTACATATACTTGGCCTATTCACTTTTGTGTAATCCCAACTATCTCTATTCTAATATTCTTAAAACACATTAAGACAAACCAAAAATGAGGGCACAATTACAATCATTACTGCTATCAATTAAAATCAACTTGATCAGAAAAAGGGGCAATCATTTACTATGGTTACCTTCACATTTTCCCTGTTCACCGCTGAATTTCATTCAATTCGCAAATACTCAATATTCTCAACAATCACGATCAAGGCAATGCGAAAAAAATCATTTGATATCGCAACAAATCAACAGATCAAATGAAGGATGACGGAGCAGCATACAACGAAAGAGAGGGGGCCGGATTTTAATAGTAATAATAAATAAATTGATAGATTTTAAAATGCTGTGACGACTTTATATTTGTGCTACCAACGCCTTAAGATACTTCAGCAATACTAGCGGACACAGATACACGAGCGTGAACGTGGCAATTGTGTATGGTTAATATAAAATTCAATATTCAATTAAATTTCTACATGTCGTATTGTGTTAGTGACGCGCTGGGCCTGGTATTTATAATAATATGGAGTGTGGCGACGGTAAACCAGCAGATACAATGATATAAACAAATTTGTTTTTATTACTTTCTTAATTGTGGTTTCATTATGTGTAATAAAATTGAGAAAACTATCTGCTGAGCGGCGAGATAAGGATTTTTGTTTATGAAAACCAGATGCAATCATGGAAGATTATAGATGGGCTCCTGGTCTATCTTTCAGAATAGCTGTCGGTCTTTTTCGAAAGCAGCAAGATCGCACTACCTCCCCAAGGATATGCAATCCGGAAGGTCCTAAATGTCATTACACCCCAAATAGGACGATCGAACCCCATTAACATCTGACATAACCGGACTCTATTCAAACCCACAGTTGGTCCACTTCATATGCGATTTTGCAATATCCAAATCACCTCCAATCTCCTCCTGAAAATAATCCACATGAGGCATACGTGTGCTCCCGAACTGTCTGTATCCTAGAGCCATCTTACGTATTTCTTCAATGATGAGACAAAACGAGATAATTGTACGAAGTTATTTGTATGTGAGAAATTCTCTAAATGAAATGTCGAAAAGTTAAATTTGTATCTTTGACCGTTGCTATTTTTAGTATTCTTAGTTGGTTGAAATGAGTTCGACCAAACAACAAATCGACAAACACACATAACAAATTCACTGTGACGAAGAATTCAGTTTTTCACATTCTGATTATGTTTAGATGTAACTTGGGGAAGGGAGGTTTTATGTATTGTAGCGTGGTTGATATGTTAATCCTTCTTTTTTCGTTTTATTATATCAATTTGTTAGATAGATTTCACATAAACTGGGTGATAGATGAGTAGGAGTTAGCAAGGATTATCTAGTCACGTAGTCACTTAGAGGAAGAATCAGTCAAGGACGGTGCGGCGTCAGTTTCGCCATCTCGTTCTCCGGCCCCGGGTTCGAATCCTTGCAGAAGTCATCGACGTTTACCATTCTAGTAAAGGGATAGGATAGTACACTAAAATGGGTGGACCTACTTAAGGTCTGAATGCTGGAACCACTGCTCCCCTTGTAAAAAATAAATACGCACATCTTAGCTCAGGATACCTCGTCTTAAGTCACTTCGACTTACAATACTTCAGGAATTTAGGGGCATACCTTCGATTAAAAACTTTTTTGCTCTGACCTACAACACCATTTTTGACATTATTTAATGTCATTTTCGACTTAGGATATGTTTCCTTGGAACAAATTAGTGACCTAAGTCAAGGTATTCCTGTAATAATGGAGTTCGCCAGGAATACCAGGTGTACTCCTAATTAGTTTCCGGTTTTTTTGTGAATAAAACACATAATTCCAAGGAAACCGTAATAGTTATTTTATTCGAAATATTTTCCATCGCTTTCTACACATTTTGTCCACCTTTCTGGTAATTTGTGAATACCACACTAGTAGAATTGACTGTCTTTGAAGGTGAACCACTCAGTGAGACATTTCCGCAAATTTTCGTAGGAGTCGAAGTGTTTCTCAGAAAGTGCTTGGCCTAAAGAGACGAAGAGGTGATAATCCGATGGAGTCAGGTCTGGTGAGTAAGCCGCATGGTTAAGCACCTCCCACTTGAGTTTTCCCAGCGTGTCGCGAACGATTTTCGACTTATGGAATGGTGCATTGTTGTGGAGCAAAATCACCTTCTTCTGTCTTTCTTGACATTCTGGTTCTCCGCAATCGCTCGGCTCAAATTTTTCATTTGTTGTTTGTAGCGAATGGCGTTCACAGTTTCACCAGTTCAAATTAGATCACACCGGTCTGGTCGCACCACACAAACAACATGACCTTCCGATCATAACGATTTGATCGTGCCGTCGATGTCGATGCTTCACCTGGACTCACCCACGAATTGTTGCGTTTAGGGTCCTCGAAGGAAATCCACTTTTCGTCGCCCGTAAAAATACGATGGAGAAAAGACTTTCTTTTGTACCGTTGAAGTAGCATTTCACACGTCACTTTTCGGTTCTCCATTTGTCTCTCGGTCAATTCATGCGGCACCCGTTTTCCACACTTCTGAATTTTTCCCGTGGCTGACAGACGTTTCCAAATTGCTTGCTGTTGAACTCGCAACGTATCTGCAAGCTGTCATTGCGTTTGTGTGTTGACTTCATCCAATAATGCTTGCAATTCGGGGTCCTCAAACGATTTTCGTTTGCCGGAGCGTGCGGCGTCGTTCAGATCGAAATCTTCATTTTTGAATTGTCGAAACCACGTTTCACACGTTCGAAGTTTTAATGCACGATCGCCATAAACTTCCAAAAGTGCATGGTGGCTCTCGAACACTGTTTTCCCTTGATTGAACATGAAAAGCAATGCATGGCGCATATGCTCGAAATTCGGTACGCACGCCGACATTTTTGGCGCGCAATAAAAATTTGCCGGAGAAACTTTTTGGGGAAACGTCAACGCAGTTTAGACACTGGACAACAACTAAACAAAATGACAGATATGTGCGCCCAACAGCGACATAAAACATAGAACGCCATCTATCGAAAAAAACGGAAACTAATTAGGAGTACACCTGATAGAATCTGAAAACATGGATTGGTACTCATGGCAACTCATGTCTCACCCCCGCAGAAAAAAACGATAATCATTTAACTTAACACAATGATGTGGTTCCCTCCAAATAACATCATTCATCTTTTCCTGTTTAAGGATTACGATTTTAAAAGAATTTAAGAGCAATTTCTAAGGTTGCATAGTTAAGATCATGCCAAAAGTGAAGTATTCCATGTAGGGACTGTTTGCAGACATAGGACGTTCTCTGGAACAGAATTAACAATTAACTCATCTTAAACTTGTCCAGTAAATCACAGGAAAGGAGGAAAGGATATATGAGAAAAAGTCAAGAAAACCTAAATTTGTGGAAAAGCAAAGAAAAACGTATAAAACGTTTTTTAGGTTTCAACTCGGCGTCTATGCGGTCCCTAATTGCAACCGTATAGAACCGAACGGTCAAACGACACGAATAGATTCTATCAGGTTTCAATACATTTAGTTTTACTGTTATAAGAAGTTTCAATACAGTTCACATCGAAAATAAACTGAACCGAATGGAACAGTATATGTGCGAAGCGAGCCTTACCCAGCTAAGATCCACGCCATCAGGGGACAAAATTTTCTAGAAAGGCAACCATGAATATTGAGGAACTCACAAAAGGACAAAGGGAAGCACTGGAACACATTCGAAAAGACCACAAGACCACAAACAGGTAGATATGCGGCAAAAAACAATAGACAAACTGAACGCCTAATTTCTCGACGAAACCTCAATTTGTTTATCTTTTTTTATTGAGTGCCAGTCCAACAAGAGCATCCGTGAATAAAAAAAATGGGACAAAGTCCTTTTCCAATTGGTTCAGTACGCCATCAGGTTATACGAAATAAGAAACATAGGAAACGAAGAATTGATGGTCCCTTTCGATCTAATTCTAGCTAGCCAGCAAGAAAAGTCCAAGATGGGTAACAATGAACGGTGAACATAGAAAACTGCACAGTGTCAAGGTTGGGTATGAAGTCAGAGGACCAAGCTGCAAACAGTTATAATGCCGCAAAATGCTAGGTAAGGGAGGCTTGAAAAAGAACGAGAACTCCGCGAAAGCAACCTCAAAAATATTCACGTTGCGAATATTGTGGAGGCTACCGAGCTGCCTATCTAGCCAATATAAAATTTGAAAAGGACACATGCGGCAGTTAAAAATCTACGAAATTGGAGAGATGTCAGTTTGAGGAAAGCCAGACGTTCAGGATATGTCCATGAGAAACTTTATGAGATTGTAATCGGTCCCCTTATGGTTTCTCTCGAACAATTCCTCGATGGTAGGGAAAAACCCGTGTCCAATGACTGTTTTTTGAGTGGTCCCATCGCTCTTGCCATGTGCCATGTGCTCCCCTACCAACTTTTTTCAACTGAGATAGGGAGATGGACTTGACATTATATGGGATCGTCATATCGTTTCCCAAGATATCAATTGATAACATCCCCGAGAAGAAGAATTTTGCATCATTTGAGACGATCCTGAAAGCAGAACATACCCTGAAAGCTGTTCTTCTGCAGACCACGCTCAGTTTATGTGTTACATAAACAAACGCTGCACCCTTAAAATGAGACTGCATACAGTAAGATGAAACTCACCACCCTGGTTATAAGCAACATGTTTGTCGCGGCCTTTCTATATTTGGCATTCGACCAATTTTCCGGCCGATAGGGTAATCTTAGCCCTCTTCGGAGGACATTCCCCGGATGAAGTTCACGGTTTCCACTGCTCATTGGCCTCTGATGTACCAGTAGGAACATATTCTTCGACGGTCATGAAACGACGTAGAAACTTCTTCAGATTGCGCTTCAACAACGTCAAACGCTGCTCTAAAGTGGTCTCATGATTGTGCTTGTTGTCCGGAGTGAACAAACGCGGCACCCATCGCCCCGGCAGATTTTTCATGCACAAAATTTCATGCAGGATATGACGCACGCGATCTTTTGAGATGCCTTCTGTCTCAGCTATCTCGCGCACCTTTAATCGGCGGTGTATCAATACGATGTTGCAAGAACCGATGAGTGACGATGTTGCAATTCGTTAAACCAAGTTTTTAGGATCACCATCGCAGGACCAAAGTTACTGTACACAGAACCCAACCGCTCTTTGATTTCGCTGTGCATTCCCCTTCCAAAAACATGAATCGAATCATCGGCCGATATTGCTCTTTTTCCATTTTCCTAAAATCCGCGGATACACCCTCTTCTACACGCGGTCAAGACAAAAATACAAGTCCGATTCGGCTGAAATTTTTACGTCTACGAGTGCGAATTTCTCTTCCGACAGTGGTGCCAATTGGCGGTAAGGCTAAGTGCTGATCGGACCGTCCTCGTAGTCTGGCATCCTACGAGTTACATGCAAGTCAAACAGTTCTGGCCTCAAATAATCTTACATAAAACCTTTCATACTTTAAGCGTGGAGCTTCTGGTTCTCTTCTTTTCCTTTACGTTCGAGGCAACATCTTCGTCTCTATTATCACGAGGCGTCGTCCATTGTCTTATATAGTCGGAAACACTCAGGACGAGAGGACGACACTGTGATAATCTTTTGATGGCTGATCACGATCGTGCTATTCGTAGCACAACACTGGATGTGATTTAATTGAGTATACTTGTGATGTTAGGCAAAATCGCCAGTTGAAGTATTTTTTTCTCAATCAAAATAAAGGAAAATCTAAAAACGGACTATCAAATCAACTCCACACATGAGTAATAGGTTTTAATATTCCATTGGTGCATGGACAAGTGAGATTAGTTCTATACTGTATGAGCTCTAACTGAAACAATTGTGATAACTGCACCAAGAAAATTCTTAAGCCGATAACAACAGGGATAACTTTGTTGATATCAACATTATTTTATGAGCAACGCAAAAAGTTATCTGCAGAAAGTGGCAAATTATGATGGAAATTTCTCCATCTTCTAATTCGCTGGTATTATTCCTGTAATTCATAGGTATAGTGCCGGTAGCACATGCACTGTATTCCAGCTGAACTATCCCTTAAAATTCAGGGAGATGGTGTATGGCTATATCCCGATAACTGAGATAAGCTAGAGGGCCTGTTGTCACTAGACCAGGTATATACTTAGTGCCTAACTTAAGGATTCTGCTTCCCACAAAGAAACCGATACCTGGTATCCTCTTTAAGCGTTTGATTTTGTCTATCCCTTCTAGTTCGCGATTCACGTCATCAGCTTGTAACTCGTTCGCTGTTTTGAATTCGTTACAGTGATCTCGAATTTCTCCCTTTGGTTGACGCTCACAAATTCTTCTGAATTTTTCCAGCTGCTGTGACATGAATTCCAAGTCTTGGATGAAGTTCACTGAGGTTGCGATGGTGAACTTTAGGTCGATAGCTTTCACTTGCATTGCACCCTGGACAGCACTGGATCTATCGACCAGGAGGTCACACCGACCGGCAAGGGGCAATCGCTGTTTGTACCATTAATCTTCGCTTCCGTTTAGCTCCTTCCCTCATCAGGCCTTGTTTTGTTGTTCGATTCCTTTTCTAGCAGAAGGGGCACGAGCTGATGGACGGCTCGATGAATGTTATCCCTGCCAAAAGTTTTAAGCTTTACTTACAGCACTACCCCTTTTGAATTTGAATAAACGTCAAGCACCCGTCTCGTTCTCCAATCTAACGGGCTGTGACCATTTTACTTAATCAGTACCAACTCTCCCTCAAAGAAATTTCTTCCAGGGTTCCTCCTCCTACATCGTTTTTGGAGATAGCCCAAGAAGTCTTTCTCAAATGTCACCCAAAATGTCTTTATAAATCCTGAATCTATAATCATCTTTTAGTTGCCAGAAGCTCCTCTCCCAATCCATGACTACATGGGGGTGACAAGAGGCTTCTCTAGACAATAAAATGGGCTAACGTTAATACTTGGCGTTATTAGTTAACGGATATAATGGCCAACTATTTAGGATTGTCTTCCATGTAAAAGCTGTCGTACGTGAATATGGAAGGCTCTTACTTCACGTATCGCCTCAGGCTCCTGACTGCGCTGCCACGAATAATCCTCCAAAGTGGCTAGCTCTGGGAGGGTTGTGATACCGTACGATCCCTTTTGGGACCATATCCCTCTCAATTCCTGATACTAACTGGCGCCAGGCTTCTTTCAACAGCTTTGACGCGTCCACTCCCTTCGGCTGTTAAACTTTTGAAAGGTAGCCAGGAAGGCACTCGTGTTCAGATTATACATAATTCAAAATAAACCGCTTTAGTAGCTATACAAACACTTTCATAGATTTTGATGTTTTCAGATAAGAAGCCTTTATCTGAAACGGCCCGTATAAGTACGTTCCCACATTCTCGGCTTTTCGTTAAGAAAGAACTCCCAGCGGTCACCACGTGGATGTGGTGATAGGGTTTGGTAGTAGAGCTGTTGGTGTTAGTTCAGCAGGCGTTTCCCAGGTTTTATGATCCATCGTGGGTACCAATCCACGTTTCGCCTTGGGAACTATACTACCCTTTGGCAGCTACAAAGTTGCTTCACTCAAAATGCTTTATCTCACATACTAATAATCCAACAGCTGTCAAATATATACACGTGTCTTTTGAAGGTTAAGGTTAACTAAAAATAATATAGATTTAATACTAGTGGCGCCATCCACCTAGCATGGTGTGCCCCTTTAAATTAACACTATTTATGACACTCGTTGTTTGTGAAGGAATTAACAGGCCGCACGCTCTCACCAAATTTCAAGACAATATGTTAAGCCGTCTCCGAGTAAATTGGGTGTGATAGACAGACAGACCTTAAATCCATTTAATGAGGTCCTGTATTACACAAATCGCGGTGGATGCGTTATGGGCATGCACATGCACGCATCAGAAGATATGAGCATGCTTATGTCCAGGCCGGGTAGGTGGGAAGCAAACGCCCTCCCGTGGATAAAAATTGGCTATGGGAAGGACACCCAGAAATCAAAACAAATATGGAGGACGAGAAAGGAAACTTTTTTACGGTGCGGGACTTCGGAAACCCAGTACCGGCTGTTTTTAGGAATAAGCAAGCGGCTGGCGATAGCGACCGCAGTACCTCAATAGTGGGAAACTTGGCTACTTTGGCATCTAATGCTACAAGACATCTTAGTGGAGTGGAAATGAGATCTACACTGGATCCTTTTCGCAAAAACTCGAAACTTGAGACGTCACCACTGAGGGTATCATCAACTCTAGGTAGTCGAGATTCGTCGTAGGACTCGGAAAGGAACTTGAATAGTCCCTGGATTGACTTAATTGCCGATGTTGCAAAAGACGAGCGCGGAAGGCAGCAAACATAATAGCGTTTGTTTCACTGGGGGAACGCATAAATGAACTCTGTGAGTTCCTCAAGGAGAGGCGGAATATCCACTAAAATATCAGGGCTTTGATACGTGGCATTAAGTTGTCTTATATTACGACGAAGTCACATAACGAGAGGATATCTGTGCTGCGCTAAAGGAACAATTCAACCTAAGCGCAATTGAAGGAAGCGCGATAAAGAGAATGAAGAAGGCATATGGAGGTACACAGATGCCTCGATTTCGGTCACTTTGCAGCAGCATTTCTAGTGAGCACGATA
Source organism: Hermetia illucens (assembly GCF_905115235.1). Taxonomy (NCBI): domain Eukaryota; kingdom Metazoa; phylum Arthropoda; class Insecta; order Diptera; family Stratiomyidae; genus Hermetia; species Hermetia illucens. The sequence continues at coordinate 10,826,173 of NC_051852.1, forward strand.
GGTCGAAAAGTGCGGGAAGTGTGGAGATGAGGGTCATATTATCAAAAACTGGAGATGAGGGTCATCTTATCAAAGACTGCACTGGAGATCTGGGATGCATGTTGGCGCAAGGAAAAAAAACTGGAGAACTGGCACGTTGCAGGTGGTTGCAGGGGCACGGCATACAGGAGGGAGCTGAATCGTAAGGCTAAAAAAGGTTGATACAAATCAACCTCAACCATTGCGAGGCAGCTCAAGAGTTGCTGCCGCCATAGCGGTAATATTCGAACCTTACCGAGATTACGGTGATGATACGTGGGCGGAAACCCGGCGATATGAGCATGCGAACGACAAGCCATTCAAAAAACAATGGCATTCCCGGGAGCCGGTTTTGTAAGAACAAAAGTCAACGGCGTCCACACCTACAGTTGTTATGCTCCCCGTAGTGCAACATTATCACCATATAAGGAGATGCTAGACCGCTTGGTGTTGGACGCTAGAGGCCACAACCCCAAAATCATTGCCGGCGATTTCAACGCATGGGCCTTAGATTGGGGAAGTCAAGTGACAAACACCAGGGGACAAATCCTGCTTGAAATATTCGCAGAGCTGGGCATCGTATTAATCAATATTGGATGCATTTCCGCTTTCCGAGGCAGAGGGCTAGGATCAATTGTCAATCTAACGTACCTCAGTGCCTCGTTGGCAAGAGAGATGGCCTGGCGGGTGAGTGAAAACTACATCCACAGTGACCACCAGGCCATCTTTCTCGACTTAAGGAACGGGGGAGACGACGGTCAGGTAAGCAACAGAAGCGAAAAAACCAGAATAGCTGGGTAGTCCACTAGAGCTTTCGAGAAAGAAACTTTCCTGTATACATTAGAAAGGAGATCACGACCTCAAGGGGACGGTGCTGGAAAAAATGAACCAGCTATATCAGCGGGTAACTGAGGCATGCGACTCTACAATCATGCGCCGGAAGTTCCACTACAGTAGGAAACCAAACTGCTGGTTTAATCAAGAAATCGCGCTGTTGAGAGCATCCTGTTTGCGAGCGAGAAGGCTTTGCCAAAGGATAAGAAGAAAGGTAGAACATCGGCAGTCGGAGAACGAATACCGCGATCTTCGAAGTAGTCTTAAGCAGGCTATCCGGGAAAGTAACCGCAATTGCTACAAACAGTTGTGTCTTGAAGCAAATACGAACCCGTGGGGCGCTGCGTACAAGGTTGTAATAGCAAAAATCACCCCAAGTGACGTGCCCGCGACTCTTGTTCAAAATCATCACAATCCTTCTCCCGCAACAGGAAGAAAGTAGATCTCAACCAACTGTGCAACAGGACGTCTTCACAATCCCTGAGGTGACCGGAGAGGAACTACGAGGGATTTGTGGATGAATTGGGGATACTAAGGCTCCGGGATTGGATGGGATTCCCAATAAAGCCCTGAAGTTGGCTGCTAAAATCAAGCACATTTGAATCGTGCATGGCGGGAGAATTTTTTCCCGCCCAGTGGAAAAGGCAGAGGTTGGTTCTGCTACTGAAGTCCCAAAAAAAAAAAACACCTGGCGCACCCTCTTTGTATCGCCTTATCATATTTTAGACACTATGGGAAAGATTTTGGAGAGGGTGATATACAATAGGCCACTTCCCTTCGTCGAGCCAGCAGGTGGTCTATCGAAGCGGCAGTATGAGGCTCGATTAAGGGCACCCTGGCTAAACTGGGTATCCCTGGTTACTTGGCTCGGATAATCGAGAGTTACCTTTCGGAGATACTTTTTTGGTACGAGACGGACCACGAGCCGAAGGAATATGTTGTGACAGCAGGTGTTCCCCAAGGCTCCGTACTAGAGCCCCTGCTGTAGAACATAATGTATGACGAAGTGCTCGGCCTTCGCGTGCCAAAGGAAGCAACGTTGATTGGTTTTGCAGACCTGGCAGTGGTATTAGTTGCGAAACACTCCAGGACGTGGAATTGTATGGAAGTGAAACCATTCATGCAATCAAAGCATGGCTCCAAATGGTGAAACTGGACCTGGCGGAAGATAAGATGGAGGCGGACCTTATTACCAATTGCAGGAAAAACAGTACTGTCAAAATCCGGAATGGTAATCACGAGGTCGTTTCAAAATGGATCATTAGATACCTGGGGGTAATAATAATAATCGATGCCAAGTTGAGCTCCAAAGAGCTCCTGGATTATGCGCGTGAAAAGGCAGCAAAGGCTAGCTCATCTCTAGCAAGGATGATGTCTAATATTGGAGAGCCCAAAACCTGGTCGCCGGCTGCTTATCGCAGGGCTGGTGAAATCCATCCTGCTATGCGCGGCTCCTGACTGGGCGGGCGCACTGGATAACACAGGGAACCAGGGAAGTGTAAGTTCGGCATATCGGTCAATCGTGCTGACGGTGTGCAGTGCATATAGGATAGTATCCGGTGAGGCAGTGGGTGTTATTGCTGGGATGATTCCCTTGGATCTTCTAGCGAACTGTCACACTGTCTTTACCGGAGAAAGAAGGCGAATCAGGCCAAAGTGACTGCGAACTTCCGGAAAACCACTAGGAAAGAACTGTACAGGAGGTGACAGCAACGATGGGATAATTCCGAGAAAGGCCGCTGGTCCCTTACACTGATCCTGTGTATTGAGAGATGGGTTGAGCGGAAGCATGGAGAGTTGAATTACCACCTAGCACAGTTCCTTACGGGACGCGTTGGATAAAGGAAGTATTTACATCGTTTTGGATTGGATGAGTCTCCAGGCTGTCCCGAATGCGCTGCTACACCCGAGGACCCGGAGCATGTTATGTTCCATTGTCCGAGAGTCACGAATGAAAGTGGAATGTTAAACGATGTCCCCCACGTGGTTATCGGACACCGCAATTTTGTGGAGGAGGTCTGAACTGGATCGAGCCCGACCAGAGCCCTTCTCGGGAAGTAATACTTCACGGTGGTCAAGCAAGGATATGGGCGGAGAAGTGGGAGTGGTTTTCGTGGTTGAGAATGGCACACGCTTCTCTGCAACTTGGCGCAATAGCGGAATGTATTTTATTTTGGGAATTTGGAGCTGGTATTTCCAAATTTCGACCCCTCAATCAAAACAAACCAAAATTTTCCAATCAACCGGGGCAAGTATCCACAAGTATTCCCGAAAAACTTCTCATCATCCCATTCAATCATTCAATTGCCAAAAATTTCCAAGATCTAAAAAACAATGAAAATCTTATCTAAACAAATCAAAACCCATTGAACATTCTGAAGAGATACTGTAAAAAAAAAAGACCCCGGGAAATTGTTGAATTTTCTCCAATATCCACCGCACAAACACCCTCTTAAAAACGCCTTCCTACCGCCACCGGCTAATGCCAGATCAAATTCCCAATTGATTCGGGAAATACAAACTTTTTTTTCGAGGCAGAAATAAAAGCAACAGAAAGCAGAAAAGTTTGTACTCGCATATGCATACGGTGTAAACCGATAAAGAAATTCATTTCACTTGACTCCACGCATATAATGCCGAGCTTCATCAGATACTGCACAAAAACGTTGCGCGAATCAACAACTCAACACACTAAGAACAAGCTGTTTTTCGTATGAATATAATATGGGGAGACATATAGGCCACTTCTCGCATACAAGACGGGGGCTGAGTTGTACTATATGTGTACGAGAGAGGTTGGAGAAAGAGTAGCTGAACACGGTGGAAGAAAAAAAGAAGCTTTAATTGCTCAGTAACAAGACGCCATGCCAATGAATTATATAGTCAACAAAGTTTAGTGGAAAATCTTGTCATAGTCGGTATGTCGGTCGTTTGTATCCATGAAAATGACGAAGACGACAGGAGAGCCAGTTATGGTAGACAAGCTAACAAGTAACAACACCTTCTAAAGGTCACATGTGTAGCATATGCATAATCATTAGGTAATACGGTGTGCAGATCCAAGATATATCGGAAAGATACCCGAGGGAACTGTCTAGTATGATTGATTCTAAAGTGGGTCTTCCAACTTCCCTGAGAAGCTTGGGGAGACGACAACAGGGCTCGGAGACAACGACCGCAACTACCAAGGTCCCTACAGATTGTGACTCTTATAATGCGTTCAGTACACGGAAACAACCATCGACTATTGAATCAATTATAATAATTGCCACCCGAAAAAGTTTGGGTCATTCGATGGAAACATATTCAACCTCATGGTGATTACACTTAACCCTAAAGAGACGACTGCCCTGGCTGGCTGTTGCATAAATGACGACACAGTCGTGATAAGTGACGGGTATGGGTTAGCGTATCTACATATGGTAGTCCGAAATGTTTAGTTTTTAGTATTTAATTAAATGCATGAGAAATGAGTTCACTTTTGAAGGGGAATCAATGGAGTGGCTACTGAAGGCCGACTTCTTAGGTCCTCTTACGGATAGAGCTCTATAGCCAACTCATCCAGTTGGTGGTGTAGTTAGGGTCGGTATGACCACACAAGAAAAGGGCTAGAAACCGAACCCTGCCCTAAGGTATCTCGCTCCCCATTTACGGCAACAAATACCTGACCTAATTCCACCTTCGTTTGATGGACGCATATGTCGCTTATCATCGGTCGGACCATGTGGTTGCAACATGCTATGCGTATCTCGGGTTGAATCCTCACTTTGCGAGCCTACATCTGAAGGCGATGGGAAGGAATCCAAACAGAAAACAAAAGCAATTTAACAAAAGTAGCAACGACAATAGCAAAAACTTCAAAAAAATGTATTTATAGACTCACACAGGCATGATAAAAAATTCAGTGGATTTCGATTAGAATCACCAACATCACACTTAGAGTATGCGTCGTACTATTTGCACACCCAAAAAAAAAGATAGATAAGTGTAATCGCGACCGCACTTTGATTATAAACGATCGAGGAGTGTTAAAAATAAACGTTATTTTCTGGACACGTTTTTTCAAAGATGATGATGGGTCACCGGATCATTGGAAAATTTCAAAACGACGACCCCAACTTGGAAAACTTGAATAAAATTCTAAGATATAAGATTGTGTGTACGAGTATCTGTTTGGAGACTTATATGGAAGCACCGCTAAATGTTGTTTACCCAAGAGAATAAATTATTGTTCATTTCAGAGGCAGATTCAGAATTTTATTGTTTATTCCAGATGGAAATATGCAAGGGTCCGAATACACATTGTTTATTCACTATCAGACGTTGCACAGTGGAGATGGAAAATTGCGTCAAGATACACAGTTTGCGTAATCGCTACAATATTTGATCACTCTTGTCACTTTTGTACTTGATTAGTCGAGGACCTCATTACTGCCCTAAGTGCACACTTGATCCTTCGTTATTACCGAGTATCTTTCACTTTCCCGAAGGCTTGTAACCAGAGGATAGCCTTTCGTCTCTTCAATTGTTCACATAACCCTTCCTCGTGGAAGTTGTTTTGCAGGAAAAACTTTTCAGGGATAATCCTGAAACTATCACCGAAGACTAGGACGAAAAGAAAAATTAAAGAACTTTTAGTGTGTTTCGTAATCAGTATCGCGCGTCCCGCGTCTGTCTTCAAGGCGATGCGAAAAACACCGCGGAACCGAAAAAAATGTGCCCGGTCTCCGGCTTAATGCAATGCGAAATAATTGTTGTCGCGTGGTTTTCAAACATTATCATCACCATCAACATCACCATTACCAATGTAAGAACCCACCAAAGTCCCCACCACCATTAGTGAGCACTCTAGAGTCGATTTCGACTTCTCTCTTCTCATTTGAATCCCCAACTGCACACATAGAGCTTTCCCCAAATGGGGAGCACACAGACAGAGAGACCAAACGACAATCTAAAAATCTTGGATATGTATATGCACTTGATAAACAGATTTAGATTCAAGCTTAACCCATACAAGATACTATTCGATGGAGCATTCTGAGGTGATATACGGATGTGATTTTTTCGGTGTTTTGGAGCAATAGTCCTTGCAGTAAGTGAACTGTTGGTCGTTAACTTTCGGGACAGTTGTTTCTTTATTCTGGCAGTAGTCCAAGTCAGATACTTTTATAACAAGGTTAATGATCATCCGAGCACGTTTTCAGTAATTCTAACGAGCAAAGTAGCAGTGAAACATAGACGGAGAGTTCTGTCTAGAGTCAGGGCAACGTCTGGAAAGTGTGTTCCTAAGAGAACAATTTGTCTGGCAAAAAGATATTCCAAATTTCAGACTAGATCTGAGTCTGACTTTTGCAAAAAAAAAAAAGGACAAAATGTCAAGGACCAAAATTGAGAAGTTTCCTGCACACTGGATACTATTTAAGTGAATTAGAGAAACTTAAAAAACCATTTTTTTTCTGTTTTTCTTGCTATTTATATTTAAAATTCGAAAAGTATCTTTTGATTCAATATAAACATTGAAAATTTGGCACCTAGGGTTCAAAATTTCTCCCGTGAATCAGACAGACAGACAAGCAATTTGGAGCAATTTGTCTGACAAAAAAATATTCCAAATTTCACACCAGATCTGAGTCTGACTTTTGCAAGAAAAAAAAAGACAAAATTTCAAGGACCAAAATTGAGAAGTTTGCTGCACACTGGATACTATTTAAGTGAAATAGGGAAACTTCAAAATAAGATTTTTTCCTAATTTTCTTGCTTTTTCCATTTTAAATTCGAAAAGTATCTTTAGATTCAATATCTTTATCTCCAAATCTTTTTATAGAGATTCAATATTTGACATCTAGGGTCCAAAATTTCCCACGTGAATCAAAGCCAGACAACCAAAACCAACCCCCTAATACAGGGTTAACCCAACCAAGCATCCACACTAGGATTCGCCAACTTCAGCAATGACATAGGTTAACGCAATCCAACGAGGGATAGGTTCACACCACTAATATCTATGGTCCTCAACACATTCTGTGTCACAGAATACCACGTTTCCCGACGAAAGTAAGAGCGAATGACTACTACACATCTGAACATCTAGAAGTTGAGTGTAATATTTGCACAAATAGAAAAGTCATTTCCCCCAGACGCCTTGCCATAATACACTGAAAGTAAAATTCATTTTCCCATTTAAACATGTGATAATGGAAATCTTAGTATGTGAAAAGATGTGCGAAATTTAACAAGTGAAATGTACAGGCATAGCAAGTATCACTTGTACTGCATGGTATGCTTTGGCTAGAGATTACACATGTACATATGCGAAAATATCTGTCGAATATGCATACATACAACACATTCTTCTTGAGTGTCATACAAACAGCATATATATATACAGAAAAAAATGTGGGTGATGATATATTAAAAGCTTCTGAATCAGGGAGTCAGTTACTGTACAGACTATAGCCTATTGAATTGAGTCAACGACGCGGTCATACATTGATATATAAATATATATTTATGAGAAGCTTTCCATTGATTTTAAAATCTACATTTCGATGGAGAAAAACAGAAATGTGTGATTTCACTTACATATTTAAAGTACATGGTCATTGAGAGGCTCTCCTGGGTTTTTTTTTCTGTCCCTCTCTCGTTTCGGTATCGTGTACCTAGCGTGTTCGTGCTATCATGTCAATAATGATTGGCAAAAGTTAGCTAATAAACATGTGGAGTACACGAGAAAATATATATATATATATATATATATATATATATGAAAAAAAAATCACTTATGCAATGATGAGCACGGAGGCGTTAATAGTGTTCAAATTTCATAATAAGAATCATGATGAGATGCGCTTTGAATTGGACCGTGATTTTGTTTGAAAAGGGTTAGGAAAACACAGTGGGAGTGCATCCAGAAAATGTATCTATATTGACTGAAAATTAGGTTGAACACGTTCCAACCGTATTGCAAAGGAAGAGGAAATAAATCGGAACCTGGAAGCAGCGCTTCAAATATTAAAAACTAAGAAAACACGGTTGCATGGTTGTTCCATTCTATTCTTTTATAATATAACAAAAGTGTCAAAAATTAACATGAACAACACAATTTCTACCCATTCAAACTTTGTTAATAATATTAGGTTTGCTATCAAACTTTCCAATATTGTACCCCATATTATGACCTGAACTTTTATTCTAGCAAATTCCCGGTGACAAATCAGTAGCAAAATTCCTTCTGGCTCGCTCATTTCTCTCTATATTCCTATGTCCAGGGACCCTTGAAGGCAGCTGGCTCATCAGTTTAAAGGATGTCGTAACCTTTTCTAAGGCCGGAGCCGGACCACACACACCTCAAGTCTATCTGAGAAAACTTTGCTCCAATTTCTCAGCCTATCTGCGATTTGCCAGTGAAAAATAAGGTATCATAATCTTACAACACACTGCCTCTAATCTGCCCTCATCAGAAGACCCGCAACGAAGTTCCTCCTTAAGTCTAGCGTGCATTCAAGATGCCCAAAGTCCTTCCGGTAGTAGGTCCCTTGTTACTATGACCTAACTACTTTGTCCAATATAATTTTTCCTTAACCTTGGCAGCACTGCACGATACAAAGTCGAATGGGCAAGACTGCAAAGTAGCCTTAGTGGAATCCACACCCACAGTTCTTTGCATCCTGTTAAGCTTGCTTTTATTATACTGCCTAGATCCTGGTAAAGTGGGCATTCATCCATTCAGTCTCATTTGATTACTCCGGTATGGATACTATTCATATCTTAGCACAGATCCTATCCATTGCATAAGGACCCTTCTAAACCACCTATTCTGAGATCATAGCGGCCTGAATGGCTTTGGTGCTAACATTATAGAATGTTCCTCCTTAGGAGGTCTGATCAAAAAGTTTCACGGCTTGTCAAATTGCGCACCTTCACGTTAACGTTGACAGCTGGTTCGACGCTCACTTTTTTTTAGAGGGAACTTTTCTGAATAATCTCCATTTTGTTTTGTCCCTCTAACCTTCTCCAAACCGGTTGTTCAGCTATTTTAGTAAAGTCTGTTTTTCGTGTTCCGCGTTTTTGTCATGGAGGTGAAGGAGAAGCAACGTACCGTGACCAAAGTGAACGCCCTTGTGTGTTCCAATCGTCGTTTGATGATACGAGAGATGACAGAGGAGTGCGACATCTCATTTGGGTTATGCCCCAAAAATTGGAGATGGGAAAGGTTGCTGCAAGTTCATTCCACGGCTGATGCAGAGGATCAAAAGGTGCATCGCCTGGAGGTTCGTCAGGAGCTCTTAGAAATGGCTAATGCTAATGGAAACTTCGATTACATGTGACGAATCTTGGGTTTGTGATTACAACTTGGAAACCAAAGTGCAGTCGTCCCAGTGGAAGTCAAAAAATTTACGAAGACCCAAAAGCTCGCCAGATGAGATCAAACGTTGAAGTTTTTCTATAATCTTCCTTGAATGGACCCTAGAAAATCCTAAAGTCTAGGACTGTCAAGATAAAGAATTACCTTCTCACTGATTGATTTGCCTTCCGTATGCAAGCTCCCCATACGTCTTTCTCTGTATACGATACGTGCTGAGTACAATTCAACTCCGCCACACAATAACCCTATCCTCCTGCTTAAGAAGCATAGTTGTTATTATCCCGTATGGACCAGGAGATTTATATAGTAAGGAGCTAGCTGGACGATAATCCAACTGATCCTTCAAGAGAACCAAATTTGATATTTTCTTGGAACTACATAAACTCAAAACAGGGCTTCAGCCCAAAGTCGTCGCTGCTGATTGAGCTAACAGCTCAGAGTATAGGATGGAATTATGAGACTTTATATTTTTTGAAACAGACTCTTGGTATGTCCTGCAAAGTCGTTGATGATTTCAATATTTTGCAAGCAGTCCAGACGGCAGGACCGCTTCTTTTATATTTGTAGATAATCCTTGTAACAAGTAGTAAAGGTAACACTGGTGAAAATCCGACAGTTTTGCGTACTTTGTCACAGCTTTCACAAAAGACAAAAACTAAATAGACGAAATCAATAGGTAGAACATGATTGTCAGTAAACATTTTACGTCGTACTGCCAATTTGAAAGCGTCAGTTGGCAGGCCATCTACAGCGTACGGGCGACAAAATTCCCGGGGTCCCACTTAAAAGCAAGATGGAAGCAAAACATCCACCTGAAAAACATCAAAACAGATGGGATGGGAGGAGCCAGTTGACAACGTAAGTTACCTGCCCGGTTTCCGAAATTGGAGGACGCGTTCGCTGCACCTCTGTCTGACTTCGGGAGGCCAAGGACCGACATCGAGAAAGTAGTAAAGACCTCCATAGTCACCTTCCTTTTTTCACCAAATATAGTCATGCGGAGTATCAAATGAAAGGTCTTCTTCCCGAAGCCGGTCTTAGTTTTGATACTTTTTGGTAAAGTGGGAACCGTGGAGGGTCGAGAGTAATCGTTTCTTTCACGGACCAATTCTCAGAAATTACCCAACCGAAAAATCTGAAAAAAAATCAAGAGGCCCCCGATGTGGTTCTGGTAGTGTACGACTCTCTTTTGAGTTTTTTGGGCGCTGGATTCAAAATACTTCCGGCAGTCACGAACTTGTTGAGGACAATGTTTCTAACGTCGAAGGACACTATCATCATCGATTTGATCCCAAACTGTTCAAGAGGTCCTCCCAGAAATGCAGCGACCATGGGATCTACCTCTCTGAAACCTGCATTTTTATCTCCCGGCGGCACTAAAATAATCCACGAATTCGAGATAGAAATAGAAATGGAACCGTTTCAGAAGAGAATCTTTTTCTCTGAGTGAAATTCACAGAATGCGTTTTTCACTTCTTTTGAAATGACAGTTTCATAGAACTCACAAGATTATATTAACCTTTTATATTGATCGTATGTATTTTTGGGTAAAAAAAGCAGTTATGACAGCAGTATTGACAATCAGGTATTCACTTTCACCGATGCTCTTCCGTCATTCTTTCTCCACTCCTTCTCGCTTGTTTGATTCTAGTGTGTAATATTAGACTCAAACTTTGTCACAGGTTCAGATGCAATAAAAAAACGGACAACCTTTTTGCTGGAACCGATTAAAAGTCAATAGGAAACCCTAGACGGATATGCTCCGACAAATAAGATGTAATTCGGATACTTTGTCTTTTCTTTCTTTTTCTTCAGCAGTTAGGAAGAAACTTTCTTCCACATTTATGATCCACGAACCTTTGTCTGCTGAGTTGCCTCTGGCCTGGACGAAATGATAGGTCACTTTTTTGAATTTTCGGGTATTACGCTCAAATAGAGGAATCCGTGGTCTACAAATGTGGAACAAAGCCTTTTCCTAATTGGTCCGCTCCGAGATCAACTGGATGCGAACTTAGGACTTCCTCAACCCTCAAAGAAAAATAATTTCATACAATACGTTGCTTACTGTCGTAAGCTCGTTTGAAGAAGAAAATATTTGGCATATGTCGACGTTCAACTTCTAGCACTTCCCAAAGTGTTGTTTTACGATGGAGAGCCGATGTCTTGTTGATCGTATACTTCTAGAGCGGCGTTGGTACTCCTCAACGATTTTCAACATCCTTCTCAACATTTTTGGTGACTATTTAGTAGCCCCAAAAACGTTCTGTTTTTTGAGGTTCCGTTCCCAATGTTATCTCCGCAACGATTTTAATAGTGTCCCTTACGCTTGTTTGTGTGTCCGGATGGCTCAAGTGGTTAGAACGCTGAGTTGTTGTAGTGGAAGATCGCGGTTCAAATCTCACTGGTGGCAGAGGGATTTGTTATCATGACTGGATATCATGAGTGCCTGAGTCAAATCAGAGTAATAATCCTGTCCTCCACATTGCCTCCTACAGTGTGCTGTAGTGTACCGTTACAGTCTTGAATGAAGTGCTCTAACACGCTTCAAGGCCCTGATCTCCAATATATTATAACTACATTTCTCTTAGGAGGAACACTTCATCCACCGAAAAGCCTCCCGTACCACCTTCCGAAAAACTATCACACGGCTATATTGCATCTATCCGAGAAAACTCCGTACCAATTCGACAGCCAAAGAAAAATATGGTGTCATAACCCCTTAACACATCATCGATCTTTCACTTCCCTTTTCTCCTGAAGCCCAGCGTGCATACATATAGATTAGTCCATTCAAAATGTCGGCACTGCACAATTCAATACATTTTATATGGACAATTCTTTGGATCCTACTAAGCGTGGTCTTATTATATTTCTGCTCAACGCAGCTCACCAAACAACAGAACTGGTCGGACTACAGCTGTGTATCCCCGTACAACTATTTTTCGACGAAGGTCTCATTCGTTCACGTTATGATCCTGGTCCTCCCATATGTTAATTTTGAGATATGCGTGTTAGAAGTTGAAAAGAGGCGATCTTTCCACAATCGTTCTTAAATGGATATCTAGGACACGCTATATGTTTGTCAACACAAAGGAGGTAAGATTGGTTTGCCTAAAACCATTCACGGACTCACATTTTTAATCTTTGATTCCTTTTGATTGAGAGGAGACTTATACATATATGTCTCGTGGTGGTCGCCAAACGACAACGAAGCCTCCCCCCCCCTTTCCCCATATATTGCCTATGCGATTCTAGCTCTGCTCTGACGGTTGGCATGATACCACTGGATGAAACAAATTCGATTTGGACCATCACTACTAACCACTAGCACTGGGAAACGCTGTATTCGTGATGCAGTAGGCGAATGCTCCAAAGGCCTAATTAGGGTGATCAGACCTGAGACGAACACGGGGACTCATCTGAAGTGGCAATAAGTGACAAAACCCTTGCAAGGATATACTGGTACCATGGAGACCTGGATAGCACCTGAATTCATGTTTCATATACTTGCGGCTCTGTTGTAGCCTTTACCCCTAGTGGTAAATTCATGGGGGTTCTGGTTGATATCCAAGTGGACAAGAGATTTTTGGGCCTCAAACAGGTGTCGTACTCCAAAGTTCGGTAGAGATTTAGGTCTTGCTTCCACCAGTAAGAGTAAACTGAGTCATACGCTCAGTATAAACTGATACCGTTTTGCTTCTCTTGTGGTCACAGAATTAATCCATGTTTTAAGAAAATCGTGGGGTTAATTCATCGAGGCAGGTGCTTACGTTAGACTACTAGGACATAACTGCCCACGCACCAAATTTTCTCCCTCAGACTCCCATAGAGAGACTCCAAGGTGCTCGTGCATCTCCTGACAGCAAGCAACAGGCTAGTACTCGTATCAGTACCAGCTTGTTGAGTAAGTTGAACTTCTTTTCGAGAGGCTCTTCTCCAACAATTTAAAGATTGGTTCATCGTGGAAATTGAACCCCGGCCTTTGTCGCCGTTACGTTAGCCACCCTTTTAGTGTTCGTGTCTGGCGCAGGCGTCGATGTGCGCCTCAGTAACACCTTGATCTTGCGCAAGATGAGGATGCTGCCATTTCCGCGATGACACCATTGTCCATCAAATTCACCGCGACTCTGACCGCTGTCGACCATGTCGACGATAAGGTCAACCATATGAAGGATCAAGTTCCCCGATCGATAAATGGAAGGACTAGATTATTGTGTGCAATTTTGCACTAAATGTAAGGTAATCTTAACAAAATAAATGCGCCATGGTGCGTAGATCACTATCTTCAAGATTAGGTTGCGTGAAAGTTTGCCTGAACTGGTAGGTCACAGTATAAGACGGAACGATGGGACCTATGTTCTTTAAGCCAGGGTCTTGTTGAGTCTGGTGAAATCGTTGATGCTTTCAATATTTTAATAGCAGTCCAACCAGGACCATTTCTCTTAATGGTCCTAGTAACCCTCTTATAAAGTGGAAGGAAAACGACCACCACCAAACACCGAAACATATAGAAAGACTCAGTGAATAATCCAAGTTGCACGCTCCCTGGTTTCCTAAACTGGATGACGTGGTCGCTGTACTGAAAAGAATGGAGACGAAGACTCCGGGAGGCCAAGGACTGACATAGAATTGTAGTGCCGTAGATGGAGAAGAAAGTAGTAAAGAAGATCACAGCTACCTTCCTGCGGCTAGACAGATTTTCATTCCACCATGGTGTGTATCCACCATCCATATAGTCAAAATTAATTTTGATCATTCTTTCTGCATTCTGCAAAATTTTGGGACCTTGCCGTATCGCGTAAATTCTTGGGTTTTAACGATTTTAACTTTTATCATCCTCTCCGAACCGTATTTACAGGATCATTGCGTTTTGAAATTTATTATTTAATGGCAGTTCGATATTCGAGATTATCAACCAGTTTCTCTTCGCGTCAAAACGTTGACCAATTCAGTTCCACAGAGGGTTTTTTTTCGCCAGATATAGTAATGTGGGGTATCAAATGAAAAGTTTCGATTACTACTTTCCGAAGCCGGTCTTAGTTTCGACATTTGCTGGAAAGGTAAGGAGTGTGGGGAGTCGGAATCGATAATCTCTTTAACGGATTCTCAGAAAGTATCCAACCGAAAAATTTGGAAAAAATCAGGATTCTGCCACGACTTCGAAATAACCCACATACCGATATCCTTTCAAATAAATTTAATAATAGTATGTTACTACAATTTTTAGTAATTGGCTGCCAAACCCTCCTAAGTTCATTTAAGCACCAGGAAATTTTGCAATAATGTGGGCTATAATATAGAGCATGATCCTACCTTAGTTTGGTAGAAATCGAGCTATTACTAACAAAGTTATAACAAGTCAAATTTGTCGCTTCTTTGCAGATTCCCTTCCCCGGCATCCATCCATCCTCCCTCCATTGATATATTCATCATCGCTCTAGCTTGTTTACTTCGCCCGCTGTGTCGAGCTGAGTAGGCGTGTGTTGGTGGTGCTCGTCACGAAAGTGAAGAAACGAAATCTAGAGCCACGCGTCGTGATAAAATTTTGCGCCAGATTGGGCGAAACAGGTTCGGAAACGTACGCGAAAATTGTAGAAGTACATGATGATAGTGCTCTTAGTCGTACCCAGGTGTTTCGATGGCATAAAGAGTTTAAGGAGGGTCGTGAAAGTGTGTAAGACGAAGCCTGGAGTGGGAGACCAGTTAAGGTGCGGACTGACGGGGAGTCGTAGCTCGTGCGCGGTAGGTAGGTATCAGTGGCCGCTCTGAGGAGCCCAATTAGCGCTGTGGTGCGCCGTTTTGATGCCACAAACTCCTAAGACAGTGACTGCTTCAGAATCAGCCCGTAGCATTCACGAAGGAAATCAGCTCCCCTATCCTGTAGCTAGACATCTCTCTGAGGTCCCCAAAGAATGGTTTAATCAGTGTCCGTAGCCTGACTCTAGCTAGAGTTGGGCAATTGCAGAGAAAGTCCATGAGAGTTCCCCTTTCTTCTCCGCAGCTTCGTCAATGCGAATCGTAGGGTATGACGAGCCTGGCAGCATGGTTCCCTATGAGCCAGTGCCCCGTGCAGACCGCCGTAATCTGGAATGCTTTGTCACACGTCTAGAGCGGGAGTTCTCGTGATCGGGCTATATTATAAGCGAGCCAAATTCTCTGGCTTGGCACAGGTGGTGAGGCTTCGGCATCTGAGGCCTGCGGCTGCTTGGCAGTGGGAGTAGATTCCGCCCCTGACAGCCGCCAGCGAAACACCAAGTGTATTCATCGAAGGGTTGCCAAGAGCAGAGTCTCGCCTTATCAATGCGTCAGTCTGCTCATTCGAGAAAACCCTCGCGCCAACTCTACAGGCCATCTTTGACCCATCGGTAAAGAATACTGAGTCATAACCTTGCAACACACCGCCGGTCTTCCACTTTGCCCTGATTGGAAAGTCCACAGCAAAGTTTCTCATGAAGTTCAGCTTGCGTGTGCCATAGTCCGTGGGGAATGACCAGATTTCCCAAGGTACTTCGTCTAAGATGTTACTGTGGCCGTAGGACTTCGCTGACCAACATCCAGACTCAGTCTGACGGCACTGCACGCTGCAACGTATTTAATGTGGAGGTCTAGGGGGAGGAGATCCAGGAGTACATTGAGAGCATCTGCCGGGCAGGACTGCAGAGCCCCAGTAGCACCTGCACACGCGGTTCTCTGAATCCTATTAAACTTCATCCTATTGTATTTTTTGCTCAAAGCCTGCCACCATAAAATAGAGGCGTACGTTAAGATCGGACGCACTACAGCGGTATACATCCAGAGAACCATCCTCGGCCGGAGACCCCATTTCTTTGCAAAGGTTCTCTTGCAGGCATAGAATGCTATACAGGCCTTCTTGACCCTCAGTTTTATGTTCAATCTCCAATTTAGCTTTGGATCCAGGATTACACCCAGATACTTTACATTAGAGGAAAGAACTAATCTTTGTTTATTCAGCCCAGGTAGCTGGAATTCAGATGTCATTGGCTTGGTGGTGAATAGCATCAGTTCCGTTTTTAAGGTTTTGTGTAAACACAAAACCTTATTAAAATCGGTTTACTGTCTGTCTGTCCGTCACACGCATTTTTCTCGGAGACGGTTATAGTGATTGACACCAAATTTGGTAGAAAGGTGGGAACTGTGAACGCTCACGCATGCAGTGAATTACATCCTTTTACATCGAATTTAAGGGGGGGTCCCCATACATGCAAAAGGGGGGTGTAAAATTTTTTTTCATCAAATATAGTCATGTGGGGTATCAAATGAAAAGTCTCGATTAGTACTTTTCAAAGCCGATCTTAGTTTTGACATTCGTTGGAAGGGTGGGGAGCGCGGGGGGTTGAAAGTGATCACTTCTTTAAGGGGGCCATTCTCAGAAACCACCAAACCGAAAAATCTGAAAAAAATCAAGAGGCTGCCACTATATGGTGCCTGGGCTCCGAAATACCTTCCATGCCGATATCTGTTTAAATAAAGTTAATAATAGTATATTACTACCATTTTTTGTAATTGGCTAGAAACCCCCCTTAAGTTCATCCTAGTACCATGAAATTTTGCAGTGATATAGGCTATAATATAGAGCATGATCTTACCAAGTTTGGTGGAAATCGCACTATTACTAACAAAGTTATAATACCTCAAATTTGTTGCTTCTTTGAAAATTGAAGACTATGAATGTCAATATCACCCGAAAGTGGATACTCTCACATAATATATGGATATATTACGTGCTACGTACAAAGAAATACACAAAACCTTTCGTACCTGAAGCGTTGAGCTTCCGGTTTCCCGACTTGTTGTTGGGTTTATGCTGAGTCCGCATCTTGCGGCCCACAGGCACACCTTTCGCAACGTTCCTTCCATGATGTCGCTCATAATGGACAGAAGCATCCCTAACATTAATATTACCAAGTCGTCGGCATACGCCCCCAACTTCACCCCGCTGCTGTCCAATGTTCTTAAAATTTCGTCCATTATTATTAACCAGAGCACCGGAGAGATGGCGCCACCCTGGGGCGTGCCTCTGTTCACAACTCTGGTCTAGTGGTTGCCTCCCAGATCCGACTGGATTATCCTTATACTTAGCAAGGCTATAATTCAATGCGTAATGCCCTCCAATCCAATACCGGTCAAGGATTCCTTGATGGCGTTGGTACTAGCGTTGTTGAAAGCTCCCTCTATATCCAAAAAGGCAGCTAAGGTGTATTGCTTGTACTGCAGCGACCGCTCAAACCTTATAGAGGGCGGTTTCTGTGGATTTTCCTTTGAGGTAGGCTTGCTGGGACTTAGAGAAAGGCGTTCTCTCCATAATAGCCCTCAAGTGGATATCCAGGACCCGTTCTAGGGTCTTCAACACAAAAGAGGTCAGGCTGATTGGTCGAAAGTCATTCGAGGACTCATGACCGTGCCTGCCCGATTTCGGTATGATAACCACGTGTGAGCGTTTCCAGGACTGTGGTACGTATCCTAAAGAGATGCTACTCCGGCAAATCTCAACAAGCCACGGCACAATCCTTTCCTGCTGCTTCTGTAGCATGACTGGCATTATGCAATCCGGGCCTGGAGATTCATATGCTGAGAAGCTGTTTATAGCCCAGCCGATCTTATCCTCGGTAATTACCGATTTGATAGTCTCGCACAGCTGGGGTGGCAGCAAACCCTCCAAGCAAAGTTCTGACTCATAGTCCTCCTCGCTGGCTTGAAAGTGCGTACGAACCAGAAGCTCCAAGGTTTCATCAGAAGATTCCGTCCATGGACTTTTTGGGAAGGATGGGCTCGTGTGCGCTTTGGACAGAATCTTACTGAGCCTCGCGGATTCACTGGTGTTTCCAATGTTCTGACAATAGTCCAACCAAGACCGCTTCTTGGCCGAATTGCACTTCTTCAGGCAGTCCTTGTATGGCTGCCAATATTTATACCTGTAGCAGATATTGAAGATTTCTCTGGTCAGCTTCCTGAGGCTGTAGAGATTTCCATTCCATCACGGTGGAGTTCGCCTGTCGTGCCAATCTTGCTAGTTTGTTCTTAATTACTTGACAAAACGTTCTAAACTGTTGATCCTCCAGGGATTTCTAAAGGGTTTGGAGTCCTCTGCGGCGAGATCTACAGTGAAAAGTATCGAACTTTGATTCGAGAAGGATCTCTGATTTGACACTCTCCAGTCCTCCACCCTAAGAATACCATTGTAGGCTATTAGGGTGATATCAAGGACCTTCTCCCAACCGTCACAGATCTCCGAGCTGGGGAAATGGAAGGTTGGCGAACTGCCCCTGTTACACACCGATAGGTTTGAAGTAATAATAAAATCAAAGAATAACTCTCCTCTCTCGTTGATTTCCGAGACCAAACTCAACGTAAAATCAAGCTACGCAATGAATACGTGAGCTTTCACATGCCATAGCTGAATTCCGTCACAGTAACTTAAACAAAATTATGGATACGACTGTATGTATAAAGAAAGCCATCCTTTTAATTTCCACGAACAACTTTCACCGGGTCCAACTCTGGAGTTAGGTCATGGATGTTTGTGATTATCTTCGTGTTGGTCCTGCCCTACCTTCTTTCTGCTGCTTCAACAATATTTATTCAAAATAATAAACCTGACACGCAATTTATATTAATAAATTTCAAAATCAGAACAACAAACATGAGGAGAGAGTGACAATGCCTCCACAAGTGTTTATATATCTTATTGCAAATTTCAACTCAAAGTAAAACCAAACAACGTGTGATAATCTGTTATGAAAACAAAAAGTCCCCAAGTTCCAGGGTAAATCTAGTTCAATGCACTTGCATTACATGCGAGTAGATATGATATCGCGAAAAGTATTATAGGAAAGAAGATACTCATCTAGATATTTAGGTCCCAAGTTCAGCTTTGAGACGATGTAGTTTGCCGCGCGAATTTTGTTTTGTATCTTTTGTAGGTTTTCTTAGTAAACAAGATAAGGCATGGTGGATGGACCTAGTCCGGTAGTACCTTATAGCAGGGTAAGTGAGCTATTTACCGAAAAATCTCTACACCGCGATAGTATCTAGATTATATTTTTGCCCTTATCCATCAAATTAAGGCTCTTATCTCCCCCATATCGTGTATGTGTGTTTCATATTTGAATAGCTCGTACTCCATTCTTCAACCACACATTATGCCTCATTAATTAAGCCGAGAAATGTCGTTTTCAAGAGCTTGAATGAGAGTGTTACAACGCCAACAACACAATAATACCACGGCGCTTGCTATGCGGTGATATCTACTATGTACAGCCTAGCAAGAGGTAGAGAAGCAAGTCCCACAGAGCTCCTGGTACGGCACTAGTATAACCACGTGAAACCAAAGACGCAGTTGTTAAAATAGCGCATTTTCTGTATTTCTATTTCGAAAATAACTGACAACGAGGCAACAAAACAATCTTGAGTTAACAAAACTAAGAAAGCACGGATACAAAAACACTAGAAAGAGACCAGTCGATGCTTGAATAAACTTTAAAACTAAAAACACGAAAGTAACAAAAATATTGTCAGATATACTATTTGTATCTTTTTTTCGATGAGAGATGCGTGCGTATACGCATGCTGTGGACTATTTAGTTTACAGCGGCAACAGATTGATGTGCTAATCTTGAGAGACTTCTGAGACGACGCACATGGGAATCGGACGCAGGAATTTCAGTTATCTAAGAAGTAGGTCCCCGACAGGAATGCAGCATTCCTCACTGAAACTTTACACCTAGATTTTCCGAACAGAACGTTTTGTCGTTTGCAGCAAAGCGGATCGAGATTAGCACATATCTCGTTTGAAGATTAGCCAAACTTTCACACAGAACCGTCACTTCATAATTTATGGATGCGATAACAAACAACTCACTTTTTGGGATTTGAGCCCCACTTTTTGGGGGACAATGGCTTAAGTAGATTAATCATCGAACACAAGAATCTAATGAATTTCGAAACATCTGAGCTGGTATTGAATCATCCCCCAGATGACGATAGTACAATGCAGTCACATCCCAGATATTTCTGCTAACTTTGGGAAGGCAAATAGAAGAGAACTTGATTGCCGTCTTCCTGTTGCAATAGCATTTCAGCATTCTTTCCTCACATTGGAGGTATCTAACCGGAAACTATGCTAACCTGGCTTCACTTTCATGGGTCTTCTTCAACAAGGTTAAGACCAACCGCATTTTCTTTCTCTCTATTCCGATAGACAACAGAACCTCACTTACTATTTCAAACAAACTATTCCAAGCATTCGTTATAAAACGCGTCTAGAAACTACACATTTTTCACACTTTTTTCCACCATCGTGAGAGCACACAACGTTCTTTTACCTTATCAGATACAAACACTTGATTTTCCACGCCACTTACACGCTATACACAACCTTATTGTGTTTAATGGATCACTTTTTAATACAGAATCAGCGTATTCAATCAATTAACGCGCGACAAATAATTCAAAATTCGAATCTATGATATAATATCGGATATACTATAAAGCATTGTATCTTTTATCTTTTTTTTTTTTGTATGAATTCCCACCTTCTCCCCCTGCAAAACAAACAAACACGAGGTTTCCTTGATTGAAAGAATAAACTTGGATGAAATAAGTAACGAATGGAAGGAGAAATTCGTTGGAGCAGAGTCTTGTGAGACGCCAGAAATTAAAACGCTATGAGTAGAATAAAATGTGTATTTTTCAGTTAGCGTAGTATTAAAAGTATAATATGTGTAGTATACGAGTGTAATCTAGTTCAGTGTGCTGAGATATGGGACACACGAGCTGGTTTTAGGGCATTGAGGAGACATGGGCGCAGTGCTAATTTTTTCAAGGTGATGCGAAAAGCAGATAAACTGTTTGAAACGTTGAATAAATTTCATAAAAATGGGTTGGCTCAGAAATGAGATTTCTTCAAAAGATAAACGCTTCAAAGTCATGAGGCCGTTGCATAATTAGGTTGCGACTTTTTAGACCCAAACAACAAAAAAAAAATGGTCCAATTCTAGAAAGGTTCAGTTGACCTACTATCACTTTGCTAATAACATTACGATTCCCGCCAAACTTTCCAGTATCATGCCCTACACATGCAAGATATCGCGGGAAATCCGCTGTCAAACGGCCTGGCCGAGATCGGAGAAAATTGAAAATTTCCACGACCCCCGGGGCCGTAAAAATTGACAAAAATGCAAAATCCGGAAATTGCCGCGGGCGATCCAAATTCAGGAAATGCAAGAATTTACACGCTACGATGCCTGGAACGCAAGATATCGGCTGATATCGAGGAAAATTAAAAATTTCCACGACCCCCGGGGCCGTAAAAATTGACAAAAATGCAAAATCCTGCAGCGGGCAATAACTGGTTCAAACGGGGAGGCAACCAAGATTCAGAAAATGCAACAATTTCCACGCTACGATGCCCGAAACGCAAGATATCGTGGAAAATCCGTCGAACGACCTGGCCAAGATCGAGGAAAATTTCCACGACCCCCGGGTCGTAAAAATTGGCAAATTGGGATTGCGGGCAATATCGCGTTCGAATGAGGAGGCGACCCAGACTCTGGTAATGCAAGAATTTTCAAGCTACGATGCCGGGAACGCAAGATATCGTGGAAAACCCGCTGTCGGACCACCTGGCCGAGATCGGTGAAAATTGAAAATTTCCACGACCTCCCGGGTCGTAAAAATTGGCAAAAAAGCAAAATCGTGGGATTGCAGTGGGCAATATCTCGTTCAAAAGGGAAGGCGACCCAGATTCAGGAAATGCAAAAATTTCCACGCTACGATTTAGGGAACGTTAGATATCGCAGAAAATCCACGGTCGGACGACCTGGCCAAGATCGAAGAAAATTGAAAATTTCCACGACCCCAGGTCGTAAAATTTGACAAAAATGCAAAATCGTTATTGCGATGGGCAATACCCCGTTAGAATAAGGAGGCGGCCCAGATTCAGGAAATGCAAGAATTTTCACGCTACGATGCCGGGAACGCAAGCTAAAATCGAGGAAAATTGAAAATTTCCAGGACCACCGTCGTAAAAATTGACAAATATGCAAAATCCTGGTACTGTATAGGGCAATATGTCGTCCGAACGAGGGGACAACCCCAGGTTCAGGAAAAGCAAGAACTTACATGCTACGATGCCCGAAACGCTAGATATTGTGGAAAATCCGCCGTCGGACGACCTGAACAAAATCGAGGAAAATTGAAAATTTCCACGCCCCCCGGGGTCGTAAAAATTGGCAAAAATGCAATTTCGTGGGATTATGGTGGGCAATACCTCGTTCGAACAAGAGGCGACACAGATTCAGGAAATGCAAGAATTTCCACGCTATGATGCCGAGAACGCAAGATATCGTGGAAAACCCGCAGTTGAATGATAACCTGGCCGAAATCGAGGAAAATTGAAAATTTCCACAAACCCCCCGAGTCGTAAAAGTTAAAAATAATGCAAAATTCTGGGGCAGGACAATATCTAGTTCGAACGAGGAGGCAACCCAGATTCAGAAAATGCAAGAATTTCCACGCTACAATACCGGCAACGCAAGATATTGTCGAAAATCCGCGCTCGGACGAACTGACGTCTAGCCGTTCTTTTGCTTCTGAACGGGGTATGAAGTATTGTTTTTGTCGCTGAGTTGACTCGAATTTCTAAATCGAAAGCCCTGTTTAACGAAGTCAGAATGAACGGGACCGGCTGATCGGAGAAACAGCTGATAAGCGGGAGATGCGATAGGAGATCGTTTTTCTTTGAGAAGGAGATTTTTGTATAACTCCTCAGCTAGGATCGATTTTTGTTTTTGGAAATTAAAATGGCTTTGTTTTTGAGAATAAGTGGTCTCTGGAGCGGAGTTTGGAAAAGATATCAATTTAGATTTTTTGGAAAGTAAGGTGGCCTCAGATTTTGTGAATAAGTGGTCTTTGGAACAGAATTTGGAAACGGGATCAATTTTGGTTTTTTTGGAGGCTTGTTGAATCAGAAGCTTCGATAATTACTTGTCAACCGAAGCAAGAGAGATATTTTTGTAATTTGACGAAGGATCATTTTATGGAATTTATATTTTCAAGGTAATTGCGCTATACTTTGATGATGTTATTAGATTTATGTAAACCCTGCAGCTCTGACTGAGGGATTTTGAGTCTTTTAGGACAGTTCTATCATTTATTTGAGGAATCGAAGTGCTTGCCCCCATATTCCCGAGCCTGGCTTCCATAGAGACATGCAAGCACGTGTCGACGAAACGCTTCGATGGAGCTTCAATATTTACAGGCGGATCTTCACAGACAATTTTTCCATCTTTTCAGGTTTTTAGGGTAGCTCTCACCTCTTGGTCGACTCCGGCCACTCAGGATGATCTTTGATCATCGCCCAACACACGTTTGTCATTATAATTTCCTCAATCTTCGAATGAGGTCACCATCTTTTTTACAGAAAAAACCGCCGAGACTATCTGCAACCTGAATTAAATGGCTTGGGCACCAGCAGCACCAGGAAAGAAAGGAGTAAAAGACATCAGGAGACATGCCGAAACCGAAGATTAGCAAGATCAAGAAGATAACAATCTGGGTTTGGCGGAACTAGGAAAGCTTAGTATACGAAAAAATGCAGCAGAAGAACAGGATGTTCCCCAAAAACTTCCATTTAGCTCAGCTACATAATGTGAATGACACTATCCCACTCTGCTTCGGAATAACGCTAGGTTCCACGTTACACAAAAAGTTAAAATGTTCCTCCAAGAACTCGAATGGGAGGTTCTTCGGTACCTATTGTATTCTCCGTGCTCTTTGCCAACTGATTATCACATTTTCCGCATCAAAGCAAATGAGGTGCGACGTGGTGATGGTAGAGCTGAATAACAAGAACTTCTGCGACCCCAGACCAGCCGATTATGCGCATGACATGGCTTATAGGTGGAAACAGGTCGGAAACAGCAACGATTGAAATTTTCGAACTTGGTCTTAAGCTTTTCAATGAATATGCGTATGGCTGCAGGGGTTGACATTTTGTAACAAGACAGACCAAGTTGATATAGATTTTCTTAGCACTCCAAACAGTGTCAGGAGGTGATAGGTGTAGAGCCGTGACTAGCCAGCAGTATGACAAGCAAATGTTACCTTTGGCAATCCCTGAACAACTTCTATCGTGATCTCCAATTGATCAGTGACGGTCATTGGTGAATCCCTAGACCCGTTTGGAATACATTTCTTGTTTTTTAAATCAAAGATTGAACAATGTTTTCGATTTGCACCTGCGGTAGTTAGAGTAGGTCGAATAAGATTTCAATTTCATATAGGAGAGCAGTTCTAATGCGCAATTTGTGGACATAGAAGCAACTCTTCTTTTGGACATTCGTAATGACGACGGGTTGGGAGGGGCCAACATGATTATTCCTGACCCATCAAAGTCATTGTAATAGCGCCCAACGTGAAGCAAGACATTAGGCTTCTCAAAAGTGAATCTGTTGGAAGATATAAACTTTTGTCTGCATTGTTTCTCTCGATTCCATATACATTTCATCCATCTTCATAACATACTGATTGTGGGCTTCTTCCTGTGCAGCAAATGATGCTTCGTCTATTTCTACTCCATTTTCCAAAGAATAGACACCTTTCTATATCCTTGGTAAAATACCTTAAAGATTTGGCATTTTTGTGTTGCTCTTGGAACTTGTAGTCTCGTAGCGTTCCTTTGCAGCTACAAGGTGAGACAGAAGTAGTCACCCGATGCTCTTTCCTTCTTTCGATTTCGCCTGTCGAACTCAGTTCTGGCAATAGTAATGGAACATGCCATAAAACGTGCCCGTATGATCATCAACTCTGATATCGGTCAAGTGGCCGCCGCCACAGATGGCCGGTTTTTTGACATTCTTCATCACACTTATCAGGAATTCGGGCGACAGATTCTTACCTTCCAGGCAAATACTCTCCTTAAGGGCTTCAAGAGTCTGGAACGGTCAAATCGGGTGATCTGGCCGGCCAGTGCAAACCACGAAAGCGAAGGATTATGCGATCCGGAAATGCTTCCTTCAGAATATCAGAATATCGAGGAGTGTACGTCGTTGCAAAGTCCTGTTGGAACCACATGTTCCCCAGTCCCCTTTCATCTAATTGAAGAAAAACAATTCGGTAATCATGGCTCTGTAGCGCGCGTCGTCCAAAATCGTCGTTTGGCCCAGGGCGTTCTTAAAGAAAAATGGCCCAATGACGCCTCCAGCGTAAACAGCACACCACACCGCAGTAATTTTAGACGAGTGTAATGGCTCTTCATGGGTGATACGCAGATTGTCAGTGCCCCAGAAACGAATAATTTGTTTATTCACGTAATCACTAAAGTGGAAACGAGCCTATGATAATTTTCGATGAACAATCGTCCTCCTTTTCGTTGTGATTCAGGATTGCTTGAACGCAGGTTAAACGCGCTTAACGCTCAACAGCTGATGCACTGACTACACTTTGTAGGGGAACATGTTCAAATCTTCCACCAAAATTCTGCGTAGGGACCGCCGGGCCATGTCCAATTGCATGGCACATCGTCTGGTCGATGTTCCGGGCTCCTCTTCGACATCTTGGGCAACAGCAGCGATATTTTCAGTAGAACAGCTATTCCGGGAACAGCCAGCCTTGGTAACATCTCGTATTGTCCCAGTCTCTTTAAGGCCAGTAGACAAACGCAGTGTTTGTCCAGTTGGTGTCGGACGGCCAGGAAATCTGCGGCAATACACCTTTTTGATGCCGGAATCTATTATTATTCGGATCTCTAGGAAGCGTCTTTGTCTTTATGCTAAATGGTAAACTTTTTTTAATAATTTGAAAACATGTAGACCCTTTTCCCTTGTCGGCAAACAAGCTTTTCTGTGCCATCTAGACCGCGTGGTCGAGGGTATCTCAACTTCGGATTCCAAACGAGAAAGATTGTATCATTCGATTTCGCCCGTGTCAACCGACATCAGAATGTTGACGGACTTGCTGAAGAAGCTTGAATCCGGATCTCATATCATACCCACATCCAAGCATATGGATTGAAAGTGACATAGCAAGAGAGAACTAGTCCCAAGTGACTATTTTTTTTCGCGGTCAGATGATTCGAGAAAAAAAAGCTGATAAACATCAAGAGTACCGGTTTGTTTTGTAGATGCCGATTGAAGCTCTCTAAACATCATAATTATATTGGACAAAGCTTTACTTCAACTTCAAAAATCGAGCAATCAATGGAAGACGATGCAGCACCACAAATCATATAGACCCTTAAAATAATGTAGTCACTCCAGACTACTATTGCCATGAGCCAGTATCCCCAGATGTTTTTGGTGAACCATAATCCATATTAAGAGTGCATTTACTTCTTCTGTCCCGTTCATAAGCAGAGTCGATTTGTCGTAATCGTTTCCGCCATTTTGTTCTGTCAAAGGCCTGATTTGGATGTAGTCTCGAGGTTTTCAAATCATCGCCCAACGTATCAAGCCACCGTTGTTTCGGCCGGCCTTTTGGTCGTTTTCCATCGACTTCGTGGTCAAACCAATCCTGGGAATTTTCGTTAGCGCGAATTACATGACCATCCCGCGGAAGACGACCCTCTCACAATTTTTCCACGATTGATGCAACCCCATGTCGACCGTGGATATCCTCATTTCAAATGGGATCACGGCGTGTTGCGGCATAAATTCAACGCCACATTTTCGTCTCTATTACCGCGAGGCAGCGATCTTTGTCTTTTATAGTTGGCCAACACTCAGAACCATAGAGGGTATCAGGGCAGACGACAGAGGCAAAAGCTACAGAAACAAAAATTTTATTTAATTTACTCAAAGCTTATTGAAATAAACAATGCTCAAAGTTTCCAAGACATTTTTTTAATGATATTTCCTCACAATTTTTCAACAAATTACTCCCATAATCCGCTCGTACTTAGTAAAAGTTTCCGAACTACATTAACCTAGTCCACATTACACTCTATCAATCGCGCACGTTACACGCCATTAAAGCCTCGCTACCGTCAACAGATACACATAGCGTTCAGGGAGCGTCGTTTTATTGTTGCTGTAGACGACATCTTGTTCCGTGATTAAGTGGTTTGTTGGAATTGTTGTTGGTGCTATTATTGCTAAGGCTACTATTGTTGATGATGCTCTGTCGCAGTTTGCTTGCGTTTTTTTTTCTGTACAGAAAGATTTGTTGTCAACGAGATGAGATGATAGAGAATAGGCCAGAAAATTTGTGTCGTTGTCGTTCATTGGACTAAAATGCGCACGACCGCGCTACTATAGCCGCACAGTTGAAAAACAAAAAAAAATGGACACTCGTCAATCAGCTAACTAGCCGAGAGTAGTAAAGTAACAAACAAGCATGCAACCATGAGCTATCCATTAAGAAGCAACGTTGGCTAGAAGTTTTTGGCGTTCGGGAAATTCGGTACGGCAATTCACGAGATGGGATGAAAAATCAAAGAGGATGAGGACGGAAAGTCCAAGGAAAAATACAACTGATAGTGCGACACCGTTCAACCAAAAATAACTTGTTGAGAAGATAATCTTTTTTTGAATTATATCTCTCAGAGTAATCTTCCAAAAAAACTTGATATGCAACGTCAGATGTGTGATACATCTGAGCAGCATCCACACACATGGATGCAGAGCACAGAATAGTAGACCGAGCTGATAGCGAAAGCAAGCGCTCGAAATCAACACTATCACGTGCGACGAATCAAGCTGGGAGATAAAATATGCATAGATGATAAGATATCAGTACCGTGACTTCCATTTTTCAGATATCTTGTGTAAATCAGATCGCTATTACGGCTACAGATATCTACATCTGTAGTGCCTATCTTTCAATAAGTCAAAAAAAAAAATCTCGCTTTCATGGTCTAAAGATCGCATTTTCAAAAAATTTGAAGGCTAAATGAGGTCAAATTTCAAACACGCATAAAACACTTTTGAAGCATTAACTCGGTGGCAGTGTATTCTCTTGAATTGAAACCACTCATGAAGAAATTGGCACTGAGTGAGCCAGAGTATCTTGATTACCCAAGCAGTGACTACTTCAAAATAGGTAGATAGTCTTCATATTTGGGTACATTTGTATCTAAGCTTGCTCTTCGAAAAATTCACAGAAATCGAATAAGGTAAAATACCGTCAATATCTAGCCCTGCCCTCCTCGTCTATGACGTAAATTCAAAAACAATTTTTTTATGCCAGATACGAACCAAACAACCTGATTTTCTCGTGATAATCGTGCCGTTCAGCGTAAAGCTTCCATGATTATCTGTAAATCCGCATGGGTTTGATCGTTCGTTTTACAACGCCGAGTTATAATCAGTACGTTATTGTACACATATACTACAGAGATACCAACAAAAGTACTCAAAATGGACTTGGGTTTATCAAGAACGTTAAACTTCTTACGGAATGAGTGCGATAATGATATTGTTACGGCGAGCGGTAAAGGGAAGGGCCTGTTTGGTATGTGTGCGCGTCTTTGCAGTGTTTATCGCTTGTAATAATTTTAACGCATTACGAAACAAACAAATAATATTTGATTGGGTTAAAACCGGTGCTAGGAAAGGAAAAACACAGATGTATAATGAGTTCAAGTTGTCTGACAAGTGGAAAAATTCATTCTTGTAGTTTTATAGTTGTCCTCCTTGTTCTTCCAGTAGAGAAAATAGTAGAAACGGAGTCCCTTCCCTTCGAGTGCAATCGATGGAAACGATAAATACTTTTAATCGAGCTTGGAAAAAATTTCCTAAAGTTTACCCTTAGTGATTCGAAAAAAATCAAGTAAAAAAAGTATGGAAAGGCGTGACAGCGACTCCCCCTCCTAACATAAAGAGTTATTCTATGCGACTTCGAAAAGAGCCACTTGCAACTTGCAAACACACTCAGCAACAACAAACCATAATATTCGCGGAACTTGACACTTTCTATCCGGTTGAAGCAAAAAATTGGTTTCCTTAGGTAAGACAAGACAGATTCGGTGATCTTCGTGCCTCCATATTTTTTCCGAGTCAAACCTTTCATATCCACGACATTCAAAACATAGATGGGCACTTCAATTCCAGACTAGTCCAACACAGGATGGAATAAGAGGGGCCATCCCATTTCTTGGTGAAACTTGCTCATACCTCAGCCACTACCCCATTAATAACACATCCGACCTTCCTCGGAAGTCCTCGGAATCAGTGGTCATCCTCGATATTGAACTGCCAACAGTGCCTTTCGTCCTTAACCAATTTGAATTCCTGACAACCAGAAGGCAAAGTGGAAACACATCAACGAAATCCTCCAAACCAAACTTGATCCCATTCACCCCCCACCGAAAATTGAAGTATCCATACCACACTTGATCATAAATAGGATCCGGTCCGCTTCCTGAACTACAGACCCCTCACTCACACTTTAATAGTATCCTTTGGGATATTATCCCTATCCCTCCAGGATAAACTGCTTAGGAATCGATACTTTCCCAATCTTCTTTCCTTGTAGACAGAATCCACAATATAGCCCTGTCCATCCGTAAATGAACCCTAATACAATACACCAAAAACGCCGCTCACACAAGGAGCTCAGCACAACTTGCCCACCTGGATAAACTCAGGAAATAAGTAATAATCTTTTCAAAATACCTCCCCTTTTCTCGCCCTAAAAGCATGCATGTTTACTATAAGGACACTTCCAGCATTATCCAGATATCCACGCCAAGGAGGTTGGGGTCAAAATCAACAAATTCTTCTCCCAATCCTGCTTCAAACCAACATATCACAACAACCAATCCACACACTCTTAACCACCCACCAATTCCTACAAAAAAATCGTCAAAGCATCTTGAAGATTACACATATCAGGCACAGCGCGTACGAAATGTCCTCCACATAATCCCTTCCATAGCATTTAACAAGTCCGAATATCAGAAGTTTGACAGTTCGGGGGGTGTAAAGGTTTTGTGTTTATCTTGTGTAAGAATCAGAGTTCGGTCGGGACAGCGGTCACGAGCAGACCACATCCCTAGGACAACAGAATTGCAGGTAGTAACAGCAGCAGAGAACCAAGGAGATGTCCGCCAAGGGGGCGAACACCGGGAGCCCCTCTATGACGAAGAGGGGATCCGAGCTCAGGAGACGAGACTCGAGCAGACCTGTTTGAAAATATTTCTATGCTGAAGGACCCAAAATACCGGTATTTACCGGTTACTCCCTAAACGTCCCTCAATTGTTAAGGTCCCTTAAGTCAAAAGGTATAAAAGCAATCTTAAATCCGAATCCATCGAGGATCACGGCAAGATCTTCGCTCTTATCAAAGAACAAGCCTTCAGCGCCACGACCAGCACCCTTCAATCCCTGAGAACGCAGTCCCTTATCATTCGAGGATTTTATCGAGAAACCGTTACTGCGGAAATCCTTGCAGAACTCAAAGCAGAGCATCCGGAATAAAAGATTAATTCAGTTGCCAACTTCCTGACCAAACAGGATATAGCTTTCCATAAGGAGAATCCTACGCTCCCAATTAAGTAACAATCGGGACTATTCATCGTGACCTTCGAGTCCACTCAAGAGCTCAACGATGCCTTCAAGGTGAAATACATACTTCAGCAGAAGGTTACACTAGAAAAGATCAGACCGTTGGAACAAATACAGTGTTTCAACTGCCAGAATTTTGGACACGTAACTCAAAATTGCATTATTATACGCCGGTCCGTTAGATGCACGTAAAATACCCCCGTGGTGACTGCCCACGCCCCACAACGGAGGTGCCGCAATGCTGCCACTGCTACAAAGTCCAACATCCCGCCAGCTGCCGCGGTTGTCCGGCATAGAAAGATATGCTGACCCGGACAGAAGCTGCCAAAGCCTGCAAAACTAATGAGGCACAGCAGACCAAACAGGCCAGGTGGTAGTACAACTGTCTCAAACTTTGGCCAAACCAGGCATTTCTTACGCCCAAGTCATGACAAACTCGCTGCCCCGAAGGGCTCCTGCACCTCCAAAAATACCGTCTCTCCCAAACCAGCCGGCTGCGTTCCGTGAATTGGTTGAAGCTCTTGCTTCAGCCACCACAAATGAGCAACGGCAATTCGCCACCATCAAGGTCATCCTTACCCTAGGGAATTAAATATCTTCACTCTTAGCTCCGCGTCCCTTGTATCTCACGCCCAACGTACCACTACCCAGGTGTTGGTTGACTCTTTGAAAGCAGACATTTACTGCGTTTCGATTAAATGCGTTCAACGATTCATTTAAACTAATCATTAGTCCATCAACTAATTCTAATCGTTTATCGTCAATCAGTAATCGTTCTGACGCTCTTTATGGTTCTGAGTGTTGGGCGACTATAAAAGACGATGCACCAATCGTGGAAAAAGTGCGAGGGAGGCATTTTCGATGCTGGAATTCGCAATTACGAGAATTCACTTGCAAAGGTTGGCCTAAAAATCAAAGTCGATGGAAAAATACCAAAAGGACGGCCGAAGCAACGATGATTTGAAAGCTTCATCCAGATTAGACCTGTCAATAGCAATATGGCGCAACCGATCAAGACAAGTCGGCCCCGCTTGTTGATGTGACAAAGACTGAAGCAGAAGAGGAAGATTAATCGCATTTAACTTTTTGCCAAAAGTACACAAAACGAAACGAAGAAATACTAAAGGAACCTAAAGCACATTGCCAAAAACCGGTAACTAACTTTTGATTGATATACTATGTCCACGGATTTATAGTGATAATATAGGAAATGAGAGGCAGATATTCTTCTACAAACAACATTTCTCATTCTCTTCATAGGAAAGACCGAATGTGTGATACCTAAGAGAGGTTCTCTGAGGGATAACTCACAGAAAGATAGGTTGTAGCCATTATTTCCCGAAATAGTTGACGCTCTTTTTCCTTTCCTTAATCGAAAAATAAACTGTACGGAGATAACCTGAATATAGCAGAGCTCTGGAACCGAAAGTGGAAGGGATTGAACTTTAATCACGAAAACTGAACACCCGAAACTCTTCTCTTTTATTGAAAAAAATTATCCGATATCATTTGTATTCTATCCAGCCAATTCCGTCTCCCTAATTTTTTAAGAAAATAAGAAACTTCACTCGCTCAGTGAAACCAAGGAGTACTATCTCAGCAGATGCGGCTTCTGCATCTTGACGGCTGGGGCATGATCTGAGCCCCAAGCCATTCTGACTGACAGCTAAGCGCCCAATAAGTCCTTGTACTCATTTGCCGATAGGGCAGTGCAGGGACGCTCTGAACAGTCTGGGCGGCACACTCAAGATCACCCTCCTCTGGGTTTCCGGTTATGGGAATATAGACGGGAATGAGCGCACTAGCGAAGTGCCAGATGAGACGGATACAGACTGTGCCCCGACGGTCTAGGGTGGAATCTACTCGCGCTACTTAACTCCGCAAAATACCACAACTACCACCAGAACATGAGGTACTAGTCTACAAGGTCAAGATCACGGCTACCACAAGTCCTGTATACTTAGACCTCCAAACGATGGCCACTGTGTGTTTTGCCATCAAAACGGAGAAGGATGAAGGCGAGCTTCCGCCTTAAAACGGAAAAACTGTCCAGACCGGCTCTTCTGATAGGGTTGAGCTAAACGCTGAAAACGCGTTCTCGGAAAATATTAACGTGCCCAGGAAGGAACCCAGGATATAGCCTCGGATTGAACAGATCAAACAGCAACGACTTCAACAATGTAAAATGGATTACTCTTTTGGGTCTTAGAATGCGCGATCCCCTTTTCGAACGGGTGTACTGCGAAAGCTTCTCCAGAAAGTATCTCGTAGCAACATTAGCATCCTCGCACTTCAAGAAACGAAATGGCTCGGGAGTGAAGTAACTGTTCCATAGAGGCAACTTCGCAGACATTCAATCAAGTAGACCACGTTCTGGTCGAAAAAAGAGCTGCCTCAAACATATTGGACGTGAGGATGCTACGAGGTGCTAACTGTCACTCAGGCCATTTCCTGGTTACAGGGAAATACCACTATCGAATAATTAAAAATAGCCACACTAACAGGAGCTGGACTTCTAAAATCAATGTGAAAAAGTTGAAAGACGTCACGGACAAAGTGGCTTATATCAAGACACATTTCGACGCACTACCTCATCTGGTCCTGAAGAAAGCAGTGATGAAATGTGGCGAAGAATAAGGATGACATCCAGAGTGCAGCTAGAAACACCCTTGGGCATGTAGAACGAAAGAACCAAAACAATGAGGTCTGCCTGGAAGTGATTAATAAGAAAAACGAAGCTTACTAAATACTAATGGAAAGACGAACCCGAGCCAGAGAAGATAAGTATCACTAGCTAAGGCGATACGCTAAGGAGTTCTTTTTAAAAGAAGGGGGAAAGAGTTCACCAGTCGAATCTAGAAACTAATCAGCAAAATCTGGACAACCGACTGGAAGAAACTTGTAATTTGCCCAAAGAGGATGATCGTTTGTGTTGCGAAAACTCTAGGGGAATCTCATTGCTATGGACGCCCTACAAGGTACTGACGAATATAATCGAACGACGACTGAGCGAGTATACATACAACATCATCGGGGAATACCAAGGTTGCTTCAGATCCGGGCGATCGACAATGGTCCAAATACCCGCAGTTAAGTAGGTGCTTGAAAATTGCTAGGAATTTGACATCAATGTACACCAACTGTTGGTGGAGTTCTGTCAGGCGTATGATACGAATAATGATCAAGCTAAAAATCCCACCGAAGCTAGTCCGGCACTGGCACAGAGCTTTCCTAGTGTTAGGACTTAAGCAAGGGAATGGTCTCGCCCCATCCTCTTTAATTTGGTGCTCGAATACGTCGTCAGAAAGATGGCCTGAGTTGATATCGGAGGTACGTTACTGGTAAAGTCCGCAATGCAATGCAATGGGCGAGCATAATTTCAATTCATCTAGCTTTCAATGGGAACAAAAAACACGAAATCCAAAGGCGGATTTAAACTGCTATAAAGCATTTGATGCGGTCCTTCCCATAATGAAATCGATAAAAGTACACTGACGCAATAAGCACACATCTACAAGACATGAGTTCATCCCGTGCTTCTGTACGGACGCGAGACCTGGACCAAATGTCGAAAAAACAGTTTGATATCTTCGAGAGAAAAAACTTTCGAAAGATTTTCGGAGCCGTAAGGGAAGGAGATGTCTGGCGAATCAGGTACAATCATGAATCGTATGAATTATTTGACGACCCACCAGCATCGACACTGGTCAAAATCTAGAAATTGAAATGGGCTGCCCACATCGAACAAACGCATGCATGAGTGCTGAAAGGCAGACCATCGGGTCTGGTAGCTGACCAGAAAGGAAACCAAGGAAACGTTGATAGGACTCAGTGGACACAGATTGCAGATCAATTCTAAGATTTTCTAATTAGAAGACGCGGTCTGTGGATAATTGGAGACCAAGACCCGGTTTGGACTGTAGCGCTATCGAAGAAATCTACAAAGTCATTCTAAAAGCAATCTGCATATATTAAAGACGACTACTGCCTAAATAACCCCAACATCCACCGGGAACTAGTGGTTCAGACCATTAAAGATGAAGTTCTGACAGTAAAAAGAATATATCCCCGAAAGGTGTCTACCTACTTGAATCAACGAAACATTCTGTTGTAGTGAGTACCATTTCGACGTAAAGGTACTCAGAGTTTACCCTGTTTTCTACCGGATATCAGGCGTGAACTACGAAACAAAGCGAATGCTACAAAAGTCAAGGCTCCGCTGAACCATTCGAGCTGGACGGATGAGTTACCTGCGCTTCACAAGACCCCGGCCTTTACTCACCGAATACGTTCGACAAAATTTAGAAAAAAATAACCTTGTTATCCAATTGGGCCACATTCTCCGAAGTTATGATGGCGACAAGTGTCAAAGTGCACAAATATTCGACCACTAAGCGTAAGGAAACTTCTGGGATATTTGCACAAAGGAAAGTGTAGTCCTCAGGACTCCTCGAGACTACCAGGCAAATTTTTCCGAAATAAGTTAATAAATGGACTTGAAAATTTTCGCTTGCTCTTTTTCTAACTGCACATCCGGATGTCCGGATGCCCAAGAAATATCTCAAAGCTGACATCGTCGAAGAAACATCAGAAATCCGATACTACGCAAAAGAAACGTAGAAGTCATGCTGATTCAATTAAATTTCAGGATCCAAGTTTCATTTTCAATTTGCACGATAGATAAGCTAGCATGCGACATAGAATTAACACAGATAACACTGTTGGCAAAAAAAAAACGTCAACAAAAAGTAAGAAAATAAGAATGTAATTATTTAAATACGAATATTTTTTTTGTTTTAACAAAGCTTTCAAGAATGTCGGAGTGGCGGATGAAATGAATGAGTGGTGGATGAAGAGTCGACCTTTGAAAGTGTACCATTTTTGAACCTCCATTAAGGCCACGGCTGCTTTTGGTAGCCTGTCGGTAAGTCGGTGAAGCCTATTTGTTGGAAAAATTCCTAAATTCTCAAGAAAATGCAGAAGATACTATAGAAACGAAGTAAATCAAGATAAACGGGATAATGACAGAGGACAATGAGGTGTCAACTTGGGAATCTCGACCTCGTTCCCCGGGTTCGAATCCTGGCCCCGGTCATGGATGAATGTAATTGGTACTGGAACTATGTACATCCCCCTTAAAAAATGAATGGTGTCTAAATTTTGCTTTATTGCATGAGGTAACACGAAACCAATAATTGATAAATCACTTCCCAAATCTTCATTATCTCCATCTGCGCCAAAAAATATCCCCACATTCTAGCCATCATTAAAAAACCACTTTCTTGCCAAATTGCAAGAGAATCATCGAACTCTATAATTCAGCACAATTATCAGACCATGACAATCGCATCAATAATTTAAAATGTCACTAAGCGGTAATGTTACGCTAGCTACAGGCCACATTCAAAAGAGAATTTCCTCGGAGCTAATGAAAATTTCGTCAGGTTTTCACAAACAATTCAAAATCTCATTTGAATTATTTATACCGAATCGGTTAAGGTGCTAATTACAGCTCTTATAATCCGCTTTTATCGCAAGCGCCGCTTTATCTTAATTGTAAATATCTTGTATATATGGTTTTCATCAATAGTCGTCACATGTTCTTATCACCAGATACCTCGTGTGGGGGGAGTAGGCAGAGATTGGGAGTACAAATGGCCTGGAAGGAGGAATGGTTTGTTTAAGCTCGTTTTTCAAACTTGGAGCCATGACGCACGTTTCCAATGCACAAAATTAAATATTGTCATCATCATAACCATCAACACCACCATCGTCGTCTTCAACAATCCCATGATCGGGAAGAGACGGCGACTGTACTTATCAACAGCTAGTTACCATGACAACCTCTAAGTTTAACTCGTCTATTTCGGTAGAAGCATGGACTCGGTATTCCTCCGTACGTAAATGTATATCCGTACACATCGCTCACTTCTAGTACTCACTGGCTAATACTTGGAATCCCGATCCACTGTACACCCACTTGCAGCATCACATGTCGTCATCTTTTATAATATAGCCCCGCATTGTGTTGCATTGACACGTATCAAAGTGTTTACGTGACCAATGACGTCATACTCTTCTTGTAATATTTGTATTTCCCATAGGCACTCTCACTCTTTTTCGTGACAGTTTTCCCCCCTTCTGGAGTCGATTTTCCCGAGTTCTAACTACTTGGGGCTATGCTATTTTGTGTTGGTAGCCAGACTACGTACTCCGCCGGCCTCCACGGAAAACCTGGCACCGTAGTCGTTGGAAGATGGAGTATGTGGAGTAGTACCGAATTTCATTGACAAACAACAACACTCAATGGTTTCCCCATAGCATAATGGTACGCGACTCCATATAAAGCATTAGACTTGGCTGCAAAAGCTCGCTTCGATTATTGGGGAGACCAGTGCCGGCATGCCAACTTTACATTTTCAATACGTCCACAGCGACCAATACACTGTCAAACGAAAAGAGAAATGGGGCACCGAAAAATTGAGAGAAAGATTTCACAAAAGAGTTGGGGAGCATGCGCCAAAATGGGGGGACGAGGTGCTGGTCAAAGTCAAAGCAGGGGAAAATGTATTAGTTACGCTTTACGAGATAAGAAATTAACCGAAAGAATAGATGGGCTTTGGCCGGCTGTTTTTCGAGATATTTTTCAAGTGATAAAAAAGAATTGAAACTTTTGTTTAGTTTTTGTGGTTTGTGGTTTATAGGTCAAGTGTTTGACTATATAGAGCCTATCAGTTGGTTGGCTTCTAGTGTAACCCTTGGGATTACACAAAATAGTTGACTATTCTTTTAGATAATGAGTAGCGTTCGAAGGTTGCAACTCGCTTGGGGTTGAATCAGAGTGTGCTTCCAGAACTTTCATCTTAAATTATTGTTCTAATTCTACTTTGGCTAAGATTCGAAATGAGAGGCTGTGCTTCCAAATAGATAAACACATCGGAGTGCATTCGATAGTTACGCTAATTCCTCCTCTTGCACAAGAATGATGAGTCTATTTTGAACTCGGCTCATTGCCAATTTTTTGACTAATGTCGATGATGTCGATGCGGAGAAGGTTTTTAACCAATATTCTGAGTCTTCTTTTTGGCTATTATGGCTATATTCGGGAACCAGCTGTCTCCTTAATTAGGATTAGGTCTTACTGCAGAACTCGCACTCAATCGAATCCAATGCTTTTTACCATATTAAATAAAAAGTCCTGAGCCTGACAAAAAGGTTGTTATCCTTCAATACATTGTCTATCTAGAACAATAATCTAAATCCAGTAAACCATTCATTGAGGTCTCCAAAACAGCCCCCCGTTTCGGCGATGATCTCAATATTTGACCAGAATTTCTTTCCTCCAGAAAACTCCTAAGTTTGGAAATAAATGATAATCATTGGTGGAGCATCAAATCATAACGCAATCCGTTGAATTTGGCTGCCAATTTCACCGATGAATGCACTGATGCGTTGCCAAAATAGAGAAACACTTTCCTCCTTCCAATTGAGACTGTTTTCTCTTATTTCATGATTTAGTAAAGAATTTAGAAGATACCCTTGATGATTGCTCCCTTTTCCAAATAAATTGCCTGAGCGTTCGAAAAAATCCTGGCAAATATCGTCCAGGCCGACTGTTGAGTCTACGAACACCTTGTACAGCTGTTATCCAGTCTGTAAACTAGTGATTGCACCAGATGCTGCACTGCGTGATATTTCTCATGCGTAAGTGATTGAAGAGCGTCGAGCATATGCAATGCTTTTATTCTACCATAGAAATTCAAGCGATGCTCCAGGAGAAGAATCTTCTATGTTCTTGCAGCGAGGCATTGATTCGATCAGCCGGACACATCGGTTCTGTGGAATGTTCCGACAACCTTCTTCGGTAACGCGGTATAATCCAGGAATTTTGTTCAAAAATTTGGTCGCCATTGTTTCATAGCATCTCAATAGGATTTAGGTCCGGAGACTGCGCAGACCACATCATACAGTCGACATTATTGCTTGCGCAAGGATACTTTAAGGTATGACCTTATTTACGCTAGGCGACGCTACATTGCCTATTTTGCACTAGCGCAGCGGTCAACTGCATATTTTAATATTTTTCACAGGTGGATGCAAACCAACTCAGCCGCTTCGCATCACTTGACTGAATATCGCGTCGCGCAGCGTCGCAGAAGTGTGTATTGCCGTCTACAACAAGATATAAAAATATTTCGACAGGCAGTGCAATTAGTAGCCGCGTCTCGTTAGGCAGCGTAAAAGGGGTCGTATCGTAATCCACTTTTGAAGTGTGCTTGGGATCGTTATCTATAATACTTGGAAAGTCAAATCGTTGGGCAGATAGTTCGCAACTTATGAAAGTAATTGGTCTTTTGACACAAAATGATCTATAGCACCTTGAATCTGGAAAATGGGGCCGGGACTATGCCCACTTATACCAGCCAAGACTACGAACGAGCTACTCTTCTTTTGACCGTAGTTCCCAGACAGGATTTCTCCCCCAGACAGCACCTTACATATGTTTTGACGTCAGAAGCGAACCGATTAAATATCGATTCGTCTGTAAAAAGGACTTTTGACCACTGCTCTTGATTCGAGCCGAGATAGTATTTGGCAATTACTAATCATGCTTTTTTGTTTTTCAAATGGAGGAACGGTTTCTTCCGTTGAACTCTCTCTGCTAATTCAAATTCTCGCAACCAATCGTTGTGCCTACCCTTATCCGCGCGCCCGTTGGCTGCATAATTTCAGATTGAATGCTCTTTTTCCCAGGGATGATGGATCCATGGTCTGAGGGCTCGAAACTTATCTTCGAACCTTTTCTCTTCGTTCACCAGTTTCAAAGCTTGTAACAATGCCTTTACGGAGATTTTTAACTATTTTCTTATAGGCGGAAATATTATACATTTGCTTTGTAGCCTTTTGATGCGACGCTTTTCCATTGTAATGTTTGTTCTCTCTCAATATTCACATGGTTTAATTGGCATTTGATTAATAGAGACAATATCCTAACTGTCTAACACTTGACGCACTGAGCACAATGGAATATTCGTCAATAATTTTACTCTTGCCCCAAAAATTACTTCTTCAGAATCGTAGACAACTAACCGATCATTCAGAAACGAAAAACTCTTGAGATCCGACCTCATGGTAGAACTAATCAACAATGCCAGCGTACCAGAGTAAACGAATGACTGAAAAAACTTCGAAAGTCTCCTCAGTCAATATAAGAGCTCCTGTAAAAATAGCGGCAATAAAGGTAATAGCATCCTCCGGGGTGCTCGTCAATGCCGTCGGAAACTGGGACTTTGAGATCGATTATGCCAATATTCCTTCTACATCACGAAAAGGACAAACCAACAGGCAAAGTTCCTCAATTCTAAATATGAAAACTATTTTGGACCTAATGATGAAAAAAGAAAAACCCTGGAAATAGCGTCAAATCAGATGAAAGTTTTCCTTAGCATTTCAACAAGCTGTACATAAACGTCAATATAATACGTTTTAGTTGGAAAATGATCGCATAGTGCCGTGTTTGCGTACGACACTTGTCAGGGGAAGGGAACCAACAATTTTTGGCAAGGATCTTAGGATGTTCCAATTAGGCAATTCAGGAACATTATAAAACTTTAATTTGGGCCAAACGCGGAAGGGTCATTATTCCTGAAGTAGATCCTTCGTTCACTCTTTCTTGCTGTTTGAAATATGGTAGAGAAGTTTTCTGGAACCCAAAGACAAAAGGAAGCTATAAAATGAGCAAGGCTATGGGGTGACTGAGTAACTGCATTGACGATCTATACCTAAGTTTAAAACTGGAGGCAGTGAAACTCCAAGTTCAATCAAAAGTTAGATTCGAGAGCCTTAACCTCTAATAGGAGTGAAATTTACCATAACAAGCCAAGTCCTTGGAGCAAAACCTAATGGATCAATAAGCCCCGAGGAAAGCTTCAGGGCATTGCTCTGAGAAGTGCTTAACGAGTACCTGGAAACAAAATTAACTGTAGAGCAAAGCAAGGCAATCCACTGAGCGATTTTATCTGAGGTAAGGAATTGTGAACCCTCCATTGGGCCACAGTTTACGAACAGCTATTTGAACAAATGTGACTTTGTCATAACCTACACGAATCAAGAGGCAAAGAATTGGCTGTGAACCACAAATCTCAGGAAAATGCCAGCGCGCTCACCTCAGTCGACGCGGCAGGACGGGCCCCGGTTCTGCCGAGAAATTGGCAAGGGTTCTTAGCGCATGGACCACGTCAGGACGTAAGTACATTAGTCGAAGCAAAACAAGAACGTTAAATATTGGAACCCTAACAGGAGAGACTGAAGAACTCACAAGAAACCCAATGGTCTGGTGCCAAAAGCCGCGACATAGAGCGCGAACGCGATAAAAATGGCTGGAAATTTCTCTATTTTGGTATTACACACTCAATACGATGTCGGCACTGCTATCTCAGAGGGTTCCAGTGAAGCCATTAAAAAAGTCGATTTGATGACCGGCTGATGAAGCTCACTATTATATCAGCTGATCGCTGACAGGTCAGCATGACGTTGAGAAGGATGTCTTCTTTCAACTTATCGATGCAAAACCCTGTAATGTACTTATGGATACATGGTTCATCAAATGATTATCTCATCTTCCTACATTTCATGGTGGGAACAGTAAAACGCAAATCAATTATATTCTCATAAGAGGCCGACATTTTACCACTGTCACTGACTGCAAAGTCGTTCCCTATGAGACCATCGCACCCCAACATCGTTCGTTAATTGCTGTCTTACAAATCAAGTCACCCAAAAAACCGTGAGGAACGCACTGGCCCGCCGCGCATTAAATGATGGCGATTTCGTGGAATGGAAAAATTAAAGACACGATCCACAAAGCGGCCTATGCAAACCCTCGAGGTCACCAAGCCAGGTAAGCGGTTTACCAACTGATATTCCTGACTTTGGAATGACGACGTTGAAAAAAAGGGTCCGTGAAAACAAACGTCTCTACCACAAGTTTCTCAACGATAAAGCGCTGACCAATTGGCAAATTTACAAAAATACCGATCGAGAAGCAAAGAAAACGATTACTGTCACCCGAGCGATCCATTACA
Organism: Hermetia illucens; assembly: GCF_905115235.1. NCBI lineage: Eukaryota > Metazoa > Arthropoda > Insecta > Diptera > Stratiomyidae > Hermetia > Hermetia illucens. Next base: position 10,867,995 of record NC_051852.1, read on the forward strand.
AATATCTTTACGAGAAACTGGACACCCGGGATGGCGAGAGAGATCTGTATCGACTTGCCAAAAACCGACACGAGCGCCCACAAGATATCGAACGCGTCTGTTGCGTTAATGACAAGAACGGTAGTTTGCTTACCGACCGACGAGCGGTGACGGATAGATGGCAAGAATATTTCGAGCAGATTTCAACGGAGCACTGCCGATATATGGATCGATTCCATCTGTCAGCGCCACTGAAGTCGAGAAAGTAAATAAACGAATGGAAACGTGGAAAGCAACAGAATCTGACATCGCATTTGAGCGGGCGAAGAGCTGGTACCCGATTTCGCTAATTAAGTTCTTCAATCAGGTTATTTAGGAAGGTGGAACACCATCTGACTGGCTAGAAAACACTTCCGTTTCAACATGGAGAAAGAAGGATAGTCCGGCAGTTTGTTCAAATTTCCGCCCGGCCCTGTTACTGTTTCATACCGTGAAGATTGCATCCTTGACAACCATATCCGTGACATCGATTCATTTACTCAATCATTGAAATACGCTGTGGGACGCATCGACCTCCCTGAATTCCATTTTTTTGGATATATAGAATACGTTTGACCGTGTGCCATACAAACTCATCTGGTATCCTCTGCGGCAACACCCGGAGCTAACTCATGCGCTTGGTTAAATTGCTCTACGGAGATCCGAAGAGTGAAGCTCGAAATATGGTAGGTGGATCAAAACTGCTTCGTGTTTCTGTCGGTGTTCATCGAAGAAGCGCTCTCTCACCACTCCTCTTTATTCTTGTTATGGACATACATTGCAGCAATGTATATGTATATACATTGCTTTCTGCAGATGATGTTTTCCTGGGTTTCGTAGTAAAAATGATCTCGACCAAAATGGAATGATCGCCTCATGCAACATGAAGACCGATCCCCATGAAAGAGGCACAATACCTGTCAGTGGCAGTGACCTGCCCAGAACTAAGAGATTTAAATATCTCATCTAGATCAATTCTATCAGTCAATAGAGAACTGCGTTTTTAAATTATAATAATAATCGTTGGCACAACAATCCATATTGGATCAGGGCTTTGAAGTGTGTTGGAGCACTTCATTCAAGAACGTAACGGTACATTACAGGATCGCCTGTAAGAGGCAATGTGGTCGAAATTATTACCCTGATTTGACTCAGGTACCCATTCACAGCTAAGTCGACTGGTATCCGAGGTCAAATCACGATACAAATACCACTGTCACCAGTGAGATTTGAACCGTGCTCTAACCACTTAGCTATCGGGACACTGGTTTTTAAATTGTTTCACGCATTACCATTGTATAAAGTGGCGGTTCACAACTGGTGTTCTTTGTGATTGACGTATCAACGAACGTCTCAAATCTAAAATTTAATGCAATGTCATCCGTCCTGTCACCCTGTATGATTCTGAGTGTTGGCTGACTATAAAGGATATTGAACGGCGTCTTGCGTTAGTGGAAACGTGCCAATCTTCCATGGTATGGCCACGTGATTCGCGCTAACAAGAATTCACTTGCCAAGATTGACCTGAATATCGAAGTCGATGGTAAGCGACCAAAAGGTCGGCCAAAACAACGGTGGCTTGATATGCTGGATGGTCAGCCCTTTGATTAAATAAAATAGCACAACCGATCACGATGAGCCAACTCCGGTTGTGAACGACTTTATAGGTAAGCATGACGGGAATGAAATGAAAGGAGTAGAACTTTCTAGTGACAAGTCTATTTTGCGTATGATCCACCAAATGCAAATATGCAGAGACATTCCCAGTGGTTTTAAAAAAGGGCTTCAAGTTCATTTTGACATTAGTTGTCAATCTCTGACTATTACCACATTTCTACATTTCTTCAACAGGGTAAACTACGAAAGTACGAAGAAACAGACGGATTTCAAGTTGTTGTTCGAAATCAAGGACATCTTTTCTTTATTTCTACTTCTCGCATAACAACTAGGTGTAGAGTGAACCTAGTGAAAATGGACATCATCGTAGCTTCCAATGCATCAAATTATGGTATGAGAGCAGAATTATTTAATATCGCTTCACCAATGTTTCAAAAGTCCCAAACCAAAAAGAAATCCTTATCCATAACTGTACAAGAAAAGTTCCTAGCAATCCTTCGTTCAGGATATGTTTTACACAATCGTGAACCAAACATAGCTGCACGTAATTTTTTGTCCCTACCCTACGAGCAATCGTCTTCAACAATGGACGGTCAAATTGATCAGACAATTATAATTGGTTCCTTCCCAGACCTAACAATTTACGCTACGGTACCCCAAGTACTCAACAACTCTTCTAAAAAGTAGGATTCTTTCCTAAATGCTCCACCGTAATCCCCCACTTAGCTCTGAATCAGTGCCGCTCTTCTGTATCTTCGTTTGTCAACACGCTTGATTCTTCTAAGCATGGATACTAGAGGCACGTTTTCCTACATAATTTGACAAGTCATTCTTAAATTTCTCGGAGTATGAGGGTAAATAAAAAATTGACAACGAGTTCCTCACGTTTGAAGAAGGTCTTTCTCTCAACTTTTCAATCTAATTGACTTTAGATCATTACGCCAGGACATCTTTTGCTGGATGAAAACCGCCTGGTCACATCTATGGTACCGAAAATTGGATGAAACTTTTAAACATTCACTCAGTATTCATAACTCCCATCATCTTAGATCCATTGAAAGATATCGCTCAAACTTGAGTATGCTCCCCGGGGATATATAACGCCAAACTGAATACGTTTGACAGAAAGTCTCTATGGAAGAAAATACCGTTCATGGGAGGAAAGGCTGTATATTAAAGGAGGATGTGGAATCTTAATAATTTCCCATTCTCATGCACTCTGCGCTCAAATTTTAAGATGACTGACATTACGGAATTTAACAAAGCAAGTGGAAACGTTTACTAAGTGATGCTTTTCCTTAGAAAACTCAATATCCTTTTGAAGAAGGGTTTTAAACTCTCGCTCATATAATTGTCACAAAATAATAGCAGCAGGGTTAACATCTAAACAAAATCGTCTACAAACAGAAGCTCAGACAAACACAAACATACCGAGTTACTAATATCTCACAACCTAAAGCTTTCCACTTTTCTCTGATTCCATACACTGAAAACCCAGCCGGGTTATACCAGCACACCAGCACCATCATCAATGCAAGTCTGATAAAATAAACATTGTTGTCTCGAAACTTTTCCACCTCCAGGTTGTAAACCATTCTCAAGAATTCAATATGCCCAAGAAATCAACAACTAGGTGTAGAGTGAACCTAGAGTGGTCGTCAAGGCAGCCATGCAGCCCCAGCTAGGCAGGCGAAAAAGCTGCCCAGCAAGCTCGTGGAAAACATATCAATGAATGGGGCGGCGGATGTATACGGGAGTCAGTAGGTTAGTAATGCTAAGATAGAAATATGTACGCGAGTATATAGTATCTTGTCGTCGTCGCATAGACTGACAGACGGATCTAAAAAAGCAAACATATTAGTGAAGAGAGGAGCCGTGAAAAATAATACACTTTGCGTGGCCCCGGAATGTTCTTTCTCGGGAGTATTGACGACCCGCGACCACTATGGGTTGTTATGTAACATGAGACAGGACAGTGATTGTATGCCTGTTGTTTTTGATGTTGAACACGGAGATCTTTATAAACAATGCGGCTTAAGGGGATAAATGCTTTGAAACTTGTCATATGGTCACTTGTAATCAATAAAGTGCTACTTGAAGACAGCGCACATCAAGAGAGGAATAATTAAGTTTAATATAAATGTGTTTTCCCTCAGACCTGCTCACGATGTACCTCGAATATCATAAGTAATCTTGCCACTGATATGTTTTCTGCATAAATGACGAAATATTGGGAATTCCCACAATGTTGTACTTAACCTCGAGTATGTAGCAGAAATCCCCCCAGTACTTGTTTCTGGGTTGCTTCTCAAAAAGCACCACTCACGATGAGACGTTTTATGAAAAATCTAGTTTGTGATTTATAATTATTGTTAATCAAAGGGTGATGCACCGCATACTAAAGAACTATTGTGCCCCTTCAACAGTTGTGTCTACTCCAACTAGAGTATATCATATTTGTAATTTATTATGTGTGCAAATTTTGTCAACCTCCCTATTCCATATGGATGTCATTAGTGGCATCAATGGCAGCTATGACTTAAAATTTATGTACAAGTAACAAATCTAAATTGCTTTTTCTCGCCCAAATATCATAATTTATTCGGAAAAAGCTGTATTTAAACAAATGTCAAAAGAGGGTTTCGATCTTCTTGCCCCGGGTTCGAATCTTGGTTCGTCATGGACGTTTGTGTTCTCTCGTTTTTGTAGACCTGCTATAGGCTTACCACTTGCACAAAATCTAGTGTAATGATAATGAAAATGAAGCAATCTTATTGAAAAAATAACAAAAAGAAAAAAACAAAGCTTTGTAGATGTCTTATACTCCATAGAGGTCTGAACAGAAGACACATATAGACAATTTCAGGGAAGTACCCGTTTATGGTTATATCTTTGCCTTTAAAGATCCAGACTTTAACTTCATCCTGGACATTTATCCCATAACGACTTTATATAAATGTTCCCAAACTTCCACCTCTCCCTTTCGTTATTCTTTTTATTTATTAGAATTATAATCCAAAATGAGCAGCCAATTTTGTGAGTGATCCGTAATGTTTGATCAGCCGGCTTGTTGTTGAATTGTTTTTTTGGCAGCCTATTGTGGATTTAAGGCTAGAAAGTTTACAAAATGCGTGAAATTTACAGACCGCCAACATAATTTATCCATGTGAGTGCTCAAAAATAGCTATGTTATTTGGAGATACTTTAACCAGCGCTGTTATTAATTAAGGCACTTTTTGCTGGAATCAGTGAGGCTGTAAAATATGTGGCAGACGAGAAACAGAAATAGGAAAATGATTACTCCGAGGAAACCAGAAAGTAGAAAGTCGGGATCAGGATGATAGAAAGACCGAATGAGGGAGATAGATAGGTGGTGGGGACGAGGGAAAAACGGAAAAGAACAAAAAGGTGGGGGAAAAGAAAAAGTCCGGGAGAGGAGGAAGAAGCCGGAGGGGTAGAAAAAAAGACGGAGGGGTAGAGAAAAAGACGGAGAGGCGAGAGAAAAAGGCAGAGGAAGAAATGAAGGTGGAGAGGAGAGAAAAAGGCAGAGGAGGAAATGAAGGTGGAGAGGGGAGAGAAAGACAGAGGGGTAGGGAAAAACGAGGTGGGAGAAAAGAAAAACGCGGAGCGTAAAAGGTAAAAGATGGCGGGGGAGAGAAAAAGACGATAGGAGGGGAGAAAAAGGCGGAAGGGGAGAGAAAAGAGCGGAGGGGAGGGGGAAGAGCGAAGGCGGCGGGGGAGAGGAAAGGCAGGAGTGGGAGAGGAAAGGCAGGAGTGGGAGAGGAAAGGCAGCAGGGAGAGAGGAAAGGCAGGAGGGGGAGAGGAAAGGCAGGAGGGGGAGAGGAAAGGCAGGAGGGCGAGAGGAAAGGCAGGAGGGGGAGAGGAAAGGCAGGAGGGGAAGAGGCAAGGCAGGAGGAGGAGAGGAAAGGCAGGAGGAGGAGAGGAAAGGCAGGAGGGGGAGAGGAAAGGCAGGAGGGGGAGAGGAAAGGCAGGAGGGGGAGAGGAAAGGCAGGAGGGGGAGAGGAAAGGCAGGAGGGGGAGAGGAAAGGCAGGAGGGGGAGAGGAAAGGCACGAGGGAGAGAGGAAAGGCAGGAGGGGTAGAGAAAAGGCAGGAGGGGTAGAGAAAAGGCAGGAGGGGTAGAGAAAAGGCAGGAGGAGAGAAAAAGGCGGTGGAGGAGAGAAAAAGGCGGTGGAGGAGAGAAAAAGGCGGTGGAGAAGAGAGAGAGGTGGAGAAAGAAGAGAAAGAGGTGGAGAAAGAAGAGAGAGAAGCGGAGGAAGAAGAGAAAAAGGCAGATTGGGAAGAAATAAATGGAGATGGGGAAGAAAAAATAGCGCAGGGTGAAAATAAGAGGTAGAGAGAAAAATGGAGAGGAAGAGAGAAGGGTGGAGGGGAGGAGAGAAAAATGAAGAAGAGAAGCGGAGGAAAGAGAGAAAGGTGGATGGCGAGGAGAAAAAAGTGTGTGAGAGGGAGAGAAAAACGGAGTGGGAAGAGAAAAAAGCGAAGGGGGAGACGGAAGGGCCGAGGGGGAAGAGAGAAAGGCGGAGGGAGAAGAGAGAAAGGCAGACGAGGAGGGAGAAAGGCAGAGGAGGGGGGAGAAAGGCAGACGAGGGGGGAGAAAGGCAGACGAGGGGGAGAAAAGCAGACGAGAGGGCAGAAAGGCAGACGAGGGGGGAGAAAGGCAGACGAGGGGGAGAAAGGCAGACGAGGGGGGAGAAAGGCAGACGAGGGGGGAGAAAGGCAGACGAGGGGGGAGAAAGGCAGACGAGAGGGGAGAAAGGCGGAGGTGAGGGGGGGGAGAGAAAGGCGGAGGTGAGGGGGGGGGGGGGAGAGAAAGGCGGAGGTGAGGGGGGAGAGATAAAGGCGGAGGTGAGGGGGAGAGAGAAAGGCGGAGGTGAGGGGGGGAGAGAAAAGCAGAGGTGAAGGAGGAGAGAAAGGCGGAGGTAAAGGAGGAGAGAAAGGCGGAGGTGAAGGAGGAGAGAAAGGCGGAGGTGAATGAGGAGAGAAAGGCGGAGGTGAAGGGGGGAGAAAGACGGAGGTGAAGGGGGGAGAAAGGTGGAACTGAAGGGGGGAGAAAGGTGGAAGTGAAGGGGGGAGAAAGGCGGAAGTGAAGGGGAGAGAAAGGCGGAAGTGAAGGGGGGGGAAAGGCGGAGAAGAGAAGAGAAAGGCGAAGAGGAGGAGGAGAGAAAGGCGAAGAGGAGGAGGAGAGAAAGGCGGAGGCGAGGAAGAGAGAAAGGCGGAGGCGAAGAAGAGAGAAAGACGGAGACGAGGAGGAGAGAAAGGCGGAGGCGAGGAGAGAAAAGCGGAGGTGAGGAGGAGAGAAAGGCGGAGGCGAGGAGGAGAGAAAGGCGGTGCGAAGGAGAGAAAGGCGGTGCGAAGGAGAGGAGAGAAAGACGGGCAGAGGAGAGAGAAAGACGGGCAGAGGAGAGAGAAAGACGGTGCGGAGGAGAGGAGATAAAGGCAGTGGGGAGGAGAGAAAGGCGGTGGGGAGGAAAGCCGGTGGGGAGGAGAGAAAGGCGGTGGGAAGGAGAGAAAGGCGGTGGGGAGGAGAGAAAGGCGGTGGGGAGGAGAGAAAGGCGGTGGGGAGGAGAGAAAGGCGGTGGGGAGGAGAGAAAGGCGGTGGGGAGGAGAGAAAGGCGGTGGGGAGGAGAGAAAGGCGGTGGGGAGGAGAGAAAGGCGGTGAGGAGAAGAGAAAGGCGGTGGGGAGGAGAGAAAGGCGGTGGGGGGAGGCAAAAGCAAAGGGACGACGCAGCAAGATGGAAGAGAAAAGAAAGGAGGAAAAGAAAAAATTAGAAGGGAGAAGAGAAGGGGAGGGGGGAGAAAAAACGGAGGAGGGGGAGAAAAAACGGAGGAGGGGGAGAAAAAACGGAGGAGGGGAAGAAAAGGCGAAGAGAAAGATGAGGAAGAATATATAATACACGTATATACTAATATACGATCAAAGGATAGTATAGGTCCCAGGGCGAAACGTGGATTGGTACCCACGATGGCGCACAAAACCTGGGAAACGCCTGCTGAACCAACACCAACAGCTCTACTAGCAAACTCTATCTCCACCTCCACGTGGTGATCGCTGGAAGTTTTTTTTTTCATGAAAAACTGCAGACGGAGATATATGAAAGTGAGTCTCCCACGCCTAAAAACGGGACAAGATGTACCAACTGGGCTCCAGGTTGGAGGTTCGGTAGGGCTGACAACCCTACACGGAAAACCGATGTTACGAAGGCACAACAGGAGCCTCATTATTCAGTTAGCAGTATCGCACGAAATGGTAGTTGGAAGTACCTGGTTTGCGCGGAAAGCGGTCCACAAACATACGTGGGGCTTTCCAGACGGGACCACTTTCAACCAAATTGACCACGTGCTGATTGAACGCCGCCACCTCTCAGCCTTGATGAATGTCAGAACATATAGGGGGGCCAATATAGGCTCGGACCATAGAGCTCCGAGCTCGAAGTCTGAGAGAACCAATAGGTCTGTGAACAAGTCAGCAGGATGAAGCCTTATACACCTCGATGCTCATCCTGCCATCCTGCCGAGACAAAGAGGGAAATCTGATTTCCGACAGAATGGGCATACTGGAGCGATGGGTTGAGTACTTTGATGAGCTACTGAACAACCAGAGCATCGGCGAGTTGGAGGTCCCGCCAACTGAAGACGACGGACAAATACTGCCACCACCAAGTTTAGGAGAAACAGTCCGTGCAATTCATCGGCTAAAAAATCATAAGTCGCCAGGAGCCGATGGAATTACAGCCGAATTGGTTAAATATGGAGGCGACCAGTTACACCAAGTGGTTCATCAACTTGTGCTCAAGGTATGGGACAGCAAATCAATGCCTGACGATTGGGAACGAAGCATTATCTGTCATATATAAAAAGGGGGATATCACACAGTGCAGCAATTATAGAGGTATCACGTTGCTGAGTACCATCTATAAGATATTCTCCGCTATCTTCCTAGGCCGGATAGTCTCATACGCCCAGAACATCATTGGCCCATACTAAAGAGGCTTTACTCCAGGCAAATCAGCAACAGATCAGATTTTCTCTCTGCGGCGAGCGATGGAAAAACTGTTGAAATATGGGCATCAGTTGCACAATTTTTTCATCGACTTCAATGCCGCTTATGATAGCATAGCCAGGGTAAAACTGTACACGGCCATAAGAGAATTCGGTATCCAGAGGGAATTGGTAAGACTGACTAGGCCAGATAAAAGCAACAGGATCACTCTCGGGACCATTCAACATCAACAACGGTCTACGACAAGGGGATGCCCTATAATGCGTTCTCTTTAACCTGGCCCTGGAGAAAGTGATCCGTGATGTTGAGGTAAATGCAAGAGGTACGATCCTCTTTAAGCCTACCCAAGTTCTGGCCTATGCTGACGATTTTGACATCATGGGAAGAACGACCCGAGACGTACAAACTGCCTTCATCCAGATCGAGCAGAAGGCGCGAGATCTTGGGCTGCACATCAATGAAGGCAAGACAAAATATATGGTGGCAACGTCAGCACCGAAGACGAATCAACCAACAACATCAAACCGCACTGATCAAACAGGAAGAATAAAGATAGGAGACTACAACTTTGAAACCGTTAATAACTTCTCGTATCTAGGGTCGAAAATCACAACTGATAGCAGATACGATGATGAAATCCGCGCACGGTTGTTGCCAGCCAACAGAGGCTATTTCAGCTTATAAAAACTGTTCCGCTCGAAACGTTTCCCCATAGGGTCAAAGCTCTTACTATACAAGACTATGATCTTGCCAGTCCTCATGTATTCCTCGGAAACTTGGGTTCTTAGCAAGAAAAATGGCGAACTTTTGGCCGCGTTCGAGAGAAGGATCCTCCGAAGAATTTTTGACCCCCTACATGAGGATAGAAGATTCCGTAGCCTACATAACGACGAAATCTATGAGCGATACCATGACCGTCCGGTTGTGGATAAAATCCGGCTCAATAGGTTACGGTGGTCGGGTCACTTAATCCGTATGGATGAGGATGATCCAGCAGGGAAAGTCTATAAGGGCAATATCTATGGTAGAAAAAGAAGACGAGGTAGACCCTGTCAAAGATAGAGCGATGGCGTAGGTCAGGACGCCAGACAACTTTTAGAGAAATCGAATTGGTGGACCTCGGCGCAAAACCGGGATGTCTATAGTTCCTTATTAAGGCAGGCCTAGACCGGATACCAGTTATTGCGCCGTTGATGATGATGATAAAGTTGTTGCAGTTCAATTGCCTCACCCTGTGTATCATCTACCAAAGGTACTCCCGCAGAACAGAGTGCGAACTATGAAATAAACATGGGAAAAACTGGAAGAATTATTCGGATTCGGATATTTGAACATTTTCGTGCCATTATCAACCAGTTGAAGAACATGGAATTGCTGCAGATCCCACAGTTGATTTAAGGAGATCTCCTGCCATCGTTAAAACAAACGGCGAACAACGAATTGTATGCAAAGCGCAAGAAAGTGTGAAACTTAGTAATTGTTTAGGATATGGGGATCCTAAGTCCACATTCACATGATGTTGGACCGGACTAAATGGGCAGCAACTTACTCCCACGTTTTTTGGTCCACGGATCCCTAGTTTGGGGCATAGCACATACCGTAAACAATTACCCAGCTTTAGTCTAGCTTGGACTCAAATTGGCGGTTTAATTTCAACATAATTCGTAACCTTGTCATGTTTTTGCGATTATATAAAGAAGCCTTTTCCACCTGTTGCTACTTTCGACATATTGAGTTCAGTCACAGCAGCAGCCACGTGCAGGAAGCCGCAACCAATATTGGAGAACGTAGAGAAAGAGGAGCAACCGACAACGAACGCTACGGACCGGAACGATCTGGCAGCGAGGATCCAGTTCCTGATGGCATACATCCAGCGCCAGAACCTGACGATCCTGGAACCTCGAAAGCAGGTGGACCAAATGGAGAGCGCACGGACTACTCCATCTACTTCTCAGCCTGACCACAAGGCACTGTGCAATTCCAAGACTACGTCAGCGAACACCGCCGCCGCGAGTACCGCCGACAACAGCACCACCTCGACGAATCCAGCACCCACAGCAAGCAATAAGAAAGTGTGAATTCCGCCCATCATCCTGTGTGAGGACGAGGCAGCTCTGCCCGCCATTATCTCGGAGCACCTGGAGTCGTTCCCGGATAAATATACCCTGAAGAAAAGTGGCGCTAAAACCAAAGTGCTCTTGAACTCACTAAGTGACTTCAATGAGACAAGAGATTATCTGGCAAGAAAGGAGAAAAGCTTCTTCTCCTACACCCCCGAGAGCTTGAAACCGTTGAGTATGGTTATCCGGGGCTTGCACAGGTTCCACCCGAGAACCGACGTGATGACCGCCATTGCGCAGGTCAGCTTATCGGAGGCCACAGACGCCAGAGAGTACGCGACGAGACGCTATCTACGAGAAAATCGTTTCCTCGACCTCCGGCTTACCATATTTAAACCAGGCTTCAACATGGCGAAGCTCGCCCGTGTAAGGGCACTCCTTAACAAGCTCGTTAAATTCGAGCCTGTTCGAAATAAGGTGGTGACGCAGTGTAAGAACTGCTAACGCATCGGCCACGCTGCGGTCAATTGCAGCATGCCCTATAGGTGTGTGAAGTGCGTCACTTCACATGCGCCAGGCAAATGCTTTAAGACACAGGAGGAAAAACCCACGGTATCCCTTTAAGAAAAAGCCAGCAGACACTTGCCCAGACACCATCCTCAAATGTACATGAGGCCATTAATAGCAAGGCGCAGGAGCTCTTTAAGTGCAGCCTGCCGGAACTCAGTCGGCAACTGAAAATCTTTTTATCAGCCCTGCCCAATTCCAAGGACATCTGGGAACAAAGGCTCCAAATGATTGGTTTTGTGGCGTCAATCTGCAAAGATTGAACCTCCATTAGCAGTCTACTGATGGCTCCTGAGCGCAAATTAATTGCCTGGCCTTACCCTGGTAAGTCCAGCAATTTTAAGGACTTTTAGCCGTAAGAGGTTTTAGTTTTCTTTCCTCTTTTCTTCATTTTCCATTAGGTTATATGTTATATGTTTTCTTAATTAGTCTAGTCTGTCATCTTTTTCTTCATTAGTTTATGACTTAGGTAAGGTTCAGCTCGTTAAGTCTTCTTTCATGTCTCCTTTTAATCACCCTCTGTGTTTGTAACTTTGTTAGGCTAAGTTTTATATCAATAAAAAATTGTGTCTCTGGAAAATTTCCTGTTGCCACTTTCGGGTCACCCTAGGGCAGAGGTGAGGCAGCGTCTGAAGAGTTGCCTATGCCCTGGACGAAACCGTTAGTCCTTTTTTGATTTTTGAAACTTAGTATTATGACGACATTCCCTGGGTTGATATTTTTCTTCACGAACATCATTACTCAGTATGTTGAGCATGAGCTCCGATGAGGAAGAAGCGTGACAGTCTCGAAAATCGTACAGACTTCAAAGAGTCTTAATCTTCCCTAAGTTTGTTTTTTGTCCTTGAGCTAGCATGTAATGAGCACTCCATCTAAATGCTCAAAAAAACAACACTAAAAACTTCCCAGCTCGGCTGATAATTCCATGGTCAATTGTGCACCCTCTCGAAACAACACTGACCCCTGCTTCAAACTTGTCTAAAATCCTTGTATGAAAGACCAGGCACTGATAACTTCAAAGACAAAACGTGCAAACGCGAATATAATTGATAAGCTTGGCCTAGTAAAGCATGTGAAAACCATTCCTCAAATCTTCTAACAAAAGGCAAAGACAAATGATTAATGGAGGAAACATAGTACGACTCTATCAATTAATCACACCACTCTGACACGAATCCGGAAGATTAAACACCCAAACTAGTGATAACAGAATAGAGGTGATATTAGTATGTAAATAATTCTTGCATAACGATACCCCTTGTTCTGGAATGTAAAGTTCATTTACTGAATCTTGAATTCACCGAAAATCCATTTGAGTTCTTCACCTTTGACTACTACACCTGTCTCACCTTCCAACTGACGCAAATTCAAGCTGTGCAAAAAAAAACTCTGGGAAAGAAAACGCCTTCTAAATTCTGCTATCGACAATCTCCAAATATGCACGAGAATGACGCAAAAAGATAATCCAACTAAATAGATTCAAACCCACTAACAAGAGCTTTCAATATTTTTCCACGTGCTTTCCCAACGTTATCGCATTCGGAGTCTACAGAAAACAACTCCATTTTCTGGCGATACTTTCAACTCGGTGGGAAAAAAAAAAAGAAAATTATTTCAGAAACATTCACGTGCTTCGCGGACCAGCCAACAAGCCACCACGGGATGTTCAGTTTGATTGTGGTGATGGAAAATGTGAAATGGTTAAAAATAGATACTGAAATCTTCCTGAAACATTTTCCGAGGAGGTTATTAGATAGATTTTTGTTGTTGGGGTTGGGATGATGAGCCGCAGCGAATTTGTGAACGTGTACCTTTCGAAAACTCATCGAGATACGATTTGAGGAAGTGCACACTTCTTCAAGGAGGAGGTTTGCCAAATTCTCTATGTCTTACTTGTTTGACATGAATTTTCGGTAATTTTGACGCGACTTACAAACGAGAATAAATTTGGCTGCCAAACTCATGTGACATATGCTTCGTGGTTCGTTTAAAAGATCATAGGTGAGTCACTTTGCTCCCAACTATAAGATTTTTTGGTGCATTCACTATCTATCTTTTTTCTCCCAAGTCCTCATCTCATCCCCCCAACTCACTTCCAACCAACGCCTATCTCCAATCAACAACAAAAACACGGTATCGTCTCTCCTTGCCCTTTTTCCCCGCCCAGAAAATCGGAAAATTAAGAAAACCCATTCATTTCATAGATACTAGTATCGGTGAAAATAAAGATAAAATCTCACCCAGCTAGTTTTAAAGATAGATTGGAGAATATTTTCAGGAGAACTTAAGTCTATTTATAGCAACTACAATACTACAATCGTTAGTTGTGTTCAAATGATCTTCGGGAAAGGATATTTTAAGCGAAGATGATTGAGGAGGTGGTAAGGCATTTCGATGTGAATTAATAGAACGCAACCGTCGTGACTACTTGGCATGACGAAATTAGCAAGCATAAAATTGAACACTAGAATTTATTCTGCTTCATGCATGAGGAATGTAGCGAGAAGCGCATTCATGCAAAGATTTCAGGAAGCTGCGCATTCACAAATATGCCGGCCATATTTCAAGAGGGCGCGCTTCACCATTCAGAAAATAAAATGAATTGATTGAATCTAAATGAGAGAGAGTGATCACGATCATCTACTGTAATAAAAAAGATTCATGAGAACTCAAAGAAAACTAGTTTAAAGTTACGAATGAGACGGGATGACCGCGATTATTCTAATTCGTCTAGTTTGATCCAGAAAACCCAGCAAAAGCGAGTCTTTGAATTAACCTCATCTTATTGAACAGCATACCTCAGAGCAACAGCAACATCTACTAGGCAGGGCGAGGTCTGGTCCTGGCAAAAAATCAAGAGGACTTCTCAGTGAAAAGATGACGCAAGGACGTGGGAGCTTAACAAGTTGACTACGAGGCGACCATCAGCAATACGTCATTCATTGCAATTGTCAATCAACAAGCAATGTGCTAACCGTCATTCTGGATCAAAGATATCAAAGATTAAAAAAGAAACCACCTCAAATCCTTGATCGATCCACATAACTAGTGCCGAAATCCAGGAGTTGAAGCACCAGCAACAGTGGTGAACCCGGCGGTCGGTATCGAATCGGTGGAACTTGTCAGGCTCCTGCAGCAACAGTTCAACGATGTTCGTATCAATCAATCAAAACGCGGAACTCTTCCTGCTGGCAGCCAGAATCGTGAAGTCCCCGACCTTTTATAAAGCCGGTGTCCAGTTCTAGTTCATCTGAGACAAAGCTTCGTTCAGCAATAGCACACAAATCCGGAATTTCTGCCACTGACTATCCTCATCGCCAAGGATCAATGACTTTGCACCCCTACCAAGTCCGGGTCATAGAAACCTTCGAAGAGCCCTACGTGGGTCAGACGGCTCTTGCAGGAAAACAATGCTGAAACCGTCACATTATTTGCAGGACATGTGCCGAACAATCTCGCCAGAACGAGCATCACTTCAACAGTGCAGAAAACACTTTCCAAGGAACAGTTACCGGAATATGAGTGATGCGTCCTCATTGTAGTGGGTAAGGACGCAGTTTTGGATACGTTGACAGAAATCGCAGACCGTATAGTGAAAATCCTCCAGTAATCGTGGTGGTGCAGCAGGCTTTTATGAGGCAGCTCGGGTGTATTGACATTCAAGAGCAATCAATGAAGTTCCCAAAGTGGCTGATGAATCAACTTAAGTCGAATGTGTCCAGGGTGATGTTTAAAACCCGCAGTTCAGGAAGAGCAGCGCAAACATAGCAACTTGCAGTCGCGGAGCCACCGAAAAGGAAAACCGAAACCATAAATTCGGAGTCAAGCCGGAAACATGTGATACGTCCTGCGAATGGAGCCGTTAAGGAGGCAGTGACAGAAAGTCGCAGTATCAGTTCTTTACAGACACGGGAGCAAACGTCTCGTTTGTTCTGTACTCCTGTGCAAGAATACCATCGCCAACCTCGGATTTAAACTTTACGTAGCCAATGCGTACAGGTGCAGACCACTAGGTTTGTCAATTGGAGATTTGTCATTGCCAAAGTTGTATAATTTAGCCTACATTAAAGTTATAGAACGGGTTTTTGTTTAGTGCAATCCAGTGATACGAGCCTACGGAAAGCAAGTAACGTAACTAGTGACGAGTACGTAAAGCTAAGAACGTTACAATTGGTGACAGCGGTACAAGTACGTAAATAAAAGCAAATTCATAACAATTGGTGACAGCGGTGGGATCGCCTAAACCAGGATGGTTACTTAGTTTAGTTAACTGGGGGGAACCGAAGCTGCGAGCACTCAGGCCATTATTAGGCCCATTGTACTATCCCCGTAAGTTTCCCAACGGTGTTCGCAGGCTTTAGCGAATCTTAGAACATTCTCCAGAGGCAGAGAGTGTGCAGATTCTTCATTGAAGAAAATCTTGCCAAGGTGTCTTCGTCTGAGATCTGAGGATGCCGGGCAGCTGCATAAAAAGTGCAGGCCCATCTCCTCCTGCTCCTCACATTGGCTGCACACAGTCGAAACCACTACCCCAATCTTTTCCAAATGGAAGTTTAAAGGGCAGTGTCCCGTCGAAAGTCCTACTAGGGTTTTCATGTCCCACTTCTTAAGGGACAACAAAAATGCCGCTCTAGTGGCCCTAAGCTCCTTCACAAAGATTTTCGCTTGCCGGCAAGAGTCCAAATTTCTCCACTCAGTTGCGTGAATCCTTGCAATTTCACCCTTCAGAGTAGACTTGACAGTAGATGGTGGGATTCCAAGAGCTGGCTCTGGCTCCACCATTGTGGATCCAAACCCTCGGCGAGCCAGTTTGTCAGCCTTCTCATTACCGGCGATGTTAAGAGTGCCCCGGTACCCACATTAGGAATGTTTCGTTCAGTCGGCCAAGTATCAGCAGCACCTGATGACAACTCCACACCAACTGGATTGATATGTTGTTGCCATTTAGTGCTGATAGTGCCGCCCGACTTTCGGAACAGATTCGAATTGTGCAACTCCCCCCCTCCAGCCAGGATGGTAAAATTCGAGGGCTTGAAAATAGAACAGCTGCAAAGGGCGCTGTTAGCGTCAGAGCTCCCTATGACGAGAAATAAAGCGGAACTGCAGAAGAGACTTCGCGAAGTAATAATGTCGACGAACGTGAATTCCAGTGTGAGCCTACACAGTCTATCGAGGAACGCAAGGAAGCTGCTGGAACGTCAACGTTAAACAACAGCGACATAGTAGCTCTAATGCAAGCTATGAAGTTTATGAAAGAGATGATAACTCAAAACGAAAGACAGGCAAAATTTATAGAAGAATCTAGGAAGCAACAGGAAGAATCTAGAAGACTGCGTGAGGAATGGTTGAAACGTCAAGATGAAGAATTCAATCAACGGTTGGAAAAAATATTTAATGAAAAGGAAAGTGCGCAGGAAGTAGCGTACCGAGAGAATGAAAAGTCGTAGTATGAAGGTACTCCAGAAGTAGTAGGACAGATAGCAAAAATTACGGAATTAGTAAAAGACTAGATCGAAGGAATAAAGAAAATCGTGAGAACCCTCCAGACATATGCTGAACATTGGGAAAAGAGCTCAAAGGAATCAAAGGAAAAGATAAATTTACGAGAAAGTTGGAGGTGAAAGTAGAACAAAAGGGCATTCTAGAAGTAGCAGAGCAGCAAGCAGAAGGTTCAGAGTGTTTGGAGGATGGCCTCAGGAAAGGTACGGAAAGACAAGAGGTAGCTGCAGAGCAGCAGGATGAGAAACCGATGTATCGAGAAATGAGTACACACAAGGAAGTGATACAGCATGAGAACGCCAATGAAATTCCAAAGCCGATGGAAGAGATCTACCTACACCTACATGAGGATGGACAATTCCGTAGCCTACACAATGACGAAATTTATGAGCGATGCCATGACCGTCCGGTTGTGGATAAAATCCGGCTCAATAGGTTACGGTGGGCGGGTTACTTAATCCGTACGGATGAGAATGATCCCACCCGGAAAGTCTATAAGGGCAATATCTATGGTAGAAAAAGAAGACTAGGCAGACCCTGCCTAAGATGGAGCGATGGCGTAGGCCAGGACACCAGACAGCTTTTAGGGATATCGAATTGGTGGACCTCGGCGCAAAACCGGGATGTCTGGAATTTCATATTAAAGCAGGCCTAGACCGGATACCGGTTCTTGCGCCGTTGATGATGATGATGGAAGAGATGGTGCAAGAAGTTGAAAAACGGCAGAAGGAAGTTGACAATTTCAGTCAGGATATTAAAAAAGCCGTGATCGGTCAAGAGATGACTAAGGAGGAGGAACGAAACTGCCGAAAAGCAGTAGACCATGGAGATGTCATAAGTAAAGGTGTAAAATGGCAGGAGACCATGCGAGAAGGTACGAAATAGGAGGAAAAAATTTGTAAGCAGGATCAGGACATCTGGCAGAGAAGTGATACGTCGGCAGACGGAAAGTGTTAAGTGGCGAGAAGCGATTGAAAACAATTTGAGACCACATTCAGGACAAAGGTAGCAGCGGACATACGCTGGACGACAAGGAATCTTGCAAGAGTTTACAACTCGCTTAGTGACTTGAAGGCAATAGTTCGCCGAGCTGTAAAATTGATGAGCGTAACACTTATTTTTTAGAAGCGAGTGCCATGACTTCTTGAGTAAGGGAAGGTACGTAACACGGAATTATAAAAAGCGTCGCAAAAAGTGGAAGGAATCAGAAGAGATGGTTACATGGACACGGAAAAGCAAGAATTTTGGGATAATTACTGTAAAAACAGCAAAGTGAAAAATAGAAGAAAATTTAAAAGTAAGGAGGATACACAAGTGAGTATCGTGGAGCGATCCAATAGTGCTTATTATTTGAGTACTAGGGCAGAGAAAGAGCTGACTTTCGAGCAAGTATGGCAAAGGCTCTGGAAAAATAGTAAAAGGAAAAGAAACAAATAATCTGGAGGAGCAGAACCAAAGAGAAAGCTGGGATGATTTCACGATCAAAAGTTGCATAGCTAAGATTTATGCGGCACGACGGTAGAATCTTCTGCAAGTGGGTAGATGTGTGTGCAACGTGTCGGAAAATGAAGGTCACAAAGTCGTCCAAATATGGATGGTTGTGTTACTGGTAAAGACACGGGCCATCGTTTTCAAGCATTATAAAGAAGTAAGCGGCGAAAATTTGTCACCGAAACTACAACGAAGGGCAAACGGAACACCAGGCAGATATCGATGATTCTTGTTCGGGACAAACAAGTTTAGGCGGCGGTGGGCAGTGTGACGAAAATCACTTTGGAAAATTATGTGTGACATCAATGTAAATCGTAGTTATGACCATTAGCCAAGACGCTAAAACTTCAGGGCGAATATTTAGTTACGACAATTGTTAACAGATGACCCTAATGTCGGCAAGAAGATCTTGTCAAAGTCGCAAAGTAGTTTTGTAGCAAAGTGCTTACATGTCTCTCTGGAATGTTTCGCGGGGTATAAATGAACCGGAAATCCACCCACAAAGTCCCTTACTCGCCAGCCTATGTCGATTTGGTCTTGCCAGATTCTCCGACAAGACCCAGTAATCAATCAACCATTGACTACTTCCTCCTTTCGGAGGAAACTTCCCTGAAATTTCAAGTGATATCGTGCACTACTCTACCAGGCATGTCTGACCATCTCGGAATATTACTTAAACTTTCCTCGTCCTCCCAACTGCGAAAGCGAGTGATGACCACCGTAAGGTCCTTCGCTCACACTGACTGGGACAAATTCAAGTCAGACCTTGCACCAAGGCTAAACTTGAAAAAACTCGCAACTGACCGCAATCTATCGGGCATAGAGATCGACGAAGCCATTACCTTGGCCACTGATGCCATTAATACTGCTATACACAGAAACACAAGGCTTATCAAAGTCGACGAGTTACAATATAACTCAGTCCCTCACGATATCATGCTCCACTTGAAAGTCAGGCAAATATGGCGTAGGCAACTCAAACGAATTTTCCACAAACACGGAAATAAAGTTAATGCTGAGCATAAAGCATTACTTTCCCGGATTAATTGTCTGAGTACAATAATTCGGCAAAGAATGGCGATTTTCCGCAACAAAGAACTAACAAGGAAACTAGCAGATGTTAAGCCCGGCCCAGATATGTTTCAGCATATCAACAGGCTAACCGGCAGACACAAATCCCGTAATATCGCTCTCTCCAAGAACGGGGAGCACATCTGCAGTGACGCTAGGAAAGCGCAAGTTCTCGCGGAATCTTTTGAGACTCAGCTCAATACCCCTCCGCCTCAAAACAACCCGGCTATATCATCGTTTGTTGATTCAACAATCAAGGCCTTCGTCTCTGAGAACTCCCAGAAACTCACTAAATTCACCACAACCAACACCTCAGTCAAACCAACGGAATTGCAACTTTTTCTGAGTTTACCACAACTCACCGACTTAACCCAAAACCTCAACGGTAAAAGGTTAGCCGGACCTGATGAAATCCCGAACTTTGCAATAAAGAACCTGCCCAGAGCCTCATTGAAATTCTTATTAGCAGTTTTCAACAACTGTATTAATAATGGCTACTTTCCATCCACGTGGAAAGTTGCAAAAATAATTGCGATCCGTAAAAAAGGCATTTCCAGCGAGCCAAGCAATTTCAGGCCCATTTCTCTATTATCCAACTTTGGCAAACTGTTTGAGAAAGCATGGACAGTTGGGCTAGTCCAGCACTGCAACCTCAACAAAATTATCCCTGACCACCAGTTCGGATTCCGCTCCAAACACGGGACCCAGCACGCACTGAGCTACCTTCACGACCGTTCCGTTGTCTCAAGACTTAACATCAACAACAAACCCACAGTAGCATGTGCGTTAGATTTAGAAAAGGCCTTCGACTCCGTGTGGGTAAACGGACTTATTTACAAATTAATAGACAATGAATTCCCAGTCCCGATAATTACACTTGCGTTAAGTTTTTTCGAAGATAGGCACTTTTATGTCAGCGTGGGGAATGAATTCTCCGATCTCTTGCCGGTAACGTCGGGTGTACCGCAAGGATCCATTTCTGGGCCAACATTCTACAACATCTTCACGGCTGACATTCCGATCCCCGATGATGGCGTTGACCTCATCCAATTCGCCGATGATACGCTTATCTTCGCTTCAAACCTCCACCCCAACAGGGCAGCCAAAGCGGTTGAGAACTACATTGTAGTCCTCTGCAGGTACTACCGTAGTTGGGGAATCAAGATAAACGAGGGAAAAACGCAAATCTGCACTTTTAGGAGAAAATCTAGATACTTAGGTTCTAGAAGCATCCACAGGAAAGCTAAACGCTTGAAAATGAGAATCGGGAACACCACAGTGAGCAGATCTAGTTCAATCTAATACTTGGGAGTAATCCTACATGAACTCCTCAAGTTCAAACCCCACCTCCAGCTCGCTATCAGCAAGGCACGCGGTGCAATCAGTGGCATCTACTCTCTTCTTCGCAAGACAGTAGGTCTCAGCACCAAAACCAAACTGACACTGTATAAGACCCTGATTAAACCCGTTATCTGTTACGGAGCACCAACTTGGATCTCATGCTCCAAACAAGCCATGGCAAAATGCGAGTCATTCGAACGCCGAATCCTTAGACATTGCACAGGCTTGTCTTACAACTGGAAAACCAGAAAGATCGGCAAAAACGCCGAAGTGTATAGGCGAGCCAAAGTCAAACCACTTCGAGAACACGTTCTCACAACAATGGAAAGTTTCTTCGAAAGAACGGAGGACCACCCCAACCCATTATTATTATTATTCTGTTAAGGGAAAGTCGCACCGCGTCCTTGAAGAACTATTGTGCCCCTTTTACTGGTTATAGTGTACCTGTTGATCATAGTATCTCAAGCAGGCCAGTAACCGTTAGGAACTTTAGTATGTTCCCCACTTCCAGAAGTTTCAGCTTTGCATCTGGTATTGTTCTCCCAGATGTATCGACCTACTTTGCACAAGTGCTGGACACTGTCCCAGGACGTGCATAGAGGTTTCGTCCTCCTCCTCACAGAACCTGCAGGCAGTGTCCGTAGATATCCCTAGCTTTCCTAGGTGGTAGTTCAGCCGACAATGACCAGTGAGAATTCCTGCTATGATTCGGAGGTTCTTTTTGGTGAGGTTTAAGCAATCCTTTGTGCGCATGGGTTCGTATCCCCCAATAAGCACCCTGGACTGCTCCATCCCTGGTAGGCCCGCCCAATATAGTTCCCTCAACCGTTTTTCTTCGTTTCTTAGATTCATAGCCATGAAACCGTTTCCGATTCCACAGAAGGGTTCTGGCCCGTATAAAGGCATCCCTGCTCCCTTCTTGGCTAATTCATCCGCTGCCTCATTGCCTTCCAGCCCAGCATGGCCTGGAACCCAAAGTATCCAGACCTTGTTGGACGAGCCGAGTGTATTCAGTCTCTCAAGGCATTCCCATACCAGTTTAGAGTTCACCTGGTTGGACCTAAGTGCCTTGATCGCTGCTTGGCTGTCGGTGAGAATAGCTATGTTCTGCCCCCTGTAGTTCCTTTGCAGATTAAAGGAGGCACATTTGTCTATGGCGTAAATTTCCGCCTGGAATATGCTAGTGTACCTGCCCATTGGCTCAAAGTACATTTTCCTTGGACCAATGACACCGGCACCCGCTCCCTCTGCTGTGAGGGATCCGTCAGTGTACCAAGTAATCAGTTGCTGATTTAAGCCGTATGTCGCAGCCACGCTCTCCCAGTTTGCCCTGTTACTCCAACGTGTTTCAAACTTCTTATCGAAGTGAAACTTCGTTGTCATGTTGTCCCTCGGTATCAGTAATTCGGGATACCGCCTAGAAAGGATATCAATCTTCCTTCGATTTAGGCAGCTCCCCGCCTCACTCATGCTACCGGCCATCCTGAATATTGATCTCCTTGCCTGCATCTGTATGTGCAGATGGAGAGGGGTTAATCCCAGAAGGACCTCCAGGGATGCCGTTGGGCATGTCCTCATTGCCCCACTGATACACACGCAAGCCAGCCTTTGGAGCTTATGTAATTCCCTGGCTTGTGTGCTGAGTTGGGTTCTTTCTGCCCAGATTACCGCTCCATAGGTAATCATTGGTCTTACTATTGCAGTATATATCCAAAGTAGTATCTTCGGGCTACAACCCCATTTTTTTCCTGCTATGGATCTGCAAGTCATCAGAGCCCCAACCCATTAATTCGGCATCTCTACCAACAGGGTAAAACCTCCCCATTGGCCACATTCTTAAGGCCCTGCCAAATCGTGAGTTCATCCCACAGACCGAAAATCGGCACCCTTTTTGAAACTCCCTGCCTGGTAGGAGTGGATAGAGGCTAAGCACAGTCATTTGTAAGTGCTTACTGTATATATTAGATTAAGCTAGATTAAGTTAAAATAAGTTAGGTTAAGTAAGTAAATTTCAACCTTCTCGCGTCTTTAGTGCAGGTGCAGTATTGAAAAGTCAAGATTATACAACAATTGCCAAGATCCAAGTATGTAAAAAATTATATACTAAGTAAAGTAAATTACAGAGAAGGTCGGATTGGCCAAACAATGTAATAGTCACCCGTTTGATAGAGTTAAGATCAATTAGCCATTATTTAAGCTAGCATTAAGTAACCATTGTCTAGTTGTAAGTCACTATTTAAATAAATGAATTGAATTGAATTGAATTGCCCACAAAGTCAGTCTAATTCTAGAGTTAGAAAAGATCGTGTCGCCTTGAATGTACCGGTTAAAGGAATTGTTCTATAATTAAATATACAGTACGGTTGTATAATTTAGTGTTTAATTAACGCTTATATTAAAGTTATTAAACGGGTTTTTGTTTAGTGCTCATTCCAGTGATATGAGCCTACGTAAAGCAAGTAGCGTAACTAGTGACGAGTACATAAAGCTAAGAACATAAAGAACATAAAGAAGAGCGGTAGAAGAATTTCTCCTATCGAGGGTCGAAAATCACAACCGATAATGAAATCCGTGCACGGTTGTTGGCAGCCAACAGAGCCTATTTCCGCTTACAAAAACTGTTCCGCTCGAAGCGTCTCACCATAGGGTCAAAGCTCTTACTGTAAAAGGCAATGATCTTGCCAGTCCTCATGTATTCCTCGGAGACTTAGGTTCTTAGCAAGAAAAATTGCGAACTCTTGGTCGCCTTCGAGAGAGGAATCCTCTGAAGAATTTTTGGCCCCCTACATGAGGATGGACGATTCCGTAACCTACATAACGACGAAATCTATGAGCGATACCATGACCGTCATATTGTGGATAAAATCCGGCTCAATAGGTAACGGTGGGCGGGTCACTTAATCCGTATGGATGAGGATGATCTAGGCCGGAAAGTCTATAAGGACAATATCTATGGTAGAAAAAGAAGACGAGGCAGATCCTGCCTAAGATGGAGCGATGGCGTAGGTCAGGATGCCAGACAGCTTTTAGGGATATCGAATTGGTGGACCTCTGCGCAAAACCGGGATATCTGGAGTTCCTTACTAAGGCAGGCCTAGACCAGATACCGATTGTTGCGCCGTTGAAGATGATGATCTGGTAAGGGTGGCCTGCATGGATTTGCGTAAGTAAATAAGAAAGCAGTATCTGATCATGAATAAAGGCTGAGTAGAAAATATAGATACTTCATCTGTCCTTTAAAAATTCACAACAAGATACTCTAACAAAAATTAGGACGGCGGACAAAACAATTGCCAATTCGATCTATTAACTTCCCTAATCATCTATTCCAGCTCCGGATAATCATCACTATCAATAAACGCACTCGTAAATCAACAAAGCCCTTGAAAACGCTATAAAGCGTTCGTAATGTATTTATTCTCTGTCAATTTAATAATTTTCTAGCGTAGATAATAATCAGTGTTCAATACCACAATTTCAATTTATGTAATATGTTATTATTTTTGTCAATATATTGGCCGTAGATACTGCAAACATATCAACTACACGCAAGTATCTGAAATCTTTGCTAATAATTTTCAACAGTGCGCTAACCAACTGCAAAAGGGAGGAAAAATACTTAGCGCTGTAGAAGCCATTTTTTCGTGAATTACACACATATGGGTGTATTCGCGGCATATACAAATGGCGTTTTTGAAGGTCATCTAATTTTTTTGTTAGATAATGTTTCATTATCAGCCCAGTCCGTACGTACACTGTACATTGGCGTCTAAGTGATATCTGATGGTTGGCGTTTTTTCTAAGCCTTCAACAGATTTTTTCGCTCATTGCCCACTTGTGTAAATCATCTTAACACCCGTTGATGAAATAGAATGAAAAGGAAATGTGTGTACTTTAATTCGAACGACAACATCACAAGTTGTAGATGGCAGGCGCTATGAAAGTCATATGAAAAACGAAATTATTCCGCAGTTTGCTCCCTAACAAGGTCGCGCACTGAAGGTTTTAGGTTCCAATAATCCTCTTCCTCGGTTCCGTGGGCCGCTGGGCTCTGTTGATTGAAGAGTCACGGAATGTCCATTATGGTAAATATAGTAAATTAGCTAATGTGGGCTGTTAATTTCGGTGGCTTCTGGGGAGATAATCAAGCACGTTGACCGGAGTGCTCACGTGATTTGATTGGGAGACACCCGAGTTGGACAGGTGCGAATATGTTTGCATTCCAATTAATGAGGCCATATTTCATTTAGGTCTGCAAATGGGATAATTTCCTTGTGTATTTTTGGAAGGTTTGTTGATAAGGTCAATGGACAAGTTTTGTGTCATGTTAGTGTCCTTTTTGGAGCAAAAGGGATATTTTATTATGTTAAATCGAAGGGAGTGCGTGCAATTCACTAGCCTGGCTTTAGGTATTCTATCGATTGCTTGCCTCTATGATTGCCACTTTTGTAAACTCACAGGCCCGCGTTGAAAAATAATTTGAATATTATGTCTCCTGGAATGTGGGGCATCTGCACAGTCTCTTCGTTATTGTTTGTGTTTCTTGAACGAACACAATCATCCATGACGACTCGGATTCGTATTCAAGGTAACGAGATTGAGCGGCTAGTGCGTTACCTCCTCAGCCATTGCGCCGTGGGCCAGGATCGCTACTTTTTCTGATAGTAAGCTGGGCTTGAGGCAACGTACTCTGTACTATCCTCAGTAAAACAAAAATAAAATGTTGAGATCAGGGAAAGAGAGAAATAGAGTTTAGTTGGAGTTATTCCACTATGCTAAATCCTACCTGACCTCTCTTGGTGACAGGTCCCGTGACAGGCCGACAAAGAAAATGCATACAATGTCGTTACAAACATGATCGGACTGAGTCACAAGCCTCGGAGAAATGCTAGGGCGTCCACCTCAGTCCACGCGGCAGGACGGACCCCGGTTCTGTCGAGAAATGGGCAAGGGTTCTTGACGCATGGACGGCGTCAGGACGTAAGCAAGTTAGTCCGCACACAACAAACAAAACAAATACGTGTCTGCACGCTAAATGTTGGTACCCTAACTGGAAAGACGGAGGAACTCGCAAGAGCCCTTCGGAAAAGGTGCATTGACATCTGCGCTCTGCAAGAAACCCGATGGTCTGGTGCCAAAAGCTGCGACATTGAACGCGAACGCGGTAAAAATGGCTACAAACTTCTCTATTTTGGTAACCCACACACTCAATATGGTGTTGGCATTGGCATCTCAGAGGGTTTCCGTGATGCCATTAAAGAAGTCGAACGATTTGATGATCGGCTGATGAAGCTCACCATTATATCAGCTGATCGCACTATTCACTTCTTCACCGCGTACGCACCACAGACAGGTCGACCTGATGCCGAGAAAGATGCCTTCTGGCAACTTCTCGATGAAAAGACTTGTCACGTGCCTGCTGACGATTACATAATCATTGCCCTTAATGGTCATGTGGGTGAAAAGGCAGACGGTAATAGGTGCCATGGGGGAAAGGGGTTCGGAGCGCGTAATGAGTGCGGCGAGCGTATAATCGATTTTGTGGACACCCACGACCTTGTACTTATGAATACATAGTTCATCAAACGATTGTCGCATCTTCCTACATTTTATAGTGGGAACAGTAAAACGCAAATCGACTATATTCTCATAAGACGCCAACATTTTACCACTGTCACTGATTGCAAAGTCGTTCCCTATGAGACCATCGCACCTCAACATCGGCCGTTGATTGCCGTCCTGCGAATTAAGCCACCGATAAAACAGCGTGAGGAACGCACTGGCCCGCCGCGCATTAAATGGTGGCGATTTGGTGAGGAGAAAGAAGAAACGGTCTCACTCATACAATTGCCAACCATTACGAATGTGGAAGAATTATGGAACCAAATGAAAGACACGATCCACAAAGCGGCCTGTGCAACCCTCGGGGTCACCAAGCCGGGTAAGCGGTACATCAACCGAGATACTTGGCTTTGGAATGATGATGTCGAAATGAAGGTCCGCGAAAAGAAACGCCTCTACCACAAATTTCTCGACGATAAAACACCTGCTAATTGGCAAATTTATAAGAATGTCAACCGGGAAGCAAAGAAAGCAGTCGCTGTCACCCGAGCAAACCATTTCAAAAATCTTTACGATAAACTGGACACTCGGGATGGCGAGAGAGATCTGTATCGACTTGCTAAAAGCCGTAATGAACGCACACAGGATATCGAACACTTCTGTTGCATTAATGACAAGAACGGTACTTTGCTTACCAAACGTCGAGTCGATGGCGAGAATACTTCGAGCAGATTTCAACTGAAGAATTTTCTCATCCTCCACTTCAGCAATCATTGCCGACATTTGGACCAGTTCCACCTGTAGGCGCAACTCCCACGTACTCGAGGAGGGTGATCAGACCCGAGTCTGCAAGAAACTCATCTGAAATGGCTCTGCCACGAAGCCTCACCGGAGGTTATCTGGTACCATGGGAACCGGGATGGCCCTCTGAAAGCAGGAGAATTCCTGGAGGATGTGTTCTCGGCCCGGTTATTTGCGGTTGGCCCCCTAGTGGGAGTTTCATGGTGGTTGTGGTTATGCCTACATCGCCGGCAGAGCTCCTCGGAGCTCAAGCGTGGAGTTGCGCTGTACAACTCGGGTGCCGTACCCCTTAGTTGCGGCAGAGGTGTTAGATAGGCCTCGCATTCACTGGTATGAATACTGAGCCTGCACTCAGTATAAACCAGGACCGCTGTGCTTGCATGGCGGGGCTCTGATTGTGGTCACAAAATCAATCCGCGTCCGATAAGGACCGTGGGATTAAGCCTTCACGGCAGGTACTCACGTTAACCCCCCAGGACTTTCGTGTGAGCGCAACTGAAGTCGAGGAGGCAATAAAACAAATGAAATCGGGGAAAGCAACAGGACCTGACGACATCGCATCTGAGCTCTGGAAAGCGAAGAGCTGGGACC
This sequence comes from Hermetia illucens, assembly GCF_905115235.1. Taxonomy (NCBI): domain Eukaryota; kingdom Metazoa; phylum Arthropoda; class Insecta; order Diptera; family Stratiomyidae; genus Hermetia; species Hermetia illucens. Next base: position 10,895,635 of record NC_051852.1, read on the forward strand.
CAACACTGTGGCTCAGTGAATTCTTTAACCGGGTTATTCAGGAAGGAAGAACACCATCTGACTGGCAAGAAAGTACCACTGTTCCAATATGGAAAAAGAAAGGTAGTCCAGCAGAATGTTCAAATTACCGTCCGATCCGGTTACTTTCCCATACCATGAAGATTTTTGAACGCATTCTTGACAACCGTATTCGCGAAATCGTTGAAATAACCGTGAATCAAGCCGGATTTGTCAAGAACTGCGGAACTACTGACGCAATACACGCTGCGCGGTTACTCATGGAGAAACACCGTGAGAAGCGTCGCCCTCTTTACATTGCCTTTCTGGATCTAGAGAAAACGTTTGACCGTGTACCACACGAACTCATTTGGTATGCTTTACGACAACACTTCGTGTCAGAAGAACTCGTGCGCTGGGTTCAATTGCTCTACCACGACCCGAAAAGTAAAGTTCGAAGTATGGCGGGTGTATCAAAACCGCTTCGTGTCTCTGTTGGTGTTCATCAAGGAAGTGCCCTCTCACCACTCCTCTTTGTCCTTGTTATGGACACCGTCACACGGGATATCCAACGTCCAGCGCCCTACACACTGCTTTGTGCAGATGATGTTTTCCTAGCATCTGATAGCAAAAATGATCTCGAGCAACTTGTTCAAAAAAGGGAATGATCGCCTCATGCAACACGGTCTCAGATTGAATTTAAACAAAACTGAATTTTTGACGACCGATCCCCATGAAACAGGCACAATCACTGTCAGCGGCAGTGATCTGCCCAGAACTGAGCGATTTACATACCTCGGGTCAACGCTATCAGCCAATGGAGAACTGCGTTATGAAATTGCTTCACGCATTATCGCAACCTGGATGAAGTGGCGTTCCACAACTGGTGTCCTTTGTGATCGACGTATCAACGAACGTCTCAAATCTAAAATTTATCGCAATGTCGTCCGTCCAGTCGCTCTCTATGGTTCTGAGTGTTGGCCGACCATAAAAGACAATGAACGGCGTCTTGCGGTAATGGAGACGAAGATGCTACGTTGGACTAGTAGCGTCACGCGTTTAGATCACATCCGAAATGAGGATATCCGCGATCGTTATGGGGTTGTACCAATCGTGGAAAAGTCGCGAGAGAGGCGTCTTCGATGGTATGGTCACGCAATTCGTGCAAACGAGAATTCACTTGCCAAGATTGGTCTGAACATCGAAGTCGATGGTAAACGACCAAAAGGCAGACCTAAGCAACGGTGGCTTGAAACGCTGGATGGGGATTTGAAAGCCTCGAGATTGCACCCAGATCAGGCATTCGATAGAGCCAAATGGCGAAGCCGATCACGACGAGTCGACCCCGCTTGTGAACGGGACAAAGGCTGAAGAAAAAGAAGAAGACTATCGAAAGGTGCAAATGTTATGTAAAGGCTGGCATGCTTAAACTTGATTGCAACGTAAACGGAATAACGATTCCCGCATTTTCTCATGTAAGGTACGCTCCCTGTACAGAAAAGGAGCTGCCGAGCAGCTAACCGATACCTTGCCCCAAAATAGGGTTGATGTAACAGCGTTGCGGGAGATGCGATGGACAGGGGCCAGTTTCCTGGAGAAGAGCCACTACACCATATATTATAGCGGCCATCCAGGAAATCATGTGCTCGGAGTAGGTTTCTTAGTCAGCCCAAAAATGAATCCTGTTTTTATCGACTTTGAAAACATAAACGAAAGATTATGCACTCTGCGCTTGCAAGGCAAATTTAGAAATATAAGCCTCATTAACGTTCACGCCCCTACAGAGAAGACTGCAGAGTCGGAGAAGAGTCTTCTACGGTACGAGGTCGTAGAACGAACCCTCGAAACCTGTCCCCGGTAGGATATGAAAATCATGCTTGGGGATTTTAATAGTCAAGTAGGGACGAACCCCATGTTCAGGCTATACTTTGGGTTCCATAGCTTACATAGAAATACAAATGATAAGGGACTGCGGATTATTCAATTAGCAATGTCACACGAAATGGTTGTTGCAAGTACCGGGTTTGCGTGGGAAGCGGTCCACAATCAAACGTGGGCGTTTCCAGACGGGACCACTTTCAACTAAATTGACTACGTGTTGTTCGAACGCCGCCAAATCTCAGCCTTGATGAATGTCAGAACATATAGACTTAGTTCACTATCTCGTTGATATAGTGCTCCGGGCTCGAATAACAACACCACCTAGAATCCCCTCTGACAATCAGATGAGAGTTAACACTAAAGCAATCCACAACACAGCCCTCCGCAACATCTATAAGGGGGGAAAACTGGGAGACCGTTGAAAATTTTTCGAAAATCACAACCGATAACAGCTACGGTGATGAAATCCGCGCATAGTTGTTGGCTGCCAACAGAGCCTATTTCAACTTACAAAAACTGTTCCGCTGGAAATGTCTCACCATAGGATTAAAGCTCTGACTGTACTCGCCAGTACCTCCTACCCGAAAAGTCTATAGGGACAATATCTATGGTAGCAATAGAAGACAAGGCAGTCCCTGCCTGAGATGGAACGATGGCGTAGGACAGGATGCCAGACAGCTTTTAGGGATATTGAATTGTTGGGCCTCGGCGAAAAACCGGGATGTCTGGAGTTCCTTATCAAGGTAGGCCTAGACCGGATACCGGGTGTTGCGCCGTTGATGATGACGATGATGATGAAAAGTTCTATGATTGAAACTTTGGTAAATTAGATTTCCAGGGATTACTTTTTGCTAATTCTTCAACCTTTGTACAATTCCGAAGCGAGGTTGGTTGATATATACTAGGCTCGCACCTTTCCCTGATCGTCAGTTTGTTACAAGTGAAATCAAAAGGTTTTCAAATCACCGTCTAACGTGTCGAGTTTCTCTGTTTTGTTCGGTTTTTGAGTTGTATCCCATCGACTTGCAAGCGTTGGCAAGCTTGCAAGGCCATATTGATAAAAATGTCCCTATTTCGAACGTCATCACAGCGAGTTAAACCATTGATTCGGCGCAAATTATTCGTCTCCATAATAGCGACCGTTGTTTTTGATTGTCCAGCATTGGGAATCATGGAGGGAAAGAGCCGAACGAATCTGCAGTTTTGGATTTAAGGCATTTCTTAGTTACAAATGAACACCTTCCAATCCAGATTACGTAACGTAACGTTAACAGTAATTTTACAGTGTAGTTCGCTATTCGCTGATACCCTGGTACTTAAATTGCACAGGTAGATCGCCAAAACTGACAACAGTAGTGTCATTTTCTTGTGTTTTAGCTCAGAAGGTCCTTGAGTGACGTCCCGAATACAGGCGTGGGAGCAAGCGAAAAGCAAGACATTATAGAACCTGAAGGCCACTTGGGTTTTCCTATAAGAAATTCAGCCCCCAAAAGAAATACGCTGCGTATGATCGGGAACTTTAAACCATTTTTAAAAAGACGTTGATCAACGCAAATTCCATGTGCCACAACCAAAATATCACAGTCACTACAGTTTATACACACTCATTACTGTTATCACCGAATAACATGCGAACACTCAATTTGATGGCGAGAACCTGCAGATAGCTCTCCAGCCGTAGAACTCCGGCCTGATTGACTGATATAGGCAAACACTGATATCTACTGAGGCACCTTCACTTACCTTCCTGGGCTTCTGCGGAACACGATTTTGGACATAACACTCCACTTTTCAGCTCTAAGTAAAACTTGCTTCATAAGCACTACCTAGTCCGCGAATTCTTCAGCAAGTGGTTGATGAATGGTGTAACCAACCTTATCAGGGAAGCCCTATTAACCACTGTTACACCACCAACTCTCACGATGACTGTGGTCTAAGAAATGTTGGGGCGATATAGTTAAGGAGCCATGGATGAGTGTTTTCCTTGCCAAGAAAAGTCTCAATTTTATTACTCAATCCTCCAGGAAACCGCCGTGAACCGATGAAACACGCAGGATCACGTTTGAGAGACGCCAGACATTCTGAAACCTTTAGCTAGCGACTCATCATACGCTGCCCCACACCTGTCCTGAGAGCAGCGTAACCGAAGTGACTACAGGCTGCTCCCTTATATAAAAACGACATGAGAGAAGCAGGATAAGCAAGTCGGGAAACCGGAAGCTGGACGCTTCACGGTCGTTTTGTCAATGCTCAGCTCACGAGCAAATTCTGGAACACTAAAATGACGATCTTCTACATTTCCTTATTTTGTCGATGCTATCGTCAGTGGTAGAGGTTGAAGATCGTCCGAAACGAGGCAAATCTTCCACAATTTCATGCCCTTCTTTGAAGCATTTGTACCACTCGTATGCTTGCGTTTTTGACATAGATAAATTACCGAAGGCCCTGTTCAATATTTTCAGAGAATCAGCACAAGAAATTTCGTTTGGAACACATACTTTGAGGGAAACCCTTTGCTCGACCTTATTATCCATAGAAAAATTCGCAAAGCACTTTTGAGGTAGACTGACACTGACTGACAGCTGCTGTAAACACAAGAGCTGACAGATCGCGCTCACTTTTTTTTTATAATGAAGGAAAGGTGCACCAACTTAAGCAAAGAAAAATGTTGCCGATTCCTGTTGGCCGTTATTGTAAATTGCCATTTCCGGGTACTTTTTACACATAAGGTAACGACACAGTAAGTATATTTGTACCGAACCGTCTCAACTTGACACCTCATACATTTATCTTGCACCTTCAGTGCTCTGGCCATTAACGCAACTATGAAGAACGCGATGAAAAGTCAAAATGGGAACTTTCGTGACGAGCGCAATTTGTCGGCACAACCATATTGCACTCACTCTTCGACGGTGCTCAGAGGTAGCGGTGAGGAAGACGGGGGGAAGCAACCCTGTCGGTCAAACCAAAACCAAGTGGCCGAGAAGAACCTTCATAGTGGTGGCACCGGGAGACGCTGTACTCACTTTGGCTTGTCGGCCGTAATGCAGTAGGCGAATGCTCCAAAGGCCTAATCAGGGCGATCAAACCCGAGTCTACACGGGGACTCATCTGAAGTGGCAATTTGGTCACAAAACCTCACCAGGGGTATACCGGTAGCATGAGAACCGGGATAGCCCCTGGACTCTCATACTTCGGGTGAACTCCCGTTGTTTATGGGTACAGCTCGGTTGTTTGCGGTTGGCCCCCTAGTGGGAGTTCCATGGGGATTGTAGTTATGCTCAAGCGAGAAGAGACCTTCGGGCCTCGGCGTGGTGTTGCATTTCAACAAGGGTGCCGTACTTCTTAGTTCGGTAGAGATTTAGTATGTCTTGCATCCACCAGTATGAATTCTAAGCCATGGTATAGACTGGTACCGTTGTTGTCTCAACGGGCTCTGATTATGGTCCGCGTCGTAAGAAGATCGTGGTATTAAGTCGTCCAGACAGCTGCTCACGTTAAACCCTCAAGGACTTAACTCACTCTTCGACGTTTTCTGAACACAGACATCGAGTAACCCTCGGCACGTTCTTCAAACGGGGATATTACTCACGTTTCTTTTTTCTTTCAGGGGCAACAAACGACGTATTCTACGACCAAGGAAGTGCTATTTAGACGTTTGGGTACGTCTTAAGAGCAAAGGACAAGGCGACTGCTAGAATGTGAGGAAATGTAATGTAACTCACCGAATACCAACGAGCCCTCCGAGCCCGCGGTTGATAAGTGGCCATCGCTACACTCATCGGAGAGGCAGTCACGCTCGAATAAATCAGTCGATTAGCTCGCGCGTGAGCTCATCCTTAATCCTGCTCGCGCTCACGCTCTTGGTCCCAGGACCTTACCTACTTTCTTTTTGAGGCAAAAAAATGCGATAAATCTTGGTGTCAGTAGACACCACCTATTCGTCACGGACGTGACATCACATTGCACCGATTTTAACGATTCAGTTGCCGACTTATGGGTGCCCTGAGTTTAAACCTCAGAATAATGCCCAACAGTCGATCTACAAGTTATCTGCGACAAATGGCACTAACATTAGCACTTACAAGTCAGAAGCTCGCATTCTTACATTGGTTCTGCACAGTGATTTCACTTGAAATTTTATCATTACCAGAAGTAGACCAGGCCATCATTAGTGCCGATTTCTTAGCCCATTACGATCTCATAGTCGATCTACAGGATCAAAAGCTGATCGATATGACAACCCTGCTTTCTTCGAGTGGTCAGGTCAGAAGTTACGCGTCCAGATGGGCGACTGTCTATACTCCAATACCTAACCATATTTTGACCTCACCGGGACCAACGGTAACCTGCAAGGTTTTCCGTCTAGCCCCCGAAAGATTAATGATAGCTAAAAAATAGTTCGCGGCAATGGTGGAACCGTACCTCCTTGTCTAGTAACTGGGCAGTGCCGATGAACATGGCCCCGAAAAGGCACGGAAGCTGGGGATCTACAGGGCGCTTAATGCACGCACGTACCCATCGCTATACAAAGCCTCATATCCCCGACTTTGCGAAACAACTCTGGGGGCTGCAGATCTACTCCGAGATCGATCTCGTGAAAACCTGCAACCAATTGCCCATCGCAATCTTGATTTCGTGGATTCTTATATAGAGGACGGGCCCCTCTAAATCGAATAAAGAAACATAGAGAACTTCACGGATAACAAGAAGAAATAATAACGCTGACAGAATGCAGTCCTGTTCGCCTTCAAATTCCTCTGAAATTTGATCTCCAGCACATGATATTTCACACCATCATATGTCGCTTCAATAAATGCTATTAGCTTCTCAGTAGTAATTCTTATTCCGCATATATCGATATTTCGGGAACAATTAGTTCCCTTCTTCCGTGTCGGGTGTATACTCATCTCTTCTCTGTAATGTCCCTCCTGCGTAGAGCATTTCAGAAGCCCTCTCTCTTGACGATCGCCTTCTCGAAATCGATGAAGAGTAAGTGAAGTGGAGATCTAAACTCAGCAGACTGCTCCACAATGATCCGCAGGGGGTTGATATGGTCAATGCAAGAGGATTCAGTGTAGTGTGCCCCAATCTCACGGTGTCCGTTGGCGTTGCCTTAGAGGAGCCTTGACGTCTAAACAACTTCAGGATTGGATAGCTCGGACGCTGTTGTAAGCTCTCCCAAAGAAGTTCTAGAGCTGTACCTCTGGGCTGCGCAGAATCGTAGGAACGGACAGCTTGTAAGGCAGAGGAGCCCAAAAGCTGTGCCTGCACTTAATGCAATGAAACAGTGTTTGCTTTTGAAGCCTAAGTTTACCTGTGTATACGGAGAAAGGCTTACGAGCTGTCCGTTCCGTTGCGCAGGCTAAAGGTATAGCTCTAGAGCTCCTCTTCGGGGAAGCGGACAACAGCTTCCGAGTAATCCGACTCGGACGACTGTGATATTGGGTCACAGCACACCAGCCTCTCTGTCGATTAAGTGTTCCAGGGTTATTTTAGCTATTATCTTTACGACGGCAGGCATCACTCAGGGTTGAACCAAACCACAAGCCACTCTATAGATCCTAACCCTCTGCTCTTCCTTTTTCACAGTTTCCTCACTTTCTTTTGGCTGCAATGCTCCCTAAGATCCTTTTCAATGTAGTTTCTTGCAAGATTGATCGTCTATGCGACTAAATCCTGGAACTTCTACTGCCATTGCAGGAGAAGGGTTTCTTCGTAGAACTGAGAACTTGAACAGTTAATGTTTTCGACCTGATTTCACCCATGTTAGCTGGAAAGGAGGGGCGAGGTTCATATATTGGTGTCTTGTTTCTAAACTAATTCCTCCTTCTGGCGTTATTTGTAGGTAATCACCAGATATCCATATTCGGGACAGTAGGTTCGATTGAATGCTGATAACGATGACTCTGACTTGATTTCTGCAAAGTCAAAGTTCCTTGGCCTGTGACTTCTCCCCCTGGGTCGCAACACAAATAGTGGAAACCGAAGCATTCCCATTATGGGCTGCAGTCACTGCTTACTCGAGAACTTCTTACAAGTTTGCATTCCTTTTCTAGAATTGAAACTATTCGAATTGCAAATTAATAGGCAATGACTCAATCCGCGCGCGATCAAAGAACCCACGGAGCATGTAAAGTAATTAGACACCGAATCCATTCACACCCACTTGATCCGCAACACGGTCCGCAGGTAACACCTAGCTAATGGCCCGTGGACTGACTAAGCATTTGCTTGGGGAGACACCGTTTCAACTGCAGCCGCCGCAACTCACCTCTGCTCCTGAGCACCGGGCACGAGCCGTCCATTCCAGCGATCAAAGCAGAAACTAATTATCGACGTGGACACTGGAGCAGCCATGAGACGCTTGCCCGAGTTACCGGGCACATTGGCCGCCGATCAACTGGAGCTCATCCGAGGCCCGCCATCATTCAGTGTTCGATAAATTCATGACTGGCTTCCATTAAACTTGCGTCCATTACCGACGCACACCAGAGTCGAATGTAGGCCTCCATCGTCGCGCCGATTCCGTTGCCGCCAGGCACTGCCGTCCCGCAATTTGCAGCTTTTTGGTCGTGTAATGTAGCGAGAGAAACTGCTGATCCGGTCGGCGGAGCACAGCTAGCCAGGCAGCCAGCTTGCTTGCTTGCTGTGAGTGAATGCCATGGCGGCCCGCACTCACGGGAACTTGTGCAAATTGGCAAGCTCCAGGTGCAGAGGCTAGCGGACAGGAGGCAGCAGCTCGACGAGCGCATTTCGGACGACCGGTGGGAGCTCAGAGGAGCCTGGACGGGTCGGGCGGCTCCAGACACGAGCTAACTTGCTAGAGTTGGCGATGGGGCTGCGCTGACTTTGCTTCCACGCACGTTGTTGCTTTTGAGGTTAAATTTTCAGCAAAACAACAAAATGTCAGCTCGCTGTCGTCGCCCGTCGTGGTGCCAAGCGATCGGGGCTCGCACGCGAGCAGAGAAATAAACAAAAATCGAAAACAAGCCCAGCGAACTTTGAGTTATGCGTCGATGGCCTCCAGGGTGGCAGCGACGTCTGCGGTGATTTAGGCTTGGGGACGACCATGTTTAGAAATTGTCCCAGAACAGCAATCGACAGATATGCGGACAGGGGGGGCCAGAGCCACGCTAATCGCCTGGCTCGCACTCGGATTTCGTTAACGCGCTTCTGGCCCACTCGGGAAATGGGTCAAACATTGCGAAAGTTGCACGGCGGCCGCAAGTCGAGACTTTCCCGACACATCTTCGCCCCAATAACATCCGCCAGGCCGAGCTGCTCGCTTTTCCCTGCAATTTTCCAACTAGACCTGCGAAAACGAGGTGCACTCCGCACGCCAGCCGAACGTGCCAATTAGAAATAAACAAGAAAAGCGTCCACATTGCGTCGCCAATTTCAGAAGAGTCACGCAAGGAGGCAGTCTGTCTTTTGTCGCGAAACTACAAAGAAAATGCGGAAATTCGTGCGGGGAACACGCCGATGGGTCCGGGGCCCACTGAACCCCTCCGGACGCCGGACCCCCATCGCAAAATGTTCAAGTCACATTTCAGATTTTGGGGCAGAGATGACACAGCGTCCACGGCGGCGGCTCCACCGGGTTGGAAACCGTTCCCGCTGGCCGGGCACCGGGGAAATCCTGCCCCCAGCGCTTTTTCCACGGCGCGACCCGCACTCCGGGGGCATTTTCACTGTTTTTCACGTGTAAATACGAACCGTCTCTGAAGGAAAGCAATTGAATGGGCACTTACTTGTTGTCGGCCGCTTGCCAGTCGAAATGCTAGAAATTGTTCAGAGTTTTCCACAATGTGCACAATTAGTCAAATGAAAAAAGGCCACACACCATTCCGCGTCGTATGTACACAAAATTCACATTTCAGATTTCACACACAACACATTTTTGTTGAACAGAGAGAAATAAACATATGATGCGAATACGACGACTGGCGACGATTTGTTGTTTATGGCGTTGCCATGCCGCTCGCGAATGAAGATGAATGCGGATCATGATTTCCCAGTATGTGTGGGGGAACTGTTGCGATGGCCGTTGGGATGATGGCGGGTTGGCAGTTTGAAATTTGTGCAAAGTGTTTTAGGGAAGTTCAAGAACGTTTGGTAATTTTTCAATAACAGATGTGGACTTACCACTTGTGAGGCATTAATTATAATCTAATAAAACTGAAGTATTGAATCCCTACTGTAGGAAAAATGCAATAAATAAAAAGTGGACTGCACGGACGCACTTCAAATTGAGTAAATGGCTCTTCCGCAGGAACAAATTGAAGACATATTCCATCCATCGTTCGCGGTTACCTGAAATGCGATTCAGCTTCCATAAACTCCCGAAACGCTTGCACTCGGCCTCTACTGTTCTACGCCAAGTGCCTTTGGGACATCCCATCCCCGCCGATTGTCGCCCCTCCTCAATATGTGACCTATCCGCTGCCACTCTGCCGTCTTCCTATTATATCTCGTACGAATGCCAAGCCTGTGCGCCTACAAAGTTTTCGGTTTAAAATAGTAACGCGGAAAGAACATTTGCTTTTGTTGGTCTTTATCTTCAGTCCAACTCTGGGTAGGGAGGTAGGTATCAGTGGCCGCTCCAAAGAGTGCAATTAGCGCTGTGGTGCGCCATTTTGATGCCACAAACTCCTAAGACCGTGACTGTTGTTTTGGGAGCAAGGAGGCAGACTCCAGCCGGCCCGGATCTTCAGAGCCAGTCCGTAGCATTCACAAAGGAAAGCAGCTCTCCCACCCTGCAGCTAGAAATCTCTCTGAGGTCCCCAAAGAATGGTTTACCTAGTGTCTGCAGCCTGACTCTAGCCAGAGAGCTAGGCAATCACAGAAAAAGTGCATGAGAATTACCCTTCCTTTCCGCAGTTTCGGCAATGCGAATTGTAGGGTATGCCGAGCCTGGCGGCATGGTCTCCTATGGGTCAGTGCCCCGTGCAAAACGCCGTAATCTTGAATGCATTTGCCCGTGCCTGGCACAGGAGCTCTCGTGATCGGGCTATATTATAAGCGCGCCAAATTCTCCTTGATTTGGCACAGTTCGTAAGCCTTCGCCATCTAAGGTCCGCGGCTGCCAGGTAGTGCGAGTTGACTCCACCCCTGACAGCCGCCAGCGAGACACCGACTGTATTCACCGAAGAGCTGCTAAGAGCAGGGCCTCGCCTGGCCAATCCGTCAGCCCGCTCATTCCCCTCTATGTTCCTATGCCCGGGAGGAGGGTCACCTTGAGCGTGCCGCCTAGACAGTTCAGCGCTTCTCTGCACTGCCCCACCAGTCTGAAAGATGTTGTCGTTGAGTACAAGGCTTTAATGGCCGCTTGGCTGTTGGTCAGAATGGCTATGATACGCTTGGAGCTCGAATCACGCTCCAGCCATCGACAGACTTCCAACATTACATTAATAGCACCGAATCGTCGGCATACGAAACCACCTTCACCTTCACTTTTAACCTTCACCCTTACTATTAACCAAAGCACGGGAGAAATAGCTCCACACTGGGGCGTGCCCCTGTTCACAGCTCTGGTCAAGTGGTTGTCTCCCAGACCCGACTGGATTATCCTGGTACTTAGCATGGATATAATGTAATGGGTATGATACCCCTCCAATCCAATACTGCTCAAGGCTTCCTTAATGGCGTTGGTACTAGCGTTGTTGAAAGCTCCCTCTACATCCAAGAAGGCAGCTAGGGTATACCGCTAGTACTGCAGTGACCGCTCAACTGTGCCAATTACCTGTTGGGGAGTTACATCCCCACGTACTCGAGGAAGGCGATCAGACCCGAGTTTGCAAGGGACTCATCTGAAGTGGCTCTGCCACGAAGCCTCACCGGATGTTATCTGCTACCATAGGAACTGGTCAGGAGAATTCCTGGAGGATGTGTTCTCGGCCCGGTTATTTGCGGTTGGCCCCTTAGTGGGAGTTTCATGGTGGTTGTGGTTATGCCTACATCGCGGGCAGAACTCCGCGGAGCTCAAGCGTGGAGTTGCGCTGTACAACTCGGGTGCCGTACCCCTTAGTTGCGGCAGAGGTATTAGATAGGCCTCGCATCCACTGGTATGAATGCTGAGCCTGCACTCAGTATAAACCAGGACCGCTGTGCTTTCATGGCGGGGCTCTGATTGTGGTCCCCAAATCAATCTGGGTCCGAAGAGGACCGTGGGATTATGCCTTCACGGCAGGTACTCACGTTAAACCCCCCAGGACTTTCATGTGCCTATTACCTCATGGAGGGCGGTTTCTGTGGATTTTCTTTTGAGGTAGGCATGCTGGGACTTAGAGAAAGTCGTTCTCTCCATAATCGCCCTTAAGTGGAAGTCTAAAGAGATGCAGCTCCGGTAAACCTCAACAAGGCACGGAGCAACCCTTTCCTGCTGCTTCTGTAGCATGACTGGCATTATGCCATCTGGACCTGGAGATTTATATGCGGAAAAGCTGTTTATAGCCCAGCCGACATTATCCTCGGTAATTACCAATTTGATAGCCTTGCACAGCTTGGATGGCCGCAAACCTTCCAAGTAAGGTTCTGAGTCACAGTCGTCTTCGCTGGCGGAAAAGTGCGTTTGAACAAGTAGTTCCAAGGTTTCACTAGAAGATTCTGTCCAGGAACCTTGCGACTTTTTAAGAAAGGATGAGCTTTTAGGTTCCTTGGACAGAGCTTAGCTCGCGGATTCGCTGGGGCTTTCGATGTTTTGACAATAGTCCTCTTGGCGGACTTAACGGCCGACTTGTAATTCTTAAAGCAGTCCTTGTATAGCTGCCAATATTTATGCCTGTAGTAGATGTTGAAGATTTCTCTGGTTAGCTTCCTGAGGCTCGAGAGATCTTCATTCCACCACGGTGGCAGTGTCTTGTTGCTGTATTCAGCAGGTCATGAGACTTTAAAGACGGTATCGAATGCCTTCTCCAGAGTCCCGACCTTTGACTCCAGTTCGTCTGTCGAGTCAATCCTACCAATTTGCCCACCGGAGAGTTTGTTCTTAATTACCTGACCAAACTTTCTCCAGTCGATCCTCCTGGGGTCTCTAAAGGGCTTTGAGACCTCTGCGCCGAGATTTAGACTAAAGAGTATCCAACTGTGGTCAGAGAAGGATCTCTGGTCAGACACTCTCCAGTCCTCCACCCTAAGAATCCCGTTGTCGGTTATTAGGGTAATATCAAGGACCTCTCCCAACCGTCACAGTTCTCCGAGCAGGGGAAATGGAAGGTTGGTGTACTGCCCCTGTTACACACCGATAGATTTGAAGTAATAATAAAATCAAAGAACGACTCACCTCTTTCGTTGATTTCGGAGCTGCCTCAAAGCGTATGCCTTGCATTCGGGTCGCAGCCTATCAGCAGGTTGGCTTTCTTTGTTGTTATGGTGTTCGTCAGATGTTGTAGTTTTTCTGGCGGAGCTGATCATCGGTCATGAGCCATGTAAGCCGATGAAATATACACATTCTCTGTCCTCGCCTGCTCCAGTTTGACCACGACTAGGTGGCTGGAACTCAGGTCCGGGCACAGGAAAGCGTGCAGACTCTTCCTCGCATGAATACATGCTCTAGGTCTATCCTGATCAGCGTCTCCTGTGCTGTGGAATAAATTAAAATATTTCCTTGGGAGCCCTTTGATTGATCGCCTCCAACCCAAAGCTCCTATGTTAGTGCGATGTTGATGTTTTCCTCTAGGAGGAAGACAAGCAGATTAGTCGAGGCGCACTTCGAATGCTGCAGATATATCTTGTCAGGTTGGTTGTTTGCTTGGGGTTCCTCCTCCTTGATAACAACCCGGTTGTCCACGGGAATCCAGGGGTTTTGAAGGCGCAGGGATTGAACGAGCTTGTCCTTATCCATGCGGATCTTCGGCAACCAGATGCGAGCGACCGACCTCGTCGTAAGGGCTGACATTGAGCTACTCTTAGCAACGCATGAACCGAGAAAGTTCCTAGAGAATTGGTCCTCGCAAGCTATAACGTGGAATCCACGGGCCACCTGAGAGGAATCAAAGCAGGGGATGAATCCCGTGTGTTTGCCTTCGGTGTCCAGGAGATGCTCAATAACCATCTCCTACATACCCTGGAAACAATCAGGGGCTGATAATCCCAACCAGATAGACAGGATTGGGGTAACCGTTCCTAAATAAAAAACTCAGGAAACTGAAAATGTAACCGACCCCCGGTGGATTGCTGTCGGCGATACCACGTGCCAAAGGGGAGGCAACCCACGTTCAGGAAATGCAAGAATTTCCCCGCTACAACATCGGAAACGCGAGATATCCTGGAAAATGGACGGCTGGGAAGCTTTGGAAAAAACGCGGAAAATTGAAAACTTCCACGACCCCCGGGTAGTAAAAATGATGAAAAATGCAAAGTCGGCGGATTGCTGTGGGCGATACGTTCGAAAGGGGAAGCGGCCCTCGTTCAGGAAATGCAAGAATTTCCAGGCTACGACGTCAGATACAGAATATATCGTCGAAAACTCACGGCGGGGAAGCCCTGGCCCGCCGTTTGTTCCCGAACCTTCTTAATATCCCGTGCGCCGATAGTGAGGCCTGCTTTGCTACCTAGTATCATCCTGGTTGAGGTGTTGAGGTTATTCTGGACCCTAATTGTTCCAGGACCTCAGCATCATTACGCTCCGCTATTGGAAAGCAGAGAAAGCACTTTCTATACGATGGTAGCTCGGAAACCCTCTTCAGGGTCAGTCGCGCACCCTCCCACACATCGTTCAAGAAGGAGCGCGATAGCCTTGGCTGCAAATGAAGAATTGGGATCATCAGTAAACTGCTACCGCTTTGGTTTGCCCTCGTAGATAAGACTTTAGCATCAGCAGGTGGCGCCGATTGAATGGGATTGTTTCGGCTCGTCCGTTAAGGACTGGATTCCAATAAGGTTTGTTCCCACTTGATTAAGTGGTGAATTTGACTTCATGGTCTTTGTTTTACCGGGGAAAATAAGTCGTTCTCGACAGAGCCCCTTTTTGCCGAGACAAGGCTAGTTGAAACTGGGATTCGCTTGGTACCCAAGCGGTTCAAGGTCACATCTTAACCCCTGTGACCATTCAGCCCTCGATACGGTAGTCACACCTTGCGTGCGAAGAAAGAACTGGTTCAATTGTAGATCTGACTTTTGTCAGCCCTGCGCTAGCACGTGATATGTTCTGCCAAGTTGGCGAGGACTTTACGTACAGCGACTATCAGGTAAGATCACCTTTGAACTAAGGACTGTCCCCCGGAAGCTGAAATTCAAAAGGACACCAGGATGGTCCGCAAAAGCAATGGATGAACAAACATTCATGGAAGTGTAGCTAGACCTGCCTAGCAAACAGGTACCTCCACGGATAGAGCCCTCCATGTTTCACAAATCATCTCTACAGCATGTAACGCGTCGATGCCCAGGAGATGCTCATTCCCCACCAGAAGACCCAATTATTGGTGGAATAGTGAACTTGCTAGCCTTCGATCGATTTGCCACAGAGCCAGATGAACGGCTCAGAGGGCATTAGGTAGGATCGATCAGGGGCAAAAGGAGCATACCTATAGGGAAGCTCGCAAAAAGCTCAAGCTCGCCATCCAGCGGAGTAAGGGGGAATATTTTAAGGAGCTCTGTTCTGAAGCGGACATAAATCCGTGAGGTAGCGCCTATAAAATCGTGACAGGACCATTCAGAGGCCGATCATCTCCGCAGATTACGTGCCCTATGTTCTTGTTGAAAATAATCCAGGGGTTATTTTCCCCAACAAGGGGGGGGGGGGGGGTACAGACACCTTCCAGCGTTCCCTGAATGTGACGCCGATTCCACCAGTCGCCAGGGACGAGCTGCTGGAGATCTGCAGTAGAATAGGCGACAGGAAAGCCCCGGGTCTAGACGGCATACCGAACTTGCCGTGAAATGTAGACCGGATATGTTCGCGGAGCTGTTCGGTTTACGGTTTCTTACCATGGCAAAGGCAAATCGGCAGACGCTGCTTCACCTCCGCCCTGAGAGCAGCGTGAATGTAGCGGCTCGCAGATGTTGAGTACTCCTTTATATAATTCGTAGAACACAGGGCAGAGGTGAGGCAGCGTCTAACGATTTGCCTCTGCCATGGTAAGAAACCGTCATCGCTTGACATTTTTGAATGCTAGCATGTCAGGAAGACTGGGATGCGATCAACTCCATGGTCGTATATATCCAGAGCAAACTGCAAAAGGCAGAGGAGAATAGAAAAGCGCGGCTACCTACGGCGCGTAGAGACGAAAGGGGACCCAGCTAAAATGAGCTGACTCCGCCCTGTGATGTAATGCCATATGGTGGTTCCACGAGGCTTGGGGCGAGTCGGGGGTGGTTTTAGTGGGTAAGAATCCCACACGCTGGCGTGTCCAGGCCAGTGTCTTTTGAAAATTTCCACCTCCTCAAAACAAAAAAAAAGACAGACAGACAGACATTGAACCGATTCTAATAAGCAAATAAAACCTTAAAATTGTCTCCATTCCAAGGATTGGTTCCATAAGTTGGCGATTTTTTTCTTTTTTGAATTAATTTTTTCTTAATTGAATTAATGGGAAAATGTTTTCGACTCAACATGGCAATGCCAGACATTTTGCTTGTTTCCACACATACAAATCATGCGTCTCTCCCTTTCTCCTGTTACTCTCATGAACCAGTATTCCGTGGATGTAAATAAAAAACATGCGAAAGCACGCAAACGTCATTCCGTCAGTTTTGAGGTCAATATTTGAATTAGTTGAGTGGATTTCGGAGCAGTCGTTAACGTCCTAATTAGGCAATGTTGGAAGCGTCCAGTGGGGCGCACGGGGGTAGCGAAATGCGTCCCAACTTGGGGGGGACTCGCTGCTCCGAGTACAATTCAAGGTTGGATTGTGTCCTTGGATCTTCGGGAAATTAACGGCACAAATAACCAAACGCCGTCTCCACCCTCAACCCCACGTCCCAATTGCTCCCCTGTCGGGAAAAAATTCGCTGCCCGGTCTTTGCACCTCCGCCCGTACACGTAAACAAATCCTTCAGCTGCTCGGGAGGGGAAACATCGCAGAACCGGTCCAGCGCAAACAAACAATTTCCCTGCACCTGTTACATCACCCGCGGCACGTGGTTCCGGCCGACCTACCCCTCCGCGCCTGGGGAACGCACTACACGAAAAACAACAAACAAAACCGCCAAAACACTCGCCCCTATTCGCGAAACACATGTCAAAACAAACGACGCAAAACAGCTGATTGTCAAGTTAGACGGATCCTTACATAACCTCATTTGTTTTTTTCGAATTGGAGCCTGAATTGGATTTTTATTTGTTGGAAATTAAATAGAATTTTGTGGCATTTTTCATAAGTGATACACGTGGATTGGGAAAATTGCAAGGCGGAGATGATGGCGTCGCAGTTATTTAGAAATTGCTTGAAATTGAATAGAAATCTCGCGAGATTGTGTGTTGCCGGCAAACGATGGGATCCCAGGAAAGTGACTCCTGCGAGGATTGGTCTTTACCGGAGATACTGCATTGCGGTGGATGCCAAAGATGACGAGGTTGGTATCGTTTCGGTTGAATTCTTCTGAAATAGTTGTTTTCTGATGTCTTTTCTTTAATTTTGAGTAATTTTTAAGAGAATTGATCCGGAATTTTGTGGAGAATGTTCACCTGATATTTTTCCAGAGGAGCCAATTGGGGGTTGCCATTCTATGGAACTGGTTAAATCAGTAAAAACTAACAAAATGCTAACAGAAGCTCATGATCCAATGAAATTTTAGTTTCTGGATGCATAGTCGAAGCCGTCAAACTACTGCTCATAGGGTGCAAAAGTACGGTCTTTCGAAATGGAGGAACTAATTGTTTCTGGCTCCAACAAACTCGGAGATAATGACCACAGCGTTCGAAAAACCTGTGCTTCCTTCATAGCTTAGACAATCATTTATGAAATTGATCGCATGATTCGTTTGGAGCGGGCTTTGCCTTGTCTTGTCTCTATGGTTCTGAGTGTTAGCCGACTTTAAAAGGCAATGAATGACGTCTCGCGGTAGTGGAGACGGAAATGTTGCGTTGAACCATTGGCGGAAAACGCCATGATCCTATACGAAATGAGAACATTTGCAATCGATATAGGGTTGCACCGACCGTGGAAAAAATGCAATAGAAGCTTGGTCGCCCACTTGCCAAGATTGGTCTGAACATGGCACCCGATGAGAAACAGCCGAAACAATGTTTGCGACTTGAGGGCCTCTCTATTCTCTCCAGAGCAAGGATATGACCGAGCAAAATGGTATCACGGATTAAGACAAACCGGCCCCGCTTCTGAATCGAAAGGTTGAAGCAAAAAATAGACGAAGGATTGGAGGGTTCTGTGTTAAAAGCTGTTAAAAGTTGGGATACTTTCGTCTTTGTTGAAAACAAAAACTTATTAAAATCGGATGAAAGGTGGAAAACTTCAAAAGATACCGTTGGTTATGTGGGCTCTTACCCACTAAAACCAACTCCTGCTCCCTCCACTCCCACCGGGGGACTCATATGGTATTGCAATGCGGAGACGGATTAGAATTTATTTTCCACTGACTTCGGGAGTTCAGTGCTTACCGATTGCAGCTTCCCATGTAGCCCTGTGAGCTGCGATTCTTGGGTATTGAAATAATTTGTGTTCTGCATCCTCTGTAATATTCGGCAATTCGGCTTGTCCGCTCAAAAGCTGTGTTAGGTCGAAGCCTACTTCGTCGTTTGGTCCTCTTGGAGTATCCCATAAGATTCTTTGAGGGTAAGTTTTCCCCCAATATATTTAAAATCTGTTGTCTGATAATAACAACACTTTGGCTTTGCTTTGAGGATATGCTTTTCTCTATTCGACTACTTTTCTAGTGACTCTCCCGTCACGCCGAGGGGCTAGTCAAGTGTCTCTGTCTTCTTGACATTTTTCGCCCCGGCCTCCTTTCAGACCGTCAGTTGTTTCCATGGCCATTGGATGCAGCGGTGGAAGCGAATCCATAATGGCGCCCAGGTTCGCGCCTCCGATCCACCGCCACATCTCTCCGCTGCCAGCTGAAACCATGCAGTTTCAGCGAAGCAAGCCATCCGCGCGATCAGTAGGAGTTATCGGACGAATCTGACAATTTGCGGGCGTTTTTTTCGAAGCGGTCGCCGGGTCGAGGAAGGACTTCAGCCACAATGAGGAGACCCACTTGGGTCTGCCTCGAACATCGAACTTGAACGAGTGCTCGCCTCATTCTAGCACTATAAAGAGGCCCTCGTATGGTGGTTGCAGTGGCCTCCGAGGTGCATCCACCCTGATGAGGACCTGGTCACACGTCTCAAGATTCCAGGGGATGTTAACCACCGATGTCGCGTGTCAGGATGGTTATGTCGACCGAAACTTCGCAGCCGCGTCCCTGAGCAGATGCAGCATTCCCGAGTCGCTTAACCTTGCTCTGATGTCCAGTATAGGGTCGGCGGGAGGCGTAGATTCTCCCCGTAAACCATCTCCGCGGGGCTAGCCGCGAACTCCTCTCGCTGGGCTGTGCGGAGACAAGGAGGACGAAAGGCAAGGATCGCGACCACGATAGATCATCGCGAGCCATTAGAGCGGCCTTCAGCGTCCGGTGACAACGTTCCAGCATACCATTGGACTACGGATGGTAGTCCTATGCCTTTCGTAACCAAGGAGCCTTCCTAGCTCCGCGAAAAGAGTAATTTCGAATTGTATTCCCTGGTCCGTGATGATAACGGATGGAACACCAAATTTCGGAATCCATTCTCGACAGAGGGCTTCAACACATGATTGTACGATAATGTCAGACAGAGGTATTGCTTCAGGCCACCGCGTAAATCTGTCGGTGATTGTGAGGCAATACTTGAATCCGTACAAATATCGCAAAGGGCCGATGATGTCGAGATGAATGGTGTGGAAGCGCTTGGTTGACCTAGAGAATACACCTACTTTCTTTCGGACGTGCTTGTTGACTTTGCACTTCAGACACGCGATGCACTGTCAGGCCCAAGATTTTGCGTCCTTGTTCATGGACCGCCAGGAGTATTTATTAGTGACTAACCGGTTCGTCGTCCTGATGCCTGGATGCGCAAGATCTTGTATTGCTTTAAATTCTTCCCTGCGGAAATCGGCGGGAATGAATGGCCTGGGTACCTTATCTTTGAGCCGAAAATAGAAAACTCCTTGATGAGTGTTCGGAGCTTGCCTTCGGGCTCTGAAGTTCTGCGTCGTCTTCTTGTGCCTCGGCGATTACCGTATAATCGACTGTGACCTCCGAGGTTCGAGATGAAGCGTCAGCAACCACGTTGTCTGTTGGATATCAGAAGTATACTGGCTGATATAACTCGGGCTTTTGTCTAAGTGTGAAAGTAAGGGGTTTGTGGTCTGTGAACATAGTGAACGGCCTGCCCTAAATGGAGAAACGGAAGTGTTTAATTGCAAGGTACGCGGCGAGTAGTTCACGATCGTAAGCGCTGTAATTGCGTTGAGCTAGGTTGAGCTGCTTGAAAAAGAAACTTAGTGGTTGCGAGATTTGATTCATCCGTCGGTGAAAAACGGCGCCTACCGATGTATCAGAGGCATCGACGAACACAGTTAGGGGTGCATCTGGCTGAGGAAATGCTAGCAGTGTTGCATCAACAAACTTTTGTTTGATTGTCTCAAAAGCATGGGTGGCCTCAGTAGACCACGCAACCTCACGGCAGTCTTTAGTTTTAGGCCCAGACAAGAAGGCGTTCAGGATCGCTTGGCAAGAAACGACAATAGAGATTTAACATGCCGAAGAACCTTCGCAGATCTTTCACCGTGGTTGGTACTGGAAAACTCTTAATCGCGTCAACCTTGTCTGGGTCAGGTTGGATACCGTCAGGGGTTACTAAGTGGTCGAGAAATGTCACCTGCCTCTGAATGAATTTGCATTTTTCAACGTTGAATATAAGTCCGGCCTGAAGGAGACATTGAAAAATGCACTCGATATGTTCTGAGTGCTCAGATTCTGAAGAGGAGGCGACCAAAACTTAATACACTGAACTTTTGTTTCGTCTAACAAATGTTCAAGTTTCGTAGGGCAGAATGGATGAACCTCTTGAAAGTCTGCGCAGCATTGCACAAGCCGAAAATCCTCCTAGTGAACTCGAAGAGTTCGAAAGGCGTGCAGATCGTCGCCTCCAGAATGTCTTCGGGAGCGACAGGGATTTGGTGATACGCCTTTGCTAGAGCCAACGTCGTAAAAACACAGTAGTTCGTTAGCGAGTGCACAAATGAATGAGTGAATGGGATATTGGTCTGGAACTGTCTGAGCATTCAGACATCTATAATCTCCACATGGTCGCCATTCGCCATTTGGCTTAGAGACCAAATGAAGTGGAGAGGACCGACAGCTATTGGATGGTCGGCAGCCATCAAGTCTTCGAACTCTTTCTTCGCAACAGCCAGTTTCTGGAGTGAAAGTGAGTTTGAGAAGATTGGAGAGCAGTTAGTGTTGATGTGGGGCTGCACATTGTGCTTAACCAGCTAGGAGAAACTACTTTCGGTAGTAATGTTGCGATACTTTCTGAGGAGTGCGCGAATTGGGAGAAAATTGGTTGCGCTTAGGAACAATGTAGCCACACTGACAGCGACAGTGGATGCTTCGCGTTTGGGAGAATAGTCTTGAACTCGTTCAATGGTCGCCTCGAGAAATGGGCGTTCGGGTAGCCGCCCCGCGTTTCACATCGAACTCCGGCGTGTGCTGGTGCCACCGTAGGTTTGCAGATGATGCCACGCAATGTACCACCCCATGAACTTTAACTTGACTCCCAAAAACGCTGGGGCGCGGTGACGCCTACCCGAAGTGTAGCAACACGTTGGCTTACAGAATACGGCCCCCTTAGTTGGTGCAATTATCTGTCTCCAGACCTAGAAAACCATTTTCCCCAGCAGCTAAAATTAGCGGCAGCAAACGTTACGCCCATCGGAATTTATGGTTACATGCAAGTAGACGTGATTTTTGGCTTACGTAGCATCTTTTCGTGGCGCTTCATTTTGGCTGACATCAGTGTCCCCATATCGGCAAATATGCAGCATAGTTCCCTGATAGACCCTATAACCTCTCTTCGGTCGTCTGGGAAAATTTAAACCTGTTCTAACAAAAACAATCTTTCCATCATTCCACGGATTTGCACACTCCTCCAAAAATAATGCAACATTACTGGCGAATGTAGTCTCTCTCAGTCAGTTAAGCGTGATACTCAGCACCACATTAACATTACTGGTTCCCTTATCTTCGCGAAGATGCGTCTTCCATCATCCTAGAAGCTCGCTGTTGCGCGGAAAGAGTTAGGTCAGCTCAGTCATCTCCAGTCCATTTGACCCCAAGCCAAATAGTGAATGGCACCCTTGTGGAGATTAAAGAAGCCTGAGTGCTCAAATGATTCCAGGCCGGTACCCCATTCCACTCATCCAAGACTATGCGCATTATCTGGTAATCTGTCGTGTTTTCTCGATCTTGGATCTCACCAAGGCCTACCATCAAATCCCTCCTCCAATCCCCCCATCTCCCGAAGATATTTCATTGACGGTAATTTGCACACCTTTTGGACTCTGCGGCGCAAACCTTCCAGAGATTCATCCACTCCGTTCTACGTAACTTGGATTTTGGTTTTGGTCGTTTCTTCCACCGAGTCTGAGCATTTGACACATCTCGAGTACATTTTTCAACGCCTCCTTGAAAATTACCTAATTCTCCAGCAACAGAGGGAATTTCTAGGCCATTCCATCATCCCTCACGGCATTCAACCCGACCCAGTCAAAGTGCAAGCGATCGTGAGCTTTCCGCTGCCAAAGACGGTCAAAGACTTTAGGACGTTCTTGGGCATGACAAACTTCTATCGTCGTTTCCTGTTCAAAGCCGCTCACCATGAGGCATTACTTAACGCCTTCCTGTCTGGTCGTAAGACCAAGGATTCGCGAGTGGTTGTATGGCTTGGAGAAAAAAGCATTTGAAACCAGCAAGCAGCAGCTGGTAGACGCTAGCCGTGTTCGTCGACGCCTCAGACACAGAAGTATTGGAGCTTTTTACGGCAAAAACCCTACAAAGCATCCCCTCGTCGGCTTTGGCACTTAACTTGCATCAGCCAGTTCACATTGGACATTCAACATGTGTCCCGTAAAGGCAACTTAATCGCTAACGATTTGTCCCGGATCTCCGAGACCAACATCCTAGCCGCAGTCGATTTTCAGCAATCGCTGTGGACCACAAGGTTGATGCAGTTCTTCAGAGTTTGCAATAGGACTCCAAATACAAGTTTAAGGAGCTCCTTATCTTCGGCTCACATTCCTCTATCTACGGCGAGATCTCTGGAACTTAGGTCATATATACCGGCCGCTTTTCGTAAGGAAGAGTTTTGCTCGGTGCACGATCTCGCGCATCCTTGTATTCGGACAACGAATCGGTTAGTCTTCAGCAAGTATTTCTGGCCGTCCATGAACAGCGTCGTGAACTCTTGGGCCAGAGAGTGCATCGCATACCCTTTGCGAGACTCGCACGGCTAAAAGTATTGCCTCACGATCATTGATCGGTTTACGCGGTGGCCTGAAGCAATACCTGTGAAGGACTTAACAGCGTAGTCATATGCTGGGGCCCTCTGTCGAGAGTGGATTCCGGGCTTTATTTCCCCGCCGTCATCGACCAGGGAGTGCAACTTGAATCTGTTTTCTTCTGGGAGCTCGAAAGCTTCTGGGATTCAAAAGTTAGCGGACTCACAGCCCAATGGGATCCTGGAACGTTGGCGCAGGATGCTGGTGCTGTCATTATGGCGCACGCCTCTGCACAGCCATCCGCAAAAGGTTTGCTGCCAGCCTTGCTCAGCTGGTTTACGGGGAGAACCTTCGACTAACTGGTGACCTAGTCCTTGACAAAAGATTCTGGACTGTTGCGCCTGCTACGAGGGGTCGTTTCCAAATTAAAGCCGCCTCGGCCATCTCGTCACACGTAGCCGGCGGTCCAAACCCCTGCGGAACATGAAGTTTGTAGTCACGTTCTGGTGAGGACTGATGCCCTCCGGAAGCCGCTACAGCCACCATACGAGGGTCCCTATAAGGTACTCGAGCGTGGGGAGCATTCGTCCAGTTAAAAGGATCTTTTTGGACAGGCTGAAGCCTTTCTTCCAGGAAGCAGGCGATTCTGGAAGGAAGCGAGAGCGCCGCGTTTGTATTAATCGCAAGATCGTTTTCCAGTGCTTTTTTCAGGATCATCTGCTTAATTTTCCAGAATAAAAATCAGTTCCGTGTCCTTATTTCGTTGTCTGCTACTTTATTGTTCTCATTCTCATCTCGTTAACTCATAATTTCTGATTCCTTACAGGCATTAAAATTGGATAATGCAACTTTCGACCAATTACGAAGAGAAATTCAAAACAACGGCTTCATAAATCATAAACTATTCGAAAAACTTATCGGCACAACATCACCGAAGGACATCAGCGACGAGGAGGCTGTACTCTTGATAACGAGCTGCGCTCACTTCTTCCCAACTGCATCTTACATGGAAAAGATCAATCTATTTCGAAAAACCTGGGATCAACTCAAAAAAGATATCAAACTCAACAGAAAGCACTACCTCTGCGCCCTTGAAGTATTTCGTGCAAACAAATTTCCCTTTGCTGAGTACCAAATGATGCTGAAGGACTTAGCGTTGGAAATGGACCAGGAAATGTTTGAAGGACTCATTGGACTGGCATGCGAGCATGGGGATATGGACGAAGCGACAACGATCTTGGCTATAATGAAGGAGAAGAATTACCCAATAACTGAGAATGTTTTCAATTCGTTAATTTTGGGATATTCACGATCAGGTGATGTTAGGAATTGTGACAATGTAGTGGCTACCATGGTTGCTGCAGATATGGAGCCAAGTCACAAGACTTACACAGAACTTATCAAAGCATATGTGGAAAATCATGAATCTGATAAAGCGATTCAGTTGTTGAAAGAGCATAAAGGTACCCTTAAAATCGATGGACTTGTAGGGATCATGAAAACTGCCGCCTTACATGAAAGTGCTGATGTAGTGAAGGAAGTTATAACCATGCTTCCTTCCGAAATGGTGGACGTGTTGGAAGTTCCCGATCAAATCCGTGTGATTTGTACGGAGCTCGTGTTTGGAGGAAAGGTAGACAGTGCTTTTCTTGTAGTGAATCATTTCCCGACCCCGAAGTTTAGTGAGAATCAAGACACGGATAAATTTGGAAAATCCTTGATAAGTGATTTGATCCGAACACGTCAGACTCCTGCGAAAACGATAGAAATATGTAAAAAGTTGATCGAATCCGGAAAAAATCAGCGCGCTTTGCATGTTGCTTCCGAAATAGCCCTTCGTCGAGATCCTGAAATGGGCTTGGAGTATTTAAAAGCATTGGGAGAAGTTGAAGAGCTTCGACCTCATTACTTTTGGCCTTTGATTCTCTATCGTGCTGGGCAACAGGGGGAGGTTGGCGTGATTAATGTACTCAAAGAAATGGCAAAGTTGAATGTCGAGATTGATTACGAAACTATGTCTTCATACGTATTTCCCAGAACCTCGGTTACTTGCAAGAATGTAAAGAATGCAATTACCACCTTGGAAGATGCGGGCTTGAAAACATCACAAATCTTGACACCGTTTATTGCCTATTTACTACTCCAACAAAGGTTCGAAGATATTGGGTGGATCCTGCAAACTTATCACTCGAAAATCGAAACGGACATGTTGATAAAATCGTTGATAAACGTTGCCTCGAATCTGCGCGTCGCGAAAAATTCGGGTCAATTTTCCAAAGTCATTGCAATGCTTCAGGCAAAGTCCTCAAACCCGAAAGCCGACCTGCCTGGAGAGGTTCTCTTGGAAATTATCGGAAACAATCGAAGAATTTCGAACCCAGAAGTGGTTACTAATTTAGTGAACGAGTTCAAAATGGCTGGAGTGAAAATGTCCTTCGAGGCAGCTGATTCGTTGAAGACATTCCTTGGGAGTTCCAAAAAGGATGATAATAATCTGAAAGGAATGGTCACCAAAGGATTAAATCTACGTCAGTCGGAAAAGCTTGGTACACATCCTCGTGATATGTCGTTAGAAGAATTGGAATATCATTTGATCGAGTTGGAAAACAAGGGTATGAACACGCGGGGAGTTTTACGACGAACATTGCAGTTGGCTGTTCGCGAAGGGAAGTACCAGCGGGCGCAGGAGATTCATAAGAAATGTTTGGATCTGAATGTGCAGAGGAGTCCAGGAATGATTGCGTCGGTTTTCGAAATGAATGTCAAGTTGGGTAATATGGAGGGGGCAACGAACACAATTCAGGAGTTGAAGAAGGCGTATCCAGGTAAGAGAGAGGTTTTCTATATTTTGTTGGTTTGAAATGTATGTCTTTTGTGCACGCCTTTGTGGAGGGGGTGGAAATTTTACAAAGGCAACGCCGCGCCAGGTGGCAGCCATGTGTGATATTTTTCCCCACTAAAACGACCCTCACTTTCTCATTCTACCCTCCCTTCGCGGGGAGATCGGCGAAGGCGACCAAGTCTTCCACTTCTCGAAGTTCGGCCCGTATCTTTTTGATTATGGAATTCAACGCGCATCACTTTGTCTCCAGGGTCCTCCTCTCTGAGCAAATTCGTGGACAGTAGAATGTGACATGCGCCGGGTCCTCAGGTGTCCAGTAAAATTCAGGGCAAAAGAGTGAATCATTCAACCCAAATCGGTGCAGATATTTCCTGTAACCACCATACCCTGACACGGATTGAGTCAGTCGCCGTGTCGTCGCTGAATCCACTCCTTAATACGGGGATTAGTCTGCGAATCATCCCACCATTGTTGCCACTTTTCCAGCGGCTCCCGCCTTACTGGCTTTCGGGTTCTGTATCCTTTTTGGATAGATTTATTCTTCTTGTCTCGTACATACAGCATGTCCCACTTGCCAGAATATCTATGGGGATCATTCCTCCCGTCCCCCCTCCGGCCACAAGTGATCTGCGACTATATCTTGAAACTGCAATATTAGGCATCATCCGTGCTAACGATAGGGTGGTATTTGCCGCTTTCTCATAGGCCTCATAATCCAGGTGTCCCTTGAAATTGATTTTTGCGTCAATCATCACCCCCAGTTATTTGATAATCGACTTTGAAGTGATGATGTGACCACCAACACGGATACTACTCGTATTACTTTTCTTACGGTTGGTAATCAAGACCGCCTCCGTCTTTTGTTCCACAGGGTCAAGTTGCACTATCTCCTGCCACACTTTAATAGCGCTGATGGTTTCGCATGGGAAGGACAAGGGAATTGTACATTAGGTCCCACAGAAGAGGACCCAACGCTGAGCCCTGTGGTACTCCGGCTATAACGGTGTACTGCTGAGGTCCCTTATTTGTATCGTACCAAAGTGTCCTTTCCGAGAGGTGGCTTTCGAAGAGCTTGGTCAAATAACAAGGACTGAATCGAACGCATTTTAGACGTCCAATGTTGACACGGCTTAACATTTATTAGAGGCCATCGCGTCTCGAGCCGGCTTCAAAACCGCATTTACGGCGTCAATTGTTGGATGAGTTTGATGAAAATCAAACTGTCACTCCGATAGGCTATCCCTTTATTCTAGGATAAGGAGAAGTCTATTGTAGGTGATCCTTTCGATCGATCGATCTCCTACCATGGATGCCTCAAATACGCTGATAAACCAGTTGGGTCTGGTTTTAACATCGAGTTTGAGGGCTCTATTGGGAATAGCATTCAAACCAGGAGCTTTGATGACACCAATTCTGCAGTAAATCTCCGCAAGTTCCTCTCCGGCGCTCCTCTTTATACGGAGGGGAAATGCTCCATCACTATATCAAAACGAAGATGCGAGTCAGTTGTACGCTGTTCGCCAAGAGTTTTGGTCGGCCTTCATGCAAAGTTTCTTGACGCTTCCTCGTTTGCTGATCTGTATAGCTTGCTTAAGCTTAACTCGAAAGTTTGCGTATACTTTCCGTTTGTTGACCGCCTATTGTTGAAGATTCGCCGCCTCGGCATAGCAACATTGCATGCTGTCATTATGCGCTTCACCATTTGTGCATCCTTTTCTGAGGTAATTCAATCGGGATCATGACTTTCCAATAGCATCTCCCCTTCAAAGGTTGCCACGGACCAACCCTGATTTCCAACTCCGCTGGAAGACACTTCGTTGCGTAGGCGAATTTCGATTTGCTGCTGCAAGTTTGTTATTTTTGCCCTGATGAATTCAACTTCAGGAAACTCCATCACTTCTTGGATAGCTGGATTTCCATATATCGGATACATGTGCTGCACAGGCACCATTCCTATTGTTGCAATAAGGCTTGCTAATTATGGCCATCTCGACTTCCTTTTCACGCGCTCTTTCGCTTATTTGGTTCTCGAACTCCGCTCATTCCAGTTGCGCGTTTTTTCTCTTGGGTTGTTCGTTTCCGCTGATGATGTCGTCAGTAACTACCGTGACCGTACGGGTGCCGCCGATGTGGCGTAGGAGCCCGGCAGCATGGTTCCTCCAACTCGAGGCCGAATTCACTTTAGCCGGCATCGGCATCGTTTTTATTACGCGCTGGTCGGGCTGAACGAGGAGACAGTTGGACTTGCCTCCAACGTCCTCGAGGACTGCTCTTATGTGCAATTAAAAAAGCAGCTCGTAAAAGGCCTGTCGGTAAGTGTAACGGCTAAATTTAACCACTTAGAGCTAAGGCTAAATGATTGTGCGCGACCAACTGTTGCGTGAAAGTTGGCAGCGAGCTGCTACAATCTTTGTGGCTTCAGGGGCTTCCGGAGAGCATAAGGGTCACCTTGGCATGTGCGGAGTCGTGGTCTCTGGAAACGTTAGTCGTCATCGTGGACAAAATTCATGAGGTCCACATGCGACAACTCGAGTCAGGTGGCTCAGCTGTAGCAGATAGTGAAAGCATTAACAGGCTTCCTCTCTGAGTTGGTAGAGGCCGTGGGTGCTTTGCGTTCGGTGAGTAGGATTAGATAAATTTTTAGATCCGTCTCCGAAAATGGGCGATCCGTAGGTCGTCGGGCTTTCGGCATGTACCGAGGCATGCTGGTATCATCGTACGTTCGCTGAAAACACTAAAAAAGGTACCAGCCCCTGCAATTTCTCACCAAAGAAATCAGAATTGCCGACCTCGTCGTCTATGACTCCTTGAGTCGGTGGCACTAGCTGGTCGATACAGACGCTGAAGTTTCAGTTTTACTCGTATCCCTTTAGGTCATCAGGAAAAATATCATCCTGCTCACAAAGCACACTTTTCATCGTTTTTCAAGAGGTTTCCGACGCAAGTATTCGCGCACTTCTTCGAAAATACCACATCATCACTACCGAGCGTAGTCTCTCTGTTCAGATGTTCAGCACCACATCAACACTACTGGCTCCACATTTTTCTCTAAGGTGCGTCTATTATCAACGCAGAAGATCGTAGTTGCACAGAAAGAGTTGAAGAACTTCGTAAGCAGGATATTTGCAGACCTTCACAGAGTTATTGGCCTTCGCCACTTCACATGGCCCCTAAACCAAACGGCGAATGGAAACTACAGACATCTGAATTTTCAGACCATTCCAGACCGCTACCCCATCCCACTCATCCACGATTTTATGCACTCTATCGCAAGCTGCCGTATTTTCTCGACCTTGGAACTAGTCAAAGCATACCATCAGATCCTTGTAGCTCCTGAGGACATTCCGAAAACGGCAGTATGCACACCTTTCAGACTCTTCGAGTTCACCGGGATGACTTTTGGACAACAGCTCAATTCGGTCAACGGAACCACAGTACCTACGATCGTGAGTTATTAGCAGCGTACCTCGTAATTAAATACTTCCGGTATTCGCTTTAAGGCAAACTGATCACAATGTTCACGGACTATAAGCTCCTTACTTTGCTTTGAATCAAAAGCCCGACAAAATGTCCTTTCTCTAACTTCGGCATTTGAGCTTTATCAGCCAGTTCATTTCCGACATTCAACACGTGTCTGGAGAGGATAACGTGGTTGCAGATGCTGCCACGCGTTGCAAGGATCAAGATCTGCGCCACCGTAGATTTTCCAGCAATCGCCGAGGCGCAGAAGGACGACGCAGTTTCCTATCTTCGGCTCAACATCCAGCATATACTGCCAGACCTCAGACAAAGGACCAAGGCCATATATTCTCGTCAATTTCCGACAGGAAGTATTTCACCCCGTTCACAATCTGGCGCGCCCAGACATTCACATAATGAATCGGTTATCCCCCGCAATGTATTTCTTGCCGTCCATGAACAAGGACATTACTTCTTGGGTCAGACAGTGCATCACATGCCAGAAGTGCAAACCTATAAAACATTTGAGGAAAGAGGTAGGAGTGTTTCCTCGGTCCACCAAGCGTTTGCACACAACCTACCTCGACATGGAATGGATTCCACGCTTTGATGTGCCGGCAGTTGTACTCACCGACCAGGGAACGCAGTTTGAGTCCTCCCTTTTCTCAGACAGGACGCTGAAGGCCGCTATATTGGCCCAAGACGATTCTCCTTGGTCGCAAGACTTGCCGGTCGTTGTTTTTGGTCTCCGAACAACAAATCGTGAAGAATTTACTGCGTCCCGCGGGGAGAATCTGAGACTCTCCAGTGACCCTGTTTTGGACATCAGGTCGGGACTGAACGCTCCCGGTCCATTGCGTCTGCTAAAGCCGCCACCACCCACCAAAAACGCGAAAACCATGGACCGTTGAGCTTTTCCTAAATGGCATCGGTTCCTGTGAGATTTCCCGACCAGGTGTAGTCACCTCACTAATTAGCTAACAAATGCCCAGTCTGTTAAGCATCGTGCCTTGTAAGTGGAGTGATGCACTGCTTTCAAACTCTTCTTTTTTCAGGTTACTTGTAGTATTAGATACAACGGTGGCCAAGTAATCTACCATCGATGCACTGCAGTCGAGAAATTTCAACAGCGGGAGCCTGCTCGCTCACTCCCCAAAGCCGCCGGTACTGGGGTTTCGAGCCCCAGTACCGTAACTTTTACTTTCTTTTCTTCCTCCATATTGGTTTCTTGTTTTGGGTGTCCTCCCTTCCACGGGTAGGTGTTTTTCTCTCACATACCCGACCTGCGCATATTCATAGGCATCTGCCGAGCACTCCCTTATCTGCAAGAAGGGACGCGTCTGATGAGAGATCTGGCAACTCCGCACAGGTCTGTTTGTCTATCTGTCAGTCTGTCATACACATTTTTTTCAAAAACGGCTTTAGGGATTTACATAAAATTTGGTGGGAAGGTGGAAACTGCGGACGCCCACACATGCGGTGAATTGGACCTTTCTACGTTTAGTTTAAGGGGGCGGCAAGACACACACAGGCAAACACAACCAACCATGACGAATCGGGATTTGAACCCGGGGTAACGATAGTCAGAGGTTGATGCTCCACCAATTCGGCCATTGCACCAATTTGAAATGAACTGGCTTTTTCTAAAGAGTTACGATCTTTTGATTCCGTTCTGCAATAGTTGATTGCTTCATGCGAAACTCTCATTTTACTTTTATTTGACAGGTTTTCAGCTTGATGAACACAAAGTCATTGATTATGCCACCCTCCTTGTGAAAAACGGCAAAATCAAAGATGCCAAAGCCATATTAAAGCAAAGAGCTTCCGCCACAAAAATCATGGGCGGAGAATATGTCAGTAAAAACGTCTGGGAGCTACTAAACGCATGTGCCCACTATGCAGCACAATCGGATCCAAAGAATGACCGAAATCTGACCAGAGACCTCCTAGAATACTTAAACACTTTGGGCTATTGTGCATTCAGCAATGTCCATTTAGGCACAATCATCAGAGAGTATCTACTCAAAAAAGATATTTTCAAAGCCGTGACTGAATTCCGGAGAATAGCAAATCAATACCGGAAAACCCCACTGCAATTGGAGTTGATGAGTGAACTAGTCCGACTGAGCTCTGCACCTGGCAACGAGCACTATCACTCTCTACTGCAAGAAGTTGTTCGTGAAGCGACGAAAATCCACGGAGCCTTGAATACCAACATAAATCTCATCCTGGCCATCGCTGAATCAGGGACACAGAGTCAACTGCGGAAGCTCCTTATCGACCCTCAGTTCAAATTCAATGAGGACAACCTGATGCGGAATTGCGAACATCTTAGCGGTGCCGGAAAGATAAATGTTTTGCTGAAGTTGGCGAAAGCAACTCGTGGTTTAGGGCATATTATCAAGGAGCAGGACTTGTACAATATTTTGCTGAATACTTTTGTTAGAGAGAATAATCATGCGTCGGCCATTGAATTGTTTGATAGATTAGAAGCAGATGATGATTTTAAAATATCGCAGGACTTTGTTAGGAGCTTAGTGGACTTGTTGAAACGGAATAATTTGCAGATTCCAAGTAATGTTGCTTTGCGAGCTCAAGTGATGTAGGTATAAGTTAGTTGCTGTAATCGCTGTCGGACTAGTGCTATTTGTTTCTAGAAAATTATAAATTTTTAATAATTTAATGTATTTTTGTAAATATACAAATTAGTTGGAAAGTATTAGATGGTTTTTGAATCGCAATATTTAAGTTGCCAAAGGCTATTGTATTCCTAAGTACCAATAATCTTCTTTGGGGCATCCTAGCTCTCATTAACTGGTGAAGTATTTTTTTTGTATGTAAAAGGTACCGCATTCCTTGCTGATTTTTGCGTTTTGGGACAACTACGCAGCCAAGCAAAATTAATGTCAAAATCCACCTAAAAGGCATCGATCACCGTCTTTACTTAGCTCAAGCCAAGGACACTCGAATACTCGTCTTCCATATTCAATATACTGTCGCATTGCCTTAACTATTTTGACAATAATGATTGCAACTCAAAACTTGCTACTCCCTAAAGGCTTCCTGTTGTTAAAATTTATTCATGGCTTCATATTTTGAACTTGTAACTAACATCGGGGGCAATCTTCCCATGAGTTACTTTCATGAATCCACGCAGTCAGCCAAGGCATGCGATGTCCCTTCGAAAAGACCATTTTTAATGGTGACTCAAGTGGACCACTCCAGAAATTCGCCGTGATCATGACGTTTTGGCAGCGTCTGCTTTACTAGTTATTATTTATTTACTTATTCGTGGTTCATGCTTTTAATGTAACGCCACATCACTCCGTCCCCAGCTGAAACCGCGGTGGTTTAGCCGAACAACCTGGGACGTGATCCCGCCAATGGAGTTACCGTTCGAATCTAATGCTTCGCGGGCGCTATTTGCTGCAGCTCACCAAGCTACTCGAGTACGCTGATGACGTCTGTACTCTCTTATCGAAGCGTGGACCTTGGCCAAATGACTCTGAATTTGCAAAAGGAGACAATCAAAGTCGCACTGAAGATAAACCCCAACAAAACAAAGGTTCCCCGTTAGAAGGGTCACAGAAATGGACCCCCCAGTTGAAACCGAGCGATTTTAACGAGAGAACCCCGGGCTACTCGGCTGTTGTCAACTGACAGAACTCAAAACGTTCGCGGTGTGCACCCTCGTTCTGGTCCCGTCTGCTTCCTGGAAGAAAGGTTTGCCACTGACGTCTCTGAACGTCCAGTCTCTCTGAGGACTAGTTCGCTGGGGAGTAGTAGGTTCTCCTCGTACACCAGATTAGCAGGGTTGGTAGTAAACTCCTTGTGGACGGCTGTGCGGAAGCCAAGCCAAGCCAAGACTTTCGACCACGGTGCCAGTCAACATTCTAGCATCCCATTAGACTGCTGATAGTATGCGGTTGCCGGCTGGCGTTTGAATCCAAGGAACTTTCTGAGTTCTGAGGAGAGAGTAGATCCGAATCGCATCCCCTGGTCTATGATGATTACGACCAGAACACCAAAGCGCGGAATCCACTCTTGACAGAGGATCTCAACACATGACTGTGGTGTAATGTGTCCTTCACTGGTATTGCCTCAGGTTACTGCGTAGACTGTTCAATGATGGTCAAACACTTCCTTAGGGAAAGCCACCAGAATATATGGCGTAGGTCCCTTTCAGAAATCTGACAGTAGATAGAGGAAGGTGAACCGAAGAGTCGAACTGCTTAAACTTGTATTTGGAGTAAGACTGCAGGCTTTGAAGAACTGAGTCATCCTTCTGAGCTACAGCGATAGCTGAAAAATCGACTGCGGCTGAAATGTTGATCTCGGAGACCCAAGACAAAATGTCAACGACTGTGTTGTTTTTACCGAACTCATGTTAAATGTCTGATGTAGGCTAAGTGGAGAAATTGGAAAGGGGAAGCTTTGTCGGGCTTCTGCGGTAAGTTAGATGCTTATGGTCCATGGACAAGGTGCACGGCCTATTTTCAAGGGAGAAATGGAGGTACTTGATGCTCAGATACGCGGCTAGCAATTCATGATCATAGGCGCCGTAAATCCGTTGGTCGGGATTCAACTGTTTTGAGAAGAAACGCAACAGTTGCCAGCTTTGATTCACCATTTGGTGAAGAGCAGCGCCTACTGCAAAGGGTGAGATGGCAAAAGTGTAGCGTCTACCTGTTGTTGCTTTGCTGTTTCATACCCCTGGGCAGGAAGTCGTCAAGCGAAGTTTGGTGGTGAGCTTCTTTGGGCAGGAAACCACGGTAGACGTTTACCATACCCAAGAACCTTCTAATGTCTGCGAACGCCTTTGGCAGCGGAACAAAACCATCAGTAACATTAAAATCAAAGGCGGCACTTCATGTATTTTTTTTTTAAATTTATGAGTTAAACGATGTACTCGAACGACCGTAAATACATACAACTTTTGTAATAAGATGATGTTTGGTAACGGGATGGTGCTAGGTAATAGGATGATGCTAGGTAATGCGATGATGCTTGGTAATGCGGTGATGCGGTAATGATAGATGATGTTGTAATGTTTGGATCGCGCTAGGTGATGGTAATATAATATCATACTCTATTCTTTGTGTGATCCGGGGTCACCAATGTTAAATTCCCTTAACTCGCGCCTGGGGACTATGCGTTAATAATTTTTTTATCAATTTTTCTAATATGAAAACAATTGACAAAATAAAACTATTTATTAGTACATGTGGATGAGAAAATTAAAAATTAATTCCAATATATGCCAGCACTCTGGTGATTGTGAAAAAATAGTAAAAATTTTTTTGTCCTTTTCTTCACGGCACACTATTGAGGCTTTTCCAGCGGCCTCGTGGCCGTCTGCTCTCTTTGCGGCCGTCGGAGCACGTCGCCCCTCCACAGTATCCTTGTTTTTGTAGACATTGGTATAGAGTTTTATGTTACCCAATGCATTAGCAGCGCCATCGCAGTTTTATCCGAAATTTGGAAATACTTACCTTGACTCCGTGAATTGTTCTTTAAAAATACGCTTGAAGTTTTCCTTGCTTGTCGTAAGAGGCAACCAAAAAGGATAGAAATTCGTGGGCTAGAACTTCCAAATTTCGAATTTTTTCTGCTATCGAAAGCTTAACCACGCTCGGATAGATCTCATGGTTATAACCTTCGGCTATCAAAAATGACTTATCATTGGTTGCTGGAATATGTATCTTCGGAAACGATACCAATGGAGAACAGTACCCAGAATGCTCGGTTTTCCCAATTTTGCGCTCTGGAAAACCAAGTGGTGGCAGACGCGAATCCGGTGTTGGATTGTTGCTGACAGTTACCTCTAGGCGCGCTATTGAGTCCTGGGACCTGTTTATGACAGACTTCTGACTGCAAGATTCTGGCCCAAGTTAAGGAGCATCGCAATGGTACAGTGCTATATCCGATATAATGGGAAGGGATGCACGAAGTTCAGGGAAAGATTCTTAAAGGCGTCTTGGCGACCATAACGATAATGGTGGCAGATTTTTGAATTTCTGGAACTTCTATCGCCTCGCCATTGGTCCCACATTGTTCGAACACAGAGCTTGCTATAAGGTCAATTAGGTTTCAATTGACCGACATTGTACTAGCAATCATCATTATCATCAACAACGGCACAACAACCGGTATCCCGTCTAGGTCTGCCTTAATAAGGAACTCCAGGCATCCCGGTTTTGCGCCGAGGTCCATAAATTCGGTATCCCTAAAAGCTGTCTGGCGTCCTGACCTACGCCATCGCTCCATCTCAGGCGGGATCTGCCTCGTCTTCTTTTTCTACCATAGATATTGCCATTATAGACTTTCCGGACTGGATCGTCCTCATCCATACGGATTAAGTGACCCGCTCACCGTAACCTATTGAGCCGGATTTTATCCACAACTTGACCGTCATTTCGCCGCTCATAAATTTCGTCGTTATGTAGGCTATGGAATTTGATGTTGATGTTGAATGGTCTTGAGAATGATCCTGCTGCTTTTATCTGGCCTCGCACGCTAGTCAGGGTCAGCCTAGTCAGTCTTATGAATTTCGCCGGGAAACCGAATTCTCTCATGGCCATGTACAGTTTTACCCTGGCTATGCTATCATAGGCGGCTTTAAAGTCGATGAAAAGATGGTGCAACTGATGGCCATATTCCAGCAGTTTTTCCATCGTTTGCTGCAGAGGGAAAATCTGATCTGTTGTTGACGTGACAACGTGACACCTCTATAATTGCTGCACTGCGTGATATCTCCCTTTTTATGTATGAGACCGATAATGCCTCTTTGCCAGTCGTCAAGCATTGATTCGCTGTCCCATACCTTGAGCTTGATGAACTACTTGGTGTGATTGGTCGCCTCCATATTTTACCAATTTGGCTGTAATTCCATCGGCTCCTGGCGATTTATGATTTTTAAGCCGATTAATGGCACGGACTGTTTCTACTATACTTGGTGGTGGCAGTATTTGTCCTTTGTCTTCAGTTGGCGGGACCTCCAACTTGCCGATGTTCTAGTTGTTCAGTAGCTCATCAAAGTACTCAACCCATCGCTCTAATATGCCCATTCTGTCGAAAATCAGATTTCCCTCTTTGTCTCGGCAAAATGAGCATCGAGGTGTATAAGTCCGCATCCTGCTGACTTGTTGGTAAAACTTGCGTGCCTGGTGCGGTTGCTCCCTGTACGTTTCGAGTCCACAGACCTCTTGGTTCTCCCAGGCTTCCTTTTTCTGTTTGTGAAGTCGCTTCTCCGCTCGACGGAGTTCGTGATAAGTCGCCGTGCGGGTCCGCATCCTTTGAGAATGTAACATTCCTCGGTATGAAGCATTCTCAGCATCCTTCCGTTCCGTTGCTAGCTTACATTCATCGTCAAACCAGTCGTTCCGACTTTTCTTGCGGTTAAGGCCAAGTATGTTTGTGGCCGTATCAATAAAAACGTTCTTCAGGTGGTTGTGAAGATCATTTGTTGATGCTTCATCTCCAGGATCTCTGTTGACTGCGGTTATTGCGGCATCCATTTCCCTCTTATAGGTGTCGCGGAGGGTTGTGTTGTGGATGGCTTCAGTGTTAACTCTCACCTGATTGTCAGAGGGGATTCTGGGTGGTGTTGTAATTCGAGCTCGGAGCACCATGCCAACGAGATAGTGATCCGAGTCTATATTGGCGCCCCTAAATGTTTTGACATTCAGCAAGGCTGAGAGGTGGCGGCGTTCGATCAACACGTGGTCAATTTGGTTGAAAGTGGTCCCGTGAGGACAGGCTCACGTATGTTTGTGGATCGCTTTCCGCGCAAACCAGGTACTTCCAACAACCATTTCGTGTGACACTGCTAATTGAATGATCCGCAGTCCGTTATTATTTGTATTTTGGTGTAGGCTATGGGAGCCAACGTATCGTCTGAATACGGGTTCCTTCCCTACTTGGCTGTTAAAATCCCCAAGTATGATTTTGATGTCATATCTGGGACAGGCTTCGAGGGTCCGCTCAACTGCCTCGTAGAAGTTATCCTTCACCGACTCTGCAATCTCCTCTGTATCTCTTATATTTCTAAATCTGGCTCGCAAGCACAGAGTGCATAGCCTCTCGCTTATGTTTTCAAAGCCGAGCAGGTTTCATTTCTTGGTTGACTAAGAAACCTATTCCAAGCACATGGTTTACTGGATGGCCACTATAATATATAGTGCGGCTCTTTTCCAGGAAACCGGTCCCTGTCCAACGCATCTCCTGCAACGCATCAGCCTTATCTTGGGACAGGGTATCGGCTAGTTGCTCAGCAGCTTCATCTCTGTACAGGGAGCGCATGTTCCATGAGAAAATGCGCGAATCATTATTCCTTTGTTGTTGTCGGGTTCGTGGTTGTGTTATCCGTGCAGTCCGAGGCTCCTGTTGTGGCTTCGTAACAAGTTGTTTCCCGTGTAGGGTTGTCAGCCCTACTCGTGGATATTAGGTGGTGCAATAAGGAGCTGGCAAATTGATAACATGTACTGATTGGTGCACATTTTGTAAAAAACAAAATTCTATTAAAATCGGTTCACTGCCTGCGTTTTTGCTTCTCCATATCTGTCTGTCCATCACCCACTTTTCCACACTTCCAGAAACGGCTATTCTTGTTGGTGTGAAATTTTGTGGACAGGTTGGAACTGTAAGCCTCTACATATGTAGTGATTGACATCCTCCTATACCACACGCGAAAGAGGGTGTACATTTTTTTCTCGGAGTATACTCATCAGGGGTATCAAATGAAAAGTTTTGATTAGTATTTTTCCTCAGAGTTCTTATCAGTTGTAAATGGTGGCACGGGTTTAAAAGCCGAAAAATTGAAATAATCATGGTGGTACTCAAATAGACCTCAAAATATCATTGTGTTTTAAAAATTTACAGCAAAAGCAAATCGCTGGGTTCCTCCAGGCTATCCCACTTCCAATGGGTCTTAGTCCCTTGAGTCATTTCCGATGAATGCTTTATAAACTTGAGCCTGAACGCTCTTCTCGAGAATGGTTATACGAAAGTGTTCGTCGACATGTGTTTGTTATATCAGTCAAATCGGGAAGATGGGGAGAGGTTCCTAATACTTTTGTTTCAGATGACATTTTAAGAAAATTCACGTGCTTTAGTCTGCTGCCTCTAATAGGAAGGGAAAGGAGGTTGCCTCCTTCAACTTCCAAAACCTCAGTAATACCATTCGTTCCTGCGGGTAACCTTAAATTTAGTCTCTAAAACTGGGAAACCGACGATGAAATGTGAACTTAGTCAGCTCGTCCTGGCCTCCTATTAATGAAGTAAGCTCCTCAACTCTGGTTGTTAAGTTCGACTGACGACGAAGTGTAAATTTGCCTGATTCGCTGATTTAATTATCCTTCAAATGCTATAATAACAAAACATTTCTGCATTAAATTTTATTATTATTATAATTTATTCGTTAAGGACATTAAGAAGGGAAAAAGATTTTTCAGATACTACTGAAACGTAGTGAGTTCAGCTGAAAATGCACACAAAACACTGAGCCGTATATCTAGTGAGACTTCGATATACCAAAAACAGAAAATTTTCAAAAAGGATCTAAACTCAGTCAAAAACGAGGTTGTGAGTGCATCCTCCCTCTTTGTAGTTGAAATTCATTTCGCAGTCATTGTACATATTCAGACTTAAAGGATCTT
This sequence comes from Hermetia illucens, assembly GCF_905115235.1. Classification (NCBI taxonomy): domain Eukaryota; kingdom Metazoa; phylum Arthropoda; class Insecta; order Diptera; family Stratiomyidae; genus Hermetia; species Hermetia illucens. Next base: position 10,934,946 of record NC_051852.1, read on the forward strand.
ATACAACAGTTAAACTTAGTAAACGCGTCAGGACTATTTTCGGACTCGATTCGGATTGTTATCTACTTCTTTTGGATGTCTTTTAAGTAGTCATTCTGCGATTGCTCCTGTGAAATCCTTTCAATAAATTCTTTCGTGCAGCTTCAAGGGTATCATCCTGTCAAACCGTGATTCCGAATATCCAGCACGCAAAAACCGACGTCTATTTATAAGTTACCGGTTAAAACCAGTGCTATTTATAATTACCAGAATAACACTCGTCATTTAAACCATATTTCTCCGAATACAACATCATCGTGTTAAATATGGATTAAAGTGGGTGTAATGCGGAATGAGAATAGTATTTGGGTCGATATAAAAAGATAATTTAATCTGAAAATAAAACAAACTAATTTGTCGAAAATATCTTTTTATTTTGGTGTATCTATTCTTGCCTTTTTTGGTAAAACCTATAACTAAATTAATACATTTGGACCATTGCTCCAATCTCGTAGGATTGTGAAAAGTGGAAAGGAATTCTAAAGTTAATTTACAAAAACAACCAATAGAAAAAATATATAAAAAAAGTTGACTAGAAACTCAAAGGATCTAGGAAGCACTCATTCCAACCCTTGGTAATGCAGCACCGTCCTCCATTTACTACATTTCACTATATCACACTCAGGCTTCATCTCCACTAAAACTAACATTTCTGCTATCACTAAAACTAATACTCGATCGTATTTCAAACTTTCCCTTAAAAATGGAAAAGCGGTTTACAGTCACCCGACCCAGGATCATAGTAGTCACCATGTCTGCAGCGATGCTGCTGTTTCACAGGAGATGCTTCATTGCACTGTAAATATTAGATATTTTTCCGATTAAACAACCTTTTTCCGTTCACTTGTCTAATATCACCAGAATATCACCAGTTTTACTTACAATCACTAAAAACAGAAGAACTAATATCACAAGGATCTTGTGAAGTGGGAACGTGACTGGATCCATGTCTCCCTTCCCGCGCGGTACAAGTCGTCTTTGAGTATAGTACGTCAAGAAACTAACAGAGGATTTTATTTTAAAAGATGGTCTGATGAGCGTGGACTGTATCGACTTGTCTTGTAGGTGGCTATCGGTAAAATGACTTAGTCAGATACCTTAAATTATCAAGTGAGTTCACAAGGAAGATGTGGTTTGGGTAGTACCAGATATATTTTAAATGGATTTGTGTATATACTCTGGCCCCTCCCATTGAATTGATTTATCTTTATTCAAATCATGTTTTTATTTATCCTTATTTATATTTCATAGATGGATAATATTAATTAGAGAATATTCTCTCATTATTTTAGATACAAATTTGAGTTTTCAATAGATTGTTATTTCTAAGTTATCAGTATTTTAGGCTAATAACATGATAAAGTTTGAAAAATGTAGCATAGATTACGGTATGAAAAATGGAAAAGCAGAAACTGAAATTGGAAATGCAACCAATGAGTATCTGATACATCACAATATGAAACATCGTGATGGTCGCAAGTTTGATGGAAATACGCGATTCAAACCTCACTGGTACCGTAGGCTGAATGATTTTTAGTTTGAATATCATATCTCTATTGGAAACTACGTATTGGTCCTGAAAAACGGGAACAACTTAAGAAAATGATACCCGAAATACTACATTTTCATTCCTCGTCGTGCCTAACGAAACTGCTTGGTAAATTTTGCACAATTCTCAGATAGATATCTTACATTTTAGAATTGGAATTCACAATTCCCTCCAAGGGTTATTCACTCTGGGCAACAGCATTCAATGTTGTCGACATTGCAAAGTCACGATCAAGGATACTTTCCGGCTGCCTTATTTTTTCGGTAATGAGGACTATGCCGTCCTCGGCATTTGAAGCTATTCTACCATATATATTTGTATCTCTCCATTTAGAAATGAAGCAGAATGCATTTAACGACCTCTTCATTCCGTAATTGTTATTCCGCCAAAAAATGTTCCAAATGTTTAAAAAAGTGGTAGTCGGTTGGCGAAAGGTCGGTGAATATGGTGGATGAGGCAGAGTCTCATACTGCAATTCGTTAAACTTTTGAACCGTTGTTCTGGATACATGAGGTCGTGAAGGAGTATGACACCATCTCTGTTGGCCAACCTTGGCCGTTGAATACTCAATTTTTGGTGCATTTTCTCGAGTTGGGCACAGTATTTCTGTGCATTTATCGTTTTTCCAGGTGCCAAAAAAGAATAGAGGATAACTCCAGCTGTATACCACCAAACAGTCACCAATACCTTCCTCGGATGGAGGCTCGTTTTCGGCATCTAGTCATTGTGCTGATCGGCGACGGTTATTGTACAATATCCACCTTTTATCACATTGTCACTATTCTGTGCAAAAAGGGATCGCTTCTGTTGCGGGTGAGTAAGGAACCGCAAATTTTCATTCGAAGCGCCATATTTTGCTCCGAAAGGGGATGCGGAACCCATTTGTCGAACTTTTCCACCTTTCTAAGTTGATGCAAGTGCCAGGAAACTGTCGAATAGTGTACGCCCAGTTTCTCTACAATGTCCCTCACAGACTGACAGATTCGACTAGCAAACGCAGATCGTCGTTATCAATCGATGGTCCTGGATGTCCACGTGGCTCACTTTGAAGGTTTACGTCGCCTGACCGGAATTTTTCGAACCACCATGTGGTTTGGTCGCTTACCGTATCAGCTCCAAATGCGCTGTTAATATTCCTGGTCGCCTCCGCTGTTTTATGATCGAGTTTGAACTCATACAGAAAAAGTATACGTTCTTGGCTCTCTTCCATCCTTTCTTTCCTTTTTATTTACTGTTATCACAACGATGGTCAAAACTTAAATGACTCCTTGATTAGATGTAGGAGTATTTATACTTCATTATCTGATACCAACAGCACCAACTCGTGGCGGTTTGATACAGTAAAATCGCAACTAACTTCACTTGATCGCCAAAACGGCCATTTCATATGCAACAACCTAATACTATTTGGATTTAGAAAGGTGACTAATCGCATACCCGTGCGACTATTTGAGAACTTTACATTAAATATTAAGAGATTTGGATGCATATGGACTATATGATCCCCATATAGCTTGGAGAGAGCATTCTATCGTAATCACTGCGAGAATGAGAGAAATGGTCCTTTGACGGTAAGACGAACATCACATACTTCACTGATGGGTCAGTCACAGACGGAGGACCAAACTCAGGAGTATTGTTGGAAAATGTAACAACAAACAATTGGAGAAGTGATTACCGCATACCCTTCGAATTTGGGTCGTTTTGATTCTTTTCTCTAGAATTGACTAAGGTTGAGTATTGATCAAACTGCTCACAAGCTCCACAATGTAATGAACTTCCCTTTTTCCTTTAGCCATTGTCAGCCCATCGTGATCGGTTGCACCATCAAAAGCCTGATCTGGATGCAATCGCGAGGCTTTCAAATCCCCATCCAGCATTTTTGTCGCTTACCATCGACTTCAGTGTTTAGACCAATCTTGATGAGTAAATTCTCGTTAGCGCGAATTTCGTGGCATTATATTTTCTACCAAGCGCTTCATTGACAGAACACGTGGAAACCTAATAGGTAGCTCGGGCTACAGCGTGAAGTCTTGCATCGCCATTCAAAAAAGTATGGTCGGGATGGTCTAACATATTAAAAAAGTGCCAGTAAAGTAGTCAGATATACAATAGGCTGCTTCTGCAATATCGGTTTTGGCGATCCCATCCTATGGACGACGCGGAAACAACGTTAACGTAATCTGTCTCGGGAGACGCCGGCGGTTGTTAAAGATAAATACTATACCGTGGTGACGTTAAATGTCAGGAATGCCTTTAATTGAACGAACTAGGGTTTGATTGAGGGCATTCTGACTAATCTGGGTGTCCCTGGTTACTTAGCTCGGCTAATCGAAAATTACCTTTCGAAGTGACTTCTTTGGTCGTATAGCGACAAAATTAGAAAGGACAATGTTCATTAGAAATTACAGGGACTTATTGCTATCTGTCTAGTCGTATACAACCAGATCCCAAAGATGATTAAATGTTTCATTCAGGGCAGTGGCAATTCATCAGATGCTGTCTCACCTCTGCCCTGGGAGCAGAGTAACCAAAATTGACAACAGATGGAAATCGCTCCTGGGGGTGCGAATTATATCCAACTTAAAACTGCCAGTCCAAGTCACAGTAAAGCTGCATTTTTTGTTTGTGATATGAGGGATCTTAAGTCCACATCCACTTGATGTTGTACCGGCCCAGTTGGAGAACAACTTAATCTCACTTTTTTTGATTCAAGGACCTCTCGTTTTGGGCATAGCACTCAAGTATTCAAAAATTAAAAAGAAAGATAACTCACTGTTTTCAACCTATTTCCACTTTTAGTCACACTGCTTCCAGAGCAGAGGTAACCCAGTGTCTGAAGAGTTAGCTCTGCCCTGGAGGAAACCGTAAGTCATCTTTCTTTCTAATTTTTGAATACCTTGGTGGTATGCCCAAAACTAGGGGTCTGTGGTCTCAAAAAGTGAGAGTAATTTGCTCTCCGTCTGGTCCGGTCCAACATCAAGTGAATATAGACTTAGGATGCCTTATATGCTAAAACCTATACTACCCTTTGACCACCAAAAAAATAATAATAACACGTTTAATCAGTGGAACGGAGTGGCGAATATCCGAAGAAGTATGGTAACGAAAATGGGGGCAATATGCGTGATATACAAATAACCAAAAAAACCTTAAGAAGGAAAAACAAAACAGTCAAACGTGCTCATCTAATTGTGGTATTGATTTCAAATGGTGACATTTTAGACGTCTCAGAGTGCATTAAATTTACATGAAATGGAAAACTTTCATCTTCTATGTCTTGTTAACAATAGTTGGATTTCCTACAAACTTTCCAGAATTATACTCAATATTGTCCCTTATACTGGTATTTTGTTGGGATGAATTTAAGGAGCGTTTTTGGGTTTATTTCTAAAATATAGTAATATACCATCTTTAACTCCATTGGTGTAGATATCGGAATGGGATGTACTTTGAGGTCTAAATTTCGTATAGATCCATCATTGTGATTTTTTTCAGGTTTTTTTCTGTTGGATACATTCTGAAAACGAGACCTTGAAGCACATATTTTTAGCACTTATTCTCCTATTTTCACCCAATCTCAAAACTGGGAGCAGTTCGAAAATTTCTAATTGGGCGCTTTTATTTAATACCCAATATGGCTATAATCGATGAGAAAAAATGTTGTACCCCTGTTTCGCACGTATGAGGAGCCTCCCTTAATCTTAGCAGAAACTGACCCCACTTATTATACGTAAAGGGACTCATAATAATAGCTTCACCCGTTTCCGAATAAATCAAGTGTGAGAGACAGACATACAGAGTACCTTCAACATTGTAAAATGAACAAAAATCGTAGAGGCCCTAGCGAAACTACAGGCTCGAAATATATTATACGTAATGTTGTTGAATTTGTTCTTGGGAGTAGACTGTACTGAGACTTGGAGGATGGGTTGAAAATATTTCTGATAAAAAAACTTGACTGACGGTTTCGTACAGGGCAGAGGCAACTAATTAGACGCTGCCTCACCTCTGCCCTGGGAGCAACGTGATCGAAAGTAACGACAGATGGTAATCGCTCCATTTATATATAATCGCAAACCCGTAATGAGTATGGATTATATTGAAGCGAAATCTGTCAGAAGACCTAAACCGGGCCGAAGTGAATTTATTGTTGAGGATCTGGGACTCCGCGCCCACTTGATGACGGACCGGACCACTTGGGAAGCAACTTGCTTCCCCTCTTGTGGTCCACGGACTCCTCTTTTTTGGGTTAAACTTGGGTATTTGATGAGGGAGCGGACGAAACCGTCAGTCAACTTTTTTTGGAAAGCTTTGGTGTTTAACTCAGAGAAGTCCGTGGACCACAAGAGAGGAAGTAAGTTGCTTTCCAAGTGGTCTGGTCCTTCATCAAGTGGGTGCGGACTCAGGACTCCCAGCATCCTCAATAATAAACAACAGTGAAAATGAAAGTTAATGAACAAATATTTTACTTCCAACCATCCCTGTAATACTTGGGAGTGACAAAAGGCTGAATTTCAAAAAAATATTGCAGCAAGAAAAGTCTCTCCCGTCGTTATAATGATCTCGTGAATACTATTGAACATTGGTGGGCCAAAACAAACTCGACGCCTTCTAATCCCAAGTTTAGTTAGTTCCGTACTACTCTAGCCAGCTTCGCTTTGGACAATTGTTCTTGAAAGTACTCCGGGTATGCAGTGCTTATCGGACAACATCAGGAGAGGCAGCATATACATATACTAACAAGATGTTCCCTATAGACATCTTGTCAAATGAAGGTCGGCGACTCTACGACAAAACGCATGCAACCGGGGAATCTACCGTATTTCGATGGCAGAATGACAAAAGGGGTGGGACGTGCTCGTTGGATATAACACATCATTCCGGACATTCGAAGATGGATTGAAATAAGCCACGGGGAATCAAACTACGAGTTAACAGGTCATGGTCAGTCATGGAGGTTATCTTGCTTATTTATATCGACTTGGTTACGAGGAGTCACCATGCTGTTCAACATGTGGTAATTTGGGCGAGAAAGAATGCAAAGCATGTTGTATCTGATTGATCCAGGTTTATCTCTCACCGAACTAGATTGGAGGCAATCGCAAACAAGCGCTTATCACCCCAAAAATATTGTGGAATTCATGCTGGAGTCAAGGAAGGCTTAGAAACAAATTGTAAAGGAGATCAGAACTATTCATCAACAGCTTAAGCGGAAGAATTCCGAAAAAAATAAGAAAGTGGAGAGGGCCATAATGAGTTGCAATTATGAATTGATCCAGCCTCGCGATGCAATGCTTGATAGCAGTTCCGTGGTGATAGTGGAAGGGGAAAGAGGTGATTTTAGTAAGAGTCTCACATAACTGTCTGGCACGAGCCAGCTTTGAACCTTCCGACCTTCCAATGATGAACAAAATACAGATATTGAGTCGATTTTAATAAGTTCATTTTTGAATCAGGCTCTCACTACCTTGCAAAGGGTAACAATTTTTTGGTAAAGTCAGTGCAATTTTAAATGTAAGATCTTCGCTTGATTCGTTTGATAATGGCGTGAAGCTGGTCATGATATGAAAAGTTCATGAATCTCTTTTATTAAAAAAAAACCATATTAACGTCATTGTAGAAAATCTCACCTTTACAACCACCAATCCTCCCACTAAACAACTCAAACGAGAAACTCGTTCGATAACAACATCATATATCTTACAACACGTCTGGGTGCATCATCATAGTGATTCGCAGCTATCACTATCTCCATTATTGCTCTCATCATCGTCATCACTCTCTGAGCCATAATTTCGTAAAATTTATCGGGACGACTCATATTTCCACTTTTCGATTAAAATGATATATAAATGACAACAAAAAAGATTTATGGGAGTGTTACTCGGGCTACAAACTCCCTGCCTCCCCCTTTCGAATGACAATCAACGAGAGCGCTATCACAAGTATCTTGAAAGACTTTAAGCTATTTTTAAATGGAAATTTAATTGGCGCGACTGGACATTATTTTATTAATAATCACATCATAAAAGTCCTCATTTTCATCATCATCATCATCGTTTTTATCATCATCATATTCATCATCTCGTCATCGACTATTTAAAGGCGTCCAATCTTGAAGGAGTCAACGACGGCACCGTCGAATCTTTCAGATACTTCTTGATACTGTTGAAGATACATAAAAATACTGACCACAATCTTATATTTTCTATAAAACGATGACGTGACGGTTATGAGATGTTTTCAACAAGTTTATATTGCGCCACTCATTGCCGAGTATTCATGCTATTTTCTGGTGATGCATATGTTATTACGCGTCCTCTTAGAAGACGCAAAGTTAGACCGACCTAAAGGCAAATGTCTGGTCTTAGGATTTGTGCCGTAGCGTCTGGGAAATGAGAAATCTCCTACAAGAGTCACGAGTGCTTTTATTATTATTCTTGAAATTCATCCAGAAATGCATAATTAACACGGAAAGGACAATTAATAATTGCAATTGAAATTTGGTATTTATAGAAATGTTTATGTACAAGTTAGTGTCTGTAGCATTATCGCTGCTATAAATATCTCAACCGACGATTTAGGGACTCATGTCTTCCATTCACGAAATGTGCTCTGATTTGAGTGAATGGAGCTGCTTCCTGCGGATCATTAGAGCCATAGATATTTCAACACAATTCAGACGAATTTTCTTGTAAACTTATATTAACTGACCCCAAACCGTTTAGTCTGTGACATTCAAGAATTTCTGTATTTTATAACAATCATAAAATATCCATCCATCCATCCGAAGCAAAAGCCCGTCCCCTCTGCCCTGGAGAAAATGCTAACAGGACCCTAAGCCAAGGTGGAACAGCATACGCCGAGGGTTGCGTGGCCAATGGAGAGGCTTGGTCTTTAGTATGCGAACTCTGACTAACTTAGGCACCTTCAGTTTCAAGTACGACCCTTACCCTCGTGGCCGGGTTATCCAGAGTTGACATTCTTCCGAGACTACCCGTGGGACCAAGACATGGACTCAAGTAAAAAAGAACCATTGAAAAAGAGGCAGTGATGCAAACCGCATCATCGGTGGACGAGCTGCTGGCATCCAGCAAGGAAACAGTATCAATCGAGGAAAGTACAGCCGGTGCCAGCTGTAGTACTGCTCTGCTGAAACCAATCGCAGGGAACTCCCGAGGCGAGGGGGGTCATCGACTAGCGGTTTCCGGCTTGGAATCCACTGCCGTCGAGCTGAGTGTAGCGAGTATCAGCCATAGTATTCCTAATCGGAGACGGGCGACGTTGGGGGACCCCTCAAAAGCAAGGACTGACAAAAAGGTCGGTCCGCGGAAACTGGTTATGAAGCCGAGGTCTCCGGGAGTCCTGCTCAAGAGACAGTACCATATTCTCAGCAAGATTGCTGATAATAAGGAGGCCGGTACTGTCGACGAGTGGGATGAAAAGGGCCTTGTTAAATACCAGGCGATTGTTATATATATACCAGTGAACGCCTGGCAGGCGAACAGAAAGTGAAGCCCACAGCTCTCAATCACTATCGATCCCATGGTCTCAACAGCCGGCCGACGAACCACGAACTGCAAAACCCTTCACCGACGTGGCCAGGAGCCACTTAAGTGTGACGCTGGCTGTTAATTCCGTTAGCGGTAAACTAGCACCTGAAGTGTGGGGCAGTATTGAGGACAGGCTGTCAGAGATTGTCATCGAACACCTACTGGACGAGAAAGGCGAACACATGGGATTGATCCCCTCGTTCGATTCCTCTCAGGTGGTACGTGGGTTCCACGATATATTTTGCGAGGACCAATTCTCCAGGGATTTTCTCGGTTCGTGCAACACCAACTTTTTCTGCTACGAATAAATGGAGAATGGCTAAAGACACTGGAAAAGTTCGTCTACAAAGTGCCGTCCGGAGCCAGGAATGCAAAGGTGAAAGTATTCCGCTCCTCATAATCAGACGGCGATATCGATCTAGTCGACCCCGCCAACTACCTGTTGGAGGGGATGAGGATCGACGGTTTGACCGGGACTGATGGACCCTCTACGCAAACAGATCATACTGAGGATACTGTAGAGAAATCGGCAGCACTCGAAGTGGACCTTAGCTAATCTGCTTGTCTTCTTCCTAGAGGAATACATGAACGTGACACTAGTACAAGAGCCCTGGATCGGAGGCGACCGAACCATGAAAGGGCTCCAAAGCAAATATTATAATTTATTCCACAGCACAAGACACACTGATCGGGGCAAACCTAGAGCCTGCATGCTTTTCTGTGTCCGGATATGAGTTTCAGCGATCTAGTCGTGGTCAAACTAGACCCTATATTTTCTCGGCTTACATTGGCTCACGACCGATTAGCTCCATTAGAAGAACTACAATATTTAACGTCCACCATAATAGTAAAGAAGGCCAACCTGTTGATGCGACGCCAATGCAAGGAATACGGCTCGGAAATCAAAGAAACGGGTGAATCATTCTTTGATTTTATTATTAATACAAATCTATCGGTGAGTAACAGGGGCAGTACACCAACCTTCCATTTTCTGAGCTCGGAGAAGTATGGCGGTTGGGAGAAGGCCCTTGATATCACTCTATTAACCGACAATGGGATTCTTAGGGTGGAGAACTGAAGAGTGTCTGATCAGAGATCCTTCTCAGATCTCAGCTGGCTACTTTTCAATCTACATCTCGCGGAATAGGTCTGCAAACCTTTAAGAGACACCAGGAGGATCGACTGGAGGAAGTTTGGCCAAGTTATCAAGAACAAAATCTCCGGTGCACAAATCGGTAAGATTGGCACGGCAGACAAACTGAAGTCAAAGGTCGGGGCTCTGGAAAAGGCATTCGAAACCGCCTTGAAAGTCTCATGCCCTGCTAACTGTAGCAAGGAGGCACTGCCACCGTTGTAGAATAAAAATCTGTCGAAAATATTCGTTAATATACATATGAATTGTCAAACTCCAACTCCGCTGTTCATTTTAGTTCACTTTATATGATGATGACGTCATACACGTCTTAGAGTGCGATAAATTTAAGTGAAATACACAGCTTTCACCTTCTATAATTTTGTTACTAATAGTAAGATTTTTGTCAAACTTTCCAAGGTCCTCTAGCATAAACTTAAGCGGGGCTTTCGGGTAAAATTCCCACGTGTTAAAGATAATGTAGACCAATTAATAGCACTCGAAGTGCATCTCGGTCAACCTGCTGCCTTTCTCTAGAGCTCAAGACAAATAATGCATTTTTTTTTTGCTATTGCTCCGCCTCATCTAACGTAGAAAAGGCGCTGCAAACCTTTAAAGCTATCAGTCGGCAAACTGAATTGACTTGCTTCCTTCTCTGAAAACTGGCAAGTCCCTCCGTTCACCACTCTGGCCGAAAGCAGTCTTCAACGTCCCGCCAACGTAAGTGTCGTGGTGGCACTAGCTACCATTTGACGCTCTCTCAATCGCTAGGATCTTATCGTTCGCGGTCTAAGTTTGGGGCTTTATTTTTCGGATTCTACCACATATTTCTCGCAGTTTCTCCTCGGTAACTGGCGGTACCACGTAATCATTGTACCGGGCCACCATTTGCCTCTCGCTGCTCCAGTGATAGAGAAGCAGAATGGCAATAATTTTTTTTAGAAGGCGCGGACAGGTCAACTGTAGTGATATTTGTAGCCTTTTCATTACCACCCTGTAAGCGCCACCTTAAGGAGGTCGTAATGTTGAGGGATATGTAAGGCTTGAACGCCGCGGAAAACGTGTCTCCCTCAAAAGCTTTTGGTTTTTATTCCAGAAACTCACGTGGCATTCTGCGTGAGTTATTTTCGAGCCTGATTCGCCCTTGATTTCCACGTAGATTGTCTGGTGGTTACTGTGAGAATAGTCCTCGCTAATTTGCCAGGCAACATTTTTAGCTAATGTGACGCTCACGTATTTAAGGTCCACTATAGACTCAAGATCTCTTGTTCTGAAAGCTTCTGAGGCTCTTACACTCGCAATTACTAGGTTTAGCTTCGCGAATGCTTCGTCCACGTCCTCTCACATTAGTTGTCTGGCCAGTTTGGTTTGCGACAGTAGGTCCTGGGTCGTCTGGCACTGGTTGAGCTTGGTTTGTATCAACCATATCAACTATTTGCCTAAGGGGCTCTCTTATACTGCAGACACCTGCTGCCGTCTGCAATATGCCGACCGTCCACACCATGTTTCCCTTCGCACAGAGTATAATTTATAACAGCTCTAGAGTCCCTGCTGATAGGCCTTTGAATTTCCAGGGCCCCAAGAACCTGGTTCTTCGTAGACATCTTATCTATGGCCTTCCGGATCGAACGAGACAACTATGCGTGAATTGGGATGCAGGTAATCCAAGCCCTACGACCAACGGACTAACTAAGCGAAACTGTGCCCTGAGACATTTCCAATCGGGGTGGGGTGGAAAACTGGTGATGTACTGCAAGGTTACCGTCCAATCAAAAAAAGGCTGGATATTTAAAGTAAGGGTTTTCTTAACGGTTACCTTCCAGAATTTGCTTAGCGTATTAGAGGCAGAGATACTACCGAGTCGGGATGCCTGTCGGGTTTAGTTACCATTCGGCCAGCCACTAGAATATGAGAATCGGCGGTAATCTCCTTCAAGCTTGCGAGCTAGAGTAGGAACGAAATGGGCAGTCTAGGCGAGGTACTATGAGGAATATAATCTACTCAGACTGCTTGTTAATTCTTGACTCGTAAAAGTGCAGATTTACTATCTATTCTAAATCAAAAATAAAACCCGAACACTGTGGCGCATAACCCGGATACATGCGGTCTTCGTGGATCCCTGGTTAATACAGGATCATGTCCGTGGAATTGATATACCTTCTAATAAGCACTGCCGAAGTTTTGAAGAGGAGGGTTCATCACTGTACATCTATAAAATTGTGGCTTGCAATGCTCATTTTTGTCATGCCATATTAACAAAACTGTGGAAGCACTGATCAGGAAGGATAACTGGCCTTATATTAGTTATATTTAGGATATCTTTTTTTTTTGTTCGTACACGGAGGTAGAAAATCTTAGAAGGTCACGTCCGGCCCAGCTCCGCCACCCAAACGCCGGAGCTACAGCGGGCGCGTGTGGGATTCGCACCCATTAAAAACCACCCCCGATGTCTCCAGCCCCAGCCCCACCATTTAGGTATTACTTCGCGGGGTAGGTTTGCTAAAGTCATTCGTCCTTCTATTATTTGCGGTTTTCCTCCTTCTTTGCTCTTTCAGCAATTCCTCCTGCATTTGCATGATTGCGGAGCAAACCGTAAGCATCTCCCCAACTAAGCTGTCCGGGGTCACGCTCCTGCCCAGTACCTGGTTTAAACTCCTCCTCTCCATTCCAAATCTTGGGCAGTGAAACATCACATGCTCTAGATCCTCCGGTATGTCATCGCATCTAGGACAATTCGGAGAATCATCCAGCCCAAAGTGATGCAGATACTGCCTGTAGTAACTACCGGGCCCCGTGAGGAACTGGGTAATGTGGTAGTTGGTCTCTCCATGTTTTCGATGACGCCACATCTTAATGTTGGGAATGAGCCTGTAGGTCCACTGACCTTTCGTAGACTCGTCCCATCTGCGTTGCCAGAGATCATGCAACACTGGCCTAGCGCATTTCTATGCTCTGCGTGCCCCTCCATACGTCTTGCATGGCACAGCTCACTCATTTCTTTAGCCAGAATGACGTCAGGGATCACGCCTGCCACCACCAATATTGCTTCATCCGATGTGATTTTAAAAGCACTGCGAACCCTCAAAGCCATCAGCCAGTAAACCGAGTTCACCTGCTTCCGTCTCGAGAGTTTGTAAGCGCTTCTGCTCGTACATGTGACGAATGGAGCAAGACGGAGCGCACCATTCCGGTTAGCACCAACCTCCGACAATGTTTCGGCAACATTTTTGCAAGTGCCGTGGTGGCATTGGCTGCGTTTTGACATGCATATTCTAGGTGCTACATAAAGCTCAATTTGGTGTCAATTATCACCTCCAAGTATTTGATAGCCGGCTTTGATACGACCGTACCGACCTCCACTTTCACGGTGTTATTTTTCCTGCGGTTGGTTATTAAGACCGCTTCCGTTTTCATGTCCGTGAAGGTCAGCCCGGCCCTTTCTAGCCTTCTCTCTGAGAGGTAGTTTTCCACGAAATTCCCCAAATATCCAGGAGCACCTATGTCAGCCAACGTCCCTTTAATTCTGTCCCAGTTAGCCGAGTTGAATGCGTTTTTGACATCTAGCGCCAACACGGTACAGCAGCCGCCAGAAATCAGTGCACCTTTTGCCAGGTTTACTATCATGCTAACTGCGTCCACCGTAGAGTGGGCATCGGAAACCAAATTGGCGTTCCGACAAACCATTGCTGGTTTCGACGATGGGCAGGAGTCTGTTGTAGATGACTCTCTCCATCATCTTCCAGCAGGCAGATAGGACAATACGTCGCTGGGCTTCCTGGTCGCTTGTCAGGTTTCGGAAGCAACACCAACTTTTGCTTTTTCTACTGGGCAGGGAATATGCCTTCTTTTAGACACGCTTCGAAGGTTGGGCCTTGTCTTCACTGTCAGTTTTAAAGCTCGGTTGGGGGAAATATCCAAACCTGGGGCCTTGTTGCACTGATCCTACCACATATTTCCCGCAGCTCCTCGAGAGTTACTGGAGTTATTATGCCCTCATTTAGCTGGACAACCATTTGCCTTCCCCTATTTTCGTGGTGACGGAACAGAGTGGTAACAATCTGTTTCAGGAGGCGCGGACAAATCACCTGGGGTGATCTCCGCAGCCTTTTGAATACCACTCTGTAGGCCTCGCCCCAAGGGTTTATGTCGGCGTGGTCACACAGCTGTTTGCAGCAGGTCTTTTTGCCATTCCGAATGGCTGGATGCCTCCTCTCAACCGTCGCCACCGTTTTTTCCCCCTGAGACTCCGGTAAAACCTCCTTGTTCGGAAACATGCGGCTCGCAGTTTGCGATTTCGTTGTTCCACCAGTAGTTGGGTTGCCTATTGGGGAGCAATCGCATTCTGGGCATAGTATCATCGCATGCTTCCGGGTTTGATCCGCGGAAAACGTGTCCCCCTCGAAAGTTTTCGCTGTCCAGCCGAGCATACCACCCGGCATTCTGCAAGAACTCTTTTTCGAGCTCAATCCGCCCTTGATTTCTATGCAAATTGCCTGATGGTCGCTGTGAGTATAAGCCTCACTGACATGCCAAGCGACCCTACTGGCTAAAGTGGCATTCACGCATGTCAGGTTCACTATAGACCCCAGACACCTTCCCTGGAAAGTGTACGAAGCGCCAATATTCGCCAATACCACGTCTAGATCCGCGAATGCTTTGAGGAGGGCACGTCCCCTCATATTAGTTAACCGGCTGGCATCGGCCAACGTCCTATTGCATCCAAAACCAGACCGGCAAGCATCTGCTCATACTTGGCGAGTGTAGCGCTGGGTGGAACATAGCAGCTGTAGATGTGGACGCCTTTCACCTTCGCTCCGATGAAGCCCTCCTCCGGGTGCTCCATTATTTCCTCGAAGGCTTGTTCTCCACAAGCCCATAGCGCTGCTTGGCTCGTTTGGTCTTTGACCCAAATGCTAGCACCGTGGTTTCGATATGGCTCACTTATTATGGCCACGTCGATGTTTTTCTCGCGGATGGTTTTTGAGAGTAGATCTGCGCCGCCTCGCAGTGGTTGAGGTTGATTTGTATCAACCTCACCTGCAATTTGTGTTAAGGGTTCTCCGATATTCCGGACACCTGCTGCTACCTGTAATGTGGCGATGATCCACACCCTCCTTCCTTTTGCATAGTAGGCAATTTGGGTCAGCTCCGCAGTCCTTGTTGACATGGCCTTCCACTGTCGTTTGGACTAGTGCATGCCTTCGCAATGTGACCGAAGCCAAGGCATTTTAAGCACCGCTTTAATGCCACCTGTTCCCTAAGACGACACATAACCTAGCCTATTCTCATTGTCCTTGCTGTTAACAGTTTGAGTGTGTTCTCTACTGGTAGGTTGATGATGGCGGTTTGTGTTCCTCTGTAGGCTTTCCTCAGCGTTTTCACCGCTGACTCTTGTAGTCCGGTAAGATTGTACTGCTTCTCCAACGCTTCGCGAACCTCCTCCTTCGTTGTGATTTCATCTACATCTTTGCAGATTATGGTGCCTGCTAGCCCTTATGTCGGCTTCTTGTCCTAATGACATTCCGATTTGGTTCAAGAATTTGTCCGCGGTTACATCCTTGGATTTTTTAACCTCCAGCATAGAACCGTCTAATGTGGCTGACATAGTCTTCCAAGATAGTGAGTTCGAGGTCTGCCTTCACTCTCCTGAGAATGTCGGCGTATGACTCTTCACCTCGTTTAGAAATGATAATCATCTGCGGTTATTTAGAATATTTAGAAAATTAAGCAGGAGGAAGCACCAGAGATTAAAAAGACCTATATGTCAATTTCTTACTTTATGCACTCATAACATATGAACTACACAACAGTCTTAAATTGAACTACTAAACTATGTACAAATATTTAAAAATAACATGGTCTCCCCTCATAACAATAAAAAAATAACTAGGTAAGTAACGTTCACTAAATAATACATCCATAACTTTAAAATAAGGACAATAACAACGACTTATTTGGCCTACATACTATAAAATCTTCCTTCTTTGGAATAGTCATATAAGTAAGTTGCGTTAGGTTGAAGGTTACCACTCGAGGACACCGGGACAGTATTTATCAATGAGGGTCTGGTAGTATGGCCACAATGCTTCGATATCTGGGATGGTTTCACATTTTGTGTACAAATCATATCGGCTGAAATGGAAAAAAAGAATATTTTTGAAAAAAGGGTTCATTAGTCTGGGAGAGTTTATAGTCCCTGAATAAGAAAGGACTAGGGTTTGAATGTTAGGTAGCTCCTATGGTTCCCTTTAAATAAAAAAACTATGAATGAAACTTACTTGAAAGTCAACACCCATTTCTTGTTCTCCACATCTTCTGCTGAACAAAGGTGTTCATAGTCACCACCCGTGTGCCAAGGGTAGAACGAGTGGAATCGTATAATATTCAGTGCATGTCCTGGAAGCGTGGACTTATTATGTTTCAGCACGTGATACATGTACTCATCATGTCCCCATGACAGCATCACATTCTTCAATCCACAGTTGGGTTTATACATTCCATATTCGGTATTATATCTGGTATCATCTCCATCGGGGTTTCCTTCGAAGCTTTCGTCCCTATATACAATACTGTCGGCCCATTGACAGCCAACTACAAAAGTGTCACCCACAACAGCCCATTGTGGTTCATCGTAGAAAGCCATAACTTTCCCAAGATCGTGGATCAGCGCAGTCAGGTGCAGCCAATCCAGTTCTGGGAATTCTTCACGTGCCCGCTCGGCTGCTTGGAAGGCATGAATGATGTTTGGCAAGTCCAAATCTGGATCGGATTCGTCAACTAGGTCATTGAGCTTTTCAAGGGCTTCACGAATTGTCGCTTTGAAGTGGTTGAATTTGAGCCAATGTTCTCGTCGTTCTGTGGAACAAAAAAGTAAATATTTGATTAGTATCGTCATTTTTACTAATTCGGCGAACCTTTTTGATGATAGACTTTGTAATAATTTTATACTACATTTGATAGATAGTGCGAATTTTCGGGGTCAGAGATAAATATAGAAAGACCCTGGAAATGAAGCAAAAAATCTATTTTTCCCATCCAGAAGCCTATCTGCCTATCATCGTGATTGGCACAATTTTACTCAACTCTCCCAGTAGATTCTGCATTTTTTCAATGGGCCTGATAAGCAGACTGACAAGACAAATTAGCCAACCTAATTAGTAATGATATGTTCCGCTCGAGTTGTAATTAGCTTTTAAATGCTGAGTCTCGTGCAAGAATAAAAAAAGAAACAAAGGTCAGTAGAAAATATAGAAAATGATAAAGAAGACGCTAATGTGCTCAGTGAAATTACCAACTGATAAGAGCCCATTGTAATGATCAAGAATTGATCGTTTTGTAAGGAACGCTGTCTCAGCCGTCAACTCATTTGTCAACACTTAGGCCTTCACCGTCTATTGGATCTCAGCGTTAAGTCGTCCGTTGTCACGAGTCTCACTGCAGATATGGCTACAAAAATAGCAGAAAGACTTATTACTGAAAGGACCTTTTTGACCTCTGATGATTCCAAAGTCGGCTCGCTTTGTAAAACGGAAATGATTATATCTGGGTAAAGGTATATAGGGCCTTGAGAGGGAGAGATTTATTACTGATGAATGTGACTTTTGTGCTACGAAAAAAATATACAACGTAAGCCGCTTTCTTATCACTTAACTAATTGGTCAAGTTGTGATCATGGTTCATGAATAGAATTTTTCCATCTGACAAAAAAGTCGAAAAAAACTTGATTAAATTCCATTGCACGAATTCGCATGATTGCTGAAAATAACCTTACGTCAGCTTTGGCGATTCTTAGTGAAACCTTCAAGTTTTACTAGGACTACAAATAAGTTCCTCAGAGCTCTATACTAGGCTTTCCCCATTCCTACTTTTCTTAATGACCTTCCGCCTTACCTCACCTTATCATGCTCATTTTACGTACACGACCTTAATTTATGTACCTCTATTACTTTTTCAACAAGCTGTGCTTCCTTGCAACCTAACTTCTGACAATAATTGCCTGCAAATCCACTCGATGTGTTACTCGCTTAAATCCTTCCCAACATCATTTTCCTCCTTCTCACAATGCGCAGTCTCTATCAGTCTTGAGCTGCTTTCAAGACCTAGGTGGAACTTTTGGTGACACGCTTTGTTTCAGTTACCGCCTCGTCGACAGCGTGAATCGTCCTTCCATAATCTCAGGTTTTATCCTACGCCTCTCATCCAATCTAACCTCAATTCAACCCTCCTAAGCATTTTTTGACTCCCCCGTCAGAAGCGTCCTGCAAGCAGGAGCAATAGCGGCAATAGTGCTGTAATTTGGTCCCCCTTGTGCAATGCGCTTCGGCAAGCGCTTTGTCAATCGTCCTTCCAAAAACTCAGGTTTTATCCTACGTTCCTCATTCAATTTTACCTCAATATTGCTCTGTAATTTGGCCTCCCTTGTGCAATGTAGATTTCGGCAAGCCCGTTCTACAAACGGCGCAAGAAGTTGACTCGGCATATGACACTACGCTGTAGGGACGTCAAAATACTTTTTTATTGGGCAACAGCGAGCTTCTGTCAGTCATCCCCATCAATAAAAAGAAGGGATTAGGATAGCACTTTTGAATGTAGCTCCCAGTGCAGGAACCAAGAACTGTCTCTGAACATTGGTCAACATTTTGGGGAGACCTGCCAAGAAATTCTTATTAACGAAAGACCTCAATTCATAAAAATACTTCTCTTGAGAAAACAAAAAAATTCTTCGTCCTCATCCCCACTTCACATGAGACTAGAGTATGTCAAGGAAATGTTCTTGGCGTTTTAATTTATTTTTAAAAGTCATCCTTTCAGATACTAAGCTGCCGGATTGGGCGTTATTAAACATGATAGTGTGATGGTTCAATTGAGCCGTTGTCCCTTGATCTCATTACCCCGGGTTTGAATCTTGGTTCGTCATGGATGTTTGTGTTCGCCTTTGTGCTATACCTCTGCTGTAGGCTTATCACATAATGTGACGATAAGGAAACTGAAGTGCAGACCCCTTTGAAGTTCAAATAGAAAAAAATCAATACTAGAATAGACTGCGTGGATGAGCTTCAGATCCGATTTGATCCGAAAGGTTGCATATTAGCCAAAGAGATGACAGTTTCGAGAAGAATATTTTGTATGCATCGTCAGGAACGATGTTTTATTGTGTACTGAATCGACATGAACCTCTATGTTTGCATCGAATTTCAACTACATCTATGCACTACTGCTGACAGTTTCCCCGATTCTGGGCCCCCTGAACTTTCTTTCTCCCTTGCTCTGCGACACGTAGTCCCAGAGAGAGTCGTTGGTTTTCCAGAGATATTTGGGCAAGGTAAAGTCCCTTTAAAGCCGATGTCAGTGCCTTTTTTTTGTTATACTACCCAGGTCTGGCCTTTTCATGCCTGAGGCACGCACAATGTACCCTCAATGATGAGGCAGTGAAAGTTGTAGGAATCCACAAATCTTCCACTCCAAATATTACAGTAACACGCATGTTTCCGCATCACATGCTTCACTAATGATGAGTCAGTACCAGCCTGTATTGCATGCGGTTGCTCATAGAAAGCGTCGATTTGCTCTATATCGGAACTGACCGTTAGTGCGAAGTACTGTACCATTGTGATGCACTTAACCAAGACATACGGGGGTGTCGCCAAAATTTTGTATTAATGGATTCCCGCACCACAATTTCTAAGCACCATTACTACCCTTCATGTCACCTACCACTAAGTTTACTAGAAAAATACAACTGCCGGAGGATGGATCAAAGTGCCATCCAGAATCCTTTGACCTAACTCCGCTCAAGCCCAGAATGTCCCGCTGATATAGCTCAAATCTTCGCTCAAGTTAGATAGGACAGATACCAGGGATACCTCATAAATTTCTAGCCTTTCAAGTCGCCTTTTACGATAGCAGGGATAATGTGTGTGAGTAGGCTTAAAGCACTACCTCAATCACAAAACCACACATGCGTACCTAAGATCGCATCAGAATTGTGATCAGAAGCATAATATCGGTTCTCGCATCCTCAGCAACATTTCCGAAGGAACTGCAAAAACAATAACCTCCGTCAGGAGGACTATTCTGAACTCTATCTTCCCCTTCCGTATCCTATCATTTTTATGTTTCCAACAATAATTTTCCGTCTTTTTTCACCTCTCTGCAGTTGCTATGGACTGATGACCTTAAGCTCTTTCCCTTTGTCCCGTTCCCACTTGGACTTTTTCTCCCTCAATCTAACCCAAATATTTTGAAGCCCCGATTTTCTGTAAACTTGGCTTCACCAACTTTTTGACCTAATGTATCAATTCTCGACAAAACGTGCGGGTCGTTTGCATTGACGTTTCCAAGGCCCTTTATTTGATAAAAGTTAAAAATTTGCATTACTCAACGTTTCGCTGTTGATTATTACATTATCGGCTCCCAATTTCCTAGTAGACCCTCCTATGCTTTGTCAGTGGTTTCATACGCTGTCTCTATTCCCTTTTCTCCAAAGGACGACAGGGCTTCATTCCGGACACTCTCTCATTTTCAAACTTTCG
The DNA here is from genome assembly GCF_905115235.1 of Hermetia illucens. Classification (NCBI taxonomy): domain Eukaryota; kingdom Metazoa; phylum Arthropoda; class Insecta; order Diptera; family Stratiomyidae; genus Hermetia; species Hermetia illucens. The sequence goes on from NC_051852.1 coordinate 10,955,754, forward strand.
TCAGCCTCGTCAACAACAGGCTCTTCCTCGTTCTAATCTATTTAAGATACTTTGGTGCACTGGTGCTCCGTAAATTAGATGACACTGAATCAACAGTTGTCACTCGATGCGCTCCTGCGCTCCTTTTACCTACTTTATTGGTGGCTAGCCTTTAATCTATCTGAGCTCTTCTAAACATCTTAGCGTAACCTTCAATGATAAGTCCTCCGTTGATACCAGGACACTGACTAAAATGACATCATCAAAGATGCATCCAGAATGCAAATTCGCCCGATTCTTCTTCCTCCTGAAGAGCTTCCCCGTGTCAATTATTCTACTCAGCTACCTTTCCTGAATCTTCTTCCTCGTGGAGAGCATCCGCACGCCGATTATTCTACTGAGCTTCCTTTCCTGAATCTTCGCGGAGAGATCCAAACTCGTTTCAAGAGTTAGAAAGTTAAATAAACTTCAAAGCTGACTTGTGTGTGCATCACTGGGTATCCTTGGAGCACCTTGCGAGATTGATACCTCTTCATTTTCACATACATTCATTTACGAACAATGGGAAGATCCACACGGCAGGAAAACAGCTTACTCAGAGCCGACAAGACTATCAGACTGCAAAAGCATTGGATGAGTGGACTTCCATAAAAGTATGGTTTGACCAACCCTCTGAAGCAGGTGTCTTCACTGAAAGAGTTTTTCATGTGACCCAATGCATATGACGTGTCCCTGCTTAGAGTTTGCGCACTTCCCAGCCTTCGATCAGCTTGCCACCAAGCCAGACGAATGGCTCAGAGGCACCTATCCAGTGCTGTACAACGAAACCAGAGGGAAAGATTCAAGGAACTGTTGGGAGGCGGACGTAAACCCGTAGGGGAGCACCTATAGAATTGCGCCGCGACAACCTAAAAGTATTCATTCATCCGTTCCTACAAATCAGAGCCCTATCATCTTCTTGAAAATCATCCAGGGGCTATTCCCCTAGCAGGAAAGGAATGCTGATACCTTACAGAGATCTCCGAATGTGAAGGGTAATTCCCGTAGTAGTCAGAAAAGGGCCGCTGGAGACGTTCAGGAGAACAGACGACAACAAAAACCCCGCGCTTGAAAGTTTACTGAATGGGGCCCTTAAAATCTTCTTGAAATCCGGACCGGACATGTATGCTGAATTGTCCGAAACACACATGTCTGAGGGTACATTTCCTGCAGCGTGGAAACGGCAAAAGTTGGTATTGCTGCAAACCTCTATATGTTGTCTCTACGGTGGTGAATTACACCGATGACATAGTACTGGTTGTGATCACAAAGCATCTAGAGGATGCTGAGTTATACTCATGCGAAACAATCAGTAGATAGAACTAGATAGAACATTGCGAACCTAACTGATAACCAGGTAGTCATAATGGGCATGGGCTTGGCTAACGAGGGTGCTGTAAATACCTTTCAGAAAGGGGGGTCAGGCTCGGTTGTAGACCTAACCTTTGTCAGCCCTGCGCTAGCACGTGGTATGTCCTGGTGCGTCAGTGAACGCTACACCCACAGCGATCACCAGGCAATCTTCTTTGAGACATGTGTCGAGCCACAGGGCAAAGAGCTAGCTTGCCCGAAGCTGAAAAAGATTTCAGGCTGGTCTGCAAAATCTTTAGATGAGCAGACCTTCGTAGAGGTGTGGTTAGATCAACCTGATAAGGCAGGCGCCTCTACGGAAAGAGCCGTCCATCTAGCTCAATGCATCGCCAAAGCATGTGACGTCCATGCCTAGGAGGTGCTCATTGGCCAGTAGAAGATCAAACTACTGGTGGAATCATGAACTGACCGGCCTTCGATCAGCCTGCCACCGAGCCAGAAGAGCGGCTGAGAGGGCGGTAGGTAGAGTCGATCAGGGGCAGAAAGAGTGCGCCTATAAAGCAGCCCGCAAAACCCTCAAGCTCGCCATCCAGCAAAGCAAGAGGAAATGCTTTAAGGAGCTCTGCTCAGAAGCGGACATAAACCCGTGGGGGAGTGCTTATAGAATCGTGATGGGACGATTCAGAGGCCGTTCCTCTCCGCAGATCACATGCCCCACCCTCTTGCTGAAAATCATCCAGGGGTTATTCCCCCAGCGAGAGGAGAGCACCGACACATTCCAACCACCTCTGAATGTGACGGCAATTCCTCCAGTCACCAGAGACGAACTGCTGGAAATCTGCGGCAGAATAGGAGACAATAAAGCACCGGGTCTGGACGGAGTACCGAATAAGGCCCTTAAACTTGCCGTGAAATCCAGGCCGGACATGTTCGCTGAGTTGTTCGAAGCGTGCATGTCCGAGGGAATATTTCCAGCGGTATGGAAGCGGCAGAAGTTGGTGCTTCTGCCTAAGCCTGGTAAACCTCCAGGTGAACCATCGTCATACCGACCCATATGTCTTTTGGACACGGTGGGGAAGATGTTAGAGCGGGTAATCTATAATAGATTACTCCCGGTAGTTGAGAGCCAAGGCGGCCTTTCAGATCGGCAGTATGGGTTCCGTAAAGCCAGATCAACCATTGATGCCATCAAATTGGTTACTGGCTTGGCCGAAGGTACAATCCACGGAAAGGGTGGTACCAGCAAATATTGCGTGGTAGTAACCCTGGATATGAAAAATGCATTCAATCGGCCAATTGGAATCTAATTCGGAAATCTCTAGCGAAGGTTGGTATTCCCGCCTATCTGGCCGCAATTGTCGATAGTTATTTAACTGAAAGGAGGCTCTGGTATGACACTCAGGTCCAACAAGGGGAACTCTAGACTGGTATGAGAATGACTTGATAAATTACATATGCTGCTAGGCCATATTGAATTAGAAGGCAGTGAGACAGCGGATGAGTTGGTCAGCTAGGGAGCAAAACGCTGTTAAATGGACTACTAACTCTAAGGTAAGGGGTTTAGGTCATGGCTAGAATGACCTGACTTCATGGCCCATTTAAGAGCCCAACAATAGGAAAGGGGGCGCCCATCAGCGCTCTTCCATCATAAGGTGAAAGTACTGGTTTAGGTCAAGTGCACCTGAAAGCCATAACATTACATGATATGGAGGTGAAACGAGAAACAGAGGTCAAATACTTGGGAATCACGCTAGACCAAAAATTACTCTGGAAGACACATGTCGGAAACACTTGTCGGAAAGCCACGAGGGCTCTGATGACTTGCAGATCCATAGCAGGAAAAAAATGGGGGTGTAGCCCGAAGATACTACTTTGGATATATACTGCAATAGTAAGACCAATGATTACCTATGGAGCGGTAATCTGGGCAGAAAGAACCCAACTCAGCACACAAGCCAGGGAATTACATAAGCTCCAAAGGCTGGCTTGCGTGTGTACCAGTGGGGCAATGAGGACATGCCCAACGGCATCCCTGGAGGTCCTTCTGGGATTAACCCCTCTCCATCTGCACATACAGATGCAGGCAAGGAGATCAATATTCAGGATGGCCGGTAGCATGAGTGAGGCGGGGAGCTGCCTAAATCGAAGGAAGATTGACATCCTTTCTAGGCGGTATCCCGAATTACTGATACCGAGGGACAACATGACAACGAGGTTTCACTTCGATAAGAAGTTTGAAACACGTTGGAGTAACAAGACAAACTGGGAAAGCGTGGCTGCGACATACGGCTTAAACCAGCAACTGATTACTTGGTACACTGACGGATCCCTCACAGCAGAGGGAGCGGGTGCCGGTGTCATTGGTCCAAGGAAAATGTACTTTGAGCCAATGGGCAGGTACACTAGCATATTCCAGGCGGAAATTTACGCCATAGACAAATGTGCCTCCTTTAATCTGCAAAGGAACTACAGGGGGCAGAACATAGCTATTCTCACCGATAGCCAAGCAGCGATCAAGGCACTTAGGTCCAACCAGGTGAACTCTAAACTGGTATGGGAATGCCTTGAGAGACTGAATACACTCGGCTCGTCCAACAAGGTCTGGAATCTTTGGGTTCCAGGCCATGCTGGGCGGGAAGGCAATGAGGCAGCGGATGAACTAGCCAAGAAGGGAGCAGGGATGCCTTTATACGGGCCAGAACCCTTCTGTGGAATCGGAAACGGTTTCATGGCTATGAATCTAAGAAACGAAGAAAAACGGTTGAGGGAACTATATTGGGCGGGCCTACCAGGGATGGAGCAGTCCAGGGTGCTTATTGGGGGATACGAACCCATGCGCACAAAGGATTGCTTAAACCTCACCAAAAAGAACCTCCGAATCATAGTGGGAATTCTCACTGGTCATTGTCGGCTGAACTACCACCTAGGGAAGCTAGGGATATCTACGGACACTGCCTGCAGGTTCTGTGAGGAGGAGGACGAAACCTCTATGCACGTCCTGGGACAGTGTCCAGCACTTGTGCAAAGTAGGTCGATACATCTGGGAGAACACTTAATACCAGATGCAAAGCTGAAACTTCTGGAAGTGGGGAACATACTAAAGTTCCTAACGGTTACAGGCCTGCTTGTGATACTATGATCAACAGGTACACTATAACCAGTAAAAGGGGCACAATAGTTCTTCAAGGACGCGGTGCGACTTTCCCTTAACAAAATAATAATAATAGGTCAAGTGCACAATTCCTTATTCACGCCAGTGGAAGCGAATTCTATATAATCCTTCTGCCATCTTTGGGACCAAAAAGGAAGCGGAAGTCCTTCCCTACGACTTTGGGTACCAACCACTGCCACAATAGGGCCAACTGCAAACAAACGAGGTGGAAGGGGACTTTCGAGAAAGTCTGTTTCCAGATTGTTATCGCAGCTCCCGTGCTACCAGATTAGATCACTGGTCAGGTTCCAATCGAGTCCTCCGTAACTCGGCATTACCAACGACTTATCGGGTACAAAGGTATCCCTCTGGCGATAGCGTGTAATTCCTCAGTCCTATATCTATTCATCCACACACTATTGATTAGCTAGAAATGTGCCGAGGATATAGGATCAACCTCAACTCCTATTGACTTAATGTTGTTTTGTTCGGTGATTCCTGAAGAACAAAATTATTGGGCAATCAATTGAGGTTAAAAACCGATCGAACTCAAAATTATCGTTAACGGTTCTGAGGATCTCCTAAAGATTCGATCTGCTAGGAGGAGAAAGTAGGCTGGCTTCCGCAGTGGTACCTCCTGTACCGACCACATTAATACCTTTCCGAGCATTATATGGAGTTCAGATCCCTGTTTCACATGCTTGCATTGACTTTAGTGAAGTTTTTGACAGCGTCAACAGAGAGTGTTTTTTGAGTGCTTTACGTAGGAGTGGTGTTTTGAAGAGATACTACCATATGATGGCCCCTAAGATCAACCTGGAGTGTGGGAAAACATCACAAGAAATCGTTAATTGTGTGGTAAGAGCGCTAAATGCCATAAAAGTGTTTATGGCGGACACATATCAATAACACACTGGATGACCCGAACTTCAGAGCCTAGAAAAAAAGGAACGAAAAAACACCATGAAAGCCATCGACTTTATTCATCTCAAATTGATCCCTGAATAATCATTAAGGGGCGAAGTAAAGATTGAACTGAGAAAGTCACGATTCAGAAATTCCAAACAGAAATTGAATAATCCATGATAAGATTAGATTCTATCAAGGGTGAAAATATTCCATTTTAGTCGTAATATAATTTGTTTTTATTTACGAGTTCATTTTATAGATAAGAATTTTAATCTTTTCGTAAAATCAGATATTGGCTTAGAGAAGGTCATGATGATCAATAAATACAAAGCTTAAAATTTCTAGACAGTTTACGACTTTCGTCACTCCTCTGATTTTGCTATTGGTTTGAACAAGGGTTATAGAGATTTTACGTCATATAGCCTATGTGACCTTATTCGTCAGGGAAAATTTTTGGAATTTGACTCATCCCTCTCTTTCAAAATTAGGAAAAAGGAAAACTCACCACCTCTTTCTTTTTCTTCACTGAGCAATCCAAAATTATTCAGCAAAAAATATTTGAAACCACTAAGTCTACCGATTTTCGAAATTTACACCGGTGGAAAAATATTTTGACTCCCCTTCCTCTCTAAGTTACCAGTTCCTTCCTTCGGCGAAAAAGCGTTCTCATGCGCTCTTTTCTCTCTCTTTCTTAATTTTACAGCCCTCATTCGTCCAAAAAACTACCTAAATCTTCGTATTCCCTCCTTCCTTCATATCACTGGCCCTTATTCGACTGAAAGGTATTTTAAATTTCCGCTTCTTTAAATTTTCTCCCTTCACTCAGCAGAAAAATGGTCTAACCTCTCTTTTCTCTCCCTTGTCAAAATCACCAACCCTTGTTCGGCGGAAAATGTTTTGAACCTTCTCTTCCTATCCCTTCCCTAACTCAATAAAGATTATTCGACCAGAAATTGATTTAAACCTTCGCTTCTTCGCATTTCCTAGAACCCTAGCCCTTAGAGCTGTCAAGGGAGGGGGAACAGTTCTCTGGAGAGGCCGGAGAAGAGAAATTTTGGCAAAATTAAATCATTTATTCTCTTTCGAATGAGGTCGCATGATTTTCACCCCGGATCCAGGTTTTTCCGCCCTCGACCCGGTTAGCCCTTATTGGGCAAAAACAAATTTTGAACCTATCCCTTCCTTCCTTTTCCTACACCACACGACCCTAGCCCTTAGAGCTGTCAAGGGAGGGGGAACAGTTCTCTGGAGAGGCCGGAGAAGAGAAATTTTGGCAAAATTAAATCATTTATTCTCTTTCGAATGAGGTCGCATGATTTTCACCCCGGGTCCAGGTTTTTCCGCCCTCGACCCGGTTAGCCCTTATTGGGCAAAAACAAATTTTGAACCTATCCCTTCCTTCCTTTTCCTACACCACACGACACCAGTTGTTAATCAGCACAAAAACATTTTAACATCGTCCTTTTCCGTGACCAACTATTTTTCAAAATCGTATAAATATTTATATATTTTTTCGAGTTACACAGACTAAACATTTCACAGTGGTCATAGCGCAAATAAACAAATCCCGTATGCTTCCCAGGGAGACAGGACCAAAAACCAAATATGGCTCTAAAGGTCCACAAAATCCCGACAAATAACACCAGCAAACACTCACTTTTAACGAAATCCACAGTTTGATTTTTATGCATCAAACGATACGTTCTCCTCACACGCTCCTTCAATGGGTCCGTTTCGTCGATACTATAGTCCCGAAATTTGGATATCGGTTTCTCAGCAAAATCTGGCTCCGGACGAAGAAGCTCAGATGGATCAATCATACCAACTGCACCCTAAACCGACACAAAAACACAAAAGACCAGCATTAGACCGAATTCTTAAAAAAATATCCACATTTTTTTCGAGTTTCCCAAACAAAATTTTCACAGGAGTCGAAAACTTACCTCTGGTATAACCTTCATTTTTGGACGATTATTTTTTTTAAAAGAATTGGAAAGGGAAGCTTTAAAACCGCTTTGGGTAGACTCAAACCCTCTAAGTCCTTTTGATCAACACAACTATTCCCGGCGCACTTGGACGACGGGAGACTGTTCAGTTATTCTGAACTAACTGAACACTAAATGGGGTCTGAATTCGCCAGAGCGATTAGTACCGCCTTTTATACGGTCTGGTGGTAACCCCAGTAATCACAATTGCAAAATTTGTTTACAACTGATGACGCTATGAGCTTCGCTCTCATAGCTTCCAATTATTATCACTAACTAATTTTATTTGTTTATATCTATCTACGAAGAGTTTCGGGGGAATCACAAATAAGGGAGGGTGGTAGGCGGGATAAATAAAGATATTTTTAAAGTTTATATAAAATGGGTGGGTTAAGAATTTAAGAAAGGGTGGAGGTAATCAGCATTGTGGTAGTACCTTTTCTTCCATATTTTCTTACATAGAATAGCTTATGCCATACTTTGTACATAACAAGGTTGCTTAGTGTTTTTCAAAACCCCTGAAGTTGGGATTGAAAACTATCTTTTTTTATTTCCAAAAGGAAACGCCACGGCGCATATTGCATAGACTCCTCTGAAGAATTAATCAGTAGAATTAACTATTCAAGCCTAACTATTCAATTTCCAACAATTATTTAGCAATCCAGTGCCCCGTGTTGAAGAGAACAGGTTACTAGAACTGCATAATTTTTGAGCTTTAAACCAAAAATGTCCCAAATGGTCCCCGCAATTGTTAAGACATTTCTCCCTCCTCTCTTATCTCTCCATTCTTCTGTTGCTTCCTTCCTACCTTGTCTACTCGGCTTCATTCCTTCCTGTACCGTCCTCTCTTTCCTTGCAAAAACTCAAAGGAAACAACTGATTCCCGAAATATGGCATTTATGAAATACTGTTCTGTGAATTCCGAGACTTCCGTACACGAATTGGTCCTTGTTATTGAAAATTGTTTGACTTCGGAAGCCTCAGTTACATAAAATTTCATTACTTTCGTAGTCAATTTTCCTTATAACCCGACGTCTCATACTTCTTTATACAAGGTCGACTCTGAGGAAGGACCGAAACTTCAGATGCCCCAGTGTTTTTTTTTTATTCAATGGGTATTTTTAATTTTCCCGGCCCAGTCTTTCCCATTTCGATTGTGGCTTCACTGATCTTCCCTCCTTTGGTGGTGAATTCTGGAATAAGTCAATCTCGCTTTCGTCCTATCTCTCAGAAGCTGCATCGGTATTTGAACTATCGTTTGGTCATCTTCATAGATTCCGTAATACTCAAGTGTTCACCGGTTGTTCCTGTGTGCTCTTTCAGAATGATCTCGTCGCCTTAGCGTGTTTCTACTCTACCAGAACTTCCTATTCTTCTTGCTTTTCATTTTCATCAATTTTTTTTCTGTCAATCAATTTGCTTCTTCCGCAGTAGTTATTCCTAAGGTCGCATCCTTTCAACTAATTTTCATTCGCGCCTTCTTTGAACCTTTACCCCTTGTGAGGTAATTTTGCGTGATGTCCATTGTTTTTAAGTTGGACATCACCCGGCAGGATATGGTCGTAGGGAGGAAAAACTGGGCCCTTAGAGAAAATCCTACGAGTTCATCCATAATTAAATAATTGGTCTAAATTCGTTGAAATTTCTCCAAACAGAAGTCCCGGAGAAAATCCCCCTCGGCTGTTTCACATTTTCCGCCTATTTATTTGCGGTCTCCCACAAAGTTGACCTTCTCCAAAACACCTCACTACTGCTTGTTTGCCTCTTTATACTTCATATTTTCCTGCTGCCAATTTGATATTTGGGACATGATTTTGCTCTAGCATCTTGAATTTTCCACCTGTTGTTTTACAGCTTTACGAATGGTCCACTTCATTTCTCATATGGGTTTCCTTTGCAGTCCTGCTTGCTCCTGGGTATCGGCTTCTTGGTACACTAGGTACTCATTCTGCCAAATTAAAGGTTATTTTTATCTAGTCAGGTAGATGGGTAGGTAGGTATCACTGGCTGCTCCGAGGAGCCCAATTAGCGCTGTGGTGCGCCGTTTGGATTCCACAAACTCTTAAGACGGTGACTGCAGTTATGAAAGCAGGGAGGCAGAGTCCAGCCGGCTCGGATATTCAGAGCCAACCCGTAGCATTCACGAAGGAAAGCAGTTCCCCCACCCTGCAGCTAGAAATCTCTCTGAGATCCCCAAAGAATGGTTACCCAGTGTCCGTAGCCTGACTCTAGCTAGAGCTGAGCAATCGCAGAGAAAATGCATCAGGGTTTCCCTTCCTTTTCCGTAACTTCGGCAATACGAATTGTAGGGTATGCCGAGCCCAACCGCATGGTCCCCTATGAGTCAGTGCCTCGTGCAGACCGCCGTAATCTTGAATGTATTTGCACGCGTCTGGCATAGGAGCTCTCGTGATCGGACTATGTTATAAGTGGGCCAAATTCTCCTTGACCTGCCACACATGGTGAGCCTTCGTCATCTAAGGCCCGCGGCTGGTAGATAGTCTGAGTAGACTCCACCCCTGACAGCCGCCAACGAAACACCGACTGTATTCACCGAAGGGCTGCCAAGAGCAGAGTCTTGCATGGTCAATCCGTCAGTCCACTCATTCCCCTCTATGTTCCTATGAACGGGAAGGTGACCTTGAGCGTGTCGCCCAGACGGTTCAGTGCGTCTCTGCACTGCGCCACCAGCCTGGAGGATGTCGTCGCTGAGTACAAGGCCTCGATGGCCGCTTGGTTCTCGGTCAGAATGGCTATGTTACGCTTGGGAATCTCGCTCCGCCCATCGATAGACTTCCAGTGTCGCGAGTACTTCTGCTTGAAATACACTGACGAAACCTGGAAGACCATACGACCCGGATACACAATGTGTATTCGAGAAAATCCCCGCGCCGCCTCCACAAACCATTTTTGATCCATCAGTAAAGAATACTGAGACATAACCTTGGAACACGCCGCCGGACTTCCACTTTGCCCTGGCTAGATAGTTCACAGCTAAATTTCTCTAGAAATTCAGCTTGCGTGTGGCATAGTCTGTGAGGAATGTCCAGATTTCCCGAGGTACTTCGTCAAGGATGTCACTGTGGCCGTTGGACTTCGCTAGTAGTCTGACGGCATTGCACGCTGTAACGTATTTAATGTGGAGGTCTAGAGGGAGAAGATGCAGGAGTACATTGAGAGCATATCCCCTGGGCTGGACTGCAGAACCCCAGTATTTCCTGCACACGCGATTTGGATCCTATTATGCTTGGAGCTCAAAGCCTGCCACCATACAATAGAGCCGTACGTTAGGATCAGCGGTGTATATCCAGAGAGCCATCCTCGGCCGAAGACCTCATTTCTTTGCAAAGGTTCTCTTGCAGACATAGAAGGCTATACAGGCCTTCTTAACCCTCAGTTCTATGTTCAATCTCCAATTTAGCTTAGCATCCAGGATTACACCCAGATACTTTACATTAGGGGAAAGAACCAATCTTTGTTCATTCGACCGTGATAGATGGAATTCAGGTATCAGGTGGCGAATAGCATCAGCTCCGTTTTGGATGTACTACAGTAAAGAAGTGAAAGAAAATTCAATTTCCTATGAAATTCGACGGGCTTTCGCCCCGCGCAATAATCACATTTTATCCTGTTAAATCTTTCCTGGTTAGTTCGTCAACTTGCTCGTTTCTGGTGATGTTCATGTTGTTGGGAACCCAGAGACTGGGCAAATCGTATAGAAAACCATTCAGTTTAATGGAATGCCGAGACACTAGCTTAAAGGAATGGTCCGTTTTTCTGCATTAGCCATGAGGCTCAGAATAGAGCCCCACTCCAGACTTGGAGTGGCTCATCATTCTTTGGTTAGTTACTCCAGGATATTTCCAGTGTCAAAATTCGCGCTACATGCTAGGGTATATTTCAAATGGTAGAGATAGAAAGAGATGGGGTCGGGAGGGCAAAATTATATGGAAAAACTTTTATTGAGACGGTAAATATGCCGTCGCACTATCGTTTAGGGACACACCTTTGGGAAACTGCAGAAACAAGGCGTTTGCTTGCTTTTAGCAACTGAAAGGGTGGCATGATTACCTTGATAGGGATCCGGCTCTTTGACGTTCTTACCACAAAGCATTGCGGGAATAAATTTAATCGTTCTACGCGAACGACAGCCGGGGTCCATCTTCTTCTTCTTTTTCTTTTTCTTCAGCCTTTGTCCCGTTCACAAGCGGGGTCGGCTCATCGTGATCGGCTTCGCCATTTGGCTCTATCGAATGCCTGATCTGGGTGCAATCTCGAGGCTTTCAAATCCTCATCTAGCGCATCAAGCCACCGATGTTAAGGTCTGCCTTTTGGTCGTTTACCATTGACTTCGATGTTCAGACTAATCTTGGCAAGTGAATTCTCGTTTGCACGAATTGCGTGACTATACCATCGCAGGCACCTCTCTCGCTACTTTTCAACGATCGGTGCAACCCCATAACGATCGCGGATATCCTCATTTCGGATGTGATCTAAACATGTGACGCCACTAGTCCAAGGTAGCATCTTCGTCTTCATTACCGCAAGACGCCGTTCATTGTCTTTTATAGTCGGCCAACACTCAGAACCACAGAGAGCGGCTGGACGGACGACATTGCGGTAAATTTTAGATTTGAGACGTTTGTTGATACGTCGATTAAAAAGAACACCAGTTGTGGAACGCCACTTCATTCAGGTTGCGTTAATGCGTTAAGCAATTTCATAACGCAGTTCTCCATTGGCTGATAGCATTGACCCGAGGTATTTAGCCGGGGTCCATCTGAATGATAAATATACCTGAACTGCAAGTGTGCAAGGTGGATAAAGCTAGAATCCTTGATTTCATCTGACATTGAAAGATTGTTCTGGATTATTGGAATGCAACTCTGCCATCAACGGCTGTTTCATTGGGAGAAGTCCCTTCAATATTCCTATCCGGCAGAGTATTATTACTGAGGATGAGGAAGTAAGAGTTCCACTTACTCCGAGGCGGTTAAGAACAGATTTTTATGTCGACAATTTGTTAAGTGGAGTGAACACGGAGCAAGAGGGGAAGGCTCTCATCGCCTAGATGTCGGACATATTAAGCTCCGGCGGATTTAACCTACACTAGTGGCCATTAAATGGTTCCAGCCTTTTGAGCGACATTTCCGGGGAACTCAAGGAAGTGGGATTGCTCGAGTTCGTAGAAGATTATACGACTACCGCTCTTCGTCTCATATAGGACCCCATCAAGGACGATTTTTGTTTAAAAATGGTCAAATGTGCCCTGTCAAGGAAGCTAACAAATATATGTCTTCCATTAAATATTGCCGGGATTTTCGAACCCTTCAATGACTGGTACTACTGACAATGAAACCCCTTTTGTAGAAGATGTGGGGGGGGGGGGGTGGCTTGGGATCAAATACTGGCACAACAAAGTTATGAAATACATCCGAATTTCCCGATGGATCCCTTACGCCAGGAAATAGCAAGGCGAGCTTCACAAATTGTGCGATGCTTCATAATCCATCCAAATCCATCCATGTACGCGACAGTAGTTTATAGTAGGATTATCAATTGTAGCAGAAAACCGACCGTATCTTTGCTCTGTCTCAGACCAGACTGAAGCTATGGAAAGCCAGGATGACTTTGCCGAAACTAGAACCGAACGATGCTTTGCTGCTTGCCGAATTAATGCATTTAGTGAGGTCGACGTTACATCTAAATGAGCCTGTTGTGTACTGTTGATCCTAGTTTACACTGTTGACATGGATAAAGAAAGAACCTTAACAGCTAGAAAGCTTACGTTGATGTGATGCAAAATTTTAAAATCCAGGGGGCTGCGTCTTCTCCTATCGAGTTGTTAAAATATCATTTGTGGCGGGAAGACCCGCCGTGGCTTCTGGATGGATAAGTCTTCGAGAAGGTGGCATGTTTCACTGACAATTCCGACCGAGAGAAGCTTTTGTTTCGATACTCAAAGCTGGTGAGAATTCCATTTCACCACTCGGAAGAAGGGACACCAGACCACTAGGAAAGTATCATCCTAAGTGATGTGTGCAGTATTTTTAGTAACGTCGGGCGAACTAGTCTATCGATGCATTTCTCATTATCCAATAAATACCCAAAGAAATACTACAGCTATCAAACCTCCTGATTATCAGGTACAAGGAAATCCAGGTGGTTCAAGAAAACTTCCTCTTCTCAAACTAATGTTACTAATTTTACTAATATCCCCACTGCAATATAATATTATATGTATATTCTCATCATCGATATAGGTATACGCCGTAAACCCATGTGTATCGTACAACATGTAAACCACATAATAAAATTCTGCTTCAGTTCCCCACGATTTTCGGAGAAGCTCTGTTCTTTCTCCGCTGCTCTGCGATACGGTGAGTCATTTGACCAAAGTCCATGACTCATGGAGAGAGCAAATAGATGTCATCAGCTTAGTCAATGTGTTTGAGTAAAGATGAAATCTTCCATTGAACCCCTTCACGTTCTCCAGACAAGGTAGTATGACATCTCCGATGATCGGAGCTCTCGCCATTTTGTCGGGTTTTTCCAAAGATAATATTCAGTTTTACACTGAACTTGAGAATTCTGAAGATTTTGATAACGAGAACCTTTGCCTAAAAATAACACCAAATTAATGAAACGCCTGAAGGAATCTGGAAAGCCATTATCCTAATTGAAAAATTTATGGACCAGGCAATTATCGCTGCCTTTATTTGCTTAACGTATATCGCTCCCGATCTTCATTAGATGCAATAAACATCATTATCAGTCATCAGCTACGGCTTCCACTGACGCTTGCTTACAATCTGAAACTATTACGACCATTTTAGAAGCCCATACCAGTGGAAAACTCCGTATCTAATCATATTTCAGGCTGATTAATAATTTTGGTTGAAGCAATTAAACAAATTTCAAAACAACAACTGATATTTGGTGAAAGGAAAAAATGGAAAAATAGGCGCTAAGGCAGTCAGAGTTTGATCAAGAAAAGAGGGATCGATATCGCAGGGGAGAGCTGGATTTATCGTTTTTTGTTTTACCCATTGTTTTCGATAAGATGGAATTCTTTGTGTTGATTTGATAATTAATGCAATTAAAATATATAATACAAGCGAGATAGTCATCACTTTGATAAGCTTAACGACGAGTTTCAGTTGAATTCGCATTACCGCATAGGTCAATGTTGCTGATGTTTCCAAGAGCAATTGGCAATTACATGTAGTTTTTACAAGAGAGCATGCAGTACGTCGACATAGCGCTTCTTAATTATTTTATATAATGCATTTTATTGGCAATCAAGACTGTTGTAAATACTTTCCATATAGGATGAGTTTCATTACACATGTGACCGGTGGGACCATGGGAATACTTGGCATATCATAGCATAGCATGCCCCCTAATTGAATTCTCACTAACCATCAGGAAGCCCAATAGTCTGAGGCATTACAACCGACTCCAATTTGATATCAACCACAATTTTTGATGTCGTCATATCATTTTTCTTTGTTTATAAGTTATGATTGCTTCTGAAAGTCACAAGTGCAAAGATGTTCCATAAATAACCTGCACATTGACGCCTGGACCTTTGGAGCAATCTTGCAGAGTTATTTTTGACTCGTTTACTTAGAATAGTTTAGACACGTGATTTTATTATCATTATTCAATTGAGACCAATGAAGAAATCAGTTGGAGTAGTCAAAACTTTAACGATTAAGTCGGTTAGCGACTAAGGAGCGATTTGGGTGCAAAGTCACATGAGATGCAGTGTGGGAGGACAAGCACGTACGCAAGTGATACATTTCAATTAGTGAAATTAGGTTTTAAATTTAGATTGAGATATTTTTAAATCTGTTGTCTCTTCTTACCATTTATCCTGTTAAATATTGTTAGCGAAGACAGCCGATGACTTTAAGATATTCCCTACTTGCAAGAATTTGAGCCTGGCCTCTGGTATTGAGTATTGTCCTAGATGTCTTAACTGACCTTCCACAAGGGCTGGACATTTCCGCAGAACATGTTTGGAAGTTTCATCATCCTCCTAAATCTGCAGATATTCCTAGCTTCGCCAGGAGATAATTAAACCTGCAATGAGGTTTAAACACTCCTGTGAGCTATTGGGTCCTTATCCTCCTATGAGCTTCCTAGATTGTTCCACTCCTGGTAAGTTTGCCCAGTATAATTCCTTTAACCGTCCCTCTGCATTCCTTAACGTCATAGCCTTTCCGATTCCACAAAAGGGTTCTGTCCTTTTCTGGCCAGCTAATCCACTGCCAAAATGTCCCTTAACCCAATATGGTCTCGAACCCAGAGTATCCAGACTTTATTGTACGAAGGTAACATATTTAGTTTATGAAGACATTTTTACACCAGTTTAAAGTTCCCCTGGTTGAACTTAAGTGTCTTAATAGCCGCTTGGCTGTCGGCCAAAGTACCAATGTTTTGCCACGTATATTTCTGCCTGAAATATGCAGGGTACCCTGTACCCTGGGGCTCACTCCCTCTGTTGTGAAGGGCTTGCCAGTGCAGTGGGCAATCAGTTTCTGATTTAAGCCACAACCACGCTTTTCCGGTTTGCCCTAATGCTCAATCGCGTTTTAGAATTCTTGCCGAAATGAAAATTCGTTATAATGCTATCGGAATACGGCCTAGAAATAATGTCAATTTTCCTTCGATTTAGGCAACTCTTCGCCGTGCTGAAAAAAAAGAGGAGTCAATACTAGAAAGACCACCAAGGATGTCGTTGTGTATGCCTTCATTTGCCACAATGCAGTCAGGTTGTGTAACTCCCTGGCTGTCCCAAAGGTAACCATTGATCTTATGGTGCATTCTTTCTTTATTGCTATGGACTGCAAAACATTGAATCCCTTGTAACATATGGACATATTCTTCCACCATACGTCTTCCAGAGTAGTTTTTGGTCTAATGAAATTCCCATGTATCTGATCTCTATTTCTCGTTTAATTTCCATGCCATGTAGGCTCTCAGGTGATCAAACTTGCGCTTCCTAGTGAATTGTACTTTGGTGGCTATGGTTGGGTTGATGTTTAGCCACGCGACCAGGTACTAGTAATTCTCAATCCGTTTTATAGACAGGCAGAGGATATTGTCCTTTCCTCGGCTAGAGCGTTTTAAAGCCTTGATGCTTCTGTGGCTCATTTCATCCATTCACGGAATTTCTTGCAGCTGTTTCACTTTGCTTCTCTGATCCCGTTGATGTACATCTTCAGCGCATTTTTGTCCTTCGGCCAATCTCCGATGTATTTCGCCCTCTCGAAAAGTTTCCTTTCCTCTGTCTGTTCTCCTTCTGGCTGGGTTGCTGTTGTGGTACCCATCAATATCGACTCTGTTGAGGTGTTCCACCAGTTACAATTCAGCCCTTATATCACCGCCCACATCTAGATGTTATTGCATGGTGCCTTATAAAGAAGTCCCAATTTGTTTGGTATTCCTTACAATTTTTTCTATTTAAGAGTTGTTCTTAATGTCGTGACTGATTATTCCGTGATCCCACATAGAAGGTTCTTCCGACATCGTCCTCTTTTTCACCAATCCATTCATAAAAGCATTTTCGAGGGTTATGTCTAATACTTCTTGCCTGATGTTGGTTATGAATTTGGGCGTGTTCCCCAAATTGTACATTTTTCACCTATTGGAGGAAGGGAGTTGTTAGTTCAGGGAACTTCTCGCCATCCGGTCGAATTCAATCTTCTTTGCAATAAGAAGAACCCGAACATAATGCGCAACCCGACTTCAGCTATCAGCGTTCTTCAGCAACTTTCTGACAATATTGTCTAGAGAGAGCTCCCCTGTGTTTGCATAAAGCTGCTGACGAAAACCATCTCACCTTTTGCAAGAGAAAAAGATGTATTCAGCGTCGTCCGCCACTCCATTGCAGAACACACCATCAGGAGATCGCGCCTCCCCAATCCTGTGCAGGTAAGACTGAAAACCTCCGCTTAGGAGCTGGGTCAGGAAGTATTCAATTTTACCGTGCGTTCGGTTCAGCCACGGGTTTAAATTGTCGATGAGCCGCGCAGTCCATCTGCCTTTTGGCTTATTTTGCCAAAGGCGTTGCCACTCAGTAAGGGTGCGTTGACGTTTTTCACGGGCAACCATTTGTTTTAAGTTTTCGCCCTTACCGCGGTGGATAGCTTTACGCTTCTTGAAAAGGAGGGCGGCGTGTATCACTCCTGCGATCACCATTACGGCCGGTTCTGAGACAGTTCGATAACCTCTGCAGTTCGCCTCTCTGCACTTGAACAAAGCACTTACGATGCACCACCTTGTCAAGGACATCAGCCCATATCTCCGCGCCATAGAGCAATACGGACTGCACTGCTCCCATCAAAAAACGTTTCCTAGTAGATAAAGGGCGCCCAACATTCGCCATTAGCAGACTCAAGACCAAGACTCCAGCTGCAGGCCTGTCCGCTGCTGCTTTAATTTGCCCGAAGAAGGTATTTAACAGCAGGTTTTGACTCTATAGTCAACTCGCAGGTTTGGGATTCTCCTTTTGATCAACACGACTACTTGCATTTTTTTCCAGCGCAGGCTGAAACCAAAAGCATGACAGACATCCGCTTACCCGTCGCATCAATATGCCAAGTATGCTTTGCGCCTGTTCAATAGTGCGTCCGGAAACAAGTGCCGCAACGTCGTCTGCTTAACTTACGAGTCGCGACTCTTTGGGCATATCGAGTCTCAGCAGACTATCGTAGGAAGCGTTCCAGAGGTCCGGCCCTAGGATGGATCCCAGTGCTACTCCCGAAGTGATTTCCATCCTCCTCTGGCCCTCTAACGTCTCATAGAGCAAAGAGCGGTCCTTTAGATAATCCCTCAATATCCACCAGAGAATGAGTTTTCTAATGTGCCTAGCATATCTTTCCATCTTCCGGAATTGAAGGCATTTCTGACATCAAGCTTTATGAGAAGCACTATTTG
Organism: Hermetia illucens; assembly: GCF_905115235.1. Classification (NCBI taxonomy): domain Eukaryota; kingdom Metazoa; phylum Arthropoda; class Insecta; order Diptera; family Stratiomyidae; genus Hermetia; species Hermetia illucens. Next base: position 10,974,075 of record NC_051852.1, read on the forward strand.
TCGAGATCGACGGTTATGTGCCTCGGCTCGATGAACCGCGTCCATGACATCCCTAACAGCATCCACCGTGGATCTTCCTGTTCTCAATTCGAACTGCCTTGGGGATAAGTCCCCAACAGCGTGCATCGTTTCAGTCTACTCCTGATGAGCTTTTCAAGCACTTTTCGGGTCATGTGAAGCATACACAGCGGTGTGTTCTGCGTCACGCAGTTTACCAATCAGCAATCAGAATTGCTCGAAAGTTTATCCTGTTGAAAGCGAACTTAACGCTCCATGGGTAGCATAGCTACCCAACGCTCTTCTCAAGACTGAGTCGACTGCACTTCTATTTTGAATTCGGGTCCTGTCGTTGAAGGCTTAGGCCTATCGCGGTCCTTCTTGAGAGCCTCTTTTTTATTTTTAGTTCTCAAAATTCTCCTGATGTTTTTTTCAGTCCACACAACATAATATTCCATCCTAAGACAATTAGCATTTTATGAATTCATTTGCTTCCACCTGAAAAGATCGAGCTGGTATCCTCTAGTAGGCGTCGAGACGTGGTAAACTCTATATATATTGATGGACGGCGGAAAATGCAGAGCGCCGGAAGAAGTGCCACAAACTCCGCCAGTTAATTAGGCATGTACCACAACGACAGAGTGTAGATCAGCCAAAAGAAGGCTCCGCAGCACAATAAACCAAAGCAAAGCAGAGCTGGCAGGACGAGGTGAATGGGAACCCAGTAGCTCGAATAATCGGGGTTCTGTGTAAACCCTGCTCACCTAAGGCCGAACAGATGGACAGCACTGTATGGGCACTAACCACTGCGCACCCCTTTGGGTTGTTGACAGCAGCGCGGAAGGCGCGGATCACTATCCAATTTTCCCTATAAAAGAGTTCGAAGAGACAGCCCTCCCTATAAAAAACAGGAAGGCAACAGGACCCAATTGTATCCCACCTGTGCCTGAAAGGGGGCATTTTTCCTCTTCGTTGGAAGGTGATGTGATTTACACTGATTAGCAAAAGAAAAGACGATCCTGTGCTGACGTTTTCATGTCAACCACTTTGTATGCTTGACACTACTGGGAAAACGCTCGAAAAACTCATCAGATGTAGATTCGCTGAAGTGATATGTGCTGACGGAAACTTATTACCACGGCAGTTCGGTTTTAGAGAAAGAGAGTTTAGAGAAATCCACAATGGCTGTTGTCACGCAAGTCGTGCACGCCGTTCATCGAGCGGAGGCACTTCGTAGCGCTTGACGTCAGAAATGCCTTTAATTTCGTAAGATGAAAAGACACTCTAGGCACATTAGACAATACTTTCCACTCACCGAGCTATCTCTTGCGGATATTGAGAGATTATCTGAGGAACCACTCCCTGCTCTATGAGACACTAGAGGATCAAAGGATGGAGGTCACGTCAAAGGTAATGCAGGGATCCATCCTAAGGCCGGACCTCCGGAACGCTTCCTACGATAGTTTGCTAAGACTCGACTTGTAAGAAAAATCGCGCCTAGTTGGCTATACAGATGATGTTGCGGCATTTGTTGCTGGGCGCACTTTCGAACAGGTGCAAAGCAAATTTGGCTATTGATGCGACCGATAAGCGGATGGATGACTGTTCATGGTTTCAACCTGGCACTGGAAAAAAACCAAAGTAGTCATACTGACTAAAAAGAGAATCCGAACTCTACGTCCCATATTGATGTGCGAGTTGATAATCGAGTCAAAACCAACGGTTAAGTACATTGGACTGATGCTTGACGCAAACCTCTACCGAACTAGTAGCACGGAGTATGGCACCCGAAGATCTCTATTCGCTTGAACGTAACCACACGGCATGAAACTCCCACTAGCGAGCCAACCACTATAACCGAGCTGAATGCACATGAGACAGGAATTCTCTTGAGACATGTGAATTCAGTGGCTATCCCAGTTCCCATGATACCAGTATATCCCTGGTAAGTTTTCGTGATCAATTGCCACTTCAGATGAGTCCACATGCAGAATCGGGTCTGATCGCCCTAATTGGCCTTTGGAGCATTCGCCTACTGCATCACGACGAGCCAATCAAAGTGAACACAGCGTTTCCCGGTCCCACTACTACTACTACTACTCGGCTACTTGATTTTGGTTTGACCGACAGGATAGTTCCCCGTCTTCCTCACCACCACCTCAGCAAGTACTAAGATGTAAAGCTGAACCGGCCATGGTGGTAATCGTGGGAGTGATTTCCGTTGCCCTTCTTGCTAAGAAGTGTGAAACCATATTCAAGTGTAATGGAAGTGGTTGTTCGTGAAGAATGGCAACGTATACTAAGTTAGTGGCAACTCTCTTGGCAAAAGGGGAAAAGGAGCAGATGGATTGCGTGGCTCATTGGAAACTTAGGTGCGGAAGCATGGTGCGACTGACTATTCCCTCACTCAGGTCCTAAGTGGGCCAACAACAACAACAGGACCTGCTTAAGACTATCTCTTAATTGTGTGTTTTGCAATGAGATTGTGGACGTCTATCACGCCTTTTTTTCTTCTGGAAAATGGGGTGGGATTCGTCAATGACTTTGTTTAAACGCAGGGGATCTCTCCAGACAATATTGTCGAGGAGGTGCTGAGGAGCGCTGACAGGTGGGGGCGTGTTGCGCATTACGTTCGGGTTCTTCTCATTGCAAAGGAGATAGAGAGCTTGACTGTTAGAGAGGCCGGTTGGTAGAGGCTTCCTTGAACTAACAGTTCCCCTCCTATTGGTGAAAGGAATTCCCTGACTTGAAGGTTTCCTAAGGGGGGAGAGCTCGGGGGCTTGTCCGAAGTAATGTGACAAACAGTTCCAGGCTAGCTCTCTATGATGTTGGGGGAAATGTTTAGTTGGTAGTTCAACACTTTTTGCGTAACTCGATTCACCTACTACCTCCACACACCGGTCCTAATCACCGCGGAAAGCATTGCCCACTACAGATGTGTTCGTCTTACGCTTTTGAACACATTATCGCTGACTGCGGATCTTACCGGATTTACTCAAGACTTCGTTTCCTTGCGTCCAGTTTTTCTGGGCATTATCACACCTGGTGGACCATGTTCTTATTCTCAATGAGCTGTCTTTCGGTAGTGCCCCCCTTCCTTAGTGACTGAAGTTGATTCCTGTCGAGTCTGCCTCTCCCGCTTTCTGGTCGATTTAGGCAGTGTTTCCATGGGAGGGCCGGCTGTAGTTGGTAGTGTCCGGTTTAAATGGCAAAAAGTTTTTAGCTTAGATTCTAAATCATTAGAGTCCCAATTCGTGTCTTAAGTTCGAATTGGAGCACCCAGTGGTCTTTCTTAAACCTGTTCAGCCATGAGTCAACTTTCAATGTCATTAATATTCAATTATCTCTTAAATTGCGCCCCTTATCAATCTTAACTTTTATACGTCTATCAGCTGCTTACATTGCCCCTAGGGTTCTCCTCTAGGGGCAAATTGTCATTTCTCTAGGAAATATTTTCCGTCTATGGAGCCCATTATTTGTTTACTTTCGTTTTATTAATTTACGTTCTCAGCTAGACGTCTATCCGGTTGTGCACGACCTTTATTGTTTATAGTAAGGGTTTTGTTTTTATTGGTAATGTTTTTGCATTACGGCACGGTTTGCACGAGGTTATTTAATACGCAAAATCTGCCGTAATGAAGTGATTTGATTGATAGTGATTTTTACATGTTTTGAGCCTGGTGCAGCGCCACATTCTCGAGCTTTCTTGGTACAAATGGAGTCGTCTATGCAGACCCTGGTCATTTATTATTTTTCATCATCAGATTTCTCTAATTTATTCACATTTTAATATCTTCAGATAACTGACATGAAAAACAGGAAAACTTGAGGCTTAAATTGGTATTAATTCCAAAATTTCTAGAAAAAGCATTTAAATAGGTACCAAATAATATATTTCCTAATTTCTCAGTTCGTTTACAAAAAATACATAATCTAATTCCATTTCTTATGCAATACGTCCTTAGAATTACTTTAAGTATTCATTTTGTGTTTAATAACTGTAAGTGCACATTTACTTTTTGAGCCGCACAATCACAATATGTGGTGAATCCTTAAGCCTGGAAGTTAGACAAAATCTTATGAGTAAATTAGTTCAGCACAAAAATGTCTATGTTGGAAATATTACTGACCTATAAGCGCTAACTCTCCGCCCGTTCACGACGTCTCTTCTTTTTCGACTTTCGTGAACTTGGTGAATCATCGGAGCGCTTTGAACGCTTTCGTTCACGACTCTCATTACGTGCTGGTGAGGGGGATCGACTACGTGATCGTTTCTTTGATTTCTTCTTACTATGTTTTGACTTCTTTTTTTTGTGACGATGACGAGAACTACTGTCCTTGGAACGAGATCGGGAACGTTTACGTTTTTTGCTATGACCATCTATCTTTCCACTTTTCTCCTCTGTCACGCTATCGTTACCATTGTTGTCATCATATTTATGAATATTTTTTAAAATCTTTTTTTCTACCGGTCTTGAACGGTCAATCGATTTAGAACGATCAATTGGGTCAGGACAACGATAGGAGTTCTCATCATCGGCTCCATCGTCATCGTCTTTTTGGTACGATGTTATTGGAATCGAATGAACTGATGACGCTTCGGAGTCACTGTTGTCGTTTGATGCGTCTTTATTTGGAACGACGGAATGATTTCGCGGCGGAGTTGTTGAATCCGATGGGGAGGAAGTTGACAGAGGCAGACCGGAATCTAGAAGGAAACAACATAAACATAGATTATCACAAACAACGATCTGTATTCCACTACGTTCGACAAAAAATCACTTAATGTTTCCATAAAGCATGAGTTCAGTTACCCAGAAGCATTTCTAAAAACACATCGTTAACATAGTTAAAGAATATACTATGATAATTTGATGACCTTTCAGAGCCCCTACAGTTATAAAACTTGTCAAGGGCGTATGTTATCCTAAGGTCAGAGAAATCGTGCGATTCTTATTTAATTAAATTTTTCCATGCAAATACTGATAATACTGACGTAGAAGCACTTTCATGACCGGATTAGGTTTCTAGGTCAATCAAGTAAAGAATGTAAACGTTCTTTAGGTAAATAAGCAGAATTAATGGGCTACTTGCAGTCCAAACCTTTAGAGCAAATTTGAAAATGAACCGAAATATTCGTTGCTTTCAAAATTGGGGCTTCAAGGTTTCCTAAACCCAGCAAGGTATTGAACATCGACCCCCGCCTTTGCCTTTTTTGTATGACAGCGTTATCAATTCAGATGCTCTCAATGTGATCTGTGTTTTGCAAACAATTCGCCGAATGATGGTCAGTAATATCAGCGTCATTCTCCCCAAATTAAGGTGTATCGTTGGTAAAAATTGGAAGAGATTAAAGTGGTATAGATTGCAAATACGGACTGGCTATTATTTTGGATACGACTTAGCCAGCCAGCCACAATCACAGCTGGATGTGCGTAAAAGAGTACTATACACTCTATTTATTTCCTTCCAGACGATTGCAGGATGTAATTTCTCGGCACCCCCTAAATGTTCTTCACGGAAGACATGAGCGAAGCAAAAAGCGGCACCAAACGCTACAAAAAGAGCAGGAGTTCGATTGAAAGGACCCTCTCCTGCGAGCAAACTATGGAAGATGACATGGTAGGGTCCTTACGATAGCGGTAGTAACTCCGACACATCAATATCCAACGAGGGCCCGAAATCCAGGAGCTCGTCCAGCTCTCCGAACTTCAGCAAACATAACCTCTCCTACCACTACTCTGGGTAAACCTTCAGTATCTAAACCTAACCTACATAGGCCCAGTTTCATCTCTGAACTTCATCGCCAAGCAACAGCAGTCAAAGACATCACCTCCCAAGGTAAGTGAGAAAATCGTTTCCTAATTAAAAAAAATCAGCAGCACACCCCCCCCCCCTCCCTTCAGGTCCTCCCAAAAAAATGAGGGATTATTTAGTTTAGTTGGTGAAACCGAATTTCCAAGCATACAGACCTTTTGTTAGGCCCATTGTACCATCCCCTAAAATCGCCAATGACCTTTCGTCTGCCCATGGTATTAAGCCTCTATGCGTCATTAGTTGTTTTCCGTTCAACCTCTAAATCAAAGGGGATTGATTTAGGAGAGCTTCGATTGCTGCAATCTGCGGCGTACTCTTTGCTTCAACAATAAGTATTCGGGCATTTGAATCTGCCCCAACAGTTTCCTGCTGTTGGCAATGTTCATTCTCGATCATCAGACAATGCATGCATACATCAAAATGGGTTTTATTATGGACGTATACATCCAATGAATTCATTGGTGTGAAAGTCCCCAGGTCTTACCTATTGCTGTCCTACGGCAACAAAGCAACTTGCAGAAATTCTGATATTGTTCTTGGATATGGGGCTTCCATGTTAGGTTGGAGTGGAATACTAAATATCTGGCTGTTGTTACTAGCTGAATCTGCCCCGAATAAGGTGGGTAGCATGTAGCTGTCAGTTAACATAATTAGTCGAGTCCTTTTAATGTTGAACGAGGTGAACAGTCTCTCTGAATTCCCGGGCATGGGAACATAGAGGGGAATGAGCGGGCGGACGGATTGGCTAGGCGGGGTTCTGCTCTTGGTAGTCCCCCGACGGGTACCCTTGGTGTCTCGCTGGCGACTGTCAAGGGCGGGATCTGCTCGCACTACTTAGCAGCCGCGGGCCTTAGAGGGCGAAGGCTTATACCTGCGCCAAGTCAAGGTATAAGTCTTCCCCAAGTCAAGGAAGATTTGGCCCCCTTATAACATAGCTCGACCACGAGAGCTCCTGTGCCAAACGCGTACAAATGCATACAGGATTACGGCGGTCTGCATGGGGCACTGGCCTATAGGGGACCATGCCACCAGGCTCAGCACACCCTATAATTCGCATTTTCGAAGCTGCGGAGAATAGGGGGACCCTCAGACACTTCCTGCGATTACTCAGCTCTAGCTAGTTTTATGATATAAAAAAACACGCTAAAGACTTCAGACACTTTTGGTACGTAGCAGTAGTACGATCTCGAAGTGAGCCAGCATAGAGAGAGAATGAATCTCTCATGCTGCTTCGCTCCGAGTACTCGCACGCCCACCATTTCTCACCAAGTGCTTCGAGTAATAACTGTTGTTTGTGTATACATTCTTTATGCACTTTTTGCATATTTATGAACTACATTTTTTTAATTGCAACGGAAGATTGATGTCTGAACTTTTCACACTCAATTGCAAAATCGGCAATTACGGATTTTTACCGATTCTAGCAAACACAAAATCCAAATAAAAGTCGAGTCGAGGATATGGGAAGGTGCCTGTCTTAGTTCCTACACTGTACAGGTAGGTCATTAGTTGGCTCCAAGCTGATTCTGACTCCCTTTAGGTTAGAGCTCTGCTGGCTTCATCCCGGAGACTAATTTAGAGAAAGTGTAGCAACTCTAGTTGGCCCTGAGCCGAGGGTAGTCGCTGTGCTTTTGTCCGTGGTACCTCGTGTGTTTATCAGCCGGGGGTTGTAGGACACTCGTAGTTAGTCCCGCAGTCCCAAAGGGCATTTATATCCCAAAATTGCAGTCGGAATAATACTGCGTATTATTCCACTGGGATTTAATTAGAGAAAATTAACTTCTTTCATTGTTTTTATAGAAATATTTTTCTGAATCAACCTCTAAGTAATTTCATTGATAAAATAAAAACTTTGCAGTGCCATCTAGAAAATTCTCTAAGAGATTTATCGAATAGCAGTCGGTATGAGTACCACTAAGTTTCCCAGCAGAGAAAACTCTTCTCAGGTAGTAATCTACGGTGGTCCCCAAATAGGAGTCGGACACTGTAACTAACTCATTCTGTGGTTACAGGAGCAGTTGACGATATATCCGGTCCAGGTATACATATATGGACAGTTGCCAGCCCCTTCTAGACCAAGACTAACGCCTACCCAGCCGAACACCACAGTCCTCCATCAACCAGCGGCCGGACATCGTCCAAGGACAGCCATTACTTTAGCCCAGTACTGGGTCCAGTATTCCACAGGCAGGCCAAATACAGTAGTAAGTGAGAAGAAGGAACGGCGACTAAGGGGAGGCCGAAAGGCAACGGCTGGAGAGGCGCATGCTGCATCTACTCCGGGAGAATACGACAAACCCGAAAATCAAAGAGCAGATAGGCCGGGACCTTCAAGAATTTAAGTGGAAGCAGCGGGACTACGAGCTGATCGAGCAATCAATCTGTCGGGGCATCAAGAACCAATTGGTGCCCAGGGTTGAGAGGAGCCGTACGTGACCCCTCTCGATCCGGAGACCCTACACTAAATAGATGTAGCCATCAGAGCCCTGCTGAATTAAAAAACAACACAGAAAGAAAATGAGTGCTACTCTATACTCTTCTTTTAATTTGGCCTAGGAGCAATGACAGCACGGAGTTAAACCCAGATGAGACTGGGGGCCACCCGTACGAATATACAAGCTAGCAAGAAACCATAAAAGTACTGCTGCACTTTGGGAAAGACGTCCCAAGATGCATGGTGGCAGTACATCAACATAACACTAGAGTCAAGCTGCGGACACTGGGTAAACTATTTTTTGGAGACCTTGGAGATATTTCTAACTGCAGGGTGGGAGAGCTGCTTTCCTTTGCGAATGCTACGGGCTGGCTCTGAAGATCTGAGCCGACTGGACTCTGCCTCCCTGTTCTCATAACAGCAGTCACGATCTAGGCAGGCCTAGACCGGATACCGATTGTTGCGCCGCTGATGATGATGATAATAGTGCTGAGATTATACTCTGTATAATTTTGAACATTTATAGAGTGGTAAGAGCAATGGTATATTGACAGGCTAGTCCTCTTGCTAACGTCCATACTAGGGTGGTATAACATTATACATTCGGTAGGCTAATGCCTAGTATGCCTAGTAGCCTTCCACAAAGTACACCGATTAAGGTGTACTACAGGATATAAGCTACTAGGTAAATTCTTCCCTGCCAAAAGTCACGGTAGTATCACTGACTCCTGTACAGGGCCTGTTTACTGAGTCCCGATTCGTGGGGGTTGAGATTACCAAGCAGATAAGTGGATGCTGTCCAATTTCGCAACAAAGTTGGTGTGTACTTGTCACGCCTTTAGATGGGCTTCGATTTAGACAGCAATACGGGGGACCTACGTCCTTTCATAAAACGCCACTTTAGCAGACCACTTCTCTCATTTTAAGGACTTCATCTTCGTCCTCAAAAAGATGATCACCCGGTAGATCGTCCTTTGCAGGGCTTCATGCCCAGTGTTAAACTTTAAACCAACGAAGTAACGGCTGCGATTCTTGCTCAAATTGCAGAAAGAAAACTCCATGAAAAATGAAACAAAGTATACTATCGTTTTCGTGGAATCTCCTTTTGAGTGCAGATTAAAGACCTCAATATTGACGAGAGTTGGAGGGAGATTAGACTAATAATGGAAGTTTTTTCATCGGCTTTGGTATCGTTTGATTGTTTTAAAATATGTCACTGTCCTTAGATTGTTACTATGGTTCTATGAACATTTAAGCATTTTAGCAACCGACTTTGTATTCTTCCTATGCGATGATCAGATACCAGAAAAAAGTTCAATACCATTCACCAAAGATACTGAACAATGAATTAAATCAATCGCTGGTTGCACGATATCTGCGCAATAACCATTTTTTGTGAGCAGAGAAATATTCCACAGGTAATTATGCAATATCTACAATTATAGTACAACTGAACAAATTGACATAACAATCGATAAGACATGGGTTAATCGGTTAAAAATTTATTGTTTTTGATAATTTAAAGAATTAACCGATAAACTTGTAGTGAAAGATTAGATGAAAGATAAAAAATATACGAGTTTTCTTTTTTGAAAAGAAATGATTGAAATATAATGAGGATGTCGTATGTTTCGCGAATTGATATTTATATCTTTAATTGCAATTGTTTGATTTGAGATATTTTCTGATCAATGTTGTTTAGAGTTTAGATTTGTATGAATTAAAATAATGCGAACATGCTGAATGCCACGCACTGCTGGCGATCATGGCAATTTGCTTTTGTACTTGGGAATCAAATAAGAAAAGCGGCGAAATGATCCGGGCCGAGAACAAATTTTTGAGCTGCTCCAGACTAGCGCAGCCTGAGAAAAGACCTTTTAAGAAATCAGTCAATACACTAAAAAAATTTTCGCGGAAAACAAATTTTTTTCTTGAAGCTCAATGTTCTTTTTCTTCGGCCTGTTTCCCGTTCACAAGCGGGGTCAGCTCGTCGTGATCAGTTTCGCCATTTGGCTCTATCGAATGCCTGATCTGGGTGCAGTCACTAGGCTTTAAAATCCCCCTTCAGGATATCCAGCCACCGTTGTTTCGGCCTGCCTTTTGGTCGTTTACCATCGACTTCGATGTTCAGACCAATTCTAGCAAGTGAATTCTCATTAGCACGAATTGCGTCACCAAACCATCGTAGACGCCTCTCTCGCAATTTTTCCACGATCGATGTAACCCCATAACGATCGCGGATATCCTCATTTCGGATGTGATCAAAACGTGTCACGCCACTAGTCCAACGCAACATCTTCGTCCCCATTACCGCAAGACGCCGTTCATTGTCTTTTATAGTTGGCCAACAGTCAGAATCGTAGAGGGCGACAGGACGGACGACATTGCGGTAAATTTTAGATTTGAAACGTTCGTTGATACGTCGATCACAAAAACACCAGTTGTGGAATGCCACTTCATCCAGGTTGCCTTAATGCGTGAAGCAATTTCATAACGCAGTTCTCCATTGGCTGATAGCGTTGACCCGAGGTATTTAAATCGCTCAGTTCTCGGCAGATCACTGCCGCTGACAGGAAAGCAACACCCATGGTCACATCCGAAATAAGGATATCCGCGATCGATATGGGATTGCTCCGATCATGGAAAAATTGTGAGGGAGGCGTTTTCGGTGGCATGGTTATACTGAAACTGGGCAGGCGCGGGCTTATTTCAGCGAGATTTTCGACCAATCAGTCTCACCTCTTTCATCGTGCCGAACCCGCTTGTGAACGGGGCAAAGGCTAAAGAAAAAAAAAAAGTCTTACCTCTTTCGTGCTGAAGACACAAGAGTACGTCGTATACATCAACTTGAGGACGATTATGGAGAGGATACTCTTCTCTAAATCTCACCACACCTTCCCCAAAAGTAAGTCTTCAGAAACCCCTTTTCACGAGGTAATCAGCACAGTTGAACGGTTGTTACAGTCCAAGCAGTACATTTTAGCTGCCTTCCTGATATAGAGGGAGTATTTATCAACGTTAATTCAAAGCCACCAAAGAGGTTCTAACCAGAATAGAATTTCAAGGGTATGTAACGCATTAGATAGTATCCAGTTTAAGAACCAGAATAATCCAATCTGATCTGGGAGGAAGTCACTTGACAAGAGCTATGAGCAGAAAGACGCCCCAGGATGACATCATCTCTCCGGCGCTTGGGTTGATAGTGGTGCATGAAATTCTACGGATATTGGAGTGTCGTGAAGGTGGTGGTCTATGACGACGGCTTGTTGATATTGGTGTTAGAGATGATTCCCTACGTTGTGAATAAAATCATGAAGGACTATTTTGGGACGGTGTCCCTGTAGGTTTCAAGACTCGGCATAAATCCAACCAAAAGTATCTGGGTGTGATCCTGGATTCTAAGTTAAATTGGGGACTGAACATAGAACCGAAAATTAAGAAAGCTTATACAACTTTTGCGGGTGCCAGAGGACTATTATAAGTGGGGTCTTCAGCCGAGGATAGTTCTCTGGATGTATACGGCGGATGGTCTGTGGAGTTGGTGTGGAGTTTTCTTCCGGGATTTTCCAGTGTATTCTAAGCGGAGGTATTGACGATACTGGAGGCCTGCCGATGGCTGGGGTATGATCCGAGCCCCCAGGACATTCTGATTGATAGCCAAGCGTTCATTAAGGCTTTCTACTCAGTGACGACATCCTCCAGGCTTATTGGCCAGTGCAGGAACGCGCTGGACATACTTACCGGCACGCTCAAAGTCACATTCCTTTAGGTTCCTGGCCATAAGGTGGTCTCATCTGAAGTTGCAATAGGTTACAAAATCTTACCATCGGAACCGGGATAGTCCCTGAATTCACATGTCTCAGGAGAATTCCTGTCTCATGTGCATTCTGCTCGGTTATAGCGGTTGGCCCCCTAGTGGGAGTTCCATGGGGGTTGTGATTATGGTCACAAAATCAATCCGTGTCTTAAGAAGACAGTGGGGTAAGTCAACCCGAAAGATACTCACGTAAAACCACAAAAACGTAGCTTTTGGTTGGGCGCAGTTGGCATTTCGCTGGCAATTGCCACGGATGGAATTTACTCACACTACTTAATAACCGCTAATTTCAGATGGGGAGGGCTCACTATCTCCGTCGAGTCGAGGAGAATTGGGGCCTTTTATCCGTAGACCAACCGTAGACGAGTGCAAATAAGTACAGGATTATATCGATTTGCACGGGGCATTGGCCAATAGGGGACCTCGTCGCCAGCCCCGGAATATCTTACTACTCGCTAGTGTGTGGCTACGGCCACTACTAACTAAAACCTTGGGGGAGCTAAACTACGGTTTGGCTCTGAAGATCTGAGCCGACTGGATTCTGCTTCCCAAAGCAGTCATGATCTTAGGAGTTTGTGGCATCAAAGTAGCGTTCCACAGCGTTAATTAGGGTTCTCGGGACGGCCAGTGATGCCTACCTATCTATGAAATCAATGACGTGAAATTTTCATTGGGGCTACAGATAGAAGCGATTCCGCAGGAAGATTTTCTAGCTATGCCCGCCATTTGATGATAGTCGACTCGAACGAATATTAGGGCTTATCTCAATCCCATGGTAATTGTACCTGTTTTCGGGAGTTTCAATTTACACTGTAATAGAAACGTCCTTTAACTGAACGGATAAGATGCATTATTTTCCTCGATATGAAACCACATTGTTCCGGCAATATATCCCTAGCAGTGCTTATTGCGCCAATCGCTCTTACTTCGAAAAACCTTTAATCCTTCCTAAACTGAACAAATCTTGTGAGCTCCCAAGCATACATATACTGGATAGCAATGTGGTTAAAACTTCAATAACACAACTTCGTTAGAAAGAACGATCCAGTCTGATCCTATCTTGTTGTTCATGGATAAAACCACCTCTTTCATAGTGAACAGTTGACCGTTGCTAGTGTATTACACTTCTCCAATATTTTGTACGCAGTTGCATACTACTCCTCTTGATTATGCCGCTGTTTGCTCAATGGCTCCTGATAGTAGTGTCATGTCGGAGTTCGTCCTTCGATTCACTTTTTTGGCAACCTATCGAGGCGATTTTATGTGCCCACCAGAATTCATCGGTCTCAGAGTGATAGGATTCCTTTCAAAACATTCGGAAACGATAAGCTTTCCTCTCTCGAAAGAACTTTGTTCTCTCCAATGTTCCATCTAATCGCATTTCAAAGTTTGCTGGAGGAGTTGCTTTTCAGATACTTTCGCTGCCTGTTTGGAAAAACTGCAATACAAGTCACGCTAAAAGTAACTCCCTCGTAATCTGATCAGCGAAATGTCATACCACTACCGTGTTAAGGAATACACGAGGGCAGTCCGATAAGTATTATACTTAGTCTCACCGTTTTAGAAAAATATCAATATCGGTCGGTGATTGGATTTGTTTTTGGAAGGGAAATCGCGCAGTGAAATTAAAGAGCGCTTAGATGCTGTGTCCGGTGAGTCTGCTCCTGCCATGGCGACCATAAAAAAATGGTTTAACGAGTTTCAACGTGGCCGCACGTCGGTTTTTGATGAGCCACGCTCAGGTGCTCCGAAAACGGCTACAACGGAGGATAACGTGACAAACACTGACAATATCATATTGGCAGACCGCCGATTGAAGGTTCTGGAGATAGCTGAGACAGTAGGCATCTCAAAAGACTGCGTAGGCCATTTCCTGCATGAAATTTTGGGCATGAGAAAGCTGTCGGCGCGATGAGTGCGGCGTTTGCTCACTTCGGACAAGAGGCGCAACCGTGAGATCATTTCAGAGCAGTGTTGACGCTGTTTAAGCGCAATTCGAAGGAGTTTCTGCGTCGTTTCATGACCGTCAACGAAACATGACTGCACCGATACACAACGGAGACCAAGGAACAGTCGAAGCAGTGGACTTCATCCGGAGAACGTGCTCCGAAGAAGGGTAAGACTTCCCTATCGACCAGAGAAGTGAGCTTTCTCGGATTAACAAGGTGTGATCTGTATCGATTACCTGGGAAGAGGCGAAACGGTCACAGGGCTCTACCATGCCGAATTATTGGGCCGATTCGACGACGAATTGGAGAGAAAAAGGGCTCCATTTCGCAAAGAAAAGAGTGCGCTTCCACCACAACAACGAACCGGCTCACACCTCCGACCTCGTCATGCCAAATTGGTCGAATTGGGTTACGAGCTGCTACCCCGTCCATCGTATTCTCCAGATTTGACCCCGGGCGACTTGTTTTTGTTTCCGAACTTAAAAAAGTCACTCGTCGGGCAGAAATTTGAGTTGAATGAGAAGGTCATCGCCGCCACGGAGGCTTACTTTGCAGACTTAAAAAAAAAAGTATTTTTCAGAAAGGTTAAAGAAGTTCGAGCATCGCTGGGTCAAGTGTATCGGGATACGAGGAGACTATGCTGAGAAAAAAATAGCCACTTTTTCAAAATTTCCGTTTTTCTTTTGGAGGCTAAATACTTACCAGACCGCCCTGGCAGGCAGTTCAAGATGAGCGACTGAGAAGCAAAAGGGGAACGTTTCTTGCTGCAGCCTCTCTCAGAATGGGAGTTTTTCATTAAAGTAAAACTTATTTTGTTATTTTTTTTATTTACGTATTTGGGGGCCGTCCTTACACCACATCAACTTGATGACGCATGGGGCTGATTGGGGAGACTTTCACCCCTTTTTTTGGCCCACGGACGTCCTGTTTTTGACTAAACACCCAACAGGAGCCAATGGTGTTTTTTTTAAGTTCGGTACTTAGTCCAAAAAAGGAGAGCTAAGAGACAAAAAAAGTGGGGCCATTTTCTCCCCAATTGCTCCGACCTTCCGGCCAGACTAAGTCTGAATGAAACAGTTTTTGTCCTGGATATTATTTACACTCTTGTTAGTGTGGGATTAATCTATGGGAACCATTTTCGGTTACGTTGCTCGCAGGACGGAAGCGAGGAAACGTCTGATTAGTTGCCTCTGTACTGGACAAAACCATCAATCGTCTTATTTGGTGGTTATTCACAAATCAACAAGCAACCGTTAAAAGCATGTTACTCAATTACTCACTTTTAATTTGATTCAAAAAGGCCATCGCTCGCTTCTTCCGCTCCAGCTGCAGCTGTTTCTCTTTAGATATCAGTCCCAGTTTCTCCCTTGCAATTTGCGCTAGACGATCTTTCACCTTTTCCTCGGCTGTGGAAGAAAATAAAAGAATGTGAAATATAATTGATGTCAATCCAATACCTCGATTATGATTTTACCTCTTTTCAACTCTTTCTGTTGTGTCGTTTCCAATTTACTCGCTCCAGTTCCCGACAACGTTACACTCGAGTTCGCTCGGTTAACTGTAGCCCCTGTGTTATCGATATCGAATCGTGATCTTGCTGCATTTCCACCGTTTGTAGCAGCGGCAGCAGCAGCTGCAGCCTGGGCAGCATTTGCACTAGCAATTGCAGCCGTAATCCGAGCCGCAGTTGCTGCTGCAATGGCTGCATTCGGTGAGGGTGTTGGCTTTTCCGGAGCAGAAGATTGACTCTGTTGACTAGTACCAGTTGATTTTGCCTTATTCTCGGCATCGTCATCGTCACTTGTCTCTTGTAGCAAGGCTGGATTTATTGGGACGGATGATTCCTCTTTTGTTTTGATGGAGAACGAAACAGGCGCTGTGAGGCGGAATGGGGATAATAGATTAGAATTGATGATGGAGTATCGCTTGTTTTGAACTTACTTATAATCTTAGGCCGATCGTGACCATTACTATTACTAGGAACGTAGCTACTATTCAGACTGGTAACTTTATGCAAATAGTACGGATAGTATTGATCGGAAGGATCTAGGAACGTGAATCGCTCATCCTGTTTTGTACGAAGTATATTTTCAAATTGTATCCCATTCTTAGCTACGTAGATTGCAGTCTTATCGATTATATTTTGTAGCCCATCGGGCGGTAGTGTAAAGTTTTGCGGAATGACTGGATGAGGCTTGCTCTCATCTGTATCAGTTTCTTCTTCAGTGTCTGATGCATAGCACTGTGCTAACATCAGACCTGAGGAGATCTTTTTAATTTCAACGCCACCAGTTGCAGGAACAACGATTGGTTTTTGCTGTTGCTGTTCGATTGCAGGGTGTTGATCTGTTTGATTGTAGACATCATGATCTCCATGATTCGGAGCATAATATGATGAGTAGTAGAGAGTCGGAGTTGTTTCGGCCGCGTCCGGGCTATTTACGTCGTTTGGTTGCTCCTGCGGTATTGGTACACCTTTTATTTTGCTAATCAATTGGGTGTAGGCACAGTCGGCTGATGGTTTGTATTTCACAGTAGGTATACGTATTGATGCAGGATGTGCAAAAACGGTTTGGGGCTGAGGTTCCGAATTTGTACTGTCAAGTGTAGGTATGGTTTTCGCTTCAAAGTTTGAACTATTCTCGGGTTTTACAACCGGAACTTGCTCAGGATACGTGCCATTTTTGAATGCATTCAATACAAACTTATAATATGGATTTAACTTGTTATTCTGATTAAGAAATTCAAATTGAGGATTATTCGATTGTTTGGCTTTGATTAAAATTTCCATTTGTGGACCCTGAGATGAAATGAATTTTGCAGTTTTCTCAATGATTGCATGTAGTTTCATGGTTTCTGGCTGTTGAGTTCAATGAAATGCGTTAGAATGTGTAAATTCTCTCCGATAATTATACAACATCTTACCGTTACAATATTTGGAGGAATCACGAGATTTTGAGGTGGTGCGAATGCCTCATCCGCTTCTTCTGACTTTTCCTCATCGTTTTTGGACTCTTTTTCACTCTTCTGATTATTGTAATCGAATTGAACTGAGCCATAGGCTGCCGACGCTTCTTGGTGAAGACGTTTCAATTCCTCTTCTATAAAAAAACGAGAGTCAAGAAAGAAATAACAACAATTAAAAGACATTTATTGACACGTTGATATGCTTATGGAAGAATTAATTAAATTGAAACAAGAGTTTTCACTGAACACTGAGTCTGTTGGCAGATTTTTAACGTTCCGAGTAGCTAATTTACCTTTGCTGGAAGTTATGTAAGGATCCAATTTACTCCGAGCTTGCGATGAATGTTTTGTTTCGATGACCACTACTACTCGATGACCACTACCCTACTTACCGTTCCTAAGAAGATTCATTAATGGAAACGTTTCATGAGCAAGTTTGGGGGGCATTTCATTTCTATGCTTGCCCACGGCTTATCTTCTTTGTTCACCGATAACGGTATTCCAAATGTTGATGCTTTTCCACGACAAGTTTTCCAGCCGCTTTCAATCTAAAGACCTGAAATTTCTATTGCCATCACAGAAACAATGACGGGCACAATACTGGAATTCTTATTTTGACTTAGTAAGAAAATTGGCGTCTCCTTTGCTGCGAAACAAATTTCCGGTTATGGTGGGGGGTGGAAATAAAAGGAGTTTTGGATGCATTTCAAGACATTACAGAAAATATTCGTTGTGCCCATTGAAACTTTCCATACTTTACCTTGATACATTTGCTCCTCCTCTTCATTATGATAGAGGCTATAGTAACGTTCCTCTTCACATAGTTGTTCGGCGCGTTGTTCGGCTGGCGTTAAACATTCCAAACGATTCGTATAACCACCCGGAGGGGGTTCATATTGTGACAGATCGGATAGGGCAGCTCTAACATCATACCTGTATGTTTGTGCCATGGATTATGGCAAAATAATATTGCGAGTGTTATAAGTTCGGTTTAGGATAAAGTAATTTGGGGAGAGGATTTCAAAAAAATATGAGTAAAAAAGGAGATAGTTTCGTTGGTGACAAAATCTAAAGATATTTATTTTGTTTTATATTTAAAATTATACATTGGAATCAATAATTAGTTATACGTACCGCTCGACGAGCTGCTTATTGACCTGTATAGGAATAATTTAGTTGCTGCTTTGTTATGAAATTAAAATAAGATTTCACTTCGCGAATCAGATGGTGATGGGGAGATACTCTGTGGAATTGAATTAACTTGCAAGGTTGAAAGTTTTGAACTCACAGTGAACAAAGGTTCGAATCTTCTCAAAGATGAGAGAGTTCAATGAATGTGTGATTCAAGCAGTGAATGCAGAATTATTCATGCGCCTTTGGTATTTACTTATAAGTTTGCCGTCGTGCTTAATAGGTTCTCTATTCAAAACTGTTATTGATAAATGGGGATTTTGTGCTTGAAATATATTGGATCATCCAGAAAACTCGTATGAAGTTCAACTGGTAGCACTATTGTGCCAGATGGCATCGTTTTTATATACATTAAGATACTGAATATCGTCCGTATTCGGTTTTTGAATGACCGTGATGCTTAATCATGCAATAAGACAAAGCTTCTGTCTATACTTGTAAGGAAACAAGGGCGGGTCTCCAAGGGAAAAAGAGTAACCCACTATGGGACTATCTTACTTCTAATCCTACACTTTATCCACATATACCAACAATGAAGAAAGGTTTATATAGTGGTTAAATAATACGTTCTGCGCGTTGTGATCGAATAAATTTCTACCTTTTTGGTCGCCGTTACAGTAATCAGGGAAACGTAAACTTCTCATATCATATTAGGCGAAGACAGTTTTACGGTTTTTTACCAGGACAGAGGCAAATCGTCAGATACTGCCTCACCTCTGCCTTGGGAGCGGCGTGACTGAAGGGGCTCACACATGTTGAATGAAGAACACGACATGACTGCGAATTATATTGAGCGTAAATACGCCCATACTTTGGGAAAAAGCTTGGCCAGAGCTCAACATATTTTATTAAAGGATTGAGGGGTCCTAAGTCCGCATCCACTTGATGTTGGACCGGACCAAGTGGGAAGTAACTTATTCCATCTGAGGTGAGGTGAGCCAGCGTCTGACGATTTGTCTTACTTACGCGTCATCATTGCCGGTTCCTG
Organism: Hermetia illucens; assembly: GCF_905115235.1. NCBI lineage: Eukaryota > Metazoa > Arthropoda > Insecta > Diptera > Stratiomyidae > Hermetia > Hermetia illucens. The sequence continues at coordinate 10,993,235 of NC_051852.1, forward strand.
ATAATGTTCTTCAACTCCCCCACGATTTTCCGAAAAACTTGCACTCCTTCTCTACTGTTCTGCGCTACATAGTTTTATCGCGACCACATCACTTTCACCTTCTAATCAACACATCCACGGCTATCTGGCCGGTGGGTTTTCCCTTTTTTATTGTCCAAGGTCAGAATACCTCAATGACACGATGCAGACATGAATTGAATGAATGAAAGCTTGGAGCTTTTCGGTAACATTGGTGGTCACTTTCCATATAATAGTACAGAAAGAACATCTGCGCGAAACAGTATAAGTTGATGTTGGTGTTGATATGGTTGCATTTTGAGATTTTGGACAAAACAGCGAAAGCGGATTTAGTGCTGATAATGCATCGAACGACGTCAAGTTTCGTGTGCAAATTATTCCACACTTTCCATCTTCCAATTCATTAAAGCAAATGGACCTGTCCGACTGAGAACGTTGGTTTTGTAGATATTTATCTTCACGACTTTTCGTGCCTTCCTTCAAATCCAGAGCCATGTGATCAAGGTCCATGACTCGATGAGCATACAGCTTAAACGAGGTGCTTGAGGAAGGATCACAAGGTTTACAGAACCCATTCACGTCTTCTAGCCAAGACAGCATGAAGAACGTTATAGATAATAGGAAGAAAAACCATCGGTGACAAAGTGCAAATACGGTGAACTCCGCTTTAGGCCTGCAATTCCCCTAAGAGTTTACCTGATCTAGCACTTGTCATTTCGCGCCACCATATGCCACTTTAGTAATAGCTTTCCAGGTGGATTTACACTTCGCACGCTGCTCCACAATGATCTTGAGGGTGCAAATGTAACAGGTAGAGGAGGATCCAGAACGAAAACCAGTTTGTTTTCGATCGATTAAAGTTTCCAGGTGTACTTTTGCATATTATAGGGGGAATATCTTAATCTTAACGATTATCCCTTTCTTCCATTCAATGGGGACGAGCTCAGCTTCCAATTTATGATTTATGAATAAGTGGAAGTGCAGGAGCTGTGAGGAACAGTTCCGCGAGAAGATTGTTAAGGAAGATTCACTCCGTTTGAATGCATGGATAACTTCTGTTTGAAGGAGCAATCCGCATACGCATATTACGATGTTATAGAATCTAGAATCGAGATCAAGTGCTTCTTCCCCTTCTTTAGCTGCTCGTCATCGTGGAGTATATTGTAACTTCTTTTATAGGACATTCAAAAAGCCTACGACCACCTGAAGACTCTTTTGTGATGCGGTATATGAACCGAAATCGTTGCTATTTACGGCGGGTTTTGTTTTAGTCAGCAAAGCAATGGTCAGTCGCGATAATGGTCTTGCTTGGGCTCGCCTTTTGGTCGTTTCCTATCGACTTCAATGTTCAGATCAACATGTGCAAGTAAATTTTCATTAGTGCAAATTACGTGACCATACCATCGAAGACACCTCTTGTAATTTTTCCACGATCGATACAATCCTATATCGATCGCGGATATCCACTTGTCCAATGCAATATCTTCGTTCCAATTACCGCGAGATACCCATCATTGTCTTTTATAATCGGCTAGCACGCAATTTTGGAATTGAGTCGTTCCTTTTCAACTGATAATAATGATTTGTCAATACCATGTGGGTGCTTTTGAACCGCTTTAGTATCGGCTCCTAGCGCCTTCCAATTACCTGCTTTTTCAAGGGCTTGCAACGCCAGCTTCAGTTATATCAGGTGTAATCATTCCTGAGAGGGTCTTCCATGAACGCATAAGGTGTAGAAGCCAGGGTTTTTCTAAATTCAAACAGCTGGATTAACTCTAAACACTTCCTAGAAGTCTGCTGCCTGATCTAGATTGAGATTGCTTTCCCGGTTTTGAAAGAACAACGCGTTCGCTGTTCTTCAGTAAAAGCTCTTCTGATGCCTACCAATGTGTGTTATTGGAAAGATGGTAGTTCCCAATCATGTCTGCCTCACATCTATGCCCTCTTGGTGGCAGATTTCCAAGATGCGTTTGTGTGAAGCAAAGAAACTCCTTTCTCAACTTTTCGACCGTTTCCCAAAGTCGAATAAACCAGAACGGTAAATTCTGTCTAGGGAAGGCCGCGTCGATTACGGCACCCTGGACCACGGATAAAGCAAAAACCGGCAGAGGAAAACGCACAAATGAAATCGTTTTGTCTTATTTACAAGATCCACTTACGATATTCGTAGCTGACTCGATGGGCCGGAACCCATGAAACGCCCCGGCTAAATGCAGCTCTGCGTTGGCATTTCAGGTCGGGATCACCTGACGACACTCTACATTTTCGAAGGCCATTCAAAAAGTTATGATAAAAGGTTGTATAACATTTTTTTCTTTCAAAGTAACCCCCTCAGTTCATACACACTTTCGTCATCCTGCTGCTTTTGAAATATAAATTTTAGGCCGTCTTCTGCAAGCTCATTACATCGCACCTCCAGAGTTTTCACCACTTCCTTATTTATCTTGAATTTACGCCCCTTCACGGAAATTTTACTTCGGGAGTTCGGAAACCGTGTCTATCAAAAAACTCCACTATTACGCCCTGCACAACGCTCATCTATGACGATTTTTCTACCCTCCACGAATGTTTTACACCACTTGTAGAAGGTTACCTGTTTCATAACACGCTCACCATTCGCTGAAGTGGACATGCGTGTTTATTGTTTTTGAATAGTTTTACTAAAAATTTCAAATTGCAACATTGTTCCCACTTATCATCCACTTTAACTTCTAAATGTGAGTATTAAACACGTATTACGAAAACTGTCATACACGTCCAATCTGTGAGCCAACCGTTTTGAAACTGCATGACTAAAATAATATTCAACACGATGGTACGCAATGCTACCACCTTATCCAACCCATTTTTCTTCTCTCCAATCCTTTTTATTATTTTTTAACGAAGCTCGTTTATATACTGTCATGGACTCTGCCAAGGACGGTCTCAGGCCGTTTTGAGAAAGGAGGAGAGAAAAGACACTGAGAGTTACATGTGTATGTAAAGTTCAGGCTTCTCAAGGAATTGGTCCATTAGATTTTAACCCTGGCACAAGTCAAGTTCCAAAGGGGCGGGTGGAGGGGATTACCAGACGAGGTTGATAGCATTAAATTTGTTTATTTAGATCCAATGTCGATCCTACTTCTCATGGCGGTGTTTACAAAGTGAGAGCTGTGAATCGATTACCTTTCTACCGAATGACCGATTTGCTTAACCCTTCAGCATTTCGATAACTTTTAGGGAGCAGATCACTTCAATAGAAAAGAAAAGTAATTAAATTAATTCAGACAATTCCCGACTTTCTTACAGGTAAATTTCAGGGGTGATTAGTAACGTTTCTTTTCCTTCTAAATTGCATGTCATCAGATGCATTTTGCCTAACGATTCACTGCGGGTAATTGGACAATTTTTCCAAATGCACGCTGCTACGTGAATTTGCAGTATGTGCAAGCGACAAAATGCAACCTGGAGGAGATGTTGTTGCTGCAGGTAGTGGTTTTCTGGTGCATTGTCCAAGGCCTGGAGAGACGTGTTTTGAGTTCCGGGCAAGTGAATATTGATCTGATGTAGGATTATGATTTTGAACGTTGGTGCTGTGGATCTGTACGCTAAATTCGCGGGTAGCTCTGCTATCGTGATTGACCAATGATCATTCTGTAATTCTATTAATTGCACGCCGGCAAATGAAATCGATTTCGTGTCCCGTATTTTAGATGTGTTACAATTCGTTTTTCAATGCGGTGAAACACTTTCACGTTAGATCATTTTATAGACACTCTCATACTCCAATAAAATGAAATTTCGGAAGAATTTATAGTCCAGAGGGGGTTCTCTTTATCAGAGACGTCCTTCATGCTGTTTAGGCCGAAATGGAATAATTTCTCAAACACCTTGACTGTTTGAAAATATTCATTTGCTCTCTTTCAGTGTAATTTACTTAGCCGCTTCGTCTAACACCTGGAAGTGTAGCTCTAAGTCATTATTTACGTCGTATTATCGAGATACTCCAATCCGCTCTAACCTCAAATGAAGAACTATGATGGGATACTACTAGACACTACCAACTGCATGGCATTATAGAGATGTGTGGCCAACTTCCCTCCGTTGATGCGTCGCACCACTCACTTGATCATCAACGCTTAACACGAGAGGACGTGTTGTACAATGAATACTTCAATTTAATTTCCTTGTTATTCTTGAAAACATGAATAAAGTTTTTATATATTCAGGGTGGATTCCTTCTTTTAGTTCTATCAATCAAGTCAACCTCCACCACACATCCTACATACTGATGGCGGTGGGCAGATTGACGTTAACGAAAAGGGGAGAAATCGATAGTTGGCTATATCATAAAGTGAAATTCACCATCTCAGTAGGGCTGACGAAAAACTGCCCCGAGAAGCATGTAGCAATGAATAGTGAGGGAGCGTAGGTTTGTCGAGAAATTCTGGATGAAGTAGAAATAGTGGCAAAAACCGCTCATAAGAGTGTGTAGTCATCTTTGAAAAGGCTTATATAAGATATAATAAAAAAGTTGCCTGTGGTCTGAAAACTCCTCGCACAACACAATTCGAACCCGAGCAGTCTGAATGATCCAATAAATTGGCACGCGGAATGACAATCGGAGGAAGGACACTTTCAGCTACCCAATTCATATAAAGCTAGAGTCCTGAGAGGAAATCCCTCACAATAGTTACTACAAATGGGAGAAGATACTCTTCAGTATGGAAGTGTTGGGCAAATTTTTGGGACACTAGTACAAGACACCCTCATCAGGTGCTGACTCAAGGCGCATCATTCAACACAACTCCAGTTGGTAAGCGTCGCTAGCTTCACTACATTATTTAAAATTGATCCAAGTTTGCGTTGTTCCTGAAACCTACCAGGATCCCCCTTTTCGGCAGGAATCCTTAGTCGTGTTTAGAATTAATTATCAATACAAAATCTATCTTTCACTAAACCAACTTAGATCGGATTATAAACTATTAACCTGTCAATTTTCAACGCCTCATCGCCCATCCACGGAATCAGGTGCTTCCCTTGATCGATATGCAGGGCCTTGTCGTCATCCCGGAATATCTTGCAGGCGTAGCCGAAGACCAATAAGTCGCCGCATCGCGTCTCAGTCTCGACGGTGGTTTGTTGATTTGTTTTACGTAAGATACCGCCAATATCGCGACTACCATTATTCCATTTGCTTCCCATGCTTCGTTGCTACCGGGAAGACTTTCTTAGATCGACTCGGATCTAAATGCTTTTCTCTTCCAGGATTTCTTGGCTTATTTCTTCGTTACTTGGCAGAATATCTCAAGGATATTGTCGGTCGCTGGAAGGTTAGGTTGAAGTGGATTTTCTTAGGTAGATTTTGGCCGTTCATGCGAAGGACGTTGCGGCATTTTCATTATCACTGATTGTGGAAAGTTATGGCACTTTTGGAACAATCACTTGATTCTGGGTTTCGTCGGATTTACACAAAAATTGACGAGGAAATATCACAAAACGTCGGCAATGCTATGAGAATTTTTCATGAATGACAACACCAGATGCCAGCTTGACACTCAGTTGGCATCTGGATGCACTACAATTGTACTGAAGTGTGTTTACAAGGGATTGTGAATATGTTTCTGGGTGGTTAGAGAATTGTCAGATTTTTGTTGTGTTTTGGTTTGCAGAAGTGGTTCCCGCTTATAAAATATTTCAAGCAATAGAAAGTAAATTACCAATTGATTCCCAACGTTCTAATATCAGTAGGCAACGGCATTGTTTATATTTACATACTCGACCCACATCCCAATCTTTCGCTTCTTCAATAAGAAGTTACCGAGCAACATTCTGTCCTACATACAATGGATCCCGCCAATTTATGCCGAATGTAATTTGAATTATTTTTCAATTTCTCTATTCTAGAAATCAAATTTAATTAATTTTTTCCAGTTGCAACTCCTCCACATCCAAATACACGTGCCCAAAGTGTAATATTCTCTACTGTTCAGTGAATTGCTACCGAGCTCCCAGCCATCAACAATGTTCGGAAACATTTTACCGAGATTGTGTGACCGAGGAGCTGGCTTCGAGGGGGTTAAATCGAAGCGATCCTCAGGCCATTGAAGAAGTTCAACGCATGCATGAGATTCTGAAGAAAATGAATGAAGCGTTAATACCTGATGGTGGAAATGACGATGGGCTAGAAGATGGTGAGGAACCTCAAGAGGATGGAGTTGAAGAAGGAATTGATTCCGATGATGAAGACGATGAAGGTAAGTAATATTCCACTCCTAATCACCCATGGCGAGCAGCTGAAGAAGTGGAAGGAACACTTCACCACGGTTCTTAATTCTATTCATCCAACGAGATTTCTCTCCTTGTGAATGACATGGTTAGTCACCTTAACAGTAAGATACGGAGTGTTCCTCCAAGCAGAAGAGAAGGCAGAAGGGACAGGACAGGAGGAGAGCATGCCGGAGATGCGGCCAAGGGCTCGGGACGGTGTCCAATCTTCAGGGCGGAATTGGAAAGGGCTAGGTTGCGAATGGCATTATCCGCATTTTACAAATTAACATGCACCGGAGTGCAACCGCTTCGGAAGTAAATGCTGATCTATTGCTAATTAGCCAGTAATACTGAAACAAGGACACGTCCTCATGCTATATCGACTTATCGAGCATCGCTGCCATCTGGTTTCGGGATGAGGTTAAGCTTCGTGTTCTTGCCGAAGGCCGAGCGATCGGGTTTGTCTGGATCCGGTGTTAAGGCACAACCATTTTTAGCGTTGACCTGACACCGAACGAGACAATGCCGGACTTTTGGTGCCTGCTTGATGCTCTTCAGGACGCCGTTTCGAACACGGAGAGACGAATCCTGGTAGGCGGTGATTTCAAAGCCAGGGCCCTTGAATAGGGCATGCCCCAGTCAGACTCCAGAGGAAAACGCATTCTGGAAATGGCGGCGAGAACCGAGCTTGTAGTTTTAAACACCGGATCCAAGCCAACGTTTCAGCGCCCAGGCTGTGAAGCAAGCACTCCTGACATCACTTTTGCTTCGGAATCTCTGGCATCATCGGTGGACGGGTGGCGAGTCTTAGAAGACTTCTCGGCAAGTGATCACCAGTACATCGTGTTCGAATTGGTTGACGCTACTTGCCGGCGAGCACCAACGTGACGTTCCCCCTGCCTGTGGTATGTCGCGAGGGTGAACATGGCGAAGTTTATTAAAGTTGAAAATGGCAGAGCCGCGCTGGGGAGCGCTCTGGGGGATGGTAGTGACCCGTGTGGACTTGACTATAAGCTTGTCATCCAAATAATCGGGGCTCTACGGAGGCCCTGCATACTAAGTACCGACCAGATGGACCGCATTGTACAAGCATTGTTCTCCAGACACCCTGTACGAGTTGATGTCAGTAGCGCGGAAAGCGTCGAGGATTGTTCCCTTTTCACAATGAGAGAGCTCGAAGAAGCGACTCCCACTATGAAGAACAAGAAGGCGCCAGGCCCTGATGGCATCCCGGCGGAAGTTTACAAACTAGTGTTCCGCCAGCGGCCAGACTTGCTGCTTGAGGCGTTCAGCGCTTGCTTGAAGGAGGGTATTTTTCCGTATCGCTGGAAAGTGGCCAGATTCGCGCTGATGAGCAAAGGTAAAGGAGAGCCGGAGCTCCCATCTGCATACCGATCGCTGTGTATGCTTGACACGGCCGGGAAAGTGCTCGAGAAGCCCATCAGGAGTAGACTCGCTGAAGAGATCCGCGCTGCCGGGGCCTTATCCCCAAGGCAATTCGGGTTAAGAACAGGGAGATCCACAGTGGATGGAGGTCGTAGATGCGGTTCATCGGGCCGCCGATCTCGACAGATAGTGTCCCTCATAATGCTTGATGTCAGAAATGCCTTCAATTCCGTAAGAAGGACAGATATGCTAGGCACATTAGAAAACTCATTTCACGTGCTTGCGAATATTGAAGGATTATCTGAAAAGCCATTCCCTACTCTACGACACGCTGGAGGGCCAGAGGAGGATCGAAATCAAGTCGGGAGTAGTACAGGGATCTATCCTAGTGCCGGACCTCTGGAACGCTTCCTATGATAGTCTGCTGAAACTCGATATGCCCGAAGAGTCGCACCTGGTCGGTTAGCATACGACGTTGCGGCACTTGTTGTCGGACGCACTGTTGAACAGGCGCAAAGCTGACTTGGCATATTGATGCGTCAGGTAAGCGGGTGGACGACTGCTCACGGTTTCAGCCTGACGCTGGAAAAAAACCGAAGTAGTCATCTTGTCCAGAAGGGGAATCCCGACCATGCGCCGCATATCGATCGGCGAGTTGACTATAGAGCCAAAACCAGCGGTTAAATACCTTGGTTTAATGCTCGACTCAAAGATGAGCTTCTTCGAGCAAATCAAAGCAGCAGCGGACAGGGCTGCAGCTGAAGTCGTGGCCTTGAGTCGGCTAATGGCGAATGTCGGGGGCCCTATATCAACGAGGGGACGTCTCTTTATGGGAGCAATGCAGTCGGTTCTGCTCTATGGCGTGGAAGTAGGGGCTGATGCGCTTGATACGGAGGTGCATCGTAAGCGCTTTGCTCAAATGCAGAGCCGGGGAGATTTGCGAGTGGCATCTGCTAATCGCACCGTAAGGGCGAAAACTTAAGAGAGGTGGTTGCCCGTGAAGAACGTCAACGCACCCTTACCGAGTGGCAACTCTCTTGGCAAAATGGACTGCGCGCCTCATCGACAATTTATACCTGTGGCTGAACCGAACGCACGGTGAGATTGATTACTTCGTTACCCAACTTCTAAGCGGGCACGGAGGTTTTCAGTCTTACCTGCACAGGATTGGGATGGCGCGATCTCCAGGATGTGTGTTCTGCAATGGAGTGGCGTACGACGCTGAACACACCTTTTTCTCTTGCGGGGGTGGAATGGCTTTCGTTAGCAGACACAGGGGAGCTCTCTCCACACAACATTGTCAGAGAGATTCTGAGGAGCGCTGGTAGCTGGAGTCGTGTTGCGCATTATGTTTGGGTTCTTCTTATTGTAAAGAAGATTGAACTCGACCGGCGGAGAGACCGGATGGTAAGGTAACTCCCTTCCTCCCCTCCCGTTGGTGAAAGGGATTCCCTGACTTGAAGGCTCCTAAAGCCGGGGGAGCGGAAGGGCTAGCCCGAAGTAATGTGTCAAACGGTTCCAGGCTAGTTCTCGGATGACAGGGAGGTGTTTAGTTGGTAACCCGACAGCGTACGTATTTAGCTACCATATCCTAAAGCCGCTGGACTTGACGATCTCCTCGCAGAGTTATATATCAGTGCACCTGCAGTTTCTGCAGATCTGCGACTTTCACTCGTACGAAGATCTTACCACTCCGAGACTTTTCCCAGAGAGTGGAGGAGGCCCGTGTTGAGTGTGACAATTGTAGGAGCATTTGCCGTAACCCCTGTCGTCGTTAAGAAAATAACTAAAATAATCCTGGCACGCATCACAAACCATCTGAAAAGCTTGATCAGTAGAAAAAAACTTGGTTTCCGCCCCGGGTCTTCTTGGATTGGCCACATAAACACGCTACGAATCACTTTAGGATCGTGCGCGGAATTTAGATCCTTCGTGATCTTCATCGATTTCGTGAATAGTCTGAACAGGGAGTGTATTTGGCGTGCTCTACGCAGGGGGGCAGCACCGGGCTGAAATCTTACAGGAATTTGAGGAAAAGCTAAGTGACTGGGGATGCCGACGCAATTTATAATGCAGCTTTGACCGCATTTCAGGTCCAGTATATGCTGAGATTCTCCCAGACGCTAGGTCATGGATACCAAAACTAAAGTTTACTTCGACAAATACGAACATCACTGCTGCCGTTGACAGAATTTTGGCTGATCGTTTGGCTAGCGAGATTACTGCGACAGAGGTTCATAGCCTGGTGTAAGTTGCAGCTGCCACGGTTATTCATCCTTATAATCAACATTTTGGAGCGAATAATAGGGGTACGCTCAGGAGGAATTCACCGTTCTGGGTGTTTCGACTTAACAAAAGAGTCGAAAATTTGAGAAAAGAGATTGATCGTGTCACGCAAGCATCCATCATCAAGAGTGCACAGATGCACTGCCAACATCATTGGAAACTACCATCTGTCCAATGATATGGCAATCGAAAAAATCCTCGTGGTGCTGAAGGAGAAACTTGCGGTATACCCCAATCGCATCCGTAGGTATCAAAAGAGTTTTCAGCGACGGACAGGCAACACCTTGCTTTTCCAAAACCAACGGGGATTCTATAAAATTCTCACTAACTCAGGTCGTGAAAGTAACCTCTATCTGAATCAGGGAGAAGACTTCTGGAGAAGTGTTTGGAATGATGAGCCACGTGGCTCCCACACCTTCTGCGTTCATGCGAGGCCCTCCCCGAAATGACCATGGCTGGCATAGTTGAAGTCGACGTAGAGGCAGCCCTTCTTGAAAAGGCAGGCAATTGGAAGTCGCCAGGAGTTGATAAGATTTACAAGTTCTGACTGAAAACAGCCATCCTCATCCCCAAGGAACAGGGTGCCATCTGCCCTTCAAAATGTCAACCAATTACTTGTCTTCCTACCACCTACAAGGGTCTTCACTTCAGGCATGTGCGCGAACATCTCAAAATATCTTGATGCTCCCGAGGCTGAAAGGAACAGCTTCTAATCGATAAGGTAGCTGTGAAGCAGGCTCTACATAAAAAACGAAATATTTCGACAGCCTACATCGATTATAAGTCAGTTTTTGACTCCATATCACATTCGTGGTTACTACAAGTGTTACGCTTGTACAAAATTAACTCGAATGTGATTCTTCTCCGGTGAACAGTGATGAAGACTTGGAGGACGAAGCTATTGGTATCCTCAGAAACATAAGGAGAGATACCAATCAAGTGTGGCATCTTCCAAGGCGACTCTCTAAGCCCGCTGTGGTTTTATTTGGCTTTATATCCACTATCCCATTTTCTGCATAAATACGGGTTCCAAGTCAAACATGCCATATTGTCGAAATGTACATTAAATTATTTAAAGTGTATTGACACCAAATTGTATGCCAAAGACGAGTATCAACTTCGCTCCTTGCTGGACATCAGCATCTAGTTCAGCACGGATATTAGTATGCAGTTGGGTTTGGAGAAATGTCGTATAACAATTTCATAACGCAGCTCACCTCGGGTTAATGCTATCGCATTAACGTAACGTGAATGAATTGGCGTTCCTCAACTGGTATTCTTTGTGATCGCTCTGTCGCCTTCTATGACTCTGATTTTTGACCAACTATAAAACATAGCTCCTCCTGACAGTGAACAGCTCCTCACGATAGTGAACAAACAAAGATACTGCGTTGGACGAGTGGCGTAACACACCATGACCACATCAGAAATGAGAATATCAGCGATCGATATGAGATTGCACCGATCATGGAGAAATTGCGAGAGAGCCTTCTTCGATAATATGGGTAGGTATTTTGCGTTTATGAAAACTCACTTGCCAAAACTGAGTTGAACATCGATACAACGTTGGTTTGATGTGCTTGATGGTGATTTGAGAGTCTCTCGGCTCCATCCAGATAGGCACATGGCTGAGCAAAATGGTCCAACCGATCAAGACGAGCCAATCCGCTTCTGAAAGGGGCAAAGGCTGAAGAACAGGAGAGTCACTACCTCAGCGGGACATCAACTTTCCGATTTAACGGCACATGCTATTAGCTCGGGTAGAGTTTATCTTACCTACACCTTGAGACACCTAGGTGTTTTGTGTCTATTCAGACTGTATTACCTTCCCTTCTTTTCTTTCCAAACGGGCACGGGACCGTCTATGGCGGAGTTGTCTTATGTGAACTGTGAAACCACTGCCGCATACTTGAACACCCTTTCTCTTTCTCGGTATTTCCTCCAGGGGTGTCAACTGAATTCTTCCATTCTTTCGTGACTTTCCCTGTAGCCGATTTGCTTGCCCGCTGCCTTTAAACGTTCATTGCGGGGCTTGAGCATCCTCTTTATATCATCGGTTCATTATAGTTTACGGAATTTAATCACGGCCAATCTAGATACTGTTAAGTCACCAAACCATTGCTACAACTCAAAGCTATCAAGTTTCGTTGTGGCCTTACGACTCGCGAAAAAAAAGAAGTTGTCCAAATTTCACTTGTGATAATCCACAATTAAGAAAAACAAAAACTTTGTACTTTACACAATTTATTAATAAAACGATTTCAAAATTCCACGGACAGCATTACAGCTAATGGTATCGAGAACGGACTGCGAGAAACCACATATCAGTCGCTAATTTATTCAAAATAAAGTGCTGATCTGTCGTCTGCATTTTTGCCATATTGTGGAATTTTTATAAAGGGTCAAATTGCAAGCTGCTTACTCAGCTGCATTGCACATGCAGGTGTTGCATTGAAAATGACGGCAGTGACTCATTGGTGAATTTCATGACGTTCATTATCCTCGTTAGTGAGGGAGGAAACTTTATTTATCGATTGTGATGTTAGGGCTATTTCACGTGACAAAAACTGTGCCGCTCGAAGCGTCTCACCATAGGGTCAAAGCTCTTACTGCATAAGACAATGATTTTTTTCAGTTCTCATGTATTCCTCGGAGACTTGGGTTCTTAGCAAGAAAAATCGCAAACTCTTGGCCACGTTCGAGAGAAGAATCCACCGAAGATTTTTTGGCCCCCTACATGAGGATGAAGATTCTGTAGTCTACATAACGACGAAATCTAGGAGCGATACCATGAGCGTCAAGTTGTGAATAAAATCCGACTCAATAGGTTACGGTGGGCGGGTCACTTAATCCGTATGGATGAGGATGATCCAGCCCGAAAAGTCTATAAGGGCAATATCTATGGTAGAAAGGGAAGACGAGGCAGACCCTGCCTGAGATGGAAGGCTGGCGTAGGCCAGGACGCCAGGCAACTTTTAGTGATATCGAATTAGTGGACCTCGGCACAAATTGGGATGTCTGGAGTTCCTTTTTAAGGCAGGCCTAGACCGGCTACCGGTTGTTGCGCCGTCGATTATGATGACGATGTTTGGTCCCATAAGGGAAATTTCAGCGCTGGAGTCATGTATTTCGTCTTATCTAATTCACCTGTGTCTGACCCCAATTTTGGTACACCTTTTTTCCACGGACTATATTACTGTATCTGGGAAGCATTTCCGGCGAGTGCTAGTAAAGTTACTTGTAGAAATTCAGATAATCTCCAGAAATGAAATATACCATCGTCAAATGAATAAGCAATAGCTTAGTTGCCACAACGTTCGAGACCTTCTAAAGGAAGAGACTGTTTTTAATGTTCCAGGACCAGACTTAGCTGCAAGGCTTGAAGGAATTGATTTAGATAATCCAGACGCAATTTGGACCTGCCTAACTAGCGATGGAAGACAAGAGTTTGAAATGCTTTTGAAGACAGGAGATATTCAAAATGTGATACCAAGTTTTCAACCTTGGTGGGAAATTCGAATCCCAAAAACTCTGATAGTTGACATGGATGAAACTCGCCCGGAGGAAAATCAATTAAAACATCCAGCGGTGTTAGGTATGAAAATATTGGTAGAAGTAGAAAATAGTATCTAAAATTTGTTACTAAACTCCATCAATCTAGAGAACATCCCATCGTTCGACACCTTATCGAAAAAACCACCATCACCTTGTCTTCCACACAATCTTTATAACATTCTATCCTCGTATACATGCACTGTACGGTTCTTCAACGGCGAGCATCACTTAACCCCCGTCGAGGCCACAAAGTATCTCATACAGAATTCGGCAACTCTTAAAAACAATGCGAATTTCGATGATAACGAACAAGCAGTAAAATCTGTGATAGCAGAGTGTGATGGTGGTGATGGATTGCCACCTTGGGAGGAGATTGCTTGTGATGTTGAGAAGATAATGGACGGACCTTATGAGGCGAGACGTGATCCAGTTTATGTAAAGGCAGCGCTATCAGATATTCATAGGCTGATGGAACAAGCGAAGCATTCTGTATCTAAATCCAAAAACGTGAGCGCTGAACTGGGTGAAAATTTAGATAAGAAAAAGTTGGTGGCTATTATTAGGAAAATTGATTTTTTTCTATCGTTTGTTAACGCAGTTTAGAATTATTTACAACGAAAAAGGACTCTTGTTTAAGTGAAAGATTTGTGCGATCACAAATATTGAAAATATATTGTTTTTTAAAAAGATATTGCTTATTTTTTATCTGTGAATGTCGTTTCTTGGCTCAACATAATTTATTGCAGGCTGTCGGACTAGATCAATCGGAGAGAAATTTTCTCCCTCTTTTTTGTTGGTCCACGGACTTCCTTTTCTCGGTCTAGCAGCCATTTTTTTTTTTCAAAAAAGCAGCAATCTATTTTCCAAAAATTGGATGTTAGTGCTGCTCGTTCACTTTACTGTTGGCCTTAGGAAATTCTCCCTTTCTGCGCTTTTCCGCTCGGTGTTATCTGACTGAGCCAAACTCACTGGCAAGTGGAAAATTATTTAATGAATTTATTTGATTAATAATATTTTTATTTATTTGTTTAAGATCCAAAGGTGTTCTGCCTCCGATGTGCTGCCGCATCCCCCCCCCCCCCCGGTTCAGCGAAGGAATTCGGGACGTGATCCCGCCAATGACGTCACCGGGCGAACCTGAATTTTTCTTTTGAAACGTCCCCCTGTCCGGGAAGGGTTTCAGCCTTGACAAGGAGACCCATTTGTGCTCGTCTCGGACGTCGAGTTTGAAGGAGTGCTCCTGTCGCTCCAGGACTTTAAATGGGCTTTCATGTGGTAGGTACAGCGGTCTCTAAGGAGCGTCCACCCTAATAAGAACGTGCGAGCATGTCTCGAGGTCTCTGGGGGTGTCGACCTCCGGCCACGTATGTTTGGAAGGTGGAGTCGATTGGAGTTTCGAAACCGCGTCCCTGAGCAGACGTAGCATGCTGGATTCTCTTACCCCTGCTCTGATATCCAGCACAGAGTCACTGGGGAGTCGCAGATTCTCTCCATATACCATCTCCGCTGGGCTGGCCGTGAACTCCTCTCGATCGGATGTGCGAAGGCAACCGCGATGGATGATGGATCATCGCAAGCCTTCAGTGTCCGGTGCCAACGTTCCAGCATCTCATTTGATTGCGGATGGTATGCAGTGGTCATGCGGCATTTGAAACCCAGGAGCTTGCCTAACTCCGAGAAAAGAGTAGACTCAAACTGCATTCCCTGGTCCGTGATGATTACGGCAGGTACACCAAAGCACGGGATACTTTCTCTAAAGAGGGCCTCGGCACATGATTGTGCCGTAGCGTCAGTCAGAGGTATTGTTTCAGGTCGATAATTGTGAGGCAATACTTGCATCCGGGCGACTCTCGCAAAGGGCCAATGATGTCGAGGTGGATGTTGTGGCAGCACTTGGTCGACCGAGGGAATACGCCTACTTCCTTTTTTTACGTGTTTGTTTATCTTACAGTTCTGGCACGCAATGCACTGTCTGATCTTACAGTTTACGTTCTTGTTCATGGATCGCCAGAATTATTTTCCGGTGATTAACCGGTCAGTTGTCCCGATGCCTGGGTGTGCCAGATGGTGTACTGCTGCTACTTCCTTGCGTAAATCGGCCGGAATAAATGGCCTAGGTCCCTTGTCTGAGGTCTCGCAGAGTAAGCAGAAGTTTGATCCGAAGATAGGAAACTCCTTGAACTTGTATTTGGAGTTTGTCCTCAGGCTTTGAAGCTCTGCCTCCTCTTTCTGCGGCGTGAATTGTGGCCTCTGAGATTCCTGACAAAGCGTCCGTAACGATGTTTTCTTTTCCAGACACGTGTTGGATATCGGAAGTAAATTGGCTGATGAAGCTTAGTTGCCGATGCTGTCGAGGAGACGCTTTATCGGTCTTTTCTTCAAGCGCGAAAATAAGGGGCTTGTGGTCCGTGAACACGGTGAACGGTCTGCTCTCAAGGGAGAAGCGGAAGTATTTAATGGCGAGGTACGCGGCGAGTAACTCACGATCGTAGGCGCTGAAGTTACATTGAGTTGGGTTGAGTTGTTTCGAAAAGAAGCTTTAACGGTTGCCAGGTTTGGTTCACTCATTGGAGAAAAGCGGCACTGTGGCGGCGCTGTGTCTGAGGCATTGACGAATAGGGCTAGGGGTGCATGGCCGAGGAAATGCTAGTAGTGTAACATCAACAAGCTGTTGTTTTACAGTTTCAAACGTCTGGACGACCTTAGCAGACCACGCAACTTTGCAGGTGTCTTTCGATTTGGGTCCAAACAAGTAAGCGTTCAGGATGACTTGGGCAGGAAACGACGATAGAAGTTTAACATGCTCAAGGACCTTCACAGATCCTTCACCGTGGTTGATAGCGGAAAGTTTTTAATCGCTTCAACCTTGACTGGGTTTCGCGTTGAATTCCGTCAGGGATGATCATGTGGCCGATAAATTTCACCTGCTTCTGAAGGAATTTCCACTTTTCAACGTTTACAACTAGCCCGGCCTCAAGGAGACGTTCAAAAATGCACTCGATATGATCCAAATGTTCAGAATCGGAAGAAAAGGCGACCAAAATATCATCCATGTAGACGAAACAGAAGTTCAAGTTTCGTAGAACAGATTGGGTGAATCTCTGAAATGTCTACGCAGCGTTGCCCAAGCCAAGCCATCCTGGTGAACTCGAAGAGTCCAAAAGCTGTGCAAATAACCGTTTTCCGTATTTCTTCGGGAGCAACAGGGATTTGGTTATACGCCTTGATCAGATCCAAGGTTGTGGAAGCACGGCAGCTTCTTAATGATTGCCCAAAGTCATGGATGAGTGGAATAGGGTATAGGGAATTGTCTGAGCATTCAAACGCCCGTAATTTCCGCAAGGCGTCCATTCGCCGTTTGGCTTAGGAGCCATATGGAGTGGGATAACCTGTTTCATGACCATTGAATTCTTTCCTTGCAACAGCAAGCTTCTGAGGTGATAGGGGCGGCACCTTTGAGAGGATCGGGGAGTTGCTAGTGTTGATGTGGGGCTGCACATCGTGCTTAACCGGCTGGATGAAACTACTTTCAGCAGTAATGTTGTGATATTTTCGGAGGAGTGTCAGTCGGCCCGCGAAAACAATAGAAAGATTGTCGTATACGCAGGGAGGAATTTTTCTGGACGACTTTAAAGAGGTTGCGGGGTCTATCAGTGCTTTATTCTACAAGTCCACCAACAGCCCATAGTGACACAGAAAGTCTGCGCCTAAAATGGAGTGCTAATGTTCGCCAAAACGGATCGCCGCGAAAACGTTCGTCCGGGACTCACGCCCCTTGCCTGTCGCCGGAAGTGGGGATGGGAGAGGAGTTCGCGGCAACCAGTGGTAAGTTGCACGTGTTGGACGGGGTACGGGGAGAACCGACACCTCCGCGCCTGTGTCGACTAGAAAGTAATGCCTGCTCAGAAAGTCGAAAATTGTGAGACCTTATACGGCTAATGCCACGATTCAACTCCTGGACTCATTTGGGTGAGACGTTTTGAACCACCCTCCGCATTCGCCTGACTTGTCCGATTACTATCTCTTCACTTTCATGAAGGTGCAGGGCTGAAAAAAGGTTTCGAACGAACGAAAAAGTCAAGGGGGAGATGGAATAGTGGGTGAAAGGCTTTTTCGAGGAGGCAACAAAAATTGATTTTTTGCCTGTTGAAATAATTTACATGTCATGGATTTTTTTTAAACAGTTTTTTTGAAGCCATGTGGAGAACATTTACTTTCTACAGAATAAGACTTGTTTACCAAATTGGCGGAGGCCTGTGGTGGCTTAATTGGCGGATGATTCTGTGGTTCGGGGGCGCTGTTTAGGGCTTCAGTGCACAATAGAGACAACCGAATAAATGACGGTGATGTTATGTTGTGTGGCTTGGATATGAGTTAGCCTGGGAAGCGAAGCTAGGGCAGTTTGGTGCCGCGTGACCGACCTACTGACAGTATTTGCACTATAAAATTAGCTTGCTAGATCTCTCCACCCTCAAGTGATTGGAGAACGTCAAACATGCGCAATGCTTTTCTTTCACTATACAAATTCAAGCAATGCGCCGGGAGATATATCTGTTCTATGTAGTATTTTTGGTACTCGATAGTTTTTTCCGCAAAGAACGTGTGTTCGAAACTGTGAATAATTTTCGAAGTAGTTTTTTTCCGAATGAAGAGTGTAGGTGGACAATTTCGCCTAGTTCTCCACGAGAAGGTTATTTTTTTGATACGGTATAGTCCTCTTTGTTTTTGAGGAGGATTTATCGTTTAGAATTTCCTGGTTTTTCAACCAGGAAGTTTTTGGTCACAGAGTTCGAGATTATAGCTTTTGTGGCCCTGAATTTTCCGCGAATTCGACAACAACGGTAGGCGGCTTCTTCTGAGGTTGCTAAAGTCACCAGAGTCACCTTTGGCTGGCGTTGAGGTTTGTTGGATAGAGTGTAGTGTAGTAGAGTGTAGTTTTATGTTATTTTGGCTGTTGTAACTGGTTTCCCCGAAGTAACCTTAATTGTTGTCTCTAGTCAGGCCATTGTCGTTCCCCAAGGACTTTTTTTTTGCTAGCTGTGCCCTCCAAATTAGGGAGAAGGGTTGCGTTCTACTTCTTTATGCTTAAAGGTTGCCAAGCTGATTGGGGTGGGGGACTTCTTACCAGGCACCATCTGGAATTCGTCCGCTAATAAGGACCAAGATAAACCAATCAACATGTTTTACCACATTTTGTATTAATTTTTCCTTTATTTTATTATTTAATTTATAATAATTAGCTTTAACAATTTCATTAAAATAATGGCAATGTAAGGTAGTTGCACAGCATTTTGGCGATGTACATACATTTAATGCTATCTAGGTCTATGTATTTTATTGCACATGTGACAGGGATGAGAACTTGATGCATTTGGAGGAGTAAGCTGACGATCTGCTTTGCCGATACCGAGGGGTCAAAGGACCTGCTATGTAATGCAGATAGCTCTGAGAGAGCTTTGTTTACATTCTTCTTGAGACTAGGGATGCAGTAGTGAAGACAAACTAAGGAATTTTATGGAGCGAATCAGCCCCATTTCCGCTTTTTTGTCAACCCATCATCGTACTTCTTCAAGTGCACCAGACTATATGATACAACTTAATAAAAGACATTCCTAACTAATAAAACTGACTGAAGTGTAGTCTAATATAACTACATATCCATAACTAACTCTATACAATGCGCTTTTTAGTCATCATTAGTGGCTGGTTCTTGCGTTGACACCGCTGGAAGGATTGCTGGAGATCGCTGTTTGAGCCTGTTGATAAGGTCATTCAATTTCTTGAACTGTGATTGAGTGTATGGAGCATCTCCTTGAAAGTCGGTGTTCAGGAGGGAGTGTGAGTTATAACCACTGAAAGTGTTCCCACGTTGTTTCTGCGTGATCGCTAGTACAGGCTCTTCGGTCCCATAACCTTCTTGTTCAACAGTTTCGTAAGCTGCTTGCGATTGCTGCTGCTTTTCATAATCAAACTTGGAACTGGCACTTGGAATAGGTGGGAGAGGATATACTGATGAATGGTCATCTGAATTTCCATTATCGTTGAAGCGAATCCGAGTGTGAGTTGGGCGGGGACTGTTCTCAGTGATAGGAAGGTTTGATTCCTCTTGCTCATTAGGTGGTCCATAAACCTTATGCGGACGTTGTACTTGTTGGGGAGGTGGACCTTGTGGCTGCTGATCATAGGAGAATAGCTGGTGGTTTTCGTCTTCATGAACTCCTTCGGCATTGGGATTATCAGAATAAACTGGAGTGTGGCGGGCTTCAGGAATTTCAGGTTGATCGTCGACTTCTTCTGAGTTTTCAGCAGCACCAGGCTGTTGTGAAGAATATTTTGCCAGATTATTTGCAGGACCATTTTTGCCTGCAAAGAATTGGTTCTGAAGAATGTTGGTCAATGAAAATTCCGCTGGTTTTTGAGTGGCTGAGAAGGTCAAACTGGGCTGTTTAGCTGGGATATTGACAATCTCCTGTGCAGGTTGGGCATCCTCTTCAGCATACTCCTTGCCTTGTGGTTGTGGTTGGAGATATTCCTGAGTTGGTTGTTGCTGAGGTTGTACCTGTTGTTCTTGTGCTTTTGGAGCTAAGTATTCTTGAGGTCCACGTCCTCCGATTTGAACTACTTCTTCTTCTTGTGATGATTGTTGGACATTTTGTCCCAATGAGCCATGAATGGTAGGAACTTGTTGAACAATGAATTGTTGGAATTGAGCCTTTGGAACTTGATAGTTAGGAATCTGAGGCTGTTGATATTGGATTGACAATTGTTTGGGCTGTTGGATTGGATGAGCTGGGAAGAGGTGGGGTCTTTGAAGGGGACTTACGGGTGCCGAATAAATTTGATGATGTTGGATGTGTGGGTTTGGTGAAGGAGCAAATTGAGGTTGAAGTGCTGGTGTAGGAAGAGGAGCGCCTACCATAAATTTGGTGGCCGGTTTATAGTAATCAGTGGTTTGAATTAAAGGATGCTGGGCTTCTGGTTGGGCTTCGGGGTAATGCTGATGCTGTTGGCGGAATAAAGCCTGCTGTTGCGCAACTCTTGCCTCGTGCTCCTCGAAAGCCTTAATGTACTGAGCAGCACGAATTTCCAGATATCGTTGCAACAGAGATTGCAAATGAGCGGCATATTTAGCCGGACCTGGAATTCTGAGAACTATAACCGGTTCAGAAATTTGTTGTTGGCCTTGATAGAAAACTTTTTGTTGTTGTTGCACAGGTTGGAAACCAGGATAAGTAGGAGAAGGATATGGTGCAGGCGAATAAGTAGGAGTAGAGGAGTATGCTGGAGTTGGTGGGAATTTTGTGGAGGAGAAAGCTCCTGTGGAAAAACTTGATGGAATGATTGTCGGTTTGGGGGTGAATGGGGGTCGGAATGGTTGGTTATTCGGGGTGTAAGTTTTGTAGCCGCCAGGGGTTTCTTTGATTTCATAAGCTCGTGATGGTTGAATTTGGACGCTGCTGTGGTAAAATCCATTATTGGCCCCGTTGAACCCATTGGGGATTGGAACGGTTTGCTGGGAGTATGGGAAAAATTGGAAGGTTGGCTTGGAAAATTGAAATCGTTGTTGGGCTATGCTATTTTGGTTTCCGTACCTGTAAAGAGAAAAAGCGGTTTGTTTAGTTATTGCAAATTTTACGGTTCTTCAACTAACTATCATTTCAATTTGGATTTATACAATTCAAAGTGACAATTTTCAAATATATTAAAAATCAAAATTATTCGAAAAATGTACTTCTTTAAGTTGTAGAGATCCACACTTACCCTAATTCACTATCAACTGTTCTCTTTGGATTCTTTACAGTTGAATTATCACGTTCCACTTTAATTTTGACTACATCCCCATGCATTTTGAATTGTTTATCCAATTCTTTGATAAATTCCTTGTCATCTTCTGATAGTGATGAGAATTCATCAAGAATGGTTTTGGGACCTTTTGTGGGTTTTCGATTTTTCACTTTTTTCGGATATGTTTTATCGGAGCTTTTCGCAATGATCAGTTCAACGCATATACTCAACGCAATCTGGAATGTAGAAAAGAATAGATTTATAGTTACAATTTGAAAAACATGCACAAGGCCATTCCCTGTTGCAAATAATGAGAAGAATGGTGAGGAGTAGGCTGGGAAGTTTCTGAGAATGGGTCCCTGAAAAAATGAGCAATGATAATCCCCACTATGACTATATTTTATGAGAAAATAATTCACAGCTCCCTTTTTTAAAGTTATGGGACTCCCGTCAAACTCAATGTAAAAAGATCCAAATCACTGCATTTGTGGGTACTCACAGTTCCCACCTTCTCACCTAATTTCGTGTCAATAGGTATGACCGTTTCTGAGAAAAGTGTGTGTGATAGACAGTCAGACAGGCAGATCGGCGACCGAGAGACGGACAAACAAGCATACGATGATCGATGCCATGATGCCTTATATGGAGCGGAATTCGACCCATGGGGATGTGCGTACAAGGCAGTCATGGCATCGATCAAGGATAAACATTCACCACCGAACACGAACCCTAATTTGCTGCGAGATATCGTTGGCACCTTTTTCGTAAAACACTACAAGCGAACCGAGCCTACCCATTGTACAGGTAGATTCCGATGAAATTGCAAGACCAACAGATCCTGCACGGTAGTTACTCTCGATGTGAAGAGTGCTTTCAATTCTGCGAACTGGTGTAAAATAATTGAGGCCTTTGGGCCAAATTGAGCACTCTCAAATACCTGGTCCGCATCGTCATAGAGTTTCTTGGCGAGAGGTATTGTGTTACGATTCGGTCGAAGGACCTAAGACACATTGGACAACCTGTGGTGTACCGCAAGGTTCGGTCCTCGGTACTCCTCTGTGGATAATAATGTACGATGGAATTTTGAGGTTACAGCTCCCCAAACGGGTGACCGTAATTGGTTTCGCAGGTATCGAAGTGACTATTGGGGTACAAGACATCAAGGTTATCGAAATTTTAACAAACGAGGCAATTTGAAAAATTAGGTCCTGGCTAGATAACGCTGGTCTGGCACTCGGAGGTAGTTCTAATGACCAAACGAAGGAAACTAGTATCGATGAAGGTTAAGATTGGTGAACAATTCATACACTCGCAACCAGCGTTCAAATATCTAGGAGTCATGATAGACCAACAATTAAATTCCAAGGCACATCTTGAAAATTTAGCAACAAAAGCATCTGCAGTTACAACATTATTGGCCCAAGGCAAAGTCGTTGGTTCCTTATCTCCAGAGTTGTTAGTTCGATTTTGTTTTATGCAGCTCCTGTCTGTGCCACGTCATTGGAACATGAGGCAAATAGGAAAAAAGACATCGTGCGCCTACAGTCCAACATCTGACGAAGCAGCATGTGTGATAGCAGGCGCACATCTGGGCGAACAAGGATCGACGCCTCTATGACTCAACTTACTCAATCGGCAAATCTTATACCTATGGTTGACAGTTGGCACCAAGAAGCAATACTGGAGTGGCAGAAAAGATCAAACTATTCTCTTAAAGGACGCTGGACTTACAGATTTATCCCATAGATTAAACCACGCCATGAAGGGGTTAGATATGGCCTAACCTCCTAAGTGTACGCGGAGGACATTGCGCATATCTTTACCGCTTTGAGCGTGACAACTTTCCATATGTTATGGTTCAGGAGAATGTGATACACGTTGTTTTTAGCTGTTCAAGATTCGCCGCACGCAGGGCGGAGGTAGAAATTGTCACTGGGACGTAGTTGCTATCCGAGAATATCATGGAATCCATTCTAGCTTCAGAAACGTCTCGGAGGGCGGTGAAATAACTAGTGAAGGTAATCAACAATACGCTAAGGGAAGAGGAACTTTGGAGGAAGATGATAAATATCAACAGGAAGCGCAGTTTGCAATTCCTGTCCCGTGGTGTATACGAAGGAGAAGGCGCTGTTCTAGTGAGTAAAACTCTCACAACCGTATCACAGGAGCCAACGATGGGTTTTGAAACTTTCCATTTATTAACGAAACCTTAAAAGCAGTGACAACTCATCAGACGCTGCCTCGCTTCTATCTTGGGAGCAGTGTGACCAAGTGGTTCCCAGATGTTGATTGTTCTAGAGCCACGTTTGCCTTGTCCAGATCTAAGCTAGGCGGAACAAAGTTTTTCTAATCTATAACCATCTCGAAACCACTACGGTCATGTTGGGTCTAGGCTAGAAGCAGTCTGATGAATTGCCTCTGTGCTAGACGAATCGGGATACAGGCAAGTCGTATATGAAATCTGCCATTAGTTCACTTGCCTTATGAGAGTCCCTTTGACCAGCCAGGATGAAACTGTACACATCCATGAGAGAATTCGGTCTCCCAGCAAAATAAATAAGATTGACAGGCTGACCCTGACCAATGTGCGAGGCCAGATGAAAGCAGCAGGATCACTCTCGAAGCCTTCCATCATCCAGAACATTCCCTTTAATTTGGCTTTCGGAAGATGATCAGTGACACTGAGGTGAATGTCAAAGGCAGTCCGGTTGCTCCATTATTTGCTCGAAGGAATTTTCTCCACAAGCCCTAATGCTCCTTTGTCCGTTTGGTCTTTGACCCAAACCCCGGTGATGCCTTCGATAAGGCCACATCGATGTTGTCTTCGCGGATGGTTTGCGAGAGTAGGTCCTGCGCTGCCTGGCAGTGGTTGACGATGATTTCTATCAACCTCATCTGCGATTTATATTAAGGCCTCTTTTGTATTCTGGGCACTTGCTGTTACCTGCAATGTGCCGATGATCCACACGCTCCTTCCCTTTGCACAGTGAGCAATTTGGGTCAGTTTCGCAATGCTTGCTGATATGGCTTTCTACTCCGCATCTTCTGCGCTGCTTCGACTTGTCATTTGTACTGGTGCATGCCTTCGCAATGTGACCAAAGTTAAGGCACTTAAAGTATCGCTTTAGTGCCACCTACTCCTTGAGCCGGTACATAACCCAACCTATTCTTCCTCTTCCTACTGCTGATAGTTTGAGTTCTGTCTCTACTGGTATGCTGATGATGGCGGTTTGTGCTCCTCCGTAGGTTTTCCTAAGAATTTTCACCGTTGATTCCTGTAGTCCGACAAAATCGAGCTGCTTCTCCAAGGTTTCGCGAACCTCCCTTTTCGTGGTGATTTCATCTATATCTTTGCAGATTATAGCTATCTCCGGACTGTTAGCTCTTATGTCAGCTTCGTGTCGTAATGACTTTCCGATTTGGCTCAAGAATTTGTCCGCGATTGTATCCTTGGATTTCTTGAGCTCCAACATAAGATCCAAGTTGGTCAGTTCGGGGTTTCCTATCACTCTCTGGAGAAAGTCAGCATCTGACCCTTCACCTCGTTTCAAAATTATAATCACCTCCGATCATTTCTTTTTCGGGATTCCACTTTTCTCCAGGCTTTTGCATCCGCCTTTAGAGGTCCGCTCCCTTTTCTCGAGGTCGCTTGTTTCACAGTTTCGCCGGTAGCTTCAGCCTTAGCTCTCATATGCTCCGCATTTTTGGGAGTTGAGTCCTTTTTTCCTTTACTGGCCTGTTGAATCGTTTAACTTTTCGCGCAGCCTCTTCCCCAGTTTCTCCCCTTTCGTATTTTGAACGGGGCGTTGCTTTAATCACCTGCCTCACTTTCTCGTTCGAAGGCTTTCCCCCTTCTTTCGTCCTGGGCCTTGCCGTACGCTAAACGGATGCCTCTTATCATGGCCCTTATATTTTGGCGAATGTTCCTACGCTCCTTTATGAATTCACACAGCTCTATGATGTTTTTATCAAGGACAGTGAAGGTAGCTCTTGATTGACCGTTGCTGATAAGATCGCTCGGGTGTTTCGGTGCCAAGGATTCTTCCTCATCGAAGACCCCCGCTACACACTCCCCACGGTGGGAGGCGGCTTGAGCCCGTGTGGGGGGATCTGCGAACAATCGAGCTTCCTTTGAACGGGTCCGTCGATGGAACCAGTTCCAGTCCCACAGTATCCAAGGTTCCCACTACTGAGGCAGTACCCTATACTATAATCTTGTAGTGTACCGCTACGATCTTGAATGAAGTGCTCTAAAACACTTCAAGGCCTTGATCCAATTGGATTGTTGCGCCAACGATTATTATTATTATCCTTTCCATCTCCAATTTTTATCCACGGGCAGGCTTTTTGTTCCCACCTACCCGGCCTGCGGATAAACACGCCCCACCCCATGACATATCGCCAAGCGTTCCCTTATCCGCATGAAGGGACACGACTGATGGGAGATTTGGAAACTTCACACAGGCACTTCATACATATAGGTTTTTACCATTTACAGAGGCTTATTGTATTTTCCTACAAAATGGAATCGAATCGTATTTATAAATATGTGTCGTTCACTACAGCATAATCAATGTTTTTCGTTGCAAACTCTTCACCAAACACATGCCTGAAGGAAACAAGTTTTGACCGAAGCAACTTTGTTAGAGTCCGAGAATTTCACAAAAAGAAAAATCCTATCACCGATTCACGCAAGGATGATAAGAATAAGGAACCGTGCATTCAAAAGGAGTCTTTTCAACACTAATATCGCTTTTACCCAACTATCTGATTATTCTTCACTCCTTTTCAACCTCGTCACTAGAAACAGAAAACATTTCCTTTCGTAATTTCAAATTCTCAATATGCTTCACAAGCTACTGATTTAATGGCTGCCAAATAGTCCCGCCCCTCCACACTTTCAATACCATTTGACATCTGCAACAATAGCCAAAAAAAAAGCTACAGACAGACCCATAAAATTATTGTTTTTGGTAAATTTCTTATTGAAAATTTAAACTCAAATGTCAAAAGATACTAGAATCTAGAAAAAAACTACCAAAACTAGAACCATACAGAGCCAATATTATTCACCCAGTGATCCTCATCTCTTTTTCCCCTGATCGGTTGATTCTCTCTCTATTGCCTGTATCGGACCGTTAGGCAACATGCATCCGATGTTATATTGGAGGAAAAATGCAGGGTCTATGATCATATTAGTTTGCAGTGGAATGTAATGGAATTGCGACTAAGTGGGATTTTAGGGTAGCCGGGATGTGAGGATTGGGCAGTTAGTTTCAAGGTCGGCTTCCTTTTTAATGGTTGTCCCTTTTCATTTTGCAAAATAATTATTTTTGGGATCCTTTTGCAAAAGTAGTTGTCGCAGACCGAAATTATTTTCCCTGGCCACCTTATTGGGACACCTCAATCGGTAATCTTATTGTCTCTACTCTTGTTAGGTGATCTTGTCTGGTTGTGTTTTAATGTACTTCTTGGAGGCGGTTGGCTCTAATGCGTCAGTTCTCATCCACTTGTGAAGAATTCAACTTCCTTTTATAGCTAAGTGAACTGAATTGAGTTCGTTCACTCATCGTCCTTGGGTCTAGGAGAGTAATATCATGCTGCAGGAGAGTGTACTGTACTGTGTATTTGTAAAGGTCCTAAAACGTCCTAAAGTCCTAAGCAGCAAAATATCATTTTATTTTCGAATATTTCTTTGTTTTCAATTGTTGAGAAACCAAAGAATGGGGCGAATATCAACGCAAATTTATTCTGCGAAAACATTGCATAGTTATGTTAGGTTGTAGAGGGTCTATTGGAATATGCGTAGTTCCCAAGAAAGGATGCTATCGGTCAACTCAATAAAGTCCAATACCAGATTTCACTAAAACATTTACGCTTCGGTGAACACTCCGTCACTGACCCATGTTTGTAATCATTCATTGCACACTTAATTTATTCAGCCCTTCAGATTTACTGCTCTATTTTTCATTTATAAAACGCTCCCACTGTGATATCATAAAATCTTTACATTAAATTATTCTGCGTGAACCGCTCGTGGGTTTTTGTTTATTTTTTGAATATTCCACAATGTAAATAAGCCCCATTGATCTTCAACCCAGCACGCCTATAATAAATTAAACCCCGAGATCTACATCATCTTTCATTCACTTAATCCGTCAAAATCTTAAAAATTTTATTGTAGATTGTTCGGATTACTACCATATACTCGTAGATACATCCGTATAAAGGAAATCTGTACAATTTGATTTGATTGCCGGTAAAACCTTGAGTAATTTCAAAGAATAAATTGATTTATCAGTTGACCGTATGCGGGTGACATTTTACCGGATTTATGTGCAATATTCGGTTAGATAACAACAGAGAGGGTTACATTCAACATTTCTCATGTCCTCCAACAAATAACTTGACAATAAACTTTTTCCCAATAAAGATCTAAGATGGATGCTTTCGAAATCCTTCACTGTCTGGCTTGAATCCACCATTTTTTTATATTTTTTTTTTCAATGGATGATTTTGAGTTTGATTTTATTATTATAATTTTTAGAAAGGAAAATATACATTCCCTCATTTTTGCGAGGAACTACGTATCAACCGTGTGCTACCTTGACTTTAGATGCCACATTGGAAAGGCCTTGAATGACCTTCACATGGTCAATATCTTACAGCTAACAAGATATGCCATTTTAGTTAAGTAAGATTGCACAGATTTGATAATGATAGAGATGATGACAAATTATTGATAACAAACTACATTCGCTACTTTCACTTTCTCAGAGCAGAGGAAATCGTAAAAACTAAAGTTCGTTGCGAAATGAGTGCATTTTTTTCATTTTAAAGTTCATCTCATCTCACCTCTATAGATGAACAGATAACAGAGTAATCGGTCAAAACTGATTAGGTTTTTTGGCTATTAATTGATTTTCCCAGATGATTGTAGCTCTATTAGCAGGAAATGACTTTTATTATTGGAAGTTATTGCATCCACGAATATTTCTACTTCGAAATTCTTTTTTGCTTTTCCTAGGAAGTTAGTTATACCTGATGGTGTTAACTTTTAAGTTAGAATAAACAAAAATGGCCATTTTGATTTAATTATTTTATATTTTTATATATATATATTTTTATATCTATAAAAACAGCCTTTTTCCCCTTAATACCGTTTGGTGGTGAGCTTGGTTTGTTCGGATGGGGTTCTCCACTTGGGCGAAACCTTGGTCCGAGTGAGGTCAAAAGGTTTTTAAGCCATTGTCTAGCGTGTGAATCCAACGCTGTTTTGAGTGGCCTTTGAGTCATTCTTCATCGAATTAGATACTTGCGCTAATCCTCAAACACGCTTCTCCAGCAGCTTCTCGACAATGACTGCGATGCTATATCGGTCGAGCACACAGCGAGCTACACGACTGATCTAGTGCAATACCTTCGTACCAAGATGGCTACATACAGGGGGACCAAATCCAGTACCCTGGGGGCATGTAAAGCCATTGCGTATTCATGGGGTAAGGACGAAATAGCTGACTGGCCCGTGGCCCTTGTGGTTCATGTATTGGTGTGGCTGTGTGTCGATGGTGCCTAGATGGTTTTCTTTTTGAAACAAGCCATAAACAGCTGTGTTTGGAGCCATGTGCTCGGAACCCCGTGGTCGCACACTCATGCACTGAATCACATTCACGGCATTAACACCAGACCATATGCGCAGAATTCTCTCGCGCATGTACCGAAGATGAATTTCGTCCTTTTAGTCTTCTTGTTTCGTACCCATAACCGTGAAGTATTTTTCTTTGGCTTTTGTGTTTAGCATAGCACTCGGAGCCATAGTACTAAAATCTAAATAGGTAAAGATGAAGGAGAGGCGATTTTAATACAAGCCCATGACCAGTAACGGGTACCACAATAAAAGACGTAGAAATATTCAATGATTGGGCAATATCATTATTACAATTGGAAAAAAAAATTATAGAGAAATCTTCGCAAGTCAGCTCTCGATAAAGAGGTTTTATAGAGGTCCTATGCTCCATTTAGGCGTGAAAGAGGAGAAAAACAAGTGTTGCTGTTTCTATAATGCTGAAGAAGTCTTCTTGACCTTACTTATAAGACGGAATCAAAACACCCAGAGGTGAGGGTATATGGCTTTAATGAAACCCAGAAGATTCATCGAATCGCTCAGAAACCTTTATGGAAATGAGTTGTGATATGAAGGAAGTTAAATTCAGATTTCTGCTGCGAACTTATCACTTGCAAACGCTACTGATTTAGATGCGATCGTCGTTTGCGGTGCCATTTGTAAGTGGCCGCAGAATAATCAATCTATGTACATTGCATGTGCTATGTCTGTGCATTTGTTGTTGTAGTCCATTTTTATTTCTATTTATTTGCTAATAGAGTTATGATGCAGGAATTCTGTGTCAATTTTTGTAACATTCGCGAGATAAGGGAGAGCTTTTTCTCAGTATATGCGCATTTGACTACCCGTAAACCCTCTATTTTTGCATTAAGTGAAACTAAGGTCAGCTCATATGCTGACGTTAACCAGTACCACGTGCCTGATTACCTTTTCTCTCGCCAAGGGGATTGCCATTGCCATTTATGTTTGTAATGATGTGCTCTTCTCCATTGTCCCTAATCTAAATTCCGCATCGCAGCCCTAATTCATCTGATGCCCATGCTGTACGTTTCTTTGAAGCACTATCTTCCAGCATTGATAATTTGACCAAACAATTCCCTTGTCCCATTCCCAGGCCATTTCAACGTGCATAATGTACAGTGGTTCAGATTTTCAGAGCCTGGTGGGAAGACACGTCGACCTTCAGTGTGAGCCTTATAACTTACGGCAACCAGTGGATTGTCAAACAAGGATCCCTGATAAACCAGATGAAAATGCTCCTGGATCTTTTCATGTCGTCACACAGTCTCCGCAACAGCGCCTTTAGGTAGTTCGGACCACTTTATTATTTCCACCAAATTTAGTACCACCTCTCTACACAAAAAGCGCCCTTATTCCACCAAGTGCTTAATGTGGTATTACTCACTCATCAGTTCACTGTGGTGCCAAAGGTGAAAAACTTAAAGTACTTAGACCGGGTGTAACTGGAAGGATGTTGTAAACAACGTTCGCCAGTTATACTATATCGGAATTGACGCTAATATTATAAAGTGCCATCCCGTTCCGGGAGCCATTTCAATTGTTTTTTTTCCCGAGGCTGTACAGGTATATAGGGAAGATGGGAAAAATAGGGAAACTGTTATTTGTAAAAATAAAACGGAAACGAAGGGGCGAATCAAAGCCAATGGGGATCTCCCGGGTCCGGTGTTCCATTGGGGGTCTTGATGGAATGTTGGGTATTTTGGTGCCTAGATATCATATAGGGGAACTTTCCAGATTTCTAGGTTGGGTAGTTTCTAAAAATGGTCCCGTAAAATAAGTGATCCCTTTCTAGCTTTCCACTCTCCTCGTTAACAACTAATGCCAAAACTAAGACCGGCTCCGGGAAGTGCTTAGAGAGATCCTCCATTTAAAATGTCTCCTTTGCAAGGGAACTCCTCTTAAACTCAACAAAAAAGGAAAGGGAAAAATCTATATAAGCAGAAGATAATAGCGAGGGGACCTCTTAGAAAAGAATCGTTGAACACACAAGTTCATCCCTCCATCGCGAAGTCGCTGGAGCGAAAGCATGGAGAAATCAATTACAATCTCTTCAAGTTTCTCACGGA
Organism: Hermetia illucens; assembly: GCF_905115235.1. Lineage (NCBI taxonomy): Eukaryota > Metazoa > Arthropoda > Insecta > Diptera > Stratiomyidae > Hermetia > Hermetia illucens. The sequence continues at coordinate 11,024,225 of NC_051852.1, forward strand.
TCACCTAGCTAAAGTGAGCAAATTCCGTCCCGTGATGTAATACATAACGATGGTTTCACGGAGGGATATGGGTTTTAGTGGGTGAAAATACCGCACACTAACATTTCCAGGTAAGCCTCTTTTAGGGATTTCCTGTTCCTAAAAATAGGACAAAAACCGAATGAACCGATTTTAAAAGGATTATGTTTCACACAAAACCTTAAAAATGAACATTTAGCCTCTGGAGAGTACTTCCACCACGCGCACTATAGTTGCATATTAAAATAGTAAGATCCATGAGATGGGATTCAATTGGTATTCGACCAGAAATTTGGTTTGAGAGCACGAAAATTGAGGAAGCCATCCGATAGCAAACCTTCCTGGCAATTCTTTATTGGATTGTTTATTGGTTCACACTCTTGATGGAGTTTCCTATTAGTTGTGATTAATTCCCTAAATAGTGAGGAAGAGATATTGCCTATGAGGCATTATTTGCCCATACATAAAAAGGGAAATATCACGCATTACTACTACTACAATTATAATGGGTTTCACGTTGCCGCCATCTTGCTAGGTTGGATATCCCCATATGCCCAGAACATCATTCGCCCATACCAAAGAGGCTTCACTCCAGGCAAATCAGCAACAGATCAGATTTTCTTTCTGCAGCGAGCGATGGAAAAACTGTTGGAATATGGATATCAGTTGCACCATTTTTTCGTCGACTTTAAGGCCGCCTCTGATAGCATAGTCAGGGTAAAACTATACACGGCCATGAGACAATTTGGTATCCCGACGAAATTGATAAGACTGACTAGCCTGACCCTGACCAATGTGCGAGGCTAGATAAAAGCAGCAGGGTCAATCTCGAGACCATTCAACATCAACAACGGTCTAAGACAAGGGGATGCCCTATCATGCGTCCTCTTTAATCTGGCCTTCGAGAAAGTGATCCGTGATGCTGAGATGAATGCGAGGGGTACAATCCTCTTTAAGTCCACCCAACTACTGGCCTATGCTGACGATATCGACATCATGGGATGAACGACCCGAGACGTACAAACTGCCTTCATCCAGATCGAGCAGGCGAGATCTCGAGCACGATGAAGGCAGGACAAAATATATGGTGGCAACGTCAGCACCAAAAACCAACCAACCAACAACATCAAATCGCACTGGTCAAACGGAAAGAATAAAGATAGGAGAATACAACTTTGAGACCCTTGATAATTTTTCCTATCTAGGGTCGAAAATCACAATCGATAACAGCTACGACAGTGAAATCCGCGCACGGTTGTTGGTAGTCAACAGAGCCTATTTCAGCTTACAAAAATTGTTCCGCTCGAAACGTCCCACCATAGGGTCAAAGCTCTTACTGTATCTCATGTATTTCTCGGAGACTTGGGTTCTTAGCAAGAAAAATTGCGAACTCTTGGCCGCGTTCGAGAGAAGAATCCTCCGAATAATTTTTGGCCCCCTACATGAGAATGGACGATTCCGTAGCCCAAATAACGATGAAATCTATGAGCGATACCATGACCGTCCGGTTGTGGATAAAATCCGGCTCAACAAGTTACGATGGGCGGGTCACTTAATCCGTATGGATGCGGATGATCCAGCCCGGAAAGTCTATAAGGGCAATATCTATGGTAGACCCTGCCTGAGATGGAGGGATGGCGTACATCGGTGGACTTCGAATTAGTGGACCTCGGCGCAAAACCGGGATGTCTGGAGTTCTTTATTAAAGCAGGTCTAGACCAGATACCGGTTGCTGCGCCGTTGATGATGATGATTATTTCCAATGATTATTAATTTGGTTATTTAAAATTTTGTGTTTTGCTACTTATACAACGACATAGATTACGTTATTTTGGGAAGGGGTAGGAAACCAAAAATTATCGTCTTCTTCTTTAGCCTCCCTCGACGATTACTTACTTTTTCGTGATGAGGGAGCTCAGTAAAGAAGATCCTCTAGGAAACGAGACATGACGCCTGAAGCCAAGCGCTAATCAAAACCCCAACCCAAGGTGTAACTTCTGTGCCGAGGGCTGAATGGTTACAGGGGCTAAGATGTGGTCGTAAATTCTGGGTACTAGGTGACCCCCAGTTTCAACTTGCCTTGTCTCGGCAAAAAGGGCTCTTTCAAGATCGACTTACTTTCCCCCGTAAAATTGAGACCATGGCAGCCAATTATAAGAAAACAAAAAAAACAAAAACCTATTAAAAAACTAAAATTAAATCTCGATCGTGACGATCCAACCCCGAGTGAAGGGGCAACCCTAAGCTCATCGATGGAGAACCTGAATTTAGATTCTGATTCTCGACTTACTCAAGTGGGAACCAATGTAATTGGGACCCAGTCCCTAACGGATGAACCGAAGCAGGCCCCTTCTGTCAGCATTCCTGACCCCGGGCTTCAATCGACGCCACCTGCTGAGGCTAAAGGCTTCCCCACCTGTCCGCGGACAGCAAACCGCCTTCCGGCAAATCACAATCCACGGGCGGTGCCAAGGTTGAGGGGAAAGGACCGTTCAGTACATCAGTAGCGTTGTATTGTAATAGGCGGATGTGCTTTTTTTAATCTCCAAAACTGCTACAGGAGGCAGAACATTGCTATTCTGATTGACAGTCAAATGGCGATCAAGGCACTTAGGTACAACCATGTGAATTCCAGACTGGTATGGTAATGCCTTGAGAGACTGAATACGCTCGGCTCGTTCAATAAGATTGAGCGTTGGGTTGGGAGGCAATGAGGCAGCAGTTGAACTAGCCAAGAAGGGAGCAGGGACGCCTTTACACGGGTCAGAAGCCTTCTATGGGATCGGAAACGAGTTTATGGCTATCACATTAAAAAAGGAACGGCTGAGGGAAATATACTATCCCCTGACGGATCTACCAGGAATGGAGCAGACTAGAATGCTTATTGGCGGGATACAAACCCAAGCACTCAAAAGACTGTTTAAATCTCACCAAGAAGAACCTCCGAATCATAGTGGGAATTTTCACTGCTCACTGCTGGCTAAATTATTAGGGAAGCTATGAACATCTATGGATCCTGCCTGCAAGTTCCATGCGGAGTATGTTGAAACCTCTATTCCCGTCAGTTTGAGCCCTCCCAATCTTCTTGGTATATGACATCGTATATATGATAATATACACTCTTCCAGATATTATCCGTAAGATGTACTTTATTGGATGATATCTCATGCAACTCGTTTGGTAGGCCTCCCAAGTTTTTATCGGGAGCTGAGGGAATCAGGGAAACAATTACAAAGCGAAGGCATAGTCGGAACCATTGGAGCTTATAATAATATAAACATAATCGTCGGTGCAAACATTGATATTGGATCAGGGCCTTGAATTGTGTTAGAGCACTTCATTCAAGATCGTAACGGTATATTACCATTGCGAATTGCAATGCGCTCGCCTGATATTATTAGCCTGACTCAGGTATTCATTCACAGCTGAGTTGCCTGGTATCCGATATCTAGTCACGATAACAAATCCCTCTGCCACCAGTGTGATTTGAACCTCGACCTTCCGCTACAACAGCCCAGCGCTCTAATCACTTGAGCCATGCGGGCACTTGAAGCTTAAATACCGTAAATTTAACGTCTTAATTCGGGCGCTTAGATCAACGTTTGATCGCAATAGATAGCAGGTCTCTGGGGATTTACGTGAGTACCTGTCCGGTGGATTTAATCCAACGGTCTTTCTTAGACACGGATAGACTTTGTGACCACAAAGGGAGCACCGCTGAGACAAGCTAAATGGTTCCAGTCTATACTGAGTGCATTGCTTAGTTTATTTATACTGGTGGATGCAAGACCTATCAAAATCTCTACCGAACTTTGGAGTACGGCACTCGTGTTGAATTGCAACACCACATTTGAGACTCGAAGCTCTCTGTTCGCTTCAATATAAGCACAGTCCCATGAAGCTTCCACTAGCGGGCCAACCGCTTCCACTAGAAAGGCAATTCTCCTGATGCATGTCAATTCAGGGGCTACCCGGTTCCCATAGTACCAGTATACCCCCGGTAAGGTTTCGTGGCCGAAGCCACTTGAGATGAGTGCCCTTGCAGACTCGGGTCTGATCACCCTGATAGGCTTTGGAGCATTCTCGTACAGCAAACCAAAGTGAGTACAGCGTTTCCCGGTGCCACCACAAGAAGGTTTTCCACGGCAACTTGGTTTTGGTTTGGCCGACAGATTTGCTGCCCCGTCTCCTTCACTGCCACTTTGAACACCTACTGAAGGACAAATAGAAAACCATAACATCGAGAGCTGGGAGAACAATATCGAGATCTTCGAAGTTGCCTTAAAAATTAATACTCTAAGTATCTCTGCCTTGATGTTCATTTGAACCTACCGAGCACTACCTACAAAGTTGGTATGAACAAGATGCTTGTTGCTGCCTTGTTGAAAACAATCACTTTTTCCACAGCAGGAGGTTTGCCATATTGCCAAGGCTCCAAAATGTACCCCCTTGGGACATTATTGGCAAGATGATGACGAAAGTGATGCACAAAAGGCTACTCTTGCTCATGGTGCGATTGACTGGCATGTCGGGGTTACAGTATTGCTCCCGGTGTAAACGTTCTAAGGCGGATGCAACAGCCTTACTTGAACAGAGTGTCACCGGCAGCTTAGCTTCACTAATCGAGACCTGTTTCTTTGAAAGGTTTAGCTTGTACAAGGCGCATGATAGTCCGAGTACATTGTGATAATAGTTGGTCCTTAAGGTTTCGCATTGGAACCCCTCTCTTGGAACAGTATATATAATGGAGTGCTGGACTTTCACATGCCAGAAGAAGCTAAATTAAATAGCTTTGCAGATGCCCTGTCGATAATTGTAGTTGTAAAGCACCTCCAGGTCTTGGAAATATGTGGAAATAAAATCATCAAATCAAATTATTAGAAGGAAAGACGGAGGCGGTCCTTAAAACAATACTGCCAGGGTTGGGTTGGTGATCACGAGGTTGATTCAAAATAGACCGTTAGATACCTGTTGCTGATAATCAATGTTGAGTTGAAGTCCAAGGAACGCTTATACTATGCACAGGAGAAGGCAGTAAAAGGGAGTTAATCTCTGTCTAGGGTAATGCCTCCTGTCAGAGAGCCAAAGTACTCGTATAGTCGCAGGTTGCTTACTGTGGGGTTGGACAAGGCTGTAGATCGAAAGAGGCTTAATTTGGCTCACTGGTGTTAGAGCACTTCATTCAAGGCCGTAACGGGGCACTGGAGTCTATCCTCGCCCAGGACTATCACCTTGATTTGATTCGAGTTTAACAAGCTGGTATTCGGCACCCAGTTATGATACAAATCCCTCTGGCAGTAGTGAAATTTGGACCGCCATCTTTCGGTGGACAGCCTAGCGCTCTAACTACTATGCTATCACACCAGCAGTGAATACAGCAAGTGATGGTGATCAAGATTAAATTAAGTAGTGCAGGCTCTATCTCGACAGCGGTCATCGAACAATGTTTTTCACTATGAAAAATAGTAGTCTCCACCGTCTGGAATTTTCTGGGGACCTCAGAACCAAGAATTTAAAAAATTCATGGAGGACCAGCGGATCATTTCCACCTCTAGTCAGGATTCTCTCTCTTTAACAGCGGATCAAACAGTTGTTCTCCGGGAGCATTTGATAGATATTCTAGTGGAATGGGCTACCAGAGAATTGCCGCAAAAAGCTGCCAGAATGGGTCTGAAGATGGAAGTCAATGCGAAGGACCAAAGGCCGAACGCTAGTTAGTTACAATAAACGGAGATTTGGGAACTCGTCGACTCCATCTGATTCAAGCCTACAACCGGGAAAAGTGCTGAACCCAATGTAGCCACCCTGGTACTGAAAAGGACAAGGGTTGAGAAAATTATATTTACTAAAACATGGATTGCTCTAAAAGCCATGTCTAGCATTCATCCTGTTCTATAATAAATTGCAGTATTCATGTGAATGGAGACGACATAACGACGGTACAACTGGTGAGGGTACTATAGTGGCGCAGTCAGTGAAAGGGTTCACCTATGAAGCCTTTAACTATTATTTTCCATATTTTATAGTAGTAAGTCGTCTCATAAGCTTTGTGGTTACTTCTATCGTGTGGAAGACTTTCATATGCATGCTTCCATCAGCGTGAAAATCGTTAACCATTACAAAATGGAGCGCAACCCGAATGCATCATTCATTGCGTATATTACGTCACCTAATCATTCGCATATGTACCCGTACATGTTTCATTGCGGATTTATTCAAATCTAGATACAAGTCTGCAACCTTGAGATCGTTACAATTATCCCCGAACCAATCAGAGTTTACAAGTATTTGCAAGATTCCTCGGTTAATTTGTGGTTACAATATGAGCGTCTTAAGATAACAATATGCGCCTATGAAGTCAATAGTGGCAAATTACATCACAATCAAGACTAAAAAGATTGATGAATTTTGAAATTTTCTCTTGTTATTTCCTCCGCGGTATGTCTTAATTCACAGATAATTCAAATGATTACTACTCGCGTATAATGTATGGTTTTCTTGCGAGTTACCTGGACATTATGCGCTTCTTCGTTATACCTGGTCGCGTCCGTCGTAATTTTCCACGGTCTTTTTAATGATTTTAATATAATATGTAACACGCAGAAGTAGTTATCATTAAAGACCAGATTGGGTGAAAAGAAGTTAGTCAAAGAAAGAAAAAGTCGGTGATGTGGGTAATGATTGAGCTCATTAATAAGTCGACTTTATGGAAATTTACATCTCATTTGGGGTTCGATTTCAAAGTCTGTTTGTGTATGTTGGGCGTGGAAAATTGTGATAAAAGGGAACAATAATTTGAAAGGTTGAATCTGGATAATCTGAAACCTTTCACACCTATTATTCGCACGTTTTGAATAGTCAACATTTGGCCGCTGGTTTTGTTCCTATGCGGGAACTTCTATCGGAGTCGAAACACTATGATATGAGGAGCGCACATGGCTTGTTAGGTGAATATTTATCTGTTTAGCAAAGCCCCAAGCTTTATTAATGAACTCTCTCTGTAAAATTAGCGTGTAATGCCAGTGGGTAGGTCACATGTTAATAAAGAGTGACAGCTCCATCACTGACCATGTATACGTAATGCAGTGGGATCCATTATCCAACGATACCAGACGAATGGGTCAATTTGAAAATATGTGGCGCAAAACACGAAACAAATTTCCGGAAACCCACACTTTACTGCGGTAAGCGTTGCCAAATATTTTGGGCCAGGCAGGGAGTAGCATCATAGAGGATCTGCAGATCATGGTTAAGGCACAAGCGAATCTGGCGGAGGATGAAACAATAGCCCGGGGATAACCCTCCCTGCACTGCTGAATGTTTTAGGCACCGCCAGGTTCAGTGGCCGGGCAAGTCAGGGTGGACCTTTTTTCCCGATTACTCATGGACGAAGACCTGGACTAGGACTTTGTAAAACCGGCGATGAAAGAGAAGACGTCTTGATGGCACGCCCATTATCGGAGGATGAAGGTAGTCCAGAGGGTGCCGGTCATTGACTCGAACCAACAACGAAGATCCCAGGGTGCGAGGCAGCAGGCTTCCAATCTGGAAGCCAGTGTAATCGAAATGGACGCAGCGTGTAGCAACCATAATATTTCTGCCCCAAACCGTCGATGCAGAAATCCAATGGTATCTTGCTCGAAAACCCAGTATAAGAAGACCTGCCATGTTCTGAACAAAGTTGTGAAGAATAGACCGGTACTTTCGACAAAGCTTCACTAAATACAAGGCCATTGTTAAGGAATATAATGAATAAATGTTTAGAAAATCAACAGAAGGCGAAACTTACTGCAATTTAATAAAACCAAGCTCATGATGAGGACGAGCAAGAGAGCAAAAGAAACAGAGTATTCTTAGACGCCAAGCAACCTCTACAGAGAGTAAAGCTGTAACGGTTGACCGACGGAGGGCGCACTACAAAACCTTCCAGCGATGTGGACAGGAGTCACTTACAAGTGCTGGTGGTATACTGGTGTCGAAGGTATGGACCATCGAAGATCTCCTGGAGGACAAGTAAAGCAGAGGAGATGTATTCCATGCTTCGATTCCTCCCAGGTGGTCCATGCATATCACGTCATAGCATTGAGAACCAGTTTTCCAGAAAAATTCTTGGTTCTTGGTACAGCGGTGCCGGAGGTATGGATCATCGAAGATCTCCTGCACGACAAGGTGAAGCAGAGGAGATGTATTCCTTGCTTCGATTCCTCCCAAGTGGCCCATGTGTATCACATCATAGCATTGAGAGGCAATTTCCCAGGAATATTTTTAGTTCTTGAGACCGCGTGAAGCTCAAGATTATCCAATACGATTAGAGTCTCGGGAGATTGTTTCTTGCAGCTGATTGTCGAAGATCCACCTGGATAAACATGGATTCATCCGATTCCGCCCCAAACCGTAAGGTCCCCATGAACGGCTGGGTGATGATAAGGCAAGCGGAACTGCAAGCAAACAGCAAACTTTCTCTACTTCATATAAATGGAGAGAGTTTGTCGCTGGAGACGGTGGACTGCAGAGAGCGGGTTTGGAGTCAGGAATACAAAAATCAAAGTGTATCACTGAATGAAAATCGACGATTTGACGGAGCCAATCTCTCTATTCCAACCGTGCTGAGGGTAACGTAGAGAAATCTGGAGCATTTGAAGAGCATCGCGGCTAACCTAATGGTGTTCCTCCAGACTAAAGACATCAAAAAGTCGAATCCTTTGACGATCCAGAGCCCGGATTATCAAAGGATTTCGAAGCAAATATTGACAATTTTTCAACAGCACCGGAGACACTGATTGGAATAGGCCTAGGTCATGTGTCATTGCCAGGAAGAGCCTGCATGCCTTTCTGTATCCGTATCTGACTTTCAGCAACGTAATTGGAGTCAACCTGCAGTAGACGGGAGCAAAGAACTTGTATACCACCGGAAGAATTACAACATCTCACGTCTACTATCGCTTCGAGGAAAGCTGATAGACTGCAATGCCAATGCAACGCGGACCCTTTGGGGCAGTTCGGAAATCAACAAAAGGGACGAGTCTCTCTTCGATTTAATTTAATAATTAAGTTAGAGTTTAACAGGCGCAGTACACTAACCTTCATCTTTCTCAGCTGGAGAAATGCGGACGGTTGGGGGAAGTCGTTGATATGACCCTACTGACGGAAAATCAGGCTTTTCATATAGACAATTGAAGAGGTGGACCGTTTCGGACCATAGATGGATACTTTTCAATCCGTGTTTCGCGCGCAGAAATTCATTCCTTTTCAGAGGCCCCAGGAAGATCGACTGGAGGGGGTTTGGTGAGGTTATTAAAACTAAACCTACCGCTGTTGTCAATGATATTATACCACCACAGATGAACTCCAGTGAAACGTCGGGACTTTCAAAAAAGTATTGTCTTTAGAATCTTGCGTTTGGCAAAATATAGCAAAAAGACAATGCCGTTTTGATGGGGAACAAAGAGCTGCCAAATCCTAGAAAGTTTGCCAGAGCAACATCCCTTACAAGCATAAATACCGACAGACATGCAAGAACTGTCTGATAAGGTGCAAGGCCATCAGGACTGCCAGAAAGCGCTAGTCTATTGTCACAACACCGAATATAGTAGCGAATCTACGAGACTCGATAAGATTCCAGTCAAGAAACATGGGAGCTCACCTTGTGTTAAAAAGCCGAATGGTTCCTGAACGAAATCTTCTGGCAAGTCTTTAGACCTACCAAACATAGTTCCCCGCTACCGAAGAGAACTGTGAGCTCGAGAATATGGAATCGGTAATCACCAAGGTCACCATCCATGATGATAGTCATGTTCCAGATACAGTAGGAACGGCACAGTTATATCGTGACTTGTAAAGGTGTGTTAGAGATAAGTACCGCACCAGTGGAGTCCACGAAGGACGAAGACCTTAGACCATGTTTTGGACATCCAGCTAATAAAAAGTTAACAGAATTTTGTCCATTCCATTCTATAGGACCGGTAGCCAAGCCGCCATGATTACATTCGAAATGAAGATAATCGTGAACGAGAGAGAATGACAACTCAAGACGCTGTGCAATTGATCAAGAGGGAGGAAAGGGGGTCATCAATGGTCAGGTAGCTCAGCGAAAGTCTAATGAATGAAGCAGTTTCCCATCATTCGCATGTGGGTCAATCGTCACCACGGAGCCTGTAGTTACCAATTAACGCAGTTTCTATCTGGTCGCGGTGAGTACCGCAAGTATCTACACAGGTTTGGGTGTGACGACTAGCCAGCATGTCCATGGCGAGGAAGAAGACGCAGAGCATGCCATATTCTAATTGCAATCGCTTCGCGGCGTAACTAATGTGTAAAAAGAGCTTCGTATAGCGGAAAGGGAAAGGCGAGGGAATAGTCATACAGGAATGACAGCACTATTGCTAACTGGTCTCATGAAGTAATGTCTAACGACAGCTCCGGGGAGTGAGCGGTTGAAGGATGCACGGGTGTGGCTTAGTAGTCCAAGAATAGTGTACGCAAGGGTTTCTGCAGATGTCTTTGGAAAATTCCACATCTTGGTTTGGCAAAAGAAACATAGGTCTATTGTATGGTAGTCGGTGCTGAGCAGGCCATACAGTCGCTTAATTGGATCGAAAGATTCGCTCTGTAGTCTTACTCGGCTTATGTCTTAATTTGCTCTTACTACTTCCTCCTGGGCTGGATGCTGACCAGGGAAACCCTATGGTCATTGTAACATCCTAGACAAAGTATCACGGAAACGTGGGTCATTTCCAGGAAATTACACTATGCAAACATCGAGCAGCAAGTGGAATTTTGGGGTGGATTTACCAATTAGGATGGAGTATTGCGATGTGTTGCAGGCGTAGGACACCGACCTCTACCGACGGATCAAAGATAGTCTGGGAAGTCGCGGAGGGGGGGAGGGGAGTATTTTTGGACACTACACTGTGCGTATCGAGTTATACGACGTTCGAGGATACATTAGTGTATATCTGCGATGGTTGGAACATGATCTTTGGGGCTCAGTGTAGCATAATCCACGCCTGCATTAAAGCCTTGCACACAGTGGCGATTTAAGCTGGTGACGCAGTGGAGAAACGTGCTGAACGACACGCTCAAAGGCTCCTCTGCGTTCCTGATCGTAGAGGAATTGGCAAGCTAATGGACTGCCCAGATGGTGTTCCTCATTTGACAGTCTACAATTCGTATTGTCGAAGTTGTAGAGGGGAGAGGACCCTTATTTCCTTCCTTTGGGATTGCCCAGCTGTAACTAAGACCGGGCTGCGGACAATAGGTAAACAATTCTTTGAGGACCTCAAAGAGATCTCCTTTTACACTGTGCGAGGGAGGGGACGGAGGTTGCTATCCTTCGCTGGTTGGCTCTGAAGGTAGAAGCTAGTTAACCTAGATTCTGCTCCCCTTGTCCTTTTCACAACAATTACGGTGTTAACAGTTTGTGACATCAAAGCGACGCGCCAAAGAGCTCCTCGGGATGATCACTTATACCCAGTGACGTTGCCAGAACATGTAGATTTTGCCAAATTCTAAGAATACCTAGGGAAGTCAGTATGTTTCCTGAGGTCGAGAATATAATACGAATTTTGTGCATACAACCTGCCTCGAACATTTCGCATACCCATAAATTCCCTCAGAAAAGAAGTTAGACCTCATTCGTAAGTTTCCGGTGCATAATCCATTGAGGTGATACCGCTTTATTTTAATCAAAGTGTTAAAGAGCTGAAGTAGGCGTGGAGGGAATTAACCGTCATTTCGATTTCAAAAGATGGTCATTGCAGTAGCTTTTTTTAAATGCCCACAATGAATCTCCCAAAGACAATGCACAATCGCTGCAAAACATTCATAAAAGATATGTCAACACAGATGAATAAATGCATTTTTAATAAACCAAATGAGAAAGATGGACTGAAAACCTATGCAAATTGTCTCATGCTGATTTTTTGGAAATTTTTTCTTAACTTGTCTAGTTAGGAAAACAGCATCGTTGAATGGAACTTGAAATGCATCTCATTATTGACAGGTAAAGCAGATGATATAATTTGGAGATAGAAGGTGTGTAACATGTTGACCCATTAACTTTTAAATGATTACCACTTGCTGTTTTGGTGGAAATATTTGAGAATTTTGTAACTTTGAGACATATTAAATGCAAGGCTTTTACCGGAATTTTGACCTATTGATAAAATTGGTTTTTTTTTTAAATATTTTCAGGCTTTGTTGTTGATTAATTCCAAAAGTAAATAATTAAAAATGCATAAAATGAGATAATAAAAAAGACTTTTGTATTAAAATAACATTTTATTTAATTTTTGTTTATATTTGAATAATTTATAAATTTTAAATTGACTTTGGCTCGTATAGAGATTTTATATGATAAAAGACTTCCTATATTTTCTGGTATTATATAAAGTTAATCGGAGGAACTAAACCAATCGGATAGGCTATCTTATTGTTTACTTCATGTACTAAGCCATCCTGAAGCTGAGATTATGAATTTCGGAAATTTTGCATCCACCTTTTTTTGGATAGGTTTGAAGAGGTTTTGATTCGCATTGCTGAAAGCTACTTCTTGAAGAAGTAAGCCTTTTACTGCTTTGACAATTTATTATTTGACACTGAAATAATTTCCCTAGTCTGAAGCAACCTTGACTATTTTCGCCTTCAAAAATTTGGAGATGCCTACTAATCTGCATATAATACATAATTTTAAGTCAAACGATGTGACAATTTTAATTGACCGAACCGCTGGACTCATTTAAATGTTTTTTTTAATGAACTATTCATAGACGTCTTGAGCTTTGTATACTTCAATTAAAATACGGACTTTCTTAAAAGGTGGTTGGAATCAATACATATTGAATGGAGAAAACAGGCCAAAAATGTGTATTTTTAAAATATGGTGTCTTGCTTCTCTTATGTTTCCCTAATGATAATTCATAATTGCCATTACCCCTTGACAGCGCGATGGTTGAGAGGGTAGAGGGTCAGCTTCTCAATCGCGTTGCTCTAGATTCAAGCCCCCCAGAGAGGCCTAGGAATTATCTTAGAGTCTCTTCTGAGGGTGGTAAGGGGGAGTATAGCACTGGGTTACATACCAAGGGCATGGAGACGGGCAAAAGTGGTCTTTATTCCGAAAGCGGGTAAAAAGCATCCTTTTCACCCTAAATCTTTCAGACCAATCTGCTTAACATCGTTCGTACTCAAAACGGTGGAAAAGGTCATAGACAACTATGTTAGAACTAACGTTCTAAAGCGTAATCCCCTACATCACTGTCAACACGCTTACCGGGCAGGACGGTCAACTGAAACTGCTCTGTATCAGTTGACAGAGGTACTACGGGACGCCATAGAAACAAAAGAAATTGCACTGTGCGCGTTTTTGGATATCGAAGGAGCATTCGACAACACATCGCACACAGAGATACAGGATGCCCTGAGCCGCAAAGGAGTGGGAAACGCCCTAGCACTCTGGATGGGCAAAATGCTAGAAAGCAGACAAATAGAGGTACAAACAGGTACAAATTCTATTATCATGAACACCACTCAAGGCTGTCCACAGGGTGGAATACTATCGCCGCTGATGTGGAGTATGGTAGTGGATGAACTCCTCGACGTGTTAACAAATACTGGAATACAAGTCCAGGGCTACGCGGACGACATTGTTTTAATCTGTAGGGGCAAATATGAAGATACCCTACGTGATAGAATCCAAACTGGATTAAGGGTTACTAGTGCCTGGTGCAGGAAGGTGAGACTGCGGATCAACCCAAACAAAACCACCATAGTACCATTCACTAGGAGGCGTAAGCTTGATCACCTGAGAGCCATAGGATTACATTATATGGAGGTGAAACGAGAAACAGAGGTCAAATATTTTGGAATTACGCTAGACCAAAAATTACTCTGGAAGACACATGTCGGAAACACTTGTCGGAAAGCCACGAGGGCTCTGATGACTTGCAGATCCATAGCAGGAAAAAAATGGGGTTGCAGCCCGAAGATACTACTTTGGATATATACTGCAATAGTAAGGCCAATGATTACCTATGGAGCGGCAATCTGGGCAGAAAGAACCTAACTCAGCACACAAGCCAGGGAATTGCATAAGCTCCAAAGACTGGCTTGCGTGTGTATCAGTGGGGCAATGAGGACGTGCCCTACGGGATCCCTGGAGGTCCTTCTGGGATTAACCCCTCTCCATCTGCACATACAGATGCAGGCAAGGAGATCAATATTCAGGATAGCCGGTAGTATGAGTGACGCGGGGAGCTGCCTAAATCGAAGGATGATTGATATTCTTTCTAGGCGGTATCCCGAATTACTGATACCGAGGGATAACATGACAACGAGGTTTCACTTCGATAAGAAGTTTGAAACACGTTGGAGTAACAAAGCAAACTAGGAGAGCGTGGCTGCGACATACGGTTTAAACCAGCAACTGATTACTTGGTACACTGACGGATCCCTCACAGCAGAGGGAGCGGGTGCCGGTGTCATTGGTCCAAGGAAAATGTACTTTGAGCCAATGGGCAAGTACACTAGCATATTCCAGGCGGAAATATTCGCCATAGATAAATGTGCCTCCTTTAATCTGCAAAGGAACAAAAGGGGCGGAACATAGCTATTCTCACCGATAGCCAAGCTGCGATCAAGGCACTTAGGCCCCAGGTGAACTCTAAACTGGTATGGGAATGCCTTGAGAGACTGAATACACTCGGCTCGTCCAACAAGGTCTGCATACTTTGGGTTCCAGTCCATGCTGGTTTGGAAGGCAATGAGGCAGCGGATGAACTAGCCAAGAAGGGAATAGGGACGCCTTTACACGGGCCAGAACTCTTCTATGGAATCAGAAACGGTTTCATGGCTATGACTCTCAGAAATGAAGAGCAACGGTTGAGGGAACTATACTGGGCGGGCCTACCTGGGATGGAGCAGTTCAGGGTTCTTATTGGGGGATACGAACCCATGCGCACAAAGGATTGCTTAAACCTCACCAAAAAGAACCTCCGAATCATAGTGGGAATTCTCACTGGTCACTTTCGGCAAAACTGTTACCTAGGGAAGCTGGGGATATCTATGGACACTGCCTTCAGGTTCTTTGCGAAGTGTGGTGAAACTTCTGTACACGTTCTGAGACAGTGTCCGGCACTTGAGCAGAGCGGGTCGAGGCATCTGCGAGAACATTTAATACCAGATACAAAGTTGAAAGATCCGGAAGTAGGCAATATACTAAAGTTCCTGACGGTTATAGGCTTGCTTAAGATATTATGAATTATAGGTACACTATGCCCAGTAAAAGGCGCACAATCGTTCTTTAAGGATGCGGTGCGACTTCCCTTTGACAGAACAATAACACATAAATACATGTTTGCACAAGAAATATTGGTAGGACGGAGGAACTTGCGACAGCCCTTCGGAGATGTATATCGATTTCTACGCTTTGTAAGAAATTCGATGGTGTCATAAAATTGGCCTTAAACTCCAGTACTTTAGTTAAACATACACTCAAAATTCTGCTGGAATTGCGATCTCTGAGGACTTTCGTGACGCCATTAAAGAAGTCGAGTGACATGATGACCGGCTGTTGAAACTATTATTTCATTTGTATCGTTGCCGTTGGGTAACCTTATACGATCAGTATTTCATCAGTCTGCCATAAATCAATCCATCAAAAATAGACCGATGAAAAACTAATGGACTGACGTATTTAGCATGAACAATTCAATATTTTTATTCCACTGTGAAGAGAACTGTCAAATTGAGAGCAACGACCACGACAAATCACCAGCATACATGGATCGCCGCGAGGTAGATGCGGTCGTCTCTTGGAGGCACGGCTTTTGTCATCATAGTCAGCGATATTTGAAACATGCATTCAGGATGACGAACGTATTGTTGATTGCGCGGGCACTCATGGCCTTGTACTTGTCAATATATAGCTTGTTAAGCCTCACATTTTCTAGTGGAAACAGTAAGATGTAAAGCGATTGTATTCTCATAAGACGCCACCATTTTCTGATCGTCACTGACAGCAGCAACTTGTCAAAAGCTGACATCTTTCACACACATACACACACATATATTTTTGTTATTGGTCTGATAAGAGCGACAGGTTGCTTATCGACCCCCGCGACGGACAAATGGTGGGAATCCTTCGACATTTTGAGTATTACCAGAGAAACTAGTTCGGTTTGGCTAAACAGCTCTACCGCGATGTTGTTGACTCCGAATATATTAATTTAAAAACCCAACACGGCCTATATCCTGATCAATTTGCCTCTGTCCTGGCAAACGAAACCGTTAGCAGGCAAGCAATTTTTTTCTGAAAGAAGATGTTTGGAAATAACAGAAGAGCTGTCGTCTTAATCGGAAAGAAGGAGAAACGACTTCAGTTGTACACTTTAAGGGTACATTAGGAGACAATATGGTTAGCATTGCCTTCTTACAGGACTGATATCTGACATTCAGCTAGGATATGAATCCCTGTGAGACTTGACCTTCTGTTGTGATAGCTTAGTGCTATTTGAATACAAACACCTCTCCCTTGAAAATTTTAGGATAGGAGAAATCGCTGAAGGAGCTAGCTCGAATGAATTACAAAACAACAAACAAAGGCTATACTGAAATACAACACAATTGAGGTGTCTGGTGAAAGATGTCATCGACAATTGAATTCCTACACGTCCTTCGAAGAGGGCAGTATTAAGAACGTCACCGATAACAAGAAGAAATAATATCGGTGCCAGGACGCAACACCGCTTTGGACCTCAACATCAGCTTTCCAAAACTCGATGAAGAGCAGGTACATCGAAGATCTAAATTCCGAGCACTGTTCCAAAATGATCCGTAGGCTGTTAATGCGGTCAATGCAGGCGGATCCCGAATGGAAACTAACCTGGTCTCTGCCGATCAAGCTTTCGAGAAGATCCTTGATGCGTTCCAGAATTATTTTAGCTATTATCTTTGCGACAGCACTCAAAACTGGTGCCCTTTTTTGGAATCTTAACGATCATCACCTTCTTCTACTCTCTGGGAAAAGTCTCCGATTCCCAAGATTTCTGTACGAAAGGAAGCAGCAGATCTGCAGTAACTACACATGCAACAATAAATAACTGCGGTTGACGATCTCCCCGCAAAGTTATTTATCGCTGCACAGCGGCTTTACTCCGTTTGAGTGCATTGACGGCCAAAAGGAACAGTCCATATCCGCATGTTACGGTAACTAGCCATTTCATCCACAGGAGGATGTAATACCATTAAGGACCCTGGTAAAGTGTTTTTTCCACCTTTTCAGTTGTTCATTATCGTGAATGAGAAGTCGACCGTCGACGCCCTTCACAGGACCATCCAAATTTTTGCAACCATATGCAAGATCCTTCGTGGTGCCGTATACAGTTCTGAAATCAGTGTGATCTGCAGAATCTTCCGCTTCCCTGACCAGCGCAATAGAAAAATCTCCTTTATCACGATGTACACCACGCTGAGCTTCTCGGGATTTCGTTCGGTATCGGACTTCGAGCGCATTACGCCCGCCATCATTCACAGCGGTCAGAAAAGCCTTCAAACCCTTGCATTCATCGATCTGCTTCCACGACTCCGCAGTCAGCCAACCCTTTCAGGACGTTACCGACGACCTGTGTAGCACCCGAGAAAGAAAACATTTTTGATGGCGGCCCAATGCTCATCGATATTCTCAGGCGCGTTACTCAGTAGCTCTGCATCAACAAGATAGCTCTACTACTGTCGAGCGACAGTTGGTCGTACAAGTGGTCGATGTTGAACTTAAAGGGTGGTAGCTCCCCATCCTTGCGAGAAGTGGCGAACTCAACACGCAGCCGAGCAAAGTGTTGTCAGATCCCACCTTGCCATTCAGATAACCCTTCATAATCACAATGTCTCCTTTAAAAAGCTGAGTTGCGTTTAATTGCTCGTAGAAACCATCCTTCTCTACTACATGGGAAGTCTCCGTTGGTACGTAGCATTGTATAATTGTGATGTTCCTTAACCTGCACCGAAATCTTGCAGTTAGAAGTCTGTCAGAAACCGGCTTCCAGGTCAGGAGAGCGCACCTTGCGGTAACCATCAAAAGCAACCCGACACCAGATTCGCATCTGCTACTACTTGGCTTTCCAGAGTACAAAAGTATATTCCCGCAAAATTCACGATGCCACGATCTTATTTCGCTTAGGCCCAGTTTATATCACTGAAATTCAAGTTGGAGAAATCGAACATTCTGGGGATCCTCGCTACCGTTGTTGGAGGTCGTGCGCACATTTCAGAAACCTAATCCTAGCCCGTTTTCGATAGCCCCTATCCGAAGCGTTGTTGATGTTTCGATAGCAGTAGAGTTTCAAAATTTCTATTCCTTTTAGTTACATCTTGCCCCAACTCAAAGGGCGCAGATAATATGGGATAGAATTAAGCATATTGGAGTAAACCTCAATATACTTTATTTAGCTGTCTCCGTGATCTCATCATGAAAAAATAGCTTCAAGAAAGGTATTTACTGCTATCAGCACCGTCGAGAGGGAGAGGTAAAGGGAGACTCTCTCTCGGCACTCCGGTTTTCTTGATGCTACTAATCAGAAAAACTTTAACACCGTCTTGAGCAGGCCCCAATATTTTTCACCCTGGGCTTTGTTTTCCTCACCCTAAGGACCTGACTACAATTTACCAATACCTCTCATTTGCATGGATTTGACTGTTCTGTGTGAAATTAGTTACGGATCACTACCACCTCCTTGATGAAAAAGGCCATGAAAGAGTAAAAATTATGCGGGTCCCTTCATTACTCCTGACTTAAATGAAACCACTCTTTGCCTTTCCCATCGCCTCCTGTCTTACAAGGGTGGGTTCATCCAGTGAGGACATGTTGAGCCAAACGGCATGCTGCATCGCAAAAAGTGGAGCTTTTAATGAAGAGTCTTCTAATTCTGCATAAAGACAGAAATACGAAATTTAGTGTATCATTGCTTTCTACCTCCATAATTTAAAAAAAAAATCTCCCAATAAGCTGCATAATCTTTAGATACAAAAATCTATTGTTAAAAAAAATATGGATCAAGGCTTCGTATTCAATCTACCAATAATATAGCAGTGAAACCATTGAGCTCATTCTGTATAAAATTCTACTTCCAAAAAAGGAAGAAAACTTTAACCATTTCAGAGGAACAAGATATTTTTGAAAGATTTCTGCTCACTCGTCACGACTGCACTAACCTTATCTGATCCGAAATGCTATGCATTGCCAAATATGACATTGCACCCAACGCTAAAGGCAAAAATCTTTCGAAAGAAGTTTTATCGAATTTGGCGACGCTATGTTTGTGCATCTTTTTCTGTGGATTGCGTTCAGTTGCTCGTCTATGCCAATGAACTTACAACATTCCGAAACTGATTACTTCAAGTATCTTTTATCGGTTTCATATGTTCAGGTACAGTTGCATGTAGCTTTGCACTTTTCAATTTATCCGGACTCACAGTAAAGATAATAATGCAATTAACATGAGCAACAGCTAAGAAAAATTGCAAGATTTATTGAAAACCTAGACGGCAGTAATGAGGTCATTTTTATGTAAATCTATCAACTTATCGCTCCGTGATAGATCTCGGCAACCTTGATTTCAACTGCAATAGTACAGCATTTGAAAGTAAGTGTAAAATATGATATCCGCGGAATCCGCTTCCCACAATCACATTTGTATCTCCATAGATCAGACAATTAGATAGTGATCGATGCATGCATCAAAAAGATATTGAGACTTTTATTTCATCCGCTCGTGAAGATACGAAAGATAATTGGTCATAATGACTGCGATCACTGTTTTCTGTTTTGAATACGAATTGAAAATTATGCACTTTTATTCGGATTCACACTATCCATTGTTACATGGATATGTACCGGGGAAGATGTTATAACACAGCCTCCATCCATGCGTCCATAAGCACGTGCTATTTTTTTCATTCATATGAACAAGAAAGGTTTTCTTTCGAAACCTAGATCACAATCTTCGCATATAATGCAAAACCCATGGT
Source organism: Hermetia illucens (assembly GCF_905115235.1). Lineage (NCBI taxonomy): Eukaryota > Metazoa > Arthropoda > Insecta > Diptera > Stratiomyidae > Hermetia > Hermetia illucens. Next base: position 11,044,259 of record NC_051852.1, read on the forward strand.
TTTTCTCATGTTCGTTGTTACTTTGTTATGTTTTGCATTCATGTCCGCCTTGTATGCGCAGCGGGTTTGTTGTTACTTTGGTAAATTGCCTTTGATCTGTCTTATGGAGCCGGAAAAAGATACGTCTTCAGTGATTATGTTATATAAGGCATGGTCTCTTCTGCTATATCCAAGAAGCAAAGAGGAGACTATAACTTCTTCTACTCTTCCACTTAGGGAAGGGAAACAGGTCCCTTCACTTCCCCATTGAAGTTGCTTCAGATGCACTTGCTTCATCGTATGGGAGCCCCATTGTGGAATCCATCACATTCTCCAAAACCAAGAATCAGAGAATCCATCCCACTGAAAGACGTAGAGAGGCACTTGAGCCTCACCTTAGTATCTGCATCTACAATTTAACAAAAACTAATCCACTTTACATAACTGCTCAGCGAACCTCCTTTAAGCTGGTAACGTTTTGGTACCCACTGAGTTTACATCCGTCCAAATGTTCAAAATAAAGTCTTTATTAAGTTAGACAAAAAAAAAACCTCACGTACCACTAAAATCCACCACTTCATCTTGGACGAGCGCACTGTGTATCTAAAGGTTACAGATCGGCCAGAAATTCACTTAATTCACTCAATTTGAATATAATCCACTAACGATGTTTCGATTAAGGTTTGCGTAATCCAACGGAAAATGTGTAGAATTTAATCCGAATGTGAATTCACAGCCGTTTGTTACCGTTTTCTATGGTCGACTGATGTATCTGGGGGTTGCTACTTAGCTTTTATATTACCCAAACCTAGAGATGCATCTTGAATCCGTGCATCTATGGTTGACCAGTTGGTTTGATATTGTGTGGTTTCTCAAGATATTGTTAGAGGCAACCATTGACGTGATTTTGACTGGAGATGATTATGTTGGATTGGGGGAGCGATCAGATCGCTAGTAACTGTTGCGGAGTAGTCGTGGATCATGCTGGATAGACGTTGGTGCGATGGCATTGAATTTTGTTAAGGTTTCTGTAACAACCCCTATGGTAACCACTGCTCAATTTGGTGCTAGTTTACCTTTGACCGTGTGTTACTATCTAGAAGTAGAAGAACTATAGTTGCTTCTTATTTAGACTGGAGTCTCCTGGAGGTGGAGAAGGTGCAAGAAGTGTGGTGAAGGTGACCACCTTATCAAAGACTGCACTGGAGATCCACGATGCATGTTGTGCAAAGGGAAAAGTGAGTGGATGACCGGCACGTTCCAGGTGGTGACAGGTGCCCGGCATATAAGAGAGCGGATTCCTAGGGCTAAATGAGGTTGAAACAGATCAACCTCAACCATTGCGACTTGCTCTCGCAAACTATTCGAGAGTCGAACGTGGACTTGGCGGTAATATGTGAACCTTACCTGCAGACTGACGCGGAATATAGCTTCCTGAGGCCAACCTATCTCTCTCTGAGGGTGAGCTGTCTCTCCTCTTGGGCGATGTGTGGCTTTTTAGGGGTAAAGCCTCTCGTCTACCAAAACCGTTAGTGAGTTGTGATAGTCACACTCGGTACGAGGTGACCCTGCTAGTAACAAAATGCTTTGGATCTAGACTGAGGAATCGAAAAACTCCTCCCCCAATCCAGGGTGTCATGCGAACCGTGCCCATTGGACAGCTTGCAGTCGGGGGTAACTGACTGTATTCGAATTGAACCTCACTGATACCTGGTCATCTCAATGGGTAAGTTAGACCTTACCGTTCAACGGGAACTATTGCACGACGGACCTCCTCAACCCCCACACTCGTGGGAATCAAATGAGTACCCGCAATAAAAGGGGCGAATTGGGAAAAATAAGGCTCCGGGATTGGATGGGATTCCGAACAAAGCCCTGACGTTAGCTGCTAAAATCAAGCCCGCATGGTTCCTAAGTACATTTGAATCGTGCATGGTGCAAGGAATGTTTCCCGTCCAGGGGAAAAGGCAGAGGTTTTTTCTGCAACCGAAGCCCCAAAAACCAAATAGCGCACCCTTTTCATATCGCTCTATCTGTCTCTTAGACACTATGGGGAAGATGTTGAAGAGGGTAATATACAACGGGTTGCTTCCGTTCATCGAGCTAGTGAGTGGTCTATCGGAGCAGCAATATGGGTTTCGTAGAGTGCGGACTACAGTCACCGCCATAGAAACGGTCGTGGATTTGGATGCGGTGGTATCGTCGGATGTCAGGAATGCCTCTACCTCGGCCAACTAGGGTTGGATTAAGGACACCCTGGTTAAACTGAGTGTCCCTGGTTTCTTAGCCTTCTTTGGTACGAGACAGACGACGGGCCAAATGAATATGTTCTGACAGAAGGTGGTCTACAAGGATCCGTATTGGTGCCACTGCTGGGGAACAAAATGTATGACGCAGTGCTCGGCCTCCGCGTTCCAAAAGAGGCAACATTGATTGATTTTGCAGAAGACCTGGTGGTGATAGTAGTTGTCATCAAAGCATGGCCCCAGATGGTGAAACTTTACCTGGCGGAAGATAAGACCGAGGCGTTTCTTACCACCAATCGCAGGAAAAACAATAATAGCAAAATCCGGGGCAACTTGTTCCCTTCTTCAGTGCACGGGGGAGAGCAAGTTGTTCCCAAAATATCGATATTTGCTTAATAAAATAATCACTACTAGCGACGGAGGCGGTGTTACGATTTAATTTCTTAAACCTTTTCGCTAGAAATAGCCCGAATCACATATTAATTACAATCACGAGGTCGTTTCAAAATCGATCCTTAGACACCTGGGGATAATGATCGATGCCAAGTTGAGCTTCAGGAAAGACTTGAAAAATGTGCGTGACAAGGCAGTAAAGGCTAGCTTATCTCTAACAAGGATGATACCTAATGTTGGAGGGACGAAATCTAGTCGCCGGCTGCTTACCGCAGTGGTGGTTAAATCCGTTCTGCTATATACGGCTCCATTCTGGGCATGCCCACTGGGTAACACAGTGAAGCAGGGAAGGATAAGTTCGGCATACAGACCAATTGCGATGAGGTTGTGCAGTGCATATAGGACGGTATCTGGTGAGGTAGTGTGTGTCATCCTGGGAATGATTTCATTGGATCTTCTAGCGAATGAGGTACATTGCCTCTACCGGAGAAAATGAATGAATCCGGCCGAAGTGACTGCGGGCTTCCCTCGAAACCACTAGGAAGGAGCTGCACAGGAGGTGGCAGTAATGGTGGGATAATTTTGAAAAAGATCGGTGACATGACACTGATCCCATGTATTGAGAGGTGAGTCGAAGGAAAACATGGAGAATTGAATTACCACCTCAGACAGTTTCTTACGGGACACGGTGTTTACAGAAAGTACTTGCATCGCTTCGGATTGGATGAGTCCCCAGACTGTCCTGAATGCTGCGCTACACTCGAGTATCCGGAGCATGTTATGTTCCACTGTCTGAGTTTCGCAATTGAAAGAAGAAGATTAAACGACGCCCTCAACGCAGTTATTGGACCCAAAATTCTGTGGCGGAGATGCCGAGGTCCGAAAAAAATGGTATTGCAATAAAGGCAATAGTGACTGCGATACAGGAAAAGTTTCAGGGACTGGAAGGAGCTTAAAAAGAGCGACGAACACATGGCTTAGTTTTGCTGGTGTAAAGCAAAGCCACCTCACGAAGGAATACTTCACGGTGGCCCCGCGGGTATATGGTCGGAAAAGTGGATATGATTTAAGTGTCTTTTTAAGATTTCCACCTCCACTTATAACAAAAAGACTGGAGTCTCCTAGATAAATTAGATTGTGATATGCCCTATTATTAAGAAGCCTGTCTTCGGACCAATTATGCTTACAATGGCCTCTAAGTACCTTGCAAAAATTTTAGTCATGCAGCTGAATTCAAACCACTGTCAAGAGGCTTAGGAGCTGCTATCACAGAAAATCTACGAAAAAGAAGAAGAAGTATTGTCTGTGAACAACACAGGAATCTCTATCTAAACCTTTAGGGAATGGTCCTGCGGAAATCGACCTCCTGTAAAAAGTTGCGGTGGGCTACTGTAAAAAGTAAAAACGATGGCCTTACGCAACTTCGTGGTGAGGCAGCGGTGCTACAGCTGGCACCTAGTGTACTGCTCTGGACGGCTACTGTCTCCTGGCATCACCCCCTCTTTTCTTCTCCTCCGATAATACACGCCTGGCATCGCCCCCTCCTCTTCTATCGTTGTTTTTTGTAATTTTAGAAATGAGTCCATGTCTTGGTCTTACGACTAGTCCGGGAAAAATGTCCACCCTGGCTGGCCCGGCCACTAAGGTAAGGGTCTTATTTGAAACTGAAAGTGCCCAAGGTATTCAGAGTTCGCATACTAAAGACCAAGCTCCCTAATATCCATGCAGCCCTCGGCGTATGCTGTTCCACCTTGACTTGGGGTCCTATTAGCACCTTCTCCAGTGCTGGGATTGCTGCATTGGTCTATTCCCCCGCCAGATCTACATGGCCCTAATATATGACCAGCAGACAAGCAGATCCTCGTCAGTTGGATGAGCCTACTCCCAGCCGGGCCCTACACACCCATCGCCCGCCCGAAACCGGTTTCCAGGGTCCACCATAAGGAGATCGCTTGAGAACATGCCGAACTGTACAATTTTAACCTGAAGCATAATCAGACCAAACCGCCGGTAAAGCCGATATTCCCTACCAAATCGTCAGTCCCTTGATCATGCGAATTATCGGGATTCTACGGTTTTATAAAATGCAATGAATGTCACTTGGAAGCTGTTATTGTTAAAAATTACTCCATTATTTTCAATACAGGGCAATGAGACGCGAACCCGATTTTGCTTTAATTAACCTAGGGGACTAATGTGGTCTCCAAAATTTCGCTGACGTAGTTGTTGTCTTTGACTTTGATGTTCTTTTTTCTAGAAAAAACCTCTTCTGTTTTGCCTTTCTTGAACATTCCAACCAGCTTTTCTTCGTGAAACTCCGCTCCTTTTATTTTTTGCTTCTGAAGACTCAGGAGAAAGTACTCTGCCATTTTGAAAGTTATGAGCTTTTTAATTGCTGAAGAACTTCATGAAATTGTGCAGTGTGCTTGCATAATTGCTGACGAAGTTGCAGGTGTCATTCGGTTTTCTCATGACTAAGGTATTGGCTTCTTTGGAGCTTTAAGGTCGTAGTTTCAAGTTCTTTTCTGACAATGGGGCGAATGATGTCTTAGCACTATAAACCAGGCCACGTCAGGGGAAGTCGCATATGCACTGGCGGGCAACTGCGAATTTGCGGAGGAATTGGCTCAGTCTTCCATGAATGAGCACAGCATCTCAAACGCGAAGGAACTTTGTCATGCAAACAGTAGACAAAAGGCAACAATAACAAGGATTCATAGGACAACGGGAAGAAGATGGTCATCCAAAAACTTAGAATACATCTTTTTCTGAGAAGTACAACCCACTTTACACGTATTGTTCTCTTAGTATGTTACACAGAACGGAGATACTTTTCCAGGAGCTCATGACTCACACGTTTTGTGCTGCGGGTCTTTCCCTTTTAACAGTATGGTTTTAGAAATAGGGCGATCCACGATTAAGAAAGTGGTACTAGTAAGTTGTTAGGATGTCTAGGATGCCTCATATGTAAGTGTTTGAGTATACAATTCTCAATATTAACGGAGACCCGAACGTTTTAGGTTTTTCAGAAAATTCCTCCACTTTCCCGTCATTTTCCCAGCACCTAGACCCCAACCCATAAATCATTTTACAGGTCTACAGGTCCTCTAGACTAGTGATCACGAATCAAGCTCTTTTTCGCGAAATTCTCAATATTAACGCCAATTATCGCGACATTATGATAAACTCAAGAGCGTCTCACGCAAATTTAACGATATTCTTTCTGATCGACGTATCAACGAAAGGCTCAAATCCTAATTTGAAGCAGTATCTTTCGCCTGTCATCCCCTATGGTTCTGAGTGTTGGCCGACTATAAAAAAACAATGAACCGCGCTTCGCTGCAATGGATACTGTCCCTTGGAGTCCCTTTGGAACAGTGGCATAATGCACCATGATCACATCAGAAATGAAGATATCCGCGATTGATATAGGGTTGCACCAATTGTTGAAAAAATGTAAGAGTGACATCTTCAATGGGATGGTCATGTAATTCGCGTTAACGCGGATTCACTTGCCAAGATTGGTCTGAACACCGAAGTCTATGGTAAGCGGTCAAAAGGCCGGCCGAAACAAAGGTGGCTTGATATGCCGGATGGGAATTTGGAAACCTCGCGACTGCATCTAGGCTAGGTCTTTGACAGAACAAAATTGCATAACCGATCAAGAAGAGTAGCTTCGCGCGTGACAAGGGTCGAAGAAGCAAAAGAAAATTATTTCTCCTTCCATTCCCACTTTATGGGATAGTCTTTCCTTGTTATCATCACTTTTGCTGTGCGGAGCCAAGACAATCACAAAGCTAAACATGGAAATACATGGCGGAGTTGGGATTCGAACCCGGGCCATGAAATCAAGAGGCTAACCCTCAACCAGATCAGACATCGTGGCGTCATCGCAATATTATATAAGGGAACCAAATTTTACGTACCCAAGCCGCCTATTTTCCAAATTTCCGAATTGTTTCATTTCAATTAATTTAAAATGTTGCTGCCTTGTTATCATGCAGATTTTAGCAAGAGGTGATGACAATTTCACAAATTTCCTTTCAATCATCAATACGCTACCACAAACGACCTTCTCTATGTATTTATGTTATTTTCTCCAATTTTTTTATGCCCCGTCTGGCTGGAAATTCGCCATTCCACCAGTTTTCCAAGCGCCAGTTTTCGCACTACACATTAAACACTTGATTTTATGCAAAGCAGCCATGCCCCCTGAACCGAGGAATTGTTAGAAATCCTGTTTATTGTATTTTACTGCATTTTCTTGTCGATAATTAATGGCAATAATTGCCAGCAAGATTTTCTTTTTTTTCGCATCTTTTATTCAATAGATACCGGTTTTCTTGTACCTGTTAACGGCTTCCATGGCAATGGTTGACACATTCGTATAATATATGCCGTATGTGCCCAATTATAAAAGAAATAATGCGAATGAAAATGAAAGTGAACAAGATGAAGTTACACATTGGAAAATGCATCTTTGATAACGATTGAGACGGGACCACTGGGTATGGAATGTTGCATAAATGTCGTTTGTCGTTGTATCTTTTGATATCTTTCAATAATGTTTAGGTCAACTTTTGAAAATGTTTCCTTTCAACACAACAACCGGAAAAAAATATTAAATTCAAACTTATTGCAACTCATGATATTTGGACGACATTTGAGTTTTATTGAATCTGAAAGTCCTCTTGGGGTAGCGGTAATTATTTTATTGTGAAAATATCTTTTTTCATTTCAGTTTATAATTGGTTCATACTTTTAGATATTTTTTCGCAGGGTCTTAGCTGACATTTTAGTAATTTTTAGCCGTAAATCATATTATTTTATACTTTTTTGTCACGAGGTTGCTCCAGTTCATAAATTAACAGAATATATTCATTTTTAAGGTTTTGTGTAAAACAAAACCTTATTAAAATCGGTTTACTGTCTGTCTGTCTGTCTTTTTTTTTCAGGAGGTGGAAATCTTCAAAAGACACTGGTCTGGACACAGTGTGTGGGATTTTTACCCACTAAAACCACCCCCAAACTCCCTCCCTGCCCCGCGGAACCACCATAAAGTATTACATCACGGGGCGGAGTCAGCTCATTCTAGCTTAGTCACTTTTCTTCTATACGCGGCGGACGCGACCGCGCTTTTCTCCTCTCCTCTGTCTTTCGCAGTTTGGTTTGGATAGATACGAGCATGGAGTTGCCCGTATCCCAATTCCCAATCCGTTCTTGCCATATATTTATGGATCTCTCCCTCTCAGCGTTCTTCGTCTGCAATAAGGAAGAGATTGGCTTCGCATTGTATATATTCACCATCGACACATGTCTCAAAGAAGAATGCCTGGTGATGGCGCTGACCCACCAGGACATACCACGCGCCAGCGCAGTGCTGACAAAGGTCAAGTCTACAACCGAGCCTGACTCCCCTTTCTGAAAGATGTTTACAGCACCTTCGTTAGCCAAAACTATGTCCATTGCGCCCCCTAGCATTTGATTCTCTGCTACCCCACTCTAGAGCCCAAGCATTGAAATCACCAGCAATCACTTTGGGACTTCGTCCTCTTGCGTCGAGAACAAGATTATCAAGCATTTCTTCGAATTCAGACAGTGTTAAACTTGGTGGGGCGTAGCAGGTGTATGCATACACACCACTTATTTTCGCCATTGGCAGCCTGACTTAGCCCATATCGCCGCTCGACCAGTCCAATCTGTGGCCCATATGCCACCGTGACCGTTTCTGTATGGTTCACTTATGATGGCGATTTCCATCTCAGATTCGAACGTGGTCTGCTCAAGTAAATCCTGAGAGACCCTGCAAGGATTCAGGTTTATTTGAATAAACCTCATTTTCTCATTGCAGTGAGCGGCTTCCTAAATTCCGGAGATTTGCCTGTGCCGGTTATCCTGTCCTTTTTCGGTTTGCACAATTGGGGTCCCTATTGCACTCTCTGGCAATATGGCCTTGCTCCCCACACCTTCTGCATCGATCGTATCGATCAATGCTACTGGTGCATGCCTTCGCGATGTGCCCAAACATCAGGCATTTAAACCACCTCTTTAGTGAAGGTACTCATTCACAGTCGGATACCAGTCGACTTAGCTGTGAATGAGTACCTGAGTCAAATCAGGGTAATAATCTCGGGCGACCGCAATGCTGACCACATTGCCTCCTATAGGGTACTGTAATTCTGTAGTGTACCGTTACGGTCTTGAATGAAGTGCTCTAACACACTTCAAAGCCCTGATCCAATATGGATTGTTGCGCCAACGATTATTATTATTAGTGAAGTTTGTTCTCTTAAACGGCAGACAACCTATCCAATCCGAACCCTTCCGACAGCTAACAACATCTGCGCTGCCTCTGCTGGTACTCGTATTGTGGCCGTTTGAGTGCCACCATAGGCTTTTCGTGAGCCCACAACAGGCTCCTCGGTAAGTTCTTTCAACTTGAATTGCTCCTTCAGAGCAGCACCAATTTCTCCTTTCGATGTCACTTCATCGAGATCCTTTCATTGTATATAGATCTCGTGTTTTTGGGCACGCTCTGCGGCATTCTCCCCAAGTGAGTTTTTCACTTGAGTGCGAAAGTCATCAGTTTTGCCTACGCTGGATCTTTTCAGCTCGAACATGAGAACCCCATTCTAGGTTCTTAGGATCCTGTTCACAGTTTCACTCAGATCTTTTTGGTTGGGATCAGCTTTGACTTTTCTGAGTATCTCCGCGTAGAACAGATTGCCCTTACTGGAGATAACAATCGCATCCGGACGAGTTCGCACTTTTGCTTTTCGTTTCGCTTTTTTGCTTTTCGTTTCGCTTTTTTGCTGGTAACTTTAGCCCATCCATTGTTTTCGTTCATCTTGGGCTTCGCAACGCCGGTCGAGTTTCCTACATTCGCTGTACGCTTTCCTCCTTACGCGCTGGTGGTGCTGGTTTTCAGAATGTCCGGTCCGCCTTTTTTCTCTTAGGTGCCTGCTGATTATTTAAAGGTTCCCCTCTTTTTCACGTATTCTTTTATTTCGTCGTGATTCGATAATAGGACGGTTAGGCGTCACTTAAGTCGCTTGTGATACTGTTGGCACAGCGAAATTCGGCGTATCCTTATTATTCTTTTTCTCCATCTGCGATCTATTATAAAGGACTCTAATAGCCCTAACCATATTCTTTATGACTTGGTGCACGTTGTGCTTGTGCTTGATAAACTCGGACAGCTCAATCATTTTTGCCCCAAGCTGGGTGAAGGGTAATTCCTCCAGATCGGGACTCTGCTCCCTATAAGCCACGGCAGGGTTACTCATTTTATACGCTGTTTCACTTTTGGCGTTTATTGACATTGCCTGTATTTCATCCTTCATCGTCTTTGGCATTGGTGGACATCTCAGAATCCTTTCCTTGTTCCTGAAGCACCTCCTGCTGTCGCGCATTTTTGTCGGTTTTTGTCGTCCAATAATCTGTTCATCTTTGTTTGGTCTTGTTACTGGTGTTCTCGGTAAGGTCGTACTTCGGTTGAACACTTCCTTCCTTCCTTCCCATAGCCATTTTGGTCTACGCACCAGAAAAGTGCATGAACACATATTCACACATCAATAGGTATGCCCCAATCCGCCAGCTGGGATCGCGCCTGATGGGAGATCAGGCCACCCCTCACAAGTCTGTCTGTCTGTCTGTCACACGCATTTTTCTCGGAGACGATTGAAGCGATTTATGCATGCATGCGATGCATACATGCAAAAGGAGGGTGTACATTTTTTTTATCAAATATACTCATGTGGGGTATCAAATTACAGGTCACGGCTAGTACTTTTCGAAGCCAGTCTTAGTTTTGACATTTGTTTGAAAGGTAGGGAATGCGGGGGGTTGAAAGTGATCATTTCTTTAACGGATCCATTCACAGAAACTACCTAACCGAAAAATCTGAAAAAAATCAGGAGGCTGCCACTATATAGTACCTAGGCTCCTTCCATACCGATATCTGTTTAAATAAAGATAATAATATGTTACTATAATTTCTAGTAATTAGCTGCGAACCCCCCCCCCCCCCCCTTAAGTTCATTCTAGCACCACGAAGCAGGAATGTAGGTTATGACATATAGCATTATCCTGCCAAGTTTGGTGGAAACCGCACTATTACTAACAGAGTTATAATAGGTAGAAGTTGTCGCTTCTTTGCAAATTCAAGACTTCGAATGTCAATATCACACCTTGCCACATAATATATGCGTGCTAATGGGGCAAATGTCCACTCAAATGTCTTTATAAAAGAAATACACAAAACCTTTCTTACCTGAAGTGTCCAGCTTTCGGTTTCTCGGCTTGTTCAGATTGAATTATCTTTTTCATTTTCCTTGATTACGGGAAAACTGGTTCAAGAACGCAACGGTCACACATATATCTATTTAGTTTTTATAAAACTATCTAGATTCATATATAAATAAAATATTAATAACGAAGTTACGTTAACATTTCACAATAAGATTGTAAGCAGATGATTCCCCTGAATTTATGTTGTTGTTCTTTGAAATATTTAATTTATTCGTTAATTAATCATCTCGTCGGAATTGCATTTGTAAAAATCAACAAAGTATATCTGTATTTGCTCCATCACTCTGGACAATGAAAATGTTTTCTTGGAATTAGCTGTAAACATAAAGCTATCAAGGCTTCATCAGATACTTTTTGATATAGCCTTTGATAATTTCGAATGAATAGGATGAGAGTACCGTAGATGCACAAGAGTATCTTTCACCCAAGTGATTTATGCATAAATACTTTAAATATTTCAATGGTTGTCAATTAAAAAGGAACTGTCTGGGCGTTCAAAATAACAAAAGAATAAAAATGACTGATATATTGGAATATCAATTATCTTGGAAGTTCTTCCTATTCAAATGGAATATCTTGGAATATGATATATGACCGTGTTTATACCATAATTTTAGAAATTCATTCACATCATTATAATAGAAAATTATTTCTAAACAAATTAAATAATGGTAGATAAACATGGTATTACCCCGAAGATTCAATTTTATTGATTGCGATATGAAGATTTTCGATTTTAGACTTAACTTTTATGGAAACCATCCATTCTATGATAGTCAAAAGGTCTTACATTGAAGAAGGGATCAATTGGTTCCCGAAAAACCGTATATGTATTATAAACTATTAAATTTCATCTAGGAGAAGGTAGGTATCAGTGGCTGCTCCAAGGAGCCCAATGCTGTGGCAAGGGCTAGGGTAGGAGGATGCAGCCGAAGTATAGCAACTTCCGTACACTATAACTAGAGATCTCTATGAGCTCGCCAAAAGATATGTTCACCTAGTGTTCGTAGCGTAGCTTTAGCTAGAGCCAGGCAATCACAAAGAAATGCCTCAGGATTTGCCCCTCCTCTCCGCATCTTCGGCAATGCGAATTATAGGGTATGTCGAGTGTGATGGCATGGTCACTACAGTCCAGTTCCCCATGCCAAACTACCGTCATCCTGTGCGCATTTCTGCTTCTGGATCAGAAGCGTCCAGTTTGTTCAGCGAATCGCTGCACGGCCCCATCAGCCTGGAGGATGTCGCCACTAAGTTAAAAGCCTTAATGCCGGCCTGCATATCGGTGAGAATGATTATGTTACGCTTGGAGCACAGTATACATAAGCAAAAACTTGCCAATCTCACCAATACATTGGCAAGTCCGGGCGGTACGTCAAACACAGCTGATCGGATTTTTGTTACATCTCGCTCATGCTCAAGGGCAAAACAATTTGAAATCATGTGTACTCGCACTGATTTCCCCCCTTGATGGGCAATGGAGAGTGTGGTAGCTGTCTAGTATCTAACTGTGGCTTGGAGATCGGATCATGTCCCAGCTATCGGAATACACTGGAAAATCCGGTTTGAATCGGCTACTCTGTGTGTATCCGAGAAAACTTTCACTCCCTTCGGTGAAGAGTTCTGCGTTATAACTAACAACACCCCGCCCTGGTAGGAAAGCCCATAGTAAAATCCGACTTAAAGCTCGACTGTGTCCGGATAGCTAAGTGGTTAGAGCACAAGGCTGTCGTACAGAAGGTCGCGGTTCAAATCTCACTGGGGACAGTGAAATTTGTATCGTGATTTGACGTCGGATACAAGTCGACTCAGCTGTGAATGAGTACCTGAGTCAAATCAGGATAATAATCTCAGGCGAGACAATGCTGGCCACATTGTCTCCTACAGTGTACTGTAGTGTACCGTTACGTTCTTGAATGAAGTGCTCTAACACACTTCAAGGCCTAGATCCAATATGGATTGTTGCCCAAACGATTATTATTATTATTAAAGCACGACTTGCGTATTGCGTAATCGTTTGGGAGTATCCAAAGTTCCCGGGATACCTCATCTGGGGTGTTACTATGATCGTAAGATTTCGCTGCGGGACTCAAGTAGTCTGACAGCGTTGCAGGCTGCAGCATATTTAATATGAAAGTCGTGAGGGTGGGGGTACAGATAGTTCTTTGGATCCTATTAAGCTTGGTTTTATTTAATTTTTTGCTCAGCGCCAGCGACCTCACAATAGAATAGTAAGTTAGGAAGAAACCAACCACGGCGTGTACACCCAGAGAACCATTCTCGACCGAATGCCCCATTTCCTTCAAAAGATCCTCTTGAAGACGTAGATAGACCTTTCTGATCCTCGATTCTAGGTCCAGTTAGGATCCAGAATCACGTCACACTCAACTACTTTACAGGGGAGGGAAGTGCCAATATTTTTCCATTTAACTGCGAGAGCTGAACCTCGGGTACTCTTTTCTTGGTGCTCCGATTTGGCTGGATTTATTCCGAATTCGCATTTTGCAGCCTAAACGCACATCCTTCCGAACTTGCTCCCCATGATTCGATCCATAATGAAGGCAAACATCCCTTACACCAATATCACCAAGTTGTCGATATACACCGCCATACTTCTATCCAATATCTGTAGAATTTCATCATCATTGATTGCTCCCTCTATATCCAGGAAAACAGCTAGAATATATTGCTTTCAGTATAGTAACCGTGCTAATTATCTCGTGAATAGCGAAGTGGGCATGCTGAGAAGTAGAGAAGGGCGTCCCCTTCGTAATCGTCCTTAAGTGGATATCCAGAACACGCTCTAGACTCTTCAACCCGAAAGAAATGAGTTTGATTGCCCGAAAGTCTCTTGCATATTCATGGCCACGCCTGTCCTCTTTTGGTATGAGAACCTTGCGCGCGCGTCTTCAACGATGCGATACGTATCCAAACGAAATACAGTTCCAGTAAATCTTTATAAGACACTGCACAATTCTTCCTTGCTATTTCTGGAGCTGACATAATAGCATCTGAGCCCGGAAATTTATATGCGGAGGGCTATTTATTGCCCAACTGATTTCATCCTCGGTAACTTCCGATTCGATAACCTCACATTATCGAGGCTGCATAATCTCAAAACAAGATTCTGATTCACAGTCCTCCTTTTTGTCAGGAAAATGCAGCTCTAGGGTCGTACCAGAAGATTCCGCCCAGGAGCCTTCCGATTTTTAAGAAAGTATGTAACTTCTATGTTCTTTGACCAGAATTTTACTGCTTTCCGACAATGGTTGAGTTATGACCGCTTCTTGGCCGTGCTGGTGGCCGACTTGTACATTTCAGACTGTCCTTGTATGGCTGTCAGTATTTGCCCTTGTATCAGATGTTAAACACCTCCCTAGTCAGTTTCCTGAGGTTGCACAAATATTCATTCCTCAACGGTGACAATGTCTTTTTGCTGTATTTTGAAAGACGCTACATTTTAAAGGCGATTTCGAATCCCATTTCCAGAACCCCGGGTTATGACTCTAATTCGTCACTCTGTCGTGCCAGAGTTACTATTTCGAGCAAGAGTATGTCTTGATAACTTGACCAAACTTCCTCCACTTGACCTTTCTGATATCTCTGAAAGGGTAGAGACCTCTACAGCGAGATTTAGACTGAAAAGTTTGAACTGTGCTTTTCGTTGACTTTCAAGTTGCCCCAAAGTGTACCTCTCACATTGGCGTAGCAACCTATGAAGAGGTTGGCCTTCTTTGCTTTGTAGTTCCTCTGGTCTGTAAGCCGAGAAAATATTCACGTTCTCCGCTCTCGCCTATTTTAGTTTGGTTAGGTCGTTGGAACTCAGGTCCAGACACAGGCGCTATCCTCAGCATGACCTGCATGGGGGATCATCAGTCTGGGTCAGACCATTAATCTTTATCTATTCCGCTCGACTCGCTAGCTGTGTCGACTGGATCCAGATTGCCATCTGGTTTCGCAGAACGTAACATTTTACCTTTGCGTTCCTGACTCCAAACCTCCCTTTGTAGTCCGCGTTTTCCAGTGCCTCCAGGCACTCTTCATTTATGCGGAGAAAAAAAGGTTGGCTCCTCACCTGGGGTTCATTTTCCTTTGATCACCGCGCAGTCGTCTATGGTGACACTTTGATTTTGAGAACGCAGCGATTGGACGAGCTTATCCATGCGGATTTTCGGTAACCAGATGCGAGTCACCTATCTCTGGGGAATCTCGTCCTATGGGACTAGCTTGAGTTTAACACCCTTCCAGGCATTGCTGTTTCACTGTTTGCAGAGGTTGCTTGCGGTGCGGTCCCTTACACACTCTGTTCGCCTTGTTTTGTGGTTCGATTTCATCCTGAGATCGATGGGCTTAAATGTGGTAAGTTTCGCCTTCTACAGGTTTCCCAGGCGTTGGTTGTCGTATTCCCCGACAATCGTCTGATATTTGCTGAGGTCCTTTTCATCCCACTTGTCAGCAGTACCGGCTTCCTTATTTAGTAATGGCTCTCAAAGAGGAGGACAACAGATATTTACTTCTTTGCAGGCTTCCGGCAATTAACATTCTTTATTATTCTGTTAAGGGAAAGTCGCACCACGTCCTTAAAGATCTATTTTGGCCCTTTTGCTGGTTATAGTGTACCTATTAATCATAGTATCTCAAGCAAGCCTATAACCGTTAGAAATTTTAGTATATTCCCTATTTCGAGAACTTTCAACTTTGCATCTGGTATTAAGTATTCTCCCAAATGACTCGACCTACTTTGCACTTGTGCCGGACAATGTCCCACAATGTGTATAGAGGTTTCATCACACTCCGCACAGAACCTATAGGCAGTGCCCGAAGATATCCCTAGCTTGACTAGGTGATAGTTTAGCCGACAGAGGACAGTGAGAATTTCCACTATGATTCGGAGGTTCTTTTTGGTGAGTTTTAAGAAATCCTTTGTGCGCTTGGGTTCATATCCGCCAACAAAAACCCTGGACTGCTCCATTTCTAGTAGGCCCGCCCAGTATAGTTCCCTCAATTGTTCCTCTTCATTTTTTAATGTCATAGTCATAAAAGAGTTTCCACAGAAGGATTCTGGCCCGTGTAAAGGCATCACTGCTCCCTTTTTGGCTAGTTCGTCCACTGCCTATTTTAAAGGCGTTTATTCTGCGGGGGACCCTCTAAGCCGAAGAGGTAATATGGCTGGTATCCGCTACATTCAGTTGATAACTACTTCTGAACTTACCTGTTGAGTTAACAGTGCATCCGGTAATAAATGCCACAACACCATCTGCATAACAGACAAGGGACGCCTCTTCTGTCATGTCGAGCCTTAGCAGACTGTCGTAAGAAGCATTTCAGAAGCCCGGCCATGGGATTGAGCCCTGCGCTAGTCCGACTTCATTTACAGGGGATTAGGAATTGGACTTTGTTTTGGAAGATAGGCGGTAAATAGGGAAAACAGGGTGACAGAAACGACTGGACTTCGGGAATACCTGCTGAGGATATGTATGGGGATGAAAAGTGCTGCTAAATGTTGACTTGGTATTTCTGTCCATCTGAAAAGCACAACTTAAAAATGAGTTATTGCCATACGGAGGCGAAAGATTTTCTAGGTCTAGGAGGCTATGTTTGGAGCATTCCCATTGATACTGAGAAGAATACCAATAATATACTGACCCATGAAATGACCCACTCGATGATCTTAGCAGAGTTGGTCTGTAGTTATACGGATTAAGAATGTTTTAATTTTTTGAGATGGGTAATTTCCCGCGGGCACTAATTCCGTCAGTGGGAAATTCGATGTCAAGGAAGAAGGAAGGTTGAAATGTTAGGAACATATTTTTTTAGAGCCATGGACGGGATTTCGATGTCTTGCTTTTAGACGTTATAACCGATGGTGTGTCGCAGTTTGGTGTGACAAAATGGATGGGTGAGAAGTTCTCCCGGTGATCTTGGCGATTGAGAAGATAGATGAAGAGAGCTGCGAATTTCTCCAATAAGATGAGGACTACGGAGAGTATCTATTTCTAAATAGTTTCTTGCGGAGCGTTTTTTGCATTCAATATCGTCGAGCATATCATAGAGGAGAGAAATGAATGCTGTTGGAAAGGAGCAGAAGTGAATCCTTTGAGAATCCGCTTACTGAATTTAGTCTTCGCGTCGAAAACTGAGGGTAAAGGATTTTATCTTTCGTATCTTAATTTGAAACTTATCTTTTCATCCTTCCAGAAGCAGTACTTGCATATTGTTTATAGCCGAAATTTCTTCATAGTTACAGGGATTGCCAAGCACACTAGGGAGAGACGCAATCTTAACCAGCTTAAGTCCATTTTATTTAAAACTAATCGCTCTTTCTCTGAAACCAACGATATACAGGTTCAAAGATGTCGTTGAACATACACGCAAAATATGCATACATACCATCTGCCAGTTATTATCATGTAATCAGATTTCAAAATAATTCATCTTGCAAATTTACGACATGTATGTATACTCGAATGTCCTTGATACTTTCGCTATCTAAGCTAATTTTCCTAGTCTGCAAATTCTGCCTTCTCACACTCTTACCTGTATATCTGTGCAAGAAACCTTACTTTCATCAAATCAATTAGCCACGGAAAATCAAGTTTAGCTCGAACTAATACACCCTGACCGTTGTTCAACAATCTTCCACAAAACCAACATCAGATTTTTCAATTAATGGCGGATCATCAAATAAACCTGAACGAATTTTGGTCATCAACAATGTTTCGATTATCGAATCAATTCTATTGTATCAATGGTAGCAATTAATTTGTCTTGTTTTTAACATATCAGGTGGGTAAGCACGTTTATGTGATTTTAAAATATTTAATTTCTATGGAAAGCTGTAATCTATTACATCATTAAGATACACATACTCGTATCTTACAGTGAAAATAGATTTAACGCAATCAATTGATCTTTTTCATCTTTATCAACCAATTCGGGTATATATATGCGTGGAAAATGGGGAAGAGAAAGAGTGATCAATGGAACCATATTAACAATGGTCCGGAATTTATTATCATTACAATTATCTTTTTTTTGGAGTTATGTACAGGCCTCGGAAACTGGAGCTGGAATTCCGAGACGGAAACTGACAAAGGTAATGTCGAAATTGTGGTTGAGGCTTACAACTTACTTCCGTTGTTATGGTATATGATGAATATGCAGCTTACGGAACTCAGGAAGATATAGATATAGATAGTGACGCAATGGCTAATTCGGTGAATCTTCAGAACACAATATCTTTATCTTTTGAAGTAGACGGTTGTTAGTAACGGTTTCCTGGATTCCTAGGCCACAGGTCATCATTATCGATGTTTTCCTAGTATCTAGTCGTTCGCCTAATGGTTCGTCCTTTAGCACAATTTACGTATACAGTGTAGAGTCAAAATAAGGCATATAGGCGACTTGTGGTTTCGTCTAAACGGAAGCAACTCGTCAGATTCTACTTCACCTCTATCTTAGGAGCAGCATGATAAGATGTTACCCTCTCTCCCTTCTATAGATCCACAGCACCAGTAAGCCAGTAATTTGATGACATCAATGGTTGATCTGGCTCTACGGAACCCATACTGCCGATCTTGTTCCCAACAACTGGGGGCAACCTATCGTAGATCACCCGCTCTACCATTTTGCCCATAGCGTGTGTAGGTGATTGACTCAGCTGAATGTTTACCGTTTCAATGCTGCAAGGAATATCCCCGTGAGCCATTCGTTTGAGTCGATGGTTGGCTGATTAAAGGCTGATCAGTTCACTATTCCTCCAGTAGTTTGGTCTTCTACTGGTGAACGTGTATCTCCTTGGTATAGGTACACTAATGCTTTGACGACGCAATGCGTTATATGGCAAGCTCCATCTGTGCAGGTGCATGCCTTATTAGGCAGGTCTAACCACACCTCCGTGAATCCAAAGTTTTTGTAGAGCAACCTGATGTTCTTTTCGCTATTACCTTTGGGCGTGTCGGTCTCCTGCCCTGAGGCTCCCTTCATAGCTGAAAAGTGATTGCTTGGTGGTCGCTGTATGCGAAGCCCTCTGTAACTTGCCGGGAGTTATTGGCAAAATACCCAAACAGGAGGCACTTAAAGCATCTGTTTAATTAGATCTGTGCTCTCAGACGACAAACAACCAATCTGAGTCGAGCTTTTCTATCTGGCAACAATTTCTGCGCTGCTTTCACTGGTAGCCGAATTGCAGCCGTTTTCCAAAAACTCACAACGGTGTCTTCCCCAAGTTCCTTCAACTTCAATTGTTCTTTCAATGCGGTGCAGATTTCTCCTTTGGATGTCACTTAGTTGAGACCCTTGCACTGTATATAGATCTCGTATTTTTGGGCATGCACTGTGACATTTTCCCCACATGTGTTCTTAACTTGTTCATGAAAGCCATTAGTTTTAGTCAAACCTTTCTGGGTCGTTCGGATCTCACTAACATGTTTGTTTAGATTTTTAGGCCGGGGGTAGGTTGGACACTTTTTAGTATCTCCATGTACGACAGATTGCCCATGCTGGATATAACAATTGCCTCGTATTCGCATCTTTGGTTTCTTTTTCATCTTTCTTTTAATGACCTTAGTCCATTCCCTACTTTCGTTTCCCTTGGATTTCACTTGAATTGTACTCTCTTCCGTATTTTTACTTTTCGCCCTTGGGAACTTTTTCCTCTTGTGAGCCTGCTGATTTCCTAGAAGATCCCCATCTTTTCCCCGCACTTTTTTGTTTGGTAGCATGATCCCCATCATTTTTCCGCACTCTTTTTTTTGGTAGCAAGTCGATGATAATACGGTTAAATGCCTCCTCGGTAGCTTGTGCCACTGTTGGGATGGGACGTTTCCTCTCCTTCCTGTGACCTACTATAGAAGACCCTGATGGTTCTCACTATGGTTTTGATAACTTGGTAAACGTTTTGGTTATGCTTGACGAACTCGGACAGCTCAATTATCTTTGCTCAAAAGCTGCAGCCAGAGCTCTGTTCCCTAGCCCCTGGCCTTTTCCTAGTCAGATTACTTCTTCTAAATATTCCTTCTCCATTTATGGTTCTTCCATCTTCCATCATTTTACTACTTCTCTCCTATTTCATTTTGGTTTTATGTTCATAGCTATTTTGGTCCACACACTAGCAATCGTGTGTCAATCCACAGTCTGCGGGAGTGGATGAATGCATATTTACACATCAGTAAGTGAGATGTGGCAACTCCTCACAGACCTCCGTTAACCAATCTATCTACAAGTTGGTTCAATTTTTGAAGGGCAGACCAAACGTTGTTTTAGCTGGTGATTTCAATGCACGTTCTCAAGCATGGGGTGATACTGTCAATTCTCCCAAGGGTCGAGCTTATTCAAAAAAGCTTCAGAGGAATGGAAACAAAAGGTCCGGGAGGCCGAACTCCAAAATTGAGGAAATAACCAAATCCCGAAATCTTTCAGAACTCTGGACCTTCAACAAACGAATCCGGAGCTCCTCGCAGGAAACTCAACCAAAAATTCCCATTGAATGACGAACACAACGGCAAATACCTTGCTCTGATTAGGGCTCAATACCATCCACCGTCGCGGCTACCTCCATTTGAATCAACTATGACTGGTGTTCCGCAACCAAATCTGATGAAAGTACTTGCCAAACATGTTTCCTCATCCGTTCCAGGGGTGGATGGCATCATCTATGATATGCTGCGTAGCCTGAATGAGTTTGCTCAAGCACCGCTGTTAGAGGCCTTAAATTCTCTATGGATGTAGAAATAGGTGTAATTCCGATCCGAAAAAGAATCAAAGATCTCATGGACGTCCCCAATCTCAGGCCAATATCGCTGGTTAATGTTTTTGCCAAAACACTCAATGCAATGGTTAAAGATCGGTTTTAAAATTTCCTGAAAGATTTTGAGTGTTTACATACCTATGCAGATAGGAAGCATAAATCCACATGTACTTGTCTAAATGAAATCTTGTAACACATAACTTCGGAAAAACAAGAAAAATTGCATGTATCTGCCATTTTCTCTGATATCCAAAGTGCCTACGAAAAGGTCGAGTTAAACCAACTGAAATGTTACCTGAATTCTCATGCTATCCTTACAGACATTTCGACGTGGATTCAGAATTATCATCATCATCAACGGCGCAACAACCGGTATCCGGTCTAGGCCTGCTTTAATAAGGAACTCCAGACATCCTGGTTTTGCATCGAGGTCCACCAATTCAGTATCCCCAAAAGCTGTCTGGCGTCGTGGCCAACGCCATCGTTCTACATCAAGCAGGGTCTGCCTCGTTTTCTCTTTTTATCATAGATGTTGTCCTTATAGACTTTCCGGGGTCATCCTCATCCATACGGTTTAAGTGACCCGCCCACCGTAACCTATTGAGCCAGATTTTCTCCACAACCGGACAGTCATGGTATCGCTCATAGATTTCGTCATTATGTAGGCTACGGAATCGTCCATCCTCATGTAGGGGGCCCAAAATTCTTCGGAGGATTCTTCTCTCGAACCCGGCCAAGAGTTCGCAATTTTTTTGCTGAGAACCCAAGTTTTCGAGAAATACATGAGGACTGGCAAGATCATAGTCTTGTACATTAAGAGCTTTGACCCTATAGTGAGATGTTTCGAGCGGAACAGTGTTTGTAAGCTGAAATAGGCTCTGTTGACTGACAATAACCGTGCGCGGATTTCATCATCGTAGCTGTTATCGGTTGTGATTTTCAACCCTAGATAGGAGAAATTATCAATTCATTCAGAATAGCCTGCCTTAATCCTATTTTATTCAATGTGTATACTTCTAGCCTACACACTATTGCGGATGCCTCAACAGCAATCTTCCAATTTGCTGACAAGTTCCCCATCATTTTGTCAGCCAGCAACCTCCAATTGGGGGCCAATCAACTTGTCAGCCTATGCAACAGATTAGCGCCCCCCATCAGCATCGAACATCCACCAAGTCCACTAAAATCCAAACCACATTGGAACACAGTACCCCAGTTAACCCATCTCGGCCCTAATCTGCCTGGAACTGATGCAGCGAACTCGGGAGACTCCGCCGGCAGGGCTGGTGTTTTTTTTCTATATCTGGAGAATGTTTACTCTTCAATCTCGGTGAAACTTTGATCCTCACTGCTTAGCTGGAAGCCAGTAAATTTGCAATTTGCAGCACAAGACCAAGATCTCCAAAAAAATGTCACTTTAACCGACAGTCTGGGAGCGTGCAAATGCATGGTATCTCAAACACTCACCCACTATTTAGCTACAGAGATTCATGCCTTTGTTGAGGATTCTCACCTTGAGAAAGTCTAACTAATTTGCACTCCAGCGCACAGGGGGACTCTCATTAATGAACTAGTACACCAGGCTGCCACAAGAGCTGCCCTACCCCAAATTGGTCGCCTTGTCACCAATCACACCTTCAACAAGGACTACTAAATCAATGTGATACCAGCCCGCTGGCCTCGGGGGACCGTTCCATATAATCAAGAAAATCACCTAAACCCTGCGGGCCACCCCAAATTCAAACAAACTGTGGGCTAACCTACCACCTGGAGAAGTTAGGAATATCTGCGAGTAATGAAACTTCGTACATATTCTGGGGCAATGCAGGTTAATGCATTTGGAGGAATAGTTAATACCAAGAGCTTGGCTAACACAGTCAGAAGTAGGAAGGAGCACCCTACTTCCTACCTTATTCGATAAAATCGTAAACCCGTTTTATTGCGGTTTCATCTACGGACTTTCTTGAGGAAATCAGAGCTATGAATGCCATCACCGCAATGGGAAAAAGTAGACCTACCTCTACTGAACTGATTCCATTCAATGATATCTAGTAATAGTGCAATGGGGGGTAGAGATGGGTAGGTGATGTATGTAATATTCTTCTTCTTTTTCTTCAGCCTTTGCCCCGTTCGATTTGACCTAAAGCTTGAATTGGTGCTTCTTCAAGTTAAGCACTCATACCCCTTCACCAAGGAGTGAGCTAAAATACGACAAAACAAGTCCTAACAACCGGATTACCTAGCATCACCCCATTACCAAGTATCATCCCATCACCTAGCACCATCCCATTACCTAGCATCATCGCTTTAGTTAGCACATCCCATTACCTAGCATCATCTCATTACAAAAATGATGTTATAATATAGCATTACCTAACATTAGCGTTCTTCGTAGTGCAAGTCGCGGCGTCAGTTGTCGATGCCGTGTATCGGGCTGGCTTTAGGCTTACTTTAGATTCGCTACGGGCTAGCTTTGTGCTGACTTTGGGTTGACTTTTGGACTGGCTTTGGATTTACTTTAGATTGGTTTCAGATTTACTTACAATTACTTTGCAATATCACCTTTTTCAAAAAGTGATATGATATCACTTTACCTATTCAGGTAATGTTTTGCGCACCTCTTGTATCACATGCTGCGGTGTCTGGACGAATGTTTTATGAAAGTTTTCGGTTTCCTTACAAAAGAAAATGAAAAAGACAAAAAGTGATGTTAATATTTGTTTTGTTTTACACAAAATTTTAAGACTGTAATCAATGTTAAAATCGAACTTTTGTTCAAAAACACTTAACAATAAATCCCAATAGGGGTTGTGCCATAATTTGATTGCATTCAAATTATTTGTTAATCAAGATGAATAAGAAAGGAGTAGGCTTGTAATTATAAAACATATTATACTTTCGTAAATTATTTAGATAACCGGTAGCTGGTGTAGCAAGAGAAGCAACTTCCTACTTTTGTTGCCCATTATTCAACCCTATTTCCACTTGTCATTTGTCACTACTGGGTTCACTCCGCTCAACAATATCGTCCTCATCGTAATCACGCATTCCCATTCCCCCAGACATAAAAGAATCTTTTATTATTTAAATTTTAACTTTACCAGCCTCCTCTCATTTGCATCCGAAAAATGCTTTCAAACTTTCAATTTCGAACGAAAGATGTTCATATTTGATCGATTAAAAGAAAAAAACCAAAAAACGAGTAACTGGGTCGAAAAAAAAAAACTGCAAATGCAGAAAAAATGGCTGCTATATTTGGCTCGCTTGGGTTAATTAATATTTATTATGGAATTTTAGATAGAAAAAATTCGGAGGATTGCCCCTAGCAGGTATTGTGCGTTAAAAGGTAATATCAATGAATTCATGAATAATATCCACTTTGTGTATTATTTATTTTTTCCTTTCGTAGGTAATTACCATTTTTATAGTCACAACTGATTGATAACCTGATCTTTTCCTCTTATTTAGTGATTTACATTCATTAGATAACTTGTTGAGCAAGCAAAAAAAGCAATAAAAGGTTAATGAACGTAGATGTTAAGACGACGACGGTTCGAAGATTTATTATGGCATTTAGTAGATTTTTTTCGGTTGATCTAGTTACCTCCGCCGTTAAATTTGGTTTGAGTACTTTTAAATTTATATCTTTTCTCCTAAAGTATAAAAGTGTGTCAATTTCACGAGAAGACCGGAAGCGGAGGACTTTAGGTACTAATGAGAAAAGGTTCTGGCTCTTTTATGGAAAACCAATCCAAAATCCTTTAAGGGTATAATGTATTTTGTTGACTCCTATATATATTCCAGGTTATCCTCATTCTTAAAGTTTTGTCTACAACATGCTCTGGGTCCTCAGGTGTCACCATGCCCTGCTAGAAATTCGTCGTCGTCGCCAGACTACCAACTAAACTCCTCCCCATCGTCAGAAAGCTGGCTTTGAACCGTTTGCAGCATTACTTCGGGCTAGCCCTCGAACTCTCTCGTCTTGTGGAGCCTGAGCCAGAGTTGAGAGGAGGAAGGGAACTGTCAGTTCAAAGAACCCCTGTCATTCAGCTCCTCCACCGGTCGAGCTCTATCTTCTTTGCAATGAGAAGGACCCGAACGTAATGGGCAACACGGCTGCACCTGTCAGCGCTCCTCAGCATCTCCTCGATAATGTTGTCTGGAGAGAGATCTCCTGTATTTAAATAGAGCTGCTGACGAATCCCATCCCACCTTTCACAAAAAAAGTGTGCGGTACGTAGATGCCCCCCGCAAAGCTCCCCGCATCTGTACTTGCGCGAGACGCTTACGATATACTTACATGCCAAGAGCGTAAGCCCTTAGCTCTGACGTCTCCTGTTAGAGGTAGGACCATCAATATTTGCCATTAGCCTACTTAACGCTGGAACTCTAGTTCCAGCCTATTTTGTTGCTGCTTTGATTTGTTGAAAAAACCTCATCTTTGAGTCAGAGTCAGTCCAAGGTATTTAACCATTGGTTTTGACTCGATTATCGACTAGCCGAACGATCAGGATGACTACTTCGGTTTTTTCCTAGTGCAAGGTTGAAGTAGTCAACCATCCACTTACACGTCACATCAGTATGCCAAGTCTGCTTTGCCCCTGTTCGACAGTGCGTCCAGCAACAAGCGTCGCGACATCATCTGCATAATCAAACAAGCGCGTCTGATGAGCTTTTCGAGCACTTTCCCAGCAGTGTCAAGTATGAAAAATTGACGATATGAAGACGGCAACTCAGGGTCGCCTTTTCCTTTGGTGATCAGCACAACCTTCGCCAACTTCCAACAAGAAGGAAAAATGCCCTCCTTCAGGCAAGCGTTGTATACGCCAAGCAGTAGGTCTGGCGAAGTCAGAGCGCAAGTTTGTATACCTTTGCTGGAATACCATCGGGTCCTGGCGCCTTCTTGTTTTTTATAGAGAAGACTGCCTGTTCCAATTCTTTTATAGAGAAAAGTGGGCAATCCTCGACACTCTCCGCGTCAACGTCATCATTCCGTACGGGGTGCCTAGGGAAGAATATCCATACAATGCCGTTCATCTGCTCGGTGTTAAGTGAACAGGGTTTCTGTAGAGCCACAATTTTCCGGGTTTCCGAGTTTATAACCGAGCCCCACGCGTCCCCATTCACCTCGTCGACCAGATCCAGCCAGCACTGAACTTTGCTCCTGTTTATTGCGCTGTGGAGTCTCCTTTTGGCTGATCTGTCGTCTTCCCGGTCATTTAGACGTTGTGTTAAGCAGCGGAGTCTGTCCACCAATACAGTGAAGGTTTGCCATATCTCGATGCCCTCCATGGAAGCTCCGTAGGCCGTGGTTATCATGCTCACAACATAATTTACGAAAACATCAACTGCAGCGTCAACACCCCCAGGAGTACCATCCAGCGCGTCCCCACCTGCTCCAAGAGTTTCGACAAACCTCCCGGTGTTCACCTTCACGATGTTCCATGCACAGAAAGAGCGCCGGGGTGGCATACACCGAGAGTTTCCACTTCAAAGACAATTTATTGCTGGTCGCGTGCTGAGAAGTCTTCCCGGACTCACCACCCGTCCGGTTACGTCTGGAATGCTATCTTCGCAGCCTGGACGCCGGAACGTTGTCCTGTTTTCGCCGACATTTCGGGAATTCATTTCGCTCTGGAGTCTGGATGACGCATTCTACATTCAAGTGCCTTGGCATTGAAGTAACCCCCGACCAGGATCCGCCCATCTGTGCCCAAGATATTGTCCTCCAGAGCATCAAGCCTGCGTCGAAAGTCCGACAACGTCTCATTCGGTATTAGATAGATACTGGAGAACTTTATCCCTAAACACCAAACCCAGATAAAGCCGTCCCCTCGACTTTGGGCCAGAACCCTAACTAGGGTGCTGTCCCGAACCCATATCACAGCAGTACCGGATATGTCAGGGTGCCATGAAAGTGGATTCTTTTTTCGGTACTGGTGACTGATGAACACTAAATCAGCTTTGGTCTCCGCAGCGAACTGAAACTCGAGAGCGGTTGCACTCCGGCACATATTGATTTGTAGGATGCGAATCATGTTTACTAGGCAAGATCTCGAATTTCCAGATAGTACGTGGATTCCAGGCTGGAAACCAACGCTTTCTCTCCCAGAAGCCCTTTGACTGCTTCACAGAACGTAACTTTACTTGTTGTCCTCAGGCCTTCGATTTTCGAATGGAAGATAGTTCTGCGGTGCTATTTTCTGCAAAAGTCTTGCCTTCCGTCGGCTTAGTAAGCAGAGCTGGTGGTCTAGTCCCCCTTTGCCTCTCCACCTTTTCTTTTGGTGCTCCGCCCTACGTGTCCATTTTAATTTTAAGCAGAGGTTTTTCTGACGACACGGCTTGTTGTCTCTTGCCCCTCTTTGCCGTCATCATTTGAGGCCTGGAGAGTACCTAAGTGAATTCTCCTTCAAATGATCCTTCCTCTTTTCGATTTTTTGTAAGGCGTAGTTGTTTCTACTTCCTGCAGATTTTCTATTATTCTCCATTCCCGCCTGTAATACGAAATTCTGTCTAGGAGTTCCTCCAAGTCTATCAGCCCGTTTTTCACTCCTTTGCTAACGTTTTTCTGGAGGAACGTCGCAGATCGCATAGGCTTCCCAACTGCTGCGCCTTTCTTAATAAGCCTTTCCTCTTCAACTCTCGCCAAAGTTGTCGACAGCGCTCCCGCTTATATTTGAAATTATCTGGTTACTTTCAGGAGTTTTCCCTGTGCCTATTTCCGCAAACTATAGGACTGCGTGGTAATATCTGGATTGCCGTCTCCGTTGCAGTCAGGAACAGGGTCTCGAAGGGGCTGGCCCCTGATACACGCCACAATGGGATACTCAAAAGGTGGCACAGGAAGTTGAAGGCCGCTATAGTGGCCCAAGACGACCCTTCTTAGTCGCAGCTCCTGCCAATCGTTCTTTTTGGCCTCCGAACAGCCAATCGTGAATAATTTGCTGTAAATCCCGCGAAGCGGTGTGAATCTGAGACTCCTCAGTGACCCTGTTCTTGACGTCAGGTCGGGATTCAAGGCTACCGGTCTGTTGTGTCTGCTGGAGGACGCAATGCTGACTGACTGACTGACTGAAACCACCACCAACCCCCAACCACGCGATAACCGTGGCTGACGTGCCCAAGGATCTCGAATCCTGTACGCACGTCCTAATTAGAACGGACGCTCCTCGGAAGCCGCTGTAGCCACCTTATAAGGGCCCTTCGAAGTCCTCAATGGAGGCCGACATTATTATAGCCTCAACGTTGGAGCACGACCAAACAGGTCTCCTTGGCTCGATTAAAGCCCTTCGTCCAGCAGAACAGGGCGAGAGACATGCGACGAGTTCCTTTTGGCTTGCAGGTACCGGGTTTGAGGGAGCCATACGTGTGGTTTTTCGCTGAAACCCCCTTGGTTCTAGCTAGCTGGTGGAACGAGCAACTTGTACGTCGGGCGCGCGCAAGTGTCAGGCGTGGCGGCCATCACACCGAAAAACAATTTTTGATAGCGAAAATTATTTTTCAATGTCAGTTGGATTTCGAGAAGTCAAGCAGGAGGAGAGAAGCCACTCCTCTCAATTCAATGAAATAATTTAAATTAAGTTAAATAAATTAAAATAAAAATAATGAATATTCAAAAATAATAAAATAAAGCTCGAGGCGCAGTCTCCTGGATTCTTCTTAAGCCAGGCCAGGGCTATTTACGAGTCACACCAGCAATGTACCTTTGATGTTTGAACTTGCATTGTAGGTTGTTCCATCTGGATCAGCTCGGACAACTGAAGGATTCCCTTCAGCTCCAATTGCGCCAGAGTTACCTTTGCTTTTAGCGGCTTGACGTGTGTGTTGGCCCACAACTTGGTGTTCCTCGCCTTCCCCTTCATGTCAACTGGTTTGTTGTAGATGACAGCGACTTACGCAGACTCTGATGGGTCACAGTATGCAGCTCGTTTTAAAATCGGTTTACTGTCTGTCTGTCTGTCTGTCGGTCTTTTTTTTTTTTTTTGAGGAGGTGGAAATCTTCAAAAGACTCTGGCCTGGGCACGCCAGAGTGTGGGATTTTTACCCACTAAAACCACCCCCGACTCCCCCCCTACCCCGTGGAACCACCTTTAGGTATTACATCACGGGGCGGAGTTAGCTTACTTTAGCTAGGTCTCCTTCCGTCTACCCGCGGGGTTCGTAACCGCGTCTTCCTCACTTCTTCTGTTTTTCGCAGTTTTTCCTGGATTACAGCGATCATGGAATTGATCGCATCCCAGTCTTCCTTACACGCTACCATTCTTCGGACAAAATTTTCCGGTGATAGCACTTCACCTAGAGTTTCCTCCAGATTCCGCCTTCCTTCCACGTATGTCTGTCGGTCTTTCTGTCTGTCTGTCGATTGACACCAGATTTGGTAGAAAGGTGGGAACTGTTGAACGCTCACGCATACAGTGAATTACTTTCTTTTACGTCGAATTTAAAGGGGGGTCCCCATACATGCAAAAGGGGGGTGTAAAATTTTTTTTCATCAAATATAATCATGTGGGGTATGAAATTAAAGGTCTCGATTAGTACTTTTCAAAGCCGATCTTAGTTTTGACATTCGTTAGAAGGGTGGGGAGCGCGGGGGGTTGAAAGTGATCACTTCTTTAAGGGGGCCATTCTAAGAAACTACCAAACCGAAAAATCTGAAAAAAATCAGGAGGCTGCACTGTATGCTGCCTGGGCTTCGAAATACCTTCCATGCCGATATCTGTTTAAATAAAGTTAATAATAGTATATTACTACAATTTTTTGTAATTGGTTAGAAACCCCCCTTAAGTTCATCCTAGTACCATGAAATTTTGCAGTGATATAGGCTATAGTATAGAGCATGATCTTACCAAGTTTGGTGGAAATCGCACTATTACTAACAAAGTTACAATACCTCAAATTTGTTGCTTCTTTGAAAATTGATGACTATGAATGTCAATATCACCCGAAAGTGGATACTCTCACATAATATATGGATATATTACGTGCTACGTACTAAGAAATACACAAAACCTTTCATACCTGAAGCGTCCAGCTTCCGGTTTCCCGACTTGTTTTTCTTGCTTTTGCGTAGTGTACCCATCGAGGGATTCGAATCGATTCCACCATTGGCAGCTCGGCTCCCAAGCGCCGTGAGGCCGTCCTCCCAGCTGATTCCAGACTCTCATATCCTTTGCATTAAGATCTCATCGGGGGCAACCATTGATCGTATATCGTTGCAATATTTGGCAGCAGTTACCGCTTCGTCAATTTTTTGGTTGCATCATACTTTATGGTTTTGAACCGGAATTCGTCGGACCCCGGGTTCAAAAGTAGACCCAGAGCAGCAAACGGCGAATCCAGTACTATTTATCGTAGTCCCATATTCTTGTAGGCTACCGGAA
Source organism: Hermetia illucens (assembly GCF_905115235.1). Lineage (NCBI taxonomy): Eukaryota > Metazoa > Arthropoda > Insecta > Diptera > Stratiomyidae > Hermetia > Hermetia illucens. Next base: position 11,074,312 of record NC_051852.1, read on the forward strand.
TGTCACTTAACAATTCAGGATTATTTGCTACCCATTTACGTAGGGTAAATCATCCAGCCTTCAACAGTTTCATCATCTGCTGTACCAGATCTGTCGCCTCTTGCCTCGTTTCTGCTCCAGAGAGAAGATTGTCTACATAAAAGTCGTTTCGTAGTCTTTCCACATCGACGGGGTGTCCTAGCCGCAAGGAACATCGCAGTTTCATAAGCTGCAAAACTATCTGTATCTGACCTCTGTGAGAACATTTTCATTTTACCATCTAAAAATCTATGAAAATATTAAAAGATTCACACAAAAGATATATTTGTATCTGAATAAACAGAAATGCAAGTGTATTTAAATAGAAAAATTTATTTCACGTTCAATCGTTTAACGCTTTTTTGCTACTTATGAGGAATTAAATTTAACGATGGCTCTTGAAATATTATAACCAATTCCAGGGGTTAATGTGGGCACGAGTAGTAGAAATTATGTGTGTTAACTGCGTTAATTGTTTATCTTTTTGTTTTTGTGTTTTTTTTTATATTTAATGGAATGTAGTTTTGTAATTCAAGGTCGAGGGGGGTCTTCATCGTGCACGCTCATTAAAACTCTTTTGTTTATTTTCTTTTACTATTTCTTTTTAATTTGGCCGAAGCCACACATATTATTGAGCCAATTACCACACATCACCAAAAAAAAACAGTTTCCACTTCATATGAGAGATAAAACTTAACATGGTCTTGTTTTTATTGCTTTACAGACATTTGTAACATACATAATATTGCTTTTTTGCTTGTTACAATTTTTTTTTGGAGGTAACTCTTTGATTTGTGGGTTTGAAAAGCACATTCGTTAGGGTACTGCCCATATCTTTGGAGTGCCATCTTGTTGCTGGATAATTGGTCATTACATATGTAAGCACATCTTCCAACAGTAACACGAAAAGCCGTCCAGAAAGATACCCATGTTAACAAGAGGTAAAATCTTACACTAGAGATATTACCTCCAACTGAAACTCTCATTTCTAAAATTTAAGTGAAAAATATTTGGGTTCTTCATAGATACTCCATCGACACGAAAGTGGTCCTTATCACAAAGCGCCGTGAACCATGTTATCATCTACAAATAGCTGGGAGTGATGAAAAGCACGCTTAATTTTAAGTAGCATCTGCGGAATGCTTGGCACAAAGCACCCCGGGCGAGTAACAATGATTTCGAACATAGCATGGTGCTGGAAAATATAGTGTGGAGAATATATATATAATATGACCGAATCCATCAAGGAAAAACTGAAAGACATACAGGAGCCTAGCAAAATACGTTTGTAAGGGCAGAAAGGATATCTTGCTACAGCGACTTTAATAAGATTCCGATGACAACATGAAAAATTAACCGGTGAAAACCAGCACTATTGAAATCCAAGATATTGTGCCTCGAAGCAAAAAAAAATGCAAGCCTCTTCCCCAAACTAGAGAAGGCTCTTGACTGCAGGAACTGATCTGAAGACTACAGAAACGTTTCTTGCAGACAATGATCCACACAATCTTCGAGGGTCCCAATCCGAGATCAACTACCGGTTCACTGACGCCGTAGCCTTGTCAGCAACAGAGAATTGTCAGGGACCATCGACCCCGCAGGCACGGCAATCGCCACAACCGCAGCAGGAAAGGCAATCATTGAAAATAGACACCCCGTTTGCCCTCAAGAGACAACCACACCTACAAATACTTCGGAAGAAGATATGAGCTCCAAAATTCCTCCAATCGTAGTCGTACAGCTCGCCGTCATTTCATGATCACTCGAATAATCACCCCCAACTCCGTAACTAAGGTCTTCCTAATGTAGAAATCAGGAAGCTCCAGCCGCCGGGGCCTTCTCAAAAACAACCAAGGACCTTCTTGTAAAGGACTAAACGAAGTTTTTCACGTATGCTCTTCCTCGCAGAAAATGATATCATTAATAATTTGCGACCTGGATCTCGCTTACTCCGGAGAGGAGAGCGCTGAGGATTTGAGAGTGTACAGCATTTCCAACGTGCTTTCGAACAAACTTTTCGTCGAAGGCAAAGTAGGAAGACCTTAAAATAGGTCGCTTTTGATGCCTCTTTTGAGATTCATGCCTGTCACTGCGATATACCTCATCTTGGTCCGATTCGAGCTGATTATCAATAAACGGATTCTGTAGGGCAAAAATAGCCGGAGCGTTGGACCTGCGACACCGATGTGCCACCTCCAGTACTACTGCGTCAAATGTGACGAAACCCGTGAGTGCTCCACGACAACTTTGTCAACGCTATGACTAGTAGGAACACCGAAAAATGACTTTTTCAGTCCGGAAAAACCCGGTAAACCATGCGTAATTTCAACTTCTTTTTTTCACTCTGCCATTTGCTTTCCCGCCGATGCACTTTGCGACGGCTATCCAACCGTACTCGCCTCTTAAACCCCGACCAAATAACCCATCTCGGACCTCTATCAATTTACCGGCCAATCATCGCATGTTAATTACAACAACCTTCTCGCATCCAATAATGCACGTTAGGATCATTTAATTAAATATCATTTTTTTATTCGGTCAACACAACCTGCAAATAATGCTTTTGACAAAGACTATCCAAACTAAAGTCCCACATCTTTTACCGCAACTACCCCAATCGAGGATGTCTTGCTCTGGGCTACGTGCCTTGTTCTTGGCAACAAGTTAGGATAGTTTTCATACCGAAACCTGGGAAAGATGACTATTCTAATCCAAAGAACTTCAGACAGATCAGCTTGATTTCATTCTTGCTGAAAGGTTTGGAGAGACTGGTGGAGCGTCACATTCATGGAAACGCACTGAGGTCACACCCACTTAGTGAAAACCAACATGCTTACCGACGTGGAAAGTCCTGTGAGTCTGCTCTTCATTCTTTGGTCACAAAGATAGAGGATGCAACTTTGAATGGTGAGTACGCAATGCGGGTGTTCATGGACATTGAAGAGGCTTTTGACTGTGCGCCCTTTCAAAAACTTTGTGATGCTGCCAGAGCGCATGGTGTTGATGATGCTTTAATTAAGTGGATCCATGCTATGCTAACGCAAAGATTACTGTGCGCTGAGGTAGGGGTCGATCGCTACCTGACTACAGAAGCAACGAAGGGCTGCCCCCAAGGAGGTGTGCTTTCGCCATTTCTGTGGAGTATGCTGATCGACTCAATGCTATGCGAACTGCAAAATTTGCCAATACACGCTCAAGCTTATGCTGATGACGTGGCTGTACTTGCTGTTGATCGGGATCTTGGAACGGTGTGTAGGAATATACAACGTGCCGTTGATTTGATAGACAGCTGGTGCCTCAGACATGGTCTGTCAGTTAATCTAAATAAAACCACAATGGTTTTATTCACAAAAAGGAGAAAACTGGATGGACTTTGCCTCCCTGAGATGAGGGGTACTACCCTTCAACTTTCCGAAGAAGTGAAATATCTGGGAGTCACTCTAGATAAAAAAAACTTCTTTGGAACAAACATGTAGAGGTAAAGATGAAACGAGCTCCCACAGCTTATGGGCTGTGCAGACGAACCTTTGCCTCGACATGGGGACTCAGGCCTTATGTGGTAATGTGGATATACGTTGCCATCATTAGGCCGATGTTCGTATATGCATCCGTATTGTGGTGAGTTAAGGTGAGACAAAAAGGTTTTCACGCTAAACTAGCCGCACTGCAAAGAACTGTGTGTCTGGGTATCACTGGTGCCATGAGCACGACATCCGGCGCAGCTCTGAATACACTACTCAATTTGCAGCCCCTGGATATATTTATTCAAAGCACTGCAATGAGAGCAGCTCATAGACTAATTCGATTAGATCTATGGGAAAACAACGGATGTGGGGGGCACAGAGCATTGGAAGAGTTACTGGGAGGACTGAATCCAGTTCTTACAATGCCTTCCGATTCTCGTGTCCCCATACATCTGTTTGGTAGAAGATATGAAGTTACCCTGAAGCGTAGAGAGGACTGGGAAGACCTAGAGGAATGCATGGCGGGATATATGGAAGTCTTCTACACCAGTGGCTCAAAAACAGAAGAGGGTTCTGGAGCCGGAGTCTACCTCTCGAATAAAAACGAGAAGTGGGCTTTTCCTTTGGGACAATATGCAACGATTTTTCAAGCCGAAGTTTATGCGATCCTAAGGGTGGCAAACTGGGAGATTGACAACCGGTTGAAAGGCAGGCGTATCGCAATCTGCAGTGACAGTCAAGTTGTATTGAGGGCATTGAGAAGTCCTTTGATCACCTCGAAAATCGTTCAGGAATGCAGAAACCGTTTGAACTCCATATCTAGACTCAATACGGTGGAACTACTCTGGGTACCTGGTCACTGTGGCATAGAGGAAAATGAAATCTCGGACGCTTTAGCGAAAGAGGGTCAATCTCCCCTATGCCGGGACCGGAGCCAGCAATTGGAGTATCAGTAGCATTGGCTAAATCTGTTTTCAAAAACTAGGAACAGGTTTCCCATAATGACAGGTGGCAAAGTCTAAATGCTGCTCGACACACCAAACTTTTCCTGCCAGAACCGAACATACGTACCGCAAAGTTTATCCTGTCGAAAAGCAGGAGGACTTGCTGGTGTATTGTGGGCATTCTGACAGGCCATAATTCACTAGCTGGGCATATGTTCAGAATAGGAATTACCGAAGATGATACGTGTCCTTCCTGTAATGAGGAAGCGTAATCCACGGAGCATTGCCTATGTGAATGCCCCGCCTATGGACGCATCAGGCATCAGATCTTTGGTGCCGATGTTCTCCAATTGCGACGGGTAGCATCACATCCACTAACGGAAATCCTGCGATACGTTAACAAATCTGGAATATTCCGTTAGACGGGGGAGGCGAGTACAATGGGCCAACACGGCCTGAGTGCTCAGAAGCTATAGCTTCTCCCCCACCATACACACACACACACACACACTCCAATACTAATCTCCGCCAAATTCTTCCCTACACACATCTTTCCACCTCTTAATGGCCTCGAATACCATGATTAGAACATCGCCTCAATTGAAAAATCGCTTAATTTTCTGTACATTGTCTCTAAGAATTTTTTGACCCAAACGACCCAAATGACCCAAATTTTTTGAACCAAAATTGTGCACACCAAACTTGACCAGCTGACAAATCATGGCCTTTAATCTTAGGTTCTCCTGGACGAAACATCTCCTATTCCAGCTCGACAGTCATCAGTGACTACAATGTTATTATTCTCGATACACAACTCTCTGATCGAGTCATCCACCCACCGTCGTAAACAGCACTTGACTTCAGGAACACCAACTGGCACCTCATTAGCCCTCCTTCAGATCCATACAATCCAAAATTCGACTTCCTCAAAGTATCGCGGATCGAATGATACCATAGGGTCATCCGGACAAAATTCTCCAACACATCTTCTACAAAAAGCTATATGTCCGAAACTATGTAGAAATAAATACTGCCCGTAGCATTCCTTCCTGAAAGATAAGCTGCACGATTGCAACCTTTCAATCTTCGATCCATCCTCACAAGCGCAAATCCGTAAAATTGTCCCGCGACTTCGTATTTCGCGAGTGCCTTACTTCCTTCATCAGTGTTTAAGGGGGTACTCACATTGAAAATGGTAAGTGCTTTTCTCAACCTGAGTCCTTGGCTCGATTTCATCAATCATCAAATTCAAAGCGGTTGCAAAATCCATTAGAAGAAGCCGACCGGGTTTGACAAAATCCCAACCATTACCCTGAAGAAGTTCTCCACAGTCATTGATCCTTATGTGTCCCCTCGCAATTATCACCGTTTACTGAATGCCCGTTACCCCCGAGCTGAAGAGTATTATAGGTTTAACCTCATCTTCTTAACCCCAAAATTGAACCAAAACTTGCAGTTCGTGAACCGAACACGTTGAACATGCATTTTTACCCTTCTTGCTAGAAACTAATTTTAAGACATCTTCCATCTTCTCCAACACCGTAAGCTAATCCTTAAACTTCTTAGGTGCAGTCATAATAATAGTAATAATCCGCCGTAGCCGGTCCCAAGCCCGGTTGTGAAAGGAGCAGGGATGGATAGCTTCAGTCTGAATGGCTGTACGCCACCGCAGCGTCTCAGGGGGTAGGTGAGGAAAGTGCAGGAACTTTGCAGTCTTACAGATTACTCACTAAGGAAGCTATCCCCACACCTGGCAGCTAGGGATAAAATGCACCACCAAAAATGAGAAGAAGAAGAAATTTAAGATCCGGTACGGTTAACCGGGGGGAGTCGTCAGACTTGGTGACTGGGTCGGGCTCCCGTCATGGACAGCACGGCGTCGAAACCGCTAGTCGTGGGGCGGTTCGACGTCTAAGCGCCACGACGACCAGGAGCATTGCTCTGCTTGCTGCAGCTGCTTCGTCACAATCTGTGGCGACCACTTTAGCAGGTTCGCGTAGGCAGCGGATGAAGTGGACTGAAAAAATGAACCTTTTCATCATCCGCTCCTACTACGAAATAACACCTTACCGCCCCTTATTGCACCAGAGATTCGTCGAGCGTTTCCCGCAATTCGCGCACGTGACTGTGCAGCGAGTCGCAGACCAGTACCGCTTTATCACTCGCAGCGACACAATTCCGGCCACCATCAGGGAGCGTGTTCGACTTGATGTCATCGGGGAAACTGGTGACCGAGAGTCATGCCAATACGCCTGGCATGAATTTTGCGAATCTTACCGAAGAGAAAGGTCGACAAGCCATAGGCAGCTCGAAGAACATGGAGGGGCCCAGGCCTGGATCGGGTGCAGAATTTCTGATATAAGAAATTTAGCAGCGTACACAGTCGGTTGGCACGCAGTATTAAGAAGGTCATGAGTTGGCCGGAGAAATTTCCACCCTTCTTCATTGCGGGGATTACCTACCTTATCCCTAAGAAGGACACGGTGCAGGACCCCGCAGACACAAGACCGATTAGTTGCTTACCAACTCTCTACAAATTCATAACGTCCATTATTAGTGGAAGGGTCAATGCGCACCTCGAGACCGACAACATTCTGTCCGGGGAACAGAAGGGCCGAGTTGGGTCAAGGGGTTGCAAAAAGCAACTCATTATCGACTCGGTAGTTGTAGGACAATCAACTAAAGGCCAAAGAAACCTCTTCAGTTGCTATATGGATTATGCCAAGGTTTTTGATAGCGTTCCGCATACCTGGCTAATCGACATCCTACATCAGTATCGCATTGATCCGAAACTAATAAAGTTTTTGGCGACAGTCATGGAAGGATGACATACCACCTTATCAGTGCATACATCTAGCACCCTCAGATGTACGCACTGATACAAATCTCACTGCCACCAGTGAGATTTGTCCCGCAACCTTCGGTACGACCGACTTGTGCTCTAACCACGCAGCTATCCGGGTACGAATTATATTCAGCGTAAATCCGGCCATAGTTCGGACCAAAGCTTGGCCGGAGCTAGACAATTTCTTTTTAGGGATTGAGGAGTCCTAAGTCCGCATGCATTTAATGTCGGACCGGACCAAATGGAGAGCAACTTGCTCCCACTCTTTATTGACCACGGACTCCTCTTTTTGGGTTAAGTTCAAAAATGAAAAGAGGGACGAAGACGGCTGCTGCTTTTTTCATTAGATTATGTTCTTTTGGCTTCGGCTCGCCTCCGAAGTGCCACTCAGACGATGATTGACTTGGCCCCATGTCAACCTCGTAAACCGACGTCTCATCACATGTAATCATGCGTTTCATGAAGATCGGGCCATCATTTGCTTCAGGTATCATGTTCTCAGCAGCCGTCTTTCATTGTTATGTTTGCGTGAAACTCAGGCCTGTTGGGACGAGCCGGGATGCGACACATCTTATACGCGAAATTTCCACCAAAATCTGCTAAACGGTTCCACATGCAACGCCAAATTCACTAGTAGTCCCTCTTGCGCTGGTAAGACGAGATTTTCGAGCACGGATAAATGTCCGAAACGAAGTGTATTCTCTACCACCGTATGTCCATCTTTAAATCTTTGTACCATTCCTACGCACGAGTTTTCGGCAGTGGGGATTTCTCAAAGGCTTTTTGCAACATTTTCAATGCATGCAAAATTTCAAACAAGCTTTTACTCCCCCAAAACCATCCGTATTAAAATGCGGCAAAAGGGAAAATGCTGAAAGACGTAAGCAGATCCCAGACACATATTAATGATGCTTTAGAGTTAAATATTGACGTGTATGTCAATTAAGGTGGAAAGAACTTAACGAAAATAACCGCGGTTCGTTTGAATTAAAAATGTCCAGTACTAACCGCCACTTCGGTAAAAAATGATGAATAATTGAAATGTAAATTTGTAAGGACTAGAGTTGGTAAACGAATCGGATTGGACCAATGGGAGTTGACGAATAAAAAATGGTCATTTTCCATAGGAAAAATTTGAAGGTTTAACACGTTGACTGCCAACTACGAGATAACTCGTAGATTGCGATCTTTTTTAGGACGCCAACTACGAGTTATCTCGTCCTATGTTTACTTACCATTTTTGTGCATTTACGATTAAACTCGTAATATATCAGTGCTAATATAGATAGATGGCTTCTAGGAAAAGAACAAAAAATCAATGCTAGCTTGCACGAACAGAAAATTTATTTAGAAACTAACAAAAAATATAATTATAAAAATTAATTGAAATTCAATAGGTTGCATAATATTTTATTGTTTTTTGTGTAAATTCTTAAAACAATTTTCCACACAAAGGGCTGGCTTCTCTTTGCAGACTGGACAGAAATAACGCGTTTCTCGGCGTTTTTTTGCTTGGGTACATATACGACAAGGCTTTGTTGGGCGCTCTTTTTTTTCGGTAGGTGGCAAACTCTCTAAATAATGTAGCTCTTGCAATTTAATTTTTTTTGAAACTGGTTGAATTTCTTCACCAATCAACGCGATGAGGAATTCTTCTCTGAACTTTATTAGTTTTACGTTAGAAGAAGTAACTTTTTGAAACATTTTGTGAGCATTGTGTATATATATCTCTATAATATGTAATGAAACCTTTTTGGGCCATCTAACACTCTTTCTTAGAGATGAGTAGTATGAAAGCATTTGGTCTGATCGGTCTATGCCAGACATTCCATTATTGTAATCTCGTATTATATTCGGTTTCATAGACATTTTTCCATTGCGATTACAGACCTCTACCATTTCAACAGCATGCATGTTTGAAATGCTAAGGACATCTCGTTTGTCCTTCCATTTGCATACAGTGACGGGTCCATTTTGCTGCCAAATACACTCCCCTTTTTTCAGCTTGCGATTTACCACATCTCTGGGATTTCCTTTTCTATTACTTCGTAGGGTTCCACACACATAAGTTTTTCGTGTAGTTAGCAGCTTTGTAAGAGTAACAGAATTATAAAAATTATCCATGTCCACTGCGTATCCCTTATCCAGATAGTCCTCCAGTAAATGTAAAACAACGTCAGCAGTGTGCCCTACTTTATTATCAGTTTCCTCACATTTTCCGCTATAAATCTTTATTTTCATGACAAGACCGTCGGACTCACATAGTTCATACAGTTTGATAACATATTTGTGTTTTTTATTTTTTATATATTGGCGGAAAAGCAATCTTCCTCGCCATAGCATCATGGATTCGTAAATACAAATATTTCTATTTGGTACATAGCTTTCACGCATAACATGATTGAAATGATTTAGTATCGGTCTCACCTTGTATAATCTGTCGGCAGATGGTATTGAGTTATCAACCAAATGAAAATAACGCAGTATCAACTGGAATCGATTTCGACTCATATGTGAGCGCCAAAAGTTTACATTATATAGCTTGTTTGTGCTCCAGTAATGTTCGATTGATGGAAAAGTGCAAGGTCCCATTTGCAACAAAAGTCCAATAAAAACTTTCATCTCTGCAGCACTGACGTCTTTCCACTGTGATAACCTGTTATTTTTTTTTATTACTTTGCGTTTTTCCATTTCTTGCGCAGCATATAAATTAGTTTGTTCCACCAGTAATGCAAGAAATTCATCCGAAAAAAATAAGTCCACCAGCGTATGTACCGTAAAATTTGCCGTATCCAATTTCACACCAATATTTTCTTGGAAAATAAATAATTCAGGATTTTGTTGAATTTTCGTCCACAAATCATCATTCGCATTTGATGTTGTTGTTTGAGAATCATCATTATGATCTTCAGGTTCAGGATCAACTTCACATTCGGAGACGACCATATCTTCACTATCACTTGAATTATCAGAAGGTTCATAATCACTACTATCGTTATCATCCTCATCAAACATCTCGTCAAATTCTGAATCACTGAGATTTGCGTAATACTCCATTTCATTTTGAGTCAGTGGTCTTTTCTTTTCCATATTGGGTTCTTGATAATTTGATTATAACAATAATTATAAAACAAAACACTCAAGAGGAACGTAAATGTGATGTACTCGACAAGTTCTGCAGCACTACTGATGAAATATGATGAAATATGCACGCGTATCTATGATTCAGAGATTAGAGAAGCGACAGGTAGAAACGTGTCTGTGCACGAATTATCTCGTAGTTGGCTTCCGCGAAGAGATTTCTGTTCCAGAAGCCAACTACGAGATAATTCGTATGCCCTTTTTTTTATGAAAAAAGCAATAAAAAAAATTTTTTTATAATACCTACGTACTATAATAGAATTTGAGTTTTTAATAATATAATGTGATAAAATCACATTGCCATTTTTGGCCAGATTTCTGAAAATTGCCTTGGCAGTCAACGTGTTAATGAACCCTTCAGTCTTTAATCGTGGTTTTTTCGGATCGTTTCGAAAAACGCGGCTGCCCTTCTGTATTCATTTTTTTCATCAGCAGCAAACGATTGAAAAGCTCATCTAGTCCTGGGTCCCTAAAATCCTTTTTGAATCAGTGCAAGTTCTTTGAATTTGAAATTCAAAATTAAATTCTGCAAGGATGTATTTTGTCTTTGATAAATTCCTATCTGTGGTCTGTGAAGTGCTGCAATCTGCCTTTCCAGGAGGTCATAAAAGTTTTACCTCAAAGATCTTAGGTTTTGTAAGAGCTTTTTTTTAATTTCGAATTCCCAATTCCATTCCATTTGCCTGATTGACCTACTATTATAGATTTAACACTAATTTTATCGCTCCAGATATTGATTCACTACTTAATTAATGGGGAAATTAATTTATTCGAAATTCTGTTCATTTCACTTCTTTTTTTATGGACACACCTTCACAAATGTTGAAGAGAATGTCTTATATAGCATAGCATAGTGAGCATGTGTGTAATAGGAAACTATTAAATTTAGATACAGACAGTTTACCTCTAAAGATAACATTTCAATTCATTTGATTTTTGCGGAAAAAAAAGAGAATTATATTGGGATGATGGACGATATTGGCGCAGCACCTTTCAAATCGGAAAAGGCAAGAAAAAGTAAAACGATGAAGACATTCCTTTTATTTTTTTCAAGATGTTTTCTTCATTCCGATTAAGATTGCGAGATAAATGTTTGCTATATATACAACATACTCGTATATGTTGACATTATCGCAATTTATTGTTTCAACAATTTTGCAACGTTATTAGTACGTTTCGAAAGGTAAGGAAAGCGACCATGTTTTTAAGTGTGGCTAGAGAAAGGGGAGTTGTTACAGGACTGTCGTTTCCAATGGCTTCCTGCTCTAAACTTTTGGTCTCTTTATATTTGCAATTTTAAATGCTTGAAAATTTGAAGATAAATTTTAGATGCCTTTATTTCAAAGGTTGATGGAGAGCGAGGTGAGGTACCCCTTCTTCAGCCCCAAGGAAAACCTGTGACGGTCACTCCCTCTTAAAAAGTTCTGACCATCCAGAATGGTGTTTTCTATATCATCGTGGTGAAGGTTTAATTTTCAACTCTATTGCGTGGGGGCGAGAGGTTGGGGACGGTATGTAAGAAAAAAAAAATGGTAAAAACATTTGAGTGGACATTTCTCCCATTAGTACTTTTTTTATGGATGGAGGTGGAAATCTTAGAAAGACGCTGGTGCGCCAGGTTGTAGCAGTGTGTGGGATTCGCTCCCACTAAAACCACCCCCACTCTCCCGCCCCTCCCCCTGGGATCACCGTGAAGTATTACATCGCGGGGGAGGCTCTGGTTCGCTACACCAGCTCGTCCATGTCGCGCCGCCTTTCTAGTTCGATCCAACTCCAGGAGTTTTGTCTGCACCACGGGTACTGCCTCATTTACCACCAACCAGCTTTCCTCCGACTTCAGCATCTCATCCACCAGGAGGGCTCGATGTCCGCCCCAAGATGCTGTTCAACCTCATTTTCTGCTGTAGAAATCTGGGACAGTGAACATAACGTGCTCCGGGTCCTCAGGTGTAGCACCGCACTCAGGACATTTGGGAGACTCGTCCGACTCGAAGCGACGCAAGTACTTCCTATAGCGCCGTGTCCCGTAGGGAACTGTGTCAGGTAATTCAATTCTCCGTGCTTTCGATGCACTCTCCCTCTCGATGCACGGGATCAATGTGTGGTTCCATGGGCCTTCGTCGGAGTTATCCCACCGTTGTTGCCACTTGCCACACACTATTCTCTCCTGATGGCTTTTCGGAAATTCGCATTCACCTCGGTTGGATTTGCCTTCCGTTTTTCGTAGAGTCAGTGTGCCTCGCTCGCTAGAAGATCTATAGGGATCATTCCCGCGATGACACACAGTGCCTCCGTCGACGCCGTCCTAAATGCGCTGCACACCCTTAGTGCTATTGGCCAGTATGCTGAACATATCTTCCTCCGGTTTATAAGGTGGTTCAACGCTCCCGCCCAGAGACCCTAATGAGGTAATGAGGGCCGCCTCCGTCTTTTCGACCGCCAGGTCTAGCTTGGCCATTCGTAACCATGACTTGATAGTATGAATGGCTTCATTTGCATAAAGCTCCACATCCTCCGAATGCTTTGCAATTGCAACTACCGCCAGGTCGTCCGCAAAACCAATCAGCGTTGCCTCCTCCGGGGATCTCAGTCGCGGTCAGTTTCGATGCCTTCATCCTCGGCGGTGACCTCAACGCGAGGCACGTATCTTGGGATGACTCAGTTAACAACAAAAATGGCAAAAAGCTTTTCGATTGGTTTCAGTCAAGCCCATTCCTTAGCGCGGACATCATTAACGCTGGAGTGCCATCTTTTCCTCGTGAGTCTTCTTTCCTGGACGTCATTATAATCTCAGCATGTGTCACTAGTTGCTCCTCTTTGGCTGCATCTACAGCAAATTCCCCCTTCACTGCACCATCCGCATAAATGCAATCCAGTACACTGGTCCCTCCCCTCGACAAATCGCGCATCCGCTCTAATGTTGAGCTATATGCATACATCTGGAAAGTCAACTCTGCCTTGGAGCAGCAGAGACCGCTTGTTCTCCATGCGGTCCCTCTGTCTCTAAACAACGGGACTTTTTCCCCGCTCCACTCTCGTGGCGAGTTCTAAAAAGCCGAAATAAATTTCGAATGTTGCTTATCTTGCTGCGCCACATTACTCCGCCCCCAGGTGAAACCTAGGGGTCGCCTTTTTGTGTCCTCCGATCTCGAGCTGGACGAAATGCTCCCCCCGCTCATATGGAGGCTGCAGTGGCTTCGGACGGTATCCGTGCGTGCACGTGTCCAGTTCCTTGGGTGCACAGACAGGTACGGACGAGTGTTGGGTGCGGCTTTGGTGCGTCGAAGGTTGTCCCTCAGCAGACGCAGCAATCCCGACTCTGTGAGACCCGATCTCTTGTCGAAGATCGGATCACTTAGGAGCCTTGAGTTCTCCCCATATACCAGCTCCGCGGGGCTGGCAGCAAATTCCTCTCGGCGGGTTGTTCGTAGGCTGAGTAGGATGAGAGGCACGACTTGAGTCCAGGACGTATCATCGCGAGCCATAGTGGCGGCTTTCAGCGTCCGGTGCCAACGTTCTAGCATCCCATTGGATTGCGGGTGGTATGCAGTAGTCCGCTGGCGTCTGAAACCCAGGAGTTTGCCTAACTCTGAGAAAAGGGAGGACTCAAATTGCATTCCCTAGTCAGTGATGATCACTGCAGGGACGCCAAAGCGAGGTATCCACTCTCGACAGTGGGCTTCCGTACAAGATTGCGTCGTAATGTCCTTCAGAGGTATTGCCTCAGGCCATTGCGTAAACTTGTTGATGATTGTAAGGCAATACTTGTAACCGTGCGAGTCTCGCAAAGGTCCTACTATGTTGGGGTGTATGGTGTGGAACCGCTTGGTAGTGCGATTGATCACACGATGAATTGCTTAATATATGTATCCAGTTGAAAGACACTAAAGCTGAGTTCAGACCGTCAAAATTGGCTTTGCGGAAGTTGAACTTAGTGGATTTACGCTTGGTTTTGGGTTTTGAACTAGGGAGCTCCGCTTCAAATTCAACCGTGAGGTGATGAGCGTCGGTTTTGACATACGGGGATGTACAAGGAAATAAAGAGAGGTGGCGCTCGGGGAGGTTGGAAAGGAAGAGATCGAGAATGCGGCCCAAATAGTTTTTGGTGGTATTGAAATTCAGGACAGAGCAAGTGTAGATAAAGGAAGAATGGGAGAGGTTGTTGGCAGGAATTGGAAGGCTAGGATGATTAGGCCAGTTGGCATAGGGAGATTGAGATTTCCGCAAAGGAAGAAAGGGAGGGAAGGGAATCTGACGGTAAGGAGTTCAGACAAACTGTCAAACAATTCTTCATACAGGTGAAAAGGGGGGATACACAAGAAATAATGAACGGGAGAAGTTGGGCGGGGAGACACGAAGAGCAACACAATCAAAAGGAAAGCCAGAGGAGGAGAAGACGAGTTCGGCGGGGAGTGTATCTTTTATAGCAATTAGGACCCCACCGCCGGTGGACTTACGAGAAGCATCCCGGTCCCTGTCATACCGGAAAGTGGAGTACCCTTCGGGGGGCTCGGAGTTTAATATGGCATCGTCCAGCCAGGTTTCGGAGATACAGATTGCATGGCGTTGCTGAGCCAACGTGGATAAATTGAAGGCCCCCAGCTTGGTTCTTAAACTCCTGACGTTCTGATAAAACAGACAGGCAGTGAACATGGATCCAGTTATATAGCTCGGTGAGGCAGGCGGGTTGACCTGAAATTTACCCGCGGATTGGGGCGCTTATATGGCTTGATGAATACACCTTCAGACCAGAAAGAAGTGTTGCCGAGGACGTCAACTTCGTGTGGATAAGTAACCTTGAAAGATGCAATCACCCGGTCGGTGTTGTTGTCTTTTGTGAGTTTAATGCAGGACAGAGGAGAAAGTAAACCAACTTTGCTTCTTATATACTCCAGAACATCGTCCGTAGAAGTTGTGAACGCTAGCCTGGAGACGAAGAGCTGTTTAGGTGGGGACGCCACCTTTAACTTGGGGCCACTGGTATGGATGAATGAAGTGCCAGGATATATGGCAGTAGGGGAAAGCGGAGCTTCGTTGGCGACAAGAACGATGTCAAAAAGTGGGGCGGCTGTGTTCCGATTCGAGACTTGCTGAGGAGGCTGCGGATATTGTCCCGTTGTAGGTGCGATGGAGCAAGACAGGATCGGAGGCTCGGTGGACCGTAACTCGTCGCATAGGGGCCGCTAGATCACGGATGTAGAACCAGTGAAAGCAACCCTGATGTAGGAAGGCATTGCAGGCGAATTCAACACAGATTGAGAGGCTTGGTGCATAGAATCCTGAGATGATGTTGAGGCTAAACTGTTATGCACAGTAGGAAGCGCCTTTTCGGAAGTCAGTCTCGTCTAACGAATTCCTGAGCCGTCGGGAACACGTAGATGACGACGTCGATCGCTGCATTTTTGGCACTGCACCAATGTTGCGGTTCACGTTTTCAGGGGAATTCTACGATTGTGCTGAATCGGGGAGCTTGGTATGGTCGTCCTTTGCAGAAGGAGATGTAGACACAGCTGGAGGTACAGTAGAAGCCACCGGTAGAAGGAATCCATTTGACTTCGGTACCAAAGCGGAAGTCCCAACGGCGCGCTGAATGGCGGCCAAGGTCGAGGACTGTTTATTGAGCAACTGTATTGCATCAGACAACGTGGAGCCATGGCAAGTGTTGCAGCGATAAGATATGTTTTTAGCGAACTTTGCTCAAGTCTCTAAGAATACTGCAGGAATACCTAGGTATTTGATGTGGTAAGATTTCCCGCAGTAATCGTCGCAATTGAGGAACTTAGAGCGCGCGGATTCAGGTTTGTTACACTGCATGCATTGGATGTCATAAACTGGAGGTGACGCCATTATTCAATATAATAAAATATATACCAATGTGTGCATAATGGCTTTATGCGCTCTCAATTCTCATTTCTCATGCAGCCCTGATAACAATATTTTAATGGAGCGCAATTCTGGCCGTTGGTATGTGAAATATTTTACGTTTTTGGCCGTTAAGTAAGCCAATAACTTATCATAATCCGCAATATCCTCTAGTAAGAGTCTGCGTCCAATTGAAATAATTTTAATGGAAAATTTATCAATTTTCAATTCCCCAAGCATGGCGAGACTAGTCTTACGTTGTAGCTCCGTGAAAGTTGTTGGCGGTACTTTAATTTTTTTTTGTGCTTGTTCCTTTTCGGAAATTGAGGGATCAGTAACCTCATCAGCCAAAACCGAAAAACGATTTTGTGACGACACTCCAGCACTTTTAGCCATTTTTAACTTGTCTCTAATGAGCATCTTTTCCGGGGAATCCTCCCGGGACCGTTTTATCCTACTCGCTACTATTGGCACCATTAAAGTTCACTTTTTCTTTTTTAATTGTAAGTTCTAGCAACAAAACGCCTCGAATAAGATTATTTAATAACACTTGGAATTTAAAACTCACTTCCGACTTCAATTCTAATGTATTCACACGCACTATCAGACATCGAATGATTTTGAAGCTTGTTGCAATCTCCATTTCTTTGATTCATAACTGTATTCAACGTACGTCAGTTATTCACCTCGTCAGTTGTAGCCATCCTCATCGTATGGCGTTGCCATTTTTATATCAAACGTCAAATCAGGGGTGGGCTGCACTGCCATCTGTTGGAAACGGAAGGTTACGCATCTTTTTCGTTAAAGTTTAGTACAAACCGACTGGGAACGTTTGCTGCAGAGAGCGAAGAGGGAGAAAACAGTCTTGTTCCTGTTGACAAATCCCATAGCCCAGTTCGCGCCGAACAGACTATCGCCGGTGGTGGATGTTGTCGAAAATACCTTATTTATCCGGACTTAAAGTGCATTTATGGGATCCTGGGAATGCAATGCTAGAAGTGGTTAGTGAAAACTTGGTTGTTGGTTTCAAGTAACATTGTGGAGAGCGATTTTCCGTGACTGGGTTTCCCCCACGCTTTGTCTGCGCGCTAAATTGAATACAGCTGTTTTCGGTTACGTTGACCATGTTGCATGAAACTTGTTCCCAGTTGCATGCAAGTTGCAGTGGACTAGTTGATTTTCGCACGATGGAGTGAAGTGCGCAGTTCGTTATTTGACGTGTTCAGTTCGTGTTTGTTGTTCGCGGAGGTAAGTTCCAGACGTTGCAGGGGGCGGAGTATTTTTTTTAGTGTCATTTGATGCTCCGAATTTTGTGACGTTGCGAATAAAAGCTATTTAATCATCGGATAAGGACTGCTGTGTGTTTATGCGAACTTTTCAGGTCTTCCAAAATGAATTTTACGTTCAAATTGTGAAGTGAAATGTGAATGTGTTTGTGATTAGCTATGGAATGTAAACCACTAATTAGTCATGTAATGGCACTTATTAGTGTGTGTTCTATGGATCATCGGGCTATGGACACACACAGCTTAATGATAAATGTGTGTGTAAATTCTATAGCCTGTTCGTGAGGCCATCATAGCCTAATACACAGTTAGATACTAGACAGCTACCACACTCCCCCTTGCCCCTCAAGAGGGCAAATCAGTGCGAGTACGCACGATTTCAAATTGTTTTGCCCTTGAGTGTGAGCGAGATGTAATGAAAATCCAATCAGCTGTGTTTGACATAACGCCCGGACTTGCCAATGTGTTGGTGAGATCGCCAAGTTTTTGCCTATGTATAAATGAATACATGAAACAACTTTTTGCTATATGGGTGAGCACGGCAGTAGTACCAGAATAGCAAAAGCAAGCTCTCTCTCTCTTACCAATACGATTTAAGGAAATTTATGCAGAACATTCGCAAGTGTGTGGGTACTGCCTATAGTAGATCTACTGTGGATATGAACACACTCAGCTTAATGATAAATGTGTGTGTGTAGATTCTATAGCCTGCGCGTGAAGACATCATAGTCTAATATTTCACTAATACCAATGCCAATTTCAAAATGTGCTCAGTCATTTTGTAGAGCGAAAATTTGTAGTACGAGGGTAGGGTAATGTGGCTGATTTCTTGGCAGCATACATAACCCCACCAGCTTGAGTGTCAAACAGTAAATATCGTGGGCAAGTGACGCCATAAAATCAAAATGGTGGCAACAGAAGGAAGCTCTGAACCTGAAGTAGATGAAAAAAGTTTCTGTGGATTTCTTATGAAAGAATCTTTGAGAGTTCGGCGATCTCATTTGTGTAAAATTCGTGGCGTATGTGAACTTTAATGTGATATTGACATTTTACATATGATATGAGGTGCAGTGCATTTTCGCAAAACAGATAAGATGTAACTTTGTTAATAATAGTATGATTTCCACCAAACTTTCCAAAATCATGGTTGTGCTATAGCCTACATTACGGAGTGGATTTGAGGGGTTTTTCGAGAAAATTTAAGAAATCTAGTATTCTACTATTATTATCTTTATTTGGGGAGGATTTTGGTTCCCAGATGAACTGCAGATGTGCTATTGTGATTTATTTCCGATTTTCCGGTATGATAGTTTCTGCTAACGCAAGTTTTGAATGTAAAAGTGTGGTTGCCGCTTAGCTACTACTGTACTACCATAAATGATGATGGGTTATTATTTATGTATACATAGTATAGCCACCGATAAAACAGCGTGAGGAACGCACTGGCCCACGGCGCATTAAATGGTGACGATTTGGTGAGAAGAAAGAAGAAACGATCAAACTCATACGATTGCCGACCATTACGAATGTGGAAGAATCATGGAACCAAATGAAAGACACGATCCACAAAGCGGCCTCTGGAACCCCTGGGGTCACTAAGCCGGGTAAGCAACCGGGTACATCAACCGAGATACTTGGCTTTGGAATGATGATGTTGAAATAAGGTCCGTGAAAAGAAACGCCTCTACTACAAATTTCTCGACGATAAAACGCCTGCTAATTGGCAAATTTATAAGAACGCTAATCGGGAAGCAAAGAGAGACGTCGCTCTCACCCGAGCGGACCATTACAAAAATCTTTACGATAAACTGGACACTCGGGATGGCGAGAGAGATCTGTATCGACTTGCTAAAAGCCGTGTGTACGTTACACAGGATATCGAACACTTCTGTTGCGTTAATGACAAGAACGGTACTTTGCTTACCAACCGTCGAGCCGCAACAGATAGATGGCGAGATTACTTCGAGCAGATTTCAACTGAAGAATTTCCTCATCCTCCACTTCTACAATCATTGCCGACATTTGGACCAATTCCACCTGTCAGCGCAACTTGATGCTCAGAGGTGGCGAGGAGGAAGACGGGGTGGCAACACTATCTGCCGAACCAAAACCAAGTGGCCGAGGAAAACATCCATAGCGATGGCACCCTGAGACGCTGTATCGCATTGGCTTGCCGGCCGTGATGCAATAGGCGAATTCTCCAAAGGCCTAATTAGGGCGATCAAACCCGAGTCTGCACGGGGACTCATCTGAAGTGGCAAATTGGTCACGAAACCTTACCAGGGGTATACTGGTACCATGGGAACCGGGATAGCCCCTGGACTCTCATACTTCAGGTGAACTCTCGTTGTATGTGAGTACAGCTCGGTTTTTTGCAGTTGGCCCCCCTAGTGGGAGTTTCATGGTGGTTGTGGTTGTGTTCAAGCGAAAAGAGACCTTCGGGCCTCGGCGTGGTATTGCGTTTCAACACGGGTGCCGTACTCCTTAGTTCGGTAGAGATTTTAGTAGGTCTTGCATCCATCAGTATGAATACTGAACCATGCGCTCGGTATAGACTGGTACCGTTGTTGCTTGTCACAGCGGGGCTCTGATTGTGGTCACAAAATCAATCCGTGTCTTAAGAAGACCGTGGGATTAAGTCCACAAGACAGGTACTCACGTAAAACCCCCTAGGAGTCACTGTCAGCGCAAATGAAGTGGAGGAGTCAATAAAACGAATGAAATCGGGGAAAGCCACAGGATCTGACGACATCGCATCTGAGCTCCGGAAAGCGAAGAGCTGGGACCCAACACTGGCTCAGTGAATTTCTTAATCGGGTTATTCAGGAAGGAAGAACACCATCTGACTGGCAAGAAAGTACCACTGTTCCAATATGGAAAAAGAAAGGTAGTGCAGCAGAATGTTCAAATTACCGTCCGATCCGGTTACTTTCCCATACCGTGAAGATTTTTGAACGCATTCTTGACAACCGTATTCGCGAAATCGTTGAAATAACCGTGGTCAAGCCGGATTTGTCAAAAACTGCGGAACTACTGACGCAATACACGCTGCTTTCTGGATCTAGAGAAAGCGTTTTTGCGTGTGCCACACGAACTCATCTGGTATGCTTTACGACAACACTTAGTACGAGAAGAACTCGTGCGCTGGGTTTAATTGCTCCATCACGATCCGAAAAGTAAAGTTCGAAGTATGGCGGGTGCATCAAAACTGCTTCGTGTCTCTGTTGGTGTTCATCAAGGAAGCGCCTTTTCACGACTCCTCTTTGTTCTTGTTATGGACACCGTCACACGGGGTATCCAAGGTCCAGCGCCCTAAATACTGCTTTGTGCAGATGATGTTTTCCTTGCATCTGATAGCAAAAATGATCTCGAGCAACTAGTCCAAAAATGGAATGATCGCCTCATACAACACGGTCTCAAATTGAATCTAAACAAAACTGAATTTTTGACAACCGATCCTCATGAACCAGGCACAATCACTGCAGCGGCAGTGATCTGCCGGGAACTGCCCGGGTCAACGCTATCAGCCAATGGAGAACTGCGTTATGAAATTGTCTCACGCATTAACGCAACCTGGATGAAGTGGCGTTTCACAACTGGTGCTCTTTGTGATCGACGTATCAACCAACGTCTCAAATCTCAAATTTACTGCAATGTCGTCCGTCCTGTCGCTCACTATGGTTCTGAGTGTTGGCGAACCATAAAAGACAATGAACGGCGTCTTGCGGTAACGGAGACGAAGATGTTGCGTTGGACTACTGGCGTCACACGTTTTGATCATATCCGAAATGACCAGTTAACCCGTTGGGAGTTCCGTCGCCACGTACTCAAGGAGAGCAATCAGACCCGAGTCTGCAAGGGTCTCATCTGAAGTGGCTTCGACCACGAAGCCTCACCGGAGGTTATCTGGTACCATGTGAACCGGGACGGCCCTCTGAGAGCATATGCTCCTGGAGGATGTGTTCTCGGCCCAGTTATTTGCGGCCCCCTAGTGGGAATTTCATGGTGGTTGTGGTTATGCCTACATTGCGGACAGAGCTCGAGCGTGGAGTTGCACTGTACAACTCGGCTGCCGTACCCTTTAGTTGCGGCAGAGGTGTTAGAGAGGCCTCACATCCGCTGGTATGAATGCTGAGCCTGCACTCAATATAAACCAGGACCGCTGTGCTTGCATGGCGGGGCTCTGATTGTGGTCCCAAAATCAATCCGTGTCCGAAGAGGACCGTGGAATTATGCCTACACGGCAGGTACTCACGTTAAACCCCCAGGACTTTCACATCCGAAATGAGGATATCCGATCGTTATGGGGTTGCACCATTCGTGGAAAAGTTGCGACAGAGGCGTCTTCGATGGTATGGTCAATTCGTCCTCAAAAACGTATTCTAATCATTTTGTTCGAAATTTTTCTTTGAATATAGTGATGTGGGGTATCAAATGAAGGATCTCGATTAGTACTTTTCCTCAGGAGGGCGAGGGCTGAGAATGGCCTTTCTTTCCTTCCATTCATAGACCCATCCTCACAACCTACCCAATCCAAAAATCGGAAAAAAATCACGGTGTCTGGACTCCGAAATACCCTCCATACCAATATCTTTTCAAATAAGGTTAATTACAGTATATCAATATAACTTTTAGTAATTGACTGCGAAAGCCCCTTAAGTTAACTGCAATAATATAAGGCATGATTCTACTAGGTTTGGTGAAAATCGCGGAATTATTAACGAAATTATAACTACGTTGAAGTTGTTGATTCAATTCAAAGACTTTGAATGTCAGTAACACGGGAAAGTGAATATTCTGTCATTATATTTGCATATACATTACGTGCTAGGTTCTAATAAGACAAATCTCCATTCAAAGATTTTTACGTAAGAAATACACAAAGCCTTTCATATCTGCTTCTGGTTTCTCGATTTGTTGCATATTTGCCCGAATTCTAACTTAAAAAGTAATGAATCGATCATTATAAAATTTGGAATTATCGTTCTTTATAAAATTATTAAGAATATGAACCAACAATGAGGATGATATCTTATTTGCAAGGGTGCTTTTATTGCATAATTATTGAGAAAATGGTGAAAATTGATATATATATTTTTGAACATCTGCAAAATTTTTAATTTTAGCCATTTCGATTTCTTAGAAAATAAGGTAGTAATGTAAAATGAAGAGTTTTTTGGTTTCAGATGAAAATTGGAGTCACTACACGTTCCGCAATTGGAGAACTCTAGTTATGACTTCCGGCGGTCTAATGCCGGGTAACTTTGTTTCTGGCTTAAATTATTCAAAAAGATTGTCAGGAGTTCGAAATATGTTTATAGTCGGCCAACACTCAGAACCATAAAGGGCGACAGGACAGGACGACATTGCGGTAAATTTTAGATTTAAGGTTTCCCTTAAATGGATGTCTCAAAATCTATGTGCGCGAACAAACTGATTCTACTTTCCTTTTTGTCAATGACTTTAGTTTATTTCCCCGCGTATCCGGATAGCTGAGTGGTTAGGGCGCAAGGCTGTCGTACGGAAGGTCGCGGTTCAAATCTCAATGGTGGCAGTGGAATTTGTATCGTGATTTGACGTCGTATACCAGTCGAAGCAGCTGTGAATGCGTACCTGAGTCAAATCAGGGTAATAATCTTGGACGAGCGCAATGCTGATCACATTGCCTTCTACAGGGTACTGTAATCCTGTAGTGTACCGTTACAGTCTTAAATGAAGTGCTCTAACACACTTCAAGGCCCTGATCCAATATGGATTGTTGCGTCAACTATTATTATTTTCCCGAATGCGTATTTCGGCAGCCACTTGCCCCCTTCTTCAGCGGAATAATCCCAACAATATCCTTAATCTAAATATATACTATTTTAGTCTATTATAGTTATCTTAATGACCAGGCCTTGATTATATCTTAATTCTTAACTAACATATCCCGGTGTCGATGAATACAGATATGAGTGCGCGTTACCCATATCTGCATTCAGCCGATGCTCCTGATTGCCCTTTTTCAATGAAAAAACTCTCGTAAGGGTCCAAATTGTTGCGCTTGTCCTCTTTCAGAACTGTTACCCTCTCCATCCTATGGTCATGTTCTACAATATGCCGGGTGACTGCAGAATTAATATGTGTTTCTCTGCCAAGTTTTATTAGCTCAGCTTCTTTTAAATGTTCCTTGACCCGAGTGTTGACAAGCCGTTTGGTAGGTGCCGCTTTTTCCTCTTCCTTCGGGTCCTTTTTCATAATTGCATTTTGAGGGTGTGAATCCTACTTGATCCTACCCCTTCGATGCCTTCTTTGGCCAAGACTCATCGTAAAGCTGGGAACATTTTCGTTGAGTAATTTATGCTGGCTCGTTGTGTGTCCATCTTCATCCACTCTTGATCGAACAAAGTTGTTACCCGATTTTGATCCTTCGTACCTTATATCTTCCTTATTAAGCGTGGTCGGCATTACACATCTCGAAACGAGCTCGATGTCTGCTAAAACGCCAGAAGTGAGCCTGACGTACATTAATCAGAGGTACTATGCATTTCTTATTCTTTCGTTTTTTGTTATTACCGATTTGTTTTTTCTAGGTAACTTTCTTCGAACGAGAAGAGATTTAATCTACACCGACCAAATGGTGAACTGAATCTGGGAAAAGAACCAATGTACTTCTCAAAACGCAATTTCGAGATTGAATACTTAATGGTGTGAGGAGCATTTTGTAGTAAAATGGTGTTGCAATCGGAATTCTTGTCATAAGAAATGGCGACTGCTGTGTGTTAAGACTGGTCGGGAGTAATTCATTGCGGCGAACGTCCTGCAGAAGAAACGTTATTTCGGCGACAATGTGGTGTCATATTTGCGAGATAGCATAATTTGTGATTCCAATTATCTTTCAATAAAAACTGAAATTAAAATTTGTCTTTAATTTGATTGACTCCTTCCTTTTCTGCTAGACAAAAAGCTCCAGTAATGAAATAGCCCAATTGGGATATACTTTCTGGAAAATTAAATGGTTTTTTTTCTATTCATATCTGACTTCCTGCTCTGGCTTTTCTCTTCAAGAAAGGCCCATGTCGCATGTAATGGTTTCAGTCGCTGCCTTTACCAATTCAGTTTCTACATACGAGCGCCCTTCGTCCCGTTCACAAGCGGGATCGGCTCAAATGCCTGATCTGGATGCAATCTCGAGGCTTTTAAACCTCCATCCAGCGTATCAAGCCACCGTTGTTTCGGCGTGCCTTTTGGTTGTTTACCATCGTCTTCGATGTTCAGACCAATCTTGACAAGCGAATTCTCGTTAGGGCGAATTACGTGACTATACCATCGAAAACGTCTATCTCACAGTTTTTCCATGATCGGTGCAACTCCATATCGATCGCGGATATCCTCATTTCGGATGTTAAGTCCTTGAGGGTTTTACGTGAGCACCTGTCTGGAAGACTTAATCCCACGGTCTTCTTAGGACACGGATTGATTTTGTGACCAAAATCAAAGCTCCGCAATAACGGTACCAGTCTATACCAAGTGCATGGCTTAACATTTATACTGGTGGATGCAAGACCTACCTAAATCTCTACCGAACTGAGGAGTACGGCACCCGTGTTGAAACGCAACACCACGCCGAGGCCCGAAGGTCTCTTCTCGCTTAAGCACAACCACAACCCCCATGAAACTCCCATTAGGAAACCAACCGCAAACAACCGAGTTGTACTCACATATAATGGCAGTTCACCCGAAATATGAGAGTCCAGGGGCTATCCCGGTTCCCATGGTATCAGTATACACCTGGTAAGGTTTCGTGATCATATTGCCACTTCAGATGAGTCCCCGTACAGACTCGGGTCTGATCGCCCTGATTAGGCCTTTGGAGCATTCGCTTATTGCATCACGGCCGGCAAGCCAAAGTGAGTACAGCGTCTCCCGGTGCCACCACTATGGAAGTTCTCCTCGGCCACTTGGTTTTGGTTTGGCCGACAGGGTTGCCGCCCCGTCTTCCTCACCGCCACCTCTGAGCACCTCATTTCGGATGTGATCAAAACGTGTTACGCCACCAGTCCAACACAACATCTTCGTCTCCATTACCGCAAGACGCCGTTCATTGTCTCTTATAGTCAGCCAACACTCAGAAACATAGAGAACGACAGAACGGACGACATTGCGTTAATGCGTGAAGCAATTTCATAACGCAGTTCTCCATTGGTTGATTCCACTATTTTATTGTTTCACTCAAGCTCACGTGAATTTGTTCGGCCTTATGCCTTGGCACTTGGCGCAAACTCCAAACCGTCACAGTCGCTTAGCTTAGTAACCAAACATCGCCATCCGCACGTTTGCAAATGCTTAGTGTGTTCTGAGCAGGCAAGCAGATTCCCTTTTATTTGCTGCAAAAATACCGACACTATCGGATTGGTAGCACCCGCTTGCAAACTTACATAAACCAAGCCAACCACACAGTCCACACATATGAGTTAGAGACGACTTGTTGAGGTTTGGCAAGCGTGTGGATCTAACAATTCATCCATAGGATTACCATTTCAGTATTACCTCATGGCACTGGTTTCTTTTCGCGGTTCGGGTTTTTTGAGTTAACACACTCTTGCCTCTCTATTTCATTTTGCCGTGGTAAAGATATTCACAGACCAAATAGATTTTGAGAGCGCACTTTCGCCTTTAGCGCCCTCTGTGGGCTACCCAACCTTTTAAAAAAAGGATGACGGTTTTGTCCTGGGTGTTAAACTGGTCCGCAGATGTTAAACGCTCCCTTATATATGTACATTTGCAAACCATAGGAAGAGTGCAAGCTACAACCAAGGTGAAAACCACCTTGCTCAGGCTTAAGCTTGACGGAAGCATTTTTTTCGTTTAATGATTGAGGGTTCGTCAAGTGAATCCTATAACAAAAGAAAAGATGCTTCGACCAAGCTTGTTTGTGAAAACGCGCACTCATGTTGTGTTTTATGAATATACACATATAACGGAGCGACAAACATCAGGGAACTACTTTCAGACACAGCGTGTGATAAGTTGCCTCCGCCATGGATGAAACCTTCTTCTACAGAGGTGGGGTGACTAAGTGATATCTCGTATCTTTACAAGCGATATCCTACAGCGGCAACATTTGCGATGGCATTGACCGTTAATCAATACCAAATTTCTTGTAACACTACCTGTTCGGTGTTTATGTGTACATCAACTTCAACTTATTATACTTCTTCTTTTCAGGTGCCGAAATCGTCTCTTTGACAGGAGATTTCTCGCTAAGTACCTCGGTTGAATTTCAACATTTTTTAAATTCGCACTGCCCAGCCTTAATATCTCGCGATGACTTCATTAGTAGCACACATTGAGGAACCTACTGCCCCAAGTTGACTGATAATGAAATATCAAACAATCAGTGGACCACCCTTGAACTACGTGGTATAGAACAGTTGAAGGATGTAAACTTCTGGGGAAAAAGACCGCTTTCCCCTCAAGAAGTGGAACAAACTGCCAGAAACTGTCAGCAATGACGCCTAGCCGCGGGGCTGTGTTAGAAATTTTCGGCATTCATATGAAGCTGACAGAAATATTTCCACTTTTGATAATCGTCTAGAGCTGAGTTCCATATGTCCAAATTAGTGTTATGAAGGCCTTGTAGTTTGACATTCTACATTCCGCTCTTAGTTTAAAGTAGCTGAAGAGGCAAAATGGAGTTTAAATTTCAAGCCCGTCCTCCTCTCATGGACCACGTAGATGATAAGGATGGCCGAAAAGGCCACCTGAATTGATTATGACCAATCGCAAGGGAGCCTCCCACATTCCCGAGTCTAGCTAGTAGAGAGACATGCACGCGTGTGAGGGCTGGTGGACCTAGACGGTCAGATAGTCCTGCCTTATAATTGACCGTAATCGATTTAGATGGTCTTTCTGACAATTCTCAGCATCTACGTCCATTACGACACATCTATTTAATTTAATCTGTTCTGAATAGGAGGCCATCCCATACTTCATTGGGCCATTACATTACTTGGGCTAATAGGCCCATCTTCGTGGTTGCACCGCTCAGATGTGCGCGGGTTGAAATGGGGAAAATTTGTCTACCTCAAAAACCTTTACCATTCAGATGGACAACCCGTGTATCATTTTGCCCGCAGTTGTTTGGAACATGCCATCTTAGACCTGTAGGGGGGGGGTCCCAGGATTTGCCGGTGTATTCCGAGTGGTGCTGCTAGCAAATATTAAGGCTCAGTGGCGACAGGCGACTTACCCCAGGTAGGAACACGTTGAATAGACTGGGTGGCACACTCACCCTCCTCTGAGTTCCCAGTTATGAGGAGCATAGAGGAGAGGTAGCGCACTAACGGACTTGCAACGTGGGGCTCTGCTCTTGGCAGTACCCGGGGAGAGGGGGGTACAGTCGGCGTACGTCTGGCCATTGTGGAAAGTGGAATCTACCCGCATTTCAGATGGCGAATTCTTACCATCTGCACTAAACGGGGGAGGATCTGGTCATTTTATAACAACACCTGTACAAGTATACGGCTGTTTACATGAGGCACGGATTTATACGAACCATGCCGCCAGACTTGGCGTACCCTACAACTCGTATTGCCGTATTACGAAACGGTTGGTGAGGGATCTTGAGTTGCACGGTAGAGGAGTTGCTATTTTTCGTAAATGCTACGGGGTGGCTCCGAAGATCAGGGCCGATTGGATTTTGCTTCCTTTGCCCTTCCGACATCAGTCACGGTGTTAGAAGTTTGTGGCATCGAAATGGGGCACTACAGCGCCAATCGGGCACCCCGGAGTGGTCACTAATGCTTACCTACCCAAGTCTTTGATCTCCCTGGAGGCATTCGTCTTGAGTGCGAAAGCTGGAGGGTACTTGGGTGCTTCCTAGTGCAGAAAGTGACTGTTATCCGAGCGACTGATGAATATGCAAAATGCCAGCTACTTCACTGAGGCAAAAACTCGGTAAGAGTTGGATTCGTCAACGATACCTTTTTTCCTCGTTATGGTTCTTCATGTGCCTTGGCTGAAGGACGTGGAGGGGTTCAATGGGCCATATCAGGTTTCCTCAAACACCTCGGACTTTGGTCATCATTAATCCGCGGGTGCACGAAAAAAATTTTGTCTATCCTTCGAAGGTCGTTTGGCCACAGTGCCTCCTACAGTGTATTTTAGTGTTGTAGCCTACCGTTACGTTCTTGACTGAAGTGCTCAAACACGCTTCAAGACCTTGATCTAATTGGGTTGTCACGCCAACAATTATTAAGAACAAAGTGACTACCCCCGATCACTCGGTGAACGGAATCCCAGGAAGTTCAACGTTGTGTACGCCGTGACAGAATGAAGAGAATTTATTGTTGCGCTGGTCAGGGAAGTGAAAGATGCGGCAGAATGCAATGATTATCGAAATGTATACCGCATTTGGTCGCAAACCGCAACCGCAAACACGACATGGGTGCCGAAGTGAATTTTTTTGTTAAAGATGCAGGGAGTTCGCGTCCACTTGATGACGGACTGGATCACTTGAAAAGTAACTGACTTCTTTTTTTTGGTCCACAGACCCCTCTCTTTTGGGTTAAATATCCAAGTTTATTAACTGTGACCATAGGCCGCTGGTTCTTCCGATCTGGTACCGTTTCTGGCGGTATGTTTTTGATCTGCACTATTTCTGGCCATCGCGTGAACCTGTCCATCAGGGTCACGCATGGACGTATGTCCTTGCGAGTATGCTAAAACGCCTACGATGTCAATGTGAAATTCTGTTTGGCATTTTGATGTGCTGATGTGGTCACTTAGCAACTTTACTTTCGCGTAGCTTGACCACTCAAACGCGATGCACGGGGTCTGCTTTTTCAAGCTGGCGAGGACATAAGATCGCATTTTGTCCGTTTGCGGGTCACAGTAGACAAAAGTTCTATCCTCCTGTTGACCATGTAATTTGTTCGTGAAATTCTACAGATGTATGATTGAATACTTGTCCGGAATAATGACTTCGTTCAACCGGAGATAGTCATCGCAAAGACGCAAAGCTTCGTTTTCCTTGCGAACGAGAGGTAGTGGACTAGCCCGCCAACCCAGTATTATTTACAAAAAAGAGATAACTGAATGGTATTCGCCTTACAGAGTCCTTTGATTACTTCAAAAATCGCTTAAGAATGTAAAAACCGTTTGAACTCTGTTTCAAGATTCAATACTGTGGAACAACTCTGCAGTGTTGAGGGAAATGAAATCTCGGATGCTTTAGCAAAAAAGGGTTCAATATCCCCCATGCCCGGATCGGAACCAGCAATAGGGGTGTCAGTAACATTGGCTAATGCTGCTATCAAAAACTGGGAACAAGCTTCCCATAATGGCAGGTGTAGTAGCCTTAATACTGTTAAAAACATCAAACCCTTCCTGTCAGAAACAAATAAACATACTGCAAGGTTTATTCTGTCGTGAAGCAGAAAGACTTTCAGAAATATTGTGGGCATTCTGGCTGGCTATAATTCACTAGCTGGGCGTATGTTCAGAGTAGGGATTCTTTTAGATGATACGTGTCCATCCTGAAATTAGGAAGCGGTATCCACGAAATATTTTCTAAGTGAATGCCCCGCATATGGACGCATCATACATCAGATTTTTGGTGCTGATGTGCTAAGTGCTCGGAGGTTCCGATTGTTTTCTTTTTTGAGATGAAAATCTTCAAAAAATATTGACCTGGATACACCGGCGTGTGGAATTTTTACTCACTAAAACTAATCCTGACTCCCCTCCCCCATGGCCGTAGAACCACCATAAGGTATTACCTCACGGGCTGAAGTCAACTCACTTTAGCTTGCTCACCTGTCGTCCCTACGCGGCGTATGTTACCGCACTTTTCTCGTCTCCTCTGCTTTTCGATGACCATGGAGTTGATCGTATCCCAGGCTTCCTGACATGCTTGCGTTTTTCGCACCAGATTTTCTAGCACCAGTACCTCTCCTCAAGGTTCTTCTTTCCTTCCACAAATCTTGGACAGTGGAAGAATACGTGCTCGGAGTCCTCTGGAACTCCATTGCAGTTTGGACAATCGGGTGAGATATCCAGTTCAAACCAGTACAAGTACTGGCGATATCCTCTATGCCTCGTGAGAAACTTCTTGATAGCAAGGATGAGCCTGTGCGTTCACTGAGCCTTTTCCGAGCGTTCCCAACGCTCTTACCATTTATTTAGATGTTTCTCCCTTTCGGCGTTCTTCGTCTGCGATAAAGGGGAGATACACTTCGCATTGTATATCTTCGTCGTCCTACCTGCCAAGATTTGAATGGGCATCATTCCCGAGGTTGCGAATACTGCATCATCTGAAACAGTCCTGATTGCAGAGCACACTCTTAGGGTTGTTCTTTTGTAGACTGCATTCAGTTTGTTAGCGTTAAATGAAGCTGCATAAAGCAGGATCGATCGTGATCCACGGAAATGAAGGGCCTCGAATCGACACATCACAATTCTATAGGCCCCATGGGTTTAAGTCCGCTTCCAATCAGAGCTTCTTAAAGCATACCCCCCAAGTATAGCTTGAGGGTTTTGCGGGCTTCCTTATAGGCCCGCTCTTTTTGCCCTTGGTCGATTCTGCCTACCGCCGCCCTTCTGGCTCAGTGGCGGGCTGATCGAAGGCTAGCCAGTTCAGTATTCCACCAATAGTTTGATCTTCTACTGAAGAATGAAGACCCCTAGCGTGCATTGGACCACATGGAAAGCTCTTTCCGTAGAGGCGCCTGCTTTATTAGGTTGGTCTAGCCACACCTCTATAAAGGTCTGCTCATCCAAAGCTTTTGCAGACCAACTTGACATTTGCCTCGGTTTGGGACATGATGGTTCTCCGCCCTATGGCTCCACTAGTACCTCAAAGAAAATTGCCTGGTGATCACTATGGGTGTAGTCCTCGCTGACGTATCAGTGGAGAGCTGAACGAGTTTAGGTCTACGATTGAGGCAAACTCTCCTTTCTGTAAGGTGTTTACATAACCTTCGCTGGCCAGAATTATATCTAACTGTGTAAAAACGTCTAATAGACCACACCCCCTGCATTTGTCTCCCTGCTACTCCACTCAAGGATCCAAGAATTGAAATCACCGACAATCAGCCTTGAACTGGGGACCCTTGCGTCGAGAACAAGGCTGTCAAGCATTTTCTCGAATTCTTACAGTGTCAAACTTGGAGGCTTTGCCTCTCCCCCTTCCCTCATATACACACTAAGACACAGCCCACTGACTACTTGAAGGGTAACAGATCCCTTGTGCCAACATATTCTTAAAGTCTGGCTTAATTACGCCAAGTTTATCTGAACTCAGTTTACGCATCTGATGCATCCCTTTTGTAGTATATTCCATTTTCCGCCATCTTATCTTGCTGAGATGGAACTGCTATCTCCACATGTGCAGCCTCGAAGGGTTTCGTGATACTCCGTACTTAATGCGACGGTATATATGGTTTCCGCAGATCGACCATCAAACTGTAACACTTTAAAAAATCTGGTCCTAAAGTAGTTTGTTCTACATCAATGATAACGAATCTTTAAGGGACGTCTTGGCTTACCCCAAGGTTGAGAGCGTCTGCGGGTTTGCCAAGCAAAGTCGTCCCTGG
The DNA here is from genome assembly GCF_905115235.1 of Hermetia illucens. Taxonomy (NCBI): domain Eukaryota; kingdom Metazoa; phylum Arthropoda; class Insecta; order Diptera; family Stratiomyidae; genus Hermetia; species Hermetia illucens. Next base: position 11,106,448 of record NC_051852.1, read on the forward strand.
TCGATTTAACCTTGGACGATCTTCTTAATCTTCCTGTTGGTGTCTAGGCTCCGAATTTGTGATGTAAGAAGTACCACGACTTTCTTTTTTGGTGATTCTCGGCTGGGGACTGGTACGTCTGCGCTGTTCTTTCCAGGCTGCGGGCCGCCCTGGCAACTTCCGGGCTAGTTCACTAATCACCTTCTGCAGCAATTTCGTTGAGGTCGCCAGAATTTCATCATGCTCATGTTGATTCGGCGTTTGTATCCAATAAGGTCGTGCAAATTTCGCAGTCTCGCGGCAGATTTACAGTCGGTGGGTCTCTGTCGGTGGGGGCAATTAGTGGCATTCATTCCACTGATGCTGAACGTAGTTTTGACGTGGGTAAACAAGAAACGGACGTCGGCTTTGCAAAAGGCCAGGAACCCCAAGGCTCTGGCTGTCTAGACTTCCAGTCGCTCTGTGGCCTGGAGAAGTTCCACGTCTCGAGTACATCCGGCGATTTATCAATCCGAACATTGATCAGCTGCTACTGCAGGAGCTTGGCACGCTCTTCTGTTTTGCAAAGCGACTGACGCAAATCCTTCTCGCGAAGACTCGCTGCTACCTGTTGATGTGCCATTTCCAACGGCAACATAGCTGGATAAGTTTTACGATTCTCACATTATTAGATAGAAAGATATTGGAGCTTTTCTATTTTGAAATAAAACTTTTTTTTTTTGATTGCAGGATAATAAAAATTGTGTAAATCAAAATGGCGAACTTTGATTACGATAAGAAAATGGCGGAAATGCGGGACTATATCCCGTTCCTTGAAACACTTATAGCGAAGATGAAGAGTGAAGGTGACAAACGATTAGAATCACAAATCAATAAAATGGAAATGCTTCACGAGCTGATAACCAGTGAAAACAAAAAGTAAGCCCATCGATCCTCCCCTCTAGAATGAGGAATTGTTTCCAGAACTAAGCTTTGTATTTATTAATCTTTCACAGGTTAAAGCCTGAATCACTTCAAAAATGTGAAGCCGCCCTCAAAAATATATGCCAAAAATTTGCTAATGCCGGCAAAAGCAAAGCGTTACCCACAGATCGGGTTGGTGATAGATTTCTGCACAATCAGAACGATATATCCTCAGCTACGAAGACTTCGGCTATTGCATCTAAAACTGAGCGAACGGGAGGAGAACCATTGTTTAGACGTCGTTCTCCAAATCGAGTTCACTCTGAAGAATATTATGATGAATTGCGAAGGAAATATGAAAAGGCGCCACCAAGAGAGTCTAGCTCCCAAGGTGAGCCACCAGTCCCGGATTATCAGTTGCAGTCCCCAGTGAAAGTGAACCAAAATTTGCCTATGAGCCTATCTGCCAAAGTGACACCAAATCTATCTATGAGACCATCTGCCGAAGCAAAGCCATACCTACCTATGAGCTCATCAGGCGAACTGAGCCCAAATCTGCCTATGGTCTCATTAGCCTCAAAAGGAAGCGCATCGCCAACCTTAGACGGTTTAAAGTATGTGCTGAATGACCCTAATTTCCAAAGAATTTATGCATCACTTGCTGTTAGTATGTCAGGCAATGCACCGATATCACCTCTGGAAACTGTTTCTGAAGTTAACCACTATGAAAAATTCACTGCCGAACAAAAGTGTGACCAACCCATTTCTTCAATATCGAGGGTAACATCATCAATGGGAAATGTCGCAAAGGATCCAAGGATCTTAACGCGAATGGATCCTCGTCTGGCTCTTAAAATTGATAAATCGGAAACCATGAAAGCACCAGCGGATCACTTAACTGAACTAAGCCCAAGAGAAGCTGCATGTGGCGAACCAAAGCCAGCGATAGCTCAATTTCCGGTGGAACAATTTTATGATCACGGTCTCCATAACCAATGCACCTGGACGACAAATCAACAAAGTTCTCCTCTTGAACTGCAGTTGGATCAAAAAGCGCCCGATCATGGCAACAGCCCCGCCTATAATTCCGACCAGTTTACTAGAAGCTGTCAGCTATCCATGTCAATAATTCAACCTATAATGCAAGTAAAAGTGAATCCTTTTTTAGGTTCCCCCGTTCTGTATGGAGCGGTTGGTAATTTGATGGAAACACCCAAACCACTGCTGGAGCACATACAACTTGGCACAAAAGCTAGGAAAAAGAAGAGAAAAGAAAAAAGAAGAAGAGAAAGGAAGAAACGCCTCCTTGAAGACTTAAAAGTGCAGCATCAGAAAGAACCAAGGTGTAAACTTCTTAAGAGTGAGAAACCGGCAAAACCTGCGAAACCGGAGAAACCCCAACCACCGAGAATAAGCCTCGCTCAAATTCTTGCTAGCCGAGGGACTACTGCGAAGGCGCAAGGAGTTTCAACGCAAAAAAGCAACGCTATAGAGCTGCAGAAAGGTCAGCCTGAAAATGAACCGAATTGTGGTCCTCAAGATGTTACAGTGGATCCGAAGGCAGTTCCAACACAAGTAGCGATTATTTCCGGGCAAAAAGACAATGCAGCAGAACTGACGATAGATCATCCACGCAGTGAGGCAAACCGTCAAAGTCCTTCGGATGCTGCTGTTAAACCGGAAAGTGTCCCAGCCCAAACACCGCCTAGCCTCCTTGATGTTATGTATCGAAGCACAAACTACGAAAAAGGCACAAGTTCTAGCACTACAAAGTTTAAAATTCCGAAAATTCAGAAGAAGACCGACCAAAATAGTAAGGGTACCAAGGAAGATCTTAGTACTCCCATCGAAACGAAGGAAACTAAAGGAATGAAGCCAGATCTTGGCACTACAAGCGGTAGCAAAGCAAATATGAAACAGATTAATTCATCAATGTCAAATAAAAGCACAGATAAAAAATCCTGTGGCGTTCCCGATAATTCAGGCGGAGGCCGCGATGTAAATCTCGAAGTGAATAAGCCTAAAGTTGGTGACAGTAAGGATCAGAACAAGCACCGGAAGATCGCTTCCCAACAATCGGGAGTGGAAAGTATCAGCAACATTAAAGCGAATACGATTGAAGAGAAAACAATAGACAATATTGAAAAACCTGCTCAAGAAAAGTCCTCAGTTGCTGATAAACAGAACCTAATTTCAACGGCGAAAACCGTGGAGGAGCCAGAAGGAGAACATCTAAAGGATACTGCTTCGATTATTGTGAATAAGGAGGAGACAGAAACAAACAACAAGACAAAGAAAAATAAAAAGAGAAAAGCCGAGTCTCCAGTAGAAACTGTGCCTAATAAGGCTCTAAAAATCGACCCCACAAATGAATCTTTGGCAAGCAAGGAAAATGTAGAAACCGTTTCCCGGGAGCTAGTAAATCAAGAAAGTGATCATAACTCTAATCTGGCCGAAACAGTGTTGACAGAGAAACGTGCGAAAACCAAAGAAAATAGAAAAAAATCAGATAAGCCGAGAAAAACTGCGTCATCTAGTAGTCATCCTCGTGAGAACGAAGACTTAAACAAGGATCTAATCATTTCCGACCGAACCTTGAAAGCCAATCCAAAATCTACGAGCACATTGTCAACTGAACAAACTCCCAAAGCTGGGAAGAGCTCTTCAAGTGAATTCACCACAGGCAGTTCTGAGGTATGCCCGAATCCTGTCGAGTCCAAGGCTGTTGGCTCGACAAAAAGCTCAGAAACTGACGTTAAAAATGCAAGATCGATTGCAGATACGGCAAAGGAACAATCGTCCGAACAAAAACAGACTTTCGAAGACCAACAAAAAGAAGCTCCTCCTGAACAAACCTCGGTTTCCGATACGACTTCCTCAAACCAACAAGGGGAGAAGGTGACGAAAGAATGGCTCGAAAGCTTTGTTTTGAATCTATTCGCACCAGCCAAAGTTGACTCAAGTTCTGTTCTTATTATGCTGGAAAAAGCCTTGGATCCTGAGAAATTTCAAAAGATCAAAAAAATTCTCTGTCCTGAGAATTCAGGATCGAGCAGCAAGGAAGACCAATCTGATACGAAGAAGCGAGATGATGCAGATGCTAAGAAGCAGGTTACTACAGGGGTTGAGACAAACGTTGTCGGTGGTTCCAAGAAGCAGGCTGCTACCGAAGCCAAGAAGAAGGTTGGTGCCGAGGAGCAGGTTGCTGTTGGTGTCAAAAAGCAGGTTACTACGGGGGTTGAGAAAAGCGTTGCTAGTGGTTCCAAGAAGCAGACTGCTACGGAAACCACAAAGAAGGTTGGTATTGAGGAGCAGGTTGTCGCTGGTGCCAAGAAGCAGGTTTCTACGAAAGCCAAGGAGAAGTTCCATACTAGCACTGAGAAGGAGACTCCTGCTGTCGCAAAGAAACAAACCGCGACCACCGAACCGAAAAATGTGTGCAAAAAGAGGAAAAATGAATTAGATATGCTCAACGACGATATTCAAGAAATGTTCATCCGTGATGGTGTCCTAGCAGCGTGTGGCCGTCGACATGTCCCTTTACCAAAAAAGAAAAAAAACGAATTAGACAAACTCAATGAAGACATCGACGATATGTTCATTCGTGATGGAGTCCTGGCAGCCAGTGGTCTCCGAAGCTCGACAGTAGAGGCGAGGACTAAAGGCAAGGAGGCAAGTGACTCGCAAAAATCTTCTGCAGATTCCACTTCAGACCCCGTTGAATCCGCAAATATTCCACCAAAGGAAACTGTCCCCCAAGCGCCAAAAATTAAAACGATGAAAATAAAGCGGCGTAGGGAAAGTGTACTCTGGCATGGGAATAAGAGACAGAACGCCATATCTGCTTTCTTGGAAAGAATTCAGTCAGATGAATGGCAAATATATTCGGACACAGATGAAGATGGAGCTAAAAATCAGGCGAAAAATAGTAGGTTAGCAGATAAATGTTCCGAGAAAGCAAAAGGTAATGAATCAACGCAAGGTAGCAAGGAGCCCCTGCAACAGAGCAGACAAAATTCACATGATGACACCGAGCCATCGCAACAGAAGGCCCAAAGCTGTGAGGAAGGTGAGAGAATAGAAGATGGGGAAGAGCTTTTGAAAATAGTTGTGGGACATGGAATTGTAGGAGAACAAGTTGGAGAGTCTAGTGATTTGTCACCAGCTACGTCAGCAAAGGGCCTCCCAGATAAAAATGTAGTCAACGTAAGACCAACAATGTCCTCAGAACCACTTCAACCAGTGGTTGTGGAGCATTTGAACACAACTAACGCTGATTCTGCAAAAGGTGGAGATACGGACGACGTTAGGACCAGCATTGCTAACCAAACTGATTACTACGATATAATTAAACCTTGCGTGGTGCGTCTTGAACACTGCGATGAATACCTTTCCGAAGCAAACCTCCTCCGCAGATCGACTCAAAACGAATTGAGAAATATCAACCCCAATATACACGCCCAAAGCGAATCCAGGCTGAAATGTGCTTTGTGCAATTTCACTGGAATACAAATCTGTCTCCATTACGTGACCTCTCATCCTGGGTCTGAAGTTTTTGTGTCACGCTTGTCACCACAATGTAAAGATCAATTATTGGCGAAAGAACAACCCTTACCCACGAAAATAAGGAAGAAAAATTCCGCGAACACCTTTTACAGCCACACCTGTCCAATATGTGTGAAGCAGCTCTCATTGCGACGTTATGATTGGGTGAATCATTTTGCCAATCATACGGGCGAATTCCGATATAAATGCTCCAAGTGTCGTTACGTGACAAACACTAAGTTTTCAATAGAGCGACATATTGATGTTCAATGTCCCGCGGGGCATATGGTGGAGCTACAGTCGCAAATTGGTTTCGCGATCCCTGTGTACGGATATGTTTGTAAAATGTGCAACTATATACAAATGGACAACCAAAAGGTGATTGGGCACTTGCATTCACAACATGATTGCTTCGAAGAAGACATGGTTGCAGAAGTTGTACTGCTTGACTGTATCAACGCTGTGGAAGCTGGTCCTTCCACGGCAAGTGTTTCGTCAGCTCCAGCTGAAGCTACTGCGAAAGAGACCCTACGTGGCGAAGAAGTGGAAAAACTAACTTTGGAGACAAACTCGGGAGGTATCCAGGATAAATCAAGGGAAGTTGACTCATTGGACGATGGAAAAGCACAACTACCCTCTGAGTTCGCCAAATGTGGCCCTAATGACCCATTAGAAGCTGCACTATTAGAGCTGACCAGTGAGTCTGGCAGCAGTAACTCCGTTGGTCCTTCAGTGCCGAAGTTAAGCCCACAAAGCAAGATCAACTTATCAACTCGAGTAGACCGAATAGAACTAGATGCTTCTGACGACGCAGAAAATGTTGCCAAAGAAACCCCGATGAGCAATAGTCTCCAGATTGAGGAAAACGACGACGATTTGATCGTAATCTCAGACGACGAAGAAGAAAAAATCAATACTACTGGAAACGAATCTAAAATCATTAAGAATGCAGTTGACTGTAAACAGAGGCTTAAAGAGGCAATCAAAACTATCGAAAAAGGAGGAGCCCATACCGCTGGCAGCACAGACGACGATGATGATTGGATAGACATTGAAATTTCATCGACTATTGGTGAATCTGAAAGCATAACCTGCATGGACAGTGAACCTCGCACACCTGCACAAACTGAAACGAAATCTACATTAGAAACCCCAAAAATTGTCGCCAGCGATCTTAAAAATGACAACGCGGATCTTTCGAAATTGGGCGGGAATGGAGTGCAAAGAGTCGACAACATTGGATTTAAACAGAACAGTGTTAATGGCGTGACATATTATTGCTTGATCAAAGGATGCTCTTTTCTTTACTCATCCATTCTTGCGGGACTGCAATATCATTTAGACTCTGAACATAAACAGATTCAGTGGAGTGGATTCTGTCATATTTGCAACGCTCACGTTATGGAAAGGAAGAACATAGGCACAGCCGAAGAGCTTCGTCACATGCAGGATGCTCACATTGATAAACTCGATGATCCAGTGGTAATTTTCTCTATTTTAACGGATAGCAAATTTGATCCGCCGGAGGAAGAAGAATGTAAATCTCAACTAGAATATATGCCACCACCTCCTACAACCCCGCCCAGCATAATTACAACTTCAAGTTCGACTGAAAAGGAATCTGAAGAAGAAGAACATAAGCCCAAACTGAGGTTCCGCCGATTGTCAGGTGACTTATTGTCAGGAGCTTCACAATTATCCAACGAGAATTCGTCACCGTTACCCTTTCAAATTACTCGGGTAATCTCGCTAAATAGGGCATCTGATATCTGTGAAATATCGATCCAGCAATCTGACAGGAGCACGGAAGTCCCAAGCTTACCAGTGGTTTCAAGCAACGTGTCAGTTGATCCAAAGTTGAGTCACATCCAGTCTAGTGTAGTTACCACACCAACTGCATTGGAAGGCCAAGATGTGAAGTATTTCGGTGACAGTACTGCGGTATCATCCCCTAGTATGAACATTGCAGGGACATCCAATACTGGAGAGCCATCGTTCTTAGTGCCACTGGACATCCCGAGCTCTTCCTTGAAACCGAATATCGTTCAATCTGAAAAATACATCGGAACATCGAAATCTACGAGCGTGAGCCATACTACCACGTCATATACTGGTATGAATGCGGTAGGAATGTCAAACATTGGGAAGACCACAAAGAATATCCTGGAATCTTCTTTGAAACCTTCTTCAAACTCTAATAGCGTTCAATCCGCTGAATGCATCGGCAAATTGAAAACTGCAAACGTGAGCAACGTTGAGATATCATTCGGTGATATGAACGCTCCAGGAAAATCCAACGCTGGGAAGCCGAAACCTCTGATGCTGCAGAATATCCTGGAATCTTCTTTAAAGCCGTCTAGCTTTAGTAGCGTTGCATCTGCAAAAAACATCGGAATATCGAAAACTGCGAGTGCCAGCAACGCTGTGATATCATTTGCTAGCACGCATGTTACAGAGACGTCCAATACTACGAAGACAGCATCCTTGGCGCCTCAGAACAGCCTGGACCCTTCCTTGAAACCATCTTCTAACATTAGTAGCGTTGGAACATTGAAAACCGCGAATGTAAGTAACCCTGGGACATCATTCTTCAGCAGGAAAGTTGCAGGAACATCCATTACTATGCAACCTGCATCCCTGGTGCCCAAGAACACTCTGGGATCTTCCTTGAAGCCATCTTCTACTTCCAGCGTTGAATCCCAAAGATGCATTGGAACGTTGAAATCCCCGAACGCGAACAACACTGTGATATCATTCGCTAATAAGAACGTTACAACAACATCCCTTATGTCACCAAGCAACCTGGACGCTTCCTTGAAGCCATCCTCTAGCTCTGACAGTGTTAATTCCGGGAGATGCATTGAAACTTTAAAGGAGATGAACGTGAAGAGTATTGCTGACAACACTTCAAAACCATGCGTAGGTAAAAATGTTGCAGGGACTTCCAACACTAAGAAGAAAGCATCCTTTGTGCTGAAGTCCTTGAAGCCATGGGCTCGCTTTAGTTCTATAAAACCCGTGAGGTGCATGGACGTACAACTGCAAGATAAAAGTCTCTGCGCTTTATATAAATGTTTGGGAATCAACTGTGATTACGTTGCAAACCATCACAGTGATTTTGTACGCCACTTGGAGGGGCATCCACAACGCGTCAATGAAAAATGGAGAGAATGCTGCTATTGCGACGCTGTAATGTTAGATGCAGTGGGTTTAATGAGACATATTACAACTGAGCATGCAAACGATATTTATCAATGTGCATATTGTTTTTATCGATCGTGTTCAGACCACAATGTCGTTGAGCATCAGAAACTGTATCATTACCAGAAAGAAATAAAAGTTTTCTTACTGCCGGGATTGAAGCTGAATAAAATAAACGCACTTAGGCTTGCAACGGAAAACGTTAAAAAATATGTAGCCGCCATTCGTTGTCAAGGTAAGTTCAAAAACGTATTTCATTATCTAAGTAGCTTGGTTAGCGCTATCCCTAATGACGCACCTAAAAGAATTACTCTTATCCACATTTCGTAACATAGTCTCCACCTTTTCCAACTTATTGTGATTAAAATAGTATTCTCATCAGCGCAACAATGGATATCCAGTCTGGGCCTACCACAATCGAGACTCTTAGACGTCTTGGCCGTTCTAGTTAGTCCAGTTCCTTACCCCCAACAAATTTTTGCCTCCTGACATATGCCATCGCTCTACCGAAGGTAGGGCCTACCCCGTTATCTCTTACCATAGACATCGCTCTTATAAATTTTCCAGCAGCACCAAGTGGCTGCCTGCTGTGTCCTGTTGAGGCCTAATTTAACAATGATATACAGTCAACCTTGGAGCTCTTTTCTTTCTACCTCTGCGGAGGCTTTAACCTTCCCATGCTCAATTGATCTAATCATCCTCGCTTTCCAATTCCGTCCAACAACCTCTTCCATTCCTCCCTTTTAATCTCCTCTTTTATGAATACTTATGTGAAGTACTGTAGTGGGAGTTCGCTTGTGTCCGCCTAAGTGAATGGTTCGCTCTGCTGATTGCTCTCGCCTGTATCCGGATCGGGCTTTTGCGCTGTTCCTAAGTTTACGAACATCGTTATTCAGTTGTTTAGCCGGTTTAACGGGAAAACAGTTCCAGTTAAAGTTTGAATACACGTGACTTCTCGATAACAAAGTGAAGTCGGTACAAGCCTCGCGCCGCGAGTGCGAAACTCATCCTTACTCGTGGGACACGAAACCACAGCGTGTAAAAGACGCGGAACCTTTCACGCTTACACTTTCACCGCCCATGGACTGGGGAATTCCAACATCACCACACAACTCCTCCATTCGGCCGACAAGACCGTTACGGCCGAAGAAATGATTAGTGGCGACTGCCCTGCCATAATCATCGACGACGGCCAGAGCTTCCCTCCTGGGGACCAGCCCGACGCTCGGATCAGTGAAGCAAATTTCTGTGTCAATTACATCCAAGGCGAATTCAAACTTGCTTCAGGTAAGTCTGTCTTCAACGGAAAACAAACGGATTAGGGCATCTCGGGCAACGAGGCCCCAGCGAACAAAAACCGCTTTTATCTTCTCTCTGACAACGAGCATCGCCTCGAAGCGAAGCACGTACCTCCCGGAACCTCCCGCAACCCACCGTTAGTTAAAGATAAGAATAGAGTTAGCTTTTCTTGTATGGATTGACTGCCAGGACACTAGGCCTCGTCATCAAGAACATAAACAAAAATGCCAAATTTGTAATTACCAACCTACCGGCCGACAGGCTCAAAGTCCGGCTCATTCGTCCCAATATCCATAAGAAGCTACTCCACCTAATCAAGATCACCAAACTGAAAGGCCATTCCTTCACACTGAAAGAGGAGAGGAAGCCAACCCTCATCTTCAGAGGTATCTCCCCCCTGCCCCCAGTAATTTACTCCCGAAGATGTGGCTTCGGAAATTAAGGAGTTAACGTAGATTACGCCTGTTCGCGTAACTAGACTTTCTACCTCGTGCTCACGAGCCAATGACACCAATCTGAGCTTCTTCCGTGTGACTCTCAACTCTGAGACAGATGCCAACTTAGTCACTAAACAAAATACCGTACTTTATCAGTGGATTAGCTTGGAGAAACTCCGAAAAGGGGACGTGACACAATGTTGCAATTGCCAACAATTTGGCCACGTATCCTCAAACCGCGGATACGACCCCAGATGCGTCAAGTTTGCCTCCAGGGACTGCCCCCGTTCGAATGTAGAAGACAACGCTGAGAAGGAGTAGGCGGCGCCCCTCAAATGTACACACTGTGGGCAACTAGTTCACCATGCCAACTTCTCTAAGAGCCCCGTAGGCTGCAATCAATCCAGCGCAAAGAGAGAGCCAGAAGCATCTCGCACTCCTGATCTGCTTCGTTCTTCCCCAACCTTGATAGACCCTCGTCTGTTCGTGTCTCTCAGCCAGCCTAGCACTTGCGAGTGGGGCCCCTCCGGGGCATGGAATCCTCACACGCCGTCGGTTCGAGGTTTATCACTGAATTTACGACGGTGTCAGCTGCGACGCTACCGCCCCCCGGAGCGCACTCCAGCGCGGGTCTACCTGCTCTAAGAGCTTCGACGAACTTCCCGATATTCACTCTCACGACATTCCACAGGCAGGGGGAGCGTCGCGTTGGTGCTCGCCGGCAAGTAGCGTCTACCACTTCGAATGCGATGTACTGGTGATCACTTGTCGAGAAGTCTTCTAGGATTCGTCACCCATCGACCGATGATGCCAGAAATTCCGACGCAAAAGTGATGTCAGGAATGCTTCCTTCACAGCCCAGCCCGAAACATTGGTGTGGATCCGGCGTTTGAAACTACGAGCCCGGTTCTCGCCACCATTTCCTGAATCCGTTTCCCTATGGGGTCTGGCATTAAAATCACCGCCTACCAAGATTGCTCGAAACCGCCTACCAAGAGTGCTCGAAACGATGTCCTCCAGAGCCAAAATCCAGCATCATCTCGTTCAGCGTCAGGTAAACGCTAAAAAACGTTATCCCTCAACACCGGATCCAAACAAACCCGTTCCCTCGGTCTTCGCAAGAACACGAAGTCGAACGTCGTCCCGAACCCAGATGGCAGCGGTGCCCGATAGTTGAGATGTCATGAGGGGGTCCTTGTTTCAGCATTGTCCGCTAACTAGCACTAAATCAGCATTTACTTCCGCAGCGAACTGCGTAGGCACTTGTTAAGATCCCGGATTTCTAGAGAGCACGTGGGCTCTAGGCTGGAAGCAAAAGCCTTCTCCTCCAATAACCCCTTGACCGCTTCGCAGAACGTACTCTTGCCTTCGTGCCCGGTTCGACGAGGACTCCACCATTCCTCGTTTTTCATATGGAAGACACCTCTGCTCCGTTATTTTGGGGTTTCATTCTGTAGCGGAATTCACTAAGGACTTTCGCAAATATTTTGCCTTCCGTCAGCTTAATGAGCAGAGCCGACGGTCTACTCCTCGTCTTTTCTGCTCCTGGTTTTTGGTTTGCAGCCTCCTTGTCTTTGGACACATGTGTCTCTGGCGGCGTAGTCAGTTGTTTCCTTTTTACCTTCGCCTTCTTTTTTTTGGGCCCTGGAAACTACTTCGATAAAGTCTCATTCAGGCACGTCGTCCTCTTTCCGATTTTTCCTCAGTTCGCTTTGCAGTGGGCTATCTGCGGTTCGTTTGACGCAAGCAGCGTTCTCAGCAGAGAGTGCCACTGTTTCTGTTTCCAATCGTCTTCCGCTGCTATCCACGTCCGGGTAAATGAATGCATTTACGCACAGCGTGTTGGACACCCGCTACGGTACGTCTTCGGACTGCCAACTGAACACCTCCCCTTCGTCAGAGAGCTAGCCTGGAACCGTTTGTCACATTACTTCGGGCTAGTCCCCGAACTCTTCCGCCTTGCGGAGCCTTCAAATCTGGGAATTCCTTTCATCAACGGGAGAAAAGAGGAAGAAGGGAACTGTTAGTTCAAGGAATCCAATGCCAGCCGGCTCCTCCACCGGTCGAGCTCTATCTTCTTTACAATGAGAAGGACCCGGACACAATGGGTAACATGGCTCCACCTGTTAACATTCCTCAGCATCTCCTCGACAATGTTGTCTGGAGAGAGATCCCTGTGTGTAAATAGAACTGCTGACGAATCCTATCCCACCTTCCACAAGGAAAACAAGTGTGATGGGCGTCGTCCACAACTCCATTGCAAAACACACAATCCGGAGATCGCGCCTTTCCAATCTTATGCAGGTAAGCCTGAAAACCTCCATGCCCACTTAAAAACTGGGTAAGGAAATAGTCAGTTTCACCATACTTCCGATTCACCCACGAATCTTCATTTCGCCAAGAGGGCTATCACTCGTCTAGAGTGCGTTGCCGTTCTTCACGAGTAACCACCTCCCTTGGTTCTTCTCCTTTTTCGCTTGTATATGGCTTGACGCTCCTTAGCAACAAGGGCAACAGAAATCACTCCCGAGATCACCATCACGGCCTATTCAGAACCCGTGCGGTACATAGACGCCACCCACAAATCTTCCCGTCTCTGTACTTGCGCGAGACGCTCCTTGCCAAGAACGTCAGCCCATCTCTGCATCGTAGAGCAGAACGGACTGCGTTAAACTCATCCGGAGACGTCGCCTGCTAAACGTAGGACTCCCAATATTTGCCATTAGCCCACTTAACGCCAAAACTCCAGCTGCAGCCTTGTACGCTGCTGCTTTGATTTGCTCAAAAAAGTTAATCTTTGAGTGGAGAATTAGCCCGAGATACTTTACCGCCGGTTTTGACTCAATTATCGACTGGCCGAACGATGTGGGATGCACTGTCGGAATTCTCTTTTTAGTCATGATAACTGCTTCGTTTTTTTTCCAGGGCAAGGTCGAAACTATAAGTCGTCATCCATCCGCCATCAATATGCCGAGTCTGCTTTGTCCCTGTTCGACAGTGCGTCCAGCACCAAGCGCCGCGACATTATCTGCATAACCGACCAGACGCGACTCTTCTGGCATATCGAGTTTAAGTAGACTATCATAGGTAGCGTTCCAGATGGATCCCTTTGCTACTCTCCCCTCCCTCCCCTTTCCGGAGAGGTTCGATTTTTCGGGTTACCAGTTTATAACCGAGTCCCAATTCACCTCGTCGACCAGGTCCTGCCAGTAGCGAGCTTTGCTCCTGTTTATTGCGATGCTGATTTGCACTCCGTCCTTATAGTACATGCCTCCTCCCGATCGCTTACAGGTTGTGTTAAGCGGCGGAGCCTGTGACACTCCCACCCCCAGGGGTAACCTTCAGCGCGGCACCACCTGTCCCCTTGCCGAGAAGTCTTCCAGAACTCGCCACCCATCCACCAGCGACTCCGACGCGAAGGTTACGTCTAGAATGTTTCCCTCGCAGCCTGGGTGCCGGAACGTTGAGGTGGATCCGGTGTTTAGAACTACCAGTCCTGTTCTCGCCGCCATTTCGAGAATTCTTTTCACTTTGGAGTCTGAGTGGGGCATGCCCCATTCAAGCGCCTTGGCATTGAAGTCACACCCGACCAGGATCCGCCCATCTATGCCTAAGATAGAGTCCTCCAAAGCATCAAGCCTGCGTCGAAAGTCGAAATAGGGTGCTGTCCCGAATCCAGATGGCAGCGGTATCTGATATGTGAGGGGTCCTTGTCTGGTACTGCTTACTGATGAGTAATAAATCAGCTTTGGTCTCCGCAGCGAACTGCGCTAGCAACTCGTGAGCGAATGCACTTCGCTACATATTGATTTGTAGGATCCGAATTATGTTGATAGCGTCCTAGCTCTTTCTAGTTCTGTTCTGAGCCCGCATTCTGCACAACGGTCTCATTAGACCCGTAACGGTCCTTGCATAGGACGCAGCTTTCATTTTTATTACAGGTGTTCGATTTATGGCCTGACTGATCGCATTTGTACCCATAATCCAAACATCTGTACCATTTGGTTGGGGCGGCCCTGGTTCGCATCCTACATACTACCCAACCAATTCTGATTTTCCTGTTGTTTAGATGCTCACGCGCTCGGCAACTTCCACCAGAGCGAGTTTTTTGCCTCGGGCTCGGTAGCTACCGATAGGTTGCTGCATCCTTCTTCAGTCGAGTGATTTATGGCGCAAAAGTTTCTTCCTCTTCGTATACTTTCGCTACACAATTTCCACTGGGGGTAGCACATCCGATCGCGGGAGTTTGTGGCCATATGGGCGGGGATCTGCTTTTTCTGAACAGGTCTATTGAGAAAGCCAACTTCAGCCCCTCCCGTGTGACTGTAACACTAGATGCCACAGTAGCTAAGGTTCCCACTGCTGAGGCACCGCTTATCGAGAGCCCCCCTTCCCAAACCGCCGAGCCTACGGCTTATACCTATATAAATTTAGTAGTATTTTCCTTTGATGCAGTAAATATTAAAATGCTTTGCTTTCTAACTCCTCTTTCCCATTCCATTTCCAGATTGCCCGAAGGAGTTTTTGTCCATTTCGGAGTTTCTATCGCATCTTTCCGTGCACGCAGTTGGGAACAAGACTGTGTATAATTGCTTTTACTGCAAGTCATCCGAAAACAAAGTGTCTATATCGAGTGCCGCCAACCATCTAGCAGTTCGCCATGGCATATTCCAATTTCATTGCGTTTACTGCACGTTTGCATCAAAGGATCGAAACACTCTCCAGCGTCATATGGTCGATAGTCATCCTTCGAAATTCCCATTCTGCTACCTGCGAATGGGAAAGTCTGAAGTTCTGATAGCGGTACGTAGTGTTGTTTTTTAAATTTCCAGAAAATTAATTTGATATTCTATTTTTTTGTGTGTTCTGCAGGGTGACATTCGTTATAAGATTGACCTAGAAAAAAGGATAGTGGACATGAGCAAAGTGGTCGATGAGAAGTATATTCACTGGTGCCCGTTCTCCCAGGCCGAGTTGAATTCTTTAGGAGTGCAAAAAAAGTAAATGAGCGGCTTTATAGCGGAGACAGGAGAAATAGCCGGCATTTTCGGCCCCTAAATATATCTATAAAGCATAGACTGAATGAACGTTACCCCAAAGGAGTCCTTTCAATCACATTCCGCAAAGTACTTACTCGCCCAAGAAAGTTTACGTTGTAAGTTCCCAGCTCCCAGTAAGACATAAGCATCTGAGGATAGACGCAAAGTTATCACTAAGTTTCCATGCTTGAAAGTGAAGAGAACCTTCAACTGTATGAATTTTAAGGATTTCGTGAACTCGTAAATGTAACAGTAAACAACGTAGTTTGTGCATCATAAACTATGTAATTGTAAATTTCAGTTAATATGAAAAGTATCATGAGATACTGTAAGGCTACAATTTATCAATTAAAACGCTTTTAATTAGCAGTAAGAATTTTGTACCTAGAATAAGTGTCCTTGATTGAAGGGAAATTCACAAGGATTTAGTTATCCGTGTTTACTGTTGTGAACTATGCTTTGCTCAGAAAATGGTAATAAAATTACCTTCATTTCAACTGAACAAATTGTTTTATCTATTCTACGAAAACTCAGACAGGACCCCAAAAATCACACCAATATGACGTTAATGTCGAAGTTACTCCACTTTCAAAGGATACACAATGTTCCTCCACTCTCCGTAGGGCCCCCAGACTGGATTTTCTCATGTTCCCCACATCTTAGGGCCACTATCTCTGCATTTCCTGAATCTGGGCCGCCTCTCCGTTCGAACGAGACACGGCTCGCCGAAATCCGACGATTTTGCATTTTCAGCCATTTTTACGACCCGGGGGTCGTGGAAATTTTCAATTTTCTTCGATTTTCACCAGGCCTTCCGTGATATCTTCCGTTCCCGACGTCGTAGTGTGAAAATTCTTGCATTTCCTGAATCTGGGCCGCCTCCCCGTTCGAACGAGACACGGCTCACCGAAATCCGACGGTTTTGCATTTCCAGGCAGTTTTATGACCCGGGGGTCGTGGAAATTTTCAATTTTCTTCGATTTTCACCAGACCCTCCGTCGCTGGATTTTCCCAGATATCGTGCGTTCGCGACATCGTAGCGTGAAAATTCTTGCGTTTCCTGAATCTGGGCTGAGATAAACGTGAAATGCGAGGAAGCTACTTGCATACCACTAGCCTAGGTGCAAGCCATTATTTTTCATTCAGTTTAACCTCAACGGCATTGCCATTCCCCGGCTAAAGCCGATGTCATATATCAACCTCGTCGCCATCTATTGGCAGTAGATAGATGAAGTACTAAGTACTCTCTTGGATGTTTTTAGTACAAAGAGAGGAACGGAGGAATATGTTTAGTTTAATTTGTGCTCAACGGGAACCGGCTGAGAACTTTGATTTTCCGGCAAAGTAACCTTATCTAGTGGGTCCTACTTAAAAAAACATTTGGAGTCAACTCGTGCTGGTGTCGGGAATATTTCGGGAGCCATTTGGGGCTCTCCGGTATTGTGTTAGCTTTGCCAACTTGACTATTCTGAGTGACATTTTGTGAGTGGCCGGGGGGAGTGTTGGAAAACTTGTTCGTGAGGGGTTGTTTGTTGTCTCTCGCGGCATTCTCAGCTGTTTTCTGAGCAGTTTGAATTTTTGTGCATTTAGGTTGGTTTGTTGCATGTCATGGAGTTGCGGAGTACATGCAACTTCCGCTCGGAATAATTGAAATCGAGCTCATGGTTGTATGCAGACGGCGACGAATTTGAATATCTAAATATAATTCGTGGTTGTCATTTGAGGGGGTAAGTGTAATTTTCTCTGAATTTTTTTTTTCTAAACCGGGTTTGAATTATGTTAATATTTCTTGGGATGCATTTAATTAGGAAAAGTAGGTTTTAAAAAGCTTTAATTTATAGCAAGGTATCGGCTATTAAGAAAAAAATAAGTTGCGCAGCTTTTAGCGAGCGGACGCCACTTTAAACATTTTACTGGGATGCTGTGGAAAGAAAAACAAATTATTTTGATGACTCCACCTTCGAAAATATTTGACCTGGAGATGAGCTGATATAAAAAAATCTACCTGTGGCAGTTTAGGATATGTAAATTAGACAGAACAGATATTATTGGCCTGAAGATGTAAAGATACGAATGAACTATTTAATAACCCAGCAAATGTGCATTACCTGTCCAAATTTCGATGCTTCAAGAGAATTGTGAAAATAATTTTCAAGTGTCATTAATTTGGAAAAAATCAAGGAGTACAGCAATTTCATTCCTGGGTTCTCATTCAGCCAACGAATGGGCAGGGTTAGTTCATATATTTATTTATTTGATTTAACGGACAACAAACTGAGTAAACTCCAATTAATGAATGTCCTCAAGAGGAGCAGAAACCAAAAATTTTATCCTACGTTTAAAACTACTTAAAGTAGAGAAGCTAAAAGGGCCAAGCTGTTCTACGTTGTAATTTCGGCAAAGCCTAGGAATCATCATTTCGAACAAACAACAACCGATATCCGGTCTAGGCCTTAATAAGGAACTCCAGACATCCCTTGTTCCACACCTTCAGCACAAATTGATGAACCATTTGGAGTAGTTGGTCGCCTCCATATTTAACCAATTCGGCTGTAATTCCATCGGCTCCTGGGGACTTATGATTTTTAAGCCGATGAATTGCACGGACTGTTTCTTCTATACTTGGTAGTGGCAGTATTTGTCCGTCGTCTTCAGTTGGTGGGACCTCCGACTCACTGATGTTCTGGTTGTTCAGTAGTTCATAAAAGTACTCAACCCATCGCTCTAATATGCCCATTGCCCACCGAGTCTTCTTTGCAGCAATTTTAGCCGAGGAGTTGGGATCGTTAGGATATCGCTGCTGCTTTGGTTTGCCCTTAACCGCAGATGTCCCAGACGATCCTTTCCCATCCACATTGGCACAAACCGAGGGTTGTGTTTTGCCCGAAGGCTGTTCGATGCGTTGAGACAGATGCTTAACCTTAGGTAAGACTTTAGCCTCAGCAGGTAGCACCGATTGGAGCCCGGGACAGGAATGCTGACAGAAGGGGACTGCTTCGGCTCGTCCGTTAAGGACTGGGTCGAAATAGGGTTAATTCCCACTTGAATAAACGGCGAATCTGAGTCTAGACTCATGTTCTCCATCGAAGAGCTCAGGGTTGCCCCTTTGCTCAGAGTTGGATCGTCATGAGTCGTCTTCTTTTTCTTCAGCTTTTGTCCCGTTCACAAACGAGGTCGGCTCATCGTAATCGGTTTCGCCATTTAGCTCTATCGAATTCCTGATCTGTATGCAATCTCGAGGCTCCAGCGTATCAAGCCACCGTTGTTTCGACTGGCCTTTTGGTAGTTTACCATCGACTTCGATGATCAGACCAATCTTGGCAAGTGAATTTTCATTAGCACGCATTACATGACCATACCATCAAAGACGCCTCTCTCGCAATTTTTCCATGATCAGTGCAACCCCATAACGATCACGGATGTCCTCTTTTCGACAGTGATCAAATCGTGTCGCGCCACTTGTCCAACATCTTCATCTCCATATCACAAGATGCCGTTCATTATCTTTGCGGTAGACCTTAGATTTGAGACGTTCGTTAATACGTCGATCACAAAGAATACCAGTTGTGGAACGTCACTTCACCCAGGTTGCATTGATGCGTGAAGCAATTTCATAACGCAGTTCTCTATTGGTTGATAGCGTTGAGCCGAGGTATTTAAATTGCTCAGTTCTGGGCAGATCACTTACAGTGATTGTGCCTGTTTCATGGATCGGTCGTCAAAAATTCAGTCTTGTTTAGATTCAATCTGAGACCGTGTTGCATGAGGCGCTCATTCCATTTTTGGACAAATTGCCCGAGATAATTTTTGCTATCAGATGCTAGGAAAACATCATCTGCATAAAGCAGTGTGTAGGACGCTGGAATTTGGATATCCCGTGTGACGGTGTCCATAACAAGAACAAAGAGGAGTGGTGAGAGAGCGCTTCCTGGATGAACAGCAATAGAGACACGAGGCAGTTTTGATACACCCGCCATACTTCGAACTTTACTTTTCGAATCGTGGTAGAGCAATTGAACCAAGCGCACGAGTTCTTCTGACAATAAGTGTTGCCGTAAAGCATACTAGATGAGTTCGTGTGGCACACGGTCAAACGCTTTCTCTAGATCCAGAAATGCAATGTAAAGAGGGCGATGCTTCTCACGGTGTTTTTCCATGAGTAACTGCGCCGTGTGTATTTCGTCTGTAGTTGCGCAGTTTTTGATAAATGCGGCTTGATTTACGGTTATTTCAGCGATTTCGCGAATACAGTTGTCAAGAATGCGTTCAAAAATCTTCATGGTATGGGAAAGTATCCGGATCGGCCGGTAATTTGAACATTCTGATGGACACCTTTCTTTTTCCATATTGGAACAGTAGTACTTTCTTGCCAGTCAGATGGTGTTCTTCCTCCCTGAATAACCCGATTAAAGAATTCACTGAGCCGCAGTGTTGGGTCCCAGCTCTTCGTTTTCCACAGCTTAGATGCGATGTCGTCAGGTCCTGTGGTTTTCCCCGATTTCATTCGTTTTATTAACTCCTCCACTTCATATGCACTGACAGTGAGTCTAAGGGGGTTTTATGTGTGTACCTGTCGTATGGCTCAGAATTCATACTGATGGATGCAAGACCTACTAAAATCTCTACCGAACTCAGGAGTACGGCACCCGTGTTTAAACGCAACACCACGCTGAGACCCGAAGGTCTCTGTTCGCTGTTCCCCATAAAGCTTCTACTAGGGGGCCAACCGCAAACAACCGAGCTAAACGCACATACGACAGGAATTCTGCTGAAGTATGTGAGTCCAGGGACTATCCCGATTCCCATGGTACCAGTATACCCCTGGTAAGTTTTCATGACTACTGCCACTTCAAATGAGTCGCCGTGCGGACTCGGGTCTGATCACCCTAGTTAGCCTTATGGAGCATTCGCCTACTGCATCACGGCCGGCAAGTCAATGCGATACAGCGTCTCCCAGTGTCACCACTATGGAGGTTGCCTTCGGCCACTTGGTTTTGTTCAGCCGACAAGGTTGCCGCCCCGTCGTCCTCCCCGCCACCTCTGAGCACCAGTTTCGCTGACAGGTGGAACTGGTCCAAATGTCGGCAAGGATTGTGGAAGTGGAGGATGAGCAAATTCTTCAGTTGAAATCTGCTCGAAGTATTCTCGCCATCTATCCGTTGCGGCTTGACGGTTGGTAAGCAAAGTACCGTTCTTGTCATTAACGCAACAGAAGTGTTCGATATCCTGTGTACGTTCGTTACGACTCTTAAGAAGTCGATACAGATCTCTCTGGCAATCCCGAGTGTCCAGTTTATCGTAAAGATTTTTGTAATGGTCCGCTTGGGTAACAGCGACTGCTTTCCTTGCTTCCCAGTTGGCATTCTTATAAATTTGCCAATTGTGTTCCTCACGCTATTTTATCGGTGACTTAATTCGCAGGACGGCAATCAATGGCCGATGTTGAGGTGCTATGGTCTGATAGGGAACGGCTTTGCAATCAGTGACAGTGGTAAAATGTCAGCGTCTGATGAGAATATAGTCGATTTGCATTTTACTGTTCCCACTATAAAATGTAGGATGATGAGACAATCGTTTGATGAACCATGTATTCATAAGTACAAGGTCATGGGTGTCCGCGAAATCGATTATACGCTCGCTACCCTCATTGCGGGCTCCGAACCCCTTTCCCCAAGGCACCTGTAACCGTCTGCCTTTTCACCCACATGACCATTAAGGTCGCCGGCAATGATTATGTAATCGTCAGCAGGCACGTGACAAGTCTTCATCGAGAAGTTGCTAGGAGGCATTTTTCTCGGCATCAGGTCGACCTGTCTGTGGTGCATACGCGGTGAAGAAGTGAATAGTGCGATCAGCTGATATAATGGTGAACTTCATCAGCCGATCATCAAATCATTCGACTTCTTTAATGGCATCACGGAAACCACCTGAGATGGCAATGCCAACACCATATTGAGTGTGTGTGTTACCAAAATAGAGAAGTTTGTAGTCATTTTTACCGCGTTCGCGTTCAATGTCGCAGCTTTTGGCACCAGACCAACGGGTTTCTTGCAGAGCGCAGATATCAATGCGCTTTTTCGGAAGGGCTCTTGCGAGTTCCTCGGTCTTTCCAGTTAGGGTACTAACAGTTTTGTTCGTTGTGTTCGGACTAACTTGCTTACGTCCTGACGCCATCCATGCAGATTATAAAGAGATTTATATCCTCAGTTCACTACTCGAACCTGTTGAGATGGCTAAACATCTGGAGCAGGCAGAGCCATGTCTCTAGCCATCGTGACGCCCCACGATTAGCGATTTCAGCGTCGTGGTGTCCACTATTGGAGCCCGACCCAGTCACAAAATCAGACGAATCCCGCCGTTTATTCGTACCGGACCTGAAATATCTTCTTCCCATTCGATGGATTTGCATTTTATACCTAAGTACCATGTACGGTGATAACTTCCTCAGTGAGTAATCTGCAAGATTGCAAAGTTTCCGTACATTCCTCATCTACGCGCTTAGACGCCGCGGTGGGGGATTTATTAACGAGTAAAAGTTAGAATTAATTTTAATTGCAATATCTGTAACCAGTAACAAGGCAAGACATATTTTATTGATTTTTCGGATAAAAGTAGTTTATTGCTGCTTTCTTTTCCGCCATAAAAAAGCTTTGTCTGCTTCGTGCTATAATAGCAACACAGAGCAAACCAAATTAAGCCAGAATGACGTTTAGACAATTAAGTTATCTCCCATATCACAAGAGAAGCGATGCATCCGCCCCATTGCAGGCTCTGTGATTCGAACTGAATTTACACATGGCAAATCATCACCTCCCATTTGGGGGGACCTGCAAATGGCGTTTCCTCTATAATAATATTTAAAATGCAGCGGAAGACCAACAGGAAGTTTGGCTTCCAGTTCTGATTGCACCAAGAATTTTGTCAAAGTTTCATTGAAAATACTTTCAAATTCCGTTTGTCACAGCGCATGAGGTCGCCTCTCTTTCAATTTGTTTCTAACAAACTTAAATTATTCAATAAATCCGCCCCAAGCCACTAACGTTTCCAATGAAAACACCCCCCAGGACTCGGCCAGGGATCGATTTATCCCTTCTGCAAAATTTAACAATGCTAACTACCTGCAACGTCAAACGAATGTATGTATGTCGTTCTGTTTTCAAACGTGACTGAGCCAGTCGAACATTCTACGTGTCAATTGTCGTGTTAGATTCTGAAAAGTTTGCAAATTTTCCGGATCGATTTATCCATCACGCACGGAACCAGTTAATAGCAAAGAAGGTATGTACGTGGATAATTAGACGTTTTTCAATATATTCCCGGAATAACCGCGATAGGGCTAAGGAAGGTGAATATTTAATATATTGAAGGGGTGAGCGGCCTTTGATTTCGTTTCATCTAATTACGGTTTGCCCGTGTATAAAAAGCCAGCCTTGATTAAATGTCGTGGAGTTCTCGGGCCATTTTGTGAAAATATCGAACATGGAGCCACCCCACATATTCCGAGCAATGCTATATTTTTTTTTAATGTTGCAACAATCCGCATCACGTCCTGGTCCCTTCCAGAAATACCCCATTTTACCCTACTACCGCGTTCTTCACAAATACCAAACTATGCACGCGGATATTGCTCGCTAAATAAAAATAATTCTGGTCAGCCATGATGACTTCATAAAGCTTTCTTGTAGTCCAGATTGGCGCACCAGCTCTCTAAATGCTACCATGAATTCATCCGAAAATATCACACCTCCGCATTGAGATAAGATTTCTGAACATAAATAATTACATTGAATAATTCTGGTTTGCTTTAGGAGAAAGGAACTCGCCAGCCAGATTCTTTTGTGTTCGCATCCAAACTAGTTTCTGCTGGCGTCCATTTTGTCGCATCTACCATGAAATCTTGCCCTCTTGGGCTTTATAGATATCATAAGAACTCGTCCCCTAATTTATCTAATTCGAAAAAAATTCAAACTAATTGTATCTGTTTCCAAAGATATTGAGTAAATGTACATCTTGGGTTAGTTTATGAGGCCCCTAAAATGTCGTCCCTCCCCCACACGAGATCAAAAAGTTCCCAAAGCATTTTGCAGTCAGTTCATTCGAAATTCACGGTAAGTGCATATCTGTTGCTTATCCTTTGTATCTAGTAAACAGAGAACAAAGACTTGGTTTGAGGAAAACACACACAAATGATCCAAAGAAAATAATGGAGGTTCAATGAATGATATTAATTCCGAGATGTGAACACCACCGACACCAAGCCACGAATGAGCTCACCATCGTCTATGGGAGAACTTGATTGTAAGCTTCTGTACTAAAATATCTAAAGATATGAGTTGCCGTAGCTAAAGATACAAATGAAGCGATTCGATGAGAAATGCCATGGGAAAATTGACTTCTGCTTAGTTCATTTATAGAGTTGCTGATGGGGGAACGCTGAAATGGCTGTGTTTATCGTTTTTACAAAAGTGACCTTAGAATCATTTTAAGGTTTTGTTTGGGATCTGAAGGATCCTAACTCCAGGAGCTACTGACTCCCTGTTTTTTTTTGGTTCACGGACCCCTTGTTTAGGGCATAGCACCCAATTACACAAAAAGAAAGAAAGACTGACGGTTTCGTTCAGGGCAGAGGAAACTCATTAAATGCGCGCAGAGGTGATCCTGACAGCAGCGTGATCGAAAGTGGCAACAGGTGGCAACGCTCCTTTATATAATCGGAAAAATACGACAAGGGTTCGAATTATATCCAAGTTTAAACCGCCAATTTTTTGAGCGTAAGCTGGCTTAAGCTAGGTTTTTGTTTGGGATATGAGGGATCCATATCCGCTAAATGTTGGGCCGGACCAAAAAAATCCAAAATCAATCCGATGACTGCTTGGTCGTCTCTTTGTCCGAAACACCAAATTTACTCGGCAACAGTTGTGGCTATTGTCACTATGATTGGTGAGAACATGTTCCAATTTCCTGTTAAATTTCGAGGCCCACGTACTCTAGGAGGGCGATCAGACCCGAGTCTGCAAGGGACTCATCTGAAGTGGCTTCGGCCACGAAGCCTCACCGGAGGTTATCTGGTACCATGGGAACCGGGACGGCCCTCTGAGAGCATATGCTCCAGGAGAATTCCTGGAGAATGTGTTCTCGGCCCGGTTATTTGCGGTTGGCCCCCTAGTGGGAGTTTCATGGTGATTGTGGGTATGCCTACATGGCGGGCAGAGCTCCTCGGAGCTCAAGCGTGAAGTGCGCTGTACAACTCGGGTACCGTACCCCGTAGTTGCGGCAGAGGTGTTAGATAGGTCTCGCATCCACTGGTATGAATGCTGGGCCTGCATTCAGTATGAACCAGGACCGCCGTGCTTGCATGGCGGGGCTCTGATTGTGGTCCCAAAATTAATCCGTGCCCGAAGGGGATCGTGGGATTATGCCTACACGGCAGGTACTCACGTTAAACCCCCAGGACTTTCATGTTAAACTTCGAGGGAGGGGTTCCTCATATATGCGAAAGGGGGTGTAAAATTTTTTCACAGAAAATGGTCATGTGGGGTGTCAAATCAAAGGGCTCAATTTCGAAACTGATCTTATTTATGATGTTGTGTTAAACAGTGAGTGTTCAAAATGTATGCCCCGAAAAGTGTAACCGTATAAATTCGAAAAAAATTATATTGGTGCAGCTGTACAAAACTTAGGCCTCAAAATAGATCCCATTCTGATAACTACTCAAATAAAGTTAAAGTAAACTAGCCGCACTGCAAAGAACTGTGTGTCTGGGTATTACCGGTGCCATGAGCATGACATCCGGCGCAGCTCTAAATGCATTACTCAATTTGCAGTCCCTGGATATATTTATTCAAAGCACTGCAATGAGAGCAGCTCATAGACTAATTCGATTAGATCTATGGGGAAACAACGGATGTTGGGGTCACAGAGTATTGGAAGAATTACTGGGAGTAATGAAACCAGTTCTTACAATGCCTTCCGATTTGCGGATTCCCATACATCTGTTGGTAGAAGATATGAAGTTATCCTGAAGCGTAAAGAGAACTGAAAAGTACCAGAGGAATGCGTGGTGGGATATACTGACATACAAAATATATATACACAAACAGAACAGTGTTCTGGAGCCGGACTGTACCTCTCTAATAAAAACGAAATGTGGGCTTTTTTTTGAGACAGTATGCAACGGTTTTTCAAGTCGAAGTATATTCGATTCTAAGGGCGGCAAAGTGGGTTTTGACGAGCGGTGGAAGGGCAGGCAATCTGCAGTGATAGCCAAGCTTTATTGAGGGTGTTGAATAGTCTTTCGATCACCTCACAAATCGTTCAGGTATGCAATGCAATGTCGATTTCTAAAAGCTGGTAATATACTATTGGTAAGTTTATTTGAGCAGATATTGGAGTGGGACATATTTCGAGGCCTTAGATTTCATATAAGTTTTTACGCAAAACCTCAAAAAGGGCTGGTGAGAAAGAGGATCTTTCATAAAAGGGACTTTAATATTTCACGCAAATTTCAACTATTCTGGCTAATTGTGACGTCAGGAAATCAATTGCGCGAAATTAATAAGTTTGAACTGTTATAATGTTGGTGCTTATGGTGGGATTTGCGTGAAACTCAGCACGTGTATACGAGACAATATCCACTATGCTGGTGCAAATTTTGGTATGAACCTAAGGGGGGTTTTTCAGTCAATTCCTAAATGTTGGTAATATACTATTAGTAAGTTTATTTGAGCAGATATTTGAGGCGTAGATTTCATATAGGCGCACCTATAAACCTTAAAAATCACCACAAAACCTTAAAAATAACCAACTGGCGCTTTTCAAATGAAGTATCACGTAAATTACGCGACATCCCTTAAGTTCATCCTACCACCGCGCAATGCAGCAATGTAGGCTATAATATAGAGCTTGATCCTACCAAGTTTGGTGGGAATCGCACTATTACTAACAAGTTATAATAGGTGAAAGTTGTCACTTCTTTGGAAATTCAAGATTTTGAATGTCAGTATCACTCGAAAGTGGATATTCTCACATAATATGTACGTATATTACGTGTTACGTACTAATGGGACAAATTCACACTCCAATGTCTTTATAAAGAAAACACACACAACCTTTCATACCTGAAGCGCCCAGCTTCCGGTTTCCCGACTTGTTTTGATTGTAAATTTAAATTTTGTTTTCATTTTCCTATTACTATATTCTTTAGTATGTTACCAAAAATTTGGGCATACTTATCTTATTTGTCTTATACTTTTACCGCCGTTCACATTTTTTTCACCGTTGTTGACAAGCTTTTTTTGACCTTCGATTGCAAGCCGAAATAGGGAATTAAGATTCACACAAATTTATATATATGTCTAATGTGCCCAACCACCTGTTTGCTTCAGATGCAGAAATCTGTCTGCATGTTGTGGGATCCACACTGTCTGATGTCTGAGGCTGGCTCAGACGTTTGTCCGATACAGAATAACTGAAACACATTTCTCTCTCTAATGTCTGATACAGGCACAGACCTTTAACTAACACAACCACAGAAGAAGAAAAATGTATTTGCTTTGCAATTCTTCGGACTTGAAAATATCTTTCGAGTTAATATGTACATACTTTTTTGTCTACATCTGCAACGCCTTTTAATACTTTTATTGAATATTAAGTCTAACTCCACCATATATACGTACAACAAGCTATTAACATAGTATGCTGGTCCTAAGCCCAGGTAAAGGAGGAGGGTTTGAGGCAACGTACTCTGTACTATCCTCAGTAAAAAAAAATTAAAATGCTGAGATCAGAGAAAGAGATAAACAGAGTATAGTTGGAGTTATTCCACTATGCTAAATCCTACCTGATCTCTCTTCGTGATAGGTACTGCGACAGCCCGACCAAGAAAGTGCATACAATGCCGTTACAAACAAGATGATCGGATTGAGGCATAAGCGTCGGAGAAATACTAGGGCGTCCACCTCAATCGACGCGGTAGGACGGGCCCCGGTCCTGTTTAGAAATGGGCAAGGGTTCTTGACGCATGGACGGCGTCAGAACGTAAGCAATTTAGTCCGAACAAAATGAACAACACATGGTTCATAAAACGATTGTCTCATCTTCCTAGATTTTATAGTGGGAACAGTAAAACGCAAATCGACTATATTCTCATAAGGCGCCGACATTTTACCACTGTCACTGATTGAACAGCCGTTCCCTATGAGACCATCGCACCTCAACATCGGCCATTGATTGCCGTCCTGCGAATTAAGCCACCGATAAAACAGCGTGAGGAACACACTGGCCCGCCGTACATTAAATGGTGACGAAGAATCGAGGAACCAAATGAAAGACACGATCCACAAAGCGGCCCTCTGGGTCACCAAGCCTGGTAAACGGTACATCAACCGATATACTTGGCTTGCGAATGACGATGTTGAAATGAAGGTCCGTCAAAAGAAACGCCTCTACCACAAATTTTTCGACGATGAAAGACCGGCCAATTGGCAAATTTATAAGAATGCGAACCGGCAAGCAAAGAAAGCAGTCGCTATCACCCGAGCGGACCTTTACAAAAACTTTACGGGACACTCGGGATGGCGAGAGAGATCTGTATCGATTTGCTAAAAGCCATAATGAACGTACACAAGATATCGAACATTTCTGTTGCGTTAATGGCAAGAACGGTACTTTGCTTACCATCCGTCGAGCCGCAACGGATAGATGGCGAGAATACTTCGAGCATATTTCAACTAAAGAATTTGTTCATCTTCCACTTCCACAATCATTGCCGACATTTGGACCAGTTCCAGCTGAAGTCGAGAAGGAAATAAAATGAATGAAATCGGGGAAAGCCACAGGACCTGACGACATCGCATCTGAGCTCTGGAAAGCGAATGGCTGGGACCCAACAATGTGGCTCAGTGAATTCTTTAACCGGGTTATTCAGGAAGAAAGAACACCATCTGACTGGCAAGAAAGTACTACTGTTCCAATATGGAAAAAGAAAAGTAGTCCAGCCATACCATGAAAATTTTTAAACGCATTCTTGACAACCGTATTCGCGAAATCGTTGAAATAACAGTGAATCAAGCCGAAAAGTGCGGAACTACTGACGTAATACACGCTGTGCGGTTACTCATGGAGAAACACCGTGAGAAGCATCGCCCTCTTTACATTGCATGTCTGGATCTAGAGAAAGCGTTTGACCGTATGCCACACGAACTCATCTGGTATGCTTTACGACAACACTTAGTGTCAAAGGAACACGATCTCAGATTGAATCTAAACAAAACTAAATTTTTGACAACCCCATGAAACAGGCACAATTACTGTCAGCGGCAGTGATCTGCCCAGAACTGAGCGATTTGAATATCTCGAGTCAACGCTATCAGCCAATGGAGAACTGCGTTATGAAATTGCTTCACGCATTAACGCAACTTGGATGAAGTGGCTTTCCACAACTGGTGTTCTCTATGATCGACGTATCAACGAACGTCTCAAATCTAAAATTTACCGCAATGTCGTCCATCCTGCCCCTCTCTATGGTTTTGAATGTTGGCCGACTATAAAAGACAATGAACGGCGTCTTGCTGTAATGGAGACACATATGTTGCGTTGGACTAGTGGCGTCACACGTTTTGATCACATGCGAAATGAGGATATCCGTGATCCTTATGGGCTTGCACCGGTCGGGGAAAAATTGCGAGAGAGGCGTCTTCGATGGTATGGTCACGCAATTCGTGCTAACGAGAATTCACTTGCCAAGATTGGTCTGAACATCGAAGTCGATGGTAAACGACCAAAAGGCAGACCTAAACAACGGTGGCTTGATACGCTGGATGGGGTTGAAAGCCTCGAGATTGCATCCAGATCAGGCATTCGATAGAGCCAAATGGCGAAGCCGATCACGACGAGCCGACTCCGCTTCCCGTTCACGACAAAGGCTGAAGAAGAAGAAGAAGAGCAGATATCGGAATGGGGCATCTTTGAAGGCTTAAATTCCACATAAGTTGAAATTAGTGTCATTGTTTTTTTTTTGTTTTTTACAGTTGGTATATAAGTTGAAAAATGAGAACTAGGTTTTTTTCCTTATCCCGTAAATATTTTTATTTTTTCCCGGCATACATGGGAAAAAATAAAAATATTTACAGGATAAAGAAAAAAACCTAGTTCTCATTTTCCACATAAGTGTTTTGCACAAAACCTTAACAAGGGCTAGGTAGAAGCAGATTCTTCATAAATGCGAATCTAATATTTCACGCAATTCCCAATTATTGTCGTTAATTATGACGTCAGCATCTTATTTGCATGGCTTTAGAAGTAGTAAATTCGCGCGAAATTGAAGTTTGAACTGCTATAACTTTGGCGTTAATGGCCAGATTTCCATGAAATTTGGCAAGTGTATACGAAATATTGTCCCCTATGCTGGTACAGAATTTGGAAATCCTAGGATGAATTTAAGGGGGATTTTCAGTCAATTTCTAAAAGTTGGTAATATACTATTAGTAAGTTTATTTGAACAGATATCGGAATGGGACATATTTTGAGGCCTAGATTTCACTTAAGGGCACCATCCTGATTTTTTTTCGGATTTTTGGGCTTGGTAGTTTCCGAAAATGAGTCCTGTCTCACTTCAAGTGCATACATTTTGACTCCTCACTCGCGCACTTAGAAATCCACGACAAAACTAATATCAGTTGCGGAAAGTATTAATCGAGACCTTTCATTTGATACCCTACACGACTATATCCGATGAAAAAAAAATTTTA
The DNA here is from genome assembly GCF_905115235.1 of Hermetia illucens. Taxonomy (NCBI): domain Eukaryota; kingdom Metazoa; phylum Arthropoda; class Insecta; order Diptera; family Stratiomyidae; genus Hermetia; species Hermetia illucens. The sequence continues at coordinate 11,136,598 of NC_051852.1, forward strand.
ACCTCCCCTTTCCTTCCCCCCCCCCCCCTAAAAACTCCACCTAAATTTATGCCACTCGTTGTATGCGTGGGATTTCATAGTTTCCATCTGTTCCAGACAGTGAATCGATTTTAATAACGTTTTGGGTAAAAATCCCACACATACAGCGATTGGCATAAATTTAGGGAAAAATAGTCAAAGCACTCCATTATCGGAACCAATTGTTCAAGAGAAAGCCAAGGAAATAACTTGGCTGCAAAGATTTCACCATGGGGCCAACATATCACTACGATGTATGTCTGGTGAAGCTTCTGCAGTTAATCCAGAAGACGTTAAACAATTTTCAAAAAAACTTCCCCCACTTCTAATTGTTTAGAGACCCCATGTCATCTATAATGCCAACGAAACAGGTATTTTCTTTAGAGCATTACCCAACAAAATGCTTGCTGTCAAATCAGGTAATAGTCACGGTGGAAAATTGTCCAAAGAAAGGTTAACAGTTTTCTTGTGCGCTAATTTAGTAGGAGAAAAAGAAAAACTACTCGTGATTGGGAAAGCTGCACGTCCCAGAGTATTTGCCTTCATGGACATTAAGCGGTTGCCAATATTTAGGCATTTTAATAGAAAGGCGTGGGTGACACGCGAGTTAATGGATCAGTGGCTCATGGAATTCAACCGAAAAATGTGGCAGGAAAAAAAGGAAAATTTTACTTTTCCTAGACAATGCAGTTTTAAATGTTTCGTGAAGTTGACGAATATGCCTCTAATGAATGATAAATGAAATTTCTTTCTAATATTTCGAATTATATTTCTGTTTTCTCAAAATGATAAGGTTGGTTATAATTCAACTGTAAAAATGACACTTAAATGAAATGCAGCCAGTTTGGTGAAATGCTAGCATTTGACTTCCTAAAATTATCTTCAGTTATTTTTTTCTTAATCTAAATTGTTTGGCCAGGCCTACTACGCTACGAAGAACACCGGTGGTGGCATCTGTCAGTCGAATTAACCCTGCTGCGCATTCTCGCGACTTGCAATTACAAAATATACAAATTATTTTTCTTCCAAGCAACACATCAGCTGCTTTAGAAAAGATGGATTTGACAAAAGTAATTCTGAATCAGAAGAAACCCCTGAGGATGACTTGCCCTTAGCAACGTTGTCTTCTGTTTTTCAGTTGGCAGAAGTACTTGGGAAGGACTATTAGCCACTGAGTCCCCATCAACACTCCCAGAGCTTGACATCGACTGTCCCAGTAGCTAAAACTGCTTAGATGAACAGCAAAAACAAAGATTGCTCGACTTTGTGAGCTACTTCAGCCTTGAATTTCTTGATCCATCTGACAAAAGATAGATATTTTTTGCAGCTTTTAACTTTCAGATTCATCACCACCAAAGCTCTGTTTGACTCACCTTGAAACGGTAACTCCGACCGGAACAATTCGTCTGCTGCCATCTATTATCGCTCTTCGTTTTTTTGCTCTCTCAAATGTTGGATATATTTTAGTACAAAGAGAGGGAAATGCCCGAATTTCACGCGTGAGAGGCTGAGTGAGTTGAGCAGAGAGGGCCGATGCCGCTACATTCCGGGGCTTTATAGAGAGGGCGCGAGGCGCATTTTATAGCTAGCGTGCAAAGAATACAGACCTGGTTACTTCCAATAAAATAAACGCGGAGACTTCAGTGTGTGAATAATACCCAGAGAGAGAAAATAGTTTACAATCTTTTCTAATTACCGAAAAATTATCATCACCCATCTGCCATCGGTCCAGAGTCTAAACTATTCACTTAGAATAGGATTAATTGAAAAACTACTGAGTTCCTAGCGAAGAACAATCCGAGAGCGTACATGGTATAGTTTTAAATATTTTTTCGTGCCTTTTGACGGACAATTGAAAAATGGACTCACTTGCGAGCATTCGTTCCCCCAAACGACGCAAACTAGAAAACGTGAAGACAATTATTTGCTTTAAAATCGTGGAAAAATGAGGCGACTTGGAAAACTATGAAAACGTGGAAAACTTGCGGACAAGTACAGATACAGGAGAGTGGCATTTAATAGATAGAAAAGGCACAAAGGAGGACGCTACATGGAACCTTAATTAAAAATCTTGTGACCTGCCTGCCTGTGGGAAATAGAGCCGACATTTTGTCTTGGGAGAATCTGAAAAAATACATACGAGAAAAAAGTTACATCTAGAGTTGACTCGTACTTTTTCGTGTTCTTGTTCGAGCGGATCGACCAATAAAAAGGTGTGCACCATATTAGATACATTTTTGTGGTAGATAAGGTATCTATGCATTCGGTACGAGTTTGGCAAGTAGGTGACAATCCGCCTTGACTTTTATATGGGGTCGAAAATCAATTTATTGGGGCTACTTGGTCACTTCCCAAGCGGACCCAGAACGAGGTTGCACAGTTCGTTTTATGAATTCAGTGTGCGTTTTTCGTAGCCATGTTCCCCCCAAAAAGTGAGAAGGTATAATGTCGCCATGGAGGAAATGTAGTCATTAGAAATGTGCTCTGGCTCGAGAAAAATTCAGTTCCATCCCTTACATCTGTGTTCAGATAGGAGCAAAGGATTGGTAGTTCCAGGATCGGATTTTTCGAGAATATCATGTAAATCATGGGAGATGCGGTCGATTTATTAATTTTCTTTTTGGAACATGGCGTCCAACCTTATGAACTCGTATTTTCCCGACATCCATGTGTGTTTCAATGAAGTCACGTAGCCCAGGCGAGGAGCCAACGAACCATTGTTGTTTTATCATCTTCATGTAGTGCTATTGGCCTCTCTGTCACACTTTTCCGATAAACCAGGGTGCGAACCTTAATCATGCTCCTCTAAATTTAAGTAGAGTTCCTCCGAGCTGCAGAACAGCAACGTAATTCTGAATTTTGGGTTCTTTTTCGATTTACGCCTATCCGGTTCCATGAGAAAAAAAATAGTATTTGTTGTCGATTTGAACCGGTTTTTAGTTCTCAGTTCAGTTGGGGTAAATATCAAGGATCTGAAAAATATCTCTAACGAAAATAAACTAATCCGGGAATAGTAAAACTGTGAAAAGTGGGTGTTGGGTAGAAGTTCCAGAATATTGTGATCCTTTAAAAGTAGATCTGGTAAATTGTTCATGGAGTGTATCAACGTAGCATAAGTTATCTGCCTCAGAAACTTAAAAATAGAAACCTTGCCTCCTTCCCCCGAAGTGGTGATTTTACGTAAGAAATAATCCAAACATGAGCGGAACCTTGACAACCTCAAAAAGTGTACTGCAAACAAGTCTGGCCTGTTAAGCATTTCACAAAAGGAAACATTCACTTCTTTGATCAGAAACATTTTGCGCAACTAGATTGCCGGCTAAAGTAATGATACAGCCCTTTTGAATAATTGGAAAATACACGGGAATTTTGACGTTGTTCTGCGGTGATTCCAAAAACAACCTAGACTCGCGTCAATTGTCAATACGTTATCATGATCAAGAAATTTTTATCGAATTCCGTTGCTCGTTTATTAATAAACAAAATAATAGCCAGTGCCTCCTTTTGTCGGTGTATTTATTTTTAATTGCCAATACAGTTGCCCCTCCCTCCTTTCTGGACGCGTTCATCATAAGGAAACGAAGGCTTTTATTTTATTTATCTAAGAACTCACAATTCAGCCAAGCACAACTGACGAAAAACGTCCGAACCCTTCCCTCATTTTCTCGGTTTGTCACTTCTAGATACCCATCATGTCCTTATGTATCCTGCTGACTGTAGCTGACTTAAAGCCAGATCTCAATATTCTTTTTTATTGAACTATCAATTCTTTATACATAACTGGCAGCAGGATCCACAATATCCTATATATATATTGTCAATCTATGCTAGTCATTTTCTCTGTACGATAAAATCGCTAACAAGAATTCACTTGCCAAGATTGGTCTGAACATCGAAGTCCATGTCAAGCGACCACAAAGCCGGTGACTTGATACGCTGAATGGGGATTTAAAAGCCTGCATGATCAATTGCATCCAGATCAGACATTTAATAGAACCAAATGGCAAAACCGATCACGACGAACCCACCTCGTTTGTGATCGGGACAGAGGCTGAAGAAAAAGAAGGATAATCTATGCTAGTCATTTTCTCAAAACAACAGAATCCTGAATACTCCTTATCCTTAAATGATTGACGGTTTGGTCCGAACTATAGGGAGTACAAAACAAAGAAAATTAACTTGCGGGATCGGCACGAATTAGCCGAAAATACGACCTAAATGTAATCTTGCGATGTTACCTGCGAAGAAATTTGAAATTGTATTTTTACTATTTCGCTGGTGTTCTTTTATTTCATATGCCGATATTTCGGGAGTCACTTGGTCCCTTTATCCGTGCTACAAGTACTTGCATATACCGATATTTCGGGAAACAACTTGTTCTCATCATCAATGCTACACGGACCTGTACCCTTCATCAGTCCTAGAAGAACTTATAGCATGGATGAAGGGAACAAGTGGTTCCCGAGCTATCGGTATATGCAAATAACACTAGCGAGAAGGGAAAAATACATTTTAAATATTCCAAATTTTCGGAAGTATGAATTATGGGGATTCCACTGTATCTGTTTGAATCAAAATCTCTTTTCCGAGTTTTATAAATTTTTTGCCGAACACAAGGGGAAAGGAGCGAATAACACCTAGGAAGTACTCTTAGTCATAGGAGAGTTGAGGCAATGCCTAGTGCCTCTGTGGTGATTCAAAAATACGTAATATTTCAATAAAACCCTAGGGCCTAGGACCTAGGGATTTGGGTATAATCTAACCTGCAGCCCACACCAAATGGAGGAACACTATCTCCGAACTTCCGACATCACAAAATGTGATGCTTCTTAATCAAGCTTTATTAAAAAAAAAGAAACTAAATCAGCAAATAGCATATTCTGATAATCGTACTTAAATCGTTTCAGGAATTTTTTTTTCTTCTTCTTTGGCTCTAATTATGAGGAAGGGTAGAAAAATTTAGCGCAAACCCTATAACTACTAACTAATTGTTTCTTCAGTAGTTGTTCATTTACAGGCGGTTATTGTCTGAGACAAGGGTAAATTCATGATATATGGATTCAGCTATCTCGGTGCAAAGGCGTCGTCAAATTTGTTAGGGTTTCTGGCCACCGTAAGCATCGCTAGTCCCCGAAAGGTCTTTTTTAAGGTTTTGTGTAAACAAAACCTTATTGAAATCGGTTCAATGTCTGTCACAGGCACTTTTCTCAGAAATCATTGTACCGTTTGGCGCGAGATTTTCTTGGGAAGATTGGAACTGTGAACACCCACGCATGCAGTGAGTTACATCGGTCTATATTAAGGATAAGGATAGGTTTTCTGGTCTTCCCTCGTTTTTTATTAATGTTTTGTGTAAACACAAACCTTATTAAAATCGATTTACTGTCTGTCTTTCTGTCCGTCACACGCATTATTCTCGGAGACGGCTATAGCGATTGACACCAAATTTGGTAGAAAGGTGGGAACTGTGAACGCTCAGTGAGTTACATCCTTTTACGTTGAATTTGGGGGTGTAAATTTTTTTTTCATCAAATAGTCATGTGGGATATCAAATTAAAGGTCTCGGTTAGTACTTTCTGAAGCCGGTCTTAATTTTGACATTTATTTGAAAGGTGGGGAGTGCGAGGGGTTGAAAGTGATCATTTCTTTAAGGGGGCCATTTTCAGAAACTACCAAACCGAAAAATCTGAAAAAAAATCAGGAGGCTGCCACTACCGATATCTTTTCAAATAAAGTTAATAATAGTATGTTACTATAATTTGTTGTAATCGGCTAGAAACCCCCCTTAAGTTCATCCTAGAATCCACGAAATTGCAGTGATGTAGGCTATAATGTACAGCATAATCTTACCAAGTTTGGTAGAAGTCGCACTATTACTAACAAAGTTGTTGCTTTGAAAATTGAGACTATGAATGTCAATATCGCCCGAAAGTGGATACTCTCTGTTTGTATGTTTCGTTCTGGTGTCAATGCTAACGGTTCACCTGGGTTCACTCTTGCTTTTTCCACTTTGGATTGTCATAGTGAATCCACTTTTCATCAATGGTAATTATTTGATACAAAATTGACTTCTTTTTGGGTCTTTCAAGGAGCCTTTCACAAGTGGCTAATCGCCTTTTTTGCTGTCTTCCGGTCAACTGGTGCGGTGCAAAATTTCCTTTTTTTTACGAATCCAAGTTATCCAATTGTCCCTGAAACAAAATTTAACGCTTCTGCTAACTCCTACAGAGTTTGGCACGGATCTTCTTGGAGTAACGTTTCCAGTTTTTCGTATTCAAGCTTTTTTGCTGCATCGCGTCGTGGTTAATCGCAAACGCTAAATTGCCACTTTTGAATCAGCTAAATCGTTGCCTGCATCTGCTTCCCGATGGTGGATAGTGGCCATAAGCTTGGACAAACAATCTACAATTTTCAGTGGCATCCTTTTTCAATTTACAAAGGTATAGCAAAATTTCCCGCAAATGCTGCTTCGTTGGGACAAAATTTTCCTTTTTCGGATGTTTATAAGAAATACTCTGCACACTTCAACTATCTATCAAATAAACAATTTTGCAGCTTGACTCGTCAGTACAATTATATATTTTATTGTTAACATTTCTCCAAAAAATCACACCAGCACCAGTTCTTGTAAAATATCTGTTATCTATTCCGCCTCCCGATAGAAGGATCACTTCGTCATGATTCTCAAACCTTTAACAGTCGGCGAAATTCCACCTTTCTTGGATGAAATGATTAGTCATCGTAACATGTTATCACTCTCACCGTTTCCCCATGGAAACAGACCTTCCAGCCTCTGTATCTTCTGCAATGCTGCTCTTTCTACTTGTTCGAAAATGCTAGTAATTTAAAGTCTTTCCAAGGGACGGCGTGATGATTGAGGGGGTAGAGCTTCGACCTCCCAATCTCGCTGCTCGGGGTTCGAATCCCAGTCGTCATGAATGTTTGTGTCGCCGCTGTGAAGCTATCACTTGCACAGCGTTAAGAGTGATGAAGTGAAACTAAAGCATAATCTGATTTTGTGGATGCCCTATACTCCACCAAGGAATGAACAGGAAACACTAGGGACAGGAAAAGGTTCCCCGTTCCCTCAAAAGGGCTCCCAGCAACAGCAAAGCCATCCTAGAGCTAATTGCCGTAGAATAGTGGAGGAGAAGTGGAAGGAATAAAAGGAATTGAAACACATTTCGTTAAACGGTCCTGGCAACCATATTATTTCTTCCTAGATCAATCTAGCTTTGGCTCTCTTTTAGCTTTTTGTAGCCAGTTAAAATCAATAATGGCAAGTGAAATACTAGCTCAGTGAATTTTTCTAACCACATCGACAATGTGTTGGTTCGATTGGCGTGGAGAGCCTCCTCTAAAAAGAGCTCAATCTGCTTTTTGTCTTTTTCCAGCATTAGAAGGCGGACGCCAAGTTCTAGTTTTTGTACTCGAAATGTTTTCTATACGTCAGAGATTAAGTGATATGCATTCTAGAAAAAAGTAGATAAAATGATGATCTTTTGATTGATAAAGTTTAGTATTCATTTCCTCTCTCAAATTGCTTTCAACACCTATCAAACTTGTTCACAAGTTTATGGGGTCTGCCGATCCAATTTCCGAAGGTTCTCTTTTGTTTTATAGTTTGCCCAAAAATTTGTCAAGCTTAACATCTCCCGCACCGCTGAGCTGTCGCAAAAGAAGGCTTCAGCTCAAACCCCACTCACGTTATACGACCGTTGTCGCAGAAGTACCCGGCCTCACAAAAATACCAAAAATATTTAGGAAAAAAGTGTATTTTTCCACATAACCTTCTTTCAGCCTTATATACTTTTTCCGCCGATATTCAATAGGTTCGATCCGAGGGGCCTAAATCTGGCAAATCAGGTGCGTGAGGTTGCACTCAAACTTTATTTCATTAATTTTGACCATTGCAATAACCTTTTTGTGAGCCTTGATGAAACAACAACTTCTTCTTAGACAAATTCGGCCGTTATTGCTTGATTTCTTCGCCCAGACGTTTCGGGCTCGTACTTGACGTTGATTGTTTTTGCTTTTTCAAGATAGTCAAAGTAAACTATCCTACCCGCATCCCAAAAAAACGACGCCATGACCTTGCATGCAGATGAAACGGTATTCGTCTTTTTTGGAGCTGGTTCTCCATTTTCGGTCCATTGTTTTAATGGGTTTTCTTCTCGGGTGTGAAATGGTGCATCCATGGTTTTGAAACGGTGCAAAAATTCTGCTTTGTTCCTGTGAAACTTCGCTAAACACTCAATTGAAACACTTTCATGACGCTCGAGTGTGAGCAAACACGGCACCCATCTTGCGCACAGTTTTCTCATCTTCAAATTTTCAGTTAATATGTGATGTATCACACTCTTTGAAATGCCTGCTATGTCTTCTAACTCGTACACTTTTAATCCGACGATCACCCAGTACCGCTGTGTCGATTTTCTTCATCATTTCTGGAGTCGTTACCTGATTTAGGCGACCACTACGAGGCTCGTTTTAGCAGTTTGTAGGGCTTCGTTTAAACTTTTCTACCCAATGTTCTATTGTTGTAAACGAAGGAGCAGCCTCACTCAGAGTAGAATGTAGTTCATCTTTCAGATTGGTTTTGTTGAGGCCTTTTAAATAAAATCGTTCAATATTGATGACTGCCAAACAAATACTAAACAACGTGGCGCCTTCAAACTTGAAACGTATACCTGATAAATTGAGTACTTTCTAATACAGTGTGACTTTTCAAACAACTACCGCCATCTCTATGCCTCGTCGGGTACTTTTGGGACAACCCTCGTAGGCTGAATACCAGTCGACACAACTGTGAATGAGTACTTACGTAAAATCGTAGTAATAATCTTGGGTGAACACAATGCTAACCACATTGCCTCCTAGCGTACCGATACAGTCTCAAAATGAATGGTACACTTCGAGCGGTTAGAGGAATCCAGAAGATCCGCCAATATGGCTATTACGTTGTATGAAGCTTAAAAATGTCAGAAAACAGAGTAAAATCTTTAGAAATCTGGGCTAGAAAATATAAAAAGTCGATAACACACTGCGCGTGAAATAACGTCCACCTCTTCTCGGAAGTTATCCTTCGACTCTTCTGCATATCTGCATCGAAAAACAAGCGGGATGGTGCCAGATTTGGGGGGGGGGGGGGGTTTGTCCGAAAGAGCATGGGTTACATGATGCGGTGAAGATTTAGTTAAACCTAAGCATCTTTTCAACTGAGACGCCACAATCGTGGCTATACTGTTGTCCAGGTATTTGGGCATCAAGATCGTGGAGGCAGCAGCATAATCAAGCACTGGTATCACAGTAGTCCTAAACAGTTTTACGGCCCTCTCAGGTTTTAAGCCCCTGTGGAAAAGTTTACTACCGTCGAAGCCTGTTTCGCCTTTATGATTGTATTATTGACGTGATCTTTCAGGGATAGGAATTTCGTAATTGTCCTGCCTAGAAATGTAATCTCCAGTATCTGTTTTAGAGGGGACTGATCTACCAAAATTTTACATGGTTTGTTATTATGTCTCCTAAAAGCAATAACGCTAAACCTATCTCTGTTCACTGGGAATTTCAGGGTGTCACATTCATTCACAAAAAGATCAACCTGTTTTTGTAGTAACCTATCCACCTGATCATCTCTTGTCCCCATAGCAAGGATGATGAAGTCATCTGCGTATTGGTAGATGTCAGTTGAGTTATTGAGTTTGGAGTGAAGCAAAGTTGCGTACAGGTTGAAAAGTACCGGGTTTAAAACACTTCCGCCGTCGTCAGAAACGACACGTCCTAGATATACAAATTGATCGACGCCTTCAAACCTCTGCCCATTAATATCGATAGGCAGAGTGTGATGTCCAGTCAAATTGAAGCCTGGATTTTGTTGGTGTTTATCTTCAGTTTGACTCTACTTGCCATTTATCCGAGGTCGATGACTAAGTGCGAGAGTAAACCGATGTCGTCAGAGTAGCCGAGATGTTTGAAGAAAGATCTCATTGTCTATGGAACTCCTCCACTGCACGTCCCCTGGGCAAGGCAGCATCGCCAACATCACCGATAACAAGAAGAAAAAACAAGACAAGATTGAACCTGACGCACTGCGCTTTGGACCTCAAATTCCTCTGAGATTTTACCTTGGTGCAACACGTGTCGTACGCTATGAAAATAGCAATTAGTTTCTCCGGAATGTCCCTCCAGCGTAGAGCATGCCGGGGAAACTCCTTGTTCATGCTGCCGAAAGCCTTCTCGAAATCAATGAGGAGTAGACGAAGCGAAGATATAAACTTCAAACATTGTTCTAAAATGACTTGCAGGGTGTTGATATGGCCAAAGCAGGCAATCGAGAAACCAACCTTCTCTCGGTCGATCAACGTTTCGACATTCCCTTTGGCCTGGACGCACACTATGCTGAACTTCCCGAGATTTCGCACGGCATCGGAGCTCTTGATGGTTAATATGAGGCGCAATCTGAATTCAGTCCCAAATTGGTAATAAAAAAAAACTGCACGAATCATTATTTTTATGCTGAGGTTTTACACAGAAACCATGTTTTGAATCCGCGAAACTCTCCATGTCAACTGAATTTCCGAGAGCCGAGCTACTCATCCCCACCTCCCCCATACCTTTACAGGGAAAACCCGCAAATTTGCTTGCTGCTCTTTTGAAATCATTAACATTGTAACTTTTCCCAATATTCTAGGTGAAATAAAAATCATCCATCAAAATGGCGGACCAAGAATACGAGCAGAAAGTGAAGGAAATGCAAAAATATATTCCATTCCTTGAACAGCTCATAAAAAAATTGAAAGCCAATAAAGATGATAGACGTGAATCTCAACTGAATAAAGTTCAAATGCTCTACGGTCTACTGACCAACAAAGACAAAAAGTAAGTCAAACCCTTAATTTTAAAAATGTTTTAAAAATAAACCTCAACGGTCTCTCCAATCCTTGACAGGCTAAAACTCGAAACCCTACAAAAATGCGAAACAGTCCTCGTCAAACTTTGCCAAAAAATAGAAAAGGTAAGTCAGCTTTGAATGTCCTTAAAATGTCTTTACTGAATCACGTTAATTTCCGTTGTTCAGACTGACGTTCTTCCACAATCCTCATCGATTCCAACGACTTCAAGTATAAATACCAATGATGATTCCTCACAGAGTAATGATGATATAGCCGCGCCTGCTAGTCCCTCAGAATTCGATCCAATCCTTGAGAATCACAATCCGATTGTGATTCCAACGGAAAGGAGGCAAACTCCGCCGCCACCGACAGTCAAGCGTTCACTAGATTCCTTAAATGATAGCAACTACAAACGGTACCATGACGATGGGAAATTATTCGATCGGGGTCGAAATTCTGTCGGCTCACATAGTGATCATCGGAGAGAAAGCGGGGATAACAATAAACCATCTAGTTCTAGACGAAGCCCTGAATTATTCCGACGGCGTTCACCGAATCGTGATCGCAATAGACAGTATGAAGAGGAGTTGAGGAAAAAATACGAGAGTTTGCCGCCGTTTACACCTACTGCATCAAAATATCAAAATCAGAGCAGTTATGTTGTGCCGAAACCACGCTTGAAGACGGTCAGAAATACCTTCACTTCGGATGTGTTGAAAAGTCCGCCTCTCACTTTGGATGATCTGAAAGATTTAATGGATGATTCTGAATTTAAGTCCGGGCCTCCGCCTGTTCCTGCTCCAGTTAGCGCCCCCATACCTGCCCCAGTTCCCGCGCCTATTCCGCCTCCAATGGTAGCGGCTGCTCCTCTACCAACTGCTGCTCCGATTCCTAAGCCAGCTCCTCCGCCATTTCCACCTCAAAGAGTTGATCCTCGATTTGATCACCACAAAGATCCTAGATTTGACCCAAGACCAGATCCACGGAACTTTGCAATTTCTAATGCTGCACCCATAGATCAAATCCCTCCTGCTAGAATGGACCCAAGAAACGTGAATCGAGTTGATCCGAGATTTAAAAGGGATATGAATATACCGCAGCCTGTGGAGTCGCCAAAGCAAGATTATAACGAGCCAAAACCTGTAGAAGCACCAGTTCGATTAGCGTACAAATACAACCCCCACCCTAGGCGTGAGGCTCCTGCTGCAAAGCTGAATGAATACGATCAGCATGGACAGGGAATGTCAAGGAATGAAGATCATCGTGGAATAAATCACTTGCCAAGCGTAAATCCATCAGATCCACGACTACGACGGCAGCTATCGATGATGCCGACTGGGAACAATTGTTCTCCGCATATGCCCTCTCCAATCGGGAACTTACCAAGTCCAATGGCGAATATTTCTAGCCCTATGTCTCCAATGGCTAATTTCATGGATCCGAAACTCAACCACGCAATGACTGATAATCACAACAGTCCAAATTATGGTAGCAACCAACAATTTTTTGGGAACTTCCAACAACCTGCATCAATGCATATGCCTCAGAATTTGATCCATTCGAATCCATTCATGAGTCCAGTGGCAAATCGTTTCAAACAGCTTCCGCCGCAACCGCGCACCTACGGGGAATATCGCAAGTTCAAACAATCCGTTGAAAGAACTCAGAATAAAAAACCAATCGGGGATGCGAAGAAGGATCAATCAAACTACGGAATGAACCACAGTCCACTGGAGACAACTGTAAAGCCCATGGATTTCCCGACAGAGGCGGCTGCCCCTAATGTCCTTGATACTATGTATCGAAACACGAATTATAAAAAAGATGGGGGAGTTGGTGTTCAAGGGTTTAAGATTCCGAAGATCCGTAAAGAGCCTCAAGACACTCCGAAAGATGGTCAGTCCGACGACAGGGAGAAAGCCTCGTCCGTTAGCAAAGATAAAAAATCAACAGGTCCAGGTAGTAACAAGAAAGACCATGTTGGAAGCAGCACTGATAAAAATCAGAAACCCACTGCCGGCGCTGGTAAAGCTAGTGTGCCCAGCAAAGCTAAAGTGTCACAAACAAAGTCGCGACCGGAAGAAAGCACAGCAAGCAGCGCTGAGGATTCCGATTTCTCTGGAGCTGGGAGTGAGAACTGGGACGACGATGATGATTCGGATGAATTTATTTTTCCCAAGAAAAAGGAAGTTAAACAGAAAGTTGTTAAGGATTCGGCCGAGGCGCCAAAGGACAAGAATAAAAATAATGACAAGGCTCATCCTGCTCCGAAGAAAACAGTTAAGACTTTAGTCAACCACGAAGAAGAGTCGGAAGCAAAATCAAAACCAAAACTCTCGGTTGAGGAAAATGTTTCGGCGCCCAGTAAGGTGGTTTCTGGCAAAACAGATTCGCAAGGAAAACTTCAGAAAGAAGATGTATCCTCTACCGAAAATATTATAGAGCCAAGTGATGAGTCTAAGGTCGATGAAGCTGAAACGCCTATTGAGCCAAAAGGCAAAAGGAAACGAAAGAGTGACGTTCCAAAGGAAAAAGTGCCTGTAAAAGTAGTGAAAAAGGATACAGTTGCCAAGCCTAGGAAAGAAAAGGAAGAGGGGGCCCCTGAAGAAGCTGAACCAAAACAAAGTGATGTAAATCAATCGACCACAGCTCCTGAACTTGAATTAGAAACTGAAAACAATGAAGAGGGAAGTGAAGAGCTGCCAGACACAATAATCAATAGCGATATATCAAGCAAGAACATCATCGAGGGTAAGCGCCGCACAAGAGGCTCCGCTCGATTCGACCCGGCCTTCGAACTCAGTCCTATAAAGCCGAAATCGACCAACGCATCGCCTAGGACTTCAAAGAAATCTTTGAACAAGTCCACTGAGGACAACTCTCAAGAATGTGCAGTGAGCAGCACCACAACCACAAACGATCTGGAGCCAGAAGAACCGAAAACTACGAAAAAAGCTACTCGTGGTAGAGGTAGACCTTCGGCTAGCGCTAAAAAAGCTCAGCAACATGAACAAGAAGAGATGGCCGAAAACGAAAAAGATCAAGCTCCCTCGGAACCAGAAGCAACCCCCAGCGCGAGTACTTCAAATCAGCAAAAAGATGAGATAACAAAAGAATGGCTTGAAGGCTTCCTGCTTAACCTCTTCAATCCGGCGAAAATGAGTACAAATTCCGTTCTTACCATGCTTGAAAAAGTTTTGGACACGGCCAAATTTCAACAAGTCAAAGAGATTCTTTGCTCTGAAGATTCAAAGCCAAATGATGAGCAAGCGACAACTACTGCCGAGGAAAATGTGACTGAAGCTGCTCCGGCAGCCTCTGCAAAGGATACTTCGAAAGCCTCTGCAAAGGATACTTCGAAGCCTAAAAAGAAGAAAAGTGAGCTCGACCGGCTCAATGATGATATCCGAGACATGTTCATCTGCCAGGGCGTGCTAACAGCCACAGGTCGGCGGATGTGCTCAGCAATATCTGAAAAGGAAGGCGAAATTGAATCTGAAGCAGTTGTTCCTACTCCGGCTCCTGCTCCTGTAGCAGCTCCGAAACCTGTGAACAAGGCTGTAGCAAAGCCTGCGGTTAAGCCACAAACACCGAAAACACCAAAGCGTAAAAAAACGAGCGTGTTCTGGAGAGGAAACAGAAGACGCAAAAAAGGTAGAGGCCGACCTCGAAAAATTGCCGCAGATGAGAATATTGAGGAAGAAGACCACGAAAAGGAAGACGGCGAAGAAGAAATGACTGCTGAGCAAATAGAAGAGGACGACGAAGATGATATGCCACTGTCCCAACGGAAAATACGAAAGAAGCAAGAGCCTAAGGTGAGCGAAGGTGAAGAGGAGGTTTTGAAAATCGTGGTAGGGGCTGGGGCAGGCATAGAAGCTTCATCGCTTGTAAAAGTTGCAGAAAAAAGTGAGATAGAATCTGATAAATTATTGGACTTGCCAGGGGGGAGCAAAGATGAGGAGGAGGCGATTGAAAAGAAAGAGGTCAAAGAAGAGGAGACCAAAGCGGACGTGAAATGTTCGACAAAATCTGAAGCCGATACAAACGCTCAGATAGAAGCGACTAAAACTGAAGAAGATACAAAGCAAGAACCCGAAGTTAAATTGGATGAAAGTGATAGCAAAATTGAGAAAGACGAAACCGTCGCGGTAACTAACTTCCGCCGTGGACGTGGCCGCCCGCCAAAAGCAAAGCCGGTCAGCATAACCAGCAAAGGCGAATTCAAGAACGATAATCCAGACATGCATTCACTCAGTGAATATGTTTCCAAGTGTGTTTTGTGTCCCTTTATTGGGCGTCACATGCCCAACCATTACATTCACACTCATCCTCAATCTGAGGTGTTTATATCGCGTCTGCCGCCGAAAAGCCAAGCTCGATTATTGGCCAACGAAGGTAACAAGGCAACTGGATCAATGCGGAAACCCCCCAATAAAACTTTATACATGTACGACTGCCCATTTTGTGAAATTCAAAATACATTCACCCGGGTTGGCTGGGTGGATCACTTCGGGACTCATACCGGCGAATATACGTTCAAATGTTCGGAATGTAGTCGCATGTTGAATTTCAAAACGGAAATAATGAAGCACATTCAGAAGAAATGTCCCAGGGCTCAGCCGATACGACTGCGGTCGTTCGTTGGCTTGGCGAAGTGCGTGTATGGCTACATTTGCAAGAAATGCAATTACATCCAGATGAACTCGCAGAGCATAACTGAACATTTGCAGAAGCAACATGATTGCTCCGGAGACGATATGATCACGAAAGTTATACTGCTTGATTGCACCAACGTTCCACAAGTGGATGGCAAGGCGAGGTCGGGGTCGTCGATATCACAGGCTTTAGGGGAGAGAGGTCCAAAACGGGCTAGATTAGCCTTAGATGTGGTTACAGATGCCGAACAAAATCTGGAGGTGTTTGTTCCTAACGAACAGAACGACATAAATCTGGATACAAACATTATACAGTTTATGCGAGATGTTTCGTTCAATGCAAGAGGTTCACCCCCTAGACAGTCGACGATGTCGGTGGCCGATCGTATTACCGAACGCCTGAAAAATGCGTCAGCTCAATCAAGCGGCAACTCATCTGAAAATACATCCAATATAACTTCACCAGAGAAACCCAAGTCAATGGCGGAGCGCCTTTCAGAGCGTTTCAACCGGTTGTCACCTCAAGCGGAGCAGCAGAAACCGGATGAACCGCCAAAGAATGAAAACACTTCTATGGATATATCGAAAGATAACGACGTTGAAGCTGTGGCAAAGAGTCAGGATTCGGACGATGACGTTATAATAATATCTGATGGCGAGGAGGATGCCAAACCCGAGGGTTCTACTCGGGTGGAATCAACCACAACGAATGATAGCAAAGAGCAGAAGGTTTTTCAAAAACAAACAGAAGAAGCCAAGACAAATACAGTCAACACCATAGATGACGACGATGACTGGGAAGATATCGAAACGCCTCCCTCTCCGTCCTGTTTAGAGACCGAGCCCAAAAGTTCTACTTCGGATAACAAGCTGAAGAAAAACAAACGAATTTATGCAACGCTTAGTCGGCTCTACGCGTCGATCGTCCAACCACAGTCGAAAAACAAAACAGAGCCATCTAACAGTAGCACCAGTGGGACTTCCTCTAATCTTGGCAAACCTCAAGATGATAAGGTTGATCATAAGAAAGCGGAAGCAACTGGAATGCAAAGAATCAACAAACTAGGCTTCAGTCGAAAGAATGAGAAGACACTTAAATACCATTGTCTGGTTGAAGGATGCTCTTTCCTTTACGCAGACATTCCGGAGGGGCTAGAAAATCATGTGGTTTTTGAGCATCCATCGTTAATTTGGAACGGATTTTGTCACATTTGTGCCAAGCAAATTACCAATGAAAAAGATATGAAACTCGTGACTGAGCTGAACCACATGCAGGATGTGCACATTAATAAATCCAGTGTGATCTCGATTCCTAGTTCGACTGAAAGCTCATCTGATTCTGTAAAAGAGGTTAAAAGCCGAAGTCTTTTAAAGCCTATTACGCTCAATAAGCCCTTGTCGCCGCCTCCTCTCAAAATAGCAAGTGCAGTGTCCTTAAACAAAGCGTCAGATATTTGGAAACCATTGGGAGTATCTTCCACGCAGGAAACCAAAGATAAAACAAACTTACCGATAGTTATAAAACAAGTATTCTCAGGTGGTTCGCCAGGAATCCTAATACAATCTGGTTCGAATCCGACATCTCCCGCTATGTCGACGTTGAAAATTGCAAAAGTCATGAGTATCGCTGATCCAGCTGCTGTTGGAGACAGTCCGACCAGCGCTCTTACATCAACCCCCAAGGCATCAATAGACTCATCCGGAGAATTGCAGAATCATTTACCAGGAAAGTGTCGGTTGAAGCCTTGGTGCAAAACTTCCTGCACCAAATCGGAACACTCCATTGAAACGCTACTACAAGAAAAAACTCTTTGCGTATTATTCAAGTGTATGGGAAACGACTGTGACTTCATTTCGAACACTTCCCACAAATTCCTGAATCACTCCAGCTACCACTTCAGGCAGCGAAAACCAGACCAGTCATGGCGGGAATGCTGCTACTGCAGTGAGATCGCTCCGAATGCCGGTAGATTAGTGGCGCATGTATTGAAGGAACATGAAAACGAGATCTATCAGTGCGCCTACTGTTTTTATCGGTCATGTGAAGAATACAACGTGATCACACATCAAAAAGTCTATCATGCCGGGAAAGACAAGAATGTGATAGTACTTTTCGGATTGAAACCGCAAAAGCGAAAAGAGATCGAAAATGTCGCGAAAAGTATCTCGGAATTCGTGGAACCTATTCGTTGCAGAGGTAAGTCTTGTTACATTCTTCTTACATGCCTTCTCACTCAATCAGTTATTTTTAAAATCTCAATTTATAAAAAAGCATGGCCTACTTTCTAAATGGCAAAACCTACTTCACTCCACAACGATTACTCCGTGTAAAGTAGTTCCGCTCTTTCAAATCGGCCTCGTGGTAGGTTGCGCCCTCTTCCAGTGCGCTGCCAACTGAAACCTTGGGGTGTCGACGAGAGGACCCGCGGCGAGGCTACTCGGCTTCGGTCGACTGGCGGACGTCGAAACGAACACGGCGGTCTCACTGCCTTTCAGTGCCGTCTACTTCCTGGAAGAAAGACTTCACCCTGTCCAAGTAGATCGATCCTCTTGGGCTTACCATCGACGTCCAGACTGAACGAGTGCTCCCTGCGCTCGAGTGCCTTATAGGGGCCCCCGTAACGACTTCAAAAGGGCATCAGTCCTCATCAGAACATGGTAACAAACTTCAAGTTCCCAAGAGGTGTGGACCACTGGTTGCGCGTGACGAGATGGCGGAGGTGACTTTAATTGGAGCATTGCCTCTCGCAGTAGGCGCAACAATCCGGTCTCTTTTGTCGAGGACTAGGTTGCCAGAGAGTCGAAGGCTCTCCCCGTACACCAGCTTAGCAGGGCTGGCAGCAAACTCTTCGCGGATGGCTATACGGAGGCAAAGCAGAACGAAATGCAAGACCAAGACGGCTCGTCGCATGCCATTATGACTGCCTTCAGCGTCCGGTGCCAATGTTCGAGGATCCCATTGAACTACGGATGGTATGCGGTTGTCCGCTGACGTTTGAATCCCAAGAGCTTTCCGAGCTCCGAGGAGAGAGTAGATTCAAGTTGCAATCCCTGGTCTGGATGATGACGGCGGTAACACCAAAGCGCGGAATTCACTCTCGACACAAGGCCTCAGCATGTGACTGTGCTTGTGCCACCGCGTAAAGCGATCAATGATCGTGAGACGGTACTTGCAGCCGTGCGCGTCTCGTAAAGGGCCTATAATCTCGAGGTGAATAGTGTGGAAGCGCCTTGAGAATACACCAACTTCCTTACACTTTAACATGCGATGCACTCTGGCCCAAAAGTTCACGTCCTTATTCATGGACGGCCAGAGATAGTAGACTAGCCGATTCGTTGCCAAATGCGAGAATGCTCAAGATCGTGCACGGACGAAAAACTTTTTTACGAAAAGCGGCCGGAATATATGGCCTAGGTCTCTTTTCAGAGATCTCGCAGTAGATAGTGGAATGCGAGCCGAAGATAGGGAACTCCTTTAACTTTTATTTGGATTCCGATTGCTGACTCTGAAGAACTGCGTCATCCTTTTCGGCCACAGCGATTGCCGAAAAACCGACTGCGGCTGGGATGTTGATCTCAGATATCCGGGACAAAGCGTCAACGACTAAGTTGTCTTTGTCGGACACATGTTGAATGTCAGATGTGAACCGGCTGATGGAAGTTAAGTGCCGAAGTTGGCGAGGGGACGCTTTGTCGTGTTTTTACCGTAAGGGAAAAGTTAGGAGCTTATGGTCCGTGGACAGGGTGAACGGCCTGCCTTCAAGGGAATATCAGAAGTGTTTGATATTCAGATAAGCGACCAGTAATTCATGATCATAGTCGCTATAATTCCGTTGAGCGGGATTCAACAGTTTTGAGAAGAACCCCGGGGCTTAACAGCTTTGATTCACTCTTTGGTAAAGAGCGCTAATGCTGTGTTTGAGGCATCGGCAAACACGGTTAAAGGTGCATCTTGTTGAGGGAATCCCAAAAGAGTAGCGTCTACCAGCTGCTTATTGGTGGTTTCAAGCGCTTAGACGGTTTCTGGGGATCACACAACTACCCGGCTATCGTTGGTCGTAGGACCAGACAAGAAGGCGTTAAGTAATGCATGGTGGTGAGTGGCTTTGGGCAGGAGAAGTTTCTCATGTCCAAGAACCTTCTAAGATCTTTGACAGTCTTTGGCAGCGGAAAGCTCGCAATCGCTTACACTTTACCTGAATCGGATTGAATGTCGTCAAGGGTGATGGACTCGCCTAGGAATTTCACCTGCTCTTAGAAAAATGTGCATTTGTCAACGTTGACAATAAAGCCATTTTCAAGGAAGCGTTGAAAAATACACTCGAGAGATGTCAAATGCTCAGACTCGGTGAAAGAAGCGATCAGAACGTCATCAAAGTATACGAAACAGAAGTCCAAGTTTTGCGTAGTATTTTCGAGGAAATCTTGAGCTTTCCGGAGGTCTTTAATGCAACTCGATTCGTCAAACCGTTTCCTCAGGAGAACAGCGAACGCGACGTTGATTTGGAGCACAAACGGGCTTCAGTCAGGATAAGGAGACAGCCTTTTCCTGTCCTCCGATCCCGAGCTGAAAGGAATGCTCTCCCCGCTCAAGAACACGATACGGGCCCTCGTATGGAGGCTGCAGCGACTTCCGGACAGCATTCGTCCTGACCAGGACGTGCGTGCACGTGTCCAGCTCCTTGGGCGCACAGGTAGGTGCGGACGAGTGTCGAGTGGGAGGTGTGGGTTTAATGCGGTGAAGATTGTCTTTCAACAGGCACCGCAATCCCGAGTCTGTGAGACCCGATCTCTTGTCGAAGACCGGATCACTTGGGAGCCTTGGGTTCTCCCCGTATACCAGCTCCGCGGGGTTGGCAGCAAATACCCCTCGGCGGGTTGTTTGTAAGACGAGAGGCAAGACCTGAGTCCAGGACGGATCATCGCAAGCCATAATGGCGGCTTTCATGGTCCGGTGCCAACATTGTAGCATCCCATTGGATTGAGGGTGGTAATCCGTAGTTTGCTGACGTTTGAAATCCCAGGAGTTTGCCTAACTCCGAGAAAAGGGTGAACTCAAATTGCGTTCCCTGGTTAGTGATGATCACTGCGGGGGCGCCAAAGCGAGAGATCCATTCTCGACAGAGGGCTTCGGCACAAGATTACACCGTAATGTCCTTGAAAGGTATTGCCTCAGGCCACCACGTGATTATGAGGCAATACTTGAAATCGTGCGAGTCTCGCAAAGGGTCTACGATGTCGAGGTGTATGGTGTGGAACCGCTTGGTAGTGCGGGGGAATGAGCCCACTTCTTTCCTTACATACTTGGTGACCTTACACTTCTGGCATGCGATGCACTCTCTAGCCTAGGAGTTGATGTTCTTTTCCATGGAGGGCCAGAAGTATTTCTCGGTGACTAACCGATTTGTCGTCCTAATGCCTGGATGTGCTACGTGGTGAACCGCGTGGAACACTCCCATGCGAAAGATGGCCGGGGTCCTTTTTCTGAGTATTCGCAGTAGAGAGAGAGGTTCAAGCCGAAGATGGGAAACTGCCGAAATTTGTATTTGGGGTTGGATTTGAGACTCTGAAGTTCTGCGTCATCCTCCTGCGCCTTGGCGGTAGCCGAGAAGTCGAGTGAGGCGGGGATGTTAACTTCGGAGGCACGAGACAAAGCATCAGCCACTATATTGTCCTTGCCGGACACGTGCTGGATGTCTGACGTAAACTGGCTTATAAGGCTCAGGTGTCGAAGCTGAAGAGGGACGCTTTGTCGGGCTTTTGTTTCAAAGCATACGTGAGTGGTTTATGGTCCGTGAACACTGTGAACGGCCTGCCTTCTAGGGAGAAGCGGAAGTATTTGATAATTTGACGTACCCGGCGAGCGATTCTTGATCGTATGTACTGTAGTTCCGTTGAGGGGGGTTAACTGCTCAGAGAAGAAACTCAACGGCTGCCAGACCTAATTCACCTTTTCGTGAAGAGCAGCACCTACTGCGATGTCAGAGGCATTAACAAAAACGGCTAGGGTTGCATCTTGTAGAGGAAATGCCAAGAGTGTAGCGTCGGCCAGTTGTTGACGGGATTTATCAAATGCGCGGACAGCCTCTTCAGACCACACAACCTCTCGTGTGTCCTTTGTTTTGGGGCCAGACAAGTATGCATTCAAAACGGACTGGTGTTGGGTGGCCTTGGCTAGAAAACGACGATAGAAGTTGAGAATGCCCAAGAGCCTCCGCAAATCCTTCACTGTCTTCGGACGCGGGAAGCTTGTAATTGCTTACACCTTGTCCGGATCGGGCTGTATTCCTTCAGGGGAAATGGAGTGGCCGAGGAATCTCACCTGTGTTTGAAGGAATTTGCATTTCTCAGCGTTTAGTACTAACCCGGCCTCAAGGGGGCGTTGAAAAATGCACTCGAGATGGGCTAAGTGCTCAGACTCTGAGGAAGAAGCGACCAAAGCATCATCCAAATATACGAAACAGAAGTCCAGGTTTCGCAGGAACGAGTGGATGAACCTTCGAATGGTTTGCGCACAATCCGAAAGTCATCCGGGTGAACTCGAAGAGTCCAAAGGGTGTGCATATTGCCGTCTTTAGTATGTCTTCTGGAGCTACAGGGATTTGGTGATAGGCCTTGGTTAAATCTAAGGTCGAAATGATACGGCAGTTTGCAAGATGATACGCAAAGTGGTGGATAAGCGGAACAGGATATCGGTCTGGAACAGTCTGTGCGTTTGGCCTTCTATAATCCCCACAGGGGCGTCATTCGCAATTTAGCTTAGGGACCATATGGAGTGGGGAAGACCAACAGCTGTCCGAAGGTCTGCAGATACCATGTTGCATAAGTTGTTCAAACTCTTTTTGTGCAATATCCAGCTTCTGGGGTGGTAAGGGACGCACCTTCGAGAAGTCAGGGGAACCAGTAGTATTAATGTAGTGCTGCACATTGTGCTTCACTGGTTTAGAGAGACTGAATTTTTGGAGGAGTGCCCGAACACGAGAGTCAGTAATGTCCTCCAAAAGTACGGAAAGATTGTTATTAGGAAAAGATTAGATTTGGCCTGACAAATTAAGGTTGGTTGTGGAGTCTATAAGGGACCTGTTCTGCAAGTCCACCAGCAACCCATAGTGACACGAGAAGCCTGCGCCTAGTATGGGGAAGCTGACATTCGCCAGGATGAATCGCCACGAATACGTCCTACGCAAGCCAAGACTCGCGTCCACTTGCCTGTACCCGTAGGTGTTAATACGCGAGGAATTTCCCGCTGCAAGTTTCAAAGGTTGAGGAAATAGCCGATGGTGCCGGGGTACGGGAAGAATCGAAATCTCCGCACCAGTATCTACGAGGTAGTTGCGAATGCTGAGGGGGCCAAAAATCGTTAGGCGACGTTGCGTTCTAGATGGCTGTCGCCAGGGCCCCTTCCCCCCTCCTTCTCCCGCTCCTCTCGTGGCGAGTTCTAAAAAACTGCGGTGTGCGCCGGCGGCCTTATCTATCCGCTCGCATAAACAACATTCCGGCTGTTAACCCTGCTGTGCCACACTATGTTGCTATATGGGAGTAACACATAGAAAGTGAACTCTAAGCTTTCATTAACACCTGTCTGCGTCGTGTCATCGGAGTGCGCAGGCTATCTCAAACGAAAAGCTTGGTCGACGCACAGGCCTGCCATTTGTACGCACTGTGGTCGGAGGATAGAAGTGGCACTTTAAGGAGAGGTGACAATTGCGTTACTAGCTACGCCATGCAGTGGAATGCACTCCCCCAAGATGGCCGACGAGAGGGTCACCACAAGGGCACTTGGCGCAGAACAGTAGAAAAGGAGTGCAAGCGTCGGGGAAGTCTTGGGGATGCTGAAGAGAATTTAAGGTAATCGCTTACGATGGCGCATCGGTATAGTTGACCCACTACACCCCACCAAGGGCAATCATAGTTATGTATATATATGCTTGAACTGACAGTGCCGTGCGCTTTATATCCATTTCCTTGACCTTATGAGTCGACGAGGTGATGATCCCAGGTCCGTAGTTAAGTCGGCAGCTTGTTGGTTACTAAACCTTCTTGGAATCTGGTTGAGGACAACTGATAGTGCGAATATTTCCGGGTCTCTTCTGCTCCATTGCTTTCCAATATCCAGAAGGAGATGATGAGCTTGTTCTGGTCACCAATTTGTTCCGGGGCCCGAGCGCCATTACGCTCCTCACTATGAAAAACAGAAAGGCGTCAGACTCCGGTGGCTTCCCGGCGGAAATTTACAAACTGGTGTCCCGCCAACGGTCGGAATTGCTGTTTGAAGTGTTCAACGCCTGCTTGAAGGAGGGCATTTTTCCTTGTCGCTGGAAAGTGGCCAGACTCGCGTTGACCAGTAATGGTAAAGGAGACCCGGAGCTCCCGTCTGCATTCCGACCGCTGTGTATGCTTGACACGGCCGGAAAAGTGCTCGAGTAGTCCCCCAATGAAGCGATCCGTGCTGCCGGGGACTTATCCGCAAGGCAGTTCGGGTTCAGAACAGGGAGATCTACAGTGGATGCTGTTATGGAGGTCCGTGGATGCGGTTTACCGAGCCGAGGCACACAGCCGCCGTTCTCGACGGATAGTACTCCTCATAACGCTTGATGTCAGAAATGCTTTTAATTCCGTAAGATGGACAGATATGCTAACCACACTAGAAAACTCCTTTCACGTGCCAAGCTATCTCTTGCGGATATTGAGGGATTATCTGAAATATCGCTCCCTGCTCTATGAGACACTAGAGGGCCAAAGGAGGATGGAAATCACGTCGCGAGTGGCTCAGAGATCCATCCTAGGGCCGGACCTCTGGAACGCTTCCTACGATAGTCTACTGAAACTCGATATGTCCGAAGAGTCGCGCCTGGTCGGTTATGCAGACGACGTTACGGCACTTGTTGCCGGACGCACTGTTGATCAGGCGCAAAGCAGACTTGGCATATTGATGCGACGGGTAAGCGGATGGATGACTACTCACGGTTTCAGCCTTGCGCTGAAAAAAACCGAAGTAGTCATCCTGATTAGAAGGAGAATTCCGACCCTGTATCCCATATCGATCGGCGAGTTGACTATAGAGCCAAAACCAGTGGCTAAATACCTTGGTTTAATGCGCGACTCGAAGATGAGCTTCTTCAAGCAAATCAAAGCAGCAGCGGACAGGGCTGCAGCTGGAGTCGCGGCCTTGAGTCAGCTAATGACGAATGTCGGGAGCCCTATATCAACTAGGAGACGTCTCCTTATGGGAGCAACGCAGTCGGTTTTTCTCTATGGTGCGGAGGTATGGGCTGATGCTCTTGACATGGAGGTGCATCGTACATGCCTCGCTCAAGTGCAGAGGCGAGAAGTTTTGAGAGTGGCGTCTACTTATCGCACCGTCTCCGAACCGGTTGTGATGGTGATCGCGGGAGTGATACCAAGGAGCGCATCTACCGCCGTAAGGGCGAAAACTTAAGAGAGGTCGTTGCCCATAAAGAGCGTCAACGCACCCTTACCGATTGGCGACTTTCTTGGCAAAATGAGCCAAGGGGCAAATGGACTGCGCAGATCATCGACAAATTAAACCCGTGGTTGAACAGAACGCACGGTCAGATTGATTACTTAATTACCCAATTTCTGAGTGAGCATGGGGGTTTTCTGTCTTACCTGCACAGAATTGGGAAGGCGCGATCTCCTCATTGTGTGTTCTGCAATGGAGTGGCGGACGACGCTGAACACACGTTTTTCTCTTGCGAGAGGGGGGGACGGCTTGCGTCAGCAACTTTATGCAGACACAGGAGATCTCCCCAGACAACATTGTCAGAGAGATGCTGAAGAGCGCTGGACGCTGGATCGGACGGTAAGGGGTCCCTTGAACAAACAACAACTCGCTTCCTCGCCTCCCCTCCCGTTGGTGAGGTGGTGATTCCCTAACTTGAAGGCTCCGAAACCGGAAGAGCGGGAGGGCTAGTCCGAAGTAATGTGTCAAACGGTTCCAGGCTAGTTCTCTGATGGCAGGGTGGTGTTTAGTTGGTAGTCCGCCAGCGTGCTGTTGCGGGAGCCCAACACTCTGTGCGTAAACCGCAACCAGACAGCCCGTGTTAAACAATGACCGTTCAGGGACCTTCACATCCTACACATCGTTGAAGGAGCAACAGGATAGTTGGCTAACGCAACTTTTATAAAACGCCTCGAATTATGATAATTTCAACCCCCAACGTTTTCCCAAAGTAATTTTCATCTTTCAATCTTATGCATAAACCGCTTTCCTTCCTTCACAGATTGTTCGAAAAGATTTTTCTGTCCCATGGAATTCGCAGGACACTTTTCGGAGCACATTTCTGAGTTTAAAACAACATACTCATGTTTTTTCTGCAAAAGTTGGTATGATCCCGTCGCCATAAAAGATGCCACCTCCCATTTGGAGAAAGTACATAACATTGCACGTTACCAGTGCATCTATTGCAAGTTCGGAGCTTCAGAACGAGATGATATTGATCTTCACATGGCAGACAAGCATCCTGCAAAATTGCTGTTTTGCTGCATCCGAAAAGGGAAGTTAGATGCTTCAATAGAGGTAAATAATCTGGGTTTTCTGTTCATCTAGTCGTGTTGCGTTATGATAAGCATAGAAATTCGGTGAAAGGATGTTAAATTTGGATTGTTTTCGAATTTCCAGGAGAAGGTCTATGCCAATACAGATATTGGAATTATGATAGCGACATTGGATAGTCCTGTGGATGAACAATATCTTCACCGGTGTCCATACAGCGAAGTTGAGTTGAATTCTTTGGGATCGTCGGCTACGGAATTAGCAGCAAAAGAGAAGCAGACACCCCAGACCACGACAAACGCTCCGAATCAGGACACTGAGCCGCCGCCTAGTAAAGTCACAACAGATCCGCAAGTACCTAGCCAGCCTTCAACGCTGAGAATCGAAGCAGTTTCAAGCCTTCATTCGTCGTCGGAAACGCTGACTGTTCCAGAGGCAACGGAGTCGACTGCTGGGGATAGTGGCGAAAATCGAGAGACAACAATCTTAAATGCTGCCGCAGATATTGTTCGCTCCACAGGTGTACCAATTGACGAGCTATTCAAATGCGGCTTTCCAGATTGCGATGTGGTTTCGACAAACTTCAGGACATTTCGCAATCATCTGGGAAATAGCACAAAGCATCATATAAGTGACGGTAGTTACCCATGTTATTACTGCGAAGAGCAGTTCAAAGGAGTTTTGGACTGTGCGAATCACTACTTCAAGCACGAGCGGCATCGATACTTCTGTTTCCTGTGTTTCGAAACAGGCCAGACGGCCGGAGAGCTCGTCGCGCATATTACGCAGTGCCACTCGGTGAAAGCCAAGTCAACGATAGGAACATATGCGCTAATCAAAGGATACATCAATGCCAAAAAAGATTTCTTCTTCGTTTGCCCGAACAGTGTGAAGGCAGCTGACGTAGTGCGCTTCGGTGATCGACTGTTGAAAATGTGGGAACGAAAGAAATGGTCACAAATGAAAAAATCATTCACTGCTGACGAAATAGATCAGCTACCGCGCCAGGCCATCTTCGTTGATGAATTATTCTGTGCGATCTGCCAGTATCGAACAAAAGTTCGAACGAATCTTTACAGGCACCTCCAATTTCATAAAAATGAAATCAATGTTGCGAATATAGACCCAGTCAACCCCGTTCCATGTTTGAATTCTTCAGAGAAACATTTCGATAAAATGACAAACCTGGCGTGTAGCTCTCATGCGAACAAGCCTCCGCCTCCTGCTACTGCCGGACCAGGTACAACAGGCGGTGCTCTCCTAAGTGCCGCGAACCTGGAAAGCGCTGATTCGCCGAATGCCCGACGAGTGGCACGGATCTTGCCAGATTTTGTACCAATTAAAAGTAGGTATACGTGCGGAGTGCCCCACTGTGTGCACACGATTACGAACCAACTTGCATTAAGAAAGCATTTAAATGTGGTCCATTGGAACGAAAAGAGCTACACGTGTCCGCATTGTAACGTTGTGATCTGCGCCAATAAAATATGCATTGATAAGATATTTACTCATTTGAAGTACCACGACACAGATTTGTATCAGTGCCTCTCCTGCGGCTACTTACACTTCAATAGGTCTGTGATCCAGAAGCACCTGACGGAACACAGTGGCGAAAATATGTCCTACAAAATTATTAAACGCTGGGAGGGAGGTGTTCAAACGACTCTGGCTAAAAAGACGTCACCCTTGGAAGGCTCGAGTCCAACACATACAGGGGACACGTCGAAATCGAACAGCAGTGGTGCAGCAATGAAATGGCAATGCATGCTATGCAAAACTAAGACTTCTACCCAAGGTCAAATGTCGGCCCATATCCTGGTATCACACAATTTGAAGTATCGATACAAATGCAGCAAATGCACTTTTGGTGGGGTCACCATACCAGCAATCAGCGAACATGCTCAAAAGAGACACGCCAATGCAATGGTGGAGGTCGTGTGCTTCTACATTAAGCTAACTGATGAGGATATAGTGCAAGCGAAGACAATTGACACCACGCCCCTATGGCGGCGAGATCCAAACAAAGTTAGAAACATCCGCGGTATTTTGATGGAAGAAGAGCCTGCGTCAAGTTACCCAGTTGAAACTGCGCCTGCAGTGGAAACTGATGAAACATTGCTTTCTGCTGAAATCGAAGGGACACAGACCGCAAGCGCTGAAGCCACTAAAAATTCGGTTACACAGCTTTCCCAGGTGTGTCATATATGCACTTACGTCGCACCAAATATGGGCGATCTTCATTCCCATCTTGCTGAATACCATCCCAAAGAGGCAGAATCTAAGGATTATTTGAATTATCTATTCAAGTTTGTATGTTATCATTGTAAGACCACGCATCAGACCATGAAGGACTATCGGCAGCACTGGGACTGGGTTCATAAATTCGATCCATCAAATTCCCCGGTTGATCCCGCTAATGCACAAAACGAGGGCCTGGCACCGTTATTCACAGTTTTGAAACGCCTCCAATGCCTTAAGTGCGGTCAAAAGAATGATTACCGAGAGCTTGGAATTCACCATTTCCTGGAGCACCCGAAAGAACCGTTTGCTACTTGCGAGGTGGAAAATGCCCGAAGATGCAGTCATTGCTCATTCGTTTATGAGTCTGACATGGCTGAACTTTCTAAGCATTACGAGGTGGAGCATAAACCAGCCCAAGAAGAATCGCCAATACCACTTCCACCATCCAAACCATTTGGCCAACACTACCTGCAATCTCTCGCGGGCTTAGGGAGCGCATTGCAATGTTTCAAGTGTAATATTTGCCACATCATCCTAAACGACATGGACGCTTGCAACCTGCACTGCGCCAGTCAACATAATATCACTCAAAACGCGCCATGCACTGTTATGCAGGGGACAATCTACAAGTGCCCCACTTGCCAATTTTGCTCACCGGCGGAGAAGACCGTCACCAACCATATTTCGAACAAGCTGAAGAATGACAATTTTTCGGTTCACAAGAGCATTACAAAACCTGCTGGGATTAGCGAGAACGACTGGCCTTTTGCGATGCTGGAGGTGATCTTCCCGAACGGGTTTGTTGTCGAAAAGTTCCGATTGCTGGGCACACATCCACTCGGAAAACTGGACGCAGGGGAGGAAGTAGGAGATTCGCCGAACTCGACTGGGGTAATCGACATCAGCGAGGATGATGACTCGCTAACGCCAAGCCAAGCGAATCGTCGTTCTATGAAAAAAGTGACTTCAAAGCGTGCGACCGTTGATCAATTCGACTCCGATGAAGAATACTTGCCTTCAGGATCGAAGAAGATCTGCAAACCGTCCTCAACCCGAACATCAATCGATAGCGAACAGAAAACCACCTCCGAATCAGACAAGCCAGTTGAACCGTACAGTTTCTATGGAGAAAAACGAGCGAGTATTGACCTCGGTAGTATTATAGCGAACGTTATCATCGACGGAGTTAAAGTAATGATTCCAGCACAAGACTTCCTCAAAACAATTAAAAAAGACATTACCTTGAAATTACAGAAAGTGGATGCTGCCCCGAGCTGCTCTCCGAAAGGCCACCCGGCAGAGTCGACAAACGAAGGGGACGGAGCTAGTCCCATGGAAATCGATGAATCGATGGCAACGAGTACAAGGCAAGGAGGCAAGGAGACTTCTCAGAACGAAGATATCGCCGACGAGAAACTCACGAATTGAAGGGCTGGAAAAAGTAACGAGCGTTTAAGATGCCACATATCAGTTTGGGCTGCACTTAGGGCTAATAGAGAAGATCCATTCACATTTACGTGCTTTCTATGCAGGTCTAACTGCTGTGCTAAGTTTGAATTTCACGTGTTGCTAGCAATTCCCTTCGATAGTTTTGGGTGTTAAGTTTCCTTCTTACGCACTTTGGAGAGTCAGCAACGTTTACTTTGTCACAACTATTTTTAAACAATTCAAACTGAAGCAAACAAATGGCAATTGTACTCGTATTGGTGTGATATAGCCCCACAAACATGTAAATATCCAATTTATCCACAAAGCCTTAGTTTACTACTCACTATCACTTTGGAGTGACTGAAAACAACTCCGTTCTGCTAATTTGAAGAGCACCCAGAGCACTTAGTATTCTTTGTAAATTATCGATTTTTTGTAATTTCCTTTGTATCCTGAAATCATTTTATTTCTTGGCAATTTCCAACTAAAAGCAATTTTCTGTCGTAGGAATTTTACTTAGCGTAGAAATATGGTTGGTTGTAGCGTTCCAATGTTAAGAGCTAAACGGAAAAGACCTAGAGGAAGTGATTAGAATTTGAAGTGTATATCGCTTCGTGATGAATCTGAAGTCTGAGTAATACGACGGGAGGAAGACGCTGGTGTCATTAGATAATCTGAAGGACTGTATGTAATTAATTCGTATATATATACGCTAGAATGTATCGTTATCCATTGTTTTTGTAAGCATATTACATTTTATGTTATATTTTATGTAAATAAAATCAAATGAATTTGTTCATGGTATATTTGAAGTCAAGGAAGGCGTTTAATTTGCAAGGATAATTCGCCGGGAGTTCTTTCTTAATGAACAACTGCAAACCAAGAAGAATAGAGGCGGGTCTCCCGCGGGACAAACTATGTCAACTGGTCCTCCCAAGTTTAGGGTTGGGTAAGACTAACAAGCCGATAAGCGTCCAAGGTGAGGCTCTCCAGTGACTGCGAGTCCGACTCGCTAGCAGGCTCTGACGGGACTGTTGAGAGCTCAGTTTCGCTTGACGCAATCCGCGGTTCGATCGCTCTGCGCAAGCAGAACAAGAAGTTGATGAAGAAGCTCGAGGAAGCCCTCGAGAATAACCGCACCTCACGGCAGTCATCAAGTCGCTCAAAGCGATGATAGCCCGTTCCTTCGGGGCATCCAGCCCCCCTTCGGCACCAACCGCGCCAACTACACCAACCGAGGTGATGGACACCACCGTCCACACCGTCCAGCGGTGCCACTCGCCCTACCGTCTGGGTCCCACCCCGAGGTCTACCCCACACTCAGCGAAGCGAAAAAGTTGCATCCCACCAGCACAGCCAAGCAGCCACCATCAAAGCAACCGCAACCTTAACAGCCGAAACCAGCCTCATCCAAAAAGGAGGTAAATCGAAGAATACCCCCACTCCTGGTAGTCGAGAACTCGGTTGCCTTCAAAGGTATAAAAGTAACTATGTTCCGTGCACTCCCTAATAACTACCTGATCAAGAAATCAGCTAGTTCACACCAAATCATTACCAGAACGCCGGAAGATTACTCGACCGCAAAACAAATCCTCGTGGAGAACAAGAATAAGTTCTTCACGTACACCCTCCCGTCTGAGAAGACGACCAGCCTCATCCTCCGAGGCCTTGATACGACGTTCACCCCTCAAGAGATCGTCGAAGAATTGAAGGCTCAGGGAGTCTCAAGCACCCTGAGCGCAAAACCCTTTGGCACGACCTGGGCAAAGACAAACAACATCAACCTCGACTTGTGGTTGGTGACTTTTGACGCGACCTTTACCGAGAAGCAGCTGCGCGAGGTGAAAGCCATCCAGCACATGATTGTTCGATTCGAACAAATCAAAAACAAACAAATGCTACAGTGCAAAAATTGCCAGCGCATCGGATACGCGGCAACCAACTGCCACCCCGCTTACAGGTGCGTTAAGTGCGACCGGTTACACGGCCCTGACGAATGCGACAAAACATTCGAAGAGGCACCGAAGTGCGTTAACTGCGGGGCAACGACCACCACCGCCAACTAGAGAAAGTGCCCACGGTTTGTCCAGATGGTGGCAAGGAGAAACGCACAAAAGCGTTCGCCTCCTACCCGCCCTCTTCCTACAACTACCTCCCGCCCCGCTGGTCCTCCTATCACAAACCCCGCCTTCACCCATCCGCTTGTGTTCATCGCCGACGCCGCACGAAGCGGAACCTCTTCCCGGTCACCCACCCGCGTGAACTAACCCACCACCATCTTCAATCCAGACTTCCTTGAGTTTGCCAGGAAATCGAAAGAATCCCTGCAAATGTTCAACTCAATGGTCGGTATCTTGGTATCCATTAATGGACGTCAGGATTATCGAGTTGAACATTAATTCAATCATCGGCCGAGCCCGCTGACATAAGTTCGAGATTTTCCTTGTCGAGCACAAATCCAATAAAGTTCTCCTATGTGAAACTTGCTTGAACTATAGATACAATCCTTCCTTTTCCAACTTCAGCCTCTTCCGGACTGACCGACCTCAAACAATCCTCATCGCCGCAGCACATGTGGCGGAACGGCCGTCCTCATCTCCGATAAATTCCAAGTCACGCAAATCCACTCACCTTCAAACCTATCGAAACCACCCTAATCTCCTTCGAATCCCAATGAACCTCGGTCTTCGTCACCTCTGTTTACTGTCCTAACTAGTCCTTCGACCCCCATGACTTTCTCCGCACCAAGTCCCTCTGCACGTCCCAACACCACTCTCCCGGTAAACAATGGTTCCTGATTATCGGATCGGAGATCTCAATGCCAGACATCCGTCCTGGTTCGATGCACGGTCGAACCAGAACGGGCACCAGCTCCACCTTTTCCTCACAACCTCAAATCCCACCATCAACCTAGCCCATTTCAGCCCGGCCCTTTCAACCTACAACAGATCGCACTATCATTCCTACCTAGACCACTTCCTGATTAGCAGTAACCTGAATGTTATTCCCAACCCAAACACCTTCCTCGAAACGGTCCCCATAATCCTCCGCATCAAACTCCCGGACAGAGTCGTTTGGTCCACGCCACCTTCAGTTCCCGACTTCCAACGCGAAAACTGGAAACACATCAACTTGGCCCTCAACACCAAACTTCAACTTCTACTCCCATCCAACTGTACAGTTCTCAACGACTCCATTGACATAACCGCCCGTCAATACACCGAAGCAATTTGGTAAGTATGTGACGAACTGATCCTATCCCGTCCCTTGAACTACCGCAACCTAATCACCCTGCCCGACGACATCCTGACCGATATCCACTATAAAAAGACCCTCAGGTGGGGATTATTTAGAAATAGATACTCTCCGCAGTCCTCTCACCTCCTCTCCGAAATCCGCGAACTGGAAAAGTCCATCCGCGAAAGAATCTTATACACCCAATATCTCCACAGCCGCCTCTCCAACACCGAACTGAACCCTGGTACATACAGGGAACTCAGGAAAACCTGCACGGGTTTAAGCAAATCAGTCCAACAAAACCCAATCCTATCCCAAAACATCCCACCCACAGAAAAAGTGAACGTCCTCGCTCACCACTTCCTCCAAGCCCACCACTGCACCCTCCACTTCCGTAAACCAAGTTTCGGCAACGAGGCAAGCGGAAAGATCTCTCAACTCCTAGCCCATCCCTGCTACCTCATTCTCCAACCCACACAAAATCCCTTCACCCACGCCCTCGCCGACCCAAGTCAACAAGAAAATATCCTCCCGATCCACTTTGTCAGTCCAGACTCCGTCAGGGCGGCCGTTGCCGCCTCCAAAAACAAAAAATCAGTTGGACTTGACAAAATTCCCTACATTGTTCTCAAGAAATTCGCCCCAAGCATCGCTCCCATTATGTCCGCCATCATCAACCACTGCCTTATCAACGTCTGCTTCCCAACAGATTGGAAGTGCTCGAATTGTTCCTATCCCAAAAAAGAACCAAAATCCTCTAAATCTCGATAGCTACAGGCCTATCTCAATCCTCTCATCCTCCGCCAAGATATTCAAGCGGATCATCAAAGTCATTATCGACGAGCTCTGTGACTCCAACCATTCACTCCCACAATTCCAATTCGCCAACCAACCCAAACACTCGGTTGAGCATGCACCCCCCGTGCTCAAATCGGACGTCCTCCTCGGCCTCAACCGGAATGCACCGTCCATAGCCTGCCTCCTCGACATAAAGAAAGCTTTCGACTACGTATGGCAATATGGTCTCGCATATAAGCTTTCCGAGGCAAGTTTAGAAATTTAAGCCTTATAAACGTTCACGCCTCTACAGAGGAGAAGAATATCTTCTACGAGGCAGTTTAGCGGACCCTCGAAGCCTGTCCCAAGTATGATATCAAAATCATACTTGCAGATTTCAACAGTCAAGTAGGGACGGAGCCCGTTTTCAGGCGATACATCGGCTCCCATAGCTTACATAGGGATACCAATGATAACGGATTGGGCATTATCTAGGTAGCAATATCGCACGAAATGGTTATTTTAAGTACCTGGTTTGCGCGGAAAGTGGGTCACAAACCTACGTGGGTCTCTCCAGACGGGACCACTTTCAACCAAATTGACCACGTGCTGATTGAACGCCGCCACCTCTCAGCCTTGATGAATGTCGGAACATATAGGGGGGCAAATATAGACTCGGACCACTATCTCGTTGGCATGGGGTTCGGGGGTCGAATTACGACACCACCTACAATCCCCTCAACAGAGTCAACAGAGGCCCTGGAAATGAAGCATCAACAAATGATCTTCACAACCACCTGAAGAACGTTATCATTGATACGGTCACAATCATACTTGGCCCCAGCCTCAAAAGGAGTCGAAAAAGCTGGTTTGACGATGAATGTAAGCTAGCAACGGAACGGAAGAATGCGGCATATCGAGTAATGTTGCATTCTCAAAGAACGCGGGCACGCGCAGAGACTTATCACGAACTCCGGCGATAGGAGAAGCGACTTCACAGACGGAAAAAGTAAACCTGGGAGGACCAACAGGTCTGTGAACTTAAAAAGTTCGGGGAGTAACCGCACGAGGCGCGGAAGTTTTACCAACAAGTCAGCAGGATGAAACCTCATACACCTCGATGCTCGTCATGTCGAGACAAAGAGGGAGATCTGATTTCCGACAGAATGGGGATATTGGAGCGATGAGTTGAGTACTTTGATGAGCTACTGAACAACCAGAACATCGGTAAGTTGGGGGTCCCGCCTAAGGTGGAGCGATGGCGTAGGTCAGGACGCCAGACAGCTTTTAGGGATATCGAATTGGTGGACCTCAGCGCTAAACCGGGATGTCTAGAGTTCCTTATTAAGGCAGGCCTAGACCGGATACCGGTTGTTGCACCGTTGATGATGATGAATATGGGAAATGTTTCCACTTTTCATGGGACAGGGTCAGGCTCAATAGTCGATCTAACATATGTGAGTACCACATTGGCGAGGAGAATGGTATGGTTTGTCAGTGAGCATTATACTCACAGCGACCACCAGGCGATTTTCCTCCAGATCGAATATGGGCATACGGCGATGTGCGTTCCCGCGGAGCTGAAAACCAGGGTTGGTCCTTGAAAAAGTTTAAAGAGGATGCATTCATTTTGGTAGGCCAAAATCCCGGTGGTGCGGCTACAGAAAAGGTAGAGCAAATGATGGGACGCATAACGAGAGCATGCGACGCTACTATGCCGAGGCGACGAAGTAGGCTTAAGCAGGCTTTATGGACCAGCAAGCGAGAATACTTCAAGGAACTTTGCGCAGAGGCAGACCGAAGTCCCCGGGGAACAGCGTACACAGTGGTTATGAAGAAGATAAGAGGGCGAACACCACAATTGACCTGCCCGCATCTTCTGCTCGATATCGTGATGGCGCTTCTCCCTCCGGATATAAGGGAGCGCGAACAACACAAGCAAACATTGGACGTCTACACCATACCTGCGGTAACTGAGAAGGAACTTGCGCGAATTTGTTGGAGAATTGGTGATAACAAAGCATTCGGCCTAGATGCTGTTCCCAATAGAGCTGTTAAACTCTCTGTTAAGATCAGACCCGACTGGTTTACCAGCGTATTTGAACCATGCATGGTGGAAGGAGTTTTTCCCGACCGGTGGAAGAGGCAAAAACTAGTTTTGCTCCCGAAGCCGAATAAGCATCCAGGACACCCATCATCATATCGATCGATTTGCCTCATCGACATGGTAGGAAAGGTGCTAGAAAGGGCCATTTACA
The DNA here is from genome assembly GCF_905115235.1 of Hermetia illucens. Taxonomy (NCBI): domain Eukaryota; kingdom Metazoa; phylum Arthropoda; class Insecta; order Diptera; family Stratiomyidae; genus Hermetia; species Hermetia illucens. Next base: position 11,172,623 of record NC_051852.1, read on the forward strand.
ATATACTGCTCCCTGTCATTGAATATAAGGATGGACTATTGGAGCGACAATTTGGATTTCGAAAAACCCACTCAACGATCGACGCCGTAGACGTTGCTTTGTAGCTGGCTCGAGACGCGATGTCGTCTAAAAAGGGCTGGGCCATGCTGATGTTGGACATCAAAAATGCGTTCAATCCCGCTAGTTGGGAGTGGATAAAAAGCTCACTGGCTAAAACGGGCGTCCCTAGTTATTTGACTAAGCTTCTCGAAAGTTATCTTTCGGAGAGGACACTTTAGTACGACACGGATGAGGGATCCAAGCAGTACACCGTTACCGCAGGAGTACCACAGGGCCCAGTGTTGGGTCCTCTCCTGTGGAACGTCATCTACAATGGGGTTCTTGTCTTTCCCGTGCCCAATTAGACCACGATAATCGATTTTGCAGATAATCTAGCTGTGGTTGTCGTCGCGAAAGAAGCTGAAGACGTTAAGATGTGCGCTAAAGAAACCATTAGCGCCATAAAAGCGTGGCTGGAGATGGTTCAGATTGACTTTACGGAACAAAAGACGGAGGTGGTCTTGATTTCCAATCGTAGAAAGAGGAATACGGTTAATATTCGTGTTGGTGGTCACGTCATCACTTCGAAACCGGTTATCAAATACCTAGGGGTGATGATTGACGCTAAAATCAATTTCAGGGATATCTGGACTATGCCTGTGAGAAAGCGGCAAATACCAGCGTATCATTAGCGCGGATGATGCCTAACCTTGGAGGCCCAAGATACAGTCGCAGATTACTTGTGGCCGGAGTGGTTCGCTCCTCACCATTATACACGGCATCAGTTTGGGAGGAAGCACTAGCGTGTGAGGGTAATCGTAGGAAGGTAAATATGACTTACCGTTTAGTGGCGCTAAGGGTGTGCAGCGCCTTCAGAACAATATCAGGCGAGGCTGCGTCTGTTATTGCCGGAATGAACCCGATAGACATTCTGGCACGCTGCCTATACGAGACAAGGAAAATGAATCCTCCTGGAAAGGATGCAGAATATGGAAAGGTGGAAGGCGGGAGTCGCTGGAAAAGTGGCAGAAACAGTGGGACGACTCGCAGAGGGGTCGCTGTACCCACACTTTGATTCCACGAATTGAGGAGTGGATCCAGCGACGACACCGCGAGATTAACTACATCTCACGCAAATCCTGTCAGGACATGGTGGTTACAGGAAGTACGTGCACCAATTCAGGCTGGATGATTCTCCCTTGTGTCCTGAATGTGGTTGCACACCTGAGGACCCGGAGCATGTTATGTTCCACTGTCCACGATTTTTCTCAGAAAGGAGGAGTCTGGAAGACCCCCTGAAAACCAACCTAAGCCCGTAGAACATCGTCGGGGAAATGTTGAAGTCGGAGGAAAACTGGTGTGCGGTGAACTCCGCAATCAAAAGAATACAGGAGGAACTTGGAAGAGCGGAGCGCGCAAGGAGGACGCGAAGAACGGAAGGCATGGTCGCTTAAAGCTCAGTCCACCCCGCGAAGTAATGCTCTGCGGCGGTTCCGCGGGGAAGGAGGAAGAAGAAAATGGGGGTGGTTTTAGTGGGTAAGAATCCCACATGCTGCTGCAACCTGGCGCGGCAGTGTCTTTGTAAGATTTCCACCTCCATCCATTAAAAGAAAAAAAAACAAAAGACAAATAGACGGACAAACAGACATCGACTCTAACGATTCTAATAATTCTAAAAAAACGATCATTTTATCTTCAAGTCCTTTGGATATCTTTTGCTGACAGAGGTGAGTGGCTACAAATCTAGAAAAATAGTGAATCCTTCCCAGTTTGAGTAACGAACTTCAATGATTTTTACCGGCAACAGATAAGATTGTTATCTGATGCAAAAGGGATAAAACAGATTTTTTTACTATTTTGAATTCCTAAGTGGTATACATAGGAGGTCGAAGAAGGGTTTCTTGTTACATACACTGGTGGTGGTGTCAGTGATAAGGGCTTCGTTTAGAGAGTGTGAAAAATATGTAGTATGATGGCGCAAAGGTTTACTTACTTGCTACCTACATACTTGACACTAAGTAATCTATTTTGGTTCCTGTATACACATTGACCAAAGCAAACATATCTCACACTTCAAACGATCGTTCCATTTGATCAAACAAAGAAAAGATATTCAGATATTTCCGAAAAATTATATAAAATATGTTTTTGTATAGAGTACGTAGATTTATTGTGGATCTAAATGAATTTACGTTAACATTAGAAATTTGAGATGTGTTTAGAATGCATCGTTGAAAGATGAGATATTGCCGAAAAGTGTGGTTTTGAAATTGTTGTGAATTATGCGTCTGCTAGCCAAGATCTTATTTCAAAAATTGCTTCGTTTGCGAGGACTTCGAACTTCTCAATATCTTGTGTCAAGATAGTCACTCCGATTTCGTCTGCGAGGTCAATGATTGTCACTCCTTTGGGTAGTGCAGCTCTAAAATTCCGTCATACATTATTAACCACAGTAGAGGACCGAGGACAGATCCTTGTGGAACCCTGTAAACTCTATACGTCTTTGGTCCATCGTACGAATCGGAACCCAAAAGCTTCTCCCTGAGGAATTCTATGACTATGCGCATCAGATATTTGGGAGCGCCCAATTTGACTAAACCTGCAATTCTTTTGTTCCATTGCATTGCAGTATTAAAGGCATCACCGTACTGGTCGCATTGACAGTAGATTTTGCCTTTCGGAATCCGAATTTCAACCACAACCACTACCGGAGCTCTATTCGAAATGCCATCTTAGCTTTGGGCTTTATTTTTGACAGTTTCCTTCATGGATTTCTGGTCTTCTTCAGTAGTTACCTGGGGAGTTTCATCGAAATCAGTAGGAAGATAGGCAGTAGGAAGATTCCAATTATTTGATACTTGTGAAAAGAGGGTCGTTGCCGATTTCGTTGTTGGATTATCGGTCCAGTCCGAGACTTCTGTTGTGGCTTCGTAATTTCGGTTTGCCGTGTAGGGTTGTCAGCCCTACCTAACCACCAACCTGAAGGACCAGTTGGTACAATTTATCCCGTTTTTAGGCGCGGCAGTCTCGCCTTAATTCTTCTCCGTCCGTCTCCGTTCGTTAAGAAAGAGCTCTCAGCGGTCACCACGCTCTGGGACCTATACTACCCTTTGACCACTTCTATCCCTTATTTTCAACAAAAGCCGCGAAGAGAATTATTTTTCCGGCTTGTGAAAAGAGGCTCTCATCATCCTCATTCACAAAAGTAACGATCATATGCTTGGCTGGAACTACTGTCCCATTTCTCTCCGGTTCCAAAATCTTGGAAAGATATGTCAGTGACTGGTTGTCCGCCCACTTTGGCCACCAAATAGTAAAAGAGCAACACAGCTTGGTTAAGAGTGAGTTCACTCCTTCCAACTTTGAGACCGTTGATAATTTCTCCTATCTAGGGTCGAAATCACAACCGATAACAGTTACGACGATGAAATCCGCGCACGGTTGTTGGCAGCCAGCTGAGCTTATTTCAACTTACAAAACCTGTTTCCCTCGAAACGTCTCACCATTAAACCTCTTACTGTACAAGACAATGATCTTGCAGTCCTCATGTATTCCTCGGAGACTTGGGTTCTTAGCAAGAACAATTGCGAACTCTTGGCCGCGTTCGAGAGAAGAATCCTCCGAAGAATTTTTGGCCCCCTATATGAGGTTGGACGATTCCGTAGCCTACATAACGACGAAATCTATGAGTGATACCATGACCGCCAGATTACGGTAGGCGGGTTAAGTGACCGTATGGATGAAGATGATCCAACCCGGAAAGACTATTAGGGAAATATCTACGGTAGAAATAGAAGACGAGGCAGACCCTGCCTGAGATGGAGCGATGGCGTAGGTCAGGACGCCAGACAGCTTTTGGGGACATCGAATTGGTGGACCTCGGCGCAAAACCGGGATGTCTGGAGTTCCTTATTAAGGAAGGCCTAGATGGGATACCGGTTGTTGCGCCGTGATGATGATGATGTTGATGGCTAAACAGGATGTCCCTTTTTACTTAGCTCGGATTATCGAGAGTTGCCTTTCGGAGAGGCTTCTTTGGAACGAGACGGACGACGGACCGAAGGAATATATTGTGATAGCTGGTGTTTCCCAAGGCTCCGTATTGGGGCCCCTGTTGCGGAACATAATGTATGACGGAGTGCTCGGCCTCACGTACCAAGGGAGGCAACATTGATTGGTTTTGCAGACGACCTGGCAGTGGTAGTTTGCGGAAGACCACCAGAACGTGGAACTACATGCAAGTGAAACCATTTATGCTATCAAAGCATGGCTCCAAATGGTGAAATTGGACCTGGCGAAGACGGACCATCTCCGTATTACCAATTACAAGAAAAACAACTCTGTCAAAATCCGCGTTGGTAATCACGAGGTCATTTCAAAATCGATCATAAGATACCTGGGGGTAATGATTGATGCTAAGTTGAGCTTCAAGGGGCAGCTGAACTATGCTCGCTAAAAGGCAGCAAAGGATGATGCCGAAAATTGGAGGGCCAAAATCTAGTCGCCGGCTGCTTATCGCAGGAGTGGTGAAATCCATCCTGCTATACGCGGCTCTAGTCTGGGCGTGCGCATTGAATAACACAGCGAACCAAAGACGGGTAAGTTCGGCATCCCGGCCAATCGCGCTGAGGGTGTGTAGTGCATATAGAACGTTATCAGGTGTCTCTACCAGAGAAGAAGGGTGAATCCGACCGAAGTGACTGCGGGCTTCCTAAAAGCCACTAGGAAGGAGCTGTACAGGAGATAACAGCACCGATGGGATAATTCCGAAAAGGGCCGCTAGACCCATACTCTGATCCCGTGTATTGAGAGATGGGTCGAGTGCAAGCATGGAGAATTAAATTACCACCTAACGCAGTTCCTTATGGAACGCGGTGGATACAGAAAGTACTTGCATCGTTTCGGATTGAATGAGTCTCTAGACTGTCCCGAATGCGCCGCTACAACCGAGGACCCGAAGCATGTTATGTTCCTCTATCCGAGATTCGTGAATGAAAGAAGGAGGTTAAGCGATGCCCTCAACGTAGTTATTGGACCCCATAATATCGAGGAGGATCTCATTACAAAAGTTATATTGTTAGATAGCATCATCTAACCTTAGCGCTCTTCTTAGTGGAAGTTACAGCGCCAGTTGTCGATGCCGACGCCGACTATCGGGCTAGATTTGGGCTGGCTTTTGGTGTAATTATGCCAAGAAAAGATAACATCTAAGTAAAGTAATGTTCGTTCGTAGAAATCACGATTTATTATCTTATATTCTTATGGGACCTTTTGTTTTTTTCTCCTTTTGCATGTAAAGTTCATTCCTTCTTCATTGATACTTATTTGGTGCTGTCGTATCCTTTACGTTTTGAATATAATAAATGCATGCCAAGTTATTCTAGCAATAAGTAATATAATATTTGACACTATGAGCTGCTGAACGTTAATATTTAATGTTGATGATATAATGTCATATGTACGGTTAAGGTGATGAAAGATAATGTTTGTGATATCACCTTTTTCAAAAAGTGATATGATATCACATCAGCTACTAAGGTAATGCTTTGCGCAACTCTACATCCCATCGTCCTCCAAGAGGGTTGGGCTGCAGATTTACAATGATGACATCAAAAGACACCATAGTTTCAGAACGGGTGGACCGCCACAAGTTTTCGTTAGGTTTTGGTCAATACAAGAAAATATGTTACACACTCAACCTTCATGACTTCTGGTTACAAAATGTTCGCTAAATATTTGCAAAACAGCATAAGCTGGATACGTCTAAGTTGAAAAACATCTCATATTTCCAACGATCGAGTAATCGGGGGCAATCGAATCGAGTCTGCAACCCAATTAACGCTGACAATATATGATCGGGAAATTAGTTAGCAATAAAAATTATTTAAAAAGAAAAGTTTGATTTAATTTTTCCGCATAACTAAAGCAATGCTTCCAATAAATAATTTCAAAAGCCTCTAGTAAGGGCTGGTTGTTTATGAAGGTAACATGAAACTATGTAGATATAGCGAAAGGGTTGCACCACATAGTTCCTGATGGTTATGGGTTATGTAAGTGCATATTAACGAATGTAATTAAAATTTTCGTCCACTACTTGCAAAACCAAAGCAACTCAAGAAGGTTCCATTTGGATAGAATACCCAAACCATCGTGTATAATTATTTACAAAATACATAAAGAGTTCTAGTGCTGAAAAAAACCCATATGAGTACATATCACTACGCGTGAGTAAATCTTCCATCCAATTTCATGCACATGTCCGTTCCGAACCTCAATATGAAATATAAACACAAATATGTATGTTCTGCTGACCTAACCGATTTAGCAACCTATAAAAGACTTAAGAACGCCGAATCCTTCACAGTTTAAATGAAGAACTTCAACACGATTCATACTAGCAACAGAAAAAGATTGTTATCTGATACAAAAGCGGTAAAAAAGATTTTTGTTAGTTCAAGTGCCGAAGTGATATATGTAGGACGCCCAAGAGGGGTTTCCTATTACATGGAGTGAATATTGTGTCTAGTGATAAAGGCTTGGTTCCGAAAGTGTGAGAAATATGTTGTATTATGGCGCAAAGATATTGCGGGTTGACCACCACCGTTTTGGATTAAGTAAGTGAGATATTTTTATGCTAGACTATAATATGATAGAAGTAAAGATAAGACGAGAAGATATTAACCAATATGTGACCGATCGGGATTTTCCCTGTCTGATTGTGTTGATGATCATACCTAGTCCTGGAGACAGAGTTCTGAAGGGAGTCCTTTTTGGGGTAGTTGATGATTATTGTATAAGAATTGGTATTGCAGGAATGATACCGCGTTGTAAGGCGGTGATACTGCTTCAAATTGATCGTTGGAAATTAGTCTGGAAGTGTTTGATTAGGCGACATACGATTATAAGCCAGTCTAGTCGTCTAGCCAGAGCAAAGAAATTATAATTTTCCTTAACAGAACCACATCCTATGATATAAATTATAAGAAAGTTTACTTTCAATACAGAACCGAACAATATGGGCTCAAATTAACCTTGAAGGGATATCATGTTTCAAAAAGATATTGAAATCATTACAAAATATGAGCTCAGATTGAGGTCGATGAGTACCTCTTAGAGTAAACATCGAGCGAAATATTTTGAAACCTTCTATTTGGAATATATGTGCATACCAAGTGGTGAATGGAACCATAAAAGACCCTTCGGAACGTGTGGTCTGGAAGTGTTTTTTTTTCATTCTTTATACACATAGAATCCATCAGAATAATAAATAATATCTCGATAGCCACAAACATAGTGTTGCTTTCAATCCCATTTGAGGGGGTCCGTGGTTATTTACTTTATTAATCTTTTTTTCACATTTTTGTGTATATGCATATATCTTAAATGTTTTTATGTTATTTTTTAATAATGGAAATATGCAATTTCTAAAGGAACCATCCTCTGCATACATATTTATGTTACCAGGTAACCATTCAACTTTGAGAATGTTAATTATATAATTTCTAAATTTGATTGGATGACATTTAAAAATTTAAATTAAATTACCATAAATTTAAAAATAAATAAATAATAATTCAAAGAGTGTTAAATCAAATAAATAACCGGAATATTTCCAAAACGCTCAACGATTTTCAAGCAGGAATTTTTCTTATTAATTAAAATAAAATAAATAAATAAAATAAGAAATGTAATCAATTGGTAATGTCAAAATGAAGTTAGAAACCCATATCTGAATACGAAAATTTTTAAAGTTTCCTGAAAACTAAAGAGTAATTAGAATAAAATAATTTTACTGTCTGGTCGACCTACCATACTCGTTATCATTTTGCTGCTATAAATCATTCATAAAAAATCAGTCTTAGTTCCTATCCAGAAGAATGCCTTCAGAGAAACCAATAAAGGATGTTTCATCCTTTCTTAATTAAATTTTAAAAAAAATGTGTTCATTTCAGAAGAAATAATCATTTTAATAATTATTATAGTGAATACCATATCAATTAATCACAACATCTGGTTAGTTTCTTATTCCAAACGTGGAATTTAAGATAGATTCAAAAGAAAGATATCAATTATATATTTATTTGGTCTTTTACGGGGCTTTGAAGCTATGCTATAGGCAAATATGCTTCAAACATTTATTGCAGAGTATGCTGTGAACGTTTGCGTTCGTCACGTACATGCCCATACAGCAAAGAGCTCTTGTTGAAAGTTTTGTGTAAAATAAAAAAATACAACCATTAAATTGCAATTATATAGACGATGGTGCAGATCATGATCCTGGAAAGTTTGGTGGAAATGCTACTATTATTATGCATGGTGCTATGGTGTATCGTTTATGATGGTACACATTTTAATGGTGGATAGTACCACTTGTTTAGGAAAAAATGGTATATGGAATGTGCACTCTACAGGGAAGGCACGCTAATTAGCACACCATGACTTTAAAACGTACAAAACAAATTAAATAAACAGTATTGGGCGAAAAAAACCGATCAGTAAGAAAATCTGATTTTTAACAAAAAATATTGTGCTGATAGAAAAAGTAAATAGTGGAGTTTTTGTGTATTGATATTTTGCACTAAAAATAGTTGTTGGAAAAAAAACCTATGTCAAATTTTCCAGGAGGGACTTTTATTCAAAATTAGTCTGCTTTACGAAAAATAGGTAAATTTGGTTTATGTTACATATCAATCACAAAACTCCTCGTATCACAATAATTTTTTTTTGTTTACTCAATAACTAAATAATAAAATCATAAATGTTTAATTAGTATTTCGTGGCACCTCCTTCTGCCTTAATTGCGGCTTTAATCCTCGCTGGCATTGATGAAATAAGATTCTGCAGAATATGCAGGTCAACTTCATCATTCCACGTCCTTAAGAGAATTAAATCAAGCTGATGTTGGCTTTTCGGCTTCTGTTAAGCTACCTTTTTCTTCATTAGTGCCCACAAATCTTCTATGGGGTTTAAATCCGGGCTCCTCCCAGGCCAAGTCAACTGCTTTACTAAGCTTTCCGCCAGAAAGTTGCGCAACACCAAAGCAAAAATGGTCAAATGATTGAAAAACTTTGAATATTTCCTAAAAAACAGCTGGAGAAAATAAAAAAGAATTCTTACAATGTGGGACCAGTGACAGAGTGCAGAGTCGCCCTAAAAAATTATCATACTTGCATACTGATATTGCTCCTCTCAATGCAAGGTATCAGATGCTCTTGCAGGATTCATTTATAGGCTTCACCACTGACTCTTCCATCAATTAATGAAAGTAATTTCACACCATAAAGCGAAAAGCAACCCCGATCATCCTGCTCACCGGTTGGCGTACTGTAGTCTGAATGGAATTCCCACTGGATCGCTCACCTGATCTTCTCCATACGTGGTGGATCCCATCCGACCCAAAAATATTAAATTGGAATTCATCGGAAAATATTACAGTTTGCCACGGTTCCAGGGTCCAATTTTCGTGGTGATTTGCCCATAAATATTATAGTTCTTCCATTTAAAAAATCTTCTTTGCGGGACGACGGCCATGAATTCACCCTCTCTGAGCCTCCGACGAACCGTTGGTGCGTCAATCTCTGTCCCACTTGCATCCTTGAGTTCCTTTTTAATGTCCGATGCAGTTTTGAACCGATCCCGCAGGCAGAATCTCCGCATCAGTCTGTCTTTGGCTGATGTATCCTTTCTTGGCCTTCCAGAACCCTGAATCCGGGCAGTAGACCCAGTGGCTCAGATTTTTTTTTTAAAAGTTAACAACAATAACAATAACAACCGTTATTTGCTGTGTGCTGTATTTTATATGAAATAAGGTAATTATTTCTCGTTTGAGGATATCACGCATTCAAAATAACGGACTTACCAAAGATTAAGTAGCACTAAACTGATAGGATTTTCTTGCCCAGTACTGTAGATATATGTATGTCTGTATGCATAAATCCTAAATGTTTTTATGTTATTTGTGTGTGTGTGCGTGTTTGAGGTGGGGGAGAGGCAAAGTCTCTGAGCACTCAGACCTTAGTGGTCCATTGTAATCATTTCTATCAAACAGATGTATGGGGACCTGAGAATCGGAAGGCGTTGCGAAAACTAGATTCAGTTCTCCCAATGACTCTTCCAATGCTCTGTGCCCCATGTCCATTGTTTTCCCATAGATCTAATTGAACTAGTTTATGAGCTGCTCTCATTGGAGTGCTCTGAATAAACAAATCAAATCAAGGGCTGCAAATTGAGTAATGTATTCAGAGCTGCGCCAGATCTGGTACTCATGGCGCTGGTAACACCCGGACACATCATTTTTTGCAGTGTGACTAGTTTACAGCGAAAACTCTTTTGTTCCACCTTGACCCACCACACTACGGATGCATAAGCAAACATCGGCCTAATGATAGCAACATATATCCATCCATATATGAGGCCTAAGTCCCCATGTCGCGGTAAAGGTCCGCCTACACAGCCTATAAGCTGTGAGAGCTCGTTTCATCTTTATCTCTACATGTTTATTCCAAAGAAGTTTTTTGTCTAGAATAAAAATAATGATTGTTGGCGCAACAACCCATATTGGATCAGGGTCTTGAAGTGTGTTTTCCATTCAAGACCGTAACGGTACACTACAGGATTATAGTACCCTGTAGGAGGCAATGTGGTCACCCTTGCGCTTGCCCTAGATTATTACCCTGTTTTTCACGAGGTAATCAGTTGCGGAAAGTACTAGTTCACCCTAGTACCATGAAATGCAGTGATATAGGCTATAATATAGAGCATGATCATACCAAGTTTGGTGGAAATCGCACTATTACTAACAAAGTTATAATACTTCAAATTTGTTGCTTCTTTGAAAATTGAAAGACTATGAATGTCAATATCACCCGAAAGTGGATACTCTCACATAATATATGGATATATTACGTGCTACGTACTAAGAAATACACAAAACCTTTCGTACCGGAAGCGTCCAGCTTCCGGTTTCCCGACTTGTTTTAAATTACCTTGTTGGACGTATCCTATTATTATTGGCGCTTCTATTCAGAAGAGATACTACCTTGAGAAGTTGTTTAACGGCCCTCGAGATGCTTCCTGGCTCTCAAGGTAGGGGTTGAGGCAGCATCTGATGAGTTATTTCTGTCTTGGATAGTAGTCCGGATAGCTGAGTGGTTAGAGCACATGGTCGCGGTTCAAATCTCACTGGTGGCAGTGGGATTTTTATTGTAATTTGACGTCGGATAGCAGTCGACTCAGCTGTGGATGAGTACCTGAGTCAAATCAGGGTAATAATCTCCGGCGAGTGCAATGCTGACCACATTGCCTCCTACAGTGTACTGCATTGTATCGTTACGGTCTTGAATGAAGCGCTCTAGCACACTTCCAAGGCCTGATCCAATATGAATTGTTGCGCCAACGATTATTATTATTATTATATGCATCTGTAATGAAAGACTAGCATGCCGGATCCCTACCAACTAAAATGGCCCATAATTTCTCCATACTCTCCCCGTGGGACCATCGTTCGGGTACTGCTTTTGTGGGGTTGTTCAGTTGTTAAATGTTCATCCTAGATGATTAACCTGCTACTTCTTTGGGCGTTATTCATTGCAGTAGTTTCCTTTTTATGGCTCCATTCCGAGTCTGCTTCTTTTAGTCGCTTGTGCATCCGTTTCACCGTTGCACATACCACTTCCAAGGATACATCCAGTTCCACCATTTAGCTTTCTATCGTTAAACGGATGTTTAGCTTCATCTTCAGGTTTACTCTCAAATTTGGGACAAGTGAAGAAAACTTGTTCTGTAACTATTCTTCGGTTGCACCCTTGCCCGTAGGACAATTTGACCGGTATTCATTCAAGTCGAACCTAAAAAGGAACTTTCTCCACTAGCCGTGTCCGCTTTGGCACTGAGTCAAATCATAATTCATCTCACCGTGTGAGCCGATGTTGCAGCATAGCATAGGACTCGAAAATGGACCCCTACGAAATCCCCGCCCCTTCGTAGAGTAGCTTCCACTATGGAAAGTAGTTAAAAATTTTGCTTAGTACATAGTTGGGCGTTTGTACCGCGATGAGTGCCCCGATTATACGGTTCTATCCCGCAGAATTGAACTCGTTCTTGATGTGAAGTGTGCATAATAAATCCCTTCATAAGAGGCTTTCCTGGCTAGTTCAACAACCATTTTAATAGTATCGACCTGTGACTGAGCCTTCCGGAAGCCAAACTACATATGGGAGTGTACGTACCTTGATATGATCGATATATATTTTTTTTGGGACCTGGGTGTGCCAGATCGTGAACGGCGTCTCTCTCCCTTTCGGAAATCGGCCGGAATATATGGTCTTGCTTCCTTGTCTGAGATATCGCAGTATATACTGGATGTTGAACCAAAGATAGAAAATTTCCTAAATGTATATTTGGAGTTGGAGCAGCACCTACAGAGGCAGGTCTGAGGCTAGAGGGTCTGAGGCATTAACGAATGCGGCTAGGGGTGCATTTTGCTGAGGGAATGCCAGAAGTGTAGCAACCACCAGCTGTTGTTGGCGGTCTCAAACGCCTGGACAGCCTCTGAGAACCAAACAATCAGGCGGCAGTCTTTGATTTTCGGCCCAGACAAGAAAAAATTAAGGATCGATTAATGGTGGGCGATCTTGGGCAAGAAACGACAATCCATAACAGTTTTTGGAAATGGGGAAGCTCGAAATCTCTGGCACCTTGACTGGGGCCGGTTGATTCAGGGATAATCAGGTGGCGGAGAAATCGCACCTGCGATTGTAGGTATTTACACTTTTCAACGTTAAGTACTAGACAAGGAGACATTAAAAAATGTATTCGAGGTGCTCTAAATGCTCGAAATTAGAGGAAGACGCAACCAGAATATCATTTAAATATATAAAACAGAAGTAGAGGTTTTGCAGCGCAGAGTGAATGAATCTTTGAAAGGTTTGCGCCGCGTTTTACATTACAAAAGTCATTCTAGAGAACTTGAAGAGTCCGAAGGCTCTACATATTGCCCTTTTTGGAGTGTTTTTGGGAGCTACAGGGATTTGATGGTATGCCTTGGCTAAGTCCAAGATTGAGAAAATACGACAATTTGCTATAGAGGGCGGAAAATCATGGATGACTGGGATGGGGTATCGGTCTGGAATCGTCTGAGCATTTAGACGTACATAGCTCCCACAAAATCTTTATTCGCTATTGGATTTAGGGACCATGTGAAGTGGCGAAGACCAACAACTGTCTGGAGGTCTGCAAATAGCTCGCTTAAGATATTCTTCGAACTGTGAACTTCCGCGGTGGTAACGGACGTACCTTAGAAAAGACAAGAAAGCCAGTAGTGCTGATATGGTGTTTAACATCATGCTTAACGGGCTCAGAGAGATTACGCTCGGTAGTGATGTTGCAGTATTTTTGAAGAAGCGCGCGAATACCTGGGTCGGCAACGTCTTCAAAAACGATGGAAAGAGTGCTGGCTGTGCAGGATGAGATTTTTCTTGATCACCTAAGGGTAATTGTGGGGTTAATGAGGGACCTATTATGTATATCCACTAGCAATCCATAGTGACACAGGAAATCCGCGCCTAAAATGAAACTTCAGTGCCTGTATTGACCAGGTAGTTGCATCGGCTCAAGGGGTTGTAGATTGTGAGACGACGTGGTGCTGCATTGCGGTTAGCAATCGGTAGAACTTCGCAGTAATTTCGCTACCCAAACGATGAACTAAAATCCTTTCAACGGCAGTAATAATGTTCATAGTTGCCCAAGTAAACTTTAGTTTTGGGATCCATGGTCTAGCGTGTGGGAGAATCTCTGCATATTCTGTAAACGAGACCTAGAATGCGGTCAAAGCCTCATTATAAACAGTAGGGCGACTCCATGATTTTTCATTATCACCCGGTATTGATTGACAACGTTCTGCTCTGAAACATGACACAGTTCCGGAAAATGGGTCATGAACGCGTCATGGAGTCAATGTCTGCACCCTCATGGATTCCGTTCCAAATCCGTGTCACGGCAATAGGCGCAAAAGAGGGATGTAAAATCTGAAAAAAGTCATGGTGGTCCATGCACTTCGAATTGAATATGGGAAACGTACATATATATACTACAAACTACATAGTACATAAGTAGAACCAATCAACACCATTTATACCTGAAGCGCCCAACCCGACCTCTTTTATTGCTGGGGCAGGATTGATTTCACTGGGTTGACAGAGTTATGTCTATGCAGCGATGCTACTCAATTAATTGGCAGACGATAAGCAGACAATGCATATTGTGGGTGAAAGTAATTCACTTTCACCTTGGCCCCTATGAGGAGTCACTTTCATTGCGGAAAACAGCAGTTACGAATAATGTACACCTTGCGTTGCATATAGGCTTCTGGGCCACTCAGACTACATCCATCCATTCAAAAAATATTGTCCAAGTGCAGAGCATGCCATGAAATGAAATCCATTTCAGATTTTCAGCAAACAAAAAAGAAAACCATAAACACATGAAAATTATTTTTCCAGTCGACATGTGACGTCGAAGTGAATTGTGTTGTTTGTGTGAAATTTAATTAAACGAATCCAAACTCTCTTGGGTCTTGATAATCATGGAAAAGTGCAAGCGTTTTATAGTATCTTATTCCTTATTAAAGACAATTTTCATGGAAATTAAAGTGGTGCATCCGAGGTTCAACTAGGTCCACTAGGAATGTTGCAGATTCCAATGCAAGCCTGATGAATGCATTTCGCGATGCAGTCTGACCCCGTAGTTCGGTGAAAATGTGTATATTTATGAATTGATATCACTGAACAAAGTGTGTAATAAGTGCACTCCCTTATCAAACTCTATTCCGCAATTTGAATAGTTTTCTTTGTGCACACCCAAGGAGGATGCACATTTAGCCTTACTCGAGGCTAGGAACCTTCCACAACTCAAAGTTGAACACTATCAGAGCTACCTTTATAGACGCGGGCATGGTATGTATGCAATAATTATACTTTATCTGAGAAACAATCCTTGAGTCTTTCCTATAGATACACGTGTAATGGTTCTTCAAAATATGGATGGATTGCAAGCCAAACCAGCTATTACTGACCTTGAGCATTTATGATTTACTTAAGCGTAACCTGTGAATGCGGAATCGAAGGAGACGGATACTGGGAAGTGGATTCTTATGAGAGTCTTTCTGGTTAGGTACCTTCTACTTTTTTGTCTTAATGAAACCTGATATTTCTGCAAGAATTGCATGTGGATATGCCCCAAGGCACATCAATTTGCAACGAAATTGCTTCGTTGCACCTTGTATGCTATGCTTGCTGTCCCATCATACAATGAGTAAAAATAGCTATTTTTTTTTAAAATATGTATCTTATCGTGGAATAAGAGAGAAAAGATAAAGAAGTGAATTGCTGGGGCATGGGTAGCCAATATTGTAGTGAACACAGCAATAAATTCTGAATCTTGCTCTCACTATATTATTACTTTCAATTAAAATTTTATGTGAGTTTCAATATGATGACGATTAATATTGGGAGTTAAAGATTAGTACAAATCTTAGAGTATCTACTAGAGTCAATTGAATAATTTACGTACAATATTGGATGTGAATAGCTGGCAGAAATCACGATAATGCACCTAAGCCTTCAAATACATCCTGACAGCCTCTAAATAATGCTAAAATAGTAATACGTATAAAATCATTTTAAGCTCATTCTAGAAGTATTGCTCAATACTAGAAAGTTTGGTAGAGATACTGTTCAATGGGACATCGTTTAAATCGCTACAAACCAAACCGAGTTTGTCAAAAACTGCGGAACTACTAATAAACACGGTACAATTGCTCATGGGTAAAATGGCGAGAAGCACAGCCATCTGTACATCACATTTCTGGATCTAAAAAAGGATATATTCCCATGACAAATATACCTATTTGGAATGCATTGTTGACATATCGAATGCGCTGGGTTAAATTGAGCTAATGCGATCGGAAGAGTAAAATTCGAACTGTGGCAAATATATTAAAACCGCTTTGTGTTTCTATCTGTGTCCACCAAGGAAACAGCCTCTCTCAATTCTTCTTCGCTCTTGTAATGGATACTGTCACATTGCTCTGTACAGACGATGTTTTCGTGGTATCTTGAGCAGCCTGTCCAAAAGCCGAATGATCTCCTTACGCAGCACGGCGTCCAACTGCCTCTGAATAAAACAGTCCTCGAAGATCACTGTTAGGGGCAACAATTTGCCCGGAACTGAAGGGTTCAAGTGTCTCGGATCAATACTATCAACCTCGGGTCAATGCTATCAGCTAATGGGGAACTGCGTTATGAAATTGCTTCACGCATTAACGCAACCTGGATGAAGTGGCGTTCCACAGGTGGTGTTCTTTGTGATCGAGGTATCAACGAACGTTTCAAATCTAAAATTTCGTCCGTCCTGCCGTTCTCTATGGTTCTGAGTGTTAGCCGACTATAAAAGACAATAAACGACGTCTTGCGGTAATGGAGACGAAGATGTTGCCTTGGACTAGTAGTGTAACAGGTTTTGATCACATCCGAAATGAGGATATCCGAGATTGATATGGGGTTGCACCGATCGTGGAAAAACTGCGAGAGAGGCGTCTTCGATTGTATGGCCACCCAATTCGCGCCAACAAGAATTCACTTGCCTTGATTGGTATGAACACCGAAGTCGATGGTAAGTGATCAAAAGGCCGTCCGAAACAATAGTGGCTTGATACGCTGGATGGGAATTTAAAAGCCTCGCGGTTGCATCCAGATCAGGCATTTGATAGAGCCAAATGGTGAAATCGATCACGACGAGCTGACATCGTTTGTGAACGGGACAAAGGTTGAAGCTGGACTGCTCTTTAAAATTGCTTCGCGCGTCAGCGTGACTCAAAGGGAATGGCCATGTTAGGTCATTTACTATAGCTGTGACTACTGGCCAGTTATCAAAGGTAATGAACCACCTCTCGCAGTGTGTGTGTGTGTGTGTGTGTGTGATTTTGGTTTCTCCCTCAGTTCTGAGAGGACCCCAAGTGGGCTGATGACTAGGGCGGAGCCTATATTGCCAGCGTTCTCGATATAGATATAAAAGACGATTCCTTGCATTAAGTAATGATAAGGTGCGCCAAAATTTATGCTGCTCATCCGTCACCAACTGTAACAGTAAATATGTTGAAGCAGTCCCAACCCAGGTCTAACAAAACCCCAAATCAGACCGTTATTGAACGGTATTTAAGGCCAGAGTCCGTTGTTTTTATAAAGTTTTTGGATTAGGTTATGATTTTAAAACACGTCAATGTAAACGATACTGTTTTATTAGGACATCTTTAAAATTTTTGTTAAATTTGAATTAACACAGAAAAAAAAAACTGAACACTATCGGCTTCAGTGAGCATTACTTTGAGACATAATGCGCTAATAACAGAGTCGGTGGTATTTGCACTGATGTTCCTGAACATCAAAGTCGACATGGGAAACGACCAAAAAGCTGATAGAAGCAACCAGTGCTCCTGCCTTGATACGCCAGATGGTTTTTGAGTACCTCTCGACTTTACTTGAACCAAGCCTATTTTCTTTGTATAGTAAGGGATTTCATCATCAACGGCGCAACAACCGGTTCCGGTCTAGACATGCCTTAGTAAGGAATTCCGAACATCCCACGTTTGCGCCGAGGTCCGTAAATTCGATATCCCTAAAACCGGTCTGGCGCTCCATCCATCAGCTCCTGGCGACTAATGGGTTTTTAAGCAGATGAATTGCAAGGACTTTTTCTTCCATGCTTGATGGTGCATGCATGCAATGCAGCTATCCCTCAGCCCTATTCGAGTCGATTGAAGTTTCCGCATATAGTCACGTCTCCAATTGCATCTGAATAAAACAGAGGTTTAAACAGATCAATACTTTTAGATTCGAAATATATCGCAGTCGTTCACTCTGCTGGCCTCCATTAAAGGCGACGATTACTGCCTCGCGGTAAAGGAAACCAAAATATTGCGTTGCATTAATCACATCCAAAATAAAGAGACATTTGTGATTGATCCGGGATTGTAGCGTGGTGGAGGTTTAAGAATCTCTCGAAGCTATTCAGATCAGAGAAAAATGGTGTAATTGATTGAGATAAGCTGGCCGCGCTACTGAATAGGACAAAGGTTTCTGGCGACAGGGGCGCCGAACTCGATGTTTGTAGATCCATTAACATTAATAAACACACCTTCGCTGCTTTATCCAAAATTTGAAAATGCAACTATCTCAATATCGACGTCTAGCTGAGGCTGTTGCCTGCTAATGTTCTTTCTCCGCTGCAGGATAGAAACAGCACATTTTTATTCGCAAGCTCCAAGCCTTCATCAAAGTTGGTCTAATTCGTGTTATCTTGGTATACTGGGCTTATTCAATTTCGAAAGAAAAACTTCGTCGGCGCGCAGGTTATATACCCGTAAACATGCTGATGAAGAAGTAGAAGTGGCAGTGGATATGCTATATATTGATGAGAGCGACAGCGTCATTCCTGAAGTAGATTCCATACAACGGAATCTACTATACCAGCATGACTGACGAGTGCAAACTTCCCAGAAAGTGTTGGAGGAAGCTACAACGTACTTCAGCAAATTTCTAATGGTGGCGCGCAGACATGGTTGCCAGGCTGTACCTCATTTAGGGAGAAGTGGCACTACACATATAAAATGACTAATTAAATGTTTATAGTTTTTTGTGTGCCTCATTGGTTAATGAACTTTTATCTGTTTTGTGTTTTTCATTATATTCTTATTTTTTTTGCGGAACATTTAACACGCGTCTTTGCGACCGGTGCAGTCTTTCATTCTCTTCTCGCAATGACAATCTTGGAAGGGAATGCATCTGATTATATGTAATATTCTCCCCTTTTCTTCCATTTCAACACCCCTTACCTTTCCCAATATACTTCTCACCATTTAAAATTTTAAGAATCAATCATTTTATTGTTATTTATCGAAACCTACCACCTGTTACCTCTCCCTAAAATTCTGAAAAATATTTATATATTTATATACAAAGTGTCAACTTGTACATAGCAACAATGTTCAAATATTGTATGATCGGTCAAAAATGAACATTGACTTCCATTTAAACTTGAACGGTTCATACATTTCGGTATGCAGGCCTAACGGTTGATCTAGTTGAGGCGAATGAAAATACATTTTGCATGAAAATTAGGGAGCCGGGACCGACTTATCAATTGACAGCGGAAAAGCTTACCCGAAGAGTTGATTAGAAGCCGTTGTAAAGGTGAATGGTGTTAAACTTGTTCACAGAAGATTCTGGAACTTTAGCAAAGATTTAGTTCGGAGCGTGTATAAATTAAAATATTCGACGAAGAACAAGGGAAAATCTGGTTTTCCCAACGTAATTTTGACCAGCTCTCACAGTGTCCTGTTTATAAGATTGGAATCGTGCTTACTCCTGTTCCCTGGAATGAGTTAGAATGTGGTGTGGTTCGATTTTGTACGATTTTAGAGTGCTGCTGTTTTTCTGTGTCGTGTGCGCCCTATATAAGGATGAACAATATGTATACATTTTTTTTAATGGATAGCGAGGGCTAACCCTCCAGCTTTTCTACCTTACGAAAACCCCCAATGAAAGGGGAGAGGAAGAAGGGAATTGCTAGTTCAACCCGCCCCTCCACCGATCGATTGCTATCAATTTCACAGCAAAAAAAACCCGAACGTGGCTCCATCTAGCAGCGCTTATTAGTATCTGATGATGTTGTCCGGAGTTACCTTCCTTGTGTCTGCATGAAGTTGTTGATGAATCCAAAAAATTCCACATCCACAACCCTATTGCAAAATACAGAGTCAGTCAGACAGTCTTGGGCAGGTAAAAAAAAAAACCACCATGGCTGCTTAGAAGCTGAGTTGGAAATAGTCAGTTTCATCACGCTTCCGATTCAGCAATGGAAATAAGTTGGCAATGAGCCACGCAGTCTATTTGCCTCTTTGCTCGTTTTCTGTCACTCGAAAAATTCCGGTGTTTGCAAGCACCAAGGCAAGTTTCGCCAACACCTCCAGCAAAATGCGGCCCCCAGTAGTTCGACTACCGCAATCTACAGCACACACTTTAAAAAGTATGAGAGAGCTCTGCCGCGCAATGGTTGAGATTGATTTATAGCGATTGCCCATCGCATTAAAGGCTAAATACCGGGCATCTGCCACTGCCTACAACGTGCCGACAGTCGATGGTGTTTTCCATTTTTATACATTCATGGTCAGAATCGCACTTTTTGATTATATGATCTTGGACGTGGCTTTAGCGTGCATCCATATCTTCCTAAGTACCTTGATTTCAGACTCTTGCCAATCGAATAGTCCACGCGTTTTAAGGTTTTGTGTAAACTATTTGTCTGTCTGTCTATCACACGCATTTTTTCGGAGACGGTTATAGCGATTGATACCAATTTGGGTGGAAAAGTGGGAACTGTGAACACTCGCGCATACAGTGAGTTACATTCTTTTACGTCGAATTTAAGGAATCCCCATACATGCAAAAGGGGGTGTAAATTTTTTTTCACCAAATATCATATAATCATTTGGGGACAACGAAAACTCTTTTGTTTCACCTTAACCCACCATACTGCGGATGCGTAAATCAACATCGACCTAATGATAGCAACTTATATCCCCATTATTACCTGAGGCCTAAGTCCCCATGTCGAGGCAAAGGTTCGCCTACACAGTCCATAAGCTGTGAGAGCTCGTTTCATCTTTACCTCTACATGTTTGTTCCAAAGAAGTTTCTTGTCTAGAATAACTCCCAGATATTTCACTTCTTCGGAGAGTGGAAGGGTTGTACCCCTCGTCTCTGGAAGCCCACCAACTGTCAATCAAATCAACGGCACATTGTGTATTTCTGCACACCGTTCCGAGATCTCGACCAACACCTAGCGCAATCACATCATCAGCATAAGCTTGAGCGTGTATTTGCAAATTTTGCGGTTCACATAGTGAGTCGATCAGCATACTCCACAGAAGTGGTGAAAGCACACATTCTTGGGGGCAGTCTTTCGTTGCTTCTGCTGTTAGATAGCGATCGACACACACCTCAGCGCACAGCAATATCTGCGTTAGCATAGGATTGATCCACTTAATTAAAGCATCATCAACACCATCTGCTCTGGCGGCATCACAGAGTTTTTGAAAAGGCGCACAGTCAAACGCCCCTTCAATGTCCACGAACACCGCCATCGCGTACTCACCATTGAAAGTTGAATTCTCTATCTCTGTAACCAAATAATGAAGAGCAGACTCACAGGACTTTCAATGCTGGAAAGCATGTTGGTTTTCATTAAGTGGATGCGACCTAAGTGCGTTTCAACGAATGTGACGCTTAACCAGTCTCTCCAAACCTTTCAGCAGTCAAGCTTATCTGTTTGAAGTTCTTTGGATTAGAACAGCCATCTTTCCTAGGTTTCGATATGGAAGCTACATTCTCGAAAAATATTTTTTAGAGTTTGCTCTAAATGCTCCACACTCTCCTTTAGCATTGCTGGATAGATGCCATCCATGCCAGGTGCTTTGAAATGCTCAAAGGACCGTATGGCAACTGTCATCCTTTCATAAGTAACAACCGCTTTCGCAGTATTCCATTTCCGCTTACAGCACTTGCGTGTTGAAGGGGTTGCAAGGGCCGTCAACTCTCCCCTTTCCACTTCTCTCACCCGTTCTCCCGGGTGGTGTACTTCCAGGATTGCCTGTACTGATTCCAGGCTGGAGCTCGTGAAAGTACGGTTGAGTTTTCTAAGAGAGTTTAGCTTGGCTGACTCATCCCTTTTCAAGAATCTGCACAGCCTTGAAGTCTTTCTTTCGGCTTCCAGTTCCTCACAGTACGCTCTAAAGGAGTCTCGTTTCGAATACTTAACGAGCCTCTTATATTCACGCTGTGAGTTCCAGAAGTTTTTTTTGCTTTTACAAACACGGTTCAGAAGTTGCAGTTCCTGAGTTTCCACCAAAAACCCATTTTACCGCTTTGGGGTCGGGAAATAGGATAAGCCTCTTCATAGCAGTCTAAAAATGTGCAATTCATAGTTTCAATTCATCTTCAAGCGCCAAAGAAGTTCTTAGTCGCCTACCAGATCCCTAAGCTCTTGCGTTGGTGGAGGATACAAAGAATCATAGGGTAAATAATCGGAGGCAACTATGATGTTTTTCCTCTCGTCATGTATCTGATGACCGTAACTACGTCCTGGGAACAGAACTATCTCAGCATGGCTGTCTCTAACCGTATTGACATCAGGACACAAACTCTTCTGGATCTTTCATCGTAGAAGATCATAGACCTCTTTACTGATCCAATGCTACAGATTCTGTTAAATCGAAACCACGGCTCTTGCACCAGAAAAATGTAGGGGAAGTCCTGCAGCTTCCTCAGCCTCGCTGCCAACAGATAGGAGGAGTAAAAATAAAACTAGGTAGCTTGCTCCTACTACAATATATTTTAATAGTTAGTAAATACGTATTTCGAGAGCTACTTACTCTCTTCCTCAGTACTTAAGCTACCTTAAACTACCTTAAGCTTAAGTACTGAGGAAGAGAGTAAGTAGCTCTCGAAATACGTATTTACTAACTATTAAAATATATTGTAGTAGGAGCAAGCTACCTAGTTTTATTTTTATTTAGAAGAACTACAAGCATCGGAACGATAACTATTTTAAGATAGGAGGAGGCTTTGGCATGCTGCAGGTTGATTTGACCAATCTTTATGTTTTTCGACACATACTTAGTCTGTGACGGGATTTTCCCGCACACCGTACCGCTAGGGACTCGATCCTCCCGAGTTTGATTTCTCTGAGAAAAGCAGCAGTTGGAGGTATAGCAGTTCTCATGTATTCATCCTTGAAAAATCTCATCTCATCCCGCAGAGCATTCGTCTGTTTTGCACTTAGCACCTTGATTGGTTTGCGGTGTCCGGTTTGCATAGATTTGATCACTTGAACTGGCATGAAGTCAGTTCCGTTCACGTCTCTCGCTTCACTTTCTTCCGCCTGTTCCTTGGAAGGTGTAGGAGAAGTTACTGGCAGGTAGGATTCACTCTGCAGTCCCTTCACCAGTGCGAACCCCAATACGGGGGTTCTGAAACTGTATGCACTATCCTCCGCGCGCAACTCCATTGTGAGAGAGCGTACCGAAGGTGCTGCAATTTCCTCTACATTGTATGAGTCGACTCTACTGTTTCCTGATATGACTGAATTTCAGTCTATTGAGGAAAAAGTGGAGCACCATATGGTGACTTCCCCTGGGCACATTCAGACTCCTTTTAGTCCAGTTCGAATACCAAGTTGAAACCCTCCACGTTTGTAGATTGGTCCTTAAAGGCATTCATGAACTTAAGGGGATGTGCCGGATCTGAGGAATCTTAACCTTGACCTCTTTTGATATTCATAGTCGTCCGGAAATTACAGTGTTAAACAGGTAAAATGTCACTTGCCAGGTTTATGCCGATCGCCGTAATAAAGCGCGTATTTATCGGTCCAAATGACGTTCGAATGACTTCGATAAAATCATAAGAATTGGAGCCAAGATTTTACATATGTTTCTTCAAGAAACCTAAGGTTTATGGACTAAGTATAGCAGATTAATGGTCAGTTAAATGTTTATGGCTTAAAATCGCGTTCTACTTTTTAAATGCGTTTTTCTCGAAATTGCATGTTGAAAATCTGCTGCCACCATAGCCCAAAATCTATCCAACGAAATTCTTTGAAATTTTCACAACGTATTCAGAACATATCTCTACGCTCCGCAAACTAGAATAATTGCGATTCATTTATTAGTCTTTTTTATTCACTAAAGAACCCTTGAAAAAACACCAAAATTCACAAAAAAAAAAGTTTAAAAAGGCACCAAAAATGTAGCTTCCAATAAAAAAATGTCAGGCGATGACGGCTTTACGGTTTCTTACCAAGGCAGAGGCAAATCGTCAGACGCTGCTACACCTCTGCCCTGGGAGCAGCGTTACCGAAGTGGCTCACAGATGTTAAGTTCCCCTTTATATAATTCGCAGAAGACAACATGACTACGAATTATATTGAGCGCAAATCCGCCAATTCTATCGACCAAAGCTTGACCAGAGCTGAAAATATTTTTTTAAGGATTGTGGGTTTCTAAGTCCGCATCAACTTGATACCGGACCGGACCAAATGGGGAGTAACTTATTCCCCCCTTTTTTTGGTCTACGGAACCCTCACAGCGCCCTCTAGCGTGACAGGCGTTCCTGGAGGATGGTAAATTGTCCCTCTGACATTTTGTCGTCCTTGGAGAAAACTCCCATGGCAGCAGTCAGAACATAGGCTGCAGCTTGCGCAGACGTTCTCTTCCTTTTCGCCTTCGTGTCTGTATTCCTATAGGAGGGACCAGCTTCACTGAGATCTTTCTTGCTGATTTGTTCACCTCCCGGCCCACCGAACTAACAGATGTCTTACGCTTTTTGCGCGCATTACCGCTGACAGAAGAGTCTGGTGGGTCCAGTGTGGATCTCTCCTGGGTTACCGGTTTATCCCCGCCTTTCGCCGGAGATTCCGCTTCCTTGCGTCTGATTTCTCTGGACGTTACCGCACCTAGTGGTACATCTACGTCCATGTCCTCATTTCTAAGGGGCTTCATCTTTCGTCGCAGTACCCTTTCCTGCCACCGGCTTGGGATCTTTCCAGGTTCCGGGCCGCTTGGATCCATTTCCACATACCGGCGTCCACGTCACCAGCTTCCCGGTGAGGGTGAAGGAAAAGGTTTTGACGGGCAGGATTCAGCCTTCAGCCCCCCTCTTTAGTGGCGGAAGTTCCCTTCTGTCGAGCCTTCTTCTTCCGTTTGTGGGTAGATTTCGGCTGTAGTACTGCGGACGGGCCGGCCGTATTCGGATTTCCTGTTTCTCCCAAGTTTTGAGTTACCGTACTTTCCTTTCTGGCTAACTTCGCCATAGGCACTAAATGCAAGTTTTCCGCTGAGTCAGGGGGGGGGGGGGGCTTAGGAATGTGGTGAGGCCTCCAAAATCGGCCCGCGACCTGATTGCTCCTGGTCGCGGGTGGATTCGAAGTCTTTGTTTTGGACACCCTTAAGAAAAAAATATTAATTTCTTATATTCGAAATTCATTGTTGTCTTTTCCCATTTCAGCTAAAATTAAATAAGTTTTCCGCAATTTAAGAATAATTTAGTGGCTGACCGCAGACTTCTTCTACTAAGTGCATGTTCTCCCTTTGGTTCTCGTGTGGTATTTTTAGATGGTTCCCTTCGACTAGCTTAGTAATTAGCCCCCAACCACAAATAATCAGAATTTTTTCCCTTCCCGTGGGAATCTCATTTGGTGAAGTTTTCTCTGCTTTTTTATTTTTCCTCATTGTTTTTTTTTTTTGCGGAACCATTAACTCATTTGTGGTCTTCTGATAATAATATACTTTTCGTGACCACATTTATGCTTCCTTTCCTAAATACATATTATCCGACCCTTCCATTGATTCCATTCCATGATAACATATTCTAAGATATTAAACGTAACTAGCCCTATTATCTCGCAAAATGATAAGGGCAAGTTTCATAGGAAGTTGACGCGAGTAAATGAAAATTTAGCCCCCAGTTCACATCCAAGAAATTTTCAAAATGTATCTATAGTTGGGCGATAAGAATCTGAAATGGTGCTTTTCTCAGTTTCTAGTAATGTAGATAAATGATCTAAACCTTTACAGATTGGTCAAAGCTTTGCCCATTGGGGAGAATTACAAAACAACCATTGCCAACTGTGTAAGCACTAACCTTGTAAAAGTATCTTTCTTGTACTAATCTATCTTTTTCGCCTCCTGTAATGCTGATATCTTTTGTACTTTTGCATGTGTTCAACGAAATTCTGTTCTTCATGTACACAAGAGATACAAACATATGTACATTCTTTAAATAACCTTTCAGGGCCGTAAACTCCATAATTAATATATAGACACGTCTCATTTATGGAGGGCTTCATGTGCACTTTGAGCGCCATTCGTCGTCTTGAAACTACTTCGTTTGCAATGCAGATGCATAACTGCTGAGTCATTACTTTTTTTGCGAATCGCGGGTATAATTACATATTTGTGTGTACATAATGGGAAAAGCTGCTCCGTGCGCCCAACCCGTTGTGTTCGCTACTCCCTCGGACGCCTCTGATATTTGAGACATTGCTTAGCACCAGAACCTGTTCGTTCACTGGAATTCATGGCATGAACACAGGCTGCGAACAAAGCAAGAAAGACGCGGAAATTCACCGCCGATGAACCACAGCCAGACAAAGCGCGCATTTTTGCACTTTTCGCATTGCGTTATCTTTTCTTTCCATGGATTTACGATCATCATCATCAACGGTGCAACAACCGGTATCTGGTCTAGGCCTGCCTTAATAAGGAACTAAAGACATCTCGGTTTTGCGTTGGGGTCCACCAATTGATATCCCTTTAAAGATAGATAATTTTATGTGGATTGCATTCATGGGTGGCTAATTAGGTATTGCATTTGTGTTGCTTGATAGTGCGTACATGACTGGGTGACGTTTAATTACTTCTCCCGGGCACGTTCTCGCAATACTGAATGAATGAATACTTGTGTTCATCCGATGAATTTCCCACCATTGTGACCACAGTTCATCCGGAATTTATATAAACGCGCACGTTTCCCTTGAAATTCATTTAGTTGTGTTGTGAAAGTGAACGAGGACGGTGTTGTGTTTTGTAGGAAGGCATGGAATTGTTCCATTCTTTCCACATACGCCATTTTGAGATTGCGAAGAGAATTTCTATAATGCCGTGTTCTAAGGACTAGAAAGAGATAATTACTTAATTAATACTTAGCCGGCGGTAATAATATAAATTTTGTGTTGTACGCGTTGTTTGTGCGAAGCTAGATATTAGATTTATTGAATGAAATAGAATTTGTCAGATTGCGCATTGTTTGTTAGCCTCATTTTTAAGGCTCCTTTCTTTAGCTTAACTTGCAAAACCGAGGTAGGAGCAGTGTGGGCCCTCATCAACGTGTAGGTAGGGACAGGCGGGGGTTGACCAATATGTAAAAAGCCTTGGTTTTGATGGTATATTCCCGTCTTTTAAAAGCTTTAGTTCAAAGGAAATTTGGTAATGGAAGTTTGCATGTGTCCATTTCCAATGAATTTACATCTATATCTCTATTCTGATAACCTTATACTGGCACTTGTGTGGGGAGTTATTTTTTTCTTAGGCAATTGACGTGGATCTGTCCTTTATTGTAGCTTATGACAAAGAGCAGCAATGCTCTGTCTTTGAATTTGCTGAGGGCGGTAGTTGCTGCTTGGCATGTCTGCGTTGGTAGATTGTCGAAATTGAGATAGTTTTTCACTTAATTTTTGAAACATCGGGACCCTGAAATTTCTTAGGTTTAAATAAATATTTATGCGATGTATTTTGAGATCCGGGCTGGATTCTAGGAGTAGATTTCTGCAAGTCTAATTTCGAAAAAAAAGACGAGGCAGACCCTACCTGAGATGGAGCGATGGCATAGGTCAGAACGCCAGACAGCTTTTAGGGATATCGAATTGGTGGACCTCGGCGCAAAACCGGGATGTCTGAAGTTCCCTATTAAGGCAGGCCTACAGCGGATACCGGTTGTTGCGCCGTTGATGATGATGAGTTTCGAAGTTTTTGCGGAGTTAACACTATCTGACGCTCTCTGCCGAGATTTGTTTTTTTGTTAGGTTGCCATGTCTGCTAGTGCCATTTCTCTAGCTTTCAGCGCTATAGCTCAACAATTAGGGGAGTAACGTCGTGTTATTTTTTTACGATCAATACAGTTGAATTTAGTTTGCCCCACTGGATTTGTATTAAATTTTATGTTAGAAATTGATTCTATAATTTCTCCTGGAGATGAGGGGTGAACTTTTTGAGCACGGTTCGGGATCGAAACGGAAAATACAGAATTTACAGTTGAAAAAGGTCATACCATCGGCTCCCATTGTCTATATTGTTGCACATTATGACTTTTTGTGCCAGGTCAGACAATGAACATTCATTTGAATTTACTTGGTTTTCATCCCTGCAATTGTTTTCTGTCCAACTGAATTGAAATCGCTATAGGAAATGCATTTAGCCAATGAAGAAGCGATAATGAAAAAAAATCGAAGTTGGCTCTGATGATGGTTTAAAGAATGAGTTCCACAATTATGTTAAATTTTCGAATGGGAATTACTTTGTACCTCCGCTGTTCGCTCCTTTTGTGGAGTATAAGGCATCCCCAGTCAATCTCAGGTATCAGGGAAGTTAGGCTTCAGTTTCATTATCATCAAACTAAGAAGACTGTATATGGACGATTCAACTCCCAGCGCGTTGCTTGAAACTTTATGGAAATAGAAAATCATTGCACATATTCAATAGCGATGGAGTTGTTCGATTAAAATTCCGCGCATAAGGGCTGGCGTTAGCGCCGTGCATGTGATGCAGTGCATTAGCGCATCGCATCAGTCCTAACAATAGACATTGCACAGCTGTTTATGGCTTCCCACATCGCAGCGAGAAGCAAAGAAGCGGAGCTTTCTTAAAAAATCGAATCATTTCGGATAAATGGTAATGAATCTGAACGAAATAACTGAGCGAATGATGCTTCAAAATTCCTCTATGGGAAGTTTGGTGGAGGCGAACACGCGCAACATTCTCAGCAATAGATCCATGTTTGCTTTCCTAGTCCGTGTCCCTTTGCCGCTGGATTTGGCAATAGTAATCCTGATTTTATAGCTGCGTATGCCGTTTTGTAAAACTTGGTTATCATTTGAAGAAAACAATATTTTTTCCATCGGGATCGGTAGTCAGTTTTATCAGTAGATAGACTCATTGATGAAGAGGGCAACTGGTCCTTGAGAAATTGATATATGAGAAGTAAAAAAAATTTTGGACATTTTTTAGGGAGTTGTCTTTAGAATAATTTTGTTTTTAAGATTTTTTGTGAAACCTTATTAAAATCGATTCAATGTCTGTCTGTCCCTCTGTCACACTCGATTTACTCCGAAACGGCTAAACCGATTGTCACAAAATTTTGTGGGAACATGTATGTGATCTGTGTGTCCTTTCATATGCAACGTGTGTTGAGTTTGAAGGGAGGCTCCCATATGGAGGCGAAAGGGGCTGTCATTTTTTTTTCACCGAATACAGTCATGTTTAGTATGAAATGAAAGATCTCGATTAGTACTTTTCACCCATTCTCAGAAACTACCCAACCGAAAAATATGAAAAAAGTTATGAAGTTGTTTCTATACGGTGTCCAGAACTCAAAATGTAAGCAGAGTATTTTGTATATCTGCTCAAATTATTTATATAACAGTATGAAGCTGACCCCGCTTGTGAATGGGACAAAGGCTGAAGAAAAAGAAGAATTGTTCCAGACAGACATGTATAATGTACAAACATTTGTGCTAATGAAGTTTGCGGGTAGTGGTCAATACGATGGACATGTGTGTACGCATGTATGCTATTGTGCACGGAGTAAAGTGGAAATGCATTAACGTGGGTTAGATCAATGTGGATGGGCAATGTTTGGTGTATCCGTATATGTATATCTGGAGTTCAGCAATTAATGGAGGAATATTTTGCATTTTTAGCTATGTACGAATGGAAAATTGTGTATTGAGAATGCCTCACAGAAGATAAACACAAAACCTTTATATCCGACGTACCCAGTTTATGATATCCCGACTTGTTTATCGTTTAAATAAATTCCAGGAAGTTTTTGATGAGGATCTGATTTTGTTAACAATGATATAATATGATCCATATTGCCACATGATAATATCTGGGAATGTTTTTGAGTTTATTTTTTTGGGAAACGCGGTGGGCAACCATACATTTTGAAGTTCAAAATCAATTTGCGCGCCAGGACCACAATCTATTCGGAACAATGCTTGCAAAATCGAAGGACATTCTGTTGATCAGTTCTCAATAAAAAAGATTGATGACAAGTGACCAGGGCGAGATGAGTGGGTGAATCCTTTCTGATCGGTAGGAAAAGTGAATACTGCAGTTTCGCCAGAAAGTAATATTTTTGAAAAAGGCTGGATAATCAAGCAGTCTTTAAACTTGAGGCGAACCTCGACGCAAATGAGGGTGTCTGGAGTTCCTGATTAATACAGGCATAGACCGGATATCGGTTGCTTCGCCGTTGATGATGATGATGAGTGGCGCCATTTTGTATTGAGTTTAAAGAGGGCTTCCCATACATGCGAAAGGGGGGTATATATTTTTGTTCACAGAATATAGTCATGTGGGATATCAAATGATAGAGCTCGATTGGGGCTTTTCGAAACTGATCTTATTTCTGATATTAAATGACACGTATGGAATGAGGGCTCAAAATCTGTGCTCCAAAAACTGAAACAGAACTCCTTCTCAGAACCAATCCAGCGGAAAAATCACAATTATGAATCTATACGAAATTTAGGCCTCAAAATACGTCTTGTTCCGATATCTGTTCAAATAAAGTTAGTAATCGCGTATTATATTTTAGAAATTTACCGGGGAATTTCCCTTAATTTCATCCTAGAAGTACAAAATTAGGTATTGGGTATTGGGATGTAAGGATAATATAAGGCATAATTCTGGGAAGTTTAAATTAAATTCAGCTTTTATTAACAAAGTTACGGACGTTCAAAGTTTTGTTTTTCGAGCAAATTTCTTGCACTTTGAGAGGTGTATGCCATCATCTTCATAAAAATCCTTTTTAGCTTTTTCCGATTATTTAACAGCATGAATTGTTGAATGTATATACATATGTGCTAATGTAGTTTGTGGGTAGTGTTCAATAAAATGGACTAGTGACATGGCACGTTTTGATCACATCCGAAATGAGGGTATCCGTGAACGATATGGGGTCGCACCGATCGTGGAAAAACTGCGAGAGAGGCGTCTTCGATGGTATGGTGACGTAATTCGCGCTAACGAGAATTTTCTTGCCAAGATTGGTCTGAATATCGAAGTCGATGGTAAACGATCAAAAGGTCGGCCGAAGCAGCGGTGGCTTGGTGCGCTGGATGAGGATTTAAAAGCCTCGCGATTGCATCCAGATCAGGCATTTGATAGAATAAAATGGCGGCGAAATCGATCACGACGAACCGACTCCGCTTGTGAACGGGACAAAAGTTGACCAAAAAGAAGAAGTTCAATAAGATGGACATGTATGTACGCATGTATGCTTTTGTGCACAGAGTAAAGTGGAAATGCGTGTCAACGCGGATGGGCAACGTTTGTTTATTTAGGATTATAGCACAATATTCGTGCCTTTGATATGTATGTATATCTGGAGTTTAGCAATTAATGAAGGAATATTTTGCAATTTTAGCTATGTACGAGTGGAAATCTGTGTATAGAAAGTTGATCACGGAAGGTGAACACAAAACCTTTATACCCGACGCATCCAGCTTCCTGTATCCCGAATTGCTTATTTTTCAAATAAATACCAGAAATTTCTTCATGATGTAACTTTGCTGAAATTGAATGTGAAATGTGGCGGAAACATAAATTTTGAAGTTGCAAAATCAATTTGCGCGCCAGGACCACAATTTTTTCGAAGCAATGCTTGTAAAATCGGAAGACATTATGGATCAGTTCTCAATAAAAAAGATTGATGTTTTTGTAATCCATTTTTGTATGAAATGAGGGGGGTAGCACTTTCGGATCAAGAAAACAAAGTTGCTGACAAAGGGGCAGAAAGGGAGCATTTAAATGTGCTCTATATGACAAGTGAACAGGGCAAGGTGGGGGCGAATCCTCTCTGGCCGGTAAGAGGAGCGAACATCGCAGTTTCGTCAAAAATATATATTTTTGTAAAAGGCTGGATAATCAAGTAGTTTTTAAACTTAAGGGGGGAAACCATATTAGGAGGTTCAGAAATCGATTTTTAAGGTGTTGCGAAAAACACGCTGCTGTAGTGTTAAGGTTTTTTTTTCAGAAACGGTTATACCGATTGGCACCAAATTTAGTGGAAAGGTGGGAACTGTGAACACCCGCGCATGCTGTGAGTTATATCGTTCTATGTGGAATTTAAGGGGGGTCTCCATACATGCAAAAGGTACATCCTCCTCCGAATATAGTCATTTGGGGTATCAAATGAAAGGTTTCGATTAGTACTTCTCAAAGCTGGTCTCAGTTCTTCCGTTTGATGCATAGGGAGGAGGGCGGGGGCTGAAAATTGGTCATTTCTTCTTGGGTCCATTCTCACCCAACCGAAAAAACCTACGTTTTGGAATACCTTCCGTATCTACGTTGAAAAATGAGAACTAGGTTTTTTTCCTTATCCTGTAAATATTTTTATTTTTTCCCCGCATACGATCGTTTCGGAGACCACGTGCCTCCTTCTTCAGTGCTAGTACCCTTCCGTATCGATATTTTTTCAAATAAAGTTAATACCAATAATTACTATAATTTTTAGTGATTGACTGAAAGTTAAAGTTTATCCTGGAATCATGAAATTTCTTATTTGGGATACAGCTTCTGGTTTCCAGACTTGTTTTTTACTGCGTAGATTGCTAATTTAATTCTTCCAAAAACCGCTGCAAAAATTTCAAATTTCTAATCTGAGTATAGGGTTGAGCGTACAGGAAAGGCAACTTGTCAAGCGTGTTTTTTTTGCAAAATGATTTTTTCTCACATTTTTCGGAGTTATAACTCAAAACTGTTGATTGATCTGGAGGTGATTCTTTATGAAATTACGAAAAATGTGAGCTTGTTGGATGATTTTGGATTTTTTTTGATGATTTTGGATTTTTTTTTGATGATTTTGGATTTTTTTTGCGTAATTAGTTGAAAAAATGTTCAAAATCAATTTTTTTCGGTTGCAAGTTTGTTAATTTTCATTATTTTCACCTGCATTGAAGTTCATGTTCTTATAAAATAATTTAGTAATGTGACCTTTTTGGTTTCAGATAAAAATTCGAGTCGCCACACGTCCCGCAATTGGAGAACTCTAGTTACAACCTTCAGCGGACATTAATTTTATTATTTTTGGTTTAAATTATTCAAAAGTTGGAAATATGGTTAATATGATATCCAAATTCAATTCTTAACAATTACGTGAAAATAGGCCTTCTAGTATACTTTCCCATTTTAAGAGAGGAACTCCCCTTGATGCAGAGTGAAAAGTGATGCCAATGTTGGCCTATCATATCCACTTCTAAAGGCCGTTTTTAAGTTTCATAAAAGTAGTTCGTTTGTTTTCTATAGTTCGTAAAACTATCAAAAGGAAAGGAATTAAAAACCGCTGGGCACCAGAACACACAACACAACGGCAAGCTTTATTAGCATATACACATACATACACATGTTTACCTGGAGTAATTGACACTGGAATACAAATAACTAAAAAAAAGTCCAAAAGGAAAACTAAAACCTTCCCACGACCCCGCCATTCATATAGGATCACTTTATATGAAGATGATGACGTCATACACGTTTTGGGTGCCATAAATTTACCTGAAATGCGGAACTTTGACCTTCTATAACTTTGTTAATAATAGTTGGATTGCCTACAAACTTTTCAGAATTATATCCTATATTATCGTCTATGTTAATGTACGCCTGGGATGAACTTCAGGCAGACTTTCCGGTGAATTTGCAAAACATGGTAATATACTATTATTAACTATATTTTGCAGATGTATTTTGGGGCCTAGATTTCACATAGTTTCATCTCTGATTTTTTCAGATTTTTCGGTTGGGTAGGCTCTGAGAACGAGACCTGTTTCACTTTTTCAGATACACATTACCTACCTCCCCTAGGTTTCAGCCAATATCAGAAGAAAGATCAGTTTCGAAAAGTACTAATTGAGCCCTTTCATTTAATACCCCACGTGATCATGTTCTGTGAAAAAGAAATTTACATCCTCCTTTCGCATGTATGGGGAGCCCCCCTTAAAATTCAACACATTCCCATATATGCGAAATGGGGTATAATTTTTTTCATCAAATGTAGTCATGTGGGGTATCAAATGAAAGGGCTCGATTAGTACTTTTCGAAATTTTTTCTTATTTTATTCTTATTTTTGATATTGGATAAAGCACGGGCAATTGAGGACTTAAAATATGTGTCCCAAAAAGTGAAACAGATTTCGTTCTCTGAACCTATCCAACCGAAAACTCTGAAAAAATAAAACCGAGATCATTTGTATTTATATATTCTGTAGAATATTTGAGCAAAGTGATTTTTCGATCTTCGGAGTCGTTCGGAAGTTACAGTGTTGAACAGGTAAAGTGTCGTATGTTGGGTTTATATCGACCACCGTAATGAAGAGCGAATTTACTGGTCCAAACAACGTTCGAATGGCTTCGCTAAAAGAACGAAAATTGAAGCCAAGGTCTTACTTGTGATTTTTAAGAAACCGGAGGTTTATTGACTAGGTATAGCAGATTAATGGGCAGTTAAGCTTTTATGGATCATATTCTAATTTTTAAATGCGTTTTTCTCGAAACTTTATATTGAAAATCGGCTGCTACCATATCAGAAAATCTATTTAATGAAATTCTTTGAAATTTTCATGACTTATTCAGAACATATATCTACGGTTCGCAAACTAGGATAATTGCGATTAATTGAGAATTTTTTTTTTATTCATTAAAGTAGCCGTGAAAAAACACCAAAAATTTACGTTGCAAAAATTTACCTTCCAATATTTTTTTAATAACCCTAGTTTGCGAACCGTGATTAAGTCCGCACATTAAAATGCCTAGCGTGGTAGCAGAAAAACACCTTTTTGGTGAAAACATGAATAAGTTGCTCTGTACTTCAATAATGAACAATGCTATCGGGCTGAAAAAATTACTACGCATGCTCAAGATATTAACAAATATAGGGTTGGGGAAAAAGAAATGTCGTATTTTGTCAATAGATGGCGACACTTAAACATATCTTGTGTTGAACTTATCGCATCGGGTCATACTATACGGCGATTTGAAGACGACAATCTGTGCTACAAGTGTCTCTTTGACAGTGTTGTGATCGTACGTTTGAGTCAAAAATTATAGCGCGTCAAAGATGGAGTCCACCGAGCAAGAAATTCGTCATATTTTACGTTTTTAGTGCCTGAGAGGTAAAAATGCAACGATGACGGCCGAAAAAATTTGTGAATTTTATGGACCCGATACTGTAACGATTCGCACAGCACAGCGTTGGTTCGATCGATTTCGTTCTGGTGTAGTGGATGTTGAAAATACACCCCGTACTGGTAGGCCAATCGTCGTAGAAACCGATAAAATCGTCGAAATCATCCAAGTAGAGCGGCATGTGAACATTCGCTCGATTGACCAAGAACTGGGTATAGACCAGAAAACCGTTTGCAGAAAATTGGATTCCAAAAAAAGCTGGATGTTTGGGTGCCACACGAGTTGACGCAAAACAATCTCTTGGACCGAATCAACGCCTGCGATGCACTGCTGAAACAGAACGAATTCGACCCATTTTTGAAGCGGATGGTGATGAAAAGTGGATCACGTAGGACAACCTCATGCGAAAAAGATCGTAGTCGAAACGCGGCGAGCCGGCCCAAACCATCGCCAAGCCCGGATTGACGGCCAGGAAGGTTTTGCTGTGCGTTTGGTGGGATTGGAAAGGAATCATCCACTATGAGCTGCTCAATTATGGCCAGACCCTCAGTTCAGTCCTCTACTGTGAGCAACTTGATCGTTTGAAGCAGGCGATTGACCAGAAGCGGCCAGAATTGGTCAAAAGGAATGGTGTTGTGTTCCACCAGGACAACGCTCGACCTCACACATCTTTGATGACCTGCCAGAAACTACGGGAGCTCGGATGGGATGTCCTATCGCATCCACCGTATAGTCCGGACCTGGCACCAAGTTACTGGTCTATCAACCAAGTGATTACCATCTCTTTCGATCCATGCAAAACGCTGTTGGTGCTACTAAGTTGGCCTCAAAAGAGGCTTGCGAAAACTGGCAGTCTGAGTTTTTTGCAAATAAGGAGGGGGGATAATGAAGTTGCCTTCTAAATGGCAACAAGTTTGCGAACAAAACGGCGCATATTTGACTATGTTAAATAAAACGTCAAATTTCGATCACAAATACGACATTCCTTTTCCCCCAACTCAATATTAGCAGTAAATTCGCGCGAAATTCCTAAGTTTGACCTACTATAACTTTGGTGTTAATGGCCGGATTTCCATGAAGATACAGGGTGAACATAGGGGGGGTTTTAGTAATCTCGGTTAATCCTGAGCATTTCTAGAAAAGGAGCTTAATCCGTGATCACTTGAATAGAGGAAAGTTAGGCCTTTCAGATGGTATACAGGTTGGGGGGTTTAGGTGCCGGAAAATGGCCGCAAAGTGGAGGGACAAATTTCTAAAGGTTGGTAATATACTATTAGTAAGTTTATTTGAGCAGATATCGAAATGGTTCATATTTTGAGGCCTAGATTTCATCTAAGCACATCACTCTGATTTTTTTTCGGACTTTTGGTTTGGGTAGTTTCCGAAAATGAATCCTTTCTCACTTTAAGTGCGTATATTTTGAGTCCTTACTCGCGCACTTTGCAATTCACGCCAAAACTAGTGTTAGTTTCGGAAAGTATTAATCGAGACCTTTCATTTGATACCCTACCCGACTATATCCGGTGAACATTTTATTTTAAATCATCCCCCCTTTGCATGTATGGGGAGCGTCCTTTAAACTCCACCTAAATTTATGTCATAGTTCCCATTTATCCACCAAATTTCGTTCAGATCGATTTAGCCGTTTTGGAGAAAAGTGAGTGTCGCAGACAGACAGACAGTGAATCGATTTTAATAAGATTTTGTTTTACATAAAACCTTAAAAATGCATTTATAAGCTCGCGTAAAAAAGTGCATGTTTGTGATGTTCTTACGACACTTCTACACTTTGTTTTACTGAAACACTGCAAGTTTCCAGAACATTTTGACTTTAGATTGAATTTCCATATAAGGACAAGAAATTTGACTAGAAGGCCTTTCATCATAGTTCAAAATGAAGTATACTTATAGGCTCGAGGTTGGTGTTCTGACCACTTCACGAATTGATTTCCTTGGTCGAGATCCAGCAGATAAAATTTAAATCAAACGTGTTGAGGTTCAGATTCAAACTTGAAATCATCACACTGTTACGTAGCACCAGGATCACTCATTTCACAAAGTATACGTGGTCGCGACACTAACTCACACCTGTTGGTTTCCATTATATTCACATCTGCACATTTTCGGTTTATTGTTGCTTTGATAGATAAACTGCTAATTATCCTTTTCTGTATATTCACAGATACAGTTCACATCATCGAGGTTCAATCGAAACTCAATGCTGCTGCTGATACTGTCATCGAATATGTGAATTCCTCAACAAATGAGACAGATATAATGGTTTTTGTTAAACAATTTCGAAAAACTGAAAATGGAGTGGAGCACTCGACGTGATATCTTTTTTTGCCAGCTTCAATTTGCTCCTAAATCCGCGATATTTTTTCGTGATGTCTCAAATCCAGCTTTGCTTACGATTATGCTTTTCGAATTTCGAATGGTTTTAGTTTTCGCAGTAGTTGAGGGAATTTTTTTGTTAATATGTTTTGTTATCCGAATCCTAAGGAAGCTAACAGTTAATTATTTATATTCGGAATTCCTCACCAAGCTAAGAAGTTGTTTTTCCCGCGATTATGATTTAAAATAAAATATAACTTCATAAAATATTTCTCCTTTTCAGGTGGCGAAATTGTCTCTATTGCAGAAGGTTTCTCGCTAAAATGTTCAACAGCTTTATTGGGATTTCCTCGCCGGCCACAGCCAACTTCTTCGCCAAAACGCTTCTAAGGACATAGTCTATTTCCGAGAAAATAAACTATCCGTTATGATCGGTATTTACAATGCTACTAAGGAGCTGATTGGGCGTGTTCATCGCGATCTCATTCCCGAAGGCTCTCCCGTCGATATAGAAATCACAGGTGGAAGGGTAACATCAAGTCCACGCCCCGGACCTTCAGTCGAGCTTAATGAAGCTCAAGGGGAGTCGGAGGACGCGACAAAACAACCGGAAAACTTGTTCTCTAGAGAATGGTTTCCCAGGGTTCGCGATGACTTGAACATACCTTTTGGTGACATACCGTTGCCGTCAAGAGGCTTCGGGCTAAGAAGCTCCGAGACCGAAGGCATTCCTTATTGGAATCGCGGTCATAGACCTCGTCCTTGTCCACCAGTCCCTGATATTCCTTCGTTTGATGGGGATCTTCGTCACTTTGAGTCTTTCCGTAGTATTTTTCAATCAGTCTATGAAGGATCTGATATTGGGCGAGCTGAAAGGCTAATGATGCTGCAGAGCAAATTAAAAGGTGATGCGAGGAGAGTCGTAGAGCACTTAGGAGTGCATGGGGAAAAACTACGCTAAGGCCTGGGAACTTCTGGAACGACGCTACAGTAATCCTCGGGCGCTGGTTGAAAAGGAGATCCAGGCCCTCATAGATCTTCCCCAGATAGTATTACAAGACCCCAGTACCATTGGAAGGGCACTTGATACAATGCGCTCAGTGGTTCAAAACCTGAGGAAGGCTGGGTTCAATTGTTACGGGAAGTTTTGGCTGTTTTAGCAATGAGTCAAATTCCCGTCGGGTGGAGACATCCATTTTACGGGTAAGGATAAAAGGTATGAAAGGTACACCTTGATCACAATTGAACCCAGCCTTCCTCAGGTTTTGAACCACTGAGCGCATTGTA
This sequence comes from Hermetia illucens, assembly GCF_905115235.1. Lineage (NCBI taxonomy): Eukaryota > Metazoa > Arthropoda > Insecta > Diptera > Stratiomyidae > Hermetia > Hermetia illucens. The sequence continues at coordinate 11,211,351 of NC_051852.1, forward strand.
TCAAGTGCCCTTCCAATGGTACTGGGGTCTTGTAATACTATCTGGGGAAGATCTATGAGGGCCTGGATCTCCTTTTCAACCAGCGCCCGAGGATTACTGTAGCGTCGTTCCAGAAGTTCCCAGGCCTTAGCGTAGTTTTTCCCCATGCACTCCTAAGTGCTCTACGACTCTCCTCGCATCACCTTTTAATTTGCTCTGCAGCATCATTAGCCTTTCAGCTCGCCCAATATCAGATCCTTCATAGACTGATTGAAAAATACTACGGAAAGACTCAAAGTGACGAAGATCCCCATCAAACGAAGGAATATCAGGGACTGGTGGACAAGGACGAGGTCTATGACCGCGATTCCAATAAGGAATGCCTTCGGTCTCGGAGCTTCTTAGCCCGAAGCCTCTTGACGGCAACGGTATGTCACCAAAAGGTATGTTCAAGTCATCGCGAACCCTGGGAAACCATTCTCTAGAGAACAAGTTTTCCGGTTGTTTTGTCGCGTCCTCCGACTCCCCTTGAGCTTCATTAAGCTCGACTGAAGGTCCGGGGCGTGGACTTGATGTTACCCTTCCACCTGTGATTTCTATATCGACGGGAGAGCCTTCGGGAATGAGATCGCGATGAACACGCCCAATCAGCTCCTTAGTAGCATTGTAAATACCGATCATAACGGATAGTTTATTTTCTCGGAAATAGACTATGTCCTTAGAAGCGTTTTGGCGAAGAAGTTGGCTGTGGCCGGCGAGGAAATCCCAATAAAGCTGTTGCACTTCTTCCCATGCCGCAGCAAAACGCTCTCGCGTCCTTTTTTCTTGCCGGAGTTTGACTAGGGACTCCCGCACACTCTCAAGTTTTGCGACCCTTTCTTGCTGGGCATCAATAATTGCCTGAATCTCCATTCTGGCTAAATTTAAATATCGCGATAATACCAAGCTCCGCGGCGATAGTAACTTTGCGCCTTTAATCTGGGCGCCGCAACGACAATAATTTTGCGCCCTAAGATTTAGGCGCCGCAACAATAATAATTTTGCGCTCTAAATTTGAGCACCGAATCGATAATTTTGCGCTCTTAAGTTTGAGCGCCGCAACGATAATAATTTTGCACTCTTAATTTGAGTGCCGCAACAACAATAATTTTGCGCCCTTAATTTAGGCGCCGCAACAACAATAATTTTGCGCTCTAAATTTGAGCGCCGCAACAACAACTTTGCGCCCTTAATTTAGGCGCCGCAACAACAACTTTGCGCCCTTAATTTAGGCGCCGCAACAACAACAACTTTGCGCCCTAAAATTTAGGCGCCGCAACAACAATAATTTTGCGCTCCTAATTTGAGCGCCGCAGCAACAATAATTTTGCGCCCTTAATTTAGGCGCCGCAACAACAATAATTTTGCGCCCTTAATTTAGGCGCCGCAACAACAATAATTTTGCGCTCCTAATTTGAGCGCCGCAGCAACAATAATTTTGCGCTCTTAATTTGAGCGCCGCAACAACAATAATTTTGCGCTCTTAATTTAGGCGCCGCAACAACAATAATTTTGCGCCCTAAAATTTAGGCGCCGCAACGACAATAATTTTGCGCCCTAAAATTTAGGCGCCGCAACAACAATAATTTTGCGCTCCTAATTTGAGCGCCGCAGCAACAATAATTAGTGATTTCCACTCCGCAATGGCAATACTCTGAACGGGGCACTGAATACGTGGGAAGCGCAACACTGTAAGGATCTATCCTTTGGTCTGAACGCGCCCACGTAACAACAAAATAGTGCACTGAAAACGTAGGAGACGCAACACTACAAGGATCTTTCCTTTGGTCTGAACGTTCCTATGTTGTTCCAGCACAAACAAAGCACCGATAACTTTACCGATGTACTATATGAACCGTTCAGTATTGTCGCGGCGGAACACTAACACGTTTGTAAACTACGCACTTATTAACAACAATTTGCACAAGAAACTTTATAAAAATTCACTGTTTTATAAATTTTAATTTACAAATACTTACTTGAAGGATCCTAATCCGGCTCGACGGACCAATTGTTCGAGAAGTCTCCTATTAGAGTGTGGTTCGCACCCAAGTCCAGCCAAGTATCCAACTTGGCGCGCTTATCCCTTGGGCGCGATGGAGTCCTGCTTCTTTTATCCCTCGCTGTCAAGTGAGGCTGTGGAGAGAACTAAATTAGGGTCTTACCAAATTGTTTCTGAAGTTCCAGCGAAACAAAGACACAAACACTCTTTTCGGGTTTCTTGAATATTTTATTTACTTTATCACTAACTTTCTACCTTAAACTTAAATAACCGAAAAATCTCCAAACAGAACTTCCGACCCGACCCGACTCCAACGCGTTTGACCTCCCCACGACTAGACTTCCACACGTATGACTCCAACCACGGCTCCACTCCAACACACCTGACTTCTCAACGTTTCCGCGTTGCTGCAGTTTTTTATATGGAAAGTCCATTAGTAGCAACCCGGAACTTAAGTTTGTTGGAAAAAGTCCAATCAAACAAAAACTGCACACACAACAGTCAACCGTTGGCCGAGGTCGTCAGAATATTTTCCATATGTTATGGTGCTGGTGACGACATCGCCCAGTAGCAAGCCGGAACACGGAATCGCTTGCATTTTGCACATTAGCACATGTGCATGTTGTATGTTAGCACATGGGCAAGGTTGCTGTTGTTTATTATGATATGGAATCAGTCAGCAACGTACGCTGACCTTGCAGCAATCAATACCGATGATTGCTGACGCTGTTGATGTTAACTTACAAGATCGATTGATTGTGGGAAATCGCTTAAACACGAATCATACTTTTTTTAAAATATGTTCCAAAACGTCTCCCTCTCTGATGAGTGGGGTTGTGATTGTGATGAATATCGGATTTAGAGTTCTATAGAGCATACGACCAAGAGAGGGGTCATTTGCTGTCTTTTGTAAGATTCCCATGTTTGATAGCAATTCAAAACCCTAGTGTCGAATTCTGTAGGCCCAAATTACATAGTATAGGCATAAGTTCTGTCAGTCGATGCGTATAGTGAGAAATGTTAGGCCGCCGAAACTGGTAACATTGCGCACGGAGAGTACCTAACTATACCCCACTTCCGCCAGACTTTCAGGTTCCGAAAGTCAGTAGCGCGTGGATAACAACACGATGAAGTTTGGTAACTACGAAAAAAGAATCGCGATTATTGCGTTGCACCAATGTGGAAATATGCCGACAAAGATTCATAATTTGTTAAAAAAAAAAAAAGCTGCCGGTAAATGAACGATTCGTTTTAAGAACATTAGCTTGATACCGCGAAACTTACACCGATTTGGAGAGTTTGAAGGCCAGCATCGTGCGTGCAGTTCGAGAAATGCCGTTTTATACCGTGCGTGAAGCGATTGAAGCATCTCCTCACAGACTTCGGGCCTGTATAGCTACTAGTGGCGGCCATTTTGAATATTTTTTTTTCATTTGAAAGCTTTATGTTTCCCTTTTCTAATGGTGTACTTTTCGATAGATTTGGTTTATTACTTCGTGAGGTATTAAGATTTGTTTGACTGACAGAACTTATGGCTATACTATGTAGTATAATTACATTGAAGTCGTAACGAATTACAGTTAATAATTAAGTTGCGGAAGAATCTCTGATGGAATGCGGAGACAGTCGGCTACATGCTGTGCCTTTCCGTCCTCAACGATTCATCGTCTTTGTTTTCTGGCCCCAAACGGAAGAAGATCGAATTCTCGCGATCCCTTTTGTTTATTTTTATTATCTAATTCTCTGCGACGGGGACCAACTCTATTATTGTTTCTTTGTTTTCTGCAGACAGGTGAAACAAATTTTGAGGTTAGGATGGTATTTTAGTCATCCCCCCCCCCACCGCGGCGGCGTTCTAGTTTACCTCGTTCGGCCATCGTGTTCGTTAGGTTATTTTTAAATCCGGTGTGGACCCCCGCATCGGTATAGACACGTTCGTTTTGTAAAAATTATACGTGAGGTGTCAAAACACTCAAAGGATCCCCCTCTCCGCATTCTCTATCCTGGCTAGCATAGAGGCGTGCAAAAATATATCAACCGAGCGCTTTGATGGGGCTTCAGTATTTCCAGGAAGACCTTCACGGTCACTTAGTCAATTTCTTTTAGGTTTTGGGATAGCTCTTCCCTCTAGGTCGTCTTCAGCCGCTCAGGATGGTTGTTTAGCCACCCTAATGCACGATAATTTCATAACATTACTCACATTTATTTTTCCTCTGGTTGCCAGTTTGGGGCTCTTCTTATGGGTCTGCCCATAAATCCTGGTTCGCCGACGTCAGAATATCGTGGCTATGACTAAGCAATTATTGATGAATGCTTGTACTTTGTTTTTGATGGTCTTCTTAGTGAGACAGTGTTATCTGTGAGTGTCTTTAGACTGCTTTCGATGGACCAAACGTGACCCTAGCTAGGTTCAGTCTATTGTTTACGTCAAAGTTGATTCTAATGTTTATAGTAAGGTTCAGTCGCATGCAATTCGAGTGCTCCTTATGAAATTAATAAGCATTATAGTACTCTGGCATTCGTCGTGCAACAATTCGTTGGATAAGGGAAGATAATAGAGACTTTTTTTCTGTATGTATCCTTCGTCTTTATAAATATATTTTGGGGCTCTCCTGTGACCTTGAAATGGCCTTGATCTTATTATTGCAGAAATGTCACAGGCGACTTTAAGGTATGATTTCGTATATCTAATTGTCTCAAGTCAATGAAAGGAAATTAGTGTTACGTTGGGCTGTTTTCCCGGGAGAGATGAGAGCTCTCTTTATTCGTGTTTGCGGTTTTTTAACAACTGGGGAATTAATCCTTCTCAAGGGGGGGGGGGGGCGCATTTTATTCGCTTTTGGCCAAGAGTGGTGCGAGTGGAGGAGGTGCAATGTCAACGGAGTCTAGGCCCAGACTTTCTTCCTACGGCCTGGCTGTATAGCACCAATATCGTCCTAACCTATTATTGGTCACTGCCACAATGTTTACCCTTATCAAGAAATCTAGAAACTGCCCATTTTCGGATGAGTATGTAGTCGATTTGGCTGTTCGTCCTTTTTAATATGTTTTGCTGAGAAAAACAAGTTGAGAGAGAAACGACATTGTTGTCATTAGTGCTGTCATGGAGATTATGTAGTTCAGTACGTCCTCTTTTCCTATGTTGTCTTCTGTCCTGTTATTATCTTTCAATAATTGTGAAGAAAACATCATGTCGTACGAATATTTATTCTATAAATTTTATGCAAAATTGACGCAAAGGAGTTCGAGATGGGCGGGGGACGTAGTCGAATGGAACGGTTGGTGATCTGTAGGTCAGCCACCCCGGGTCTTCAAACTGTACCATTTCTTGTTTAAAAAAAACAGTTTCTGTTTCCTCAAAATTAAAATTTTTAACTCAACCTAAATTTGAGCTCCGACGGGGAATTACTCAACGGATGCCAATCAAAAAATGGAAACAAGAAAGTTTGTACAATTGACCTCCTCCTTTGATCAAACTATCGCCATGAGTGATCCAACAATGAGACCTCCCTGCCTCTCTGTGAACCGTACATATTAGCGCAATCTTCATGAAACTCATGAAACATAACTCGCGTTTTTTGTAATCGACGTGTCAACAAACGTCTCAAATTTCAAATTTACCGCAATATCATTCGCCTTGTCATCCTCTATGGTTTTGAGAGTGTGCCGACTAGAAGACAAATAACAGCGCCTCGCGGTAATGGAGACGAAAATGTTCTGTTGGACCAGTACCTTGGTACGCCATGATCACATCCGAAATAAGGATAATCGCGATCGGTATGGGGTTGCACCAATCGTGAAAAAATTGCGAGAGATTCGTCTTCGATGATATGGACATATAATTCGTGCTGACGAGAACCAATTTACCAACGGTGGCTTGACTCGTTGGATGGTGATCGGATCAGGCATATGACCGAGCCAAATGGCACAACCGATCAAGACGAGCCGACTTTTTTTCTGAACGGAAGAAAGGCCGAAGAAGAAGCTGCTTTCATAGCAATGGTGTGCCGTCCAAACATACTCGAGGAGGGCAATCTGGCCCGAGACTGCAAGTGACTCATATGGAGTGACTTTTGCGACGAAACCTCACTGGAAGTTATTTAGTACCATGGGAATGGGGTGACCCTCTCAGAGCGTATGCTCCAGGAGAATTTCTGGATGTTGGGCGGTGTTTGTTTGCTTGTGAACAGCTGCTTCAAAGGCAACGACAGAAGCGATTTATGCACTGTGTCGTGATTGTGGACGAAAAATGGGTTGACTACGATAATTCCAAACGCCGAAAATCATGGGGTTTACCCGGCCATGCTTCCACATCGACAGCTAAACACAATATTCATGGCTCCAAGACTGCGCTTTGAATTTGGTGGGAGCAGCTCGGTGTAGTTTACTACGAGGTGCTAAAATCGAGTAAAACCATTACAGGAAACCATTACACTGAGGGAAAAGTGGAAAGTGATTTTGCTGCATGGCCATGCTCGCCCCCATGTGGCGCGACCGTTGAAAACGTTGAAATGGGAACTCCTTTCCTGATATTGCTCCATTAATTACCACCTTTTCCGATCTACATCTAATATGAAAATTGAAGAGGGTCTGCCTGACGATTAGTGAGAGTTTTCGGAATTCTGGGAAGTTTTTTGTCCGGATGGCTTAGTGGTTGTGGTACTATGTCGTGACGGAAGATCATAATTCAAACCTCACTGGTGGCATGTCGGATACCAGTTAAATCATAATATTAGGCGATGACGGCTTTACGGTTTTTTACCAGCGCAGAGGCAAATCGCCAGACACTGCCTCACCTCTGCCCTGGGAGCAGCGTGATCGAACGAAGACGATTTGCTTCTGCCCTGGTAAGAAACCGTAAAGCCGTCATCGCCTAACATTTTGAAAGTTTGGGTGCTAAGCCTTAAACGAGGGGTCCGTGGACCAAAAAAAAAGGAGTAAGTTGCTCTCGATTTGGTCCGGTCCGATATCAAGTTGATGCGGACTTTGGACCCCGCAATTCTCAAAAAAAAAAAAACAGTTAAATAAGCTGTAAATGAATGCTTGAGTCGCATCAGGGGATCATATTTTCTTATATCTTATCATAGCTCGCACAAACGACGCCGCTTCGCTATTAACTTATTCAAAACTAACCTCGATTTTCCCCTTTCTTACAGAAAACACCCGTCATAAATCAAAAATCAAAATGTCAACAGAATACGAAGATAAAATCAAGGAATTGCAAGTATTCCTTCCAGTTTTGGAACGAAAAATTAACGATGCGCGTAGTCGAAAAGACAATTCGGCTAGTAGTCGATTGGAAAAACTGCGTGATATTGTCAATAAAAGGATAAAGTATGTATTTGCAAAACGAGGATTTTTTTTTTGAAAATAGGCTTATGTTTGTTTGTTTTATTTTCTTGAATGACAGGGTCCCTATTGGAATATTGATAAAAACCGAAGAAACGATCAAGAAATTTCTCAAGGTGAGTAGTGCACCCTGGATGGTGTTGAGTTGTTGAAGTACTTTGTTTTTGGTGATGGTAGGATTTCGGTCCTATTGAGTGAATTAGGAAAGCTTATTTTCGTGGTTTTGCAACTACTTCTTGGAAATTCAGTCATGGTTGTTGGTTCATTGATTCATGGTTGCTATAGACTCCGTTCGGCACGTCATCCATATCTACACTCCATGGTTGTCAGTTCTTGCCCCGATTTTCCGAGAAGCTTGCACTCTTCCTTCACTGTTTCGCAGGTCATAATTCTAGGGTAAATTGCTCGTCGGTCTTTCTCGGATAGTGGATTCCATTGCGTGGTATAGCCAGCAATGAAGTTGCCCTTACTGATGGACCTCTCCATTGCCATTTTTGTCTTCTAGTCAGCGGGTCTACGGACACCTGATCTGTACAACGATGGAATGTTCTTCCTTTGATATTGCTTCAGACTATCCAGTTTAATTAGGACGTTTTTGAGATTTGATTTTGTTGCTTCCATTTTTTGCATTTACCCTGTTCGAAGGGCTGAGTGATTGTCCCTCAGAGCACTAGCACATCCTTTTTTTATGTTTTTTGCTTTATTTGTTGGTAGTTTTCGTTTGTCCCCCTATGCATATAGTGTACTTCTCGCTTTAAAGATATTAACCCACATCATCTACTGTTTACAGGATGCTCCAAATATTAGAAAGCCTGTAACTTCCAACATATCACCAGCAAATTTCCAACAAAATGTCAATATTAAAACTGAAGTAAAAGTTGAAACGGAATCTGGAAACAATGTTGATTGTGATGACGATGATGATGTACAAATTGTTCCAACTCAACCAGCTTCAGATTGTGTCATTGTGCTTGATGACGATTCATCAGATGAAGAGCACAATGCAGATGATAAGAAACCATCCCAAAATTCCCTAGCAGAAATGGGTTTAGCTAAAGAAATCAAAACTGAAGAGTCTGGACAAGCCGAAGAGCTCTCATGTGGGTCTATAAAAAACATGGACGTGAATGACGACTTCAAATGTCAGCAGATAAATTCAGATCATTCCACAGATGCGACTAGTTTGACCCTTGAACCGCCTTCAAAACTGCCAAGTGAGACTAACAAGCTAGATGATAGTGTAGAGAAGGAGTCACGATCTCTGGGCATCTCTTCAAGTCAGGAAACAGACGAATTTTCGACTCCATCAAAAAATGATGACGAATTTTCCGGATCATCTAAAACTCCTACTCTCACATTCACCTCGGGAAAAGATGGAGATAAGGGACATTCTGAACTGCCTAAAATTTCTCCTCCGACATTCGACCCGGATAAAGTTGCTGAAAGTCGGAGCATTCTTCTGGAGTTAGAGTCGCAATTGAAACATCTCACTACCGCCCAACTACCTTTGTTGATTGAAGATACGAAGGAAGTCGATTCCATTGATACATTTCTAAACAGATCGAATGAATCCCCGAGTATTGAACCGAAGAATGACAGTAGCTTGTTGGGAACACCTTTAAAGGATCAGGATCGAGAAATTGAAGTTTCAGAAGAAGCAACAGATAAACCGAGGAGTTCGCCGGAGCTAGTACTGCCGTTTCCGTTCCCTAAATTCAACCAAGATTTGCTGGCAATGCGCAGGGATATAGTAGATATGCTGAATAGTAGTTCGCCTAGTTCCGAGAAACAGGTTCCCGAAGGTGACACAACCATAGAAAGCACTGACAAGGCTGTCGAACCAGGACCTAGTTCCGTTGAAGCAAATAATGTTACTCCAAATCTTGAGATAACAAGTAACAGCGATAAGCCTTCAACCGCTCTTGAGGTAGTGCAACAACCAAATGAATCCGTTTCTTCCGAGCCCGCGAACTTCATAATATTAAGTAATACTCCTGCCAGTGAGACTCCAAACTTGGCCCCTAATTCTTCTAGTCATGAAGCACCTGAAAACAGTGATATTACCGCCAGTACCAATAACAGATTAGCTGAAATTATTGCCTCACTCAGGAAGAATTTGAGTGATGGGACTGACAAAGGGAAAAGTGAATCCGAAGTCCCAAAGGACATTCCGGAGCTTTTCGTTAATAAAATGCAGCTTACTGAGATACCGTCTGTGGTCCAAGATATGCTAAGTGCTACTGTTGCCAGTGAAGATGACGACGATGATATGTTGGTTATGGATCTGTCGGACAAGATGGCAAATCTGAGCCAGAAGCTACTTAGTGATCTTGGTGACAGTAAAATTGGTGACTCAGATGATTTCGTACCTGATCAAATGGGAAGTGATGATAGTTTGGATCGTGAGATCGAAGAAGCTATGGCTGAGGCAAATAAAAAAGCAACTGATTCGGATAATGATGAAGTTGCAGAGCTAATAGTTGTGATAGATCATGAAAAAGAAGGATCTTCTGAAAGAGCTCCTGTTGCAGAAACTGTTAGTGTAGACGAATCTAGCAAAAATGTTTCTTCTGATCGAATTTTGCAAACAGAAACTAAAGATATTCATTCGACCTCACCGTCAGCGTCAACCAGGCAAGAGGAAGTACCGGAATCAAGCTCCACGAAAAAAACAAATGATGACATTTCAGAGGAGAATGATGCTTCCGTTGAAAAACCAGGGTTGCAGTCAGTTTCACCAAAACGGATAGCTGAAGAAAGTAACGAAGTGGTCCCCACTGTTCCTGACAGTATTAGCTCAGTAGATTTAGAAACCAAAGGGGCCAAAACTGTTGAAAATTCAGAGCCTGCAGTTCAAAATGAGCTTGCTGAAAAACCCAATAATTTGACGGCCCCTGAAACTTCTCCGGAAAGGGCAGGCGATTCAACGTCTCAAACTACACATGAAGCCGAACCTCTTGATTCTGTGGGGTCATCTGCGAATTTAATTGAGACAGCAAACGAAATTCAAGCTAACATGCCAAGTTTGGAAGCTAAACAAAGCGTGGAAAGTGATTCAAAGATTACTGATAAAGCGGCTGATTCCACTGAAGACTTTGTGCCAGAGGTATTGGCGGTTCTTTCCAAAGGAGACGATCAAAATCTCTCTCAAAACTCTGAAGTCGATTTAGGTGGCTCAGAAAAGCAATCCGAAATTTTACAAATTGAAATTCAAAAGAAAGAAGTTAAAGAACTGGAAAGTAGCCTGGAACCGGGCACATCTACAACATCTGAAATTAAAAGTGAGCTCGATGAACTCGTCGAACAAAGGGAGGAACTCCAGTGGATGCTCAACGAAATAAAAGAGGAGGAACGAACTCTTTCGAAGAAGTCCAATGCATCTAAAGACAATATTACGGCCGCTTGTGCAACTCTAAGTGATATAAGCACTGACAATGACGTTGTTAGTCTAGGCTTGAGTGAAATAAGTGATCCTGAATCTGGTGAAATCTGTGACAAACCACCAATGCCTGATCCAAAACCAATGCCGCCAGAAGTTAAAGAAGAGTTCAATGCTAATGCGGATGATCAATATAGTCCTCATAAAAAAAGCATCAAAATAACGATCCCGAATGATTACGATGCGTCCGATCTACGAACACAACTCTCAAAAAAGAGAAAAAAGAAAAGAAAAAAGAGAAATCGAAAGGATAATTCGTCTCATTCCCCGATTCGATATATCGACAGTCATGGGAATATCATTGAACCTCGCGACGACTCAAGTTCGGATAGTGATACAGATGCTGTAATAAATCCGGCACATTTGCGGTATGTTCGCGAAAAACCAAGACATGGCATCTCTGGTTTGCTTGATGATGATATCAAGAAAGAATATTTTGAAATGTTTAGCAGCTGTGAAGAAGGCAGTGGGAGGCATCGTTATATTTTGCGAAAGACAAAAGTTGAGCATCTAAGTTGGGATGAAGATACATGCTTGTCCCTGAATGACGATAATATTTACCAACGTAATTCGTCCCCGCCTCCTAGTTTGGTATCTTCAAGGGTATCGGTATTACATTCAAAGAGAAGAACTTCAGAATCTCCAAATGAATTATCAAAATCACCCAGTCGACGGGGCACAATTACCTACGAACGCTCGCGATCATCGCGACGATTATCTAAGTCACCGGAGCGAAATGCTAGATCACCTAGACGTGAATTAAATAGACGATCATCCAGATCACCGAGACGATCGAGCAGATCACCAAGAAGATTGCTCGACCGGCAGGCAAAATCACCAGTACGGTCTGATAGGTCGCCAAGGAGATCTTCTCGATCTCCAAAGCGATTGGGTAGATCTATATCACGGCGATCTGTATCGCCAATTGCAAGGACTAGATCACCGAGACGTTCAGATAGATCGCCAATAAGGCGACTGTCAAGATCGCCAAGAAGGCGACAGTCTAGATCACCTGGACGGCGGGGGTCTAGATCACCGAGACGGCGGAGATCTAGATCACCAAGGAGGCGGAGGTCTAGATCACCAAGAAGGCGGCAGTCTAGATCACCAAGAAGACGGCAGTCTAGATCACCAAGGAGGGAACTGTCGAGATCGCCAAGGCGGCGACTGTCTAGGTCTCCAAGAAGGCAACATTCTCGATCACCAAGAAGGTCCTCACGATCACCGAGAAGATCTCCAAGAACGACGAGATCTTCGAGATCACCGACGCGGCAAAATATCAAAACCCTGCTAAGAAAACGTTCTCGTTCCCGATCTCCAAAACAACGATCTGAATCACTGAGGAGATCTAGGTCTCCGCCACAATCATTAAAATGTTCTGATAAGTCTCCAAGTCGTCTTACTGCCCGAACTCTAGATAAAGATGATTCCACCAAAAATGATGATAAAATTGAATCTTACCATTCCGAAAAATTCCAGGTTTCTGGAAGCAGTAAGGATAATGCAGCGATACCAACTACCACGATTGATATAAGCGATTCCGAAGAGGAAGACGACACTAAAAATGAAGACAGAAATGACAGCAAAAACGATAAAGATGATGCTGTTGGTTTGACAATCGAAGTGAGTGACGATGAGGATTTCCTCGAAGCCCCTCCACCGCCCATAATCAGCATAAAGGAAACTCTATCACCAAAACATGAAACTGAAGATCCTTCTACTGGACAAAATGGAGAAGAAGAAGAAGCAAATATTATCCTAGTTGATGATGATGTAGACATCGGGGCACCTGCGAAAATTGAAAATGAGGCGAAATTGGAGCCTGCGGACGAAACTTCGTCGAGCGATATATTTCGAGGTGATGTTGAGTCAAATGGACTCCTGGATGCCGAGGTTCCCAACAACAACGTTGAAACTTTGAAAGAAAAAAATTTAAGAGAGCTACAAGCGATTCAAGTGAAGCTCGAAAAGGAAATTGGCATCTCAAAAGATTTTCTTTCGCAACTTATCGGAAACGCATTAAATAAATTCAATGATGATGCCTCCCCGGCAAATACGAATATTCCACTTGAAAATGAGGCAGAAATCCCGCAGGAATCAGCCCAGCAACCTGCATTGTTGTCTACGCCGCTCCAACAATTACAATATACAAATGTTGTCGTTGCAAGACCAAGCATAAAAGATCCCCGACTGAATCGAGTTCGCCCGGCAGCACCTGCTCCTACTGAGCCACCTCCCCCACCACCTATTCCCAGGTTAACACCTGCGGTGGCTATTCCAACCGTTTCGGGTTTATCCAAAAAGCTCCCTTCCTGTGATGAATATTCAGATGATGAAGACGATGTTTCAATAGAAAGTGGAACTATTAGCGACGAATCGCACGACTCAGATCATCCAAAGACGAAAAAACAATACGTAAAGGTTGAGCTGGCGAAACTGGAAGAAATCATTGGAAACCAAATTCAGAAATTTCTAGCTCTCAACAAGCAGTCGTATGAAGCCAATAAATCCACGCCTAAGAAAGATGCCCCAACAGCCGCAAAGGCAAGCAGTAAGCCGAAGCCTAGGAGAAATGCTCTGTCCAAAGACGGTAGCGGTCCACCGCATATGTCAGCTGAGAAAATCGTGTCCGATATCAGGAAGAGCGTACAATCGCTCTATAATCCCAAGACTTCGACACCGGAGAAGACATCAAAATCAAAGCCGAAACCGAGGCCTCGAAGTAGGATCCGAAGCAGAATTCGATCTTCATCAGGGTCGGATAGAGAAAACACTCCAACGAAATCCCCGACAAAGTCTCCAATGAAATCCCCAACAGCCGATCCTGATTCTCTCCGCAGCCGTATCACAAATGATGTTGCAGGAATCATAAAGTTGGGCAAAGCACCAAAATCAGCCAAGCTGAAACCAACGCCAGCGTTAAAACTAGCCGAGCAAGTTAGCGATGTTAATCTGCTGACACCTTTGAGGGAGCTACCCTACGACGACAAGCGTAAGAAGAATGCAGATCATGCACAAACCAAAAAACAAAAGCGCGTACCCAAAAACACAAATATCTCAATCCATTGCAATAGTGGCGAAAAGAATTGTTTGCTCTGCAAAGATATGGAAAAGGACGAGGACTTGATTTCTCATTATGTGAACGTTCACCGTGAGAATGAGGTGTACTTAGCCCGGCTAGAGGTTGACCAATTGAAAGCGCTGTTAGCGAATCCAAACTACGTGAAGCCTGCAAAAAAATTAAATGTTGAGAAGTTTACAGGCAAGTGTCCTTTTTGCGATGATGAAATGACTTGTCCAATTGGAAGATACATGGAGCATTTCGCCAGCCATACGGGAGAGTACGCGTACGAGTGCGACTGTTGCGGAACTCGTGATTCACGCAAACGAGATTTACTCAGTCATTGCAATACTCAGTGTGAAAAAGGAGCTAAGTTCATCTATGTATATCGATACGACCTCAGTAATAAGGAGATCGACGCTTATGTATGCAGTCACTGCAATTATATTCAACTGAACAAAGCGAATGTAATCAAGCATATCCGAACCGAACATGATCAGCAGCTAGTTAAGGAGAACGAATGCCTCTCGGTGACTCTCTTCAAAGTAGGTGAAAGTACATCAGAAGGAAGTGAACAGAATATAGATAACATCGAGGTAAACAATGAAGCTATCGACGAAGAAAACGCAGAAGATGATGACTTTGATAGTTTCGAAAATGCTCCAGTAAGTCCGATGAGTGACTCAGAACGACGGGCGGTTGCCAATGAAGCGGTCGAGTACGTTAAAAATGAACTCCTAATGGATGTTATCGATGATATAGATTGGAAGTCCATTGAAGACTCGTTGGTAGAGTCAGCCCCACTGGAAGGTGAAATTCCAACGCCATATGAAGAAATTAGATCCGACACTCCACCAGTCCCTCCGACACCGTCAATCGAAATCCAAGTGGCTAAGAACGAACTACCAGAAAGCGAAGACATAGAATCTGATAAAAAACAAAAGGATCTAGGAGCGGAGATTTTCACTGAAATTCATGCACTCAGCCTGCAAGGTCCAACGGAAAGTAGTCTTGATTATTCGAAGAAAAAGCCGACATCATCAAGGAGTGACAACATTGTCGGTGAAGTTAGCGTGCCAGACATCACAGTACCTAATCGGGACCAGGCGATCTCAGAGCAGAAACCTAAACTGACGTCTTTGGAAATAAAGCCTTCCCTTGATCTTCCAACAGTTCAATCGGGAAAAACTTCGCGGGGCTCAAAACCATCCAAAGATAACAAGAATCAGGAAAAGGGTCATACCCAACTCAAGGACATTGCTACTTCTAATCCGAAGATGTCACGCGTTCAATGCTTGGGTTTCGAGGAGATCGCCCCCAAGCAACTGAGATACTACTGTCTCGTCTCAAATTGCGCTACAACTTCACTTGCTTCCTTGGAAGAACTAAGAAAGCACTTTAAAGCGCATACTCACAAATGGTCGGGAAAATGTGAAGCTTGCGGTGGCAAGGCATTAACAAAACATTCCGCCTCCTTGGATAGGGAGCTCATGCATTTCATAAATGAACATCTACCGAAAAGATCTTTGGTTGCCAAAATACTCCGACCCTGGATAGCTGATGACTCCCTGAAAAGCAAGAAATCTAAAGATGTCTGCGAAATGTTAACTAAGTCATTCCATTTGGAGAATTTGTATAAATGCATGGCCAATGATTGTATTTTCACAACGAATTCCTCGAAAGATATGCAGTTTCATATTCCATCGAGTCACAGCGATGACTTGACCGCGCTGAACTGCTGTTACTGCACGGAAAGCTTCGTAGGCAGCAACGGACTGGTCAATCATATCGGGAGAGTCCACGGGGCATCGAGGTACCAATGCCCGTATTGCTTCTATCGTAGTTGCGCCGCGTATAATGTTCAAATGCACCAGCGGACGTTCCATGCAGACAAAAAGAACGCGAAGATCATAGTTTGCTCAGCACAGACACACACGTTCAGCACTGAGATGCTTGAAATTCTGGACAATCGCCAGAAAAATGTGAAGGCACTGAAATGTCCTTGTAAGTTTTTTGGAATCGATTTTTTTCTGGAAGTGTTATGACGTTTTCGAAATGTTTTCTAGTTTTCTCAGGTTGTCGTAAATGGATTTATGTGAAACATCTGCTGATGGATCATGTGAAGAGGGATCATTCGCAGAAGGAACCGGTTGACATTCATTCCGAGCTGTACGACTGCATCTACTGCAGTTACGCCACTACAGATCTGCTATCGATTCGCCAGCATATGTCCAACGAACATCCGAATCGATTGCTGTATGTCTGCGGATTGGTGTTCATTAAGGCACTACATCCTTTGGTGAGTCCTTGAGGCCTTTTATTATTATTTTATTTATTATTTATTTTCTATTGAATATCACAATTTTTTATTATTTGTGAACAAAGAAACACTTGGACTCTTCAGCCTCGACAGGGAGACTTACTTGGGGCCGCCTCGTACGTCGAGCTTGAATGAGTGCCCGCTTCGATCAAGCACTCTAAAGGGGCCCTTGTGTTGTGGTTCTGAGAGGTGTCCATACTGATGAGAACCCGGTCGCACGTTTCAAGATCCCTGGGGATGTTGACCTCCGATGTCGCGTGTCGGGACGGTGGATTCGACCGCATCTTAGAAACCACGTCCTTAAGCAGACGCAGCATATCAGCATCGTTTAGCTTTGCTCTGATGTCCAGAACAGGATCGGCGGGGATGTGTAGACTCTCCCCCTAAACCACCGCTGGGCTGGTTGCGAACTCCTCTCGCTGGGCTGTGCGGACGACGAGGTGGATCGTCGCGGACCTTTAGAGCGGCCTTCAGCGTCCGGTGCCAACGTTTCAGCATACCTTTGGACTGTGGATGGTATGCAGTAGTCCCATGCCGTTTAAAGCCAAGGAGCTTTCCTAACTCCGCGAAAAGAGTAGATTCGCATTGCATTCCCTGGTCCGTCATGATGACGGCTGGAACACCAAAGCGCGGAATTCATTCTTGACAGAGGGTCTCGACACATGATTGTGCTGTAATATCAGACAGAGGTATTGCTTTAGGCCACCGCGTAAACCTGTCGATGATTGTGAGGCAATACTTGAATCCGTGCGAATCTCGCAAAGAGCCGAGGATGTCGAGATTGATGGCGTGAAAGCGTTTGGTTGATCGGAATACACCTCCTTCCACGTCCGAACGTGCTTGTTGATTGTGCACTTCTGGCACGCGATGCACTTTCTGACCCAAGAGTTTACGTCCTTGTTCATGGACGGCTAGAAATATTTTTCGGTGACTAACCAGTTCGTCGTCCTGATGCCTGGGTATGCAAGATTGCGAATCGCGTGGAATACTTCCCTGCGAAAATCGGCCTAAATGAATGGCCTGGCTCCTTTATTTGAGGTCTCGCAGAGTAAATAAAAGTTTGAACCGAAAGTAGGAAACTCTTTGAATTTGTATTTGGAATTTGCCTTCAGGCTCTGAAGCTCTGCGTCATCTTTTTGTGCCTCGGCGATTGCCGTATAATCGAACGCGGCGGGGACTGTGACCTCTGAGATTCGAGACAAAGCATCAGCAACTACGTTGTCTTTTTCAAACAGGAGTCGGACATCAGAAGTAAACTGGCCGATATAACTTGCTGAAGTTGGCGGGGAAACGCTGCTTTGTCGGGTTCGGGTTTTTGTCTAAGTGCGGTCGCAAGGGGGGGGGGAGGGGGAATTAACATTCCCAAGAACCTTCGCAGATCCTTCACCGTGGTTGGTAGTGGAAAACTCTAAATCGCCTCAACCTTGTCTGGGTCAGGTTGGATACCGTCGTGGGGCATTATTCATACAGAGCGCTGGGACTCCCGTAACGGTACGCTATCTGACTCCTAGCTAAAAACCTTCCGGTCGTCAGAAAACTAACTGGAACCGTTTGTCGCATGTGTTCGAACCAGCTCTCGCCTTGGAGGGCTTTCGGATCAGGGAATTTCTTTCGCCAGCAGGTCAGTCGAACCATGCTTTCGATTCAGCCACACACCTAAACTGCCAATGCGCC
Organism: Hermetia illucens; assembly: GCF_905115235.1. Lineage (NCBI taxonomy): Eukaryota > Metazoa > Arthropoda > Insecta > Diptera > Stratiomyidae > Hermetia > Hermetia illucens. The sequence continues at coordinate 11,229,214 of NC_051852.1, forward strand.
TTGCAGTCCAGAGTTGCCACTTATTTAGCGTCCAGCTAGCTGCAGCGCGCTGCGGGGTCCCTTCTTTTCCGATTTGTACTGTCTTTATACTACATGCCTCTTCCCGGTGTTTTAAACGTTGTATAAAGCGGCGGAGTTTGTCGCACTCCCTCCGGAGCTCGATCATTTCCGCCGTCCACCAATGCATAGAAAGTTTGCCAAAACTTGGTGCCCTCCTTGGGCATGGAAGCTCCGTAGGCTTTCGTTGTTAGGTTTATAACTGAATTTACGACAATGTCAGTTGCAGCGCCGCCACCGCCGAAATGTCCTCCAGCGCAGCTCCACCTGTTCCAAGAACTTCGTCGAATCTCCTATTGTTCATTTTCCCCAGATTAGTACACACCAATAACTCTGAAATGAAGGTTATTTCGGGAATACTTTCTTCGTAGTCGTAATTGAAGTCACCACCACCCCCCCCCACCCCATATTGATTTATAAGATGCGGATCATGCTAACCGTGTCCTAGCTCTTTCTAATTCTGCTCTGAAGACTGCACACCGCCGCGGGCCCGTAGTATATGCAACGCTGTCACATCAATCCGGGCATGGGTCACCTCTGGATACTGTCCTGCTTCTACTTCAGTCTTTTCTGTGAGGCAGTGAACATCTCGAAATTCCAGAGAGTACGTGGGTTCTAGACTAGAAACCAGAGCTCCTTGGCGCCTCACAGAGAGTAAGTTTACTTGTTGTTTTCGGTCCTGATTTCGCAAGGACTTCACCATCCTTCGTTTTTCTCATTGAAGCTACTTCTGCTGCGCTCTATAACGGATTTCGCTGTGAACTTTCACAAAAGTTTAAGTAGAGCTGGCGTTTTAGTTCTCTTTTGGTGCTCCGCCATTCATGTGCGCGTTAACTTCAGACGGTTTTCTGACGGCACAGCGTGTTGCCTGTTGTCCATCTTTGCTTTCTTCTTTTAGACTCTGGAGATCTGGAAAGCCTACTTCAGATGCGCCTTTCTTTTTTTCCCAGTTCGCTCTGCAGCAGAATATATGCGATCCGGGAATTCATTTCTCTCAGTAGGAGGTGCCGTTGCTTCTGTTTTTCGTGCATCTTCTATTACTTGCCATGTCTGCCTATAAAAGGAAATGTGATCCAGGAGTTCCCCGTTTTCCACGCCTTTGCTTAAGTTCTTTTGGAGGAACGTTGCAGGCCACGTACATTTCACAATTGCCACGTATTTCCTGATAAGTCTTTCCTCTTCGACTTTCGCAAGGACAGTCGACTGCGCTCCCACTCGGCTTATATTCAAAGCTTTTAGCGATTTCCTCTGCTCCTCTCTCCTGCTACTGACATAGACTATTGCCAACAAAATTCACGGGGTCTACGCGCGACTCGTGGTTGGCGAGGTTTCGCCTGACACAACAAAATCTAGATCCGCCTTCCGAAACGGCAATCACACATTCGCGCATTTATTCAAAAATACCACACAGCATGATCGAGAGCAGTCTCTCTGAGCCCCTTCTAAAGTGCACCCATTACCATCGCAGTTGTGCGGAAAGACCTCGAAGAACTTCTTTTGCAGACCTTCAGACGGCTTCCGGTCTTCGCCATTGCATATGGTCCCTAAATCCAATCCATTCCGAAAAACACAATATGTACATATTTCGGGCTCTTTTTTGCTCGCTAGGATAGCTTTGTGTGTATATGACTGTTTGTTTCGTTTATTTGGATCGTGTTCTGATCGCGTCTTCCTGTGAGTCCAAGTATTTAGAGTGCCTCGAATGCATTTTTCAACGTCTCTTAAAAAATGCAAATTCGTGTAACCGCGACCGGACATAGTCAAAGTGCAAGCATTTCCGAGCTTCCCGCTTCCGGAAATAGCTAAGAATCTGGGAAGCTCCTTGGGCATGTAAAATTTCTATCGCCGTTACTTGTCCAAGGCTGCTACAAGGCCACTATTAATCGATCCTTAGCGCTTATTTGACTGGGCCAACGACCAAAGGCTCTCGCCTGATTGTGGGCTCCCCAGAGGCTGTTCTACACTTCTGACATTTCCTCAGCAAACTGCACCCCTAGTCCTTCTTCAAAAGATGAACTAAATCTTGCAGAGGTTTCTTTTCCAAGCAGCTGAACCCCGTTCAACCGAACTACAGCTCTTAGGATAATGCAATATTAAGCGTCTAGGCAATTGAGTGAACTAAAAGCTTTACTTTGAAACAGAAGCCCGACAAAGCGTTCCCTCGCCAACTTTGGGAGCTAAGCCTTATCAGCCAGTTCATTTCCGACATTGAACACGTGTCTGGATATAATCCATCTCGATTTAATTGGCCTTCTGTGAGACTTGAACGGTTTCAGCTATTGCCTCACACTCATCCAAAGGATGACGGTGATCCTCTGATCACCTCTTTTGCCGATGCACTCTATTCACTGTTTTAATCACCGACCAGACAATGCAGTTCGAGTCCTTTTCTCTTGCTTTCAAACGCCACGGACAACTGCGTATTACCCGCCGTCCATGGGGATGCTTGAAAGACGCTGATGACCGATATAATGGCCCAAGATGGCTTTTCTTGGTCATTCTGCTTGACCACCGGACAGTCAATAGCGAAGAATTTGTTGGAAGTCCCGCGGAGCTAGTATACGGGGAGAACCTGAGACTCCCTAGCAATTCTGTACTGGACATTAGGTTAGGCCTTGACACCAGAAGATTGTTGTGTCTGCTCAAGGATGCAGTGCGGAAGCTGAGGCAACGACCACTTACCAACTACCCGAAAAACGTGGCATCGTTCAGCGATCGTGCACGCTTGTCTTAATCTGGACGGAAGCCGCTGCAGCTAGTTTACGAGGGCCCCTTCGAGGTGCTTGAGCGAGGTCCACACCATTTGTAGTTCGAGTGAATGACAACTCCAATTGTTCCCATAAATTGGCCCCATTCCTTGCTCAGTCCAGTGAATACGGACATCTGAAAAGGTGGCAATCCTAGCGCCTCTTGAATCCTGAGATATTTACACTTGTAAGTTGTACCCTATTCCGAAAACATAGAGTTCTACACGACCTCCCTACCCACAGAGACCTGTCTGCACAAGGGTCATTTTTTATTTAATACGTGAAACTTATATGTAGATTAATTTCAACAGCCTTTATTCCTTATTGGTACCATGAATTATACAATAATCGGAACTCTTCCACAGGCTCAGGACACTGTCGACATAACATCAGTAAAGACCACCAGTTTGGTCTACATTGGAGGCAAAGTCAACAAAAGCAAATTTGAATCGAAGGATTTGGCCACATTTCTGCCTGATACGATAGAGGCAGTGAACAGTGGGGCTGATCCAGTTCTTTTGAATACACGAATCCGGCAAATGTTTGGCGAGGCAGCTATTGATTACAATGACGTCGAGACGTACATGAAGAAGATTGCTGAGGGGATGGAACCGGACATCATCAAAACAGAAGTCACAAGCGAATTGGACCAATTAGTGGGAGCGGTCCTGAATCCTACGGGTCTGGTTGGTAAACGACTGTACAAATGCGGATTTCCAAAGTGTCAAGGGACGTTTGAAAATTTCAGCCAGTTTGACACACACATCAATGTCCATAGAGGTAACAAGAAGGAGCCGATTTATCGATGTCCACACTGCAATGTGATAGTGGCCATGAATCAGATTCGTATACATACAACCCTACATCAACGGCATCGGTATTTATGCTTCTTTTGCGGGGAGAGCAATGCATCCCAAATTACCGCAATTGAACATCTGAAATCAATGCATAGCTCACAGAGCAATGTTTTCGTGTATTTGACGAAGGACAAGGAATGGAACCGGGTGTTTAGCGATCAAGAAAGTCGAATTTTTGTCGCAATGCCACGTAACAACAATGCTGATGTCGTTGAGGCGATGGTAAACGTTCTGAGGAAGAAACTTGACGCAACCGATTCCTTGGAAACGGCCGATGACATGAAGAATGAACGCCCAGAATCGCCGATCGATCAAAAAGAGGTGACCACTATTCCCGTGTTTGTTTCGCTCGACTCCCGGCTCAGTTGTAATATCGATAGTTGTCCGTTCGTTGCAAAGACGGATGATGACCTAGAACAGCACATCTCAGAACGGCATCTGATCATCATGAGCGGAATGTATTCCTGTGCCCATTGTCCGTACACATTGTGCAGTGCTCAGCTGAAAATCAGTCGAATTCGGAAGCATCTACAATATCACGGGCCCACAATTGTTGTCTGCAATGTTTGCAATTATTATCATTATAAGCGTTCCAGTGTCCTGGATCATATCAGCGCTTGCCATCCGTACAATTTCGTAACATCGACATTGCATACCAGAAGCACAAATGGAACTAAGACCAAAATTGAGATTCTTTACAGTAAAAACGTTAGAAGTCCTGAGGATAGTTACAAATGTACCCTCTGTGAAGCTGTGTTGACTGAGTGTGACGATTTCTTTATTCATATGAAGGAACTGCACCAGCTGAATGTGCGGTTCAAATGCGATATGTGCCCATTCTTTGATAACACATTGCAGGCGGTTGAGACACATGGGAAGAAAGCTCACTCGGAAGAGGCCAAAATACGCATTCGAAGTGTGTTCCTTCCAGCAGGCGGTAAATGGGTACAGAACTTGTCACCCTTTGAATTGCTTATTGAAAGTAGTGACCCACCGCCTGAAGTCTCCCCAGATGTCCCTGTAGAGCAGCCAATGAGTACGGCTAGCACTGCCGACCAAAACACCACAGCAAGTACCACAGACAAATCTGAACGAAAAACTCCTGACGAATCATCAGCTGAACCTACTGAAACTTATGGTCAACAAGAAAGCGATCGAAAGCGAAAATTAGATGAAGGGAGCGATTCGAAACCGAAGCCAAATCTTAAAAGGATTCGAATAAAGTGCGTTAAACGAAGAAACATGTCCAAACCAGGTGAGGATGATGCGAAAAGAAAGAAAACAGCTATATCGCCTGAACCAGCAGAGGACAAGTGTACGAAATCGGCTGAACCAGGACCGGCTGAAAATTCGACAACTGTAGAGGAAGCTCCAGTAAAACCGAAAGAAGAACATACGCCTCGATTGAAACTTGTCCCGGTCGAGAAACTCCTTCGTCAAGATGTCGCCAATGACATGCAGAATGCAAATCAGCTAGTGCAGCTTCCTCCACTTGTGCCTGTAAGTGCTCCAGTCCCACCGCCGACATGTGGAAACTATCAACGAACCCCAGCTGATGTATTTCTCTTTTGTATGTATTGCGGTTGGAAGAGTGATTGTTTCGCGAAACTTCGTACTCATGTTCGAGCAGAACACCTTGATAGCTCAGTGCATTATCGGATAACCAAGAAGCTTTTGTGCGCCTATTGCAACACAACTGCTTCCTTTGCGGAGTTGAAAATCCACCATTCCAGCACGCATCCGAATGATGTATTCATCACACGTGAGGCGAACAACCACAAGAAGTGCGCAGAATGTATGTTTGAATATTCAGATATTAAGGATCTGAAGAGACACTGTGAATTGGAGCATGCTATGTTGCCTATGCAAATGCATTCATCCTTCGACTACTTGGACCAGGAATTCCTCGAGGAGTTGCTGAAAGTGGGGAATGGACAGCTGGCGGAGGTTGAAAGGTGTTCCGGTTGCGACCACATTTACTTGGACGAGGTGTCTTGTAAGACCCATATAGGGATGGCCCACGCCTTATTGCCTAACATGGCCCCAGTTCGTTGCGCTTTTAAAAAGCTCCTTTACGGATGCAACCAGTGCAAAGTCTTCTTCGAAACGGAACTGCGAGCCATTCAACACATTCGGAAACACGTGGACCCATATGGCTGCAGACACTGTGAAATGAACTTCGCTACGCACAACGCTCTCGTAGCTCACTACAACCTGTTCCATAAGATCGAAGAAAACGCGTATCGGCTCAACAAAAATGTCGAAAACGAACGCAGGTTCATGGAAATGCTCCTGAGATTCTCCAACGGGCTGGTGTTGAGCAAGTTGGAAGCTGGATATACAAATTACGGCCAACATGACCTGTTCAACCAAAGGATAGATTCCATGGAGAAGATCGAATTGCAGAATTGGATCAGTCGCCAAGAAAGGAGCAATCGAATCGAAACGGTTGCTCGAATTAAGCTAGAACTAGAGAGTGAAGCGAATTCGTTCTACCAATCACAAATGGATCCGAACCAACCCAACTAAGAAGAAGAGCAAGGAACACGAATTTTTAAGCCGGGGCTACGTGGAAACTCCCTTGTAACCGCATAAAGTTCCTGCATTCGCTTCCAGAGTTATCAATCAAACAATTTACGTAATTTGAAGACATGACAAAGTCCATTACTTCCTTTACAAATCGTTCCATGTTTAAGCATTTTCGTCCTTTTGGACGTGAATGAAAGACTTTATCTAGCGCTAAATTAGAATAAGAAGTTATTTTATTTATTTATTGTTGCCTTCAGATCTATTCTGAACGTAAGAATATTACTGTAAAGTGAATACTTGAAATACCAAACAAAATCAAATCCATGTAAATAACAAGAAAAAGTGTCGCGTAATTCGAAAATGATCGGATTAAATGGCTCAGCCACGTAAGTTTGAATTAAGGATATATTTTGCATCAAAATGTGTTTTTTTATACCTAAAGAATATTTTTATTACGAACGTTATATGTTAGTTTTTCCCACTAAAAGTTGATAGAAAAGAATCTTCCAATATGGAAAAGTTATCAGTCAGTGATTTAACATTGCTGAAAATCGTTGATATTTGAGAGAGAATAAAACTTTTGAATTATTTTTTATATCGAAGCTGTTTTATCTTGGGGATTCTCGATGGACGAGGGGATTCTCTATATTTTTCGCTAGGTACAATGGCGTAAGATATCCTTTAATGGTAGGTAGGTAGGTATCAATGGCCGCTCCGAGGAGCCCAATTAGCGCTGTGATGCGCCGTTTTGATGCCACAAACTCCTAAGACCGTGACTGCTGTTATGGGAGCAGGCAGGCGGAGTCTAGCCGGCTCGGATCTTCAGAACCAGCCCGTAGCATTCACGAAGGAAAGCAGCTCTCCTACCTTGCAGCTAGAAATCTCTGAGGTCTCCAAAGAATCGTTTACCCAGTGCCCGTAGCCTGACTGTAGCAAGAGCTGGGCAATCGCAGAGAAAGCGCATGAGGGTTTCCCTTCCTTCTCCGTGGCTTCGGCAATGCGAGTTGTAGGGTATGCCGAGCCTAGCGGCATGGTCCCCTATGGGCCAGTGCCCCGTGCAGACCGCCGAAATCTTGAATGCATTTGCACTCGTCTGGCACAGGAGCTCTCGTGATCGGGCTATGCTACAGGGTGCGGCAGCATAACTTCTTTTTTTAAAATGCGCGCCACTCAGTTAGTTGATGTCATAGCGGAGCGCTAGTGGTCTCGTTCAAGAGGGGATACTGTAAAGTTTTGTCCCGACACGGTTTAGTCGCCATCATGCGTTGGAATAGTGAAGAACGTGCCTTTGCCGTTAAGGTTTACTTTTCAAGCGGATGTTCGGTTATTGCAACACAGCGTGCATTTCGGAATCGCTTTAATTTAGCCCCGTTGGCTCCCGTCCCAGACCGCAAATCAATTGTTACATGGGTCACTACATTCAGACAAACTGTAAGTGCGACAAAAGGAAGAACTGGAGTCCCTCGACCCGTTAGATCACCTGAAAACATTGAAGCAGTGAGAGCGTCAATGTTGCGATCGCCACGTCGTTCTGCGCGCAAACACGCATCTGCCCTTGGACTATCCGATCGTTCTGTGAGAAGAATTCTTCGTGATGATCTTCATTTTCATCCCTATAAGATGGCGATAGTGCAGGAACTTTCAGAACGTGACTTCAATTCTCGGATGAACGCGTGTGAGCTTCTTCTCGATGCCGTTTCCGAGGGTGCTATTGTTTTTTTTAGCGATGAAGCCCATTTTCATTTGTGTGGGTCGGTTAACAAACAAAACATGCGCTACTGGGCTGACACCAACCCTCGAGAATTGCATCAAAAGCCTTTGCATTCACCCAAAGTCACAGTGTGGTGTGCAATTTCCTCAGCTGGAATTATTGGTCTCTGGTTTTTTAAGGAAAATGAGGTTACAGTGACAGTGAATTCGGACCGGTATGTAAACATGCTACCGATTTTTTTTCCCACGGCTAGAAAATTTGGATCTGGGGGACACTTGGTTCCAACAAGACAGTGCAACAGCACACACTTCAAGAGCATCGATGGCTGTTTTGAGGGAACACTTTCCAGAGCGCCTTATATCAATTAGAGGCGATTTGGAATGGCCGGCACGCTCTCCCGATCTGTCCCCTTGTGATTTTTTCTATGGGGTTTTTTGAAATCCCGTGTTTATGTGAACCGTCGAAGAACCCTACAAGATTTGAAGACCAACATCCAAGAAGAAATTGCCAACATAACACCTGCTATGCTAACAAGAGTCATGACAAACGCCAAAAATCGGTTTACGCAATGTATGGAGAATGGGGGACGTTACCTAACAGATTTGATCTTCAAAACAATGTAAATAAAAACTTTAGACAAGTACCTACATTATAAAAAATAAATAAATATTTTCCGATGCATACAATAGTTTTTATTGAGTTTTGAAAAAAGGAAATTATCCTGCCGCCCGCCTGTATAAGCGGGTCAAATTCTCCTTGACTTGGCACAGCTCGCAAGCCTTCGCCATCTTAGGCCCGCGGCTGCTAGCTAGTGCGAGTAGACTCGGCCCACGACAGCCGCCAGCGAAACACCGACTGTATTCATCGAAGGGCTGCCAAGAGCCTGGCCTAGCCAATCCGTCAAGCCGCTCATTCCCCTCAATGTTCTTGTGCCTGGGAGCCCAAAGCAGGGTGACCTTGAGTGTACCGCCCAGACGGTTCAGCGCGTCTCTGCACTGCCCCACCAGTCTGGAGGATGTCGTCGCTGAGTACAAGGCCTTGATGGCCGCTTGGCTGTCGGTCAGAATGGCTACGTTACGCCTGGGGCTTGGATCTCGCTCCAGCCATCGACAAATGTTCAATGTCTCCAGTACTTCCGCTTGGAATACACTGGCGAAACCTGAAAGACAATACGACTCGAATACACTGTGTGTATTCGAGAAAACCCTCGCACCGACTCCACAGACCATCTTTGATCCATCAGTAAAGAATTCTGACTCATAACCTTGCACTTTGCCCTGGTTGGAAAGTCCACAGCAAAGTTTCTCGTGAAGTTCAGCTTGCGTGTGGCATAGTCCGTGGGGAATGCCCACATTTCCCGAGGTATTTCGTCTAGCTCGCCCCCAGGGTAAGGGTCTTATTTGAAACTGAAGGTATCCAAGGTATTCAGAGTTCGAATACTAAAGACCAAGCTCCCCATTGGCCACGATATTGGTATCACCTTATACCACAGTCTTGGAGACACACACGCGTGGTTTTCCTACCGAAAGCTGACAGGTATAGCCACGCCTCGTCTCTTTGGTGTTGAAGATCTTGGAGCGCATGGCAAATCCACAGAAACCGCTCTCCACGAGGAATCTGGCACGGTTGAGCGGTCGCTACACTACAAGCAATATACCGTAAATGCTTTTCTGGGTATACAGGAACATTCAACAACGTTAGTACCAACGCCATTGGAGGGGTATCTTACGCATTGGATAATACCTATGCTAAGAACTAGCATAATCCAACCTAATCTGAGAGGTAGCCACTTGACCAGAGCTGTGAGCACAGGCACGCCCCAAGGTGCCGTCTTCTCACCAGTGCTCTGGTTGATAGTAATGTACGGATGTGAAGGTGATATTGGTGTCAAGGATATTTTTCCCATTATGGGTGACATCTAGGAAGAAGCGTTGGGAAAGGTTTTTCTGTGGGTCGCAAGATGCGGACTCGGCAGAAATCCAACCGAAATAGAATTGATGCCATAAACCACCAAAACAAGGATATCCGAAATCCACCTCCTGCCGCTAAATGAACAATGATTTGTTCTTTTCTCCAATGTAAGGTATCTGGGTTCAATGTTCGATCTCGAGCTAAATTAGAGATTGAACCTAAAACTGAGAAACCTGCATGAGGGCCTTTGCAAAAAAATGGAGTCTTCGGTCGAGGATGGTTCTCTGGATGTATTCAGTCATGGAACGTCCCATCGTAACGTACAGTTCTATTGTGTGGTGGCAGGCGCTGGACTAAAAGTACAATAAAACGAAGTTTAATAGAATTCCAATCCATGAAATTGTGGGATCCGATAACTGCGTTGAGGGCATCGTTTAACCTTTCTTTTTTATTTGCGGACTTCGGACAAAGGAATATAACATGCTCCAAGGCCTCGGGTGAGGCGGTGCATTCGGGACAGTTTAGGGACTCATCTAATCCGAAGCGATGGAAGTACTTAATTTATCCACCGAGTTCAGTATACGGGATCAATGTATGGGTCCAGCGGCCTTTTTCAGAATTTTTCCAGCGTTGCTGCCATCCCCTGTATGGCCCCTTGCTAGCGGCTTTTCGGAAGCCCGCAGTCACTTCGGCCGGATTCGTTTTCCTTCTTCGGTGAAGAAAGTGTGTCCCATTCGCTAGAAGATTCAAAGGAATCATCCCCGAGATGACACACACTGCCTCACCGGATACAGTCCTATATGCACTACACACCCTCAGCGCGATTGGCCGGTATGCCGAACTTACACTTCCCTGGCTCACTGTTTTATCCAGTGCGCACACCCAGACAGGAACTGTATATAGGAGGATGGATTTCACCATCTCTGCGATAAGCAGAGAAGATTTTACCCTTCCAATATTAGGCATCATCTTTGTTAGAGATGTGTTTACCAAACAATGTTGCCCTCTTTGGCACGCGAAGGTCAGGCACTCCATCATATATTATGTTTTACATCAGGGGCCCCAGTACGGAGCCTTGGGGAACACCTGCTGTCAAAATATATTCCTTCGGCCCGTCGTCCATCTCGTACCAAAGAAGTCTCTCCGAAAAGTATCTCTCATTTATTCGGACTAAGTAACCAGCACTCAGTTTAGCCAGCGTGCCCATAATTCAAATTAAAGCAAAGATTAAAGGCAATCTTGACATCCAGTATCACCACCGCGCAGCACATACCAGCGGCAAATGCCTCCCGGGCCAAGTCTACGATCAGTGTAATGGCATCTACTGTGGACCGGGCTCTACGAAACTCATAATGCCGCTCCGATATAGACCACCCCCTAACTTGACGAACGGAAGCAGCCTGTTGTATATCACCCTCTCCATCTTCCCCATGGTGCCTAAAAGACAGATAAGGCGATATGAAGAGGGGGCGCCGAGTGATTTTCAGGGCTTCGATAGCAGAACCAACTTCTGCCTTTTCCACTGCGTGGGAAACACGCCTTTCACCATGCACGATTCAAATGCACTTGTGGACCATGCCGGCCTAATTGTTTGTTTGTTCGGAATCCCATCCAATCCCGGAGCCTTATTATCCCCAATTCGTCCACAGATCTCCCGTAGTTCCCCCTCGGTAACCGGTGGTTGAAGTCCACTTTCTTGCAGTTTTGGGAAAAGAATTGCGATTATTTTGAACAAGAGTCTCGGGCACGTCACTTGCGGTGATTTTTGTCCACGAATCTTGTTCATTACAACTTTGTAAGCAACGCCCACGAGTTCGTGTTTGCATCGAGGCACAACTGCTTGTACTAATTTCTCTTACTTTCCCGTATAGGCTTCTTAAGGCTACTTCGAAGATCGTGGGATTCCTTCTCCGAGTGCCGATGTTCTGGCTTCCGGCTGATCCTTTTGCAAAACTTCCTCGCTAGCAGACACGATACTCTCGATAGCCAGATTTCCTGTTTCCATCAGTAGTTTGGTTTTCTACTGTGATGGAACTTGCGTCGCGTCATTGTAGATTCGCATGTCTAAATTACCCGTTGACATAACTGGCTCACTTTTTCCAGCGCCGTTCCCTTCGGATCGTAACTTCCTTCTAAAGCCGCCAGGAACGTTCCTCAAAGGCTCCAATGGACCACCCAGGTATCCTGGTTTTTCCGCTTCTGTTGTTCACTCGACTGTCGCCCCCTTCGTTCCTGAAGTCGAGAAAGATGTAATGTTCACTCACCCGCCAGACCACCGCTCTCGTCAACGGTGTACTGAGGTAGGTTAGATTGACGATTAAGCCTAGCCCTCTGCCTCGGAAGGTGGGCACGTATCCAACGTTGGTTAGTACGATGTTCTGCTCCGCGAAGGTTTCAAGCAAGACTTCCACAGTCTAAGGCCCACGCATTGAAATCGCCAGCAATGATTTTGGGGCTCTGGTCCCTAGCATCCAACACCAAGGTGTCTAGCATCTCCTCATGATTTGCTAATGTTGTACTTGGAGGAGCATCATCATCATCATCATCAACGGCGCAACAACCGGTATCCGGTCTAGGCCTGTCTTGATAAGGAACTCCAGACATCCCGGTTTTGCGTCGAGGTCCACCAATTCGATATCCCTAAAAGCTGTCTGGCGTCCTGACCTACGTCATCGCTCCATCTTAGGCAGAGTCTGCCTCGTCTTCTTTTTCTACCATAGATATTGGCCTTATAGACTTTCCGGGTGGGATCATCCTCATCCATACGGATTAAGTGACCCGCCCACCGTAACCTATTGAGCCGGATTTTATCCACAACCGGACGGTCATGGTATCGCTCATAAATTTCGTTATTGTGTAGGCTATGGAATCGTCCATCCTCATGTAGGGGGCCAAAAATTCTTCGGAGGATTCGCCTCTCGAACGCGGCCAAGAGTTTGCAATTTTTCTTGTTAAGAACCCAAGTTTCCGAGGAATACATGAGGACTGGCAACATCATTGTCTTGTACAGTAAGAGCTTTGACCCTATGGAGAGACGTTTCGAGCGGAACAGTCTTTGTAAGCTGAAATAGGCTCTGTTGGCGGATAACAACCGTGCGGGGATTTCATCATCGTAGCTGTTATCGGTTGTGATTTTCGACCCTAGATAGGAGAAATTGTCAACGGTCTCAAAGTTGTATTCTCCTATCCTTATTCTTCTTCGTGTTTGAGCAGTGCGGTTTGATGTTATTGGTTGATTCGTCTTCGGTGCTGACGTTGCCACCATATATTTTGTCGTGCCTTCATTGATGTGCAGCCCACGATCTCGCGCCGCCTGCTCGATCTGGATGAAGGCAGTTTGTACGTTTCGGGTGGTTCTTCCGATGATGTCGATATCGTCAGCATAGGCCAGTAGTTGGTGGACTTGAAGAGGATCGTACCTCTTGCATTTACCTCAGCATCACGGATCACTTTCTCGAGGGCCAGGTTAAAGAGGACGCATGATAGCGCATCCCCTTGTCGTAGACCGTTTTTGATGTCGAATGGTCTTGAGAGTGATCCTGCTGCTTTTATCTGGCCTCGCATATTGGTCAGGGTCAGCCTAGTCAGTCTTATTCCTTTCGTGGCTCCGTAAGATCGGTTTTCCGTGTAGGGTTGTCAGCCCTACCCAACCCCCAACCTGGAGGACCAGTCCGTACAGTTTGTCCCGTTTTTAGGCGCGAGAGACTCGCCTTCATCCTTCTCCGTCTGCAGCTTTTCGTTACGAAAGAGCTCCCAGCGCTCACCACGTCGAGGTGGAGATAAGGTTTGGTAGTAGAGCTGTTGGTGTTGGTTCAGCAGGCATTTCCCAGGTTTTATGCTCCATCGTGGGTACCAATCCACGTTTCGCCCTGTGACCTATACTACCCTTTGACCAGGAGCATATCAGCTATAAATATGGACGGCGCTGGCTTTTGACCTTACAAAGTCGGCTCCTGGGAATGCAATTGTTTCTTGGATGTCTTGCTGTACACATGCCCATATCGCCGTGTCTCCCGATAAGCCTTTCACCCACGTGGCACCAACGTAATTTTGGTACGGTTCAGATATTAACGCCACGTCCACATTCGACTCCCTAATAGTTTGCGACAGTAAGTGTTGAGCTTACTCGCAGTGGTTGAGGTTGATTTGCATCAGCCTTTTAAGGTTTTGTGTAAACACAGCTATTGACACTAAATTTGGTGGAATGGTGGGAACTGTGAATGCTCACGCATACGGCGAGTTAGATCCTTTTACGTTGCATAAAAGGGGGGGGGGGTCCCCATACATGCAAAAGGGGTGTACATTTTGTTTTCATCAAATATAGTCATGTGGGGTATCAAATTAAAGGTCTCGGTTAGTACTTTTCGCAGCCGGTCTTAGTTTTGACATTTGTTGGAAAGGTGGGGAGTGCGGGGGGTTGAAAGTGATCATTCCTTTAAGGGGGCCATTCTCAGAAACTACCCAACTGAAAAATCTGAAAAAAATCAGGAGGTTGCCACTATATGGTGCCTAGGCTCGGAAATACGAATCGCGTTGCATTGAAGGCTTGCGGAAAGCTCAAGATTTACTTGACATCCACTAATGGAACTTCTGGGATACATACACGAATCCGGGATATTCCGCTAAATGGGGGAGTGGAGTACAATGTGTCACCACGGTCTGAATGATTATAGGCTATAGGCTTCTTCCCAACCACGAACATACTATTGCAATTAGCGTTTTTTTTTTAAGTAGTAAGCTACCTTCGGCTGTGCATACTTACTTTTGGGGGTAACTGTACAACACGTTAGTTATTTAGTCGAAGGCTGAATATGCTCCAGAATAATTATTTAAAAATGTTTCCTTTAAATTTGTATGTGCTTTCTTCGCATTAAACATTATTTAAAAAGCTGTGCAGATAAATAGGTTTATTTGTGTAAACCATTCTTGATAGTTTGGAGTTCACTTACCTTAGACGTTGGCAGTACAGTCGGCCTTTAGTTTTCCAGCCTTCTTGTTGAGGCAGAAAGTTACTTCTAGCGATTCACGACTATAACAATTTCAATTCTTCAACTCGTCTTGGAGGCCTCCTTCACTAAAGCAAAAGATTCAGAGTATCTGCATCCGCTCATCAATGTCCGACCTGACTCCATCACCGCCCACAGTTGCATTGGCGCTGACGTCGTTAAATGCACCGGCACCACACGGCGAAATCGATTTCGCCCAGTGGAACGAATTGAAAAGAAAAAAACATTCACGAAATGTCAAACTCCACTGGTTCGCCGCATACAACTCGCCGGACGACATATTGTGGTTGGTGTGTTTGTATACGGAATTTTTGGAGTTGTCCAAGTGTCTGGTGAATGTTTTCGGATTCTCGCGAATGTCCTTTTTCCCTGCTTGAAGTTCCGTTGCAAATCTGCAATGGGATAACGTTCGGTTTCGATTGAGCTGGAAATGTTGGAGTAACTTAGATGGGTTGTTCGTGATTTTGTTGTTTGTTTTGGAACCGCAGACTGTGGCGTGGGGCCTGTGCTGCTGCAAATCAGAGGACAAGGTACGGAAAAGTGCAATTAGATGGTGAGGGAGAGTGTTTCTGGGTTTCACAGTTGTTTTCGGTTTTGGCTGGAATTGAATGTGAGGAGTTGGTTAGGTTGAATGAGGGGTGGAACTCTGAGTGAAGTTTCCGGTCGATGGCCCAGGAAATGGCTTGGACTGAAGTTGATATTTGACTAAAATGAGGGTAGCTTGGAACCCCGATCGGTATTGACATCAGGAAGGGCATTATATCCCTGCAATCACTACAATTTAACAAGAAAGTCGGTCATGGCTCTGCGCATGCCCAACTGCAATTGTTTGCATATCTGACCTGCCCTTTTGCCGCTTAAATCCAAGAACGAGTTAAGATTTTCCCGTTTGTGGTTGCCCTGGGGATCATGCTCCTTCCCGGGTGTTCTGTAGTGAACTATTTGTGGCTTGACATTGACCTAACATGGGATGAAGTGCTGGGAAACAACCCATCGTCTTAGATTTGCTTCCAAGTCTTTCATCTCTTCCCATGGTCCATCTGCTCCTTAACTTCCATCGAAATAGCCTTAATGAACGTCTATGTCTTTACAGCCTAAACACCGAGGATGGAGGTCCAACAGAAAATCGCTGAAATGCAAAAATACATCCCTTGCCTGAGGGGGTTGATCGAAAATCTTGAGAAGAACAAAGAGAAGGAAGGGCAAGTGAAGAAGATGCAGTATCTCATGGACATGCTGACGAGGAAGGACTTGAGGTATTCGTGTTTAATCTTTGATAGCTAATCTTGGGTTGCTGACCATTCTCTTTCCGCCTTTTCCAGCATCAAACTTGAAACCCTCAACCGTTGCGAAGAGGTCCTAATGAAATTTTACAACAAAGAGGTAAGCCGGTTCTACTTGTCCCCTTTCAACTGATAACTGATTCCCCCTCTCCCTTTTAGCCAATTACAGCAACACATTCGGACGGAAGCTGCGATCAGACGGACATTCCAGAAAAGGCGAAGGAAGAGGACCAGAATTCTGGGGATAACTGTGGCAGTGGAAGCCCGGATAAGGTAAGACTCAACAGCTTGACAAATTCAGTCACTATTGTTTACGGTATAGTCCTTTTGTTCAGGTAAACTCCGGACCGGAAGCAGAGAACCTTTTCAATGGAAGTCTGCCGAGTACTAATGGAAACAGCTGCGATATTCCCGCTCAGGAGGAGAATGTAAGAAAATTCCCCTAAAAGTTTGCAGTTGATGAAATTATGCCTTGTTTTCCTTAGAACTCACAAGTCGCCTCGGATTTAGTGACGAATACCGAGTCAGAAACGGCAGCAACTAAAAGCAATGAGTCCCCGCAGCTGAGTCGTACCGAAGGAGACGTTGGCAAAACGAACTTCTCGATAATTTCGTATCTTGGTGGCGTCAACCAAGAAGGAGGCACGGCAAATGAGGTAAATGACGAAATTTCTTTCAAATGGGGGCAGTAAATAACAGTTGACTTCCCAGGAATCAGCAGCAAAAGGACCTGTCTTGAAAAGTATCTTGGAGGAAGCAAAATCCAATGAAATTGCAGAAGACTCGCAACCATTACCATCTGCGGACTCTTCTGATCCATCTAAGGAAGAATTAGTATCCGAAGACCCCAAACTCGAAAGCAATTCGGATTTAATAGAAAACAACGCGAAAGATACGCAGCCAGAGAAACAGGATGAATCGCTTCCTAATGGAACAGCAAAAGGCAGCGATGCAGGCGGCGGAGAATCTGATATGGAAATTGACGAGGAGCTTACAAATTCAATAGCATTGGAGACGGTAGTTATTGTGGATGAAAGAGGGTCCCTTGATTTGATTTTTATTCTCTTTCATTAGGAAGAAAAGCCATCGGAGCTGTCGGATGTAGCTGGAAGTATTCCTGAGGAGCTCGATGTAGCGAAATCGGTGAGAAAATTTGTGATTCTACTCTACTACGTTGTAGGATAGGTAGGTATCAGTAGCTGCTTCGAGGAACCCACCACGACTGCTGTGGGAAAGGCAAAGGGAACGAAGCCGGCTGGTTCGGATTTTCAGAGTTAGTCCGTAGTATATATCAAGGATGGCAGCTCCTGCACTCTGCAACTAGAGACCTCTTTGAAGTCTCCAAAGAATTGTTAACCTAGTGTTTGCAGCCTGGCGCCAGGGAAGTGTCTAAGGGTTTCTCTCCCCTCTCCAAGTCTGGCGGTATGGCCCCTATTGACCAGTGACATGTGCAGATCGCCATAATCCTACACGCATTTTGCACGCGTCTAACCTAAAAAGCGCTCGCGTAGTAGAGCCAAAATCTCCCTCGATTGACGCAGCGCGAATAAGATTCCATTTTTGATAATCGCCAGCGGGGCGCTTACTGCGTTCATCCACGTCGTTATTGAGTACAAAGCTGTCGGTTGGAATGACTATGTGGCGGCACATCGGAGGCAAGAAACTCCGGATACAATGCCGGTGGGGAGAACATCTCCGTTGACACATTGAACTGCCGCCGACAAAGCTAGCGGCCTGGCAAGAGGCCGGCGCGTTGCACTTCGACTTCCTTCTGGTTCCCACCACTGGCGAGTGCCGATGTATCGCATTGTTCTGTCTTCTTTTCAACTTGTCGAGTGGTTTTAATATCGAATCCATCATCAAATTACATTCCACGGACAAAGTGTAAAAAGTGCAACAGCTCTAAGAATAACACGCTAAAACATGAGGAGCCTCCAAAACAGGAAATTCGTTTCACCAGCGAGAGGGGAGAGGAGGGAGGGAACTGTCAGTTCAAGGAATCCCCTGCCATCCGGCTCCTCCAACGATCAAGCTCTATCTTCTTTGAAACGAGAAGGATCCGGACGTAATGCGCAACACGGCTCCGCCTGTCAGCATCCCTCAGCATCTCCTGGAAAATATTGTCTGGAGAGAGATCCCC
Organism: Hermetia illucens; assembly: GCF_905115235.1. Lineage (NCBI taxonomy): Eukaryota > Metazoa > Arthropoda > Insecta > Diptera > Stratiomyidae > Hermetia > Hermetia illucens. The sequence goes on from NC_051852.1 coordinate 11,247,455, forward strand.
TGTGCTTAAATAGAGCTGCTGACGAATCCCATTCCAAATTCTATAAGAAAAAAAAGTCGATGGGCGTCGTCCACAATTCCGTTGCAAAACACACAATCCGGAGATCGTGCCTTTCCAGTCTTGTCCAGGTAAGACTGAAAACCTCCATGCCTGGACTGGGTAAGGAAATAGTCCAGCTACGGACCTAAGTTGTCGATAAGCCGTGCAATCCATTCGCCTCTAGTTTCATTTTTCCAAGAGAGTTGCCACTCGTCTAGGATGCGTTGCCCTTCTTCACGAGCAACCACCTCCTTGCGCTTGTATATGGCTTGACGCTTCTTAGCAAGAAGCACAACGGGAATCACTTCCGCGATTACTATCACGGCCGGTTCAGAGACAGTGCGATACGCAGACACCACCCGCAAAGCTCCCCGTCACTAGCGCGAGACGCTTACGATATACCGCCTTGCTAAGAGCGTTAGCCCATACCTCTGCACCGTATAGCAGGACAAACTTCGTTGAACTCACCAGGAGACGTCACCTGCTAGACGTAGGACCCCAATGTTTGCCATTAGCCTACTTAACGCCGAAACTCGAGCTGCAGCCTTGTTCGCTGCTGCTTTGATTTGCTCAAAAAAGCTAATCTTTGAGTCAGGAGTCAGCCCGAGGTATTTTACCGTTGGTTTCGACTTGATTATCGACTCGCCGAACGATACGGGACCACTCCTCTTTGTTCTTATTATGGACACCGTCACACAAGACATCCTACGTCCAGCGCCCTATACACTGCTTTATGCAGATGATGTTTTCCTAGCATCTGATAGCAAAAATTATCTCGAGCAACTTGTCCAAAAATGGAATGATCGCCTCATGCAACATGGTCTCAGATTGAATCTAAACAAAACTGAATTTTTGACAATCGTTCCCCATGAAACAGGCACAATCACTGTCAGCGGCAGTGATCTGCCCAGAACTGAGCGATTTAAATACCTCGGGTCAACGCTATCAGTCAATGGAGAACTGCGTTATGAAATTGCTTCACACAAAAACGCAACCTAGATGAAGTGGCGTTCAATAACTGGTGTCCTCTGTGATCAACGTATCAACGAACATCTCAAATCTAAAATTTACCGCAATGTCGTCCGTCCTATCGCCCTCTATGGTTCTGAGTGTTGACTATGGTTCTGACTATAAAAGACAATGAACGGCGTCTTGCGGTAATGGAGACGAAAATGTTACGTTAGACTATTGGCTTCACAAGTTTTGATCACATCCGAAATGAGGATATTCGCGATCGTTATGGAGTGCACCGATCGTGGAAAAGTTGCGAGAGAGGCGTCTTCGATGGTATGGTCACGCAATTCGTGCTAACGGGAATTCACTTGTCAAAATTGGTCTGAACATCGAAGTCGATTGTAAACGACCAAAAGGCAGGCCGAAACAACGGTGGCTTGATACGATGGATGGAGATTTAAAATCCTCGATATTGCATCCGGATCAGGCATTCGATAGAGCCAAATGGTGAAACCGATCACGACGAGTTGACCCCACTTGTGAACGGGACAAAGGCTGAAGAAAAAGAAGATGGGTCACAAGGTTGGAATTCTCTTTTTAGTCAGGATAACTACTTTGGTTTTTTCCAGCGCAAGGTTGAAGCGACGGCCAGTCATTCATCCGTTTGCCCGTCGCATCAATATGCCGAGTCTGCTTTGGGTCTTTTCGACAGTGCGTTTAGCAATAAGCGCCGCGACAGCATCTGCATAATCGACCAGGCGTGATTCTTCTGGCATTTCGAATTTAAGTAAACTATCATAGGTAGCGTTCCAGAGGTCCGGCCCGAGGATGGATCCCTGTGTTACCCCCGATGTGTCCTACATCCTTCTTTGTCGTCCAAGACCTCCATAGCAGCATCCATCGTGGATCTGCTTGCTCTGAACCCGAAATGCCTTGGGGATAAGTCTCTGGCAGCTCGGATCGCTTCAGCGAGTTTATTCCTGATGAGCTTTTCGAGCACTTATGCTGCACCTATGCAAACGGCAGCTCTGAGTCTCCTTTTCACTTGCTGATCCGCGCGAGTTTTGCTACCTTCCAGCGACAAGGAAGAATGCCCTCCAAGCAAACGTTGAACGCCTTGAGCAACAAGTCTGGCAGTTGGCGGAACACCAGTTTGTAACCTTCTGTCAGCTTAACCATGCTGGATTATTGCAATTTCCTTTTACTTTTTGGGCAGTATAGAGAATATCGCGATGTTTTTTCCCGCGAAAACGTTTGAGGAATGCAGCATATAGAGATAACCGCGTGAATGTTGACATTATGCACAACATTCGGCCGTCGTACATAGTGCGAATGTCGCTCTTGCGGCCCGTTTTCCATGAATCGTACGGTCACCGGCGCAAACCACAAGTGTGCAATGAAATAATCGCTGTTCTTTTCTCCCGATTTCCGAACGTTATCGTGATGACGTGACGTTTACCCCTGGGAAGAAAAGCTTCACCCTGTCTCAGGAGACCGTGTTGGGCTTGCTTGTAGTGTCTGAACGAATGCTCCCAAGTTCGAGGACTTTATAGGGGCCCTCGTATGGTGGCTGTAGTGGCTGCCGGATGGCATCAGCCCTCCCCGGACGTTGGCGCAGACTTTGAACTTGTTTCGGGGTACTAACTATTCCATGAAATGATGGAAGCGGCGATTTGGTGACGGCCTCCAGTAGTAAGCACAACAATCCATTCTCTCTAAGATAGTCCCTCTTGTTGAGAAATAGGGCGCCGAAGAGCGGTTCTTCCCGTACACTAGATCAGCAGGATTGAGAGCAAATTTGTCGCGGGCGGCTATATGGAGAGCAAGCAAAAAGAAAAAGACGAAAAGATGAATTTTCACACGTCATATTGGTGGCTCACACACATCCTTTTGTACTGTGGGTAGTGGGCAGTGGTCTGCCAGCTTTTGAAACCTAGGAGCTTTCCCAGCTTCGAAAAAAGAGCCGATTCGAATGGCATTCTCTGGTCTGTAATAATAACCGGTAGGACATCAAAGCACGGAATTCACTCTCGACAGAGAGCCCCAGCTCATCACTGTGCTGTAATGTCTTTTAGAAGTTATTGTCTCAGGTCATCGCGTAAACTGATCAATGATCGTGAGGCATTACTTGAAGCCATGCGATTCTCGTAAAGGGCCTGCCAGGTCGGAGATCTCGCATCAGATAGAGAAAGGTGAGTCGAAGATAAGGAATTCCCTGAACTTTTATTTCGAGCCTTTGAAAAATTGCGTCATTCTTCTGGGGGACAACGATTGCCGTTAAATCGACTGCGGGTGGGATGTTGATCTCGGAGATCCGAGACAAAGCGTCAGCGACTAAATTGTTTTTACCAGACATATAATATGTTGAATGTCCGATGTGAACTGGTTGATGCAGGCCAAGTGCAGAAGTTGGCGAGAGGACGCTTTATCGTACTTTTGCCGTAAGGCAAAAAGACAAGGTGAACGGCCAGCCTTCAAGGGAATATCGGAAGTGTTTGATACCCAGATACGTGGCCAGTAATTCATGATCATAGCCGCTGTAATTCCCTTGAGCAGGATTCGACTATTTTTAGAATGATGGGGTCCTAAGTCTGGACCGGACCAAATGGGGAGCAACTTACTCCCTCTTTCCTGGTCCACGGACCCCTTGCTTAGAGCTTGCACCCAAACTTCACAGAAATGTCAAGCGATGACGGCTTTACGGTTTCTTACCAGGGCAGAGGCAAATCGTCAGACCCTACCTCACTTCTGCCCTGGGAGCGAGTGAGGCAGCGTCTGACGATTTGCCTCTGCCCTGGTAAGAAACCGTAAAGCCGTCATCGCTTGACATTTCTGTGAGGATTCGAATGTTTTGAAATGAAACTCAACGGATTCACCTTTTGGTGAAGAGCAGCGGCTACTGCGGTGTCTGTGGCATCGATGAACACGGCTAGAGGTGCATCTTCTTGAGGGAATGCCAAAAATGTAGCGTTTACCAGCTGTTTCTTGGTGGTTTCAAACGATTGAACGGTTTCTGGAGATCACATAACCTCTCGTGAATCTTTGGTTTTAGGAAAAGACAGGAGGGCGTTTAGTGATGTAAGGTGTACAAATTGCTGTCTTTGGAATATCCTCGGGAGCTACATGGATTTGATGGTAAGCCTTTACGAGAACCAAGGTCGGGAAAACATGACAGTTTTCCAAATAATACGCAAAGTCTTGGATGAATGGAATGGGGTATCGGTCAGCAATCGTCTTAGCATTCAGCCGCCTATAATTTCCACAAAGTCTCCATTCGCCATTGAGCTTGGCGATCAAATAGAGTCGAAATGATCAAGTACTTTTGGAAGGTCTGCATATGTCCTGCTTAAGTAGCTCTTTCCGCGCAACAGTAAGCTTCAGTGGTGGTAGAGGACGCACCTTCGAGAGGATTGGGGAATCAGTAAGTAGTGTTGATGTGATGCTGAAGATCATGCTTAACTAGCCGAGGGATACTACATTCCTTAGTAATGTTGCGAATTTTTGGAGGAGGGTGCGAATGTGATCGGCAATGTCCTCAAAAACGATAGAAAGAACACTCTTTTGTCAGATTTCACCTCCATATACGTTAGATTTCCTTTGCTGGAGGTTTCAATTGTCTCGGGGCGAATTCGCACCTTTGGTTTCTTGTTTCTTTTTTGTTCACGACCTTAGTCCAACCACCGTTTTTATTTTCCTTTGGTTTCGCTTGGCTAGCCGACATTCTTACTTTGGGCACTTTGAGACCTTCTGAACCTTTAGTTCCGTTTGTTGGACTGGTCAATACCCATTTTTTTCCTTTTTGGTGCCTGTTGATTCCCCCTTTTTGTCTCGCACTCTCTTACTTGATCGAAGCTCGATGATGTGCTTTGGTATTATTTGGGTCGCCTGTGACACTGTTGTGGCTTCTTCCAGCGAGTTGTACCAGCACTTTGAAATTTTTGTGGTTTTGGGGTCTATCAGAGATCTATGCTGCACATCTACCAGCAGACCATAGTGAGGAAGTCCGTGTCTAATATGGGGACACTGATATCAGCCAAAATGAAGCACCACGAAAAGATCGGATGCAAACCAAGACGATGGGCGTGGGGTTTGCTGCCTCTAATTTCAGCTGCTGAGGAAATAGCTTGTTGAGTCTGGAAACCTGGAGGACTGAGACTTATGCGCCCATGTCTATCAGATAATTGCGCCTATCGAGAGGGCCGTACACTGTAAGGTTGTGTTACTGCAATTCGGAAAGACGTCGCGATATCCCCCAGCAAACTCAGTTTTTTTTGGATCGCGAGAAAATTGCTTGTCCTGATACATTTCGTGGCCTGATTTGCAAACTTACGTGTGTTGTTACCACCACACGCCGGAGTTCGATTCAGACCGTGGCGTGTGGCTTCACGAACGTCCATGTCTCAAGGTGGCCGTCGAATGAGTTCGCGAACGCAAAGAGCCCACGTTGGCCGTAAGCGTGACCAATTGCCTCCGCAGTAACGTCACGTCGGCAGACTCGAGAGACACTTCCGCTTCCACGGGGCGCGCGTGCACCTCGGGTATCTAGTCTACAGTCGCGGCCAACACTTCCAGGGGAGCGACGTCGGTACATGCTGGGTTGGCTTGCGTGCCCTTCAGTCGGTGAAGCCACAAGGATTTTAGGAGCACCGAGCCAACCTTGCCCCCACCCAGCTGGCTAATTTCCAGTTCAGCTGACTGGACGTGAGGTCGCCAAACTTTAGATCCGTCTGTAAGAGATTCAGCGTGTCTTGGCTTATCAACAGACGTCTGATGAGTTGGTTTTTCAGTTGGGCGTAGGAACACTCGTTCAGCACGTCGGCGACGAGTGCGATGGATGGACGGACACTGAATCTGCTTGGGGCTGGGGTAGGCGTATGCGAGGTCGTTATAAGACAAGCGAACAATGCAAGTGAGTAGTCACATTTTCCGCACAATGGATATTGGATCTCGCCAAGTTCCGATGGTCCGCTTAGGATATTCAGAGTTCAGCTGCTTGCTCACTTGAAAAGTAGAGCTTTTCGCACGCCCTAGAGGTCAAGCGGGCGGAACTGAATAAAAGATTCATTTGTGACCATGTACAATCCACAAGAAACGAGCGGGCGGCACTGCGATTGCGTGCAAGTCTAAGGAAGCCATGGAGTTTTGGTTGGACTGGAGAGATACAACCAGAATGCGGGTCGGAATTTTGTTTGTGAAAAGTCCTTGAACCTGTTCAGCTGCCCTGACAACGAGGTTAGGGCTGCAGCATTGATTCGTACCTGCTGGCGGAACTGTGCTATCTCCTTGCCAGTGCGCCGATTAATAAAAGGTTTTTTATCGTCCTCATGGCCGGCCGCGCTCTTTCCGGCCGATGGCATGCCGTACATCAGCTTGGGGTTGGTATCACTCCTCCACAAATCTACAGTTCGTAGAAAGAATGTACTTCACTGACATTTACTTGCTTTTGAATAATGTGAGGTGGCGAGATTTTGTATAGTTGTTCTAAAAGGGTTCGTCTTAAGGGGTATTTTCTCTAATTTGATAAATGCATCTGCTTTTGACTTTGTTTAGTTATTAACTCGGTTTTAATTTACTCTCAATCTAATCTTTCCTTTGGTAGGTAAATTATCCATCATCACATGTGCCCGATTCCGATAAAATTCTCCAGATGCTTCAGGAATCAAATAAGGTAATGTCATTTCTACAATTACAGTTGCCTTGATTGTTACCTGGTTTGTCCTCCTAGGCAATGGAAGCACCTTCCACATCACTTCCAGTTGAAGAAAAGTCCTCCAAATCGGATGTAGTAGATTTGACATCAGACGACAGTAACGACGGGCCATCATCGAAGACAGAAAAAACGGAACCACCTTCATTGAGACCAATTAATCCGACTCAGGTCCTTAAACGACCCCAGGCAGTTTTCTTCAAGGCAAACTCTTCCAAACCAATTACAACACCATTGCCAGAACCTTCCGCAGATCCTCTTCACCTTGAAATACCGAAAATCGCAACGATTGATCTTCTGGACTCAGACTCGGATGATGAAAGCAAAACTAAGCCCAGAAAGAATTTTGAACCCAATGGTCAATTGAAAATGCCTTCCCCGAAACCCCTTACTGATAAGCCCATGTTTACTATATCTTCCGTGCAGTCGATAAGCACTCTGCAGCAACACTACGAAAGGCGGCGTGAGGTTGAGAAGAATCTATTTGAAATCGTGAAGGCCAATGAATACCAAGCCGTTCACACAGTTCCTCGCAAGTATAATAAGACCGTTCGGGCATATTTGGAGAAGTTCGTTAATAATTTGCTGTTCGAGAAGAATCGTGTGAATTTGTGCCTGCAGAAGTTACAAATGTGTGTACGACCCGAAAGATACAAACAGATTAAGAGGATCATTCAGACATACTGTAGTGAGCCTGTCAATGATTCTAGCCTGCCTGCACCGAGTCCTTTTTGCCACCGAATTAAAGTCTATCCCGAGAAATTGCAGTTCGTTATGCGACAGGTTTTCTTTTATGGTTCAGCGATAAGTGTGATTGGGTATAAAGTGTTTAGTTTGGCCCATCAACATGAAGATAGATTACCAACTAAACTAGTCCCGGAAGCCACGAAAGCTCAACCAAAACCTACCAATCGCCTCCCTGTTATTCAGAAAGTTGCGTCTATAGCTGATAATATTGTACCGAGGAAAGCGATGAATTCTAGTAAAGCATCAACACCTTCTTCGTCTCCAGTGAAATCTTTGCCGTCTGCATCATCCTCGGCATTTGCAATAGCATCGGCACCTTCCCCGAAACCTTCACCTGTTCCAGTTGCCCGGAAAGCATTGACTTCGAGGGCGACATCACCACTTTTGGTTCCGAATGACGACTTACTCGCTCCTATGACAACGAGACCTGCTTCGCCTGATCCGGTACCGACGCCGCCGAAGCAATCGCGACGCAGAAAGCGTCCAAGTGATGATGATGACGACGATGATGAGAATTATGTGCCGCATGAGTACATATCAGATTCAGAAGATGCTTCTGAGGACCAAGGGGATGGACAATCGCGAAGAAGGTCTCTGCAGCGCGCAAGCAAGTCTCGTTGCAAGAAATATCTCCAACTGGAGGGAAGCATTGATGATGAGACATTCATCCAGGCTGCACAAGCTTCTATTGCGAAAGCTCTTAAGCCGGAGAGGAGCTCGAAAAAGGGGCAGCCACCGGCTAAAAAGGCGAAACTTGCACCTCGGTCTAAGAAACAAGCAGTTCAACAGAGCGATGACGAAACTGGCAGTAACAACCCAAAGGCTGATGAGAATAATCCCGAATCTGCTGCTGATGCTGAGCAAGAGACTGAAAGCTTGGACGATAGTCTTTCTTCCGCGGGACGACTGAGAAGTGGAAATTATCGAGGTGATGACGATGATGATGATTGTGAACCTCCACCGGAGTTGGATACCACCAAGGAAAATTTTGCGAAGAATATTATTCGTGCGTATCACTGCCGCAGTCAGTACCTGTCCAGATGTCTGATTTGTCATGAGAAAATTGGACGGAAATCTGGCGTTTCCCATTACGTGAACAGTCATCGCGACAGGGAAAATTACGTATCGCGAATTACGAAGAGTGATGTGATGAAACTTCAATCGGAGACGATGAGTTTTGCGTTTCTTTCCGCTAGTAAGGGCTCCGTAAGCACATACGTGGCTTATTGCTTCTTCTGTCAAGTGGAGCATTGTTTGTCGATGAGAAACTGGTGGGAGCACTATACTCGTCACACGGGGGAGTACGGATTCGAGTGCTCTGCATGCAAAGTCCGTCGATCATGCCGGCAACAAATGAATCGTCATGTTAACATCGAGTGTACAGAGAAACACGCTGAGGTCGTAGTCATTAATGAACTTGATCCTGAAGCGAGGAGGATCGATGCATACGTATGTCTTCTCTGCTTCTACATTCAGTTGCATATTGAACCCTTGTTGCGTCATATGCATACGGAGCACGGATTTTCAGCGAACACAGCCGAAATTCCAGAAGGCACTTATCAGACAGTGAATATGTTGAAAATTGAGCAAACACTCTACGAGATGAACGAGTATTCACAAACGCTTGAGTCTTCCTTGGAGGAGGAGGCGCAGGATGACATGTCCTTTATGATTTGTAACATGCTCGCCTCTTCCACCGAACAAGATCAGACTAGTGTCGAGGCTAATGGCGGATATTTTACAGTTGCCGCATTGCCGGAAAACTCTTTCGATAACAAGCCTCCGTCGCCAGAAATGATAATTCCTGAGTTTATTATTCCGAAATCAGAACAGGGGGATGTAAAAAATTCAGGAGTTCACATTGGGGTTGATGACGCCACAAAAATGTCGAGTTTGGTTGGAGCTAATGTTGCTGGCGTTGAAATTGATCCTTCCTTGGTACGAGTGAAAGTTGAGAAGGACGCCTGTGTTGGAAGTTTGGGAATTCCTCAAGATTCAGTACCAATGGTGAAAATTATTGGCAATAGTGAGTCAAGTGCGGGCGAAAAGGATGTTTTACCAGCTGTTCTGGATGTGAAGAAGGAAAATCAACCCCCGCCCGGTCCCCGTGAAACTAATAACATTTGTGATACCTCCAATAACCAAATCAGTGATACCAGTCAGGGGGACGAGTTAGTCAAACAAGATGAGTCCGCGGCGACTATCGAAGAAGTAAGCGATGGAATACCCACTGAATCACAGAAATGTGATCAAAAATCTGTCCCTAAGGCTCCAGTGCATTTAGATGCTACGAATCCCATCTCATCTCTTGTTTGGTCTGAAGATGACAACTCAAACTGTTCAAACTCTAAAGACACAGTGAGAAAATCTAACCCCAAAGAAACTACACCAGCGAAAGTTATGGAGATTGAATCAAGTGACGCGAGTCAAACATCAACCTCGATTCGCGCATTTCAGTCAGTGGGGAATAAAAAAACTGAATCCCTTCCCTTAGCCAGTCAATCCAATCAAAGTAAATCACACAACACGTTTCTACCCGACGAGGTAAACTCGCTAACTGAATCGGCCACGGAAAGAATATTCCACAGCGTGACTGATTCGATTGTTGACTCAGTACTTGAATCGAATGAAGTCACGACAATACTTTCGGATTCGACATCTGAACTACTAGAAAGTGCCATCACGTCATCTGCATCTAATACATCAGAACTGCCCGAAACGATATCGTCGGACTCGATACAAAGTGGTCCACAATTTCTCAAGTCATCTGATTCGCCGTTGAAGCCCGATCTTCCAATTAACGAGTCGGATTTGCCAGAACCAATGGAAACGACGGAAACTGACGGTTTTTTGATTATAACATCGTTGGATGCCAACAGTGAAATGGCTGACAATGCAATGGCGTCGGAGGTGGATACAGAACTTGCAGAAGTGAATGAAACCATTCTCGGTGACTATGATTCAGCTGGTGTTGTAACTGATGCTGTAATCACTGCTGATTCGGGATGCAATGGAGTTTCCCTGGGAATTGTAGAGGGGAATGAAATTTCAAGCAATGATTGTTCCGTTTTACCTGTCGCTGTTACGGAACCAGTTGGAACGGACATTGAAATGAAGGATCTCGAAGGAGAGGTTTGCTAGAAGATGACAGTTGGATTGATTCTCTTTACAATGAAAAATCCTCTACTAAACATCCAACTAGGATACCCACCAACTTTGATCTTGATTGCAATCATGCCCAATTCAAAGCTACACTCCAAGCCTAATGTTTGACTTCCAAAATTTGTCGGGCAATTAGATGCATAATAGTTTGCCTGCATTTATCAATTTTTAAATATTGCACTTGGGTGAGTGTTTTTATGAATATTTTTTATTGGTCACAACCTAGTTCTTAGGGGGATTGTATTCTAAAAATTATTGTCTGTGTTAAACTGGGTGGGTTCTTGGTTGCCGAGTAAATGCACCTTCAAATTACCTAACTTTATCGGACTTATAGGTGTTATGACGATTGATGAAGTACTTCCTAAGCCGAAAAGATAATTTCTCTCATCACGCTAAACATGGTTAAGTTTCGGATTAGGAACTATGAGCAAGGATTATTGACAAATGTAGAGCAAAGCTTTCGATCGTCATTAATAATAATTCATATTAATTTCTGGAAATATTCTCCTTTTTATAAAAGATATTTCTAACAAGATTAGATGTAAGTTGGCCCATTTTCTGTCTGCTAGCATGAATGTTCTAGCTTTTTTCTAATTGGTTGAATGTATCATTTAAATTTGAAGAAAGAGAGATGTATGTATATAGAGTCATAAATTACCATACCTAGAGGTATAACTTTACATAATGAGTTAAGTTAAGATAGCTCGCATATAGTTTAATTGTAAATGTAAGTAACTGCAAAGTTTTTTTTCACATATGTAAATATCCATTGAAATGAGTTTGAACACAACATTTTTGCTTGTTAATTTTACTACAATAATAAAGTTAAATTGAAAGGAAAGTGTCATGCCTTTTCTTGGTTGGTTGTGATTTTAGCGCCTAATATTGAGAAAATCTAGCGCCCGTGGTAAATATGATGCAGGCTCTCTGCTGAAAGTGAAAAACTCTATTCCATGCCTTCGGAAAAGTTACGATTGGCGCATTTGCAGGTTGTGACATCTTCCCATGGTCCGGACAAGAGCTCCCTTCTCCCTTCCCCTGTCTCTTATTTTCAACAAAAGCCTTGAAGAGAATCATTTTCCCAGCTTGTGGAAAGAGGCTCTCATTATCCCCATTCACAAAAGTGGCGATCGTTCGCTTGCCGAGAATTACCGCCCCATTTCCCTCCTCTCCTCCTGTTCCAAAATCCTGGAAAGATATGTCAGCGACTGGTTGTCCGCCCACTTTGGCCAACACATAGTGAAAGAACAACACGGCTTCGTTAAACGTAGGTCCACTGCACTCCAACCTGCTTGACTTTACCAACTTTGTCGCCAAATGTCTAAATTCACGGCAAGAAGTGCATACCATTTACACTGACTTCGCGAAACCCTTCGACACTGTAAATCACAAGATACTTCTATCCAAACTTTCGTCCCTAAACGTTCCCATACCACTTGTTTTATGGCTTGCCTCTTACCTTTCCAACCGATCCTGCCGCGTCTCTTTTGACGGCTGTACTTCCCGCTCCTTCCCCCCCTCTTCTGGCGTCCCACCGGGGTCTATTCTGGGTCCTTGCTTGGGGTTTGCATTTCATCCTACCTAACACCCCTGATGGGCATTTAAGAGACTATGGCGATATTAATTAAATTCGACCCCAATTAAGGAAGTTTATTCAAGTAGGTAGAGATGCAAACTCTACATCGAATCCTTCGAATATAGCCGGGTGGGGAGTCACCTGAAAGATTGTTGCTTTTAATTCATTTTACCGTGGGCGGCTGGTTAGATAGTTCACTTTTGAAATTTACAGCAACATAGAAGATCCTTTTGCAAATTTTCTATTGGTAAATCAAAGAAGTTCTCCTAAATCTTCTGATAGAATGAAAGCACGGGTTACACATTAGAAGAATGTGGGATTAACTTTTGTTGAAGAGCTACATGCCGCAAGTGAATTTTTTGGCTTCATTCCCTTTCCAGCCTGAGAAGTTAAATGTCTTGTCCTTTTCTTCGTTAGTTGGTTGTTATTAGAAAGTTGTCATTTTCAAGGTTTTATGTGAAACAAATTCTTATTGGAATCGATTCAATGTCTGTCAGTCCATCTGACACACCCAATTTATTCGGAAACGGCTAAGCCTATTGTCACGAAATTTGGTTGGAACATGTGGTCTATGAATCCTTTTACAGTAAGTCTCCCCATTTTACGCTGAATTTAAGGAGAACTTCCAATACATATGCAAGGAGGGAGTACATTTTTTTCACAGAATATGGTCATGTCGAGTATCAAAGGGCTCGATTAGTACTTTTCGAAACTGATTTTATTTATAATATTGGGTGCAATTTAGGGAAGTTAGGGCTCAAAGTGTATACCCCGAAAAGTGTAACAGGTCGAAGGTTGGAAAATTCCAACCGAGAAATCTGAAAATAAACCCCATTGATGCATCTATACAAAAACTAGGCCTCAAAATACATCTCTGCTCAAATAAAGTTTTAGAAATTTACCCGGAAGTTCATCCTAGAAGTACAAAATTCGGTACCATACGTGATAATATAATAAACAAATTTGGAAAGTTTGGAAAAATACAACTATTATTAACAAAGTCATGGAAGGTGAAAATATCGCAATGAAAGATGTGTATGACGTCATTATTAAATAAAGTGAACTCATATAAATGGCGGAGTTAGGTATATCAAGGAACATTTCAAGTTTTTAGTTATGTATGAATGGAAAAACGTGCATAAGAAATTTCTCAAGCAATATGGATACAAAACCTTTATATACGAAGCGTTCAGCTTCCGGTATTTCGACCTGCTGTATTTTACTTAGAAGTTTGAACATTGCCTCGTTATTGACACAATATGGGAGTGCTAAATTCAAGGTGAGATAATATAATTCACAGTAGAATGAAAACAAAGTTACTAAAATAACTGATCAGGATCAGGATGTAGACGGGATTATGCCACCACACAAAATCCTTCCTGATCTTTTCTGGTCTCAGGTTCAACAATATTCAACGATTTTCTAGGCCCTATTCACTTCTCAGTTCAGTGTCTATTCATAGATGAACGCTTATAAAGTCTCCGTTAAGAACTCTCACCGGGGATTTGGCTAAAATAATTGAGGACAAAGCCAGAGCAGCTGCAAATAAGAATTTAGATCAATCGAGCCCCAACCCCACTTGAACTTCCCAGATGTCCAACCAACTGCAGACCGAGTCATCTGCGAACATCCTTTAAACAAATTAAAAGTTTCCTTAGTGAAAAGTCAATCCTAAAAGGGCCCCAAGGTTTACTTTCTTTCCTGGTTAAAAAGCTGCCAGTGAAAACCCTTAAACTGCAGCGCCATATCTTCAATGGAATTTCAAAAATCAGATGTTTTCCAAACTACTGGGAAAATGCAACAAAACGCACAAAGATTTCAAAACCTGGAAGTCTTTCCACTCAAATCCTTCTCCGACCCTGCAGTCTCTTCTGTAGAGCCGCGAACGTTAATATAATAATAATCATTGGCGCAACAATCCATATTGGATCAGGACCTTGAAGTGTGTTAGAGCACCTCATTCAAGACCGTAACGGTAGACTACAGTAGTACACTGTAGGAGGCAATGTGGTCAGCATCGCGCTCGCCAGAGATTATTACCTTGATTTGACTCTGGTACTCATACCCAGCTGAGTCGACTGGCATCCGATGCCACCAGTGAGATTTGAAGTTTGAAGTTTTACCAACAAGCCAGCAGGATCAAGCTACACACACCTCGATGCTCATTCTACCAAGAAAAGAGGGAAAACTGATTTCCGACAAAATTGGCATATTGGAGGGATGCGTTGAGTATTTTGATGAACTGCTCAACAACCAAAATATCAGTGAATTGAAGGTCCCGCCAACTGGAGACGATAGACAAATGCCGCCAACACGAAGGTTGGAAGAAACAGTCCATGCAATCCATCGGCTTAAAATCTACAAGTCGCCAGGAGGATGGAATTACAGGTCAATTGTTTAAATATGAAGGCGACCAACTACACCAGTACAGCAATTACAGAGGTATCACGTTGCTGAGTACCATCTACCATATCAAAGAATCTTCAGTCCAGGCAAATCAGCAACAGATCAGATTTTCTCTCTGCGCCAAGCGATGAAAAAACTGTTGAAATATGGACATCAGTTGCACCATCTTATCATCGACTTCAAGGCCGCCTATTACCGCATAGGCAGGATAAAACTGTACACGGCCATGAGGGAATTCGGTATCAATGTGCGAGACTAGATAAAACCAGAAGGATTCAACATCAACAACAGATTTCCTATCATGCGTTTTCTTTAACCTGGCCCTGGAAAAAGTGATTCGCGATGCAGACGTCAATGCAAGAGGCGCCATCCTCTTCAAGTCCACCCAATTACTGGCCTACGCTGAGGATATTGATATTATTGGAAGAACAACCCGAGATGCACAGTCTACCCTCATCCAGATCGAGCAGGCGACGCGAGATCTTGGGCTGCGCATTTATGAAGGCAAGACAAAGTACATTGTGGCAGCGTCAGCGCAAAAGAATAAAGAACCAACAACATCGAATCGCACTGATCAAACGAAAACAATGAAGATAGGAGACTACAGCTTTGAGACCGTTGAAAATTTTCCCTATCTAGGGTCGAAAATCGCAACCGATAACAGCTACGATGATGAAATCCGGCCACAGTTGTTGGCAGCCAACAGAGCCTATTACAGCTTACAAAAACCGTTTCGCTCGAAAAGTCTCACCATGCTATTTTTATTTTTTATTAACGACCTTCCTCCCCTCCTTACTTGTCCCTGTTAGCTCTATGCCGACGAACTTAAGCTGTTTTCCGCTATATCGTCGCCTATGGACTGTGTTTCCCTTCAGAATAACCTGGACACTCTGGTTCGTTGATGCTCGACTAATGGTTTAGCGCTAAACGTCAGAAAGTATCACTCTATGTGCTACTCCCTAAAATCCTCACCCACTTCTTTCTCCTACTCGCTTGACGGACATTCCTTATCCTGCTTAAATTCCACTCAAGACCTCGGAGTCACTTTCGACAATAAGCTCCGCTTTGACACCCATTGCCTCGATGTCATCAATCGAGCAGTAAAATTGTCAGGCTTTATTCTTCGCTCCTCCTCTGATTTTGACTCCATAAAACCCTCTTTAGCTCTCTTCAATTCCCTCGTAAGGAATACCCTCCAGTATTGCTCCGTGATCTGGTCACCCTCCCATAACTGTGATTGTCTTACCCTTGAAAATGTGCAACGTAAATTCACCCGTTCCCTCTTTTTTAAGAAAAGCTTCCCTCGTGTGGATTACCCCTCCCGCCTCCGCTTTCTAAACCTTCCCTTCCTACAACAGCGTAGATCCTATCTGGATCAATGCACATTCTTTAAACTTTCCTCGGGTCTGATGGACTGCTCCGCCGCTGACGAGATCACCTGCCGTCCTGCGTCTTATAACACACGTAACGCAGATATTTTCAACGTGCCCTTCGCAGAGCTCGAAGTCTATTTTCATTCCCCGATTCCCAGGCTTTGCCGAAATTATAATGCAAAACAGTTTGGTCCTTTTAACTTCCCTACTTTAAGTAGTTTTAAACGTAGCATAAGTTTTTTGCTTTCTCCTCCTCCTCCTGAGGACAATAATTAATTGGAATTCTCTCTGTTTGTTGTCCGTTAATTAAATAAATAAATAAATAAATAATTAATTCCACATGGACGGTAACAAGTAGCTTAAGAGGATGCGGAAACATTTCACCACGATATTTAATAGTATAATGCCCCGTGAAATTGCACCCTGATCTTTGCAGGGTCTTTTCCATATGACCCCTGCGATCTCTGCGACGTAGCTCCTTCTCCCCTTCCCGACAGAAAATAGAGGTTGGTTTCCGCTCTCGATTCTCCTGTACCCACCATAACATCAGGAGGAAGCTTTTGACAGTGGGACATCCTAAAAGGACTAATGGACAGGTAGGCATCAGTGCCCCGAGGAGCCCAATTAGCGACGTTTTGATGCTACAAAAATCGTGACAACTGTTATGAGAGCAGGGAGGCAGCGTCCAGCTGGTTCAGATCTTCAAAGCCAACCCGTAGCATTCACGAAGGAAAGTAGCTCTTCCACCCTGCAACTACATATCTCTCTGTGGCCCTCATAGAATATTTTACCAAGTGGCCGTAGCCTGGCTCTCGCTAGAGCTGGGCAATCGTAAAGAAAGTGCATGAGATCATCTTCTTATCAAGTGCATCTTCTCTTCTCCGCAGCTTCGGCGATGCGAATTGTAGCGTATGCCGGGCCTGGCGGCATGGTCCCCTATGGGCCAGTATCCCGTGCAGACCGCGTAATCTTGTATGCATTTGCATGCGTCTGGCACAGACGCTCTCGTGATCGGATTTTGTTATAAGCGGGCCAAATCCTTCTTGACTTGGCACTTCGCCATCTAATGTACGCGACTGCTAAGTAGTGCAAATAAATTCCGCCAGCAAGACACCGAGTCTACCCGCCGAAGGACGGGCAAGAGCAGAGCCCCGCCTGGCCAATCTATTTGTCCGCTCATTCCCCTTTACGTTTCTATGACCGGGAACCCAGAGGAAGGTGACTTTGAGCGTGCCGCCCAGACTGTTCAGCGCGTTTCTGCATTGCCCCACCCACCTGGAGGATATCGTCGCTGAGTAGAATCCTCAGATTTCCAGTATCGCTAGTACTTCCGCTTGGAATACACTAGCGAAACCTGGGAGACCACATGACTCGGATATACTGTGTGTATTTGAGAAAGCCCCACCATCGATTCCACATACCATTTTTGATCCCTCGGTGAAGAACACAGTGTCATAGTCTTGCAACACGCCGCCGGTCTTCCACTGTTCCCTTGTTAGAAAGTCCACAACAAAGTTTCTCGTGAAGTTCAGCTTGTGTGTGGCATAGTCCGTGGGGAATGCTCAGATTTTCCGAGGTACTTCGTCTAGGGTGTTTCTATGACCGTAGGGCTTCGCTGCCCTGCATCCGGATAGCACTGCACGCTACAACGAATTTAATGTGGAGGTCTAGGGGTAGGAGATGCAGGAGTACATTGAGATCATTTGCCGAACAGATCTGCAGAATTCAGGTAGCACCTGCACACGTGGTTCTTTGAATCCTATCAAGCTTCGTTCTACGTTAGGATTGGACGCACCGCAGCTGTGTACATATAGATAACCATCCCGAGACACACTTCGAAAGCTGCAAATTTATCAGTGTTACCCTCAACATGATCTGCTTGGGTGGGAGGTTCGCCAGTCCCCGTTAGACCGTCGATCCCCATCTCCTCTAACAGGTTAGTGGCGTCGATTGGATCCAGGTCCTCGTCCGGCTTTGCAAAGCGGAACATTTTCACGTTTGCGTTCCTGACTTCGAACCGCACTTTATAGTCTATCTTTTCCAGTGCCTCCAGGCACGGTTTGGCTATTTGTCTGTGCTTCCTCCTACTCAACCGTCCATGGAAATCCAGGGGTTTTGAAAGCGCAGGGATTTAACGAGCTTATCCTTATCCAAGCAGATCTTCGGCAACCAGTTGCGAGCGACCGGACTCCTGGGAATCTCGTCGTAGGGGATGACTTTCAGCTTTACGCCCTCCCAGAACGAGAAAGTTTCTAAAGAATTGGTCCTCACAAGCTATAACGTGGAACCCACGGGCCACCTGAGAGGAATGAAAGTAGGGGATGGATTCCACGTATTAGCCCTTGGCGAAGATGGCCATCTCTGACAGCCTGGCCTCAACAGTGTGGACCAGCTCCGGCGCTAGTTTGCCGCTAGCGGAATTGCCATCTGCCAGTGCCGCATGTAAGTAACTACAGGGCGTGTCGCTGCAGAGTTTCGCAGTTGGAGGCTGGTCGGCTGGCTATTTCTGCTTACTTTTCTCCAGAGGTTGCTTAGCGCCCGAGCTCTTGCCCACTCTGCTCCACTTGTGCCTTTGTTCGACCTCGCCTTGAGATCGATTGCGTTTGAGGGTAGTGGACTTCACTTTTTGTTCGTCTGCGAGGTCTTTTCATCCCACTCTCCTCATTCTTAGCAATCTTGCTGAGAATATACGTGGCCTTCTGGTACTGGCTCTTAAGCAGGATACCAGTGGACATTCGCTTCTTAGCCGGTTTCCGGTGACCGACGTTTTTGTCGGTCTTTACTTTTCAGGGTTCCTCGGACGTTAACGGTTTCGGGTTAGGAGTACTATGTCTTGTACTCGCTACACTCAGCTTGACGGTAGTGGATTCTAGGTTGGAAACTACTCGCTTCGGGAGGTCCTTGCGGTTGGTTTCAGCACAGTAGTGCTACGGCTGGCACCGATTGTACTGCCCTCGACGGCTATTGTCTATTGGCTGGATGCCAGCAGCTCAATCTCCGACGATGCGCCTGGCATCACCACCTCTTTTCCTCTCGTCGGTTTATCAGCAGGCAAGTAGATCCTGGCTAGTTGGATGAGCCTACTCCCAGCGCTGTCCTACACACTCTTGGCCTGTCCGAAGACGGTTTCCAGCGGCCACTGCGGGGAGGTCGTGTGAGGACTGAATTACCAGACCGCCAAAAAAACTAATAGTTATTATCAGAGCGTATGGTGAATCGTGCTAAAATCACAGAAAAATGTTAAGTGCAGCCTGCCAGGGTTGCATTTTGTCATTGATATTTTTTCTTTTTGCTGGTTTGATTGGATCGTGGTCGCATGCTCAGGATTGATTCAAATTGCTCGTTAATTCCAGTTCAAGTGTTTATCTGTGAAGGATCTCGCTTCGGTAGAATTATGGTGTGAGAAGTTCGTTAGAAAAGGAAGGTGAACGTCAAATGCTTGAGAATTTTTTTTTGGTCGTATCAATTTTCCTCGCCAGAGGATGGTGTTCGTTATTGTACTGTTGCAAAGACCATTGATTATGCCATTGTCGCAAATCTCAATAATTGTACACCATTGAACCTACGACAAACCAAGGACTTCTACTATCCGCTCTGAACTCTCGACGCTTGTGTGAACTTTTCCTTTTGTTAACCAAAATATAACTTTGAAGAGAAATACTACAAAAAAAAGTTGAAATTTGTTGCCTTCATCGGGTGCACCGCGGGCTAAACAGCATTACATTGATCGGAACTGGCGATTCTGCATGGAGGGGGGGGGGGGGGATGTAATGAGAGTGCTGCCCTTTTGGTGGCGCAATCCGGCGGCGTTGCTCCGAAAATTGGAGGTGTAATTTACGCTCGCAGGCATCTCAACGGACGCTATGGGTTTTAATCACGCACTTATCGGTCTCGACGAAGAGACGATCGTGCTAGTCGCGACCGTACCCCCAGTCAGCTGCTTCGAGAAATGAGGCAGGATAAGGTCGCCTCAGAGCTTTTGAAAATGCTCTGGTTGCAGTAGCTTCCGGAGAGCACCCGCGATATCTTGGTCTGCGCGGAATTGGGGTCGTTGGGGGTGCTGCCCGCCACGGCTGTGGTCGTGGTCACAGAAGTATTTAGAGACTCACGTCGATAGGTCGGAGATTTCAAGTCAATGGCGATTGTAGGCGCTTTGCGTTCGGAAGGTAGATTTCGATCGCAGTCAGGGTCGAGGTCTACTTTCCGAAAAGGACATTCGAGTAGTCGCACGCTGGGACCCTTATTGGCCCCGAAAATACTGACTGAAAGACTGAGTTCTCAGCACGATGTGCAGCACCATATCAACACTACCGGCTCTCCGAACTTCTCAAAGGTGCGTCCCCCATCACTCCAGAAGCTACCTGTTGCAAAGAAAGAGTTTGGTGATCTCATGGAGCAGGGTATTTATAGATCTTCCAACAGCTCAAGACATACCGAAAACGGATATCTGCACTCTCCGAGTTCACTAGGATGACATTTGGCTTGTCATACGCGGCGCAGACATTTCATCCACCTTGCCCTACGAAATTTAAATTTCTGTTTAGTCTACATGGATGATGTTTTGGTCGTCTCTTCTTCCG
This sequence comes from Hermetia illucens, assembly GCF_905115235.1. Taxonomy (NCBI): domain Eukaryota; kingdom Metazoa; phylum Arthropoda; class Insecta; order Diptera; family Stratiomyidae; genus Hermetia; species Hermetia illucens. The sequence continues at coordinate 11,267,999 of NC_051852.1, forward strand.
AATCTGAGCATTTGGACCATCTTGAGTGTATTTTTCAACATCTCCTTGAGATCGGGCTCGTTCTAAACGTTGAAAAATGCAAATTCCTACTGAAGCAGGTGAAGAATGTGCGAAGGTTCTTGAGCACGTTGAATTTCTATCATCGTTTCCTTCTCAAGGCTGCTCATCCCCAAGCGAGCTTTAACACTTACTTGTCTGTGCCCAAAATGAAAGACTCTCCTCGGTCAGAGCACTCCTAGTCGTGTTTGTCGATGCCTCAGACACAGTGCCACCAGGCAACCGTTGAGCTTCTTTTCGAAACAACTCAATTCATCTCAACGATCGCCTACGATCGTGAGCTACTCGCCGCGTACTTCTCCATTAAATATTTCCGCTTTACCCTTGAAGACAGGCCGTTTACCGTGTTCACGCACGACAAGCCCCTTACTTTCGCGCTTAAACAAAAGCCCGAGAAAGCGTATACCCGTCAACTGAGCTTTATTAGCCAGTTTGCTTCAAATATCCAAAACGTATCAGTAAAAGACAACGTCATTGCGGACGCTTTATCACGAGGTTACAGCGCCTGGCGCGGTCGATTATATGGAAATCGCCGAGGCGCAGAAAAACGATGCAGAACTTGCCTGAGGGCAACCTCCAAATACAAGTTAAAGAGGTTTCCTATCTTCGGCTTAAACTCCTACTTACGCTGCACGACAAACGGATTTGTCACCGGAAAATACTTCTGGCCACACCATCCACCTCGACATCATTGCCTCATAATTATTGACATGTTTACGCGGTGGCCTGGAGCAATCACTCTGAATGACATTAGGGCACAATTATGTGCCGAGGCCTTTTGTCGAGAATGGATCCCATGCTTTGGTGTACCAATCGTAATCATCATGGACTAGGGAATGCAGTTTGAGTCTACTGTTTTCTTGGAATTAGGTAAACTCCCGGGTTTCAAACGTCACAGGACCACTGCATATTGTCAGCAATCCAATGGGATGCTGGAACGTTGGCACCGGACACAAAACGCCGTCTTAATGACTCGCGACGATCCGTCGTGGTGGCGGTCCTTGCCTTTCGTCCTCCTCGGCTTCCCACAGCCCATCAGAAGGAGTTCACGACCAGCCTTGCGGAGATGGTGAACGGGGAGAATCTACGAAAACCCTCCGACCTTGTGCTGGATATTAGAGCAGGGTTAAGCGACTCCAGTATGCGTCTGCTCAGGAGCGCGACATACGATGCCGGAGGTCAACACCCCCAGGGATCTGGAGACATGGACACAGGTCCTCATAAGGGTGGACGCTTCTCGGAAGCCGCTGCACTCACCATATGAGGGTCCCTTTAAGATCTTGGAGCGACGTGAGGACTCCTTCAAGTTCGGCGTTGGGGGCGGGCTCAAATAGGTCTCTTTGTCGAGGTTGATGGCCTTCGCCGAGCTGGGGGACGCTAGAAATTTGGATTTCACTTAACCCATAACATCATCATCACTTTCGGCAGTACCTCGTTTCTCGCCGACTCACATCGGATACACCATTTGAAAAATATTTTCAACTTAAAGTGCTTTTCACTGCCCGACAAGAAAGTGTCAATGCAAAAGTGCTTAAAGTATGTGATTCGTGGACGATCTTGGCTCTCGACATCTGCACTTGGGCCCGAATTTTTACTGTTCCACGTGTGCAGTAGGGTCGTCAATTCTTTTTCCTTTCTCTTTTATTCCCAGGATTAGATCGGGTGTTTTGTTCTGATAGGTTTCTGTGCCCCTTTTGTCTGTTTTTCGGGTTCTGGTATGGACCTAGGCATTGATTTAAGGACACGTGAATAAGACGAGAGGGACCGAAGCGTTCAAAAGGATCCTCCATATTCTCGAGCTTATCTAGCAAAGAAGCATGCAAGCGAGTGTAAAGGGAACATTGTGGAACTTCAATATTTGCAGGCGGAAACCTCCTCGAAACCTTAGGGCAGATTAACTATTTTCAATTCTAATATAGAAAATTTCTTTTTTTTCTTATCGTTTTATTGCAGATCCTAAATGTGGGTAATGAACCCACTTTTTTCAACGTTGTCAGGCGAGAGGTCATCGACATCACGGTGGCATCTCCTTACGTCGCGTCTCTGATCGCAGAGTATCAAATGGTATCACACTCTCGGATCACAAACGCATTGATTTCGTTATGGGCATGGGTCCACCTCCACCCACTCCATTTCGGAATCCGAGGCAGACAGATTGGGTGATGTATCAAATAGAATTGAGCGTTCGAGTCACGATCTCTGGGAAGCGCATCAAATCCATTGCTGGAATTGAGAAGACAACCCAGATGATCACAACTAGCATGAGAGAAGCTTTCGAAGAAAGCTGTCTACTCAAGACGCCAAAGAAGGATAAAACACCATGGTGGAACTCGGATTTGACAAAACAGAGGAGAACGACAAGGATGCTCCTCAATCGTGCTCTGAAGGATGAATCAGGCACTAGTTGGAATCGCTATAAAGAAGCACTGAGGGCTCTAAAGAAGAGCATAAGATCGGCTAAACGATCATCTTGGAGACGCTTTTGCGAAAAGACTAACTCTCTTGAGGCAACCTCAAAGCTGAAGCGGATTCTGGTCAAAGAACGTAGCCAGAAACTGGGTTATTTACGTTTACAGAATGGGAAGTACACAGAAAGCGATGAAGAAAGGGCAAACCATTTGCTTGAAGTGCACTTCCCAGGCAGCACCCAAAATCTAATCTCGGCGCCAACAGGTGCATACAGCCCTCAATCGAGAGACTGGAATCTGGCATGCAAAGTAGTATCACTGGAGCGAATGAAATGGGCATTTAACTCGTTCCATAGATACAAGTCTGCAGGTCCGGATGGCATCATCCCTGCGCTAGTAATAGAGGGAATGGATGCCCTGGGTCTACACATTCGGAATATATATCGTGCATGCCTCTGTTGTTCATTCCCAAACCAGGAAAACCCACCTACACAGACGCAAAAAACTTTCGACCGATCAGCCTAACGTCCTTTCTGCTAAAAGGACTAGAAAGACTAGTAGATCGGTTCATAAGGGATACACACATTCCTAAGTAGCCACTTCGCCATAGACAACACGCCTTCCAGAAAGGTAAATCCACGGAGACAGCACTCCATGAACTTACGGCAAAAATTGAAAAGACGATGTCCGAAAAAAAATACGCTTTAGGCGCATTCATGGACATCGAAGGTGCCTTCAATCATTCGCGGAATTTGTGATGCGGCAAGACAGCATGGAATCGGACCACTGTTAATCAGTTGGATCGCTCACATGCTAGAGTGGAGAAAAATTCACATAACGGTCGGCCAGAGCAGGATGTCTCAGGGGCTGCCCAGAGGGAGGGGTTCTCTCTTCACTGTTATGGCTCTTGGTAATGGATACCATGCTGTGGCTCCTGGAGGACAAAAAAGTCTTCGCGCAAGCATTTGCAGACGACCTAGCTGTAATAATTACCGGCAAGTTTGCGGACACAGTATGTGACCGCTTGAATGCAATTCTGCATGTAATCCACAGCTGGTGCCTCCGCAATGGTCTCACGGTGAACGCTAGGAAGACTGGACTAGTTATGTTCACTAGGAACGTCAGGTGGGGCAGCTATACGCTATCCACCTTGGCAGGAGCGGAAATCCAGCTGGCACAAACAGTCAAGTACTTAGGAGTACATTTCGACTTCAAGTTAACGTGGAAGCATCATATCCAGGAACAATATCAGAAATCCTCCAGATGGCTCTGGGCCTGTAGGAATGCGATAGGTAAGACCTGGGGGCTTATACCCAAACGGATATACTGGATGTATACAATCATAATAAAACCCATTTTGATGTATGCATGCATCATCTGGTGGCCAAGACTGAACTTTGCTAACAACAGGAAGCTGCTAACGCAGATTCAGAGACTTGGTTGCCTAAGTATTACTGGAGCAATGAGTACTACGCCGACTGCGGCACTTGAAGCTATCCTAAATTTACCCCCCATTCACTTGGAGGTGAAACGGAAAGCGGCCAACGACGCATATAGGCTCGATACCATTGGGGCGTGGAAAGGCGGCCAATCAAACGGTCATGCGTCTATCTGGAAATTCCTTGAAAAACATCCGATGGCCCTGATGCCGACCGATCATATGGTTTCCAGATTCGTCTTTGAAAAGACATATACTGTCGTAATCACCATCGACAAGGGGTCATGAGTCTTTTCAGATTACAGACCTAATAATCTTCACCGACGGCTCAGTCATGGAGGATGGATCGGGCGCAGGGGTGTTCTGGGAGAATCCGATTATAGAACTGGCCCGACCCCTCGGAAAAATGACTACCATATTCCAGGCGGAGATATATGCCATTTCATTGGCAGCAGAAGAATGTCTGCGACAGAAATGGAGGGGTCGCACAGTTCGAATCTGTTCCGACAGTCGGGCGGCATTATCAGCACTAAGTGGCAACGACATATCAAGCCAGTTGGTGTAGAGTTGTCATCAGGTGCTGCTGAAACTTGGCCGACTGAACGAAACATTCCTGATGTGGGTGCCGGGGCACTCTAACACCGCCGGTAATAAGGAGGCTCACAGACTGGCTCGCCGAGGGTCTGGATCCACAATGGCAGGCCAGAACCAGCTCATGGAATCCGACCATCTACTGTCAAGTCTACTCTGAAGGGTGAAATTGCAAGGATTCAAACAACCGAGTGGAGAAATTTGGACTCTTGCCGGCAAGCGAAAATGCTTGTGAAAGAGCCTAGGGCCACTAGGGTGGCATTTCTGTTGTCCCTTAAGAAGTGGGATATGAAAACCCTAGTAGGGCTTTTGACGGGACACTGCTCCTTAAACTACCATATGGAAAAGATTGGGGTAGTGGTTTCGGCTATGTGCAGCCAATGTGAGGAGGAGGAGGAGACGGCCCTGCACTTTTTATGCAGCTGCCCGACATCCTCAGATCTCAGACGAAGACACCTTGGCAAGGTTTTCTTCAATGAAGAATCTGCACACTCTCTGCCTCTGGAGAATGTTCTAAGATTCGCTAAAGCCGGCGAACACCGTAGGCGGGAAGCCATTGAATAGGCAACTTACGGGGATAGTACAATGGGTCTAACAATGGCCTGAGTGCTTGAAGCTGCGGCTATCCCCAGTTAACTAAACTAACTATCGTTTTATTGTTGCTTTTCTCATGCTTCGTATGACTGGTTAATAGAACTGATGCTATGTATTAGTGAATGCATTTTTCGCGTCGGTTTCTGGCTAATGCGAAACATTATGTATGCAAGTATTGCTGGGAGCAGCTGATATTTCGGAGATTTTGGATGTGTGTTATTACGAAAACGTTGCTTTTTTCTGTCAGATTAAAATGGTACCTCTTGTTGGAAGATTTGTACAAAGCCCTAAAATCAAAGAAATGTTAGTTTCTAGCCTCCGTACAAGTAACATGATTAAATTCGCTCGATAGAAACGAAATAAAATGAAAGCATAGAAAGCTCAGTGTCTTATCAGTTTATAAATCTGAATCAAAAAGACTAATTAATTGCGATCAATTGCAAATCTACCAAGTTTAAGCCAGTTCAATTGACGGTGTATTGACAAATCAAAAGAATTAAAGTGAATTAAAATGAAATATTTTCATTTATCTATTCTTATATTCGGGATTTTCTACATTACCTGCGTGACAGGTGCTGGAAGAGGTATTCAGTGATCTTATGAAAAAAAGTGAAAAACTCAAAGATATCTCTCAAGTTCCATTAAGATGCTTCGACGCCCCAACGCAGCATTACTGGAATGCCGGCACGTCTTATAATCCGATTGGTCAATGTGTATCCTTACAGTGTAATTCACGCGGGCAACGAGTTCAACTTTCGTAAATAACTACCATTATCTGATGTTTGGAGAAGGCTCCTAAATTATCTGAACTTTTTCAGGTGCCCTATAATATCTACCGAGGGCTGTAGGAAGCAACCAGTTAACTTGCGTAAACCATATCCACAATGCTGCCCAACGTGTAGAAAATGAGAAGTAAAGTGAAGTGAAGTGATATGTGAAATGGTTTTCCAATATTCGAAATCTGAAATTGGAATAAATTTCTGAAGATCATGGAAAATGCCTTGGAAGTTAAATATATTTTTTTGCTCCCATTTAAGATATACTTTGTCAGTCTTCAAAGACAGGCTTGGGTAGTGTATTACAGCAATCAACAAAATTCCTGATGGTTCTTCCGGAGGTGAAGGTAATATCAGGGAGGTGGGGAGCTGCCTAAATTGAAGGAAGATTGACATTACTTCTAGGAAGTATCCCGAATTTCTGATACGAAAGGATAGTATGCCAATGAAGTTTTATTTCGATAAGAAATTTGGAATGCAACGGGGTGAACTGGGAGATCGTGGCTTACGGCCTACAGCAGGAGCTGAGAACTCGGTATAGTGCTCTGGAACGACGACCCTATTTCGCTATGGTCAAGTTAACATTCTTGTTCAACAAGATAGCATGAGACATCAGAAAGTTTCAGCACATCGCTAGCGTCTTTCTGAGCAAGGACCTTATTCTCAACCCGGATAAATATAAAGCCTTAAAAGAGCGCATACTTAATATGTTATCTCCACCGTAGGAAGCGAATATATGATGTCTTCTTCACCACGACTCTCTCGGGAGTGAAAATCCTGCCATTTATCTCCAACAGACACGTTCAAGATCTAGGGGCCAAAGCAGAGGAGAGTCCAACCCTTGTGGCAGCTCACATTCTGCGCCCAGGAGATTCTATTACCACCGATGTTTTGGATACCGCACCAGGATTTGCCAAATAGTCAGCGGTTGGTACAAGTCCCTTAATAAAAACAAGGGAAACTAGGAAACCCCCTCCTTCGAGCGCACGTTTATGTTTTATCCACGCGGTAAGTTGACACAAACATGGAACCCAGAGTCGTACCGAAAGCTTTAATGACATTTAGATTTTCGACGCTGCTATGCTTGGCTTTTTATCATTGCTGATGTAGCAGCACCAATTCTTGAAACAGACTTCATTTTTTTTGTTGAGGATGCTGGGAGTCCTGGGTCCACATCCATTTGATGACTGAGCGGACCACTTGTGAAGCAACTTACTTCCTCTCTCGTGGTCCACGGTTTCGTTTTTTTTGGGTTAAACACCCAAGTTTATAAAAAAAAGTTGACTGACGGTTTCGTCCAGGGCAGAGGCAACTTATCAGACGCTGTCTCACCTCTGCTCTGGAAATAGCGTGACCGAAAGTAGTATAAATGGAGCGATTATCACCTGTCGCTACTTTCTAAACACCGGATCCACCCCAGCGTTCCGACGCCCGGGCTTAGAGAGAAGCATTCCAGAGGTAACCTTCGCGTCGGAATCACTGGTGTCGTTGGTGGACGGGTGGCGAGTTCTGGAAGACTTCTCGGCAAGTGACCACCAATACATTGCTTTTGAAGTGGTGGACACAAACTCTCGATGTGCGCCACCCTGGCGATTTTTCTGTGCATGGAACGTCGCGAAGGTGAACACCGGGAAGTTTTTCGAAACTCTGGGAACAGGTGAGGCCACGCTGGAGAGTACTCCTGGGGGCGGTGGCGCCGCAGCTGACACTGTCGTAAATTCAGTTATGAACCTGATAACGACGGTCTGCGGAGTCTCCATGCCCAGGAAGACATCGAGGCGCGGCAAACCTTCCATGTATTGGTGGGCAGTGGAAATCGCAGAGCTCCGGAAGGAGTGTCACAGGTACCGCCGCTTAACACAACGTCTAGGCGACCGGGAAGAAGCATGTACCATAATGACGGAGTACAAATCAGCCGAAAGGAGCCTCCGCAGCGCAATAAACAAGAGCGAAGCAGAGAGCAGCTGGCAAGATCTGGTTGACGAGGTGAATGGGGATCCGTGGGGACTCGGTTACAAACTGGTAACTCGAAAAATCGGGGCTCTGCGGAAACCCCGTTCACTTAAGGCCGAGCACCCTTTAATTCCGTAAGACGGAAAGACATTCTAGGCACACTAGATAATACTTTCAACGTCGATAATCGAGTCAAAATCAGCGGTAAAGTACCTCGGGTTGACTCTTGACTCAAAGATGAGCTTTTTTGAGCAAATCAAAGCAGCAGCGACCAAGGCTGCAGCTGGAGTTTCCGCGTTAAGCAGGCTAATGGCAAACATTGAGGGTCCTACGTCTAGCAGGCGACGTCTCCTGATGAGTTCAATGCAGTCTGTCGTGCTCTACGGCGCAGAGGTATGGGCTGGCGCTCTTAACAAGGAGGTATATCGTAAACGTCTCGCGCAAGTACAGAGACGGGGAGCTTTGCGGGTGGCGTCTGCGTACCGCACTGTCTCTGAATCGGCCGTGATGGTGATCGCGGGTGTGATCCCCGTTGCCCTTCTTGCTAAGGAGCGTCAAGCCATATACAAGCGCAAGGGAGGTGGTTGCTCGCGAAGAACGGCAACGCACTCTAGACGAGTGGCAGCTCTCCTGGCAAAATGAATCTAGAGGCAGATAGACTGACATCGGCAACTTATATGCGTGGCTGAATCGGAAGCATGGTGAGACTGAATATTTCCTTAGCCAATTTTTAAGTGCGCATGGAAGTTTTCAGTCTTACCTGCACAAGATTGGAAAGATACGTTCTCCGGATTGTGTGTTTTGCAATGGAGTTCTGGACGACGCTCACCACACTTTTTTTCTTGTGGAAGGTAGGATGGGGTTCGTCAGCAGCTCTATTTAATCACAGGGGATCTCTCTCCAGACTACATTGTCGAAGAGATGCTGAGGACTGCTGACAGGTGGAGTCATGTTGCCCATTACGTTCGGGTCCTTCTCGTTGCTAAGAAGATAGAACTCGACCGGTGGAGGACCCGGATGGCAGGGGGTTCCCTGAACTGACAATTCCCTTCGTCCTCTCCCCTCCCGTTGGTGAAAGGAATTCCCTGATTTGAAGGCTCCACAAGGCGGGAGAGTTCGGAGACTAGCCAGAAGTAATGTGATAAACGGTTCCAGGCTAGCTCTCTGACGATGGGGAGATGTTTAGTTGGTAGTCCGACGAGCACTGTGTGCGTAAATGCATTCCCCTACCCTACCCCTAAAAAAACACCTGTCGCTACTTTCGGTCACCCTGTTCCCAGGACAGAGGTGAAAGCGTCTGATGAGTTGCCTCTGTCCTGGATGAAACCGTCAGTCAACTTTTTTATAGATTTCATTTCTTGCTTTACAATCCTCATTGATCTGAAAAACAGGAAGGCGACAAACAAATTGATAGGAATTTCCGTCCACAAGAATGTCGTCATCGTCCAGGTTTTGAAGTAACTCACGTACCCCTTCGCCTTTCTTCTCACAAGTTGAAGATAGCCCAGGCCACGAAGACTATACAAAGGAGGAGCAACTTCATCGGCAAAGGGCACGGAATTTTATTGTGCACCTTTCGGGTAGGGACGAGGTAGGTAAGTGGTGTTAGTGTGTCGATATGTCCATGTCGCCTAGATGGTTTTCTTGTGTGTGTTTTTTCATCTTATATCAGCAGGAAACGGATGCATCCGAAAGATTGATCTTGGATGCATCTACTTATTTCCTCCTCATTTCCAAGAATTTTGTGTGTGTTTGCTTCCACGAAATTTCCCATACAGGAATTTTGGAGCATCATTCGCTTAGTGATTACATTAAGATCTATTACCATTAATCCGAAATGAATGAAGCTTCTTCCAAACTACAATTTTTGGTTTTAAACATTTATAGTTATCAGTACAAAGGTAGCTAGCTTCCTCCAGCTAGTTGGTTTTGTACTGATGAAGGAGGTAAGTCGCTCTTCAAGTATATAGTTACGCTTAAAACCAAAATTTGAACTTTGGAGGAAGCCACCCTTTGCCTATTAATTTTAGGCTGGACTACAAGTAGTAGGCGAAAATCTTGTCTCTCCGAAATGAATCTTTAAGGAATCTCTGTCTTTCGTTCCTGCTAGGATGTGCGAAGCCATAAACAGCTGTGCAATATCTATTGTTATAACATATCTGCCACGTGCTCGCAGTAATTCGCAGCCATGTGCTTGCAACCACGTTGGCGCACACTAACGCATAACATCACATACGCGCACTAATACCAGTCCTTATGCATGGAATTTTGGTCGCACAACTCCCGTCGTGGTCGAACGCGTGCAAGACTTTTCCGTCCGCATAAAATTTTAAAGAATATGCTGGGAGTTGAATCTACTGAGGATAGTTTTCCGGGTTCTGCCTACGCAGATTTTCAGCGCTACATTGACAGCGGTTAATTCTAACTTTCGAATAGGCCTTGGTCCAGCGAATCACACGTAGCCCCCCAAAAGTAACGGCGACTACCAAGATCTTAATGCAGCCGCGATTTCTGAACGTTACAATATTCCATGGCTCCACAATTTTTCAGTCAAGTGAGATGAGGTTTGGACTTTGTAACGTTGCCAAAACCTTTTAGCGTTATATTGACACGTTCTTGCGAGGACTTAACTTCGTTCTCAAATCCATCGGTTATATTTCCAGAAACACCTGGATAGCACATGCAGCACCTCAGAATTATGTTTCAACGTTTACGTGATTTTGGACTTTTTATCAGCGCGGCGAAGTGGATCCTAGGCGTTTATGAAATCGACTATTAGGTATGATCAACTTTTCCAGGTCTCGTTTGCCCAACACTGCTGAGATTCAAACATCATTCCATCCTTGCAATTCCGGAACTAGAAAAACCAACCAGTTCTCTGGATACAAGAAGCAATCAAGCCATCAGAAGCTTCCAAGCAGCAATTTGCAGAATACAGAGCTCCTCATCAAACCTGAAGTCTTGAACCACCCATGGCGTAAGCGTCCTCGACCAGCTATATGACAGAAGCTAGGAGCCCCTAGATTTCTTCGATAAGAAATTTACGGCGCTCAGAAGAAGTGCTCAGTTTACGAAAGAGAGCTTCAAAGCATCTAGAGCGCGCTTAAGTAGCTCCGTGATCTTGTCGAAGGTCGTCCGTTCCGAATCAAAATCGATCACAAATCATTCGCTTAGGCTTTTCAAAACAAGCCCTCGAGATCATCTTTCCGACAGGAATGCCAATTTGAATATATTACTCAATTCTCCACTAACATCATTCACGTGGCAGTCGCAGATAATGTTCCAGCGGATGCCATTTTCCGTATTTGGACCATTGACATCTCAGTCACCATCACTTCATTGGAACTTAAGACAGCTCAGGACCTCGACATTGAACTGAACCGCTTTCTTGATACTAGCTCGAGCTTGAAGTTTGTAAAGCTACGAGGGGATGATTTTACTGTACTAGTATATTGCGTCGTCTCTGCAGAAGATGCATATTCGACATCATCCACAGTCCATCACACCCACACCGGCCAGAGGACTACCAGGAGGATGATCTCCACCAAGTACGTGTGGCCAAGCATGTCCCGGACTTGTCTATCCAATAGGACAATTTGATGTTCCAGATTCGTGCTTTACCCAAGTGCAAATTGACATATTCGGACAACTTCCTAAGTCGCGTGGATACTCGTATCTGTTTACTTGCATTGACTGGTTTATTTGTTGGTAGGAAGCAACTTCTCTCGAAATGATTGCGAAAGCATCTACGTTTTCGTCAGGGTGGACAAGGTCAAAACGCCTTTACAGCCTCCATATGAAGGCCTTTATCTCATCATCGCTTAACCATCAACGGCGCAACAACCGAAATCCGGTCTAGGCTTGCCTTAATAAGGAAGACATCCCGGTTTTGCGCCCAGGTTCACCAATTCGATATCCCCAAAAGCTATCTGGTATCCTGGGTCACGCCATTGCTTCGTCTCAGGCAGGGTTTGTCTCGTCGCATATTATATGCTCGACATTAATGGGGAGGGGGAGTCTGTGAATTTAAGTCGCCTAGTTTCTGCACACTTATAAGTTTTAACACTAACCCTGGATTTGCAAACAAAGGCCAGTATAGCTACAATTCCGCCAACATCATTCTAGGGGAATTCAGACACCGCATTTTTGAGTTTCAGGCAGAGACAGAAGTCTCTTCGAACGTATTCTGCGGCCGGACAGAAAAATAAGGTTACATTCGCGCCATGCGGCCATCAAGGCACTTAGTTCCAACCAGGTGAACTGTAAACTAGATGTGAATACGTTTGCCTTGCACAATAAGGTTTGGATGCCCAGGGTTCCAGGCCATATTGGGTTATAATGCAAGGAAGCAGTGGATTAGCTGGCCAGGGAACGAGGAGGAAGTGCCGCTGACAATGACGCCAAGGAATAAAGAGTAACGGCTGAGGCAACTATACTGGGTGAACTTATCAGAAATTGAACCGCCCACTGTGATCATGAAGAGACCTCAACAAGAAGAGGTTCATGTGAATGCTCATTGGCCATTGACGAAAATAATCACTGGCGCAACAATCGATATTGGATCAGGGTCTTGGAGTGTGTTAGAGCACTTCATTCAAGACAGTAACGGTGCACTACACTGTAGAGGGTAATGTGGTCAGCGTTGCACTCGCCTGAGATTATTACCCTTCAGGTACTCATTCGCAGATCCTCGCTCGACATCCAGTTACGATAGCAAATCCCTCTGCCACCAGTGACATTTGATCCGTGACCTTCCGCTACGACAGCCCAGCGCTCTAACCACTTGAGTCATCAGGCCACTCTTAGTACTGAGTACATGCGCATCATTAATTCGTGATCTCTTAAAGTCGCCGTGTCCTCCTCTCAAAGAAAAAAAAATCGCAACGTTGGTGAAAGGCAACTTACGTCATCCGCCTCCAGTCAGGTTGAACGGAGCGTGGTTGGAACTCCGGAAGATATTGACATATTTGGGAGCCACAACCGCGAGACCGCACTTTACCGAGGTTAGGACGCGTTTATTAAATTGATGTATATGTTGAGGCATGTCATGAAGTGTGAATGGCGTCTAGGCAGAAGAGGTGCTTAATCCATATATTTGGGACTCCTTGTTGCATGTTCTATGTAAGGGTCTCCTCTGTTGTACAGGGTGCGGCAGCATAATTTCCTTTTTTCAAAACTCAATAAATACATGTCTAAAGTTCTTATTTACATTGTTTTGAAGATCAAATCTGTTAGGTGACGTCCCCCATTCTCCATACATAGCGTAAACCGATTTCTGGCGTTTGTCATGACTCTTGTTAGCATAGCAGGTGTTATGTTGGCAATTTCTTCTTGGATGTCGGTCTTCAAATCTTGTAGGGTTCTTGGACGGTTCACATAAACACGGGATTTCAAAAAACCCCATAGGAAAAAATCACAAGGGGACAGATCGGGAGAGCGTGCCGGCCATTCCAAATCGCCTCTAATTGAGATAAGGCGCTCTGGAAAGTGTTCCCTCAAAACAGCCATCGATGCTCTTGAAGTGTGTGCTGTTGCACCGTCTTGTTGGAACCAAGTGTCCCCCAAATCCAAATTTTCTAGCCGTGGGAAAAAAAAATCTGTAGCATGTTTACATACCGGTCCGAATTCACTGTCACTGTAATCTCATTTTCCTCAAAAAACCAGGGACCAATAATTCCAGCTGAGGAAATTGCACACCACACTGTGACTTTGGGTGAATGCAAAGGCTTTTGATACAATTCTCGAGGGTTGGTGTCAGCCCAGTAGCGCATGTTTTGTTTGTTAACCGACCCACACAAATGAAAATGGGCTTCATCGCTAAAAAAAACAATAGCACCCTCGGGAACGACATCAAGAAGAAGCTCACACGCGTTCATCCGAGAATTGAAGTCACGTTCTGAAAGTTTCTGCACTATCGCCATCTTATAGGGATGAAAATGAAGATCATCACGAAGAATTCTTCTCACAGAACGATCGGATAGTACAAGGGCAGATGCGTGTTTGCGCGCAGAACGCCGTGGCGATCGCAACATTGACGCTCTCACTGCTTCAATGTTCTCAGGTGATCTAACGGGCCGAGGGACTCCAGTTCTTCCTTTTGTCGCACTTGCAGTTTATCTGAATGTAGTGACCCATGTAACAATTGATTTGCGGTCTGGGACGGGAGCCAACGGGGCTAAATTAAAGCGATTCCGAAAAGTAAACCTCAACGGCAAAGGCACGCTCCTCACTATTCCAACGCATGATGGCGACTGAACCGTGTCGGGACAAAACTTTACAGTATCCTCTCTTGAACGAGACCACTAGCGCTCCGCTATGACATCAACTTAGTGGCGCGCACTTTAAAAAAGGAAGTTATGCTGCCGCACCCTGTATAACTTTGCGAGACCAGTACATGGCAGAAAACTGCTTTACGCCTGTGAGGGAGTGACATTGTTAGTTTGTTTTTCAGCCGATGTAGGCGTTGTTGGGTGTTCCTCCTGTTAATCTAGAGGTAGTCGGGCGCGTCAAGGCTTAGGATCAGAGGCCAGGAGGGGCGTCCCTTTGCTACAAACAGATATCGTAATTAGTGATTAGGTGGAGGGGGTTAAGACCGCTTGCGGTCAAAAAGTTATTAGATGAGAGGGTAATATCTAGGTGGCAGATAAGATGGAAGAAAATTGGGAAAGATTGGGTCACATATAAGCACGAAGCAATTATTTTTTTTTGTTGGGGAAATGGTCATGACGGCCGTAGTGGACAGCTCCATATATGTAGTGTTAGTATTCTCTTGTGACGTCTTATGTGTTTTGTTGTACGCAGACTGCTACTTGGCTGGTGGAAAGTTTTCATCGCGATCCTCAGCACCGGATTTATTTCAATCATGCGGTTGAGGTGTGCCATCCCTACGTACTCAGACTCTAGTCAAGGGCTCTTGCTACGATGTCTTACCGCAGGTTATTAGGTACCACGGAAACAGGAACGGCCCTCTGAGAGCATATGCTCCAGGAGTATTTCTGGTTTTGTGCCTTTGTTCCGGTTATTTGCGGTTGGCTTCCTTGTTGAAGAGTCATGGTGATTGTGACCATAGGCGGAGCTTCTTGTGAACTCAAACGTGAAGTTGTGCTTTATAGCTCAACTGTTGCACTTCTTAGTAGTGGCAGAGGTGTTATATAGGCTTTGAATCCTCTGCTATGAATGCTGGTTTTGAAATCAGTATAAATCAGAACTGGGTTGCTGGTAATGGTCGGACCCTGATGGTGGTCATCAAATCAATCCATGTCCGGAAAGGACCCCGGAGCTAGCCTTCGAATTTTGACCTTAAATCTCTGCGGTTTGCCTTTGGTGTTTATTTCCATCTTCTAAGGATTGTTACTTACAATTATTCAGAGAATCGTTAAAATAACAAATGTAATTGAATTGAAGCACAAACCTCAAAGCTCAACTGCAGGGAAGGGCGACCAACAGGGGAGATTTTCAGAGAGTTTTAGATAGAACATCTATCTCGTTTGAGGTGGTCGTTATTTGTGGATATACGGAATTTCCTTCTTCAAATCCAAGGTTAGTTTTGGTAATGCATATATGTAGTTACTGAGTCATGATTGGATATTTAGCACACATTTGACTTGGCTTTTTGTTCACCAAGACGTACATTAACAATGATTATTTATTATTTACCCCATTCACGCTCTAATCTCATTACCACCCATTCAACTATTTTGAGAACTCTATCCATGGAACTCAAGATGGGGACCATAATTATATATTTCAAATGAACTCTCGTATTTTTCCATGGCGAAAAATAGAATCCTATTTATGTTTACCAGCAAAAAAGTTTCCTATTTGCACCTCAAAATCAATATTCGTGTTCAATGATGTTTACTCTACGTAGAAACTGCTTTTTTCAAGCAACCAGAATCCACGTCTCCAGCAAGTGTTATGGCTTATTTTTGCTTCAAGTTTCCGAACTTGGTGCTTCCAAGTAATAACAAATAAACTCTTGTTTATTCTGGTTACACTGTGGCTAGTCGGGCGAATTATTGAGATTATGACAATGTACAATAATGCAAAGCATACAGCAAGTCACCTTTTATATAATTTGTATTGACGGGGGTTAGCTTGAGATACCCGTGGTCATCAGTGTTTTAGGAACTTTTAAGGTACCGATCTAACTCTGTTCCTAGAATGATTCCAGGGGCGTATAGGGAAATCCTGCCCAGGGTGAAAATGATGCGAGCCCCTCTATTATCCCTCCCTTCTTCACTTTTCTTCGGTGTCACGTCGCCGCACCAGCACTTTTCTTCACAGCGTCTGAAAGAAGATTTGAACCTGTAGATTTCGTATACGACCTCTCTAGTTTTACCAAAATTGTCCATTGATCGATATGGGAATAATACTCATTAAAATGTTGAAATATGTTACGCACGCGCACGCGAAGCAGCACCAATGGTCTATCACTTTTCCAAATCCTTCTTTTTGGAATAGATGTTGGGTTTTTGCTAATTATCAACAGTCACTTGGGCGTACGAAAGTAGGTTGCCAAAGCAGGTTCTCGAACTTATTGAAGTAGAACTTGGAAGAATGTGGTATATGTACGTGATCGAATTGCCTTATCAATTACAGAATTGGTAGCAGACCTGTGCACGTGCATAGGGAGAAGACAAGGAAGGATACCTTCAGAGGACACATGGGATGGAAATCTTACCGACGTCCCCGAAGAAATTGGGGAGGCCATAGAGGCTGAGAGGGTAGAAGCGAGCAGATAGGTGAACCTGTAGAACATAGAAGAAAGGAAGCTGAACTAGATTTTGTAGAGCTCAAGTCGGACGGCCAAACACAAGGAAGTGCCATGTCGGAGGAAGAGGACAATACTGGAGAAGGGCTGGAAGCGCTATCGGAGCCGATGGTCACCACTAAAATAGCCCTGGTAAATTTCCACCATCTAAAAATTGCATAATTATAAGGGTAAGTTCCAAGAATAACACTGGAACAGTGCCGGCTCAAAAATCCTGGGTGTACCGGGGACAAATTCGCGATCTCCAAGGAGGGAGGGGACGGATGGATGATGAAGGGAATGTCCGGATGGCTGTGGTTAGAGCGCTGGGCTGTCTTAGCGGAAGATTGCGGCTCAAATGTCACTGGAGGCAGAGGGATTTGTTATCGTGACTGAATGTCGGATACCAGTCGACTCAGCTGTGAATGGGTACCTGAGTCAAATCAGGGTAATAATCTGGAGCGAGGAGTTAGCTGAGGAGCCAGAGAATTTAATGGGCGGAGGGGTTAACTGGGCGGGAAAGCGGGAATTGCGAATGTGGGACCAGGAAGGTTTGAGCCTTCAACATTGGTCAGATATTCCTTTCTGGACTTACGCATTAGGGATTTGACCAAGGAATGCAGAGTTTTGAAAAGAACTAAGTCAGCATAGATTTTATAAAACAGGAACTTCTTCCTCGCAGTGTGTTTTTGACAAAGTTTTCTGCGGACTTGAGTGGTGAATCGGACAGGGTAAGAGTGTAAGCACTTAGGAGGGGAGGGGACGTAACAGGAAAGAAGATCAGATAAAGTGGTATAGAAGGTGTTGAGTGGTTGGCCAAACGTTAATGGAGAGAGGAGTAGAACCCAGTTGATTGCCGTCAGGACTGAGTTCAGACTTTCGAAATTTGCCTTACGAAAGTTAAACTTGGTAGGCTTGCACGTAACAGGGGAGTGTAGTCGGGATATCTGAGTATCGAACTCGAGAGCAGGATGATAGGCGTCGGGAGCCACATAAGAGGGAGCACGAGAGGATTGGGAAACGCAATGCACAGGAAGAAAGAAGAAAGGTTAAACTGGAGGGCGACACAGGTGTACATGAAGATGGATAAAGGAAGGGAACAGTGGGTGGAGTTATTAGGGAGGGATGAAGGCCGGGAGTAGCAGGCCAGGAGAGCATAGGCACGTGAGCATAGGAAGATGAAAGTCGCCACAGAGGATGAAAGGAAGCGAGAGGAACAAAACCACTAGGACTGTTGAAGAAATCCTCGTACAGAGAAGGGTAACTGAGGTAGGGGAAATATACTCGGGATATGATAAAGGAGGAGTTGATGGAATGACTCGCATGGTGACAGAATCATAGGTGCAGGAGGAGGGGGGGAAAGATGATTTCAGCACGGAGAAGGGATTTAATAGCTATTAGGGCACCTTCGCCGGTTGTATTGCAAAGTTCACCGTAATCTCTGTCACAACGAAAGATAAAGTAAACTTCGAGGAGCTCGGAGTCAAAATTCTGTCATCCAACCAGGTTATAGACAGTTTGGTCATTAGACCCTTTACATTTTGATAAATCAGTGTAAAGTTGTGAGAATCATTTACGTTTGGCAAGGTAGGCGGGCAGGCCGGAAATTTTCTCGGAGCTTAATCCTCTGATAAGGCTTGAGGAAGACTCCATGTAGCCAAACGGAAGATTGGACGATAGCATCGAAGTCGCCTTAGCTCTTTCGTGACGAAGACCCTAGAGCGCGGCCTGGACATCCACTTAAGGACGATCATTGAGAGGACGCCCTTTTTCAAATGTTAGCACCCCTATCTCAAAGGCAAATCCATACAAAGCTATCAAGGGAGCTCCAATCCTATAGTACCCATGCTGACAAATAATGTGATTTAATCTAACCTGGGAGGTAGGTGTTAGACCAGAGCTGTGAGCAGAGGGGTGCTTCAGAGTGGCGTGATCTTTTTGATGTTTTGATTGATAGTGATAGATTCTATGGATATGGACAGTTTCGGCCTGAAGGTGATGGCGTATGCTATGCTATGCTATGAATGAATTCGGGAAAGGCGTGTGTGCTACAAAATACTGACTCAGCATAAATACAATCAAAAAGGGAACTGATGCTATTTACCATCAAGATAAGGGTACTGGAATTTCACCTCTCACGGGTAAATGGGCAAAGATTGGCACTTTTTTCCAATGTCAAGTATTTGGATCCAAATAAAATTGGAGGCTTCTACGTCTGCAAGGGGACCTTTGTAAGAAGATGAGATATTCGGCCGACGATTGTTCTCCGGAAATCTGGATATACAGGCTTGGTTGGTCCCATCCAAGTGCATGGGTCTATAGGGTGTTGACAGGAGCTGGGTAAGAAATGTAAAGAAACAAGCTTGATAGGATTCCAAGAAGTACTTGTGCAGGTGCTATTGGGTGTCCCTCAATGCACTCCTACATCTCCTTCTCTTGGACCTCCACAGTTAATATACTGTAGCGTGCTGTACTGTCACACTACATGAGTACGGATATTGGTCAGCAAAATCTTACGAAAATATGTTAATAACACGCAAGCCATGCTCTTTAACAGAAATTTTGGATAATATTTTTGAATTAGGGTGCAGTGGAAAATCGGCGATGAATTGCATATAGTCGACTCGTACGGTCTTCCGCGATTTGTGAGTGTAATCTAAGCCGAGGTACTGCTGATACTGGATGTTTGACCATTCAGATTTTGCATCCAATGGGGACATCCTCTAGCGGACTTGGCGGCATGCTCAAAGTCACCTAACTCTGAGTTTCCGCTCATAGGAAAATAGAGGAGAATGACCAGGCCATCAAACTGGTCAGGGGGGCTCTACTCTTGAGATTCCCCCGGTGGTCGCAGTCAGCGTCCTGCTAGCGACTGTAGAGGGTGCTTAATATTAATAGTACTTAATAGCCATTCACTACTGGCGAACGTTCACCGCCTACGCCAAATCAAAGGGGATTTGGTTCTCCTATACCAAGACCCAATTGCGTGAGCTTTTGAGCCTGATGAATGCCTATACGTACAGGATTATCATGGTTTGCACGGGGCACTGGGTTATAAGGGAGATCTCTAGTCGCAGGGAGGGGGGGGGGGGGGGGGAATCTTTCGTAAATGCTACAGGCTGGCTCTGAAGATCTGGATTCTGCTCCTCTTCCTCTTCGCAGGCATGGTTCTAGGATCGAAATGGCGCAGCACAGTGCATAATTGGGCTCCCGGAGCGGCCCCTGATGCGTAACTTTCCCTAACGAGTGTGTGATACTTGTTTCAACGCTAGCCACATCTGGAGGATCTTCTTTTATCGTTTTGTTGAACGTTTATTATATCAAAAATACAAGTGGTTCACTATTATAATTTTCGCGCGTATTGGCAGATGCAGGCCTGGTGGGAAGGCAAAGGAAAGGACTGTCTCCTTTTGAAATTTTCTCGGGGGTCCGCCCAAATATAGATGGATTGTTTAATTTAAGGAGGCGCATGATTTTTACTTCAAGTTTGGGGGGGGGGGGACGGGGGGACGTAGATATAATAAAAATAAAAGATTATGTTTATGACGAGTCTTTTTTTTAACCGTGGGAAAAGCGAAGATTATTTTTTTTTAAGAAAATAATCCATTCTGAGTGCATTTTGTTTCTTTTTTTGTTCTTCCATGTAATAACCATTGAATAAAAGAAAGTTTTTTTTTTGTTAAAAAATTACACGTAAATTAAGTTTAATAGATGTTAGGATAGTTTTACGTTTGTCGAAGAAATTAGAATGGAACTGCAAAGTTGGTTCAAGGTTTGTTAATTTTTACATGTTTATTCGGAAAATTAAATTAGTATCTCTTCATTGTCGCTGTAAATATTTACATATGCAGGGAAATTTCCATACACATTCAAATATATATTCAATTTATTTTATATAATTTTGGAAATCAATATAATAAAATTTATTAATAATTTTGTCGTTTAAATTAGAAAATGATTTCATAGATCTGATTGGAAGGCTCGTGTACATGTGGATTATGCAAAAGGCAAAGGTTCATGTGAACCGCTTTTAAACCTCTGCCAAAAATAATTCGTGCCCATATAAATGTGCTTACGTAGAAATGATGGACCTGTTGCGATGGGTGGTGGTTCCCATATCAACAAACTAGCGACGAAAAGTATGATGTCAAGGTTATAGCCATAATAAAGCTATTCCAAGCTTAACGTCTAACTAAACAAAATAAAGTAATAAGTGAAAATATCAACAAATCTACTATGTATGGTCGAATGCAAATAGGCATTGATGTATATATTTAACTTGAAAAGAAATTGAGCATAAGCTTTGGAATAATAATGTTCATAATTGAGGGTTTTGTATTAAATGACAACCTGAAACAGATTGATTTACTTTCTGTTTGCCTGTCTGCCATAAATTTTTTAAGAATATTGAACCTATTGTCACGAAATTTGATAGAAATGACATATCTGTATGCGATAATGAAATGACAGACCTTGACCTTTGCTTTCTGAACTATCCCTATTTTTAATATTAGTTTAAAACAGTCCCAGAATTTCAAAATAATTCTTTATATAAAATTGAACAAAGTGTAGTATGATAACCTCTCCTCACAACAGAGAATATATAAATTACGCTGATATCTGCTCGAATAAATATAATATTTATACATATATACAAAAAAAGAGATTATGAAAAAATTGCTATCAATTTCTCGCAACCAGTTTTTTTACAATGCTGATGCTGTGGTAACCCAAAGTAGTTTCCCCTAGAGATAGCAACAAAACCTCTCATACTTTAAGTGTTGGCTTAATTTTTTATAAAGTGATGAATAAAGATGCACGTACGAGAACTTTTCCTTTTAACAACAGGCATAGAGAGGGAAGTATGCTTTGCTTGTTCTACAAAGATCAGAGGTCCCATGAGGCAGCATGTGTGAATCAAGTAATTCGTGTATGTAAATTATATCCGAATTTAGTCGCTATAAAAGTGGTTATAAGCTTGTGTTCCTATGTTCCCCGGTTCAATTGTACTTTAGAAACGTGAAATCTTGGTAAGCGATAGTGTCGGCAAGTGTAGTTTTAGTTTATGATTTAGCTGGGTTCGCACGAATTAACAAACCACCAAAATACTTTAATTTGAGTATATCAATCTAAAGATTTGATTAGTGAAGTCTTTTTATCAAAAAGTGCAATATTTAGTTGTAAATCGTAATTATCGGGGGAGTAAAGTGTCAAACCCTATTAGTAAAAAGTGGTCCTTATTGAGGGTGGTATTGGTGTAGATAGTGCAGGTGAACTCGTTTCAGAAGAACAATATAGTGCTTTTGCTATCAATTTGAGTATTACTTTGGTGGTCTTAGAAGCCCACAAAGATAAAATATTTTAGAAATTTCTCCTAAGTTTTGAAATCCACTCACTCCACTCCACTCCACTTCATCATCTCCAGATACGACTATGCGTACCTATTAGGCACCATTGGCTGTTTTCCCCTTTGCCAGCGCTACTGCATAATATGCCAAGGAAATTATAGATTAACTTTTGGGACATTTACAAAACCCTATAACCATGCAACAGAAGGAGGTGGAATAAAAAAGCAAAAGAAGTTTCCGTTTTTGAAAAAAAATCTCAATTATTTGTCCGGTATTTCGGGAACCAGTTGTTTCTTCCCTTAATGCGAATGCTTAGAAAATTTCGCGGGATTTTTTCCATTCTTAGTCCTATAATCATCCTTGCAATACTGGCTAGTAAAGAATTTTCAATTTCGACTAAGTAGGATGGAAGGGAGAAAATCCTCCCGCCATCGGAGGAAACGCGGGAACCGGTGAATCGCTCCCTTTCTCTTCTAAATTTCAGATAAATTCGCTGATCTGAATCAACTGGGCATTCACACCTTTAGGTTTCATACCGACTACACCTATTTGAGCAGTCAGGGGCTGCCTAGAGTTTGGTCGAGGCAGTATGCGAGTGCCACAGGAAGTTTATGAGAAAGTCGTTGGGGTACAAACGTTTGTTGGGAATGACGCAAGTTGGTAGGGTAACCAGTTCTATCATCTTGTAAAAGGTTTTCCGAGTTGTACGTGTCAGTGGGACCTATAGACCCCCCATAGCAACCCGGCTAAAGTTGCAGCTGCTCGACTCCGGTTCCGAAATAGAAAATGTCGGAAGCAGCGCGTTGCAAACTAGAAAAATAACTGAGCTGCTACCACTGGAAAGACAAACTGCTGGTCAATTTACTTCAAGGTCACTGAGGACATATGCGGTGAAGACTACACAGCTTTGGAAGTCTATAGACTGTAGATTTCCAGAACCGTGTAGGCGGCTGCTTACTGGGATGGCCAGTTGAATGCATAAAGGTAGTAAAGAGCCGCTATTGCAGATCTAGGCACAGCAAGTGTTTACATCGGACTCTTTCAGAACAATCCCCATAATGCTGATATAAGTGCGAATTAAAGGAGCTTTTACGCAACTATATAGGCGACTGCATAGCGCCAAGAAATAAGCACAATGTACTTGGAAAAGAGTCTGCGAATTCAGCGACTTTATCAAGGATACAAAAAATATACACTTAAATATACGGAGTGTGATAGGGGAAGAAGATCCTGCCGGTTTAACGTGAGTGATAGGGTAGGTATGACCCCACCGCTCTTTCAGGACACGGATTGCTTTGGTGACCACAATCACAGTCCCACCGTTTCTAGCGCAGTGGTACTGATCCATACTAGTAAATGCGAGCCCTATCTAATAGCTCTACCGCTACTAAGTAATAAGGGGTCTGATTTGCACAGTGCAACTCCAGAAACAGCGAGATAAATAAAAGCAAGACACGCCGTTGATAGAATCTAATCGATGAGGTAAATGGGGATCCGCGGTGTCTCGGTTATAAATTTGCTACCTGGAAAATCGGGGGTTGGGAGAAACCCTGCACGCTAAGTGTTGACTAGATGGACTGCATTATACAGGCATTACTCCTCAGACTCCCGTATGGGTCGATAGCATCAGCGCTGAAGGCGTCAAGGACTGCCCGCTTTTCACCATGAAAGAGCTCGAAGAGGCAGTTCCCACCATAGCAAATAAGAAGGCGCCAGGCGCTGGTGATATCCCAGCGGAAGTTCATGAACTAGTATTCCGCCAACAGTCAGTCAGAGGAAAATGAAGACCAAGTCGGGATTCATATTAGGACCGGACCTCTGGAACGCTTCGATAGTTTGCTAAGACTTGACTTACCAGAAGAGTCGCGCCTGATCTGTTATGCAGACAACGTTGCGGCAATTGTTGGCGGACGCACTGTTGAACAGGCGGGAAGCAGACTTGGCATATTGCTGGATATTGGATGACTGCACATGGTTTCAACCTTGCACTTGAAAAAACTTTGTTGTCGCTTCCCGAGAATCCCGACTCTGCGCCCCAAATTGATCGGCCAGTTGATTGAAGAGTCAAAACTGGGGGTTAAAAACTTTGTTTTAATTCTCGACTCGAAGATGAGATTTTTTTTTGGAACAAATCAAAGCAGCAGCGGACAAGGTTGCTGCTGGAGCGTGGGCCTAGACTCTGCTAATGGAATGTTGGGGGCCTCATATTTACCAGGAGGAGTCTTTATAGGAGCAACGCAGTCCGTTGTACTCTATGGCGTAGAGGTATGGACTGTTGCTCTTGGCAAGAAGGTTTATTGTAACGTAGAGGTATGGACTGATGCTCTTGACAAGAAGGTGTATCGTAATCGCCGCTTTGCGAGTCACGTCTACCTGTCAAACTGTGTCAAAATCGGCCATGATATGATCGCGGTAGCGATCCCCGTTGTCCTCCTTGCTAAGGAACGTAAGCCTACTCGGCGCAAAAACAAAAAAAAAAACAAATTCGATAAGGAGCTATGCCCGCGATCTGTGCGCTTACCATGAAACTTCCACAAGGAGGCAAATCACAAATAAAGCCGAAAGTATATCCCCGAGAAATATTGGTGGAGATTATGCTCTAAGAGGGTCATGCCAGTTTCCATGACACCATATAAGCTCCGATTAGCTTCCGTGGTAAGGGTAATTTCAGATGAGTCCCTTGCAGACCCGGGTTTGGTCGCCTCCCTCAAGTACGTGGGAATGGCGCTCGCCAAAGGCATCATTGGAAGCGGCCTGGTCCCGAGGAACGCTATGAAACCTACATCTTTTAGTTTATGGTTTAACTGGGTTCGGACAAATTAATATATCACTAAAGTACTTTAATTTTATTATATTTCAATCTGGAGATTAGACCAGTGAATTATTTTTATGGAAAGGTGCAATATTGAGTTGTAAATCATAAATTATTAATGTAAATTTTTTGTGCCAAGTACGAGTGTACCTATCGGTCAAAAGTGGTCCATAGGTTTGGTAGTACCATTTGAGTGTAGACAAGTCAAAGTTGAACCCGGGTTTTTTCAACATTTCCAGTGAAAATTTAATAGCAAATAGAATATTGAAGTTAATCTGGAGCATGTTTCTATAGTGGTAACGTGGTAACGTGGTAACGTTAAGTTAGAGTTAGTGGTATATGACAGTGGGCCGGGGTGGGGGCGAACATGCTGAGGTTGGTGTTGGTGTTGATAGTGCAGAAGAACTCGGTTTACAGCAGGAGGATGGCATTTTTGGCATCAATTTATTTCATTAGTTTAGCTTACAAGAAGGGACAGTTACGCCCTGATCGCCCCGTCGTCTAGACCTAACCCCATTGTCTTCTTAAGACACGAATTGATTTTATTACCCCAATCAGAACTCCGCTGTGACAAGCAACAAGGATACCAGTCTGTACTGAGTTCATGGTCTAGCATTCATACTTAAGGATGCAAGATTTACCTAAATCTGTACTCTGTACCGAACCAACGAGGGAGGTAAGGCATGTTTGAGGCCCGAAAGGTTTTTATCCGCTTAGACGTAACCAACAATTTCCATATTGGTATAGACGACATATTGCCAGTAGCCTTCAGATGCCAGATCTGAACGCCAAGTCAAAATGAGGCCGGCACAAGCCAACTTTAATCACGGTGAGGCAGCATAATACCGGTTCCACAAAGCATGTACGCAAAGAGAACAGCGATTGCAGTAACAAGTGAAGGCTACCTAATCTCAAGTTGATTCAAGCTTGCAATAGACAAACCATACAGAAGACAATGGCACGTTCAGAACTAGGATTCATGGGAGCTACAATCAATCGAATCCATATCCAAGGTTACTAAGCTCATCCCAAGAAAAGATAGATAAATCGTTTAATTACGATCTATATATCCGTAGTTTATACTGAGTGCAGGCTTAAGGACTACCTAAAGCCTCTCACTAAGTTGCGAGTCCAGCAGCCGAGTTGTACCGCACAACACTCGAGTCCGCAAGGAGCTCTACCCTCGATGAAGATAAAATCGCACAGATGCGGACAGCAACCCTTCTGTACTATTGCCCGCAGTTGCGAATTATTCAACGCTTCCATTATTTTATTTATTTTTGATCCGAATCTCTGGGACTTGTTTTTACAAATTTAAGGGGATTCTGCTAAAGTCCTTGATTTGGTAGAAGGGGAGCAGAGGTCATTACCATAGTCAAGATGGTTAAGAAATGGTATTATACTCCATCAAACGCTCTTCTTCGTCTAACCACGAAAGAGTTGCGTCGCTCACAGAGTGTTCCCTTGCGGATCACGCTTTGGATTCCGCGGGAATTATATCTCGTTGTAACACGTGGCATTTTCTGCAGTCATTCGTCGGTATGATAAAAACTTTGAATTTCTCTGTAATACAGTACTTTGGATACTCTTACTATCAACACTGCAGGAGGCTTCCTCAAAATCGACAAAAGACAGCCGCAGGGTCGCTTCAAAAGGACTTAAACCACAACCCAGCTTTTCATTGTTGTTAAACCTCTTAGATTTACTTTAACGATTACGTATGAGGGGTGGAACCTCGCCCGATCTTATACTATTGAAAATGCTTCTGCGATTCCATTAGCTACTGTCCATCGTGGATAAGGAACCGACTTGAACCTAATGTCCTATCCGGACTATCGAGGAATTGACGACTGCTTGCCGGACCTTTCGTGAGGCGATATATGGAACCGAATTTTCTTTTCGGCAGCTGTTGCCAGCTATTGTGTCCCTTTCGGGTGGGGACGATGTAGGTAAGTGATATTGGTGTGTCGATGTTACCTGGATGGTTTTCTTGCGTATGTTTCTTCATCTTGTCCTAGTAGGAAACGGATGCATCCGAAAAACTGATCTTGGATGCATCTACTTACTTCCTCGAAACTTGTTAGGAGAGCAAACATGGATCTATTGCCGAGAATGTTGCGCGTGTTGCGAATCCACCAAATTTCCCACAGGGGAATTTTTAAGTATCATTCGGTAAGATCCGAAATGAATCTTTAGTAAGCTCTGCGTTTGGTTCCTGGTGGGATGTGCGAAGCTATAAACTGCTGCGCAATATCTATTGTTATGAAAGACACTGCCACGTGCTCGGAGTAATTCGCAGTCACGTGCTCGCAACCACGTGGGCGCATATCAATGCACTGCATCATATACACGGCACTAACAGCAGCCTTTATGCGCAGAATTTGCCTCACGCAACTCCCGGCACAGTCGAACGAGTGCAAGACTTTCCCGTCTCCATAAAATTTCTAAGAATGTGTTTAGAGTTAAGTCTCCTGTGTACAGTCTTCTTGGGTAGGACATAATAGGACAGTATCGTTGTAATAAATACAAAGTAACGAGAATGCTTTTTAGCTATAATTAGGGCTTTGCACATTATCATCTCCCTGAAATATTCATTTGAAAGTAATTTAATATCAAAACTTTCCTTTGACTCTTTTAGATAATATTGAAAAAATGAAGGCATTCGCAGTTTTGTTCTTCGCTCTTTTGGCTGTAGCTTTTGCTGCAAATGGTAAATTTTTTCTTTCGCGATATTCTTTTTTTGAATCTTTATTAAAATTTCCTATTTTCTATAATAGAATGTGAGTTTGGTGAAGAAAAACACAAATGGGATGTCGGTACTGATTATAATCCAATTGGTAAATGCATTTCCTACAAGTGCTTGCCAGGAGGTGGACTTAGCGCCAAAACGTAAGTAGGACACTCAATTATGACTCACTTTGTGTTAAGCTTTAGATATGAATGAAATCGCGAAATTTAGGATAACATTTTAAAAATGATACTTATTGAATTTTTTTCTCATTTGCAGTTGTCCGGAAGAAGTAGCTATTGGTTGCGAGAAACTACCAGAAGATCTTACAAAACCGTATCCTGAATGCTGTCCGAAATTCAAGTGTGCTTAAGACTTAGAAATGAAATAAAAAAATATTTTTGGTAAAGGGTTTGAGTATTTCTGTGACTTCTGTCTACTTCTTTCTGCGGTGTAGGGTATCCACGTTGCTTTCCTTGCACCTTTCCTTCATTAATTTCATTATCAATATTCATGTCCTGACCATTCCTGACATGAAGCCGAATTTGAAAGCAGGCAACGAGGGTCAACAGTATGGATGGTTTTGTTGGTGAGGTGTTGATGTATAACAAAAGTGAGATCCTTTCAAAGTGTAATATTTCATTACCATTACCAAGCGTCATCACGCGTCACCAAACATCATAATATCACAACATCACTTAACATCACAACACCACTTAACATCCCCACCCACCAGAGAAATGACGATGATATTACTCTTGTAAAAAGTAACGTTTTGTAATGCCCGTGCCGATGTGATATCATAGTAGAAAACATTACCAAATATCACTAACTATCGTTGGCATGTATTGTTCGATACATCAGCCTGTTCTTTTTAGTGCAAGTGACGGTGGTGTTTGCGGAGTACTTAGCCGATACCGACTGTCGCTGGGGGAATCTCTTCCATCATAGTAATCCAAAATAGTTCAATTTTGATATGCAATTTTAGAATTTATCAATTATAATTTGTTATGGTTTTTGTGGAGCACTTGATGGGGTGGTCCTGGAATTACGTGATTCAGAACACAAAGACTGCAAACTTTTCGGAGAAGCTGAACATATTTGTATAAAAATCAACGATCAACGTGAGTGCTATGCCCTGAGTCATAAAAATTTTCAGTGGTGGATTTATATTTTTGAATCTGGGTCGTCTGCTCTTTCGGTTGAGATGTAATTTCCAGGAAGCTGACAATATTCGATTTTTAGTCATTTTCAGGGCCTGGAAATTAAGAAAATGTCACATTTTCTTTGGAAATTCCGGGTTCCCGACTACTAAGCGTGAAAATTCTTCAATTTCTTGAGTCTTGGCAATGCAGGCTTCGCTGTTGGGACTAATATGTATATTGTTTTTTATCTTTGAAATTCCATTCGGTGCCAATCATCACCATCAATGGTGTGATAACCAGTATCTGGTTGGGTTTGCAGCATTCGGAATTCCAGACGGATGTGGCGAAAAGGTGAACCAGTGCTTTATAAAAATTATAATCGTTGGCACAACAATCCATATTGGACCAGGGCCTTGAAGTGTGTTAGAGCACTTCATTCAAGACCGCAACGGTACACTACAGAACACTGTAAGAGGCAATGTGGTCAGGATTGCGCTCGCCCGAGATTATTACCCTGATTTGACTCAGGTACTCATTCACAGCTGAGTCGAATGGTATCCGACATCAAATCACGATACAAATCTCACTGCCGCCAGCGAGATTTGAACCGCGACCTTCCGTACGACAGCCTTGTGCTCTAACCACTCAGCTATCCGGACACAACCAGTGCGTTACTACCAACAAATTCTTGGCATCCTGTACTGAATGCAATGGTCAAAGGGTAGTATAGATCCCAGGGCGCAACGTGGACTGCCACAACAGGAGCCTCGGATTGGACGGATAACACAAGGACGAACCCGACAACAACGAAGGAATAACGATTTGTGCATTTTCTCATGGAACATGCGCTCCCTGTACAGAGATGAAGCTGGTGAGCAGCTAGCCGATACCTTGTTCCAATGTAAGGTTGATGTAACAGCGTTACAGGAGACGCGTTGGACAGGGACCGGTTTCTTGGAGAAGAGCCACTACACTATGGTCACACTATTATAGTTGTCACACTATTATAATGGTCATCCAGTAAACCATGTGTTCGGAGTAGGTTTTTTAGTCAGCCAAAAAATGAACTCTGCTGTTATCGGCTTTGAAAACATAAGCGAACGGTTACGCACTTTGCGCTTGCAAGCCAAGTTTAGAAATATAAGCCTCATTAACGTTCACGCCCCTACAGAGGAGACTGGAGAATCGGACAAGGATACCTTCTCCGAGGCAGTAGAACGAACCCTCGAAGCCTGTCCCAGATATGGGGAGGGGGGGGGGTTTTAACAGCCAAGTAGGGAAGGAGCCCGTATCCAGGCGACACGTTGGTTCCCATAGCTTACACGAAAAAACAAATGATAACGGACTGCGGCCTATTCAATTAGCAGGGTCACACGAAATGGTTGTTGGAAATACCTGGTTTGCGCGGAAAGCGGTCCACAAACATACATGGGCCTCTCCAGACGGGACCACTTTCAACCAAATTGACCATGTGTTGATCGAACGTCGCCACCTCTCAGCCTTGATGAATGTCAGAACATATTGGTGGGGCCAATAAAGACTCGGATTACTATCTCGTTGGCATTGTGCTCCGAGCTCTCAGAATCCCCTCTGACAATCAAGTGAGAGTTAACACTGAAGGCATCCACAGCACAGCCCTCCCAACAGCTATAAAGGAGAAATGGATGCCGATCCTGGAGCTGGAGCATCAACAAATGATCTTCACAATCACCCGAAGAACGATATCATAAATACTGCCACACACATACTTGGCTAACTGGGGCCATGCTTGGTTAAATATGGAAGCGCACTAATCGATTCATCAAATTATGCTCAAGGGGGGGGGGGACAGCGACTGGCAACGAGGCATTATCTGTCCCATACATTTAAAAGGGGGACATCACACAGTGTAGCAATAATAGAGGTACCACGTCGTTGAGTACCATCTATAAGGTATTTTTAAGGACTGACTAGGCTGACCCTGGCCAATGTGCGAGGCCAGATAGCAGCAGCAGGGTCACTCTCGAGACAATTTGCCATCAATAATGATCTAAGACAAGAGGATGCTTTATCATGCGGCCTGGAAAAAGTGATCCGTGATGCTGAGGTAAATACGGGGGGGTACGATCCTCCTTAAGTTCACCCAACTACTGGTTTACGCTGACGACATCGACATCATGGGGCAGGCCCACACCGGATACCGGTTGTTGCGCCGTTGATGAAGATGATGATGAATACTGTGTGCGACCGTATGTCGTCAACCTTGCATCCGTGTCATTTCGTTCCTGGAATCGCCAGGAAGTTCTCGCAGAGCTCCGATTTTATTTACAGTGCGAACGTTCCACGTTCCAACATAGTAAACCATACTCCATTGCTGAATCCGTCCGGCCCGAGGCTGTTTTCCTGTTTTCGCGACAAAAGGGTATTGCCAGGAGTGATTGCGGGCCCCTCGCTGGTACGTGAGAATATAGCGTCTCACTCTCGCTACGACCATCGATGGGATTATCCAGCAGGCACCGCGCCGAGTTTACGGTTCGCTTTTGCTTGTCTGAATTCAATTTTTCCAATAACTCTCCTAATGCCATCGTGGAAGGAGCGTTGCGAAAGTTGTGCCTGCGGGCCGCAAGCTGCGGACTCAGCATAAACGCAACCAAAACGCAACTGATGCTATTCATCACCAAGACAAGGATACCTGAATTCCATCTACCACGGCTGAATGAACAAAGATTGGTTCTTTCCTCTAATGTAAAGTATCTGGGTGTAATCCTGGATCCTAAGCTAAATTGGAGGTTGAACATAGAACTGAGGGTTAAGAAGGCCTGCATAGCCTTCTATGCCTGTAAGAGAACCTTGGGGGGTCTCCGGCCGAGGATGGTTCTCTGGATGTACACCGCTATAGTGCGTCCGATCCTAACGTACGGCTCTATTGTGTGGTGGCAGACTTTAAAGAAAAAATACAATAGAACGAAGCTTAATAGGATTCAAAGAACCGCGTGTGCGGGTGCTACTGGTCCTGCACGGCAGATGCTCTCAATGTACTCCTGCATCTCCTCCCCCTAGACCTCCACATTAAATATGTTGCAGAATGCAGTGCCGTCAGACTACGTGAGTCCGGATGTTGGGCAGCGAAGTCCTATGGCCACAGCAACATCCTAGATGAAATATCTCGGGAAATCTGGGCATCCCCCACGGACTATGTCACACGCAAGCTGAACTTCACGAGAAACTTTGCTGTGGACCTTCCAACCAGGGCAAAGTCGAAGACCGGCGGTGTGTTGCAAGACTATGATACAGTATTCTTTACGGACGGATCAAAGATGGCCTATGGAGTCCGCGCGGGGATTTTTTCGAATACACACAGTGTATCCAAGTCGTATGGTCTCCCAGGTTTCGCCAGTGTATTCCAAGCGGAAATGCTGGTGATATTGGAAGTCTCTCGATGGCTGGATCGTGGTTCGAGCCCCAATCGTAACATAGCCATTCTGACCGACAGCCAAGCGGCTGTCAAGGCCTTGTACTCACCGACGACATCTTCTCGGCTGGTGGGGCAGAGCAGAGACGCGCTTAACCATTTGGGCGGCACGCTCAAAGTCACTCTCCTCTGGGTTCCCGGGCATAGGAACATAGAGGGGAATGAGCGGGCTGACGGATTGGCCGGGCAAGGCTCTGCTCTTGGCAGTCCCTCAGCGAATACAGTCGGTGTTCCGCTGGCGGCTGTCGGGGGTCGAGTCTACTCGCACTACCTAGCAGCCGCGGCCTCAGATGGCGAAGGCTGACAAGCTGTGCCAAGTCAAGGAGAAGTTGGCCCGCTTATAACATAGCCCGATAACGAGAGCTCCTGTGCCAGACGCATGCAAATGCATTCAAGGTTACGGCGGTCTGCACGGGGCACTGGCCCATAGGGGACCATGCGGCTAGGCTTCGCATACTCTACAACTCGCATTGCCAAAGCTGCGGAGAAGGAAGGGAAACCCGTATGCACTTTCTCTGCGATTGCCCAGCTCTGGCTAGATTCAGACTGCGGACACTGAGCAAACCATTTTTTGGGGACCTCAGAGAGATTTCTAGCTGCAGGGTGGGAGAGCTGCTTTCCTTCGTGAATGCTACGGGCTGGCTCTGAAGATCCGAGCCAGCTGAACTCTGCCTTTCTGCTCCCATAACAACAGTCATGGTCTTAGAAGTTTGTGGCATCAAAACGCGCGCACCAAAGCGCTAATTGGGCTCCTCGGGGCGGGTACTAATAGCTACCTACCTCCTAATGCACTGTGGCTCTCCCGTCCATTGTTTTTCCGTAGATTTAATCGAGCTAGTCTTTGAGGCTACTACAGGTTTCTCTATCACGACAAGGTGGTGTTTGAGGGGGAGAAGTCCATGTTAGTTACAGGGTAAATTGCTGGGTTTTCTCAGTATGGCAAGTGGAGTACGGTAGTTATGATTTGGGTGTAGGATGCACTCTTCGTGCTCTATCCACTTGATGTTCATGTTCTGTGGTTTTTTAGTAGTACATATCGTGTTAACTGCAGCTTCTGCAGATTAGGTGCTCCCACCCTTAACAGAATAAATGGAGCTCGTTCAGGTAGTTCTCCCGTGCGGAAATTCCAGTAACATCGCTGATTCACAGCTGGCATTCATTTTCAATTACTGGTGACAAATCGGCTCGCCCGTACAACGTTGAGATTTCGAGAAGGGGCATGCGAAGAAGATGGTAAATGCCTTTGCGGCGTTTTTTGGCAATGGAAAAATTGACCGCAGGCCTCTTCGTCTCCCTAAACGTTCAGTTATTTCATGGACTCCTTCATAAATCTCCTCGAAGTTCATCTTGATTTTTTCATGGTCGCTATCGAATTAATTTCCAAAGGTCTAGGTTCAACAATTGACACCCTCCCTAAGCAAGAGATGTGTATTTCAACCTCGAAGGTATATAGGAATGGCGTTTTATTGTCTTGGTGCTTCCCACTCGACTAGTGGATGATGTTTATCAGTGGATCAGCAGAGAGGGTGATTTAGGGTCGGGCTGGTGATTCAGTTGGGGTGGTAACTGAGTTGAGGAAATCTGTGCTATGAGCTCGGTTCTCGGTGTATGAGAGAGCAAGCAACTGGAGAAGTTGAGCTTGGTTAACTCCTGTGAACTTGGTTGACTCCTAATGCAGTCAGCCTTGAATTAGTGTCTTCTCAGGCACTTGTACAGTTTCGTGCGACGAAGTCATGCTTGGATTAGTAGATGATGTGCCTACCCTCGTTGCATTGAATATCTGCTGGCGAACTTTTGGAGGAGGTATCGAGGGTAGACCTAAAGCGGGTAAACGCCAAGACCAGAAGAATTAGTGACGGAATTCTCCGCCTTGGAAAATGGAGAGACATTTAAGCTGGGCCATGCAGACATGCTTCTGACCAGTATAGTTGCTGAGTATATGAGGGTGCCCTGTCAAGAAGGATAGCTAGGAATATCCTATAGAAGGTACTCACCAAAGTAGTACCTCCCCCATAATTGTAATATTCAGTGGTAGCTACTATTTGCAGTGGGCATAAAAAAAATTACAAGAATACAATGAAATCTTTGCAACTAGTCAATTAGCTTTATTAATTTCAACTAATTCAATCAACAGAATATATAATTAACGTTCCCCTTTTCCTATTTCACCCTAACCGCTGGTGTTACGAATATCTACGTTCCCATTTTCATCAACGCATCTCAACTTTGGACAGCAATCTGGGTATGCTTGGCTTGAATCTCGTGCCAAAACTTCGCAATTTTCTGGTACCATGTATCGGGAACATCTTTGAAATGAGAAGACCAATGTTAATACACAAATGTTATCCTTAAAAAGATAATTTCATGTTGAGCTCAACTGGTTGACGAGGAAAACAAAATCATCCCGGCAAGTATATTGGGCACATCTTTCGGTTCCGATTGGTTTAAGGGTTTCACCGAATTCCACAAAGTCACCGGTTACTTTCAAGTAGCATTTGTCTGGTACGTCTAGGAGTAAATATGAGGGATTGGTTTATAGTTTTGATATTGAGCCTGCTGTTGGCATTTTATTTTTAAAAATAAATAATAAATTAAAATAAAAAAAATTAAAAAAAATTAAAAAAAAGATTAAAATGAAAAAAAAAATGGAAAAAATAATTATTTTATGGAAATAAAAATTTAAAAAATAATTGAATAAAAGAATGGTACAGTAAAGAAGCTTAAAAGGCACATTCACGGCTTATTTGACATTTATTAAATTGATTGAAAATTTAAATAATTACGGGTTTGACATAAAAAGATACGAGAAAAAGAAAAAAGATACCAAAAAATAGAAAATTAATAGAAAGTT
Source organism: Hermetia illucens (assembly GCF_905115235.1). NCBI lineage: Eukaryota > Metazoa > Arthropoda > Insecta > Diptera > Stratiomyidae > Hermetia > Hermetia illucens. Next base: position 11,302,903 of record NC_051852.1, read on the forward strand.
AAACTTTACCTGGATGTCTGGCGTTCGGTAAATATGAATCAAAAGCGAAAGCTGATCCAACCACCAAAATCAAAAGAAAATTCAGATTAATTGCATTCATTTCGATTGTTTGGTTTTCTTTTTGCTTGAATTGTAATTCTTCTTGTATTACACCTCGTTACTGACTGCTTTAGAAAACCACAACAGCTTTTATATCAAAAAGAACTAGAATATTTTTATCGGATTGCGATAAAGACAATAACGTTGAATGCTTAAAAAAATAGAAAAAAAAAAATTAAACGAGTAAACACCATGCACAAGATAAATGAAAATCAAGTGCATTGAAGCCAGGTTGAAGCCTACATTTTTAAATCGGTCTTATTTATTTTCCAGTATATCTTTTTTATTTACAATGGATACATGCTGTATTATGCCGTGAATCAAAACAATGAAATGGAGGTCTTGACTCGAAAATATGCCGGTGGCTTATCACTCAAAGAATGACATTAGTGATATGGAAAACTGCATTTCCTATGCAGAAAAGCTCCGTATATCTTTTTTGCATGGTGTTCCATGCATATGGAAAAGTACATAGAGATTATCTTTTCCCGTCCATGGAGAAATTACGTAAATACTATCTGCACGACATTTTAGATTAACGGGTGAATTTGTTCTTCATGTAAGTGTTCTACCTTGGCCTTTGTGATAATGAGAATTTGAGGACATGGTGGCATTTAACGATTGCTTGAACATCTGATTTATGTCGGGCTTTTCTTTGATTATATAATAGTCGGATTGGTCTAATCTCTACGCTCCGCTTTTACGAAAATTCGCAATTTGGCACTTTCATCCATTTCCTTGGCTTCTCACGATACTCTAAACGCGAATTTCTCCACCTACTAGATTCTTTTGCATATGTCAGGCTCATATTTGTAGGAGGTGACTCTGTGGTTAGCCCCAGCACCCTTTTCTTAAAACAATGGAACCTTTTGAGGTTATAATGCAGAATTGAAAAGGGAAGCCTTCAAAATGTTGCTAGAGATGCATCCCAGAGTTGGGAACTGCCTTACCCTGACCTTCGGTTTTGTCATATAAGTCTTTGGAATACGATTTTGCAGGGGCACTGCAAGAGCTTCCTCTCCTTGCAGTGAGGGTAGTACATTTCACCTGAAGTGCCAAAGAGGGGGGAATCCACATCCGTGAGGCTGGTAAACGTAAAGGCATGTAAGCGGCGGAATACTTTAGTAGAACTACAATCAGGCACGGGTAACCCTTCCCGGTCAATTTCACCAATTTCTTTAGATCTTGAGATAGCCCAGCCTATGTGGTGTATCTTGGTCAACTTGGTATGGTCTAGGTTCTAATTTATTCTAGTTTCCTTTTATACTTTTCTCTCCGAACTTTAGTCTTACATATATTTTATACAGTAAGCAATTACATAGGTTACGCTTTAGTCTCTAAATATAAAAGATGGAGGATCGGTGCTCACTATTTGGCAGGGTTTAAGCAACGTACCCAAGTGCCTTTCCGTGCGGATAAGCGAATGTTTGCAGATGTGTTATACGCATGCACATGAAAGCATGCGCATCCTCATTCGTAGGGCGGGTAGTTTGGGGCAAACGCCCACTCGGGGATAAGAATTGGCTATGGAAAGGATGCCCAGAAAACAAATCGAATATTGAGAAGTAGAAAGAAAGTTTTTTTTCATGACACCAGGTTCTGGCGGTTTTCGGTAATAAGTACGCAGACTCCTGGCCGTCGATATTCAGCCACCGCAGTGCCTCAACTACAAGAACTAATAGTGGAGTGGAAATGGAATTCATATTGCGTCCTACTCGTAACAATTCGAGAGAGGTAACGTTGCCCTCAGTAATGGCAACTTTACCCCTCGGCAATCCAGTTTTCGAGCAACTACGAAAAGCACAAGAAGTGAGAAAGGCGCGCCTACGAACGCCGCTCCGGCAAGTGTCGCTTTAGTGGATAAAAATCCCACACTATGTCGTGTCTAGGCCAGAGTCCTTTGATAATCTCCATCTCCCTCAAAATAAAAAAAAAAGACAGATAAACAGTGAACCGATTTTAATAAGGTTTTGTTTTACATAAAACCTTCAAAATGCGTAATGCGCCTGAAGATGCCAAGGAAGGCAGGCAAACTCATACACTGTCCGTCTTGCAGATCTGATGCAGAGAAAACATCGATTGAAGAATCCGGGCCAGCCCCCCGCTCCAATGACATATCGGGCGAAGAAATCCCACGATTTAGCATTTTGGGGATCCGAGCGTCGTGGAAATTTTCACACCCTCGGGGCGTAGATTTTCCGCACTTCTTGCGTTTCCGATGCCGCGGAGTCAAAATTCTTTCGTTTTCTCAATCCGGCCTGCGTCCCCGTTTCAATGAGGTATCGCGCTAAGAAATCCCTCGATTTTGCATTTTTGCCAATTTTTCAAAATTTTGGCGTGGAAATTTTCAATTTTTCTCGATTTTGGGCAGATTCTTGAGGCGTCGATTTTCCGCGAAAATCCTTGCAATTACTGAATCCTGGCCGCCTCCCTGTTCGAACGAGGTATCGCGCGAAGAGGTCCCACGATTTTGCAACTTTTGCACATTTTTCAAAATTTTGACGACCCAGGGGTCGTGGAAATTTTCAATTTGCCTCGATTTTGGCCAGACTTTTGAGGCGGCGATTTTCCGCCATATCTTGCGTTCCCGATGCCGTAGAGTGAAAATTCTTGCATTTTCCGAATCCTGGCCGCCTCTCCCATCGAACGAGGAATCCTGCGAAGAAATCCCTCGATTTGGCATTTTTGCCCATTTCTTAAAATTTTCACGACCCGGGGGTCGTGGAAATTATCACTTTTCCTCGATTTTGGCTAGGCTTTTCACGCGTCGATTTTCCGCGATATCTTGCGTTCCCGATGCCGAAGAGTGAAAATTCTTGCATTTTCTGAATCCTGGCCGCCTCCCCGTTCGAATGAGGTATCGCGCGAAGAAATCCCCCGATTTTGCATTTTTGCCCATTTTTTACAATTTTGACGACCCGGGGGTCGTGGAAATCTTCAATTTTCCTCGATTTTGGCCAGACTTTCGAGGCGTCGATTTTCCGCGATATCTTGCGTCCCTGATGCCGTAGATTGAAAATTCTTGGATTTTCTGAATCTTGGTCGCCTCCCCGTTCGAAAGAGGTATTGCACGAAGAAATCCCACGATTTTGCATTTTTGCCCATTTTTCAAAATTTTGAAGACCCGGGGGTCGTGGAAATTTTCAATTTTCCTCGATTTTGGCCAGACTTTTGAGGCATGGATTTTCCACCATATCTTGCCGATGCCGTAGAGTGAAAATTCTTGCATTTTCTGAATCCTGGCCGCCTCCCCGATCAAACGAGGTGTCGCGCGAAGAAATCCCTCGATTTAGCATCTTTGCCCAAATTTTGACGACCCGGAGGTCGTGGAAATCTTCAATTTCCCTCGATTTTGCCCAGACTTTTGAGTAGTCGATTTTCGCCATATCTTGCGTTCCCGATGCCGTAGAGTGAAAATTCTTGCATTTTTTAAATCCTGGCCGCGTTCCCGTTCAAACGAGGTATCGCACGAAGAAATCCCTCGATTTTGCAATTTTGCCGATTTTTCAAAATTTTTGACGAATCGGGGGGTCGTGGAAGTTATCAATTTTCTTCGATTTTGGCCAGACTTTTGAGACGTAGATTTTCCGCGATATTTTGCGTTCCCGACGCCGTGGAGTGAAAATTCCTGCATTTTCTGAATCCTGGCCGCCTCCCCAATCGAACGAGGTATCGCACGAAGAGATCCCACGATTTTGCATTTTTGTATTCCAGAGGCATGAGCTATAGGAAATGCCCAACAGACTTGAAGGATGTGACTTCACCGGATGTTATACTAATCAGAATCCTGATGAGAAGTTTCTTCAGCTGCTCATCATCATTGTTGAGAACTGGCCGTTCATGTCGCCCACAAGGTCATGGAAAGGCTTACGCTCATTGGTAGTCTTTCTCGTAATTCTACAGGGTCTAAATCCTCACTACCTGCGAGAGCTTACGCATCGTTGTGCTCCCCCTTGATAACTATTCTTTTGGCAGACGGCAATGAAATGTTCCCATCGTTGGATGGCAGCCGGACTGTGGAAGTAGCCCTTATTAAATTTGGTAGACAGACGCTCTGTTTCCCTGCCAACAGACGCAATAGCGACTCGTAAACTAAGGAACTCAACCATGAGATGACCGTTCCTGTCGAGGCCTACGAGTATATCAAACAGGTTGGTCAAAGTTGCAGAAATCTACAAACCTCTGCAATTACGGTGGGGGGGATGAACTTGCCTGGAGACATCGTGCAACATCACTGTCAGGTCGAAACCCTGCACGTTTCCTTTAAAATAAAGAGCGGACGAATCCCTTGCATGTGGTTGTTTTCAAGAAAGATTCCAGGCTAATTGCTTTCAGTTTGAAGGATCCTTCTTTCAGTCCTCTGAGTGGCCGGAGGGGATCGATGAATGGAGATTGAAGCTGGCCTTTTGTCGATAATCATTTATCGAACAGATGGTTCTCTACGGGGATGAAAGACAAGGAAGAGCTCATCGAACGGATCTCAGAAAACATGAAGGAAATAAAGAAAGACGATGTAAAAGCCCTATTCCCTAGTAAATCCATGTTCTGCTACCTGGAAGAAGACCTTCTGAAGAGAGAAGGTTCGCCTGAGTGGAGGAAAGAGGTTCGCCAATACATAAAACTGGTCTCCCTATGTATCAGCGAAACCTATTTCACCTTCAGGGGTAGATTCCGCAAGACAACCTCAGGAGTTGCAATGGGTAACTTCTTTGCTCTCTCGCGGGCTGAGATCGTCTCTTTGGCCACAGAGATATCTGCGAAGAATATCAGCGAGGTCCATGCAAATTCCTCAATTCTTGGCCAGTCCCCGCCTTAAATCGCACTAGCTCAATCTCGACGGCCAGGAGGCCTACTATGTGATGCTCAATGGAAAAATCAAGCCGTACCTGCCGCCATACTTTTGTCGCCAAGCTTTCGATATGGCACACCAGCTCTCCCACCCAAGCGGATGCGCCACGGCCAAGGGGGTAGAGCTTAAGTTCTTTTGGCCCTGCCTCCCTAAGGACGTCTTTCGCTGGGCCAAAGAATGCGTTCTGTATCAACTCTCGAGAGTTCATCGTCACAATCGCGCCGAGCTGGACAATTTTCGAATTCCGGACGTGCGCTTTAACCACATCCATTTAGAATTGGTCAAACTGTTACTTCGCGAGAGAACACTTAAGACTGCCATGAAGTGCACACCAGAGACGCCCTGGCTTCACGCACTTCCGACTATTCTTCAGGGTCTCCGCACCACCTTTAAGGAGGATTTGCAAGCATCACCCGCCGAGATAGTGTTTGGCACACTTATGCGCACACCGGAGAAGTTCATCGCGTCACAGAGTTCCACCAAGTCTACTTAACACGGCTCTTCAACCCCATCCGTCCAGTGGGTCTGGCTAGGCACACATCACACCATCCCTTCGTTTTGAAGGACTTGGATACCTGTGAATACATGTTCCGCTGTATCGATGCTGTCAAGAAGCCGCTGAAGCAGGATTATACAGGCCCGCAACGGGTGGTCCGGAGATTCAACAACTGGTGTCGAGAAAACGTTCTCGAGAGACCACCCTAAGCCAGCTTACATGGAACGGGGAGACCACACACCACCTCTTTCGCAGCTCCCACCAGCCACGCGGTCGTCACTTCGGCAGAACCGCCAGACTGAATCTAATCCGCGTATATTTACTCAGTTGAATGGTTTGTTTTATTTTTGTTTGTAATAAAAGAAATTGCTTAACTTGGATCCTGCACTCTTTTTCACTCGGCACCTCCATTCCCGTGGCCTGTAGCCTATAAAGTGATCCCAATCTTAAACTTCAACAACTGGTTAAGGTGAATACCATCAATGTTAAGCGTTGTTAAAACTGTTAAGCCTTTAGATGGGGACCGATTCTTGTAATTAAGGTTCACAAAGCAAATTTCACATAGAAACAAAGATGAGCTTCCCTAGGTGATAGTTCAGCCGGCAATGACCAGTGAGAATTCCCACTATAATTCGGAGGTTATTTTTGGTGATGTTTAAGCAATCCTTTGTGCGCATGGGTTCGTATTCCCCAGTAAGCACCGTGGACTGCTCTATCCCTGGTAGGCCCGCCCAATATAGTTCCCTCAACCGTTTCTCTTCATTTCTTAGATTCATAGCCATGAAACCGTTTCCGATTCCACAGAAGGGTTCTGGCCCGTGTAAAAGCGTCAGGTGTGACAGACAGACAGACGGCGACATGTTCTGGCGGGTTGGCGAGGACTTCACGTACAGCAACCAACAGGCAATCACCTTCGAACTAAGGATGGAGCCACAAGGCAAGAGACCCGCACCCCAGAAGCCGAAATCCAAAAGAACACCAGGATGGTTTGCAAAAGCGATGGATGAGCAAACATTCATGAAGGTCTGGCTAGACTTCCCTAGCAAAGCAGGCACCTCTACGGATAGAGCTCTCCATGTCACAAAGAGCATCTCTAAAGCATGTGATGCGTCGATGCCTAGGAGATGCTTATTCCCCATTAGAAAACCCAATTATTGGTGGAATAGTGAAATTGCCAGCCTCCGATCGATTTGTCACAGAACCAGACGAATGGCTCAGAGGGCAATAGGTAGGATCGATCAAAGGCCAAAGGAGCATGCTTATAGCGCAGCTCGCAAGAACCTCAAGCTTGCCATCCAGCGGAGTAAAAGGGAATGTTTTAAGGAGCTCTATTTAGAAGAGAACATAAATCCGTGGGGTAGCGCCTATAAAATCGTGACAGGACGATTTAGAGGCCGATCATTTCCGAAGATCACGTGCCCTATGTTCTTGTTAAAAATAATCCAGGGATTATTTCCCCAGCAAGAGGGAGGTACTGACACCTTCCAACGCCCCCTGCACCAGTCACCAGGGATGAGCTGCTGGAGATTTGCAGTCGAATAGGCGACAGCAAAGTCCCGATGCTTGACGGCATACCGAATAAGGCCCTCAAACTTGCCGTCAAATGTAGACCGGATATGTTCGTCAGGGTATCTTTCCTGCACCATGAAAGCGGCAGAAGCTGGTGCTGCTGCCTAAGGCTGGCAAACCGCCAGGGGAACCGTCCTCCTATAGACCCATATGTCTTCTAGACACTATGGCGAAAACGTTAGAGCGGGTTATTTATAATAGATTACTCTCAGTCGTCGAAAGCCAAGGGGACCTTTGAGATAGGCAGTATGTGTTCCGTAAAGACAGATTAACCATTGATGGGGGGGTTGTACCACCAAATATTGTGTGGTGGTGACCCTGGATGTGAGGAATGCATTCAACCCGGCTAATTGGAACCTTATACGAAAGTCTCTGGAGACGATTATTGTTTCCACCTACCTCGCCGCTATTATCGATAGCTACTTGCAAGAGCGGAGACTCTGGTATAATACCGATGATGGACCCAAGGAGTACGTTATCTCCGCGGGTGTCCCACAGGGCTCTGTACTGGGCCTACTACTGTGGAACATCAGGTATAATGATGTATTTAACCTTCCGGTTCTGGAGGAGGCCACGGTGGGGGGTTACGCCGATGATATAGCACTGGTTGTGGTCGCAAAGCATCTCGAAGATGCTGAGTTGTACTCAAGCGAAGCAATCAGTGTTGTTAAGGCTTGGTTAGAGCGTGCTGAACTGGCTTCCGTTGCGGTTCTCCGCTTCGGACTGATTCCAGTTAACCCGTTGGGGAGTTCCGTCCCCACGTACTCGAGGAGGGCAATCAGACCCGAGCCTGCAAGGGACTCATCTGAAGTGGCTCTACCACGAAGCCTCACCGGAGGTTATCTGGTACCATGGGAGCCGGGATGGCCCTCTGAGAGCATATGCTCCAGGAGAATTCCTGGAGGATGTGTTCTCGGCCCGGTTATTTGCGGGTGGCCCCTAGTGGGAGTTTCATGGTGGTTGTAGTTATGCCTACATCGCGGGCAGAGCTCCTCAGAGCTCAAGCGTGGAATTACGCTGTACAACTCGGGTGCCGTACCCCTTAGTTGCAGCAGAGGTGTTGGATAGGCCTCGCATCCACCGGTATGAATGCTGAGCCTGCACTCAGTATAAACCAGTAGCGCTGTGGTAGTCATGGCGGGGTCACAAAATCAATCCGTGTCCGAAGAGGACCGTGGGATTATGCCTACAAGGCAGGTACTCACATTAAACCCCCAGGACTTTCATCACTTCCAAGCCGGCGATCAAATACTTGGGGGTGATGATAGATGGAGGACTCGATTTTAAGCAGCGCATAGAACATAATTGTAAAAGAGCATGTGCATGAACAGTATGACTCTCGCAAGTAGTATAGCAGTACCACGAGTATGACTCTCGCAACGTAGGAGGACCGCGACATACTTGCAGGCTGCTGATAGCCAGGGTGGTGAATTCTATCATGCTGTATGCAGTTCCAGTTTGAGGAAAAGCACCGCAGGTTTTAGGCAATATACATAAATTGAGTACGGTTTACAGAAGAACATCCTTAAGGGTGTGTTCTGCTTTTAGGACCGTCTCAGATGATGCGGCGTTCGTCATCTCGGGAATGATGCCGATTGACATCCTGGCAACCAAAAATGATGAACATTTATAACACGAGGTCAATCTCTCCCTTATCTCAGGTGAAAAAAGCCAAAAGGGAGAGATCCATAAGCAGATGGCTACAGCGATGGTACCAGTCAGAAAAGGGTCGTTGGACTTACAGGTTGATCCCTTCCATTGGGGAGTGGCTGGAGAGAAAGCATGGGGAGATCAATTATAATCCCAACCCAGTTTCACCGGCCATGGAGGATACCGTCAATACCTGTATAGGTTTAAATTGGACACCTTGTCTTCTAGGTTCGTGGAAGAAAAGAGGAACCCAGAGGAAACTCTAGGTGAAGTGCTATCACCGGAAAATTTTGTCCGGACAATGGTAGCTTGCCAGGAAGACTGGGATGCGATCAATTCCACGATCGCAGTAATCCAGGATAAACTACGAAAAGCAGAAGAACTGAGGAAGGCGCGTTATCGAACCCCGCCGGTAGACGGAAAGAGACCTAACTAAAGTAAGCTAACTCCGCCCCGTGATGTAATACCTAAAGGTGGTTCCACGGGGTGGGGGGGAGTCGGGGGTGGTTTTGTGTCAAACGAAACCTTAAAAAAATTGTTTTTTATATTCAATAAAGATAATCAGGTCTATGCCGAAATTTGTTTCCAAAGTTCTCCTGACCTCCCAATATGTTCTTTAGAATCAAATAATCTGCTACAGCGGCAGCTGTTTGTTGTTATATTAACACATTGATTAATGAATTAACTGAAGGCGTAGACGATGTCAACAGCTTTAAGTTAGTGTAAGCGGACTTAAAAACATAACATGGCCGTTTAGCTTCTTTGAGACTGGAATTTTAGGTGGTATCAACCCGCCTCGAGTTCTTTAAGGATGCGGTGCGACTTTCCCTTAACAGAATCTATTAGAGTAGTTTCCCCCGGGTGGGTTTACGTTTTTTTTGACTATTGAGTCAAACGCACATAGTAAAATCTCTATGTCCTGACAGGGAGGTAATATTTACGAACCAACAACATCGGCCCTCATCTCGCCGAAGTGCTAGTATTCGGGATACCTCCACCACGTGCGGTCCAGTCCCACAGATTATCTCGTGGAGTCGGTGTTCACGATTGGTAAACCTGTTAGGGGAGTTTGTTTGGTTGACAGCCTTGGGGACCGTGATGGTGCCAAGTTGATGCAACGCCGTACACTCATCGTAACAGAGTTGGCGTCCAACGTGGGACCACATTTTCTGCGAATATAACAGGGGCACAGCAGGGGCGAGGGCCCAAGGGTCACAGTTGTTGCGTACGTAACACTATCTAGAGCCGCTAAGGCTCAGTCACATTGAAAGACAGAGTAGTCTCATTGGGTTCAGAATCCAAAACCTTATCATCCAGCCAAGTTTCAGAAAGGTAGATGATGTGGTGCTGGAAATCCAGAGTAGAAAGGTTGAAGCACAAAAGGATAGAAGGATTGTTTAGGAAAATTGGTCCCATTTATATTTGATCATATCAAGCAGACAAACAAACGGCACAACGGGAAAATCATATTTATTGCAACATATACATGAAAAGTTCCTTTGTTGTATACCATTTCAACCAATCCATCTTCTAGGCTGTGCTCCTTATTACCGTATTCCCTTCCTGGTCTACATACTTAAGTTTCACACAACATTCTGGGAAAGGTAGCGTTAAATCAATTGGTATCACTTCTCTCCCTTCTGGTACTGCATATTTGGGGCAACTGTAATTGTAAACAAGTTTTAAATATAGATATATACAAATTTAACTAATGGAATAGATAAATTGGAAATGAACTTACTGATCAACACGGATAACAAAGTCATCACGACATGTGAATTTCTCGCAAATACCCACTGGGGTATGAACCTTTCCAAATTCAATAAATTCTTTTGTTTCCTTCAGATAGCATTTGTCGTCAACACCTATGAATGGATTTAAAAAAAAAATTAGATTATTTTAAAATAAGTCGGGAAACCGGAAGCTGGGCGCTTCAGGTATGATAGGTTTTGTTTGTTTCTTCTGTGAGGCACCATATAGAGGCACGTTCATGATTTTTTTCAGATTTTTCGGTTGGGTAGTTTCTCAGAATGGCTCTGTTAAATAAATCATCACTTTCCACCCTTCCCACTCCCCGCTTTTCTAACAAATCTCAAAACTAGGACCGGCTTCGAAAAGTACTGATTGAGACCTTTCATTTGATACCCCACATGACTACATTCGGTGAAAAAAAATTTTACACCCTCCGTTTTACATGTATGGGGAAAAGCAAAAGTGCGAACCCTTCCAGATGCAATTGTTATCTCCAGTAATCGAATCCGAAGAACCCAGAAAGCGGATCTCATGTTCGAGCTGAAAATATCCAGCGTGGGCAAGGCTGATGACTTTCGCACTCGGGTGAAGGATTCACTTGGGGAGAATGCCGCAGTGCGTGCCCAAAAACATGAGATCTACATACAATATAAGGATCTCGATGGAATAACATCGAAAGCAGAAATTTGTACTGCTCTGAAGGAGCAATTCCAGTTGAAAGAACTTACCGAGGAGTCTGTTGGGGGCTTACGAAAAGCCTATGGTGGTACTCAAACGGTCACAATAGGAGTGCCAGCGGAGGCAGCGCAGAAGTTGTTGGCGGCCGGAAGGGTTTGGATTGGATGAGTTTTCTGCCGTTGGAGAGAACACATTTCACTGAAGAGGTGCTTTAAATGCCTCATGTTTGGGCCCTTCGCCAAGGTATGCACCAGCAGCATTGATCGATCCGATCGATGCAGAAGATGTGGGGAGAAGGGCCATATTGCCAGGGAGTGCAATAGGGACCCCAAATGTATATTGTGCGAGGTGAAAGAAGGACAAGATAACCGGCATATTGCCAGAAGTAGGAAATGTCCAGAATTTAGGAAGGCGCTCACTGTAATAAGAAAATGAGGTTTATTCAAATAAACCTCAATTATTGCAGGGTCGCTCAGGATTAACTTGAGCAGACCACGTTGGAATCTGAGATGGAAATTGCCATCATAATTGAGCCGTACAGAAACCGTCACGGTGGCGTATGGGTCACAGATTCGACTGGTGGAACGGCGATGTGGGCTTGTGGTCAACAGGTCATACAATGTACTGCAAGTCAGGCAGCCAGTGACTTTGTGTGGGCGAAAATAAGTGGTGTATATGTATACAGCTGCTACGCCCCACCAAGTTTGACACTGTCTGAATTCGAGCAAATGCTTGATAATCTTGTTCTCGACGCAAGGGGACGAAGTCTAAAGGTGATTGCTGGTGATTTCAATGCTTGTGCCCTAGAGTGGGGTAGCAGAGAATCAAATGCTAGGGGGCGCAGTTTAATAGAAACTTTCGCGCTGTAAACACCTTCCAGAAGAGGGGGGTCAGACTCAGTTGTAGACCTGACCTTCAGCCATTCGCTGGCGCATGGTATGTCCTGGTGCGTCAGACAACGCTATACTCACAGCGATCACCAGGTAATCTTCTTTGAGACATGTGTCGAGCCTCAGGCTAAAGAGCTATCATGCACAAAACCGAAAAAGATTTCAGGCTGGTCTTTTTTTTTTTTTTTGTGCGTACACGGAGGTGGAAAATCTTAGAAAGACACGTCCGCCGCAGCTCCGCCGCCCGAACGACGGAACTACAGCGGGCGCGTGTGAGATTCACAACCACTAAAAACCACCCCCAGTCTCTCCAGCCCCGCGGGACCACCATTGAGGTATTACTTCGCGGGGTAGGTTTGCTCTTAGGCACTCATCCTTCTCCTATTTGTAGCTTTCCTCTTTCTTTGTTCCTTCAGCAACTCCTCCTGCATTTGGATGATTGCGGAGCCAACCGCAAGCCACTCCTCCAGCATCTCAGTAACCAAGCTCTCCGGGGTCCCGCTCCTGCCCAGCACCTGGTTTAAGCTCCTTCTCTCCATCGCAAATCGTGGGCAGTGAAACATCACATGCTCTGGATCCTCCGGTATGCCATCACATCTGGGACAGTTCGGAGAATCATCCAACCCAAAGCGGTGCAGATACTGCCTGTAGCACCCACTGTGTCCCGTGAGGAACTGGGTAATGTGGTAGTTGGTCTCCCAATGTTTTCGCTCAAGCCACACCCCAATGTTGGGCATGAGCATGTGCGTCCACCGACCTTTCGTAGACTCGTCCCATCTGCGTTGCCATCAAGCGACTCTGACCTTACCGCATTTCTATGCTGTGCATGCCCCTCCATATGCCTTGCATTGTACAGGACACTCATTTCTTTGGCCAGAATGTCAACCGGGATCATGTCTGCCACCACCAATACTGCCTCATCTGATGTGGTTCTAAAAGCATTGCAAACCCTCAAAGCCATCCGCCGGTAAACCGAGTTCACCTGCTTCCGTCTCTGAGAGTTTGCAAGCGCCTCTGCCCACACAGGCGACGAGTAGAGCATGATGGAGCGCACCTCTCCGGCTAGCACCAACCTCCGGCAATGTTTCGGTCCACCAATATTTGGCAACATTTTTGCAAGTGCTGTAGTGGCACTGGCTGCCTTTTGGCAAGCATACTCTAGGTGTTCCCTAAAACTCAATTTGGTGTCAATTATTACCCCCAGGTATTTGATAGCCGGCTTTGATACGACCGTATGTCCACCGACCTCCACTTTTACAGTGTTATTTTTCCTGCGTTTCGTTATTAAGACCGCTTCCGTTTTCGCGTCCGCCAAGGTCCTTCGAATGGCTTCCTTTAGGCGGCCACGCAATTGCTTGTGTGCCCCCTCTCGACCGTCGTCACCGGGTTTTCCCCTGAGCCTCTGGCAAAGCCTCCTTGCCCGAAAACATGCGATTTCGTTGTTCCACCAGTAGTTGGGTTGCCTACTGGGGAGCAATCGCCTTCTGGGCATAGTAGCATCGCATGCTTCCGTCACCCAGCGAGTGATCTGGGTGGCTTTCTCTCCAGCCGTACCATTCAGGGATATGTCGGATTTGAGCACCGCGGAAAACGTGTCCCCCTCGAAAGCTTTCACTGTCCAGCCAAGCATACCACCCGGCATTCTGCGAAAACTCTTTTTCGAGCTCGATCCGCCCTTGATGCAGATTGTGGTCGCTGTGAGTATAGTCCTCACTGGCATGCCAAGCGATTCTACTGGCTAAAGTGGCACTCACGTATGTCAGGTCCACTATAGACCCCAGGCCCCTTCCCCAGAAAGTGTATGAAGACCCAACATTCGCCAGTACCACGTCCAGCTCCCCGAATGCTTCAAGGAGAACACGTCCCCTGACATTAGTTATCCGGCTGCCCCATTCAAGAGCCCACGCATTGAAATCGCCTCCTATTATGATCGGCCAACGTCCTCTTGCATCCAAAACAAGAGCAGCAAGCATCCGCTCATACTCGACGAGTGTAGCGCTGGGGGGAGCATAGCACCTTCGCTCTGATGAAGCCCTCCTCCGGGTGCTCCATTATTTCCTGGAAGGCTTGTTCTCCACAAGTCCACAGCGCTGCTTGGCCCGTTTGGTCTTTGACCCAAACGCTACCACCGCGGTTTTGGTATGGTTCACTTAGTATGGCCACATCGATGTTTTTCTTGCGGATGGTTTGCGCGAGTAGATCCTGCGCCGCCTCGCAGTGGTTGAGGTTGATTTGTATCAACCTAATCTGCCATTTGTGCTAAGGGCTCTCCTGTATTCCGGGCACCTGCTGCCGCCCGCAATGTGCCGATAGTCCACACCCTGCTTTCCTTTGCACAGTAGACAATATGGCCTTCCACTCCGCATCTCCTGCATTGCTTTGACCTGTCATTTGGGTTAGTGCATGCCTTTGCCATGTGACCAAAGCCAAGGCATCTAAAGCACCGTTTTAATGCCACCTGTTCCCTAAGGCGACACATAACCCAGCCTATTCTCACTCTCTCTGCTGCTAATAGTTTGAGTGCGTTCTCCACTGGTAGGCTGATGATCGCGGTTTGTGTTTCCCCATAGGCTTTCCTTAGCGTTTTTACCACTGACTCTTGTAGTCCGGCAAGATCGAACTGTTTTTCCAACGCTTCGCGAACCTCGTCCTTCGTCGTGATTTCATCTATATCTTTGCAGATAATAGCGATCTCCGGCCTACTAGCTCTTATGTCGGCTTCCTGCCCTAAAGTCTTCCTGATTTGGCTTAAGAATTTGTCCGCGGTTACATCCTTGGATTTCTTAAGTTCCAGCATAAGATCTCCCTTCTGGGACCGTCTAATGCGGCTGACATTGTCTCCCGAATTGGTGAGTTCGGGGTCTGCCTTCACTTTCCTGAGAATGTCGGCGTATGACCCTTCGTCTCGTTTGGAAATGAAAATCACCTTCGGTCTAATCTTCCTCCGATAATTTCTTTCCCCGGTTCTACCTTCCTCCAAGCTTACACATCCGCCTTTGAAGGTTCGATCCCTTTTCTCGAGGTAGCCACTGCAGTATTTTCACTGGCAGTTTCAGACATACTTTTCATGAACTCCGCCTTTTTGGGAGTTGAGTCCTTTTTTCTTTTCGGGGTTTGCTGGCCTGTTGAGTCATTCAGCTTCTCGCGCAGCCTCTTCCCCGGTTTCTCCCCTTTTGTGTTTTGAACCGGCGTTACTTGAGTTGCCTGGTTCACTTTTCCAATCGGCGACTTCCTTACTCGTTCATCCTGGGCCTTGCCGTACGTCAAACGGATGCCTCTTATCATGGCCCTTATATTTTGGTGAATGTTCCTGCGCTCCTTTATAAACTCACACAACTCCATGATCTTTTTACCGAGGGCAGTAAAGGCAGCTCCAGACTGATCATTGCCCAAAACATTGCTCGGGTGAATCGGCGTCAGTGATTTTTCCTCATCGAAGACTCCCGCTGTACGCTTCCCACTGCTACCCCCAGTGGGGGCTTGTGCCCGTGTGGAAGGGGATCTGCGAAAAATCGAGCTCCTTCTGAACGGGTCCATCACTGGAGCCAGTTCAAGTTCCTCCCGTACGCTTGTAACATTAGATGCAATAGCAGCCAAGGTTCCCACTACTGAGGCACTGCAGTCGTTGGATATTGACGGTCGGGAGTCCGCTTGCTTACTCCCAAAAACCGCCGGTACTGGGTTTCCGAAGCCCTGCACCGTAACTTCATTCTTCTCCTGCTCCTCCATGTTTGGTTTTATTTCTGAGTATCCTTCCCATAGCCAATTTTTATCCACGGGTGGGCGTTTACTTCCCACCTACCCGGCCTGCGCATAAACATGCCCATACACGAACATCTCCGGATGCGTGCATGTGCATGGCCATGACACATTCGCCGAGCATTCCCTTATCCGCACGAAGGGACGCGCCTGATGGGAGATTTAGCAACTCCACACAGAATATTACATTATATACTACTACCAACTTTTATAAGTCTGGGATAAATTTAAGGGGGGTTTTACTCAATTTCCCCAAAAATATGGTAATTTACTATTATTAACTTAATTTGAAAAGATAGCGATATAGAGACTATTTTGGGGCCTGCGCACCATATAGAGGCAGCTTCTTGAATTTTTTCAGATTTTTCGGTTGGATAGTTTCTGAGAATGGGTCCGTTGAAGAAATCACCACTTTTCCACCCCTCCCACTCCCCGCCTTTTTCACAGATCTCAAAACTAAGACCGGCTTCGAAAAGTACTACCTTTCATTTGATACCCCACATGACTACGCTTAGTGGAAAAAAATTTGACACCCCCCTTATACATTTGTTTTTCAAACAAAACCTTAAAATATAAAAAAATTCCCCATACGTGATTGAACGAAGGCCGCCCGGTCTGCGGGCACGCGCGCTCCCACGAGTCTGTCCGTGACGCTCGGACGTCTTTTTTCAATATTAGTTACTGGACGTCACCAGCTAACACCCGCCGATATATTTCATAAACGGCAATCCAAATGACCGATTCAGAACAAAGGGAAGATAAAACTTGTTATTTGAATAAGTTTGACGTAAGAAGCGCCACAGATCTCCTGCACTTTTCACCTTCGGGCAGTTTAGTTCACAACTTTCACTGAATATCTTTGTCTTTTTTTGCTTCTTGATTTGCGAGCGTTCGCAATGCACTTCCGTTCCAGTCAACGATTAATCGCTGTCTGTCTGTCGGTCTGTCTGTCTGGCACAAGCATTTTTCTCAGAAACGGCTACACCGATTGGCACGAAATTTTGTGAGAAGATGGGAACTGTGGACCCAGACCGAGACATTCAGTGAGTGATATCCTTCTACGTTGAGATTTAGCGGGGGTCCCCATACATGAAAAAGGGGGGTGTAAAATTTTGTTTCACCGAATATAGTCATGTGGGGTATCAAATGAAAGGTCTCGATCAGAACTTTTCTATGCCGGTCTTAGTTTTGAGATTTGTTAGAAAGGCAGGGAGTGGAAATTAACGATTTCTTCAACGAAAAAATCTGAAAAAAATCATGAAGCTGCCCCTATATGGTGCCCAGGCCTCAAAATACTCTCCATATCGATATATCATACGTTCAAATTAAGTTGATAATAGTATAGTACCATATTTTTGGGGAAATTGTGTAAAACCTTCCTTAAGTTTATCCCAGAGTTATAAAAGTTGGTAGTAGTATAAAATATAATATGAAAAATATTATTCCCAAGTTTGATTAAAATCATACTATTAGTAACAAAGTTACAGTGTCTGTACAGTGTAGCTCTGCACTCAAATATACTCACAGAAGAAACAAACAAAACCTTTCATACCTGAATCGCCCAGCTTCCGGTTTCCCGACTTATTTTTATTTTTTTTTAAATTTATTTGGTAGTTATTTTTGTGCAAAACTTGCTGCGCGTTGATTATATCAGGTTACTCCTGAACTATTACGAATAAATATGACTTCACACTTACCCATGGAAACAGAGGGAAAGAAATCGAATTGACGTCACAAAGTTAGATAAGCAGATTGAAGATTTTCATACCACAAAGCTACAAGTAAATGAACAAGTTTTGCACAGAAATAACTACTAAATAAATTAAAAAATTAAAAAAAAAAAAATTAACAAAAATCTGAAATGAGAAACACACGACAAATCTATCCAAATAAATATCTGTTTAGTTGAACCATTCTTAATCGTGGATATAAAAGCTCGGAAGCGTTTTCCCAGCCATTAAACGATAACATTCGCTCTAAGATAATCGTGAAGTTGCAAATTGAAAATAATTAACGAAAATGCAAGTGTTGTGGGTGATAATGAGTCTAATTATTGCAGTGAATGCATATGAATCATATCTGCCCGATTCAAGACACCCAGGTAAGTTCCGTTTTCGTGGGAAAATTAGTTAAAGCTCAAAATAGATAGTGAGTTTTATGACGCGTTTTACGGAAGCTGTTTGAGTAAATACAGTGAAAATAAGATGTTTTGAAATAATAAAAACTTGTTGTTCCTTTTTCGTTGGTGTGAATATTTATTCTTGCAAATACCGATATTTCGGGAACCATTTGTTCCCTTCGACAGTGCTAACAAGTTTCAAACTTGTTCGGGAACCACTTGTTCCCTTCATGAGTGCTAACAAGTTTCTAACTTAGAAACTTGTTAGCACAAGTGGTTCCCGAAATATCGGCATTTGCAAGAATATTCACAACAACGAAATAGAAACAAAAAGTTTTTATTATTTCAGATAATTAATCGTTGAAAACACCGCATAATTTCACTCACATAAAATGTTTTGTTTGTTGTTGATTACTGTTAGTATACTTAGACCTAGATAGACATACTATGTATATTTATTGAATTGATTATCTTTTTCTCTTTACATGAAATTAAGAAAATTTGAAAGTTCCAGATAATTGTATCTTTATTTACATTCTAAATTGTTAGGCAAATATTTTGTCTTTGAATGTTTACTAATCTATTTGCGAAGATAATTTTTTTTTTAATTTAAATTTGATCAATTTTTTTTTTTTAATAAATACTGCGATATCTGCATTTACTATATATTCTAGATTATCTGTTACAGGTATTCCCTTTTTAAGGTTTTGTTTACAAAACACCACACCTCTATGAAGCTCTGCTCATCCAAAGATTTTGCAGACCAGCCGGGGAAGGAGGCTTTGCCAGAGGCCCAGGGGAAAACCCGGTGGCGACGGTCGAGAGGAGGCACACAAGCAATTGCATGGCCGCCTAAAGGAAGCCATTCGGAGGAGCAAAAAGAACTGCTTCAAACAGCTGTGCGACCATGCCGACATAAACCCTTGGAGCGAGGCTTACAGAGTGGTAATGAAAAGGCTGCGGAAGTCACCCCAGGTGACCTGTCCGCGCCTCCTGAAACACATTGTTACCACCCTGTTCCCTCACCACGAAAATAGGGGAAGGCAAATTTTTGTCCAGCTAAATGACGGCATAATACCGCCCGTAACTGTGGAGGAGCTGCGGGAAATATGTGGTAGGTTCGGTGACAACAAGGCCCCAGGTTTGGATGGCATCCCCAACCGAGCTTTGAAACTGGCAGTGAAGACTAGGCCCGAGCTTTTCGCCCACACCTTCGAGGCGTGCCTAAAAGAAGGAATATTCCCTGCCCAGTGGAAAAAGCAAAAGTTGGTGTTGCTTCCGAAGCCTGGCAAGCCACCTGGAAACCCAGCGTTGTATCGTCATATCTGCCTGTTGGATACAATGGGGAAGATGATGGAGAGAGTCATCTACAACAGACTCCTGCCCATCGTCGAAGCCAGCAATGGTTTATCGGAACGCCAGTTTGGTTTCCGACGCGCCCACTCTACGGTGGACGCAATTAACATGGCAAAAGGTGCACTGATTTCTGGCGGCTGCTGTGCCGTGGTGGCGTTGGAGGTCAAAAACGCATTCAACTCGGCCAATTGGAATAGAATTAAACGGGCGTTGGCTGACATAGGTGTCCCCGGATACTTAGCGAATTTGGTGGAAAACTACCTCTCAGAGAGGACTCTCTGGTACGGGACGGATGAGGGCCCCAAAGAGTACATTGTCACAGCCGGGGTACTACAGGGATCGGTACTTGGTCCCCTGTTGTGGAATATTATGTATAATGGGGTGCTTGCTCTTCCCGTCCCAGAGGGGACTACGATTGTCGGCTTTGCTGATGACCTAACTGTGGTTGTTGCAGCAAAACACCCAGAAGATGTGAAGGTTTACGCAACAGAAACAGTGAGAGCGGTAAAGTCCTGGCTAGAAAAGGCCGGGCTGACCTTGGCGGACGCGAAAACGGAAGCGGTCTTGATAACGAAACGCAGGAAAAATAATACTGTAAAAGTGGAGGTCGGTGGACATACGGTCGTATCAAAGCCGGCTATCAAATACCTGGGGGTAATAATTGACACCAAATTGAGTTTTAGGGAACACCTAGAGTATGCATGCCAAAAGGCAGCCAGTGCCACCACGGCACTTGCAAAAATGTTGCCAAATATTGGTGGGCCGAAACATTGCCGGAAGTTGGTGCTAGCAGGAGTGGTGCGCTCCATCCTGCTCTACTCGTCGACTGTGTGGGCAGAGGCGCTTGCAAACTCTCAGAGACGGAAGTAGGTGAACTCGGTTTACCGGCGGATGGCTTTGAGGGTTTGCAGTGCTTTTAGAACCACATCAGATGAGGCAGTATTGGTGGTGGCAGGCATGATCCCGGTTAACATTCTGACCAAAGAAATGAGTGTTTTGCACAATGCAAGACATATGGAGGGGCATGCACAGCGTAGAAATGCGGCAAGGTCAGAGTCGCTTGATCTCTGGCAACGCAGATGGGACGAGTCTGTGAAAGGTCGGTGGACGCACAGGCTCATCCCCATCATTGGGGTGTGGCTTGAGCGAAAACATGGGGAGACCAACTACCACATTACCCAATTCCTCACGGGACACAGTGGGTGCTACAGACAGTATCTGCACCGCTTTGGGTTGGATGATTCTCCGAACTGTCCCAGATGCGATGGCATACCGGAGGATCCAGAGCATGTGATATTTCACTGCCCACGATTTGGGATGGAGAGAAGGAGCTTAAACCAGGTGCGGGGCAGAAGCGGGACCCCGGAGAGCTTGGTTACTGAGATGCTGGGGTCCGAGGAGAAGTGGCATCATCCAAATGCAGGAGGAGTTGCTGAAGGAGCAAAGAAGGAGGAAAGTTGCAAATAGGAGAAGGATGAGTGCCTAAAAGCGCCTAAGGTGGTCCCGCGGGGCTGGGGCTGGAGAGACCGGGGGTGGTTTTTAGTGGGTGTGAATCCCACACGCGCCCGCGGTATTTCCGCCGTTCGGGCGGCGGAGCTGCGGCGGACGTGTCTTTCTAAGATTTTCGAAGATCAGCCTGAAATCTTTTTCGGTTTCGGGCATGATAGCTCTTTAGCCTGAGGCTCGACACATATCTGAAAGAAGATTACTTGGTGATCGCTGTGAGTATAGCGTTGTCTGACGCACCATGACATACCACGCGCCAGCGAATGGCTGACAAAGGTCAGGTCTACAACTGAGCCTGACCCCCCTCTTCTGGAAGGTGTTTACAGCGCGAAAGTTTCTATTAAACTGCGCCCCCTAGCATTTGATTCTCTGCTACCCCACTCTAGGGCACAAGCATTAAAATCACCAGCAATCACCTTAAGACTTCGACCCCTTGCGTCGAGAACAAGATTATCAAGCATTTGCTCGAATTCAGACAGTGTCAAACTTGGTGGGGCGTAGCAGATGTATGCATATACACCACTTATTTTCGCCCACACAAAGCCACTGGTTGCCTGACTTGCAGAACGTTGTATGGCCTGTCGAACAGAAGCCCATATCGCCGCTTCACTAGTCGAATCTGTGACCCATACACTACCGTGACGGTTTCTGTACGGCTCACTTATGATGGCAACTTCCATCTCAATTTCGATCGTGGTCTGATCAAGTAAATCCTGAGCGACCCTGCAATGATTGAGGTTTATTTGAATAAACCTCATTTTCTTATTGCAGTGAGCGCCTTCCTAAATTCGGGACATTCACTACTTCCGGCAATATGCCGGTTATCTTGTCCTTCTTTCACCTCGCACAATAAACATTTCGGGTCCCTATTGCACTCCCTGGCAATATGGCCCTTCTCCCCACACCTTCTGCATCGATCGGATCGATCAATGCTGCTGGTGCATACCTTGGCGAAGTGCCCAAACATGAGGCTTTTAAAGCACCTCTTCAGTGAAATTTGTTCTCTTCAGCGGCAGAAAACTCATCCAATCCGAACCCTTCCGACAGCCAACAACATCTGCGCTGCCTCCGCTGGCACTCCTATTGTGACCGTTTGAGTACCACCATAGGCTTTTCGTAAGCCCCCAACAGACTCCTCGGCAAGTTCTTTCAATTTGAATTGCTCCTTCAGAGCAGTACAAATTTCTGCTTTCGATGTTATTCCATCGAGATCCTTATATTGTATGTAGATCTCATGTTTTTGGGCACGCACTGCGGCATTCTCCCCAAGTGAGTCCTTCACCCGAGTGCGAAAGTCATCAGCCTTGCCCACGCTGGATCTTTTCAGCTCGAACATGAGATCCCCCTGGGTTCTTCGGATTTTGTTCACATTTCCGCTCAGATCTTTTAGGTCGGGATCAGCTCTGACTTTTCTGAGTATCTCCGCGTAGGACAGATTTCCCTTAATGGAGATAACAATCGCATCTGGAAGGGTTCGCACTTTTGCTTTTCCTTTCGCTTTTTTGCTCGTAACCTTAGTCCATCCATCGTTTCCGTTGCTCTTACGCTTCGCAACGCTGGTCGACTTTTCTACATTCGCTGTACGCTTTCCTCCTTCAGAGCTATTAGTGCTGGTTTTCAGAGTTTCCTGTCCGCCTTTTTTCCTCTTAGGCGCCTGGTAATTATTTAAAGGATCCGCCTCTTTTTCCCGTACTCGTTTATTTCGCCATGTTTCGATGGCAATACGGTTAGGTGTCACTTGGGTCGCTTGTGACACTGTTGGTGCAGCGGGGTCCGACGTATCTTTAGTATTCTTTTCCTCCATCTGCGATCTATTATAGAGGACTCTAATAGCCCTCACCATATTCTTTATGGCTTGGTGCACGTTGTGCTTGTCCTTGATGAACTCGGACAGCTCAACTATTTTTGCCCCAAGCTGGATAAAGGGTAATTCCTCCGGATCGAGACTCCGCTCCCTATAAGCCCCGATAGGGTTACTCCTTTTATACGCTGTTTCACTTTTGGCAGTTATTGATCTTGCCTGTACTTTATCCTTCATCGTCTTTAGCATTGGTGGAGACCTCAAAGTTGATGAGCTTCTTTTGAATGGATCCTTTTCTTGTTCCTGGAGCACCTATTGTTGTCGCGCATCTTGAACATATGGGGTGGGTTTTGTCACAGTTTTTGTCGTCCAACGATCCGTCTTCAGTTCATCCTTGGTTGTTCTTGCTACTGGTGTTCTCGGTAAGGTCGTACTTCGCATGAACACTTCCTTCTCCAGATACAAATCACTTGTAACATTATATGCCAAGGTGGCCAAATTGTCCACCACCGAGGCACTGCGTTTGAGGGATATCGACGACCGGGAGCCCGCTTGCTCACTCCCAAAAAGCCGCCGTTACTGGGGTTCCGAGCCCCTGCACCGTAAGTATACTTCTTCTCTCGTCTTTTTCTCGTGGTTTTATGTTCTGGGTATCCTTCCCATAGCCATTTTGGTCCACGCACCAGAGATGAGCAAACACTAGCCCATGCACAGTCAGAAAAGAAAAGTGCATGAACACATATTTACACATCAATAGGTATGCCCAAATCCGTCAGCTGGGGTCGCGCCTGATGGGAGATCTGGCCACTCCTCACAGGCCTGTCTGTCTGTCTGTCTATCACAGGCACTTTTCTCAGAAACGGCTATACCGATTGACACGAAATTTGGTGAGAAGGTGGGACCTGTCGACCCCCAGACATGTAGTGAGTGATATCCTTCTACGTTGAGATTTAGGGGGGGGGGGGGTCCCCATACATGTAAAAGGGGGGGTGTAAAATTTTTTTTCACCGAATATAGTCATGTGGGGTATCAAATGAAAGGTCTCGATCAGCACTTTTCGAAGCCGGTCCTAGTTTTGAGATTTGTTAGAAAAGCGGGGAGTGGGAGGGGTGGAAAGTGATGATTTATTTACTTATACTTTACTTACTTGTTTTAAAATAATCTAATTTCTTTTTTAAATCCATTCATAGGTGTTGACGACAAATGCTATCTGAAGGAAACAAAAGAATTTATTGAATTTGGAAAGGTTCATACCCCAGTCGGTATTTGCGAGAAATTCACATGTCGTGATGACTTTGTTATCCGTGTTGATCAGTAAGTTCATTTCCAATTTATCTATTCCACTAGTTAAATTTGTATATATCTATATTTAAAACTTGTTTACAATTACAGTTGCCCCAAATATGCAGTACCAGAAGGGAGAGAAGTGATACCAATTGATTTAACGCTACCTTTCCCTGAATGTTGTGTGAAACTTAAGTATGTAGACCAGGAAGGGAATACGGTAATAAGGAGCACAGCCTAGAGGATGGATTGGTTGAAATGGTATACAATAAAGGAACTTTTCATGAATATGTTGCAATAAATATGATTTTCCCGTTGTGCCGTTTGTTTGTCTGCTTGATATGATCAAATATAAATGGGACCAATTTTCCTAAACAATCCTTCTACCCTTTTGTGCTTCAACCTTTCTACTCTGGATTTCCAGCACCACATCATCTACCTTTCTGAAACTTGGTTGGATGATAAGGGTTTGGATTCTGAACCCAATGAGACTACTCTGTCTTTCGATGCCACTGAGCCTTGGCGGTTCTGGATAGTGTTATGTACGCAACAACTGTGACCCCTCGCTTGGCACCAACCCTGTTATTTTCGCAAAAAAATGTGGGCCCACGTTGGGCGCCAACTCTGTTACGATGAGTGTACGGCGTTGCATCAACTTGGCACCATCACGGTCCCCAAGGCTGTCAACCAAACAAACTCCCCTAACAGGTTTACCAGTTGTGAACACCGACTCCAAGAGATAATCTGTAGGACCGGACCGCACGTGGTGGAGCTATCCCAAATACTAGCAGTTCGGCGAGATGAGGCCCGATGTTCTTGGTTCGTAAATATTACCTCCCTGTTAGGACATAGAGATTTTACTACGTGCATTTGACTCAATAGTCAAAAAAACGTAAACCCACCCGCGGTAAACTACTCTAATAGATTCTGTTAAGGGAAAGCCGCACCGCGTCTTTAAAGAACTCGAGGCGGGTTGATACCTACTAAAATTCCAGTCTCAAAGAAGCTAAACGGCCATGTAGTGTTTTAAGTCCGCTTACACTAACTTAAAGCTGTTGACATCGTCTACACCTTCAGTTAGTTCGTCGGCCTCATGGATGTCGAAACTCTGCGCGGCTGATATAATCAATGTGTTAATATAACAACAAACAACTGCCGCTGTAGCAGATTATTTAATTCTAATTACAAACATGATGATCGGATTGAGTCACAAGCCTCGGAGAAATGCTAGGGCGTCCACCTCAGTCGACGCGCCAGGACGAGAAATGGGCAAGGGTTCTTGACGCATGGACGGCGTCAGGACGTAAGCAAGTTAGTTCGCTCACAACAAACAAAACAAATACGTGTCTGCACGCTAAATGTCGATACACTAACTGGAAAGACCGAGGAACTCGCAAGAGCCCTTCGGAAAAGGCGCATTGATATCTGCGCTCTGCAAGAAACCCAATTGTCTGATGCCAAAAGCTGCGACATTAAACGCGAACGCGGTAAAAATGGCTACAAACTTCTCTATTTTGGTAACCCACACACTCAATATGGTGTCGGCATTACCATCCCGGGGGTTTCCGTGATGCCATTAAAGAAGTCGAACGATTTGATGATCAGCTGATGAAGCTCACCATTATATCAGCTGATCGCACTATTCACTTCTTCACCGCGTATGCACCACAGACAGGTCGACCTGATGCCGAGAAAGATGCCTTCTGGCAACTTCTCGATGAAAAGACTTGTCACGTGCCTGTTGGCGACTATATCATTGCCGGCGACCTTAATGGTCATGTGGGTGAAAAGGCAGACGGTAATAGGTGCCATGGGGGAAGGGGGTTCGGAACGCGCAATGAAGGTGGCGAGCGTATAATCGATTTTGCGGACACCCATGACCTTGTACTTATGAATACATGGTTCATCAAAGGATTGTCTCATCTTCCCACATTTTATAGTGGGAACAGTAAAACGCAAATCGGCTATATTCTCATAAGACGCCGACATTTTACCATCGTCACTCATTGCAAAGTCGTTCCCTATGAGACCATCGCACCTCAACATCGGCCATTGGTTGCCATCCTACGAATTAAGCCACCGATAAAACAGCGTGAGGAACGCACTGGCCCGCCGCGCATTAAATGGTGGCGATTTAGTGAGAAGAAAGAAGAAATGATCTCACTCACATGATTACCGACCATTACGAATGTAGAAGAATCGTGGAACTAAATGAAAAACACAATCCACAAAGCGGCCTCTGCAACCCTCGGGGTCACCACGCCGGGTAAGCGGTACACCAACTGAGATACTTGGCTTTGGAATGACAAAGTTGAAATGAAGGTCCGTTAAAAAAAAACGCTGGCCAATTGGCAAATTTATATGAATGCCAACCGGGAAGCAAAGAACGCAGTCGCTGTCACCCGGGCGGACCTTTGAAAAAAATCTTTACGATAAACTGAACACTCGGGATGTCGAGAGAGATCTGTATCGACTTGCTAAAAGCGGTAACGAATGCACACAAACCAGTTCCACCAGTCAGCGCAACTGGTGCTCAGAGGTGGCGGGGTGGAAGACGGGGCAACATTGTCGGCCGAACCAAAACCAAGTGGCCGAGGAGAACCTCCATAGTGGTCGCACCGGGAGACGCAGTATCACATTGGCTTACCGATTGTAATGCGGCAGGCGAAAGGCCCGAGTCTGCACGGGGACTCATCTGAAGTGGCAATAGTCACGAAGCCTTATCAAGGGTATTCTGGTACCATGGGAATCGGGATAGCCCCTGGACTCACATACTTCAGGAGAAGTTGGTTGTTTGCGGTTGGCCCCCCAGTGGGAGCTTCGTGGTTGCGTTCAAGCGTGTCTTAAGAAGACCGTGGGATTAAGTCTACAAGACATGCACTCATGTAAAACCTCGTAGGATTCTCGTGTCCGTGCAACTGAAGTTGAGGAGGCAATAAAAGGAATGAAATTGGGAAAAGCCACAGGACCTGACGACGTCGCATCTGAGCTCTGGAAAGCGAAGAGCTTAGGTTCCAACTCAGCTCAGTGAATTCTTTAATCGGGTTATTCAGGAAGGAAGAACACCATCTGACTGGTAAGAAAGTACCACTGCTCCAATATGGAAAAAGAAAGGTAGTCCAGCAGAATGTTCAAATTACTGTCCAATCCGGTTACTTTTCCATACTATGAAGATTTTTGAACGCATTCTTGACAACCGTATTCGTAAAATCGTTGAAATAAGCCGGATTTGTCAAAAACGGCGGAACTACTGACGTAATAAACGCTCCGTGGTTACTCATGGAGAAACCTCGTGAGAAGCATCGCCCTCTTTGCATTGCATTTCCGGATCTAGAGAAAGCGTTTGACCGTGCGCCACACGAACTCATCTGGTATGGTCTACGTCAATACTTAGTGCCAGAAGAACTGCGTGCGCCGGGTTCAATTGTTCTACTACGATCCGAAAAGTAAAGTTCGAAGTGTGGCGCGTTTATCAAAAGCACTTCGTGCCTCTGTTGGTGTTCATCAAGGAAGCACCTTCTCACCACTCCTCTTTGTTCTTGTTATGGATACCGTCACACGGATATCCAACGTCCAGTGCTCTACACACTGGTTGTAGATGCAGATGATGTTTTCCTAGCATCTGATAGCAAAAATGATCTCGACCAACTTCTCCAAAAATAGAATGATCGCCTCATGAAACACGATCTCAGATGGAATTTAAACAAAACAGAATTTTTGACGACCGATCCCCATGAAAAAGGCATAATTACTGTCAGCGGCAGTGATCCGCTCAGAACTGAGCGATTTAAATACCTTGGGTCAACCCTATCAGCCAATGGAGAACTGTGTTATGAAATTACTTCATGCATTAACGCAAGCTGGATGAAGTGGCGTTCCACAACTGGTGTTCTTTGTGATCGACGTATCAACGGAGGTCTCAAATCGAAAATTTACCGCAATGTTGTCCGTCCTGTCGGTCTCTATGGTTCTGAGTGTTGGCTGACTATGAAAGACAATGAACGGCGTCTTGCGGTAATGGAGACGAAGATGTTTCCTTGGCTATTGGCGTGACATGCTTTAATAACATCCGAAATGAGGATATCCGCGATCGTTATGGAGTTGCACGGGTCGTGGAAAAATTGCGAGAGAGGCGTCTTCGATGGTATGGTCACGCAATTCGTGCTAACAAGAATTCCCTTGCCAAGATTGGTCCGAACATCGTCGTCGATGGTAAACGACCAAAAAGGCAGGCCTAAACAGATAGACAGACAGACAGCCAGACAGACGAACAGACAGACATCTACTGGCCACCGTGGCATCTAATGCTACAAGTGTTTTAGATTTGGAAAAGGAAGCGTTCAAGCGAAGTACCACTCTACGAAGGACACCAGTAACAAAACCGAAGAAGGGTGAATTGAAAGCAGATCGTTGGACAACAAAAACAGCAACAACATCGACCGCATATATTCAAGAGGAGCAGCAACAGGAGGTACTTCAGGACCAGGAAAATGACCCATTCAGAAGAAGTTCATCAACTTTGAGATCTCCGCCAATGCTAAACATCAAAAAAGATAAAACGGAGGGAAAGTCAACGAATGACAAATGTGAAGGACTATTTAAAAGTAGTAATCTGGTTAGGAATCATCATGGAGAGCAGAACCCTGAAGCAGAGGAGTTACCCTTCACACAGCTTGGGGCAAAAATAGTGGAGCTGTCTGAGTTCATCAAGGACAAGCACAACGTCCATCAAGCCATAAAAAATATGGTCAGAATTAGAGCGCTCTACAGCAAATCGCAGCAGGAGGAACAAACTTCCAAGGGCAAGTCCAAATCTGTTGCCCCAACGGTGTCACAAGCGACCCAAGTGACACATAGTCGTGTTGCAATCGGCCTGCCACCAAACAAGAGAGTGCGGGAAGGAGATGTGGATCCTCTGGGAAGTCAACAGGCGCCTAAGAGGAAAAAAGCCATACAAATAGTTCCGAAAAACGGAACTAAAGGCACCGAAGAGAGAAAGCAGGTCCCCCAAGTGCGAACTCCGGCAATCGACTCGGCAAAATCCAAGGGGAATGAAAAAGGTGATTGGACCAAGGTAGTTAGGAAAAAGGCGAATTTGCCCAGAAGCGATTGTAATCTCCAGCAATGGAAATTTGTCTTACGCGGATATGCTGAAAAAGGTCAAAGCTGACCCCGACCTAAAAGATCTAGGTGGAAATGTCAGCAAGATTCGAAGGACCCAAAAGGGTGACCTCATGTTTGAGCTGAAAAAAACCAGCTTGGGGAAAACTGATGGCTTTCGAACTAAGGTTAAGAACTCACTTGGGGAGAATGTCACAGTACGGACCTAAAAACATGAGGTCTGTTTACAGTGCAAGGATCTCGATGAAGTGACATCCAAAGGAGAAATTTGCACTGCCCTGATGGAACAGTTCAAGTTGGAGGAACTTGCCGAAGAATCGATTGTAAGTTTGCGGAAAGCCTATGACAATACTCAAACGGCCACATTGCGGTTACCAGTGGACGCAGAAGTTATTGCCAGCCGGGAAGGTTCGAATCGGATGGGTTGTTTGCCGTCTGAGAGAGCAGATTTATCTGAAGAGGTGCTTCAAGTGCCTCGCGTTTGGCCATTTCGCGAAGGCATGCACCAGCGGCATTGATCGGTCCGATCGATGCAGAAGGTGTGGGGAGAATTTGGCCATATTGCCAAAGCGTGCAATAGGGACCCCAAATGCTTATTATGCGAAGGAAGTGAGGGACGGGATTACCGGCATATAGCCGGAAGTGCTAAATGCTCGGAATTTAGGAAGGCGCTGTCTTTAATGAAAAAATGAAAAGATTTACTTGAGCAGACCATCTATGAATCCGAGGTGGAAATTGCCATCATTAACGAACCCTATAGAAACCGTCACGATGGCGTGTGGGTTATAGATTCGTCTAGTGGAGCGGCGATATGGGCATGCGGTCGACAAGCCACACAATGTACTGGGAATCGGACATACAGCGGCTTTGTGTGGGCGAAAATAAACGGGGTATATGTGTACAGCTGTTACGCCCCACCAAGCCTGACACTGCCCGAATTCGAGGAAATGCTTGACAGTCTTGATCTCGACGCAAGGGGTCGCAGTCCAAGGGTGATTGCTGGTGACTTCAATGTTTGGGCCGGTGAATGGGGTAGCAGAGAGACAAATGCAAGGGGTCGCAGTCTATTAGACGCTTTCGCACAGTTGGATGTAGTTCTGGACACCTTTCAGAAAGGGGAGTCTACCTCAATCGTAGACCTAACTTTTGTCAGCCCTGCACTGGCACGTAGTATGTCTTGGTGCGTTAGCAACCACTACACCCGCAGCGATCACCAGGCAATCTTCTTTGGGCTATGGGTGGAGTCACCGGGCATAAGATCATCATGCCCGAAACTGAGAAAGATGTCAGGCTGGTCCGCTAAAGCTCTGGATGAGCAGGCCTTCATGGAGGTGTGGTTAGACCAATCTAATAAAGCAGGCGCCTCTACGGAAAGAGCTGCCCATGTGGTCCAATGCATCGACTAAGCGTGTGACGCGTCCATGCCGAGGAGGTGCTCATTCCCCAGTAGAATACCGAACTACTGGTGGAATGCTGAACTGGTCAGCCTTCGATCAGCCTGTCACCAAGCCAGAAGAGCGGTTCAAAGACCAGTAGGCAGAATCGACGAAAAAGAGCGCGCCTATAAGGAAGCCCGCAAAACCCTCCAGCTCGCCATCCAACGGAGCAAGAGGGAATGCTTTAAGGAGCTCTGTTTAGAAGCAGACGTAAACCCGTGGGGGAGCGCCTATAGAATCGTGATGGGGCGATTCAGAGGTCGATCATTTCCGCAGATCACGTGTCCTTCACTCTTGTTAAAAATTATCCAGGGGTTATTCCCTCAGCAAGAGGAAGGCATAGACAGCTTCCAGCGACCTCTGATCGCTCGGCAATACCGCCAGTCACCAGTGACGAGCTGCTGGAGATCTGCACTAGGATAGGAGATAATAAAGCTCCTGGTCCGGATGGCGTGCCGAATAAGGCCCTTAAGCTAGCCGTGAAATCGAGACCGGACATGTTCGCTGAGTTGTTCGAAGCGTGCATGTCCGAGGGGATATTTCCTGCATCATGGAAACGACAGAAGTTGGTGCTACTGTCTAAGGCTGGTAAACCTCCAGGTGAGCCAACCTCCTACAGACCTATTTGTCTTTTAGACACTGTGGGCTAAAGGCTAGAGCGAGAAATCTATAATAGATTACTTCCGGTTATTGAGAGCCAGGGAGGTCTCTCAGATCGGCAGTATGGGTTCCGTAAAGCCAGATCAACCATTGATGCCATCAAATTGGTTACTGGCTTGGCCGAAGATGCAATTCACGGAAAGGGTGGTACCAGCAAATATTGCATAGTGGAGACCCTGGATGTGAGAAATGTATTCAATTCGGCTAATTGGAACCTAATACGGGAATCTCTGGCGAAGATTTGTGTTCCCGCTTATCTTGCAGCTATTGTCAACAGCTATTTACAAGAACGGAGGCTTTGGTATGGCACCGATGACGGACCCCAAGAGTACGTTGTCTCCGCGGGTGTCCCACAGGGCTCCGTACTGGGCCCACTGCTGTGGAACATCATGTACAACGATGTTCTTAATCTTCCCCTTCCGGAGGAAGCCACGATGGTGGGCTACGCCGATGATATAGCGCTGGTTGTTGTCGCAAAGCATCTCGAAGATGCTGAGTTATACTCATGCGAAGTGATCAGTGCTGTTAAGGGTTAGCTTGAGAGTCCTGGTCTGACACTTGCGGAGGAAAAAGCGGTCCTTATCACCAAACGCCGTAAAAGAAATTTGGCCCCCTCCCCAAATTGGGAATCATATCATCACTTCTAAGCCTGCGATCAAATACTTGGGAGTGATGATAGATGGGAAGCTTAGCTATAAGGCACACGTGCAGTATGTCTATGACAAAGTATCCACTGCGAGTGTGGCCCTGGTAAGAATGATGTCGAACGTGGGACGGCCACGGCATGCTTCCAGGTTGCTTATAGCTAGGGTAGTGAGTTCGATCCTGCTCTATGCAGCTCCAGTTTGGGGAAAGGCATTGCAGGTTACATTTAACGGTAACAGTTCAGTCTACAGAAGAATAGCCCTAAAAATGTGCTCGGCATTCAGGACTGTCTCAGATGATGCAGCATTCGTCATTTCTGGAATGATGCCCATTGACATCTTGGCAGATGAGATGACGAATATATATAATGCGAAGTCAATCTACCACCCCTACCAGGCAAGGAGTGTCGAAGAGAGAGACAATGGCGGGTTTTAATGCAGAGCTCACAATTTGGCAAGGCCTTAAGAATGTGGTTAATGGGGTGGAGTTGCCCTCCAGAAAAAGTTGCCTCATGAGTGGATTGGGGTGATTCTCCGTTCTTTCGAAGAATCTTTCTAACAGGTTGAGAGCGAACTTTCGAAGAGGTTTAACTTTTGCTCGCCTGTACACTTAGGCGTTGCGGCCGCACTTCTTGGTTTTCCAATTGTACAACAAGCCAACGCAGTGTCTCAAAATTTTGCGCTCGAAGGACTCGCACTTCTTCACAGCTTTGGTCGAGCAAGAGATCCATGTAGGGGCTCCGTAGCAAAGAATCGGTCTTATGAGGACTTTGTATAGGGTCAGTTCAGATTTAGTGCAAAGTCCTACTCTTTTACGAAGAATAGAGTAGATTGTACTTAGTGCACCGCGTGCTCTGCTGAGAGCAAGATTAAGGTGGGGGTCGAATCGTAGGTGTTCATGAAATAGCATTCCCAGGTATTTCATTTGTTGTGAACTGTTTACTACGGTATTCCCGATACGTAGCTTTAAGCGTTTAGCTTTTCTGTGGATAGATCTAGATCCCAAATATCTGGATTTTCTCCGAAGAGTAATAACCTGTGTTTTAGCCTCGTTGATTTTTATCCCCCAGGTCTGGTAGTACTTGCAGAGATTTGTTAAGTATTTCTCTATAGCATTAGCTGCCTTACCGGGTCGGAGGCTCGACGAGAAGATAAGCGTGTCGTCAGCGAACTGTAATAGTTCTGTGCCGCTCTCTGGGATTGGAGCGTCAGCCGTGAAAATGTTGTAGAGTGTAGGTCCTGAAATGGATCCCTGCGGTACTCCAGAAGTGACCGGTAGGAGATCGGAATAATCATTTCTCACGCTGACGTAAAAATGCCTATCTTCGAAGAAACTTACTATAAGTCTGATCACCGGGATAGGGAAATCAAGGCTGATTAATTTGAAGATAAGTCCGTTGACCCACACGGAATCAAATGCCTTTTCGAGGTCTAATGCACACACTACTGTGGGCTTGTTATTGACGTTAAGTTTGCTACTCACTGAACCGTGAAGGTAGCTTAGTGCGTGTTGGGTCCCGTGCTTTGCCCGGAACCCGAATTGATGGTTCGGGATAATGTTTTTCCGATCGCAATGTTGGACTAATCCCACTGTCCATACTTTTTCGAAGAGCTTGCCCAAGTTGGAGAGGAGAGAGACGGGTCTGAAGTTTTGTGGTTCGTGGGAGCCGCCTTTTTTTTAATGGCGATTATCTTTGCTACTTTCCAAGCAGTGGGAAAGTAACCATTATTGATGCAGTTGTTGAAGACTGCAAGAAGGAATTTCATTGAAGTCCTAGGGAGGTTTTTGATGACAATATTAGCTATGTCATCTGGTCCAGTTGATTTTTTGCCGTTAAGGCTTTTAGTGATGGCTGCGAGCTGTGATAAGCTCAAAAAGGTTTTTGGGTCATTTGGTTTGAGGTGAGCGACTTACGGCGCGAGATAGCGGCTTTTACGGCCAGCGTGGCCGAGATGCGGGCGACGTTGGACGCTCAGCGTTCGAGTGCCAGGTCGCGAGCTCGCTCACGGTCTGCCACACGAAAAGGGCGTTCGGGTAGCAGGTCGTCAAGACAGCCTGCGGACACAGGTATTTGCTGGTACCATCGTAACTTCGGAGATAAAGCGACAAGATGTACGCTACCTTGCAAATTCGCGCCTACCGCAAAAAACTAGGTCCGCGGGGGGTCTTGGCGACGGCCACCCAGAACGCAGCGCCACGTCGCCTAACTATTTTCGACCCCCTCAGCAGGCGCAACTACCTCGTCGACACGGGTGCGGAGGTTTCGGTTCTTCCCGTACCCCGGCATCATCGACTATATCCACAACCCCTCAAACTGGCGGCAGCAAATTCCTCCCGCACAATACTTACGGGTACAGGCAAGTGGTCGTGAGTCTTGGCTTGCGTAGGATGTTTCCGTGGCGTTTCATCCTGGCGGATGTCAGCTTCCCCATATTAGGCGCAGACTTCTTGTGTCACTATGGGTTGCTGGTGGACTTGCAAAATAAGTCCCTTATAGACCCCACAACCAACCTAAATTCGTCGGGTCAAATGGTATCTCACGCTGACAATAACCTTTCCGTTCTTTTGGAAGACATCACCGACTCTCGTGTTCGGACACTCCTCCAAAAGTTCAGCCAGATTACTACCGAGTGTAGTCTCTCGAAACCAGTGAAGCACAATGTGCAGCACCACATAAATACTACTGGTTCCCCGATTTTCTCAAAGGTGCGTCCTCTACCACCCCAGAAACTGGCTATCGCGCGGAAAGAATTTGAACAACTTGTTCAACAGGGTATCTGCAGGCCCTCAAACAGCTGTTGGTCTTCCCCTTTACATATGGTCCCTAAGCCAAATGGCGAATGGCGTCCCTGTGGGGATTACAGAAGGCTAAATGCACAGACTGTTCCTGACCGATATCCGATTCCACTCATCCATGACTTTGCGCATCACCTCGCGAATTGCCGCATCTTTTCGACCTTGGATTTAGCCAAGGCATACCACCAAATCCCAGTAGCTCCTGAAGACATTCCAAAGACGGCAATATGCACACCCTTTGGACTCTTCGAGTTCACCCGAATGACTTTCGGATTGTGCAATGCGGCGCAAACCTTTCAAAGGTTCATCCACTCAGTCCTGCGAAACCTTGATTTCTGTTTCGTCTATTTGGATGATGTTTTGGTCGCTTCTTCCACTGAGTCTGAGCACTTAGCCCATCTCGAGTGCATTTTTCAACGTCTCCTTGAGGCCGGTTTAGTCCTAAACGTTGAGAAATGCAAATTCCTTCAACAACAGGTGAGATTCCTCGGCCACTCCATTTGCTCTGAAGGAATACAGCCCGACCCAGACAAGGTGCAAGCAATCAAAAGCTTCCCGCGTCCAAAAACAGTGAGGGAGTTGAGGAGGTTCTTGGGCATGCTAAACTTTTACCGTCGTTTCCTGTCCAAGGCCGCCCAACACCAATCCGTTTTGAACGCGTACTTGTCTGGCCCCAAAACAAAAGACACACGAGAGATTGTGTGGTCTGAAGAGGCTGTCCGCGCGTTCAATCAATTCCGACAGCAACTGGCTGATGCTACACTTTTGGCATTTCCTAGGCAAGATGCACCCCTAGCCGTTTTTGTTGATGCCTCTGACATCGCAGTAGGTGCTGCCCTTCACCAAAAGGTGGATCAAATTTGGCAGCCGTTGAGCTTCTTCTCGAAGCAGTTGAAACCCGCTCAACGGAACTACAGCACCTACGATCGCGAACTGCTCGCCGCGTACTTGTCCATCAAATACTTCCGTTTCTCCCTAGAAAGCAGGCCGTTCACAGTGTTCACGGACCATAAGCCTCTCACTTTTGCTTTGAAACAAAAGCCCGACAAAGCGTCCCCTCGTCAGCATCGACACCTGAGCTTCATAAGCCAGTTTACGTCAGACATCCAGCACGTGTCCGGCAAGGACAACATAGTTGCTGACGCTTTGTCTCGTGTCTCCGAGGTTAACATCCCCGCCTCACTCGATTTCTCGGCTATTGCCAAGGCGCAGGAGGATGACGCAGCACTTCAGAGCCTCAAATCCAACCCCAAATACAAATTTCGGGAGTTGCCCATCTTCAGCTCAAACCTCTCGCTCTGCTGCGAAGACTCGGAAAAGGGACTTCGGCCATACATTCCGGCCACATTTCCCAAGGAAGTGTTCCACGCAGTTCACGACTTGGCGCATCCCGGCATCAGGACAACAAACCGGCTAGTCACCGGAAAATACTTCTGGCCCTCCATGAACAAGGATATCAATTCTTGGGCCAGAGAGTGCATCGCATGCCAGAAGTGTAAAGTCTCCAGGCATGTAAGGAAAGAAGTGGGCTCATTCCCCCGCACTACCAAGCGTTTCCACACGATACACCTCGACATAATAGGGCCTTTGCGAGACTCGCACGGTTACAAGTATTGGCT
The DNA here is from genome assembly GCF_905115235.1 of Hermetia illucens. Taxonomy (NCBI): domain Eukaryota; kingdom Metazoa; phylum Arthropoda; class Insecta; order Diptera; family Stratiomyidae; genus Hermetia; species Hermetia illucens. The sequence continues at coordinate 11,338,988 of NC_051852.1, forward strand.
CACAATCATCGACAGGTTCACGCCTGAGGTAATACCTCTGAAAGACATTACGGCGCAATCTTGTGCCGAAGCCCTCTGCCGAGAGTGGATACCTCGCTTTGGCGTCCCTGCAGTGGTCATCACTGACCAGGGAATGCAATTTGAGTCCACCCTTTTCTCCGAGTTAGGCAAACTCCTGGGTTTTAAACGCCAGCGGACTACTGCATACCACCCGCAATCCAATGGGATGCTAGAACGTTGGCACCGGACGCTGAAAGCCGCCATTATGGCACGCGACGACCCGTCCTGGACTCAAGTCTTGCCTCTCGTCCTACTCGGTCTTCGTACAACCCGCCGAGAGGAATTTGCTGCCAGCCCCGCGGAGCTGGTATACGGGGAGAACCCAAGACTCCCAAGCGATCCGGTCTTCGACAAGAGATCGGGTCTCACAGAGTCGGGGTTGGTGCGTCTGCTGAGGAACAATCTCCGACGCATCAAAGCGCCACCACCCACTCGACACTCGTCCATACCTGCTTGTTCGCCCAAGGAACTGGACACATGCACGCACGTGCTGATCAGGACGGATACCGTCCGGAAGCCGCTGCAGCCTCCATATGAGGGCCCGTACCGCGTTCTCGAGAGGGGAGAGCATTTCTTCCAGCTCGAGATCGGTGGTCACAAAAAGGCGGTCTCTTTGTCCAGGCTGAAACCCGTGTGCGCCCCGAGGCAGCGTCGTGTCCGCTTTGTGGATTAACGGCGAACGAAGTTCGGGGATCCGTCGCCGAAACCCCCTAGATTTCGTCTGGGGGCGGAGTGATGTGGCGCGGCAGGATCTGCAGCATTCGAAATTTATTTCGAATGTTGCGGATGCGGACGGGTAGATGGCGCGAAACTCTCCACTCGCTCATTTTCGGAACGCACCGGGGGAGTGGAGAATTAACGGTGGAAAATGCCGTTGGTTGGGACAGTAAGGACCGCATGGAAATAAGCCGGTCTCTTCTATTGTGATAAAGTTAATCTTTTTGTGTTTTAAATAAACTAATTTTATTTATTGCTAAAAATCCACGAAATTAACACTTTATATTCCGTGTTAGTTCTGTTGCCATTTTTGTGGAAGTTTCGTTTGAGATTTCTGCGCCAGGTTTTTCTGACTTTCAGGTGTTCCATTATCTCGCGCGGCAGTTTATTGAACTGAATCTCATCGATTTGGTGGAGCTTTGTGTTTCTGCGTGTAGCAGAGTTGATGGCATCAGTAGCCAAGATGATGGCCTCATCGATTTCTTTGTCCGTTAGGTTTTGCGAGACAGTGATTTTTTCAGGTTTAGCTGTGGCGCTAATTCTGCCCTGAAATTATCCCAGTTAGTATGGACGAATGATCTTATTGCGCTGGGTACTCGCTTCTGCAGTTGAGAGTTTAGGGAAAGTATAAGTTCAACTGCGAAGCGATCGGATATCCCTGGTAAAGTTTTGCACGTTAACACCTGCAGTGTGAGAGTGACGTCTGCGGACATTAGAAAATAGTCAAATATTGACTGACTTGCAGGCCTTGTGGGTGTGTCTGGCAAGATCATCTCAAGCTGGTTTAATGGACTTTGATTATGGATCCATTTTTCGAGGGCAACTCCATTTCGGTTTTTTGCCAAATCGCCCCAGGAAGTGTGCCGTGAGTTAAAGTCCCCACCAAAAATTAGGTATTTAGATTTAGACTGGAGATCGCTCAAGATTTGTAAGCCTTGGCCCAGTTGTTCAGAGGGAGAGTTACATTTTATGTAGACTGCAGCTATTAAGATGCGTCTATTGTCGTTAGTTTTAACTAAGGCCGCTGCCGTGGAACAGGTCTGCAGGTTTTTGATGGAGACTTCCTCAAATGCATAGTCTTTTCTGACTAAAAGGGCGGAACCGCTGTTGCTGTCGTCCCGGATAATGTTATATCCGGTAAAATTAACGTTGTGCCTGCTTTTTAAATGTGTCTCTGAAACACAGAAGAAGTCTGCTTTCAGGGAATCGACCAACTCTTGTGCGGTGGCACGTTGGGCGTGTGAGACCAAGGACGCGGAGTTAAATGTGACGACTTTTAACTCCATAAACTCATCAAAAGTTGGATAGCGGCTAATTGTCGCTGTTCATTTGTTTGGGCCGAAGCGAGAGTTTCGACCAAGTTTTGGAAGGCCAATTTGTTGCCTTGAGGGACTTGAGGGGCTGTAGCTCTAGGAATAGTGTTCCTAGTTGTTTGGGTAAGAGGAGTTTGGGGGGCTGCAGCTCTAGGGAGAGTATTCCTAGCTGCTTGAGCGTAAGAAACGCCCGGTTTGGCCAAGCTTTGTGACATCTGAGTCACCGCCTGTTTGGCTTTCAAGGTCTCGGCATTTTTTTTCGCCCTGCCAGCTTCCCTTCTGGCAACCATGTCCTTGTATGCCGGGCATCCGCGGTAGTTGGCGGGGTGTCCGGCCTGGCCGCAATTACAGCAAGTTGGTTTGTCTGCGGTGGGATTTGAGCATTCCCCTCGCACATGGGTTTTCGTGCACCTCACGCACCGGTGTACGATGGAGCAATTGATGGCGATATGCCCGAAGTTTTGGCAGTTGTAGCACTGCACTTCTTGAAACGGCTTGACTTTCTCCAGCGAAATTTTCTGATGAAGGATATATTTCACCTTAAATGCTTCGTTTAGATCTTGTTCTGGCTCGAAAGTAGCCATGAACAGCCCCGATTGCGACTTCAATGGAAGCGCCGGGTTCAGGCTGTTGGCTCGTGTGACTAGATTTGAAACACTTTTCAACTTTAGGTGCGGGTACTCTTCGTTGAGTTCGCGCATTATGTCAGCCGGGTCAGTCTCTCTATGAAGACCACGGATGACCAAGGACTGAGTCCTTAAAGCCGGAGGGGTACTGGTCGTGGCATGCAGTCCCTTTTCCTTAATAAGTTTGAAGATCGCTGCATGATCCTCAAGACTTTGAGCAAAAATGAGGGTCCTATCGACCCTCGTATTTTTTAGGGTTGCTTTTAACCCTTTCTCTTTTAATATCCTCAAGAATTGAGGAACATTAATTTTATACCCAGTGATGGGCGGAATTTTTGCCCTTTTTGGGCGGGTAGCCTGGGGGGAGGGTGCCTGAGGGTTTGCCGGAGGGGCATTAACTCTACTTACACTTACCTTTTCTTTGTTTCTCTTTTTCCTCCGCTGGACGAAGTTGAACTCGTCGCCTTCCTCTTCTTGGATGACGACGCACATCTCTCCATCTTGATGATGTTGTTGATCCTTCTGTTGTTGCTCCTTCAGTTGTTGCTCGTGTTGTTGTTGTTCATGTTGATGTTGTTCACGATGATGTTGTCGTTGCTGCTGCTCCGACGTTGCGATTGGCATCCTCCCTTCGAGGGATGCCAAGCGATCCTCTAGCCGCTTTATAATTTTTAGCTGACAGTGCAGCTGCTGGACCATCACAGCCTTTTCTTGTTTTAGCCCCTCGATTTTTTCGAGGAGGGTCGCGTTCATTGCTTGCAGCTCTGGGGAGCTGCCTTCTTCTTCCGATGACATCTCCTCGGGGTGTATCATCTTACACCTCTTGGCGGACATCCTGTCCCCAAGCCCGTATTTGCTGTTGTGCGCAGCAGCTCTGGAATGTAACAATATTTTTTTAATTTAATGTTCTTATAATAGTTACCCTTTTTCGGACGTGAATGGCACCACTGTCCAGAACGTATACTTCCTTCTGGATTCTTATCTAGCTCTGCTTTTAATGACCGTTCACTTCGAGAGCTCGGAGCGAACTTGTGTGAGGAGAGACGGCACGGTGAGATTAATTATAATCTTACTCAGTTTCTCACGGGGCATGGAGGATATCGCCAGTACCTGTTCAGGTTTAAACTGGATACCTCATCCGACTGTCCAAACTGCGATGGAGTCCCAGAGGACCCAGAGCATGTATTCTTCCACTGTCCAAGGTTTGTGGAGGAAAGGCAGAACCTAGAGGAGACTCTAGGAGAGGTGCTTGTACCAGAGAATCTGGTGCGAAGAATGCTAACATGTCGGGAAGACTGGGATTCGATCAACTCCATGGTCGTATCTATCCAGAGCAAACTGTGAAAGGCAGAGGAGATCAGAAAAGCGCGGTTACGTACGCCGCGTAGAGACGAATGGGGACCAATCTAAAATGAGCTGACTCCGCCCCGTGATGTAATACCGTACGGTGGTTTCACGGGGCTTGGGGGGAGTCGGGGGTGGTTTTAGTGGTTAAGAATCCCACACGCTGGCGGGTTCAGGCCAGTGTCTTTTGAAGATTTCCACCTCCTCAAAAAAAAAAGACAGACATCGACTCAATTCTAATAAGGTTTTGTTTGACACAAAACCTTTAAAAAATTTTTATTTATATTCAATAAAGATAATCAGGTCAATGCCGAAATTTGCTTCCAAAGTTCTCTTGACCTCCCAATATGTTCTCAAGAATTAACTTTATCTGCTACAACGGCAGCTGTTTGTTGTTATATTAACACATTGATTATATCAGGTTACTCCTGAAATATTACGAATAAATATGACTTCACTCTTACCCATAGAAACAGAGGGAGAGGCATCGAACTGACATCACAAAGTTATATAACCAGATTGAAGATTTTCATGCCACAAAGCGACAAGTACATGGGCAAGTATTGCACAGAAATAACTACTAAATAAATTAAAACAGAAAAAAATAAAAAAAAAATCTGAGATCTGAGAAATACACAACGAATCTATACAAATAAAGCTCTGTTTAGTAGAACCATTCTTAATCGTGTATATAAAAGCTTGGAAGCGGTTTTCCCAGCCATTAAACGATAACATTCGCTCTGAGATAATCGTGAAGTTGCAAATTGAAAATAATTAACGAAAATGCAAGTGTTGTGGGTGATAATGAGTCTAATCATTGCAGTGAATGCATATGAATCATATCTGCCCAATTCAAGATACCCAGGTAAGTTCCGTTTTCGTGGGAAAATTAGTTAAAGCCCAAAATAGATAGTGAGTTTTATGACGGGTTTTATGGAAGTTGTTTGAGTAAATACAATGAAAATAAAATGTTTTGTTTTTTTTTTCTTGATTTATTTTGTTTATTATTGATTGTTGTTAGTATACTTGGAGCCAGATAGACATACTTCGTATATTTAGATTGAATTGATTATCTTTTTCTCTCTACATGAAATTAAGCTTTTTCTATTTTATGTAATTAAATTGATTTTTTTTTTTAAATAAATACTGAGATCTGCATTTACTATAGATTCTAGATAATTAGCCTTTTTTATAAAATAATCTAATTTTTTTTTTCAAAATCCATTCAAAGGTGTTGACGACAAATGCTATCTGAAGGAAACAAAAGAGTTTATTGATTTTGGAAACGTTCATACCCCAGTCGGTATTTGCCAAAAATTCACATGTCGTGATGACTTTGTTATCCGTGTTGATCAGTAAGTTTATTTCCAATTTATCTATTCCACTAATTAAATTTGGATTTAAAATCTATTTACAAATTACAGTTGCTCCAGATATATGGTACCAGAAGGTTGCGAAGTAATACCAACCGATTTAACGCAACCTTTCCCAGAATGTTGTGTCAAACTTAAGTGTGTAGACCATGAAGGGAATACGGTGATAAGGAATACAGCCTAGAGGATGGGTTGTTTGAAATGGTATACAACAAAGGTGACTTTCATGGATATGTTGCAATAAATGTATTGTTGTCGTTGTGCCGTTTGTTTGTCTGCTTGATACTGTCAAATGTAAATAGGACCGATTTTTCTAAGCAGGCGTGTTACGCCCCTGCTTTTCCAACACCACATCATCTGCATTCCTGAAACTTGGCTGGATGATCAGATTTTGGATTCCAAACCCCACGAAAGCTACTCCCTCTTTGAATGCGACTGAGATTTAGAGGCTCTGGTTAGGGCGACTGGCGGAAACCTCATGCCTCCTTTCCGTCTTATGTCCACATTTTCTTCCCCCTCTTCCTCTTGCTTCGGTACTACCTTACCCTAACCGTTGTCCAACGTAAGTCCACTTATTATTTCCAGTGAACCTTTACCGTGATTTAGTCCCTCTCATTATCCAATTTGGTTCACTAGTGAGATCCATTGAAACCTTGTTTGAAACTTACAGCGAGAAAAAAAATATAAGTCTTAGAGGAATCACGCTGATTTTACTCAGTTTAAAACTCTGGAGCTTCAGTATAATTAACTTCAAGAAGGAGGCTCTGATATGCAGAAGCTTCACGGCCTTCTGGTCTCACATCTGCTGAACCTACAACTCCACCCAGTATTCTGCAATTTTCATCAAGTTTACAGATTCCTTTTTATCAATATATAAATCCTCTGCTGCTTTCTATTTGCTCCTGCCTGCCTCCTGCCACTCCCCCTCTTCTGCAATATGAGGGTTCAGCTTACAGAGTGTCTGGCTTCGTTTTTCTCCCCATCGCAATATTCTAGGGTAGGGAGGTGAATTGCATTTAGGCACGAAGGTTAGACTCCTCTCTCAGACAGACTAGTGGTTAAAATAGCCACCGTTTATTTCTTCAGGCCAAGCCTATTCAGCGTAGAAACACACTTGATTCAGTGATTGTCAGCTAACCTGGTGTCGCTCCTATCTATCTCGCCTTAAGAATACCTTGAGTGTAATGTGCCACTCTGCCTCATGTGTCCTCACGTCCGGAAATAGTTGAAAACTTCTTTCATCGAAAAATCCTTGAAATTAATGCACGTGACTGAAAATACTGGCAACCGCTGAGAAGCTGGGTTAAATAATAGTCAACTTCACCGTATTTTCGATTGAAACACGGCCGCATGGTGTTTTAAAAGATTAATGATCATTTACGAAATGTTAGATAATTTCTTTATTAATCTTGAAAATATTGAAATCTATTTTATAGTTTTGTGAAAATTTAAATAATCCAAAATTGTCTCGTAACCGATTCACTTTTTTAGGTGTCTACACCGCCGCGGTTGGAACAGAAGAGACCGGCTTATTTCCATGCGGTCCTTACTGTCACAACCAACGGCATTTTTCCACCGTTAATTCTCCACTCTCTTGGTGCGTTCTAAAATGAGTGAGTGGAGAGTTCCGCGCCATCTACTTGTCCGCATTCTCAACATTCGAAATAAATTTCGAATGCTGCGGATCCTGCTGCGCCACATCACTCCACCCCCAAATGAAACCTAGGGGGTTTCGGCGACTGATCTCGGAACTCCGCTCACCGTTAATCCACAAAGCGGACACGACGCTGCCTCGGGGCGCACACGGGTTTCAGTCTGGACAAAGAGGACCGCCTTTTTGTGTCCACCGATCTCGAGCTGGAAGAAATGTTCTCCTCGCTCGAGAACGCGGTACGGGCCCTCATATGGAGGCTGCAGCGGCTTCCGGACGGCATCCGTCCTGACCAGAACGTGCGTGCAAGTGTCCAGTTCCTTGGGCGAACAGGCAGGTGTGGACGAGTGTCGAGTGGGTGGCGCTTTGATGCGTCGGAGATTGTCCCTTAGCAGACGCACCAACCCCGACTCTGTGAGACCCGATCTCTTGTCGAAGACCGGATCGCTTGGGAGTTTTAGGTTCTCCCCGTATACCAGTTCCTCGGGGTTGGCAGCAAATACCCCTCGGCGGGTTGTTTGTAGGGCGAGAGGCAAGACTTGAGTCCAGGACGGATCGTCGCGTGCCATAATGGCGACTTTCAGCGTCTGGTACCAACGTTCTAGCATCCCATTGGATTGCGGGTGGTATGCAGTAGTCCGCTGGCGTTTAAAACCCAGTAGTTTGCCTAACTCCGAGGAAAGGGTGGATTCAAATTGCATACCCTGCTCAGTGATGACCACTGCAGGGACGCCAAAGCGAGATATCCACTCTCGGCAGAGGGCTTCGGCGCAAGATTGCGCCGTAATGTCTTTCAGAGGTATTGCCTCAGACCACCACGTGAACCTGTCGATGATTGTGAGCCAACACTTGTAACCGTGCAAGTCTCGCAAAGGCCCTACTATGTCGAGGTGTATTCCCCCGCACTACCAAGCGGGTGTTGCGGGGGAATGAGCCCACTTCTTTCCTTACATGCCTGGAGATGCGATGCACTCTCTGGCCCAGGAATTGATATCCTTGTTCATGGAGGGCCAGAAGTATTTTCCGGTGACTAACCGATTTGTTGTGCTGATGCCGGGATGCGCCAAGTCGTGAACTGCGTGGAACACATCCTTGCGAAATGTGGCAGGAATGTATGGCCGAGGTCCCTTTTCCGAGTCTTCGCAGCAGAGCGAGAGGTTTGAGCCGAAGATGGGCAACTCCCGAAATTTGTATTTGGGGTTGGATATATAATAATAGCCGAGAAATCGAGTGAGCCGGGAATGTTAACCTCGGAGACACGAGACAAAGCGTCAGCAACTATGTTGTCCTTGCCGGACACGTGCTGGATATCTGACGTAAACTGGCTTATAAAGCTCAGGTGTCGAAGCTGACGAGGGGTCGCTTTGTCGGGCTTTTGTTTCAAAGCATAAGTGAGAGGCTTATGGTCCGTGAACACTGTGAACGTCCTGCCTTCTAGGGAGAAACGGAAGTATTTGATGCTCAAGTACGCGGTGAGCAGTTCGCGATCGTAGGTACTGTAGTTCCGTTGAGCGGGATTCAACTGTTTCGAGAAGAAGCTCAACGGCTGCCAAATTTGATCCACCTTTTGGTGAAGGGCAGCACCTACTGCGATGTCAGAGGCATCAACAAAAACGGCTAGGGGTGCATCTTGCAGAGGAAATGCCAAGAGTGTAGCATCAGCCAGTTGTTGTCGGGATTTATCGAACGCGCGGACAGCCTCTTCAGACCACACAATCTCTCGTGTGTCTTTTGTTTTGGGGCCAGACAAGTACGCGTTCAAAACGGACTGGTGATGAGCGGCCTTGGGCAGGAAACGACGATAGAAGTTTAGCATGCCCAAGAACCTCCTCAACTCCCTCACTGTCTTCGGACGCGTGAAGCTTGTAATTGCTTGCACCTTGTCTGGGTCGGGCTATATTCCTTCAGGGAAAATGGAGTGGCCGAGGAATCTCACCTGTTTTTGAAGGAATTTGCATTTCTCAACGTTTAGGATTAAACCGGCCTCAAGGAGACGTTGAAAAATGTACTCGAGATGGGCTAAGTGCTCAGACTCAGTGGAAGAAGCGACCAAAACATCATCCAAATATACGAAACAGAAGTCGAGATTTCGCAGGACCGAGTGGATGGACCTTTGAAAGGTTTGCGCCGCATTGCACAATCCGAAAGTCATTCGGGTGAACTCGAAGAGTCCAAAGGGTGTGCATATTGCCGTCTTTGGAATGTCTTCAGGAGCTATTGGGATTTGGTGGTAAGCCTTGGTTAAGTCCAAGGTCGAAAAGATGCGGCAATTCGCGAGGTGATGCGCAAAGTCGTGGATGAGTGGAATTGGATATCGGTCAGGAACAGTCTGTGCATTTAGCCTTCTCTAATCTCCACAGGGGCGCCATTCGCCATTTGGCTTAGGGGCCATATGCAATGGGGAAGACTAACAGCTGTTTGAGGGCCTGCAGATACCCTGTTGAACAAGTTGTTCAAATTCTTTCCGCGTAATAGCCAGTTTCTGGGGTGGTAGAGGACGCACCTTCGAGAAGATCGGGGAACCAGTAGTGTTAATGTGGTGCTGCACATTGTGCTTCACTGGTTTTGGGAGACTACACTCGGTAGTAATCTGGCTGAACTTTTGGAGAAGTGTCCGAACACGAGAGTCGGTGATGTCCTACAAAAGAACGGAGGGGTTTCTGTCAGCGTGAGATACCATTTGGCTCGACGAATTAAGGTTGGTCGTGGGGTCTATAAGGGACTTATTTTACAAGTCCACCAGCAACCCATAGTGACACAAGAAGTCCGCGCCTAATATGGGGAAGCTGACATCCGCCAGGATGAAACGCCACGAAAACATCTTACGCAAGCCAAGACTCACGTCCACTTGCCTGTACCCGTAAGTGTTTATGCGAGAGGAATTTGCTGCCGCCAGTTTGAGCGGCTGTGGATAAAGTCGATGATGCCGGGGTACTGGAAGAACCGAAACCTCCGCACCAGTGTCGACGAGGTAGTTGCGCCTGCTGAGGGGGTCGAAAATAGTTAGGCGACGTGGCGCTGCGTTCTGGGTGGCCGTCCCCAAGACCCCCCGCGGACCTAGTTTTTTGCGGTAGGCGCGAATTTACAAGGTAGCGTACATCTTGTCGCTTTATCTCCGAAGTTACGATGGTACCAGCAAATACCTGTGTCCGCAGGCTGTCTTGACGACCTGCTACCCGAACGCCCTTTTCGTGTGGCAGACCGTGAGCGAGCTCGCGATCTGGCACTCGAACGCTAAGCGTCCAACGTCGCCCGCGTCTCGGCTACGCTGGCAGTTAAAGCGGCTATCTCGCGCCTTAAGTCGCTCACCTCATCCGACGGTGGTTGAACGGCCGCTATAGTTGGGCGTACGTATACCTCCTGCACCTGGTCGGCCGTCGCTGCCAGTTCCTCCAAGGAACCGGAGACGCAAGCTAGGATCGCCTGGGTGCCCCCGGGAGCCGTCGCAGCCAGAGCGACTTGATCAGGTCATCGCCAATCTTGCTCCCACCCAATTGCCTCATTTCACGAAGCAATTGGCTGGGAGTTCGATCACCCAACGTTAATGGGGGGGTAATGGGAATGGATGCGTCCATAGAATCGGGAAGCTCGTTGACGGATGAAAGAAGTCGCTGTCTTTTGGAGGTCTTCGCAAAATTAGACATCAGATTGGCTAATGATGGTCGGATTAATAGACACCATAGAAGAGGGTGAAGTTAGCCCTTTACTAGATAACGATATCTGATATCGACTCAGCCCCTTCCTCAGTACATTTTTTGTCAAGGCAAGGTCGCACCGTGTCCTTAAAGAACCCCTTTTATTGATTATAGTGCACCTATTAACTGTACTATTTCAAGCAAGCCATAACCGTTTGGAATTTTAGTATATATCCTACTTCCAAATCTTTCAACTTTGCAACTAGTATTAAGTATTTTTCTAGGTGCCTTCACCCATTTTGCACAAGTGCCGGACACTACACCAGAACGTGTAGGAGGTTTCATCACACTGCATTCAGAACCCGCAGGCAGTGCCCGTAGATATCCCTAGCTTCCCTAGGTGATAGTTTAGTCGGCAGTGACCAATGAGAATTCCAACTATGGTTCAGAGATTTTGATAGCTGAGGTTTAAACAGTCCTTTGTGCACTTAGGTTCATATCCCCCAATAAGTACCCTGGACTATTTCATTTCTGGCAACTACGCATAGTGAAGCTCGCACAGGCGATCCCCTTCATTTTTCAATATCGTAGCCATTAATCAATTTACGACTCTAATGGCTCCGACCCGCATAGCGGCGTTATGGCTGGCCAGTTCAACCGCTGCTTTATTGCCTTCTAACCCAGAGTACCCAGATCTTATTGAACGAGCCGAGCGTATCCAGTCGCTGAAGGCATTCCTATACCAGCTAAGAACTCACCGGGCTGGACCTAAGTACCTTTATTCGCGTCAGTCGGAATAGCAATGTTCTGCCCCCTATAGTTCCTTTGGAGATTAAAGGCGGTACAGCTATCAATGGCGAATATTTCCGCCTGGAATATGGCATTGGCCTTACCCATTGGCTCCAAGTAAACTTTCCTTGGCTGTGAGGCATTCGTCAGTGTACCAAGTAAGCGATTGCTGGTTTAGGCCTTACTATTGTATCATAGTATATATCCAAACTAATATCTTCGGGCTGCAACGCCATTTTTTTTTTGCTAAGGATCTACAAGTCATTAGAGCCCTTGTGGCTTTCCGACAGGTGTTTCCGACATGTGTCTTCCTGAGTAATTTTTGGTCTAGAGTAATTCCTAAATATTTGACCTCTGTTTCCCGTTTGACCCCCATATAATGTAATCCTATGGCTCTAAGGTCATCAAGCTTACGCCTCCTAGTGAATGGTACTATGGTGGTTTTGCTGGGTTGATCCGCAGTCCCACCTTCCTGCACCAGGCACTAGTAACCCTTAGTCCAGTTTGGATTCTATCACAAACGGTATCTTCATATTTAGAACGATGCAAGAACTATGCAAGCTCTTGGTTTTTCACAAGAGGAGTTCCAAATTACCTGCATGCTTCCTCCTTGCAGACCGCGAATTTGCCCCTGGTATACCTAGGGCTCCTGAGTCAGCACTATTCCAATAATTTCCTTGCAATTACCGCAGGTGCAGCTCTCGCATGGCGGAGGCTTATCTGGGCTATTTTAGTGCTGGCCATTGGCTCCTTTATTGTTTGGAGCGCCCTCCTTCTCCAACATGGCGATTTTCTGTGTTCAGCTTCTGCTCTTTACTGGAAGGCAGGTCTACTTCCCTTGTTGATCCAGTCCTTTCCGCCTCTATGGCTTTCGAAATTTCTTTGGGGACCTCAGCTTGCTTTTCTCGCGGTGTGTTCTCCGAGATGTCTTTCCTCGACTTTTCCCTGTGCACATGCACGGGTATGTTGCCAAATTGATTGCCTCAAGGGATCGGTCATCTACCCCGATCATGAGGAGTTTCCCCTTTCCCTCCACCTTCGTTTTGAAGACTTTCCATAATCGCGTATGGAGGTACCCATTCTGAGCGGATAGGAGGTCCATGAGATCTTCCGTCTCTCCGCGGCTTTTGAGAGAAAAACTGTCACCATGTGTGCTCCTGGTATATCATCCCCAGCACATGTTCACAGTAATTTAGGAACTATGGTCTTAAGTAACTTTGCAGTGTCTTTCGTGGCGCAATCCACCAGTATATGGCCTGTTCGAAATCGTATCCCGGTGAAGACAAGTTTCGCAGTCCATCCTTTGCACATCTGCTTGACGACAAGGTTTTCCATCGTTTTCTGCTCCTCACGAGTATTTGGTCGGGGAACATTTTTGGCAGTATCGCCAGTCGAATGCCCTTGACCGCACTAGTATACCTAATGGCGGGCTTCCTGATTCCTACCTTCACCCCTGACCTGCCCGGGTTTTCTCCCCACTTGGATTCAGGTTTGGATTTGTTGGGAGCATTCCCTTCATGCGGGCTAATCTCTGCTGCTCCCAGCTTTCTCGGCTCCGGTAAAGATAGCTCTTCTGGTTTCAGGCCTTCTTTCAGGTAGCGTAGGTACGATTTACCACCTGCGCCGCTGAGACCTGACTCCTTCCTGACGTCTGATATATTTATCTCAGACGTGCTTTTGCTAGTCCCTGCTTTTCGAACAGTGGTGTTTGTTGGTTGTTATCCTCGCAGTGTACCAATGTTGACCTTGATCCACAGCTTGGCGTGCCAACTTCTCCCTTCTTGGGTGTATTCACCTGGCCCTCAGTATTTCGGAGATGCGACTCCGCCTAGTTAACCAGTTTGTGTGCGGTACGGGGCCCCGCTTTATTGGTTGAAGTTTTTCTTATTTTATTACAGGCATTCATTTGATTCCCACGAGTATGGGGGTTAGGAGGTTCGCCGTGTCATAGCTCCCCGTGGCACGGTAAGGTCTAACTTACTCACTGAGGCGAGCAGGTATCAGTGGGGCTTCGTTCGAATACAGTCAGTTACCCCCGACTGTAAACTATCCAAGGGCACGGATTGCATGATATTCTGGGTTGGGGTGGTTTTTTTCGACTCCCCAGTCTAGATCCGTAGCGTTTTGTTAATGGCAGGGTCACCTCGTACAGGAAGTGGCTATCACTCTTGCCAGACGAGAGGCTTGGCCCCTGAAAAGCCATACATCGCCCTAGAGGAGAGACAACTCACCCTCAAAGAGTCTCAGGGAGCTATATTCCGCATCAGTCTATCCTGCAGTCCATTGTTTGACAACTAAGTGATCCTTTATGGATATCCTGCCCTTAGTTCAAATGTGATTGCCTGGTGGTCGCTGTACATGAAGTACTCGCTAACTTGCCAGGACTGACAAAAGTCAGATCTACAATTGAACCAGTTCCCCCCTTCCGATAAGTGTTTACATCGCTTTCGTTGGCCAGGACTACATCTAACTGGGCAAATGCTTCTAATAAGCACCGCCCTCTTGCGTTAGTCTCTTTGCTGCCCCACTCTGTAGCCCACGCCTTAAAGTCACCGGTTATCACATTTGGACCTCGCCTCCTTGCGTCGTGAACAAGATCATCAAACAGTTCTTCAAACTCAGGAAGTGTGAGGCTCGGTGGAGCGTAGCAGCTGTATACGAATACACCGCTTATTTTCGCCAACACAAAGCCTCTAGCCGCCTGACGCATGCTGTATTGTATGGCTTGACGACCGCACGCCCATATCGCCGCTCCGCTAGTCGAATCTGTGACCCATACACGACCGTAGAGATTTCTGTACGGTTCACTAATGATGCAACCTCCATTGTGGATTCGTAAGTGGTCTGCGCAAGCAAATCTTGTGCGACCCTGCAACGATTAAGGTTTATTTGTATTAACCTCATTTTTTCACAGCAGTTAACGCCTTCATAAATTCTGGGCATTTACCACTTCCGGAAATATACTGGTTACCCCTTCCTTCCTTTTCCTTGCACAAAATACATTTGGGGTCTCTATTGCACTCCTGGGCAATATGTCGTTTTTCCCTACACCTTCGACATCGATCGGACCGGTCGATACCGCTAGTGCATACCTTTGCGAAGTGTCCAAACATTAGGCATTTGAAGCACCTCTGTTCTGTTTCCTTAGTCGGCAGACAACCCATCCAATCCGAACTTTCCCCACGGCCAACAACTTCTGCGCTGACTCCACTGGCAGTCGCATTGTGGCTGTTTCAGTGCCGCCATAAGCTTTTCTTAGGCTCACGATAGATTCTTCCCTGAATTCCTCCAACTTGAATTGTTCTTTCAAGGCAGTGCAGATCTCTTCTCTCGATGTTATCTCATCGAGATCCTTGCACTGGATATAGATCTCATGTTTTTGGGAACAAACTGCGACATTCTCCCCAAGTGAGTTTATAACTTGGTTACGAAAGCCGTCGGTTTTTCCAACGCTGGATTTTCTCAGCTCAAACATGAGATCCCCCTTCTGGGTAATCCGGACTTAACTGACACTTCCACTTAGGTCTTTTAGGTCGGGGTCAGATTTCACCTTCTTCAGTATCTCCGCATACGTTGTTAGGTGTCCTCTGCTGGAGATTACCATTGCCTCAGGGCGAATTCGCATCTTTGGTTTCTTGTCTCTTTTCTTGTTCACGACCTTAGTCCAACCACCGCTCTTATTTTCTCTCGGTTTCGTTTCGCTAGCCGACGTTCTTACTTTGGGCACTTTGGGCCCTTCTGAACTTTTAGTTCCGTCTGTTGGACTGGTCGAGACGACTTTCTTCCTTTTTGGTGCTTGTTGATTCCTCAAAGCTTCGCCTTCTTTGTCTCGCACTCGCTTACTTGATCGAAGATCGATGACTTTGTGCTTTGGTGTCATTTGGGTCGCTTGTGACACTGTTGGGGCCTGTCTGTCCGTCTGTCTGTCACAGGCACTTTTCTCAGAAACGGCTGTACCGATTAGCACGAAATTTGGTGAGAAGGTGGGAACTGTGGACCCCCAGAAATCCAGCGAGTGATATCCTTCTACGTTGAGATTTAGGGCGGGGGGAAGTCCCCATACATATAAAAGGGGGGTGTACAAATTTTTCCCACCGAATATAGATATGTAGGGTAGCAAATGAAAGGTCTCGATTAGTACTTTTCGAAGCCAATCTTAGTTTTGAGATTTATTAGAAGGCGGGGAGTGGAAGGGGTTGAAAGTGGTGATTTCTTTAACGGACCCATTCTCAGAAACTACTCAACCAAACCAAACAAAACCTTACATACCTGAAGCGCCCAGCTTCCGGTTTCCCGACTTTTTAGTTCTTGCCTGTGTCCAATGTGTGTGACGTTCAAGTGGCTGTGTTGGAGCGGACGTATCAATCTAAAATTTTATACCTTCTTGTTTAAAAAAAAAAATTCAACTGTGAGTTGAGTATTTAACTTTAAATCCTTTCTCTTTTACCTCTGGATGATGTCAACGAGGTTACCTAATTTCTTCTAAGAAAGCAAATGCTACCTCTTTTTATTCAACTAACTGCAAATCACATCAATTAAATACTAATAAGATTCGAGTGACTCACTGTTTTTTAGAAATCGTTCATCAAACTATCTTTTTTTGAATAAGATTAAATTTTTTTTGACTCTTAATCCTGAATTTATCGAGAATAAAACAATGGTCGCGGGCGCTATAATTGAATAAAATTCAAGAAGTCTATGTAGATCAATAAAAAGTGGGAATGACAGAATTTTTTTCTGCGTTAATTAATTAGACAAGTTTTAAGAGGATAAGCATATTTAAATACTGCAATTTATCTCTATTAGTTTACGAAGAAATCTTACGTGATCAATTCGCGAATTATGTAAATTAACCAAATATTAAAGGCGTAAGTGGTGGTCGATAACCTCCATCCAGTTTGAAGGTGGCATAAAAAGACACTTGAAAGTGAAAAGAGATCACAGATTTGTTTATTTTATTTATATTAATTAGTTTTAATTATTGATGAAGTTCTAATATTTCAGAGCAGATTTTATTGAATTTGTCACCTTTTGACCTTGATTGTGTAATGGAAAGGGGGTTTACCTAGGTGGGATTCAGTTAATTTTCATAAAAGATACTTGCATTGTAAAGGTTTAGATTTTAGCGCTGACACAGTTTTGAGAACAGAATCCGGCAAATTGTATTATCCAACATTTTCTCAAATAATGAAAATCGGTTGATATGTGGCATATAGAATAGGATCGATTTGTGACAGAGGATTTTCCAGTTTTGATTTCAAAAAGGCGGAACTTTTCATGACTCCTTTGTTTAAATTGTCAAAAATGCTGAGCTCATCCACTCCATCACAAATAAAAATAGCAAATTGTTTTTTAAAAGAAAAGTTATTTAATTATAGACTTTCCGGTAATTTAACGTCGGAATTTTAGAAAGAAACTATAGTATATTCTGAGAGAATAAGATACTTGAACAATAGAGTTGTTGATCAGATATATAATTTATAACTATCTGAAGATTGAAAGAAGAAAACTAAAATTGAAGATGAGCACATGCTTGTCTATAATTTATGGATTAAAACTAACGCAACGTTCCAGGATAATGGAGTAGGTAGGTATCAATGGCTGAGGAGTCCAATTAGCACCATGGACCGCGGTTTCGATACGACAAACTCCAAAGACTGTGACCGCTGTTATGAGAGTAAGGAGGCAAAGTCCAGCTGGTTCAGATCTAGTAGTAATCACGAATAAAAGCAGCTCTCCCACCCTGCTGCTAGAAATCTATCTCCAGATCCTCTACCAAACATAGTGATCACAAATTAAGCTCCTTTTTGCGAAATTCTCAATATTAAGGGAGATATAAGCGTTTAAAGTTTTCCCAAGATTCACCGAAATTTCAGAAATTTTTCCGGCACCCAGAACCCCCAACCTACATACCACTTTGAAGCTCAGATCCCCTACCAGACGTAGTGATCACAAATTAAGCTCCTTTTTGCGAAATTCTCAATATTAAGGGAGATATAAGCGTTTAAAGTTTTTCCCAAGATTCATCGAAGTTTCAGAAATTTTTCCGGCACCCAGACCCCCCAACCTATATACCATTTTGAAGCTCAGATCCCCTACCAGACGTAGTGATCACAAATTAAGCTCCCTTTTGCGAAATTCTCAATATTAAGGGAGATATAAGCGTTTAAAGTTTTTCCCAAGATTCACCGAAATTTCAGAAATTTTTCCGGCACCCAGACCCCCCAACCTATATACCATTTTGAAGCTCAGATCCCCTACCAGACGTAGTGATCACAAATTAAGCTCCTTTTTGCGAAATTCTCAATATTAAGGGAGATATAAGCGTTTAAAGTTTTTCCCAAGATTCATCGAAATTTCAGAAATTTTTCCGGCACCCAGACCCCCCAACCTATATACCATTTTGAAGCTCAGATCCCCTACCAGACGTAGTGATCACAAATTAAGCTCCTTTTTGCGAAATTCTCAATATTAAGGGAGATATAAGCGTTTAAAGTTTTTCCCAAGATTCATCGAAATTTCAGAAATTTTTCCGGCACCCAGACCCCCCAACCTATATACCATTTTGAAGCTCAGATCCCCTACCAGACGTAGTGATCACAAATTAAGCTCCTTTTTGCGAAATTCTCAATATTAAGGGAGATATAAGCGTTTAAAGTTTTTCCCAAGATTCATCGAAATTTCAGAAATTTTTCCGGCACCCAGACCCCCCAACCTATATACCATTTTGAAGCTCAGATCCCCTACCAGACGTAGTGATCACAAATTAAGCTCCTTTTTGCGAAATTCTCAATATTAAGGGAGATATAAGCGTTTAAAGTTTTTCCCAAGATTCATCGAAATTTCAGAAATTTTTCCGGCACCCAGACCCCCCAACCTATATACCATTTTGAAGCTCAGATCCCCTACCAGACGTAGTGATCACAAATTAAGCTCCTTTTTGCGAAATTCTCAATATTAAGGGAGATATAAGCGTTTAAAGTTTTTCCCAAGATTCATCGAAATTTCAGAAATTTTTCCGGCACCCAGACCCCCCAACCTATATACCATTTTGAAGCTCAGATCCCCTACCAGACGTAGTGATCACAAATTAAGCTCCTTTTTGCGAAATTCTCAATATTAAGGGAGATATAAGCGTTTAAAGTTTTTCCCAAGATTCATCGAAATTTCAGAAATTTTTCCGGCACCCAGACCCCCCAACCTATATACCATTTTGAAGCTCAGATCCCCTACCAGACGTAGTGATCACAAATTAAGCTCCTTTTTGCGAAATTCTCAATATTAAGGGAGATATAAGCGTTTAAAGTTTTTCCCAAGATTCATCGAAATTTCAGAAATTTTCCGGCACTCAGACCCTCCAACCTACATACCATTTTGAAGCGCAGATCCCCTACCAGACGTAGTGATCACAAATTAAGCTCCCTTTTGCGAAATTCTCAATATTAAGGGAGATATAAGCGTTTAAAGTTTTTCCCAAGATTCATCGAAATTTCAGAAATTTTTCCGGGACCCAGACCCCCAACCTATATACCATTTTGAAGCTCAGATCCTCTACCAGACGTAGTGATCACAAATTAAGCTTCCGGCACCCAGACCCCCCAACCTACAAACCATTTTGAAGCTCAGATCCCCTACCAGACACAGTGATCACAAATTAAGCTCCTTTTTGCGAATTCTCAATATTAAGGGAGATATAAGCGTTTAAAGTTTTTCCCAAGATTCACCGAAATTTCAGAAATTTTCCGGTACCCAGACCCCCCCAACCTATATACCATTTTGAAGCTCAGATCCCTACCAGACGTAGTGATCACAAATTAAGCTTCCGGCACCCAGACCCCCCAAACTACAAACCATTTTGAAGCTCAGATCCCCTACCAGACACAGTGATCACAAATTAAGCTCCTTTTTGCGAAATTCTCAATATTAAGGGAGATATAAGCGTTTAAAGTTTTTCCCAAGATTCATCGAAATTTCAGAAATTTTTCCGGCACTCAGACCCTCCAACCTACATACCATTTTGAAGCGCAGATCCCCTACCAGACGTAGTGATCACAAATTAAGCTCCCTTTTGCGAAATTCTCAATATTAAGGGAGATATAAGCGTTTAAAGTTTTTCCCAAGATTCATCGAAATTTCAGAAATTTTTCCGGCACCCAGACCCCCCAACCTACATACCATTTTGAAGCTCAGATCCCCTACCACACGTAGTGATCACAAATTAAGCTCCTTTTTGCGAAATTCTCAATATTAAGGGAGATATAAGCGTTTAAAGTTTTTCCCAAGATTCATCGAAATTTCAGAAATTTTTCCGGGACCCAGACCCCCAACCTATATACCATTTTGAAGCTCAGATCCTCTACCAGACGTAGTGATCACAAATTAAGCTTCCGGCACCCAGACCCCCCAACCTACAAACCATTTTGAAGCTCAGATCCCCTACCAGACACAGTGATCACAAATTAAGCTCCTTTTTGCGAAATTCTCAATATTAAGGGAGATATAAGCGTTTAAAGTTTTTCCCAAGATTCACCGAAATTTCAGAAATTTTTCCGGTACCCAGACCCCCCCAACCTATATACCATTTTGAAGCTCAGATCCTCTACCAAACACAGTGATCACAAATTAAGCTCCTTTTTGCGAAATTCTCAATATTAAGGGAGATATAAGCGTTTAAAGTTTTTCCCAAGATTCATCGAAATTTCAGAAATTTTTCCGGCACCCAGACCCCCAACCTACATACCATTTTGAAGCGCAGATCCCCTACCAGACGTAGTGATCACAAATTAAGCTCCTTTTTGCGAAATTCTCAATATTAAGGGAGATATAAGCGTTTAAAGTTTTTCCCAAGATTCATCGAAATTTCAGAAATTTTTCCGGCACCCAGACCCCCCAACCTATATACCATTTTGAAGCTCAGATCCCCTACCAGACGTAGTGATCACAAATTAAGCTCCTTTTTGCGAAATTCTCAATATTAAGGGAGATATAAGCGTTTAAAGTTTTTCCCAAGATTCATCGAAATTTCAGAAATTTTTCCGGCACCCAGACCCCCCAACCTATATACCATTTTGAAGCTCAGATCCCCTACCAGACGTAGTGATCACAAATTAAGCTCCTTTTTGCGAAATTCTCAATATTAAGGGAGATATAAGCGTTTAAAGTTTTTCCCAAGATTCATCGAAATTTCAGAAATTTTTCCGGCACCCAGACCCCCCAACCTATATACCATTTTGAAGCTCAGATCCCCTACCAGACGTAGTGATCACAAATTAAGCTCCTTTTTGCGAAATTCTCAATATTAAGGGAGATATAAGCGTTTAAAGTTTTTCCCAAGATTCCCCCCAACCTATATACCATTTTGAAGCTCAGATCCCCTACCAGACGTAGTGATCACAAATTAAGCTCCTTTTTGCGAAATTCTCAATATTAAGGGAGATATAAGCGTTTAAAGTTTTTCCCAAGATTCATCGAAATTTCAGAAATTTTTCCGGCACCCAGACCCCCCAACCTATATACCATTTTGAAGCTCAGATCCCCTACCAGACGTAGTGATCACAAATTAAGCTCCTTTTTGCGAAATTCTCAATATTAAGGGAGATATAAGCGTTTAAAGTTTTTCCCAAGATTCATCGAAATTTCAGAAATTTTTCCGGCACCCAGACCCCCCAACCTATATACCATTTTGAAGCTCAGATCCCCTACCAGACGTAGTGATCACAAATTAAGCTCCTTTTTGCGAAATTCTCAATATTAAGGGAGATATAAGCGTTTAAAGTTTTTCCCAAGATTCATCGAAATTTCAGAAATTTTTCCGGCACCCAGACCCCCCAACCTATATACCATTTTGAAGCTCAGATCCCCTACCAGACGTAGTGATCACAAATTAAGCTCCTTTTTGCGAAATTCTCAATATTAAGGGAGATATAAGCGTTTAAAGTTTTTCCCAAGATTCATCGAAATTTCAGAAATTTTTCCGGCACCCAGACCCCCCAACCTATATACCATTTTGAAGCTCAGATCCCCTACCAGACGTAGTGATCACAAATTAAGCTCCTTTTTGCGAAATTCTCAATATTAAGGGAGATATAAGCGTTTAAAGTTTTTCCCAAGATTCATCGAAATTTCAGAAATTTTTCCGGCACCCAGACCCCCCAACCTATATACCATTTTGAAGCTCAGATCCCCTACCAGACGTAGTGATCACAAATTAAGCTCCTTTTTGCGAAATTCTCAATATTAAGGGAGATATAAGCGTTTAAAGTTTTTCCCAAGATTCATCGAAATTTCAGAAATTTTTCCGGCACCCAGACCCCCCAACCTATATACCATTTTGAAGCTCAGATCCCCTACCAGACGTAGTGATCACAAATTAAGCTCCTTTTTGCGAAATTCTCAATATTAAGGGAGATATAAGCGTTTAAAGTTTTTCCCAAGATTCATCGAAATTTCAGAAATTTTTCCGGCACCCAGACCCCCCAACCTATATACCATTTTGAAGCTCAGATCCCCTACCAGACGTAGTGATCACAAATTAAGCTCCTTTTTGCGAAATTCTCAATATTAAGGGAGATATAAGCGTTTAAAGTTTTTCCCAAGATTCATCGAAATTTCAGAAATTTTTCCGGCACCCAGACCCCCCAACCTATATACCATTTTGAAGCTCAGATCCCCTACCAGACGTAGTGATCACAAATTAAGCTCCTTTTTGCGAAATTCTCAATATTAAGGGAGATATAAGCGTTTAAAGTTTTTCCCAAGATTCATCGAAATTTCAGAAATTTTTCCGGCACCCAGACCCCCCAACCTATATACCATTTTGAAGCTCAGATCCCCTACCAGACGTAGTGATCACAAATTAAGCTCCTTTTTGCGAAATTCTCAATATTAAGGGAGATATAAGCGTTTAAAGTTTTTCCCAAGATTCATCGAAATTTCAGAAATTTTTCCGGCACCCAGACCCCCCAACCTATATACCATTTTGAAGCTCAGATCCCCTACCAGACGTAGTGATCACAAATTAAGCTCCTTTTTGCGAAATTCTCAATATTAAGGGAGATATAAGCGTTTAAAGTTTTTCCCAAGATTCATCGAAATTTCAGAAATTTTTCCGGCACCCAGACCCCCCAACCTATATACCATTTTGAAGCTCAGATCCCCTACCAGACGTAGTGATCACAAATTAAGCTCCTTTTTGCGAAATTCTCAATATTAAGGGAGATATAAGCGTTTAAAGTTTTTCCCAAGATTCATCGAAATTTCAGAAATTTTTCCGGCACCCAGACCCCCCAACCTATATACCATTTTGAAGCTCAGATCCCCTACCAGACGTAGTGATCACAAATTAAGCTCCTTTTTGCGAAATTCTCAATATTAAGGGAGATATAAGCGTTTAAAGTTTTTCCCAAGATTCATCGAAATTTCAGAAATTTTTCCGGCACCCAGACCCCCCAACCTATATACCATTTTGAAGCTCAGATCCCCTACCAGACGTAGTGATCACAAATTAAGCTCCTTTTTGCGAAATTCTCAATATTAAGGGAGATATAAGCGTTTAAAGTTTTTCCCAAGATTCATCGAAATTTCAGAAATTTTTCCGGCACCCAGACCCCCCAACCTATATACCATTTTGAAGCTCAGATCCCCTACCAGACGTAGTGATCACAAATTAAGCTCCTTTTTGCGAAATTCTCAATATTAAGGGAGATATAAGCGTTTAAAGTTTTTCCCAAGATTCATCGAAATTTCAGAAATTTTTCCGGCACCCAGACCCCCCAACCTATATACCATTTTGAAGCTCAGATCCCCTACCAGACGTAGTGATCACAAATTAAGCTCCTTTTTGCGAAATTCTCAATATTAAGGGAGATATAAGCGTTTAAAGTTTTTCCCAAGATTCATCGAAATTTCAGAAATTTTTCCGGCACCCAGACCCCCCAACCTATATACCATTTTGAAGCTCAGATCCCCTACCAGACGTAGTGATCACAAATTAAGCTCCTTTTTGCGAAATTCTCAATATTAAGGGAGATATAAGCGTTTAAAGTTTTTCCCAAGATTCATCGAAATTTCAGAAATTTTTCCGGCACCCAGACCCCCCAACCTATATACCATTTTGAAGCTCAGATCCCCTACCAGACGTAGTGATCACAAATTAAGCTCCTTTTTGCGAAATTCTCAATATTAAGGGAGATATAAGCGTTTAAAGTTTTTCCCAAGATTCATCGAAATTTCAGAAATTTTTCCGGCACCCAGACCCCCCAACCTATATACCATTTTGAAGCTCAGATCCCCTACCAGACGTAGTGATCACAAATTAAGCTCCTTTTTGCGAAATTCTCAATATTAAGGGAGATATAAGCGTTTAAAGTTTTTCCCAAGATTCATCGAAATTTCAGAAATTTTTCCGGCACCCAGACCCCCCAACCTATATACCATTTTGAAGCTCAGATCCCCTACCAGACGTAGTGATCACAAATTAAGCTCCTTTTTGCGAAATTCTCAATATTAAGGGAGATATAAGCGTTTAAAGTTTTTCCCAAGATTCATCGAAATTTCAGAAATTTTTCCGGCACCCAGACCCCCCAACCTATATACCATTTTGAAGCTCAGATCCCCTACCAGACGTAGTGATCACAAATTAAGCTCCTTTTTGCGAAATTCTCAATATTAAGGGAGATATAAGCGTTTAAAGTTTTTCCCAAGATTCATCGAAATTTCAGAAATTTTTCCGGCACCCAGACCCCCCAACCTATATACCATTTTGAAGCTCAGATCCCCTACCAGACGTAGTGATCACAAATTAAGCTCCTTTTTGCGAAATTCTCAATATTAAGGGAGATATAAGCGTTTAAAGTTTTTCCCAAGATTCATCGAAATTTCAGAAATTTTTCCGGCACCCAGACCCCCCAACCTATATACCATTTTGAAGCTCAGATCCCCTACCAGACGTAGTGATCACAAATTAAGCTCCTTTTTGCGAAATTCTCAATATTAAGGGAGATATAAGCGTTTAAAGTTTTTCCCAAGATTCATCGAAATTTCAGAAATTTTTCCGGCACCCAGACCCCCCAACCTATATACCATTTTGAAGCTCAGATCCCCTACCAGACGTAGTGATCACAAATTAAGCTCCTTTTTGCGAAATTCTCAATATTAAGGGAGATATAAGCGTTTAAAGTTTTTCCCAAGATTCATCGAAATTTCAGAAATTTTTCCGGCACCCAGACCCCCCAACCTATATACCATTTTGAAGCTCAGATCCCCTACCAGACGTAGTGATCACAAATTAAGCTCCTTTTTGCGAAATTCTCAATATTAAGGGAGATATAAGCGTTTAAAGTTTTTCCCAAGATTCATCGAAATTTCAGAAATTTTTCCGGCACCCAGACCCCCCAACCTATATACCATTTTGAAGCTCAGATCCCCTACCAGACGTAGTGATCACAAATTAAGCTCCTTTTTGCGAAATTCTCAATATTAAGGGAGATATAAGCGTTTAAAGTTTTTCCCAAGATTCATCGAAATTTCAGAAATTTTTCCGGCACCCAGACCCCCCAACCTATATACCATTTTGAAGCTCAGATCCCCTACCAGACGTAGTGATCACAAATTAAGCTCCTTTTTGCGAAATTCTCAATATTAAGGGAGATATAAGCGTTTAAAGTTTTTCCCAAGATTCATCGAAATTTCAGAAATTTTTCCGGCACCCAGACCCCCCAACCTATATACCATTTTGAAGCTCAGATCCCCTACCAGACGTAGTGATCACAAATTAAGCTCCTTTTTGCGAAATTCTCAATATTAAGGGAGATATAAGCGTTTAAAGTTTTTCCCAAGATTCATCGAAATTTCAGAAATTTTTCCGGCACCCAGACCCCCCAACCTATATACCATTTTGAAGCTCAGATCCCCTACCAGACGTAGTGATCACAAATTAAGCTCCTTTTTGCGAAATTCTCAATATTAAGGGAGATATAAGCGTTTAAAGTTTTTCCCAAGATTCATCGAAATTTCAGAAATTTTTCCGGCACCCAGACCCCCCAACCTATATACCATTTTGAAGCTCAGATCCCCTACCAGACGTAGTGATCACAAATTAAGCTCCTTTTTGCGAAATTCTCAATATTAAGGGAGATATAAGCGTTTAAAGTTTTTCCCAAGATTCATCGAAATTTCAGAAATTTTTCCGGCACCCAGACCCCCCAACCTATATACCATTTTGAAGCTCAGATCCCCTACCAGACGTAGTGATCACAAATTAAGCTCCTTTTTGCGAAATTCTCAATATTAAGGGAGATATAAGCGTTTAAAGTTTTTCCCAAGATTCATCGAAATTTCAGAAATTTTTCCGGCACCCAGACCCCCCAACCTATATACCATTTTGAAGCTCAGATCCCCTACCAGACGTAGTGATCACAAATTAAGCTCCTTTTTGCGAAATTCTCAATATTAAGGGAGATATAAGCGTTTAAAGTTTTTCCCAAGATTCATCGAAATTTCAGAAATTTTTCCGGCACCCAGACCCCCCAACCTATATACCATTTTGAAGCTCAGATCCCCTACCAGACGTAGTGATCACAAATTAAGCTCCTTTTTGCGAAATTCTCAATATTAAGGGAGATATAAGCGTTTAAAGTTTTTCCCAAGATTCATCGAAATTTCAGAAATTTTTCCGGCACCCAGACCCCCCAACCTATATACCATTTTGAAGCTCAGATCCCCTACCAGACGTAGTGATCACAAATTAAGCTCCTTTTTGCGAAATTCTCAATATTAAGGGAGATATAAGCGTTTAAAGTTTTTCCCAAGATTCATCGAAATTTCAGAAATTTTTCCGGCACCCAGACCCCCCAACCTATATACCATTTTGAAGCTCAGATCCCCTACCAGACGTAGTGATCACAAATTAAGCTCCTTTTTGCGAAATTCTCAATATTAAGGGAGATATAAGCGTTTAAAGTTTTTCCCAAGATTCATCGAAATTTCAGAAATTTTTCCGGCACCCAGACCCCCCAACCTATATACCATTTTGAAGCTCAGATCCCCTACCAGACGTAGTGATCACAAATTAAGCTCCTTTTTGCGAAATTCTCAATATTAAGGGAGATATAAGCGTTTAAAGTTTTTCCCAAGATTCATCGAAATTTCAGAAATTTTTCCGGCACCCAGACCCCCCAACCTATATACCATTTTGAAGCTCAGATCCCCTACCAGACGTAGTGATCACAAATTAAGCTCCTTTTTGCGAAATTCTCAATATTAAGGGAGATATAAGCGTTTAAAGTTTTTCCCAAGATTCATCGAAATTTCAGAAATTTTTCCGGCACCCAGACCCCCCAACCTATATACCATTTTGAAGCTCAGATCCCCTACCAGACGTAGTGATCACAAATTAAGCTCCTTTTTGCGAAATTCTCAATATTAAGGGAGATATAAGCGTTTAAAGTTTTTCCCAAGATTCATCGAAATTTCAGAAATTTTTCCGGCACCCAGACCCCCCAACCTATATACCATTTTGAAGCTCAGATCCCCTACCAGACGTAGTGATCACAAATTAAGCTCCTTTTTGCGAAATTCTCAATATTAAGGGAGATATAAGCGTTTAAAGTTTTTCCCAAGATTCATCGAAATTTCAGAAATTTTTCCGGCACCCAGACCCCCCAACCTATATACCATTTTGAAGCTCAGATCCCCTACCAGACGTAGTGATCACAAATTAAGCTCCTTTTTGCGAAATTCTCAATATTAAGGGAGATATAAGCGTTTAAAGTTTTTCCCAAGATTCATCGAAATTTCAGAAATTTTTCCGGCACCCAGACCCCCCAACCTATATACCATTTTGAAGCTCAGATCCCCTACCAGACGTAGTGATCACAAATTAAGCTCCTTTTTGCGAAATTCTCAATATTAAGGGAGATATAAGCGTTTAAAGTTTTTCCCAAGATTCATCGAAATTTCAGAAATTTTTCCGGCACCCAGACCCCCCAACCTATATACCATTTTGAAGCTCAGATCCCCTACCAGACGTAGTGATCACAAATTAAGCTCCTTTTTGCGAAATTCTCAATATTAAGGGAGATATAAGCGTTTAAAGTTTTTCCCAAGATTCATCGAAATTTCAGAAATTTTTCCGGCACCCAGACCCCCCAACCTATATACCATTTTGAAGCTCAGATCCCCTACCAGACGTAGTGATCACAAATTAAGCTCCTTTTTGCGAAATTCTCAATATTAAGGGAGATATAAGCGTTTAAAGTTTTTCCCAAGATTCATCGAAATTTCAGAAATTTTTCCGGCACCCAGACCCCCCAACCTATATACCATTTTGAAGCTCAGATCCCCTACCAGACGTAGTGATCACAAATTAAGCTCCTTTTTGCGAAATTCTCAATATTAAGGGAGATATAAGCGTTTAAAGTTTTTCCCAAGATTCATCGAAATTTCAGAAATTTTTCCGGCACCCAGACCCCCCAACCTATATACCATTTTGAAGCTCAGATCCCCTACCAGACGTAGTGATCACAAATTAAGCTCCTTTTTGCGAAATTCTCAATATTAAGGGAGATATAAGCGTTTAAAGTTTTTCCCAAGATTCATCGAAATTTCAGAAATTTTTCCGGCACCCAGACCCCCCAACCTATATACCATTTTGAAGCTCAGATCCCCTACCAGACGTAGTGATCACAAATTAAGCTCCTTTTTGCGAAATTCTCAATATTAAGGGAGATATAAGCGTTTAAAGTTTTTCCCAAGATTCATCGAAATTTCAGAAATTTTTCCGGCACCCAGACCCCCCAACCTATATACCATTTTGAAGCTCAGATCCCCTACCAGACGTAGTGATCACAAATTAAGCTCCTTTTTGCGAAATTCTCAATATTAAGGGAGATATAAGCGTTTAAAGTTTTTCCCAAGATTCATCGAAATTTCAGAAATTTTTCCGGCACCCAGACCCCCCAACCTATATACCATTTTGAAGCTCAGATCCCCTACCAGACGTAGTGATCACAAATTAAGCTCCTTTTTGCGAAATTCTCAATATTAAGGGAGATATAAGCGTTTAAAGTTTTTCCCAAGATTCATCGAAATTTCAGAAATTTTTCCGGCACCCAGACCCCCCAACCTATATACCATTTTGAAGCTCAGATCCCCTACCAGACGTAGTGATCACAAATTAAGCTCCTTTTTGCGAAATTCTCAATATTAAGGGAGATATAAGCGTTTAAAGTTTTTCCCAAGATTCATCGAAATTTCAGAAATTTTTCCGGCACCCAGACCCCCCAACCTATATACCATTTTGAAGCTCAGATCCCCTACCAGACGTAGTGATCACAAATTAAGCTCCTTTTTGCGAAATTCTCAATATTAAGGGAGATATAAGCGTTTAAAGTTTTTCCCAAGATTCATCGAAATTTCAGAAATTTTTCCGGCACCCAGACCCCCCAACCTATATACCATTTTGAAGCTCAGATCCCCTACCAGACGTAGTGATCACAAATTAAGCTCCTTTTTGCGAAATTCTCAATATTAAGGGAGATATAAGCGTTTAAAGTTTTTCCCAAGATTCATCGAAATTTCAGAAATTTTTCCGGCACCCAGACCCCCCAACCTATATACCATTTTGAAGCTCAGATCCCCTACCAGACGTAGTGATCACAAATTAAGCTCCTTTTTGCGAAATTCTCAATATTAAGGGAGATATAAGCGTTTAAAGTTTTTCCCAAGATTCATCGAAATTTCAGAAATTTTTCCGGCACCCAGACCCCCCAACCTATATACCATTTTGAAGCTCAGATCCCCTACCAGACGTAGTGATCACAAATTAAGCTCCTTTTTGCGAAATTCTCAATATTAAGGGAGATATAAGCGTTTAAAGTTTTTCCCAAGATTCATCGAAATTTCAGAAATTTTTCCGGCACCCAGACCCCCCAACCTATATACCATTTTGAAGCTCAGATCCCCTACCAGACGTAGTGATCACAAATTAAGCTCCTTTTTGCGAAATTCTCAATATTAAGGGAGATATAAGCGTTTAAAGTTTTTCCCAAGATTCATCGAAATTTCAGAAATTTTTCCGGCACCCAGACCCCCCAACCTATATACCATTTTGAAGCTCAGATCCCCTACCAGACGTAGTGATCACAAATTAAGCTCCTTTTTGCGAAATTCTCAATATTAAGGGAGATATAAGCGTTTAAAGTTTTTCCCAAGATTCATCGAAATTTCAGAAATTTTTCCGGCACCCAGACCCCCCAACCTATATACCATTTTGAAGCTCAGATCCCCTACCAGACGTAGTGATCACAAATTAAGCTCCTTTTTGCGAAATTCTCAATATTAAGGGAGATATAAGCGTTTAAAGTTTTTCCCAAGATTCATCGAAATTTCAGAAATTTTTCCGGCACCCAGACCCCCCAACCTATATACCATTTTGAAGCTCAGATCCCCTACCAGACGTAGTGATCACAAATTAAGCTCCTTTTTGCGAAATTCTCAATATTAAGGGAGATATAAGCGTTTAAAGTTTTTCCCAAGATTCATCGAAATTTCAGAAATTTTTCCGGCACCCAGACCCCCCAACCTATATACCATTTTGAAGCTCAGATCCCCTACCAGACGTAGTGATCACAAATTAAGCTCCTTTTTGCGAAATTCTCAATATTAAGGGAGATATAAGCGTTTAAAGTTTTTCCCAAGATTCATCGAAATTTCAGAAATTTTTCCGGCACCCAGACCCCCCAACCTATATACCATTTTGAAGCTCAGATCCCCTACCAGACGTAGTGATCACAAATTAAGCTCCTTTTTGCGAAATTCTCAATATTAAGGGAGATATAAGCGTTTAAAGTTTTTCCCAAGATTCATCGAAATTTCAGAAATTTTTCCGGCACCCAGACCCCCCAACCTATATACCATTTTGAAGCTCAGATCCCCTACCAGACGTAGTGATCACAAATTAAGCTCCTTTTTGCGAAATTCTCAATATTAAGGGAGATATAAGCGTTTAAAGTTTTTCCCAAGATTCATCGAAATTTCAGAAATTTTTCCGGCACCCAGACCCCCCAACCTATATACCATTTTGAAGCTCAGATCCCCTACCAGACGTAGTGATCACAAATTAAGCTCCTTTTTGCGAAATTCTCAATATTAAGGGAGATATAAGCGTTTAAAGTTTTTCCCAAGATTCATCGAAATTTCAGAAATTTTTCCGGCACCCAGACCCCCCAACCTATATACCATTTTGAAGCTCAGATCCCCTACCAGACGTAGTGATCACAAATTAAGCTCCTTTTTGCGAAATTCTCAATATTAAGGGAGATATAAGCGTTTAAAGTTTTTCCCAAGATTCATCGAAATTTCAGAAATTTTTCCGGCACCCAGACCCCCCAACCTATATACCATTTTGAAGCTCAGATCCCCTACCAGACGTAGTGATCACAAATTAAGCTCCTTTTTGCGAAATTCTCAATATTAAGGGAGATATAAGCGTTTAAAGTTTTTCCCAAGATTCATCGAAATTTCAGAAATTTTTCCGGCACCCAGACCCCCCAACCTATATACCATTTTGAAGCTCAGATCCCCTACCAGACGTAGTGATCACAAATTAAGCTCCTTTTTGCGAAATTCTCAATATTAAGGGAGATATAAGCGTTTAAAGTTTTTCCCAAGATTCATCGAAATTTCAGAAATTTTTCCGGCACCCAGACCCCCCAACCTATATACCATTTTGAAGCTCAGATCCCCTACCAGACGTAGTGATCACAAATTAAGCTCCTTTTTGCGAAATTCTCAATATTAAGGGAGATATAAGCGTTTAAAGTTTTTCCCAAGATTCATCGAAATTTCAGAAATTTTTCCGGCACCCAGACCCCCCAACCTATATACCATTTTGAAGCTCAGATCCCCTACCAGACGTAGTGATCACAAATTAAGCTCCTTTTTGCGAAATTCTCAATATTAAGGGAGATATAAGCGTTTAAAGTTTTTCCCAAGATTCATCGAAATTTCAGAAATTTTTCCGGCACCCAGACCCCCCAACCTATATACCATTTTGAAGCTCAGATCCCCTACCAGACGTAGTGATCACAAATTAAGCTCCTTTTTGCGAAATTCTCAATATTAAGGGAGATATAAGCGTTTAAAGTTTTTCCCAAGATTCATCGAAATTTCAGAAATTTTTCCGGCACCCAGACCCCCCAACCTATATACCATTTTGAAGCTCAGATCCCCTACCAGACGTAGTGATCACAAATTAAGCTCCTTTTTGCGAAATTCTCAATATTAAGGGAGATATAAGCGTTTAAAGTTTTTCCCAAGATTCATCGAAATTTCAGAAATTTTTCCGGCACCCAGACCCCCCAACCTATATACCATTTTGAAGCTCAGATCCCCTACCAGACGTATAGTGATCACAAATTAAGCTCCTTTTTGCGAAATTCTCAATATTAAGGGAGATATAAGCGTTTAAAGTTTTTCCCAAGATTCATCGAAATTTCAGAAATTTTTCCGGCACCCAGACCCCCCAACCTATATACCATTTTGAAGCTCAGATCCCCTACCAGACGTAGTGATCACAAATTAAGCTCCTTTTTGCGAAATTCTCAATATTAAGGGAGATATAAGCGTTTAAAGTTTTTCCCAAGATTCATCGAAATTTCAGAAATTTTTCCGGCACCCAGACCCCCCAACCTATATACCATTTTGAAGCTCAGATCCCCTACCAGACGTAGTGATCACAAATTAAGCTCCTTTTTGCGAAATTCTCAATATTAAGGGAGATATAAGCGTTTAAAGTTTTTCCCAAGATTCATCGAAATTTCAGAAATTTTTCCGGCACCCAGACCCCCCAACCTATATACCATTTTGAAGCTCAGATCCCCTACCAGACGTAGTGATCACAAATTAAGCTCCTTTTTGCGAAATTCTCAATATTAAGGGAGATATAAGCGTTTAAAGTTTTTCCCAAGATTCATCGAAATTTCAGAAATTTTTCCGGCACCCAGACCCCCCAACCTATATACCATTTTGAAGCTCAGATCCCCTACCAGACGTAGTGATCACAAATTAAGCTCCTTTTTGCGAAATTCTCAATATTAAGGGAGATATAAGCGTTTAAAGTTTTTCCCAAGATTCATCGAAATTTCAGAAATTTTTCCGGCACCCAGACCCCCCAACCTATATACCATTTTGAAGCTCAGATCCCCTACCAGACGTAGTGATCACAAATTAAGCTCCTTTTTGCGAAATTCTCAATATTAAGGGAGATATAAGCGTTTAAAGTTTTTCCCAAGATTCATCGAAATTTCAGAAATTTTTCCGGCACCCAGACCCCCCAACCTATATACCATTTTGAAGCTCAGATCCCCTACCAGACGTAGTGATCACAAATTAAGCTCCTTTTTGCGAAATTCTCAATATTAAGGGAGATATAAGCGTTTAAAGTTTTTCCCAAGATTCATCGAAATTTCAGAAATTTTTCCGGCACCCAGACCCCCCAACCTATATACCATTTTGAAGCTCAGATCCTCTACCAAACATAGTGATCACAAATTAAGCTCCTTTTTGCGAAATTCTCAATATTAAGGGAGATATAAGCGTTTAAAGTTTTTCCCAAGATTCATCGAAATCTCAGAAATTTTTCCGGCACCCAGACCCCCCAACCTATATACCATTTTGAAGCTCAGATCCCCTACCAGACGTAGTGATCACAAATTAAGCTCCTTTTTGCGAAATTCTCAATATTAAGGGAGATATAAGCGTTTAAAGTTTTTCCCAAGATTCATCGAAATTTCAGAAATTTTTCCGGCACCCAGACCCCCCAACCTATATATAAGCGTTTAAAGTTTTTCCCAAGATTCATCGAAATTTCAGAAATTTTTCCGGCACCCAGACCCCCCAACCTATATACCATTTTGAAGCTCAGATCCTCTACCAAACATAGTGATCACAAATTAAGCTCCTTTTTGCGAAATTCTCAATATTAAGGGAGATATAAGCGTTTAAAGTTTTTCCCAAGATTCATCGAAATTTCAGAAATTTTTCCGGCACCCAGACCCCCCAACCTATATACCATTTTGAAGCTCAGATCCCCTACCAGACGTAGTGATCACAAATTAAGCTCCTTTTTGCGAAATTCTCAATATTAAGGGAGATATAAGCGTTTAAAGTTTTTCCCAAGATTCATCGAAATTTCAGAAATTTTTCCGGCACCCAGACCCCCCAACCTATACACCATTTTGAAGCTCAGATCCCCTACCAGACGTAGTGATCACAAATTAAGCTCCTTTTTGCGAAATTCTCAATATTAAGGGAGATATAAGCGTTTAAAGTTTTTCCCAAGATTCATCGAAATTTCAGAAATTTTTCCGGCACCCAGACCCCCCAACCTATATACCATTTTGAAGCTCAGATCCTCTACCAAACGTAGTGATCACAAATTAAGCTCCTTTTTGCGAAATTCTCAATATTAAGGGAGATATAAGCGTTTAAAGTTTTTCCCAAGATTCATCGAAATTTCAGAAATTTTTCCGGCAACCAGACCCCCCAACCTATATACCGATTTTGAAGCTCAGATCCCCTACCAAACGTAGTGATCACAAATTAAGCTCCTTTTTGCGAAATTCTCAATATTAAGGGAGATATAAGCGTTTAAAGTTTTTCCCAAGATTCATCGAAATTTCAGAAATTTTTCCGGCACCCAGACCCCCCAACCTATATACGATTTTGAAGCTCAGATCCCCTACCAAACGTAGTGATCACAAATTAAGCTCCTTTTTGCGAAATTCTCAATATTAAGGGAGATATAAGCGTTTAAAGTTTTTCCCAAGATTCATCGAAATTTCAGAAATTTTTCCGGCACCCAGACCCCCCAACCTATATACCATTTTGAAGCTCAGATCCTCTACCAAACGTAGTGATCACAAATTAAGCTCCTTTTTGCGAAATTCTCAATATTAAGGGAGATATAAGCGTTTAAAGTTTTTCCCAAGATTCATCGAAATTTCAGAAATTTTTCCGGCAACCAGACCCCCCAACCTATATACGATTTTGAAGCTCAGATCCCCTACCAAACGTAGTGATCACAAATTAAGCTCCTTTTTGCGAAATTCTCAATATTAAGGGAGATATAAGCGTTTAAAGTTTTTCCCAAGATTCATCGAAATTTCAGAAATTTTTCCGGCACCTAGACCCCCCAACCTATATACCATTTTGAAGCTCAGATCCTCTACCAAACGTAGTGATCACAAATTAAGCTCCTTTTTGCGAAATTCTCAATATTAAGGGAGATATAAGCGTTTAAAGTTTTTCCCAAGATTCATCGAAATTTCAGAAATTTTTCCGGCACCCAGACCCCCCAACCTATATACCGATTTTGAAGCTCAGATCCCCTACCAAACGTAGTGATCACAAATTAAGCTCCTTTTTGCGAAATTCTCAATATTAAGGGAGATATAAGCGTTTAAAGTTTTTCCCAAGATTCATCGAAATTTCAGAAATTTT
This sequence comes from Hermetia illucens, assembly GCF_905115235.1. NCBI lineage: Eukaryota > Metazoa > Arthropoda > Insecta > Diptera > Stratiomyidae > Hermetia > Hermetia illucens. The sequence goes on from NC_051852.1 coordinate 11,373,995, forward strand.
TCCGGCACCCAGACCCCCCAACCTATATACGATTTTGAAGCTCAGATCCCCTACCAGACGTAGTGATCACAAATTAAGCTCCTTTTTGCGAAATTCTCAATATTAAGGGAGATATAAGCGTTTAAAGTTTTTCCCAAGATTCATCGAAATTTCAGAAATTTTTCCGGCACCCAGACCCCCCAACCTATATACAATTTTGAAGCCCAGATCCCCTACCAGACGTAGTGATCACAAATTAAGCTCCTTTTTGCGAAATTCTCAATATTAAGGGAGATATAAGCGTTTAAAGTTTTTCCCAAGATTCATCGAAATTTCAGAAATTTTTCCGGCACCCAGACCCCCCAACCTATACACCATTTTGAAGCTCAGATCCCCTACCAGACGTAGTGATCACAAATTAAGCTCCTTTTTGCGAAATTCTCAATATTAAGGGAGATATAAGCGTTTAAAGTTTTTCCCAAGATTCATCGAAATTTCAGAAATTTTTCCGGCACCCAGACCCCCCAACCTATATACCATTTTGAAGCTCAGATCCTCTACCAAACATAGTGATCACAAATTAAGCTCCTTTTTGCGAAATTCTCAATATTAAGGGAGATATAAGCGTTTAAAGTTTTTCCCAAGATTCATCGAAATTTCAGAAATTTTTCCGGCACCCAGACCCCCCAACCTATACACCATTTTGAAGCTCAGATCCCCTACCAGACGTAGTGATCACAAATTAAGCTCCTTTTTGCGAAATTCTCAATATTAAGGGAGATATAAGCGTTTAAAGTTTTTCCCAAGATTCATCGAAATTTCAGAAATTTTTCCGGCACCCAGACCCCCCAACCTATATACGATTTTGAAGCTCAGATCCCCTACCAAACATAGTGATCACAAATTAAGCTCCTTTTTGCGAAATTCTCAATATTAAGGGAGATATAAGCGTTTAAAGTTTTTCCCAAGATTCATCGAAATTTCAGAAATTTTTCCGGCACCCAGACCCCCCAACCTATATACCATTTTGAAGCTCAGATCCTCTACCAAACGTAGTGATCACAAATTAAGCTCCTTTTTGCGAAATTCTCAATATTAAGGGAGATATAAGCGTTTAAAGTTTTTCCCAAGATTCATCGAAATTTCAGAAATTTTTCCGGCACCCAGACCCCCCAACCTATATACGATTTTGAAGCTCAGATCCCCTACCAGACGTAGTAATCACAAATTAAGCTCCTTTTTGCGAAATTCTCAATATTAAGGGAGATATAAGCGTTTAAAGTTTTTCCCAAGATTCATCGAAATTTCAGAAATTTTTCCGGCACCCAGACCCCCCAACCTATACACCATTTTGAAGCTCAGATCCCCTACCAGACGTAGTGATCACAAATTAAGCTCCTTTTTGCGAAATTCTCAATATTAAGGGAGATATAAGCGTTTAAAGTTTTTCCCAAGATTCATCGAAATTTCAGAAATTTTTCCGGCACCCAGACCCCCCAACCTATATACCATTTTGAAGCTCAGATCCCCTACCAAACATAGTGATCACAAATTAAGCTCCTTTTTGCGAAATTCTCAATATTAAGGGAGATATAAGCGTTTAAAGTTTTTCCCAAGATTCATCGAAATTTCAGAAATTTTTCCGGCACCCAGACCCCCCAACCTATATACCATTTTGAAGCTCAGATCCTCTACCAAACATAGTGATCACAAATTAAGCTCCTTTTTGCGAAATTCTCAATATTAAGGGAGATATAAGCGTTTAAAGTTTTTCCCAAGATTCATCGAAATTTCAGAAATTTTTCCGGCACCCAGACCCCCCAACCTATACACCATTTTGAAGCTCAGATCCCCTACCAGACGTAGTGATCACAAATTAAGCTCCTTTTTGCGAAATTCTCAATATTAAGGGAGATATAAGCGTTTAAAGTTTTTCCCAAGATTCATCGAAATTTCAGAAATTTTTCCGGCACCCAGACCCCCCAACCTATATACGATTTTGAAGCTCAGATCCCCTACCAAACATAGTGATCACAAATTAAGCTCCTTTTTGCGAAATTCTCAATATTAAGGGAGATATAAGCGTTTAAAGTTTTTCCCAAGATTCATCGAAATTTCAGAAATTTTTCCGGCACCCAGACCCCCCAACCTATATACCATTTTGAAGCTCAGATCCTCTACCAAACGTAGTGATCACAAATTAAGCTCCTTTTTGCGAAATTCTCAATATTAAGGGAGATATAAGCGTTTAAAGTTTTTCCCAAGATTCATCGAAATTTCAGAAATTTTTCCGGCACCCAGACCCCCCAACCTATATACGATTTTGAAGCTCAGATCCCCTACCAGACGTAGTAATCACAAATTAAGCTCCTTTTTGCGAAATTCTCAATATTAAGGGAGATATAAGCGTTTAAAGTTTTTCCCAAGATTCATCGAAATTTCAGAAATTTTTCCGGCACCCAGACCCCCCAACCTATACACCATTTTGAAGCTCAGATCCCCTACCAGACGTAGTGATCACAAATTAAGCTCCTTTTTGCGAAATTCTCAATATTAAGGGAGATATAAGCGTTTAAAGTTTTTCCCAAGATTCATCGAAATTTCAGAAATTTTTCCGGCACCCAGACCCCCCAACCTATATACCATTTTGAAGCTCAGATCCCCTACCAAACATAGTGATCACAAATTAAGCTCCTTTTTGCGAAATTCTCAATATTAAGGGAGATATAAGCGTTTAAAGTTTTTCCCAAGATTCATCGAAATTTCAGAAATTTTTCCGGCACCCAGACCCCCCAACCTATATACCATTTTGAAGCTCAGATCCTCTACCAAACATAGTGATCACAAATTAAGCTCCTTTTTGCGAAATTCTCAATATTAAGGGAGATATAAGCGTTTAAAGTTTTTCCCAAGATTCATCGAAATTTCAGAAATTTTTCCGGCACCCAGACCCCCCAACCTATACACCATTTTGAAGCTCAGATCCCCTACCAGACGTAGTGATCACAAATTAAGCTCCTTTTTGCGAAATTCTCAATATTAAGGGAGATATAAGCGTTTAAAGTTTTTCCCAAGATTCATCGAAATTTCAGAAATTTTTCCGGCACCCAGACCCCCCAACCTATATACCATTTTGAAGCTCAGATCCCCTACCAAACATAGTGATCACAAATTAAGCTCCTTTTTGCGAAATTCTCAATATTAAGGGAGATATAAGCGTTTAAAGTTTTTCCCAAGATTCATCGAAATTTCAGAAATTTTTCCGGCACCCAGACCCCCCAACCTATATACCATTTTGAAGCTCAGATCCTCTACCAAACATAGTGATCACAAATTAAGCTCCTTTTTGCGAAATTCTCAATATTAAGGGAGATATAAGCGTTTAAAGTTTTTCCCAAGATTCATCGAAATTTCAGAAATTTTTCCGGCACCCAGACCCCCCAACCTATATACCATTTTGAAGCTCAGATCCTCTACCAAACATAGTGATCACAAATTAAGCTCCTTTTTGCGAAATTCTCAATATTAAGGGAGATATAAGCGTTTAAAGTTTTTCCCAAGATTCATCGAAATTTCAGAAATTTTTCCGGCACCCAGACCCCCCAACCTATATAGCTGTAATATTAAGCGTTGGATGGCAGGATCGCCATGTAATATTAATGTTGGATCGCCATGTGGTGATAATTTACGAGAGGCAGGATTGTAGAGTAATGATTTGTGCGGGCTAACAGGATCGTATTTCAAAGTGGAGCCGTCTGAGTTATCCTCAGATGATGGCAAGGAGCTAACGAAAGAGTTCAATTAATAAGAAGGGAACACAAGGAATTAGAATTCCTTACCTAACGAAGCGGTGGGACCGCAGATATGATGGCAATATGTCCATCCCTGAACACTTGCCGTGGTTGCTAATTTGGATCTTAAGTTCTTTACTTATGCCGCGAGGATACGGCATGCAGAAATAAACCGCATGAAGTCAGAATCAATAAGAACGTATATTGTAACTTTTCATTCTCTTTTATACAATTTCTTAAACCTAAAATAACACTAAATCTACTAACAACAATATTGACCTAATTGGTTCGAAAGTAATTCAACACCAAATTACTTCGAACACTGCACTCACTAATAATTCACATGAGGCGCGTGCTCTCAAATCTCACATTTCATTCCGTGTGCATATGCATTACTCATATCCATGTGCACACATTTTATTCGAGCTAGAAATGCATGCAAGAAATGCAATGCATGTGATTTATTCACACTGGCGTTTTTTAGAATATTTATTTCTAGGTCGTATCGAGTTCAAGTACCTTGGGATGGTATCTTGTAAAGTTTTGTTTACTCGATTACGTAATTTATTGTTTTGATGATGACGCGGGTTGGAATGAATGTTTACGATTTGATAGCTTACAGTGCACGGTAATAATATTGCGATAGTTTGTAGTACAGTACACTACACCTCTACCCTTTTTTGATTCGGTTTATAGGTGTTGCATTTAAAACGAATCATGAAATACATTTCATATATGAATATCTTATGTGTTAAATTTATGTTATATACATATAATTTTAATATATCCTTATGTAGGTATATATTATGTTCCAAATTTGTACTTTATATTTTATTATATAATTTTAGTCTATCCTTATGTATGGATTTCAAATTTCCTGATATATCAATTAAAGTGTTGCATTTGTCAACTTCTACTACAGTGTATGGACCTTTGTAAGGGGGTTGATGTTTTTTCCTACTTTCATTTTTGACTAATACTTGATCTCCGATTTTTATGTTCAAGGGATTTATATAATTTTGTTTGTTTGTCCTTTTTATTTTGACATTTTCAATAATTTTACGCGCTTTAGTTATTGACATTTTCAACCTAACTTTTAGTTCGTTGGCATAATTGTCTAAATTATATACTGGGTTGTTATCTTCCAATATGTCATTTGGAAGGCATGGTAGTTTTCCGAAAATTAATTCATATGGAGTGTAGTTAGTATCTATATTTGGGGTGGTGTTATACGCAAATGTATAATATGGTACCCATTTATCCCATTGGTTATCATCTGCGAAAGAACACATGTATTCATTTAGTACTCGGTGGTTTCTTTCAACTGTTCCTAAAGTTTGGTGATGATACGGGGTAGAAAATATTTGTTTTATTTTGAGCAATGCACATATGTCGCTCATTAGCTTATTAGTAAATTCGGTTCCTAGATCCGATTTAAGTGTTTTAAAATGTCCATACTTTAGTATAAATTCATTAACTATGCCTAAAGCTATAGTGTTTGCTTCTTTATTCTCTAGTGGGAATGCTACAACAAATTTTGTTAATTCACATTGCAGGGTTAATATGTATCTATATCCATTCGAGATTTTTAATGGACCTACTGTATCTATTTGTACAGTTTCGAAACTTGTTGATGGAGTGTCAGTTTTAATCATTTTTTCTTTAGTATGCCTAACTTGTTTGTTTATCTGGCATGCTGTGCAATTTCTTATGTGGGATTTAATCATATTGTTCATATTTTTCCAACAATATCGTTGTTTTAACTTCAACAAAGTTTTACGAATCCCTAAATGTCCTCCGTGGGGTGAGTTATGATATTCCTCTATTAGCTTTGTCTGTTCATTTGCATTAGTTATTATTGTGGGTGGCTTGTATATTATTATCTTTAATTTTGTACGCGTACTTTCTTTTTGTTGCAACTTATTAAATATTCTTTTAAATATTTGTTTGTCTATAGACTTAAATATGACATCTTTATCAGATAATGAGAGTTCATATATGTTATTATGTTCCGCGAATTTTAATAGTTTCTCCATAATCAAAACGTATTTTGAATGTGGATTATCACTATTCTTCTCATTATTTGTGCCATATCTGGTATTATTTTCCATTGGTCGCTTATCATTGATGGAAACGGATTTCTCATCAGATTTATCGCTATAATGTACTACTACCATTTTATTTGTACGTACGATATTAATTTTATCATTTTCATGATTTTTATTGTTTTCACTGCGCAGGATAAATTTTAATTTTGTTACACCGGTGATGTCGGATAAGCTGGTGCAATCCCAACAATAGAGTTGATCAGATTCTATTTTTGTGTGGGTGCCCTTATTACAGACTTCTGGTTTGTTATCCTTTTGATTTTTTGCCATTCCCCTTGTAATTGCTAATAACTTGCGTTTCGCATTAATGTCTATTTCTGGAGGTACCATTGCTTTTAAGGAGTCAGAATCTAGTTCGATTCTTGACAAGGCATCAGCATTCGTATTCATGCTGCCTTTTTTGTATACGATCGTGAAATCATAATCAGATAGGTCGACTCTAATTCGAGTAAGTTTGGATGAAGGGTTTTTATGGGTGAATAAAGAAACTAATGGTCTGTGATCTGTCACGACTATGAATTTCCGTCCATATAGATACGGTCTAAAAAAATTTATTCCCCAGTGTATAGCTAAAAGTTCTTTTTCGATAACAGGTTTGTTGATATCGTGTTTAGCTAGTGATTTGCTTGCGTATGAAATGGGTAAATCGTTGCCAATTTCGCCTTGAGATAATACTGCACCTAGAGCGTAGTTTGATGCATCCGTAGTTAAGATAAATGGTTTGTCAAAATCTGGGTATTGGAGAATTGGTGGTTCTATCAATTTGTTTTTTAATGTTTCGTATGCTTTTTGACATTGGTCTGTCCAATTAAAGGTAACATTTTTTTTTAATAATGAATTTAAACTTTTAGCGATTTCGGCAAAATTCGGAATAAAACGCCTATAGTAGTTGCAGAATGCTACAAATCTACGTACTTCATCGGCATTTTTTGGAATTGGATAGTTTCTAATTGTTTTGTATTTTGATGGGTCGGTCTTGATTCCCTCATCGGTTATTAGATGACCGAGATATACAACTTCCGATTTCAAAAATTGACATTTACTTGGGTTTAATTTCAAATTGTGCCGTCGTAGTCTTTGTAATACTTTGCAGAGGTTGGTATTGTGATGTTTAATACTGCATCCAAAGACAATAATGTCATCGACATACAGAAATGCTTCATGACTTAAGCCACTTAAAGCTATAGTAAGCATACGCTGAAAGCTGTTGGATGATATCTTCAATCCAAATGGCAATCTTTTAAATTGATAGTGACCGTCGTTGGTCGAAAATGCTGTTAATGGCCTAGACTCTTTCTGAAGTTCAATCTGGTGGAAAGAGCTGGTCATGTCCAAAGTTGAGAAATACTTTGCTCTACCAAGCTTATCTAGAACGTCTTCTAGTCTTGTCAAGGGAAATTTGTCATTGACAATTTTGTCGTTCAGTCTCCGAAAATCTACTACAAGTCGCCATTTTGACTTGCCATCTGTACTTTTTTTTGGTACAACTAACAGTGGTGAATTATATGGACTTATAGATGGTTCAATAATGTCACTTGTTTCCAAGTCTTTTACTTGTTGTAAGATTTCGGTGTTTTGGGCTTGAGGTAGTCTATAATTTTTTATGTAGACTGGGTTGTTGTCTATAGTCCTTAGTCTTTGTTTATAAAAATTATTTGTGGAAAGTTTCTCTCCTTCCAAGTGAAATACATCTTGATATTCTCTAATTATCTCTAGCAAGCTAATCATTGCGGGTTGATCTAAATTGTCTTTATTTATTAGTTCCAAAATTTTTTTGTATCTAGTTTCATTGTATGTTTGTTTCTCTCCTCTGAAGATGTTATAGTTATCTAATGGTTCGGTTTTAACATTAAAGTGTTTGATAACAACATCTTCGTCGGTGGTGTTGAGAAATTTTATGTGTTGGACACCTTTTACAGGTATGATTGTATTTGCAATAAAAACACCTTTTTGTATTTCTGTGTTCAACACTATACTGTCTTCATCCACATTTATATTGACTGGAACTATCATTTCAGTTCTAGCAGATATGTTGACCTTTGAATAATCGTACTTTTTTGTGTCCATAGGTAACACAATTTCTTCATCGTTTACATTGAAGGTAATTGTAAACGTTTCATAATCAATTTTGCACATGAAACTGACCATCAAATCTCTACCGATAATACCATCCGTATTTATCGGGAAGTTACTGTCCACAATGTGGAATGATTCCCTGATTTGTTGATCCCCAATTAATAGATCTAGACAAGAAGTTCCTAACGATGTAGTAACTTCTTGTGTTATACCAGTGAGTTTAATTCTATTCTCACTATCTATTCTATATTCTAAGTTCCTACTAACATTATTTTTACATATAGACACGTCCGCACCTGTGTCTATTAGGAACGATAGATGCCTCTTTGCATCGTAACTGTATATTTTAATGAAATTAGTACAGTTACCACTAATATTGAAAATATTATTTACATATTTATTTCCGGGAGGTTCTGTGTATCCTCTCCGGAACCTATTACGTTTCCCTGGTTCGTGGTAATATGTACGTTCCGTCTGTCATTATAGTTGTTTTTATTTCTATGGTTTCTATTACTGTTACTGTTTCTATGGTTATTATAACCATCATTATTATTATTATTGCGGTTATTGTTATTGTAGCTGTAGTTATTATTTCCACTATTGCTACGGTTATTTTGTCAGTTATTATTTTTATTATAACCATTTTTATAATTATCATTTGGTTTTTGATTTTTCCTTTTACCTCTCCAGTTGCCTTTAATGTGCAACATGTTGGATGTGGCCTGTAGCTCTACATTCTCCAATTCTTGTGCTAAAGATACAGCATCAGAAAAGGTTGTAGGTCTTGCTGAAAATACAGTACTTTTGAGCTGATCATTTAATCCCTTTTTAAAGATGGTTAACGCGTATGTCTCGTTCATGCGCGTGATGACCTTTTTTTCGCTCAAAGTCGCTTGGTTACCCAATTCTTGAATCTGAAGTTGATTCAACTCATCAACTAGAGACAAAATTTTGTCTTTGTATACCGTGACGCCTGATTTATTTTGGTAAGTGCTGTTTAGCACTGAATGTATTTGCGGGATTGTTCGGTTATTTTTATATTTCCCTAGCAATTCGGATTTTAAGGAATTAAAATCTGTTATGGAGGCGTTACATAATGATAATCTAACAGTGGCACTGAGTTTCACATTAGTGACGAAGTTTATCAGTGTTGTCTTCCCTGTTGTTGCTAGTGTCGTATATAGTAGTTCGACAATTGTAAGGAATGGTTCTAGTTCCTTATACTTTCCATCAAAGATTGGAATTATCTTTATTGCTGTTTCTAAATTGAAATCAGCCATGATGAAATTTTCTTGTAGATTTGGCAAACTGGTTTCTAACTCTTCGGTTATACCGTCTTGTTGGATATCTTCCACTGAATATCCTTGTTTACCTAGCTGTAGCCAAATGTGTCCTTCGAGAATTGCAGTTTCAGCTTTAAATTTGATTTTTAGGTCTAGTAATTTCGAATCCTCTACAGTTATACCTTTCAAAATTTGGTTGAATTTTTGTTTTCTTAATTTTAGTTCATTCAATTTAGTGAGCAATGTCTCAAAAGTATATAGAGCTCTTGAACTTTTCTTTAAATTACTTAAGACTTTGCTATTTTCACTTATTAATTCCTCTAAAAGATCCATACAGTGAAAGTGTTAACCTTATAACCCTTTTTTTGAAGAGAAGATGGGAAAATAAGTGGAACCAACAGATTTGAATGTGAAAGTAGTGGATTAGACTTCAATTGATCTATTTAATTTTTTCACAACATATTTTTTGTTGTACTTATTGAACATATACAAAACTAAAATAATTACTATAAATATAGCTGATGTTGTAATGGTCTGCTTATATTCTTCCATGATGGTCTGTTCCTGAATTGAGCATTGGTTGCCCATTTCATCGAAGCTCATATAATTTCTGCTTCAGCAGTTTCTTTTGATCACCGACTGAGATTCTCAATAGTCGGTGAAGTTCTGCTCGCTCTCTTTTGAGACGAGTCTTTCTACCGCCTCTGGGTTTCCTCTTCTTTGTTATGGAAATATTGACTGCAGACGTCTTGGCTTCCTTTGTTTGGTTGTACTTTCCAATATATTTTCCGATATCCCTTGGCTTTGGTCCTCTAGGATCGTAAGTGCCAATTTTTGTGGGTATGTACACGGGTGGCTTTTCCGTGGTTGTTGCCTGGGGTATGTATTCTTCAAGCCTATGGAAAAGTGCATCAATGGTTGCGATGTCCTCTGGGCTGAAAATCCTCAGTTCGTCCGTTTTGGTGTCGGTTGGGGTGACTTCCGGATCGCAAGTTGCGGGGTCGCAGTTCACCGTCGCAGGAACATGAGTTGCAGGGCCGATAGTTGGAATAACGCAGTCCCGTGGTTCGATAGTCGCAGGATCGCCATGTAATATTAAGCGTTGGATGGCAGGATCGCCATGTAATATTAATGTTGGATCGCCATGTGGTGATAATTTACGAGAGGCAGGATTGTAGAGTAATGATTTGTGCGGGCTAACAGGATCGTATTTCAAAGTGGAGCCGTCTGAGTTATCCTCAGATGATGGCAAGGAGCTAACGAAAGAGTTCAATTAATAAGAAGGGAACACAAGGAATTAGAATTCCTTACCTAACGAAGCGGTGGGACCGCAGATATGATGGCAATATGTCCATCCCTGAACACTTGCCGTGGTTGCTAATTTGGATCTTAAGTTCTTTACTTATGCCGCGAGGATACGGCATGCAGAAATAAACCGCATGAAGTCAGAATCAATAAGAACGTATATTGTAACTTTTCATTCTCTTTTATACAATTTCTTAAACCTAAAATAACACTAAATCTACTAACAACAATATTGACCTAATTGGTTCGAAAGTAATTCAACACCAAATTACTTCGAACACTGCACTCACTAATAATTCACATGAGGCGCGTGCTCTCAAATCTCACATTTCATTCCGTGTGCATATGCATTACTCATATCCATGTGCACACATTTTATTCGAGCTAGAAATGCATGCAAGAAATGCAATGCATGTGATTTATTCACACTGGCGTTTTTTAGAATATTTATTTCTAGGTCGTATCGAGTTCAAGTACCTTGGGATGGTATCTTGTAAAGTTTTGTTTACTCGATTACGTAATTTATTGTTTTGATGATGACGCGGGTTGGAATGAATGTTTACGATTTGATAGCTTACAGTGCACGGTAATAATATTGCGATAGTTTGTAGTACAGTACACTACATAGCATTTTGAAGCTCAGATCCCCTACCAAACATAGTGATCACAAATTAAGCTCCTTTTTGCGAAATTCTCAATATTAAGGGAGATATAAGCGTTTAAAGTTTTTCCCAAGATTCATCGAAATTTCAGAAATTTTTCCGGCACCCAGACCCCCCAACCTACATACCATTTTGAAGCTCAGATCCTCTACCAAACGTAGTGATCACAAATTAAGCTCCTTTTTGCGAAATTCTCAATATTAAGAGAGATATAAGCGTTTAAAGTTTTTCCCAAGATTCATCGAAATTTCAGAAATTTTTCCGGCACCCAGACCCCCCAACCTATATACCATTTTGAAGCTCAGATCCTCTACCAAACATAGTGATCACAAATTAAGCTCCTTTTTGCGAAATTCTCAATATTAAGGGAGATATAAGCGTTTAAAGTTTTTCCCAAGATTCATCGAAATTTCAGAAATTTTTCCGGCACCCAGACCCCCCAACCTATATACCATTTTGAAGCTCAGATCCCCTACCAAACGTAGTGATCACAAATTAAGCTCCTTTTTGCGAAATTCTCAATATTAAGGGAGATATAAGCGTTTAAAGTTTTTCCCAAGATTCATCGAAATTTCAGAAATTTTTCCGGCACCCAGACCCCCCAACCTATATACCATTTTGAAGCTCAGATCCCCTACCAAACATAGTGATCACAAATTAAGCTCCTTTTTGCGAAATTCTCAATATTAAGGGAGATATAAGCGTTTAAAGTTTTTCCCAAGATTCATCGAAATTTCAGAAATTTTTCCGGCACCCAGACCCCCCAACCTATACACCATTTTGAAGCTCAGATCCCCTACCAGACGTAGTGATCACAAATTAAGCTCCTTTTTGCGAAATTCTCAATATTAAGGGAGATATAAGCGTTTAAAGTTTTTCCCAAGATACATCGAAATTTCAGAAATTTTTCCGGCACCCAGACCCCCCAACCTATATACGATTTTGAAGCTCAGATCCTCTACCAAACATAGTGATCACAAATTAAGCTCCTTTTTGCGAAATTCTCAATATTAAGGGAGATATAAGCGTTTAAAGTTTTTCCCAAGATTCATCGAAATTTCAGAAATTTTTCCGGCACCCAGACCCCCCAACCTATATACCATTTTGAAGCTCAGATCCTCTACCAAACGTAGTGATCACAAATTAAGCTCCTTTTTGCGAAATTCTCAATATTAAAGGAGATATAAGCGTTTAAAGTTTTTCCCAATATTCATCGAAATTTCAGAAATTTTTCCGGCACCCAGACCCCCCAACCTATATACCATTTTGAAGATCCCCTACCAGACGTAGTGATCACAAATTAAGCTCCTTTTTGCGAAATTCTCAATATTAAGGGAGATATAAGCGTTTAAAGTTTTTCCCAAGATTCATCGAAATTTCAGAAATTTTTCCGGCACCCAGACCCCCCAACCTATATACCATTTTGAAGCTCAGATCCCCTACCAAACATAGTGATCACAAATTAAGCTCCTTTTTGCGAAATTCTCAATATTAAGGGAGATATAAGCGTTTAAAGTTTTTCCCAAGATTCATCGAAATTTCAGAAATTTTTCCGGCACCCAGACCCCCCAACCTATACACCATTTTGAAGCTCAGATCCCCTACCAGACGTAGTGATCACAAATTAAGCTCCTTTTTGCGAAATTCTCAATATTAAGGGAGATATAAGCGTTTAAAGTTTTTCCCAAGATTCATCGAAATTTCAGAAATTTTTCCGGCACCCAGACCCCCCAACCTATACACCATTTTGAAGCTCAGATCCCCTACCAGACGTAGTGATCACAAATTAAGCTCCTTTTTGCGAAATTCTCAATATTAAGGGAGATATAAGCGTTTAAAGTTTTTCCCAAGATACATCGAAATTTCAGAAATTTTTCCGGCACCCAGACCCCCCAACCTATATACCATTTTGAAGCTCAGATCCCCTACCAAACATAGTGATCACAAATTAAGCTCCTTTTTGCGAAATTCTCAATATTAAGGGAGATATAAGCGTTTAAAGTTTTTCCCAAGATTCATCGAAATTTCAGAAATTTTTCCGGCACCCAGACCCCCCAACCTATATACCATTTTGAAGCTCAGATCCCCTACCAAACATAGTGATCACAAATTAAGCTCCTTTTTGCGAAATTCTCAATATTAAGGGAGATATAAGCGTTTAAAGTTTTTCCCAAGATTCATCGAAATTTCAGAAATTTTTCCGGCACCCAGACCCCCCAACCTATACACCATTTTGAAGCTCAGATCCCCTACCAGACGTAGTGATCACAAATTAAGCTCCTTTTTGCGAAATTCTCAATATTAAGGGAGATATAAGCGTTTAAAGTTTTTCCCAAGATTCATCGAAATTTCAGAAATTTTTCCGGCACCCAGACCCCCCAACCTATATACCATTTTGAAGCTCAGATCCCCTACCAAACATAGTGATCACAAATTAAGCTCCTTTTTGCGAAATTCTCAATATTAAGGGAGATATAAGCGTTTAAAGTTTTTCCCAAGATTCATCGAAATTTCAGAAATTTTTCCGGCACCCAGACCCCCCAACCTATATACCATTTTGAAGCTCAGATCCTCTACCAAACATAGTGATCACAAATTAAGCTCTTTTTTGCGAAATTCTCAATATTAAGGGAGATATAAGCGTTTAAAGTTTTTCCCAATATTCATCGAAATTTCAGAAATTTTTCCGGCACCCAGACCCCCCAACCTATATACCATTTTGAAGCTCAGATCCTCTACCAAACACAGTGATCACAAATTAAGCTCCTTTTTGCGAAATTCTCAATATTAAGGGAGATATAAGCGTTTAAAGTTTTTCCCAAGATTCATCGAAATTTCAGAAATTTTTCCAGCACCCAGACCCCCCAACCTATATACCATTTTGAAGCTCAGATCCTCTACCAAACGTAGTGATCACAAATTAAGCTCCTTTTTGCGAAATTCTCAATATTAAAGGAGATATAAGCGTTTAAAGTTTTTCCCAATATTCATCGAAATTTCAGAAATTTTTCCGGCACCCAGACCCCCCAACCTATATACCATTTTGAAGATCCCCTACCAGACGTAGTGATCACAAATTAAGCTCCTTTTTGCGAAATTCTCAATATTAAGGGAGATATAAGCGTTTAAAGTTTTTCCCAAGATTCATCGAAATTTCAGAAATTTTTCCGGCACCCAGACCCCCCAACCTATATACCATTTTGAAGCTCAGATCCCCTACCAAACATAGTGATCACAAATTAAGCTCCTTTTTGCGAAATTCTCAATATTAAGGGAGATATAAGCGTTTAAAGTTTTTCCCAAGATTCATCGAAATTTCAGAAATTTTTCCGGCACCCAGACCCCCCAACCTATACACCATTTTGAAGCTCAGATCCCCTACCAGACGTAGTGATCACAAATTAAGCTCCTTTTTGCGAAATTCTCAATATTAAGGGAGATATAAGCGTTTAAAGTTTTTCCCAAGATTCATCGAAATTTCAGAAATTTTTCCGGCACCCAGACCCCCCAACCTATATACCATTTTGAAGCTCAGATCCCCTACCAAACATAGTGATCACAAATTAAGCTCCTTTTTGCGAAATTCTCAATATTAAGGGAGATATAAGCGTTTAAAGTTTTTCCCAAGATTCATCGAAATTTCAGAAATTTTTCCGGCACCCAGACCCCCCAACCTATATACCATTTTGAAGCTCAGATCCTCTACCAAATGTAGTGATCACAAATTAAGCTCCTTTTTGCGAAATTCTCAATATTAAGGGAGATATAAGCGTTTAAAGTTTTTCCCAAGATTCATCGAAATTTCAGAAATTTTTCCGGCACCCAGACCCCCCAACCTATATACCATTTTGAAGCTCAGATCCCCTACCAAACATAGTGATCACAAATTAAGCTCCTTTTTGCGAAATTCTCAATATTAAGGGAGATATAAGCGTTTAAAGTTTTTCCCAAGATTCATCGAAATTTCAGAAATTTTTCCGGCACCCAGACCCCCCAACCTATACACCATTTTGAAGCTCAGATCCCCTACCAGACGTAGTGATCACAAATTAAGCTCCTTTTTGCGAAATTCTCAATATTAAGGGAGATATAAGCGTTTAAAGTTTTTCCCAAGATACATCGAAATTTCAGAAATTTTTCCGGCACCCAGACCCCCCAACCTATATACCATTTTGAAGCTCAGATCCCCTACCAAACATAGTGATCACAAATTAAGCTCCTTTTTGCGAAATTCTCAATATTAAGGGAGATATAAGCGTTTAAAGTTTTTCCCAAGATTCATCGAAATTTCAGAAATTTTTCCGGCACCCAGACCCCCCAACCTATATACCATTTTGAAGCTCAGATCCTCTACCAAACATAGTGATCACAAATTAAGCTCTTTTTTGCGAAATTCTCAATATTAAGGGAGATATAAGCGTTTAAAGTTTTTCCCAATATTCATCGAAATTTCAGAAATTTTTCCGGCACCCAGACCCCCCAACCTATATACCATTTTGAAGCTCAGATCCTCTACCAAACATAGTGATCACAAATTAAGCTCCTTTTTGCGAAATTCTCAATATTAAGGGAGATATAAGCGTTTAAAGTTTTTCCCAAGATTCATCGAAATTTCAGAAATTTTTCCGGCACCCAGACCCCCCAACCTATATACCATTTTGAAGCTCAGATCCTCTACCAAACGTAGTGATCACAAATTAAGCTCCTTTTTGCGAAATTCTCAATATTAAAGGAGATATAAGCGTTTAAAGTTTTTCCCAATATTCATCGAAATTTCAGAAATTTTTCCGGCACCCAGACCCCCCAACCTATATACCATTTTGAAGATCCCCTACCAGACGTAGTGATCACAAATTAAGCTCCTTTTTGCGAAATTCTCAATATTAAGGGAGATATAAGCGTTTAAAGTTTTTCCCAATATTCATCGAAATTTCAGAAATTTTTCCGGCACCCAGACCCCTCAACCTATATACCATTTTGAAGCTCAGATCCCCTACCAAACATAGTGATCACAAATTAAGCTCCTTTTTGCGAAATTCTCAATATTAAGGGAGATATAAGCGTTTAAAGTTTTTCCCAAGATTCATCGAAATTTCAGAAATTTTTCCGGCACCCAGACCCCCCAACCTATATACCATTTTGAAGCTCAGATCCTCTACCAAACGTAGTGATCACAAATTAAGCTCCTTTTTGCGAAATTCTCAATATTAAGGGAGATATAAGCGTTTAAAGTTTTTCCCAATATTCATCGAAATTTCAGAAATTTTTCCGGCACCCAGACCCCTCAACCTATATACCATTTTGAAGCTCAGATCCTCTACCAAACATAGTGATCACAAATTAAGCTCCTTTTTGCGAAATTCTCAATATTAAGGGAGATATAAGCGTTTAAAGTTTTTCCCAAGATTCATCGAAATTTCAGAAATTTTTCCGGCACCCAGACCCCCCAACCTATATACCATTTTGAAGCTCAGATCCTCTACCAAACGTAGTGATCACAAATTAAGCTCCTTTTTGCGAAATTCTCAATATTAAGGGAGATATAAGCGTTTAAAGTTTTTCCCAATATTCATCGAAATTTCAGAAATTTTTCCGGCACCCAGACCCCCCAACCTATATACCATTTTGAAGATCCCCTACCAGACGTAGTGATCACAAATTAAGCTCCTTTTTGCGAAATTCTCAATATTAAGGGAGATATAAGCGTTTAAAGTTTTTCCCAAGATTCATCGAAATTTCAGAAATTTTTCCGGCACCCAGACCCCCCAACCTATATACCATTTTGAAGCTCAGATCCCCTACCAAACATAGTGATCACAAATTAAGCTCCTTTTTGCGAAATTCTCAATATTAAGGGAGATATAAGCGTTTAAAGTTTTTCCCAAGATTCATCGAAATTTCAGAAATTTTTCCGGCACCCAGACCCCCCAACCTATATACCATTTTGAAGCTCAGATCCTCTACCAAACGTAGTGATCACAAATTAAGCTCCTTTTTGCGAAATTCTCAATATTAAGGGAGATATAAGCGTTTAAAGTTTTTCCCAATATTCATCGAAATTTCAGAAATTTTTCCGGCACCCAGACCCCTCAACCTATATACCATTTTGAAGCTCAGATCCCCTACCAAACATAGTGATCACAAATTAAGCTCCTTTTTGCGAAATTCTCAATATTAAGGGAGATATAAGCGTTTAAAGTTTTTCCCAAGATTCATCGAAATTTCAGAAATTTTTCCGGCACCCAGACCCCCCAACCTATATACCATTTTGAAGCTCAGATCCTCTACCAAACGTAGTGATCACAAATTAAGCTCCTTTTTGCGAAA
Source organism: Hermetia illucens (assembly GCF_905115235.1). NCBI lineage: Eukaryota > Metazoa > Arthropoda > Insecta > Diptera > Stratiomyidae > Hermetia > Hermetia illucens. The sequence continues at coordinate 11,391,526 of NC_051852.1, forward strand.
TTCTCAATATTAAGGGAGATATAAGCGTTTAAAGTTTTTCCCAAGATTCATCGAAATTTCAGAAATTTTTCCGGCACCCAGACCCCCCAACCTATATACCATTTTGAAGCTCAGATCCCCTACCAAACATAGTGATCACAAATTAAGCTCCTTTTTGCGAAATTCTCAATATTAAGGGAGATATAAGCGTTTAAAGTTTTTCCCAAGATTCATCGAAATTTCAGAAATTTTTCCGGCACCCAGACCCCCCAACCTATATACCATTTTGAAGCTCAGATCCCCTACCAAACATAGTGATCACAAATTAAGCTCCTTTTTGCGAAATTCTCAATATTAAGGGAGATATAAGCGTTTAAAGTTTTTCCCAAGATTCATCGAAATTTCAGAAATTTTTCCGGCACCCAGACCCCCCAACCTATATACCATTTTGAAGCTCAGATCCTCTACCAAACGTAGTGATCACAAATTAAGCTCCTTTTTGCGAAATTCTCAATATTAAGGGAGATATAAGCGTTTAAAGTTTTTCCCAAGATTCATCGAAATTTCAGAAATTTTTCCGGCACCCAGACCCCCCAACCTATATACCATTTTGAAGCTCAGATCCCCTACCAAACATAGTGATCACAAATTAAGCTCCTTTTTGCGAAATTCTCAATATTAAGGGAGATATAAGCGTTTAAAGTTTTTCCCAAGATTCATCGAAATTTCAGAAATTTTTCCGGCACCCAGACCCCCCAACCTATATACCATTTTGAAGCTCAGATCCTCTACCAAACATAGTGATCACAAATTAAGCTCTTTTTTGCGAAATTCTCAATATTAAGGGAGATATAAGCGTTTAAAGTTTTTCCCAATATTCATCGAAATTTCAGAAATTTTTCCGGCACTCTGCGAGGGAAATGGATACCGCAATAACCGCAGTCAACAGAGGACCTGGAGATGAAGCATCAACAAATGATCTTAACAACCGCCTGAAGAACGTTATCATTGATACGGCCACAAATATACTTCGCCCCAGCCGCGAAGGAATCGGAACGGCTGGTTTGACGAGCAACGGAACGGAAGAATGCTGCATGCCGAGTTATGTTGCATTCTCAAAGAACGCGGGCACGTGCAGAGACTTACCACGAACTCCGGCGAGCGAAGAAGCGACTTCACAGACGGAAAAAGGAAGCCTGGGAGAACCAACAAGTCTGTGAACTAGAAAATTACAGGGAGCAAACGCACCAGGCGCGGAAGTTTTACCAACAAGTCAGCAGGATGAAGCCGAGACAAAGAGGGAAATCTGATTTCCGACAGAATGGGCATATTAGAGCGATAGGTTGAGTACTTTGATGAGCTACTGAACAACCAGAACATCGGCGAATTGAAAGTCCCGCCAACTGAATACGACGGACAAATACTGCCACCACCAAGTTCAGGAGAAACAGTCCGTGCAATTCATTGGCTAAAAAATCATAAGTCGCCAGGAGCCGATGGAATTACAGCCGAATTGGTTAAATATGGAGGCGACCAGTTACACCAAGTGGTTCATCAACTTGTGTTCAAGGTATGGGAAAGCGAATCAATGCCTGACGATTGGCAACGAGGCATTATCTGTCTCATACATAAAAAGGGAGATATCACACAGTGCAGCAATTATAGAGGTATCACGTTGCTGAGTACCATCTACAAGATATTCTCCACTATCTTGCTAGGCCGGATAGCCCCATACGCCCAGAACATCATTGGCCCATGCCAAAGAGGCTTCACTCCAGGCAAATCAGTAACAGATCAGATTTTCTCTCTGCGGCAAGCGATGGAAAAACTGTTGGAATATGGACAACAGTTACACCATCTGTTCATCGACTTTAAAGCCGCCTGTGATAGCGTGGCCAGGGTAAAACTGTACACGGCCATGAGAGAATTCGGTATCCCGACGAAATTAATAAGACTGACTAGGCTGACCCTGACCAATGTGTGAGGCCAGATAAAAGCAGCAGGATCACTCTCAAGACCATTCGACATCAATAACGGTCTACGACAAGGTGATGCCCTATCATGCGTCCTCCTTAACGTGACCTTCGAGAAAGTGATCCGTGATGCTGAGGTAAATGCAAGAGGTACGATCCTCTTCAAGTCCACCCAACTACTGGCCTATGTTGACGATGTCGACATCATGGGAAGAACGACCCGAGAAGTAAAACTGCCTTCATCTTTGCCGCGTTCGAGAGAAGAATCCTCCGAAAAATTTTTGGCCCACTACATGAGGATGGACGATTCCGTAGCCTACACAATGACGAAATCTATGAGCGATACCATGACCGTCCGGTTGTGGATAAAATCCGGCTCAATAGGTCACGGTGGGCGGGTCACTTAATCCGTATGGATGAAGATGATCCCACCCGGAAAGTCTATAAGGGCAATATCTATGGTAGAAAAGGAAGACGTGGCAGACCCTGCCTAAGATGGAGCGATGGCGTAAGTCAGGACGCCAGACAGCTTTTAGGGATATCGAATTGGTGGACCTCGGCGCAAAACCGGGATGTCTGGAGTTTGTTATTAAGGCAGGCCTACACCGGATACCGGTTGTTGCGCCGTTGATGATGATGACGAGGGATTGGACGGCATGATGTAAGTCCCCTAGCAGTGGAGTCTGAATTGCAATTAAGCGTCCCCACTCAGCACCGAACCCATCTTCTCCTCTTCTGACTTTCTTTAGGATCGTGAGTTCTGTTCATTATTTCTCGTCTGTACTTCCCCTACACCTGCTCCTTCGTCTCTCTTCTTGTTGCCATGTTCCTTTCTGTGCCTTTCTTCCCCTGCGGCGATTGTAACCCTTTATGCACAACTGGCTCAACCATTCCAACTTTACGATCCGTTATAGCAACCCCCTCCACACCCACCTTTTTGTCTACAACTCCAGGAGAACACTTCAAAAGCATGATTGGGAGCAGCCAAGTCATTTCCTTCTTACAGAGGGTGGCAACATCTGGCCTTATTTTCCTTCCTATGTCTTACTGTTTTGGGTGGCCTTAGACATTTGCACTCCATATTTAAATTCGGTTCATACCATATGAATAAAACTAATGAAAAACAATCTTTTCAAACAGGACATCCTGGCAAATGTGTTTTGAAGGGAGTAATTTTATCAGTCGACGAAGAGTATTATCCGAAAGACCAATGTGTCAAATTCATTTGTGGTGAAGGAAGTTTTGCTATAGAATTCAGGTAAGTGGCAATATAACCTACGCGCTATCGCTCATCGCTCGCGATTACGCAGAAAGCACTTCAGCTCCCTCAGGGACTTTCCGAGAAGCTTGCACTCCTTCTCTACTGTTATGCGCCAAGTGCTCTGAGGATGACCCTCTTTTCGGCCATTTTGGGCAAATGGATTCCATTGCATGGTGTGACTAACAATGCATTTGCCACCCTTCTTTAACGTGTGGCCTATCCACGGTCAGTTTAGCCTTCTGATCATGGATTCCAAAAGTTTTGGAATTTGGATCCTTGACGAACACCAAGTACAACTCTTGAAAGGGTCTCAAAAGGTAGGAAAAGGTAGATCTAAAGATTCATTTCGGAGTAGGCGACTGATATTCCCAAGGCAGACGATGAATCGGATATTGACAGGAGACTCAAACAGCGTGTGTTGATGAAAGATACCGTGGATGTGATACTGACCAACGGAGCAGTGACTAACATTCAAGATCCCTAAGTCGGTAAAACGTCAAATTCGACAGAAGTATCAGAGGATAATGGGCCACCTTTTGAAGATGCTTTGTGCGAAGAATTACCATCCAGGGCTTTGATATGAACCCAGATCCAATTTCAGACGTGGAACCAACCTCAGTGTAAATGAGGAATATCGATAAAGGTACTCAGAGGAAAGCCAGGTAGTCTAAGAAAGCACCACGCTAGTAAAAAGAAAATTTTGTCCGATATTAAAGACTGACATTTGGAATTTTGTGAAGTGTCCGGAAGATCTGTAGGAGATTGAATAGTCCTAAGGAATACTCGTAAATATGACGCTAAGGGTTCTGTAATGAAATGGAAGGCGAGGGTAATCACAAAGTGATTTTCTCAACGTCCTGGAATAGTAAGACCTATGCTCCTGTGGCAGATTTTAGCTCTTTTCTTCTTACCAAGATCTCGCGGCGCAACGTGAGGTGTCGAAATCAGGTTTTTTCTAATTCAGTTGGGGACCGGTCCAATTGGGACTTGGGCTTTAAACAGACAAGCCGAAGTAGGCCCCTTCTGTCAACACTTCTAATCTCGGGATCCGTTTGGCACCACCTCCTGGAGCTGAAGTCTTGCCCACAGGTAAACATTTGCCTTCGAACAAAAAAATGTCACCGAACAAATCGTCTTCAGGCAAACTGCCTGCGGGTGGGCCTACTTCGGGCAGACCACAAATGCTAGATTATGCCAACATTGTGGGAAAGGCTCGTCCGAAGCAGTAGCAGTCGATTGACGGTCCCAACTGATCAACGCAAAGGGCAGCAAAGAGGGCTCGGCCGACAAGGGCTAAGCCTTCATTTGTAGCCAAGGGTATGGAAGCCGATGGATTTATCTTGTATGATGACACGAATTTATCTGCTTAACGATAATAACGCACCGTTATCGTAACAGTTTAGTAAGAAATTGCTGAACTATCAGGCGGCTTGCAACTCTCATTTGAGTCGGTAGGTTCACATCGCAATTTGTATTCTTTGTGATCGACGTATCAACGAACGTCTCAAATCTAAAATTTACCGCAATGTCGTCCAACCAGTCGCTCTCAATGGTTCTGAGTGTTGGCCGACTAGAAAAGACAATGAATGGCGCCTTGCGGTAATGGAGACGAAGATGCTACGTTGGACTAGTGGCGTCACACGTTTAGATCACATCCGAAATGAGGATATCCGTGATCGTTATGGGGTTGCACCGATCGTGGAAAACTTGCGAGAGAGGCGTCTTCGATGGTATGGTCACGCAATTCATGCAAACGAGAATTCACTTGCAAAGATTGGTCTGAACATCGAAGTCGATGGTAAACGACCAAAAGGCAGACCTAAACAACGGTGGCTTGATACGCTAGATGGGCATTCGAAAGCGTCGAGATTGCACCCAGATCAGGCATTCGATAAAGCCAAATGGCGAAGCCGATCACGACGAACCGACCCCGCTTGTGAACGGGACAAAGGCTGAAGAAAAAGAAGAAGAAGAGGTTCATACCGTAAAATGTTACACCTAAACTTTGCCGACTTAAATGAGAAAGATTAGCTAAGGCATGCGACTTCCTCCTCAACGATGTGTAGGAGGGTACGTGACTACCTCTGAAGACGGTTCCTGAGTTGCCAGCCTTCAATAAGTACTTCCTTTCGCTTTCAGAGGAGGTGTATAGTAGTACTGGAGCTCTGGAAAAACTTGGCGCTTGGATGCTCAAAACTACAATTTTATTTTATAGTGTATATATATATTTCGGGAGCAACTTACCCCCTTCATCAGTACAGTAGAAGTAGCTACACTATAAAATAAAATTGTAGTTTGGAGTAAGCTATTGGTCTATCAATTTAGGCTTAACTACAAATAGAAGACAATATTTAACCTCTTAGGCCTGGATGTTGCTAGCCAGTAGAGCAGGAGAGTAATTCGACAGGTCGGGAACTTTCGTTAATGTCGGTGCTCCTGTGCTCGATATTAAGAAGATTCTGGAACAAATAGGGTACCTTTACATTACAAGAGTCAACACTGAAGGCCCATTGAAGGGGATGGGAGATACAATTTTCCTGAAGTCATCCGGTCTGTAGCTCCAAGAGATTTATAAACCAAATACAAGAGTAGTAGGTTGTTGGTTAGAAAATCAGGGGGTTAAACAGACATACTGACAGACACTGTACTGTGCATATGTGTTCAGTGAGTTGAGGCTTAACAATACACTGAGAGTTTTCCCTGTTTGTTGTAAGAGGTGAAACTTTATTCCAACAATATCTTGGATAAGGACTGACCTCACGCGAAGACCTCTAATTATCGGAAATGGACAATTATTGGTTTCTGGAATGTCTGCACGTTTCTCGCCAATAGTAGCCAGAGTCCTCAGAATGCTCGCTTTCTCCAGCTCAAGCGAGAATTCCAACGATATAAGCTGGACATTTTGGGCTACTGCAATCTGGGAGCTAGTTTCTCATAGATTTCTGACTGTAAGACTCCGGTCCTGGTTAAGGAGCACAATAATTGTACAGTGCTGAATTTAGTAGAGGCTTCCTAAAAGTGACATTGTATCGCGGTAGATTATATGAATGCCAAGGTGGAGCCCGACAACATCATGCTTGATCATGTGATGGGGAAACATGGGAAACATTCATTATCAACGGCGGAACAACCGGTATCCGGTCTAGGCCTGCCCTAATAAGGAACTCTAGACATCCCGGTTTTGCGCCGAGGTCCACCAATTCGATATCCCTAAAAGCTGTCTGGCGTCCTGACCTACGCCATCGCTCCATCTCAGGCAGGGTCAGCCTTGTCTTCTTTTTCTACCATAGATACCTTATAGAGTTTCCGGGCTGGATCATCCTTATCCATAAGAATTAAGTGACCCTCACCGTAACCTATTGCGAAGGGAGAATACTGGTAACAATATCGGAGCAGCAGCAGTAGGAACAACAAAGTCAACAACAAAAGGAGCCGCAATAAGAACAACAAAAACCCCAAGATGTAGGAGAGATGTACTTGGAAGTACTAATCGAAGAAGAGAAGAACGTAAAAAATAATGTCAGTGTTAGTCGTGTATGATAACGTTCTTCAGGTGATTGTGAATTTAAACAAAACAGAATTTTTGACGACCGATCCCCATGAAACAGACACAATCACTGTCAGCGGCAGTGATCTGCCCAGAACTGAGCGATTTAAATACCTCGGGTCAACGCTATCAGCCAATGGAGAGCTGCGTTATGAAATTGCTTCACGCATTAACACAACCTGGATGAAGTGGCGTTCCACAACTGGTGTCCTTTGTGATCAACGGATCAACGAACGTCTCAAATCTAAAATTTACCGCAATGTCGTCCGTCCAGTCGCTCTCTATGGTTCTGAGTGTTGGCTGACCATAAAAGACAATGAACGGCGTCTTGCGGTAATGGAGACGAAGATGCTACGTTGAACTAGTGGCGTCACACGTTTAGATCACATCCGAAATGAGGATATCCGTGATCGTTATGGGGTTGCACCGATCGTGGAAAACTTGCGAGAGAGGCGTCTTCGATGGTATGGTCACGCAATTCGTGCTAACGAGAATTCACTTGCCAAGATTGGTCTGAACATCGAAGTCGATGGTAAACGACCAAAAGGCAGACCTAAACAACGGTGGCTTGATACGCTAGATGGGCATTCGAAAGCGTCGAGATTGCACCCAGATCAGGCATTCGATAAAGCCAAATGGCGAAGCCGATCACGACGAGCCGACCCCGCTTTTGAACGGGACAAAGGCTGAAGAAAAAGAAGAAGAAGATTTGTTGATACTTCATCTCCAGGATCTCTGTTGACTGCGATTATTGCGGCATCCATTTCCCTCTTATAGATGTTGTGGAGGGCTGTGTTGTGAATGGCTTTAGTGTTAACTCTCACCTGATTGTCAGAGGGGATTTTGGGTGGTGTTGTTATTCGAGCTCGGTGCACCATGCCAACGAGACAGTGATCTGGGTCTATATTGGCCCCCCTATATGTTCTGACATTCATCAAGGCTGAGAGGTGGCGGTGTTCAATCAACACGTGGTCAATTTGGTTGAAAGTGGTCCCATCTGGAGAGGCCCACGTTTGCTTGTGAACCGCTTTCTGCGCAAACCAGGAACTTCCAACAACCATTTCGTGTGACACTGCTAATTGAATAATCCGCAGTGCGTTATCATTTGTATTTTGATGTAAGCTATGGAAGCCGACGTATCGCCTGAATACCGGCTTTGTCCCTACTTGGCTGTTAAAATCCCTAAGCATGATTTTGATATCATATCTGGGGCAGGCTTTGAGGGTTCGTTCTACTGCCTCATTGAAGGTATCCTTCTCTGACTCTGCAGTTTCTTCTATAGGGGCGTGAACGTTAATGAGGCTTATATTCCTAAATTTGAATCTCAAGCGCAGAGTGCATAGCCGTTCGCTTATATTTTCAAAGCCGATAACAGGAGGTTTCATTTTTTAGCTGACCAAGAAACCTATTCGGAGAACATGGTTTACTTTATCGTTGTTACATCAGCCCTATATTGGGACAGGGTATCGGCTAGCTGCTTGGCAGCTCCATCTCTGTACAGGGAGCGTACGTTCCATGAGAAAATGCGAAAATCGTTACTCCTTTGTTCCAGTTCAGTCCGAGGTTCCTGTTGTCGCTTCGTAACAAGTTGTTTTCCGTGTAGGCTTGTCAGCCCTACCCAACACCCAACCTGGAGGACCAGTTGGTATAATTTTTCCCGTTTTTAGGCGCGGGAGACTCTCAAGCTGGTTTAATGGGTCTTGCGTCTACTTTGGGCGTATGAGAGCAAGGACACACTATAAGTTGGATAGCAGCGAAGTATCGGTGTTCGTTAGTTTGGGCCGAACCAAGGGTTTCAACTAAGTTTCTGAAGGCCAATTTGTTGCGTTGCTGGGAAGAGTATTCCTTGCTGCTTGCTACCTTGTCACATCTGAATCACCGCCTGTTTGGCTCTAATAGCATCACCATTCTTTTGCGCTGTGCTTCTTCCCTGGTAACTATCCGTTTGTATGCCGGGCATCCGCGGTAGTTGGCGTGATATCTGATCTGGCCGCGATTAGAGAAGGTTGGCGTGTCTGCCGCGGGTTTTGGGCACTTCCCTTGCACATGGGTTTTTGTGCACTTTACGCACCTGTGCACAATGGAGCAATTGAGAGCGATATGTTTGACAGTTGTAGCACTGCACTTGCTGGTTGGAAATTTATTGGTGGATTATATACTTCAATGCTTCATTGAGCCCTTGAGAGGGCTCAAAGGTAGCCATGAACAGCCCCGATTGTGACTTAAACGGGAGCGTTGGGTTCTGGCTATGGAGAAGCTTGTCAGCTCGCATGACCAGGTTCGACACGCTTTTCACCTTCAAGTGCTGGTGCTATTCATTGAGCTCTTGCATTATGTGAGCCGGGTCTGTCTCTCTGTGGAGACTGCGGATTACCAAGGACTGAGTCCTTAAGGCTGGTGGGATGTATTTTGCGGCGTGTAGCTCTTCTTCTTTAATAAGCTTGAAGATCGTTGCATGATCTTCAATGTTCTGCGCAGAAATGAGGGTTCAGTTGGCCCTCGTATTCTTTAGGGTTGCTTTAAACCCTTTTTCTTTTAAAAGTCGGAGGAAGTGGGATACATTAATGATCGGAGGATTTTTTTTTTAAAGGGAGAGTGCCTGTGAGTTTGCTGGAGAGGCATTTACACGACTAACACTGACATTATTTTTTAAGTTCTTCTCTTCTTCGATTAGTACTTCCAAGTACATCTCTTCCACATCTTGGGGTTGTTGTTGTTCTTATTGCGGCTCCTTTTGTTGTTGACTTTGTTGTTCCTGCTGCTGCTGCTCCGATATTGTTACCAGTATTCTCCCTTCGCAATAGGTTACGGTGGGGGTCACTTAATTCTTATGGATAAGGATGATCCAGCCCGGAAAGTCTACAAGGGCAATATCTATGGTAGAAAAAGAAGACAAGGCTGACCCTGCCTGAGATGGAGCGATGGCGTAGGTCAGGACGCCAGACAGCTTTTAGGGATATCGAATTGGTGGACCTCGGCGCAAAACCGGTATGTCTGGAGTTCCTTATTAAGGCAGGCCTAGACCAGATGCCGGTTGTTGCGCCGTTGATGATGATGATTCTCCCATTGAGGGATGCCAAACGTCACACATAATTTTGCCAAAGTGATTTTCGGCTCAATATGTTTCTAATAGATAAATTCAAGAAAATTAGTGTAGTTGAAACCACAACACAAGTTCGGCATTCTTGACGACAAGGTTTTCAATGATTTCCTGCTCATCACGAGTGAGTAGTTGCGGCGGAAATGATTTCGGTTGTATGGCTAGTCAGACGTCCTTCATCTAATGTCTCCTGGGAGCTATTATAGTACTTGGCCTATCCGAAATTTCCTTCCTCTGTGGATCGGATTTTGGTTTCTTGGGAGCATTCTCCTTGTGGGCTGCTCTCCCCTGCTTCCCTTTCCTCCGGTTTACCCTGACCTTCCTTAAGGGCCCTTTCACGGTTAAGTTATTCAATATCATGATTTAGAAATAATCTTTTTCCGGCAATCTATGACCCACCAATGTGGAGAAATCTCAGGGAACACCTTAAGTTTCCGCACCACCCTCAATTCGTGCTCTCTCATATGTATTCCAAGCGAGTTTCAACACAGTCACAAGTTCCCTCTTGACACCTCCTTATATACTATTTCTAGATGGTGTCATACGTAAGCTGCTGCCATGAGCCGGAACAAAAAAGATTCATCAAGAAATCACTTGTGGTTGCATCACTCGGCCATTGCTTTCAATCCGCTATCAATTTATTCAAAACTGAGACCATCTAGATTTTTTTTGCTCTACTATTTTTAAATCTAGATTCAATTACTACTCTTGCCGCTCATTATTCGATCCCTTATCGCGTGATATCACAAATTTATTCCGTTCAAAGTCAGTGGGAATATTATACGCGTATCAATTAAAGGTCAGCACTAAAGCTAAAATTTATAAATTTTTAGGAAAAATCTTTTAATGTGGTTCAGTTTATTACAGATTCGATTGGGCTAGCACAGAAATGGCAAACAATTTATTATTTTCAAGTTATATTGTTTTGTTGTTGGCTATTGGGGTGCAATTAGGCTCCTGTGCTACATGGTCGGAGGATGCAAGCGATATTCGTAAGTAGATTAATATATAGAACGAAGATACTATAAGTTTTATCCCATTGGATGATCTGTGCGATAGATTAATGGGTTTAGATTTTTTTGAAATGTGGTGCTAACTTGTGATTTGTTGCTGGGCACACGTGTTTCAGTGCATTTTTTATATAACTCGAAAATATTCTTATATATATATTAGCGTTTTTCTTTCGCTGAATGTGGGCTATAATCCCTAAATGGGCTGCCGGGACAGAGGTAGGGAATATCCACCAAATTCCTTGACGTATCTTTTTGTGATGTGATGCTGATTCCTTCTAGTGCTACTCGGATTCCTGCTTGCTTACACAGCGACTTTATTAAAAATGGCTCATTTCCAGTGGACGATCATTTCCCATGATGGGTGCGACTTTATCTGTAATACAAGAAAATCTACTCTAAGAACGTGAGTTACAATCCCTTATCTCGCTTGTTCCGCTATTGAGGGACCTAGACCTATTGGAGGTTTTCCCAAGCATCCGGTTTGTGTAGACCCGAAGAGATGCTTGTTGTTTTGATTTTTCGTTTTTTTCGACGTCTCCTTATCAGGGCATTTCAGAATCTTAGATTTGTTGACGATACCGAGGCGATCCGGAGTAACCTAAGGGCTAATATATGAGTAATAAAAATACTGCACACGAAAAACCTAAAAAACGCAATAAACTTAGGTCGATATACATATCTAAATGTTTTATTTAAAAAAAAATCTATCTTTCTATCAGTAAAGGAGGAGTCATATGCGGATTGTGATGAGTAAGTCCTTTCCCGGACGGTGTAATGACGGAGTAGGTTGGCGCGTCAGTTTCACGATCTCGGCGTCGTGATCCGGCTTCGAATCCCGGCTGTAATCATGGATTTATGTTTGTGATTGCCTAAAGGGGGTAATACACAACCTACCTACAAAAAACTTGAGTGTTGGAACTACGGTTCCTTCCTTTTTCTATTCTTGTTTTCAAGTGTTAATTATCGTATTGACTTGTTTGTACGCGGGGTGAAAAATCTTAGAAAGCCGGGCCGCTCCAGGTCCACCGCACAAATGTCATAGGTAGAGCAGGGTAGGTTTGTCCTTAGGCACTCATCCTTCTGTTCCTTTGGGCTTTCTACTTCTGTCCTCCTTCAGCAACGAGTGTGATGAAAACCGTAGGCCAGTTCTCCTTCGACCTCAGTATCTTCGCAAATAAGATCTATGGGTTCACACTCCTGCCCTCCTCCACTACATTGCTTGGGGCAGTGAATAATCACATGCTCTGGATCCTCTGGTATGCCACCACATTTAGAACAATTCAGTGAATCATCCAACCCAAAGCGATGGAGATACTGCCAGTAACAGCCATCTTTTTTCGTGAGGAACTGGGTAATGTGGTGGTTGGTCTCCCCATTTTTTCGCTCAGGCCACACCCTAATGTTGGGCATTAACATGTGTGTCCACCAATCTTCCGCAGATTTGTCACATCTGCATTGCTAGGGATCATTCAACTCTGACCTTGACTTATTGCTGCGTTCTGTGTGTGCCCCCCTCCCCCCATACGGAGATACTCATTTTTTTCGCCAGAATGTCGATATGGCCCGTCCCCGCGACCAATAGCGGTGCCTCATCTAATCTAGAACACTACAAATCTTCAAAGTCATCAGCCGGTAAACCGAATTCACCTGACTCCGTCTCTAAGAGTTTGCAAGTGCTTATGTCCACACAGGTGCCGAGTGAAGCAGAATGGATCGCACCACTCCGGCTAGAAGCAACCTCTGACAATGTTTCGGCAACATTTGGCACACTGGCTGCCTTTTGGCATGCAGATTCTAGCTATTCACTAAAGCTAAGTTTGGCATCAATTATTGGGAGATTAGATTTTTGTCTGTTACTTATAGTCTAGCCTAAAATTGATAGACAAGGGGTAGCTTCCTCCAAACTACAATTTCCAGTTTTAAATGTAAATATATATTTCGGAAGCGACTTACTCCCTTCATCAGTACAAAGATAGCCAGGGAATTTGTACTGATGATGGGAGTAACTCCGGGGTCGAACTGTAGTTGCGAGGAAGCTACCCTTGTCTATCAATCAATTATTGCCCTCCCCCCCCCCGATGTTTAATAATCGGTTCTTTATTAAGACCGTTTCCGTTTTCGCCACGACTAAGGTCAGCTCGGCCTTTTCTAGCCAGGACTCTACCGCTCTCCCTGTTTCCGTCGCGTAGACCTCCATATCATCTGGGTGCTTTGCTGTAACGACAACCATTAGATCATTTGCAAAGCGAACAATCTCCTCTGAAACGGGAAGAGCAAGCACCCCATTATGCATGACATTCCAAAATAGAGGACCCCCCCCCCCCCCCTGTTACAACCCTGTGTCAACGTACTCTTTGGGACCCCCATCCGTCACATACCAGAAAGCCCTTTCTGAAAGGTAATTTTCAGTCAGATTCGCTATATACTCCGGAATACCCAAGTTGCCCAACGCCCCTTTAATTTTGTTCCTGTTCACCAAGTTAAATGCATATTTGACATCCAATGTCAACCTTGCCTTTGCATCCACCATAGAGTGGACGTGCCGGAAACCAAACTGGCGCTTCAACCAGCCAGTGTTGTTTTCGACAACGGGTTGGAATATGTTGTAGATGACTCTCTCCATCATCTCCCCACTGTATCCAACAGGCAGATCCAGCGACATGATCTGGGTCTCTAGGTGGCTTGTTTGGTTTGGGAAGCATCACCGATTTTTACTTTTCCACTAAGTAGGGAATATTCGTTCTTTTAGGCACGCCTTCAATGTGTTAGCAAAAAGGTCCGGGCTAGTCGTCATTGCTAGCTTCGAAGCTCTGTTTGTGATGGCATCCAAACCTGGGGCCTTGTTGTCGCTGCAGTAACTGAAGGTATTATACCGTCTTTGAGCTGGACAACTGTTTGCCTTCCGCTATTTTTGTTGTGAGAGAACAGAGTGGTAGCAATCTCCTTCAAGAAGCGCAGGCGGGTTATCTGGGACGAACTCAGCAGCCCTTTTATTATCACCCTGAAATCCTCACCCCAAGGGTTTATATTGGCATGGTTGCACAGCTGTCCGAAGTAGTTTTCTTTTATTATCCCGAATGACTTCTTTTAAGCGGCAACGTAGTTGTCTGTATATCTCCTCTCGACCGTCGCTACCGGACTTTTCCTTGAGCCTTGTTGCTCGAAAGCTTCCGGCTCCCGAATTTGCGATTTTGTTATTCCATCAGCAGTTGGGTTGTCTACTGAAGAGTAGTCATCTTTTGGGCATGCTTCTGTCACACATCGGGTGATATTTTCTCTGGCCGAATCATTCAGGGACCTGAGCGCCGCGGAAAATTTGTCCCCTTCAAAAAGTTTGAAAATTCTGCTTCGAGCAGGATTTCAATAAAAATTTCCTGTGGTCACTCTGAGTGTAGTCCTCACTGACCTGCCAAGCAGTTTTTTTGGCTAAAGTGGCGCTCACCTAAGTCAGGTCCACTGTACAGTGTTTATACACCAGGCCTCATTCGCCCACATATTAAAATCGCTTACTATGATTATCGTCATTGTTTTCTTGTATCTAAAACCAGAGCGGTAAGCATCTGCTCGTACTCGGCAAATGTAGGGCTAGGTGCACCATAGCAGCAGATGAAGCTTTCCTGCGGGAGTTTCATTATTTCTTGGAAGGCTTGTTCTTCACAAGACCAAAGCGATGCTTGGCCCGTTTGGTCTTTGACTCACTAATTATGGCCACATCTATAATTTTCTTGCAAATGGTTTGCCAGGGTAGGTCCTGCACCTTCTTGCAGTGGTCATCTGGTCAGCTCTACAATCTTCGCTGATATGGTCTTCCGTGTCGCAACTCCTGCATCACTTCAACCTGCCATTTGGATTGGTGCATGTCTTCGCAATATGACCGAAGCCAAGGCATATAAAGCATCGCTTCAGTGTCACGTGCTCCCTAAGCGGTCAAATAAGCCTTGGATTGCTTGAGCTCCAACATAAGCTCTTTTTTTCTGGGACTGTCTAATAAGGGGTCTGCCTTAATTTTCCTGAGAATGTCAGCATATAACCTTCCGCCATGTTTGGAGATGATAATCACCTCAGGTCTTAGCTTCGTGCGACCCTTTCCTTTTCTAGGTGCGACCTTCTCCAGGCTTCTCTGTTTTTGGCATTTGAACCACTGCCTCCCCCCCCCCCCCTGTTTTCACTAAAACAGCTCTTTGGCTGCAGGATAGCGTACGCCTCTTCTTCGAACTTCTGACCACAAGGGACTTCACTAAATCATAAAAGGACACCCATTTGCGGGTTTGCCAGCTCCGTCTATCGCTGTTCGATTATACAATCGAATGGTTAAGGGCTTAAAAGCCAAGCTGGATGCCTTCAATTGGTTTTCGCTGTCTCAACGTTGTCGTTATATATAGAAAGCTGTATATCTCCTGTTTGCTTCTTTTGTAGACTATAGGACATCCATATAGTGTCAGTTTTCGATAAGGGGGCTTCAGTTGCAATATTATCACACTCAATCCTGTGCAGGTGATAAGCCTCCAGCAGCAAAACAGCATAAAGGTGAACAAAATCTGGGGAAGTGAGATTGAGAACTGTCAAAAAGAAAGGCTTGGTAAGATACTAAACTCCGAGTTTCCCGAAGGGTTCCCCATTTCTTGCTATGACAGGAACTGGGCGGCATCACATAAGTCACCTAGCGGTGGAGTCTGAACTGTTATTAAACGTCCCAACTCAGCACCGAACACAACTTCTCCTCTTCTGACTTTCTTTATGATCGTGAGTTCTGTTCATTATTTCTTGTCTGTACTTCCCTCGTGCCTGCTTCTCTCTCTGTAAGAAGAATTGTTTGACTCTCCTTCGTCTCTTTTCTTATTGTCGTGTTCCCTTCTGCCTCTTTCTTCCCCTGCGGCGATTGTAACCCTTAATGCACAACTGATCCTACCATCCTAACTTTGCGATCCGTTATAACAACTCTCCTCCCTGCTCGCCTTTTTGTCTACAACTCCAGGAGAACACTTCAAAAGCATGATTGGGAGCAGCCAAGTCATTTCCTTCTTACAGAGGGTGGCAACATCTGGCCTTATTTTCCTTCCTATGTCTTACTGTTTTGGGTGGCCTTAGACATTTGCACTCCATATTTAATTTCGGTTCATACCATAAGAATAAAACTAATGAAAAACAATCTTTTCAAACAGGACATCCTGGCAAATGTGTCATCCAGGGGCTAATTTTGTCAGTCGGAGAAGAGTATGATCCAAAAGACCAATGTGTCAAATTTATTTGTGGTGAAGGAAGTGTTGCTACAGGATTCAAGTAAGTGTCATTGACCTTTATAAAGTTTTTTTTATATTTTAAATAAATCATGTTTCACTTTTCAGTTGTGGATCTAGAACAATGAGTAATTGTGAGGATTTAGGATATGCCGATGTGTCGAAGCCATATCCAGATTGCTGTGAGAAGAAATTCAGATGCTTCCGCAACGGTCAAGAAGAGATTATGCAACTTTAGGATGTAGTGGGGGCAGTGCAATAAGTTAGCATATCTGCATTTATATATATGTTATGTAGCGATAAGTTATAAATGTGTGCATTTAAATATTTGGAGCAATGATAGTTATTGCTAAATTGCGGCCAGATTTTTATTTCATCGCGCACAGCGCGCTAATATAACCAACGCGCCATCGCTCGCGATTACGCGAAAAGCACTTCAGCTCCCTCCAGGACTTTCCGAGATGCTTTTACTCTTTCTCTACTGTTATGCGCCAAGCGCTCTGAGGATAACCCACTTTTCGACCATTTTGGGCGCTTCCCTATAATGTTGAGGGAGCCCAGTAAGGAAGACCTGCTGCATGTTAATTAAAACCCCAAGCAAGGATGTGATTACCACGACGAGAGCTAAATGTTTACAGGTGTTAATATATCGCCGTGAACGGGGCACTTTGAGTACCAGGTGACTCCCAGACTTAACTAGCCTTGTCTTGGCAAAAATAGGCTTTGGCGGGATCAACTGACTTTCCCCGGTAAAACCAATAAATCTCGCAAACAAAAAATTAACTTTAATTTCAATTGCGTTACTCCAACCCTGAGCGAGGGGACAATTCTGAGCTCGTCGATGGAGAATTCGGCTCAGATTCTGTACTGAATCAATTGGGGACCTGTCAAATTGGGACTCATTTTTTAACGGACGAACCGTGAAGCAGGCCCTTTTGGCGCCATTTTTGACCCCGGCATAGGTCGGCGCCACATGCTGAAGCTAAAGTCGTGCCCACAGGTAAAAAAGACCGCGTTGAGGTAAATGCCTCCGAGTAAACCAGAAGTGCTGGGCTGTGTCAAGTTTGAAGGAGAAAATCCTCTGAAGCGCTAGCGTTCCGCTGTCGATCCTAACTCAACAGTTCTAAGAGCTGGACTACCGCAAGGCATTCAATTTTGTTTTGAGTCGATAGGTTCCTTGTGGGCATGCGGGGACCAAGTTATATAGAAATGTATGAGGCAGTCCACAAGTGAGTTCGTGTGGACAAAAATAGACGGCATATACGTCTACAGCTGCTATGTTCCTCTAAGTTTGACGTTGGCTGAATTCAGGGACATGTTGGGGAGATTGGTTTTGGATGCGAAAGGATGGAAACCAAAACTTATCGCCGGTAATTTCAATGCATGGTCCACAGAGTGGGGAAGTTCACTGACGAATGCCGGATGGCGTTGTCTCTTGGAGGTTTTCGCGCAGTTATATATCATATTGACTAGCAACGGTGAGGATAATACTTACCGGAAAGGATGGTCCGATTCGGTTGTGGATCTGACCTTTATTAGTCCTTCACTAGCTCGCGATATGTCCTGGAACGTCAGTAACAGTATACCCACAGTGCTTACCAGGCAATAGTCTTTGACCTGAAGAGCAAGTCAAACGGTTGCTCTGCTCGTCCAAAAACGAGGAGAACGTCTGCGAAAGCAAGTGACGAGCAAACATTCATAGATGTGTGGTTGGGTCAGGACACTATACCAGGTACACCCTCGAAAAGAGCCCTGTATATCACGGAATGTATCGTAAAGACATGCGTAGATCTCCCAATTGCTTGTGGAATAGTGAATTGCCAGATCTTTGGTCGGGGTGTCACCAAACCAGACGAGCCATTCAATGGGTAGGATTGACCAGGTGGTGAAACAACGAGCTTACAAGGAAGCCCGAACATATCTGAAGGTGGCTATACAGCGAAGCAAGAGAGCCTGTTTCAAGCAACTCAGCCCAGAGTCGGATAAAAACCCATGGGGAAGCGCCTACAGGGTTATGATGGGGAGATTTAGAGGTTGGAAAGGTCATGCCCCGATCTCCTACTCAAAATTGTTCAGGGTTTGTTCCCTCAGGAGAACACAATAGGTTGCAGGCTACAGACATCTTTAGATTTGGCTGTAATACCCCCAGTAATGAAGCAAGAAGCACTGCAGATTTGCGGTAGGTTGGGAGACAACAAAGCACGCTTGGCGGAACGGATCTTTCCTGAGACATCGAAAAAACAAACGTTAGCGTTGTTGCCTAAACCTGGTAAGCCTCCTGGCCTATATGTCTATTGGAAGCTATGAGGAAAATTTTGGAGAGAATAATCGACAATAGATTACTGTCTCCGTACGGCCATATCAATGGTCGACTGGTCTAGCTGGTTTAGCTGAAAATGCGATCCACGGAGCGGGTGGCACTAGCAAGTATTGTGCTGTGATCACACTTGACGTGCAAAATGTGTTCAAGTCTGCCAGTTGGAACCTTATAAAGAGAACATTGGCGGCGATTGGTGTACCCAGTTAAGTAACGGGGTACAGTTAAGTAAATGCGCGAGTCGACAGCTATTTAACAGATAGAAGGCTCTGGTACGACACAGACAATGGAAACAAATAATACATAGTCTCCGCGGGTTCCACAGGGCTCTGTGTTGGGACTGCTATTGTGGAACATAATGTATAATAATATCCTGAACGTTCCAGTTGCTAGCATGACCACAATAGTGGGTTACACCGATGACATAGTGGAGATTGTTGCTGCAAAAGATCTGGCGGATGTGAAATTATATTCATCCGAAGTAATCACTGCTATAAAGAAATGGCTGAAAGATGCAGGTCTTGCACTCGCGGAGGATAAAATAGAGGTGGTGCTTATCACGAAGCGGCTGAAAGAAAAAACTGCTCGTATCAGAAGCCAGTGGAGTGATGAGAGATGCGAGGCTGAATTTCAAGCAGAACTTACAAAATGTTTGCACCAAGGCGTCCAAAGCTAGTATGGCCCTGGTAAGTATGATGCCAAATGTTGGGGGCCCGGAATTCACTCGTAGACTGTTTATAGAGTGATGAGCTCTGTACTGCTTTACGCAGCACCAATTTGGTGAACTGCACGGCATACTGCATGCAATACTCGCCTTAAGGGTGTGTTGCGGTTACAGAACCATCTCGGACGAAGCGGCCTATGCGGTAGCCGGAATGATGTCGATCAACTTTTTGGACGATGAGATGGTACGTATCTATGAGGGACCCGATTCTTCTTCTATTCGGAAAATGAAAAACGCCGAAAGGGAGGAATCGTTAAGCAAGTGGCAGAAACGGTGAGAATGGGCGAAAAGACCCTCAGATTGATTCCTAACATCAAGGTTTCTCATGGGACATGGCGGTTACCGTAAACACCTCTATAGGTTTAAACTGGACAGTTCACCCAATTGTCCCAGCTACGATGATATTCCGGAAGATCCGGAGCATGTTTTCTCCCATTGTCCTAGATTCGATGAGGAAAGGAAGTGTCTAGAGGAGACATTAGGGGGAACAGTAGCACCGGAAAATATAATTGAGAAAATGCTGACATGCCAGGGGAGCAGGAAAGAAGTAAACAACATGGGCAAATTAAGTGCAGGTTTCGCATTCCTGAAATGGGTGCCAGGGCGTACATTGCTGGTAATGAGGAGGCTGACAGACTGGTTTTCTAAGGGTCTGGTTCCACAATATTAAGACTAGAGTTAACTTTTGGCGTTTGACTATCCACTGTTCGGTCTGCTCTGAAGCGAGAAATTGTAAAGATTCACGCAGTCAAATGAAGAAATTTGAATTCTTACCGTCGTACGAAAAGCTTTGTGGAAGAAACGAAGCTTTTCAGAGCAGTTTTGTTATTGTCCGGGGGGACCTGCACTTCATAAAAAATTGCCGAAGATTTTTTAGATTCGCTTGCTTGGAGGCTCCCTCCACCAAACCAAACTAAACTAAAAGATGTGACAGGCGAGGGGGTTACAATCGGGTTTTCCAAAAAAAATCCGATCCCACTTCCATGATTGGCCCGTCGCTGAAAAATATTTAGTCTATGGTCCCGAAAACACGATGGCCATTTGTCGACAATTCAGGACAGGATCCTTTTTACCTGCTTTCGAAATAAAAACCACTTTTGCACGTCTCCATGCCATTCGTATATATCTCAGTACTATACTCCCTCTTACCACCCTCAGAAGAGACTCTAAGATGATTCCTAGGGCTCTCTGGATTAGTGCTGGGAAAATGCTATTTACTGCGGGTGATTTCAGTGGTGTAAAAGTTCCCACTGCCCACCTTATACTAGCTTCTGAGCATACCTCTTTTGCTAGTTTCCAGTTCTCCTTTCTTCCCCTTCCATTCATTTTTAAGGTGTCAGGCAGAATGTTATTGCCTGCCGCCGTGGGGTAGAACCCCAGGAAATGAGTTCTGAGAAGCAGGTGAACCCTGACGTCCTCATTTTCGGTAAATATCTAATCTTCCTTCTTCAAACAGGCAGAGGATATTGCCCCGTCTTTGGCTACAGCTTTGTAAAGCTTAGTTGCTTTTGTGATCTGTTCGATCCCTTCACAGAATTCCCTGAAGCTGTTCCGTTATGCTTACCTGATCGCGTTGCTATACGCAGTCAGTCCAGTTTTATACCTCTGCCAGTCCCCGGTTTGTTTTATCCGGTTGAAGAGCCAGGTGGACATAACTGTCCCAGCCGAACAGCTGGCCTCATATACGTCAATGACGACTGTAATGAGGTTTTCCACCAATGTTTCTAGTTCCAGTTCGCTCTTGATGTCGCCGCCCCTTAAAGGTAGGCCATGTTATTGTAAAGTGGGTTGTGCTCCAATTTCTGACCATCCCGTTCATTGCAGTATTTTCTAGACTTACGTCTAGTACCTCCTGTCTAGTGCGGGTCACAAATGTCTGAGTGCTCCCCACGTTATATATTTATTGTTAAGAATAAATTCAGGAAGGTACTAATCTCTTTGATTGGTGTCGCTGCTTCCCCAAACTTCGTGATGGCCGTTGGCATCGCAGCCGAGGAGAAGTGGTAACGCCCTCTTCTCACAGTACTTCACCAGTGTAGCGACTTGTTCCGGTGGAGCCCGGATTTCGTCGCCTGGAAAGTATCCCGATGCCACGCCTGCCTCTCGAGTGCTCCTCCTGGCTTCCAATGAGACTTGGATAGCCACAAGGTCCCCGGTCAAGAACTGTGACAGACATATATATTGTATTTTAAATTACGCTTAAGAATTAAGCAAGCTCTTGGTTTTTCACAAGAGGAGTTCCAAATTATCTGCATGCTTCCTCCTTGCAGACCGCGAATCTGCGCCCGGTATACCCAGGGCTCCTGAGCCAGCACTATGTCAATGTTCTTCTTGGAACTTGCCCTTGCAATTACTCCAGACGCAGCTTTCACATGGTGGAGGTTTATCTGGGCTATCTTAGTACTGGCCATTGGAACTCTTCTCCACTGTCGGAGTATCGCCCTCCTCCTCTGACATGGCGCCTTCCTGCGCGTCACTGTCCACCCTAAGCCTTAGAAGTTCTAGGTCTAGGTCGTCCAGCTTCTGCTCTTCACTGGGCAGCAGGTCTACTTTCCTGGTCGATCCAGTCCTTCCCGCCTCTATGGCTTTCGAGACTTCTTCGGGGACCTCGGTATGCTTTTCACCTGGTGTCTCCTACGGGGTGTCTTTCCTCCGCTTTTCCTTGTGCACATGCACGAGTATGTTAACGAATCAATAGTTGATATGGCAACTCCGACGTTTGATTGCCGCTAGTGATCTGTCATTTACCACGATCAAGAGGGGTTTCCCCTTTCCCTCCACTTTGCTTCTGAAGACTCTCTATAATCGCGTATGGAGATCCTCATTCTGAGCGATTAGGAGATCCATGAGATCTTCTGTCTATATTGTTGCAGCTTCTGGAAGAAAAGCTGTCACCATGTGTGCTCCTGGTATATCATCCCCATCACATGTTGAGAGCTCTGTTCCTTCCCAGTCTGGCAATTTAGGAATTTTGGGTCCTAATCCACTCTGCAGTGTCTTCCGTCGCGCAGTCCACCAGTATAAGACCTGATCGAAAGCGCATCCCGGAGAAAACAAGTTTCAAAATGCATCCCTTGCACATCTGCCTGACGACAAGGTCTTCAATGGTTTCTTCCTCCTCACGAAAGAGTTTTCGCTCGGGAAACACTTTTGGCAGTCGAATGCCCTTGACTGCACTATATAGCTAACGATGTGCTTCTTGAGTTTTGCCTTCACCCCTGACCTGCCCGGGTTTTCTCCCCCCTTGGGTTCAAGTTTGGATTTTTTGGGAGCATTCCCTTCATGCGGGCTAATCTCTGCTGCTGCCCGGTTTCTTGGCTCCGATAAAGATGGGTCAGGTCTATCCTGAGCCTTCTTAAGCGCCTCTTTTGGTTTCAGGCCTTCCTACAGGTAGCGCAGGTACCATTGAGCACTTGCGCCACTGAGACGTGCCTCCTTCGTGACGTCGGATATATTTATCTCAGTCGTGCTTTTGCTAGTCCGTGCTTTTTGAGCAGTGGCGTTTGTTGGTTGTTGTTCACGCAGTATACCAATCTTGACCTTGGGTCTACTGCTTGACGTCCCCACTTCGCCCTTCTTGGGTGGAATCACCTGGCTCTCAGTATTTCGGAGATGTGCCTTCGTCTGGTTAACCAGTTTGTGTGCGGTACAGGGTCCCGCTTTATTGGCTGTATTTTTTCTTATTTTATTACTGGTACTCATTTGATTCCCGCGAATATTGGGGTTGGGAGGTTCGCGGTGCCATAGCCCCCCGTAGCACGGTAAGGTCTAATTTACTCATTGAGGCGACCAGGAATCAATGAGGCTCCATTCGAATACAGTCAGTTATCCCTGATTGAAAACTATCCAACGGGCACGGTTCGCATGACACCCTGGATTTGAGGAAATGTTTTTCGACTCCCCAGTCTAGATCCGAAGCATTTGGTTAATAGTAGGGTCACCTCGTACAGGGTGTGCTTATCACTACTCACTAACGGTCTTGGTAGACGAGAGGCTTGACTCCTGAAAAGCCATATATCGCCCTAGAAGAGAGACAGCTCGCTCAGAGAGAGATAGGTTGGCTTCAGGGAACTATATTCCACGTGAGTTTATTCTGTAGTGCGCTGCTTGATCCCTCCCGGCATACATAGTTATCGAGACACTTGTATGTCTTTCTGCTTCTTAGAATGTGATCCGCCCAAGCAAATTAAGAGCCATCATTGGCTTTGGCGGAATCAGTTTTTCTCATAACCGGTGAAAAATTCTGCGTCATCTACTAGGGTCAATTTGTTGAGTATGAATTTAATTTAAAAAAAATACTCTAATCGTTACGAAGCTTATGTAATTTAAAAGAATTTCCAGAGTCCGGTATAAAATTAACACATATGTCAATGGATGATTTCAAATCCGCCTTCTAACGTTTTTGTCTAACAAAAGATACGATCAACGACCAAAAATCTGTGGCGTTAAAAACCCAAATTCGTGGCGCCATGAACATTCTCGTATTTCATTAGAGTAAATTGCACTAAACTGAGACCATATCCGAAAAAGTTTAACAACTTCATCTCAGGTTTCGGATTTTCCAAAAATTCAGTTAAACTTCTAACACCCCTAATTGGAGGCTCATAAACTAAACCAAAAAAGGTAATTAAACTATAAATTGGCAGATTTTCACATCATCCACAAAAGATCTTTTTTTTTTTCAAGAAATTCTAAAGATTTTTTTTGTGCTTGCGAAATTTATGTAAATTTCCTACAATTTGTATTCAAATTAATTTAATTAATGATGCGTTCGTTTTGCGAGAATTTGAAAAATTTCTGGTTAAATCCATTCTATCATTCCATCTAGATGTAAAAGCATTGTCTGGCGGATATCTTCTGAGCGGAATTTATAGGTGATTTGGTCATTGGTTCCGTGTCAAATTTGATAATAATAACGAGGAAGATGATTTACGACCCCCCATGAGGAGGGGGTAAATGCGAGATTAATGAGATATTGAGCAGATGGAAAAAGATCGAAGCCCGATAAGATTGTAAAATAAAAATCTTTTATAGATTTAAATTCATTGCCTATTATTCGTGCATGCATTTTAGGATTGACGTAATTAGAGAGCTGTTGACGTGATTTGAAAGAGAGTGGATTGCTTTTACTTGGATGGGGTATAAATTGCCTAATAAGCAAGGAGCAGACATTTGGCGGGCGAAGAAGACGATGGAGTGATTAGGGAATCAGGTTAGATCACGGGAAATGAGATTGCGGTTTTGAAATGCAGATTGAAATCGATCAACTCGGAAAGGCCAAAAATTGAGATTACGTATCAGAGGTTTTGGTCTTGAACTTATTATAATGTAGTTTGCTGTGCCAATCTCGTCCGTTTCCTCAAGGAGTTTTAGCTTACATTATATGAGTATGCTACGTCCAACCTTCCTTCGATGGCGCTACAGCCTAAATCGAACTTGGGTCTCCCAGATGTATAACTCCAAATACCTTGATTCACATACTGCGTCCTCCAGTTAGACAATCTTAGAATTTATCTGCAATCTGCGTCCATTGAGTTCTCCCAACCTTCCCTGGCTGGTCCGCTACCATCAGCTCTGCCTTTCAGTACTCCTTCCCTCGTGCATTCGTTCGATGTCAACCCATTGGAATTTCCCGATTTTGACGAATGTCGATGCTGGTGGGTCATGCAATAATTCATACAATTCATGATTGTATCTGATTCGCTAGGTATCTCCTTCCCTTTCTCTCGAAGATATCGATCTGGTTTTCCGACACTAGGTCAAGGCCTAGTTTATTGCGTCGGTGTACTATTCCCGATCTCATTTTGGGGAGGACCGCAACTTTTTGTGAACAGCCTGGCCTACTGATGAAGTTCCTAATTACATCAGAAGTAAAGCTGGTTTATTTCCGTCGCCTCTTTCGTGAGTGAAACTGACAAAGGATGGCTCCTCCGACCACGTAATTACATCCTTCAAAGTGACGTGCCCACATGACTTCGATGTCGTCGCCTAATCCTCCTTCTCACCGGAAGGAGTATCCATTAAGCCTTACCAGCGGAATAAATTACGAACAAATTTCCGCGCCCTTCGCCTGCCTCGCTGACCAGCATAAATAACTTGTCCAGTAACTTAGGCCTTTATTATAAAATATGAGAGGCCTACGTACCAAGCTGTCGTGTTTCAATCTTTCTGCCCTGGGTTTCCAAAACCCATCTAATCTGTATCACTGAAACGTGGTTGAATGATAGGATCTTAAGCTCTGAGCTCCTCGAGGATTCTCTGTCTTTTATCATACTATGGCAGAGATCGCGTAGCTTCAGGTAAGTCAGCTGGTAGAAGTGCCTCGATCGCGGTTAAGTCCCGCACTCTCGGTTTAGTCCTCTCTGATATGCCTGAACGGCTCCTTTCTCAATCTTCTCCCGCTCTTCCTTATATTGCTCCACATGCTCATCATCTTACTCTTGATTTCGAGATACAACAGTCACACTTTAACTCCCATACAATGCTCAAGCCCTCTAAGTTCACCCTTCGTAAGGGCAACTTTGAGGGTTTGAACTTAGCTCTGGCATCAGTCAACTGAGCTCCCATTCTCTCACCGTTAACCTGCGGTCAAGCCCTGCTCTCCTTTTATTCCATTCTGTCTGACCTCCTTCCTAGTTACGTTCCTTGCTCCCCCAAATCCCTGAGCTTCTACCCATTATGGCTCACTACTGAAATCCATAAAAAAATTTCGTCTTCGTAAGCTGCGAGGAGAATGTTTTTATCCACTAGAAGCCGTAAAGATTTTGACTATTTCAGCGATCTGCAAACTTCAATTAAGTCGCTGATACTTAAGTTTAGGAAGGATTACATGGACAGTGTTGAAGTTGAATTGGCGCGTGGTAGCTTGGAGCCTTTCTGGTCTCATATCCGTAACGCCCGCAATGCCTCCCGGTCCGCTCCAACTTTTATCAAATTCTCTGTCTTCACTGCTACCTCTCCTCAGCTATCTTGTGATTTACTTTGCAGTTACTTCTCCTCGGTGCATAACTCCTCTCCCTCTTCTTCCTCTCTTCTCCTTCGGAGTACAGCTTCTTCCGAATCTCCCACCATTCTCCTCCTTACTCCCTCTCTGGTGGACCGGGTCCCAATGGTCTTCCCAACCTGTTCCTGATTAAAACCTCCACGCTCATTTCCCTTTCTCTCTGCATTATTTTCAATCTTTCTTCCAAGAGTGTCATTTTCCCGGCCTGCGGAAAGAAGCCTTTATTTTTCCCATACACAAAGGCGGTGACCATACTTTTGCTGAGAATTACCGCCCTATTTCTCTCCCTCTCATCCTGCTCGAAGATCCTCGAGAGGAACGTCACTGCCTGGTTGACCACCCACTTCGGCCACTTTATATGATAGTTAAGGAGCAGCACGGCTTCATAAAACGTCGATCCACTGGATCTTCTGGATTTCACCAACTTTGTGGCCAAATG
Source organism: Hermetia illucens (assembly GCF_905115235.1). NCBI lineage: Eukaryota > Metazoa > Arthropoda > Insecta > Diptera > Stratiomyidae > Hermetia > Hermetia illucens. Next base: position 11,418,119 of record NC_051852.1, read on the forward strand.
CTTCAAATCTCGGCAGGAAGTCCAAGTCATTTCCACGGATTTTTCTAAGGCTTTGGATTCCGTCCGGATAGCTCAGTGGTTAGAGCACTAGGCTGTCATACGGAAGGTCGCGGTTCAAATCTCATTGGTGGCAGTGGAATTTGCATCGTGATTTGACGTCGGATACCAGTTGACTCAGCTGTGAATGAGTACCTGAGTCAAATCAGGGTAATAATCTCGGGCGAGCGCAATGCTGACCACATTGCCTCCTAGTGTACCGTTACGGTCTTGAATGAAGTGCTCTAACACACTTCAAGGCCCTGATCCAATATGGATTGTTGCGCCAACGATTATTATTATTATTTGGATTCCGTTAACCACGAAATACTATTTCCAAATTCGCCTCAGTGAACATTACTCTACGACTTATTACATGGCTTACCTTATACCCCTTCTTCCGATCGCGTAGAATTTCCTTTGATGGCTGCACTTTTAGTCCTTTTTCCCCCTTCTCCCTTTGTGCCACAGGGATCCATTCCATTTTTTTTTTTTATTTTTTCCTTTATTTCTTCTTTATTTTAAGTTCTCCCCTCTGCCCTCACTTGTCCTTGCTTGTTATATGCCGATGATCTCAAGCTGTTTTCCTCTGTCGCATCCCCAATGGATTGCGCTTCCTTGCAGGCAAATCTGGATATTTTTCCTTTTTCCCCCACTCTTGGTGGTTGCTCTCTGTCCTATCTGAACTATATCGCCGACCTGGACGTAACCTCCGACGATAAACTCCGTTTTGATAGCCACTACTTCGATATCATTAACCGTGCTTTCAAAATGTCAGTCCAGCCCTCCACAATGCTTTTAACTCCTTCATGAGAAGTATCCTCGAGTATTGTTCCGTGATTTGGTCCTCCTTCCGTAATTGCGATTGCCTAGAGAAGATACAACGCAAGTTCATCCGTTATGCTCGCCAATTGCAATATTCCACATACTAATAGTCACTTTTTGACCTTGGATCATGTATTTCGTTTTAGATTCCTTGATCCTGAGCCCCACTTCATTCGTTGCTGTACCATCCATAATTCAATCATAAACCGTCGTCCGGCTTAACACCTACAGCCCTCTACTACTACTACTCCTCGGAGACTTGGGTTCTTAGCAAGAAGAATTGCGAACTCTTGGGAGCGTTCGATAGAAGAACCCTCCGAAAAATTTTGGCCTCCTAAATGAGGATGGACAATTCCGTAGCGCACATAATGATGAAAGCTATGAGCGATACTGCGACCGTCTGGTTGTGGATAAAATCCGGTTCAACGGCTTTCCTGTGGGTGGGTCACCTAATCCGTATAGATGAGGATGATCTAGCTCAGAAAGTCTATTAGGGCAATATCTATGGTAGAAAAAGAAGATGTGACAGACCCTGCCTGAGTTGGAGCGACGACGTAAGTCAGACAACTTTTCATCATCATCATCAACGGCGCAACAATCGGTATTTCGGTCTAGGCCTGCCTTGATAAGGAACTCCACATCTCGGTTTTGCGCCGAGGTCCATCAATTCGATATTTCTAAAAGCCCCTTCGACCGCCAGACAGCTTTTCGGGACATCAAATTGGTGGACCTTGGCGCAAAACCGGGGTGTCTGCATAAACTCATGTGCAGCTATAGCTAGAGTCAGGCTACGGACACTAGGTAAACCAAACCAACCAATTGTATCTCTTTAGAATACGTACCACAGCCCTGGAGACGCGGACGACTGGTTTTCATACCGAAAGCGGGCAGGCGCTACATGAGTCGGCGAAGGACTTTTGACCAATCACCCTCACCTCTTTCGTGTTGAAGACTCACTGCGCACTGCGCACATCCACTTAAAGTTGATTATGGAGAGAACGTATTCTTCTAAGCGGCAGCGTGCCTACCTCAAAAGAAAATCCACAGAAACCGCCCTCCACGAGGTAATTGACACGGTTGAGCGGTCACTGCAGTACAAGGAGTATACCCTAGTAGCCTTCTTGGATATAGAGGGAGTGTTCGACAATGTTAGTACCAACACGATCAAGGAAGCCATGACCAGTATTGAACCAGTATCTATCTTAGTTATGGACAAAATTTTGCGAATACTTGGAAGCAGCGGGACGAAGGTTGTGGAGCATGCCAATGGCTTGGTGATATTGGTGTCAGCGACGTTCCCCTCCATTATGAGGGACATCATGGAAGGAGCGTTGGGAAAGGTGTGACTGTGGGCCACAAGAAGACGGCTTGGCAGCCAAAACGGAACTGATGCTATTCCTTACCAAGACAAAAATACCTGAATTTCACCCACCACGGTTGAATGAACAAAGATCGATTCTTCCCTCCTATGTAAAGTATCTGGGATAAATCCAAAACTAAATTAGTGATTGAACATAGAGCTGACGGTCAAGAAAGCCTGTATAGCCTTCTACGCTTGCAAGAAAATCTTTGCAAAGAAATGAGGTCTGGGGCCGAGGATGGTTATCTGGATGTCCATCGCTGTGGTACGCCCAACCCTAACGTACGGCTCTACTGTACCGATGGATAAAAGATGGTCTGTGGAGTCGGTGCGGGATTTTCTCGAATACACACAGTGTATCCGAGTCGTATGGTCTCCCGGGTTTTCTCAGTGTATTCCAAGCAGAAGTACTGACGATTCTGGAAGTATGTTGATGGCTGGAGCATGATCCGAGCCCCAAGCGTAACATAGCCATTCTGACGGACAGCCAAGCGGTCATTGGGGCCTTGTACTCATCGACGGCATCCTCGAGGCTGGTAGGGCAATGCAGAAACGCGCTGAACAGTCTGAACCACACAGTCAAAGTTGCCGTCCTCTGGGTTCCCCGGCATAAAGGAGAATGAGCAGGCTGACGGTTTGAGCAAGCGGCGCTCTGGTCTTGACAGTCCTTCTCGCGGGCGACAGTCAAGGGCGGAATATACTCACACTACTTAGCCTTAGATGGCGAAGGCTTACTACCTGTGCGAAGTCAGGGAGGATTTAGCCCGCTTATAACATAGCGCGATCACGAGAGCTTCTATGCCAGACTCGTGCAAATGCATACAAGATTACGGCGGTCTGCATGGGACATTGACCCATGGGGGACCATGCCGCCAAGCTCGGCATTCCCTACAATTCATATTACCGAAGCTGCGGGGGGGGGACAAACCCTCAGACATTTCCTCAGATTTCTAGCTGAAGGGTGGGAGAGCTGCTTTCCTTCGTGAATGCTACGAGGTGGGTCTGAAGATCTGAGCCGGCTGGACTCTTCCTCCCTGCTCTCATAGCTGCATAACAACACCACAACGCTAATTGAGCTTCTTTGAGCGGCCACTGCAACTTACGTTCCTACCCATATCGAGAAACGCGATAGCTTGCGGTTAGCACGCATTAATTCCACTTTTCAGCTCGAAGCTTTATTAATATACATATGGCTGTGTAATTCCATCGGGGAACTCCCTCTCTCTCTATGACCCCAAAGTCCGGGAGAAGTATGGATTACAAGACGGAAATTGCAGTGAATAGGTCACAAATTGTGAAAGGAAGATAACTCTAGTGCGGGTTGTGCTATGCTATGGAACCCATTATTATAGTTATTATGAGCAACCATAAATAAAAATAAATTGTTTTTCTCGACAAAAGGATCAAAGTCGATACTTGCTGGTTTGTTTTTTTTTATTTGTTAAAAAAGGAGCTTCCTACATTGGTGGATATGCATTTGGTAAAAGTAGTAAAGTATCTGAGTGCATTAATCAACTCTTCCACACTTGAAAAACCTCATTTCAAAGTCTTGTTCTACTTCTGGATTTTTGCATAAAATTACCATCTGATATCAGATTCTGCACACTAGATCGAATCTTTACTCTTTCAGATTTAAAAAATAAATCACTTGGAGCAATTCAAGCGATAAAAATGTTAAAGAGCCAAAAGAAAAGACAAAGTGATCGGGGGTCGATTTAAATAAATGTCATCAGAACGACTCCATGACTAATATATCGCCCAGGTTACGGTTTTTGTTCTTTTTTTGGTTTCGTCAGAATTAATCATGGAATTAACATATAAAAGATGCAGAATCTTTTGAATGAAGTTTAGTTAAAATTTGGCCGGGCCAATAAACTGTTTCTCGGCTTGGTCCGTGGATAAGTGACTGAAGAAACGTTCTTTTGGAGGATCTTTTTCTTGGAAGAAAGTGCTGTTCCTTACAGGATAGAAAGTGATTTTTAAGGAATTTATTAGTTAATTTAGATATTTTATAGAAAATGAAGTATTTGGCTCATTTAAGTGTATTCACTGTGATAGTAGTGTTAATAACATTTTGTGGAGTTTGTGCAGACGATGCTGGTTAGTAGATAACTTTTACAAAAGGACGTGGATATAGAAAAATTGTATATTGGTAAATCGTCGGGATATTTGTGCACTTTTAATTCATTTTTTTCGGAGGAGCCTTGCAGAGAACTAGTTTCATTTGCAAATATCTTAGCTGTGGGTGATAAAGGGAAACTCGAGATACAAAATTCGGTGCAGAAATGTGCGATTAAAAGTGCCATTGGTGTTACTCCGAATCAGTTTGGTTATCGAGAATGTCCGCTATGAATATGTTATAGAATGTTGGTCCAAAGAAAGAACCCTGAGGAGCTTCTGTAGTTCCAGAGTGCACGTTCCGGGACTGCTGAAGTAAAAGTTTCTATCCTCGAAGAAATTTACATAGTATCAGTTTAATTAGGGTCCTTGGGGTGTGAATACCTTCTGTAAAGGCATAATCCCAAGGTCCTCCTCAAACATGGGGACAGTGGTATTGGATTATATTGACTGCAAGTTCACTGGATGCGAGACCTACCTGACAACTCTGCCGCAATTAGGAAGTACGACCACCGAGTTGTTGAACACACAAGGGGCCTTGGCATCCATAGATGAGTCTCTTGCAGACCTAGGTCTAATCGCTCTCCTTGAGTACGTGGGACTGAAGTCCTAAAAGGCTTAACTGAAATCAGCTAAGGATGGGGAACCGCAACCAAGTCTCTCTCATAGTCACATGTTGTTTTGGGTACAACATAACGTGGACTTGGCTGTCTATCAGGGCCACTATGACATCTTGCTCTATTCAAAAGCAGCGTTGAGGAACTCCCTTCATCGTCGGAAGGCCGCACGGGCGTATTAGCGTATCGAAGCGTTTCACGACTAGTACAGCACTAGCTAACATAACTACATGAACGCCTATGACAGAGACAGAGCACATGCTGGCCCAACACAAAACATAATTCTGACCGGAACAAAGGTTCCGCGAGAATCTTATTTACTCATACCATGCCCAGTCAGGATGAACACAACTTAAGTCAAAAGACCACGATATAGCAATAACGACAGAGGGACTGTGTGGATGCCCAATACTCCCCTAAGGAGTGGAGAGGAAACACTATTATGGTATGTGAAGTGTCCAACTTTCGTTTCATCTAATCTGCCTTCCTAACCCCTTCGCTGGTTCCTACTAACAATGTGATGACCTACCTTGACTGCCTCATAGAAAAGAAAGAGGAGGAATTTTTTAAACAGCGAAGAATTGGTTGGGTAGTGTCAGATGTTTTGATTATGGGCACACGTCTAAAACCTGCCGGAGACCTAACAGAAGGGCAACATGGCACATATGCGGTCAGGCAGGCCATAAACCGAATAGCTGCAACAAAGGGGAGAGTTGCGTCCTATACAGGGACCGTGGTGCGTCTGATGAGAACGTTGCGCACGCTGTTGGCTCCGGACGGTGTCCAGCCTTCAGAGCAGAACTGGAAAGAGCTAGAACGCGGTCAACATCATCATGAAACTAGAGGCAGATAGACTGCGCAGCTTATTAGCAACTTAGGTACGTGGCTGAATCGGAAGCATGATGAGACTCACTATTTTCTTACCCAGTTCTTAAGTAGAAGGTTTTCAGTATTACCTGCACAAGATTGGAAAGGCACAATCTCCGGACTGTGTTTTGCATTGGGGTTGTGAACGACACCCAGTACACCTTTTTCTTGTGGAAGGTGGGATGGTATTCGTCAGCAGTTCTATTTAAACACAAGAGATCTCTCTGCAAACAGGGGAGGACTGGCAGGTGGAGCCATGTTGCCCATTACATTCGGGTCCTTCTTCTTGCAAAGAAGATGAAGCTCAACCGGTGGAGGAGTTGGATGTCAGGGGGTTCCTTGACCTGACAATTTCCTTTCACCTCTCCCCTCCCGCTGGTGAAAGGAATTCCCTGATTTGAGTCCCCGCAAGGCGGGAAAGTCCGGGGGTAGCCCAAAGTAATGACGATGGGGAGGTGTTTAGTTAGTAGTCCGACAACGTACCGTTGCGAGAGTCCAACACTCTGTGCCTAAATGCATTCTCCTACCCCATCCAAAAAAAAACTAACAATGATATTTGGCAGCAAAGGTATGCCCCTCTTCATTCTGCAGGCCGTGACACACCGAACCACATGTAGATCAAGAGGGGAAACACCCAAAAGTACCTGTATAGCGTCAGTTGCCGATAAGCTGATAGCCATAAAGCTGATTTCTGCACTGGACTTCACGGAGTCCCCTTCTGCTTCGATCCCATTCACACCCTGTGGCTTGCCTCCAGCCTGCATCAGCTTGGTTAAACACGTCCTGAATTCGATCAGGTAAGCATATAAGTAATCCCCAAGTACTTGACTTGCTTCCGACATTTTAAACACGAACCATTCAAATTATGCCTGGGTCTCTGACATAGATTGCCCTTCAGCAACATCACGACAGTTTTTTCAGTTGACACCGACACACCGACTTGCTCCTGCCACGCATTAACATTAAGTATATATTCCATCCCCTCCATACTATTCAAGAAAGTTGTTTTCCCACACGGCAGTTTCTTGGTGGCCACACTTACCAAGTTCATTAGCAGAACTATCGTAGCAGTCTTTCAGAAAATAGGAAAATAGCACTCCCGTAGGCAACACTCATAGAAACTCAGGTTGTGAAATGGCGTGATTCGCCAGATAGTTTTACACATCTCGCCAGTTATCCCCCCCAGGTGACTTCTGAGACCTGAGTCTTAACATGCTCTCCTCGATCAACGGGACAACACTGCAGAGGAGGAATTTCTTTTAATCTTTCAGCGTGATCGCTAGTAGACAGAAGGTTCAGATCCCTAGGACAACTCACCCAGTAAAACGCAAACACTACCACAGCATATCAGTGTAGGGTCTTCCTTCAGCTTGACGCCGGTAATGTCATGACCTTCCGCCTCTTGCATACCTGGCAGATCCTTTGCCAAGACCTTCCACTATAGTCATCGATGAATCGCTTCCAGTCTTCTTCATCGAGCTCCACCGTAAAGGCTTATAAAGGAAAGCATTTCGGACTACCTTTTTTCGGAGCTTTCTTAGTAATGTAAAAGTAGCTATTGTTGATGAGGTTATTAAAGACTGCATGGAGGGACTTAGAAGAAACGTTGGACAGATTCTTCATTACTAAGTTGACAAACTTATCTGGGTTTCTAAATTTTTCGCCGCTACACATGTTCTATATCCCGCAATCGCCGATTGTTTGATTGGGTCTTTAATTGATCCTTGGAGAGTTTTGCGTTGGTTGTTCTTTCTGCTGAAAACCATGTTACTTCAGCTTTCGCTTTACCAAAAGGTTTGAGTTGTTGATTCGGAGTAAGCTTGGTAAGCGCTTCCTATCGAAGAGTTGTCTTCCATTTGCTGATCAAACTGCTGACGATCTCTACAGTATATCGATTCACATCAGCGACATCAAGGATATGTTTTGGGTTCTTTCACCACGCTTTTCTTCACACCGGACGTGGGAGGGGGGGAAATGCTGGGGATGAATCGTATAGTATCAGTTGGTTTCCTATAGATATCTATGTTTAATTTTTTTTGTTTACTTCTCGATACCAGGTCCAAGGATGATAGTCGACCTTCCCTTTTCATCCCAAGAGTGATATTAGGATGCAAGTTATTGAGGGAGTTGAGCATACCATTCCTCTTCCAAAACCTTCATGTTAGACTGGCCGACATTAAATTCGTTTCCAGGTTTGCCATGAAGACCTCGCTGATGAATGTGAAGGGGATTCCTGATTATCGTGAAGCGAAGTAGTTTTCCTTCATTGCGGACTATTTTGTTATTGATATAGGCAATTCTTAACTAGAGCGGCTGGCCGGGACACTTAGAAAAAGAACCCTGAGGTGAAAGAACAGCAAGACTTCATCTTCTTCGCGTTTCCCACTCAACAGATGAGGCTGGAAGAACTCATTTGAAAATTTGACCAATATAGTCTCAGATTGTATTTTTTTTCATCCCCAGCTCCCTTCCATGGCAGCTGCTGCGATATCCACCACCACTTTATTACGTCGACGATGGGGCGGTCCAAACTGATAGAGATAGAGTTCTTCCATTTCCAGGCACCTCCAGTTATCAGCTGGCAATTATTCCTTTTTGAATATCTCCCATTGTATCCAGATGGCGGTACATTGGACGATGAGAGGAGCGATCTCCGGTTTGTTTGTTTCTTTTCGATAATAAAAAAACTAAACGTTGATATTTTCGTTTAGGGTTCGATTGCTTCATCCACAAATTTATGCATGACAAAAAGGCTAAACACAGAAGATTCATCTCCCAGTGCATTGTTCGAAATTATAGGAAGGGAAAAATTCATTGCGCTTGTTCGACCTTCTATGGTAAATGTTCGAGAGAAATTTCGCACATTAATTCTGGCGTTAGTGCCGTGTATGTGATGTAATGCATTGGTGTGCGGTCATTGTTGCTTCGCAAGCGGTGGCAACAACTTGAATTGGTTGTTTACACAATTTTTCTGCTAGTCCTTCATGCTGGCGGAATTCATCTTGAAGTCAAACGCATCTTTTGCCGAAGAAGCTATATTTGCATTTTTCAGTTTCGCCTTCCTGTTCTCATTGATTCCGAACATTCTCGCCTAATGATCGCCTCGTCTTAGGCAAAAAGGAACAACTGGCGAAGGTTATGTCAATGATAGGATCTACACCGGCTTTACGAAATGTGTTTATATATATGCTTGCCACATCAACCACAACTACACGCCTACCCTTCAGCTCCCCCACGACTTTCCGAGACGTTCGCACTCCTTACCTACAGTTCTGTGCCCTTGGGGCGACTCGCTCGTCGACAATCTCGGGAGATTTGTCGCCCCAGAATGTACAAATAGTGCTTCTCCATTGCTGCTAACCTTATTGGCAGCTGCCCCGCTAGCACGCAAAGGGCGTCAGTCGAGGTAGTCATATATGCTATGAGTAACTGCGAGAAGCGCCATTCGTCCTGACCTGATGGGCCCTATGTACGCTTCACTCGTATACCGTGCCCATCCTATTGCCCCATAAGTGAAGATCGGCAGTGATAACCCCTTGTATAGGATGGTTTTTGCCCGATCTTGGATCTTACTAACAACTTCAGCCATATGTCCCTTATGCCTCTTACATCCACTGGTTCATAAGCCTAGATACTTGAGGTCTGTTACGATTTGAATAGTGCTACCTGGACAATTTCCTTTTCGGGAGGATTGTCTGCATTTTCCTCGCTGATAGTTTAAGCTGCACCACTAATTAATATTGTCTGTGGTGTTCCGGGCAAGGTCTTCTATATCACTCCGACTTCTGCCCTCGATGAGGATGAGAATATCATCTACGTAAGCAACCGGAGTAATTTTTTCCGATATACTGGACATCTTGATGATTAGTTGGTCAAAGACAAAATTAGACAAACTTGGTCCGAGTATGGAACCCTGAGGGAAGCCTTTGCTAACTCTTTTTTCTTTCCTCTCGAAATTGTCCTCCATAGCTATCCTGCGGTTCCGAAGCTAGTTGTAGATGAACCCATGGAGTGCAGGTGCGCACTCCCTTTTTTCCAGCTCTTTAAGTACCGCTGGTCACCAAAGATAGTCGAAGACTCCTTCATTATCAAAGGCGATTGCAAGCACGTAGGATTTTTGACTGGTTCTCACAATACTCTCCACTTCGTAAATTGATTTGGTGGGCTAGGTTCGAGGTAAGCTTCCTGGTACGTTTTCCCATAACTTCGGAGGTTTCCAGTCCAGGAGACCTTTGCGGGGAGTTGTTCCTTGGAATCCCCTGTTTTGCCTTCTCATCGAACTATTCAATCTTCATTGGTTTGCATAAATCTCTAATGCTCTGAATTGCAACCATTATCGGCTGTTGAATGGAACGTCTTTTGCCGTCTTCCAGCATTTTGACCTACTTTACAATTTTCTTCTCAAGAGTCTGGAAATTTCATCCCCGAGTTTCCTTGAATATTCATATTCAGTGGTGATTGAGGATTCGCTGACGCTCCATTTTACGGTTGCCCTAGATGATCTCAGGACTTTCCGGACTCCTTCAAATTGACAAAAAAGTAGAAGTCAAATTTTTTTAAGGAGTTGTTTTTAGTAATCCCTTTAATAAACTTTTCAACATTCAATTACAGCACACCAGGGAGGATGTTACGATGAAGACACCAACCATTTTTGGCCCACTGGGCAGTCATATAACCCAATAGGTCACTGTATAAGTATGAACTGCATTAGTGACGATGGAGTGTTTGATGCGTTACCGTGAGTATGGCTTTGTATCTATAAATAAGTTACTTATTGGAGGAAACATGTCATCCTTATTTATGTGCCTCTTTCAATTGTCTGGTGTTTTCAGATGTGCAACATACCTTCAACCTGAAGGTGAGTGTGAAGTGATAGATGAGGACTTAACGAAACCATATCCAGATTGCTGCCCAACAATGAAATGCAAGGAAAAAGAAAAGGAAGAGGCATCCGAAGCACCAGTAACGGAGGGTGTAGCTGGGGAGTAACTGAAGTTCCAAGAAACATCAAAATATTTTTTTATAGTTAGACCCTATTTATACAAGCGTAGGTGTACATATATTATTAAAATGGCTGTTTTATACGGGAAAAAGAACACCTTTATTTCTCAGTAGATCGATAGGGTTACCCACCTTTTCAACTTATCCTTGGACTGAGGAGCCCAAGTGACGAACTCGAAATGTCAAATCGTACTTGAAACCTTCGTGGAGCTGGAAATTGCACTAGCCACCGTTGGAGGCATGTCCCCCCTTCTGAGGCTCGACTATTAGATCTGATATTTCGTTGACGAAAGGGGTGGTATGACGTATGAGTGCACAGTCCCCAAAGTCAACAGCGGACACGAAGGGCTGCTGGACCATGCATGCTCGAGATTCCATGGTTCCGAGCGCTTTCAGCGGTCCTCCTTGCGCTACGCACCACTTTCAAAGAAGATTTGCAAGCGTGGCTGAAATGGCTTCAGGCACATCGCTCCCACATTCTGGGCGAGATCATCGCGGATCGGTTAAACCAACCACCAGTCCCAAGGACTTGGCCACCGGCTTGCGCAACCTTTAATTCGCCCAATGCCAGCGTCTAGGCATCTAGACTTTCATCTTCAAAAATCTGGCCACCTGCGAATACGTTTTCCGCCGCATTGAAGCTATCAAGAAGCCGCGAGAGCAACCGTATACCGGCTCGCATCGACTGATAGAACGGTGTGATGTCCGCATGTTCTTCGTAGACGTTAACGTGATCGCAAAGATCCCCTCTCTGCGAACCACCGGAATTCAGCTTATCTCGAGTGGGCAGACGCCCCATTCTCGCAGGTTCTGCCATCTCAGTTGCCCCAGACCCTTAGCAGCCGAAACTTCTGCTTAATAATCTGCGGCTTTCGGATCTACAGTTAGCTCCATCCGGTCGGAAGTGGCCTAGCGTTCTAGAAGGATCGGCAGAATACTGTAATCACTGGTGTCCGCAACTAAAATGGTGAATTCTACTCTCTTCTTTGGGCGCTTCAATCCCTCACGTGTCATTAATACAAAATTAACGTGTCTATTCCGATGCGTGGGTCCGCACCGGATTTCAAAATAGACAACAAACGAAGGAATTCGCGACGGCCTAACGAAAAAAACGAGAACGCGAGCTAAAACTGAAAAATATAAAAAAACGGCTCGACCGGCTAATGCTTCATTTTCTTCGAGATACCAAAACCTGACCGAATTTTCCTTTTCAAAAAATAAACCCTTTAAGATTTAGTGATTGCTTCTAGGGCTGGTTTTTGATGCGTCACGTGGCGTACGCTTCTTGCACTACCAAACTCTTAACCAACATTTTTTAAGCCACTCGCTATTCCGCGGGAAGAGCACAGAAACGCTTTAACCCTCTTCTCGTTTCAGCCTTAGTCTTCACACCTTCTGTGCCAGCTTCTCAAGATCGGGCTGCGAAAACGACACTTTTGGTTTGCATTGCGATCTTCTTCTTCTTTTTCTTCAGCCTTTGTCCCGTTCACAAGCAGGGTCAGCTCGTCGTCATCGGTTTCGCCATTTGACGCTATCGAATGCCTGATCTGAGTGCAATCTCGAGGCTTTTGAATCCCCATTCAGCGTGTCAAGCCACCATTGTTTCAGCCTGTCCTTTGGTCGTTTACCATCGACTTCGATGTTCAGACCATTCTTGGCAAGTGAATTCTCGTTAGCACGAATTGCGTGACCATACCATCGAAGACGCTTCGCTCGCAATTTTCCCACGATCGGCGCAACCCCATAATGATCGCGGATATCCTCATTTCGGATGTGATCAAACCGTGTCCCGCCACTATTCCAACGTAACATCTTCGTCTCCATTACCGTAGGACGCCGTTCATTGCCTTTTATAATCGGTCAACACTCAGAACCATAGAGAGCGACAGGACGAACGACATTGCGGTAAATTTTAGATTTGAGATGTTCGTTGATACGTCGATAAAAAAAAACACTAGTTGTGGAACGGTACTTCATCCATCCAGGTTGCGTTAATGCGTGAAGCAATTTCATAACGCAGTTCTCGAGTGGCTGATAGCGTTGACCCGAGGTATTTAAATCGCTCGATTCTGGGCAGATCACTGCCACTGATCGTGATTGTCCCTGTTTCATGAGGATCGGTGTTAAAAATTCAGTTTTGTTTAGATTCACCGTGTCGCTACTTTAGGCACCAGACCATCAGGTTTCTTCCAGAGCGCAGATATCAATACGCCTTTTCCAAAGGGCTCTTGCGAGTTCCTCGGTCTTTCCAGTTAGGGTGCGGGTGTGGAAAACCAGGTACAACAACCATTTCGTGTGATATTGCTAACTGGATAATGCGCAATCCATTATCATTGGTATCCCTATGTAAGCTGTGGGAACCGACGTATCGCCTGAATACGGCCTCCGTTCCTACTTGACTGGTAAAACCCCCAAGTATACTTGGGACAGGCTTCGAGGGTCCGCTCAACTGCCTCGTACAAGGTATCCTTCTCCGACTCTGCAGTCTCCTCTGTAAGGGCGTGAACGTTTATGAGGTTTATATTTCTGAAACTTGCCTCGCAAACGCAGAGTGCATAGCTTTGCGCTTATATTTTCAAAGCCGATAACAGCGGGTTTCATTTTTTGGCTGACTAAGAAACCTACTCCGAGCACATAGTTTACTGAATGGCCGCTATAATATATGGAGTAGCAGCTCTTCTCCAGGAAACCGGTCCCTGTCCATCGCATCTCTTGCAACGCTGTTACATCAGCCCTATATTGGGACAGGGTATCGGCTAGCTGCTCAGCAGCATTCGGTCTGTACAGGTACCGCACGTTCCATGAGAAAATGCGCAAATCGTTAATCCGTTGTCGTTGCCGGGTTCGTTGTAAAATCCATCCTGTCCGAGGCTCCTTTCGTGGCTTCGTAACATCGGTTTTCCGTCTAGGGTTGTCAACCCTCACTTGGAGGACCAGTTGGTACATTTTGTCCCGTTTTTCGGTGCGGGAGACTCGCCTTCACCCTTCTCCGTCTGCAGTTTTTCATAAAGAAAGAACTCCCAGCGGTCCCCACATGGAGGTGGAGATTGGGTTTGGTAGTAGAGCTGTTGGTGTTGGTTAAGCAGGCGTTTCCCAGGTTTTATGCTCCATCATCAATTCACATTTCGCCCTGGGACCTATACTACCCTTTGACCATTATGTGCCTGGCTTACCACCGCACAAAGGTTGATAAGGTTGGCTCCGTAGTAATCATGCTTCGAAACATAAACCCACCAAACCTTTGTAACGATACGCGTTTGGTGGTAAGTAAGTGAACAATCTGATTTCCGGGACGATACTCAAAGGAAAATTCGAAGGTGAGGAAGGTCTCATGCCGAGGATCCTGATGATCCCAACCAATATGCCGTTTGGGTTTAAAAGACTTCAATTTCCGATTCGTCTTGCATTCGCCATGACCATTAACAAATCACAAGGCCAATCCTTGAAAGTTTGTGGTCTGAATCTGGAAAAACAATGTTTTTCCCATGGTCAATTATATGTGGCATGTTCATGGGTTGGAAGACCATCTGCGTTGTATGTTCTTGCGCCGGAAGGCGGAACAAAGTTCGCAGGGTCACCTAGTATTATATAAACAGGATACATAAAACAGGATAAGAATAATAATGAAAATGAGATTTAATGCCACCACCAACAATTACACAACATATAATCGATATTCTTGGACAGATTTTAATATTTCTTCCTTCACATCGTAGGACATGCTCAGGAACTTACCATACATTTTGTGAAACAAATATCCGTCATAGTATGAATACGGTATGAACTCATACAATCCGCAAACCGTCATGGCTTCCTCGAAATATCCCACAAAATGCGTATATGTAAATGATAGCCAGAAGGCACGTTCATCTAACTCAGCTGGTGGACTCATCCCCTCCATCTTTTCCATATCCATTTTGGAAGCCTCGAAAACAGTCAGCAGAAGTACATCAGCTTCATCAGGGGTGATCTGTCCTTCCTAAAAGTGCGAAATTCCAAGGTAAATTGGGGATGATTTTTGAAAATCAGAGAGCGGTTGTAGCCGCCCCTTAGGTCCTTCTTTCAACTAACCTTAACCAAATAATTCGTGATGACAGCTGGCACTATGAAAATGGTTTTCAGTAGCTTTTCCAACAGCTCAACCTTGACTTCACTCCGCTTTGGAGCTACAATCCAACTGAACAATCGAAGCTTCTCCTCCAAAGTGACAAAGTCCTCATCTGCGGCCAAAATATCATCCAATGGCGGAACCTCAAAGTCCGGAAAGATTGGTTCAAAGTAATGAATGGCAAAAGGTTCGTCTATGTTTGGCTTCAAACAAATTGGGTGCTTTGCGTCCTTATGTGCGTCACGATTATTACTGAAAACAAGTCCAATTTCACGGCGGAGCAGTGGAAGCACAAGATCAGAAAACGAACACACATCGTTTATGGAGAGGTCAATAAAGCGTTGGGAAATATAGAGGATATCCTTTTTGTAGATACTGAGTACGGTCAAACTGGTCGTTTTCATAACATGCTCGCGTAGCCAGGAGGGCTCGATCTGAGTTTCCTTGTAGGTCCTCTGAAAATGTTTGAGTCACAAAATTTAATTCAATGAAAACTTACTATTTCATATTCAAATTGAGAACCATCAAGACCATGTTTTTAACTCCTCCCACTCACCTACCAAAGCTACTATTGCCAATAAATTATTAAAGCGTTGCTAGGTCCTTCTTGATGTTTCGGTTGTCACTAAAATAAAAGGTTCAACCTACGCAATAGTAATAGTCGAGGCTTGTTTTAACAGCAGCGAAAACTTCATTCCACGAACTTTGGCACCTCCCCTCACCGTAGATCAACTCAGATAGTTCGACATTGACTTTCGCTTTATCCTTAAAGGTCTTTTGGACCAAGTCAGCTATTGCCTTTTGCATTTTTCCGCTTTTGTCATACCTAATCCCCTGCGGTAAACTGGCGTGTATGTGCTACAAAAAAATTGAATATTACAAAATTTAAAGGGAAACCATAAACAACGTCGAATCTCACCTCCACCAACTTACTTTCTTCCGAATCATTACCGCATAATGTTGCGAAAATTGGCATTTGCCACTGTTCCAGACCTAACGACTCCCTCATCCTTCGCTTGTTCCATACGTGCACTGCCATAGTCTCAAGGTTGAAATCGTCCGTCTTCCAAATAGGGAAGTCTCCTTCCATTACCAGAAAATCAGAATTACTTGTACATACGGCCATGGGATGCACCCTTGATGCATTTTCAACCAAGTCTAGGTCACATTCGTTTTCCAGAGACAGGAAAATCCGACCATACTTCTTCGCTACTCGTAAATAGTTCTCATAGTAGGTTTTCAAATATCTTCGAAACCGATAATTCAGGGGCTCCTTAGCTTTCAAATTCTCAAACAGGACTTTCTGGTTTTCATATTCACTGTTCTTACGGTGGCACCATTGAGGACATTTCTCCGGTTTGATGGGTCCGTCCAAGAAGAAATGCATTTCGATCCCCAAGTCTTTAAATTTCTGGAACATTATTTCGGCACGTTTAATTCCCAGCGCATGTCGACCACCACATATTGCATCCTTGCAATTAGTGAAAAGAATAGGGATCGTGCCCAGGAAATCGAACATCACAATCGGAGTTGCGTCTGGATTTTTTCTGGAAATTCATTCGTCAAAATCAACAACTGTCAAACCTCTCACCACGCAAAGGAACTCACTGTTTAAATTTATCCACTTCTATTCTTACGCTAGTTTTGTAAATCCTATTGCCTACCTCCGCGGACATATACCATGACAAATATTTCACCATTTTTCTTGTATCCCTCTCCTGAAATCAAAAATAGGAGGCGATATTTGATTTGTGTTAATATCCTCAAGGTATTCGCTACTTGTCTTAAAAGGAGTAGAAATTTGTCGGCTAGTAACCGGTGTCAAGTCGTGGACTGCAGAATATGTTAGACTAATGCGGAATATAGCTCTCCGGGGACAACCTATTTTTTAAAGGAGATAGAAATCTTCAAAAGACACTGGTCTGGACCGATTCCGCCACCCGACGCAAGGGGACGAAGCCCACAGGAGATTGCTGGTGATCTCAATGTTTGGGCCCTAGAGTGGGGTAGCAGAGAATCAAATGCTAGGGGGCGGAGTTTATTAGAAGCTTCTGCGCAGATGGACATAGTTTTGGCTAACGAAGGTGCCCTTTCACCTTTCAGAAAAGGGGGTCAGGCTCCGTTGTAAAACTGACCTTCGTTAGCCCTGCGCTGGCACGTGGTATGTCCTGGTGCGTCAGCGAACGGTACACCTACAGCGATCACCAGGCAATCTTCTTTGAGACACGGGGCGGGGAGCTATCATGCCCGAAACCGAAAAAGATTTCAGGCTGGTCTGCAAAATCTCTGGATGAGCAGACCTTCATAGAGGTGTGGTTAGATCAGCCTGATAAAGCAGGCGCCTCTACAGAAAGAGCCGTCCATCTGGATCAATGCATCGGCAAACCATGTGACGCGTCCATGCCTAGGAGGTGCTCATTCCCCAGTAGAAGACCAAACTACTTGTGCAATGTTGAACTGATCGGCCTTCGTTCAGCCAGTCACCGAGCCAGAAGACCGGCTCAGAGTCGATTAGAGGCAGAAAGAGTGCGCCGAGCCCTCAAGCTCGCCATCCAGCGAAGCAAGAGGAAATGCTTTAAGGAGCCCTGCTCAGCAACGGATGTAAACCTGTGGAGAAGTACTTATAGAATCGTCATGGGACGATTCAGAGGCCGTTTATCTCCGCTGAAAATCATCCGGCAAGAGGAGAGCACCGACACATTTCAACCACCTCTGAATGTGACGGAAATTCCGCCAGTCACCAGCGACGAGCTACTGGAGATCTGCAGTAGAATAGGAGAGACTAAAGCGCCGGGACTGTACCGAGTAACGAATAAGGCCCTTAAGCTTGCGGTGAAATCCAGGCCGGACATGTTTGCTGAGTTGTTCGAAGCGTGCATGTCCGAGGGAATATTTCCAGCGGCATGGAAGTGGCAGGAGCTGGTACTTCTGCCTAAGCCTGATAAACTTCCAGGTGAACCATCCTCATACCGACCCATATGTTTTTTGGACACTGTGTGGAAAATGTTAGAGCGGATAATCTATAATAGATTACTCTCGATTGTTGAGAGCCAAGGCGGCCTTTCAGATCGGCAGTATGGATTCCGTAAAGCCAGATCAACCATTGATGCCATCAAACGGGTTACTGGCTTGGCCGAAAATGCAATCCACGGAAAGGGTAGTATCAGCAAATATTGCGTGGTAGTAACCCTGGACGTGAAAAATGCATTCAATTAAGCCAATCGGAATCTAATACGGAAATCCCTAGCGAAGGTTGGTATTCCCCCCAAGACCTTTCCACCATTCCAGGCTTGAGTGGTTCTTCACTTCAACACCACGGATCGCCTCCCCAAATTCCTTCCCAACTACGCTGCCACCAACTGGCAACGACTTAACCACAACCTAGCCGACAAACTGTCGACTATCTCCGCCTCAGGCCACTAAACTACCAGGGCCTGATCAGCCTGCCACCCCATGTCCTTGACCTCATCAAGCAAAAAGCCACCCTAAGACGCCAACTCCATCGACACGGATACGCCCCCCAGTTTAACTTCCTCAAATCACGTATCTACTCCCTGTCACACCTCATCCAATCCCACATTCAGACGCTATACGCTGACCACTACGCTGTGAAGCACGCGAATATCTCGCTTAATCAGCAAACGTGCAGCAAACTACGTGGTGCTTGCCCTCGCCTAGCGAAATCACGCACAGTCAGCATCCTCCCCCAAAGCCCACGCCGACCTGATTGCCAGCAACTTCCTGGCAGCACATAACACCACCCTACATCTCTCTGACCCACCCACGGAAACGGCGGTGCGCCAACACATCCGCAACCTAACTACCACACCATCCATCTACAACCATTTCCCGATCCCCCCACCCCAACAGACAACACCCAACTGTCTACCATTACAAGCCGTCACACTCTAGACAGTAGAATCGATCATCCTTTCCCGAAATAACAAAAAGTCAACCGACCGTGACCACATCCCTATCATCATCCTAAAAAAATGCGCAAAATCCCTAAGCCCGTTCCTCACGCAACTCTTCAACCTATGCCTCCTATCTGCATACTTTCCCTCTCCATGGAAAGAATCCCACATTGTCCCAATCCTAAAAAAGGAACAGCCCTCAGCTTTCCCGAGCAGCTACCGCCCCATCTCCCTCCTCAACGTAACATCCAAAACTTTCGAGCACGTCATCGACGACATCATGCTCCAACACATCACCGACCACGGCATTATTCCCCCTTCCAGTTTGCCAACAGGCGTGGCCACGGCACCTCACACGCCCTCCTAGTCCTCACAACCGACATCCTAACCCAGTTAAACAACATCCCCACCACCGCTTGCCTCCTTGATATCCAAAAAGCCTTCGACACAGTCTGGCACGAACGCCTCATCTACAAGCTCTCCCACACTTTCAAATTCCATCCGCAACTATGCAAACTCATCATTAATTACCTGTCCGACCGTCAAGCCCGAGTACGTATCCATGATACCCTATCCGACCCATACAATCCTCCGGCAGGCATCCCCCCAAGACTCAGCTCTGTCAGCAACCCTATTTTCCCTATACACCGCCCATATCCCACTCCAACACCCCACCAACTCCCCCCAAACGGTCAAAACCATCCAATACGCTGACGACTTGATCCTTTACGCGCCCAAAACCGCATCAATACCACAATCCTAACCCTCAACAAATTCCTCCAGTCCTGGGGAATCCTCCTCAACCTCAACTTCTGCGGTAGAGCCGCAAGATGCTAGCCAACACCCGCAACCTCACGATCAAAATCGGAACATCCAGCATCCCCTCCGTCCAATCCACTAAATACCTGGGAATAACCCTCAATACCTGCCTATCACCCGTGCCCCAGGTAAATTCCATCATCTCAAATACCCTAACAGGACTAAAAACCCTATGGCCCATCCTCAAGAAAGACTCCGCCATTTCCCCCAAAGTCAAACTGTACTAAGGAGCTGATCCGTCCCCTAATCACGTATGGATTAGTCGCATGGTGCGACGTCTCCCAAATGTAGCGTCGACGGGTGCGAGAAGGGAGGTCCTTCCGCCTATCCCTCTCCCAATCCAATCTCCACTCCAACCAAGCCGTCTATGACGAGATAAAGTGCTCCCGCACCAAACCCACGAAAATAACCTCATTCAGTTTTACTTCCACATACGCAACCATAACAGGAACTCCTCACACCGACACGATTCCCTCCCTACAGACCTCCTAACCCTGTCCTGTCAGAACAGCAGCTTTCACAACGATAAACTGATAATATTTAACTGCCCATACGATCGACATCGCCCTCGTCTACTCTACCGTCCCCCATATGTATCCTTTCTCCGGAATCATATCATACCCCCCCCCCCCTGGAGATGGAAAGGCTAAGGCGATTGGCTGGTCTATCGGAGTTTTTGACGAGGAGTCACTTCTGGCGGCATTGGAGGGAGCTCATGATCCGGATGGAACAGTGGTGGAAAGGGTCACACAGATGTCTCAGCGTGTAACCGAAGCATGCGACGCTACGATGCCACGACGACGTTTGCACCACGGCAAGAGGCTAAACTACTGGTGGAACAAGGAGATCGTTGCCTTGAGATCCTGTTGTCTCCGAGCGAGGAGACTTCCCCCAGGACTAGGGGAAGGCCGGAGCACCAGGAGCGTGAGGAGGAATACAAGGATCTGCAAAGCAACCTTAAGAAGGCCAAACGGAGAAGCAAGCGGGAATGCTACCAGAAGCTCTGCATGGAGGCTAATACGAATCCGTGGGGTACAGCCTACCAAATTGTAATGAACAAGATCCGCGGGCGAAAATCACCTCAAGTGACATGCCCACGGCTCTTGTTCCAAATAATTACAACTCTGTTCCCGCAGCAGGAGCAGGATGAAAGTGAACCCCAACTGGCAGCTCAGCAGGACGTCTTCTCGATCCCTGCTGTTGCCGAAGTTCCTCTTCGGGAAATCTGCGGACGTACTGGGGATAGCAAGGATTGGACGGAATTCCGAGCAAGGCTCTGAAGGTGGCGAATCGTGCAGGACGGAAGGAGTATTTCCCGCCCAGTCGAAGAGCTGGCGTTGGTACCGAAGCCCCAAACACCACCCGGCGTTTCCTCTTGATATCGCCCTATTTGCCTCTTAGACACCATGAGGAAGATAGAGAGGGTGATATACAACAGGCTCTCCCGTGGTCTTTCAGAGCGGCAATATGGGTTTCGGCGAGCCCGTTCTACGGTCGATGCGGTAACAAAGGTCGTGGAGTTGGCTCGAAATGCAATGGCCATGGGCAAATGCTGTGCTCTGGTGAGGCAGGACGCCAAAAATGCGGCTGGATTAAAGGCGCTTTGGCCAAACTGGGTGTCCCTAGCTACTTGTACGAGGCGGACGAGGCGGACGACGGGTCGAAGGAGTACATTGTGATAACAGGTGTGCCTCAAGGTTCTGTTTTGGGACCACTGCTGTGGAACATAATGTACGACGGAGTGCTTGACTTACTCGTGCCGGAGGAGGCAACGCTGATTGGTTTTGAGGATGACCTGGCGGTAGTTGCAATTGCAAAGCATCCCGAGGACGTGGAGCTTTATGCAATTGAAGCCATTCATACCATCAAGTCATGGTTACGAATGGCCAAGCTGGACCTGGCGCACGAAAAGACGGAGGCGGTCCTTATTACCAACCGTAGGAAGAACAACACGGTTAACATCCGTTGGTAATCGTGAGGTCGTCTCAAAATCGGTTGTCAAATACCTGGGGGTGATGATCGATGTCAAGCTGAGTTTCAAGGGACACTTGGATTATGCGCGAGAGAAGGCAGCAAATGCTAGCTCATCGCTTGCAAGGATGATGCTTAACGTGGGAGGGCCGAAGTATAGTCGCAGACTACTCATTGCGGGAGTGGTGAAGTCGATCCTGCTATACGCGGCCCCTGTCTGGGCGGGAGCGTTGAACCATGCTGTAAACCGGAGAAAGATAAGTTCGGTATACCGGCCAATTGCGCTAAGGGTGTGCAGCGCATTTAGGACGGCGTC
The DNA here is from genome assembly GCF_905115235.1 of Hermetia illucens. Lineage (NCBI taxonomy): Eukaryota > Metazoa > Arthropoda > Insecta > Diptera > Stratiomyidae > Hermetia > Hermetia illucens. The sequence goes on from NC_051852.1 coordinate 11,440,071, forward strand.
GACAGAGGCAGTATGTGTCATGGTGAGAATGATCCCTATAGATTTTCTAGCGAGCGAGGTACAGTGGCTCTACGAAAAACGGAAGGTAAATCCAGCCGAGGTGAAGGCGGATTTCCGAAAAGCCATCAGGAGAGAATTGTATGGCAAGTGGCAACAGCGGTGGGATAACTCCGACAAGGGCCGGTGGACCCATATATTGATCCCGTGTATAGAGAAATGGGTCGACCGAAAGCACGGAGAATTGAATGACCCCCTCACACAGTTCCTTGCGGGATACGGTGGCTATAGGAAGTACTTGCATCGCTTCGAATTGGACGAGTCTCCCAACTGTCCTGAATGCGGTACTACACCCGAGGACTCGGAGCAGGTTATGTTCCATTGTCCCAGATTTCTGCAGCAGAAAAGGAGGTTGAACAGCATCTTGGGGGCGGACATCGAGTCCTCCAACCTGGTGGAAGAGATGCTGAAGTCGGAGGAAAGCTGGATGGCGGTAAATGAGGCAGTATCCGTGGTGCAAACAAAACTCCTGGATTGGATCGAGCTCGGAAGGCGGCGCGACATGGACGAGTTGGTATAGCGAACCAGAGCCTCCCCCGCGAAGTAATTATAATCTTACCCAGTTTCTCACGGGGCATGGAGGATATCGCCAATATCTGCACAGGTTTAAATTGGATACCTCACTCGACTGTTCAAATTGCGATGGAGTTCCTGAGGACCCAGAGCATGTATTCTTCCACGGTCCGAGATTTGTGGAAGAAAGGAGGAATTTAGAGGAGACTCTAGCAGAGGTGCTGATACCAGACAATCTGGTGCTGAAAATGGTAGCACATCAAGAAAATTGGGATGCGGTCAACTCCATGATCGCATCTATCTAAACCAAACTGCGAAAGGCTGAGGAGAAGAGAAAAGCGCGGTCACGTGCACGGCGTATAGAAGAAAGATGACTACTCCACCCCGTGATGTAATACCTTATGTTGGTTCCGCGAGGGAATCGGGGGTGGTTTTAGTGGGTAGAAATCCCACAAGCTGGTGTGTTCAGACCAGTGTCTTTTGAAGATTTCCATCTCCTGAAAAAAAAAAGATAGACAGACGGGCAGGCAGACGGACAGACAGACAGTGTCACCTGTGAGGAGTAGCCAGATCTCCCATCAGGCGCAACCCCAGCTGGCGGATTGGGGTATACCTATTGATGTGTAAATATGTGTTCATGCCCTTTTCTTTTTGACTGTGCATGGGCTAGTGTTTGCTCATCTCTGGTGCGCGGACCAAAATGGCTATGGGAAGGATACCCAGGACATAAAACCACTATGGAAGACGTGAGAAGGAGAAAACTAACGGTGCAGGGGCTCGGAACCCCAGTACCGGCGACTTTTGGGAGTGAGCAAGCGGGCTCCCGGTCTTCAATATCGCTGGACCGCAGTGCCTATGACAATACTCAAACGGCCACATTGCGGTTACCAGTGGACGCAGAAGTTATTGCCAGCCGGAAAGGTTCGAATCGGATGAGTTATTTGCCGTCTGAGAGAGCAGATTTCTCTAAAGAGGTGCTTCAAGTGCCTGGGTTTTGGTCATTTCGAGAAGGCATGAACCAGCGGCATTGATCGGTCCGATCGATGGAGAAGGTGTGGGGAGAAAGGCCATATTGTCAAAGCGTGAAATAGGGACCCCAAAGGCGTATTATGGGAAGGAAGTGAGGGACGGGATTACCGGCATATTGCCGGAAGTGGTAAATGCCCGGAATTTAAAAAGGCGCTAACTTCAATGAAAAAAATGAGGTTTATTCAAATAAACCTCAATCATTGTAGGATCACTCAAGATTTACTCGAGCAGACCATCTACGAATCCGAGGTGGAAATTGCCATCATTAGCGAACCCTATAAAAACCGTCACGGTGGCGTGTGGGTTACAGACTCGACTGCTGGAGCGGCAATATGGGCATGTGGTCGACAAACCATACAATGTACTGGGAGTCAGACATACAGCGGCTTTGTGTGGGCGAAAATAAAAGGGGTATATGTGTACAACTGTTCCGCCCCATCAAGCCCGAATTCGAGGAAATGCTTGACAGTCTTGTTCTCGACGCAAAGGGTCGTAGTCCAAGGGTGATTGCTGGTGATTTCAATGCTTGGGCCGTGAGTGGGGTAGCACAGAGACAAATGCAAGGGACCGCAGTCTGTTAGACGCTTTCGCACAGTTGGATATCATTCTGGCCAATGAAGGATATGTAAACACTTTTCTGAAAGGGGGGTCTGCCTCAATCGTAGACCTAACTTTTGTCAGCCCTGCACTGGTACGGGCCGAAGGCCATCATGCCCGAAATCGAGAAAGATGTCAGGCTGGTCCACTAAAGCTCAGGATGAGCAGACTTTCATAGAGGTGTGGTTAGACCAACCTAATAAAGCAGTCGCCTCTACGTCACCAGTGACGAGCTGCTGGAGATCTGCGCTAGGATAGGAGATAACAAAGCTCCGGGTCTACATGGCGTTCCGAATAGGGCCCTTAACCTTGCCATGAAATCCAGACCGGACATGGTTACTGAGTTGTTCGAAGCGTGCATGTCAGAGGGGATATTTCCTGCATCATGAAAACGACGGAAGTTGGTGCTACTGCCTAAGGCTGGTAAATCTCCAGGTGAGCCAACCTCCTACAGACCTATTTGTCTTTTGGACACTGTGGACAAAATGCTAGAGTGTGTAATCTATAATAGACTACTCCCGCTTGTTTAGAGCCAGGAAGCTCTCTCAGATCGACAGTATGGGTTCCGTAAAGCCAGACCAACCATTGGCTTGGCCGAAGATGCAATCCACGGAAAGGGCACTAGTGGCAAATATTGCATAGTAGTGACCCTGGATGTGAGAAATGCATTCAATTCGGCCTAATACGGGAATCTCTGGCGAAGATTGGTATTCCCGCTTATCTCGCAGCTATTGTTAACAGCTATTTACAAGAACGGAGGCTTTGGTATGACATCGATGACGAACCCCAGGAGTACGTTGTCTCTGCGGGTGTCCCACAGGGCTCCGTACTGGGCCCACTGCTGTGGAACATCATGGACAATGATGTACTTAATCTTCCCCTTCCGGAGGAAGCCAGGGTGGTGGGCTACGCCGACGATATAGCGCTGGTTGTGGTCGCAAAGCACCTCGAAGATGCTGAGTTATACTCATGTGAAACGATCAGTGCTGTTGTGCCGAAAGTGGTAGCACATCAAGAAAATTGGGTGGTCACGTGCAAGGCGTATAGAAGAAATGTGACTAAGCTACAATGAGCTGACTCCACCCCGTGATGTAATGACTTATGTTGGTGACGCGGAACAGGGAGGGAGTCGGGGGTGGTTTTAGTGGGTAAAAATCCCACACGCTGGTGTCTTTTGAAGATTTTCACCTTCTGAAAAAAAAGACAGACAGACCGGTTTTAATGAGGTTTAAAAATGAACTTCAGAACAATCCCTCAAGTTTACTCCCAAGTCAATGGATAGCAGCTGCCTAAACAGCCGATCCCAATACCTGTTACACAAGGGCAAACAAATGAAATTAACACTGGAGGGCTTTTTCAAAAAGTGAAAAGCTCTAATAACCTATTAAGGAGAAAGACAAATCAATTCAAAATACATACTCAGTGAAATGCTGAAAAAAAGCAAACACAATTCACAACTAAAATTGTCAATTCACCAAATCCCCTATGCAGGATCTCTCCAAACTTCACTGAAAAACACGTAGCCCAAGAAATTCTGATAATTTCACAATCTAACAAGATGTCGAAACTCCCGACTTCGCTTCGAGCAGTCTTTCCCCGATGACTAACGCACTTGAAATGTAAAGTATACACTGAACCGCGCCAATCGTCAACGGTCACCACCACAGTATATCTAGTATCTACCTGTGGTCCCTACAAAGGGCACATCGACCAAATATTTCGGGGAATCACCGCAATAAGTAACAAAATTAAGAGCACTCCCTCGCTCCCAGTGGAAAATTTTAGCTTCTGGCTAAATTCAAATCCAAGGGAGGGGGATATAATAGGGTCTCGATAATATGCGTTAGTGACAAGGTTTTTAAAATCGGTTCAATGTCTGTCTGTCTGTCTGTCTGTCACAAGCACTTTTCTCAGAAAGGGCTATACCGATTGACAAGAAATTTGGTGAGAATATGGGAACTGTGGACCCCCAGACATGCAGTGAGTGATATCCTACTACGTTGAAATTTTGTTTAGGGGTCCCCATATACGTGAAAGGGGGGTGGAAACATTTTTTTCACCGAATATAGTCATGTGGGGTATCAAATGAAAGGTCTTAATTAGTACTTTTCGAAGCCTTAATTTTAAGATTTCGAAGTCTTAATTTTAAGATTTGTTAGTGTTCGAGAAACGCTTCAAAAACAATGTTCGAAAAATGCGTTCTTTGAAAATACTAGGACCGGACTACTTTCGAGATTCAACCAAATTCACGGTTGGGTGAAAACGAGTTGACATCAAAACAAAACACAAAGATTAGTGTTAATTGATTAATTTTATTGCCCGCACAAAGCAGGATGAGAAAAAGAACCGAAAAAACGAAACGAGAACGTGAAAACAGTAAAAAAGCGAATTGCGCGTGAAAGATGATAAAAACGTCAAGCGGAGATCTTGATAGAGAACCGCTGTAAATTTACACAAACAGTCAGCGCTAACGCAGAGATAAGATGAGATGAGAAGCGGGAGATTTGAACAGTTAGGAAGACGGGGAATGGAAGGGGTGGAAAATGATGATTTCTTTAACGGACCCATTCTCAGAAACTACCCAACCGAAAAATCTGGAAAAATTCATGAAGCTGCCTCTATATGGTGCCCAGACGTCAAAATACTCTCCATATCGATATCTTTTCAAATTAAGTTAATAATAGTATATTACCATATTTTTGGGAAACTTGAGTAAAACTCCCCTTAAGTTCATCCCAGAGTTATAAAAGTTGGTAGTAGCATAAAATACAATATGAGCCATATTGTCCCCAAGTTTGATCAAAAGCATTCTATTAGCAACAAAGTTACAGTAGCTCAAAGTTGTCTTTACCGTGTAAATTTAAAACCCGAAGTACTAAATCTGACATGCTAAATGCATATACATAACGGGCTACGTACAAATGAGATAGTTCTGCACTCAAATATTCTCACAGAAGAAGCAAACAAAACCTTTCATATCTGAAGCGCCCAGTTTCCGGTTTCTCGACTTGTTTGTTTTTTGTTTTAATGGACGGAGGTGGAAATCTTCGAAAGACACTGGCGCGCCAGGTTGCAGCAGCGTGTGGGATTCTCACCCCCTCAAAACCACCCCCACTTTCTCCTTCTTCCTTCCTTCCCCGCCGCAAAGCATTACTTCGCGGGGTGGACTGCGCTTTAAGCGGCCAAGCTTTCCGTTCTTCGTGTCCTCCTTGCGCGCTCCGCTTTTCCAAGTTCCTCCTGTGTTCGTTTGATTGCCGAGTTCACCGCACACCAGTTTCCCTCTGACTTCAACATTTCCCCGACCATGTTCTGCGGGCTCAGGTTGATTTTCAGGGTGTCTCAGAGACTCCTCCTTTCTGAGAAAAATCGTGAACAGTGAAACATAACATGCTCCGGGTCCTCAGGTGTGCAACCACATTCAGGACAAAAGGGAGAATCATCCAGTCTGAATTGATGCAGGTACTTCCTGTAACCACGATGTCCTGACAGGAATTGCGTCAGATGGTAGTTAATCTCGCCGTGTCGCCGCTGGATCCACTCCCCAATACGGGGAATCAGAGTGTGGGTTCAGCGACCTCTCTGCGAGTCGTCCCAACGTTGCTGCCACTTCTCCAGCGACTCTCGCCTTGCCGCCTTTCGGTATTCTGCATCCTTTTCAGGAGGATTCATTTTCCTTTTCTCGTGCAGGCAGCGTGTCTCACTTGCCAGAATGTCTATCGGGATCATTTCCGCAATAACACACGCTGCCTCGCCTGATATTGTTCTGAAGGCGCTGCAAACCCTTAGCGCCACTAAGCAGTAAGTCATATTTACCCTCCTCCGGTTATTCTCACACGCTAGTGCTTCCTCCCAAACTGGTGCCGCGTATAATAGTGTGGAGCGAACCACTCCGGCCACAAGTAATCTGCGACTGTATCTTGGGCCTCCAATATTAGTCATCATCCGCGCTAATGATACGCTGGTATTTGCCGCTTTCTCACAGGCATAGTCCAGATGTCCCTTGAAATTGATTTTAGCGTCAATCATCACCCCTAGGTACTTGATAACCGATTTCGAAGTGATGACGTGACCACCAACACGAATATTAACCATATTCCTCTTCCTACGATTGGTAATCAAGACCGCCTTCGTCTTTTGTTCCGCAAAGTAAAGCTGAACTATCTCCAGCCACGCTTTTATGGCGCTAATAGTTTCGTTAGCGTACATTTCAACGTCTTCAGGTTTTTCGTAACAACAACCACAGTTAGATCATCTGCGAAACCGATTATCGTGGCCTCCTTTGGCACGGGAATGACAAGGACCCCATTGTTCATGACGTTCCTCAGGAGAGGACCCAGGACTGGGCCCTGAAGTACTCCTGTGGTAACGGTGTACTGCTTGGATCCTTCATCCGTGCCGTACCAAAGTGTCCTCTCCGAAAGGTAACTGTCGAGGAGCTTAGTCAAATAACTAGGGACATCCGTTTTAGCCAGTGAGCTTTTTATCCACTCCCAACTTATGGAATTGAACGTCACCACGGCACAGCATTTTTTAGACGACATTGCGTTTCGAGCCAGCTTCAAAACAACGTCTACGGCGTCGATCGTTGAATGGGCTTGACGAAATCCAAATTGTCGCTCCGATAGTCCATCCTTATATTCAATGATAGGAAGCAATCTATTTTAGATGACCCTTTCGAGCATCTTTCCTGCCGTGTCGATAAGGCAAATCGGTCAGTATGATGATGGGCGTTCTGGGTCCTTATTCGGCTTCGGGAGAAAAACTAGGTTTTGCCTCTTCCACCGGTCGGGGAAAACTCCTTCTACCATGCATGTTTCAACCACGCTGATAAATCGGTCGGATCTGGTCTTAACACCGAGTTTAAGTGCTCTATTGGAAACAGCATCCATACCGGGCGCTTTGTTATCACCAATTCTCTGGCAAATTTGCGTAAGTTCCTCCTCAGTTACCGCAGGTATGGTGTAGACGTCCAATGCTTGTTTGTGTTCCTTGCACTTCCCTTTATCCGGGGGGAAGAACGCCACCACGATATCGAGCAGAAGATGCGGGCAGGTCAATTGTGGTGTGGTGTTCAGTTGTGGTGTTATCTTCTTCATAACCATCCTGTACGCTGGGGCTTTGATCTACCTCTGCGCAAAGTTCCTTGAAGCATTCTCGCTTGCCGGTACGTATAGCCTGCTTAAGCCTACCTCGAAGGTTTACATATGCTGGCCGTTTCTCGTCGAAGTCCGGTCTTCCTCTTCTTCTATAATGCATCCTGTTCAGACTTTTTCACGGACCAGCCCTGGTTTCCAGCTTCACGGGAAAGCACATCGACGCATGCCCCATATTCGATCTGGAGGAAAATCGCCTGGTGGTCGCTGTGAGTATAATGCTCACTGACAAACCATGCCATTCTCCTCGCCAATGTGGTACTCACATATGTCAGATTGACTATTGAGCCCGACCCTGTCCTACGAAAAGTGGAAACATTTGCCGTATTGCCAAGCACCAAGGCTAGTTCGGGAAAGCCTCGAGCAGGATACGGTCCCTAGTGTTCGTAGTGCGACTGCCCCAATCCACGGCCCACGCGTTGAAATCACCCCGCCTGGTGGAGCATAGCAACTATATATCTAGATACCAGCGATTTTTGTCTTGACGAATACAACTTCTGGAGACTCCATCACTTCTTCTTCTTTTTTCCTTGCAAAGCATACATTCAGGCTTAGCCTTGCCCTCCCTGAACATATGGCCTTCTCCCCCACATCTTCTGCAACTTTTTGACCTGTCACTTTCACCGGTGCATTTCGCCGCTCTGTGGCCAAATTCCAAGCATCTGAAGCAGCGCTTGGGAGACACCTGCTCCCTGAGTCGGCAAACGACCCAACCTATTTTTACTTTTCCAACCGCCAGCAGTTTGAAAGCTGCTTGAGCTGGTAAGCTTATGATTGCCGTTTGCGGGCCCCCGTATGCCTTCCTCAGTCCCCTGATTGTGGAATCTTGCGAGCCAAGTGATCCGAACTGCTTTTTTAAGGCGTCGCGGATATCCTCCTTGGTCGTGATTTCGTCAATGTCCTTACATTGTATGACAATCTCCTGCTTTCTGGGCCGTACTTGTGCTTCTTCTCCTAGGGACTTCTACACCTTGCCAAGGAAATCAGCTCAGGATCGGTTTTGACCTTCCTGAGGATATCGGTGTAAGTCATATCCCCTTTTTGCGAGATGATAATTAATTCGGGCCGTAATCTTCTTTTCTGTGTCGTATTTTTCCTTCCGCCAACCTTGGTCCATGTTTCCTTGGTTCCTTTTTGGGACTTTGCCTCCTTTGGGTCGATTGGAGCCGGCACCGCAGTTTTTGGTAACTTTGTTTGCCTTCCCTTTTGCCGGTGAGAGGCCTTTTTGCCTTTTCGCGTCCTGTGATGGTCCGAAAGAATCGTTCACGCCCTCTCTGCTCCTCTTTTCAAACTTACCGCCCTTTCGATATTGAGGGGGTGTCACTTGTGTTGCTTGGGTGACGCTTGATTTCTTGGAGGCATTTTTTTCGTCCTTGGTACCATTGTATAGTACACGACTGGTGCGGACCATGTTTTTGATGGCCTGGTGCACATTGTGTTTGTCCTTTATAAATCCAGACAACTCTATTATTTTACCTCCGAGTAGGGCAAACGATGATTCTTCCGGACTCTGACACAGCTTGGGCTCCATTGGGTTCTTCCGTATTTATTAGCCTTCCTGGGGCTTCCCTGATTTCCTTCCTTCATCAACGTTGATTTCGGAGGAGATCGCACGATCGTCGAGCTTCTCTTAAATGGATCAAACACTAAGTCGCGCGGCATGTTCCGACCAGGTGTAGTCACCCCACTATGGGCTAATGAATGACCAGTTTGTGGGGCATCTTTTCGTGTATTTTGAACAGGCGTTCTCCGGAGTGACATACTCCTTTTAAATGCCTCTTTCTCCAGGCTATTTGTAGTATTCGATGCAACGGTGGCCAAGTAATCCACCACCGAGGCACTGCAGTCGAGGGATATCGACGGCCGGGAGCCTGCTTGCCCACTCCCAGAAGCCGCCGGTACTGCGTTTCCGAAGCCCTGCACCGTAACTTTACTCTGCTTTTGTTCCTCCATGTTTGGTTTTATTTCTGGGTATCCTTCCAATAACCTTTTTATCCACGGGTGGGCGCTTACTTCCCACCTACCCGATCTGCGCATAAGCATGCCCATACACGCACACCCCCAAATGCGTACATGTGCATATTCCTACGCATCCGTCGAGCATTTCCTTATCCGCACGAAGGGACGCGCGTGATGGGAAATCTGGCAACTCCGCACAGGTCTGTCTGTCTGTCGGTCTGTCTTTTTTTTGGCTGTAGGAAATCCATCATGGATACGCATCTGGAATCTAGGACACGCATGCCGGACTCTTATTGACTAAAACCTCCATATTTTCTCCATACTCTCCCCACGGGACCACCGTTCCGGTATTGCTTCGCGGGGCTGTTCAGTTCTTAGCTGTTCACTCTATACGAGGCGCTACCGCTTTGCGTGGCGTTAATTGCAGTAGCTTCCCTTCTATGTCTCCGCTGCACTTCTGCTGCTTTTAGTTGCTGGTGGATCTGTTTCACCATTGCAACTACCGCGTTCCATGTTGTATTTGAAGATAGGTCTATAGGATGTTGGTTCACTTATCGGCTTACCTGTCTTCGGGATCAATACAAGCTTTTGTATTTTCCACTCTGCGGGGAAGGACCCTTCCTTTAGGCTGTCTCTAAATACCCTTGCAAACATGCTTGGTGCCGTTCTCATTACCAATTTCAGCGTCTTGTTGGGAATTCGATCCATGCCGGGGGCTGCGGCATCCCGGACCCTTTTCACTGCTTCCAAGACTTCGTCTGTGGTTACTGGAGGTATGTCTTCGGCGCTCATTGGTATCATGGGAAGATTGTTTCCGGATGTTAGGGGAACAATGTCGAAACTATCTCCCACAATAATCTAGTGCACATAATAGGAGGGGACCTTTTGCCTTTTATTGCTGACATAACAGACTTGTACGCTCCTCCCCATGGATCTGAGTCTGCCTCATCGCAGAGTCGCTTGAAGCAATCATTTTTACTTTTCGTGATGGCCCATTGCAACTTTTTTCGTGCCTGTACTCTAGCATGTTTCTTCGGGGTTGACTCCGCCTTCTGGCCTTCAAGCATTCCGCACGACACTTCGCTATTTCAGCGTTCCAGCTAAATCTGCAAAAGGGGGGGTGTAACATTTTTTTTCACCGAATATAGTCATGTGGGGTATCAAATGAAAGGTCTTGATTAGTAATTTTCGAAACCGGTCTTAGTTTTGAGATGTGTCAGAAAGGCGGGGAGTGGGAGGGGTGGAAAGTGATGATTTATTTAACGGACCCATTCTCAGAAACTACCCAATCGAAAAATCTGAAAAATTCATGAAGCTGCATGAACTATATGGTGCCCAGGCCTCAAAGTCTGGCCGCTTCTTGAGAGATCGCATCGCATCTCTTCGTCTGAAAATAGCAGATCAAAATTGGAGTCGGTGTCCCGAGAGCTGTGAGGGACAGAAATATCTGAGGTTGGAACTACATTGTCGTTGTCGCTTACTTTATCTGATGGAGTTTTGGATCAGGAAGGTCTGGTGGTTGCGGGCACGGCGTCCTTTTTGATGAGTCGCTTCGACATTTCTTCGTCGAGCGATTGGTGGAGTTCAACATTTTATGGTTTGCGAAAAAATGCTTACAATCGAAACGTGTAATGTGCTGATGATCAAAGGGTAAATCATATTGGACATATGCAAAGGTGAGTGCCTTTAGTATAGGTAAGCAAAGCCAAAACGGCTTATTGATAGCATAAAGTGCAAGTGCTTATATGTATATTATAAAAGGAACCCAAGGTCAGGGCTTCCCAACAATGATCGCTTCCGGAGAATAATCTTCGATCTGTTCGCAATGATGAACTGAACTTTCTATTAAATAGTAAAATAGACGCAGATCTAAATTGTTTTAGAAGTTTATTTAAAGTTTCTTATTCCGACCGACCGCTTCTAGTTAACAAACTGGGCGATTACTTAGAATTTGGGAATTTGGGGAATTTGAGAAATTAATGAATTCCAAAGTCTGCGAAAAGTTGAACGTAGACAAAAATTTTAAAGCGTGTGTAATCAAGTCACGTTTTTCTTCAACATCGTACTTGTCGCCTTCCTCAGTGCTGGGATCCGAAAACTTTTCATGCAATTCCACTCATAAATGGAAGAACTAACTGCACAAACTGCAAACTATTTCAAGATGCGTTATTACAGCAGACAATTGTTATAATCAAAGATAACTGTAGCTTCCCCAACAAAAATCAGCTGTTGGGATAATGGACCGCGAGCAACTTCACGTTATGGCAACTGTACTAATAATAACAAAAGATGCCGGTTTGACAACAACCAAGTGGAAATGTCAAAACTGTGGGAGATTGGGTAGGAAATATTAAAGTATAAATAAAATCTTGTCAGTAACGCGTATTATCGGGACCCTATTATATCCCCCTCCCCCGGATTTGCATTTAGCCAGCAGCTTCAATTTCCCACTGGGAATGAGGTGAATGGCGTGACTCCGTGTCGAAACCTAGACTACGGAAGCGCTATCTTTCCGACTGCTCTTAATATTGTTACTTATCTCGGTGATTCCCCGAAATATTTGGTCGATGTGTGGATGTTTCTAGATTTTCCATTTGTAGTCACCGTAGATGATAGGCGCGGTTCAGTGTATATTTTACATTTCAAGTGTGCTGGTCGTCGGGAAAAGACTGCTCGAAGTGAAGTTGGGAATTTCGACATATTGCGTCAGATTGAAATTATCACAATTTCTTGGGCTACGTGTCTTTTCAGTGACGTTTGAAGAGGTCCTGCATAGGGGATTTGGCGAGTTGACAATTTTAGCTGTGAATTGTGTTTGTTTTTTTTCGCTTTTCACTGGGTATGTACTTTGAATTGATTTGCTTTTTCCCCTAAGAGGTTATTGTAGCTTTTCACTTTTTGAAAAAGTCAGCCAGGGTTAATTTCATTTGCTTGTCCTTGCATAGCAGGTGTTGGAATCAGCTGTTTAGGTACCTGTTATGCGTCGTTGTGAGAGTAAACTTAAGGGATTGTTCTGAAGTTCGTTTTTTTTTACTATGACTGCAATTTTCTGTTGTGCATTCCACCCAAAAATGTAATACATTTCAAATATTTGCTAATTCCTAGCTCTACAAAGATCATAATGGTTGACAGAAGTGAACGTTATGGATATCATTCCTGACCTGCTGGTCCTCTGCATCGTATTGATCCGAAACTAATAAAGGAATTCTCGATAGCCTTATCATACCATCTTGTCAGTACTCACATTTGAAAGTACAGACACCTCTGAGCCTGCTCGCGTACGGGGAGGCATTTTCCAAGTAGATTGGTTGAGACCCTTTTGGTTTTGTATGGCATTGAAATCTTGCTTCTAGTTTGGTATCGCGGTCGCTTGGTATTCCTCTATCGGCGATATCGACTGCATCTTCTACCAGCGCCAACTTAACCAAGCCCAGCGCTTCAACTGGCGCTGCATCTGAAAAAGTATTTCTGATCAGACACTATCCATTTCTTCACCTTGAAAGTCCCATTCTCCATCAGTAGATTGGTACCAACGACCTTCTCTAAACCGCTACGGTCCCCGGATGGGGGAAAGTTGTGTACTGCCCCTGTTACATCCTTATATTTTTGTGTTGATAATAAAATCGAAGTAAGGCTCACTTTTTTCGTTGATTATCGAGCGTGTTTCTTGCACTGACATCGCAGTCTATCAATAAGGTTGACCTTCCTCGCTAGAATGGTGGACGTATTATAGTCCTTCTGGTGGAGTTGAGTAGAAGAGATATAGACGTTCTCAGCTCCCGTTACTGTTTAACTGTGGTTAGGTCGATAAAATTCTGGTCCAGATACAGAAACGTGTGCAGGCTCTTTTTGCGAGGAGTAAATTTTTTCCTCATGGAGCGTTCGCTCTCTGTACAGAGATGAAGCTGCCAAGCAGCTAGCCGATACTCTCCTCCAATATAGGGCTGATGTAACAGCGTTACAGGAGATGAGTTGGATAGGGACCGGTTTCCTGGAGAAGAGCAGCAACACCATATGTTCTAACGGTCATCCAGTAAACCATGTGCTCGGAGCAGGTTTCTTAGTCAGCCAAAAAATGAAACCTGCTGTTATCGGCTTTGAAAACATAAGCGAACGGCTATGCACTCTGCACTTGCGAGGCAAGTTTAGAAATATAAGCCTCATTAACGTTCACGTCCCTACAAAGGAGACTGCAAAGTCGGAGAAGGATACCTTCTACGAGGCAGTAGAACGAACCCTCGAAGCCTGTCCGAGATATGATATTAAAATCATACTTGGGGATTTTAACAGCCAAGTAGGGAAGGAGCCCGTATTCAGGCGCTGGCTCCCATAGCTTACACCAAAATACAAATGATAACGGACTGCGGATTATTCAATTAGCAGCGTCACACGAAATGGTTGTTGGAAGTACCTGGTTTGCGCGGAAAGCGGTCCACAAACATACGTGGGCTTCTCCAGACGGGACCACTTTCAACCAAATTGACCACTTGTTGATCGAACGCCGCCACCTCTCACCTTTGATGAGTATCCGAAAATATAGGGGGGCCAATATAGACTCGGATCACTATCTCGTTGGCATGGTGCTCCGAGCTCGAATAACAATACCACCTAGAATCCCCTCTGACAATCATGTGAGAGTGAACATTGAAGCCATCCACAACACAGCCCTCCGCAACACCTATAAGAGGGAAATGGATGCCGCAATAACCGCAGTCAACAGAGATACTGTAGGTGAAGCATCAACAAACGATCTTCACAATCACCTGGAGAACGTTATCATGGATACGGCCACAAACATACTTAGCCCCAGCCGCAAAAGGAGTCGGAACGGCTGGTTTGACGATGAATGCAAGCTACCAACGGAACGGAAGAATGCCGCATACCGAGTAATGTTGCATTCTCAAAGAATGCGGGCACGTGTAGATACTTATCACGAACTCCGTCGAGCGGAGAAGCGTCTTCACAGATGGAAAAAGGAATCCTGGGAGAACCAACAAGTCTGTGAACTAGAAAATACAGGAAGCATCCGTACCAGGCGCGGCTTTATACACCTCGATGCTCATCCTGCCGAGACAAAGAGGGAAATCTGATTTCCGACAGAATGGGCATATTGGAGCGATGGGTTGGGTACTTTGATGAACTACTGAACAACCAGAACATCGGCGAGTTGGAGGTCCCGCCAACTGAAGATGACGGACAAATACTGCCACCGCCAAATTTAGGAGAAACAGTCCATCCAATTCATCGGCTAAAAAATCATAAGTCACCAGGAACCGATGGAATTACAGCCGAATTGGTTAAATATGGAGGCGACCAGTTACACCAAGTGGTTCATCAACCGGTCAAGGTATGGGACAGCGAATCATTGCCTGACGATTGGCATACATAAAAAGGGAGATATCACATAGTGCAGCAATTATAGAGGTCTAACGTTGCTGAGCACCATCTATAAGATATTCTCCACTATCTTGCTAGGCCGGATAGCCCCATACGCCCAGAACATCATTGGCCCATATCAAAGAAGCTTCACTCCAGGCAAGTCAACAACAGATCAAATTTTTTCTCTGCGGCAAGCGATGGAAAAACTGTTCGAATATGGACAACAGTTGTACCATCTGTTCATCGACTTTAAAGCCGCCTATGATAGCATGGCCAGGGTAAAACTGTACATAGCCATGAGAGAATTCGGTATCCCGATGATTAATTAATAAGACTGACTAGGCTGGCCCTGACCAATATGCGAGGTCATATAAAAGCAGCAGGATCACTCTCAAGACCATTCGACATCAACAACGGTCTACGACAAGGGGATGCCCTGTCATGCGTCCTCTTTAACCTGGCCCTCGAGAAAGTGATCCATGATGCTGAGGTAAATGCAAGAGGTACGATCCTCTTCAAGTCCGCCCAACTACTGGCCTATGCTGACGATATCGACATCATGGGAAGAACGACCCGAGACTTACAAACTGCCTTCATCCAGATCGAGCAGGCGGCGCGAGATCTTGGGCTGCACATCAATGAAGGCAGGACAAAATATATGGTGGCAACGTCAGCACCGAAGACGAATAAACCAACAACGTCAAACCGCACTGGTCAAGCACGAAGAAGAATAAGGATAGGAGAATACAACTTTGAGACCGTTGGAAATTTCTCCTACCTAGGGTCGAAAATCTCAACTGATAACAGCTATGACGATGAAATCCGCACACGATTGTTGGCTGCCAACAGAGCCTATTTCAGCTTACAAAAACTGTTCCGCTGGAAACGTCTCATCATAGGGTGAAAGCTCTTACTGTACAAGACTATGATCTTCCCAGTCCTTATGTATTCCTCGGAGTTCTGGGTTCTTAGAAAAACAATTGCGAACTCTTGACCGCGTTCGAGAGAAGAATCCTCCGAAGAATTTTGGCCCCCTAAATGAGGATGGACGATTCTGTAGCCTACACAATGACGAAATGTATGAGTGATACCACGGATGGAGAAAATCTGGCTCAACAGGTTGCGATGGGCGGGTCACTTAACCCGCATGGATGAGAATGATCCAGACCGGAAAGTTTATAAGGACAATATCTATGGTAGAAAAAGAAAAAGAAGACGAGGCAGACCCTGCCTGAAACGGAGCGATGGCGTAGGTTAGGATGCCAAACAACTTTTAGGGATATCGGGGTGTCTTGAGTTCTTTATTAAGGCAGGCCTAGACCGGATACCGGTTGTTGCGCCGTTGATGATGGTGATAATGATGATGATACTTCCTCCAGATCTGTCCCGATCTGTACCCTTGTACTGTGGAGTAAATTGTAAAATTTGCTTTGTAGTACTTTGATGATTCTTTTTCCGATCTAGAGGTTTTGTACCAATGCGACGTTGGTGTCTTTCTCTCGTAGGAATACCGAGATATTAGCAGAGGCGCACTTTTAGTGCTGAAGACTTATTTGCGCAAATCTCCGTAAAATTTGCTTGCCTAGGGGGATAGCCAGTCCTTGTCGAACCGTGATTCTTAATATCCTCTAAAGTTTCGTTGACAGAGGTACGCTCACAACACCGCGTGTCGACGTCGACAGAGAGTTGTCGACGGCTCCGCAGACTCCCAGTGTGTCCCAGCGTGTACCGGTCATTCGCGGTTCGCTCTTTACCGAGAAGCTTTCTCGAGGCCACTGCCTAGGACGCAGGTATACTGCCAGCGAGGGGGTCAGAACTACTTACTTGGGCACCTTGGGGAGGTCACACCCCGTATCGTAATCGACACGTTAAAGGGCGCTGACGATTCCTGCGCATGGAGGATGTGGCAGTACTAGTACAGGTTTAAATTGGACACTTCACCTAGTTCTCCCAAACTGCGATGGGATCCCTAGAACTTAGCGCACATATTCTTTCAAAGCCTGAAGTTCTTGGAAGAAAAAAGAAAAAGGGTAAAATGTTATTGCTGGAATTTTTTCCCGTAGAATGCTGGCATGTCATGAGGATTGGGATGCAATCGACTCCATGATCGAAAACTGCGAAAAGCGAAAGAGGTCAAGAAGGCGCGGCTGCGGATAGAAGAAAGGAGATCTAGCTAAAGTGAGCTAACTCTTCTCCTCTTCCCCACGGGGAGGGGGGAGTCGGGCCAGACCAGTGTCTTTTGAAGAGTTCCGTCTCCTTAAAAAAAAGACAACCCCGTTGAGAAACAGGTTGTCCCCCGGAGGGCTATATTCCGCATTGGTCTATTCTGCAGTCCACGGCTTCACACCGGTTACTAGTCGACAAATTTCTACTCCTTTTAAGACAAGTAGCGAATACTTTGAGCATATTAACACAAATGAAATATCGCCTCCTTTTTTTGATTTCAGGAAGAGGGATACATGAAAAATGGTGAAGCCCTTAGCATGGTATATGTCCAAGGGAGTAGGCAATAAAAAGACCTACAGAACAAACGTAGAACTAGAAGTGGAGAAATTTAAAAAGTGAGTTCCTTTGCGTGGTGAGAGGTTTGACAGTTGTTGATTTTGACGAATAAATTTCCAGAAAAAAGCCAAACGCAACTCCGATTGTGATGTTCGATTTCATGGGCACGATCCCAATTCTCTTCACTACCTACAAGGATATAATGTGTGGCGGTCGACATGCGCTGGGAATTAAACGTGCCGAAATAATGTTCCAGAAATTTCAAGACTTGGGGATCGAAATGCATTTCTTCTTGGACGGACCCATCAAACCGGAGAAATTTCCTGAATGGTGGTGCCGCCGTAAGAACAGGGAATATGAATATCAGAAAGTCCTGTTTGAGAATTTGAAAGCTAAGGAGCCCCTGAATTATCGATTTCAAAGATTTTCGAAAACCTACTATGACAACTATTTACGAGTAGCGAAGAAGTATGGTCGGATTTTCCTGTCTCTGGAAAACAAATGTGACCTAGACTTGGTTGAAAATGCATCAAGAGTGCATCCCATGGCCGTATTTGCATGGGATTCTGATTTTCTGGTAATGAAAGGAGACTTCCCTATTTGGAAGGCGGACAATTTCAGGCTTGAGACTATGACAGTGCAGGTATGGAACAAGAGAGGGGTGAGAGATTCGTTAGGTCTGGAACAGTGGCAAATGCCAATTTTCGCAACATTATGCGGTAATGATTGCGTTGAAGCCAAGCTGGTGGAGGTGAGATTCGACGTTGTTTATGGTTTCCCTTTAAATTTTGTAATATTCCATTTTTTTGTAGCACATACACGCCAGTTTACCGCAGGAAATTAGGGATGTCAAGAGCGGAAAAATGCAAAAGGCAATAGCTGACTTGGTCCGAAATACCTTTAAGGATAAAGCGAAAGTCAATGTCAAACTATCTGAGTTGATTTACGGTCAGGGGAGGTGCCAAACTTCGTGGGATGAAGTTTTCGCTGCTGTTAAAACAAGCCTCGACTTTTACAATTGCGTAGGTTGAACCTTTTATTTTAGTGACAATCGAAACATCAAGAAGGCGGAGCTAGGAACGCTTTAATAATTTATTGGCAATAGTAGCTTTGGTAGGTGGGTGGGAGGAGTCAAAAACATAGTCTTGATGGTTCTCAGTTTGAATGTGAAATAGTAAGTTTTCATTGAATTAAATTTTGTGACTCAAATATTTTCAGAGGACCTACAAGGAAACTCAGATCGAGCCCTCCTGGCTACGCGAGCATGTTATGAAAACGGCCAGTTTTTCCGTGTTCAGAATCTACAAAAAGGATATCCTGTATATTTCGCAATCCTTTATTGACCTCTCTAAAAACGATGTGTGTTCGTTTTCTGATCTTGTGCTTCCACTGATCCGCCGTGAAATTGGACTTGTTTTCAGTAATAATCGTGACGCACATAAGGACGCAAAGCACCCAATTTGTTTGAAGCCAAACGTAGACGAACCTTTTGCCATTCATTATTTTGAACCAATCTTTCCGGACTTCGAGGTTCCGCCATTGCATCATATTTTGGCCGCAGATGAGGACTTTGTCACTTTGGAGGAGAAGCTTCGATTGTTCAGTTGGATTGTAGCTCCAAAGCGGAGTGAAGTCAAGGTTGAGCTGTTGGAAAAGCTACTGAAAACCATTTTCATAGTGCCAGCTGTCATCACGAATTATTTGGTCAAGGTTAGTTGAAAGAAGGACCTAAGGGACGACTACAACCCCCCTCTAATTTTCAAAAATCATCCCGAATTTACCTTGGAATTTCGCACTTTTAGGAAGGACAGATCACCCCTGATGAAGCTGATGTACTTCTGCTGACTATTTTGGAGGCTTCCAAAATGGATATGGAAAAGTTGGAGGGGATGAGTCCACCAGCTGAGTTAGATGACCGTGCCTTCTGGCTATCCTTTACATATACGCATTTTGTGGGATATTTCGAGGAAGCCATGACGGTTTGCGGATTGTATGAGTTCATACCGTATTCATACTTTGACGGATATTTATTTCACGAAAAGTATGGTAAGTTCCTGAGCATGTCCTACGATGCGAAGAAAGAAATATTAAAATCTGTCCAAGAATATCGATTATATGTTTTGTAATTGTTGGGGAGATTGTTGCTGGTGGCATTAAATCTTATTTTTATTATTATCCTGTTTTATGTATCTTGTTTATATAATACCGTCTGTTACATAAGAGCGTGGTCACTGTTACACGAAGATAAAAAATCAGAGCGTCCTGTTTCTTTTTCTATGACATAGAGGGCACCTCAGTCCTTCATGCTTTTTGTAAAAAGTCAGCTCGCTGTCAAATTTAGTCTTCAATTGAGTGGTTTTTCGAAATGAGTGCTGTTTACGCTTTTCGCTTTGAGGCAATTTTTCTATGTTTGCATGAAAAAGGACCCAAATTAACGCAAACTGCTGCTGCGAAATATATGGGAAAGTCGAAGCAGTTCGTTAGCAAGTGGATAAATCGCTATAAAAAGGTCGGTAACGTTGATGATTTTCCTGATCGCAGAAGTGCAAGCAAAGTCTCAAAAAAGACGAAAAAGACATTCTCGCATTGTTCTCGAAAGATCCAACTTTGACTTTACGTGGAGCTGCTGTGAAATTGAAAGCAAAAGGTGTTGACATATCTTACGGAACGATTCGCAGGCACTTGCTTGCCAATAAATTGAAATATCGCAGTACTTTGGAAAAACCAATGTTGAGTGCAAAACACGTTGAAAAACGAGTGGAATGGGCGAAGGAAAACTTGGACCGCGATTGGAGCAACGCAATTTTTTCTGATGAATCCTCCTTCTGGGCATTTCCGAACATCAAACACGCCTGGACAACCTCCATCAGTAGGATGCTTCAACGGACTGTTAAACACCCCGTCAAGGTCCATGTTTGGGGGTGCTTCTCAAACAAAGGTTTCGGTACTTTGTTCTTATTTACCGAGAATTTAAATGCCGAAAAAATGAATAAAATATATCAAAAGGCTTTGTTACCATCTGCTAAGCAATGGTATACCAAGAAAAATGAAAGCTGGATCCTTCAAGAGGACAACAATCCGAAACATCGGAGGCGAGCGTGTAGCGAGTGAAAGGCGCAAAACGGAGTTGTCACTTTAGATTGGCCATCTCAGTCACCGGATGCAAATCCCATAGAAAATGTGTGGGCTCTGATGAAAATGCAGCTTCGCAGACGCAAGCCATGTAATTTAGATAAACTTTCTCGACAAATTCGGGAAATTTGGAGGTCTTTTCGGGTAGAATATGCAGAAAAACTAGTGGAAAGTATGCCCCGACGGCGCCAGGCCATAATTGACAATGCAGGAGATTGGACTTGCTACTGAGGTATTTGCATTGAGTATTGACGACCGAATTATCAATAAATTTGCGAATTTTCGAAAAATCAATTGTTGTTATTATTTAACAGTGACCACGCTCTTATGTAACAGACTGTATGCGTTAATAAACTTTGTTCTTTTCTCCTGTTTTTCATCTATTTAAGGTAAAACAAGGTGTAAAAGGTTTTAACTTTGTTGATAATAGCTTGTAAGGGCAATGCTCCATGTTATGACCTATTGCATTTTATGGTAAGTTTCAACCCCGAATCATCTGTCTCGGAAATAATCTTCGTAGCGCTGTAAAGGCATTCAAAACGACGACACTATGAAGCTGTCTGCTGATGCATTTGCGACTGTCACATTGCTTGCTGGCCAACCCTAACTCGACTAAATGACTCTTCAAGTTTGAGAATCGGCCCCGGGTTGAGGTGGACCTCTGAAACGTTTATCTTCTCCCTGACAACGAGCATCGCCCCGAAGCGACGCACGCACGTCCCAGAACCTTGAAATCTATCGACACGGTCAACCCACCGTCAGTTAAAGATAAGAATAGAATTAACTTTCTCTCTACGAATTCTTTGTATGGATTAACTGCCAGGGCCACTGCCAAATTTGAAATTACCAACCTACCTCAATATCACCAAACTGGAAAGCCATTTCTATACGCTAAAGGAGGAAAGGAAGCCAATCCTCATCCTCAGAGGAATCCCCCCCTCCCTAAAAATCACTCCCGAAGACGAATTAAGGAGTTAACGACCTATCCGCGTAACTAGGCTTTCCACCCCGTGGTCACGAATGACACCAATCTAGCCTTTTCCGACCCTCAACTCTGAGGCAGATATCAACTTAGTCACTAAACAAAATACCCTACTTTATCAGCGGATTAGCTGGGAGAAACCCAGAAAAGGAGACGTCACCGAAGTACGCGGGCCCACACGCCTCCAGGGACTGCCCCCGTCCAAATGTAGAAGACAAACTAGAAAAGGAGTCGGCGGCGCCCATCAGGTGTGCAAAATGTGACCAACTGGGTCACCCTGCAAACTTATCTAAGTGCCTCCGTATGCTGGAATCTATCCAGCGCAAAGAGAGAACCAAAAGCATCCCGCACTCCCGATCTGCTGCGTTCTTCCCAACCTTGACAGACCTTCATCTGTTCGTGTTTCTCAGCCTAGCCCTCTGGCTCATGTCAACTGTACCGCCCCTCCCTCACTGACCTCGTCTTTTGCCGCAGTGGGCAGGGGTCGAGCAAGACCCGAAACCTTTAGCTCTTTATCACCCCCACATTCTTCCATTCCCGGATGCCTGTTCAGCCAGGTTCCTATTCAATGTCATTCTCCTCTCTATGGACCACAATCTCTGACTTTTATCACAACTATCCCCATCTCCCCTCTGAAGACAAACCCGAAACCTACTTACAATTCGTTTTCAAATTTCTAGACAATCAGAATGAAGATGCTCACACTTAACACTAATTCGCTCATTTCTAACCACAAACGTTTTCATTCTCTGCAAGCTCCTCGAGGATTCCGATCCTAACCTCGCTCTCCTAAACAAAACCAGACGGGGGGAAGCCCTCAACGTAAAATTATACGCTCCCGGTTACATTATTTTCCGCAACGACGCGGGCATACGCACAGCCATACTAGTCAAAGCGGGACTTAGAGCAAATAGCATCCCATCGGCTGCACTGGCTTCAAACTGCCTGTTAGCAGTAGTCATACTTCCTGTTAGGGGTGGAGGCGTCCGCCGAATCTTAATCTGTTCTCTTTACTTTCCGGGTAGCATCACTCTCATTCTGGCCGAACTCTGGGAAATCGCGGCTTGTTTCGATGCCTTTATCCTCGGCGGTGACCTCAAAGTGAGGCACGTATCTTGGGGCGACTGAGTTAATAACGAAAACGGCAAAGTGCTCTTGCATTGGTTT
Organism: Hermetia illucens; assembly: GCF_905115235.1. Classification (NCBI taxonomy): domain Eukaryota; kingdom Metazoa; phylum Arthropoda; class Insecta; order Diptera; family Stratiomyidae; genus Hermetia; species Hermetia illucens. Next base: position 11,462,541 of record NC_051852.1, read on the forward strand.
TAGTCAGGCCCATTCCTTAGCGCGGACATCATTAACGCTTCAGTGCCATCTTTTCCTCGTGGGTCTTCTTTTCTAGACGGCTCTATAATCTCGTCCAATCTCTCAGCATGTGTCACTAGCTGCTTCTCTTTGGCGACCCGCTCCGACCATCATGCCCTCAGTTTCTCTCTTCTCTTCGGCAAATTTTCCCTTCTCCCCACCATGCAGATCCTTCAATCTGACAAACTGGGACGATTTCCAACGCGACTTAATCAGTGCACTGAGCCCTTCCCTGGACAAATCGCTCTTCCACTTTAATGTTGACCTAGAGACATAGATCTAGAAAGTCCACTCTGCCTTCGAAACTACAATTGACAAACACGCTCCAGTTAAAGAACCTGGTTACTACAAATACGGGTGCCTTTCCCCCTCAACCCTCATCTTAGTCCGCGATAGAAACAGACTAGTGCAGCGCAAGAAACGATCATTTCACCGGATACGGAATAGTTGCAACGCTGAATACCGTCTCCCCTCTGAGATCATCAAAGACCTGTCCAAACTGAATGCATCTTACAAGAAACTTCTGAAATCCCTTAAACCTGGTCCACTGGTTTTCTCAATAATTAATCGATGGGTTGGAAGAAAAAAATCTTTTCTTAACGACAACCACAACCGGGCAAAAATAAGTAAACTCCAGTTTCACTCCCCTGAGGAAAAAATATCCTCTTGTAAACTACAACTTCAGTCACCTATTCAGATTGGTAGCGGACCCCATCTGGAACTCGGTGGTCGCCACTATTGTTAACGATAAAAGGTTGAGCTTGGAAGGATCAGGCCCGTTTGCCTCCTAGAAGAAATCGAACTTGCAATCTCCCGCTCCAACAATTAAAAATCCCCGGGCTCCGACGGCATCTCTAATTGTGTCCAACGGTATCTTGGAAATCAGCCCTCCTTATACTTATCCCTAAGAAGGGGTCCTCGGGCGACCTCAAAGATATGAGGCCTGTCTCTCTTCTTTCCAATATTGGAAAAACTTTCGAGTGTATCTTACTAAGCCACTTCAATAGACACTACTCTCCTATCATTCCACTTAATCAATTCGGCTTCAAAAACCTCAGATCCACCGAGCAGGCCATCCTGTATCTGCAAGACCATATTCTCAATAACCTGGAAAGTAGGTATTGCACCGTGGTCTGCGCCTTGGACTTCGAAAAGGCAATTGATTCAGTTTGGAAAGAGGGCTTGCTCTACAAATTAATTCAGTCCAATTGCCCCTTTCCTTATTCAGAGTCCTCGGAGACTTCCTCTCCAACAGAACTTGCCACGTGCGCTTCGATGGACCTGTAACTCAGGAGTCCCTCAGGGATCTACTCCAGGCCCCAAACTTTTTAAAATCTTCCTCCACGATATTCCCGTTCCTCCCATAAATTTATCCCCCACCCCAGCGGCAACTCAGGCAGCCCCTCACCCGCCCTTTTCACCCAACGACAATGGTCCTGGCGCATCAGGAGGGATCCTCTTCGCTGAAGATACAATCCTATATGCGAGCGGTCTCAGGACCTCACTAACCTCTCTCTCTCAAGCTCCTAACCAATAACCAGTGGAAAATTTAAGCTGCTGGCTAAATTCAAATCCAAGAGGGGGGGGGGGATATAATAGGGTCTCGATAATATGCGTTAGTGACAAGGTTTTAAAGGTTTTGTTTACCAAATAAAACCTTATTAAAATCGGTTCAATGTCTATCTGTCTGTTACAAGCACTTTTCTCAGAAAGGGCTATACCGATTGACACGAAATTTGGTGAGACATGCAGTGAGTGATATCCTGCTACGTTGAGATTTATGGGAGGGGTCCCCATACATGTAAAAGGGGGGTGTAAAAATTTTTTTCACAGAATACAGTCATGTGGGGTATCAAATGAGGTCTCAATTAGTACTTTTCAAAACCGGTCTTAGGTTTGAGATTTGTTAGAAAGGCGGGGAGTGGGAGGGGTGGGAGGTGATGATTTATTCAACGGACCCATTCTCAGAAACTACCCAACCGAAAAATCTGAAAAAATTCATGAAGCTGCATGAACTATATGGTGCCCAGGTCTCAAAGTCTGGCCGCTTCTTGAGAGATCGCATCTCATCTCTTCGTTTGAAAATAGCAGATCAAAATTGGAGTCGGTGTCCCGAGAGCTGTGAGGGACAGAAATATCTGAGGTTGGAACTACATTGTCGTTGTCGCTTACTTCATCTGATGGAGTTTTGGATCAGGAAGGTCTGGTGGTTGCGGGCACGGCGTCCTTTTTGATGAGTCGCTTCGACATTTCTTCTTCGAGCGATTGGTGGAGTTCAACATTTTATGGTTTGCGAAAAAATGCTTACAATCGAAACGTGTAATGTGCTGATGATCAAAGGGTAAATCATATTGGACATATGCAAAGGTGAGTGCCTTTAGTATAGGTAAGCAAAGCCAAAACGGCTTATTGATAGCATAAAGTGCAAGTGCTTATATGTATATTATAAAAGGGCTTCCCAACAATGATCGCTTCCGGAGAATAATCTTCGATCTGTTCGCAATGATGAAGTGAACTTTCTATTAAATAGCAAAATAGACGCAGATCTAAATTGTTTTAGAAGTTTATTTAAAGTTTCTTAATCCGACCGACAGAGCTTCCGCTCGCTTCTAGTTAACAAACTGGGCGATTACTTAGAACTTGGGAATTTGGGGAATTTGAGAAATTAATGAATTCCAAAGTCTGCGAAAAGTTGAACGTAGACAAAAATTTTAAAGCGTGTGTAATCAAGTCACGTTTTTCTTCAACATCGTACTTGTCGCCTTCCTCAGTGCTGGGATCCGAAAACTTTTCATGCAATTCCACTCATAAATGGAAGAACTAACTGCGCAAACTGCAAACTATTTCAAGATGCGTTATTACAGCAGACAATTGTTATAATCAAAGATAACTGTAGCTTCCCCAACAAAAATCAGCTGTTGGCATAATGGATCGCGAGCAACTTCACGTTATGGCAACTGTACTAATAATAACAAAAGATGCCGGTTTGACAACAACCAAGTGGAAATGTCAAAACTGTGGGAGATTGGGTAGGAAATATTAAAGTATAAATAAAATCTTGTCACTAACGCGTATTATCGGGATCCTATTATATCCCCCTCCCCTGGATTTGTATTTAGCCAGCAGCTTCAATTTCCCACTGGGAGTGAGGTGAATGGCGTAACTCCGTGTCGAAACCTAGACTACGGAAGCGCTATCTTTCCGACTGCTCTTAATATTGTTACTTATCTCGGTGATTCCCCGAAACATTTGGTCGATGTGTGGATCTTTCTAGATTTTCCATTTGTAGTCACCGTAGATGATAGGCGCGGTTCAGTGTATATTTTACATTTCAAGTGTGCTGGTCGTCGGGAAAAGACTGCCTGAAGTGAACTGGGGGATTTCGACATATTGCGTCAGATTGAAATTATCACAATTTCTTGGGCTACGTGTCTTTTCAGTGACGTTTGAAGAGGTCCTGCATAGGGGATTTGGCGAGTTGACAATTTTAGCTGTGAATTGTGTTTGTTTTTTTCGCTTTTCACTGGGTATGTACTTTGAATTGATTTGCTTTTTCCCCTAAGAGGTTATTGTAGCTTTTCAGTTTTTGAAAAAGTCACCCAGGGTTAATTTCATTTGCTTGTCCTTGCATAGCAGGTGTTGAAATCAACTGTTTAGGTACCTGTTATGCGTCGGTGTGGGAGTAAACTTAAGGGATTGTTCTGAAGTTCGTTTTTTTGACCGTGACTACAATTTTGTGTTGTTTTCTGCATGTATTCCTCCACCCAAAAATGTAAATCATTTCAAATATTTGCCAATCCCCAGCTCTACAAAGGTCATAATGTTTGACAGAGGTGAACGTTGGGGATATCATTCCTGACCTGCTGTAGGTCTGCATCACATTGATCCGAAACTAATAAAGGGATTCTCGACAGCCTTATCATACCATCATTTGAAAGTACAGACACCTCTGAGCCCGCTCGCGTACGGGGAGGCTTTTTCCAAGGGGATTGGTTGAGACCCTTTTGGTTTTGTATGGCATTGAAATCTTGCTTCTAGTTTGGTACCGCAGTCGCTTGGCATCCCTCTACCGGCGGTATCGACTGCATCTTCTGCCAGCGAAACTTAACCAACCCCAGCGCTTCAACTGGCTCTCTGCATCTGCAAAAGTATTTCTGATCAGGCACTATTCATTTCTTCACCTTGAAAGTCCCATTCTCGATCAGTAGACTGGCCCCAACGACCTTCTCCAAACCGCTATGGCCCCCAGATGGGGGAAAGTTGTGTACTGCCCCTGTTACATCCTTATATTTTTGTGTTGATAATAAAATCGAAGAGAGACTCACTTTTTTCGTTGATTATCGAGCGTGTTTCTTGCATTGACGTCGCAGTCTATCAATAAGGTTGGCCTTCCTCGCTACAATGGTGATGTATTATAGTCGTTCTGGTGGAGTTGAGTCGAAGAGATATCGACGTTCTCAGCTTCCGTTACTGTTTAACTGTGGTTAGGTCGATAAAATTCTGGTCCAGATACAGAAACGTGTGCAGGCTCTTTTTGGCGAGGATACTTGCTCTGTGGCAAGCGGTGGAAAAACTATTGGAATATGGACATCAGTTACACCATCTTTTCATCGATTTTTAAGCCGCTTATGACAGCATAGCCGGGGTAAAACTGTACACGGCCATGAGAGAATTCGGTATCCCAACTAAATTGATAAAACTGACTAGGCTGACCCTGACCAATGTGCGAGGCTAGATAAAAGCAGCAGGATCACTCTCGAGACTATTCAACATCAACAACGGTCTAAGATAAGGTGATGCCCTATCATGCGTCCCCTTCAACCTGGCCCTGGAGAAAGTAATTCGCGATGCCGGTGTAAATGCGAGAAGCACCATCCTTTTCAAGTCCACACAACTACTGGCCTACGCTGACGATATCGACATCATGGGAAGAACAACCCGAGATGGCGCGAGATCTTGGGCTGCACATTAATGAAGGCAAGACGAAATATATGGTGGCAACGTCAGCGCCAAAACCAAAAGAACGAACAACATCGAATCGCACCGGTCAAACGAAAACATTGAAGATAGGAGACTACAACTTTGAGAACGTTGACAATTTCTTCTATCTAGGGTCGAAAATCACAACTGATAACAGATATGACAATGAAATCCGCGCATGATTGTTGGCTGCCAACAGAGCCTATTTCAGCTTACAAAGACTGTTTCGCTCGACTATGATTCTCCCAGTCCTTGTGTATTCCTCGGAGTTCTGGGTTCTTAGAAAAACAATTGCGAACTCTTGACCGCGTTCGAGAGAAGAATCCCCCGAAGAATTTTTGGCCCCCTAAATGAGGATGGACGATTGCGTAGCCTACATAACGATGAAATCTATGAGTGATACCACGGATGGAGAAAATCTGGCTCAACAGGTTGCGGTGGGCGGGTCACTTAATCCGCATGGATGAGGATGATCCAGACCGGAAAGTCTATAAGGACAATATCTATGGTAGAAAAAGAAAAAGAAGACGAGGCAGACGCTGTCTGAGACGGAGCGATGGCGTAGGTCAGGATGCCAAACAACTTTTAGGGATATCCGGGTGTTTTGAGTTCCTTATTAAGGAAGACCTAGACTAAGTACTGTTGTTGCGCCGTTGATGATGATGATACTTCCTCCAGATCTGTTCCGATCTATACCCTTGTACTGTGGAGTAAATTGTAAAATTTGCTTTGTAGTACTTTGATGATTCCTTTTCCAATCCAGAGCTTCTGTACCAATGCGACGTTGGTGTCTTTCTCTCGTAGGAATAATAATAATAAGATATTAGCAGAGGCACACTTTTAGTGCTGAACATTTATTTGTGCAAATCTCCGTAAAATCTACTTGCCTGGGGGGATAGCCAGTCCTTGTCGAACCGTGATTCTTAATATTCTCTAAAGTTTCGTTGACAGAGGTACGGACGGTTCCGGAGACTCCCAGTGTGTCCCGGCGTGTACCGGTGATTTGCGGTTCGCTCTTTACCGAGAAGCTTTCTCGAGGCTACTACCTAGGACGCAGGTATACTGCCAGCGAGGGGGTCAGAACTACTTACTCGGGCACCTCGGGGAGGTTACATCCCGTATCGTAATCGACCCGTTAAAGGGCACTGACGACTCCTGGGCATGGAGGATGTGGCAGTATTAGTACAGGTTTAAATTGGACACTTCACCTAGTTCTTCCAAACTGCGATGGGGTCCCGGAGAACCTGAAGTTCTTGGAAGAAAAAAGAAAAAGGGTAAAATGTTATTACTGGAATTTTTTTCTGTAGAATGTTGGCAAGTCAAGAGGATTGGGATGCAATCGACTCCATGATCGAAAACTGCGAAAAGCGAAAGATGTCAAGGAGACGCAGTTGCGGAGGGGGGAGTCGGGCCAGACCAGTACCTTTTGAAGATTTCCATCTCCTTAAAAAAAGACAACCCCGTTGAGAAACAGGTTGTCCCCCGGAGAACTATATTCCGCATTAGTCTATTCTGCAGTCCACGGCTTGACACCGGTTTCTAGTCGACAAATTTCTACCTCTTTTTTTGATTTCAGGAAGAGGGATACATGAAAGATGGTGAAACACTTATCATGGTATATGTCCAAGGGAGTAGGCAATAAGAAGACCTACAAAACAAACGTAAGACTAGAAGTGGAGAAATTTAAACAGTGAGTCCCTTGGTGTGGTGAGAGGTTTGACAGTTGTAACCTTTGATGAATCAATTTCCAGAAAAAATCCAGACGCAACTCCGATTGTGATGTTCGATTTCCTGGGCACGATCCCAGTTCTTTTCACTAACTACAAGGATGTAATGTGTGGCGGTCGACATGCGCTGGGAATTAAACGTGCCGAAATAATGTTCCAGAAATTTAAAGACTTGGGGATCGAAATGCATTTCTTCTTGGACGGACCCATCAAACCGAAGAAATTTCCTGAATGGTGCCGCCGTAAGAACAGTGAATATGAAAACCAGAAAGTCCTGTTTGAGAATTTGAAAGCTAAGGAGCCCCTGAATTATCGGTTTCATAGATATTCGAAAACCTACTATGAGAACTATTTACGAGTAGCGAAGAAGTATGGTCGGATTTTCCTGTCTCTGGAAAATGAATGTGACCTAGACTTGGCTGAAAATGCATCAAGAGTGCATCCCATGGCCATATTTGCATGTGATTCTGATTTTCTGGTAATGAAAGGAGACTTTCCTATTTGGAAGGCGGACAATTTCAACCTTGAGACTATGACAGTGCAGGTATGGAACAAGCGAAGGATGAGAGAGTCGTTAGGTCTGGAACAGTGGCAAATGCCAATTTTCGCAACATTATGCGGTAATGATTGGGTTGAAGCCAAGCTGGTGGAGGTGAGATTCGACGTTGTTTATAGTTTCCCTTTAAATTTTGTAATATTCAATTTTTTTGTAGCACATACAAGCCAGTTTACCGCAGGGGATTAGGGATGACAAGAGCGGAAAAATGCAAAAGGCATTAGCTGACTTGGTCCGAAATACCTTTAAGGATAAAACGAAAGTCAATGTCAAACTATCTGAGTTGATTTACAATAAGGGGAGGTGCCAAACTTCGTGGGATGAAGTTTTCGCTGCTGTTAAAACAAGCCTCGACTTTTACAATTGCGTAGGTTGAACCTTTTATTTTAGTGACAATCGAAACATCAAGAAGGAGGAGCTAGCAACGCTTTAATAATTTATTGGCAATAGTAGCTTTGGTAGGTGAGTGGGAGGAGTCGAAAACATAGTCTTGATGGTTCTCAGTTTGAATGTGAAATAGTAAGTTTTCATTGAATTAAATTTTGTGACTCAAACATTTTCAGAGGACCTACAAGGAAACTCAGATCGAGCCCTCCTGGCTACGCGAGCATGTTATGAAAACCGCCAGTTTTTCCGTGCTCAATATCTACAAAAAGGATATTCTCTATATTTCCCAATGCTTTATTGACCTCTCTAAAAACGATGTGTGTTCGTTTTCTGATCTTGTGCTTCCACTGCTCCGCCGTAAAATTGGGCTTGTATTCAATAATAATCGTGACGCACATAAGGACGCAAAGCACCCAATTTGTTTGAAGCCAAACGTAGACGAACCTTTTGCCATTCATTACTTTGGACCAATCTTTCCGGACTTTGAGGTTCCGCCATTGGATGATATTTTGGCCGCAGATGAGGACTTTGTCACTTTGGAGGAGAAGCTTCGATTGTTCAGTTGGATTGTAGCTCCAAAGCGGAATAAAGTCAAGGTTGAGCTGTTGGAAAAGCTACTGAAAACCATTTTCATAGTGCCAGCTGTCATCACGAATTATTTGGTCAAGGTGAGTTGAAAGACGGACCTAAGGGGCGGCTACAATCGCTCTCTGATTTTCAAAAATCATCCCCAATTTACCTTGGAATTTCGCCCTTTTAGGAACGACAGATCACCCCTGATGAAGCTGATGTACTTCTGCTGACTATTTTCGAGGCTTCCAAAATGGATATGGAAAAGTTGGAGAGGATGAGCCCCCCAGCTGAGTTAGATGAACGTGCCTTCTGGCTATCCTTTACATATACGTATTTTGTGAGATATTTCGAGGAAGCCATGACGGTTTGCGGATTGTATGAGTTCATTCCGTATTCATACTATGACGGATATTTGTTTCACAAAATGTATGGTAAGTTCCTAAGCATGTCCTACGATGCGAAGAAAGAAATATTAAAATCTGTCCAAGAATATCGATTATATGTTCTTTAGTTATTGGGGAGATTGTTGCTGGTGGCATTGAATCTCATTTTCATTATTATCCTGTTTTATGTATCCTGTTTATATAATGTTAATAAACTTTATAATTTACTCCTGTTTTTCATCTATTTAAGATTAAACGAGGTGTAAAAGGTTTTAACTTTGCTGATAATAACTTGTCAGGACAGTGCTCTATGTTATGCCCTATTGCATTTTATGGTAAGTTTTCAGCCCCATCTGTCTCGTAAATAATTTTGGTAGGGATGTAAAGGCATTCAAAACTATGACACCATTAAGCTGTCTACTGATGCATCTGCGACTGTCACATTGCTTGCTGGTCAACCCTAACTCGACTAAATGCCTTTCCAAGTTTGAGAATCGGCTCCGGGTTAAGGTCGACCTCTGGAACGTTTATCTTCTCTCTGACAACGAGCATCGCCCCGAAGCGACGCACGCACGTGCCAGAACCTCGAAATCTATCGACACGGCCAACCCATCGTTAGTTAAAAATAAGACTAGAGTTAGCTTTCTCCCTCCAATTTTTTTTGCATGGATTAACTGCCAGGGCACTAGGCCTTGTCATCAAGAACATTGACAAAAATGTTAAAGTTGAAATTACCAACCTATCGGCCGACAGGCTCAAAGTTCGGCTCATTTGTCCCAATATCCATAAGAAACTACTACACCTAATCAAGAAAGCCAAAATACCCTACTTTATCAGCGGATTAGCTGGGAGAAACCCAGAAAAGGGGACGCCACCCAATGTTTCAATTGTCATCAATTTGGCCACGTCTCCTCAAACTGCGGATACGACCCTAGATGCGTTAAGTGCGCGGGCCCACACGCCTCCAGGGACTGACCCTCGTTCGAATGTAGAAGACAACGTCGAAAGGGAGTCAGCGGACAGAAGCAGCAGGAAAGGGTTGTGCCGTGGCTTGTTGAGATTTACCGGAGCTGCATCTGTTTAGGATACGTACCACAGTCCTGGGGGCGTGCATGAGTGGTTTTCATACCGAAAGCGGGTAGGCGCGGTCATGAGTCCGCGAAGGACTTTCGACCAATCAGCCTGACCTCTTTCGTGCTGAAGATCCTAGAATTCCTCCTGGATATTCACTTAAGGACGTTTATGGAGAGAACGCTTTTCTCTAAGTCCCAGCATGCCTAACTCAAAGGAAAATCCACAGAAACCGCCCTCCACGGGGTAATTGGCACGGTTGAACGGTCGCTGCAGTACAAGCAGTATACCCTTGCTGCCTTCTTGGATATAGAGGGAGCTTTTAACAACGTTAGTACCAACGTCATCAAGGAAGCTTTGACCGGTATTGGATTGGAGGGGTATCTCACGCATTGGATTATATCCATGCTAAGTACCAGGAGAATCCAGTCGGATCTGGGAGGCAGCCACTTGACCAGAGCTGTGAACAGAGGCACGCCCTAGGGTGGCGCCATCTCACCGGTGCTCTGTTTAATTGTAATGGACAAAAGTTTACGTACATTTGCCAGCAGCGGGGTGAAGGTGGTGGCGTATGCCGACGATTTGTTGATATTAGTATCAGGGATGTTTCTGTCCATTATGAGCGACATCATGGAAGGAGCTTTGCGAAAGGTGTGCCTGTTGGCCGCAAGATGCGGACTCAGCATAAACCCAACCCAACTGATGCTATTCGGCACCAAGACAAGGATACCTGAATTCCATCTACCACGGCTGAATGAACAAAGGTTGGTTTTTTCCTCTAATGTAAAGTATCTGGGTGTAATCCTGGATCCTAAGCTAAATTGGAGATTGAACATAGAACTGAGGGTTAAGAAGGCCTGTATAGCATTCTATGTCTGCTAGAGAACCTTTGCAAAGAAATGGGGTTTCCGGCCGAGGATGGTTCTCTGGATGTACACCGCTGTGGTGCGTCCGATCTTAACTTACGGCTCTATTGTATGGTGGCAGGCTTTGAAGGAAACAATACAATAGAACGAAGCTTAATAGGATTCAAAGCACCGCGGGTGTAGCTGATACTGGGGCTCTGCAGTCCTGCCCGGCAGATGCTCTCAATGTACTCCTGCATCTCCTCCCCGCAGACCTCCACATTAAATATGTTGCAGCGTGCAGTGCCGTCAGACTACGTGAGTCCGGATGCTGGGCAGTGAAGTCCTATGGCCACAGCAACATCCTAGATGAAATACCTCGGGAAATGTGGGCATCCCCCATGGACTATGCTACACGCAACCTGAACTTCATGAGAAACTTTGCCGTGGACTTTCCAACCAAAGCAAAGTGGAAGACCGGCGGCGTGTAGCAGGGTTATGACTCAGTATTCTTTACCGATGGATCAAAGATGGTCTGTGGAGTTGGCGCGGGGGTTTTTTTTCGAATACGCACGGTGTATCCAAGTCGAATGGTCTGCCAGGTTTCCCCAGCGTACTCCAGGCGGAAATACTGGCGATATTGGATTTCTGTCCGTTCGTAGCGTGATTCGAGCCCTAAGCGTAACATGGCCATTCTGAACGACAGCTAAGCGGCCATGAAGGCCTTGAACTCAGCGACGACATCTTCCACGCTGGTGGGGCAGCGCAGAGACGCGCTTAACCGTCTGGGCGGCACGCTCAAGGTCACTCTCCTCTGGGCAATTGCATTCAAGATTACGGCGGTCTGGACGGGGCACTGGCCCTTAGGGGACCATGCCGTTAGGCTCGGCATACCCTACAACTCGCATTGTCGAAGCTGTGGAGAAGAAAGGGAATTCCTCATGCACTTTCTCTGCGATTACCCAGCTTTGGCTAGAGTCAGGCTGCGGACATTGGGTAAGCCATTCTTAAGGAACGTCAGAAGATCCGAGCCGACTGGACTCTACCTCCCTGCTCCCATAACAACAGTCACGGTCTTAGGAGTTTGTATCATCAAAAGGGCGCACCAAAGCGCTAATTTTTTTTTTGGGGTAGGGTAGGTGAATGCATTTACGCACACAGTGTTGGACTCCCGATTCGGTACGTCGTCGGACTACCAACTAAACACCTCCCCATCGTCAGAGAGCTAGCCTGGAACCGTTTGTCACATTACTTCGGGCTAGTCCCCGAACTCTCTCGCCTTGCGGAGCCTTCAAATCAGGGAATTCCTTTCACCAACAGAAGGGCTCGAACGTAATGGGCAACACGTAATGTTGTCTGGAGAGAGATCCCCTGTGTTTAAATAGAGCTGCTGACGAACCCCATCCCACATTCCACAAGAAAAAAAAGTGTGGTGGGCGTCGTCCACAACTCCATTGCAAAACACACAATCCGGAGAACGCGACTTTCCAATCTTGTGCAGGTAAGACTGAAAACTTCCATGCTCACTTAAAAATTGGGTAAGGAAATAGTCAGTCTTACCATGCTTCCGATTCAGCCACGCACCTAAGTTGCCGATGAGCCGCGCAGTCCATCTGACTCTAGTTTCATTTTGCCAAGAGAGCTGCCACTCGTCTAGAGTGCGTTGCCGTTCTTCGCGAGCAACCACCTCCCTTGCGCTTGTATATGGCCTGACGCTCCTTAGCAAGAAGGAAGAGCAACGGGGATCACTCGCGCGATCACCATCACGCCCGGTTTAGAGACAGCGCGGTACGCAGACACCACCCGCAAAGCTCCCCGTCATTGTACTTGCGCGAGGCGTTTACGATATACCTCCTTGTTAAGAGCGCCAGCCCATACCTCTGCACCGTAGAGCTGGATAAACTGCGTTGAATTCATTAGGAGCCGTCGCCTGCTAGACGTAGGATCCCCAATGTTTGCCATTACTTTACGCCTAAACTCCACCCGCAGCCTTGTTCGCTGCTGCTTTGATTTGCTCAGAAAAGCTCATCTTTGAGTCAAGAGTCAACCCGGGGTATTTTACCGCTGATTTTGACTCGATTATCGACTCGACGAACGATATGGGGCGCAGGGTCGGAATTCTCTTTTTAGTCAGGATGATTACTTCGGTTTTTCCAGTGCAAGGTGGACCCGTCCGCTTACCCGTCGCATTAATATGCCGAGTCTGCTTTGCGCCTGTTCGACAGTGCGTCCAACAATAAGCGCTGCGACATCATCTGTGTAGCTGACCAGGCGTGACTCTTCTGGCATGTCGAGTTTAAGCAGACTGTCATAGGTAGCGTTTCAGAGATCCCTGTGCTACCCCCGACGTGACCTTCATCCACCTTTGATCCTCTAGTGTTTCATAGAGCAGGGAGCGGTTCCTCAGATAGTCCCTCAAAATCCGTAAGAGATAGTTCGGCACGTTGAAAGTATTGTCTAGTGTGCCTAGAATGTCTTTCCATCTTACGGAATTGAAGGCGTTTCTGACGTCAAGCGTTACGAGAAGCACCACCCGTCGAGTTCGGCGGCTATGTGCCTCTGCTCGTCGAACGGCGTCTAAAACCAAACTGCCGGGGAGATAAATCTCCAGTTTGTATACCTCTGCTGGAATACCATCGGGTCCTGGCGCCTTCTTATTTTTCATAGAGAGGACTGCCTGTTCCAACTCTTCTATAGAGAAAAGTGGACAGTCCTCTGCGCTCTCCGCGCCAACGCGACGTCACCATCCCATACGGGGTGCGCAGGAAAGAGTGCCCTTACAATGCGGTCCATCTGCTCGGCCTTAAGTGAACAGGGCTTCCGCAGAGCCCCGATTTTTCGGGTTGCCAGTTTGTAACCGAGTCCCCACGAATCCCCATTCACCTCGTCGACCAGATATTGCCAGCAGCGAGCTTTGCTCTTGTTTATTGCGCAGCGGAGTCTCCTTTTGGCTGATTTGTACTCCATCATTATGGTACATGACTCCCCCCAGTCGCCTAGACGTTGTGTTAAGCGGCGGAGCCTGTGACACTCCTTCCGGAGCTCGGCGATTTCCACTGTCCACCAATACATGGAAGGTTTGCCGCGCCTCGATGTCTTCCTGGGGATGGAGGCTCCGTAGACCGTCGATATCAGGTTCATAACTGAATTTACGACAGTGTCAGCTGCGGCGCCACCGCCCCTAGGAGTACCCTCCAGCGTGGCCCCACCTGTTCCCAGAATTTCGACAAACTTTCCGGTGTTCACTTTCGCGACGTTCCATGCACAGAAAGATCGCTGGGGTGGCGCACACCGAGAGTTTGTATCCACCACTTCGAAAGCAATGTATTGATGGTCACTTGCCGAAAAGTCTTCCAGAGCTCGACATCCGTCCAAAAGCGACACCAGTGACTCCGACGCGAAGGTTACGTCTGGAATGCTTCCTTCGCAGCCCGGGCGCCGGAATGTTGGGGTGGATCCGGTGTTTAGAACTATCAGTCCTGTTCTCGCCGCCATTTCCAGAGTTCGTTTCCCTCTGGAATCTGTGTGAGGCATGCCCCATTCAAGTGCCCTAGCATTGAAGTCACCCCCGACCAGGATCCGCCCATCCGTGCTTAAGATAGCGTCCTCCAAAGAATCAAGCCTCCGACGAAAGTCCGGCATCGTTTCATTCGGCGTAAGATAGACACTAAAAAACGTTATTCCTGAACACCGACTCCGGATAAAGCCGTCCCATCGGCCTTGGGCAAGAACCCCTAGGAGGGTGCTGTCCCGAACCCAGATGGCAGCGGTACCTGATATGTCTGGGTGCCATGAAACTGGGCCCTTGTTGCGGTACTGCTCACTGATGAGTACTAAATCAACTTTGGTCTCCGCAGCGAACTGCGCTAGCAACTCGTGAGCGGTTGCACTCCGGTGCATATTGATTTGTAGGATGCGAATCATGTTGACCGTATCCTAGCTCTTTCCAGTTCTGCTCTGAAAACTGGACACCGCCCCGATCCCGCAGTGTGCGCAATGCTCTCATCAGTCGCGCCACGGTCCCTGCATAGGACGCAGCTTTCCTTTTCATTGCAGCTGTTCGCTTTATGGCCTGCCTGACCGCATTTACGGCATGTTGCCCTTCTGTCAGGTCCCCGACAGTTTGCAGATGTGTGCCCATAATCCAAACATCTGTAACATTTGGTTGAGGCGGCCCGAATTCGTATCCTACAAACTACCCAACCAATTCTTATTTTCCCGCTGTTTAGAAGCTTCCTCGCGTATTGCTCGCCAACTTCCGCCACAGCGAGTTTTTGGCCTCGGGAGTTTACGGAGGTGATACCAATCCGAACATTGGTTACCTCCGGGCATTCGCGTTTGATGGCCTCTTCTACCTCGTTCTCTTCCGTGTGACAGTCAAGGTCTCGGATTTCTAAAGCACACGTGGGTTCCAGGCTAGAAACCAAAGCTTTTTCTCCTAGAAGCCCCTTGACTGCTTCACAGAACGTCACTTTATTTATTGTCTTCGGGCCTAGTTCGACTAAGACTCCACCACCCTTCGTTTTACGTATGGAAGACACCTCCGCTCCGTTGCCTTCGGGTTTGATTTTGTAACGGATTTCGCTGAGGACTTCCGCAAAAGTCTTGCCTTCCGTCGGCTTAATAAGCAAAGCTGGCGGTCTAGTCCTCCTTCGTCTTCCCACCCTTTCTTTTTGGCATTCCGTCCTTCGTGTCCGCCTTAGTTTTGGGCAGAGGTTTTTCTGATGGCGCGACGTGTTGTTGTCTTTTGATCCTCTTTGCCTTCTTCTTTTCAGCCCTGGAGAGTACTTGAGTGAAGTCTCCTTCAGATGTCCCTTCCTCCTTTCGTTTTTTACCAAGTTCTCTCTGCAATGGGCTGTCAGCGATCCGTTTGGTACTCGTGGTGTTCTTCTCGGGAAGCGCGGTTGTTTCTGCTTCCTGCGGATTTTGTCTTACTTTCCATGTACGCCTATAGTATGAAATCCTGTCCAGGAGCTCTTCCAGTTCCATTAGCCCGTTTCTCACCCCCTTACCGACGTTTTTCTGAAGGAACGTCGAAGATCGCATGTGCTTCACAACTGCCGTGTATTTTTTAATAAGTCTTTCCTCTTTCGCTTGCGCCAGAGTAATCGACAGTCCTCCCACTCGGCTTATATTCGAAACCATTTTATTAGTTTCGGCAGTTTCCACTGTGCCTCTTTCCCCAATTACAGCACTGTGCTGTATGGTCTGGGTTCCTATCTGTGTTGCAGGTGCCGCATCACTTTGCGAGTCTTTCTCTCCGTCTGCGCGTCCCGATGTCTCGTCGGGTATTTCAGCATTCTCCATTTGAGTTGTTTACCAGCGCATCGTGTGCAAGGGAGCGGGCTGCAATAGTCAGGAACGGGTATACCCTCGGGGACACAGCCCCTACCCCAGTTCCCTGAGGCCTGACCTACGCTTAGCTGATCCCGGAATTCACGGACGGATCAGCGCTCGCTCGGGGCAACGCGGTCTACTACTACGGTTCAATGCACGCAACCAGACCAGGGTCTGGCTGGCTCCTGATACCAGCCACAACTACCACCTTTGCAGAGCTAGGCTCACATCACCCCATCGACGTCGACAGGGAGTTGTCGACGGCTCCGGGGACTCCCAGTGTGTCCCGGCGTGTATCGGTCATTAGCAGTTTGCTCTTCACTGAGAAACTTTCTCGAGGCTACTACCTAGGACGCAGGTATTATGCCAGCTAGGGGGTCAGAACTACTTGTTCGGGCACCTCAGGGACGCCACTCCCCGTATCGTAAACGACCCATGAAGGATCGTTGACGATCCCTGAGGGAAGTGTCAAGCATACATAGTGGGCGGTATGAGGGCGGCAATTCGGGGTCGCCTTTCCCTTTATGGATCAGCGCAAACCTCGCAACCTTCCAACGAGCAGGGAAAATGCCCTCTTTCAGGCAAGCGTTAAATGCGCCGAGCAGTAGGTCTGGCCGGTGTTGGAATACCAGTTTGTATACCTCTGCTGGAATACCATCGGGCCCTGGCGCCTTCTTGTTTTTCATAGAGAGGACTGTCAGTTCCAACTCTTTTATTGAGAAAAGTGGGCAGTCCTCTGCGCTCTCCGCGCCGACGTCATCATCCCATATGGGGTTCGCAGGAAAGAGTGCCCTTACAATGCGGTCCATCTGCTCGGCCTTAAGCGAATAGGGTTTACGCAGAGCCCCGATTTTTGGGCTCCTCGGAGTGGCCACTACCTATCCTACCCTATAACCAGTAAAAGGGGCAAAATAGTTCTTTAAGGACCCCCCGGCATTCCCGGGCCTAGCCAGCGCAGAGTCGTGCAAGCACGTGTCGACCGAGCGCTCCAATGGACCTTTAGTATTGTAGGTGGGCCTTCACGGTTAATTTCGCCACTTTTTAGGTTTTTGGGTTAGCTCTTCCTTGTAGGTCGTCTTCGGCCACTCAGGATGGTCATTTGACTATCACAATCCAATGTCCAGGCTTGACTTGATTTTTGAACAACCCGTAAGGCTGCTTAGTAAAAAATTGATCAGAATAAATCTTTAAGCCAGGCGTCTGTCGCTACCTGACCTCTACGTCGAACTGAGATTTGTGCGATATCAGAGTTCAAGAAGATCAGATTCGAACTCTAAACATTCCTTTTTGCATTACGTTCAATTTTATTTATAAATAGATACTTTTCCAATCCCTGAACTCCATCAACTACTACCGCATCTTATTTACCCACAGCGTCCAAAATGCAAACTAACTAAAATCTCGTAGACCAAAAATGAGTCATTTAATTTATTATTAACGCCACAATGTAACTATAACGATCTTACTCCGATCAAGGTCAGATTTTCGAACTAATTACGTAAATTCTACTGACACGCGATAGACTTCTTATCAACTGTTCCAGCGTATTGACGAGATCTTGTGAAAATAGAGACCTACAGAGACCAAGAATAGGAATTTCCGTAGATTTCAGTAGCAAAAAATATAAAATCGCAATTCCTCAGATAATTATTAATTAAAAATAAGCGCATGATTTCAGGCCAAGTGACGAATACTCTGGATGAGGGTAGGGACTATCTCTTCATTGAGATAAACTGGGACCTACAAAAGGAGCTTGGCTCCCATGCTAAGAAGCCTGAAACCCTGAGATAAAGCTCTGTCAACTCCTTCCAAAGATGAGATCCTCTGTTGACCTAACGAACAGAACCTAGGACCCTCAAACTTAGCATTCTTTCCTGCCCAGAGTATAAGCTTCCAGTGTCTAGATGAGAAGCTACCATAACAACAAATCGCTCTGACTTGTGGACCGCCTATAATCGCCAGTTACTCACAGATTGCTGATCACTTTAACCACATTCTGTCAGCCAGTTAGTGACTTCTTAATCCAAAGATGAGCTACCCAAAAAGTAATCCCCATGGAGGCATAGTGACGCTGACTATCGTGGTGTTGTTCATAGTGTCTTGGAGCTCCGCCAAATCAGTGGATCCTCGCAACTATATCGGTAAACATAGCTAACATTCTCAGGACCCTCTGTGTATGATCCGCTAATTACTCTATCTTCTTTGCAAAGATGGAAGATGTGTCGATCCGGAAACAAAACGTGAATTGTTTATTGGTGAATACTTCCATCGTCCTGGACAGTGTGTACGTGTTCAGTGCTTAGGAGACTTGTCCATTTGGGAAGATAAGTTCAGTTTGATGAAGCCATTGGTGGACCTTAATGTTGGATAATTGTATTTCAGGTGCAATGATCCCCGAATTCAGGGTAACTGCATAAAGGAGTTTTTGAATATGGATCAAGCCTATCCTAATTGTTGTCCGCTTTATAAATGCGAATACCACATTGGATCCACGAAGGAGATCAGAGTGTTCGACCATCATGGAAACATCGTTTCGCGAAGTGTAACAAATATAATTCTAGTTGAAAATAATGGAGCTGGAAGCGTAATGACACAGGCAATAAAAGTTACTATTTGAAAGGAGAAATTGGGTGATCGTTTGTTTAAGACTTGAAGGAATCCTGGCTTGACATCCACTTGATGAGGGACTGCACCAGTAGATGACAGTTGTTCGCTAGCTAACTCACTTCGTCAGACTCAGGACCCTTTCAATCTTCCAGCGACTAAAGTGAATTGGGATGGTCAGACAACCATCATGAGTGGCCGAAGACGAACTAGAGGAAAGAGCTATCTCAAAAACCTAAAAATATGGCGAAAGTGACTATGAAGCTCCATTGAAGTGTTCAGTCGACACGCTTCTGTGCTAACCAGGCTCGGGAATCTGGATTGGTCCTTTGAACACTTCGATCGTTTCCACGTCATTTTACAAATGAAAATCACGTGTCATTGTCAGTGCGTGAGTCCGCACCGGATTCTGTAGAGTACTCAAAACGGAGCCTAGGCGCGATATAGTGGCAGCCTCTTGATTTTTTTCAGAGAATGAGAATGGGTGATCACTTTCAACCCTCTGCATTCCCCGCCTTTTCAACAAACGTCAAAACTAATCGTGACTTTTCATTTGATACCCCCATGACTATGTTTACAGAAAAAAATTGTACATCCCCCTTTCGGGGACTCCCCCTTAAATTCGATGTATTATTATGCAACCCACTGCATGCGTGAGCGTTTACAGCTCCCATCTTTTCACCAAATTTGATGAGAATCGCTATAATCGTCTCCGAGAAAAATGCGTGTGACAGACAGACAGGCAGACTGACCTGTGAGGACTTGCCAGATCTCCCATCAGGCGCGGATAAGGGAATGCTCGGCGGATGCGTATGAATATGTACTTGCAGACATTTGTTTATGCGCAGGTCGGGTAGTTGGGAGAAAAAGGCCCACCCGTGGATAAAAATGGCTATGGGAAGGTTACCCAGAATAATAAACCAATATGGACGAAGAGAAGGTGTATAGGGCTTCTTTTGGGAGTGAGCAAGCAGCCTCCCGGCCGTCAATACCACTCGACTGCAGTGCCTCAGTGGTGAACAGCTTGGCCACCGTTGCATGTAGTGCTACAAACATGTTAGAGAAGGACGTGTTTAAATGGAGCACATCGCTCCCTAGAACTTTCATAGCAAACGCGCAAAAGGATATGCCCAAGGGAGAAAGATGGTCGTTAAAACACTTAGTGACACCAACCGCATTCGAGCGTAAAGAGTTAGGGGAGGCTCCTCAGTATCGGGAGTCGGATCCCTTTAGATGAAGCTCAACGATAATGAGATCTCTCCCAATATCCAAGGTGGAAAAGGACTTGGGCCACGGGAATCTCGTTGACGGCTTGGAACATAAATCCAACCTGGGAGAGTCATCCTTCATTTTGCTTGCTTTATTTTGAATTGTCAGAATTCATCAAAGATAAACACAACGTGCGCCAAACAATCAAACATATGGTGAGAGTCATTAGGGTTCGACACAACAAACCCTGGAAAGATGAGAAATATTTGAAGGAGGGCCGTAAAATTACTCCTTCGATGTCTCAACCACCACAAGTGACACTCAACCGTATACTCGCGGATGGGGAGACGAAAAAGAGGGTCCGAGAAAAGGAAAACGAACCTCCAGGAAATCAACAGGTTTCCAGAAAACAAGAAGGCTACCAACCGCTTTGAAGAAGGGACCTAAAGCCTCGGCGGGCGGCAGAATAATGCCTAAAACACCAGGGGAGTGGATGTCTCAAAAGGTACCCAATGGTTGGACTATGACTGGACCAAGGAAATCATAAAAGAAAAAGGAGAGAATGAGGATCCGCCCCGAGGCAATCATCATTTCAAGCACGGGTAGTATGTTCTACGTACCCATACTGAGAACAGTAAAAGCTAACCCTGATCTCTCAAAGATTTGGGGGGAAATGTAAGCAGATACAGAGGAACCGAAAGGGAGATCTCATGCTAGAACTGAAAAAGTCCGAAGAGCATAGTCGAAGGCTTCCGCAGCAAAATCAAAAATTTACTTGGGGATAGTGTTCTCGTTCGGGTTTAAAAGCGTGATATAGCTATACAGTGGAAGGACCTAGATGAGGTCACTTCTAAGGCGAAAATCTGCACTGCCTTAGCGGAGCAGCTGCACAATTGCAGGAGGCATCCATTGTAAGCCTTAAAAAAGCGTATGGAGGTATACAGGCGGCGACAATCCGGCTGAAAGCGGAAGTAGGGCGCAAGTTGCTGGAAGTCGAGAAGGTCCGTATTGGATGGATAGCTTGTCGCCTTTAACAGTAAATCTCATTAAAGAGATGCTTCAAGTGTCTCTCGTACGGACATCTAGCGAGAACGTGGACAAGTGAGGTTGATCGATCTAGGCGATGCAGACGTTGTGGTGAAACAGGTGACATTGTTCGGGATTGTAACAAGGATCCCAAGTGCGATGGAAAGGAGGGCCTGGATACCGGGCATATTGCCGCAAGTGGCAAGTGTCCCGAGTTAAAAAAGCCACTAAGCGCAGCGAGAAAATGAGGTTGTTCCAAATCAACCTTAATCACTGTAGGGTCGCGCAAAATAGCCTCTCGTAGACCACCCATGAATCATAGGTGCAAATGGCTACAATAAGCGAACCCTATAGAAAGTGGGGTGTCCGGATGGATCAAGTGGTCAGAGCGCTTGGCTGTCGTAGCGGAAGGTCGCGGTTCAAATCTCACCGGTGGCAGAGGGATTTGTAATCATAACTGGATGTCGAATATCAGTCGACTCAGCGTAATGAGAACCTGAATCAAATCAGGATAATAATCTCAGGTGAGCGCAATGCTGACCACATTACCTCTTACTGGGTCCTGTAGTGTACCGTAACGGTCTTGAATGAAGTGCTCTAACACACTTCCAGGTGCCAACGATTATTATTATAGAAACCCTAACAATAATGTGCCTTGTGGGCATGCGGGGACCAAGCTATATAGTTAAGTCCTTGAGGGTTTTATGTGAGCACCTGTCTTGCGACTCAATCTTACGGTCTTCTTAAGACACGGATTGATTTTGTGACCATAATCAGAGCCCCGCTGAGACAAGCAACAACGGTACCAGTCTATACAAATTGCATGGCTTAGCATTCATACTGGTGGATGCAAGGCATATCTAAATCTCTACCGAATTAAGGAGTACGGCACCCGTGTTGAAACCCAACACCACGCCGAGACCCGAAGGTCTCTTCTCGCTTGAGCATAAACACAACCCCCATGAAACTCCCACTAGGGGGCCAACCGCAAATAACCGAGCTGTACTCACATACAACGGGAGTTCACCCGAAGTATGAGAGTCCAGGTGCTATCCCGGTTCCCATGGTACCAGTATACCCCTGGTAAGGTTTCGTGGCCAATTACCACTTCAGATGAGTCCCTGTGCGGACTCGGGTCTGATCGCCTTGATTAGGCCTTTGGAGCATTCGCCTACTGCATCATGGCCGGCAAACCAAAGTGAGTACAGCGTCTCCCGGGGCCACCACTATGGAGGTTCTCCTCGGCCGCTTGGTTTTGGTTCAACCGACAGTGTTGCCTCCCCATCTTCCTCACCGCCACCTCTGAGAACAACCAAGCTGTATAGGAATGTATGAGGCAATCCACAAGGGGGTTCGTATAGAGGGCATATACGTCTACAGCTGCCATGCTCCTGCAAACCTGACGTTGGCCGAATTCGAGGACATGCTGGATGGCAACCAAAAGTCTTCGCCATTTCAATGCATGGGCCACAGAACGGGGAGGTTCACTGATGAATGCAAGAGGGCGTTGTATCTTGGAGACTTTCGAGCAGTTACTTACGGGAAGGGTGGTCCGGTTGGGTTGTGGATCTGACTTTTGTTAGTCCTTCACTAGTTCGCGATATCTTCTGGAACGTCAGTGAAGAGTACACCCATAGTGATCACCAGGCAATAGTCTTTGACTTGAAGAGTAAGTCAAGCGGTTGGAAATCTACTCGTCGAAAAATGAGTAGAACATCAGGTTGGCCTGCGAAAGCAATTGACGAGCAAAACTTTCATAGATGTGTGGTTGGGCCAGAACACTATGCAAGGTGCACCTTAGGAAAAGGCCCTCCACATCACAGAGTGTATCGCGACTCATTGATGACGAGACGTTATACTTTCCCCAGCAGAAGGCCTAAACTTCCATCCCCTGATTCCTCGGCTTTGCCGAAATTACAAGTCACAACAGCTTGGTCCTTTTAACTTCTCTACTTTAAGTAGCACAGGATAAGATTATTGCCTTCTCCTCCTCCTGAGAACAATAAGTAATTGGAGTTTACTCTGTTTATTGTCCGTTAAATCAAATAAATGTAATCTTCCACTGTCCGAGATTTGTGAAAGAAAGGAGGAATTGAGAGGAGACGGGACTCTAGGAAAGGTGCTGGTACCAGAAAATCTGATGCTGAAAAAGGTAGCACATCAAGAAAATTGGGATGCGGTTAACTCCATGATCCAAAGCAAATTGCGAAAGGAAGAGGAGAGTCACCTATGTCGCATATAGATGAAAGGTGACTAAGCTAGAATGAGCTTCCTCCGCCCCATGATGTAATATCTTATGGTGGTTTCGCGGGGCAGGAAGGGAGTCGCGGGTGGTTTTCATCATCATCATTATCAACGGCGCAACAACCGATATCCGGTCTAGGCCTGCCTTAATAAGGATCCTCCTAACTTTGATTTGAGCATCAGAGTATTCGCAAGCGAAGGGAGCTCTGGTTCTAATATTAACAAGCCCGGTGGGCGTAAACCCCAAAAGATCGCGAGAAAGTCACCGTTCGGACCCACGTTGGCCGCGCATCCTGTTACGGACGCAATACTATGGCTGTGAATTTGGTGCCAACTCTGTTACGAACGCAGCAGAGTTGGCACCCAACGTGAGGCCATAAGTGTTGCGTCCGTAACAGTTGCCCATATTGACTAATCCCTCTTTATTGCCTTCTCCACCTCTTCTGTATTAGTGAGACAATCCAGATCCCTTATTTCAAGGCGTCATATGGGTTCTAGGCTAGAAATCAGTGCCTTCGTACTTAGAATGCTTTTGACTGCCTCTTGTTTTCGGTCTTCGACCCAAGCTCTACAGGTATATTGCCGGTTCGAGCCCCTCGGAGAAATTTACAATCTACTCCAGCGTCTTCTGGTTTGGCATTGTTGTGGACTTCTCGAAGAACTTTTGCGAAAGATCTCTCTCAGTTCGGCTTAATGAGAGTGTCCTGCGACCATGGTTTGCCCATCATAGTCCACTTTGCTACAGTGGAGTCTCTGCTGAATTTTCTCCTTTTTCGACGCTGCTTGATCCACTTGGTTACCACCTTGAGGAATTCTTCCTGCTTCCGTCAGCAGATCTCCGCTGGTTCCTCCCGCTTCCTTTTGTCGATGTTTTGTTCACCCTCTGGCGGGCTGAGGGCACTGATCTTTGCGCAACTAAGGGGTGCACTAGCGATGTGCTTTTTCCTCAGCCCCTCTTCGTCTGTTATCCAGGAGTTGCGCTGGTGTGCAATAAGGTATAGCAGTTTTTCATTTTTGAAATCCATGAAGATGATTCGTTGGACGATGGTAGCAGCCTTAAATTTCTGTAGGACCACCTCGCACTGCTTGAGAAGCCTTTCTTCCCCTACTCTTGCCTTTCGGATGAGGTCGTTACCCCTTTTTCCGGTCAAAGGGGTGTCACGTAGCTCGGAATTTGAAATGGTGTGTCTCTTTTTTGGTCACCAGGACTTCTACCCTCTACGGTGCTGCTCCCGTTTTCACTTGCAGTCGCTTCACTGCTGGGACAGGAACTCACAGCGTGAATATAAGAGGCTCGTTAGGCTTTCGAAACGAGACTCCTTTAGAGCATACTGTGAGGAACTGGAAGGTGAAAGAGAGACTTCAAGGCTGTGCAGAGTCATCAAAAGGACTCTCTTAGAGTCATCAAGTTGGACTCTCTTAGAAAACCCGGCGGTACTTTCACGAGCTCCAGACTGGATTCAGTACAGGCCCTCCTGGAAGTGCACCACCAGGGAGAACGGGTGAGAGATGTGACTGTTGTGCAAGGTGACCTGAAACACTGCGAAAGCGGTGTTTACCCATGAAAAGATGAGAGCTGCCATACTGTCCTTTGAATATTTCAAAGCACTTGGCATGGACGGCATCTATCCAGCAATGCTAAAGGAGAGTATGGATAACTTAGAGCGACCGCTAAGAAATACTTTTCAAGGATGTCTTGCTCTGGGCTACGTGCCTTCCTCTTGGCAAAAGGTTAAGGTAGTCTTCATACAGAAACCAAGGAAAGATGACTATTCTAATCCAAAGAACTTCAGACAGATCAGCTTGACTTTATTCTTGCTGAAAGGTTTGGAAAGACTTGTGGACTTAGGTTGCATCCACTTAATGAAAACCAAATTCTTACCAGCGTGGAATTTTCACAAAAAGGAAAAAACTGGATGGACTTTGCCTCGCTGAGATTAGGAGTACTACCCTTCAACCCTCCGAAGAAGTGAAATACCTGGGAGTCACTCTAGATAAAAAACTTCTTTGGAACAAATATGTAGAGGTAAAGATCAAACGAGCTCTCACAACTTACGGGCTGTGCAGATGGACCTTTGCCTCGACGTGGGGACTCAGGCCTCATGTGGTAATGTGGATATACGTTGCCATCATTAGGCCGATGTTCGTATATGCATCCGTGGTTCGTATATACATCCATAGTGTATCTCACTTACACGATTGCCAAACTTAGGTAGCGTTAATGACAATGGAATTTTTACCAGTAGGTACTTCTATTTGGCTAATTTTTAACAGCCATCAAGAAGGCCAGTGTGTTTGTGGGATTCGCACCGACTAAAAACTACCCGGCCCGCGCAACCACCATTTAGGTAGTACTTCGCGGGATGGGTTTGCTTATAGGTATTCGTTTCTTTTGCTCCTTACAAAATTCCTAATTCAGCAACTCCTGCTACTCTGCTATTGCTGGGGAAACCGTAAGCTAATTCTCCTTCGTTTTACAATACATATCTCAGTGATGGCCAGGCCCGTGACAGTTTCAGCGAAGGCGAGCAGGCATTATAGCCTCCAGTGGGTTAACACCTTCTTCGAAGCTCGAATGTGAAAATCCTCGCTGGGTCCTCGCTCAAGATAGGGTTGAGAGCAGGATGAGAGGAGAGATGGAATGAAGGATTCGGTCTCCGAGAATTTCCAAACCTTCCCTACCATCGCTCCTCCCTATCCAGTAACTCCAGTTTCTGCCCGACGAGGGTGCGCTATGGTGCTAAGAGGCTCAGAGGCGCACAGTTTTCCTAAGCGGAATACGCATCTCTGCTTGCAGCACCTCGAACAGTTCGTTGTTGGCAAGGGGCGCGCATAGGCGGTCCTTCAGCTGTAGAATGGCCTGGAGATACTCGTCGAAAGGCTCACCCTTTCCCTGAAACCAACTGCTCATGAGCTTCCGGATGTCTCCATCGACGGCAGGCTGATCGAACCGCTTTAGCAGTTCGTCGCTCAGCAGATTCCAGGGCAGAAGACCAGCCTCCCGCCGACAACACCAATACAAGTCTAGGGCAGCATTGCTACCCGATCAGAAAACTGCAAATCGACATCGACTCAGAGGCTCCTGAGAACTTCAGGCCCCATCCGGACGCTATCTTACTTACATGGTCGTCCGGGTAATTGCCAGTGTTTTAGAGTCTGTTCAGGTCGGTAGTCGATCTTCGATCCGGACTCGTGGATGGTAAATGCGATGCTCCAGCACGTGGAGTAGAGGTATCCCTGTTCGACCGGTGACCCTCCCCTCTTGGCGACGGTCGCTAAAAAGAGAAAAGTGTAGTGTTCTGGTGGGAGCCTAGGTTCCTGGATCTCCTCCCCCAGCCGCTCAATCTGTTGGATGAGCGCAGAGGAACCGTCAGAGCGTAGGTTATGACCGGTGTGCCTTTGCCCAGAGGGGATGAGGGGGGTTTTTCTGCTAGCGCTGGATGGTAGGTTCTCTGACGGTGCTACAAAAGCGGCTCGGGTTTCCTTTTCCTTCTGATGTCGGACGGCCATGTGCCCAATAATAATTTTGGGCACAGCTCCGGCCGGCTTCGACTCCTCCACCTCCTCATCCACCTTCAGATATATACTTACTGAAGGTTCATTAGAAGCCATGACGATATATTAGTGATGTAAAGAATTCAACGAATCGGCAAAAAATTTACTGTGAAAATTCGAAATATTTGTGGTCTTCCTTAACTCTTAGAAAAGGTCATTCCTCGCTTCTTCCTCCCTTTCTTATTCCATGAAGAAGAAAGTCGATGCCAACTGAGGAATCTGATCAGAATCGCAAGCTACTCCCAGACAAAGGATGGGGTGGCGGCACGGACTCCTCCCAACTTCGACTAGTCCGGTCGAACTTCAAAGCCACGATCCAAACCAGACACCCACAAAGGCAACAAAACGGGTCAATGAACTTTAATTGATGATGAGTAAATAATTTGAGCTAACCCCTCAGCAAACATTGAAAAGGTGGAGGTCCTGAGTTTCGGATAGGGACGGGTGTTTTGCTGGCCGATTGTAGGTTCACCCTATCCTTTCATTTGGAAAAGGTCCATCCTCTCCGGTGAGATGACTTGCATTTTCGCCTGCATTCGTTACCATTTTTTTCGGAAAAAGGGCTGTCACGCAGCTCAGAGTTTGCCATCTTTTCTCATGACCCTTTTCACAATTCCCTCTTTTTTAGTTGCCAGAACTCTTTTTTTCGCTTCCACTTTTCACTCTCTTTTTAACTTCCAGTCGCCTTCACCGCTGGGACTTCTTACTTTTTTAGTAAGTGACCGTCGTAAGTTGGCGCTTCTTGCAAAGAGATTTATAGTAGGACCTTTCAGCGTTTTGCATAGAGTTCTCATGTGTTAGGGGCCAGTGGATCCGCGGGGAGGAGGGGATGAGCGAAGCAACAGATCGGGGATCATCCTCCCTGTACAGGAGAAGGTACTAATAGCACCTCAAACCAAGCTAGAACAGTACATGTCGAGGGCTTCTTGGCCAATGGGGAGCTTGGACTTTAGTATGCGAACTCTGAATACCTTGGGGACCTTCAGTTTCACATAAGACCCTTACCGTGGTGGCCGGGTTAGTCAGGGTGGACATTTTTCCCAGACTACTCGTGGGATCTAGACATGGACTCAATTTTTAAAAAATAAATAAAATCATCAGCGGAGGACGAGCTGCTGCCATCCAGCCGGGAGACAGTAGCCGTCAAAAGCGGCACATTCGTAGCACCGTTGTGTTAAAACGAACCACAGGAACCTCCCGGAGCGATCCGCCAGACGAACTAGTGGCTTCCAGGAAGATGATGGAGATAGTCATCTACAACAGACTGCACTGATTTGTGGCAGCTGCTGTGCCGTGTTGGCGCTGGATTTCAAAAATGCATTCAACTCGACGAACTGGAACAGAATTAAAGGGGCGTAGGTTGACATTGGTGTCCCCGGTTATTCAGCAAATTTGGTAGAAAACCACTTCTCAGAGAGGACATTGCAGTTTTGCAGTGCTCTTAGAACCACATCAGATAAGGCAGTATAGGTGGTGGCAGGCATGATCCCTGTCGACATTCTGGTGAAAAAAATGAGAGTTCTGTACCATGCAAGACCTATGGAGGGGCAAGCATATCGGCAAGATTGGAGTCGCATGATCTCTGGCAACGCAGATGGGATGAGTCTATGGAGTCTAGGGTGGCCGCACAGGCTCATTCCCAACATTAGGGTGTGGCTTGACCGGAAACATGGGGAGACCAACTATTACCCACTTCTTCACGGGACATGGTGGTTACTACAGACAGCATCTGGACCGCTTTGGGTTGAATGATACTCCGAATTGTCCTATATGCGATGGCATAACGGAGAATACAGAGCATGCGATGTTTCACTGCCCTAGATTTGTAATGGATAGGAGGAGCCTAAGCCAAGTGCTGGGCAAGAGCGTGAGACCGGAGAACTTAGTTTCGGAGATGCTGAGGTCCAAGGATAATTGGCTTACGGTTTGCCCCGCGATCGTGAAAATACAGGAGAAGTTGATGAAAGAGCGAAGGAAGAGGAAAGCCGAAAGGAGGAGATGGACGAATACCTAAGGGCAAACCTACTCCGCGAAGTAATACTTAAATGATGTTCCCGCGGGGCAGAGACTGGAGAAACCAGGGGTGGTTTTTATTGGGTGCGAATCCCACACGCGCCCGCTGAAGTATCTCCGGCGGAGCTGGGCGGACGTGCTTTTCTAAGATTTTCCACCTACGTGTACGAACAAAAAACAAAAAAGATATAGTGAGAACATTCAACAACGCTAGTACTAACGTCATCAAGGAAGCCTTGACCAGTATTGGATTGGAGGGGTATCTTACATACTATCCGGATAATCCAGTTAGATCTGGGAGGCAACCACTTGACCAGAGCTGTGAACAAAGGCGCGCTCCAGGTTGGCGCCAGCTCTCCAGTGCTCTATTTAATAGTGATGGAGGCAATTTTATGAATATTGGACAGCAGCGGGGTGAAGGTAGTGGCGTATGCTGATGACTTGGTGATATTACCTTCGGGGATGTTTCCGCCTATTATGAGTGACGTCATGGACTGACGGACTCGGCATAAAGCCAACCAAAACAGAACTGATGCTTTTCACTACCAAGGCCAGGGTACCTGAATTCCACTTACCACGACTGAACAAGGACTGGTTCTTTCCTCTAATGTAAAGTTTCTGGGTTTAATCCTGGATCCTGGATGTATGGCCTTCAAGGCCGACAAGAGAATCTTTGCAAAGAAATGGGGCTTCGGCCGAGGATGGTTCTCTGGATGTTCACCACTGTGGTGCGTCCAATCTTCACGAATGGCTCTATTGTGCGGTGGCAGGCTTTGAGTAAAAAATACAATAGAACGAAGCTTAATAGGATTCAAAGGACCATGTGTGCAGGAGCTACTGAGGCTCTGCAGTCCTGCCCGGAAGATGCTCTCAATGTGCTCCTGCATCTCTGCCTCTCCTCCCCCTAGACCTCCACATTAAGTACGTTGTAGCGTGCAGTACTGTCATACTATGTAAGTCCGGATGCTGGACAGTGAAGCCCTACAGCCACAGTAATATTCTAAACGAAGTACCTCGGGAAATCTGAGCATTCCCCGTGCACAATGCCACACGGAATCTGAACTTCACGAGAAACTTTGCTGTAGACTTTTCAACCAGGGCAGAGTGGAAGACCGGCGGCGTGTTGCAAGGTTATGACACAGTATGTATTCTTTAACGATGGATCGAAGCTGGTTTGTGGAGTCGGCGCGGGGGTTTTCTCGAATACACACAGTGTATCCGAGTCGTATAGTCTCCCAGATTTCGCCAGTGTATTCCAAGCGGAAGTACTGGCGATACTGGAAGTCTGTCGATGGATGGATCCGCGCCTGAAACACAGCATGGCCATTTTGACCGACAGCCAAGCGGTCATTAGGGCCTTGTACTCGGCGACGACATCCTCTAGGCTGGTGGGGCAGTGCAGAGACGCGCTGAACGCTCAAAGTCAGACTCCTCTGGGTTGCCGGTATAGGAACATAGAGGGGATTGAACGGGCTGACGAGCTGGCCAAACGGGGCTCTGTTTTTGGCGGCCCTTCGGCGGTTGCAGTCGGTATCTCGCAGTCAAGGACGGAATCTACTCATGATACTCAGATGGCGAAGGCTTACCACCTGTGCCAAGTCAAGGAGTATTTGGCCCGTTTACAACATAGTCCAATCACGACAGCTTCGTGCCAGACACGAGCAAATTCGTTCAAGATTATGGCGAGGCACACATTGCCGAAGCTGCGGAGAAAGGGGGAGGGGGGGACGCTCAGGCATTTCCACTGCGATTTCGCAGCTCTAGCTAGAGTCAGGCTACGGACACTGGGTAAACCATTTTTTGGGGACCTCAGAGAGACTTCTAGCTACAGGGTGGGAGAGCTGCTTTCCTTCGTGAATGCTTCGGGCTGGCTCTGAAGATCCGAGCCAGCGGGACTCTGCCTTCATTCTCTCATAACAGTAGTCACGGCCTTAAGAGTTTGTAGCATCAAAAGATTTTGAAAGATTTCATGGTTTATTTCTGACTCATTGATTTTTATTTATGGTAATTACATTTTTCTCTTTTTTATATATTTTGCTTTATAATTGTGTGATATGTCGTATGAAAAAATCAGTTTTCTTTTTCGCATATACAATGGTTTTTTTTATCATTTCTTAATTTATTTACTAAATATTGTTTTATATTTATAATTTTTCAATTTGTTTACTATTATTTCTTGCATTTTCGGTCATTTATTTATTTTTTTAATTTAATGTTGAAAGTAAAAGAATTAAATTATTATATTCATTTTTATCAGAAGTTATGTGTCCTTTATACTATATTTTGAATTTACTAAATTAAAATTTCAAAAATTAATTCTCATTCGCAAATAAACTAGTTTTAATACAATTTTAAATGGTTTTACTATTTATGGTTTGTTATTTATATTTCAACCATTATAAATGATCAATTGTGTGACTGCCCTGCAATGTATTGTTTTAGTCAGGTAAGAGTTGTTTGTTTTCAAAAGAAGTTTTCTTGGAAGTCTATTTTTAAATTTTCAACATCAATTGTTAGGCATTTTACATAAATGTGTAATATAATTAACAGTATCTTTAAATATCAATTCATAAATGAAAATGTGATAAAAATTCAGAAATGATAAATTTCATTTACTTATTTAGTATTTGAGTACAATTTTGAGTATTCTCAGTTCGTATTCAATAAAAGATACTCGAAACCGAAAGAGAAAACTGAATTTATCTTCAATTATAATTCATTTATATATTTCTCTCTATTTTTGACCTTTTATAAAAATGTTTACTAGATTGCTGATCTTAAGGAAAACGTTATGATATTACCTTCTTGCAAATAATTATGAAGTTTTGATAGAAACTTTTCCTGTTCCTTAGTTGTTTTTATTTTTATATATTTTACTTTCGATAAATTTACTATTTACATTATTCCCAATTTATTATCTCAAGATGGTAATACAAGTTTATTTTACGATTTTCATCCACTTTAGATTCTTTTTGCAATTTCATTTTTATTTATTTAAATTTTTATTCTCGTTTTTGTTTGCTATAATCTTATTTTACCTCAATTAATTAAATTTCTAAAATATTTCTAAGTAACTTTATTGTTTTTTATCAGTTCTATTGACATGGATAAGTTTTTAATAAAAATTCGAGTGATAAAATTGTTAGTTTTTAATAAAGTATAAAACAGGTTAGAATAATATAATATAATGGTATTTGTCAATATCTAATTTCCATGATAAATTTCAGGATAAAAAAGTAAAACACATTTATAATGCGACCTGAACAATTACGGTGTAAAAATATGATTTTAATATTTCTTAATTTTCACCTAAATTAGAAACTCATTGGGGAGTATTTTCAAAAACAATTGAAGTTTTAATAGATACGATATTATTGCATTTTTTCTATCAATTTATTATCATTTTCCATTCTTCCTTAATTCTACATGAATTTCGTTAAAATATTCATTCAAAAAATTGGGATACTTTCATTTTAAAAAAATAGTTTTCAACGTTATTTCAAACGATTAGGGATGAAATAAATGCTTTTCTGGGTATTATTCTTCTGAAAGGCTATTAAACCAGTTGGCCCAGATACATTAAAGGATTATTTCGAGAAAATATCTTTGATCTTTTCTCGAAAACCTAGATTTTCGCTTGTTTAAACAAAAATAAATTGAGATGTATTGCATTTCGGTTTGCCCAGTGTCAATCGTAACCATTTGCCACGACATGATGGTGCTGCCAGTGCACTCCATCTGGTCGATCGTCCTGGAAGGCTCTCCCCTCTACAACGATATCTTTGAGGAGGTGCAGCCGTTGTTGTTGTTGTAGACATATCTTTGAGAATAGTATTTTCTTCATCATCCTCGTTCAGTATCGAGGAGTTGTCGGTTATTTCAGTTTTGCTATGGTTGCTAGTGCTTGGGTTGCCCGATGTAGTGGTGTTGGTTGTATCTGGAATTAGAGCTTCTAGGTCGCAACGAACAGTGACACGATCACCTAAAAAATTAAGGAATCGATCAGTAAATGAGAGGTAATTTGCTTCTAAAGTGACAAACCTTCTCGCATTAGATTGTATGGGGGTAGTTTATGGCAGGCTTTAGATGCTTTTAGGACCTCGAATTCCACACAGTATCTGAAAAGAGAGGGGGAAATTGTAGTTAATAATCCTTAAGATAGTTCTGGATAATTTAATTCCTGCTTTAGATTTTGGACTAATTCGAAGGATTTGAAACTAAGCGGATAGCATGGGAAAAAGTCAAATAGTCCGATAGGCTACTCTTCAGGTTAATGTTACTCCAGCAGTTAGTCCTAATTGAGACTTGGTTGCCTAAGTATTACTGGAGCAATGAGTACTACGCCGACTGCGGCACTTGAAGCTATCCTAAATTCATCCCCCATTCACTTGGAGGTGAAACGGAAAGCAGTCAACGACGCACATAGGATCGATACCATTGGGGCGTGCAATGGCGGCCAATCACACGGTCATGCGTTCATCTGGAAATTCCTAGGAAAGCATCTGCCCTCATGCCGACCGATCATATGGTTTCCAGATTTGTTTTTGAAAAGACATACACTGTCGTAATCACCAAAAGAGAAGAGTGGTCGACAAGTGGCCATGAGTCTTTTCAGATTACAGACCTAATAATCTTCACCGACGGGTCAGTCGTGGAGGATGGATCGGAGAATCCGATTATAGAACTGGCCCGATCCCTCGGAAAAATGACAACAATATTCCAGGCGGAGATATATGCCATTTCATTGGCAGCAGAAGAATGTCTGCGACAGAAATGGAGAGGTCGTACCATTCGAATCTGTTCCGACAGTCGGGCGGCATTATCAGCACTAAATGGCAACGACATATCGAGCCAGTTGATGTGGAGTTGTCATCAGGTGCGGTTGAAACTTGGCCGACTGAACGAAACATTCCTTATGTAGGTGCCGGGGCACTTTAACATCGCTGGTAATGAGGAGGTTGACAGACTGATTCGCCGAGGGTCTGGATCCACAATGGTGGGGCCAGAACCAGCTCTTGGAATCCGACCATCTACTGTCAAGTCTACTCTGAAGGGTGAAATTGCAAGGATTCACGCAAACGAGTGGAGACATTTGGACTCTTGCCGGCAAGCGAAAATCCTTGTGAAAGAGCTTAGGGCCATTAGAGCGGCATTTTTGTTGTCCCTTAAGAAGTATGATATGAAAACCCTAGTAGGGCTTTTAATGGGACACTGCTCCTTAAACTACCATATGGGAAAGATTGGGGTAGTGGTTTCGGCTATGTGCAGTGATAATGTGAGGAGGAGGAGTAGATGGGCCTTCACTTTTTATGCAGCTGCCCGACATCCTCAGATCTCAGACGAAGACACCTTGGCAAGGTTTTCTTCAATGAGGAATCTGCACCCTCTCTGCCTCTGGAGAATGTTCTCAGATTCGTTAAAGCCTGCGAACACCGTAGACGGGAAGCCATTGAATAGACAATTTACGGGGATAGTACAATGGGCCTAACAATGGCCTGAATGCTCGGAGCTGCGGCTGCCCCCAGTGAACTAAACTAACTAAACTAAGTCCTAATTTGAGCTCCCTGTGATAATCAGTAGAATCGGTCTCCTGACAGGTCAAGAGCATGTTAGGCAGGTTGGGAATGGGTTCATTATGCTGCTGGTTACATTTTAGAGGCAAGTGAAATCAACCGAAACAAACTCCACACCTGTCCTCTCGGTGTAGTGTGAGGCGCTGAAATGATCCCAGGCAAAGGTGAATCAACATATGCCTGCGCCGGGATGACCAAGGGTTCCGAGTTGAGTATGCAGACTACAAATTCCATATCTTCACGTGTTAACTAGGGTAACTCCTTTGTCGAAGAAAATGGAGACCGGTTGAAGTTCAGAAAAGCCAGTATTAGAAGGTCATCCGTATTCTGAGTAAAACGTTGGGACATACGATCAGTGAGGCACGAAGCCAGACGATTCTTAGTGAGTAAAACAAAACACGCTTGGGAAGCGAACAGAAGAACAAGCCACTGTAACTAAATCTGACTGATTTCAGAAGGAGATTGATTATGCTAGCCAAGGAGTAAGTTCTTCAGTGTTGAAAGCGAGCAATCTTTAACAATACTGAGGTACCTATGGAATACTGGCTGATGTAAAAGTAGATCTTTGCCATTCCTGAGGTTCGAACCTCGATGGTCGTGGATATTCGTATATATTTTTGTGTTTGTCCCACTGGGGTAGGCCTATCCACTGTTGCCGAGTATGGTGAACTGAAGTATAGTATCATTAAAAATGACATAACAATATCAGCGGGAAGACTGTGCAGATACCTTATATTCTACAAAGAAGGAGGGGACATAAATTTCACCTTAGCTGCTTTCCCGAATATAGAAGTTTAGTTTTGTTTGTCTAGCTCAGACCTTTGCTAGGTCCATTGTACTATCACTGGAGATCGCCTATTCATTGGCCTCTACCCGACGACGTTCGCAGGCTTTCGCGAATCTGAGAACAATCTCCAGAGATAGAGAATGCGCAGGCTCTTCATTGAAGAAAACCTTACCAAGGTGTCGTAGTCTAAGATCTGAGGAGGCCGGGCAGCTGCATATGAAGTGCAGGGCTGTCTCTTGTTCCTGTTTGCATTGGCTGCATATGGGCGAGACGACCACCCCGATTTATTCCATGTGATAGTTTAAGGGGCAGTGCCTAGTTAAAGGCCCTACGAGGGTCTTCATGTACCACTTCTTACGGGACAAAGATGATGCCACTCTAGCTACCCTGAGTACCTTCACAAAGACTTTCGTTCAAATTTCTGCTTTCGGCTGCGTGAAGCCTTACCATTTCCCCCTTCAGAGTAGACTTGACAGTAGATGGCCGTATAGCAAAAGTTGTTTCTGGCCCCACCATTGTAGGTCCAGAATCTTGGCGAGCGAGTCTGTCAGCTTCCTCACTAAAAGCGATTTTTGAGCGTCCTGACAGCCACATCAGGAATGTTTCGTTCAGTCAGCCAAGTTACAGCAGCAGCTGATGACAACTCCACACGAACTGGCTTGATATGTAATTACTGTTTAGTGGCGATAATGATGCCCCACTGTCGGAACAAATGGCGTGACCCTGAATTTTTGTCGCAGACATTCTTCTGGTCCTTATAAAATGGCTTATATCTCCGCCTGGAATATAGTCGTCAATTTCCCGAGCGGTCGATCCAGTTCCATAATCGGATTTCCCGAGAATACCCCTGCGCCCGATCCATTTTCCATGACTGACATCGGTGAAGATTATTAAGTCTGTAATCCCAAAAGACACGTGGTCATCTAGCGACCATTCTTCTCTTTTGGTGCTTACAATGGAGTATGTCTTTTGGAAGACGAATCTGCAAACCATATGATCATCGGGCATCAGAGTCACCTGATGTTTGCCAAGAAATTTCCAAATGGACGCATGACCGTATGATTGGTCACCTTTCCACGTGCCATTGGACCAAGCCTTCGTTTCACCTCCATATGGATTTGGGGTAAATTTAGAATAGCTTCGGTGCCACGGTCGCCGTACTACTCATTGCTCCAGTATTACTTAGGCAACTGAACTTCTGAATCTGCGTCAGCAACTTCCTGCTGTTAGCAAAGTTCAGCCTCGGTCACCAGATGATGCATGCATATATCAAAAAGGATGTTATTATGGACGTATACATCCAATGAATTGGTTTTTGGTGAAAGTCCAGAGGTCTTATCTATCGCAGTCATGCAGCACCAGAGCAATCTGCAGGATTTCTGGTATTGTTCCTAGATATGGTGCTTCCACGTTAACTTGTATTTGAAATGTACTTCT
Source organism: Hermetia illucens (assembly GCF_905115235.1). Lineage (NCBI taxonomy): Eukaryota > Metazoa > Arthropoda > Insecta > Diptera > Stratiomyidae > Hermetia > Hermetia illucens. The sequence goes on from NC_051852.1 coordinate 11,498,887, forward strand.
AATTTTTTGACAGTTTGTATCTGTATCACCTGGATTTCCGTCCCTGCTAAGGTGGTTAGCGTGTAACTGCCCCACCTGGCGTTCCTAGTGAAGATAACTAGTTTAATCTTCCTAGCGTTCACCGTGAGTCCAATATGGAGGCACCAACTGTGGATCACATGCAGTGTTGCATACTATGCCCGCAAACTTGTCGAGGATCAGGAGCCATAAGAGTGGAGAGAGAACGCCTCTCTGTGGGCAACCCCTAAGACCTTATGCTCTACTTTAGAGGTTTTTGAGCCTCTTTTTACCGAATCCAGCAAGCGGCTAAATCAAACTTAAGAGCTCGGCCAAATCCGAGTTCCACCATGGTGTTTTACCCTCCTTTGGCATCATCAGGGAACAGCTCTCTTCGAAAGGTTATCTCATGATTATTGTGATCATCTGGGTTGTTTTCTCAATTCCAGCAATGGATGATGCATGATGATGAAGCGTCTTCCAGGGACTTAACTCGGGCGTTCAGTACTGTTTTGTACGTCGCCCAGTCTGTCTTACGTGGATTCCGAAATGGAGTGTGTAGAGGTGGAGCCATGCCCATTACAAAATCAATGCGCCTGTGATCCGAGATTGTGATATCTTTTGATACTCTCCGCTCTCCGTAAGAACCGCAATGTCAGGGGATGCCACTGTGATGTCGATGACCTCTTGCCTGACCACACTGAAAAAAGTTCAATTATCCAAATTGAAGAACTCAAATTCGGTTCCTCTCATATACCCAAACAGTCTTGATCCTCTCGTGTCGATGTTGGGACTTCCCCAGTATATATGGTGGGCGTTAACATCACATTCGACTATTGTTCGCATGCCATTACTTTTGACATATTGGTTAGCTCCGATGAATGTTCCACTTTGAACTCTGTCTATGTCATAAGGGCAATAAGTAGGGCACCATAGAATCTCCTTATCTCCATGTTGGCTTTTTATGGTCAATTTGGTCGTTGTGGTGTCGCCATCACATAACATAGGTCGTTAACCAAGATAGTTTCGAGGTGTTTTGAAACCGCCATGCATGAGTGGCATCTATCACTTCCATTGGCATACAACAAGTCAGCATGTCGGAAGTTTAAGCCACTGATTTCCCAAACAACTACCCATGCTTCTTGTATGAGGTATACACACATCTTGCAGCTATTGATTCGACGACTGATAAGTGCGGTCGTCGCTTTATAATCCTGGAAATGAGAGATATGGCGCCTTATCTACGGTTCAGATGTAGATGCCTTCAATGGTTTTAGGAGCCGACACCTGTAACGTGACCGTCTCAAGCCCGTAGTAGAGTTGGTAGCCCGTTTGTTCCCGAACCTTTTTATGAGTCAATTCAGGATCACTGATAGTGAAGAAAGTTCCCGGACTATGGGCGCTTCCTGATTTGCTACCTATTAACATCCAGGTGGAGGCGTTAAGGTTATTCTGCACTCCAAGTTGTTCCAGGACCTTAGCATAATTACGCTCCTCTTTTCGAAGCCAGAGAGGTACTTTTTTAACGATGGTAGCTCGGAAACCCTCTTCAGTCGCGCACCTTTCCATACATGGTTGACGAAGGAGCAGTATTATTTGAGCCGCTCGATTCTGCATTGGTTGGCAAAGCTTATCCGTAACATTTTACGGTATACACCAACCGACTCAAAGTGCAGTGTAATCCTTTGTAAGGATGCAGGTCTTACATCTAGGAGGAGTTTCCTCCCATGATGCTGATACTGTTCAGCATCGTTACCCGAAGGATTGGTGCCGTCATAGCAGACCCATTCATCTTTCTTGACTTGGCAGTTGCTGGCTGAGTAAAAAGCTCTTTGAGTGTTGAACAATTTATCCCAGGAAAAACACGAATTCAGAGAGGTTAACCGCTGGGTTCATAATGAGTTATGGGAGGCGAAATGGAGAAGAAGAGTACGTACTCAGGTCGGGATAAATTTCATGAGCGCAATGGAGCTTGTGATGCCTATATGACGGGGGTAATATTTTAGGGGGTCTAGCTGAGGACTGCTGCATTTAATGCTTTCTAATAAGGGCTTGTTATATAAAGAACCGATAAGATAAGAGGTTTCAGGAGAAAAGGAATCAAAGTTGAAGCAAGCTTTGAACAAATTTTAATACTTCAACCTAATGACAAATTTTGACACTGTAGTTCGCTATTGATGTGTGTCTTACTATTCTGCTGTCTATGGTTTTTTGGCTCTACGTTGGATTGATGACTCTGAACTTATCATATATATTGGTGGCTTACTGTCAATCACATCTATTTGTTATCGCTACCGATTCCTGCAAATATATTTCAACTCATCCCACGGTTTCCCGAGAAGCTTGCCTTTTTGTCTCTATCATAGTTTTTGGTTGAACCACTCGTCGGCTACCCTGAGATAGCTGGTTTCACTGTATGGCATCACCCACCCTTTTTCAATGTTTGACTAACCCCATGTCACTTTTAGTGCGTGATTGGCTGTTCCGTACGCAGGTATTGTCTTTCATTTGTTGTTTCCTCAGATTGAATGATACGCAGCAGATATAAACTGCAGAAAGCCTGAAGCTTTTGAGTAAAAGTGACGCTCACTTTCCCTGAAGGACTCCCTTATTGTGACACAAGGAGGACATTGTCACAGAACAGCCTGAGCTTGACCATTCTCATTCGTTATTCTGTGAGGCCAGACTGCCCCGATAATACGCCGGAGACAAGTGTTGACGAAGAAACAATGGTGACGTTTTGCTTATTTTAAGATTTAGGCCATAACGTTGTTGTTTGACAACCAGCATGTTCTTTAGGTAATTTTTGGTAGCAATATACCAGCAACTCCTCAATGAGTTTCTTGAAGAGGTTGAAAAGCATACTCCATTTGTACCTTTTAGAAAGTTTGGAATAGAATTGCGTTGCCCTCATTTCTACGAAACAAGGCTCCTCATTGGTTGAAATGTCAAACTTTGTCCCCCCATATGTGAAATATACAAGGATCTAATAAAATTATCGTCAAACAAATTTCTACTAGTTGAGTTAAGGAACCAACCGTACTCAATTATCTTCCATTGTTGTGAACATGTTCCCTTCTGCAGTAACGTCCTGACAGGTATCTTACGGCGAACAGCTTTAAGGCAATCGTTCGAAACGAACGCCTTGGAATTTAATGGAAAATAGCCAGGAGCCAATGTTGCTATGATACCTCTAACGTAGTGGAATTCTATTGTACCTTCATGCATACAGTCGTCGAGTTACACTTTCACCTGCTCACATTTCCAGACAGGACATTTTCAGGCATAACCAACTCCTGTGTACACCGACCCAACTCAAGTATTTCAAAATAGCATGCGATTCTGTGGTCCATATAATTGAAAAGTGGGTTCGATATTTACCAGTAACTTCATCTAGGATACCCATCAGGCTAGTGAACTATCATTGAATATACTCCTTGCTCTAGACGTACCCAGGAATATGTATCCATCTCTCTAATCATGCGAAAACTCTTTGAAAAGCACATCAATTTGGAGCCAGATATGTGCTGACATATGTATCAAAGGACATGCGGTTGCTTGTATTATCATCCAACCCTTTTCATTTCCTTCTCTGGAAGCAATCAAGCTATTTGCCCAGACGAGGACGCTCTAGTATCGTAGATAACGTTAAATATTGAATTTTATCATTACTAAAGGTATTGAAAAGTTTGCCATTGAAATTTTATGAAGGATCGAGTTGAGAAATTGATTAATGGGGGTGGTCCCTATTCTTATTTATTATGTCGTGGGCTTTTGTTGAAGGAAAATGGTCGAACAATTTTTTTAGGGATTGCTGAAGGAAACGGACGTTTATCGATAAATTCTATATTGGGAAATATCTGGGGAGTTACGAGTAAATATAGTGCATTCCCACAGGTTCAAGGGGCTGATGGGATTTTTTATAGAGCAAGTGAAAGATCGTCCTTGATAACATTTTTTTTTTTCAGCGAATGGCTATAGGTTGAATCAAATCCCCTCGATGGTGGTCCAAGAATAAAAGGCTGCGATTCTCTAGAAAAATGGATCACTGGATGCACTTGATTAACTCGAGAGGGTTTCCAAAATATGGCCAGAGAGTTGAACGAATTCATGTATATCCTTTTTGGGTTAAAAGTTTTACTTCTTTTATTTTTCGTGAAAAACAGATTTCAGGAACCAGTTTCTCCAGTTTCTTCAATACAAAATCTTCTAAAGAAACATTCCCCCTTTTTTCCCTTGAGACGTCTTACAAGGAATCTCCTCAGCGAATCTTGTACTGATACCCCCTAGAAAATTTAGTTATGTTTGTCTTCGTTTTCAGAAGTGACGTATGCGGTAAAGTGGTCCATGTCAGTGCCAAATTGGTTCGGATGTACAGAACAAAGTTGCTGAATGGTTAAAGCCCTTATTTCCAAAATGAGTCAACTTCTACTTCCAAGTTGTTAGCCCCGCATAAACACCAGGGAGCTCAGGCTCAGGATGGCAAACAGTAGCATATGAGCTGACAGCTCTGTCATTTTGTTACTTTAATATACCGGAGTAGCATCTCGTGAAAATGACTCTCAGGAGATAATGTTGCAGCTTTTCGAAATTAGGAACAATTTTTGAAGGACTACAAATACGTTCAAAGCCATGTCAGTATTAAATTGGTAGTGCCAAGTGGATCAAAACGTAAATCTGACTAGCCTGAAACTAAGCCCTTGAAAGGCCGTTGAAGAGGAGCTGAGAAAAAGCAAGTCGTTTGTATAGCGCATAGATGCGCAAAATGAGGTACCTTTGATTTGATACCCCACACGACTATATTTGATGAAAAAAAAAATTTACACCCTCCTTTTGCATGTATGGGGACCCCCTTAAATTCGCTGTAAAAGGGTGAAACTCACTGTATGCGTGAGCGTTCACAGTTCTCGTCTTTCTACCAAATTTGGTGTCAATTGCTGTAACCATCTCCGAGAAAACTGCGTGTGACGGACAGACAGACAGACAGTAAACCGATTTTAATAAGGTTTTGTGTTTACACCAAAGAAAAATATAGGGGGAAAATCGTGGCTGGGGCCTGGAGCAGGACTCTATTAAGTCGAGCGCTAAAAGAATTTAAGCGGTTAAGTATGATGTTCATGACCCTTGGGTAATGAAGATTTGAAATTTCCTCCCTTTTTGACCGAGGTTCCATCCGAAAACCCCGACAATTATCGGTTTGTGTACTCTCAGTGGACAACCCCTTTCACTACTAACCTCCTTCCAAGATTTGGGTGTAATATTCGGTTACAAATTTTGCTTCAATTCCCACTTCGTTGATCACCAATCGAGATTCGAAATTGTTTAGTTTAATCCTACATTCCTTCTCTGACTTTGCCTCAATTCAGCCCTCCTTAACAGTCTTCAACTCCCTTGTCAGAAACATCCTTGAATATTGCTGTGTAGTCTGGACCCTCTTCCGCATCCGTAACTGTCGCACTCTTGAAATTGTACAACGCGTATTCACCTGGACCCTCTTTTACAAGAAGAAGTTTCAATGGGTTGACAATACGTCACAACTTCGCACCCTCAATCTCCCCTCTTTGCAGCAACGTGGTATCTTCTTTGATATGTGCACTCTTTTCAAACTCTACAACTGCCTGATAGACTGCTCTGTTTACTCGGATATTGCTTTCCCCACCACCTCTCATAACACACGTAGTGTATTTTTGAAGTACCCTTCGCGGAGTTCGAGAATTACTTCCGCTACCCGATCCCGAGGCTGTGCCGGTCCTACAACGCCCTACAGCTTGGGTCCTTTGACTCTGTCCCCTTCTTTAGTTTCAAGCGTAAGGCAAGCCATTTACTTGCTCCTCCCTCTTAGGACAATATGTAATAAGGAGCTTGTATATGTATATGTGTTCATCAAGGAAGCGCCCTCTCACCACTCCTTTTTGTTCTTGTTATGGACACCGTCACACGGGATATCCAACGTCCAGCGCCCTACACACTGCTTTATGCAGATGATGTTTACCTAGCATCTGATAGCAAAAATGATCTCGAGCAGCTTGTTCAAAAATGGAATGATCGCCTCATGCAACACGGTCTCAGATTGAATTTAAACAAAACTGAACTTTTGACGACCGATCCCCATGAAACAGGCACAATCACTGTCAGCGGCAGTGATCTGCCCAGAACTGAGCGATTTAAATACCTCGGGTCAACGCTATCAGCCAATGGAGAACTGCGTTATGAAATTGCTTCACGCATTAACGCAACCTGGATGAAGTGGCGTTCCACAACTGGTGTCCTTTGTGATCGACGTATCAACGAACGTCTCAAATCTAAAATTTACCGCAATGTCGTCCGTCCAGTCGCTCTCTATGGTTCTGAGTGTTGGCCGACTATAAAAGATAATGAACGGCGTCTTGCGGTAATGGAGATGAAGATGCTACGTTGGACTAGTGGCGTCACACGTTTAGATCACATCCGAAATGAGGATATCCGCGATCATTATGGAGTTGCACCGATCGTGGAAAAGTTGCGAGAGAGGCGTCTTCGATGGTATGGTCACACAATTCGTGCAAACGAGAATTCACTTGCCAAGATTGGTCTGAACATCGAAGTCGATGGTAAACGACCAAAAGGCAGACCTAAACAACGGTGGCTTGATACGCTGGATGGGGATTTGAAAGCCTCGAGATTGCCCCCAGGTCAGGCATTCGATAGAACCAAATGGCGAAGCCGATCACGACGAGCCGACCCCGCTTATGAACGGGACAAAGCCTGAAGAAAAAGAAGAAGAAGAAGAGGATATGTATATGTATTTTCTTTATAATAATAATAAATAATTTGGTTGGGGCGGTCCGGATTCGTATCCTATACACTACCCAACCAATTCTGGTTTTCCCGTTGTTTAGAAAGTACTCGCGTATTGCTCCGCAACTTCCTCCACAGCCAGTTTTTGACCTCAGCAGTACGCAGAGGTGATACCAATCCGGACATTGGTTACCTCAGGAAATTCTCTCTTCCACCTCGGTCTTATCTATGAGGCAGTGAAGTCTCGGATTTCCAGAGAGCACCTGGGTTCCAGGCTGGAAATCAAAGCTTTCTCTCCCAGAAGCCCCTTGACTGCTTCGCAGAACATAATTTTATTTGTTGTCCTCGAGCCTGATTTGACTAGAACTCTACCACCCTTCGTTTCTCGAATGGAAAACACTTCTGCTCCGCTAACTTCGGGTTTGGTCTTATAACGGATCTCACTGAGGACTTCCCCAAAAGTCTTACCATTCGTCGGCTTAATAAGCAGAGGTAGCTGACTAGTTCTTCATCGTCTCCCCATATTTTCTTTTGGTACTCCATCCTTCGTGTCCGCCTTAATTTTAAGCAGAGGGGTCCTGACGACGTGTTGTCTCTTGTCCCTCTTTGTTTTCCTCTTTTAAGCCTTGGAGAGTACTCGAGTGAAGTCTCCTTCAGATGTCCCTTCCTCCTTTCGTTTTTGTTTCCAACTCGCTCTGCAACGGGCTGTCTACGATCCGTTCAGCGCTTGCGATATTCACATCGGGAAGCGAGGTTGTTTTGGTTTCCCGCGAATTTTCTCTTACCGTCTGCCTATAATACGAAATTCTTTCCAGAAGCCCCTCCAGCTACATCAGCCCGTTTTTCACCCCTTGGCTGACGTTTTTCTGGAGGTACGTCGAAGATCGTGTGCGCTTCACAACTACCCCACATTCCTTAATAAGCCTTTCCTCTTAAGCTTTCGCGAGAGCAGTCGACAGCGCTCCCAATCGGCTTATATCCGAAACCATCTGGTTAGTTTCAGCAATTTCCGCGGTGCCTCTTTCGACAACTATAGCACTATAGGTGTCGCATCACTTTGCGAGTGTTCTTATCTGTTTGCGCAACTCGGTGTCTCGTAGGGTTTTTAAGTCCCTGCTGCGTCTTTTGCTGGGCGTTGGAGCGAGCGACCCAGTTTCGTGTGTATAAACGCAGCCAGCTCATTCTCCATTCCCACTATTTCCTTGTTCGTATGGTTTGTGTTTGCCATTTAAGTTTACCACCGCATCATATGCAAGGGAGCGCACCGCAATAATCAAGAACAGATAACCCTAGAGGACGAAGCCCCAACCCCAGTTCTCTGGGGTCTGACTTACGAATAGCTGATCTCGGAAATTAGCGCTCGCTCGGGGAACTACTAATAACCGTTCGATGTCCACTACCCGACCAGGATCCTGAAGGAGCCGGTTCTACACGCCACAACAACCATCTTGGCAAAGCTAGGCTCACATCACCTCATCTACGTCGACGGCTCCAGGGACTCCCAATGTGTCCCGACGTGTATCGGTCATTAGAAGTTCGCTCTTCACCGAGAAACTTTTTCGAGGTTACTACCTAGGGCACAGGTACTATGCCAGCTAGGGAGTCAGAACTACTTGGTCGGGCATCTCGGGGACACCACTCCCTGTATCCACAATAATGGCCCCAGTACAGAACCCTGGGGGACACCCACAGAGACAACGTGCTCCTGAGATCCGTCATCTGTATCATACCAGCGTCCATTCTCGCAAGTAGCTGTTCTCAATTGCAGCGATATAGGTGGGAACACATGTATATGGCTCCAATTAGCCGAATTCAATGGATTCCTCACGTCCAGGTTTACTACCATGCAATATTTGATGGTACTACACTTTCCAGCAATTGTATCTGGCGCCAAGCCAATACCCAATTTGCAGGCATCAATGGTTGATCTGGCGATACGAAACCCATTCTACTGATCTGAAAGGCCGCCTTCACTCCCAACGACAGGAACTAATCTATTATAGATTATCCACTCCATTTTTTAGGTGTCAGCGCCTCACTCTTGCTGGTGGAAAAATCGGTGGATGATTTTCAACAAGAGGGTAGGGCACGTAATTTGCGGAGACGACGGGACTCGGAATCATCCCATCATAACTTTATAGGCACTCCCCCACAAGTTTGCATCCACCCCTGAGCAAACCTCCTGAAAACATTCCCTTTTGTTTCACTGGATGGCCAGCTTGCTTGCATGCATGTTCTTTTTGAACCTGATCGATCCTACCTATCCCCATCAGAGCAGTTCGTCTACCTCGGCGGCACTATTCACTATATAGTTGAGTCTCTACTGGAAGCCTCCCATACCTTGGAGATGCTTTGTGTGACTTGGAGAGCTTTTTCCGTGGGATCGCCAGCCTTATTAGGTTGATCTACCCACACTTCCACGAAGGTTTCCTCATTCAGTGCTTTTGCAGATCAGCTTGATTCGCCATTCGACCAATGCCAGGATATACCACGCGCCAGTGCAGTGCAGGACTACAATTCAGGGAGTTCCAGCTTTTCGTCGTTAACCAGAACTATATCTGTCTGTATAGCTGTCAAAACCACGTTAGTCGACCAGCGATTTCATTTCAGCCCATCGTTTTTCGCCTTCATTATTGGTGTAAGGTCTTAATTTGCTTGAATACTTTTTTCTCCAAATCCAAATCACTTGTAGCGTTAGATACCGCGCCTGATAGGAGACCTTGTAACTTCTCACAGGTCAACCCGCTTACCTACCGAGACCGGTAGCCACACCCTGTACGAGCTGATCCTACTGGCAAAGAACTTGGTCCAAAACATTCCACAGCAAAGAAGCCTACAGAAGCTGCATCTGTTTGTTGATCACCAGGGTCTCCTGAGGGTTGAAGGAAAGCTTCGAAATGCTAATATACCAGTGGCGCATAAACCTTCTATTCTCTTGCTAAAAGAACACCACGTTACTTGCCTGATATTACGGGAAGCGGACCTATAAACCTATAAACACGTGGGAGCATCCAGATAGTTGGTAATTACTCAAAATTGCGCTGTTGGTACAAAGGAGATGACGAGGGACGCGCATTTCGAATTGATCAGTGATTCGTCAACCGAAGCATTTCCCGCTGCATTCAAAGGATCTACAACAAGAAGACGATTATGCTTGGAAATATATACTGAACACGAAGGCAGTGTTGCAAGAGCGAAATGGATGAGAAGATGACGTAGGCAATAGCTTCGGCATCAAAAAAGGTTGCGTCCATTTCTGCGGTTCATTTCGATAGCGGTTTGTGTTTTTTTGTGATCCTCGGGTTATGAACTTTTTCGATATTTTTAGGTATTCTAGACGTTTTCCAGCGATGTCATTCTTCGCGATAACTTGCATTATCGACCTATTAGCGACAAAGTTCTTGCCCTATTGGAATCAGCAATAGAGCGAAGTGATTATGCGCTTTTTAAGGACGAGGCTACCAGTCTCTAGCTCGAAGTCAAATCTGTCAAACTGGCCATTGTTAGGGTCCCCGAAAAGACCACTTTGCGGTGGTGGCAAAATGAAGTTCAGACGAATCATCTATTGAATTCCGAGAAGGGCTATTCTGACTCAGTGTTATGTAGTTTATGTACATGTTGGCAGGACATAGGCAGTGACAAGAATGGCGATCCTAGACATAAAAGTGAAAAAATATTGTGTTCTCTGCAGGAACCGTATTATGCTTGAAGAAGACATGATCCATGCTCCTGGTTTGGGGTGATATTAGGTCTTCAAAGAAGAGCTATGGAAATTGAAGGTTACATGTTCTGCCTCCTTTAAGGCTGGAAGGAAATTGATGGAAGGATTTAAATTTATGGGCTAGGAAACTCTAACTCTCTCTCTCAAATTTTGAAACTCTACTGCTACCAAAACCTCAATAACACCTCGGATAGGAACTGACCTCACCACAACGTCCTTTAGCTATCGAAAACGAACTATGATTGGTTTCTGAAATATGCCCATGTTCTTCGGTAACAGTAGCGAGGGTCCTCAGAATTCTCCCCTTCTCTCACTAGAGCGGGAGTTCCAGCGACGTAAACTATAGATTTTGGGCTTAAGTGAAGCAAGATGGTGGGACTCTGGAAAGTACTCCTCCCCTTCTTACCACACTGATGGCAATGTGCTTTTGTACTCTGGAAAGCCAAGTGGTCGAAGACGTGAATCCGGTGTCGGACTGCCTTTGACGGCTACCACAAGGCGTGCTCTCTTGACCTGGGAGCTGGTTTCTGACAGATTTATAACTGATAGATTCCTGTCCAGGTTAAGGAGCGTCATCATTGTACAAAGCTACGTACGAACGAAGACTCCCGATGTAATGGAGAAGGATGCTTTCTATGAGCAATCAAACGCGGTTCAGGAGAAGCTTCCAGAAGGTGACACCCTGATCTGAATGCTAAGTTGAGAACTGACAACACCTTGCTCGGACATGTGATGGGGAAGCACGGTCTTGGCGACCGCAACGGTAATGGTGGAAGGTTCGTGGCTTTCTGCAACTTCCACCGTTTCGTCAACGGTGGCACACTGTTCGAGCACAGAGCCTGCCATAAGGTCAGTTGGGTTTCAGCTGCAATCCGCAGTAGATTTAGGAGTTGTCTTCTGGGTGTATGTAACAAGATAGGCGCTGATATTGGCCTCCAAAGGGATGATCATCTGATGGTCGATTACGTTCGCTTGCGTGTTAGGTCCGCCACTTCTCGCAGGGTTGGGGAGATGTGACCCCTTAAGTTCAACATCGACCGTTTGCAAGATTCAACTGTCGTTAGACAGTGGGAGAGCTATCTTGCTGAGCCAACAGCAGATTTATTGAATAACGCGCTTGAGAATATCGATGAGCATTTTCTTGAGTACGGGATGTTGGATGGATGCATTATGAGTGACCACACTCCTATTGAGTTCGTGCTGGTCAATAGGGGTGTGAACGTGGGTGTGGATCAACCAATTATGCTGACGTGTGGGTGCAACCGGGTGGAATATGTTGCTCTGATGGAGGAGTTACCCTACCGCTCTCCCCTCTCTGAGTTTGTGCTCTTGTCTATGGTTGACAATGTTAAACTGTTGCATGGGTGGATGTGTAGCGTCAATGGTGACATGCTTAAGAGGCTGAACGAAGAGCTTGTAAGTTTATCACGTGGTGGGCGAATGTTCTTCGTTTTAAACGGAGGGAAGTCCGTCGCTCGAGGAAAAAAATCGAAAGGGCGCGTTGACCAACTTAGGCTCGCCTATAGGCGAGGTGTCTTGTCTTCTAAAGATCTATTGAGGCAGTCTAAAGAAGAAGACTAGTGGCGATTCGTCGGTTAGCTTAGTGATGACCCTTGGGGTAGGGTCTACTGGATATGCAGAGGGAAACGTAGTCACAACACAGCCGGCATCAAGGTGAATGGTGAACCTATGCTGATTTGGCATAATAGTGTCTGTACTTTGCTGGGGGAACTATTTCCAAGATCCGACCCTTCGGTGTCTTCTGGCCGTCGCGTTGAAGGAGAAGAAGAAATTCCTCCCCTGAGCTGTTGTGAGCATGACCGAGGCTCAGGTTTCGGAAGTCACCTGGCTAGGATGGGATAACTGGTGATATGTTCAAAGCCATCTGGCAGGGCGTCCCATCTCATTTCCAGTGTCTGTTTGAATGTTGATTGAGGGTGATTGTTCTCCTGAAGTCACCAGAGAAGGATAAGAGTAATCCTCGGTCATACTGGGCCATATATTTTCTCTCGGCTCTTAGCAAGGTCTTGGAGAGAATTATGGTTTAGCGACTGGGGGTGAAAACATCCCAACTAGTGTCTGACAGACAGTTTGGTAGTCCACCGACTACGCCTTAATGTATGTGAAGGACTTTGTTGTCCGTTGTTGTAGCAAGTACGTCCTAGGAATCTTTGTAGATTTTAAAGGCGCATTTGATTTCTTAAATTGGTCATCGGTGTAGTCGAAACTTTGTGAGTGTGACTGCCAGGAATCAGTTCGGTTGAAGAGCTACTTCCATGGTAGGAAAGCATTCGTCCAAGGTGTTAACAAGCGTGTGTGGTTGAATGTGAAGTGCGGCTGCCCAGGGGGATCTATCGCAGGTCCATTTATATGGAACCTGATGATCGACGAACTGTTGGGTGAGCTTTCTACCGTAGCTAAATGCGTTGCTACGCGGATGATCTCCTCATTCTTGTTGAGGGGAACAGTCGACTTGAGCTCGAGCAGCGGGGTACTGAGTACATGCGCATCGTTAGCGCGTGGTCTCTAAAAGTCGGTGCCGCGGTCTCAATGGATAAAACTATCGCGATGATGCTGAGACTGAGGCTGCCTACGTAGTCAGTTCTTGGTTAAATCGAATGGAGTTTCTTTGAAATATCGGCAGAAAGTGACGTACTTGGGAGTCAAGATCGCGGAGCACATGTCCTTGGGTCCGTATCTGCGTGAGCTTAAGCCACCGTTGACCAAATTAGTATGTATGTTGAGGCGTGTGATGAGGTGTGAGTGGGGTCTAAGCAGGAGGACTGCTTGATCCATATATGTGGAGTTCTTCCTTGTATGTTCTACGTACGGGTTCCCTATGTTGTATGATTTGGCGATGACGGTACAGGGTAGGAAACTGTTCTACGCTCGTTAGCGAGTGGCGTTGTTAGCGTGTTTTCCTGTGTGTCGTGCGGTCTCGACCGACGCCATGCAGGTCTTTTTGGGTGTTCCTCCCCTTGACCTGGAGGTAGTCCTGCTTACCACGGCCTATAGGATCAGGGAGGGGGGGGCGTACCTTTGCTTCGAACAGTCTTAATTAGTGTAGACCAGGTGGAGGGCCTAGGACCGCTTGCGGTCAAAAAGGTGTTAGATTAGAGTGTAACATATAAGGGCAGCTTAGTTGTGTCTGCCAGAGGAAGTTCCGTCGTAGACTTCGGGCTTGAGATGGGGTTCCTTCTGACGGGGCATGAATGAGCTTCTCTTCTCGCGAAACCATGCCTCCAATCAGGGTTATGTTTGTGTGGGGCAGACTCAGAGGACTGGTTCCACGTCCTCTGTGTCTGACCAGCGTACTGTGACATCTGTTATTTAGACGATATGGATGTTCACGTGGTGAACGGTGGCCAGTACCTTGCTAGCAGTGGCACACTTCTATGCATTAAGGAATTCGGGCGAACTGCCTTCCGACGAAGAAGGGAGTGCCTCGACGCTGCTTCACCTGCAGTATGATGGGCTAATGGCCGTGGTGGACAGCCACCAGTGTGTTTTGTGTTAGTGTTGTCTTGTGATGTTTTATGTGTTGTATTGTAGGCAGAGCGGTAGTTGACTGGTGGAAACGTTTCGTTGCGGTTCTCCGCTTCGAGCTATTTCCAAATCACCGTGTTGGGAGTGCCATCCCCACGTCCTCGAGGAGGGTGACCCAACCCGAGTCTGCAAGGTACTCGTCTGAAGTGACTCCTACCACGAAGCCTCACCGGACGTTACCTGGTAACATGCGGGCCGGGATGGCCTTCTGAGAGGATATGGTATAAGAAAATTCCTGGAGGATGTGCTCTCGGCCCGGTTATTTGCGGTTCGCCCCTTGTGGGAATTTCATGGTGGTAGTAGTTTTCGCGGGCAGAGCTCCTTGGGGTTCAAGCCAGAAGTCACGCTATATAACTCGGTTGCCATACCCTTTAGTTGCAGCAGAGATGTTAGATAGGCCTTGCATCCACTGGTATGAATGCTGAGCCTGCATTCAGTATAAACCAGTGCCGCTGTGTTAGTCAAAGTGGGGCTCTGATTGTGGTCTCCAAATCAATCCGTGTCTGAAGAGGACCTTGGGATTATGCCCTACACGGCAGGTTAAACCTCCAGGACCTTCATATCGGTTATAGACTGGTGGTCAGAAGTGACGGTGAGGAAGACGGAGAGGGAACCCTGTTGGTCGAACCGCTGGAGCTCATTTGAAGTGGCAATTGGTCACGACACCTTATCAGGAGTATACTAGTACCATGGAAACCGAGATAAGAAGATAAGAAGACTGTGGGGTTAAGTCAACTTGACAGGTAGTCATCTTAAACCATCAAGGACGTAACTGGCGTAACCAAGGCTTAACTGACATACTTAATAAGTATAGTAAAATTGGTAAAGGGGCGCAATAGTTCTTCTAGGACACAGTGCGACTTCTCTTGATAGATACGCCTACCATAGATGCGAGCATTATTATTAAGCTTTAGTTTCGAAAAAGAGGTTATTAAAACGACGAAAAAAGGATATTGCTGAGAAAGTGAAGACAATCACGACAGCTTTCTTTGCGCTGTCAAACAGAGAACTTTGATTCCTCATTTCATTTCACATTATACGCTCCCATATGAATATTTACACATAATATCCTTATGGCAAACAAGTTTCAACATTTTCTCATTTATGTCGACCTTTTTCATGCGTGTTTTTTTTCTGCATTTTATAATACCACCATCAACAGCAATAGAAAAGCCTACACGCATATGAGCATTTGCGCGTATATATGTGGGAAGAATATATTGCAAAAGTTTTTTAGAAGCAGACAACCTGTGAAAAATTCCTTTGAGAAAAACTTATTTACGTTCAAGTTCGAATATTTACATATATTCTAAGCATTGCACGTTTGTGGAGGGGGGGAAAGTGATATGGATTTCTTCCTGAGTTTTGAGGAAAGATACTTATGGATTTTCAATATAATCCTTCGGTGAATGTGCTGCAAATATTCATTTTTTCCCACCCCGGAAATATTTTGGATGAATATATTAATTTTGATATGAATTTGAGACGATTTAAGGGAAACAAGATGGCGGAAGAATTATTTGACATAAGAAGATTTCAGCAAGTTTTTATTGACAGTTGTGCCCTTTTTCAGTCAAAGGGAGATCACGGACTGAGGAAGGGCACAACTTGTGCCCGAAATACGTATTTACAAATAAATAACCTTTTTAGGAAGAAATCAAGCATGGATGAAAGCGACAGAATTGAAATTGATGATTTTATGAGCCAATTTGTATTTTTGTGTTCAGTTAATGTGGCTAAGGTGGGCAGTGAGAACTTTTAAACCACTGAAATCTCCCGGAGTAGATGACATTTTTCCAGCACTAATCCAGAGAGGTCTAGGAATTATCTTAGAGTCTCTTCTGAGGGTGGTAAGGGGGAGCATAGTATTGGGGTACATATCAAGGGCATGGAAACAGGCAAAAGTTGTCTTTATTCCAAAAGCGGGTTAAAATGATCCTTTTCATCCTAAATCTTTCAGACCAATTTGCCTAACATCGTTCGTACTGAAAACGGTGAAGAGGGTCATAGACAACTATATTAGAACTAACCTTCTAAAGCGTAAACCCCTACATCACTGTCTACACGCTTACCGGGCTGGGCGGTCAACCGAAACTGCTCTGTATCAGCTGACAGAGGTACTACAGGATGCCATAGAAACAAAAGAAATTTCACTGTGCGCGTTTTTGGATATCGAAGGAGCATTCGAAAACATATCGCACACAGAGATACAAGATGCCTTGAGCCGCAAAGGAGTGGGAAACACCCTGGCATTCTGGATGGGCAAAATGCTAGAAAACAGGCAAATAGAAGTACCGACAGGTATGAATTCTATTATCATGAACGCGACTCAAGGCTGTCCACAGGGCGGGGTACTATCGCCGCTGATGTGGAGTTTGGTAGTGAATGAACTCCTGGATGTGCTGACAAATATTGGAATACAGGTCCAGAGTTACGCGGACGACATTGTTTTAATCTGTAGGGGCAAATATGAAGATACCCTATGTGATAGAATCCAAACTGGACTAAGGATTACTAGTGCCTGGTGCAGGACAGTGGGACTGCGAATCAACCCAGCCAAAACCATCATAGTACCATTCACTAGGAGGCGTAAGCTTGATCACCTGAAAGCCATAGCATTACATGATATGGAGGTGAAACGAGAAACAGAGGTCAAATATTTGGGAATTACGCTAGACCAAAAATTACTCTGGAAGACACATGTCGGAAAGCCACGAGGGCTCTCGTGACTTGCAGATCCATAGCAGAAAAAAATGGCGTGCAGCCCGAAGATACTACTTTTGATATATACTGCAATAGTAAGGCCATTGATTACCTATGGAGCGGTAATCTGGGCAGAAACAACCGAATTCAGCACACAAGCCAGGGAATTACATAAGCTCCAAAAGCTGGCTTGCGTGTATATCAGTGGGGCAATGAGAACATGCCCAACGGCATCTCCAGAGGTCCTTCTGGGATTAACCCCCCTCAATCTGCCCATACAGGCCACCGTGGTGGAACGAAGATCTCTCTAGTCTCAGGAAGCTGCCCAGAGAAATCTTCAACATCTGCTACAGGCAAAAATACTGGCAACTATACAAGGACTGCCTAAAGAAGTACAAGTCGGCCATCAGGACCGCCAAGAGGCGGTCTCGGCTAGACTATTATCAAAACATTGAAAGCACTAGTGAATCCGCGAGGCTTAGTAAGATTCTGTCCAAGGAACATAAGAGTCCATCCTTTCTTAAAAAGTCGGAGGGCTCCTGGACGGAATCTTCTAGCGAAGCCTTGGAGCTGCTGGTTCAAGCGCACTTTCCCTCCAGCGAGGAGGACTGTGAGTCAGAACCTCGCTTGTAGGGTTTGTGGCCACCCCGGCTGTGAGAGACTATCAAATCGGTAATTACCGGGGATAGGATCGGCTGGGCTATAAACAGCTTCTCCGCATACAAATCTCCACGCCCAGATGGCATAATGCCAGTCATGCTACAGAAGCAGCAGGAAAGGGTTGTGCCGTGGCTTGTTGAGATTTACCGGAGCTGCATCACTTTAGGATACGTACCGCAGTCCTGGAGGCGCGCACGGGTGGTTTTCATACCGAAAGCGGGCAGGCGCGGTCATCAGTCCGCGAAGGACTTTCGGCCAATCAGCCTGACCTCTTTCGTACTGAAGAACCTAGAACGCGTCCTGGGCATTCACTTAAGGACGATTATGGAGAGAACGCTTTTCTCTAAGTCCCAGCATGCCTACCTCAAAGGAAAATCCATCGGTGGCTGCAGTGCAAGCAGTATACCCTTGCTGCCTTCTTGAATGTAGAAGGAGCTTTCAACAACGTCAGTACCAACGCCATCAAGGAAGCCTTGACCGGTATTGGATTGGAGGGGTATCTCACGCATTGGATTATATCCATGCTGAGTACCAGGATAATCCAGTCGGATCTGGGAGGCAACCACTTGACCAGAGCTGTGAACAGAGGCACGCCCTAGGGTGGTGCTATCTCACCGGTGCTCTGGTTAATAGTAATAGACAAAATTTTACGTACATTGGACAGCAGCGGGGTGAAGGTGGTGGCGTATGCCGACGACTTGCTGATATTAGTATCAGGGAAGTTTCTGTCCATTATGAGCGACATTATGGAAGGAACTTTGTGAAAGGTGTGCCTGTTGGCCGCAAGATGCGAACTCAGCATAAACCCAACCAAAGCGCAACTGATGCTATTCACCACCAAGACAAGGATACCTGAATTCCATCTACCACGGCTGAATGAACAAAGATTGGTTCTTTCCTCTAATATAAAGTATCTGGGTGTAATCCTGGATCCTAAGTAAAATTGGAGGTTGAACATAGAACTGAGGGTTAAGAGGGCCTGTATAGCCTTCTATGCCTGTAAGAGAACCTTTGCAAAGAAATGGGGTCTCCGGCCGAGGATGGTTCTCTGGATGTACACCGCTATAGTGCGTCCGATCCTGACGTACGGCTCTATTGTATGGTAGCAGGCTTTGAAGAAGAAATACAATAGAACGAAGCTTAATAGGATTCAAAGAACCGCGTGTGCAAGTGCTACGGGGGCTCTACAGTCATGGCAAGCAGATGCTCTCAATGTACTCCTGCATCTCCTCCCCGTAGACTTCCACATTAAATATGTTGTAGCGTGCAGTGCCGTCAGACTACGTGAGTCCGGATGCTGGGCAGTGAAGTCCTACGGCCACAGCAACATCCTAGATGAAATACCTCGGGAAATCTGGGCATCCCCCACGGACTATGTCACACGCAAGCTGAACTTCACGAGAAACTTTGCTGTGGACTTTCCAACCAGGGCAAAGTGGAAGACCGGCGGCGTGTTGCAAGATTATGACACGGTATTCTTTACGGACGGATCAAAGATGGCCTATGGAGTCGGCGCAGGGGTTTTCTCGAATACACACGGTGTATCCAAGTCGTATGGTCTCCCAGGTTTCACCAGTGTATTCCAGGCGGATTGGAAGATATTGGAAGTCTGTCGATGGCTGGAGCGTGATTCGAGCCCCAAGTGTAACATAGCCATTCTGACCGACAGCCAAGCGGCCATCGAGGCCTCGTACTCAACGACGACATCTTCCCGGTTGGTGGGACAGTGCAGAGACGCGCTCAACCATCTGGGCGGCATGCTCAAGATCACTCTCCTCTGGGTTCCCGGGCATAGGAACATAGAGGGAATTGAGGCTCTACTCTTGGTAGTCCCTCGGGGAATACAGTCGGTCTTCCGTTGGCGGCTGTCGGGGGCCGAGTCTACTCGCACTACCTAGCAGCCGCGGGCCTGTGATGGCGAAGGTTTACAAGCTGTGCCAAATCAAGGAGAATTTGGCCCGCTTATAACATAGCCCGATCACGAGAGCTCCTGTGCAAGACGCATGCAAATGCATTCAAGATTACAGCGGTCTGCACGGGGCACTGGCCCATAGGGGACCATGCCGCTAGGCTCGGCTTACCCTACAACTCGCATTGCCGAAGCTGCTTAGAAGGAAGGGAAACCCTCATGCACTTTCTCTGCGATTGCCCAGCTCTGGCTCAAGTCAGGCTGCGGACGCTGGGTAAACCATCCTTTGGGGACCTCAGTGAGATTTCTAGCTGCAGGGTCGTAGAGCTGCTTTCCTTCGTGAATGCTACGGGTTGGCTCTGAAGATACGAGCCAGCTGGACTTTGCTTCCTTGTTCCTATAACAACAGTCACGGTCTTAGGAGTTTGTGGCATCAAAACGGCACATCAAAGCGCTAATTGGGCTCCTCTGAGCGGCCACTGGTACCTACCTACCTACCCATACAGATGCAGACAAGGAGGGCAATATTCAGGATAACCGGTAGTATCAGTGAGGCGGGGAGCTGCCTAAATCGAAGGAAGATTGATATTCTTTCTAGGCGATATCTCGAATTACTGATACTAAGGGATAACATGACAACGAGGTTTCACTTCAATAAGAAGTTTGAAACACGTTGGAGTAACAAGGCAAACTGGGAGAGCGTGGCTGCGACATACGGCTTAAACCAACAACTGATTACTTGGTACACTGAAGGATCCCTCACAGCAGAGGGAGCGGGTGCCGGTGTCATTGGTCCAAGGAAAATGTACTTTGAGCCAATGGGCAGGTACACTACTATATTCCAGGTGGAAATATACGCCATAGACAAATGTGCCTCCATAGCAATCCTCACCGATAGCCAAGCAGCGATCAAGGTACTCAGGTCCAACCAGGTAAACGATAAACGGGTCTGAGAATGCCTTGAGAGACTGAATATACTCGGCTCGTTCAACAAAGCCTGGATACTTTGGGTTCCAGGCCATGCTGGGTTGGAAGGCAACGAGGCAGCGGACGAACTAGCCAAGAAGGGAGTAGGTACGCCTTTACACGGGTCAGAAACCGTCTGTGGAATCGGAAACAGTTTCGTGGCTATGACACTGAGAAATGAGGAGGAACGGTTGAGGGAACTATACTGGGCGGGCCTACCAGGGATGGAGCAGTACGGGGTGCTTATTGGGGGATACGAACCCATGCGCACAAAGGATTGCTTAAACCTCACCAAAAAGAACCTCCGAATCATAGTGGGAATTTTCACTGGTCATTGTCGGCTGAACTATCGCCTAGGGAAGTTAGGGATATCAACGGACACTGCCTGCAGGTTTTGTGGAGTGTATGACGAAACCTCTATACACGTCCTGGGACAGTGTCCGGCAGTTGTGCAAAGTAGGTCGAGGCATCTGGGAGAACACTTAATACCAGATGCAAAGTTGAAAGATCTGGAAGTGGCGAACACACTAAAGTTCCTGACGGTTATGGGCCTGCTTGAGATACTATGATCAATAGGTACACTATAACCAGTAAAAGGGGTACAATAGCTCTTTAAGGACGCGGTGCAACTTTTCCTTATCAGAATAATATTAAAATCAGTAAATGAGTCAGATTGAACTTTTTTTGGGCGAAGAATTGAGCATTAAATCTTTAATGTGCTTTACAGGGTCGTCCTTTGTGTTACCACCCTAGAATTGATGACAGAAAGGAAGCGAGCAATCCCAATATCTTTGGGTTATACTATAATAGTCATAGAATAAAAGCCACTCCCAAAGAAAATGCTCAGGAGTACTCTCATTCGTGTCCTTGAATACACATACGTCAAGCTAGAAACGTCCCAAGGCCATAGAGTGAAATCTTCCGCTGAAAATATTTTCTTTTCATTTCAAATTCGACTGTCTTCCCCCATCCGCCAGCCGTTAAGAGTAACGGAAACACATTTCAAAATTTCCATGCTCCTTACTTATTTTCATTCCGCAAAGTAGACATTAAGTCTACAAGTGCCCGCCATAAGAAGCAGCTCTCGCGCGACATTGATATCATATCATCCCCTACAAGCTTCTCAACTTTACCGTGAACATAATGCACGGTAAGTTTCGTTCCCGAAGAAGAAAGGGAGGTTGCTGTCTTCCTTCAAGACTTAGAAGACATTAGCTTTCTTTAGGCTTCCTGGCTGTGGCATTTTTACTTATGTGTTCGTCCGTATTTTCGTTGTCGTTTTTTCAATTTGATGATGCCCCCGGGAGACATGCCAGTACTCACTTACTTTCATCGATGTAACCCTAACAACTCTCGCTGTGCTGACAGCAACAATGGCAGTGGGAAATAGCAGGTTTAGGAAAAAAAGGTGGAATCTCTCGTTTGGTAAATTTTTTCAAGCCAGGATGTATTGTTCGGGTTTTCTCTGGTGTAAGGGTTGTCGTGAGGTGACATGTCTTACAGAGCATTTGTATATTAAAGACGGATTCTGATCAGTCCTTCGGTTTGTCCTGATTTTTTCAAAATTTCAGGAAGATTGATGCGATTTCACTCTTGATATTTGACTATACCCTCCCTCGGTTTTTGGTTTTAGAATTGAGGGAGTCCTGAGTCTCCGAGGAAAAAGTACAACAGCAGGTGAATAACACCTGGAAAAACCGGCTTAACCAGAAGAAAATAAAGAAAGAGCGGTTACTGGAAAACGAATAAGGAAGGTAAGGAACACTTCCTGAATATTTTCAGAATGTTGAGATATGGAGTAATGAAAAAGGAATAGTTAAAGTATCTGGATTTCTTCGAGGCAAAAGCAGTACTATGTGTAATAAACAAAGAAAAATGACCATTTTCGACCCCCACACTCCCGACCTGTCCAACAAATGTCAAAACGAAGACAGGCTTCGGAAAGAACTAACCTAAACCTTTCATTTGATACCCCACATGAGCATATCTGGTCAAAAAAAATGAACACTTCCTTTTGCATATATGAGGACCCTCCTTAAATTCGACCTAAAATAATGCAACTCACTGCAGACATGACCGTTTACAGCTCCCAACTCTCCACTAAATTTGATATCAATCGCTATAACCGTTTCCGAGGAAAATGCGTGTGACAGACCGACAGGTAGGCAGACAGATAGACCACTGTGCGGAATGGCCACATCTCTCTATTGGGCGTGATCCCAGTTGATGGATTGGGGCCTTCCTTTTTGGTGTACATATGTGCTCGTGAACTAGAAAAGCTAGTTTTTGCTCATCTCTGGTAAGCCGAAAAAGAGGTTTTGAAGCGAAGTATCACTCTACCGAGAACACCAGTATCAAAGTCGAAAAAAAAATGAGTTGCAAGCAGATCACTGGATGATAAAAACGGCAGCAACACCGGGCGCACGTATTCAAGAGGAGTGACAGCAAGAGGTACTCTAGGACCAGGAAAAGGACCCATTCAGTTCGTCAACTCTGAGATCTCCTCCAATACCAAGGATCATAAACGATAAACTGGAGGAAAAGTCGGCTAATGCCAAAGGTGAAGGACTATGAAAAAACCGTCATCCGATTAGGACTCATGGAGGGCAGACCTCTAATCCGGAGCAATTACTCTTCACTCAGCTTGACGCGAAAATAGTTGAGCTGCCAGAGTTCATCAAGGACAATCCCAACGGGCACCAAGTGATAAAAACATGATGAGAGCTGAGTGTTCTACAACAAATCGCAACAGGAAGAACGAAATTCTCAAGGGCAAGTCGAAACTTGCCGCCCAACGTTACGAGAGGCGACCCAAGTGACACCAAATTGTACTGGAATCAACCTGTCATCAAACGAGAGAGTGGGGAAAAAGATGTGGATCCTCTGGGAAATCAGCTGGCTCCTAAGAGGAAAAAAGGTATACAAATAGTTCCGAAAAACGGAACTAAAAGCACCGTAGAGAGAAAGCAGGTCCCTCAGGTCCGAGTTTCGGCAATTGAATCGGCAAAATCCAAGGGGAATGGAAACGGTGGATCGACCAAGGTAGTTAATAAAAAGTCGAAGAAGAAGACAAAAGTGCGAATTCGCCTAGAGGAAATTGTGATCTCCAGCAAGGGAAATTTGCCCTACGCGGAGATATTGAAAAAGATCAGCTTTGATCTAGTCCAACCTAAAAGATCTAGACCGAAATATAAGCAGGATTCGAAGGACCTAAAAGGGTGACCTCACTTTTGGAGGAACTTGCCAAGGAGGCCCTCCATGAGTGAGTTTGGGGAAAGCTTATGGAAATACTAAAATGGTCACGTTTCGATTAGCAGCGCAAAAGTTATTGGCGGTCGGGAAATTTTGAATGGGATGGGTTGTCTGCCATTTGACAGAGCAGATTTTTATAAAGAGGTGCTTCAAGTGCCTCACGTTTGGTCATTTCGCGAAGGTATGTACCAGCGGCATTAATCGGTCCGATCGGCGCAGAGGGTGTGGGGAGAAAAGCTATATTGCCAAAGAGTGCATTAGGGATTAAAGGAAAGGAGGGACGGGATAACCGGCATATTGCCGGAAGTGTTTAATCCCCGGAATTTAGAAAGGCGCTAACTTCATTGAGAAAATGAGAACCACGGAGCAGAGGGCAATCATGCCCAAAACCGAGAAAGATGTCAAGCTGGTCTGCAAAAGTTTTGGATGAGAAAACCAGCATAGAGGTGCGACTAGACCAACCTAATAAGGCGCCTCTACGGAAAGAGCGGCCCATGTGACCCAATGCATCGCTAAAGCGTGTGACATGTCCGTGCTTAGGAGGTGCTCGTTCCCCAGTTGAAGATCAAACTACTAGTGGAATACTGAAATGGCCAGCCTTCGATCAGCCTGTCACCTAGCCAGAAGAGCCCCTCCGAGGGGGCAGAATCGACCAAGGGTAAAAAGAGTTCGCCTATAAGGAAGCCCGCAAAACCCTCGAGCTCGCCTTCCAACGGAGCAAGAAGGAACGCTTTAAGGAGCTCTGTTGGGAAGTAGAAGTAAATTCGTGATGGGGTGATTCAGGGGCCGTTCATCTTCGCAGATCTCGTGCCCTTCCCTCTTGTTAAAAATCATCCAGGGATTATTCTCCCAATAAGAGGAGGGCACCGACAGCTTCCAGTGACCTCAGAATGAGACGGCAATACCGCCAATCCCCAGTGACGAGCTGTTGGAGATTTGCTAAAGAATAGAAGCCAACAAAGCTCCGGGTATGGAACGCGTACCGAATAGGGTCCTTGCGCTTGCCGTAAAATCCAGACCATCCAGATCGGAATCCCACACGCTGGCGTGTCCAGGCTAGTGTCCTTTAAAGATTTCCACCTCCTGAGAAACAAAAAGACAGACAGACATTGTCCTTTATTCACATGATGAAGAAGATCCTGGTAGATGGTTTTTTGGTTGCTCCTCTGACAACACTCGTGATACCAACTTCGCGTAAACTTTCTTTACGGCTAAGTTTTTTATCACGGTCTCAAAAACTTGTGTTTAGGGGATGCTCTGGTCATCAGCATTCATTATGATACTCATCTTACGATATTTGTTTAGTGACACAATTCCCACACATTTTTGTCAGTCTTGCTGGTCGAAGGGCGCCTGGAGGGGTGGTTGTCCTTCAATCTTTTTCTACCCTCTCGAAACAGCTTTTGCCGCTCAAAATACCCTACCCATGGCACCATCACCGTAAGCCTCCTTAATCTTACCGTGAATTCCTTTGCCCGTTTTGCCAAGCTTTACACAAAATTTGTTCGTGCATCACTGCTCCAGTAGACGCTCCATGATTCCCAGTGATAGGGCGTTCCGACAAGGATTCCCAATACAAGCAACCTGTTTTCCTCAACGGTTGAGAGCCCACTTTTTCCCAACGTTCCCAATATCCTCCTCCACCGATCTTGCATGAGCAGATCGGCTTTTGTCTGCAAGTTCGCTCGGGAAAATATCAGTCTTACTATTTTCAGAACAGACCCTGATATTGCAGGCACTTTAGGCAACTGGATGATCGTTAGGTTTTGTGTGAAACTGTGAGTTGTAGGTAAGTGGAACGAATAGAGTATATTTTCAGCAGTTGAGAGGTTGGTTTTAGTATGTTGCGAAATGAAGTGAAATTTCAGCTGAATGGGAGAGAATGGAAAAATATCGGGAAAAATGAGATTCTGAAGTGCAGATCCTGGAGAATTTTAAAAGGGGCCTGAGGAAAAAGTGAGGTAAGTGAAGCACAAAACTTGAAAAGAGCAAGGAAAGAAGCAAAGAGGAAACCAGGTATTATCTGTCTCTTACATAAAAGGGGATACATCACGCGGTGCAGAGGTATCACGTTGCTGAGTATCATCTACACGATATTCTCCACTCGTGGGCTGGCAACGTCTTCAAAAACCATAGAAAGAGTGCTCGGTGAGCAGGTTGAGGTTCCTTCTGATCACCTAAGGGAAGTTGTGGGGTCAATAAGGGACTTGTTATGTAGATCCACTAGCAATCTATAGCGCCACAGGAAATTTGCGCCTAAGATGGGTATACTGATGTCTGCGATTATGAAGTGCTAAGAAAATGCTCATCGAATTCCTAGCCTACCTGCCTATAGCCATAGGTGCGGATCGATGGGGATTTTGCTGCCGCGAGTTTCAAAAATGGCGATATTAAATTATGATACCGGGATGCTGGAAGAACCGAGACTTCAGTGTCTGTATCAACCAGGGAGGGATTGCTAAGGCAGACAGTTTAAAATCCGACAGCTTGGTCCTTATACCCCTTACATTTTGATAAAGCAGTGTAAAGTTGTGAGAATCTTTTAAGTTCGGCGGGTTAGACGGGCGGGCCGGAAATTTTTTCGAAGGCTAGTCCTCTGATAAGGCTTGACGAAGACCTCCTGTGGCCAAAAGGAAGATTGGATGATACCTCGGAGTCGTGGGGATACGTCACTTTGAAGGAAGCTGTCATTCGATAAGAGAGCTATTCTTCGTCAGCTGCACACATGAGAGAGGTGACCAAGTTGAGTTGGCTTTGTTTCTGATAAAGGCCGTCGCTGGAAGTGGTGGAGTACGCTAGCTATTCCGGTAGCAAGGCAAGGTTCAGCTGGAGGCCGTTCGGGCGACATGAAATCGGAAAGGCCTTCGGTTTAGTGGTGGCGGGCGTCGATGATGCGCAGGAGGAAGCGTGCGGTGGCGCTAATGCAGCGACCGTAAGACAATCGTCAGAAATGCCTAGTGCAGCCGATGTTGAGTAGGGAACATGTCCTTCGGATGGAGGACAAATTTGAAGTTGTTTTGCGGACGTTGTCGAGCTGGTACGATCTTTTATAGACGCACTGGAACATTGCGTGACCTTAGGTATGCCGCCAGTATTGTTGACTGCAATCGCCGGCAGCTTATAAGCAGAATTAAATAGAATTGAAATTATGCGCACTCAGTATAGATTCGGATTTTTTTAGTCGGAAAAAGTGGGAAGCGATGCCGTGTGGAATCAAATTCAGCAACTATTGCAAAATTGGCAAGGGGGTTATTCCAGAACCACGTAGCACTTACAGCCTATTCGGCTATATTTTTCTTTTTGTTTTGTGTTTTGTGTAAAACAAAACCTTACTAAAATAGGTTTACTGGCTGTCTCTTTTTTTGGGGAGGTGGAAATCTTCAAAAGACACTGGTCTGGATACACCAGTGTGTGGGATTTTGACCCACTAAATCCCCCCCCCCCCCCCGACTCCCTCCATGCTCCGCGGAACCATCGTAAGGTATCACACAAGCGGAAAGAGGACGACATGCCTGAAGGAGACTTTATCGAAGTAGTCTCCACGGCCCAAAAAAAGAAGGCGAAAAAGGTTAAAAAGAAACAACGGACTCCATCGTCAGAGACACGTCTGTCCAAAAACAAGGAGGCTGCCAACCCAAAGCCAGTAGCGGAAAAAACGAGGAAACGAAGAAGGACTAGACCGTCGGCTCTGCTCATTAAGTCGACGAAAGGCAAGACATTTGCGGAAGTCCTTAGTGAAATCCGCTACAGGATGAAACCTGAGGAGAACGGAGCAGAGTTGTCTTCGATACGAAAAACGAGGAGTGGTGGAGTTCTCGTCGAACTGGGCCCAAAGAAGACCAACAAGAGCACGTTCTGCGAAGCGGTCAAGGGGCTATTGGGGGAGAAGGCTCTTGTTTCCATCCTAGAACCCATGTGCTTTCTGGAAATACGGGATCTTGACTGCCTCACAGAAAAGGCCGAAGTAGAGGAGGCGCTAAAGCGTGAATGTCCAGAGGTGACCCATGCCCGGGTAGGTATTACCTCTGTAAATGCTCGAGGCCAAAAGCTCGCTGTGGTGGAAGTCCCCGAGCAATATACGAGGAAACTCCTTAACAGCGGGAGAATCAAAATCGGATGGGTAGTATGCAGGATACGAATGCGGATAGTCTCTACCAAGTGCTACAGGTGTCTGGACTATGGACACACGTCAGCAGCTTGCAAGGGTGCGGATAGGAGGACAGCATGCCGGAGATGCGGCCAAGTGGGTTATCAAGCGAAAACCTGCAATGAAAGCGAGAGTTGTGTTCTCTGCAGGGATCGTGGTGCGTCTGGTGAGAGCATTGCACACACTGCGGGCTCGGGACGGTGTCCGATCTTCAGGGCGAAATTGGAGAGGGCTAGGGTGCGAACGCCATGATCCGCATTTTGCAAATTAACATGCACCGGAGTGCAACCGTTCACCAGTTGCTAGCACAGTTCGCTGCGGAAGCAAATGCTGATCTAGTGCTGATTAGCGAACAATACCAAAACAAGGACCCGTCCTCATGGTATCTCGACTTATCGGGCACCGCTGCCATCTGGGTTCGGGACGACGTTCGACTTCGTGTTCTTGCCGAAGGCCGGGGGGACGGATTTGTCTGGATCCGGTGTTTAGGGATAACGTTTTTCAGCGTTTACGTGACGCCGAATGAGTCGATCCCGGACTTTCGGTGCCGGCTTGATGCTCTGGCGGACACCGTTTCGAGCACGGAGGGACGAATCCTGGTTGGCGGTGATTTTAATGCAAGGGCTCTTTAATGGGGCATGCCTCAATCAGACTCCAGAGGGAAACGGATTCTGGAAATGGCGGCGAGAACCGGGCTCGTAATTTTAAACACCGGATCCACGCCAACGTTTCGGCGCCCAGGTTGTGAAGGAAGCATTCCTGACATCACTTTTGCATCATCATCACACAGCCGCCGATCTCGACGGATAGTGCTCCTCATAATGTCAGAAATGCCTTCAATTCCGTAAGATGGACAGATATGCTAGGCACACTAGAGAACTCCTTTCACGTGCTAAGTTATCTCTTGCGGATATTGAGGGATTATCTGAAAGACCGCTCCCTGTTCTATGAGACGCTAGAGGGCCAGAGGAGGATGGAAATCACGTCGGAGTAGCGCAGGGATCCATACTAGGGCCAGACCTCTGGAACGCTTCCTACGATAGTCTGCTGAGACTCGATATGCCCGAAGAGTCGCGCCTGGTCGGTTATGCAGACGATGTTGCGGCACTTGTTGCCGGACGCACTGTTGAACAGGCGCAAAGCAGACTTGGCATATTGATGCGACGGGTAAGCGGATGGATGACTGCTCACGGTTTCAACCTTGCGCTGGAAAAAACCGAAGTAGTCATCCTGACCAGAAGGAGAATCCCGACCTTGCGTCCCATATCGATCGGCGAGTTGACTATAGAGTCAAAACCAGCGATTAAATACCTTGGTTTAATGCTCGACTCGAAGATGAGCTTCTTCGAGCAAATCAAAGCAGCCGCGGACAGGGCTGCAGCAAGAGTCGCGGCCTTGAATCGGCTAATGGCGAATGTCGGCGGTTCTATATCAACTAGGAGACGTCTCCTCATGGGAGCAACGCAGTCCGTCCTTCTCTATGGTGCGGAGGTATGGGCTGATGCCCTTGACAAGGAGGTGCATCGTAAACGCCTCGCTCAAGTGCAGAGGCGGGGAGCTTTGCGAGTGGCGTCTGCTTATCGCACCGTCTCCGAACCGGCTGTGATGGTGATTGCGGGAGTGATCCCTGTTGCCCTCCTTGCCAAGGAGCGCAAAGCTATCTATCGACGTAAGGGCGAAAACTTAAGAGAAGTGGTTGTCCGTGAAGAGCGTCAACGCACCCTTAACGAGTGGCAACTTTCTTGGCAAAATGAGCCAAGGGGCAAGTGGACTACGCGGCTCATCGACAAATTAGACCCATGGTTGAACAGAAAGCACGGTGAGATTGATTACTTCCTTACCCAACTTCTAAGTGGGCATGGAAGTTTTCAGTCTTATCTGCACATGATTGGGAAGGCGCGATCTCCTGATTGTGTGTTCTGCAATAGAGTGGCGGATGACGATGAACACACCTTTTTCTCTGGTGAGAGGTGGGACGGCCTCCGCCAGCAGCTTTATGCAGACACAGGGGAGCCCTTTCCAGGCAACATTGTCAGAGAGATGCTGAAGAGCGCTGGCAGCTGGAATCGTATTGCACATTATGTTCGGGCTCTTCTTACTACGAAGAAGATTGAACTCGACCGGCAGAGGGATCGGACGGTAAGGGGTTCCCTGAACTAACAACTCCCTTCCACCCCTTCCCTCCCGTTGATGAAAGGAATTCCCTGACTTGAAGGCTCCCAAAGCCGGGAGAGCGGGAGGGCTAGCCCGAAGTAATGTGTCAAACGGTTCCAGGCTAGTTCTCTGATGACAGGGAGGTGTTTAGTTGGTAGTCCGCCAGCGTGGTGTGGCGGGAGTCCAACACTCTGTGCGTAAACGCATTCACCTACCCTACTCCCAAAAAAAAAAAAAGGTATCACATCACCGGGCGGAGTCAGCTCATTCTAGGTTAGTTACCTTTCCTCTATACGCGGCGTACGTTAATGCGCTTTTCTCCTCTCCTCTGCCTTTCGCAGTTTATTTTGGATAGATGCGATCATGGAGTTAACCACATTCCAATTCTCTTGTTGTGCTACCATTTTCGGCACCAGAGTCTGTGAGTCCACCGACCCTTTCCCGAGCGTTCCCACCCCTCTTGCCATCTATTTATATGATGTATCCCTCTCAGTGTTCTTCGTCTGCGATGAGGAAGAGATTGGATTCGCATTGTGTATATTCGCCATTTCATCTGCCAAAATGTCAATCGGCATCATTCTAGTGATGACGAATGCTGCATCATCCGAGACAGTCCTGAAGGCAGAGCATACCCTTAGGGCTGTCCTCCTGCAAACTGTACTCAGTTTGTTAGTGCTAACTGATGAGGCATTACTCTCTCCAAACTGGAGTCACATCTGTCTATCTGTCTGTTTGTTCGTCACACGCATTTTCCTTGGAGCCGGTTGTAGCGATTCATACCAAATTTCGACCAAAGCTGGGAACTGTGAACGCTCATGCATACAGTGATTCCCCAAACATGCAAAAGGGAGGTGTAAATGTTTTTCATCAAATATAGTCGTATGGGGTATCAAATGAAAGATTTCGGTTAGTACTTTTCCGGGTTTGTCTCAGTTTTGACATTTTTTTTGAAAAGGTGAGGAGTGCCGGGGGGGGGGGGGGGGGGGGGGTCGAAAGTGATCATTTTTATAACGAATACTTGAGGCCCAGCATGTAAGTTCCGTGGTGAAGCTCATCCAGTAAAAGTCGCATTAAATAGTGAACATGGTGCAGAATAATTGGATGCTTGGTATAAATGAGTTAGATTTGATGTTTATAGTCGATGCCGACTCGGAAAGGTCCCTGGACGGAGACTGTACAACAGGATGTGACTCCCATTGATAGTCACGCGAAGTGCTGCTAATTCTTCCACTGTGAATTGTCCGGTTACTCGACCATTGAAGTTGGACACAAGTATTCTAAATCTATGCTCAAAGATTGAAACCTTCGAGTAGCGGGACACATTATTATTATGCATCTTCTGGAAGCTCGGGCATTCGGTACTAGGCTAGAATAAGATGGAAAGATATGAGACTAATTATATATCATCAAGAAGATACAAGATGTCCAAGATTTTGGAGTAATACTAATGACATTAAACAGAATGCAACGAAAAGGTCTAGCTCGTCAGTACCGGATCACTGAACTTATTTTTCGGACGAGGTCCTTTTTGCTCAAGAATCAAAGTAAGTATTTTTAGCACTTTAGTTGAGAATGCCGTGGTTGCATATTTGATATTTGAAAGAAATTTGGAAAATTTGGTGCAAATATCGGTGTATTTAGCAGTTTTCGTTCCTGATAAATCCTTGTTTGTTTACGAAGCGTGCTCTTTTCATGGCTTGTAGGGGGAAAATTTTAAATGTTAAATGGTCAAAGGTCAAAATCACCTTTGGGTACAAGTTTAAATTAGATAAAGCTTTTTGCTGCCGTAGAGCCATCCTGTGATATCAGATCGCACCAGCTGAATGCGGCAACTCTAGACTTCAAGACTTCAGGGCAAAAGTAACTTGTTCGATAGATTATGTATAGGTTGTGGGTGGATTAGCTCTTTAAAAGTAACTTTTCGCTCAGTCCTATTCCTATTCCTATTCATTCCCAATAGACTAGTACGGATTGCATTTACTCAGTAACTTTTTTCTGCTCAGTACCTTTACTTACCTAAATGGAACCAACCCCCCATCTCCTCATCCGACCCCATTCCCAACATTTGGTGGAAGTAACAAAAGGAAAGGATTTTTCTCGTCGATTTTTTTTTTATCTTTTTTTTTCTACTTTCTCCCAGGATTCATATAACTGCCGCCGTTAGGGATAAAATAGAAATTTATTAGCTCTTAAGCTATTCAACCGTGGAAATATTTTTTCCTTGAAAGCTTAGGTTCCATTACGGATATTCACTTATTCCTTGTACGTTGCTTGCTCACAGTGCCATCTTCGATGGCTAAGGATAAAAGAAGGTACTGAAAGATGTACCCGGAAGGTAGACGTAGACCGAAGTGAGATCCTTTGCTCAGTTCTTCGATTATGCCATACGGCCATCGTCATCATCAATCAACTTGAAATAACAACAATATCAGATAAAAATGCTTAAAAGGTTCGACACCCCCAATTTGAATGAATAGACGCGTTTATATATATATATATATCCTTTGCACATCCTTTTTCTTTAAGTATCCGCTCCTCTCAATATTTTTGGTAGTGGATACGCCGTTTAGTCGGCTGGAACGTACTTTCAAGTCTCGATCTAGATTTCTGGCATCGCTCAAAGGCAAATATTCCTGAAGGACGACGGGAAGATATTTTAAATATGTATTATCGAATAAATCTGAAGATAAATCGTTTTTAGAGGAAGTGATGAAGGGAGAAGACAAATTGTTGCAATCAAAGTCACCATTCAGGAGATTTCGGATGTTATGGTGACACGAGCTCTCTGGGAGAAAGCCAAATTTGCTGAAGGCGGATCAAAGTTGTAGGAAAGCGTGTTCACCGTTTAGGTTGAGGACTCAATTGATTGGAGTTTTTCCATCCTTTCATATTGAAACCTGCAAACAATTCCTATTAAGAAATTGAAAATAGCATGCGACGCTTTTAGTCGTAGTAGAATATGCTGAGGGTCTTCTCTCTCCAGTGGGGGCTATTCACCAGGACCAAACTCGACACTTTCCAAAGTATGTCCTTATGCGAAGGACTAAACTCCATCTGAATCGTAAACTCTATTTCCATATCTAGGAAGTCATACTAATCTCCGGAACCACCTTGAAATTCTCTCAATCTTGTAATCATCATAAAAGGATACAATTTGCATAAGGACCTTACAGAAGCGTTGCTGAAAGTCTTACGACGAGGGATGAAATGGATTATTTAATTTTTCAACATTTAACCAAATCAAATTCCTTTCAATGCCGTTTCGCATTCCCTTTTTGGTGCATGGTTTCCACGCACTAGACAAGCTTTCCCGTCTAAGGACTATGAAATCTAGAGAAAACCAAATTGAGAGACGGTACCTTGGGGAAATAGGTATCCTTTTTATTAGAACGTACTAAAAAATCATATATTATGCATGCAGATAACGTTTAGGCTATAACGTAAAGATATTATGGAAATCATTATATTTTTTCTCTTCTCTTCAGGTTTTTTAAGGGTAGAAAGGGGTGGAAAACAAGGTGGGCCCGGGTACCATGAAGATTTGGCGCGGATGAAATGAGAAAAGGATGAGCCCATCATCAATAAATCTATGAAGGAGTTCTATTAGTATTAAAGCTGGGAAGATAAGATTTAAGGATATTACTGTGTTATCACATGAACGCGCTTTTGAGTATGATGAAAAAAAATTTATGTTTGTTCCTGTGGAACGTGAGGAGAAACTTCAATGGAGGAAAACATTAGTTCAGTTGTCGATGGGTTGTTTGAATACTAAATGTTGCTTCCAGGAATTTGTAATGTCGAAAATATTGGAACGGCATTGGATTGAGTCTGTGAATACTCCTGCAGGAATTAGGTGAACACCACTAAAGCATGAGAAAAACGTCTCCTAGGACATTGGTATCTCTGGACCGTGCCTATACATATACGTACTTAGGTGACTCAGCTAGGGTCTAAAAAGAAAATTATAGTATTCCCTGTTTACGGTAAGAGGCGAGGTGTAGAACTTTGTGGGTTTACCGACTCCGAATTTGGGAATCTTCTTGCTACCGAAGCGCTAACAGATTGAACGGTGACTCTCAGAATGCTTGCTTTCACCAACTTGAGCGAGATTTCGAGCGGTATTAGACATGGACATTCTGGACCTGAGCGAAGGTAGATGGTAGGACCCTTGATAGCATTCTCCTTCCCTCTATGGAAAGCTTAGTAATATCAGGCGGGAATTCGGTCTCGGATTGTTAGTGGCGACACGATGCGCTCTCATGATCTCGAAGCTGTTTTTGGTGGGATTTTGACTGCGAAATTCCGGCCCTGGCTTAGCTTACTAATGATAAAATTGTGATGGTAATGGGTGATCCGGGTGCCATGGTCAACTCTAATAAGGCCTTGTTCGGGCATGGGATAGTAGGCATGACCTTGGTGAAGGCACTAACAACGGTGAAAGGAACGCGGATTTCTGCACCTTTCGCCGTTTCGTTATTAAAGGTCCTTTTAGAAGGTCACCTGAATTTCAACTGACAGACAACGTAGATTTAAATATTTTAACCATATGGTCACCAGTAGTGGATTCTGGAGTTATATTTTGAATGTGCTTAGAAAGGGAGTGCTGACATCGCTTTCGAAAGAGACCATTATCTGATGATTGTTTTCCTTCAGTTGTGTGCGTTTGTTCGCAAGGGAGCAGAGCGTGGATTCCCCAAATTCAAAACGGGCCAACATACCGATCCCACTGTCATCCAACGGTAGGACAACTTTCTCGACGCGCAAACGACACAAACTTTCAAAACCTGCTTGAAAATATTGATGAGCACTAGTCCACCAACGAAAGCATCGTTATCTCCGATACGGTCAAAATTATAGGCCACATCTCAAATGGACCTAATAAGAGGAGGTGGATCAATTAACATGAGGAACTGAGAACTCTATTGATGATTGTGAATGGGGAAGAACGACGTCGTGATATCATACGAGAAGTGTAGCATAATATATGTCGCACGTAAATGAAATCCAGCATTGCTTGGTCAGTGGAGCAAAAGTTGTCGGAAATAATAATGGTTTCGCAACCTTATACCGCATTACGTTTTCGCTGGTCTTTTAATATATGTTAATGGCTGGGTTATCATCTACGATGATGAGCAACTAAAGAAGTAGAAGGAGTATTCCATCA
The DNA here is from genome assembly GCF_905115235.1 of Hermetia illucens. Classification (NCBI taxonomy): domain Eukaryota; kingdom Metazoa; phylum Arthropoda; class Insecta; order Diptera; family Stratiomyidae; genus Hermetia; species Hermetia illucens. The sequence continues at coordinate 11,533,883 of NC_051852.1, forward strand.
CAACTGTATCTACACTTCTTGTGGATGACATGCGGAAACAGAAGCGAAATGATTTATGAAGTCAACGTGCTCAAACGGGGTAAGGCCTTGACGGTCTCACTACGGAAATTCTCCATGCAGTCCTTTTAGGACCGCCACCTCCACTCATTCGGAAACACTGGGATTTGAAACCCAAAGCGGAATTCACCAGGTCTGTATCTTGTAACCGATACTTCTTCCCCTTCGTTATCGGCGACGTTTTTCACGGTGCCTTGGCTGCAGAACATGGACAGATTCAATGGGTGATGCCATCTTTCTTTAAACCCCTTGGTTGCACTGATGACAGTTGCTTGCTCTCTTACCGGGTCATAATGTTTAACTAAATGTGTTATTTGCAAGGTGACTAAGCAAACTATCATTCATGAGGACCGGATAATTCGGGTTGACTCCTGTGTAATCTAACTTTATAGGAATTTATCCATTTGGAGTGAGTACGAAGATTGCATTCCAGATTTGGAAAGGAATGAAACCAAAGGTCATTGTTTGAAAAGGGCCTTCCATACGGGATTAGTGCATGCGAAATGCCCGCAACTGTCGCTCGAACGTTGTGAGTTATTGGTGTACTCTGCCTTTGCTGAATTTTGAATGGCTCAATCTGAGCAATGGCCCGATGTTGGGTCGATTGCAGCTTATTAGCATAGACCCACGATTTCAAAAGCATCGCAAGAAGGGGTCAAATCTTAGTGCCAATTCACATCACCTCTGCTGGAAATAATCTTGGAATTTGGCGCTTCCAGAATGTTAGCCATCGTTCAAGTAATTGGAGCACGCACATAATAAATAACGCGACAACCTCACCCTATATAAACATCGGGGCCTTTAATCTCGGCTTCTTTTGCCAAGGGAAGTCTCATCAGCGAATGTGTGCCGTGTATCGAGTCGTTTTTCTTCGGATTGTTAAGCGTTGGGTTTCTAACTTCCAAATTGTAATCTTTAAAATAAAACTATAATATTTTCGTGTAAGGTAGGGATCGTTGTTAGCCTCATTTTCCTCAAGGCGATGAATCAAAGAGTGACCATATGGATGACACCATAACTGGTAGTACTGCTCCCGCCCAGGAGACCTTCTCGAGGATGTGCAGATCATAGCTATTCTATGGGTGAGTTTTCTGGAATGCTATTCGGGATTAACCACTGCGCTCGAGGGTCGTAATGAGAAGGTTCGACAATGTAACAGGGAAGATCATGGAGGAGGATCGGAATCTCCTGCCGCTGGGCTTGAAAATGCTAGAAAAGAGGTAATCTTAACAAAATTTGAGGCTTTGCGCGGGATCGCAGGTGGTACCAGGCGATAAAACAACCACTTAGAACAAGCACGGAAAGAATCAGATGATGACACTAACCGTAAACTATGCCCTTCGAGGCGAGAGATGGTGGAGGGATACATAATAGCGGCCAAGATAGTTAGTGCATGGGTTCAGGAGCAACGAAGCACATGGCAAATGATGCAAGTTTGTGTGACAGCATTCGCGATTTGAGCTATTGAAATTGGAAATGGTTACCTGTTATGCTTTATGAAAAATGGTTGGTTTTAAAAGGTAACACGAATGGACATTTTGTTCATCCCCGAACCGATGGCAGTGTGATTTCAGTCCATAGAATCACTGAGCAAACCTTGAAATGGGAGACGAAGAGGTGAACAAGATCTTGCACCGATCAAGAAAATGGTCATAAAATTCGACAAGTGATAGGGATGCACATCTCTCATTCAAGGATGAATCAGCCTGTGAGAACTGCATATAAGGAAATGCAACTGTCTTTAGCGTGACCCGAGTCTGCAAAGGATTCATCTGAAGTGGCCCTGCCACGAAGCCTCACAGGAGGTACCATGGGAACCGGGATGGCCCTCTGAAAGCATATGCTCCAGGAGAATTCCTGGAGGATGTTTTCTCGGCCCGGTTATTTGTGGTTGGCCCGCTAGTGGGAGTTTCATGGTGGTTGTGGTTATGCCCACATCGCGGGCAGAGCTCCTCGGAGTTGCGCTGTACAACTCGGGTACCGTACCCCTTAGTTGCGGCAGAGGTGTTAGATAGGCCTCGCATCCACTGGTATGAATGCTGAGCCTGCATTTAGTATAAACCAGGACCGCTGTGCTTGCATGGCGGGGCTCTGATTGTGGTCACAAAATCAATCCGCGTCCGAAGAGGACCGTGGGATTATGCCTTCACGGCAGGCACTCACGTTAAACCTCCAGGACTTTCATGTCTTTAGCGTAAAGGAATGGTGCAGCAATTGGCAGATGCGTACACGTTCCAACAGACCGTAGTAGCGGGAAGGATAAACAGGATGCTAATTGAATCTGCGAAGCGAATGTTGCTTGAAGCTGGACTGGACTTGCAATTTTGGGGAAAAGCAATGTTGGCAGTAACATACTTGCAGACCAGGATAGTACGAAGGAGCATCGAGAAAATACCAGTTGAATTGTGAAAGGCGGTGCTGTGGGGAAGCAGAGTTGACAGTGGCGTATTTACAAAACAATATATTAGGAAGGAGCATCGAGAAAATCGAAAATACTAGTTAGATAGCTCATAGGCGAAAAACTGGACCTGTCACACGTGAGGACTTTTCACTCCAAGATTTTCTATAGCAACCTGAATTCAGCCTCGAAAGAAGTCTGGGTTAGTATCTCGGTGAAGATTGTCGGAAACTTACTCGAGCAAAAGATGAGTTGCTATGAAGATAAGAAGACGATTTGCCACAGGCTGGGCCAACGTCTGAAATTACGAGAACAGTGAGTGAACAACTGCGCAGACAAATAAAGGACTTGGAAGAAATTGGTCACTACTTTGGGATCCAGACCGAATGGGAAGATGACAGTTCATTATTGCTAATCCAAAGAGCAAAAATAGTCAAAATACTGGAAGGTAACGCTTTCCTGGATGCAAAACCAGTTGCCAATTAGAGACGGGATTCATCGCAGCTCAGAAAGAAGACGCCTTCCAACTGAAAAATAACAAAATGTACAGAAAAGTATCAATACCAGATATTGCAGTTGCACTTAGCTTGCTGTACCGGGGAGTGGAGCATCGACGCAGGCTATTCAAGTTGACTGGAGCGGAGTCAAGCGCGTTATTCGATACCTAGCGTCGATTATTCATGCAAAGATGAGACTTTCTTGTACAAAAGTTACCACTTTTCGCGTAGACGCAAATTGGGCAGGTGAAATGACTGACGGGAAATTGACCATCTAATCCACTTGGAAGCAGACATTTGTAGCAATGTCATCTACAAAAGCAAAATATATTGCAAGTTCATTGGCTAGCAGAGAGGTGTTATGGCTCAAACAACAAAACATGAGCATCCCAGTGAGATACCAAATCTCCATGAGCGAGGACAACCAAGGTGGTATTAACTTGATTTTAGGTTTCGGATAAATGAGCCAGGAGCAGGCACATTGAAGGCTGTTATCACCAGATGAGAGAGCAGCTCGAGAAGATGATGTCGAGTAAATTTTGTTCCAGGTCACGGTACACCAAGAGCAGAGGTGAGTCGTCTCTGATGAATTGCCTCTGATGAAACTGTAGTCGTCTGCAAAGTTAAACTCATTGAGATCCTGCGCTGTCTAATAAAGCAAATCTAACTGACACCTTGGAGCTTGGGAGCTTCACCAACGTTAGAAAAGTTTATTCAGGATGCTTCTGGTCCAAAATCGGCACAAAACATTAACTTTTTGTGGAAACATTATTATCTGATGAACCAAGGATGGTTTCGCGTCCTCCCATATACGGTAATTTTCTTTGTTTAGTAGCCATTCATCCAGGAATGTACCTAGTTGCAAAATATGCTTTCAAGGCCAAAATTGGGGGCCCTTTCTAAACGTTTCAAGGCCCAGTCAGTGAACAAAGGCCATTGTCAATGGTCATTAATTTTGATTGCAAAGTCGTTCCCTATGATACCATCGCACCTCAACATCGGCCGTTGATTGCCGTCCTGCGAATTAAGCCACCGATAAAACAGCGTGAGGAACGCACTGGCCCGCCGCGCATTAAATGGTGGCGATTTGGTGAGAAGAAAGAAGAAACAGTCTCACTCATACGATTGCCAACCATTACGAATGTGGAAGAATCATGGAACCAAATGAAAGACACGATCCACAAAGCGGCCTCTGCAATCCTCGGGGTCACCAAGCCGGGTAAGCGGTACATCAACCGAGATACTTGGCTTTGGAATGATGATGTTGAAATGAAGGTCCGTGAAAAGAAACGCCTCTACCACAAATTTCTCGACGATAAAACACCTGCTAATTCGCAAATTTATAAGAATGCCAACCGAGAAGCAAAGAAAGCGGTCGCTGTCACCCGAGCGAACCATTTCAAAAATCTTTACGATAAACTGGACACTCGGGATGGCGAGAGAGATCTGTATCGACTTGCTAAAAGCCGTTATGAACGCACACAGGATATCGAACACTTCTGTTGTGTTAATGACAAGAACGGTACTTTGCTTACCAACCGTCGAGCCGCAACGGATAGATGGCAAGAATACTTCGAGCAGATTTCAACTGAAGAATTTGCTCATCCTCCACTTCCACAATCATTGCCGACATTTGGAGCAGTTCCACCAGTCAGCGCAACTGAAGTCGAGGAGGCAATAAAACAAATGAAATCGGGGAAAGCAACAGGACCTGACGACATCGCATCTGAGCCCTGGAAAGCGAAGAGCTGGGACCCAACATTGTGGCTCAGTGAATTCTTTAATCGGGTTATTCAGGAAGGAAGAACACCATCTGACTGGCAAGAAAGTACCACTGTTCCAATATGGAAAAAGAAAGGTAGCCCAGCAGAATGTTCAAATTACCGTCCGATCCGGTTACTTTCCCATACCATGAAGATTTTTGAACGCATTCTTGACAACCGTATTCGCGAAATCGTTGAAATAACCGTGAATCAAGCCGGATTTGTCAAGAACTGCGGAACTACTGACACAATACACGCTGCGCGGTTACTCATGGAGAAACACCGTGAGAAGCATCGCCCTCTTTACATTGCCTTTCTGGATCTAGAGAAAGCGTTTGACCGTGTACCACACGAACTCATCTGGTATGCTTTACGACAACACTTCGTGCCAGAAGAACTCGTGCGCTGGGTTCAATTGCTCTACCACGATCCGGAAAGTAAAGTTCGAAGTATGGCGGGTGTATCAAAACCGCTTCGTGTCTCTGTTGGTGTTCATCAAGGAAGTGCCCTCTCACCACTCCTCTTTGTCCTTGTTATGGACACCGTCACACGGGATATCCAACGTCCAGCGCCCTACACACTGCTTTATGCAGATGATGTTTTCCTAGCATCTGATAGCAAAAATGATCTCGAGCAACTTGTTCAAAAATGGAATGATCGCCTCATGCAACACGGTCTCAGATTGAATTTAAACAAGACTGAATGTTTGACGACCGATCCCCATGAAACAGGCACAATCACTGTCAGCGGCAGTGATCTGCCCAGAACTGAGCGATTTAAATACCTCGGATCAACGCTATCAGCTAATGGAGAACTGCGTTATGAAATTGCTTCACGCATTAACGCAACCTGGATGAAGTGGCGTTCCACAACTGGTGTCCTTTGTGATCGACGTATCAACGAACGTCTCAAATCTAAAATTTACCGCAATGTCGTCCGTCCAGTCGCTCTCTATGGTTCTGAGTGTTGGCCGACCATAAAAGACAATGAACGGAGTCTTGCGGTAATGGAGACGAAGATGCTACGTTGGACTAGTGGCGTCACACGTTTAGATCACATCCGAAATGAGGATATCCGCGATCGTTATGGGGTTGCACCGATCGTGGAAAAGTAGCGAGAGAGGCGTCTTCGATGGTATGGTCACGCAGTTCGTGCAAATGAGAATTCACTTGCCAAGATTGGTCTGAACATCGAAGTCGATGGTAAACGACCAAAAGCAGACCTAAGCAACGGTGGCTTGATACGCTGGATGGGGATTTGAAAGCCTCGAGATTGCACCCAGATCAGGCTTTCGATAGAGCCAAATGGCGAAGCCGATCACGACGAGTCGACCCCGCTTGTGAACGGGACAAAGGCTGAAGAAAAAGCAGATTAATTTTGAGCTCCTGGGTTATTTGGTCCTGTATGGGTGCAGGTCTATTTGAAGTCTGGTATAAACGAAGTTCTTATGCACTGTGAGGTAATGGCTCTCCCAGGTTCTCTTCAATACTTTTACTGGCTACGCTGATGTTCTTAGCCGAACTGCTGATTCTTACACGTACTGGTGTTAGCCGATAGTTTGCGAAACTGGTTGTCTCAATTTGGCTACCAAATGCTTGACAGTTGATTACCACGTTTGCCGAATGAAATCACTTTTGTAGCTGATTGAATGAAAATTTGGACGTTCAGGGAACTAGGAGAAAATACCAACCTTTGCATCATGAAGCCAACGAAATTATTGAAGAATGGTTTTCGCGAAGAAAGATTTACTTCGTTGAATTGGAGCCTACTTCTCAGCCGGCTAGCCGAAGCAAGTTCTTCCTATCGGCAGAGCTCCAATCGGCATCACTTGGTGATAAAGGCCTACTTCCGACCAATAAGCCAATTCTGTGCAAAATAATGTCTCCGGGGAAGTCACTTTCTAGCAAATTGTATCCTCTAATTTTTCCAAGGTCGGAGGATACTCCATAGTGTCTGCGGTGAAGGGTAGGCGTACTCCGCAAATCGCTTCAAATAAACTTTGCTGGCAATAGTATGCAGATGAAGTATCGCTTTTTTCAAATAGGAAGAAAACTGAGGTTCTGGAATAGTTTGGTGCTCAAAGTAATCAAAATATGACTATCTGCATTCTGCGGATCATAGGCCGGGAAAAAAATAAGTTTGGAGTTTTCTGGACTATCTGTGTCTCTTAAGTTGAAACAAACGGGCTACTAACTCGTCTACGCACTTGGGATCGTCAATATACAAATATCAGATCTCATTATCAGCGAGCCGATGTGAAGTTCACTGCGTCTTTCCATGTTAGAATGTTAGTGTTCAATTAGTTGGCGGAATTCTGACATCAACGCTGTCAGAGTATCCGCTAAAAACAGAAATGCAGATCCTTAATTTGGGGAAACAAACCCTTTTTGTCAATGGGATCAGGTGGGAAGTCATTGATATTACGGTGGCACTTTTTGATATTGTGCCGTAAAGGGGTCGGGCCTAACAAATAAGATATGCTAGGATCACAGGCATTTATTATAGATTTTGCAGTGTACGTGGAACAATCTGCTCCACTTTAACTTCAAAATTCAAGAAAGTCCAGTTCGGCGATGTAAAACTTACCATCAGGCTTACCAAAGTGTTTGGCAGATGATCCCTACCTGGATGAGAGAGGCTTTCAAGCAAAGTTACTTATACTAGGTTTGAATCGTGGTCAGAATGAAGTCGATTGAGCTAAGGTATCTTAAGGCCTGCCCTTCAGTGTGAGCTGTGAGGGGTCCTCTGTCTATTTTTATGGCTCTAGGTAATAAATACTTGATTATGGATTCTGGAGGATGAAAAGATTTTCGCCCGCATTTATGGAGGAATTAGTGGTTGTCTCGGTGGACAAGTGGTTTCAACAGCTAAATATTTAGCAGTGTATCTTTCCAAATAAGCCTGGAAATATCATATTTCATAACGATGGCAATAGTTTCACAGGTTACTGAAGTTATGAAAACTATGCTACCTACGACGTTCAAAGCTATTCTAAACCAACCTGCACTCACTTGAAGCTGAAATGAAGAATCCTTAACCACGCATACGAGTTAGACACCATTAGTACCTGGAAAGTTAAGCAGTCGTATTGCAATCCGTTCATTTTGAAGCTCCTGGTCAAGCATTAGATCCAGATTCGGCTTTGACAGGACTACCATTTGGGATGACGGGCATAATGATCTTTTCCGAGATTCAATCAGGGAGGGGGAATCGAGCTTAGAGGTATTTTTGGAAAATCCTAAATTGGAGATGGGCATCGGCCTCTCTTTAGATCCAGGTCCTATTAACGACGTTACCAGTTTTAATTAATTAATTAATTTATTTATTTATTTAATGAGGACAATACACAGAAAGCAAACTTCTTACTACATATTGTCCTCAGAGGGAGGAGCAAGTAAATGGCATATGTTACACTTAAAGCTAGAGAGGGACATAGAGTCAAAGGACCCAAGGTGTAGGGCATTGTAGCACCGGCAAAACCTCGGGATCGGAGAGTGAAAGTAAATCTCGAGCTCGGCGAAGGGTACATAAAAAATGTCCGCATTACGTGTGTTATGAGACGAGGCGATATGGGAAGTAATATCCGAGTTGGTGGAGCAATCCATCAGACCATTGCAGAGTTTGAAAAGAGTACACATGTCAAGGAAGATACGGCGTTGCTGATGTTTCTGACAAGGGAATTAAAGAGTGTTAAGGAGGGCTGGATTGAGGTAAAGTTGGAGGAGGAACGTAGGATAAAACCAGACATTTTGGAAGCTCTATTGATGATGTCAACGAAGTGGGAATTGAAACGAAGTTTATCGTCGAATATTACACCCAGGTCTTTGAAGGAGGTCAGTAGTGAAAGGGGTTGTCCACTGAGAGAATAGGAAAAGGATGATGGGGAGGATTAAAGGGAATAGCGCATCCAGTGGCATGTGTTGACATTCAGTGTTAGCTTGTTGACCAAACACCAACAGGCCAAATTATCAAGGTTGGACTGTAAGAGAGCACAGTCCAACGGAGACGAAATAAAGGCAAACAATTTAAGGTCATCAGGGCCAGGTCCGACATTGCCAACATGGACCTGCCACAAGGTCCTGCTTAACTTGTCAGGATGATGTTGGGTACTAGGGCAGACAAATGTCGTTGGTAAGGCTTATAGGTCGGCCCATCCGGATTTAGTTCCTTAATAATGGAACTAGAGCCTGTTTTTAGACAACGAGCGAGAGAGCGGGGTAGAGTTTTTAGAGCTGAACCTCCCCCTATTTTCTCAGTCTACTTACCTACCCTATGGACGACTCCGTGTTGTCGTATCCAATCTGATTTGAGACTAATCTCGAGTTTGATATTGGTTTACAGAATTAAGGGGGTGGATTCAATCGAGTAATGTGTTATGCTTGCTTCATATGGGGTCGTGCACGGCATTCCAGGGGTTTGGTCATAACTACCGTTTGATCGTAGATTACACAGCTTTATTTTCATTAATGTTTTATTACTCAAAAGTGGGGCGATGTGTTCCTCAGTGAAATGCAGAGATTTTAACTTTTTTTGTGAACATTTAAATTTATTAGGTAATTAGTCCATAAATAAATGGGTCGTGTTTTCCACGATAATTTTAAAACTCTCCGAAAAATGACTGGACATTTGCAGATATTTTCATCCCATAAATTTATGAATAATTTACTTAGTCCATTACGTTATTATATTAAATTCTCAAATGAAATATCATCACATTAATTGCGAAATTGCGTTAATTAATAAACGTCTCCCCTCCTGAATCTTTTTCTAGAAATCCTCCTCCATCTTTTTGTTATGCTCAAGAGTCCCAGATAAATTTACTCAATTCTTATCTATTTTTTTCTCTCACTCTTAACATAATAAAGAAATTTACTTTTCCTTCTTCACAATCTCTTCACCAACTTTCTCCGGACACTTTTTACTCGACAAATCTTTCTGGTGCCCATTTAAACTAGAATGGCGAGAAAATTTTTTAATCGTCCGTTTCCACACCTAATTTTTCGTGGAAAGTTTCCATTTCAATTGTACAGGGAGTGTGTATGTATGTCGAGTAAGTGCTTTCGGAAAAAAACAGAAATTGAGGAAGGGGCGGGGAGAGAGCGAAAAGAAAGTTGAAATGAGTGGACAGCAGGAAAGTTGTCCTGTTTATTTGCAGGGTTTTGGGTGTTTTCTTCGTGACTTGGTATTTGTCACTGGTTATTGCACTGGTGAGGGAAGTTTGCAAGTCACGTCCTTCATTGTTTTTAGATATTGTGTTGCAAAGTCGTTTCTTTTTAATGGTAAACAATTATAACAATTTGAGTGGGAAAGTACAAGTATTTTAATGAAATGACCGAAATTTGACAATTCTTAGAAATGACGTAAAAGCTTGAGCGAGTTGTTTTATTTTGTCCTGAAACTTCCTTCAATTCTTCTTAATTGATGGCCCCATAGTCCTATGTCTCGATAGCGTCACTACGTCCTTTAATTTCGAAAACCGAACAGTGAAACTTCTTGGAATACTTCAACTTTGCGAGTTCTGTGCAATTGAAAATAATTATTCACTATCGAGTCATATGTGACGGGAGGTCTTCCTTTATAATCCCGATAAAAAACTCGGGGCGGTTACCTTTCTCACTCTCTGAAAAAGTTACTGCGCCTCAGAGTGGTACTTAGAGGTGAGGAAGACGGGGTAGTAACGCTGTCGGCCGAACATAAACCAAGTGGCCGAGGAGAACCTCAAGAAGGACTAGACCGTCGGCTCTGCTCATTAAGCCGACGGAAGGCAAGACATTTGCGGAAGTCCTTAGTGAAATCCGCTACAGGATGAACCCCGAGGAGATCGGAGCAGAGGTTTCTTCGATACGGAAAACGAGGAGTGGTGGAGTTCCCGTCGAACTGGGCCCAAAGACGACCAACAAGAGCACGTTCTGCGAAGCGGTCAAGGGGCTATTGGGGGAGAAGGCTCTTGTTTCCAGCCTAGAACCCATGTGCTCTCTAGAAATACGGGATCTTGACTACCTCACAGAAAAGGCCGAAGTAGAGGAGGCGCTAAAGCGTGAATGTCCAGAGGTGACCAATGCCCGGGTAGGTATTACCTCTGTAAACGCTCGAGGCCAAAAGCTCGCTGTGGTGGAAGTCCCCGAGCAATATGCGAGGAAACTCCTTAACAGCGGGAGAATCAAAATCGGATGGGTAGTATGCAGGGTACGAATGCGGATAGTCCCCACCAAGTGCTACAGGTGTCTGGACTATGGACACACGTCAGTAGCTTGCAAGGGTCCGGACAGGAGGACAGCATGCCGGAGATGCGGCCAAGCGGGTTATCAAGCGAAGATTGCAAGGAAAGCGAGCGTTGTGTTCTCTGAAGGGATCGTGGCGCGTCTGGCGAAAGCGTCGCATACACTGCGGGCTCGGGACGGTGTCCGATCTTCAGGGCGGAATTGGAGAGGGCTAGGATGCGAACGCCATGATCCGCATTTTGCAAATTAATATGCACCGGAGCGCAACCGCTCACCAGTTGCTAGCACAGTTCGCTGCGGAAGTAAATGCTGATCTAGTGCTGATTAGCGAGCAATACCGAAACAAGGACCCATTCTCATGGTATCTCGACTTATCGGGCACCGCTGCCATCTGGGTTCGGGACGACGTTCGACTTCGTGTTCTTGCCGAAGGCCGGGGGGACGGATTTGTCTGGATCCGGTGTTTAGGGATAACGTTTTTTAGCGTTTACCTGACGCCGAATGAGTCGATTCCGGACCTTCGGTGCCAGCTTGATGCTCTGGAGGACGCCGTTTCGAGCACGGAGGGACGAATCCTGGTTGGCGGTGATTTTAATGCCAGGGCTCTTGAATGGGGCATGCCTCAATCAGACTCCAGAGGGAAACGGATTCTGGAAATGGCGGCGAGAACCGGGCTCGTAATTTTAAACACCGGATCCACGCCAACGTTTCGGCGCCCAGGTTGTGAAGGAAGCATTCCTGACATCACTTTTGCGTCGGAATCTCTGGCATCATCGGTGGACGGGTGGCGAGTAGTAGAAGACTTCTCGGCAAGTGATCATCAGTACATTGCGTTCGAAGTATTTGACGCTACTTGCCGGCGAGCACCAACACGACGTTCCCCTTGCGTGTGGAATGTCGCGAGGGTGAACATCGGAAAGTTCGCCGAAGCTCTTGGAGCAGGTAGGGTCGCGCTGGGGGGGCACTCCGGGGGGTGGTGGTGTCGCAGCTGACACCGTCGTAAATTCAGTGATGAATCTGATAACGACGGCGTGTGAGGCTTCCATGCCACGGAGAGGCCCCAGGCGCGACAAGCCTTCTATGTACTGGTGGACGGCGGAAATTGCCGACCTACGGAAGGAGTGTCATAAGCTCCGCCGTTTGGCACAACGTTTGTACGCCAACGAGGAGGCATGTGCCATAAAGGCACAATATAGATCAGCAAAAAGGAGACTCCGCAGCGCTATAAATAAAAGCAAAGCTCGCGACTGGCAAAATCTTGTTAATGAGGTGAATGATGACCCGTGGGGACTTGGCTATAAGCTTGTCACTCGGAAAATCGGGGCTCTGCGGAATCCCTGCATATTGAGCACCGACCAGATGGATCGCATTGTGCGGGCATTGTTCCCCAGACACCCTGTACGGGTTGATGTGAATAGCGCGGAAAGCGTCGTGGATTGCCCCCTTTTCACAATGGGAGAACTCGAAGAAGCGGTTCTCGCTATGAAAAATAGGAAGGCGCCAGGTCCTGATGGCATCCCGGCGGAAGTTTACAAACTGGTGTTCCGCCAACGGCCAGAATTGCTGCTCGAAGCGTTCAACGCGTGCTTGAAAGAGGGCATTTTTCCTTGTCGCTGGAAAGTGGCCAGACTCGCGTTGATCAGTAAGGGTAAAGGAGACCCGGAGCTCCCGTCTGCATACCGACCGCTATGTATGCTTGACACGGCCGGAAAAGTGCTTGAGAAGCTCATCAGGGGTAGACTCGCTGAAGCGATCCGTGCTTCCGGGGATTTATCCGCAAGGCAGTTCGGGTTCAGAACAGGGAAATCTACAGTGGATGCTGTTATGGAGGTCGTAGATGCGTTTAATCGAGCCGGGGCACACAGCTGCCGATCTCGACGGATAGTGCTCCTCATAACGCTTGATGTCAGAAATGCCTTCAATTCCGTAAGATGGACAGATATGCTTGGCAGACTAGAGAACTCCTTTCACGTACCAAGCTCTCTCTTGCGGATATTGAGGGATTATCTGAAAGACCGCTCCCTGTTCTATGAGACGCTAAAGGGCCAGAGGAAGATGGAAATCACGTCGGGAGTAGCGCAGGGATCCATCCTAGGGCCGAACCTCTGGAATGCTTCCTACGATATTCTGCTGAGACTCGATATGCCCGAAGAGTCGCGCCTGGTCGGTTATGCAGACGACGTTACGGCACTTGTTGTCGGACGCACTGTTGAACAGGCGCAAAGCAGACTTGGCATATTGATGCGACGAGTAAGCGGATGGATGACTGCTCATGGTTTCAACCTTGCGCTGGAAAAAACCGAAGTAGTCATCCTGACCAGAAGGAGAATCCCGACCTTGCGTCCCATATCGATCGGCGAGTTGACTATAGAGTCAAAACCAGCGATTAAATACCTTGGTTTAATGCTCGACTCGAAGATGAGCTTCTTCGAGCAAATCAAAGCAGCCGCGGACAGGGCTGCAGCAGGAGTCGCGGCCTTGAGTCGGCTAATGGCGAATGTCGGCGGCCCTATATCAACTAGGAGACGTCTCCTCATGGGAGCAACGCAGTCCGTCCTTCTCTATGGCGCTGAGGTATGGGCTGATGCCCTTGACAACGAGGTGCATCGTAAACGCCTCGCTCAAGTGCAGAGGCGGGGAACTTTGCGAGTGGCGTCTGCTTATCGCACCGTCTCCGAACCGGCTGTGATGGTGATAGCGGGAGTGATCCCCGTTGCCCTCCTTGCCAAGGAGCGCAAAGCTATCTATCGCCGTAAGGGCGAAAACTTAAGAGAAGTGGTTGCCCGTGAAGAACGTCAACGCACCCTTAACGAGTGGCAACTTTCTTGACAAAATGAGCCAAGGGGCAAGTGGACTGCGCGGCTCATCGACAAATTAGATCCATGGTTGAACAGAAAGCACGGTGAGGTTGATTACTTCCTTACCCAACTTCTAAGTGGGGAGAAGGTTTTCAGTCTTACCTGCACAGGGTTGGGAAGGCGCGATCTCCTGATTGTGTGTTCTTCAATGGAGTAGTGGACGACGCTGAACACACCTTTTTCTCTTGCGAGAGGTGGGACGGCCTCCGCCAGCAGCTTTATGCAGACACAGGGGAGCTCTCTCCAGACAACATTGTCAGAGAGATGCTGAAGAGCGCTGGCAGCTGGAATCGTATTGCGCATTATGTTCGGGCTCTTCTTACTACGAAGAAGATTTAACTCGACCGGCAGAGGGATCGGACGGTAAGGGGTTCCCTGAACTAACAACTCCCTTCCTCCCCTCCCCTCCCGTTGGTGCCCCAAAGCCGGGAGAGCGGGAGGGCGAGCCCGAAGTAATGTGTCAAACGGTTCCAGGTTAGTTCTCTGATGACAGGGAGGTGTTTAGTTGGTAGTCCGCCAGCGTGCTGTTGCGGGAGTCCAACACTCTGTGCGTAAACGCATTCACCTACCCTACTCCCAAAAAAAAAAAAAATGTCGAAACCGTAGGGTGAATTTTGGAAAACCATTCCCGCAGGAGGTAAAGATAGTATAGACGGAGAAGCGGAAGGTCATCTTACTGCAGTCCCGTTAAAGAATCGCGGCGGTCACCCCTCTTAAAAAGTTAAAGTGCTTTGGAAGTAAGGTATGAAATTATGATGGTAAAGTTCGGTTTTCCAGTCTCACCCCTGGGACGGAGGGGATAAGAATGGTATATATGAGGAAGAGAGAAGCCTCCCCTCGCTAGCCCCGCTAGGTAAAGAATTGCAGCGATATGTAAGGAGTGTTGGAGTGGGGATATCTCCTTTCCTGTTCACCCCTTTTCTTAAAAAAAGTGATCGGCAGGAGTTATCAGCTAGAGAGAAGGACCTCCTTCTTTCCACTGCATATTTTTGTTACCCCCTCCCCTTCCGGGGGTTAGGATAAACAAACCGAAATGTATTATGATGACACCAAAAGATTTCCTTTTTGAGGAGCTACTGGGCGACTGCTGCCATTTTTCCATTCTGCTTCCAAATTAGGCCCTACGGTTTTGACATCAAAATAGGTCCACTTTGAGGAGCCACGAATTTTTATTGGTGCTGCAGAAAAACAACACCTCCCCCCCCCCCCCCCCTTCACTTACATTCTCACTCCCTTTAGAGCAGGGGTCAAATTCAATATTTACCGACTCCAGTCCACTTAGTGGGACGGTGTGCCAACAACTCATTCCCGTGAAACCACCTCTGGTTTTTGAATCCACCCGATGAAATTTGCAAGAAAAGCTTCAGTGTCAACTTCTCACCTGTCAATTATTCAACAATTTTGCTGGAATTTTTTATCGAATATTTGTTCCCTCTTACAAAGCGTGACGATTGGGCTTAAGAACTTGCTTGCCGCCTTTAGAGAGATGATAGGATCATGGGACTCTTTGGACCCGAATAAATTCTGTTTTTCTTTACTTCCATCCTTTTTGAATTTGAATTGAATGAGTATTCCTGACAGATTGGAGGAGATTTCCGTGGTACAGCCTGGTAAGGTTTCATTCGAAGTGGGTTGGCCAGTTCATTTTTGCAACCCTCTATATTTGAGACTACTGTTGTACCGCTTTTGGCGGCTTTTATAAGGGCGCAGCCAAAAAAAAAATGTTTTTCAAATTAGACTGTGCTGGAAAGTCTTTTACATAAGTTCAATTGTTTACAATTGATTTTCTGGAATAAAATTATAATTTTATAATTGGAGCCAGTGATCACCATTTCCTGCCAAACGACTCCTCCAATTGCTTTGACGTCCGCCAAATACCTACTTGACGAAGTTCTATTAAGAGGGGTAAACGAGCCACAGAACCTGGGAGCAAATAAAAGAACTGCGACTGAAGGATTAGTGAACTCATCAATGAACCTTATCACCGCAGCACCGACGGTCAAAA
Organism: Hermetia illucens; assembly: GCF_905115235.1. Classification (NCBI taxonomy): domain Eukaryota; kingdom Metazoa; phylum Arthropoda; class Insecta; order Diptera; family Stratiomyidae; genus Hermetia; species Hermetia illucens. The sequence goes on from NC_051852.1 coordinate 11,549,682, forward strand.
GTGGAATCCTTAACGGGAAGACACGTATATATTGGCCCACGACTGAAATTGCCAGTGTACGAAGGAACTGTCTCATACTTTGGCAGATTGCACGACGTGCGAGAGGTTGAGATGAGGTGATCTTTAGATCTCGAGAATCCAAAGGAGCGAAAAAGGAAAGGACAAAAGGCACTCTGCTGAGAGGAGCTACCAAGTGACATTAACCATGGCTTGCTTGGTCTTCGGTATAAGCATGGAAGCAGTAAATATGGAAGAAAGCATGGAAGTTCTATTTTCTGACTAGCATATCCTAGCTAATGTTAACGATAGGATGAGGAGAAGTACTAAGGAATGCCCACTTTTCACTGTAAAGGAATTTGAAGGGATGGTATTGTCCATGTAGGGCAAGAAAGCACCGAGACCGTATGGTAATCCCAGCCAAGTGGTGAACTTTTTTCAAGTTTGAGCCGGACTTGCCACTCAGCGTGTTCAACGTATGTTTGACAGTGAGAGTTTTTCTCTCTCGTAGGCAGGTTGCGTGCGATACAGCGGGGAAACTGCTTGAGAAGCTCATCCAGGTGAGTTTGGCAAATGCAATATGTCCTGTGGTCAACTTCTCACCAAGAGACAGAATGTTGTCAAAGCGGTCAGACTGGCTGAGGCATACAGTTGCCACTGTGAACGAGTGGTTCTGCTTGTGACGATAGATGAAAAAAACGGCTTCATTTCTGCGGGTGGCGCAACACGCTCATGGCATTGGAAAATTATTTGAATATTTTAGGCTACTTCTTGCGGATATTGAGGAACGTATGAACGAATCGTGGTTTACTCTACGACACCTGGGAAGGACAAGGTAAAATGGGAGCCAAATCGCGGTCATCTCAGGGATCTACTCTTGGCCCGCATCTTTGAAATGCATCATATGAGAGTGCACTACGACTCGGGATATCTGATAAATCACGTCTGGTCGAATATACTGGCGTTGTTCCGGCACTGGTCAACGCACGCAGGGATGAATAAGCTCAGCACAGACGAAGGATGATGATGCAATGACTTACCCGATGGATGACTGACCATGGATTTTCCCTATCAATGGGGAAAAGTAAAGTGGTCGTCCTGACCGAGAACAAGGTTCTAACAATCCTGCCTATAAAGGCTGGTGAAATAATGTCGTTGTCAGAGCTGATGGTGGAATACATCGGCATTATGGCAGACACGATGAGCTTCTGGACGCAGATTCGCAACACCACAGACATGGGTATTTGTTAATTTTGGAAGTCCCTTATTCAGTTGGTTTCGGTTGCTGATCAGTACTGTTCAGTGAGTCCTTTTTCATAATTTTGGAGTATGGACTGGGGCCTGCAGTGAGAAATTTTTAGAGATTTTTAGAAATTTTTAGAGATTTTTAGGAATAAAGGGAATTCAGACAGACAGACAGACAGATTATGACTTGAAAGCGAGGATCTTTGTTTCAGGCATTGTCAGTTCAGTTTTCTGAAATCGGTTCAATTTTGTGACTAGAGAGAGGCTACTGCCATATAATAATGGAATAGATGTCAGTCAGCGATGCAAATTCAGTTTAAATTTTGGCGTCTTACGTGAATCAATGGAAATTTGGTGTTTGGATGAGTCCGAGGTCTGCGATCAGCATCCTTCGGAAGAGACCAAAAGCGAAGTGCTTCCTATACATTTCAGGTACCCGAGATCTTGGGAAACTAACATAGGGAAGAATCGGGAATAAGTTGTAGCCAAAACTCGAGTTTCTAGTATTGGTGAAAAGATATCGAGGAATTAGCAATTTCAGTGAAATATTACAGTTTTTTGAGGAATTTAGGTATCCCACGGAGAACAAGAGCTGAACAAAAGATAGAAGGGGCAGAGGTCTTTTATTCGAAGAACAAAGAGTATGTAGAGGGAGTATGTCCCTTCCATACTCCAATATTTTTTGACAGGTTCATGGGTTGGTTATACATTATAATACATTGTAGGAGGAAATGTGGTCAGCATTGCGTTGGCCCGAAGTTATTACGTTGATTTGACTCAGGTACTCATTGAGTCGACTGGTATCCAAGATTCAGTCATGATAACAAATCTCTCTGCTTGGTAATGCTGGATATTATTCTATGTAATCCTAACGTCTGTTTCTGGCTGTAGCGTATGGAAATTTGTTTTTGTAATGAGGCGATTCGTGGCATATGGTTTCTGAAAATTGGAGGCAGTTGCTATTGCCGACGCGAGGGTTGAATTTCAAGTTCAAGGTCGGGGTTGATCAAAGCAACATTAGCGCTCTGAGGAAGACGGACCAATGAACAGTTGGACTCAAGGGGATTGCAAGGAGCTGCCACGGGTATCGGAACTTCAATTGAAAGTCTAAAATCACAAACAAAAGCCAAAGTGCTAAGTGCGGACCAAGAAGCGAAAGCGCAGAAACGGTTCCATGGAGTTTGTATGCGGCTTGCCAGAAGTGTTCATTTGACACTATCGGCATTAATGCTCTCGGTGGAGCTTCGGCCCTCGATCGCGGCGCTCTAGTCCGGAGCTTTATGGTTCCAGGCACGCGGTTGAGCCTTTATTTTTTTTATCATTTTCAGTCCCAGGTTTAGCTTGCGTATTGAACTTTCATTAGAAGCCTGCGAAGTCACGTGCCGATTCAGGACACGTGAAGTTTTGTGTAGCGACACGTGAGGGGCTGAAGTGTTCAAAGGATCCTCTCTTCTCCGCATTCTCGAACCTGGGTAGCATAGAGGAGTAAAAGCGCTTCTCCAAGCAACACTTTAGTGGAGCTTTCGAATTTGCGAGCTGACTTTCGCCGTCAATTTCGGCAACTTTTTTTTTAGGGTTTGAAAGAGCTCTCTCTGTTTGGTCACCTCCAACCATTCAGAAAGGTCGTATGACTATTGACAAATCTGTTATGCCATTACAATCGTTTCTAAATAAGGAGTCGTTTTTTAACGTTTGAGCTGACTTTGGGTGTTGTTAATATGCCTCATGAAATGAACTTCTTTGAGTTTACGAGGACTCCTAATATCAGGCTGGTTTACGCATTCTGAAGTGTTTCACGCTGGGTATCATTCATCACCATCAATTTCGGTGCAACGTTCTGACCGAGGAGAATCTTTAACGTAATAATTCCTAGAGCAAAAGTTTTTAAGCCAGTTAGGCCGCTTAGGTTTTTTGAGGAAAATGACCAGTCGAGTATCCATTTCAGGTTCAATGAATAGGGACTAATTTGCCCAACGGAGATCACTGTCCAAATTCCTGAGCTTCGCTAGCATAGACGCGTTCCAGCCGCTGTTGACGGGACACTTTAGTAGAGCTACACTAAGTTACTGGTGGACATTTACTTCCTCAAGCTTTACAACTGCTAGGTGCATGCGATACCATCAGCAATGTTTGGTTTCGGACACAGAGACGTTCATGTTGTCGGAGGCGTTAATTGGGGACTCGGCCTGAACTGTTCGCCAAACTAGATGAGGCTAGCGTAACTTTTTGAGTGCTGCAGAGGAAAACTTCAGGCCGGCATTCTTTCCATTTTCGTTTAAATTTTGGTCCACTACTATCATCAAGGCTGGGAAACTTTTATGTTTTTACAAAAGAGCGATTGACGGTTTCATTCGTTGCTTCACTTTCAGCTCTCTGGGAGTAGCTTGACGGAAAGTGGCTATAGGTGGTTATCGCTTGTTTACATAAATTCGCAAACATGACATAGGTGCAGTTTATAAAAATTTAAAAAAAAATAAAACTACTTCCTTTAGGCCTCAACTAGTCCAAAGGCGGCCTGTCCTTTTGTAAAAAATTGGGTCCTAAGCTCATCAAAAAGGGTCGTTACCTATGATTCTGTGTGTTGACCAACTATAAAAGACAATGAATGGCGTCTTGCCGTTATGGAGACGAAGATGTTGCGTTGGACTAGTGGAGTGACACGTTTTGATCACATCCGAAATGAGGATATCCGCGATCAATATGGGGTTGCACGGGTCGTGGAAAAACTGGGAGAGACGCGTCCTCGATGGTCGTGCAATTCGCGCTAACGAGAGTTCACTTCCCAAGAAGTCGATGGTAAACGACCAAAAGGCCGGCCGAAACAACGGTGGCTTGATACGCTGGATAGGGTTTTAAAAGCCTCGAGATTGCGCCCAGATCAGGCATTCGGTAGAGCCAAATGGGGAAACTGATCATGACGAGCCGACTCCGCTTGTGAACGGGACAAAGGCCGAAGAAAAAGAAGAAGAAGAATTCACTGAACCCTTAAATATAAATTTTTAAAATGTGTTCCCGAACACTAAAATAAAAGATGTTGTTTGTCAGTTCGACTGACAGCGGTGACTTTGGAAACAGTTCAGAGATAAGATAAATCTCCCGGTTTTCCTGAGAGCATCTGGTGGAGTTGTTTGTTTTCATACTACGACCGAGACGTGTGAATTTTGTCACGAAATCGGTTAAAGATTGGGTCTTCAGGACCATTCCGGTGGGCATTTCAAAGCTCCGGACCCAAACAAGCTTCCTGAAATGGTTAGCAAAGAGGTGAGTAAATGGCTGCTCACGGATGCTCAATGGTTTGGCACTTGGTTGTTAGTTGACCTGAACGACCAAAATTTCACAGTTTTACTGTTGTGTTGAATAATTCATTCATTGTGGATTTGAGCCTTTGTGTTCTACATTATTTTCACTGTTAATACCCTAATTCTCAAAGGATAATCCCTCAGAGGATCAAATATTGTATCAAGTCCTCGTATGGCCCTTTGGAGACCTGGATTCTCCGGTACGGGAATATTTCTTGAAGCTTCAAGGCAATCTCTGGCGTAGAATAATGTATTCGTTGGTGATTCCGAAAAGGAAGGAGAACATTGTATTGAAATTGTCAAATATTGCTTTGATGATTCAATGGTGGTAGAAACTTCTTACATGTAGACTGGGAGTTTTTCTCACCGCCAGGTTCCTTTTGACAGATACAGATGTAGGTGTCGAATTTAAGGGTTTTTGTTTCCAGGAAGAGAAAGTATGGGGAGACGAGGCTTTAGGTTTTCTTTTCTTAAAAAAATTACTTTGGGATTCTCTGACATTGTGATATTGTGGAAAGAAGGAAACATTTCACCTACTTTTTGGAATGTTCTGATATACGGCCCCACTGTGTAGCCTGTCAAATAATTTAGCGCTGTCAGCTGAGGCTATGGGTTCTTAGAGAGAATATCCAGGGCTGAAGTGAAAACTTTGTGGAAAAAGTGGGCCTGTTGTGAAAACTCCGTTCGGGGCCATGGGCGAACCGCCAACTTAACGTCATTTCGACAGGATCGTGGATCTATGATGGTTTGGATTTCAGGATTTGGTAGACCTAGCAGCAGTTGGCTTTTGAGAGGGAGAATAAGGAAATTATAGGTAGGAGTATCATTATGGGAGAGTTTTGTATTCAGGTATTTCAAAGGTACAGAATTAATGGGTTCTTCCAGTGATTCGCGGCTGAATGGTGGTTTAATTTGTTATAAACGGTGCGGGTGGTTCTCAAATGGGGGCCCCAGACGATAATGGAGAGGGTTTGCTAGCAATGGTACTGATGACTTTAACAGATATATAAGAGTGCAGATGAAAATGGTGATTGGTATTGATATTCTTATTTGTTAACAGAGACTGGCTCACATCGGATAAGGGGGGTCGCTCACCTTCGATGACTTTTAAAAAGTTCGCGATGGTCAGTTTCGTTTTAAATAGGGTCCCTGAAGTAATTTGATCAGAAATCATATTAAGCTCAGTTATGTTCTTCCTTCCTACTGAGTTTACTTCTAGGCTCCCAAGTTTTTCTTATTGGTATTCCCTACAAAACCCTAAATTGGTAAGCGTACGTTCCTGAAAATTTTAAAATGACGGGACACATAAAAGAAATCGCATGACGTTTAACTATTTGTTCTTTTAATCACATTCCACTCTATTCCAGCCACGGGTGACTATCAGGAGATTTGTTCCTGAAATGAGTTTTCATTTGAAACTTTTTTGTGGCTCTTTCCTCTTCGATGGGGTTTTTTTTCGATTTTTTGTTTGAATAAAGTTCACCTTCCGGAAATTCAAGGAGACGTTCCTGAAATCTTGGAGTTATATTCGTAATTTCTATTTGATTTTTGAGTGGGGTTGAAGTTTCTATGGGGGTAGAAATCATGTAAATGAAACGATTTTGATATTAACCGATTAAATTTGTTCACTGAACAGTGAAAATCTGAGCACGAATTCCTTCTTAAATTTTTCCCAGAACTTTTCCCATATATTACGGAGTCAATGAGTGCCAGCCCCAATTAAAAACTTCTAGAATTAATCAAGTTCTTAACATGCATGTACCCCATTTGTTCACGAACTAATGACTGCCCTATTATCCTGGTTTCCATCTCGTAGCGACTCACCTTGTTAATTCACTATCTCATTCCATTATGGTCTACTTCCCGTGGTACTCATCTTTGTTGTCCGGATAAAAGCTCCACCAACTTGAGAAATTATTTCCCATTAATTTCTTTGGATAAAATTTATTGTTCGTCAACAGGAGCATTACCGGTGAAATTCATAAGCTCCGCACCGGTATCCTGGCTGCTATCGTCCTTGCAGAATCAAAGGGTGCCCATTCCCTGAGCGTGGTGCGGAGACGAAGAATTCCAGACATTAACCTGTTTGGGTACAACTGAAATTTCAAGAAAAATACAAGGAGCAAACACAGAACCACGATGGGGGTGGTTGTTATCCAGAAGGAAAAAAAAATATGCACTTTCCGCAATTTAATTTGAGGTTTATTTAGATGAGGGCAGGGTTCGGTAAGTTGGTGGACGTGAAGTCTTAGAAAGGACAATTTAAGGTTATCTGGGAGTCTGGCGTATTTTTATTTCACTCCTAATTGCTTCTACAGTTTGCCCCAATCTACAGTTAATTGATGGTAGTCTGGTCTGGAATTTTCTTTAGATGGTGGTGTAAAGGGAAGGGAACGTAACGTCAACGCATAAAGAAATTATTTTTGGTGTCCTTTATAGGTGAGATTAGTTCACTCAGCATGGAATACCTGGGAGAGTAGAAAAGGGAAGGAACCTATTATTTGGTAAAATTGTAGCATAATTCACTATTCCTCTCCTTCATGACCAGCGCAGCTCTTGGATGGACTCAAAGTTGTATAGCGGACAAATTCCTTCACCACATATTACGTGTAGGGTCGAATAGAGAAACGGGAGGGGTGGGGGAGGGTGAAAATTATATGGAGAAATTAGGTCCGCGACGAAAATATTATGGTTCAAGGGTGAAAACTATTTTTATTCGGGATATTCGAGGAAACTCACAGTCCGGAGGATTCCCTCCTTTCTGCCCCCCCCCCTCCGCCCCCTCTCCCGTTTGGCCTCATTATGTGCAGGACAAGCAAATTGAATCAGAGGTAGGCGTGATTGGATTCAAAAGAGCCAAGACAAGAGAATTAACTTACTTAGCCCGGAGCGGTAGTTAGAAAAGCGGTTTATGCGTTGGTCCTTGAGCAAACACGTTAAGGTTTTCAAGGATATGGATGACCTCCTTATGAATTGTTTCATCATCTTTGAGGTATGAAATTGGCTTCCTGAATTTCCGATTTAGGTAGGATCACATCTCTGGCAAACAAGTTCCTCTAGTATCCTGAATGACAATTTTCCTTAGGGTTTTCCTTATCCGGGAAGGTGTTAATTTGGTAATTTAAGGGTCTGTATCTGCGTACCTTCTTTTAGTTTTCCCAAATAATATCATTTTTTGGCATGCCCCACTTCGGCATCCTTTTGGCTATTAGCAATGGGAATCCCGTTTGAAAAGTTCCGAAAATTTTTTAATCCTGCCTTGACTGAGTTTACAACTCGATTTGGATTTTGAATGTCAAACTTTCTTTCGGATTTCGTGACAAGGAATTAATCCGGCGTTAGTTAGGCGCATCTTTTTTCCAATTTCGTCTCACCGAGGGGAGTGGGTAACTTGAAGCAAACCTCGGAGAAATCGAATGTGATGTTCAAAGGATGATATTGTATGATATAAGAAGGCACCTAGTTGAAGAATAACCATCCTGGAACCAGAGATTTTGTCTTCGGCCTAGCCCCCTGAGACACCAACGTTGAGCGGGCAAATTGAGTCAATTCGAGTCTTTTCATGTATTTGCAACTTCGTCTACGACGATTCCGAAATCGGATAGACAAACAGATTGACGGTGTTGCGGAATAAGACGAAGGATGATACGAAGTGAGTTAGTCTGCGGAGAATTATGAAAGGGCTTCGGATCTCTTGATTGATAGAAACAGTAACAGAAATTTAGACTCTCATAGATCTTCCTCTAGTATATCAAAAAGATCGCGGGACCATGGGAAACGCTCTGGATACAATAAGGTCTGTAGCCTAGAATCCGAAGAAAGACAGATTCACCTATGAGGAATGGATTCGTTTTATTCCCTTCCTTCTGACAAGGAAAATAGACGCCTCCAGTCGAAGGGAGTTTGAAGTACCTCTAAAGAATCCTAAATTGTTTGCAACCTTACACTATTTGGATCTCTTCTTGGAGAACTTTTTCATAATTATGTTTCCAGACTGATATTGGAGGAGTAGCTCTTTGAGAGTATCGACATCCGAAAGAACCAGTTCAAGTAAAAGGAAATCACATCGGAAAATTACTCTGGTTGCGAAGGCAAGCGAGGATAGGAAGAAGCAGTTTGGAAAATCAATGTGCTCTTCAATGTCCAAAGTTGATGGATTGTCAAAACCAAATTATTGAGATATTATACGACTACCGGTTCTGAATCCTTTGGGCCTCCTACAAATACTGGAGAGAAGAGGGTTGTGTCTAGCTAAAACATCTCTGATGTGGAATTCGTCACGAGAAACACAGAACCTTTGGTTGCAGTTGCGCTTTGGCTTACTTCAGCACAATTCTCTCAACAACAGTAGTAAAGGTGAGGGCATAGGATGGAGAAGTTGTTCCAGACAGTCGTTGGTTACATTAGGCGGGCCAGAGCTTTCACTTAACAGAGGATTTGGTCCAAAAGTTCACGGTTCATAAGAAAAGCACGAAGCACGGGGTCAGAGGAGTTTCTCTGGATGAGGCATACTTAGTAGTTTCCCTGATTCTTCAACTTCGCTGGCAAGAGGTTATCGGACCTGGTAACGGATCACGCGTCACTCTTTCCAGTGCTGTGAGGATCCAATATCTTGCCAGAACTGCTCCTGGGGTGAGGTGAAGGATTTCTTGCCCAGAACATTCGCCTTGAATTAGGAATGTCTGAGTCCTCAGAGGTATCCCTTTCTTGGTCACTACCGCATATCTACATAGTATCAAAAGAATGTGATCAAAAGTAATGAGCTTCTTGGGCGTGCCAATTAACAAGGGAGATGAGGTTGAGCTTTCTTTGGCGTTCAGAAAAGATCAAAATGAGGAACTTTTTTCACAAGGCGGTTCAACATTTTCTTGGGCATTAAAGGCGGTGGTTTAACGAACTCGAACTTAAAAGAAAATCTGACGACGGTTTCAAAGAATAATAAGACTTGGGCTATATGAAGGGAGTTTTGAAGTACGGCGGTGTATAATATTTCCCACCCGAGTGCCATTCGTAGGGATACTACGATGAAACTCATGAATGTGTTCAATACCCCGTGCCCTAGTTTCAATAGTATCGTTCTTTACCAGACCCTTCTCTCTAGTCCAAAGTTCCGACTAGGTAGCCGAGCTACGCAGAAGAATAAGAGATGGAGGATGTCGTGATCGTCAAGCACGAAGAAAGGGTTCAATTAATATCGGTGGTCACGTCATTACTTCGAAGCTCTGGTTATCCAATACCTAGGATTGATGACTAATGTGGGATTCAGTTTCCTAAAAATAAAGCCACAGATATTTCGTTGTAGCATTGGTTCGTTGGTAAGCACACTAGCATATTCCAGGCGGAAATCTACGCAATAGACAGATGTGTCTTCTTTAATCTCCAAAGGAAGACTAGGGGCAGAACTTTGCTATTCTGACTGACAGCAAAGCGGCGATCAAGCCACTTAGGATCAACCAGGTGAACTCTAAACTGGTATGGGAATGCTTTGAGAGGCTCGCCCAATAAAGTATGGATACTCTGGATTCCAGGCCATGTTGGATTGGAAGGCAATGAGGCAGCGAACAAACTAGCCAAAAAGGGAGCAGGGACGCCCTTACCCGGGCCAGAATCCTCCTGTGGATCGGAAACGGGTCCATGGTTATATCATTAAAAAATGAAGAGGAACGGCTGAGGAAACAATACTGAACGAGTCTACCAGGAATGGAACAATCCAGGGAGCTTACTATAGGATAAGCGCACAAAGGACTGTTTAAACCTCACCAAGAAGAACCTCGGAATCATAATGAGAATTCACACTATTCTCTGTCGGCTGAAATATCACCAAGCGAAGCTAGGGATATCTACGAGCACTGCCTGCAGGTTCTGTGCGGAGTGTTTATACACGTTCAGGGACAGTGTCTGGCACATGTGAAAAATAGGTCCAGGCATCTGGGAGAACACTTAATACCAGATGCAAAGTTGAAAGATTTCGAAGTAGGCTTGCTTGAGACACTATAGTTAACAGATTCACTATTGCCAGTAAAAAGGACACAACAGTTCATTAAGAACGAAGTGTGACTTCCCCTTGACCGTTTGCCATAATGGGAATACAAGCCTGCAGTCATGGACAGTTCGGTTCAAATTAATATACTCTCCCTCTTGCTTTGGATGTGGTAGTACACTTCAAACATTTAGATAACATCATGTTACAGTCCCTGCAATTTGGCTGGAAATGCCGAGGTCAGAGACCACTTACGAATCCGCAATGGAGATTGCTATCATTAGTGAACCGTACAGAAAACTTGACGGTGATGCATGGGTCACAGATTCCACTGGTGGAGTGGCGATATAGGCGCGTGGTTGTCAAGCCATAGAATATAGCATGGATCAGGCCGCTAATCTGTATTCGTATAAAGTTGCTACCCCCAAACGAGCCTCGCACTGTCTGAGTTAGAAGACCTCTCAGACGATCTTCTTCGCGACGCAAAGGGACAGGTTTAGTTGATGACTTTAATGCGTGGGTCATCAAGGGGGTTGCAAAGAGACTAACACAAAGAGCGATCCTTATTGGAAGCATTCGTCCAGTTCGATATAGTTCTGGCCAACGAAGCTGATGTAAATACTGATCGGAAAGAGGGGATCTGGTTCAATTGTAGACCGACTTTGGCCAGCCCTGTGGTGGAATGTGATATATCGTGGCAAGTTAGCGAGGACTTCACGGACAGCAGCTTATCAATTTTGAATTAGGGACGAAGTCACAATTCCAAAGAACACCAGGATGGTCTGCAAAAGCGATGGATGGGTAAATATTCATGGACGTGTCGTTAGACCTGACTAGCAAAACACATTACCCCCCCCCCCCCCCCCCCCCCCCCGGATAGAGCCCTCTATGTGACACAAAGCATCTTACAAGCGTGCGACCCATCATTGCCTAGGACATGCTCATTCCCCACTAGAAGATCCAATTATTGGGGGATAGTGAATTTGCCTGTTTTCGATTGATTTGTCAAAGAGCCAGAAGAACGGCTCAAAGGGCAATAGGTAGGATCGATCAAGGGCAAAAGGGGCATGCCTATAGGGCAGCCCGCAAGAACCTCCAGCGAAGTAAGAGAGAATGTTTTATGAAGCTCTGTTTGGAAGCGGACATAAATAAAATTATGAAATGACGATTCAGAGGCCATTCATCTCTGCAGATTGCGTGCTCTATTCCCTTATTGAAAATAATCTAGGGGTTATTTTTCCAGCAAGAAGGGGGTATTGACACCTTCCAGCGACCCTTAAATATGACGCCGATTCCGTCAGCCACCAGGGACGAGCTGATGGAGATCTGCAGTGGAATAGGCGACAGCAGAACCAAGAGTCTGGACGGCATACCGAATAAGGCCCTCAAACTCGCTGTTAAATGTAGACCCGATATGTTCGCGCAGCTGTTCGGAACGTGCATGTACATACCATGGAAGTGGCAACAGCTGGTGCTGCTGCCTAAGGCTGCAAACCGCTAGGGGAACCATCCTCCTATAGACCCATATGTCTTCCAGACACTATGGGCAAAATGTTGGAGCGGGAGAGTCAAGGGGGCGTTTCAGAGAGGCAGTATGTGTCCCGTAAAGCCAGATCAACCATTGATGCCATCAAAGTGGTTACTGGCTTGGCCGAAAATGCAATTCACGGAACGGGTTATACCAAAAAATATTGTTTGGTGGTGACCCTGGATGTGAGGAATGCATTCAACTCGGCCAATTGGAACCTTATAGGAAAGTTTCTGGCGACGATTGGTGTTCCCACCTACCTCGCGACTATTATCGATAGCTACGTGCAAGAGCGAACATTCTGGTATAATATGGATTATGGACCCAAGGCGCACATTGTCTCTGCGGTTGTCCCACAGGGCTCTGCACTGCGCCCATTACTGTGGAACATCATGTATAATGATGTCCTTAATCTTCCGGTTTCCAAGGAGGCCACGATGGTAGGTTACGCCGAAGATATAGCACTGGTTGTGGTCGCAAAGCGCCTCGAGGTTGCTAAGTTGTAATCAATCGAAGCAATCAGTGCTGTTAAGGCTTGGTTAGAGAGTGCTGGACTTGCACTCGCGGAGGAAAAAGAGAAGCGGTCCCCATCATCAAGCGCCGCAAGAGAAATTACCTCTGCATTAGAATTGGGAATCGTATTATCACTTTCAAGCCAACCATCAAATACTTGGGGGTGATGATAGACGAAAACCTCAGTTTTAAGCGGCACGTAAAGCATACTTACGAAAAAGCATCCACTACGAGTATGACTCTGGCAAGGATGATGCCGAACGTACCATAGGAGGACCGCGACATATTTGCAGGCTACTCATGGCCAAGGTGGTGAGTTCTATCATGTTGTATGCAGTCCCAGTTTGGGGAAAAGCGCTGCATGTTTTAGGCAATGGACATAAACTGAGTACGGTTTACAGAAGAACAGCCTTAAGGGTGTGTTCCCTCTTCACGACCGTCTCAGATGAGTCTGCATTCGTCACTTTGGGAATGATTCCGATTGACGTCCTGGCTACCGAAATGATGAATATTTATAACATCAGGTCCATCTCTCCCTTATCGCAGGTAACAAAAACTGAAAGGGAGAGATCCATAAGCAGATGGCAACAGCGATGGGACCAGTTGAAAAAGGGTCATGGGACCTACAGGTTGACCCTTTCTGTCGAAGAGTGGCTGCAGAGAAAGTATGGGGAGATCAATTACAATTTCACCCAGTTTCTCACCGACCATGGAGGATACCGTCAATACCAGTACAGGTTTAAATTGGACACCTCATTTAATTGTCCAAACTGCGAGGACTCAGCGTACGTATTCTTCCAATGTCCTGGGTTCGCGGAAGAAATTAGGAACCTAGAGGAAACTCTAGGTGAAGTGCTATCACCGGAAATGCCAGGATGACTGGGATGCGATCAATTCCATGATCGCAGTAATCCAAGATAAACTGCGAAAAGCAGAAGAAGAGAGGAAGGCGCGGCTACGCACTGCGTGGGCAGATGGAAGGAGACCTAGCTAAAGTAAGGTAACTCCACCCGGTGATGTAATAATTAAAGTTGATTCCACGGTGTAGGGGGGAGTCGGGTGTGGTTTTAGTGGGTAAAAATCCCACACTCTGGTGTGCCCAGGCGAGAGTCTTTTGAAGATGTCCACCTCCTTAAAAAAAGACAGACAGACAGACAGACAGACCAGATAGACGGACACAAAACCTGAAAAAGGTAGAAAAGGATGCTCTAAGGAGCTGAAATCCTTGCGGGGCTATCGAGTGTTATATCTGATATTGGATCAAATTTGGTTGGAATTAGTAACGAAATCATCTTTCCCACATTCTCTTCTCGCAAATCATCTCTCTGTTGAGCAAGGATCATCTGTTATGGCTAATGAATTCGCCTTTTTTCCATTTTTCTCGCATCCCTAATGAATTCACCATTATACGCACATAATTCCACTAGACTTTCGCTATAGGAATGGCAACGATAATCATTTTGATAGCTTAGCAAAACAAAAGGGGTTCCAAGGATTTCTGCGAAGAGGAAACCTTCCCTGATTATGGTGGTTTGGACTGAACTTGCTGAAGTTTGCATTAACATATACATACAAGGGAGGATGATGCTAGTCTCGGATCCACTGTTTACTTGGAAATCCCCATTGTCTCATACGCCAGTGACCCAGATTTACTTCAGTGAAAGAGTAACGATATCAAACACGCGACCCATATACACCAGCAGATTCCAGGAGATAGAGGTGGAGGCATATCCTTTCTGGGGAGAACGCGCTTATCAATAACATACCCGTCGGTGATATTTGTTAATAAATTGATGTTCTGCGAAAGATATACACATGTATCTATCTGGACGTATGTATCAGAAGACGTCAGTGTAGCGTTAACGTTGTCTTGTTGCCTTGCTGCAAGGATTCAGTCTGTTATTCTCAATTGTGTTATCGGCTTCTTGTTATATTGTTCTGGCATTTACACAGATTCTTATTATATTGATACAAATGTGGTGTATCGAGTATTGTATTACCGTTTTTGCGTCTTCCGTCAACCTCCATTATCCCACTCCCTAGTTATTTGCTCCTTCCTGTTTCCTGTTTCGTTCGTCCTGGAATTGTTGGTGTCCTTATTCAGATACTTTCACAAACTTCCCCATATGTGTATGTTAATATCTTCACAGACAATGACACGTGAATTGATATCGTGAAATCTTTGCTAAGTTTAGATACGACTTTTCCAGGATATTTTATTGTTGCTGAATGGATTTTCTCGTTATGTAATGCGGAAAGGAGGAGTTGGGAAAATGGGAGTGCTAGGCTAACTGCCATTTGTTCTATTGTTTTAAATGTGAATTTAATTAGGATCGAAATAAAGGGGAGGAAAACGACAGATTTTGGTGTATCCTTGGCTAATTGTAAGTAATTGGTTAATATGTTGTTCGCAGGAAATAACTGGATGTTGGTCTCATTTGGGGAGCGTGTCTAGGAGCAGTAAAAGGGGTCGAAGTAGCAAGTCCTGAATCACGTACTGAGGTTCAGATTTCATTGAATTCAAGTGGGTAAGGCGAGTTCATTGAAGTCGTGCCAATTATTCCACTGTCTCCTTCAACTTAAGCCTATATTTTGGCTATATAGCGCTCTTAAATCTAAATCGTCCTTAGCTGTAGATTCATGAATCTTCTCCATATCCTCAAGCAATATTCCAAATTGTTTAACACAATTTATGTGCTCAGTGAGTTAGCTATCTGCAACGTAGGCATCCATTGAGCTTTCGTCCTTTGAAGCTCGGAGCTAAGGCAAGAAACCAAGGTCTGAACAGTGACGTGATTGAAGTCATCCCATAAAAAATTGAACGAGCAACCGCTTGAGTGTAGTAAAATGTCTATAAAGCCTTTTACACTAGAACGGCACTTACAACCCATGACTGTATAGTATAGCATTATAATTTCATATCATGTCATAAAATCTCTTCATCACACATATGGCAGCATCCAGAGCAGTTCCTCTGTCGACTCTGGCCAGGACAAAGACGATAACTAGAAGCCTCCCATGTTCGTATCATATATATCGCATGAATTGTGAAAAAGGATGCATTACAAAAAAATTCCAAACTGTTGTCATGCTATTTGCTGTTGTTGTTGTTGTTGTTGCGAAACCGTTTCCCAAAAAAGTATCTTTTTGTAATCCTGAAAGATTTAAAACGATACCGAGAATAATGCCACACTGTCTGCGTAACAATTTAGTCTGTCGTGATTTTTTTTTTCCTGGTGGTGGGGACACATCCCCAGGATTGAGCTCGTTCAAAATCTTATTTTTCTCTTTTCCCGGTTATAAACTTTATCCCTTTTATTATATTTGATCTACGGTACCGTGCATACGTGGGGTATCAGATACGAATGATATAGTAGAGAAAAAAGTGAGTGATATCTGCATGCTTGTGATGTGTTATTAATAATTTTTTCGGGAAGGGCGTGTTATTGTTATGTGTTGAATGGCTGGGGGAGATTGCGTAAGGGAGGGGGTAGTCAGTCTCAATTGTGGGGATATACGAACCACGCGTTAAACTTGACAAATAACCATGGTAGTGACGATTGAGGTTAACTAGATGAGTTGGAAAAAGAGATGATTGCCTCATATTACTCTTAACTAAATAATAACCACATTTATCCTCTCTCATTTTCCGACTCAGTGGAAAGCTTGCATTTAGTGCCTACGACCAAGTTAGCCAGGAAGAAAAGTACTGTAACTCTCAACTTGGGAGAAACTGGAAATCCGACTACGGCTGGCCCGTCCGTGGTATTAAAGCTCAAATCTACCCGCTAACGGAAGAGGAAGTCTCGGCAGAAGGGGACTTCGGCCACTAAGGAGGGGGGATTACAGACTCAATTGTGTCCGTCAGAATCTTCTCCTTCACCCTAACCGGGACGAGTGGAAGAAAGGGAGGCTGGTGCCGTGGACGCTACAGGTTTAACGCTGGTATGTGGAAATGGATCCAAGCGGCATGACACCGTGAACCTGGAAAGACCCCAAGCCGGCGGTAGAAGAGGACACTGCGAAGGAAGATGAAGCACCTTGGAAATGAGGACATGGACATTGTTGAAACCACTAGGGGCGGTAATGTCCAGAGAAATCGGACGCAAGGAAGTGGAATTTCTGGCGAAAGGTGGAGATAAACTGATAACCCCGGTGCAATCCTCATGCGGTGTGCTCAATCTGAATGAAGCTGGTCCCTCCCATATGAATACGGACACGAAGGCGGGAAGGAAGAGGACGTATGTGAGTTTCCTCCAAGGATGGCAAAATATCAGAGGGACAATTTACCATTCTGCGGGAATGCCTGTGGAAAAAATTCTGGACCCTGGAATGAAGCCAAGATTTGACAATCAAGGTTTTCGCGATGGGCTTCTCCATTCGGAGGGTACTGACGAGGCTGCCTTAAAGTGGTTCCAGCAGGCAATCGTGGCTTTGAGTTCCGGTGGTCGGCCCAAGTTCTCTATGGTGAACACTGAGCTACTTAGGACAGAACATGTTGGATGTTGATTACCGGGCCCTCGAAGAAAGACGACATCATCTGCATGCTTGCTGAACAGAACCCGGGCGTGAAATTCGGACACAGGAGGGTAAAGTTCATGACTACCCGGAAGGAAAAATTTACAAACGTGGAGGGTTTCAACTTGGTATTCGAACTGGACCAAAAGAGTCTGAATGTGCTCAGGGGAAGTCACCATATGGTGATCCACTTTCTCCTCGATAGACTGAAATTCAGTCATATCAGAAAACTTTAGACCATCATCTCCATTTTGAGAACGAAGAACAATGATTGTCTTCGACTCACACAATATAGAGAAAATTGCAGCATCTTCGGTGCGCTGTCCTACAATGGAGGTGCGCACGGAGGATAGTGCATACAGTGGCGGAACCCCCATATGGGGGTTCGCACTGGTGAAGGGACTACAGAGTGAATCCTACCTGCTAGTAACTTCTCCTACACCTTTTACGGAACAGGCGGAAGAAAGGGAAGCCAGAGGACGTGAACGAAACTGACTTGATACCAGTTTGAGCGTTCGAATCTATGCAAACCGAACACTGCAAACCAGTCGAAGTGCTAAGTGGAAAACAGACGAATGCTTTGCAGGATGAGATTTTTCATGGATGAGAACATAGGAACTGCAGTACCTACAAGTGCGGCTTTTCTCAGAGAAATCAAACACGAGGGGATCGAGTCGCTAGCGGTTTGGTGTGGGTGAAACCCCGTCACACGCGGAATGGGCCATACGTTTTCTAAAATACATTACACTAAGTTTTAAGTCGAAAAACATAAAGATTGGTCAAATCAACCTGCAGCATGCCAAAGTCTCTCCTATCAATTGGCAGCGAGGCTGACAAAGCTGCAGCACAGTCCCTACATTTGGGTGCAAGAGCCATGGGCCAGTAAAGGGGGCCAGCATCTTCTACAATGAAAGATCCATTAGACCGAGAACTTGTGTCCTGACATCAAGACGGTTAGAGACAACCATGTTGAGACAGTTCTGTTCCCAGAACTTAGTTACGGTCATCTTACAATATCAGATAAATAGCGAGAGAAGAAAACATCATAGTTGCCTCCGTTTATTTACCCTATGATTCTTTGTATCCTCTACTGACGCAAGGGGATCTGGTACAGTATGCAGAATTAAGTGGTCTCGAAGTCTTAATAGATTGCGGTGCGAAAGCTTAGCATATTTGTTGGGGCAGTAGCAAATGCAATCCAGAGGGAGAGAAGCTATTTGATTTCATCACTTCGGCTAGTCTTATGACTGCAAACGTAGGGTGCGCCCCTATCTGAGACCGAGAAGAAGCGAAATAATTGACTTAACAATCTGTACCTCAAAAGCGTTAACGTTGATTACACACTGGCGGTGCTAGACGAGGTCCCACTGTCAGATCAACGATACCCAGAATTCAATATGACTATTACGAGCGAACAGTCTGCAGTACAAAGACGGAACCCTAAAAAAACGGATTGGACAACTTCAATCAACTTCTTGGCAATAAAGTACAGTTCTCTAGGCAAGTAAGGACACCTTTGGCGCTGGAAGATGGATTGGAAATTCTGAACTGCACACCTTTAGAGTGCTATGAAGAGGCTTGTCTTATGTCCCGAGGTCAAGGCAGTAAAAAAGTTCCTTTGTGGAGCCGGAAACTGCAAAAACTCAGGAAATGGATCTGGCGACTTCTGAACCGTGATTGCAAAAGAACTCACAGCGTGAATATAACAGGCTCGTTAGGTGTACGAAACGAGACTCCTTTAAAACGTACTGTGAGGAACTGGAAAGCGAAAGAGAGACTTCAAGGTTGCGCAGAGTCCTTAAAAGGAATGAGTCGGCCAAGTTGGACTCTCTTAGAAAACCCGACTTTGCTTCGGAAGTCCCAGAGGAATGCGTGGCGGGATATACGGAAGCCTTTCACACTGACGGCTCAAAAACAGAACAGAGTTCTATCTTTCGAATAAAGTGAGAAGTGGGCTTTTTCTTTGGGACAATATGCAATGGTTTTTCAAGCCGAAGTTTATCCGATCCTATGGGCGGCAAACTGGATGACTGACCAGCTGTTGAAGGGCAAACACATCGCAATCTGCAGTGATAGCCAGGTTGCATTGAGGGCGTTGAGTAGTCATTTGATCACTTCGTAAATCGTTCAGGAATGCAGAAACCGTTTGAGCTCTATCTCTAGATTCAATGTGGTAGAACTACTCTGGGTACCTGGTTACTCTGGCGTAGAGGGAAATGAAATCTCGGATGCTTTAGCGAAAGAGGCGTCAATCTCCCCCATGCTGAGACCGGAATCGGTAATTGGAGTATCACTAGCATTCGCTAAGTCAGTCTTCAAAAACTGGGAACAAGCTTCCCACAATGACAGGTGGAAGAGTCCAAATGCTGCCAGTACCGGACATGCGTACGGCAAAGTTTATCCTATCGAAAAGCAGGAGGACTTGCAGAAGTGTTGTGGGCATTCTGACAGGCCATAATTCACTAGCTGGGCATATGTTCAGAATAGGAATTATTCAAAATGATACGTGTTCCTCCTGTAATGGGGAAGCGGAATCCACGGAACATTTCCTATGTGAATGCCCCGCCTATGGACGCGTCAGGCATCAGATCTTTGGTGCCGATGTTCCGCAGTTGCGACGGATGGCGTCACTTCCATTAACAGAAATTCTGCGATACGTTAACGAATCTGGAATATTCCGTTAGATGGGGGTGGCGAGTACAATGGGCCAACACGGCCTAAGTGCTCAGAAGCTTAGTTTCTCCCCTACCACACACACAGAATTTTTTTTATTGCAGGATGCGTTCTAGAACACTTGGCCGAAACATGGCCGATTTTTTAAGGCTCCATTGAGAGTTTCAACTCCTGGTATTTTTGCAGTTTTCATCATTGGATAAATAGTTGAATTACTTAGGAGACGACCTTAACGTGAATTTGTATTTCCTAAATTTTTAAATTTTGTCGAGCACGCTTGATAGCTGAGGAATAAGGCGAACAAGTAGCTTGCAGAAAAGTCCAAAATATAGGTACAGACTGCTGCTTTAAAAATGAAACTGGGCTAAACGGGTTCGGACAGACAAGGCAATGTTACTGGATGGCAAGGATTCTTGTTTCGACTCACACCTCCCAGTTGATAGACCCGGATAACCAGTAATCAACCTGGTGGTGAACTAACGTGAACGGCGACAACGACAATGACTTGGCATGACATTGACTTATGATTTGAAGAACGATTTGAAAGAGGCTGTACATGAGCTGACAGCTGTGGCACTTTGTTACCTTAGTACGCGAGAGTAACCTCTCGTGAAAGCACCTTTCAGGTTGGTGTTAGAGCTGCCTCCGTCCCGATAATAACCTTGGCAGGCCTGCAAGTACGTTCAAAGCTATGACAACATTAAGTTGGCAGTGGAGGCTCAGTTGAGATGGACTTCTGACTAGCGGCTGATACCGGCTCTGAACACAAGCTCTCATAAGGATTTTTGTCAACCCACGCTGACCTCTCTACTCGCATAGACAATCACGGGGATTATTTAAGACGGCCTCACTTTTCAGTGGGGATAGCGGCTTGAAGCTTCGACTTAAATTAAAATGGCTACAACAAACACGACGACACAGCTGACAATAGATGAAATTTTTAAAAGGAGCAGCAATACACCATGCTCGATGCTTTTCTAAAACTCCTTGCAAGAAGCGCTAAGTTACAATGGTCACCTACTAAAAAAGTAGAAATGTCCCAAAAGTGAAGGCGACCCTAAGTCAAATATGGAGTGATACAGTAGGGGCTAAGTGTCCTGGCGATGAAAAAAGAGAGACGCCATCCAATTCGAGTTCGAAAAATGGCCACGAGAAAAAATGGCAAACTTCGGGCTGCGTGACACCCCTTTGTCGGTGACAAACTCTCCGATCGGTCCGAAATGTAAGTCATCTCTCCGGAGAGGATAGACCTCATCCGAAAGACAATAGCAGAGGCAGAAAGGCTACTCAAGAAGTGCGGAGTGGTCCTACGGAAAATGAAGGCTGCTGCAATCGTCCAGCGAAGTATCTCGATGGATATCAAAAACGGCATAATGGAGATGGAAGAACTGCTGGACCTTATTGGACACCAGCGAAACAATTGAATGACAGCCGAAGAGGAGCTGAGGAAAAAGCACATCGCTAGTGCAGCCTCCAGTTGCGCAAAACCATGTGTCCTCAGGTCGTCAGAGAGGAAACAAAGAAAAAATATAGCAAAGGCTTGCAAGAGGCAGGAGAGAAGCAATTTGTGTTACAAGTATGACGAACCCGGGCACAAAGCGAAAGCTTGTGATTCCACAAAGTGCTGCAACCTTTGTAAGAAACGTGGTCTACAAAGAGATGTGTCTCACGTTGCCAGGTCTTCAAAAAAGAGTTACAGAAAGCGAGAAGTCAAGCATCATGATCCATGTCCTCTAAGCAAATATGCATAGGAGTGCAACTGTTCACGACCTGATTGGGCACATGGAGAGGAGAAAGGAGAGTTGATTTGTTGCTTTCCAGCGAACAGTACCGGGATAGGAGCTTACCATCGTGGTATGGCGGTATATTTGGCACTACTGCCATCTGGGTGGGTGACACGATTAACTTGTGAGTGCGAAGGGTCGAAGGGACCGCTTCGTTTGGGTCTGATGTACGGAAGTGGCATTTTTGAGTGTATTCCTCAACCCGAACAAATCTGCTTGTATAGATAACGGAAGAGGCTCGCCGTCTTGGATGACGAGATTAGAAATACGGAAGAAAGAATTTTGGTCGGAGGAGACTTTAACCCAGATCACTCGAATGGGGCATGCCACAACTAGATTTCTGAGGCTGAGATACCGGCAGCACTCACATTCAGACAACCCTACGAAGGAACTGCTTCAGACTTCCGTGGATTGCTCAGCACGCAAGGGGCCAAGACTTGGTGACGCTTAGAACTGCATAGTATCAGAGTGGGAAAAAGGAACTCCGCCAGAAAATCAACAGGCAGAAGGTGCGATGCTGGCAGGGAATAATCAACCATGGGGCCTCGTGTATAAGCTGGTTTCCAAAAAACTTGATGCCCATCAGTCGTCCTATTCTATGGAAGGAGCAAACATGGAAGAAACCGTGCAAATCCTTTTCCATGTCCATCCCATCCGAACTAACGCTGTCGATGAAGGAGTTGGAACTGAGGAATATGCACTCTCATTCCAAAAGAACTAGAGGAGGCCGTGCTGTCCATGAAGGAAAGGAAAAAAGACAAGCCTTGCTTCTTTGCGCATTCAACACATGCTTGATAGCGGCTGATTTTCCCTCCCGCTGGAAAGTTATGAAATTTGTGCTGATAAGCAAGGACAGTACGACTTATAGGCACCGTTAGGGTATAGTCCGCTCAGCATGTTGGGCAAGGTGGGGAAGCTGCTTGAGGAAATCATCAAGCCACGACTGACTGACAAAATATGTGCTGAGGGAAACTACTCATCAACACAATGTGGTTTTAGAGCGGGGCGATCCAGAATTGATGCCATTGAGGAGGTGGTCTAAGCGGTAAAACTGACTGAGACATATATTCGTCACTGTTGGTGAGTGGTACTCCTTGTGATTCTTGACGTAAGAAACGCCTCTGATTCTGCCAGGCTTTGAGACATGCTTGATGCACTGGAAAATCGTTTCCATACTCCTGGCTCCCTATTGCGGTTGTTGAGGAACTAGTTAAAGGACAGTGCCCTACTCAACGAGACTCGGACCGAAAGAACAGCGCAGAATGAAGGTCACATCGGGGGCGGCTCAGCGATCTATCTTTGGTCCAGATCTTTGGACCGCTTTATATGATAGCCTTCTACGACTCGAGACACCTGATGAATCGCATTTTGTCGAATATGCGGACGATGTCGCGCGGTTGAACAGGCTTAGCGCACATTGGGAATGGTGGTGGAGCGAGCAAGCAGATGGATGACTGAGCATGGATTCTGCTTAGCTCTGGAGAATATTGAAGTCATTGTGCTGACCAAGGAAGGGGGATTCCACAGTCCTCCCTAGTCAGGTAGGTGAAATTATGGTTTTGTTGTTGCCGGCGACTACGTCGGAGGTCCTTGCTGATGAAGTAGCCTAAATAACGGCGAAATCTATGAGCGATAGCATGACCGTCAGGTTGTGGATAAAATCGGGCTCAATAGGTTACGGTGGTTGGGTCAGTTAATCTGTATGGATGAGAATGATCCAGACCGAAAAGTCTATAGGAGCAATATCTATGGTTGGAAGAGACCGTGGCGCAAAATTGGGATGTCTGGAGTTCCTTATTAAGGTAGGCCTATACAGTTGTTTAGATATGTAGCGGGTCTATCAAAGTCGCTGTTTCGTTGTACATCGAGGAAGCGCTTTGTCACTACTCCTTTTTCTTCTCGTTGTGGACCCTGTCACATGGGACATCTGACGTCCAGCGCCCTATACTCTGCATCAGCGTAACTTGGATGAAATGGCGTTCCACAATTGATGTTCTTTGTGATCGACGAATCAACGAAAGTCTCAAAATTTACCGCAGTGTGGTTCGGTAAATGCATTGACTGGCAGTTCGCGACAATAAAGACCAAGGCTACGTATTGAATTAGTGAGGCAACATACCACGATCACATCCGAAATGAGGATATCCGCTGTCGATATAGGGTAGTACCGGTCGTGGAAAAATCGTGAGAAAAGTTTCTTTGATGGCACGGTCATACCATTCATGCTGATGAGTATCAATTTGCCAAAATTGGTCTGAACATGGAACTCAATGGGAAACGACCGGAACAACGATGGCTTCTTACGATGGATGGTTATTTGAGAGCGTCGTGACTCCTTACAGATCAAGCCTTTTGACCAAGCAACATAGCACAGATCAAGATGACCGGACCGTATGTGACATTGGCTGAAGAAGAGGATGAAGGAGAAAAATATCTGCGTTTTTGTGTGTTTGGTGAAAAGGATATGGGTTCCTTTGGGAAACGAGATTTCTTCACTAAGTAGACCTGGTACGGGCATATTTTCAAATTTAGTTTTAAGATTTGACGCTCTTGCCGTTCTTTATGGTTATGGTTGCTGGCCGACTGTGATGGGTAATGAAAGGCGCTTCGCGGTAATACAGAGGAAGTTGTTGTAGAGTTGTAGAATAATTTTCAAATATACAATTTTTATGGAATCTGTCTCATTATCTAATTGTCTAACCTGGTATGTCAAATGAGCATTGACATTTACCATTTTTTCCGAGAAGGAAGGAAGCTAGGGGTTGAGCGTGAAGGAAGTGACGATGCACTTCTTGCTTAAACATCTGTATGTTGTAGTCAGACGGGAAGACAGAAGATGGTAGTCTGTTCCACATTCGTATAGTTCGAGATAAAAAGGATTCGTAATACTCGTATTTCACGGTGCAATTAGCATCGACTGTTTGAATATGGGGATACAATGCTTCGGATGTTAATACCCAGAATGTTGACTGAGGGTGAGTTGGGAATATTCTTACCATCAACAGGAGTAGATTGTGAGGGGGGGGGGGCATAGTTTATTCGAAATGAGGCAGCACTGGGTCTTAGGAGCATTGAACTGAAAACGATTTGCTCTGTCCTAAGCAATAATAGAAGATATGACTTCATTCAATGACTCAAATATGCGTTCCCGGTTGACAGGCAATGTATCATACTTCGATGAGAGTCAGCCAGCGAATGAAACGAATACGCGAAGTCAAGGGTGCTCTCATCAACACAGCTCTGGATTGCATTGAAAGTGCTACTTACGTGGTCGTTAATGAAGAGGGTGGGTGACAGAACAGTACCCTTGAGGTACCCCGGCATTTTGGGTATGAAGTTCTGATTCAACATCGTCCAATATAACTCCAATGGAAGGACCATTGAGGAAACTTTCAATCCGTTTGACGAGCTTGACATTAAGACCAAATGTGTGAAGTTAGGCCAGGAGGACAGGGTGCCATATTCTGTCAGAAGCCTTCGAAATTTCAAAGGCAACAACTTTGGCCTCGACGTGATTATGAAGAGAATGATTCCATGATCCATGATACAGAATTTCTGCGACTATGCCAAACTGTCAATCAACCAGAATATCCGCGAAAAGTCAAGCACCATGATCCACATCCTGCAAGCAAATATTCATAGGAGTGCAAATGCTCACGACCTGTGTGAGTGGTGCAAGAAAGAAGAGTTGACTTGTTGTTTCTTAGCAAACAGTATCGATGCCGATATATCTCGCACTGCTGCCATTTTGCGAGTGTGGGCCCATGGTTGCTTGGGTTTGTTGCGTGGAAGTGATGTTTTTCAGCGTTTACCTGACACTGAACCAATGTATACAGGACGGGATTAGAAACACGGAAGGAAGAATTTTAGTCGGAGTATCCGAGTCGTATGGTCTCCCAAGTGTATTCCAAGTGGAAGAACTGGCGATACTGGCGGTCTGTCGATGGCTGGTGCATGATCCGAGCTCCAAGCGTAACATTCCCATAATCACCAGCAGCCAAGCGGCCACTAAGGCCGTACACCCAGCGACGACATCCCCCAGGTTGATGGGGCAGTGCAGAAATACGCTGGATAGTCTGGGCGGCACGCTTACGATCACCGTCCTCTGCGTTCCCGCTCATAGGACGTAGAGGAAAATGAGCGGGCTAACGGATTGGCCAGAAAGGGGCTCTGCTTTTGGCAGTCTTTCGGCGAGTGCAGTCGGCTTTTCGCTGGCGATTGTCAAGGGCAGAATTTACTCGTACTACTTAGCAGTCGCGGGCCTTAGATGGTAATGGCTTACCACCTGTGGTAAATCAAGGAGGATTTGCCTGGCTTATAATAAAAGCTTATCATGAGAACTCCTGTGCCAAACGTGTGCAAATACGTACAAGATTACGGTAGTCTGGGTGAGGCACAGGCCCATTAGGAAACCCTCAGTTACCTCCTTTGCGACTGCCCAGTTCTGGCTAGGGTCAGGCTGCGGACACTTGGTAAACCATTCTTTGGGGACCTCAGAGAAATTTCTAGCTGGAAGGTGGGAGAGATGCATTCCTTCGTCAAAGCTACGAGGAGGCTCTAAAGACCGGAGCCGGCTGAACTCTGCCTCCCAGCTCTCGTCACAGAAGTGACGTCTTAGGAGTTTTGTGGCAATAAAACAGAACACCACAGCGCTAATTGAACACTTGGGGGCGGCAACTGATACTTACCTGCCTACCCATGTCGCAGAGATCTGCTTAATTTTCTTTCTTCAGCGCTCGCGGTGCCGCCCTTTATGGCTCCTTTTACTGGCCGAATATAAAAGACAGTGAATGGCACTAGGTCAGGGAGACATTTTTAATGGTATGGTCGGGTAATTCGCGCTAATAAAAACTTTCTGGCCTGAACGTTGAAGTCAATGGGAAACGACCAAAACGTCGACCAAATCAACAATGCTAGAAGGTGATTGGAAAGATTGTCGACACCACGCGGCCCAAGCACATGGTTGAGAAAAATACCTCGTTCGGTCAAGATGATCCTGCTACGGAACAGGTCAGAAGCTAAAGAAGAAGAAGGCATGAGTGTCCAAAGTACGAAGAGCTTGAATTATCCTTCCAAATTGGCTGGTGGGTGGTACTTAGGTTCGGATGAAATGGACCATTTGCAATTTGTCTTTTTTTGAAAAGGTAATCTAGCCCTGCTCTAGTAAATGACAATAGTCAACCTGTTTTGCGAAACTCAGTTGATTATGAGTTTTCCCAAACATTGTGTTTGTAACACCTGGTGGGAAGTATGAGTAAAATAATGGACCGGGGATAAGCTATCTGACAGTTGTACCCTTGTCATCCCGTGTTGGTGAGAACTTGGCCTCATCCCCAAAGGTCCTTTCGATAAAGTTAATTGTTAACGAAAAGTTCATATCCTTCCTTAATATGTCATAGACCACGCTGCAAATTCTAGGGACGGAAATGATGACGCCCGTCTATTTTGGATCTTGAAATAGGCACTTCTCGCATAAACTTCAACTTCACATACAAATATTTCTCAAATATTTATCAGGATAAATTGTACATTCTATTTGAGGATAAGGCAATGAGAAAATACTAAAAATAACAGGAAAGTAGGATCTTCATTTGAGAAACAATGACAGTATCTGTGCCTAATTGGCTTGACACATCTGGTATCTGTGCTGGTAGGTTTTGATTGGAAGCTGAAAGGTGCTGGGAGTAGGACACATTACGAAATCCTGACGATTCAATTGCTGGCTATCTTACCGACTGAAATCCATCCAGGAAGAACGACTAATAGGCCGCCTTAGAAGTACATGGCCGCGGAATAGGAAAGCAAAAGTACAAACGAAGATGTCACAAATATGGAGAAAAAGTAGCGGAGACGGGAGGTAGATGCGCTATTCCCCCATGCCGCGGTTTGCGTGTGTTTTATTATGATGATGCCAAAGCTCGGGGGATTCCCCTTTGATACTATAAAGCTACAGCACAGCCTTGGCGAGAAAGAAAGAAGTTGGGGGAGGAATGAGCGTGAAGGAAGTGGCGATGCACTCCTTGCCTAAACATTTGTATGTTGTAGTGAGATGGGATGACAGAAGCTGGTAGTCTGTTCCACATTCGTATAGTTCGAGATAAGAAGGATTCGTGGTATTTCACGGTGCGGCTAGCACCGACCCTTAGATTATGGGGATGCAATGCAATGCCGAAGATGATAATACTCAGTATGCTGAGTGAGAATGAGCCGGGAATATTACACCATCGACAAGATTGATTGATTGATTGAGACAAAGAGGGGGAGGCGGAGAGCCCATAGTTTATTCGAAATGAGACAGCACTGGGTTTTAGAAGCATTGAACTGAACACCGTTTGCTTGTCCTAAGAAACAATAGACGATATGACCTCATTCAATGACTCAAGCATGCGCTCCTGGTTGACACGCAATGTACTCCCATTCAGCCCGAGTCAGCCAGTGAACCAAACGAGTACCCGAAGTCAAGGGTACTGTCATCAGCAAAGCTGTGGATTAGATTGAGGGTGCTACTTAAGTGGGCATTAATGAAGATGAGAAAGAGGGTGGGTGACAGAACAGTACCTTGAGGTACCCCGACATTTTGGGTATGAAGTTCAACACCGCCCAATATAACTCGAATGGAATGACCATTGAGGAAGCTTTCAATCAATTTGACAAGCTTATCATCAAGACCAAATGCGCGAAGTTTGCTAGGATGGCAAAGTGCCATACTCTGCCAAAAGCCTTCGAAATATCAAGGGCAACAACTTTGGCCTCGCCGTGATTATGAAGACAATGATTCCATTTTTCGGTCAGAAGTGTCATCAAGTCGAACGGGGCTTAGGAAGGAACTTATTGAGAATAGGAGGGATGATCTAGAATTCCTGCGACTATGCCAAACTATCAATCAACCAGAATATCCTCCATGAGCAAGCGCAGCCACAACGCTTTAGCGTCAAAGCGAAACAAATATCCTGTAATGGCAATCTGCATAAACATTTCTGATCCTTCAATTAAGAAAATGTGTCTGAAATGAATGGTGTTCTCGCCCCTGTTATGTAAAGTAATTCAGCATAAACAAAGTCCTGGTGGCAAGTCCTTTATTTTAAAAATTTATATCCCACCAGAGATTTAGACAGTTAACTTCACGCTCTATTCCGCCGAGCGGGGCTGTGAAGCTAGCTAGACTCCTAGGTGTCCTTGCAGACCTAGCAAACAGTGTCACAAATAATATATTTATGTACTTCCGAGGATAATACACAGTACTCACTCATGCTCCCGATTATGTTTGAATGAATCCCTGTAGCGTAATCGTAAATTACGTCGTATGTCGCTGCTGTCGTTGGCATGACGATTTTTTGATAGAGCTGCTGGCAAAAGTAAGGCCATTTCTATAAATAAACAGAAAGAAAGATAAAAATGGCAGTAAAAAAAATTTCTTTTATCAAAACATGAACAAAGCAGGATAAATAGGCTGCCAGGGAAATTTTTCACGCCCCTTATTCAGAAAATATGTGGATATGTTTGAAGTGTCCTAGATGTTGTGCGGAGTCGGAATAATGACGGTAATAGCTCACCGAGCCTTGAAAATTTTTGAAATCAGAGAGCCTGCATTGGAGCCATCCAGACCGGGAACCCTAAATATAATTTAAATTTCAAATTGTTTGAGCGTGCACACATACACATGTCGGTTAAGGGTTTAATATTGTGTAATATTTTCGTTGATAATCACTAAAAGCCAGCTAAATGGGTATCATTACGTTTGCGTCCGTTCCGCTTTTAGACGGGCGTGGGTATCAGCCAGGACGAAAAATGTGTGGTGGTGGATGTTTTATTCATTTAAAAATCCTTCTAGGAAGGCTCATATTATAGACATTGCCACCAAGAGTGAAATTAATAATTAAGCGGGTATTTATCCTTATAATAGAGTTCCGGAAGTTAATTACATTAAAGTCCTTTGTCAGCTGAAAATGGTTGAACTTTATTTTTAAATGGAACATGCATGGATTTTTGGGTCAAAGGGCATATGCTGGTTTCTAAGGGAAGCCTTCAAAGTGGACAATTTTCACTGGCAAACTTCGATTTCCAAATGTGGTAAACTTTTGGGAAACCCGCTTCTTTGAATGGTCTGCCAAACTTGAATTCCTAAGCCTGTACGCTGACTGATCAAGGGTTCGAAATTAATTCGGCTTAATTACTTGAAATTAGAATCCATTCACACAACACTCGTCTCCGAATGAGCAGGTCAGCAATGCGAGGATGTAGCGGTACTGGATACGTCTTCTCTGGGGGCTTCCCTGGAAATCTGGTTGACTTCTTGACCTCAATCAATGCTTTCAAGTACGTGGGTTCCAGTCGCTCCACTTCGATGGTATTCCCGAGTCCCAGGGGTATCCTCGGGAGAATGTCATGACTACTACCGTAGCACATTATCGTTGCTTTCAGCGAATTGAGTCAGCGCTTCGAAATCTCTTTGAAGGAGGGGTGTTATACCGCAGTCGGAGTCTTCTTGAATCCCATCAGCCTTGTGAATGGTTTCACCAGCGGTGCTTCGAAATGAGTCTGTTGGTGGCTGGTGATCGTTGCTCGTAATCCAAACCTGGATATGTATGCAGCGAAGCAACTATTACCGTCTCTGTCGATGTACTTTTGGTAGACTCTGGCATAATCAGGACATATGTGTACTATTCTAAGTTTGAGGGGCTACAGTGTCAATGTGAACAGGTTCGTTCCTTCTATCTGGCATTCTGATATGCTGATGTGGTACCTTGCTGTGCGTGGCAGTTTTAGCTAAATGGTATGACAAACAACGCCTCACCTAGCTGTTGATGTCCTTTGACATAGCTGGCCAGACATGTTTACTTTGAATTTGTTTTCACGTAGCCCGACCGTTGGAATGAGCTAGTTTCGCCAGCTGGTGAGAACCTAAAGTTGTACCTTGCTTGCAACTGGAAACTGCATTCTTAAGGTGGAACTTCGGTAACTGCAATTGGTTGGCCTGAAACACTTTCGTAAACTCCGCATTCTCGCGATGGACTACCGCTAACTAATCCAGTGTTATGGTACGTGACATATCGATGGCTACTACGAGCGACATTGCATCATTTTGGTCTCCGGTCACATAGGGCGGTTTAGCGAAAAACTACCCTATGATATTCTCGGTAAGGCTTCTTTTGCTTTCTGCCTTTGACAGCGGTTTGATCCGTTTTAACAATTCACCCCCTGCCTCATATGAGGTCTCTGAAGCATTTGATGGCACTGTAGATCGCCCGCCCCTGATGAACACACTTACTGCATCTAGTTTAGTCTTTGCTGAGATGCCTCGGAAAGTAAGGAAACGGCTCACACGGCTCTGCATTGAATTTTTCGAGCAAGCCATACATCGGTAACGTTACATTCAACTGCGGGTGATTTAGCGTTGTTGGATCTGTCAACGCAAGGCCACAACAAACGCCTGCCCCATTCCTGACCTCCATTTAATTCGAGTCCTGTCATTCTTTTTGGTTCCTTCCAAAAGATTGTATGAAAATCGCCTAAAATGGTTAATTCTAGTTGGTTTGCTCAAATTCTGTATTGCTGCTACTTTTCCTGGTAGGAGTTAGGACCCTTGTGCATCATTTTGGTATCCCAAGACTGCAACCACTACTCCTTCGAATACGCATTTCTGCACATTTATCTGCAAGCCAGAGTTCCGAAAGCTTGCCCTGTTCTTGTTCCCTAAGGGGTGTCAATGTAGCTCTGAAATGTCTGCGCTGCGGTCTTCAACCCGGAAGTTACTACGTCAAGTAGGTCGAAGGAGGTGACCACTGCTGTCTTTAGTACATCTTCGGCGGCCTGTGGTATCTGATGATAGGCTTGGGCTATATCAAGCGTCGTGAAAATTGTTCGTGAAATCCTATAGAAGCGTAATTGGATACTTGCCCGAAATGGTGACTTCGTTCACCTGACGATAGTGATCGCAAGGACGCCAGACTGCGACTTTCTTAGGAGCTAGATGCAGCGAACCAGTCCACTGACTATTTGAAAGGCGATCTGATGCCTTAGATGAACAAATTCTGCCTTCATTATGCGCAGTTTCCGTGGACTCAGTCTTTGCGGTGCGTCACCTACGGTCCAGTTGTGGTAATATGACATATTCCATTTTCTGCCGCTTCAGCCTGCCCAGATGGAACCATTTTCTTTGCATATTCTTGAAGGATTTTGTGAGTTACCGACTAGATAGACCGCGCAAATAGATCGGTGGAAGTCTCACCTAAAGCCGAGGTAGAGAACTAGGAGCCTGCTTCCCTAGGTGTTCATGAGAATCGCGTTGGCTTTAAACCCAATAGTGGCTGCGCATGGGAGGAGGAAGAGCTTCACGTTCCCACTTCTTGTCACTGGCCATTAGGTGGGTTTACTGAGAAAGGTCCTCTAATCGCGGGCGACCTACCTAGCTTTAATGCTGATGTCTGTTTTTTCGATGGTTCAGTGACTGGGTGTAGTCCATCCTATACTGCTTGTCATGCGCGCCGTACTGGACGCCTTCGGGTTGCTTCAAAACCACTTGCTGCATTACTGTGACTGCTGACAGCTATTGGATTTCCGCTATACGGTCAACAACTTCTGCCAATTTATCCAAATCCGCGTCCTTATCCACTACGATCATGAAGACGTATCACGAGTGCTTCGGTAACTGTTCCATGAATAGTGACTTCAGCACTGTTGAACTGATACTCCATCCATTGAGGGTGCGTAAGTCCTGCAAATAAGGTGACGGTTTCTTCCCTATATTGTGTCCTTGGAAAAGTCGCTTAAGCCGCGCTTCTTTCGAATTTTTGGCCTTGATCACTTGGTAGGAATTCAAAGTCGGTATGTCCTTGACGATGAGGACATTCAGAAGCGAAAACTCCAGATCCGCGTGTTGGATCACATAATCGAGCGGGTAAAACAG
The DNA here is from genome assembly GCF_905115235.1 of Hermetia illucens. Taxonomy (NCBI): domain Eukaryota; kingdom Metazoa; phylum Arthropoda; class Insecta; order Diptera; family Stratiomyidae; genus Hermetia; species Hermetia illucens. The sequence continues at coordinate 11,582,125 of NC_051852.1, forward strand.
AACCAGTCGTCCACTTTGTAAAAGACCTAGCTTCATGATTCTGGCTGCTTGCATTTTCAATCACTCAATAGATTCGAGCTGTGGTCCAGAAGAGCACTGCCCCTGGAGCCCGTTCGATGATTGTTTAGTCAAAACATCGGCCAACTGTTGCCACAGAGGTCTGACATGTTTTCCCGTTTTGCGAAGGGACTGACCCAAATCCTCGGACCGGGCTCGCTACCTCTTGTTGCTCTACTTTTAGCCACTGATTCGATAACGCTTGCAGGTTTCACTATCGTTATTGGAGTTGAATAGTTGGAGAACTCTTGCGGAAGAGTATTGGAATAATTTGGAAACACGGGTTTCGGCACCAATTTTGAGGACTGAGCAGGGGTTTGAGGTTAATTCGGTTTCAATGCTCCAGAATGGCAGTAAATGTGCTGCTGGATCACGACTTGCACTTTCCTGAGGGTGATGTCATCTTATAGTCAAGAGGAGCAGGCGCTCTTTTATAAGGGAAACTATAACGCTCCCTCAATAAGTTGATTCGCGCCAAGATAAAGGGTATCACGGTACTGGAAGGCTTGCCTGAAAGCAGTACGGAGGAGTTGATTCGAAGGAACTCCTTAAAAATAAAGCTGTGACTAGGAAAACTTGGCTGCGGGAAGTTTTGGACTAATCAATTAGGTAAGGAGCTCCAAAAAGGTCCCAATCGCAACAGGTTCGATCCTCTTCAAGCCCACCCAATTACTGGCCTATGCTGACGATATCGACATTATGAGAAGAACGACCCAAGACGTACAAAGTGTCTTCATCCATATCGAGCAGGCGGCATGAGATCTTGGGCTGCACACCAATGAAGGCAAGTCAAAAGTGTTGGCCGCGTTGAAGAGAAGAATCCTCCGTAGAATTTTTGGTTCCCTACATGAGGACGGACGATAGCATACATAACGATGAAACATGATGAGCAATACTAGGGCCGTCAGGATGTGGATCAAATCCGGCTCAAAGTTTGCGAAGGGCGGATCACTTAATGCGTATGGATGAGGATGATCCCACCCGAAAAGTCTATAAGGGCAATATCTATGGTATAAAAACAAGACGAGCTAGTCGTTGCCTGATGGAGCGTTGGCATAGGCCAGGACGCCAGACAGCGCCAGACGGGGGGTCTGGAGTTCCTTATTGGGGCAGGTCTAGCCCGGATACCGGTTGTTGCGCCGTTGATGATGATAAATTACATACTGTGCGGTTAGATGGTCTGCAAATGCTTGTGCGGAAAACTTTGTATCCTCCACGAGCCATAGCAAAGTGTTTACTTCAGGGAGCCATAACGGAGAATGGAGAACTGCTGCCTATGGGCAGTTTCAAAGACATCCTGCCTCAAGAGACGTTTATCCAACCTTATGTGGATTTTTCTCCAACATGTGAAAGTTCCAGCGATTAATAGTGTATCGATTCCATGCTGTCTTCCCGCATTACAAATCATTGCGAATATGGCATAATTAAAAGCGACTTCGACGTCCACGAGTGCGGCTAAGGCGTATTCACTTTCGGACATCAATTCTTGCTGCGAGACCATGGAGTGAAAAGCATCTGCTTTAGCTTTGAGGTTGCATCAAGAGGGTTAGTCAGCAGGTGAATCAAACTTTTGGGCTCGGTTCTCGAGCTCTCTATTTTGTCAAATCCCAGTCCCACCATTTTGTTTTACCTTCTTCGGTGGCTTTGGTTGTACAGTTTTCTTGCTAGTTGTGATCATCTGGGTTATTTTCTCAGTTCCAGCAATGGATTTGATGCGGGATCGTTGCTCCGGCGCTCAGTTCTATTTTATACGTCTTCTGCGAATTCCGAAATGGAGTGGTTAGAGGTAGTATCCATTCGTATTCCGGAATCAATACGCTGTGATTCGAGAGCGTGATATCGTTGGGTACTCTCTACTTTCCGACAAGAGGCATTATAAGGGTATGCCACCGTGATGTCGATGACTTCAGGCCTAACCATGCTGAAGAAAGTGGATTCATTACCCCAATTGAAGATCTGCAGTTCGGTTCCTACCAAATTTTCTCATAGTCTCGATCCTCTCCCGTTGATGTTGGTATTTCCTCAACTTATATGGTGGGCGTTAATATCGCATCTTGCTTTTACCCTCATGCCTTTTATTTTGGCATATTGGATAGCTCGGGTGAATGTTCCACTTGAAACTTCGTCTACTTCGTAGGGGGAATAAACAGAGTTCCAAAGAGTCTCCTTATTTTCCTGTTGCCGTTTTATGGCTACACCGTAACGTCAAGTGGTGTCGCCATCACATAGATTGTTAACTAAGATAACTTCAAGGTCTTTTGAAACCACAGAAGCGGAGTCTATAATTTCTATTGGTATACTACAAGTCAGCATGTCGGAAATTTAAGGCCCTGACTTCCCCACCAAAAACCACTGGTTCTTGTATCAGGTATGCCCTCAAGAGTCGTTAATGATCCTTAACGGTTTCCTTAGGATACAGGCAGCGGCGTCTCCGAGGGGCTCAAGTAAGTAGTTCTGACCCCCTAGCTGGCATAATACTTGCGGTGGTAGTCTCGAGAAAGTTTCTCGGTGAAAAGCGAGCTGCTTATGACCGATACACGCCGAGGCACATAGGGAGTCCCCGGAGCCGTCGACAGTTCCTTGTGAACGTCGATAGGGTGATGTGAGCCAAGCTCTACTAAGGTGGTAGCATGTATCAGGAACCAGCATTGAACCGGTATTAGTAGACCGCTTTGCCCCAAGCGAGCCCTGGTTCGTCCGTGAGTTCCGGGATCAGCGAATCGTAGCTCAGGCCTCAGGGAACTGGGGTAGGGGCTTTGTTCCTGAGGGTATATCCATTCCTGACCATTGCGGCCTGCTCCCTTGCATACAGTGCGCTGGTAAAAACTCAAATGACGAATACAAACAATACCAACGAGGAGACAGTGGGAGTAGAGAATGCATGAAATGAAAATGCGTCGCTGGCCCCAGCATCCAGGAAAAGACGCAGCAAGGGGTAAAACACCCGACGAGACCCCGAGATGCGTAGACAGAGAAAGTGATCCGGCACCTGGAACGGAGACGGCAGGCTGCGAGGGAAGCGTTTCAGACGACCTTCGCGTCAGAGTCACTGGTGCCGCTGGTGGGCGGGTGGTGAGGTTTAGAAGACTTCTCGAAATGCAACCATCAATACATTGCTTTCGAAGTGGTTGGGGGAAACTCTCGGTGTGTGCTACCCCGGCGCTTTCTATCTGCATGGAACGTCGCGCAAGTGAACACCAGGAGATTTGTCAAAATTCTTGAAAAAGGTAGAGCCCCGCTGGAGGGTACTCCTGGGGGTGGTGGCGGTGCAGCTGACACTGTCGTAAATTCAGTTATGAACCTGATAACGACGGTCTGCTGATCTTCTATGCTCAAGAGGACATTGAGACGTGGCGAACCCTCTATGTATTGCTGGACGGCGGAAATTACAGAGGAGTGTTACAGACTCTCCCCTTAACACAACGTCTAAATGAGCGGGAGGAGGCATATACCATAATGACAGAGTAGAAATCAGCCAAACGGAGACTCCGAAGCGTAATAAATAGGAGCAAAGCTAGCTGCTGGCAGTATCTGTTCGACAAGGTGAATGGAGATCCGTGGGGATGCGGTTACAAACTCATAACCCGAAAAATCGGGACTCTGCGGAAACCCTGTTCAGTTAAGACCAAGCAGATGGAACGCCTTGCAGGGGAACTATTTTCTACACACCCCGTACAGGATGATGACGTCGGCGCGGAAAGTGTCGAGGACTGCCCACTTTTTCTTATAAAAGCGTTGGAACAGGCAGTCCTCTCTATGAGAAACAAGAAGGACCAGGATCCAGTATCCAGGTATTCAAGTAAAAAAATTAGTATTCCAACATCGGCCAGGCATATTCAATGCAAGGAAGAGGGCATTCTTCTTCTTCTTGTTGGAAGGTGGCAGGGCTTGCGCTGATCAGCATGGGAAAGGTGACCCGAAGTTACTGTCTTCATACCGCCCACTTTGTAAGCTTAACACTGCTGGGAAAATGTTCGAAATGCTCATCGGAAGGAGCCTTGCTGAAGCGATAGGCGCTGGTAGAGACTTATCTCCACGGGAGTTCGGTTTTAGATCAGGGAGATCCACAGTTGATGCTGTCATGCAAGTCGCGGATGCCATTTGTCGAGCGGAGGCACATAGCCGCCGAACTCGACGGGTGGTGCTCCTCGTAACACTTGACGTCAGAAACGCCTTCATTTCCGTAAGATGGAAAGACATTCTAGGCACACTAGACAATACTTTCAACGCACCGAACAAAATATTACGGATATTGAGGGACTATCTAGGTAATTGCTCCCTGCCCTATGGAACGCTAGAAGGTCGGAGGAGAATGGAGATCACGTCTGGGGTAGCGCAGGTATCCATCCTTAGGGCCGGACCTCTGGAACGCTTCTTGTGATAGTCTACTAAAACTCGACATGCTAGAAGAGTCGCGCCTGGTCAGTTATGCAGATGATGTCGCAGTACTGATTATTGGACGCACTGTCCAACAGGCGCAAAGTAGGCTCGACGGGTAAATGGATGGATGACTGCTCATGGTTTCAGTCTTGCACTGGAAAAAACCGAAGTAGTCATCCTGACTAAAAAGAGAATCCCCCCCCCCCATTCAGCGAGTCGATAATCAAGTCAAAACAAACGATAAAGCCTCTTTGACTGGCTCTTAACGCAAAGATGAGTTTTTTTGAGCAAATCAAAGCAAGAGCCAACAAGACTGCAGCTGGAATTTCGACGTTAAGTAGATTAACGACGACTATTGGGTGTCCTACGTCTAAGAGATGGCGTCTCCTGATGAGTTCAACGCAGTCTATCCTGCTCTACCGTGCAGAGGTATGGGCTGACGCTTTTGTCAAGGAGGTATATCGTAAGCGTCTTGCGAAAGAACGGAGACGGAGAACTTTGCTGCGCACTGTCTCTGAATCGGTCGGGATGGCGATCACGTGAGTGATCTTCGTGAACCTTTCTTGCTAAGGAGCGTCAAGTCAAGAAGTGTTTGCTCGTGAAGAACGGCAACGCAACCTAGATGAGTGACAACTCTCTTGGCAAAATGAAACTAGAGGCAGATGGACTGCCCGGCTCTTTGGGAACTTAGATGGCTGAATCGGGAGTATGGTGAGACTGAATATCTCCTTAACTAGTTGTTAAGTGGGCATGGAGGTTTTCAGTCTTACCTGCACAAGATTGAAAATTCACGATCTCCGGATTGTGTGCTTTACAACGGAGTTGTGGACGACGCTCAGCACACCTTTTTTTCTCGTGGAAAGTGGGATAGGATTCGTCGGCAGCTCTATTTACATGGGGGATCTCTCCCGCACCATTTTCGAGGAGATGCTGAGGAGCGCTGACAGTTGGAGCTGTGTTGCCCATCATTAAGTTCGGGTCCTTCTAGTTGCAAAGAAGAGAGAGCTCGACCGATTGAGGAGCTGGATGGCATTGGGTTCCTTTAATTGACAGTTCCCTTCCTCCTCTCACCTCACGTTGGTGAAAGAAATTCCCTGACTTGAAAGATCCGAAAGGGGGGAGAGTTCGGGATCTAGCCAGAAGTAATGTGACAAGCGGTTCGAGGCTAGCTCTCTGACGATAGGGAGGCGTTTAGTTGGTAGTCCAACGACGTACCGTTGCAGGAGTCCAACATTCTGTGCGTAAATACATGCACCTACCCCACCCAAAAGAGAAACTTAAAATCCTTTTCGCTCCTCGCGGATATGTTTGAAATTGTTCCATTTGCTCCTCCATATGGCGTTTTTTTCGATGACTACGTGAAACAGCCTGTAGGTATACATACTAGGTCTACCTGCAAATTCCTGGTATAGTGGTCTTATATAATAGCATGTCGGCTTTAGGGTTGCTTCTTCGTTATCCTGCCAGTAGGCTCGTTACTTGCTGGACAGCATTCGTAAACTGGAGGCTGATGGGATGAGGGGCTAGTAGGGACCAAATGAATTCCTCGGGTAAGAAATGTCATTGCTTGGCCTCCCAAATTATTAGTCTCTTGTCTGATATGATGGAGTTAATTTGTCCTGCTTAACTTGCATGGATGAACTCAACTAGAGGATTGACAGTGAAGTCATTCATTTGCCTCTGCTTCACCGAGTGAAGAAAATTGAGGGTAGCGTCTTTCCGTAATTGCTGACGTATATCTTAAGGAGTGCATGTTGAAAAAGAATCAACCTTCCTTCCGGTAACCTTAGGTTCAACTGTCGATTTTGGTTATTTAAAAATGATCCTTTCGAACATTGGTTAGTACTTGTGGCCGGGGTAAAATTAGCCAAGCATTCTGGCGGAAGTGGAAACCTTTAGCCAGTCTTTCAAAGGTACGTGTTTAGTACAAAAGGACTCGTATGAAAACCCTTCTTTCAAAACATCTAGAATAGAAAATTCACCCTTGCTTGTATAGCACAATCCGCAATGCGCTCTGAATACATTTTTTCCCGTTTATAGTCTCAAAGCTAGTGTCCTGCGAACCATAGGATAATTCCCACTGAAATATAAAGAGGAAGGTTTCGCTATGATGCCGACCATTAACAACAATAAACACAGCAACAATGATAGTCATGAAAATGTTTTTGTTGCTATCGTAAAGTTACATGAGCATGATTCTCAATGAACATGGCGCCATGGGTTCCATAATGCAAGACAACACAGAATGCAGTCCAGGTCCTTGTTGTTGCTTTGAGGTGTAATTTTCTCTATTCATAGAGCATTGAACCACTTTAAAGACTACAATTTTAGCCTCAAAGCAAGTACAACCGCTGCAATAGTGCTTCAGCCAGAGTAGATGAAATAATATCCTGGCCACATGGATTATATTCACATTTGGCCACTTTGGATTCCTGGAAAAAGCGGGCCCTCGGGAGAAGGTGAAGTTTCGAGGACCAGGGAATGGAAGCACAAATCAACTCACTTTAATGAAAACAGACTTTGCCTTTCGCGTAAGCTGCATCAAAGCTGGAGCGCTACGTACCAGCATGCAGTTCGTTGAGTAGAAAATATCCTGCCTCCAGTGAATATGCCTGCAGTGTATGCCATCATTAAGGCGTTTGAATCACTCCAGCCATCCTGCAAAAGCCGTGCCACAGTAAATTCTGAATGTTCATGTTAAACTGCTGATTATCCTTCAAGCTCGCCCATTGTTGCAGTTTCCAAAAATATAACACGAACCGTACAAAAAAAGGACTCGCTTTGGGTTTTGCTTTGTTTGAATCCTTCGTTCTTTCGCGCCGGGTAGGCATACCGCAGTGTGCCGGGTTTTCCTGCCATTTCCATTATAATTTTTTTTGAGCTTTTTTCCTATTTGCTGCCAATTACTCATCAACGTGCCGCATGCTTTCGGGAGTTTATCTTCTACAGGAATGGGTTGGATAAGGAAGGAAGGAAAGGAGGAAGGAAGCTGAGGTTTACTGGGAGTGAGGAGAAGATTAGAGGACGTATTGGAGTGGAAATGGAGCCATAAACGACTTTCTGGGCAGAGTATTTCTATTTTAAGTCATTAGTTGTGACGAAAAGGATAATAAATGGACTGGACCACCCAAGAATGAAACATCACATAGTGACAAGCATTTCCAAGGATAATGAAAAATCGATTCTCGCTCCAGAGAGTGTGACTTTTCCGAGTAGAAGCCCAACTGACAGTCCACAGCGCCAACGTTATGGAATTACTTCACCAAAATCACAAATTTCTCCATTAAAAGGATTTCAAAAAAGTTTCCTTAAATTATCTTGTTTGTCTATTCCTGGAATGGATCCGAAATTGGGTAGACAGCAATTAACTTTTTTTCCTTTCCAAAGTAAAAGGACTGCGGTATCTTCAGTCTGGTAACAGAATAATGATTCCTCCGAGGAGTGATATAAGTCAATTTACTGTCTGGCGGCAAAGATTGAGTTTTTGTAGCGAATTTTCATTGTGGAAAGGTCAAGGATGTTTCTTCACTTCAATGAGCTTTAAGGATATTATCGACGTGTACACTCTGCGGCTTTTTATTTCTTGAAATTTAACTGAACTGCGACGAACATTTCGAGGGAAACTTGGCGTTTTCCTTTCCATCGTTTATTCGTTATCCTTAATCAATCTGGCGGAAGGGTGGTATCTGTGGGATGGAGCAAAAAGGATGTTTTCCCATTGTGTTCGCCGAAAAAGCTGTTGCCTCCTGCCAGCAAATCAGTTTGGCTTCCTTAATTATCGTTCATCGCAACAAATGTGTGCTGTATGTCCAGGGGTAGAATCTCATCCTTGAGCATATTTTTGGATAACCAAACATCCTGATATAAATACATAACATACGTACATACATGTCTCTGAAGAGATAACTCAAAGGGAGTGTTTGTGAAATGCTATAAACTCGTATATGGTGTACACTCTGAATAAGGGTTGCGTGATCTTTCGCTTCATTGAAGGGTTCTCTGAATAATTGAGAGTCAAGAAAGTATATCAAGCTCTATTTGGGTAATTACTTCCACCACATGTAAATATATAATTACCCTAACGGTGTCAAACGGAGGAAATATATTGATTTTTGAGAAGAATTTTATCCTTGAAAATCTAATTAACATGAATAACCCTTATTTCCTGCTGTTTCTAAAATTAAATCAAAACCACGGCTTACCTCTTAGTACCCTTCTGTCTTTATGTCCGTGACAATGATATCCTTGACATCCACGTTTCTGTATGAGTGACGGGCAATGTTTTCCTCCATTCTGTGGTGGCAGGATAATTTCTCGAGTCCTTGTCATCATGCCGGTTCCGCATGTCATGTCGCAATCGCTCCATGGACTCCATTCACTAACTTGACAATCGAGAACTGCAAAAAAAAGGAGAAGGATTTATTTAGAATTTTAGAAGCTTAACCTTTTCAATTATGGACGGTTTTATTTGTGATTTCGGGATTCAAAATTGATGAGGTTGGGAATACACATGAATATTTGGTGGTTGACTGAAATTTAGGGTCGTTTTCAGGGAAGGTTCTTTTCATACAGTTCAGCTTGTTTGGCTTTCAGAATATATGTCGATACCATCCCTTTGCTTACTAGGATCACTAGCGGATGGTCCAGCACAAGATGATTACACACATGCAGAATGTTGCGAAACTAGACTAAGGAGTTGAAAAACCTTCTTCAATCCGAACTATGTCCGCTGACCATGACTATGGCCATACTCGAAGGGAACTTCACTGAAGACAGTCCAACTCAGTAAGGAATTTTGGTCTAACTACATTCGGACTACGAGCGGATTTTTTGACCCTCATGCAGTTCCGTCCCCACGTACTCGAGGAGGGCGATCAGACCCGAGTCTGCAAGGGTCTCATCTGAAGTGGCTTCGGCCACGAAGCCTCACCGGAGGTTATCTGATACCATGGAAACCGGGACGGCCCTCTGAGAGCATATGCTCCAGGAGAATTCCTGGAGGATGTGTTCTCGGCCCGGTTATTTGCGGTTGGCCCCCTAGTGGGAGTTTCATGGTGGTTGTGGTTATGCCTACATCGCGGGCAGAGCTCCTCGGAGTTCAAGCGTCGAGTTGCGCTGTACAACTCGGGTGCCGTACCCCTTAGTTGCGGCAGAGGTGTTAGATAGGCCTCGCATCCACTGGTATGAATGCTGAGCCTGCACTCAGTATAAACCAGGACCGCTGTGCTTGCATGGCGGGGCTCTGATTGTGGTCCAAAAATTAATCCGTGTCCGAAGAGGACCGTGGGATTATGCCTACACGGCAGGTACTCACGTTAAACCCCTAGGACTTTCATGACCCTCATGCAATTGAAAATAAAAAAAACAGAGCAAACTAGATACCTTTTTTAATGGCCGGAGGTGCAAATCTTAGAAAGATACTGCCACACCAGATTACATCAGTGTCTGGTATTCTCACTCACTAAAACCATCTCCACCTTCTCCTTTTTCCTTCTCTGCAGAAACGCCACATTACTTCGCAGGGAGGACTGCTTCCTCCTTGCGCGTTCTCCTTTTTCTTTTGACCAGAATTTTTTGGATTGCGGAGGTTACCGTGCATCGGTTTACTTCCAGCTTCAGAATTTCTTCGACAATGGTTTAATGGCTTATGCTGGTTTTTAGAATGTCTTCCAGGAAGAGCCTGGAATCATGGACACAAGTGAGATCCCGACCCTTCTGGGAATCATCCTACCGTTGTTGTCGTTTCCTCCCCCCTCTCCTTTCGGTATTCTCTATTTTTTCGACTTGATTCATCCTCCTTTTTTTCGTACTGCGGGGCTTACTTGCCAAAATGTCCTTCGGGGAATTCCGCAATAGCATACATTGTTTCACCTGAGATTATCCTTAAGGCGCTATAGTAAGTCAGGCTTATCCTCTTCCGATTGTTCTCACACGCTAGGGCTACCTTTCAGACCGGTGCCGCGTAGGATAGCGTAGAGCAGACCATATCAGCTACCAATAATCTGTGCCTGTATTTTGGACTTGTAATGATAGACATCATCCGTGCCAACGATATGCTGCTATTTGCCGCCTTTTCACAGGCATAGTCCAGGTGTCCCTCGAAATTGATCTCTGTGTCAATCATCACCATTTGGTAGTATTTGAGGTGACGATGCTGCCACTGACACGAATACTAATCGTATTTCCTTTCGTACGATTGGTAATTAGGACGGCCTCCGCCTTTCGCTCCGTAAGGTCAAGCTGCTTCCCGCGGATACTACCTTGGCGTGGTGGAGGAACCTCCGGTAGTTTACCATTACACTAAGGGCGTCCAAAACACGAATATGAAGACAAAGGATTTAAACTCTCCACGTGGCAAGAAATAACAGACTTCGAATCCACCCGCGGTCATGAGCAACCATGTAGCGGCCGGGGCGCGGATTTTATGAGGCCTCATCACATTCATGCCCCCTATGGATAAATCTGTAGAAGGCATGCTTTCCAACTCAGTGGAAAGCTTGCATTTAGTGCCTACGGTGAAGTTAGCAAGAAAGCAAAGCACGGAAGTTCTCAACTTGGGAGAAACAAGAAATCCGACTATGGACGGCTCGCGGTACTGCAGCCCAAATCTCCCCGCAAACGGAAGAGTAAAGTTCGGTAGAAGGGAAGTTTGACCACTAAAGAGGGGGAGGGTGGCTGAACCCTGCATGTCAGAACCGTCTGGTGACGTGGATGCTGCTGATTTTACGCCGATATGTGGAAATGGATCCGACCGGCCTGAACACCGTGAACCTGGAAGGCCCCACGCCGACAGCAGAAGAAGGAGCTGCGAAGGAAGATGAAGCACACACATTTGTGGTGGTCAACGTTTTATTGTGCTCCGCACTTGGGCTTACACCCACGCTTCCCGCATGGATTGGGATCGCTGTGCCGGCAGGTAATCAAATCAGATCTCAATGAAGCTGGTCCCTCCCATAGGAATACGGACATGAAGGGGGCAAGGAAGACGATGTATGCGCAAGTTGCAACCTTAGTTCTGACTGCTACCGTGAGAGTTTTCTCCAAGGATGACAAAATGTCAGATGGACAATTTACCATCGTCCGGGAAAGGCTGTGGAAAAAATGCTTCAGGCTTGAACGAAGCCAAGATTTGACAATCAAGGTATTCGTTATGGGCTTTTCAATTTGGAGTCCACTGATGATGTTAGCTTAAGGTGTCTCCAGCAGGTAATCTCGGCTTTGAGTTCTGGCGGTCGGCCCAAGTTCACTACACTCAGCTGCGAAGGGTTACCGAGCCTTCAAAGAAAGGTCGAGGATATTATCCGCATGCTGGGTGAACACAGCCCGCACATGGACTTTGGACACTGGAGGGTAAAATTCATGAATGCCAGGAAGGACAAATCTACGAACATGGAGGGGTTAAGCTTGGTATTCAAACTTGATCAAAAGATTCTGAATGTGGTCAGGGGAAGTCACAAGCAGCCCGGGTACCGTGAACCTGAAAAGCTCCCAAACCGGCGGCAAAAGACGGAGCTGCGAAGGAAGATGAAGCACCTTGGGAATGAGGACATGGACGTGGCTCTACCACTAGGTGCGATAATGCCCGGAGAAACTGGACGCAAGAAAGCGGCACTCAAACTGGATCAAAAGAGTCTGAATGTGCTCAGAGGAAGGCACCATACGGTACTCTACTTTTTCCTAGGTAGATTCAAATTCAATTATATCATGAAACTGTAGAGCATAGTTTCCATTTTGAGAGCGAAGAACAATGATGACCTTTGACTCACAAAATATTGAGCAAATTGCAGCATCTTCGGTGCCCTCCCCCCGCGCGGAGGATAGTGCATATAGTGGTGAAACCATAGACTGAATCTTATCTGCTAGTAACTTCTCCTACACCTTTTACGGAATAGGCGGAAGAAAGGGAAGCCAGAGACGTGAACGGAACTGGCTTGATGCCAGTTCGAGTGAACGAATCTACGAAAACCCGACACCGCAAACCAGTCAAGGTGTTAAGTGGAAAACAGATGAATGCGCTGAGGGATGAGATGAGACCTTTTATGAATGAGGACATGGGAACTGCTGTCTTCCAAATGCGGCTTTTCTCAGAGAAATCATACACCAGGGGATCGAGTTTCTGCCGGTATGGTGTGGGGGAAACCCCGTCACATGCGGGTCGCAACATATGTTTCTAACAGTTTTCCGTTAGATATTAGATTAAGTTGATGTCGAAACACATAAAGATTGGTCAAATTAACCTGCAGCATGTCAAAGCCTCCTCCTATCTGCTGGCAGTGAAGCTGACAAAACTGCAGGACTGCCCCTACATTTTTCTGGTGCAATAGCCTTCCTCGAGGAGGGCGATCAGACCTGAGTCTGCAAGGAACTCATCTGAAGTGGCTCTGCTACGAAGCCTCACCGGAGGTTATCTGGTACTAGGAGAGCATATGTTCCAGGTGAATTCCTGGAGGATGTGTTCCCAGCCCGGTTATTTGCGGTTGACCCCTTAGTGCGAGTTTCATGGTGGTTTTGGTTATGCCTACATCGCGGGCAGAGCTCCTCGGAGCTCAAGCGTGGAGTTGCGCTGCACAACTCAGGTCTCGTACCCCTTAGTTGGGGAAGAGGTGTTAGAAAGGCCTTGCATCCACTGGTATGAATGTTGAGCCTGCACTCAGTATAAACCAGCACCACTGTGCTAGTCATGGCGGGGCTCTGATTGTGGCCACAAATTCAATCCGTGCCCGAAGAGGACTGTGGGATTATGCCTATACGGCAGGTACTCTCGTTAAACCCCCTGGGTTCGATTTAGTAGAATCTGTGGTATTGGATCAATAAAGGGAGCCGGAATCTTCTACAATGAAAGATTCATAAGACCAAGAGCTTGTGTCCTGATGTCAAGACAGTTAGAGGCAACCATGCTGAGACAGTTCTGTTCCCAGGACTTAGTTACGGTCATCGTACAATATCAGATTAATGGCGAGAAGAACATCATCATAGCCCCTGGATATATTTATTCAAAGCTCTGTAATGAGAGCAGCCCATAGGCTAATTCGAGCAGATTTATGGGGAAACAACAGATGTGGGGGCACGAAGCGTTGTAAGAGTTACTGGGAGTACTGGATCCAGTTCTTACAATGCCTTCCGATTCTCGTGTCCATATACATCTGTTTGGTAGAAGATATGAAGTTATCATGAAGGCCCAGAGAAGTTCGCGGCGGGACATACGAAAGTCTTCTACACCGATGGCTTAAAAACAGAACAGGGTTCTGGAGCCGGAGTCTACCTCTCGAATAAAAACGAGAAGTGGGCTTTTCTTTGGGACAATATGCAACGATTTTTCTAGTCGAAGTTTATGCTATTCTAAGGGTGACAAACGGGGTGATTGACAAGCGGTTGAAGGGCAGGCGCATCGCAATCTGCAGTGATAGCCAGGCTGCATTGAGGGCGTTCCATTGTAGTCCTTTGATGAATGCAGAAACAGTTTGAACTCTATCTCTAGATTCAATACGGTGGAACTGAAACTGGAGGCAAGTGGAATCTCGGATGCTTTAGCAAACGAGGGTTCAACCATGCCGGGGCCGGAACCAACAATTTGTCTGCTAGTAACATTGGCTAGTGGTCTCTCTTCAAAAACTTACGACAAGCTTCCCACAATGACAAGTGGCAGAGCCTAAATGCTGCGATACGTTAACGAATCCAGGACATTCCCTTAGATGGGGGCGTCGTGTATAATGAGCAACCAATGCCTGAGTACTCAGAAGCTATAGCTTGCCTGCTGGTCGCTATGAGTATAGTGCTCATTGGACCAAACCATCCTCTCTACGTCAAATATATTCCTGAGCCTGTCCCTCGAAAAGTGGATACATTTTCGGTATTTCCAAGCACCAAGTTTAGCTCTGTGGAAATTTCGAATAGAATTCGGCCCCTGGTGTTAGTAGTTCGACTGCCCAATCCAGTCCACAGCGCACGCATGGAAATCACCCACTATAATTTGGGAGTTTCCGCTTCTTGCTTAGTCTCGGAAGCACATTTCCTCGAATTGTGCGATCGTTGCGGTTGGCCCAGAGCAACTATCATATATATGTAAATGCCAACAATTTAACCATGACGAATTTAGCGTGTGGAAATGCCAACACTTCCTGGATGGCACATACCTACAAACTGGGATATTAGGCGTAGCCAAAATTCCATGGTATGACAAATGGGTTTCTCTCTCCTCTCCGTCCTTTCAACAATGTGAATTGCAGGTAGGGTATGCCTATAGACCAGTGTTTCCTGGAGACCGCGGTAATCTTGAAGATAGGCAAATTTTCCTCGAGTTTGCGCAGGTAGCGAACCTTCGCCATTTGAATTCAATGATTGGAAAAAGATTCAGCTCGTAAGAGCACGAGCAGAATCTATGCTCGTGACAGATGCCAGTGGGACGTAAACTGTGACCATTGAAAAACTCCAAAAAAACGGGCCACGTTTGGCCTTTCTGTCAAACCGCTGAGTCCCCTCTATAGTCCCATGACGGGGAAGTCAAAATCAGGTAACTTTGAGTATGCTGAAAAGGTTGTTTAGCAGGTTCTTCTTCGCCCAACCAGCCTGGAGGATGTCGCCAGAAAATACGAAGCTTTAATGGTCTCTTCCCTATCGGTCAAAACGACTATATTACATTTTGGACACAGATCACTAGACTTTCAGTATCGCAAGTACTTTCGTACTTCCATATGAAGCTGGATTTGCGTATGGCGTATGGGAAAACCCAGAGTTCCCGAGGTACTTCGTCTAGGATCTTACTATGGCTGTAGGGCCTAGCTGTCCAACATCAGAACTCACGTACCCCTACATCACTGCACGCTACAGCATATTTAAGATGGTGGTCCGGGGGAGGAGGTATAGGAGTAAGCTCGGGAATGTATATCAAGGGTATAGAGGCAAGTAAGTCCTGTCTTTATTTTGGAATTGGGCGGAAAGGATGCTTGTGACTCTAGTCCTGCCAGGCGAATTTGTCTGGTATCCTTTATTCTAGTTGGGAAAGTCATATAAATTGATATTATTTGCAAGGATCAGCGTTGTTACTGACAGGTTGGAAAAATATGATTGTCAGTTGTTGCGTGTGACAGTACACTGACAAAAACGAAGCCAAATGCCAAGAGGGCGTTACCTTAATGAACACCGATAGAGACAAGAACTGCGGGCCCATGGGAATCTCCTTATGTAAATAACATGGTGGAAGTCTCTTTAACTGCCTACCTAATTTAATTCCTTTGATTTCGTCAAGCTGAACCTATTGACTGAAGTCATTCACTCCATTTTAAGATATTTTTCAAACAGTATACACAGAAGATTTCGCGGTTAAATTGAAGTCTTTGAATCTAATCAAATTTTCCTTTTAATCTATTTTCAACTAATCAAATGACACATGCTTTGAATATCCGTAATATCAGAGACTAATTCCCAAACCATCAATCAAATGGCAAGCTGAAGAGGAAACCTTTGATACGTTAAGTAAGAACCCCTTTTATCTTGCCCACAACTACACTTAAGTTGCTTTCATCCTGGTATTCCTTGTCTAATTATTACGATGTTGCTCCTTCCGAATTCGATCCTTAAACATCTTTGCGTACTCATACGTACTACTCGTGTGTATACTACGATATATCCTTGAAGCTTTTAACAGTCTAACGCTTTGTCAGTTACATAAGCACTGATCCAAGGAAGATATCCTTGAGTGCGTGTGATTTACTACGTGTAACTTCTTCGACCCGCCATTAATGCGGCAATGGATAAAAGAATCTGATATTCACATCTCAAGTCGCAGAGATAAATCTTATGGGGAAAAAGTTCAAGAAGATACTGAAGGAATGGAGGAAGGTGCTATTTGCATTAGTCATAGTGGTTTTGATGATAATTTAGTTTGGTGAACTTGGTTATCCTGGTGAAAGTAATAGACGAGTTTCGTGAGACATTTTGTTAAGTGATGCGGTCGGGATTTCAGATAAAATGAAGTAATTTTAACATTGTGTCCTTGTGTAGGAGTACTGAGGATGTAAACAGTATCTGGTTTTACATAGCCTTAGTAAACGGGTTAAGTGTAGAATTTCGTAACGACCTAGTTGAAGGTGTTGTTGGACCGAAATAATGAATGGAATTTATTAAATTTGTTCAAAAAAGGCTGCCTGGAATAAGCTGTTATTATTATAGTTATAACTCGAAGGATTTCCACCTCTTCATGAAACTCTTACAGTTGATGTAGAGGACTGAATTGACTTGGGTGTTTGACAACTAACCAACTATAACTAGAATAGAAGACAGATTAATATAGAGGATAAGGATCAAAGCAATTCCTATTCCTCAACTTTCTGCTTTCAAGAACAATGAGGACCAACTGTCATTTTCTGTATTACCTTTAGCCCTTGCCTCGTTCAGCAGCGGAGTCTCCTCTTGGTTGCTTTTGGTCGTAAGCTGTGGAGTACCGCAACATCTTCGGCGGCTCTCCTTGTTTTTGGTCACTTCCAACTGTCCGTGATAGATCGATCCTCCTTCTCCTTAGTGGGCCAGACAGCAGTCGGTGTTCCTATGGATCTGAATTCTCAGTTCTCTGAATGCATACCATTTTACGGTGGTGCGGTGCACACTACTACATTAAGGGTGTCTAAAAACATGAATTAGGACACTATATCTATTCCTATTCTCCAAGGACAAGGAGCCCCAGACCAAGAATCGTGAAGTCACGGTCGCGACACCTTCAAATTTGTTTTCCAATGGAGATATCTGTGAGACTCTCCACTTCGGCGGAAAGCTCATACTTAGAACATAAAACTCCCCTAAAGAGAGTAGCTGCAAAGTATTGTTACTTAAGTTATCTAGGGAGAGAAAGACTTCGCAAAAAGAAGCTTCTAAATTTTGTCAATCAGAACTTCCTCCTCCTCATTTACTTGGGGAAACGGAAAAATGAGAAACTGGTTATCTGCATGCGACTGTTCTGAGGTCATCCGTAAATCTTGAAAGGATTTTAGTCTACAATAAAACAACCGATTTCACAAGAAGGCGAACCTCCTAGGGAATGAAGATATAGGTGCCGTACCAAATACCATAACTGGAAGCGGACAAGGAACCGGACATTTAGAAGAAGGAGACAGGTTGGTATTCCCGATGAAACCAATGTTAGTCATGGTAGACTCTCCTGTCAGCGGCAGCGAAGGCAAGAACAAATTAAAGCTACTACTGCAGTTGAGTTTAAGGTTGTCAAGTGATTTATGCGAGGACCTATTTTTCCGGCTTCTGCGGTATTTTTGCTTTAGGAACAACGAGAGAGATTTCACCGAGTGACAGGCAGACAGTCCCACGGCAGCTTCAAAAGCCATGGCTTTGTATTAATGGAATCTATAATATAGGGTCAGTAAAGGGGACCAAAATA
The DNA here is from genome assembly GCF_905115235.1 of Hermetia illucens. Lineage (NCBI taxonomy): Eukaryota > Metazoa > Arthropoda > Insecta > Diptera > Stratiomyidae > Hermetia > Hermetia illucens. The sequence goes on from NC_051852.1 coordinate 11,599,946, forward strand.
TTCTAAAATCTTAGGTAAATAAGATCCAGTTCTGTTATTCAACTTGTTAGAAATAACTACGTAGAAAAAACTCTGGGATTAAGAGTCATCTTACAATCGCAAGTTGATGACAAGAGGAAAAACGGAATAGTTGCCTCTATGATCGGCGGGTACAGTCTCTGTCTTGTTCACGACTGTCAAGGTTGAAATCTACTTGCATCACTTAACAGCCGCGGAGCTCAGATATGAAGGCCTGTACCAAGCCAAGGAGGATTTGGCCCACTTATAACAAAACCTGATCGCAAGAGCTCTTGTGTCAGATGCATACCAATGCATACAAGATTATGGCGGTCTGGACGGGGCACTGGCCCATAGAGAACCATGCCGCAAGACTCGGCATATCGTGCAATTCGCATTACCGAAACTGCTGAGAAGGTACTTCTTTTGCGATTCCTAGCTCTAGCTATAGTCAGTCTACCGAAACTGGGTAAACCATTCCTTGGGGGCTTCAGAAAGATTTCTAGCTGCAGGGTCTTTCCTTCGTGGACTCTACTGGTTGACTCTGAAGATCTGAGTCGGCTGGACTCCACCTTCTTGCTCTCATAACAAAAGTCACGATCTAAGGAGTTTGAGGAATAAGAACGGGGCACTACAGCGCTAATTGGGGTCGACGGAAGAACTAAGAAACCTGACAGTGTATGCAGATTCAAGGGACAAAGTAGTAAATGTAATCCTAGAGGAGAGAAGCTATTTGATTTTATCAATTCGGCTGGTATCATGACTGCAAAAGTAAGGTAAGCATTAACTTTTGTCGTGCGGAGAAGAAGCAAAATAATTAACGCGACTCTACGTTACAGTTCATGTAAAATTGACGCATGTTAGATGAAGTCTCACTATATGGCCATTTGCAATGAGCGCCGATGTTTAGTATGGCCAAAATGACCATCCATCATGATTATAGTCAATCACGATGGCATAGTTATCCCAACAGTCAAAAGAAGTTCAAAGTGACCTAAATGGAGCTCCCGTCGACACGCGTTTGCAGCTGATATGTTGGGCAGGCTTGGGAATGTTGGGGTTGTCCTTGTAGACATTTATCCATAGACTTAAGGTGTTCTTTATCAGGTCAGAGTGAAAAATAGATGCTTTTAAGTGAAATGAGGTGAAACTGGGAATAATGCAATCACGAAGAATCAACCGTGCTCGTCGAACCTAGAACTCGCGATCGAGGGAGAGAAACCCATTGTGTATTGCATCCTTGACTGCAGTGCTCCCCAGACCTCACTTGGAGGGTGTCTGCCCGACTTATGGCGTTTCGTGGAAAGTTTAAAGATTATGAAAGAGTCCCTTGGGCTTCCAGAGATGCCCTCTCGAAAACTATCACCAAGCAGGGAATTTAGATAAGAAGACTGAACACATTGCCTGCTCTAAGGCTTGTCTCCGTTAGAGAAATTCGCAACACCTGTAGAAACGCTGGTGTAAGACAGATTGTATGAGGGGGTGGGGGGTGCCATTCATTCATTATCCACCAATATGAATACTGAGCCATGATAGCCTGGTACCGTTCTACTTGTCTCAACGGGGCTCTGATTGTGGTCACAAAATCAATCCGTGCCTTAGGAAAACCATGGGATTAAGTCCACGTTACAGGTACCCACAAAAATGCAAAGAGATATAACTGTCAGCGGAACTGAAGCCCAGGAAGCAATAAAACGAATGAAATCGGGGGAAGCAGCGGGACATGACGACATCGTATCTGGGTTCTGGAAAGCGAAGAGCTGGGATCCATCACTGTGACTCAGTGGATTCTTCAATCGGTTTATTGAGAAAGGTAGAACTTCATCTGACCGGCAAAAGAGTACCACAGTTCCAAAATGGAAAAAGAAGGGTAGTCCAGAAGAATGCTCAAATTACCGTCCAATTCGGTTACTTTCCTATACCATGAAGATTTTTGAGCGCATTTTTGACAACCGTATTCGCGAAATCGTTGAAATAACCACGAATCAAGCCGGATTTGTCAAGAACTGCGAAACCATGCGGTTATTTATGGGAAAACACCGTGAGAAGGATCGCCCTCTTTACATTGCATTTCTGGATCTAGAGAAAGCCTTTACACGTGTGAGATACGAACTCATCTGATTTGTTCTACGACAACACTTCCTGAAGAACTTGTTCACTGGGTCCAACTGCTCCACCACGATTCAAAAAGGTAAAGTTCGAAGTGTGGCGGCTGCATCAAATCCACTTGGTCTCTCTGTTGGTGTTTATCATGGAACCGCTCTCTCACCACTCCTTTTTGTTATTTTTATGGACACTGTCACACAGGGTAGCCCACGTCCAGCGCCCTACACACTACTTTATGCAGATGGTGTTTTCCTGCCGTCCAATATCCAAAATTATCTCGAGCAACTTGTCCAAAAAGGGATTGATCGCCTCATGCAAAATGGTCTCGGATTGAATCTAACTAAAACTGAATTTTTGACGACCAATCGCCATGAAGCAGGCACAGTCACTGCCAGCGGCCGTGATCTGCCCAGAACTGAGCGGGTCACTGCTATCAGCCAATGGAGAACTGTGTTATGAAATTGCTTCACGCATTAACACAATCTGGATGAAGTAGCGTTCCACAACTTGTGTCCTTTGTGATCGACGTATCAACGAACGTCTCAAATCTAAAATTTATCGCAATGTGGTCCGTCCTGTCGCTCTCTATGGTTCTGAGTGTTGGCCAACTAAAGAAGGCAATGAATGGCGTCTTGCGATAATGGAAACGAAGGTGTTGCGAAGGACTAGTTGTGTGACACGCTTTGATCACATCCAAAATGATGATTTTCGCGATCGATATGGGGTTGCACCGATCATGGAAAAATTGTGCAAGAAGTGTCTTCAAAGTTGTGGGTACGTAATTTGCGCTAACGACAAATCATTCGCCAAGATTGGTCTGAAGTCAATGGTAAGCGACCCAAGGCCGAAACAACGGTGGGTTGATACCCTGGATGGGAATTTGAAAGCTTCGTGATTGCATCCAGACCAGACTTTTGATAAAACAAAATGGCGAAACCGATCACACCAAACCGACCCTGCTTGTGAATGGGACAAAGAGTGAAGAGACAGAAGAATAATTGTTAATCAGCGAGTGGCCAATACAGCTGAACCAGCAGCGTTATCAAAAAATCGTCAAGTTCAATGGGCACTGAACTATTATAAAGCAGATCCTATCACAGGAGACTTATTTTCACAGAAGCTTTGAAAAACCATGGTTGGCAATGCAACATCGCTCTGTATTCACGGGCATTATCCATAACGCTCTACCAAACGCAGACCTACCTCATCTTTCCTTTGCCATATATATAGCCTTAATAAACTGTCAGGGCGGGTTCTTCCTTGTTCGGATCAAATGGCCCGGTCATTGTAAGTACTAATCAAAAACAATAAGGTCGCTGGTACCCAGCAAAACTCAATAGAGTCTGCTTCAGTGCTAGTTTGTTAGTCGAAAATAGGAGCGATTCTAGAAGCTGAGGAGGCCACTATAGATACGTAGACACTTGAGGCTGAAAATCATATGACGTTTTGGCAGGGATAAGTCAACAGTTTTGACACGAAAATGAAAGCGAGTCAGTTGAGCGTCGGCCTTTCGATTATTTAGCCCAGTCAAAACCACTGGGCAGATCTCTCTTTATTTATGTGTAGAACCTTAAGGAAAGTGAGCGTGGCTATGTAGACAAAGTGGCAGGAGTGGAGTATTTCTGCCTTTTGTAAGCAATTTTCGGCACAAACGAAGCCGATTAAAAAATTAAAGTTTGGCCACATGAAGAAAAACAAAGGGAAGACTAACCCTAATTAAAGAAGGAATCGTCTACCGATTGGAAATCACCTTCCAAGCTTTAAGTCAATTGGGAGTTTCCACGTCAAACCACAAGGGGGTCAATCAAACTAGAGGACTATTACGCGGACTTTTCCATATAAAATGAGAGTACGAAATCCTTATGTTGATGAGCAAAACCAGCAGTGTGGATATTTGAAGCAAATTGAAGATGGTGACCGTATTCATCCATTCTAGGGGTGCCAAAGATTGTTTCCGATAGGGGTCCTCAACCGCACTAAGGTTTTTCTCACTATCAAAGTCGGGTATATAGGTTTCGGTAGAGCTATCAAAATGTACATTCCCTTATACGCTGGAGGATTCGGCTAGTGGATTTTTCTATAGCTCGAAAAACGTATGCGCCTGGTGTTCACTCGTTTGGAGAGTATGGGACACCCACATGGTCCTTTTTTCATATTATTAGCTTTTCACAATTTGATTTTCAATAAGATGGTGCTTTGCAGTTGGATAATAATTTAATGCCGAAACAGTGATGATCCTCTAACAGCGGAACAACACAAAGACAAACACAAACATTCATGACCCGGTTACGAAATTGAAAGACAGACGCTCAATCAACCGGGCCAATCTTAGATTACGTGTTTCTCTCTAACCGCCGGAGAGATTATCTCATTGACTTCTGGAGGATCTGTTCTCCAAATCACTCTATTTACCTAGAATTATCTTTTTAATTGTATTTTTAAATTCTCACCGTTTGGCAAACGCTACAACAGGGATATATTCCATGTAGAATTCCCAATCACATTTTTGAGCGCCTAATTTTGATCCTAAACATGAAAGTCCTGTTCAGAGAGATGGGGTTGCAATGATGCTTCCAACTTGATGGCGTGTAAAAAATATTGTGAGCAGGTTTTTCAGTTGACGTTGATTTAAGAAAAATAATGGACTTTTCGTTCCATATGTATTTGCCACCGAAGCCGTTAAAAAGGAGGCCAGAAGAGACACTTTTTTTTTCTTGTAGATTTCCATCCGACTCTTTGAACTAATCGGCAAACTCAGCATACAGCATTTAATTCAAGGATCTACTCAGTGGTTGAGAGCAATCCTCTTACACCGATTTAAACGTACATATTTAGTATGCTTCGAATACCGGATTCGAACTTACAAACTGCACCTCATCCTATCAAAACACCAGTTCCTGTATCTTTAAGTAACCACCTCAAGTAAGAAGATGGTTAGCCTTAGGAATTAGCACCCTTCATCAAGGATTTCAACAAAGTTCCTTCCTGCATACGAAGTGAAACTGAATTGCTAGTTGCACTTTCAACTTTAGTTTCCGTTTTCGCCACAATGAGGACGACTTAAGGGCTCTTAGGTACTCATAATGTATTCCCTATACACCTAATAACTCCTTTAAATAATTCATCAAAGTATCTTCGAACCCGCACAACCGTATCAAGCCCTCCTGTGCCTGATTTACATATATAATTCTCAACTCTTTGATTATTAAACCTGATATGAATGCTTGCTCACTCCCCCGTTTTAACTCTGAACGACCAAGCGTTTACTTCCAAAGAAACACAATATCCTTTGACGATTTCTTTAAAGCCCACGTACGTATGATATGTATATTTTCCCTTGTAAAAGTCGTATGTCTGCAGGATATGGATACCTGACTACATCTCAGTATACCCATACATCCTTGAATAAATATTCGCGACCAATCTAGGACACGTGCTATGTCCTCCTCACGGCGGTCCAGAGCAACCATATATCTGGAACAACATTCATAATTCCGAAATATTCAGAGAAATCATCTCTAGTCAGCTGACAGCCATGGAGGAAGCACATAAGGTTGAAAGACTGCCTCCCACCCTTACAGTCAGTTTTATCAGGTTTACCTTTATGTTTTCGCGGTTCAACCCGATTTCAATTCAGTTCATATTTCATTCACTCCAACGATCCGTTATTCCACTTAGTTAGGCAAATTTGTTGACGCTACATGCAAGGAATTTTACCCATGAAGAAAGCTGAGAAGAAGAAGAAATGCAAATGAGACTTCAAAGAATCAGAGGAAGTAAGCGAAAATGGCAGTAACACCTAAGGATTTGTATGTTTAGTGTCGATGTCAAGTTCTGCGTCAAGCAAATTGTATATTCAACAACCAAATATTTCTGGGTAAGAATCAGTCAGAAGTTGATGTTTTGTGGGGGTTTGAAAACAGATATTTTGGTGAACTGCCTTTCTCCGGAAAATAGAAAATACGGCGTAAAAACGGCATGCCATGCCAAACAAATAGAACTGTGGGTTGTAATCCAAACTACTCCACGGAAATGAATACCACACAACCGACAAAAGGAGATAAACACGTGCCCGAGTAACTCAATTCGATTTGCGTCTTGAAAGTTCCTTTGTAGATTTTTTGCAACTCCCAGCACATTCTTTGAAATTCTATGGAGACAGAAAAGTCTTGCGCACGTTCGATCGCGACGGGAGTTGTGCGAGTAAAAATTCCGCGCATAAGAGCTGGTGTTAGTGGCGTGTATGTGATACAGTGCACTGGTGTGCGTTGACGTGGTTGCGAGCACATGACATAGCAGCATCTGTCATAACAATAGATATTGCACAGTTGTTTAGGGCTTCGTACCTCCCATTGAGAACCAATGGCAGAGCTGCTTTAAAGATCCATTTTGGATTAACGCATCAAAATTCCTCTATGGGAAGCTTGATGGAAGCAAGCCCTCGCAACATTCTCTGCAATATATCCATGTTTGCTCTCCTAGGAAGTGAGGGGGAAATATGTAGATTCATCAAAAATCAATCTTTTGGATGCATCCGTTTTCAGTTGGGATTAGATGAAGAAACATACATAAGAGAACCATCTAGGTGATATCGACACACCGAGACACCAAAGCCACTTACGTACTTCGTCCCTATCTGAAAGGTGCACATTGAGATTCCGTGTCCTTTTACCACTGTAAATGCTAACCCTGACATGATCGGCAATTTTGACTTAGGTAGCAGACATCACATCACATATGCGCAAGGATTACACGTTGCGTTTAAAGCGCGAAACTTGGGCGCGTTCACTGTGTCAGAAGACATGGCAAATCAGGAGATACTAGTCGAGCTCGTGCCATCCGTTTAAAGGCCGAGGATGGAGTGGCCGACAATTTCCTCAAGATTTTGTCGTTTCGGTGATTGGTTAGCGACGTCCAGGCGATTTTAAGTATTTTGGAGACGACAAGTTTACCAATAATTGGAAGACTCAAAACTGCAGGTAATTTAGAGCGAAGGGAGAAGGGTGATACGTTGAGTCAACAACATATTGTGGTATCTATAAATCCATGGAAAGATGGGAAAATGGAACATATTATGGAGGAAGATACTTCTGTTTTTCATTCCAATAAGTATTTTTTTTTGTCAAACAAAAGATGCTAGTTTCATATGCACACACTGGTAACTACGTTGTTGGAAATAGCGGTCCCACAATCCGTACTGGCGCCGTGTGCTTGGGAGAATCAAGAAGAAAACTAGTCTGAGTGTTGTCCAATTCCCCTGTTGACAGTAAACCAGGTTGTCTCTCGATTTAGGACTTCGTTGTGTATTCATCAGGAAATTCTGCGTCGTCAACGTTTCCTCAAACATTGGGGCTGATTTTCTTCTTCGAATATCTGATCTAGAGAGGCTTCTGTCAACTCACGAAAAGTCCTTGGCCGAGCGTTTGCATTTGGTTCCCAAAAAAAGATGACAGTTTAAGGCCTTGCGGCGACTACACACGACTAGACGCAGTCACAAATCCTAACCAATACCCGGTAGGACTTTGTCATATTTTTTTCCAAAATCGATTTGTGAAGCCATGACTGTAGCTTCTCCATAACATCACGACATTTGGACTATGAATTATTGCTCAGTGGGTCTAGCGCTGGGGACACATACCGTGGCTGTTTGAGCAGCAAAGCAAAGTATATATTTGGGATTATCGAAGTAGAATATCTCAGGTATCTCATCACCCAACCAGGTGTGACATCACTAACCCACCGGAAATCGTGAAGAATCTTCGCAGATTCTTGGGAGCGATGAACACCGACCAAGCCTTTTAATGCTGCAGGGACTCGATCGCGGGGGTGATATTACTCAAAACTACCTTCAGACCGTACTGTACGCCTCAGTGCGTTGTGTCAGTTTCGGACGTATCCGTGCCATGTTAGACCAAAGAACGAAGACAGATAGTTGCTTCAGGCATTTTACCAGCGGAAACTCACCCATGCGGAATGATTGTATAGCTCCTGGCTATATAAGCCTCTAATTTCGTGGCGAAAGCTAATCATCGATTGGTGCATGCCCTTAATCAGTAAACTGACAAGGGCTCTCACACTCAGAGCAGCCAACTGTCGTTCATTTCGCAATCCATAATGAAAAATGAGAAACAACGATCAGAAGCTGCAAAGCTTGCTCTCTCTAGCCCTGCGCCATTACAGATGTTGCCAGTGATACTGGGTAATCATTCGCCGCAGTGATTTAACCATTCCTTCCAGGACCGTTACGCTGCCTTCGGCATACACCATTGCTGCGCTCACCCCAGTAGTCGAATTACTTTTATATTGGTCAAATCAATGTTCAACTGATCGAATATATATGGCCATGTGCTCGGACATGTGGAAGCTACCAGCGCTCATTGGTCAGGAGGCACGCAGACAGTAGTTCGGGATACCTGACCAACGTTCTCAGCAAATTCGCTTGGATATCGTTGGACCGCTTGCCCTATCCCGGGGTTTAAAGTACTGCTTGACCGCGCTGAAACGATTTTCTCCCGCTTTTTAAATGAATTGAATATCGTGCATTGGCACGTCATTGGTCATTACCTTGTAGAAGCAGGAATTCGAATCGACCTAATTTTAGTCGTTGAGTAAGCTACTCGGCTCCAAACGAACTTGCACAACAAGGTATCATCTGGCCTCTAATGGAGTCATCGAGCAGCCCAGTTTGCGGTCACGGGCCACGAGAACAGTAGCCGTCCTGCTCATCGTCTTGCTGGGGGTGCGAAATAACATGTGTTAAGGCACACAAGTTTCGACCGAGATCCATATTGCATTGTTCGGGCAGGATACCATTCATGAAGATCTTCATTCGAATTCATATGTGTTCATCAGACTGGGTTCCGTCAAAAAGTCCCCAACGTAACCGTCATATTTATTGATTATTAGAAAACTGACGACCATCTTCATGGAAAGGCTGATACCAGCCTATCTTACGGTCGATTCGGAGTATCTTTTGGTTTCAACAACATCGTTAGACAAAGTGAAACGGTATCCTAAGTCAAGCCAAACCTTCCAAACACCGGCGGACCTACTGGACATGTTAAAGTTTAACTTGGATTCAATGACACAATTATAACCAGTTCTTGCGGAACCAGCATGTAGTCAGTCCTCTGGGCATTTCAATTGTTGTAGTCCCACGGTATCGTCTGCGACGTCACCGATCGCTCAACGGGCGAACACGATACGGAAACCATAGGTAGCAAGTTTGCCGATCAATTCTTTTTATCCTTGGTGCGGTGCAATGGCTGTGAATATTCACCCACCCACTTCTGCAAGTGTTGCGGTCTATTCCTGGTGAGGATACTTTTCAACCCCCCAGATTGCATATTCACCACACCATTCGCTGGCTTATGCTAGACTCCCTGTCTATGCGGCTCTGGGAGTTTCCAGAGGAATGAAAGGACAGCCCATATGGCTAGATGAGTTCCAGAATTAATGGTTGAGACAGCAAAATTGATCTAGATGGAGAAGGGCTGAGTAGTGTTGTGAGAATTGCAATGATTATTGTTTTCTGCCCGCCATATGTTGGATATTCGTCGTGAACTGGTCTATGTAATCCAGATGCGGAGCTTGACGAGGTGAGATGCTCTTGTGCTTTCATTTGAAGGCGAGTGGCTTGAAGGCAATGAAAACTGAAAATTTACCAAGTTGAAGCAGTGAAGTGCCAAAACCTCACGGTCGAGTGCAGTGCAATTTTTCTCCGCGGCGTTAAGTTTGCGCAAAATTAAACCTAATGGTCTCCATGAGTTGCTGCTTTTCTGTTCCAGAACTGAAAGTCACACGTGAGACCAAGACGAACGTCGGCACGAAAGGTCCGTTTTCGCTTTCTTAAAAGCCTTGTGAACAGCTAATGTTCAAACTACGGGTACTTTACCTATGATCTTGCCCTGTAACAGGTCGTTAAACGGAGTTTGGGTCCTCGCCGCATGGGGTATGCACTTCCTGTAAAAACTGAGTATACCGACAAACTGGCGTAGTTGTTTTGCCATATTGGGTTCCGGGAAGTTCGCGTTGACGGCTGTCTTTATCGTTGCTAGGGCGGTGCCGGCGCTCCAGACGATGTAGCCCAGAAAGAGCATTTTGTCCTGATCAAAGTCGCGTTTTGAAGGATTCAGGACAACCCTATACTTCAAGAGGCGCTTAAAGACGATCTTGAGGTGTTCGTAGTGTTTTTTTTCCATCCTTTGATGCAATCGGGATATTGTCTATATAAGTGTAGACGAAATCAAGACTGCTCAGTACTTCGTAGTACTGAAGGGTCTGAGCCGCGTTGAGTAACCCGAATCCCATGAATGAAAATTCAAATATTCCGAATGGAGTGAGTGGAGGCAACTGATTGTATCCTCTCGTTAGATCGATTTTCAAGTAGATCTTAGTCCACAGAGATATTGCGTGGATGTGGCGTACTGGATATCGATCAGGATACGTTCGTGCCCTGAGTCTTCTGAAGTCGTCTGTCTTTTCTCGGCGCCACGTGCCTCCGTGCTACTCAGCCGCTAGAGGATGGTCGTGCTCTTCCAAGCTTGACCATTGCCCCGAATTGTTTTCAGCTACCCCGAAGCGTTTGAGGGGCAACGCGGAGAGCCTTGTAGGCTATCGCTGGTCCTGGCGAGGTCAAAATGGTTCCGTGCTGTGGCATAATTGTGACTATCGGGACGCGTAATTTCCGGATACTGTCCTAGTAGTTTATTGTATTGTGAGCCACCGGAAACTACCCTTCGAAGAGGGCAAGGTTGTCTTACCAATCAGCTGGTTATCTTGTAGATCGACCACGAGACCGTAGTGGGTTAAGGAATCAGAATTTGTAGCCGGGTCGTCGGCCGCCATTAGCGAGAGCCAGTCGTGTTTTCCAAAAAGTCGCAAGGTTTGTCACATCTCTAGGCCTCAATACCGAAAACATTATGGTATCTGCCGAGCGCGTGATCGAATATCTCTGCTGCGGTTCGTGCGGGAACGGTCCAAAATAGAATCAGCGATGATGTAGCTAAAATGCAGTGCTCCGTAGGTCATGAGTTGGGTATCAAAGCTTTGTTTGGCCAACCACAGTTTTGGGTCGTTCAGAAAAAGACTAAGCCAAGCGCACGTGTGCCGGTTGTTGCGTTGATTGACTCACCACGCCCTCGTTTCCAACCCATATTTTGTTGCGTTCCCAGAAAAAAACATTGGCAAACACATGGCACACTTACTGTCATATTCTTCTTAATTGTGTCGATGGTCACCACTGTAGGGGTTTAAAGCACGTTTCTCCATATATGCCAGCAAATAACAAACTCCAGGAGGGCTTTGCTGCTTATCGTGGTGCCATCGTTCGCTGTCAGAGCGAGAAGAAGAGCACTCAGGCGCCAGTCTAACTCGGAAAATTTTGTCGAGCCGTGTTGCCCAATGAAGGTGAGAGTACCGCTAGAGGAGGGAACGTTAAGAAAACGACGAGAGGTGGAGTGAAATACGCTTTGGCTAACAAAAGGCGAGTTCACCATCGCAATTATAAAAACTAAATTGATTATTTGAAAAACTAATTTCTTTTAATATAATTGAATATCTGAATGGGAATTGGGAAGTTAGAAGGTGTGCACTGGAGAAGCTATGGGATGCCAAAATGCGAGAAAAAGAAGAAATGCTGCATATTAGCAATTATATTTTCTCGTTAGTTTGTCACCGAACAATACAAATATTACTATTGAGCAGCTGTTTTTCCGAAACCAATATGAGGAAAGGGACCTGGGGACCAAGACGATGGATTAGACCTTCGCATGGGCAACGCCCAGATTATTCCAACTCGTTTTGAACCATTCCGACCCTACTGATGCCCTTTGCTTTCACAAATTTGTGATTCAGTTTGGAATTGCACCGCTTTGCCGCACTGAGTAAGCTGAAGAGCCGCCTATATACGGTATCTCCGACCTGAAATTGACAAGCTCGGGATAGTGAGTTGCAACTCTTATCCTGTGGCTCTCATACTTAAAGGATGCGTCTCTGGACTTCATACACATTTCTAGGTTTTCATCATGTATCATGTAAAGACGACATGATAGGCGGATTTCCTATCGAGGCATGTTTTGCTGAACGAAGAGCATCATTGATAGGTGACCACCTTTTATTCCATAATCTTTGATTAAGACCGATATGAGCGCGTACAGCAGCCAACAGTGAGCGATCTACTCTCTCTGAGACGTTTTCTTGCGGAAAGTATAATACGTTGTTGTTATATTGGGTGCCGTACTGGTTCAGAAGATCCTGGAAAATCACAGGCTTAAACTGTGTTTTATTATCAGACGTCAACAATACGGGGATTCCAGAAGCATGAAAGAATCTCTTCTCCTTAATTGGCTCCACGAATGAAAATTTCGAGAGAGAATTGAGAACAACTATTGTAACAACGTTTCTCGCGCGAAATCTGGGGTGTAGGTTGGTCAGACCGAAACGTAAGTGGGTGTCAAATGGAAGGTATGCATACTTAATAATCAGTATCAGGACATCCATTGAGAGTACTACTCCTTTCCCGCTTAGTTCTAGTAGTTCAAAGCAACTTTTCGTGTGCCTTTTTAACTACTGGAAAGAGTTTTCTTTTTGGCAATACCCCAATCCTTGTTACCACATCACCCATTTTTCGAATCACGAATTCAAGAATAACCGAATGTAAAAAATATCCACATTTGTGAGTACCTCATTCATTGAAGAATTCACTGGGAAAAGTCCTTTCAAAGAATCACGGATCGTCCTGGCTGCCTCACCGAAACTACACATCACAGAGTATACATGCACACCATGGTATAATCATAATTACCGCATTACACCATGTCAACACCTTTTACTCTCACCCTGCTACATACTGGTAAACCCCCCATAATGAAAGCGAAAACATTCCATAACTAAAAACAAAAGAATTCGCAATTAAAATTAGATACAAAACGCAGGAGAACATGCAAAACTAGGTCATCCAGACAGCTGGCTCCTGTTCTGCGGAAAACAGTAATTAGGGGTTGCTGCATTATTGCCCTTCCTTTCAACATCTCTGTGATATCCTGGTGTGGTGGTGATTCCCTTCCTTTCAACATCCCCATTCTCTCCATCATCATCATCAATTGGTGAGGCAACGAACCGCATAGGTTCCCAACAGGAAGGGAGACTAACCGAGTGATATCAAAGCAGGATAATTTCATTTCGTTGAGAGGATACCATCTTTTATTTGTGTAGTCTGGATAGGCACCCATCAGCATCGGCATTTGAATGGTGTTTGGGAAAATATGATCCGTGATACATCGTTGAGTAATTAATAAATATAACGGAAGAAAGAAGTAGGCTAGGAATCATGAAAAGGACTTTTCATTCCAGTTGGGATTTGTAGGTGTTCCAGTTGCATTTTTAAGGATTCACTTTTTTTTGTTGGGGGTTGTTTGCTCTTTTCAAAGTAGACAATCCCCGATAGAATGAATAGTCGAGATTTTTTTTTTGTGTGGGTTCCATTAGATGTAGCATGATGAGTGGAGAGGTGTTGTTCAGGAGCTTTGATTGGATACCAAAATATACTTAAATCTACATGGATATGCTTAATTAAAAGTCAGGGAAATAGACCGATAACAGGTTGAACTCTACCATTGAGATGAAAGTGGTATTGAAAATTACATTAAAGGATTTAAAGAAAGTCACATTAAATGGTTTAGAGGATAATTCACCCTCAGCAAATAGGCTTATCTTCATGGGGTATTGCCAAAAAAATACCAATGGCTTAGGTCCATCGATTTGGCGTGAATAAAATAAGACCAGATGTAACAAAGTTTCGGGGCGGACGGATGAAGAAGAGTGTGGGATTGAGGGATCTTAGATTGTGGAGCCTAACTGGTAGAAGGAGGGTCCTTAATTCGGGGGAGAAATTAATGTTTACAGAGGCTAGGTAAAATATAATGAAAAGGTGATCTTCACCTGCGCGAGGGGCGCACAGGAGAGAATTTTTGTATAATTTCAGGTTCGGCCTTCTATATTTGGCCGTATATTTCCCGAGTATCGTCCTTTCGAAGCGTTGGAGGGCTTCTGCTATGGGTGACATGGGGGCCCATGTAGGAAATCATAGGTCAGGATTGGTCGAATTAGAGTTTTGTATGTGAGGGTTTTGGTGACAGGGCCCGAGATGAGAGAGGGTTTCTAAGGTAGCCGAGGCCTTAGAAGCTTTGACAATAGATGATCTAACATGGGGGTTAGGTTTAAGTTTGTTGTTGTGAGAGATTCCCAGGTATTTAATGTTTAGTTTTGGCTTGGTAGTGCGGTTTGCGACGCGTAAATGGCACTTCCCACGAGGGTTTCTGAAGCAAATAACCTCGAACTTAAGAGAACTAACGGTGAGGGCCCACCGGTTGAAATGCGCTATAACCCTGTTGGTGAGAGAGACTATCGAGGGCCTTGACCCATTCGCATAAAGGATGGTGTCCTCAGCGAAGAGAATCCCTCCTGATGCGGGAGGATTTGGGAGAAAGGGTGGACCAAGGGCTGTCTGAGCTGCCGTTGGCATGGGGGATAAGCGGGAAATTGGTCTGGATTAGCTTGAAAAGCAAGCCCTCCTTCCAGATTGAATCGAATGCCTTTTCAAAGTCTAATGAGCAGGCTAGGGTGTATTGCCTATTTTCCAGGCGTCTGAGGATGTGATCTTGCAGGTAGATAGCCTGCTTGGTGGATGTGAGGTTTTCAAAGGCGAATTGACTAAGTGGAATGATAGAGGAGTAGTGCCCATTGAGGTGAATTAGTAGGATACCTTTGAAGATTTTTTCAATACTGGAAAGAAGAGAGAGAGGCCTCCTATCTTTGAGATCGCCAGAGCACCCCTTCTTAGGAATAGGTATTAGGAGAGCTGATTTCCAGGCTACAGCGATGTGCCCGTTATTCAGGAGGTTGTTGCGCACACTTTTGCAGGATGAAGTTGGGGGCATTGATTTTTTATTGTTGGACCGAATGATTGTAAGTTCAACTTTTTCTTGGGAGGTAAAGAAGGAGACGAACGACCAGGGAAGAGGGGCAAAGGTAAGACCGTTCCGAACTAAACCTTTTTTCGTTGACAGTATAGGTAACCGCCGAGTTTCAGATGATTTGAATAAGTGACTGAAGGAGCTATGCAGGCAGTTATTTTTTCCTCAGGTGAGTGGAACTGGAGTTTTTCCATTTTTATCGAAGGGTAATTGACGTTGAGAGAAGACTTTTTCCTTCCAGCCTTCAGTTTGGACCTAATAGCTCCATTGCTGGACAGGTTTTTGATGATCTCGGAGAGGAGACGGTAGTCAGCGTTGCAGTAGTGTGTTTTTGTGGTCGACTAAGAAGAGGGTCGAAGGGGAAAAGCACCCGTATTTATAGTAACCAGGCTCTTTGACGGGAGGATGTTTGTCAGTTTCGAAGGCAGAGTTGAACTTTCAGATGTAAGTGGCTAGATCTGAAGGATCTGCATTAATGCGGATGATGGAGGGAGGGGAGATATCGCTGAAAATGTGTAGAAAAGCTGAGGGCATGGTGGTCGTTTTGAGAGTGAGCATCTTCATTTTGGTTGTCTACCAATTTTTAGAGGAATTGTAAGTACGCTTCGGGTTTGTCTTTAAGAGATAGATGGAGGTAGCTCCGGTAGTCAGAGTCAGAGATTAAGTTCCAGAGGGAGGAGAATGGCATGTTAAAAAGAAAACCTAATTTCCAGAATGGGGGGAATGGAAGAATGTGGGGCAATGAAGGTTTCTGGTCTTACTCGGCTCCTGTCACTGCGGCGAAAGACGGGGTCAGTGAGGGAGGGGTGGTCCAGTTGGAATGAGGCAGAGGACCAGACTGAGAATTACGAGCAGCGGAGATTCTGTCTAGGTAGGGCGGGGGGGGCTTGTGAGAACAGAGCAGGGCAGAAGTGCGGGACCCTTTTTGCTTTCTCTTTACGTTGGATTGATTGCAGCCTACTATTTGGAGAAATTGGCTAGGTGACTTAGTTGGCTACAGTTTATGCATTTGAGAGGCGCCGCCGACTTCTTGTCGGCATTGTCTTGGACAGCCGTACGAAAGCAGTACCTAGAGGCGTGTGGGCCCGCGCGTTTGACTTATTTAGGGTCGTGGAAGAAAACGCACCCATTGGGTGTCGTCCCCTTTTCTGGGTTTCTCCCAAGCTGATCCGCTGATGTAGTTGGGTGTTTTGTTTAGAGACTGTGGTGGGGTCTGTTTTGGAGTTGAGGGTGACGCGAAAGAGGCTTAAGTTGGTGTCATTGGGCTGTGACCATGGAGGTGTGCGCGCGTGTGTGCGTCAACTAGATTCTTGTCGCAAATCCCAGCAAAGGAATTCAACCGGCCTTGCGACAAATCACAGACATCCACAATCTCAAGGCTCGCCGGAAAAGTTAACATTTTGATCAGGGAGTTACACGTCAAATCAGCATGTGATGAATCCACCCACGTCAGAGAGTTCGACAAAAACGCGCTGCAGAATAAATTTGTCCGTGAATTCGTTGAAGGCGAAAAACTGAAATATATTCAGGACGTCCGCCAATTGGACACGGTTCGCCTTCCAGTGGCAGTCTTCCTCCGCCGCGTGCTGGAAAGCACTGCAACCATCGGAACTGAGTCACAGCTTGCAATTCTGCTTTATAGGATCTTCTGAACCGCCTGCCTGCAGTTGAGTCTACTCCGGTATAAAGCAAGCAGTTCAACACCCAGTAATATCATATCTGCGACTCCTAGCTGACCTTGTGCTAGATTTCAGAGCAGCGTTAAGTAACTCTACCATGCTGCGCTTGCTTAGGGACGCGGTTTTGAAACTGCAAGGCGACTTCACCTTCCACAATGCAGAGGGCGACACCCCCAAGGAATTCAAGACATGCTCACAGGTCCTCATCCGCGTGAACACTCCGCGGAGGCTGCTGCACCCACCACACGATCGATCCAAATGATCCAGAAAATGTAGGGAGAAAGTTTATATTGGCAGTGAGTGACACATGACTGTTGCACGAAGGAAAACGTCGACATTGCTGTGTTGTTCAGAATTTGTTTTCGCAGTCCTCAAATAGGAGCTGGAGGACGCTATCATAAGATAGCCCCGCAGAAACCTTAACGCCGGTGTATGGATCATTGATTCAACCAGTGGGACGGCGGCATGTGACCGTCAAATTTTACAATGTACCAAGAATCAGTCGGCCAGTGGCTTTGTATGGGGGGAAATGAGTGGTACACCTGCATTGTTGCTAAGTCCTACCAAGTCTCACATTGTCTCAATTTGACGCTGATTTTAATGCACATCGAGTAGGATAGCAGATAAACTAACGCTAGGGGGTCAGCTTATGGGAAGTCATTGCCCAGTAAGATATGGTAAGGAGGTCTAGTTTAATGGTAGATCTGACTGGCAAGTTAGTGAAAAATTTACGCATAGCGACCACCATTCAATTCCTTTGAACTATAGGTTGATCCACTGGGCAAGAGAACCGGACGTTCAAAGCCAAAAGCAAGAAAGGAGCCTCAAGTAGATCTGCAATAGCGATGGATGAGCAAACATTCGTGAAGATGTGGCAGGACTAGCTCAATCAGGCAAGCATTTCCACGAATGGAACTAAGAGATGCATATTTTACAGTAGAAGACTGAAATTCTTGGGGAATAGTGAACTTGCCAAGCTTCGATCGATTTTTCGCCTATTCAGAAGAACCACTAAGGTCTGATCAGTAGGGCAGGCATATAAGCATTTATAAGGTGGAGCCTGGACGATTCAGAGTCCGGTCGTCTCCCCAGATCAAGTATCCTTCTTTATTGTGAAGCTCATTCAGGGGCTGCTTCCCCGGCAATAGAGGTCCACTGACAGCTTCTTGCCAACCTCTGAACATGGCAGTATCTTCGGCAGCCATCCGAGGCGAGTTGTTGGAAATTTGCAGCTGAATAGATAATAGTAATCCCTGAAGTTTGGATGGCACACCGTATAATGCTCTTGAGCTCACCTTGAAGTTCAGACCGGATATGTTAGCTAAGTTGTCCGAAGCTTGCATGTTCGAAGGTATATTCCCTACATCATGGAAACGACAAAAGCTGATACTGCTGCCTAAGACTTGCTAACCGTTAGGGGAAGCGGTCTTCATCACAAAGTTCAACAAAGCATCCGCGGCAAGTATGGCTCTGGAAAGAATGATGCTCATCATAGCAGGGCTACGGTATGCTTGTCAACTTGTAGCCATGGTGGTGAATTTGACCTTGCTCAATGGAGCATATAAAATGTCAACCCCATCTCTCCCGTATCGAAGACCAGACGAAGAATGCCGGGAGGGAGGGATAATTTAAGTAGATGGCAAGAACGTTGTCTATACTTCGGAAAGGTTTGGGGAACCCAAAGGCTGATCCCCATCATCAAGGTTTGGTGGGAGGGACGGGGTGAGGAGATTAATTACAATCCACAGTTTCCTCCTAGTTTCTCCCGGGGCCATTGGTGGTACCACCAGTACCTATGCAGGTTTAAAGTGGACGCTTCAACTGATTATCCAAACTGCAGTTGGGCCCCGGAGGATTCAAAGCTCGTATTCTTCCAATTTCCGAGATTAATGGAAGAAAGAAAAACCTAGAGGAAACTTTTTATGAAACGCTATCACTGGAAAATTTTGTGCGTTAATCCTAGCATGTCAGGGGGTGAGGATGCGATCAACTCGACGATCAGATCTACTCAGGAAAAACTGCGAAAAGCGAACAAGGTCAGGACAGTGTGGTTACAAACGTCGCTAATAGAAGGAACGAAAACGGGAAAATGGGAAGGGTCATTGATCTAATATTTAATGGTGGTTCCGTCGGGGCAGAGACGGGAGAAGGGGTTGATGTGAATAGATAAAAAATTTTGCACATTTTAATGTCTAAGTGTCATTAAAAGGTCTCACCTCCTTAAAAGATAAAGGACAGGCAGTAATCCTTTTTGTTAAGTAACCAAGCAAAGAAGTGATAGTGAAAACGCAGATATAAGTAAAGAGAAAAACAGGACAAAGTTTGCCAAAAAGCATCATCGGCTCCATAGCATTCATGTCCTTGATTAAATGCCAGTAAAACTTTCCTAGATTCAATTTCATCCAGTTCAGATGATGACTTCGCAATGACTAAGCTCCAGTGAATCCATTAAGGGAATCATCAAACTCATATTCGCATCACTTGCGAGGAAGCTATCACATTTGCGAGCGTCGGAAAATTAATTTCCCTTTTATGGATGAATAATGGGACCCAATAAATGCTTTCAAAAATTTCACATTTTTAATACTTTCCCATGAGAAATCATTTAAGCGGACCCTTCCAAAAAAGGGAGTCATTTTGATGCTGATGAGGCTGTTGGAAGGCTATACTTCTCCTGGGAGCGAGTGAACCCAACGTCTGTCAGGAAATCTCAAATTGATTCCTCGCAGTAAAAAACGTTGCTGCATGTAATCCTTCTAATCATTTTTCAATAAAAGATACGGATATATGGAGGCGAGTTTCCATCTTTTAGTAATCCTTAATTTGAGTCCTTTGGTCATATATTTGCGAATACTTGACTTCACCAAACATTTTCAAAAAATATTCGTTGAAACAACTAACGCGGTTAGAGCCATGGAGCTAACCACTGTATTCGCTTCCCACTATCGAGGGTACTTTCCCTTTGAAAGGAAACAATTTTAATTTAATTAAAATCTTCCTTTACGAGATGATTTTCCCAATAGCCAAAAACGGTACATATTTGAACTGTCGGATTGCTTTCGGGGAATCTGAAAAAGGATTCCGATTATACCAATCCCAGCTGGTAAGCGTACACGCTTGCTGGATGACAACTTCCCAAGGATACCCAAATATGTACCTTGCAGCAGATTTTAATATCAAATTCACAATATTATGAAATAAAATAACATCGAATTGAAATGGTCCTGGAACAACGACAATTCCATTTGCAGGATTCCAATTTATCGTTTCGAATGTGGAGTGTTTTTGTGTGATATCTAAAATGCCAACAGAATATTTGTTGCTTTGGGGATGATATCGATGAAATGCTTTTGTTTTCTGTCGTATCTATTTATCTGCATGTTGTGTACTTGTTTGTTGTGTGGTGTAACTTTTTTCGGTTGGAAATTCATGTTGAGGGGGTGACACAGTGCATATGACGACACATCGTATATTATATTTGCATAATACTTGGCAGATACAAGTAACATAGCATTCCCTACGCCGGAGAACATGCATGTGATAGACGTTGATATATATCCAATCAAAGCTGGCAGATAAGGAGTCGACATCGGAATGACGAGATGGGGCTGAATTTTTATCCTGGCAGAGTGAAAATTGCTGGCTCGTCAGCTCCAAGTGTACATGGTTTTTTCGTATGAAAGGCAAATCTGATAGTTCGTTGAGCCCCAATTTTTTTGATTGTTTTCTCATACGGAGTATCGGATAAGGGATGTTTTGCATGTTGCACGTAATCCATGGGACCGACAATTACACCTCGGATCTTGTTTGAGATTCAGACTAACATATTTGCATACATTAATTGAGTCTACTGGGTTGCATGCGCCTGTGATAGCTCCTTCCTCATTTGTTATACAATATCAATTTGTTTACATGAAAGCAGTTCGATAAAGGATGCAATCAGTAGTGAGAGAACAAGGGTGGGGTGCAACAAGCAGAAAATCTACTAATGGGAACATCGTAACGATAGAACGGATGATTGTCGTAGGACATTATCCAAACCGTACATGTTCCTGATGTTGAGAAACTTTTCTTTTCTGTGGAAGGTATTTTTACAGTCATACCTATGTCTAGAGCATAGTGCCATTTCCAGGCCTCCCAGAATCTGTCACGTCCCCACTGTATCTCTAGAAGAAAAAATGTAGGGAATCGCTCAGTGCCTGCTAAAATCCTGGCACTACTATACCGACCTATATAATTGCTGTTTGGAGGATCTCCTCTTGAATGCTGACACCTCCATTGTCTTATTTTCCGTGAGGAAACTACACAGACAACTGGTTTAATGAGGTGAAGTCCGACGACAGCATTGTACAGACCGTGAGGATCTTCAACATCTCTGAATTTCCGGATATCTCAATTAGATGAACCAGTTCGCTCAGTAGATAGACGTTTCCAATATAACATGTTCATAAAGGACTTCACAAAATGAAGCCAGTGTTATTTGAATCCTTGTCCGGCAGTCATACGGAAGATTGGAGTTCAAATCTCACTGGTAACGTGCGTGGAGGAGAGACAAATCCTCTGAGCACTCAGACCCTAGTGGTCCATTGTACATTATAGGATGAGCGCGCATCATCTTGGAGATTTCCTATTCTCAACATATGCCCAGCCAGTGAATTATGGCCAATCAGAATACCCACAATACTTTTGCAAGGCTTCTTGCTTTTCGACAGGATAAACCTTCCCGTAAGTTTGTTTGGTTCGAACATGAAAAGTTTGGTGTATTTAGCAGCATTAAGGCTGAGCCACCTGTCATTGTAGGGAGCTTGTTTCCAGTTTTTGATAGCTGCATTAGCCAATGCTACTGATACCCCATTTGCTGGTTCCGGTCTGGGCATGATGATAATTGACATCTCTTTCTCGGCTGCTTTAGCCGAGATTTCATTTTCCTCTACACCACTGGGTATCCAGAGTAGCTTCATTGTATAGAAATCTAATAACAGAGTTCCTAATCTGATCGTAACAAGGTGCTGGGAACAGAATTGTCTCATCATGGTTGCCTCTAACCATTTTAACATCAGAACGCAGGCTCTCGGTGTCAAGAATCTTTCATCGAAGAAAATCCTTGTCTCCATGATTGGTCCAATACCACAGATTTTGTTAAAACGATCCCATTGCTCTTGAACCAGAAATATATAGGGACAGTCCCCCAATTTTGCCAGCTTTGCCGCCAGTAAATAGGAAAAAGCTTTGGCATGCTGCAGGTTAATTTGACTAACTCGTATGTTTGTTGACATAAATGCAGTATAATATGAAAACCGGCGCTAATTGAAAAGTCTGCGGCATTCAGTGTCAATTTCACCAGAGTTACGAGCTTATCCTTGCCTTCCGTCGAAAGTTCCGCTTTCTTGCATGGATTTCTCTGGACATCGCCACACTTGATGGTGTAGCAACGATCATGTCCTCATTCCAAAGAAACTTCACCTTCTTTCACAGTGACTTCAGTTATCGTCGGCTGGGAGCCCTGCCAGGTTCATCGTGTCTGGGCTGCATGGATCTGCATCAGTGTTACCCACACCGTAGTCACGTTTCCAGCTTTCCTCATTAAGGGGCCGCGCCGTAGACATCGAGTATAGGTTTTCCACAGAAGTGGAGAGCCTGTATTCCGCAGATTTGTGTGGAGCATGGATCTGGTGAGGTCGCCAAAATCCTTGCCTCGGCCACGACCTGATTTCTTAAAGTTGCGGATGGATTCTGGATTCTGGAGTCTGTGACTTCTTACCATTTGGAAAGTTACTGGTAGAAGTGGAATTTGTATCGTGATTTGAAGTCGGGTAGCAGTTGACTCGCTCGAGTACCTGAGTCAAATCAGGGTAATAATCTCGGGCGACCATGTTGCCTCCTACAGGCTACTGTAATCCTAAAATATGCGGTCTTGTATGAAGTGCTTTAACACACTTCAAGGGCCAGATTCAATTGGATTGTTGCTCCAACGAGTATTATTATTCTCTCAGTCTAGCAAAGAATAGGCCGGGTCTGTAGAAGTTTCCTTACACGTAACTTATATATGGTTGTCATTTAGCCCTTGGTGAGGTATAGAGTCTCAACTACATTTACGTGCCATCGTTAGTGGTCACCTGAAATGTGCTTCAGGTCCCCCAAGATTTCCTGTGAAGCCTGCACCTCTTCTGTTTTGTTCTGGGCCAAGTGCTTTTAGGGCCATCCAACCGTCGGCCATCTTGGGGGAGTGGATTCCACTGCATTGCGTAGTCAGTAGTGCAATTGTCGCCCCTCCTTGATGTGTGACCTATCCGCTGCTACTTACGCCATCCGATCACAGTGCTTACGAGAGCTAGGCCTGTGCTTCGATCAAGTTCTTCATTTGACCTAACAACATGCCAGCGTACTTCGATGATACGATACAGAGAGGTGTTGACGAAGGGTTGGAGCTGTTGACTAACAGTTGGGTTCATTTTCCATGTACTCCTCTCATATAACAACACAGGAAGAACACTGGCTCGGATCACTCTCAACTTGATATTGGTATTTAGGTAACTGAATTTCCAGAACCTAAACAGGAAGGAAAGCGGATATGGCACTGAAAATGTGTCGGACAACATCCAGTTCGGTATCACCGTCGGCAGAAACCACGCTTTCTAGATAAAAAAGCTGACCGATGCTTCCGATGCTCTGTCCATTAATGCAGAGAGGGTGAGTGTGATGACCCGTCAGACTCCCAGCCTTGGTTTTGCTGGTGTTTATTTTCAGTCCAATTCTAACTGCTCCTTTTTCCAAATCCAGAACAATTTGGCCAATGTCCATGACCTAGTGAGAGAGCAAACAGATGTCCTCAGCGTAATTGATTTGTTTGAGGAAAGATGTCATCGTCCATTGAATTCTTCCACGTCCTCTGGACAAGGCCGCATGAAGAACGTCGTCGATAACAAAAAAAAAGTAATATTATATCCGCTTTGGACCACAAAATTCTCCGAGATTTTACCTCCGTGTTCAACGTGACATTTTGCGCCATCACATGTCGCTCTGTCAATAGCAATTAGTTTCCTCGGTATGCCCCTCCTGCGTACAGCACCCCTGGTAACTCCCTGTTCACACAAGTGAAAGGTTTCTTGAAATCGATGAAGGGCAAGTGAAGCGAAGATCTTTATTCTCACATACCGTTTCAAAATGATCCTGGGGATGTTGATGTGGTCAATTTAGGGGTATCCGGAGCGAAACCCCCACTTTTTGTCGATGAAACCTTTGAGATATTCTTTGATGCATGCCAGGATTATTTTAGCCATTATATTTGCAAAACACAGCTGTTCCTTCAATTGTCACACTCAAAAGGGGCTACTTTCTTTGAAATCTTAACTTCTTCCACTGAATGGTGAAGGTCTCAGATTCCCAAGATGTCCGTATGATTGGAAGTAGAACTGCAGGTGTAGTGTAGACCGTCAAACTCAGCGGCTTTACTCCATTTGAACGACTTGATGGCCGAAATTATTTCTTTTTTGGTTGGAGGAACAGTCAGTATCGACATATTACGGTGATCAGCCATTTCCTTCACAAGAGACGGAACTTCCTGGGATGTGATATGGTTCAAAATCGTGGTCAAGTCTCCTATCTCCTTCACAGGACCATCAGATTGTTTGAGACCACATGTAAGTTATTTCGTGATGCGGTATACACATGAAGTTATTGCGTTTTGCGACATTCTCCGCTTCTCTGGCCAGTGCAATAATAAGTTCCCTTTTGTCATTGGGCACACTATGTTGAGTTACTCAATCTATCCACTGTCCGATTAGTGGTTGCGAATGTGACCAGTCGTGAATCATCTCTGTCAATGGCCGCATTGAGTTATCCAGCTTAAGGTGCAGGTCAACCGGTTATTCTTTTTGCTTTTTGATAGATTTTCCTAATTTTCTTCAACTTAATATTTTAGTATCTGGTGTGCCCCATAGCACCAAATTTAGGACACATGAAGTTTTATCAATGACATTAGAGAAACTGCATCCAAAAGGACCTCACTGCATTCCAGAGACTGGCTAGCACGAACGCTTGTATCCGTCTATGGATGCGACAGTTCAGAGGAGTTACATTTGGGTACTGGCGGATCTACACGGCTCGTTTTGCCACCTTTCATTAACAGGGACCTATGTCGCTGGCGAATAATTTGGTTACCAAAAATCCTGCCGGACTTGCGACTCAGCGTATGCAATGCATGTTTGACAGCGGATATGCTTCCCTCCCGCTTGAAATCCAAGAAATTTGTGTTGATAAGTAAAGACAAAGGCGACTCCGATGCGCTGTCAGGGGACCGTCCACCCAGTCTGACGGACACAGCGGGGAAACTGCCTAGAAAGGTCGTTAAACCAAGACTGACAGACGTAACACGTACTTTGGACGACTTCCTACCAAACCAGTATGGTATTAGAGCGAAGCGATCCACAATTGATGCAATTGAGTAAGTGGTCCAAATGGTGAGAGTGCCTTCAATTCAGCGGTGTTCTGCCACATGCTTGAGGCACTGGAAAACTGTTTCGATATTCCAGGTTACCTTTCCCAACATTGAGGGATTAGGTAAAGGACCGTGCCTTACTCTACGAGTTCCTGCATCTATGCGGATACGTGGATGATGTTGCGACACTGGTCGCCGGAAGCATGGTCGAATGAACTCAACCCTAAATGTGAGCAGAAGTCATAAATTTAGTCAGCAAGCGGATGACTGAGCATGAGTTCTTCCTAGCATTGGAGAAAGCCGAAATGGCGTCCTGACCAAGGAGAGGATTGATAGACACGAAGATGGGCTCTTCCTGGAAGATTTAGAACACTACGGACAGGGCAGCACCATGCATATTTGCAATTTGCTAGCTGATGGCTAATCTCAATGTTCCCTCGTCCAGGGGCTATCGTTTGCTGATGAGTGCGATTTAGTTCCTCCTTCCTTACTTTTCGCAGTATGGGCTGCGACGGAGAAAGAGAAGGAAGAGCGAATACAGCTGGCGTGTGACGCTTCTATGCTGCGGCCAACGGGATCTTTGAAGCGAAGACCAAATTTCTGGTGGAATGATAAAATCAACCAATATCGCGGCATGTATCTATATCTTGGCGACTGAAGCCCTATGGATTCGCGAAGCTGGTAAACTTAACGCGGCTCGAAGACAGCCGGCAAGGGATTTATCACTGGTAGAATGGCAGAAACGATGGGACAAAACTAAGGAAGGACACGGGATTCATAGATTGATACCGAATGTTGAAGACTGAACTAAACGGAAGCATGGTAACGTGGGCTATGATTTGACATAGTTCCTAGGCGGACATGATGGTTATCGAGGATACCTCCAGCGATTTGGGCTTGATGATTCTCCGAACTGCCCGATTTTTGAGGGCGTAACGGAGGATGCGGTGCATGCACTTTCTACTGCACAAGGTTCGCATCACCACCATAGAATGGAAATGGAAGCGGTAGCTAATATCCACGTATTAGCGAAAACATAGTGGAGAATATGTTGAGTTCGATTGAGGTATGAAAAGCGGTGGAACAAGCATTAAAGAATATTCACGGATTGCTATGCCAGGAGTTTAGAAGGGAGAAAGAGAGAAAGATGGATTGTCACCTCGGATAACAGCTAAATGCTGATGTAGCCCGCTTGTTTTACATAAAACCTTAAAAAGGAGGAGATGAGTCCCCCTGAACCTGAATACGCTTGGCCTGAGGCAATGTGTTAAACCACTCAGGATTAGTGCCCTAAATGCAATCCGCCTCTTGTTGAAGGAGCGGGGCGAGTACCTTTTCTATGAGAGGTGTCCGACATTTTGTGCGTCAATTCGTTTCAGCTCCCCCCTCCCAAAACAGCATCGTTTGGTGACCGGGGATGAACCTTACTAGCAGGGAAAACGGCTGGCCTAAATCCAAAGGTTCGGTCGTTTTGCCTCCATTAATATTGGAGTAACTGGAAATCACCCGACTGAAAGAAAACATTGTTTGAACATCAAGGCTAGCTGTTAGACTGGATCCTAAAGGGTTTGTCTCACAATGGTGATACTGGAATCAGGATTTCCATTAGACCATTCATTGCCAGGTCCACAAGGGTTCACGCATGCGAATGGGGAATTTTGAATTAATGCCTCCAGATGAAAAGGAGCTTGAGGTCTTAGAGTGGTACAAAGTACTCATTAAGTCATCCCATGTGGGTGGGTAGCTTTAGTTATATACAGCGAACGGGACAAGGAAAACGAGACGGCTATAGACTTTATATCACTCTGGCACGTCTTTATGCTAGCTAGGCTCGGGAATGGGGGGGGGGGTCCTTTGTGCGCTCCAATTTTTTCACTCGACAAAAACAACATTTCGTACTTTCATTACGCTCGGTGGCTAACTTTGCAAGTTTTCAGGCTATCAAATCCACAAAAATTCCGATAAAACTGCACGAAACTATGGAAAAATTCTTCGAGCTACCATCTTTTTAGATAAATTCTCCTTGGAATTATGGAAGACCAAAAGTAATCTTCCCGTTTGATGTGACTCCGTTGCGACAAATTCCCATTCTCCTTTCAATTCTAACATCCCTAGAAATTAGAGAGCTCAACTTTACAAAGAGCGATTTCTAGCTGTCAGAATCCTGCTCATCATTTGTCGGCACGAAGATTAGCACAACTGTCAACGCATACTCACTACCAGCAAGTTCAAAATCTGAGCCAAAAATGATCTCGTTTGCCTATCAGCTGTCTTTTAATCAGCCGGTCCCGCTAAACATGGCCTTGAACTTCTCAGCAATATGGACAGTAGCATTGACGGAAGCGGCAGATGATTCCGCTCTGTCACGATCAATTCGCACGAATGCATTCAATAATGTGCAATATGCGGCGAAATTTAAGGTAACTGCACACTATAGAATGCATTATATGATCAAATTAATTCCGAAAAAGGCCAATAAAATCCCGGTCCCGTCGCGAAGTTTCGGCTACTACATATCTTTAGGCAAATATCGATAGAGACTCATGCCTTTGATGAATCATATCATGCAGTCTTTTCAGATTGGTAAGGGACGATAATGAACTTAACCGAGGCTGGGTTTTGTTCCCTCTCCTAGTATGCTTTTCACAGATTATGTCATGTGGTTTCCCAAACTTGTAAAGGACTACGTTGTTGTTGTTTGGTTTTGTTTGATGATGCAAGTTAGCGATTTTAGTCGACCAAGATTCATTTTAGGTTTTAGTGTACAGCCGGATGTATTCCAATATTAGTCAATAATGCAGAAGGCCATCGGCCAACCTACCGCAGCAGTCGCCAAGTGGGTCCTGCCCCAGGTTCCTCCCAAATCATAGGACAAGATAACCAAAAACCTTTTTTGAAACCACGGAAACTTTATTGGGAACTATAGTGTCAAACAGGCTCCAAAAAGACCTATAGATCGAGGACAGAGCATTGTCAGCATCTGGGTTTTGTACCACCAAATTATACTTTTTAGGATTCCTTTCCTTTAGCTTAGGAAGTTATTTGGCTGTTAAGACGGGTCTGCTGAAATAGAGCGCGGCTCCTTAGCGCAAGCAAGAATCTGGTGCTAAGGAGTGGTTCTGGCTAGCCCCAGGCATCTTCTCAGAATACAAGTAGATATTGAGTGAAGCTTATTTTGAAAGTATCTGGGCGGATTCATAGCGAACGTGGTTGTATACATTAAGATACACCTCACCCTCGATCTGTAGAGATTGATGGCCATCTGTGGTGTGCAGCCCCAAGAGTTGCAAATTAATCAGCCTGTCAGCCTTTAACGTTTTCGGGATAATAGAGTTCAAAGTATCACTGACTGAAGAAGTTTTGGTTATCTCCCTGCCTAAGAAGGTAATGACTTGACACAAGCAAGGGTGTGATTACTAATTTTAATAGGGCCACACTCGTCCCTGTTTTTCTTAAAGGATATAGATTGGAATTTGGTTGTGTGTGTTGACTGGTAAGCCCAATCTAAGGGCATCATCAACAAAGAAATTAACCTGTCTTTGCAGATATTTGGAGGTCGAGCTCCAATTGTCACCGGTTGCCAAAATAAGGAAATCGTCTGTATATTGGAAAATCTCACTGTGTAGAGGTTGAACAACATTGGACTTAAAATGCATCCCGATTTGCTTGCAGAGTAGGCATGACAGTTGGCCGACAGGACTTTGTGGTCATCAATGAAATTATTGATACAAACCGTGATCATTGACCTTAATAGTTTGGCAAACATATTAATGAGGGCGATAGGGCAGTAGTTCGTCAAAAGTTTGGGGTCGTTAAGAGCTTTAAGGATTGGTACTACCTAAATAATGGACTAATCCTCCGGTGGGGTCAAATTGCACAAAATAAGGTTAAGTCCTTGTAGCAAAGCTGAGAGAGCTTCAGGTGCCAACCAACGTATATATTGATGAGTGATGTTGTCAAGTAAAGGACTACTACCAAGAAAAACTCTAAAGAGTTGGTGAAAACGGCCAGAAAGGAGGAGGGGGAGATTACGTTTTGTTACCTCTCTTCAAGGACATCTAATTTTTCAGTTTCCTTTTTAGAATGCAACGCTGCTGATTAGAAAACAACTATGGATATAAGTCGGTTGGGAGGCTGATACCAAAATATGTGGAGGTGCCTACCACTGCAGTTCTTTAAAAAAAAAAACTCGTGGGGATTTAGACGCTTGGGGGCATTAATATCCTATTAGGATCCCGAAAATTAAATTTACCATGATCATCCCTTTTCTCCACGTTATCACAATTTCCTTGAAAATTCTTCATAAATATTACATTTTTCCGGCACCAACGAATCCTCATATGTCCGTTTCAAAAACACACACGTGCATGAGACAAGTGAAATGCTTTTAAAGGAGTAATCATTCCTCGATAGTATCCTTTCATGTTCGTCAGCAAATAAAAGTATATTTTCTCTCATAAATTCCACTAAAGCAGAATAAACTGACAAAAGCCTGAAGAAATTTTGTGCATGATGACCCTGAAAAGCTCCTTACACATTACCTACTTCAATTCTCGTTTTTCCTCTCCGCATTTTCTTTTTTTTGATAAATAACTGGAAATGCGAAAAGATGAAAAGCAATCTCTCCGGAGCATTGAAAGATAATCCGAACAAATAACCTTAGAGAGTTGTGCTGAGGCCAGGGATTGAGAAAAAAGAGAGTTGTAGCCCCAGAAAAAGGACCTGCTCTTACCGCAGGGTATGAGACCAATAGAAGTAAATAGTAGCCAAAGGACTAAGATTGAGGATGGGGGGCTTCGACCAGTAGTTGTTTTTTTGGGAAAGATTGAAGGATAGTATGGTTTAGACCTAAATTTATCCCGTGTCATTCATTGTTCATTTTTTTTTGTTGAACTTTCCCCCATACACTTGGCTTTTCTGTTTGCATGCGTTGTTCGGATAACGTCGGGATCTAGATAGGCGATATGAGAGCACTTGACCATAATCATGACAAAGCACTCTGACATGGTTGAGCACCTTTCACTTCCTTTTGCGTATGTTATCCTGGAAAGGTTGATGAGGATAGTTTGTACAGAGTTTGCAGTTAGCAGGGGTCGGTGTGCCAAAGGAGTTGAGTTGTTTGTGCTGGGATTCAGGTGTTTGTAGCAAGTGAGTGGAGGAAGGCCGAAGGATGTCCTGGAATTTTTCCATTTGCCCAATGATTTTTTTGGGGGTTGAATGGAGCTTGCACTTATAATTTCGTATTCAGTCCTTACACTTCCGAAGCACATACTGTTCGAAACGAATCAGGACATGCCACGCTTCGACGTCGGGAAGGATACCACCGTAACTGCGGCTTAGAAGTATCAGCCTCATAACACTAATCCCTCTTCTTCAACGACTGTACATAAACATCATCAGGTCGTTTCCGTGGCAATCCATCGTTTCAATCAAGTGTTCCGGGCGGGAGCACATAATGTGAGGCTTCAACACCATGTTGATAGCAGGCAAAGAAAACACGAATCCTTTTATAGTTTGCAGACTGGAAACCGACGGCAGCAGGAGCAGAAAAGACGCCTGAATATAATGGAAAAATTCCCTCGAAGCTTGCTAATCCCAGTTCTGAATATTGACTCGAGTCGAGTCCTAGTGAACTATAAATAGGTTGGCCTCACACGAAAAGAAAGGTGAAAGCATTTTAATTAAGGTTCAACCTGAGTTGACTTCGTACGGAGAAAAGAAGGTTCACTGAACATAATACGCTGGTATCGTTTGTGCCATTCAAGGCGTCGGTCGATGTGTAGGAAATTATTATATAAATGGGTTAATTTTTTTCTAGGATATGGGTTCAGTTGCGTCAATGGGTTTTGCTTCGAGGGAGGCATCTTGTGTGGAATTATATTCTTGATTGCGATAATGGTTGTACTTGAGAAGCGTAGGAAGTTGTAGGTCGGAGGAGAATCGATGATTTATGCGTTTGACTCCGGTAAGGACTTTTCGGGTCGGAAGTCGATATGCGGTTTGTGGTCGCAGTGGGTGATCCTTCAGTGATTTGGATGTTTACATGATGATTATGATTAGTCCAAACTTTGGCCTAATCTAACCCTTCGCAAACAGCGCGATTGGCGGAAGTACACTGGTCTGAGTTTGATAGAACCCACGTCTAGTTAAGTCCTTTCGAAGAAACTGCACCTGAACATTCGTACTTCGCAAACTGCTACTACGAAGACGTCCGCAAGCCTTATGAGAAGCTGACTCTCGTATTCAAGGACGAGAATGGCAAATTGGAAGGAGCGACTAATGCTGACACCATGGGGGTATCGTCTGAGGGGAAGTTTGAAAATACAGCCGGACCGAAGGTCTCTGAATGTCCCGCAGATCTCAATGAAGGGAGGTGTTTCAGAGGATGATTAGAAAGCAGAAAGCGCTAATGAGGACCCTGACGCACTTTATTTAGGACATTCAGAAGAAGGCTAGCGGCGAACATTCTAAGGAATACCACGAACTGAAAATGAACTCGCTTCAAAAATACATCGACGAACTGGCAGAGAATGACCAGACAATATGGGAACATGCCACTAATGGAAGCTAATCTGCAGCATGGAAGCAACTGAGAAATACTTCCTCCGGAGGCGACGATCCATTGCCTCGATCACGTGACACACAAGCGTAATTGTTCAGCCGACCTTCGAGGGAGGATTACTTGCAGTGGGATCATTTTCGTGATTTGTATCAATACTCATCTAGGCGTTAACGATCGATGGTCATGAGCTTGAGTGTCAAGTTATCCTTGATTGCGGGTCTCAATTGAACGTCAAACGACTCGGCTTGAAGAAAATTCCCGATGCATTGTGTATACAAGGAATTGGCCAAGGGACTCAAAGAACTCAATTCAGAGTAAATTTTTCAATCCAACCCAGGACGTCTGAGTTCTCAATCAGGATCGAAGCTCTAGTTCTACCCCAGATTACCAAACACCAACAAACGTATCATGGCTCATTCCCCAAAATATTTCGCTTGCGGATCCTGGATTCAATCATTCTAATCAGATTGATATTCTCCTTGGAGCTGGAAGCTATTTGTCAGTACTCTCTGTGGGTCAAATACGATTGGGAAAGAAATTGCCGAAACTACAGAATACTGTGTTTGGGTGGATTGTCTCCGGTCGAGTAGCGAAGTCTGATACTGCCACATATAGCTGCGGCGTTTGCATCCATGATTATGGGGAACTTCAGGAGAAGGTGCAGGACGTCTGGAAACTGAATGAGTTGGAGACAGGCTCCAGCCTTACTCAACAGGAAAAAAGATGTGAAAAGCACTTCCTTGCTAATACTGTAAGAGAACAGGATGGACGACTTGTGGTAAAATTTCCATTCGTCAAAGATCCTAAGTTGTTGGGCGACTCCCAGGAGGCTTTAAAACGTAAATCGTCCTGGGACGAATCGATAAAACAGCAATACACTGATTTTATGAGAGAGTACCGCGAGTTGGGACATATGGAAGAGATCGATCTCCAGCAGATTCCTACTCTCGATTAACTCAGGCTGTACGAAGGCAACTAACAAAATGGTTTCGATCAGGAGGATTCAAATTGAGGAAGTGGTGCGCAAACCACAATCAGCTGCTTTAGAGTATTGCCAAAGAAGACCAAGTGGTCCATTTCAATCTAAACAGCAAAGATTGCTATCATGGAAGACAATAAAGTAACAAAAGGAACAGTGTCCTCCGATATAGTACACCTTTTCCACCGATTAGGAATAATGAGCCCAGTGGTGACCAAAGCAAAGATATTCCTTCAGGCACTCTGGAATCTAAAAATAAACTGGAATGCAACAGTACCAATGGAGATTCTCTCTTTTCGGTCAGGTTTCGTGAGGAGCTACAATGTTTAGAAGACATCAAATCTCCCAAACATGTGTTTTCTGGAAACACACCACAGAACATCGAATTATATGCCATCAGCGATGTATCAGAGAAGGCTTACGGAGCGGCCTTATACATAAGATCACAGCTCAAAGACGGTACCGTGCTTATCAGACTTCTATGCGCTAAATCCAAGGTTTCCACACTGAAAGCTACGTCGATACTACGGTTAGAACTCGCCACTCGGATCAAGCGGAAACTACGGTGGAAAGATGTACCATGTACGTTTTGGATTCAGAAATAGCCCATCGCCATCGTATGTCACCTTCGTTGCGAACCGAGGAGCGTCAACACAGGAGCTCATATTCATCCAGCAATGGCGACATGTACCAAGGAGAATCCAGCAGACGGGCATCGCAGGCTTTAGCGAATTTAAGAACATTCTCCAGAGGCAGAGAATGTGGAGATTCTTCATTGAAGAAAACCTTACCAAGGTGTCTTCGTCTGAGATCTAAGGAGACCGGGCAGCTGCATAAAAAGTGCAGGACTGTCTCCCCCTCCTCCTCCTCACATTGGCTGTACATAGCTGAAACCACCAACCCAATCTTTTTCATATGGTAGTTGACGGAGCCCACTCATCCAGATGGGATCGTTAAAAGCCCTGCTAGGGGGGGGGGTGCTAGGGACAACAAAAATGTCGCTCTGGTGACCCAGCGTATACCTGCCCACCTGACCTTCCTAGTGAACATAAGTAGTCCAGTCTTCCTAGCGCTGACCGTGAGTCCATTGCGGAGGTACCAACTGTGGATTTCATGCAGAGTTGCTTTCAAGTGGTCACATACTGTGTCCGCAAACTTGCCGATAATTATTACGGCAAATGCTTGCGCATAGGCTTTTTTGTCCTTTCTGTGTACCTCCGGTTCCGTAAACGTAAATAACCTAATTTCTGGCTACGTTCTTTAACCAGAATTCGCTTCAGTTTTAAGGTTGCCTCAAGAGAGTTAGTCTCTTCGCAAAACCCTCTCCATGACGATCGTTTAGCCGATCTTATGCTCTTCTTTATAGCCTTCTATACCTCTTTGTAGCGATTCCAGCTAGCGGCTGAATCACACTTCACAGTCCGATTGAGGAGCATCCTTGTCGTTCTACCCTGTTTTGACAAATCGATGACCTCACGCCTGACAACGTTGAACGTTTATTACCCTAATTAAGGATCTGTAAATTGGTTTCTACTACATACTTCAGTAGCCGCGATCTTCTTGCATTGTTGGAACTTCCCCAGCATATGTGGTGAGCGTGCTATTACCCCCCTGCATCTACTTTTGGCATATTGGATAGCTCTGATGAATGTTCCACCGGGAACTTTTTCTACGTCATAGGGGAAATATGCAGAGCACCATGGTATCCCTTTATCTCCCTCTAGACTTTTATGGTTAGTTTAGCCGCTGTGGTGTCACCATTACACAGGTTGTTAACCAAATTAACCTGGAAGTCTTTTGAGACTACCATGGAGGAGCGGGATCGATCATTTTGATTGGTATACAAGAGGTCAACATGTTGGAAGTTTAGGCCCCAGAGTACAGCAGACTCAAGTTAAAAGACTGAATTAAAAAACAACATCATGTGGTTTGACAAGCCGAGGTTTGTACATGGCGGAGAAAGCCCAAGGTCCGAAACGAATTTAGAGAATAAGCAGGCAAAGGTGGTGCTCTCAGTTGCAAATGAAGGAGGTGTATTTTCTACTATCAGTCACCGGAATTCATTTCAACACTTACGATCCTCGCTTATGTTCTTCGATTCGGGAACAACACTCGAACCAGTAAATAGTTCAAACGCTTATCGTTCCAAACTGTGGGAGAAATGGAATCAGCCACGACCCTGCTTATAAAAGAAGCCCAGCATCGGAACTATTCGTGAGAGTTAGACTCGCTTGAAAAATTGCCATAGTCGATAATCAAAGCAATCTAAGCTCACCTGCTCCATTCTTGGACAAAAAAGGTGTCATTGGGGTTGGAGAGCGCTTACAAGAGGTAAACATCTTATATGATACGAAACACCCAATATTGCTGCCATAGAACGATACTATCACTCGTTTGGTAATGACTGACATTTAGGAATTTCCATGTAGGTCCACAAGGAGTACTCGCTGTCATACGCCAAAGGTTTTGGCCTGTCAAATGGAAGGCCATCGCACGTTCAATTGTATTGAATTGCGTTCACTGTAGTAAGACAAAGCCAAAATTATTATCCCAGATGATGGGTAATCTTCCTGATAGGAGAGTTCAACCTGCTGAACCATCCGAAGTCAGGAGCTGACTTTTGCGGCCCATTCTGGACTCATTATAAGATTGGAGGAAGGAAGCATTAAACATTTTACGTGACAGAGCGAGAGTAAGTGGGTTCCCAAGTAGTCTGATCTGTCACTAAATGGGTGCGGATTCAGGACTCCCAGCATCCTCAATAAAAAATTCACTTCGGCCTGGTTTAGGTCTGACCTTATGACGGATTTCATTTGAATAAACTTCGTGCTCATGACGTGTTTGCGATTATATATAAATGGAGCGATTACCATCTGTCGTTTCTTTCGGTCACTCTTCTCCCAGGGCAGAGGTGAGGCAGCGTCTGATGAGTTATCTCTGCTCTGGAAGAAACCGTCAGTCAACTTTTTTGGAATACTTGGGTGTTTAACCCAAAAAAGAAGAGTTCGCGGACCATAAGTGAGGAAGTAAATTGCTCTCCAAATGGTCTGGTCTGTCACCAAGTAGGTGCGGATTTAGGACTCCCAGTACCCTCAACGAAAAACTGACGTGGCAGTGTTTGTCTGCTTCGTGACAAAGGCAGTACATTTAGAAGTAGGCAGGCAGCCAGCAAATCTGCTAAAAGCGTGCTTCCTGGTAGCGTAAAGAACAACTCCCTAACAAGGAATTAGAAACAGTAATGCTATAGGTTGTGGTAGATGAAATGGTCGATTTGGCAATCAAGTGAAGTTAGTTGCAATTTTGCTTTATCAAACCACCACCAGTTGGGGCTGTTGGTGTTGGATAATGAAGTATAAATACTCCTACATTTAATCAAGGAGTCATTTCAGTTTTGGCCATCGTTGTGATAATAGAGAATAAAAAGGAGAAAAGGATGGAAAGGAGCCAAGAACATATACTTTTTCTGTACGAGTTCAAACTCGGTCATAAAGCAGCGGAGGCGACCAGTAACATTGACTGCGCATTTGGAGCTGATACAGTAAGCGAACGAATCACACGGCGGTGGTTCCAAAAATTTCTTTCAGGCAACGTAAACCTTCAAAGTGAGCCACGTGGACTTCCAGGACCACCAATTGACAACCAGGAGCTGTGTTTGCTAGTCGAATCCGACACACGTCAGTCTATGAGAGACATTGCAGAGAAACGGGACTTACACTATTCGACAGTTTCCCGGCACATGCAACAACTTGGAAAGGTGAAAAAGCTCGACAAATAGGATGCGCATGCCCTTACGGAGCAAAACATAGCGCTTCGAATGGAAATTTGCAGTTCTTTACTCTCCCGGAAAAGAAAGCCACCGAAGCAAATGCCGAAACCGAGCCTCCATCAAGGTGATGGTGACTGTTTGGTGGTCTTCCGCTGGAGTTATCCACTATTCTTTTTTGGCACCTCGAGAAACGATAAATGCACAGAAATTCTGTGCGCAACTTGAGGAAATGCACCAAAAATTGAGTATTCAACGGTCGATATTAGTAAACAGAGATGGTGTGATACTCCTTCACGGCAATCCACGACCTCATGTATCCAGAACAACGGTTCAAAAGTTGAACGAATTGCAGTATGAGACTCTGCCCCTTCCATCATATTCACCGGACCTTTCACCAACCGACTACCACTTTTTTAAGCACTTGGATCATTTTTTGGCGGAAAAACAATTTAGGACTGAAGAGGCCATCAAAATTGCCTTCGACGAGTTTACCAACACCCGAAAATTGGACTTCTAGGTAACTGGCATACATTCTCTTGCATCTCGCTGGGAGAAGTGTTTTGAATCGACTAGGACCTATTTTGAGTAATTAAATAAACCAATAATCCCCCCAACAACATCAAACCGCACTGGTCAAACGGGAAGAATAAAGATAGGAGGAGAATACAATTTTGAGACCGATGGTAGTTTCTCCTATCTAGGGTCGAAAATCACAACCGATAACAGCTACGATGATGAAATCCGCGCACGGTTGTTGTCAGCCAACAGAGCCTATTTCAGCTTACAAAAACTGTTCCGCTCCAAACGTCTCACCATAGGGTCAAAGCTCGTACTGTACAAGACAATGATCTTGACCCCCTAAATGAGGATGGACGATTCCGAAGCCTACACAATGACGAAACCTATGAGTGATACCATGACCGTCAGGTTGTAGATAAAATCCGGCTCAGTAGGTTACGGTGGGCAGGTCACTTAATCCGTATGGATGGGGATGAACCAGCCGGAAAGTCTATGAGGGCAATATCAATGGTAGGAAAAGAAGACGAGGCAGACCCTGCTTGAGATGGAGCGATGGTGAACCTCAGCGCAAAACTGGGATGTCTGGAGTTCCTTATTAAGGCAGGCCTAGACAGGATACCGGTTGTTGCGCATGATGATGATGGTTCAGAGAATATTTATCTGAACTACAGTGTCGAACCAAATGGAAGCAACAGTGTCAGAATACCCAACCTGGTATGATGGTATCAAAAAAAGACAACAACCTTCCTGTCACGCAGTGGCCTCTCGGTCGCAGGTTAGAGGTTAGAGGACATGACGATGTCATCCGAGTGGCAGTCCTAAAACCGGACACAGCTGTCGTGGAACGCCCAATCCACCCCCGGTAAATGGCGGTGAAAAAACGGTCACCGGAACGGAAGAAAACATGACTAGATCAGTCCTCCCTTTCACTACGACGAAACCAATAACCAACCCATCCGCGACGAAACAATCAATATCTAACACCTAAAGCCACAACAGATCGAAAATCCATCTCCTTCCAAGAAACCTCCCCGAAGCCAATCTCCTATAAATCTGTTATTAATCACTTATCTTGCCAGTCCTAGGAAAGCAAGGTATATCCTACAATGATAAGGACATCCATCATTCCTTCTCGAAATCTCTCCAAACTCCTCGAAGTCACCGATACCTTAAACATCGACCGCAAATTAACTGGTCACCAGGATAATTTCGAAGACGACGTTAAAAGACTTCTTCAATCTAGTATCAGCAAACTGCGAGTATCCTAAGGAGGATTCCCAACAAGTACGTCCCCTCACGTCCATCATTTGACTATGGGTTTGCCAATAGCCGTGTCCTGTTTAGTATACCTGGAAATTCTACGGAGAGCGATCCCCAAGTCATTTTCATCCCATACCCGCACCTGTTTCCTGTGGTGCTGAGAGTTTGCAAGGGAATCCAGGAGTTCGTCTTTGAATAGTGTATCTAAAGGCTTCATAGTACTGAACTAGGTTGTGATTAAGTGGTCTCATGAACTTACGGCAAAAATTGAGAAGGCGATGTCCGAAAAACAATACGCGTTAGGCGCATTCAGGGACATCGAAGGTGCCTTCAATTATGCCTCATTCGCGGCAATTTGGGATGCGACAAGACAGCATGGAATCGAACTGCCTCTAATCAGATGATTCCTTCATATGCTAGAGTGGTGAAAAATCCACATATCGGTCGGCCAGAAGTCTATTGAAGCAGGATGTCTCAGGGGCTGCCCACAGAGAGGGTTCTCCGTCCACTGTTATGACTCTTGGTAACGAATACCCTGCTGTGGCTCCTGGAGGACAAAAAAGTCTTCCCGCAAGCATTTGCGGACGACCTAGCAACTCTGCAATGTAATCCAGAGCTGGTACCTCCGCAATGGACTCACGGTGAACGCTAGGAAGACTGGACTAGTTATGTTCATTAGGAACGTCAGGTGGGGCAGCTATACGCTACCTACCTTAGCAGGGGTGGAAATCCAGCTGGCAAAAACAGCCAAGTACTTAGGAGTACATTTCGACTCCAAGTTAACGTGGAAGCATCATATCCAGGAACAATATCAGAAATCCACCAGGTTGCTCTGGGGCTGTAGGAATGCGATAGGTAAGACCTGGGGGCTTTCACCTAAACGGATATACTGGATGTATACATCCATAATAAAACCCATTTTGATGTATGTATGCATCGCCTGGTGGCCAAGACTGAACTTTGTTAACAGCAGGAAGCTGCTAACGCAGATTCAGAGACTTGGTTGCCTAAGTATTACTGGAGCAATGAGTACTACGCCGATTGCGGCACTTGAAGCTATCCTAAATTTACCCCCCATTCACTTGGAAGTGAAACGGAAAGCGGCCAACGACGTATATAGGATCGACACCATTGGGGCGTGGAAAGGCGGCCAATCCAACGGGCATGCGTCTATCTGGAAATTCCTTGAAAAACATCCTGTAGCCCTGATGCTGACCGATCATATGGTTTCCAGATTCGTCTTTGAAAAGACATACACTGTCGTAATCACCGAAAGAGAAGAATGGTCAACAAGTGGCCATGAGTCTTCTCAGATTATAGATTTAATAATCTTCACCGACGGGTCAGTCATGGAGGATGGATCGGGCGCAGGGGTGTTCTCGGAGAATCCGATTATAGAACTGGCCCGACCCCTCGGAAAAATGACGACCATATTCCAGGCGGAGATGTATGCCATTTCATTGGCAGCAGAAGAATGTCTGCGACAGAAATGGAGGGGTCGCACCATCCGAATCTGTTCCGACAGTCGGGCGGCATTATCAGCACTAAATGGCAACGACATATCAAGCCAATTGGTATGGAGTTGTCATCAGGTGCTGCTGAAACTTGGCGACAAAACATTCCTGATGTGGGTGCCGGGGCACTCTAACATCGCTGGTAATGAGGACGCTGACAGACTGGCTCGCCGAGGGTCTGGATCCACAAAGGTGGGGCCAGAACCAGCTCTTGGAATCTGACCATCTAATGTCAGGACTACTCTTAAGGGTAAAATTGCAAGGATTCACGCAGCCTAGGGCCACTAGAGCGGCATTTTTGTCGTCCCTTAAGAGGTGGGACATGAAAACCCTAGTAGGGCTTTTGTTAACTAAACTAACTAAGTGGTCCCTAAACGCTTCATATCCTAGTACTGCCTAGTGCCTCAGTAGTGGGAACCTTGGCTACTGAGGCATCTAGTGTTACAAGCGTACGGGAGGAACTGGCTCCAGTGATGGACCCGTTCAGAAGGAGCTCGATTTTTCGCAGATCCCCTCCCACACGGGCACAAGCCCTCACGATCGCTACCGCCAGTGGGAAGCGTATAGCGGAAGTCTTCGATGAGGAAGAATCATTGACGCCGATTCACCCGAGCGATATTTTGGGCAATGATCAGTCTGGAGCTGTCTTTACTGCCCTCGGTAAAAAGATCATGGAGCTGTGTGAGTTTATAAAGGAGCACAGGAACATTCACCAAAATATAAGGGCCATGATAAGGGGCATTCGTTTGACGTACGGCAAGGCCCAGGATGAACGAGTAGGGAAGTCGCCGATTGGAAAAGTGAACCAGGCAGCTCAAGTAACGCTGGTTCAAAACACAAAAGGAGAGAAAAACAAAGGAGAGAAGGCTGCGCGAGAAGCTGAATGACTCAACAAGCCAGCAAACCCCGAAAAGAAAAAAGGACTCAACTCCCAAAAAGGCGGAGTTCATGAAAAGTACGTCTGAAGCTGCCAGTGAAAATATTGCAGTGGCTACCTCGAGAAAAGGGATCGAACCTTCAAAGGCGGATGCGGAAGCTTGGAGGAAGGTAGAACCGCGGAAAAGAAATTATCGGAGGAAGATTAGGCCGGAGGTGATTTTCATTTCCAAACGGGGCGAAGGGTCATACGCCGACATTCTCAGGAAAGTGAAGGCAGACCCCGAACTCACCAATTTGGGAGACAACGTCAGCCGCATTAGACGGTCGCAGAAGGGAGACCTTATGTTGGAACTTAAGAAATCCAAGGATGTAACCGCGGACAAATTCTTAAGCCAAATCAGGATGACTTTAGGGCAGGAAGCCGACATAAGAGCTAGCAGCCCGGAGATCACTATAATCTGCAAAGATATTGAAGAAATCACGACGAAGGAGGAGGTTCGCGAAGCGTTGGAGAAACAGTTCGATCTTGCCGGACTACAAGAGTCAGTGGTGAAAACGCTAAGGAAAGCCTATGGGGAAACGCAAACCGCCATCATCAGCCTACCAATGGAGAACGCAATCAAACTGTTAGCAGCAGGGAGAGTGAGAATAGGCTGGGTTATGTGTCGCCTTAGGGAACAGATGGCGTTAAAACGGTGCTTTAGATGCCTTGGCTTTGGTCACATTGCGAAGGCATGCACTTACCCAAATGACAGGTCAAAGCAATGCAGGAGATGCGGAGTGGAAGGCCATATCAGCAAGGACTGCGGAGCTGACCCAAATTGTCTACTGTGCAAAGGAAAGCAGGGTATGGACCATCGGCACATTGCGGGCAGCAGCAGGTGCCCGGAATACAGGAGAGCCCTTAGCACAAATCGCAGATGAGGTTGATACAAATCAACCTCAACCACTGCGAGGCGGCGCAGGATCTACTCGCGCAAACCATCCGCGAGAAAAACATCGATGTGGCCATACTAAATTAATCATACCGAAACCACGGTGGTAGCGTTTGGGTCAAAGACCAAACGGGCCAAGCAGCGCTGTGGACTTGTGGAGAACAAGCCTTCCAGGAAATAATGGAGCACCCGGAGGAGGGCTTCATCAGAGCAAAGGTGAAGGGCATCCACATCTACAGCTGCTATGCTCCACCCAGCGCTACACTCGTCAAGTATGAGCGGATGCTTGCTGCTCTTGTTTTGGATGCAAGAGGACGTTGGCCGATCATAATAGGAGGCGATTTCAATGCATGGGCTCCTGAATGGGGCAGCTGGATAACTAATGTGAGGGGACGTGTTATCCTCGAAGCATTCGCGGAGCTGGACGTGGTACTGGCGAATGTTGGGTCTTCGTAACTTTCCGGGGGAAGGGGCCTGGGGTCTACAGTGGACCTGACATACGTGAGTGCCACTTTAGCCAGTAGAATCGCTTGGCATGTCAGTGAGGACTATACTCACAGCGACCACCAGGCAATCTGCATAGAGATCAAGGGCGGATCGAGCTCAAAAAAGAGTTTTCGCAGAATGCCGGGTGGTATGCTTGGCTGGACAGTGAAAGCTTTCGAGGGGGACACGTTTTCCGCGGTGCTCAAATCCGACATATCCCTGAATGGTACAGCTGGAGAGAAAGCCTCCCAGATCACTCGCTGAGTGACGGAAGCATGCGGTGCTACTATGCCCAGAAGGCGATTGCTCCCCAGTAGGCAACCCAACTACTGGTGGAACAACGAAACCGCAAGTTTGCGAGCAGCATGTTTTCGGCCTCAAACAGCTGTGCGACCATGCCGACATAAACCCTTGGGGCGAGGCTTACAGAGTGGTGATGAAAAGGCTGCGGAAATCACCCCAGGTGACCTGTCCGCGCCTCCTGAAACAGATTGTTGCCACTCTGTTCTCTCACCACGAAAATAGGGGAAGGCAAATTTTTGTCTAGCTAAATGACGGCATAATACCGCCTGTAACTGTGGAGGAGCTGCGGGAAATATGTGGTAGGTTCGGTGACAACAAGGCCCCAGGTTTGGATGGCATCTCCAACCGAGCTTTGAAACTGGCAGTGAAGACTAGGCCCGACCTTTTCGCCAACACCTTCGAGGCGTGCCTAAAAGAAGAAATATTCCCTGCCCAGTGAAAAAAGCAAAAGTTGGTGTTGCTTCCGAAGCCTGGCAAGCCACCTGGAAACCCAGCGTCGTATCGTCCTATCTGCCTGTTGGATACAATAGGGAAGATGATGGAGAGAGTCATCTACAACAGACTCCTGCCCATCGTCGAAGCCAGCAATGGTTTGTCGGAACGCCAGTTTGGTTTCCGACGCGCCCACTCTACGGTGGACGCAATTGGCATGGTGGTAAACCTGGCAAAAGGTGCACTGATTTCTGGCGGCTGCTGTGCCGTGGTGGCGTTGGATGTGAAAAACGCATTCAACTCGGCCAACTGGAATAGAATTAAAGGGGGGTTGGCTAACATAGGTGTCCTCGGATACTTAGCGAATTTGGTGGAAAACTACCTCTCAGAGAGGACTCTCTGGTACGGGACGCATGAGGGCTCCAAAGAGTACATTGTCACAGCCGGGGTACCACAGGGATCGGTACTTGGTCCCCTGTTGTGGAATATCATGTATAATGGGGTGCTTGCTCTTCCCGTCCCAGAGGGGACTACGATTGTCGGCTTTGCTGATGACCTAATTGTGGTTGTTGCAGTAAAACACCCAGAAGATGTGGAGGTTTACGCAACGGAAACAGTGAGAGCGGTAAAGTCCTGGCTAGAAAAGGCCGGGCTGACCTTGGCGGACGCGAAAACGGAAGCGGTCTTAATAACGAACCGCAGGAAAAATAACACTGTAAAGTGGAGGTCGGTGGACATACGGTCGCATCAAAGCCGGCTATCAAATACGTGGGGGTAATAATTGACACCAAATTGAGTTTTAGGGAACACCTAGAGTATGCATGCCAAAAGGCAGCCAGTGCCACCACGGCACTTGCAAAAATGTTGCCAAATATGGGTGGACTGAAACATTGCGGGAGGTTGGTGCTAGCCGGAGTGGTGCGCTTCATCCTGCTCTACTCGTCGCCTGTGTGGGCAGAGGTGCTTGCAAACTCTCAGAGACGGAAGCAGGTGAACTCGGTTTACTGGATGGCTTTGAGGGTTTGCAGTGCTTTTAGAACCACATCAGATGAGGCAGTATTGGTGGTGGCAGGCATGATCCCGGTTGACATTCTGGCCAAAGAAATGGGTGTCCTGTACAATGCAAGACGTATGGATGGACACGGTGGTTGCTACAGGCAGTATCTGCACTGCTTTGGGTTGGATGATTCTCCGAACTGTCCTAGATGCGATGGCAACCGGAGGATCCAGAGCATGTGATGTTTCACTGCCCACGATTTGCGATGGAGAGAAGGAGCTTAAACCAGGTGCTGGGCAGGAGCGGGACCCCGGAGAGCTTGGTTACTGAGATGCTGGAGTCCGAGGAGAAGTGGCTTGCGGTTGGCTCCGCAATCATCCAAATGCAGGAGGAGTTGCTGAAGGAACAAAGAAGGAGGAAAGCTGCAAATAGGAGAAGGATGAGTGCCTAAGAGCAAACCTACCCCGCGAAGTAATACCTCAATGGTGGTCCTGCGGGGCTGTGGCTGGAGAGACCGGGGGTGGTTTTTAGTGGGTGTGAATCCCACATGCGCCCGCTGTAGTTCCGCTGTTCGGGCGGCAGAGCTGCGGCGGACGTGTCTTTCTAAGATTTTCCACCTCC
This sequence comes from Hermetia illucens, assembly GCF_905115235.1. Taxonomy (NCBI): domain Eukaryota; kingdom Metazoa; phylum Arthropoda; class Insecta; order Diptera; family Stratiomyidae; genus Hermetia; species Hermetia illucens. Next base: position 11,644,392 of record NC_051852.1, read on the forward strand.
GTGTACACACAAAAAAAATATCTTATACTGAATCAGGTTGTGTAGGTGGTAGGTGCTTTTTTGGAGCCAAAAATATCTCCAACAAGCCCCCATGAAATATTAGGCCTTAATGGTGTAAATTCGGAATATATCCTTGGTCAATGTATAGTTCAAGGATACGTGATTATTCTCGCTACATTTACGGAGCATGCATGCCTTGGCTCCTCGCTTTCCTTTGAAGGTAGTTTACTAATTCAGGACTAGTTTTTTCGCCTCCTATTGAACTCAAACCACCACTTTCCTACTAAACTGTTCTTTGTAATTCCATCGACTCTAATAGAAGTTTCTTGTTAAACATCTCCCTAATCATACACACATTCCTCCTCGGCCATTCTGGAAAGGTCCAACGTGTGTAATACGTGCAGAGAATAGTCTCAGTTGGTGGTCACGATTGAGACTGCAGGGAACGGGGGAGGAACACAGTCGTCTCTTTGAAATGTTAAGAACACTCCTTTCAAATTTTAATGCCAGAAGGGTCTTTGGACGAGAGAAAAACTAACATCTAACTAGCCCATTGTTGAGATGGGCCATTTGGTTGTGTTGTTAGCTTATGGTTAAACCCATATTGGGGCCTGGATGTTCCGGGCACATAATGGAAATTTGCATTTGAAATGGGTTAAAAATTACATAAGGAGACCGTTGGCTTCATTAGTTCCTATTAAATATGAAATTGGCGGTTAAGGTATTATTAGTTTGAAGCTTCGAATGTGGGGGACTCAGAGGGATTAACAGAGAGCAGGAGTTAATTGTGTTCGTGTGGGTTCGAAATTAAATATGCGAAGTGGCTTGTGCTAATTAGAGGATAATTTAGTAAAAGCTGGGATGAAAAGTAAGAAGGTTATGCGGGCAGAGAATATGTTCGAGTTAGTTTGGGTTCGCACAAGGAGGACCATTAAATGTGGCGAGTGAGGGTAGAAAAAGAGTTAAATGTTTGCGGTAAATTGCACCATGGACCAAGGGTTCATGTTCTTGGCATGAGTTCATGTATAAATTATCCTGTTAGAAGGAAGAGATTTCCCCCAATTTTTCCTGTGAATACAAGCCACACTAGTTCTACCATCATCATTCGGGTTTAGGCCCATCATCTTTACTCGTATGCTCTTCCATTGACTCGAAACATCCCATACAAAGTTCATAAGCCTAGTTCCAAATGGCAATGAACACTCCACTAAATCCAGCATATGATAACTTCAACGAGGAATGCATCCCTAAAGGACCTCGTTGCCCTGGTTCAAAACAATTACCACCAACAAATCTGGTACATGTTTTCAAGTGAAACCCGAAACATCTCTTTCAAATGGATATTCTCGAAATCAACCATCCAAGAATTATCCTTGAATTTCAGCTTAACCTAGTCCAACGTGAAATTCTATCCAAGGTTACGTAGGAATCATCATTTCCACTGGAAGAGTTATGTCCACCCAAGCGATATGAAGTGTCAGCCAGATCGTTCCAGCGAGGCCTCTCGATTCTGATATCAAAGTCGTCATCATCCTGACCGACATCATCCTTTTTTCCATCAATATTTTAATCCTTACGGTATGCTATGTGACATATGTGGCTTTTCAGTTCTTTTAGTGAGTGGAATTTTTGTTCAGAAATTTGTTTAAAAAAATTGCGGTAAGACCTTGGCATATAAATCAATGGATCATTCCTGATGTTAGTTGAGCATAACCTCGTTCGTATTTGAATGGAAATGGAAGAGGACAATTTGTTTTTCATCCGAAATGGGGTTTGAGAGCTTGAAATAGGTTGTATACACAATTTATAATTTAAACTCCTTTTTAAGGTAATATAGCGAGTGAAAATCTACGATGCGACAATTTTTGGACAATATAGTCCTATGAGTGACCTCCAGCAGTGAATGGAGCTTTCTACCTAAGCGAGGAGTAATATCCATTAAAGGGGGCAACATATCACCGAATAGCTTTTAAATCGTCTTGACGAGGACAATCTCTTCCAAGGTTCTTCTCAGGGTTTAACGGCGATTCTTAGCAGGTCGCTGATAATTCGGGAAGTGGCTTCCTCCAGAGGTACCCGAGCAAGTAGTTCTGATTCACTAGCTGCCATTATATCTGTGTCCTAGATAGTAGCCTCGAGAAAGTTTCTCGGTGAAGAACGAACCATTAATGACCCATACACCCCGGAATACATTGAGAGTCCTCGGAGCCGTCGAAAACTCTTACCTATTGCGGCGTCTATCAAAAGCCAACCCCTTTTGGACCCTGCCAGGATAGTTTTCATTAAACAGATATTAGCAGACTGTGTTGCCAGGAGTAAGCACTGATGTGTTCGTGAATTCCAGGATTTGCTAAGCGTAAGTCAGGACTCAGGCAACCTTTCCCGAGGGTACACCCGTTCCAGACTATTGTGACCTATTCTCTTCCACACGATGCACTTGAAAAACTTGTACGGAGACGAAAATTATAAAATCGAGAGGACAGGAATGGAGAAGGAGTTTTCTGCTTTTGTGCACAGCATGAGAATGCACTACTTGGCGTAGCACACATGGAAGGAAGCATTAGCAGCTGAAATACCAGACCAAACACCGGAATGCACTCCGCCAAATAGAGGAGACACGCAAAATGATGCGGATACCCGGGAGGGGGGCGCCAATCCCAGTACCATGCAGTGCTGCTGTTCTAGAAAGAGGTATAGGGGATTCAAACATAAGCCGAGTGGAAGCGCAGCCGACCTTCCTCGCGAAAGTCAAAAAGAAAAGGCTTATCAGAAAAGATACGACAGTTGAAAAACTTGTGCAATCTACAAAGTTCCTACAGAAAAACATCAGCAAATAAGTGAAAAATCTACCAAACGCAAGAACCGCGCTTTCCGTTGAAAGGTCCGTAAGCGCCAATTGAATGGCTGATAGCCCGCACAGAGCGAACTCAGGTGAAAGCAAAAGTAGGAAGGCGAATAAGAAGGAGATTTCACCATGGTAGTCTCCAAGGCTCAAAAGAAAAAGGCGAAGAGGGACATGAAACAACGTCAAAAAACCGTCTGCCTGAAGTTACAGGGCGCACGAATAGTACAGCACGAGAACAAAAAGTGTGGAAACGAAGCAGGGCGAGACCTCCTGCTTTGCTTAGTAAGCCGACGGAAGGCAAGACCTTTTTGGAAGTCCTCGGCGAGATCCGGGCCTGAAGACAGTGGAGAAGAAGTGTTTTCTATTCAGAAAACGAAATTTAGTGGAGTTCTCGTCGAATTAGATCTGAAGGCAGCAAATAAAGGTACGTTCTCTGAAGCAGTCAAGAGGCTATTGGGGGAGATCGTTCTGATTTCTAGCTTAGAAACCACATGCTGTCTGGGAGTTCATGATCTTGACTATCACGCAGAAATGGAGGAAGTAGAAGAGGATGTAAAGCGCGAATGTCCGGAAGCTACCAATGGTTGATATCATGTCTGTCAATTATCGAAGTCAAAAAGAGAGAGAAATTTCTTAACAGTGTAATTGCTCCCTCTGCCTCTCATTGGCTGGGTAGTGAATTTTTGCGATCCCCAGTAAGTGCTTCACACGCTTAGATTATGAACAAACGTCTGAAGGGTAGGATGCCGCAGATGCAGTCAGGCAGGCTTAAAGCGAATACCTGCAGCGAACGGGAAATTTGCGGGATCGTAGCGAGTCTGAGCGCGTCTACTGCAGGCTTAGGGTGGAGTCTAGTTTTCAGAGCAAAACTGGAAAGAACTAGGACGTGGCCAATATGATCAGCATCCTATAGATAAATATGCACTGGAGTCTAACCGCTAATTAATTGCTAGCGCAGTTGCTGCGGAAACCAAAGTTGATCTAGTGCTTATCAGTGAACAGTACCGAAACAAGAACCCAGCTTCATGCAGTCCGATCTATCGTTGCCATCTGAGTTCGCGACGGCACCCACCTTAGGATTATTGTCCAAGGCGGAGGGGACGGCTTTGTCTGGATTTGGTGTAGGGGTAACGTTTTTCAGTGTCTATCTAACACTGGCTGAGACGATGCCGGACTTTCGACGCAGGCTTGATGCTCTAATATCAACGTTTCAATGGGAAGCATTCTCGGCGTAAACTTCCTGCCGAATCTCTGGTGTTGCTGCTGTTCTGGTGATGATTTTCGGAAGACTTCTAGGCAAGGGATCATTAATATCATAAATATATAAAATGGTTGGCACAAACTCACAGTGTGCGTTCGACCTGTGCATAGAACGTCGCAAAACCGAGCACAGGGGGATTTATCCTAACTTTTGGAGCAGGAGGGGCTGCATCCGAGGGCACTCTTTTTGGTTGAAAAAGGAGCATTCAATAATATTAGTGCCAAAGCCAGACTGGAAGGACCAATCTAGAATAGGGTTGCGGGATTTTATAGTTTTTACGCTAAGGACCACAATAATCCAAGTGGATTTGGGAAGGGGTAGGATCGTGAGCAGAGGGTCATTCCAGGATGTCGTCTTCTTTCTGATGTTCCGACTGGAAATTATGAATGAAATTCTAAGGAGGCCTGCAATGGACGGATGCCAGATAGACTTTTGGGGAAAATGTGGATCTGCCAGTAAGACCGAGATACACGAGTTTCAACTCTCGCGAGAGAAGTGGAGGGCAAATTGTGCTATTGCCCATCCTGTGGCAATCCACATAAACTGGAGATTAATTATACAATTGAAGGTCAAAAAAGTCGACATAGCCACGTTTTTCTTGAAAAAAATGAGGGTTTCGTTCAAAAATGATTCAGTGGATGTATGCAATCTTTATTCGTTGTTTTTCAGGCATGGTTGTGCTGTGTGGTGAGCTTCGCAGAGTAAGGAGTACAATGGGGCCAAGCTGCAATTGCTTGGACTGCTGGTACTATGCGGCCTTGATAAATAGACGCCCCTAATCTCAATCTCAAAATAAGTCGTTACGTACAGTGCTGTCAGACTTCTTGATTTTGAATACTGGACAACGTGGCTTCAGGGCTATAACAATACCTTCACGGCTATAGCCATAGCTGCTACCAAATGAACTTTGGATACGGCTTGAGAAGAAATTTGGCCACGGGATTTCCAATAAGGGTGGAATGCAAGATAAGAGATGTTGCAAGGTTATGACAACGTATTTTAGCGACAGAACGATAATGAATTCTAGAATTAGAACAAAAGTTTTTTTCATAAGCCTTCTAGAGTAGGAGAGCATCTTCCAGACGAAGATACTGGTAAGTCAGTGCAGGGTTGAATAAACCAGTGTCGACGGACTGCTCAAAGTTTCTTTTCTTTGCATTCTCAGATGCAGGAAAGTAGAGCGGAGCGACTGGGCGACGAGCTGCCCAGAGAGAGCTTAGTTGGTCTGTATTCTTCTGTGCTGCGGTGATGAGCGGAAGCTACTCATACTACCTGTGATCTTCATGAAACTTTTGCGAAGCTAGTCATGGCATAAGGTAACATTGGATTCGTGGCCATCTCCAAAAGGATAGCGCCAAGCTCGATTATCTACCCAACGTATCTTAGTATTTCCTTGATGAAGCCCTGACAGTAACTGAAAGGCCATCCTCCTCGACACTGGATCCAAAAAAAAATCGGCTACGAAAGAAGTTGCCGCAAAAAAGCTACTTAGATGCTTTATGAATCCTACGAGGATTTCAAAGGGGATGTCCTGGAGAAGAAACAAAAACAGTTGCCTCAACGAAAAGCCTAAGACCCAACCATGCCACAGCCGCATGTCCGCTGAGATGGGGTTGTTTTGATCAAAAGCCTGATGAAGCTTTTGGCCGAAAGAACACCTTCCGTTAGTGTGAAGAAATAACGGAACATTTTCAAGAAGGCTTCGGGATTAGACAGATTCTCCAACGGAGACTTAAAACTGACTTCAAGGGCCCAGCTCAATTTATTCATGTGCACTGTCAATTTCTGCTTGTTCTAGGATTGTTTTCTCCATGGTGGAAAAGATAGTGGTTAGTTTTGATATCGAGGATCCACAACTTGTCAATTGTAACGTCAAAATACCTTCCTATCTGCCTTCTAGATACCATGGGAACCTCCCGTTCCTTCTTGTGAATAAGAGAACGTTCATGGCAGTGGATGATGGGAATTAAATCTTACTAACATTCGGGAGGGAATAAAACTGATTCCATTATTAGGCCGGTTCGGAGGAGATCTGGAGGAGGTTGTCCATACATCTCTGTCAATAGAGGCAGTAATTTGGCAATTGATAATACTTCCTTCAATAGAGAGGGTGGAGGAAATTCAACTCCTAGTTCCTTGCGTGACTGAACGTGAGTTAGGAGCTGCGCCTATTGCACTGGGCAGTAAGACTGTGCGATTCTATGGGTTTATCAAGAACTAGGACAAATTCATCAGGATACAAACGCCATGATAAAAGGCATCAAGCTGGCGTACGGCGAAGCAAGCAAGTGCAGGGCAAAAAGGTGAGTCACTCAATGCTCATGACACCTATTTAAAACATGTAACAGGAGAAAACTGAGAATAGGCTGCGAGAATATCTGGATTGTAAACTTTGAGAGACAAAAGATCCCCATTTCGGAGGAAAGATAACAGGCGAGGAGAGCGGATGAAAACTCGGCCGACACATGCATTACTAAAGGGCCTAAAGAAAAGGGTAGACTTTCCAAGGGACCAATCATTTTCAAACCAATGCAGCAGGTGGGAATGAGGGCTAGCCCAGAGATCACTGTAATGTGAAAAGATATAGATAAGAAAGATATAAAAGGGAAAGAAGCACATAGTTTCGCTAGGCTTCCTGACGTAATTCTATCCTGTCAGATTTTCGGCTAAGAAAACGACAGAGTATAGGCTGCTTTCGGCTGCCTGGCGGTGTAGTAGGGAAAGGAAGTAAGAAAAATAAGCTGCATTACGTGTCATCTTAGGCATCAAGTCGAAACGCTTCAGATGCCTTACCTTCGCTAAGATAAATAAAATATGAAAGGCAAAGTACTGCGGTGAGGAGGGCCATATTGGTAAGGATGGAAGTTGTAGGGAATCGGCATATTGTGGGTAACAACAAGTGCGCGGAGTAGCACGAACAAGAGGTTGGCATGAAAGAATCTCAACCATTAAGGGATAGCGCCTTACTTACTGTCAGGCCATCTGCGAGAAATACGTAGATGTGGCCATAATCAATGAACCATATCAGAATCATGGTGCCATTTGGGTGAGACGTCAAGCAGGTGGAAAATATTAGTACCTTTTACATTTTTTAACAAGGAAGTCTGAGGTCTATGGACTTGACAACCAAGAGGGGGACGAGAGCCTGAGAGGTCGTTTGGATTATTAGTGAGCACTATCCGCATAGTAATCTCCTTCATGCACCGTAGATATCTCTTTTAGTATCCCAGATATAGTGCCGGCATAGACGGAGAGAACTTGTTGTCTGTAGCAACTGCATCCGACAGGGCGACAGAAAACATCACACATACTGTCCTACGAGTCACAAAGGCCTGTGATGCGACTATATCCCAAAGGTGACTACTCCCCGGTACCGATCTAACAATGAAATAATAATGCTGCAGACGCCAGACTTTCGGGCAAGGAGACCTCACCAAATGCCTATAAAGAAACTCGGTATCAACGGATCAGAGGCAATTAAGAGCGAGCCTGAATGATGCAAACTGAGGAACAAGCCATCTCCAATAGCTGTGTGGTGCTGCCGTGATAAATTCATGGGGTTTAGGTTACTTGATGATGAAAGAAAAGCTGGTCCGGCAAAGATCGCAGCAGGTGACCGATTATCATCATCATCATCAACGGCGCAACAACCGGTATCCGGTCTAGGCCTGCCTTAATAAGGAACTCCAGACATCCCGGTTTTGCGCCGAGGTCCACCAATTCGATATCCCTAAAAGCTGTCTGGCGTCCTGGCCCACGCCATCGCTCCATCTTAGGCAGGGTCTGCCTCGTCTTCTTTTCCTACCATAGATATTGCCCTTATAGACTTTCCGGGTGGGATCATCTTCATCCATACGGATTAAGTGACCCGCCCACCGTAACCTATTGAGCCGGATTTTATCCACAACCGGACGGTCATGGTATCGCTCATAGATTTCGTCATTGTGTAGGCTACGGAATCGTCCATCCTCATGTAGCCGGCCAAAAATTCTTCGGAGGATTCTTCTCTCGAACGCGGCCAAGAGTTCGCAATTTTTCTTGCTAAGAACCCAAGTTTCCGAGGAATACATGAGGACTGGCAAGATCATAGTCTTGTACAGTAAGAGCTTTGACCCTATGGTGAGACGTTTTGAGCGGAACAGTCTTTGTAAGCTGAAGTAGGCTCTGTTGGCTGACAACAACCGTGCGCGGATTTCATCATCGTAGTTGTTATCGGTTGTGATTTTTGACCCTAGATAGGAGAAATTGTCAACGGTCTCAAAGTTGTATTCTCCTATCCTTATTCTTCTTCGTGTTTGTGTTTGACCAGTGCGGTTTGATGTTGTTGGTTGATTCGTCTTCGGTGCTGACGTTGCCACCATATATCATATTTTGTCTTGCCTTCATTGATGTGCAGCCCAAGATCTCGCGCCGCCTGCTCGATCTGGATGAAGGCAGTTTGTACGTCTCGGGTGGTTCTTCCCATGATGTCGATATCGTCAGCATAGGCCAGTAGTTGGGTGGACTTGAAGAGGATCGTACCTCTTGCATTCACCTCAGCATCACGGATCACCTTCTCGAGGGCCAGGTTAAAGAGGACGTATGATAGCGCATCCCCTTGTCGTAGACCGTTGTAGATGTCGCATGGTCTTGAGAGTGATCCTGCTGCTTTTATCTGGCCTCGCACATTGGTCAGGGTCAGCCTAGTCAGTCTTATTAATTTCGTCGGGATACCGAATTATCCGATTATCGTCTTATCAATAAAATTTTAACCACTCTATTCCTTCACCACACAAGGACGAAAGGGTGAAGATTCGAAGGGGAAAGAAGGAACTTGGACGAGGCTGGTGAGACAACCGTGAGCCCGGAGTGTATAATTGAGGAGATTCTCATATCGCAAGGGAACTGGTTTCCAGATGATCTACAATTGTAAAAATACTGAAGAAGAAGTTGATGAAGGAGATACGAGGGCCTAAAGTAAATTCACCCTACGAAGTATCACCCAAATGGTGGTCCCGTTTGAGTGAATGAACCTTTCCTAATTTTTTAAGACCTCCAACGAAAAACTCTTCACACTTGCTCCGATTATATGCGTTAAAATCGCCTCTTCCACAGTCCAACCAGATCATATGAACGATGAACGACAACCTGTTGAAAATACAAGTGGAAGGGCATGCAAACAACGTATCCGTTAAGACGATCTCATTCTTCAATGATACGTGGAAGCACCAAGGCAGGAGAGGCAAGAGAGGATACTCATTTTAGGGGAGGACCCGACAGGTGTTACGTACGTCTTGAGGCTTACCAGCTGCGCCAAGTCAAGGAGAATTTGGCCCGCTTATAACATCGCCCGATCAAGAAAGCTCCTGTACCCGACGCGTGCAAATGCATTCAAGATTACGACGGTCTGCTCAGGGCACTGGCCCATAGGGGACCATGGCGCCAGGCTCGGCCTAACCTACAATTCGCATTTCCGACGCTGCGGAGAAGAGGGGAGGGAACCTTCATCCACTTTCTTTGCGATTGCCTAGCTTCAACAAGAGTCAGGCTACTGACACTGGGTAAACCATTCTTTGGGGACTTTAGAGAGATGACTAGCTGCAGGGTGGGAGAGTTGCTTGCCTTCGTGAATGCTCTGGAGATCCGAGCCGGCTGACCTCTGCCTCATTGCTCTCATAGCAGCAGTCACGATCTTAGGAGTTTGTGGCATCAAAAGGCGCATAACAGCGCTAGTTGTGCTCCTCGGACCGACCACTGATACCTACCTACCTACGTCTTGATGGACAGCTTTTACAGGAAGCAAACGTTCCTGCTTTGCGCCACAGTTTTTCTGGTCGGTTTTATTTTCGTCCCACAATACTAAAGAAGCAATACCAAATATAAAGTTTCACAGTCTAAAAACGTGGGATTTTTTAGGATGACGGGACCACACTAGCCTCTGATTGTAGTAAAATACTCCCCTTTGAGAGAGCTTAAAAGGTTCCACATGAGAAATGTCCCCAAAAGAACTTGGTATACCAGTTCCTTATGCCGAATATCTCTCGCTTCAGATTTCACTTCAAACGCAAGTTAAACCAACTGAACTTCCTTACTAACAAACGACTACCACATCGTCCTTCGTCCTCGAAATTCCTAATATAAATCACCACAAATTAACGAAACAAAACATTTTGCTTAAAAAATTTATGTAAGGTGGAATTTATTACCCTAAAACTCTGTCGAACAACATTCCACCCTGGGCTGACGTGAAGTAGTTTAATAAAGTACATGTCGAAGGCGACACGCTTTACGAGGAGCCAACTTCGGCATATAATATATAATTTCGAATCCGTGACTCCATAAACTCTAGCCAAATGGGGGCTAGATGAAATACAAATAACATACGTACGAATGCCATCAGCCACTCCATTTCGATGCCTTGCGTGTAAACCTTCAATTCACCTTGAGCCAATAGCACATAATTCGGTCGTAGAACCAACGAAAAAAGGAAACCTTAGCATAAATGAAATAAGGATCAGTTTCTAAACACGAAATTATGTGCATGGCATCTCATGGAAATGGCCCGACCTCGAAAAAGGACAAAGATCTATCACGGAAGCCATTCACTATAATTTTTCACTTCCAATATCTACTCTGGCCCTCCGCAAGGACACGTTCCTTAATATGATGTTCCTCCGTTTTCAGTGCGGGGAGTTATCAATGGGAATCGAGTTATCAAAACCGAATAAAAGTTCTTTATCTTTGTTTCGAAATTAACTGACCGTGAAATAGGAAAGAACTTTTCAGGACCACCACGCGTCGTCCTGGACAAGCATTGCTCGTTAGACCACGCTACAAGTACGAGTACTTTGCAGCGGTGGCATATGGTACGGTTTTCAGTAAGTCCATAGAACGTAGGAGGGATTCTGAAGCAAGTTGAGTGTAAGGACATTGTGCTTTGGAAGTCACAAAGGCAGGAGCACAGTAGAAGCATTTAATAGAAAGGATACTCATTTCAGAGTCATAAAATATGCTTTTATCCTTTTTCAGTGCACCGGGAAGTCCATTCTATGCAACTTTTCAGGAAGGATTTTACTTGCGGAAACTGCTTTCGGCTGCTCCTGGTTGCTTCAATTGCTTACGCTGAAAGGAAGTTTTTCATGGATCCTTTTTTAATTAAACTTTATGTACCGAAAGACCAATAAAAGTCATGTCCTAGTTAGCGACATAATTGAGTTTTAGTAGTGATCAGCCATACGTGCATACAAGCAATAATAATAAAAGGATTCCCCTGGCATCCGAGTTCCGCTTCTCCGTTGAGGAAATTAATGGGCGGAATAGGGTGAATGATGATGTTCCATCCGCACTGAGTTCCTCATCCTTTCATTGCGAGAGCTATCATCATTTTAAAGTCTCAGAAGAAAGAACTTGTAGAGCTTTTATTGTCGTTTTGTCGTTAGCATTGTTCAAAAGATTCCAACCCCCTTTCGGCCGCTTTTGTTCGCACATTATCTCATGTTCAGGTGAGCGCAAACAAGAAAATATGCCACCTTCCAACTACTCCTTCATTCATTCAGTCATCCATTCAGTCGTTCATTTATTCGCTCCTTTTGTTCCACGGTAGTGAGCCGCCCCTTTTGAGACGTTTACGCCGATGACAATAAAGAGGGTGAAGGCAATTAAATTCCAGGAGAAACAATAAATCTGTTAAGAAACGATGACGATAATAAAGTTTTATGCTTACACTTGTTTCGTTATAATAAAATTAGGCAGCACTTTCCAAGAAGACAGGGAGGTTCTGGTGCCATCAAATGAATTATTCGTTTCTTCATTATGAAGCTGCAAGTTCTGGGTTATTAGAAGTGAACGTTTGTTTATGCTTTACTCGTATGTAAACTTATTGCTATTTAGGCGATCCAGTGCGAATCATATCATCTTCGGGAAGGATAATGAGACGATTAAGAGGATTCTGTTTGAATTGAAAGGATTTATGCTTAGATGAGAGTAGAGACCTTTTCCTCTTCGATTGTTTTGGGCCTTGGTTTTTAGGAATAATGGTTGGTTATTAAGAAAGAAACTCTGTGTTGTGGTGTTTGGCGAGCAAGGATAGTGTGATAAGATGAAATGGTGCCTGATATTTCCTGAGCTTATTTTGGTCGCAACTTCGACTTCTATGATAAAAATCTGATATATGTTGGTGGCTTCCCTTTAGTTCAGCATATCAAATCGCTTCTAGTTGTGTGTGTGGGTGGGAGTTTGTTTTTTCCGCAAGGACTCGGTGAGCTTACCATGCTCGGAAAGAGAGGCTGTTGCCTTAATGCCAACAGTTACGACATGTTGTCAGTCACCGATAAAGTTGCTCGTATGAACTCCTTCCTTAAAGAGGTTCAACATCCTGGGGATGAGCTATCGGAGGTGAAAACAAAGGTGAACTAATGAACATTGATGTGTGAATCTGGGGGTGTGATTGGTATATACAGAACAAGCGAAAAAGGAAAAAAGAAAGAGAGAAAGGACATTCTAGTGTAGGTCGGTTTCATGGAAGCCTAGCGTGCTTAAAACCCCATAAAAATTGAAGAAGAAGGAAGCTAGAGGTCCAAGCTGGAGTCTGATTCCTATTTCTTTTATAAACCTGGCCAGGTCAAGCCATAGACATAGCTCGCCTGCCACGAGGAGGTCTAGTGAAGAGTCCAGTTGAGAGCAGCCCTATGCCTCCAAAACTTGTCACAGGGAAAGATGAAATCATTATTTGTCTCTTCTACTCCATAGCGGTCACAGTCCGGCGAAGGAATTGCTTCAATCTTGGCAAGCTTTGCTAGAGAAAAAGTTGGTGGACAACCCTTCCAAAGTCTTCACATCTTCCCTACTGAGGGGTACTTCCAGGAATCATGGTTTCTTGGAATGCCATGAAAGATTCTAGCAAAGAGCTTGCCTTTAGACAACGAAATTAGTTTGTATTCTTTGTTCAATTCAGCACGAATGGTGTTGTGCACTGTACGTCATGTATCCGAGAAAGCGAAGGAAGGCCAGCTACCTTGGCTCTTTTAGCAGCCTTATTTGCTTTCCATTATAAAAATTATCGCTATATCCAGGACACCAAAAGCTAAGGGCCTCTTCAAGCCGGGGGCTCCTCATTTTATCATGTGGTTGTGTGGAATTTATTGAATGCTGGGCTTCATACGTTAGAGGTGACCCAATTGCCTCTGATGAAGAGTAGAGAGGAGGTTCGAAGACTTTGTCATTCAGAATTTCTCTCGCCGTCAGCAAGGTTTTCCTGAGGAGGGAGGAGGTTCGTTGGCTATAGCAATGACGGCATAAATTGGAGTGAGTGGGGTGAAGCCAAGACATCGCCACAGAGAGGTGCCCATGAGGAATTCTACTATAGTTCTCCCCAAGAAGGTAATGAATGTTTTGTGTTCACGGAGATCGGTTTGGATGTTTAGTCTACATCTGTGCTGGTCCTCGAGAAGGCGATGGCGCAGGATTTTTCAAGATAAACAGGCAGTTCGAGTGTGGTACATTGGTTAGTGAAGAGACATGCCAAGTAAAAGAGGGACGAAGGCGGCTATGGTTTCGTACCAGGGCAGAGGTAACCAATTAGATGCCTCACCCCTGCCCTGTGTCCTATTCTAGACGTTCTGATTTGGGTGACTTTGTTGTTTTGGATGACGATTGCCCTTTGGTGGCTATTTAAGATCTTATCCTCTAAAGCCCCCCAGAGCCAATTTGTTGAGACTAAAGTTGACAGGGTTATGTCAGGGAGAGAGCGGATAAGGTTCGGTCCAGCTACGACTTTGAAGAAGGACGGTTTACCATTATTTAGGCGGCGGAAGTTGGAACTGTGACCTTAGGGGAGTTGATGGAAAATATAATGCGGCCATCAACATCCCAAAAAGACATTTTATCTGATATCTATGAAATTGACTAGGTAGAAACATCCCTACCAGTGGATGGAAGGAAATAGGCCGAAACAACTCTCAGACGAGAACTACGATTTCTCATTTCTGCAATGATGATGCCTATATCCGTATGGTATTTGATTTTGCCAAAGAAGATATCCCTGCTAAAAAAAATGGCGACTCCACCATGCTCGTCTATTTTTGGCTTGCCTATTCTGGTCTATCTTGAAGTCCGGTTTTGGGGGGAGTTTAAATTTAGCTAAAAAAGTTCCTGTACCGCTATGATATCAACGTTATTAGAGCTGACAAAGACTTCTAGAAACGATTTTTCGGACAAATTTGAATGCTATATTGTAGGATCCTTATCATTTGCCAGCTTGATGCAATGCAAGTCACTATTGATGTTCAAATGGTTGACAGTGCTTTTGAGGTTATCATAGGCGGCTTCGTGGCCAGTGTTCTAGCTGCCTTAGGTTTTTAAGGATTTGCGATACCATATTCGGAGACGATAAAGTAAGAAGGGCTGTTGAAGACTGGAGTAGAACCTGTATCCTGGGAGGGGCTCTATGGCCTACGCTGCCTCGCCTTCTGTTTTTTAGGTAACTGCTGCAACTTTGTAGAAGGTTTTAGTACTGCGCAACACTTGGTTGGCATTGGCTTAAGAGTTTTTCTATATGTTGCCTATCTGCCGGCCCAGGGATCAGGAAGTTGGAGTCTAGGGATTCATCTGCGTTAAAGTCATTGAAGGAGTTTGAGAAATTTTTGTTGGTTTATCCTACGGTGGTAGTCTAAATGGCCGCTAGCTAACTTCATCTTAATTTTGTTGCCAGTTCGAACATGCGTGATCCGTAGCGTTATGCTCAGGGCTGCTGCAAAAGAGGTAAGGCTCCGCTCGGCAGATTTCTTCGCATTCGTCCTCTTTACCGCAGCTTGCTTCTCGGTCATTATCGGACTTTTTCGGACAGAGTTTAGTTGTGTGGGTTAGGCGCCTAGATTTTAGCTAGAAGCTAGAAGCTCATCTCCGAAAATGGCCAGTTCCACACTGATGGTGAGAATGTGTTCCTGTGGGTACTCAGGATTCTTCCTGCTTAGAAGTGAGACCCTAGCTATCTTTACGTTCGAGAGAGTATCTCCGAGGATTTTATTCGCCGTGAAAATGAGGAGGACTTTTTTACTAATTCCGAATCGTTAGAAGTTTTGAAGTTTTGTGGTATCAAGGATTCTACAAGGAGCGCTTTAACTTTAGAGTTCTGGACAAAACTCGGTACTGTCAAGGCAACACTTTATGATATTCCGAATGCCTCCGAATGGCTCCTAGTTAACTCGAAGAATTGAGTGTGACTTTATCTACCAGCACTGGGTAGCTTTTCCTTTGTGCTCATACAGTATCTATTCCGGCTGGTGATTTTCTGGAAACACCGAGCCGAATATTGATCATGTGAACCGTGCACCTGAATGGAGAACGCCGACCTGAAGCCAGACTAAAGTAATTCCAGTGAAAGGACAGCAGTAAGCTTTCGCGATATATTGGAGTAAGTAGTGTGTGGAAGTTAAGGTAAGACTTGAATGCCAGAAGATGACCACGAAATGCTAAGACCTCGATATAAGCTGATCTGAAGTCATGGGATCACCTTGGATCACGTTGGTGAAAAGTCCAAATGGAGAGTAGCTGGTAAGACGAATGCAGGCGGGGCCGTGAACATAGAGATTAAAAGACGCTACTTCATTAATGATTGTACTGAAGGCGTTTGTTATCAAAAGGGTAAGATCAGCATATTGTAGGTAGCAGGAAGCTTTCAGTATACAGAACTACACTAAACAGTATAGCTAAATGAGGTTGATACAGTTTAACCTCTACCTTCATAAAACGTGTTTGACAAGGGAAGGATGAGGGGGGAAGGATATCAGGACCACTTCAAGAAATGAGACCGGGGATCGCTTTTGGGCATTCCTGCTTGCGTCACATTGACGAAGTTGTGGCACTGCGGTAGTTGGCGGGTGCTTGCATGACCCACAGTTTCGGTCGACGTCTTAAGGCACCTGACTTATGTATCCATTGCTTCTGAGAGGCTACTGCTTATAAGTGAAGGTAAGGGGCTTGTTGTCCGAGAACACTGTGAACGGCCTTGTAGAGAATATCGAAATTATTTGATTGTCATGTACGCAGCTAATAGCTCACAATCATAAGTGCTGTCGTTCTGTTTATCTGTATTTAATTTCTTAGAAAAGAAGCTCAACGGGTGTGAGTTGTGGTTCACCTTTTAATGAAGGCCAGCGTCTACTGCGATGTTTGTGTCATCGACGGATACGGCTAAGGGTGTATCTGGTTGAGGGAATGCCAACAGTGTAGCGTCCGCCAGCTGTCGTTTAGTAAGCTCAAGTGCATGGACGGCCTTTATAGACCATGCAATCACCCGCGAGTCTTTGGTTTGTCGGTCCACACAATTAGGCTTTGGGGATCGCTTCATGTTGTACCACTTTGGGCAAGAAACGACGAAAAAAGCATAACAACCGCAAAAACCTTCGCAGATTCTTGACTGTTTCAGGTTGTGGGACGTCTGTGATGGCCTGAACCTTGTCTGGATTCGGGTGGATTCCCTCAGGGGAAATGTTGTGACCTAGAACCTTTATCTGCTGCTGAAAGAATTTGCACTTTTCAACGTTAAGTACAAGACGTTGGAGACGTTGAAAATGCTTAGACTCAGACGAAGAGGCGACCAAAACATCCTCCAGGTACACGAAACAAAAGTTAAGGTTTCGCAGGACAGAGTCGATGGACCTGTGAAAAGTTTGCGTCGTATTGTCCAGTTCAAGAAGCATCCGTGTGAATTCGAAGAGTCTGAAGGGTGTGCGTATTGTCGTTTTCGGAATGTCTTCTGGAGCTACAGGGATTTGATGGTATGCACTGACTAAGTCACAAGTCGAGAGAACACGACACTTCATGAGATTTTGTGCAAAGTCGTGGATGAATTGTAAAGAATAGCGGCTTGGAATGGTCTGAGCATTCGGGCGTCTTTAATTATTATATGGTCTCTATTCGCCGTTGGATTTTGGGACCATATTTAGTGGAAAAGACCAGCAGCTATTTGATGGTCTCCAAATACCTTGCTTTAAAATTATGTCAAATACTTTTTTAGCAACAGCGAGCTTCTGGGGTGATAATAGACGCATCTTTGGGAGCCAGTAGTGCGGATGCGGTGCTGCACATCATGCTTATCTGGCTGTGAGAGACTACTTTGGGTAGTTATGTTGCTGTATTTTTGAGGGAGCGCGTGAATGCGAAGGTCAGCTACTTGTTCCAAAATGATAGAAAGACTGACAGTTGAGCATGTGGTAAGCATTCCTGAGGACCTGAGCGAAGTTACTGGGTCTATAAGACGACTGTTCTGCAGATCTCCTAGTAATCTTAGGAGACCTAGGAAGTCTGCGAACTCTTGGCCGCGATCGAGAGAAGAATCCTCCGAAGCATTTTTGGCCTCCTACATGAGGATGGACGATTCCGTAGCCTACAAAACGACGAAATCTATGAGCGATACTATGACCGTCCGGTTATGGATAAAATCCGGCTCAATAAGTTACGGTGGGCGGGTCACTTAATCCGTATGGAAGAGGATGATCCAGCCCGGAAAGTCTATAAGGGCAACATCTATGGTAGAAAAAGAAGACGAGGCAGACCCTGCCTAAGATGGAGCGATGACGTAGTCAGGACGCCACACAGCTTTTAGCGAATTGGTGGACCTCGGCGCAAAACCGGGATGTCTGGAGTTCTTTATTAAGGCAGGCCTAGACCGGATACCGGTTGTTGCGCCGTTGATGATGATGAAGTCTGCGTCTCATATATGGGACTTCTGATGTCCATTGTAAAAAAAGGCCATGAAAACGTTCACTAGCCTGTAGCCGTAAGTGTATACGGTTGAGGAATTCGCCGCGTTAGTTTGAGTTGTCGCGGGATCAGTTTGTGATTTCGCGGTAGCGGGAGGACCGAGACGTCCACGCCCGCGTCGATTAGATAATGGCGCTTGTTCAAAGGATCATAAATGTAAAACTAGTAAAAGAAAAAGTATCCTTGTTGTGTTCGAAACACGTGTTTAGAATTCTTAATAAAAAAACACAATAAATCTATAGTTAAACTGGAAACTTTTCCTTTTAACCGTTTTACTTAAAACGACTATAGAAAACAAAGGAACTTCTTTTATCATAGTTAGATAGACCATAGATGATTAGGCGATGTGGAGCTGCATTCTCGGTATCCGTCGCCGGGACGAGTCTAATTCGTTGACGCAGTGGACGTGCACGGGCTAGTACACTTCCTTGCTTGTCGACAAAATGCAGTGGTATCAGCAAACTGCAGGATTCTTTGAGGTCCACGACGTGCGACCGATCGTCCCCCGATAGACGGACCGCGAACGAGTGCTAGCCCGATGTTGTTTGGCCCGTGGCCTACTGCGACCCTCCATTAACCACGGAGCACGCATGAACTTCGTGAATCTTGTCAGCGGTGGTCACTACCTCTCCCAAAGTCTTGGAGTCCGCACAGATTAAGATGCCCAGGGTGATCTCCAGGAGTCGTCGCAATCACACATCTGAAGAAGTTCTACCCCGACCTTGTCCCCGCCTATTGCTTCATCTCGCCCATGGTAAGTTCCGTCTTCGAAGTGTACCAGTTTTTCTTCCTTGAATGGCTCAGCTTTTTCTGGTGACCTATTCTGCTGTTCGGATGTGGGCACGCCAAACTATCGGGCTCTCCCGGGGTAGTACCCAAGCTTCGGCTGGAATGTATTTTTGTTCGTAGGGTGGTGAGTAGGAGTTTTTGGATGGTTCTGCAGTGCAGTTGCTGCAACCTCTTGAGGTCGTGAATTTTTCCCTGGAGTTCCTGGGTTTTCTTCAACAATGTCTACTTTTGCTGTTACAGGTTCTGTAAGTTTTGACGGTTATACCAGGGCAGTTGCTTCGGTTGCCCGGTTCCTTTGCCGGCCCCGTGGCTGTGATCCTGCTACCAACAGGTAGGTCAGCCACTCAGACGAGTGAGTTTCTATTGGTGGCGAGTTATTCTGCGTTATTTTGGTGTAGAGCCCGGGTGAATCTCCGCTAAGCGGCTCCACAATGCAGCGTCTCCACACTGGCACCAAAATTCTATGGCTTGCCAGGAAACTGTCAATATTACACCTTAAATATGTAACATGTGTGGTTATGTACTTCAAAAATGTGTCAGCTCTTCTCATCCTTGGGGGCAAGCGTTTATCACAACTTTTTTTACAACGGAAAAACCTAGAAAAGCAGCAAAGCAGAAAAGATGCAATCAAAAGCAGAAGCCTCTGACTTTGGCACGCAAACATAAGGTGAGTTGCAACTAGAGGGCATGCCACATTTTACTATAAATTTACCTGGAGAGTAAGTTGCTAAAGGATGGGGTGGCTAAGGGTGGCAATTTGGGTGATTGACGAGCGAACTCTATTTCTAGATTCAATACTATAAATGAACTACTCTAGATACCTGGACACTGTGGTCTAGAGGGAAATGAAATCTTGGATGCTTAACCAAAAGAGGGATCAATTTGCCAAATGTCCGGACCAGAACTAGCAATTAGGGTGGACCTCTTACCTCCTTAGAATGTTCCCTCAATTTTTTTATCTTTATAAATTAACCCATTTGGGGTTAAGGGAGGAATTTAAATGTAAGCGTTTATGTACCTCGAAAAATACAATACAAAAGTGCTTAAGTGCCGAATGACTACAAGATCAACCCATTTTCCACCCACCATTACATTTCTTTATGCGGATAATTACACATTTTCCGTATTGTCTCTAAATCCAACACCTTCCAACGTTATCACGACATTTCCTTTTACGATATCACAAACAATAGCAACATAAGATTCTGAGCCCATTGTTTCCTCGTCAGTTACTTAACTCTCATTCACTTCAACAGGCCTCAGCCATTCCGAGGAACGACGAACCCGCGGCCAAGTGCAATGGCCCTTGTAGGACTCCAAACCGCGACGACGGCGAGAAAAAGGAACGCAAACTAATAAAAAATAATACGAAAGCCCCGCCAGCAAGGCCTTTCACTCCCAATAATAATAAAAATAATAACCGACAATTGAATAAGGTCTCATGATAACATTACGGAACGTCTTGAATCGACCGCCCCCCCCTGAGCCGCTGACATAGACCTGGCAACTTAGGTGAGTCAAGGACTGAGGCCTTTTTGTGACTTCAACTCTACTCGGCCAAGTGGAAGATATTCGAGTTAACGAGTTTGCGGCAACAAATCAAATAAATTGGAAATAATAGGAGAAAAATGTTAAGATGCTCGTACAAGAGCCATAGAGTCAAGAAGACATATAGAACCTTGAGAGGTGGCTAGGGATGATGGTGCAGGAGGACGGGACGGAAAACGGAGAAGTGCAGTGAGATAGTCGGAAAACCTGCAGAGTGAAATATTGAAAAATACGAGCATGAAAGATGAAAGCACCGAGCGAGGAGCGTTTGCTGCAGTATCTGACTGTGACTAAGATGAATTTCCTCCGGAGGATATTGAGGGCAGATTGGTCGGAGACGAGCGATGCATGGAAGCTACGCCGAAGGAAGTCACCAGAATCTCGAGCGTAGACACTTAAAGTAATTCTCATAAATAAATGTCCATGCGGTCGTAGCATTTGTGGAAGGTTTTCTTAGGACGTGTTCAAAAGATGCATAACACAAGCCTTTGAATATTTTTTTGAGGTGAAAAGGACCACGCGGGAAGATGGTGGGAATTCTGAGACTTGTTTTCAAGGAAAAACGATCTCAAAAAACCACATCTTTAGTAAGCCAACAAATTTGCCTTTGCGTCACTGTAAAGGATTTACGCCATCCATATTATCTGAATATTCGTATCTGCTCGAATTTTATAAGTTTCCTTCCTACACCTGGGATATGAAAGTCAGGACCTACCACACGCCACTGAATGCAGAACCCCAGCCGTAGATCCTGACACAAAAACTCCATCCAATTCAGAGTAAACTCGAACTGAGCCTTTAAAAACAGACACGAATTCTCTCTCAACAAAAAGCTCATCTTGTCTTCCCTCCGAACCCCATAAAAAATCGGATCCATACCAACTCCGGCTTCCTCAATAGCACTCACCTGCAATGAATATCTCTGCTTCGATTCCCGTCTATTCTTCCCGTAAAGGGTCCTTTCCCTCATTTTTTCACGCTACCGATTTTCCACCCTTGTTGAGTGCGGAATTTCATTTCTGCAATGCAATTTCGACTATTCGCCTCTCTAACGATTTCAATAGTCAACGAATCCTGATTCCTTCATGTTTACCCCCATCGAATCGGCGTAGTTTTTTGGTTACTTGCCAACTTCGTAATAAATTTTCCCGTTTCCGGTCTGTTTGAAACGGGCGTTTCTCTCTATTTTCTTGTGACTATTCGACTTATTGCTCATAAGTTTTCCGAAACGAAATTTTCACCCTTTTACTATATTTTTTTCTTGCAGTGACTACCAGTCAGGATAAAGCCAGAATCGCTGGTGCTACCACAGCGATGATTGTGCCTTACGATGTTCGGTAATAGAGTGAGGATTTTCCCGGGAATATGCAATAATAGATTTGAATATTTCATACGCACCTCAGTGGAAAGATATTTGATTTGAGGGTTTTCTTTTTTTTTTGTCCCAATCAGTGCCGATAAAGGGAAGACTGAGATTCTAGGAAATGCACATGCTAAGTTATCTGGTCGTTCAGAGATAAGAGTAGTACTCGAATGGTTCATGGTACTTCGTCCTTTTTAGTTGTGAATTTATGAACCAAGGCATTTTCCTTACTAGTTTGGGTCGGGGTTGTAATTTTAACATCAATCCCCGGAGGGGTCCTTTCTCTCCGGGCCCCTTGGAAACTCGCGGCGATCACCATCCTTAAACCGTTACGAAATTTCAAAATGTCGCATTTCAATTCTCTAGTTTCGCTGAAAACTCACGGTGGTCACACCACCTTTAGAGGGTGCTCAGAGGTGGCGGTGAGGAAGACGGGGCGGCAACGCTGTCGGCCGAACCAAAACCAAGTAACCGGGAGACGCTGTATCACATTGGCTTGCCGGCCATGATGCAGTAGGCGATTGCTCCAAAGGCCTAATCAGGGCGATCAGGCCCCAGTCTGCACGGGGACTCATCTGAAGTGGCGAGAGGTGATGACATCTTATCAGGGATATACTGTTACCATGGGATCTGGGATAGCCTCTGAACTCACAGGAGAATTCCTGTTGTATTTGCGTTCAGTTCGGTTTATTTGGCCCCTTAGTGAAAACTTCATGGGAGTTATGGTTACGTTCACATTCTGGGCTCGACGTGGTGTTTTGCTTCAGCACGGGAACCGTACTCCTTAGTTCGGTAGAGATTTAGATAGGTCTTGGAATCGCTAGTATGAACGCTGAGTCATGCACTCAGTATAGACTGGTACCATTGTAGGTTGTCTCAGCCTTGAGCCTTGATTGTGGTCACAAAATCAATCCGTGACTTAAGAGGACCATATGATTAAGCCGCCGAGACAGGTATCCACGTAAACCGTAAAGACAAGACCACCTAAAGAAGTCATGGAGTGGAGGACTCCGGGACGTGATCCCGCCAATGGGGTTACCGAGCAAATCTGACCCATCGCGGACGATTTTTGGAGCTTCCCCTGGTTCGACGAAGCCTTCAGCCTCGATAAGGAGACTCATTTGGGCCCGCCCCGAACATCGAGCTTGGAGGAGTTCTCCCGTCGCTCCAGGACCTTAAAAGGCCCTCATATGGTGAGTGAAGCAGCATTCTAGGAGCGCCCACCCTTCTGAGGACCTGCGGGCATGTCTTAAGGTCCCTGGGGGTATCAAACTCCGGCGCCGTATGTCGGGAAGATGGAATCGGCAGCAGTTTCGAATTCGCGTCCCTGAGCAGGCGTAGCATTCTGGAGTCGCTTAACTCTGCGTTTGTACCCAGCACAGGGTGGGCGAGGAGTCGCAGATTCTCCCCGTGCACCATCTTCGCGGGGCTGGCCGTGAACTATTCTCGATGGGTTGAGCGATGGTCGAGGAGGACCAAATGTAAGGACTGCGACCATGGCGGATCGTCGCGGGGCATCAAGGTGGCCTTTAATGCTCCGTGCCAACGTTCAGCATCCTATTGGACTGCGCATGGTATGCAGTGGTCCTGTGACTTTTGAAACCCAGGAGCTTGCCTGGAGCGAGAAAAGAGTAGACTCGAATTCCATTCCCTGGTCCATAGTGATTACGGCTAGTACACCAAAGCGCGGGATCCATTCTCGGCAGAAGGCCTCGGCACGTTATTGTGCTGTATTGTCGGTCAGAGGTATTGCCTCAGGCCACTGCGTAAAGCTGTTGATGATTGTGAGGCAATACTTACTAACTTAGTTGACGTCCTTGTCCAAGGACTAGGACTAACCGGTTTGTCGCCTTGATGCCTGGGTGCGCAAGATCGTGCACTGCATGGAATATTTCTTTGCGAAAATCGGCCGGAATGAATGGCCTAGGTTCCATGTCTGAGGTCTCACAGAATAAGTAGGAGATGAGAAACTCCTTGAATTTGTATTTGGAGTTTATCTTCAGGCTCTGAAGTCCTGCGTCGTCTTTCTACGCCTCGGCGATTGCTGCATAATCGAAATAAATCGGTATAAAGCATATGTAACGACGTTGTCTTTTCCAGATACGTGTGGATGTAGGAGGTAAACTGGTTAATGAAGCTCAGTTGCCGAAGTTGGCGAGGAGATGCTTTGTCGGGTTTTCGTTAAGCGCGATAGTTAGTGGCTTGTGGTCCGTGATCACTGTGAATGGCCTGCCCTCGAGGGAGAAGCGGAAGTATTTAATGGAGAGGTATTCGGCGGGTAGCTTACGATCCTAGATGCTGTAGTTACGTTGAGCTGGGTTGAGTTGTTTCGAAAAGAAGCTCAAAAGTTGCCAGGTTTGGTTCACCCGTTGGGCGGGCGCGCCTACCGCTGTGTCTGAGGCATCAACAACCACGGTTAGGGGCGCATCTGACCGAGTAAATGTCAGTAGTGTAGCCGTGGACGGCCTGTGTAGACCATGCAACCTCGCGCGAATAAGTAAGACAAATAAGCGTTGAGTATCGCTTGGTGATAAGCGGCTTGGGCAAGAAACGACGAAAGAAGTTTAACATGCCAAGGAAGCTTTTCGGAACCATCACCGTGATTGGCATTGGAAAGTTTTTGATCGCTTCATCCTTGTCTGGTTGAATTCCATCAGGGGTGATCATGTGGTCGAGAAATTTTCCCCGTTCCTTTAGGCATGCATTTGCATTTTTCAACGTTTAGAACGAGCGCCATCTTAAGTAGATTTTGAAATATGCACTCGAGATGATGAAGATCATATTCCGAAAAAAAGTGGACCAAAACATCATCTATGTTGGCAAGCATAAGTTTAAGGTTCGAAGGACAGAGTGGATGAATGTATATTATAAATCTTCGGGTGCTACAGGAATTTAATGTTACGCTTTGGCCAGAATCAAGGTCATGAAAACACGGCAGTTTACCAAGTTATTCGCGAATTCGTGGAGGAGTGGAATAAGGACTCGTTCGGGAACCGTCTGAGCATTCAGCCTGCCATCTACGCAAGGCGTTTGGCTTAGGGACCATAAGTTTTTCCAAAATTTCGGGGCAGCGAGAAATAAGAAAACTCAGGGACACTTGCTTCCTGAAATAAGGGATCTGTATGAACTGTCTTGGAAACACTATGGCGGGAGTATCATAAGGGCCTAAACTGACCACCGTGAACGTTCGTGACAAATAAAAGTTTGTCTGATCATCTGGGAGATATGGTGAAGACTAGCTTTATGTTTAAATGTTTTCAATGAGGATATAACGGGGATACGTAAAGGGCAGGACAGTAACCCTTCAACGAAAGCAGTGGGTAAGTAATACACTGCTGATAGTCGCTAGCCAGTGATGTTATCAGAGACCGATGAGGCCTATAAGAGCTCACCGACCATCCTGGTTTATGCAAATATCTAGATAAAATTCAGAAAATTGGGCAAGCACAACTTCACATCAAACTTTCCTGTGGATTTTCCAAATAGGGAAGAGTGGAATATCGACGCGTCTTGAAAGGCTACGACACAGTATTCTTCGCTGAAAGATCAACATTCGCACTAGTGGTACGGCCTCCCAGGTTTCGCCAGTATATTTCCAAGCTGAAGTGCTGCCGATACAGGAATTATGTCGATGCCTCTGGCATGATTTGTGCCCTAAGAGTAATAGAGCCATTCTGAATGAGAGTCAAACTGGGTAGTGGGGTAGTGCACGAACGCTCTGAGAAGTCTGGCTGGCACGTTGAAGGTCACTCTCCGCTAGGTTACCGGTCACAGGAGTATAGAAGGGAAGGATCGGGCTGACGAACTGGCCAGGCGGGCTCTGCTCTTGGCAGTCACTCGGCCCGCGCAGTGTGTCTCGCTGGTGAGTGTGATGAGTGGTGTCTACTCGCACTATTTAACAACCACGAACCTCAGATGGCGAACGCGCCAAGCCAAGTCAGATTTGACGCGCCCATAACAAGAGCTGATACTAACGCATACGGTGGTCTGCAGGGAGTACTGGCCTATAGGGGACCATGTGCTAGACTGGGGATTCCCTATAATTCGCATTGCTGAAGCTGCGGAGAAGAGAGGGAAACTCTCAGGCACTTCCTGTACGTTTGTGCAGTTTTAGGATACGGTGGCTAGGTAAACCCTCCATTGAAGATATGAGCCGGGTTTTAATTTTACCGTAGCAGTCGTTGCCTTAGGAACTTGTGGCATCAAAATGGCGTACTACAGCGCTAATCGAGTTCCTCGGAGGGGCTACTGGTATCTACCTACGAAGGTAGACTCCTTCCATTGATTTTAGGGCACCCTCAATAGCGTAATAGTTTGTTGTTGCTCAGTTCATAAGAAGGGGTGAATATTCCACATCCGGTAAGTATCTGTTGCTAATAGGTGTGGTACGGGTCGTCCTTTTGTGTGGGCTTGCATCTTTGCGGCAAGTTTTTCGAACAACATCCGCATATCGCCCTATCCCCGAGCTACAGATTTGAATGATAGCAGGAGTTCTTCAAGTTACAGAGTGTATGTATATATACCTCAGAAAAGCGAGGAGGCGCACTACACTACACTGATTTGTGTAGAAAGGGTTCGCACTCTTAGCGCGTTGTATTAATCCTGAGAGAGGGGATATTTTTGCTTTACAATTGTTGTTCCAATTTCGTGCAGACTTCCAACAGTTTTAGATATTCCACACTTTGGTTTGAGTTTTACGCACCATATAAGGCCCGTGAAGATTTGCCCATGGTATGTTTGGGACGGCAGGGTCAAAGATGACCGTTCGTACTTCGAGTCTTGCTTGCACATATGCGTGTAAGCGCACGTTGGCGGGGTACTTGAGGGGAGTTATGGTACACCCAGATTCTGGTGAACCTACACGGTCAACTTTTGTGAATGACTCTGGCCTCTTGTTTGGCCATAGTTACTCGAAATGCCCTACTATATCTACGTTTATTACAAATGGCGCCCAACGTGGGGTCAGGCATTTTTTGGGTTCCACTGCCGTCAATGAAGAAAGCCTATCTCGGATCGAAATCTGGTTTTTGGTTTCTCCTGTCTCAGTTTTTTCTCCTCCCTCTGTTTTTGGAATGGCCTTTAAGGAATGCAATTGTATCGAATTCTTAAACTATTCGCTGGCCAGTTAAAGATCTGTCTCTAGCCAGAATAGGTGCTTTCGAATCCCTGGACTCTAACACAAACCTAGTGCTTCAGGCCCATCAAATTAGCCTGCCTCAGTTCGTGTGCTTATAAAAATTACCGACATGACGAGAGATCTATCTTTGATAACTTTCAGGAACATAACACCCCATTTATTGTGATACCAAAAACCCTTAAGGACGTGAAGAATTGGACTCTAAATATTTGCTACCACAATGCCGAGCACATTTAATACCATATTAGGAGATCCTGTCTACCACACCATTGCGTCCTGGGGGCTAGCTCCCCCCGTGTGGAAGTGACTGACACAAAAACTTAGAAGAGCATTTCAAGCTACTCTTACTGTGTACTGAGGCACACATCATCTTCGGAGATAGAGCTGCGGACGGACACTGGGATTACCACTAGCCTATTGGACTAATTGAGTCCTTTCAAGAGACTCTTTGTAAAAACCAATGCGTCACCTTGATAACCGGTTAGAAGATTCATTAAAGGAAGAAAGGATGGTAGAATTGCTATGTCGCGGGTCGAAACACGACGTACAGAGACACCTGCTCTATTTTCCGGCCTGTAAGGTTCGTGTGTTCCCCAAGTTAGTGCAACAGATCGAAGGTTTAGAGAATTGTCTTTCTAGCACAGTTTTCTTGCTGGGTCTGCAGAAGAATTGAGCATGTGG
Source organism: Hermetia illucens (assembly GCF_905115235.1). NCBI lineage: Eukaryota > Metazoa > Arthropoda > Insecta > Diptera > Stratiomyidae > Hermetia > Hermetia illucens. The sequence goes on from NC_051852.1 coordinate 11,671,756, forward strand.
GGAATCTCGGAAAATTCACAGTCTAGGAATGTCCAAAATGCCGCAATACAGAACCGAATCCTAGACGTCAAGGTGGTTCTATCCTGGATAGATCTGCTTTCGTGATTGGCCACTGTCAAACCGCATGGTCATTTGGGGCCATTCACATTATCTACTCTTATTGCAGCCCGCCAATCTACAGCCTTTTTCCGAGAGTCAGTAGCAAGGAATGTAAATTGGTGTAAAATTGACAGCACCTGGTCTGATATTTAGAAGAAAGTAATGACTCCTTTAGTGCGTTCAGGATAATTTTCGTGCGAACTCTCATTCCTGATTGGAGACCTCCAACACTTCAGGCTCTGCAAATATTTCTTTATTGTTCTATTGATAAAATCACAAAGGCCCAATTTGATTTGAGATCTGCCGGAGGTATTCGTCCTTTTTTGCTAAGTTTGTTCTCTTAAAAACGGATTCACATTAAAAGACCATTAAAATATCTTTTTCATCAGATCCCCCCACACTAGTCTCTATTTAACCGACAACCGACTTAATTCACTTTCCGAAACCTTAAAACCGAAGAATTAAACCGGAAACCAGAAAAGAATCCCTGCAGGCAGGGACACTCCCTTGAACAATTCTAACGAGAATAGAAAAAAAAATTTGTCAAAAACATGTAAAACCACTTTGCAATTGTAATAAAGTCCTTTTTTTCGATCCCTCTGAAAACCATTCGTCCCAACCTTCTGACTGACCGACGTAGATAGTCCTTAATTACTTAATTAATGGCTACGAGGCCGATTTGATTTGAACAAATAATTTTTAGATTCGTCGTTAAAATGTGTTTCGTACAAATAACCCGGAGCTTGGTGGATCCTGGATTTCGGTACCGCCCGCATAGGGATGGAATGGGAACGGTCCTAACAAAGTTTTATGCTAATCATCTTTAATCAATTGAATTGTAATTATAAAGGACAAGACGGACGAACGAGTAAGAGTCCTTTTTCCGTAGATGGAAATTGTGGAATTTATTTCGGTTAGAATTCAATTGCGTGGCGATGGGTGAGGAGGGTTTTCCATTACCGTTTCCGCCCTTTTCTGGTTTTTGGTCCAGCCGGTTTTTTTTTCGTCTTCTGGTTCTGTGTAGTCCTTGGAGAGGATTTTTTGGGAGGCTAATTTTTTGTTCGAGGATGGGGGAGGCTCCCGATATTTCAGAACATCCGCAATTTTGGATTTGATCTCGTCCATCATTTAACGGTCAGAAATGGACGCAATTGGGTCTTCCGCGGAACTTTGATGAGCACAAAGCAAATTTCAATGAAAGTAAATGGATTTGGTTTTTTTTTGATAAAAGCAACGAAAAATGGATGTTTGGTATGTGTAGGCTTACAATAGGATAAATTGTACACGATTCAGGCAATCAATTTTGCTTTATGGGGCCAGGGACATGAGTACTGTTGGGGGCTTTTTTTAATCAAAGAGTAACGATCTATTCATGCTTTGTGATACCAGTTTCAAGTGATTAGGATGCATCAATCAATTGATATGTGCTTCCTTACTCATTGCATGTCTTTGCGGAATACTAAAAAAGGTCATTATACCCATACTTTCGGTTGGCTAGGTTGTGTTGTAGCACTAAAAGGGGGACTGTGCAATTTTGAAGCTTCTGTGCACGATGACACCATAATAAATTACTCACTCATCCCTCCCATCACCTCCCCGAAACACACAACCTTTCTCCATTAAGCCATGAACATTGTAATTGCTCCTTCATTCATGTCACCTTGCCGATGTAGTGAGTGTTCTTAGCGCTCAATTATTGTCTTCAGAGCACGCCATTCTTGTATAATTAAAATTCCAGACACTCTAAAGGAGTGGCAAGACTTGCCCCTCATCTTATCTTACTTTGCTTGGCTTCCTCTCCCAGGGGAGCGAGTCAAAAGCAGTTACCCAAGGTCTGATAACTGTCGACACGCGTTGGCGGTTTAATTAAATGGAATTTTGCCATATGTTTGTACGGTCAGCAAACTTTGCAGATGACATGACCATCAACTATGCATACCAAGACGGATACGTCCATTGATGTCTTTCAAGGGAAATAACTGGACGTTTTAGATGTGGTCATATTCCGCAGGTGACTGGCCATCTAAATGGATCTGCCTGTTTTTTGCTTCTATTAAATTGACAAATCTTGGGAATGACTGCCATTCTGGGCTGGTCGTTTTGGACCCAGTCTATTGGGTTTTTTGCCCCCGTATATGAGGAAGCATTAAGAAGTCTCATCATTTCGGAGAATCTCATCTTATCCACAAGGAATATGTACAACTTGAAGACGGTATTTTCGCAGTTTTTGCTCCTTTCAAAACGAGTTCTGTCTACGTGCACGAATCTGTGTTTGCTCTTCCATTCGTTGGCAAGATAATACGAAATCAAACACTAAGATGCCTGAATCTTTCCGCCCTGATGCCGTCCTTCGTTTGCAGGAATGCGTTAATGTGCTCAGCCATTGAAACGAAATCTCTTTCAACTTTACTTAAACTAAACCCGATTTCCAAACATTACCCTCAACTCCCAATGCGACACCTTAAAACGTAGCCACTCGGAATGTCTTCGATCAAATAAGATCCCGTAACTTCCTAATGGATAGGTAAGCGCCCGGTTCAAATATTTAAGCCTTTTTCGAGGCCACAGTGAATACCTGAAACCTGGAAGACGAGTGGCCACTCTCTTGACCGGTCAGTTTTAATCCTCTTTCACAGGACAGGTACCACGACTGAGTCATGAAAGGAGGTTTTTTTCCGTCCCTGCCGTTGCTTCTCAAGACCCAGTAGATGGGCGAAAAATGCGAAGGAGGAAAAAATGTTACTTTTAATAACAAGTTTAAGGAAGGGAAGGCAAGAGCCGAAGCAAATCTTGCGTCAACACGGCGTACGTGCTTGGTCTCCTTTTGAATGTATTTTATTTTTCGACAAGGCTCCAAAAATTTTAATCCTCCGATTTGAGGCGATTCCCGGTATGTACTGAGTTGCATTGCTGTTGCGGACAACGGTGGTGACGTCCATGAAAATTTATGTCCAGACCAGATACACCCAAGAAAAATTGATAATTTATAGTACAGACTCTGCGACAGGAGTTACGGCGATTTTTTACTCGCTCACTTTTCCTTGAGGCAATTGCCGAAAATTCAATTTGGGGCCACGCTGGGGACAAAGGTGGATGGAAGAATTATTGATTTTTCTTAGCCCGTGCAGTAGGCGTTGAGTAATGTTATGCTGCTAAGAAAATATAAGGAGAAAATTAAATGAGAATAGCAATTTGTCTTGGACGAATTAAAGGCATCCTCTTTAAATTTTTGCAGGGAAAATATGAAATATTCAAGGTGGACAAATTAAAGTTACAAATTGCGGTCCTCCGTAGAGATTTGACCTAAAGATTTGTATATAAATTATGGAAAAAAATTAAAATGGAAAATTCAGGGGTGATACCATCGAGGTTTTTAACAGAAAGTCAGGATTGGTATGTGTCAGAACGGTGTCAGAACGGTGTCAGCACGGTGTCAAAAAATCTTTACCGGGTACAAAAAAGTAGTAAAAGAAGACCTCAAACTGAAGATCCATTCTTTTGTTTTGGACTACCATCAAGGCCTGGGCTAGGAAAGAACCAGAAGTTTGGGGATGCTCAAATTGAGCCACCACAAACATTCTCACCAACCTCGGAGCCAAGCGTTTAATGATCATCGATAAAGGGTGGGAACTTTGATGCTTCAGGACCGCCAACATCTAAGAGCAGGCTCCAAATAACGGCTTCTTCGACTGTGATAGCTTTACCCATCATTGGCAACAGTTTATCCGGCTTGTCATTTCGTAGTTTCCAACTGTAATGTCTTTAAAAGAATGGCGCCCAATGTGGGATCACGAATTGAGTAAAGTCCTCGCTAGCTAGATTCTTTTTTTACTTAGTCATTGATTTACCGCATAGAGACGACATTAGTCTATTATTTTATATTTCGACGAAAGTCCCATTCGTTCAACTTTGTCGTCAAGATTCGGGGTACATGGCTTTTCCTCATGAAATTAAAGCCCCTTTTGTAACAACCGCATTCCATCTTCTGGATTAATTTTTACTTTCCTTTAATTTTGTTTTATTACTTACGTTGAACGAAGGGATTTCGTCGACGAAGTTCTGGAATCAAGGACCTTTTGCTTTATATGAAATAGGGTAGGTGAATTCGTTTACGCACAGAGTGTTGTTGGACTACCAAATAAACACCTTTCCTTCGGCAGAGAGCTACCCTGAAAACGTTTATCAACTTACTTCAGGCTAGCCCTGAGCTTTTCCGCATTAGGGAACCTTCAAATCAGGGAAGTTTTCTTTACCAACTGGAAAAGGAAGAGGCGGAAGGAAATTGTTAGTTCAAGGAACCGCCTGACATCCGACCGCTCCACTGGTCGAACTCTATCTTCTTTGCAATGAGAGGAATCCAGAATCAATGTGTAATACCGGCCCACCTATCAACGTTCCACAGTATCTCCCCGAAAATGTTGTCTGGAGAGAGATTGTCTGTGTATAAATAATGCACAAGAAAAAAATGTGTGACTGGCATTGGCCACAACTCCATAGATAAACATCAAATCAAGACATCGTACCTTGCGAGTCTTATGCAAGTAAAACTGAAAACCTTCAGGCCCACCAAGGAGTTGAGTAAGGGAGCAGTCAGTCTCATCATGCTTCCGTTTCAAACACGCCCCTAAGTCGCTAATGAGCCCCGTAGTCCGTCTGCATCTTGCATCATTTTGCCAAGAGAGTTGCCAATCATTTAGCCTGCATTGGTGTTCTTCACAAGCAACAACCTTTTGTGGCTCCTTTCTCTTGCACTTGCGTATGAACTTTCGATCCTTAGCAAGAAGGGCAACGGAAATCTCTCCCAGCTGGTACAGAAACAACGCGGTATGCAGATGCCAACGTGAAGGCTCCCCGTCTCTGTACTTTCGTTGCAGTTCTTCACAAGTAACCATCTCCCTTGACTCTTCTCCTTTACGCTTGTATTTGGTTTTTTCGCTCCTTAGCAACAGGGGTAATGGGAATCATTTCCGCAATTGCCATCACGGCCGGTTCAGTGACAGTACAGTAAACAGACGCCACTTGCAATGCTTCCCGTCGCTATATTTGAGCAAGGCACTTGCTTTGTTTTTCCTAGCCAAGAGAGTCAGCCAATGCCACTGCTCCGTAGAGTGAAGTTGACTGCATTGATCTCTTCAGAATACGTTGTCTGCTAAACAACAAACGTTGGTTGACTTAAGGCTGAAACTCTAGCTCCAGTATTCATTTTGAGACTGATGGGGTCCTAAGTCCGCATCAACTTAATGCTGGACCGGACCAAATGGGAAGCAATTTACTACATTTTTCCTGGTCCACGGACCAATCGCTTAGGGCTTGCACCCAAACTTTTCAAAAAAGTGAAGCGATGGCGGCTTTACGGTTTCTTACCAGGGCAGAGGCAAATCGTCAGACGCTGCCTCACCTCTGCCCTGGGAGCAGCGTGACCGTAGCGGTCCGCAGATGTTGAGTGCTCCTTTATATAATTTGTAGAACACGGTCACGCTGCTCCCAGGGCAGAGGTGAGGCAGCGTCTGACGATCTGCCTCTCCCCTGGTAAGAAACCGTAAAGCCGCCATCGCTTCACTTTCTAGCTCCAGGTTCATCCGCTGCTGCTTTGCTTTGATCGAAAAAGTTCATCTTTGAGTCAAGCGTCAGTTCAAGGGATTTTCCCATTGGTTTTGACTCGATTATCGACTCGACGATCGATATGGGAAGCAGGGTCAGGATTCTCCTTTTAGAAAGGATGACTACTCCGGCTCATTTCCAGTGTAAGTTCGAAATCATGAGCAGTCATCCATTCGCTTACCCGTCGCATCATTATGTCAACTCTGCTTTTCTTTTGTTCGACATTGTGTCCGGCAACAAGCTGACATCATCGGCATAACCGACCAGGCGCGACTCTTCCGGCATATTTAGTCTCAGTAGATTATCATAGGAAGCATTTCAGAACTCCGGCCTTACAATTGATCCCTGTACTATCCCGGACGTGACCTCTATCTGCGTCTAATAGAGCAGGGAGTGGTTCCTCACACAATCCTTTAATATTCGCAAGAGATAGTTCGGCACGTGGAAAGTATTGTCTAGTATGCTTAGAAGATCTTTCCAACTTACGGAATCAAAGGCATTTCTGATATGAGGCCGGTGGCTGTGAGTCTCCGCTCGATGAACGGTATCCATGCATGACAGCACCCACTGCTTTTAACCCGGTCTACTGTGGGGGTATGTTTCCAGCAGCATATATCGCTTCAGCGGGTCTACTTCTGGTGAGCTTCTCCCGGCATTGTCAATCATAAAAAGTGGTCGGTATGCAGATGGCAGTACAGGGTCGTCTTTCCTTTCCTTTACTGATCATCGCAGGCCATGCCACTTTCCATCGAGAAGGAAAAATGCCTTCTTTCAGACAAGCGCTGAATTCGCCGAACACAAGGTATAGCCGACGTTGGAGTACCAATTTATATACCTCTGCTGACATACTATCGGCTCTTGGCGCCCCATTGTTTTTCATAGAAACGATTGCCTCTTTCAAATCGTCCGTGTTGTTCCCATCAGCGCAGGCAACAGTGCCCGTATAATACGGTCCATTTGCTCGCCTTATGCGAAGAGATTTTCACCAGAGCTCCGATTTTTCAGGTTACCAGTTTACTCTATTATTGTGGTGCATGTCTCCTCCCGGTCGTTCAAACGTTGTGTGAAGCATCGTAATTTATAGCACTCCTTTCGGAGCTCTATAAAAGAAGGCTTGCCATGCCTCGATGACTTCTAGGACATGCAAGCTCCGCAGGCTGTTGTTACCAGGTTTTAAGTGAATTTACGACAGTGTCAGCGTCAACGCTACTCCCGCCAGGAGTGCATCCAGGGGGTCTCACCTGCTCTACAAGTTTCGACTAATATATCGGTGTTCACCTTCGCGACGTTTCACGTACAAAAAGAGCGCCGGGGTGGCGCACATCGAGAAGTTCATCTACCACTTCAAAAGCATGCATTGATGGTGGCTTCCAGAGAAGTTTTCCAGAACCTGCCATCCGTTCACCTATGATTACGATGCTGAGGTTATGTCGGGAAGGCTTCCCTCGTAGTTTGGGCGCCGGAACGTTGGAGCAGATTCGGTGTTTGGAACAACGAGTCCTGCTCTGGCCGCCATTTCGAGAATTCCTTTCCTTCTCTATTTAAATGGTCTGTTATTGAAATCACCCTTAACCAGGATCCACCCTCTGTGCCCAAGAACATTAAGCCTGTGTCGAGAGTCCGACATCGTCTCGTTCGGCGCCAAATAAATAGCGGAAAACGTTACTCGTATAAACCAAATCCAGACTAAGCTGTTCACTCGGCCTTGGGCAAGAACCCTAAGGTGTTTGCTTTCCCGAACCTAGATGGCAGCGGTACCTGATATGTCGGGGTGCCATGAAGCTGGGTCCTTGTTTCAGTACGATCGGGGAACCGATCGACGCCTCTGTTCAAGTCGTGGCTCTACAATATTCTTGAAGTTCAGATCCGCAGAAATTGAGTGTTCTTTCATGACCAATAAATTTCTATATCCAGTCGAAATTCTGATGTGTCTTCCTTCCTGATTTTTATCTTTCCACAGGGAATGTTCACATATTGTTTGGGGATGCCGCTTCCGTTTGACTTTGGAAATGCCATCAGCTCCGGGGAAGGTAGATTTGGTGGATTTCCGGGATACTTTTCACGATTTCAAAACTCTCTGCAAATGACCATGGAGCAACAATGTTCCAGAGGAGGACACGCTTTTCTAAAGATATCCCCGGTGCTGTTTGGAGTGTGAAGGTGTTAACGTCAGTTTATTTAGGTAAAGGAGTTTTCTTTATAATCAGCGCGAATCAGTGCACTAAAATCGGCTATCGTGCAATACAGTCACCAATAGAGCAGACCCCGAAAATAGACATCCTAGAGCTAGCGGTCCACAGAAACTACTCGCTAAATGGAAGACCTAATTTAGATATCAAAAGTGTGGAATGTAACGTGCTGCATTGCACACCCAATAAGGGCAGTGTTATCTTGTGCTACAAACCGATGGCGAAGGCTTCAAAACACTAGAATGAAAGGACTGGGTGGGTTACATTGACGGTTTTCAGATAACATCCAAAAACATAAGCAAGCAATGACAAATGCCGAAGGTAACCCAAATATTCAGTATTCAAAAGCAGCAACATGGGTTAGAACAATCGCAATCGCCTTTTTCTCCATATGTTCCGGAAGTCGCGCAGATACAAAGGAACTGGAGAGCCTGGTGAACTAAAATTTTATGGTAAATCCCAAAAAGAGCAGTCCTTGGTTTCGTTAAAAAGAGAAAGCTGGATGAGCCATTAATTCATTCGTTTCTGGTGAACGTCTTTACCTAATAAAAGAGATAGAACACCGGGAAGTGATCATAAATATGGAGCTAAATTGGAACAAACATCTCCAACAAAGAGGAATCTTATGTAAGACTTGGGCATTGCAACCACTTACGGTATACTAGATACATCAAGCTTAACAAAGGAACGCTACTAAGGTGACTAGAAAGAGCCTGTGCTCTATGGCTTTTATAAAGAGGACACCATAATTAGTAAAGCCGCAGTTGAGAAAACCATGAGGGATTGGATGCTTAAGGAACTACCCCATTTAAAGTGGATGTATGGAGCTTTCAATACTATCTCCACAGACTTTGCCGACAGTGTTCATAGATATCTCCAACTTCCCTAGTTGGTAGTTTACCGGGTAGTGCCCCGTAAGAATTCCTACTATGATCCTTAGGATCTTGTTCATGAGGTCCTAACCAACACTTTACCTGCTTCTGCTTATTTCAGGGCCAGCTCATCCTCTGCCTTATTATATTCTAAGTCAATATTCCTCGGAAGCCAAAGTATCCACACTATATTGTGTGATTCAAGCGTATTCAGCTGGTTGGACCTAATTGTTTTGATAATCTGAATTAAAATTAAATTAAATTAGGTTCACTTATCTTTGGGGTATGTTTCCACCTGAAATATACTGGAGTGCTACCCCATTGGTTTGAAGTAGTCCTTGGACCAATGATTCCTAGACCTTGTTGAAAAAAATTTCTCCAGTGTGCCAGGTAATGGCTAGTTGAATCAAGCCGCATGTCACCGACTCGCTTTCTCAGTATGTCCCAGTATATATTCAGCACGAACACGAGTGCGGGCTCAAAATGTGTGCACCAAAAAGGATAGCAGATCTCGTTATCAGAACCTACTCAACCATAAAATCCGAAAAAAAATTACAAATGTGCATCCATATGAAATCTAGACTTCAAAATACATGCCATTCCGATATCTACTTAAATGGCGAAACCGATCAAGACGAGCCGACCCCGCTAGTGAACGGGACAAAGGAAAAGAAGAAGAAGAACATATTAGCATATTTTACAAATTTACCCGGAAACCTCCTTAAGTTCATGCTTCAAGTACGGTTATAAGTAATAACATAATGCATAATTTTGGAAAGTTTGACGAAAATTCAACTATTATTAACAAAGTTATAGAAGGTCAAAATTGTGTATTTCCCATGATTTCGCACTCTGTCTTTATCGCACTCTTAGACGTGTATGACATCAAAGAAAATGAACTTATAGGAACTACGGAGTGGGAGTTTGAAAATACGTATGTGGTGCTAAACCAATCTGGTTATCCTTGGAATTTAAACTGAGGAAAAATTAAACTTAATGCAAGAAAACGCATACCTACATATATGCATGTATATTTGGTTTAATGTAGCTTGTCAAACTTTCATGCAATGCATCATCCCACTTACTTCATGCCCTCGTTGGGAAATTCTGATTTTTTGTCGTCACTCCATAAATCGGGAAGGAGTTATAAAATTTCCATTAAAAGTAAATCAAACCTTCTCAAATCTGGTCCCACACTGATCCCAAGTTATAAACTGAAGTTCATCAAATCCCAATTCATTTTTTCGGATTCGCATTTCCCACATTCCGATAGCCCCATTCCACCCAGGTTTTAGGTCAACGGTCTGTCGTCCAGGTACTTATGTAATTCCAACCTAACCAACTCTGAATTTGACCATTAAACATGTCCTCCTCGTATTTTATCTGAAATTTATTTCATCTTTTCATACTACCTGATGTTAAGCTCAGCCGACTTTTGTAGCTTCACCAACACCGGGTAGGGAACATTCTTTCGATAAAATCAAATCGCGCCCACATGAAGCATAAAAGTTTATGTGATATATATTCCTCGTGTATCTGAATGCAATGAATCTTTTTTCTTTCACAGTAACCCCGAAAATGTTGTAAAACATCATAAACTGTTCGTAGATGAACTCAATCAAAAGCTGAAAAAGTGGTTTATTAGGTGCATGGAGTGCGTACTGTAAACGCGGAGGAGTTAGATTTCAGAAGATAGAGTTATCTGGGAACATGTTGGGGAGAGATTTTCGTAGGTGCCCCATTCATAACTTAGTATTTGCTCCATCCTAAAATTTACATATCTTTCACGTTTTCTGCAATACGTAGGAGTTGGTGGATCATATTAACCAGAAAAAAATTTTCTGGTTTTGAAAAATGGCATCACCAAACAGGTGTCTTTCTTGTGTGGGAATCTAGATTAAAAACTAAAAGGTCATAGGATGATAAACGGGTAAGAGATAAGTTCTGACAGAGATCAGCAAGTTTAGATAGAAAATGACAATACACGATCCTATGTGCATTGATGAGCGGAAATTTGAAAGAAATCGATGGCGTAAATCTAGGGTCTGGGAAACCTTTGGTTTCAAATGATATCATAGAAGGTCTGTAAGCTAACATTGGTAATTCGCCTGTCATTCAGTACATTAAAGTAATGCATATTCCGTCACGAAAGAACTGGCAGGTGGTCGTCAGTCTTTCGTTGGTCTGGCAGCGGCGTTAGACCAGCAGTTTACCACAACTATCAAACGTACGACACTCGGTGGAACCCCAGCCTCTCGTGAGTGAAATGGCAAGTTTCCGGTAAATAATAATACCACCTTCACCAAGGCCACCAGAGCATTCAAAGGAGTCCTAGAATCCTACGAATTGCAGGTCTTCCCAGAGAGTTGCGGAAGGGGATGATAGTCAAACCCCCGTATTTATTGTGATAACTTGATAGATATTTGCGTACTTCTTGCCGTCGCAAAGATACTGGTCAAAATAATCTTTATGGAAGAGTGGGCGTTTCACAGGTCTGTCATTGACTTTCGGTAGAGTGGGCAAGGAGTGCATCCTGAGTATCCATCCACAGTAACGAAATTAAGAGATTAGTGTTTTACTCTCAACTATGTAATCAACAACCACCTGATGCCAATGAAATTGACGCATGACCTCATTAAACAGGAAATGGGGGATAGAAGACATTTATATTTAGAACTTTTCTAGGATGTAAACACTTTTTCTCTGTTGCCCCAAGAGAGCATGCGTCTACCGAATGTGGACAGTCTGGTTATTGACGTGCTACTCTCATGAATCACCTATCACTCTGTTTTGCTACTCTCCTTGCTGCGATGCTCCATGTATTTGAGCTCCATCAATCGTTTCAGCTTGCCTATCTCTTCACCTATTAAGGCTCTTCAAATCCCAGTTTGAGGCAGGCTCTAGCAATGCTCCATGATTTGGTCCTCTTCTCGCAACTATGATCGCCTCGCCATTGAAAAAGTTCGTAATTTCACCCGACTCATATTTTTTAGGGGGAACTTCTCCCATGCCAGCCTATTTCAGCTTACAAAAACTGTTTCGCTCGAAGCGCCTCACTATAGGGTCAAACCTCTTACTATACAAGACTATGATCTTGATAGTCTTTATGTATTCCTCGGAAACCTGGGTTCTTTGCAAGAAAAATTGCGAACTCTTGGCCGCGTTCGAGAGAAGATTCCTCCAAAGAATTTTTGGATGGACGATTCTACGAGCGAATCTATGAGCAATACCAAGACCGTCTGGCCGTGGATAAAACCCGGCTCAACAGGTTGCGGTGGGCGGGTCACTTAATCCGTATGAATGAGGATGGTCCCACTCGGAAAGTCTATAAGGTAAATATCTATGGTAGAAAAAGAAGACGAGGTAGACCCTGCTTGAGCTTTTAGGGATATCGAATTGGTGGACCTCGGCGCAAACCCGGAATGCCTGTAGTTCCTTATTAAGGCAGGCCTAGACCGGATACCGATTGTTGCGCCGTTGGTGATGATGAGCATGCAGGGTATCAATGCAGACAATCCCCGTCAAGTATTACAGGTGTTTGGATTATGGACACACAACTCGGAAGGAACGGGAGTACAGCATACCGCAGGGATCATGGCGCGTCTGGTGAGAGCGTCTCAAACATTGCGGTTCGAGATGGTATCCAATCTTTAGGGCGGAACTACAAAGGGTTAGGGTGCGGTTAGCATGATCTGCATCCTAAAAATTTGCATACACGGGAGTACAAAAGTTCATCAGTCTGCTAGCGCAGTTCGTTGCCAAACCGGAACAAGGACCCGGGTTCATGGCATGTCGACTTATCGCGTACCGCTGCCATCTGGGTTCGGGACGATGTTTGACTTTGTGTTCTTGCCCAAGGCCGAGGGAATGGGTTTCTCTAGATCAGTGTTTAAGGATAACGTTTTATAGCGTTTACGACGATGACGGACTTTCACGCCGGAGGGGCGAATCCTGGGTGACGGTGATTTTAATGCTGGGACCCTTGAATGGGGTAGAGTTCAGAAGGAAACGAATCCTGGAAGTGGCGGCGATAACCGGACTTGCAGCTTTAAACACCGAACCTACAATGAAAAAAGAAAACAAATTTTATTTTTTAGATGCCGAATAGTGAGTTTGTTATTCCTCATATGCCATCATTGTCTGACAGACAAAAACTCACTGACGAAGTGGACAACTAGTCTTCGAAATACTGGTATATGAGGAGTAAAAAACTCCCTATTCGGTATTTAAAAAATAAAATTTGTCTTTTTTTTCATTATAAAATAAGCCGAAAAAACGACACACAGAAACGAAGAAACACCGAATCTACGCCAACGTTTCGGAGCCTAGGCCGCGAAGGAAGTGCCTCTGTCATCCCTTTTGCGTCGGAATCTCTGGCACCATCGGTTGATGGCTGACGAATCTTAGAAGACTCGGCAAGTGAACACCAGTATATCGCGTTCAAAATGGTTGACGTGTGGCGTTCATCAACCAGACGCTTTCCCTGCGTACGGAATGCCGCAAGGGTGAAGATTCGGGAGGTTCCTTGAAACTCTTAGAACAGTAAGAGTCGCGTTGGAGGGCGCTTCGGGGGTGTTAGCATTGCAGCCGGCTTTGTCCTAAACGTTAAAAAGATGTTCGTCCCAGAAGAACTCGTGCGCTGGGTTCAATTGCTCTACCACGATCCAAAAAGTAAAGTTCGAAGTATGTCGGGTGTATCAAAACCGCTTCGTGTCTCTGTTGGTGTTCATCAAGGAAGTGCCCTCTCACCACTCCTCTTTGTCCTTGTTAGGGACACCGTCACACGGGATATTCAACGTCCAGCGCCCCACACACTGCTTTATGCAGATGATGTTTTCCTAGCATCTGATAGCAAAAATGATCTCGAGCAACTTGTTCAAAAATGGAATGATCGCCTCATGCAACACGGTCTCAGATTGAATTTAAACAAAACTGAATTTTTGACGACCGATCCCCATGAAACAGGCACAATCACTGTCAGCGGCAGTGATCTGCCCAGAACTGAGCGATTTAAATACCTCGGGTCAACGCTATCAGCCAATGGAGAACTGCGTTATGAAATTGCTTCACGCATTAACGCAACCTGGATGAAGTGGCGCTCCACAACTGGTGTTCTTTATGATCGACGTATCAACGAACGTCTCAAATCTAAAATTTATCACAATGTCGTCCGTCCAGTTGCTCTCTATGGTTCTGAGTGTTGGTCGACCATAAAAGACAATGAACGGCGTCTTGCGGTAATGGAGACGAAGATGCTACGTTGGACTAGTGGCGTGACACGTTTAGATCACATCCGAAATGGGGATATCAGCGATCGTTATGGGGTTGCACCGATCGTGGAAAAGTTGCGAGAGAGGGGTCTTCGATGGTATGGTCACGCAATTCGTGCAAACGAGAATTCACTTGCCAAGATTGGTCTGAACATCGAAGTCGATGGTAAACGCCCAAAAGGCAGACCTAAGCAACGGTGGCTTGATAGGTTGGATGGGGATTTAAAAGCCTCGAGATTGCACTCAGATCAGGCATTCGATAGAGCCCAATGGCGAAGTCAATCACGACGCGCGACCCCGCTTGTGAACGGGACAAAGGCTGAAGAAAAAGAAGAAAAAGAAGAAGTTAAAAAGATGTGAATCTGATAACGATAACGTGTAAGGTTTTCAGGTCCCGAAGGGGCCCCAGCTGTGACAAACCTTCTATGTACTGGTGGACGGGCAGAAATTGCCAACCTACGAAGGGAGTTTGGCAGCTCGTTTACATGTCCGCGAGGAGGCATGCGCCATAAAGGCAGTGCGGTAAACAAAAGAAAAGCTCGCGGCTGGCAAAACCTGGTGAGTGGTAAACTTGTAACCCGGAAAATCGAGGCTCTGTGGAAATCCTGTATACTAAGTATCAATCAGATGAGCCGTTTTGTACGGCCATTATTCTCAAGATATTCCGTATGGGTCAGTCGATGTCAATAGCGCAGAAAGCGTCGAGGATTACCCCCTTTTCACAATAAGAAAACGTGAAGAAACGGTTCCCGCCATGAAAAACAAGAAGGCACCAGATCCTGATGGTATCCCGGCGGAAGTTTAAAAACTGGTGTTCCGTCTATAGCCAGAATTGTTGCTCGAGATGTTCAATGCTTGCTTGAAGAAGGGCATTTTTCACTATTGATGGAAGGTACAGAGATTCGTGCTGTTCAGTAAGGGAAAGGGTGACTAGGAGCTATCGTCTAGATACCGACCGGTGTGCATGCTTGACACTGCCGAGGAAATGCTCGAAAAGGTCATTAGGAATAGACTCGCAGAAGCGATCCGCGCTGTCGGGGACTAATTCCCGAGGCAGTTCAGGTTCAGGTGGACGCTCTTATGAAGATCGTGTATGCGTTCATTGAGTCGAGGAACATAGCCGCCGATCTTGACGAATAATGCTCCTGATAATGATTGTCTTTTGAGTAATGTCTTCAATTGGGTAAGATGGATCATTTGAAAGATCGTTCTTTCCTCTCTAACCTACAAAGGGCCAGAGGAGGATGAAGATCACTTCGGGATTAGCACAGGGATCCATCCTAGGGCCGCGACTATGGAACACTTCTTATGATAGTCTGCTAAGATTTTACGTGCCGAATGAGTCATGCCTGGTTGGTTATGCAAATGACGTTGGGGCACTTGTTGCTGGACGCACTGTTGAACAGGCATAGAGCAGACTTGGTATATTGATGCAACGGATAAGCAGATGGATGACTGCTCATGGTTTTAGCCTTGCGCTGGAAAAAAAAAACGCAAGTAGTCATCTTGACCAGAACGAGAATCCCCACCCTGCGTCCGATATCGATCGGCGAGTTGGCCGTAGAGTCAAAACCAGCGGTTAAATACCTGGGTTTAATGTTTGACTCGAAGATGAGCTTCTTCGAGCAAATCAAAGCAATAGCGGACAGGACTGCAGCTGGAGTTTCGGCCTTGATTCCGCTTATGACGAATGTTGGGGTCCCTGGATCTACTAGGTCACGTCTTCTTATGGGAGCAACGCCGTCCTTTCTGTTCGATGGCTTGAAGGTATGGCCTGACGCCCTTGACAAGAAGGTACATCATAAGCGCCTTGCTCAAGTGTAGAGACAGGCAGCTTTGGGGGGGATTGGCATCTGTTTATCATATTGTCTCAGAACTGCCCTTAATGGTGATCGCGGGGAGATCCATGTTGCCCTCTTTACTAAGGAGCGTAAAGCTATCCACAATCGCAAGGGCGAAAACTTAAGAGAAGTGGTTGTTCGTGAAGAGCGTCAACGCACCCTTACCGAGTGTCAACTCCTTTGGCAAAATGAGTCAAGAGGCAGATGGACTTCGCGGCTCATCGACAATTTAGACCCGTGGTTGAACCGAACGCATGGTGAGATTGATTACTTCCTTACCCAACTTTAAGTGAGCATGGAGGTTTTCAGTCTTACCTGCACAAGATTGGGAAGGCGCGCTCTCCTGATTGTGTGTTCTGCAATGAAGTGGTGGACGACGCCAAACACACCTTTTCCTCGGCTTTCGTCAGCATCTTTATGCAGTCACACGGGAGCTCTCTCCAGACGACATTGTTAGAGAGATACTAAGTAGCGTTGGAAAATGGAGTCATCAAACGCTACCAGTTCCAAAATAAAGATTTTCCGACTAAATTATCGAATTTCGGTGCATATCAGATAAACTATTTTTGATGATTCTGTCCATCGTTCTTTCCAAAGAATCTTTCTACACAAACTGTTCCTCCAGGCATTTCCTGCCTAATTCCCTCACTTTCATCTGATTACGAACGTTGTCGCTAATTTATTGCTCATATAAAATAAAGATCCATACGCGGCCAACAAATGTACGGTCATGGCCTCCGTCACGGCACACCGCAAAGTTGGCATGGAGCCGGCACGAAACATTGATTTATTAAATTTACAATTTTTTCGTCTCCAGATACGAGTATTTTGGAAGAATTCATTTTCTTTGTTCAAGTTCTTGGATACGTTTTGATTCACAAGCGCTGAAGCAAATGGCTCACGACTCCATCTTCACTGCGGGTCGGATCTCGGATGCTGCCCCATGTATCAATCTGAGTGGTTAGATTTGAACATGATTTTTAATGTAACTCCAAAAATCTAATTGAGTCGCTGAAGGTAGGATGAAAGTCGGCTTAACTGGCTGCTGACTGATTGATTGAGTGGATCGCTGACTGACGGATGAATCGGGGCGACGCCGTGAGTGCGGGAGACGTTAATGGATTCATTCACGTACGGAACCATTCACTTTAGCACCCACATCCGCCACATGCGATGTGTTAAATGGATTCAATTTGTCACGCGTAGGTAATCTCATTTTAGCTCATTTACCTTAAATTCAATCATCAGAACAGTACTTGACTCTCGAAACGTACTCTATGCAAAGGAGACGAAGCCACGGTTTTTTCCGCGGAGATTGCTTCTCTTGAAGGGGTCGCGAAGCAGGAGAGGATTCCAATCATAGACATTCTTGGGAAACCACAACCAATAGCAGGTTCCTCCATGAAGTAATTTGTCATTTGGTTCAAGTGATGCCATGGGATTTGACAACGGAGACGAATTGTATTTGCATTGAAAGGAGACGATGGGATTGAAATGCCTCTGGCGTAATGGACCTTGAAGTGCTCGAGGTTGAACTGTGGTCGGGAATGTATTTTAAGAAAACTAATTTGTAAATGGAGCAAGCCTTTTCTATTGCATCAACAAATCATGAGCTAGCCTCG
Source organism: Hermetia illucens (assembly GCF_905115235.1). Taxonomy (NCBI): domain Eukaryota; kingdom Metazoa; phylum Arthropoda; class Insecta; order Diptera; family Stratiomyidae; genus Hermetia; species Hermetia illucens. The sequence goes on from NC_051852.1 coordinate 11,689,250, forward strand.
TAAGTTCGTAAAATATTTGACCCTTGATACAAAGAGGCTGAGGGATGGAAACAGACAGGACCGAAAATTTGGGGCCATGTCACTGTCACTTTCAACTCCGAAAGTTTTTCTTTTGTACTATTCAACTTAATACCTCTCTTTATAGAAAAACTTTATTCTCTTAACTCAATCTACAACACCCCAATCATATCTTTCTCTGAGACTTATCTAGTGACGACTCGGATGAAAAAGGTCAAGTTTCACAAGAACCCATACTTCTATCCCATTTCTATCAGACTGACAGATTGACGGTCATTAGTGAAATGCTAAGACAACTCCATCTCAAGTGTAATCCCCATTTCAAGTTCTGCCTGAGGTATCCATAGATATAACTCTGGAATATAGATACCTGGCGCTCCATCAGATAATCTTTGACCATTCTTCTCGCTACAATGGTCTTACGATGGGAAGCGGACTATTCTTGGCGTTATATCTTAATTGGATGAGAAGCTTCAAACTATTATGACGGGCATTAACCTATTAGCGTCTGAAATTACATATCTTTTATTCTATCATCTTCCACTGCTTAGAGTGGTGTGTTCAGAATTTATATCGATGGCACCTAGTAAATTTAATACGCGAAAGAGCACGGTCATAACGCAGAGTCCCTTGTCCACTGAGTTGCCCTCTGAAAATAATTCACCCCAGCAAGAATGTGGGGATAATCTGTGCTGTTTCCAGTACTAACATATAAACGCAATCCATAAGATACAGCGCTAGTGTCCCCATCGTAAATAGTGAGCGCTCTGCCTAGCACATCTCCTACCTTGCTCAGATAGTATCTAACGTAATTTAGTGAGTGATTAGTGCTCAGCTCAGGTGAAATGATAAATCCTTTGGTAATTTGATATATCCAATGGACTTTTTATGTATCCTATCCAATCAAAGACGGGCCGAGATTATCTTAACTGTCGAAAAAAAACTTTTCATATTGGAGATAAGTAGGAGCAGCCATAAAATGTATCTGGAATGCTACAGGTGTATTCGTTTTGTATTGACTCCGTATTTGGGGATCAATAAAACTATTATGGTCGCATGCTTAGATACAAACAACTCCCATCAATTTTATTGATAATAACCTAGTGTAATTGAATCGTAATAAGGAAGAAATTCGGGGACATAAAAGATAACTGGTAGACCAACTTTGTAGACAGATGGTTTGATGTGGTCATTAGTGTGGGTTTGAATTTTATGTGGGATGCTCATATTTATTGCAAATTTATATCCATGATTGAACGGTATATAGTCGTACGTTTAGGGTTTTGCAACGGTCTTAAGTCATGTCCTTCCAAAACTTTGGAACTCTTCGAAATAAGCCCCTCCGTTAGGTGCAGTATACGTGTATACCTGCGATTTCCTGCTCTTTGCCATTTGCAAGAAACTCAAGTTTTGGCAGTTCAAACTTCTGAGTTTCAGTTAAGGCTAAGGCAGGCTGCCCTACCTGAAACTTCTTCGTTATCTTCTCCCGTTTCTGAACGATGCTTCCAGGAAGTTTTACATATCAGTCAACCTTTGTGAAACCTTTCGTTCACAATTTGTCAAAGCTTTTACACCAACATTGTAAGCTTCTCCTCAGAGGTTGCTATCGTCAGAGGATGTTACCCTCAGAGCTCGTCTACGGTCTTTGAGCGGTTGTTTACCATATTACAGTCCCGTCCTCCAGACGCCTGAGCAAATAGTTTTGACTCCCTACCTGGAACACACTCGGTATCCTCGGAGCCGTCAGTAAAATCGACTTCAGTCTGACGGTCTGACGATCCCCGGCTAGTCGCTGCGATTAGCTCCGGTCCATCCCCTGGTAGGACAGGAAAAAATGAGAACTGTTTGAACTGCGGGAAGTTTGGGCATCGGAGACGGGAGGTGGAGCCTTTTTGCGTTCGTTGTCGGAAGTACGGAATTATCCCCGTCGTCCCAGCAGGGCCGGCGTAGTGTAAACTTTGTTGGGTTATAGGATAGTGGAGTTATGTCTCAGGGCAGTTAAAAAGGGCCGACTGTATTGTGACTTTAGTGATACTCTAGATGATGAACCTTCGAATGGTTTGCGCAAGTATCTGCGAAGCATAGTCAACCAAAAAACCAGTAGAAGTGGTCCTTGGATGTAATGAAGTCAAGTGTGGGATGCAGGGGTGGGATTTTTAAAAATCGAAGTGGATTGCGAGGGAGTAATTAAAGTTGCATTTCAAACTACGCCATGCAGAGGAATCGACTCTATCAAGACAGCCGACGAGAAGGTCGCCCTAACGCCACTTTGCACAGAATAGTACAGGAGGAATGCGAGCATCTTGGGAAGTCGTGAGGGAGCTGCAGCGCATTCCAGGTAACCGCGAACGATGGCGCGTAGGTGTGGTTGCCGCGCTATATCCCATCAAGGGTTGACTGCCTACCATAGATAATTGACGTTCCAGTTGATATCGTAGTGAAGAAAAAATTATTGTTATCAGTGGACAAAAGGATGACATGTAGCTTGACAAAGGATTCTGTGTTAAAGTAGAAAATAATTTTGGATGCATCAGGGCAAGCTAGGATTAGTGGGATCTTTTGGGGAAGATTGAAAAACCCTAGGCAAGTGTAAAGGTCGAGTATTATTAGATCCAGGATAATACAATTGTACTTTTGATCTAGTTGAGGACCAGGGATCCCTTTTTGCATGATGAAATTTTAGACACAAACTTCCTACGAGGCCGGGAATTATTAACTTTGTTGCTGGAATTTTGACGTAGAACTTGCAGGCAGATGAACATCCGTTTGGATTGAGGAAACCATCCCTGAAAATACTAGAAAAGCAAGTGAAAGGGTACGGGTGACAGAAGAAGATCGTAACAGTTTAGTTTAGACTCGACTCGGAAACTGGAAAAGTTCCATATGAGGGGATTTGGAACAAGGAGAGGTTCAGTCCCAGAGAGGAAAGGATTGTCGAAGTTGCGTCTCATTTACGGAGTCATGGGTATACCGATAACAGCTACGACGATGAAATCCGCGCACTGTTGTTGGCAGCCAACAGAGCTAATTTTAGCTTACAAAAACTGTTCCGCTCGAAACTTCTCACCATAGGGTCAAAGCTCTTACTGTACAAGACAATGATCTTGCCAGTCCTCATGTATTCCTCGGAGACTTGGGCTCTTAGCAAGAAAAATTGCGAAACCTTGGCCGCGTTCGAGAGAAGAATCCTCCGAAGAATTTTTGGCTCCCTACATGAGAATGGACGAAATCTATTAGCGATACCATGACCGTCAGGTTGTAGATAAAATTCGGCTCAATAGGCGGACGGGTCACTTAATCCGTATGGATGAGGATAATCTAGTCCGAAAAGTCTATAAGGGAAATACCTATGGTAGAAAAAGAAGTCGAGGCAGACCCTGCCTGAAATGGATCGATGCCGTAAGCCAGGATGCCAGACAACTTTTAGGGATATCGAATAGGTGGTCCTCGGTGCAAAACCGGGATGTCTGGAGTTCCTTATTAAGGCAGGCCTAGACCGATACTGGTTGTTGCGGCGTTGATGATGATGATGAATAACGCTACCAGTACCATCACGGCAACTTCTGCGCTCTGCAATTTTCCTGGACCGGAAAGAAGTTCAGAGGTCGTTGCTTTGAAGTTAGACCCAGGCTGAGCCCAGCTGACGCGATAACTGAAGTGGTTGCGCTTATCAGGAAATGCGCAATATTCGTTGATCACATACGGTCTGCAACCTTTCTCCAAAAAAAATATTAGCAAAAGCATAAGAAAGGGGTTGATGAAGCTGGAAGGCCTCCCAAACCTTATTTGATTCTACAGAACAGGACTAGCCATGCTCCCCGCTAATAACAACATAAGCGCTTAAAGAAGGCAGATAATCCTTTGCAGAGCAAATTTTGGACAAAAAGTGGTGGAGTCCACGTTGAATTAAATGTGAGGATAACCTGCAAGGGTAAGTTTTGTGAAGTTGTTGAGGAGTCACCGGGAGGGAAGCCTAAAGGCTGTGCGCTCTTTGGAAATCTGAGATCTTGACTGTCATACACGATAGACCGAAGTGGAAGAGGCTGCTATGCGTAAATGCCTAGAGGTAGCCAACCTCAGGATAGTCATTATATCTTCGAATTCTTGAGGCCAAAAATTCACTGTGGTGGGAGCTACTGAGTAATGTACGAGGCAACTTCTTAACTACGGCAAAATCGGTAGTGGTTGAGTGCTGTTTAGGATGGGCTTATAAATATACCCAATCATGGGTTGTAGGTCCCTAGATGGGTAAACGTTTACAAAATATCAGGGTATATTATTACAGAGTGGTGGCATGCCGCAAATGCCAGTAGGGAGTCACAAAGCGGAGGTCTGCAACGGAAAGGATAGTTGCGTTTTCTGTAGGGATTTTGCCGTATCTAATGAAAGTGTAGACCATAATGTGGGTTACGACCCGCCTAAAGTCATCTGCATCCTTTAAACGAAAGTGTAATGGAGTGCAATTGCTCAGGTTATCCCTTTTGTAGGTTAAAAATTATCTAGGAAGCCACACCCCGTTCCAGGAAGTGAGAGGGCCAAAAGGATAGAGATTATGTAGGGAGTAGCACAGGCATTACCAGAGGAAGCGCGCTTGGTCGGTTATGCGAATGATGCTTCCACATTTGTTGTCAGACGCACTGTTGAACAAGCGTAAATCAGACTTTACGATGCGACGCGTAAACTCATGGCTTCAACCTTGTACTAGGAAAAATCAAAGTAGTCATCTTCACAGTAAATAGAGATCCCGACCCTACGTCCCGTGGAGATCGGCAAGATGGCAACAAAGTCAAAACTAACGGCTAAGTACCTTGGTTTGACGCTCGACTGGAGATTGAACTTTTTTGAAATTATTAGTGCCAGACAAAGCTGCATCATGAATTTCTGGCTTACGTCGGTTATTGACAAACTGGAGGAGGTTGGAGATGCTAATAGGAGAAGTCTTTTACTGAATTCAATGCACTCCGTTTTGCTCTACGGCGTGGAAGTTTGAACTGATACTCTCATTAAGAAAGTGTATCGTACGCATCTTGCGGAAATAGAGAGAGGTTCATTTGCATTTTGGGCCCTACCTGTCAAACTGTCTCAGAATCAGTTTTGATGGTAATCGCGCAATGATCATTCACTTGAATTCATGATTGATACACATACTTTAGTATGTTAGGGTGTAGGGCATCCACTTAATCAGACTATGCTTCCGTTTCACTATCATCATACTTAACGCTGCGCAAGTGATAGGCCGATAGCAGCAAGACAAACACAAGATCAACACCGACACCCATGGCAGTTGGGATTGGAACTCAGGACAGTGAGATTGACAGGCTGACGTTCTATCCTCTCACGCATCGCGCCGTCAGCAGATACTTTACCAAGAGGAAATTCAATACCCAAAAGTGTCAGATGATTGTCTTGGCGGGGGCAGAGTGACGATAACCTCGAAGATGGCGACTGGTATGTCTCTTAGTAGCATTTCAGCTCCTATCCCCCCCCCGGTAAACAACATCCTTATCTATTTAAAAGCTACAATGAACTCTATTCCTTTAATTGCCGAGTGTATGGGATGATATTTGGAGAGGAAGCACAAGTGGTATAAGGGATGATCCCTGTTGACGTCTTTGCAAATAAAGACCAGCGTCTTCACGATCGAATAATCGAAAAATCTATCATAAATTGGGTGTTGATCATACCTTATCAATCCGGACATTTGAAGATGAATTGAAGGAAGCCAGGACGAAGTGAATTACTAGGTGACACAATTCGATTTAGTTACGACGATTGACTATATTGCCCGAGGTGCCTAACACAGCTCAGGTTGTCTGGCATGTTGTTTCCAATGGTCGAGGTTCACTCTACATCAAACAAGATTGGGGATTGCTCCAAAGTAGGCTAGGATTATTGCTTGAATGGTTCAGAAGAAGATAATAAGGGGACGAGACGGTTAAGGTCTGATCCAGCGGCAACATCAACATTTTCTGAGGTTAGGCTTTCTCGATCCTTTTTTCCAGATTAATGTCATGTCGAAAGATTTACAAAACTTGAGCTCTGAACTACAAAGATTGACCAAGCTTTCAGAATAGGCCCTATATGTCATAAGACACATCAGGACCTTTAAACTAAACTTGTGATTGCAGCATTTACGGGGAGGATTTCTTCAATGAACCATTTGATTCGACCCTAAATTAACACGGTCAGTGACTCTCATTACTTGATACTTTCGCTCCTAGTGCACTAATAGATTTGCATCATTGACTTGATCAATTCACTTGCAACGTATCTGCTTGTGGGAATGCAATCTACTTTTCTTAATTGACTTCGACGAGGGCTTGGTAGTTTCTTAGATGAAAAGAGGCAGTTCATCTTTAGAAACGAGCACTCATTGACTTCAAAGACCCTCACTGAAATCTTTAGTGCACAATGCAACAAAGTCTGTAGACAATGCTAATGAAGCAGTGCAACTTGCAATATTCCATCCAAGTGAAATAATATTGCATAATTGACGTATTGAACTCGGAGAAACCAAGAAGTGCATTGAAAATATCACCAGACAGAGTATTGGTATAACGTTGAATACATTGCAGGGGCTTGTGTTTCTAACAATGTTAAAGATAACAATGCAATGCCATAATTGACTCTCCTCGATGTTAAGAGATGAAAATTGATGCTGATTTTCAATAAGGACAATATGGGAAAATGCTTCCGATGAACGTAGTCCTCTTGGAGACGATGGGAGCATTTTCTTATTAGTATTCAAAGAATGGTTTTATCTGGTCTGAGTAGATCTTCATTTTGCAAAGAGTACCATTGTTTGTTCAGAAAATATCCTTAAAATTCATTATTGTAAAAGCAACGGAAGCAGAAGGATGAACTGGCTTTTTAAAAATGAGGACTGAATTGTTTGCTTATTTACTCAGTTCCAAGGAAAACATGGTTTGAAAATTGGAACTCAATGTTTGCATTAGAATAAATGTTCTTGTTAGACATTCTGAAATGACAACAAACATTGGCAGACTGAGAAACTGAACGTGGCAACCATTTTTGTAATTTTTGCTGGTTTCTGGCAATGTGTTTCACCTACTTGCAGAATTTCCCGTTTTAAAAAGTGGCGTCCAACGTGGGGCCTAATATTCGTTAGGTTCATGGCTAGACATTCGTCAAATACAAAAGAAACATTCGTTGGGTTTCCGGACTTAATTTAGCTTATTTTGTTTTCCAGGTGACATCAGCTTTCCAACTTTGGTCCCGGCAAGGATCCACGTGCATTTGGCTTCAACGTCAAAACTTCAGGATGTAGGCCTTTCCCAGTCCCCTCATGAACCTAGTGTTCTTAAGCCTCATTCCTACCCCATCTTGTAGAGTAGTAAAGATCCTTCCCATCATCATCATCTTCGCGTTTGTCTTGACACCTACAGTCTTGGAGATGATTGATGTTTTCCAGATAAAATGGTCATGCAATACAGATATAGTCGGCTCAAGCTGTTTCTATTTCGTCCTCAATGGTGAATCCTCATTTCGCTCTCTTATTCTGAACGAAAAAGATCGCATCACTCTGGGCGCTCCACACCAACGGCAGATAGAAGGACTCAAATACTAAATGTTTCCGATTTTAAGTTCAAAGGAACAGAAGGCTCCTTGCCAATAGACTGATTCTCGTTTAATTAGGAAATGCATAAAGAATTCGAGATCCCTGGGCACGTCAGCCACGGTTTTTGCATGGTTCGGGGGTGGTAGCGGCTTCAGTTTTGGCATTGTATCCTTGAGCAGACGCAACAGTCCAGTAGCGTTGAGTCCCGAGGAGTCGAGAACAGGGACGCTGGGCAGTCTCAGATTCTCGCCGTGTACCAGCTCTGCGGGGCTTGCAGCAAACTCTTCGCGATTGGCTGTTCGAAGGCTAAGGAGAACGAGCAGCAGGAGCTGCGACCTAGAGGGGTTATCTCGGCCCATTATAGCGATTTTCAGCGTCTTGTGTCACCTTTCCAGTATCCTATCGGAGTGCGGGTGGCAAGCGATAGTCCGGTGGTGTGTAGAGCCGAGGAGTTTGTCCAACTTTGAAAAAAGGGAGGACTCTAACTGCATTCCCTGGGCGGTGATTATAATTGCCGGCACACCAAAGCGTGGATTCCATTCTCGACATTCTCGCCTCTGCACTAGATTGTGTAGTAATTCCTTTCAGAGGTATCGCCCCAGACCTCCGCGTGAACCCATCGATTATAGTGAGGTAATACCTGAAACCGTGCGAGTCTCGCAAAGGGCCAATAATGTCGAGGTGGATTGTGTGGAAACCCTTGGTAGATTGGGGATACACTACTACCTCTTTCCTCACATGCTTTATTGTTTTGCACTTCTGGCATGCGATGCACTGTCTGGCTTAAAGATTAATGTCCTTGTTCATGGAAGGCCAGAAATACTTCGCCTTGACTAACCGATTCGTTGTCCGAATGTCTGGGTGAGCTGGATCGTCAACGGCGTGAAACACTTTCCTTCGAAAATTGGCCATAATATATGGCCTAAGTTCCTTGTCTGAGGTTTCACAGTATATACTGGATGTTGAAGATAGGAGAAGCCCTGAATGTATATTTGGAGTTGGTCTTCAAGTTCTGAAGAACTGCTACGCCCTTCAGCGCCTGGGCAATTGCCGCGATGTAATTCTCGCCGTCATCAGGGATCGTAGCTGACTTGTGGTGATATCGGAAACTGGTTAACAAAAGTCAATGGGGTAAAGATGAGTACATTGGGTGCACCAGCGAAGCTTGTCCAAATCATTCAACGGATCCCAACAAAGCGTCCAAACGGTTTTCGGGGATGGATGGAAAAAGATGTTGGGGTGGACTTTGGAAGTCTGCTCTAAGTTTACTGAGTAGACTACCGCTGAAGGCACTTGTTAGGGAACAATCCTGGGCATAAATTTTGCGGATTTTATCAAATTGGAGGTCCATCGAGCCATAAACAACTTGATGAACTGGCCCTGTTTTGGATGGGGTCAAAATTACTGGTACAAAAAAGTCCATCAGTAGACACTGGCACGGCTAGCATATAGTATAAACCAGGCCATTAGTCGGACGAAGGAATTTCCACCTTTTCTCTGCAGGCATTACTTGCCTTGCCAGGCAACTAGTGACCAAAGATATTTATTTAGCTCCCACAACGTTTATCCCAAGGCTTTTGGCAGCAACCAGCATACCTGGCCAATCGATACCTTACGTCTGAGTCGCATTGATCAGAAACGAATAATTTTTGGGGACACTTACGAAAGGGTGACAAATCACCTTGTCAATGCGTTCATTTGAGATGAAAATGCCTTAAAACTCATCCGCTTACGGAGAGATATTTTCCAAGACGGTTCACTGAGTCCTCTTTGGTTTTTTAAGACATTGAATTCCCTTTCATGGATACTGGATGATGCTAAAGGGCATGATTTCGCAATCAAGTATGGCCTAAGTGCTAGCTGCCAACTGACATACTCGATGTACTTAGACTTCTTAGAAGTCTGCTGTGCATAGTTACCATGTTTAGCCAGGATATTCGTGTAGAATTTTGTCGAGACTAGTGTCGAAGACAAGCCATTCGATGAGGGCATCACGAGCCGCATGTCAACTATGATATTGGTGACTACCACCTCCAAACTATGACCGAAGTAGAGTTCTATAATTATCTAGGAATTTTACAAGGAACCCATACTTGAGTTGGTGATGAAGCTGGTGCCGAATTCACATTTCATGGGGAAGAGTCTTGCCATGCCTTCACTGGCAAATGCGTTTGGAATACTTCTATAGATACAGACCGATCTGCGGCAGATACGGATTCTTTGCCCTAATATCGAATGTATCACTCAATTTCTCCCCCTTGGAAATATTTCCGGGGACGTAGACTGATCTGGAAACCGTCCGGCCGCAGATATGGAGCGCTATGTCCAAATTTTGAATCTTTCACACAAATTCTGCCGTGGAGCGGATAAACTTGGCTTGTGACATCGGAGTCACGACTGCTCGTTATGTAGTTATGTTTACAGCAATGAACAGGCGGGCTTACATATGGTTTTTTGTAAGGCTGATGGCGGGCTGACTCTACTTAATTCAAGGAGGAACCTTCCAATCCCCTGAGTGGGTTGAAGCCAGACCAAGGGCGAGTCGTTGAATGGGAGTCGAAGGCAATGCGTGTTCGCCAAGCGTGCCTATAAAAAACTCATATTTAAGGAGGAGATGGATAACGATCAGTACGATATGTCTCTTTTGGCGTTAGAAACGTGGGGCCATCTAATTTGTGGTTGAACTGATAAGTTGCCAGTGCAATACATAGACAGAGATGATGCTCTACGTACGGTGATTCATCTGAACCTTGGATGCCGGCATGGATTGATCATTTGAATATTTCCAGATTGTACTCGATAGTCCTGCTTGCATGTATTGGTACCGGCAAGTTTTAACTGATAACCATATCCCACACAACATGCCTGCGTTGTTAGTTGACAAGGCGGATCTCTCCACGTATAATTGTGGTGCCTTCTTCATAATAGCAACATTAACCGGAAATATGTGGGGAAGAAGGAGAACTATGAGCCACTGACTGGGGAAATCAAAGAAATTTGACATCTCGGTTTTCCTGGTTGTCCAGAGATTCCCACTCAGTATGGGACAAATCATGGAAAAGTACATCATTACGAAGGCATCCTTGATGTTGCAGGGAGCTCTCGATGGATTTTTTCATTACTTTTCACTCTCTTCCGTCATTGGAAGGCCCAAGTTGATCGAATGCTGGCTTTGGAAATCGTTTAGGGGTCACAAAATGCTTGGTTTTCACCGGTCACCCTTGTAGTGGAATATTGCAGAATGCGTTCTTACATTGATGGACGTAGGGTGAACAGAGTCACAGTGAAAGATGGTCTCATTTAAGCGATTTTCAACCGTGTCCCGAAAATTAGATTTATCACAAGTCAACACCTGAAGTATGGATTTTTGCGCAATTCCTCTAGTTGAGGCATCCAAAGACAAGAAAACCTTAACAATTCCAGGTTGACTGATGCTCAAGGCCACTTCTGCCCACTTACGTCATCAAGTGTTTGTATGTCTGGATGACTAGCTACTCAATACAAGGCCTCCGAGAAGGAATCACTGCTCTTAAGTGAAGTAATTTTCTGTATGAGATGGATTGGTCTGCCCTTGATCATGCAGAAGAGCAAATTCATATTGACGAAGGTTCGAAATTTACGGCACGTTATCGAGAGTACGAATCGTACCGGTCCGGACGAAATATGTGATACCACGCCTGCAAGAACTCTGCTCTCCGATCATCAAAGTATGTACCGATAGAGACCTGGCTCTATGGCGTCGTTTTTGTGCAAAATATGGTCTCAGTATGGTGAGAGTATTTGCGCCCTTTTAGTAGAGCCGAAAGTCCTAATGCGAATCTGAAAATCTGTTCTTGAGGTAGGCTTACGATACTCAGGGCAGACGCTCAGAGCAGCATCCTGCAAGCACGAGAAGATGTGATGTACAAACAGTTCTTCAAACTAGGTAGTGCACGAAACCGGTACAATGCCAAACTGGATCGGAAACTGTTAAAGCAAGAGTCGTTGGGAGAACTGCTCCTCCGCTCCTCCAGAGGGACCTCCATAGATGGCGTTGGGCATGTTCTTATTGCCCCTGTGATGTACACACAAGCCAGTCTTTGTAGTTTGTGTAACCCCTGGCTTGCGTGCTGAGTCCAGTTTTTTCTGTCCAGATTACCGCTCCATAAACCAGACTTTCTGTTAATTGACAATACAGGTCACCATGACTATATGATTGATGGCTGCTTTCTTCACAATAGCAACAAGAAGGTTGGTTCAAAGAAATTCGGCATCTCAAAAGGATGGCTGTAGATCCAATGATATTTTCAGCTGCAGGACGTCCTGTGACTTACACGCATTCTGCTTCAAACCGCGGATAGGAACACGATTCTGTAAACGTGCTCCGGTCATGCGGGGAGTTCTGGATGCATTTTCCCATTAAGTTGCCCCCGGTTACTATCACTACATCTTCTCTTCCTTTGAGGTAGTTAGGATCGTTCGAGTCTAACTGCTTGGCACTGAGCGCTTGCCTAGTTTCAGGTCAAATTCAGCATCTGTCTGGGTAAAACCTTGGGTAGACTCCGGTTATTGTTTTGTTGGTCTAAAAAACTACATCTATATTAGGCCAACGATCGGCTTCGCTCTCGAAAAAGAAACACACCAATCGCCGGCAGACCATTTCAACACTTTTAGGAGAAATGTTGAGGTGGTAGCAATCCTCAATTCTCTCTGCTGCAATGAAGAGGAAGGATTGCAACTTGCTCTCCAGGTACGCGAAATTTTGGTGGGAGTGCCCCAAGGCGGGACAATGCCAGGCTGCATCGGAAGTTTGTTTAAGCAAGAATCATTAGAAGAGTCGCTCCTCCGCTACTGTTCTGTACCATGTATTTCTAGGACCGCCTAGTCGTCGGCCATCGTGGGATAGTGGATTCCACTGCATGACAAAAGAATGTGTGACCTTATCACTGCTACTTCTGCCTTCTTACTTATATGCCCACGAAAAGTTGGTCGTACCCCATAGTAGTGCTTCGTTCAAAATTTGGTTGGGGGAGTGGGGGAGTAGGGGAGTAATGAAATAGACCGAGAGTGTGGTATGTTATGCACTATCTATTTTAGCACCTTTACTTCGACAATACTTTAATACCTCCGGTAAGGTAAATTATTAATAAAAAGGATAGGAATATTTCAAGGACCTCTCTCAAAGTTGGAATTTTCGCCAGAAAGTCCTTTGTCTGGCAATTTTCCATCAAAAATTTACCTGATTGCTGAAAACCTTGTGACCCTTCCAGAGTAACAACCACAAACATTACCTTAAAGAGTTTAGTCCTAATCTTATCCAAAGCCCCATGAAGCCATATCTTTCGTCTATACTATTGTAGTACTCGAAACTCAGACAAAAGATAAACAGCCACCAATTAAGATATGATAAAATCCACAGAACAATGGTGTTACACGAGGTGAAAAGGGGCGCTCGTCTTGCTCTCACGGATACCACGCTTAACACAACACTGAAACTACAATCATTAACCTTAAGTATCTCACTGACAGTAAATCGCATTTGCATTAATTTCATGAATATCTAATTCTTCCGGAATGGACTCCAGTGAAAGAGATATGACTTTGTTGGATTTTTTCTCTACTTTCCCGGGGAGTATCGTCTGCAAAGATATCGTGCTCATTAGGACAACAAAGGGATCCCGGTAAGAGGTCAGATAATAGCCACATGAAGTGGAATACCGCAAGTAGCCCTTAATGGGGCCATTACTGGCTCTCATCGCTTTTGTCACTTCAACAAACGAAAAGATTTTTATTCAAATTAAGTGGGATTCAAGTGAGCCGGGCGAGTTTTTTTTTCTCGTTCCAGATGGGAAGCTTACCGAAGGGGAACTGAGTTCAAGTGCTTATGCATTTTCAACAGTCTCTCGGGGGTTTTTTTTTTTTGAGGAGTTTTCAAGTTCCAACAGGGAGTGATGGTTTTTCTTTTAATTAATGAAGGAACGGAGGTAATTGATACTGACATCGGTCGAATTCAATCTTTTTGATGGTATAAGAGCGGTGGAACTTTATTAGTTACGGGAGGGCGAATATCAATTAGAAAGCAACGAAAACATGCCATTCTCATAAATATTGGAAATTTAATTAATTAATGACGGTATCTTTTTCATTTAATGTGTGGATGGGGATTGAGTGCTTGTTTAAAGGAAACATTTCACCGGCTTTCGTTTTAACGTAAAACTTTTGATGAGCAATATTCTGAATATTGGTGTATCCGGACAGCCATAGAAGAGCCGAGCCATATCATCTATGGGGATGCACAGTTGGGTAGCAACATATGGAAAAGCGATGAGTGCATGGTAAATAAATTGACGTTTCTTTCTGGTCGATTTAGTGTCCTCGAGATGAGGAGTAATGGTTGAATCTACAGAGCAGTAAGTGCAAATTTATTTTTCCGAGGCATAATGAAATATTCTGCGAACAAAAAATAGGTCCTTATGGAGAAGGGGACAAAAATCATTATATCGTCTTCGTTTTTATTTGATACTTTGTTTAAGAATGTGCTATTGCTGCTTTGAAGATTAGCTAGATGTACCGTTTGGATATTGCATATGCCCACTTAAGTTGTTAGTTCAATTGCGTTGCTCGAATAGCTTTCAGAAGAGATAGAGACACGGATTTTCACCCACGAACATTAGGATATGCTAACTAGAAAAGAAAAGAGGTTATTCTGAAGAAAGGATACTCCCATTTAAGGGAAGGTCAGTGCCTTAAAGGGGGCAAGATCTCCAAATATATCATATATGGCTACTAAAAAGATGGTCACTACATCAAATCAAGAAAGGATCGCTGGAACCTTTAAACAGTAAAAAGGTCTAAGTCGTGACCTCGTAGGGATAATTTTAAAGAAATTTTTCGGAAAGGGTCTATATGATTTGCAGTATTTACTGGGTTTGGGGTTATTTTTTCTAAAGAGAGAACAAGTGGGAACCTTAAATATTAGACCAATTTTTGTGGTTTGAGCATCTTTCTGGGAAATGCGTATTCAAGGAATGTCACCATGATTTGCACCAAAGGCCAGACTACTCAAGCATGTGTATTAACGAGATAAGTATTTCTGAGAGGTAACAACCTACTTAAAATTATCTCGTGTTGTTAGGATAGTCTACAAATTGTTGAGGTCGTTTGCTTCTCCAATTTTTTATGGGCTCTTAATAGTATGTACAAGGCATTGTGTTACAGTTGTTGTTTAACCTTAATACTACATAGAAAATGAAAAAAAACCATGGTATTGACCTTTGCAGGAGAGGTTCCTGGCAAAACTATTTGGATATATAACAACTTTACCAAAATTTGGCCTCGTCAGCTAATTAATTTCGATTTTATGGGTAAGATCTTGGAGTCACGAATGTACCATGGCGCGAAAGCATTTTTCGCTCTACCTTAGCATCCACTTTTTTCGATGCTCGAACAGATCCTCAGGGTTGCTTTTATTACTGCTTGCTATATCAGAACGTTGAATTCCAAGTGCAGTTTGGAAACTGCGCAAGTTTTTGAATCTGAGGTCCACCAGAGTTCTTTTGGCCTCGATATGTTTTCTCCAAGTAGCCCTCCACCTGGGACGGGATTGAGGAATGTACACCCGTTAATCTGAACTGGTCAACATGTTCGCTTCTTGAACGTGCAGGTAACTGAGTGACTAAACTTTATTTTGCTGACTTTGATTCTCCAGTCTCGAGATACAAGACGGGGGATGGACTGTGTGCAAAGTATCGCCGTATTGTCAACAAAGGTAGGAGTAAGGAGGCGTTCACTTGTGGGCTAGTCTGCAGTTTATATCAAATAAAGCAAAGTAGCGATGGCGTTACTTCCGGGAAACCCTGCTTTGCTGTTGAGAGAGAGTTTTATGGGAGCTCGTAAGTAGTCTTTTCTTGATTTTGTAGATGCGTCCTTTAAGCTAGCATTTTTGTTAAATGCCTATGCAATGTAAGGAAATATGGCCAGGCAATACTTTGTATCCTCCAAAGTGTAGCTTGTTTAACCGATGAATTTGTTCAGCAATTTCATATATTAAGGAATTAGTTTAGCTGATATTTTCTTTAATGTTTTTTTTTGTTGCCTCTTTGTTAGTGACTGTAGGCGGCGATAAAAGAAAGATCGGAGCGGTTTGTTTCCAATTTTAATATCTGAGAAGCCCAGATGCTGATACTGATAACAAGGATTGGTCGTATAGCTTTTGAAATGCATTATATGCACTAAACTCCTCCCAATTGCAGGAGAAGCAGGCGGTATGTCCTAATAACAATACTGTTCAAGCAGGCGCCGGTCAATAGTGCACGCTATCAACGCAGTGGTCAATCTGAAAGATGAAACAATTGCGGGTAGAAGGTGGCAGGGCGGCACCCAAAAGTACTGTCCTGTCATCACCCTCAATGTGAAAAATGCTTCCAATGCAGCGTAATGGCAGCCTATTATAAGACCCTTAAGCGAGCTGAATGTAACCACGTTTATGCAGCTAACCATCAGGATTGGCCCAGTTGAATATTTGGTACCTAGCGGAGTGCCTTAACGATCGGTGCTGGGCCCACTTCTTTAGAACGTTATGTATGCGATCCTTATTAGCTATGCTGACGCCGTTGTAATAACAGACAAAAATGTTGAGGATGTTGTCTGGGTATATGAGACATTGATCAGGCTGATCAAGCAGTCCTAAGGTTTCGTGCTGGACGATCGATATTATGCTAAATCATCAATTAACCTTCAAGGAACACTTGACTCTCACGAACGAGAAAGGCAGGAAAAGTTGTAGCTGCGCTATCTGGTATGATTTGCATTTTGCCCGTCGAGCAGGCTGTTATTAGCCATAATGTGCACATCCATTCCGCTGTACGCAGTTTGCACAAAGGACCTTAGTGATAAGGGGTATAAGGGGAAATTATCGGCAGTATATCGTCTGAGAGTCGTCGTGAAGAGTGGTTAGCGCATTACAAAAAACTTCAGACCAGGTAGCCCTCGTACTATTGGGTATGGTGTCCACTGATATTTTGATTGAGGCACTACAATGGCAAGGAGCGACGGCTAGAGGAGAGAACTCGCGCAATCAAGGTGTTGCAAGAACGTTAGGTTAATTTTCACATTTAGCCTTGGATTATGAGCAACCATAGGAATTTCCGTTATCCTTTGACCCAGTTTCTGATCAGCTATGGCAGATATCACCGGTATTTGCTATATATCGTATTGAACATGACGATTCCTCCTTCTGTTCCGAATGGGAATATGAGCACCCGGAGCACATTTTCTTCGTGGGTCTGAGATTTATAAGTTTGAACTTTTCTTCAGGAGACCATCATCCCACAAATGCACTTATCACAAGAAGTATGGAATGCTGTTAGCGACACCACAAGCTGTATTCAAGAGGAGCCTTGAAGGTTAGAGTCCTTGTATAATAGCAGCAGAGAGGAAGCAATTCTCGTCGTTTGAGAAATTCGATCGAGCTTTAATCCATCCCACGGACTAATGTCTACAGATACTTCTGTATGGCATAACGGGTGAGGAGAGGTGGTTTTACTGGGTTAAAGTCCGCTTCCCACCTCTATAAAGAAAAGCATACTATTTTCTTACAAATTTTTGTGAAATTGCTATTTTTCTGCAGCACATTATATCAGATAGAAAATAGGGTTCTACGGTTAAACAAATTCAAACAACTTATCATCATGGAATAAGGAGGCACAACGGAGGTTAGAAGATATTGTTCGGCGGTTTTCCTGGATGCCTTAGAAGTCGTCCTAACCTATGGCAACAGCGTGTAAGCGATAAAATTAAAAGAACTGGAGACAAATCTTTCTTTGTAATCTTTTCTTTTCCAGAAAGGATTCAGGGTGAATTGCAGAAGCATCGCCTCTAATGATTACAACACACAAAGTAGCGTTTTTGAATCTACTAACCGGCTCTAAATTGGCATCCTTCGTTTACGAAAAGCAACATAATTCTAAACATAAACTCTGAGGTCGTATACCAAATCGGCCGAACTAGCTAGAATGAACTTCGCGATTGTCTTTGGAATCCATGACCTTAACTCTAAATAACTATTGCCATGCGCCCTGACGAATCTGGTTTCGTTCTAATATCATATAAGCATCATTTTTGAAAGGTACCATAGCACATCATTTTTCAAATTACCTTCAATCTCTCTCTCTTAGATTCTATATCTTTTATCTGCCACACATTAACGAACTTTTCTCCTTTAAATCAATTGGAAAATGCATTGCCATTATTGTGCGCTATTGCTATCGTTGGGAGCAACTGAATGTACAGTTCCCAAATTGCAATCCAAATTATTTTACATTTGCATGTTTTAGGAGTCGAGATTTCTTGAAAAGAAGTTTCCATTGTTACGACACTTTCTTTCCTCTTATTTAGAAGGTTGTGGTGATAATAAAGCAAGATCACAGTAAATAAAAAAAAACAAAAGTGGCTTTGAATTAGCAAAGCCAAGTAGCATAGAGAAAGGGAATGACCAGTTATCACACCTCTAGGTCCACATTTCTCCGAAAATTAGTTGTTCAATCCTAGGCTTTCATTATATTTCCCCTTTAGAACACACTTTATTTAAAGGTCCAGATTAATAAGAAGAGTTAAAAAGGTGAAAAGGAGTCGATTCGTTATGACGGTAGGTGATTCCTCAGCAATCAGAGGCAGGCCTACCTTTGAAAAATGCTAACAAAAAAAAAATTATGCAAACCCTTCTTATGTAAATTCATCCCGGTTTCTTCTAAATAAAGGTGGGGAGAGGAGTCATCTTGTATCGTCAAATCTTTCCCAGTGATAAGGGTGGTGGGAATTGCGTCTTTAAATTCTCATTAAATCATTATTTATTTCAGTGGCTTATGTTATGAAATTGGGGACCAATATTTATTTACTGTCTCCGTACTGTCTCATTGAATGAAAAATGAGACAGAAAGGACATCGTAAGACTTCAACATCCAACGAATTATGCTCAAATACAAGGATGCAGCTCATTTGCTTCAAATTTGCCGGATACTGGATAGTATGAGAAAAATCAAGCGGTTCCTTTTCTGTTGAATTCAAATTTTATGATTGATGGTTTTCCCATCGTCCCTTGTTGTTTATTTCATTATTAAATTAGCTTTTAATGAAGTGCACGAGTTGACTTTGTGCTCCATAAAGTATCTGAAGTACGTTTCGTTCATTGTTGATTTCACGATGGTTGCAAATCCTTGATTATTACCTTGAGGACTTTTCTCATCTCCTTTTTCTTATATTCCTCTTGGAACTTAGCTTCGATTTAAAACGTGTAGCTCACTTTGGTTAGGCTAGAAGATATGACGGTGGAATGGGACCCTAAAATTTGCGTTTCAATTAGAGATAAGCAGAAGGAAGTATTAAGCGGGAATGTAGATCGTTGTATAGTTTCCTTCTTAGGCTTAGCTTGGGGGTAAGAAAGATTTCTGGCTCCACACACGTAGTCGAGTATTGAATTTAAGGCGAATGATAGATCGAATCACCAAGGATATGACCAACCTGTTTACTAACTAACTTGAGGCATCGGAATTGCCTGGGACTTCGAGCAAAGCCCTGAAGTTAGCTGCTAAAATCAGGCCCAAGTGGTTCATAAGCACATTTGAATCGCACATGAAGGAAGGAGTGTTTCTCGTCCAGATGAAGAAGCAGAGGACCGCCGTAAAAACCACCTGGGGCACCTTCTTCAAATCGGGGGAGGGTGTTGAAAAGGCTGATATACAGCAACTCGTTCTTCCAGTTAGTAGGTGGTCTTTCGGAGCGGCGGTATAGGTTTCGGAAAGCGCATTCTATGGTCGACGCAATAGTAATGGTGGACTTGGCTCGGAAGGCAATGGCCGCTGGTAACTGCTGCACAGTGATCCTGGCTGAGCTGGATGTCCTTGGTTACTTAGCTCAAAAGTTACCTCTTGAAGTTTACCTAACAGACGATGAGCCGAAACAATACTTTGTGTCAGTAGGTGTTCTCTAAGGCTATGTATTAGGACCTCTACTGTGGAACATGATATATGGCGGAGTGCTTGACCTTCGCGTGCCAAAGGAGGCAACGTTGGTTGCTTTTGCAGACAACCTGGCGGCGGTAGTAGCTGCGAAACACCCCAGAACGTGTAACTGTGTGGAAGTGCGACGATTCATACTATCAAAGCATAGTTACAAATTGTAAAAGTGGACCTTGCGGACTTATTACCTATCGTGGGAAAAATAATACTGTCAAAATTCAGTAATGATAGATACCAAGTTAAGAGTCAAGGGGCACCCGAACTATACACGGGAAAAGGCAGCAAAAGCCTACCTCATTTATAGCAAGAATGATGCCTAAAATTGGAGGGCCAAAATCTAATCGTGGGCTGCTTATCCTGTCTTGGCCGGAGCACTGGACAACACAGCTAACCAGAGAAGGGTGAGTTCGGCACGTCTATGCAGCTCATATAGAACAGTATCCGGCGACGATTTCCTTGGATCATCTAGCGAATAAGGCATACTGTTTCTTCCAGAGATGTGACTATGGACTTCCGAAAAGCCACTAGGAAGGAGCTGTGCAACAGTGAGATAGCTCCGAAGAACACACACAGGTCGTCTGTGTTGAGAAATGGGTCGAGTGAAAGCACGGAGAATTAAATTATCACCACAGTTGCTTACCCTGGAAACAAAGCAGAACCTGTCTGACATTGAGCGATGGAGTAAGTCAGGACCCCAGACAGCTTTTAGGGATATCGAATTGGTGGACCACGCAAAATCGGGGTGTCTGGGTAAGTTAGTTATCGGCCCCCATAATTTTGCGGAGGAGATGCTGTGGCAGCAACCAAATTGAAGCGTGATAAACGCAGCAATGAACGCGAAACTCAAAAAGCTGCAGGAATTGGATGGAGCCCGGAAGACGAGTCAGACGTGACATAATTGTGGTGGTGTAAACCAGAGTCCTACTCGCGAAGTAATACTTCATGATGGTCCCGCGGTGATATGGGCGGAAAAGTGGGGGTGGTTCTTATCCTTATCAGACATTCCTCCTTACTTTGCAATTCCTACAAAGCATTTAAAAAAGTTTTGAAGAAGGAACTCAGACTTTATGCTGAAAACTGGGTTGGAGAATATCTCTCAGGTAAACTCTAGGGTTGAGTGATTTATAAAAGATCAATTTTTGCGGTAAGACAGGTGCTATAATAATGCTTGGAGTATAATGTTGACATCTATGTTTGTAGACACATTACCATAAGGCTCATAAAATTGACGATAGTTTAAGTGCGAGCTCAGAATACGCTAGCTGACCCTTTTGGCAATCAAAGAGGTTTGAAATCAGGAGATTGACTGGTCCTTAGCACTGGAACATGTCGTCAGAAAGCCCTCATGGACACCAGAGGCACGTTATTATTCAAGTACGATGGGATAATGGCATTTGTTGACTTGTCCTGATTTTTTCTCGGTGGAAAAGAGACGCTAGTGGGACGGTAGGTATCAGTGGCCGCTTCGAGGAGCCGATACTAACTCGTAAGACAAGCGGCAGAGTTTAGACGACTCATATCTTTCGAGTCAGCTCGTAGCATCCACGGAGGAAAGTAAGTCCCCTATCCCGCAACTGAAGATCTCCCATCCTGAAGTCAAAATGCATACACAGGCAGACATAACTACGAGTCAAGATGATCATCAGATCTGTTATGTTATGACAGTGATGCGTAAACCTTAACCCGAGCAGCAGTAAAGAATACTGAATGCCTTTGAAAGGAAGGTCCTATACAGATCAATCATCAGGTACAATTAGGAGGCTTAAGAAATACACAGGCGGCGCGAGATCTTGGGCTGCACATCAATGAAGGCAAGACAAAATATATGGTGGCAACGTCAGCACCGAAGACGAATCAACCAACAACATCAAACCGTACTGGTCAAACAGGAAGAATAAAGATAGGAGAATACAGTTTTGAGACCGTTGACAATTTCTCCTATCTAGGGTCGAAAATCACAACTGATAACAGTTACGATGATGAAATCCGCGCACGGTTGTTGGCTGCCAACAGAGCCTA
The DNA here is from genome assembly GCF_905115235.1 of Hermetia illucens. Classification (NCBI taxonomy): domain Eukaryota; kingdom Metazoa; phylum Arthropoda; class Insecta; order Diptera; family Stratiomyidae; genus Hermetia; species Hermetia illucens. The sequence continues at coordinate 11,710,859 of NC_051852.1, forward strand.
TTTCAGCCTACAAAAATTTTTCCGCTCGAAACGTCTCACCATAGGGTCATGTATTCCTCGAAGACTTGGGTTCTTAGTAAGAAAAATTGGCCGCGTTCGAGAGAAGAATCATCCGAAGAATTTTTGGCCCCTTACATGAGGATGGACGATTCCGTAGCCTACATAACGACGAAATCTATGAGCGATACCATGACCGTCCGGTTGTGGATAAAATCCGGCTCAATAGGTTACGGTGGGCGGGTCACTTAATCCGTATGGATGAGGATGATCCAATCCGGAAAGTCTATAAGGGCAATATCTATGGCAGAAAAAGAAGACGAGGCAGACCCTGCCTAAGATGGAACGATGGCGTAGGTCAGGACGCCAGACAGCTTTTAGGGATATCGAATTGGTGGACCTCGGCGGAAAACCAGGATGTCTGGAGTTTCTTATTAAGGCAGGCCTAGACCGCATACCGGTTGTTGCGCCGTTGATGATGAAGAAATGCACTGGAGTGTAATATTTATGGAAGTTGGGGCCTGAAGCAGCTGTAGGGCTACGAAGAGAAAAGCACGAGGAAGTAGCCCCCCTCGCAGGGTTTAGATGAACTATGATCTCTGAGATGGACTTCTTAACGTTAACAGAAAGGTGCCCTTCATCCCATGCGGGTGCCAAAACCAAGCCAAGGTGCCAGGGGTCTAAGGTAGCGAAAACTTCGCTTCGCGGATTGGCGCCTAGCCAATCTTGCGTTTGCTTCCAAACTGCGACGTCAAAAACTTCGGCTGGATGTGGTTGCAGTGAATCTTGATATTGTGGCGATATAAGGCATCATTCATTTCGCTATTATGAAAGGTAGAGCAAGGAGTCTAACTCCATTGTCCATGAAAGGACCAAAACGCTTAGAACATCAATCACGCAGACATCCCGGAATTCGTCCGAATCCTTCAATATCTAGTTCTACGCTGCAAGCAAATAAAGAATATAAGGATTCGTTTCAGGGGTAGTACATACAATAAATATGTTTTGACTGGAAGAAAAGGGAGTGCTAGTAATTCATCTTAATGGCCTAGAGTTCCAAATATTATTTGAACCTCTTGGATGGTTTTTGCTGGAACAGATTAAGAAAGAAAATCCAATTTCGTTCAATATCCGGTGAAAGTTGTTATAGGTCAGGTTCTAGATACAAATCTTTATGATGCAAACCAACTAGATTCAAATGGCGGTTCAATGTAACGAAATCACAAGACTTTACGGTAACAGATTTAAATTCAATGCCATTAAAATTTGGATTAAGTCTGACGCTTGTATAAAAAGACGAAAGATAGGTAAAGGACGAAAACATAGTTAAAAAGATTCCTTTCAGTCCATCGGGTATTATCGAAAGCTCGTTACATTGTTCAACTCTCGACCGGAATAGAAAGGAAAAACACTTTCCTTCGATCGATACTTTTAAGTCTATCCCATTTCCGTGCCAAACATCCTTTTTTCAGTATCATTGACGATAATAAAACAGTCAAATAAATAATTCAGAAATTCATCTCTTTTGAAATTTTCCAATATCTGGATCAGCAGCTTTATTCCATGTCTCTCCATTTTTGCTTATCTTCCCAAGAAAAAAAACTTTCTTCTGTAAGCCATTGATTTTACAGTTGTTGTGAAAGGTAGAATCAAGAAAGAAAGATTTATGCCGGAAATTATAAGAATTCATGTCGGGACTGTCGCAAAGGGGGAATTCCATTGCAAGACAGCATGTTTATTTATTGTTTAATGGATGGAAGATACACGAGGCTTGTAAAAGATGCGAGACTATGTTAAGATTTTCAGGATTTTTTTCTGGAGACGAAGTCAAATGCATTGTAAGAGATTAGTCACATAAATTGCGCGTTGGAAGAAAGTTAGTATGCACGAGATAAAGATGGAGCACGACTAGATGCACTGAAGTGTTTGCTTTGAATGTATCTTCGTTAATTAATAATGCAGTGGTAATTTGAGGATGATTCAGCAACGTATCTTAATTGCTTTCGTGACCCCACTGGAGAGATGAACATTTATTTTGGATTAATTAGGCCCAGGCAATGAATCTTGGGATATTCCCTGAAGGGCCGTGGGCAAGTCGGCAAATAGCCTTTCAATATTAACTTCGGTTTTTGAGCTTTAATCCCAGTAAAAAAGGTTTTAATCACCTTCATTGAGGTTTCATTGTTAAGATCCTGATATGTGATGCTGACCCCATATCTCATATAAGAACCTGCAAATGATTTGAAATCACTCTTGAGTTGGTTCAAATTACTTAGAGGAATAAATTACAAAAATTATTCAAATGAGGTCAAGAAAAACGGTCAGGTCCCGTGATGATATGACTTTTCCTCATCTCTCCCCCGAAGCTTCCGAACCAAGATAAGTCCAAAAGCGAAATGACATTATGAAGTCATCAAACCTATTTTGAAAAAAAGATGGGTACGGAAATGTAACAATTAACCATTTTCAATAATCGCCGGACAGTGCAGAAGGAGTGCAAGCGTCTCAGGAAGTCATGACTGGGACTTTCACCCTACCTAGGGGTATCCTTAACTATTCAGATCGAGGACCGCAATGGCTTCGCATTCTTAAGATATGAGGCAGGAGAAACATCGACTAGGGTAGTGATGCGTCATGGATCGTCGTTCTCCACCGCAACAAGTTTCCCGGCTCCAAGCTCGGTTGAACTGATATTTTTTTGTAAATTTCTATTTTCAGCTTCCCGTTCACACTGTTGACAGTTTTGGTAATTCAAATTCCGATACCGTCTAGCTCATTGGATCAAGGGATACCCGAAATTTCGGATAATGATACGAGAGTGACTGAAGTGATCGGAACACTTTAACAGATTTGCCCTCAGGTGAGGGTGGTTCTTCATGGTGAAGCTCACCTCAAACCTCGCAGTTGATCTTGGTCAACCCGGGTGAAGATTTCGCCATCCTGAAACTCCATAAGTTATCAAAAATGACGCCCAACTCTGAACTAGACCTTTTTTAGGTTTCATTAATCTTTGGTTAGGTCACTCTGGCTCTTTCGAGTTAAAGTTTTCGGCGCACCGTGTTGATTGTGTTAACATGAAGCCACAAGGAAAGATCCTGTAGGTTGTGTTGATCCTTCCACGTAGGATGCAAGGGCGACCGAAACTTATATCGCCTCTCTAGTGGAAGGATTGTTTTTGAGAACATTTGGTTGCGTTTGAAGTTTTGAATATGAACACGTAACCCCTGCACCAGGTGACTCAACATCAGCCTGCTTCAACTCTTGCGGCGCATTTAATGGACAGACATGACGTTCGAAGACATGGTGACCTATGCGGATATAATAAGCTGGACTATGAGAATTCGCTTTAAGGAAGGGAAGCCCGACCAAGGATCAGGCCTATACTTTCATCGCGTCCTAGGATCTGACTTTTGATGGTCCGGAGACATCTTTCCCCCTTAACCAGTTCCTTTTCCGCGTAGAAGCATTGGTCATTTGGACATACCGCAACTTCCCAAGTCATTACAGTCTGTCACCGCTGCCATCAATGATACAAGCCCTAACAAAGAATACCGCTCCATTATTGCCCCCGTCATTTCCATGGTTTGCATCCGTTTTTGTAGTCTATGAAGATTGATTGTGCAAAGCCAGGAAGAATAGTCTACACAACAGCCCGACAGTCACGGACCAGACTGCATACCAATATTCAAGGATGTGTCTAACAAGCGAGTTCAAAAATGTTAAGTGGAATAAAGACGGAGGAGGAAGGTAAGACAAAACTAGACATTTTGGAGGCGCGATTAATGATGTCAACAAAGCAGGAATTAAAAGGAAGTTTCTGATCGAAGATTACACCAAGGACTTGAAAGGAGGTCAATAATGATAGGCGTTGTCTACCAAGGCAATTGGGAAGAGATAATAAGGAGGGTCCAAATAGCACATTCAGTGGCATTTGCTAACATTTCGCGTCAGTTTGACAACCGACCACCAACGAACCAGAGTATCTAGATTGGAATGCAATAGAGCACCAGCCGAGACTAAACAGAGCCAAATAATTTGTGGTCATCTCCACGGAACTAACACGGGCAGGAGAAGTTGAAGGAAAGATCTTGATAGGAATAGTAGAGGAACAAGATAGAGCCTTAGGGAACACCAGAAGAGATAGAACAAGATGAGTAACCACGGTAGGTAGGCAGAGCGCCACAAGTTGATTCAGGAGAGGATGTTGAGTAGAAAGAGTTTGGGGAGGAGAACATTGTCGTTAACCGTGTCAAAGTCTTTGAAAAAATCAATATAAATAGGGTGCATCTCCTGTCATGAATTAAGGCATTCATCAATGAACTTGCTAAAGACTAGACGACTTGAACCAATCCAAGTGGTTGGTCAGCTAGTTGTTGACGTATTTCTCAAGGGTTTCGGAGTAAGGGGAGGGAACAGAAATGAGACCGTATTTCACAGCTAGCTTTTGAAGATAGGCATGATTAGATCCGTTTCCCAAAGATGAGGAAGGTAATGTTCTACGAGGCTTTTGTTTAAAATTATAAACAAAGGGAGGGAAACCTATTGTGTAAAGTCAACAAGGAAAAGGATAGGAAGTCCATTGGAGCCAAGACGGCATTGTCAAGATTACCAACAGGAATTCAACTACCGAAGGGGTAAGCATGGGAATGGCGAGAGATTCGGAAGAGAAGTAATTAACCTTAAGTACAGGTGGGAGCGACGCTCAGTAAGTACCTCTTAGGCGTTTTTCTAAACATAGACTTCACAGTGGTGTGCATAGCGTTGAAATGAGCTAGGTCTGTGCCATTCTTAGAAGCCAAAAACCCTTTTGGGAGTGCATGCTTGAGGCGGATGTTTTTATTAATTTCAGTGATGAACCAACACAGAAATTTTGGAGCAAAAAGGAAAGGCCGAGAGATCGAAAAGGATATTATAATTGTTAAGAATTTGATCACCGGTTGCGTTAAACAACAGGTGATCCCGGTTGATTGAAGATAAGGATGAGTTGGTTTTGCAGATGCTGAAATTAGCTGATTTATACGAGTTTGTATTCTTCGAACATTTGAAGCAGAGCTCTTATTCAAGTAGAAGGTAGTGAGCGTCGGTTTTGACTTTCGCGGATATGTAAGGAAGTATGGAAAGGCGGAGTCTAGCTAGGGTGGGTTGCAAAGCAAAAGATCAAGAGTGCGGTCCAAATTATGTCGGGAAGATATCTCTAAAATTTTGAGTATGGCGGATGAATATCTTTAAAAGAACATTCTTTTCCATGTGGTTTCCCGGATTTTCACGGTTTATCTGGGTTCATCGTCGTTCCCGAAATTACATCCGATATCAACTTGAAACTGTATTTAGTTGCCGAGTTCGATGAACGAATAGCTATAAAAATCAAACCAAAAAACACTTCTACGTCACTTTCTCAGTAAAAACTAAGTACTCTCTTCCATTTGAACTAAGTATACGTGCCTCGTCTTTCTGTTGGAAAGGATACGATCGATCCCATGTAATTTGACGGTTTCGCCCTTCCTGCCGGTGGATTGCTCTCTTGCGGCCTGGAATCGCTATTACCGTTTCTATACACCCGAAAATGTACAAGCTTTGACGCCCGAAAAACGCGCACTTTTCCACGACAATTCCGTCACGCTGACAATACTCCCGACAATTTAATGTTTGTGGATCCTACTTTGTGAACGCTTACTCGATTCGCTTAAAGTAGAATCCCCACACTCCAATCTCAAGAAATTTATAGCGTCCTTTTTTACTACCAAACGAAAATTCCCCTTGCCTTCCACCAAAGACGAAAATGAACTTTTCTTCCAGCTGATGTACTGGCCATTTGATCAGCCGGTCGCGGTCCCGCTTATACTCATTCTCTGCACTTGGCCTTGAACTTAAAAGTTCATACTGGTTCAGCGACAACAAAACTACCCATGCCTCGCTCATAATGCACCCAATGATACGGCGATTCCCTTCGTTCTAAAATTGGGTTGCAAGAACAGAAACAACGCTCCAAATTTGGGTATAAGCAAAGGAGGTGAATGTACGTTTTGCTTGCTCGTTCAATATTGGTTTGCACTCTTTTGGAAATTAAAGTAAAATTTGGAATTGTTCAAATCTAAATAAATTCTTCGGGCTAAGGGAAAGCGACCAGTTGTTAGGTTTTTGCAAAATAAATTAAATTACTCATTTTAAAAGTTAAATGTTGAAGTTGCAGGTTAAAATTGGAATGTATGGTAATTGGTAAACTGAAATGGGGCAAATTAAGAAAACTAAGGGTTGTTAGGAATGGAGAATATGAAGGAATATTGCATATTATTAAATGTATTCTCTCGTCAGATTGTCCTTGGACAAGGCAAAGAAAATGTTGTTTATGTCGCAAAGCCACTACCACTTCATGCCCCTAAACACACTATAAACTTTCAAATTTCATATTCATCGCACTCATCCTCAAGAGGGTAGATCTGTCCGAAAAACCAAAAAAGATGGCTAAATAGACCGTGATGGCTCGCCCTAAATATTGAAGCTTCATCGAAGTTCTCCGTCGACACGTGCTAGCCTCTACCCTAGTAAGGCTACGGAATGTGGGGGTTCCTTTGAGTAATTCGATTCCTCACGTGTCATTTGCCGATTTGACGTGTCCTTTATTATTATTACGTGTCCTTTAACCCATGCGTAGGTCCGCACAGGATACTGAAAGTAATAATTAACACCGGACTTCGCGTTCTCTTAGCGAATAAACAACATGCGAGCTAAATAGAAATTGAAAAAAAATATTTATACCGCGCTCGTGGAGTCGTAAAACTGTGGACCCGAGTATCGTGATCGATAGAGAAGACCCCCGACGGATCGCATCCTGAATCGAGGAATGTACGCCTCTATGATAGTTGATTTCCGGTGCGAACCCACGCATCGGTAAAAGACACGTGAAGCTTTGTATAATGACACGTGTGGGATCGATTTGTTCAAAAGACCCCCCTCCCTCGCCTGGCAAGCTTAGAGGCATTCAAGCATGTTTCGACGGAATACTTCGAAATTTGTGGGTGGACCTTCACAATCAATTTGCCCTTCTTCTCAGCTTTTTAAAATAGATGTCCCCTCTTGGTCACTTCCGGCCACTCAGGATGGTCTTTTGACACCACCTATCAATTTTTCATTACAATTAAGTGCACTAAGGCTCTAACGGTAGCAGGGGATGAATTTTCGAGATGTTAGCAACACTACCATGTATATTGATTGCTCCCCTCCAAAATGAGATCAATTTGATGGTAGTCTGTTGAAAACGCTTGATGCAGAATCATCTTTTGCGAAAATGTCATTCCAACCTTCCGCCAAAAGTGAAATGCGAGCCGTCCTCTGGTATTTCGTTCGGAAGGGAAGAAATTTGTCAAACTGGAGGTTCAAATGAGGTGAAAACTATTAATGGAGATTGACCACAACATACCTGAAATTAAAATGGGACTCTCAATAGTAACGCCACACCTTTCCATCCTCCGCCAAAAAATTTAAAACCCTTATGTCAGTTAAAAATCATGACTTCCGTATTTTGGAAGCATAAAGGCATACTTTTATTTGAATATTGTGTGAAGGGGAGACCACCAATGTGGTGAGATACCGTGAGGCGTAACGCAATTGAAAAGGACAGTTGAGAATAAAAAGAGTGGTATTCTGTTAAAGGGCGTCTGCCTACTGTACAATTGTAGACTTCACCGGCCAACGCTATGAAACAACTCCGGGGTTCGTGAGGGTAGGACGTTTTGAAACATCCCCCATTCCCCGGAGATAGCAGCTTTGGATAACTACCTGCTCACTTCCTTGAAGGTGGAAAAAAATTTCCAATGAACAGAAAAGTGAAAAAGAAAATGAAGAAGTGGACGAAGTGGCTGACAGAAGGCTTTTTCAAGGAAGTAAAAAAAATTGATCTACCACCTTACCACCTGCAACGTAATGGATGACGACTATGTTGAAAAATAACTTACTAAAATTTTTGACCTGTACACAAATTTAGTGCACTTATTTTCTGGACGTACCTAGTACTTCAAGCATTTTACTAAAATTCACGTGGCTTTGTCGGTGCGTAGGTCCGCAACAGATCTTGAAAAATATTCAAATATGGGGATCCGCGCGAGCCTAACAAAATATACAACATGCGAACGAAACCTAGAAATAAAAATAAAAAACGCGACTCGACTCTGCGTTCGGAGCCGTAAAACTTCGAACCCTAGTGCTGCGGTCGCAAAGGGGGACCCACGATGGATTTCATCCTCGACCAACGTTTCCCCTGCCTAAGATGTTTTGTCAGTTGCGGCCTCAGAGTTCCATCCCTGGCTTGACATTTTTCTTCCTTCCAAATGTGAATTCAGCACGAACCACGTTAAAAAAAAAACCCCTCTTGCATATTTGATCGAACAAAGGGTGCAATCGCGGATCTGGATGGACGCGAAGCAGCCCCGCTAGCAACATCGTTGCATGAGGCCAGCCCCGCGAGTTCTTCCGTGACGGCGACCTCCTCAGCGATCAACGCGCAGGCATCCAGTTCGCACTACCTGCCGCTACCCTGTCTTGGTCATGGGCGGGGCCGAGGGCAGATTGTTCTGGCATGGAACAGTTCAGTAAACAGAATTCAATTATAGGGAAGAACAACTTTTGCTGCGACACACTCTCGAGTGTGTTAAGCTATATGAATTCATACTTCCACTTTCCGCTGTATTCCGAGCGTGGAGGTCAGAACAATCAGGAAAGTCAATATAAACGCATCAAGTCGCAGCGCACGAAACTCCCTTCAAAGGGCCTTTCGCGGATCACACCTGATACTCTGTTTCTGGAATTGGTGATTTCTTTTCGTACAATCTCCAGTGAGGAAGCACCTAATTCACGCCTTCTGTTTAGTGTCCTTAGGCCCAGTTATTAGCAGCGCAGGTTTGTATGAATAAGAATTTATCTGACAAAAAACCTATGATCCTACGGTCGGCTACGTACTGAATGCAGGGTGTCAGGTTATAAATCAACTAATACGGCACGTATCACGTATTCCCCGCCGGATATATGCCCACCACAGATGATTTCCTAGAATTTTGGATTTAACTTATTGACCGCTGAACTGTACAACTGGCTTACCAATTGAAAGTTGGCCGCCAAGGTCACCAGCCGTTCCTCTAATCAGCCAGTTTCCGGGTCCGCTACGTACTTGCGTTAAAATGCATTCTCACTCGCCTCGACCAGACCAACCGTTAGGTCTGCATTCCGATATCTTATAAATGGACCGGTTAGGTTTGAATATAAGGTCGCTGTTCCGTTTTCACCGGTCATGCAATATTCAACATGGTTATTAAATACATTAAGGCGATTAACGCCCATATCGTAGTCAACCTCACTGCGCTTGTTAGACTTTACAAAGCCAAACTATTAAGAGCACTAAATTTGTGAAAAAGGTCTTGACGGAAAGATCTTGAACGTGAGGAAAGCGATGAATCTCACACGTATATTCCATTACAAACTATCCAGCCTGAATAATATTTTCCAACCCAAATCAAAAGAGTCCCCCAAAAACTATCCAATTTTCTATGATTTATGATTCTCCCAGAAATCGCCCCCATTTCCTTTACATTGTGAGGGTATCCACGAAGCACTTCAAAAATTAAAAAGAACCCATAACTCAAACTGGCTGTCCCAGAACTATAGGAAAGTTTTCGAAATAATCAAGAACATATCAAACGGTTCAGGCGAACTACTAAAGATTCAAGATTTATTGGCAGCCAAGCAGTTGAAATTAAAAATGATTTCTTGGAGCCATTGAGGTGCTAGTGGAGTTCCAACAAATACGTACAATTTTCCGGAGAAATTATGTGTTTATTGTTGTAAGATTTGACGGTTTTCTTTGCACAATCCGACATCTTAAGTAAATATGTATCAAGCGGTTCAACAGAATCTTTCTTGAGATGTTTCAAGATTGGATTTAGATGTTGGGCTGGGTTACTTTAAGATTGCTTAATTATGATTCTTTCAAATCAGAGCGGATACGTTTGTTGGTATTGTGACGAATTCATGTGATTAGTCTGATCATTAGTCCCAACGAATATCGAAAATATGGGCGCATGGAGTTCAGACAAATTGGGTAGGAGGAATAGATATTTCTGTATCATATTAATCGAGGGGCAACTGTGATATAAAAGAGCCAAAAGTAGGGCAAGCACGTACAAATGGATTAGATAAATTTATCTGAAATTAGGGACTACGTTAGATATCTAACGGTTGAATTAACTAATTGCGGGAGATATCTCAATTACGATGGTATGGGGGCTAATATATCGGGGAACAATTTCGACTGAGGATGACATACTTTTGAAATTTTATATGAAGTCGGTACATGTCCAGCATCCCCTATATATATGGTACGTAGCTGGTGTCCCTTATTAGTAAACTATTACCGTACGAGGGTGGATTTAATATAACCTCGAATTCCGCCCTTAAAAGCCCCAGAGCAAATTAAAATTGATGGGGGTTCTAGAAGATATCAACAGGAATGCAGGAGGGAGATAATGGTACGTAGATATCTTGGCTTAGTTTTCTCTACCGCCAATGCAATGTCCTTGAAAAAAGTATAAAATTTTATTGGGTAATCAATGGTAATCATAATCGTGTGTGAATCTGCCGGGGATTCAGATGGAGCTCAGAGAGGAGATATTAAATAACGCTCCAGTGAGTGAATACTTTAAAAATCTATAGTGATAGAGGCTGAGGCATACATATGGCGTTTCAGGACAGACGCAACTGCCGAAAACATGGGCGTTTGTCACTGCCCGAATAATCAATAATCACCGCTTGACATTGGCAGCCAGGTACCTCGGTGCATGAATCCAGGAAACTTGTTAAAGCTGTCTAACGACCAACATTCTGAGGGACAGTTCCTTCCTTTTGCATTGAATTGCAACCTATACCTTGGGTCAAATGTAAGGTACCCTATACAGTGCATCCTAGAATACAATCTAGACCTTTCGCTCTTGATAGCAAACACATCAGGACCAAAGGCTTATGGAACAGAGTGGAACGAAGAATGGCCCTGTTTTTGTGATTGGAACTCTTTATGGCAGGATTCGTTTGAAATTCACTTGAACAGCAAAGGACGAACTATTGGCTTTGAGTTTTAAGCGTACTAAACTTTCCGCTTACAAGCCAGATATAAGTAGCTTTTTCTTTAGACTTATTTGAAATAGGTAGGTATTTGTATATTCGGCGCCCAATGTGGGACAATGAGTACTAAATGAATGATAACTGGTTGTATAGTTATAGTAGCCTCTTGACCTCGCCCGATCATCAATACCTTCCTGGATTCCTTTGGGTTTGCAAACCTTTAAGGCAGCTATACAAGTTCCGGTAGGCCTATTAAGGAGGCCCAAACGATCCGCAGTCCTCTTGAGCTGAAAGCTAAGTATATACATCCATCGGTAAGCCGCACGGCAACATCGGTTCAAGCCTAGCTGTCAAAACTGATGGACGTAAAATTCATACGGTGACTAGAACGTTCACTACCTAGATGGCCATCATTAGGCTATCGGGCGGGTATTTCATCTTTCTCACTTACTGCCGAACTCTCTTCAGGTTAGCCGGTTGGCCTAATCGGTTTTTAATCGATCACTGGCCGTTTGTATGGTCGAGATGAACAGACCTGTCTGGCCCTTCCTTTAGGTCTTTCGATAAGAGCATGAACCATCATGGAAATTCATTTTTAGACAATTTTTCTGAACCGTGTTTCTTTCTCTTCGAGTATACTATCGGTACAGAAGGCGAGCTCGGAGAACTGGGACGGTTGGAAGGAGGTCCTTGATACAATCCTTTTAAACGCCAGCGTCTTTTTCAGGGTGAGCAATTGAAGAGTGTTGGATAAGGGATCCTTTCTAGATCATAGTTTGACATTTCTCAGTTTAAATCTCGCTGCAGAGTACTTTACCCTACTAAACCTTTCCAGAAAATCCAGAAGGATAGAATGTAGGAAGGTTGGTCAGGCTTCAAGAATAATTTCTACCGTGCTCGTAATGGTAATATCCGTACGGTAAGCGAACTAAAGTCAAAAGTCGGGGCTCTGGAGAAGGCATTGAAAACCGTTTTGCTCTGCAAAATACAGCAGAGAAAATTTGACTAGCTTATGGAATGACCACGGAACCTCGGAAGGCTGGTCAGCGAAGTCACCAGTGTTTGCTACAGGCACATTTGCTGGCATCTAGTTAGTCTTCCAAACTTAACATGATTCCGGTCAAGACCATAGGAGGCCATCTTTCCTTAAAAAATGGAAGACCCCCTGGATAGGACCTTCTGGTGGTACTCAGGACGTACTCGTTCATCCGCACTTTCCAGGACGCACGGTGGACCTGAAGTCAGAATTTTGCTTAGAAAGTATGTATCCCCGGTCGGAAGTTACCTAGAATAAAATCATCTGGGCTATAAACTGCTTTTCGACAAATAAGACTTTCTGCCAATCAGAAGACCCATGAGGGCGCCCTGAACATCCATTTAAGAATCATTATGGAGAAGCCAACACGCCTATCTCAAACGTAAATCCACAGAAATTCTTCACGAGATAATTAGTCCTGTTAAGCAGTCATTCCACAGCAGGCAATATACACTAGCTGTCTTCCTCGGTATAGAAGGAGAATTCAGCCGCGTTAATATCAAAGCCATCAATAAGGCTCTAACCAGAATAGGACTGGGGGGGGGGTAGCCTTGATAGTAGCCATTTGACCAAAGCAATGAGCAGGAGGACTACCCAAAGTGACAACATCTTTTCACTATTTCAGTTGAGAGTGACGTATGAAACCTTACCGATATTGGACAGGAGCGCGGTGGAAAGATATGCACGTAGGCCACAAGATGCAGTCTCGACAGAATTCCAAAAAAGGCGGGGTTGATGCTATTTATTACCAAGGCAAGGTGTAACCGAACTCAGCCTCCTGCAACTAAAAGGACAAAGGTGGGCCTTTGAGGAGGATTGACAAGGTGGGTACAGCCTAAGCATCCAAGGGAAGGAAATATTGGCTCCGGTCGAGAATGATTCTTTTGTTTGATGTACACAACGTAACGTAGGGTTCCGTAACAGGGCGCTGAGCAAGAAGTACAACAGAACGGAGCTTGCCTGATGATTCAAAAAATCACATATGCAGGTTACATTGGATCTTTTAGGTCTGCCCGGCAGATGTTCTCAATGTACTTCTGTACCTCCCCCCTAGACCTCCACACTGAATTAGCTGTAGTGTACAGCGCTGACAGACTATGCGAGTCCGGATGTTGAACACCGAAGCCATATGACCATGATGACATCTGAGATGAAGTACCTTAGGAATTCTGGGCATTCCCAATGGATTAGACCACACGCAAGCCGAGCTCCAAGAGGAAGTTTGCTTTTGGCTTTGACAACTAGTGCAGAGTGTTTCAAAGCTCTGGCATACTATGCTTTGAGACGGATCAAAAATGTACGTCCCGCTGACAACTGTGAAGGGTGCAATCAACTAATGCAACTTGATAACCAGTAATTCCTGATGAAGGCCGTTCACTATTTGCGCTAAATCAAAGTAAATTTGGCTATTCTTCAGCAAAACTCTATTATGGGAGCTTTTGGGCCAACTGTACGTACATTTATAAAGGATTACGGCGGTTTGCGCAGGGAAATAGCCTACAGGGAATCATGTCGCTAGACTTGGCATATTCTACAATTGGCATTGCCGGAGTTGCAAAGAGGTGGGAGAAACTCTCACGCACTTTCCTTCAGAATGCCTAGCTTTAACTATAGGCAGGGAGGTGTCTCTTTCATGAAGATGTCTCTGTTGTACCCGTTTCTCTTGGCTGTGTCGCGGATGTAGTTCGTTTTGGTTTGTCTCCTCTCCTCGTTGAGCGGTGTTGAGACCATCTTATGAATCATGAAATTATACACCGCGTTGTGGTGAAAACCATGGTTTCTAGGGTAAGTGATAGTTCATTTTGCATGAGTTAGTTTCCTTTTCGTAGCCAATACGATGAAGTCATCGGGAATATATTTTGGATCCGCCTTCATGAGTTTTGAAATTAGGGTTTTCAGTATGTCATAAGCCCCCCCCAAACCAGGAATTGCAGGATCATGGATCCTCAGATGCATATGACAGGAAGCTTGTTTGAGATGACTTCATACATTCGTCCATGACTTGATTCCCGAGAGTCCATAGCGCCATCCAACCGTCGAATGGCGCACTCAAACACAATTTATTTAAATTTTTCTCCCCGGTTCGAAAGTGGTCTGTGAAAGCAACCCTTCGGTGGGTAAACTTAATTTGAATACCCTCATGTTCCCGTAGTAGTTAACGCCCTTCTCGATAAAATGCACTATTCTTTTGAGGTACTGATTAGGCTATCGAAGCCCTGCTTTTATTCACATAATACTAAGTGTCTCTATGCATCCGCAAATTCTGCTTCCGGTTGGACTTATCATTAGCACTTATACTCTCTCTTCAGAAATACCTGTATATTAGCACTTGGAACATGTCTTCAAAGAGGTCTGCCCTCTTACATGATTAACTACCCATCCAATGCTCTGCTGGCAACCGAATGGTCTATGTCTGTACCTATCTGCTACCATAGGATTCATCAGTTCAAATTGCTCCGCAAAAGCTCACTGTCTGACTTTTCTTACTTTGACCTAATCTTGTCGGGGTCTTGGTAGTAGGTGGCGATTGCACATTTTTTTACACAAAGCGTGACACTCCTATTGAGCTAATTTTTTATTTATACTTTGACCGGATTGTCTTACCGTCAATCATGGCAGTAGAGAAAAAAATCGGGCAATGTTCCTAGAATGATCTGCATTTTCAACCATTCTTGACACTGACTCCTTAAGTGCCTCCTGGAACACTCTCCACTTAGATGTGTTCTCGTAATTAAACCATATCATATGTTGCCCAGATAACTATTCTTGACGCATACGTCTGAGCTTTTGCTGTCTGCGTTCTGGAGAGTGACGTTCTTCATTTATACACCTGCGCCACCTTAGCAATGACGATGGTAAGGTGTCGACTGCCCTCATTGGAAATCTCATGCCTCACGCCTCTTCTGCTTTACATTCTAAGTCTGGTTTCCCATACTGTCTTGTTGATTTTGAATCCTGTGTGTTCTTCTCTAGTAATTATGCTCCATGCACGTCTCTCTATCTATAATATACGATGGGTTCCATACATAGACATGTTCCAAGAATATGAATTGAAAAAGAAATCAAGTGATTTGCTAAGCTTACTGAAAAAAACCAACCCTTAGCCGATCGAAAAAGTTAAGCGTTGCTGGAAATTGTATTACTTAGATGGGGGACCACTTTGGAGCAACTGCATCATAAGTTGTTATCACCTGAGCTCTGACAAGAAAACTAAATGATGACAGGATACAACAATCTAATTTGGAAATATTTCATTACATGGTTGCACTGAGATAGAGCAATTCGATTTTCTGTTTTATCCCTTCAAGATTTTCTATCTTAATTCCTAAAATTTTAAACACAGATACAACTTCCAAAAGCAACAATCATTGTTTTCACTAAAATAATATGAAGTTATATATGTGGATCAAAGTCAAGTGAATAAAATGAAATTGCATGTTTTGTTCATTGAATTCTGTCAGCAATAATTTTAGAAACAATTTACTGGAGCATATCCTTGAACAAGAAAATTTCAACATTTTGACAGAGAGCACTTAATCATTCCGGAAACATGCAAAATCACCGAAGTACTTGAACTTTTCTCCAGTAACCTAGTCAAATTAATCACATACACATTACGTAAAAACAGTATCTATGGTTAGAAATCTACAGCTCTATTGAATGAATGTAATTACCACCATGAAAGCCTTACTAATAAGCAATTATTATCCACCGCATTCATTGTTGGTGATAACAATCTCAACTCCAGGCTCGACCTTTGTCCATGCCTCCTATGAAGTTGGTAGTACCTTTAATAAATTTTCTCTTAAGATAGGTATGACCTTGGTTGCTGACATGACCATAAAGATACAATTATCTGTATCTGCATGAAAACTTATTGAGCATTGATTAATATCGGAATTGTGTTTAATTTACGTGTAGGCGTAGTTGTTTGTGGCGGTAATTGTATGGAGAGAATTCTAGGTAGGAAGGTCTTACCTCCAATTAATAGAAGAAGGATTCAAGTGGACAGTGGGAGCTTGAATTTGGTGGGACATAAGATAGAGCACGTTCCACTGAATTAAAAAATGTTTACTTCATTGAAAAAAGGAGATGAGCCTTGGCGATATCCATGGTTTCTATAATAATTATATGAAAAAATGCTCTGGTGCTGCAGTATTTCTGATATTGCTCCTGGATATGATGCTTCCACGTTAACTTGGAGTCGAAATGCACTCCTAAGTACTTGACTGTTTATGCCAATTGGATGTCCGCCCCTGCTAACGTGGGTAGCGTATAGCTGCCCCACGTGACGTGCCCAGTGAACATAACTAGCCCAGTCTTCCTAGCGTTCACCGTGAGTCCATTGAGGCATCAGCTGTGGATTTCATGCAGAGTTGCATTCAAGGGGTCATATACTGTGTCCGCAAACTTGTCGGTAATTTTATGGCTAGGTCGTGCGCAAATGCTTGCGCGAAGACTTTTTTGTCCTCCAGCAGCTACAGCAAGGTATCCATTACCAAGAGCCATAACAGTGAAGAGACAACCCCTCCCTGTAGGCAGCCCCTGAGACATCCTGCTTCAATGGGTTCTGGCCGATCCATATGTTGATTTTTCTTCACTCAAGCATTTGAAGGATCCAACTGATTAGCAGTGGTTCGATTCCATGGTTACCGCATCGCAAATTGCCGGGAATGAGGCATAACTGAAGGCATCTTCGCTGTTCATGAATGCACATTTTCCTTCGACCGATGACGCCGGCACCCGCTCGCTCTGCTGTGAGGGATCCGTCAGTGTACTAAGTATTTGCTGGTTTAAGTCGTACAACACGTTAATCCAACGTGTTTCAAACTTCTTGCCGCTTTCACCCGGTGTCTCCTCCGAGGTGTCTTTCCTCGGCTTTTCCCTATGCACATGCACAGGTATGTGGCCAAATCGACAGTTGATATGGCAATTCCGGCGTTTAGTTGCCTCCAGGGATCGGTCATACGCCCCCATCGTGAGGAGTCTACCCTTATCCTCCACCTTGCTTCTGAAAACTCTCCATAATTGCGTATGGAGGTTCTCATTCTGAGCGATTAGGAGGTCCATGAGATCTTCCGTCTCTATTGTTGCGGTCACCGCCATTAGTTATGCATTAGCATAACTAATGGCGGTCTTCCTGATTCCTGCCTTCATCCCTGACCTGCCGGCTTTTCTCCCCTCTGGGATTCAGATCTGGATTTTTTAGGCGCGTTCTCTGCATGCGGGCTAATCTCGGCTGCTCTCCGCTTTCTTGCCTGCGATAGAGATGGCTTAGGTCCATTCTGAGCCTTCTTAAGGGCTTCTTCTGATTTCAGGCTTTTCTTCAGGTACCGCTTCAGGTACCCCTGAGACCATCGCCTTCTTAATGTCTGATATATTTAACTCAGACATTCTTTTGCATGTTTTGAGCAGTGGTGTTCGTTGCCTATTGTCCTCGCAGTATACCAATGTTAACCTTGGATCCAGTGCTTGACGTCCCAGCTTCTCCCTTCTTGGGAGTAAGGATCTAGCTCTCAGTATTTCGGAGATGTGGTCCGTCTGATTAACCAGATTCTGTGTGGAACGGGGTCTCACTTGTAGTTTTGTTGTAGTTTTTTTAATTTTAATTCGGATATTCATTTGATTCTTACGAGTATAGGGCTTAGGAGGCCAATGGTGCCGTAGCCCCCACGGTGAGGTCTAACTTACTCACTGAGGCGACCAGTTATCAGTTGGGCTCTGTTCGAACACAGTCACTTACCCCTGAGTGCAAATTATTCAATGAGCACGGTTCGCATGACACTCTGGATTGGGGGAAATGTTTGCCCACTCCCCAGTCTAAATCCGTAGCGTTTTGTTAATAGTAGGGTCACTTCGTACAAAGTGTGGCTATCACCATTTACTAACGGTCTTGGTAGACGAGGGGCTTGGCTCCGGGGGAGCCAAACATAACCCTAGAGGAGAGAAAGCTTATCCTCAAAGAGAGATAGGATGGCTTCAGGGAGCTGTATTCCGCGTCAGTCTATCATGCAGTCCCAGAATTTATTGATTTATTTGAAGGCTGTTTTCGGCCCGAAAACATAAGCTTTCCTGTGGACAAGATTTTCTTTTGAGCAGTTGGAACAAATTGGAGCCCGGGATCAAGAGTGCTGTCAGAAGAAGCCTGCTCTGGCTCGCTCGTTAACGACTGGATCCTATTTGAAATGGTTGGCAATTGAATGAGTGGAGAATCTTAGTCAAGACTCAGGTTCTCCATTAGCGAGTTCAGAGTTGACTCTTCACTCGGGGTTTGATCATCACGATCTACATTTTGGTGTTTGTTTTGTGCTTTTAATTACTTCACAATTGGCTGAAAAGAGGCTCTGGCCTCTGTTTTAACGAGGAAAGTAAATTGATCTGCGAAGATCCTCTTTTTGCTGAGACAAAGCTAGTTGAAACTGGAGGTTGCCTGGTATCCAAGGTTCAAGACCATATCTTAATCCTTGCGACCACTTAGCCCTCGGTACGCGCCTTACTTTAGGGTTTTGATTACCATTAGTTTCCGGTGTCATTTCTGGTTCTCTAGTAGAGCCCCTTACTAGGCTTCCTTAAACCGACAAGATAGGTAATCGCTGAGGCAGGAGAGGGAAGGAAGGAAGTTTCTAGACTTTTTTGTCTAACTTGTTCATTTCAAGATTTTGGGAACAAAATTGAGGGTGCTCGACGATTATCACGGATCAATTAATACCAGCGGCTAGATGACTCCAGCTCATCCGCTCATTCGTTACCCCCGTCCAATAGTTAAAGCATTCCCTATAGTAATTGTCAGCCTTAATGACCAAATGGGTCTAAATTGAATTGGTAACAAAAGTAAATTCAACATAAAACAGGCGAAACCAAAGGAAAGAAAACTCAAGAAAGGCGTAAAACTTCAAGGATCCTATTCTCAGTTCTGTTTACCCACAAATGTACACAAGACCAACCAAAGATGGATACTTTGCAATAGGAAATGTATCATAAAGAAGATTCTGCCCCCCGAGCGATTATCTATTCCTTTATCATATCTTGTCACTACTTGAGTTTAATACCAAGAATTTCAATCCGATATCCAGGTCTTTTAATTTTTTCTCTTCGAAGGAAGCCCGAACAATAACAAACAATTAAGATGGTTTGTCATCATGAGTATTGTCGGCAATCCAAGTTTGAAGATTGTAAATTGCAAGGCCGGAATGCAGATAACAGATAAATTCTTGCTGATACAAACATCGCGATTGAGTTTCATAAATTTCCCACGAAATAAAACTCATGAAACTCCGATCAAAAGCAATCATAGCAAAGTGTTAAACTAAGCATTCCCTACATCGCATCTTGGAAGTCTACGACGTTTGTATCTAAGTTACGCATTTGCTCCAGATATTTAAGAGAAGAGACGAAATCTGTTAAGAGAGGTAGGAATCACGTCAGTGCAGCAGTCATACCAAATTGGGGAGCAATTTCTCACCCAATTTGGGAGAAATATTCCATTTATGGCTAAAATTTATTTTGACTACGAAAAAAGCGTATTTTAGGAACCAGGTTTTCCCCTCTTCGTGCGCCCTATCACTTTGACAAACCTAGGGAAGCAAATACTTTGAAAGGTCTAGTGGGGATTGGGACAGAATTTATAATACGATTTTGAAGGCTGAATTTGCCCATTATTCGCGGAAAAACATGGTGACAAACATCGTCCTCATTATATCACATTTATGGATCTAGAGAATGCGTTTGATCAGGTGCCATTGAGCCAACACCAAACGCTAGAGAAACTTCTGGTCTGGATTCGCTTTTTCTACCACTATTTGAAGAGTAAAGCTTGAAGTGTGACTGATTTATCGAAACGACCCCGTGTCTCTGTCGGTGCTCATCAAGGAAGTACCTTCTCGCCACTCATCCTTGTTTTTGTTTTCGACACTATCACATGGGACATCCCCACTTAGCGCCAGATGATCTCCAGCAACTTCTCCGAAAGCGAAATGATCACCTTATGCAGTACAATCTGAGACTGAATTTGACATGGTACTATCACTACCAGTGACAAAGCCCCTCCCGACAACTGACAGATTTAAGTATCTCGGATCAATGGTCTTAGCCAACAATGAACTACGCTATGAAATCGCTTTATGCATCAGCGGAACTTTAATGAAATTGCCTTGCACAACTAGAATTATTTATGGTCGACATGTCAATAAACGTCTCCAACCCAAAGTCACAGTAACACTCCCCCTGTCGCAGTCTATGGTCCTGAGTGCTAGCCGAATATATAGACAATGAACTGCGCCTCCAAGTAATGGTAATGATCGTTATGATCACATTCGAAATGAAGGTATTGGCGACAGATATGGGGTTGCATGCAAGATACAAAAATTGCAAGAGGGGTTATATGGTTCGAGTTAACGAGAACTTATTAGCTAAGATCGGCCTGAACATCAAAGTCGGCGAAAACAACTGCGTCCAGAGAACATTTTATGTTGGAAAAACCGGGAAAAGCTGAGAAAACTCGGAATCCTTTTAAACTTAAAACAAAGCCCTCCTGAAGCATCACGGCACAATGTGACTGTCAGTGGAGGCAGCGCAGAAATTGTTGTCGGCCGGAAAGTTCGAATTGGATGGGTTATCTGCCTTTGAGAAACCAGATTTCATTAAACAGATGCTTCAAGTGCCTTATTTTTGACACTCTGCGAAGCCATACTCTAACAGAACTATTTGGTCTGATCGAGGCAGAAAATGTGGGAAAAACGGCATGTTGCCAAGGAGTGCAATAGGGATACCAAATATGCCATAAAAAGGGAAGTCGGGATAACCGACATATTGACGACAGTGGTAAATGACCGGAGTTTAAGAAGGGTTGATTACAGTGAAAAGCATATACTTATTCAAACAAACCTCAATTATTGCAGGGTCGCTCCTGATTTACCTTGAGTAGACCACCCATGACCCTGAGAAAAAAATTGCCACCATAGCGAACAATAGGGAACCAACCCGTCACGGCTGTATATGGGCCACAGACTCGGCCAATGACAATTATCTTCGTACTATGGAAAGAGAATCATGATCGGCAAACACCCAACATACGACGACTTAGTACGGATAAAGTTAGAAGAAGATAAATTCCATATTATTAGGGAAGACCGAACTCCAGTGAAAGAATGGAAAAAGCTCTAGCTGAATGGAAACTCATAAATAGTAAGTCTCTGAACTGAGAACGTCCAACGAGCTCGGCGTGGATATAGAATGACGAAACACTGGTATTCTTTGAAATGAAAATGCTTTCCCCAGGCACACCAATTAAGGAAGCCAAATACTTGCTCAAAAAATGGAAAACTTCTGCTTTTCCCTCAGCCTTGATCCCGTTCTTTAAACGGGCCCATAAGCAGCCCCCAACGCACCGATGAAGGAAGCCCCATACTTGTTTAAAAAATGGGCAACTTCTGAAAGGAAGAAAGGGACTTAATAAGGTAGGACTTATGAGAAAACGGGAAAAAGTAAGCACACGAAAATTCAGCTGAATGGAGAAAGAAGTGAGCCCGTTGCTACCCTTTTGGGTAGCTATGAGCAACCGTTAGCGCTGCTATGCGAGGTATTTATGGAGCATCTGGAGATTGAACTCGCGGAGGCTGACATACTCCTGAAATTTTGGATCAGATATTTGGACGATGTACTGGAAATCAGCAACAGGATCGATCCTCGATAAACTAAACCAGGCGCATAGAATGATTGAATTCACCATGGAAGTTGCAAAAAGTTCGCCAATGAATGCATTTTGAATTCGACATTTGCAGGAAATCAACGCAAACAAAACGAACTGTCACATACACCTGAAACCATGATTTTCACCAAAGGGCGGCGTACAGTTTCATGATTCATAGGATGGCCTCAAGATCGACCTACGAGGAGAATATGGTATGGAAAAAAACCACCACCTTAACACAGCCAAGGAAAACGGGTATATTCGAAGCCAGTCTGTTGCGTTCATCAAGGACTCTATAACAAGAGGTCTCTTTCAGGACTCCATAGCCCGGATCTAGTTGGAGATAGGCTACCACAATGCAAGTGCCTCAGGGTTTCGCCTTTCTTTTTCCGGCTTCAACAAAGTGAATTCTAGGATATGCCGAGTCCGGCAACATGGCCTATAAATCAATGCCCCACTGCAAGCCGTTATAGTCCTGTACATATTTAGATGCGGCAGACGTTGTTCTTGTGTACCCTTTGTCTCCAATCTCGGAAGTCACAGTTCCCACGGCCGTCGATTATACGGCAATCGCTGAGGTACAGAAAGAAGACGCAGAGCTTCAGAGCCGGAAGGCAAACTCCAAGGACCAATTCAAGGAGTTTCCTATTTGCGGTTCAAACTCTTATTTACTCTGCAAGACCTCAGATAAGGGACTCAGGTCATTTATTCTGGCCGATTTTTTCAGGGAAGTATTTCACGCAATACACGATCCTGCGCACCCAGGCATCAGGACGACGAACCGGTTAGTTACTGATAAATATTTCTGGCTATCTATGAAGAAGCACGTAAAGTCTTGGGCCAGAAAGTGCATCGCGTGCCAGAAGTGCAAGATCAACAACCACGTAAGAAAGGAAGTAGGCGTATTCCCTAAGTTATCCAAGTGCTTCCAAACCATCTATTTCGATATTATCGGCTCTTTTTGGGGCTCGCACGGATAGAAGTATTGTCTCACAATCATCGATAGGTTTACGCTATGGCCTGAAGCAATACCTCTGACGACATTGCGGCGCAATCATGCGCCGAGGCATTCTGATCGTAATCATCACGGACCAGGGGATGCATTTCGAAACTACTCTTTTTGCGGAGTTAGGCAAGCTCTTGGTTTCAAACGGGATAGGATTACTGAAAACCATCCACAGTGAAGTGGTATGCTAGAACATTGGCACCGGACGCTGAAGGTCCCTCTGGCTGCAGCGACACCTACGCCATCATGGCCTGCGTGGACTCGGGGTCGCTTGAGGTATACGAGATGTACGCACGCGCCGAGGTGGCGGAGATTTCCCGAGACGCTACTCGGGAGGTCAACGAGCTCAAGGCAATGGTGACGACACTGGCCGACGCAGTCGCAAAGCTCGTAGCGACTTTGTGTTCGGGGGTAGATTTAGAACGCAGTCACGGTCGAAGTATGCTTCCCAGAAAGGGCATTCGGATAGTGGCACGCGGGACCCTCAAGTTTGAGGCGATTAAGAGCTTCCTCTGCCAACCATGGTAAAGAATCTGCGAAGGTTTTTGGGTATGTTAACCTTCTATCGTCGTTTCTTGCCCAAAGCAGCTCATCACCAAGCGATCCTGAACACTTACTTGTCTGGGCTCAAAACCAAAGACTTTCGTTCATTTGAGACAATCAAGCAATAGCTTGTTGATGGAACACTGTTGGCATTTCCTCAAACAGATGCACGCCTAGTTGCGTTCGTCGATACCTCAGATACAGCGGTGGGCATCGCTCTTCTCCAAATCAGGTTACCGTTGAGCTTCTTTTCGAAGCAACTCATCCCAGCTCAACGTAAATATAGCGCCTACGATCGTGAGCTACTAGCCGCATAATTCGCTATAACATGCTGCCGATTCTTCCTTGAGGGCGGGCCGTTCACCGTGTTGATGGACCACAAGCCCTTTACTTTGGCGCTTAGACAAAAGCCCGACAAACCGTCCCCTCGCTAATTTGGGTAACGGAGCTTCATTAGCCAGTTTACTTCTAATATCCAACACGTGTCTGGAAAAGACTATGTTGTTACTTACCTTTTGTCTCGAATCTCGGAGGTCCCAGTTCCCGCCGCGGTTGATTATCCCGCAATCGCCGAGGCACAGAAAGACGACGCAGAACTTCAGAGCCTGAAGGCAAGCTCCAAATACAAATTCAAGGAGTTTCCTATTTTGCGGCTCAAACTCTTATTTACTCTGCGAGACCTCAGTCATTCTTTCTGGCTGACTTTCGCAGGGAAGTATTTCGCGCAATACACGATGAACAAGGACGTAAAGTCTTAGACCAGATAGTGCATTGCGTGCCAGAAGGGCAAGATTAACAAATATGTAAGAAAGGAAGTTGGCGTATTTCCTAAGTTATCCATGTGCATCCAAACCATCCATCTTGATATCATTGCCCCTTTTCGAGACTCTCACGGATAGAAGTATTGCCTCACAATCATCGAAAAGTTTCCGCGATGGCTTGAAGCAATACCTCTGATGAACATTAGAGCGCAATCATGTGCCGAGGCCCTCTGACGAGAGTGGCTCCGGCACTTTGATATACTAGCCGTAATCATCACGGATCAGGGGATGCATTTCGAATCTACTCTTTTCGCGGAGTTAGGCAAGTTCCTTGGCTTCAAACGGCATAGGGATTACTGTATAACATCCTCAGTCCAATGGTATGCTGGAACGTTAGCACCGGACGCTGAAGGTCACCTTAATG
Organism: Hermetia illucens; assembly: GCF_905115235.1. NCBI lineage: Eukaryota > Metazoa > Arthropoda > Insecta > Diptera > Stratiomyidae > Hermetia > Hermetia illucens. The sequence continues at coordinate 11,735,417 of NC_051852.1, forward strand.
GCTCGCGATGATCTGCCGTGACTATCGTCCTTGCTTTTCGTCCTCCTGGGCTCCGCACAGCCCATCGAGAAGAGTTCATGTCTAATGTCTAATCTGCGCCTACCCTCCGACCTTGTGCTGGACATCAGAGCAGGGTTAAGCGACTTTGGCATGCTACATCTGCTTAGGGACCCGGTTTGGATGCTGCGATCGACTTCATCTTTCCGACAAGCCACAACGGAGGTGAAGACCCCTAGAGACCTCGAGTCATGTTCACAGGCCCTCTTTCGGGTGGGGGGTCCCTTTAGAGTTCTGGAGCGAAGCGAACACTCGTTCAAGTTCGACTTCTGAGGTGACCCTAAGCGGGTCTCCTTGTTGAGGCTGAAAGTGTTCGACGAGTAAGCGGTTGCTTCAAAAAAGCGCCCGCGAAGCGTCACACACTCGGTGAGTCCATTGACGGGAGGGCGGAGTGACGTGGTGGCACATCAGAGGTGCGAACCCTGAAAGCCATCGAGAATTCGCCTCTGCCGCCGCCATAAACGGCCATGGAATCAGCTGACGGCCTGACAAGAATGATCCTCTGGACTAGCCTGCCGGTGCGGCAACAACATATTCGTTGCCAAAAAGTATAATCTGAATAATTGTAACGAAATATCGTTACGTAGTGTAAATGGCATAATATGGGAATACATAATTTTGATAACGTAACCCTAATTGAGTTGCAATAAAATGATTTAGTTCCAATATTTTTCGAGGAAGTAGCAGCTGCTTATAGACAATACAGCGAGGCTTAGTGAACCTTCACCCTGATAAAGAGAGGGCAATATTCGTTTCAATTTATTGGAGAAAAGGTTCCCTAAAACCCAATGGAACTCTCTTCAATTTGGCGTCAACGGAAATGGGAATCTGTAGACTGCAAGGGTGTAGAAATATTGAAGAAGCTTCAGTTTCATTATCATCAAAATGTTTTACAAGTGCTAAACCCACGGCAACAAGACAAGCACAAAGACAAAACTCAAGCATCCATACCGGCTGGTATTTCGATGAAGAACAACGAGACTAAGAGGTTGGCGTTTTACTCCCCTAATCACTTAGTCCAAACTAAATAAGTAATCAGCAATCAATCTGGTCTTTTCAAGGAACCAAAGGCCAAATGTCAGTGCTATCAGTGAGTGTTAAATTTAGGGGATCTTTGTAACTTCACATCTAAACTAGAGTCAAAAATTGAATACCTTGGGAGTATCTGTTTCCAGCAACACATAAATTTCACATGGTAGTAAACAACAGTTTAAAAATCCATAAAGGACCTCCATCAGCAAATCTTGGAGTTTCATTGAATGCCTTTATGTTCAAAAATTGGTAACTTTCTACTCCGAACGGAACTCACCGACTCATAGAAAATCTTTTAGTACCCTAGGTCAGGATTGGTCCTATACCGGATTATCCTATGTCGAATTCGCCCGGAATAAATTTAGGATCCGGTGCTGACTCTGCAGAAGCTGGCTATCCTGACGTACCCAAATTATTCAGTAAACCGGGGATAGAGATATGTTATTTTTAAAGCCAAGACAGTACTTCAGCCTTCCATTTAAAGTAAGGACACACTATCACTACCTATCACAATTTGCGACTAAATTTTCTGGCGAATTTCCTTTGAATCCAGGCTAGTCGACAGGATTTCTTCAAGGAACTATTACACTTTTCGCCTTGTCCTTCGTGACGTCTTTTGTCGTAAGACTTTTTTCGTAGCACATTAAGGAAAGGTAAGGCTGGCTTATCAAACAATTGGTAGGGATTAAGGCAAGAATAACTATATCTGACACGACAAATAAAAGGAGGCAATTGGTAGAATCTTCCTGGTCCAAGGAGATATGTTGCGAGATAAGCTAAGGGGAGATGAAAAGCAATAAAAGATCCTTTTGTATTTCAGCTCGATGGCAAATTCAATAACTGCTTTCTTTCGGACGAAGGAGATTTTTCCACAGAAGTTTGTGCAATCCATGAAGAAGTATGTCCCCAAATGTCCTTTATTTTAGTTGTAATTTCTTAAGTATTTTTAAATATGTCGATTATGTGGAAAACTTATTTTACGAATACAAATCAATATATCTCATCTCCCTACAAAAAGAGATACTTCCATGATTTAACGCTCATTATCCTTTCTCGTCGAAAACACTTCAACTGAACTCCAAAACTTAACCTAACCCAACCATCCACATGCCAGCATCATCCCCTTTAACATCAAACCCTTCAATTACGATGAAATCATCAATTCAATTTCGTAATAACTCAAATTTATCCTTTTATCTAAACAACTTACCACCACAATGTTGCTTAAAATCCTCACAGCAATCTCCTAGCTTTAGGCAAGCATGGTCACAGTAGCAAGGCTTATCACTCAGATCCTCAATAATGGCATTTATGGGAGCCTTTTGAACTACACACGATGAATCCCGACCATTACAGCATAGCTGTGCCTCCCGGCAGGATCCAGCCCATACACCGGAACTACTAATCAACAGAAGGTTCAGAATGACGGCAGTAAAATGATATACGAAACAGGACCGATTGCTCATCATTGTGCACAAAGGATTATTACTATATTCCGACACTATTGCTAGGATTATTATACTTTTCCCAATTTCTCTATTTTTTCACACTTTCACTTTCTGGATAGCCGAGGTCGCACGATAGATACAATCCGCGATTTCAGATAAAGGCTCCAACTTGATAAGATTAGCCCCGATGACGACTCAACAAAACATCAAAACAACGGATAGCAAACAAGTGAAGAAATCGAAACAAAAAAATAAAAATCCTGTGAGGAAGCAATCACGTCCTGGTTAGTCCGTTCTACGAGGATCCGCTTCACTTTAAAATCTATCCTTGGACGCTATTCTTGTTCCCGTTTGGAGCCACGATAGACCGATTCATTCAGGACTCCTTTGTAGCGGAAATATATTTCACGTTGTATTACGCTCACGTCTTAGCCAAAAAATGCAGCAAGGATTCAAAGTCCTGAAGGGTAATCCATTCAAAGGGTTACTCTGAGTTGTCGATGGAAGTAACCGAAAAAACCAGTTAGTTCAGCCGAACCGGAAAATAGGGATTTATATTTTTCCCTTCGCTTGAACTCCTTGAAGAAGAGGTCCTTGAGTTTCACTTTCTAACGAAGTATCTGAACGTTTTCCTTTACGCTACGGTTGTGTTTCGTTTCGAATTCGTGGCCGTTAGGCACTGATATCTTTAGCGCGACCGATACGCACGGTAAGCGTACGACGAATGACCAAACACTTTTAGGTGCCCAAGAGTTTTAAGAAGAACTAACGTGTGCCACCGCGGCCTCAAGCCATAGTATCTGAGCTAACAATTTCTTCTTGGGTACTTAGATAGCATGGGACTGTTGGACTCAGTTCTTGCACACGAAAATATCGTAGATTTCTAACATGGTCCCCAAGTTGGAGAGGTTCTGTGGCTATGCTGGGATCCACATTGGGGAAGCTAAATGAATCATGTCGTACCAAACGAAACAGTATCAATGGGGAGTCGAGAAACTCAGTCGAGTTCAGCTAACTCTTTCGCAACACAAAGATAGCTAGAGTATCTTTTGTAAGCCATTTTTCATCTAACTTGTGTACGACTAGATGTAATCAAAGTAACCCAAGTAATAAATACAACAATCTCAGATAGCGCGAAAAATAGCATCGCTAAGCATCTCAAACAGTACAATTGTATCTAGAAGATACACTCAAAAGATACATTTCTCGCTGGCTTGTTTATATCTAAACGATGCATCGCGCAACTCCCCCTCACTGAAATATCGTATGTTGAGGGCTCCAAAATATTTCTGCTATGCTTGGGGAATGCATGTGTAGAACTACTCTGGAATGCGTCGAATCCAACATTCCCGAGAGATATCCACACTCGAAGCAACGAGACCGACTATTGCCTTCGTGACTTGCGATATCCAGTTCTGGATCTTGGGCCATACCACACAGCATAGCATTCATTCCCGTCCCATGTTAACTTTATCTATCCTCTTTAATGTCTACCAGATATCATGCACACGATACAAATATATTAGGGGGGGGGGGGAACCTTCACCCTTCAGGTGATGCATATTCTTGACCTTGGTGGTATTAGAACGATGCTCCACTCGTAGGTAGTTAACCGATTGGAAACTATTAGGTGTACTCGTATTGTGTGTGGAGCACAGAATACTATTCCGAGTGTCGATTTTAGATACAGTGTACTGACCTTATGTTTTATGAACGCTTATAAAATGCAAGCATTTGGGCTTCTGAACGATAGAGACCATCCTGGGAGGGGTTAAGTTATGCAAGGGTATGTCTATGTCGCGGCGCTGCATACCGAATTGCACTCACGATGGAAGATAAATCTTTAGTGCAACCTAATACTGTGCATTTCTAATGATTTGGAGCTCCGGGAGTTTAGATGCAAGATAAGAAGGGAGAGAGTATTGAAATGGTAGGCGGAATCCGCTTCGATAAAGGAGTATTGGAAATATGCAGATCTCGGAGCAATTTTTTTCTTGGAATAGATAAAATACTGTTCTATCTTAGATTTAATGTCTCTGCCAGCAGATTTGTAGTCCTTTAGATCGACGGTAACGTAAAAATGATTTGAGTGATGTGGACGAATTGATTTAGTTAGGGGGTCTTTAGGGGAGGGAGGTAGTTTACTGTGAACATTTTTAATGGTTGTCAGTTCTTATATGCAGAATACCCGAAGAAGAAATCAGTTGATAGGTCCAGAGGAAGAACTCCGAAATTGTAAATTGATTCAATGAGAGCGTATCATTTCATATTTACATTAGTTACGAAAAATTAATAAAAAGAAGGTGTGACTTCGTTCAGTGATTCCTTTTTAAGGTTTTGTCTGTTTGTTTGTCTGTTTTTTTTTGTTTTTTGAGGGGGTGGAAATCTGGACTCTGGCCTGTGCACGCCAGAATGTGGGATTTTTACCGACTAAAATCACTCCCGACGCCCTCCTCCACCTACCCCGTGGAACCACCTCTAAGTATTACATCACAGGGCAGAGTTAGTTTAGCTAGGTCTTTCGTCTACCCGCGGGATTCGTAACCGCACCTTCCTCACTTCTTCTGCATTTCGCAGTTTATCCTGGATTACTGCGATCATGGAATTGATCGCATCTCAGTCTTCCTGACAAGCTACCATTTTCCGGTGATAGCACTTCACCTGGAGTTTTCTCTAGGTTCTTCCTTTCTTCCACGAATCTAGGACATTGGAAGAATACGTGCGCTGGGTCCTATGGGATCCCGTCGCAGTTTGGACAATTAAGTGGGGTGTCCAATTTAAAGCAGCACAGGTATTGATGGTATCCTCCATGGCCGGTGAGAAACTGGGTGAGATTATAACTGATCTTCCCATGCTTTCTCTCCAGCCATCCTCCGATGGAAGAGATCAACCTGTAAGTCCAACGTCCCCTTTCTGAATGATCCCATCGCTGTTGCCATCTGCTTATGAATCTCTCCCTTTCGGTTTTTTTCACCCATAAGGGAGAGATGGACCTGTTGTTATAAATGTTCATCATTTCGGTTACCAGAATGTCAATCGGCATCATTCTCAAGATGGCGAACGCTGTATTATCGGAGATGGTCCTGAAAGCTGACACACCCTTAAGGATGTTCTTCTGTAAACCGTACTCAGTTTATGTATATTGTCTAAAACCTGTAGCGTTTTTCACCAAACTAGCATTGCATACAACAAGATAGAACTCATCTGGCTATGAGTAGCCTGCACGTATGCCATGGTCACCTTACGTTCGGTATCACTCTCGCCGGAGCCATACTCATGGTGGATGCATTTTCGCAAGTATTTTCTATGCGCTGCTTACAGTTGAGTTTTACGTTTATCATCATCCCCATCTATTTGATGGCCGGCTTGGAAGTAATGATACGATTTCTGATTCTAATGAAGGCGTAATTTCTCTTGCGACACTTAGTGATGAGGACCGCTTCCGTCTTTTCCTCCGCGAGTGCTAGTCCAGCACTCTCGAAGCCTGAACAACACTGATCGCTTCACTTGAAATGCTTTGCGACAGTTTCCTCGAGATGCTTCGCGACGACAACCAGTGCTATACCGTCGGTGTAACCCTCCTCCAAAATCGGAACGTTAAGTACATCGTTGTACATGATGGTCCACAGTAGTGGGCCCAGTAAAGAGCCCTTTGGGACACCCATGGAGACAATGTACTCCTTGAGTCCATTATCGATACTATATCAGAGCGTCCACTCTTGCAAGCAGCTGTCGATAAAGGGGCGAGGTAGGTGGGAACACCAATCGTCGCCAGAGACTTTCCAAGTTCCAATCGGCTAAGTTGAGTGCATTCCTCACATCCAGGGTCACAACCACACAATATTTGCTGGTACAACCCCTTCCATGAATTGCATTTTCGGCCAAGCCGGGAACCATTTTGATGGCATCATTGATTAATCTGGCTTTACGGAACCCACACTGCCTAACTAAAAGACCCCCTTGTCTCTCGACGACTGGGAGTAATCCAACATTTTCCCCAAAGTGTCTAGAAGACATATGGGGCTATAGGAGGACTTTTCCCCTTGAGGTTTGCAAGCCTTTGGCAGCAGCACCAGCTTGTGCCGCTTCCATAGTGCAGGAAAGATGCCTTCGCACATACACGTCTCGAATAGCTTCGCGAACATACCCGGTTTACATTGGATGGCAAGTTTGAGGCTTTACAGCCGCCTATTCGACTGCAGATCTCCAGCAGCTCGTCCCTGGTGATTGCTGGAATCAGCGTCACATTCAGGAGGTGCTGGAAGGTGTTAGTACCCCCTTCTTGCTGGGGAAATAAACCCTGGATTATTTTCAACAAGAGCGTAGGGCACGTGATCTGCGTAAATAATCGGCCTCTGAATCATACTGTCACGATGTTATAGGTGCTACCCCACGGATTTATGTCCGCTTCCGAACAGAGCTCTTTAAAATTTTCCCTCTTACTCCGCCTGATGGCGAGCTTGAGGTTGTTGTGGACTTCTCTGTAAGCATGCTCTTTTTGCCCTTGACCGATCCTACCTATTGCTTTCTGAACCCTTCGTCTGGCTTTGTGGCAAATCGATCGAAGGCTGGCAAGTTCACTATTCCACCAATAATTGTTTCTTCTAGTGGGGAATGAGTATTGTTTAGGCATCGACTCGTCACATGCTTTAGAGATGCGTTGTGTGACATGGAGAGCTCTATCCGTGGAGGTCCATTATATGAATAAACAATTCATCCATCTCGTTTGCAGACCATCCTGGTGTTCTTTTGAATTTCGGCTTCCGGAGTGCGGGTCTCCTGCTTTGTGGCTCCGTCTTTAGTTCAAAGGTGATTGTCTGGTGGTCGCTGTTCGTGAAGTCCTCGCTAACTTGCCAGGACATGTCACGTGTCAGGGCTGGCAAAAGTCAGATCGACAATTAAACCAGATCCCCCTTTTCGATAAGTGTTTACATCACCTTCGTTAGCCAGAACTACATCCAACTGGGCGAATGCCTTTAATAAGCGCCGCTCCCTTGCGTAAGTTTCATTGCTACCCCAATCGATGGCCCATACATTAAAGACATCGGCTATCACCTTTGGGCCTCGTGCCCTTGCATCGTGAACAAGATCGTCTAGCAGGTCTTCAAACTCAGGCAGTGTGAGGCTCGGTGGAGCGTAGCAGCTGTATACAAATATACCGCTTACTTTTGCCACGCAAAGCCCCTAGCTGCCTGACGACCGCACGCCCACATCGCCGCTCCATCAGTCGAATCTGTGACCCATACATTACCGTGAAGATTTCTGTACGGTTCACTGATGATAGCAATCTCCATAGTGGATTCGTAAGTGGTCTGCGCAAGCAAATTTTTTGCGACCCTGCAATGATTGAGATTTATTTGTGTTAATCTCATTTTTTCACTGCAGTTAACGCCTTCCTAAATTCTGGGCATTTACCACTTTCGGCAATATGCCGGTAAGCCCGTCCCTCCTTTCCTTCGCACAAAATGCATTTAGGATCTTCATTGCACTCCTTGCAAAAATGTCCTTTCTCCCGCACCTTCAATATCGATCGGACCGATAGATGCCGCAAGTTCATGCCTTTCTGTAGTGTCCAAACGTTAGGCATTTGAAGCACCTCTTTAAAGAGATCTGCTCCCTTAGTTGGCAATCAACCCATCCATCCTGAACCTTCCCCATGGCCAACAACTTCTGCGCTGCCTCCACTGGCAGTCGCATTGTGGCCGTTTGAGTACCACCATAAGTTTTCTTAGACTTACGATAGATTCTTCCCTGAATTCCACCCACTTGAATTGTTGCTTCCAGGCAGTGCAGATTTCTCCTGTGGAGTAACCTACCAGATCCTTGCTCTGTATATAGACCTCATGTTTTTGGGAACGAACCGTGACATTCTCCCCAAGTGAGTTTAAAACTTGGTTACGAAAGCCGTCAGTTTTTCCCACGCTGGATTTTTTCAGCTCCAACATTTCCGGGTTCTCCGGTACTACAGTATTTTCTGCTACTGGATTATCTCTTGATCAGATCCGATGGGTGTAGAAATCGCCTTTTTGCCCAGATACTTCCGTTTAGCCCATCATTCTGTCCAATTGGTGTTCTTGGCAGAGTTGTGCTTCGTTTGAACACCTCCTTCACCAAATCTAAAACACTTGTAGCGTTAGATGTCAAGCGGCCAGGGGGCTAGGGTGAGGGGCTGGACCGGTCCCCCACCTCTAGACAGAGAGGCGCGAGGATCGCCTATGAGCCCATGAACCGTAGGACCTGCATAGATATAAAGCAAGGAGTTGTTGCCGCAGAATCAGTTGGTTTGAAAATAAAGCACAATTATTGATAGTGCCCTCGCAGCCAGGGCGTCGGAATGCCGAAGTGTTACCAGTATACGACAATAAGTCCTGTCCTGGCAACCATCTCCGAAATCGGTGTACCTTGAGAATCTGGTTGAAGCATACCCCATTTGAGGGCTGTGGCATTAAAGTCATCTCTGAATAGAATTCTCACTTCCGTATTTCGAATCTCGTCCTTCAAGGCGAGCCTGTTGCGAAAAGCTTGCATAGATTCCTTCGGTTTGTGATAAACGCTAAAAAAACGTCACTTCCGCACAACGAACCCAAAAGTAGCTATTTCCTCGGCCATGGCCCCGCAGTTGCAAGTTAACCGTATCTCTCGCCCAGATGGCAGCAGCGCCAGATATATCGGCATATTATCATAGTGAGCTCCTATCTCGGTACTGTGCGTTGAGAAGCAATATGTCAGCTGTTCTTTTTTGCATCATCTGCGCAATCAAATCCTGAGCAGCTGCACTCCTATGCATGTTTGCTTACAGGATGTAGATCATGGTGCACGACTTTTTGCCGTCACTGTTCTCTGAAGAATTGGCAACGCCCGAAACCGGGAACATGAGCCACATCTTCTTTCTGCAGACCGCGGTCCTTGCAAAGGACACAGCATTTTACCGAATCAGAAGTCTTCGTTTTGTGCCCAGGCGCTTTTTCCACAGTTTCTCCACTATCTTCCAAGAGTTTCGCTAATGTCCTATAAAGGTCCAGCAGTTCTTCCATCATCATAATGTCATTTCTGACATTCACGAAGATCGCTGGACAATGGTAGCAGTCTTTATTTTCCGTTGGACCACCTTACCCCCTTTTCAGGGTGAATCGCGCACCCTCCTACAAATCGTTGAGAGAGGAGAAGCATTGTTTGAGCCACTCGTTCGTGCATTGACGGCAAAGTTTATCTGTAGCATTGTACGGTATGCAACTACTGACCCAAAACGTAGTGTAATCCCTTGCAAGGGTGCAGTCCTTGCCTCCTAAGGTGCTCACACTGTTCTGTATCGTAACCGGAAGGATTGGTATCGTCATATAAGACTCACCCCTCAGCTTCGATAATCTTGGCTGCAAATGAAGACTTAGCCGGTTGCCGGCCGATCCTTCTTTGCTGCCATTTGAGCTACAGAGTTGGGATCGTAAGAAGACCGCTGTCGCTTTAGTTTGTCGGTTTTGATTACCCAGACGACCGTTTCCCCTCAAGCTTGGCACAACCTGGGGTTGTGTTTTGCCCGAAGACAATCTTCCTGGAGCCGCTTTGCCCAGAGGCAGTTTGCCCAAAGGAGATTTTCCATAGGCTTTTTGGAGGCATTATTTTGCCCGAAGGCTGTTTGCCCGGAGGCTATTTGCTGCAAGAAAACAGATGCTTGTCCGTAGGTAAGGCTTTAGCCTTATTAGTTGGCGCCGATTGGAGGCGGGTGTCATGAAGCTGACTCTGTTGTTTCGACTCGTCCATTAAAGACTGCGTCCCAATAAAGTTGGTTCCTACTAGAATAAGTGACGAATCTGAGTCCTGAGTCTAGACTCTTCCATCGAAGAGCTCAGGGTTGCGCTCAAGATTGGATCAAAGTGCTGTTGTCTTGTTTTGTTTTTTGGTCGCCAGATACCCACAGTTCACCGTTCACGGCCACATCTTAACGCCTGTGGCCAGTCAGCCCTCGGCGCAGTAGTCATATCTTGGCTTGAGGTTTTGATTACCGCTTAGATGTCACTTTTGGTTTCCGGTAGGATTCTCTTACTAAGCTCTCTCAACACGACATGGTAGATAATCGCCGAGGGGGAGTGGCAGAGTAAATCACAAGAAAGTTTTTGGGGGAGGGGAAGGTTAGGCAGAGGAGTCAGGGAATTTAATGAAAAGACGAAATAGCGGACCGGATTGCGGGAGTTGAGCTTGAGGTTTAAGGTTTTCGCGACCCAAGACTCGACAAGCATTTCCTCCTAGCAATTTTTGTGGACTTCAGCGGTGAATTAAGTAAGGTAAAAGCCCAGAGACTTATTAGAAGAGGAGATGTAACACAAAAGAAGATCTGATCAGATAGTATGAACGTGTTCAGTACTTGGTCACACGTTAATAGAGAGGAGGAGGGGAGCCCAGGTGATTGTCGCCTAAACTGAGTACCTTCTAAATGTGGTATACGAAAGTTCAACGTGGTAAGCATGCCCATAAAATGAGCATCACACTCGAAAGAAGAATAATGAGCATCTGGGAAAATATAAGAGCAAGCATGAGGAGATTGGGAAGGACATACGGTCTACGTTTCACAGAATGACTCGTGCAGTGACAGAATCGTAGGTGGAAGTGGAACTAGAAAAGATGATTTCGGCACTGAAAGGGAACTTAGAGAGAGCTATTAGAGTACCTATGCCGGTTGACTTGCTAAATGGAGGGCAGTATCTGTTACAAAGAAAGACAGAGTAATCTTCAAGGAGTTCGGAATTTTAAATCCTGTCATCCAACCAGGTTTCACTAATGTAGATCAGTTGGTCTTGGTAGGGTAAGGCAGATAACTAATTATAATAAAGCGGTCTACTAGGCCGTTGCTTTTGAAACGCATGAAACAGAACAGTTGAGAAGGAGCTATTCGGGAAGAACTGGAGGGAGCTGAAAAAATCCAAACAATGGCGCGTTTTTGCGATTGACGTGCTATGGCTCATTTAGGGAATAACAGCAACCATAAAATAATCTTTGCCTTATGCACAATCCATCTATTATCATCGGAATTGAATATTCTATTTGGTAATTTGTTTTCTGGATGCAATCACAAGTTTTGCTCATAAAAGTTCTCAAGGATCCTTTGATATTTGGAGTTTCGTATATAAGCGTTAGTGAAACATAAATCGTCGAACATCCAACCGTTATCCCGGATAAGCTGAAAAAGTAAAACACTTGTAGGAGTTGACCACCACAAATCTTACAACTTAGTGGTTGTGAGGAAGTTCTTGTCCCACGCTTCAATTTCTTTAAGGGATAACTTAGGAGACAATAATCTTCCTTCAAGCTCAGTGCTCAGTTTGGCCATGGATTTGTTCGGGAGCGGTTGGGATGAGTTGCGAGATTGAACAAAGGACGACTGGTTTCTGGAATCCTTTATTCTTGGTAGAGATTAAAAATGCTGAAGCGGAGACAATAACTTCTTGTTTGTTGCGTTCAGTGAATGAAATTAAAAAGGACACGGAGTATATGATTCTGTAGTTTCGCTTCATGCGGAAGCTGGCCGTAATGGGACTATTTGAAGGATTATTTCCGAATTAATGTGGTTCGGGCTGCTCATTAACCTTGCAATGGATGGTGGTCCAGTGCAGCCGTTGCTAGATGGGTTATTCCACGGCTCAGTGCCAATTATCACATATCAAGACTGCTGTTGATTCATCGCTGGAAACTGTAGCGACTACGCTTATTATCGATATTTTTTCCGGTTTTATATTCGGAACATTTCCCAATCCCTTAATCAACATGGATTTCAAAAAGCTCACTGCACTATATAATGAACTTTCCCTTGCAGTGTATCGTTCCCCATGGGATAATTAACAACCACTCGGATCGTAGCCATTGCTCTGTAATTATTTTACACGAGAAATTTCGCTTCCATTTACAATCAGGTCGTATCAAATTGGAAATCAATTGATTGCTCGCTTATTGAATAAACACCCGAAAAAAAAAATCCTGGATGTCTGCCTCGATTTATCTGATTCTGGTCTGGAACTTTATCGCTCTGGGGAGTTATCACGACAAAAAAAAAGGACCTAAACTGAGAAAGCACACAATCTAGCCCAATGTCGGGCAGAAGCAATCTTCCGAAAGAAATCACATCGAATCGATACCTTAATAGCCCGGAAAGGTCACATATAAGAAAATAATCCACACTTCTTTCCACGATTGACAAATCCTAGTTGGTGTCCAGCATGCCATTGTCCTGTTGGTCAGTTTTTTTTCCACTTCAGACATGAACCGTTTTTTGCTATAGAGTTGTGTCGTGTGTTTTTTTTTTGGGGAGGGTAAGGTTATTCCACCTTGTCGGGTCCTTGACTGTCCATCGCAGAGATTTGTCTATCCACTTCGCTTGGTCTTATCTTCTTGCTCCTTCGCCACTTGACAAAGTAGTAAAGGACATGATAAGTCCATCCGGTCACTAGTCCTGTGTCTGTTGATATTCAGAAGTATCGTAAAAAGGAAAACAAAAACTATAGCTAACTAAGAGCCGGTCCTTAGATACTCTGGATGAGGACGGAGCTATGACTGTGAAGGAGAACTTTAAGGGTCGGTTTCGCCTCCATTTTTCAACTGCCTTCCTGGGCTATAGTTAAGGGAAGACATTCCCATCCAGAGTATAAATCATTTCCACGGAAAATAAAACGCCACAAGAACAACAGGAGATAATCCGATAGAGATGGCATTCCTTTCGGGGTTACAGGTAAGCTAAAAACAGGTTCACTTCATACTCTTCGGTTGATAGCCTTTTTTTCTGCCCACGCGTGTCCTTTTCTGGACTTACGGAAAGAAATTTCTTTGATCGGTTTTTAGTTCTTCAAGTGGAATTGGTAGAACGAAGCGGAGAGCCATGTCTGTTGTCTATTGTCCTGTCTTTTGTTAGTTTAACCGCCTCCATTGTTGTCCGTATTGGACATTGATATGTGAATGGAATCGTGATTGCCTAGTTTTATTTTATGGACACATAGACAGGGTGATCCGTTATTGACTTTTTCGCTTGGATACGTGAACAGAAACACTTGATTCGATACGGCCCCGAAGAGGGTATTGACTTTCGTCCTTTCCAAATTGTGTGCTTTCTTCCTGATTTATGCTTTAAGTACGGAGTAAACTGATACGGCTTGAAAATGCTGGGAAACGCTTCAAAAGACTATCAGGTGATAAGTACATTCAATTTAGGTGGATCCTTATTGACTTCCCTTCAATCATATCATTTCATACGCACATTTGGGTGAATTACTAACGCATGATGATTCGCCCGTAACCTAATACTCTTATACCCTTGAAAACAATATTCCACCACGACGTCGTCGGTAGAGCTACACCCTGTATTCCCGTGCATCACATTCCCTGCAATCTCCTCATATCCCGTTTATCCTTTTTTCCAGACCAACGAGGCGAACATACGAGAAAGATTGCATTTCAATAGTTTGTAGCTTGCGGGCCAATTCTTGCGCAACATATTACCCCTAGTCCTACAGCAACACTATTCAATGGAGTCCTTTATCCTGTATATAATACGTTCATCTGTAAGTATATGTTTGAGGAATTTGCAGATACAATCTTTTTCAAAAGAATCCAAAAAGGCATAAATTACTGGAAGCAACAAACAGAACACCGAGATGCCGAGATTATTCCGATTATACGGGGAAAACGAGGAATGATACCGGCTCCAGGACGAGCAGAAAGGAGAAGGAAGGTGTGGTATCTGTCATGTAAGGATTAAGAAGGCGCCGGCTACGAGGATGTGGAATATACTGAAGGCGTTTCAACTTTTCAGTTTTTGTTGGATCTTTTGTTTTGCTCACTGTGCGGGCGTACCGAGTATCCTTTGATGACTTTCTTTTTTTTTTAAATTTGAACAAATTAAATTTATGACAATGGAAAGCGTCAACGTTTATTTGCCACTACCACAGGCTAGAAACGAGCTAATGGTTAGGGATTTATTGCAAATAATTGTTATGAGGTGTTGTGGTAATTTATGTGAGAAGTTGAAGATTTTAGGGAGACAGTTTTCGATAATTTTTCAAAAAAGTCTAAGAGATCATTACCAGGGATTTCAAGGACTCTGGAAAATTAGATAATTAAGGAGTGAGTTGGGATTGTAAATGGAAATGTGTGCGTTTCAGGTATGAACGGTTTGGTTTGTTTCTTAAGTGAGTATATTTGAGTGCAGAACTACCCTATTTACACGTAGCCCGTAATATATACGACTGTGTAAGGAAGCTGACACGGACCCCTGGGGTGGCGCCTATAAGACAATAATATAAAAAGTCAAAGGTGAACGTTCCCCACCAATTTCTTGGTCTACTCTGCTTAGTGGAATAGTAATGGATATTTTCCCACAGAATGTGAGTACCGCTAACCTTCCCACTGTTGAGATAGACACCGCCGAAGTTCCCGTGGTAACTGAAAAGGAGGTCCTCGAAGCTGTCAAAAAAAAATTTGGAAATAAAGCATCTGACTTGGATAGGATCCCTAATAAAACTGTCAAGGCAGCAGTGAAAAAAGCTCCAAGTATGTTTGCCGAGGAGTTCACCACATGCCTTAAAGAAGGACTATTTCCTACACAATTGATGAAGCAAAAATTAATGCTAGTTCCCAAGCCAAACAGCCGATATGACTTCCAAATAATACTGGCAAACTATTCGAGCGAGTAATCTATAACAGATTACTTCCAATTGCCGAAAAAAAAGGTGGTCTTTCTGAGAATCAGTTCGGTTTTCGGAAGGGGAGGCCTACAAAAGATGCAGTTGTCCTGTTGTGCAGTGACCTCATTCGATGTGAAGAACACCTTCAATCCCGCTGGTTGGAGCAAGATATTTAAGTCCTTAATCAACCTAGGCGTGCCGAAGTACCTTGTGCGTTTCGTTGCCGATTTCCTAACCGATAGATGCCTATGCTGCGAATCAGATGAAGGAATTAAATTATACCCAACGACATGCGGAGTTCCACAAGGGTCAGTCCTAGAACGTTATTGCCTCCTTGAAGAATTCCAACTTTATGCAAATGAAGCAGTCTATGACATTAAATCCTGGTTAGAGCATGTTGTTCTCCAGCTCGTAGAACATAAGACGAAAGTAGGACTTATTACTGAGACCAGTAAGAGTACGTCCTTGAAGATCAAAGTTGGAACACAAACAGTTCATTCCAAGCCTGTGCTCAAGTACTTAGGCGTAATGATTGACCAGGGGCGAAACTTCAGATTGTATGTGGAAGGTGCAGCAACCAAGGCATATAATATCGGAGCGCTCATTGCGAGAATGCTACCAAATATAGGTGGCCCAAAGCCGAGCCGTCGACTTCTTATTTCGAAGATGGTCAGTTCGATCCTGTAACCCTAGTATGGGTAGATGCACTGAAAAATACAGCAAATAAGAGAAAGATTGGAGCTGCGTATCGCATAAGTGTACGCCGAACATGCTGCGCTTACACAACAATATCCAATGAAGCAGCTTGTGTGATAGCAGGAATGGTCCCGATTGAGATTCTGGCGAAAGAAAGACAACGACTTTTTGATCGAACTTACCCCACCGAAGAATCTCCTGCTCGCCGGCGACAGTTCTCACGAACTGAAACTGTCGAGGAATGGCAGGAGAAGTGGGACGAGTCAGAAAAAATCCGCTGGACTAACAGAATCATATGGGATATCCGGAAATGGATCGAGCGACTCAACGGCAAAGTAGGTTTCGACCGAATTGAATTCTTGAGCAGACACGAAGGCTAGGATGCAGAACACGTTTCTTTTTTCTTTGCCTAAGATTCGCAGCCCAAAGGGCTGCATTGGAAACTGCAACTGGGGAGCACTTTGCACCCGAAAATAGAATGGAACATATTGTCGTAAACGCGCTGAACTGACGAATCGAGTGGGCACTGACAAGTTTGACAGGTTCCAAAGACTGCGAGAAAATCCGGCGAATATTCAAGACCAGATTTCGTCACGATTTCGTAAAGTATCCATTTCTAAATAGCGATATAATCTGCGAAGGAAACAGATGGCCGTGTAAAAGCAGGATTTGTGATTGTTCCGAGAGTGCGAAATAAGTATAACCGCAATCAAATAGTGTTTTTAATCAAAAGAAACGAACCCGGAACGCATATAACATTGGTGTCAGAAGTGGGATTAAAAACAAAGAAAAAAAGTGACTGTGAGTGACTCTGAACTGTGTGAAAAAAAAAAAAAAACAGAGCAGTGTAAATAGTCGGAAATGCCGCGAGATATTTATTCGCTTAAGGTGAGTGAGCTAAAGGCTGAGCTCGCGAAACGAGGATTGCCGACGCGAGGTAATAAAGCCAGCCTTTTAGCGGAATTAATAGAAGCCCTCACGAACGAAGGATTTGACCCGGATACCTACGAATTCCCGGAAGCGAAAGAATTATCGGATGACTCGGAAACTGAACAATCCCCGAGCAGGCGCCAACCAAAACCGACAAAATAATGGACATGCTGTCAGCTATAACATCGACGATGAATCAACGACTCGAGCAACAAACTGTATCGATAAATTCAATAACATCAGCGATGAATCAACGATTCGAGGAGCAATCAACATCAATAACAGCATCGATAAATCAACGCCTCGAAGAACCAACTGTGTCGATGAATCAACGATTCGAGGAGCAGGCAACAAAGACGACGGTTATTACCGATCAACTGGCGAAAATTGATTCGAGGTTCTGCGAAGTCCGCGAGGAAATCCGGAAAACGGAAGAAGGCCTAAATGACAAAATCGAGAAAGTCGACAAACGAACGTTGCAGCTCAAGGAGGAAGTTGATGATAGAATCAAGGAACTAACCCAGCGGCTCGAGGGAATACAGCAGAATGGTAGCGTGACAATTGAACGAACAGCGGTAAAGAGCCTGAAAGCCCCAATATTCGACGAACAAATTCCATGGGGCGTATACAAAACGCAATTCGAAGCAGCCGCCATTCATAACCACTGGACCGATGAGGAGCGGGCGACCGCGTTGGTATTGGCATTAAAAGGACCAGCTGCCGCTATCCTCCAAACACTTCCTGCAGAGAAACAGAAGCATTATGGTGCTCTTATCACAGCCTTGGAGACTCGATACGGTGACAGCAACCTAATCTCCGTCTATCGATCTCAGCTACGAGGACGAGTGCAGAAGCCTGGTGAAACACTTCAGGAACTTGCCCAGGATATCGAGAGGCTGGCACTTCTTGGCTACCCAGAGAGTCCGGAAAGCCGCACCGTGCAAGGACGCTTTCATCAATGCTTTACGAGACCCCGAGCTGAAACATGCCGTGACGATGGCCGAACAGAGAAATTCTGTCCAACAGGCGCTCTCGTACAGCCTACGCTACCTAGCCAGCAGAGAGGAGTGCAAAACCGCTGCAAAAGTTCGAGAGGTAGCTGAAGAACGGGTTCACGACTGCGAGTGTCGACGAGCCGAAATTTTAAAGGAGTCATCGGCAGCAGGAGCACCAAGATGCTGGAATTGTGGAGAAAAGGGTCACCTAAAACGTGACTGTAAAAAGCCACAACGGGCATACTTCTGCCAACATTGTGCAGCTATGCGCAGACGAACGGCGCACAATTCTGCCTCTCCCGCCTCTCCCGTCGAGGAAGCGGGAAACCAATTTCGTGGGGCAGAAGTTGGCTAATAGAATCTGTGGCCCCGACAACAACACCATCATAATCGCCCGTCTTCACAAAAACGGTCATGACTTGAGCTTAAGCGGATGGATTAACGGCGAATGGCGAGTTATAACTATCGACACTGGCGCAATGAAGTCGATTCTGAGGCCAGACATAGCGAATGTGAGGTTATTTGGATCCAGTAACTACGTGCTTAGAACAGCGACAGGGGAAGCAGTACCAGTACTAGGAGAGGTCAACCGAAAGGTTCAGCTTGGCGACCTGGAATTCAGGCACGATTTCCTAGTGGCGAATATTACTGACGAATGCATCATCGGAATGGATTTCCTCAAAGCGCACGGCTTCTCACTCGACTTCAAAGAGCGACTCCTTAAGTGGCAGAACGTCGAAGTTCCGATAGAAATCACACATATGGAAGTTAAAAGGCTGCGAGTGATCATAGACAGCAATACGACCATTTCACCGTTATCGGAAAATTTAATATCTGCAAAAATAGACGGCTATCCGCAAGGCCACAGGTTCTATCTCGTGGAGCCAACGAAAACGCCAGCCGTCAAAAATCTAATGCTGGCAAGAATACTGATCAAACCACGCGACGACAATGTAATACCGATAAGAGTCCTAAACACATCGGAAAGGCCAGTAGCCATAAAACAGGGTGACGTAATCGGTCTCTGCGAACCAGTGGCAACGATAACGAGGCTGGAATCGAGTGAAATGAAAGCTGAGGTGCCATTGCGACAAGTATCTACTGAGGTTCTGGAACCAAACCGGTTGCCAGCTGAAGAATATCAGAAGGCGGCGAATCTGGTGGACGAGTTTTCTGACGTCTTTGCCGAAAGCAGCGATGATCGCGGAAGGACGAAGCTGGTAACTCATCGAATCAACACTGGAGATTCAAAGCCTATCCGGCAGGCACCTCGTCGACTACCACTCGCTAAGCAACCTGAAGTCGACAAAATGATGGCCGACATGGAAAAACAGGGAATCATTGAGCCATCAAATAGTCCATGGAGGTCACCGGTGGTCTTGGTCAAAAAGAAGGACGGAAGCACTCGATTCTGCGTAGACTATCGGCAACTAAATGATGTCACTAAGAAGGATAACTACCCGCTGCCGCGCATCGATGACATTATGGATACACTTGCAGGATCAGTATGGTTTTCGACTCTGGACCTAATAAGTGGATACTGGCAAGTGGAAATCGAGGAAAGCGATCGAGAAAAGACTGCCTTTTCTGTTGGATCGGGGCTATGGCAGTTTGTGGTGATGCCATTCGGTCTATGCAATGCTCCAGCAACGTTCGAAAGGCTGATGGAATGCGTACTTCGAGGACTCAGCTGGCAAATTTGTCTAGTGTATCTCGACGACATAATCGTGATCGGTCGGAGTTTCGACGAACATCTGAAAAATCTTCGAGAAGTATTCCTAAGGCTACGATCTGCAAACCTAAAACTTAGCCCGAAGAAGTGCACCTTGTTTGCTAAGGAAGTAAAATATCTGGGCCATACAGTTTCTGCCGATGGAATTAAAACCGATCCGGATAAAATCAAGGCAATAAAGAATTGGCCAACACCGAAAGACAAACGTCAGCTACGCAGTTTCCTGGGGCTAGCCACATATTACCGACGATTCGTAAAAGGCTTCGCGCAAATCGCCAAATGTTTACATCAACTGACGGAGAAGCACCGGCCATACAAATGGGACGAGCAATGCCAGAATGCGTTCGATACACTCAAAGCTAAACTGATCGAAGCACCCATGCTGGAATATCCACGACCGGGAGTAACCTTCACCATCGACACCGATGCCAGCAATATCGGGATAGGCGCAGTACTGTCACAGGAAGTGGACGGTGAGGAGAGACCAATTTCATTTTACAGCCGAGTACTGTCAAAGAGTGAAAGGAATTATTGCGTCACCCGCAGGGAATTATTGGCGGTTTTAGAGGCGACCAAACATTACCACAAATACCTGTATGGCCAGAAGTTCATAGTCCGGACCGACCATGGGGCATTACGATGGCTGTTAAATTTTAAAAATCCGGAAGGACAAATTGCCCGATGGATCGAACGATTGCAAGCCTATGACTTTGAAATCGTACATCGGAAAGGTCGCACCCACAGCAATGCTGACGCACTATCGGCCTTGTCCACAGGATTGCAAACATTGTTGGAAGACGGAACACAAGGCGACCGAAATCGAAGTCAACGCGTTAGCGGTAGAACCAGAAATTGGATGGTCTGCGGAAGAAATACGCAAGGCTCAACTGGACGACGAGGACATCGGTTTAATCATTACAGCGAAGGAAAAGAGTCAGCGTCCTGCCTGGGCGGATATATCGGACAAAAGCGCCACGTTGAAGAGCTACTGGGCACAATGGGACTCCCTGCATATGGAAAATGGTGTCCTGAAACGGAAATGGGAATCACCGGACGGTCAGCAACATCGGATGCAGCTACTACTTCCACGTTCCAGGGTAAAGGAAGTACTGGCAGAACTGCACGAAGGCGCAACCGGAGGACATTTAGGTGTGAACAAAACTTTGGCGAAGGTCCGTGAGCGCTTCTACTGGATGCACGCGCGAGAAGACGTTGAAGACTGGTGCCGTAAATGCCATGCATGCGCGTCTGTCAAAGGCCCAAAACACAAACCTCGTGGAAAAATGCAGCTCTACAATGTGGGGGTACCCTTCGAGCGTATCGCCATCGATGTCGCAGGACCATTCCCGGAAACAAATGATGGTAACCGTTACACTTTAGTGATCTCGGACTATTTCAGCAAGTGGCCTGAAGTATACGCAATCCCGAACCAAGAAGCAACCACGATTGCCGAACAGCTGGTGTTCAATTGGATAAGCCGTTACGGGGTCCCGAACGAAATCCATTCGGACCAAGGAAGGAATTTCGAGTCGCAGATATTCAGCGAAATGTGCAACTTGTTGGGAATCCGGAAAACTCGTACGACACCGTTACACCCTCAATCGGACGGCATGGTCGAAAGATTCAACAAGACCCTCAAGGACCATCTTGCCAAGGTCGTTAGCGAGAATCAACGCATTGGGACCGCCATATTCCCATATTCTTGATGGCTTACCGATCAGCAGAACACTCGACAACCGGGGAGTCGCCCGCCACGGTAATTTTTGGAAACAATATTCGGATGCCAGCCGATCTGAAATTCGGAACACCGCCGGGATATTCAGGCATCATGTCGGAGTACGTTAGCGAACTGAAAAACAAATTGAATTATGTACACCACTTGGTAAGGAAACGGTTACGAATTACCAGCGACCGCATGAAGACACGGTACGACAGGCGGGCTAATACCGCAGGTTTCCAGGCTGACGATCTGGTGTGGCTCTACAACCCGAAACGACAAAAAGGTTTATCACCGAAACTACAAGCGGACTGGGAAGGGCCGTACCTGGTGATTACCCGCATCAATGACGTCGTTTATCGTATTCAACGGCACGGAAAACCGAGAGCGAAGATGAAAGTGGTACATATCGACCGTCTGGCACCATATACGGCTAACGACCCAACACATTAGAAGCGGCACCCTTTCGGGGCGAAAGGACTAAAGGGGGGGTAGTGTCGTAAACGCGCTGAACTGACGAATCGAGTGGGCACTGACAAGTTTGACAGGTTCCAAAGACTGCGAGAAAATCCGGCGAATATTCAAGACCAGATTTCGTCACGATTTCGTAAAGTATCCATTTCTAAATAGCGATATAATCTGCGAAGGAAACAGATGGCCAGCAAAGCAAAGAGGATATGGACCGAAGTCGAAAAGGTAATTGCAGCTATCGCTAAGAAGCTTAGGCAGGAAGAAGTCAACCAGAAGAATAAACGCGAGTGAAACATGAATGTTACCCCGAGCCGAAAGAGTGAAAGGAGAAGGAGGTGGTTTTAGTAGGTAAGAGTCGCACATAACTCTGTGGCAGGAGCCTGCGGTAGCTTTTGAAGCTTTCCACCTTCCGTTGACAAAATAAAACAGACAGATAGACAGACTCTCATCAGGCGTGTCCCTTCCTGCAGATAAGCGAATGCGTAGGAATATGCGCATGTACGCATTTGGTGGTGTACGTGCATGGGTATGTTTATGTGCAGTTCGGGTAAATGGGAGAAAAACACCCACTCGTGGACAAAAATGGCTATGAGAAAGACACCCAGAACAAGAAACCAATATAGAAAACGGAAATTGCGAAAAGTTTACGGTGTAGGAACTTGGAACTTCACTCCGGCGACTGTTGGGAGTGGGCAAGCAGGCTCCCAGCCGTTGATATCCCCCGACGGTAGTGCCTCAGTGGTGGATTACTTGGCAAGCGTTGCATCGAACACTACAAGTAGCCTGGAGAGAGAGTACATCACTCTCGAGAACGCCTGTTCAAAAAACACGGAAAGATGCCTCAAAAAACTGGTCATGCATTAGCCCATAGTGGGGTGACTACACCTAGTCGCAGAACTTAGTATTTGGCCCATTTAGAAGAGACTCGACGATCCTGCGATCTCCTCCGAAATAATCGTTGATGAAGGAAGAAAATTAGGCATGTTCCTGGAAGTGCCCAGTGGGAAAACCGTCCGAATTCATTAAGGGCGTTATCCGAATTTATAAAGGGTAAACACAATTTGCACCAGGCCATCAAAAAAATGGTCCGAGCCATTTGTGTACTATACAATAGTGAAGAGAAAAATAAGAAATCAAGCGTCACCCAGGCAACACAAGTGAGGCTTCCTCAGGGTGGTAAGCTTCAAAAGAGAAGTGGAATCCTCGCAGGATACGATAAGGCAAACAGACCTCTCACCAGCAAAGGCGAATTCAAACAGAGTGACCAAAATCGTTGAAACAGCGGCCCGGCTTCAATCGACTCAAGGGAGGTAAAGCCCTAAAAAGTAACCAAGAAAGCATGGACCATTATCACTCCGAAAAAGGATGGCATGACTTATGCTGATATTCTTAGAAAGGTCAAATTCCATCCCGACCTCATGGACCTTGGAGAAAACGTCAGCTGAATCAAACGCTCCAGAAAAGGAAATTTGATGTCTCAGAACGGTTAAAAATTTCCTCCAGGCTTTCGGGGAGCTAGACTTGGTGCTGCAAATACTTGAAGTGTGTTCACTTTTCGTGGGACAGGCTCGTGTGACGTGTGGCCATGAAAAGGTTTGAAGAAGATGCATTCAAAGGGATGCTATTGGTAGACCACAATCCGGATGGCGCGGCTTCAAAAAAAGTAATGTTGGAAGGCATAACGAGAGTATGCGACGTTGTTAAGCCGAAGCGGCGAGTCCTCGCAAAAAGCAGTCAAACTATTGATGGAATGAAGAGATCACGGAGTTGCGGGCTGCATGTTTTCAAGCTACAAGGAACTGCCAACAATCTAGACGAAGACCAGACTTCAACGAGAAATGGCAAGTATATGTAAACTTTCGAGGTAGGCTTAAGCAGGCTATACGGACCAGCAAGCGAGAATGCATGAAAGAATTTTGCGCAAAAGCAAACCAAAGCCCCTGGGGAACAGCGTATGGAGTGGTTACGACGAAGATGAGAGAGCGAACACCACAACTGACCTGCCCGCATCTTTTGCTTGGGACATTGTTGGCCCTCTTCCCCCGGATAAAGGTAGATACCTACACCATACCTGCGGAAACTGAGGAGGAAGTTGCGCAAATTTGTCAGAGAATTGGTGATAACAAAGCTCCCGGTATGGATAGTGCTCCAATAGTGCTCCTAAACTCGCTGTTAACACCCGAACCGACTGGTATTTGAGACATGCATGGTAGAAAGAGTTTTCCCCGACCGGTGGAAGAAGCAAAAACTAGTTTTGCTCCCGAAGCCCAATAAGCACCCAAGACATCCACCATCATACCGCTCCATTTACTTCATCGACTTCCTATCACTGAATATAAAGATGAACTATCCGCGCACGGTTGTTGGCTGCCAACAGAGCCTATTTCCGCTAACAAAAACCGTTTCCCTCGAAACGTCTCACCACAGGGTCAAAGCTCTTACTGTACAAGATTATGATCTTGCCAATCCTCATGTATTCCTCGGAAACCTGGGTTCTTAGCGCGTTCGAGAGAAGATATCCTGCGAAGAATTTTTGGTCCCCTACATGAGGATGGACGATTCCGTAGTCTACATAAAGACGAAATCAATGAGCGATACCATGATCGTCAGGTTGTGAATAAAATCCGGCTCAATAGGTTATGGTGGGCGGGTCATTTAATCCATATGGATGAGGATGATCCAGCCCGCAAGTGAATTCTTCACTAGGTTACGGAAACCATCAGTTTCGCCGGAGTTTGTTTTTTAGAGACCGCTTTTTCTTGGTCCTTCGGATTTTAATTTGTACCCAGAATTTTTCGATTACAGCTTTGACTTATCTCCGCGTACGACAGAATTGCCTTGTTGGGGGTCCTTTTTATTAAATACCTTGATCGAAAGGTTACCGATGTTCGCGCTAGTGGCACATGTTCTCTCCTTCCCGCAATTTTCTTTTTACCCTACGGCACAACTGCTACGTTTTTTTTCCATTTAGGTGTCTGCTGTTTCCTGAATGATGTTCATTCTTTTCAACATTCTTTTGTTTATTGACAGATCGATGCCCGTGCGATTTGTTGTCACCTAAGTCGCCTGGCACACTATTGACAATAGGTTTCGAATTTTCCCTGCGACCTTTGTCTTCCTTATATAACCTATTGTAGAGGGTTGATGACTTGGTGCGCGTTCTCATTGTTCTTGTCCCTGATAAACTTAGGCAGCCCAAGTATTTTAGCTCCAAGCTTCACCAACACCAATTTTTAAGGATCAAGGTTCTGTGTTGCATGAACCTTAGTCGGATTACTTCTTTTAAAACTCTTTTATACTTTGCATTTATTAAGTTTTCCTGGGCTTTATTTTTTCCCGTCTTTGTGGGGAACTAAAAATTGAGGAGTTTCTCCAGGGTAGGTCAATTTCTTGCTCATGTAGTACCTCCTGCAGTCAACTCTCTTTAAACGAAATCACTTTTGTCGGCCGACAATCTTTTTTCAGCGCATGATTCTTCACCTTCGTTATTGGTGTTCCTCATACAGGTTGCCAAGCTATACACTACCGAGGTACTGAGGTCGAGGTATATCTACGGCCACAAACCTGTTTGCACATTCCCTGCACCGCACTTATCTATTCATTTTCGATTTATGTTCTGGGTACCCTTCCCATAACCATTTTGATCTTTCTGCCACCTAAGATTGACCTCAATGGGCTATCTGCAATTCTTCTGTTTCCCAGTTTGTCAGTCTGTCTGTTACACGCGCTTCTCCCTGAAATGGTTGAACTTATTGATATGAAATACTGTGGAAGATTGCATCTGTAAGATTCGATCTTAATGCAACGTGATCGAGAGGTTGACACCCAAACAAATCCACTAAGGCACCATTGCCTTTATCGTGGTGGACGCTCGGAATTTGCGAATTTTGCAGCTGTTTGCACACAGAAATTGAGATAGGTCGAAAGCGTTCAGGAAATGTGAAAAGGAGAGACACGGCATTGGTAACCACCGCTCAAAAATTCTCCTGTTCTCCTCGCATTTTAAAAGTTTGCGATTCAGAGTTTTCAATTGATTTTCTATCGCCAAAGGAGTCCTTTGTTGCCAAGAGAACTTAACTTTGTGGTCAAGAAATTCATAGAACTTTGTCCAATCCATTTTCCTAGGATTCCGTCTTTGTATTACAGGCTGTTCGCCTGTAATAGTTTGACTAAATTGTAAGTAACGCTGATCTGAGAGTGAGACTTCATCTCACGCTCACCAGTTTCTAATCAACTCTAACAACTTTGAAGTGCAGATTGTTAGGTCAATTATTGTTCTAGGCTCCATGGAGGTTGGAGTGCACCTTACATTCGCGCTACCAGCTGAAGTGATAAAATCAAACAGCTCCTCTCCTCTAGGAGTGCATTTGCTATTACCCCAACAAACATGCTGAGCGTTCGCATCACAACCTATTAAAAGTTCAAGTTACACATGAATCATAAGGTAAGTAAGTAGAGGCAACTGCGACGTTTCTCTCTGACTCCTACCGTTAACCTGGTATTGTAAATTGACTGCAACAAGGTCCTGAGAACAGAATTTTCTCAGCACGGTTGCCTTTAATGACATAAGAACGCAGGCCCTCGGTCTCGAGGATCGCTCATTGAAGAAGATCCTAGTTCCCTTGACTGATCCTATACCACAGATTGTGCTAAACCGAATCCATGGTTCTTGAACTAGAAATATATAAGGACAGTCCTGCAACTTTACCAGCCTTGCCGCCAGTAGATAGGAAGAAGCTTTGGCATGTTGCAGGTTAATTTCACTAACTCTTATGTTTGCAGCCATAACTGCAGTCTAATGTGAAAACCGCCGCTAACTGAAAAGTCTGCTGCGTGCAATATGGATCTCACCGGGCTTACCAGCTTGTCCTCACCTTCCATCGAAAGTTACGCCTTCTTGCGTCCGATTTCTCTGTATATCGCCACACTTGGTGGTTCAGCAACGTCCATGTCAATATGCCCAACAAACTTGGCCTTCTTTCGCAGTGCCTTCGATTGTCGTCGGCTAGGAGCCCCCCAGGTTCACGGTGTCCGGGCTGCATGGATCTGTTTTCACATACCGACGTTAGACCAGTTGCGTCCACATTACCAGCTTCCCTTTCTTCCGTTCTTCCGGATACAGGCGGAGGAGAAGGTTCTTACAGGCAAGCCTGTAGTCCCTTCTCCTTTGTGACTAAAGTTTCCTTCTGCCGGGCGTTTCTTGCCCGTATTTTAGAAGAGTGAGGCAACAGTGTCACTGATAGGTCGGCCGTAGGCAGGTTCCCAATTCTTCTCATTAAGGGTGTTGCTATACTATCTTTTTTGGCTGACCACGCGGTAGATACCGGGTGTAGGTTTTCCACTGAAGTGGAGAGCTTCTCTTCCACAGATTTCTCTGTATGTGTTCTTCATGTGTTTTTGGACACCCTTACTTTAGTAGTAAACTACCGGAAGCTCCCCCACCACGGCAAGGTGGTGTCCGAGGGGCAGATCATTTGCTGTAGTAAAAGGCTTCCAAAGTCAGAATTATCGCGGTTGAACTGCAGGACTTACCTTCTTCACGCGGCTCAATTTGTTTTTTATTCTACAGGAAATCGGTGTATTATTACAGTAGCCAGTAGGGTTTTGCCAAACCTGTTCTAGGGCCGATTGACTAGCGAGGGTACTGTATTTAGTTTGCACTGCGATGCCCTTTGGTAAGTGCTTCGAACTCATGACGTTAGACATCAGAAACGCTTTTAAATCAAGGAGCGGGACCTGAAAGTAAAGAAGACCGTTTACAACACCAAAACATGGTAGGGGACGGGCGAATTGGTTGGCTGGATGGAAGTGATCCTTATCGTCATCTTCGAAAATTTTTTTATGTCAATAACTGGATTGGTGACGACGAGGTTGCTTTGGAACCAACACTCCTTGCTATGTGTGACTCATTTCTATGTAGAAGCATTGACCATTCTGTGAATCAGAGGAAACAAAACTTGGCATTTCGATACTTTGGACAGCATTGGAAGAACCAGTATGTGTCATTGCGGGGCTCCGAAAAACGACTAGGAATAAAGCCCTCATGGCGGGAACGGTGGGAAAATTACAAAAAAAACTTAGCTCTGAACTGGGCTTCAAGGTTCCTGCTTAGCTAATTTGCACTAATTGATTGAGAAACAATCCATTTACCGCGTGAGGGTTTTTTTTTCAAAAGTCTTATCAGTGCTCCTATTATTTTGGATGTCATATTCCATTCAAACTGTTTGTCGTAGAAGTTTTTTTGGTTTTGGTCCTTTCTCGAAGGATTCAAATGTTGTCTTTAAAGTTCTTGCTCCTAGTCTACATATATAAAGATGGCACTTATGAACGATATCAGGACTGATGGATAAAATTTGGCTTAATTTGAGAGGTCTTTTGATTCATATGGGTCAAAGTGATCCCCCAACCAGAACCTCAATAGACATTACCCAGCATGCCAGCTAGCTATGATATTTACCTCGGTACAAAATGTGAATGGCTGAAGTTACTTCTTGCAGATGATGATGATGAAGATTCTTCCTGTTCCTATTCTTCGTAAGTTCTTCCAAAGGGTCCGAACCTGCGTTGAAACTTGTTCGGTGCGGTGGAGAGCATGAATGACGTCAAACTTACTTTTAAACTTTCTGAGTGTGTTTTCAAATCTAATGTAGATCAAGATATATATCAAATTACTCGGCCATTTAGATAGCCATTTGTGAAAGACCCTGGTTCATTCCAGTTAGTTCTCAGGAGAAACTAATCGGTCTTAAAACTGCTCCCTGAAATTGGACGTCAGCTTCCATGGTATTGTTCTATAATAAGGGACACTTTTTTATTGGCCTTTCTATCTTGAATTTGGAAGCTCTGAATATTCCCAAGACTTCTATGTACATCACTGGGGCAAGTGATTCACACAGTCATTCGAATTTAACCCCATTAGTGGAATGATGTCAAAGTCCCCAACCAATTGCATCCCAAGAATTAGATTTCTAGTTTTCAAGGGGTTCAATAGACTCAATATCAACACAGCCTGATATCGGCGGTTGAATTAATTGTAATTGATTTGTTCGACCTTCTTCAAATTTATTGAAATGCCTGCAACCATGACATACGCACTTCACGTCAATTACTCATAATTCCTGGCTGCGAAAAGTTCATGGTGAGTCAAGTTGTAGCCGCTGTTTCGGGGCCATTTGAAAATTCATTGAATCGTTTATTTTTACAACAGGTCAGAAATCAATATCCTACCAACCGCCAACATCATCATCGTCAACGGCAGCTCCATCATTAACAATAATTCCATCGACAGCAGCCACTCCATCAATATAAATTCCAATTGAATAGCATTAACATCTTGTCAGGGGGTTTCCCTCTCCTCCCGGACGAGGAGCACCCTCGAGGTTTTCGGTAATATACAAATAATAAAATTGCTTACAACATACTTTCGGGGAAGAGTCGTAACAATGAAGGATCGCGTTGGACAATGAAGATGTTGCGGGGCTGAGGATGCAATTAAAATTCGTTTATGAATCCACTGATAATAGCGGCGCCGGGGGTGCTAAGTGCTGGGTTCTGATATCTACATTGGGCACTAGCCGTCCTCGTACTGGGCCGGGGCGTTACAATTGATTACCAACCAAGCTGTCTTGGGTAACAGCTTGATGGATGATTGAGCATTTCATTCAATACTTTGTGTCTTATTGATGGCGAGTCATTCTACGTTGTTGCGTATTAGGTGAGGGTGTTCACTAGTGGGAAATGTTGTGATGGTTCAGTGAATGTTCCCATAGCATCGACATGGACTATGTACACTCTATGAATATTTCGTGCTATATATTTATAACACTTCTTTCTTGCATTGAGACCGGATAGACCATCTACGTAGTTCTTCAAATAATTGATAAAGATTGAATTTCCAACTTCTTCTCGGAAAGAGGTAGTGCTCGCACTTCAAACCGGCCGTCAACCCCTTGAAAAGTTATGATCCCTAAAAGTAGTTTGATATCATCATGATTAAATTAAAATTTTCAGCCCACCCCCATGGAGGGGGTTAGCATGGGAAGGATATTTAGAAGAAAGATGAAGGTACCCCTTTTCTAGCTCCACTTAGAAAGCCATGTTTTCTGAAAAAGGTTTAATTTTATGGCCTATTCCCGCAGGAAGGAATGAAGGGAGAAGTGGAAGGGCCCTTCCCTCAAACACTCACAGAAATTGCAGTGGTTGCCCTCAATTAAAAAGTTATGGCTTTTCGAATTTCGAGTATTTTTTGATATCATCATTGTAAAGTTGGGTTTGCCAATCATACCCCTGGAGGAGGAGAGGGTAAAAAGACATTTAGGATGAAGGAAAAGACCACTCAACTTTCTATCTAGGGATACTCCTTAAAAAGTTACAATGCCCCGAAAATGGGTTATTTTCCTATCTAAGCTTATTGGTAGGGGGGACGGTCTCTTGCCCTTCCACCCCTCTCACACCCACATGGACCTACCAAATAGCTTATCAATGATATGAAAATGGCTCCTTTTTGGCGCACCATAAATTTTCAATGGGAGTCGATTTCCACAATTCTTCAACGGTGTTAGAAAGAAGAAAACTTGTTCTATCTGCTACGACGCCCTCCCCCCCCAACTGCCGACTGCTGCGATTTTTTTAACGGAGTGTGAAAAAGGAGATCTCCCGTTTTCCTTTCATAGTGTCAGGATGTTCTCCGCTTATAAGTCTAACTATGTTGGACTTAAGACACTTGCAACGTTATCGCTCTTTTGTCTTAAGATGGCTAAGTTTGCTGTAAAAACTTAAGACACTATTTCTACTAACATGGCAAGATTACTCAAAATTCCTAAATACTCCATTATTGATAGCGAGTAACACACGATGACAGCATAATTAAAAATTTCAAATCATCATAACCACAGTTTCAGTAAGATTACTGAAGAGAGTAAGTAAGTAAGATTACTGAGCGAAAGTCAAATAAAGTTGAACATAGTTCTCTTGGTACATTCCTATACAGTGGGCGAAACTTTAAGACGATTTAAGTCGAAAATAGTTAGGGCTTATCTGTTACAACAACTATGTTCCCAACCCCCAGGAATTTAAGTCTGACTCCGGGCAATGCTCTCCTATTCTAAGATGCCTACGATTGTCTTAATTCTACTTGAAAATTTGTGATTATTTCTTCTTCTTGCTAGAAATCATGCAACCCGCAAATCTGCTATTTTGTGTTCTACCAACGACTACCTCAGGACGCGTTCTTACAAGGGGAATGTTAATTTCCCATAGAACCTGGAAGATTTCCATCCAACGATTGAGCTCTTTCTTCTTCGCAACTAAAAGAATCAGGGCTTTAAGCGCAACATTCTCCATCTCTCTCATCACTTGCTCAGAGCGCTTACAATACATGACCTTACCAAGGATGTCAACCCAGCCCTCCGTGCCGTAGGTCAGGACGGACTGCATTGCAATGATAAGAAGATGTCTCCTGGTCGGTCCTGGTTCACTAACGTTTGCCAAAAGACCAAAACTCCAGTTGCAGCTTTCGCTCCCGCTTTGATTTGTTCGAAAAACCTTACCTTTGAGACGCGCGTCAAACCAAGGTTCTTGACTATTGGTTTTGAGTCTGTCAATTTGCCGAGTCTGCTTAACGCCTGGAATGCATCCGGCAACAAGTGTCACATTATTATCTACCGGCGGGGACAGGTGAGACTCTTTTGTCATGCCGAATTTTAGCAAAATATGGTACGAAACGTTCCGGAGATCTGACCCTATCATGGATCCCTGTGAAATCCCCGAAGTGATCTCCGGGTTTAGGGAATAATGTCCGTACAATGCTGGCCATTTTTGCGGCATACGGCGGTTTCCGCAGAACGACGTTATTTAGGGTAAACAGCTTGTAACTAATTGCGTAGAGAGCCCTGTTTGCTGCATCGTGTGGGACCAACCAGTAGCGTGTTCTGCGCCACGGAGTCTCCTTTTAGCTCACCTGTACTCTGTGGAGCAGGCCCTCCCGCATTTTAAACGTTGTGCAAAATGACGGAGCTTATGGCACTCCTTTGCAGGTCGGTAGCTTCTGACGTCCAATAATATGTAGAAAATTAGCTGGTTAAGTTAAGCCTAGGAATGGAGCCCTCGCAATTCCCGGCTAAGAAGTTCATAGCTCAATTTACATCGACTGAAGCGCCACCCCCGCCCGAAGTAGTCCAGCGCGACTCCACCAGCTACAAGAGCTTGGGTGATTCTCCTGCTCTTCACCTTCGCGACGTTCTACGCACAGAAGGTTTATTTGAAAGCGATGTATACATGGTCGTTTGACACTTGTTCGCCGACAACATAAGTAATTTGCACGCGTCTTCCAGGGCATCAAGCCTGGTCCGGTATTGTTTCATTGTCGCTGAAAATGTTATCTCTAAATTCCTAATCTAAACAAAGACATGCCTTTGGGTTTGGTCAACAACCCGGTATCGGGTACCATCCCGAACCGGACTGTTCTTAGATAAATGATATAAAGATTAGCTTATTATCTTTTACTTTCACAGTGAACTACGCTAATAAATCCTCAAAGGTTCCACTCCAGTGCGTGGTGTTGTGTTAGATACGGATCACATTCTAGCCTTTTCCTATCCGTCATGGAAGACGACACTATACCGGGTTTACCACTTCCACCAGTCGTGATCCCTGTAGAGAACATAACTTTCCTTTTCAATCACTTTGCGACCTTTGGCCGCTTGTGTGGAATGCTGACCCTCCCGTTAGATCCCGGCAGCTTATAGATGTGTGCCCATAGTCTAAGCACTCGCATTGGTACACTACATACTAACCAACAAATTCTAATTTTGATGATATTAAACATTTTCTTCGATTAACAGGTCAGTTTCTGTCCTCGAGAATTCGTAGTGGAGATACCTATCCGGTCATTGCTTACCTCTGGTCATTCAAGCTAGATAGGCTTATCTTCTTTATAAGGGAGTTAAGATAACGGGTTTTGAGGGAGCGTGTAGGCTCTCTCCTTAGTAACCCCTTAGCCGTCTTACAAAGGGTACCCTTTTCTATTGACATTAGATCTAGTTCAACGAGGTGTCCATCAAGCGTTGCTTCCCGTAAGGCCAACATTTCTGCTCAACTGTCTTCGGGTTTGATCTTATAGCGGACCTCGCTGAAAACTTCCGCAAAGATCTTGTCTTTCTACGGTTTAATGAGTAAAGTTGGCAATCTTGTCCTCGTTAGTCTTCTCATATTTTTTGCCTTTGGTGCTTTTCTAATCGTATTCGCCTTGACTTCAGACAGACAGATCTCTAATGACGCGACATGTTGTTTAATCTTGCCCTTCTGTGCCTTTTTCTTATGGCCCGGAGAATACCAGCAGCCAGTCTCCTTCAGGTGTATCTTCTTCTTTTTGTTTTTTCTTTAGTTCGCTCAGCAAACACTATCTGCGGTTTGTTTGTTCCTTACAGTACTTTCAACGGCGGCTTCGCTTTCGTGCGTTTTCCATTGATTTCCGTGTCTGTATGTAGATGGAAATACGGTCCAGGGGTCCTTCTCTGCTTCTCACGTCTTTGCTGACGTTTCCTGTAGAATGGTTCCTCTATGGCTCTAGCAAGGACAGTCAGCTGCGTCTCTACTAGGATCAAATCAAGTTTTAACGATTTCCTCAAGCCCCTTCACCGCAACAGTATCGCTTTGGGGCACCTTACCGGTTGCCACATTACTTTGCGAGATATCCTCTCCATCTGCCTATGTGCATTCCGGTGTCTGGTGAGGTGCTTCAGCCGTTGATGCCTTCTTCCCTGTGCGTTACGGAGAGTAGCAATTCTTTTCCTTTTTCTCCTATTCTCACAGTTTTATTACTTCTATTCTCAGCCGAAATGGTACTAGTGCACCATATGCAAAGGAGCGGGTCAAAATAGTCAGCATCAAGTGTATTCTCGGTCATAAACCACACAGTGGGCGGCCGATGGTGGTTCATTTTTCACCGAGAGGCTTTCTTATGGCTATAGCCGAGGAACTACTACACTCCGGGACGCCAATCCGTTTCGTGGGCGCGCTGAAGCCTCTAAGATCGTCTTGTGCGAATTGAAGACATTTTTACGTACTCCCATATGGTGTAAAGAAATAGGTTAAAGTAATCTTGAAACGCATCAAGGAACACCTCGAAAGCTTGATCGGCAAGAAGCAGGTTAGAATCCGAGTGCAATCCTCTTATATTGACCACATCAAAACCTTTGGACCAGTGTTTGGAGTTTAGATATTCTCACGACTTGTTTTTCATGGACTTTGAGAAAGCTCTCGATAGCGTGATCAAGGAGGAGGAGAGCATCCTTGAGAAGGTAATAGTCCATCAGGGTGACATATGTTCATGCAAAATCTCACCTCCTGTTCCAGGTAGAATTTCTGGTGAATCAAAGTCCAAAGTGTCAATACTATTCCTACTCGGCGATATCCTTTGCCTTGCCTTGCCTTGCCTTGGTGAACAGTTTTTATATCTAGGAGGCGTTGACTATGCGACGATAGCACCGAACTGGATGCATCTCTAAAAATTAACAGCGCTAGATCCGCCTTCGTCTCCTTATCTGAAATTGGCAAATGCCATAATCCCAAAATTAACACGCATCTTCTCTCTGCGGTATTGTATGGGAGTTGTATATGGAAAGTGACTGGCGCTGTTATCTGGAAGTTGTAAGTTTGCATCAATTATTGCTTGTTCGTGCCACCGGGACTTTCTAGCCTAAAAGAATAACAGATTCTCGAAGAAATGTTGATGAGAGGTTGGAATTGGTAGTGGATAGGTCAAACATTGCCAAGCAGAATTGGGAAACCATGCAAAAACAATCAAAGTTAGCGGTAAAGAAGCACTAGACATCTTCCGGTACAGCCTCCTTGATACGTCAAAGACCAAGTGGTTGCAAGGATATCCTAGACATTCCACACAGCTTGCGGATCAATATTAATAGGTGGACACCCTTAGCCACAAATCCTCCATGTATGTAACTAACAAATTCATTGCGACATACTGAACATAGTCTTGCAATTACAATCCGTCTGGTTTTAGATGTTCCAAAAATTAGTCACATTAATGACCCAGTTATAGATTAGTTTAGTGCCTACGATTCATACTTGAGGCCGTACGGTTGTTAGGTATATGGAGATTGGGCTACCCTAGTTCCAGTTCCAGTCAGCACCCAGTCCATTCAGTCAGCCAACACCCAGTTGACGCCAGATTGGGCCAAATGAAGGGCAACTTGCTCCCTCATTTTTTGACCACCGAACCCTCTTTTGACGTTAATTTGTCAAAAATCAGGAGGGGACAAAGTCAGCTTACGGTTTCGTACCAGAGCAGAAGCAACTTATCCGACGCTGTCTCACCTTTGTCCTGGGAGCACCTTGGCCGAGCGGTTCGGCCTCTACCCTGGTACGAAACCGTAAGCTGAATTCGTCGCCTCCTGATTTTTGACAAGTTGGGTGTCAAGCTTAATAGGACGGGTCCGGGCAACAAAAAAAATAAGGGGGCAGGTTGCTCTCCATTTGGTCTGGTTCGGCATCCAGTCAGTGCGGACTTAGGATCCATTAATCCCTAAACAAAAATGTCTAGCTCTGGCTAAGTGTTAATATGCATATGTGGTGGTCTGATAAAGATAGATAGAGAGTGTCAAATTCAATATTTGACTTGGATCACTAATTCCTAACACATAAATGGGTTGGGTAATCCCCGTGGGACCGGATGGCTTAGTGGTTAGAGTGCTAGGCGGTCGCAGCGGAGGGCAGTGGTTCAAATTTAACTGGTGGCACAGGGAGTCAAATGAGGGTAATAATCATAGCCGGGCACAATGCTAACCACATTGCATCTTAAGATGTACGGAAGACCGTCGTCTTGAATGAAGTCCTCTTATACGCTTCAGGGCCCAGATCTTACTAGATTGTCGTGTCAACCATTTTTATTATTATCCCTGCGTTTCCTTAAGGGTGACACGCAGAGTTCGAGTCCGTGGATAGACCCTTTCTAAAACCGCGATTCTAGGAAGCTGTAAACATAGGTTCACATGAGGTGCGAAATAAGGGGCCTGATTATTGAGGGATATTAGGCATTCATATATTTGGCATTCAAGTGGACGAATGCCTTTTATTGCGTTTGCCAAAAGAACCATCTCTCAACCTTTTTTAAAAAGTTGCTTGGTATTTTCTGGAAGTGAACATATCTTTCCCACTAGTACCAATCCATTTTGTACAATTGCAAAACCTACTCACTAAAATATTAATTCGATATTTTATATCAGCTACAGATAATGGCCCTTCGGGACGATAAAAGCAACACAATGGCCGCATAACGAGGGTTTCAAATAATTGACGAGCCAACAGACAGAGCACCCAAATAAATACCCGCTAAATTGGCAATTATGTCTTTCTAATTAATATCGGAAGGTAATTTATCATTCGTGACATTTTAATTTTCCATTACTTTTGCATCCATTTTTTTTGAGGTTGATACCTCCCCGCAGAAAAGCAATAATCTGACGGGTTGGATGGGTAAAAAATGCAAATATGATTTATGATTCAAAAGGATTTCATGGGCATTAATCGCTTTAAATGTGAAAGGACTAAAACAAACATCAAGAATTCGATCCAGAAAACCACTGAAAAGGAATAAAAGGACACTTTCTTCGGCATCTCTTGGGTTTTGTAAAATTGCCTGGCGTCGTGTTTTAAGGGATGAATTCTGATGTGCTTCAGCAGAACTGGCTCATAAAATATTGATCTCCAATTTTGGGGTGAGTTGCAAGCATAAAATTCTAATTAAGGCCACCCAACATCCACTTATGTAATGGAAAGTCATGCGTGCTTTGTGAGAGTCCTTGCAGGGATAACAGATTTCAAGCTACATAAAATAGGGATTTATGTAATTTTCCATGTAAAACAAAATGCTGCGTAAAAAAAATTACGATGTCGGATTATTTGTGCTGATTTTGTACTGGAAAAAGCATGGCCAGGATACGAGTTGGTTACACAAAATGGAAAGCTTGATTTGCCTGGAAGCAGTTTTCACTTGCAAATGGATTTACGTCAGACATTGTTCCATTATTGGGGGTCATGTTCTAATCAAGTGAGCTGAATTTGCGATAAGCGTGATTAGCAGCCAATTTGATGTAACGTCAAAATCGCATGTAATTCTGATAGTTTCCCTTCAGCAATCACGATTTGTATGCGATTAGTGCCGCATTAAGGGTGTAGTTGTTAATGAAATGTGCTTGCATCTGAAAGAGCAATTGACAAGATACAATTAAATGGGAAGTTTGATATTTGACCGAAAATTAGGCAGATAAGATATGCAAATAAAATCAAGTCACTAATGTCCTTTGTATGGTTGTCTGAAATAGAGTCGATTAGTTTCTAATAGTGTAGTTTGGGTAAACTAGGGATTGAACAGATCACTGAAGCAACCAGGCTGAACAAGGCTGTACCCAAAGACGGGGAAATATCCTCTATCTGCTTGAAAAAGGAAGAAAATGAGGAGGATAGGGTACACCTGCTTCTCAGAACTCATTTCCCGGGGTCCTACCCCTCGGTGGCAGGCGACAACAGTTTGCCTGACACCCCAACAACGAATAAAAGGGGAAGGAAGGAGAGCTGGAAACTAGCAAAAGAGGTATGCTCAGAAGCTAGGCTAAGATGGGCAGTGGGAACTTTTAAACCACTGAAATCTCCCGAAGTAGATGGCATTTTCCCAGCACTTATCCAGAGAGGCATAGGAATTATCTTAGAGTCTCTTCTGAGGGTGGTCAGGGGGGCATAGCACTGGGATACATACCAAGGGCATGGAACGGGCAAAAATGGTCTTTATTTCGAAAGCGGGTAAAAAGGATCCTTTTCACCCTAAATCTTTCAGACCAATTTGCCTAACATCGTTCGTACTCAAAACGGTGGAGAAGGTCATAGACAACTATATTAGAACTAACGTTCTAAAGCGTAATCCCCTACATCATTGTCAAGACACTTACCGGACAGGACGGTCAACTGAAACTGCTCTGTATTAGCTGACAGGGGTACGTTTTCGGGTATCGAAGGAGCATTCGATAACACATCGCACACAGAGATACAGGATTCCCTGAGCCGCAAAGAAGTGGGAAACACCCTGGCACTCTGGCTGGGCAAAATGCTAGAAGGCAGGCAAATAGAGGTACCGACAGGTACAAATTCTATTATCATGAACACCACTCAAGGCTGTCCACAGGGTGGAGTACTATCGCCGGTGATGTGGAGTATGGTAGTGGATGAACTGCTGGACGTGTTAACAAATACTGGAATACAAGTCCAGGGCTACGCGGACGACATTGTTTTAATCTGTAGGGGCAAATATGAAGATACCCTATGTGATAGAATCCAAACTGGACTAAGGGTTACTAGTGCCTGGTGCAGGAAGGTGGTACTGCGGATCAACCCAACCAAAACCCCCAGAGTACCATTCACTAGGAGGCGTAAGCTTGATCACCTGAGAGCCATAAGATTACATGATATGGAGGTGAAACGAGAAACTGAGGTCAAATATTTGGGAATTACGCTAGACCAAAAATTACTCTGGAAGACACATGTCGGAAACACTTGTCGGAAAGCCACGGGGGCTCTGATGACTTGCAGATCCATAGCAGAAAAAAAATAGGGTTGCATCCCGAAGATACCACTTTGGATATATACTGCAATAGTAAGGCCAATGATTACCTATGGAGTGATAATCTGGGCAGAAAGAACCGAACTCAGCACACAAGCCAGGGAATTACATAAGCTCCAAAGGCTGGCTTGCGTGTGTATCAGTGGGGCAATGAGGACATGCCCAACGGCATCCC
The DNA here is from genome assembly GCF_905115235.1 of Hermetia illucens. NCBI lineage: Eukaryota > Metazoa > Arthropoda > Insecta > Diptera > Stratiomyidae > Hermetia > Hermetia illucens. Next base: position 11,773,962 of record NC_051852.1, read on the forward strand.
TGGAGGTCCTTCTGGGGTTAACCCCTCTCCATCTGCACATACAGATGCAGGCAAGGAGATCAATATTCAGGAGGCGGGGAGCTGCCTAAATCAAAGGAAGATTGATATTCTTTCTAGGCGGTATCCCAAATTACTGATACCAAGGGATAACATGACAACGAAGTTTCACTTCGATAAGAAGTTTGAAACACGTTGGAGTAACAAGGCAAACTGGGAGAGCGTGGCTGTGACATACCGTTTAAACCAGCAACTGATTACTTGGTAGTGGAGCGGGTGCCGGTGTCATTGGTCTAAGGAAAATGTACTTTGAGCCAATGGGCAGGTACACTAGCACATTCCAGGCGGAAATATATGCCATAGACAAATGTGCTTCCTTTAATCTGCAAAGCAATTACGTTGGTCAGACATAGCTATTCTCACCGATAGCCAAGCAGCGATCAAGGCACTTAGGTCCAACCAGGTGAACTCCAAACTGGTATGGGAATGCCTTGGGAGACTGAATACTCTGACTGGATACGCTGGGTTCCAGGCCATGCTGGGTTAGAAGGCAACGAGGCAGCGGACGAACTAGCCAAGAAGGGAGCAGGGATGCCTTTACACGGGCCAGAACCCTTCTGTGAAATCGGAAACGGTTTCATGGCTATGAATCTAAAAAGTGAAGAGAAACGGTTGAGGGAACTATACTGGGCGGGCCTACCAGGGATGGAGCAGTCCAGTGTGCTTATTGGGGATACGAACCCATGCGCACAAAGGATTGCTTAAACCTCACCAAAAAGAACCTCCAAATCATAGTGGGAATTCTCACTGGTCATTGTCGGCTGAACTATCACCTAGGGAAGCTAGGGATATCTACGGGCACTGCCTGCAGGTTTTGTGAGGAGTATGATGAAACCTCTATACACGTCCTGGGACAGTGTCCGGTACTTTTGCAAAGTAGGTCGAGACATCTGGGAGAACACTTAATACCAGATGCAAAGCTGAAAGGTCTGGAAGTGGGGAACATACTAAAGTTCCTAACGGTTACAGGCCTGCTTGAGATACTATGATCAATAGGTACACTATAACCAGTAAAAGGAGCACAATAGTTCTTCAAGGATGCGTTGCGACTTTCCCTTAACATAATAATAATAATTGGGTAAACTAATAACTAAGGCATTATATGTGGTAAATAAGATGACAATAATTAAGAAACTCCAGACGTGTCCAGAATCCAACATATGCAAGGAACCAACGGAGTTTTTCAGATCTCTCAACGAATCCCAACAGAGCATCAAACAGTACAGTTTTCGGTAACGGAAGCGAAAGAATTCTGGGGTAGACTTTGGAGGTTACGCGCCATGCATGCTGAGTATGCTGAGTGAATCACTACCGAAGGCACCCGCCATGCAATACGCCTGGGATGAATTTATCGGATGTTATCGAAGGGGAGTTCGATGATGAACAGCTCGAAGAACTGGAGGTGCCCAGAACTTCTGGTACAAAAAGTTCATCAGTGTGGTCGTTTGGCACATAGCATAAATCAGGTCATGAGTCAGCCGGAGGAATTTCCACTGCGGGGATTACCTACCTTATCCTTAAGATGGACACTGTGCAGAACCCCCCAGACACAAGATCGATTACTTGCTTACCAACCCTCTGCAAATTCATAATGTCCATTATTAGTGTAAGGATCAATGCGCACCTCGACACCAACAAAATTCTGTCCGAAGAGCAGAAGGGCTGCGGAGTTGGGTCAAGGGGTTGCAAAGAGCAACTCATTATCGACTCGGTAGTTGGAGAACAAGCAAATAGAGGCCAAACAAACCTCTTTAGTTGATATATCGACTATGCCAAGGACACCCTACATCTGTATCGTATTGATCCGAAGCTAATAAAGTTTTTGGCGACAGTCATGGAAGGGTGGCACACCATCTTATCAGTGTGCATCTGAGGGTGCTTATACCTCAGCGTCCATCCGTGCACCGAGGAGCATCTTCCAGAGGGATTTGTTGAGTCCCCTTTGGTTTTTAAATTGTACTGAACCCCCTTTCATGGCTACTGAGTGATGCTACAGGGCATGGTTTTACAATTAAATAAGGCCTACGTGCGAACTGAAACACTTGATGTACTTAGATGACATCAAGTTGTATGCTGGTACTGACGACCATCTTAGAAGTCTGCTGCGAATAGTCGACATGTAGAGCCGTGATATTCGGTTGGAGTTTATATTAGATAAGTGTCGAATCCAAGCCATTCGCAAAGGTCATCACGAGCCGCAAGTCGGACATAGCATTGCTGACCTCCACATCGAAACTATAACCGAGACAGACTTCTACAAGTACCTAGGAATTCTGTAAAGAATCGATGCTCGAGTTGGTTGTCTGAAGGATGCTCTGCTGTCCGAATTCCTACTTCGTTAATGCTGAAATCGCATCTCTCGGGGAAGAATAAAATAAGCGTATTGGAATGTATTCGCAATCCCTTCACTGGCTTAAGCATTCGGAATATTGCCATGGACGAAGACCGATCTGGAAAACGTCCAGCGGCAGACTACTATGTACAAATTCCGAATACATCATCCAAACTTTGCCATGTTGCGGAAATTTTTGGACGGATTCTCCCATTGACCTATCAACGGCCACTACCACCACTAATTTAAGTAGGTAGGATTGTCCGAGCCTAAATGCTTAGCACTTAGTGCTAGTATTAGGTAAAATCCGGCACCTGTCGAGATTGTAACAACACGGAACTTCACCGTAGCCGGTCTCTAACCCGGTTATGAAGGAAGGAGGCCACCGCATCGTCTGAGGGGTAGGTGAGGCAATGCTGGTACTTTTTAGTGTTGCAAATTATTCACTGATGGGGCTATCACCTGGTGAGGAGACGGGGCAACATAAGATCCGGGATTTGTCTGACTTGGTGACTGGCTTCCATAATGGACACCACCGCGTCTCAACCACTGAACCGTTGGCGGCTCAACGTCTAAACACCACGATGACCTGGAGCATGATGCCGCTTGCTATAACTGTTTTGCCATTTCAGCAGGTTCGCGTAGGCATCGAATGAAGTGGACTGAGGAAATGAATATCTTTATTATTCGCTCCAACTGCGAAGTAACAACAGCAGAGGTAGTTATAACAACTTACCGACCTTTATTGCACCAAAGATTTGTCGAGCATTTCCCGCAAAACGCGCGGGGATGTAATGTGGGTTCTGCTTTATTAGTGACAGCGATACTATCCAGTCAGTCTTCAGGGATCGGGATCGACTTTAGATCATCGTGGAAAATGGATACTAAGAGTCAGCGGGGGCAATAACACCGCGGACATAGTTTCAGTACTCGCCGAAGCACTTTTCTTCAACACCCCCTTGAAGTCACCGCAGAGGCAGGGGTGTGGTTGACATTGCGGCATAAAATCACTGCTACGGACAAGCGGGCATAAAATCACTGCTACGGACAAGCGCCTTGCATTCAGCTATTTTTAAGGCAGATTGCGGATTCACTCTACTTACTAAAAAGGATCGATTTTCCAATTCACTCTGTGGTGTGAAGCCCAACCAAGATCAGATCTGTCAATTGAAGCCGAAGGCAATGCATGGAAAATACTTGAATTGCCTCCGGTAGCCATTTGTAGATCTGCATTTATCGAACAGATAGCTGTGTACTGGGGAACTCTTTGCTGAAACGAAGGTACTTATTTGTGCTTTCAGGATGGCGCGGTCGTCACCCGGGCTTTTAAAAAACTTGTAATGAAAGACCGGGTGGAAAACAACCAATGCAGGGAGCACTTCGGCGGTAGAGATGCTGGACGATCTTACCATGTACAGCCATCATGACGTATGTAAACCAATCCATCAAAATCTTTCATGCGTCGGCTAATCATGGGAATATTTTATTTATTTTGAGGTAGGTTAGTTTCTGAGAATGGGCCCTTAACTTAGGTTATCTCTAGCGCTCCAACATTTTACAACTGAGTTAATGAGGATTCGCCCCAAAAGAGAGTATCATTTCTACTATGGGTACTATGCTCTATGCAGATATGCTAAGAAAGGTGAAAGCTGACTCTGAGGGAGGGGAAATGTGAGTAGGATCCTGAGGATCTTATGCTGGCAATGAAAGTCTCTGTTTGCCATTAACCAACTTGGCGATTTATATGGCACAAAGGGTCGGTATTCTCTTTTTAGTCAAGATGACTTCTTCGATTTTTTCCAGTCCATCCTGACACCATGAACAGTCGTCCATGGATAATATGCCAAATCTGTTTTACGCCTTTTCGACAGTGCTTTCGGCAGCAAGTACCATATCATCCGCATAACTGGCCAGACGCCACTCTTCTGGCATTTTGAGTATTAGCAAATAATCGTAACAAGCGTTTAAAAGGTCCAGTTCTAGGATTGATCTCTTGGCTACCTCTGATGTTATTTCCATGCTCCTCACGCTGTCCAGTATCTGGCGACCCGTCCGTTGAATGCAGTTTCCTAGTGTACTTGCCCATCTTGGAAGGTTGAATGTATTTCAACCTTTACAATGAACTGTGCTGTCAAATTTTAAGAGGTTGCATTTCGGTGTATTTTAATTTACAGGATGTGAATCAGGTATATCATCTTCCGGCTTTTTCTAGTTCGCCCCACGGCATCTTCACCAAGGCCCCTGCAGAGAAAGCAATTCTTCTCACTTTTGAAAGTTTTCCCTTTTGTGAAATACCTGATCTGAGAAGAGGTACCGGCGTTCGTACCTTACATACTACCCGACGAATTCTGATTTTTTTGCTGCTGAGGAATATTCCTCACGTATGACTCGGCCACAAACACCACAACGAGTTTTTGGCCTCGGAAATTCATTCATTCATTCATTCCTTGTCCGAACATTGATTAATTTACGCTTCATGGCCTCTTCGACTTTTGCTGTGTGACAGTCGACCTCGAATTTGCTGGGAGAACTTAGGATTTAGACTTTAAACTGGAGCCTTCTCTTGCAGTAGTCCCTTGACCGTCTCGCAGAACGTACTCTTCTTTGTTGTTCTCTGACCTAATTTAACGAGGACTCAGTCTTTTTTTTTATTTTTTGTATGGAGGGCACTTCCGCTCCATTATCCTCGAGGTTGATCATATAGCGGATCCCACTGAGGACTGCCAGAAGGGTCCTGCTTTCAGTCGATTTAATGAGTTGAGTTGGCGTCCTCCTTAGTTCTCTAGCCTTTTCCTTTAGTGCTCCCCTAGTCGTATTGGCTTTAAATTTGGGGAGACTGTTTTCCAACAGGGTAGCTAGTTGTTTTGTCCTTGTCCTTGTCTTTTGTTGAGTCCCGTAAACTACCTGAATGATATCTCCTTTAGAGGCGTTGGACTAGTAGCGTGACATGTTTTGATTACATTCGAAACGAAGATATCCGCGATCAATATGGGGTAGTATCGATCGTGGAAAAATTGTCTAAGACGTGTTCGATGGTATGGTCACGTAATTCGCGCTATGATTGGTCTGAACATCGAACTCGATGATAAGCGGGAGGGAGGACTTCGAAGCCGATGGTAAGGGGGTTTGAAAACCTCGCGATTGCTTCCAAAATGGCGAAACCGATCATGACGAGCCGACCCTGCTTGTAAATGGGACAAAGGCCAAAGAAAAAGAAACAAAATTGGACTTTGCAGCGGAATATTGCTGGCCCGTATAGCAATTACAATGTTTTCAGGGTCCAGTTGTTTCTGCTTCTCGCTCGTCTTTTGTTGCAGACTATGCCTGTCTGTAGAAGAAACTCGGTTAAGGATGATGATGATGATGATGATGCTTGTCTAGAAAAAGGTAGCAAACTGCATGCGTTTCACAACTGCCGCGTATTTCCTGATAAGCTTTTCCCCCTCCGTCTCCTGGAAGGAAAATTCGCTGTGCTCGCACTCAGTGATTTTTTTAGAGCTTTCTTCCGGAACCGGAGCACTGAAGGGTACTGGAGTTGCCATCATTGCACCTGCAGATGCTTCAATATGCTAGTGCGCTTGTTTCTAGCCGTACGCATTTTCGTGTTGCACCCAAATACAGTCAATTTATTCTCCATCTCTACTGTCTCTTCAATTTTATTATTTTCAAGCTCCATGGAAGTGATACCAGCCCATTTTTTGGAAGGGAACGGGTCGCAATAGCAAGGAATAGGCTTATCCTCGGAGACAAAGTCCATATTCCAGTTCTCTTAGCTCTGATCTACGTTAAATTGATTCTGAAATGCACGTTTGCTAGGAGCTACGACCAGGGTCCTAAAGGGGCTGGTTTCTGATATACTCTACAGTTAAGTCCTTGGCAGAGCTAGGTTTACATAAACCCATAGGGAGCTGTCTACGGTTCCGGGGACTTCTTGTAGGTCTCGAAGTATACCGGTCATTTGCTTTTCATTATTAGCGACTCAACTTTCTCAGGGCTGCTACCTAGGACAGGAGGGGGGGGGGGGGGAAGGGGTCACAACTGCTTGGTCAGGGTCCTCGCCGACGCTATTTCCATATCGCCAGCAGCTTATTAAAGGTAGCAGATGGCTTCGGCAGTCTTGCGAAACCATGGTACCTAGAAACTTGCTCTCTATGTTCTTCCACGATTGGCTTAATTTTTGGGTATCCATCCTACATTCATTTTGATCAACGGGAATGCATTTCGTTCTCATGACCCGAATTGAATCTGGGGTTCCGTACTGTGCCTGTTGAGATGGATCCTTATTCGCATTGATAGATGGATTGGATTTCGCTTTAAAACTAACCTTGTATCTGAATCCACTGTAAAAATGAAACTAAGGTAGCAGATGACATGCTGCTATTTGGACTCCTTCTGGCGCTGCTCTATCTTTGATGCTCCCATTTGGAACTGAAGTAGCCCCCGATGGTGAAGATGGGAAAACAAGTAGAGGATTTCGCAACAGAGCTGTCATGATGATCCATCGGAGTCGTTAGCACTGTTAGACTATTTTTACCTTTGTCTGCTGAAAAAAGTTGTCTCTCATGGTTGATAGTAGGCAACTTTAGGAAGCTCCCTAAACCCCTCCAGGCGTCCAGTTGATTGTATCTAATTCCACCATGAGCTGTATTATTTTGGAAATAAGCCTGGAAGTATTCTCATCATAACGATATCGGCTATGAGGACGAAAATTCCTGTTTGGATGTATTCAGACCTAGGCGACAATGTCCCCCTATTCACGTCTGCATCAAAAGGGTCTTCGAAGCCTGAATGCGCTCCTATCGATAGGGGGTGTTTCGCATTCCTCCGTTTTGCAAAACAGCTCCATTGAGATGGTGATTATAAATCAGTAGGAACTCTACAAATTGAATTAGTCTCAATTGCTGCAGCTTTTCCGTATCGTGCGAACACACAGGCGTATTGGCAATCCTTATCTCCATTTCACATATCTAGTTTCTGGGTATCAATAATCAAATGGATACGGTTAGCTGCCCCCTAGTCAATTCACTGCTATTATTGTTTACGAGTGAGTCAAGTGTGAAGGATGATTTGGCCTTACACGTTTCCTGTGCTGATACTGCTGTCGACCACCAGCTATTCCACCTCAAAGGATATCGACGATTCCTTCGGACCACAGGAAGCAGCCAACCATCAATTTCCGTATATGGTAATTGGAGAGCTTTTCGACGAACAGCATTTAATGAATTCTATTATCCTAAATCGGATTGGTAGGTATCCCTACGAAGGACGGAGCATGAGGTGATGCTACACAAGGAAATCCATATTTGTGCGGGCGCCCTAATCAGTGAAACGATAGTTGTAACTGCAGCTCATTGTATCTTCGATATGTTGTAAGTGAATTGGATAACTGCGACTATGATAGGGAGTTTCCGATTTGTTGAGCACATTTGTATGATGAAACGTTTCAGTGGCAATTATGTGGGAAATGAGAATACCTTCATGGTGGTCGCTGGGAGTTCGTATATTAACGCAACCGTGTCGAACACTGTTCGAAGGTTGGTTAGTAAAATCTTCGTGTATCCTGCGTATATCTCCGCGACAAGGGAGGCTGATATAGCAGCTTTGATACTGCGTAGGGAGCTGCATGCTGACTCTTCGAATGTGAGGATAGTTGACCTTGCCACTTCTCGACTGGAAGCTGGAAGCAAGTGCTATGTCCTGGGCTGGAATAACTACTTTGTAACAGTAAGTGATTTTCTTTTTCATTGATCCTATGAATCAGGAATTTGGACTTCGTATTCTTCCTTGAATTTAGAGTCCGAAGTCCTAGTTCTACTCCCCAAGTTCACCCTCACCCTCTTCCAATGATTTACACTACGAATGGCCTCAATGTTTATTCTCTCATATGTTCCTACTAGATATTGGTATTGCAGATATTTATCTATTACAGAACCTCTCAGCTAATGTGCTGCAGAGCTACGGCGTTCAGCTCCTCTCGGACGATATTTGCCAGAGATACAACAAGGGACGTGGAACATACTTGCCCGGAAAACAGCTTTGTACATGTAAGGACCCTTAATAGACCATTTGTACTTAGTGGAAGCGATGTTTGATTGCCCCAATTCACTGTTACTAAAATGTTTCAACAAAATGACCCAACAGGCCCCACACTTTCAACCATGAATGGCAAAATCTGCAACAATGCAAATCTATGCCGTGAGCCCGACGATTATGACTATAGTGGGGAGGTATCAATGGGTCATCCTCCCCCTGGCGGTGGCCCTCCCCAGGCACCACCATCACTCCCTAAATTATCATCCCTGGAAGTTGTACATCCACGCGTATATCCGGATTCGGGAGATCCCGGCGGAATTTTGGTATGCAACAATAAAATCGCCGGATTGCTAGCCTACAGTTATAAGTGCATCGATTTAACGAATAGTCCGCAAATTTTCACGGAAATCAGGGAATACGTTGATTTTTTGCGTGATCCGGAAAATTACCTCCCTGAAATGGCAGGATTGCTCGTGCGCACTGATTCATCGTACGGAGACGGCAGCGTATCGAAGGTGTTTTCCCTTGAATGCATGGCATTTAATATGCTCCTGACAATCGTTTTAATTTTAATTGGCAACATTATTATATTTTAATATCATTTCGTACAGTTCGATGATTACGGAGAGTTTCCAAGGTGTCCGCACGCGATTTCAGGCGGGAATAAAATTGAATGTGGGAGATAAAGCAATCCTTTTTCACGGAATCATTATTGAATTCTGATTTTTTTATGGTAAAATAGATATGCGAAATGCAGGGATTCAAGTACGATAAAATATGATGCGGGCCCCGCATAAGTGGAAAGGCTATTTTTAATTTGAATTCTTTCTCATTTCATTCAACTTTCCGGTAACATGCCATAGGCCTTTTAAATCCATTGAAAATTTCAGTAATTAACATTCTTCATGCATATCTTGTATCTTGAATCTGAAATAAAATTAAATAAATATTATGAAAAAATTTTATTTAATAAGTATGCGAATTTTGGTGCACCTTCAATCGTATTTAGTGGAGTTTTCACCTATGTCTTCATCTTGGCCCTCATGCTCTGGGTTCGAATCCTGGTTGCATTATGAAAACTTGTGCTTGTTTTTGAATTTATCTAGCAAAAATGGACTTTTACGTAGACAACACATGTGTTAAGTGTGGTGAAATTGAAACTGGGTCGTAGTGTAAAAACGAAATTGGTGAAAAGCCAGCAAGAGACAGATGTCGTGAGAAGTCGCCAGTGGTAAATATTCAACGTGATTCATTTAGGAAAGGTATTACTGTTGTATGACCTCCGAATGAAAAGGTTGATAATGATTACAGAATAGTGACCCGGCGGAGTTACGAAGTTTTACATAATGATTGAAAACCTCAGCATGATGTGCACCACCCCATTATGGATCAGGTGCGTGCGTACCTTAAAAAAGAAAAGGGGTCAAACACGATTAATGAACGGCCTAACCGGTAAAAACTGCAGCCGTGCAATCAACGATTTGAACGCTTTCATTTACACTCTTTTAGAATCTAGGCGGATTTAAGGGGAGGAGAGGACAGTAAATTTTCCAAATACAGAAGAAGCCTGATAATTCGTATAGTCCAAGGGATGACCGTATAATAATACACTATTCATCATCGTCATCATCATCATCAACCGCGCAACAACCGGTATCCGGTCTAGGCCTGCCTTAATAAGGAACTTCAAACATCCCGCTTTTGCGCCGAGGTCCACCAATTCGATGTCCCTAAAAGTTGTCTGGCGTCCTAGCCTACGCCATCGCTCCATCTCAGGCAGGATCTGCCTCGACTCCTCTTTCTGGCATAGATATTGCCCATATAGGCTATCCAGGCTGGATCATCCTCATCCCTACGGATTAAGTGACCCGCCCACCGTAACCTATTGAGCTGGATTTTATCCACAACCGGACGGTCATGGTATCACTCATAGATTTCGTCGTTATGTAGGTTACGGAATCATCCATCCTCATGTAGGGGGCCAAAAATTCTTAGGAGGATTCTTCTCTCCAACGCGACCACGAATTCGCAACTCTTCTAGCTAAGAAGCCAAGTCTCAGAGGAATACATGAGGACTGGCAAGATCATTATCTCGTACAGTAACAGCTTTGACCCTATGGTGAGACGTTTCTAGCGAAACAGTTTTTGTAAGCTGAAATAGGCTGTGTTGGCTGCCAACAACCGTGCGCGGATTTCATCATCGTAGCTGTTATCGGTTGCGACTTTCGACCCTAGATAGGAGAAATTATCAACGGTCTCAAAGTTGTATTCCCCTATCTTTATTCTTCCCGTTTGACCAGTGCGGTTTGATGTTATTGGTTGGTTGGTTTGCTGACATTGCCACCGCAAGATCTCTCCCGATTGCCGCCTGCTCGATCTGGATGAAGGCAGTTTGTATGCCTCGGGTGGTTCTTCCCATGATGTCGATAACGTCAGCATAGGCCAATAGTTGGGTGGACTTAAAGAGGATTGTATCTCTTGCATTTACCTCAGCATCACAGATCACTTTCTGGAGGGCCAGGTTAAAGAGGACGCATGGTAGGGCATCCCCTTGTCGTAGACCGTTGTTGGTGTCGAATGGTCTTGAGAGTGATCCTGCTGCTTTTATCTGTCCTCGCACATTGGTCAGAGTCAGCCTAGTTAGTCTCATCAATTTCATTGGGATACAGAATTCTCTCATGGCCGTGTACAACTATGCTATCATAGGCGGCTTTAAAGTCGATGAATAGATGGTGCAGCTGATGTCCATTTTCCAACAGATTTTCCATCCATTGCCGCAGAGAGAAAATCTGATCTGTTGCTGATTTGCCTGGAGTGAAGCCTCTTTGGTATGGGCCAATGATGTTCTGGGCATATGGGGCTATCCGGCCTAGCAAGATAGCGGAGAATATCTTATAGATAGTACTCAGCAACGTAATACCTCTGTAATTGCTGCACTGTGTGATATTTGCCTTTTTATGTATGAGACAGATAATGCCTCGCTAGTAATCGTCAGGCATTGATTCGCTGTCGCACACCTTGAGCATAAGTTGATGAACCACTTGGTGTAATTGATCGCCTCCATATTTAACCAATTCGGCTATAATTCCATCGGCTCCTGGCGACTTATGATTTTTTAGCCGATGAATTGCACGGACTGTTTCTCCTAAACTTAGTGGTGGCAGTATTTGTCCGTCGTCTTCAGCTGGTGGGACCTCCAACTCGCCGATGTTTTGGTTGTTCAGTAGTTCATCAAAGTACTCAACCCATCGCTCTAATATGCCCATTCTGTCGGAAATCAGATTTCCCTCTTTGTCTCGGCAGGATGAGCATCAAGGTGTATAAGGCTTCATCCTGCTGACTTGTTGGTAAAACTTCCGCTCCTGGGGTTGTTCCCTGTACTTTTCTAGTTCAAAGACTTGTTGATTCCCCAGGCATCCTTTTTCCGTCTATGAAGTCGCTTCTCCGCCCGATGGAGTTCGTGATAAGTCTCGGGCGTGTCCGCGTTCTTTGAGAATGCAACATTACTCGGTATGCAGTATTCTTCCGTTCCGCAGCTAGCTTACATTTATCGTCAAACCAGCCATTCCGACTTTTTTTATCCACACGAAGTTGGCGTCCTCGCCAACCCTTCTTTCTGGCCTGAAGATGTATTCATGAAGCCATATAAGCGCCCCAATTCGCGGGTAAATTTCAGGGCAACCCCGCCTGCCTCGCCGAGCTATATAACTGGATCCATGTTAACTGTCCGTCTGTTTTATCAAAACGGCAGGGGTTTAGGAACCAAGCTGGGGGCCTTCGATTTATCCGCGCTGGCTCAGCAACACCATGCCATCTGTATCTCCGAAACCTGGCTGGACGATGCCATATTAAACTCCGAGCTCCCCGAAGGGTACTCCACTTTCCGCTGTGGCAGGGACCGGGTTGCTTCTCGTAAGTCCATCAGCGGTGGGGTCCTAATTGCTATAAAAGATACGCTCGCCGCCGAACTCGTCTTCTCCTCCTATGGGTTCCTTTTCATTGTGTTGTTCTTCTTGTCTCCCCGCCCAACTTTCTCCCGTTCATTGTTTCTTGTGTATATTTCCCCAGCGTTAGCCCTTATCACCTGTATGAAGAATTGTTTGACGGCTTGTCTGAACTCCTCACCGTCAGATTCCCTCCCCTCCCTTTCTTCCTTTGTGGAGATTTCAACCTTCCCATGCTCAGCTGGCCTAATCACCCTAGTCTTCCAATTCCTTCCAACAACCTCTCCCATTCTTCCCTCCCACTTTCTTCCTTTATGTACACTTGCTCTGCCCTGAATTTCAATACCACCAAAAACTCCTTGGCCCGCACTCTCGATCTCTTCCTTTCCAACCTCCCCGAGCGCAACCTCTCTTTATTTCCTTGCACATCCTCGTATGTCAAAACAGACGCTCACCACCCCGCGGTTGAATTTGAAGCGGAGCTCCCTCGTTTAAAACCCAAAACCAAGCGTAAACCCACTAAGTTAAACTTCCGCAAAGCCAATTTTGACGGTCTGAATTCAGCTTTAGCGTCTTTCAACTGGGTACATATATTAAGCAATTCATCGTGTGATCTCTCTTAACACTTTTTACAATATCTCTCTCTGATCTCCTCTCCTGTTATACCCCTTCTTCTCCTCCCTGCCTACGTTCGTACCCAACTTAGTTCACAACGGAGATTCTTATTAACATTCGCTTGAAACATACACTGCGGAAGAAATTTCGGGCTTCTAAGAATGTGTCCGGATAGCTGAGTGGTTAGAGCGCAAGGCTGTCGTACGGAAGGTCGCGATTCGAATTTCGCTGGCGGCAGTGGGATTTTGTATCGTGATTTGACATCGGATACCAGTCGACTCAGCTGTGAATGAGTACCTGAGTCAAATCAGGGTAATATTCTCGGGCGAGCGTAATGCTGACCACATTGCCTCCTACAGTGTTCTATAGTGTACCATTACGGTCATGAATGAAGTGCTCTAACACACTTCAAGGCCCTGATCCAATATGGATCGTTGTGCCAAGGATTATTATTATTATTATTATTATAAGAATGACGCCGACCTTGCTCACTTTCAGGCTATACGCTCTACTGTGAAACTAATGGTCAGATACGCGCGTAAAAGTACCTATTGAGCGTCGAAGCTGCCCTTGTCCGCGGTAACTTATAACCCTTTTGGTCTTACGCTCGCAATTCTCGTAATCCAACTCAATCTCTCCCTTCTTCTATCAGCTTCGCTGACTCCACTGCCAACTGCCCACAACAATCCTGCGACCTTCTCCCTCGGACCCTCCACGCTCTACACCTTTCATAGCTACAGATTCCTCCGAATCTCTAGTCATTCCTCTCCTTACTCCTTCCTTGGTTGAGTTCCTCATTGGTAATCTTGACCCCAATGTCGGACCTGGCCCCGGTGGGCTTCCTAATCTCTTCCTCCTTAATTGTAGGAAACACATTTCCCTCCCCCTGTGTATAATCTACAACAAAACCTAGATGAGTATTACTTTCTTCGTCTCTGGAAAGAGGCCCTTATCATTCCTATCCTCAAGAGCGGAGACCCTTCCCTTGCTGTGAACTACCGCCCTATTTCTCTTCTTTCCTCTTGCTCCAAAATCCTACAAAGATACGTCAACGACTGGTTGACCGCGCAATTCGGTCACCTCATTGTCAAAGAACAGCATGGTTTCGTGAAACATAGATCAATGGCTTCAAATCTTCTGGTCTTTACCAACTTTGTTGCTAAATGCTTGAATTCACGACAGGAGGTACATGCTGTTTATGCCGATTTCTCCAAAACCTTTGACACTGTTGACCATTACATTCTCCTTTCTAAACTTTGATTACTAGACTTCCCTCCCTCAGTCATCTCCTGGCTTTACTCCTATCTCTCATACCGTTCCTGCAAAGTCTCTTTTCATGGTCACTCATCTGGTTCCTTCTCTCCTTCCTCTAGTGTTCCCCAAGGCTCTATACTTGGCAACCTATTCTTCCTGTTTTTTACCAATGACCTCCCCTCCATCCTCACCTGTCCGTATTTGCTTTACGCAGACGATCTTAAATTGTTTGCCTCTGTTTCGCCTCCATTGGACTGTGCTCTCTTACAGTCCAACCTTGATAATTTAGCCCGTTGGTATTCGGTCAACAAGCTAACACTGAATGTCAACAAACTGGATGGCCACTGGATGCGCTATTCCCTTAAACCCTCTCCAACATCCTTTTCTATTCTCTCAGTGGACAACCTCTTTCACTACTGACCTCCTTCAAAGACCTCAGGGTAATATTCGACGATAAGCTTCGTTTCAATTTCCACTTCGTTGACATCATCAATAGAGCTTCCATAATGTCTGGTTTTATCCTACGTTCCTCCTCCGACTTTACCTTAATCCAGCCCTCTTTAACACTCTTCAATTCCCTTGTCAGAAACATCCTTGAATATTGCTTTGTAGTCTGGTTCAGCTATCGCATCCGTGACTGCCGCGCTCTTGAAGCTGTACAACGCAAATTCACCCGGACCCTCTTTTATAAAAAGAACCTTCCACGGGGTGATTATCCGTCACGACTCCGCACCCTCAATCTTCCCTCCCTACACCAACGCCGTATCTTCCTTGATATGTGTACTCTTTTCAAACTCTGCAATTGTCTGATGGACTGCTCCGCCGACTCGGATATTACTTCCCGTACCGCCTCGTCTCATAACACATATAGTCTGGACATTTTTGATGTATCCTTCGCAGAGCTCGAGATTTGTTTTCACTCTCCGATCCCGAGGTTTTGGCGGACCTACAATGCCCTACAGCTTGGGTCCTTTGACTCTTTGTCCCTCTCTAGCTCCTCTTTCTGAGGACAATATGTAATAAGAAATTTGCTTTCTGTGTATTGTCCTCATTAAATAAATAAATAAATAAATAAATCTCCTATAACGCTGTTACATCAGCCGTATATTGGGGCAGGGTACCAGCTAGCTGCTCAGCAGCTTCATCTCTGTACAGGGAGCGCACATTCCATGAGAAAATGCGCAAATCGTTATTCCTTTGTCGTTGTGTAATCCGTCCAGTCCGAGGCTCCTATTGTGACTTCGTAACTTCGGTTTTCCGTGTAGGGTTGACAGCCCTATCCAACCCCCAGCCTGCAGGACCAGTTGGTACAATTTGACCCGTTTTTAGGCCCGGGAGACTCGCCTTCATTCGCCTTCAATCGTCTGCAGCTTTTCATCAAGAAAGAGCTTCCAGCGGTAACCACGTGGAGGTGGAGATAGGGTTTGGTAGTAGAGCTGTTGGTGTTGGTTCAGCACACGTTTCCCAGGTTTTATGCTCCATCGTGGGTACCAATACACGTTTCGCTCTGGAACGTATACTACCTTTTGACCAATAATACACTTTTATTAACTTCATTTGAGCTTTATAACAACGGCAAGTTTTTTTAGGCGTAGACACCATGCGCAGTTACTTTCTAAGAACGGATGCCTGAAATAATAGATCAATTTCTCACCTTCGCACTCCTCCCTTTTCCAAAAAATTTAAAAACACTTATATGCTTCGAATAGTACTAATCAGGACCTTTTCTTTGATACCCTACATGGCTATATTCTGTGAAAGAAAAGTTGCACCCATCTTTTACGTGCGTGCGAACCCCTCCCCCTTAAGCAGGGTTGACAGTTTCAGCCTTTCTACCAAATCTCATGCCAATAGGTGTAGCCGTTTCTGGAAAAAGTGCGTACGATGGACCGGGGTTGTGTAAACTTCCAATTTTCTGCGGTTTGGCCAGGGACCCCAAACGGTGGATTTTCCACTATATCTCGCGTTTCCGATGTCACAACGTAGGAAATCTTGCATTCCTTGAATCTGGGTCGCTTCCGCTTTCGAACCCCTCCCGACAGCAATCCGTCCACTTTGCATTTTTCGTCATTTTCGCGCAAATTTTAGATTTTCGGCGATTTTGCCAGGGCCTCCAAACAGTGGATTTTGCACGATATCTCGCGTTTCCGACATGATAGCGTAGAAAATCTTGCATCTCCTGAATATGGATCGCCTCCCCTTTCGAACGAGGTATCACCCGCAGCAACCCACCGACTTTGCTTTTTTCCTCATTTTGACGGCCCGGGGTCGTAGAAATTTTCAATTTTGCCTAGGCCTCCAAACCGTGGATTTACCACGATATCTCGCGTTTCCGATCTCATAGAGCAGAGAATCTTGCATTTGCAGTATCTGGGTCGCCTTGCTTTTCCAATGAGGTATCACCCACAGCAATCCACCGACAGTGCTTTCTTCATTATTTTTACGACCCGAGGGTCGTAGAAATTTTCAATTTTCCCCGGTTTTCCCCGGACCTCCAAACCTCGCGTTTCCGATGTCATAGTGTAGAAAATCTAGCATTTCATGAATATGGGTCCTCTCCCCTTTCAAACGAGGTATCACCCACAGCAATGGGTCGACTTTGCATTTTTCGCCATTTTGACGACCCGGGGGTCGTGGGAATTTTCAATTGTCTCCGATTTTGCCAGGGCTCCCAAACGGTGGATTTCCGCGATATCTCGCTTTTTCGACGTCGTGGGATAGTAATTCTCGGTTGTTCGTTAGCTTCGTCTCTTATCTTGGCTTCGGGTGGAGATTTTGTTGGTGATTTCCACGGGATCGCTGATGCAGACGCTGTACCCACTTTAAATCTACCTTATCTAGTCCAGTTTATATAATAAGATTGACAAGATTTATCTATACGTTTGCAGAGCTTTCTAATGAGGTCACAAGATATCTTAACCGAATCAGAGTTTTTAGAAAGTTGCAATGTCAATTGATTTCGGGGCCTTTGCTGATTAGATAATTAGACCCACATCAATCTGTCACATTTGCTTTCAGTGAACGCCCGCTTCTCCGCAAGCAAAGCTGTTTGATATCACTTGGGTGATATCTCAATGATTATCTTTAGATTCACTTATATTGCCTCGTGTGGTTTGTATCTTGTAAATTTGCAAATCCTGGGCCTATTCAAAGTCACTTGAAAACGGCACAGATTTTGCTTCAAGCCTCATATTTTGTGTCTTTTGTGGTAGTCCATTGTACGAAGGTATTCGTAGTTAACCCTCTGAGGTATGACAATGTAGAGTTCATACAATGATTGATTAATGGATTTCGAAGTTCAGCTGCGACAAAAAACGGGGACCGGAATAATATGCCGCAAAGAGTATGGCTCTTTTCTGGCGAAGTACACCAAAGGCCACACTCTTCCTGGTAGTATGTACTTTTGAGCTTGATAGGGGAACTTCACCAGCTTGTTTTGGTATTGTTGAGATATTGGTTAATTATTTTATGGGGATTAGATAAAGTCTCGCTGAGGGTGGTAATAAAATTATGAATCTATTGTTTAAGGTTTGTTTTCAGGGCTTAAACCAAGTAGTGAATCTTCTTAAGAAATGTATCGATTAGGATCCAATGCGTAGAGAGCCCTTTTCCAGTGGCTTTTTACGGAGCTCTCGAAAACTCCTCGTAACTAAATATATCTTCCAAAGATACTTGAATCTGATGGTGTTCGGAGAGGTATCCGATATGTGGGGACGTCTCACTACTTCTTTCCATGCGCATTACATTTCTGTCTTGTCTATGATTAATGCCCTGAGTCAGACAATCATTGACAAAGAACGAAAACAGAAATTACATGACCCGTGCAACATACCGCCGTTGGTTGAACGTCACCTGAAGGTTCCATGCCGCAGTATCCATGCCTAAAACAATTTTTCAAACTCCAATTAATCATTCCACGAATTACTTCTTGCCACAACACGATGAAATCATTACTTGTCGGTTATGATACAGTCCCAGGACTCAATAATACGAGCACGTATTGCTAGTTGGCAAGAATTAATTAAAACATGGCCGTAATCAGATGAAAATGGCTTAGCCAAGAACACCACAATTGACTGTTATTAGGTCGTTCAGGCAATCTTAAGTCGGAAACAATAGTTTTTGGTCAACATGAAAATGCGAGATACAAGTAACTCTGGCTACTCTAGTTGACCACTAATTGCATTGCAAAATATACGACCAACAAATTAATTTTCCACTTGAAGACAAGAAAGACAACAGCTCGGATCTAGGCCCGGTAGTTCTGGTCAGAGGGCGGCCGACTATCTTTTCGACAGTAATGGAGTCTTGTAGAACATGTGTTGAGAAATCATGTGAAGGGAGTGAGGTGACAGGGATTTGCTGGGCATGAAGTAGAGCGGTGTCCAAGGGCCAAGGATCTTTGTTGGGACTTTTCAGGCTGCTGTTTTCTTTATTTCAAATAGTGTCTTACTCTAATACGTTTTAGCTTAAATATTTAACTTAACTAACTTAACTTTCGTGGTCAAAGGGTATTATAGGTCCCAGGCGAAACAAGGATTGGTACCCACGATGGAGCATAAAACCTGGGAAATGCCTGCTGAACCAACACCAACAGCTCTACTACCAAACCCTATCTCCACCTCCACGTGGTGACCGCTGGGAGCTCTTTCTTGACGAAAAGCTGTAGACGGAGAAGGATGAAGGCGAGTCTCCCGCGCCTAAAAACGGGACAAATTGTACCAACTGGTCCTCCATGAGGCGGTAGAACGAGCCCTCGAAGCCTGTCCCAGATATGATATCAAAATCATACTTGGGGCTTTTAACAGTCAAGTCAACTTGGACCCAGCCGCAAAGGAGTCGGAACGGTTGGTTTGACGATGAATGTAAGCTAGCAACGGAACGGAAGATTGGTGCATACCGGGTAATGTTGCATTCTCAAAGAACGCAGGCACGCGCAGAGACTTCTCACGAACTCCATAGAGCGGAGAAGTGACTTCATAGACGGAAAAAGAATGCCTGGGGAATCAACAAGTCTTTGAACTAGAAAAGTACATGGAGCAACCCCACCAGGCGCGGAAGTTTTACCAACAAGTCAACAGGATGAAGCCTTATACACCTCGATGCTCATCCTGCCGAGACAAAGAGGGAAATCTGATTTCCGACAGAATGGAAATATTAGAGCGATGGGTTGAGTACTTTGATGAGCTACTGAACAACCAGAACATCGGCGAGTTGGAGGTCCCGCCAACTGAAGACGACGGACAAATACTGCCACCACCAAGTTTAGGAGAAACAGTCCGTCCAATTCATCGGCTTAAAAATCATAAGTCGCCAGGAGGCGAATTAGTTAAATATGGAGGCGACCAATTAAACCAAGTGGTTCATCAAATTGCACTCAAGGTATGGGACAGCGAATCAATGCCCGACAACTGATAAGGCATTATCTGTCTCATACATAAAAAGGGAGATATCACACAGTTCAGCAAGATGCATAGAGGCATAGAGGTATCACGTTGCTGAGTACCATCTATAAGATATTCTCCATTATCTTTGCTAGGCCAGATAACCCCATACGCCTAGAACATCATTGGCCCATATCAAAGAGGCTTCACTCCAGGCAAATCAGTAATGGATCAGATTTTCTCTTTGCGGCAGGCGATGGAAAAACTGTTGGAATATAGACAACAGTTGCACCATCAATTCATCGACTTTAAAGCCGCCTATGATAGCATAGCTAGGGTAAAACTGTACACGGCCATGAGAGAATTCGGTATCCCGGCGAAATTAATAAGACTGTCTAGGCTGACCCTGACCAGTGTGCGAGGCCAGATAAAAGCAGCAGGATCACTCTCAAGACCATTCGACATCAACAACGGTCTATGATAAGGGGATGCCCTATCATGCGTCCTCTTTAACCTGGCTCTCGAGAAACTGATCCGTGATGCTGAGGTAAACGCAAGAGGTACGATCCTCTTTAAGTCCACCCAACTACTGGCCTATGCTGACGATATCGACATCATGGGAAGAACCACACGAGACGTACAAACTGCCGTCGAGCAGGCGACAATTGGCGCGAGATCTTGGGTCTGCACATCAATGAAGGCAGGACAAAATATATGGTGGCAACGTCAACACCGAAGACGAACCAACCAACAACATCAAACCGCACTGGTCAAACAGGAAGAATAAGGACAGGAGAACTTTGAGACCGTTGACAATTTCTCCTATCTAGGGTCGAAAATCACAACCGATAACAGCTACAATGATGAAATCCACGCACGGTTGTTGTCAGCCAATAGAGCCTATTTCAGCTTACAAAGACTGTTCCGCTCGAAACGTCTCACCACAGGGTCAAAGCCCTTACTGTACAAGACTATGATCTTGCCAGTCCTCATGTATTCCTCGGAAACTTGGGTTCTTAGCAAGAAAAATTGCGAACTCTTGGCCGCGTTCGAGAGAAGAATCCTCCGAAGAATTTTTGGTTCCCTACATGAGGATTGACGATTCTGTAGCGTACAGAATGACGAAATCTATGAGCGATATCATGATCGTCGGGTCGTGGAAAAAAACCCGGTTACGGTGGGCGGGTCACTTAATCCGTGTGGATGAGGACGATCCCACCCGGAAAGTCTATAAGGGCAATATCTATGGTAGAAAAAGGAGACGAGGCAGACCCTGCGTGAAATGGAGCAATGGCGTAGGCCTGGCCGCCAGACAGCTTTTACGGATACCGAATTGGTGGACCTCGGCGCAAAACCGGGATGTCTGGAGTTTCTTATTAAGGCAGGCCTAGACCGGATACAGGTTGTAGCGCCATTGATGGTGATGAACTTAACTTTATTTCAATGCTTCAAAGCTTAGCCTCGGTGTATCCCTACCAGGCCGGGGGAATTATAGAGGGAAAGGATGGTGGGTTTAAAAGATTCACTGAATATTTGGCAGGGCCTTAGGAAGTTGGCCAATGGGAAGGTGTTATCCTGTTGGTAGAGTAGCCGGATTAGTGGATTTGGGTAATTCTCCGTTCTGTCCAAGAACCGTTCCACCAAGTTGAGAACGAATTTCCGAAGGGTTGTACTTTGGCGCACCGATACATTTCAGCGTTTCTTCCAACCTTGTTGGTCTTCCAATTATAGGAAAAACCAGTGCAGTGCCTTAAAATCCAGCATTTGAATGCCTCACATTGGGACATAGTTCGGGTGGAGCAAGTGATAGCAGATAATGAGTCTGGTCATGGTCTTGTACAGAGTCAGTTTGGCTTTGGTGCTGAGTCCCACCTTCTTTCGAAGAAGAAAGTAGATCCTACTGAGTGCACCGCGTGCCTTACCGATATCGAGCTCAAAGTGTGGCTTAAACTTAAGGAGTTCGTGAAGTTTAACTTCTAAGTACGTTATGGTCTGACATTGCTCACTATAGTGTTTCCGATCTTCATTTTTAAGCGTCTAGCTTTCCTGTGGATTCCTCTAGACCCAAGGTATCTAGATTTCCTCAGAAAGGTGCAGAATTGCGTTTTGGCCTCATTAATTTTAATGCCCCATTGCAGGTAATATTTGCAGAGGTCTTTCACATATTTCTCGACCGCTTTGGCTGCCCTGTTGGGGTGGAGGCTTGAAGAGAAGATGATAGTATCATTGGCATATTGAATAAGGTCGGTGGCGGTCTCGGGGGTTGGAACGTCAGCCGTGAAGATATTGTAAAAGGTGGGTCCAGAAATGGATCCTTGCGGTACTCCCGATGTTACCGACAAGAGATCGGAGAATTCATTTCCCACGCTGACGTCGAAACACCTATCTTCGAAGAAGCTTAGTGCAATTCTAATTATCGGAATTGGAAACTCAAGATCTATTAGCTTGTAGATTAGTCCGTTTATCTATACGGGGTCGAAGGCCTTTTCTACGTCTAATGCACATACTACGGTCGTCTTAATATTGACGTTAAGTCTTGCTACGACAGTGTCGTGAAGGTAGCTAAGTGCATGTTGTGTTCCATGTTTGCTGCGGAACCCAAACTTGTGGTTGGGTATAATCTCTTTGAGATTGCAATCTTGGACTAGTCCGATTGTCCATGCTCTCTCAAGGAGTTTGCCTAGATTGGACAATAATGATACCGGTCTAAAGTTGTTAGTCTCACTAGAGCTGCCTTTTTTCCGGATCGCAATTATTTTAGCTACTTTCCAGGTGGTGGGAAAGTAGCCATTATTTATGCAGTTATTAAATACTGCCAGCAAGAATTTTATGGAAACTCGGGGAAGTTGCCTAATGACGTAATTAGGAATTTCGTCAGGTCCAGCTGACTTTTTACCGTTTAAGTTTGAGGTCAAAGCGGTGAGTTGTGATAAACTCTGTTGCGAATCCGTTGGTTTTACCGAGGATTTCATTTGGGAGAATGTCACTAGCTTGTTTGAATGCCTTGACATGAAGTCAGCAATAGTTGTTTCAACCATCCATACTAGTGCCATCGACACTGTTTTGAGGC
This sequence comes from Hermetia illucens, assembly GCF_905115235.1. Classification (NCBI taxonomy): domain Eukaryota; kingdom Metazoa; phylum Arthropoda; class Insecta; order Diptera; family Stratiomyidae; genus Hermetia; species Hermetia illucens. The sequence continues at coordinate 11,796,651 of NC_051852.1, forward strand.
GGAGGGGTATTGAGCTGAGACTCAAATGATTCCGGAAGAACTTGGGTTTTTCTGGCGTCTCCGCAAATTGGTTCCCTGTTCCTGGTAAGAACGAAAGTACGGGACTTATTTTTCCCTGCTAGCCTATTTATATGCTGAGATATATCTGGCCCGGGCTTAATATCTTCGAGATTACGGGTTAATTCTTTATTGAGGAATTGCGTCACCATTTGCCGGATAATTGTACTCAGGCCTTGACTTTATTTCCGTATTTATGGCTTGAGGTTCCTGCGCCAAATCTGGCTGACCTTCATGTGCAGCATCATGTCATGTGGGAGTTTGTTGTATACAAACTCATCGACTTTGATCAGCCTGGTATTCCCGTGTGTAGCAGTATTGATGGCGTCTGTAGCCAAAATGATTGCTTCGTCGACAAGTCTTCAAGTTCAGCATTGACGTTAAATCTGACTTGAATTTGTCCCAGTCAGTGTGGACAAATGATCTGATGGTTACCTTAACTCGCTTTTGCAGTTGTGAAGTTGAGGCCATTTTGAGTTTAACTGCCAAATGGTCGGACATGCCTGACAAAGTTTTACAGGAAGTTACCTGAAAACTTTGCTTGGCTTCGTCAGACAGCAGGAAAAAGTCAATGATGGATTGACTAGTGGGTCTTGTCGGGGAATCCGGCGAGACCACCTCAAGGTTGGCTGGCGTGAAAGGGTCGTGGATCCAGTTGAACAGAGTTTTCCCATTTCATTTTCTGTCTTATCGCCCCAGGAGTTGTGCCGTGAGTTAAACTCGCCACCAAAGATAAGATATTTGGGTTTTAACTGGAGATCGCCCAACACCTTTAAGTCATGGCCAAGCTGCTCAATTCGGGAATTGCATTTGATATAAACGGAAATTACGGAACAGACTAGTAATTCCTCGATGACAACTTCCTCAAAATGGTGGTCTTTTTTTATTAGAAGGGCAGAGCCCGTGCTGTTGTTATGCTGAATAGTGCCGTATCTGGTGAAAGTGACATTATATCTATGGTTTAGGTGCAGCAGAATATGTCTGCTTTCAGACGGAAGCAAGACTTTCGACCAAATTCTTGAAGGCCGGTTTGTTGCCTTGTGGAGCTTGTGGTGCTCCAGCTCTAGGAAGAGTATTCCTAGCTGCTTGGGCGTACGATACGCCTGGCCGAGACAAGCTTTGTGACATCTGTGTCACCGTTTGCTTGTTCCCTACCGTTTCCGCGTTTTTCTTTGCCCTGCCAGCTTCTCTTCTGGCAACCATATCTTTATATGCCGGGCATTCGCGGTAGTTGGCGGGATGTCCATTCTGGCCGCAATTGCAACCGTCTCGGCGAAAATGAGGGTCCTATCAGCCCTCGTGTTTTTCAGGGTTGCTTTCAACCCTTTCTCTTTTAGTAATATTAAAAACTGCGGTACATTCCGTTTGTATCCAGTTATCGGGCGAATTTTCAGTTTCTTGGGGGTGGTTGCTTGGGTTGAGGATTGTGGGGCACACTATTTACGCTAACCTTCTATTGGATTTTTTCTCCGTTGAACGAAGTTGAAGGGGTCTCCTTGCTTGCGTTGTCTTCTTCAGGATGCTGCTGTCGTTGCTACCGCTGTTGCCTTTGCTGCTTCCGTTGCTGCTGCTGCTGATGCAATGGTGTAGATACTCTGGTTTTAAGGATTCTCATCATCAGGTACCTGGAACACCATTGAACTGGAAATTAGAAATTTTCTATTCAACTTTTTAGTAAAGATACCACGTACCAGATATTTCAGAACCATTGAACCACTTTGGAGCGTATGTATGGAGTTAATTGGCATTCAACAGAGTAACGACCATCAACAGACACTGCTTGTACTATGTTGCTCCCAACTCTCCTACCGTAGGCTTCTGACCATATGTATCTGCCTAAATTTCCTTTTCGGTTTCAGTCCACATACACACCCTAGTTAAGTACTTGCATCTGATTTAACATTCAGTGGTCAGCCTAACAGGCCAGCATTTCTGGCATCAACTACTCGACTCCAGGACATATGATAGTTTCATTTAATTGACCATATAAGTCGGGGGCTGAACTCAACTTGTAGCTATAGCCGGGCCATGCCAAGCCCATATATAAACATTTAAGATTTGATTCGAAACACGATGAAAGGAAGCAAGGAGCTGACACAATTCTTACGTTCAGACCATAATGAATCTGTGTAAGCTGTTTCGTATTCGGGTCGGGACGGGTTAATAACCGAAATTTGTAGCCCATTTCGGGAGCAGCTTTCAGGTCATATATCAGAAATTTTAGTGAACGTGGTGTTGTGACAAATTTATGGGAATCAGACGAGACAACATAAAGTGTGGATACGGTTGGCACGGAATTCATATTGGACTGGCTTATGTTATGCCGGAAATAGCTGGGAGATGTTGTCAGAGTTGCAGTTGTGGAAGCATTACACCCCGTCTTGGGAGTTGGGTGATTCACAAATTATTCAAGGAATTATTTTGGTTAGATATTTGGTGGAATTGTGGTTTTGTCCGCTTCGAATCTTTGTCAGCTGCTAGAAGGTCAAAGGAGCAGAGAAGTCGAATTAGTCAGAGATTAATTGAAAAATGTTTCTTTCTCTACGTTTTCGGTTATTAAATATTCAACGAAGCTTCATTTAAAAAGCAGAATATACGCGGAATATACGCCAAATATCCATCCAATTATAAAAGTGTTTTCATCATTGAATTGTGGAGACTAATTCTAAGGATATTCACTTTAGATGCCAGCCACTTTTCTTTATTATCTCTGGTAAAATCTTTGCCATCTTATTGTCTAAATTTTCTCATTTAATTGGCGTTGGAGTAGTTGATTTCCTAAGATTCCACTTCAAGATACCTTCAATTCTGAAATTGATGTGAATTATCGTCTAAGTCTAGTAGTAAAGATACGTGATAGATTATACGGTGGTATGCAACTTTGAAGAGGTTCTTAGCAATTGTTTGGAACAATGAGGAATCCTAAGTCCACATCCTCTTGATGTTAGACCGGATCAAATGTCACGCTACTCCCAGGGCGGAGGTGAGGCAGCGTCTGATGAGTTGCCTCTACCTTGGACGAAACCGAAATTTCCTTTGGGTGCTATGCCCCAAACGAGGGATCCATGGACCAAAAAACATGAGAGGAAGTTGCTGTGGATGTGAACAATGATTATTCCAAACAATAATCTAGCTTTAACGTAGCTTAGGCTCAAACTATTGGCGGATATAATTCGCACTCTTGTCGTGTTTTAACGAATAGATAAAGGAACTTTTTCCACCTATTACTACTTTCGGTCATGCTGCTCCCAGGGCAGAGGTGAGGTAGCGTCTGATGAGTTGCCTCTACCCTGAACGAAACCGTTAGTCCCTAGTTCTTAATAAAAACAAATCTCTGGAAGATTTTAATTCGTAGCTTGCAGGTAAATCGATCAATCACTTGACACCAGCGCCGGAAAAGAATATACCCCGTGCCACTACTCCAACCAGACCTGCCAGCAGACAGCAGATTCCGGGACCATTTTAGCAACAATATTGAACACAGACATCGCAGAGGATGGGTAGCTAAATTGTTGCAATTATTGTCGTTGAACTGGCTGAACATTTTAGGTCTACACAAAACTCTATCTCCAGTTTTGTCGGCAAAGACAGCATGGCTAAGAAATCAGGGAGTTCAAATCAGCAGATGCTCCCAACGAATAATGATCAAAAACCTTCCCGCGAAGAACCAGGCGAAATTCTTCACCTATACTTTGCTTTCGGAGAAAACCAAGTCTCTTATCATTTGTAGCCAAGACCACACTCACTCCGCACAGGACCTGGATACCCAAGGCATCCCTAGCATATTTTCCGTTACATTTTTCGTTGCAGCGAAGGCAAAGGAAGAGTGCTTTAGATAATGTCAGTCCAATTAATCTGACAAACCGAACTTTGTCCAGATACCTGAGTGGTTAGAGCACAAAGGCTGTCGATCGTATGGTCGCGGTTCAAATCTCACTGGCGGCTCTGGAATTTGTGTCGTGCTTTGACGTTGGATACCAGTCGAGTCAGCTGTGAATGAGTACCTGAGTCAAATCAGGATAATAATCTCGGGCGAGCGCAATGCTGACCACATTGCCTCCTACAGGGTACTAACACACTTCAAGACCCTGGTCCAATTGGATTGTTGCGCCAACAATTATTATTGTTATTAATATTTGGCCGCATTCGCGAGAGTGCTGCTTGCAACAGTGGTGGCTTTTTCCGACATACTCAACATGCACTTTGAATTTGATTCTATTGTCGAGCTTCACACCTAAGTATTTAACCGCCGCCTTGATCTGCGTTCCAAACCGAATTTTGAAAAGTTCCAGAGTCTTCCGTCTTATTATCAAAACTGCTTCTGTTTTGTGATCTTCGAGCACTGGTCGGGCAGTTTCCAGCCAACTCTTTATCTTCCAGTTCCCTTCATTGACTGCTGTCTCAATCTCACAGGTGTGCTCTGCAACTACAACCACAGAAATATCGTCGGCTATTACTTTTACCCCTTTAGGGGAGGGGGGACTCCACCATACATGATGGTGGACCCTGTATTCACCTATACAGTAGTAATTTGTGCCATTTTTGCTCTCATACTTTAGCCCTCTATCTGTAAGCTGGTTAGACACTATGTTTCTCAGATAGCGTGGAGTGTTCATTCGGATAAGGGACATTTTGATGGTCGACCAGTTTACTGACTTAAAAGCATTCTTCATGTCCAAAGTAACCACTACACAGTACTCCTTTGATCCCCATCGCCATCTCTCATCGTCTACGGCATTGGCTACGGTGTTTACCACCACTTTATCATAACGACGGTGGAGTGACCTTTCCTAAATCCAAACTGCATATCGGAAAGAGCGGTCAGTGCAATGAAGCATAACCAATGTTGGGAGAAGATTGACCACGCTGGTAGAAGGAGCAAGTTTGCGAAGTTACGTAAACCGGGAAATACAGTTGTTCACCGAAGACTTTCAGCTAGGTACCCTGATGTCATTTGCAGGTTCCAGTAATAGATACTAATTTGACTAGTTGGGAACAGTTGCCGGAGATGTGGAATAATATAGGGGTTGTCTGAGAAGGTCATCGACTCCATCGTTGACGTTGGATCGTAGGAGACCTATTCCATGTTGGGCCAGTGCGTTCGTGAGTATTATGTTGTGATATGCGAAGTCACCTTCTCTTTCGATTTTCGTAGCTCCTGCGTCGTTAAAACAAGCGATGCCTTGAAGATCGTAAAATGGAAGCTGATGCCATATGATGAGAATTGTTGGAGACCTGCTACTCGTATTTGGCTGCCGGAAGGTCGCACTGACTATCTTGTTCAATATCTGCATCTTGACAGTCTCGTCATGCATACGAGTGGCAAGATGGACAAAAAATAGTTCAACTTTCTTCCTCCTCAATAACGAAAATTGACAGGATGCACTGGAAAAGACGGCTAACAAACTGTGCTTTGGGACTGGGAATGCTAAGGACAAAGCATTCCGATCTTCAAAATGACACGACTACCTCCATACCCAATTGTAGGACCTTGTTAGTACGGTTTCGTGGGTGTCGATTTATTAAAAAATGTTAATTGAGCCGTATACTGGTCCGCATGGTGTCGATAAAAGGTTGTCCACCGCAGTTCATAAGGTAGAAATAAATGGAAAGTAGGTGAATGTATCGACTGAAAGGCTCAAATCAGCGTTCCACCTGTTCGTATTGTCCTGACCTGTCATTGGCAGAACCAGGCCGCTGGATTGTCCAAAACTCTTGTGCTGTCTCTAGTTCATCTAGTAAGAGGTTGCGTGGCAACTTGTCTCCCAATATGATGCCACCGCTTATCCCGCAAGTATTTTCTCTAGCGTGCCGTTGGCTTCACGATCACCATTCTCTTTTTGATAGACGTAATCATAACGGAGAGAGTACTGCGAAGTTTGCGAGCTCATCGCTAGAGGCGCTGTTTAGTGGGGCAGCTGCAGTTCTAAGTACTCAGGCCGTTTGTTGGGTTCATTGCACTACCCCGAAAATAGCTTATTCGATGACCTTACGACTGCGGAGTTCGTAGGCTTTTGCGAATCTGAGAACATTCTTCAAGGGTAGATAGAGCGAACGTTTTTCTTTGAAGAAAACTACACCAAGGCATCTTCGTATGAAGCCTTAGCGATGTATCATTTCTGTTTAGCGCTGGTAACGCTGCCCGAATCTTGGAGCAGATTCGAATAGTGTCACCTCATCTTTTTTTTCCCAAACGTTCTTCTGCTGCCAGGAAAATGACCTGGAATATGGTCATCATTTTTCCGAGAGGTCAGACCAGTTCCATAATCAAATTGGCTGCTCCTCGGCTCATGGCCACTTATCGACCATGTTTTTTAGTGATTTAGGCGGAGTATACCCTTTATAGGAAACCATATTACTGGCAGGCATCAGAGCCACTTGATATCTGCGAAGGAAATTCCATGGGGATGCATGACTGTATGATTAGGCGTCTTTCCATGTGTCAATGGTATCACGCCTATATGCAGCTTCTTTCCCCTTCATCACGAAGCGGATGGGGGTATTACTCATTGCACCAGTAAGACTTGGACAACTAACGATTTGAATCTGGGCTTTATTATGGATGTATACCTCCAATCATTCCTTTCTGGTGGAAGTCGCGTCTTACGTATCGCAGTTCTACAGTACCACAGAAATCTGCAGGATTTCTGATAGTATTCCTGGTTATGCTGCTCCTAAATAATTGATCTGAATCTCTGATTCTGAATTTTTGCCACGGATTTGCCTCTTTGGAAGCTATGTCAACCAGGAATGTATGTGTCCCTGATGAACGGATCTACTAGTTTTTACAATCCTTTTAGTAATAAAGGTGGGTTTTCCTGGTTTGTTATTGAATATCACCTCCACATAATTACAGCTAATTGGCATATAAGCATGTACTAGCATGTACAGTGTATGTAACAGATATCCTCTCCCTCGGACACCTCGTTGCCGTGGTAGGGCTACTACACTAAGGGTACCCAAAAACACATGAAGATGGAAACAAATTACTGTCACTATCCAAATGGTAAGAAGTTGCAGACTTCGAATCCACCCGCGACTTTGTGAAATCTGGTGTTGGCCGAAGCACGGATTTTGGAAGCTTCACTAGATTCTTGTTCCCCCACAGAGAAATGGGTGGAAGAAAGGCTCTTCACTTCAGTGAAAAACTGGCAAACCCGGCAAAAGCCTTCGGCCCCAATGAAGAAGAGACTCCAGGCTTGGTTGTCAGAAACTTTTTCTCCGTCTGTACCAAGAATTCTAATTCCGCAATAATGAGTAAGACTGATTAAACTTCCGGAACTCACAGTGTCATTATAAGAGGTTCGTGAAACGTCCGAAACGAGACTCGTTTAGAGCATGCTCTGAGGAACCGAAAGGGGAAAGGGAGACTTCCAGGCTGTCAGAGTCCTTAGTAAGGATGAGGTGGCCAAGTTGGCCTCTCTTAGAACACCGGATGGTACTCTAGAGTAGAGACTATATAAACTCTCTTGAAAGTTTACCAGCTGGGAGAACAGGTCTTAGAAGTGAGGGAAGAGAACTGGCGGTTTCTGCAAACCTTGCAACGGGAAGGTGTTGAGGGGGGAATTGGGACACTGCGTGAGCGTTTATTAATATATTTTGCTATCATTTGAACACTTCAAAGAACTTGGCATGGATGGCATCTACCCAGCAATGCTGAAGACTATAGAGTACTTAGAGCAACTTCTAAGAAACATTGAGCAGTTGGCGCCAACTGGAGTCCGGGGGTTAGGAGTGCTGTCAGAAAGTGCTTACTTCGGCTCGTTCGTTAGCGACTGAATTCTAATTGAAATGGTCAGCAATTGAATGAGTGGAGAATCTTAGTCAAGACTCAGGTTCTCCATTAGTAAGTTCAGAGTTGCTCCTTCACTCGGGGTTTGATCATCATGATCGACATTTATTTTTGGTGTTTGTTTTGTGCTTTTAGTTTCTTCATAGTTGGCTGAAAAGAGGCTGTGGTCCGAGAAAAGTAAATTGATCTCCGAAGATCCTCTTTTTGCCGAGACAAAGCTAGTTGAAGCTGGAGATCGTCTGGTATCCAAAGTTCAAGACCATATCTTAATCCTTCCGACCACTCAGCCCTCGGTACGGTGTAGTCACGCCTTTCTTAAGGGTGATTGATTACCATTAGTTTCTGATGTCACTCCGGGTTCTCTAGTAGAGCCCCTTACTTGGCTTCCTTAAACCGACAGGATAGGTAATCGTTGAGGCAGGAGAGGAAGGGAAGGAACTTTTTAGACTCTTTTTGTCTAACTTGTTCATTTCAAGATTTTTGGAACAAAATTGAGGGTGCTCGCCCGTTATCATCGATCAATTAATACCAGCGGCTAGATGACTCGAGCTCATCTACCTAAAAGAATACGAAAAATACTTCCATGAAAATATGGATTAAAAGAATTCGACCTTTCAGTGAAACGTATATAGTCCGTCCGTATATTGTGTGGAGCTCTCCCGCCTCATATTTTGTATCCCGCCTTTCGTTTCCCCCGTCCAACACTTAAAGCATTCCCTATAGTAATTGTCAGCCTTAATGACCAAATGGGTCTAAATTGAATTGGTAACAAAAGTAAATTCAACATAAAACAGGCGAAACCAAAGGAAAGAAAACTCAAGAAAGGCGTAAAACTTCAAGGATCCTATTCTCAGCTCTGTTTACCCACAAATGTACACAAGACCAACCAAAGATGGATACTTTGCAATAGGAAACGTATCATAAAGAAGATTCTGCCCCCAGAGGGAATCTAATTTAATGACGCTTTTCACTTCCTCATGCATTCTTCCACAAGGGAAAAAGGAAAGTCTACCTGGCGCCTGGCTGAAGTCGGTGAATAGGGAGACAGTGGAGGTTGAAGGAAATAAGTCGGATGCCGCCATTACGGCAAAAGTAAAATTCATATACTCATTGCTTGCATGCTTGAAGGTGGATTGTGGTGACGGCATTGGCAAGGTCGATTCCTGTGCACCCTTTGAAAGTGTGAGCTTTTCAGGCAAAGGAAATGGATTTATTCAGTGAAAGGACATGTGAATTGCTTCTTGCTTGGAGTTTCTCTTGATTCTCTCCGCACTGATGGTATGACAGACGGTCATTGTTCGTTGGATGTGAAGGTCATAATCCGCAAAGGCAAGGGCTTTCTATTTTCGCAGCCACCTACGCATCTTCTCTTTGCTAGGAAATGTGCTTTAGACGAATCTTAAGTATCACTTGCAGTGACACTGTCTCGTCGTCGTTTATACGCCCCTTCACTTTGTATCCACTTTATCTCAAGGAGTAAGGATCATACCCGACAGACTCTCTACTGGAACTTTGTATCTAAGCAAGAATTTAATTTTCATTGTGATATTATTACAGTCAGAAGTGATGACGACACAGGAATGACACAACTCCTATCCTCGCAGGGCAATTTCCAGTTTGCACTCTTCACATTGTGGGGACGTCTATGTTACGTATCCTTGCGCATAATGAAATTTCCTCTCATTTTTGTCAACTTCTATTATGCACCTTGGTCGGTATAAACCAGGAAGGACAAGCACCATGACGATGCCTGGACTAAATCGGCAAGGACTCTATATAGCAAAATGAGACTGAAAAGTTTTAAAGGAGAAATATATAAGCGATGGAAACAGCTAACATCCAGGACATTATCATGCAATGCAGATTGAATTTGAAATTCGCTCCAAGAGTTACGTACCTTGCACGGCAAACTCATTTATGAACCGGCGGAAGGTGAAATAGCGAAGCAAGGCCGGAAGAAAAGGAGAACTCCGGGAAACTAATTTCCAGTGTAAATATTTTCACAAAGTGTATAAAGCATTAATTTGGTCTTTTCCATGGGAGTAGTTTGAGATTACCGTGGGGAAAGATTGAAGTTGATTCTTACTACTCTTTCCAGGCTCCTGTGAATCACTGAACCTTTCGCAGCACGTCTCGAGCCAATTGCTAGGCCTCAACTATGATAATTTCTCCCGAAATGCAATTAAGGTAAAGATTCAATACGCATGAGAAGTTTCGCAAAATCGTCACTACAAATAAAGGAAACAGATTTTCCAACTTTTCAAAGTGCGTAGAGGAACAGATTTTAATTAAATCCATTCGTCATATGCCACCTGTCCTGACTAACAGCGCCCGCCTTTGAGATCCTTCAAATACATAATCTGCGAATATGGAGTCAGGATAAAGGGATAACGTGGATGCAAAACAGCAACAAAGTATAGACGTCTTTGAGAACCTCCTCATCGTCTCCACTACGTGTCACTTTAATTCGAACCTTCCTTAACACAGGACCAGACACAAGATACGATAATTGCTACGTCAAAAATTTGAATGAGTGTCTGACATATGCTGAACGTAAAGGGTATGATGAATACAGGACGAAATTGGTTACGACACAAACTCAACCTTTATAGCATGGTCCATCCTCTTAGCTAAAACGTCCCAGGAATATAATCAAAATTTTGCCAGAGGGTATCTGGGGATTACGTTCAACTTTTCAGGGTATCATAATAAATTAATGAAATTTGTGTTCATTAGATTGTAAATGATGTGAAAAATGTGAATATGAGAAAGGTGAAGTTATTTTGATTTCCTATACCGGATTCGGGTCGGAGAAGTGGGATCAAATTGAACGTGACAGTGAATTGCTGTTCAGAGAGTGTCTTATATTTGAATTAGGTTGATGCGTTCGGAAAGGTAGACAATATTTCGTTAACTATGAATGCTGTTTTTCGAGACGAGTGGATCTTATGTTTCATAACTTTTTTAATAAGATGAACTTCCAAAGTACCTCACCTCCACAAAAAAAGTCCCCCAAAAATTCTCCGGGCCTATCCTTTGACCTTAAATTGTACGTATGGCACTCAGATATTTAGGATTTACGTTCATGAGTCCTTGCTCAACATTTAATGTGGTCACGGTATCCACATCTGCTACAGTACTCTACCTCCACCTGAAACCAAAGGAATTTCAGCGAGGAACCAGACGCATGACTCCCTCAGGTCAGCTGCCGTAAGTCAAAACGGACGCATCGTGTGCCCTTCTTCTTGGCCGCGTTTACTTCCGGGCAGAAAGGCTTTAGCAGGGCAAAGGAGCCCCATTTGTGCCTATCTTTGATGTAAAGGCTGAAATGGTGTGAGTTTCGCTCTGGGACCTCATAGGGGTCTTGGTAAGATGACTGTAGCAGCCTTCTGGTGGCATCCACTCAAATTAGGACTAGTGTGCATGAATGATATCTGTTGGCCACGTTTTCGCATAGTTGGCGGGTAGTGGGTGGTTTCAGCTTCCGCATTGCGTCCTTGAGGAGATGCAATAACCTTAGGGGTATTAAGGCTCGACCGCTCTGGTGAGTCTTGGTTTTTCCTCGGACACTAGCTCCGCGGGGCTTACAGGAAATTCCTTGCGATTGACTGTTCTGTGGCCATGTAGGATGAACGGTAAGAATTTCGACCAAGAAGTGTGGTATTCCGACCTTCAGCGTCCAGCATCTCTATCGAACTTATACAATAACAGATAGTAATATTAGTTTTTCTTGTGGAGACGATATATGTATCACATATAAATATCTTGAAATAAGAGTAAAACACGTTAGGCCGGAAGAGTCGGCACTACGTCGTTCTTTCCAGGTAAAAAGGTTTTTCTTGCCCAGTGCCTTTCGGGTTCTTCTAGTGTTGTTATGCTAATAATGTCACGCCCGAGGAAAGCATTCGCGTAGGAGCCTTCTGCCCTCATAACCGCCCTTTCGGTTAGAGTGCTACCGTTTTGCCGGTGAAACTCGGAGGTGAATATTCTTCAATCGGAGATGCAATTTGCGTCACCGCGGACGCCACTAAATTCAACCGCTCCTTAGTTGATCTGGAGGAGAAATCCGTCGCAATTGTCGCCGACGTGCTGAGCAGGTGCTCTTACGCCAGGCTGAAGGACAAGCTCATCAAGAGCCTGTCGGTAAGTAAGACAGCCAGGCAGAATCACTTGCTGACAGATTTAACGCTTGGGGACCGGGCACCCAGTCAGCTGTTTCGAAAAATCAAGCAGCTAGCCCGGAACAAGTTTGGTGCGGAGCTCCTAAAGACCTTTTGGTTTCAGCGACTGGTGGACGCCATGCATGCCATCCTAGTATGTACATACAGACGGAGATTCTCTTGAGGTTATGCCTGCGACTGCAGGATAAGATAGGCCATGGTTGTCGAGGTGTCTCGCAAATCCGTCGAAATGGCGAAACTTCAGAGACAGTTGGCCGTATTTATGAATAATGTGGCCAAACCGACGAAACTTTGGTTCGAGGGAGCGGTCTCGAACTCGTTCAACGACGGCGGTCCACATCGGACTCTGGGGTGTGTTGGTATCTACGTTGGTTTGCGGAAGCCACGAAGTGTACCACTCCATCTACTTTTAACGCACATCCAAAAAAATAAGTTCGCTGGGGGGCGCGGTGACATCTACCCGAAGAACCGCAACACCCTTCAGTATACGGCTCTTTTATTGCGCGCAGTTATCTGATAGACATAGGCGTAGAAGTCTTGGTCTTCCCTTCACCAGACCCCACAAACTACTTCCCAAGCAGCCAAAAATGGTGGAGGCAAACTGCACGACCATTGCAACTTACGGCTACAAGCAAGTACACTTGAGTCTTGGCTTGCGTAGGACTTTTCGTGGCGTCTCTATTTGGCTGACATCAGTGTTTCCATATTAGGCGCAGACTTCCTCTGTCACCATAGGCTGCATAGGTCTCTGATAGACCCCACAACTATTCTTCAATCGTGAGGGGAAATTTCAACTTGCTCTAAAAACAACACTCTTTCTTTGCCAATCCACGCATTCGCGCACTCCTCCAAAAATATCGCAGTATTAATATCAAATATAGTCTCTCTCAGTCAGTTAAGTATGATGTCCAGCACCACACCAACACAACTGGTTCCCTAATCTTCCCAAAATTGCGTTCTCTTCTAACCCAGAAGCTCGTCGTTGCGCGGAAAGAGTTTGAACAACTACTTGGACCAGTTGGTCATCTCCACTCGATTTGGTCGGCAAGTTCAATAGCAAATGCCGACCTTCTCTAAGGTTATAGCCGCTGAATGCTCAGACGATTCCAGATCAGTGCCCCATTCCAGTCATTCAAGGCATTGCACATTATAAGCCAAAGCGTCGTGTTTTCTCGACCTGGATCCCGCCATGGCCTACCATCAAATCCCAGCAGCTACCGAAGGTATTCCAAACACAGCAATTTGCACACCAATTGAACTCACATGGATGACTTTTGGCCGGTGCAAAGCCGCGCAAACCTTCCAGAGATTCATTTACTCTGTTGGACTTTTGTTTCGCTTACTTGGATGACATTCTGGTCGCTTCTTCCACCGAGTCTGAGCATTTGGCATTCCATTATCCCTGATGGTATTCAACCCGACCCAGTCGAATTGCAAGCGATCGCAAGCTTTCCGGTGCCTAAGACGGTCAAGAACCTTAGGAGCTTCTTGGGCATGATAAACCTCTATCGTCGTTTTCTGCTCAAAGCCCCTCACCATCAGGTATTACTCAACGCCTTACTGTCTGGTCCTAAAACCAAGGATTCGCGAGTGGTTGTTTAGTCTCCTGAAAAGGTCCGAGCGTTTGAAACCACCAAACAGAAGCTGGTAGACGCTACACTTTTGGCATTCCCTCAACAAGATGCATTTCCAACTGCTGCTCTTCACCAAAGAGTGAATAAGGCTGGCACCCGTTGTGTTTCTTCTGAAAACAGTTGAATTAATGAGTATTATGAGTATTAATCACTTTTGATGTTCCATTGAAGGCAGGCCGGTCACCTTGTTCACGAACCATAAGCCCCTGACAAAGCGTCCCCTCGTCAACTTCGGCGCTTAGCTTACAACAGCCAGTTTACATCTGAGATTCAACATGTGTCCGGTAAAGACAATTTAGTCGCTGATGCTTTGTCCCGAATCTCCGAGATCAATTTCCTAGCTACAAACGATTTTTCGGCAATCGCAGTTCTTCACAGCCTGCAATCGGACTCCAAATACAAGTTCAATGAGCTCCTTCTCTCTGGCTCAAATTCGTCTATCTACTGCGATGTCTCTGAAAAGGGAACTAGGCCATATATTCCAGCTGCTTTTCGTAAGCAAGTATTTTGCTCGGTGCATGATCTTCCGCATTATGGCATTCGGACAAGGAATCGGTTATTCTACAGCCAGTTTTTCTGGCCATCCCTGAACAAGGACGTGCACTCTTGGGCCAGAGAGTGCATCGGATGCCAAAAGTGTAAAGTCACTAAACATGTTAGCAGCTAGGTGCATTCCCTAGTTCGACAAGGCGCTTCTATTCCATACACCTCAACATGGCTACAAATCTTTCCCCACCGTCATTGATCGGTTAATGCGGTGAGCTGAGGCAATAGGTCTGAAGAACATAACAGCATAGTAATGTGCTGAGGCCCTCTGTTGAGAATGGATTCCGTTGCTTGGTTTCCCGCCGTCATCTTCACAGAACAAGGAATGCAATTTTAATCTACTCTCTTCACGGAAAGCTCCTGGGATACAATAACAGAGGACAACTCCATACCATCCGCAGTTACATGGGATGCTAGAACGTTAACACCGGACGCTGAAAGCAGCCGCGACGAGCCGTCCTGGACGCGGGTCTTGCTTTTCGTTCTATTTGGCCTCCGTGCAGCCGTCTGCGAGAACTTTTCTGCCTTGCTGAGCTGGTCTATGGGGAGAACCTTTGACTCCCTGGCGACCAGGCCTTCGACAAAAGAGACGGCCTTGAAGTCATCGGATGTTGCGTCTACTACGATAGACCATCCCCAAATTAAAGCCTCCTCCGCCATCTCGTCACACACAGCCAGATGGTTCAGACCTTTGGCGAACTTGACGCTTGTACAAACATTCTGGACAATTGATGCCCTCCGGAAGCCAGTACAGCCATCATAGGAGTGTCCCTATAAGGTACTCGAGAGTCAGGGGCACTCGTTCAGTCTGGACGCCGGTGGCAAACATAAGAGGATCCCCCTGGATAGGTTGAAGCCTTGACTGGAAGGGAGCGAAAGCGCCATATTCGTTTTGATGTCCGTCAGTCGCCCGCAGCCGACTAGCCTCGCCACGGGTTCTCTCGCCAAAATTCGAATTTATTTGATAGCTCCAAATTCGTGAAGAGAGCCTCAAACTTGAATTTTCGAAAGCTCTTCTAGATTTATCACTTCACATTGAAAAGAATTTTCTGTGAATTCAGGTACGTAGGTAGATATTGGCGGCGCGTTGCGCGTGCGCCGTTTGGATGCCACTTCTAAGACCTTGACTGTTGTGGTACAAGTAGGGGAGTGGAGTCAAACCAGTTCAAATCTCTAGAACCAGCCGGCAGCATTCACGAAGGAAAGCAGCCCTCCTTCCCTGCAGCTAGAGATCTCTGTGAGATACTTCTTCTCCGCAGGTTTGGCAATGTGAATTGTAGGGTATGCCAAGCCTGGCGGCATGTCCCCATAGTCGAATGTATGCATTAGCGCGTGTCTGCCACAAGAGTTCTCACGATCGGGTTTTGTTATAGCCGAGTCACATCTTCCTTGAGGCATGCTGGGACCTAGAGAAAGGCGTTCTCTTCATAATCGACCTTAACAGGGTGTCGATAAATCTCGACAAGCCAAAACCCAACCTCTTCTTGCTGCTTCTGTATATATGCGGCGAATCTGTTTACAGGCCACTCGATTTTATTCTCGGTAATTACCGATTTAATAGTCTCGCACGACTGGGCCTGCACACCCTCTAAGCAATGCTCTAACTCCAAATCCTCGTTGCTGACAGGGATTTCATTAGAAGATATCACCCTGGAGTCTTCCGACTTTTTGAGAAAGGGGTCTTGGAGGTTCGCTGGTGCATTCAATGTTCTGACAATAGTCCAACCAGGACCGTATCTTGGCAGTCCTATTTGTGTATATTTGTGTATATTGCAGATGTTGAAGATCTCCCTGGTTAACTTCCCGAGGCTTGAGAGATCTTCATTCCACCAGGGTGACAATGTTGACTTGCTCTAATTAGCAGGGCACAAGACTTTAAAAGCAACTTCCTATGCCTTTTCTAGAGGCCCGAATTTTCACTTCAGTTCGCCTGTCGTGCCAATGTTAATACTTTGCTTACCAGCAAGCATTCGTCAGTCTCCATTGGACAGTTAATCTTCATCTTCTCCAGAAGCTCGTTGGCGGCGTCGACTGGATCTAGGTTGCCGTCCGATTTGACGGAGCAGAACCCATTGCAAACGTACTTTGTAATCTGTGTTTCCGAGTGCCTCCAGACCCTCGGGGTTTATACGGAGAAGAAAAGTTGGCTAACTCGTCCATGGAAACCTTGGGGTTTTGAAGACGCAGGAATTGCACTTACTTGCCCTTATCCATGCCGATCATCAGTAAGTAGATGGGAACCACCGATCTCCTGGGGAATTTCACCGTATGGGACGACTTTAGACTTTACGCTCCCCCTCCACTCACCCCCCGCTTCCCAGTTTTCCAAATTTAAACGTTTCGATAGTTAGTTATGGAGTTCTCTGTCGAGGCTTATCAGAGCCTATTTGTTCCACCTAATGAGCTTTATTGCTGAGCCTGTATAAATTTGTCTTCAAAGAATTGAAACCAGGTCAAATCCAATGCATACAACCGCACAGTGTTTCTCATAACAATTGGGCCAACAAAGGACATCTTTCAAGGACATTTCCGCAGAACTTTTGCATTCAACACACAATTGTAAAAGTGTCCATTACCTTTCCCTTGACCAATGTCTTTCCTCTATCATTGGTAATTTGAAATTAATTGAAAGACTGCAAGTTGCTGACAAAGCCAGCATGAGACCAATTAGAGCAATTAAAACTCTTTTGACTTCTCATCAGTGGAGCATTACCAACAATTATCACCACTTTGATTGCCGTAGTGAAAACGGCGAAATATACTAATTATTCGCCGTTAGCGTGTTCCATTTTTTCACGTGCTATATACCTATGAGGGTATCTGCCATGACTGGACGAAACGTTGCAATGAGAAGGGGTCTTATAATAGTCCTTGCCAATGACACTGGACCCTCCCAGGACTAAGACTGAGCAATTCCAATCAGCAGGGAATGGAGGAAGGCTCGGAAACGTACATAGTTCGAGAACATTTTCCAACTACCTAGCGTGTAACCAGCAATTAGTCGCCCGTTAGCACATTTAGCTGATTACCGAGCCGATTGGCTGAATCCAGCTCCGTCCTATCTATTCTTCGGAAATTAATCACGACATACCAACATTTAGTGATAAATAGGACATGTCTATCGATTGATAGGCAAATGTATGGAATTTTCCTCCATGGTGACGTGCTTACGGGCATTTAGCTGGCAAAGGTAGTTCGCTAGAAGTGTTTATGGGTCATTCTACGTGGTCAAAGAGGCAGAAAGCCAATCAGACTTGGATAGTGGCAGCCACTAATCGAATGCAATCCACGTACCACGACTATGTGGCAAGGTGCAATCGACCAGACCATGACGACGGGAAATCCGTCAATGAGAAGACCGTGAGGCATGCACGGGATACCTGTTGGGTGCATGCTAGCGAGTTACTGCTTCTGAAGATGTTTGATCTAGTGGGAAATGGTGATGTGCTGTTGAGAATTTGAAGTTGGAGTCTCACTAATTGAACCCTCCCTCTTTAGTAATAGTACCTAGATCCTTAAACGTAAAAATATTCAGCTCTTTATGGAGAGTCCCAGATATCTTAATTAACAAATGTCCTTTCAGGCATGTTTTAGCTACTTGAAGACACGTCTTCTGCGGTGTTAACAATCCCCCGGAGTTATCGTTAATCAACTTTCCCACTAGTAGTTCTGAGTATCTAAAAATCACTACTAATTCCGTGGAGTTCTTATTGAAGTCACATAGTCGTCTGTCTGTCCATTTCAGGCCACTTTGATTGATAGATGAGCAATCGCATCAAAGTCGTGTTTGTCATCTCCCCGATAACCACAAACCGGGGCAATTTCAAATTCTATTCATGCCGGTCAAAGGGTCGTTTGATAGAGGAAAAATAGAAATGAAAGATATTACTTTTATCTATTTGTTGTTTATTGATTCTCGATTTCGTCGAAACGTCGGCAGTTTGATTGAATAATGATGCATTTTATGAGATATTCACATTGTGTTACGGAAAAGAAGATGCCGCAATGCTAATTCATTAGGCTTCAATGCTAGAACAATAACGACCATGATTTGGAACCGTTTCGTTAAGAGCTTTGTAGGATGCAATTAAGTTTTAGGTGAGTCTTCCGTTTCCTTTATGCCGACTGGTGAGTAGGCAAATTTTAAACTCTTGTAAGAGATGCAGCGGTGAATTGACACATCGCTTTTCACTTAATACTATTTACCTGTACTTACGACCCTGGTTAACATTCCTGCAAAACCGTAATACCTGTTTTTTGGGACATTCGGACGCTCTAATCGATTTTATGAATTCCCAAAGTTGAGTCAAATATAAACAAGATTCGACAAAAGTGGAATTTTCAACCCCATCCCCGGAAGGGGTGGAAAGTTCGTGGACGGGGAAAAGGGAGGTTTCTCGTCTTCACCCTCCATGAAAACTGATGGCAGTCACCCCTTTAAAGAGTTAGGGCCCCTCAAAATATCATAGCTAAGTTTAAATTTTTAACCCTACCCTCTGGGAGAGGACAGGATATTTAAAGCAAAGAGGAAACTCAACCCTGTCTGACCATGTTAAATACGTTACCCTCTTAAAAAGCATGGCGCCTGAAAGTGGGGCTGGGGCCAAGTATCTTTGTGGCCGTATCAATGAGAACGTTCTTCAGGTGGTTGTGGAGATCATCCCTTGATGCTTCACCTCCAGGACCTCTGTTCACTGCGTTTATTGCGGCATCCATTTCCCTCTTATAGGTGTCGCGGAGGGCTGTGTTGTGAATGCTTCAGTATTCACCCTCACCTGATTGTCAGAGGGGATTGTAGGTGGTGTCGTAATTCGAGCTCGGGGCACCATGCCAACAAGATAGTGATCCGAGTCTATATTGGCCCCCTACATGCTTCATCAAGGCTGAGAGGTGGCTGCGTTTAATCAGCACGTGGTCAATTTGGATGAAAGTAGTCCCACCAGGAGAGGCCCACGTATGTTTGTGAACCGCTTTCCGCGCAAACCAGGTCCTTCCAACAACCATTTCGTGTGATGTTGCTAACTGGATCCAAAAACGAAGAGTAGCATCTGGTGCACCCTCGCATCCTGCTCAGCGCCTCCAAAAGTTATTTCAGTTTCTTGCGTCATTAACTCTTTGAGAGTCTGTATGCCGATTTCTAACGCCACCCAACGGCTTTATCGTTGGTAATATCAAAGGGAAAGCCGAGCTTCACTGGACTCCTGAAGTTGGTTTTCAAAAGACTATGGATGGCCTCGCGAAATCCACTTTGTTGGCCTATCTTCTGATTGGACCGTCACTTGTGGCATTGTCGGACGTCCCTGATTTCATCGCTGCCGTAGCCCTTCATCAGCAAGGAGGGTGCGAACGGCTAGCCATCTGTTCAAAAACGATTAGTCCTGCATAGATTTGATAAAGCGCTTTCAGCGTCCTCTGAGTTCCTTTTCTTAAACAACCCCAACCTTCTGTCCTCTTCCCAGCGGAACCACCAAAAAGTATTACGTCGTCCTCCCCTCGCGAATCGATTGCATTCGGAAGCACGTCTTTCCCGTCTTCTTTGCTTCTCTCTACCTGCACTAAGTCCCCCCCCCTCCATGTGTTAATTGCATTCCAGTTCCCCTGCCCCACAATGTATCCATTTCACTCTTCCTTTCCTCTGCGAATTTAGTACAATTGAAGTAAGAATACTCCGGTCCTTCGAAATTCCATCGCAGCTTAGACAGTTAGGTGAGCTTTAAACCACTAGAGGTATTTACGGTATTTGCTAAGTCCTGCGACAAACTGTGTGAGATTTTAGTTTATCTCACCATGCGTTCTCTCCGTCCACAACTTGATGATGGGAATCTGTCTGCGTGTCCATCGACTCTTTCCGCTCCTTCTCAAGGTTGCTACCACCTGCTCCTCTCTTTCGATTTTCACGTACAGATCAAAGGAGAATCAGGTTCATCATAGATGCAGGTCATCTCCTCGTCCAAAATGTCGATCGGCATCATTCCAGCTACCGCGTAGACGGCTTCTTCTGATATAATTATAAAACCACAGCACACTCTCATGGCGGCCCTCCGTGTAGTTGCCCACACTTTGGCGTCATCCTTGCCAAGACTATAATAGCGTCGAATGCCTTAGTGCAAACATGTTGTAAATGCTGCTAGAAATTCAGCCTTGCATCTGTCATCACTCCCAGGTATTTGATTGTAGGTATTGAATTCATGAGGTACCTCTCCGTTCTGATCCGTATAGTGGTTTCTTCACGCCATTCCGCGCCTCTGTTTTATCATCCGCGAGTGCAAGGCCTTACCAGATTTAGGCAGCGTTACTAGCTTTTACCGTTTACACGCCTCCGAAAAGATCCTCTCTACTAAGCATACTTCAAACAATTAGCAGCCAGCTTAAGGGTTTTGTTTGGTATACCGTTGAGGTCTCATGCTCTGTTGTCTCCTAGCCCACTGCAAATCTTCATTACTTCGTTACTGGAGGTGTTACAATCACATTTAAATCTGAAGGTTGTAACAGCTCGTGCACTCTGGAGGAAACAACTCCTGAACAATTCTCAGCCGGAGATCGCAACAAGTACTTTGTGAAGCTGCCTATTCTTTGAATTTCCTCATTACAACCCTGTGGGCACTCCCCATGGGTCTATATCCGCCTCTGCGCAGAGTTGTTTAAAGCAGTCTCTCTTGCTTCGCTTTATAGCTAGCTTCAGGTTCCCTCAAGCTCCCTTGTAGGCTCGTTGCTTCACCGCCTGGTCAGTCCTATTATCCATTATTTTGTAGGCCGCCCATCTGGTCCGATGACATGTTAATCGAAAATCAGGCAGTTCGCTCTTCCTCCAACAGTTGGGCCTTCCGCCGGGGAAATCGATGAGTCGCATTCTGTCACGATACACTCGATGATACGGAAGGCTCTCTCCAAGGGTGTGATGGCACAGTGTCTTAGTCGGTGTTGTTGCCGTTTATGTCGAACAGCGATGTGCTTTCAACTCTTCTTCTTTCTGGTGAAACTGATCGGTCGGGGGCCATGTAAGCTAAGGAAGTATACCCGTTCTCGCTTGCTTCTGTTTGACCAAGACTAGGTCACTACATGGGGATGGACGATTCCGTAGCCTACATAACGACGAAATCTATAAGTGATACCATGACCGTCCAGTTGTGGATAAAATCCGGCTCAATAGGTTACGGTAGGCGGGTCACTTAATCCGTATGGATGAGGATGATCCTACCCGGAAAGTCTATGAGGGCAATATTTATGTTAGAAAAAGAAGAGAAGGCAGACCTTGTCTAAGATGGAGCGATGACATAGGTCAGGACGCCAGACAGCTTTCAAGGATATCGAATTGGTGGACCTCGGCGCAAAACCGGGATGTCTGGAGTTCCTTATTAAGGCAGGCCTAGACCGGATACCGGTTGTTGCACCGTTGATGATGATGAGGTCACTGAAATGCAGGTCCATGCTCAGAAAAGTGTGCAAGCTCTTCCTAGCGAGGATGCATGTTCTAGGTCTATCCCGACCGATATCTCTAATGATGTGGAATAAATTATAATATTTGCTTTGGAACCCTTTGATGGTTCGTTCGCCTAAGATCCAGGGCTCCTTTACTAGTTTAATGTAGATATATTCCTTTAGGAGGAAGACAAGCAGGTTAGCCTAAGCGCAATGCGACTGCTGCAGATTTATCTGTGTTACCCTCAGCATGATCTGTTTGCGTGGAGCGTTCGTCAATCCTCATTGACCGCGATTTTATTCTCCCCAAACAGCTCTTTGGCGGTGTCGATTGGCTCCAGGTCGTGGTCCGGCTTTGTAGAGCGGAATACTATCATCTTTGCGTTCCCCTTTCTTCAATGCTTCCAGGCAGTTTTTATTAATAAGGAGCAGGAAACGTTGGCTGTTCGTCTGGGTTTCTTCGCCTTGATAAGTGGTCCATGGTAATTCTGGGGTTTTAAAGGTGCAGGGATTGCACGAGCTTGTCCTTATCCATATGGATCTTTAGCATCAGATGCGAACGACCGGTCTGCTGGAAATTTCATCGCAGGAGATAACTTTGAGTTTTACACCATTCCATGCGTCGTTGATGTTAGCAACTCATGAACTGGAAAAGCTTCTGCAGAGTTGAGCCTCGCAAGCTATAACGTGGAACCCACGGACCACATGACAAAAATCAAAGCCAGGAGATACTTGATAAACATCTCCGACGATTGAGTTTGAGAGAGATGGGCCCTGCCGGTTATACTCCTCAATTATCGTTTGGTATTTAGTGAAGTCCTTTTTATCCCGTTCGTCGACAGTACCGGTCTCCTTATTCTTAGCAATGTTGCTGACAATATGCACAGCCTTTTGGTACTGGCTCTTATGCAGGACTTCAGTAGACTTTCGCTCCTTAGCTGGTTTCCGGCCACCGGTATTCTTGGACAAACACGGTGAGAAGCATCGTCCTTTTTACATTGCATTCCTGCATCTAGAGAAATCGTTTGACAGTGTTCCACACGAACTCATCTGGTCTGCTCTACGACAACATTTAGTACCAGAAGAACTCGTGCGCTGGATTCAATTGATCTGCCATGATCAGAAAGGTGCAGTTCGAAGTGTGGGGGTGTATCAAGGATCCTTCGAATCTTTATTGGTGCTCATCAGGGAAGCTGCCTCTCACCAATCCTCCTTGTTCTTGTTGGACACTGTCACACGGGACTTCCAACGTCCAGCCCCTATAAACTGCTTTTTGCAGATAACGTTTTCCTAGTGTCTAATAGCAAAAATAATCTCGAGAAAGTTATCCAAAAATACAATGATCATCTCATGCAGCACGGTCTTAGATTGAATCTAAATAAAACTGAATTTTTGACAGCCGATCCCCATGAAACAGGCCGAAACAATGGTGGTTTGGTACGTTGGATGGAGATTTGAAATACTCGCGATTGCATCCGACCGAAAGGCGAAACCGACTACGATGATCCAACCCTGCTTGCGAACGGGACAACGGCTGAAGAAAAAGAAAAAGACATTCTTGTCGGTCTTTACTTTCAGGGGTCCCCCGACGCCGACTGTTTCGTGTTAGGAGTACTATTGCTGGTACTCGCTACATCCAGCTTGACGGCTGCGGATTTTAAGCTGGAAACCACTAGTCGGTCTGCCGGCTCGCTCCTGGAGGTTCCTTCAGTTGGTTTCAGCACAGTGATGCTACGGCTGGGAACGATTGTATTGCTCTCGATGGCTACTGTCTCCTCCGTGGATGCCAGCAGCTCTTCGATGAGCGACTGGCATCACCACCTCTTCTCTTCTCGTCGTTTTTTTATTTTTATTAATTGGGAAAGAATGACCATCCTGAATAGCCCGGCCATCCGGGTAAGGTTCTTATTTAAAACTGACGATGCCCAAGGTATTCAGAGTTCACATACTAAAGATCAAGCTCCCCATTGGACACGCAAGCCTCGGCGTATGTTGTTCCGCCTTGGTTTGGGGTCTTATTAACACTGTTTCCAGTGCAGGGAGGACGATCCCGGGGCTGTTGCTTCGGATCATCCCCCCCGCTAGATCCCCTCGCCACTACCACATGACCCGCAGGCAAACAGATTCTCGTCACTTGGATGCGCCTACCCCCACTTGGGTCCAACAGATTCGTAGCCCGTCCAAAGATGCTGTCGAGCAGCCCCTGCAAGGAGGTCGTGTGAGTACTTGCCGAAATATGCAACTTTAACAAGAAGCATGAGCTCCCAGCTCAAGGTAGCCGTCAGAAACGACCCAATAGCGGATTCGCATCTGGTACCACTTGGCTTCCCAGAGAAGAAAAGTACATTGTCATTAGTGTGGCAAGAGGGAGATGAGTACTCTCCAGAGTCTTACTATCTTACCTCACTTAGGTCCAGAATTTCCAGTTTATATCGCTGGAATTCTCGCTCAATTTGGAGAAATCGAGCATTTTGAGGACTCTCTCTACCGTTATCGAG
The DNA here is from genome assembly GCF_905115235.1 of Hermetia illucens. Classification (NCBI taxonomy): domain Eukaryota; kingdom Metazoa; phylum Arthropoda; class Insecta; order Diptera; family Stratiomyidae; genus Hermetia; species Hermetia illucens. The sequence goes on from NC_051852.1 coordinate 11,820,778, forward strand.
GAACGTTTGCACATTCCAGAAACCAAACATAGTCGGGTTTTGATAGCCAAAGGTCCTAGCTGTGAAGTCGGTCCCTATCTAAGGCGTTGATGACGTTTCGGTAGCAATAAAGTTTGAAAATTTGCAGGTTATCTCAACCTCCTTTAGGCTCTCTCGGCTGGCAGGGAAGACTCCGAGTGTATTCTGAAGCCCCAGCTCACAGGGCATCCCACCCCACCCCTAACACTTTTTAAAATTCAAATTGTTTTTTCAAAGGATGCACTTCGGATACCCACTAATAGGTTTCAATTAGAGTATTTAGCAAGACAATGTGAACATAATAAATTCATTTTTAATGAGGTTTTGCCAGCTTTATAGGTAATTGTCCCGTTTATATTAAAATGTATTTAAAATAATTTATTTTAACTCATTCCCTGAATTCGAAATTGACTATTGACTTTTTTGCTGGGTGATTAACGTGCGCTAACAATAATATCTACCTGTGGCATTAAATAAGCTCCATGTTCTTGCTGTACAGTCCCCAAAGAATTAAAGGGTTGGGGTGAATTTTATTTTATTGTAATTATTGTTTTAAAAACCATTTTTTGGGTGAAGCAACCGTTAATTGACTGGCATATGCACTACCCTATTTATGTGTTTATTACCCGCAGTTGATCACAGAAGTGTCATTTAATATTATTTGGAATGGCTGGAGAGAGGGTTGCATATGGCAGCAAGGACTATGCTTAACCATGAAATGAAAATCGCAACATTAAACCTTTGGTATAAACATGAACTTGGCCCTCAATTTTCCGAGGAATTATTGTGCTGGGAGCCAGCTTAAAACCATTCGCTCTCATAAATATTTGACCCCATTTACTACCCTCACTTATCTATGAAAACATCACAAAGTATCTTTTATCAACAACTTTGAGGGAAATGTTTACTGCTTCCCAGAATTTAAGGAAGTAAGTAGTCTTGAATTTCAATTCAACTCTGCAGAGAACCCTTTGGTAGCAGAAACTCATTTCCTTCTGGAGATAATTTCAAATTGTAAGTTCTCTTGTCTCTCATAACTAACTTGCAAGAAAAGCGACGGAATATGAGCCAAAAAAGGAATAAAGCTGGATTCATTTAATTTTATGTATTTAATAAAACAAAACTATCCCCCGAGGAGTGAGTGGTGAATACAAAGTACACATAAATTTACACAACTCATCCGTCTGCATATTTGCCTCCGTCGACGCTGTTTCCTGAAAGTAATAGTAATTGCCAGCGCTGGTACTCCATGTCGATTCCTGACTCCTGGCTCCTGGCTCCTGGACTGTTCAATTCCCTTGTGTAGCGCTCGGTAGCCATTCCAAATGCAGACAAACCCCAATTCCCGACCTCCAGCCGAACGTCTTGTAAACTTCCACGAAACTTGTTTAACTTTCGAACCTGATGAGCTTACATTTTCGGAAGCATCTGATGGATACCCAGGCTGAAATCTGGATGAATCAAAATGCTCAAGATACACTTCTGGCTAACACACTCCCGGCACTTTTTTCACTGCAGGCGCCTTCTATTTATCTCTCCATCTCAGCTGCAAAGTTTCAAGCATCGCTAGTCACTCCTCACCCTTGAACTGGAGTGCAAGACATGGGTTCGATAGTTTCTAGGGTAGGGGGAGGGACATAATTTAAAGTTTTCCGGAGAACAATTACAAAACTGGTTTGCAGAAAGCCAACGAGCGAAGTGTTAAGTTCCGTGAATTGAACTTCAAACTCTGACACTATGCTTCCCTGGCTCGGGGCGGTGGTTAGTCATGTTCCACGACAGATAGTCTCCTGGTCCGTCCGTCTGTCTATCTACATACACTTTTGAAAATTCACTACAACTTTCCCGACTTGGAAATATCCGAAAAGTTGGAATCCACTTGTATGTACCCAACGCACCCTTCGCCGCCACTTCACTTGATTCTTTTGGAAGTTGATTAATGAACCCTCCGGGCGGCCTTGGTTGAACAAAATAAAAATTCCAGAGAAGCTGTTTCCATCTCTCGGCGGTACAAATTATTTCGAAATGGGAAGTGATGAAACGGAAGGAGGAGAACAGTTAAAAATGAAGCGTCAGATGCAAGGACGCAGACTGAGTAGTCATAAGATTTAAATATGCGAGGAATCTGAAAATTAAAGGCGATGAGCTGATAAATAGCAGAAAGGAATTTGTATTGTACCTTTCGCCTGGGAGAGCGTTGTTCTACCAGTTATGGGGCTGCCTGCAAAGAGGCGATTTGTACTCAACTTAGTGAAGCACGTTTGAAATTTGGTACATATTTTCGGTTAATTAGCTTAGTTGGAAGGTAGTTCAGGAAATGAGTAATGAGCCCATGGACGAGGGCGCAATGTAGGAGGTAAATTTCGTACCAGGTTCGTTGCTCTGGAAGATAATTCAAAATGAAAGCGTCGATTAGGTTGTTGTTTTATTGGCATCTTTATTGAGAAACTATCTGTCATTTTTTCGAGTTTTTAGTTGAATGTGCTTGAATATGAGGGGTCCATACCCTTCAAAAGAGAATTTGTCTTTTAAGCATTCAAATTTGCAGTGTCCGCATCGCATTAGGGGTAAGGAGGCGAAATGCATTTGCACTCAAAATGCCGGACTCCTCTCTCAGACTGACTACCGGCTAGAACGCTTTTTTGTTGCATCTAGGACACTAACCCGGAACCATTTGACATATTACCTCAGTGTAGGGTAAGAGCACAACCCCATGGTTAAGGAAGGCTCAGTTATCCTGGTAGAAGAATACCTTGATTGTAAGGTGCCACTCTGTTTGTCGTTGATCTGCAGCATGGCGTCATTTATGATGTTCGGAGACACTGAACACTATTTCATCGAAAAATGATAACGATGACACCCTATTTTCTGCAGAAGAATAATGTATGCCGGGCATCAACCACCACATCTGTGCAAAAATACAACCAGGCGATCGGGAAATCACTCCGATCGTTTGCAGGCAAGACTCGAAACACTCGTGTCCACTGAGCAACCGGGTTAGGTTGCAATTAATCTCATCTTCCTTTCGACTGAACCACAGCTGCACGTCTTTATTGAGATGAGCGGTCCATTTACCACTCGATTCCTTTTCCCACGATTGCTGTCATGGGTAGGGAGCACGAGCTCGCTCTATCTTCATAAACTTATTTATTTACCTCACCCTTCTGAAAAATGTAAACCTCACTACGGAGGGCGATCGGAATAACTCCTGCTATCACTATTGCTGTTGGCTCCGGAACGGTACGATGGGAGGATGCTGCTTGCACCGCCCCTCACCATCATACTTGCGCTAGGCGTTTGTATCTTTGTATCTTATTATTGAGGGAGTAAGCTTTGGAACTGACTGGAATGAAGGACAGACTGAACCACACTAATCAGCAAACGACGCCTACTGTACAAGGGGACCTTCGACATTGAACATCAGCCGGAAAATCGCATTCTAGCCGCAGCTTTAAGAACTACATCCTCGTGGCGATCATGATGCCGAAGAATTCAACCGCTGACTTCAACAAGATCATGGCTTTACCAATCTGAATAGGGAGGACTGTGAGAACTCTGTCATCGTATTAGGTGTTCCAAAGTTTCGAGGCATGAATACATCCCTCAGCTACTCTGAAGTGACCTTCTTTTTGCGATGTCGTTTCCGTATCTTGTAGAACAGGATGGGGTCATTAAATAGTCCCTCAATATCTGCATCTCTATCATGTGAAACCACCTCGCTGAACAGCGTCACAAGGAACACCAATCGCTAACAGAGGCGCTAGTTTGCCTCAGCACATTGCAACAACTTAGACCACTTGCTCAATCGTATCAATTGTGGGTCGCATCGTTCTAAAAAAATATTCTACTGCACAGGGAATACCATCCGGTCTTGGCGTCTCTTTATCCTTCATGGACAGGACCGCCTTCTCTAGTTCCTTTACAGTGAAGAATGGCAGTCCTTAGTATTCGTCTTCTCATCGATAGCGTTGGCTCGAATGGGGCGGAAAGGAAAAAGGGCATGCACGATTTTTCCTATCTTCACTGCTTCCATGGAATAATGTGATAGATGACCTTTTGGTAACCAGCTTATATCCTAGGCCCCATGGCAACTAGGGTGTGGGAATGTCAGAATGCTAGCGATATTGAGGACAGTAAGTTCTATTCTGGCGGCCACCTTAAAACTGTATGTGCTCAAGAATTTGGTTAAGTTATGCACGCGCTGGAGGGCGCTTCAGGGGGTATTAGCGTTACAGCTGATACTGTTGTAAAGCTAGTGACGAATCTGATAGCGACCACATGCGAGGCTTCCATGCCCCGGAGGGACCCTAGCGTGACAAGCGTTCCATGCACTGGTGGACGGCAGAAATTGCTGACCTACTGAACGAGCTCTGCCGTTTGGCATAACGTTTACACGCCCGCGAGGAGGCATGCGCTATAAAGGCAGAGTACAGATCACCAAAAAAGAGACTCCGAAGTACGATAAATTAAAGCACATCTTGCAGCGGCAGAACCCCGTAGGGTCTTGGCTATAAACTTCTCACCCGGAAAATCGGGGGAGGCCTTGTGAGTGGTGTCTGTCTTAGAACCGACCATGGTAGTAACCGCGGGAGTGATCCCCGTTGCCTGCCTTGCTAAAGAGTGTAAAGCTGTATATACCCGCAAGAACGGAAATTTAAGAGAGGTGGTTGCCCCGTGAACGCACACTTACGAAGTGGTAACTCTTTTGGAAAAATGAGCCAAGGGGTAGATGGACTGCGTTCTTCATCGACACTTTAGATCCTTGGGTTAACTGAACGCATGGTGAAATTGCTTACTTCCTTACCGAACTTCTAAGTGGGTTGGAAAACCTCCATGATTTTCAGTTTTACCTGCATAAGATTGGGAAGGCGCGATCTCCTGATTATGTGTTCTGCAATGATGTGGCGGACGACACCGAACGCAACTTTTTCTCTTGTAAAAGATTGGACGGCTTTCGTCCAGCAGCTTTATGCAGACAAATGGGAGCTCTCTTCAGAAAACATTGTCAGAGAGATGCTGAGGAGCGCTGGCAGTTGGAGTTGTTTTGCGCATTATTTTCAGGTTCTCTTTATTGCGAAGAAGATTGAGCTTGACCAGCGAAGTGATTGAATGACAAGGGGTTACCAGAATTAACAACACTCCCTTCATCCACTCCCCTCCTATTGGTGAAAGGAATTCGCTGACTTGAAGACTCCCTAAGGGGGGAGAGTTGGAGGGCTATCCCGAGGTGATGTTTTAAACGGTTCCAGAGCAGTTACCTGATGACAAGGAGGTGTTTAGTTGGTGTCTGGCGGCGTACTGTTGGGGGGGGGGGGGAGTCTAACACTCTGTGCGTAAATGCATTCACCTAGTCTACTTCCCCAAAAGAAGCAAAAAGGCCATGCCGAATTTTAGGGCTCTGGCGTTAAAGTCACCTCTGACTAGAGCTCTTTCTTCCATGTTTTGAATGTCGTCATCCAAGGCAATGAGCCTATTCCGACAGATGGACGCAGATTCGCTTGGTATTTGGGTAAACTTTTCAAAAAGTAATTTCCTCACAATGAATCCATCTCCTCAATCAATCGCACTCTCAAACCAACCGTATTTCTTACCTAGATATAATCACCAGCAGATATATACGGGTACCATGATGTTGAGCTCTTTTCTCGGTACTGCTTACAGAGAAGCAACAAGTCAGCTTTTCTTTCCTGCACCATCTGCCCTATCAGGTCGTGAGCTGCTGCACTCCTATGCATATCCACTTGCAAGACATCAATCATGGCGCTTGGCTTCCTACTTTTCTTTGTTGACACCACCCGGAAGTGAGAGCATGAGCCACATTTTGACCTTTAGCACTTACTTTTTATTGTCGGGGAGTGAAAAGCATTTTTTACAAACCGTTTTCGAGGTTTAGCTTAATAAGATAGGAGTTAACACCACAAATTCGACGAACCAACTCACAAATGTCGTATGACTTGCTTTTCAATAACGTGTGGCGCGGCAAGATTCGCGGTATTCGAAATTTATTTCGAATGTCGCGAATACCAGCGGACAGATGACGTCACCGGCGCTCTCCACTCAGTTCAGACCTCGCTACAAGAGTAGGTGACGAGAAACGTCAGATAAAAAATAATAGAATAAGAAAAAAGAAAGTTGGCAGTCATTGTGAGAAGAACGAGTTTTGTACAGAAAGAAAATAGTTACGGACTGAAATCAGTATAATTTCTAATATGTCGGAGTTATAATAGGAGTACTTTCGGGTTGCTGGAGGTGCTGTCCACCACGGCCGACAAAGTCCAGGTGTACGTGTACCTCGTGGTCGGGGAAGTGCCTAGAGACACAAGCCTGGAGGTCGAAGATTTCAATTCATAGATTGCAACACTTTCTGATGCAATCTCCACGCTTACTGTGACTGTAGGTACTCGCGTTAGGAAGGTAGATCTTGATTCCAGCCACGGTGAAGGTTTGCTTCCCGAGGAGGACCTAAGAGTAGTCGCACGCCAGGACCCTCAGCGTCCCTGGCAATTTGCTGGTACCACCGTAAATTCGGAGCAGGCTTTGCTTTCTGGTCAACATGGATGTGCAGGTTTCCGTTCTCCTCGTAACCCATCCAGACACTTTAATACCGCAAAACTTGTGACTGGTTGCCGCCAACTCCTCTTCCATCCGCACTTACGTCTACAGGCAGGTGGATGTGAGACTCGGATTGCGCCGAACATTTTCGAGGCGACTCTTTTTGGCGGACATTAGCACTCCCATTTAATTCGCAGACTTCTTGAGTCACTATGGACTGTTGGTGGACCTACAGAACAAAGCCTTAATAGTCCCAATCTCTCTAAAGTTGTCAGGAAAAATTTCCACCTGCCCAAACGACACTATTTTCATTGCTTTAGAGGACATTGCCGACCATTGCATTCTCGCACTCCTCCAAAAATATCGCAACTTTACCGCTGAAATGCGAGTAGTTGCATACTTGTTTGCAGGATGTGGATCATGAGGTACCATTTTGTGCGACTTTTCATTGTAGACCTGGCACCACCCGCAACCGGAAGCATCTTCTTCCTGTACACCGCGGTCATTGCAAAGAAAACAGCAACGTTTGCAAGTTGTCATCTTGTGCTTGGGTTCGCCACACTTCTAACACAAATTGCTGGCAATGACAATGGCCAATTTTTGTTCTCAGGAGTTGACAGAGTTTGCCCACATCTACATAATCCCTTTTTATGGTTTGGTCCTCCTTTTCCATGTTAGTAAGACAATTCAGATCCCTTGGATATAAGTTCTAAGCTGCAAACCCTTGCTTTTGTGTCTAGAATGCTTTGGACTGTCTTGGGGAACGTACCATTCTTGTCAGTCTCAAGCTCGTCAAGTATACTGAGGTTCAAGTCCGCCAGATAGGATTAACGTATATGTCACAGTCTTCTGCTTTGTCGTTGTTCTGGGATGCGCGAGGAACTTCCTTGAAAGATTTAACATTCATTTGGCTTGATGAGAATGACCTCTGATCTTGGTTTGCCCCTTCTTTGTTTCCTTAGCGTATCGTATTTGGCTTCTTCAAAGCTTATATTGCTAAATAGTCAGCTTTTCCAAAACCTTGACGCAGGTCCTTCTGGAATAAGCATGATAAATGCACCGGGGGTATACGTAGTTAAGATGGCTATTTGTATCAGTTGTTTATAATAGTTTTGATTTAATTTAAAGAAAAAGAGATACAGATACAGAAAACCAGCTTTCGCTGTATCTAAGTTTTCTACACAAATCACAAAGGACCACGGGGAAAAATCCAGACCGGATAAAACCTCTAAAACAATTAAATTAGACGAAAAGTTGTTACGCAAACTTTCCTGCTGTAAATTCGACACACATCGTGCTGAAACGAATGAACGAGGGAATACCACCAATACTTATAAGATACAAGATATCAAGGAAAATCCTTCAGAAACTTCCAAAGTCTAGGATTTTCTATCACTTCAAAAGCGTAAATATAATTTTTCTTCCACGTTCAACGTACGACATCGACAACGAAACGAAAGGGGAACTTATAACAAAGAGAAAAAAAAATACCCAAACAAGAAGAAAGTTCCGAAGGAGATCGCATCTGAAGAAAAAGTTTATGTCTTCTTAACAGTGCACAGTTTTCCAGGATCTCTTGTCTTTTCTTGTAGCTTTTCTAATCCAACACCAGCGGCTAACAACCGCAACCATCCCCGTCTTATCCTCGTCAGTTTCATGGCAAGTACTCAAGTTTTGACGAATATAAGAAGTTTATGTTATCTTTTTGTCGGAACAACGGAAACAAGAAGTGAAACATAAAACGGCGGAATATATCTTTTTAAAAGGGACCCAACGTAACAGTAACAAGGGTCGAGAGACTTATCCTCGTGTACTTTGCGTAGATTGTACTGCATCTTAGCCACAATGACGCCACCATCAAAGTAATACACTTGTTTCAAGGTGAAGAATGTGACTTTTATAATGAGAAAGGACCAAGGAAAAGTTTTTGATAAAGGTTAAAGGAATTATCTCAATCTTTTAAGATACTTTTGGTATGGTTCTGGGAAAAGATTTCTGTTCTACTTTTCACGTTTTTCGTGGAAAGGTATCTTTTTGAACAACAATTAGATGTTCGGACTAACAAAAATTGGAGGAAAATATTTTATCTACAATAATTAATCTATTCAAATAGAAAATTTGTTTAATAGATATTAATTAGTAATAATACATTATGAGATTTAGATATAAGTTTGGCAATGAACAAAACTGTGGTCAGAAGTGATGAATTTCGGGGTTTAGTACGGATATGAATATCTGTGGATAGGTCATACTTTAAGGAGAGGCAAAAATTGCATGATAGACTACGTCATAGAATACATTCTCCCAAGAAGATCGATGAGTGAGTCACCCCAAGTGTACCTGGTGCATAAGAGTAGAGAAGGAATACGAGCGTCTTGGGAAGTCGTGGGAGGAGCTGAAGCACACTTCAGGGGAGGAGCACACATAAAACCCAGATTTGAATATTTCTGTATCGTTTATTTCATCGTCAGAATGTTATTCAAGCTCATCTAAACCCTAGTTGGATTTTTGTATCTGTAACCATCAGGACCGAAACTATGTGCCGGAGCAGCTTCTCCTGATTGAGTTGGTGGAAGATATTCACGTGGTGGACCGAATCCAGCTGCAATACGTCCAAAGTCTTGTTCATTTTTGAATGGAGGTAAGTATTCATTCGATGGACCATTCAATTCAGATACATCAGCAGCAATGATGGCGAAGAGTCCCAAAAGAACCAGTGCGAAAACAGCTTTCTGCAATAATTGAAAATATCAAAAATTTCTAAATACTCAATGATAACTATGAGATAAGTGCCTTAAGCACAGTTTGATGTACTGACCATTTTGAGGAGTTGCTTGATGCTTCAATTCCAAAGATTGAATGATGACGATTGAGAAAAGATTCGCGTATTTATATAGGTAGTTCCCATTTAATTTGCGTGCGATAGTCTATAGTTTTGAAGTTGAAGTGGAACACTTAAGTGGTACTTCGCTAATATTGGTATGCCTCCGCGAATCGTACAATTGTTTCGCGTCCTATTAGTTACGAGGAGAGTATATAGCTTGCTAGAAATAAGTTTAGGAAGTGAGAAGTATAATCACGAGAAGACCGTATGAATTGACTCATAAAAACTTAAAATTAGATCCTACTTCGTTGACCCAATTATACATAAAAATTCTAAAAGTACCTGTTTATTATATCCTAAGGCTCTTATCATTATTCTGTCAAGAGAAGTTGAAATGCGTCCTTAAAAAAAATATTATGTCTCTTTACTGGTTATAGTTTTTGTTGGGAGTAGGGTAGGTGATTAAGCTTACGCACAGAGTGAGTCGGACTGCCAACTAAACACCTCCCTGTCATCAGAGAACCAGTCTGGAACCGTTTGATATATTACTTCGAACTAGCCCTCCCGCTTTCTCGGCTTTCAGTTAGGGGGCTTCAAGTTAGGGAATCCCTTTCACCAATGGGAGGAGAGGAAGGGAGTCGTTAGTTCGGGGAACCCCTTGGCACCCGGTCCCTTCGCCGATCGACTTCAATCTTCTTCGCAATAAGGAGAGCCCGAACATAATGTGCAAAACGACTCCAGCTGCCAGCGCTCTTCACCATCTCCCTGATAATGTTGTTTTGGAGAGCTACCCAGTGTCTGTATAAAGCTGCTGACGGAAGCCGTTCTAGCTTTCCCAAGAGAAAATGGTGTGTTCAGCGTCGTCCGCCACTTCATTGCAGAACACACAATCAGGAGATCGTGCCTTCTCAATCTTGAGCAGGTAAGACTAAAAACCTTCATGCCCGCTTAAAAGTTGGATAAGGAAGTAATCAATCTCACCGTGCGTTCGATATAGCCACGGGTCTAAATTGTCGTTGAGCCGCGCAGTCCATCCAGAGAATTGCCACTCGGTAAGGGTGCATTTTCCGCCATCACTTCCCCGATTACCATCACGGCCGGTTGGGGCACAGTGCGGTAAGTAGATGCCACTTGCAAAGTTCCCCGTCTCTGTATTTGAGCAATGTGTTTACGATGCCCTTCCTTGTCAAGGGCATCAGCTCGTACCTCCGCGCCATAGAGCAAAACCGATTGCATTGTTTTCAAAAGGAGACGTCTCCTAGTAGATATGGAGCCCCAATATTCGCCATTGGCCGATTCAAGGCCAAGACTCCAGCTACAGTCCTGTCCGCTGTTGCTTTAATTTCCACGAAGAAGCTAATCTTCGAGGCGAGCACTAAACCAAGGCAATTAACCGCTGGCTTTGACTCTGTAGTCAACTCGCCGCTCGATATGGGATGTAGGATGGCGATTTTCTTTCTGGTCGAGATGACTACTTCGGTGTTTTTCCAGCATAAGGCTGAAACCATGAGCAGAGATCCATCCGCCTACCCGTTGTATTCATATGCTACGTCTGCTTTATGCCTGTTCAACAGTGCGTCCGGCAACAAATGCCGCAACTTCGTCTGCATAACAGATCAGACGCGACACTTCGTGCACATCGAGTCTCAGCAGAATATCGTAGGAAACATTCCAGAGCACCGGCCCTAGGATGGATCCCTGTGCTACTCCCTATGTGATTTTCATCCTCCTCAGGGAGTGGTCTTTCAGATAATCCCTCAATATTCGCCAGAGATTGCTTGGCACGTGGAATGAGTTTTTCTAATGTAGCTAGCATGTCTGTTCATCTTACGGATTTGAAGGCATTTCTGACATCAAGCATTATGAAGAGCACTATTCGTCGAGATCCGCGGCTGTGTGCCTCGGTTCGGTGGACAGCATACACGGCCTCCATAACAGCGTCCACTGTGGATCTTCCTGTTCTGAACCCAATCTGCTAGGGGTAAGTCCCCGGCAGGGTGGATAGCTTCAGCGAGCCTACCCCTGATGAGCTTCTCGAGCACTTTCCTGGCGGTGTCAAACATACACAGCTGTCGGTATGCACATTGGAGCTCTGGGCCTCCTTTTCCCTTGCTGATCAGCGCGACTCTGGTCACTTTCCAACGACAAGGAAAAATTCCCTCCTTCAAGCAAGCATTGAATGCCTCATGTAACAAGTCTGGTCGTTGATGGAACACCACTTTGTAAAGTTTCGCCGGGATGCCATCGGGACCTGGCGCCTCGTTGTTTTTCATGGTGAGAACCGCTTCTTCGAACTCTCATTGATAAAAAGGGGGCACGACGCTTTCCGCGCTATTAACATCATCCCGTACAAAATGTCTGAGGGCCAGTGCCTGTACAATGCGATCCATCTGGTCGGTACTTAATATACAGGACTTCCGCAGAATCATGATTTTCCGGGTGACCAGCTTATAGCCAAGCCTCCACGGGTCCTCATTCACCTCTCTGACCAGGTTCTGCCAACCGCACGCTTTGCTTTTATTTATAGCGCTGCGGAGTTTCTATTTTGCTGATCTATACTTGGCCTTCATGGCGCATGCCTCCTCGCTGGCGTGTAACCTTTGTGCCAAATGGCGGAGCTTATAACACTTCCTCCGCAGGTTGGTGATTTCGGGCGTCCACTAGTACATAGAAGGCTTGTCACGGCTGGGACCTCTCCGGGGATAGCTTTCGCTATCAGGTGCATCACTGTCAGCTCCGACGCTACTACCCCTAGAGCGCCCACCAGCGCGGCTCTGCCTGTTCCAAGAGCTTCAATGAACTTCCCGATGTTCACCTTCTCGTCACTCCATAGGCACGGGGAGCGTTGAGTTGGTGCTCGCCGACAAGTAGCGTCAATCACTTCTAACGCGATGTATTTCACTTGCCGAGAGGTCTTCTAGGACTCGCCACCCATCCACCGATGATGCCAGAGATTCCCATGGAAAAGCGATACCAGGAATGTTTCCTTCACAGCTCGTGTGCCAAATCGTTGGTGTGGATCTGGTGTTCAAAACTACGAGGTCGGTTCTCACCGCCATTTCCAGAATCCTATGGAGGCATGCCCCATTCAGAGGCCCTAGCATTAAAATCGCCGCCTACCACGATTCGCCCCTCCGTGCACGAATCAGTCTCCACCAGAGCATCAAACCGGCGCCGAAAGTCCGGCATCCTTTCATTCGGCGTTGGGTAAACGCTAAAAACGTTATCCCTAAACACCGGATCCAAACAAACCCATTCCCTTGGCCTTCGGCAAGAACACGAAGTCGAACATCTTTCCCAACCCAGATGGCATCGGTGCCCGGTAAGTCCAGATGCCATGAGGCTGGGTCCCTGTTTCGGTATTGCTCGCAGATTAGAACAGCATCTACCCCCGCCGCGAACTGCGCTAGCAAGTGGTGAGTGGTTGCTCTCCGGTGCATGTTAATTAGTAAATTGCGGATCATGCCATTCGTGGACTAACCCTTTCCAGTTCTGCCCTAAAGACTAGACACCGTCCCAAACCCACAGTTCTTGCCACACTCTCACCGGACGCACCACGATCCCTGCAGAGAACGCAACTTTCTCTTTCATTGGAGGTCTCTGCTTGGCGACCTACATGACCGCATCTCCGGCATGCTGTCCTATTGTCCGGTCCCTTGCAAGTTGCTGACGTGTGTCCATAGTCCAGACACCTGTAGCACTTGGTGGGGACTATCCGCATTCACACCTTGCTAAGAACTTTCCCCGTATATTGCCAGGGACAGCACGGCGAGTTTTTGGCCTCGAGTATTTACATAAGTGATACCAATCCGGCCATTGGTTACCTCTGGACATTCACAGTTTATCGCCTCCTTCATTTCGACCTTTTCTGTGAGGCAGTCAAGATTCCCGATTTCTAGAGAGAACATAGGCTCTGGACGGGAAACCAGAGTCCTCTTTCCCAATACACCTGGACCGCTTCGCAGTACATTATTTGCTAGTCGTCTTCAGGCGGAGTTCGACGAGGACTCTGCCACCCCTCCTTTTCCGTGTAGAAGACACTTCAACTCCGTTGTCTTTGAGTTTAATCCTGTAGTGGATTTCACTAAGGACTTCCGCAAATGTGTTGCCTTCCGTCGACTTAATGAGCAGAGCCGACGGTTTAGCTCTTCTTCGTTTCCTCGTCTTTTCTGCTACTGGTTCTTGGTTGGAAACTACTTTAATAAAATCTACTTCAGGCACGTCGTCTTCTTTCCGCTTTTTCCCAAGTTTGCTTTGCATGGGTTGTTGAAAGGAGCGCTCTCAGCGGGGATTGCGGCTGTTTCTTCTTTCCAATCGTCTTCTGCTGCACTCAACATTCGCCTGTAGAAGGAGATGCAATTGAATAGTTCTCCAATTCCATTAGCCCGTTTTTGATGCCTTTGCTGACGTTCGTGTGGAGAAACATTACGACCGTATCAACCTGCTCAGCGATCCTGACTTGGCTTTTTTTCGGAACAGGCGCACTACAGGGTATTGGAGCTGTTGGTAGAGCTTCCCCTTTATTTGGACGTCCCGGTATCATATCGAGTATGTCAGTCCTCGCAGAATCTTTTGCCAATCGCTGCGGTGAATAGCGTATTTTCGTGCTGCGTCCAAACCCACCCAGCTCCTTCTTTTTGCCTGCTATTTCGCCGATTTTTTATATTTGTTCGGATTTATTCTCCATGGAAAATTTACCAGCGCATCGTGTGCAAGGGAGCAGGCCGCAATAGTCGCAACCCCTACCTCAGTTCCCTGAGGGTTTCTCGAGGCTACTACCTAGGACGCAGATATACTCCCAACTAGGGGGTCAGAACTACTTACTCGGGCATTTCGGGGACGTCACACCCCGTATTGTAAGCGACCCGTTAAAGGTTACTGACGACCTTTGGGGCGGTTATAGTGTACCTATTAACTATGGTGTACCAAGCAAGCTCATTAGGATTAGGAATTTTAGTATATTCCCTACTTCCAAATCTCTCAACTTTGCATTTAAGTACTCTCCCAGGTGCCTCAAACTACTTTCAAGAACTTCCGGACACTGTTTCACAGAACTCCGCAGGTTTTCTCCGCAGTTATTCCTAGCTTTCCCAGGTGATAGTTTAGTGACCAGTGAGAATTTCCACAATTCTGAGGTTCTTCTTGGTGAGATTTAAACAGTTCTTTGTGGGGTTGGGCTCGTATCCCTCAAAGAGCACTCTGGATAGCTTCATTCCTGGTAGGTTCGCCCAGGATAATTCCCTCAGTCGTTTCTCGTCATTTTTTAATGTCATAGCCATGAATCTGTTTCTGATTCCACAGAAGGGTTCTGACCCTTATAAAGGCGTCCCCTCTCTTTTCTTGCCCAGTTCGTCCGCTGCCTCTTTGCAATATGGCCTAAAACCCAGAGTGTCTAGACCTCTCTCAAGGCATTCCTATACTAGTTTAGAGTTCCAACGGCGGATGCGGCGACTTCTTTGATGGTGCCTTTAAGTTCTCCCCAGAACCCGTGTACATCTGTGTTGTTGATGCCGTGTAGCATAGGTGATAGTTTTTCTTGCAGGGGGCCGTATATGTCTACGTCGAAGCATCGCTCAGGGGTTTATCAGCCGCGAAGAGTTTGGTAGGGCTGATTCCCGATTCGATCACTGAGGAGAGTTTACATCGATATGTTGCCTTCACCAAGTGACGGGCTGAATTGCAGTTTACTCCTCGATAGGATCGGAGAGCCAATACACTGGATGCCCATCTTTTACCAATGAGGACGTGGTCAATTTGGTTGACGGGGTATGCGTTTGGAGATTTTCAGGTCTGTTTGTGAAAGTGTCGGTACGGGAAGCACGTTGAGCTTACGACAAGTTTTCTACTGGTGGCGTAGTGAATTAATCGTTGACCATTATGATTGCATTCCTCTTGGAGGTTGTGTCCTCCAGTGGCTCCCCGATGCCAACATTCGTTTCTGATTTTCGCATCAAAATTCCCCGAAAGTATTATGACATCGTTTATTGGAAGCGGGGCAAACAGTATCTCCAGGCGGACATAAAATTAGTCTTTCACTGCATCTTCCTTGACTTCAGTCGGGAGGTGCACATTGATGAGTCAGAGGTTGAAAAAACGAGTCCTGATGCGAATCGCACACAACCTTTCGTCGATAAGTTTCAAGTTGGTAACATGGGTTTGTTCACCATAAATGCACCTCCAAAATCCTTACGACCCGATGGTTTGCCACTTTTGAAAATTGTGTGCGAATTCATATCGCGTATTTCGCTACCAATCCAATTTGTCTCCTGGACTGCAATCATGCTCAATTTGTATTTCTCGACCTGTTGAAGCAGGGTCTTGACGGCCCCTGGTTTATTCAGAGAGTGTACATTCCAGGATCCGAAAAAATAGTCCGTTGGACGTTTGCTTGGTCGTCGTCGTTTGTCGGTCCAATCCGAGGCAAATCTTCCAGGTAGTTTTGACTTGGATGTCTTTTCGGCCCATCACAAAATCCTATCCAGGGGTGACCTCGGTGATAGCTGCTTCAGCTGGTTCGAACCGTATCAGAAGAGTTCACAGTTGTAGGTCTGACTGCGTAGTCGGTGATACCCTACTCACCTGATACCCTTAGGTGTAACTTAGTCATTCAGACTATATCTATCCCTCCCACATCCTTTGTCAACCATGGTTTGGGACAGGCTGCGGTGGAGTTCTGACTTTTAGTACTCAAACCTATTTTTTTAGAGAAACAGTGAAAATATTGTATTCAAGATTCTTTAGATTAGTAGCTTCCCTTAGCAGCATTAACAATAGCAAATTCCACTAACCAACGATAACGAATAACATGAATGGTGTAGGTTGAGGTGAGGATCATTCTCTGCTGATGTTGATAGTCTACCCCTGGGGGTAGATGAGCCAGCGGTGATATTGGATGAAGGTGGTGTTCCTGAAAATATAATGAGACTGAACAATGGACCCTGGAAATTGAATGTAACATGAAATATCGTAACCAATGATGTCGGGGCTTCAAAAATTTCAGCTGCTCCCATAAACAAAAGAAAAGCTTAATTTGTTCCAACCAAACCATTGACCGAGTGACCTTTTCACTGAAATTTATTGATGCTTGAATGATAGACTCCCAGATGATGTTATAAAATACACAAAGCATTCATTTCGAAGGTCTTGTAGGAATCATAATAGAAGTCAATCCATCATTTCCCCCATACATTAATAAGCTCTTATGGATGGTTATGTGGAACCACATGCAACCCGATAAGGCCCCTCTTCCGTGCCGTTAAACGTACTCTCATTAATAACTTCTGCTGGCAGTTAATTTTTCACATTATTCACTCATTGATCTCTGCCATAACCAACAATTCTATGGGATTTTCCCTTTAGTTGTAAATGCTGGGGAGGTTGGGGGAGGACTACTGAACACAGGGTAATAAACTAGCTAGGTAGCTCGGTCCTCCGAAATTTGGAATATTCGCATTGATTCCAAAAGGGTAATCAAGAGGAGGGATAGCAAAAGTTCGCCGGGCGGGAACAGAAGGAGGAAGCAATGTATGCTTTGAATAAAGAAAGGATCTTTATTCCATGCAGGTGATTAGTTTCCGAAACTCCAAGCCTCACGAATTCAATGAACATATCCAAATTCAACTAACCTAAAAAGCAGGATTTTCGATGCATTCCTCTCATTAAAGGCTTTGATGTAGCTTGTTCAACTTGCTCAATGCGTTCCCAATCCATTCAATATTTCACCAACCATAGGGAAGGCATCCTTCCCATCCTGTACAAGCTCCTAGGAAGGATTCCTTGTAGCCTGCAACCACAACTCAATTAACATGTTTATTATACTCTAGTGACAATAATAAATGTTGCGTGCAGTAACGATTCTACTTGAAAATCCGAAAAAGGCTGCTATGCTGAGATTTATGGTTCACGGACCTGAAAAACACGCAAAATTCAAAACCCACAGGATCCTGTGAAATTTATGTACATGATGTAAGTACGTGCTAAGTATCCTTATGGGGTGAATGGAAAAAATGACACTGGCATGTTTTTTTGTGGTTGATTGTGGTCGCAAATTGAGGTGAGATATTTTTTTAAAGCTTTAGAGATATTTTGACATTTACTTCTGGTAGTTTTCAGAGCCTTTGTTAGTTACTTTTCTCCTGATTTTATTGAAAACTTTATGAAATGGCTGTTAATTTGCACCAATGAGAGTGGTGAGGCTTCCAAATCGCCACCCAGCATAACAAGCCAACGTTTTTTTTTTTTGACAATTGCGGGGCCCTAAGTCCGCATCAACTTAATGCCGGACCGGACCAAAGGATGCAACTTACTCCTTCTTTTTTTTGGACCATGGACCCCTCGTTTAGGGCTTAGCACCCAAATTTTCGAAATGGCTTTATGGTTTCTTACCTAAACGAGGGATCCGTGGACCAAAAAAAGGAGCACTTAGAATCTGCGAGCCGCTTCGGTGATTCTGCTCCCAGGGCAGAGGTGAGGCAGCGTCTGACGACTTGCCTCTGCCCTGGTAAGAAACCGTAAAGCCATGATCGTCTAATATTTTGAAAGCCAACGTTGTTTCGACCGGGCTTGTCGTCGCTTACCATCGACTTCGATATTCACACCAATTTTCGCAAGTGCATTCTCGTCAGTGAGCACACCATCGACACGATGTGTTAATGCGTGAAGCTACCGCATAATACCCCCGCCAAATGGAGAAATTTGAGTTTATGATGGCAGCTAGATCCGCTAGAACGCCGTTTTTACTGCCCTTATGTAGAAAAGGTCGCGAAAGTGAAAGTGAAGTTTGTCGAAACTCTGGGAACAGGTGGGGCCACGCTGGAGGGCACTCCTGGGGGCGGTGGCACCGTAGCTGACACTGTCGTAAATTCAGTTATGAACCTAATAACGACGGTCTGCGGAACCTCCATGCCCAGGAAGACATCGAGGCGCGGTAAACCTTCCATGTATTGGTGAACAGTGGAAATTGCAGAGCTCCGGAAGGAGTGTCACAGGAACCGCCGCTTAACACAACGTCTAGGCGACCGGGAGGAGGCATGTACCATAATCATGGAGTACAAATCAGCCAAAAGGGGGCTCCGCAGCGCAATAAACAAGAGCAAAGCTCGCTGCTGGCGAGATCTGGTCGACGAGGTGAATGGGGATTTATGGGGACTCGGTTATAAACTGGTAACCTGAAAAATCGGGGCTCTGTGGAAACTCTGTTCACTTAAGGCCGAACAGATGGACTGCATTGTAAGGGCACTATTCCCTGCGCACTTCGTATGGGGTGACGACGTCGGCGCGGAGAGCGCGGAGGACTGTCCATTTTTCTCTATAAAAGAGTTGGAACAGGCAGTCCTCTCCATGAAAAGCAAGAAGGCGCCAGGACCAGATGGTATTCCAGCAGAGGTATGCAAATTGGTATTGCTTGGCGCATTCAACGCTTGCCTGAAAGTGGGCATTTTCACTGCTCGTTGGAACCTTGTGAGGCTTGCGCTGATGCATAAAGGGAAAGGTGACTCCGAATTGCCGTTTTCATCATCATCATCAACGGCGCAACAACCAGCATCCGGTCTAGGCCTGCCTTAATAAGGAACTCCAGACATCCCGGTTTTGCGCCGAGGTCCACCAATTCGATATCCCTAAAAGCTGTCTGGCGTCCTGACCTACGCCATCGCTCCATCTTAGGCAGGGTCTGCCTCGTCTTCGTTTTCTACCATAGATATTGCCCTTATAGACTTTCCGGGTGGGATCATCCTTATCCATACGGATTAAGTGACCCGCCCACCGTAACCTATTGAGCCGGATTTTATCCACAACCGGACGGTCATGGTATCGCTCATAGATTTCGTCATTGCGTGGGCTACGGAATCGTCCGTTTTCATACCGCCCACTATGTATGCTTGACACTGCTGGGAAAGTGCTCGAAAAGCTCATCAGAAGTAGACTCGCTGAAGCGATACGCGCTGCCGGAAATTTATCTCCCCGGCAGTTTGGTTTTAGGGCAGGGAGATCGACAATTGATGCTGTCATGCAAGTCGTGGACGCCGTTCGTCAAGCAGAGGTACATAGCCGCCGAACTCGACGGGTGGTGCTCCTCGTAACACTTGACGTCAGAAACGCCTTTAATTCCGTAAGATGGAAAGACATTCTAGGCACACTAGACAATACTTTTAACGTGCCGAACTATCTCTTACGGATATTGAGGGTCTATGTGAGGAACCGCTCCCTGCTCTATGAAACACTAGAGGGTCAAAGGTGGATGGAGGTCACGTCCGGGGTAGCACAGGGATTCATCCTAGGGCCGGACCTCTGGAACGCTACCTATGACAGTCTTAAACTCGACAGGCCAGAAGAGTCGCGCCTGGTCGGCTACGCAGATGATCTCGCAGCGCTTGTTGCTGGACGCACTGTCGAACAGGCACAAAGCAGACTCGGCATATTGATGCGACGGGTAAGCGGATGGATGACTACTCATGGTTTCAACCTTGCACTGGAAAAAACCGAAGTAGTCATCCTGACTAAAAGGAGCATTCCGACCCTGCGTCCCATATCGTTCGGCGAGTCGATAATCGGGTCAAAGTCAGCGGTAAAATACCTTGGGTTGACTCTTGACTCAAAGATGAGCTTTTCTGAGCAGCAGCGAACAAGGCTGCGGCTGAAGTTTCGGCATTAAGTAGGCTTATGGCAAACATTGGGGGTCCTACGTCTAACAGGCGACGTCTCCTGATGAGTTCAACGCAGTCTGTCCTGCTCTACGGCGCAGAGCTATAGGCTGGCGCTCTTAACAAGGAGGTATATCGTAAACGCCTCGCGCAAGTACAGAGACGGGGAGCTTTACGGGTGGCGTCTGCGTACCGGACTGTCTTTGAACCGGCCGTGATGGTGATTGCGGGAGTGATCCCTGTTGCCCTTCTTGCTAAGGAGCGTCAGGCCATATACAAGCGCAAGGGAGATGAGCCAAGGGAGGTGGTTACTCGCGAAGAACCGCAACACACTCTAGGCGAGTGGCAGCTTTCGTGGCAAAATGAAACTAGAGGCAGATTAACTGCTGCGGCTCATCGGCAACTTAGGTGCGTAGCTGAATCGGAAGCATGGTGAGACTGACTATTTCCTTACCCAACTTTTAAGTGAGCATGGAAGTTTTCAGTTTTACCTGCACAAGATTAGAAAGGCGCGTTCTCCGGCTTGTGTGTTTTGCAATGGAGTTGTGGACGAAGCCCACCGCACTTTTTTTTCTTGTGGAAGGTGGGATGGGGTTCGTCAGCAGTTCTTTTTAAACACAGGGGATCTCTCTCTAGACAACATTGTCGAAGAGATGCTGAGGACTGCTGACAGGTGGTACCGTGTTGCCCATTACGTTCGGGCCCTTCTCGTTGATAAGAAGATAGAACTCGACCAGTGGGGGGGCTGGATGAACCTTGAACTGACATTTCCCTTCCTCCTGTCCCCTCCCGTTGGTGAAAGGAACTCCCTGATTTGAGGCTCCGCAAGGCGGGAGAGTTCGAGGACTAGCCCGAAGTAATGTGACAAACGGTTCCAGGCTAGCTCTCTGACGATGGGGAGGTGTTTAGTTGGTAGTCCGGCGACGTACGGAACCGGGAGTCCAACACTGTGTGCGTAAATGCATTCACCTACCCTACTCCAAAAAAAAAATGGGAAGGTAGGAAAGAAAAAATCGGAATGTTGCTTTGCTCTTTATGTAACCAGAGGTATGTAGATAGCACTGAATTTCATGTATAGCTTTCCGTTCCCCTTGAACTTAAACGAAGATACCCCGGTAAGATTTCTTTCGGAGAAAAATCTGCACACTGGCCGCTTCTTAGACTTTCTTAGATTTGCGAAAACCAGCAAACGCTGCAGACAGGAGGCCGTTGAATGGACGCTTTAGGGACAATACAATAGACCTCATATAAAGCTTGAATGCTTGAAGTGCGGCCCCGCCTGCCAAACTAACTTAAACTGACTTTTAACGAGAGGGATTAGGCTATAGGCCTAACGCTCCTTCTGCGTGTACCCACTGACTATGATCACTTTGCACCATTCGAATTTGTATCAGTTCGTCCTGCAATTGATGACCTATACTTGATGTCTCGAAATTCAAGGGATCTCGATTTGTTAGCTGCTTCAACAGCGCCTTTTGCCATACTATGTGCTAAACATCATCGCTCTGTTCAAATGAACACGTAGTAACTCACAAAACAACTGTATTTTGAGGAGAGTGGACATTGATAACTTTATATAGGTCACGGAAGATAGAATGCAGTTTACTAGATCTTCGCGTGTCTTTCAGTAGAACACTGTCACCAACGTGTACCTGAATGGGATTCATCTTTTTGTCGTACCCCCGCTTGG
Source organism: Hermetia illucens (assembly GCF_905115235.1). Taxonomy (NCBI): domain Eukaryota; kingdom Metazoa; phylum Arthropoda; class Insecta; order Diptera; family Stratiomyidae; genus Hermetia; species Hermetia illucens. Next base: position 11,842,502 of record NC_051852.1, read on the forward strand.
ATACCTTCTTCGCGTGCTACAAATTTTCCTTCGCATGCTAATAAACAACTTGAAGTTTCCAAAGGAATTGCCTATGGTATAGCTGGTCATTGTAAGTCGGCTCATCTGCTCTGCAGGAGCAAACCCGAAAGGAGGGTAGGTCGGCACAATCCTGTTCCGGAGTGCGATATATTATTGTGGAATACGTCGCCCTCCTGAAGTATTCGCCCCAATCCCGAGATGCCTCATCCACGAAATGTCTCAGATATTTTTTGTTCGGGATGCTGAGAGTCCTGAGTCTGCACCCACTTGGTGACGGACCGGACCACTTGGGAAACAACTTACTTCCTCTTTTGTAGTCCACGGATTCCTCTCTTCTCTCACCTATCCAAAGGTCTCTCTTCTCTCACATTTCCTAAGGTCGAATGCTGACTTTCTATGGCATTAGACTGCAGACAATATGCCATCCTTTGCAACTTTTTGACATTCAAGTGCTTACACAGAGATAGATTTGAAAACCTCGCCTGTGAAGTTTGCTCCGTGATTCGCTACAGTTGCCCACTGTAAAGAACTGCGACTATGGTAAGTATTTCAATAAACAGCACCTTGGCTACTGTGCTAGCTTCCTGATTAGGCAGCGCCTCGAAATCCCCGAATCTTGTCAAGTCGTCTACCATAGAGAGAATGTGTATGTCCCAGGTAAAGGTCCTACCAAATCGATGTATATTTTATCCAATAGCCTGCTGGATACAGAAGCAACTACCAATGGCATCCTCGTTTGAAGATAGTTCTTGTTTGTCTGGCATTTTAAGCACCTGACTACATATCGCTGGACGTCCTTCATTATCGTCCTGAAAAACCAGACGGCCATGCCTATTTATTAATTCGTAATCACACGCCGATGGCTTTTGCTGAAGGCGAAGCATTTGTCATCCCGAAAATTTTAAAGGCCCTTTTTAAAGAGTTGCAAGGGTAATTTTTGGTCGTTAACGTCAATGCCAACAGTTTTCGTTCTGAAGTGGAGTAATTCCTCCTCGCCTGGTTTCGACTCCCGTACGCCACGGGCCTCCAGTACGGCACCAGAGCCTCACCGCTAGCGTCTGTAACTAAAATAAACCCCTTATCTAATTGTGGATACACAAAAACGGGCGGTGAAACCAGTTTTTCCTTCAATCTGTCAAAAGCCTCTTTTAGTTTCATCCGAACTTCATTTCTTCTCTCACCAATAGATTTATAGGAGCCGCAATATTTGCAAAACCAGGTGCAAACCTTCGATAGTAATTCCTCAACCCAAGAAAGAAGTTTACCAACTTGGAACTTTTCGGCCACGAGAAATTCTTTACTTTTTCTGTTAGTTTGGGATTGGGCCTAATTCCAGCTTCGTGCCTGAAGTAAGGAACTAACAGTTGGCTGGCTGCAAGCTCAAATTGGCCTCATGGAATCACTGGGATATCTCCCCCAACTTAGGATTGTGTTCATCCAGATTTTCTGCAAATACAACCATGCCATAGGACCCGGTGCGTGGGTCACTTAATCCGTATGAATGAGGGTAATGAGAGTGAGCCGGAAAAGTCTATAAGGGTAATATACATGGTAGAAAAAGAATACGAGGCAGACCCTGCCTAAGATGAAGCGGTGGCGTAGGCCAGAACGCCAGACAGATTTTAGGGATATCGAACTGGTGGGCCTTGGTGTAAGACCGGGATGCCTGGAGTTCCTCATTAAGGCAGGCCTCGACCGGATACCTCATAGTTACAACTTTTTGGTAGCGAAGTTTGGAAGATGCGCACGCTCCTTGATAACGGTAGCGAGGGTCCTGAGTTTGCTCAATTTCTCCAACTTGAGCAAGAATTTCACCGACATAAGCAGGACATTCTGGGCCTAAGCGAAGTAAAATGGTGGGACTCTGGAGAGCACTCCACTCGCCAAGTTGTCAGAAGCAACCAGAAGCAGTAAATCTGGTTCTGGTTGCTTCTGACAACTACAACAAGGTATGCTCTTTTGATCTGGGAACCGGTTTTTGACAGACATTTAACTGCAAGATTCCGATCCGGTTCCTGATTCCTCAATGGGACCTGACGCAGAACAGTGTAGAAGTCCAGACCAGGCGCGTGTCATCATTTGTTACGAATATCGCAAGCTAATCGTGTAAATGAATAGCCGCGGACAATCAGAACGTTTCCATTTGTGTTCGTCTTCCTAAACCCTTTCTTCCTTTCTGGGGAAATGACAAATCCATAATGTGGGGTGAAGGAATTGACGCACCTGTCGGATGAATTGGATAACGTTAAACTGTATTTCTGCGGCTCCACTCCAAATGCCTTCCCTACCTTTGGAGGTAAGCATGGAGCCTTGCAATATTGGGGATCTGTTGCAGAGTTGCTGCTTCTAGACTATTCGTAGGAATGAATTTGGGGACAACACTTTAAATAAATTTAATGGGACCTCCGTGGACACGAAGATAATACCCAACATGGTAGAGTCGTTCAACAACATCAGAGCGGCTCATCGCCCTTGGATGTTTTGACGGTTATGCCGCCAACTATCAGGGGCGGAAGAGCTAGGGATCGTATGGTTTCGATGAACGAACTCAACGAATTTATTATCCGCGCCTATTACCGTGTCACGGATTTAGAACGAAACCCATCACGGTACAGACACTGACTCCATGACACGTTCGTAATCCGCTTTCCGGAGCTAAGCCATATTCCGGAACAGAACGTTGTCAATCAATACCGGGGGATAGTGAAAAAGTCATCGTTCTGCCTTACCAACTAGGCAAAAAATTTTCCACGAAGTTTCATTTGAGCTCGGTGTGGAGTCTTTTGCAAACCGGACTGAACAAAGGAGCATCTCGAATATTCCACCTATAAGGCACCTCATGAACCCAGTAGTCAGGAGAAACTGGTAACTGGGGATGTCGACCCATTTTATGATGAGCCTTTGACCGCATTTCAGGTCGCATCCACAGAATATGCAGAGATTTTCCCAGACGCTAGGTCAAAGATTCCAAAACTAAAGGTTACTTCGGCAACTACCAAGAATTTCGACTGATCGTTTGGCTAGCGAGATTACTGCGACAGAATGTAATGAACTAAACGGATTTGAGATGGTCAACCAAACATCCAGAGTGGCCGTAGACGACCTAGAGGGAAAAGCTATTCCAAAAACCTGAAAAGTTGGCGAAATTGATCGTGAAGGTCTATCCACAAATACTGAAGCTTCATCCAAGCGCTCTGTTGACAGGTGCTTGCACGCCCCTGTGCTAGCTAAATTCGAGAATATGGGGATGCGGGGGGTCCTTTGAACGCTCCGGTCGTTCACGTGTCATTATATAAAGTTCACGTGCGTGGGTCTGCACCGGATCTCCAAAATAACCACACAAACATGGGGATTCGCGAACCTGAAAAATTAAATAAAAAAAACGACGGCTCGGCCGCGCGTGGCGCCCTAAATTTCCGGACCCGAGTGCTGCAATTGAGCGGGGAAGATCCATGTTGAATCCCAACTTCAATCCTTTTTTCTTCTGCCTTAGATCTTCAGTGAGGCACGGCCTTTGTGGTTCCCTCCCTTCTTTGATAACCTCTGGCCATTATTTTAGAGGATGTCCCTAAAATGCCATTAAAAATCAATCATTCAAAATGCCGTCCCAACCTGCCTGCAAGTGTACTTGGAGCTTAGCGGGGAAAAGAATCTGTTGATTCTCTATTTGACACAACAAAACGAAGTTGTGAACCGGAATAGGCTTCCACGGATTCAAGGAACCTGTAATTAAGATATTTTAGGTCTGAGTCTAGGACACTTTAGGCTGTACGTTGCTCGCCATTTGTATTGAACTAATAGGACTGCGATAGTCAAACGACCATCCTGAGTAGCCGAAGGGGGAAGAGAGCCATCTCAAAGAAACTAAAAAGATGGCAAAATTAGACCAGATCTTTTGCTAGATATTGTTGGAACAAAGATCGACTTTAGTAACCACAACAGATACTACTTGTCCAACGTAATGGTGCCATCCTATCTGCAGTTAAGCCGCTTAACTAGGTAAGATATCTTGCACTCTGAGGTTTTTCAATTTGGGTTCCTTATTTGAAATTTCTTTCGTTGGTCCTTAGGGCACTCCTGATGCTAACAGGAGGAGGAAGAAAAGGAGCCTCCCTACTCCCCCCCAACTATTGAATGGGACAGTCGCTAATAAGAAGGAGAATTTGTATGCCACACTTTCAGTCTTCAATTAATTGATGTGTATTCTCCTTAGAAATGGAAACGTATACCTCGCATTTATAGAACACCATTAAAGTCCTGGTAGCCAGATAGATACTTAATACAAACGGGTAGTTATTTGTTTCCGTGATTGATCATTTTTAAGGACATAAGCACCGTACTGACGATGAACAATCTCGGAAATTTATAAGCAATGATTACGGTCCATGTTCATACAGTCATGCTGGACAGGCTAGTCACACTTTCTGACCAGACCCCGTTCGTATCTCTTTAAGATAATCTTGAAGGATAAAACGGAACAAGGATGCATTCGTCTATGCCCAACACACATCGAGCATACATGAGAAACAAGAATCTAAAGTAGGATACCAGGACGATGCCCCTATAGAAATGGGATCCAGCGTCCGGCAAGGACTTCTGCCACATAGATGAAGCGAGAATCAATTTCGCAAAGAAGATAGACGGATGGAAATGAATGCTTAACTCAAAGGACACTCGACACAAAATACTAACAAACTGTATCCATAATAAATGAAGTGTGGACAGAACTGGATCGTATCTATGATGGCAACAGATGCTAGTAATCTAAATTTGTGTTCAACGAATTAGTTAAAGCAGCTGATGGTCGTTAGTCCTGAGTGATTTATTTCAGATACATCGAAGCGTTTATCATTTAATCAATATGTTGCGTATCGTATGTAATTGGACATTATCCAGTTCAAGATGTTGCAATACGCGAAATTAAGGTTCTTTATGGGCATACATGCCCCGCGAATCGAACTTAAAAAAATTATGTGATGTGTCACGGTATTGAATTTCGGAGGCTACAGAGGTGTCGCATTACAAAGTTTGAAAAGGACACATGCGTCAGTCAAAGATCTTGAGGATTGCGGAGATGTCAGGTTAACAAAAACCAGGCGGTTAGGATATGTCGAATAAAGAACGTCCTTTTAAAAGTTGAGAATCGAGTAAATCTCTTTTGCATAGATACTTCCGTACTCCCGATGAGGGGAAACATGGAGGCGAGATGCAACCAGTGAAGAGGACACGATCTACCATCTAAGCTAGATCTTAACCATAAGCGAATACTTGCTGGAAATCCATACGATTGTAGTGAGAGGTGAGAAGTAAGGAGTGATCAATTGAATGAAAAATGGAAACCATGGTCGAGGCGTCACAGTCACTCCTTCTGCAATGACTTCCGAGTTGGGCGAAGGGGGTGAAAAAGTGACCTTCTCCCCAGTCGTGATGAAATGTTGGCAGTGCTACTAAAGTGGCGACCGCTGAGCTGGTGGAATATACCGACACGGGCCCGGTGATGTAGGAGGCGCCGTGGCCGTAGGAGGTTCCGTGTTTGGCGTCGTGGATGGCTCTTGCGCTTCAGGAGGCGCCTGACCCGAGAATTAGCATGGTTCTGACACAGGGTCATGACCGGACGTCGCAAGTAGCGACGACGACGGAGGTGAAGGCGTTGAAGGCGGTGGTGTATGATCTACCTGTTCCATGTAAGCTGACTTGAGCTGGTTTGTCGAGAGTGGGGGAAGATTCAGTCGTTGAATCTCTGGACTACTCCTCTGTATAAGGCCACTCCAGTGGTTTCTTAATAGCATCGATGCGGTGGAAGACTTATTCGTAGGTGGCCAAGGCCTTGAAAAGGAAGGGATGATGGCGGAGTTGCGAAGCGAAGTTGTGTGGAATAGGCTCGGTGGACCTCTGTGGCACGATTAACTCGCCTGGTATGCGTAGCCGAACACCATCTCAGCCGGTGATGCCTGCAAGTGCTTCTTAACGGTGTTGCGGAGATCCAGAAATACAGCCGAAAGTACGCGACGACAGGGCATTCCTGGTGTGCACTTCTGGGCGGCCTTGAGTGTTCTATAAATCCTCTTGACCATGCCGTTTACCTGCGGATAGTATGGCGTTGTGTACATATCACCTCCGCTCGAATTGGCGGCCTTGATCCGCTGTGATCTCTAATGGTGGATCAAAGATGGCAATCCAGTGATAGATGAGGGCGTTGGCGACCGTGTAGGCCTTACCGTCTCATACAAGAACCGCTTGAGTGTAGCGGTCGACTATCGTAAGGTAGGTTTCGTAGACCTCACAAAGTGGCATCTTGACCAGGTCTGGATAGATGTGGTCGAAGCGCCTATTCGTCCCAAGCTTGGCGCGGTTACGGCGATGAACCTTCGAGAACTGACACGAAACGCATTGTTTGGCCCAGCGGAAGACGACGTTACGGAGTCTGGGCCAGAGGAACTTAAGCGCTACTCTCTTGGCGGGTGCGCGTCCGCGCGGGTGGGAGAGCTGGTGTGCCGTATCGAAAGCTGGTCGACGAAGGGAAGGCGACAGATGCTTCCACTGAACTTCACATAGTACGCCCCGTATACCTCCAGATTGAGCCGGTGCAATTTGAGGCGAGAACTGGCCGCGAGGTGAGGAAGCTGAATGTCTGGGCCTCGGTGATGTCCTTTGCGGATATCGCTGTGGCCATGGAGATGGTTTCAAACCATGAGGCATTAATTGCAGGCGTGCGTCGAACTCAACTGAAGGGGGACTCAACTGCCGCTAGTTCGCTGTTGATTGAGTACTGTGCCGAGAGCTGTGCTCCAGGCATCGGTCCAGAAAGCGACCGATTGGGAAGGCTTGAGAAGGACCGTAATTACTGCATATTATCTGCTTCTTTTGCAGAGTTCGAAAGCGGCGTCGACGTTTGGTGTCCAGTTTACCTTGGACTATTTGGTTTTACACACTTTCAGCAGCTGAGAAAGAGGTGGCTGCTACTGGGCGCGTTTGGGATTCAACACCGGTAATAATTGATCATGCCGAGAAAGCGCGTAAGGTGCGATGACTCGGTTTAGGGAACTCGGTGATAGCACGCTCCCCAGATGGGATGGTGGCCTTGACGAACTTGGAGAGAATATCGAAATATGCGTTGCCGAGAGGGCCGTCGGGAAGCAATGGTGGGGGTACCGCTGATGATGTGCACGGAAGCGGATCGATAGTGCAGGCCGTAGAGAAACTGGTAAGCCCGTCCAGGAGACGTCCAAGGAGCAGGTCGAAGAGAAGCCCATGGTAACGGAGAACAGAGAGCTCCCAAAATGCCGTCTGCACGTCGGCGATGGTGAAGGGTTAGTGGAAGGGCCGGCGTAGCCCGAGATCTAGGATGAGCAGTTTAGTTGGGTACCGCTTTGGGACGATGGAGAAAGCAATGCCTTGAGTCGACTAGGAAGCGTATCTTCGTGCTGCGATCCGAGACGTAGAGCCGTTTCTTGAATTTTTCGCCGGAGATGGTTGCAGCGTATAGCGCCTGCGATTCTAGTTTCCCTGGAGACAGGGAGAGTTTTGCGTAAGAAAATTGCAGGGTTTCCTGCAGCATATAGTCAAGGTGTCATGTTTCGTGTAGTACCAGCAACACCCTTTCCTGAGATCAGGTCCCGGAGTGGGGTAGGGGAACGCGAGCGTGATGTGTACGTAGCGCAGACATCTGGGCTGATCTGATGCATCTCATCGGCAACGGTTGGGATCTCGTCCAGCGTTTGGTTTCTGATGAGGAACAGCATTCTGCGAGTCTGCTGGGCCCATTTGATCCTAGTGATGTCATCTGCTTTGCGCGTGCCCGCGAGGGAGCGCATGTGACGTAGTAGGTGCGAGAGGCGTACGCGCCGAGTTCGACACCAGTGAGCAGTTTGTACAGCTGTGCATCAGTTAACCTGGATATTAAGGCTGACTTAAGTGCCAAGTACATTCCGGTCGGTGGTGACGAGCAAATGATGTTCGAAATTTCACTGAGCGCTTCGATACATCACGTGTCATTTCACAAGCATTCACGTGTCCTTTATGCTGCGTGGGTCCGCACCGGATCTTGAAAAATCTGGAAAAGAAATACGAAAAAGGACGGCTCGACCGCCCGTGTGGAGCCATAAAACTTCGGACCCGAGTACTGTGACCGAAAAGAAGGATTCACGAGGTATCATATTGTCAACTAATGTTTCCCCTGCACACAGATTTTTTGTGAGGCGCGGCTCAAAAGTTCTCGCCCTGCCTTGACAGCCTCAGGCCATTATATTGGAGGATGTTCCATTGTTGTTGTAACAGTTTTACCTTTTCTGAGTCGAGAGCTGATTTTCCTGTGCACGGAACAGCAGAACAACCGCCGCCCCCCCCCTCCAACCCCTTTCATTTTCCACTAAATTCCGTGGGCGGAGCTTTTCCCGTTACCCGAAAAATCAGAAAAGGTCAATATGGACGCATCAAGTCGCTTCAATGGGGATCGTTCGTATCACATCTGATGATCAGTTTCTATAACTTGCGATTTTCTTTTCGTTGGCCTCCAAGAATGAATCACCTAATTCAGCCCTTGTGTGTAGTGTCCTTTCGCCCAGTTATTACCAGCCGGTTTGTTCGAATATAAAATTATGTGGTCAGACAATGCGATCAAATGGTCTGCTACGTACTGAATCCATGATGTCGGGTTCGAATCAACCAATACAGAATGTAGCATGTATTGACCACCGGGTGCATGTTCACTGTAGATAATTTCCCAGAAATTTGTCTCCAATCTGTTTTCCGCATTGATCGCTTGAATATGTAAGATCTCACTCATTTTGACTCACGGATTTATTTTCACAAAATTACAAATTTTCACACAACGTACCATGCAACTGCCCTCATCAGACTCACTTATCAAATGACGACCGCCGGTCCAGCTCATCAGCTGTCCACTGATTAGCCGATCCCAGTGGCGCTAATTTAGTTCCTGGTCTATGGCCTGGAAGTTAAAGGTCCTTGTCGGCTCAGCGTGAGCAAAAACATACATGGTTGCTGAAGTGTGCGGCTGGTCATTCCCCTCAGCCAAGAAGAATCGCCTGTCTGCAGCCAATAATGAGCAATACAAGCAATTTTATAAAAAAACAGAAATTAAAATGGTTTCAGTGAAATTGAACTATAAAATTTGAGGCAAAGGGACCAGTGGTTGGATTGTTTAGAACAAAGGAAAATTTAATTAGTTGAAGTATTAAGTGTTGCATTTAAATAAAGGAAGGGATGGAATGTTTGGTCAGATTGGCCCCGAATGGCGCTCTTATCGCTAAGCCGCGGACACAACAAGCCCCCGCACAGATTGAAAGGTAAACCAAGAGTTTTAACTAAGAGGGTATCCGAAAATACATCAAGAAATTGCTCGAAATGATAAGCTGGACACGGACAAGGAAGGTGGACATATGATCTTACAAACGATGCAGCGCCTTTTGGGGGAGAAATTAGGGCAATATGCGACTCATTAGGACGGGTACATAAGGATATGGTAAAGCTAATAGAAAGATGCTGCCAAACAGCAGTTAAAACTCCACTACCCTGAGTTAATCTGACACTTGCAACCACGATCGCAACGAAAGATTGAGTAATGAACGAGGAGCACTCGCTAGAATTGAGTCAAGTTTCAGATATACAAAAGATGCCATGTATTATAGATAATGCAAAATCCGGCAGCTTAATTCTGAGGCCTTCTTGATGAAATTACCGGGAGGCCAAAACAGCAGATGCCTCAATACCTTCAAGTCTAGTGTTTAGACGATTTTGAATGACGGTATGATTTGGCCCGGATTTTTGTCCCTCGTTAACTTAGTCCAAGCAAACGGAGTCGGCATGACCCTGGTCTACCTTTAACATAGCTCAGGATGTCATCATTTGAGGAGGTGGCGAAAGCGGACCTCAACGAAATTGAATTGTTTGGGAGGCATAACAATCCTTAAAAGTGAATCAGGCGTAGAGTATGATAATCTATTGCCAGCTTCGTTCTGAAGCCTGTTGCACTGGTGACGTAGAGCAAGTTGAGGCATGATTTACATAGAGAACTGTTGGGACATCACTGTCTATTGTCACTGGTGAACCTGGTATCAGGATAATAAGGGTTGTGTCAGTAGATAGCCATCCACCAGCAGCTGTATGACCAAATGTCCCGGAAGAGTGTGGAAGAGGCACTGCTTAACGTAATGCTAGCTAGTGATGACACTGTCCAAGTCTGATTGTTAAGGCGCTAAGTACAACCAAACAAAACACTGAGGAGAGAAAAAATTGATTCCCGAAGCACTATACATGTTTAAAGAAGAGATTTTGCTCCCAACAAAGGAACCTTCCCCTCGGTCTCCGTATTTCGGCAAACAGTTTTGCCTTATTCAGTACCTTGGTTTTCTGAAGGGAAGAGAATACATTAAGCTCCCCTTTCAACTGGAAAGGAAAGTGCGTTTTGCTTCTTTTAAAATTTTTTTCGTTTAAATTTCCTAAAGAGACATTTCGGCCCTTACACAATTTCAGATAATGCAGCTCTGAGTAACATATATGTATGGCGACCATAAATATAAATCATGATTACTTTCGGAAAAAGAAATAATTGTGAATACAATATCAACGATTTTCACCTCGAAAAGCCAGCACCAAACCTGAAACCTTTCATTGCCTGGTATTATCTTGTTAACGCTGAAATTGATTGACAGCACTCTGTTTACGACAGAGCTCACACGCAAGAGCCCAGCACATATGCACATAACTGATAAGTTGGGCTCCTTTCGATGCCTCCGACGCTTCCATTTTCCTTCTCTTCCGTCATGACACCTAATAAATATTATATCGGTCCATTAGCCATTATCACAGACATGTATTTGCTATCATTAATTTTTCATTTTTATTATTCCTCATGGGGAGGAGTATGTAAGCGTGACTATTAGATACGTTCATGTTTGTAGGTTTTATTTTATATCCAAATATATGTACATGCAAGCGGGATTGTGTAGGCTGGATTCAAATTTATTATGCGGAGATGTCTGTGCCAAAATACGCTTGCTGGTTAATGCGGCTTATTATGGTATGCGAAAAACAGAAAACTCCGCTGAAGTTTAATAGGTAGCCGACATTTTGTTTACTGCAGAACCGAACTTTCAATACGTATGTCATTCGTTCCTAAGAAACACGACAGCCCAAAGCCTTTTTCAAGGAAGGTAGACCTATCCCATGATAGGCGCTTAAATTGTCTCCTTTCAGAATATAACTGGTGGCATCATTCATATTGAGGTGCATTCGTACATATCTAAATATATGTATGCCCTGGCATCCTTATGTCCATGTGTGAGGAAAATGACCCTCCTTTCGTCTCCCTTGCCAAAAAAGCTATGAGAAGGATATCCAGAAAAAGAAACTTAAATTGAAATTCCTGCAAGAAATTATCGAAGATAGAAACTTAAGTCCTGGCCAGATTCTTCTAAAAACTGTCCCATGTTTATGAGACTCACCGAGGCAACCAATTTGAATGGTATCCCGGAATGGCGCGGAAAAGAATGCGCTTACGGACCAAGTGTTGGAATCCCGCAACGGTACGTCGTCGAACTACCAACTAAATACCTTCCCCGTCGTTAGAAAACTAACCAGGAACCGTTTGTCACATTACTAACTACGGGCTAAGCCTCCCGCTTTGACATCTTGTGGAGCTCTCGAGTTAGGAGATTTCTTTCACTAACGTGAGAGAAGAGGTAGAAGGACACTGTTAATTATCTGGCTCCTCTGAAGGTAAGCCTCCATCATCTTTGCAACAAGTAAAATATGAAAATACTACGCCACATGGCCCCACCTGTCAGTATCCCTCAGCGTCTCGCTGAGAATATTATCTAGAGACAACTCCCCTGCGTTTGAATAAAGTTGTTGACGAATCCCTTCCCATCTCCCATAAGAAAACAATATCTGATCGGCGACATTCACAACCCTATTGCGAAACACACAGTCAGGAGAAACTGCCTTCTCAGTTTTGCGCTCCAAGCCCACTTTAAAACTCGGTAAGGAAATAGTCGGTTTCCCCCCTATTTCGATTCATCCCCACAACCAAGTTGCCAATGAGCCAAGTAGTCCATTTGCCTCTTGCCTCGTTTCACGGAGAGAGTTACCACTCATTTAGTGTACGTCATGAGAAACCACCTCCTTTGAGTCTTCTCCCTTGCGCATCTACAAGACTTTATGCTCCTTAGCGGTAATGGTCGGTTCAGAGACAGCGCGATAGGCAGAGGCAAGAGTGCTCGGAAATGGCGAGGATGCAGACTTTGTCGCCCGAGACAACAGAAACTGGCCAAAGGCGTGTCTCGGAGCGGTGGCGCTGGGGAACGTTGTATTCTCATAGACTTGCTGCTCGTGATGCAGTGGGCTAATGTTCAGAGGCGTGATTAGGCCCAACTCCGCAAAGGACTCATCTACATAAGCTTTTCCACAAAACTTCGCCGGAGGATATCTTGAACCATGGGAATCCAGATAGCGCTTTGGGAGGATATGACATAGAGGAATTCCCGAGAAATGTGTTCTCGGGCGGTTTTTCGCGGTTAGCCTCCTTGCAGGAGTTTCATGGTAACTGTGGTTGTGCTCCTTATGGGCTCACCAGCGTGTAGTTGCGCTGTACAACTCGGATGCGAAAGCCCTTAGCTGCGGTGAAGGTTTTGCAAAGGTATCGCATCAACTGGAATGAATGCTAAGTCCGCACAGAGTATAAACCAAACCAAATAAAATGTTGACTGCAAGATGTAAAACCTCCAACGTTTATAAGCAATGCCTGTTCGCGGTATTTTCAGCCCGGCACTGATCAATTTTCTGCGACAGCTCGCCTTCCTGATGTGGTAAGGGGAAAATTCTAGTATTTTCTGAATCTCCGCCGCGTCCCTCTTCGAACGGGGTATCTCCCATCGAAATCCGAAGATTAAGATATTGCATTTTTGGTCATTTTTACGACCCAGGGGTCGTGGAAATTTTCAATTTTCTTCAATTTTTTTTGGAGAGGGGGGCTTGCCACCGGTCGATTTTCTGCGATATCTCGCGTCCCTTATGTGTTAGCGTCAAAATTCTTGCATTTTCTGAATCTGGGCCGCGTCCCCTTTCGAATCAGGTATCTCCCAGAGAAATCCGATGATTTTGCATTTTCGGTCATTTTTACGACCCGAGGGTCATGGAAATTTTCATCGCTTTTGAGGGGGCTTGCCGTCGGTCGATTTTCTGCGATATCTCGCGTTCCTGATGTGTTAGCGTGAAAATTCTTGTATTTTCTGAATCTGGGCCGCGTCCCCTTTCGAGCGAGGTATCTCCCAGAGAAATCCGACGATTTTGCATTTTTCGCCGTTTTTACGACCCGGGGGTCGTGGAAATTTTCAATTTTCTTCCATTTTCACGAGGTTTGCCACCAGCCGATTTTCTGCGATATCTTGCGTTCCTGATGTGGTAGCGTGAAAATTCTTGAATTTTCTGAATCTGGGCCGCACCCCATTCGACCGAGGTATCTTCCATCGAAATCCGACGATTTTGCATTTTTGGTCATTTTTACGACCCGGGGGTCGTGGAAATTTTCAATTTTCTTCGATTTTCACCAGGCTCGATCGATTTGCTGCGATATCTCGCGTTCCTGATGCGTTAGTGTGAAAATTCTTGTATTTCCTGAATCTTGGCCGCGTCCTCTTTCGAACGAGGTATCTCCCAGAGAAATTCGACGATTTTGCATTTTTACTCATTTTTGTGACCCGGGGGTCGTGGAAATGTTCAATTTTCTTCGATTTTCAAGGGGCTTGCCACCCATCGATTTTCTGCGATATCTTGCGTTCCTGATGCGTTAGCGTGAAACTTCTTGTATTTTCTGAATCTGGACCACGTCCCCTTTCGAATGAGGCATCTCCCACAGAAATCCGACGATTTTGAATTTTGGCCATTTTTACTACCCGGGATTCGTGGAAATTTGTAATTTTCTTCGATTTAGACTGGGCTTGCCGCTGGACGATTTTCTGCGATATCTCGCGTTCCCGCTGGGGTAGCATGAACATTTTTGTGTTTTCTGAAGCTAGTATTTGGAAAGAGATGCAGGTAGAGTCGGACTGAAGATAAACACGAACAAAACGAAGATTCTCACCGACGATGCCGGAGATTTCAGCACAAAAGTTATATCAGGGATGCTTCCTTCGCAGCGCCAAAACGCTGGCGTGAATGTGGTGTTCAAAACTACGAGCTCGATTCGGGCCGCTATTTCCAGGAGGATCCATTCCCCTCTAGAGTCTGGCTAAGGCGTGCTCCATTCAAGGATCGTAGAATTAAAGTCACCTTTACCAAAGTTCGATCCTAACAAAGAATACAATTTCCGCTTTCATTGCTGGTATTCGCTTGGTGATATTCTTGGCATATGCGGTATCCTGTCCTCCTGTCAGATCTCTTGCAAGTTGCTGACGTGTGTCCATAGTGCAGGCACCTTTAGCACTTGATGGAAATTATCCGCACTGGCACCCTGGGTATTACCTATTCAATTTTTATTTTCCTGCCTTTAAGGAGTTTCCTCACATATTGCTCGGTGACTTCCACCACAGGTAGTTTTTGGCCATCTGGGTATTGGTTACATATAAATATTCATGCTTTATGGCCTCACCTACTTTAACCTTTTCTGTGAAACAGCCAAGATCACGGATTTCTACAGAGCGCATAGGCTCTAAACTAGAAAGGCGAGCCTTTTCCCCTAGTAACCCCTTGAGCGCATCCCAGAACGCACTCTTGCTAGTCGTCTCGAGGATTACTCCACTACCCTTTGTTTTCCGTAGGGAAAACACTTCGACTCCTCGGGTTTTATCTTGCAGTGGATTCTTCTGAGGACTTCCGCAAATGTCTTGCCTCCGTCGGCTTAATGAGCAGAGGTAATCATATAGTCCCCCTTCGTTTTCTCGTCTTTTTTGTTACTGGTTTTCGGTTTGTACCGTCCTTATCTTTTGACAGACGGTCGGCGGCGCAGCGGGTTCTTTCCTTTTGTTCTGCTTTGCCTTCTTTTTTAGGTCCTGTAAATAATAAAGCCTCCTTCAGGCTCGTCTTCCTCCTTTCGCTTTTCCCCAGTTCGCTTTGCAAGGGGGTATCTGTGTGGACGTTTCTGCTTTCCGCGCATCTCCCGCTGATGTCCACGAACGCCTGTAGAAGAAGATGCGGGCCAGTAGTTCCTCCAGTTCTTCTTCCGTTCTAGCTAGGACCGTTGATCGCACTTCCAGTCGGTTCATATCGCGTCACTTTGCAAGGGTTCCTTTCCTTCCTTTATTTGTGCGTCCCGGTGTCGCATCGGGAGCTCAGCCCTCGCTGCCTTTTCCTTTGGTCGCTGCGGTGAGCGGCGCATTTCCAGCTCTTCCTCCTTCCCTAATATTACGCCAATTTTTTGGTTTTGTTATGTATATTATACGTGTAAATTTCACATGGATATCATATGCTAGGGAGCAAGCTGCAATAGTCTTATTCTCGGCGACAATCCGCTACCCCAGTTCCTTCAAGCCTACGCTTAACTGATCCCGCAACTCACGGGCGGATCAGCGTTCGCTTGGGTCATCGGGTCTACTAACACCGGGTTAATAAGAGCGAAGAGAGATGGACCTACCAGTTTTGAGCAAAAAGAGGTTTGGAAGACCATCGTAGCCAGGTCTGACATTTGCATCAAGATTGCCAATAAGGTTTTTGACAAGGATAGGGATAAGAAGGGCAATGGTAGGCGATGCGGGTCAGGCTACATCCACTATCGGGAGCGATTCGGCAGAAGACACTGAGGAAAAGTAGCACCAGAGTAAATCACAAGATAGTTGGGGGGAATTAGCTGAGGAGCCTGAGAATTTACTGGTTGGAGGGGATAACTGGGCAGGATAGCGAGAGTTGCGAATGTGGGGCCAGAAAGGTTTCAGGTTTTCGCGTTTTAGTGAGTCTTTCACACTGGTCAAATATTCGTTTCTGGACTTACGTATTAAGGATTTGACCGAGGAATGTAGAGATATGAAAAAAACTCAGCATAGTTTCTAGAAGAGAGGAACTTCTTCCTCGCAGTCTGCTTTTGACGTAGTTGTTTGTGGACTTCAGTGGTGAATCAGACGGGCTAAGAGCGTAAGCACTTAGGAGAAGAGAGAACGTAACAAGGAAGAAGATCAGATAAAATGGTATAGAAGGTGTTGAGTGCTTGGTCACACGTAAACGGAGAGAGGAGGGGAACCCAGTCGATTGCCATCAGGGCTGAGTTTAGACCTTCGAAGTTCGCCTTATGAAAGTTGAACTTGGTAGGCTTGCGTGGGACAGTAGAGTGGAGTCGGGATATGTGAGCATCGGTGCGATCTAAGTGGTGTCTAGAAAAGTTAAACTGGAGGGCGCCATAGGTGCACATGAAAGTAGATAGAGGAAGGGAAGAGTGGGTCGAGTTATTAAGGCAGGAGGGAACGAAACGAACCTCTGAAAATCTGACTAAGAAATCGTCGTACGGAGAAGGCGGGCTGTGGCAGGGAAAATAGACACACGATATGATAAAGGGGCATAGATTTGGCGGACGATTTTCTGCGATATCTCGCGTTCCCGCTGGGGTAGCGTGAACATTTTTGTGTTCTGAATCTGGGAAACGAAGATTCTCAGCATGATCGCTTATCGCACTTTTCGTATCTGCATTAAAAAACAAAACACCGAAGGCTTCGAGTAATTTCAATACCTGTCTGCGACGAATCATCGGAGTAGGCTGGCCTGATGTTAGCTCAAACGAAGAACTTGGTCGGCACACAGGCTTGGCACTCGTACGCACTGTGATCGGAAGACGAAAGTGGCAGTGGATAGGTCACACATTAAGGAAGGGTTACAATTCTTTTTCACGAAACCTTAAACTTAATTATTCTTTGATTACTTAATGCTTGCATCCATAGGACGTATCTATATATATATGTAGCTCTGCGTTTGTTAACTTGTCGTGCCTTTCATTATGTTTCTCCTGAAGGTAGCGTCACTTGTGCCGTAAGCTCAGGAAGAAGTTCCCAAAATAAATAATGCGGAAAACTTTTTCCAACCAAACACTGGAATATACTTGGAAGCCATGCAGGTTTTTTTTTTTGGGGTAGGGTAGGTGAATGCATTTACGCACACAGTGTTGGACTCCCGATTCGGTACGTCGTCGGACTACCAACTAAACACCTCCCCATCGTCAGAGAGCTAGCCTGGAACCGTTTGTCACATTACTTCGGGCCAGCCTCCGAACTGTCCCGCCTTGCGCAGCCTTCAAATCATGGAATTCCTTTCACCAACGGGAGGGAAGAGGAGGGAGGGAACTGTCAGTCCAAGGAACCCCCTGCCATCCGGCTCCTCCACCGGTCGAGTTCTATCTTCTTAGCAACCAGAAGGGCCCGAACGTAGTGGGCAACACAGTTCCACCTGTCAGCAGTCCTCAGCATCTCTTCCACAATGTTGTCTGGAGAGAGATCCCCTGTGTTTAAATAGAGCTGCTGACGAACCCCATCCCACCTTCCACAAGAAAAAAAAGTGTGGTGGGCATCGTCCACAACTCCATTGCAAAACACACAATGCGGAGAACGTGCCTTTCCAATCTTGTGCAGGTAAGACTGAAAATTTCCGAACGATATGGGAAGCAGGGTCGGAATTCTCTTTTTAGTCAGGATGACTACTTCGGTTTTTTTCAAGGCAAGGTTGAAACCATGAGTAGTCATCCATCCTCTTACCCGTCGCATCAATATGCCGAGTCTGCTTTGCGCCTGTTCGACAGTGCGTCCAGCAACAAGCGCTGCGACATCATCTGCGTAGCCGACCAGGCGCGACTCTTCTGGCATGTCGAGTTTAAGTAGACTGCCATAGGATGGATCCCTGTGCTACCCCCGAGCAGGGGGCGGTTCCTTAGATAGTCCCTCAAAATCCGTAAGAGATAGTTCGGGACGTTGAAGGTATTGTCTAGTGTGCCTAGAATGTCTTTCCATCTTACGGAATTGAAGGCGTTTCTGACGTCAAGCGTTACGAGGAGCACCACCTGTCGAGTTCGGCGGCTATGTGCCTCTGCTCGTCGAACGGCGTCCACGACCTGCATGACAGCATCAATTGTCGATCTCCCTACCCTAAAACGAAACTGCCGGGGAGATAAATCTCCGGCAGCGCGTATCGCTTCAGCGAGTCTATTTCTGATGAGCTTTTCGAGCAATTTCCCAGCAGTATCAAGCATACATAGTGGGCGGTATGAAGACGGCAGTTCGGGATCGCCTTTCCCGTTAGGGATCAGCGCAAGCCTCGCAACTTTCCAACGAGAAGGGAAAATGTCCTCTTTCAGGCAAGCGTTGAATGCGCCGAGCAGTAGGTCTGGCCGGTGGTGGAATACCAGTTTGTACACCTGTGCTGGAATACCATCGGGTCCTGGCGCCTTCTTGTTTCTCATGGAGAGGACTGCCTGTTCCAACTCTTTTACAGAGAAAAGTAGACAGTCCTCTGCGCTCTCCGCGCCGACGTCACCATCCCATACGGGGTTTGCAGGGAAGAGTGCCTTCACAATGCGGTCCATCTACTCGGCCTTAAGTGAATAGGGTTTCCGCAGAGCCCCGATTTTTCGGGTTACAAGTTTGTAACCGAGTCCCCACGGATCCCCATTCACATCGTCGATCAGATCTTGCCAGCAGCGAGCTTTGCTCTTGTTTATTGCGCTGCGGAGTCTCCTTTTGGCTGATTTGTACTCCATCATTATGGTACATGCCTCCTCCCGGTCGACTAGACGTTGTGTTAAGCGGCAGAGCCTGTGACACTCCTTCCGGAGCTCTGCGATTTCCTCTGTCCACCAATACATGGAAAGTTTGCTGCGCCTCGATGTCTTCCTGGGCATGGAGGCTCCGCAGACCGTCGTTATCAGGTTCATAACTGAATTTACGACAGTGTCAGCAGCGGCGCCACCGCCCCAGGAGTACCCTTCAGCGTGGCCCCACCTGTTCCCAGAGTTTCGACAAACTTCCCGATGTTCACTTTCGCGACGTTCCATACACAGAAAGATCGCTGGGGTGGCGCACACCGAGAGTTTGTGTCCACCACTTCAAAAGCAATGTATTGGTGGTCACTTGCCGAAAAGTCTTCCAGAACTCGCCACCCGTCCACCAGCGACACCAGTGATTCCGATGCGAAGGTTACGTCTGGAATGCTTCCTTCGCAGCCCAGGCGCCGGAACGTTGGGGTGGATCCGGTGTTTAGAACTACCAGTCCTGTTATCGCCGCCATTTCCAGAATTCGTTTCCCTCTGGAATCTGTGTGAGGCATGCCCCATTCAAGTGCCCTAGCATTGAAGTCACCCCCGACCAGGATCCGCCCATCCGTGCTTAAGATAGCGTCATCCAAAACATCAAGCCTCCGACGAAAGTCCGGCATCGTCTCATTCGGCGTAAGATAGACACTAAAAAACGTTATCCCTGAACACCGAATCCAGACAAAGCCGTCCCCTCGGCCTTGGGCAAGAACCCCCAGGAGGGTGCCGTCCCGATCCCAGATGACAGCGGTACCTGATATGTCTGGGTGCCATGAAACTGGGTCCTTGTTTCAGTACTGCTCAGTGATGAGTACTAAATCAGCTTTGAGCGGTTGAGCGGTTGCACTCCGGCGCATATTGATTTGTAGAATGCGAATCATGTTGACCGTATCCTAGCTCTTTCCACTTCTGCTCTGAAAACTGGACACCGCCCCGATCCCGCAGTGTGCGCAATGCTCTCATCAGTCGCGCCACGGTCCCTGCATAGGACGCAGCTTTCCTTTTCATTGCAGCTGTTCGCTTTATGGCCTGGCTGACCGCATTTACGGCATGTTGCCCTTCTGTCAGGTCCCCGACAGTTTGCAGATGTGTGCCCATAATCCAAACATCTGTAACATTTGGTTGGGGCGGCCCGAATTCGTATTATACACACTACCCAACCAATTCTTATTTTCCCGCTGTTTAGAAGCTTCCTCGCATATTGCTCGGCAACTTCCACCACAGCGAGTTTTTGGCCTCGGGAGTTCGCGGAGGTTATACCAATCCGGACATTGGTTACCTCCGGGCATTCACGTTTGATGGCCTCTTCTACCTCGTTCTTTTCCGTGAAACAGTCAAGGTCTCGGATTTCCAAAGCACACCTGGGTTCCAGGCTGGAAACCAAAGCTTTTTCTCCTAGAAGCCCCTTGACTGCTTCACAGAACGTGACTTTATTTATAGTCTTCGGGCCTAGTTCGACTAAGACTCCACCACCCTTCGTTTTACGTATGGAAGACACCTCCGCTCCGTTGTCTTCGGGTTTGATTTTGTAACCGATTTCGCTGAGGACTTCCGCAAAAGTCTTGCCTTCCGTCGGCTTAATAAGCAAAGCTGGCGGTCTAGTCCTCCTTCGTCTCCCCACCTTTTCTTTTGGCAATCCATCCTTCGTGTCCGCCTTAGTTTTAGGCAGAGGTTTTTCTGATGGCGCGATCCTCTTCGCCTTCTTCTTTTCAGACCTGGAGAGTACCTGAGTGAAGTCTCCTTCAGATGTCTCTTCCTCCTTTCGTTTTTTACCAAGTTCACTCTGCAATGGGCTGTCAGCGATCCGTTTGGTACTCGTGGTGTTCTCCTCGGGAAGCGCAGTTGTTTCTGATTCCTGCGGATTTTGTCTTACTTTCCATGTTCGCCTATAGTATGAAATCCTGTCTAGGAGCTCTTCCAGTTCCATTAGCCCGTTTCTCACCCCCTTACCGACGTTTTCCTGAAGGAACGTCGAAGATCGCATGGGCTTCACAACTGCCGTGCATTTTTTAATAAGTCTTGCGCCAGAGTAATCCACAGTCCTCCCACTCGGCTTATATTCGAAACCATTTTATTAGTTTCGGCAGTTTCCACTGTGCCTCTTTCCCCAATTACAGCACTGTACGGTATGGTCTGGGTTCCTATCTGTGTTGTAGGTGCCGCATCACTTTCCGAGTCTTTCTCTCCGTCTGCGCGTCCCGATGTCTCGTCGGGTATTTCAGCCCTTGTTGCGTCCTTCGCTGGGCGCTAGGGCGAACGGCGCATTTTCGTACTGCGAATAAACGCAGCCAGCTCACTCTCCATTTCCACTATCTCCTCGTTTCGTTCGTTTTTATTCTCCATTTGAGTTGTTTACCAGCGCATCGTGTGCACGGGAGCGGGCCGCAATAGTCAGGAACGGGTACACCCTCGGGGACACAGCCCCTACCGCAGTTCCCTGAGGCCTGACCTACGATTAGCCGATCCCGGAATTCACGGACGGATCAGCGCTCGCTCGGGGCAACGCGGTCTACTAACACCGGTTCAATGCACACTACCCGACCAGGGTCCCGAAGGGGCTGGCTCCTTATACACGCCACTACCACCTTGGCAGAGCTAGGCTCACATCACCCCATCGACTTCGACAGGGAGTTGTCGACGGCTCCGGGGACTCCCAGTGTGTCCCGGCGTGTATCGGTCATTAGCAGTTCGCTCTTCACCGAGAAACTTTCTCAAGGCTACTACCTAGGACGCAAGTATTATGCCAGCTAGGGGGTCAGAACTACTTGCTCGGGCACCTCGGGGACGCCACTCCCCGTATCGTAAACGACCCATGAAGGATCGTTGACGATCCCTGAGGGAAAGCCATGCAGGTTTGCCGAATATATTTGTTGAAAATTTGAATGCTAAAGGACATGAAAATTTTATTACAATGGTTTATGTGTGACCCTAATATTTTATTGATATAGAACTCCGCCATTGAGGAACTATCCTTGAACCTAGCACCAGAATAGGAGAAGATAAAACAAGTTAAATTGACGTCTGTCAAATTAGTCTTTATCATCGTCCTCTTTTGTAAAAATTCCAAGTCCATTTTCTTTAAAAATTTTCCTACGATCCAATTTAACTTAGTTCCCGAATTCTTTTCTGCCTATCCCCATTCGCGAAATTCCATCCACCGTGGAGCATTCACATTGTTCTCCTTAAAGTACTGAACAAAACGTTGACGTCCTTTTGCCTTTAAATTTACCAAGTCAGTTGAGGACTTTTGTTAAATTGTCTGGCCATGCATAAAAATTGAAATAAAATTCGCCCATTTCGAAGGAATTTTGAAAATGTCTCCCCTCCACTTTTTTTTTTCGTGGCTATCGAATTTCCCATGCAGACTTCAGGCTTTAAATTATGTTAAAAAATTTCTCATAGCTCAGAGTATTATTCTCATTTGAATGGCGTTCGCTTTACTCCAAGGAGCTAAATATACTTTGGATTCTTTATTGAATCCCCTAAGTGACTTTGTAACATAGCCAGCTGGTTTGCTCGGGACGTAGTCATGAGATGGGCGACAGTGGCCGTTTAGCAGGATCGTGGGAAGCAACGCAAAATGGAACTTTGTCATGTTAATCCCTTTCTCAATTCACCTTGTATTGGCTCCGTGGGACCAAATGGGATTAAGACTTCGTTCCAGTAGACGGGGACAACGGGAGCGAACAACAGAAACAAAGACTGCAAGGACGAGGCTCGTGGGCTCGGTTGCCACACTGAATTTAGCGGCGTCGTACTTAGTGGCTAGGACAGCTAGTCTCATGGGTTTTCTGTGACAATTTAACTCGTAGACCGCCTGGGACTGTCGAGTAACCAGAGCCCCTTTTCGCTGGTCGCGTCATGGAGGGGAGACAGGATAGGCAATTTCCAAGTATCTCATCCCGAGGAAAACTCAATTTCAATTTGGAAAGCTTTCAAGGCAAATATTTTAATTGTAAATGAAGATTCTCATCTTATAAATAATTCATGACAAAAAAGATTACACTCACTTACCGCACAGCTTGGTGGGGCCAAATAAGGGAAAGTCAACTCGGTTTTGCGTTGGATTTGCAATTGCGGAGTTTGTTTCGTGGCGACTGTTACCTGCTGGGCTGGAAATCAGCAGGATGCCAATTTGTATAGTGGTTCATTGGAGACAATTTCTCACTATTCTGTGCAGGGGCTCGGATTCCAGTGGGGAATTTAGTCGAGTGTCGACATGATTTGCATCTGAAGTCATTCAATAAGTTTTACTTTACAACACCCAGTTCAGATACTATCTTTCTGAGCCCTACATTGTCCGCGGCTTACTGTAAGGATACTATACTATCGCGGCCCTCTTTTCCTTCTGGGTCGTCTTTCTCCTCTGCTATAGCTATCCGAATCGCCGGGAGCCAAATGTAACAAGGAAGACGATATTCTGATTCCCTAGCCGCGTTTCAGACTAGAAATTGAAATAGAAGATTTTCCCTCCTTTGAAGGAAAACTGGACGACAAGCTCGAATGTCATCAAGTGATTGTTCAAACACCGCAGTTTCAAGCCGGGAAGACGGGGAGGTTTTCTACTACACAAGGGTTCTGTGCATGCTAACGCCGCGCATCACTATGGCATTTGAACGTTGCTCACTCCGAAATTCGAGGATAATTAAAGAAATATTTTCATCCGTTCTCGTGGAAATTGGACAGTTTAACTTGTTAATTACTCGCTGCTGGGCAAACTGAATGAATGTAGTTAGTAAAGGGTACTAATTTATTAAAATCGGGAAATTAGTATGTTGTAAGCGACGTTAAAGTGGATGAGGGAATATGGATTGAAATTGGAATTTTGGTAGATTGAATTATGTGACGTTTAAATTTAGTGGAAAATTTTCCTACAAATCAATAAAGCTGAACTGCTGAGCAACTAGATTTTTGGAAGAATGAAATTTTTCTTCGATCGCTAATACTACCGGCTCCAGATCGGTATGCTACGAGCTTTTCTCACTTTTATGGTATTCACTTTATCCTTGTCAGTCTATGCTACTGAAAAAAAAACGGGTGAGTCAACTCCACAACACTCTTCGCCAGACGGCCCCAGCAATTACGACTCCTACTGTTTTCATCGGTCGACTAAAGGCAGCCTTCATGAAGTGGTCCAAACCTGTCCTGTCCCCAGTCCTTCTCTTTGGATTCTATTACGAGGGCAAGATCTCCATTTCACTCCTGCCTTTGATTTGACCGTCACTCAGTCGCCTCGGAAGGGTTGAAGAGATCCTAGTTTGGACAGAGAAACGCCTATATAAACCTATTTTGGCTACACACCTACCCCCACTTTGCTAAATGAACCAGCGTGCTAATCACCTAAAGCAATTTTGGTGGATTATCTTGCGGTTTTAACGTCACATCGCTCTAATTCTTGCAATTCTTGAATCAGGGTCGGCTCCTCACTCCACAATCTTCGGTTGTTTTTGAGACCCGGGGATTTTTTCAAAATTCTTCGATATTCGCACGACTCTCCGACGGAGGATTTTCCACGATAGTTGACGTTCGCGGCATGGTATCGTCAAAATTCTTAAATCTGAAGTGAATCCAGCTCGGTTTTGGCCACATGAATTCTACCATTACGCATTTTAGGCCACTTTTGTGAACCAGAGTCAGGAAAATGATCAATTCCCTTCGATTTTCCCTGAGTTCGCGAGATATCGCGTTCCCAACATTGTAGTGATAAAATTCTTGAATTCCCTGAACCTTGGTCAACTTCTTTTTCGAACGAGGTATCGCTCATAGAAATCCGGTGATTTGGCATTTTTGGTCATTTCCCGACCCAGGCGGGGAGTTCTCCACGAAATATCATCTTCCTGCTTCCATTTTAAGATGTTCCCCAAAGGCCGACGCAGGCAAAAGATAAAATTCAGGGAATCTCAGTGAATGCTAAAGATAAAAAGGAGTAATCCGACTAAGATTTTTAGAGAACAAAGCCCTGATCCGCAAGAACTGCCTTCCTTGCAGGTTGGAGTAAAAATAGTTGAGCTTGTCCAGTTTAACAAGACCAACTACAACCTGGACCACACCATCAAAACATGGTGACAGCTATAAAAGTCCTTTATAATAGGTCGGAAGAGGAAGCAGAGGGTCCTAAAGGAAAGCTCTAGGGAATCGGCAAGTGCCTAAAAGCAAAAAGTCTTTTTGCTCGTTCCAAAAAATGGAAAAAAAGGTTCGGAAAGGGGAAAACATAGACCCCAAGTGCCAACGTCAAGCAAAAAAAAACGTGGATAGACCAAAGTCACGAATCAAAGGGCCAAGAAAAAGACAACGTTCAAATTCACCCAGATTCAATTGTCATCTCCAGCAAGGCAACTCGTTGTATGGAGAAAACTAAATAAAACCACAGCCCACTTCGGTTTAAAAGACCTAAACATAAATTACAGCCCGATTCAAAGAACTCAAAAAGGGGGCTCATCTTAGGCAAAGTTCGAATTGGAACATAATACGCAACACGACCCCAGCTACCAACGCTCTTCAGTCTCTGTCACAATGTTGTCTGGAGAGAGCTCCCCTGTGTCTGCATGAAGCTGCTGACGAAAGCCGTCCCATCTTTTGCAAGAGAAAAAGGTATGTTCAGCGTCGTCCGCCACTCTGTTGCAGGACACACAATCAGGTCCCTCAACATTCTGTCTAGGTAAAATTGAAAACCTCCATGCCCGCTTAAAAATTGGGTAAGGAAGTAGTCAATTTCAGCCGCGCAGTATAATTACCTCTTCGCTTACTTTGTCAAGAGAGGTGCCATTCGGTAAGGATGCGTTGCTGTTCTTTACGGGCAACCACTTCTGTTAAGTTTTCCACTTGTGGCGGTAGACAGCTTTGCGCTCCTTGACAAATAAGGCAACGGAGATCACTCCTGCGATCACAATCACGGCCGGTTCTCAGACAGTGCAATAAGCAGACGCCACTCACAAAGCTCCCCGTCTCTGTACTTCAGCAAGGTGGTTTTGATGAACCTCCTTGTCAAGAGCCTCAGTGACTAACCGACTCAAGGTCGAGACTGCAGCTGCAGCCCTGTTCACTGCTGCTTTGATTTGCTCGATGGAGCTCATCTTCGAGTCTAGAATTAAACCAAGTTATTTAACCGCTGCTTTTGACTCTATAGTCAATTCGCCCATCGATATGGGACGGGATTCTCTTACCGGTCAAGATGGCTACTTCGGTTTCTTCCAGCGCTAGGTGGAAACTATGCGCAGCCATTCATCCGCTTACTCGCCGCATTAATTTTCCAAGTTTGCTTTGCGCCTTTTTTCAACAGTGCGTCCGGCAACAAGAGCCAACACCGTCGTCTGCATAACCGACCAGGCGCGACTCTTCGGGCATATCGAATCTCAGCAGGCCATTATAGCAGGCGTTCCAGAAGTTCGGGCCTAGGATGGATCCTTGTGCTACTCCCGACCAGATTTTCATCCTCCTCTGGCTCTCTAGCGTCTCATAGAGTAGGAGCGGTCTTTCAAATAATCCCCATATATCCGCATGAGATTGCTTGGTGCGTGAAATAAGTTTTCTAATGTGTCTAGCATATCTGTCCATCTCACGAAATTGAGGGCATTTTTAAAATCAAGCGTTAGGAGATGCACTATCCGTCGAAATAGGCGGTTGTGTGCCTGGGCTTGATAAACCACATCCACGACCTCAATAACAGCATCCACCGTGCTTATTCCCATTTCTAACCCGAACTGCGTTAGGAGTAACTCCCCGGCAACGCGGGCCGCTCCAGCAAGTCTACCGTTGATAAACTTTTTGACCACTTTCCCGGCCGTGTTAAGCATACATAGCGGTCGGTATGCAGACGGAGGCTCCGGGTCTCCCGTTCTCTTGCTGAGCAGCCCAAGTCTCGCAACTGTCCAGCGACTAGGAAAAAAGCCCTCCTTCAGGCAAGCGTTGAACGCCCTGAGCAGCAAGTCTGGCCCTTGGCGGAAAAGCAGTTTGTAAACTTCCAGCGTGATATACTATCAGGACCTGGCGTCCTCTTGTATTTCTTAGTGAGAACCGCTTCTCTGAGTTCTCTTGCTTTGAGAAGAGGGCAATCCTTTTTGCGCTATTAACATCAACTCGTACGGGATGTCTGGGAAGTAATGACCACACAATGCGGTTCATCTCGTCGGCACTTATTATGCAGGCTTTCTACAGAACCCCAATTTTCAGGCGACAAGTTTGTAGCCAAATCACCACGGTCGTCATTTACCTCGTTGAATAGCTACTGCCAGCCGCGAGCTTGCTTTTATTTATCGCACTGCGGAGTCTCATTTTTGCTTATCTATACCCTACCTTTATGGTGTATTCCTCCAAGCGGGCGTGTAAACGCTATACCAAACGCTCAGCTTATGACACTCCTTCCGTAGGTCAGCAATTTCTGCGGTCCACCAGTACATAGAAGGCTTGTCATGGCTAGGGCCCCTGCGGGGCATGGAGGACTCACATGCTGTGGTTATCAGGTTCATCACTGAATTTGCGACAGTGTCAGCAGCAACACTGCCACCCCCCGAAGCGTCCTCCAGTCCGACTCTGCCTGTTCCAAGAGCTTCGACGAATTTTCCGATTTTCACCCTCGCGACGTTCCAGACGCAGGGGAACTCCGCGTTGGTCCACACCGGCAAGTAGAGTCAACCACTTCGAACCTAATGTACTGATGATACCTTGCGGAGAAGTTTTCTAGGATTTGCCACCCATCCACTGACGATTCCAGTGATTTCGGCACAAAAGTTATATTAGGGATGCTTCCTTCGCAGCGCCAAAACGCTGGCGTGAATGTGGTGTTTAAAACTACGAGCTCGATTCTGGCTGCCATTTCCAGGAGGATCCGCTCCCCTCTGGAATCTGGCTAAGGCATGCTCCATTCAAAGGCCGTAGCATTAAAGTCAACTTTACCAAGGTTCATTTTCCTCTTTTCGCTTTTCCTCAGTTCGCTTTGCAGTGGGCTATCTGTGTGGACGTTTCTGCTTTCCGCGCATCTCCCGCTGATGTCCACGAACGCCTGTAGAAGAAGATGCGGGCCAGTAGTTCCTCCAGTTCCGTCAGCCTGCCTTTTACGACTTTGCTGACGTTCTTCTGGAGAAACATTGTCAATCGGCTACATTTCACCATGGCGCATCTCCTTATGAGCCTTTCGTCTTCCGTTCTAGCTAGGACCGTCGATCGCACTTCCAGTCGGTTAATGCCGCGTCACTTTGTAAGGTTTCCTTTCCTTCCTTGATTTGTGCGTCCCAGTATCCCATCGGGAGCTCAGCCCTCGCTCCCTTTTCTTTTGGTCGCTGCGGTGAGCGGCGCATTTCCAGCTCTTCCTCCTTCCCTAATATTACGCCAATTTTTTGGTTTTGTTACGTTTATTTTCTATGTAAATTTCACCCGCACATCATATGCTAGGGAGCAAGCTGCAAAGCCCTAAACCAGTTGCTTGAAGCCTACGCTTAGCTGATCCCGCAACTCACGAGCGGATCAGCGTTCGCTCGAAGAGAGGAGAGAGCGAAGAAAGATGGACCTACCATGGACCAGTCAGACCACCAGGTCTGACATTTGCATCAAGTTTGCCAATAAGGTACTCGACAAGGATAGGGATAAGAAGGGCAACAGTAGACGATGCGGGGAAGACTACATCCACTATTGGGAGGGATTCGGCAGAAGGTGAGGAACATGGACTGAGGAATAGTAGCCGCAGAGTAAATCACAAGATAGTTGGGGGGAGTTAGCTGAAGAGCCCGAGAATTTCCTGGACGGAATGGATAACTGGGCAGGACAGCGAGGGTTGCGAATGTGGGACCAGAAGGGTTTTAGGTGGCTTTGGTGAGTCTTTTCCACGGGTTAAATATTCGTTTCTGGACCTACGTATTAAGGATTTGACCGAGGAAAGTAGAGATATGAAAACAACTAAGTCAGCATGCATTTGACGTAGTTTTTTGTGGACTTCAGTGGTGAGCCAGCCCGGCTAAGAGCGTAAGCATTTAGGAGAAGAGGGAACGTAACAATGAGGAAGATCAGATAAAATGCCTTACGAAAGTTCACCTTGGTAGGCTTGCCAGGGACAGGAGAGTGGAGTCGGGATATCTTAGCATCGAACTTGAAAGCAGCATGATGTGCGTCAGGGACAATGCAAGACGGGGTAGCGCAAGACATGAAGGGATTGGGGAAGGCAGCGCACAGAAAGGTTAGAGAGGACAAGGTCAACAGTGCGATCTACGTGGTTTCAAGAAAGGTTAAACTGGAGGGCACCACAAGTGTACATAAAAGTGGATAGAGGAAGGGAAGGGTGGGCGGAATTATTAGGGAGGGAGGGAAGGCCAGGAGTAGTGGGCCAGGAGAGCATGGGAAGATTAAAGTCGCCAGAGAGGATTAAAAGAAGTGAGGGAAACAAAACGATTAGGACCTCTGAAAATCTGACTAAGAAATTCTCGAGAGAAGCCGGGCTGTGGCAGGGAAAATATACGCACGGTATGATAACGGGGCATACATTTGTCGGAATGACTCGTATGGTGACAGAATCGTTGGTGGAGAAGGAAAAGATGATTTCGGCACCGAGAGGGGACTTGACAGCTATTAGGGCACCTCAGCCAGTTGTCGTGCCAAGCGCAGCGCAGTCTCTATTCCCACGAAAGATAGAGTCACCTTCGAGGAGCTCAGAATCTAAAATCCTGTCATGTAGCAGATTTCATAAATGCAGATGACATGATGTTGAAATGCTAAGGCAAATAGTTTGAAATCCGACAGCTTGGTTGTTAGACACCTTACATTTTGATAAAAAAGTGTATAGGTGTCGGAATCATTTAAGTTCGGCGAGGCAGTTGAGACAAGAGGGAAATCTGATTTCCGACAGAATGGGCATATTAGAGCGATGGGTTGAGTACTTTGATGAGCTACTGAACAACCAGAACATCGGCGAGTTGGAGGTCCCGCCAACTGAAGACGACGGACAAATACTGCCACCACCAAGTTTAGGAGAAACAGTCCGTGCAGTTCATTGGCTAAAAAAATCATAAGTCGCCAGGAGCCGATGGAATTACAGCCGAATTGGTTAAATATGGAGGCGACCAGTTACACGAAGTGGTTCATCAACTTGTGCTCAAGGTATGGGACAGTGAATCAATGCCTGACGATTGGCAACGAGGCATTATCTGTCTCATACATAAAAAGGGAGATATCACACAGTGCAGCAATTATAGAGGTATCACGTTGCTGAGTACCATCTATAAAATATTCTCCACTATCTTACTAGGCCGAATAGCCCCATACGCCCAGAACATCATTGGCCCATACCAAAGAGGCTTCACTCCAGGCAAATCAGCAACAGATCAGATTTTCTCTCTGCGGTAAGCGATGGAAAAACTGTTGGAATATGGACAACAGTTGCACCATTTGTTCATCGACTTTAAAGCCGCCTATGATAGCATAGCCAGTGTAAAACTATACATGGCCATGAGAGAATTCGGTATCCCGACGAAATTAATAAGACTGACTAGGCTGACCCTGACCAATGTGCGAGGCCAGATAAAAGCAGCATCGAGACCATTCGACATCAACAACGGTCTACGACAAGGGGATGCGCTATCATGCGTCCTCTTTAACCTGGCCCTCCAGAAAGTGATCCGTGATGCTGAGGTGAATGCAAGAGGTACGATCCTCTTCAAGTCCACCCAACTACTGGCCTATGCTGACGATATCGACATCATGGGAAGAACCACCCGAGACGTACAAACTGCCTTCATCCAGATCGAGCAGGCGGCGCGAGATCTTGGGCTGCACATCAATGAAGGGAAGACAAAATATATGGTGGCAACGTCAGCACCGAAGACGAATCAACCAACAACATCAAACCGCACTGGTCAAACACAAACACGAAGAAGAATAAGGATAGGAGAATACAACTTTGAGACCGTTGACAATTTCTCCTATCTAGGGTCAAAAATCACAACCGATAACAACTACGATGATGAAATCCGCGCACGGTTGTTGTCAGCCAACAGAGCCTATTTCAGCTTACAAAGACTGTTCCGCTCGAAACGTCTCACCATAGGGTCAAAGCTCTTACTGTACAAGACTATGATCTTGCCAGTCCTCATGTATTCCTCGGAAACTTGGGTTCTTAGCAAGAAAAATTGCGAACTCTTGGCCGCGTTCGACAGAAGAATCCTCCGAAGAATTTTTGGCCCCCTACATGAGAATGGACGATTCCGTAGCCTACACAATGAAGGAATCTATGAGCGATACCATGACCGTCCGGTTGTGGATAAAATCCGGCTCAATAGGTTACGGTGGGCGGGTCACTTAATCCGTATGGATGAGGATGATCCTGCCCGGAAAGTCTATAAGGGCAATATCTATGGTAAAAAAAGAAGACGAGGCAGACCCTGCCTAAGATGGAGCGATGGTGTGGGTCAGGACGCCAGACAGCTTTGAGGGATATCGAATTGGTGGACCTCGGCGCAAAACCGGGATGTCTGGAGTTCCTTATTAAGGCAGGCCTAGACCGGATACCGGTTGTTGCGCCGTTGATGATGATGATGATGAGGCAGTTGGGCGGGCCGGAAATTTTCATGAAGCTTAGACCTCTGATAAGGCTTCACGAAGACCCCTGGACGATAGTGTTGAAGTCGTGGGGATATGTCACTTTGAAGGAAGCTTCATACATGAAAGAGTTGACAAAGCTAACTCAAGGCTTTGCTTCTGATATAGGCCAGAATTTCATCGGACGTGGTGGAGTACGCTAGCCTTGAAACGAACAGCTGTTTCGGCAGCCAGGCGACGTTCAATTGGAGGCCGTTCGGGCGACATGAAGTTGGAAAGGCACAGGAGGAAGCGTGTGGTGGTGCTAATGCAGCGAGAGTAGGACAATTGCCAGAAGTGAGTAGCGCAGCCAATGCTGAGTACGGAACATGTCCCTCGGATGGATATTTTTCAGTTGGGTAGCGGATGTCGTCGGCTTGATACAATCTTTTATAGACGCAATGGAATCGTGCGTGGCAGAAAGAGGCAGAGAATTAGTCGACCAGGGCGACTTAGGTATGACGCCAGTATTGGTGGCCGCAGTCGCCAGCAGGATATAAGCAGAGCCAGCCAGCGGCGTCTCAGGAGCTGAGGCTACCCTGGTGCTCGATGAACCCGCAGCTTGAGGGAGCGAAATTGACTCAGCATGTTGAATTGATGCCAAAGTGGCCGTGTGTTGATGTAACAGTTGAATTGCATCAGGTAGCGTGGTACCGCAGCGTGGTACCAGGTAACGTTCGGTGGAAATTTTGCGCGAATATCTATGAACGCAGAAGGAATCCCCAAACATTTGGCGTGGAAGGTCGTACTACAGTACCCATGGCAGTCTAAAAATCGAACAGCTAGGTTACAGCGTTCTTTGAATTGCCTACCAAGGGGCATTATTTGTATCCCAGTCAATATTCTGACGAAAAAATCATGGAGGAAGATATACAACGCAGCAATGCGGCAACGGCAAAGTCTTATAATGTCTGGAGAGACGAGATGAGACCAGCCTACAAAAGGTCGCTAGATGTACAGGTTCATTTCCAACATTAGGGTATGCCTTGAGTGAAAACACAGGGATACCAACTACACTACTACCAAATAAACAGTTCCTCACAGGACATGGTGGTTGTTAAGGGCGGTATATGCATCATTTTAGGATGAATAATTCGCCGAATTGACCTGGATGCAGTGGTATAGCAGATAATCCAGAGTATGTGACGTTTCCCTGCTCAAGATTTACTATGGAAAGAAGGAATCTGAATCAAGTGCTGGGAAGGAGCATGACCCCGGAGAATATAGTTGCGGAGATGCTGAATGCGAAAGAAAACTGATGGTCCGGCGAGTCTGGGACCGATTTTTAGTATGTGCGAATTCCACACGCACCGACGCTAGCTCCGATTTTCGCGGGGTTCAACGGGAGGCGTCCTTCTAAGATGTTGCAGTTCCTTCCAAAGAGCTTAAACTTGTTCCTTATCAAGGCTGGGCCGATAAGGTCAAGTTAAGAACTGAAAGGATAAAAGCATCTGACCACTTGTATTTTGGCGAAGTTATTTCTCAACTATGTCCTTTTTGTACTATATTACTTAATGTTTTATCCAAAACGCATGAGGCATAATGACTTGTGCCAGATTTTCGGGTGAACATTGGTGCTCTCTTGAACGTGGACCTTTCCTGAGAAAATTTACTTCAATCTTATGCATATGAGACGAATATAGAAAATAATGAGCAATCAGCTCCTGATGAAGCCCATTCAGTGGATTAATTCATGTCGTCAAAGCAATGAGAATTAATAGCCCTTAAGGTTGTAGTTTTGTCATTAAACGATGAAGGTTTATAAAAATTTAACAATACTTCGCGTTCCATCTGTGCTCAAAGATGTAGACAGACTATAAGATGCAGACAATGGGATCAATTCTCCCATTCCGAAGTCTGCAGCTTCCACCAGCACCCTGGAACTTTACAAACTTTAATATTGGTAATTAAGGGAAGGCATGTCGTCCGTCTGGTGTAGCCCAGCCACACTCCAGAAATTAATTAGCCCGATGTCATAAATCCATCACGTCTAATTGCAGCGACGATGAGTTATGGTGGATGGCAAGAGATCCAACCCCGCAAGAGGAACTTTGTGAAATTACACGCTGTCATAGTTTGAGATGCTTTAGAACCGCACACTAAGCACTGGGATCTATGGTTTGTGATGGAAGTGATGGGATCGCCCTGTGTAGTTCTGCTCTAGAATGGAATGCTTCCATATGACCTTTTCGGTGATACACATGTGAGAATAATTTTCCATTGTCAGCAGAATATAATGCCAATATCCATCCAGTGTGGCGAGTGCTGCATAGTTTTCAATTGGAAAGGATGTCACAGTTTTGTTGCACTTGGTCATTTTCAGCATAGGGTGGTAAGGGCGAGAAGTTCAGTAAAACTGTATCATATTCCAGGAAAACCTTAACATCCTAGATAAGGGCAACCATAGTGACGAAGGAATTCATGCGGCTTTTTCATTTTATCCATTTCCATGAAGCAGATTCTTTCTGCATACTTCAGACTTGATATTTGCAGAGTTCTGAATTTTCGCACCCTAGATCCCAAAATTGAGCGCTACCATATTTCACCCTATTCAATTGGCTACAGAATTTAGTTTTCTCTGACCGCTTTTCCATGTTCACAAGATTGCCCTGGATAGAAATATTCATTAGTTCGCGAGTCAGCAATTAATTCACAGACCACAAAATTGACTACGGTCATGTACGCACAATGGCTCCAATGAGCCTCGAACCCATCATCGCCAATTGTAAGCATATCATGTTGTCAGACCAATGACAAGCGCCAGCGAAAAGGGCCAACCAGTAACCATAAATTAGCGATAATAATTTAACATACCACAAAGGATTCTGATGAACTTTTATGCAAAAATTATCTGAACTAAGCAAAAAAGTTAGGTTCATTAGAGTAACTATGGGAGGCAAAAAAGGGCGTAGACTAGCCCCGACCAAGGACTCTGGAGACTGAGTAATTGGATTTTCCTAAAGTTGCGATCCTTGTTTCTATTGAATATGTTATCCATTGGCTGCTGTCCAGATATGTTAATTTTCAAGGACTAAACATTTCAAAACAGAGTCAATAAAAAAATCAATGAAGCTGAATCCTTTTATTCTCACGATGATTGCTGAGATGGAGTGGATACCATACATATTTCCAAAGATGGTGCTTCAAATTGCATACCAAACTTGCATCCTTTTAATAAAATATTCATTTCGCTTTCCAGTTTTGCATTCATTTCCTTCCTTCTTGAATACAAAAGATAGGAAAGTGCTGAATATCTAGAAGTACATGTAGGAATTCAGATACAAAGGGCATATTGGAAAAAGGATACAGAGTCAATTTGCACAGGCAGCAGACAGAGTGGCATTTATCCGTGTGCACCACCAGCAAAAATAATAGATTTTTTGTCGCATCCTTTCGAAGAACAATGACGTGTTGGGATTATGGATAAGCAACTAAACTGAGGATGTTAGAGGGCTAGCTTAAAGGATGTAGGGAAGCTTAGAGGATTTTGGTCTATGTCTGTATTTTTCAAACTGAATATTGAATTTTTAAAAAAACATTCTTAGGGCTTCAAGTTAAAGTTGCATAATTCGGCAAGTCCTCATACGGCCTCTTCGCGGTGGCCCCTGGAAACCGTCTTCGCACGGGCCAAGAGTGTGTAGGACCATGCTGGGAGTGGCTCATCCGACTGACGAGGATCTGCTTGTCTACTGGTCATGTGTTTAGGGCAAGTGGATCTGGCGGAGGGATGAGCCGAAGCAACAGCCCGGAGACAGTCCTCCCGGCACAGGAGAAGGTGCCAATAGGACCCCAAGCAAAGATGGAACAGCATACGTCGAGGGCTGCGTGGCCAATGGGGAGCTTGGTCTTTAGTATGCGAACTCTGAATTTCTTGGCATCTTCACCTTACCCTCGTAGCCGGACTAGCCAGGGTGAACATTCTTCCCGGACTACTCGTGGGACCAAAACACGGACTCAAAAAAAAAAAACAAACAAACCGACGATTGAAGAAGAGGGGGTGATGCCAGGGCATCAGTGGAGGACGAGCTGCTAGCATCCAATCAGGAGACAGTAGCCGTCGAGAGCAGCACACTCAATTCCGCGAAGGAATTTCGGCCAATCAGCCTGACCTCTTTCGTGCTGAACATCCTAGAGTGCGTCTTGGACATCCACTTATGGACGATTATGGATAGAACGCCTTTCTTGAAGTCCCAGCATGCCTACCTGAAAGGAAAATCTACAGAAACCGCTCTCCACGAGGCACGTTTGAGCGGTTACTGCAGTACAAGCAGTATACCCTGGCTGCCTTCTTGGATATAGAGGAAGCTTTCAACAACGTTAGTACCGACGCCATCAAAGAAGCCTTGACCAGTATTGGATTGGGGGGTATCTTACGCATTGGATTATTATTATTATTATTACTCTGTTAAGGGAAAGTCGCACCGCGTCCTTGAAGAACTATTTTACCCCTTTTACTGGTTATAGTGTACCTATTGATCTCAAGCAGGCCTGTAACCGTTAGGAACTTTAGTATGTTCCCTACTTCCAGATGATTCAGTTTTGCATCTGGTATTAAGTATTCTCCCAGGTGTCTCGACCTACTTTGCACAAGTGCCGGACACTGTCCCAGGATGTGTATAGAGGTTTCGTCCTCCTCCTCACAAAACCTGCAGGCAGTGTCCGTAGATATCCCTGGCTTCCCTAGGTGATAGTTCAGCCGACAATGACCAGTGAAAATTTCCACTATGATTCGGAGGTTCCTTTTGGTGAGGTTTAAGCAATCCTTTGTGCGCATGGGTTCGTATCCCCCAGTAAGCACCCTGGACTGCTCCATTCCTGGTAGGCCCGCCCAATATAGTTCCCTCAACCGTTTCTCTTAATTTATTAGATTCATAGCCATGAAACCGTTTCCGATTCCACAGAAGGGTTCTAACCCGTGTAAAAGCGTCCCTGCTCCCTTCTTGGCTAGTTAATCCGCTGCCTCGTTGCCTTCCAACCCAGCATGGCCTGGAATCCAAAGTATCCAGACCTTGTTGGACGAGCCGAGTGTATTCAGTCTCTCAAGGTATTCCCATACCAGTTTATAGTTCACCTGGTTGGACCTAAGTGCCCTGATCGCTGCTTGGCTATCGGTGAGAATAGCATTGGATTAAATTCATGCTAAATACCAGGATAATCCAGTCGGATCTACTTTACCAAAGCTGTGAACCGAGGCACGCCGCAGGGTGACGCTGGATACAAAACTAAATTGGAATTGAGGGTTGAAATGGTTTGTATAGCCTTCTATCCCTGCAAGAGAACCTTTGCAAAGAAATGGGGTCTCCGGTCGAGGATGGTTCTCTGCATGTACACCGCTGTGGTGCATCCAATCCCAACGTATGGTTCTATTGTATGGTGGCGGACTTTGAGCGAAAAATATGATAGGGTGAAGTTTAATAGGATTCAAAGAACCGCGTGTGCAAGTGCTACTTGGGCTCTACAGTCCTGCCCGGCAGATGCTCTCAATGTATTCCTGTATCTCCTCCCCCTAGACCTCCACATAAAATACGTTGAAGCGTGCAGTGCCGTCAGACTACGTGAGTCCGGATGCTGGCCAGCGAAGTCCTACGATCACAGGAACATCCTAGACCAAGTAACTCGGTAAATCTGGGAATTGTCCACGGACTATACCACACGCAAGCTGAACTCCGCGAGAAATTTTGTTGTGGAGTTTCCAACCAGGGCAAAGTGGAAGACCGGCGGCGTGTTGAAAGGTTATGACACAGTATTCTTTACCGATGAAACAAAGACGGTCTGCAGAGTCGGCGCGGTGTTTCCTCGAATACATACAGTGTATCCGAGTCCTATGGTCTTCCGGGTTTCGCTACTGTATTCCAAGCGGAACTACTGGCGATACTGTCAATGGCTGGAGCGTGTTCCGAGCCCAAAGCGTGACAGCTATGGTTACGTTTTGACCGACAGTCAAACGGCCAGCAAAGCCTTGTATCATCGACGACATCCTCCAGGCTGGTGGGGTTTCCGGTTTCCCGTTCATAGGGACATAGAGGGGAATGAGCGGGCTGCGGATGGGCCAGGCGGGGCTCTGCTCTTGACAGCCTTTCGGTGGATACAATCGGTGTCCCGCTGGCGGCTGTCAAGAACGGAGTCTATTCACACTACTT
Source organism: Hermetia illucens (assembly GCF_905115235.1). Classification (NCBI taxonomy): domain Eukaryota; kingdom Metazoa; phylum Arthropoda; class Insecta; order Diptera; family Stratiomyidae; genus Hermetia; species Hermetia illucens. The sequence continues at coordinate 11,879,957 of NC_051852.1, forward strand.
AGCAGCCGCTGGCCTTAGATGGCGAAGGTTTACCATCTGTAAGTCAAGGAGGATTTGGCCCGCTTATAACATAGCCCGATCGCGAGAGCTCCTGTGCCACACGTGTGCAAATGCATTCAAGATTACGGCGGCCTGCACTGACCTATAGGGGGCCATGCTGCTAGGCTCGGCATACCCTACAATTCGCATTGCTGAAACTACGGAGAAGGAAGGGAAACCCTCATGGATTTTCTCTGCGATTGTCAAACTCTAGCTAGAGTCAGGCTACGGAGACTGGGTAAACTATTCTTCGGGGACCTCAGAAAGATTTCTAGCTGCGGGATGAGAGAGCTGCTTTTCTCCGTGAATTATATGGGCTGGCTGTGAGGATCCGCGTCGACTGGACTCTGCCTCCCTGCTCCCATAACAGCAGTCACAGCCTTAGGAGTTTGTGGCATGAAAACGGCGCACCACAGCGCTAATTGGGCTCCGCGGAGTGACCACTGGTACCTACCTACCTACCTAGGGCTTTGGTGGTGGGTACCAGGTAAAGCAGCATTGTCTGTGCAATAACGGGCGATGCAATATTAACCTAATTTCCTCAATAAAACAAAGGCCCTGGCAGCCAATCATAAACAGCTAAAAACAAAAACCCCAAAATCAGAATTAAACTTCGATCGTGACGATCCAATCCTGAGAAAGAGAGAGTAACTCTGACCTCATCGATAGGGAGCCTGAAACTAGGCTTATGTTCTCTACTTATTCGATCCAAACAGGACCCAGCCTATCAGCACTCTCGATGCTGGGCTACTACGGTCGATGACACCGGCTAAGACCAACGCACGGGTAAGCATTTGCCTCCAAACCGCCTTCTGGCAAAACAATGTTTCGGGGCAAAGTACAACCCCCAAATTGTTTCGAATGAATAAGAATTGCGGTTGAGAGCAAACGAGCAGCTATTTCATGACGATCCCAGCTCGTCAGTTCAAACCGCAGTGAAAAGGGCTTGACGAAACGACTAAGTTTCCTTTTGCAACTAAGGCTATGCAAGCTGATGGATGGGTCTTCTATGAAGACACGAATCGATCAAATTAAGGTAGTAAGTAGTGGGAGTAGCTTAAAAATAAATTCCTCGGTCCCGAATACGATCGACGCTCACCTTCTTAAATGGGCATTCGGGTAGCCGCGCGACCGCATTGATCTCAGGCGTGAACTGGTACCATTGTAGGTTTGCGGATAGGACCACTAAATGTACCAGTCCCTTCACTTTTCTCGCGCATCCAAAGAAACTGAGTTCTGTCTCAGTGCCTCCCGTCGTCAGACCCAACAAGCTTTTTTTTCAGCAGATGAAATTTGCGGCTGTAAACCCCACTCCCATTACAACTTATGGCTACAGGTAAGTGGGCGTGAGTCAGGGATTGCATAGGACTTGTTCGTGGCGCTTCATTTTAGTTGACATCAATGTCCCCATTTTAGGGTCAGACTTCCTGTGACACTATGGGCTGCTGGCGGATATGCAAGAAAGGTCCCTGAGACACCTTCACAAGGTTTCTTAGGTCGTCCGGGAAAACTTAAACCTACAAAAACTTCACTTTTTCGCTAGTTTTGAGGGCGTTGCCGACCTACGCATTCACGCACTGCTCCCAAAAATATGACAACGTTACTATCGGTCTAGATCCTCTTGCATTGATTTTGGAACTTCCCTAGTATATGTGGTGAACGTTGACATCACATCCTGCTAATACCTTCTTGCCTTTACTTTCGGCATACTGGATAGCTCTGATGCATGTTCTACTGGGAACTTCACGTGTCAAGCTATCTCTTGCGGATATTGAGGCATTATCTGAAAGACCGCTCCCTGCTCTATGAGACGCTAGAGGGCCGAAGGAGGATGGAAATCACGTCGGGAGTGGCACAGAGATCCATCCTAGGGCCGGAATTCTGGAAGGCTTCCTACGATAGTCTGCTGAGACTCGATATGCCGGAAGAGTCGCGCCTGGTCGGTTATGCAGACGACGTTGCGGCACTTGTTGCCGGACGCACTGTTGAATAGGTGCAAAGCAGACTTGGCAAATTGATGCGACGGGTAAGCAGGTGGATGACTGCTCACGGTTTCAACCTTGTGCTGGAAAAAACCGAAATATCATCCTGACCAGAAGGAGGATCCCGAACCTGCGTCCCATATCGATCAGCGAGTTGACTATAGATTCAAAACCAGCGATTAAATACCTTCGTTTAATGCTCGATTCGAAGATGAGCTTTTTCGAGCAAATCAAAGCAGCCGCGGACAGGGCTGCAGCTAGAGTCGCGGCCTTGAGTCGGCTAATGGCGAATGTCGGGAGCCCTATATCAACTAGGAGACGTCTCCTCATGGGAGCAACGCAGTCCGTTCTTCTCTATGGTGCGGAGGTATGGGCTGATGCCCTTGACAAGGAGGTGCATCGTAAACATCTTGCTCAAGTGCAGAGGCGGGAGCTTTGCGAGTGGCGTCTGCTTATCGCACCTTCTTCAAACCGGCCTTGATGGTGATCGCAGGAGTGATCCCCGTTGTCTTCCTTGCCAAAGAGCGCAAAGCTATCTACCGCCGTAAAGGCGAAAACTTAAGAGAGGTGGTTGCCCGTGAAGAACGTCAACGCACCCTTGGCGGGTGGCAACTTTCTTGGCAAAATGAGCCAAGGGGCAGGTGGAGTGCGCGGCTCATCGACAAATTAGACCCATGGTTGAACAGAGCGCACGGTAAGATTGATTACTCCCTTACCCAACTTCTAAATGGACATGGAGGTTTTCAGTCTTATCTGCACAGGATTGGTAAGGCGCGATCTCCTGATTGTGTGTTCTGCAATGGGGTGACGGACGACGCTGAACACACCTTTTCTCTTGCGAGAGGTGGGATGGCCTTCGCCAGCAGCTTTATGCAGACACTGGGGAGCTCTCTCCAGACAACATTGTCAGAGAGATGCTGAAGAGCGCTGGCAGCTGGAATCGTATTGCGCATTATGTTCAGGCTCTTCTTATTACGAAGAAGATTGAACTCGACCGGCGGTGGGATCGGACGGTAAGGGGTTCTCTGAACTAACAAACTAACAAAAGCTCCCTTCCTCCCCTCCCCTCACGTTGGTGAAAGGAATTCCCTGACTTCAAGGCTCCCAAAGCCGGGAGAGCGAGAGAGCCAACCCGAAGTAATCTGTCAAACGGTTCCAGGCTAGTTATCTGATGACAGAGAGGTGTTTAGTTGGTAGTCCGTCAGCGTGCTGTTGCGGGAGTAAACGCATTCACCTACCCTACTCCCACAAAAAAAAAGAAGGGAAATATGCAGGCACCATAGTATCTCTTTATCTCCCTGTTGACTTTTTATGGTTAGTTTAGCCGATGTGGTTTCGATTCCACATAGGAAGTTAACCAAATTAGCCTGGAAGTCTTTTGAAACCATCATGCAGGATCGGAATTGATCACTTCCAGTAGCCTACACCAGGTCAGCGTGTCGGAAGTCTAGGCCCCTGACTACCCCACCAGCAACCCACGGTTTTTGTATGAGGTATATAAATGTCTGGAAGCTATTGATCCGACGACCAATAAGTTCAGTCGCCGCTTTACAATGCTGCAAATTTGTTTGGGAAATATGGCACTTCATCTACGCTTCAGATGAAGATGCCGAGGGCTGCACATCCACTTCAATGGTTTTAGGAGCCGAGACTTGTAACGTGACGGTCCCTAGCCTGTAGTAGAGCCGGCAGCCCGTTTGTTCCCGAACCTTCTTAACATTGGGTTCGAGAACACCGATAGTAGCGAAAGTTCCCGGGCTATCAGCTCTCTATCCTGTTTTGATGCCTAGCAGTATCCAGGTAGAGGCTTTGAGGTGATTGTGGACACCAAGTTGTTCCAGAGCAAGCGGTTTGCCCAAAGGTGATTTCCCAGGAGGCGGCTTGTGCGAAGGTTGTTTGCTGTCCGTGGACAGGTGCTTATTCATAGGCAAGATTTTAGCCTCACCAGATCGCCGCGATTGGAGCTTGGAGTCAGGAGTGCTGACAGAAGAGGTCTACTTCGGCTCGTCCGTTAAAGAGTGGGTCTCAACTAGATTGGTTCCCACTTGAGTAAGTAGAGAATCTGAGTCTAGACTCAGGTTCTCCATCGATGATCTTAGGGTTGCCCTTTCAATCGGGGTTCAATCGTCACGATTGAGATTTAATTTTAGTTTTTTAATAGGTTTCTGTTTTTTTGGTTTCTCATAATTGGCTGCCATGCCCTCAGTTTTATCGGGGAGAGTAAGTCGATCTCGGGAGAGCCCCTTTTTTCTGAGATAAGACTAGTTGAAGCGGGGGGTCGCCTGGAACCCAGAGTTTATTTATTTATTTATTTAATGAGGACAATACACAGAAAGCAAATTTCTTGTTACATATTGTCCTCAGAAGGAGGAGCAACTAAATGGCATATTTTGCGTTTAAAGTTAGAGAGGGACATAGAGTCAAAGGAACCAAGCTGTAGGGCGTTGTAGGACCGGTAAAACCTCGGGATCGGAGAGTGAAAGTAAATCTCAAACTCGGCGAAGGGTACATAAAAAATGTCCGCATTACGTGTGTTATGAGACGAGGCGATACGGGAAGTAATATCCGAGTTGGTGGAGCAGTCCATCAGACCATTGCAGAGTTTGAAAAGAGTACACATATCAAGGAAGATACGGTGTTGCTGTAGGGAGGGGAGATTGAGGGTGCGGAGTCGTCACGGATAATCAACCCGTGGAAGGTTCTTTTTATCAAAGAGGGACCTGGTGAATTTGCGTTGTACAGCTTCAAGAGCGCGGCCGTCACGGATGCGGTAGGGGGACCACACTACACAGCAATATTCAAGGATATTTTTGGCAAGGGAATTGAAGAGTGTTAAGGAGGGCTGGATTGAGGTAAAGTCGGACGAGGAACGTAGGATAAAACCAGACATTTTGGAAGCTCTATTGATGATGTCAACAAAGTGGGAATTGAAACGAAGTTTATCGTCGAATATTATACCCAGGTCTTGGAAGGAGGTCAGTAGTGAAAGGGGTTTACCACTGAGAAAATAGGAAAAGGATGATGGGGAGGGTTTAAGGTAATAGCGCATCCAGTGGCATTTGTTGACATTCAGTGTTAGCTTGGGTTGGATTGTAAGAGAGCACAGTCCAATGGAGACGAAACAGAGGCAAACAATTTAAGGTCGTCTGCGTAAAGCAAATACGGACAGGTGAGGATGGAGGCGAGGTAATTGATAAAAAACAGGAAGAGTAGGGGGCCAAGTATAGAGCCTTGGAGAACACCAGAGGAAGGAGAGAAGGAACCAGATGAGTGACCATGAAAAGAAACTTTGCAGGAACGGTATGAGAGATAGGAGGAAAGCCAGGAGATGACTGAGAGAGGGAAGTCTAGCGAAGAAAGTTTAGAGAGGAGAATGTTATGGTCAACGGTGTCAATGGCTTTGGAGGTAATTCAAGCGTTTAGCAACAAAGTTGATAAAGACCAGATCTATGTTTCACGAAACCATGCTGCTCTTTGACAATGAGGTGACCGAAGTGCGCGGTCAACCAGTCGTTGACGTATCTTTCTAGGATTTTGGAGCAAGAGGAGAGAAGAGAAATGGGGCGGTGGTTCACAGCAAGGAAAGGGTCTCCGCTCCTGAGGATAGGAATGATAAGGGCCTCTTTCCAGAGACGGGGAAAGTAGCATTCGTCTAGACTTTTGTTGTAGATTATACACAGGGGGAGGGAAATGTCTTTTCTACCGTTAAGGAGGAAGAGATTAGGAAGCCCATCGGGGCCAGTTCCGACATTGGGGTCAAGGTTACCAATGAGGAACTCAACCAAGGAAGGCGTAAGGAGAGGAATGGCTAGTGATTCAGAGGAGTCTGTGGTTATGAAAGGTGTAGAGGGTGAAGGGCTCGAGGGAGAAAACACTGAAGAGAGTAGGTGCAGAGAAGGTCACAGGATTGTTGTAGGGAGTTGGCAGTGGAGTCAGCGAAGCTGATAGAAGAAGGGACAGATTGAGTTGGATTACGAGAGTTCACAGTTTACACCTTGGCTTGGGGTTTTGATTATCTCCTGGCTTCAGGTGTCATCTCTCGTTTTCTAAAGAAATTTCCTTACTGAGCTCCCTCACCACGACAAGGTAGATAATCGTCAAGGGAGAGTGTGGCTACTACATTGCACGACGTGCTCCTGAAGAGCTACATATCAGCTCCACAGAGCGATAAGTTGGCTTTCAAAGAGCTATCTCTTCAGTCTAATCCCCCAAATCAGCTGAGGTTATCGACACAATTTCCAGCTGCATTCAAATGGTAAATTTTATTCTTAAGTTTTGACCTATTTTCAGTGGAGGATGTTACATTACAAACATATCCCACTCGTCCTGAATTAAGTCCAAATAATGAATGAATAACGAATTCCTATTTTAAATTGAGGTCAAGTATGTCAGAGCAAGGTGCAATCCCCTGTCTTCTGGTGCTAATTTTCCAAGTCAACGCCCTTGCTTCCTATTCATCTCTAGCCGAGTTACAGGCATTTGTATTCCAACCCTGCAGAGAGATCCTTACAATGCCTTGAAGCTTGTTACTTTCCCCTAAGGTTGTCACCTATTTTTCTTGCATCTTCGGTAGTGCATAGATGGGTTCGTAAATGACATTTTCACAATGCACTTCTCTGAATGTTTTCATAAATAAAACAAAGCCAAACACGAATAACAGAGCACGAGAAAGTGCACATATCCCATTTGCGTTATGTAACTTTCAAGGATCCAGACATAATGCGGATTAGCCAGGACTTCAAACACAGTTTGTAAGAGGATTTTTACTTTCGCTCACTTTTCTTGTCTTCCGGCGAAGTAAAACAAATGCACGGAGCCTTCCGATTTCGTTGTTTGTAAAAACGTTGCTCCAGTTTTCCGGGCAGTCTCCCTTATTTTCTCTTTTGCCGACGGAATCAGGAAAAGTAAAAAGCAGCAAACTCGGAGTAAGGTCATAGGAAAAACCAAACAAAGGACAAAAAACCTGAAAAGATAATCAAAAGATAGATAAATTGAGATAAAAATGTTCGAGGACAGAAAAGAAGGAAACCAGAAAACAAAGGACCTATCAACGATGGCGGAATTGATAGTCAGTGGTAGCCAGCTGGGTATCATCTCACGGAATCATCTTCGGATCTGCTGTCATTATTGTTATGTAAAATTAGAAAATTCCTTCGCTTTTCCTCACCGAAGCTTCATTTTTTTCTCAGAAAAATGATGAAGGACATTTCGGAGGCAAGGACATTTCCAAGAAACGGCAACCTATTGTGAGGAGATGCGAAGTGTAAGGTGAGACGCGGTATGGAAAATAATGTTGACATTTGAAGGATACAAAGCAATTTCGCTATTCAGATGGGCTGCGAATGGACATGGCGGAAACCATTGTGATAATGTCAGCGATGATGATGCCAGATAGCGCGCTTCCGATTTAATCAAGATGAAAGCTATTGACCGGGGGTATGCCAGTGAAACGTACTCTCATAAAGACGGCCTGACGACAAGCGTAATATTGGCGGAACATCTGATTTTGATGTGTCAATACGTTTGTTATGCTTCCTTTTGGAATGGTTCGTGGAAATCGATTTACTCAATTGACGAGAAAGGAAAATGGAAGATAATGTATTCATTCTGGCTACAGAATAAAGTTGGAGAAATTCAACAGAAACAGCTCTTAAATAGCTTAAAATTAGGAAGTATTGACGAGGGAATAATTAGGAACCAATTTTCATCCTCATCATAGTTGAACTGTATTTTCTCTGCGTTGGGACAACTGTGGTAACCATAATAATATTTAATTCCATCAGGACAAAGGACCCCATAAGCGTGGGTGGGCCAACGTTTATAGGAGCTGATAAGAATAGAGTTAGAAATTGATCGTCTTTAGCCTTTAGCCTTTGTTCAGTACCGGGGTCGACTTTTGGAATTCGAAGTTTGTTGACGAAGTAATACCATCTAAGGTAGGTGTCATGGTATTTTATTTGTTCCCATTTTTCAAGGAAAGGAAAATGAAAAACGAAATTTGAAAGTTCAATAAGTTGTGTGGGTGTTCGAGGTTTTTATTGGGTTTCTAGTCCACGTATTGGAGAGGTCGGCTCGGTGAAATTTGATTTTAATTTAAAATTGTGTATGTGGAAGTAAAGGTGGAAAAATTTTATTCAAAATGGCAAATGATATCAAATGGCAACAGAAATTCAAGATTAAGAAAGTGTAAAAGATAGCGAAGCAACAGCGTCTTCTTGTAAAAACGGCAACTCACGGAGTGGTAGGGGGCCACAGTCACTTCCTCCCCAATGACATTCGCGTCTGACGAAGGGAGTGAAAATGTGACGTTCTTCTTGGTCCGGGTGTGGACCTGATGTCATGGTTCATCTTGTTCCATGTGAACATTGTGGATCCGAAGTTGGCTGAGAATCGGTCAGCGAAACCGTAAGGTAGCTCCGAAGGCTGAGCTGGTCAGTGCTGTCGAAACCATGGGTGTTTGGCTGTCTGACTGTTCTAAATATCCGTAGGGAGGGTTCTAGTAACCCCGTTCACGTATATGACGAAGGTGCATTGGTCGACTCTCTTTAGAATACGGTGTGGCCCAATGTACAGCTGCTCCAGAGGCCTTTTAATGGCGTCTATGCGGCGGAAGATGTAGTCGCAAGTGGCGAGTTCTTTAAAAACGAATGGATGGTGCGATGCATGCCTGACAGACGACACTGGGCGAATTGCTTTGAAGAGCCGGCGTACGCTAGCTATGGAAGGCATGTGGACTGCTGGCAAAAGTACCCTGTAGCACGAAAAATTCATCAGGAATACTCAGCGATGTGACGAATACCATCTCAGTCGGTGAAGCCTGGAAATCGTCCTTGAAGGTAGTACGGATGCCGAGCAGTACTGCAGGAAGTGCCTTGAACCAAGATGTTTCTGAATTGCACCTAAGCGCGCCCTTAAGTGTCCGGTCCATGCGCTCAACCATACTATTCCCCTGAAGATGGTACAGTGTTGTGTGGGTATGATGAGCTCCTATGAGTTGAGCAAGGTCAGCTATGAGGCTCGATTTAAACTGTTTCCGTTGGTCGGACTTCGAGCGGAGACCCGAAGATTGAAATCCAGTGGTCGAAGAGAAGTCTGGCGGCGGTGGAGGACTTGTTGCCCCGCAATGCAACTGCTTGGGCCAACGCGTGTAGCGGTCGAGAATAATAAGGCAGTTTTGTATCCCTCTCACAGTAGTAGCTTAACTAGATTTTTGTGGGTATGGTCGAAGCAACCATCTAGTGCTTTGAAATTCCCAAATTCGGTAGGGTTGTGGCGATGAACTTTGACCAGCTGACACTTGATGCATTGCTTTGCCTAACGGAGAACATCTTTGCGTAGACTCGCCCAGAAGAACTTAAGGGCTATGCGCTTGACTGTGCCTGGCCGTTGAGGTGCGACAGTTGTTTTACTGTGTCGAAGGCTTGACGACGAAGCGGAACCGGTATGTATGGCTTAAATACAACGTTGAATTCCACATAGTACACCAAATTGCCGACAATTTTCAGATGATGGAGTTTAAGACGTGGGCTGGCTAGCAAGCGAGGTAGTTGAGCGTCCTCTGCTTGAGCTTTACTCATATCCCGAGAAGTAATAGCGGTGGGCATATCGACTGTTTCCACGCGTGAGAGAGCGTTGGCGTATATTCCATGCGGGTTTCAAATTGACTGATAAAGTTGAGTTGCCTGCTCAGACGCCGTGAAGTCTTGTCTGAATGTTGCGTCAAGGCGATCACGTGTGGCCGATAATTAAAGTGGATCACTAAGTGACAGCCCTCCAGAATGCGTTGAAAAAAACTTATAGCAAAGACGACCCCGCGGTAGCAGGTGGGGTATCGTCGTTCTGACTCCGATAGCTTCCTAGAGAAAAATCCCAAAGGAACTCATCCCACCAGGTCGCTATTGGTCTTATATTGCCCCAATGGCTATGTTGGAAGCGTTCGTGCGAAGAGCTAATGTTTGCGTCGGTGACAAGAATATCGAAATGACGGCTACAAGGATGTTGTGCTAGCAGTATTCGAATGCAGACTCGGTGTCAGGTGTCCATTTTGACGCTACTTTCTTTGTAGAACAACCCGTGAAGCGGCATCTGGAGCTTGGCAGGATGTGGAGTGCAGCGACGGTAGTAGTTAAGCATTCCAAGAAAGTGTCTAAGTTGAGAGGAGTTCACTGGTTTGGAGGACTCCGAAATGGCTCCTGTTTTTGGCGCTGATAGTCGCAAACCTCTCTCACTGACGTGGTAGATGGCCACCTGGCATTTACTTCTATTGGGCTGGGGCTTCGAGGCATGCAGTACGTCGAGGAGCTGCTGAAGATGTCCATGATGGTGCTCGTGATTATCCGAAAGCACTTAAATGTCGTCATGGTAGACACGGACGTACCGTAACTTCCTGTCGGAGGAGCATGTCCAAAAGCTCAAACAGGCCAAAAGACGTGGTGACTGCAGTCTTGCATATGTCGTTCGGGGCGACGGGTATTTGGTAAAATGCCCACTGAAAGTCGATGACGGAGAATATCGAGCCGTTGGCGTCCTGGAGTAAATCCTGAATATTGGTAGCAGGTAACGGTCAGGAAGAGTTCACGCATTGAGCTGACGATAGTCCCCCGTGGTGCACCAAATGCTGCCTTCTTTGGGAACCCTGTGTAGAGGGCTGGTCCATTCACTCAATGATGGTCGGATAACGCCGCACTCTACCAAGACGCGGATTCCCTCTGCGTTGGGTGCGGTGCTACGGTGGGTCGTTCACCGGCGAGGTGGCGAAGTCGTGAGAAGACTGGCTGATCGGTGGTGATGATTTGGTTATGTACTGGGAGGTCGACAATACAGGTGAGAAAGTAGTTTTAAAATATTTAAAAAGCAGCTGCTTGTTGATCACCCCGTTGGCACCATCAGGCATTACTGGATTCGACTGAGCGCCTAGAGCAGGGACGAGTGTTCAACTCGCTGATGACCTCGTTCTGTTGCCCAGGAGACGCCGAATGTGAAATCAGGCCATGATGAGTGAGTGCGTCTGCCATTGTGGAAATCGGCCATGATGAAAGACCATTGAAGGGGTCAGGTCCAAGGAAAGATTTTGAGTGCCGAAAGTGGTAATAGGTGTGCCGTTAGCTGCCTGCAGGGCGGGAATTTGTTTTCGGAGAGGCTTAGCCAAGAGCCGCTTCGTAAGAATGGAAAGGGTAGAACCAGAGAAGAAGGGAGTCTAAGTGCTACGATCCGCAACCCAGCAGCGTTTTTCGATGACCGGTGACCGGTGATAGTCGCCAAATACAACGCTGAGGCCTTCAGTTTTCCTGTCGTCTAGTGGAGAGGGATTGAACAGTGAAACTGCAAGGTAGTCCGCAGAATACGGCAAGTGAACCGTGCTTACCGCAGTAGCTCGAGCATAGATCCGTTCCAGGGGTAGTGGAGCAGCCACGCGTTTGATGGCGTCCACGAGAATTCCAACGGTTTCGATAGAGATCAGTGATGTCTCGAGGCTGTTGAAGAGCCTGCCTAGCGATTGGCATAAGTTGAGCAATAACCAACCGGCTAACACTGAGGCTAACGGATCTAGTGTCGGGTTAGAAGACCCTCGACCAGAGGTGGGTGTCGTCGGCTGTGAAAATGGGAGAAAAATTATGCTGACACTCGGACCCAATTCATGTGCCTCGAGGGCAACAGTGTCGAGCTCGTCTAATGTTTGGTTCTTGAGGAGTATGAGCATGCGTGACCACATGTGGCGTAGCAGTTGTGAAAGACGTCTGTTTTTGAGCTCGTCGCCAGTGAGGAGCTTGTGTTGCTATGTATCCGGTGAGTCGGTGAGACTAGAGAGGATGGCAGCCTTTAGGGCCCCACACTTATTTACGTCTGGTAGTGTGTGGACAATGTCGAAAACCTCGGGGATAGTTTCGAAATCCGACGGCGAAATGATCAAATTGTACCTGGTCGAGTCGCTGACGAGCTAGTGAATTTGAAGTCCTGAAAGAACCAGAGCTCGAAGCCAGCGCCAGGTTGACCTACGGGACTGGTCGGATATGTTGCTGAACTTCCTGGTAGGAGGCAGGAATTGGCTAATTCCATGAAGATTGTTCAAACAAGGCTATCCTGTGGCGTCACACGTATTATCTTAAATAACCTCTGTTTTCAAAACCTTTTTGGGATGGGATGCATTCCTATTCGGCAACTTAAAAGTGCATGCCGTTGTGGTGACAATTACTAAGTATTTACAGTTGTTATGTAAAAAGTCAAGCTAAAGACGATTTGTAATTAAAGCTGAAAATCTACTTGCAATGAAGCAGAGACTCAAAGCGAGACTGACTTTCACCGTCAGTAGCGCGCTCTTTTAACCCATCCACATCTCACTTCGCCCCTTCGCCTAAGCAGTTGAAAAGCGACTCTTTTTACAGCAGTTAGGCAACTCCAAACTATCCCTCAGCTCTCCCTCTCTCGAACTTTGCTTTGCAAAAGACCCGATATTTTCTGCGAGGCTTTGAGCTAGATTTCATAGTTCAAGTAGCTAGTAATATCATGCGCCTTAGTTTTTTATGTAGGTCGCCTTTCCTTCCATACACTGATGAATCTGGCGAACACAATGAGCATTGATACAGTGGACCATCCCCAAAGAAAAGACGGAAGTTAGGCAGTTCGCCGCCGTATCCAGTCAAGATCGAGGCGGCGTAACGTCGCGTTGCCAACTTCTGCCTTTCTGGCAAGCAAACCCCAAGCTTTTGTTTTTGAAAGTTGTAGGCGGCATTCAACGGTTATCGCATCAAACGGAAATTTGATTTGGTCGTCTCTTTCCTCAATCCTGATATCGTCGAGGAGGTAGCGAGCATTCTCTTGAATCTGCAAGACTGGACCGTGTCACAGATTCGTTCGACTGGTAACTACACAAGCTGTTCATCGAATTGGAGTCTAGCAACAATGAGCTCTGGCAGCCCCTCAGACAGAAACGTGCCCTTGTCGCTGGTCTTAACGGTATCCTCGCGAAACTGTTCTTCGCAATTCCTGCTCTTTCCGTAGAGCTGCTTCTTCCGCTCATCGGTAAATTCTAAGAATCTGAGATTTTTCCCAGTAGGTGGAACAAAGGGATTCTAATCACCATACCGACAAAAGGTACCAGTCTTTAGTGCGGCAATTGGAAGGGTATATGCGTGCTTCCTCCTGTCGTAAAGATAATACCACAACACTTTGCTTTTCATTTTGGAGCGCCACAACACAAAACTCTTATTTCCCGTTCGATGCAACTCCATTGTTCCGCTGGTAAACCGCTCACTATTTTCAGTCTAGAGCCAATTTCAAGAAGTCTGTTCACCGTCTCCCGCGCGGCACCACCTTGTCGTGATGGAGGAGCCTGTGGTAGTTTACTACTACACTAAGGCTGTCCAAAAACACATCAAGATGGAAACAAAGGATTGTAACTCTCCAAGTGGTAAGAAGTCATAGACTTCCAATCCAACCGCGACTTTCAGAAATCAGGTGGCCGAGGCACGGATTTTGGGGGCCTCACCAAATTCATGATCCCCCATGAAGAAACCGGTGGAAAACAGGCTCTCCACTTCAGTGGAAAACCAACTCCCAGTGTCTACGCCGCGGTCAGCCAGAAAGGATAGTACAGGAACTGAATACCTGACTACGACCGGCCTGCCGTAATTTTGAAACAGCTAGTCTTCTTCCGGTACGTGGAAGCAGACCCATGCAGCCCGGAAGGCACTGCGAAAAGGCGAAGTTTCTTGGGTATGAGAACATGGGTGTTGTTACACCATCAAGTGTGGCGATGTCCGGATAAATCGGACGCAAAAAAGTAGAACTTTGAGACAATTCTGTTCCCAGGTCTTTGTTGCGGTCAACTTACAATACCAGGTTAATGGTAACAGAAGAAATGTTATAGTTGCCTCTATTTACTTATTCTATGACTCTTTGTGTCCTCCGCCGACGCAAGAACTCAGGGATCTGATAGTGTATGCAGAATCAAGTGGTCTTGAACTCTTAATAGGTTGTAATGCGTACGCTCAATATTAGATGAAGACTCACTCTAGGATCACCGTTACTAAGAATTCAGTCTGATAATTGCAGACGATCAGTCTATAATACGAAGAACGAATCCTAGGAAAACAGATTGGATAAAGTTCAATGGCTCGTAAAACGTTGGAAACGAGACCCTTTTAGAGCATACGGTGAGGAACTGGCAGGCGAAAGAGATACTTCAAGGCAGAGTTCTTAAAGGAGATGAGTCGGCCAGGTTGGACTCTCAGAGAAAACTGGATGGTACTTTCACGAACATCAGAGTTGAGTCTACACAAACTCTCCTGGAAGCTTACCACCCGGGAGAACAGGTCTCAGAAGAGAATTGTGCGGTTTCTGCAAACCTTTCAACACGATGGTGTTGCAAGAGGAATTCAGACACTGCGGGAGCGGTTGTTACTAATGAAAAGGCGAGAGCTGCTATACCATCATTTGAACACTTCAAATCACCTGGCATGGATGGCATCTACCCAGCAACGCTAAACGAGGGTATAGAGCACTTAGAGCGACTTCTAAGAAATATTTTTCGTAGATGTCTTGCTCTGCGTTACGTGCCTTCCTCTTGGCAGAAGGTAAAGTTGATCTTAACACCTAATCCTGGGAAGGATGACTATTCAAACCCAAAGAACTTGAGGCAAATCAGCTAAACATCATTTTTGTTGAAATGTCTGGAGAAAGTGGTTGAGCGTCACATTCATGGAAACGCACTTAGGTCACACCCACTTAATGAAAACCAACATGCATACCAGCGTGGAAAATCCTATGAGTCCGCTCTTCATTCTTTGATCACAAAGGTAGGGGATGCAACTTTGAATGGTGAGTACGTGCTGGGGGTGTTCGTGGCCATTGAAGGGGCTTTTGATTTTGCGCCTTTTCGCATGGTGTTGATGATGCTTTAATTAAGTGGACTCATGCTATGCTAACGCAGAGATTGCTGTGCGCTGAAGTGGGCGTCGATCGCTATCAGACTGCAGAAGCAACGAAGGGCTGCCTCCAAGGAGGAGTTCTGTTCGAACACACATGTAGAGGTCAACATGAAACGAGGTCTCAGGGCTTATGGGCTGTGTAGGCGAACCTTTGCCTCGACATGGGGACTTAGGCCTCAGGTAGTAATGTGGATATATGTTGCTATCATTAGGCTGATGTCTGCTTATGCATCCGTAGTGTGGTGGGTTATGGTGAAACAAAAGAATTTTCGCTGTAAACTAGCCACACTGCAAAGAACTGTGTGTCTGGGTATTACCGATGCAATAAGCACGACATCGCGGTCCTGGACCAGGAGTCTATCTCGCGAATAAAAACGAGAAGTGGGGTTTTTCCTTGGGATAATATGCAAGGGTCTTTCAGGCTGAAATGTATGCGATCCTATGGACGAAAACTTGGATCATTGACAAGCGGTTGAAAGGCAGGCGCTTCGGAATCTGTAGCGATAATCATTTAGGGAGTTGAGCAGTTCTTTGATTACTTCCAAAATCGTTCGAATCGATTGAACTCTGTTTCTAGATTCAGCTCGGTGGACCTACCCTGGGTACCTGGTCATTGTGGTGTAAAAAGAAATGGAACCTCGGAGCCTTTAAGAAAAGAAAGTTCAAATTCGCACCATGCCCGCAGCGGAACCAGGAATTGAGGTGTCAGTAGCATTGGCTAATGGTGCTATCAATTACTGGGAATATACTTCTCATAATGACAGGTGGCAGAGCCTTAATGCTGTTAAACACACCAAACCTTTCCTGTCAGAATTAAATAAACATTCTGCAAAGTTAATCCTGTCGGCAACCAAGAAGACTTTCACTGGTCATAATTCACTAGCTGGGGATATGTTCAGAATAGGAATTCTCCAAGATGATGAGGAAGCGGAATCCATGGTACATTTGCTAGGTGAGTGCCTTGCCTATGGACGCATCAGGCATTAGATTTTTGATGCTGATGTGCTTCACCTGCAGCGAATTGAATCGCATCCACTAACAAAAATTCTGCAATATATAAACACGTCCGTGATATTCTGTTAGATGGGCGAATTGAGTGCAATAGACCACTTGGGTCTGTATGTTTAGAGGTTTTGCCTCTCCTCCAGCTCAAACACACTTTCCGTGGCAAAAGTTTTCCCTTTAAATCTTAATTCACAGTAAGCTGAGTACATCATCATCATCATCAACGGCGCAACAACTGGTATCCGGTCTAGGCCTGCTTTAATAAGGAACTCCAGACATCCCGGTTTTGCACCGAGGTCCACCAATTCGATATCCCTAAAAGCTATCTGGCGTCCTGGCCTACGCCATCGCTCCATCTTAGGCAGGGTTTTCCCCGTCTTCTTTTCTACCATAGATATTGCCCTTATAGACTCCGGGTGGGATCATCCTCATCCATACGCATTAAGTGACCCGCCCACCGTAACCTATTGAGCCGGATTTAATCCACAACCGAACGGTCATGATATCGCTCATAGATTTCGTCATTGTGTAGGCTACGGAATCGTCCATCCTCATGTAGGGGGCCAAAAATTCTTCGGAGGATTCTTCTCTCGAACGCGGCCAAGAGTTCGCAATTTTCCTTGCTAGGAATCCAAGTTTCCGAGGAATACATGAGGACTAGCAAGATCATACTCTTGTACAGTAAGAGCTTTGACCCTATGGTGAGACGTTTCGAGCGGAACAGTCTTTGTAAGCTGAAATAGGCTCTGTTGGCTGACAACAACCGTGCGCGGATTTCACCGTCATAGCTGTTATCGGTTGTGATTTTCGACCCTAGATAGGAGAAATTGTCAACGGTCTCAAAGTTGTATACTCCTATCCTTATTCTTCCTGTTTGACCAGTGCGGTTTGATGTTGTTGGTTGGTTGGTTTTTGGTGCTGACTTTGCCACCATATATTTTGTCGTGTCTTCATTGATGTGTAGCCCAAGGTCTCGCGCCAATACCCGCCTGCTCGATCTGGATGAAGGCAGTTTGTACGTCTCGGGTCGTTCTTCTCATGATGTCGATATCGTTAGCATAGGTCAGTAGTTAGGTGGACTTAAAGAGGATCGTACCCCTCGCATTTACCTCAGCATCACGGAACACTTTCACCAAGCCAGGTTAAAGAAGACGCATAATAGGCATCCCCTTGTCGTAGACCGTTGTTGATGTCGAATGGTTTTGAGAGTGATCCTGCTGCTTTTATCTGGCCTCGCAGGCCTGGTCAGGGTCAGCCTAGCCAGTCTTATCAATTTCGTCGGGATACTTCATACTTCAGCCGCAAAGGAAAAAGGACTATAGGCTTGCTTGTTAGAATCAGCCCCTCCACCTCTACCAGGAAAAGCGAAAAAAACGGAAGCTTGCGATGTGGACTCAACTGGCCTAATTCCGGTATGTTGGAACAGATCCATGCAGCCCAGACAACGTGAACCTGGGAGGGCTTCCAGCTGACGACAATGGAAGGCACTGCGAAAGAAGGCGAAGTTTCTTGGAAAAAAGGACATGGCGTTGCTACACCACCAAGTGTGGCGATGTCCAGAGAAATCGGACGCCAGGAAGCGGAACTTTCGGCAGAAATTGGGGACAAGCTGGTGACCCCGCCACTTTTATCAACAAACATAAGAGTTAGACCAAATAACCAACAGCATGTCAAAGCTTTTTCCTATCAACTCGCAAAGCTTGCAAAGTTGCAAGACTGTCCTTATATATTTCTGGTTCATAAGTCATGGGTTCGTTTTAACAAAATCGGTGGTATTGCATCAGTCAAGGGACAAGGACCTTCTTCGATGAAAGATCCTCGGTGAAACTTCCGGAATTCACAACGTGCATATAAGAGGCCTGTAAAACGTTTGAAAGGAGACTCTTTTAGGGCACATTGTGAGGAACTGGAAGGTGGAAAACAGACTTTCATACTGTGCAGAGTACTTAATAAGGATGAGTCGGCCAGGGCGTAGAGCACTTAGAGCGACTTCTAAGATACATTTTTCGTGGATTTCTTGCTCTGGACTACGTGCCTTCCTCTTAACAGGGAGCTGAGGTAGTCTCCACATCGAAGCCGGGGAAAAATGCCTATTCAAATCTAAAGAACTTTAGGCAAATCAACTTAACATCATTTTCGTTTAAATGTCTGGAGAGACTGGGTGGGAGTCACATTCGAATATGAAGACACTAAGGTCGCACTCACTAAATCAATACTAATTTGCTTACCAACGTGGAAATTTCTGCGAGCCTGCTTTTCACTCTTTGGTTACAAAGACAGAGGATGCAACTCTGAAAAGCGGGTACGCAATGGGGTGTTCATGGACATTGGAGGGGTTTTTGACTGGACGGCCTTCTAAAAGCTCTGTGATGCCGTCAGAGAGCATGGTGTTGATGACTGTTTAGCTAAGCGTATCTACGCTATGCTAATGTAGAGATTGCGGTGTGCTGAAGTGGGTGTTGATCGCTACCTAACAATGGAGGGGACGAAAGCCTGCCTTCAAAGAGGGGTGCTATCGTCACTTCAGTGGAGTATGTTATTCGACTCACTACTATGCAAACTGCAAAATCTGCCGATACACATTCAAAGAGGTAAAGATGAAACGATGTCTCACAGCTTATGGGTTATGTAGGTGAACCTTTGCCTCGACATGCCGAGAAAGAGTTTTTGCTGTAAACTAGCCACACTGAAAAGAACTGTGTGTCTGGGTATCACTGATGCAATAAGCGCGATATCGCGATTCTGGAGCAGGAGTCTATCTCTCGAATAAAAATGAGAAGTGGCTTTCCCTTGGGACAATATACAACGGTCTCTCAGACAGGGCGGCAATCTGAATGATTGACGAGCGGTTGAAGGCGCATCGCAATCTTATCGATAGTCAAGCTGCAATAAAGGCATTGAGCAGTCCGCTGATTACTTCAAAAATCGATCAGGAATGAAGAAATCGATTGAACTCTGTTTCTACATTCAATGCGGTGAAACTACTCTGGGCACCCGGTCATTGTGGTGTAGAGGGAAATGAAATCTCAGATGCTTTAGCAAAAGAGGGTTCAGATCGGAACCAGCAACTGTGGTGTCAGTAGTATTGGCTAATGCTGTTATCAAAAACTGGGAACAAGCTTCGCATAATCACTGGTGGCAAAGCCTTAATGCTGCTATACTCACCATACTTTTCCTGTCAGAACTAAACAAACTTACCACTTATCCTGTCGAAAAGCAGGAAGCCTTGCGTAAGTATTCTGATAGGACATTCATTAGCTGGGCATATGTTCAGAATACGAATTCTCCAAAATAATACGTATCCATCCTGTAATAAGGAAACGGAATCCACGGAACACTTTCTATAAGAGTGCCTCGCCTGGACCTGCCAGACATCAAATATTAGGTATTGGTGTGCTACAGCTGCAGTGGGTTGCATCACATCCACTAACGGAAATCCTGTGATACATAAAAAAATCCGGGATATTCCATTATACGGGGTTATCTAGTACAATGGACCACTAGTGTTTATGTGCTTAGACGCTTTGCCTCTCCCCCACCTCAACCACACTCCCCATGGCGATAGTTTTCTCCTGAAATCTTAATTCCCGGTCAGCTAAGTACGCCGGTTATAAACCAGCTGCAAGAAAGGAACGCGAATCGTTTGTCTCTGGCAGTGAATTACAATTTCGATACCACAATTCTCCCAAGCAGCTTTTTTGTTGCTTGCACATTTTGACACCCGGAAACAACATAAAGCACAGACAGCGGAGTCCACTGGCAATTTCATAAACATGCATAGGCTTTTTGCCTTTTCCATTGTCCATATCGATCCGTCAAACAAAATGCATTCGATGGAATGCAACTTAGGATTTTCGATATGCCGAATTATGAAGTGCGACAAATTTTAGCTCCATCATACCCTCCATTTTATTGTGTAGGTTAACAGAAGATTCTTTATTTCATAACTGCCAATAACTTTCCATTTTCACAGATTACGTAAATATCAAATAGAGATGTATCTTAAATTAGCTCGTATCACCAACTCTTGCACTCCATCTCACATCTGGATCAAGCAAATGTTAGTGCCAAATTTCCTATCTTAAATCTTGTGACACCAAAAATGAAGTGTGTTCAATATTTCTCAAATTGTCAAGCGTCATCCAACTACATCTCAGACACAAAATTCGATAGATTCATGATGGACACCGGCATCTGCTTCCCAAAGTTGATATTACACATTTCTATCCTCCTTTTCAGAATAGCCCGCCTCCCTGTCGCTTTCCCAAAAATTTCGAAATTTCTCTAATTTCCTGTAATTCCCAATAAATTTGAGTATCATCTTGGAAGTAATAGGGAACGTACAGTATCAGGCATCAACACACGAAAGATAGGTCCATGCACACTCATATTTATTGGGCCCCGTTGGAAAGGGAAAGTAATTGATAATTTCATTTTATCAGCACGAAGCCATCTTGCTTTCGTTAGCTGTTGCTTCCAGCTTCCATCTTCCATCTAAATTCACGTCTAATGTTTGCTTTATGTTAGATATTTCTTTGACAACAGCTTCCTGTATATCGCTCCAGTGAATTTCAAACAAGAGACGCAACAACTTCATGTCTAAAGTTATTTTAGGGATTTTATTAAATTACACCAGAATTTTCTCAAGTATTTTAAGGAGCGCTTGTCGCGTCAAGGGTTTGGCGCAGTGGAAAATTGTCTGCGAGAGGATTTTGATTAGAAACTGACACCATTTTATGCTTCTTATTCTGTTATTCTCGGTAGTCTGGTATCGGCTTATAGGAATTTTCTTTGCCTTGGAAGTGTCCTGTTTGTTGAGGAGAATATAATGCTTGAAGTGTAAGGACGAATCTGACGCATTCCAGTTCACACCAATGCATTCCCACTTTCATTGGGAACAACATATATTTTGACACTCCACAAACTGATAGTGTCCCTTAAGTTCACGAAAAAACCGCCTCCATCTGCCAAGACTTCCATAAGGACAACTGAAGCAGGGAACGACTGTGAACATATGAACATTTTAGCGAGCCAAATGCCTGACTGGTAATTGAGCCAATTAATTATCCAACATAAAGTTATGTTGTGGAGAATTCCGCATGAGTGGGGGTGTTTATTTAATGGAATTCGATTTGGAGTATTCGCCGGTTCATTTTAAACAAGCCTCAGGTTTATTTGCACATGAGGTGGGAGATAAATAAATGGAATGTGCTTCAGGTGAGCATTTTACCGGAGCCTGGTACAGATCCAGTGAATCATTTCACGGGAATTCTAGATAGTGCGTTTGTTTGCTTTTCTGATTTGGTTTTCAATGACTGCCAACTGAAACGCTTTCCCAAACTCCCGGCGTAACGAATTGCGTGTTGTGCTCTTCACAGGAATTGGGAAGTTTAATGAACATGGTTCCAATGTTGGTATCAGGTTTCGGTTTGAGTTTATCCTTCTTAAATTATTTGATTTACGCTCCTCAGTTTATGTAAATTGTTTATCTTTTTGATAATCGTTCACGGCAACTAGGAGGCATATCCCTCTGGAGCAAATGCTTATTGTTTTCCGTCGGTTGTTTGCATCCTAATGCTTTCCAATACAATACACCAGGGGCAGGAAGTAAGGCCCACCTCATGTGTTTAATATACTTGCAATATATAGACTCCTTAACTATTAAGAAGTTGCGCAAGGACTCACATCCTTCAAAGAACTCCACGCGCATTTAGCCACTCATGCGGCGGTGGTATTGGGGAGCCTTTGTAAGGGATCTCCTTGGATATGCGTCGCTTTAACACCTTGTTAATGTAATGAAGGTTGCAAAGTTTGCAGCCTATTGCTACTCCAATGTAGCCCCCAGGAGCTCTCTGCTGTTCCTTATTATTATTCTGTTAAGGGAAAGTCGCACCGCGTCCTTGAAGAACTATTGTGCCCCTTTTACTGGTTATAGTGTACCTATTGATCATAGTATCTCAAGCAGGCCTGTAACCGTTAGGAACTTCAGTATGTTCCCCACTTCCAGATGTTTCAGCTTTGCATCTGGTATTAAGTGTTCTCCCAGATGTATCGACCTACTTTGCACAAGTGCCGGACACTGTCCCAGGACGTGTATAGAGGTTTCGTCCTCCTCCTCACAAAACTGCAGGCAGTGTCCGTAGATATCCCTAGCTTCCCTAGGTGATAGTGCAGCCGACAATGACCAGTCAGAATTCCCACTATGATTCGGAGGTTCTTTTTGTTGAGGTTTAAGCAATCCTTTGTGCGCGTGGATTCGTATCCCCCAATAAGCACCCTGGACTGCGCCACCCCTGGTAGGCCCGCCCAATATAGTTCCCTCAACCGTTTCCGTTCATTTCTTAGATTCATAGCCATGAAACCGGTTCCGATTCCACAGAAGGGTCCTGGCCCGTGTAAAGGCGTCCCTGCTACCTTCTTGGCTAGTTCGTCCGCTGCCTCGTTGCCTTCCAACCCAGCATGGCCTGGAACCCAAAGTATCCAGACCTTGTTGGACGAGCCGAATGTATTCAGTCTCTCAAGGCATTCCCATACGAGTTTAGAGTTCACCTGGTTGGACCTAAGTGCTTTGATCGCTGCTTGGCTATCAGTGAGGGCTATGTTCTGCCCCCTGTAGTTCCTTTGCAGATTAACGGAGGCACATTTGTCAATGGCGTATATTTCGCCTGGAATATGCTAGTGTACCTGCCCATTGGCTCAAAGTACATTTTCCTTGGACCAATGACACCGGCACCCGCTCCCTCTGCTGTGAGGGATCCGTCAGTGTACCAAGTAATCAGTTGCTGGTTTAAGCCGTATGTCGCAGCCACGCTCTCCCAGTTTGCCTTGTTACTCCAACGTGTTTCAAACTTCTTATCCAAGTGAAACCTCATTGTCATGTTGTCGCTTGGTATCAGTAATTCGGGATACCGCCTAGAAAGGATATCAATCTTCCTTCGATTTACGCAGCTCCCCGCCTCACTCATACTACCGGCCATCCTGAATATTGATCTCCTTGTCTGCATCTGTATGTGCAGATGGAGAGGGGTTAATCCCAGAAGGACCTCCAGGGATGCCGTTGGGCATGTCCTCATTGCCCCACTGATACACACGCAAGCCAGCCTTTGGAGCTTATGTAATTCCCTGGCTTGTGTGCTGAGTTCGGTTGTTTCTGCCCAGATTACTGTTCCATAGGTAATCATTGGTCTTACTATTGCAGTATATATCCAAAGTAGTATCTTCGGGTTGCAACCACATTTTTTTCCTGCTATGGATCTGCAAGTCATCAGAGCCCTCGTGGCTTTCCGACAAGTGTTTCCGACATGTGTCTTCCGGAGTAATTTTTGGTCTAGCGTAATTCCCAAATATTTGACCTCTGTTTCTCGTTTCACCTCCATATCATGTAATGTTATGGCTTTCAGGTGATCCAGCTTACGCCTTCTAGTGAATGGTACTATGGTGGTTTTGGTTGGGTTGATCCGCAGTCCCACCTTCTTGCACCAGGCACTAGTAACCCTTAATCCAGTTTGGATTCTATCACATAGGGTATCTTCATATTTGCCCCTACAGATTAAAACAATGTCGTCCGCGTAGCCCTGGATTTGTATTCCAGTATTAGTTAACACGTGCAGGAGTTCATCCACTACCATACTCCACATCAGCGGCGATAGTACTCCACCCTGTGGATAGCCTTGAGTGGTGTTCATACTAATAGAATTTGTACCTGTTTGTTAGAGTTCACCTGGTTGTCTGCTTTCTAGCATTTTGCCCATCCAGAGTGCCAGGGTGTTTCCCACTTCTTTGCGGCTCAGGGCATCCTGTATCTCTGTGTGCGATGTGTTGTCGAATGCTCCTTCGATATCCAAAAACGCGCACAGTGTAATTTCTTTTGTTTCTATGGCATCCAGTAGTACCTCTGTCAGCTGATACAGAGCAGTTTCAGTTGACCTTCCTGCCCGATAAGCGTGTTGACAGTGATGTACGCTTTAGAACGTTAATTCTAATATAGTTGTCTATGACCTTCTCCACCGTTTTGAGTACGAACGATGTTAGGCAGATTGATCTGAAAAATTTAGGGTGAAAAGGATCCTTTTTACCCGCTTTCGGAATAAAGACCACTTTTGCCCGTCTCCATGCCCTTGGTATGTAACCCAGTGCTATGCTCCCCCTTACCACCCTCAGAAGAGACTCTAAGATAATTCCTAGGCCTCTCTCGATAAGTGCTGGGAAAATGCCATCTGCTCCGGGAGATTTCATTGGTTGAAAAGTTCCCACTGCCCATCTTAGCCTAGCTTCTGAGCATACCTCTTTTGCTAGTTTCCAGCTCTCTTTCCTTCCCCTTTTATTCGTTGTTGGGGTGTCAGGCAGATTATTGTCGCCTGCCGCCGAAGGGTAGGACCCTGGGAAATAAGTTCTGAGAACCAGGTGTACCCTGTCCTCCTCATTCTCGGCGAATGTCCCATCTTCCTTTTTCAAGCAGACAGAGGATATTCCACCGTCTTTGGCTACAGCCTTGTACAGCCTGGTTGCTGTTGTGATCTGTTCAATCCCTTCACAGAATTCCTTAAAGCTGCTCCGTTTCGCTTCCCTGATCGCGTTGCTATACGCAGTCAGTGCATTTTTATACCTCCGCCAGTCCCCGGCTTGTTTTGCCCGGTTAAAGAGTTTTCGTACCTCTGTTCTCATTCTGGCTAGGTTCTTGTTCCACCATGGTACATCCTTTGATGACTTGACTGTCTTGGCCGGACAGCTGGCCTCATATGTGTCAATGACGATTGTGTTGAGGTTTTCCACCACCGTTGGTGGTGGGCAATGTTGTTGTTCAAGTGCGTTGTGTAGGATTCCCAATCCGTTCTCTTGGGATTCCTTATTATTCTTTTTATTTCGGAGTTACCCTCAATGTCGAATCTGATTATCCTGTGATCAGACATTGAGGTTTCATCCGACATCCTCCAATTGCTGACCACCCCGTTCATTAGGATATTTCCTAGAGTTATATCTAGTACCTCATGTCTGGTGCTGGTCACAAATGTTGGAGTGTTCCCTACGTTGTATATTTCTAACTTATTGCTAAGAATAAATTCGAGAAGGTACTCACCTCTACGATTAGTGTCGCTGCTTCCCCAGACTTCATGGTGGGCGTTGGCATCGCAGCCGAGAAGAAGTGGTAACGCCATCTCCTCGCAATACTTCGTCAGCTTTGCGACTTGTTCCGGTGGAGCCCGGCTCTCGTCTCCTGGGAAGTATCCCGATGCTACAACTGCCTCTCGAGTGCTCCTCCAGGCTTCCAATGAGACTTGGATAGCCACACGGTCCCCGGTTAAGAACTCTGAAAGACATATGTATTTTAAATTACGTTTGAGAATTATGCAAGCTCTGGGTTTTCACAAGAGGAGTCCCAAATTACCTGCATGTCTCCTCCTTGCACACCGCGAATCTGCCCCCGGTACACCCAGGGTTCCTGAGCCAACACTATTCCAATGTTCTCCTTGGAATTTCCCCTTGCAATCACTGCAGATGCAGCTCTCGCATGGTGGAGGTTTATCTGGGCTATCTTAATGCTGGCCATTGGCTCCGTTATTGTTTGGAGCTCTTCTCCACTGTCGGAGTGTCACCCTCCTCCTCCGACATGCTGCGGAGTGCTTTGGATCCAGGAAGAGATGTTTCTGAGGTGCCTGAATAAGTAGTCCCGATTGCCTAGATGGCATTATTATACCATAGATAGTAGCTGAAGAAAGTTTCTCAGTCAAGGGCGAATCGTGAGTAACAAACACACGACAGGGCAGGCCGGTAGTTCCAAGAGCTGTCAGCAACTCTGTCTGGGACAATGTTAGTCTGAATCTGCCTACGCACTACTTGTACCATTACTTTCGGTACCTCGGTCGGTCAATGTGCATTAAATCGGTACTAGAAGATCACGTCAGCCAGAGTGTGTGCTGATCCGTCTGTGAGTTCCGAGATCCGCGAAGTGTAGGTCAGCTTTCAGACAACATGAGTAGAGGCTCTGTTCCGAACAGTATACCCATTCCTGACCTTTGCTGCATTCGCCGTTGCATACGATGTGCATTCCATGGAGAGTAAGAAGGGAAAAATAACTGTGACTGACTGAAGGGTACACACGGCCAAATACAACGGAAGCCTCGTAAAGTGATGTAACTCTCGGTATGAGGACGGCAACTCCAGTACTCTATAGTGCCCTTGTTCCGGAAAAAAACTCCAAAGGAAATCAATATCCAAAATGAGCAGAAGGCTTTGGATACAGGCTAAAAGGGTGTCCAATCGATTGCTATTCCAGAGCTGCTAGGGTGTCTGCTTAAATTCAAAGCAGCTGCGAATGATGGAGTCTCAGAAGAAAAGGTGAGGAAAAGGTGGTGGACTAGACAGTTGAAAGACGAAGACAGTGGGATGAAAATGAATTCCATACGAGTGACAGAGTCTTCGTTTGATTAGGTCTGAGGGGAATAAACAAATGTATCTTCACTAAGGTTGCCAAGTGGCTACTGAGATATAAGGCTCTCGTTTCTAGTCTACAGTCTATGCGCCTTTTCAAATCCGAGATCTTGAAGAGTCTTACAAAAATTTCCGAAAACGGCGCTACTTCGCCAGGTTGCAGCAATGTGTAGGATTTTCACTCACTAAAACCAACTCTTCTTCTCCGCCCATATCGCGTGGAAAGCTACCGTGAAGTATTACTTCGCAAAGAGAGCTCTGGTTTATAATAACACCATTAATCTATGATTAGGACGTCCTTCAACTTCTTTCATTCGGGAACATTATATGTTCTGGGATCTCAGGTGTGGTGACGCATTCGGGACAGTCGGGAGACTCGTCCAATTCGAAGCGATGAAGTACTTTCTGTAAACACCGTGCCCCGTAAGGAAATGTGAAAGGTGGTAATTCAGTTATTCGTATTCTTGTTCGAGCCATCTTGCAATACAAAATATCAATGAAAAACTCCAGCGGCCTTTCTCGGAGTTATCCCACAATTGTTGCCATCTTCTGTGTACCACCTAGAAATGAGTTTCTATCAGCAAAACCTCCTAGCTCGCAGACAAGATGATCGCAAAAGTGACATTTCCAGGTTTGATCAGCAGTTTGGTTCCTTACTGTGATGGAAACGCCAGTTAGTTATCGACTGACATAGCTCACTTGCCTTTGTCAGGGCTGCTTTCTTCGGTCATGACTTCATTTTCAAGCCGCTCTCAATACTTACTCCTCGAAAGCCTCAGTATACCAGACAGCTATCATTTTTTTTTTCCTTACGGTTATACCTTCAACTGTCGCCTCCTAGGTTTAAAATGCCGGAAAAGAGGACCTTGGGGTCACTGTGAGTGTACTGTACAAACACCTGCTAGATCGTTTCTGTAGTTAACGAGGTATTGAGGAAAGTCTGGTCAACGTTCAAGTCTAATTATTTCCGGGCGGATCTTCTACTCATCTCTCTACTCACCTTTGTCCATTGCTCAGGTTTACGAATTGAGGATTCTTCCCCTTCTGCCAATGTTGAGGCCGTAATCGAGGAGGAACCAACTTCTCTAGAAATTTTCGCCGGCTCTGGGTTCCTTGAGGAAGAGGCCTTTTCACCTTGGTCATCTGCTAGGTACCCCGCGTTCATGCTTACCTTATTTTGAGGAGATGTTTTCTGCGTTACTCACGTGACTTTGTCACTTCAAGCTTAGGTAGTTTTATCCTCTTATACCTTAATATACAAAGATTAATGACCCGTATCGGAGCCCTGATATTTTAACAGTTATTCTACCTCTTCTCGACGAACTCATTCTCCCAGTGAAAAAAAAAAACGAATTTCGACTGCCGAGGAGTAATATTGCCTCTGTCCTAACCTTCAAAGTTTCGAGCTCTGACGTAAAGGATCCGGCATAGATCTCATTTCCATTCCACTATAATCTCTAGTAACGTTAGATGCCATAGCCCCCTACTGAGGCACTTCCTGGGTGGATTTTCGACGCACTGCACGTGAAAAAACTTTCTTTCTCATATTTCATATTTGGATTGATTTCTGGGTATCTTTTCCATAGCAAATTTGCACACATTTCCTGATGCAAACATGTGCATCTCCATAACGAATCCACCGATCATTCCCTTATACGCACTAAGAGATGCACCTCATGGGTGACAATTCCACACGAGCTGGAGGAAGAATGGGACTTAGGGCGTCTTGATAGGGACTTAGGGGGTCTTGATAGGGACAGCTGAAGTGCTATTCAGGTAACCGCGGACGATGGTGCATAAGTGTGGTTGACGTCCTATACCTGACCAACGCTAGTTGACTCAAGCTCTGGTCAAGGTCTGGTCTCGTCCCGAAGCGGTATGTAGCCAGGCTCCTTCAGAGGCAGTGTCTGACATTGCAAACCGTCAACGGGACACTCATTTTAACTGTCGGCATGCAGTAGTTCACCCTGGATTTCAGGCTACGCCGATCCATCCACAGGCGGTTCACTATCGTTGACGTTATTTTGGGAGCTGATGCTCTCTGCCACCATGCACTTCTCATCGACCTGCTCCATGGACGTCTCCTGGAAGGGCTTACCAGTTTTTTCACGACCTACACTATCAGGCCGCTTCCAGACGTGCATACTATCAGCACTGTACCCACGCCATTACTTACCGACGGCGCATATTTAGATATTCTCGCCAAATTCATCAAGGCCATTCCATCTGGGGAATTGGACTCGATCGCTGACCTGTCCATCCATCACCAGATTGTCACTACGGGACTACCGCCATGACCGCGCCGCCTCGCTGGAGAACGCCTTAAAGCCGCAAAGAAGGAGTTCGACCTCTTTTTTTAGCGTGGCGTCATCCCACCATCGTGAAGCCCATGGCATAGCCTATATTTCACCTAGAACCCAAAGGTCCCGGCAAGTGAGGGATCGCAGGCGACAACCACCAACTTAACGAGAATACTCGACCAGATCGTGCCCATCATTGAATACCTCCTCCAGGACGTCAGTGGTTAGAGTTTCACGGTTATTGATCTAAACAAAGCCTTCTATCAAATCCCGATAGCTCCAGATGACATCTGCAAGACCGCGATAACTACGCCCTTCTCCCTTTTTGAGTCTCTTGGTATGCCTTTGAAGCTGAAAAACTCACTATGCAGCGCACCATGTTCCACCTCCTCAGAAAACTGCCCTTCGTTCGGGCTTACCAGGACGATATCATGGTCTTTTCTGACAGTTGCGGCCAGCATGAACGAGCTGCTAAAAGAGTGCAAAACCAAACGGTCTAAGGTAATCTGGATACCGAACGCTGGCGCCGCTTTTGAACAGTGCAAAGAAGCAGAGCATCCGCAGCAACGATCCGTAGCGATCCAACGGCATCTGGGTCCTCCTGATTTTTTTCGAGAAAATTATCATACATCTAGCTGCGATACTCAACGTGCGACCGCGAGCTTTTGGTAATTTTCACGGCCATTAAATACTCCTAGCCCATTCTTGAAGGGTGAAATTCGCCCAGGCAGAGTAGGCAACTGAATTTTATCAGCCAACTCGACGCGTGCCTGCAATACACTCCAGGCGCGAACAACGTGGTTGCCGACGCTCTCACACGGGTTGAAACCATTTCTATGGCTATAGTGATATCTGCGGAAAAAATCAGCTAGGCCAAGAATATTCAGCTTCCTCACGTCCTGGCTAGTCCTTGTCTCAAATTGCAGCAGCTCAATCTCGACGGCCACGAGACCTACTCTGCGAAGCAAAATGGGAACATCAAGCCGTACCAGCCGCCTTTCCTTCATCGCCAGACTTTTGATTTGCTCACTAGCTCTCCCCCCGAGCGCTCTTCTGGCCCAATTTCCGTAAGGACGTCTTCCGTTGGGCCAAACAATGCGTTCCGTGTTAGTTCTCCAAAGTTCATCGCCACAACCGCTTCGAGCTGGAAAATTTTCGAATTCCGGACTAGCACTTTGACCATATCCATCTAGAGATGGTCAAAATGTCACTGTGCCTCACAATCATCGACCGCTACACTCACTGACCTCAAGCTATTCCCGCACGAGATATCAAGGCCTCCACGGCCGCCAGTGCCCTCTTCGATAACTGAATTTCCATCTTTGGCAGACCACTGAAGATCACAGGGGATCAAGGCCACCAATTCGAGAAGCTGATATCTTACCTCGGCCGCCTCGTAGGCGTACGGGAAATGGTGTATGTCTACAAGGCGGCCGAGGTAAGACATCAGCTCCGCCTCGTATTGGCGGCCTTGACAACGTCATACCATCCGCAGGCAAACGGCATGGTCAAACCGATGCATGGAACACTCAAAGCTACCCTGACGTGTACCCACAGACGCCCTGGCTTCGTGTCTCCGCATCATATTTAAGGAGGGCTTTCAACCATCACCGGCAAAGATGGTATCCGGGACGTAATTGCTTTACTTGGATCCTGTGCTCTCTTTCATCCGGTCCTCTTTTACCGTAGCACGTAACCTATGCAGTGATCCCGATCTTGAACTTCACCCAACATCAATCTACAAAAATTTGAG
The DNA here is from genome assembly GCF_905115235.1 of Hermetia illucens. Lineage (NCBI taxonomy): Eukaryota > Metazoa > Arthropoda > Insecta > Diptera > Stratiomyidae > Hermetia > Hermetia illucens. The sequence continues at coordinate 11,910,390 of NC_051852.1, forward strand.
ATAACATTTATCACCTGTTAGATTACCTTTGTGGTTTCAAGTCCATTGAACTCCCAATCAATGCACCTTTCTGTCCTCGGATCGTAAATTAAAGCAAATATTTCAGAATTCCTCTGAGCAAATTAGAAGATTTGCCAAATAGACGGTAGATTATTTGAATAGACCTGTTCTCGCTCATCCTTTCGGAAATGTGCAATTTGCGCACTCTTTCGTTGACAGAGGGTATAGGCAGCCATGCTGAAGAAGGCGGTACCAAAAAAGAAAATTTACCTTTAGAAAGCTATCTTAACTTGCTCAGTCTAAAATTTCATCGATCATTGAGTAAATTTTGCGCCTTTTTTAACGTATTTCTGCAGGTCACCAGATTCCTCATAATCGATGATGCACCTTACCATGGAGCAACTGCAATTGAACCCAAGTCACCTCTTTCTATTGAGCCCCAAATCAGTTCCTACGTTTTTGCCTAAGGTCTCCTGCTGTTATATTTGGTTCCTCATACTTGATCTCACGTATCCAGCGTAAAGTCACTGGTGGATATCAAATTAGCAGGTCAGGTATTGTTGAAAGTCCTTCAACTTATTCCAGAGCAAATATTTCAAATTGACCTTAGTCCCCTGGGAATCGGATTTATATGACCCATCATTTAACAAATAGACTTCCCAAAGGACTTGTTCAAACAAATTGACCTCTTTCCAAGCATCCCTTCATATAAACGACCGAATTCAACGACATACATAAAATCTGTCATAAGGACATCCCCTTCCCGCCCCTCTCAATTATCCAAAAAAGAAGTGTTCATTCTACGGCTCCCAATTGAATCCGATCAGGAGTGTCAGTTTTATGGCTGATTTATTTGTTATCCTAGTTCAGAGCGTACACTTTAACCTTCCATCCAACTTCCGCATTCATGCGGCAAACAATTCCGCTCCAAGGGACGAAGGGATATCTGACTTTTATTTATGTCAGATAAATCGCCTCCATGGATTAACCATGATTATTTTCATCGAGGTCATTCGTTTTCTCCTCACAGGCGTGTATCGGACATACATAGTCAAAGTGTACGAGGGTTCCAGGCTTATGGGTATGTTTTCATTTTCTACCCAGCTTCCCTACGTTTTGCTACTATTTTATCGGAAAAGTACACACTGCATTTGATTGTAAAAGTAAATAGCTGGATGGAATTCAAAACGATTCTATCTGTGGTAGTGGTTTACGTGCGTTTTTTATGCGCCACTTGGAACCATCCGAAAATGGCGATTTTATTGAATAACACACGCATAAAGTTGGGAAGGAATACTAGATGATAGCAAAAGAAATCGGAAGGATCTTTTTTTCTGGCCATAAGTACGGATTTGGTTGGATTAGGGGGTTTTCCTGGTCATCAATATTTTCCGGAATTAACTGGTATTTAATAGGTTCCGGGATTGAAGTTATTTTCGAGCAGGAATTGTTGGGAATTTTGGACGCAGTCATAAATATTTTATAAGAGTTTAACTCTGTCTTGCACAGTCCCATTTCCAAAATCGCTTTTAATCTACGTGAATCCTTTGCTATTCAATTCGTGCCCCTTTACAAGAGAAATTATTTAATAACCACCAAAACTTTTTAATTGACAAATCACAATAGATAAAAGATTTTATTTTAGTTGAAACAAAACAATTTCGGATAAATTCCGAGAAATATTAAAAATAATTTTGAGATCGAACTATTGGAAGCGCAGGAAAACTCCGCATTGCCTTGCGTATATGCGACGTACTTGATATACTTCGAAACAGATGTGAACATGTTGGGCTCCTTTGGATTTGAGCAGTTCCAATAGTTTGACCCGATTCCGAAAAGGACATTGTCACAAACCAAAGGACTCCCGATATCCAAAGAGCAAGGTTGCACGTAGAGATTTGGTCTTTCTGAAAGAGAAACTCAAAGTTTTTCGATAAGCAATCTTAAGATAGATGGAACTGTCGTAAGGAGATCCCAAGCAAAAGTAAAGTAGGAAGATGTGAGGAATTTAATGGCTTTGCAGAAATAATAAATAAGAACAAAGTTAGAAAAACAATGCACAATAATTTGGTTAAATTTAGCTTTAGATTGCTGTCGTGCTATTGCTGGCAGACTGGTCAGCTGGATGTGCGTCATTGGGTAGTTGGTGGTAGTCTAGCATAGGATGGTTGTGATACACATCTGAAAATTTTAATGACATGAGCGAATAGCCAATTTTAAATAAATTGATATCGGACGGTATTCAATGCCAAGGATATGGGAGGCAAACGGATCAAAAGAACTAATTTGGAAGTTGAAGAGGGGTACTTTATTTTCGGCTGAATTCCAGAAAAAAGTCCGTCGTGAATCCGACATTGTATATCTTTATTAACCACTGCCTGCTTTAGGAATAGCACGAATAACTTGTTCGATTGGTCCTACGTGTTTTGTCCTAATACGTCTCGGTATAAAAATGCGGAACAACTCAAGTCAGGGTTCGGTGGATGATTTTCTTTTTCAACTGCGAGCATCTTATTTGATTGCAGATTTTTTCTTTGGTTGCAGCTGCTTTACTCCATTTTATTCGGAAGATATCTAGCAATTTAGCAGATAAGACAACACCTCAAAGATACTAGACGCGTTCCGCATTTAAAACAAGAATCAAGAGAAATTAGCTAAAATATTACCACCAGTAAAGGCAACAACCTAAGCCAAGTCAATCTTTATTAGGTTGACGAAAACTAAATAGTGCAACAACTTCAGTGCTAATATTGAACTATTGGGGGAGAAGGCTCTTGTTTCCAACCTAGAGCCCATGTGCTCGCTAGAAATTCGGGATCTTGACTGCCTCACAGAAAAGTGGAAGTGGAGGCGGCGATAAAGCGTTAATGTCCAAAGGTAACTAATGCCCGGATAGGTATCACTTCTGCAAATGCTCGAGGCCAAAAACTTATCGTGGTGGAAGTCCCCGAGCAATATGCGAGGAAACTTTTTAGCAGTGGGAGAAGAAAAATTAGGTGGCTAGTATGCAGGGTGCGAATGCGGATAGACCTCACCAAGTGCTAGAACTATCAGGACTATGGACACACGTCAGCAGCTTGCAAGGGACCCGATAGGAGGACAGCATGCCGAAGATGTGGCTAAGTAGGTCATCAAGCGAATATCTGCAATGAAAGCGAGAGTTGGGTTCTCTGCAGGCATCGTGGCGTGTCGCACACACTGGCGACTCGGGAAGGTATCCAATCTTCAGCGAGGAATTTGAAAGGGCTAGGGTGCGAATGGCATGATTTGAATTTTACAAATTAACATGCACCAGAGTGCAACCGCTCATTAGTTGCCGGCACAGTTCCTGCGGATGTAAATGCTGATCTAGTGCTAATTAGCGAGCAATACAGAAACAGGGACCTGGTCTCATGGCATCTCGACTTATCGGGCACCGCTGCCATCTGGGTTCGGGATGGCATTCGAGTGTTCTTACCGAAGGCCGAGGGAACGGGTTTGCCTGGATCCGGTGATTAGAGTTAACGTTTTTTAGTGTTTACCTGACGCCGAACGAGACGATACCGCACTTTTGGGCACCGGCTTGATGCTTTGGAGGACGCCGTTTCGAGCACCGACGGACGAATCCTGGTAGGCAATAATTTTAATGCCAGGGCCCTTGAATAGGGCATGCCTCAGTCAGACTTCAGAGTGAAAGGAATTCCGGAAATGGTGGCGAGAACCGGGCTCGTAGTTTTAAAGACCAGATCCACGCCAACGTTTCAGCGCCCAGGCTGTTAAGGAAGCATTCCTGACATCACTTGTGCGTCGGAATCTCTGGCATCATCGGTGGACGGGTGGCGAGTCTTAGAAGATAGCTTGGGCAAGTGATCACCAGTACATCGCATTCGAAGTGGTTCACGCTACTTTCCGGCGAGCACCAATACGACGTTCCCTCTGCCTCTGGAATGTCGCGAGGGTGAACATCAGGACGAGCTTCGACGTCTTGCGTCAGGTAGAGTCACGCTGGAGGGCGCTCCGGGGAGTGGTGGCGTCGCAACTAACACCGCAACTAACTTAGATTTAGTAATGCACCTGATAACGACGGCGTGTGAGGGTTCCATGCCCCAGAGGGGCGCATCAGCGACAAGGCTTCTATGTACTCGTGGACGGCTGAAATTGCCGACCTACGAAGGGAGTGTTATAAGCTCCGCGGTTTGGCACAACATTTGCACGCCAACGAGGAGGCATGTGCCATGAAGGCACAGTATAGATCAGTAAAAAGGAGACTCCGCAGCGCTATACATAAAAGCAAAGCTGGCAGAACCTTGTCAACGAGGGGAATGAGGATCCGTGGGGACTTGGCAATAAGCTTGTCACCCGGAAAATCGGGGCTTTGCGGAGGCCCTGCATACTAAGTATCGATCGATCGATATTGTACGGGCATTATTCCCCAGACTTCCTGTACGGGTTGATGTCAATAGCGCGGAAAGCTTCGAAGGTTGCCCCCTTTTCACAATGAGAGAGCTCGAAGAAGCGGTTCTCACCATGAAAAACAAGAAGGCGCCAGGCAGGTTTACAAACTGGAGTTTCGCCAACGGCCAGAATTGCTGCTTGAGGCGTTCAACTTTTGCTTGAAGGAGGGCACTTTTCCTTGTCGCTGGAAAGTGGCCAGACTCGCGCTGATCAGGAAGGGTAAAGGAAATCCAGAGTTCCCGTCTGCATACCGACCGCTGTATATGCTTGACACAGCCGGGAAAGTGCTCGAGAAGATCATCAGGAGTAGACTCATTGAAACGATCCGCGTTGCCGGGGACTTATCCCCAAGGCAGTTCGGGTTCAGACCAGGGAGACCCGCAGTGGATGCTATTATGGAGGTTGTAGATGCGGTTCATCAACCCGAAGCATACAGCCGCCGATCTGAACGGATAGTGTTCCTCCTAACGCTTGATGTCTGAAATGCCTTCAATTGCGTAAGACGGATAGACATGTTAGGCACATTGGAAAATTCATTCCATATGCCAAGCTTTCTCGTGCGGATATTGACGGATTATCTGAAAGATTGCTCCATGCTCTATGAGATGCTAGAGGGCCAGACAAGGATGGAAATGGGCGTCGAGAGTAGCACAGGGATCCATCGTAAGACCGGACCTCCAGGACGCTTTCTACCATATATTGCTGAGACTCTATGTGGCCAAAGCGTCGCGCCTGGTCAATTATGTAGACGATGTTGCGGCACTTGTTGCCATACGCACTGTTGAATAGGTGCAAAGCAGACTTGGCATATTGATGTGGTGCCGGTAAGTGAATGGATGACTGCTCACAGTTCTAGCTTTGCCCTGGAAAAAGCGAAGTAGTCTTCTTGACCAGAAAGAGAATCCCCACCCTGCGTTAAATACCTTGGTTTAATGCTCGACTCAAAGATGAGTGGCGGCCTTGAGTCGGCTAATGGCGAAAGTTGGGGGCCTTATATCTATTTGCAGATGTCTCCTTATGGGAACAACGCAGTCGGTTCTGCTCTATGGCCCGGAGGCATGGGCCTTGCTCAAGTGCATGGCAGCGTAGGCGCCTTGTTCAAGTGCAGGGGCGGGGAGCTTAACGAGTGGCGTCTGCTTATCGCACCGTTTCGGAACCGACCGGGATGGTGATCGCGGGAGTGATCCCCGTTGCCCTCCTTATCAAAAAACGTAAAGCTATCTACCGCCGGACGGGCAAGAACTCATGAGGGGTGGTTGGCCGTGAAGAACGTCAACGCACTCTTACCGAGTGGCAACTCTCTTGGCAAAATGAGCTAAAGGGCAGATAGACTGCGCGGCTCATCGACAATTTACACCCGTGAGTGAACCGATCGCGTGGTGAGATTGATTACTTGCTTATCCAACTTCTAAGCGGGCACCGAGGTTTTCAGTCTTACCTGCACAGGATTGGTAAGGCGCGATCCCCTGATTGTGTGTTCTTCAATGGAGTGGCGAACGACGCTGAACACACCATTTTCTCTTGCGGGAGGTGGGGCGGCTTTCGTCAGCAGCTTTATGCAGACACAGGGATGCTGAAGAGCGCTGGCAGCTGGAATCGTGTTGCGCATTATGTTCGGACTCTTTTTATTGTGGAGGGAACGGACGGTAAGGGGTTCCCTGAACTAACAACTCTCTTCCTCCCTCCCCTCCCACAGGTGAAAGGAATTAACTGACTTGAAGGCTTTTAAAGCCGGGAGAGCGGAAGGGCTAGCCCGAAGTAATGTGTCAAACGGTTCCAGGCTAGTTCTCTGATGACAGGGAAGCGTTTATTTGGTAATCCGACAGCGTACTGTTGCAGGAGTCCAACACTCTATGTGTTAACGTAATTCAGCTACCCTACCCCCAAAAAAGTATTGAACTAGGGCTTTCAGGACTGATGTCTTCTAAGTGCTAACTTAGCTCTAGGTGTTTATCTTGATTTTTGGGCAAGCGCACTCCGAGCCGTCTAGAAATGGAAATGGAAGAGAAAAATGAACTCAAGTCCTAAATAAGAGGAGCAGGTGAAGAGGACTGCTCATGCTGCAAATGAGGCTGAAGTAACCGTAATTCCGGAGACAGGGAGTGGTCTCCAGAAGGATATGGAAGCCTGAAGAAAGGTGGCACGTCGGAAAAGGGAAGTTGAGATCGGAGATTATTATCACCCCCAAACGTGATGAAGGATCATACGCTTACATTCTCAGGAAGGTGAAGGCAGACCCAGAATTCACCAACTTGGAAGATAACGTCAGCCACATTACACGATCCTTATGTTAGAACTCGTGACATCTAAGAATAAACCTGCGAATAAATTCTTGATCCAAATTGCAAAATCCCTAGGAAACCGACATAAGGACTCGTAGGAAGGAAATCACTATAGCTTATAAGGGCATAGATGAATTTCCTGTGGAGAATGAAATTGACGAGGTCCTGGAAATGCTCTTCAATCTTAATAAACTACAAGCTGTAGCGGTGATAACTCTAACGAAAGTTTATGCTGGAACAAAAGCCGCCATCTTCAGTCTATGAGTAGAGATAGCAGTGGGGTGCTGATTGATGCCTCACTGAGCTTTAGGGAATACGTACAATATGCATCTCAAAAGGCAGCTACTGCTGAATATTGGTTTGCTGAAATACTGTCAAAGGTTGCTTCTACCCAGAATGGTGCGATTCATTCTGCTTTATGCACCTGTGTAGGCAGAGGCGCTTGCAAACTCTCTTAGAAGGATGCAGGTGAATTCGGTTCACCGCTAATTGCACTGATACTAGATGAGACAGTACCGTACAGTGACTGCCATGATCCTAGTCAACAGCTTGAAAAAAGTGAGGGTACTGTGTCATGCAGGACATATGGAGGGACACACAGAACATAGAAATGCAGCAAGGTGAGAATCGCATGATTTCTGGCAACTTAAATGGGACAAGTTTACGAATGAGTCGCTGACCGCACAGGCTTGAGTGGAAAACATATGGAGATATGTACTCACGTGTCCCAGTTCAGTTCATCGCTTTGGGCTGGACAATTCGGATGGATGGCATAGCGAAAGATGCATAACATATAATGCTCCACCGTCCAAATTTCGTGATGGGCAGAAGGAACCTTAACAAAACGCTGCGAAGGAACGTGAGCCCGAGGAATATAGTTGCTTAGATACTGAGGTCAAAGGAGAACTGGTTTGAGACTTCCTCCGAAATTCTAATATTACAGAACGAGTTGCCGAAGGAAGCAGAAGAGAGCGCGAGTGCCTAAATGAAAACCTACTCCGCGAGGGGTATCTAAATGGTGGTCCCGCGGGGCTAAAGAGACCGGGGGTAGGTTTCGATGCGGACATTGAACTAAGGATATTTAGAACAAACCTTTTCAGAAGCCAATTGTTATAGTGGCACGAATGGTGATAACAGCTTTGTAAGGGATTTGTACTATGAGGTTACTTAATTAAAATTTTCAGGACGACATATGGGGACTCACAAAATTTTGAAACTTTTTTGTAAAATCAAATACAAACCTGAGCATATCTGATCTGGTGACAACTCTCTTTCGAATATCAGTTCGCACATTAAATGATTGTAGACGCGAATGGTCGTAACCCTAAGGGGTATATTAAAGATGTCGGCACCGAACTGTTGGTGTAAAAAAGATATCTGAGTATATTAATGGCAGATACACTTCTAATGGTGACTAAATACATCTCGTTGTCAAAACCAACGTATTAGAAGCGAAGATAATTTCACTTTTCTGATCCCGAAATTTCTGCTAAAGGACTCTAATTTTTGACTTTCCCTTTCTGGACTTGAAATTAGTCCTTCCCAATGCCCCCCTTCTTGTGTAATCAGTCGAATTTCAATATCATAACTCAGTTACTCACATTGACTTGAGTGCCCCATGCGAGAACCTGGCAAATGCTACCATCCTGAATAGATTCATCACTCATCCTTATTCTTGTCAATCGAACTCTGTCATCGAAGGCGAATTTTTCTCGAACAGTTAGAATGGAAATATCATGAGCTGCTACTCCTTTAACATATCGGGGATGAGTTACTTCCTTCACAATATCACGAAGTATAAATTCAACTGACTCATTGGGTGACAGATAGTGGGTTCCTCCGACGATAACGATTTGCTTCAGTAACACAGCTTTTTCGATCCTAAATAGGCTCAAATTATCTTTATTTTAAAGATTCATTGAAAGTTGTATGTAATGGAGGAACCAGCCCATCAAAATACCAAAGTTCCCTTGGATTCCCCCGAATTTAGAAACTCAACTCACGTTGAAGGTTCACCAAAGCAAAAGGCTGCAGTTACAATAGTACGAGGGCCAACAATGCTCCCGACACATATTGGAAACCACATTGTGTCTTTGAGCTGGATGCTGACCTGGAGGAAAACTACCCAATATATTGCAGCACGTAAATCTTCATATAACTTACGATGAATGGGAATTCGTGAGGTTTTGCATAGCGTTCGAGGACAACAGGAAGAAGTTGTGTTTTCGAATGAGCATGTTGAGACCACAGGCACGTTGCGTATTTATTGAACAATATCGCGAAATTTATTAAAACATAACTTATGCATTGACGCATAGAAATTCTGCTAAGTAGAGATAAAGGAATATTTAAAATCATACTTTTTCATCAAAGATAAAAATGTATCTAAAAGGAATATGCTCAGTTGACATTGCTTTGACAATTTTCAAGTGGCCCAGTAAATTATTGACACAGAGTAAATGTCATCAAAGTCATTGCTTTATAACGAGTGAAGTGAGTGCACTTCGTGGTATCTCTCTCCCAAGATATAAAATTGATCAAGTACTCTCCTTCCCTCGAAAATATCACCATGTTAGTCGGAATCACCTCAAGTAAGAAATATCGGGCTGACAATAGGCACATGTGGGTCTCTCAACCCCTGAACATTTTCTTTATTTTTACAATCGTATTTTCACAGAACACCATCCTGACAACTCCGTTGGCTTAAGCTTTCTTGCTTTCTCACTGAAATCAGAGGTCTGAGAGCCACGAAAAAATTGAAGAAAATTTCCCCCCAATTGGTGTGGTCATCAAATGGTTGTTGACTCTAATATTTCTTAACTTTTAAGCACAAAGAAAAGACGCAGGGGATTTTCAGGTCTAAAGTGAAGTTGTCTCTCCGATTTGCGGACCAGTGGATTGCCCATGTTATATAAGGTTAATCTCCGCAATTTTCCCCCAGGGGTCGTCAACGATCCTTAACGGGTCGCTTACGATACGAGGAGAGACGTGATGTGAGCCTAGCTCTGTCGGGGTGATAATTGTGACGTGTATCAGGAGCCAGCCACTTCGGGACTCTGGTCGGGTAGTGTGTATTAAACCGGTATTAGTAGACCGCCTTCTCCGAGTAAGGGCTGATCCGTCCGTGAGTTTCGGAATCAGCTAATCATAGGTCAGGCCTCAGGCAACTGCGGTAGTAGCTTTGTCCCCCAGGGTATACCCCATGGTGACTATTGTGGAAGCGCTCTCGACTACTGTGACGAATGCTGAAGAGAAAAGGCTTATTAAGAAATGCACCGCAGTTGTGAAGCTGTACCGAAACAAGGACCGAGTTTCATTGCACTCTGACATATCAGGCACCGCTACCATCTGAGTTTAGGACGGCACCCTCTTACCCAAGGCCGAGGGGACGGTTTTACCTGCATTCGGTGTCGGGGAAGCACTCCAAACGTAACCTTTGCATCAGAGTCACTGGTGTCCGAGTTCTGGAAGACTTCTCGATAAGCGACTATCAATACATTGCCTTCAAAATGGTTACCACAAACTCTCGGTATGCGGCACTCTTTCTGTGCATTGAACAGGTTGGGCTTCGCTAGAGGGTACTCCACGGGTGGGGGCGGCGACACTGTCGTAAATTCGGTTATGAACCTGATAACGACGACATGCGGAGCCTTCTGGGTATGGATACGTGGCAAACCTTCTATGTATTGGTAGACGGTGGAAATTGCAGAGTTCTGAAAGGAGTGTCACAGGCTCCGCCGCTTAACACAATTTTTAAGTGACCGGGAGCGGGCATGTACCATAATGACGGAGTACAGATCAGCCAAAAGGAGAGTCCGCACCGCAATGAATAGGAGAAAAGCTCGCTACTGGCAGATATAGTCGACGAGGTGAATGGGGACCCGTGGGGACTTAGGTACAAACTGGTAACCCGAAAAATCGGAGCTCTTCAGAAACCTTGTTCACTTAAGGGAAGCAGATGGAATGCATTGTACGGGCATTATTCCATGTGCACCCCGTCCCCACAATGCCCCCCTTTACAATTAATGTCAAGATTAATATTTGCTCTGGAAACTACTAGTCGAGACCTTTGGTTTCATATTCCACATATTCGGTGAAAAAAAAATTTTACACACCTCCTTTACGTATATGTGAACCCCGCTTCAACCCGTTCAACCTGGAAAAATTAATTCACCACATATGTGGAGTTTCACAGCTCTAACCTTCCTCCCTGTCAATAGAACTTCCCGTTTCTGAGAAAAGTTCGTGTGACAGACAGGCAGACAGGACATAACGTTTGTCAGTGATACATTAATGAAAGATCTCCAACGCAGAACTCCAAACATAGGGAAGGCTGTCAAAAAGCTTGATAAAGAAAGATTCTGGGAAGTATTGCAACAAGGTACATATTTGTCCCGAAATTCAATGGATATGGCTACACAGATTCTGGAACGGATGCAGATGGCTTTTATGACGCTTCTATGCCGTGACGAACGGGATCAATGAAGCGAAAACCAAATTTCTGGTAGAATACTGAAATTTATGAATATCAAAAAGGTTATCTGCCTAAATGTCCGGATAGCTGAGTGGTTAGAGCACAAGGCTGTCGTACGGAAGGTCGCGGTTCAAATCTCGCTGGTGGCAGAGGGATTTGTATCGTGATTTGACGTCGGATACCAGTCGACTCAGCTGTGAATGAGTACCTGAGTCAAATCAGGGTAATAATCTCGGGCGAGCGCAATGCTGACCACATTGTCTCCTACAGTCTACTGTAGTGTACCGTTACGGTCTTGAATGAAGTGCTCTAACACACTTCAAGGCCCTGATCCAATATGGATTGTTGTGCCAACGATTATTATTATTATTATCTGCTTAAATGCAAAAAGGCGACGTCAACGCCATAGAAGCAGGCCAGAAGACAACACCAAGCCGCTATCGCACGACTGAGACTTCAAGTTGTTTTGCAAGACAGTTATGGCATCAATCAAGGGAAAGCGTTCCCATCGATTACCTGTCTCAAGTCGTTGAACGTCATGATTAACATCTTATTCTCTCAGAATAATAACAATGACCTCCTAAGAGTCCAAATGAACCCCATGGAAGTACCAGAGATAAGCGATGAACAGGTTTTGTAAGGGGCCAAGAACTTCGAAGTCAATAAGGCTCCCGGCTTAGGTTGCCATACCAAACATAGCTGCCAAATCAGCAATAGGGATAGAACCAAAAGCTATTAAGGCGGCTTTGTTGCCACTCAGATGAGGGCCCTAAAGAATATCAATCAACCCGAGAAGTACTACACGGATCAGTCCTCCGCCCTTTGTTGTGGAATATAACATTGCCTTTACCTGGCGTAGATGACATTAGAATTACAGTTTTAGCAAACCGCATCTACGTCTATGAAGGTTAAAGTCGGAGGCGGGGTGATTTTTGATCAAGAGTTGAACTTCAAGCAACATCTATAGATCTAAACTGGGGAGTGGAAAAACACCTCCCCCAATCCAGGGTATCATACGAACCGTGCCCATTGGATATTTTGCAGTCGAGGGTAACTGGCTGTATTCTAACGGAGCTTCACTGATAGTTTGTCACTGTCTGAATAAGGTTGACATTACCGTGCTACGGGGGCTATCGCACGGCGGGCATCCTAACCCCCATTCTTGTGGAAATCAAGCAAGTACATGAATAAAAGCAAAAGAAACTACAACCAAAGAAGCTGTCTAATCAAGGGGAGGCACATCTCCGAAACACTGAGAACCAAGTGATCACACCCAACAAGGGAGACGTTTGGGCGTCAAGCAGTATAGCCAAGGTCAACATTGGTATACTGTGACTATAACCAAAAAAGACCACTGCTCAAAATGTAGGAAGAAGCAAAAGCGCGTCTGAGATCATTATATCAGATGTCAGTAAGGAAAGAGGTATCTTAAGGAAGGATTGAAACTAGAATCAGTCTGGAGAGACTTAAGTCATCTTTATCGCAACGAAAAAGCGGGAAGCAGCGGAAATTAGCCTACATGAAGGCAATGCTCTTGAAAAACCCAAACTTGCAGCCAAGAGGGAAGAACTATCGGGTAGGGCATGGATGAAAGCAGGAATCATGCCATTAACCGTGCTAGTGCGGTCAGAGGTATTGGACTGGCCATACTGCCAAATATGTTTCCCGCGGAACTACTTACCTGTAATTAGCGGAAAACTATCGCAGGTCACATACTGGCGAACTGAGCGACGGAGGACAGCGTTTCTTCGTAAAGCAGCAGCACTAGAGACGCAAAATTTCATGGGCCTCCTAATTGCTCAGAATGAGGTTCTCCATATGTGAATATGGAGAATCTTCAGGAGCAAGTTCTAGGGTAGGGGGTAGACTTCTCACGACCGGCGTGGATGATCGATCCCTGCACACGATCAAACGACGAAGTTGCCACATCAACTATAGAGTCGGTAACATATCTGTGTACGTACGCAGGGAAAAGCCGAGGAAAAACAATTCCAAGGAGGCATCGGGTAAAAAACCCAACGAGCTTCCCGAAGTAATCTCAGAGACCATATAGGCTGAAAGCACCAGATCAAACACGGAATTAGCACTGCTGCCTAGTGTAGAAGAGAAACTGGAAGACCTAGACCAGATCTTCTAGGGCTTAAGGTGGACAGCAACGAAGAGGAAAGCGCCATGGCGGAAAAGGAGGGTGATACTCCAATAGTGGAGAAGAGCTTCAAACAATAATAGAGCCAATGGCCAGCACTAAGATAACCCACCATGCAAAAGCTGCATCTGCAGTAAGGGCAAGTTTTAAGCATAACACTGGAATAGTGCTGGCTTAGGATTCCAGGGTGTATAGGGGGCAATTTCCCAGTCTGCAAAGGGGAAGCATTCAGGTAATTGCGAAAAACCAAGAGTTGTCTTCATTCTTAAACGTAATTTAAAATATATATGTCTTACAGGGTACCTGACCGGAGACTCTCTAGCTGTCCAAGCTTCACCGGAAACTGAGAAGAGAACTCGAGAGTCAGTTGCGGCATCGGGCTACTTCCCGGGAGACGACATTCAGATCCCACCCGAGCTAGTCGCAAGACTGGTGAAGTACTGTGAGAGGAAGGCGCTACCGTTTCTCCTCGGCTGCGATGCCAACGCCTATCACGAAGTCTGGGAAAGTAGCGACACTAATCGAAAAGGTGAGTACCTTCTCGAATTTATTTTTAGCAAACGAACCAGAGACTGATCGAGGTACAAACATGCACTGACTGCAACGCGATCATGGAAGCAACATTGAACAGCTTCATGGAATTCTGTGAAGGGATCGAACAAACCAGGAAAGCAACCAGGCAATACAAAGCTATTGCCAAACACAGAGCAATATCTTCTGCCTCTCTGAAGAATGAAGATGAAACACTTATTGAGACTGAGTAGGGGAGAGTACGCTTGCTTCTCAGAACTCATTTCCCGGGGTACTACCCCACAGCGGAAGGCGACAATATTCTCCCTGACGTCCCAATAACAAATAAAATGGCAGGAGAACTGGAAACAAACAAGAGAGATATGCTCAAAAGCTAGAGTAAGGTGGGCGGTCGGAACCTTTAAACCACTTAAATCACCCGATACCCACCAAGGGCATAAAGACGGGCTAAAGTGGTTTTCATTTCAAAAGTGGGTTAAAATGATCCTCTTTACCCTAAATCTTTCGTACGCAAAACGGTGGGGAAGGCCATAGACAACTATATTAGAACTAACGCCCTAAAGCGTAATCTCCTATATTAGTGTCAACACCCTTACCGAGCAGGACAGTCAACCGTAACTGCTCTGTACCAGCTGATGGATGTATTACAGAATGCCACAGAAAGAAAAGAAAGAGCACTGTGGGGATTTTTGAATATCGAAGGAGCACTCGATAGCATATCATATACAGAGCTACCCTGATCCGCAAGGGAGTTGGAAACACCCTGACTTTCTCGATGGGCAGAATGTGAGAGAATAAACAATTCGAAGCACTGAAAGCTACAAATTCTATTGTCCTGAATACTACTCAAAGTTGTCCACAGGGAGGGGCACTATCAGCGCTTATGTGGAGTATGGTAGTCGATGAACTCCTGGGCGAGCTAACAAATACTGGAATACAGGTTACCTTACATGATAGAATCCAAACTGCCTAGTGCCGGAAAACGGTGCTGTGCATCAATCCAGCTAAAACCACCATTCGCTAGGAAACGTAAGCCTAATCACCTGAGAACCATAAGGTTACATGACGTGGACATGAAACGAGAAACAGAGGCAAAATATTTGGGAATTACACTGGACCTACACTGACCCTGGAAGACGGATGCTGGAAAGCTACAAAGGTTCCGATGACTTGCAGGTTGATAGCAGGAAAAAAATGTGGTTGCAGCCCAAAGATACTACTTTAGATGGGCGGCAATGTGAGCAAAAAGAACTGAACTCAGCACAACAGCCAGAGAGTGACGCAAACTCCAAAGAGTGCGTGTGTATTAATAGTGCAATAAAGACATGTCCAACTGCCATACCTCCAGGGATATCAGTGAAACGGGGAGTTGCCTAAATCGAAGGAAGGATTATCTTCTTTCTGGGCAGTACCCGGATTTCTTGATACCAAGGAATACCCTGACAACGAGGTTTCACTTCCATAACAAGTTTGAAACACGTTGAAGTAACAGGACAACCTGTGAGGGCGTAGCTTTATCATACGGCTCGAACCAGAAACTGATTATTTGGTATAATGATGAATCCCTCACATCAGAGGAAGCGGCCGCCGAAGGAATGGCCAAGGGAACTAGGCAAGCTTACCAGGAATGGGGCAGTCTGGGATTCTCTTGGATGGACACGAACACAAGCCACAACGGATTATTTAAACTTCACCAAGAAAAACCTCTGAATTATAGTGGGAACTCTCACTGGCCACTGCCGACTAAACTATGACCTAGGGAAGCTATGAATATCTACGGAGATTGCCTGCAGGTTCTGTGCGGAGTGTGTCGAAACCTCCATACACATTCTGGAACAGTGTCGAGCAAAGTACGTCGAGGCATCTGGGAAAATACTTAACACCAGATGCGAAGTTAGATACTTGGAGGTAGGGAACATATTAGAATTTCTGACAGTTATAAACTTGTTTAACATACTATAGTTGATAGGTACACTGTAACCAATAAAAAGGACGCAATAGTTCTTTAAAGGCGCAGTGCAATTTCCTTAAGAGAATAATGATTCAGTTAATTGAATCGAATATATTTAGTTGTAAAATTAGTCCTGGCTACTTTCCCGTGACTTCCAGAAAATACCCAAAATACTCGAATAATATCATTCTAATGAAGTATTGGGTTTCCCATTATTCTCGATCCATTTGCATATTATTCAATCTCCAAAATGAAACAATTCCACGTGCTCTGTTCATGCTCACTTATTTATCGAAATCTACGTATTATCTCCTCCAGTCCTTGTTCATTTAGTGCCCTATTCCTATCTACAGAACACCCTAACGCTGTCATCCTTCCTTTCTCCTCTGGAACAGTCAGTTTCAATTTTCACTGTAACGAATATAATTGCTTTTCATAACCAAAATAGTATCGCATTTCTATTTTCTATCATCAACGTCACTACTCTATAGAAAGGACGATGCCCATGATTTGAAAAACGACGCATCAAAGGGTTGAATAGATACAGATTAATCTTCAATACTGTTTTTCAGGGCAGCGCATTGGAAGGGTATTTCCATTCAAAGTAAGCCAAATTTCGCCGTAAAACTTAATGGAAATTGAAGAGACGAATTTGACTGAGGAGCCTAGGGTGATACCACCTAATCTATGGGGAGTTAACTAAAGCTGTGGAAGCTCAGATATTTGAGTTTAGGTTTTCTATTCAATTCATTATGAAATTATCCGCTTATGAAGGATTGATGACGACCATAGACAATCTGTTGGAAAATGAGCGGAACGTGGTTGATGGGAATTTCGGGAAGTGAATGGCGTTATGCAGATTTTGTCTTACTTATGTTTTCTTCATGTTTTTCTTTTAAAGCTATGTTTTTTTATAGAATTTTGTCCTAGAAAAATACCTTTTTTGTCAATAGTGGGTTATAGAACAAAATGAGAAAGCTGCATCATTAGAAAGTCTTAAATTTTTTATTTATTTAAAGAGGTTTCATCGTCCTTTCCGCAGAATTTGTAGACTGTGTTCGCAGGTATTCCAAGCTTCTTCAGGTGTAGTTTAGCTTGCAGTGACCCGTGAGGATTCCCACAATGATCATAAGGCTCTTTTTGGTAAAGTGCAAACGAGCCATTCATATTCAATTCATCATAGTTTATCAAAGCATTCTCATACTATGAGAGCCTTGACTCCTTCGACAATTACCTACTTTGTCGTGTAGAGGGAGCTTAGGAAGAAGGCTCCTCCCGGAAACTAGAGATGGCACCTGGCTAAGTGGTAATGAAAACACCAAGCAAGACGTGGCTGCCGTACCGAGGGCTGAATGATCACAGGGGTCAAGATATGGTCATGAACGGTGAACTCTGGGTACCAGGCAACCCCCAGTTTCATCTAACCTTGTCACGACTTATTTTCCCCGATAAAACAAAAGCTATCCCAGCCAACTATGAAGAAATTAAAAGTCTAAATTGCAAAAGAAAACAAAAGCCCTTCCATCATAACCATCCAGTCCTGCGCGAGGGGGGAAACCTGAGCTTCTCATGGAGAACCTGAGTCTAAACTCAGACTCTCCACTTATTCAAGTGGAAACCAACTATATTGGGACCCAGCTCTTAATGGACGAGCCAAACCAGTCCCTTCACCCCTGACCTCCAATCGGTGTCACCTATAGAGGCTAAAGTCTTTTCTACGGGTAATCTGTCTTCGAGTAGCAAACAGTTTCCGGGCAAACGGCCTTCGGGCAAAACAATGCCTTCGGCAAAAAGCCTTCCAAGACACTGCCTCCGAGCAACCCGCCTAGGGGCACACCGCCTCCGGGCAAAACACAACCTCCGGGTTGTGCCAATGTTGAAGGAAAGGGATTGTCTGTGTTATATGCGGCTAATGGCAAACCAAGCCGGCAGCGGTCTTCTGTCGATCCCAACTTTTCGACCTAAATGACTGCAAAGAAGGCGTGGCCAGCAATGGCTAAGTCTTCATTTGCAGCCAGGACTATCGATGCCGATGAATGGTTTTGTATGACGACACCAATCCATCCGGTTACGATACAGAGTAGTTTAGGAAGAAGCTCTTCCTAGCTGTAAGGACTGGATCCTCGTAACGGACTATATTATGCTTTGGGTCATATACCACGTTACGGATAAACTTTACCGACGAAAGCACGAACGACTGCACTGCACTGCTCTTCCTTTACCAATGAGAGGGTGCGCGACTGACTCTGAAGAGGTTTTCTGAAATATCATCGTTGAAAAAGTGCTCGCATCCAGAAGACTATGACATCTTCATCTGATCCGTAGATGAGGTGCCTTATTTCTCAGATAAATTTGCAGCATTGTAAAGCGGCGACTGCACTTATCAGTGGTCGGATCAATAGCTCCAAGACATGTATATACCTCATGCAAGAACCATTGGTTGTTGGTGGAAAATTAGGGACTTCAACTTCCGATATGCTGAATTGTTGTATGCCAGTGGAAGTGATAGACCCCGCTCCTGCATAGTGGTTTCTAAAGAGCTCCACGCTATCTTGGTTAACGACCTATATGACGGTATCAAACGATATCACGGATCACAGGCGCATTGATTTCGTAATGAGGATGGATCCACCTATCCCCTTTTGGGATCGACGGGACGACGGGAGCGACGTACAAAACAGAACTGAGCGCTCGAGTTAGGATTCCTGGGAGACACAATACATCCATTGCTGGAATGGAAAAAACAACCCAGATTATCACAACTAGCTTGAGAGAAGCTTTAGAAGAGAGCTATTTGAACGATTTGGCAAAATAGAGGAACGACCAAAGTGCTCCTCAACCGAGTTCTAAAGTCTGAGTCAGTCGCTGGGTGCATTCGGTATAAAAGGGTTCAGAAAGCACTAAAAAAGAGCATAAGCTCGACCAAACGATCTTGATACGGGCATAGGGGTGGGTCGTGGGTCCTGTTGTATAGCAGCGTTTTAACGGATAAGGTCGTTATCGTTATCCCGGTGGGTCGTGGGATCCTGTTGTATAGTAGCGTTTTAACGGATAAGGTCGTTATCGTTATATTGGTATTTAGTGAGGAACTTAATGAGGGAGTTGAAGAGGAATCTGTCGATACGGATGGAGTTGACATTGTCCAAAAGGAACTGGTTGGAACGGAGATATGAATCGGGCGTGACTAAACGGAAGCACCTCCTCTCGCATAAGCGTAATCGCTCCATTTGGCGAGAAAACCGTATGCGATTAGAGGTCTTATCAGTTGTTTGTAGCAAAAAAGCTTTATTTCAGATAGAATTGAGGAATTTCTGTTAAGGATGGGCCAAAGAGTAATTGAGCCGGTACGGGTGTTGGAGATGATGGAGTCGACTTGGGGAATTGATGATAAGCGGGAATTTAGGTGGACACCCAGGTATTTAATGGAACGGACGGAGGGGATGGAAGTTGCCTCAACATTAATGTTCAGGTTTCATGTGCCATCTGTCATCTTCCGGGTAAATTTCACTCTACCACGGAGGACGTTGGCTTCGCACTTACTTGGATTTAGAAGAAGTTTTCAGGAGTGGGGGAATTTACTGAGGGATTGGATGAAGAAGGTAAGTCTGCTTTGAGCAGTTGGATTGTTACGGGATGCTCGTCAGGTCGTCTGCGTGTTGGATGGTTTTAACGAGGAAGGGAGTGTTGGCAGAGTATTCGAGAGGGATGTCGTCGGTGTAGAAGGAGAAAGCGGTACAAGACTAATTCTTGTGGGATGCCTGCAGGAGGAGAATATGGGTCAGATAGTGAGTCAGAAATGCGGACGTGAGATTGACGGTTGGATATGTAACTAAGGATTAATCTGCAAAGGTGGGGGTGGAATTTGAAGGAGTTGCATAGTTCAAAGATGAAGCCTTCGTGCCAGATAAAATCAAAGGCCTTCTGAATGTCAAGGAGGGAGGCAGTGGTAGGGATATTGTTGTGCAGGTTGGAAAATATGTCTGTTTTAAGGATAAGGAGGATGTGGGATGTACAATGAGCACGCTTATTAGCAAATTGGAAAGGAGGTATGATATTGTTTTTGGAGATATGGGAAAGGATAACGTCGCGTAGGACATGTTCAAAAATTTTGGATGTGGTGTTAAGGAGAGAAATTGGTCGGTAGTTTTTCGGGGAATTAGAGGGGTGGTGTTTCCTAAGAATCGGTACGATGTGGGCATTTTTCCAGGATGTGGAGAAATGGGCTGTAAGGGTGCATGAATTGAAGAGCTGGTATAAGAGTCTTAGCACATTTCTTTAGAACAATGATGGATGGATGGATTTCTTGTTTTTGTGGGATATTATAATGGATTCTTGTGTATGGGAGGAGACAGATTGGATAGGGGAGAGATTTCAGCTATAAGGTCGGGTGGGGGGATCAGAAAGTGCAGAGTAGGGGGACGGGATACTGTGAGGTTTTGAATATATTGGCTTACGGTTGCGTCGACATCATGGGCGGTAATGTGGAGCGAGGTGTGGTGCACTCCAAGGAATGTTTTGTGGGAGAAAGCTGGTTGATCTGGCTTTGGCTAGACGGGGGCAGGTGCGCCGTAGTTGGCTGAAAGTATGCTGGTTGAAGGATATGCCTGCATGTTGAATACTGAAGGTTTAACATATGCAGATTGGTTTTAGGGTCGGATGCGTTGGGTAATGATGTGTATGCGGACTTTAAGGTGGCTGAAGTGTAGAGATCAACTGTGGCGGTGGAGTTGTCGACGCAGGTTTGCTTTCTCTTTGATGAAATAGCTTTCGGAAAAATTTGTCAACTACTATACTACTATACTTGTCAACTACTATACGTGGCGAAAGTAGTCGTGAATGTACGCATTAAAATGTCAGTTCCCATATATTTTTTCACCAGCTCCACTGCTTTCAGTATAAAGGATTTCAGGAAAATTGGTGTGAAGAACTCAGTGTGCCCGTTCCATTGCTCTCCTATCCTAAGATTTCGTTGATTCATTCTATTTGCCGGGCTTTTTCTAGTGAATATTTTATAAAACGTCAGAGAGCCAGAGGAGGATAGAAATCACGTCGGGGGTAGCATTAAGAACCAGCTCACTCAGGGTTTTGTATCGATCGGCTAATTGATTATATATCCAAAACCAACGTTTAAGTGAATCTTTTCTGCACCTAGTTTTAGCTTTAATGGGCTAATCACATCCAGTAGGAGACGTCTTCTTATGAGGGCAGCTCAGTTCGTTCCACTATGGGTATGTACCATGAAATCTTATTTCAGGGGAACAGATTGAGATTCCTATGTAAGACATCTGAGCAATAGCGTTGCCTACCGACGTACAGGTAGAAATATCAATACAATTCTATTTACTTCAGAGTTACGTCGAGTCCTATTATTCCTTTATTCGATATAGAGGGTTGCTCCGAATCTAGCTAGCAAAACCAACCGATTTGTAAAAGTATTCCTTTTAGTTATGTTTGTTACTTATATTGTAGACGCCTAATCTACAATATCCCTAGAAAAAGTCAGACTGGTGTAGCTGCTTCTCCAGATCACGTTGTATACGTTGGCACTGAAGCCAAAGAGAAGTTGTGGCGCTTTCTTCCCGCTGTCCTTCACCAGCCTAACCCACCACTAAGTGGATGCGGACTCGGGACTCCCAGCATCCTCAACAAAAAAAATCCACTTTTGTTTTGAGGAAGAGTCTATTTCCACATCTTACGGTGACTGGTCATTTTATCAAAAAGAGGTAGAACCTCAGCGGTTAAGAATCGGGGTGAAGTATTCTTTCGATCTCTTCAGTTGCTTATCATCTTTTCTGTTCATCGATCCGCTTCCGTGATTCCATGATCAAATTCACCTGTTCGATTGGTAACGCTACTTCTCCGTATTGCGATATGTTTGTTGGCACCGCTGCCGAAGAGAAGTGGAAGAGCCTTCTTCTTGCAGTACTTGAGGATATTAGGCTTTCAATCGAACTTGGAAAGCCGCTGATCTACAGTAAGAAAATTTGAAATACTTTAATAAACCCTGAATATGCATACTTCCTTCCTGTAAACCAATAATCTGATTGGATTTCCCCAGTACTATTCTAATACTATCTGTGAAAGCTGCCCTTTGCATTTACTGGAGGCAGAGCATTTGCAAAGTGGAGATCCACCTGGGTTTCTTGACACTGGTCATTGGTTCTATTAATGAGCTGTTCTCCAGTGTCAGAGTATCGTCTTCCTCTTCCGACATGACACGTCTGCTTTCGGCCTCCAAACTCCCTATGCTTTCTCCAACGATCTTGATCGATTTTTGCCTGATGTATCCTTCGAAGTATCTTTTTCTGGGACCTTCTGGTATACCGAGATATTATTGACTCTGTAATTGAGACAGCATTTACTACTTCTAATTACCTGCAGAGATCGGTCGTTTGCTCGGACCATGAGGATTTTGCCCTTACTCTCCGCTTCGATTGTAAACACTCTCTACAGTCGTGTGTGAAGACCCTAGTTTTCGACGACTTTCGGCCGTTTGGAAGCTTCTTTTTCTTCATTAGGTAGGTAGACCGTCTCCATGTGTACCCCTCAAATATCATCCCCAACGCTATGTCCCCCATCGCGCAGTCTAGCAGTATCACGGTTAACGGAATACGTATGCCGCCGTCCTTTACTCATCTGTCCAATGGTAAGATTTTCAATATTTTCCTGCTCCTCAGGAATGAGTGTTTGCACTCGAAATAATGTGGGTAAAAAATGGTGGGATTCTTTTTGTTACGTTAGGATAGCGCCGGCTCCTACCTTCGACCATAACCAACATATCTAAAGTTACCTCTTTCTTGGGTTCGAGCTTCAGTTTCTTGGGAGTATTATCTTCTTGGCGCCTAACGCTGCTATTCCGGTCCAGCCGTTGAGAGCTAATGTCTACTTTGTGCCTTCTGGAGCACCTTCACTGGTTCCAAACCTTTCTTCAGATAGTGCGGATACCATTTGCCACCTGCCCCACTGAAGACTGTCTTCCAAAAGGTATCGCCCGTGTATCACGCTGCCCCCATGGCAGGCGTGTGACATCTTCTGATGAGTTGCCTCGTTCCTTGACGAAACGACAGATACATAGGCAGACTTCTATAAAGATCACACTAGCATCGCCTACCTTACGATTTCAGTGCCTCATGCCTTAGTTATTATATCATTTGCTAGTAAGAATGGAAGGAAGCGAAATCGAAAATCTTAATCCATTACCATTCCAATACGCTTGAATCCAATCGAGGTACTCCCAGATTAACCATTGTCCCGGCCGTTATACCATATTTCCATCCGAAGTCCCATTTTCATCAAACCAAATGACAGATTAGTGCACCACTTTGTTCCATTGTCTTCCTTTTTCGATTAGCATAATCATCACTGACCCATAAAAAGCTCAGCTGAACAGGTTTCGCATCCCAATCAACCCTCAATGAATACATTTCAACTTCATTCAGCCTTAAAAGCCTGAATCGTCTCCGATAATCCCATTGTCCTTACAATTGCATATCGAAAGGTTTCGATAGAAATGAAGAAAATGGATATAATTCGTTCCCCTCTTTAAACTAAATTGTTGCTATCAGAAAACTGACGACAATGAACCGAAACTAGACTCTCGAAGGATACTTGGTCATAGGATGGCGTGAAAGGAAGAGGAAAGCAGCTGGTAATGTTCGGAACTAAGCCCTCGTAAGCCTGAAAAATCTTGCTATTCATTCAACAACTCTGTTTTGGTTAACATAAAATGTGTAAGGCATCAACGGCAAAAAAGTGAAAGCCTCCGTCTGTTTCCATACTTAGCAGCTTGTTTCCTTTTATTCTCATCTGAATAATACCCCCTGGAAAAAGGCTTTTAGTGACAAACCATTTTTTCTTCTCCGCTTCTGCTATTATGTTCGCTCCCGGAGCTAGCCTCTCCTTGGAGTCGTTGAAATGCCAGCGTTTTTTTTCCTTTAAAGTTTTTCCGTACATTCAGCATCTACCGAATGCTCTTGGATTCCTTGTCCAGAGGATTAAATTGCTTTTAATGCAAAGCTAAAAGGAAGTGCTAAAATATTTAATGAAGCCTCACGCCTTTTTGCTTAGCATATCCGTCGCCAACGCTTCATTCTTTCAGCCTTTGTACCTCTCCGAAATTCTCGATCTGAAGTGAAAGGAAATATTCAGATACCTTTGGGTAATATAGCACTACTGAGCAAATCCTTTAGATCTTCTTCAAAAATGTATCAATTCCGTTAGGGAATGGATTCGAATCGAACTGTGAGAGCAACTTATTTAAAATAGGCACTCGATGAAAGGAAAACCTGTAATATGGATCCAGTTTCAAAGGAGTTTTTCTCAAAGTATCTTTCAGATTGACGGTTCCTTTCGCTTAGTGCTAACCATGACGGAATAAATGATTGATAGGGAAAGCCTCGGGGGTGGATTGTAACTACCAATTCTAGCAGGGGCAAAAACAAAAAGTATCTTTTTATATTATCGAGAGGTAGATGGCTATGGAAAGGATTATCTACGTTTTATGAGCTCAATAGAAACAGGCGTAACCTAGCTAGGGGGAAAATGCTCCATTTGGACAAGACAGGCTCAGTCCATGTATGTCCCTGACAAGTAGGGTCATAAGTCACACGCGATGTTTGTTATTTAGGAACTTTATTATGACATAAACCTTGTCAGTTAATAATTTTCAATTTCAGATAGAATCACATTCTGACAAACGTGGAATTACATGGTATCGCCAAAGCTCCCAGTCGCAATTAAATATTTTATTACGAGATACTTCTAGTCATAAACTGAATGCCATTTTTACAACATCTATTAAAGGCTGTCCCTGATACTTCCAGCCTGGAGTAATTTTTCTTTAATAATTAACCTCTTAACGCACAATTTCAGACACTCTAACTTAGAATGGGAGCCATATCGCACATTAGACGAGCACAACGTCACTAAATATGCCTCCTTAAGTAATTAATTGCCTCAGAACGAGAAATAACCGAACGGTATTACCTCAGCCATGGGGTGAGGTTTACAGGACCATACAGTCGACCTACCGGAAGGAAGTTTTTCGCTCCTGTGCGATTAGAGTACAACGGTTACTCCTGGCTCAAATTTCTGGGCATAGAAAAGAATGGTTTTGAAAATGATAAGAAATTACTTGGCCAGGATAATTTACTCCTGACCACTTGAAAAGAAGGTGCGTCTGCAGGTGAATGGCCAGAAGGAACATAAAAGTTTATTCAGTGGTAATAGGACGACTGTAAATTTATTTGGTCAGAGGGTTCAGAGGAGAAGGGTCCAGAATGACGGTTGGTTTCATGTGGGAAGTTTAGGGAGTAAAAGATGGGGGAGAGTATCCTCACAGCAAGTGGCAGATGTACTTTTGAAAGTAATCGGCAATAAAACTAATTTGGAATCCCTAAATTTTCATGACATAACTCCATCTTTCAAGCTTTACGATTAGTTCTCTACCTTGTACGCAGTTGTTCATGTTTTGGTCAAAATGTTCTCGTTCCCAACTGGCCGCTCCCTCGAAGGATTCACTTGGTTTGCTCTTCTTCTCTATATAAATGTCATCCAAAGTTTGAGAATACCTTTGTAGACGGAGATTCATGGTCTGACAGAAGAAAACATGGAGGTAAGTTGGGATACCTGATCTCAATTCCTAACTCGTTCCAAACTGGGGATCCTTATTTATCTAAGTTTTACTAGAATCTTGTAGTTATCCAAGTTCCATTGCAAGGCAGCGGGAGTTATCCCAACATATTCGTGCATTCGGTTAGGTTCCATGAGATAACGACCGAATCTAGAAGGACCAAGTCAACAGGCTAGTGGAGTACTACGAGAGGAAAACTCCACTTACGGCCAAGCAAGGCGATCAACTGGTGAGCCAAACACCTTGCTGAATTTATCCTTAGTAACAAATTGGGAGTGAGTATAAAATATACGCAGAATGCAAACATTGGTATCTAGCACGAGGAAAGAGGTACTCTTATAGATGGGCTAATTATGGTGGGTAGGTGGTGGCTTTAAGGAGCCCAATTAACGTTATGGCGCCCTGTTTTGATGCCACTAACTCTTGAGGCCGTAGCAGTTATGGGAAAAGACAAGAGAACAGAATCTATCTCATAACATTTTGGAAGGACAACAGCATCCACACCCTACAATCAAAGATCTTACTTAGATCTCCAAATACTTATTTATCTAGTGATTGGACCCTTCCTCTTGTCAGAACTGGGTAATAGCAAAGAAAAAGCCTCATGATTTCTTCCGCCTTTTCATAACTTCGATAGTGTGAATTTCAGGATATTCGGAGCCTGGCAGCATGGTCTTAGGCTAGTGCCCTGTGCAAACTCTAAGTCAGCGGGGTCAACTGCTACGTTATTAGGAAGCAGTCTCGGATTACAGCGTTTACAGCGGAGCCCCGTCTAGTCAGTTCCTTGACTCACTCATTCCCATCTATGCTTCTATGACAAGAGAGGTAACTTTAGCGTATCGCTCAGACTATTCAGCGCATCTTTGCAATGTTTCAAAACCCTGGAAGATTTCGCCACCTTGTTGACTATGTGGCTGGATCAGAATAATCTAATTACGCTTCACCTTGGATCAGGTCTTTGCCGTGAACAGATTTTTATTATCGCAAGTACCTGCGATAGGGATTCGCGGGTTGTCCTGCCACAGAGTACGGTTGCCCTATGCGTATACAAGTGACAAGCGCACAGCAGGGAGAAAAATGCGATGCAAGTTCAGACATCTATGACAACAAGGATTCAAACACAGAGCAATGAGATTGTGAGGCTGACGTTCTATCTCCTCAACCATCGCGTCGTCGTAAAGATAAAGTCGTAATGCCGCAAGATATCGTTTATCCTCTTCTCTAGCCTGTCTGGAAAGCACACCGCAAAATTCCTTTTCAAGTACGTCTTAATTTTTTTAATACCTAGAGGTCCCGTGCTAATTCGTTTATGTTGTAACTATGGCCATAGGGTACTCTTGCTCAGCATCAGGATTCACCGAATATTACCGCAATGCGCGATATGGCGTATTTCATATGAAGGTACTGGGGGAGAAGATGTCGTGTTATACTGCAGAGCCGCAGTAAAACGTACACACTTGAAGGGTGGTATCTGTGCATTTACCTTTGAGGTTGGGATGCTGAGATTTGGAGAGGGGTCATCCCGGTCCCACGGTCGTCTTTAAATGGATGTCCACAGAGTGCTCTAGGGATAAAACACGAAATAAGCAAAGCTGATTAGCAGAAAGTCTTTCACGGACTCATGAATGCACCGACCCGCTTTCGATATGAAAACGACACTCTCCAAGAGAATAGTACATGTCCAAACGAAATGATACTTCCACATCTCTACAAGATATATACCAACTTTTTCTTGAGCATGAATTCTGTCTAACCAATCTAAACGTGAGGCTGCTCATTTGATTTTATCCACGGTAATTTCCAATTCAATATTCTCAAGCAGCTACGGCGATATAACCTCCATGCGGGGTTTCGAATCGTAGCTTTCCTCACAGGCTGCAAAGCACGACTGTACTAGCAGTTTCTAGACCTTCTCAGGAGACACCTAGGATCGCCTCGGAATTTTTTAAGAAAGGATAAGCTACCAGGTTCCTTGTCCAGAATGTTAGTAAGCCTCACAGAATCACTGGAATTTTCGTTGATTTAACAGTGGTTTCACCAAGATCACTTCCTGGTTACCCTTGTCCTTGCATAGATATCAGCATTTATACTTATAAGAGATATTGGGGGTCTGCTAAGGTTGTCCTTGGTCCATCATGTTGGCAATGTCATTTTGCTGTATTTTTCGTTGTATGAGATTCTAAAGGCAATTTATGACCCCCTTTCGTCTCTCGTTCAGATGAGACATTCGCGAGCACCGGTGAGTTTGATTTTGCTAACCTAACCAAGCCTCCTCCAGTCAATCCAGTTGAAGTCTCGGAGAGGGTGCAAAATCTTTTCAGCAAAATTGCGTTCCAGACTCCGAATGTTATTTTGTAGTTCACCTTTTTACAGCTTCAAAAGATTCACCATTTCTGCTGAGTAGAAAAGATTGATCGTTTTCCTAGGGTTCCTCCTTCTTCATAATCACTCAATCCATCAGGATCCTGGGATTTTGACGTTGCTGGGATTAAAGGAGCTTGACCTTACCCATATGGATGTTACGCAACTGGATGCGGCAAGAGGTCTCCTAAGATTCTCGTCATACGAGGTAATTTTGAGTTACGTCTTCCCAGATATCGTTGATCTTAGGAACACACGAACTGAAAAAAATTCAGGAGAACTGGTCCTTGCGTGCCGTGCGGTATGATGTGGTTGTGATTTTCGATCCTAGCTAGGACGGATTATCTACGGTGCCAAAGTTCCAGTCTCCTATTTTTTCTTATCGTTTCACCAGAGAGATTCGATCTATCTCGTCTTGGCTTCATTGGTGTGGAGCACAAGATCCCGCGCCAATTGCCACCTGCTTGATCTGGATGAGGGCAGTTTGTACGTCTCGGGTCGTTCTTCCTATGATATCGATATCCTCAGCACAGGCTAGTAGTTGGGTAGACTTAAAAAGGATTGTACCCCTTGTATTTACCTGAGCATCACGGATCACTTTCTCGAGGGCCAGGTTAAAGAGGACGCATGATAGGGCATCCCCTTGTCGTAGACAATTTATGATGTCGAATGGTTTCGAGAGTGATCCTGCTGCTTCTATCTGGCCTCACGTATTGGTCAAGCCTAGTCAGTCTTATCAATTCCGTCGGCATACCGAATTCTCTCATGGCCGTGTAAATTCTTGCCCTGGCTATACTGTCGTAGGCATCCATCGCTTGCCGCAGAGAGAAAATCTTATCTGTTGGTGATTTGCCTGGAGTTAAGCCTCTTTGGTATGGGCCAATAATGTTCTGGGCGTATGGGACTATCCGGTCTAACAAGATAGCGGAGAATATCTTATAGATGGTACTCAGCAACGTGATACCTCTATAATTGCTACACTGTGTGCTATCCCCTTTTCTTGTATAGGACAGATAATGCAGCATTGCCAGTCGTCCGGCATTGATTCGCTGTCCATTACCTTGAGCATTAGTTGACGAACCGCTTGGTGTAGCTGGTCGCCTCTATATTTGGATTGCACCGACTGTTTGTTCTGTATTTGGTGGTGCAGTTGTCCGTTGTCTCTAGTTGGCGGGACCTTCAACTCGAAGATATTTTGGCTGTTGAGCAGTTCATCAAAATATTCAACCCATCGTTCCAATATGCCCATTCTGCCGGAAATCAGATTTCCCTTTTTGTCTCGGCAGGATGAGCATCGACGTGTATAAGGCTTCATCCTGCTGACTTGTTGGTAAAACTCCCGCGCCTGGTGCCGTTGCTCCCTATACTTTTTGAGTTCACAGACTTGTTGGTTCTTCCAGGCTTCCTTTTTCCGTCAACAACATTACTCGGTATGCGCGTTCTTCCGTTCCGTTGCTAGCTTACATTCTTCGTCGAACTAGCCATTCCGACTTTTCTTGCGAGTGGGGTAAAGTATGTTTGTGGCAAAGATAACACTCTTCAGCTGGTTGTGAAGATCATTTCCATCTCCCGGACATCTGTTAGCTGCTGTCACTGCGGCATTTCCCTGTTATAGGTGTTACAGAGGGCTGATTATCAAAAGGGATTGTAGGTGATGTTGTAATTCGAGCTGGGGGCACTATGCGAACGAGATAGTGATTCGAGTCGGTTATGCCCCCCCCCCCCCCATATTTTCTTACATTGATCAAGGCTGAGAGGTGGCGGCATTCAATCAGCACGTGGTCAATTTGGTTGGACGGGACCACTTCTGGAGAGGCCCACGTATGTTTGTGGACCGGTTTCCGTGCAAACCAGGCACTTCCAAAAATCATTTCGTGCGATACTAATTTAATAATCCGCAGTCTGTTATCATTGGTACCCTTATGTAAGCTATGCGAGCCGACGTGTCGTCTGAATGAGGGCTCTGTCTTGATTGTTGAAATCCCCAAGTATGATTTTGATATCATACTTGGGCCAGACTTCGAGGGTCCCTTCAACTGCCTCGTAGTAGGTATCCTTCTCCGACTCTGCAGTCACCTCTGTAGAGGCGGAACGTTTATGAGGCTTATTTTCTAAATTTGTCTTGGAAGGGCAAAGTGCATTGCCTTTCGCTTATATTTTTAAAACCGATAATAGCGGGTTTCATTTTTTGGCTGACTAAGAAACCTACTCCGACCACATGGTTTACCTGATGGGCGCTATAATATATGATGTAGTGGCTCTTCCCCAGGAAACCTATTACATCAGCCCTATATTGGGATAGGGTATCGGCTAGCTGGGGGGGGGGGGACGGGGGGGAGTTCGTCGTAACATCGGTTTCCGTGTAGGATTGTCAGCCCTACCCAACACCCAACCTGGAGGACCAGTTGCTACAAACTCCCGCTGATCACCACGTGGAGGTTGAGATAAGGTTCGGTAGTAGAGTTATTGGTGTTAGTCCAGCAGGCGTTTCCCAGGTTTTATGTTCCATCGTGGGTACCAATCTATGTTTCGTCCTGGGATAGTATAGGTTTTCCTTTGACCACCAATTTATGGCAATGCTAATGAGCGTGAGTTTTTTAACTATTGGTGGAAATTGGTGGAACATTTCAAAAACATATCAATAACACTTGCTTTCCAGTTGTTGGCTGCAAATGAAGACTTAGTTCATGCTAGCAAACCTTTTTTTGCTACCGTTTAAAATTGATGGGCCCAGATAAAGGAAGGAGGAGGGTTTCAGGCAGTGTAATTTGTACTATCCTCATTAAAATAAAAAATAAAATTAGTGAAAGAGATTAATAAAGTTTAATTAAGAGAGTTACTCCACTACCTTAGATCCTACCTGACCTTCCTTGGTGACAAATCCCGCGACAGGCCGACCAAGGAAACGCATAAAATGTCTTTCATCAAGTTGAATAAAAAGCCTTGGAACAATGGCGACGATAAAATAATGGCCCCGGTGCTGTCTTGAAATGGGTAAGGGTTCTTGACGCATGGGCGACATTTGCCGCGAACGTCGTAAAAATGACTTCTCAATTTTAATAATATAGCGTTAAGTTTGTCATATCTGAGGGTTTCTGTGACGGCATTAAAGAATTCGAGTGATTTAATGACCGGCTAATGAAGCTCACCATCACAAATATCGGTTGATAGTACTATTCACTTTTCCACCATATACGGGCCACAGGCAGGTTTGTCTGGTACTGAGAAAGCTGGCTTTCCATCCGTAATTTAGCGTTCATAACCACCTTAACCTTTTTGAACCCTGGGCGTGGAGTGGATGGTTATCTCTTAGCTCCCAGTTTCTTGCTAGTTTCCCAGAGAATCTCAATTACTGAACTTCTTCATCACAGCAAAGTAGGTGATCACTAAAACCCGGCAAGTGCTGTCATCTCCAAAGTCTCATTGTTCTCCATGCATTGCATTAAGGCTCCATGACGGCATTGGAGGAGTTCTTGGGCTAGAAGAGCATTTATTAGGAGCTGATGTGAACCTAACAGAGGCTCAATTGAAATGATTGTGTGTCAATGTGAAGCAAAAAATTGGAAGCACATCTATAGGCATACATTTTGCATTCTGAGCAAGCAGTCAGTTTGTGCAGCCCCCTCCCCCCCTCACTTCTTGTCATCAATAACCGCTATTCCCGAATGATTTGTACAAAAGGAAATATTTTTATTTTATCATCACAACACGATGTGCTCAATTATATGCAGTTCATTGATTCTCGTGAAAATCATTCGCTCCATTGCTCCTTTTTCAATGAACTCACAACTTTTTGCAATGGACGTTCAGCGGAGCTGATATATTTATAGTAACACTTTTAGCAATATGAATGCATATAGAGCAATATTCCGCGTTTCAGGAGCTCCTGCCATTATCGAATTTAGAGAATAATAAATCGACAATTGCATCCGCCAATATAGTCAGCCTGACAGGCTTTTGAGCCACCTACGAAAGTTTGATTGCATCATCCCTTTCCGCCGTTTTTAATATAAATTTCACATAACTCAATTTCTGTTTAGAGTAGGGAAAGTATCCTGGCTAATAGCGAGTTAGTCCTATCACTCATTCTGGAACATATGGATCATTTTGCATGGTTGACTGAGCATGTAACCGTGGATGGCACGCTGAATTGAAAGTTCTATGTTTCGCGTAGCTGGACGTGTTCACATGTGAAGATCGAAGCAGATTGGGCATGCATCAAGTGCATAATTCCATATATTGTGTGCATGATGGGAATAATAAACACAATTATTGGTGGAAGGTGGCATTTACTTTGGCTGGTTTTGATTAAATCGAGCGGAGGACTCTAATTTTCCACCGCAGCAACATACGAGCTCTATTTTGTGTTTCGAATTAAGTCCCTTCCTAGCTAAAAGCCTTTTGCTGTTGGTCGACCTCAGAATCTTCTCAAAGCAATTCCGCATTCAACCGCATACCACACTGTATTACACTAATTACACTGCGGCACTAAAAATTAGCTTAATTCAACCACAAAGCCCTAAGATAAACCACCAGATAAACAAGCATCCCAGTGAAAATCTACCTCCAGAAAAACATATTCCTATGCATGTGGTCTTCCTTCCTCCGTTGCCAACCATATGCGGTATCATTATGAAGTTCTGAAAGTATATTTGAACGCAAAGCTCACCGCCAGGCACTTGCTGCACTCTAGGCTTCAAAATAAAACACCGAAACCTCAGCAGTTTTTCACAGCTCCAAATTAACATTTTCCACATACGAGTGAAATGCATATATCATACATAATTCCTAATTCTGCACACAGTGAAATCCACGTAGAAACTTCTATAATTTATACGTTCATCCAGAGATGGTATCATGCCTGTATCCGCAGAATTCCTGATTAAATTTTCACATAAAAGGTTTCTCAGGGTTGGAGGACTGCAGTTTATGATGATATTCTGTGAAGTTCATTAAACAGGAGAATGCAGTGAAGTGTGGTATTCGGCAGAAGGAAGGGAACCACATCTGGAGGATTCTTGCCAGGAGATTTTCTGGTTAACGAGCAGCCGTTCTTCCATTGATTTCGCAGTGATTCCATTGAAACGATTGAGTTGGGAGGATATCCTGTTAATGAATTCTCAACCGAATTCCACTTCCAAGGATATTGTAAGAAATTTAACGTTGAAGCACTCAATGAACCAGTACTTCAACCCAACACTAATTTTTCATAGGACGTTTCAAGGATTATTTATAGGAGCATTCCAGCAACACTTAATGAAGCACCTCTCTACCAGCTTGTTCTGTCTACTTAAGAAAGTCCTTTGTATAAATAACACATCCGTTTCCTTGTGAATGGCATCCACTTAGATTTTAAGATGTCTAATCGAATTACAAACCACTCCGTTCGAAAGGATGCTTTCAGTTGTTTGCACATTCATCCATTCATTTTTCAAGCTCCTCTCTGCAGCCTCAGTGGAGGAACCTGTGAAAGGATTAGACCGACAACAGAGAGAATTATAGTAGCAGGTGAAAATTTGTCAAAAGATAACCAAAGTACAACAAACAACTCACTTCACTGAGCGTCGTACTTGGTGGTTTAGTGTCGTAGGAATAATTGTCCTTCATGGTATGGAGGTGAGTCCAGGGAAAATTCAACTTTTGAACACACATTTATTTAGGTCGGTTAGGTTTAGGGGGTCTCTGTTGCTCATGGTGACGGCATCCTGTGATAATGTATGTGGCTGAGATGTACCTGAATTTATGATGTCAGCATAATAGAGGCTCCATGTTAGGATTTCTCTGTGACATACAGAGTGGGTTTCAAGGTGCTGTCGAATTTTCCTTGAAATATACATTTTATGGTATATAGCTTGGTAGGGTAAGTAGGTATCAGTGGCCGTTCCGAGGAGCCCAATTAACGGTTTGGTGCGCCGTTTTGATGCCACAAACTCCAGGGAGGCAGAGTCCAGCCGGCTCGGATCTTCCGAGCCAGCCCGTAGCATTCACGAAGGAAAGCAGCTCTCCTACCCTACAGCTACAAATTTCTCTGAAATCTCCAAAGAATGGTTTGCCCAGTGTCCGCAGCCTGACTCTAGCCAGAGCTGGGCAATCGCAGAGAAAGTGCATGAGGGTTTCCCTTTCTTCTCCGCAGCTTTGGCAATGCGAGTTGTAGGGTATGCCGAGCCTAGCGTCATGGTCCCCTATGGGCAAGTGCCCCGTGCAGACCGCCGTAATCTTGAATGCATTTGCACGTGTCTGGTACAGGAGCTCTCGTGATCGGGCTACGTTATAAGCCGGCCAAATTCTTCTTGACTTGGCACAGCTTGTAAGCCTTCCCCATTTCAGGCCCGCGGCTGCTAGGTAGTGCGAGTAGACTCGGCCCCCTACAGCCGACAGCGGAACACCGACTGTATTCGCCGAGGGACTGCCAAGAGCAGAGCCTTGCCTGGCCAATCCGTCAGCCCGCTCATTCCACTCTATGTTCCCATGCCCGGTAACCCAGAGGAGAGGAGGAGAGTGATTTTGAGCGTGCCATCTAGACGGTTAAGCGCGTCTCTGCACTGCTCCACCAATCGGGAAGATGTCGTCGTTGAGTACAAGGCCTTGCTGGCCGCTTGGCTGTCGGTCAGAATCGCTATGTTACGTTTGGGCCTCGAATCACGCTCCAGCCATCGACAGATTTCCAATATCGCCAGTACTTCCGCCTGGAATACACTGGCGAAACCTGGGAGACCATACGACTTGGATACACTGTGTGTATTCGAGAAAACCCCCACGCCGACTCCATAAGCCATCTTTGATCCGTCCGTAAAGAATACTGTGTCATAGTCTTGCAACACGCCGCCGGTCTTCTACTTTGTCCTGGTTGGAAGGTCCACAGCAAAGTTTCTCGTGAAGTTCAGCTTGCGTGTGACATAGTCCGTGGGGGATGCCCAGATTTCCCGAGGCATTTCATCTAGGATGTTGCTGTGGCCGTAGGACTTCGCTGTCCAGCATCCGGACTCATGTAGTCTGACGGCACTGCACGCTGCAACATATTTAATGTTGAGGTCTAGGGAGAGGAGATGCAGGAGTACATTAAGAGCATCTGCCGGGCAGGACTGCAGAGCCCCAGTAGCACCCACACACGCGGTTCTTTGAATCCTATTAAGCTTCGTTCTATTGTATTTCGGGCGGAGACCCCATTTCTTTGCAAAGGTTCTCTTACAGGCATAGAAGGCTATACAATTTAGCATAGGATCCAGGATTACACCCAGATACTTGGCATTAGAGGAAAGAAGCAATCTTTGTTCATTCAGCCGTGGTAGATGGAATTCAGGTATCCTTGTCTTGGTGGTGAATAGCATCAGTTGCGTTTTGGTTAGGTTTATGCTGAGTCCGCATCTTGCGGCCCACAGGCACACCTTTCGCAACGCTCATAATGGATAGAAACATCCCTGATACTAATATCACCAAGTCGTCGGTATACGCCACCACCTTCATCCCGCTGCTGTCCCATGTACGTAAAATTTTGTCCATTACTATTAACCAGAGCACCGGGGAGACGGCGCCACCCTGGGGCGTGCCTCTGTTCGCAGCTCTGGTCAAGTGGTTACCTCGCAGATCCGACTGGATTATCCTGATACTCAGCATGAATATAATCCAATGCGTGAGATACCCCTCTAATCCCATACCGATCAAGGCTTCCTTGATGGCGTTGCTACTGACGTTGTTAAAAGCTCGCTCTATATCCAAGAAGGCAGCAAGGGTATACTGCTTGTACTACAGCGACCCCTCAACCGTGCCAATTACCTCGTGGAGGGCGCTTTCTGTGGATTTTCCTTTGAGGTAAGCATGCTGGGACTTAGAGAAAGGCGTTCTCTCCATAATCATCCTTAAGTGAAGGTCCAGGACGCGTTCTAGGGTCTTCAGCACGAAAGAGGTCAGGCTGATTGGTCGAAAGTCCTTCGCGGACTCATGACCGCGCCTGCCCGCTTTCGGTATGAAAACCACTTGTGCGCGCCTCCAGGACTTCGGTACGTATCCTGAAGAGATGCAGCTCTGGTAAATCTCAAAAAGCCACGGCACAACCCTTTCCTGTAGCTTCTGTAGCATGACTGGTATTATGCCATCTGGGCCTGGAGACTTGTATGCGAAGAAGCTGTTTATACCCCAGCCGATCCTATCCTCGGTAATTACCGATTTGATAGTTTCGCACAGCTGGAGTTGCCGCAAACCCTCCAAGCAAGGCTCTGACTCACCGTCTTCCTCGCTGGAGGGAAAGTGTGTTTGAACCAGCAGCTCCAAAGTCACTAGAAGATTCCGTCCAGGAGCCTTCCGACTTTTAAGAAAAGGATGGGCTCTTATGTTCCTTGGACAGAATCTTACTGAGCCTCGCGGATTCACTTGTGCTTTCGATGTTCTCACAATAGTCCAACCTTCAGGCAGGAATGTACTTCTTCAGGCAGTCCTTGTACGGCTGCCAGTATTTTTGCCTGTAGCAGATGTTGAAGATTTCTCTGGTCAGCTTCCTAAGGCTAGAGGGATCTTCATTCCACCACGGTGGCAGGGTCTTTTTGCTCTACTTAGTAGGGTACGAGACCTTAAAGGCGGTATCGGATGCCTTCTCCAGAGCCCTGACCTTTGACTCCAGTTCGTCTGTCGTGCCAATCTTACCAATTTGCGCACCGGAGAGTTTGTTCTTAATTACCTGACCAAACTTTCTCCAGTCGATCCTCCTGCTGTCTCTAAAGGGCTTGGAGACCTCTGCGGCGAGATCCAGAGTGAAGAGTATCCAACTGTGGTCGGAGAAGGATCCCTGATCAGACACTCTCCAGTCCTCCATCCTAAGAATCCCATTGTCGGTTATTAGGGTGATATCAAGGTCCTCCTCCCAAATGGAAGGTTGGTGTACTGCCCCTGTTACACACCGATAGATTTGAAGTTATAATAAAATCGAAGAATGACTCACCTCTTTTGTTGATTTCGGAGCTGCCCCAAAGTGTATGCCTTGCATTAGCGTCGCAGTCTATCAGTAGGTTGGCTTTCTTTATTGCTATAGTGTTCGTCAGATGTTGTAGTTCTTCTGGCGGAGCCGATCGGTTGTGAGCCATGTAAGCCGAGAAAATATACACGTCCTCTAAGAGGAAGACAAGCAGATTAGCCGAGGCGCACTTCGAGTGCTGCAGATTTATCTGCGTTACCCTCAGCACGATCTGCTTGCGTGGGAGGTTCGTCAGTCCCCGTCGGACCGCCGATCGTCATCTCCTCCAACAGCTCGTTGGCGGCGTCGATTGGGTCTAGGTCGTCGTCCGGTTTTGCAGAACAGAACACTTCTACCTTTGCATTCCTGACTCCGAACCGCACTTTATAGTCGGCCTTTTTCAGTGCCTCCAGGCACTCATCGTTTGTGAGGAGTAGTATAGGCTGGCTGTTTGTCTGAGGTTCCTCCTCCTTGATAACAATCCAGTCGTCCATGAGAATCCCGCGGTTGTGAGCTTGTCCTTATCCATGCGGATCTTCGGCAACCACATGCGAGCAACCGGTCTCCTGTCAATCTACTTGTAAGGCGCGCCGATCTGAGCAACAAACGAACCGAGAAAGTCCTTACAGAACTGGTCCAT
This sequence comes from Hermetia illucens, assembly GCF_905115235.1. NCBI lineage: Eukaryota > Metazoa > Arthropoda > Insecta > Diptera > Stratiomyidae > Hermetia > Hermetia illucens. The sequence goes on from NC_051852.1 coordinate 11,947,784, forward strand.
GCAAGCTATTACGTGGAACCCACGGACCACCTGGGATGAATCAAAGTGGGGGATGAGTCCCGGGTGTTTACCTCCGATGTCCAGGAGATCCTCATAGACCACGCCCGACAGGCTGGCCTCAACACTGGTCCACACCGCCAGCGCTAGTTTGCCGCTAGCAGAATTGCCATCCGCCAGCGCTACACGTAAGTGGCTCATGGCCACGTCGCTGAAGGGCTTCGCAGTACGTGGCCCGTCGGCTGGCGGTTGCTGTGCAATTTCCTTCGAATGTTCCTCGACCTCATCTCGAGATCGATTGCGTTTTAGAGCGATGGGCTTCGCCTTCTGCTCATCAGCCAGGCGAAATTCAAGGCAATGTTGTATTATCCTCAGAATCAAAGGAACCAACTACAGGACTTATCTGAAAAACCATTCCCTACTCTGTGAGACCCTAGTAGGCCAGAGAAAGATGAAGATCACATCGACGTAGCACAATGATCCATCTCAGAGCAACTGCAATGAATGCAGTTGTCCTGATGGCTAACACAGCCAAGACCGCACTTCACGAGGACAAATGTCGTGCAATGATCACACTCGATGTGAAGCACGCCTTCAATTCTGCTGGATGGCTGAAGTACCTAGTGCGTATCGTTGTGGCTTCCTAATCGATAGGCTTCTGTCCTGAGAATCAGATGAAGGAATGAAAGTATACCAAACGGCATGCGGAGCTCCACAAGGGTCCGTCCTTGGACCACTCTAGTGGATTATTATGTATAATGAAGTACTGACACTAGACCTTCCGACTGGTGTGAACCTCCACTGGTTTTGCTGTGACGGTTTGTGCATCCTTCCTTGAAGAAGTCGAGCTTTATGCAAATGAAGCAGTCTCTGACATTAAATCCTGGTTGGAGAATCCTGGTCTTCAGCTCGCAGAACTGAGAAAGTCCATGAAGGAGCACAAACAATACAATCCAAACCAGGGCTCAAGGACTAAGGGTAATGATTGATCAGGGGCTAAACTTCAGATTGGATTTGGAGAGTGCAGCAAAAAAGGCATATAACACCGAAGGGCTGATTTCAAGGATGCTACCAAATATAGGTGGCTGAAGGTCAAGCCGCCGACTCCTTATTTCGAAGTTCGATCCTACTGTACGCCGACTCAGAATGGGCAGATGCACTAAAAAACATAACAAATAAGGGAAAGATTGGGGCTGCGTATCGCATAAGTGCACTCCGCAATAACCAATGAAGCATCTTGCGTGAAAGCAGAAATGGTCCCGTTTGACATTCGACGATCGAGCATATCTTACCGGGGAATCTCCTGCTCGTCGGTGACAGTTTACATGAACTGAAACTAAAGCAGAATGGCGAGAGAAGTGGGATAAATCAGAAAAAAGCGACTGGACTCACAGAATCATGTAGGATATCCGAAAATGAATCGAGCGATCCCACGGCGAAGTAGCTTTCGACCTAACTCAATTTTTGAGCCTACAAGGAGACTATCGAGCGTATCTGTATCGATTTGGGCATGATAATTTGCCATGTTGTGGAGCATATGGTGAAACCAAAGGAATATGGACCGAAGTTGAAAAGCTAATTGCAGCCATCGCTAAGAAGTTTTGGTAGGAAAAACGTCAGTCGAAAGAATAAAGGCGAGAGAAACACGAGTGTTAAAACGAGCCCAGAATAAATTCCGATGCAGCCACACGATGTAATACCAAATGGGATTCCCGCGCGGAGAGTGGAAAGAGACAGAGGTGGTTTTAGTCGGTAAGAGTCCCACATAACCGGGTGGCAGGAGCTTTCCACCTTCCATCGGCAAAAAAGAACCCGATGATCTCCACAACCCAACTTAACAATCGCCCTCCATCGGAGAGACATGTAGTCAGACGTGTAGTCAGCTCTGATGATTGTTCTTCTATCGCAGCATTAGCCCCATTGCACGCTTTCTCCTGCGCGTCCACGACACCCGTCACCGCTGAATCATAGGCCACACCTGCAGTCTTCCCGAAATCATCTCATTCAAGCAGTCCCCTGCTGAACGTTGCCTTGCCACCTAAACAACTTCACTACTTCCGATGAAATTCTGGCCTACATCGGAAGCAAGGTCAACTCAACTCTGTCACTTCTTGCATGTGTGAAACTGATAGCTTCCTTCAAAGTGACGTATCCCCACGACGCCGATGTAATCGTCTAAAGTTCCTTTTGTCCACAAAGGGTCTTCCTCAAGTCTTGAAGAAATTGTCCGGTCGTCCGCGTGCTGCCGAACATAAATGATTTCTACAACTTGACACTGTTTTACCAAAGTGTAAGGGTTTTAAGGACGAAGCTATCAGGTTTCAAGTTGTCTACCTTAGCATTCCAACATTACGTAATTTACTGGTGACAATCAACCGGATTCACCTCCACTCTGCATTAACGTGTGACCATATATTCAACACCCTCTACACCACTTTATCTGATCTTCTTCCCTGCCATATCCCCTCCTCTCCTAAGCTCTTGCGCTCTTACCTTACCTGGTCCACCACTGAAATTCAGGGAAACATTCGTCAAGAACGCACTGCGAAGAAGAAGTTCCTGTTCTCTTGAACTTATGAGGACTTAGTTTTGTTCTTGGGTCAAATCCTAAAATATTTAGGTCCAGAAACGAATATCCGACTAGTGCTGAAGACTCACTGAAACCCAGAAGAATTAACCTTTTCTGGTCCCAAATTTACAACTCCCGCTTTGCTTCCCAGCTATGCCCTCTGTCCATTGATTTCTCTGTCTCCTCGCTTCGCCGCCGTTTTTCCTTAATCTATGTTCCCTCTCCTTCCTCCTCTCCTCTCCCCTGGACGTAGCCTGCCCCGTATCGCCTACCATTGCTTTCCTTATCCCTTTCCTCGTTGTCGGCTGCTTCCGAACCTTTTTTTACATAAAACTGGACAGCACGTCTCCCTTTCCCTATGCCTTATTTTCAACAAAAGCCTCGAAGAGAATCATTTTCCCGACTTGTAGAAAGAGACCCTCATCATCACCATTCCCAAAAATTCCAACCGTACGCTTGTCGAGAACTATCGTCCCATTTCCCTCCTCTCCTCCTGCTCCAAAATCTTGGAAGGATATATCAGCGACTGTTTGTCTGTCCACCAAATAGTGAAAGAGCAACATGGCTTTGTTAAGCGTAAGTCCACTGCTTATAACTTGCTCGACTTATGAACTTTGTCACTGAATGTCTAAATTGGCGGCAAGAAGTGCATACTTGTACACTGACTTTGCTAAAGCCTTCAACACTGTAAATCACGAGATACTTCTGTCCAAACTATCATCTCTAAGCGTTCCCATGCCACTTCTTTTATGCCTTGCCTCTCTTCAGTTCCCTCGATTGGAGTTTAATGGCGAGCATTTGGGTCCTATACGTCTAGCAGGAGGCCTCTTTTCATGAGTGCAAGAAAGTCCGTCCCATTTGACGCTCAAAAGTGTGCGCAGATGCGCCGCCGTTGGAAAGGAGATATATCTTAAATGCCTTGCGCAGGTACAGAGACTGATACTGGTGACATCTGCCTACTACTGTATCTCTCACGGAGTCAGATTAAGCCCTCAAAATTTGTAAAAACCGACTAGCATAATTTAGATGTTGAGGTCCCCTCCCCCTCCCAATGTAAAATTAGTTGTCATCGCAGACCCGTAAGAGTTATCCATAAAATAAATCCTGGAACAGAGCATCGGAGGAAAGGTAACTGACAGCGTTTTTTTTTTCTAGAGTTGTCCGCTGCTGCAAACCTACACAAAAGACTTTTCAGGTCACTCCTAGGTTGTTACACTCAGGAGAGCAATCCACAGATCATGCTCTGAAAGAAAAACGCATCTGACACGAAATGAGAAAAAAACATCCTTCAATGCATATTGAGTGAAAACAACGAAGATCTCTAAACGCAGGGTATCGAAATTTTTCAGGGTATTGAAAATCTCAATTCCAAGGTCAACTAATCCTTAATCAACGTCGCAATTCTGATACATCCTGAACTAGCTAGTTTCTTAAAATCGAGGTCCAGAACAAAGCATTAGATACAACACTCTAAAGATTAAACATGACATCACCTCCCGATGGGCGTCAATCAGAGGAAATTTGTGACACTGGTGGAAAAGGACGAGCCAAAATCCACCAGCAACCATCAGATGACCCCTCACTCATTCCTCCATTGAGACCACAGTAGGGCTCTAATCTAATCGACTTGTAAATGGCTCCACACAAAATTTCGAAACTATCTATGCCAAGGCTATAAATAAACCTATCTAATCTCGGAGGGGCATATAAAACGCTAACCCCAGATAACCTAGAAATGGAGAACAGTAATCTTCCACAGAATTGACTAGACAAAGGCGATGAGTTAAGTTTCTCGGGAAGTCTCTAAGAGCACTGAAACTGAAGGATGACGTCGTATGCTCTATTTGGCGGACAACGGCAATCATGGTAAGGTAACGAAATAAACCACAACAGGGTCCCAATAACCCGCTACAATTTATCTTTGTTTGGAATTGAGGGAGTCCTGAGTCCGCACCCGCTTGACGCCGGACCAGCTGGGAAGAAAGTTTCTTTCATTTTTGGTTTGGGTTAAACCAAGCATATTTTTTTAAAAGCGACGAAACCGGAAAGGAAGAGAGGAGGAGAGGAGGAGAGGAGGAGAGGAGGAGAAGAGGAGAGGAGGAGAGGAGGAGAGGAGGAGAGGAGGAGAGGAGGAGAGGAGGAGAGGAGGAGAAGAGGAGAGGAGGAGAGGAGGAGAGGAGGAGAGGACGAGAGGACGAGAGGACGAGAGGACGAGAGGACGAGAGGACGAGAGGACGAGAGGACGAGAGGACGAGAGGAGGAGAGGGGGAGAGAAGGAGAGGAGGAGAGGAGGAGAGGAGGAGAGGAGGAGAGGAGGAGAGGAGGAGAGGAGGAGAGGAGGAGAGGAGGAGAGGAGGAGAGGAGGAGAGGAGGAGAGGAGGAGAGGAGGAGAGGAGGAGAGGAGGAGAGGAGGAGAGGAGGAGAGGAGGAGAGGAGGAGAAGAGGAGAGGAGGAGAGGAGGAGAGGAGGAGAGGACGAGAGGACGAGAGGACGAGAGGACGAGAGGACGAGAGGACGAGAGGACGAGAGGACGAGAGGACGAGAGGAGGGGAGGGGGAGAGAAGGAGAGGAGGAGAGGAGGAGAGGAGGAGAGGAGGAGAGGAGGAGAGGAGGAGAGGAGGAGAGGAGGAGAGGAGGAGAGGAGGAGAGGAGGAGAGGAGGAGAGGAGGAGAGGAGGAGAGGAGGAGAGGAGGAGAGGAGGAGAGGAGGAGAGGAGGAGAGGAGGAGAGGAGGAGAGGAGGAGAGGAGGAGAGGAGGAGAGGAGGAGAGGAGGAGAGGAGGAGAGGAGGAGAGGAGGAGAGGAGGAGAGGAGGAGAGGAGGAGAGGAGGAGAGGAGGAGAGGAGGAGAGGAGGAGAGGAGGAGAGGAGGAGAGGAGGAGAGGAGGAGAGGAGGAGAGGAGGAGAGGAGGGGAGGAGGAGAGGAGGAGAGGAGGAGAGGTGGTGGCGAGGCTCCTAACAATTTCCGTTGCTTCAACTTGAGCGAGAATTTAATCGATACAAGGTTCCAAGGTTAAGCGAGGTGAGTTGGTAAAATGGTGTGGTTCTGGGAGCACTTCTCTCCCTTTTAGGGCACTGTGTTCTTGCAAGGAGCAGTGTAATTTCGGATTAGTATTTACTACATTGGCACACTAGTCTGTCTTGGAAGCTGCTATCAGACAGAATATTGACTGCCTAACTTTGATTCAGTGCGAAGAACATTTAAATGGTACAATGCTACGTTTTAGCGAAGATTTCAAAGCAGAAGATCAAGAGCCTTTTTTTGAGGACCTAAATATAGTCCAGGCGAGACATACCAATAGTGGCATTGCGATTGTGATGGGCGATCTGATTGCTTAAGAGGGCTGTGATAGGACATTCCTCGGACATCTGAGGGGGAAACATTGTTTTGGAAGCTGTAATGACAATGATGATAGATCAAAAGTGCCCTTTTCTCAGACATATTTTGGTCACGTTCCGCAGAAATGCCATAAGATCTGGTTGTCTGGTAGAACCTGGAATCTGACCAAACATTTCGAACTGAAGGCTATAATTGTCACCGGGAACGGAGAGTAATCTGATGTGTGTGTGAGTAGGCTGGTTCCTACTCTGAATGTTGTTCGGCGCCAATAGCTTTTTTATGCTGCTACATGGGAGCAACACATGGAAAGTGACACTACTGTCACTTAAAAGCTGCAAGCTATTGTTAGCACCTATCTTAAACGGGTCAATCGGTGTACTCTCGTCTGAGAAAATCTCGAATGATGACATTTACCGGTATACGGATCAGTGACCGGTTGATGTTCTATTCAAAGGACGGAAGTGGTAGTGAATAGGTCACACTTTAAGAAAACGAACGTATTGTTGCATTGCACTGTGGTTATGTTATGTAATCGAATCCTTTTTTTTCTAGAGTGACCGACGAGTAATTTGCCCTAGAATTGCATGACATAGAATAGTGAAGAAGGAATGTAGGCTTTTTGGGAAGACCTCGAGCGAGGTAAAGCGCTTTTCGTCGAACCTAGAACCATGGCACTTACTCCCGGTGGACGCGGTATTCTCAATTTAGGAGATATTGTACATGTTTATGGTAAGGACCACTTCAGTTGACTTCCTTACAGAGTCAGACCTGTCGCATACCTCAAGTTTCTAAGGATGGCACTCCCTTAAAACTTTTGCTGAAATCAATCCAGGGAGAATATCTATAATTGAAGTGCACGAAATCGAATTTAACTAAACTATCCAGATTAACGAAAGGCACCTGGTGAAAATTTACCATTTTAATTCAAAGAAACTCATTCTCTAGTTGAAGGATCAATAAGGCGTTGCGGTGTATTTAAAAGTTCCCTACTATGGGCGACATCTTTATATTGAATTGCATCCAGCATGGAGTTGGTTGTAGATGTTTTCAAAGCTCATTAGTGATACAGGTCTCATTAGTAATGTAGGTCTTCACACCAAACGACAACAGCCTTTTCAGACCTCCTTATTCTACGATATAACTGCGCTACTTTTCAAACCAGATCGGCATTACTATGGAACTGCCTCGTGGGATCACTAATAGAGACTTTCGAAGGCTGAAAGCAAACGTGTGCAGAAATCTTTTTCACCGCAAAAGTGCCTTAAGGATCTAATGTGTACTCACATGGATTCATCAAAGTCAAAGCAAACCACTTTAATGCATATGAACCTTCCATGAAGGCTTGAAAAAGTCATCCAAAAACATCTTTCCAATCACCCTCTACTTTAGTGAGCACAAACAGAAGGATAACACAGCCTCCTATTCAAATACATATATCTTCCCCAGATAGATACACTGCGACTCGACCTTGTTTGTCTACGCTACGATATACTCATCTCCCAGCTTTGATGATATACTCCCCGAATGATATACTATCGTAATTTGTGGGATTTTCAGGATAAGATTATGAAGGGAGGCAAGCGCGAACATTGAGAAAGGACCTTCAACAAGGAAGGATTAGTCGTTAATATGGTGGAACGGAGAAGTTGGTTTTAATGCTAGTGAGTAGAGTTGATTAAATTTCGCCCATAGTGGAGTTCCACCTGAACGGGATGACTCAAGGATTCTCGGTGTTGTAGCGGTATTACAACCGTGACGCTGTAAAAAGGATAAGTGAGGACGAGAATTAAAGGAATGAGATATGATACTCATCCAAATTATTGTAGTCATTGTTGTCGAGCATTGTCTTCAGCTACATAGTCGGGTACATGAAGCAACAGCCGCCGGAGATAGACGACGAAAATTGCATCTTTTCCAGAAATGGATGATAAATAAGTGAGGATGCCTGAAAAGGATGGAAAGGAAATGCTTTATTTTATGATGAAAAGTTTTCAAGTTGTTTATTTCTCTTTGAAGGAATATCGTCATTTTGAATATTATTGTCGCGTTGACAATTATTTCAGTATTTTAACGAAGCTATTTATAGTTGGAATAGTGTAATAGACTTCCATTTTCGTTGTCTCCTTAGTTCAATCTTTTGGAGATGATTGTATAAAGTTTAGGAAATCTGAGTATCTAGATATCTTCAAGTCGAATAATTTAAAGTCTGAAAATAAACAGATAAAAGACAATAGTCTGTCACCACAGATACTAAAGGAGACGCTTCATTTGGGTGGAGGAACGTGAAGGAACGATTTGTGTAAAGGACTATTTTACCGTCCCTATCGGAAAATCGGTTATCGCTTTTATAAGAAATACGGGTTTATGGGAATTGGTGCAAGCTGTGAAACTGTCTAGAAGCTCTAGACAACTAAGAGATAAGGTTGCAACCGGTACCTCTCAAGGAGGTTCCGTATATATGTGTAGGTATAGGTACCTTGTGACATAAAAACTTTCTTGAAGGGAATCTACCTTTCCTTCAGGGGCACCCTTTCGTGATTAGAGATAGGATTAACGGCAGGGGGCTTGTTGAAGCTGAATTCACAAAAATCGAAAGGCACCATTTGCGTTCGGTTCCTTATCAAGGCCAAGGACACTGAAAAGGTAGATAACTTAGTTCACAGTTGAAATGGGAACGTGTGAATCCTTAAGGACAAATTTCTTTAAGGACGGTTGTTTAGCATTTTTGCGGATTGAAGCCTGTATCCACTTGATGAACTATCGGCAGAACTCATCTTTATATGTATTTAAAAGAGCCCCGTCAGGCACTGTATCATTTGTGATGGTGAAAACAATGAGGTCAACAGCGTATTGAAGAATTTTGAAAGGTTTAGATGCGAGAGCAAAAATATTGGGGAGAGGACTGAACCTTATGGAATTCCAGCTGGATTGGCGTAAGAAGAGGATAATTGTTGGTGAACTTTTGTTTGGAATTCTCGCCCTTCTGGAAAGTTAAATATTAACTTATGTCGGTGCGGATAGAACTAAAGAATGCTGTTAATAAGATTTTGTTTTACACAAAACTTTCAAAAGGATAGGCTCTTATTTTCCTTGACAAGACACAAGAATTCAAAGACAGTTTAGAGTGTATTTTTCAGAACCCCAATTTTTGACTCTAGTTCATTTCTCGTCGCAATGTTTCTGTTGCGAGCATTAGACAGTCTGTTCTTTATTTGACAAAATTTCCTCCAGTCGATTCGCTTGGTGTCTCTGGACAGCTAAATTTAGACTTATTGTGAGATTTAGACTGAAAAATATACAACGGTGGTCTCACGAGGATATCTGATCAGACATTTTTCAGTTCTCCATTATGAAATTTTCATTGCCCGTTAGTAGGGTGATGGCATATCCATGATCTCTTCCCAACTCGGGTTAATGCACTCACGCTGTTACACGCCAATAGGGTCTTTCGCTGATTTCCGGGCAGACAAAAATATATTTCTCGAATTGGTGTCGCAAACTATGTTCAGGTTGGCCTTCTTATCGGCGGAAGGTCAACAGATTAACTAAGGTGCACCTCGAGTACTGCAGATTTATCTGCATTCTTCTTCTCTTTTCTTCAGCCTTTGTCCCGTTCACAAGCGGGGTCGGCTCGTTGTGATCGGCTTCGCCATTTGGCTCTATCGGATGCCTGATCTGGGTGCAATCTCGAGGCTTTTAAATCCCCATCCAGCGTATCAAGCCACCGTTGCTTAGGTCTGCCTTTTGGTCGTTTACCATCGACTTCGATGTTCAGACCAATCTTTGCAAGTGAATTCTCGTTTGCACGAATTGCGTGACCATACCATCGAAGACGCCTCTCTCGCAACTTTTCCACGATCGGTACAACCCCATAACGATCGCGGATATCCTCATTTCGGATGTGATCTAAAAGTGTGACGCCACTAGTCCAACGTAGCATCTTCGTCTCCATTACCGCAAGACGCCGTTCATTGTCTTTTATGGTCGGCCAACACTCAGAACCATAGAGAGCGACTGGACGGACGGCATTGCGGTAAATTTTAGATTTGAGACGTTCGTTGATACGTCGATCACAAAGGACACCAGTTGTGGAACGCCACTTCATCCAAGTTGCGTTAATGCGTGAAGCAATTTCATAACGCAGTTCTCCATTGGCTGATAGCGTTGACCCGAGGTATTTAAATCGCTCAGTTCTGGGCAGATCACTGCCGCTGACAGTGATTGTGCCTGTTTCATGGGGATCGGTCGTCAAAAATTCAGTTTTGTTTAAATTCAATCTGAGACCGTGTTGCATGAGGCGATCATTCCATTTTTGAACAAGTTGCTCGAGATCATTTTTGCTATCAGATGCTAGGAAAACATCATTTGCATAAAGCAGTGTGTAGGGCGCTGGACGTTGGATATCCCGTGTGACGGTGTCCATAACAAGGACAAAGAGGAGTGGTGAGAGGGCACTTCCTTGATGAACTCCAACAGAGACACTAAGCGGTTTTGATACACCCGCCATACTTCTAACTTTACTTTTCGGATCGTGGTAGAGCAATTGAACCCAGCGCACGAGTTCTTCTGGCACGAAGTGTTGTCGTAAAGCATACCAGATGAGTTCGTGTGGTACACGGTCAAACGCTTTCTCTAGATTTATCTGCATTATCCTCACCATTATCTGCATCCACGGAGAAATCGTTACTCTTTTTCGTTCCGTCTACTGGAAGTGGAGGCTGAACAAACAGAAGTGTTCCATATGCTATTTAAAATCGCTTTGACGGATTTTGTATTGATGTTGTTGAATGCTCCTACGTCCTATGTCCAAGAAGACAGCTGGTGACGTTTCTGATTCCGAACCACACTTTGAAGTCCACCTTCACCAGTGGCTCCAGCCACTCTCGATTTAAGTGGAGTAGAAAACGTTGGCTGTTCACCTGGGGTTCTCCTCCTTGATCACCAACGTCGTCGATAAGGATTGTAAGATGTGGAAGACGCAAAGCTTGGACGAGTTTGTCCTTAACTATGTGGATCTTCGGCAACTAGATACGAGCCATCGGTCTTCTCGGAATCTTGTTGAATGATGCAACTTTAACCTTTTTTTGCCTTACATCCGGCTCGGCGGACCAAGTTGTCAGTGGATGCTCACTTCTGAGGGATACTCCTGAATTTTCGCTAGCTTGCTTCACTAGCTCGTCTATTTCAGGAGACGGTACTTTCCTTAGAAGATAGCTTGTGCAGGAGACGATTGGAGGGTGGGATTCCTGTGGAACTAACTTCTAATTTGTATAAAAATGTTCACCTGGCTGGCTCGCCCTTTTTTAAAGCCCAAACGTCCGCTCTTCCTGTAACCAGCAAACTAAAACTGCTTCTTCAATAACTCCTGTAACCAGCTTCCTCCAAGTGCACCAGTTCTGTATGGAAAAAACCATTACAGCTTGGTTTGGCAACCAGATCGACAAAACATGCACCATCAATGCCCTTAAAGACCTAAATTGATAACCTCAGCATCATGGAACTCAAATTAATAAATCAAACACCATTGATCACGAAGCGATGGTCTTCCGCAAACATTCCACTTTGCATCATAAGCACATTGCCGACGTAATTGATATTAAATCATGTAAACAAAACTCTCAAGAGTCGGAGAAGTGATCCTAGCATGCTAAGATACAAAGCGAATTAGTTACGAAAACCACCTCCCACAGCCTGCCCTCCGGCGCAATTTCGCCTTCTGCCAGTACCACCCGTAAGTGACACCTGGCAACTATGCTGAAGGTAATTGGAGGGCGTGCATCGCTTGCTACTACTATTTCATTGTTAACTGCTCCTCTTATTTTTTTGCTCGACATCATCCTGAGATCGATTGTGCTTGAAGGTCTGTTGGTTTTCCAGGTATTTATTGTTATATTCATCGCCACTACGAGGTCCTTTTCATACCGTTCATCGACAGAGCCGGCATCCTTATTTTTCACCATCTCGCTCAGAATATAAATGACCTTCTGGGCCTTCATGGAACCTCTGCTCCTTCGCTGGCTTCCGGTGGCCGACATTAATGACAGTCCTCTTTCTTCGAGGTATCTCAAGCATGGATGGTTTCGTGTTAGCAATCAATAGTAAATATTTTGTCCCATCTGCCCGTCAGTGGATATCATGCTCCCCACTGCAACCGAAGTACACAAATATAACAATTTAACGTCCGATGTGTCGGCAAAGGTTAGGTTTTCAACGCCAAAGGGGATGTTGAGGAAGTCAAGGAAGAGACCTACTCTATAATCCGTGGCGATAAATCACTCCTTCATAGTAAAGGTGCGGCAAAGTGGGTTTTTTAATATAATAACAAAACAGTAGACCGTGGGATTGTTGAAGGGATACAGAGCTAGTTTCTCAATCTCAACGGCCTAGATTCAAATTCCAGTCGTCATTGAGGCTTGTGTTTATCTTCTGCTACTGGCATACCATTAATTTTGATGATAATGAAACTGGAGGGGAGTCTCACCAAAAATGTAGGGAAAAGCGGAGAGCAGTACCGATAAAGACACTGTGTAAATACCCTATCCAGTAACGCATGTATATGTAAGGGTGAAGTTCAAATTTTCAGCTCTACCTTCGAAGCCTTCTCTCTTCTCTCTCTTCTTCTCTCTTCCTTTTTCTCTTGCATACCTTTCCCATATGCAAGAGAAAAAGGAAGGTTCTTTCTCTTTAACTTCGTTCAGGAATTGGGGTAATTACCTGGCAGTTATGGCGTCTTCATTATTTTTTCAAAAGAGGAATATTTGAATATCATCATAGTAAAGTTTGGTTTGTCAACCCTACCTTGCGTGTTCAGGGAGAAGGGGCAGCTCCAACTCTGTTAAATAATTGCGGCTGTCAGCCCACCATAAAAAGTTACGACGGTCCAAGGGGGGATTAACAAATCAAACTTAAGCACGATGATATCAAAATATCCTCTGTTATGAATTTTTAAACAATTTTACAGAGAAAGGACCTACCACTTCACTGTGTGTGGCTATCTTCCCCGGGGTGAGGTTTAAAATTAAACCCTACCATTATATAAAAAAGGTCCCATTTGGTGGTGTTATTTGAGTCGTTTAAGAGGAGATAGCCTTGCGGCGATTTTAGCTGAGTTAAGAAAGGGAACCCTCTCCTTCTTTCTACATACGCTTTCCGTTCTCGATCCTGTTGTAGGCAGGTCTGAAAATTCAAACTTCAGCGCTTTGAAAATAATTCGACTTGAAGCATTGTAAATATTTAAGAGAGCAGGTGTGAGCGTTGCTAGTTTTCGTCTTGGTCGAAGAGAGGTCTGCTCCTCCTTTCCGTTGGAAGTGTTCCGCGAATTCCGCTTCCTCGTTGAAGGATGTTTGGTTCTACTAGGAAAAGTTTCGAATGTGCCGCAACATTAAGCCTCCGCCGCTGACGTTTATGAGAAGCCTGTCCCAATATTTACCGTCAAGATTTGTCAATACTACTGATATTTCCAATAGCTAACTCCGGTTCCTGCATAGAAAAGGTTAACCTCCTTTTGGCACACAAAGTTGAAATGTGTCCACTAATATTTCTGACAGAAGAAAACAACAAAACCGTTTATTACTGAACGGCCGAGCATCCGGTTTCGGTTTGTTGACTTCATATATTTTCCCGGAACTTTCATATGACTTTACCAGCCTCTTCCAATAGCCTTGTTGCGGTAGAGGTTACAAGAATTGGCTATGCTCTCACTTCTTTATTGCAGGCAATTTGATTAGGAAATGTTAATCAATTTTATCCGTTATCAATTTAGAATTATTGTAGAATTATTCATTCGACTTTATTTACGAAAACATGGGTTTATTTATAACTATGAACATTGCTAATTTGTTTCGTCAAAACAACAACGTCAGAAACGATTGTAGTGTCCACCTTTTTGAACCTGTGATAAAATGGTAAGGTCGTAAGTGGAAACGGAAGTATCTATTTATAATCAAGTGTTCCACGTAGGCTGTTCATTGCAGGAAATTACGTTATCTAATCTTAACCAATTAATCAGATACGTGTATTTGTACATCCAATACTTCAAATTCATTCATTCTGATTGACTTATCAAGCGAGGGTAGCGATTGAAGAGTTGTTATCAAGAATCAAAGTAGAAAGCGACTGCTAAGTACATTCACATGAATAATCTTAGGGTTCGTAAATAATCTTAATTTCGACGTACTAAGTAAAATTTTCCCAGGCGTAGACAATGGTTTACTTTGATCCCGGAAACATAATATTAACGATGATATATTGTAGCGCATCAAAATCTATCTTAGATTGGCAACTATCGCGATCGTTATCTTGATAGAGCACTCTGGAGGCTCTAAAACGTGATCATTATACATGCTCAAAATATTTCAAAAATGATAATGATAATACTCTGGTGCTTAGTGAATAATAACACCCGATTAAAAACTTTATGAATTATCTGGTTATCGTTTGTCCTAAAAGGTAATCTGCCTTCGGAAACTGAAACAAAAAAAATAGAATTGAGACTTTCTTAAGCAGTATCTGCATGACCTAAGCCTTCGTTTCTTTTCTACCAGGGGCTACCATTGTTCCTGTACGGACGTGTTGGATTCGTCCCCACTGAAAACCACCCCCGCTTACACAATATAGCCCAATTCTAAGCCTCAGCCTTTTGGGCTCTGCCTGAGTGAACCATAAAACTGCCTGGTGGGCTAACCGCAAATAACTGGGAGTTGTCCTGGAGCATTTGATCTTAGAGAGCAAGCCGGCTTCCATAATGCCAGATAACCTCCGGTGAAGCTTGGCGGCAAGAGCAAGGTCTGATTACCCTCCTTGAGCTCCACATTATCCCACACACGTTTATTAACATCTCGAACGAATGCTTTCCAACCATTAAAGTAGCTCTTCTACTGAGCTAACTCCTGGCAGGCACACTCAAGAATTTCGACAACGACCAACTTAAGCAATCAAATGAGCCTTTGAAATCTATAACGGCAACCAAATTTTGCCCCTACAATTTTGGAAGCCATGCTGCCTTTTCGAGGCCAGATGGGATTTTTCCACCCGCAGTCGCTGGACCATAATCCTCTCTAGAACGAGGGGAAGAGATATGACGCTGTGCGATTAAGGACTACCCTTATCCTTCTTTGGTCACTTTAGGAGTGGCAGTGTTGCAGAAACCAAGCAATACAAACACTGCACATGAGATAGGACGGCCAACTTAATAGCTTTGCACTAGCCACATCTTCCTAGCCAGGTGACTTCCGAGACCTGAACCTCGCTATGCTCTGCTCCTTCTCGCAACAGTACAGAGGAGGCATTTTATCCACCACAACCAACATATACTCAGAGAGGCGTGAAAGGCCGGTCAATTCCATGCTGGCAAAATGTGCGCTGGGGAAGCCTGCTGTGAGATAGAGCGGAGACTACATCGGCGCCCACAAGCAGGATGAATGGTGTTCTCTGGAAACGGGCAATTTCCAGGCCATCTGCAGGGGGATAATACATGCTCACCCAAAATTACCTTCCCAAAGGCAAATAGTGAGCGCACACGTGGCTTTTTGCCTTCCATGGGAGTTTTAAGCATCTCTGATCACATAGGTGGTTTGCTCGGAAGAACAAATCCCACAACATTGGCTACAGTGTTTCGACACGAGGAACATTCGGCAACATTCTTGCAATTGCAGTTGTGGCACTATCTGCCTTTTTGCATTCATAGTCCAGATGCTCCCTAAACTGGTCAACTATCATCCCCGGTTATTTAACAGCTTGCACAGGGATGACTATATGTCTACCAACATCTACTTTTATTGCTTCCGTTTTCTCATCCGTCAAGTCCAATCCGGCCTTTTCTACTCAGGTTTTTATAGTTTGAATTTCAAAGCAGTTTCTTCACTAACACGGAGGCAATTTAGATGAGGCGTTCCACTTTTACTTTTGAAATAATCTTTATATATCACGAAGGACACTTACAAGATACCTGGTATTCGGGCGGTCCGTCACCATTCGCCGTTTCAGAATAACTACGCTAACGTTCTGAGCGGTCCTCGGTAGCCGTCGCGTGGCAATCCCCGTTTTCTGATGGTAGAGGAAGAATGAAAGGTGGGCCATACTCCACTCGAAGGGCACATCGAGGGATGCCCGATGACGGCGATAGCACCGCTGAAGGAGGGAGTGTCCGAAATTTCGACATGTGGTGCGGCAGTAGACACCACAGTATTTCTCTGCCAGTGATGACGTCAGGATAACAACAGCGGTTTGATAGCGTTCAGCAAAACTTACGCATATGGGGGATCTTCTCGGTTTTATCGTTGGCTGTTTCTCATCCTGGAAGGTTAGCTGCTGCTGTTGTTGAGGCCCTGTGTCATCGGTGGGAATGCTCATCGTTCATCATTTGGCTTCTCATTAAGCATGTAGGCTTCTAGCGCTCGATAGGAATGTCTGGCGTGAATGTTGACGAGGAAAGTCTACTCGACTAATGAATGAAAAAGGACCAACATACGGTATTTGCATCGCATCTTTAACGGGATTCTGTCTAACGAAGACATGCTTCGTAGAGGCAAGGTCGTTGAAGACGAATGCTTTGTGTTCATTATGCCGTCGCTCGGTGGTCGGTCTGACCTACTGGAAATGCTGACGCAACTCGGTGATGAACGGAGCCGGATCCTGGCTGTTGATATTTCGCAACGGAAGCCGTTTTTCGGGAAGCCGTAGAGGTTGGCCGAAAGCAAGGTCTATAGCAGACGCTTCTAAATCCTCGCACCACGTTGCGCGACTGCCAAGAAGAACCGTTGGTAATACCTGCACCAGCCCGTTATAGAATGCCTGTCAAACGCTATCAGCTTCTTGGCCTGAAATCGGGAACGCTTCGGGCCAGCGGAGGAATCTATCTACACAGGTGAGACAACACCGTTTACCCTCTGAGCATAGCATAACGATTATGTCGTGAGAAGCTACCCACAGATGTCCGCATTTATCTCCAGACTTTCGAAAGTCGGCACTGGATACATACTGGCACATAAGCGCGTGTGTCGACTCGGATGGATGGCCAGATGAAGCGAGCGGCGTGGTAGATATATATATATATATATATATATTGAGATTAGATAATCTATGAACAGAGTTCGAACGCCGCTGGAGGACTATATGGTCGAGTAGCCTCTATGGAAATATCGCAATATACCTGAGCATCCACGCCTGGAATGTCTACTTTCTTTAACTGGAGTCAAGATGGAGAAGCGAGTAGTACTTCAGCTCTTCGTCATATCGTTATGTTCGTGATATTGCTGCACAATCGAGTGATGTTGACATTTCCTCGAAGCGGGAGAACGCATCGGCAACGATATTGTCCTTTCCAGGGACATGCTGAAGTCGCGTTTCTCGAGCGTATGTCTAAACTGTTTGACGGCCAAGTCGATAGCCAACACCTTTCCGTCTAAGATACTATAGCAAGTCTGTGCGGGGCTACACCTTTTTGAAAAGAACGCTAACGGCTCCCATAATCCCAATTCAACTTGCTGTTGAAGGGCCTCGGTCGGGGCTGAAATCAGATGCGTTGGTGAGCAGCGCGGTCATCTTTTGCCTTCTAAAAAACCGTTTTAGTTTCGGGAGACCAAGGAAGTTCGGCCTCTTTCCTTAGCTGCTTCCGACAAGAGGACTTGCATGTGTTTTAGCACAGTCCAGCAGCTGTAAAAGTAGATGATCCCAAGAAAATGACGTAATTCCTTGGCGGCGTTCTACTTCGGATAACTACGGATGGCTTCGACCTTCTTGCGTGATGTGCGAACACCGTCAGCGTTATCCAGATGACCAAGAAGGAGACCTCCAGATACACCGAAAACACATTTTGCCATATTGATGTCGATCTCGTAGTCGTTGAGACGTTGAAACAGGATGCCCAGGTGCTACAGGTTTTCACCTGTTTTTCTATGGATGGGACGAGGACGTCGTCAACATACACATGGCAAAAGTCTAGACTTCTGCGCTGCATTGCGCAATCCGCAAGTCATGAAAGTCGATGACCCAAGCAGGCCATATGGTGTCCTGATGGGTGTTTTCGAAATGTCCTCCTCTGCCACTAACATCTGGTTTAACCGTCGCACCAAATCGATTTTAGGGAAGATCTTCTTGGCATGGAGCGTCTGCTTGAAGTCAGCTATGCGTCGTACCGGCTAGGGATCGGGAATAGTGCGCACGTTAAGCGTTTGATAATCCCCGCACAGTCTCAACTGCCTTTGGGAACCATATTATGCAGAGCTGCCCAGCTACTGGACGGTGGATGCATCGTGCCTGGTTACACCATCTTTCCGGACTGCTTGCGGGCAGCAATGAAACGATCGGCGCGAGACGTTGATAGCAATAGCTGGTCCTGGGGTAGTTTCGATAGGCTGTTTCGTTGCTTGTTTAATCATCGAAAAACGGCTGTCGGGGCGAGTAATCTCGGTAAATTCAACTAACAGCCGGTGGTAAGACAATTCAGCCAAGGTAATCCCTTAACCCTCGACACGTTCAAGAAATGTTGAATTCGTCTCTCCATTGACGAGGTGGCTCTTCCAAATCCACCAATAAGCCGTAATGCCGTAAATCTGCCTCCATAATTGGCCTCATAATGTCAGCCACTACAAAGCACCAAAGGAACTAGCCACAAAGTCCAAGCTCAAAGCAAAGCTCAATTGTACCATACCATACAGAGCTGTTTGCTGCCGCGAGTTCTTAGGTGGCATTTTTATATCCTGACCCATGTTTGGTGTGGAATGATGCAAATGTCGGCAACTGTATCGAACAAAGAAGTGTAGCTTCCTCTCCTTATCGGTAATGAATAAGCGGTTGGGTGGATTGACAAAGTCGGACGCCGCACTTATTTCCCAACCCTCAACAGCACAGAGAAAACAGAACCGATTTTGTAAGGTATGAATCAAGTAGTACCTGCCCGATCTCAACGTGCTCCGATCAAAGTCTCTCACTTGCCTCTTCAATTTATTTTCCTGTGATTTAGTTCAAGTTCTCCCCCCACCCCCTGCCCTTTAAGTCTGCTGACTTCTGCAGTACTGCCGTACCTCTAGAATGTAATTTTGCGACACATCCACTGTATATACCCCAACCAATCCGTCCGCAGTTCCTGTCAGATGCTAGTAAGG
Source organism: Hermetia illucens (assembly GCF_905115235.1). Lineage (NCBI taxonomy): Eukaryota > Metazoa > Arthropoda > Insecta > Diptera > Stratiomyidae > Hermetia > Hermetia illucens. The sequence goes on from NC_051852.1 coordinate 11,966,790, forward strand.
CTCCAAGAAAAATGCTTTTACTGCAGTTCATTAGCTTTGGACAGCTTCTCCATATTCACACTCCACCCAAAAGCGTGCCAAATTCACGTCCCAGCTTTTCCAGTTTTTGTCTCAAATCCCCTACAAAACTTCGCGGAACACGAATAAGGGACCTTACAACAAAACACTTTTCATGCACGAATAACTTTTCTGATTTTTCTTTTAACCTGAGCACTTTCACCTTAAGCTTATATTTGCCCCCGGCTGCGTCGCTTGACCTCTTGTACAGATCACATTCGGAAGTAAAAGGGGTTGATATTGTCAGCCCGCATTTATTATATGAACTGAAGTAGGAACAAATTTTAATGAAAAATAAAGATTAAATTGTTTATATCGCTGAAATATTCCTACACGAAAGGATGCTCACATAGATGAAATTTTCCAAGCCAACCCTCACGTGATGTCTCAAGCAGTCCGCCCAAGTTGTGAGTCATTGCGAAACAGGAGACAAAAACTCATTTTTATTGAAAACTGAATTCATGTAAGCCAGAAAGGCGTTGATAAAAGCCAATACTTCGGTTATGAAATATTTTAGGCTCATAAATATTCTAGGCTTGATCAGATGAATAGAAAATCAATATGAAAGTGGAAAATAACGGAAAAAGCAATACCGATTCATGGAAATCCATATTGCATATAGTCACTCGATATGATAGGTGGCCAAATTATCTGACCTTAGGTCTTCTTCTCGCTGCTAAACATTACAAAATCGTTAACTCTCATTCTCTTATCTTAACACGCTTTCACCTCAAACATGGTCATAATCTAGGGTATTCCCTTAAAAATCGTAGGTCAATTATCGATTTCCCCTTGTCAAAACATCTTATCAAAAGAATTAACACTCTCATGTCGTCTATATTCATTGTTATCTCTGATAAGATTGCGCCAACCCACGATATCACCTTATTTTTAAATCAATGCAAAATATTGCGAAAACCATTACACAAAAGATTTTATAATTGTTGAAATCAGTTGGAGTTAGGTCTTAGCAACGACATGAGTATTTGGCTGATTTTCAGTCTGTTCTGTGTGGCTGCTAACTGCGCCACTGCAGGATTAGCTGTAAGTAATCAGTTTCACTAGTACCAATTAAGTAATCGACCCTTATCTGTTAAAAACGTACGTGAAAAGTGATTACGTGGAAACCGATTTGAAGCTCATTAAATCTAAGATTGATCTGGCTTTCTTTTGCAGAATGACACGAAAATTGTTCCTTCGAGGCTTCGACCTCTGTACACCTCAAGGATATCCAATGGAATAGCAGCCACTGCAGATCAGTTTCCTTTCTACGTTTACATGATGTCGCAGGGGGTAGGGCAATCATCATCATGTGGTGGGTCGGTGATCTCACCACTATGGGTCCTGACGGCAGCTCACTGCACCTATAACTATCTATCGGTGGATATGTACTTTGGATCGACTGACGTCTATGAGATGACTGAAATTATAACTTCAACCTACTGGCATGAACACGAGCAGTACAACCCAAGCAACTACAACAACGATATCTCGGTTATTCAACTGCCTCAACCCCTGGCATATACACCCTCAATTCAACCAATATCCTTGCTCACCTCTTCGGAAGCCGAAAACAGTTTCGACGGGCAAGCAGCAATCGTCATGGGATTTGGATACATGTCCGACTCAGACCCAACTGAATCCCCAGACTTATTGTACACTAACGTGATAGTAATCGCGAACTCCTTGTGTACAAGTTACTATGGATCGAGTATTGTATCTGCAGGAACAATGTGCGCGAAAGGAGCATCTTCGAGTACCCAGAGTATTTGCAGCGGAGATTCAGGTGGTCCAATGGTCATCTCAGACGGATCAGGAGGATACACACAAATTGGTATTAACTCTTTTGTGTCGACTACAGGATGTACGGTGGGAATGCCATCAGGATATGTTCGCCTGGGATCATATCTAGATTGGGTATCTAAATGGACTGGTATAGCGTTACCGTGAAATATATCTTTTGTAATTTAATCAAGAGAGTGAATTGTCTAAATGGAGAAGGTTTGTAGTGTGAATTGCCAACTAGGAGGTGTGCTTGCAAGTGCTCTTGGATAAATTCCTTATTATGGGAAACTGAAAAAAAAGGGAAATAAGCTCTTAAAGTTCGTTGCAAAATGGGGTTGTTTTACGGTTTGTACTCAGGGGTTATGTATGAAAAGTGCTCAAAAAATTGTTCGCCGATTTATCTATTTCTGCAGAGACCATTGAGTGATGAGCTGAAGAGATTGAAGTCTCTGTTGACCGCTACAAGCGATGGTGATCATAAGGCACTCGAGTTCCGATACCGCGCGATATCCCTGGAAATTCAAACTACTATGCATAAAACTAAAAGGAAATTTGTAACTGCGCTGGTCACAATCCGAAAAGTAGAGTTTAAAGTATGGTGGGGATATCAAAACTACTTCGTCCCTCTGACGATGTTCATCAACGAAATACCCTCTCACCACTCCTATCAGTGGCACTGACCTACCAAGAACTCAAATATCTCGGATTAATGCAGTCAGACAATGGAAGACCGCGTAATGAAATTGCTTCACGCACCTGCTTGAAGTGGCGTTTAGAGACTGACGATCTTTGTGATCAACGCATCGACATCAATTTATCGCAGTGTCGTCCGCCCTGTTGCCTTCTATGATTCTAAATTGGCCGACTTTAAAAGACAATGAACTGCGCCTCGCGGTACTGAAGATAAAGCTGTTGCGTTGGATCAGTAGCGTAACGTGAAATGATCACATCCGAAATGAGGATACCCGCGCTCGATATATGGTTAAACAGATCGTAGAAAAATTGCGTTTCTCTATGGAACAAAAACAAGGGAAGAAGCAGGAAAGCGGAAGCTTTCACGCGAAAGCGTATCAAAGAACTTGCATGTGGTCGAAAATCACATACGGTGAAATTCCACCTCTTGTGGATGGAATGGCTAGACACGGTAATATGTAAATACGAGCTATTCTCCCAAACTGAAGTCTTCTCGGCTATCAATACACTCAATTAAAGTTAATCCGTTGGGCTTGATGGTTTCCCCGCAGTTTGAATCCTCCCTTCACCGTCATCATCATGTGAAAGCGTCGGACTCCTGCTTGTACTTGAATCTGGCGACCCATCATCTGTATGCCCGCCTTGAATTCGCATTTCGTTTGTCTTTTACGATTGATCCCGCATGTTGCTGTCTGGTCTAAGTACGGATTGGCAACTGCGTAATCTACCAAAACCTCTCAGTACCGTCAGGTCATTTATCCATCTATTAGATGCCGCATCTAGCAACTGATGCATCTATCCCGTCAACTTTTTCGTAACTATCCACTCAAATAACGTATTGTCCAGCAGCCGCAAGTTGTTCCTCAATATTATCATATATACATAAATGGTTGCCCTTTATCCCTAGGTAGGGTATAGCGCGTCAACCAAACCTGTGCGCCATCGCTCGCGGTTACCTGAAATGCGCTTCATTTCCCCCCACGATTTCCCAAGACGCTCGCACTCGCCCTCTTCTATTCTGCACCAAGTGCAGTTGGGGCGACTCACTCGTCGGCCATCCCGGGGGAGTGGATTCCACACGCAATGCAATTGTTGCCACTCCTTAAAGTGCGACTGTCACTTCCGCTTTACGAGCACAGTTCGCACAAGTGGCAGACCTGGGCGTCGACCAAGTTCTTCGTTTGAAATAGTATCAGACCAGTGCACTCCGAAGGCAAAACTATTGACGATAGCTTGAAGATTTTGGGTAACAGTCGTACTATGCGCTACTCCTGAATAGCAACACAGAAAGAACGTTAGCCTAGAACAGTCTCAAGTTGATCATGGTGTTGAGATAAATGCATTTGCGGATTTTAGGCATAGCGACGAAAGCGTATTTAGCACTGCGTCGGGCAACATCCAGTTTGAAGGCACCGTCCGCAAAACCATGCTTCCCAGATATACGGTGCTCTACCCATAAATGCAAATAGGGAGAGTGCGGTGTCCCATCAGACTGAGAACCTTCACTTTTTCGGTGTCTATCTTCAGTCCAACACTATTTGCTTTTCTTCCCAAATCCAAAGCGATTTGACCAAGGTCGAGGTGAGAGAAGCAATCAGATGTCATCAGCATAGTCGAGATACTTGAGGACAAAGTCATCGTCCATTGAACTCCTCTACTTTCTTCGAAAAAGGCAGCATGAAGACTGTCATCTACAATAAGTAGAAGTTGGTGACAGGATGCAACCTTGACAGATTCCGGTCTGGACCTCAAAGTCCTCTGAGATTTTGCCTCGGAGCAGCACCTGACATTTTGCGCTATCATATGTCGCTCTGAAAAAAGCTATGTTGTTGTCAATGCAGGAGATCCCGAGCGGAAGCCAGCCTGGTCTCTGTCGATCAAACTTTCGAGATTATTTTAACTACTATTTACTCAACGGCAGAGAGCACACAGATGCCCTTCCTATTGTCACACTCAAACCCGGCTCTCTTCTTTGGAATCTTGGCTATCATTCCATTCTCCTAGGTCTCGGTTTCGCAAGACAAGAGTGAAAGTAGCAGATCCACAGTAACTGCAGGTGCAGCGATAAATAACTCTGCGAAGTGGCCGTCAAGCTTTGCTCCATTTCAGTGCATTGATGATCGAAATGATTTCTCTTCTGCTTGGAGGAACAGTTCGTATCCGTGTGTTACGGTGACTAGCCATTTCATTCACAGGAGGAGGAACTTCACCGGATGTGAGACGATTAAGAACCGTGGTGAAGTCTTCTTTCCAGCTCTTCAGTTGCTCAGAAAATTGTGATGGTCCTTAACGTGGAACGGAATTTTCCAGTTAGAAATCTGTCGAAAACCGACTCCCAAGGCAGCACCGGATTCACGTCTGCTAACACTTGGCTTTTCAGAGTAGAAAAGCACGCTGTCGCAAGAGAGAGAGAGAGAGGAGTACTCTCCAGAGTCTCACCATCTTACCCTCGCTACCGTTATCAAGGTGCATGCCCACATTCGAAAAACTAACCATAGTCCGTTTTGGACAGCCAAAGGTCGTTGCTATTAGGTCGGTCTCTATCCGAGGCATTGTTGACGTTTCAGTAGCAATGAAGTATCAAAATTTGCAGGTTAATAATAATAATAATAATCCTTGGCGCAACAATCCAATTGGATGGGGGCCTTGAAGTGTGTTAGAGCACTTCATTGAACACCGTTACGGTACACTACAGGAATACAATACTCTGCAGGAAGCAGTGTGGTCAGCATTGTGCTCGCCCGAAATGATTACCTTGATTTGACTGAGGTACCCACTCAGAGCTGAGTCGACTGGTTCCCGACGTCAAATCACGATACAAATTTCATTGGCAGTGAAATTTGGACCATGACCTTTCGTACGACAGCCTTGTGCTCTAACCACTCAGCCATCCAGACACACAAAATTTGCAGGCTGCAAGCCCAAAAATGTCTATCCCTTTTAGTCACCTCTTACGACAAGCAGAAAAGGCTTTGAGTTTATTCTTAAGCCTCAACTCACAGGGCGTATGTTTTGCTTGGATGAGCAGTTGTACGGGGGAGGGGGAGGGAATTATCAGATGTGATGCAGTTAGAAACTGTGGTGAAATGTTCCTCACAGTTGACAACTCACGCTGGGCGACCATACTCGCAGCCAACGGTTTGAAGAAATGAGGCAGCTGGGTCGGTCGGCTCAGAGCTGTTGAAATCTCTGTGGTTGCAGCGACTCTCAGCGAGCACCCGCGCTATTTGGGCCAGTGCGGCGTTGGGGTCGCTGGAGCTACTGTCCGTCACGGCCGATAAAGTTCACGAGGTGTACGCGCGCTACTTTACCGTGCCTAGGGACACACGATAAGAAGTCGAAGACCTTAAACAAATGGTGGCTGTACATGCGGACGCAGTTTCCATACTATGAGTAATTTACGATCGGGAAATAGATCTTGATCGCAGTCACGGTCAAGGTTTGCTTTCCGAAAAGGGCGTTCGGGTAGTCACATGCCGGGCCCCTCAGCGACCGTAAAAATTTACTGGTACCACCGTTAATTCGGAGCTGAAGCGACTAAATGTACAACAGAATGCAATATCAATGCAAAAAACTAAGCTCGCTGCGTAGATGTTGCTTTCTAGTCAACACGGGCGCAGAGCTGTCGGTTCTCCCCGTACCCTTCCCAAACACGCTAATACCGCAAAACTTGCTGCTGGTTGACGCAAATTCCTCTCCCATCCGCGCTTACGGCTACATGCAGGTGGACGTGAGACTCGGATTGTGCCGAACGTTTTCATTTCGATTCGGTTTGCAGGATATGACCACCCTTATTTTATAATAATAATAATAATCGTTGGCGCGACAATCCATATTGGATCAAGGCCTTGAAGTGTGTTAGAGCACTTCATTCAAGACCGTAACGGTACACCACAGTACACTGTGGGAGGCAATGTGGTCAGCATTGCGCTCGCCCGAGATTATTACCCTGATTTGACTCAGGTACTCATTCACAGCTGAGTCGACTGTGTCCGACATCCAGTCACGATAACAAATTCCTCTGCCCCCAGCGAGATTTGAACCGCGACCTTCTGCTACGACAGCCCAGCGCTCTAACCACTTGAGCCATCCGGACATACCCTTATTTTAGGCGTAGAATAAAGCCTTAGTAGGCCCCGCAACCTCTTTGAAGTCGTCGGGAAAATTTTTCACCTACGCAAACGACGCCCTTTCCATTGTTTTCGAGGACAGTGCCGACCATTGCATTCGCACACTCCTCCGAAAACATCGAAACATCACCACTAATGGTCGTTTCTCCCAGCCACATCAACACAAGACAATTCCCGACCAATACCCTATTCCACGACTTGCCGTGTTTTCACGACTTTCATCTGGTCAAGGCGTACCATCAAATCCCCGTAGCTCACGCAGCCATACCGAAAATGGCAATTTGCACACCCTTTGGACTCTTCGAGTTCACCAGGATGAAATTTGGCTTGTGCAACGTAGCGCATATATTTCAGAGATTCATCCACTCCGTTTGACGAAACTTAAACTAATGTTTTGTCTAAATTGATGTTTTTATCGCCTCTACTTCTGAATCTGAGTATTTGAACCACCTCGAGCGCCGCGTTCGTTCAAAATGTTGAAAAGTGCAAGTTCCTGCGAAAGTTGGTGACTTTTCTCGGCTACAACTTTGCTCTACCAACCACGATGAAGGATCTGCGAGGGTTTTGGGCATGTTAAATTTCTATCGTCGTTTCCTGCCTAATACTGCTTATCGGTAAGCGCTAGTTGTGCTACTTGTCTGGGGCCCAAAATAAAAGTCGCACCTGAGGTTGCTTGGTTTAAAGAGGCCATCTAAGCGTTTAAAACCGTAAAACAACTGCTAATTGGTGCTACAATTCTGACATTTCTTCGGTTGGATGCACCCCTAGCCGCGTTCATCGAAGTCTCAGACGCAGCGGTAGGCGCCGCCCTTCACCAACGGGTGGATAAAACCTGTCAATCCTTTCTCGTGAGCTACTCCCCGCGTAACTCTCCATTAAATACTTCCGATTCTCCCGTGAGGGCAGAACGTTCACTGTGTTCACGGACCACAAGCCCCTTATGTTCACGCTTAAATAAAAGCCTGGCAAAGCATCTCCTTCTCAGCTTCGACAACTGAGCTTCATCCGCCAGTTTACTTTTGACATCCAACACTGGAATCTGGAAAAGACAACGTCTTTGCATACCCTTTGTCATAGATATTGGAGGTTACAGTCCTCCCCGCAGTCGATTATATGGCAATCGCCAGGGCGCAGAAGGACGATGCTACGCTTCAAATCCTTAGCACTTACTCCAAATACATGTTCAAGGAGCTTCTTATTTTCGGTGTAAACCCCCACTTACTTCGTGAGAACTCAGACAAGGGACCTAGGCCATTTATTCCAGACGATTTTCATAAGGAAGTATTCCACGCAGTACACAACCTTGCACACTTAGGCAGCAGGATGAAGAACCGGTAATCACTGGAAAATAATTCGAGTCGTCCATGAACACGTCCATAAATTCCGGGACCAGACAGTGCCAAAAGTGGAAGAGCAACAAGAATGGAAAAATGAGGTAGGCGTATTCTCTTGGTCGATCAAGCACTTCCATACCATCCACATCGACATAATTGGTCCTTTTTTTCGCTCGGATACAATACCTTTGACTGACATCACGGCACAATCATGTGCGAAAGCCCCCTGTCGAGAATGGATTCCGCGCTCTGGTGTACCAGTCGTAATCATCACAGCCCAAGTAGTTAGGCAAGATCCTGGGTTTCAAATGCCGCAGGACCACTGCATACCACCTACAATCCAATGGAATGCTGGAAGGTCGACACCAGACGCTGAAGGCCCTCTTAATGGCTCGCAGAGATCGGTCGTGGTCGCCGTCTTTGCTTTTTGTCCTCCTTGGCATTCGCACAGCCCATCGAGAGGAATTCACGATCAGCTCCGCGGAGGTGGCGTATGGGGAAAATCTACGTTTCCCGCCGACCCTGTACTGGATGTCGATTCTGGTCAGGGATGCGGTTTCGAAATTGCAACCGATTCTGCCTTCCCGACATACACTCTCGACAACTCCAGGGATCTCGAGGTGTGCTCGCAAGTCCCTATTAGGGAGGATGCTTCTCGTAGGCCGCTGCGCTGAGGGCTTCTTTAAAGCTCCTCGAGGAGCTCCTTTTCGAGGCTGATAACTTCCGCCGAACCGGAGGCGCCATGTTCACAGTGTAACCCGCCGACGAAGGACTATATTTGGATTACTCTAAAGTTTCACCACCAACCGTACCTTGGACCCAGAATGTCCCTCCCAGAATGAAGAAGCTTATATCGTTGGAACTCTCGCTCAGGTTGTACTTTTAAGCCTCAACTCACAGGGCACCATAACATTTCGTTATATATTTTCAAGTGAACAAGGCACTCTACTGGTGCGTTAGAACGAAGGTGGATTCTTTCAAAGTGCTTGCCGACTTCCGAAAAGTTACTGGGAAAGAAGTCTGCAGAATATGGTAGCACAACCTCAAACGGAGTCGTTGAGTTCATGTACTGATTCCAACTATTAAAAAATTCGTCTAGCAGGACACTAAGCTAGCTGCTAGCACAGTTCTTTGTAAGGCGCGAATATTATGATGAAGGTGAATTATCGAAAACCAAATGTTTGGACCACTTCTGACAGTTGACTTGAAAGTGTTGGGCAGAGATCTTTCCTCAACGTACGGGGATACAGAAGGTTGGACGTATGAATTCCAGATACTGTCACTATTTCCATAAAAAATATTCATCATCAACAGAAATCCTTTCATAATCTCTTCTCGAGATAGCTGTCTCTCAGAGTGATAATTCAGTTTTGTGGCGGCACCTCTTTTGGACAGTTTTTGGAAAGTTTCGCTCCGGTCTCCGCTGAACTATTTTCCCCACGGGTTTTAGTCAAGGTGCTGCCTTTTTGGCGGCGCAATCCGGCGGCGTCCTTCGTTTGTTGGAGGCGCAATTTGCACCGGCAGGCGTCACAACAGACATTTTAACCACGCCCTTATAGGTCTCAAAAAGGAGACCATTGGATTTACGGATTTGGTAGAGGACTGCTTCTACGACAAATTGAAAGAACAGCTCATACGCCGGTTGTCAGTGAGTCAGGAAGATAAGCTGAATCATTTGTTAAACTAGTTGACGCTGGTCGACCGTACTCCTAGCCAGTTCTTTCGAGAAATGAGGCATCTGGGTGGGGACAAAGTCGCCTTAGAGCTATTGAAGTCCCCATGGTTGCAAAGGCTCCCGGATAGGACACGCGCCATCTTGGCCTGCGCGGACTCGGGGCCACTGGAGGTATTGTATACCACGCTCGATAAAGTCTACGAGGTGTATGCACGGTCCGTGTTTGCCAAAGTCTCCAGTTAGGAAGTGGAAGACCTGAATGCTCGGTGTCTCGTTGGCGGCTACCCGAAGCCCAGTACCTTACAAATTTCGGCTCCCTGGTTGACACGGGCGCTGAGGTGTCGGTTCTCCCAGTATCCCGTCCAAACATGTTGATACCACAAAACTTGCGACTAGTTACCGCGAACTCTTCTTCCATCCGCACTTAAGGCTACAGCCAGGTGGACGTGAGCCTCGGACTGCTTTTTCTTTTTCTTCAGCCATTTATCCCATACGAGCCGACCCCACATGTGGTCGGCTCGTCCTGATTGGTTTCGCCATTGGGTTCTATCAAATCTAGATCAGGTGATCTGGATGCGATCCCGAGGCTTACAAATCCCCATCAAGTATATCAAGCCACCGTTGTTTCAGCCCCCCTTTTGGTCTGCTGGGTTACCTTTATCCAATATGGAAATATTGCTGTCGCTTCCCCCGGTTTCGTTCGTTTTATTGCTTCCTCGACTTCAGTTGCGCTGACAGGTGGTGCATTCCTCACGCTGTTTTATCGGTGGCTTGATTCGCGGGGCGGAAATCAACGGCTGATGTTGAGGTGCGATATTTTCATAAGGAACGGCTTTGCAATCAGTGAGTCTCGGACTGCGCCGAACGTTTTCGTGGCGATTCGTTTTGCAGACATTGGCACCTCCATTTTAAGCACCCCTTCTTATGTCACTTTGGGCTGTTGGTACACCTGTAGAGCAAAGCTTTAATAGAGCCCGCAATCTCTTTAAAGTCGTCAGGAAAAATTTACACCTGCGTAAATGACACTCTTTCCATTGCTTTCGAGGACGTTGCCAACCATCACTACTGAAAGTAGTTTCTCCCAGCCAGTTAACCAAGATGTGCAGGACCACATCAATACTACCGGCTCTATAATAATAGGTCGTAATAAACTGAAGTTTAGTTTTCTATGGACGATATTTTCATCGAAAGAAGTTGCCAGAGGCAATAAGAAAAGTGACTTTATCATATGGAATTGCCCATAAGTGCAAGTACACCAATTTGAAACAACGAAACGACGAAAGTCCTTGATATTTCCAAGTCGCTATATGTATCCATACGATGACTGGCTCTTTCCTCCTTTTCTTTTTGAAAATCAAATCATAAATCATTTCGAATGACATTAATTGGAAGTTTCTGTCATTTAATACCATGAATTTGCATTGAAATTTGAGTTCGAAATAATCATGCGTATCTTTTTTGGAAATGTGGAATTCACTCCCAAAAGGGACAATTATGCAGTCTTGAATATTCTACTGGAGCATCTGCTCTTTCATATAATGAAAGACAAAAAATATTAACTATTCAAGCTTATTTTGAAATTTTATCTATCTTAATTCTACCATATCAGAAAATTTTCCACCTGTGTATAACACGATTTTTGAATGGACAGTATCGCGTTGAAATCAATTGGACAAGTTATTCAATAGAAGCTGCTGTCCATCATCTTCCTTGTTCATAAAATTCCGTAATCGCTGTTTAAAACACATCGGCAGCGATTTTCAATAAATAAATCAATAAAGATATAAATTATCTTATCATCGTCTACGCATATAAATATTAAGTATGATGCGCACAAATCGAAGAAAAAAACATGCTTAAAATCAACCAATCTAATATTGATATTTCAATAGCATATTAACAAAACAATAACATTTCCGAAGTGGCTTTGGTTTGTCAATAGATAAATGTGTCTTTTTTTTCCCCAATGGATTCAGAATCATCTAGGGGGCCACTAACAAAACGTTTTCCAGTGTTGCTTTGAATGTCTGGGAAAAAGATACTTGTATCTATTTCCAATTCACTCAAAGTGAAGGACACCAAAAAGATGCATCGGCCGGGAATCGAACCCGGGCCGCCCGCGTGGCAGGCGAGCATTCTACCACTGAACCACCGATGCGCATACCGCTTGCAATGGTACTACTTTATAACAATCTTTCACAAAACCTCAATTTCACGTCTTGTAGATGAGTACCCATCACTAGCACAATATCTGCACTATCTAAACTCAGCCTCCATAAATATTTTCTTTAAAAAGATGAATCATCTAAAGACCGCAACCACCGGGTCCATTTCAGTACGCAGCGGTTGCGCTAGTCATCTTTCGAACGTCTAGTCTAGACCACAATTCTGCGTCCATTAAATGGTCTCAGCTTGAGCACTCCATCATCGTCTCCCCAAAAAAAGCGATTACCATTTGAAGAGGCAAAAATAACTCCATAAATACACTGGAACTTTCAGTAGCTATAACACTAGCTAAGCCTCAACTTGCTGAAGATTAGACGAAAAGATAGATGCATCTCAGTGGGAAAGTGAGTATCTGCAGATACTATTTTGAGCTGAATGGTGCCCGCACAATTGGTTTTCATAGTTTCATCCGGAATGTGGAATAATTTGCTATTTGACTCAGTGGCCCGAGAGTAATGAGATAAAACCATGAAAGTGTCAAAATTTGGAGGCTCCTGTCAAACAAATGACCTTTCTGTCAAGATACAATAAAGATACTCAGCAGAAGAATATTTTGAACTTTAATATATTGAAGTCGTTCATTAGTGGAAAATCTATTAGTATAAATTGAATAATAAATAAAGGAATAAATGGTTTACCAAAACCTGAATCAACTCCATCTAAGTTCTGTCAAATTTCCGTCTGGGTTATGCATATTTAGTCACGCTGAGTAATGCATCCTCCGCCACAAGCAAAAACTCATGAATCTTGGAGAAACGTGTTAAATTACTTACTAAACTGAGATTAGCATGAAAGTGTGCAGCGTACAGAATAAGAAAATTGTATTCTTAGGCATCACTTAGTTGGCAGACATGTTTTAATGATATGCAATCATAAAATGCCGCTCATGGTCGAGTAGGATAAGTACTCACTCGAGATGAAGTTGAATACACCACCAGTAGCCCGACTAAGTTGTCATGAATTCGCAATGAATATTTTGAGTTTTAACTTAACGTCAACTGCTCAACTTCCTTGATGTGATTAAGGTGTTTTTGTGAAGGAGTCAGTCTGTTGGCGGACTTAAAAGTTTTATCATAATCTAAGATAGAAGTTTTATTTTTGGTTTTTATATCGGGCGACTATGCGGAAGAACTAACGTTAGATCAGCGCATAAGGGAAGCGAAATTAAGACAATTTCTGATCCCAATCTAAAGAACGCAGCTTTGCAGTATATTCTGGTGAATTTTTAAGATTTTCACTTCCTTTACCACAAATAACCTATTTTGGTCCAAGTCCCCAGACCTCGAAGCCAAACAATTCTCGTATTTTCTGAACCCGGGAAGCCTCCTCTCTCCAACAAGGTACAATCCACCGCAATACAACGATTTCGCATTTTTGCCCATTTTCTCGACCCGGGGATCTTGGAAATTTTCAAGTTTCCTCGATTTTCCGTGGGGCTCAGATTTTCAGCAATATCTCCAGACGTCGCACAGCGAAAAACCTTGCATTTTCTGAATCTGGGCCGTCTCCTTTTTCCAACGAGGTATCAGCCACCGCAATGCAATGATTTTTTCCCATTTCCACGACCCAGGGGTCGTGCAAGTTTTCAATTTTCTTCGATTTTCCGTGGCGCTCCCAAGGTGCAGATTTTCCGCGATATCTCACGTTCTACGCTTCGTAGAGCCAAAAAACCTACATTTTCTAAATCTGGGCCGTCTCCTCTGTCCAACGAAGCATAATCCACTGCAATACGACGATTTCTCATTTTTGCCCATTTTCATGACCCAGGGGTCGTGGAAATTTTCAATTTTCTTCGATTTTAGGTTGGGCCCGAAGGATAGGATTTTCTCACGTTCTACGCCCCGTGGAGCCCACAATCTTGCATTTCCGGAATCTGGGCCGACTCAATTTTCTTCGATTTTCCGTGGGGCTTACAAGCTGCAGATATCTGACTTTTCAGACGTCGTAGCGCTAAAAATCTTACATTTTATGAATCTGGGCCGCCTCCTCTCTCCAACGAGGTGTCAACCACCGGAATACGACGATTTTCCATTTTTGTCCATTTTGATGACCCAGGGGTCGTGGAAATTTTTTATTTCCTTCGATTGCCCGTGGGGCTCTTAAGCTGCGGATTTTCCGCAATATCTCACGTTCTAGACGTCGTAGCGCAAAAAATCTTACATTTTCTGAATCAGGGCCGCCGCCTCTCTCCGACAAGGTATCCACCGCAACACGACGATTTTGCATTTTTGCCTATTTTGACTATCCGGGGGTCGTGGAAATTTTTAATTTTTTTCGATTTTCCGCAGGGCTCGCATGCCGCAGGTTTTTTGCCCATTTTCACGACCTGGGGAACGTGTAAATTTTCAATTTTCTTCGATTCTCCGCGGGATTCCCAAGCTCCAGATTCTCCGCGATATCTCAGGTTCCAGACGTCGTACCGCCAAAAATCTTACATTTTCTTCTCTCTCCAACGAGGTAACATCCATCGCAATACGACGACTTTGCATTTTTGCCCATTTTGACGAGCTGGGGGAAATTTTCAATTATCCTTTTTTCTTCGGTGGTCAAAGGGTAATATAGGTCCCAGGGCGAAACGTGGATTGGTACCCACGATGGAGCACAAAACCTGGGAAATGCCTGCTGAACTAGCACCAACAGCTCTACTACCAAACCCTATCTCCACCTCCACGCTGTGATCGCTGGGAGCTCCTTCATAACGAAAAGCTGCAGATGGAGAAGGATGAAGGCGAGTCTCCCGCGCCTAAAAACGGGACAAATTGTACCAACTGGTCCTCCGGGTTGGGGGTTGGGTAGGGCTGACAACCCTACACGGAAAACCGATGTTACGGAGCCACGAAAGGAGCCTCGGACAGGATGGACTTTAAAACGACGGACCCGGCAACGACAATGGATTAACAGAGATATACAGAGATGAAGCTGATGAACAGCTAGCCGATACCCTGTCTCAATATAGGGCTGATATAACAGCGTTACAAGAGATGCGATGGACAGGGACCGGTTTCCTGGAGAAGCGCCACTATACCATATATTATAGCGGTCATCCAGTAAACCATGTGCTCGGAGTAGGTTTCTTAGTCAGCCAAAAAATGAAACTTGCTGTTATTGGCTATGAAAACATAAGCGAACGGCTATGCACTCTGCGCTTGCGAGGCAAGTTTAGAAATATAAGCCTCATTAACGTTCACGCCCCTACAGAGGAGACTGCAGAGTCGGAGAAGGACACCTTCTACGAGGCACTAGAACGAAACCTCGAAACCCGTCCCAGATATGATACCAAAATCATACTTGAGGATTTTAACAGCCAAGTAGGGAAGGAGCCCGTATTCAGGCGATACGTTGGCTCCCATAGCTTACACGAAAAAACAAATGATAACGGACTGCGGACTATTCAATTAGCAGGGTCACACGAAATGGTTGTTGGAAGTACCTGGTTTGTGCGGAAAGCGGTCTACAAACATACGTGGGTCTCTCCAGACGGGACCACTTTCAACCAAATTGACTACGTGTTGATCGAATGCCGCCACCTCTCAGCCTTGATGAATGTCAGAACATATAGGGGGGCATATAGACTCGGATCACTATCTCGTTGGCATGGCGCTCCGAGCTCGAATAACAATACCAACTAGAATCACCTCTGACAATCAAGTGAGAGTGAACACTAAAGCCAACAACACAGTCCTCCGTGACACCTATACGAGGGAAATAGATGCCGCAATAACCGCAGTCAACAGAGGACCTGGAGATGAAGCATCAACAAATGATCTTCACAATCACCTCAAGAACGTTATCATGGATACGGCCACAAACATACTTGGCCCCAGCCGAAAAAGGAGTCCGAACGGCTGGTTTGACGATGAATGTTAACTAGCAACGGAACGGAAGAATGCCGCATACGGAGTAATGTTGCATTCTCAAAGGACGCGAGCACGCGCAGAGACTTATCACGAACTCCGTCGAACGGAAAAAGGAAGCCTGGGAGAACCGACAAGTCTGTGAACTAGAAAAGTACAGGGAGCAACCGCACCAGGCGCGGAAATTTTACCAACAAGTCAGCAGGATGAAGCCTTATACACCTCGATGCTCATCCTACCGAGACAAAGAGGGAAATCTGATTTCCGAGAGAATGGGCATATTAGAGCGATGGGTTGAGTACTTTGATGAACTACTGAACAACCAGAACATCGGCGAGTTGGAGGTCCCGCCAACTGAAGACGACGGACAAATGCTGCCACCACCAAGTTTAGGAGAAACAGTCCGTGCAATTCATCGGCTAAAAAATCATAAGTCGCCAGGAGCCGATGGAATTACAGCCGAATTGGTTAAATATGGAGGCGACCAGTTACACCAAGTGGTTCATCAACTTGTGCTCAAGGTATGGGACAGCAAATCAATCCCTGACAATTGGCAACGAGGCATTATTTGTCTCATACATAAAAAGGGAGATATCACACAGTGCAGCAATTATAGAGGTATCACGTTGCTGAGTACCATCTATAAGATATTCTTCACTATCTTGCTAGGCCGGATAGCCCCATACGCTCAGAACATCATTGGCCCATACCAAAGAAGCTTCACTCCAGGCAAATCAGCAACAAATCAGATTTTTTCTCTGCGCCAAGCGATGGAAAAACTGTTGGAATATGGACAACAGTTGCACCATCTATTTGTCAACTTTAAAGCCGCCTATGATAGCATAGCCAGGGTAAAACTGTACACGGCCATGAGAGAATTCGGTATCCCGACGAAATTGATAAGACTGATTAGACTGACCCTGACCAATGTACAAGGCCAGATAAAAGCAGCAGGATCACTCTCAACACCATTCGACATCAACAACGGTCTACGACAAGGGGATGCCCTATCATGCGTCCTCTTTAACCTGGCCCTGGAGAAAGTGATCCGTGATGCTGATGTGAATGCAAGAGGTACGATCCTCTTCAAGTCCACCCAACTACTGGCCTATGCTGACGATATCGACATCATGGGAAGAACCACCCGAGACGTACAAACTGCCTTCATCCAGATCGAGCAGGCGGCGATTGGCGCGAGATCTTGGGCTGCACATCAATGAAGGCAAGACAAAATATATGGTGGCAACGTCAGCACCGAAGACGAATCAATGAACAACATCAAACCGCACTGGTCAAACAGGAAGAATAAGGATAGAAGAATACAATTTTGAGACCGTTGGCAATTTCTCCTATCTAGTGTCGAAAATCACAACCGATAACAGCTACGATGATGAAATCCGCGCACGGTTGTTGTCAGCCACCAAAGCATATTTCAGCTTACAAAGACTGTTCCGCTCGAAACACCATAGGGTCAAAGCTCTTATTGTACAAGACTATGATCTTGCCAGTCCTCATATATTCCTCGGAAACTTGGGTTCTTAGCAAGAAAAATTGCGAACTCTTGGCCGCGTTCGAGAGAAGACTCCTCCGAAGAATTTTTGGCCCCCTACATGAGGATGGACGACTCCGTAGGCTACACAATGACGAAATCTATGAGCGATACCATGACCGTCCGGTTGTGGATAAAATCCGGCTCAATAGGTTACGATGAGCGGGTCACTTAATCCGTATAGATGAGGATGATCCCACCCGCAAAGTCTATAAGAGCAATATCTATGGTAGAAAAAGAAGACGAGGCAGACCCTGTCTAAGATGGAGCGATGGCGTAGGTCAAGACGCCAGACAGCTTTAAGGGATATCGAATTAGTGGACCTCAGCGCAAAACCGGGATGTCTGGAGTTCCTTATTAAGGCAGGCCTAGACCGAATACCAGTTGTTGCGCCGTTGATGATGATGATGACCTTACGTTCCAGACGTCGTAGCGCTAAAAATCTTACATTTTCTGAGTCTGGGCCGTCTCCTCTTTCCAACGATTGGATTGGATTGGATTGGATTTCCGCCCATTTTGACGACCCGGGGGTCGTGGAAATTTTTAATTTTCTTCGATTTTCCGTGGGGCTCGCTCGTGGGTCGGGGAAATTTTCAACGTTCTTCGATTTTCCGTGGGTATCGCAAGCTGCTGATTTTTCGCAATATCTCACGTTCCAGACGTCGTAGCGCTAAAAATCTTACATTTTCGGAATCTGGTCCGCTCCCTCTTTCCAACGAGGTATCGTCCACCGCAATACGACGATTTCGCTTTTTTGCCCATTTTGACGACCCGGGGATCGTGCAAATTTTCAATTTTCTTCGATTTTCGGTGAGGTCTCGAGCTGCAGATTTTCCACAATATCTCACGTTCCAGACGTCGTAGCGTTAAAAATCTTACATTTTCTGAATCTGAGCCGCCTCCTCTCTCCAACGACGTACAGCGATTTTGCACTTTTGCCCATTTTAACGACCCCTGGGGGTAGAGTTTTCCTCGATTTTTCCGTTGCCTTTATCAGCGTTAGGGCATGTGATGAGACCGTAAAGAAAATGATGGGGCTTTCTTGCTTGCTGAGTCCAGGAACTAGTTATTGCCGTGGCTGGTTTTCGGCTGACCAGTAACGTCGTGCTCAGAGGTGGCGGTGAGGAAGACGGGGCGGCAACCCTGTCGGCCAAACCAAAACTAAGTGGCCGAGGAGAACCTCCATAGTGATGGTACCGGGAGATGCTGTATTCACTTTGGTTTGCCGGCCATGGTGCAGTAAGCGAATACTCCAAAAGCCTAATTAGGGCGATCAGACCCGAGTCTGCACGGGGACTCATATGAAGTGGCAAATTGGTCACGAAACCTTACCATTGGTATACTGATACCATGGGAATCGGGATAGCCCCTGGACTCTCATACTTCGGGTGAACTCCCGTTGTATGTGAGTACAGCTCGGTTATTTGCGGTTGGCCCCCCTAATGGGAGTTTCATGGTGGTTGTGGTTGTGCTCAAGCGAGAAGAGACCTTCGGGCCTCAGTGTGGTGTTGCGTTTCAACACGGGTGCCGTACTCCTTAGTTCGGTAGAGATTTAGGTAATTCTTGCATCCACCAGTATGAATGCTAAGCCATGCACTTGGTATAGACTGGTACCGTTGTTGCTTGTCCCAGCGGGGCTCTGATTGTGGTCACAAAATCAATCCCTGTCTGAAGAGGACCGTAGGATTAAGTCTCCATGACAGGTACATACGTAAAACACTCATGGGCTTAACTGATCAGTAACGTAATCAGGTCGATCGCGTCGCGGGTGATTCTGCGAAAACGTTGACCTAAGCCGTGTTCATCACTTTACAGTCACTTGCTTCCGCATGGAGCTTACAGTGCCCTATCATCATTGAAGTTTTCAAAGCCCAACATATAAGAATGTACTTTTGTAGGACCAAGTCCTATGCATATACGAAGTAATCTAATAATAAATTGCTTCCGGGAGCCCCACCCATTGCCTCGAATTCACAAAAAAGAGTCCTCGGATTGTCCCATTTATTCTCAATGCGAACAATAATCCAAAGTCACGTTTTCAAAGCATTCAACTAGGAAGCACATTTTCACAAACCCGAAGACTTCAATTCCCGTGGAAAAAGGAAATTTCCTTGTTACTTTGAAAACCATTTCAATCTCTGAATGGTCCCATATTTAACTTGAAACACTCATAAAAAGTGCCCGGCAAGGTGCAAAGGAACAGAAAAATTAAGGCAAAAGCCAGTCTAACAATTCTATTCTACCTTGACGCGTTTCCCAACCACTTTTGCTGGTCTATGAAGTTATAAGAGTTTCTAGCACGTGACCAGCATCAGATATTACAGCGTCCCTACATTTTCCGACCTGGTCCTCATTTACATGCTTCCCGGCTTCGTGGTGTTCTATTTTGAATTCACCCCCAATTGGACGATCTTCAATTACAATTTCCTACTTTGAATTCTGTGTGAACTGAATTGCTTAAATCAAATAAGGACTAATTGAAATCAAACTTATTTTTCAATTTATCGACTAGACATTGGTAGACAACGCAAGGACGAGATACCCACAGATTTTTCTTCCTGATTTTTTCTCTATTTTAAGAATTTCTTGAAGAAATGGGAGTCGAATGTGGGAAGTTGGTATATGGGAATGTGTCCCAAGGAAACGTCGGATAACAAATTATGGGAGCCAAGTGAACGTGAATTGGGAATGATCCTTTGGTTATTATTGTCCTCTTCAGCACGCATCCATACACAATTATTATGCAAATCATATTTTATGAGTAATACACACATATCCCCCCACTAGGCACCAAAACCCATTCGACTTCACGAAGCTTAAATAATTCCGGTTCCTTTCTATTCCCATTTAGAAATCAATGTTTGCTTCAAATATCCTAAACAGAAATCCTTCCCTCAAGATTTATTCAATTGAATAGAATTTGTTCGAATAGTTTTGCCCTAGTTCAGTGGTCCAATAGTGCAAATAAGGCGCCTATCTCCTGGCAGGATATAAGTACATGTACAAAGCTTTAGTCCTTCGGACCATACTCGTTCACTCCGCCAGGTCGATTTCTCGTCCACCGACATATTCGAGCCTGGAAAATCCTCCTTGTATGCACAACTATGTGTAGTGAATATAGTACATCTAGATTTCTACAAATCTGACTTTTACTCACTATAGTATCTTCCATCTCCATTCCCACTTGCAAGATGTATTGAATCTTTTTTCACACTTCCAGAGGAGTCCTGTATTCCCACTTAAGACTAGTTGAAGTTGTGATAAATCGCTCTGATCGATAGTCCTTTATTTAGATGTACATAGACTTGTCTATGTCGGGAATCCTGAGTCACTTAAATGTTCGTATCTATCAGGAAGTAATGCATTGTATATTGGAGAGTTTGCAGACGATCGGTTGAACAAATTGTTATGTCCATTGAATGGGAAGGATAAGATTAGAATTAGAAGTAATTTTAAACATTTTCGAAGAGCTTTCATGTCTTCAAATTGAAAATAGAAGTGGGAGGATTACTTATTGTGGAATGGCATATTGGTTGTACTCATATATATGAAGGGGCTGAGAACTATTCCTTCTGCATTGATTTGGTGTGCTAGTTACCACCTCGTATGGAAGAGACGTAAACTCTTATCACCACACATGAATCATCAAAATCTTATCGCCACAGAAAGGTGGTAAAGTGAACGATTAGCGCTTCAGTCTAGGATAGGATAAGCATCTATCTCGGTCAGCAAACCCCCTCCGAGCAAATGACGACCCACGGGCTGTGTCAGGGTTGAAGGGGAAGGAGCATATGGGGCATCTACAGCTAAGGCTAAAGAGAAGCGGCAGCAGTCCTCGGACGACCCCAACTCTTCGGTACAAAAAGCCACAAAGAGGGCTCGGTCATCAACGGTTAAGCCTTCATTTGAAATCAAGGCTATTGAAGCCGCTAGATGGGTCTTGTATGATGACGCCAATGCATCCGGCTACGATACTGAGTAGTACGAATAGCTTAGGAGGAAACTCCCCCTAACTGTAAGACTGTGTTCTCGCAGGGCACTAGGCTTCGCTTCGTTACAGCTAAACTTTCATCATCATCAACGGCGCAACAACCGGTATCCGGTCTAGGCCTACAGCTAAACTTTGCCGACGAAAATACGAACGAGTGGGTCAAGCAGTACTCCGACGTGTGGGAGGGTACATAAATAACCCTAAAAAGGATGTCTGAGCTGTCATTGCACAAAAAGTGCTTCCTCTGGCTTCCAGAAGAAGAGCGTAATGGTGGTAATGTTTTGGAACAATTTGGTGTCCAGAACAACCTTAACCTCTCCACCTGGATTCTGCTGGACAGCAAAACAGGTTAGAGAGCAACTTTCCTTATTATCCACGGGCTCTACTAAGGGCTAGGGATCGTCACGTTACAAGTGCCAGCTCCTATTAGTATCTGATAGGAACTGATCTGCGGATCATCAGTTTGTCTATTGAAACCACTTTCTTCAATGTGGTCAGGCGAGATGTCATCGATGTATAAAATAAAACTGACGCCTAGGTCATGATCCTGAGGAGGCGTATCATATCCATTGCTGTTATTAGAAGACAACCCAGATGATCACAGCTTGCATGATAGAAGCTTTCGAAGAAAGAAAACACTATGTTGGAACTCGAATTTGGCAAAACAAAGAAGAACGACAAAAGTGCTTTTGAATCGTGCTCTGAAGTCTGATTCAGCCGCTGGCACTGATTGGTATAAACTGGCACAGAAAGCTCCAAAGGAAATCATAATATCAGTTAAACAATCACCAGGAAGACGTTTTTACGAAGAGACTAACTCTCTCGAATCAAACTCAAAGCTGAAGCGGATCCTTATCAAAGAACAAACCCAGAAAATGGATTATTTACGGTTACAGAGCTGGAGGCACACAGAAAGCGACGAAGAAACGACAAACCATTAGCTTGAAGTGCACTTTCCAACCAGTATCCAAAATCCCATCTCTGGGCCGACAGTTGCAGACTAAATCTGGCATACAAAGTAGTATCACTGCAGCGAGTAAAATGGACACACGCAGCCGAGTGGAGAATTTTGAACTCTTACCGGCAGGCGAACATCCTTGTGAAAGAACTTAGGGCCAGATCGGCGCCTTGAGTGTAAATGACTGTAGGCCACCGTAGCTTCTCAAGGGGTTGTTAAGGAAATTGCATGAACTTTACAATCTTACAGATTACTCACTGAGGACGGTGTCACCACAACTGATGGCGGGACCAGGTACAACATCTTACCGCCCTTTGTTGAACCAGAGATTCATCGAATGTTTCCGCCTTACACGCTCGTGACTGCGCAGCGAGTGGCAGACCAGTACCGCTTTATTATTAACAGCGACTCAATCCCGGCCGTTATCACGGAGCGTGTTCGACTTAAGGTCATTGCCGCAACTGGTGACCAAGAGTCGATGGGGGCAGAGACAGCAGCATCAACAAGCCGACGTCACACCTCGGGCAACAGTTTCAGTCCCAGCTAAGCATTCTCCTTCACCGTCCGGCTGAAGTCTCCACTGAGATTCGGGACGAATTCCAAAGAGCATGTATAACATTCTCGGAAATGGTTCCTTTGCCTAGACCAGGTATTCCTACACTCAGCGCATCTCCAGCTACTCTGAGAATTCTATCTCAAATCAATGATGAGATTGCGTCTCACTTGCATATTGCGGTGCGGTTGCGGCTGTCAGATTGCATGGCCCGAAGATTCGCTTTCACTTTATTAGTTTTAGTCACCGAAGAGATTGACCATGACCGTCTAGAACATCGGTACGACTCACAAAGGCAGGACTGACTCAAATCAGCACAGGTGATGCCAGCAAACGTGTGAAAAATAATAGAGAATAATAAAAACTTGTTTTTCCTATTCGCTAGTGTTAATTTATTGGTTTTGCAAATTCCGCTATTTCGGGAACCACTTGTTCCCTTCATCAGTGCTAACACGGGTTACCCGCCCAGCATACGGAGTGCATTTTCGCCGCGCATGAATTTTGCAGATGTCCCCGAAGAGGAGGTTCGACAAGCCATAAACAATTTGAAGAATTGGAGCGGTCATGGTCTTGGTAGGATGTCGAATTTCTGGTAATAAGAGGTCACCAGTATAAGCATAAACCAGGTCATTAGTCGACCGGGGGAATTCCCACCCTTCCCCAAGAGGGTAGGGGACGGGTATCATCTACTCTGTACCTAAGAAGGACACGGTGCAGGAACCCGCCGACTCTTGACCGGTTACTAGCTTATCATCCCTCTACAAATTCATAACGTCCATTATTAGTGGAAGGGTTATTGCGCACCTCAAGATCAACAACATTCTGTCCTTTTATTTGATACCCACAGGGTTATATTAGCTGAACAAAAATTTGCGCTCTTTTTTACGCGTATGGGGATGTTATTTACAACATGTTAAAACCAGAAAAACGGACAGACAGAGACACAGAGCTGCAGGCTGCATACTTCCTATCAAGAAGAACCTGCCAACGATCTAAAGAAAGACCAGACTTCAATGGGAACAACAAGTATTCGCGGTAAGCTTAAGGAGGCTATAAGGACCAGCAAGCGAGAATACTTTAAGGCACCTTACGCGGTGGCAGACCAGAGTGCCTGGAGAGCCGCTTACAGGGTTGTTATATAAAAGACAAAAAGGGGGGCACCACAACTGAACTGCTCGAATCTTCTTCTCGGTATAATGATGGCACTCTACCCGCCCCCCCCCCTTCATAAAGGAGAGCGCAAGAAATATAAACAAACGTTGGACGTTTTCACCATACCTGCGGTGGATTAGTGGTTTTGTCGGAGAATCGTTTGGATGCTCTTCCCAATAGAGCTCTTACACTCGTTGTTGAAACCAGACCCGACTGGTTTATCAGCGTTTTTGGGGCATGCATAGTCAAAAGAGTTTTCCACGATCGGTTTAATAGGAAAAACTAGTTTTTGCTCTCGAAGCCCGCCATTCCGCTCGATTTGCCTTATATCATAGATAGGGTAAGGGTTAGGGGTTTGCAGCGCCTTCAGGACAATCTCACGCGGGGCAACGCACAATGAAACACAGAGGGGTCGATTGACCTATACTCTTATTCCCGGTATTCATGAGTGGAATTAGCGACGACATGGCTAGATTAACCGCCACATGACTTAATTCCAGTCAGGTCAAGGTGGTTACAGGAACTATCTACACCGATTCAAGTTAGATGGTTTTCCCTTTTGGCCTAATATGGTTGCACACCTGAGAAGTCGGAGCTTGTTATATTTTACTGTCCACGATTTTGCTCAGAGAGGTACAGCTCGGAAGACTCGCTGAAAATCAACATAAGCCCTTAGAACATTGTCGGGGAAGTGTTGAAGTCGGAGGCAAACTGACGCACTATGAATTCCGAAGTTAAAAGAATACAGGAGGAACTTTATGAAGGAGAGGCAAAAGCGGAAGGTTTAAGCCTCCCTACTAAATAATCCCACATACTACTGCAATTTGGTGCGGCCGTGTCTTTCCAAGATTTCCACCTCCACGACCTCCACCTCCACAGGAAAAAGACAGACAGGCAGATAATGAACAATCTTTAATAAGGTTTTGTTGAAAATAAAAAAAGGTATTCTGGTCGTTTCAGAAAAAAACCGGGTTTAAAGGTTCGCTTCAAGTTCACATGTCAGTCAGCGAAGCAAAAACCGTGGGGATGGACCAGGTTTGTGAATATAAAAACAAAGAAAAACTACAAGATACGAATTCGTCAGGTCAAATTGTTATATCTAGCAAGGGAAATCTGTCATAAACGAACATACCGAACGAGGTCAAAGAGACCCTCGACCTAGGAGACTCAGGCGAGCATGTCAACGAGATCCGAAGGAATCCTCCCCTCTTCCCAAGTTTAAACTGAAAAAAATTAAACGAACGTGAAACTGATGGCTATCGTAAACAAGTTATAAACCCACTTGTGGTGTCGTGGTACGTTCCCAAAAACATAGGATCTATATACTGGTAGAGTGCAAGGATCTGAAAGAGGATGAATGGTGCAGAGTTTGGAGAATCCATCGTGAGTTTATGAAAACCCTATGACGGTAATTGAACCGTCACAATGCGACAATAGGTGCTTTAGAGCGTCAGTAACTTTGTTTGGGGTGCTCTTATCGGAATTTAAGGACATGCCTGACAACGGAACGAAATACAAAAGCAATTGTCGATAATTTTTAGGCATAGCCCCTCGAGTAAGAAAGTAGAAACCCAAACGTAAAGCTACGCAGTTTGTTGAATACTTTTGCAAAGTTAGACAAACTACTAGTCAGCGAACGTATTGAGGATACTTTCCGGAAAGGAGCCTGATTCTATCATAGATCTGATGGACGTTACCGCTGTATTTGCGCGCAACAGGTTCTACCACTTCAGCTACAACTTCACCTACCTCTCAGCTGGATATCTTCAGTAGAAGCTTTGATCCTGATCAACATCAAGAAGAAAGCCCCCAAAGCGCACAGCGAAATTTTGACCAATTTTGTTTGCTGAGGTTTTCCAATCACAAGGTGATGCTACGCAATCAAACATTAATGAAGAGGTCCTTCAAATTTGCTGATGCCTCTGAAATATTGATGATCGGCATTAGAAATTCCTATCATTATATAAGATAAGAAATTATTTGGAAGTTGTTTCTTTCATCCACAATAATTTGGAACGTGCCTTCTTTTTTGAATGTGTCTCCTTGAGACCTTGGTAAAGGTACTTCGGAATAAAGTATCTGCTGTCACTGAGACGCCATCTTTACATTAAGCTTAATGCTCTTCCGTATAGTGGACTTAAACAGCCATCTGCAATATGCTCACTCCGTTTCCCACTCGCCTTTTCACAAAGTACACGGGCTAGGTCACCGCCACAGTCTATTGTGAAGTGTCTTTTTTCACTGCATTTTCTGCAGCAGTTTCATAACTCGTGGCTGCTTTTGCAGACACTACCCATTTGACTGTACTGGACTCTTGGCTCTTGATGCCAGATTTTCGCTGCTCTTCAATGCCTTTGAATTGGAGAAGTAAGTAGCCCTTCTCTGACCTCCTTATTTTGATGACACGTTTTTATGGTTGCCATTTACTCCCAAGTGAGTCATAAGCAACCTGCAATAAACAAAAGCATCTATAAACGGAGTTAAGAAAGGTCTTGTAGAAAGGAGGTGCCATGGACAAAAATTTCCTGCGAATGTGGAGAACAGCAGTTAGATAGCTGGCTAACTGCTGTTTAAAGAAAAAAAGGACATTCAAAAATCTAAAGGTTCTACTCAGTAGAAAATAATCTTTTTTCACAATTTGAAATTTATTATCAGATCAGAGCATTAATACAACTAAATAACCAAGTTTTGATTAGAATCTGCGTAGAGTTGGGTTCTTGTATCTGTAACCATCAGGTCCGAAACTATGGGCTGGGGCTGGCTCTCCAGACTGAGTAGGTGGCAGGTATTCACGTGGTGGTCCAAATCCAGCTGCAACTCGTCCGAAGTCCTGTTCATTTTTGAAAGGAGGCAAATATTCGTTGGATGGACCACTCAATTCAGATACATCTGCAGCAGCAAGGGCGAAAAGTCCCAAAAGAACCAGTGCAAAGACAGCTTTCTGTGGAAACGAAACAGATGGAGTTAATGGATTGAAGTTTAAATCTATAACGTCAATTATTTTTTAACTGTATCTTAAGATTACCATTTTGGATATATTGTTTGGAATTCAACTGAAAAATGAATGATGCTTCTTACGAAGAAACGCACGCATTTATATACACAAAATTCTTGTTTGGATTACTTGCGTAGTTAGACGTTCAAATTTTTTGTTAGTGCACACTTCAGAGTTCTTAGCCAATCCCTCTTGTCTCAAGTGATGCAATATACGACCATCAACATTTACTAAGTTTTTAAGCCTTCATCTTGGGAACTTTGAACCGAAAGCAGGTGAAAGATTTGTAGCTGCACCTACATAAGCTGAATATGATGTAATTAATTGGTTTGCTTTGTAGTAGATAATCCTATGAAAAATAATGAACTATAATATCTGTAACTTTTTCAGTTCTACTAATCTTTTTCATATCATGATTTTTTGGCAACTAATGTAAATTGCTTCACTGGAATAACTTTTTTCAGCCCTTAGCCTTTGCTCTATTAGTAGCGGGGTCTGCTCTTCTATACAACCATCACAATCAATGGGGTACAGATAATAAGGTAAAGTCAAAAGGAAACTCGGAAGCAGATGTGGATCATGAGAACGAGAAGATTCTGCTCAACCTCCAGAATCAATTACTAAACAAGTCGGGAAACCGGAAGCTGGACGTTTCATGTACGAAAGGTTTTGTGCATTTCTTAGTACGTAGCACGTAATATATGCATATATTATGTGAGAGTATCCACTTTTCGATGATATTGACATTCACAGTGTTGAATTTGCAAAGAAGCAACAATTTTGACGTATTATAACTTTGTTAGTAATAGTGCGATTTCCACCAAATGTGGTAGGATCATCCTCTATATTATAGCCTACATTACTGCTGGTAGTACTAGGATGAACTTAAGGGGAGTTTTGTAGCCAATTACTAAAAATGATAGTAACAGGCTATTATTAACTTTATTTGAACAGATATCGGTATGTAAGGTATTTTGGAGCCGAGGCACCATATAGTGGCAGCGTCCAGATTTTTTTCAGATTTTTCGGTTCGGTAGGTTCTGAGAATGGCCCCCTTCAAGAAATAATCACTTTCAACACCCCGCACTTCCCACCTTTCTAACAAATGTGAGAACTAAGACCGGCTTCGAAAAGTACTAACCGAGGCCTTTCATTTGATACCCCACATGACTATATTTGATGCATGTATGCGGACGCCTCCTTAAATTCGACGTAAAAGAATGTAATTCATTGTATGCGTGAGCATTCACAGTTGCCACCTTTCTACCAAATTTGGTGTCAATCGCTATAACCGTCTCCGAGAAAAATACATATGGCAGACAGACAGACAGACAGGAATATTGAGTGTTAATAAACAAACCCCAGTGGAGGAAACCGAGAATTTCGGGGGGCTTCCCACTAGCAAAACGATTAGTGGGGAGTCGCCTTTGATGGTTTTTAGCCTTAATGATCCTTTTAAACGGAGCGCTAAATTAGTGCGATCGCCTCCAGCGAAATGGAGTGAGAAACAAAGGTCGGATCAAAGGAGCAACAGCGGTGGAGTCAATTCTTTAAATGAGGCTGACGCGTTCACACAGCTGGGATCAATGGTCCAAAATCTGATGGAGTACGTTGGTCAACGAAATAATGTCCACCACGCTATCAATGACCAGGTGCGTTCTATTAGGGCGACGTACTTTAAGGTTTAAGAGGACGTAAAAGCACGCGAAGAAGGTATACTGCCGAACAGCCAACGGAAAGTGATGGTTACCGTAGCAACACAAACTATGCTGAAAACATCTCTTCCCAAGAGGCTCTTTGACAAAGAAGGTATCCAAGGTGAAAGGGACATCTCAGCAATGCTTAATAAGCGGAAGGAGACGGAAGCTTATCGGCCGGAAAAGGCACTAACCGCGCAGAAGAATCTACCTGGACTAAAGCAGAAAGTTAGAAACGGTAGCAAAGGAGAGCCAGGCCGGACGCGCTAATCATAACAAAAACCAGCGAGCTGACGTACGCGGAGATTTTACGTAAAGTAAAAGCAGATACCTCCCTGACTGAACTGAGTGATAATGTTACGCGTATCAGATGTACACAGAAAGGTAATCTATTGCTGGAGCTTAAACCCGGGTGAAGATGTAGGTGAAAACCTATGGAAAAAATCGAAGTGTCACTAGGCCAGGCTGCAGCCATCAAAATCAGCAGAGATTCGGTGGTGACAGAATGTAGGGACTTGGATGAAGTCACCACGAAGTCCGAGATCTGTGAAGCCTTGCAATCTCAATTAGGACTACAATCAGCGAGCGAGGCCAACGTGCTACGACTAAGGAAGGCGTACGGTGATACACAGATAGCGTGGATAAGTCTTCCTGTCGAAGCAGCAAAAAAGGCGATAGCAGCAGGCAAAGTTCGTATTGGATGGGTGGATTGCTGGATACGAGAGCAAAGTCAAGTGCATAAATGTTTTAAGTGTTGGCAGTTCGGCCACATTACGAAAGCTTGTACCAGTTCACAAGACAGATCTAATCTGTGCCGCAAGTGCAAAGAACAAGACCATTTTGCGAAGGATTGCGTCGGAAAGCCCAAATGCGTGTTCTGTGTCGAAACGAAAAATAGCGACAGCGCCCACATTGCAGGAAGCAGTAAATGCCCAGTGTTCAGAAAGACGTTCATAAATGATTATGCAACTAAATCTGAATCACTGTCGGGCGGCCCAAGACCTGCTCTCCCTGAGCGTGTGCTGAAAATCTGCATAGCGGAGCATGGATAGCTGACAAAAACAGCAAAGCTGCGACATGGAGCTGCCGAAGTCGTGCTATAGAAGATGTGAAAAAATATCCAGAGAACGAATTTGCACGTGCCAAGATAGGAGGTATATATATCTATAGTTGTAACGTAGCCCCGAGCCTCGCGCTGAAGGAATTCACTTTGTTGCTTGAGAAACTATCCTTTGATGCCAGACGCTACAATTCCAAAAAAATTGTTGGCGATATCAACTCATAGGCAGAAGAATGCGGGAAGCAGAAGAACAAATGCAAGGGGGCACATACTGCTAGAGACATTCTCGCGTTTAAATGTCGTACTTGGGAACTCTGGGGGAGCCAACCCATACCGGAGGGGAGAATTACAATCAGTAGTAGACCTCACTTTCGTCAGTGACACCCTTATCAAAGACTTGCAGTGGCATGTCAGCGAAGAGTACACAGACAGCGATCATCAGGCTATTGTCTTCCAAACCTCGCATAGGAATTATATGAACCCACCAAAAAGGACAACGATGAGCTAGGTGACTAACAAATTCGATGAAGAAATGGTCAAGGAGGTACTTCTTGATGACACATTCTTATCGGGAAGCGAACAAGGAAAAGCTCTAGAAGTCGCGGAAAAACTAAACTACAGCGATGCCTCTATGCCACGGCGTAGTGCTTTCCGAAGACGAAATCTCAATTTCTGGTGGAAAACCCCGACGAAATTCCTGTAGTGGCAGAAGAGGAAATTTTTGATGCAACAAGGAAATTCGCTGAAAACAGGGCCAGGGCCAGATGGACTTCCGCAAATCGCCCTGAAAGTGGCAGCCAGGACAGCGCCAGGTATGTTTGCCAAAGTTTTTACGGCATGCCTTGCAGAAGGAGAATTCCCCGAGCAGTAAAAGCTGCAAAAGTTGATACTTATTCCGAAGCCAGGTAAACCATTGGGTGACCCCTCCTCATATCGACCGATATGTTTAATCAATACCATTGGTAAACTATTTGAAAGATACAAAAGGCTGCTAGCTGTTGCGGAAAAGGAAGGAGGCCTATCCGACAAGCAATTCGGGTTTCGTAAGGGGAGATCAACTGTGGATGCAGTTAACATGATAACATAGTGGTTCCCGCTGCAATACAAGATGACAAATGCTGCGCAGTGGTGACACTCGATGTAAAAAATGCATTCAACACTGCAAAGTGGACGAAAGTCGTAGAGGCTCTAACTAAACTACAGGCTCCGAAGTACATTGTATGCATCTTCTTCTTCTTGGAAGAAGATTATATTGCGACCCGGACGATTGACAGACATTATTCCCAATGACGTAATTCCCGTGGGGAGAGTGGAAGAAGAAGAAGGTGGTTTTAGTGAGTAGGAGTCTCACATAACTGCATGGCAGGAGCCAGCAGTAGGTTTTGAACCTTTCCACCTTCCAATGATGAAAAAAACAGACACACAGACAGACAGTAAACCGACTTTAATAAGGTTTTGTTTACACAAAACCTTACAAATGCTTAAAATTCTAAATCTACATAATCCGTGCCTATGTTAATTATTTAATTACCGAACAACACAAGTAAATAGAAGCAGATTTCAAAGATACAAAAAGTATACACGAAAATCTTTATCGAATGCGGTACTTCTTTGGGAATACTTGAGACAAGTAGTTTTCACAAAAACTTAAAAGCATGAATTATGACGAATATGAATGACCAAGATTACCAGACCAGACCAGATTGACTTGAGCAGCAATTGATGTATAAATACGCACATTTCTGAGCTATTGTCATCATTCAGTCTTGCGTTGAATTCAGAATAATATATCCAAAATGGTAATAATTTCATACCCTCTAGGGGTAGTATGTAGTATTCTGAATTTATTTCCAACTTCAATTGATTAATTCCAACATTTTAATTTTCATAGAAAGCTGTTTTCGCACTGGTTCTTTTGGGACTTTTCGCCCTTGCTGCTGCTGATGTATCTGAATTGAGTGGTCCATCAAATGAATATTTGCCTCCTTTCAAAAATGAACAGGACTTCGGCCGGATTGCAGCTGGATTTGGACCACCACGTGAATATTTGCCGCCTACTCAATCTGGCGAACCTGCTCCAGCTCATAGTTTTGGACCTGATGGTTACAGATATAAGAACCCAACCGCTCGAAGATTTTAATTCAGATACGTCGATGAAAATATAATAATTTCAATACTGGAATGCCTAGATAATAAATTTTGACTGAAGGAATAGATTGGCTTTTATTTTGGTTCAAGGCTTAACACTCGGTGTGTTTTGGTCGCCTAGATTGCAGGTGTCACAGTCTGCTCGACAGACACTAAGGACTGGAACCAGTTCTCTGAATCTGCCCCACACAGAATACAACCGTCACTGAAGGCACGGTTCCACGAGTAGAGAAACTCATTCAAGCTACCATGCCCTATCAATAGTGAGTCCATCTCAAGCCCAAAGTCCACGACAGAACTTAATGTGGCGAACACACTTTAAAAGCACCCATATGCGACCCGATCTTTCTCATCCCTATCCCATCTAAGCAATGTTACACCCTCGTCTTACAAATTTTTGATCAAAAAGTAGTCCTAACCCCTTCACCTAACCCTAAACTAAACTAAATCGGTTTGTAGCTGTAGCGGTTAAACGCATCTTGAACTCGATCAAGTGCGATCACAAACGCATACGATCCACGATTGTAACTTCTAGGTATGTCCAGCACGTAGGGCAGTAGCCCCTCCTAAACAACCCCTGGACATGAGATTGGATACACTGGACATGAGACGGAAGGGCCAGCCAGATGGCGTTGTATATCTCACCAGTCGCCCCATCCCAGCCAGGAGATCTGAGCCGCGCCTTTCATCGTGACTGTCAGTTGACACCGAAGGCTCGGATTTCGGAAATAATTCAGCCAGTGAGGCACAAAGACTATCCCGCCATGGCAACATAGGCTCTCCGTTCACCTTGATGCCGGCATTGTAGTGATTTCGTCTCCCTTTGTATATGCGGTAGGCTCTTTCCCAAAAACCACTGCTATGCTCACCGACGAAATGCTTCCAGTCTTCCTCTTTCGACTGCCTCAACAACTCTCTATACGACGAAACACCTCGTCTATAGAGGAGCCTAAGTTGGCCGACGTTGGCAAGGGGATTGGTCAATGTCCAGATAGCTGAGTGGTTAAAGCAGAAGGCTGCCGTACGGAAGATCGCGATTCGATCGTGATTTAACGTCGGATACCAGTCGACTCAGCTGTGAATGAATACCTGAGTCAAATCGGGGTAATAATCTCGGGGGAGCGCAATGCTGACCATATTGCCTCCTACGGGGTACTGTAATCCAGTAGTGTACCGTTCAGGTCTTAAATGAAATGCTTCAACACACTTCAAGGCCCTGATCCAATCGGATTGTTGCGCCAACGATTATTATTATGAACTTGACACTGACAACGCCGAAGAGATTCCTATCTTCTTCAGGCGATGAACTTCCTTCCGCTTGTTGCGAAGAGAATGACACTCTTTCGAGCCTCTCATTCGGGATTTGGCAGCATGTCATCATTGACAATGGACATCCATTCGTTCCTACGCACCTACTCAGGCTAATCCCTCCAGTCAAGCAAGATATTCCACCCAGTTACACCCACCCTTATTCCAACGAGTAATTACGCCGGCGACGCGATAAACACTAACATTCAATTCCTATTCGCCAGCACGACCTCAATAGATGTGTAATCACTCATGCTGCATCGATTCAATAATCTGCATGACTAGACAAATGCCGTTGATGTAAAATTCACACACAAACCATCAACATCCGCGAAGACACGGAATCACCTCATTCCAGGTCACATGTGGGTGGGCAGTACATGCTTGCACAAGACCAACATCGTAAAGGCCTCGTGATTGAGACACATACGGCGCACTCATTAGTGAGACTCTCTCCAGACACTATCTAGACCCGCAACATTAATGACAACGTTTTGGTCGACCCCCTAGCAATGAACACTCACATGTCTGCAGGCAAGTCCTGACACAGCCACTAATTGTCCAAGGTTCGTGCAACATGACGACGCTAATATGATGCTCGTGCATGTGCTGGCGAGATGTTCATCACGGCAATTGCGCAGTTCAATTGCAGCAGTGTGAGCGACCACTGCGGCGTAGATAAGGCACAATTTCGAACTGAACATATACTCTACCGAAAGTTCCCGGAATGCACAGTTTCGACCGTGAACCTCATTGCTGAAGGAGATGCCTTATGGCCACTCTGCGAGCAACGAGCGCAGAGATTGTCCTTCACACGGCAGTTAGCCACCTGGAGGCGAAACCCAAGACACCTGAAACAAGCAGGGAGCAGGATATGCGATTGGTACACGGTTAAAACCCTAACTCCCAACGGGGGAAGGCACTTCGCGCATGACCGCCTGCGCGAATTCCTGCGGTGCTTTCTCCCTTCACACTTTCATACCTGCCTGTCAGGTTTACCCTTCATGCCGGCAAGTTCTATTGTACATCCCCAAACCTCGCCATTATCTGAATCTTTACACATTTGCGGCCCAACTTAGCGCTATATTGTCTGTCCGAATAAA
The DNA here is from genome assembly GCF_905115235.1 of Hermetia illucens. Classification (NCBI taxonomy): domain Eukaryota; kingdom Metazoa; phylum Arthropoda; class Insecta; order Diptera; family Stratiomyidae; genus Hermetia; species Hermetia illucens. Next base: position 12,001,058 of record NC_051852.1, read on the forward strand.
CGGCGGAGTCCTATACTCACGAAACTCAAACCAGGGATTTTACTCCTTCTTATATACATGGCGCTTCTGAACCTGGTCTCTAAAGAAGGTAATTTAATCCTTTGAGCATAAGTCCAGGGAGCATCGGGCATGGATTGCACTCGACGCCAAAGAAGCAATGGAACCTTCTAAGTCAACAAGGTTTGCTAACAACAACGTGGTTGAGCCTTTCCATCAATGCTTGTTTTTATAAGCGCAAGACACAAGTGACTGCAGCTATTTCGATCTTACTGTTCTGGAGTGATGTAAATGCGTGTCATTGTCACTCTAGCCACAAAAAAGGAAAACTGGAACATCCTCATGGACCCCGCCGTTCATATAAGTTCACTTCATATAATGATGATGTCATACACGTTTCTGGGTCGAATAAATTTACCTGAAATGAGAATTTTTGTTGTTCTATAACTTTGTTGACAATAGTTAGATCGAGTTCAAACTTTCCACAATTGTGTCCTATATTATATGTAAAATGTTGTACCCCTGCTATGAACTTAAGGGAGGTTTGCAGGAAAATCTCTAAAACTTGGGATGATTTTGAGGCCTAGATTTCATATATGCACCACTACGGTTTTTTCAGATTTTTCGGTTGGATAGGTTCTGAGAACAAGACTTGTTACACATTTTGGGGGTCATATTTTGAACCTTCACTCCCCTACGTTTCACCCGATATCAAATATGGGACCAGTTTCGAAAAGTACTGAGCCTATTGAGCCCCTTCATTTGATACCCAACATGCCACATTCTCGAAAAAAAATTGAGCCCTCCATTTGCATGTAGGGGGAGTCCTCCCTTAAACTTAACACAAATAACGCCGCTTGCTGTATGTAAAGAGAATAGCAGACCACACGTTCTTACCAATTTTCGTGACAATCGCTCTAGCCGTTTCCGAATAAATCGGGTATGACAGACAGACGGGAAGACAGAAATCGACTCGATTCTAATAAGGTTTTGTTAAACGAAAAATCTTAAAAATATACAATTGTAGGGGATTTAATCGAATACGCTGGTCCACCCAATATCCACTCAACGCCGAGGCACTAATTACAGCTCCGTGTAGGTAGGTATTACTTCCCTGGGTGGATTTGCTTTTAGGTACTAGTCCTTGTGTTTCTTTCGGCTTTCCGCTTTCTTTCCTCTTCAGCAACACCTCCTGTATTTTCACGATTGCAGGGGACCCTTAAGTCAGTCCCTCTAGACCTCACCATCCCTGCAACTGAGTTCTCCGGGCTCACGCTCCAGCCTGATGCTTGGTTCATATTTTTCCTCCCCGTTGCGGACCTTCGGCAGTGAAACACCGTATTCTCAAGATACAATGATTCTACTTGTGTTGCAAGAGATAGATTGGCTCTGACAATGTCGCATTCCTGGCTTTCTGTGTGCACTCTCATACGTATTGCATGATATAGCTTACTCATTTCTTTAGCCATTATATCGGCATGGATCATGGCGACTACCGCCAATATTGTCTCATCTGATGTGGTTCTAAAAGCACTCTAAGCCCTCAGAGCCATCAACTGGTAAACCGAGTTCACCTGCTTCCGTCTCTGACAGTTTGCAAGCGCCTCTAAGGAGTGGTGACAAGTAAAGTAGGATGAATTGCACCACTCCGGCTAGAAGCAATCTTCGACAGTGTTTCGGGCCACCAACAACAGCAACAGCAATTTTTTTGCAAGTGCTGCAGAAGAACTGGCTGCCTTTTGGCATGCATACTCTAGATATTACCTCAAGCTTAACTTGGTGTCAATTACGTCATGCCCAGGTGTTTGATAGCTCACTTTGATGTTTTTCACAGCGTTTCTTCTCCAGTGGTTCATTATTAAGATTGCTTGCGTTTTCTCGTCCGCTAAGGTCTGCTCACCCTTTGTAGCCAAGACTTCACCCCCTCTTTCTGTTTCTGTCGCGTAGACCTCCACATCTTCTGGGTGTTTTTATGTGCAAAACACGACGATAGGTAGGAGTGTTCATCATCTTCTCCATTGTATTCAGCAGGCAGATGGGGCGACATGATGCTGCGGATGCGGATGCTGTGGATTTGGAAAGCAACACCAACTTTTGTCTTTTCCACTAGGCAGAGATTAGCCTTGAAAATATCAGGTAGAAAGGTCCGGCCTCGTCTTCACTGCCAACTTCAAAGCTTTGTTTGGAATGCCATTCAAACTCGGCGCCCTTGTTGCCGCCGATCCCACCACACATTTTCCGCAGCTCCTCCACTATTATTAGAAATATTACATCCTCGTTTGCCTGGATAACCGTTTGTCTTCCGTCAGAGTGGGCAAACAGAGTAGTAACAATCTCTTCCAGGAGGCGCGTACAGGCCAGCTGATGTGACCTCCATAGTCTTTTCATTATCACGCTGTTGTCATCGCTCCTAAAGGTTTATATCGGCATGGTCACGTAGTCCTTTGAAGGAGCGGTTTTTACTCTTCCGAATGACTTCTTCTAAGCCACGCAGTTGTTTGTTTGTCTCTTCTCGACCGTTACTTCCGAGCTTTCTCCTGAGCCTCTGGCAAAGCGGACGAAACTCCGCAAACATGCGGCTCCTAAATTCGCAATTTCGTTCTACCACTAGTAGTTTTGTTTCCTACTAGGAAGTATTCGTCTTTTGAGCATAGTGGCATTGCTTGCTTCCACCACTCCGTCGGGTGTTTTGGGTTGGGACTTTTTCTTTGGCTCCAGAAATATGCCGGGTTTCAGTGCTGCGGGAAGAATATCCTCCGGCCAAAAACTTTTGCCGTCCAGCAGGGAAATCCACATGGCATTCTGCAAGAACTCTTTTTCAAGCCCGATTCCCACTTGATTTGCATGCAGATTGACTGCTGGTTGCAGTGGGTATAGTCCTCACAGACATGGCAAGCGACTCTACTGGCTAAAGCGGCACTTACGTATGTTGAGTTCACTATAGACCCAGGCCCCTTCCCCTGAGTACGAAGCCCCAATATGGGCGAGTACCGCATTTAACTCCCCGAATGTTTCGAGGAGAACACGTTCCCTCACATTCGTTGTCCGGCTGCCCCATTCAAGAGCCCACGCATTTAAATTACTTGGTATGCTAGTTGGCCAGCGTCCTCTTACGTCCAAAATTAGAGCGCTATTTGACCCATTTAATTTTTGGCGCAAATACAACCGTCGTGGTTTCGATATGGTTTACTAATTACGGCCACATCGATGTTTTTCTCGCGGATGGTTTGCAAGAGTTGGTCCTGAGTTTGAGGTTGAGGTCGGTTTGTATCAACCTCATCTGTGATTTGTGTTGAGGGCTCTTCTGCATTCCAACCACCTACTGCTGCCTGCAAGATGCCGATGGTCCACATTCTCCTTCCCTTTGCACAGTAAGCAAATTGGGCCAGCTCCATAGTCCTTGTTGAAATGTCCTTCCACTCCATATCTCCTGCATTGCTTCGACCTGTCCTTTGGAATGATGCATGCCTTCGCAATGTGACCGAAGCCAAGGGCATATAAGGCATCACTTCATTGCCACCTACTCCTTTAGCCGACACATAACCCAGCTTATTTTTACTCTCCTTTGCTGCTAACAGTCTGAGGGCAGTCCCAATTAATAGTCTGATAATGCCGGTTTGTGTTCGCCCGTAGGCTTTCCTAAGCGTTTTTACCGCTGACTCCTGTAGTCCGACAAGAATCAACTGCTTTTCGAGGGATTCGCGAACCTCCTAATTGGTGGTGATTTCATCTATATTCTTGCGGATTGCAGTGATCTTCGACCTGCTAGCCCTCATGTTAGCTTCCTTTTCTAATGACTTTCCGATTTGGCTTAAGAATTTGTCGGCAGTTACATGCTTGAATTCTTTGAGCCACAACACAAGACATCCTTTCTGGGATCGTCTAATGCCGCTGAAATTATCTCCCAAGTTGATGAGTTCGGAGTTTGCGTTGGCTCTCCTGAGAATGTCAGCATAAGACCCTTCACCTTATTTGTAAATGGTAACCACCTGCTGTCTTATCTTCCTCCGATTGTTTCTTTTTCGGAATACCACCTCACTTCAGGCTTTCGCATCTGCCTTTAGTGGTCCGGTCCCTTTTCCCAAGGTCGCCGCTGCAACAGTTCCTCCGGCAGATTCAACCGTAGTCTCCCCCTATAATGAGTTGAGTAACTTTTTCCTTTCAGGGTTTGCTGGCCTGTTGAATCGTTTAATTCCTCGTGCAGCCTCTTCCCCGGTTCCTTCCCTTTCGTATTGTGAACAGGCTTTACTTGAGTCGCATGGCTCTCTTTTTCGTTCGACGGCTTTCCCTTTTTTCAGCCTGGAGCTTGCCGTTCACCAAACAAAGGCCTCCTATCATGGCCCTTATACCCTAGTGAATGTTCCTGCGCTCCTTGATGAATTCACACAGCTCCATGATCTTTTTACCCAGAACAGTAAAGACAGCTCCAGACTGATCGCTGTCTAAAATGTCGCCCATGTGATTCCCCGCCAAGGATTCTTCCACATCAAAGATCCCCACTAAACCCCTGAAAGGGTCCGTGGATAGAGCCAGTTCCAGTGATAAGCTCGGAGCAGCGAGACAAACACAAGACGAACACAGGCACCAATGACGCCTGAGATTCGAACTCAGAGCAGCGAGATTGGGAGGTTGACGCTCTACCCACTCAGCCAACGCGTCGTCCGTTTATTTTATTTAGGCTATGAAAATTCTCACTTTCTCCCTCTATCTCGTCAGGAGGAGCTTAATATTTGCCTTTCGTCACACTGACCGGTGGCTTAAATCGATTTTTCTCTTGGGAACCCTCAGATTTCGCTGAACTCAAAAATATCTCGTTTTAATTAGTAAAATTAAATCACAATAATGTTAAAATGTATGTAAAAGGAGCACCGCGTTCGGTTAATATTTAATAAAATTTTCCACGGTAAAGGCCATTTTAATTTCGCTTTTTAGTAAGCTCGTTGGTGTTCACCGCAAACTAATTTCATATTTTCGGTTCATTTCACATCGTGTGTAACAAAAGCCTATCTTGTAATCCGATTTGCTGTATCTAACCAAATTGAGGCAAGGATTCCCTTTAACAGCTCTTCAGTTACCATCATGTGCCTCATACAATTCCCCGGGGGGATACGAATAGAGTTTAATTGTTCGCCTACAATCGCTTCATTGCTAATTTGATTTACGAAGTTCGAATCGAAAGTTAAGGCCAATCTAAAGTCGATTATGGTTCCTTTGTAAACAATATTCAACAAGCTGGAACAAACAAGTGTCAACCATACATGCTACCCTCAAATTAAGTTTTGAGGGTGAAGTGCTCTTCGGTGTACTTGGATATCTATGCACATTTGTAGATGTCCTTTCACATATGTAAATGGAAATATATGTTGACCTAATATCCTTAGCTTTTTTTCTAACAGATTCAACCCTTCTTAACTTATTGAATGTAGGGAGCAATATTAGGGATTCATGACTGGGAAGACGAGGGATACATATAGGCGTATAAGGGACCACGAAATATATGAAGCTAGGGCGGTGTTGATTGTAGGGGTGGTTGAATAATATCATCTTACCGTCGCGATAACTGCAATTCTGATTGGATAAGCTTAGGAAGTCTGTGGGGAGGGGATGGTGATGGCAGGAGAACCTTATGGAGGCCCATCTCCTCGCGCCATTGACCAGCGCCGCATCGTCATTTGCATGGCTGACCAGGCGCGACTCTTTCGGCATGTTAAGACTTAGAAGTCTACCGTAGAAAGCGTTCCAGAGGTCCGGCCTTGGAACGGATCCCTACACTACTCCCGACGTAATCTTTATCCTGATCTGGCCTTCTAGTGTCTCATAGAGCAGGGAGCGGTCTTCCAGATAATTTCTCTATATCAACAAGAGATAGCTTGGCACTTGGAATAAATTTTCTAATGTGCCTAGCGTATCTGTCTACATATCTTGCGGAAATCGCGACTTCTCTGACATCAAGCGTTATGAGAACCACTATCCGTCGAGATCGGCGGCTACTTGCCTCGACTAGATGTACCGCATCCGCGATCTCCATAACAGCATTCACCGCGAATCTCCCTGCTCTAAACCCGAACTGCCTTGGGGATAAATCTGAGACAGCGTGAATCCCTTCAGCCAGTCCACTCTTGATGAACTTTTCGAGCACTTTACGGCCATGTCATGCACATCGGTCGGTATGTCGACGGCAGCTCTAAGTCTCTTTTTCCCTTGTCAGTATGAGTCTCGCCATCTTTCAACGACAAGGGAAAATGCCCTCCAGCAGGTAAACCTTGAACGCCCGAGCAGCAATTCTCGCCATTGGCGAAACTCCTGTTTGTAAGCTTCCTCCGGGATACCATCAAAACCGCTTTCCAGTTTTTCATAGTGGAAACCACTTCCTCCAGCATTAAAACGGCGACGAATGTAGATAAAAAAAACGATATTCCTAAACAACGAATTAAGATGAATCCATTCCCTTGACCTTGAGCAAGAACACGAAGTTGGACGCTGTCCCAAACCCAGTTAGTAACGGTACCCGATAAGGCAAGATGCCATGAAGCCTGGGTTCCTGTTCCGGTATTGCTCACCAATTAGCACTAGATCAGCCTTTACCTCCGAGGCGAACTACGCAAGAAGCTGGTGAGCGGTTGCATTCCGGTACATGTTAATTTGTAGGATGGGGATCAGGTTAGTCGCGTCCTAGCCCTTTCTAGTTCCGCACTAAAGTCTGTGAACCGTCTCTAACTCCAGTGTGTGCTAACCTCTCACCAGACGTGCCACGATCCCTGCAGAGAACGCAACTTTCCCTTTCATTCCAGGGCTTCGCTTGATGACCTACCAGACCGCATATGCGGCATGCTGTTCTCTTGCCAGGTTCCTTACAAGTTGATGACGTGTGTCCATAATCCAGACACCTGTAGCACTTGATGGGGATAATCCGCATTTGCACCCTACATACTACTCATCCAATTTTGATTTTCCCCCTACTGATAAGTTTCCTCGCATATTACTCGGGGATTTCCACCACAGCGAATTTTTGGCCACGAGCATTTCCCGGCACTGGTTATCTCTGGACATTAACGCTTTATCGCCCTTTCCATTTCGACCTTTTCTGTGAACTGTCTTGGATTTCTAAAGGGCATATAGAATCTAGACTAGAAACGACTAGACTAGTTCGACGAGGAGTCCGCCACCTTCGTTTTCGTATGAAGGCACTGTTGCTCCGTCGTCTTCGGATTTCATCCGCTAGTGAATTTCACTAAGGACTTCCGCAAATATCTTACCTTCCGTCGGCTAAATGAGCAGAGTTGAAGGTCTAGTCCTTCTTTGTTTGCTCGTCTTCTCTGTTGCTACCTTTTGGTTTGTAGCCTGCTTGTCTTTGCCCTTATTTGATTTCAGTTTTTTGGGCCCTGGAAACTGCTTGGATAAAGTCTCCTTCAGGCACGTTTTCCTCTATCCACTTTTTCCTCAGTTTGTGTTACAATGGGCTCTCTGCCATCCGTTTGGCGCATGAAGTGTTCTCAGTGGGAAGTGCGGCTGTTTCTGCCTTCTACACGTCTTCCGCCGCTCTCCATGTTCGTCTGTAGAAAGAGATACTGATCAGTAGTTCCTCCTGTTCCATCAGCCCGTTTTTGACGTCTTTGCTGACATTCTTCTGGGAGAACGTTGCCGACGGCATAAGCTTCACCTGATGGGCCTTTCTTCTTCGGTTCTAGCTAGGACGGTCGACTGCATTTCTACTCAGTTCATGTCCGAATCCACCTGCTCAGGACCAGCGATTCTAACTGGGCTTCTTTCCGGTACATGGTGTTGCAGTCGCCGTCCCTGTACTGTCAGTCGCGCCACTTCGTAAGGCTTCCTCTTTATTTGGGTGTTCCAGTGTCAGATAGGGTATTTTAACCCTCGAGGCCTCTTTCGCTGGTTGCTGCGGTAAGCGACGCATTTTGGTGCTCCGCCCGGTCAGCTCCTCCTCCTAGGCGTACCAGTTGGCTAGGATATTGTCAGTGATGTTTATAGAGCTGTTGTACCATAAGTTGTGTTTGGCGCTTAGGTTGCCAACTAGCACCAGGGATAAACGCCTATTTTGGCTAATTAGGAATGGTTTGAAGTATTGCAGAGAATCCAGCAGGATTAAGGGACCGGAGAAGTATGTAGAAGTAACCTAGGAATATAATGGAGGAGAGGGTGGTGCTGAAGACGAAAGTTAGTTCAAGGGATGGGACAATTTTGGTTGGGATGAAGATTCGCTGGGGCATGCAGGGGATGCCAATATGGCCGGTTGGCGAGTAACACCGTCAGATCGGAAGGATGGATATTGCGGGGGACACAGGAGAGGAGAGAGCGAGCTGCTTTTCTATTGGTGAGAAAAGCAAATTATAGGTGGGGAGGAAGGTCATAAGTTGCGAGGATGGTTGGGTGGTGGAGGTGTTGAAAAGTGCGTGGATCTCGGAGTCGAGTTGCGTTTCTAGCCATTGCTGCGTAGGGGAATAGTTTAGATTGTGCGGTATGGGAAGCATTAATTTTAGTGGGCTTTGGATGGGGCGAGTTAGTTGAAAGGAAGGTTGTGCCTGGCGGGCGCGGACTTGCAGTTGCGGTAACTCGTCGGATGCGTGGTGGCTCCGCAGGTGATGCAGGAGGGATTTCCATTCTGTTTTTTCCAGGTATTGGCGTAGGCCATGTATTTACCGCAACGGTAGGGTAGTTTGCAGTTCGATACAACGTTTCCAATATGCGGTACTGCGTAGTTTCATGTAATTGGGCTGCCTCAAATTTTACGATACAATGGCTCTGACTTTTGTGGGGGAGGACTGTTGGAATTTCAACGTGACGAGCTGGTTTCGTAGGAACGGAGGCGCAGAGCCGGTGTAGCTCGTTCAGGATTTCCTCAGGGGAATACGTGAAGCCTGGGTCACGCAGGACATGATTTACTAGCTTGAGGTGGGATGGGATATATGTGAAGAAGTGGTAGCTACCTTCTTTTAGAATGGTTTGGTCGGATTCAAAGTCCCTCTGGGATGTGGCAAAAATGTGAGTAGAATGGATGGAGATTCTCTTTAAAGCGATGTTATATGGGATTGAGGAAAGGATCTTATTCGTGATGGACTTTATTGGGGGGAGAACATTTTTCCTGGCTCTCTATCGAATGGTTTAGCAGCTTCAGCGGTTGTAGGCAGTATTGTTGCTGGCTTTCTTTATTGTAACAGCAGTTGGTGGGAATGGGACCATAGCTGGCGCTGTGTTTATCAGTCTTGATGCATTCCGGGCTCGGATGTTTATATGAGTGGGCGGGGCCGTTCCTCCCGGTTCTTATGTTGGGATATCTCGGGCACATTGCATCCTGGATCCAAAATTGTGGAGACAATATTTGGGGCATATTAGTAGTGCCGAAGAGAGCAGCGAACTGGTCCTTTCCACTCGTCATGTTATTCAGAGCAGCGGTCAGTTCATGCCCCTGTCTCCGATGGTGTGAGACTTCATCCTCGTCTTCTAATGATTAGCGATTCATGTAGGATTCGCTATCCTCGCTGGCTGCCTTCAGAGTTTACTTTCGCTATCCCCAATGGAATGAATGCGGTCGGGATCCAGCTCATGAGGGAACAGTGATCTGTCGTAAACCTGACGTTTCGACATAAGTCGTCACGCAAATTGTCCTTGTGCTGAAGCACGTGGGGTACTTAATCAGATTTTTGTTTTCTTAACTTTTACACTTTTGATTGGATTACCGGAGCACTATCGATATTTAAACAAGGCTGACACGAACTTTTATATCGTCAGTTGAAGGCAACCCTCATTTAAATGGGAAGTTAGTACACATACATATTGCGTTTTTCTTCGAATCAATACTGATCCGGGAAGCCTTTCTTTCCATTTTCACGGACAGCAATAAAGCTTCCATTTATGAATTCGCAATTTTCCGAGGATCTATATTTGTCCCAAGGAAAGGCATGCAAATTCGCACAAAGTTTATTTATTCAAATCTTGAAAGGAGAGTTATGTCCACCATACCATCGTCTTTCGCAATAGAGCGCCTGGAATAGATGGAAGCCTTATATTTTGAAAAATATATTATTTAAGAAGCCACCACAGTTTCCTGGATTCAGTCACCTGAAATTAATGTCAACAAAATAGGACTTCAAAGGAAGCGCGGCCAGATGAGCCGGGAGGAGCTGCTTGACAGAAAATTGAAAATTTAGTATTAAACTTCCGAGATTCCTACGTAAACGTGTTTGGAAAGGACAAGAAAAAATGAAGAAAAGTTTCCGCCTTCAATGCGGAAGTAATCAGAAATATTTTATGCATTGAATTGGGGAAGAGCAATCCAAAATGAAAATTATTAATTACTCAAAAATGTAATACACTCCAATTAGTTGAAAATTTTCAGTTTACACTTCAATAATCTTGTCGTCGTAATGAAAATATTACTGGAAGAAACTAACTTTCCAATTTAATAGAACTTCCACAAAAGTTCTCTTAACTCTGCCTTCAAAATTCGTTACAAACGCCACAAAAAAGTTATTTTTCGACGTTCATTCTCCTAATTTTAGCTGTACTAGCGACATTTTTGCCTTGTTGACTACCTTTCGAAGTAAACTTCAGAAGTTTACAACAAAAAGCAACAATTTTCCATCAACAGTTTACCTCATTCTGTATATTTCTCGAATATTGTTCAGAACTAATTAAAAGCCGAAGCTCTACTAATTTGCCAGAATTCTTGAATTATTGAATATAAAATAAACAAAAACACTCAATCAATAGCATCTACAGTAAACAGGAAGAGGTGATGAGAATGAATCCTTCCAAGTAAATAATCAATTTACCTACTTTGAACTGAAACAAGAAGGACAAGAAAGCGATGAAGTCATTTCAGATCAAGATTTAATGTTCATCTTTACTTTTATAGCGGATACAGCTATACAGAGCTACACCTCATAGAGAAAAAATGGCGACTGTTGACATTTAGGGCAAAGCTAGCCGAAAGAACAGATTTACAATGGGCATCAACACTCGACGACTAGACCACCGTCATACACATATCAATCACTAGCCGGCATTCATTCATTATCAAGTGATAACCTTACAAATCAAAAACTTCACATGCCCCGAAATAATTATCTAGCTCAAAGTTAGTCCGAAGGTAGCCCGAAGGCAGCACAAAGCCCCCAAAAAGAACAACCAATCATACCTACAATAGAACCGCAAGGGATACTCGAGGTCGGCACCAGCTCGGCGCTTGAACTGTCGCCATAACTTGTATAACGAAGAGTAATGGTGTTAGTCGATGTTTTCCAATATAATATCAAATTTCAAAACATTACCTACAAAAGAGGTAATATCATTATCACTTTTGGAATGCGGTGATATTAGGTAATGTGGCGACGTTAGGTAATGTCGTCATGTCAGGTAATGCGGAGATATTAGGTGATCGTAACATGATGTTGCGCTTTCAGATGATATCACTTTTGTAATATTACATGCATCTTCTACCCATCTCTACTTATCATAGGTTTCATACAACTCGTGGTTGTATCTCATTCATCTCCTATGTACTACGTCTGTTCTGCCTGAGTGAAGGTTCATACTTAGCCGCCATAACATAATACATGTCCGATGTTCATTTTGTAAATATACGAACCTTGAGCATTGAAATAAAGCGTCCTCTGCAATGCTCGGGCATGCTCAAATCGATTGGGGGGGGGGGGGGGGGGGGGGTGGGGGGTTTGGTTCACCCGATCTATCTTCGGATACCCCATGTGATTCAGGGAATCTATCGGCCTTTCACCGATTTTATCTACCTCTCCTTCCGTTCGGAGGTAGCCTCCCTCCATGCGAACTGCCACCAGAATAGCAATTTGGATTATCCCTTCTATCACCTTGGCGGCTTCGTCGGATATTGTTCGATACGCGCAACATCCACCTATAAGATCGAGCTGGCCACCCTTGAAACATATAGGCGACGGTTTGACGTTGGGCCATCGCCACCAGTGCTCAGGTATTATATGCACTTGTTGTAACGCGCCCCACATGTAACTTGAAATTTAGGTTCTGGTCGATCATTGCGCCGAAATATTGGAGTGTAGGCTGGAAATGTATTGAATGTGTTCCAACTTTGATCTTCATAGACATACTCTTTTCCGCTTGGTGGTAAGTACTACTTCTGTCTTATGTTCTGCAAAAGATAGGCTTGCGTTATCCAACCAGGACTTTACGTCGCAAACAGTTTCATTGGTATAAAGCTCCACTGCACAAAATTTGTTCTTTTTGAGATCGGCTTTAGCTATGTTAGCCACCAAGTTAACCGCATCGGTCGTAGACCTTTCTCCGAACTGGTTCCCAGAGACTGCCTTCCTTTTCGTCAATCGGGAGTAATTGTGATTGTATTTTGGCAATATTGTTAAAAAAGCATACAGGTCTGTAGAATGAAGGCTCACAAAGAGGTTCGTTTCGCTTGGGAACGAGAATTAAGCTGTGCTTTTTCCACTCTCTGGGAAATGCTCCTTCCTTAAGACATGCGCTAAATACTTCGGCAAAAATATTTAGTGCTATATATACTGTTGCCGTAAAACCTTTTAGGGATACTTCCTGTGCCTTTTCCTCATTTACCATTGGAATTTCTGTGTGGTCCATTTGGACAATTGAACTTTTCTGGATCAGGGTGGTCAAATAACCATCCTGAGTGACCTAAGACGACCTAGAGGTAAGAGCTATTTCAAAACCTAAAATAAATTGACTAAGTGACCGTGAAAGTCTGCCCACAAATACTGAAGCAAAACGATGGTTCGATCCCTCAAGTGATAACTTTACAAAATCAACGTGTCTATTCTGATGCGTGGGTTCGCACCGGATCTAAAAATAACCCAACGAACTAGGGAATTCGTGACGGCCTAACGGGATAAACCAGAACACAAGCTAAACCTGGAAAATAACCAAACCGTGAGTCTCCGGACCCGAATCCACGATGTATCACAACCTCAATCATTGGTTCCTCAGCCAGCCCCTGAGGTACCCTCCCTTCCTTGATAGAATACCACAGGAGCTAGTCGTTTGTTGTAATTGCCTTTGAGACTTAACGTCTCGTAGGTGGTTGCCTCTTAGAATACCTCTGATCTACAGGCCTTTGCAGCTATATGCGGAAAGGTATGGCCATCCAAGCTTTTGAGAAGTGCCTTTCCCTACCTTTCTGTGAGACGACTATATCTTCGTTTTCAATTTTGAAAAATTAACTATTCTTTCTTCTTCGTAGGGATTAAGTGACGGGTGAAATGAATCCTTCATGGAATATGGAGCAGATATTGCCCTTCTAGACTTTCCGGGCTGAATCATCCTCATCCACTTTTCACTAAATTCTCATTGCGGAGAGTGACATACCAAAAACACCGGTCATCACCCCGTTCGGTTTATACGAATTTCAAGTGATGACTTTCGGACTTCGGAACGCCCCCCAGTCCTTCCAACATTTCATGGTGGACATATTTTTGTGTTTCGTACGTCGACGGCATGTTGGTTTCATCAGTGAGCCTGGAATAGCACGAGCAACACCTACGCATACTTTTAGAACGACTCAACAGCCATGGCATTGTGATTAATGTCTCGAAGTGCATAGTCGGCGCCCGCGAAGTAGAGTTTCTTGGCCATACCCTTAACCAGGACGAAATTGCGCCACCGGCGTCGCGAGTTAAAGTGTAACTTTCCTCGGCTGTTGAATTAGCTCCGAAGGTTTCTCGGAGTGCTGAACTATTATCGCCGTTTCATTCCTAATTCAGGGAACCTTCAAGCCCCGTTCAATGACATGCTATGTCTGCAGGCGACAAACAACAATGTGGCGATCAATTGGACTGACTTTGTCATCCTAGCATTCGACAAATGTCGCGAAAGCATGATTTCCGCTCGATAACTAGTTTACAAGGAACCAAACAAGCCGCTAGCCTTGGTTCCCGACTCGTCTGATATGGCGGTCGGAGCTGTCCCCAAGCAAAAGCAGTGCGACCGTTGGTTACCGCTCGCATATTTTCAGCGGAAGATATCTAAGGCCGAACGGAATTACAATATATACTTACAACCGCGAGCTCCTCTTGGTATACACAAGCATCCAGCGCTTACTCAAGGGAACTTAGTTTGTAACAAAAACAGACCACAGGCCGCTAGTTTTCGCGTTTCAACTGCTTGGCAGATTCACCATCTCGGCAAAATGCAGTTTTCGACGCAGATTGAGTATATAGCGGGAAACACAAATACTGATGCAGACGCTTTATCTCGCGTGGAAAAGATATCTCTGGCCACGGAGTTCAACCCCAAAAACTGGTCGATGAACAATCTCACGATCCGAAATTGCAGCAGTTGATGACTAGCAGCGACAGATCATTGGAACTGACAGCTTCTACCATCCAAGGCTCAATTATTTGGTGCAATGTTTCCTTCCAGCGCCCAGACCTGTCATCTCTGGGAGTATACCGACCCGAGTTTTCGATCTTTTTCATTGTAATTCGCACCCGGGCGTTCGTTCCACCTTGTGGGCAATGTCGAAGAAAATCGTTTGTCCTAGGATGCGTAGCGACATTCGGCAGTGGTCGCGCTGCTGTATGCAGTGCCAGCGCTTGAAAGTGACCAACGGTTCCATACTGACATTGTCGGACCATTTCCTTAGTCAGGTGATTTTTGATACTGCCTCACCATGCTCGACAGATTTTCCGCGTTGACCTGAGGTCTAGCTTTTGAAGGATCGGTCGATGGAGTCAGTGGCCGAAGCATTCTACTCAACCTGAATATCACGCTATGGTGCACCGAGCGTCGTTGCCGCGGATCAGAGTGCACAGGTTGCATCCGCCTTGTTCAAGTCGCTATCGAATCTAACCCGCTGTAGACGAACCCGCACTATTCCGTACCATCTGGCGTCCAAAAGAGCGATCGAGAAGTGGCACCGGTTGCTAAAAGCATCCCTAATGTGCCAGGAAGACAAACCGAATTGGGTCCAGCTGCTACCTACGGTGTTAATTGGACTTTGAAGCAGTGTTAAAGAGGACCTCGGAGCGTCGCCTGCTGAGTTAGTATTCAGAACCACTCTTCGATTGCCTGGCGAACGGTTCGTCGACGATAACCACAGTGTCGATCATTGCGAGTTTGTCAAAAATTTGCGGGAGCACATGCGAGAGATGCGTCCACACCCAATTGTTCATCGCAGTAGCAGGACGCGATGTGTACATATGGACTTGGGTTCTTGGTCGCACGTGTTTTTTCGAGTTGATGCTGTGAAGAAGTCTTTGACTCAGCCAGTCTGCACTGCGTTGTCGAAAGGCTAACCTCTACAGTCTACTTACTCCCAATTAATGGTAGGTGTGCGAATGTGTCGACAGGAAGTAAACCAGCATTCCAACCGCCGAGAAGTTTGACTCTTATGTGACCACGTTTCAGTTATCTCCTTCTGCTATCCGGCGAAGCAGCCCGCTGGGCTATGTCAAAATCACCGCATTCTCATTCCAGGCCATCGTCAGCTCAAGTTCCGGATTTGTTACAAGCCCCTCCTCCGGCTCAGCGAGGCGGAGTGTAACATTCGCGGCAGGAACGAATGTGCATCATTTCCATTACGCCGAGGCGCCGATAGCCGTCTAGCGTAGGAGCGTAGCACAGTCACCAGAAGATTTTGTGGCAGTTCGCTCCCCATCATGACGCCTCCGCCTAACTTATGGGTGTACCCCCCTTCTCGCCGCCAGTGTTGCAATTTTCAGAATCATCGTGATGGTGGCCATCACTGTGGAGGGTATGGGAGGGGGTGATGTAGGGGTTGCTCCCCATTTGGCCCAGTCCCACATCAAGTGGACACGAACTTATAATGTTTCAATCCTTAAACGATGTATTCCAATTCCCCATGACACTCCAGAAAGATTGCAGTCTTCCTCGACTATTCTGTGCCACGTGTTTCTAAGGCCGACCGTCCAGTTGTCCATATTGTCAGCAACAACATAACATAAGCTGCTGTATGAGGGTTTAGTCGATATTTTCTTATGGAAAAGTCAGGATTAGTAGAGTTAGACGAGCAATAAACTGGGAGAAGCTTTTTTTATTATATTGGATTAAGGACCTAATTATGCGGAAGATTCAGTTTCTGATTATGTGGATTTAGTTGTTTATTATTATTGCATTAGGTATTTTTGCATGTTACCCAAAAGTGCCTTCCGCAATCCGAATAGATTGATTGTGGTTATCTTCAATCACTGCAATAGTTCTATATTAGCGTTATATGCTTTGAAATAATACCTACTGAAAATTTGTGGCCATTTAGGTTCTAAAAGGTAAATTTAGAACCTTTTGACTTGATTAAAATTGAATTATGCGATTTTAAACATTAATTTTTGAACATACAGCCCCCGAGGAGCTAATTCAAAAGGTACACTCGGGGCGTTTCCACAGCACAATTGACCAAAAACTTAATTGAAACAATTCAACGAACGTGATCTAACGCTGTTGCCGCATAGAATCCCCACCTATCTCCATGGTGGCCTAAAATTAAATTAGTTTACAATATTTTGGCTAGTTGAGCATCCACCCTAGTAACAAATAGCGAAATGAGTTATTTTTGTTATGCTAATAAGTGAAATGCAATTATAACGCAATTCCCAAATACCAGTGAACACATTAAGGGATTCGTCAAGCTTGGTCAGCTACGATGAGGGCAATAAATTAACTGATAACTAAATTGCATACTTCTCATGTGGTTTGTGGTGGATATGCAGGTATTCCTACTGAAGCAGGGTAGCGTCATTCAGATTGAACTCCGAAGCCTGTCAATGGAAATGTAAATGTCATTAACACGTCCATCGACAATACTATGTCGACCAATTCGATAATTGAAATTGTCGTTAATTAGCATTTTCACCGTGACCATGGCAATTGTGTCATGGTTGAATTTAATGCCTACAACAATGAATCAACATAAAAAGGACGAAAATTTGGTATTTTTCCAACAGTATCAATAACAAGGACATTTTGCTCGATGAACTCAAAAAATAAGCCACAGAATATAGTGCTTTAATTTGGTTGCTGTGGGATGGGGGGGGGGGGGGGGCTAAAATTTTGCGTTTCTTTAACTTCTTTTGAGATGTCCTAGAAGACAAAACGCACGAAGGAATTACGAAGAAATCTGGCAAAAGATAAGAACCTTGAATCTCGAATGCCTTAAGAAAGTTAGAGAGGGATCCAGAGTTCATCGATAAGGGTGGTAACTTCAACTATATTTGGCAAACGTAGAATGAGGGCCAGAATTGAGCAAATCCAATGAAAAAAACTACGTTTTACGTTTTGAGTTAACTAGTCGATACCAGGTCGCCTCAGTGAATAAGTTTGACCTAAACATGCTACGGAGGGCTGTCGCATACCGGACCTCCTAACCTCCATACTCCTGGGAATCAAATGAGTACATAAATAAAAGCAAAGAGAACTATAACCCAACAAGCGGAACCCCGCACCGCGCACAAACTGGTCAACTGGTGGATCTAAGGCGGATACTCTTACACTACGAGGATAACAACCAACAAAGACCATTGCTCAAAAAGCAGGGACAAGCAAAAACATGTCTAAGACCAATATATGTGACGTCAGGAAGGAGATAAGCCTCAGTGACGCAGATGTTAAATGGTACCTGCCTTATTTTAAATTAGCTTTGCTAATGTAAAAACATTCGACTGGCTATGCTGCCAAAAATGTTTTCCGAACAAATACCTACTGGTGAGGAGCGGGGAACTATCGAAAACCTTGTCGACAGGCAGATGCGCAAGGGATGAACTGCGAAGCTTGTGTTCACCGAGATACGCTTTCGATCAGGTCATAAGTGAACTGCGCGACGGAGAACATTTGGCTCCCAACTTACTAGGCTGGGAAGGAGCAAAACTGTCAACATGTGCTTTGGATGATATACTAGAAGCACATAGGGTGACCGTGTTTCTTCGCAGCAAAGCAAGACGAAACGTCTCATAGGCCGCCTAATTGCTTGCGATTACGGAGAGTCTTCAGAAGCAAGGTTGAAAGCAAGGGAAGACTCCTCACTATCGAGGTAGATGACCGACCCCTGGAGGCAATCAAAAGTCAAAAATGCCCCATTAGTTATAGATTTAGCAATATACCTGTGCACGTACACTTGGAAAAGCCGACAAAGATACTCCGAAAGCGACACAATCCGGAAAAATTACCAAGATCTCCGAAGAAATCTCGGAGGCTTTAGAGGCCGAAAGGGCTGGATCAGTCAGAGAAGTATCATAGAACTGATGTCCAGCGAAGAGCAGAAGCTGGATAATCTAGACCTAAAATCTCTAGTGCTTAGGGTGAACAGCACCGCGCAAACCAATGGCCAGCACTAAGATAGCCCAGATAAACCTCCAACATGCGAAAGCTGCATCTGCGGTAATTGCAAGGTCATGTTCCAAGGCAACATTGGAATAGGGCTAGCTCAGGAGCAATGACGGTATCGGAGGCAGATTCACGGTCTGCGAGGAGGAAGCATGAAGGTATTTTGGATTTCCTCTTGCGAAAAACCAAGACCTTGCATCAATATTAAATGTAACTTAAAATATATATATCTTTCAGAGTTCCTAACCGGGGATCTTGTAGCTATCCAAGTCTCGCTGAAAGCCGGGGGTAACACTCGAGAGATAGTCGTGGCATCGAGCTGCTTCTCAGGAGATGACATATAGATCCCACCTTAGCTAGCACCCACTAGATTAATGAACTACTGTGAGGAGGGCATAACCACTTCTCCTCGGCTGCAATGCTAACGCCCATCACGAAGTCTGGGGAAGCAGCGACACCAATCGAAGAGATGACTACCCTCTTGAATTTATTTTTAGCAATAAGTTGGAGATATATAATATAGGGAACACTCCAACATTCGTTACCAGCACTAGAAAATAAGTCCTCGACATAACTCTTCGAGGGTGTCAGATGAACCCGCTATGTCGGATCACAATTTAATCAGATTCGACATTAAAGGAAACTCCGAAAAAAAAAACCCTAAAAGATCGTGTTGGAATTGCAACGCACCTGAGGATCCTGGCTCACCTTCAAAGGGTGGTGATATCAGGAGCGAACTGGAATTGGAAGCAGGGTTGGAAAACCCCAACAAAGTCATCATTGACGCATAGTAGGCCGACTGTCTAACTAAGACAGTTAGTCATCAATGGATGTACCCTGATAGAATAGAAACCTAGCCGGAGTGAGTACAAAGGTATGAAAACTCTCCAAAAATTCACTGACTGCGTATAGCAACGCAATCAGGAAAGCAAAGCAGAAGAGTTTCAAGGAATTCTGTGAAGGGATGGAACAAACCACAAAAGCAACCAGAATATACAAGCTCGTAGCCAAAAACGGGCTATATTTTTTGTCTATCTGACGAAGGAAGATGGGAGATTTACCGAAAATGAGGAGGACAGAGTACACTGGTTCTCAGAACTCATTTTGCGGGGTACTATCCCACGACAAGGTGACAACATTCTGCCTGACATGCTGACAACGAATAAAAGGGGAAGAAAGGAGAACTAGAAACTAGCAAAAGAGGTATGCCTGGAAGCTAGGGTAAGGTGGATAGGGTGAACTTTTAAACCACCCAAATCATCCGGAGTAGATTTCATCTTCCCAGCATTACTCAAGCGAGAACTGGAAATCATTGTAGAGTTTCTTCTAAAGGCGGTAGGAACATAGCCTTGGGATATATACCAAGGGCATGAAGGCGGCAAAAGTGATCTTCATTGCGAAAGCGAGTCAAAAAGATCCTTTTGACGCTAAATCTTTCAGACCAATTTATCCAGCATCGTTCGTACTAAAAACGGTGCAGACGTTTGTAGACAATTATTAGAAGTAATATTCTCTCTCAGTCTTGACACTGATGTAGGTGACCGCATAACCTACATCAGTGTCAAGACGCTTACTGCGCAGATTGGCTAACCGAAACTGGTCTGTATCAGCTGACGGATGGGTTACGGGATGCCGAAAGAAGAAGGAAATAGCACTGTGTGCGGTTTTGGATATCGAAGGAGCATCCGATAACACATCGCACACAAAGATACAAGATGCCCTGATCCACAAGGGAGTGGGAAACACCCTGACATTCTGGATGTGCAAAATGTTAGCGAGTAGGCAAATAGAAGTACCAACAGGTCAAGGTTGTCCACAGGGCGGGGTATTATCGCCGCTTTTGTAGAATATAGTATTGGACGAACTCCTGGAGGTGCTAACAAATGCTGGAATATAGATCCATGGCTACGCGGACGCCTGTCCCAGATATGATATCAAAATCATACTTGGAGATTTTAACAGCCAATACAGACGGAGCCCGTATTCAAAGGATACGTTGGCTCCCATAGCTCACATCAAGACACAAATGATAACAAACTGCGATTATTCAATTAGCTGTGTCACACGAAATGGTTGTTGGAAGTACCTGCTTTGCGCGGGAAGCGGTCCACAAACATACGTGAGCCTCTCCAGACGGGACCACTTTCAACCAAATTGACCATGTATTGATCGAACGCCACCAACTCTCAGCCTTGATGAATGTCAGAGCATAGGGGGGTCAATATAGACTCAGATCACTATCTCGTTAGCATGGTGCTCCGAGCTCGAATAACAACACCACCCAGAATCTCCTCTACAAATCAGGTGAGAGGTAAAACTGAACAAGGTAGCCCTCCGCAACACCTATAAGGGGAAATGGATGCTGCAATAACCGCGGTCAACAGAGATCCTGCAGATGGAGCATCAACAAATGATCTTCACAACCACCTGAAGAACGTTATCATAAATTCGGCCGCAAACATACTTGGCCCCAGCCACAAAGAGAGTCGGAACGGCTGGTTTGACGATGAATGTAAGCTAACAACGGAACGGAAGAATGCCGCAAACCGAGTAATGTTGCATTCTCAAAGGACGCGGGCACGCGCGGAGACTTATTACAAACTCCCGCGAGCGGAGAAGCGACTTCACAGACGGAAAAAGGAAGCCTGGGAAAACCAACAGGTCTGTGAACTCGAAAAGTACAGGGAGCAACCGCACCAGGCGCGCAAGTTTTACCAACAAGTCAGCAGGATGAAGCCTTATACACCTCGATGCTCATCCTGCCGGGACAAAGAGGGAAATCTAATTTCCGACCGAATGGGCATATTGGAGCGATGCGTTGAGTACTTTGATGAACTACTGAACAACAAGAACATCGGCGAGTTGGGGGTCCTGCCAACTGAAGACGACGGACAAATACTGCCATCACCAAGTTTAGGAGAAACAGTCCGTGCAATTCATCGGCTAAAAAATCATAAGTCGCCAGGAGCCGATGGAATTACAGCCGAATTGGTTAAATATGGAGGCGACTAGTTACACCAAGTGGTTCATCAACCAGTGTTCAAGGTGTGGGACAACGAATCAATGCCTGACGATTGGCAAAGAGGTATTATCTGTCTCATACATAAAAAGGGTGATACCACGCAGTGCAGCAATTATAGAGGTATCAGGTTGCTGAGTACCATCTATAAGATATTCTCCGCTATGCTGCTAGGCCGGATAGCCCCATACGCCCAGAACATCATTGGCCCATACCAAAGAGGCTTCACTCCAGGCAAATCAGCAACAGATCAGATTTTCTCGGTACGGCAACCGATGGAAAAACTGTTGGAATATGGACCAGTTGCACCATCTATTCATCGACTTTAAAGCCGCCTATGATAGCATAATCAGGGTAAAATTCTACACGGCTATGAGAGAATTCGGTATCACGACGAAATTGATAAGACTGACTAGCCTGACCCTGACCAATGTGCGTGGCCACATAAAAGCAGCAGGATCACTCTCGAGACCATTCAACATCAACAACGGAGTACGACCAGGAGATGCTCTATCCTGCGTACTCTTCAACCTGGCCCTGGAGAGAGTGGTTTGCGATGCCGATGTAAATGCGAGAGGCACCATCCTCTTCAAGTCTACCCAACTACTGGCCTACATTGACGATATCGACATCATGGGAAGAACACCCCGAAATGTACAGTCTACGTTCTTCCAGATCGAGCAGGCGACGCGAGATCCTGGGCTACACATTAATGAAGGCAACGAAAGCCAAACGAAGCCTACATAACGACGAAATCTGTAAACGATACCACGACCGTCGGTTTGTGGATAAAATTCGGCTCAACAGGTTGCGGTGGGTGGGTCACCTAATCTGTATGGATGAGGATGATCCAGCTCGGAAAGTCTATAAGGGCAATATCTATGGTAGAAAAAGAAAACGAGGCAGACGCTGCCTGGGATGGAGTGATGGCGTAGGTCAGGACGCGAGACAGCTTTCAGGGATATCGAATTGGTGGACCTCGGCGCAAAACCTTGATGTCTGGAGTGCCTTATTATGGCAGGTCTACACCAGATACCGGTTGTGGGACCGTTGATGATGAAATATGGTCATGTGGGGTATCAAAGGAAAGGTCTCCATCAGTATTTCATTTTCAAAACTGGTCTTAATTTTGACATTTAATTCAGGGAGATGTTTTTATAAAAGAAGCACACAAAGCCTTTCATACCTGAAGCGTCCAGTTGCGGTTTTCCAACTTGTTATATATATTAGGTTGTTGCACATGAAATGGCCGATTTGGTACTAAAATTTGAAACGACTATAAAGCTTACAAAAATTTATTTAATTAATCAAAGTAGGTGCCAGTCGATTCAAAACACTTCTTCCAGCGAGATTCAAGAGCATGTATGCCAAATGTTTAAAAAAAGTGGTAGTCGGTTGGCGAAAGGTCCGGTGAATATGTTGAAGGAGGCACAGTCTCATACTGCAATTCGCTCAACCGTTATTCTGGATACATGAGGTCGTGCATTGTCATGACGGAGTATCACACCATCTCTGCTGACTAATCTCGGCCGTTGAATACTCAATTTTTGGTACATTTCCTCTAGTTGGGCACAGTATTTCTGTGCATTTATTGTTTCTCTAGGTGCCAAAAAAGAATAGTGGATAACTGCAGCTGTAGACCCCCAAACAGTCGACATTACCTTTTCGGGATGGAGACTCGGTTTCGGCATATGCTTTGGTGGCTCATCAGCATCTAGCCATTGTGCTGATCGGCGACGATTGTCATATAATATCCACTTTTCATCACATGTCACTATTCTGTGCAAAAAGGGATCGCTTCTGTTGCGGGAGAGTAAGGATCTGCAAATTTCCATTCGAAGCGCCATGTTTTGCTCCGTAAGGGCATGCGGGACCCCTTTGTCGAGCTTTTTCACCTTTCCAAGTTGTTACAAGTGCCGGAAAACTGTCGAATAGTGTACGTTCAGTTTCTCTGCTATGTCTCTCACAGACTGACGTTTGTCGGATTCGACCAGCAATCGTAGCTGGTCGTTGTCAATCGATGGTCCTGGATATCCACGTGGCTCACTTTGAAGGTTTACGTCACCTGACCGGTGACCGCCATGTCGTTCGATTGCTTACTGTATCAGCTTCAAATGCGCTGTTAACGTTAATGGTCGCCTCCGCTGCTTTATGACCGAGTTTGAACTCATACAAAAAAAGTATACGTTCGTGGCTCTTTTCCATCCCTTTTTCCTTTTTATTCACTGTTATCAAAACGATGGTCAAAACTGAAATGACTCCTTGATTAAATGTAGGAGTATTTATACTTCATTATCCGACACCAACAGCGCCAAGTGGTGATGGTTTGATACAGCAAAATCGCAACTAACTTCACTTGATTGCTAAATCGGCCATTTCATGTGCAACAACCTAATAGCTTCAACCATAGTACCAAGGTGACCCATTGCAGTTGCATAAAGTGGAATAAAGAATTCAAATTAAGCTGACTGCACCGAGCGGATGATGCGATACTTAGCGTCCATCGCTGACGCAATGACGAGATGTTCCTCTGCAAAAGATGGCAGTCTAATTTTCTGCATGGTAACAAATTAGACAGTGCTTAGATTGACCAGAAATCCAGAAGTGAATATATGTTTCTGTATGACGAAGCGGTGAACACGAGATGTTGTAAGACGCCGTCATATGTATGCAGCAATGTCATCCACAGAGGCAATGCTGGGACAGCTTTTCAAAGAGATGATCAGCTCAGCGAAAGAGCCAGTGGACATATTCGAGGACAAATAAGGTTGTATAAAGCTGATTTCAGATTCCGGATCAGCCAGGGTCAAGCAGATTGACATCTATTATCACCGGATGAGGGATTTGCTGGGGTAGAGGATCGTCGGGGTACTATACTGTCCAACAAAGCAAATGCTCGCTGACATCCTGACGAAGCCGTTGACTAGAAATAAACTCAAAGAACTTTCTTGAATTGACTAGGTCTCAGCATTCAAAAGCGCGGAAGAGAGTTGACAATTGGCGCCTTCGAGAATATGTGTGACCTTGGCTTCTCTTTCCACTGGACGTCCCATCAATGAACAGGTGGCGCATACCGCGTATTGTTACGTGCCGGTTTTCAAGCATCACATTTATAAGTTTCAAAATTGAGCGTGCATTAAATCGTGCTCTTTCTTAGTCTCATTTCCATCACTTATCCTTTAAGATGAGCCCGAATGGAAACGTAAGGATACACTTAAATCTAGCATTTTTAATTCATTGGTTCTAGGCCAAGCGTTTCAGTGCAATCTTTCCCTTCTTTCTACATTACAGCTACGATCACCATGAGTGCAATCTTTCCCTTCTTTCTACATTACAGCTACTATCACCCTGAGAGCCTAAACGTCAAATTATTGTCTGTCAAGTTTGTGGTTACAGCCCTATTTGCTGTCAGAAGCAGAGCGATGTGGAGTTTCAGTTAAATCCTGACTTTAATAGCAATATGGCAGGTTTTACTTTTTTGAGAAAGGTTACAACAATTGGGACAGGATTTCAAGTAGGCTATGTATCATGGGGATGCCAATTTAATCGTTTATTACAAGGTTTCTAGTGGGAGGGACTATGAAAATCTATCAATATTTGTATCCCATGTTGAAGTAAAATTTCAGTTGCGATTCCTTGGTGTGAGGTGGAAAAACAGTTTTTCTGATTTCCCGTTTTCTACTTCAAGAAGCAACCCAAGCTCCGTATATATTATATTATGTGTGTTTTTTAACAGAAAAAAGGCTCTTCCTCTAGCTCAAAGCACAGCAAATTTGCGTATTCCAGCCAATTTAATTGACGTACCCGCAGGCTCGTATTGAATCCTGATTGCAAATCCATACATTGGATGAAGAAACAAAAAGATAAAAAAATAAAAACCAGGACCGTCCTTTTTCCCGGAATATCACTCCTTCGCGGCCCCCGCATTCAATAAGACCCAGCCCAAACTTGCTTTTCCGTCACATTAAACAATACAATATTTCCACCATCCCCAAAAGATGAACACGATATTACTCTTAGAACGGGTCGAACTTAACCCAGAGAGATATCCTTCGCCCCAAGGCCAAGTATTGGATCCTTTACCCATTGCCAAGTATCTGTTTTAAAATATTTATATTTTTCTTCAGAACTCAGTTTTTTAATTACTGAAAAGGTCCAACTTCGAGTATTGGCCATTGTTTTACCTCTCCCATTCCCTATTACCTTTCGGGTTTTTTTCCAAAGAACCTTTCTGGAAGTTTATAGGCTCTTTAGTCCTAGTCCTGGCACTGAATCTCACACTGAAGAAATTTGTTCAATGCCAGGACTTGGCTGCTTGCCCGCTGAAGAGTGGAAATTGGTTTGATGGCAGTTCGTGTTGAATGAAAGTCTTAGGGAAAATTTAAAATCTAATTTTGAAGAGGTCGTTTTACAAGTGCCCTGGTAGCTGTGAACCCAGCCACGGGGCTAAGAAAGTACCACGCGAAAATGAGGTGTTTCTTGCGTTTGACTTTGAAAAATAATTACCAGAAAAAAGAGTCCAAGTCCATTGCGGGCGCAGGCAGTGAAAATATGAATTGGCTTTTCACGCTTTAATTATTCTAATGAATGGAAAACACAAACAAATTTTCTCTGTGGCCATTGAGTAGGTGTTACCAATTGTCCTTTCTGTGAAATCAGGGATGTAATCCTGCAGATCGACATCAGGGAATTATAGCAGATAGAGTGAGGGTGCCGATGGATTCATCTATCTGAGAAATTTGATCCTAGAATTTGTCTTGGTCTAATTGGAAAATTCAAGACTTCCCAAGAGCTACCCAAATCAACACCGTCCGTCGGATCGCATTAAGGGAGGCTAATCTAGGCCACCCCTTTCAGCCAATCTAAATGGTAACTCTACCCACCAAATTGCATCTCTAGGTTCTGGGAAGGAAATGAATGGATAGAGAACTATACTTCGGGGTACAATGTTTATTTTAATTAATCGAGCCCAGCGGCAGACGGAGTCTTCGGCCAGATACTAAAAATACTTGTGCGTATTTTTCTAGATAAAAAGCGTAACGTTAGGGTGTGCAATAAGTGTCGTCTTGCTGAGGAGTCAGTTGCTTTGTCGCGAAATCATCCATGCTGAAAATAGCCCAGATAGTGTTTTCCATCCACACTTTTTTCCATATTGATGCAATTCATCGCGTTAATTATTACGGTCCCACATGGTTTGTAGTCGAATTAGATACATGGGACGGTGGTTTTTCACGATGACTAGGGGGCTTTTTCCATCTGTTTTGAGTAGACAAAAAATTATTTCCGGTGCCAATTGGTGACATGAGGTTGACTGAACTTGCTGTAAGAAGATATTATAGTTGCGGTTGGGGCCAAAGGAAGTTATTAATCATATTTTATAGAGAAATTGGCTCTTGTGAGCCATTTTTATGAGTTGTTCCGAGTTCTTTTGAATGAGAATTTAATAATCTTCCAAATGGTGACAAACTGTTCTTTTCAGTCCGAAAATGAATCGAATTTTGAATCATAGATTTGATTCCGGATTACTGGTTCAATTGCAATTTCTGTTACTGGTTCAGGTGAAAATGGAAAGGTAACCACGAACACCTCCTCCCTTCTATATAGACGGTCGTATGCCCGGTTTAAAGCTTGCCATTTTGGACTCCATCCCCGAATGGGATAGAAAGTTGATGGAAAAGGATAGGAGAGGTCCCCACTCTTCAAACTTCATCAAAACTCGTGGGGGTCAGCCCATTTAAAAAGAAATGGACCCTCAATTTGGGATTTTTCCCAATCCAATATGGCGGCACATCAGAGGCGCGAGCCCGGAACGCCATTGTGAATTCACCTCTGACGCTGCAATGAATGACCGTGAAAATAGATGACGGCCTGACGGGAGACTGGAGTGACAAATGTCAAGGATGACATTTTGTCATTTCAGGACTCTGTTCTTAACCGGCACCGGTGAAGAAAAATTCTTCAAGATTCAGTGACACTTTTATTAACTCTAAACCTAACTCAGCGCCAAATATAAAGAAAAATGAAGTTTGTAGTAATTATTGTGCGCATTGGAGGAAAGAACCAATCTTTTTCATTCAGTTGTGGTAGGTTGAATTCAGGTACTCTTGTTTTGATGGTGAATAGCATCAGTTCCGCTTTGGTCGGATTTATGCCAATCGGATCTTGTGGCCCACAGGCGCACCTTTCGCAACGTTTTTTCCATGATGTCGGTCATAATGGACCGAAACATCCCTCACATTAATATCACCAAGTCGTCGGCATACATCACGACACTTGCTGTCCAATATCGCAAAATTTCGTCCCTCACTATTAACCAGAGCGCCGGAGAGATGGCGCCAACCTAGGGCGTGTCTCTGTTCACAGCTCTGATCAAGTGGTTGCTTTCCAGATCCGACTGGATTATCCTGGTACTTAGCATGGATATAATCCAATGCGTAAGATACCCCTCCAAATCAATACTGGTCAAGGCTTCCTTGATAGCATTGGTACTAACGTTGTTGAATGCTCCCTCTATATTCAAGAAGACAGATAGGTTATACTACTTGCACTGCAGTGACCACTCAACCGTGCCAATTATCTCGTGGAGAGCGGTTTCTGTATCTTTAAGGTAGGGATGCTGGGACTTAAAGAAAGGCGGTCTCTCCATAATCGCCCTTAAGTGGATGTCCAGGACGCGCTCCAGGGTCTTGAATACGAAAGAGGTGAAGCTAATTGGCCGAAAGTCCTTCGCGGACCCCTAATCACGCCTGCCGGCTTTCGGTATGAGAACCACTCGTGCGCGGCTCCAAGACTGTGGTACGTATCCTAAAGAGATGCAGCTCCGGTAAATCTCAACAAGCCACGGCACAACACTTTCCTGCTGCTTCTATAGCATGACTGGCATTATGCCATCTGGGCCTGGAGATGTATATGCGGAGAAGCTGTTTATATATAGCCCAGTCGATCTTATCCTCGGCAATTACCGATTTGATAGTCTCGCACAGCCGGGGTGGCCGCAAACTCTCCAAGCAAGGTTCTGACTCACAGTCGTTTGAACCAGCAGCTCTACGGTTTCGCTAGAAGATTCCATCCAGGAGCCTTCCGACATTTTAACAAAGGATAGACTCTTATGTTCCTTGGACAGAATCTTACTGAGTCTCGCGGATTCGCTGGTGCTTTCGATGTTCTGAAAATAGACCAACCAACACCGCTTCTTGGCGATCTGAAAGGCCGACTTTTACTTCTTCAGGCATTCCTTGGATGGCTGCCAATATTTATGCCTGTAGCAGATATTGAAGATTTCCCTGGTCAGCTTCCTGAGGCTGGAGATATCTTCACTCCACCACGATGGCAGTGTCTTTTTGCTGTATTTAGCAGGAAACGTGACTTTAAAGGCAGTATCGAATGTCTTTTGCAGATCACCGACATTTGACTAAAGGTCATTTGTAGTGCCAATCTTGCCAATTTGCGCATCGGAAAGTTTATTCTTAATTATTTGAACAAACTTTCTCCAGTTTATCCTCGTGGGGTCTCTGAAGGGTCTGGAGACCTCTGCGGCGAGATCGAGACTGAAAGAAGAAGAAGACACTCTCCAGTAAGAATCCCATTATCGGTTAGTAGGGTGATATCAAGGACCTCTGTCAGTCGTCACAGTTCTCCGTGCTGGAGAAATGGAAGGTTGGTGTACTGTCCCTGTACACACCGATGTTTGTAGTAACAATGAAATGAAAGAGTGACGTCTTTCGTTCATTTCTGAGCTGGCCCAAATCGTATGCCTTGCATTGACGTCACAGCCTATCAACAGGTTGGCCTTCTTTAGATGATAGATCTCTGTAGATCTTCTGGCAGACCTGATCGGTCGTGAGCCATGTAAGCCGAGGAAATAGATACGTTCACTGCCTCCGCTTGCTCCAGTTTGATCACGGCTAGGTTGCTCGAACTCAGGCCCGCACATAGAAAAGCGTGCAGATTCTTCTTCACGAGGATACATGCTCTAGGTCTATCCTGATCAGCGTCTCCTGTGCTGTGGAATAAATTAATAAATTTGCTTTGGAGCCCTTCGATGGTTCGGACGCCTCCGACTCAAGGCTCCTATATTAGTGCGATATCGATGTCTTCTTCTAGAAGGAAGATAAGCAGATTAGCCGAGGCGCACTTCGAGGGCTGCAGTTCCTCTTCATTTACAATATATGAAGAGGAATTAGATAGAACGATGAAAGAAGACAGACCTTTTATTGTCATTGGGAAAACGGTCCCGCAAAGTAAAATTTCAAAGTTTAACCCTACCCAATGAGCGTGACGGAAGGAGAGTATATGTATGGAAAAGGGAAAGCCTTTCCCTCTCTAATTCCAGTAACAGATTGCGGTCACCATCCCTCTCTTAAAACATTATGGCACCACAATTTGGGAACATTCTTATATATAGAAACGATAGGGTCTAACTTGCAACGTCACCCCACAAAGGTTAAGGGGAGCATAATGGGCGAAGCGGGAGGTTCTGCCTCTCAAACTCCTTTGAAAAATTCGCGCGATCACCCACTCCTAAAAGATTATGTCGCCATAAATATTTTGATATCATCATAGTGAAGTGTTTCTTTGCTAGCCCCACCCCGGAAGAGGAGGAGATAAAGAGGATGTGCGAGAGGAAGGAACAGATCCGAACTTTCTTTCCCTGTAAAAACCCATAACGGTAACTAATTCTTTAAAAGTTACGGCACGAACCAAAACGGGCTATTTCGTATCATTAATAAGTTTGTTGATTCCCCTCAGGGGTTGTCTGCGATCCTTAACGGGTCGCTTAGGATATGGGGTGACCGTGCCCGAGCAAATAGTTCTGGCTCCCTAGCTGGCATAATTCCTGCTTCCTAGGTAGTACCCTGGAAAAAGTTTCTCGGTGAAGAGCAAACTGCAATTCACCGATACACGCCAGGGCATAGTGGGAGTCCTCGCAGCCGTCGACATCATCTATCCACGTCGATGGGATGTGGGGTGTGAGCTTAGCTTTGCCTATTTGACAGTTGTGACGTGTATCAGAAGCCAATCCTTTTGGACATTGAACCGGTACTAGTAGACCGCGTTGTCCCAAGCGAACGCTAATCCGTCCTTGAGTTCTAGGATCAGCAAAGCGTAGGTCAGGTCTGAAATTGAGGTAGGGGCTTTGCCTCCATGGACAAAAAGACAAAGAGGGACAAGAGACAACAACACGCTGCATCATCAGAAAAAGCTCTGTCTAACATTAAGGCGGACAAAAAGGACGGGTCACCAAAAGAGAAGATAAGGAGACGAAGGAGGGCTATACCGGAGGACTAAGGAGCTGCTTATTAACCCGACGAAAAGCAAGACCTTTGCGGAAGTCCTCAGCGAAATCCGTCTTAGGATCAAGCCCAAACATGGTGGAGTGGAATTGTTTTACTTTCGAAAATCGAAGGATTCTGGTTTCGGGATATGTTTTCACCCCAATGTAAATAATTAAGAAATTCGATTTTTTCTTTTTTCTTCTTTTTATATTTTTTTAAAATCTTTTCAAAACACCTTGGCTGGCGGGCGGAAGTTGAGAGAGAATCTTTGTCGCCCTGATATTCCCTGCCTCGGTCCGCTCTCAGGCAGTCAGCTGTTTCCACGGCTCTTTGGGTTTGCATATTCGCACCTCCTATGGGCCGCCGCATCACTCCATTCCCAGCCGAAACCGCGTGGGTTCAGCGGAGGAAATCAACCGCATTATCCCACCATTGGAGGTCACCGGGCGAATCTGAAGCTTCGCGGGCTTTTTTTCAAAGCGACCGCCGGTTCTCCGAAAACCGCCAACCTCGACAAGGAGACACACTTGGGCCCGCCTCGGACGTCGAGTTTGAAAAAGTGCTCGCCTCGTTCCAGAACTGTTAAGGGGCCCCCGTATAGTGACTACAGCAGCCTCCGAGGAGCGCCCACCCTAATGAGGACCTGTGAGCATGTCTCGAGGTTCTTGGGGGTGTCAACCTCCGGCGTCGTGTGTCGTAAGGTGGAGTCGGGCGCAGTTTCGAATCTGCGTCCCTGAGCAGGCGTAGCATGCTGGAGTCACTTTACCTTGCTCTGATGTCCAGCACAGGATCAGCGAGGAGTCGCAGATTCTCCCCGTATACCATCTCCGCGGGGCTGGTCGCAAACTCCTCTCGGTGAGCTGTGCATAGGCTGAGGAGGACAAAAGGCAAGTAACGCGATCACGGTACTCGGCACGCCTTCAGCATCCGGTGCCAATGTTTCAGCATAACATTGGACTGTGGATAGTATGCAGTAGTCCGATGCCGTTTGAAGCCAAGTAGCTTTCCTAGCTCCGCAATAAGAGTAGAGTCGAATTGTAATCCCTGGTCCGTAATGATTACGGCTGGGGGGAGCGGGATCCATTCTCGACAAAGGGCCTCGGTGCATGATGGTGCCGTAATGTCAGTCAGAGGTATAGCTTCAGGCAACTGCCTAAAACGATTGATGATTGTTAGGCAATACTTGTCGCAAAAGGCCAATGATTTCGAATTGGATGGGACTTAGGAAATGCACCTATTTTCTTTCTTACGCGCTTGTTGATCTTACACTTTTGGCAGGTGATGCACTGTCTGACCCCAGAGATTACGTACTTGTTTATGGACGGCCAGAATGATTTAGCGACTAACCAGTCCGCCGTCCTGATGCCTGGGTGCGCAACAGCGTGCACTGCTTCAAATACTGGTAGTCGCCGCTTTCTGCCCGGTAAACTTTAAGTGGGGTTTAAGGCGCTACTTGTAATGTATCTGGCTGTTAACCTTTTTTTGGCGACTTCTAGTCAAGACCTTATTTCAAAACTTGCCTCTTTTTTACGGACTTCGTTCTCCTCAATATCTTGTGCCACGATAGTCACTCAGATGCCGTCTGCGATGCCAATGATTGTCACTCCTTTGGACAGTTGCAACTTTAAAGTTCTATCATACATTTTTATCTGCAGGACTGAGAACTGATCCTTGTGGAACCCCTATAGGCCTATAGGCCTCGGTTCATTTGAAATTGTTGATACTAATGATATCGCGCAACAAATCAATATTGGTGATCGATGGCGAGCGTTCCCCCTTGAGTGATGTTATGACTGCCTTGTATCCAATTCCTCATGGATCGGAGTCTGCTTCCTTGCATAACTCTTGAAGTGTTCAGTTTTACCTATAGAGATGGCTGCTTGCAGTTCTTTCCTCATTTTCTTGTATCGGTTGTGCAATTCTTCAGACTCAGGACGGTTTATGCTAAGTTGATTATGTCTCCAGGCTTTAAGGCAAACTTTCCGAAGTCCATTGATTTCGGCATTCCACCAGAAGTTGGGCATTCATTTCTTGAGTACATTGAGACGTGGCATGGAAGCCTCACATGCTTTTTGTATCCTTTCAAGATCCTACGTCACTTTTTCTTCTGCGCTTTCTGTCGGCATCGGCTCGTGCAGAAGTATTTCCTCGAACATTTCCTTTTCAAGTTTCATGGATGTCCAACCCGCTACTGCAGTTTTCTTGATACATTTTGCACCTGCCCTGTGCTCCATCTGGAAGATGATATCCCGTCTGTCTATCTGTCTATCATAGCTGATTTATTCAGAAAAGGCTGAACCAACTGTCATGAAATTTGGTGAGCAGATGTAATCTGTAAATCTCTTTAAGTTTGAGGGGGGCTTCTCATATATTTTTTGACAGAATAGAGTCGACATGGGTATCAAATGAAAGGGCTCGACTAGTAATTTTCGATACTGATGATATTTTTGATACTGATTGAAACATAGGGGAATGAGGGCTCAAAATGTGTCCCCTAGAAAGTGTTTTCAGAATCGAAAAATCTGAAAAAAATCGCAATGATGGATCCATACGAAATCTAGGCCTCAAAATAAATGTCTATTCTCACGTAACGTTTTCGTCTCCATTAGCTCAAGACGTCGTTCATTCTCTTTTATAGTCGGCCAACATTCAGAACCATAGTCGGCCAACATTCAGAACATATCAAGGAATATTTAGAACTTTTAGGTATGTTCGAATGGGAAAACGTGCATAGAAAATTTTCCATACACAAAACCTTTATACCCGAAGCGTCCTGATTCCGGTATTCCGAGTTGTTTCTGGATGCTAAAGATAGGTATTTTCAGCAAATTTTTGAGAAGGCTACGTCCTTGCTAACATTATTCTGGATTTCCGTTTCCTGTCTAACAATAACCAATTTATTTAGAAACACAAGTGCCATTGAAGGATTATAATACATTGTTTGTCAATGTCGCTCATCGTTATTCAATAACATTCATAGAAAAAATAGATCAAATAAGTAAATAAAATCCAATAGCCTTCAATAGCAAAAAGGACGCAATTAATACCAATATTTACTCAGCAGACAAAAACAATAAGGTTCAAAGCTTGTTTCGAAAGCAAATACATCAGATAAACAAATACATTTCCGCTCAAATTCCCGGATACATTTCAGATATTTTTCAATAATATTTGACAAAAATCAATATTAATTTTCCACGGATCCACAATCATATCCTTACGCCCATATGCGATGTAATATCTTCAGTTGCAGCAATTCATGATTTCCCACAAAATATTATGCCTACTCGCATATTCCACTCAATGGAGCTGGAAAATGATAATTTCCGTTAACACCAAATAAATATTTTCCTCCTTCAATTTTACAATAATTTTAACGTTTTGATCCTGACTCAAGTCCTCATCAAACCAATTGATTGTGAATGGAAATAGAACATTTTTACAGTGAAAGGTGGATATGTTTCGTTTTACGCACATACAGAAGACACCCCGAAGGAAACATCCCCCGAACGAGACTAAGAAATGTTTACTTAACATTCAGCTGCTTTTCCAATGGATAATACTGTTTACTCGCTTTCCCTCCAGCTCAGTACGGATGTTTGCCGGATGTTCCCTATTTTGTGGAGCAACAAATTTCTTTTTAAAAAGCATGTGATATATATAATTCCGTTCTTTCGTCTTCTGGGAATACCGGGAGGCATGTGGGCGCTTTTCCATTAGCGCCACTTCATTCGAATCATCCTTGGTATGAATTAAAGCGGAACCTGCAAGAAGTAAGTAAAGTTTCGAATTCCTTAATTTTTTATGCTAATTTGCTTGGAGGTATCTTAATTTTATTCGAAGAGTTTCACGGTTCAATTTTCAACTAGTTTCATACATTTTCCTTTCTCCCTTAAGAAGAGTTTTCCAGAAATATATCTCCTTGCTATAGTACCAAGCCCCGTAGGTGGAAAAATTCTTGATAATTAATGAGGGAAGGGAATACAAAGTGTTAATGCTCTTCCTCTGCAAAATATTAACATGAATTACAACATTAAAGCGGTGCACGATGGATCAATGCGCTCCCTCCTTAATTACGAATCACCAGATTATCCTTAGAAAACTGAGTAATGCGAATCCGAGTGGGGTAAAAGTGAGCAGCGAGTAATCAGGCTTAGTGGCTTAGGGGATGATTATTTATCATTCAAGAAATGACTTAAAGTGCAACCGCGGAAAATAGGGATGCATCCAAAGTACTCTTCCCAAGGGGGGTTTTCAGGGAATTTCCAGGGAAACTCATTAACAGAGCAATGTGGGAAAACTATTATGTAGGTACCGCTGAAAAGTAAATCAAAGAAAACTGAAGTGAAAAAAGAGTGGAGTTTTCCATGATAGGTGACCTACTTAATTTCATTTTGAAGCAAATAAAGGGCTCCTATGCACAGCAATATAAACATGTCGCCCCTGCCCGTGGCATCAGTTTTTTTGTCACTTGCATCAAATGGAGAAACCTGTGTGGTGGAAAGACAAATAAAGCCATATCGAGGCGAATATTGACACGACGAAGGATTTTACCCTGAATATCTGTCATATTCTTCCTATAAATATTGAAGACGTCTGCACTGACGCTCTGGTAGTGTCAATAAAGAATGTACATCCTTAAGTTCAACGTAGAACGAAAAATATGTCTGAGATAGACAGACGGACAGACGCTTCCACATCTCGCGTCCCCTATTCCCTATCTATCTGTATCGCCTTGTAAGTGGACTTCCTACCTGCCTGTGCCTGTGGTATGCCCATCTTTTTTCCCGCATAAGTGATACGACGACGCGGGTAGGGTTGTGACTGGTCGGTTGCGGTGAACGTTTCCCGCATCCAACATGCTCCTTCGTCACAATCCCGAGACCGGCTAATGGCGGCTAAGTGGACCAAGCACGCCCTAAAGTAGGGGAAACACTTGAGTTAGTCAAGTTAACTCAAAAGAAGTGTAACGGGAAACTGTTACTTAATACCTATGGAACTTTCGGCAGCTATCTACTGTTTGATAGGTGGGCAGTTGAAAGTGGAGGATGGACGGCTGGGAGAATAAGACTTTTTATGGACCGCAGGGGTAGCGGGAGGCGGAAAGTTGCGACTGCCACCGCTGTAGTGCGGGAACGCGTGCCTTTGCCTGAATGTGATGCAGATAGCTGAACAAAAATATGATTGAAGGAAACAAAATATCATTAATATTGAAGGACAAAGGGGGACAAAGAGGATATAGACGTCATTCTTGTTGATTATTGGACCGATGAAGTAGATACTGCAACAAGTGATAAGGGGGAGGTAACGAACTTGGATCCCTTTAAGCGAAGTGATAAAATCCTACCCTCTCCACCTAGGTCACTGAAGATGGTTGGACGACCAGGTATTGATAGTGGCAAAGGCTGTACCGGGCCCAGCAAGGAAGAAGCGGTATATGCCAACGACCAGTCAATTGATCCAGTGCTAGCAAATGTATTCAGGGTGGAAAATTGCCTGAAGGAGATGGGTAATGCCCTCAACACACTCCACGAATTCGTCGGGCTATTCATTTATTAAGGTGGTTGTTTGAAACCTTAAAGACATCTGCGAAAAGGCCATAGGTGAGTTAGGTTCGATGAACCAATGCACGGCGAATGGAAGACAATTTCAAACACCTATTGTCATTAATAGAATGGAGCGAATCACTTAAACAAGTCCAAAGTGGAAAGTTGGCGAACAGAGTATTCACTTTCCGCAACGAGGAGTCCATCTGGCTATTGTCTCATTTTGCCAATGGAGTTGCCACTCATCTAGTGTACATTACCATTCTTCACGAGCAACCCTCCGCCTTGACTTTTCTCCCTTACCCTTGTATATGGTTTTACGTTGCTTAGCAAGAAGGGCAATGAAGGTGACTCCCGTGATCACCCCCACCGTCGCTTCAGAGACAAAGCAGTAGGCAGACGCCACCCGCAAAGACCCCTGTCACTGTTCTTGCACAAGGCGCTTACGATATACTTCCAAGGTGGTCAACCCAAACCTCTGTGCCGTGGAGAAGAACAGACTACATTGAACTCATCAGGAAACGTCGCCTGCTAGACCCCCAATGTTCGCCATTAACCGACTTAAGGCCGAAACTTCAGTTGCAACTCTGTCCGCTGCTTTCTTTTGCCCGAAAAAGTTCATATTTGAGTCATGAAATTGTCAAAGGTAATCAAACGTTGGTATCGACTTGATTATCGAATTGCCAAACGATATGGGACGCAGAGTAGGAATTCTCCAGCGACAAGCCCTGAGATATAATCTGCCTAACCGACTAGGCGCGACTCTTCTGCAAGTCGAGTCTAAGCAGACTATCATTGGAAGCATCCCAGAGGTCCGGCCCTAGGTTGGATCCCAGTGTTACTTCCGACGTGGACTCCATCCCCCTCTGGCCCTTAGAGCAAGGAGCGGTTCTCAGACAATTCTTCAACATCCGTAGAAAACAGCTCGGCACGTGGAAACTATTGCATATTGACCTTAGAATTTCTTTTCATCTTGCGGAATTAAAGGTATTTCTGCTCGAGTTCGGCGGTTATGTGTCTCCGCTCGTCGAACGACATTCACGATTTGCATGACAGCACCAACTGTGAATCTTCCTGCTCTAAAACCGTCGCCATGGGGATAAGTCTGCTTAAGCCAGTCTACTTCTGATGAGCATTTCGCGTGCTTCCCAGCTGGGTCAAACATACAAAGTAAGCGGTATGAAGACGGGAACTCACCTCAACTCACCGCCTTTCCCTTTGCTGATCAGCGCAAGGGAAAATGCCATCTTTCAGGCAAGCATTGAATGCGCTGAACAGTAGGTCTGGCCGATGTTGGAATATCAGTTTGTACACCTCTGCTGGAATACCATCCGGTCCTGGCGCCTTCTTGTTTTTCGTAGAGAGGACTGCCTTTTCCAATTCTTTTGTAGAAAAAAGTGGACAGTCCTTCGCGCTCTCCTCGCCGAGGTCATCATCCATCTGTTCGGCCTTAAGTAAACAGGGTTCTCCCAGAGGCCCGATTATTCGGGTTACCTGATTGTAACCGACTCCTCACGGGTCTCCATTCACCTTGTCGACCAGATCCTGCCAGCAACGAGCTTTGCTCCTGTTTATTGGCTATGGAGTCCCCCTTTTGGGTGATCTGTAACCTGTCATTATGGTGCATGCCTGATCCCGGTCGTTTAGGCATTGTGTTAAGTGGCGGAGTCTGTGACTCTCCTTCCGGAACTCGGCAATTCCCATTGTTCACCAATACATCGAAGATTTGCCACGCCTCGAGTCCCTCCTGGACATGGAGGTTCCGATGGCCGTGGTTATCCGGTCCATAACTGAATTTACAACTGTGTCAGCTGCAGCGCCACCATTCCCAGAATTGCCCTCTATCGCGGCTCCGCCTATTCTAAGAGTTTCGGCAAACCTCCCGGTGTTCACTTTCGTAACGTTCCATGCACAGGAAGAGCGCCGGTGTGGCGCGCACCATGAGTTTGTGTCCACCACTTCGAGAGCAATGTATTAATGGTGCCTTGCCGAGAAATTTTCCAGAACTCGCCACCCGTTCACCAGCCACACCAGAGACTCCGACGCGAAGGTTGCGTCTGGAGTGCTTCCCTTTCATCCTGGATGCCGGAACGTTGGGGTGGATCCGGTGTTTAAAACTACCAGTCACAGGCGCCACGGTCCCTGCATTGGACACAGCTTTCCTTTTCATTGCACATGTTCGCTTTATGGCCTGCCTAACCCTTCTGTTAGGTCTCTGACAGGTTGCAGACGTCTGCCCATAATCCAAACATCTGTAATACTTGGCTGGGCGGCCCGGATTCGTATCCTACACACTACCCACCCAATTCCGAGTTTCCGGCTGTTTAAGAGCTTCCTCGCGTATTACTCTGCAATTTCCACCACAGCAAGTTTTTAGCCTTGGGAATTCGCAGAGATGATACCAATCTGGACATTGGTTACCTCCTGACATTCGCGTTTGATGCCCTCTTCCACGTCATTTTTTTTCTGTTAGGCCTCGGATTTCCAGAGACCACGTGGATTGCAGACTGGAAACTAAAACTTTCCCCCAAAAAGCCCCTTACCTGCTTCACAGAATGTAATTTTATTTGTTGTCCTCGGACCTAGTTCGACTAGGACTCCACCACCCTTCGTTTTGCGAATGGAAAACACTTCTGCTCCGCTATTTTTGGGTTTGATGTTATAACGAATTCCGCTGAGGACTCCCGCAAAATTCTTGCCTTCCGTCGGCTTAGTAAGCAGAGCTGGCGGTCTAGTCCTCCTTCGTCTCCCCACCTTTTTCTTCCGTGCTCCGTCCTTTGTGTCCGTCTTAAGGAGAGGTTTTTCTGATGGCGCAACGTATTGTTGTCCCTTGTTTCTCTTCGCCGTCTTCCTTTTAGCCCTTCCTCCTTTCATTTTTCCCCAGTTCACTCTGCAATGGGCTGTTTGCGATCCGTTTGGCGCTCGCTGTGTTCTCATCGGGAGGCGCGGTTGTTTCTGCTTTCCACGGATTTTCTCTTATTACTGGCCGCCTGTAAGACGAAATTCGATCCAGGAACTCCTCCAGCTCCATCAGCCCGAATTTCATCCCTTTGTTGACGCTTCACTGCCTGCGCGGCTGAGGAGGAAAGGCTGTGAAAACTGAAGAGGAAAGTCTTATTAAGAAATGCGCTTTCTTAATAAGTCTTTCCTTTTCAGCTTTCGCCAGGTTAGTCGACAGCTTATATTCGAAACCATTTGATTAGCTTCGGCAGTTTCGACTGTGCCTCTTTCTGCAACTATAGCACTTCGTGGTACCGTCTGAGTTCCTGTCTTCGTTGCAGGTGCCGCATCACTTTGCGAGTCTTCTCCTCTTTTTGCGCATCCCGGTATCTCGTCGGGTCTTTCAGCCCCTGCTGCGTCCTTGAGGGTAAGCTGCTGCGTATAAATGAAGCCAGCTTACTCTCCATTCACACTTTTGGTTTGTTTTCCCTATTTAAGTTTTTACCAGCCCATCGTGTGTAAAGGAGCGCGCCGCAATAGCCAGGGACGGATATACTCTCGCGGAAAAAGCCCCTGCCCCAGTTCCCTGAGGTTTGACCTACGAATGGCTGAATCCGGAACTCGCCGACGAATCAGCGCTCGCTCGGGACTATGCAGTCTACTTATAGAGGTTCAATGCACACTACCCGACTAGGGTCCCGAAGAGGCTGACTTCTGATATACGCTAGAAGTATCACCTTGGCAGAGCTGGGCTCACATTACCCCATCGACGCTGACAAGGAGTTGTCAACGGCTCCGGGGACTCCCAGCGTGTCCCGGCGTCTATCGGTCAATAGGAGTTCGCTCTTCAGTGAGGAACCTTCTCGAGGCTACTACCTAGGACGCGGGTATTATGCCAGCTAGGGATCTACCTGTTCGGGAATCTCCCCGTATAAACAAACCCCGGGGGGGCTTTTGACTGAAGCCTCTATCAAAAAGATAAAGCACATTAAAATCGACTCATTCTAGACTTTCCACCAACTTAGCCATGGTTCAAAGTCAATTTGAAAGTAAAATGATTTCCAAGGACTCGCGTAAAGTAAAAATGTTACTCAACTTTAATATCATCCCCCACGATTAAAGTCAGGTAAAATAAATTCTGTAGAAGAACGTGAGAGCTTTTGAGCCCGAGAGCAACAGCCTTGAACCAGATGCTCGCACCACAAATCCATTCAGGACTTCCAGTCCATTGACTATGAATTACTTTGTGTTTTTTTCTCGCCATATTCACACTCAATTTAACCTCTCGACATTTATGTTGTGCTCGTAATTAGAATTTAAGGTTGAGCGAAAAGGAAATTGAAGAAAATCAAATTGAATCTAATCGAAAAACTTTTGTATTGGATGACGAAAGCATTTAACCATTATTGCACTGAATAGTATTCCTGCCATTCGAGCCCAGGAAGTAATCCAAATCTACCTCCAGCGTATTACCGTATAGCGAGGGCGTTTAGTCATCAATCAATTCCACCCTCACTTCACGGGGATTTTGGCTTTCCCAAGCCTACTCCGCAGCTCCCTCAACCTGTCTTCCTTCCGCAAGGATCGATTTACTCTATCGGACATTTGTTCCATGTAAATGCAGAACGTAGTCGTATTTCCCATGGAAAACTGTGAAATAAATCGAAAGTGGCTTTAAAAGGTGATTCCAACCCCCAGAACCATTAAACGATGGCATTCACACAGAATTCACTTTCTCACCCCAACCCCGGATTGATTTCAATGGAGCTTGGAAAAACAGGTTAAGTAAAACACAGGGTGCAGCGAGGAATGAAAAGTAACTAACAGGGTTTGATGGAAAAGGGTGCAGATAGTAGTTCGCAAAGTAGATAAGATTGAAAATCGAGTTTTTAAAGATTTATGGGCGTAAAAATACAGCCAGGTGAATGTAATTATGTTGCGAAAAGAGAGAATGTAGGGAATCACTTGATAAGGCAAGGGTTGCATGAGAAATTCGATTAAGGAGGATTTATTTCAGGTGAGTGCGAACTTTGTACGGCCCAGACGTATTGTATTGCTGTGTATTGGGGTTGATATATAGGAACCCTTTCCCGGACAAAATGAATGAGAATTCCCGTTCAGGTTGTGTATGTTCTCGTTTTAAATAAAATACGAAATAAATTCATCCTATCAGGCGACACAAAGACACTGAATCCAGGAACAAATGGTTTTCCGGTATCTAACGTTAGGACCGCAGTATCTTTTATACTTTACAACCCTGTCCCGATGTTCATCTAACGAAATATATTGCTGGCAGGAGGAAGTTTGTGTTTTAACGAGATTAGAATGGAAATCCAATCATTCGGGAAAGTATGTGTTGGGAATAATGAACTTTGTCTCCAACCCCACAAACCTTCAACCGCCCTCCCCCTTCCACCTCTTGTATTCCAACTCTTACTTCTGCATTTCTCATTCTGCCATAATTGACAGATATTAATGCTCGGGTATCAATAAAATTTTCCTTTTCATATCTATGCATTTAATCTTCTTGAAACGGAAAAGTCGGAAACTTTTCCCGAAAAGTAATTTAATTAGGACAGTGAAAACGTATTTAGATCTTCCTTTAGCGGTTCAGGTGAAGATATTTTATTTACTTTTTCTTTTCATTTCTCATCCTTATTTTCCTCGGCGCAGTGAAAGGGGGGAGGAAATTATCCATTTTCGGTGGAGCACTTACAAATGGTTATATCCATTGCAGGAAAAGAAAGTTTATATTAGCGAAAGAGGGAATGATTCGAATTGAATACGAAATTTAATTGGAAAAGTTGAAATGCTTGGTGAATTCAAGAATTACTTTAATAGAAGTAAGCAATTTCTGGATGTATGAGGGTACGTAAATATCCTTGAAAGGTTTCATTATTCTCCTTGGAAAAGTTTGAATTTCCTTAATGGCGGTCTTGAGTGACCAACACTGGAAGTTTCCAACAAAAAAAAGATGGTGGTGTGCACTTCCGAATCTTTGACAGCTTCCTTGCATTTTTTAAGGAGATTTCCTATTATATGAGTACCAGCTAAAAGTTTTTTGATATATAATGGCTTTGCACAACAATTTGATGTAGCAAGGGAGATGTTTGGTTTGTCTAGGAGTTTTGTCAATTGGGCTCTTTTTTTAAACGTTTACCACACAGCGAACGAATTTCGGTTCGTTTTTCGAAATAGTCTCCACACCTTGGAGGATAAGGTTTGAAACATAAAAGAGAGAGGTCTAGGGCAAACAGCAAACAACAAACAGAGACCAAGTCACCAGAGCTCAGCCCGATTCCCTGGGAGTAGTGCAGAAGGAAGAAATGATGCAAGTATTTCTTCCTGTTTAGGAAGATTACTAAGGAATTCCCACTCTTCAAAGTAATGGAAATGGAAGTGGAAGTCTTGCGATAAAGATAAAAAACACCAGGGCCAGATGGTATTCCCAACGAAAAACTGAAACTTGTGTTCAAATAGAAGCCGGGCTTGCTATTCAGTGTGTTCAATGAATGTTTGACGTCCCTATCTTGGACAATTGTGAGGCTTACGGTGTTAAGCACAGAGACACCCTTCGCGTACCATCCTATTAGTATGTTGAATACAGCGGGAAAATTGCTTGAGAGATTCATCTAGCCAAGACTGATTGACGCAATACGTGCTGCGGGAGAGTTCTCGTTTTAGTCGCGGTCGATCTACAATTGATACGAGAGTGAAAGTGATCGGCGAACTCTGCCCCTTGCGACGTTAGATTTAAAAAGCGTAGGAAAATTATTTTTATTTACCTTTTGTGAATATTGAAGGACTCTTTAAAGGACCGCTCCCTGTTCTATGAGATTCGGAAAGGGCAGCGCAGGTAATGGTCACATCGTGAGCGGCTCAGAGAACTACAATCGGTCCGAATCTTAGTAAAGTCTCATATGATCGTTTGCTATAGTTCAAAATGACTAATAAAACACCTCTGGTCGAATGATCGGGTGATGTTGCGTCAATGGCCACCACACACACGCTCGACTAAGCTCAGAGCACAATGAGAATAGTGATGCTGTGAGTCAACAGACGGATGACTGAGAGAACTGAAGATGTCATCCTTACTAAGCAGAGGGTTATCATAGTCTTCCATATTCAGATACGTGATACCATGGTCTTGTCGACACCGGCGGTGAAATCCTACGCATAATGATAGGCATACAGATGAACTTCTTCGAGCAGATTTGAAACATTGCAAACATGGCTGCTGTTGAAATTTTAGTAGCCGTAGTTTGCTGATGAGTTCGGTTTAGTTAGTCTTTCTTTATGAAGAGAGAGCCAGCACGTCCAATGTCAAAGTCATAGCCCAAATGTCAGGCTTCCTCAATGCAAGGATCAATTCCTCTTATGGTGATGTCCCGAAATTGTTTGGCGAGGCACAGCGCAAACATTGCGGCACACTAGGTGTACGACATCCGTAACAGAAGCAACGTCGCTCCATCCCCGTGAGCTTCTGGGCAGATTGACAATTCTGTTGATTTTCAAATTTCTCAAAGAATGTCGATGGAAAAAGAGGTCGCATGGGTTCAGGTCGCAAACTACGACGCAAAGTTTCCACCAGCTACGCTTCCTGAGGTGGTTGCTGTAATCGAAACACAAGTTGGCCCACACGCATTCTGTCCGATTGTGGATCCCATTTAACCGTGGGATGGCTGTGAAATTGACGGCGCAGAGTGTCTTGCAGATTGGGCCAAATAAATTATGTGGTGCACTGATGATACCCACCAGTAGCAGTTAGCAACTTTCTTAGCGGAGAACATATTGGTATGCTCCCTCAGCAAGGAAAATTTCTCGCAAAGTCTAACCACGAATTTTGTTATTTTCCAAGGAACTTAGTTCTCCGGACTCACACTGTTGTCCAACACTCGATTTAGGCTCCTTCTCTCCATTGCAAATCTTGGGCAGTGAAACATCATATGTTCTGGACTCTTCGGTATGCCACCGCATCTAGGACAATTCGGAGAATCAACCAACCCAAAGCGGTGCAGATACTGCCTGTAGCAACCGCCGTGTTCCGTGAGAAACTAGGTTCTGTGGTAGTGGGTCTTCCCATGTTTCCGCTCAAACCGCACCCTTGTTAGGAATTAGCCTGTGCGTCCACCGACCCTTTGTAGATCTGTCCCATCTGCGTTGTCAGAGATCATGGGACCCTGACCTTGCCGTAATTCTATGTTCTGCATGCCCCTCAAAA
Source organism: Hermetia illucens (assembly GCF_905115235.1). Classification (NCBI taxonomy): domain Eukaryota; kingdom Metazoa; phylum Arthropoda; class Insecta; order Diptera; family Stratiomyidae; genus Hermetia; species Hermetia illucens. The sequence continues at coordinate 12,045,362 of NC_051852.1, forward strand.
CGGGTTGCATCGTATAGCACACTCATTTCTTTCGCCATGCTGTCGACAGGGATCATGCCTACCACCACGAATATTGGCTCATCTGATGTGGTTCTTAAGGTACTGGATGCCGGTAAACCGAAGTCACTTGCTTCCGCCTCTGAAAGTTTGCAAACGCCTCTGCTTACACTGGTGACAAGTAAAGCAGGATGAAACGCTCGACTATGGCTAGAAGCAACCTCCGAAGGTGTTTCGGCCCACCAATATCCGGCAACATTTTTGCAAGTGCGGCAGTGGCACTCGTTGCCTTTTGACATGCATATTCTAGGTGTTCCCTAAAGGTCAATTAGGTGTCATTTATCATCCCCACTTTCACAGTGTTATTTTTCCTGGGGCTAGTTATTAAGACCGGTTCCGTTTTCGGGTTCGCCATGGTTAGCTCGGCTCTTTCTAGCCAGGACTTTAGCGGTCTTACTATTTCGGCTCATATAACTCTACATCTTCTAGGTGTTTTGCTGCAACAACCAAAGCTAGATCATCAGCAAAGTCGACAATCGTAATTCCCTCTGGGATGGGAAGAGTAAGCACCCCATTATACATGGTATTCCGCAACAGGGGACCAAGTACCGTTCCCTGTGGTACCCCGGTTGTGACAATGTACTCCTTGGGGCCCTCATCCGTCTCGCACCAGTGAGTCCTCTCTGAGAGGCGCTTTTCCACCAAATTCACTAAATACCCAGGGACACCTATGTCAGCCAACGCCACTTTAATTCTATTCCAGTTGGTCGAGTTGATTGCGTCTTTGACGTACAGCGCGATCACGCCAGGTTTACTACCACGCTAATTACGTCTATCGTAGAGTGGAAACCAAACTGGCATTCCGACAAACCATCGCTGGCCCTCTCCATCATCTTCCCAATTGTATCCAGCAGGCAGATAGGACGATACGATGTTTCCAGGTGGCTTGTCAGGTTTCGGAAGTAACATCAACTTTTACTTTTTCCACTGGAGAGAATACTGCTCCTTTTAGGCACGGCTCGAACGTATAGGCGAAAAGTCCGGGCCTAGTCTTCACTACCACTTTCGAAGCTCGGTTGCTGATGTCTTGTTGTCACCATCCTACCACATATTTCCCGCAGCTCGTCCACATTATTGGAGGTATCATATCCTCATTTGGCTGGACAGCCATTTGCCTCCCCCTATTTTTGTGATGAGGGAAAAGAGTGAGGTTGATTTGTACTAACCTCATCTACGATCTGTGTTAAGGGTTCTCCAGTATTCCGGGCAAATACTGCTGCGTGCAATGTGCCTATGGTCCACCCCCTTCTTTTCTTTGCACAGTAGGAAATTTGAGACTGCTCCTCAGTCCTTGCTGATGTAACCCTCCGCTCCGTATCTTCGGCATCGCTTCGACCTGTCATCTAGAAGCACTGGAACATGCCTTAGCGATATGATCGAAGCCAAAGCATCCAAAACACCGCTTTTGCGATACCTGTTCTGTAAGGCGGCACATAATCCAGCCTATTTTAACTCTCCCTGCTGCTAACAGTTTGCGTGCTGCCTCCACTGGTAGACTGATGATGGCGGTTTGTGTCCCACCGTAGGTTTTTCGTAGCATCTTTACCGCTAACTTTTGAAGTCCAGTGAGGTCGAACTCTTTTTTTTCAAACCTCAGGAAGCTCCTCATTCGTTCTTGCAGACTGTGGAGATCCTGTCTCAAGGACTTTCCAAATTTGCTCAAGAATTTATTCGTCGATCAATCCTTGGACTTCTTGAGTTCTAGCATACGGTCCCCTTTCTGAGACCGTCTAATGCGTCTAACATTAGCTCGCAAAGTGGTAAGTTCGGGGCCTGCCTTCATTCTCTTGAGAATGTCAGCGTATTACCCTTCGCCACGCTTGGAGATGATGATAACCCCCGGTTGTATCATCCTCATATCTTTCTTTTTCCGAGGAGTCCCCTTTCTCCAGGCTTCCACATCCTCTTTAGGGGGTTTGCATCCTCTCTCCGGAATTGTGACTACGTGAGGTTCTTCAGCAGCTTGAGCAGTCCTTTTTTCTTTTAAGGGATTGCTGGCCAGTTGACTCGTTCGCGATGCGTCTTCACCGGTTTCTCCTCTCCCGAGTTTTTTTGTGGGCATCACTTGTGTTGCCTGGCTTACTTTTTCAACCGATGCCTTCACTCCCTCATCCTGGGCCTTGCCGTACGTTTCGAATCATGGTTCTTATACTTTTATTGATCTTTTTCGGCTTTCCTTGATGAATTCGTAAAGCTTTAGGATTTTACTACCTAGTGCGATTGAGTTCCGGCGGTCGGCCCAAGTTCACTATTGTGAACACTGAGCTACGCAGGACAGAACATGTCGGATGTTGGCTACCGGGCCCTCGAAGGAAGGCAGAGGACATCATCCGCTTGCTGGGTGAACAGAACTCGGGCATGGACTTTGGACACTGGAGGGTGAAGTTCATGAATGCCAGGAAGGACCAATCTACAAACGTGGAGGGCTTCAACTTGGTATTCGAACTGGACCAACAGAGTCTGAATGTGCTCAGGGGAAGTCACCATATGGTGCTCCACTTTTTCCTATATAGACTGAAATTCAGTCATATCAGGAGACTGTAGGGCATCATCTCCATTTTGAGAGCGAAGAACAATGATGGTCTTCGACTTACACAACATAGAGCAAATTGCAGCATCTTCGGTGCGCTCTCCCACAATGGAGACGTGCGCGGAGGATAGTGCATACAGGGGCGGAACCCCCGTATGGGGGCTCGCACTGGGGAAGGGACTACAGAGTGAATCCTACCTGCTAGTAACTTCTCCTACACCTTCCAAGGAACAGGCGGAAGGAAGGGAAGCCAGAGACGTGGACGAAACTGACTTAATGCCAGTTCGAGTGATCGAATCTATGCAACCCGGACACCGCAAACCAAGTAAGGTGCTAAGTAGAAAACAGACGAATGCTCTGCGGGATGAGGTGAGATCTTTCGTGGATGAGAACATGGGAATTGCGGTACTCCCAAGTACGGCTTTTCTCAGAGAAATCAATCACGAGGGGATCGAGTCTCTGGCGGTACGGTGTGGGGGAAACCCCGTCATACGCGGACTGCCGCATACGCTTCTAACTGTTTTCTATAAGACAATAGACTAAGTTTATGTCGAAAAACATAAAGATTGGTCAAATCAACCTGCAGCATGCCAAAGCTCCCTCCTACCTGTTGGCAGCGAGAATGACAAAGCTGCAGGATTTCCCCTATATCTTTCTGGTGCAAGAACCGTGGGTTCGATTCAACAGAATCTGTGGTATTGGATCAGTAAAGGGGGCTAGGATCTTCTACGACGAAAGATCCATAAGACCGAGAGCTTGCGTCCTGATGTCAAGACGGTTAGAGGCAACTATGCTGAGACAATATTGTTCCCAGGACTTAGCTACGGTCATCATACAATACCAGATAAATGGCGAGAGGAAAAACATCATAGTTGCCTCCGCTTATTTACCCTATGATTCTTTGTATCCTCCACCGACGCAAGAACTTAGGGATCTGGTGGCGTATGCAGAATCAAGTGGTCTCGAACTCTTAATAGGTTGCGATGCGAATGCTCAACATATTTGTTGGGGCAGTAGCAAATGCAATCCAAGAGGAGAGAAGCTATTTGATTTCATCACTTCAGCTGGTCTTATGACTGCAAACGTGGGGTGCACCCCTACGTTCGTGGGACCGAGAAGAAGCGAAGTAATTGACCTAACAATCTGTACCCCAAAATTGTTAGAGTTGATTACACACTGGCGAGTGCTAGACGAGGTCTCACTGTCAGATCACCGATATCTAGAATTCAATCTGACTATTGCGGGCGAACAGTCTGCAGTACAAAGACGGAACCCTAGGAAAACGGATTGGGCAAAGTTTAATGAACTTCTTGGCAATAAAGTACAGGTCCCTAGGCGACTAAGGACTCCTTTGGTGCTGGAAGATGAATTGAAAACTCTGAACTACACACTTTTAGAGTGTTATGAAGAGGCTTGTCCTATTTCCCGAGGCCAAAGCGGTAAAACAGTTCCTTGGTGGAACCGAGAACTGCAAAAACTCAGGAAATCAACCAGGCGACTTCTAAATCGTGCTTGCAAAAGTAACAAGAACGAAGACTGGTTAAATTTCAGGAACTCACAACGTGAATATAAGAGGCTCGTGAGGTGCTCGAAACGAGACTCCTTTAGAGCGTACTGTGAGGAACTGCAAGGCGAAAGGGAGACCTCAAGGCTGTGCAGAGTCCTCAAATGGGATGAGTCGGCCAAGTTGGATTCTCTTAGAAAACCCGACGGTACTTTCACGAGCTCCAGACTGGACTCAGTACAGACCCTCCTGGAAGTACACCACCCGGGGGAACGGGTGAGAGAAGTGGTAGGGGGAGAGTTGACGGTTCTTGCAACCCCTTCAACACGCAAGTGTCGCAAGAGGAACTGGAACACTGCGAAAGCGGCTGTTACCCTTGAAAAGGTGAGAGCTGCGATACCGTCCTTTGAACATTTCAAAGCACCTGGCATGGATGGCATCTATCCGGCAATGCTAAAGGAGGGTATGGAGCATTTAGAGCGACCTCTAAGAAATATTTTTCGAGGATGTCTTGCTCTGGGCTACGTGCCTTCTTCTTGGCAACAGGTTAAAGTAGTTTTCATACCGAAACCTGGGAAAGATGACTATTCTAATCCAAAGAACTTCAGACAGATCAGCTTGACTTCATTCTTGCTGAAAGGTTTGGAGAGACTGGTGGAGCGTCACATTCGTGGAAAGGCACTTAGGTCACACCCACTTAGTGAAAACCAACATGTTTACCAACGTGGAAAGTCCTGTGAGTCTGCTCTTCATTCTTTGGTCACAAAGATAGAGGATGCAACTTTGAATGGTGAGTACGCGTTGGGGGTGTTTGTGGACATTGAAGGGGCTTTTGACTGTGCGCCTTTTCAAAAACTTTGTGATGCCGCCAGAGCGCATGGTGTTGATGATGCTTTAATTAAGTGGATCCATGCTATGCTAACGCAAAGATTGCTGTGCGCTGAGGTAGGGGTCGATCGCTACCTGACTACGGAGGCAACGAAGGGCTGCCCCAAGGAGGTGTGCTTTCGCCGCTTCTGTGGAGTATGCTGATCGACTCACTGCTATGCGAACTGCAAAATTTGCCAATACACGCTCAAGCTTATGCTGATGACGTGGCTGTACTTGCTGTTGATCGGGATCTTGGAACGGTGTGTAGGAACATACAGCGTGCCGTTGATTTGATAGACAGCTGGTGCCTTAGACATGGTTTGTCAGTTAATCCAAATAAAACCACAATGGTTTTATTCACAAAAAGGAGAAAACTGGATGGACTTTGCCTCCCGGAGATGAGGGGTACTACCCTTCAACTCTCCGAAGAAGTGAAATACCTGGGGGTTACTCTAGATAAAAAACTTCTTTGGAACAAACATGTAGAGGTAAAGATGAAACGAGCTCTCACAGCTTATGGGCTGTGCAGACGGACCTTTGCCTCGACATGGGGACTCAGGCCTCATGTGGTAATGTGGATATACGTTGCCATCATTAGGCCGATGTTCGTATATGCATCCGTAGTGTGGTGGGTTAAGGTGAGACAAAAAGGTTTTCACCGTAAACTAGCTGCACTGCAAAGAACTGTTTGTCTGGGTATCACTGGTGCCATGAGCACGACATCCGGCGCAGCTCTGAATGCACTACTCAATTTGCAGCCCCTGGATATATTTATTCAAAGCACTGCAATGAGAGCAGCTCATAGGCTAATTCGATTAGATCTATGGGAAAACAACGGATGTGGGGGGCACAGAGCATTGGAAGAGTTACTGGGAGGACTGAATCCAGTTCTTACAATGCCTTCCGATTCTCGTGTCCCCATACATCTGTTTGGTAGAAGATATGTAGTTACCCTGAAGCGTAGAGAGGACTGGGAACACCCAGAGGAATGCGTGGAGGGATATACGGAAGTCTTCTACACCGATGGCTCAAAAACAGAAGAGGGTTCTGGAGCCGGAGTCTACCTCTCGAATAAAAACGAGAAGTGGGCTTTTCCTTTGGGACAATATGCAACGGTTTTTCAAGCCGAAGTTTATGTGATCCTAAGGGTGGCAAACTGGGTGATTGACGAGCGGTTGAAGGGCAGGCGCATCGCAATCTGCAGTGACAGTCAAGCTGCACTGAGGGCATTGAGCAGTCCTTTGATCACCTCGAAAATCGTTCAGGAATGCAGAAACCGATTGAATTCTATGTCTAGATTCAATACGGTGGAACTACTCTGAGTACCTGGTCACTGTGGCATAGAAGGAAATGAAATCTCGGACGCTTTAGCGAAAGAGGGGTCAATCTTCCCTATGCCGGGACCGGAGCCAGCAATTGGGGTATCAGTAGCATTGGCTAAATCTGTTTTCAAAAACTGGGAACAAGTTTCCCATAATGACAGGTGGCAGAGCCTTAATGCTGCTCGACACACCAAACTTTTCCTGCCAGAACCCAACATACGTACCGCAAAGTTTATCCTGTCGAAAAGCAGGAGGACTTGCAGGTGTATTGTGGGCATTCTGACAGGCCATAATTCACTAGCTGGGCATATGTTCAGAATAGGAATTACCGAAGATGATACGTGTCCCTCCTGTAATGAGGAAGCGGAATCCACGGAGCATTTCCTATGTGAATGCCCCGCCTATGGACGCATCAGGCATCAAATCTTTGGTGCCGATGTTCTCCAATTACGACGGGTAGCATCACATCCACTAACGGAAATCCTACGATACGTTAACGAATCCGGAATATTCCGTTAGACGGGGGACGCGAGTACAATGGGCCACCACGGCCTGAGTGCTCAGAAGCTGTAGCTTCTCCCCACCACACACACACACACACACACACCTAGTGCGATGGAGGCAGCTGCACCTTAAGTTGCATTGTTTCCTCCTCCCCGTACTCTGCTACACTCTGCCCCTTGGGAGTAGCATTTTCATTCGCGGGGGTTTGTGCCTGTAAGGATGGGGATCTACGAAAAATCGAGCTTCTTCTGATCGGGTCTGCCAATGGAACCAATTCTACTGCAGCCCAAACCCAAGTCTCAGCTTCATTTTCAAAGCTTGGCCAGAATTTAATGGAGTGAAAATATTCTGGGAGTATCAGGCGTTCAGATACCTTTGTTTTTCTTACCCAACCCGGCTTAGAATTACCTTTCGTGGACATCATAACATAGAAATCCTTCAACTGTTTTCTTTCGAAATATTAGTTACGAAAATACCAATTTCTTTGAATTATAAAGTTTATTATCCAATCAGTCCGTTATCACAAGCACTTGTTTGCATCAAACAATCTAGAACCTACGAGCAGTTGGGTTCTTGTATCTATAACCATCAGGTCCGAAACTATGAGCTGGTGCAGCTTCTCCTGATTGAGTTGGTGGCAAGTATTCACGTGGTGGACCAAATCCTGCTGCAACGCGTCCAAAGTCCTGCTCGTTTTTGAATGGTGGCAAATACTCATTGGAAGGACCACTCAATTCTGATACATCGGCAGCAACAATGGCGACAAGAGCCAAGAGGACGAGGGCGAAGACAGCTTTCTGTAAGGTAAGTTTGCTTTAGAGTATTGTCCAAATCCTTGTTTAATATTGCTTAATGCAAATTGTCATATAATATGAAAGTAATGAATTTACCATTTTGATAGTAATTATTTTCGATGATAGAACTCGAATGATACTATCAATTTGAAAGACAACTATTTATATCAAATGATTTATCTAGAATCTTTGTTTCTTGACGTAGGACGATGTCCGAGATGAAGGTCACTTCTCCAACAATAAGAAGCACTTACCACCCAACCAACGGTAATTTGCAGCCTAAAAATTAACCACAGATTTTCGACTCCAATGTCTTCCATTATTAACTAATAAATGGATTTACTTTTCGAGTATAATCCACTTTAAAAATAATTGAGAGCTTTCAAGTGGGTATCAGGTGTAAGACCTGAAAAAAGTCTCATTCAAAAGGTGGATTGTCTTTGAGTTAAAGAAGTGTTGAGCGTAGGCATGATTTGCACTTTCGAAAACTACTAGTTGGTCCGTTACTGGGAGTATATTGAATTCAAATAAATGCTGGATGATTTCATTCAATTTTGACTTCCGTAGTAGCTCAAGATGCCAGTCTCCTTTTTAGAATTGATTTTTGCAGAATTCTCACGTGAATTCAAGTAGTTGACGATGACGTCAGTTGCTCTATATTGACGTAATCGTTAGTATCTGAAGATAATAGTGCTTAGGATGAATTAATAGATCAGAACTGGCGCTTAATTATGCTTCAACTGGTAAAGGCAAATTACGTCATAAAAGTACCAATTTAATGAAGTCTATGACCAGAAGCAATGGCCTTCAGTTAACACATTCAGCACGGTAATGAAATTGCTTGATATTGCTTCTTAATATTCCCACTATTAGTGCTTCCTGGTATTTTTGTGCTTTTAATTTATCAATCAATCAGATTTTTATTGCTCATGCACGTCACTCATGAATCCTGGGAGACGCCAGTTGCCGTTGTAATAGGTGAACTCCCAGATCCTTCCAACCACATATACATGCGCAAGGTGAACACCGAGACGTTTGTCGAAACCCTTGGAACAGGTGAGGCCGCGTCGGAGTCCACTCTTAGGGGTGATGGCACTGCAGCTGATGCAGTCGTAAATTCAGTTATGAACCTGATAACGACGCGACGGACTGCGAAGCTTCCATGCCCAGCAGGGCATCGAGCCGTCTATATATTAGTAGACGGCGAAAATTGCACAGATCCAGAAGGAGTGTCACAAACTCCGCCATTTGATGCACCGTTTAAACGACCGGGAGGAAGTATGCACCATAATCACAGAGTACGTATCAGCCACAAAAGCACAATAAACAAAAGCAAAGCTCGCTGCTGGCAGGATCTGGGCGGTGAGGTGAATGGGAACCCGGGGGGGGGGGCTCCGTTGTAAACTGGTAACTCGAAAAATCGGGCTTTGCTAAAATCCTGTTCACTTGAGGCCGAACAGATGGATCCCATTGAACAGGCACTATTCCCTACGCACCCCGTACGGGATGATGACGGCAATGCGGAGAACGTTGAAGAAGTCCGCTCTATGCAAAATAAGACGGTGCAGGACCCGATGGCGTCCCTGCAACACCGGCCAAACCCATTGCCCTGCGCATTCAACGCCTGCCAGAAAGAGGGAATTTGCCTTCTCGTTGGAAGGTGGCAAACCTTGCGTTGATCAGCAAAGGGAAAGGCGACCCTGACTTGCCGTCTTCACCATCATCACCATCAACGGCGGAACAACCCCTATCCGGTCTAGATCCTTGTCTTAGACCGTTGTTGATGTTGAATGGTCTCAAGAGTGATCCTGATGCTTTTATCTGGCCTCGCATATTGGTCAGGATCAACCTAGTCAGTCTTATCAATTTCGTCAGGATACCGAATTCTCTGATGGCCGTGTACAGTTTTACCCTGGCTATGCTATCATAGGCGGCTTTAAAGTCGATGAATAGATGTTGCAACTGATGTCCATATTCCAACAGTTTTTCCATCGCTTGCCGCAGAGAGAAAATCTGATCTGTTGCTGGTTTGCCTGGAGTGAAGCCTCTTTGGTATGGGCCAATGATGTTCTGGGCGTATGGGACTATCCGGCCTAGCAAGATACGTGATATCTCTATAATTGCTGCACTGCGTTCATTTTCCTTTCTATGTATGAGACATATAACGCCTCTTTGCCAGTTATCAGGCATTGGTTCGCTATTCCACACCTTGGGGATCTATCGATGAACCGCTTGGTGTAATTCGGCTGTAATTGCATAGGCTCCTGGCGACTTATGGTTTTTCAGTCAATGAAGTATTTGGCAGTATTTATCCGTCGTCTTCAGTTGGCGGGACCTCAAACTCGCCGATGTTCTGGTTGTTCAGTAGTTCATCAAAGTACTCAACTCATCACCCCAATATGCCCATTCTATCGGAAATCAGATTTCCCTCTTTGTGTCGGTAGGATGAGCATCGAGGTGTGTAAAACTTCATCCTGCTGACTTGTTGGTAAAACTTGCGCGTCTGGTGCGGTTGCTCCCTGTACTTTTCGAGTTCACAGTCCTGTTTGTTCTTCCAGGCCTCCTTTTTCCGTCTGTGAAGTCGCTTCTCCGCTCGACGGAAAAGTGGGAAGGGATACCCTGAAATTGAGTCAAACGTGGAGGAACGGAAGAAAAAAAGTTACGGTTCAGGGCTTCGGAAACCTAGTGCCGCGGTTGTTGGGAGTGGAGAAGCGGGTTCCCGGCCGTCGATATTCAACGGCCGCAGTGCTTCAGTAGTGGGAACCTTAGCTACTGTCGCATCTAATGTTACAAGCGTACGGGAAAGACTGGAACTGGCTCCATCGACGGACCCGTTCATAAGAAGCTTGCGCAGATCCCCTCCCACACGGCCACAAACCCCGCGATCGCTACCCCCAGTGGAAAGTGTATAGCGGGAGTCTTCGATAAGGAAGAATCCTTGACGTCGAATCACCCGAGCGAAGTCTTAGGCAGAGATTAGTCCGGAGCTGCCTTTACTGCTTTGGGTAAGAATATCATGGAGCTGTGTGAATTCATAAAGGAGTGCAGAAACATTCACCAGAATACAGGGGCCATTATAAAAAGCATCCGTTTGGCGGACTGCAAGGCCCAGGACAAAAGCGGGGGAAAGCCGTTGAAGTAAACCAGGCAACTCAAGCAACGCCTGTTCAAAATACAAAAGAGGAGAAACCGGGGAAGGGACTGCGCGAAAAGCTGAATGATTCAACAGGCCAGCAAACCCCGGAAAGAAAAAAGAATGCAACCAAAAAGGCGGAGCACATGAAGAATACGACTGAAGTTGCCAGGGAAGCTGTTGCAGCAGCGACCTAGAGAAAAGGGACCGGACGTTCAAATAAGGATGCGGAAGCTTCGAGGAAAGTGGAACCGCAGTAAAGAAACAATCGGACGAAGATAAGGCAGGAGATGATTATCATTTACAAACTGAGTGAAAGGACATATGCTGACATTCTCAGTAGAGTAAAGACCTCTAATTCCCCAATGTGAGTCTCCCAAGTATCAACCGCATAAGACGGTCTCAGAAGAGAGAGAAATCTTATGTTGGAGCTCAAGAAATCCAAGGATGTAACTGCGGACGAATTCTTGAGCCAAATCGGAAAGTCTTTAGGACAGAAAGCCGAAATAAGGGCATATCGGAGATCACTATAATCTGCAAAGGAGGAGGTTCGTAAAGCATTGAAGAAGCAGTTCTATCTAGTCGGACTACAAGAGTGGTGAAAACGCTGAGAGAAGCTTACGAGGAACATAAACCACCATCAGCACCTTACCAGTGAGGATAATACTCAAACTGTTGCTTTAGATGTCTTGGCTACGGTTACATTGCTAAAGCATGCACTAATCCAAATGACAGGTCGAAGCAATGCAGGAGATTCGGAGTGGAAGGCCATATCAACAAGGACTCCGGTGCTGACCCAAATTGCCTACTGTGCAAAGCGAAGGAGGATGTGGACCATCGGCACATTGCGGGCAGCAGCAAGAGCCTGGAATAAAGATGATTAACACAAATCGCAGATGAGGCTGATACAAATCAGCCTCAACCACTGCGGCGCGGCGCAGGATCTACTCTCGCAAACCATCCGCCAGAAAAACATCGATGTGGCCACAATTAGTCAGCCTTATCCAAATCACGGTGTTACCATTTAGGTCAAAGACCAAACGGGCCAAGCAGCGCTATGGGCTTGTGGAGAACAAGCCTTTGAAGAAATAATGGAAGGTGAAAGGCGCGAAAGTTTTTTAGGGGGACACGTTTTCAACAGCGCTCAAATCTGACATATCCAAAACTGGTACGGGTAGAGGAAAAACCACTCAAATCACCTGATGGGTGATGGAAGCATGCAACCCAACGTAATCGCAAGTTTGCGAGCTGCATGTTTCCGTGCAATGAGAATTTGCCAGAGGCTCAGGGGAAGCCCGATGGCGACCGTCGAGAGAAGGAACAGAGGCAAATGCGTGGCCGCCCAAAGGAAGCCATTCGGAAGAGCAAAAGAACTACTTTAAACAGTCGTGTAACAATGCTGACATACACTCTTAAGGCGATGCCTACAAAGTGGTAACGAAAGGGCCGCGGAGATCATCTCAGGTGACCTGTCCGCACCTCCTAAAACACTCTGTTCTCTCACCACGAAAATAGGGAAGGCAAACATTTGGCGAGCTAAATGAGGGGATAATACTCCCATTAACTGTGGAGGAGCTGCGGGAAATATGTGGTAGGGTCGGTGACAACAAGGCGCCAGGTTTGGATGGCATCCCCAACCGAGCTTTGAAACTAACAGTGAAGACTAGGCCCGATCTTTTCGCCAACACCTTCGAGACGTGCCTAAAAGAATTAATATTCTCTCTCTCGCTGGATGCAATGGGAAAGACGATGGTGAGGGTCATCTGCAACAGACTTCTACCCATCGTCGAAGCCAGCAATGGTTTGTCAGAACGCCAGTTTGGTTTCCAACGTGCCCGCTCTACGGTGGACGCAATTAGCATGGTAGTAAACCAGGCAAAAGGTGTACTGATTTCTGGCGGCTGCTGTGCCGTGTTGGCGCTGGATGTCAAAAACGCATTCAACGCGGTCAACTGGAACATTTTTCCTTGTCGCTGAAAAGTGCCTAAACTCGTGCTAATCAGCAAGGATAAAGGAGACCCGGAGCTTCCCCCTGCATACCAACCACTGTGTATGCTGGGACGCTGCTGACGACGTTGCGACACTTGTTGCCGGACGCACTGTTGAACAGGCGCAAAGCAGACTTGGCATATTGATGCGACGAGTAAGAGGATGGGTGATTGCTCAGGGTTTCAGCCTTGTACTGGAAAAAACCGAAGTAGTCATCTTGACCAGAAGGAGAATCCCGACCCTGCGTCCCATATCGATAGGCGAGTTGACTTGACTATAGAGTCAAAATCAGTAGTTAAATACCTTGGTTTAATGCTTGACTCGAAAATTCTTCGAGCAAATCAAAGCAGCAGCGGCCAGGGTTGCAGCTGGAGTTGCGGCCTTGAGTCAGCTAATGGCGAACGTTGGGGGCCCTATATTTACTAGGGGACGTCTCCTTATGGGAGCAACGCAGTCAGTTCTGCTCTATGGCGCGAAGGTATGGGCTGATGCCCTTGACAAGGAAGTGCTTCGTAAGTGCCTTGTTCAAGTCCAGAGACAGGGAGCTTTGCAAGTGGCGTTTGCTTATCGCTTCGTCTCCGAATTGGCCGCGATGGTGATCGCGGGAGTGATCTCCGTTGTCCTCCTTGCCAAGGAGCGCAAAGTTATCTGCCACAACAAGGACGAGAACTTAAGAGAGGTAGCTGCCCGTGAAGCACGTGAACGTACCCTTACCTTGTGGCAATTCTCTAGCGAAATGAGCCAAGGGGCAGGTAGACTGCGCGGCTCATCGACAATTTAGACCCGTGGCTGAACCGATCGCACGGTGAGATTGATTACGGGTGAACTCCCGAAATATGTGAGCACAGCTCGGTTATTTGTGGTTGGCCCTCTAGTGGGAGCTTCATGGGGGTTGTGGTGATGCTCAAGAGAGAAGAGACCTTCGGGTCTCGGCGTAGTGTTGCGTTTCAATACGGGTGCCGTACTCCTTAGTTCGGTAGATATTTAAGTAGGTCTTGCATCCACCAGTATGAATGCTAAGCCATGCACTTGGTATAGACTGGTACCATTGTTGCTTGTCACAACGGGGCTCTGATTGTGGTCACAAAATCAATCCGTGTCCTAAGAAGACCGTGGGATTAAGTCTTCCAGACAGGTGCTCACGTAAAACCCTCAAGGACTTAACTTCCTTACCCAACTAATAAGCGGGCATGGAGGTTTTCAGTCTTACTTGCATAGGATTGGGAAAGCGCTAACTCCTGATTGTGTATTCTGCAATGGAGTGGCGGACGATACTGAACACACCTTCTCCTCTTGCGAAAGGTGGGACGGCAGACACAAGAGAGCCCTCCCCAGACAATATTGTTTGAGAGATGCTGAAGGGCGCTGGTAGTTGGAATCGCGTTGCGCATTATGTTCAGACGCTTCTTATTGCGAAGAAGATTGAATTCGGCGGAGGGATCGAAAGGGGTTCCCTGAACTAACAACTCTACTCCCCCCTTCCCCTCCCCTTCAGTTGGTGAAAGGGGTTCCCTTACTTGAAGACTCCCAAAGCCGGGAGAGTAGGAGGGCTAGCCCGAAGTAATGTGTCAAACGGTTCCAGGCTAGTTCTCTGATGTCAGAGTTTAGTTGGTAGTCCGACAGCATACTATTGCGGAAGTCCAACACTCTGTGCGTAAAGCCTTCACCTACCCTATTCCCAAACAAAAACCTTCGGAGAGGATTCTGATACGGGACGGATGAGGGTCCAAAGAGTATATTATCACGTACGGGGTACCACGGGGATCAGTACTTGGTCCCCTGTTGTGGAATACCATGCATAATGGGGTACTTGCTCTTCGTGTCCCAGAGAGGGCTAGAATTGTCCACTCTGTTGATGACCTAGCTGTGGTTGTCACAGCAAAACACCCAGAAGATGTGGAGGTCTACGCGACGGAAATAGTAAGGGCGGCAAAATCCTGGCTAGAAAGAACCGGGCTGACCTTGGTAGCCGCGAAAACGGGAGCGGTGTTGATAACCAACCGGCGGAAAAATAACACTGCGAAAGTAGAAGTCGGTGGATATACAGTCGTATAAAGCCGGCTATCAAATATCTGGGGATGATAATTGACACCAAATTGAGCTTTATGGAACACCTAGAAAATGCATGCCAAAAGCCAGCCAGTGCCACTGCGGCACTTGCAAAAATGTTGCCAGATATTGTTGGGGCGAAACACTGTCGGAGGTTGCTTCTAGCCGGATTGGTGCATTTCATCCTACTGTCCTCGTCACCTGTATGGGCAGAGACAGACTCTCATAGACGGAAGCAGGTGAACTTGAGGGTTTGCAGTGCTTTTGGAACCACATCAGATGAGACAGAATTGTCGGTGGTAGGCATGATCCCTGTCAACATTCTTGTGAAAGAAGTGAGTGCGCTATACCATTCAAGACATATGCAGGGGCACAGAGAGCGTTGGACGCACAGTCCTGTTTTCAACATTAGGGTGTGGCTTGAGCGGAAACATGGGGAGACCAACGGCCATATTACCTAGTTCTTCATGGGACACGGTGGTTGCTACAGGCAGTACCTGCACCGCTTTGGGTTGGATGATTATCCGAATTATTTTAGATACGGTGGCATACCGGAGGATCCAGAGTATGTGGTGTTTCACTGCCCTAGATTTGCAATGCAGAGAAGGAACTTAAGCCAAATGTTGGGCAGGAGCGTAAACCCGGAGAACTTAGTAGCATAGATGCTGAAGTCCGCGGAGAGCTGGCTTACCGTTTGTTCCGCAATCTTGCAAATACAGGAGGAGTTGCTGAAATAAAAAAGAAGGAGAAAACCTGAAAGGAGGAGAAAGACTAGTGCCTAAGGCAAACTTACCTCGCGACATAATCCTTAATGGTAGTCACACCGGGCTTCTTTAGACCCTTTAGATTTTCATAAAAGTGGGTTTATCTCTAAGTAAAAAGTTTATCAAACAAATCCAACTAGGTCACGACATCCTACGTATTCTACCGCAAAGTTATCAAAAATTCATGAGGATGCATTTCTAATTCATTCTCTTACACACTTCCTAGTCATAATAACCACAACAGAAAACTTCATTCCCTCAACCTTCCAAAATTAATAAAACCCACCAGCCGGAAGCATTCAATTATCCCCAAGGATATGTTTGATGATATTGCCATATCCTTACAGAGAAATCATTGTGTATCCATAACCTTTCGTAGACTTACCTGTGACCGCATACCCACCAGAGATCGTACATTATTTTCCCGGAGCGGATTTTTATTAATAGCGAGATATGTACATGTATATGTCCTTAATGTTTCAACTGTACGAATCGAAAGCTTTTCAGGGGAAAATTGGAAACAAATACGATGACAAGGCGGAAAAGGTTTTCCGTTATTTATGTGAAGTGGAATGAAACTCATCCACCACCTGTTCGAAGTCGGAAACATCGTGATCCTTGGGTTGGGTAGAGACAGTTGATGTTGGAAAATGGACAACTGAGTTCAGTTGAGAAGAGAATCAAGTTGGAACTATTATCCTTGGAGGAATTTGCTCAATGTTTAGCCTTGAAAATCCGTGTTGGACTGGCTTCTGGTTAAGCCGCAGTTTCATTATGTTTGGACCACGTTAATTATTTCCAGGAGACAAATGAAATTAAGCAGACTCCTGAAAGATACACACCCCTTAGGTGGTATATAAAGGACGACCTCCGATTTACTTCATCTAGATGAAACTGACAACTGTCAGGAACAACTTGAAAGGTGTTAACCCCATCCAAACGCTCATATCCTGCTTCCCAGCACAGACTATGAACACTTTCAGTGAACCCCATTAAACACGGCCAAAGAAATATTCTCTCCATGAAGGATTTACTACCAATAAATCAAACGACCGGATATTTATCTTATGCTCTTATTTAGGACTACCAAAATGCCGAAATCAATCCATATGATATGTTACATATGGATATTGGTTTTTCTGGTGAACTACCGGAAATTCCCACCTTTCTCAGCCACTCTTGCTCATGGTCCTTTTTCCTACTCGATATCATTAATATCCCAGCGGGAAACTAAAAAGCATTGCATCATTATATCCTTGTAATACCCACCATTCCTGGCGAAATGATTTTCCGGGGAAAATTAAATTTAAGTAATTTAATTTTACGATTTCATAGCATGAAATCAATTTTGATTAGGAAACTTTACTAACAATTTTATTCGATTTTCCACTTCGTTTTCTCATAAAAACTTCTTTTTTCTTTTCGTGCGCTTTGAACTCTGTTTCGAAAGTTATGAAGGGAAAAGTCATCTACGATGACGGCGTTGCGGTGGAACCATGAAACTGGGTAACCTCCAGCTACTCGTATATAGGTAAGAAAATTACGTTTTGCGGAAAATCACTATATCGGGTGGGAAATTTACGTTATATTGTCGCCGATCAGACCAAGTGACGACGAGTGAGGGTAGAAATCGAAAAGATGGTTTCCGCTTCCAATTTTCCCCATGCCTTTATCCTGGATTGTATCCTGCACTGCTCGCTAAAGCCAACAGTTTTCCCCGAAGAGTTCGGTTTCATTGATATTGTTCAGTGAAAAGGTGTTTGATGTTTTCTAAGTTTTCAATGCGGTCGAGCTATCAGAGTTTGTTTTTCTTTTTCGAAAGTCATTACGTACCTGGGATTGAAATTGATTTTCAACATGAGAAGGCGAGTATGGGGGTGAACTGGGATAGTTTTCCTCACTTTTACGGGAATATATGGCATCGACTGGATAATATTTGTAGGTTCTGTGGTTTCTTTTTGAAAATGAGCAAATTATTCGAAAGAGCGTATCTGAAGATTTTCAAAATAATTTACTCATTTTCCAGGACAATATAAGATGAATTTTTGTATTTACTCAGATTAATTAAACTTCAATATCTTATCCGAACGTAGACGACGTGATAGCTAAAGTGGATAAGCATTGGTTTTGTGATTTTTTGCTCCGGGTTCAAATCACGATCATCATGGAATTCCACCTTATTTGTGAGGGCCCAGTGCAATAGTAGGCTTATCACTTGCC
Source organism: Hermetia illucens (assembly GCF_905115235.1). Lineage (NCBI taxonomy): Eukaryota > Metazoa > Arthropoda > Insecta > Diptera > Stratiomyidae > Hermetia > Hermetia illucens. Next base: position 12,063,098 of record NC_051852.1, read on the forward strand.
GGACATAACATGTGATGATAATGAAACTGAAACCTAGTCATATTGAAAATAAAAAAAGGAGAAATTAATAAAAATAATGAGTGAGTGCAAAGGCTTTTGATGCAATTCTCGAGGGTTGGTTTCAGCCCAGTCGCGCATGTTTTGTTTGTTAACCGACCCACACAAATGAAAATGGGCTTCATCGCTAAAAAAAACAATAGCACCCTCGGAAACGACATCAAGAAGAAGCTCACACGCGTTCATCCGTTCACGTCACGTTCTGAAAGTTCCTGCACTATCGCCATCTTATAGGGATGAAAATGAAGATCGTCACGAAGAATTCTTCTCACAGAACGATCGGATAGTCCAAGGGCAGATGCGTGTTTGCGCGCAGAACGCCGTGGCGATCGCAACATTGACGCTCTCACTGCTTCAATGTTCTCAGGTGATCTAACGGGCCGAGGGACTCCAGTTCTTCCTTTTGTCGCACTTGCAGTTTGTCTGAATGTAGCGACCCATGTAACAATTGATTTGAGGTCTGGGACGGGAGCCAACGGGCCTAAATTAAAGCGATTCCGAAATGCACGCTGTGTTGCAATAACCGAACATCCGCTTGAAAAGTAAACCTCAAGGGCAAAGGCACGCTCCTCACTATTCCAACGCATGATGGCGACTGAACCATGTCGGGACAAAACTTTACAGTATCCTCTCTTGAACGAGACCACTAGCGCTCCGCTATGACATCAACTAACTGAGTGGCGCGCATTTTAAAAAAGGAAGTTATGCTGCCGCACCCTGTAGTATAAGGACGGGGAAGGTTTTGTTGGTATTGCAACATAGTACCTCAACCGGGGTCGTCTGGGATCTTATCGCAGTTTGGGTAAACGGGTGAATTGTCCAATTTTAATAGGTACTGGTAACTTCCTTGATGCTCTCGGCGATTACAGTTAATCTGGCCATGCTTCCTCTCTTAAAACACCTTGCTGATAGAGGCCGGCATGTGTGGTCATTGGCCCTTTCCTGAACGTTTCTGTCCCTCTTTTTACCTATTTATAGATCTCTCCCTGCCGTTTTCCGTCTGCCAGTAACCAAATTAATTAGACGGTTTTTGCTTTTCGGTGGTGTTTTTATTTTATCCGCATGTAGCGACATTTAGGAAACCACTGGTACCCTTCATCAGTGTAACAGGTCTCTTGACCTCTCAAGAAAAACCTATTATAGATTACCCGCTCTAATATTTTCCCAATAATACCTAGGAGACATATGGGCCTAGCTGAAGGAAATACCCCATACAAAACAACAAACCCGTTTGGTGTAAATTTCACCGTCAGCTTAAGGGTCAACGCTCGAAACTTTTCTGTTGCTTATTCAGGGGTCCTTGAAATGCCTCTTTCTTGCTGAAGAAATAACTCAGGAAACAGGTAAAACGCATGATCCGTGAGAATGACCAGCCTTTAAGTAGTCTCATCACAATTCAACGGGATTAACTCCACTCCAGCTTCACTAAAGACATTCCCTATTTGCGCCAGATCGTCCCTACCTACTGCCATCAGAGACGTTCGTCTGGCTCGGTGCCACTTACCAATAATTAGTTTCCTACTAGGGGATACACATCCCCGTGGAAGAAGATTCGAAAGAGGGGTTGAAGGTGAAATTAATCCTCTTTTTGATGTTAACTAACTTAGGCCAGCTTGGCGGCCTAGTGTGATTATTCTCCAGGTTGAAGTTGCATAATTCCGGCAAGTCCTCACATTGCCTCCTCGCGGTGGCCGCTGGAAAGCGTCTCCCGACGGGCCATCCAACTGACTGTTCATGTGTTAGGGGCAACCGTCGACGTCGGAGACCCTAAAAACAAAGACCGACAAGAACGTTGGTCACCGAAAACCAGCTAAGAAGCGGAGGTCCACTGGAAACCTGCTCAAGAGCGAGTACCAGAAGACTATGCATATTCTCAGCAAGATTACTAAGAATAAGGAGGCCGGTATTGTCGTCAAGCGGAATGAAAAAGACTTCGCTAAACACCAGGCGATTGTTGAGGAATGTAATAGCAGACGCGGCAGACGAACAGAAGGCGAAGCCTACGGCTCCCAAAAACAATCGATCTCAAGACAAGGTCGAACAAAAATTCAAGCGGAGCAGAGTGGGCAAGAGCTCGAACGCTAAGCAACTTCTGCAGAAACCTTCGGGTACATGGCTTGGAGTCACTTACCTATAGCACTGGCGAATGGCAATTCCTTTAGCGGCATGCTAGCACGGGAGATGTGGACCAGCGTTGAGGTCAAGCTGTCGGAGATGGTCATTGAGAACCTCATGGACACCAAAGGCGAACACAGGGGATTCATCCCCGACTTTGATTCCTCTCAATTCTGAAGGGACTTTCTTGGTTCTTACGTTGCTAAGTTCAACGATGCCTGGGAAAGTATAAAGCTCAAAATCATCCCCTACAACAAAATCCCCAGGAAGGACAAGCTTGTTGAATCCTTGCGCCATCAAAACCCCAGGATCCTCATTAACGGCTGGATAGTTATCAAGGGAAAGGGACCCCAGGGGAAGAAGCCATCTTTTCTGCTCCGTACAAATGGAGAATACTTGAAGGCACTTGAAAGAGTAGACTATAGAAAAGGTGAAAGTGTTCCGCTCTGAAAAACCGAGCGGCGACCTGAATCCAATCGACGCCACCAACGACCTAGTGGGGAAGACGAGGAATGACGGTGCGACAGGGACTGACAAACTTTCCACGCAAGCTGATGGTACCGCAGATAAATCTGCAGCACTCCAAATACACCTCGGCCTATCTGATTGTCTTCCTCATAGAGGAAGATTTCGAAATCGCACTAATATAGGAGCCTTGGATCGGAGCCGACCGGACCATCAAAGGGCTCCAAACAAAATTCTATAATTTATTCCAAAGCACGTGAAAGTCCTGGGGTTTAACGTAGGTACTTGTCGTGGAGACTTAATCCTACGGTCTTCTTAAGACACGGATTGATTTTGGGACCACAATCAGAACCCCGCTGTGACGGTACCAGTCTATACCAAGTGCATGGCTTAGTATTCATACTGGTGGATGCAGGACCTACCTAAATCACTACCGATCTAAGGAGTACGGCACCCGTGTTGAAACGCAACACTACGACGACGCCCGAAGGTCTCTTCTTGCTTGAGCATCACCAACAACCCCCATGAAACTCCCACTAGGGGGCCAACCGCAAACAACCGAGCTGTATTCATATACAACAGAAATTCTCCCGAAGTATATGAGTCCAGGGGCTACCCCGGTTGCCATGGTACCAGTATGCCCCTGGTAAGGTTTCGTTGCCGAAGCCACTTCAGATGAGTCCCCGTGCAGACTTGTGTCTGATCGCCCTAATTAAGCCTTGGAGCATTCGCCTACTGCATCACGGCCGGCAAGCCAATGCGATACAGCGTTTTCCGGTGCCACCACGTGGAGGTTCTTCTCGGCCACTTGGTTTTGGTTCAGCCGACAGGGTTGCCGCCCCGTCTTCCTCCCTGCCACCTCAGAGCACCTATTTCAAAGCACAGGAGACACTGATCATAACAGACCTAGAGCATGTATCCTTGCGAGGTACGGTCTGCACGTTTTTTTGTGCTCGGACCTGAGTTCCAGCCAACTAATCGTTGTCAAACTAGAGCAGGCGGGGGCAGAAAACTTGTATATTTCCTCGGCTGGCCTATTCCTAGTTGGCTCATGACCAATCAGCACCGCCAGAAGATCAACAACATTTGACGGCCACGATAGCAACAATGAAGTCCAACCTGTCGATACGCTGCGGTGTCAATGCAGGGCATACGCTTTGGGGAAGCTCGGAAATAAATAAGACAAGTGAGTAGTTCTTTGATTTTATTATTAATACAAATCCGTCGGAGTGTAACAAGGCTAGTACACCCACCTTCTATTTCTCCAGCTCAGACAACTGTGATGGTCCTTGATATCAAACTGCTAAGCAACAATGTGATTTTTAGAGTGGAGAACTGGACAGCGTCTGATCAGAGACATTTCTCAGTTTGGGGAAAGTCGTACCATGTCCTTAAAGAACTTTTTCAGATCATAATTTCTTACTTGCTTTTCAGTCTAGATTTCGCCGCAAAGGTCTCCAAGACCTTCAGAGACCCCAGGGGGATCGAATGAAGGAAGGGGCACAAATTGGCAAGATAAGCACGACAGACGAACTGGAGTCAAAAAGTCGGGGCTCTGAAAAAGGAGATACGGTCCAGCAGTTCCTCCAGGTCCATCAGCCCGTTTTTGATGTCTTTGCTGACATTCCTCTGGAAAAACGTTGCCGACCGCATACGTTTCACCATTCTCGCGCATTTCCCGATGAGCTTTTCCTCTCCGGCTCTAGCTAGGACAGTCGACTGCACTTGCACTCGGTTTGTGCCCGAATCCATCCGCTCAGGACAAGCGATTCTGACTGAGCTTTTTAGGAATATGGGTACTACAAGGCATTGGAGTTGCCATCTCCGTACGGTCAGTAGCGCCACTTTATAAGGCTTCCTCTTTTTTTTGGGCGCCGCGGGGTCACAACGAGTATGTCAGCCCTCGCTGCCTCTTGCTGATCGCTGCGTCCAATCGCACTCAGCTCTTTTTACTTCCCCGTTATTTCAACGATTTTTTTTATTGGTTTATGTGTATTCTCCATGGAAAATTCACCAGCGTATCGTGTGCAAGGAACCGGGGCGCAGTAGTCATCAACGGGTATACCCTCGGGGACACAGATCCTACCCTAGTTCCCTGAGGCCTAACTTACACTTTTCTGATCCCAGAGTTTACGGACGAATTAGTGCTCGCTCAGGGCAACGCGATCTACTAGCACCGGTTCAATGCACACTACCCGACCAGGGTCCCGAAAGGGCTGGCTCCTGATACACGTCACAATTACCACCTTGGCAGAGCTAGGCCCACATCACCCGTCCCGTCCGACTCCCAGTGTATCCCGATGTGTACCAGTCATTCACGGTTCGCTATTCACCGAGAAGCTTTCTTGAGGCTACTACCTAGGACGCAGGTATACTGCCAGCTAGAGAGTCAGAACTACTTACTCGGGGACCTCGGGGACATTACACCCCGTACAGTAAGCGACTCCTTGAAGGTCGCTAACGACCTGTGAGGGCTGGACTGTGGTCTTGTGTGTTTTGTGTTAGTGATATCTTGTGACGTCTTTCGTGTTATATTGTACGCAAAGCGGCAGTTGACTGGGCTAATTCCAGTAGTACTGCTGTGCTAGTCACAGCGGGGCTCTGATTGTGGTCTCTAAATCAATCCGTGTTCGAAGAGGACCGTGGGATTATGCCTACACGGCAGGTACTCATGTTAAACACCCAGGACCTTCATGGCCTCAGCACCTTGTTGTAGAGCATCGAAAAATGAGCAAATCTCTCGCTTCTTCCCTTCATGATATTAATTGCATGCTTTATTATGTCTACTAAATCCTGTTTGTCTGCATCTTTATATTGTCAATATCCATATGGATTTATTTGGTAATTACGTAGCATCCCTTTTCTTTCATTCAAATGTTATGTTCAAGTATAATTTGAATTTTCCTTTAAGATTTTTCCCAACCATCCGCAACTGATGTGACTGCGATATTCCATTGAAATTAAGCAATCCCAAACATGCTGGACACAAATAAACATCTCTCCTGAAACCTGTTCAAGCACTTACCACATTTCTCGTCCATTTTCAGTTCGGAATATTCTAAAATTCGCTGGCCATTTGAATAAAGATACTCCTCACCGCTCTCAAGGAATTTAATCACATATCGAAGGTCCTCGTCCAGTAACTTTTCAAGCCACTTTAATCCGCACTCTCACCAGATAAATATTTCATGGGCAATTTAACATAAATGGCCACAATATATTCCCTAATGGGAGACCGCTATTAAATTATCTTTTGCATGGGATATTAAGCACTACCTTTTCTGTGGTTTTTCAGGGAAGAAGGCGTAGCATTCCCACCCGTCTGCGGTTCGATCTATTTTCAATATAAGGACATAATATCTAAATGATAGAATCAGGTTGAGAGCTTTGCAGGGCTATGTGTGTATCCAGATTACCATAGGGAAGACCTCTTTCCTCATTTCTGTATTGAATGTACCGAAAGGGTTCTATCGAGATTAGGAGATATCAATATACATTTTTGAGGAGTTATTGTGTGTAAAAATGCCTTGGGTCAATAGTTCATTGGGTTGGCTGCTTCCTTGCCGTATGTAAGGGCACTTCAGATATTGGTTCTCTATTTAAAGATGGGGAGATGCTGGGGGTTGAAACGATTAAGAGCCACCTAACTGAGAATTGGCCCTAAAAAGCTCCCTTAGATATGGAATAGGACAGTTAAGCCGGATTCAAAAGACATTTGATTAATTCGCCGAACCCACATCGAAAGAAGCTTTAGGATTATAGCCTGAACTGCGATACTTTGCGAAATTAACAAATTTTCAAACTTATACTGACGTAGGTATCTAATATCTTGCGATGAGTATCATAGCTATCGAAAATTCAGCTCCCTTGGCATTAATTCCATGGGAGAACTTTCTCTCGAATTTTAATATTTTCCACTTCAAAGGGAAATAAAGTTGAATTTATGTGAATCTATCTTCTATTCACGAGAGTTCAATATCCCAGAGTTTAGAACTTGTATCTTTTATGTGCAAAACTTTTTGAAAAACTTCCCAAGTTCGAAAGATCACATGTACTTTCCCCGAAGTCCATTGAAAATTGGATTCAATCAAAATATTTGAGGTAAATACTTTGTAATGTGATATTACTTCCAATCAGACCAAAAACCTTCATTTTCCCTCCAACCTTGCCGACCGGTGAACATACGGAAAATTGAAAATTTGCTGGTTCTAACCCATTGCATTGCAACAAATGAAATATCCGGACAACTCCAGGAATCAGATAACCACTACGGATATTAACAAATATAATTTCTCGTCAAGATACAATTCCATTTTGATTTTCAATTTAGATGATAGAAAGCATGGAAGAGTGTGGACTTCATCACCGTCCTGGATGCCCGCAAATCATTTGGGGGAGACCAGAGAGTCCGTCATCTGTACTACCTGTGTCCAGCCAGGTGGAATTTAGAGATTTGGGATCGAAAATATTGGAGGAGAAAGACTCTTTATTGTAACAGCGTCGCCCAAAAAAAAAGGAAAATGAAAATTAAAATGGGAAAATGCCGCTAGTGATTCGGGTTAATCGAAAGGAGGAAAAATCAGAGAGCTTAAATTAGCTACAAAAATAGCTTATCAAGGCTTACCTGGAAACGGATTTCCAACTAGTCTCCCGCGATAGCTAATTATGTTTATGCTCAGATTTGCATAGACTGATTGGGACGAATCTATTTCGCTCTGTTTTCCATTTAATCATGAAAATTATACAATGTAACCACGATTCCAAATTAGAAAATTCATAATCGAAATCCACCACTACTGACTCGGCGAAGATCCGAAAATTCATATGGAATAAGTGGCAGGAGTAGTTGTCCTGACGTCAGCCCACAGTAGTATTTTCCAGGTTGAAGGTTTCAGTCTTTGCATTGTTATATGTAGCTAGGAAAGCCTGATTGAGAAAATGTAGCCGAGAAAGATAATCGACACCAGAGAAACTGGTAGGTTCGGGCACAATACATAGAACCAAAAGACATCGGACAGATAAGACAAAGTTGTTGGATGGCTACGATCCTAGTTAGCCTCCGAACAAAGTGGACCTACACATCCCAGTTAGTCATCATCATCATCATCAACGGCGCAACAACCGGTATCCAGTCTAGGCCTGTCTTAATAAGGAATTCCAGACATCCCGGTTTTGCGCCGAGGTCCACCAATTCGATATTCCTAAAAGCTGTCTGGTGTCCTGACCTACGTCATCGCTCCATCTTAGGCAGGGTCTTCCTCGTCTTCTTTTTCTACTATAGATATTGCCCTTATAGACTTTCCGGGTGGGATCATCCTCATCCATACGGATTAAGTGACCCGCCCACCGTAACCTATTGAGCCGGATTTTATCCACAACCCAACGGTCATGGTATCGCTCATAGTAGTTAGTAGTTAGTAGCCCCGGAAAACTAGCAGTCGGCCTGATGGTGAACTAACGTGAGCGACGACAGCAACGGGTCGGCAAGTGTAAACAGCTCTCAGGCTATTGTTACACCTGCCTTTGTCGCGATTATAATTTTGGCAGTACATCCAAAGCCATGACTCCAAAAAGCTGGCAGTGTATGCTCTATTGACATGAATCCCTGAGTAGCTTCTGAAGCAGTAAATGCAAACTCCCATAAGGGTTAGTAGCAACCCTTTTTTTCTAGCGGAGATACCGGCTTGCAGTTGGCACCCATCAACACTGCCTCAGAGGAAAAAGAAGCTAGTCGGGGGAGGGAGTAGCAACGTAAGAGAGTTCCAGCAGGTAAAGAGGGGGACACAATCAATCTCAAGGTCGGGAAAAAGTCCACGACGAAGGAACCTCCGAACTTCGTATGACTTACTTGAATAAAAAATGAAAACAATAGACGAGCTCACCAACCAGCGGAAACGAAAGCCATGTCACCATGACAGACAAAGGCTACTTAAAATGTACGGGCGATCTTACGGGAAATTAAGGGTTCTATCATCGTCCAGCGACACATCTCTATGGATGACAAAAATGGCACAATGAGGAGGGAAGAACTCCAGGGTCTTATCGCGTATCAACGAAACTCCTGTCGCAGGGGATCTGGCGAGGAGGCAAATCGGCAAGAGAAAACTGATAAACAGAAATGAAAAGATCTTCCGCCAGTGGCGCAGTAAGACGAATTCCCCCAGTTGGTAACCAAACGGGTTAAGCAGCGTCGAAAAAAGGGGAAAATACAGTAACAACAACGTCAATTGAATTTCGATGAGATGAGAACAACGTTAAAAAACCGATAAACCACGGGTAGAGGCCAATGAAGGCAGGTCTTCCGCAGCAGTCCTTTGAGCAATCCACAATAGCACTAAATCAGAACACCCTGGGGTACACGTCAATTATACCCGGCTGTCTTGAATCGGGGGTTTAATTATCGAAATTGGGTCGAAAACTGCTTCACCGGCGGTCTTCGATCGTCTTCATTGGTTGCAACATTTTGCTTGATCACATACCTGATATGGATGGAGTAAAGATGCCCTGCAATTACTGTTCAGGGCATCAAGCCAACATTGTTTCGGGCAGCCCTACAGTTGTTTCCCATCAATTTCGATGCCCAGGCCAATCTTGGGCATTTAGCAATTTTGTAACGCAATTCAGTTGGCTGATAGCAAATCCAAGATATTTAAATAACTCACTGTCACCGACTGCGCAAGTGCCTGTTTTATTGGGATCGGTTTTAAAAAATTTTGTTTTATTCAACGATTTAGGGAGATTCCGAGTCCCGCCATGATGGACACAGCGGTACTGGTTTACTGAGTGCAAGTTCTGTATTCATATCGGCGTATGCGAGGCCTATCTAACATCTCTGCCGCAACTAACTGTACACTAACTACTAACTACTCCAATAGCTCTCCCGGGATGCCCGACACAGGCCGAATCAAAACCAACTGGGGTAGGAGAACCTCCGTTGTGGTGGCACCGGGAGACACTCTATTACATTGGTTTGCCGGCCTTAATGCAGTAGGCGAATGCTCCAAAGGTCTAATTGGGGCGTCAGACCCGAGTCTGCACGGGGACTCATCTGAAGTGGCAATAGATCACGAAACCTTACCAGGGGTATACTGGTACCGTGGGAACAAGGATAACCCCTGAATTCACATACTTCAGGAAAATTCCTGTTGTATGTGCGTTCAGCTCGGTTGTTGCGATTAGTCCCCTAGTGGAAGCTTCATGGAGGTTGTGGTTACGTTCAAGTGAATAGAGACCTTCGGGCCCCATGTCGTGTTGCGTTTCAACACGGAGGCAGGTACCCACGTAAAAGCATGGAGATGTAAGCCCCCCCCCCCCCCCCCACCAGATATCTCTTCCTTCCGTTAAATTCGCCGGTTTTTCTGCTAGCTCCCCAAACTATCCTATGATTTACTCTCCCGTCACTTTTCCTCAGTCTATGTTCCTCTCCTCCCTTCTGTTTCCTAGTCGAATATCTCATTGGCAAGTTTGACGAAAATGTCAGCCTTAGTTACAAAAGTCTTCCAAATCTTCTTCTGCATAAAATTGGCCAGTCCATCTCCCTTTCCCTTTTCATTGTTTTCAACAAAAGCCTCGAAGAGAACCATTTTTCTACCCTGCGGGAAAAGGCTCTCATCATCTCCATTAAAAAAAAAGAAAAGGGGATCGCACTGTTGCTGAGAATTTCCATCCCATTTCACTCCTTTCCTCCTGTTCCAAAATTTGGAAAGGCATGCCAGCGACTAGTTGTCCAAAAACTTTAGGTAGTTAACAACACGGTTTTTTTAAGAGTAGGTTCAATACCTCCAACCAGGCTCGACTTCAATGGCTTTATCGCCAAATGTCAAAATTTACTGGAGAAAATGAATACTATTTACACTGATTTTGCTAAAGCTTTCTTTACTATAAATCTCAAAGTACTTCTGTCCAAACTTTCATCTCTAAGCGACACCATTCCACTTGTTACTTGGCCTGCTTCCTTCCTCACCAACCAATTCTGCCTCTCTCTTTTGATGACTGCACATCCCATTCCTTCTCTCCCTCTTCTGCCGTCCCACAGGGATCTACTCTGATATGGTCACCCTTATGTAACTGTGCTTGTCTCTTGAAAAGAGGTAAACTCACCCCTTCCCTCTCCTTTACGGGAAACTTTTGTCGTGTGGAATACCCCCCCTTCCCCCCGGCTACACTTTCTGAACTTGCGAGAGATAGTTTTATTGGGTAATAATCCCAATCAGGGATCGTGAACCCTGAGGTCAGTATATTGAAAATTTCCGCCTCTTAAAAATAATCCCCTATACCTATACTTTACTATTTTCAGTAGGTCATAGATTAAGGCACTTGCTTTCTCCTCGTGCTGAGGACAATAACTAACTAGAGTTAACTCTGCTTACTGTCAGCTAATAATAAATAATAAATTAATAACCGGGACGAGAGCAGATCCCTCAGGAACTCCTGGGACATAAACCCTCAGAGGGCCAAACCGCCACTCATGCTACCAGATAACCTTCGGTGAGGCTTCGTGGCAAGAGCCCCTCCACTTCGCTAATAACTGGAATAGTTCCAAATATTGACAGTCTTTGTGGAAGTGGACGATGAACAAATGCTTACGTGGAAATCTGTTCGAAATATTCTCGCTATATATTCGTTCGGGTTTGTTTCTTTATGGCGGGCGGAATCGATTGGAGACATACTGCCTTTCACTTTTCTTGTCCGGGTGCTTCTCGTTTTATGCTTACACCCAAAAGTAAAAAACATTTTGCAGACGACTATGGTTTCGTCCAGAACTCTCAGACGGTGCCCCTGCCTCTGCCCTGGAAGCAGCACGACCGAAGGGGCTAGCAAATGTAACTCGCTCCCTTTTATTGATTCGCAAACATGACATGGGTGCAAATTATATCAATGGGAAACCGCCAAAGATGAAATAATTTTTGTTGAGAATTAAGGGAGTCCCGAGGCTTTGAATTCAGATCTTTTTTTATGGCGTCCAATAATTTTCTTGGTTGGCCTGTCAAGAGAACTATCACCGAGGAAGACCACGTAGGATTTAACATAGTAGAGTAATTCCAACTGTACTTTATTTATGTCTATCCCTGATCTCAGAGATAGTACGAAGTTACTTGCTTCAAACTCTCCTCCTTTATCTGAGCTTGGGAAAGAAGTTTACATAAATAACATGGCGGATTCCTCTAAATTTTAATCTTTTAACCTGCAAATGTTGACAGCCGTTTTGATTTTGCCTGGTACAACAATCTTATGTTTAGAGCCAGATCTGAATTTGAGGAGTTTTGTCAAGCTGTTACTTTGAATGCTCCAAGCACAACTCATATAGATCTAAACATTGGGAGTGGTTGTAGCAAAAATCTGAATTCGTCTCAACTTTAGAGATGACCTGATTCGCAAATTATTCCTGATATTTGTCATGGAAAACAGAGTAGACCAGAATCACAGAATCACCTTGGGCACCAAAGTGCTGAACCTAACGGAAATCATCACTATGCAAATATACGACTAAAAAGTAAAAACAACCACAACCACGATACAAAGCTAATTCTAAAGCTTTGACTCAATTAAGCAACTTTTCTGTTCCTGGTCCTCTCATTCAACTGTCTGCTTCTAGATGCTCTAGCTTTCTCTTCCCATCAGCCGACCGTTTGAAGAAAAAACAAAGACACTAACATTTTGTATTAATTGCCGATTGCCCTCTGTTGGACACAACTCATAAAACAGCTGACCTAACGTACCCTAGAAGTGTATCCGCAATGTCACAACATTGCTCTGACAAACGTTTAAATATTGGTTATCGAGGATAACTTCTTGGGTGAAGTCCATATAATTGTTCGCTAATATAGGCACGTATATAGCATTGCAATTAGAAATATAAATGAAAACGGTCAATGATCAGCTTTGATTTATTCTTCGTCCTGGGTCGAGTTTTTAGAATGCCAATTAGTTCTTTTACTGCATGACTAAACATCATTAATGATGACCGCTTACTGCTTGGTCCTCTGGTTTCATCCTTTACCATTTTCAGAAGAAAGTTATTAGTTTATTAACCGCCGAATGATCTGTGTATTTATTTTTTTTTTTTTTCATAACAAAAAATTGGACAGTTAAGAAATTTATCATCTGCTCTTGGGATGCACTTTTCGCAAGGAAATAATGTGATCATCCAGGATGATTTTGCATCATTGCACATAACTGGTGGTAAAAGAGTTGATGCCCAGTAATTCTCCTCACTTATTTCTGCTTTAGTGATCAAAAGCCTATTCAATTACTGACAACTTTCGGCAAAAAAATAACTAAATAAGAAGCAACGAAAAATATCTTTAATAACTTAAGATTTTACACTCGTGTGTACACGTGGTTTCACCGAGAGACAACGAAAGACTACAATTGACTGTACTGTCTTTAACCGGCACTAATGGAACCTTCAACTTGAAAGCCATACTACGCTTTGGTTGCCGGTTATTATACTGCTTGAGATAAGTGGTTTCTACCAAAAAATAGACAAGTGCGAATTACAACAGAATCGCAAAAATAATTGCGTGTATAAATACGCAGCCTCATTGGTAGGTAATATCATTCAGTCCTGTGTTCAAATCGAAACAACATATCCAAAATGGTAAATTAGTAGTGTAAATACATTTTTCTTGATTGATTCAAACGTTTTACTTCTGCAGAAAGCTGTCTTTGCACTGGTTCTTTTGGCCCTTTTCGCCATCGTTGCTGCTGATGTATCTGAATTGAGTGGTCCATCAAACGAATATTTGCCTCCCTTCAAAAATGAACAGGACTTTGGGCGCATCGCAGCTGGATTTGGACCACCAACTCAATCTGGAGAACCAGCACCAGCTCATAGTTTCGGCCCTGATGGTTACAGATACAAAAACCCAACTGCTCGCAGATTTTAGATACTTTGATGTGATAGTACTGATAAAATGTTTAATTGAAAATAAATCTGATATGCTGGGATAAGAAATGCCTGTTATTTAAGTTGCAGATTATGCGTCCCTTTTTTTACCTACACCATCAATTTTGAATTAGCTAAACCGCAAATTGGAATACTGTTCTAACAGGGACAGCACCTGACTAGGCAATTAAATTGAGACAAGACTTTATCTATTCAGTCGATAGTAAGCTCAAAAATATTTTGTTTTGCTCCTTGCAATTCAGTACTCTCCTTAATAAATTCATCTGTAGTATGGTCAAGATTACAGCCGGTCAGCTCAGGTTTGCCAAGTACTGTTTAAAGGCTGACCCGATACATACGACTTTTTTCAAAGGAAACATCGTCGCCTCACCTTAGATTCCGTCTCAATCTAGGAAAGACGTCTAGTCGCGTTCCATACATATTCCAGCAACATCTGATTTTTTAAAAGTCATCCAAAGAGGGGATGATTTCTTTTCTAGGGACTGGGGAGTCCTAAGTCCGCATCCATTTGATGCCGGACCGGACCAAATGGAGGGCAACTTGCTCCCACTCTTGATGGTCCATCGACTCTTCTTTTTGGGTTTAACATCCAAGTTTCCAAAATTAAAAGGGAACGAAGGCAGCTAATTTTGTAAACTTGGGTGTTAAACCCAACAGAGGAGTCCGTGGGCCATCAAGGGTAATAACAAGTTGCACTTCCTTGGGTCCGCTCCGGACTTGCATGCATGCATTTGTACTATATAGGCTAGAAAATGCGGGGGCAGGTCCTTTAGATACTTCAGTCCTTCTCACGTGATACATAAAATCTACAACTCGATCAGACATAAGAAATGGAACTCGTGCCGATAATTGGTTTAAGTCAAACAGTAATTTTTTCCAATCCTACCAGCTACGTCTGTTACAAATGATGGAAGTGAACCCGTGGAAAAGAGCCAATTCTGATGTCAAACTTCTAATTTTCCAGTTTGTCGAATAAAGATGGAATCAGTTACTAAACTTTGCTTTCGACTAGGACCACTTCTATTGGATTTCATCTTTTAAATTTTAGCCGACATGGATTGGTAATTAGATGGGATGGTCAAAATGACTATCCAGGTTAACTGGAGTCAACCACGAATGCTGAGCCCCACCAAAAAATCTGACAAGTGGCGAAAGTTGATTGTAGAGGTCCGCCATCTTCTAAGTGCAACTCCACTCCTAACCCCCGTAAAAGTTCAAAAAGAATTATCGAAAATATGGCAGATGGCGTCAGATGCAAGAAAAAGGAAATATATCTTATTGGTAACTGATTCGAAAAAGAATAATAGTATCCAGTCGAACTGTCGAATAAAATTTTATAACACTCGGCCATAATGTATTGTGTATCGTGTTTCTACAACACTTCTAATAAATACAATACGAAATTGATAAAGTGTCATTTCAACATTCTTCAGATTGCCGCCTTCTACGATTGGTTTTGGCACCAAGCTGGACTGAAAAGCCCCGCCCACCGGACGCTATATTTTTTTTTTGGTCCCGCAACACTTTAAGAATTGCTTAGGCAGTTTCTCCTCCTGTATATAATGTTCTTGCACGACACCGTAAGTTGATGTGACAGTTCAAATCTTGACTATTGAGCTTCTTTTGAATTTTTACTTTTTAGACCACTTTTTAATTTTTTATTATTACCGGTACCTAATTTTTCAAAATGTGTCATGCGTTTGAAGTTAAAGGGTGACTTCTGTTTGGCGACCATTATTGGACTTGTTTCCAATGCCTCCGACATTGTATTGTAGTCAAAGAAACCTGTCAACTCTATTGACAATTCCTTGCTTCTCACCAAATTCCCGGTGACATCGATTTCCACCAACTATCTCGTCCTGATCGAGATCTTACTTAAATGGTAGAGTAAATCGTGTCTTCTTCAAAGGTTGCTTATTTTTCTCTTGGGGGTAACTCAAGGCTCCATTCTCCGTCTATTTTTGTTGTATTTCTTTTTGTCTAGCCTAGATGATTTAGAACAATTTTCTGTTATCGATTGGCCCAATGGTTCAGTGGAGCCTTCAGTCATATTTTGACACATTATGTTGATGCATATGATGTGCAATCGGGAAAAGTTAAAGTGAGGAAATGCTACTCTCGCTATACTATGCTATTCACTAAAAATCATCTCCGTATTATTTCAATGATCAGTTTTTAACGGTGATTGCATTTACATTGCATACAAAGACCTCAGTGCAATCTTTGACAAGAAGCTCCAAATCAATCTTCATTATGTTGACGTACTCAGCCACACCTCCTCTTATCAATTCCTCAGTTATCCTTTTTAATTCCTTCGTACATAATATTCTTGAATATGCTTCCATTGGCTCGATCACCAAAATTCTGATAGGGGGAAACGGCAGTTATATTTTATTTATCCTTTACCTAATCTCAGTATTTTATTTTTATTTTACTGAGCGTAACGCTACGTGGCTTCAAACCCTCGTCCTTTGTCTAAGCCTGGCTTCCGATGATTTTTCATTTGAACAGAAGAGAAACATTTTCTTTTTGAGAATTCCAAAACCATTCCTTTATTGAGGAAATTTAATAGTCCACCGAAAATAAAATGGCACAAAATTTCAAAAATCGGGATGTTATTTTATTTTTCAGGAAAACCGAAAACCTGATTCCCAACAATGTGGTGTAGGGCCGATTTCACCCCGAAAGAAACACATACAGAAATTTTGTTTATAGCTTTCAATGAGGCTTGAAGTGAACGACCCAGTACCATGCTTAACTCATTTTCGAGAATTATGTGACCTTGGAAACTAGACCCCTCAATTATTAACGGCAAAATGCACCATCTCTCACCAGTTTTTCCACTGCGTCGGTACCTCATCAGTAGTCGCTTGCAATACGTTCTTCCAGAAATTGGACAATGTAAAATCTGATGATCTACTCGGTACTCCAAAACACACACTCGCTCGCTAACAACTTAATTTCAATTACCCAAATTCACTTAAATTTCCAATCCCACATTAGTGCTTCTTGCGCTTTAAAACTACAATTTTCCAATAGAATTAAATCTCAATTCGAACTGCTGTTCCGCAGCCCTGGTTCGCGTCAAATCAATGAGCCTGTGTCATATTACAAGAGCAACCAAAGCTCATGTAATCCAACCGTTGACAGCATTGTCAGAAAAAAACCTAACTTTGCGGAAAAGGGAAAATCTACATGAGCAATCCTGTGCCTGAAAAGTTCCCACACAGCCATTGTACAACTTCCCAAGTTACGACACTTTCCCTAACGTTCTCTATTAATTTTCTATCAAAATATTTTTTAAAAAAATGGCACCTTTCATACGACCCTCAAAATCTAAAAATTTCCTTCAATTTGTATATGGATTTTGAATTTTCGTTCTCAAAATATTTGGTGAGAGAATTTTCCGGAGATTGCCTGACCAGTCACTTGCTCTATTCTACCTCGACCTCGCGAAAGTTGAGCGTCACTATTATGTAACTTGGTACAATAATTTTATACGTGAACCTATTTTTCAATTCGAACTTGAGCAGTCATGCCAAACTATTACTTTGAATGCTAGAAGCATAACTCACATAGATATAACTATTGATGTCGTACGAGAAAAATCTGATTTCGTCTGCTTCCAAGCTACTTCAACTTCGGAAATATATTAACTAACAACAAAATATTACCTTACACTTGCCACGGAAAACAAACTCGATAGAACAATGACCAGCTGACTTTACGGACTCACCAAAACCATTCACAAAATCACATCCTTACTCACATAAATATCTCTGTACTACTTGAGGGTAAATGCCTAGTTGAAGTACATATAATTGCGCGCTAGCACCGGCAGGTATATGACATTGCGATCCTGAAAGTGTCGAAAGTGAAGAATAATTGTGCAAATAGAACTGAGGGTTGCGGGAAATCTGAAACTTGAATTTATATAGAATTTAGTCATTAAAGTAAATAATTCAAAGAAACTTACTATTAGTAGTACGGAGTCGGAATAAGATATAGAAAAGTAATAGGAAAGTGAAGAATGCCGCATACAATCAAATGAATTTCACCATTAGCTCGATTCAAGGAATAGAGAAAACAAAGATTTTTGCGACATAAAACTGCGTATACTACCAGGAAGCCGAGTTTCTAAGACCCGCTTCAGAAAAGACTGCTGGGAATCATTAGAATTATGGCTACTATAGGCCTTCAACTGCGGTTGCTAATGAATGCCAACTAAATTTTCGTGATACCGACACCCTCAGTGAAGCCGTAAAAGTGATTAGTTCCGTTCTCTCTTCCTCCTATCAATTCAGGGATGACCATTTCTGTGCCGTCGCATGGAAATAAAGTTATCTTCCAGGATGATTTTGCACCTTTCTACATAGTTGGTGGTAAAATTACATTAAGTAGTAACTTAACAACAGGCAACAAAAAATATCTCTAACAGTTCAATATTTCAGTATGGTATGCACACGTGGTTTCACTGAAAGACAGCCAAAGACAATTGGGTGTACTCTCTTTAACCAGCATTAATAGCACCTTCAATATGAAAACCTACCAGTATTCTGTTGCCGGTTATTATACTACTTGAGACAAGTGGTTCCTACCAAAAAATGGTCAAGTGCGAATTACAAGAGAATCGCAAAAATAATTGCGTGTATAAATACGCAGCCTCATTGGCAGGTAATATCATTCAGTCTCGTATTCAAATCGAAACAACATATCCAAAATGGTAAATTAGTAGTGAATATTAAACACATATTTTTCGAAAATTCTATTGAATCAATTAATTGATTCACACATTTTACTTCTGCAGAAAGCTGTCTTTACACTGGTTCTTTTGGCCCTTGTCGCCGTCGCTGCTGCTGATGTATCTGAATTGAGTGGTCCATCCAACGAATATTTACCTCCTTTCAAAAATGAACAGGACTTTGGCCGAGTTGCAGCTGGATTTGAACCACCACGTGAATACTTACCACCAACTCAGTCTGGAGAACCAGCACCAGCTCATAGTTTCGGCCCTGATGGTTACAGATACAAAAACCCAACTGCTCGCAGATTTTAAATACTTTGATGTGATAGTACTGATAAAATGTTTAATTGAAAATAAATCTGATATGCTGGGATAAGTCGCAAATTATACATACTTTTTTTTCCTATATTCGTCAATTTTGAATTACCTAAACCGCCAATTGAAATGCTGTTCTAAGAGGGACAGCGGCTGACCATGCAATTAAATTAAGACAAAACTTTATCTACGAGGTTAGACAATTAAGTAATGAGACTGATTCCATAAAAACCATATCTTCTTCTTCCTCTTTTTCTTCAGCCTTTGTCCCGTTCACAAGCGGGGTCGGCTCGTTGTGATCGGTTTCGCCATTTGGCTCTGTCGAATGCTTCATCTGGGTGCAACCTCAAGACTTTTAAATCCCCATCCAGCGTATCAGGCCACCGTTGTTTCGGCCTACCTTTTGGTCGTCTACCATCGACTCCGATGTTCAGACCAATCTTGACAAGTGAATTCTCGTTAGCACGAATTGCGTGACCATACCATCGAAAACGCCTCTCTCACAATTTTTGCAAGATCGGTGGAACCCCATAACGATCGCGAATATTCTCATTTCGGATCTTAGGTCCTTGGGGTTTTAACGTAGGTACCTGTCGTGGAGACTTAATCCTACGGTCTTCTTAAGACATGGATTGATTTTGGGACCGCAATCAGAGCCCCGCTGTGACAAGCAAGAACGGTACCAGTCTATACCAAGTACATGGCTTAGCATTCATACTGGTGGATGCAAGACCTACCTAAATCTCTACCGAACTAAGGAGTACGGCACCCGTGTTGAAACGCAACATCACGCGAGGCCCGAAGGTCTCTTCTCGCTTGAGCATCACCAACAACCCCCATGAAACTCCCACTAGGGGGTCAACCGCAAACAACCGAGCTGTACTCATATACGACAGAAATTCTCCCGAAGTATATGAGTCCAGGGGCTACCTCGGTTCCCATGGTACCAGTATACCCCTGGTAAGGTTTCGTGGCCGAAGCCACTTCAGATGAGTCCCCGTGCAGACTCGGGTCTGATCGCCCTAATTATTCTTTCATCCCGAAATCGCCTATTAAAATTTGTCTGACTATTTCACAGTTTATACCCAGTTCCGAGGCCAATATTCGAACTGCTAAACGTCGATCTTCACGGATTCGGGCGCGCATTCGCGTCAGTCCGCACCTCGACTGGTCTCCCCTCGTCTTCCCCGCCCCTCCTTAAACTCTTTATGCTATCGAAACACCTGGACACGGCTAAGTGCACTATCACCATGCAGTTTTGCTCGGATTTGTCAAGTATTGTTTAACGGCTGACACGATACATATGACTTCATCCGAAGGAAACATTGTCACCTCACCTTGTATTCGTTCTCAATGTAGGGAAGACGTCTAGTCTCGTCAGATTTCTTAAAATTCATCCAAAGAGGGGATGATTTATTTTCTAAGGATTGGGAAGGCCTAAGTCCGCATCCACTTGATACCGGACCGGACCAAATACTCTCTATTTTTTGTCTCGCAAAATTTCAACAATTGCCTAGGCAGTTTCTCCTTCTTTATACAGTCTTCTTGCGCGGCTCGGTACGTTGTAGTGACAGTTCAAATGTTGACTGTTGCATTCGTTTATGACAATTTATTTTGAATACCTTTTTTGGCGACTTTGAGCTTTTTTTGAATTTTTACTTTTTAGACCATTTTTTTTTTCATTTTTAAGATTTTGTGTAAAACAAAATCTTATTGAAGTCGGTTTATTGTCCGTCTGTCCGTCATACGCATTTTTCTCGGAGATGGTTGTAGTGATTGGCACCAAATTTGGTAGAGGGAAGGCAATTGTGAACGCTTCCATATTGATTTTAAAGGAAGGTCCCCATACATGCAAAAGGGGGATGTAAAACTTTTTTTCATCAAATATAGTCACGCGGAGTATCAAATGGAAGGTCTCGGTTAGTACTTTCCGAAGCCGGCATTAGTTTTGACACTTGTTGGGAAGGTGGAAAGTGTGGGGGGTCGAAAGTGATTATTTCTTTAACGGACCCATTCTCAGAAACTACGCAACCAAAAAATCTGAAAAAAATCAAAAGGCTGCCACTATATGGTGCCCAGGCTCCGAAATACCCTCTGATATCGGTTCAAATAGTTAATAAAAAAAAAGTTAATAATAGTTTGTTACTTTAATTTTTAGTAATTTTCCGCAAAATCCCCTTAAGTTCATCTGAGAACCACAAAATTTTGTAGCAATTTAGCCTATAATATAGAACGTGGTTCTTGGACGGTTCACATAAACACGGGATTTCAAAAAACCCCATAGAAAAAAATCACCAGGGGACAGGTTGGGAGAGCGTGCCGGCCATTCCAAATCGCCTCTAATTGAGATAAGGCGCTCTGGAAAGTGTTCCCTGAAGTGTGTGCTGTTGCACCGTCTTGTTGGAACCAAGTGTCCCCCAAATCCAAATTTTCTAGCCGTGGGAAAAAAAATTCTGTAGCATGTTTACATACCGGTCCGAATTCACTGTTACTGTAACCTCATTTTCCTCAAAAAACCAGGGACAAATAATTCCAGCTGAGGAAATTGCACACCACACTGTGACTTTGGGTGAATGCAAAGGCTTTTGATGCAATTCTCGAGGGTTGGTGTCAGCCCAGTAGCGCATGTTTTGTTTGTTAACCGACCCACACAAATGAAAATGGGCTTCATCGCTAAAGAAAACAATAGCACCCTCGGGAACGACATCAAAAAGAAGCTCACACGCGTTCATCCGAGAATTGAAGTCACGTTCTGAAAGTTCCTGCACTATCGCCATCTTATAGGGATGAAAATGAAGATCATCACGAAGAATTCTTTTCACAGAACGATCGGATAGTCCAAGGGCAGATGCGTGTTTGCGCGCAGAACGCCGTGGCGATCGCAACATTGACGCTCTCACTGCTTCAATGTTCTCAGGTGATCTAAAGGGCCGAGGGACTCCAGTTCTTCGTTTTGTCGCACTTGCAGTTTGTCTGAATGTAGTGACCCATGTAACAATTGATTTGCGATCTGGGACGAGAGCCAACGGGGCTAAATTAAAGCGATTCCGAAATGCACGCTGTGTTGCAATAACCGAACATCCGCTTGAAAAGTAAACCTCAACGGCAAAGGCACGCTCCTCACTATTCCAACGCATGATGGTGACTAAACCGTGTCGGGACAAAACTTTACAGTATCCCCTCTTGAACGAGACCACTAGCGCTCCGCTATGACATCAACTAACTGAGTGGCGCGCATTTTAAAAAAGGAAGTTATGCTGCCGCACCCTGTAGAAACGGAGAAGGAAAAAGAAGAATAGAGAAAATTAAGATTTATACATCATGAAACTGTGTATATTACCAAGCAGCTGAGTTTCTAAGGTCTGCTTGAGCAAAGACTGCCGGAAATCAGCAGAAGCAAGCCTAGTATAGGCCTGCAACTGCGGTTGCTACTAAGTGTCGACTTAACCTTTTTGACGCCAATGACCTCTGTGCCTCCTGCCATAAAGGTGTCTAGCTCTATTCTCTGATCCTCCTATCAATTCATGGATGACCATTTCTATGCACGGAAATAAAGTGATCTTCCAGGATGATTTTCCACCTTTCTTCATAACTGGTGATAAAAAATGTTAAACCCAGTAATTCAGTAATTCTCTGTTCTTATTTCTGCTTTGGTGAATTAACGCGACTAAAAGTACTTTGATTAACTGACAATTTTATGTAATAAAAAGAGCTTAACAAGAAGCAACAAAAATATCCCCAACAGCTCAATATTTAAATAAGGTATGCACACGTGGTTTCACTGAATGACAACGAAAGACAATTGGGTGTACTCTCTTTAACCAGCATTAATAACACCTTCAACTTGAAAACCTAGCACCATTTGGTTTCCGCTTATTATATCGCTTCAGACAAGTGGTTCCTACCAAAAAATGTTTAAGTGCGAATTACAAGAGAATCGCAGAAATAATTGATCGTATAAATACGCAGCTTCATTGGCAGATACTATCATTCAGTCTCGTATTCAATTCGAAACAACATATCCAAAATGGTAAATTAGTAGTGTAAATTAATATTTCTCGATTGATTCACACATTTTACTTCCGCAGAAAGCTGTCTTTGCACTGGTTCTTTTGGCTCTTGTCGCCGTCGTCGCTGCTGATGTATCTGAATTAAATGGTCCATCAAACGAATATTTGCCTCCCTTCAAAAATGAACAGGACTTTGGACGTGTTGCAGCTGGATTTGGACCACCACGTGAATACTTGCCACCAACTCAGTCCGGAGAACCAGCACCAGCTCATAGTTTCGGACCTGATGGTTACAGATACAAAAACCCAACTGCTCGCAGATTTTAGATATTTTGATGTGATCATTTAGTGTTCGTTGACGATTCAATCCATAATAAATTAAGTACAATAAAAGTTTTACCTGTGGTAATTTTGGAGTAGCTAAACAGTCAATTGAAATATCATTCTATAGGGCACAATGGCTTTCCTCCTGATGCCTATTCCCAAGAAGGTTGTTCCGGTCACCTCAAAGATAGGAGAGGCCAATTTCTCTTCTACCAATTTTATTACTCCCCCTGAACAGGCGTAACTCCTCTCTCATTCCACTAAAGCAATTCGGCGGCAGATTCAGATCCACTGAATTCCTTATTTGCAAGACGACACCCTCAATGATCTGGAGAAAAGGCAATCCATTGTGGCATGCGCCCTAAACCTTGAAAAAGCATTCGATTTAGTCGGTAAAGAGAGCCTGCTCTTCAAGCTAATCGAGACTAATTGCTCCCCCTCCATTATTACAACTAGCCGATTTCCTCTCCAATGGATCACATTACGTGCGCTTCAACGTGTTTCTCCTTCCTGTCACATGTAACGCTTGGTTCGGCGGGCGGAGGTTGTCCTTGTCAGGGTTAGCTTTTCTCTCCGACAGCAATTCACCTTTCAGCCATAGCACTTCCCTTCCCCCTTTTATCATTTCCTTTTACCAGATGTCCTACCCATAGTTTCACAGAAGCTAATCACGCTCGCGTAATGCTCCGGCTCAGTCAAACCAAACGCAGGTGTCAATCACCTATTTGATTTTGTAACACTTAGTCTAGACTAAGCAGTCATGTGACGCCATTGGAAGCAAAGGAAGAAAAATAACAGACGAACTACTGTTAAAATCATAAGACGACTCAAAGTGTTGTTGTTTAACAGCAGTTTGACAGAGCTAGAGTAGAAGAGCACCAGTGAATTCCCTCTTGCGATACATATTCCTTGAAAGGCATTTTACAATCTGCCTGTATGTATCCAAATACGAATTCCGAAGAGTTTGCCCGCATACTATGTCCTTCGTGGAGGTGTAAACTATGAGACCATCGGCATATTGGAGGGTCTTGATGGTATTACGACTAGGAGTGGGTTCAGGAGTGTCTACTGTGAAGAGCGAGAAAAGGGTTGTTGAAAGGACGGATCCTTGTGGGATGCCAGCAGGGCTGGTATAGGGAGAGGTTTGCTGCTGCTGAGCTTTCACTTAGGATTGCTGATCATCTAGAAAGATAAAAATTAACTTGCAGAGGTGCGGGTGGAAATTTAAGGTGTTATTAACCTTATAGACTAACCCGTATTGCCATATGGAGTCAAAGGCTTTCCTTATCTCAAGGAGGCAGGCTATTGTACGTGTCTTGCGATAAACCCCAAGCAAGATATCGGTTTTCAGGATTTGCACGGCGTGTTCAACCGAATGAGCTCCATAGGCGAACCAGAAATCTGGGATGGTATTGCTGCTATCACAGTGCTCATTGGTAATGAGTTTGATGGCCAACTCGAAGATTTTGGCGTAGGTTTAGAACATGATGATAAGCCTGTAACTATCAATAAGGAGAGGATTTTCATTCCTTTTAGGGATAGGAATGATCTGAGCATACTTTCAGCTCAAAGTTGAATGCCCACACAGGTAATGATTAATTAGAGAGGACAGAATAGGGCTAATGGTTGCATATCATTTTTTTAGGACAATGAGTGGAATTTTGTCAAGCCCAGTCGATTTTTTGTTTTTACTCTGCTTAATGGTCATCTTGACTTGACGAAGTTAATGGGTCAGACAGAGCTGGTGAGTCTGGTTAGGAAAAGTCTGACTAGTTAATTGGGTATATGATGCTTGATTGGCTTGAAAAAGTGGTTTGCAAGGACCTTTGCATGTTCAGGAAGAGAGATGTTTTGGGATTGGATATCACTACAGCTAGCAACTTTGCCTAGTCGCTGGGAACCTTTAATCTTTCCCTGTATATATTTGAGTTAAGTTCTATACTGGATAGGCAGTTGTGAAGGTGGTTTCTATATAGGGTGAGAATTCTATCACGGATTGGATTATCGAGGTCATGGATTTCATTCTTTAGGAGGGAATACTGTGGAGAGTATCGATTTCTAAATAATCTCCGCCGTAGGGTTTTCTTATATGGTATATATAAGAGGATGTCGTCCCTGAGAGAGATAAGGTTTCGGTAGTTAAGAGTACGGGTTGGCACAAGCCCATCGAATACCACCTGAATTACTTCAGTGTACTGACGAGCAGTGCTATTAATTACATCGTCGGATATCCAGTGGTTTTGGAAAAGTTGAATTTGGAATAGTTTGGATCTAAGGAATTTGCTAAAGAGCTGCCAATTTGCATTCCTGAAGTCAGGTGCAGTTGGGGGAGGTGAATGCATCACTCTATCAGAGAGTTGGATATCAAGGAGAATAGCATCGTGGTCACTGATGCCAGAAAAGGTTTCGAAAAAGGGGGAAGTATTCGAGTTCGGATTTACTTTGATGTTGTTGCTGTTAAGTATTATAAGTAAGTGATCAAAGTAAAAGTGGCAGTTCCCTACGTTATAAGTAGGGTGTGGGATATATTTCGTACAGCGGGGCTGGATCTCAGCTAGCGGTCTAATTGGCGACCATTGTTGCTTATCAAGAAATCAAGCTAAGAGGTATGTCTGCCATTTAAATCAACCCTAAAGATAAGGGACCACGATTTGTAAGCTTGCTCAGCTTGGTTCTCGTAGAAGGATCTGCTGGTAGAGAGGTGACATGAAAAAGATGATTAGGGCAACAGAGGGAAACGACATATATGAAGCCGAATGTGGTTTCGATAGAGGCGATACTTGCATTCCAAGATGGTGGAAGGAAGGAAAAGTTGAATGTCGAGGAACTTGTTGGAAACTAATATTGTGATACCCCCAGCGGGAGGTTCTAGGATTTGGTTAGAATGGTGTCTGTCAGCTCGAAAGAGGTTAAAATTAAGAAATTCGGGACTATGACGATAGAGCAGCCTGGTTTTTAGACAGGACCACTACTTGCTGGTTGCGTTCGCTGAGGAATAGCTCGAACTCGTGTCTACGAGCTGGACCGACTAAAGAGTTGATGTTCAATTCAATCATCCTGGCATCCATGATTTGATGCCAGGAGGTTTTCTTGGTGTTGAATATTGTCATACACTGTAGAGATTTTTTTCAGCAGATTGCTAAAGATCGAGGATAGTTGGGTTGGTGGGTGCTCGGAAAGTCGGTACGTTTAAGTTGCCGCTGCGGATTGCGTCGACGAAAGAAACGAATGACTAAGTGAAAGAGGGCGTTGATATCGCGCGAGATTTGCTGGAATGGATCGGGGTCCCGTTTGGGTTCTTCTTCATCGTAGCTTTGACAAAGTTAAGGCACTTGTAGTTAACGAGGTGACCGTTTGAAACTTTCGCCCGGCGTCTTGGTGCACTCAGCTAGCCCATGTGTGCCGTCACATTTGACAAAGCGATAGTGGTGGTACCAGCTCAATGCCGCTTGCCTGACCCGCTGGCAGTTTTTGTATCGCAGAATTTGCTTGTTGATGATTTGCTCGGAGCAGATCAATGTGCCGTTTATCGATTTTATTAGTGTGAGGTCGTCAATCTCGAAAGAGGCGTTATAGGTAATAAGCCATAGGCTGAATCTACGGCCCTCTTGCTTAGTCGTCGTTGGGACGAAGGGCTTGATGGAAAACACGCTAGAGATACCTTGGGCCTTTAGGTTATCGGCAATCTCCTGTGGGGAGTATGTGTAGTCTAGCTCACGAATGATAAGCGACGCAATTTCCTTCGAGGGGAGTGTGCAGGTGAAGAACTTCGCTTGGTTCTTCACAAGAAGGTCTTTGGTCGCGGAGTAGTCCTCCCCAGTTTTACAGAGGATTTAGTGTTTGGAGCCTCCTGATAACTTGACCAGGAAGTGTTTGGTGATGGAGGTGGATATGATGTTCCGGGTAGCCCTAACATTTTCTGCGGGTTCTACAACTAAAATTGGCGGAATTCTAGTACTTACTTGCTTCCTCCGAGGTGCTTGTTGTTGTTATTGCCCCTTGGACGAAAATGGTAGCTGTTGGAATGATTTGGTCGGGGCGGCTGATGTAATGCCCACCTAAGTCGATTCCAGCCTGTACTTAGATTGGACCGGTACGCGTGGTTGTAGAGCGTCAATACGTCATATTCGTGCACGATCCCTCGAAAGTTCTCCGAATAGTTGCCTCAAGAGGAGCAATCGCCGATTTCAGTTCGCGAACCTGCGCTTCCAGAGACTTCGAGGTTTCCAGAGAAGGACCCCATTCTGCTTTTTCAAAGCGTGCCCGTATTCCGACTCATTCTATTTGGAGCCGGGTTTGCTTTTATTTCTGCGACGCTTTTTGCTGGACATCGCCCAAAGGCTTATTTGGCTTATAAATAAATCTGGGTGTTTTTAGATATCAGCAAATACCATCGGCCACTTTTGCAGGATCGTCAAAACTATTGACAACGAAGAAAACTGGACACTTGCTCTCGCAGGGCATTTTTCGTAAGGAAAAAATATGTTACCCGGAATGGGTTTGAACCTTCTCATGTATCTCATGGATGCCAGTCTTCAGTCGTGAAATAAATCGAAACCATACAATTTCCATAGCTTATTTCTGCACGATTTCAAGCCTAAATATTAATTTATAATTTCCTATAATAAAAGTAACAAAATGGGAAGCTACAAAAAATATCTCGAAAATCTTAAGATGTTCAAATGATATATACACGTGGTATCAATGGAGGACAATTGAGTGTATTGTCTTTAACCGGCATTAATAACACTGAATTCAAATTGAATACCTAGCCATATTTGTTGCCAGCCTATTGTACTGGTATTACTTGAGACAAGTGGTTTCGCCAAAAAATTTTGAAGTGCGAATTATAAGAGAATCGAAGGAACAATTACGTGTATAAATACTTACCATCATTGGCAGATAGTATCATTCAGTCTCGCGTTGAATTCGAAGAAACATATCCAAAATGGTAAATTAATAGCGAATATTAAATGAATTGAATTGGAAGTTAATATTCCTCATCGATTGATTCATCTATTTTACTTTCGCAGAAAGCTGTCTTTGCACTAGTTCTTTTGGCTCTTTTCGCCATCGCTGCTGCTGATGTTTCTGAATTGAGTGGTCCATCAAACGAATATTTGCCTCCTTTCAAAAATGAACAGGACTTTGGACGTGTCGCAGCTGGATTTGGACCACCACGTGAATACTTGCCACCAACTCAGTCTGGAGAACCAGCACCAGCTCATAGTTTTGGCCCTGATGGTTACAGATACAAAAATCCAACTGCTCGCAGATTCTAGATACTTTGATGTGACAATTTAGTATTCGTTGACGATTCAATCCATAATAAATTAAGTACAATAAAAGTTTTACCTGTGGTAATTTTGGAGTACCTAAATAGTCAATTGAAATATCATTCTATAGGGCACAACGGCTTTGAAATGCTAAATAAGTTGAGATAAGTATTTGTCATCCTTTGCCTTACAAAAAGAAGTTCAACGAAACGAGACTGTATATCCAACTTCATCCCAGGGAGGTGCGTGCCCGCCATCAGTGAGTATCTTGCCATTCTTTCCAACAACTGCCTGAATAAGGACACTTTCCTGTAAACTGGAAATCCAGTCACCTCAAAGATAGGAGAGGCCAATATCTCCTCTACCCATTTCACTACCCCTAACACCTCTCTATGGCAATTCGGCGGCAGACTCAGATCCACTGAAGAGGCAATTTTTTATTTACAAGACAACACCCTCAATGATCTGGAGAAAAGGCAATCCACTGTGGCCTGCACCCTAAACCTTGAAAAGGCATTCGATTCAGCCGGTAAAAAGGGTCTGCTCTTCAAGATAAATGCCCATTCCCCTTATTTAGAATACTGGCAGATTTTCTCTCTAATAGATTCTGATACTTGCGCTTCGACAGACTTCGCTCTGTTGACTTCCTTATAGATTCAGGACTTTCACAAGGCTCTATCCTAAGCCGTAAATATTTCTTCCATAATCTCGCAAATGGTTAAACTGTCACGCGTGAGACTCAAAAAGTCGTTGCCCCTCCCTAATCCCCTGATACAAAGCTTGCCATACGTAATGCCTGGTTCAGCGTTCGGAGGTTCTACGTGTCAAGGTTGGCCTAACTCCTCGACAGCAATTCACCTTTCAACCATCACACTTCCCTTCCTTCTATTATATCACTTCCTTTTATCAGTTATCTTACCCATACTTTCATAGAGTCTAATCACGCTCGCTCAATGTTCCGGCTCAGTCAGTCCTGACGCAGGTGTGAATCACCTATTTGATTTTATAACACTTAGTCTAGACTAAGCAGTCGTGTGACGTCATTCGAAGCAAGGGAAGAAAAATAACAGACGAACTGCTGTCAAAATCATAAAACGACTCAAAGTGTTGTTTTTTAACAGCAGTTTGGCAGATCTAGAGTAGAACAGCACCAGTAAATGCCCTCCTTGCGATACACATTCCTTGGAAGGCATTTTACAATCTGCTTGTATGTATCCAAATACGAATTCAGAAGAGTTTGCCCGCATACTATGTCCTTCGTGGAGGTGTAAACTATGAGACCAGCGGCCAATTGGAGGATCTTGATGGTATTACGACTAGGAGTGGGTTTAGGAGTGTCTACTGTGAAGAGCGAGAAAAGGGTTGTTGAAAGGACGGATCCTTGTGGGATGCCAGCAGGGCTGTTATAGGGAGAGGTTTACTGTTGCTGAGCTTTCACTTAGGATTGCTGATCATCTAGAAAGATAAAGATTAACTAAAGGTAAAGGTGTGGTGGAAATCTAAGATGTTATTAAACTTAAAGAGTAACCCGTATTACCATACGGAGTCAAAACCAGAAATCTGGGATGGTATTGCTGCTATCACAGTGCTCATTGGTGATGAGTTTGATGGTCCACTCGAAGATTTTGGCGTAGGTTTAGAGTATGATGATAGGCCTGTAGCTATCAATAAGGAGAGGATTTTCATTCCTTTTAGGGATAGGAATGATTTGAGCATACTTTCAGCTCAAAGTTGAACGCCCACACAGGTAATGATTAATTAGAGAGTACAGAATAGGGCTAATGGTTGCAGATCATTTTTTTAGGACAATGAGTGGAATTTTGTCAAGCCCAATCGATTTTTTGTTTTTACTCTGCTTAATGGTCATCTTGACTTGACGAAGTTAATGGGTCAGACAGAGCTAGTGAGTCTGGTTAGGAAAAGTGAATTCTGGAATAGGCTAGTCTGACTAGTTAATTGGGTATATGATGCTTGATTGGTTTGAAAAAGTGGTTTGCAAGGACCTTTGCATGTTCAGGAAGAGAGATGTTTTGGGGTTGGATATCACTACAGCTAGCGACTTTGCCTAGTCGCTGGGAGCCTTTAAGTAGTTCGCTATATATATTGAGTTAAGTTCTATACTGGATAGACGGTTGTGAAGGTGGTTTGTATAGAGGGTGAGGATTCTATCACGGATGTGATTGTCGAGGTCATGGATTTCATTCTTTAGGAATGAATACTGTGGAAAGTATCGATTTCTAAATAATCTCCGCCGTATGATCTTCTTATATGGTATATCTAGGAGTATGTCGTCCGGAGGAGAAATAAGGTTTCGGTAGTTAAGAGTGCGGGTTGGCACAAGCCCATCGCATACCACCTGAATTACTTCAATGTACTGACGAGCAGTGCTATTAATTACATCGTCGGATATCCGGTGGTTTTGGAAAAGTTGAATTTGGAATAGTTTGGATCTAAGGAATTTGCTAATGAGCTGCCAATTTGCATTCCTGAAGTCAGGTGCAGTTGGGGGAGGTGAACGTATCACTCTATCAGAGAGTTGGATATCAAGGAGAATGGCATGGTGGTCACTGATGCCAGAAACGGTTTCGAAAAAGGGGGAAGTATTCGAGTTCGGATTTACGTTGATGTTGCTGCTTTTCAGTAAGTGATCAAGATAAGAGTGGCGGTCCCTTACGTTGTAAGTAGGGAGTGTCGGGCTAAAATGGGAGATATTTCGTAGAGCGGATTGGATCTCAGCCACCGGTGTAATTGGTGACAATTGTTGTTTACCAAGAAATCAAGCCAAGAGATATGTCTGGCATTTAAATCACCCCGAAAAATAAGTGAACACGATTTGCCAGCTTAGCCTACTTAGTTCTTGCAGAAGGATCTGCTGGTAGAGAGGCGACATGAAAAAGATGATTAGGGCAATAGAGGGAAACGACATATATGAAAACGAATGTGGTTTCGATAGAGGCGATACTTGCATTCCAAGATGGTGGAAGGAAGGAAAAGTTGAGTGACGAGGAACTTGTTGGAAACTAATATTGTGATACCCCCGGCGGGACGTTCTAGGGTTTGGTTAGGATGGTGTCTGTCAGCTCGAAAGAGGTTAAAATTAAGAAATTCGGGACTATGACGATAGAGCAGCCTGGTTTTTAGACAGGACCACTACTTGCTGGTTGCGTTCGCCGAGGACCGACTAAAGAGTTGATGTTCAATTCAATCATCCTGGCATCCATGATTTGTATGCCAGGAGGTTTTCTTGGTGTTGAATATCGTCAGACACTGTAGAGATTGCTAAAGATCGAGGATAGTTGGATTGGTGGGTGCTCGGAAAGTCGGTACATTTGGGTTGCCGCTACGGATTGCGTCGACGAAAGAAACGCATTTATGACTTTCATCTGGCGTCTTGGGGCACTCAGCTGGCTCGTGTGCGCCGTCATTTAGGTTATCGGCAATCTCCTGTGGGGAGTATGTGTAGTCTAGCTCACGAATGATAAGCGACGCAATTTTCTCCGAGGGGACTTCGCTTGGTTCTTCACAAGAAGGTCTTTGGTCGCGGAGTAGTCCTCCTCAGTTTTACAGAGGATTTTATTGTTTGGAACCTCCTGATTACTTGACCAGGAAGTGCTTGGTGATGGAGCTGGATATGATGTTCCAGATAGCCCTAGAGTTTTCGGTGAGCACTACAATTAAAATTGGTGGAATTCTAGTACTTACTTGCTTCCTCCGAGGTGCTTGTTGTTGTTGTCCCTTGGACGAAAATGGTTGCTGTTGGAATGGGTTGGTCGGGGCGGCTGGTGTAATGTCCACCTAAGTCGATGCCAGCCTGTACTTAGATTGGATCGGTACGCGTGGTTGTAGTGCGTCAATACGTCATTTTCGTGCACGATCCTTCAAAAGTTCTCCGAATAGTTGCCTCAAGAGGAGCAATCGCCGATTTCAATTCACGAACCTGCGCTTCCAGAGATTTCCAGGTTTCCAGAGAAGGATCCCATTCTGCTTCTTCAAAGCGTGCCCGTATTCCGACTCATTCTATTTGGAGCCGGGTTTGCTTTTATTTCTGCGACGCTTTTTGTTTGACATCGCCCAAAGGCTTATTTGGCTTATAAATAAATCTAGTGTTTTTAGATATCAGCAAATACCATCGGCCACTTTTGAAGGATCGTCAAAACTATTGACTACGAAGAAAACTGGACACTTGTTCTCGCAAAGCATTTTTCGAAAGGAAACAACATGTTGTCCGGAATGGGTTTGAACCTTCTTATTTATCTCATGGGTGCCAGTCTTCAGTCGTGAAATAAATCGAAACCATACAATTCACATAGCTTATTACTGCACGATTTAAAGCCCAAACATTAATTTATAATTTCAAATAATAAAAGTAACTAAATAGATAGCTACAAAAAATATCCCGAAAATCTTAAGATTTTCAATTGGTATATACACGTGGTATCAATGGAAGACAATTGAGTGTACTGTCTTTAACCGGCATTAATAACACCGAATTGAAATTGAAAACCTAGCCATATTCGTTGCCAGCCTATTGTACTGGTATTACTTGAGACAAGTGGTTTCGCCAAAAAATTTTGAAGTGCGAATTACAAGAGAATCGAAGGAACAATTACGTGTATAAATACGCACCTTCATTGGCAGAAAACATCATTCAGTCTCGCGTTGAATTCGAAGCAACATATCCAAAATGGTAAATTAATAGCGAATATTAAATGAATTGAATTGGAAGTTAATATTCCTCATCGATTGATTCATCTATTTTACTTCCGCAGAAAGCTGTTTTCGCACTGGTTCTTTTGGCTCTTTTCGCCATCGTCGCTGCTGATGTATCTGAATTGAGTGGTCCATCAAACGAGTATTTGCCTCCTTTCAAAAATGAACAGGACTTTGGACGCGTCGCAGCTGGATTTGGACCACCACGGGAATACTTACCACCCACTCAATCTGGAGAACCAGCACCAGCTCATAGTTTCGGACCTGATGGTTACAGATACAAAAACCCGACTGCTCGCAGGTTCTAGGTTATTTCAAGAAGCTTAACTACTGATAATGGATTGATTTAATAATAAATTTGCTGTGCAAAAGTACACTCGTGTTTCAAAATGGTAAAGAACAGGGATGTCAGCGTTTTTAACCTTCTATGCTTGGGTACCCGGGGGGTGAACAATATTTTTTTGGGTGGCACTACGAGGGTTAAATGGCCTTTACACTCTTAAAGATTAAAGCCCCTATATGGGTGGGAGCATCAGGCACCGGAGTGATATAGTGAGTTTTGTATATCATTTAATTACGCTGAAAGTGTGTAGCGCATTTAGTGCAGCATTTGGTAAGGCGGCGTTATCGTCCCTTTATGGGAGAAGGGGAACTAAGATGTAAAAAACCATCAACTAGCTGACCCTACTACTGGAACTCCAAGCCCCCAGTAGGCTCGATTCTATCTCGACGGTTACGAGAGGTTGCAAATTTCGTCACCTGTTCGATGAATTACCGAAAATCATCAACCCATCATGCCAGAAAATATATATGATACACAATGTTGGGCATAAGATTGTAACTCCCAGTTTTCTGCTGCAAAATGAGCGCGAAGTTTGACTATTTCCTTCAGATCGGATTTTCTAAAAGCGAACTTCACCTAATTTCCATCGCAAACATTGACATTCCAAAAATACTAATCAGCAATGCTTCAGGGTCACCCGAATAATACCAGGAACACTTACGTCAAGTATTTTGTAGACGTAAAGCCAATGGGCTGGTCATTAACATCTTAAAATGTATCTTCCACATCAATGAGCCTGGTACTCTTCACCGTCATTCCGTGTCGAAGCCATAAAAAAAAGGTTAAGTGATCAACTAGTGTGAAGGAACTTCATCGATTTCATATTGATGTCCTGACTTAGTTTCGGAGATTTGTTTCAGATACTGTGACCTTTCGGAACACGGTTGAGCGATTGTTTGCACCACCAGAAGAAAAAGGGTGAAGCCCATGGTGTTTCACGTAGGTACCTGTCGTGAGACTTAATCCTACGGTCCTCTTCAGACACGGATTGATTTTGCGACCACAATCAGAGCCCCGCTGAGACAAGCAACAACGGTACCAGTCTATACCAAGTGCATGGCTTAGCATTCATACTGGTGGATGCAAGAATTACCTAAATCTCTACCGAACTATGGAGTACGGCACCCGTGTTGATACGCAACACCACGTCGAGGCCCGAAGGTCTCTTCTCGCTTGAGCATAACCACAACCACCATGAAACTCTCACTAGGGGGGCCAACTGCAAATAACCGAGCTGTCCTCACATACAACGGGAGTTCACCCGAAGTATGAGAGTCCAGGGGCTTTCCCGGTTCCCATGGTACCAGTGTACCCCTGGTAAGGTTTCGTGACCGATTTGCCATTTCAGATGAGTCCCCGTACAGACTCGGGTCTGATCGCCCTGATTAGGCCTTTGGAGCATTCGCCTACTGAATCACTGCCGGCAAACCAAAGTGATTACAGCGTCTCCCGGTGCCACCACTATGGAGGTTCTCCTCGGCAACTTGGTTTTTGGTTTGGTCGATAGGGTTGCCGCCCCATCTTCCTCGCCGCCACCTCTGAGCACCAGAATTGTAGAAGAAAAAGGGTGACAAATCACTCATCGAGTAGACGCAAAAAGCTGAACAAGTTTTCGACGCCAGCAGAAGTTGTTTAGCGGACGACACCCTCCTCGCCAATTATCAACCGAATCAACTCTTCCGATAAATGCTTCGAGCGTACAGATTCTCTCAGTTTTTCTTCCCCTCTCCAGTAATGGAGGGTCATTTTGCTAACACGTGGAAAGAGGTTCCCATCATCCTCATTCACACAGTTTTGATCGCACACTTGCTGGGAATTACCGTCCCATTTCGTTCCTTTTCTCTTGTTCCAAAAGCAGCAAGCAACTGGTTAGCCGCCTAATTTGGCCCCCTGCTAATAAAAGAGCAACAAATCTTTTTAGGGACATCCTCTATATAACGACCTGAGGATGGCAAGGAATGGAGGGAACTTCAGGGGCCGCGCCTCAATAACTATCTGAGGTAGAAGAAGCAATGATCGGGACTGTGATGCGTCCCGGATCTTCCTTCTCGATCGCGGTACTTGGCTCTGGAGGCTTACGGCTCCACGCGCGGTCGAGCCGTTTTTTCTTATTTTACAGGTTTAGCTCGCGTTCTGGTTTTTTTCTTTAGGCCCTGGCGAATTCCTTTGTTTGTTGTCTATTTTTACATCCAGTTCGGACCCACGCATCGGTATAGACACGTTAATTTTGTACTAATGACGCGTGAGGGATCAAAGCGCCCCAAGGCCGCCCCCCCCCCACATTCTCGAGCCTGGCTCGCACAGAGGCGTGCACGAACGTGTCAACCCAGCACTTTGATGAAGCTTTAGTCTTTGCGGGCGGTCCTCCACGGTCAACTTTGCCAACTTTTTGGGTTTCTGTGATAGCTCTTCCCTCTAGGTCGCCTTCGGCCACTCAGGAGGGTGATTTCATAATATAATTTTCCTTAGGAGCATTGCAAATCGAAACCATATAATTTGTATTCCTTATTTCTGTTTTATTGGTTCAACTCGATCCAATAATAATAATCCATTAATTAATAATCTTCTGTGATAAAAATAACTTTATTGATGAAAAGGGGCAAAAAATATCTCTAACAGTTCAAATTTGGTCTGTTCACGTAGTGTCTATGGAAGAAATCAAAAGACAATTGAGTGTACTGTCTTCAACCGGCGTCAATGGCACTGGCTTCAACTAAAAAACCTACCATTATTCACTGACCGTCTATTGTATTACTTGAGACAAGTGGTTCCTACCAAAAAATGTTTAAGTGCGAATTACAAGAGAATCCAAGAAATAATTGCGTGTATAAATAGGCACCTTCATTGGCAGATAGTATCATTCAGTTTCTTGTTCAATCAAAAGCAACATATCCAAAATGGTAAATAATTAGTGAATACTAAATTAATATCGATTGATTCATTCATTTTATACTTCTGCAGAAAGCTGTCTTTGCACTGGTTCTTTTGGCCCTTTTCGCCCTCGCAGCCGCTGATGTATCTGAATTGAGTGGTCCATCAAACGAGTATTTGCCTCCTTTCAAAAATGAACAGGACTTTGGACGTGTCGCAGCTGGATTTGGACCACCACGTGAATACTTACCACCCACTCAATCTGGAGAACCCGCACCAGCTCATAGCTTCGGTCCTGACGGCTACAGATACAAAAACCCCAGTGCTCGCAGGTTCTAGATTATCTGATAAAGGTTAACTACTGATAATGGATTGATTTAAAAATAAATTTGCTGTGCAAAAATACACTCGTGTTTCAAAATGATAAAACACAGCGATCTCAGCGTTTTTGACCCTCCTTCTATATACCACTAGAGCTTGTACTTAACATTGCACTTAACTTTTTTAGATTCAAACTGATTTTCCTGATTCATAAAGGGAAAGGTTTGTACAAACATCGTACTTCAGCACGGATTGTTCACTATATTGTGACTAAGATGTTTCGTACCAAAATGAAAGACACTTATATTCCATATAAGCGTGTGAATTTCAACTTCGCCAATAATTCCTAAATTTTTAAACCAAGTTTGTTTCAAGAAACGACGTAATGCAGACGTTATCTCCACTTCTAATCCCATTGAGGGAGGTTATTCATACCTTCTATAAAGCAAAAATATGTACATATACGTCATCTGAAGTGTGGCTTCATAAAGGCATATTGTGGCAAATTCTAAGATCCTTTATTATCTTTTATTAACCTGATATGTACTAGTTTCAATTAGCGTCATATCAAGTTGCGTTACTGTTTACTCATGAAGTAGTACGCTGACATTTGTAGAGAACGGACGTTTCTACAAGTTAATATTAAAATTTAAAGTGCAAATTAATAAATTTTATTAATAATATAAAGATATATTTATATTTACTTAATTAATATAATATAATTTAAAACCTAGTTTGAATTAGCTTACTTTTGATTTGTTACTTAAGTTACTTTTCCACAAAAAAAATTGTGAAAAAATTCATTTTTTTTACCTCTGTGTTGTTGAAGGGAATGAGCGCTGTGCCGCCGACGGGTCACGGGCTATACCGACGTTTTTATCGTTACATAGTTATAGCTTTTGTCAAAAAGCTTGACATTAAAAAAAAATAATCACGATTTCCCACTCCCTCAATCATTTAATCCCAAATTTAATACCATTTTTGGAAACTACAGAATATTTCCTATAAATGGAAATTTTTTAATTGCAAGGTCATCATCATTTCGAAGATATAACTGTTCAAATTTTAAACAAATTTCAAACTCAATTTCTTATTTAAATTTCAGTATGCATTATTGTAACGGTACTTTAAACTTACAAACCTGCAAAATTGACAAAAGTTGCCTCATTGTGTTATCTTTCAAATTAGATGTAAACAAGTCGGGAAACCGGAAGCTAGACGCTTCAGGTATGAAAGGTTTTGTTTATTTCTTTTATAAAGAGATTTGGGTGTGCATTTGTCCCATTAGCATGTAGCACGTAAAATATGCATATATTATGTGAAAATAGCCATTTTCAAGTGATATTGACATTCATAGTCTCGAATTTGCAGAGAAGTGACAGCTTTGACTTAGTATTACTTTGTTAGTAATAGTGCGATTTTCACCAAATTTGTCAGGATTACGCTCTATGCTGTAGCCTATATTGTTGCAAAATTTTGTGATTCTGGGGTGAACTTAAGGGGGGTTTTCCTGTCAATTACTAAAAATTATAGTAATGTACTATTATTAACTTTATTTGAACAGGTATCGGTATGGAGGGTATTTCGGAGCCTAGGCACCATATAGTAACAGCCCCCTGATTTTTTTCAGATTTTTCGGTTGAGTAGTTTCTGAGAATGGGTTCGTTAAAAAAATGACCACTTTAAACCCCCCACACCCCCCACCTTTTCAACAAATGTCAAAACTAAAACTGGCTTCGAAAAGTACTAATCGAGACCTTTAATTTGATACCCCACATGACTATATTTGATGAAAAAAAAATTTACACCCTCCCTTTGCATGTATGGGGACTCCCCCTTAAATTCGACGTAAAAGGATGTAACTCACTATATGGGTGAGCGTTCACAGTTCCCACCTTTCTACTGAATTTGGTGCCAATCGCTACAACCGTCTCCGAGAAAAATGCGTGTGACGGACAGACAGACAGACAGACAGACAGACGGACAGACAGACAGACAGTAAACCGATTTTAATAAGGTTTTGTTTTACAAACAAAACCTTAAAAAAATGGGCGTAATTATGGAAAATTAAGGAATACTACCCATTAAATGCCAGAAAACGTGGTCTTGATAAATTTTCCATAATTAAGCCCATCATTTTTACATGTCATTTGAAAGCTAACATAATGGTGTCAGGCTTTTTGACACTACTCTCGAAAAACACTATAACTCTGTAAAGGATAGAGTAGTGTCCATCCATGAAACAATTTTCTTCAATCAAATAGTACTATCCACCATTAAAATTTCTACCATCATGAACAGAACACCCTGTAGAAGCGGAACGAACACGAAGTTAAAAAGTTTTTGAATTTTGGGTGTTTGGTCCGTGGTCCATAAAGAGTGGGAGTAAATTGCTCTCCATTTGGTCCGGTCCGACCCAATTGGATGTGGACTTTGGACTCCTCAATCGCTAAACAAAAATTATGTAGCTCCGGCCAAGCTTTGGTCCAAACTGTTGGCGGGTTTCCGTTGAATATAATTCACGCCCTTGTCGTATTTTGCGAATTATAAATGGGAACGTATAACACCTGTCACGCTGTTCCCAGGGTAGAGGTGAGCCAGCGTCTGATGAGTTGCGTCTGCCCTGGTACGAAAGCGTAGCCGTCTTCGTCCCTTTTTTCAATAAACAGGCGTACGACAAAAGTATGAGCAAATTCAATTCACATTTGGGGTAGAGGATTATGCATCATAACTGAATGTCGGGTACCAGTCGACTCAGCTGTGAATGAGTACCTGAGTCAAAATCAAGGTAATAATCACAGGCGAGCGTAATGCTGACATCATTACCTCCACTAGTATATTGTAGTATACCGTTACGATCTTGAATGAAGTGCTTGGACTGTCAGGTCAAGGATCATTATTATTCTTACTGGTCTGGAATTGAGTGATGAAAAACCGTTCCAGTTGCTATGGGCAATGAAATTCAAAGGCGGTATAAAAGTGTTGGAAAACGTATTACTCACGATGTGGTTTCAGATGTTGCCCGTCAACGTTCAAATTATCCTCGGCATTTCGTAAATTTTAGATCTTGCGCGTCTTGCGACCGACCGAGTGCTAATGTTTCCGGGGATGAAAAGAGGGAATTCCCTCTTACCCCAGAGTTTTCTCGGGCATCCAGAGTAGAAATTTCTATGAAAAAAGGGATTACAGAAGGGTCCGGGCCCCATTTTTCCGCATAATTTTCACCCTGGAACCATATTTTTACCGATTTTTCCGTCGCATGACGAACGTGACCCTTAGCATCTGAATCACCGGCAGCCAATTATGTGTCTACTTTCAATGGGAATGACATACAGCCGAGCAAAATTACTCCATTTACGACTGAGAATTATTGGCAATTTACTACAGTATGGCCACTTCCGGCATATTCTAGAAGGTATGTACTTCACCATCAGACTCCACCACAAACCCATCCATATTCACGCAAAAAAACGGAAGACATGACCTGTCAACGTGATCAAAGCGTTTAAACTTCATTTCGGAGTTTTCAACGGAAATCATGATGATCGGTCTCATCCAGGACACTGTGTAACAACCATTGATTAGAAAATTCGTGTGGCTCAAAATGTGGACAGATATATGTCTGTGCGGGCCCACGCAACAGCTTCCAGAAGTTATCAAACAGGAAAACATATTACGAACCCTTCGAATTTTCCGACAAGAAATTTCAGCACGTTCATCTGGGCGTTAATGGACTACCTCCACCCTTCCAGGTTTACCGAAACTATGTTGGCAGGCAGATATACTCGTTGGCTGGAAGCTACACAGTTAGCTGTTCACCAAAGATCTATTTCGAACCAGAGCCTTCTACAACCTGAAGTAAATCATTAAGCTGAAAGCACACCTGGACTTGACTTTGCCACTTGCAAGGACCGTCAAAAGGAAAAGTGGCCCGTGCACCCTACCGAAGGAGTAAGTTACTCTTCAAATCACTACATCCCGGCATTAAGTAGATTGTGACCTCACTCAATACCAGAACGAAAGTGTATCTGCTATGTGGTGTTGCAAAGAAAATCCAATGAGTTGACGTTTTTCCTAGGGTTTTACTAGACTTTCGCACCAGCGTAAAAAAGAGGAGAAGGTTACCGAGCGCGAAGCTTTTTGATGACAACGACGACAGCGATCTACAAGTTTTCCTCAACAAATTACGACTTGCTCTGAGAAAGATTCGAACAAACCCTATAGTCTACCACAACAACAGGAATCTCAACTTATGCCCGCTTCAGCAAGAAACTATCAACTTATCCATTTACAAGTCCTCATCGCGTCAATAGGGTAATTTAAACGACCGTCTACAGAGTAGATCTTATTTTACACAGTCAACATTTTCACGGGAAGACTGAAACCAGCCTGATCCTGACAACCTCATCCTCCTCCATCGCCAATCGAGCAGGTTTCACTGTTAATGTTGTTAACGCTCTGCCAACGGCGATTAAACTTCAAGACCATTGTCATTTGAAGTCACACTAACTGATTTCCAAACAATATGCGCATCCCAGCCTGTTGCGAGGACCATCATCTTCGATTGACTGTATTCGTCCTACCAAATAGTTGTCAAAATTAAGGTCCTCCGCAGCAATGTCATTCTCTACGACAGAATACAGTAGCCAACGAGCAACTCCCAACCTTCGAAAAGCTTTGAAGTTTTATGCTAACATTAGATGAAGCTCAGGAATATCGTAGGGTCAGCTCCCATTTTTCCCATGAGTTTTTGATGGTCTACAGTCTCTTTTGTTGAATGCAGATTTGCGACGACCCTTATCAAGAGCTCATAACACAGTAGAATAATATATTCATAAATAAAGAATACTGTGATTCTGCATCAGTTATTTATTTAAATGTACCATGAAATGTCGAAATCAGCCTAATTAATCCATACAAACGATCCTTTATCATTCCCCAATTTAAAACCTGGATGGACTCCTGTATCGGTAGCCATCTGGTCCGAAGCTATGAGCTGGAGCAGCTTCTCCTGAACGAGTTGGAGGCAAATATTCACGTTCTGGTCCGAAACCAAGTGGACCACGTCCTGAATCCTGTTGACCCCTGAAGGGAGCCAAATACTCATTAGAAGGACGATTCAGCTCAGATACATCGGCAGCAACAACGGCGAAAATGGCCAAAAGAACCAGTGCGAACACAGCTTTCTGTAAACCAAGAAAAGATAAAACCATCAGCTAAGAAAAGTCCTAGGATTGGTCATTGATTCTTACCATTTTGATTAGTTAATTTGGATTCAACACGGTAGTGAATGATACCTAGCTTCAGAAAGACATGCGTATTTATACCTTTCAAGACTAGCTTAATTATTAATTATGGTACGTAATACACACTATGGTAGCAGATTAACTTGCTAACAAAACCATATGAAGTGCAGTACAGATTATCAGGTAGTACTTCACTTAAGTACATAATCCAATATGAATATTAATTCAAGTGGTCCTTATGCGAATTTTATGTTCTGGTGAGTGGCATTGTTATGCTGGTGCTGTTTTTAGGAAGGAAAAACCAAAACTATCTTCCGAAGTATATTTATTTCCTGGTGCAGAACAGTAAGCAAATAAGATTTTTTCAACATCTTAAGTACGTCAACACTAAAGAGAGTTTTAGGATTCAACGGGTTATTAGTAATTCTTTCGTTCTCTACAATTCAATTTGATAAAGATTCGACTCAACCAACGAGAAGTCACGAATGTGGAATCATAACACGGTATGAGAGCGATCCTGTGCAGGATCTTCATATCCTTTACTGCCAGGTGATGTCCACTGTCTTTTGTAGCTGCCTAGCACTTGGAACCATAGAGGGTAACACAGCAAACAGAGGCTAAGATAGGTTTCGCATTGGAGGCGGTCATTGATGGACAGTCGGTGGGTATCCTACGTGATGGCGCCCACGAAAAAAACCAAGTCGAATGGTAAGAGGAGTATTCCTTAGTGAACAACGTCAGCTTGCGCCTCCACACTACCCCACCCCCAACTGATACCATGCTTCACCGAGAAACCCGACGTCTAGTCCGCCAATTTTAGAGGCGCAGATGAAATCTCACGCGCCGTGCACCCTATTTTTGGCGAAACCACAGCCCCTGAGACAAAATGTTTTAACCTGCACATGGATATGTTCTTGGGTCTTCTGTCGACGTGAAGCCTAAAGAAGTGCTCCCCACTGTTCAGCACTTCATGTGGATCCTCATATGGTGTTTAAAACCACTTCCGGGAAGCATCCACGCGAACCAGACGTGTGTACAGACATCCAGGTCCTTAGGGATATTAGTCCTCATTGAAGAATGACGGGATCGCGGAGGCGATTTTAATCTTACCACGGTGTCCCCGAGCAAACGCAAAAATCAATGGTGGAAAAGATCGACCTGGTATTGAACAGAGGATCACTGGGGAGACTCAAATTTCCCTCGTATACCAACTCGGCGGAACTGGCAGCAAACTCTTCGCGTTGGGCTGTACGTAGGCCAAGCAAAAGGAAAGATTACTTTCGGTATTTATGTTGTTGTATTTTCTCTTCAAAAATGAATGAAATACCGACGGTTGAGCAGGTGGCAAGTTTTCCTGAAGACCTGAGGAAAGTTAGGCGATCTATAAGAGACCTCTTCTGCAGATTCAGCAGCAAGCCATATTGGCCTAGAAAGTCTGCGCCTAATATGGAACTAGTGATATCCCTTACAACGAAACGCCATGAGAACGTCCGTCGAAATCGCAGAATTACATCCACTTGCCTGTAGCCGTAAGTGTATATGGTTGAAGAATTTGCCGTGATTCCGGGATACCGAGAGAAAAGAGATATCTGCGCCTGTGTCAACCAGCTAATGGCGCTTATTCAAGGAGTCGTATATTGTTAAGCGGGGTGGTGTTGCGTTCTGGGTAGCAGCCACCGGAGCTCCCAACGAGTTTAGTTCTTTGAAGTTGTGAACGTGCATGGGTTGACACATTTCTCTACTTTGTCGTCACATATATGGTGGTACCAGCAAATTGCAGGACTCATTGAGGACTTCGGCGCACGACTACCCGATCCCCCATTTTGGTTGGCGGATCACGCATGAGTTTGGGGCCTACCACTCCAACGCAAAACTCCAACCCTTGCCGCTAGTTTGGATACGAGAGCCGTGAGGGTTGCCACCGTCTGCTCAAGCTCCGTGATTTAACCCGTGGCTTCCCGTGACACTTCACTGACCACGGAACGCGCGTGCACCTCGTGGATTTGTTCAGCAGGGTTTGCTAACACCTCCAAAGATCTGGAGTCCGCAGAGGCCAAGATGGTCTGAGTGCTTTCCAAAAGTCGCTGCAATCACAGCGATTTCAGAAGCTCAACCCCAACCTTGGCTCGGTGAAAGATCGCCTAAGGTGAGCTCCATCAGAAAGGGATTCAGCTTTGCTGACTCACTTACTGACAGTCGCTTGGCGAGGATGCACAGGAACACTCCTCCAGAACATCAGCGACGAGTCCAATCGCCCCCTTGTTAAGGCCGACAAGCGCGTAAT
Source organism: Hermetia illucens (assembly GCF_905115235.1). Lineage (NCBI taxonomy): Eukaryota > Metazoa > Arthropoda > Insecta > Diptera > Stratiomyidae > Hermetia > Hermetia illucens. Next base: position 12,107,088 of record NC_051852.1, read on the forward strand.
TAAATGTTGTGGAATCAGCAGTGATGCCAGCGAGCGTCAACTCTGCCTTCAATTGCCGGGACCAGGCTTTCGGTTTACGCCGCTAAAAGGATGGCAATCGTACTACCACTGCGGCCACGGAGAGCGTGGACAATTAAGAGCTGTGGAGTTGTGTTTGCTGTTGATGCATTCGTGGGGAATCCTCTTGGTAAATAGTTGTTTTCGTGGCGGCGTTTCTCTGTTTCCTTGATAGTTTATTGCCAAATCTCGATGTGCTCGGTCCGCGTTTTCTCATTAGATGCTGTTTAATTTCCACTGGCTTCGTCTGAATTCCTTGATCATAAATCTGCTTTGACAACTTGACGTAGAATCTGGCACAGAGTAGTAGTTTGGGTCCCTATAATCATGGTGCCGTTGGTGGACGGCGGCGATTTTTTTATCAGTATCGTCTTAAATTTGCTGGAATCAACGAAAGGAAGCACCCTGTTGCTTCCAATTGTAGCTTCCACACTTAATTAGCGCATCAATGAAATTTAAATCATTTATTAAATATGAAAACTCAATTACAAAGCAATGTCATTTACATTGTTTCAAATCCAATCCAGAAAAAAATTGATTCAACCCTTTTTCACCGATCTCTCTCTAAATTTTTTTTACTTCCACGATTGCTGACTCAGGCAAGGAGAGTTTCACTCCGTGGTGAATTGCACCATTCTCGTGCGGAACTCGGACGAATCCTCGCTGATCAGCTTGTGCCTGCACAGCGCCATAACTTTTCAAAAGCAGAGGTGAAGGCAGGGGCCATGATTTTCATATCAAGTTGGGGAGAGAGGACTCCCACTTCTCTCTCCATATCTTCCCTATCTCCTTCGGGGGTTGAAATTCAAATTAGATCCAATCCTTGTGAAATCGAAACAACCCCACTTTCAGGCACTATTGCTTTCTAAGGCCGATTGACTGTCAGAATTCTTCTCAACAGAGTCAAAAGGGGACCGCCCTCTTTCCTTCACATGATGTACCCATCTCTTGCCCTCTGAGGATAGAGAAATTCAAACTACAGCATGACATAAAAAACGTCAATTCTTTTTACGGGAGATGATCGTCACGAGTTTTCACTTGGGTTAAAGAGGGGGATCTCCCCATTCCGTCACGCTAGTGAGGAAATTGTAGCATATGACGGTTTGCCAAACACTTTATTTATGCCACACGGCACCTCGTGCTATATTTGGACTTAGGTGTTCGGGGTGGTCTATTTGATTGTCATTATCTGATTGATGTTTCTAAAAGATTCGTCTTCAGCAGTAGCATTGGAGGAGCTACATTGGCTAACCTCCTAATTCGTTCTTACTGTTATAAAGTTCGATTTGACATTTTCCCAATCTATACACTACGAATTGGATTTAGTTCAAAGGGCTGCAACTCACGCATACTTCTTCCGTAAACAGGATCAATAGTCAACCCTGAAGACGAAGTCAAGAGGCTAACACTTAAGCCCTCAAGCAAGCGAAACATCTCATATATAGTATGTACCAATTGGGGTAAACAAATAAATCCACACAGTTTTTTCAATTTTGCGTTCAATATATTCAAATAATCAATGAAAAAAGGCAGCCGAAAAAATCCATTTATCATATTTCATATTAAAATCTGGATGGACTTTTGTACCGGTAGCCGTCAGGTCCGAAACTATGAGCGGGAGCAGCTTCTCCTGAACGAGTTGGTGGCAAATATTCACGTTCGGGTCCAAATCCAACTGGACCACTCCCGAAATTTGAGCCCAACTCCGATACATCAGCGGCAGCAAAGGCGAAAAGGGCCAAAAGAACCAGTGCGAACACAGCTTTCTGTAAATTCAAATATAAAAGGAGGATTTACTCGACAAGTTCAATAGCGTATCCTTGTTGGTATAATATTAATCCTTACCATTTTGATCAAGTTAATATGAATTCAACGGAGGATTGAATGATGCCGGAATATTGCGAAACATGCATATTTATACCATTGCGGGTTTTGCAGTTCTTGTTCTCGTATGCAGCATGCAAAAAGCTTCAGCTCTTATCGAAATTATGTAGGATCACATCGTCAAGAGGTACTTCATTTAAGTACTCCTCCTCAATATGAATATTAATTTAAGTGGCTCCAACTGAAATTTAATTTTCCGGTAATGGCTATTCATTGTGGGATATTGCCAAAAATAGCGTGGTGCATATTCTAGTCCGTAACAATACCATATTTATTTTGCGTATTTGCAAGATTTGCAGATTTGAAAATAAGAAAAAAAATCCTGAACAGCTCTTCCTGAGCCACTATGACAATGGTCCTGTACAACGCCTTCATGTCTCCTCTTGCCAGATGATGTCCCCTGTCTTTTGTAGCTGCCGAGCACTCGGAACCATAGAGGGTACCAGAGCAAACAATGTAGGCCAATTTTGATTTAATTGCCGCAGGGTATAGCCGTTTTCCTCTAACCCTCAAAGTTGTCGGAGTGAATAACCGCAAAATTTGTGTAGCACGTAAGATTAAGGACATGAGAAAATAAGTCCCTAGCACGGAAGAAAAAGAAAAATAAAAGATGGTCCTTAATTTCATATGGAGCTAGCATGGCTAGGAGTGATTCTTCCTCAAAGAAAAGTCAACACATTATCTGCCAATAGGGTCGTCCTTTGATTTGTAAAAACTTGTAAGTGAGGCAGATCTGAATGATGTCTGATGTCTGAATCAACGTTTAGAAAATATTAGAAAGGATCTATTGAGGCCTCAGTTCGTATTTGCCAACATCGAAGTGGTCTAGAATCTCATGGAGGGAAATAAGCCCCTTATTCACAACGAAATCATTGAGAAACTGAGCATGCCAGAATGTCCAACCGCTTGTGAATTATGATAGAAAGTGTAGACTAGAAGAATTCCACGGGTATTATCGGAGAATCAGTGACAGCGAGCAAATGTCATCGATTGGAGATATTGTCTCTTTAATGGTCCCATAGACCAATTCAGATCAGGTTGTATATTAACTCCATCCTCCAGTTAAAGCATTAAATACCGATTGGTTGCTCTAACTGCTTTTATGATGGTCACAGGGCAGGATTGACATAGATTAATCCATCCAAAGCCATATAGACTCAGCAGAAAACATCTTATTTTGTAAGAAAAGCGTAAGCCCTAAAAATAGTTTTTTTTAAGAATTACGGGGTCCTAAGTCCGCATCCAGTTGATGTCGGACCGGACTAAATGGGAAGCTGTTCCCAGGGTAGAGGTGAGGCAGGGTCTGACGATTGGCCTCAGCCCTGGTAAGAAACCGTACAACAGTCTTCGCCTAATATTCCTAAAAAATAAGTTCTCAGGAAATTGTTAAAAAAGGGAAATGACTATGATAGTTGAGTTTCAGTCTGGCTAAGATGAAGAGGAAGGACAGCCAATGGGGTCCTTTTTCTACCCTCGCTTCAGCACAGGCCAAACTTTAAGGGGGTTACCCTATTCATTTCTGCTGGAGTTTCCAGAAGAGATGAGAGGGAGCCAAATGGCTTGGTAACATAATGCCTTGTTAACATAAAGGATCACTAATGATATAAGCTACTTAGGAAGAGCCAGTTCCTCAGCGGAGCCAACTAAAATGCTGGGATTGACCACAGGGTCTGCTCCCAATCAAAACAAAACTCAAATATCCAAAGAAAGCTACTGGATGGGGAACTCTCAGTCGTAACTTGGCAAGAGGTGGTTTTAGTGGTGGAAAATCCTACACTCTCAGGAAAGGTGCACCCTGGGGTTAGTCTTTTGAAGAAATCGACTTCTTGAAAAAGAATCCGAAGAATGGAAATGCGCCCAAGGGTTCAGTGATCTTCCTGAGACGGTGCTGCTTCTACGGATACTATAAAAGGTATGGCTACCCTCTTCAAAAACTCAGATAACACGAAAAGGCCTATATTGACACAGATGTATACCTAGAGAATTCACAGACCCTTAAAACATAGTGCTAGTGCGAGGAAAGTAAGGTACAATGAAACGAACGTTTCTGTTGTTTGGAAGCTTCTTCGTAATTACTCCTTATGCTTGGATGATGAAGATGTCGTAGCAGATCTCGGCTCAATGCATTAGGTACTCCAAAACCTGCAATCGTCGTAATTACTGCGCTTATACCATGGTGTCGAAAATGTTATCTACGCCGTCAAAATAGGATTTACCCGATCTTTATTTTTTTTCGGGGAAGCGACACTATCATTCCTTGTTTCTTCATTATGAATGATGTGAAGTCTCAAATGGACTTTTAGGAAATGACAAGTCTAAAAAAAGTTCCTTAATGTAACTATGGTGACATACCTATATGAGTTCAGTACCAACGTTTAAGGTAGACGTTAACTCCATATTCTACTGTGATCCATGTTTCCAGTAGTTCTCACCCCTCGCTGGCAATATACCTATTTCATACGCCTTTCCTCGGTGAAGAGCGAACTCCTAATGACCGATACACATCGGGACACACTGAGAATCCCCAGAGCCGTCGAAAACTCCTTGCCGACGTTGATAGGGTGATGTGAGTCTAGCTCTGGCAAGGTGGTTGTTGTGGCGTGTATAAGGATCTACCCCTTCGGGAAGAAGTGGGTTCGAACATAAGCCGAGTAGGAGCGCAGTCGACTACTCTTGCGAAAGTCGAAAAGAAAAGGCTTATTAAGAAATGCGCGGCAGTTATGAAGCATATGTGGTCTGAGCCAGCGAAGGGATGAAAAACGTTCTGATGGAGCTAGAGGAGCTCCTGGATTAAATTCCGAACTACAGGCGGACATGTAGAGTAACAAAAGATGCGCGAAAAATAGAAGCAACCATGCCGCTCGCGATTTGGGATCATGCTTTTCATCGTGTGAATAAGACGATGCCGGATTCCAGCTTGATGCTCTGGAAGACGTTATCCTCGTTGGGAGTGACTTCAAAGCCAGGGCACTTTAATGGGGGCCTCACTTAGACACGACGGGGAATCAAATTCTCGAAATTGCGGCGAGAACAGGACCCATAGTTTCAAACACCGGATCCACTCAACAGTCCGGCGCCCTCGAGGGAGAAATTCCCGATGTCACCTTCGCGTCTAGTATCGTTGGTGAATGGGCGACTAGTTCTGGAAGACTTTTCGGCAAACGTCCATCAATTCATCGCCTTCTAAGTGGTTGAAACAAACTCTCGGTGTGTGCCGCCTCAGCGCTCTTTCTGCATGTGGAACGAATACCGGATGGTTTGTCGAAACTTTTGGAGCAGGTGGGACCGCGTTGGAGGTCACTCCTGGGACTGATGGTGCAGCAGCTGACACTGTCGTAAATCCAGTAATGAACTTCATAACGACGGCCCAGGAGGGCATCGTGATGTGGCATTCATTCTATGTATTGAAGGCGAAATTGCAGAGCTCCGAGTCACAAACTCCGCCATAACTTTGAAATGACCGCGTGAAGGATTGTAGAACAATGATAGACTGCAGATCAGCTAAAAGGAGACTGCGGAGGTCAATAAATAGAAGCAAAGCCCGCAGCTGGTAGGACCTGGTCGATGTGGTGGGTGAGGACCCACAGAGACTCGATTGCAATCTGGTAACTCCAAAAATCGGGGTCTTCTGAAAACCCTGTTCTCTTAAGGCCAAGCAGATGGAACATGATGTATGGGCAGTCTTTCTAGCGCCACCCGGACGGCAGGGCGGAGAGTGCCGAGGACCGCCTCTTTTTTCTCTATAAAAGACTTAGAAGATGAAATCCTCTCTATAAAAAACACGAAGAAACTGGTGTTCTACCATCGGCAGACCTATTGTTCGGTCCCTTCAACACTTGCCTGAAGAGCATTTTCCCTTCTCGTTGGAAGATGGCGAGACTTGCGTTGATTAGCAAAAGGAAAGGCGACTTGAGCTGCCATCTTCATACCGACCATTTTGTATGCTTCACACTGCCGGAAAAGTGCTCCAAAAGCTCATCACAAGTAGAGTCGCCGAAGCGATACGTGCTGCCGGAGACTTATCTACCCGGCAGTTCGAATTTACAACAGGAGGATGTACTGTCGATGCTGCCATGCAATTCATGGATGCCGTGCATCGAGCGGAGACACACAGCCGCCGAGCTCGACGGGTGCTCTACGAAGACCTAGAGGGTCAGAGAGGCGAATGGAGGTCACGCCGAGGGCAGCGTAGAGAACTATCCCACGGCCGGACCTCTGGAGCCCTTCCTATGATAATCTGCTAAGACTCGACTTGCCAGAAAAGTAACGCCCTATCGGTTAAGCGTGGCGCTTGTTGTTGGACGTACTGTCGAACAGGTGGAATGCATATTGAGGGATGGCTTCAATCACGGACTGGAAAACACCGGAATAGTCATCTTCACAAAAAAGAGAATCCCGACCTTGCATTTTACATTGATCGATCGATCGATAATCGAGTCAAAACTAACGATTAAGTATCTTGGACTGTCAGTGACTCAAATATGGGTTTTTTCGAGCAAATCAAAGCAGTAGCGAACAAGGGTGAAGGTGAAGTTGCAGCAAATGGCAAATATTAGGCATTCTACGTTTAGCAGGCAATATCTCCTGATGATTTAGAAGTAGTCCATTTTGCTCTATGGTGAAGCGGTATGGAGGTGCGTGGCGTTTGCCTAGTACACTCTCTGAACCGACAGTGGTGGTGATCACGGGAGTGATCACCGTTGCCCTTCTTGCTAAGGAGGAGTAGCAACTCTGGCAAAATGAGGCAAGAGGCAGATGGACCGCGTGGGTTATTGGCATCATAGGTGCATCGCTGACTCGGAAGCGTGGTGAGACTGAGACTAACTATTTCCTTACCCAGTTCCTAAATGGGCATGAAGATTTTCAGTTTTAGCTATACAAGATTAGGAAGGCACAGTTTCAAAATTTGGTTTGGGGGTTGTGGACGAAGCCCATCACACCTTTTTTCCTTGTGGAAAACGGGATGGGGCTCTTCAATATCTTTCCTTAAACGCAGGGGATCTATCTCCAGACAGCATTGTCGAGAAGATACTGAGGAGCGCTGATGGGTGCAGCCATGTTGCGCATAACGTTCGGGTTATTCTTGTTGCAAAGGGGATAGAGCTCGCAGGACCGGTGGAGCAGCCGGACGGCAGGGGGTCACTTGAATTAACAGTTCCCTTCCTCTTCTCCCTTCCTATTGGTGAAAAGAGATTCCCCGATTCGAAAGCTCTCCAAGACTCTCCAGGAGCTCAGAAGCTAACTCGAAATGATGTGGCAAACGGCTCCAGGTTAGCCCTCTGACGATGGGAGATGTTTAGTTGATACTCCGACGGCGTATCGTTGTGCGGGTGCAACATTCTATACGTAAAAATATTCACCAAAACTACCCCAAAAAATAAGTGGTACGTCCCACCCAACCCTCTCCAACTGGATTGCCAAACCATCTTCCACCCACATGGGTCCCGGCAACTAGAATGTTTGGACTCGTAACTTTTGAAAGAATGGCCAGCCCGTTTTTTATTGTTACTCTCTGACAGGGACTTTTCATGGCCAAGAAGCGAACACTCAACCATCTCAAACAAGCCAAGCAACTTATATATTCCAATTGGTGAAGGGGTACAACAAATAAAGCATTTTTTTCCAATTTTGGGTTCAATATATTCAAATAATCAATGAAATGTAAAAGTCAGCCGAAAAGATCCATTTATCATATTAAAATCTGGATGGGCTTTTGTACCGGTAGCCGTCAGGCCCGAAACTATGAGCAGGAGCAGCTTCTCCTGAACGGGTTGGTGGCAAATATTCACGTTCGGGTCCAAATCCAACTGGACCACCCCCGAAATTCGAGCTCAACTCCGACACATCGGCGGCAGCAAAGGCGAAAAGGGCCAAAAGAACCAGTGCGAACACAGCTTTCTGTAAATTCAAATATAAAAGGAGGATTTATTCGAAAAGTTCAATAACGTATCCTTGTTGGTGTAATATTAATCCTTACCATTTTGATCAAGTTAATATGAATTCAACGGAGGATTGAATGATGCCGGGATATTGCGAAACATGCATATTTATACCATGGCGGGATTCTGCAATTCTCGTATGCAGCATGCAAAAAGCTTCAGCTCTTATCGAAATTATGTAGGATCACATCGTCAAGAGGTACTTCATTTAAGTACTCCTCATCAATATGAATATTAATTTAAGTGGCTCCTACTGAAATCTAATGTTCCGGTAATGGCGTTATGGCTATTCACGGTGTGATATTGCCAAAAATGGCATGGTGTATATTCAAGTCCATAACAGTACCATACTGTATTTGCAAGATTTGCAGATTTGAAAATAAAAAAAAAAATGCTGAGCCGTTTTCCAAGTCCGTGTAGGTTATCTTTTTTACCAGGCAAAGCTATCGGAATGTGTGATATCATTTTTTCCTAACACTTGCCTTTTTCTAAATCTCTATCACGTTTTCTCCACGTGACCATGCTATTGGTAAGATTGAAAAAAGGCTAAACATAGAACAGGAAATCCTAGACTGCTTGGCAAGGTTATAGAACTACAAGATACTTTGCGAATATACATAGTAATGGTAATCAAGTACCATCAGATAAGTAAATAAAAATATTTATTGAGAGGCACTTGGTGGATTTGAATTGTTTAGGCGAATAGCATTTCCAGCACTTTTTGAATAGAAATTGAAAACCAAAATTTGCCTCTGCAAATCCACCTGTTATAAAAGGCAAATCTTTTGTATTTTCAGTCATTCGGTATTGTGTTTTGTCTGCCGGTGAGTCGTCATTGTCGTCGCTGTCAGCTTCACATTTCCAGTAAAATAAAAATGTTGAATAAACATTTAGCACTAATTGTTCTGGAAAAAAACGAAATCATTATTATTATTCTGCTAAGGGAAGGGATTTTAGTATATTCCCTATTTCCAAGTCTTTCAACTTTGCATCTGGTATTAAGTGTTCTCCCAGATGGCTAGACCTATTTTACACAAGTGCCGGACGCTGTCTCAGAACATGTATCACACCCCACGTCGAACCTGCAGGCAGTTCCTTAGCAGTAGATATCCCTAGCTTCCTTAGGTGAGACCAGTGAGAATTCCAACTATGATTCGGAGGCTCTTCTTGGTGGGTTCGTGTTCCCCTCATGAGCATCCTGGGCTGTTACATTCCTGGTAAGTTTGCTCAGTAAATTTCACTCAGCCGTTCCTCTCCATTTTTCAAAGTCGTGGCCATGACCCAATTTCCGACTCCCCAGAATGGCTTTCGTCCATATAGTGGCTTGACTGCCCCTTTCCTGGCCAGCTCATCCACTAATTCATTGCCTTCTAACTCAGTATGGCCTGGAACCCAGTATTTAGACTTTATTGACAGAGCCGAACATCTTCAGGAATTTCCCCGGTAGGACCCAAGTGCCTTTTTTTTGGGAGTAGGGTAGGTGAATGCGTTTACGCACAGAGTATTGGACTCCCGCCACAGCACGCTGGCGGACTACCAACTAAACACCTCCCTGTCATCAGAGAACTAGCTTGGAACCGTTTGACACATTACTTCGGGCTAGCCCTCCCGCTCTCCCGGCTTTGGGAGCCTTCAAGTCAGGGAATTCCTTTCACCAACGGGAGGGGAGGGGAGGAAGGGAGTTGTTAGTTCAGGGAACCCCTTACAGTCCGATCCCTCTGCCGGTCGAGATCAATCTTCTTCGTAGTAAGAAGAGCCCGAACATAATGCGCAATACGATTCCAGCTGCCAGCGCTCTTCAGCATCTCTCTGACAATGTTGTCTGGAGGGAGCTCCCCTGTGTCTGCATAAAGCTGCTGGCGGAGGCCGTCCCACCTCTCGCAAGAGAAAAAGGTGTGTTCAGCGTCATCCGCCACTCTATTGCAGAACACACAATCAGGAGATCGCGCCTTCCCAACCCTGTGCAGGTAAGACTGAAAACCTCCATACCCACTTAGAAGTTGGGTAAGGTAGTAATCAATCTCACCGTGTTTTCTGTTCAATCATGGGTCTAATTTGTTGATGAGCCGCGCAGTCCACTTGCCCCTTGGCTCATTTTGCCAAGAAAGTTGCCACTCGTTAAGGGTGCGTTCTCTTAAGTTTTCGCCCTTACGGCGATAGATAGCTTTGCGCTCCTTGGCAAGGAGGGCAACGGGGATCACTCCCGCAATCACCATCACAGCCGGTTCGGAGACGGTGCGATAAGCAGACGCCACTCGCAAAGCTCCCCGCCTCTGCACTTGAGCGAAGCGTTTACGATGCACCTCCTTCTCAAGAGCATCAGCCCATACCTTCGCACCATAGAGAAGGACGGACTGCGTTGCTCCCATAAGGAGACGTCTCCTAGTTGATATAGGGCCGCCGACATTCGCCATTAGCCGACTCAAGGCCGCGACTCCTGCTGCAGCCCTGTCCGCGGCTGCTTTGATTTGCTCGAAGAAGCTCATCTTCGAGTCGAGCATTAAACCAAGGTATTTAATCGCTGGTTTTGACTCTATAGTCAACTCGCCGATCGATATGGGACGCAAAGTCGGGATTCTCCTTTTGGTCAGGATGACTACTTCGGTTTTTTCCAGCGCAAGGTTGAAACCGTGAGCAGTCATCCACCCGCTTACCCATCGCATCAATATGCCAAGTCTGCTTTGCGCCTGTTCAACAGTGCGTCCGGCAAGAAGTGCCGCAACGTCGTCTGCATAACCGACCAGGCGCGACTCTTCGAGCATATCGAGTCTCAGCAGACTATCGTAGGAAGCGTTCCAGAGGTCCGGCCCTAGGATGGATCCCTGCGCTACTCCCGACGTGATTTCCATCCTCCTCTGGCCCTCTAGCGTCTCATAGAACAGGGAGCGGTCTTTCAGATAATCCCTCAATATCCGCACATGAAAGGAGTTCTCTAGTGTGCCTAGCATATCTGTCCATCTTACGGAATTGAAGGCATTTCTGACACCAAGCGTTATGAGGAGCACTATCCATCGAGATCGGCGGCTGTGTCCCCGGCTCGATTAAACGCATCTACGACCTCCATAACAGCATCCACTGTAGATTTCCCTGTTCTAGACCCGAACTGCCTTGCGGATAAGTCCCCGGCAGCACGGATCGCTTCAGCGAATCTACCCCTGATGAGCTTCTCGAGCACTTTTCCGGCCGTGTCAAGCATACACAGCGGTCGGTATGCAGATGGGAGCTCCGGGTCTCCTTTACCCTTACTGATCAACGCGAGTCTGGCCACTTTCCAGCGACAAGGAAAAATGCCCTCCTTCAAGCACACGTTGAACGCTTCGAGCAGCAATTCTGGCCGTTGGCGGAACACCAGTATGTAAACTTCCGCCGGGATGCCATCAGGACCTGGCACCTTCCTGTTTTTCATAGTGAGAACCGCTTCTTCGAGTTCTCCCATTGTGAAAAGGGGGCAATCCACGACGCTTTCCGCGCTATTCACATCAACCCGTACACGGTGTCTGGGGAACAATGCCCACACAATGCGGTCCATCTGGTCGGTGCTCAATATGCAGAGCTTCCGCAGAGCCCCGATCTTCCGAGTGACAAGCTTATAGCCAAGTCTCCACGGGTCATCATTCACCTCATTAACAAGATTTTGCCAGCCGCAGAGCTTTGCTTTTATTTATAGCGCTGCGGAGTCTCCTTTTTGCTGATCTATATTGTGCCTTTATGGCACATGCCTCCTCGTTGGCGTACAAACGTTGTGCCAAGCGGCGGAGCTTATGACACTCCTTCCGTAGGTCGGCAATTTCCGCCGTCCACCAGTACATAGAAGGCTTGTCGTGCCTGGGGCCTCTCTGTGGCATGGAAGCCTCACACGCCGTCGTTATCAGATTCATCACTGAATTTACGAAGGTGTCAGCTGTGACACCACCCCTCAAGTGCCTTAATAACTGATTGGCTGTCGGTTAAAATAGTAAAGTTCTGCCCCCTGTAGGTCTTTTTAAGGTCGAAGTAGGCGCATCTATCTATGACGTTTTCCTTTGACCAGTGACCCCGGCGTCTTCTGTAAGGGATCAGTCAATGTACCAAGTAATCATTTGCTGGTTTGAGCCGTATGTCAATGTCATGCTGTACCAGTTTGCCCTGTTGCGCCAACGTGTTTCAAACTTCTTACCGAAGTGAAACCTTGTTGTCACGTTATCCTTTGGTATCAGTAATTCGGGATGCCGCTAGAATGAATATCAATTTTCCTTCTATTAAGGCAGCTCCCTACTTCACTTAAACTTAAGCATATTCAGAAGATTTTTTTCCTTGGATGGACCTGCAGGTCATCAGAGTCCTTATGGCTTTCCGCCATTTGTTTTCAAAATGTGCCTTCCAGAATAGCTTTCTTTTGGTTAATATGATTCCCTCCCCCATTCCTCTCCGGTGATCAAGCTTGCGTTTCCTAGTGAATGATACCATATTGGCCTTGGCTGAATTGATGCGCAGCCTCGCCTTCCACCACCAGTTGCAAGTGCCTAGGAGACAAGTTTGCATTCTGCCACATAGGGTGTCCTCATATTTGCCCTTACAGATTAAAACAATATCATCAGCGTAACCCTGGACCTGTATCCCAGTGTTTGTTAAATCTCCTAGGAATTCAGCAACTACCATACTCCACATTAATGGTGATAATTCCCCATCTTGTGGACAGCAAAATTATCTTCGGCGGTTCGGATTTTGGGGGAGGTATGTGAACGATATCTGCGCTATCATCAAGGAAGATTACCATATAGGGATAGAGCGATTGACTTCCTCAATAAACTGCACCCCCGTATAGAGTTCACTCTGGAGATGGAAAAGCAAGGGGAATTCCCTTTCTTGGACTTGCTGTTGAAGAGGAATTAAAAGAAAGTAGACTTTGAAATCTACAGAAAACCGACGGACATCACACGGGTTACCCCCAGCACTTCGAATCACGCTTATCAGCATAAAGTCGCCTCTTTGAACTCCATGCTTCACCGAATGCTAACTCTTCCCATTTCTTCGGAGGGAGTAATGAAAGAGATAAAGTATATTTTTGATGTGACCAGACTGACTGGTTATTCCGACGATACCATCAGCAGCTTGATTAGTAAAAGGAAAAGAACGCTCCAACGGCAAGCACTCACCATGCTGACCCCGGATCAACAGTGCAGATCGAGAATAGCTTCGGATTTCAACGAAATCCCCCTTTCGTTGAAAAGAAAATTGGGGAGACATGGTTTGGACGTCATCATCAGCAACAACCAATTGAAAACCCTTCTGGGATCAAACAAAGATCCTATCGATCAAATGATAAAGTCTGGGGTATATGAAATTTCCCACGATGATTAAAGGAAAGTATACATTGGACCAAATTAGAATGAACAGTTAAACACGTTTTAGAGAATAGTTAAAGGAGTAGATTCGGCAGAAAGAAAGGGTGCGTTGGCTTTCAAATCAAAGGTAGCGGAGCATATCGTCCTAAGTAAACACAGAGCTTGCAGGGAAAAGCAAACCCAGAGTTTCCAGGGAGAACATAAGGTTGGTGAACTGCATAAGCGATATGAGGAAATTAGACGTGGCCGAAAGTAAAGAAATTTACAAAACACGGAAGAATAAACTTCTCAACGGCAATCAAGACAATGGCTACTCCTGGCTCTTCAAATTCATCAGGTGGAAAGGATTCTTTTTATTCGCTTTCAGAATAAAGACCACTATTGCCCGCATCCGTGCCGTTGGTATATATACCAAGGCTACACTGCCCCTTATCACTTTTAAGAGAGATCCTAAGATCATTTCAAGGCCCTTCTGGAGTAGGGTTCGGAAAATGTCGAGAGATTTCGATGGTTTAAAGGTTCCCACTGCCCCTATTATTCAAGCTTCGGAGCATACCTTTTCGCGTTTCCATTTCTCATTTCTTCCCCTTTTTATTCGTTGTTGGGGAATCAAGCGGAATGCTGTCACCTTCCGCCGTCGGGTATGACCCCGGGAAATGTGTTTTGGAAAGCAGATGAACCCTGTCCTCCTCATTTTCGGTCGATATTTCATCTTCCTACTTCACACAGATAGAATGTAGTGCCTTGCCTTTGGCTATAGCTTTATTTACCCTGGATGCTTCTGTGGATTGTTCTATTCCTTCACAAGCCTTCTCTGAAGCTGTTTCATTTTGCTTTCCTGATCGCTTTGCTATATTCGTCAGTACTCTCTTGTACCTCTGTCAGTCCCCGATTCGTTTCGCCCGGTTGAAGCGTTTTTGCAGCTTCTTTTCCATTTTGGCTAGGTTTCTGTTCCTACCAGGGTACATCCCTTGATGACTGAGTGTTTTGGCCGGACAGCTGGGCTCATATAAGTCAATCCTGACTTTTTGAGGCGTTCAACCACTGTTTCTTTTATTTTGCTCTGGATGTCACCGCTCACATATATATGTTATTACTCAGGAGTCTTGTGTAGGAGTCCCAGTCTGTTCTTCAGGAATTCTTTATTATTCTATTTTATTGACTTCCGAGTTACCCTCAATGTTGAATCTGGTTATTCTTCCGACATAGAGGGCTTATCCGACACCCTCCAATTCTTGACCAAGCCGCTTATCAGAGTTGTTATGTATTTTTAACTTATAACTGAGGATATATTCCAGAAGGTGCTTACCTCTTCGGATAATATCGCTGCTTCCCCAGACCCCTTGGTGGTTGTTGGCATCGTAGCTGAGAAGAAGAGGTTGTTCCTACTTTTCGCAGAGCTTTGCTAGCCAAGCGACTAATTCAGGTGGGAACCGAGTGTCGCCTGATACCACGACTGTTTCCTCCCCCGGCTTCCAGTGAAACTTGGAGTGCCATGAGGTCTCCAATTAGAAACGCTGGAAAACACTGGTATCTTTAGTTTCTTTTGAGAATGATGCAAGCTCTTGGTTTTTCACTAGAGGAATCTCAAATTGCCCTGCATACTTTTTCTTTCCAGACCGCGAATCTGCCCCGGTACACCCACGGTTCTTGAGTTCGCACTATTCCAATATTTTGGAACTGATAGAAAGATGATAGCTACATAAAATTCCTTTCACCCATGAAATGATGCAGTCCCAATAACCTGGGTCATAGCCAAAAAGGGCTCTTTATCGATGACCTGCGAGTATTCTCCGTCAAAACTTTTGTACAGAGGTTCAGTCTTTCGCAATTTTCCGCACTGCAAACATGCTAGATGCAGATCGTCCCTCAATTATTGATCTGGTTGAAGCCAATTCATCTGATGAACTCTATAGTCTCTTGTGAATGAGATTGCTATGTTTCTACTGCAAGCGACTTCGATGAGCTTGCATACATTTTTGTTAGTTATATCATGGAGGCCCCAGGAATTCCAAGTAAGACCACTTCTTAGCGAAGTTTGAGTTTCAATTCCATCCCAGGAGGGTTGGGGATGTAATAGAGGAGAATCTAGAGGTGACCCCTCTATAATCAAGAGTCAAGTTCCTGGCAGTTATCTCCCTCCTCTCAAAAAGTATGCACAGCCGTTGCAGTAGGAAGGGATAAAGGGAGAAATACTGGCCCTATAAGTTTATGAACGATATGAAAATAGCCACTTTTTGGCAGTCAATGCAAGCTTTCAGCAAAGCTAAAAGAGAAAAGGTTTTCTCCTCCTCACGGGCATTTTCCATACCCGCTCTCTTCTGAGGCCGGGGTGACAAATTTACCATAATAATGTCCTTTTAAGACACTACAAATTTTTAGGAGAAGCGATTACTAAATGAGATCAAAGTTGAATCCTATCTTTTTGACATCAAAATAGCTAAATTTCTGTAATTCTTCAACGCCTCTACCTGTAACCTAGGAGCAGCACGATCGAAAGTGGCTACTGGTGGTATTTGCTCCTTTATGTATAATCGCAAACACAACAGACTCCCTCAACGAGATTTTATTGTTTTTTATTAGCAAAAGATACCTCCTTTCTACCCTTGGTGTCAAAACCTCCTTTTCGATTTTTTCTTCCTTTTTGACATCAATGCTTACCCTAAAACATTTTTGTTTTTAATCGTCATGCAAGTTCCAAGCCCAGATAAAGGAAGAAGGTTTGAGGTAATGTCATTCGTAACAGATAGAAGTATGGTTGGAGGTACTCCCCTATCGTAATCTTACTTGATCTCTCTTGGCGGCAGGCCCCGAATCGACTAAGAAAGCCTTTTAAATGTTGTTAAAAACAAAACTGATCGTGTCTCGGTCCTGTCGAGAAATCTTCGAGCGCTCTTCACGCATGTTAATTAATCGGAGCCAAACAGAACTGAGCCATTTAAATACCTCGGGATCAATGCTATCAGCAAATGGAGGACTGCGTTATGAAATTGCTTCACGCACTAGCGCAATCTGAATGAAGCGGCGTTCAACAGCTGGTTTCTTTGTGATGGACGTATCAACAAACGTCTCAAGTCGAAATTTTATCGCAATGTTGTCCTAAATAGTTCTGATTGTTGGTCGAATGTAAAAGGCAATGAATGCAGTCTCGCGGAAATGGAGACGAAGATATTGCATTGGCGGAACATGCCATTATCACGTCGACAATGCACCGATCGAGGAAAAATTCCGAAAGAAGCGCCTTTGATGGAATGGTCACGCAGTTGGCATTAATGAGAATTCATTTGCCAAAATTGGTCTAAACTACCAAAAGGACGGTCGAAGCAACCGTGCCTTAATATGCTGGATGGTGATTTGAAAGCCTCGTTATTGCATCTATACATGCCTTTGATAGGACAAGGTAGCCTAACCGATCACGATGAGCCGACCCCGCTTATGAATGAGACAAAGGCCAAAGAAAACTAAGAAGATGTACTTCAAAAAGACAAATATATTTTATTTTTCCCTTAAATTAAACAAAATTCTCTACCCTACATTTTTACTATGAACTTCCTAACGATAGCATAAATAAATTAGTAACAATGTTTGCAGTCAAACACATTCGCCATTTTGGTTTGAGTCTAGATCCTTTTTCTATGGACATGGGAACAATGGCACGTTCAATAAATCGAATATAATGTGACACCAACGTGTAAACGTTTGGCTGTTTGATGTCTTGGCAGTCATGAACTCTTGTCGCAATTCCGACTAAAAATTTTCCACAAATCAATGGACTACCAATATCGACAGGGCAAAGAGATGAAAATAGTGGTGGACGTTCTGTAGGAAGAAAACCAAAGGAAAAAAGGTTATCTGAATTGGAAAATGAAATTTTAGAAAAGCTTTAAATATTTACCAGAACATGCCTGGCCGGGTTTTATTAGAAACTGGAATGCGAACATGCAGGATTTTCGATCGTAAAGGTGAACTGGTATTGCTTTCAGTGGAATGTTCGTTTGATTTACTTTGAACTGGGAAGTGTTAGAATCTATCAATGTTTTTTCATCTAAGATATTGAGTCTTTTATATGACACTCAGCAATAATTTTAGCGAAATTTTTCATATGATAAAGAGAGAAAGTAAGAATGTGACGATTTGAGATAGCACCTTACCTTCCTATTCTCCAAGTAATTTAAATATTGCTGATCGAGAAAAACTCATTGATAGCAATAGCGCGAGGAATACATATGTATATTGAGCCATGGGTTACGCTGAGAGCCTTTCAAGCCAAAGTGAAACAATATAATCAACGATCAAACAACTAGATGACCTCTGATCCCCCAATAAGTATCCGATCCTTGGAACTTCAGTCCCTCAAACATCCACTTAAAAATAGATGCCCGTTTGTCTGAACCGCCCATTTATACGGTTGACCATAATGCCAGCAATAGCAAGCAACAAGTGGTTATGGGACATTACTCATATTACCCAAGAGAATTGTATCCAAGCGGCTGCTTTTTCGGTAGTTCTCTAAATTTCGAAGCTCCTCCAGAATACAGCCACTAACTGTATACCAAGAAGAGCATGTGCTCACGTCCTCCTATTCGTTCAGACATCCTGGACACAAGGAAGAATCGTCATGCCCAAAACGATGTAAATACCTGTGGTATCCACCAAGCGCAGCCGATAGTAGACATCTCCATGGCTGCGCATAATCCAAAGGTGAATATTTGGAATCAGCCTGTGTGTCTACTTTTCCATGTAAGAATTATCCCAACGTCTCTGCTACACGCTGATTGTACGCGTTCTACCCTTCCATCATAGATCTTCGGCAGAATATTCACTGAATGCTTTCCGGTTGTATAATCTTCGCATCTTCTTAGCCAAAATATCAATGGGCACCATTCCTGCGACTACCAAATCTGTTTCGTCTGACCTCGTTATGAATGCGCTAGCGACTCTTAACGCATTTAGAAGATATGCTGAAGATAATTTCCTACAATATGTCGAACATTAAGGACCTTTGTCCAAACTGTTGTGTACAGCAAAATGGATCAGCATAGCTTTGTGTTCCGTCAATGCGAATCCATGTGATACCGACAAATCCTTGATCAGCGTAACCGATGTCTCGTTTGCTCGGACAACATCTGTCAGGCATTTGTCGACTACGACAATAACAATGATGTCTGCATAACCAATAAGGGTAGCTTGCCGCCGAAGTTTGATGCGCAGCGCATGGTCATACATCACGTTCCAGAGCAGTGGGAAGTCCGTCGGTTACCAAATATTCAATTCGCTATCATAGAAGACGTTTCTATCGACGAAATAGTCCCTGGTGATTAGCTGAATATACGTCAGCACATTCAGTTGGCATAGGGATCGTACTTTATGCTACTATTGCGCCGATGATTGGCCGGCATGACAATCGTAATGTTGTGTGGGCATGTCTCCTGCTTCCTCTACAATTGGAAGCAGCTTGTTGCATATAATGCGTTCCAGTAACTTTTTCATACTGTTCAGCAAACAAATGGGGCGATACGACAATGGCTCTCCAGAGGGTTTACGACTCTTTGGTAGCACCAGCATTTGCCTTTTCCACTGAGTCTGGAAGGTGTCCTTTTCCAAGCAGATATTAAAAGCAGAAATTAACCACTTCGGTCTTGCTTTTATCGCCGCCTTCAAAGTTACGTTCGGTATTCCGTCCAAATGGGGTGCTTTTCTGGCCCCTACCTTCTCGTACTCAATGATGAGCTCATCCTCTGTTATACTTGAGATATCCTTTAGGGGATGCTCTCTTTCGGCCGCAATATTGTATTTACCTTGCTGCTTCTTTACAATAAAACTTCACACTTTATCTACGAGGCTCTGCTTCATTTCAACTGAGCTATTACTACTCTATAGGCTCCTTCCCACGGGTTGATGTCAGCCTCTTCACAGGGTTTTTTTTAAAGGAATTCCAATTACTTTCACTGATCGCCCTTCCCAGTTCTCGCCAACTGGTTTTGTATATCACCTTTCTCCCTCGCGCTCTGGTAATTTCTCTTTGCTTGCATAGATTCGACTTGCAATCACCTGATTTCGTCGTTTTACCACGGTTTCGGTAATCTGTGAGCGTCACTTCTACGGCTTGGCATAGAGGCATCTCAGGTTGCGATGATCATTCCGACAATTAACTCAAATATTTCTCACGATGTACCTACCCCTTAGTGTGAAACTATCCCTAAATGTCTCAGTGAACATTTCAGCGTCAAAAACCTTTGAAGTCCACTGATTCTTCCGGCATGACTTTATGTATCTCAGATGCCCCATTCTCCTGCTCCCCATTATTTTAAACAGTGTACATTACTTGACGGTCGCTATGCGTGTAGTGTACACTAACTCGTCATCCAATGTGATATTTGCAAGAACAATGTAAAACGAAGAAAAGGGTTCCAGCAATTTAAATAAAAAAAAGGGTTATTCCTCCAAGGGCAGGCAGAAACAACTCCACCCTTTTTTGTACGGAACTACCAGCGTATGAGATACTGAATAATTCATTGATCAAAAAGATTATTCGGGGCGGGGCAAATTCAAACAACAGTACACTGGTGAGAGACCACCTGCGGTTCGAATAAATCCTGCGAATGCTTTCACAAATTGCACTGTAGACTGTGCAGGTCCCTTCAAAACACGGATGTCAAAGGACATGCAGTTATCATGGATCAAATTTTATTACAACAGACAACAGACTGAAGAAAGACTTTGCAGAATTAATAGCTCCACCAACGAAATAATCAGTCAAGGACGGTATCTCGTTAAAGCAAATACCTGTGGCTTCTCCTCATTTTGGTGGCTTATAGGAGGCCGGAGTCAAGTCTACAAAGGGCCACTTGAGGCAGGTTTTTGACGAGACGAAGATAGTTCCAACCCTCGAAGAGGTTTTTCATATCAAGGTCTGTCTGAATTTGCGACCATTAATGCTGATTTCTAGGGACCCAACCGGACACCTAGATACTTTCTGATCGACGCTTTTTGCACTCCCAGAACCTGCTAAGACGTCGCGGACTATACATGAGCGCTGACAAATGCGTACAGCAATGCACCAGGGGTTTTGGACGCTCCAAGTAGACGCAGGGCTCAGACGGTTGGTGAGCTGGTCTTGGTCAAAGAAAGGAACATGCCTCCATCACAGTAGCCGCTAGCACGTATTCAAGAAATTCACTCCAGATCAGACGGCGAATTCAAGCCGTGACAGTAAGGTACCACGGTATTCAACCTGTGCCAGCTCTTGGTAGATATCCTTCTTGAAAGCAATACAACGAAAAATGTAAAAGTAATGTCACATATCTTGAAAATTGCAAAGAAGCGACCTTCCATAAGGAATCGCCCGAATTCGAAAACAGCAAGCACCAAAATGTAGCAACACATAAAAAACGAAAAGTGGATCCACGAAGAATCACCCCAAACAAAAAGAAAAATTTCTCCCTGTACCTGGGCAAGAAGTCTACTGGGGGATAAGGACGTCAATTTTAAAATTTTTAGACCAGTCGATGGTTTCTACGTTGAAAAACTGGGGTATGCTCACCTCATAAGAGGCAATTTGAGGAAGAGAATCTTACTATGAAGGACGTCCTGAAAGATAGAAACAACATACTCCAAACTTGGGAGGTGTTTGGTATACTATAAGTTACTGAGTCCCAAAGATTGAAGTGGAGAAGGAGGTGATTTTCTTCGGTGGCGAAGTCTCTTGGGGGTGCGGAATGGAGATATACAACGAAGTTATGAGCTAGCATACGCAGGGCTCGGTCAGGCTTTTCGAGTTCTTCGTTCAAAGTCCTGGCTTCCTTATAATATGGACTTCCTTACGTAACACGTAACACTGTTGGCCGTCATACGGCGGCAAAAATCTATATTACCAAAAACACAGAACTCGAAACGTCCGACCGCGCTCTGTGGCGCTCTGGTGGATCTAAGACTTCAGTGAAATAACTAAAAAGAAGATAAACAGTAATAAAATCATGAACCACCATTGGACAGTAACAACAATTGCTTAAAATCAATTTACATTTTCTTGCGATCCCCATGCCAAAGATCTGCATTGTTTTCCAACTTCAAAATCTTTAGTGGCGAGTGAAATGGCATTTATGTTGGGATTTTTCTTAAAATCAAATGGCGGTCCGAGTAATAAAACGGCGATATCATTATAAGGATATTGTTGATGATATTTTGGATGGATTACTTGCCTCAGGACCTTACGTTTTTCTACAGATGAGCAGTTGGTTGGTCTCAAGTACAACGAGCCAGCTGTCACCTGTAGTTCTTTCACAATTGACCTGAAAGGGAGACTTGTTTTAATTTTTCTTACTTACATTTCCCAAATATTCTATTAAAAATATGTAAAAAATAATAAAAAAATTTACGAAAAATATAAAGAAAAATAATAAAAAAATTTTCAAAAAATAAAGAAAATAATAAAAAAAAAATAATAAAAAAATTTACGAAAAATATAAAAAATATTAATAAAAAACATTTTAAAAAATAAAGAAAATATTAAAAAAAAATAATAAAAAAAGAATAAAAAAGAAATAAAGGTAATACAGTAATGCAGTTTACATAATTTGATAGTTCCTTACCCCCAGTTGGTCCCCAGGCAAAAAGCAGCTGTTAGGACTATACTCGGAGATAGTAAGGAGCCAATGCATAATGGAAAGCTCAAAGTGTCTTTCAATTCAATGCTCACCTGCGAGTTCAGGAAACAAAATATTATTATCACGCTGTCCACGTATATAAAAGGAAAATATCTTAACTTACCACGAAACCATATTGACCTTGTTTTGTGGCGAATTTAGAATCAGCAACATGCGCGGCCCTCTCTCTTGCATAACACATTGAAACCAGAATACTTAGAGCCAAAAAACGTATGAAATTTTCCATATACAAAAATATTGACCCACTGTAATTTTATATTTTTTTTATAAAACATTAATGATTCCAAAATATGCTCATTTTTCAAAATTAATTTTGAGTGATGTAAATTTTTTATGTAAGTGTCAAATTTTAGGAACTAGAAGTCATACCACCTGCAGGTGTCTATGTTAGGCGGACTTTAGCAGTGAGAATTGCCACCCCTTCAATTGTTATCCTAAAGTTTATTTTAAAACAAATCAAAGGTACCCACCCTCCTTTCAAAAGGATCACGCTCAGAAAGCAAACATTCCTTTTCCTTGAAAATTCTCTTCCTTTTTCGGGGCAGCTTCGTTTTAAGCGACCTTTTGGTGTTTGTGGTACCGGATGTTTTGGAATCCCTCCTCTCGTTACCTAGAAGTCATTGAAGGAAACAATAAATTTTTTCCCAGTCTTTTTTAACCCCAGGATCAACAGATTCAGTAATCTCTTCTCCCTTTTCATCGAAGCTACAGATCCTCACGGTTTCATTATTTGTTATGTTTTTCCCATGCGGAACTTCCAAATTCTTTTTGGTCCTAAACCTGGAGCTGATCCTGTCTGAAATGGAGGGTCGCTTGCAATAAACAGCGGATTTTCAAGTCAATGCATAATTTCCCAGACCCAGGACTTTGCCATTTTTTTTCATTTCTCCGAAGTTTCACGATCATGGTGTTGCGTTAACCCCACCAAACTACCCTTGAATCTCTGGAGAGGTGCCATAGAAAACTATCAGCATATCCAAACTCATTTTGCAGGACCTTCAGTATGACGTTACTTCTTGCTCATCGTAGACGTAAAGTAGAAATGTCCGAAGATCGGATAAAGCATAGTAGCTCCCATAGCCTTCAACAAAATTGAGTTGATTGTGCAAGGTTAGAGGAGATCCCCTTGATTTTCACTCCGGTACCAGATTTTGTCCCTACGAACCTATTTTTCATTCTGCTTCAAAGGGCTGAGTCGATTTCATCTCTGCTTGCATAGATCCAAGAATTTATATTTTATGCTCTTAAAATCAATCTTCACTTTTTATCTGGTTAAAGAGCTTTAGGTATACACAAGGACGAAGCACTGGATTGATCAAATATTACCTTCCTTTTACCTAATTGATGGAAGTGGAAACCCCAAAAAGACGCTGCCGCATCAAGTTGCAAAAGTCTGTGAAATACTCAGCAGCTAAAAGCATCCCACTAATCCGCCTATATCCCCACGGGACCTCCCTGAAGTATCACTTCGGAAAAAGGTCTTGATGTACAGCAGTTCAAATCACGCATATAATATCCTTCGGGGCGTGATCCAATTCCTGGAATTTCTATTGAATAGCAGCAACCACAGTCTTGCTTACGATTCAATTTCCCTCTAATGTCAGTATCTCCTCTAAAAGGTTGTGGAGCCCGATGTCTTCATCGAAGACGTCACTCAGCCTCAATCTTTCTTCAATAAACCTTGGATAATGTAACATATATAACATAACATTCAAGAAGCTCATCCAATCAGAAGCAGAACAAATATTTGCCATAGCTGCTGCGTCCCGTAAGGAATTGTGTTATATTTCACCCCTTGGTGAGGTATAGCGCGTCAACCACAACTAAACGCTATCACTTAAGGTTACCTGAAATGCACTTGAGCCTCCCACGACTTCTCGAGACTCTCGTACTCCTCCTCTACTGTTCTGTGCTAAGTGCCCTTGGGGCGGCTCACTCGTCGGCCATCTTGCGAGAGTGGATTCGACTGCATGGCAATCCCGCAATGCAATTGTCTCCCCGGATCATATCGCATACTAATGCCAAGCCTGTACGGCAACAAACTTGTACGTTTAAAATACGTTAAGCCAGTGTACTCCAAAGATCTGACGCAACACGCAATGGTGGATGTTGCGGAGCAATACGTTAGGAAGTTTCTAAACAGCGGCAACATCAGAATTAATTAGGTATTGTGTAGGATATGAATCCGGACCGCCCCAACCAAATGTTGCAGATGTTTGGATTATGGGCACACGTCTGCAACTTGTCGAACGCCTGGTGGAAGGGCGACATGCCATAAATGGGGTCAGTCTGGCCATAATACAAACACCTGCAATGAAAAGGAAAGCTGCGTCCTATGCAGGGACCGTGGCCCGTCTCATAAGAACGTTGCGCACACTGTGGGCTTGGGGCAGTGTCCAGTCTTCAGAACAGAACTGGAAACAGCTAGGAGGCGATCAACATAATTCCGCATTCTACAAATCAATATGCACCGCAGTGCAGCCGCTCACGAGTTCCTAGCGTAGCCCACTGCGGAGGCCATAGCTAATTTAGTACTCATCAGTGAGCAGTACCGAAACAAGGACCCAGCTTCATGGCACTCTGACATATCGGGGACAGCTGCCATATGGGTTCGGGACTGGGGGGTACTGTCCTCATGGTCCTTACCCAAAGCCGAGGGGACGGTTTTGTCTGGATTTGCTGTTCAGGGATAACGTTTTTCAGTGTCTATCTTACACTGAATGAGACGATGTCAGTGGACGAGTGGCGAGTTGTGGAAGACTTTTGACAAGCGACTATCAATCTATTGCCTTCGAAGTGGTGGATACAAACTCCCGTTGTGCGCCACCCCGGCGCTCTTTCTGTACATGGAACGCCGCGAAAGTAAATTTGTCGAAACTCTCAGAACAAAAGGGGCCGCGCTGGAAGGTACCCCTGTGGGTGGTGGCACTGCAGCTGATACTATCGTAAATTAAATTATAAACCTGATAACGGTGGCCTGCGAAGCCTCCATGTCCAGGAGGACATCGAGGCCTTCTATGTATGGGTGGACGGTGGAAAATGCAGAGCCCCAGAGGGGGTGTCACAGATTCCGCCGTTTAAAACAACGTCGAAGCGACGAAGCGAAGCGGGAGGAGGCATGTACCATAAGATAAAGTATAGATAAGCCAAATTGCGCAATAAACAGTCACAAAGCTCGCTGCTGGCAGGATCTGTTCGGCGAGGTGAATATGGGTCCGTGGAGACTCGGTTACAAACTGGCAACCCGCAAAATCGAGGCTCTGCGGAAACCCTGGTCACTTCACCCCGTGCAGATGGACCGCATTGTACGGGCACTGTTCCCTGCGCACCCCGTGCGGGATGATGACGTCGGCGCGGAGAGCATCGAGAACTGTCTACTTTTCTCTATAAAAGAGTTGGAGCAGGCAATAGGATCTCAGCAGAGTTATACAAACTGGTATTCCAACATCGGCCAGACCTACTGTTCGGCGCATTCAACGCTTGCCTAAAAGAGTACATTTTCCCTTATCGTTGGAAGCTGGCGAGGCTTGCGCTGATCACCAAAGGGAAAGGTAACCCTGAATTGCCGTCTTCATACCCATACCGCCCACTTTATATGCTTGACACTATAAAAATGCTCGAAAAGCTCATCAGAAATAGACTCGCTGAAGCAATACGTGTTACCGGAGACTTCTTCGCATGGCAGTTTGGCTTTAGAGCAGGGAGATCCTCAGTTGATGTTGCCATGCAAGTCTTGGATACCGTCCGACGAGCGGAAGTACATAGTCAGGGAACTTAACGGGTGGTGATCCATCCTAGGGCCGGACCTCTGGAATGTTTCCTATGATAGTCTACTTAAACACGACATGCCAGAAGAGTGAGGCCTAGCCGGTCATCCAGATGATATCGCGCCGCTTGTTGCTGGACGCGCTGTCTGGCAAGCACAAAGCAGACTTGCCATATTGACGAAAAAGCGGATGGATTACTGCTGATGGTTTCAACATTGCACTAGAAAAAACTGAAAAAGTAATCCTGACTAATAAAAGAATTCCGACCCTGTGTCCCATATCGTTCGGCAAGTCTATAATCTAGTCAAAATCAGCGGTAAAATACCTCGAGCTGACTTTGACTCAAAGAAGAGCTTTTCTGAGCAAATCAAAGCAGCAGCGAACAAAGCTACAGCTGAACTTTCGGCGTTAAGTAAGACTAATGGCAAATATTGAAGGTCCTACATCCAGCAGACGACGTCTCCTGATGAGTTCAACGCAGTCTGTCCTGCTCTACGGTGCAGAGGTGTGGGCTGATGCTCTTAGCAAGGAGGTATATCGTAAGCGTCTCGCGCAAGTACAGAGACGGGAGCTTTGCGGGTGGCATCTGCGTACCGCACTGTCTCTGAACTGGCCGTGATGGTGATCGCGGGAGTGATCCCCCTTGCCCTCCTTGCTAAGGGAGCGTCAAGGGAGAAGAAACCAGGGAGGCTCGAGAAGAACCGTAACGTACCCTAGCTGAAATGAAACTAGAGGCAGATAGACTGCGCGGCTCATCGGCAACTTACGTTCGCGGCTGAATCGGAAGCATGGCGAGACTGACTATTTTCTTACTCAGTTCCTAAGCGGGCGTGGAGGTTTTCAATCTTACCTGAATAAAACTGGAAAGGCGCGATCTCCAGATTATGTTCCTTGCTATGAAGTTGTGGACAATGCTCATCACACCTTTTTTTCTTGTAGAAGGTAGGATGGGATTCGTCAGCAGCTCTATTTAAATACAAGGGATCTCTCTCTAGACAACATTGTCGAGGAGATGCTGAAGAGTGCTGACGGGTGGAATCGTGTTTTGAATTACATCTACGTTCGATAGTGCTCGAACGGTGGAGGGGCTGGATGACAGGAAGTTCCTTGAACTAACAGTTCCCTTCCTTCTCTCGCCTCCCGTTTGGTGAAAGCAATTCCCTGATTTGAATGCTCCGTAAGGCAGAAGAGCTCGAAGACTAGCGCGAAGTAATGTGACGACCGGTGCCAGGGTAGCTCTCGGATGCGGAAGTGTGAAGTGGATAATCCGACGCCGTGCTGTCGCGGCAGTGCAACACTCTGTGCCTAAATCCATTCACGTACTGTACCCAAAAAAAAAAATTATCAAGGCATCTCTGAGGTTAATTGGAGATTGAACATAGAGCTGAGTGTTAAAAAGGCCTACATCATTTTCAACGCATGCAACGGAACCTTTGTTCCGTCGAGGAAGGTTTACACAGTTTTGATTTGCCCCATCCTAACGTATTGTTCTAATGTATTGTGGCAGAAACTGAGCAAGAAACACAATAGTACCAGGCTTTGAAAATTTGAGAGGACCACGTGTGAAGGTGCCCCTTAGGCTCAGCATCCCTGTCTGGTATATGCCCTGCACGTATTCTTACCCCTCCTCCACATTATGCCACACGCAAGTCGACTTTTCGAGAAATTTTGTTTTCGGCATTCCAACCTGGGGTGGCGAAGCTCCGCTCTTAAATGTCTCCTCTCCTCTGTAAAGGGGTGAAATTAACTTGCGCTATTTAACAACCTCTGACTTGAACTAAGCCATGGAGATCTGACCCTCCTTTAGGAAGAACCAATCGGAGGAGCTTTTGACCCTTCTATAACAACAATTAATCGCAGGAGCTTTTGGTTCAGACAGATGTGCAAATGCTTATAGGATTACCGGGTTC
This sequence comes from Hermetia illucens, assembly GCF_905115235.1. Lineage (NCBI taxonomy): Eukaryota > Metazoa > Arthropoda > Insecta > Diptera > Stratiomyidae > Hermetia > Hermetia illucens. The sequence goes on from NC_051852.1 coordinate 12,134,635, forward strand.
ACACGGGGTACTGGCCTAGACGAGGAAATTATGTAAGACTCAGAATTGCGGAAAGGAGGATGAAACCCCCAGGGTGTAGCTAAGGTCTGGTAGTAAAGACTAGATAAACACTTCTTTGGAAACCTCAGCTGGTATCCTTCACAAATGCTAAGAGCTTTCTTTAAAGCACCTCTCATAGCGGTCATGGTCTTAAGAGTTTACCCGTAAGCAAAAAAGAAGGGGAAGGTGGTTCTAATGACATGAAGGTCCTGGGTGTTTGACGTAATTACTTCCCATGTAGGCATAATCCTTCGGTTTCGGACACGGATTGATTTGGACACCAAAATCAGGTTCCATTTAACACCCCTGCCTCAACTAAAGGTTATGGAGGCTGAATTGTACAACGCAACTCCACTCTCGAGCCGACGATATGGGCACAACCACTATGAAACTCCCACAAGAGAGCCAACCTCTAATAACCGGGCCGAGCGCATATCCTTCAGGAGTTCAACTGGAGTGTATATTCCCGGTTCCTATGGTGAGGCTTCGTGGTAAGAACCACTTTAGATGAGCCCCTTACAGACTCGAGTCTGACCGCCATTCTCGAATACATGGGAGTGGTTTTCCCGAACGAATTGACTCTTTGTTCTAGTGACATTCACATACATCAAATAATCATATGGCGGGAGCTAGTCCAACGTTTTGAACTTTTTTCCTTTACAATGATTAACAAAAAGTTTCGCGAGATCCTAGTCCCTTGATTATAAAGCGCCTTCGGTTGTCGCTCTCTCCATTCAATGGTCACTGTCGGCCTCCAACGAACTGTTGAGCTATATTAGGTAGATGATCGAATTTAACCCCCTTCTCTCGAAAAGGGGCACATATGCACGTAGTACCATAGCCAGCTTGAGACGGTTTCAAGTAAGTCTTCTCCACCCTAAGGTCCATTCATTGAAATATCCAGCAATTTCTTAGGGCTGTGATTGTAGCGGTCTGTATCAAACTTTCTAATATTATGCTACTGGTGTACTAGGAGGTGCCTAGGACCTGTATGGAGAATGATGATTCCCGCCTAACAATGCCGGCTGCCGGGGGTCAGATATCACCTAACGACCTAATTCTGGACACTTTTTTGCAATTATATAAAATACTTCAGATTTATTGCGGTTAAATACTATATTCAAGCAATAAATAAATAAATTAATTAACGGACGTAATTAAATATTCTAAAACACAAGCAGAATAAATTCGTAATAGAACGCTTTGCACCCAACTCAGTCATCAGCGTGTCGCTCTAATTTCAGGCTTCATTATTCAAGTCATCCTCATTAGGAAGAACTGGTGCATTTATCATTTCCACAGTCGATTCCATATCATTAACTGCTTCCTCGCTGTTCTCCCCCACCACGAGCATACTATCGCTTACATCATCACTGCCGGCGGTATCATTTGCATACATTGTTGATGACGACAAGGACGACGACGGCAAGGACGACAAAGTATTATTGCCACTGGTATTTGTGAAAGGTGCTAAAGTCGACGATGATGTTGATGATGACGATAGCAATTCGCCTGATGGCGATGCCATTATTGTTGGTGGAGATATTGTAGTGAACAGTGCAGTTTCGCATCGTCTTCCCCAGAATTCATTCGGGCATAAACAACGGAAATTACCATCTTCCTTTAGTAACGAAATACATCTTCCGCCATTGAGACAAGTGTCGGGATTCTCCTCGCAATATTTCAGTTCTGCATAAGGTGGACGAGAAAAGCAGAATATATGGTTAGAATAAACAAAGTTTTATGTTGTTTGAAAATAAATTAAATTTGCGCTAGATTGCGTGAAAGGGTACAAAGTTCACAACTGGTATCATAATGCTGCGGAAAAGTAAGCTTCCAGGGATTGATCCTTGGTAGTATTTTCAAAAAATCTGACCCAGCGCAACTACAGAATATAAAAATTCGGACCAAAGGATGGTGCCGCACAAAGTTGAGTACCTGGGAATGCATCAGATCATGATATCTCACTGAGCCCCTAAACTGCAAAGAAAATATCTGGACTGGTCCTGATGGAGTTCCACTGTCAACTCCCAGCGATATATCGAAACTTTGATGCAATTGCATTCCTGGCTCTCAGTTTGAGCTTCCAAGCGGATGCTCATTAAAACCTCGGAATTTTATATGAAAGTTATAGCTTTAGGTGGAACACTCTGGCTACTCTGCCAACTAAAGCTCTAACTTCCAAATGGAAATTTATTTATGCTACCCAAAGAGGAGTTAAGTAAAGGCTCCCATTACTTCCTACCGTTGAGCCTTCGTACGCTTTACAACGACATCAAAGGTAATATGCAAACCTACCTTGATCGCACAGCATTCCACCCCAGCCGGGCTTACAATTACACTCCCATGGCTTCCGGCAGTCCCCGTGCACACAACCCGGGTACGGATGACATTTTGAACAGTCCTCACCTGTCCAACCTACTTTACACCTGAAAATAGGTCGAAAAACGAATGTGAGAACAAAACATTTTATTTATTCATTAATGAGCATAAGAATAACAAAGCGAACAGGTTATGGAGGAGCAGACAGGACGAGAGCATGGTATGAAGGGAAGTAGCTGAAATGAGGACAAACGGAGGATGCAATTAATTCTGCAGGATTTGTTTGGGTAAAGGCTGTAATATGGTTCTGAGTTTAAGTGGAAATTTTCCTTTCAGGTATTATGAATGCCATGGTACTGTCACAGAAGGTACGATGGCGATAGTCTTGATAAAATGGAAATAAGAACTTAAATACCTACCGGCATTCGCCAGGACGACGACAGTATCCCCTTTGTCTGTGACACGTTTCGGAGCAGATGGCTGTAATGTGAAAACTAGAGAGTGAAAATTTGCAAAGTTTGACTTAATTTCTAAGCGAACGATGGTGTACAATGAAACCATTCAGGACACCTAATTTCTTTCCTGAATTCTACTGACGAACATGTTGGCATAACCTCCACGTATTGCGTGATAAACTTTTATGATATACGAGCAAATGGCTTCCGTTGAAATTGATCCCATCATGGCACCCATTCAAATAAATAACTTACGTATTTGACACAAAATTCCGGTATAACCTGGAAGGCACTTGCACTCTAATGGCTTCGTACACGTCCCATGTTGGCATCCTGGTAGAACTTGGCAGTCTTGACATGTGGGTCCTGACCATCCAAGCTTGCACCGACATTCTCCCGGTTGCTCGCAATATCCTCTTGTCGCATGGCAATTGGGAGTACACATAGCTGTTTCATAAGCGAAGCATAGTGAAAATTATCTGGAACCATGGAAAGGTATATTACTCACGTTCTGAACAGAATAATCCGTCCCATCCTTTATGGCATTTACACTCAAAGGATTCATTACAAGAACCATGCTGGCAACCTGGCAGGGGAATGCATTTATCACATCTTTCGCCGTAGTAACCGAGCTTACAGCGACATTCTCCTGGTTTTGTGCAGTAACCTGAAAAGGAAGAAGTGGCATATGGAGTTAAGGATATCGATTGATATATTAAGCAAACATAACTGTTTGTCTTTCGTCTATTTTAGAGCAGCTAATATGCTATTTTAATGGAGTTTTAAAGAAACATTTCCTTTGGAACACGTTAAAAAAATTCAATGAAGCGCTGGAAGTAGGAAGCACTGAGCATTTAAAGAAAAATTCAAATTAGGAAATTCAATCTTTGATAATTCTGTAATAAAACAGATATCGAAAATCGAAAACAAACGTCAGAGTGAAATGAATCGTAGGAAATTACCGTGTAAGACAACTATGAGCGGGGGGGCTCATTGCTACTGACACTCTAGTTGATGATCCCGGTTCCGGTATTGGTGAAATTGACCTCCTCTTTTCCGAAGACCGCTAAGACTTAATTTTTATCTACACTAGAATGAACCAGAACCAGTCCACCGTATTGAACCTAGATATAGATAAGGCTCTAATAACTTCTACATTCAAGGGACTGCTCAATGACCTGGATTTCAGGACACAGGCTCTTGCGCTCCTGGGTCCTTCATTCTGAAGGACCCTAATCTTTCTGACTGACCCCAAACCACAGATTCGGTAGGACCGAACCCATGCCTATTGTACCAGAAAAATGAAAGGGCGATCCCGCTGCTTTGTCAATCTCACTAGCATTTGAAAGGAAAAGGCTTTAACAGGGTAGATTTTAAAAACATTATCCTTTATGTCATTGAAATCAGTTAGAAGCGCATACGACTGTCAGTCAAAGATTCGTTCCCCTTTCCACCGCCTCCTGCCTGTCAAAACCTTCTCCTTTACCCTTATTAGAAAAAGCGGAAAAAAGGGAGCTGACTTAGTTTAACGCCGGTATATGAAATTGGAGCCAATAAATCCGATCATCATAAACCTGGGAAGGCTCCCAGCCAATGGTAAAGGAAAGCACTAAAAAAAGAAGGTAAGTTACTTGGGAATGAGGACATAGACGTGCCTGCACCATCAGCTGTGGTAATGCCCAGAGCAATCAGACGTACGGAAGCGGAATTTTCGGCGGAAGGTAGAGACAAATTAATAACTCCTTTTAGAGCCACACTGGATGCAGCAGACTCTACCGTTAGCGGTAATTCGCGCAAGAAACGTAAGAACGAAACATATGGTGGAGGCAACGCGTCCCAAATTCTCCATAGAATTTTTGGCTCCCTACATGAAAATAGATGATCCCGTGCCCTACATAACGACGAAACCTATGAGCAATACCGTGACCGTCAGGTTGTGGATGAAATCCGGGTCTACAAGTTGCGGTGGGCGGGTCACCAAATCCGTATGGATGAGGATGATCCAGCTCGGAAAAACTATAAGGGCAATATCTATGGTAGGAAAGGAAGACGTGGCAAACCCTGCCTGAGATGGAGCAATAGCATAGGTCAGGACGCCAGACAGCTTTTAGGGATATCCAATTGATGGACCTCGGTGCAAAACCGGGGTGTCTGGAGTTCCTTGCTAGGACAGACCTTGATCGGATACCGGTTGTTGTGCCGTTGATGATGATTAGGAGAAATTGAACCCTTTTTACTTAAGTCTGTAAGACTTAATTTTTATCTTTTTTATTTTTGTCCGGAATAGTTCCACCTCATTGTATCTAGATAGAGCATTAATTAACTTCTGCATTCAACCACTTTCACCTGTTCCTTCAACCGGTCGTCAATCATACAAATCGTTGCTCTTAAGAACGCATACATTTCGGCCTTAAATCCCGGTGAATATTATCCCCCGACCTTTTGGCATTAATCTGGTATTTTAAGGTGACCGCAACTGGATTCTGCGCACAATAATTTGAATTTCAGGACCAAGGGTCTAAACCTACTTGGTAATTCATTCTAGAAGACACTAGCCTTTCTAACATAGGATTATGTTATAGATTCAGGTGAACAGAACTCACGTTTTTTTGTATCAGAAGGATATAAGAGCAGTCCTTTGTCAATATTGCTATCACTTGAAAGAAGGAGGTTTAGCATGCTTGATTTAACTAACCTTTATATATCTTAATATCAGCTTAATTTTATATATCATCATAAATAGTTAAAAACTCGATACAGGCGCTGAAGTTTCGGTTCTTCCCGGATCCCCGCATAAAAATTTTATACCACAATCATAGAAACTCGCGGCAGCATTCTTTCTATTGTTTTTGAAGGCGTTACCGACGCACGTATTCAAAAATAGCGCAACATCACTACCAGGCGTAGTCTCTCTGAACCTGTTAAGCATGATGTTCAGCATCACATCAACACTACTGGCTCTCCATTTTTCTCTAAGTTACCAGCGCAGAAGCTCGCAGTTGCGCGGAAAGAGTTCGAAAAAATTCTTAAGCAGGGTATTTGCAGACTTTCAGACAGTTGTTGGTCCTTGGCACTTTACGTGGTCTCTAAATCCAATGGCGAATGGAGAACTTTTGATATCCCACTTATCCCCGTTTTTGCGCATTCTATTACAAACTGGAGTTAGTCATGGCATACCATCAGATCTCTGTAGCTCCCCCCAATATGCACACCTTTCAGACTCTTCGAGTTCACTACGATAACTTTTGGACTGTGCAACGCTGCGCGCACCTTTCAGAGATTCAGCCACTCTGTGCTGCGAAATCTAAACTTCTGTTTCGTATATTTGAATGATGTTCTGGTCACGTCTTCCTCTGAGCCCGAGCATTTAGAACACCTAGAGTGAATTTTTCAATGTCTCTTTGAGGCCGGTCTAGTACTTAACGTTGAAAAGTGCAAGCTCCTACAATCTCAGGTGAGATTCTTCGACCACCTCATTACCCCTGAAGGCATCCAACCGGACCCAGTTAAGGTACAAGCGATTTAGAGCTTCCCCCTTCCAAAATTGGTTAAGAATCTCAGAAGCTTTTTGAGCATGATAAATTCCTATCCTCATTTCCTGCCCAAGGCCACGCACCATCAATCGACCCTTAATGCCTTCTTGTCTGGGCCGAAACCCAAATACTCCCATCTAATTGTGTGATTCCCAAAAGCTGTCTAGACGTTTGAGACCACCCAGTAACAACTGGTGGATGCTACATTTCTAACATTCCCTCAGCAAGATGCACCCCTAAGCGTATTCGTCAATGTCTCAGACATTGCCGTAGATGCAGCTTTTCACTAGAAATTTAACCAAATTTGGCAGACATGAAGTTTCTTCTCCAAACAGATTGAGCTGAGCGCTCAACGGAGCAACACTGCACCTATGATCGTGAGTTATTTGCCGCGTAGTTCACAATTAAATATTTCTTTGAAGGCAGGCCTTTCCATTGTTCACGGACCGTAAGCCGCCCGGTCGCCAACTTCGGGACTTGACCTTTACCAGCCAGTTCACTTCGGACATTCAACATGTTCCTGTCAAAGGTAACTTGATTGCTGACACTTTGTCACGTGTTGCAGAGGTCAAGACCCCCGCCACCGTTGATTTTCCGGAAATCGTCGAGGCGCAGAAGGACGACGTAGTTCTTCAGAGCTTGAGGACACACTCCAAAAGCATATTTAGAGAGTTTCCTATCTTCGGCTCAACATAGAGTATACGAGGCCTCTGACAAGGGACTACGGGCCAAGCATTTCACGTCGTCCACGTTATAGCGCACCCAGGCATTCGGGCTACGAATCAACTAGTCACCGCGAAGTATTTTTGGCCGTCCATGATAAGGACATTAATTCTTGGGCCAGACAGTGCATCGCATGCCAGAAGTGCAAGACTACAAAGCATGCGAGGAAGGGGTAGGAGTGCTCCCTCGGTACATTAAGCGTTTTCACAAAATCTACCTCGACATCATTGACCCTTGACACGGTTTCAGGTATTCCCTCACAATGATCGATAAGTTCATGGCGTGGCCCGAGTGAAACCTCTGAAAGACATTCCTGCACAATCTTGTGCTTAGCCCCTCTGTCGAAAATGGATTCCACGTTTTGGTGTGCCGGAAATTATAATCACCGATCCTCCCTTTCTTAGAGTTGGGCAAACTCCTCGTCTTTAAACGCCACCGTACAACCGCGTACCACCCGCAGTCCAAAAGTTTGAAGCTGGGGGTGGAGTGTTAAGGTGGAGCGAGCAACTTGCGTGTCGGACGCACGTCAGTGTGAATCTCGTTGGCTATGACATTGAAAACTAATTTTTGACAACGAAAATTGTTTTTCCTTTCCCTTTTCCTTTAGTCCCTCCCACGCTGTTAACAAATTTTCCCGTGTCTATTTCTTGTTCAAGTTGGAGAAACGGAGCATCTTGGAATCTTCTATGCCACCATCGAGGGGTTTGTGCTCATTCGAGAAACCAATCATGAATGGTTTCCAATACTCAAAGGTCGTAGCAGTGAGGACAATCCGAGACATTGTTAATGTTTCGGTAACAAATTTTGTATTCCTTCTAGTCGTCCTTTATAACAAGCCGGAAATAAAGTGTGTTCATCACTCTGAAAACTGAATTTTTGACGACCGATCCCCATGAAATGGACAAATTCACTATCAATGGAAGTGACCTGCCCAGAACTGAGTGATTTAAATATCTCGGGTCAATCCTATCAGCCAATGGTGATTTGCGTTTTGAAATTGCTTTACGTATTAGCGTAATGTGGATGAAGTGGCATTCCACATCTGGTGTTCTTTGTGATCGACCTTTCAACGAACGTCCCAAATCTAAAATTTACCACAATGTCGTCCTCCCTGTCACTCTCTATGGTTCTGAGTGTTGGCCGACTATAAATGACGATGAACAGCGACTTTCAGTAATGGAGACGAAGAAATTGTGTTGGACTAGTGGCGTGACACGTTTTGATCACATCCAAATTGAGGATATCCGCGATCGATATGGAGTTGCACTGATCGTGGAAAAACAGGGAGAGAGGTGTCTTCGATGGTCACGTAATTCGCACTAACAAGAATTCAGTCGCCAAGATTGGTCTGAACATCGAAGAGATCAAAGTCAAATTAAATAAAAAATTCATCAAAATTCAAATTAATATTTTTTCCATCTAGAAAATAAAAAACTGTCAAATCTGAAAGCCTACCTTGCATAGGATCGCATCCTTTTCTACAAATTGGAACATCACAAAGATCACCTTGCCAACCAGGCAAGCATTTTACATCACCGGTTGAATCACAAACATAGTGAGATTGTTCATTTTGATAGGATGGAAACTCGCACGCCTGCACAATTAGATCTTTTATAGTTTCCTTTAAAGTAAAAACATATTGGCATAGATACCTGCTTTTTCCATTTTGGAACTTGCTTTGAACGAAGGCCACCATCAGCGAAATTAGAGATATATGCAATCAATAAAACTGCAACAAGAATGAGGTATTTGTGTTCCTCCATGTCGACATCACCTGGATTGGAAAAGATAAAATTTTATTTATTGCATATGTGAAAAGATGATCCTGCAAATCTCTTTCTAAAAAACGCAAGATTGGAGGATATTCAAATCTTAAATTCTCAAAAAGGACCCAACATTGGACTTGTTAAATCTCATTGATATGAGATTTTGGAAAGCAACCTACGTTTACTTATTGGCTGAGGGATACAGACGATATCAACCTCTCAACTTCTGTGCACTTTGCACCCCCTGTATGCCCACTTTACAAGGGATGTCAAAATGGAAAGTACTAATGAAGACCTCTCATTTGAAAACCCACATGGTTATATTTTGTGGAGACCTCCCCGAGCGTTCAAATTAACCCCAAAGCATAGATAACCTACGCAGAGGTATTGGAAGCGGCCAGAAGCAACTTAGATGACATACCGAACATAACTGTCAAATTGGCAGTGGGGATAGCACCGAAACCTTTCCCACAAGCATTTACTCCTTGCTTGAAAGAGGTACCTTTCCTGCGCAGTGGAAGAAACAAAATAGATACTCATCCCAAGGCCGAACAAGTAACTGGGCGAACCTTCATTGTATAGGCGAATATGCCTTTTAAATACCATTGGCAAACTTTTCGAAAAAGTAATCTTCAATAGATTACTCTCAATCGCGGAAAGAGAACGCGGCCTATCAGGAAGGTTAACTCGACTATTGAAGCAAACAAATGCCTTGCGAAGGGGAAACAAATCACTGGGGCACTTCCTAGGGTAGATACCGCTATATGCCTTATATGGATTGTCCTCGAGTTTCTAATAAAACGGCTATCCAAATGAGGATCCTAATGAATATCGAATAACACCACAAGGATCAGTCCTCTGCCATTTGTTGTGGAACATAATGAAGTGCTAACGCCGCGTCTCCCCAGTGGGGTCACCTCCTCCTCCATCTTAGCAAGCCACTTTGATAATAGCGAAAGATACGCCAACAAAACAATCTGGCAGATGAGGTGGTGGTTGGCAAATGCTGCACTATTACGCGCAGAGCACACAACCGAACTAGTGCTGCGCAGAAAAAATACGTCTATGAGGATTAAAGTCGGAGACTAAGTTATACATCCCCAGCCTGCTCTCAAATATCTCGGGTTAATTTTTGACCAGAAATTGAACTACAAACAACGTACGGAGCTACAAAAGTATTTAACGTCAGCTCGTTGATCGCTAGAGTGCTTAGCCCTACTGGTTCAAGAACGAAGTTATGAAACTGGCGAACCTAATGCCGTTCGTTGGCAATCGGCAAGGAATCAATCATTGGTAGGATTTCAGAAACGACGGGATAAGAGGAAGCAGGGAAGTTGGACTCATAGGTTGACCCCAAACCTCGAGAGCTGCATTAAACAAAGGCATGAAAACGTGGGCTATCACTGGACCCTGTTTTTAGGCAGACATGGTGGATATCGAGGCTACTTTCACCGATTTTGTCATGATGACTCATTGAACTGCCCGAAATGCGGGTACGTAACGGAGGATTCAGAATATACACCGTTTATCCCCCAAAGTTTGCATCATACAGAACGGAAATGGAAGCGGTTGCCAATAGCCACTTAACAACCGACAGCATCGTGGAGAATATGTTGGCTTCAATTGAGCTATCGAATTCTGCGACAGAAGAAAGAAGAAAGACAGAGATAATAAGACCATCATGGAGAACAGTTAAACAATGATCCAACCCCGCGACGCGATACCATATGGTAGTCTCGTCAGGAGAGTGGATGGAGAAGGAGCTGGCTTTAGTGGAGAAAAGCCGCAGGAAGTCAACGGTAGCTTTTGAAGCTTTCTACCTGCCAAAAAAAGACAGGCAGACAGACAGATGGACAGACAAACATCGTTAAAAGAAGAATTTAAGTTGGAGGAATTGGAAGAAGAATCCATCGTGAGCTTGAGAAAAGCCTATGGTAAGACTCAAACGGCCACCATGCGACTTTCAGTGGAGGCAGCCCAGAAATTATTGTCAGCTTGCGAGAGCAGGTTTCATTAAAAAGGTGTTTTGAGTATATCGTGTTTGGACACTTTGCGAAGGCATGTACTAGCGGCGTTGATCGATATATTGCCACATATTGCCAAGGAGCGCAATATTGACCCCAAATGCCTATTGTTCAAAGGAAAGGAAGGAAGGGATAACCGGGATATTGCCGGAAGTGGTAAATACCCGGAATGTAGAAAGGTGCTGACTGCAATGAGAAAATGAGGTTTGTTTGGATAAACTTTAATCATTGCAGAATCGCTCCAGACTTACTTGAGCAGACCACTTATGAGTCTCAGATGGAAATTGCCATCGTAAGTGAACCCTGTAGAAACCATGACAGTGGCGTATGGGTCACAGACTCGACTGGTGGAGCGGCGATATGATTATGCGGTCTCCAAACTATACAATGCTCCATGAGCCAGTCGGCCAGTGGTTTCTTTTGGGCGAAAAAAAGAAGTACATACGTGTACAGCTGCTACGCTCCGCCCAGTCTCAAATTGCCTGAATTTTGAAGGCATGTTAGACCACCTTGTTCTCGATGCAAGAGAATGAATTCCAAAGGTTCAATGCGTGGGCCCTCAAATGGGGAACCAGGGAGAGTAGCGCAAATGCTGAAGTCTATTTGAGGCTCTTGCCCAGCTGGATAAAGCTTCGGCTAATGAAGGTGATGCAAGCACTTTTCGCACAGGGGTGTCTTCCTCAATCGTAGACGCGACCTTTGTCAGCCCTGCACTCGTACGTGGTATGTTCTGGCACGTTATCGACGACTACACCGACAGCGATCACCAGAGAATCATCAAATTGAGGAGGAAGCGACACACCAGGGCAACAGGGTGCCTAAAGCCGAGAAGGACATCAGGTTAGCCTGCAAAAGCATTGGGCTGAGGAAGTTTCTTGGAAGTGTAGGTATTCCAACCTATTAAGGTAGGCGGTCTCATGGAGAGAGCTCTTCATGCCACACGATGCATCTCCAAGGTGTGTGACGCATCCATGCCCAGGAGGTGCTCATTTCCCAGTAGAAGACCTAACCACTGGTGGAATAGTGAATTGGCCAGCCTTTGACCAGCCAGTCATCGCGCCAGGCAAACGGTTCAGAGGGCGGTTGGAAGAAGTGAACAGGGATAAAAGGAGCATGCTCGCAAGACAGCCTGCAAAAGCTTGCGGTTTAGCGGAGCAAGAAGGAACGTTTTAAGGAGCTCTACTCCGAAGCCGATGCAAATTTGTGAGGGAGTGCCTATAGAATTGTGATAGGCCGGTTGAGAGGACAGTCATCCCTACAGATCATGTGCCCTACTCTCTTGTTGAAATTCGTTCGGGGATTATTCCCCCAGCAAGAGAATGTGATGGAAATTCCTGCACGGACGAGCAGTTGGAAATCGGCGGCAGAATGGGTGATAACAAAGTTCCGAGACTGAACGACATACCGAACAGAGCTCTTAAGCTCATCGTTAAATCCAGACCGAATATGTTCGCTGAATTATTCGAAGCGTGCATGCCCGAGGGGATATTCCGTACAACACGAAAGCGGCAGAAGGCTGGTAAACTACTAGGTGAACCATCCTCTTATAGACCCATATGTCTTCTAGACACTATGAGGAAAATGTTGAAGGGGGTAATTTACAGCAAATTACTCCCGATCATGGACAGCCATTGTGGCCTTAGCAGTAGTATGGGTTCCGTAAAGCCAGACTAAAATCGTTACTGGCTTAGCCCAAAATGCAATTCACGGAAGTGGTAGCACCAGTAAATATTGCGTAGTGGTGACCCTGGGCCTGAGAAATTGAAACTTTATACGACGGTTGGTGTTCCCGCCTATCTCGCAGCTATTGTCGATAGCTACCTGCAAGAACGGAGGCTCTGTCCCACGGGGCTCCGTACTTGACCCACTGCTGTGGAACATGATGTAGAGTGGCGTACTTAACCTTCCACTTTCGGACGTGGCCACGGTAGTGGGTAATGTCCAAGATATAGCATTAGTTAGTTGTAGCCGCAGAGCATCTAGCGATGCTGAGTTATACTCTTGCGAAGCAATCAGTGTTGTTAAATCTTGGATCGGCATTTGCGGAGGAAAAAAGGGAAGTGGTCCTCATCACAAATCGCCGGAAGCGAAATTACGCCCGAGTTAGAATCGGCAATCACATCGTCTCTTCCAAGCCAACCATCAAATACTTGGGAGTTACGTTAGATACGAAGTTAAATTTTAAACAAGACGTGCAATATGCTTGTGGCAAAGGAACCACGATGAGTGTGGCCTTGGTAGGAAAAACGCTGAATACGGGGGCGCCACGGTATACTTATAGGCTACTTATTGCCAGGGTAGTGACTTCGATCTTGCTGCTGCCCTATTTGGGGAAAGGCATTTCGTTTATCATGTAATGCTCATAAACTGAGTGCGGTCTATTGGAGGACAGCCCTAAAGGTGTATTCTGTCTTCAAAACCGTTTCAGATGAGGCTGCATTCGTCATCTTCGTAATAATGCCAACTGACATCCTGGCAGATGAGATGACGAGTATATAGAATCTGAAGTCAGTCTCTCCTTTGTCGCAGAAGAAGAACGGCGAAGGGTAAAGATCTGTAAATAGATGGGAAGAGCGTTGGGACCAGGGTCAGTGGACACACAGGCTGATTCCTACCATGAAGGAGTAGCAGAGGAGACAACATGGGGAGATTAATTATAATCTCACTCAGCTCCTGAGGGGCATGGGGGATATTGCAAGTGCCTCTACAGGTTCAAATTGGACGATTTTCCCTGTGAAAGAGTCCCCGAGGACCCAGAACACATATTCTTCCACTGTCCGAGATTCAGAGACGAGAGAAGAGGCCTAGAGGACACGTTAGGTGAAGCACTACTATCGGAAAATCTGGTAAGGAGAATGCTAAGGTTTTACAGAAAACCTTAAGAATCATAAAGGCAGTGTAGGATCTCATATCGTAAGATGGACCTACAAAGCTAGTTGATTTCTTCCCCCAAACGCGTATTTGAAAAAAATATTTAATCGTGGAGGCTCAACAAAGTACACCACAAGAAGTCACAAAAAGAAAAGAAAATATGATGAATTTTGTTGTGTGTTAATGTGTTCATTTTAAGACTTTAAAAGCCATAATATGCTATGTTAAAAATATAAAATTTCACTGAGCTTACATGAATTCTCACCACTGTATATTCAAATAAGATGGGTTTATTTGAAGTTAGATTACCAATTTGAGTCAAGACGAAGCTATAATGGAATCCCTACGAAATTTTTCCACACCGAACCGGAAATACGTGGTGCAAATATTGATTCCCAGCCTAACCTTAAATGAACTGTTCTCAGAAGCTTCTATTCTAATTAATATTAATTAAGGAAACGAGCTAGCGAGCAAGATTTACTGTCACAACCGCAGAATCACAAGAAGTTTGGAGAACATCAAGAAGAATCAATATTGGTGGCACTCATCAGAGAAAAGTTGGGCAACATATTCGCATCAACAATCGTGGAGTCTTTCTTTAATATTCGTGTGACGCATGACTTCCATATTAACTTCCTCCTGACATAAGATATTATGTCGTAAATAAGTACATACATATGTATCTATGGATATAAATTAGGTCGGCAGAAAAAGATACTGTTTTCTTCTCGATAATGTCTATAACTCTCATAGCTATCTCAAATTCTATCAAACTATTCTGAATTTTATTAAATTTATTGAACTTCCAACTTTTTTATGGTAATTTCTTGAGTTTGGAGGTATTAACACATTTTCGACTGCCTTTCTGAGATTAAGGCAAGTGAACAATGGCTACCAAAAATCAGCAAGCAATTTACACTCATATATGCATAGCTTCAACTCTTACTCTTAATTGATCCATTGATCCATATTTTGGATAATTAATTATCTTTTTCTTTGTAAAAATAATTTTCACCAATTTCATGCCGGATATTAGAAAATAACTTCCATATTAACTTAAAAACACTACCTGATTCGGAAACAGTGGCCTCTGTTTAAACTAAAATAAAAAACAAACAAACAAACATTGAAATTTCAATTTCACTTGTGCAGAATTTCCCATGGTACATGTTTGAAATTTAAATTACGATAATTGATTGGCAGTAATTATTTAACATGATTACGCCTTACAACTGAGTAAATTGCAAGAACACGACAATAACACTTCCAGTAAGCTTTTCTTAAAACACTTCTTCACTATACACACCTTTCCCAAGAACAACTTCTAAGAGAAATTTTGGATTGCAGCCTGGTATCACCCAATATACTACGATAAAAGCACTAGGAAGCGTTGTTACACCAACGAACTAACCAATACGAATGATCAAATATCGATCACGTTGGAGCTGTTAAAGAAGTGGTTGACCGGATCACGGTATCGATTGGAAAAAAAAAATTGAAGAAAATAAATTTCTTACCGACGATGTGGCGGTTAAGTTCAAGAGAAAGAGCAGTAATTGAATGAAGTCAGGTTTAGGGGAAATGGGGAATGGACAAGAGCAAAACTTAACCATCTAAAAATACAAGAATCTTCAAGATACTTTTCATAAACACGAAAAGAAAATGATTTTCAAAATATTTGAACTGTATTAGCGATATCTTTATCATCATTGAATTAAAAAGATACTTTCTTTGGGCTAGAGGCAAATAAATCAAGGAAATTATATCTCGGTTTGGTTCTTTCACAAATTGAAAACAGAAAACTCTGAAAATTACCAAAATCCCACACCAAACTTTTACACCCCGCACTGCTCTATTTCAACTTGTACAGATGTACCTCCGCTGTCGAAGTTTTCGAAGAAGAAATGGAGATTGTTAGTGGGTCATGCGGTCACCTTGAAGCAAGAAACGCTGTGGATATTTTCTTCTTTCTTTTCCCACTCTGGCCATTTCTCGCCAATTCTATATGATGACGTTTTGATGAGAAGTTTTGGTATTTTTGGAAACATAGAAAGGACAATTCGCGATCATCTGAATAACAAATGTATATATAAATATCGATTATTAAATGGTTTATGAAAAAAAGTTGAGAAATTTATCCAAATCAGAAATTTTTATTTCGGGTTACTCGCTTAAGTCTTTCTTTTTTTTGCATTGAGTTGGTTGAAAGCGTGATCGGATGGTAGAATATTGGCGGAAGTTAAACAATGAAAAAAATAATTTCCATGTAATGTGAATTAACATAAATTTGTCAAAGAAAGTAAGGTCTTTGATCTTTAATTCGTTGGTTGGTTCAAAGCATATTTGCTGGATTATGTGCATATTTAACGAAATCTCTTTTATTTGTTTGTATACCTTCACTTGAAAATTATGAGTCACAGTAAAGCTAATTGAAGACGAGTCCCCAAGCATGTCCGGTAAAAAGAATAAAGCTTTTCATAATCATCATCATCAACGGCGCAACAACCGGTATCCGGTCTAGGCCTGCCTTAATAAGGAACTCCAGACATCCCGGTTTTGCGCCGAAGCAAGCTTTTCAAAATAGAAGAAAAAAAACGCGGTGTAATGCTTCATTGACAAAATACACTCAAGTGTGTTTTTTTTTGGTAGGGAGGTGAAATGCGGACTCCGGTCTCGGACAGACTACGGGTTAAAACATCCCCTGCAGCACCTAGCACTCTGGCCCGGAACCGTTAGACCCATTATGCAATCGACACCTATCCCGCCTATCTAGTATAATTTGACGATTTCCTCCCTCTCTTTTCCTCCTTTCTCCCGCGGAACTTCTAAATAGGGACATTCTAAAAATATGATGATAAACTGGCCTGAGGATGTCGAGGAAGGGTGGGAACCTCAGGGGCCGCGCCTCATTCAAAATCTGAGGTAGAAGAGGCAATAATTGGGACTGTGATCCGTCGTGGATCTTCCCCTTTTTGATCGCGGCACTCGGGTCCGGAGACTTACGGCTCCACGCGCGCGGTCGAGCCCTTTTTTTTTCTTTTCTATTTTCCAATTTTAGTTCGCGCTCTGATTATCATTCGATAGACCGTCGCGAAGTCCCCTTTAATGTCTATTTTGGAATCCAGTGCAGACCCACGCATCGGAATAGACACGTTGTTTTGTACAGAGTGCGGCAGCATAACTTCCTTTTTTAAAATGCGCGCCACTCAGTTAGTTGATGTCATAGCGGAGCGCTAGTGGTCTCGTTCAAGAGGGGATACTGAAAAGTTTTGTCCCGACACGGTTCAGTCGCCATCATGCGTTGGAATAGTGAGGAGCGTGCCTTTGCCGTTGAGGTTTACTTTTCAAGCGGATGTTCGGTTATTGCAACACAGCGTGCATTTCGGAATCGCTTTAATTTAGCCCCGTTGGCTCCCGTCCCAGACCGCAAATCAATTGTTACATGGGTCACTACATTCAGACAAACTGCAAGTGCGACAAAAGGAAGAACTGGAGTCCCTCGGCCCGTTAGATCACTTGAGGACATTGAAGCAGTGAGAGCGTCAATATTGCGATCACCACGGCGTTCTGCGCGCAAACACGCATCTGCCCGTGGACTATCCGATCGTTCTGTGAGAAGAATTCTTCGTGATGATCTTCATTTTCATCCCTATAAGATGGCGATAGTGCAGGAACTTTCAGAACGTGACTTTAATTCTCGGATGTCTCTTGATGTGGTTCCCGAGGGTGCTATTGGTTTTTTAGCGATGAAGCCCATTTTCATTTGTGTGGGTCGGTTAACAAACAAAACCTTCGCTACTGGGCTGACACCAACCCTCGAGAATTGCATCAAAAGCCTTTGCATTCACCCAAAGTCACAGTGTGGTGTGCAATTTCCACAGCTGGAATTATTGGTCCCTGGTTTTTTGAGGAAAATGAGGTTACAGTGACAGTGAATTCGGACCGGTATGTAAACATGCTACAGAATTTTTTTTTCCCACGGCTAGAAAATTTGGATTTGGGGGACACTTGATTCCAACAAGATGGTGCAACAGCACACACTTCAAGAGCATCGATGGCTGTTTTGAGGGAACACTTTCCAGAGCGCCTTATCTCAATTAGAGGCGATTTGGAATGGCCAGCACGCTCTCCCGATTTGTCCCCTTGTGATTTTTTTCTATGAGGTTTTTTGAAATCCCCCCCCCTTATGTGAACCGTCCAAGAACCCTACAAGATTTGAAGACCAACATCCAGTAGTAATGAAGCGTGAGGGATCAAAGCGCTCAAAGGACCCTCCTCCCCCCCCCCCCCCCCCACATTCCCAAGCCTGGCTAGCACAGAGGCCTGCAAGAACGTGTCGACCGAATACTTTGATGGAGCTTCAATCTTTGTGGGGGGACCTTCACGGTCAACTTAGCCAATTTGTTTAGATTTCTGGAATAGCTCAGCCCTTTAGGTCGTTATCGGCCACTCAGAATGATCGACCTGATCTTCCTATATCCACTCTAACCATTACAAATGGGAGACAAAAACCCCGTAAATTCAGGGAGTCTCAACTAATCCGGCTTCTCCCCTATCCGTCTTCTTTTTCTCGCCATAAGGCTGCTTTGAATGGGACCACATGTCCTCGCTTTGCAGCATGAGCTCAATTAATGTGCCTGGGGATGCAAAACACCCTTCGATCGAGAGGTGATGGCAACAGAAGAAAAAGGTGTGACAGGCATCATCCATCATATCATTGCAAAAACTTCAATCGGGCGATTGTGAGCAGGTAAAATTGCAAATATCCACGTTGGTTGAGCAACTGGGCTAGATAATAGTCAACCTCACCATGCTTTTGATTAAACCATGGCCGCACGTCACTTATGAGATCCTTTGGTCTATCTACCTCTGAATTCTCTTTCCCAAGACTGCTGCCGTGCGCAGAGAGTACGGGCTCTCTCTTCACAACCGATAGCTTCCTTATTTTCCTTGTCTTTTCTGCGGTATATAAGCCTCCGCTCGGCAGCATGGACAGCAGAATAACTTCCGCTATCACCATTACTGTTAGCTACGGGACGATACGAAAGGTGGACACAACTCCCAGAGCCCCTCGCCTTTATACTTGCGCTAGGCGCTGGCAGTACATTTCTTTACTGAGGGAATCAGCCCATACTTTCGAATCGTAAAGGAGAACGGACTGAACCAAGTTCATCAACAAACGACGCCTGTTGGATAACGAACCTCCGAGATTGAAAATCAGTCGGCAAATCGCATACATCCTAATCGTTGACGGTGTTGTGAATTTGCTCGAATAAGCTCATTTTCGTGTCTATCATGATGCCGAAATATTCCACCCCCGGCTTCGACAAGACCTTTATTTCACCAACCTGAATGGGGAGGACTATGGGAACCCTCTCCTTGGTCAACACAACGACTTTGGTTTTCTCCAGAGTTATTCGCCGCATCACCATTCCTAGTGTGCGCTGAGCTTGCTCTACCTAGGGTGCGGTAAACAGTGCCACAAAATCATCGACTATCCGACTAGATAGGATTCATCAGGCATCTCGAGTAGTAGAAGACTATTGTATGAGGCGTTTCAAAGGTTCGGACGCATATATGAGCCGCTCCCGATGTATGATGCGCTATCCCCCCTCAAGTGCTTTAAGACATCTAATGGACCCTCTGATATTCTGGTAATATCCCTCGGGATACTTCTGTAAATATTTAAGAGGGAGCAAATTATTATTAACACAAAAGATTGTTTCTTGATCTCCAAATATCTGGATTAGCCTCACATTTCTGTCAGTTTTCAAGCTTCCTCTAAGCAATTGTGGCGCTCTATTTTGAGAAATGTGAAAATCTAAGGTTCGAGGGAGTTTGGGTTCAAATTTACCATCCGAATCTGTAGCAGGAAAAAATCGATTAAATACTACATTTCAACTTTGTTTCGAATTCTCAGCACAGTGACGGAACTTCTACTTGCTCATTTGGCTTTTAAAAAGCCCCCATTCGAAAGCGGCACTCATGGCACTCGCTTCTAAAAATGCGCATAAATGTTATGCTCATCAATTTTACAACTCGGCGAATGATTGTCTTCAAGTCACCAAGCGAGTTTTAAACTGTTCCTAGATTCCTAGCCGTCCAACATATGCCTGTTGCTAACTTTTTCCTGAACGGTCTCAAGTTCTTCTTGTCAATCACTTCTCGCCAGTTCACACTTTCCGTCTGCCGATGTATCACTTCTCGAATGCTCACCCTGCTTTCAAAATTCTTCCTCTTATTTCGTACCTTCTCGCATAGCCTCCTCCTTCCATTTTACACTTATTACTTCTCCATGATTTATTGCTTCTAGGCAGTCTCGCTCCTCCTCTTTAGCCACCTCCTGATTGATCACTTTCTGTGATTTTCAAATATTCTGAATGAACTGCAATTTGTCAACTTCTTCCTGCCGTTTTGCAATTTCCGGCACCATCTCATTGGCATTTCCTGGCACCAGCTCATTGGCGTTCTCACGCTCTCTCACTTCCTTCTGTATACTCACTTGCTGATACATGGGCTATTCATCCTGCCGCTCTACGCTTTACCTCCTGTCTTTCCATACCTTTCCTAAGGCCATCCTCCAAACACTCTGGAGGGCTTTCTTTATGCCCTCAATCTGTTCTTTTACTATTTCCGTAATCTTTGCTAGCCTTTCGTTTTGTTGCTTTCTAGATTCCTCCTCCTTTCTATATATAGTTTGTATTAGCACTACTATGTCGTTTTTGTTTACCATGGACGTTCCAGCTGCGTCCTTGCGACTTTCGATAGCCAGTGTAGGCTCACGCTGGAATGCACGTTCCTCGACATTAATATCTCGCGACTCCAAAGCTTCACGAAGTCTCTTCTGCAAGTCTACTTTAATTCCCGTTGTAGGGAGCTCTAAAGCTAACAGCACCCTTTTCAGCTGCTCCATTTTCAAGTCCTTGAATTTAACCATCGTTCGCTGTCACGAATTGTTACGCTTTTTGCTTTAGGTACTCGTCACTAATTGCGTTAGTTACGTAGGCTCGTATCACTGGATTGGGTAGCACTAAATAAAAACCCCCTGAAGTCCATCCGTCTTTAGTAATATAAAAACAATAAACTCAAGTTACAAGAGAAAGAAGAGGTGCTTATGTCAGGCCCATATCGAGGGCACTACTACTACTACTACAGATGAACTAATGGTCTTCAGCCTGCAGATGATTGTCGCTTAGCTGGCCGTCGATTCCAGGGATCCCTCAAGAAGCAAATCCCGACAAGATGGTTGGCCAATAGAAGCCAACAAAAAAGCAAAAAGGCTGGAGTCCTGCTAAAAAGCCAGTAGCAGAAGACCTTCCGCATTCTAAAGAAGATGCCGAAGAATTAAGAGGCCGGTACTGCCTACGAGTGAGATAAAATTGACCTTACTAAGTCCCAGGCTATTTTCGAGGAGTGTGAGAAATCAGTTGAAGCACAATCGATTTCGGGATGAAGTCAAACAAGAAAACAAGAGAAACAGAGTGTAACCGCAGGATACCTTTGTCGATGGTCAAAAGACTATTTCTTGTGGCCGAAGATGACTTAGAGAGAAGGTCCGTCAGAAAATGTTGAAGCAGCATTGGAGTGCTAGCTAGGGTCGGGACTGTGAGGGGGTCCTTTGAGCACTTTGAACACTCGCTCACTCAGTTGCTAATCAGCTGAACCCGGAAGTGGAATCCAATGCTGATCCGTGAAAAAATCCATTTCCTACTCAAGCAATTTGGGAAATAAAAATAAAAGCTGGAATTGTGCAAATGTAAATGAATTCAACAGGGGATGTATCTCCTAATTTGATTCCTCCCAGGTGGCCCGTGAGTACCAAATCGAAACCATACGAACCCTATGCACGACTAGTAGGTGGTCAAGGAGTATGAACCACAGGTGAACAGCCAATGGGAAATGACAGGGGCCGCTGGAAAATGTCCACTACAAAATGTCCGTTCCGCGCAGTTGGACTACGCCCTGGATCGACACCGCCATCGAGCTCTCGATAAACATAAAGACCGTTGATCTGACGGAGATGGATGATCACCGTGTCCAAGCAGACAATAGTGAGGGTAGACGAAATAAATCTGCACTCGAATCGTGCCTAAGCTAACTTGCTGCTCTTTCCCTTTGAATGAAACTTCGAGGTCGCATTAGCATAGGAGCCCTGTATATGAGGAGGTCTCCGAATTGAATATTACAATTTAAACCGCAGAATAAGGGAAACTGCTTGGGACAGACCTAGAGCATGTATTCTTGCCAAAAAGAGCTTGTACGTGTTTTTGTATCCAAACCTAGGTCCCAACAACCTAGCCCCGGTCAAACTGGAGCAGGTGAGAGCAGAGCATATGTAAATTTCTTCCGCTTATATGGCTCACGGTCGATCAGCTACAGGAGATGATCCTAACCTGCTGAATTGGAGCGGCTCGGCAATCAACGGAAGAGGTGACTGCCCATTTAATCTTATTAACATAAATGGTGGTGGTGGTAAATGGTACGCAACAAGGCTAGTACACCAACCTTCAACTGTGGCGGTTGGGAGAGTGTCTTTAATATCAAACTACTAACCGAAAATCGAATTTTTAGGTTGGAGAATTGGGAAATATGTGAATGGAAATCTCTCACAGATCACAATTGCATACCTTTCGGACAAAATTTTCTAGACGTTCTCTACCGTAAGGCGATCGACTAGAGGAAGCTTGGTTAAGTTACCAAAAACAAACTCTTCGCTGCCCAAAACGGTGGCATTTGGAACACAGAGGAACTAGAGTCAAAGGTCGGGCTCTGTAACATGTTTGAAGCCCCTAACCTGCGAAATACCGCAAAAAGAAATTGCAACAGTAATTATATAAAGATATATATAACGCCAAAAAGCTGCCAACGGAAGGACTGCCTTAAGAAATATAAGTCGGCCATCAGTCTAATCTACGTGACTCTGCAACATTCTTCCTCAGAGACATGGAGCCCACCCTTTTTTAATGGGTAATTCTAGAGTTAAAAAGAGTGGGTGTGGTCTGCAAAATGTGGACTTGAAATCCAACCAAAACTAAGAATTAAGAAGGCCGGTATAATCTGCTATGTCTGCAAGAGGACCTTTGCCAGAAAATGTGCAACTGTCTCTTTGACAGTGTTGTGACCGTACGTTTCATTCTCAAGTTATAGCCCGTCAAACATGGAGTCCACCAGTCTTTGGTCGAGGAAGGTTTGTTCCATCCTAAGTACGGTTCTATTGTGTGATAGGACGCGATAAACAAGAAATACAATGGAACCAACGTGTGCATGTCTCATGGAGGCTCTGCCGTCCTGCCCTCAGATGCCTTCAATGCACTCGTGGTCCTCAGTACTAAATGCGGTATAGCGTGCTGCGCTGCTAGGCTTGGTGAGACCGGAAGTTAGACGGCGAAACCAATAACATCCTAGACGATGTGCCTCGGACTGATACCACTTGCATCGAAAAAAACCAAAAAAAATGGGACATTTTCTGCCGTCTCATGTAAATTAACGACACACCCAGCAACTAAACGAAGAAGCCATCTTTGATTTTTGAAACATACTGAAACGAAGTTTATAGGATTTTTGTTAACCAATGGTTCAAAAGAAAAGAAAATTTAAAAATCCCCGTTATTGGCTTAAATTTTCTATTTAAAGTAGGCAAATTGGCTCGGAGGAGGCATCGAGTGAAAAACTTACCGAGGTCCTTCAAGAAGTCGCGGAAGCCATAGAGGCAGAAAGAACTGGATCAACCAGGGAAATGCCCAGTGAAGAGCAGAAGCTGGACGACCTAGACCTAGGACTCCTAGGGCTCGGGGTGGGCAGCGACGCGCAGGAAAGTGCCATGTAGGAGGAGGAGGGTGACACTCCGACAGTGGAGAAGAGCTCCAAATAATAACGGAGCCAATGGCCAGCACTAAGATAGCCCAGATAAACCTCCACCATGCGAGAGCTGCATCTGCAGTGATTGCAAGGGCAAATTCCAAGGAGAACATTGGAATAGTGCTGGCTTAGGAGCCCTGGGTGTACCGGGGGCAGATTCGCGGTTTGCAAGGAGGAGACATCCAGGTAATTTGGGACTCCTCTTGTGAAAAACCAAGAGCTTGCATAATTCTCAAAAGTAATTTAAAATACATATGCCTTTCAGAGTTCTTAACCGGGGACCTTATGGCTATCCAAGTCTCATTGGAAGCCGGGGGGAGCACTCGAGAGGCAGTTGTAGCATCGAGATACTTCCCAGGAGACGAGAGCCGGGCTCCACCGGAACAAGTCGCAAAGCTGACGAAGTATTGCGAGGAGAGGGCGTTACCACTACTTTTCGGCTGCGATGCCAACGTCCACCACGAAGTCTGGAGAAGCAGCGACACTAATCGTAGAGGTGAGAACCTTCTCGAATTTATTCTTAGCAATAAGTTAGAAATATAGAACGTAGGGAACACTCCAACATTTGTGACATCAGGAACGAACTGGAATTAGAAACGGTGGTGGAAAACCTCAACACAATCGTCATTGACGCATATGAGGCCAGCTGTCCGGCTAAGACAGTCAAGTCATCAAGGGATGTACCATGGTGGAACAAGAACCTAGCTAGAATGAGAACAGAGGTACGAAAACTCTTTAACCGGGCAAAACAAACCGGGGACTGGCGGAGGTATAAAAATGCACTGAATGCGTATAGCAACGCGATCAGGGAAGCGAAACGGAACAGCTTTAGAGAATTCTGTGAAGGGATTGAACAGATCACAGAAGCAACCAGGCTGTACAAGGCTGTAGCCAAAGACGGGGGAATATCCTCTGTCTGCTTGAAAAAGGAAGATGGTACATTCACCGAGAATGAGAAGGACAGGGTATATCTGCTTCTTAGAACTCATTTCCTGGGGTCCTACTCCTCGGTGGCAGGCGACAACATTCTGCCCGACTCCGCAACAACGAATAAAAGGAGAAGGAAGGAGAACTGGAAACTAGCAAAAGAGGTATGCTCAGAAGCTAGGCTAAGATGGGCAGTGGGAACTTTTAAACCAATGAAATCTCCCGGAGTAGATGGCATTTTCCCAGCACTAATCCACAGAGGCCTAGGAATTATCTCAGAGTCTCTTCTGAGGGTGGTAAGGGGGAGCATAGCACTGGGTTACATACCAAGGGCATGGAGACGGGCAAAAGTGGTCTTTATTCCAAAAGCGGGTAAAAAGGATCCTTTTCGCCTTAAAACTTTCAGACCAATCTGCCTAACATCGTTCGTACTCAAAACGGTGGAAAAGGTCATAGACAACTATATTAGAACCAACGTTCTAAAGCGTAATCCCCTACATCACTGTCAACATGCTTACCGGGCAGGACGGTCAACTGAAACTGCTCTGTATCAGCTGAAAGAGGTACTACGGGACGCCATAAAAACAACAGAAATTGTACTGTGCGCGTTTTTGGATATCGAAGGAGCATTCGACAACACATCGCACACAGAGCTACAGGATGCCCTGAGCCGCAAAGGAGTGGGAAACACCCTGGCACTCTGGATGGGCAAAATGGTAGAAAGCAGACAAGTAGAGGTACAACCAGGTGCAAATTCTATTATCATGAACACCACTCAAGGCTGTCCACAGGGTGGAGTACTATCGCCGATGACGTGGAGTATGGTAGTGGATGAACTCCTGGACGTATTAACTAATACCGGAATACAAGTCCAGAGCTACACGGACGACATTGTTTTAATCTGGAGGGGCAAATATGAAGATACCCTATGTGATAGAATCCAAACTGGATTAAGGGTTACTAGTGCCTGGTGCAGGAAGGTGGGACTGCGGATCAACCCAACCAAAACCACCATAGTACCATTCACTAGGAGGCGTAACCTGGATCACCTGAAAGCCATAACATTACATGATATGGAGGTGAAACGAGAAACAGAGGTCAAATATTTGGGAATCACGCTAGACCAAAAATTACTCTGGAAGACACATGACGGAAACACTTGTCGGAAAGCCACGAGGGCTCTGATGACTTGCAGATCCATAGCAGGAAAAATATGGGCTTGCAGCCCGAAGATACTACTTTGGATATATACTGCAATAGTAAGGCCAATGATTACCTATGGAGCGGTAATCTGGGCAGAAAGAACCCAACTCAGCACACAAGCCAGGGAATTACATAAGCTCCAAAGGCTGGCTTGCGTGTGTATCAGTGGGGCAATGAGGACATGCCCAACGGCATCCCTGGATTAACCCCTCCTTCTGGGATTAACCCCTCTCCATCTGCACATACAGATGCAGACAAGGAGATCAGTATTCAGGATGGCCGGTAATATGAGTGAGGCGGGGAGCTCCCTAAATCGAAGGAAGATTGATATCCTTTCTAGGCGGTATACCGAATTACTGATACCGAGGGACAACATGACAACGAGGTTTCACTTCGATAAGAAGTTTGAAACACGTTGGAGTAACAAGGCAAACTTGGAGAGCGTGGCTGCGACATACGGCTTAAACCAGCAACTGATTACTTGGTACACTGACGGATCCCTCACAGCAGAGGGAGCGGGTGCCGGTGTCATTGGTCCAAGGAAAATGTACTTTGAGCCAATGGGCAGGTACACTAGCATATTCCAGGCGGAAATTTACGCCATAGACAAATGTGCCTCCTTTAATCTACAAAGGAACTATAGGGGGCAGAACATCGCTATTCTCACCGATAGCCAAGCAGCGATCAAGGCACTTAGGTCCAACCAGGTGAACTCTAAACAGGTATGGGAATGCCTTGAGAGACTGAATACACTCGGCTCGTCCAACAAGGTCTGGATACTTTGGGTTCCAGGCATGCTGGGTTAGAATGCAATGAGGCAGTGGATGAACTAGCCAAGAAGGGAGCAGGGATGCCTTTACACGGGCCAGAACCCTTCTGAGCGATTTAAATACCTCGGGTCAACGCTATCAGCCAATGGAGAGCTGCGTTATGAAATTGCTTCACGCATTAACGCAACCTGGATGAAGTGGCGTTCCACAACTGGTGTCCTTTGTGATCGACGTATCAACGAACGTCTCAAATCTAAAATTTACCGCAATGTCGTCCGTCCAGTCGCTCTCTATGGTTCTGAGTGTTGGCCGACCATAAAAGACAATGAATGGCGTCTCGCGGTAATGGAGACGAAGATCCTACGTTGGACTAGTAGCGTCACACGTTTAGATCACATCCGAAATGAGGATATCCGCGATCGTTATGGGGTTGCACCGATCGTGGAAAAGTTGCGAGAGACGCGTCTTCGATGGCATGGTCACGCAATTCGTGCAAACGAGAATTCACTTGCAAAAATTGGTCTGAACATCGAAGTCGATGGTAAACGACCAAAAGGCAGACCTAAGCAACGGTGGCTTGATACGCTGGGTGGGGATTTGAAAGCCTCGAGATTGCACCTAGATCAGGCATTCGATAGAACCAAATGGCGAAGCCGATCACGACGAGCCAACCCCGCTTGTGAACGGGACAAAGGCTGAAGAAAAAGAAGAATCTAGGAAACGAAAAGAAACGGTTGAGGGAACTATATTGGGCGGGCCTACCAGCGACTTTCCCTTAAGAGAATAATAATAAGCAAATTGGCCTCCTTCCTCTGTAGAGAAAAGTTACAAAAACTTATTCGTAAGCTCTCAGTGGAGGGAGAAAGGATGAAAGTGATGAAGACAGTAGTTCCCCAAATACAGTATTTGTACAACACAAAATAAAGAAAATTAACCAAGAACGGAAATTCCCCAATTTTTTTTTTTTTCTATTAAAGCCAGCTATTTCTGCAGCTGAAACAAAAAAATCACAAAGTGTACAACCAGGACAACCGCAAACTGAGGCTTTCTTACTGAAAACTTTCAGAAATCGCAGAAATCCGCAAACAAAACTCTCCCTATTGCCCGCATGAAGCTGTTAGGCAAAATTCTTTCGATAGCATGCAATCCGGAGAAAAATATAATCTATGAAATAGGATAATTGCCACAGTGGATTTTAGTATAGGAAAAATGTTAGGATTCCAGGGTTTTTGAAAATAAATTAAAATTGATGTTTAAATGATGATAATTTATAGATATGGAGTCGGGAGGGGATACAGACAATTGGGCATGTGAGAATGATTAAAAAAACTTTGTTATAGAATAAAAACGGAAAACGTTGCATGAATTAAATTTCTCCTGCGGTTTGAAAAAGATAATAAAGGAACATTCACTTGGTACACGGAGCTGTCAATAGTACATGCCACCCATCAAAGGAAAGAGACAACTTCCACACTAAAGCCAAACAGTCAATTCAAATTATTCAAATCAATGCATGGTTCCTCTTATCTGCATGCAATTGTCAGTTTTGTTATTGGTTATTCATGTCGTAATGAATTTTATTTTATTTCTTATGTCACTTAATCATTTTTTGAATATAATATGCATTAAACAAGAAACGTCAATTGATCATTTCCCTTTTTTGGTAAACTTCTCGAACCTGATTCTAATTTTATAATTTTTTGGTATAATAATAATGTGTCCATGATTTTAAGGTGTCAATTCGACGAAATATTTTGGAAATAGAAAACTTGACAGCCGTGCATACCTGTGCCGGTGTCATTTTTACTGGAGACGAAATTTTGACAACTGCAAGTTGTCTACATGACGTCCAGTAGGTTTAAGTCCTTATTTGCCTGAATTTCAGCACTTGTTCGTCAATAATGTCTACTATTTTTAGAGGAAATGCTTTGCTGCGCCCTTACTCATTTACAATTACTGCTGGTGTGTCAGACCTCAAAGAAGTAACCAACTTTGAACGATTTTCAGCCTTGGTGAAAATTCATCCCCGTTTTTCGTTAGGCAGTTTGGAATATGATATTGCGGTTATCCGGTTGGATAAACACCTGCCAATTAATAACAAAACTATTGCGATGGCTAATCTGGAAACATCTGAAATTCAGGAAGGCAAACCATGTACTATTGCAGGATGGGGTGCAACTGCTATGGTATAAGTCTTATTTATTGATAATACTTTGATGATATTTTGATTTTGATGGTTGAACTTAGAAACCATTTATCAACCTTCCGGGAAAGCTCTACACGAATAAAGTACATATTAACAAGGATTGTGCAGGCTTCCTATTCTTTGAATATAATATCAGGATAAAGGATACTCAGATATGTGCTGGTAAGTTCCTAGAAATGTTTAACAAAACAGCAATCGAACGTCAGTCTTCTTTTTAATTGAGTACTTTTCCATTCATATAAAATGGAAGTCCTTCAGGGTTGTTTTGTTATTTACATTCATACCAACCTAGATACTCTAAATTTAAAGCTTTTCTATCGAAATTGTTCTTCACATTTACAAATATTGAGCTTTACCTTCTAAATGATTGCCAAATGTTCTATTCTATTAGTCAATTCGCTGGAAATTATTCATCTTAATGTGAATTTTTAATGAATTTCAAAAGGTGATCTGAGTATTGATTTACGTCAAAATCAGATTCTTGAAATCAACGTGAAGAATATTTAGCAATTTATTTTCAAGGCACATGGAAATCTGAAAAAGTTGCAGGCATGCAACTGCTCTAGTAGTTTCGGCAATAGTTGGTATTCTGAAGAGTATTTCGTGTTTGGTTAGTTTACGAAAATGGTCCTGGTCATATATGTACGCCCATTTTTTCCAAAAAAAGGCAGATTGGTGTTAGATCTTTACAATCGAGTACAGAATCGTTTTTTATTTATCTTTTCCTTTTGTTATAGATATAAGTTATAACTAAATTGGTAAGGAAGGACCAAACTCCTCGGTTGTTCCTTTGCCGTAAGAAAATTAGTTTTATTTACAAGCAGGCACATGTTTATCACACAATATGTGTCCTTCACCGAACGCAATCCAAACATTACCAAACACTACAACATCACCGAACATTAAAACATCACCTAACATTACCCCATTCTAACAATAACATCGTTACATTACCAAAGTAATAGTGATATTACTTCTGTGATAGGTAATGGTCACATTATAAGGCATCATCAAACATAACCGCTCTTCGTAGTACGAGTGGCAGCGCAAGTTGTCGAATGCCAAGCCGATACGAACGCCGACTATCGGTTGCGAATCTATTGCTGTCTTAATGGCCTGTTCTTTTATAGGCTTTGGACTGGCTTCGGGCTATAATATGACTTCATATTGATGTGAATATGCGGATGCAAATTATTTTCTTTAAGTAATTGGTTTCTAATATTGTCGCTCAATGACGATGACATTTTAAATTATTCCATGCAAAGATAACTTCTAAGTGAAGTAATGCTCGTTCGCAGAAATCATGATTCTCTGTTCTTCGCATGCGAAAGGATTGTGGCATTTAACACCTTATATAGGACCTGTCTTTTTTTTCTGGTGCATAAAAGGGTTCGTTCATTTATTCTTCATTGATCCCAATTTGGCGCTGCCGTACATGCTATAAATATATTGTAATAAATATGGGGCAAAACTCCCTAATGATGAGGCATATTTTATGATATTTATAATATAACATCATACCCTGTGAGTTGGGGCTCAAGGGCTTTGCGTTAGAGGCAACTATAAAAGACACAAATTTGTTGGCGAGCAACCTTCAAATTTTGAAATTTTGCGGTTGCGAAACGTCAACAATGTCTCGGGTAGAGATTGATCTCACATCGAAGCCGTTTGGCTATCGAAAACGGACTACGCATTCAAATGGAATACCATAAAGCTGTTGGGCTTGGCGGTCTCCCCACCCCCCTTGGAAACGCGAGACTTTTCCTAGATAGTGGAAGAAGGGGATGATCATTAAGATTCCATGCTATATATGGAGGCATCTGCCATGTAAGTTGTGGCTTAAGAATACAATCAAAGCTTTCCCTGTTAGCCGTAAGAGGCGACTAAAAGGCATAAAAATTAGTGAGCTAGCAACCTGCAAATTTTGAAACTCTACTGCTACCAAAACGTTAACAACGCCTCGGATAGGGATTCACCTTACGACAACGACCATTGGCTGTCGAAAACGGACTATGATTGGTTTCTGGAATGTGTGCACATTCCTCGACAACAATAGCGGAGGTGGAGGAGAAGGAAGGAGGAGAGGGAAGGAGGAGGTCCTCAGAATTCTCGCTTGCTCCAACTTCAATGGGAATCCCAGCGATATAAACTGGACATTTTGGACCTAAGTAATGTAAGATGGTGGTACTCTGGAAAGTTCTCCTCTTCCTCGTGCCAAACTAATAGAAATGTGCTTTTGTATTCTGCAAAGCCAAGTGGTAGTAGACGCAAATCCGGTATCGGATTGCTATTGACGGGTACCGCAAGGCACGCTCTCTTGACCTGGGACTTGGTTTCTAACAGGCTTCTAACTGCAAAATTTCGCTCCAGGTTAAAGAGCATCACAATTGTACAATGCTACGCACCCACGGAGACTTTCAATGTAGTGGAGAACAATCTTTTCTATGAGCAATTAAATGTCGTTCAAGGGAAGCTTCCTAAAGGAGACATTGTGATCGTGATGGGTGATTTGAGTGCCAAGGTGGAATTTGACAACAACTTGCTTCGACATGTAATGGGGAAATACAGTCTTGGCGATCATAACAATAATGGTGGGAGGTCTGCAATTTCCACTGACTCGTCATTGGTGGCACATTGTTTGAGAACAGAGCCTGCTATAAAGTCAGTTGGGTTTCAACTGAACGACGGAGTACGAGCAATCAGATCGACAACTTTGTGATCAACAATTGATTTAGGAATTGTCTTCTGGATGTGCGTGTTGTGCGCGCCATTTCTAGCAGGGTTAGGGAGCTGTGACCCCCTAAATTCAACATGGACCGCTTGTATGACCCAGCTGTCGCGGGACAGCGGGAAAGTTATCTTACTGATTTAACTGCAGATCTACTGAGTAACTCATCTGAAAATATCGAAGAGCATTAGGTCACCATAAAAAATGCTCTTTTCTCAGGTGCTCAGGTGCTCCTTGACCGTTTTACATCCGGTGAAGTTCTTTAGTGGATGGAATGGATGGTCACCGTTACATGCGAAGACGGATTGTTCCTCCAAGCAGAAAAAAAATAATTTCAGCCATCAATGGACTCAAACGGAATAAATTCGCTGGGCTTGATGGTCTCCCAGCAGAGTTACTTGCTGATCTGCTGCTTCCACTCGTAAGGAAACTTTGGTAATCCTAGACCTTTCTCAGAGTGTATAAAAGAGGGATGATCGTTAAGATTCTCTTTTTGAGTGTGACGATTGGAGGGGTATCTGCGTGCCGTCGCAAAGATAATAACTTTTCCAGAGCCCCGACCTTTAACTCCAATTCGTCTCTCGTGCCAATCTCACCAATTTGCGCACCGGAGAGTTTGTTCTTAATTACTTGACCAGTCAATCCTCTTCGAGTCTCTGAAGGGTTTGGAGACCTTTTTGGCGAGATCTAGACTGA
This sequence comes from Hermetia illucens, assembly GCF_905115235.1. Taxonomy (NCBI): domain Eukaryota; kingdom Metazoa; phylum Arthropoda; class Insecta; order Diptera; family Stratiomyidae; genus Hermetia; species Hermetia illucens. The sequence goes on from NC_051852.1 coordinate 12,166,756, forward strand.
AAAGTATCCAACTGTGATCTGAGAAGGATCTCTGGTTAGACACTCTCCAGTTCTCCACCATTAAAATCCGAATGTAGGTTAGTAGGGTAATATCAAAGACTTCTTCCCAACCGTCATAGTTCTCCGAGCTGTTGCTACGGTGGTCGTCAAATGTTGTAGTTCCTTTGGCGGAGCTGTTCGGTTGTGAACCATGTAAGCTGAGAAAATATACACGTACTCTGTCACCGCATGCTCCAGTTTGACGACGATTAGGTCTCTAGAACTCAGGTCCGGACACAGAAAAGCGTGAAGACTCTTCTTCATGAGGATACATGCTTTAGGTCTGTCCTGATCAGCATCTCAAGTGATGTGGAATAAATTAAAATCTTTGTTTTAGAGACCTTTGATGGTTCAGTTGATTCCGGTCTCCTTGGTAACAACCCAGTCGTCCATGGGAATCCTGGGGTTTTGATGGCGCAGGAATTGGACGAGGTTGCCCTTATCCATCCGGATCTTCGGCAACCAGAAGCGAGTAACCGGTCTCATGGGAAACTTGTCGTAATAGATTATTGCGGGGTTTCGACGTCGCTGAAGGATTTCGCAGTTCATGGTTCGTTGGCTGGCTGTTGCAGCGTACTTTTCTCTAAATGTTGCTTAGCGTCCGAGCTTTTGCCCACTGTGCTTCGCTTGTGATCTTGTTCGACCTCGTCTTGAGATGGATTGCATTTGAGAACGGTGGGCTTTGCCTTTTGCTCATCCGCTAGGCATTTGCTATTATTCCTCAACAATCGCCTGGTATTTAGCGAGTTCTTTTTCAACCCGCTTGTCAGACGTCCCGACGTACCGATCTCCTTATTCTTACCATTTTTGAGAATATGCATAGCCTTTTGATACTGGTTGTTAAGCAGGACACCGGTGGACCTTCGCTTTTTACCCAGCTTCCGGCGACCGACATTCTTGTCGGTCTTTACTTGAGGGATCCCCCGACGTCGAAGGTTTCGTGTTTGAAGTACTATGTCTGGTACTCACTACACCCAGCTTGACGGCAGTTTATTTCAGGCTGGAAACCACTAGTTTATCTGCCGCGTCGCCCCGGTAGGTCCGTGCGATTGGTTTTACCATACCGCACCGCACACACCCTACGTGATCCACTTGCCCTTAACACATGACCAGCAGACAAGCGGATTATCGTCAGTTGAATGAGCCTACTCCCAGCCCGGCCGTACATATTCCTGGCCCGTGCAAAGACGATTTTCAGCGGCCACCGCAAGGAGGTCGTGTGGGGACTTATCTGATTCTGCAACTATAACCTAAAGTATAATAAATACCTTCTACCATAACTTTTTTTATAATTGAAGCGATTCGCATGAAACTTTCCAATATAGTATCAGTTATACGTTATACGTTACCTTAGTTTCAAGTTAAACGCTGTCATTCGGACGTGATGACTTGACATTTAGTATTATTTAATCTTGTCTTATTTTCAGGATCAAATGACCCAAATGAAGACACATGCTTTCAAGACACCGGCTCACCATTAATATGTGACAATCGTATAGTCGGACTTGCAAATGTTTATAATGAATGCAAAGTGGGCAAAACAAAAGGAACTGCATACACGAAAGTATCTAAATACACTGACTTTATATTCGGAATTCGAGGTAGTATTTCCGCGTCTGTAAAGCCAATCTTGTGGACATTCATAATCATAAAAATATCTGTGTAACTGCTTTGAATTCTTTTCTTTGCATTTTACCTTTCCGATTGATATGGTATATCCTATGGTATTTTGGAAAAGTGCATAGGTCCTCAACATATTGTAATGCTTGTAATGGCGCTGGTTTGCGTGCATTAAGGATGGAGCTCGACTATACACACTATAACATTCTCCGTGAAAATAGTTGAAAATGAACATGATGCAGCGCCTGATAAGCACAAGCACTTTCAATATAGTCATGGAAAGCAGGTTCATTTTCTAAGAACCACACTGGGGTTCTTCACTTTGTCCTCATTAACTCAACAATTATCCCATTATCCCTCTTTAGAGAGAGAGGGATACTCTTTATTTCACAATTTTTATGCCGGCTTTCATTTATATACAATACAACAACTGGTCCCTTTGCCTTAAACTTCATAGTCCAATTTTAATTAAACAACTTCAAATTTTATTTTGTCATAAATTTGCAATGATATAAACCAGAATTGGCCAACCTTTCGTTGACCCTAAAAAACTTGCTCATATTGCTTATTGGGTGCAGGCCGGCGATTGATCGTGGCTGAAGGGAAAGACCTACATGACACTGAGCTTGGCATGCATTTTTAAGTTCAAGCCCATGGACCCCGAACGAAAATTAACCGGCCCGACCAGGCTGATCGATTGACAGCGGAACGCTTGGACTGGCAGTCGATTCGAAGACATGGTGCGGACACAATTATTTCAGAGTTCAGTGACATTTTTTATTGAGCTGGAGTCAAAAATAAGTGGTAGTGAAGTAATTTGCTGCATAAAAAAGTGGAACTCAGTAGTCAGGGAAATTTACTCTCCCTCCAAGTGTTGTAATTCCAATGCAATTCTGACGGGCACACCCCTGCGTATACGAAGATGTGAATTAGTAGGAGTTTCGGACGGGTAAGAAACTAGGGTGCACACGAATAAGTGGAAGGAATGGGCAATAATCGAACATTTTTAACAGGTAACCTTAATTTGACGCTTTGCATGAGATTTTGATGAGATGTTTTGTGATGCGACTGCCGCGATTGACCGATGGATAGAATGCGTTTTTTTGTCATCGTCAAAAATTTATTGAATCGGTCAAAATTTCGATTCAATCGAGGAGCCAATGCGTAAATGCGTATGTGATCATATTTAACGGTGAAGTGTAGGGCGCAAGAAGGAGAAAAAGAGGGGCACCCAACCAAATCTCCAAATCTCCAAATCTCTTCCCAGTAACCTTCTAAAACAGCCCCTCGGACACCACCTTATTGTGATGAGAGAGCCTGTGGTACTTTATTACTACACTAAGGGTGTCCAAAAACACATGAAGATGGAAACAAAGGATTGTAACTCTTCAAGTGGTAAGAATTTCCAATCCACTGGCGACTTTGAGAAATCAGGTCGTGGCCGAGGCACAGATTTTGAAGGCCTCACCAAATTTATGTACCCCAACGGAGAAATTTGTGGAACACACCCGGTGTCTACAACGCAACTCTCTTAATGAGAGGAACTGGAAACCTGACTACGACCGGCCTGTCGATGACACTGTTGTCTAACTCTTCCAAAATACGGGAGAGGAAGGCTCGGCGGAAGGGGCAAGGACTACAGGCTTGCCTGTAAGAATCTTCTCCTCCGCCTGTACCAGGAAAAATGGAAGAAAGAGAAGCTGGTGATGTGGACGCAATTGGTCTAACGCCGGTATGTAGAAACAGATCCATGCAGCCCGGACACCGTGAATATGGGAGGGCTCCCAGCCGGCGACAATGGAAGGCAATGCTAAAGAAGGGGTTAGGAATGAGGACATTGACGTAACTATACCACTAAGTATGACGATATCCAGAGAAATCGGACGCTAGAAAGCGAAACTTTTGGCGGAAGGTGAAGACAAGCTGGTAACCCCGGTGAGATCCACACTGAACGCAGCAGATTTTTTAGTTGGTTAGTTAGTAGCTTCAGATTAGTCTGCACTTATGACTGCAAACATAAGAGTTAGTTAAATTAACCTGCAGCATGCCAAAGCTTTTTCCTATCTACTGTAGCAAGGCTGGCAAGGTTACAGGACTTTCCTTATATATTTCTGGTTCAAAAGCCATGGGTCTGTTTTAACAGAACAGAATGGTATTGGGTCAGTCAAGGGAACTAGGGTCGATCTTCTTCGATGAAATATCCTTGAGACCGAGAGACAACCATGCTGAGAAAATTCTTTTCCCAGGACCTTGTTGTAGTCGACTTATAATACCAAGTTAATGGTAAGAGGAGAAACGTCATAGTTACCACTGCTTACTTACCCGATGATTCCTTGTGTCCTCCGCCGACCCAAAGACTAAGGGATCTGGCAGTGTATGCAGAATCAAGTGGCCCTGTACTCTTAATAGATTGTGCAAATGCAATCCTAGAGGAGAGAATCTGTTTGCATCTTTCATTTCAGCTACATTCGTTAGGTCAAGAAGAAGTGAAGTAATTGAGCTAACAATCCGCATTTCAAAGTTGTTAGAGTTGATTAGAGACTGGCGAGTGCTAGATGAAGTCTCACTCTCAGATCACCGGTACTTTGAATTTAGTCTGACTATTGCTGGACTGGAAGTGGAGACTTCCAGGCTGTACAGAGTCCTTAGTAAGGATAAGTCGGCCAAGTTGAACTCTCTTAGAAAACCGGATGGTACTTTCGTGAACTCCAGAGTTGAGTCTATACAGACTCTCTTGGAAGTATCTTGGAAATACACTACCCTGGAGAACAGGTGTCTGAAGTGAGAGGAAGAGAATTGGCGGTTCCTGTAAACCTTTCAACACGAAGGTGTTGCAAGGGGGGGGGGGCCATTGTGAAAGCGGTTGTTACCAATGAAAAGGCGAGAGCTGCTATACCATTTGAACACTTCAAAGCAGGTATAGAGCACTTAGAGCAACTTCTAGGAAATGATTTTCGAGGATGTCTTGCTCTGGGCTGCGGGCCTGGGAATGATGACTATTCGAATCCAAAGAACTTCAGGAAAATCAGCTCAACATCATTTTCGCTGAAATGTTTTCAGAGACTGGTTAAGCGTCACATTCTCGAAAAGCCGGTAAGGTTGCCCCCACTAAATGAAAACCAACATGCTTACCAACGAGGAGAGTCCTGTGAGTCTGCTCTTCATTCTTTGTTTTCAAAGATAGAGGACGCAATTCTGAAAGACGAGTACGCGATGGAGGTGTTCGTGGAAACCGGATGGTACTTGAGAAGCAATGGACGTAAGGGGCACAAAGGGTTGGAAAAGTCATTGGAAGCATTAAATCCAGTTTTCGCAATGTTTTCTGATTGGTAGAAGATATGATGCTATCTTGAAACGAAAAGAAAACTGGGGCGAACTAAAGGAATGCGTGTCAGGATATTCGGATATCTCCTAAACCGATGGCTCAAAAACAGGATAGGGTCCTTGAGCAGGAGTGTACCTCTCGATTAAAAGCGAGAAGTGGACTTTTCCCGGTCTTTCAGTCTGAAGTGTATGCGATACTAAGGGCGCCAACCTGAATGATTGACGAGTGGTTGAAAGGTAGGCGGAGGTTATTTTTCCTTGTTTCATTTTCGATGAAACCAGAAACATCCATAACGCAACTAGTATTCGAACCGCGGGTACAAAATGTAAAAGCTAACCCCTAATAACTAGACTATTGTACCCTCCAAGTCATCTATAGTTTTAGAAGTTCGGCATAATCCTCCTCGTTTAAAGTCCTAAATACCGCCATCATAGTGGATCAACGACTTTGCCTCCGCACCCCTGTTTAAGTGCTCTTAGAAATTTATTTAAAAATTTCACTAGTTTGGCCGATTCAAATCAATTATTTTTAGATTAACCACTATAGCAGCAACTTAAACCCTTATCTCGGAGATATCTATCTAAATATTCCTTTGTTCGAATTATCCTGAAACCACAAATTGCTATTCTTTAGTTATTCAGTCTCATTTCAAGTTTGATTAAATAAGGGTACCTTCATAAATTACTCGTATCCTTCTCAATTGAGAGATTTCCAGAAATTCCCAGACATCTTTGTCCTCTTTGCAAATGTTTATATTATCGAAATTAATTCTTAGAAGCAATAATTCACAGTCCTCTTGTTTACAACCTTCGGGAGCATCTTTATAATTTACATGCATGGAACACGTGTGTATGTACTCTTCTGAAACTTTCTTAAGATTTTCCTATATTCATATGTGGGCAAAGTAAATTTACGAGTTTTCCCTTTGTTTACTGTTCAAACTATTATATTCTGTACACATACATATATGTGACTAGACAATGTTTAAGGAGGTATCCTAGGAAATTTCAATAAGGGTAACAATGGGTAGTGGAATGAGGAAAATATTGATAATGTAGTTTGCAACTTTGAAGATGTTGTTCTGTAATTTCCCTTCATTATGAAGGAGATTGGGTAGAGCCCGGGAAATTTATAGTTCTACTTCTAAAATTAGGATGTGGAAGAGGTAATCATCTATGTTGTGATTTCTGAATCGAAACTGGTATAACAAAAAGCAAAATAATTCTTCTTCATTAAAATCTATTAGTATCTTTCGAAGAGGCTGCCTTTTAGTAAGTTGAATCAGTTAAATAATTTTATAAAATGCAGAGAAGAAGGAATCATCGGTTTTGTTTTGCTGCAAAGGTGGAAAACAGACTTCCGAAATGCGGTCTTTCTCAGCGATTACTATTATTCCAATAAAATTTGCTAACTGATCAAGTCTTGATTTCCACCAAGTAATGTGCATAAAGTGTGCATAATATTATAAAGGTCATCTGCAACATTTCATTCACCTCCCCCAGTGGCAATCTGACAAGCTGAAACCTAGGAGTTTCAGCGAGAGAACCCCCGGCGAGACTAGCCAGCCGCCGTTAAGCGGCGGACGTTAAATCAAATGTGGCGCTCTCTCTTCCTTCTAGTGTGTCAGCATCTTGGAAAAAAGGGTTCCGTTCTTCCGAAGGAGATCGCCATCGGCTTGCCACCGACATTCAGACTGAACGAGGGTCCTTACCGTCGGGGGCTTTATAGGGGCCCTCGTATGGTGGCTGCAGCGGCATGGCTACAAACTTCAAGTTCCCCAAGGGTGTGAACCGCCGGCTGCGTGTGACAACAGCAATTCGGTCTCTCCAAGGCCATCTTTCTTATCGAGGACCAGGTCGCCAGAGAGTAGGTGGTTTTCCCCGTATACCAGCTCGGCAGAACTGACTGGAGAGTAGATCCAAGTTGCATACCGTGGTCTGTGATAAAGACGGCGGAAACACCAAAGCGCGGAATCCACTCTCGATAGAGGGCTTCAGCACATGACTATGCCACCGACGTGGTAGTGGCCGCCACGTAGTTGAATTCTGCAGAGGACGTCCCATATCAGCGCCGACTGGAAGACGCGAAAATTCCGTTGGTTCTTTTATGCCCCCGATGTTTAGTGATGAAACCATTGATCAGTCCGTTGAGCTCCCAGCTTCTAATAAGCGGAAGCTGACTTCGACGACGTCACCGCAGGGAGCCAGAGCCGCTGACAAGCATCATCCGCACGCTCAGGAACCCCAACCTCAAACACGCTGTCAAGGCAAGCCGCCGCAGGTAAAATGTTTTTTTAAGTTGTAAAATTTTGACATATTCCTTCCGTGTCCTGAACTTCTAGTTAAAGCATAAATAAATGCAGAACCGCCGCGAGGGACGGCGACAATATTCTTTTTAAAACTCGTCGATGGAGTTCTACTCTCGTGGCGAATTTTTTATTTTTGGTTTGCGCGTCAAGCGTCCGCTCCGGGGTACATCGGTGAAGTTTCGCGCATTTCTGGATGCGGTCTGCCGTAGTCAAAGTAGGGCCTTAAGGAATCCGGTACAGTCGCGTCATCGACAAAAACTCGCGTTGTTAACTTGTTATGTCGGTTGACAATAAAGACGCGGCAGGCCCATCGCACGCTCAGGTGACCGCCATCGCTGTGCGCGTCCTTCCCTTTTGGCGACGGAATCCGGAGCTGTGGTGCGTCCATCTAGAGGCGCAATTCCAGATGTTCGGGATGACGCATCAAAATTTAATTACGCCATTGAGGACTTGGATGAGGAGTCCTTCCTCATGATGGCCGACATCGTAAAATCGGCCTCCTACACGGTATTGTAGACAAAGTTGGTGAAGCGCCTGTCGGTAAGTGAGTCAGCTAAGCTGAATCACTTGCTGGCAGGTTTGACGTTGGGCGATCAAACTCCCAACCAATTGATTCGCGAAATGAGGCAATTGGGTGGGAGCAAAATCGACGACGATTTGTTAAAGTCGCTCTGTCTGCGACGACTTCCGGAAAGCACCCAGGCGGTCCTCGCGTGCGTCTCCGGTTCTTTGAAGGCGCTGGCAGCTGCGGCCGATAAGGTCCATGAGGTGCTCGCGCGTCCAACTATAGCGGCTGTTCAGCAGCCTTCTGACGAATTTGGCGAGCTGAAGCGCGCTGAAGCATGCCTGCGATAAGGGCGACGCTAGACGCTCAGCGTTCGGGCGCCAAGTCGCGAGCGCGCTCGCGGTCTTCTGCTCGAAAAGGGCGATCGGGTAGCAGGTCGTCAGGACAACCTACGGATCCAAGCATTTGTTGGTACCATCGCAGATTCGGCGAAAAAGCCACCACCTCAAAAAACTAGGTCCGCGGGGGGTCCTGGCAACGGCCACTCAGAACGCAGCGCCACGTCGCCTAGCAATTTATGACCCTCTCAGCAGGCGCAGTTATCTTGTAGATGCTGGTTCGAAGGTTCCGGTTCCTCCCGTACCCCGGCACCATCGGGTATTTCCTCAAGCTTTGAAACTTGTGGCGGCAAAATCCTCGCGCATAAACACCCACGGATACAGGCAAGTGGACGTGAGTCTTGGCTTGCGTAAAATGTTCCCGTGGAGATTCATCCTGGCGGATGTCAGCTTCTCCATTTTAGGCGCAGACTTCTTGTGTAACTATGGATTGCTGGTGGACTTGCAGAACCGGTCCTTTATATACTCCACAACCAACCTTAATTCGTCATGTCAAATCTCATCTCTCCCTAACAACTATCTTTCCGTAATTTTGGAGGAAATTACTGACTCTCATGTTCGGGCACTTCTCTACAAATTCAGCCAGATTACTACCGAATGTACACAATGTGCAGCACCACATTAACACTACTGGTTCCCCTATCTTCTCGAAGGTGCGTTCCCTACCATCCCAGAAGCTGGCTATTGCACGGATAGAGTTCGAACAACTTATGCAACAGGGTATCTGCAGACCTTTGGATAGTTGTTGGTATTCCCCACTCCATATGGCCCCTAAGATAAACAGCGAATGGCGCCCCTGTGGGGATTATAGAAGGCTAAACGCGCAGACTGTTCCAGACCGATATCCTATTCCACTCATCCACGACTTTGGACATCATCTCGCAAACTGCCGCATCTTTTCGAATCTTTTCGCATTCCAAAGACGGCAATATGCGCACTCTTTGGACTCTTCGAGTTCACACGGTTGACTTTCGGGTTGTGCAATGCGGCGTAAACCTTTCAAAGGTTCATTTACTCGATCCTGCGAAAGCCCGACTTCTGTTTCGTATCTTTGGATGATGTTTTGGTCGCTTGTTTCTCAGAGTCTGAACACTTAGCTCATCTTGAGTACATTTTTCAATGTCTCTTTCAGGCCGGTTTAGTCCTGAAGGTTGATAAATGCTAGTTTCTCCAAACACAGGTGAGATTCCTCGGCCACTTCATTTCCCCTGACGGAATACAGCCCGATCCAAACAAGGTGCCAGCAATTACAAGCTTTCCGCGTCCGAAAACTGTGAAGGATTTGCGAAGGTTCTTGGTCATGTTAAACTTCCATCGTCGTTTCCTGCCGCGTACTTGTCTGGTCCTAAAACAAAAGACACACGAGAGATTGTGTGGTCTGAAGAGGCTGTCCGCGCGTTTGATAAATCCTGACAACAATTGGCTGATGCTACACTCTTGGCATTTTCTCTACAAGATGCACCTCTAGCCGTTTTTGTTGATGCCTCTGACATCGTATTAGGTGCTGCTTTTCACCAAAAGGTGAATCAAGTCTGGCAGCAGTTTTCACGGACCATAAGCCTCTCACATATGCTTTGAAACAGAACCCCGACAAAGCGTCCCCTCGTCAGCTTCGACACCTGACCTTTATAAGTCAGCGCACGTCTGACATACAGCACGTGTCCAGCAAGGATAACATAGTTGCTGACGCTTTGTCACGTGTCTCCGAGGCTAACATCCCCGCCTCACTCGACTTCTCCGCTATTGCCAAGGTGCAGGTAGATGACGCAGTACTTCAGAGCCTCAAATCCAACCCCAAATATAAATTTCGGGAGTTGCCTATCTTCGGCTCGAACCTCTCTCTCTGCTGCGAATACTCGGAAAAGGAACCCCGGCCATACATTCCGGCCACGTTTCGCAAAGAAGTGTTCCACGCGGTTCATGACGTAGTGCAACCAGGCATCAGGACAACAAGCCGGTTAGTCGCCGAGAAATATTTCTGGCCCTCCATGAATAAGGACATCAACTCCTGGGCTAGAGAGTGCTTCGTATGCCAGAAGTGTAAGGTCACCAGGCATGTAAGAAAAGAAGTGGGCTAATTTTCCCGCACTACCAAACGGTTTCACACGATACACCTCGACATAGTGGGACCTTTTCTCAGAGTTAGGCAAACTTCTGGGTTTCAAACGTCAGCGAACTACGGCTTACCACCCGCCCCTGGGTGCTAGAGCGTTGGCACCGGACGCTGAAAGCCGCCATTATGGCACGCGATGATCCATCCTGCACAGGTGCACGCAAGTCCTGGTCAGGACGGATGCCGTCCGGACGCTGCTGCAACTTCCAAATAAAGGCCCGCACCGTGTTGTCGAGCATGGAGAGCATTTCTTCCAGCTTGGGATCGGAGGACACAAAAAGGCGGTCTCCTTATCTAGGCTGAAGCCCGTGTGCGCTCCAAAGCAACGTCGCATTCGCTTCGCGGAATGGTGAAGAATGCAGCTCCGGATTCGGTCGCTGAAACCCCTAGGTTTTATCTGGGGGCAGAGTGATGTGGCGCAGCAGGATTAACAACATTCGAAATTTATTTGATTTATTCGAAATGTATTTATTTATTATGTTAATGCGAGCAGATTTATGACGCCCGGTCTCTTCTGTTCCAACCATCCTGCAGTGTGCACGCAGTCGTTATTAATGGATTTTAACTAAAAAAAAAAATATTGTGAATAGACAACGTTGTTGTCGGAGTTCGATTGGAGTGATTAAAATCTCACGCAGTTTCTCACAGGGCATGGCGGTTACCATAAATACCTCTATAGGTTTAAACTGGACAGGTCACCCAACTGTCCCAGCTACGACGGTATTCCAGACGACCCGGAGCATATTTTCTTCCATTGTCCTAGATTCGCTGAGGAAAGGAAGAGTCTAGAGTCTAGTCTGATAATATAACTGGAAAAAGGCTTGCATGTCAGGAAAACTGGAATGAAGAACATGCTAGGGCACATTCAGTACAGGTTAAGAGAGACAGATGAGTCGAAAAAAGCACGGTGGCGAATGCAATCCATGGAGGAGAGGCTAGACCCATGTTCATCCAGCGGTGAAATAGTTTACGGTGTTCCCGCGGGGAAAAAGACTGAAGTTAGGGGGTGGGCTTAGTGGGTAAAAATCCCACACGTTGACACATATGTACCCATGTCCTTGGAAGATTTTCACCCCCGGCAAAAAAGGCTGACAGGTCTTGTTTTATTCGTGTTTCAGTAAGGCCTTTACATTAACATGGAACCGACAACTGAAGTCTTTGGAATTGCGATTGGATAATCATCCTCAATTGCTAGCTTATTTCACTAACAACGTTTACATTATGTGAAAACCACCAGAAGGATCTCATTATTTTTCTTTATTCTCCTTCTTTCCCGTATTATAATTCTCAATTTTTTTTTAATAAGTCTTACCTGGCGATATGAATTAAAATACACCCTTAAGCCGAGCAATGAAGCATCCGCAATAAAAGAACACACAGCACAGTGAACAAGTTCTCATTTTCAAAGGACCCACTTAAAATCTTCCGTGTGTCGTTCCTTTTCAAAACTCAAGTGAGCTGAAAGTTCCTTTTTCCTGTGGAATAGAATACAAACAAACCGGCTAACGTCCATACCCTTAGGTAAAGAGTTACCTCTATCCTGTTATATCGTCCTGTTTACTCGGTTTGTGTTCTTTTCACAGTTCTCCCAGGCAAATGCTATTGAGATACAATTTACACAAGTCTAGGCCCCCCATTTCCATTAATGTGTGACACCATATGCAGAATTTTGTGTAAACCTTTCACCTTATTATTGTATATCCTTTTTATCTAGATGTAGTTTCTCCTGTGCTTTTTCATGTCTCTGTTGCTTTTGTCGTTTTCAAAACATTTCGCCTTGTTCATTCAGATACACCACGTTTTTCGTCATATCCTCCGGGCAAGCAGGTCGGAACAAACAAAGGACGACCGAGTGAGAAGAAAAGACGGGAAGGAGCACAGTCTGCTCCAATACGACTTCAATCGGGGTCGAGCTCAAGGAAGGATGCTTTTCCCGGCAAGGATGAAAGTTTATCACGTGTAAAATGTTGTAAGGAAATTTGTACTCCCCAGTATTCCGCCGAAATACGAATGAGGTTGACATCGTATGCTTACCCATACTTTGTATATGTTACGTTGCTTATATTGAATCCTTTCCCAACGTTTTCAAGTACTGCTACGTTCGGAACACCTCATCGCAATGAAATGTGTAATGTACAAATTTACATGCTCTTCATGTGCCTTATCGCAAGCTTACGTGTATACACAGATGTTCTTTAGGATCTCGTTCAGATTATGAAATCTGGATAAAGAATTATCTGCAGGATGAGGCTGATAATTGTTCCTTTTTATTTGATTACGCGCTGATTACTTCCTAATTGTAATGTTCTTTAATAACCTTAAACTTTTCATTTTATGGAGTTCACAGGATCTTATTCATATAACCAACGGCGAGTAGAGGTCACCAAATAGCAGGTTTACCTCGGCAGGAAAACAGGAACCCAACAAAATAATCTCATCAAGGCAAGGTGCATTTACAGTCAACGAATATTGCGCAATTCTAAAAACGTTTATTCAATCATCTCCAGCCTCAGGAGCTCAAATGCCCCTGCAAGCTTCTGCCAGGACCTGAAAGGCTTTATATCAAGCACGAATCATTTAATTACAACATCACTTACAGAGTGTTCGCCAAAAAGGGTCCTTCTCTTGACCATAGACCAGAAGCAAGAGGGGTGCGATACCAGGCCAAAGAAAAGGATCAACTCTTTAGAGTTGAAATGTAATCCTATTAAATGTGTGTGCCAGTTGCGATAGCCTGGACTCCCATCCTCAGTAAAACAGCGTCCTGTCATCCATATGTGTACCTCAGGACACCGTTAAAGCTTCATCACGCTTAAAAAAAAAAATCGTCAGATAATGAACGAGAGCGTCCGTAATGGTTTTTTCATCAAACAATTTGAGCGGCTCTACCATGTGTTCGGTTTCATTCGCCAGGAAAGACGGAAAACTCCACGTTTTCCAGATTTGATGATAAAATGAAAACATTTAAAATCCATTTCGTTGCACGCTTTTCAGGATTATGGTCATAATCTATTTGACCTGAAATCTACCTAGAAATTGATTTTTTTTCGTGATGTTGGCAAAATTTATGGACGATTAGCTTTGGAAGAGGTAGCATGGAAAGGATAAAGATATTATTGGGTTGGGTTTTTTTTTTGCACTTGAAAGTCTTCTGAATCAATTATTTCATAAAAGACCTTAATATTTATTATAACAGGAACAGCTCGCACGTGGCTAAGCCGAGATTAAAGCGAAAATCATAGCATCGAGGCTTGTTCGGAAAAAGGAATTTGGTAGGTTGTTAGTATAAAGAACAGAGTGCTTGGGTGACTGCTTGTATCCAATATGTAAAGACGATAACAAAACATGCACTCAACATTTTTGACATTTTGGAGGGGTTTGGTTCTCTGTGTCAAGTAATAAAAGTAAAGAACATTTTCCCTTTTTAAGGTTTTATGTAAAAGAGGTGGGAATCTTCAAAAGGCACTGATCTGCGCGCATCAGTGTGTGGGATTTTGATCATAGCACTTTCTGCCTCCTGCCTGAGTATAAACCTTCGAGATGCTTTTCGACAAGAACCACCGCTTTGTCGTCAGCGTACCCCAACGCTGTAGTTTCCTTCGAAAAAGGAAGATTAAGCACATCGGTGTATATGATATACCGCAGTAGCAGGCCTAATACGGAACCCTGTGCGACACCCGCGAGAACAACGTACTCCTGGGGTCCTTCGTCGGTGTTATACAGAGTCTCCTTTTAGAGAAATAACTATCAACGATAGCAGCGAGATAGGCGAGAATACCAACCTTCGTTAGGGATTTTCGTATTAAGTTCAACTGGTCGAATTGAATGCATTTTTCACGTCCAGGGTTATTATTATTCTGTTAAGGGAAAGTCGCACCGCGTCCTTGCAGAACTATTGTGCCCCTTTTACTGGTTATAGTATACCTACCCTCAAGCAGGCATATAACCGTTAGGAACTTTAGTATGTTCCCTACTTCCAGATCTTTCAGCCTTGACCTACTTTGCACAAGTGCCGGACACTGTCCCAGGACGTGTATGGAGGTTTCGTCCTCCTCCTCGCAAAACCTGCAGGCAGTGTCCGTAGATATCCCCAGCTTCCCTAGGTGATAGTTCAGCCGACAATGACCGCATGGGTTGGTATCCCCCAATAAGCACCCTGGACTGCTCCATCCTTGGTAGTTCGGCCAGTATAGTTCCCTCCACCGTTCCTCTTCATTTCTTAGATTCATAATCATGAAACCATTTCCGATTCCACAGAAGGGTTCTGACCCGCATAAAGGCGTACCTGCTCCCTTCGTGGCTAGTTCGTCCGGTGCCTCGTTTCCTTCCAACCCAGCATGGCCTGGAACCCAAAGTATCCAGACCTTGTTGGACGAGCCGAGTGTATTCAGTCTTTCAAGGCATTCCCATACCAGTTTAGAGTTCACCTCATTGGACCTAAGTGCCTTGATCGCTTCTTGGCTGTCGGTGAGAATAGCTATGTTCTGCCCCTATAGTTCCTTTGCAGATTAAAGAAGGCACATTTGTCTATGGCATATATTTCCGCCTGGAATATGCTAGTGTGCCTGCGCATTGGCTCAAAGAACATTTTCCTTGGACCAATGACACCGGCACCTGCTCCCTCTGCTGTGAGGGATCCCTCAGTGTACCAAGTAATCAGTTGCTGGTTTAAGCCGTATGTCGCAGTCACGCTCTCCCAGTTTGCCTTGTTACTCCAACGTGTTTCAAACTTCTTATCGAAGTGAAACCTCGTTGTCATGTTATCCCTTGGTATCAGTAATTCGGCATACTGCCTAGAAAGAATATCAATCTTCCTTCGATTTAGGCAGCTCCCCACCTCTCTCATACTACCGGCCATCCTGAATATTGCCTTCCTTGTCTGCATTTGTATGTGCAGATGGGGGGGGGGGGCGGTTAATCTCAGAAGAACCTTCAGGGATGCCGTTGTGCATGTCCTCATTACCCGACTGATACACACGCAATCCAGCCTTTGGAGCCTATGTAATTCCCTGGCTTGTGTGCTGAGTTCGGTTCTTTCTGCACAGATTACCGCTCCATAGGTAATCATTGGCCTTACTATTGCAGTATATATCCAAAGTAGTATCTTCGGGCTGCAACCCCATTTTTTTCCTGCTATGGATCTGCAAGTCATCAGAGCCCTCGTGGCTTTCCGACAAATGTTTCCGACATGTGTCTTCCACAGTAATTTTTAGTTTAGCGTAATTCCCAAATATTTGACCTCTGTTTCTCGTTTCACCTCCATATCATATCATGTCCAGGGTATCTTCATATTCGCCCCTACGGATTAAGACAATATCGTCCGCGTAACCCTGGACTTATATTTCAGTATTTGTTAACACGTCCAGGAGTTCGTCACCTAACATACTCCACATCAGCGACGATACTACCCCATCCTGTGGACAGCCTTGAGTGCTCTATTTGCCTGCTTTCTAGCATTTTGCCCATCCAGAATGCCGAGGTGTTTCCCACTCCTTTGCGGCTCAGAGCATCTTTATCTCTTTGTGCAATATGTTGTCGCTCCTTCGAAAAACGCGCACAGCCCAATTTCTTTTGTTTCTATGGCATCCCGTAATACCTCTGTCAGCTGATACAGAGCAGTTTCAGCTGACCGTCCTGCCCGGTAAGCGTGCTGACAGTGATGTAGGGGATTACGCTTTAGAACGTTAGTTCTAACATAGTTTTCTATGACCGTTTTGAGTGCGAACGATGTTAGGCAAATTGCTCTGAAAGATTTAGGGAGAAAAGGCTCCCTTTTTACCCGCTTTTAGAATAAAGAGCACTTTTGCCCGTCTCCATGCCTTTGGTATGTATCCCAGTGCTATACTCCCCCTTGCCACCCTCAGAAGAGACTCTAAGATAATTTCTAGGCCTCTCTAAATAAGCGCTGGGAAAATGCCATCTACTCCGGGAGATTTCAGTGGTTTAAAAGTTCCCACTGCCCATCTTAGCCTAGCTTCTGAGCATACCTCTTTTGCTAGTTACTCCAGGGTTACTACCACGCAATATTTGCTGACCTTCCGTGAATTGCATCTTCGGCCAAGCCAGTAACCAAGTTCATGGCATCAATGGTGGATCTGGCTTTATGGAACCTATACTGATGGTCAGAGGGTAGTATAGGCCCAAGGGCAAAACGTGGATTGGTACCCGCGATGGAACATTAAACCTAGGGAACGCCTGCTGAACCAACACGAACAGCTCAACTACCAAACCTTATCTCCACCTCCACGTGGTGACCGCTGGAAGCTCTTTCTTAACGAAAAGCTGCAGACGGAGAAGAATGAAGGCGACTCTCCCGCGCCTAAAAAAGGAACAAATTGTACCAACAGGTCCTCCAAATTGGGGGTTGGGTACGGCTGACCCTACACGAAAAACAACTTGTTACGAAGCCACTACAGGACCCTCGGACTGAACTGATAATTCAACGACGAACCCGGCAACGACAACGGAATAACGATTTGTGCATTTTCTCATGGAACGTAGGCTCCCTGTACAGAGAAGGAGCTGCCAAGCAGCTACCCTGTGCGCTTTTCCAATATATGTAACAGCGTTACACGAAATGCGTTGGGTAGGGACCCATTTCTTGGAGAAGAGTCATTATACCATATATTACAGTGGCCATCTGGTAAACCTTGTGCTCGGAGTAGGTTTCTTAGTCAGCCAAAAAATGAAACCTACTGTTATCGGCTTAAAAACGCAAGCAGAAGGCTATGTACTCTGCGCTTACGAGGCAAATTTAGAAATATAAGCCTCGTTAACGTTCATTCTCAACAGAGGAGACTGCAGAGGCGGAGATGGATACCTTCTACGAGCCAGTAGAACGAACCCTCGAAGCCTGCCCCAGATATGATACCAAAATCATACTTGGCGATTTTAACAGTCAAGTAGGGACGGAGCATAGGGGATACCAATGGTAACGGACTGGTTTACGCGGAAAGCGGTCCCCAAGCAAACGTGAGCCTCTCCAGACGGGACCACTTTCAATCAAATTGACCTCATGCTGATCGAACGCCAACCTCTCAGCCTTGATGAATGTCAAAACATATGGGGGGGGGCAACATACACTCGGATCACTATCTTGTTGACATCGTGCTCCGAGCTTGAATAACAACACCGTCTAGAATCCTCTCTGACAATCAGGTGAGAGTGAACACTGAAGTCATCCACAACACAGCCCCCGCAACGCCTATAAGAGTGAAATGGATGCCACAATAACCGCAGTCAACAGAGATCCGGGTGATGAAGTATCAACAAATGATCTTCACAATCACCCGAAGAACGTTATCATAAATACGGCCACAAACATACTTGGCCCCAGCCGCAAAAAGAGTCGAAACGGCTGGTTTGACGATGAATGTAAGCTAGCAACGGAACAGAAGAATGCCGCATACCGAGTAATGTTGCATTCTCAAAGAACGCAGACACGCGCAGAGACTTATCACAAACTCCGTCGAGCGGAGAAATGACTTCACTGCCGGAAAAAGGAAACCTGGGAGAACCAACAGGTCTGTGAACTAGAAAAGTACAGGGAGCAACCTCACCAGGCACGGAAGTTTTACCAACAAGTCAGCAGGATGAAGCCTTACTCACCTCGATGATCCTCCTGGTCGGACAGACAGAATGGGCATATTGGAGCGCCTCTTGCATTTACCACAGCATCACGGATCACTTTCTTGAGGGCCAGGTTAAATAGGACCCATGACAGGGCATTCCCTTGTCATAGACCGTTGTGATGTCGAATGGTCTTGAGAGTGACCCTGCTGCTTTTATCTGGCCTCGCACATTGGTCAAGGTCAGCCTAGTCAGTCCTAGTCAGTGTCCTTCCCTAACTTTATGTGAAAAGGCTATCTCTTCGTTTCAGAATTTGGAGAAAACTAAATATTTTTTCTTCTTCGTGGGGATGAAGCCTCAGAGAGAGTAAATCGCTTAATGTTGGCTGCTATACGCGCTTATATCGGTCCTGATCAAAGAGATTGGGATGTTTAGCGAAACATGTCTTGATAGGAACTTCCCCTTATCACGTCGTTTTTGAGCAGATCATGGTCACCCATGGGAGTACCTAAGCCCTTTTACGACGGCTGAACGCCTTGCATGATGCGAGCTTGGAGGTCTGTTCTCAGGATATTGCTATTCTGAGAGCAGAGGTTCAGAGGCGCATCCTCCAAGCAAGACAGACACAAAAAGGGGTTACAACTTGCGATCCCAAGCTCGTAAATTTCAGGTTGGAGATATCGTGAATAAGCGGCTCTTCAACTTAAACAGTGCAGAAAAGCGGTACAATGCCCAATTGGATCGAAAGTTCGTGAAAGCCAAGGTCATCGGTAGAGTCGGAACGGTTCAATAGGAGTTGGAGGACATGGACGGTCGTACCTTGGGCTTTGTTCACCCGAAAGACCTTAAGGGCTAACTCACGTCTGGATCTTTGCCTGCCTTTCCTCGGAAGCACGCCGATACTCAGCCGCCTATCTGCAGTGATTGTCTCACCGGTCTTCAGCTCTCTTTCCTCGAGCGGGTCTCGGAAACTCAGCTGCCCTGTAGTGACCGCGGCTCCGCGATAGGAGTGGAATCTCATTCGTCTCTTTCTGAATTAATTTGCTCAAATAATGCATTTTATAATGTGCAATTACCCTAATGGTCGCCGCAGATTGCACATTATTGAACGCATTCGGGCGAATTAATCTTGACATAGGGAAATGATTTGCCGCATCCGCAAGCGCGCGGGCATGTTGGTGCAACATGAACTCAACAGAGTTCAAGGCGAACGTAGCGGCATGAGGATGGTTGAACAGCTGGACTGGCGGGTGAGATAGACAGAGAGTTTAAGGAGAAGTTTATGATTTGGCACCGGGAACACTGCGAAGGGACGTTGTGGCAAACGATTTTGGGAGTTTCCGTTGGGGAGGAGTGCTAGGCATCGCGGGAAGATGCGGTGTTCTTTTTGACACGTTTCCAAAAGTTGGTTTAAGTGAATTATTGTGAATTAGTGAATCTCGTCCGCCATTTGATTCGAGCAATCAAAATTTGAAAATCTCGAGTTCGCAGGGTTCTTGTGCTGTGTGTTTGTCAAAAGCGCTCAGAGGACCCCTCCCCCGTATTCCCGACCCTGGCTAGCACAGAAGCGTGGTTGTTTATTTCGGGCTATTCCTGAATGGAAGGTCCGTGAACGTTCCTCCTCGTCATAATTCTAATGTAGTGACGGCACTTGCAGTGGTTGGCGATATCTCTTGCTCTCCAGTTCACTGAGCCACTCACCCCCCAATGTCCCGTCACATTCACCGTAACCAACCTAAAGTAAGATCGACGATACTAAGCATCGATTCGACAACTGCCTGCGAGACGTACTATGAATGGCGCTAATGTTAGGTGATGCTATATTACAACATTGCTTTTGTAATGGGATGATGCCAGGTAATGAGATGATGCTAGGTAATGCGGTGATGTTTGGTACTGCGGTGATGCTTGGTAATGCGGTGATGCTTGGTAATGAGGTGATGCTTCTTGATGCGGTAATGGAAGATGATGCTGTAATGGTTGGATCGCTTTGGTTGGTAACATCATACAATTTTTTAAAAAAATTGTTCCGATGAATTTTAAATTTTTATTCTAACAGTAGGCGCTTTGTTTTATTCCACCTAACCCTTGACACTTTCGAAGAATTTTGGCAACTGAAAGTTCAAACCTAGATTCATTCTTTCTGTATATTTTTTTTTTATTCTAGATTATTATCCTAAAAAAGCAAAAACAAATTCGCTAACGTTTTATTATAAATGAAGGTAGTTTTCCATTCATTTATTCTGTATTTATTTTGTATAAGTGAAATTTTGCCTTCTGAGGCATTCAACCCGTATTATTTGAGGAAGGAAAAGGACAGTGGGTGCAGAACTCCGCTTCATCAAAATGAGTTTCCCTTTCTTGTAAGTAGAATGAAATGTTTATTGTCATAGACCATAGATTCCTTAATGAAGAGAGTCTATTACAAAACCTTAACCATGCAGGGTGGGTAGACTACAAGTGAACGTATTGCAATTGATTTAATGAGTTTAAGTTGTTTTTTAACGATCTATGTAGTATCGTTCCGGCGAAAATTAATTTTTTGAACTCCACAAAACGAGTTACAGCGAGTGGCTTCACCGGGATGCCCGAGCAAGCAGCTCTGACGCAAGAGCTGGCATTATACTAATCTCCTAGGTAGTAACCTCGAGAAAGATTCTTGGTGATGAGCAAACTGCTAATGACCGATACACAGGAAGTCTCCGGAATCGTCGACAACTCTTTGCCGAAGCTGACAGGCTGATTCGAATCTAGGTCTGCCAAGGTGATAATTAGAGTGTATATCATCAGCTGACCCCTCTGAACCCTGGTCAGGTAGTATGCATTTAACCGGTATTAGTAGACGGCGAGCGCTGATCCGCCCTTGGGTCAAAGAATCAGATAAGCTTAAATCAAGCCTCAGGGAACTAGGGTAGAGCCTTTGTTCCGTTCTGGACTATTTCGGCCCGCTCCCTTCCACACAATTTGTTGGTAAAACTTCCATGGAGAAAAAAAATGAAAATTGACATAGGAATGGATAAGGAGGTGGCTATTTTTTTAAAACAGTGAAACAGAAAGATGTCAATAAAGGCGTAAAAAAACGACTGTATAGAGCTCGAAGAACTTCTTTCTACGGGTGGATATGAAGAGCAATAGAAGATGCATGAAAACCAGAAGCGACGAGCCCTCCTCTGAGACCAAGGCGAGCCTGTTGCAAAGCAAACTGGCGAAAAGTGAAAGGAGGTAGGCGCATCTAGAGGAGACTTCAACTCAAAAGAAGAAATCGAAATGCAACTAAACGCTGCACTGGCAGAAAAATCTCCGCCTAAATTAAAAGCAGACATGGATGGTGGATCAGCAAAACAAAGGACGAGGAGATAAAGGAAGACTAGAGTGCTAGCTCTGCTTATCAGGCGGATAAAAAGCAACACCTTTGCGGAAGTCTGTTGTAAGATCAAGCCCGAAGACAGCGGGGCAAAAGCATCATCCAATCGGAAAACGAACGGTGGTAGAGTCCTCCTCGAATAAGGTCCGAAGACAACAAACAGAAGTACACTCTATGAAGCGAATTGGCATCACCTCTGCGAATTTCCGAGAGCAAAAACTCGCTGCGGTGGAAGGTGCTAAATAATACGTGAGAAACTTTCTCAACAGCGGGAAAATCAGAATTAGTTGGATAGAATGTAGGACACGAATTCGGGCCGCCCCCACCAAGTGTTTCAGATGCTTAGATTATGGGCACCCGTCTGCAACCTAACCGGGACCTGAATCAAAAGGCGGTATGCCTCAAATGCGGCCAGGTATGACATAAACCGAGTATCTGCAATGAAAACAAGAGTTGCGTTCCACGGTTCGTCGCCTGATGAGGACGTTGCACATGCCGCCTTCTCAGAGTGATGTTCAAAGCAGAATTGGAAAGAGCTAGGAGGGGATAAACATGATCCGGATCAACATGCACCGAAGGACAGCCGCTTCGCAGTTTGTTGTGGAGTTTAAAGCTGATCTACTGCTCATCACTGGACAGTATCCGAATAGGGATCCTGCTTCATGGCACCCTGACTTATCTAGTGCTTATCACTGAACAGTACCTGAATAGAGATGCATCTTCATGGCACCTTGACTTATCTGGTTCCGCTACCATCTGCATTCGGCGCACACTCGCCTTAGGGTTCTTGCTCAAGGTTGAGGAATGTACTTTGTCTGGTTTGGGTGCTTAGTGGTAACGCTCTAACACCAAAAGCAACGATGCCGGACTTTCGGCACAGGCTTGATGTTCTTGAAGACGCTGTCATGGGCACGGGAGAAGGTACGTCTCGATTGAGGAAGAGGAAAATAGGCATGCTTCGCGAGGACTGCAGAAGGAAACGAATTCACGGAATGGTAGGGTTTGTAATTTAAAAAATGTATATCTGCAGCAGCGATGAGGTCCCCAAGCTGCGAAGGAAGCGTTCTGGCCATAATTTTCGCACCAGAATGACTGGTATCATTGATGGACGGATGGCGATCTCTGAAAGACCTTTCGGCAAGAGACAGCCAATATACGACTTTCGACGTAGTTGACACCACCTTTCAGTGGGCGCCACCTCGATACTTTTTTTTGTGCCTGGTACGACGCGAAGGTCAAAGGCGATGGAAGGCACTTAGCTATGAACCAGATAACCACAGCCAACTGAGTTTCCATGCCCAAGAGCGCATCGAGACGTAACATTCGTCTACGTACTGGTTGGCGGCGAGAATTTTCCGAATTCCAAAAGGAAAGTCAAATTCAAAAAAAGGAAACTCCGCAGCACGATAAACAAAAGCAAAACCCGCTACTAACGAGACCTAGTCGAGGAGGTGAATGAGGAACCATGGAGGCTCGGTTATAAACTGGTAACCGGAAAACTCGAGGACCGGCGGAAATCCTGTTCACTTAAGGCTGAGCAGATACTGTCAGGGCATTATTCTCTGCACATCCCGACCAGGGGGAGGCATGTAGTACAATGACAGGCCAAAAGGAGACTCTGCAGATAAACAGAACTGACAGGATCTAGTCGATGGGGAACCATGGAGACTTGGTTAGGCAATCCTTTCTATGAAAAACAACGAGGCTTCAAGATCCGTTGTTGCCCCAACTGAGGCAAAAATATACTGTTATAATATTGACCTGATCAACTGCTCGTCACATTCGAAGCTGGCGTGAAAGAGGGCATTTTTCTTAAAACACATTTTTTGGTGCGATACGCGCCTCCGGAGATTTATCCTTAAGACAGTTCGGTTTCAGAGCAGGGAGATGTACCTCCAGCTTATATTCGTACTATGAGGGGCATCGAGCGAATAGCTTAACCAAGGTATCATGGATGATGGCACCATGGTCACCGTCGCCAGAGACGGTTTCAAGAAATGGGGGAATTACGGGATTCGGAATTATGTCGATGTTGCTGGCTGCTGTGTACATGGTATGAGGTTGAGGAGGGACTAAGCTGCTGACACTCTCATCTAATGGATTATCTCAAAATCATTTACCGTTAGTGTATGTGATGGATGGCGAGATTTCATTTCCCTTTACACCTGAACCTGCCCATTATATCTTCTCGTGGATGTGAGGTTCAAATAATCTCTCTAAACATTTCACCGAAAATTATGTTAGGCTGATCTGTCTCCAATCGGTCTCCAATCAGTCATCCTTTGTCAAGAGCTGGCCATGTAGCCCAGAATAAGACATACTAGAAAACTATTCCTTAAAGGTTGCTTCAGTACTCTACCCTCTTTCAGCGCTGGATAGAGGGTATCCGTATCAAGTGCTTTCAAGAGGAAAAAGGAGCAGCTCTCGATTTTTCGCTGGTGATCACGGCTCCCGGACTGTTCCAATTCCCCTTGCATCACTTTTCGGGATGAAACGTTGGCAGAAACCTGCAATTCTCTCCGGTTTTTCTGGATATATTTTCAAGAGACTCTGTGCTGACTCAACCCTGGAGTTCGTAAAAGTTTTACTCGGTTTTCCATGAGAGTTTAACTTAGCTGACTTATCCCAGTTACGGTACGCCAGTCCAAAATTGGAAATATTACTTTCGGCAAGGTATGTGGTCTGCCAGTGGTAATTAGCTCTGGGCATTCGAAGACATTGGCGGTAATGAGAAGTTATCTTTTGTTTATCAGAGAGCAGTATCGCGGTGCTTCTGGCAAGGTATGAGGAACTCCGTTCAGGATCATGCCTGGCCGATTGGAAAACGTCGAAGTGTGAAAAAATGCCTTCACAAAAAAGGTTTCACATCTGCTATTTGAAAATTCTAAATGATTAGGAACAGGTCAAGCTCATGTCTACCAGGACCACTGACTATAAAGCTGATCTTCAACTCAATAATCCTAACATTCCTGTTTGAACTGTTAAAGTTGCCCACTGTGTTAAACAAACACTGTGAATCCCGGCCCCTTTTTACAACCCGGGGGTGGTGGAAATTTTCAATTTTTTTCGATTTTCCGTGGGGCTCCCAAGCTGCGGATTTTCGATAATATCTCACGTTCCCGACGTCCTAGCGCCAAAATTCTTGCATTTTCTGAATCTGGGCCGCCTCCTCTCTCCAACGAGGTATCATCCATCGGAATACGACGATTCCTTTGTTGCCCATTTTTTCGACCCGGGTTGGTGGAAATGCTTCGGAATTGAGTTACTGGTATGTAGCACATCAACGATGGGCACGGATGGCAGGGTGATACATGGCATTGTGATAATGAGAGGTTTGTTTTTCAGGAGCGAGTTGGTCCATAGGTGAAGGGCCTGCTTTTCTCTGCATAATTCTTAGCGAATCTTCGACGCTTGACGGGCTTTGCAACGTAGTCGGTTGTCCAGTAGAAACGACTTTCTTCAAGGACTCACCCGACCCGATTGTACCGCCATGATTGGCGAAAATAATTTGAGGATGGAAATTCGTTGCTGTGTTCCCGACCCGCTGATTGTTTTTGCGCTATAGTTTGTCGTTTATTTCTGAGCCACCCAAAGCAGCTAAGGTGCGGTTTATAGGTTGAGCTCGGGTGAGATGCTTCGAACGTGAGTAGCCATAGCCAGAAAAAGGTGCCAATTTTCCTTCTCTCTTGTTGTAGCGACGGGTCTCACAGAAAGCACCCCTTGGGACCCTATAACCTAGGCTCTGCTGTGTGGATGATGTCTTAACCAATAAGACCATGGCAATAGAGATGCAAATAGAGCTTTCCAAATCCCTAAAACTTTCAGGCGATTCTACCACAAAATTTATGGAAGTTCCTTACCCGTTTCCTCCAAGATGGTTGTTATTATACTTTAGCTGACTTAAGGGCCTGCTATTTGCTGGGGCCGTGATACAGGGTAAGAACCCAAACTTTTTCCCTTTCCACACGAACAAGCAAACATATTTACAATGGAAAATTCTGCAATCCCGTTCACACTTTTCTGCTTTCATAGGTAAGCCTATATGTCCACCATCTCAAGAAGGATTTGCATGCTAAGTGTCTGGGTATCATCCTGAACACAATAACTGTTCTGACTGCTGCGACTTGCTTATTTGATAGATGGTAACTGTGTATTAAATTTATAGAAATGTTCTCCTTTAGAATTCCTCTAATTCTTCACAGGGGCAACGTCAAATTGTCTCCGCGTACATATGTGGTTCTGTATGGACTACGAAAGGGATGTGATATGTATGAACAATTTGAGCCACGACTTATACGCTATGTTGTCCATCATCCAGATTTCTTTGCATTTACAAGGAGGGCGGACTTGGCGTTCATGATATCATTTAAACCATTACTTATATATAATGCTACAGAGATTCTGCCAGAAGCAGGCAGTCCAAGCAAAGATGAGCCTTCAAGTGATAAGTTGTTCGTCAGCTTTGAAAAAGTACCTGTTGGGACGAAGTGCACTTTCATTGGGTTCCTCACAGAGGTTTGATATACTTTTTAACTTTTCTATATATACATGTATAATTCGACCCCAATATTGTTTCATTTCAGAATGACACGGGGATGCCTCTTACACGCTTAACCGCTACATCAATTGAAATTGAAAATGAATCTTTATGTGAAGAAGCGTATACTGAAAAAAGGAAAGCTCTTTATCCTGACAAATACTGCGCAGGTGGGTTCAATTATTTCAAAGATTTAGTGGTAGAAAATGGCATCGAAAATTAAAATCAGGCACTTACTTGTCTCTTGTCTCCCCAGTGGCCTTGACTATGAGAGGACTATCTCAACTATTCCCAGGTCTCCACTAGGATCGGCCGAATCTTCCCCAATTCTAATGGTGACGAAGCATCTCAACTGATTTAGGTGACCTCTTCTAACCGCCTCGGCTCCTTCACCTTGTAACTGATGTCCAAATTGACACTGTTTGAGAAAGTTTTACTGGATACCTTTAATGTGATACCCCACATTCTGTATTCCGTTAAAAAAAAATTACGTCTCTCGTTGGCTTGTTTTGAGACCTCTCCCTCCTTCAGCTCCATGCAAAACGATGTCATCCTCCGCACGCGTGTTAGTTTCCAATTCAAATTTTTTGCACGTTTTTTATCAGGAGGTATCATCATCTCTGAGGTATCATCATTTCTTTGGTATTACCATTTCTGAGAAGTGCGTGTGATATACAGACGAACTGACAGACAGTAAAGCAATTTAAACAAGTCGGGAAAACGGAAGCTTAGTCCTGCAGATATGAAAGATTTTGTTGATCTTTCATCTGCTTGGGAAGTACTAATTTTATGCAAAAGAGGAATATTTGACCTACTATGACTTTGTTAATAATGGTACGAATTCAACCAAACTTTCCACTAAGCTGCTCCATATAAAATCTATATGAATTACGGATTTATGATAAACTTAAGGGGGTTAGCAGTGAATTTTAAAAATCTATTTAGTCTCCTTTTAGAAAAATTACAATTTTTTTCTACCCTTCAGATGCTGGTATCGGGGGATATTTCGGAGCCTAGATGCCATATAGAGGTATCGTCATGATTTTTTTCATGACTTTTCTGATAGGTAGTTTCTGATAACACCCTTCCTTCAATTTAAGTGATCTCTGCCCTCTCACTGCCCCGTTCTGCAGTTGGCTTAAAAAATTAACAACCACGTCGTTAATATAAGTTCACTTGGAGCAGATGGGAAACTTGGCCTTCTTTAACTTTGTTAATAATAGTTGGATTGCCTTCAAACTTTTGAGAACTATGTCCTATGCTATTGCCTATACTAATGCCAATTTTGTAATTCTGGGACGAAACTAAGGTGCATCACTGTGATTTTTTTCAGATTTTTCGATTCAATAGGTTCTGAGAACAAGTCCTGTTTCACATTGTGGGGCACACAGTCCTCACTCCCAAATGTTTTAGTCTATATCAGAGATAAGTTCAGCTTCGGAAAGTACTTTTCTAGCCCTTCCATTTGATACCCCAGATTCGCATGTATGGAAAGCATCCCTTCAAATTTGACACAAAATGGCGACACTCGTTGCATGTAAAGGGGCACACGCACCACATGTTTTCACCAAATTTCGTGACAACAATCACTTTAGCCGTTTCTAAGTAAACCGGGTGTTACAGACTGACAGACAGACGGCCAGATGGGGTGGCCAGATCTCCTATCAGGCGCGAACCCAGCTGGCGGATTGGGGCATACCTGTTGATATGCAAATATGTATTCATGCACTTTTCTTTTCTGACTGTGCATGGACTAGTGGACTCTAGTGCGTGGACCAAAATGGCTATGGAAAGGATATTCAGAATATAAAACCACCATGGAAGACGAGAGAAGGAGGAAACTTACGGTACAGGGGCTCGGAATCCCCAGTACCGGCTGCTTCTGGGAATGAGTAAGCAGGCTTCCGGTCGTTGATATCCCTCAACCACAAAGCCTCGGTGGTGGACAACTTGGCCACCTTGGCATATAATGTTACAAATGATTTGGATCTGGGCAAGGAGGTGTTCAAGCGAAGTACGACCTTACCAAGAACACCGGTAACAAGACCAAATAAAGTTGAACCGAAGGCAGATCATTGGACGACAAAAACTGTGATAATACCCGCCGCATGTGTTCAAGATTTACGACAACAGAACCAAGAGAAGGATCCATTCAAAAGAAGCTCGTCAACTATGAGATCTCCACCAATATAAAAGACGGTAAAGGATAAGGTACAGGCAAGGTCAATAGACAACATAAGTGAAGGTGCCTATAAAAGGAGTAATCCTGTCGGGGCTTATGGGGAGCAGATTCCTGATCCGGAGTAATTACCGTTAACCCAGCTTGGGGCAAAAAAAGTTGAGCTGTTCGAATTTATCAAGGACAAGCACAACGTACCCCAAGCTATAAAGAGGGATATTAGAGTCCTCTATAATAGATAGCAAATGGAGGAAAAGAATACTAAAGATACGCCGAACCTTGTTGTGTCATAAGCGACCCAAGTGACGCCTATCCCTGCCACCATTGAATCACGGCGAAATAAAGGAGTACGTGGAAAAGAGGGAAATCCTCCAAACAATCAGCAGGCTCCTAAGGCAAAAAAAGGCGGACAGGACATTCTGAAAACCAGCACCAACAGCTCAGAAGAAGGAAAGCGTACAATTTATGTAGAAAAGTTGACCAGCGTTGCGAAGCCCAAGACGAACGAAAACGATGGATGGACTAAAAGCAAAAGTGCGAGCTCGTCCAAATGCGATCGTTATCTCCAGTAAAGGCAATCTGTCCTACGTGGAGATACTCAAAAAGGTCAAAGCTGATGCCGGCCTAAAAGATCTGAGCGGAAATGTAAACCGAATGCGAAAAACCCAGAAAGGGGATTTCATGTTCGAGCTGAAAAGATCCAGGGTAGGCAAAACTGCAAGCATGAGATCTGCATACAATGTAAGGACCTCGATGAAGTGACATCGAAAGGAGCAATTCAAGTTGAAAGAACTTACCGAGGAGTTTGTTGTGGGCTTACGAAATCCTATGGTGGTACTCAAACGGCCACAATACGCCCTGAAGGGTTCAGATTGGATGGGTTGCCTGCCGTTTAAGAGAACAAACTTCACTAAGGAGGTACTTTAAATGCCTTGTGTTTGGGCACTTCGCGAAGGCATGCACCAGCAGCATTGGTAGATCCGATCGATGCAGAAGGTGTGGGGAGAAAGGCCATATTACCTGAGGATGCACTAGGGACCCAAATGCTTATTGTGCGAAGTAAAACAGGGACAGGATAACCGGCATATTGCCGGAAGTAGTAAATGTCCGCAATTTAGGAAGGCGCTCACTGCAATGAGAAAATGAGGTCTATTCAAATAAACCTCAATCATTGCAGGGTCGCCCAGGATTTATTTCAGCAGACCACGTTCGAATCTGAGATGGAAATCGTCATCACAAGTGAGCCGCACAGAAACCGTCACGGTGGCATATGGGTCACAGATTCTACGAGGGGAGGGCGATATGGACTTGCGGTCGACACGCCATACAATGTATGGCAAGTCAGACAACCAGTGACTTTGTGTGGGCAAAAATAAGTGGTGTACATGTATACAGCTGCTTCGCCCCACCAAGTCTGACACTGTTTGAATTTGAGCAAATACTTGACAATCTTGTTCTCGGCGCAAGGGGACGAAATCCAAAGATAATTGCTGGTGATTTCAACGCTGAGCCATTCAATCGAATGCCAGGGGACGCAGTTTATTAGAGGCTCTTGCACAGATGGACATAGTTTTGGCTAATGAAGGTACTGTGAACACTTTTCAGAAAAGAGGGTCAAGTTCGGTTGCCTTTGTCAGCTCGGCGCTGGTGCGTGGTATGCCTT
Source organism: Hermetia illucens (assembly GCF_905115235.1). Taxonomy (NCBI): domain Eukaryota; kingdom Metazoa; phylum Arthropoda; class Insecta; order Diptera; family Stratiomyidae; genus Hermetia; species Hermetia illucens. The sequence goes on from NC_051852.1 coordinate 12,196,376, forward strand.
GTGCGCCAGCAAGGACTACACCCACAGCGATCACCAGGCTATCCTCTTTGCGCTATGGGTGGAGTCACCGGCCCGAAGACCATCATGCCCGAAACCGAGAAAGATTCAGGCTGGTCTGTAGAAGCTTTGGATGAGCAGACCTTGATAGAGGTGTGGTTAGATCAACCTGATGAAGCAGGCGTCTCTACGGAAAACGCCGTCGATGTGGCCCAATGCATCGCCAGAGCATGTGACGCGTCCATGCCTAAGAAGTGCTTATTCCCAAGAAGGTGGAATGGTGAACTGGCTGGCAGATGTTAGTACTTCTGCCTGAACTTTGTAAACCTCCAGGTGAACCATCCTCATACAGACCCATATGTCTATTGGACACTGTGGGGAAAATTTTAGAGCGGGTAACCTATAATAGATTACTCCCGGTTGTTAAGAGCCAAGGCGGCCTTTCAGATTGGCAGTTTGGGTTCTGCCAGATCAACCATTAATGTCATCACATTGGTTACTGGCTTCGCCGAAGATGCAATTAACGGAAAAGGGAGTACCAGCAAATATTGCCTTATAGTAACCCTGGATGTGAAAAATGCATTCAATTCGGCCAATTGGAATCTAATACCAAGGTTGGTATTCCCACCTAGTTCGCTGCTATCGTCGATATTTATTTAACTGAAGGGGGCTGTGGTATGACACTGATGAGGGACCCCAGGACTACCTTTTCCGCGCGTGTCCCGCAGGCCTCCGTATTGGGCCCACTACTATGGAACATCATGTTCAACGATGAATTCAATCTTCTCTTTCCGAGGGAGGCCACAGTGGTGGGTTACGCTGACGACAAAGCGCTGGTTGTTGTCGCAAAGCATCTCTCGAAGATGCTGAGTTATACTCAAGCGAGGCAATCAGTGCTGTCAAAAGTTGGCTATAGAGCTCTGCGCTGACACTTGCGGTCCTCATCACTAAGCGCTGGAAGAGAAATTACGCCTGTATTAGAATTGGGAATCATATCATCACCTCCAAGCCGACCATCAAATACTTGTGGATGGTGATAGACGGGGAGATCAGCTATAGGCAACACGTGCAGTATGTTTGCGATAAATCATCCACTGCTAGTATGGCCCTGGCGAGGATGGTGCCGAACGTGGGAGGCCCACGTCATACCCCCGGCATACTCTATGCGACTCCGGTTTTGAGGGAGGCGTTGCGGATGTCAGTTAACACTAACAAACTGAGTGTAGTCTACAGGAGGGCAGCCCTGGGGGTATGCTCTGCCTTCAGGACTGTCTCAGATGATGGAATATTTGTCACCCCGTCGGTGGTGGTTTTAGTGGGTAAAAATCCCACATGCTAGTGTGTCCAGACCATGTCTTTTGTAGATTTCCAACTCCTGAAAAACAGGCAGACAGACAGACACTGAACCGATCTTAATAGGGTTTTGTTTTGTAAACAAAACCTTAAACTGTACTTCTTTTCATTATTGAAATTTTCGGTAATTTACATTTTTATAGCAAAAAAGGATATTCACCCATATTCTGTATTCACTGAAATAATTTTCAAATCAATTCCTGACGTATTTTGACTTTGGAATATTCTCCTCTCTTTTCCAAAGGAATACCATCGAAAGGAGATGTACCAACATGGCAAGATGCCGGTGGACCATTAATTTGTGGCTCAAAAGTCGTAGGGATAGCATCACGGACATCAGAATTTGGAACTCATCCAGGCATATTTACGTCTCTACATGAATATAAAAGCTTCGTAAAATATGCCTATGATTACGCATATTTAGTAAGTTTGCTAAAAACAAATTCTGCTTCAAAATTGACAGGTTTTGTATCAGCTTCCCTGCGGTTTCATCGTATATTTAAATTTATATTTTGTGTAGTCTCTGAACTGTTTTCAACGTAATTTTTCGATTATTTTACAAGTTAAATGTTTGTAACACGAAAAAATATATTTTTTTAAGGAAATAAAAGTATTGTGATAATAAATCTAAGAGTTGACATTTTTACACTGAAACTTCGTATTTAAAATTAAACTTTGTCTTTAAAATTAAAGGTATAGCCGTCTACCCGCGTTATTAATCCACCTAATTGTCCATAAGAGCAGCAATGCATAGCGTAACAACAATAACAAGCGAGGTGAAATAGAAGTATAAACGTAACTTATTGATATGAATTTTAAGGACCAATTTGTACTGTACGGAACAGAAGCACTAAGGATTCGGTGTACATGAAACTGAGAAAATGTTAGACGGTAGAAAAGAAGATGACTAGGCAAACTAGATATACTATGCTGGTAACAATGGCGCTAGTAGAACCTCGTCGGGTGCCACAAGATTGACAAGAAGTGATGCAGCAGGACACACTACCGTCTTGCGGGAGTAAACTGTTGAAAGTGCTCAAGGCCGCTAGCCTTTCATTTCCGCCGTTGTTGCGCATAATCAACGTCAACCCTGAGGTGCTTGCAGCCCTTGGGCTCAGTATGGCCCAGCTGATATATCTGATCAGGCAGCCGATTGAAAGCCAGGCCCCAACCCCCGCATCAGACAGCAATATAGAGATCGTTCGAAGCCGGAAGGAAGCAGCCGACTAAGCAGCCACCACAATTCTTCGGCAGCCAACCCACGCTAATGATGATATCACCAAACATATGGCACGCAGGTACAGGAGTTCAGGTGGCTTGCTTCTTCAGCAACAGTGAAAACTGGTAAAGCAAACTCAGCAGAAGTCGGCGCTACTAAGCAGAATATCTACTCTATTTATTCCGCCGCAACAGCCGAATCAAGTTCTTAATAAAGTCGGGCTCTTTGATTTCACTGCTTCCTAAAAGGTTAGCGAAACCGCCTGGAAGCCCTTACGTGATTTATATGAGCAGTGCATCGTTCAGCCATCATCCAACTATTGGGCCAGCTGGCACCACCTCGCTTCAAAGGCAGATAGCACATCCCGAATTACAAGTCACCACAAATGTCTGAACCCTCACTCAACCCTGGATCATTAGCTGGTACCTATATCCATCAGGAGGCAAAATCTTCTCCGTGATCGCGTTCTACCCATTTCCGATCACAGGAAAGGGCATTGCAAAGACGGAAATGGCAACTCTATTTGGCCTCTTCGAGTTCCCCCGGTCATCAGCACAATCGCTCCAACATACTTGGGGACTGTCCGTTTGCCCGGTGTTACCTAGGCAACATATTCGTTGCTTTAGACGACCGCGATCAGCATCTCCAACAACTTTTTTCTAATATATTTCTCCCAAAACTATGCATCAACCTCGTCAAATGAGCAATGTGGAATATCTCGACAACATCGTCTTTTCAAAAGATGTCAGCCTTCTTTCCCGCCAGGCCCTATCGAAAACTTTCCAACAAAATACCATAGGACTCATTGGCGCGACTGCAACTTCGTCCTTCTTGCCGAACGCCACTCTAGCCCTAAAAACAAACGTATAGAATACTGCCATCGAAGTTTCCCTCGAACAAGAGCTTCCTCGTGATACATGGAGTCCTCTGGGTTTCTCCTCCAGGAAACTATCGATCGCTGCGAGTCGTTAAGCACCTACCGGGAACGCCAGAGCCTGTCTACCAGCATCTTCACGCAGAAGATCTTGCAATGCGCTTCGCAACCTGGCTTATTCCAGCACAAGAGTCTCAGCACGACTGCTTTCACAGGAGAAAATCTGTCCTCCAGTCCACCTCGGCCCTCGAGTGCCCTTCAAGTCTAACCAGCCGATATACTATTTGGAACAACGCTCCGAGTCCCAGGTGAATTTTTCTCTCTGTATAATTTTTGTAGTTTTCCCCATAATTGAAAGTGACTGACATCAATCGCCAGACGTGCCAACCACTCCATAAACAACCCGCAAACTACCGCATCCTGTATCGTTAGATCTCTCGATGTCAACTTTCTCTTCAATATCAGTTTCTTCGGAACTCAGTAAGAAATTTGCCACCACAATGCCAGGATCACGAGCGTCATAACTATCGTTCTCCCAGCACATCGTCAAAGGGACCGTTGGGAATGAGAAAAGGAATAACCACACCAGATAAGATTAATTGACAAAAAGTGGTTCAAAAAACACATCCTGACGACTAGAATAGAAGAGAGCGACGCGGACGTCATTCCGGCCGAAGTTGACAGCAGGGCAAATATTCAATATCACCCAAAACTCATTATCCCATCCATCAAGGATGCGGCGAAAGATTTTGATGTTCTGCGCTGGAAGAGGATTTGTCAACAATCAGGTAATGCCGCCGATGATACACCAATTGAGGCGTCCAGGAAACTGATATTGCTTTTTCTCGAAAACAAACTGACGAGTTCTGAGCCGTTGAAATTGCAGTAGCTTAGGAGTTCGGCCTGATGGTTTTCCTCCGTTTAACAGAAGGCATGGTACCAAAAGATCCCATGAATCTTCTGCAGGTTTTCTTATGATAAATGAATGTTGTCCTGTTCGAACGGTACGAAATCGGTTTCGGTGAAGCTCTCTCATGTGCTTTCCGATCATTTGCAAGAGAATGGGAATACCACCCTCATCAGCGTCGCTTTATAAACCCGCACAGCTGGTTAGGTGTCGAGATCAGCCCTTACAAAGTGGTGAGTAGGATGTCAACGCAACGGCTACTGCCCTCGTGGTACACGATTGCAAAGTTTAAACTGAGTTGCACTCGGAGGCGAGAAGATATAGTGTCGTGTGGGTTCCTTTGAATCAAAGTACCTTACCTAATGACAGAAATAAGGGCAATTTGAATTGCACCGTTTTTTTTGGAAGTAGGGTATGCTTTTACGCACAGAGTCCTGTACTATCCCAACAGTACGCTGTCAGACTACCAACTAAACACCTCCCTGTCATCAGAAGACTAGCCTGGAACCATTTGACACACCACGCACACCACGCAACCCTTGGGAGGGCTTACTTCCGGCGAGCCCTGATGATGTTCAACCCGCCTGGAAAGCGCAAACGACTGTTCCGGCTAATTGGTGCGGGATGGGAATGGTTTCGGGCCAACTAGAAAACTAATTCAGTATAGTCAAACAGTGCTTAAATCCTTGAGACGTCGTTAAGTTGTCCAACCATATCCAAGTGAATGTCCTAAGAACGTTGATCAAATATCTCGAATGTTTGAAGGTTGCCTTTTGTAGGTTTGGCGACCTTGAAGCGCTGGCAGCTGACACATGTGTGGGACCACAATTTCACATCGCGATGCAAGCTCAGCAAGAAGAAATTCTTCAAAAACAATTTGTATGGTATGTGGCCCGACTACTGGGATAAGTCTAGTGTGTCGAAAACTTTTACTCAGCGTTACAATGAAGTGATTAACAGCAGTAAATACAAATGCAGTTGCCAACATATCATCGATGAAGCAATCCCCAAAATACGGACTTCGTAAAACGTCGTTCATGTAACTGACTAGCGTTCTGCAGTCCAAACGTTATGACTGTGAACTCGAACAAACCGAATAGAGTGACCACTGCCGGAATCAGATGCAAAGGGCTTGCCGAAGGACTTTTCCAGGGTTGATAGAAGCTTTTTTACATTGGATACTTGTACTCTGACTTTGCGACAGCTAGCTTCGGCGGTGTGACTCACAGCGGTTTCGCCCCTGCGAACTGGCCAGTGGTTTCATTGGGGTGATAGGCATTGCTCCTTCTTCCGGCTTGGGTGGCCGGAATCAAAGCGTTCGGGAATTACCGGAGGAAACTGTAGTAACATGAAACACTGTTGGCTGACGCAATCCTGGAATAACTAACAACACTCAGAACGCCTCTCCAAAATGTTGGGTCTTCGGATCCAATGGTTCCTCATATCAACTAGCAAACTGCAATGTTTCAGTAGATTGAGGCCAATGATTAGGCGGTAGACATCGGCAACACAGAATTTCTAGGCGAACACGAAGCGAAGTCCTAAGTCGACTATTAACGCTTCCAGTTGGTACGTATTGATGCTGGTGCTATTAGTGACGTACAGTGAAAACAATTCTTGTAGCAAGAAGACTATACACAAAAGGAGCAACTCCACCAGAAAAGGGGCACGGAATCTCATTGTCCACCTTTTGGATAGGGACGAAATAGGCGAAGTAGGTGGTTCAATAATGCCTTGACAGATGTTGCCACGCGCTCGCAGCAACTCAGAGCCATTGCTCGTAACCACGTGGGCGAACCCCCATAAACTGCATTACATACACCACACTAACACTAGTCCTTATACGCGGAATTTTGCCCGTGCAACTCCCGTCCCGGCCGAAAGTGTGCAGTACTTTTCCGTATGCATAAAGTTTCAAAGAATATGGTGGGAGTTAAATCTTCTGTGTATAGTCTTCTTGGCTTGTTGGCACTTGTGATGCTAATTTTTCTAAAGAACGACGATCACGCCTGCGCCAGTGTTAGTTAAAAGTTTAGGCCCGTGAAAAAGTCGAAAATACTGAGACAATTTGACAGTAGTTTGTTGTCACCTGCCGAATTTGACAGCACTGGAACTAGCTTTTTCTTGATCGGATTACAATGGGCAAGAATCGTGCCGCATTATGGCGGAAGCGCCACGAAGGCTGTTTGTTTTTCAACCTGACGTTCATCTGCGACGTTTTGAATTGCTTCGGCTGACTGATCTACCGCGCTAGAGCTTGTCGAGCGGCTTTAGCATATACGCTAATTTTTTCGAAGTATCGATTTGAGGTGGTGAGGTGAAGCGACTGATATCTTACGTATCAGAAGGATTCGGTCTGCCATTTCTAACAGCTTATTTAAATTCCTCGGTTCGGAACAAAATGGCCCTCGCCGAAGTTACGAAGTCTTCAGGTAATTGTCAATCACTCGATCCGTGGCTTTCAAACGGGATGGCTTCTGATTCCCAAGCTTGAGACCAATTAGCAGATACCGATTTCCTGTGTATTCAGATGCAGCAAACGTTAGAGACGGAAGATCTCATGGAGCTCCTAATCGCTAAGAATGAGGATCTCCATACGCGATTATCCAGAGGCTTCAGAAGGAAGGTGAAGGGCAAGGGTAGATTCCTCACGATCAGGGTAGATGACCAATCCCTGGAGGCAATCAAATGTCGCAGTTGCCATATCAACTATCCATTTGGCAACATACTTGTGCATATGCACAGGGAAAATCGGAGGAAGGACACCTTGGAGAAGACACAGGGTGGAAAACATCGATGTCCCCGAAGAAATCTCGAAAGCCATAAAGGCGAAAGGACTGAATCCGTTAGGGATGTACACTTGCTGTTCTGTGATGAGCAGCAACTAGATGACTTAGACCTAGATTTAGGGTCCAGGGCAGAGGCAACTCTTCAGACGCTGCCTCACCTCTGCCCTGGGAGCAGCGTGACCAAAGTGGCCACAAGGTGGTATTTGCTCCCTTTTATTAATTCAAAAACACGTCATGTGTATGAATTATAGCAAACACAAATCCATCTTGTAATTTTTTTGTAGGCCTTAGCCGGCCAAGGCTAAACTAAAAAAAAAAAATTCGATTCTTAAACAAAATTTTAGACTAGACCTAGGACTTAGCGTGGGCAGGAGGCTGACACTCCGACAGTGGAGAAGAGTTCCAAACAATAACGGAACCAATGGCCAGCACCAAGATAGCCCAGATAAACCTCCACCAAGGGGAACTGGGCAAAATGTTAGAGAGTGAGCAAATAGAAATACCGACAGGTACAAATTCTATTCTCACGAATACTACTCAAGGTTGTACACAGGACGAGGTATTATCTCCGCTTTTGTAGGGTATGGTAGTGGACGAACTCCTGCTAACAAATACTGGAATACAAGTCCAGGGTTACGAGGACGACATTGTTTTAATCTGTAGGGGCAAATATGAGGATACCGTATGTGACAGAATGCAAAGTCGATTAAGCGTTACTAGTATTACTAGTGCAGGAAGGCGGGACTATGTAGCAATCCAGGCAAAACCACCATAGTACCATTCACTAGGAAACGCAAGCTTGATCATCTGAGAGCCATAAGGTTGCATGGCATGAAGGTGAAATCAGAAACAAAGATCAAATATTTGGGAATTACGCTAGGCCAAAAATTACTCTGGAAAACACATGTCGCAAAGCTACAGCAGCTCTGATGACTTGCTGGTCTGTAGCAGGAAAAAATGGGATTGCACCCCGAAATAGTACCTATGGGCGGTAATTCGGGTAGGAAGAACTGAACTCAGCACTCAAGTCAGGAAATTACACAAACTCCAAAGACTGTTTTTCGTGTGTATCAGTGGGGTATGGGTCCATGCCCAACGACATCCCTGGAGGTCCTTCTGGGATTAACTCTTCTCCATCTGTACAAACAGGTGAACTCTAAACTGGTATAGGAATGCCTTGAGAGACTGAATACGCTCGACTCGCGCAATAAGGTCTGGATACAGTGGGTTCCACACTACGTTAGGATGAAAGGCAATGAGGCAGCGGATGAACTAGCCAAGAAGGGAGCAAGGACGTCTTTACACCCTTCTGTGAAATCGGAAACGGGTTAATGGCTATGGCATTAAAAAATGAAGAGGAACGGTTAAAGGAACTATACTGGGCGAGTCTACTAGGGATGGAGCAGTCAAGGGTTTTTATTAGGGGATACGAACCCAAGCGTACTAAGGACTGTTTCAATCTCACCAAGAAGAACCTTCGAATTATAGTGGGAATTCCCACTGGTCACCATCAACTAACCTATCACCTAGGGAAGCAATGGGTATCTACGGACACTACCTGCAGGTTCTTTGCGAAATGTGTTGAAATCTCTATACATGTTCTGGGACTTGTGCGAAATAGGTCGGGGCACCAGGGAGAACACTTAATACCAGATGCAAAGATGTTAGATTTGGAAGCAGGGAATATACTAAAATTCCTAACGGTTATAGGCTTTCTTGAGAGACTACGTGTCAATTTTTTTTAGTTTTAGTTGTCTACAGTGATGAAACATGTCTGGTCTAAGGAAATGTAAGAGTCATGCGAATGTATTTCTTTAAGGGTACCCATCACTGCGAGGTTTAGGACATTCGATTGGCTACACCAAAATTTTGGGCCCAGAATTAAAGATGACATTATACAAATCTAGCTCAATGGAGTGCGTTGAAATATGATGATCCCGAACATCCGAAACTGACTGCATACAATGGAATGAGCAGTCAAAAGGGCTAGGCCTTTCCGTTACTAAACGTCAGTTAAATAGAAAATACCTGGTCTTCCATACAGCTTCAACTAGTCTGACGTGACATGTGGCGTTTGACCTAGGACTATCTACCTAGGCAGGCTCATAATATAAACCAGTTAAATGAAGCTAGGGCCTAATTAATTTCTAGACATAATCTTGGTTGTGTAGTTAGAAATCCCTCCTTTTACTACGGATATATTTATTTGAGCATTTATCGTCACGTCCTTTAACTACGAAGGCAAGATTGTTGAAGAAGGAGAGGTCTTTTTCCAAAAGTCTTTTTAAGTCTCTTAGATAAAAGCACCCAACCTGCAAGTATGGTTTGGATCAAGGTGCTCCAAGAAGGATATATTTTGTTTTCAGAAGTAAAGGTCAAAATTTGATGGTCTGCTTGGCACATCTTATTTTCAGAAATCTGTTCGGTCTCGGATTTATCTTTCTGAAATTCCAAACCACCTGGTCAGCTTTGTATGAAGTCCTCAAGTGATTACTCTATCTATGTCTGGTTGATTCATTTGACCGGAAGTGAAACTTCCATTTATGCTTCATTTTCCTTGATGAATAGAAAGAAATTTGGTAGATTTCAACAATCCATTTCCACATCATACATCGAACTCCTTTCATCCATGAATAATGCAATCCCCTCACCACAAGCATGTACTATATGTACTATGCGTATGTACACCTCTATTATTCTCTAATACAAACTACAGTTTCCAATATGTGAAGTTCAATTCATATTTATCTTGAGAAAATGTTTTTCTTCAGGATATTCCCATTTTCTGTGCTTCCTTCCTAGCTCCTCATATTATTTCTTGCCTTTCAAGCTTGATTCGCTTTGGATATCGTCCAAGCAATTTTTGTGGACAACAAAAAATGGAGGGACAGCAACTCAATGAACAATAAATATTCTGAAGTATATCGAAAATATTGCAAGAACGTGCTGATGCCAAGAGGTCGGAAACAAGCAAGGAATATTAGATACAAATATTGTGATATATTTGTATCTTATATTTTTTTTATGGCCAACGGACATGTTGGGTACTCGATTGGACCATGTATGATAGTACTTTCAAACACTTTTCCATTCTCTATTTTACTTGGGAAATCACCATTGTCGTTTCTGGTGAAATAAAAAAAAAAGAAATCTTTGATGAACAATATTCGAACCGCAACGAAGAACAAGAGGAAAGGTCGATAGACAGATAACAAAGAACATAAGGGTTAAGCACTTATAGTAAGCATTGATGAAGTTTTAGGAGGATCATTATTACTCATTCATAAACGTTACTCAAATTGATGTTGAAGAGAGATGGAAACAAGTCAAGAACCAGAAACTAAAGGGGCTCTTCGATCTACTATAACTTCATTAATAGTAGTAGGATTTCCACCAAACTTTCCAGGATAAGACTCCATACCGAAACGTATGTACGATAAATCAAAGGGGGTCCGCAATAAACTTTCAAAATATAAATATATTTATTTGAGCATATATCATGACGCAGAGTATTTTGAAATCTAAATGCCAAACGCATGTACCACTTTTCTTCAGATTTTTGGGTTTGACAGTTGCTGAGTATCTGAAGTAATTGACCTTTTTCTAGACCATCCCTACTCTCTACAGTGAATATTAAAACCAATACTTGCCCCAAAAAGTACTAAGGAAGACCTCTCAATTGATATCCCACATAGCGAGATCCGATGCAAAAAAATGTTTCACCCCAAGGAGGCACCTCTTTTGCATATATGAGGACCCCTCCCTCTTAAGTTCAACATGGAAAAGTGTAATTCATTGTATGCATGAGGGTCCACCGTTCCAAACTTTCCACAAAATTTTGTGTCAATAGGTGTAACAGTTCCTTTGAGAAGTGTGTGTAATAGACGGACAGCTCTATGTGGAGTTGCCAGGACTCCCACCAGGCGCGTGCCTTCATACGGGTAGGAGAATGGTCAGGGGATGCGTACGAACATGCATTTGTAGACCTAGGTGTGCAGATACATCAACGGGAATCATCCTTTCAATGGGTTCGATTTGCGGCACATCGGTTCCCACTTTTTTTTTTTCTATTCGCTTCAAATTTCTGACCAAATGTCTGGGAATTCCCTTTGCGTTTCTAGACATTCGAACAAAATTTTCTCCGAACGTTACCTATTATTGTAACACTTGCTGTGGTATCATGCTCGCTGAAGCGATTCAACGGCTGCATCAAGATATGACTACTTTAGCGTCGACCCAACTTACAGTTTCAAAGTTAGCATCTAACCTGTTTCCTCAATCTGGTGTTTTATCCGACATCGGAAAACTCGGTTCCTGAGACGACTGCACCATACCTACGCCTCCCCAGCGGACTTATCGCTTTCATTTGTCTCCCCATGCAGTATTCCAGTGTCACTAGAGAAGATCGCACCAGTCCGACGATATCTCTAAGCCAAAGTATCTCTAACAATCGCCTTCCTTCCATGGAATACGTTCCCTACTCAGCATCGGCTGAACTACATAGCTCCGACAATCGTCCTACTCATGCTGAACTGGCGCCTATGCACGCTTCCTCCAGTATCTCATGGATTCTCACTACCGCTAAACCGCAGGCCATACTAGCCGCCATCTCGATCTCTTGTTGCTCCAGCGGCTCCCTGATGAACATTGCCTCACCACAGAAGCAACCATTCGTGTCAAGGTTAGTTCATTCCAACACTTACAACAACGTTGTAGCCTACACCTGAAACAAAACCAAGCCTACTCTGTCACCTCTTTCGTGTGTGAAGCTAACGAAGGATAGCTCCCGAAATGGAGTGATAACTTCCTTCAAAGTGACATATCCTCCCGATTTTGACGTTAACCTTTCATCTGGGCGGAAGGGCTCTTCATCAAGCCTTATCAGAGCACTAAACTTCGAGAAAATTTCTTATCCGCCCTCCTGCCTTACTGAACTTGAATGATTTTCATAATTTAGGACTTTTTACCAAAATGTTAGAGACCCAATTAACTGCCTTAACATTTTAACATCACGTGCTGAAACCTAGTTGAATGACAGGATTTCAGATTCCGAGCTCCTCAGAGTTTACTTTATTTTTCGTTGTGACAGAAACTGTACTGCACTTGGCAAATCAATTGGCGAGGTGCCCTGTTCAGTCCCTGTCTGTGCTAAAACTATATTTCCCCCTCCACCTACGATTCTGTAACCTTACGTGTCATTCTTCCGCCAAACGCATGCCCCTTTATCATATCCGGTGTATATTTTCCTTGCTTCAGCCCCCATCTCTCACCTTGTTCCCCTCTGCTCCCATAACAATAGTCACGGTCTTAGGAGTTTGTGGAATCAAAACGCGCTAATTGGGCTCCTCGGAGCGGCCACTGATACCTACCTACCTACCCTCCCCTCTGTTTCTTCCCATATATGCATTTGCACGCGTGTGGCGCAGGAGCTCCTGTGATCGAGCTATCATTATAAAGGGACCAAATCTTCCTTGGCCATCTAAGGCCCGTAGCTGCTAAGTAGTGCGAGTAGATTCCACCTTTGACAGCCACCAGCGAGACACCGACTGTACCTGCCGAAGGACAGCCAAGAGCAAAGTTCCGGCAGATCAATCCGTCAGCCCGATCATTCCTCTCTATATTCTTATACCTGGGAAACCAGAGGAAGGTGATCTTGATCGTATCGCCCAGACTGTACAGCGCGTTTCTGCACTGCCCCACCAGCCTGGAGATGTCATCGCGGAGTACAAGACCTTAGTGGCCGCTTAACTTTCGGTCAGAATGGCTATGTTATGTTTGGAGGTCAGATCATGCTCCCGAAATCGACAGACTTCCAGTATCGCCAGCACTTCCACTTGGAACACACTGGCGAAACCTCGGAGACCATCTTTGATCCATCAGTGAAAAATTCTGTGACATAACTTTGCAACACGCCACCGGTCTTCCCCTATGCCCTTGTAGGAAAGTCCACAGCAAGATTTCTCATTAAATTCAGCTTTCGTGTGGCATAGTCCGTGGGGAATGCCAAGATTTCCCGAGGTACTTCGTATAGGATGTTATTGTGGTCGCAGGACTTCGCTGTCCAGCATCCGGACTCACCTGGTCTAATGGCACTGCATGCTACAACGTATTTAATGTGGAAGTCTAGGGAAGGGGGGGGGGGGGGGTAGGGAAATGCAGGAGTACATTGAGAGCATCTGCCGGGCAGGATTGCAGAATCCCAGTAGCAACTGCACACCTCCCGAGACGCTCCTTCCATGATATCGCTATAATGGACGGAAACATCCCTGACACTAATATCACCAACTCGTCCGCATACGCCACTACTTTCACCCCGCTACTGTTCAATATTCGTAAAATTTTGTCCATCACTATTAACCAGAGCACTGGAGCACCCAAGAAGACAGCTAGGGTGTTCTGCTTGTACTGCAATGACCGCTCAACCGTGCCAACTACCTCGTGGAGATCGGTTTCTGTGGATTTGGCTTCAAGGTAGGCATACTGGCACTTAGAGAAAGGCATTCTCTCCATAATCACCCTTAAGTGGATGTCCAGGACGCGCTCTAGAGTCGCCAACACGGAAATGGTAAGGTAGATTGGTTGAAAGTCCATCGCGGACTCATGGCCACGCCTACCGGCTTTCGGTATGAAAATCTCAACAAGCCACGGCACAACCCTTTCCTGCTGCTTCGGTAACATGACTGGCATTATGTCATCTGGGGCCGGAAATTTACATGCGGCGACACGGCTTATAGCCCAGCCAATCTTATCCTAGGTTATTTTCCATTTGATAGTCTCGCACCGCTCGGGTGGCCACAAACCCTCCAAGCAAGGCTTTGATTAAAAGTCCACCTCGCTAACGGAAAGTGCGTTTGAACCAGCAGCTCCAAGGTTTCACCAAAAAATTTCATCCAGGAACCTTCCGACTTTTTAAGAAAGGATGGGCTCTTATGTTCCTTGGACAGAATCTTACTGAGCCTCGCGAATTCGCTGGTGCATTCGATGTTCTGACAACAGTCCAACCAAGACCAACTCTTGGCTCTCTTAATGGCCCACTTCTGCTTCTTCAGGCAGTCTTTGTGTGGCTGCCAGTATTTAAGTCTGTAGCAGATGTTGAAGATTTCCCTGGTCAGCTTCCTGCGGCCGGAGATATCTTCATTCCCCCACGGTGGCAGTGTCTTCTTGCTGTATTTAGCAAAGCACGATGCTTTAAAGGCGGTATCGAATGCCTTTGAGGTCGGGGATCTTCCACTCAAGTTCGTCTGTCATGCCGAACTGGCTAATTTACGCGCGGGACAGTTTGTTCTTAATTATTTAACCAAACTTTCACCAATCAATACTTGTGGGGTCTCTGAAGGGTTTTGCAAACCTCTGGGGTAAGATCTAAACTGAAAAGTATCCGACTGTAATCTGAGAAGGATCTCTGGTCAGATGCTCTCCAGTTCTCCACCCAAAGAATCCGATTGACGGTTATTAAGGTGATATCAAGGACTTCCTCCCAACCGTCACAGTTCTCCGAGCTGGGGGAATGGAAGGTTAGTGTACTGCTCCTTTTACACCCCGATAGGGCTGTAGTAATAATAAAATCAATGATTGACTCACCGTTTTCGCTGAGCTAATGCGTATGCCTTGCATTGGCGTCGCAGCCTATCAGTAGGTTGGCCTTCTTTGTTGCTATGGTGCTTGTCGAATGTTGTAGTTTTTCTGGCTGAGCTGCTCGGTCGTGAGCCATATAAACCGAGCAAATATACACGCCCGCCCCACCTGCTCCAGTTTGACCATGACTAGGTCGCTGGGACTCAGGTCCGGACACAGAAAAGCGTGCAGACTGTTCTTCGCTTACTCTATGCTGTCTGTCCTGGTCAGCCTCTCCTGTGCCATGGAGTAAATTAAAATATTTGCTTTGGAGCCGTTTGATGGTCCGTAGTGGATTAGTGTGACGTTGATGTCTTCCTCAATGAGGATGTCAAGCAGATTAGCCGAGGCGCACTTCGAGTGCTGCAGATTTATCTCCGCTATCTTCAACATGATCTGCTTGCGTGCAGGGTTCGTCAGTCGCCGTTGGGCCGTTGATTCTCATCTCCTCCAACAGCTCGTTGGCGGCGCCGATTGGATCCAATTCGTCGATTGATTTTGCAGGGCGGAGCATCCTCCTTTTAGTGCCTCCAGGCACTCTCCCTCTATACGGAGCAAGAAAGGTTGGCTGTTTGTCTGGGGCTCCTCCGCCTTGATAACAACCCAGCCGTCCCTGGGAACCCTGGGGTTTTGAAGACGCAGGGATTGGACGACCTTATCCTTATCCATGCGGATCTTCGGTGAACAGATGCAAGCGACTTTGGGCTTTACGCCCTCCCAAGCATCGCTGATCTTAGCGGCGCGCGAACCGAGAAAGTCCCTGGAGAATTGGTCCTCGTAAGCTATTTCATGGAACCCACGGACGATCTGAAAGGAATCAAAGCAGGAGATGGATCCCGTGTGTTTGCTTTTTGGGGTCCAGGAGATGCTCAACGACCATATCCAACAGTCTGGCCACACCTCCGACGCTAGTTTGCCGATAGCAGAATTAAAATCCGGCAGCGCCACACCTAAGTGGCTATTGGCCACGTCGCGGAAGGGTTTGGCAGTTTGTGGCTTGTCAGCTACCTGTTGCTGCTCACTTTTCTACGGATGTTGCTTAACGACCGAGTTCTTGCCCATTCAGCTCCGCCTGTGATCGTCCTCGAGCTCGTCTTGAGATCGATTGCGTTTCAGAGCGATGAGCTTTACCTTCTGTTCGTTTGCCAAGCGTTTGCTGTTCTATTCATTAACAATCGCTTGGTATTTAGCGAGGTGTTTCTCATTCCGTTCGTTGACAACCCCCGCCTCCTTATTCTTAGCAATCTTGCTGAGAATATGCATGGCCTTCTGGTACTGGTAGCAGGATACCAGTTAACCTCCACTTCTTAGCTGGTTTCCGGTGATCTACGTTCTTGTCGGTATTTGCTTTTGAGGGAAACACCGACATCGAAGGTTTCGGATTAGGAGTACCATGTCTGATACTCTATACACCCAGCATGATGGCAGTGGATTCCAATTGGAGACCGCTAGTCCGTCTCCCGTCTCACTCCGGGAGGTCCCCACGGTTGATTTCAGCGAAGCGGTGCTACGGCTTTCACCAAGTGTACTGATCTCAACGGCTACTGTCTGGATGGATGGCAGCAGCTCGTCCTCCAATGATGCGCCTGATATCACCACCTCTTCTTTTATCGTCGATTTATTTGTTCTTTAAGGTTTTGTGTAAAACGAAACCTTATTAAAATCGGTTTACTATCCGCCTGTCTGTCTGTCCGTCTGTTCGTCTTTTTTTTTTTTATACGTTGGAAAGTGGAAAGGTTCAAAACCAACCGCTGGCTCCTGCCATACGGTTATGTGAGACGTTTACTCATTAAAACCACCTCCTTCTCCTTCGCTTACCCCGCGAGACTGCCATTTCGCTATTACATCGCGGAGCAGAATCAGTTATGAACTGCGCCTTCTGTCGTTATTTGTAACTTTCCTCCGAAGCTCCTCCCTCCTTAGCAGATTGTGGATCGCCTTCATTAAGTTTTCCACCGCCATCCAAAATGTTTCAGAGGCTTGCATATGGTCCACGATATTCTCGGGTGTCAACCGTGTCTCGGCGTCAATTTCCACCTCCGCTCTATGTGCAGCGAACCGCGGGCAGTTAAAAACAACATGCTCCGCATCTTCCGGAGTCATCACGCATGTCGGGCAATACGGGGAGTCGTCACGCCCGAAGTGATAAAGGTATGCACGGTACCCTCCGTGTCCGCTTAGGAATTGAGTTAGGTGGTAACTAACCTCACCGTACCTTTGCTTGATCCATTTAGAGACATCTGGAATAATCCTGTGTGTCCAACGTCCTTTAGATGAATCATCCCACCTTTTTGCCATTCCAAAATAGAATCACTTCTTGCCAATTGCCGATGATTGGTATAAGATTCACCGGTTGCATATGATGGGTCATCGAGGCATTGACCCTCGTTCGCCAAGATGTCGATGGGGATCATACCGGCTATCACACAAGCTGCTTCATCTGAAGTTGTACGGTAAGTGCATGACGTATGTTACGTAATGCGCTCAATCGGTATGGGGCTGCGATTTTTCTTCTGTTTGCTTCCACCTTCAAAGACGATGCCTAGACTGGAGCTGCATAAAACAAGATGGAGCTAACAACTCTCGAGATCAGGAGCCGACGGCTTTGCCTAGAACCACCTATATTTGACAACATTCTTGCCAACAATGTAGCCACTCTGGAAGCCTTGGTTGCTAAATTTTCAAGATGAGACTTGAATTTCAGTCTTTGGTCAACCATGACTCCTACGTACTTAAGCGTTGGCTGCAACTGTATTATGTGATCCCCAATCCTGATCTTTATCGACGTCTGCTTCCTTCGCTTTGTAATCAAAACTGCCTCGGTTTTATGCTCCGCGAATGTCAGACAAGCTTCTTCTAGCCAAGACCTGATTTCAAAAATTGCCTCGTTTGTGAGTACCTGGATCTCATCAATGTCTTGTGCGACGATAGTTACTCCGATATCGTTTGCGAAGCCAATGATTGTCACTCCTTTGGGTAGTTGCAACTTTAAAATTCCGTCATACATTATTATCCACAGGAGAGGACCGAGGACTGATCCTTGTGGAACCCCGCAGGTTATTGTATACGTCTTCGGTCCATCGTCCTAATCGTAACACAATATCCTCTCCCGGAGAAATTCCATGACTATGCGCGCCAGATATTTAGGAGCGCCCAATTTGGCTAAAGCCGCAATTATTTTGCTCCACTTTGCCGTATTGGAAGCATTCTTCACGTTTGTCCGTCTGTCTATCTGTCTGTCTGTCCGCCACACGCATTTTTCTCGTGACGGTTATTGAAAAATTGAGTCCGTGGTTTGGTCCCATGGGTAGTCCTGGAAGAATGTCCACCCGGGCTAGCCCGACCACCCGGATAAGGGTCTTATTTTAAACTGAGGGTGCCCAAGGTAACCAGAGTTCGCATACTAAAGACCAAATTACCCATGGGCCACGCAGCCCTCGGCATATGCTGTTCCACCTTGGCTTGGGGTCCTATTAGCACCGTCTCCAGTGCAGAAAAGATGGGCTGTTCGCTGTTGCTTCGGCTCATCCCCCCGCCAGATCTACTTGCCTTAACACATGGGCAGCAGTCAAGTAGATGGTCGTCAGTTGGATGAGCCTACTCCCAGCCCGATCCTACATACTCTTCGCCCAACCGAACACGATTCCCAGCGGCTACCGCAAGGAGGTCGTGCGAGGACTTGTTAAAATATCCAACCTTAAACTGAAATATAATCAGACCAGGCCGCCATTGAGCCCAAAAAGTCTCAAATCTTAACGTATGGTCCCGTAATATAAACAAAGGATCAGTACATAAAATATTATAGTTGAAAGGTTCATCCCAATATCCACTTAATATTTCACATGTTCACAAATAGAAAAATAAAGTTGGGACACATTCTCATGTACGTCAGCTACTCCTATCAACGACGAACGAATGCCTTTTTAGAAACGGTCACGGTCAAGACTATCATTTTCTTAGGATAAAATATATGGCCTAATCCCACTGTTGAATATCCTTGGATCCGTCTCGAAACAAGCAACGATTGACGGGCTCATTGAATATTCCAGTTGATCCTGTGGCAGCTTATAAACGTAACATCTTGTAAACAATATCGTGTAGAAGTTTTCACATTTTTCACCCAGCTCCCTGTCATATTTCGTTAGCAATATTTCGGCCCAAACTAAATGGGAAACCATCTACTTTGCATAGACCACATTCATTGACATTCCCTGGTCTGTACCTTCCGTCATATTGCTCCTCGTGTCCATGGCTATTCTTGCTGGTCACGGAACCATACGAAATTCATATAAATCTGAATAAAATTTCAATTTTCCTCCCAGTTTTTTTTTAAGGGTGGAAAGTGCTAAGGATTTCGCTCCTACTATAAGGCTCCATATTATTTCATCGCAATGACACCTTTATTATAACAGCATATTTCTTAAATGGATTTCTTATGGTAAAAGATGTGTAGTGAGAAAGTTTATGGACATGAATACAAGTTTCTCCAGGATTTCTTTTCAGGATAAGTAGCGGAAACTAGGTTGCGATGGTCAGTCCCCAGTGGTAGCTTTTAAAACTTCGAGATATCACGTATCCAACTTTTCTCATTGCATTTCGAAACTTTGAAATTAAAATCGAGTTTGAAATGTATTTTTAGAAATTCTGTATTCCAGGAATTCAGGATATTCTAATTTGAAATGACGGAAAAGGTCATTGAGGCTTTAAAATTGGTTTCGCAACTAACGAACTCATGGTAATGGCCGCCACCAAACTGTGTTTTCGTATCTTCCATTTTCAATATGTGGGAAGTTGGAAATCCTTCAAATGTCATTTCTGTACTCACGAACCCTAAAAGGTAAACCTCCTCTACTACTGAGTAATTCCTTCACTAAAAAGGAATGGTAGGCAGTTAGCGATGTTAAACTAAACCCACGGACCACACTAAAAAACGCCAACATACCCACAGGAATAAAAACTCTCCAGAATGATACATCCTCCTGGCAAAGGTGTTCCAAATAGGTGTCCCTAAAAAGGTGAACAGGTTGACTGGATGATGGACAGACGGTCGGGAAAGATACAAACATTTCTCAGCAACTTATTTATTCAGTTGATCACTACTGACAAGCTACTGCATCCCCGCAATGTTCAAACTACTTTCCTTTTTCCTCATCTGGATTTTTGCAATTCAAATGAAGGTGGAAAACTCCAGGCAGACTCCTCCGTATCCAATTTGATTGATGGCCATATCATTGTGAAAGGACTATGCAAAATGAATAAATATTCGGAGAATTTTCTTTTTCGAGCCCGTTGTAGTAGGGATGCCGCTATTGTTGTTTGCCAGCGTCTGCCTGTTATGTTATTGAAGGTAATTTTTTTCAAAAGGAGGAGATTACATTTCAAGGATGTGATACGTCAGAGAGTTTACAAGTCTTTTTTCAATCCATGCAGAACATCATGGGCGGAACATGGAAGAAGTTCAAGTACCTCAACTAGACAATGTTCTTATTGCCTAGAAATCTTCCTAATCGAATTTTGATTAGTTCAAAGTTTTAACTGGGGATCTGGGGGTTGTAATTCGAATGTGGGCTAATTGCTTTTGTTTGTTCTGAGAAGGTTAATGGCTGAATAAAGGGGATTGTGTGAAAATTGGAAAAGAAAATTTAAGTAGGTGTAGGTGTAGGAAAATCAAATATAATAGTGCAATCATACCATTGATAAACGCATTGTAAAAGCCGGTTCAGGATACTCCTTTACTAGGTTACACCAGCACTATCTCAGCACGTCACTGCGTTACCTGTCGGGGGTAGCCTCCGTCGGAGAGTGGTGGGATGGCTGGGGCCACAGCGCCCCAAGCAAACGCGAAAGCCCAGTGGTGGAAAGCGCTGACCTAGTATCGAGTCGCTAGGGAGTCTCAAGTTTTCCCAGTATATCAGCTCGGCGAAGGTGACCACAAACTCTTCACGATGGACTGTACGGAGGCCAAGTCAAATGAAAGGCAGCACTTGCGTCCACAAAAAGATATCCCGTGCCATTTCACCGGCCTTCAATGTCCTATGCCAGCCAGTCAACCGTTCGATGACCTTTGAAGCCTAGAAATTCGCCTAACTCCGAGAACAGGGGTTAGTTTGGCTTACTGGGGGGAACCGCAGCTCCGAGTACTCAGGCCATTGTTAGGCCCATTGTATTATCCCCGTAAATTGCCGATTGAATGGCTTTCCGTTAACGGCGTTCGAAAGCTTTAACAAATCTGAGAACATTCTACAGAATCGGCGAGTATGCAGATTCTTCATTGAAGAAAACCTTACCTCTAAGATCTGAGGAGGCCGGGCAGCTGCATATAAAGTGCAGGGCCGTGTCCTCCTCCTCCTCGCATTGACTGCACATAACCGAAACTATCACCCCAATCTTTTCCACATGGTAGTTTAAGGAGCAGTGGATCCAGACCCTCGGCGAGCCAGTCTGTCACTTCCTCACTACTAGCGATGTTTGAGTGCCCCGGGGTCCTTGGGTGGTGATTTCCCCGAAGGCAGTTTGCCCGGGGGCGGTTTACTCGAAGGCTGTTTGCAGTCCGTGGACTGGTGCTTACCCATGGGTAAGACTTTAGTCTCGGCAGGTGGCGCCGATTGGAGCCTGGAGTCAGGAGTGCTGACAGAAGGCGCCTGCTTCAGCTCGTCCGTTAAGGAATGGGTCCCAATTAGATTGGTTCCCATCTGAGTCTAAACTCAGATTCTCCATCGATGAGCTTACGGTTGCCCCTTCACTCGAGGTTGGATGGTCACAATCGAGGTTTAATTGTGTTTGTTAAACAGGTTTATGTTTTTTTTTTTTGGTTTTTCATAGTTGGCTGCCACGGCCTCAGTTTTATCGGGGAAAGTAGGTCGATCTCGGCAGAACCTCTTTTTGTCGAGACAAGGCTATTTGGAAATAGCGGTCGCTTAGTACCCAGAGTTCACGGTTAACGGCCATATCCTAACCCCCCCCTCAGTCCTCTGCACAGTAGTCACACCTTGGCTTGAGGTTTTGATTACCACTTGCTTCAGGTGTCACCTCCCGTCTCCTGGAGGATCTTCCTTACTAAGCTCCCTCACCACGACAATGTAGCTAATCGTCGAGGGAGCCTGACTAAAAAGAAAATTCCGATCCTGCGTCCTATATCGTTCGGCGGGTCGATAATCGATTCAAAAACAACGGTAAAGCACCTTGGACTCACTATTGACTCAAAGATGAGCTTTTTTGAGCAAACCAAAGCAGCGGCGAACAAGCCTGCTGCTGGAATTTTGGCGTGAAGTAGTCTAATGGCTAATACTGGGGGTCCTATGTCTAGCAGGCAACGTCTCTGAGTTCAACGCAGTCTATCCGACTAGACGGCGCAGAGGTATGAGCTGATGCTCTTGGCAAGAACATATATCGTTAGCGTCTCGCGCAAGTACTAGGATGGTCCTTAACGCCCTATTATGGCGGTGGGGGAGAAGACACAGGTGAGGTGGCGAAAATTCCGGGTATTTACGGCTCCAACTTCGACAAGAGGGGAAGAGCATACAGCTCGTAAGCCCGGAGCTGACTTAGGGAGCAGGCAAATCTTAAGAGATGCTTCAGATGCCTCCATTTCGGTCACTTTGCAGCAGGATGTACTAATGAGCACAATAGTTTGCGAAGGTGCACGAAGTGTGGAGAAAAAAAACCACCTTATCAAAGACTACATTGGTGATTCACGATGCGTGTTATCCAAAGGGAAAAAGGGAATGGACGACCAGCACCTTACAGGTGGTGAAGTTGATATAAATCAAACTCAACCATTGCGAGGCAGCTCAAGACTTGCTCTCGCAAACCATTCGTGAGTCGGCGTTGCGGTAATATGTGAACCTTACCGAAATTACATTAGTGCTACGTGGGTGAAGGACAGGAAACAATGGTATTTCCGAGAGCCGGCTTTGGAAGGGCAAAAGTGAACAGAAACAGCATTTACAAGGCCTCAAAATCATTGCCAGCAATTTGCACGCGTGGGTTTTAGACTGGGGAAGGGACACCAAGGGTCAAATTTTGCTTGAACCCTTCGCGGAGCTGGATATCGTACTAGCCAACGTTGCGTACCTATCTTCCGAGGAAGAGGGCTAGGCTCAATTTTCGATCTGACTTACCTTAATACCTCATTTGCGAGAAGGATTGTCTGGCGGGTGAGTGAACACTACACCCTCAGTGAACACCAGTCCATCTTTCTCGACATAAAAAACGAGCAACAGAATTGGAAAAACCAGAATAACTGGGTTTCTTTCATCGAAGATACATTCCTGGTGGCCTTAGCAGGAGGTCACGACCCGTAGGGAGCTGTACTGGGAAAAGTGAGTCAATTATATCAACGGGTAACTGAGGCATGCAACTTTGCAATCCGGCGGCGGAAGCTCCATCACAATAAGAGACCATACTACTGGTGGAACCAGTTGAGGGCATCGTGTCTGCGAGCGAGGAGGCTTTGCCAAAGGACAAGAGTGAAGCTTGAACATCGGGAATTGGAGAAAGTTTACCGCAATCTTCAAAGTAACTTTAACAGGGCTATACGCGAAAGAAATCGGAGTTGTTACAAGCAGTTGTGCCTTGAGGCAAATACAAACCACTGGGGCACTGCTTACAAGGTTGTAATGAACAAGATTCGTGGACAAAAATTTCCCCAAGTAACGCGCCTGCGACTCTTCTTCAAAATAATCGCACTCTTTTTCCCTCAACAGGAATAAATGAACCTCAGCTAACAATTTAACAGGACGACTTTACAATGCCCGGGGTGACCGAGGGGGAACTACGCGAGATCTGTAGACGAATTGGGGCAATAAGGCTCCGAGATTGTACGGGATTCCGAACAAGGCCCTAAAGTTGGCTACTAAAATCAGTCCCCCATGGTTCATAAGTACATTTCAATCATGCATGGTAGAAGGAGTGTTTCCCACTCAGTGGAAAAGGCTGAAATTGATTCTGATACCGAAGCCCCAAAAATCCCATAGCGCATCCTTTACATATCGCCCTGTCTTTTAGAGAGTGTGAAGAGGAAGTTGGAGAGGGTGATATCCAACAGACTGTTTCCGTTTTCCGAGCTAGCAGGTGGCCTATCGGTGCAGCAATATGAATTTCGTAGAGTGCAAAGTCGATTCAATTGCAACGATCATGGACCTGGCCCGGTAGGCATCGGCCACTGGTAGTTGCTGCACGGTGATGACG
Source organism: Hermetia illucens (assembly GCF_905115235.1). Classification (NCBI taxonomy): domain Eukaryota; kingdom Metazoa; phylum Arthropoda; class Insecta; order Diptera; family Stratiomyidae; genus Hermetia; species Hermetia illucens. The sequence goes on from NC_051852.1 coordinate 12,220,318, forward strand.
CTGGATGTCAGGAATACCTTTAACTCGGCCAAATGTGATTGGATTAAGGGTACCCTGGTTAAACTGGGTGTCCCTGGTTATATAGCTTGGACAATCGTGAGTTGTCTCTCGGAGAGGCTTTTTTAGTACGAAACGGACGACGGGTCAAAGGATTATGTTGTGACAGCAGTTGTTTCCCAAGGCTCCGTAATGGGGCCACAGGTTTGAAATATAATGTATGACGGAGTGCTCGGCCTTCGCATGCCAAAAAAAGCAACGTTGATTGATTTTTCAGACAACTTGGCAGTGGTAGTATTATAGTTGCGAAATACCCCCATGACGTGAAACTGTATGCATGGCTTCAAATGAGGAAATTGGACTTGGCGAAAGATTAGACGGAGACCGTCCCTATTACTAATCGCAGGAAAAACAATACTGTCAAAATCCGAGTGGGTAATCTAGAGATCGTTTCAAAATCGATCGTTAGATCCCTGGGGGTAACTATCGATACCAAGTTGAACTTCAAGGGCACCTGGGCTATCCGCGCGAAAAGGCAACAAAGGCTAGCTCATCTCTAGCAAAGATGATGCCAAATAATGAAGGGCCGAAATCTAGTCGCCGGCTGCTTATCGGAGGGGTGGTGTAATCCATCCTCCTGCTGCTGGATAGCACAGTAAAACAGAGACGGGTTAGTTCGGCATACAGAAAAATTGCGCTGAGGGAGTACAGTGAATAGAGGACAGTATGCAATAAGGCAGTGTGTGTCATCGGGAGGAAAATTCCCTTGGATCTTCTAGCGAACGTACACGAGGTTCATCGGAGAGGGAGCGAGCAAATCCGGCCGAAGTGACTGCGGGCTTCCTAAAAGCCACTAGGAAGGAGCTGTGCAGGAAATGGCAACAAAGATGGGATAATACCGAAAAGGGACGCAGGACCCATTTACTGATCCCATGTATTGAGAAATGGGTGGAGCGAAAACATAGAAAATTGAATTACCACCTTACACAGTTCCTTACGGGACACGGTGAACCAGGAAGCGCTTGCATCACTTTAGGCTGGATGAGTTGCCAGACTGTCCCCAATGCGCCGCTAAACTCGATGGCCCGGGACATGTTATGTTCCACTGTCCGAGATTCGCGATTGAAAGTGGGAGATTAAACGATTCCCTCAGCTCAGTTATTGGACCCATACTTTCGTGGAGGAGAGATGCTGAGCTCCGAAGCAAATTGGAGTATGATAAACGCAACAGCAACTGCGATACAGGGAAGGTTGCAAGAACTGAAACGGACGCGTGACTTAGCCGTGCTGGTACAAATCGGAGCCTTCCTCGCGAAGTAATGCTTCACGGTGGTCCAGCTGGAATATGGGCGGAGAAGTGGGTTAGCTTTCCTGGGTGAGAGTGCAAACTGGCAAAGCAGCGTCTTTTTACGATTTCCACCTACACCCATAAGAGAGGAGATGTCTTCTGGTGATGAGGTTGCCCCATGAAAATTTTCCGTGTTGATATTTGTGAAGTGTCATAACGCGATGATTATTCAAACTATCCCACGTACAGACGCTATAAGTTTTTAAGAGGGCGCGGGGTGATCAACAAGAATTTTTTTTTTTTTTTGGGTTGAGGAGGGAGGACCACTTTTTCCCCTTCCATAAACTTCCAATCCCCTGTGAGAAAGGAGTTGAAAATGCAATTAGAAACCAACTGTAGACCAGCTGAGTTGGTGCCCTTTTCGGAAACCTTGAAGCCAGGCTAGTGTGATCATGAGATTTGGGGTTCAGATCATACAAACTTGGCGTCGTAAAAATAATACTTTTAATTTATTTCTATAAAATATAGTTCTTAGATCATATAATATTTTTCAGAGGGTTGCAACTTCCACAATTTAGAAACAAAATAAATATAAAAGCATTAAAATGAAAGCAGTGGAAAATTCAATTACGTCATACTTAAAAAGAATTTCCGAAATTTTTACTTTTATCTTGGACGCTGTTGAGTAAAACTGCATCATTCCAACTGGATTATGTATGAATCCAATATGTCGAGAAACCAACATAAATAGATTCGGATAAACTTCTTGATCCGAAAGATACGACACAACAGCCACTAATTTATTCTTGCAGATCAATGGTCCACCAGTGTCGTTAGCACAGAAAACTGTTCCAGAATTATCTAAAAATTAAAGTAGAGTTCTCGAAATTATCTCAAAATTTTAAGGATCTGACATTATATTGGGTTGGGGGAAAAGTAATGTCGCATTTGCGATCGAAGCGTAACGCTTAATTTAACATACTTAGAATTATCCGATTTAAGTCAAATATGCACCGTTTTGTTCGCAAACTTGCCATTTAGAAGGCAACTCCATTATCCCCCTCTTATAAAACCCCCCCTCCTTATTTGCAAAAAACTCAGGCAGCCAGTTTTCGCAAGCCTCTTTTGAGGCGAACTTAGTAGCACCAAGAGCGTTTTGCATGGACCGGAAGAGAGGGTAATCACTTGGTGCCAGGTCCGGACTATGCGGTGGATGCGATAGGACATCCCATCCGAGCTCCCGTAGCTTCTGGCGGGTCATCAAAGATGTGTGAGGCCGAGAGTTGTCCAGGTGGAACAGAACATCCTCCCTATTGACCAATCCTGGCCGCTTCTGGTCAATCGCCTGTTTCAACCGGTCGAGTTGCTCACAGTAGAGGACCGAATTGAGGGTCTGGCCATAGTTGAGCAGCTCATAGTCGATGACTCCCTTCCAATCCCACCAAACACTGCAAAACCTTCCTGACCGTCAATCCGAGCTTGGCGATGGTTTGGGCCGGCTCGGAGCGCTTCGACCACGATCTATTTCGCTTGAGATTTTCGTACATGATCCCCTTTTCATCATCAGTCACTATCAGCTTCAAAAATAGGTCGAATTCGTTCCGTTACTGCAGTACATTGCAGGCGTTGATTCGGTCCAAGAGATTTTTTTTCGTCAACTCGTGTGGCACCCAAACATCCAGCTTTTTTTGGAATCTAATCTTCTGCAAATGATTCCAAACGGTTTTATGGTCCTTACCCAGTTCTTGGCCAATCGAGCGAATGCTCACATGCCGGCCTACTTGGATGATTTCGACGATTTTATCGGTTTCTACCGCGATTGGCCCACCAGTACGGGGTGTATCTTCGACATCCACTACACCAGAACGAAATCGATCGAACCAACGCTGTGCTATGCGAATCGTTACAGTATCGGACCCATAAACTTCACAAATTTTTTTGGCCGCCTTCGTTGCATTTCTACCTCTCAGGAAATAAAAATGTAAAATATGACGAATTTCTTCTTGGTGCGCTATAACTTGAGACTGAAACGTACGATCATAAAACTGTCAAATAGACACCTGTAGCCCGGATTGCCGTCTTCAATTCGCCGTATAGTATGACCCGATGCGATAAGTACAACACAAGATATGTTTAAGTGTCGTTATCTATTGACAAAATACAACATTACTTTTTCCCAACCTAATATAAGGCTTGAGGTCCTTTCAACAGTATCGTATCTCTTTGGCTTGAATTCCTTGATCATGCAAAAACTTGATAACGAACCTGCGCAGAGTTCATTCGCATAAAAGTTAGCACCGTATCTTCTTTGGCATTTAGTGCGGTCATATATGAACATAATTTTCATCTGAAGCTTCTCGAATAAATGCTGTGGAGCAGTTCCATTAAGATATATTTGGAAACTTCTATCGAAAGCAGATATACTTACTGTTGTGTTGGTATTGCAGCCCCAACCGAAAACATAGCATTCTGGATAGTCTGGAATTTGATCAGAAATCGCTGCTGAGGTGATATTCGTATTATAGTATTCCAGGGTGTTATTCAACTCTAAAACAGCTAAATCGTTAGCCGCAGCTTTATGCTCATAATTCGGATGGACGTAGATACTAGATACATTTCGAATGACAGCTTTAGGATCGGACTCGAAATTTTCGATGAATGTTCCAGCCACGATTTGAACTTTCAGTTTATTGCTAGGAATTTAGAAAAAAGATTGTTATATGTATCTGAGAGATAGACTCGGCTTACCCTTGTTTATCTACAACACAATGAGCTGCAGTCAATATCAGTTTCCTGTTAATAATTGTCCCCAAGCATAGCCTCTGTCTAGGATCATCTGCATCTCTCACTGATACCTTAAACAACCAGAAAATGTATTCATCTTTTGGACATATTCCATCTTTAAAACTTACAATGAAATTTTTATAAAGAGTCGCATCCTGTGTTACCCCACTTGCATAGTAAGGGGCTCGACCCATTGATTCTGAGAAGTGAACGTTCAACAAAAAGGACAACAAATAAACTCCTTTCAACATTGTGAGGTCAATAGCTCACTTAACTTAATACTATAATTCCAATTAACTTTTTTGATCGATAATTTCTGAACTGACTGAAGAACTCTTATATGTCAAGTAGATGTCCTGAATGGAGGAATTTCAAAGAAGTCATTCTCTGCAACGCTTGTAAAAGCAGGAATTTTATGGGACTGAGTTAAACTGTCAGAATTTGAAGGTAAGGGAAACGTCCTTTAAAAAAAAAATGAAAATAAATCAATCAACATATCCGAGCAATGCATATTTGTTTGGAAGTTTCGATCTTAGCTAACTTCACGAAACTCTCTTGTCTTAACCTATTAAAACGTAAGACTAAGATTGTGAACGATAATCTATGATTTAATATGCTCCGAATTGTGTAATGATCCACAGCTTGAGCAGAATATTTAAGATGCTGCAAGAGACTTGGCTTGATCATTTTCATCTCAGGTTTAAATATTTCATGCAAGAAAAAAATTCCGCTTATTAAATTTGTACCACTTTCCAAAACCAAGAAGGTGGAAGAGCTTGCCTCGTGATCAAAAAAGCACATAACATGGACCCTCCTATCCTAAACGCCTCCCACCAAACAGCGCACACCACAATTAACAACTTACACCTCGCTAAGACCAACCGTCCACAAGTACTCAGGAGGACAGAACGATCAGACCCGAGTCTGCAATGGGATCCATCCGAAATGGCTCTTTCCACGGAGAATCACCAGAGTTTATCTGTTATCGATTAGCCTGGCCTCCACAACTAGCACCGTCGTGATAGTCAACCCGTGTCCGAAGAAGACCCATTAAACCCCCAAAATGTTCACCTCGCCAAGGACGTCGCAAGATCAGACCACTTTAGAGCTCGCTCGAGCAACCTGGCTCTACAAAAATCTGCCAGAACCAGCACGCAAACAGACCACTCGCCCTCGCGGAACAATAACTATGAACGTAACCGCTCTGTAGGTTATTGTTCGTACCATGACAAATTCGGTACCCTGGTTCGACACTGCAAACAGCCCCGCTCTTTCCCAACTCAGGTCATCAACAACGACTGATCGGAAAGCCAAAACCGATGGCATTGTCCCCGGTAACCAACGCTGGCACTTCCGCGGAAAGCACTCTCCGTGTGTCTGTGCAACTTATTTGCTGGTAAACCCCGGCTCCGACACGATTCGCCCAACTTTTCCACAACTCGTATGCTCAGCCTGACCCCACATGTTCACAGCTTTTTGGGTGACAAATATAGGTAAACCAATGCCAGTAGAATTGCCAATATTATCAGATTTGCGAGATCACTACAGCAGTCATCAATTCCTGTGGCCGTCTCACCCCAATGAAGCAGAAGTTCAACCACCTGTTGGAACCTGCTACCATTCAACTTTCCATGAGCAAATGCCCTCTGCACCTAGTAGCCAAAACTGGCGGCAAGTGCTCCCTTGTTAGTGACTACCAAGATCTAAACACCTTTACCCACATTCAAACGCGTTCAACTGGAAAAAAATTAAAGAAGCGTTGGCTGACATAGATGTCCCCAAGTATTTTGTGAATTTTATCGAAAGCTAAATTCTACCTGATCCGAGCAGCTTGAATCCAGGTCCATCCTGAGAACGAAAGCAACGGGGTGAAGAATATACCGCAAACAGTGGAGTAGGTTCAAAACCAACTACTTAGGACGCTGAACTTCGTCCGCAGCAACCAAGGGAACAACCTCTTCTCTTCTGAAGACCGTCTGAATCACAACCAACATCAATTTCAACTCGAGAAGCTTGCAAGAGCTCCAGATCAACTGGGACACATGCCGAATCAGTCAGTTAGAAGTCATATTCGCAGCCTACAGATCAATAAGAGGAGTTCTCATGAACCAAAGTCCAAAATCCAGGCAATCTCGAACTTGTAGCCTACGGACGCTTCGCAGTTAAAACGCGCCGTTAATTATAATCGTCAGTGGATTGAATATGCTCAACCAAGGTCAAGGCCCTACTACTGGAGGTATTCAAGTCCTGAAAAACCGAAAAGTCGAAAATCTTCTGTATAACCGAGGCTGACACCGTTTTTAGTTTCGTCACCACAGCCTTTCCCTCATCTTCCTAACCAATAGCTTTGCGAACCAAAGCTTCCAATATGGCCATCGGTGTGACTTTATATCAACAACAAGTGGAAGGCACAAGGATTTTTTTCCTCAGGAATCTGTCGGAACCTAAGCGTCGTTACTCCACCAATGACTGCAAGCTTCTCGCCATTTTCACCTCTGCTTAGTATTTTTCAACCCATATTACATCGAGGCCAAATTGTCATCTAACTGACCATTGCCCATTGACGCAGCGCCAAGAATTCACTTCATGAGGACAAGCAGCTTGATTTCATAAGCCAGTTTAACACACAACGCTTCGAATACACACGTGGTGACTAAATGGCAGACACTCTTTCTCACGTGGAGACAGTTTCCATGCCCACCCCTTTGAGCTCCCGAGCGAGACACAGACGATTGACGAGTAACTTGCTTCAGGTTTCGTTGGCTCCAGCTGAGAATACAAGAAATTCGCAACAAGAAAGATAAATTCGGCGGTACGAAGGAAACGGTGAGTCAGCTCGTCTGCTACGGGGAGACTACTTCGTCGTAATCGCCGTGGGCCGGAATGATGCAGTGAATCGCTGGCCTAATACCATGCAATGGTCACGGAAATTCGGAGTGCTGCACACCAACTGGCCCACTCCATCTGCTTGGTCACAGTCAAACATGTAGCACTTAGGTTCTGCCGGCACTACTACTGTCGTGTCAACTCTCCAAGATACACCGTCACAACAAAACCAAAACGCTTGCTCTTTGGTTCCCACACATCCTCTCGGACCCTATCAGGACAAGGAGAGCTATCCCACCATCATCGATTGCAAATGGTTCCGGTCCTGAATACGGAGACTCCCAAGCCATATTCGATGAATTGGTCTCCATTTTCCGTGCACCTCTTCGCCAATTTAAGATTGACTTCCGCGTTAAGTTGAACCACCTCGTCGGGGCGAACCTCATCAACGCAATGCCTTGGAGATCCCAAACCAATAGTAGGGATGGAACGGATCCACCACACTTTTAACGTTGTCTTATGGTGAACGTCCGAGACTCATGGCTCGAAACGCGTCCAGTAGTCTTTCTAGAGTCACCCATAAGCTTCAGGCAGGATCTGCAGACCTCTCCGACTAAAATGGCTTTCTACTAATCGCGCTGCATTCCCAGCGAATTCATCAGTCCGCAAGATTAGCTAACCACCAGGCCCAGAAAACGGTGTTATTGACTTACATAGCCTTTTCAGAGCTATCCGCTTGGTAGCAGCATCTAGGCATGCAGGTTTGTTATGAATTTTTATCTCGAGCTGGGAAATGGACTATTCTGGCAGGGTCAAACTTCTCAGTTGTCGCAGGCTCAGTCACCTCAATCGTAGCAACCAATGCTAATTAATCTGCAGTCTTGAAATCAACAGCAGGCTCCATCGGCTCTTCGCCACGGTTCCAAGGAGGGAATAAGCTTTACGAAGATGATTGGGGAGGGAATAGCTTTGGTGACCTAGCAGCTTCAAACCAGTCGCTCTTACGCTGCATGACTAGCGGCCTCATCCAGGGCAGAGGCAACCCATCAGGAGTGGCCTCACCTCTGCCCTCTGCTTTTTGAACAACAGAGACTGTTGGTTGTTGTCCTTGCAGTGTACTAATTTTGACATTAGATTCATTGCTTGACGTCCCAACTTCTCCCTTTTTGGGTATAACTGCCTTCCTCTCAGTATTTCGGAGATGTGCCTTCGCCTGGCTGGCCAGTTTATGTGCGGTATGGAGTCCCGTTTGTTTCGTTGTATTTTTCTTTGTTTCAATAGGTGTACTCATTTGATTCCCACGAGGGAGGAAGAATTCCGTCGTGACAGAGCCCTACGTAGCACAGTAAGGTCAAACTCACTCACTGGCTCCATTCGAATACAGTCAGTTTTCCCCGACTGCAAACTATCCAATGGGCAAGGTGCGTATGACAGCTTAGATGTTGGGAGGTGCTTTTCGACTTCTTGGTCTAGATCCGTAGGGTTTTGTTACTAGAAGGGTCCCCTCGTACAGGGTATAGCTATCACCACTCACTAACAGTCTTGATAGACGAGAGGCTTAACCCCCTGGAGGACTCTAGAAGAGAGACAGTTCACACTGAGAGAGAAATAGTTTGGCCGCAGGAAACTATATTCCGCATCAGTCTATCCTGCAGTACACCACTTGACCCCCTTCAGCTGATACTGTCATTAACAGCTTCCAGTCTTTTGGCGCTGAACTATTTAACACCCTCTTTCCTATGGATGGGAAACAAAATGCGATTCATGGCATACGTTGCTTCTCACAGTTTTAACACCCCCAGAAATTTCATATCATTCCCAAATAATTCGCGAATGACTAACAGACAATCATCGCATAGCCATCCAATTATCTCCATAATTCCAATTGGTCTTTCCTGTATCCTTTCCTGGATCCACACAATATTAAAATTAACATCCCTTCAAAATTTTGTTTAGAAATATCACATTCATTTTATTTTGAAACTTCTTCCTCGAATATTGAAACTTATAACTTTCTTCGCTACAATTCAAAGAAACAATTGCGAACATTTTTTGTATTTTACTGTTCTGCTGCTATATTTAATTTTAGACTTGTGGACAATTGGGTGCATTTTATCTAACCAAACTGACCCAGCAGCAGAACTCATATTTTTATAGTATAGTTGGAATAGTTCATGTTTTTGTTTTTCCCAATTGTAAAAGGGAATGTTTAGCATGCATGAGCAATCCACTAAATTACAGATGCATCACAGAATTTTAGAGACCTAAAATCAAACAGCTTTTGTTCAGCCAACAATCACATTTTACACAATCTTGCACTAGCATTATACGACACCATCTAAATACCCGTTTTCTCATGAATCCAGTCCAGGTATGATCCCACTCGTGTATATCCTGACGAAGAGTTCAGTGCACATCCATCGGCTCCAAATGAAGTTATTCCAATCTGAACATAGTCTCCATTATGGTCCTTAACAACCAGTGCTCCTCCTGAATCACCAGCGCACGTACCATCCGACATCGTATTGTATCCTTCTGTGCAAATAATCTTTGACAATTCAGGACTCTCTGGAAAATCAACGCAGTGTGAACTGGGTACGATTTTCACATGTGTGTAAAGGAGGTCAGTTCCCAACTTAAAGTCATGACTGCTATATCCAAACCCCATAACAATGGCCACGACGTTGATGAAATCATTCTTACTATCACTGACTGGTACTAATTTAACAGGTTGAATTCCTGATGAAAATTTTACATCCTTTTCCAATTTGACTAAGGAGATATCATTTCTCAATGGCGAAGGACTGTACTGTTCGTGAACAATAAATTCATGGGATTTTATATTATGAGGGAACTTCGAAGTATCTGTCGATCCGAAAGATACGCTTATATTATCAAAGGGTTGAATACAGTGTGCGGCTGTAAGTACCCATCTCTTAGATATAATTGAACCACCACAACTCCCAATTTCATCTTTGTTACTAACTTCTAGGAATACATTCCAAGGAAAATCGTTGGGTTCAGCTCTGTGACCTCCAGAAATGCGTTCGGTGAAATTTCCCTGTGAAAAGAAGGAACAACCAATCGAGCTCAGTATCTTTTGTGCTCTGACATCACTTACTTTGCTGGTTAACAGAAATAGTCCCATCAGAGAGAAAACGTAAGCAAAAAATGGGTTTTCTGTCATTTCAACGGCTGCTTCCCTGATGGATTGACAATGAATAATCCAAAGAAAGATTAGTTTATGCTGAAGGATATTCTATCGAAGGCGCTTGCATACAAAGCTTCACCAATTGCCCTTAAACAGTATATTTACACTTTTCTTCTAGATCGTCTTTTCGTCCCCATTGCTGGGATACTCTGAACTGGCCAATAGCCTTCTGAAATTCAAAACTCTGACTTAGGAAAAAAGCAAACTTAAACTGCTCATAAAAGATATTGCAGCATTCATGCAAGCTTAATAAGTTCACTCGATATATCGCCTTCATATCGTTTCAATCAAGTAAAGCCATTTCTAATCAAGAAATCGAGGGAAACCTCATGACCAATTTAATTGAAATTAGATTCACCCCCAGAATTTGTTGACATATGGAATTCAGTTTATCGCTTCTATACCACTTCTTGCCATTGATTCGAAAGTATTACTCCATAAAAAAGAGCCACTGTCACCAGTTAGATAGCAGGTTCTCAGTTGAGTACTGAAGAATCTGTTCACCCCCTTATCCTTCGAGCTACATATACACTATTGTATTTGATCGGGTCCAGTTCATTGCTGCCCTCTTTGCTTCCAATTTCAAACAATGGATGCCGATTAGACCGATTTGTACTTGGATCAGTTTTACTAATTTAATACAGGAATTCCAGGTCATGTCCTTAGAGGTATAACCAATCATATTTTTGTGGGTTTACAGAGTAGAGTTTGGTATAGACTCCTGACAATGTATTCATCACCGTTTGATTTACTAAGAGAGATCACTTCAGGATTAATAGGATATTGGTCAAGAAGTTATCTGGGTTCCGGACGAAAGCGCGGACTTACTCCCAGGATGTACCAAAAAACCTGGGAGACATCTAGTTAAACGCCACAGACAGCTGTGCTACCAAATCCGATTTCAATTTCCATATAACGATCCCTGAAGTTTGTTTCTTAATGGCTGTGGTCTAAAAACTAGATAAATTGCGTCAACTAGCATAGCTTGCATAAAATTACCAAGGATCATTCAACTGACAGTGTCACACGAAATGGTTGTAAGAAGTACCTGGTTTGCATTAAAAGAGATCCAGAAACAAACGTGGGCCTCTCAAGACGTGACTACTCTGAACCAAATTAACTTGCATCACTATTTCATTGACATGTTGATCCTGGTTCGACAAAGCCCACCGTAACACTTATACGGGGAAAATGGATACCAAAATGATCACGATTACCAGACGCCATGAAGATGAAGCATCGACAAATGACCTTCACAATCACCTGAAGCATGTTATCATTGGTATGGCCGTAAACATATTTAACCATAAATGATTGATTCGAGGAAGATTGCAAGATAATATCGAAGTGAAAGGATGCTCCATAGTGGGCAATACGTCAATCTCAAAAAGCGCTGGAGAACTCCTTCAAGCAGAGATGTGACTTCATAGATAAATAAAGGAATCCTGGGAAAACCAATAGATCTGTGAAGTCGAAAAGCACAAGGACTGCAGTGGTGGAAATCTTACCAACAGGTCAGCAGCATGAAGCCAGTGTCTTAGCCAGTAGTAGTAGCCTTGAGAAAGCCTCTCGGTGAAGAGCCAACAGCGACAGCTCTTTGCTGACGCCGACGAGACGATGAGACCGTAGAACTGCCAAGGAGATACTTGCGACTAATATCAGGAATTGGAATTGGGTAGTGTGGATTGAACCGGTATTTTTAGACCGCTTTACCACGGACGAGCACTGATCCTTCCGTGAGTTCCGGGATCAACAAAGCCTAGACCTGGCCCCAAAGTAACTGAGTACACCGGTTGCTGACCCTTGCACCCGATGCACTAGTAAAAATTCTCACTGAGAACAAAAATAAATTCAAAAATCCATGCAATAGCAGAGAAAGAGGAAGAGTTGACTGCGTTCACACGCAGTACGAAAATGCGTCGCTCGTTGCAGCGCCCAACAAAATAGGCACGAAAGCTGAAATTTCTGGCATAACCCCCAAGTAAAAACAAAGCCTTGCAAAGTGATGTGGCTGTCCGCATGGGGACGACAACTCCAATACCCTACAGTTTTCCAACTCCGAAAGAGCCCCAATAAAATCTAACCGAATGGAAGAGCAGTCAACTCCTAACCAACAGCCGAAGAGGAAAGGTTCATCAGGAAATTCACTACAGTGGTTAAGCGCTTGCGCTCTACAACGTTCCCGTAAAAGACGTCAGCAAAGGCGTCAAAAACGGACTGATGGAACTAAAGAAACTATTGGACCACATTTCCTTCTACAGGTGAAAGTGGACAGCAGCGGGAGACCCACGAAAAACAGAAACAACCGCACTTACTAGCTGAGAGTACTGTGGGCACCAAACGGATTACAGACAGCCCACTGCAAAGTGAACTGGGGAAAAAATAGAAAGAAAAAGACTCGCCTGAGGGAGACTTTTCCAGGGCCCAAAGAAAAGAAGGCAAAGAGGAACAAATAGAAACAACATGGTACCCTGTTAGAGATCCTTCCAGCCAAATGCAAGAAGGTTACGAATAGTAAATCACTAACAGAAAATACGAAGAAACAAGCACGATTAGACTGTCGGCTCTGCTCATTAAATTGACATAAGGTAAAAAATTTGCAGTAGCTCTCTGTGAAATCCGTTATAAGATGAAGTCTAAAGAAAGTGGAGCATAAGCTCCTTCCATACGTTATACTGAATGGTTAACGGACTGCTGCTCACTAAAAATCAGAGATCTTGAGTAACTCCTAGGAAACAAGGATAGGTATCACTTCTGTGAATTACGAGGTCAAAAACTCGTTGTACCAAACCGAGCAGCTCGTTAGGAAACTGGATGGATAGCATGCAGGGTACGCATGCTGGTAACCTCTACTAAGATTATAGTTGCCTGCACTATGGACTATCTGAAATTTGCCAGCGTCCCGAGAGGGGAACAGAATGCCGTAGATGCGTTCACCAAGCAAAGGCTTGTAATGCAAACGAGAATTGCATTCACTGGAAGAATCATGGTCTGTTTGAAAAGAATATTTCACACACTGCGGATTCAAAACGGTTTCCAGTCTTAGGGGTGGAACTAGAAAGGGTTAGGACGCGACTGTTCACTAGTTTCTAACGCATTTCTCTTTAGAGCTCTCTAAAGCTGGACCCGGACCCGACTTCATGACGTCTCGACTTATCGGGTGGCGCTACCATCTGGGTTTGAGCCAACATTCGGTTTCAGGTTGTTGCCCAATGAAACGATATCGAACTTGCGACACAGGCTCGATGCTGTGGAGGATCATGTTTTACGGATGGAGGGGCCTAGGGCTAGGGCCTTTGAATGGGACATATTTTACCAAGACCCCAGAAGGAAACGGATCCCGGAAATGGCGCCTAAATCTGGGCTCGTAGTTTTAACCAATGGATCTACTCCAACGTTTCGGTGCCCAGGCTGCGAAGGATATAATATATATATAACCCTGATATAACTTTTGCGTCGGAATCTCTGACACCATCGGTGGATAGATATCATGCTCTTGAAAACTTCTCGCCAAGTGATCACCAGCAAATCGCAAATAATGAACCTAATAACAACAGCTTGCGAAGCGTCCAGGCCCGGAGAGGTCCAGTCTGACAACCCTTCTATTTTCTGGTGGACGCAGATTTTGCTGACCGCAGCGCGATAAATAAAAGCAAAGCTCGCGACTGACAAATCATAGTCAAAGAGCTAAATGGGAATCCGTGGGGACTTGGTTATAGCTTGTCACCTGGATAATTAGTATTCTGCGGAAACCCTGCATACTTAACATAATACCGACCAGATCAACCTTATTGTACGGATATTATTCCCCAGACATTCCATACGGATCGATGACAATAGGAAGACGTCAAGGACTCACCGCAGTTCTTATCATGAAAAATAAGAAGGCTCCAGGTCCTGGCTGTATCCTACCAGAAGATTATAAGTTGGAGTTCCGGCCAGACTTACTACCAAGCTAACCCATGCAGATATCGAGGGATTAGCTGAGATACTGCTCTATAAGCAGCTAGGGGGCCACAGTAGTATGGAAATCACGTCCACGCCCTATGAATACTGGAACGTTTCCTACGATAGCCTGCTAAGAGTCGACATACCAGAAAGGTTACGCCTGGTCGTTACGCAAAAGACGCTGAGGCAGTTGTTGCTGGTCGAACTGTTGAACGGACCCAAAGTTGACTTCAGGTAAGTTGAGTAAGTTCCCATCAATACATACTACATAACCACAGCTCAGTCAACTCAGTTTCATTAAATATCCTTTCGGAAACCCTTTTCTTGAAACGTAATGGGCACCTCCCGATTAAAAACAAACGACACAGGTTATCTTCGGGAAATTTACTGTCATCATATCTTCTGAGTGTCAAATCAACTCTTAAACGAATTTCTAGTTATGTGTTTTGAAGACAATTTTCATAAAAAAAAATGATTTCTACATAGTAAACCTGTGTTAAGTCTAATCTATGGAATGCCTGTCATCTTTCGGATCCAAGTCGAATATAGCCCTATAAGTGTATAGCCAGTTGGAATGCCTTGTCCACATCCAAACTGAGATTCAAATGAAGTTATACCGATTAGAACATACGAATTGTCATCCTTCCTCATAACTAACGACCCTCCTGAATCTCCAGCGCAACTACCAGCTGTGTTGGAATAATATCCTTGTGCACAAATAATATCTGCCCCAACCATACCCTGGACAAAATAGTTTTCGCAGTCCTTTTTCGATATAATCCGTACAATACTGTAAAGTAAAGTTGAGGACCATGTGCGTCTCTTCTCAGAGGCTCCAAATCCAATAACTATAGCTTTCTGGCCGGCAAAATCCGTTAAGGTATCATCACCCCGAACAATGCTGATAGGTTGAACATCCTTTGAAAATATTATAGGCTTCCTCACGCGTACCAGGCTAATATCGTGATGAGTTTCCCGTTTTCTGAAGCCATTATGAATAATCCAACGTCTAGAGGCTGTTTTATGTGGAAGCTTTTTGAAATAGATGGAGCCATAGGTAATAATTAAATATTCGAAGCCAAAAGTACAATGCGCTGATGTAAGAATCCAATCCGCAGATATGATGGAGCCCCCACAGTATATTGCCTCCCGGTCCTTAACTGATTTGATCCTTACGTGCCAGGGGAATTGACGTTCTTTGGCTTGCTGACCATCGGATACTCGAACAACAACATCCTCCTAGAAGTGTACCTTTTCGATTAGTGCAAAGGAATAAGATAACTGACAAAAACTTGTTTTAAACTTGGGCACTACATATTTGTATGAGATACAAGTTGCAAACTATTATAGTATCTTTTTGAACTTGGTATACCTGATTGTCGCCTACAAGCGTCGAATTAATCACTGGTTGACTTTCCTTCAACAGCTCCGCATTTTCGTTGTTTTCATCAGCGGTTACTACTGGAATCTGGAAAATCAAATAAGTAATAATATTTTTACTTTCTTACCACTCACAAAGATACCTGACAGCAGCAAGATAAGCAAAGAAAAAATGCAAGGATTAGTTGCATTTTCCAGCATTATATAAGGTCAACCCGCTCTTTCTACTAATTTTGCTGATGCGCTATGACCTCTTCCAATACAGTTGAAAGCAAGGAGTCAGAAAATATTTCGCTGAACGCAAATACTTGACTAACTAATTATGGCCTATGGATGACGATCTTGGAACTTTCTGAACGAATATGCACATCCAATGCTAATCAAAATTCAATCAAACACATCACGAGCAATTTGAATTGAACATAATGAAAAAGTGTTCTAACAATTTATTATTCTTGATTTAATTTAATTATTATTTTATGAAACAATCTAATATAATTAATTGATTTCTATTAATTTAATATAAACGGCGGAAAATTATACAGTTGCCATTCAGAAAACGAAAGCAATCTGGAAACTTTGAAGCGCGGACCTATACACAGGTTTATTTCTCCAAAGGTCAGCAATGGAAATAGATTGAACTAGGTGACCGGAAAGAAGGAACCGAACCAGCATCCTTGAAAATCCTTAATCCATTCAAGCGCACTTTATTAAGATCCCTAACCTGCAAACTAGCAATTTTCTGGACCATATCTGTCAACGGTGCAGACAACAAAGTTTAATTCGGTAATAACCATTGATATCACCTCCATATTCCAAGGAATCATCGAATTTCCTGAGATGCATCGTATGCCCACTTCCTTTCCAGACTCAGCACAATAATCATGTGATTGGTCAAAGTACCTGCTTAAGAGATGTCTCCATTTTGCAAATAGAGTCTCCGTCATCCTAATCTGAAAGTAATGAAGCTACCTCTGTACACCGAATTCCGTCCACGACGTTGTAGCTCTACCAATCTGTCTTCGTTAAGCAATTTTTTTGGCCGACCAGTTAGCGCGCGCACGATATTAAGGTAACTTTCAAAATCGTCACCTGTGGCTTGGGTGTGGTCTCACATTAATTCACGGATACCCCAGCCATCTAATTGGTCCTTAAACTGTTAATAAAAAGCCTCCCGAAAAGAGTTCCACTCGATGCATCCAACAGGCTAGGGGTTATCTCAGTGCTAATCTGCTACTCTACCTCTGGAAAGGGTCTGTGCTTGTATTACAGCAGCGTGAAATCTCCCTGTAAGGTTGAGTTGGCCAATGATTTGACGCAGAAAAGACACTGGTGAATAGTAAAAAATGTTGGTACCATCAAAAACCAGATCATAAGACGTGGTGATAGTGTTGACAAGATCTTCAGAGATGGGGTTCAGCGGTCGTAACCCGGCATCCAAGTGGCGAATACCTAGTAATAGTTCGGGTGTTCGTCAAGTTAATGAGATCTTTCAGAATTGTCTGCGTCATATCATATACTAACAATATTGGCAAGGGTCATCCCACTGCGTCTTAAAAGAAATATTGTGCCCCTTTACTGGTTACTGTATACCTATAAGTTATAGTACGTCGTTGAGGCCTATAACCGATAGGAACTCTATTATGTTCTATATTTCCAAACATTTCCTCCTGGTGTCTGATATTAAGTATTCTCCCAAGAGTCTGAGCCTACTTTGCGCAAGTTGACATCTCTTAAATCCCCAGGTGATAGTTTAGCCTGCAATGACCAGCAAGTATTCCAACTATAATCTGGAGGCTCATCTCGGCTAGATTTAAATAATCTCTCAAGCGCATGGGTTCGTGTTCCCCCATAGGCATCCTGGACTGTTCCATTCCTGGTAACTTCACTCGGTACAGTGCCCTCAGCCATTCCTCTTCATTTTTCAATATCATGTCCACGAACCCATTTTCGCCTGTGCAGAATGGCTCTGGCCTGTTTAGCGGCATCGCCACTCCTTTCCTGGTCAGCTCGACCACAGCCTCTTTCCCTTCCAACGCAGAGTATCCAGACCTTATTCAACCAGCTGAGCATGTTCAGTATGTTAAGGCATTCCCAAACCAGTTTGGAATTTACCTGATAGAACCTAAGTACCTTCATAGCCGCTTGTAGTGTACCAAATAATCGACTGCTGGTTTAAACTGTACGTCAACGCTACCCACTTCAAGTTTGCTGCGTTACTTCAACATGTTTTGAATTTCTTATCGAATTGAAACCTTGCTGTCATGTTATCATTAGTAACAGTAGTACGGGATGTCACTTAAAAAAATATCAGTCTTCCTTTGATTAAGGCAGCTCCGCATCTCGTCGATACTCCGGATATTTTGAAAATCGCCCTCCTTGCCAGCATCTTTTAATGCAGATGAAGTCTATCCTAGTGGGTCTCCAGGGATGCCGTTGGATGTGTTTTGATTACCCCTCTGATACAAGCTGTAAGCTTAGTTTCGTTCTATTTCAGGGGGAGGGATGAGAAGAGACCTCAGAAGCAACCAGACTATACAAAACCCTGTCTTTTTGTTGTTTTTTGAAGTAGAGTAGGTGAATGCGTTTACGCACAGAGTGTTGGACTCCCGCGACAGTACGCTGTCGGACTACCAACCAACAACCCTGTCATCAGAGAACTAGCCTGAAACCGTTTGACACATTACTTCGGGCTAGCCTTCACGCTCCCCCGGCTTTGGGAGCCTTTTACAACGGGCCTTTTACAACGGGAGGGGAGAGAGAGGAAGGGAGTTGTTTGTTTAGGGAATCCCTTAACATCCGGTCCTTCTGCCAGTCGAGTTCAGTCTTCTTCGCAATAAAAAGAGCCCGAACATAATGCGCAACCCGATTCCAGCTGTTAACGCTCTTCAGCATCTCTCTGACAATTTTGTGTGGGGATCCCCTTGTGTCTGCATAAAGCTGCTGACGAAGGCGGTCCTACCTCTCGCAAGAGAAAAAGGTGTGTTCAGCGTCGTCCGTCACTCCATTGCAAAACACACAATCAGGTGCTCGCGCCTTCCCAATTCTGTACAGGTAAGACTGAAAACCTCCATGCCCGCTTATAAGTTGGGTAAGGTAGTAATCAATCTCACCGTGCGTTCGGTTCAGCCATGGGTCTAAATTGTCGATGAGCCGCGTAGTCCAACTGCTCTTTGACTCATTTTGCAAGAGAGTTGCCACTCAGTAAGGGTGGGCTCACGTTCTTCACGGGTAACCACCTCTCTTAATTTCTCACCCTTACGGCGGTAGATAGCTTTGCGCTCCAAGGAGAGCAACAGGGGTCACTCCCACGATCACCATCGCTACCAGTTCGGAGACAGTGCGATAAGCAGACGCCACTCGCAAAGCTCCCCGTCTCTGTACTTGAGCAAGGAACTTACGATGCACCTCCTTGTCAAGGGCCTATACCTCCGTGCCATAAAACAAAACCGACTATGTTGCTCCCATAAGAAGACGTCTCCTAATAGATATAGTGCCCCCAATATTCATCATTATCCGACTCAAGGCCGAGTCTCCAGCTACGGCTCTGTCCGTTGCTGCTTTGATTTGCTCGAAGAAGCTCATCTTCGAGTCGATCATCTAGCGAAGATATTTAACCGCTGCTGTTGACTCTATAGTCAACCCTCCGATCGATAGGGGACGCAGGGTCAGGATTCTTCCTCGGTTTTTTCCAGTGCAAGGCTGAAACCATGAGCAGTCATCCATCCACTTACTCGTCGCACCAATATGCCAAGTCTGCTTCGCGCCTATACAATAGTGCGTCCGGCAACAAGTGCCACAATGTCGTCTACATAACCGACCAGACGCAACTCTTCGGGTATATTGAGTCTCAGCCGACTATCATGTTCAGATAATCTGCAAGAGATAGCTTGGCAAATGAAATGGGTTTTCTAGCCTAGCATATCTGTCCATCTTACGGAATTGAAGGCATTTCTGACATCAAACGTTATGAGGAGGACTATCCGTCTAGATGGGCAGCTGTGTGCCTCAATTCGATGAACCCCATCTACGGCCTTCATTACAGCATCCAATGTGGATCTCCCTGATTTGAACCCGAACTGCTCTGGGGATCGTCCTCCTCAGCAGCGCGGATCGCTTCAGCGAGTCTATCCCTGATGAGCTTTTCGGGCACTTTCTCAGCGTGTCAAGCATGCACAGCGGCTAGTATGCAAACGGGAGCTCCGGGTCTCCTTTTGGCTTGCTGATCAGCGTAAGTCCGGACACCTTCCAGCGACGAGGAAAAATTACCTCCTTCAACCAAACTTTGAACGCCCCACGCAGCAATTCTGGCCCTTAGCGGAATACCAGTTTGTAAACTTCCGCCGAGATGGCATCAAGACCTGGCGCCTTCTGGTTTTTCATAGTGTGAAAAGGGGGCAACTATCGACACTTTCCGTTCTATTGACATCAACCCGGTCCATCTGGTTGGTACTTAGTATGTTGGGGTTTCGCAGAGCCCCGATTTTTCGGGTGACACACTTATTGCCAAGTCCCCGTGATGTACTGGTGATCAATGCCCAAGAAGTTTTCCAGGACTCGCCACCATTCCACCGACGGTACCAGACATTCCGACGCAAAAGTGATGTCAGGAATGCTTCTTTCACAACCTGGGGGCCGAAACGTTGGCGTGGATCCGGTGTTTAAAATTACGAGCCCGCTTCTCACCACCATTTCCAGAATCCGTTTCCCTCTGGAATCTGGCTGAGACATGCCCCATTCAAGGACCCTGGCACTAAAATCACCGCCTATCAGGATTCACCCTCCGTGTCTGAAATGACGTGCTCCAGAGCATCAAGCCGGCACCGAAAGTCCGGCATCGTGTCATTTAGCGTCAGGTAAACGCTAAAAAACGATATCCCTAAATACCGGATCGAGGCAAACCCATTCCCTGGGCCTTCAGCAAGAATACGAAATCGAACGTCATCCCAAACACAGACGACAGCGGTGTCTGAAAAGTCGAGATGCCAAGAGACCCGGGTACCTGTTTCGGTATCGCTCGCTGATTAACACTAGATCAGCATTTACCTCCGCAGCGACCTGCACTAGGACTGATGAGCGATTGCATGTTAATTTGCAAAATGCGGATCATGGCATTCACGCCCTGGTCCTTTCCAGTTCCGCCCTAAAGATTGGACACCGTCCCGAGACCACAGTATGCACTGCAGGTCTTCGCTTGGTAATCTATCCGAGTGCATCTTCGGCCTGCTGTCCTCCTGTCCGGTACTTTGCGAGTAGCTGACATGTGCCCATTGTCTAGACACTTGTGGCACTTGGTAGGAACTATCCACATTTGTGCTAGCATACTACCCATCCAATTTTGATTTTCACGCTGCTAAGGAGTTTTCTCGGGACTTCCACAACGGCGAGTTTATGGCTCCGAGCATTTCCAGAGGTGATATCTATCTGGGCATTTGTTACCTCTAGACATTACGCTTTATCGCCTCCTTCAGTTCAGCCTTTTCTGTTAGGCAATCAAGATCCCGGATGTCAAGGGAGTACATAGGCTCTAGGCTAGAAACCAGTGCCTTCTGCTATTCTCCTCCTAATCTCTACTATTGCTAGTCATTTACGGGCCCAGTCCGTAGAATTCGACGAGAACTGCGCCGCCTCTCGTTTTCTGTTTCTACTCCGTTGTCTTTGGGTTTCATCCTGTAGCGGATTTCACTAAGGACTCGCGCAAATGTCTTGCTTTCCGTCGGTTTAATGAGCAGAGCCGACGGTCTAGTCCTTCTTCGTTTCCTCGTCTTTTGGCTTGGTGTTTGGTTTGCAACCTTGTCTTTAAAGAGACGGATCTCTTGTGGCGTAGTCAGTCGTTTTCTTATCACTTATCCTTCTTCGCGTTTTTTTGGGGCCTAGAAACTACTTTGATAAAGTCTCTTTCAGGTACGTCGTCCTGTTTCTCCTTTTTCCCCAGTTTGCTTTGCAAAGGATTCTCTTCAGTTTGTTCGGCACAAGCAGCGTTCTCGGCGGGGATTGCGGATGTTTCTGCTTTCCTATCGTCTTCCGCTGTTCTCCACGTTCGCCTGTAAAAGGAGATGTGGTCCAATATTTCCTCCAGTTCCATCAGCCCGTTTTTGGCGCCTTATCTGACGTTTCTCTGGAGGAAGGTTGCCGACCACCCCCGCGCATTTCCTGATTAGCCCCTCCTCTGCGGCTCTAGCTCGGGGGGTCGACTGCACTTGCACTCAGTTCGTGTCCGAATCCATCTGCTCAGGACTAGCGATTCCGACTGGACTTTTTTCGGAACAGAGTGACTACAGGCTATTGGAGTTTGCGCTCCTGCACCGTAAGTCGCACCACTTGGTAAGACTTCCTCTTTATTTTGGCGTCCCGGTGTTATATCAGGTATGTCAGCCTTCGCTGCATCTTTCGCTGATCGCTGCGGTGAACGATACATTTTTGTGCTACGCGAAACGCACTCAACTCTTGTTTTGTTTGTTTAGGTTTATTCTCAATGGAAAATTCACCAGCGCATTGTGTGTAAGGGAGCGGGCCACAATAGTCAGGAGCGGGTGTACCTTCGGGGAGACTGCCCTTAACCCTATTCTCTGAGGTCTGACCTGCACTTAACTGATCCCGGAATTCACGAACGAATCAGCGCACGAACGGGGCAACGCGGTCTACTATTAGCGGTTCAATGCACACTAACCGACCGGCGTCCCGAAGGGACTGGCTCCTGATGCACGTCATAACTACCACCCTCGCAGGACTAGGCTCACATCACCCCAGCAACGTCGACAGATAACTGTTGACGGCTCCGGGGACTCCTAGTGTATCCCGACGTGTACCTGGCATTTGCGGTTCGCTCTTAACCGAGAAGCTTTCTCGAGGCTACTACCTAGGACGCAGGTATATTGCCAGCTAAGGGGCCAGAACTACTTACTTGGGCACCTCACACCACGTATCGTAATCGACCTGTTACTCGGTTATAGACCACCCCATACATTCACATGCCCACAAAGTCGCCCCACCTGTAGAATCGGCTACCTATATATTATTATTAGGGTTTCTTTGGAGCTCGCTTAGTATGGCAACTTTCACCTCCGATGCATAGGTGCTCTACAAGAGCAGGTCTTGAACCCAACAGTGATTGAAATTGATATGACTCAACTTCATTTTCTCAATGTTGTTATCGGCGTTTTAAGCTCAGGACACCAACCGTCTGCCTGCTGTTCTGGCCCTCCATTGCATCGCAGAGCATGCACTTGAGATCTTTGTCACATTCCTGGACCATGTGATCCTTTCCACAAAGGAAATCTTCTCTCTAAGGTGACAAGCTACCTATACAATACATATCGTCCCAACGTCCAGCAACTCGCGCGCTTCCCCTGCTGGTCGTCTAATGGTCGCCGTCGGTGTGCCTCCATCCGCCTTTCTGAAGCTTACTATAGATGCCTCCTGTAAGTCATGCAGCTCAAATTGCTCTGCTAAGCTAGTGCCAATTTCTGCCTTAGAAGTGATCCCGTCTAATCCTTACATTGGATAGATATTTCAATGCGGAAACTTTCGGATTTGCTCTCTTCAAACCTTCTCAACTCCTGCATAAGATCCCCCCTTCTGTTGCCTCCGGATCTCGCTGGCATTTCTCAACAAATTTTTGAGGTCGGCGTAACATTTCATCTTTGTTTGTATGTCTGTGTGACATACCTCCAGTGCTAGAAATGATATTGCCTTGGGGTGGACCCCATTTTTTCTATCTTCTTTCTGGCCTTTTTTAGATCTGCCGATTGGACGATTGAACTAGGTCGCGTTCTTTTTAATTGGACATTGACTTCATTGCTGGCGTTAGTGCTTTGGATGTTTCCTTCGAAAGTTTTAATCCCTGTCCTGATTCGAGTGACATAACCTTTTGGTTTTTTGGGATCCTCTTGGTTGCAAGGGTGTTAGTCCTTCTTTTGCCCAACTCGTCTGCTTCTCCATACATCTTCATGCATACAGTCTACTACAGTCGAGGGATATAGGCAATGGGAAGCCTGCTTGCTCACTACTAAAAACTGGCACTGGAGTAAGTTTGCTCAATGTCTCTTTGTTCATATTTGGTTACTGATGCGAGTCCCTTCCCATTATTATTACTAACAAATTAATAATGTGTATTGATCCAGTGGCCCCTTTTGGAACAATCCCACCGTTGCTCCTATCTCCTGTACAGCTTCTTCCTAGTGACTGTCCAGATGCCTGTAATCACTTCGGCCGGATTCGCCCTCCTTCTCCGGTGAAGCCACGGGGCCTCATTCGCTAGAAGATCCACTGCCTCACTAGATACTGTCCTATATGTCCTGCACCCGTTCAGCGCAATGGACCGATATGATGAACTTTCCAGGGCAAACGCCCAGACAAGAACCGCGTATAGCAGCATGGGTTTCACCACCCCCCGAATAACCAGCCGGCGACTAGATTTTGAGCCTCCAATATTTGGCATCATCCTTGCAATAGACGAGTTAGCCTTTGCTGCTGTTGTTTTAGCCAGTAGTCTGTCTGAACCAGGAATCCGGCAGTTTGTGGGTAAATGAATTTCACCTTGATTCAACAGCCAAATTTCTTGGTTCCACCAGTAATTTTTACTGAAGTGGAACTTCCGTCGTAGCATTTTAGAGTTGCATGCAAAGCCGCCTGGAAATTTTCTTCCTCGAAAGCTCCAGTGAACGACCCAGCTATCCTGGTTTTTCCACTTCTGTTCTTCACCCGACCGCCACCTCCCCCATTTCTGATATTGAGAAAGATGGTCTGGTGGTCACTGCGGTGTAGTGTTCGCTCACCCGTCACACCATCCCTCTCGCCAACGATGCGCTTAGGAGCCACGAAAGGTGGGCATCCAACATTGATTAGTACGATGTGCATTCAAGTTGGTAGTGTCATTTATCAGCAACATCTCTTTTGTTCTCGTCAACCGACCCTAAAGTCCAATATTCAGAAACCTTACCAACTTTTCAATCATATATTGCCAAACAGCTTCCATTTTATTTCAAACTATAAAATATAACTAGCCAGTAATCGGAATACCAGTTTGGTTACTGATCCATTCTAAAAAGGAGCCAACTCGAACATATCCTGATGGATACCCAACTGTACATCCTTTAGTAGATACAAATGCATCTATCCCCACTTGAATATATTGATCGGCATCATTTTTAATGACCATTGGACCACCTGAATCTGCGTGACATATGCTGTCATTTTTTGAAGTATATCCCTTAGCACATATGACACTATCCGCAACAATGTCGGTTTCGTAATATTCTTTACAGACGTCGTTAGATATGATCGAAACTCTCGTATAAAGTAGATCCGTTGATTCTTGCGGATTTACATCTGATGTATATCCAAATCCCATAACAGTTGCTACTTTATCAACCAAATCATTGTTAATGTCACTCAGCGGTATAAGAGTTATAGGCTGAATACCAGGTGTGAAATTTAGGGCCGATTCCAGCTGCACCACAGCTATGTCGTTGTTTTTGTTTATAGGATTATACCCTTCATGTGCGACGCTATGGTTAGCGGAAATGATGACGGGGAAGGTGTAGACATTCGTTGAACCAAAATATAAATCAACACTTTCGTTTAACCCAACAATGCAGTGCGCTGCTGTAAGGATCCAGGTCTCAGACAATATCGACCCTCCGCACGTTGATGCCCTCTGGTTTCCAGTTGATAGGATATACACGTACCAGGGGAACTCATTGGCTTGAGCTGGCACGCCTCCGCTTATTAAGTTTATAGGGATCACACTACCACAGCACTAAAAATTACAATTTCGAAATTAGTGGACGAATCTATCAAAGGACATAAGGATTGCGACATTGAGGAAAGAAATTTGTTCGGAACTCTTAGATAGGTTGGATAGTTCTAAGGAATTTATGAAGAGTCCTTGCTTACTTCGGTTTTGTAATTTAAAATAAAGATCTTACATTGCTTGTGTAAACACAAACTTGGCACACCAGAAAGAAAATAGACTTCATTTTCTAGTTTGGCGAACGCTCTTC
This sequence comes from Hermetia illucens, assembly GCF_905115235.1. Taxonomy (NCBI): domain Eukaryota; kingdom Metazoa; phylum Arthropoda; class Insecta; order Diptera; family Stratiomyidae; genus Hermetia; species Hermetia illucens. The sequence continues at coordinate 12,245,756 of NC_051852.1, forward strand.
AAAGGCTTCTATATATAGCGCAAGAATCTAAAGGGACGAACAAGTAATTTGTTATGCTCGTTTAATCTGAATGTTGCACTTCTCGTTCCGCTTGTTATGTAGTCACGCATTAGCAACTAACATAAATGCATTCCAATAAATTACATAAACAAAGCAACTTAAAAGTTTGACATAGTAACTAGCCATTGCCGGCCCCAGTTGAGAAAAGAATAGCACCTGCAACCAACATAGCTGAAGGTCCCGCAGTGACAGTCGTCTAGAGTCGTTAAGTTGGTATATATAACCCGCACACGTACCGGTATGCTTACCTCCTTTCAGGTCGGTCGGATGGCTGAATAGTTTTCAATCGATCAGAGGCCGTCTGCACAGTCGAAACCGGGGGTAGCTGGCCCCCTTACACGTTTCGGTTGCCGCTTAAATATGGACCGCAGGGTAACTAATAGACGTTCTTATCAGCCATAACAAAGCTATCATTGCACCGGAAAGTCAAAGAAAAAACAAAAAGCCTTCTTTGTCGACCAAGGTTTCACAAGAGAGAGAGCATTGCACTAACTGTGGTAAGGTTCCTTCCCTATGACCAAACTGAGAGATAACCACCGTATTACCAGCACTTTAATAAGCTCGCGTAGGCAGTGAAAAAAAATAGATTATAAGAACCTTCTTCTCTTCTCTTCAGAGTGCAAGGTACAGGGGGAGATAATGCAGCCTGTCAATGACAATGTCTGAGGTCTGCTCCGAATATGTTTTACAAAAAACCTAATCTCGATACATACATTTCGACATTTGGAGTTGTGAACCCTTAGGAAGCAATAAAGTAAGGGCTGTATATGCCAGTAAGCGAACTAGTACCAATTCAAAGGAAACTTCGCTTCGTTCAAACCATTAGAAAGTGTACAATTTTGATACAATTGATACTCGGTGGTTTTCTTCAAAATCCTGCTGCATTGCCTATAGCACAACAAGCCACTCACGCTACTCCGAAAAAGTCTTCAACCTTGTTTCATTCACGTGTGCCCGTAAGGGTCAAAATTCGCAACCTCCAGACTAAACCACGCAACGAAACATAACAGTCTAAACTTCTGACATGGATTCCGCTATCTTCGATGCACCAGTTCCTCTCCAGCTTGGAGTACGCTTCTTAGTCAGACGATATACTCGAGTACAGCAAAAGCATAGTTAGCTCAGCTTTACCACCCTTGTCAAACTTACAAGAGAGGGCAAACCCGAGTGTGCTCATCAAGTCTTACGAGCCCACCAATCGACTGATAAATTTCAGAGCAACCCGTTTGTCTATGTAACTGATTCCGTCTTCCCTACTCGATTATTGTAACAAAATGGAAAGGGCTTAAGATCCAAACTGGGAGTTACCCATCTATGCTCAACAGCATCTATCGTCTGTTTGCACGTCGTCAGTCAACTGGGGGTGCCAATTAAGCAAACCTTCCAGATTAAACCCATCTACACCCCCTTCTGCCACCCATACGATTCTGTTATCTTTCATGTCCACCAAACAGGACCAAGACTAAAAAAAAAGACGTTTCGCTTCGCCTAATACTTTTAGGTTTCTTCTGTGTACTTCCTTTGTGCTTTCCCTACCCGCTTGTACTAAGGATGATTTGACAATTTGCGCGAATTGCAAACTATCCCGTTTCCGTCCCTCCCTTTCCTCGTCTAGTGAGTTTTAAATCTACCCGACATCAACTGGTCTAATCACCCCAGCTTTCATTCCGTCCCATCTACCATTACCCCTATCCGCTACTACTATCTTCTTTGGAGGTTTTTCCTGCCATACGATTAGGCACTGTGATGATGCATTTTCACTGTTACAAACTCAATAAACACGGTATCCAGCCACAGCATCAACCAGTCTGCACCTTTATCTCTTTCTTGATTATATCTTTTAACGTCGAAAGGAAACCCTCCTTGCCATACGCAGCGCTCCCAAAGTAATAACTGTCCAATTCCATTGAGGAAATGATAGTATCCTCTACCATCCAAGCAGTGGAGTGCGAAGTTTTGGGTGACACTACTAACCGCCAAATAATCCGCTCCCAACTCGTACTAGTTGAAACCTCCATCAAGAGCCGCCGGCATAGCGCGCCTCTCTAATAGTGGCTCAATTAGTAAGAGCAGAGGATTACGGCTGGATTTGATAACTGCGCCAGAAGCGTCAGGAGATTCTGACTATGAAGTAGGCAATCTTCCATACCTCAAGCTTTTGATGATCCTCCTTAGAGTCTGCAGAAGGCCCAGCAAAAACTCAATCTCGAACTGAGTCAATAGGAAAAGCTCAATTACACCCCTCCATCATACCTCGAGATCCACGTTCAGAGACGCATAAAACGTTATGATTGGCATTTCGTTAGCATCCTAGTTCATTCATCACGCTTACCTGCTCTTCCCTGCGGGAAGTTCTTGGCATCTAATTCCACCAGCTCATCAGTGATCCGTTTCTTATCCAAGGAATCCATAGTATCGAAAAGGCTCTTACTCAACTTGCTAATTACGTCAAAAAAAGACCGTTGTCCATATCAGAGGGATTAGATTACGGCATGAAGAAGTTGCCGGGTTTCGCCTTCTGTCTCTTCCAGCCACCAAGAACGTCTTAGAGTAGACTCTTGATTTCTTCCTTTCCAAACTTGTCAAGCAGTGCCCAATCTAATTTCCTTGAGCATCCTCGTATGTCCAAACTCCAAGTAGTGCCCATTCCAATTTCCTTGAGCATCCTCTTATGTCAAAACCGAAGCGAAGCTCCGTCGACCTAACTCAAGACCGACTTCTATACTCTCAGCTAACTTTAGCATCAATCAACTGGGATCGCATATTAGCTAACTTAGCTAACTTAAGGGGCGATGAAGCTCGTCACACTTTTCACAACAATCTTCCTGATCCCCACTTAGGTTCCTTCTTGTCCATATATCTGTGCTCCTATCCTCCATGAAATCAATTATAGAAAAGGCACATAAGCGATACTTGCTTAGAGCCAAACCTTTCCAATGCGCGGAGATTTCAAGCCGATTTGACCCCAGGTTCAGAATTGCCGTAAGGATACTAAATCCTTCACGATTTCCATCAACTTCCATGACTCCACTGCATTTCTAATGAACAATTCTCTTATTTACTTTGTTCTTACCTAGTTCGTGTTTTCCTTAACATCTTCTCCCTCTTCTACATTTCTTGTAGATGTAAAATATCCAATCGCTCAGCGTTCCCTCCTCCCCCCCCCCCCCCCGATCTTACTGCGTCCTTGAGTTTGGCATTGATTATCCTAAAACCAATAGCGGGCTTGATCCCAATGGGGTTCTTAATTATCTTCTTATCAACTGTGTATGTTACCTTCCTTTCACGGTACCCGAAATTTCCAAGAAAAATCTCAAATAATGTTACTTTCTGCACCTTTGAAAAGAGAGCCTTTTTATCCCTTTTCTCAAAAGAGACCTTACTTTAACTGTGTTCCGCTGTCCTATGTCACTTGCCCCTAAAATCCTTAGAAGATATGACAGCTGATGGTTCACCACATACTTCGGTCACCTTATAACACTGCCTCGAATCTACCTGACCTTACCAACTTTCTTTTTAAACGCTTTAATTAAATTCCCGCCCCTTTTGCCTTAATTATGATACCACCCGCCTTTGCACGTTTCTAACCGATCCTACAGGGTAGGTAGGTATCAGTGGTCATCTGTTTGGATGCCACAAACTCCTAAGACCTTGACAGCTGTTATGAGAGCTTGGAGGCAGAGTCCAGTCTGCTCAGATCTTCAGAGTCAGCCCGTAGTATTCACGAAAAAAAGCAGCTACCCCACGCTGCAACTATAGATCTCTCTCAGGTGAATGATTTACCTAGTGTCCAGCTTGATTCTAACAGGAGTTGCGCTATCGCAAAGGAAATGCCTGTCCTCCTATTCTCCGCAGTTTCGGCAATGCGAATTGTAGGGTATGCAGAGTTTATGGACATTGCCCCCTATTGACCAGTGCCCCTGCAGATCGCCGTAATTTCGTATGCACATCTGGAACAAGAGCTCTCGCGATCAGGTTTTTTATATGTAGGCCAAATCCTCCTTAACTTGGTAAGTCCTTGCCGTCTAAAACCGGGGCTATTAAGTAGTGCGAGTAGATTCCACCCTTGACAGTCGCGGTCTAGCATCCGGACTAAGGTAATCTAATAACACTGCACGCTACAACGTATTTAATACAGAGGTCAAGAGGGAGGAGGTATAAGAGTACATTGAGAGCATCTGCCGGACGGGACTGCACAGCCCCTATAGCACCTGCATACGTGAATCTGCCACCATACAGTATAGCCATATGATGGGACGCAGCACATCCAATGTACATCTAGAGAACCATCCTAAGGCGAACACCTCATTCCTTTTCAAAGCTCTCAATTCTAAGTTTCAAACTCCAATTTTGCTTTGGATCCAGGATTACACCCAGATACTTTACGTTTACATTGGAGGAAAGAAACAATCTTTCTTCATTCAGCCGCGGGAGGTAGAATATGAGTACCCTTACCTCGGTAGTGAATAACATCAGTTCCGTTTTGGTTGTATTTATGCCAACTCCGCATCTTGCGCACGACGGGCTCTGGGGTCCCCAAAAATAAAGAAGTGAAGCTGATTGGTCGAAAATCCTTCGTGGACTCATGGTTACGCCTGCCCATTTCGATATGAAAAGCACTTGTTCGCGTCTACAAAATAATAGTACGTATCCCAAAAAGAACAGCTCCGGTAAATCTCGATAAGCCACGGTCACAACCCCTTCTTGCTGCTTCTGTAGCATGACTGGCATTATACTATCTGGGCTCGGAGATATATAGCATATACGGAGAAACTGGTTATAGCCCAGCCAGTCTTATCCTCGGTAATTACGGATTTGATGGTCTCACACGGCTGGGGTGGCTTCATACTATCCAAGCAAGACTTTCACTCGCTGGTGGGGAAGTACGTTCGAACCAGCAGCTCCTAAGGTTCACCAGATCCACACCACGCTTCTGTTTTTGTTCGACCTCGTATTGAGGTCAATTGCGTTTAAAAGCGGTGGGCTTCGCCTTCTGCTCGTCTGCCAGACGTTTACTGTTATATTCCTTAATAATTGCCTGGGTATTTAGCGAGATTCTTTTCATCCCCCTCGTCGATAGAACCGGCCTCCTTATCCTTCACAATCTGCCTCCTTATTCTTCGCAATATGCTTGGTCTTCTGGTACTGGCTCTTGAGCAGGACTCCAGTGGACCTCAGTTTATAGCCGGTTTTCGGTAACCAACCTTCTTATCAGTCCTTGCTTTCGAGCTGACCCCCAACTTCGACCGTTTCGGGTTAGGAGTACTATGTCCGGTACTCGCTACACCTAGCTTGACAACAACTTCTCCATTGCAGGGTAGACGATCCCAGGACTATTGCCTAATATTCATCCCTTTCAATTTCGGATACCAAACTTCAAAAAATAGATACTCGACTTTCTTTAATTATGCTGGCTCAGAAAGAGATCTCCCACTTTATTCCCGGATTGTAAACACTTTGTCGGATTCTCGCTTTTCCTCCCCTTTCCGCCACAACGAAGAACAACTCCTTCTTTTTAAGCTAACGGCAATTCGACTGATTTGACTTTCTTGATTGGCTTTATCCGCTTTTCAAATGCGGGATGAATATGTTACACCATAGGTTTCATTTACACGTCCTAGTGTCTTAAAATTGTGGACAATCCTATCTTTCCTCTAATCCAACCCTGTTTTTCTTAATTTCCTAAACTCTCAATATAGTTTGGAGTTATAACAGGCGGCTGTTTGCCCAACTGATCTGAACTTGGATCTGTCAATGGGGTGGAGGGGCGTGTACTCGAAGTATTCACGAGGCTGGACGTGTTACACGCGAATGTTGTGATCTCCACACTTTCAGAGGGGGTCTAAAGTGGACCTCACGTGAGCGACCTTTAAGCCAGATGAGTTGGCTGACAATTTAGGGAGGACTATACAAATATATACCACAGGTAACCTGTATGGAGATCAAGGGCGAATGGAACTCGAAAAACAGCTATCGCCGACTACCGGAAGGGTTGACGGGTAGACGGCAAAAACTTTAAAGGCCCACATGTTCTCCGCGACGGTTGAACCAAACCTATGTATACCTAAATGCTGCGGCCAGAAAAAAAGTCACTCGCCCAATGAGTAAGGGATGCATGTCATGTTTCGATTCCCAGACGAGCACAACCCCTTTAGGCAATCCAAATACGGGCGGATTAAAAAACTTTGCGAGCCACACGTTTTCGGGGCCGTCGACAGCTCTCTATCGACGTTGATGGGGTAATGTAAGCCTAGCTCTGCTAAAGGTGGTAGTTGTGACATGGTCGGGTAGTGTGCATTGAACCGATGTTAGTAGACCGCGTTGCCCCGAGCAAGCGCTGATTCGTCCGGGCTGTTTTTTTTTGGGTAGGGTAGGTGAATGCATTTACGCACACAGTGTTGGACTCCCGATTCGGTACGTCGTCGGACTACCAACTAAACACCTCCCCATCGTCAGGGAGCTAGGCTGGAACCGTTTGTCACATTACTTCGGGCCAGCCCCCGAACTCTCCCGCCTTGTGGAGCCTTCAAATCAGGGAATTCGTTTCACCAACGGGAGGGGAGAGGAGGAAGGGAACTGTCAGTTCAAGGAACCCCCTGCCATCCGGCTCCTCCACCGGTCGAGTTCTATCTTCTTAGCAACGAGAAGGGCCCGAACGTAATGGGCAACACGGTTCCACCTGTCAGCAGTCCTCAGCATCTCTTCCACAATGTTGTCTGGAGAGAGATCCCCTGTGTTTAAATAGAGCTGCTGACGAACCCCATCCCACCTTCCACAAAAAAAAAAAGTGTGGTGGGCATCGTCCACAACTCCATTGCAAAACACACAATGCGGAGAACGCACCTTTCCGTCCGGGCTGTGTCCCTGAGAGTACATCCGCTGCTGACTAATGCGGTCCGCTCCCTTCCAATTCTAAAACCTTATTGTGCCCCTCTTGGTTCTTGTTTCTAGCCTAGAGCTCATCTGCTCTCTACAAATCCGGATCCGGGATCTTCACAACCCCACAGAAAAGGTAGAAGTGGGGGAAGCGATAAAGCGTGAATGTCCAGAGATAACCAGTGCCAAAATAGGTATCAACTCTGTAAATGGTCGAAGCTAAAAACTAGCCGTTGTGGAAGTCCTCGAGCAATACGCAAGGAAACTCCGAGAAGCAGCGGGAAAATCAAAATTGGATGGCTGGTATGCAGGGTACGAATGGGAATAGCCGAGTGGCGTCTGCTCATCGCACTGTCTCAGAACTGGCCGTGCTGGTGATCGTGGAAGTGATCCCCATTGCCCTCCTTGCCAAGAAGCGCAAAGCTATCTACCGCCGCAAGGGCGAAACCTTAAGAGAGGTGGTTGCCTGTGAAGAACGTAACGCACTCTTACCGAATGGCAGCTCTCTTGGCAAAATGAGCCAAGGGCAAGATGGATTGCGTGTTTTATCGACAATTTAGACTCGTGGCTGAACTGAATGCACGGTGAGATTGATTACTTCCTTACCCAACTTCTAAGCAAGAATGGATGTTTTCAGTCTTACCTGCAAAGGATTGGGAAACCGCGATCTCCTGATTATGTGTTCTGCAATGGAGTGGCGGACGACGCTGAACACACTTTTTTCTCTTGCGAAAGGTGGGACGGCTTTCGTCAGCAGCTTTATGCAGGCACAGGGCTCTCTCCAGACAGCATTGTCAGAGAGATGCTGAAGAGCGCTGGCAACTGGAGTTGTGTTGCGCATTATTTTCGGGCTCTTCTTGTTGCGAAGAAGACTGAACTCGACCGGCGGAGGGACCGGATGGTAAGGGGTTCCCTGAACTAACAACTCTCTTCCTCCCCTCCCGTGTGAAGGTGATTTCCTGACTTGAAGGCTCCCAAAGCCGGGAGAGTCGGAGGGCTAGCCTGAAGTAATGTGTCAAACGGTTTCAGGCTAGTTTTCTGATGACAGGGAGGGGTTTCGTTGGTAGTCCGAAAGCGTACTGTTGCGGGAGCCCAATACTGTGTGCGTGGACGCATTCACTTACTCCCAAAAAAAGTAAAAAAAGACGGCTTTCTCAGTGGCTCGGGGAAAATCCTATGTGACCGGTTAACTCCTTTATTGAGTATATGGCTTCCACGCAGGTCTCTTTTAATATTGTTATTTTTAGGTTTCCGTTGACATTATCCTTCATTTTCGTTGCCATCACACTAATGTTGTGCAGATGTTAAACCTGCAACAGCGAGACAACACAAAGGCGACCATAAACATCCGTGACGAGCCAAGATTCGAACCTGGGGTTATGAGATTGAGAGACTGACAGTCCGTAGACTCGACCATTATCACTCTGTGGGACGGCGGACGTGGGGACTCTTTTTATCGTTAACTGGATGTTGTTATACATAACAACCCCGTTGGTACTTTTCGAAGCTATAGTCGGAGAGAATACGTTACACTGTCAGCACACTGTCAGCGCTGTATATTCGTAGCGAATCTGGTGGCATGATATACAGTCCCCAGTTCTCACTTGATGGTAATATCGATGAAATCACAATTAAAGCCGTAAAAATTACAATTTCACATTAGCATGTTTAATTACTTAGAACAAAGCCAGAAATTTAATCACATTTTCTTATAATGCAAACATATTGCACTTCACCCTAAAACCGCTCTCCTATTTAATGAAAATTTAACATTGGTGGGGCTAGTATCCATTCGAATCCCCGTCTGAGTACTGATCCATTCTAAATAGGAACCAACGCGAACATATCCTGATGGCCATCCAGTTGTGCATCCTAAATCCGAGACAAAGGAATTGATCCCAATTTGAACGTAATCATCATTCTCATTTTTTATAACCATTGCACCCCCCGAATCTCCGCTACAGATGCTGTGGTCCAAAGAAGCATTTCCCACCGCACACAGGGTCTTTTCTGTAACAATATCTGCCCCGTACCTTGCCGTGCAATCCGTATTAGGGACTATCAGAACTTTCGTGAAGAGCAAATCGGATGACTCCTGCGGATTTTGATCCGATGTGTATCCAAATCCTAGAACTGTTGCTACTTCATTGACAAAGTCATTGCTACTTTCACTTGGCGATATTAGATTCATCGGTTGAATTCCGGGGGTGTAATTGAGGGCCGATTCCAGTTGTACTACGGAGATGTCATTGTTGTAGTTTGAAGGATCATATTGGCTATGCTCTATCCAATATGTGGACGAAATGATAGTGGGCATAGAGTAAACATCCGTGGAGCCGAAATATAGATCCAAATTCAGGAATCCATGAGTGCAATGTGCTGCTGTTAGGACCCAGGTTTCGGACAATATCGAACCTCCGCAGGTTGAAGCAATCCCATCTCCGTTTGCTAGGATATAGACATGCCAGGGAAACTCGTTGATTCCAGCTAGGCTGCCTCCAGATATTCGTGAATGGGGAGTCGGGATGAGTTTCGATGTGGCGACATTAGTGCAGGACTGAAAGTGTAATTCCAAGATTAGCTATCATTCAAAGAATATGTCAAGATAGCAGAGTCTTATCCTTATGTAAGCATTAATATCTTCCACTTGGTTATAGCGTTCAAAAATTATTGAATCTTACATTGCTCACCAGGATATAAACGTGGCACAGTATAAAAATAGCAAATCTCATTTTTCAGCGCTCAAAACTTAAAGTCTGCAGGAACACACTTTAAACTCCTTTGTATCTTCGAACTTAAGCTTCTACATTTCTTTTAACAATAACAAACTAAATTTTCACTTAATCTCAAACTCAGATACATTTATAAGATCTATCACAAGATATCCGCGAGATAATGCATTGCGTAGATGTAGATCTTATCTACGATTCTTACTATTTACATACTTTTCCTCTTGGATATCTTAAGAAAATAATTATAAATTTTCTCACCTCTCAGATTGAATAATACTAAAATAAAGATTAGATACTTTTCAACAGAAAAATTTAAGTTAAAATACAATTAAAATAATTCCATTTTGAATTTGAAAAAAGATGATTTTTGGGAGATCTATCTGAGGGGTCAAAACAGTTTTTCTCGGAATTTATATTGTTTTATTTAGATATTTTATCGTATCTATTTACCTTAGTAACATGTGGATAAATTTAAGTTAGGACAGGTTCCGTGTGCCGCCATGCATGGTGCGTTATCGGATGAAAAGAAAAGTGAGTTGTCATGGAGAGTAGAGCTTAGCTTATAAATGGAAATAATCTTATAGCTCTAATGGGACCGAATTCCTGGAAAATATTCGTCGGTTGTCTAATTAGTATTTACTCAAGATTGCATGACATACCTCAATTACATTTACACTTTTGGTAAGATGACTTTGATCAATAAGATATTGAACCTTCTTGATAAAGCTTGTCTGTCCTTCACAACTGCGCGAGGAACGGTCTCAGGGTCCATTAAAAAAAAAACCAGGTAAAAATTATTTCATTCAAATGGTCAAAATGGTCCAGAAACGACGAAGATCTATTTGCCCGCTGATTATCATTTAGGAATAACCGAACCTGGGAGGGGAGGGGGGATCAACTGAAGCATCTGCTCAGATTTCGTCCTCCCACTTTTAAATAAGATACTTACCCTGGTGGACTAGCTCGTTGAGGTGGACGTTTGGACGTTTTCCCTGGACTATTTTTGGGACCAAGAGATGGACTCAAACTTTATAAAACAAAAACGCATCGGAGAAGTTCGAGCTGCTAGCATCTGGCCAGGTAACAGCAGTAGTCGAGAGCAGAGCAGACTGTATCAGCCATAGCCGAACTGTGCTGGATGTCCGAGAGTGAGGCGGTTTCTAGGGTGGTAGTCACTGTTGTCGAACTAGACGAAACGATTACCAACCACTGTTCTCCTACCTGAAAAAGCCGAAGCCGGCGGTCCTTCAAGTGGCAAGATTCAACAAGGATGTCAACTACAGGAAGCAAACGAAGAAGCGAGAGCCATTTGGAACCCTGCTCAAGAGCCAGGAGCACGAGGCCTTCCATCTTCTAAGCAAGTAAGGAAGCTGATACTGTCGACTGGTGGCGTGAAAAGGAGTTCGAAAAATAGCGAAATCGCGAAATAGACCAACAATCGCCTAGGAAGCCAGCAGAAGGCGAAACCTATTGAAACCTATAACCTCCAGTGCAATCAATTTCAGGATGAGGTCGAACAACAAAGCACGAAGGACAGTACAAGGGCTAAAATGCCAAGGAACTTCTGCAAACAGCAAAGCAGCAATGGCTAGGCAACAAAGCACGCATTGCGAAATCCTTCAATGACATGGCTAAGAATCACTTATAGATAGCGTTGGTGGATAGGAATTCCGCTAACCGCACACTGGACCCGAAAGTGTGGACCACTTTTGAGAATACGCTGTCGAATATGGCATCGAGCATCTCCTGCAAGGGGAACTTGATACGCTTACTTTCATTTCACCCAAATGCTCGGTGGATACCATGTCATAACATGCATGGCTCAATTCTCCAAACGCTTTCTCCGTTCGTGTATCGCTACGACGCGATGACTGGCAGGACATAGAACTCAAGATTGTCCGATACGATGAAATTCCTAGGAGGATCGCTTGGATAAGGACAAATGCGCCCACCCTTGAGTCTTCAAAACACCAGGATCGTAATAGAAGACTGATTGGAAAAACAAAAGGAGAAACCCCAGGTGAACAGCGAAACTTCATTCCACATATATAGAGTGTTTGAAACACTGGAAAGGGTGAAATACGACTAGCTGGATCCAGTCGACATGGCAACGATTGGATGGATGATGGAATGAAGACCATGGAAGATATGAAGAATAAAGGTCGAACGAGGACTGACAGTCCAACGGAGACTGACAGTTGTAGCAGGACTCCTGAATCGGAGAATGCTGGACTATCGCATGGCTCCAAAGTAAATATTACAACCTCCCTCCCTTGGGGGTTACCAACGATCCTTAACGGGTCGCTTACGATATGGGGAGTGGCGTCCCCGAGATGCCCGAACAATAGTTCTGATCCACTAGCTGGCATAATACCTGCATCCTAGATAGTAGCCTCGAGAAAGTTTCTCGGTGAAGAACAAACTGCTAATAATCGATACACGCTGGGACACCCTGGGAGTCTCCGGAGTCGATAACTCTTGTCGAAGTCGATGGGATGAAGCGAGCCTAGCTCTGCCAAAGTGGTACTTGTGGCGTGTATCAGGAACCGGCCCCTTCAGAATCCTGGACGGGTAAAGTACAGTGTGGCTTTGTCCCTGATGGTATACCCGTTCCTGATTATAGCGGCCCGCACCCTTGCACACAATGCACTGGTAAAAAACTTAAATGGCGAACACATACAATACGAACGAGGAGAGAGTGGGAATGAAAGGTGAGCAGGCTGCGTTTATATGCATCACGACACAGCAAGGGCCGAAATACCCGACGAGACATCGGGAGACTTGTAAAGTCATGCGGCACCTGCAACGGAGACGGGAACCCAGACACTACACTCAGTACAATAGTTGCCGAATATAAGCCGAATTGGAGCGCTATCGACTACTCTGCTGAAGACGAAAGGCTTATTAAAAAATTCGCGGCAGTTGTGAAACGCATACGATCTGCGACGTTCCTCCAGAAAAACGTTAACAAAGAGGTGAAAACAAGGCTGATGGAGCTGGAGGAACTCCTTGACAGAATTTTGTATTATAGGGGAACATGGAGAGTAAGAGAGAATCCGCGGGAACCAGAAACAGCCGCGCCTCCCGACGAGAACACTGCGAGCGCTAAACGGAACGCAGACAGCTCGTTGTAGTGCGAACTGAAGAAAGAACGAAAAGAGGAAGGATCATCTGAAGGGGTCTTCACTCAGGTACACTCCAGGGCTCAAAAGAAGAAGGCGAAGAATATCAAGAGACAACAACACACCGCGTCATCAGAAAAACCTCAGCTTCAAATTCAAGCAGACACCAATGGATGGAGCACGAAAAGAAAAGCCTTACGACAACAAATAAAGTTACATTCTGCGAGGCCAGGTATGTAAATATTTAACGGCCATCTTTAGAAAGTTGCTTGTCAGAATGGGGACAATTCACCACGCTCGCCTTACCAGGTTGATTTTGTATACGATGGTCAGCTACAGACTAACATCAACTGTTTGAAACTCATTTGCCAACCTCTGCTCTCTATGATAGTCTGAATTCCTGCCGAACTTCTTCCATTGCTGCAACATTAGATCAAGATCCCGCATGAGATTCACCGAAGTTGCGATGGTATACTTAAGATTGAACGCCTTTACCAGTACCAGAGTCAGTTCCACTATTCTGGTTTGCAAGACTGGATCCACTGACCAGGACAACAAAACATCTGGTAACAGAGATAGAGCAGGCAGAGTGGCTACCTACAACTAAGAAAACTCCGTCCTGGCTCTTTCCCGAACTCGGGTTGGAGCGCTCAACGAAGCCATATTCAGCTCAGTCACGCTTTTGGTTTTCTCCACTTGTGCTAGCATCTTCTTCCGGACGAAAAACGATCTGATGCATATGATGATATATGTTATCTAGCGGCGGCGGGCTTCACTTACAAGACAATACCCTTAGGGTTTGGATATACGTTCAGTACTCATCCCATCTTCCAGCTTAACGGACTACGGCCGCCTTCCTTCACCCGTACCAGGTCCCAAGTAGTCATCCTCGAACTTGACCCAAAATTCTCACTGCTAATTCTGAATCTGAAGCCATTCCGTGGTTGCGTTCAACAAGTGGGGACGACAAAGGTTTCTCTGAACCATAAAGTGGGCAGAGGTAAACACCTGCATTTATTATCGCATAATAGATATAACGGTCGGCTATTGCTTCCCAAGTTGAAATGGAGGTTTGAAAGTTCTCATATGGGAGGTTGGCATGGAAAACATCCAGTTTAACTAGCTTCAGGCTCCCAACCGATGCTTTGAACAACCCTCCAAAGTGTCAATAGGATGTTTCAGCTCATAGGGTACGAGTGCCTACTGCAATCTTCCTATACATTTATTTTCAGCTACGGTTAGTGGTTTAGTTACGGATTAGGAACACATGATCCGCCATGGAGAACACCGTGGAAGACATACTCTTTATTTTTATGGGAATCTTGCACTTAGTGGTGCAGCCAACCAGATGGAGATGAACTGAAAACTTGACACAAGCCGACATGTATACAGTATTATTACCTAAATTTTATCGTAAATGGAAGAAGACGGTAGAGAGAAGGATAAACTGGTGACCTCGATGAGACCCACACTGGACACTGAAGATTCTCCGGGAAAATGCATATAAGGTGTATATAATCAAGACACCAGTTACCAGTTGTGGTCAAACCCCTGAAGGACACTGAAAAGAGGGCCTATTCCTACAGTTTTCGCGGAAGTTGAAACAAGAGCCGTATAGTGGGAGAAAATCACATCAAGGAGGGGGATCTCAGTGAAGCTGAAGCAATCTAACAAAAAGAGAAAGTCCTCTGACCTCTGCCGTTAGAATTTTCTCATAGAAACAGTTGTCTATCCACCGCAAGATTCCAGTGATTCTAGTGATTCCAATAAATCCACTAGTGATTTTTTTATTTTGGTACGTATAGACCCATATTTTGGAAAAAAAAAGGCTCCCTTCTTCAGTACTATACGTCTAAGTTCAAGGATTTTAAGATCGGCTCCTCGACCCATACTTTCCTAAGATGACTCCAGCAGATAAACCGCGGCATGTGTTCCACCGTCAAGCCTACGTTTATCATTAAGAGCACAGAGCTCGGGAGCACAAAATATGACAAATGCAAGATACCGGATCCAGATAAGAAGGCAAAGGACCTCATCCGTGTGCTTCGTAAACCAGAGTACAGAGCGTTAAATTCAGGTATACCAAGAAGGTTACATCCACAGATGTCCATGGTTTCAACTTGGTGTTTGAAGTGGAGCAATTGAATTTGAGGGACAGCAGGCATAGTCAGCATCTAGTCACCACTTTGATGACTGAAATCCACGTATACCACAAAACTATGAGGCGGCATTTTTCGTATAGTAAATAATGAGCATAGACTTCGATTCGAAAAGATTGAAGCAAATTATAACAATACTGATTTTTCCTACAATGGATTTCCACGAAAAGTAAAGCATAAATTTGGCATAACCCCTATAAGGTTCGCACCAGTGAACAAGCTACAGGCTAAATCCTTCAGCCTTCAGCAAAGAAGCGGAAGAAAGGAGAGATTGAGACATGAACAGAATTGATTGGTTACCAGTTTTTATTCACGGAACAACATTATTTTCACAAAATACACGTAAACTAGTACAAAAGCAAAGTTCTTCATAATGCCAGCTAACCTTGATGATGAGCTCTGTCTCGAAAAGGCCTTAATCAAGTCTACGTAATCAGATATTAAAGTGAAGAGTGCCAAATTGTCCGTTGTTTCAGACTGAAAAGATACTGGCATGTACGAGAGTAATCCAACAACAGTATCCAGACAGAAAACAGGCGCTCCAGCGTTATATAGGCATGCGCACTTTATCAACCTCGGCACTGAAATTAAACACCCATGAAAGTTTGTCCTGTACCAGAAAAAAATACTCCGAATTACCCACAAAGCACAGAGCCTGTGGTACTATATAGCTCTGAGAGGTTGCCATTTCCGAGTAGCAACTCGGCTTGTTCTTGTAATCCGTTCGAAAATGCATAAACGTCAAATTGCCAGCGATCTGAAATATCGTGACTAAAGTAAATATCTGGAATTTGCAATTCTACGTAAGCAGCCAGCCTACCAAACTTACCACATCATCTCCAGTCATGAAAATCCAACCGTAAAATATGCATTCTGTGAAATTGGGAAGATTGGTTGAACGTAAACTGGATAAAGCAGGCACTACGATGGATTGTGGTTCTTTTAGTTTCAGCATTGCGAAATCATGCACTTTGTTCTCTATTAAATATCTTCTATGTACCTTCAAGTCGGATACCAATAAGAACTTGGAATCTTCAGCGCTAAGTTCTGAGCCAATGACAACACGGTATGTAGCCGGTTCAAAAAAGTAATTTCCACTGAAAATTAAGATCAAACCGTTTTATAGTATGACAATGTCAGGATAATCAGCAGCAAAAAATATCATAGGACCTGCCCTAGTAGTCAACCTATAGAAACAAAGTATATGGCCATGACCCATAGAGACCTAAGTCCCAAAGTTATAAATGTTGTTTTCAGAATTATTGCTGGCAAAAAGTAACATATCTCCCCCCTTAAAAATTTAGGCCAATTAGACATGTCCTGTCAAACGTTCAAAATGTCTTTTTTTCCGACTGCCAACCTAATACATGTGCCGTGAAGATCTGCCAGCTGGTAAAAGAGAAAAAGAAGGGGACCTCGATCCCAGTCCTCTGACCTAAAGTTAGCTGGAAATGCATGCACGCAGTTGAAAGGAATCATAACTCCATACCGCGCTGAAGCAACTCTCCCCCACGAATTACTCTACGATCCAACCACACCAACTTGACACCCATGACAGCATCATGCTAAGCCTACCACTACCAAGCTTACAAATCTCCGAAAAATATTTATTGTCTGCCCGTTTTCCATTCACGGGAACGTTACGTAATCAATAACCTCCAAGCGATTCAAAACTTCCAACAACTGAAGGGGGGGGGTAAGTAGTTCAGATGCTCTAGCTGGCAGTATACCTGCGTTCTAGGTAGTAGTCTTAAGAAAACTTCTGAGTGAAACGCGAACCGCTAATGATCGATACACGTCGAGGCACACTGGGAGTCAACAGCTCTCTGTCGATATCGATGGGCTCATGTGAGCCTAGCACCACCAAGGAGGTAGTTGTGGGCTGTATCAAGAGCCAACCCTTCCGGAACCCCGGTCGGGTAGTGTGCATCGAACCAGTAGTTAATAGATCGCGTTGCCCCGAGCGAGCAATTCCGAGATCAGCTAAGCGTTGGTCAAGCTTAAGAAAACTGGGCTAATGGCTGTGTCCCCGAGGGTATCCCTCTCTTGCACATGAAACCTAAACCAACAAAAAAAATAGACGAGAAAGCAGGGAAGGAGAATAGCTATAGTGCCCCTGTTCTGAAAAAAACTCAGTCAAAATCGTTAGTCCTGAGTAGGTGGATTTGGGCACGAACCGAGTGGAAGTGGGGTCGACCCTCCTAGCTAGAGCCGAAGAGGATAGGTTAATCAGAAGATGCGCGGCAGTGATGAAGTGTATGCTGTCAAGGGGTTATTGGGAGAAAAGGCTCTTGTTTCTAGCCTAGGGAAATCCGAAATCTTAACTGCATCACAGAAAACATTGATGTGGAGGAGGCCATAAAGCGTGAATGTCCAGAGATAACCAATGCCCGGGTAGGTGTCACCTCTGTAATTGCTGGAGCCAAAAGCTTGCCGTGGTGGAAGTCCCCGAGCAATATGCGGGGAAACTCCCTAGCAGCGAGCAAATTAAAATTTGATGGGTAGTATGCAGGATACGAATGCGGGTAGTCCTCACCAAGTGCTACAGGTGTCCGCACTATGAACACACGTCAGAAACTTGGTAGTGACCGCAGAGTGGACAGCATGCGGGAGATGCGGCCAGGCAGGTCACCAGGCGAAGACCTGCAATGCAAATTAAAGTTGCGTTCTCTGTAGGGATCGTGGCCCGTCTGACGAGAGCTTCGCACACACTTCGGGGCTCAGGATGATGTCCAATCTTTAGGGCGGAACTGGAAAGCGCTAGGGCGTGAATGGTATGATTCGCATTTTACAAATTCACAAGCATCGGAGTGCAACCGCTCACCAGCTGTTAGCACAGTTCGCTGGATAGGTAAATGCTGATCTAGTTCTAATCAGCATTCAATACTGAAACAAGGACCCGGCTTCATGACATCTCGACTTATCGGGTGCTGCTGCCATCTGGGTTCGGGACGATGTTCAACTGCGTATTCTTGCCCAAAAAGGAAATCAGTTTGTCCGGATTCTGTGTTTAGGGATAACGTTTTTTAGCGTTTACCTGACGCCAAATGAGACGATGCCGGACTTTCGGCGCCGGTTTGATGCTCTAGAGGACGCATTTCAGGCACGGAGGGTAAAATCCTGGTAGACGATAATTTTAATGCAGGGCCCTTAAATGGGGCATGCCTCAGCCAGACTCTAGAGGGAAACGGATTCTGGAAATGGCGGCGAGAACCGGGCTCATAGTTTTAAACACTGGAGCTACGCCAACGTTTCGACGCCCAGGCTGTGAAGGAAACATACCTGACATCACTTTTGCGTCGTAATCTCTGACACCATTGGTAGACGGGTGACGAGTCCTGCAAAATTTCTCGGTAAGCGATCACCAGTACATTTCGTTCGAAGCGGTTAACGCCAACCAGACACTCCTCCTGCCTGTGGAATCTCGCGAGGGTGAATATCGAAAAGTTCGTCGAAACTCTTGGAGCAGGCAGAGCCGGGCTGGAGGGCGCTCCAGGGGTGGTAGCGACGCAGCTGACACCGTCGTAAATTGACTGATGAACCCGATAACAACGGCGTGTGAGGCTTCCATGCCCCGTAGGGCCCCCAACCGAGACAAGCCTTCTATGTGCTGGTGGACGGTGGAAATTGCTGAACTACGGAGGGAGTGTCATAAGTTCCGCCATTTTTCATAACGTTTACACGCCAACGCAGGCCAAGGCAGTTCATGTTCAGAACAGGGAGATCTACAGTGGATGCTATTATGAAGGTGGTGGATGTGGTTCATCGAGCCACACAGCCGCCGATCTTGACGGATAGTGCTCCTCATAACGCTTGATGTTATTATAAAATGCCTTCACGTAAGATGAACAGATATGCTAGGCACATTAGAAAAATCATTTCACGTGCTAAGCTATTTAGGGATTATCTTGAAGACCGCTGCCTGCTCTGTGAGACGCTATAGGGTCAGAGGAGAATGGAAATCACGTCGAGAGTAGCACAGGGATCCATCTTAGGGCCGGACATCTGGAACGCTTCCTATGATAGTCTACTGAGATTCGATATGCCGAAGAGCCGCGCCTGGTCGGTTATGCAGACTACGTTGCAGCACTTGTTGGCGGACGCACTGTTGAAGAGGCACAAGGTAGACTTGTCATATTGATGCGACGGGTAAGCGGATGAATGACTGCTCATGATTTCAGTCTTGCGCTGGAAAAAACCCAAGTAGTTATCTTGACCAGAATGAGAATCCCGACCCGAAACCATAGGTTAAATACCTCGGTTTAATGCTCCACTCGGAGATAAACTTCTTCGAGCACATAAAAGTAGCAGCGGACAGGACTGCAACTGGAGTCCCGGCCTTGAGTCGGGTAATGGCTAATGTTGGGGGCCCTATATCTACTAGGAAACGTCTCCTTATGGGAGCAACGCAGTCGATTAGGCTCTATGGCGCGGAGGTATGGGCTGATGCCCTTCATAAGAAGGTGCTTCGTCAGCCCCTTGCTCAAGTGCAGAGAAAGAGAGCTTTACGAGAGCCGTCTGCTTATCGCACTGTCTCAGAACCGGCCGTGATGGTGCTGACGCGAGGAGCGCCAAGGAGCGTAAAGCTGTCTACCTACGTAAGGGCGAGAACTTAAGAGAGGTAGTGGCTCGTGAAGAACGTCAATACACCCTTACCGAGTGGCAAATCTCTTGGCAAAATGAGCCATAGGGCAGATGGACTACGCGACTCATCGACAATTTAGACCCGTGGCTGAATCGAACGCAGGGTGAGATTGATTAATTCTTCCCCAATTTCTAAGCGGGTATGCAGGTTTTCAATCTTACCTGCACAGGATTGGGAAGGGGCGATCTCCTGATTGTGTGTTCTGCAATGGAGTGGCGGACGACGCTGAACATACCTTTTTCTCTTCTGAAAGGTGGGGCAGCTTTTGTCAGCAGTTTTATGGAGACACAGGAGAATTCTTTCCAGGCAACATTGTCAGAGAGATGCTGAAGAGCGCTGGCAGCTGGAGCCATGTTGCGCACTATATTCGAGCTCTTTTTATTGCGAAGAAGATTAAACACGACCGGCGAAGGATCCCTGAACTAACAACTCCCTTCCTCCCCTCCCTTCCTGTTGGTGAAAGGGATTCCCTGACTTGAAGGCTACCAAAACCGGGAGAGCGTGAGGCCTAGCCCGAAGTAATGTGCCGAACGGTTCCAGGCTAGTTTTCTGATGAGGCAGACAATGTGGAGGAAGCTACAACGGGAAATTTCTTATTCCGACAGATACATAAGTTGCATCCTTACAAATCTCAAAACGTACCATCAAATACTCAATACTAATTTGCCATACTTACTACTGATCATGAAGACAATGCGCAACAGTCGCAACGATTGATGGTGTCACCAGTACTCCTGAACATCGATGAGTGAAGTTCATTACGCCACTGAAGCTGTCCCCATGTCGAATGGATGCCTACATGAATTCACCCAAGAAGAAAAAGTCCTATTACTTCAGGAGTACTTTCAAACACTTTTCTTTCATACTAGTATCGCGTATTTCGGTGGTTTGTATATATCCTCATCTCCCTCGTTACCTGCAGCATCAGAAGCTACGTCCAAATCCTTTTGATCGTTAGTTTGATTTTGGGCAGTGCAAATGTTTCTTGATATTAGTAGTAGAAAAATAGAAAGGAGTGGATAAGATACGCAAAGATAGAATAGCATGGGTTACGAATGACAGAGTTTTGACAGAAGTCAATGTGCACTTAGAATATTATTTCACTGCGACAATCTTACTTCACTGTGACTGTGTCTGAATCATTTACCAGCTTGTTGAAACCCATTTTATCCTTTGTTGTTGTTCGAACAACCACTTCAAGAAAACGTCAGATCCTCGCTGGCCAGTCCGGCATCAAGTCGATGCGAACTTAGGACTCCCCAATCCCTAAAAAAAGAAATCGTTTAGCTCCGGCCAAGCTTTTGGTCTGAACTGTAGACGGGTTTACGTGGAATAAAATTCGCACCCTTGTTGTGTTTTGCGAATTATAAAAGGGAGCGCATAACATCTACGAGGCGCTTCGGTCACGCTGCCCCCAGGGCAGAGGTGAGGCAGCGTCTGAAGAGTTGCCTCTGCCCTGGTAAGAAACCGTAACCGTGCCTCTTTTAATTTTGGAAAATTGGGTGTTAAACCCAAAAAAAGGACTCCATCGACCATCAAGAGTGGGAGCAAGTTGCTCTCCATTTGGTCTGGTGTGGCATCAAGTGGGTGCAGACTTAGGACTCCCCAATCCCTAATAAAGCAAAAGGAGTAGAGTCCAGCTGGTTCAGATCATCAAGCAAAACTTTTCACTAGAGGTCTCCCTAAGGTCTTTAAGAGTTGTTTATCTAGTGTCCGTAACCTGGCGCTAGCTAGAACTAGACAATCGCAAAGCAAGTGCCTCAATGCTTCTCCCTCTTCCCGCAGTTCGTCATAAAACTCGGTTTGCATGTGGCGTTGAGGGTAAGGAATGGTTAGAGTTGCCGAGGTTAGTGATATTTTCATTTGATGAAAAGGTGATCAGTATCACTCGGGCAACCTATAAAGCAATATCCTAAAAGAAATTACTAACTTAATGTCATCCTAACTCATCAAAGAAGTAAGTTGCAAGTGCCTATAAAATGGCCTTGATGATCAATATTTTACTGCGAATGACTGAATAAATATGGTCCTTGATTTGTCAATGCGCCTCATTTAGCCTGAGCGATTACCTTGGATTGCGATCTTAATCACCACTTGCTTTCCCTTCACATATCGATGTCAGATATTCAACGCGAAAGGATCCAGCAAAATTCAAATGTAAAGTAGGATCAATTAGGAAGGAAGTACCCGTCTAAGCTAGGTTAGAATATGCAGTAAACCATGTTAGCATTGGTATTGGTGATACTACCATGCGGTAGGAGTAGGTTTGAATCTAGAACTTAGCAACAAATTATCTGATCCGGACCACTGAGATTTGGTGGGACAATGAATTCAACGGGCTTTTTGATTTTTTGATTTGCACGGTTC
Source organism: Hermetia illucens (assembly GCF_905115235.1). Taxonomy (NCBI): domain Eukaryota; kingdom Metazoa; phylum Arthropoda; class Insecta; order Diptera; family Stratiomyidae; genus Hermetia; species Hermetia illucens. The sequence continues at coordinate 12,267,717 of NC_051852.1, forward strand.
AGTTTAGGTTTTGAACGGTTCAGTTTAGGTTTTCAATCGGCAGTGAGTGGTTTTTAATAATGAGTTGCTAAAAATTGTCGGGTTTTATTTGGTTGAAATGGGCAGCTTGCTGAATGGAACCGTGTATGTGTGAAAGGGTTTCATTTAGTCCGGTTTATGTTAGATTTCGACCGAAAACAAACTGAACCGAATAGAACCGTATATGTGTGGAACGAGCTTAGCACTAATTTCCGTCATATCAGCAAGCCATCAATCGCTTTGAAGCCATTAATAGTAATCTCTTGTCCTTCGAGCTACATAATCCTAATAACACAGGTGTCGGGAACCGAAATTCTTCTTCCACACAGAGACACTTTCCGATCTCTCTCATCATCGAGAACCTCTTGTAAGCGTAGATTAACCTTCATGAAGAATTATCGAGAATTCACAAAACATCTTGTCTTCAGCGATTACCACAAGATGCGCCTTTACCTTGAAGCACAAAAAGTAGACAGTGTCTCGATGTCTCTACATGGGATGTTTATTACCTACCTCACATCTAGATTCATTACAAGTCTAAATCTGAAGGATGCATTTCTTTGCGTAGGCCACCTTCACAGTTCCAGTGTAATCTCTCTACCAAGGTTGAAATTTCTCTGGGAAAAATGCCTCCCCACTTCAACGGTGACTACTCTATCAGCTCGTGACCAGGTCGGCAATACACCCCAAACCGGGTAACAACTGATACTTATGAAGCGCTAGCCCTGCACACTTGTAGCCCTTGTTTGACACTGAATGACACTGAACATGTAGAAGAGCAGTTTGGTATGAAGGAAATTCCAGACATAGAACACATCGACATTGATCAGTTGATTTGTACCTACCTATTCCAGCAAAGTATGTGTCAATAACGATTTTCCGTAATTCGAGTATAGCTGTATAGCCTCCCAGCATAATGAATTTTTTTGTTACTTATATAAACTACCCTAACTGTACCACTAAAAGACATAATGGGAAAAAGTACCACTTTTGCTAGCCCGAGGTGCCTACATATCTTCTCTCTTATCGTCTCCCTTTGGGACCAATTCTGAACAGCTTTGACTCCCCCACTGCGAAGCAAGAGTAACCAACGATAGTGTTGGAGGAATTACTGAGGTAGCCAATAATCAGCCTGTCTTTTCCGTCCCCATTGACTCATTCTAGACCTATCCACTATCCACCAGCGATTGGCCAGTGCGTTAACTCATTTGAAATTGTATCAGCCCAGAGTTCCTCCTGACGAAGGCGTGGGACTTTTGAAAAATAGTGTAGGTCACTTTCCATGTTCTACATTCATATGTCAGCACAGAACAGCGTCATCTATACGTTTATGTTGAAATAACTGCATATCCAGATTTTGGGCAGAGTAAAAAAGGCCGATCTAGCACTAGGAATGTGTCGCCAATGCTGTTGATAGAAACGACACTTCGTAGATAAACAAAACAGATCAACGCCTTCAACATTTTGCTTACAAAGGTAGATAGGAAGACCCCGATAACCCATCAAACGGCGAACCTTGATTTAGCTGGTGACCATCTTCAGCACGAGTCCGCTTGCCCCCTTCTCGAAATCCAGAGTCACTTGGCCAAGGTCCATGTTTGGATGAGAGATCAAATAACTGTCATCAGCCTAGTCGAAGTGTTTGAGGAAAAACGTCATGATCCATTGGACCTCGTAAACCACGTCCTTCGAACAAGGCTGTATAAGGAGCGTTATGGCAAACGAGCAGAAATAATATTGGTGACACTTGTGACCCCAATTTGGACTTCAAATTCCTCTGATTTTGCCTTGGTGTAGAACGTGACATTCTGCGCTAATAATAGCTATAATTTTCCGTGAATAGCCCTTCTGCGTAGAGCGTTCCAGATGCACTCCATGTTCACACGAAAGCTTTCTCGTGATCGACAAGTACTACTGCGCAGACCGGCCCAGGGATGTTGATATGGTCATTGCGGTAGGATCCAGAGCGAAAACTAGCCTGCTCTACATTGATCAAGCTTTCAAGGTATCTGATTCGTTCCAGAATTATTTTAACTATTGCCTCTGTGGCAACAAAAAGCACGCGAATGCTCTTCCTTTTTAAGATTTTGTGTGAAAGCTGGGTCTCCTTCCTTCTACCCACGGGGTTCGTAACCGTGTCTTCCTCTCTTCTTCCGCTTTTCGCAGTTTATCCTGGATTGCTGCGATCATTGAATTAGTCGCATCCAATCCTCCTGACAAGCTCACTTTTCCGGATAAAATTTTCCGGTGACAGCATTTAACTTAAAGTTTCCACCTTCCAGATTCCACCTTTCTTCCACGAACCTAGGATCATCTGAGACGGTCCTATAGGCAGAGCACACCCTTAGAGCTGCTCTTCTGTAGACCGCACACAGTTTATCTCCGTTACATAAGACATGCAGCGCTGTTCCCAAAACTCGGACTACCAATAGCAAGATAGAACTCACCACCCTGGCTATGAGCAGCCTACAAGTATTCCGCGGCCCTCCTACGTTCCGCATCATCCTTGCCAGAGCCATACTCGTGGTGGATGCTTTTTCGCAAGTATGCTCTATGTGCTGCATAAAATTGAGTTTTCCGTCAATCATCACTCTCAAGTATTTGATAGTCGACTTGGAAGTGATGATATGATTTCCAATTCTAATGGAGGCGTAATTTCTCTTGCGACGCGTAGTGATGAGGACGGCTTCCACCTTTTCCTTCACGAGTGCCAGTCCAGCACTGTCTAACCAAGCCTCAGCAACACTGATTGCTTCGCTTGAGTGCAATTCAGTATATACGAGATGCTTTGCGGCCGCAACCAGTGCTATGTCGTCGGCCACCGTGGTCCGGATCCGCAAGGTTAAGCACATCATTATACATGATGTTCCACATTAATCGGCCCAGTACAGAGCCTAATGGTACACCCGGGCCTTATTTGATATTCCGTACAGCCACAGGCGTTTTGTTATCGCGGAGTCAACTGCAAATCTTCAGCAGCTCGTCCCTGGTGACAGATGAAATTAGCGCCACATTCAGGAGGCGCTGGAAGGAGTCAGTACCCTCCTCTTGATGGGGAAATAACCCCTGGATTATTTTCAACAAGAGCATAGGGCACGTGATCTGCGGAGATAATCGGCCTCTAAATCGTCCTGTCACGATTTTATACGCGCTACCCCACGGATTTATGTCCGCTTCCAAACAGAGCTCCTTAAAACATTCCCTCTTACTCGGCTGGATGGCGAGCTTGAGGTTCTTGTAAGCTTCCCGATAGGCATGCTCCTTTTGCCCTGATCGATCCTACCTATTGCCCTCTGAGCCGTCCGTCTGGTTCTGTGGCAAATCGATCGAAGACTGGTAAGTTGACTATTCCACGAATAATTGGGTCTTCTAGTGGGGAATGAGCATCTTCTAGGTATCGACGCGTCACATGCTTTAAAGATCCTTTGTGTGGCAAGGAGAGCTCTATCCGTGGAAGTACCTGCTCAGCTAGGCAGGTCTAATCACACCTCCAGGGATGTTTGTCTATTCATCGCTTTCACAGACCATCCTAGTGTTCTTTTGAATTTCGGCTTCCGCGGTGCTGTTCTCTTGCCCGGTGGTTCCGTCCTTAGTTCAAAGGTGATTGCCTGGTGGTCGCTGTACGTGAAGTCATCGCTAACTTGGCAGAACATACCACGTGGCCAAAATTACATCCAACTGGGCGAATGCTTCTAATAACCGACGCCTCCTTGCGTTAGTCTCGTTGCTGCCTTACTCGATGGCCCACGCATTAAAGTCACCGGCTATCGCCTTTGGACCTCGTCCTCTTGCATTACGTTACTGGTATTCTCGGTAAGGTCGTACTTCACTTGACCACTTCCAGATCCAAATTGCTTATAACATTAAATGACAATGTGACCAAATTGTCCACCTCCGAAGCCCTGCGGTCGAGGGATATCACCGACCGCGAACCCGCTTGCTCACTCCCAAAAGCCAGCCAGTTTCCTCCTTCTCTCATCTTCCATGGTGGTTTTATGTTCTGGGTATCCTTCCCCATTCGCTATTTTGGTCCATACACCAGAAATGAGTAAACACTAGCCCATGCACAGTCAGAAAAGAAAAGTGCACGAACACATATTTGCACATCAATAGGTATGCCCCAGTCTGCCAGCTGGGGTCGCGCCTGATGGGAGATCCGACTACTCCTCATAGGTCATCTGTCCGTCTGTCTGTCTGTCTATCTGGCTGTCTGTTACACCCTTACTCGCAAATGGCTAAACTAAAATCACAAAATTTGGGGAAAACATGCTGTCTGTGAATCCCTTTACATAAAGCAAGTGGCGCCATTTTCTGTTGAGTTTAAGGGGGCTCCCCATACATAGGTAAAGGGGGTGTATTTTTTTTAACAGAATATGGACATGTGGGGTATCAAATTAAAGGACTCAATTAGTACTTTTCGAATCTGTTAATATTTTTGATACCGGCAGAAGTACAGGGAAAAGGAAGCACTCAATACTCACCAATTTCCTCTACCGTCTGTCCAGCAACATAGTTCTCGAATTGTCGAATGACAGCTGGATCATGTAACGGGCTAGTGTTGACCTTTGGACGTTGAAGCTCGTTAATTTTGCGAAAAATAGTATGCACAATACACAAGCGTTTATTATATATTGATCTCTCCTGCATTTTTAAAATCCTTCACCTTCACAACAAACTGTCTTTTATTTTCAGAAATCTCATTCGAAATCATGCTGTATCCTGAAATTGTCCCGAAAATAAATTTATCAAACAATTGCCTCTCGTTCCATTCACTTTCAAACAAAAAAGCAAAAACTCAGCAGATAACCTATTCGCCATAATATTCCTGAAGCATCCAAACAGCTATTGTTGCATTCTGGACACGTATCTCTTGCCAGTATTTACGTATGCATTAGACCAGAAGGAGTGAACTCTAACCCCACAAAAAAGCCCACAAATAGGCATACTCATATACACATCTATAGGGAACTAACAAGGATAATACATAGTCAAGCAAACAACAGCAATCGCAAAGTATATCGAGGAAAAACCAGTCAGTCTGTTAGTTTGACTAGAAAAACTGTATGTAGTCCGGAATATCAAAAAGACCGGATAACATCTCACTCTTCACCATCATCCTTTTTCGTCCTTGTATCGGAGACTGCATTGTGTAGTCGACACAAGTAAAATATGATATTAAAATATTACGTGAAATTCACTTTTAAATAGACTGAGTTTTTCGTTTAGTCGTTTGTTTTCTGGAGATTTCTTCCTCCTCTTCCTTTTTTGTCAGCCACAGTATCAAAGGAGCACTTGCAAAAACATAAGCTGAGCTAAGGATTGGACAAATTGTTGTCCTTTTGGGATATTGTCGGAGATGTTTCTATGGGAAGTGGAGCATTTGCATATTGTGAAGGTGGTTAGATTGTTGCAAAAGGTAGTTTAGAATCTTTTAATGTCAGGTAGGGGATAATAGTAGGGGAGTGACCTGAAACCACATCATACATGTAACTACTGAGATGTATTATTAAATCCCCTTTAGTGTGACCTCTTCTTCGCTGAAAACATTTTTGAGACCGACCTACACCTGCATTACCAGCTCTAGGATTTCAGTGACCGCCAATATCATCGGGGAGATTATAGTTTCCACAGCAGACGACCCTTTTTGTTGAGTCGGAGCGCCAAAAAAGCTAAATTCCTCCAACGCTTACCACTGTTACTGCCTCTACTGAAATGACATGAAATGCTGTCAAAACCTCATTATAAATTGGCTCAGCATTATGATTCATGGAGTACCTTAGAAGTCCAGTTGCTCCTGTTGCTGGGATAATAACCAGAGGTGGTCGACCAAATTCTTCCGTTCAAGCCGAACCAAGTACTCACATTTCCACCATCCGCCCGTCTCAACTTGTCAGTACTAAGATACCGGTCTATTCATAAACACAAGAGACAATTTTGATAATCTGTGTTGGTTGGTGTCCCCTTTTGGCAAGTTGATACAAACCTCTCTCGCCTTCCCAAACACCGAGTTTATCATAAAGATTTTTCAAATGGACCGTTCGATGGAAGCAACACCTTTCTTTCCCAGTGGATCAGTGTTTTATCGACGCGGAACTTATGCCAGAGGACTTTCTTCTCATGGACTTTCAACAATCATCGTCGTTCCAAAGTCAGGAATCTCACTTGATGACTCGCTTACCAGGCTTGGTGGCTTTGGGGGTTGCATAGGCCACTTTCATAACAGTTGGTAATCGCGAAAATGAAATAACTTTACCTCTTTCCTCGAGAAATCTTCTTCACTTAATTCACGACGGTCTCAATATGGTTCAAATTAAGGTTGCATAATTGGGCAAGTCTTCAAGCCGAACCCATCTTTGAACGGTCCAAGTGTGTGCTAGGCTGAGTGCATGTCAATTCAACTGACCAGGATCTGATTGCCGGCTGGTCATGTTGAAGGGACAAGCAAATCTGGCGAGGGATGAATCGAAGTAACAGCCCGGAGAACGTTCTTCTGCACTAAAAAAGTTGCTCATAGGATTTCAAGCCAAGGTAGAACAGCATAAACCGGGGACTGTATGGCAAAGTGGAAACTTGATCTTTATTATGCGAATTTTGAATACCTTAGGCACCTCCAGTTTCAAGTAAAATCCTTACCCTGATGTCCGGGCTTATTAGAGTGGACAGTTTTCCCAGATTACTCTTGGGTCTAAGACAAGAATTTAAAAGCCAATAAACTGACGATAGAAGAAGAACAGTGGTAGGGAAGTACAGTCAGTGCCAACCGTAGCACTGCTTTTCTGGAACTAACACTAAAAATCTGGGGCAGCGAGATTGTAGAATGACTCTAGGAGCGAGAAGACAGAGTGACTGCAGTAGTTTCCAGCCTAGAAATTACTGTTTTCTAAGGACACTATCCACAAGGGGGATGAAAACCACCTCGCTAAATACCAGGCGATTCTAGAGGAAATCACCAAAAACTAGCGGGAAGTGAAACCTGACACATTCAGGCGCAATAGATCTAAGAATGAAATCGAACAAAAAACGGTAGCAGCAGGGTGTGCAAGGAACGCAAACAACCTCTACGAAAAGCGAAACAGCAAGGCTCCCGGATGTTGTCATCGAACATCGCTTAACAGGCATTTCGTGGGTAGCACGCCGCAGAATACGGAGAGCAATTCTCCGAAGGTTTTCTCGTTTCGTACATCGCTAAGATTAGCGGCGCCTTGGAGCGCAAAAGATTGTTCCAAACGACGATATTACCAAAAGACCGCTAGTTTGCATCTAAATAAGAACCAGCTCGTCCAATCCCTGCATATTCAAAACCCACGGATCTCCATGGACGACTGGGTGGTGATCAAAGAGGAGGAACTCAAGGTGATGGAATTCTTTTCTATCCCACGTAAATTGAGAATGCCTACGAAGTGAGGTTCGAATTCAGGAACGGAAAGGTGAATGTCATCCACTACCCAAAACCAGATGATGACCTGAACCCTGTTAAAGCCCTTCGGCGGGGATTGACGATTACCCAAGCAAATAATGCTGAATGTAACACAGATAAAAATGCAACCTTCGAAATGCGGTCCAACTATTGTGCTCCTACGAGGAGAAGACGTGGACGTGGTAATACCACAAGAGCCCTAGATAGAAGGAGGCCATACTAACAGAGGGCTTTAAAGTAAATATTAAACATGTACACATTTATTATACCACAGCATAAGGGGCACTAGTCGGCACAGACCTAGAGCGCATATACTCCCCAGAAAGAGCCTGTATACCTTCTTCTTCTGGGCTTGAAACGGATTTAAGGAGACCTAACCGTGGTCAGACTGGGACAAGTGAGAACGGAGAACAGGTCTATCTCTTCAGTTTATAAAGCTCACGATTGTTCAGCCAGAAGAACTACAATATCTTGGGCCGCCATCACAGCGGGGAAGGCTGCTGATAGGCTGCTTTGCCACTGCGAGAGCACCGTTTTAAGGGTAGCTCGGAAATCAACAAAATAGGTGAGCCCCCTCCCCCTTTGACTTTATTATCAATACAAACCTATCTTTGTGTAACAGAGGCAGTAGACCAACCTTCCGTTTCTCCTATTCGAAGAGCTGTGACAGATGAGAGGAGGTCCTTGATCTCAGATCACTTTTGGAAACTTATGAGTCGAAATCTTGCTGTAGAGATCCTACTTTTCCGGAGACCCTAGGAGAATTGATGGAAAGAAGTTTGATCAAGTTATTATGAATAAACTTTCTCGTACTCGCAATCGCAGCAATGGCATTTGGAACCGCCTTCCAAGTTTCTTGCCCTGTACAATACCGCAAAAAAATATTGCCACAGCTGTCGAGTGGAAATTTGTCTAACCTTCAATATCTGCTACAGGAACAAATACTGGTGGCTGACAAGAACTGCCTGAAGAGGTATAATTCGATCACCAAGACGATCAGGAAGCGTTTGAAATAATAAAACGATATATCGGGAACCATTTATTCCCTTCATCAGTGCTAACAAGTCCTTACACTCTGATGTCAGGAATCGGTCGTGACTGCGCTATTTTCAGAATATCGAAAGCCTCAGTTAGTCTGCGTTTCGGTATGATTTCGACCAAGATTATCGAATCGTTGATTACGGAAGATAAAATCAAACAATTTCTATGCATATAAATCTCCGGCCCATGGCATAATGGCAGTCGTGCTCCAGAAACAGCGAAAAAAGTTCTGCGTTGTTTGAAAGGATTGACCGAATTTGTACTTCGTCGGGATACGTAGCGCACTCCTAGAGACGGGCGCACAGGGTTTTCATACAGGACTGGCGCGGCCATGAGTCCGTGAAGTATTTTCAGCCAATAAGACTCAGCTCTTTGGCATTGACGAGTGCATTTCCGGACATTCACTTAAGGACGATCATAAAAAGGATACTCATGAGAGTTCAGCGGTCGGTACATTACAACCAATAAACTCTAGCTGCCTTACTAGATCTCTCCTCAACGGTCGTCAGCGAGCTTTGACGGGTCGCTCACGATACGGGAAGTGACGTTACCGTGTTGCCCGAGTGAGTAGTTCTGACCAGTGTCCAAGGCAGTAGCATTGAGAAATCCTCTCGGTGAAAAGCGAACCGCGAAGGACCGGTACAATTCACACTAGGAGTCTTCTGGACCGTTGACCTCTCTCTACTGACGTCGATGGGATGATGCGAACCTAGCTCTGCCATGATGGTAATTGTGATTTGTATCAGGAGTCAGCTCCTTCCCATGGAAAACAAAGATGAAAAACTTGAAAAATCGACCAACGCGTGCAAGGAGGAAGAACTCCTTGCATGTCAGACAATGCGTTTGGAAGCAGCAAGGAAATGCGAAAGAGGCAGCGAGGGCTGAAATACCGGATGAGACACCAGGACGACCAAATAAAAAGGAAGCCTTAAAAAATAACCCAACTGACGGTACGGGGACGGTAACTCCAATACCCCGCAGAGTCCCTGTTCCAGAAAATCCCTAGTCCTGAACGGGTCAATTCGGGCATGAACTGACCGGCCTAGCTAGAGTGGAAGAGGAAGCGTATGTGGTCGACAACCTTTCTCCTGAAAAACGTCTGCAAAATCGTCAAAAATGAGCTAATGCAACTGAAAGAACTACTGGATCGCATCTCCTTCTACGGGCGAACGTAGACAGCTGCGGAAAATACGCGGAAAACAGAAACAGCCGCACTTCCCGCTGAGATCAAACGCAACGAACTGGGAAAACAGTGAAAAGAGGAAGACGCGCCTGACTTTATTAAGGTATAGCCAAGTATAGTCCTGGAAACAAGGCCAAAAAATAAGGCTCAGAAGAACAAAAAGAAAGAGCACGCTTAGCTCCCAGATACCCCCTGTCCAAAGGCAAAGAGACTACAAACCGAAAACCAGTGACAGAACCAGTGACAGAAACGCGTCTGTTCATTAAGCCGCCGGAAGGCAAAACAACAAGGAAGTCCTCAGTGAAATCCGCTACAAGATGAAACCCAAACACAATGAATGAAAAGTGTCTTGTATACGGAAACCGACGGGTGGCCGAATGCTCGGCGAACTAGGCGCGAAGACGGCTAGCACAGCTGCGAAGTGGGCAAGGGGCTACTGGGGGAGAAGGCTTTCGTTTCAAGTCTACAGCCTATTTGCTCTCTAGAAATCCGAGATCTTGATTGACCCATAGAAAATATGCGAAGAAATTCCTTAACAACGGAAAAATCAGATTTGGATGGGTAGTATGCAGGGTGTAAAGGCGGATAACCCCCAACAAGTACTACAGGTGTCTGGACTATGGACGCATACCAGCAATTTGCAAGGAGCCATCTATATACGGGTGGCCGGCAGAAATTGCTGACCTAAGGAAGGAGTGCCATTAGCTCCGCCGTTTTAGCACAACGGTATGCACCACAAAATCATATTACTGAAAAACGCAAAGCTCATAGCTGGTAGAACCTAATCAACGAGATAAATGGTGACCCATGGGGACTTGGCTATAAACCTTTCATACAAAAAAATTGGGGTACAGCTGAAAACCTTGAAGTGCCGGCGGACCACATTGTTCGACCATTATTCCCCTGATATCCAGTACCGGTTGAGGTCAACAGCGCAGAAAGTGTCACGGACTGCCTCTTTTCAAAATAAAAACCTCGAAGATGCAGGATGCAGTTGTCACCTTAAAAACCAAGGTATCCCGAGGGAAGTTTACCAAGTGATGTTCTGCCAACGGCCAGACTTGCTGCTTTGGGCGTTCGACGCTTGCCTAAAGGAAGTCATTTTTTCTTCGCCGTAAGAAGGTGGCGAGATTGGCGCTAATCAGCAAAGGAAAAGGAGACCCGGAACTGCCGTCTGTATACCGGCCACTGTGTATATTTCACACGGCTGGGAAAGTGTTCAAAAAGCTCATCAGGAGTAGACCCGCTGAAACAATCCGTGTTGGCGGGGATTTATCTCCAAGGTAGTTCGGACTAAGAGCAGGAATAACGCCTGATGCCTTCAATTACGTAATATGGACAGATATGATAGGCACATTAAAGAACTCATTCCATGTGCCAAGCTATCTCGGAGTGAATGTTGAGGCATTATCTAAAAGGCCGCACCCTGCTCTACAAAACGCTAAAGGAGCAAAGGAGCATGGAGATCACGTAGGAAGTAGCACAGGGATTCATTCTAGAGCCGAATCTCTGGAACGCTTCCTACGATAGTCTGCTAAGACTCGAGATGTCAGAACTAACGTGCTTAGTCGGCTATACTAATGATGTTGCGGCACTTGTTGTCGGACGCGCTGTTAAACAGGCGCTAAACAAAAGTTGGATGGTTTCTGCCTTACGCAGGAAAAACCGTAAGTAATCATATTGACAAGAAAGGGAATCCCACTCTTGCGTCTTCAGACGGGAGTGATGTAGTCCATTTTGCTCAACGGCGCGGAGTATAGGCTGATGCATCGTAAGGACCTTGCCCAAGTGCAGAAACGGAGAGCTTTGCCAGTGGAGTCTGCTTATCGCACTGTCTCAGAAGCGGCCGCTACCCTCCTTGCTAAGGAACGTAAAGCTATCTATAGCCGCATTGGCGAAGATTTAAAATAGGTGATTGTCCGTGAAGAACGTTAATGCACACTTATCGAGTGGCAACTCTCTCGGCAAAATGAGCCAAGAGGCAAATGGACTGCGCGGCTCATCGACAGATTGGATCCACGACTGATTACTTCCTTACCCAAATTCTAAATGGGCGTGGAGGTTTTCGATATTACCTACACAAGATTGGGAAGGCACGATCTCCTGACTGTGTATTTTGCAATGGAGTGGCGGGCGACGCCTTACATTCCTTTTTCTCTTGTGAAAAGTTGGATGACTTTCGTCAGTAACTTTATGCAAACACAGGTGAGCTCTATCCAGACCACATTGTCAAAGAGATGCTGAGGAGCGCTGGCAGATGAAGTCGTGTTAGACATTGTTTTCGAGTTTCCCTGAACTAACAACTTCCTTCTTCCTCTCCCCTCTTTTTAGTGAAAGGAATTCCCTGATTTGAAGACTCCTTAAGCCGAAAGAGCAGGGAGGCTAGCCCGAAGTAATGTGTCAAACGGTTCCAGGCTAGTTCTCTGATGACTGTACAGCGTTCTGTTGCGGGAAGAGAATAAACCCAGACACCCCAAACCAGAATAACCCATTCTGATCTGGAAGGTGGCCCTTGACGAGAGCTGTGAGCAGGGGCACCCCATGGTAGCTCCATTTTTTGTTATTTTCTAGATGGTTGTGTTGAATCAAAGTCTTCGAATATTCGACGGGAGTGGGATGAAGAAGATGATGATGTAGGTACTGGTGATATTAGGAGCTTGTCGACGGCTGGAAGATGATCCAAGCCATAAACATAACATAATCATTTTGACCGACAGCGCAGCGGTCATTAAGGCTTTGTACTCAGTGACGGTATCCACCAGACAAGTGGGGCAATGCAGAGACGCACTAAACAGGCAAAGTCACCCTCCTCGGGGTTGCACGTCATAGAAACTACTTCTGGCAATTTCCTGGTGGCCGTAGACTGCGTCCCGTTTGAGTCAATATAAGGTGGAATCTACTCACACTACTAAGCAGTCGCTAATTTCAAATGGCATAGGCTCACCGCCTGCGCTAAGTCCTTCACAATTACTCAGTTCTAGCGAGAGCCAACAGTCTCAAAAAGTACAGGGTCGGGGAGCTGCTATCCTCCGTAGATGCTACGAGCTGCCTCCGAAGATCTGAATGGATGCTGTTTTCCATGCCCTTCTTGGGAATTTGCTGCGTACAAACATTGTGCGGTACATGAGAATGTCCCTCTTATTTAATTTATGACCTATCCACTGTCCATTGCGCCATATAATCAACTTATTCAAAGTTCAAGTTTTCAGAACGTTAACTGGGAGGTTTTGTTAGCGCCATTTTCAAATCCTATAGGGTGTGCGCAATTTTATAGTCTTAATTTTTTTAAGGCAAAAGTCTACCCCTACGATAGCAAATAGAACAACAATTAGATGGCTCCAATTTGAAATTAGATAATTAGCGTCCATATTTCATTCTCTATTTACTTTTTCATTCGCTTGAAAATTCCAAAAATGTCCTTTCAATGTTATGTTGACTTTTTTTGTGTTCTATTCTCTGCTAAGTAATAAGTATGTCTGGGCACATTCATATTTATATAGAGTGGAACAAGTGTTTTTATTGTGCACAATTCCAAGCTTCCATCCTCTTTAGGAGTTCCGCCATAAATAAATAACCAAAAGCTTTGTTATGACGTTGAGAGGTTTTGTGCAGACAAGTTCCAAGGAATAAATGGAAATATTAATGGATTTTCCAAGAAGGATTTCTTTTCAATTTGTATTAACAACAAAGTAGGTGCCCTTATTCATGATAATTTTTATTCTTTTAATTCTTAATCAAGACATTTTGCAGGGCATAAGGGATTTTGTCTACCTTTTTGTAGGTAGTAAAGTCTATTTTGTTTTTGCTCCCTTTTCACCTTAAAAAGGACATTATCTCTGATAGCGACACTCCCTTTTAACTACTCATCCTTTCCAGATTATATTCTTTCGAGGGTTCCTTTTCCAGTACTCTCACAAAACCCTAAAATCTCCAAAAGACAAGGTAGTAGTTTGAATCATATTCTAGGCAGGAAAGGAGTACATGGTTCCTGTTTTGTCTCCTAACTGAAGTCCTACATGGTTCCAGTTGTCAAGAATGGTATGAATTATGGAAGTTTCGGATTTTACGTGACTTTAACAGAAATTCATGACCGGAAAATATGTCGCATTCACTGCATTCATATACACCTATGCGGACCTACTTATGTCTGTATATTTCGGACGTTTTTGGTTCTATTCCTTTTTCAGTATCCACAATTTCATGAAAGGATGGAACGATATGTATGTTGTATGAATTTTCCTATTTTTTGTGCAGGATTCCATTGGAGTTATCCAACTCAGTTTGCATAAACAAATTTGGATTTGATAGTTGTTTGGCTTGCTATCAAGTGTTGTGTACACATGGGACTGAACCTACCTGAAAATAATTATTATTTTAGAGAGACTCACATTTTGGCGTTTTTATTCCAAGAATAGTTAGTATCTCGTCCCCTGGGAAGTGTGAATTTGACCCCGACCTTAGTTTAGTAGAATGAAGGACTGAATATCTATAAATGTACTCAGTACTAAAAGCACTAGATCTGAACCACACAGAATCGTTATTGACAACGCCTGATATCCAGAACGACGAGTAACCTCACCTAAAGAAGGAAGGATCTGCTAAAATTGTAAACTTGGAGTTAGCTGTTGCTAATATACCACAAGAAGGCTGTGATCTCATGTGGCATGCCAAAGATGAAAATTCAATGATCGAAAAGGCCTCTGCCTTTACGTCTCATATAGGAACCGCTTGGGACTAGCGAGTCTAGCGGTCGATTATCGTGAGGCAGTTCTCGTTACCCTCAAAAAGTGGCACCTTGACCAGATCTAGATGGATCATCATGGTCAAGAAACCCGCCCGGAATTCAAAAATTGTCCAGCTCGGCGCGGATGTGATGATGAACCTTCGACAGCTAACACAGAACGCATTGTTTAACCCAACGAAAGACATCCTTCGGAGACTGTGCCAGAAGAGCTTAAGCGCTTTCCTCTTCGCGGTGGCCCATCGGCTCGGGTAGGAGAACTGATATGCCGTATTGAAGGCTTGGCGACGGAGGGAAGACGGCAGGTACCCCTTGATGTTCTCGTTGAACTCCGCATAGTAGGCGTTGAAGCTGCGGAGATTAAGGCGGTGCACTTTGAGGCCAGGAGGTGAGAAAGCTGAATGTCCTTGGCGTGGGCCTCGCTGATGGTATAGCTGATAAAATCCAGTTGCGTGTTCGGCCTGGGCTATGCCTTTCCGAGCATTGCGCTGGTGCGAAGGTGAGCAGACGGTGATCGTGGTCAATGACTAAATTCTACTCTTCGACAATGCACTGATAATACTTAATAGCCGTGAAGACTACCAAGAGCTCGCGTTCGTACGTTGAGTATCACTGCTCGGTGTCCCATAATTTCCCCGAAAAGTAACCCAAGGGGACCCAGATGCCGTTAGGTCGCTGCTGATCAAGTACCGCGCTGAGAGCTGTGTCCAAGGCTTCGTCCCGGCTGGGAAGGTTCGAGAAAGGCTGTGGTTGCTGCAGATGCTATGGTTTTTTTTGTAGCGTTCAAGAGCGGTTTCAAGGTTCAGTGTCCAGTTTACCTTGGACCGTTTGGTTTTGCACCCTTTTAGCAGCTCAGAGAGAAACGTCTGGCACTGGGTGTGGCGTGTGGGATACAATGCCGATAATAATTGATAATACCGAGGAAGCGCCTAAGCTGCGATGAGTCAGTCAGTTTCGGGAACTCAATGATAGTACGCATCTTCGGAAGCCTTCACTGTTGACAGAGAATCCGGCAAGGAGGACCTCTGGCAGACCGACTTGGCACTTACCCCAGTTCATCCAGAGTTGAGCTTGGCGCAGCGTTTCGAAAAGCTGGCCCAGGTGACGTTCATGCTGGTCGTGACCGTCGGAAAAGACTGAGATGTCATCTTGGTAGGCCCGAACGGAAGGGAGCTCTCAGAGGAGGTTCTTCATACCAAGCATTACCGAAAACTGTACTGTCTGGATACTCTGCTGAGATTCGTTGAGCGATCTGAAAAACCTCCGCCGGTTTCTCGCGTAAGTTGCATTCTGGACACGTCTGGAGTGACTTTCACCATACCGTCGTAACCTACTGGATACGACAGAAAGTTTCTGCTTTTGAGTGTCTAGAATTTCAACTACGGGAGTCTAACTGGGGATGGAATAGTTCCTGTAAACTCTTCGGACTTTACTCTTCACCCGTCTGCTGGCATTGCCAGAGCTGAATTGATTCAGCCCAACAACGTCCTATATTAGTGAGTCAGACCGACGTTTCAGACGAATTTTCCATGGTGATCTGGTGGTCTGTCATTCAAACCAATAACGTCAAAGCGATTCTTCTGACGTGCAATCTGGCAGCCGTAACTGCTCCACACTACACCCAGTCGAAATGCAATCTCATCATTGATTTGGGATGGAATTCTCGGAGTTGCTGGAGATTTATAGGATCCATTTCCGAGAATTCTATATACGTTCTTTGGAATTCGTCCCGAACCTCAACGGAAACCTCACGGTGGAGAAGAGTACTTTGGCGAATACTGAAAATGTTACCTGCAGTGGTGCGTGGTGTTGTTGATGCCGCCCCATCTGCCCCCATCGACTCTCGGTCACCACTTTCCTCAATGACCTCAAGTCGAACACGTTCCCTGATGATGACCGGGATTGTGTTGCAACGAGTAATAAAGCGATACTGGTCTGCTACTCGCTGCACAGTCACGTGCGTGAATTGCGGGAAATAATCGACGAATCTCTGGTGCAACAAGAGCGAGGGGGGGGGGAAGATGTACCTGCTCCCGCCGTTATTTCGTAGTAGGAGCGGATGATGAAGAGGTTCATTTCTTCAGTTCACTTTATCCGCTGCCTTCGCGAACCTTCTGAAGTGGTCGCCACAGATTATGGCGAAATAACTGGAGCAGGCGGAGCAATGCTCCTGGTCGACGTGGCGCCTATACGTCGAACCGCCCACGACTAGCGGTTTCGACGCCGTGGTGTTCATTACGGGAGCCTCACGCGAACCGTTCTTCCAAGATAGACAGTGCAGCTTCATAGCTGTTGCTGCTTAACTGCAGATGAGATACCGCCTCCATTGCGGCGCCTTGTAAGTACGCGAGTGAGTACTGCATTTTTTGTATGTCGCTAGGGAACGGTTCGAATGAATAACGGCCTTAAATATCTCCATGAATTGGCTCCATTTCTTGCTGAGCCGTATGAATACCGCAATCTGAACGCATGGCAACTTTGGTAGTTCTTGAGGTATGTACACCGGTGAATTGTCACCATGTTCGCCAGATATCTTAGCCATACCGCCTATTTCGATACTTATCCGTCCCGCTGCTTCGTCGGTAGCGCGGCCATTGAGATTTTGCTGATCCTTCTGGAACAAAGCTCTTATGGCTTCTCAGTTGGCCGCTGACTCAAAGTGGATCATAAAATAGGGGTTCTTCAGTTCCAGCAATCGGGTCTGCTTCTGATTGACGACGTAGAATCTAGTCGTCAGTTCCTCCAATCTTCCGATCTTCCTCTCGAAATATTTAGGTGTTTTACACAGTATACCGTCCTTCCGGTAATACCGCATATTGGGAGATTTCAATGCTATCAGAGCATTTATTATGCGTGGATGTTGTATAGACATTAAATAACCATTTACCATACCATTTCCAACTTCAACGCCATCCAGCCCTTGTAGGCGTCACTTGGACATAATCCTTGACACCCATAAAACAATCTCAGTAGGAAAGCAGAAATGTGACATTATCTTGCAGAGGATGGCCAGATCAACCTTCTGATAGGCGTTCTTCACATCCAGTACCACAGCCAATACCTAATGATCTTTACCTTTTGCAATCGAAATGTGTAAGAGGATATTATTGATGCAAGCAGCCAAATAGGCATAACAGTTAGCAGGCAGGGCTTTGTATTCATCAATGAAGTTATTGATATGAACCTTGATCATAGAATTATGCAGTTTGGCAAACACATTCGTGGGGCGGCAGGATTCGCGGCATTGAAAATTTATTTCGAATGTTGCGAACACGAGCGGGTAGATGGCACACCGGCGCTCTCCACGCTTTTTAGAACTCGCCATTGGAATGGAGAGCTAGCGGTGAGAAAGTGCAGTTGGTTGGAGGCAGAGAGACCGCATGGAGAAGAACCGGTCTCTTCTGTTCCAGTCGTCGGTGAGCGCACTCACGATCTCAGCAGTCCAGAATAAGTTAATTCTAAGCTTGGTTATCGGATTCTTGTTTGTTTTGAACTTGCATAACCCTCTGCCCCCAACCAAGGGCACATTCTCACCGCTAGCTCTCCACTCCCGTGGCGAGTTCTAAAAAACGTAGAGAGCTCCGGTGCGCCATCTACCCGCCCGTATTCACAACATTCGAAATAAATTTCAACTGCTGCGAATCCTGCCGCGCCACATCACTCCGCCCCCAGATGAAACCTAGGGGGTTTCAGCGACCGAACCTGGAACTGCGTTCTCCATCAGTCCGCGAAGCGAACGCAACGTAGCTTCGCGGTGCACACGGGTTTCAGCCTGGACAGGGAGACCGCCTTTTTGCGTCCCTCGATCTCGAGCTGGAAGAAATGTTCTCCCCGCTCAAGAACGCGATACGGGCCTTTATATGGGGGCTGCAGCGGCTTCCGGACGGCACCCGTCCTGACCAGGACGTGCGTGCACGTGTCCAGGTCCTTGGGCGCACAAGCAAGTGGGGACGAGTGTCTGGTGGGTAGTGTGGCTTTGATGCGTCGGAGACGCACCAACCCCGACTTTGTGAGACCCGATCTCTTGTCGACCGGACCGGATCACTTGGGAGTCTTGGGTTCTCCCTGTATACCAACTCCGCGGGGTTGGCAGCAAATTCCTCTCGGCGGGTTGTACGTAAGACGAGTAGGACGAGAGGCAAGGCTTGAGGCCAGGACGGATCGTCACGTGCCATAATGGCGGCTTTCAGCGTCCGGTGCCAACGTTCTAGCATCCCATTGGATTGCGCGTGGTATGCAGTAGTCCGCTGGCATTTAAAACCCAGGAGTTTGCCTAACTCCGAGAAAAGGGTGGACTCAAATTGCATTCGCTGGTCAGTGATGACCACTGCAGGGCCGCCAAAGCGAGGTATCCACTCTCGACAAAAGGCTTCGGCACAAGATTGCGCCGTAATGGCTTTCAGAGGTATTGCCTCAGGCCACCGCGCTGTCGATGATTGTGAGGCAATACTTGTAACCGTGCGAGTCTCGCAAAGGTCCTACTATGTCGAGGTGTATGGTGTGGAACCGCTTGGTAGTATAGGGGAATGAGCCCACTTCTTTCCTTACATGCCTGGAGACTTTACACTTCTGGCATGCGATACACTCTCCGGCCCAGGAATTGACATCCTTGTTCATGGAGGGCCAGAAATATTTCTCAGTGACTAACCGACTTGCTGTCCTGATGCCTGGATGCGCTAAGTCGCGTGGAACACTTCCTTGCGAAAGCTGGCCGGAATGTATGGCCGAGGTCCCTTTCCCGAGTTTTCGCAGCAAAGGGAGAAGTTCGAGCCGAAGATGGGCACCTCCCGATAGCCGTCAGCAACTATGTTGTCCTTGCCGGACACGGGCTGGATGTCTGACGTAAACTGGCTTATAAAGCTCAGGTGTCGAAGCTGATGAGGAGACGCTTTGTCGGGCTTTTGTTTCAAAGCATACGTGTTCAGATCACGTCGTTGCTAAGGTTGCGTGTTTATATCACGTCGGGGTCACCAGTTTAGGATCACTTGATTTCCTTTGTTTTGACCTTGCAGAAAGCGAATAATGAACTTGCAGCAGAACACTTTTTATACACAGAACAATTCTTTATTCTTAAACAAGAATCCGACAACCAAACTTAGAATTAACTTATTCTGGACTGGTGAGATCGTGAGTGCGCTCGCCGACCGCTGGAACAGAAGAGACCGGGTCTTCGGTTGTCCCAGTTCGAAGCAAAGGAAATCAAGTGTTCCTAAATATTAATGAGAACAATAGGGCGGTAACTGGTCAAACGTTCTGGGTCCTTAAGTGCTTTTGGATGGGTACCACCTGAATAATAGGAGGACTCGACCTGCACCAGATGGGGTTAAGCCCCTGTAGCAGTGCAGAGAATGTTTCTGGTGCGAACCAGCGAATATGCTGATAAGTGATATTATCCGTACCAGAGGCGAAGGCACGTTTGTGCCTAAGCAACGCAGGAGTAAGCTCTTCTAGAGAGAGGGGTTGAGAAACAGTGGGATATCTAAGGATATCCGGAAAAGAGGGAGGAAGGAGGCCGGATCTCAATATGGGGATGCTAACCACGAAAACACTTCATGGATTTCCAGAAGGACTTGATATCTTTCGTTACAGATAAGTCAAAGTCAGCAAAGTCATGGAAATTGCCAAACACAAATTTCAAATTAATTACTATATTCCAAGCCAATAATCCAACATGGATCTAAGCAAACTTCTGTTCACCCTGATTCTAACCTATCAAATAAGTGGCTCCTTTATCACTACATGTACACACTCACAGTCTGATTTATTGCTGTACATAAACTTCCTCATTTCAGTTAGAAAATAAATAAAATATTCCATCCCGGAAAGTTATGCAATTTCCACTGCCATCAGTGTAAATCAGAAAGCCACCAAACAAAAGTACATTTCTCCAACTTGGTCGCCATCCAACCAACAACTTTGTTAGCCCCGCATAATTCCCACCTAATGGCACGGGCATCAAAGGAACCCCCAGCAAGACGTAACGCCAGGATCTAGTGAAACCAATTTTCACATCTGTGTACATCTATATTTTACCCGGGACAGCTATACAACAATGACAGGGAAACCCAGTAATTAAATTCCAAAGAACAACAAAATTGAATTTTACAAAGTCACATGCAAAAGTGAGTGAAAGCAAAGTAACGAACAGTCCGTACCGGAAGGAGTTGTGTGTGCTCCAAGGGAAACTTTGCCTGCTATGCCTCGTCCTGGCAGCTCCAACTCCCAATTTACATGATACTAACGTCTCGGGCGTCATTCAAAGTTAAGAGGTTTCATTGTATACACTTTGGTATGGTTGCAAGTCAACGTGGGTGCTGAGATGGAAGAACACGGTTGGTTGATTATGGACCGAGCAACATATGTTGTCTCCACAGGTTCACGTTTGCTTCCAAATCCTTGGGGAACCCCATCAACATGAACTTTAGGCATTATGTTTGATTAAGGACGACGGTCGACTCTCCGAAATTGAATGAGAAGTTAGAAATTAATTATATAGCGTGAGAATCAATGGAGTCGGGGTGGTGACAAATCGTGGTGTTGAAAATTTCGAGTAAACAGAACGGGGGTCGTTCCAGCATCCCCTGATGCCACTTCCTTTAAGTAGCACATGAACTATTCCTTTTCCTTCAGGGGGCTTGCTATAAGGAAACTCCCACTTTCCAGTTACAGGACATTATCTTTGGACTAGAAGAGATTCCCTCCGATTTAATATACAATAATCATGAGAGTTCTTATCGTTTATTAAAAGCTTATCATGTCCTATAATTACAATATTTGTATGTATACAATTACTTCAGATAATTAAAAAGTAAAAGTATGAAGACATTTACGAACGAATGTATGCTGCTGCCACTGTTTAAGGCTCGTTTCCGATAGCGCGACCACACTTCCACATTCGCAGCAAAGGATACTATCCGCTTTTCTTCCTCCTCGGTATCGTTATCTGTGGCCATTTCTATTCTCATCCTTTCCACTTCATAATACAACATTGATTCTACCTTTTTTAGGCTGACGAATATGAATTCTGAACTATCTTTTGACTGAGAACACGCTGACATTACGACCAGCCCGACAGCGATTCCACTGCAAGTTAGTGATGCACCAACAGTGTTTGGCAAGCAAACCCGTGATCCTTAGGAATAAAGATTAATAAAGAGAAATTGTCAACTTGTAGACACAAGGATGACATTATTTGTACTTACTTCCGCAAAACTTGTTTTCAGATGCGTTGATTCTACGTAAAATCGTGTTTGAATTGCACATCTCCTTTGCGAAGTCAATGTGTAAAGTCTGGGCTTTGCTATCATTGGTCTGAAAATAAAGGACATATGATAGGACTTTTAGTTGTGGTGTCTATGTGTCATTATCCGTATTTACTATCCCTGCATACGATAGGGTAGTAAATGAACCGTTGACTCCTGGCGCTGGACCTGTTCCTCCTCCGCAAATATTGTTTAAGGCTAATCATTCTTGTTGTCAAGTTTCTCTTTCACCAGGATACCCAGAAATAAAACCAAACATGGAGGAGCAAAAGAAGAATGAAGTTACGGTACAGGGCTTCGGAAACCCGGTACCGGCGGTTTTTGGGAGTGACCAAGCGGGCTCCGGCGGTCGATATCCAACGACCGCAGTGCCTCAGTAGTGGGAACCTTGACTACTGTGGCATCTAATGTTACAAGCGTACGGGAGGAGCTTGAACTGGCTCCAGTGACGGACCCGTTCAGAAGGAGCTCGATTTTTCGCAGATCCCCTCCCCCACGGGTACAAGCCCCCACAATCGTTACCCCCAGTGGGAAGCGTATAGCGGGAGTCTTCGATGAGGAAGAATCACTGACGCCGATTCACCCGAGCGATGTTTTGGGCAATGATCAGTCTGGAGCTGCCTTTACTGCCCTCGGTAAAAAGATCATGGAGCTGTGTGAGTTTATAAAGGAGCGCAGGAACATCCACCAAAATATAAGGGCCATGATAAGAGGCATCCGTTTGACGTACGGCAAGGCCCAGGATGAACGAGTAGGGAAGTCGCCGATTGGAAAAGTGAACCAGGCAACTCAAGTAACGCCGGTTCAAAACACAAAAGGGGAGAAACCGGGGAAGAGGCTGCGCGAGAAGCTGAATGACTCAACAGGCCAGCAAACGACGAAAAGAAAAAAGGACTCAACTCCCAAAAAGGCGGAGTTCATGAAAAGTACGTCTGAAGCTACCAGGGAAAATACTGCAGTGGCTACCTCGAGAAAAGGGATCGAACCTTCAAAGGCGGATGCGGAAGCTTGGAGGAAGGTAGAACCGCGGAAAAGAAATTATCGGAGGAAGATTAGACCGGAGGTAATTTTCATTTCCAAACCAGGCGAAGGGTCATACGCCGACATTCTCAGGAAAGTGAAGGCAGACCCCGAACTCACCAATTTGGGAGACAACGTCAGCCGCATTAGACGATCCCAGAAGGGAGATCTTATGTTGGAGTTTAAGAAATTCAAGGATGTAACCGCGGACAAATTTTTAAGCCAAATCGGGAAGACTTTAGGGCAGGAAGCCGACATAAGAGCTAGCAGACCGGAGATCACTATAATCTGCAAAGATATAGATGAAATCACGACGAAGGAGGAGGTTCGAGAAGCGTTGGAGAAACAGTTCGATCTTGCCGGACCGCCATCATCAGCCTACCAGTGGAGAACGCACTCAAACTGTTAGCAGCAGGGAGAGTGAGAATAGGCTGGGTTATGTGTCGCCTTAGGGAACAGGTGGCGTTAAAACGGTGCTTTAGATGCCTTGGCTTTGGTCACATTGCGAAGGCATGCACTAGTCCAAATGACAGGTCAAAGCAATGCAGGAGATGCGGAGTGGAAAACCACATCAGCAAGGACTACGGAGCTGACCCAAATTGTCTACTGTGCAAAGGAAAGGAGGGTGTGGATCATCGGCACATTGCAGGCAGCAGCAAGTGCCCGGAATACAGAAAAGCAGATGAGGTTGATACAAATCAACCTCAACCACTGCGAGGCGGCGCAGGATCTACTCGCGCAAACCATCCGCGAGAAAAACATCGATGTGGCCATACTAACGGAATCATACCGAAATCACGGTGGTAGCGTTTGGGTCAAAGACTAAACGCGCCAAGCAGCGCTATGGACTTGTGGAGAACAAGCCTTCGAGGAAATAATGGAGCACCCGAAGGAGGACTTCATCAGAGCGAAGGTGAAGGGCATCCACATCTATAGCTGCTATGCTCCACCCAGCGCTACACTCGACGAGTATGAGCGGATGCTTGCCGCTCTGGTTTTGGATGCAAGAGGACATTGGCCGATCATAATAGGAGCCGATTTCAATGCGTGGGCTCTTGAATGGGGCAGCCGGATAACTAATGTCAGGGGACGTGTTCTCCTCGAAGCATTCGCGGAGCTAGACGTGGTAGTGGCGAATGTTGGGTCTTCGTACACTTTCCGGGGAAGGGGCCTGGGGTCTATAGTGGACCTGACATACGTCAGTGCCACTTTAGCCAGTAGAATCGGTTGGCATGTCAGTGAGGACTATACTCGCAGCGACCATCAGGCAATCTGCATAGAGATCAAGGGCGGATCGAGTTCGAAAAAGAGTTTTCGCAGAATGCCGGGCTGGACAGTGAAAGATTTCGAGGAGGACACGATTTCCGCGGTGCTCAAATCCGACATATCCCTGAATGGTACGGCTGGAAAGAAAGCCACCCAGATCACTCAATGGGTGACGGAAGCATGCGATGCTACATGCCCAGAAGGCGATTGCTCCCCAGTAGGCAACCCAACTACTGGTGGAACAACGAAATTCCAAGTTTGCGAGCCGGTGGCGACGGTCGAGAGGAGGCACACAAGCAATTGCGTGGCCGCCTAAAGGAAGCCATTCGGAGGAGCAAAAAGAACTGCTTCAAACAGCTGTGCGACCATGCCGACATAAACCCTTGGAGCGAGGCTTACAGAGTGGTGATGAAAAGGCTGCGGAAATCACAACCAGTGACCTGTCCGCGCCTCATGAAACAGATTGTTACCGCTCTGTTCCCTCACCACGAAAATAGGGGAAAGCAAATTTTTGTCAAGCTAAATGACGGCATAATACCGCCTGTAACTGTGGAAGAGCTCCGGGAAATATGTGGTAGGTTCGGTGACAACAAGGCCCCAGGTTTGGATGGCATCCCCAACCGAGCTTTGAAACTGGCAGTGAAGACTAGGCCCGACCTTTTCGCCAACACCTTCGAGGCGTGCCTAAAAGAAGGAATATTCCCTGCCAGTGGAAAAAGTAAAAGTTGGTGTTGCTTCCGAAGCCTGGCAAGCAACCTGGAAACCCAGCGTCGTATCGTCCTATCTGCCTGTTGGATACAATGGGGAAGATGATGGAGAGAGTCATCTACAACAGACTCCTGTCCTCGTCGAAGCCAGCAATGGTTTGCCGGAACGCCAGTTTGGTTTCCGACGCCTTCATTTCTGTGGTGTTTTGACGCTTTAGATCTCGCGAGGGAGCGTCACATAAGTCGATTGAATACGGAAGGCTGACAGGTTATGCCGTCCAAATTTTTGTAACTGTCTTTTGCTGCCTTTATGTGAATGGCGATTCTTTCTAAATTTCGAATCATGGTTGCAGCGAGGAGAAAGATGATGTTCTGCGGATATTTAGTCTGAATTCAAGCAAGGAAGAGAAGTGAGAAGTGGTCAAAGGGTTGTATAGGTCCCAGGGCGAAACGTGGATTGGTACCCACGATGGAGCATAAAACCTGGGAAATGCCTGCTGGACCAACACCAACAGCTCTACTACCAAACCCTATCTCCACCTCCACGTGCTGACCGCTGGGAGCTCTTTCGTAACGAAAAGCTGCAGACGGAGATGGATGAAGGCGAGTCTTCTGCGCCTAAAAACGGGACCAACTGGTTCTCCAGGTTGGGGGTTGGGTAGGGCTGACAACCCTACACGGAAAACCGAAGTTACGAAGCCACAGCAGGAGCCTCGGACTGGACGAGTAACACAACGACGAACCCGGCAACGACAAAGGAATAACGATTTGCGCATTTTCTCATGGAAAGTGCGCCCCCGGTACAGAGATGAAGGTGATAAGCAGCTAACCGATACCCTGTCCCAATATAGGGCTGATGTAACAGCGTTACCAGAGATGTGTGGACAGGGACCGGTTTACTGGAGAAGAGCTAATACACCATAAATTATAGTGGCCATCCAGTAAACCATGCGCTCGGAGTAGGTTTCTTAGTGAGCCAAAAAATGAAACCTGCTGTTATCGGATTTGAAAACATAAGCGAACGGCTATACACTCTGCGCTTGCGAGGCAAGTTTAGAAATATAAGCCTCATTAACGTTCACGCCCCTACAGAGGAAACTGCAGAGTCGGAGAAGAATACCTTCTACGAGGCAGTAGAACGAACCCTCGAAGCCTGTCCCAGATATGATATCAAAATCATGCTTGGGGATTTTAACAGCCAAGTAGGGAAGGAACCCGTATTCAGGCGATACGTTGGCTCCTATAGCTTACACGAAAATACAAACGATAACGGACTGCGGATTATTCAATTAGCAGGGTCACAAGAAATGATTGTTGGAAGTACCTGGTTTGCGCGGAAAGCGGTCCACAAACATACATGGGCCTCTCCAGACGGGACCACTTTCAACCAAATTGACCACGTGTTGATCGAACGCCGCAATCTCTCAGCCTTGATGAATGTCAGAACATATAGGGGGGCCAATATAGACTCGGATCACTATCTCGTTGGCATGGTGCTCCGAGCTCGAATAACAATACCACCTAGGATCCACTCTGACAAACAGGTGAGAGTTAACACTGAAACCATCCACAACACAACCCTCCGCGACACCTATAAGAGGGAAATGGATGCCGCAATAACCGCAGTCAATAGAGGACCTGGAGATGAAGCATCAACAAATGAACTTCACAACCACCAGAAGAACGTTGTCATGGATACGGCCACAAACTAACTTGGCCCCAGCCGCAAAAGGAGTCGGAACGGCTGGTTTGACGATGAATGTAAACTAGCAACGGAACGGAAGAATGCCGCATACCGAGTAATGTTGCATTCTCAGAAACCGCGGGCACGCGCAGGGACTTATCACGAACTCCATCGAGCGGAGAAGCAACTTCACAGACGGAAAAAGGAAGCCTGGGAGAACCAACAAGTCTGTGAACTAGAAAAGTACAAGGAGCAACCGCACCAGGCGCGGAAGTTTTACCAACAAGTCAGCAGGATGAAGCCTTATACACCTCGATGCTCATCCTGCTGAGACAAAGAGGGAAATCTGATTTCTGACAGAATGGGCATATTAGAGCGATGGGTTGAGTACTTTGATGAGCTACTGAACAACCAGAACATCGGCGAGTTGGAGATCCCGCCAACTGAAGACGACGGAAAAATACTGCCACCACCAAGTTTAGGAGAAATAGTCCGTGCAATTCATCGGCTAAAAAATCATAAGTCGCCAGGAGCCGATGGAATTACAGCCGAATTGTCTAAATATGGAGGCGACCAGTTCCACCAAGTGGTTCATCAACTTGTGCTCAAAGTATGGGACAGCGAATCAATGCCTGACGATTGGCTACGAGGCATTATCTGTCTCATACATAAAAAGGGAGATATTACCATCTATAAGATATTCTCCATTATCTTACTAGGCCGGATAGCCCCATACGCCCAGATCATCATTGGCCCATACCAAAGAGGCTTCACTCCAGGCAAATCAGCAACAGATCAGATTTTCTCTCTGCGGCAAGCGATGGAAAAACTGTTGGAATATGGACAACAATTGCACCATCAATTCATCGACTTTAAAGCCGCCTATGATAACATAGCCAGGGTAAAACTGTACACGGCCATGGGAGAATTCGGTATCCCGACGAAATTAATAAGACTGACTAGGCTAACCCTGGCCAATGTACGAGGCCAGATAAAAGCAGCAGGATCACTCTTAAGACCATTCGACATCAACGACGGTCTAAGACAAGGGGATGCGCTATTATGCGTCCTCTTTAACCTGGCCCTCGAGAAAATGATCCGTGATGCTGAGGTAAATGCAAGAGGTACGATCCTGTTCAAGTCCACCCAACTACTGGCCTATGCTGACGATATCGACATCATGGGAAGAACGACCCGAGACGTACAAACTGCCTTCATCCAGATCGAGCAGGCGGCGCGAGATCTTGGGCTGCACATCAGTGAAGGCAAGACAAAATATATGGTGGCAACGTCAGCACCGAAGACGAACCAACCAACAACATCAAACCGCACTGGTCAAGCATAAACACGAACAAGAATAAGGATAGAAGAATACAACTTTGAGACCGTTGACAATTTCTCCTATCTAGGGTCGAAAATCACAACCGATAACAGCTACGATGATGAAACCCGCGCACGGTTGTTGTCAGCCAACAGAGCCTATTTCAGCTTACAGAAACTGTTCCGCTTGAAACGTCTTACCATAGGGCCAAAGCTCTTACTGTACAAGACTATGATCTTGCCAGTCCTCATGTATTCCTCGGAGACTTGGGCTCTTAGCAAGAAAAATTGCGAAGTTTTGGCCGCGTTCGAGAGAAGAATCCTCTGAAGAATTTTTGGCCCCCTACATGAGGATGGACGATTCCGTAGCCTACACCATGACGAAATCTATGAGCGATACCATGACCGTCCGGTTGTAGATAAAATCCGGCCCAATGGGTTACGGTGGGCGGGTCACTTAATCCGTATGGATGAGAATGATCCCACCCGGAAAGTCTATAAGGGCATATGGTAGAAAAAGAAGACGAGGCAGACCCTGCCTAAGATGGAGCGATGGCGTAGGCCAGGACGCCAGACAGCTTTTAGGGATATCGAATTGGTGGACCTCGACGCAAAACCGGGATGTCTGGAGTTCCTTATTAAGGCAAGCCTAGACCGGATACCGGTTGTTGCGCCGTTAATGATGATGATGATATACATGAAAATGTAGTAGCTTCTAAACCTGGTAATCATCCAAAATGAAGGCTGCAGAAAGTATTCAGAAGCAAAGCAGAAGGCAAGGTAAACTTCACACGATCGGTGGCACCTGCACAAGGAGAAATCGAAAAAGGATACACCGGGGGACAGATGAGTAAAGCAAATGAACCTAATGCCCATTCCCAAGGTAACTCTGAAGGAACTAGATCTCCTAAGGCGAACAATGAGACATACGGAAGTGGAGAAAGAAAAATTCAACAAACCAAACGATGTTCAAAAAGGCTGTGTATGTCAATAATCCAAGACCTGATCCCAACATATATTTTCTGAGGCTATATATAGAAAACAAAAGGTTTTGGGCAGACCTCCTTCCTGTCGAACTCAATGTGAATAGTACTTACTTTTATGTCCCAGGCAAGCAGAAAACAAGATTTCGGGTCAATCTTCGCAAAGCAAAAATCTAGAAGTGCAGGTGCTGATGCAATTGACAGAGGAATCGTCCTATTCAAAGCAAGTAAACCCATATTGCGCTCTAATGAGGGATCGGTGAAATTCTCAAAGAAATGGACAAAATCACTGGTTGTCCGATATTTTGCCTGAAGGAAATCGCCATCTATAGTGCCGAAGCCAGATAAAATTTCGTAAGTTTGACTGAAAAAGATTAAGAAAAAATTGAAGTGACAACTTATCTAGTAAGATATATCGCACTCTCACTTTGGTTTGATACAATACCCCGCGGTTAATACTACCCTTCCACCTATGTTGATTCCTTGACATTGATAGACACCAGCTTTCATAATTGCAGTCTAGAAGACAAAGATAGTCTTACAATCTTGAATTTCTTAAGCGCATCCAATTTGATTACTTACAACATGGGGAGCATCAATGCCAGGATACTTCCGAACGGAAAAAACAGGCGAGAAAAGTAAAGAGCATCTCAGCAAAAAACCGATGAGCATACTAAATACGAAACAAAGGCATGGACAAATTTTTGTTTGTAACGTCCGAAAATCCGATATATTTTCGTATCTCAATTGGTTCTTTTGACACTCAACTGACATTTATGAAGGACTCTGTAGTTGTAATTATTTGAAAGCTATTAAGATAAAAACTTCTGAAATTAAGGTAGCGGAACTTCAGAAAAATTTAGAACTCAATAATTGATTTTCTAAAATCAAAGTACGCTTTGACTTTTTTCTATGTAGTTCATGAAATTGTATTGCATTCTTCCTTCCTCCTATCTAGCATCCTCTAGCACCACCATTATCCTCCTTTTAAGTTCTTACTTACTTGCTGACATCATATTCCATTAAAAACATTCCAGTATCTTAAAATATTAATTCAATTTTAAATAATTCGAAAATTTTCAAATATTGAAAAATGATCATTAACCATTTTTTGTTGTTGTTTCCTCCATGTATTGCGTGGTTTGGCCATATACCTGATTATGCTGTATATTAGCAAATGCACACTTATCGTTTGTCTCAGACTAATACGAAACGATTCCTATGCAAGTATTTCTGCAAAACAACTGATGTTGGGGGATTTTTACTGCGCGAAGGTCAATTCGTCGTCAGAACTACTGGGAACATTTTCTTTTGTTCTTTGTGTTCTCCCCTTTTCTTTTTTTTTTATTTCCCGAATTATCACAATCTCGGCAGATGCCGGATTTTATCTAATACTAGCACTAGCTGCCAAGCATTTAGGCTCGGACGATCCTACTTACTTAAAAACTAAAGGGGCAATGGTGATGGTGGCCGGTGGTAGGTCAGTGGGAGAATCCGTCGAGTACTCCCCGCAACATCGAGCATGTATGCAGAATGGTGTACTTCTGCATGGTTTGAACCAGACTGTGCGAAAGTCCCAGGACATCAAGGGAAGCCGTCAGGGATTTAGGTACAATACCTGTAGCTGACAATATTATGCGATTATTATCGAGACGCCAAATTTCTTTGATTTCCGGAGCCAATGAGTCATAGTTCACCTTCTTCTCCACGTATTTCCGTTCGATGTTGCTATTATGGGGGATGGCAACATCAATTATATACACGGAGCGACCCGTGTTGTCAATTAAAAGTATGTCAGACTTGTTATGTGGAATATGGCGATCAGTTAGAACTTGCCGGTCCCAATACATACTGTAAGCACAACTATCAAGTACTACTTGGGGCTCATATCAGTAAACCGGACATGTTCCCGTGATCAGCCCATCCTTGTATGCAAGGCTTTGATGGGTAACCATTATGCCTGGTGATGTATTGCACCGGTGCCATAACAGTACAGCCAGAAATGATATGGTGCAACGTCTCTAACGCCTAAACACACATTCTGCACTGGTCGTTTTCCACCCTTTCGTTCATGATGAGCTTTTTATAAGCTCGGGTGGCGACCACGGCGTCCTGAATGGCACACATGAACCCCTCCGTCTCAGCAAAGAGATCCCCAGCACACAACCATCTATTCAACAAATGCAAATCGACAAATGGCTGCCAAAGACGTGCATTGTTTTCGACTTCCATTCATCGATCCGCTCTTGGTCCGACTTCACCCCACTCAGAGGATTGAAAGATCGATCCTTCAAGTTAAGTGGAGTCAGCCCACAGTCTGCCTTACAGATAGCCGCATGCAAGGGACTCGCCTGCTCTTTGCTGTAAAAATGAACGCGCAGCGAGTCGACTTGGCGATGATGTTGTGCCGCCACGCCAACCACGCCCCTACCTCCGATGTCACGAGGCAGGTTCATCCGCTCCACGGCAGACTTTGGGTGATGCATTCGGAATTTAGACATAGTTGTCCGTATCCGCCGCTGGACGTTTTCCAGATCGGTCTTCGTCCACGGCAATATTCCGAATGCATAAGCCAGTGAAGGGATAGCGAATACATTCAACGCACTCATTTTATTCTTCCCCGAGAGATGCGATTTCAGCACCAGCTTTACACGTCGAAGGAATTCGGACAGCAGATCACCAACTCCAGCATGGATTCCTTGCAGAACTCCTAGGTACTTCTAAAAGTCTGTTTCAGTCATATCTTCGATGTGGAGGACACCATGCGGCTCGTGATGACCTTTGCGGATGGTTTGAATTCGACACTTGTCTAATCCAAACTCCATCCGAATATCACGGCTGAACATGTCTATTATTCGCAACAAACTTCTAAGATGGTTGTCAGTACCAGCATATAGCTTGATGTCATCTAGGTACATCAAGTTTGTCAGTTCGCACTTAGCACGTAGGCCATATTTTATTGCAAAACCATGCCCTCTAGCATCATTCAGTAGCCATGAAAGGGGGTTCAGTGCCATACAAAATCAAAGGGGGACTCAATGAGTCCCCCTGGAAGATGCCATTCCGTATACGGATGGGCTCTGAGGTATTAGCACCCTCAGATGTACGCACTGATAAGGTGGTATGCCACTCTTCCAAGACTGTCGCCAAAAACTTAATTAGTGTCGGATCAATGCGATACAGATGTAGGATACCGATTAACTAGGTATACGGAACGCTATCAAAAGCCTTAGCATAATCGATATAGCAACTAAAGAGGTTTCTTTGGCCTCTGATTGCTTGTCCTACAAATACCGAGTTGATAATAAGTTCCTCTTTGCAACCCCTTGACCCAACTCGGCAGCCCTTCTGCTCTTCGGACAGAATGTTGTTGGTCTCGAGGTACGCATGGACGTGATGAATTTGTAGAGGGTTGGTAAGCAAGTAATCAGTCTTGTGTCTGCGGGGTTCTGCACCGTGTCCTTCTTAGGGATAAGGTAGGTAATCCCCGCTGTGAGGAAGGGTGGAAATTCCTCCGACCGACTCATGACCGCATTTATACTACGTGCCAACCGACTGTGTACGCTGATAAATTTTTTATACCATTCCGCACCCGATCCAGACTTGGGCCCCTCCAGTTCTTCGAGCTGTTTATGGCTCGTCGAACTTCCTCTTCGGTAACATCCGTAAAATTCATACCAAACGCATTGACATGGCGGGTGCCTTCGGCGGTGATCCACTCAACATGCCCAGCATGCTGAGCGGGTAACCCCCAAAGTCCGCCTCAATACTCTTTCGCTTCCGTCACCGAAATCTGCACTGTCTGGACGCTCTGTTGGGATTCATTGAGAGATCTGAAAAAGCTCCACTGGTTCCTCGGGTATGTTGCATTCTGGATACGTCTTGAATGACTTTCGCCATACCGTCGTAACCGACTGCATATGACAGAAAATTTCTGTTTTAGTGTGTCCACAATTTCAACTACGGGTGTCTCACTGGGGATGGCATAGTTCCGGTAAACCCTCTGCACTTTATTTCTCACCCGTCTGCTGGCATTGCCAGTGCTGATCTGAATCAGTCTAGCAATGTCCTGCCTTAGTGAGTCCAGCCGACGTTCCAGACGAATTTTCCATGGTGGATCTCTTTGATCACAACCAATAACACGAAAGCGAATCTTCTGACCGTGCAATCTGATAGCCGCAACAGCACCACAATACATGAGTGATTATAGTTGCAGTCGAGATGCAATCTCATCATTGATTTGACATAGAATTCCCGGAGTTGCTGGAGATGCATAGAGCCTGGGAATACCTGGTCTATGCAAAGGATCCATATCCGAGAATTCTATACACGCTCTTTGGAATTCGTCCCGAACCTCAGTGGAAACCTCAGCTGGACGGTGGAGAAGAGTGCTTCGGTGAGTACTGAACCTATTGCCTGCAGTGCGGCGTGGTGCTGTTGATGCCGCCGCCTCTGCCCCCATCGACTCTCGGTCAGCAGTTTCCCCGATGACTTCAAGTCGAACACGTTCCCTGATGGTGGCCGGGATTGAGTCGCTGCGGGTAATAAAGCGGTACTGGTCTGCGAGTCGCTGCACAGTCACGTGCGCGAATTGCGGGAAACACTCGACGAATCTCTGGTGCATCAAGGGGCGGTAAGATGTTGTACCCGCCCCCGCCGTTATTTCGTAGTAGGAGCGGATGATGAAGAGGTTCATTTCTTCAGTCCATTTCATCCGCTTCCTACGCGAACCTGCTGAAGTGGTCGCCACAGATTGTGGCGAAACAGCTGCAGCAGGCGGAGTTGTGCTCCTGGTCGTCGTGGCGCCTAGACGTCGAACCGCCCCACGACTAGCGGTTTTGACGCCGTGCTGTCCATTACGGGAGCCCGACCCAGTCACCAAGTCAGACGACTCCCGCGGTTATCCGTACCGGACCTTAAATTTCTCCTTCTTCTCATTGTTGGTGGTGCATGTTATCCCTAGCTGCCAGGTGTTGAGATAGCTTCCTTAGTGAGTAATCTGCAAGACTGCAAAGTTCCTGCACTTGCCTTACCTACCCCCTGAGACGCTGCGGTGGCGTACAGCCATTCAGACTGAAGCTATCCATCCCTCCTCCTTTCACAACCTGGCTTTTGACCGGCGTCGGC
This sequence comes from Hermetia illucens, assembly GCF_905115235.1. NCBI lineage: Eukaryota > Metazoa > Arthropoda > Insecta > Diptera > Stratiomyidae > Hermetia > Hermetia illucens. The sequence goes on from NC_051852.1 coordinate 12,301,486, forward strand.
GGAGTTTAATTATTTTTATTATTTTTAAATGTATGTTCTTGTTTTCACTTTTATTATTCATTATTTTTTTATTGGATAATAGCAATGAAGCAAAGCTGTCTTTGATTTAAGGATTCTTTCTTTCCCTTCTCCTCCCTTGTTTCCTTGTTCACCAAATAAGGGGCATGCTCGCTCCTTCGGCTTGAATATGTCAAGGAAGGGGAAATGATCTACTGGAGGCGAAACATAAATTAAAGATGTAATCCGTCTAGAATATTTCCTTTCAATCGCAGTTCGACTCAATAAACGCAGTTTCGCGTGTGATATCCGATAAGTTACGCGATATTCTCCCTATTTGTATATCACGTTCAGAATCGGTGCCACACATCAGTTTAAGGACACCTGAAATTTTGTAAGATACACTGAAGATTCCAAGAGGATCCCTTAAATCTAGCTAACATACTTCCTTTATTAAGGCTTTGACAACCTTGGATGGTCATTGTGTTTAATTACAAACGTGATAATGTGGTCTTGAGCGTTCACCACACCCAAGCGCCATCGTTATCAATAAATGAAACGTACCTTAAATCCCTCCAGGGCGTTCGAAAACACTTGCATTCCACCACGCTATGGATTTCTTGGACTATCAGCCATCCTGGCATAGTGGATTGCACCGCATTGAATAGCCGCCAACTGAACTGTTGTTCTTTCTTAAATGTAATCTCTCCATCCATAGAGGAACTTTATCTCCCGGCACATTGCTTGAAATTGTACAGTGGAAAAAATCATTGCACATGTCCGACCTTTTTCGGTACCTGCGCGAGGAAACTTCAGCTCATTAGCTGTGAGGTTAGTGCCGTGTATGTGATGGAATGCATTGGTGATTACGAGCACGTGGCAGCAATGGCACATGTTTCATAATAATTTGAGCAAGCGAAGTGTGATACATTGTACAGCTGCCTTTATTTTGTCACATCGTATAAGGAAACACACACAAAAGAACCATCTGAGCACCACCGACACACCGATACACCATTAAATGAACCGTAAGGACCACGACGGCGCGATCGTTGAGGGAGTAGAACGTTAGCCTCCCAATCTCGCTACTCTGGGTTCGATTCCCAGCCGCCATGGGTGTCTGTGTTTGTCGCGTTCCTGTGAGGTTATCACTTGTGCAACGGTCAGTATGATGATAGTGAAACTGCAGCACAATCTGACCTTATGGATGCCCTATACTCCACCAAGGAGTGAACAGGAAACACTAATAAGGACCAGGAGCCAGTTAGCCACCTCATCTCTCTCCCCGCCAATACGCAATATCATTCTGTGCCCCCCTAGACACTTGATTTGTTGCTGCTATTGTTGTTGATCAACAGGCATATCCCTTGCGCTATTTTCCATTGAAAATTGCGTCCGACCGGCAGATTACCCTGTGAAAGGACACAGACAAATGTTGACAAGCGCTTGGATCTTCTAGTAATCTAGTAAAGCAGCCCATATAGGGAACATTAGCAAGGAACATTCTTAACTTGGTATTAGTCTTAGGACAGTTGCATTTTCAGATGCTGACAAAATAGCTAGTTCAATTTTGGTATAGTTTAGTGTGGAGAACCCTAGCTCAAGCACTCAGGCCTTTGTTAGGCCCATCGTTCTATCCCCGTAAATCGCGCGAAGATTCTTCGTTGAAGAAAACCTTACTGAGGTGTCTTCATCTGAGATATGAGGAGACCATACAGCTGCATATAAAGTGCAAGGCCGTCTCTTCTTCCTCCGCATTTTGGCTGTATGTAACCAAAACCACCACTCTACTTATTCAATGGTAGTTTATGGAGCAATGTCCCGTTAAAAACCTTACTAGGGGTTCTGTATCCAACTTTTTAAGAGACAACAAAAATATCTCTCTAGGGGCCTGGATCCTTTCACAAGGATTTTTACCTGCGGCAAGAATTCAAATTTTTCCTTTCAGCTGCTCGAATCCATACAATTTTTCATTATCAATGATGTCTGAGTGCCCTGACACCCACATCAGGATTTGGCTAAGCTAGGGAGTTGCCACGATATGCTGTGATATGATGTTACTGTTTAGTCCTGATAATGCGCCCAGCACAATTTTCACCGCAAGCCTTCTTCTGGTGCCAGTAAAATGGCATATATTTTCTACTCGAATATGGTCGTCAATTTTCCGAAGGGGTGGGCCATTTCCATAACTAGATTACCCGAGAATACCCCTGCGTCCAATCCGTCTTCCATGGTCGACCCATCGGTGAAGATTATTAGGTCTGTAATCCCAAGAGACTCTTGGCCATTCATCAACCATCTTTCTCTTTTGGTGATTGCTGTATCTTTTCAGAAATGATCGGTCGGCATCAAAGCCACCGGATTTTGTCAAAGAATTTCCAGGTGGATGACTTGTCCTTCACCTCCAAATGAATCAGGGTAGGTTTAGAATAACTTCGAGTGCTGCGGTCGGCGTAGTACTCATTGCTCCATTAATACTTGGGCAACCGAATGTTTGTATCTGTGCCAGCAGCTTCCTGCTGTTAACAAGCCTCGGCCACCAGACGACGCATGCATAGATCAAAGTGGGCTTTATTATAGATGTATGCATCCAATGAATCTGTTGCCGTGAAAGTCCCCAGATCTTACTTATCGCAGTCCTATAGTACCAGAGCAATCTGCAGGATTTCTGATATTATTCCCGGATATGATGCTTCCATGTTAACTTTTAGTCGAGATGTACTCCTAAATATCTAATTGCTTATACCAGATGGACTTCCACCCCTACTAAAGTGAGTGGCATGTAGCCGCCACACCTGTCTGCCTAGTGAACATAACTAGTCTAGTCTTCCTAACGTGAGTCCGTTGCGGAGGCACCACCTGTTGGATTACATACAGAGTTGCGTTCAAATGGCCACATACTGGCTTTTAAGCCCTCCAGGGGCCGTATCAAGGTGTCCATTACTAGGAACCATAACATAGGAGAGAGGTCTTGGAGCAGGATGAGTTGCGCTGAGGGGCACTCCGGAGGGTGATAGCGTCGCAGCTGTTGCAGGAGTACAACACTACCTACTCCCCTACTTCCCCCGAAAAAAAAAACCTGGGAGAGAAAGCCCATCCCCTCAGGCCGGATTATCCGTGCAGTGGTCACTTTGTGAAAGAAGGATCTATTACCAATATCAACATACCCGATTGTAGGTTAGTTTTAACCATTATTACAGCCTGGGTTTCGTTCTTGTAGTATTTTTGATGCCATCGATTTAAAAATCGGGTTAACAGTTTTGTATGCGTTGCCATGTCCCTAGATTCTCGATGTTGTCTGATGCTTCATTAAATAGTGCAGACTCGCACCTCCGGCGTTCACAACGCCACTTATGAAGTTTGCAATGCAATCTCTGTAGAATGCATCACGTTTCCCTCGTCGGGATAAAAATCGCTTTATTGCTGATGTCGCCAGGTCTCCTACCGACTCCAGGGTGCACAGCCTTTGTTGTGAGGTAAATGTAGACAGTAATATACGATTTGGCAGTCTTCATTCTGCCACCGTTTGACCATTTGACCATTATTGGTCCTGCAAAATCTAGCCCCGTTTTCTAAAATTATCGATTTAGTACTCCAAAGAATAGCGGCAAGGAAGATGGGGCAACAACCCCCTCGACCAAATAAAAAACAAATGGCCGAGGAGAACCTCCATAGTGGTGACACCAAGTAACGCTGTATTCAGTATGGTTTGTTACCCGTGATGAAGTAAGCGAATGCTCCAAAGGCTCATTAGGACGATCAGACCGAAGTCTTTCATCTGAGGCGGCAATAGATAGATCACGAAACCTTACCTGGGGTATACTGGTCCCATGGCAATGGGGATAGCGTCTGAATTCACATGTCTTATCCTCCTGTCTGAATCTACCGCTAATCGCAATCTAACCGATCTGATTACTACTCTGGCAGTTAGTAGAAACCAAGGTGTCCTTGTGGCCGATTCTGTATTCAAACCATGTGCCGCATGTGCACGAACCTTTGCCCATATCATTGTGGCCACCAAGAGCATGGTTCCCCATCAGATATCAGACCAAGGTGTTATCACAACCCACCCAGGCATTCAGGTCATCCATTACGATGATGATGATGTCCCTTAGAAAGCCTCGAATGCATTCAATCAACGAAGGTTAGAGGGTACAACGGCTAGTAGACGCATGTCAAAACTACCACGTTATCGGATACCTCCTCCTGAATTTCGTGAGTAGGTTATTTCCTTCTAAAGTGTTTTCCTCCTAATACCATTTGTTCTATTATTAAACGCTTTCCTTCAGCCACTTAAAAGGGAAACAACTAAATGGGTAAATGCGGTATTTATTGAAAAATTACTTCCTAACCGAGAAAGGGAAAACCTCCTTCAGTTTCATATGTTCTCCAATGGGAAATAGCAGGATCTATTTCAATTTTGTGATGAGTTTAAATCTTTTATTGCTCCTAAACTTCGTAATCGTTACAGTAATATCCTTGCTAACAATGAGTGAAGCTTGAACAGCAAGAGAAAAGTCTGCATTGACATTTCTTCTGAAAATAAGCAACTATTTACGCCCCGACCCCTTTTTACCTTATTACCTCTGCTCTCTCTACAGCAATACACCAACCAAAAAAGACGGATACCTGTAATTCCACCTACGTCTTCATCATTTTCTTCGTCTATCATTACTTGAACAAGAAAAGCGACGAGCCAGGACATGCCATCCACAATTTGAAACACTAAAACTTTCCCCCTTTGTAACTTGAACGTGATAAGAAAACTTTTACGTTGTCTTTTGGCGAAAAGTCAAGTTTCCATCTGACTAGACATCTATTCAGGATGCACTTGGTATTATAGTCAACTGGTACAGAATCCAGCGTCCTATGGAGTCTCATGTGAATTTATCGAAAACAGCTTTTCATGATTATCTATTTTGAAAGGACGCTTAACAGGATGGACGCTACCAAACGTCCCTTTCTTTCTATGATAGTTCTCAAGTAGTGCATGGACGTTAAAGTTTAACCGTTTTCATCCGGATACGAAATAACTTGAAGGCGGAATTAGTCACGTAGTTTATGTTAGTCGTTGGAAAGATATATTTCGACGGGACGTTTAACGAAACAGTTGCTCCTTGCAGAGATATAGGTTCAAAGATAGTGTCACTATAAATTCTAATGTAAGAGTTTAACATGAAAGGATGTTCTGCACATTCTGGGAGATTTTTTTATCTAAAATAAATTTTTACAGTGACTAGTGATGCTTTATCTATTCTCACTATTTAAGAGTAGCTTCAACAGTACCAGAGTTTAGAGATGCTGAAAACGGTGACGTTGTGGTCTCAATCATTCAATCTTCAAAGTCAAATCTTAATTTTAAATTTAACAGCTCTCATTCTTTGCTATTTTCATCTACTCACGACTTTGCATTTTTGCATTTTCTCAATTTAATTTTGAATTTTTCCCCATCTTTCAAAATTTTTACGACCCGGGGGTCGTGGAAATTTTCAATTTTCCTCGATTTTGGCCAGACCCTCGGGCCATCGAAATTCCGCCGAATTTTCAATTCTCCTCGGTTTTGGCCACACCGTCCAGCCGTCGATTCGCCGCCACAACTCGCGTTCCTGGCATCGTAGAGTGAAAATTCTATCGTTTCCTGAATCAACGCTGCATCCCCGATCGAACGAGTTATAACATGACCGATTCCGACGATTTTGAATTTTTACCCATTTTTCAAAATTTTTGCGACGAAATTTTCAATTTTCCTCGCCTCCCCGGTCGAACAAGGTATCCCGCGACCAAATCCCACGATTTTGCATTTTTGCCCATTTTTCAACATTTTTACGACCCGGGGATCGTGGAAATTTTCAATTTTCCTCGATTTTGGCCAGACCCTCGGGCCGTCGAAATTCCGCCGTAACTTGCGTTCCCGACGTCGTTGGGTGAAAATTCTATAATTCCCTGAATCAGGGTCGCCACCCCGACGATTTTCCATTTTTCCCCATTTTTCAAAATTTTTACGACCGTCGGGGCGTCGATTTTCCGCCATAACTCGCGTTCCCAATGTCGTAGAGTAAAAATTCTATAATTTCCTGAATCCGGGTCGCCTCCCCGATCGAACAAGGTATCTTGCGACTTTTTTTTCATTTTTGCCCATTTTTCAAAGTTTTTACGACCCGGGGAGTCGTAGAAATTTTCAATTTTCCTCAATTTTGGCCAGACCCTCGGAGAGTCGATTTTCCGCCATATCACTCGTTCCCGAGTGAAAATTCCATCATTTCCTGAATCAGGGTCGCCTCCCCGATCGAACGAGGTAGCCCGCGAACAAATCCCACGATTTTGCATTTTTGCCCATTTTTCAAAATTTTTACGACCCGACGACGGTGGTGGAAATTTTCAATTTTCAATTTTTCCTTGATTTTGGCCAGACCCTCGGGGCGTCGATTTTCTGCCATAACTCCCGTTCCCGACGTCGTAAGATGAAAACTCTATCATTTCCTGAATCCAGGTCGCCTCCCCGATCGAACAAGGTATCTCGCGACCAAATCCTACGATATTGCATTTTTGACCATTTTTCAAAATTTTACGTTCCGGAGGTCGTGGAAATTTTCAGTTTTCCTCGATTTTGGCCAGACCCTCGGGTTGTCGGCCATATCTGGATGGAAAAGAGCCAAGAACGTATACTTTTTCTGGATTTGGAGCTGATACGCTTCGCTTACCGAGCGAACCACACGGCATTGGTTCGGAAGTTCTGGTCAGAAGACGTGGGCGTTCAAAGTGACATCCAGGACCATCGATTGATAACGACGAGCTGCGTGTGCTAGGCGGATCCGACACACGTCAGTCTGTGAGAGACATTGCAGAGAAACGGGGTGTACACTATTCACTCTCGGCACTTAGAACAAATTGGAAAGGTGAAAAAGCTCGATAAATGGGTTCCGCATGCCCTTACGGAGCAAAACATGGCACTTCGAATGGAAATTTGCAGTTCTTTACTCTCTCGCAACAGAAGCCATCCTTTTTTGCACAGAATAGTGACGTGTAGTGAAAGTCCTGGGGGTTTAACGTGAGTACCTGCCGTGTAGGCATAATCCCGCGGTCCTCTTCGGACACGGATTGATTTTGAGACCACAATCAGAGCCCCGCCATGACTAGCACAGCGGGACTGGTTTATACTGAGTGCAGGCTCAGCATTCATACCAGTGGATGCGAGGCCTATCTAACACCTCTGCCGCAACTAAGGGGACGGCACCCGAGTTGTACAGCGCCACTCTACGCTTGAGCTCCGAGGAGCTCTGCCCGCGATGTAGGCATAACCACAACCACCATGAAACTCCCACTAGGGGGCCAACCGCAAATAACCGGGCCGAGAACACATCCTCCAGGAATTCTCCTGGAGCATATGCTTTTAGAGGGCCATCCCGGTTCCCATGGTAACAGATAACCTCCGGTGAGGCTTCGTGGAAGAGCCACTTCAGATGAGTTCCTTGCAGACTCGGGTCTGATCGCCCTCCTCGAGTACGTGGGGACGGCGCTCCCCAACGGGTTAGCTGGAATCAGCCCGAAGCGGAGTGACATGTGATGAAAAGTGGATATTATACGACAATCGTCGCCGATAGCGCACAATGGCCACCGAAGCATTGCCGAAACCGAGCATCTATCCGAAAAAGGTAATGGTGACTGTTTGGTGGTCTACAGCTGGAGTTATCCACTGTTCTTTTTTGGCACCAGGAGAAACAATAAATGCACAGAAATACTGTGCCCAACTCGAGGAAATGCACCAAAAATTGAGTAATCAACGGCCGAGATTAGTCAACAGAGATGGTGTGATACTGCTTCACGACAATGCACGACTTCTTGTCTCCAGAACAACGCTTCAAAGGTTGAACGAATTGCAGTATGAGACTATGCCTCATCCACCATGTCATTTTTTTAAGCATTTGGGTCATTTTTGACGGAACAACAATTTAGGGATGAAGAGGCCATCAAAATTGCTTTCGACGAGTTTATCAACCCCTGAAAATAGGACTTCTACGAAACTGGCTTACTTACTCTTGTATCTCGCTGGGAGAAGTGTTTTGGATCGACTGGCACCTATTTTGATTAATTAAATATATTTTTGTAAGCTTTACGGTCGTTTCAAATGTTAGTACCAAATCGGCCATTTCATGTGCAACAACCTAATAGAAGAAAATTGAAAAGTAAGGAGGATACACAAGTGGGTATCGTGGAGCGATCCCATAGTGTTTATCGTTCGAGTGCTTCGACAGAGAAAGAACTGACTTTCGAGCAAGTATGATAAGGCTCTGGAAAAGTTGGAAAAGTAAAAGAAACAAATAATCTGGAGGAGCAGAACCAAAGAGGAAGCTGGGATGATTACACAGTGATTACAGTGGGATGATTACACACAGATTACAAGTGGGTAGATGTATGTTCAACGTTTCGGAAAATCACAGATCACAGAGTCGTACAAATGTGGATGGCTGTGTTCCGAGTAACGACACGAGGCATCGTTTTGGAGCATTATGAAGAGCAGTGAGCAGTGAAAATTTGGATGTCACCGAAACCGTAACGAAGGGCAAAAAACGGTTTACTGGACTAGATGCTTAGGATCAGATTACGTGGGATTATGTGAAATGCATGACTTTGCAAAGAGGCCGAAGAGAGAAGAAGGAAGTTCATACTCTTATTTGAGATTGGAACTACATTCGGAAGGAGATGATATAGTTGAGGATCAATTGGTATTGCTCGCAATAGAAATTGCAAGGACTTCGTGGGGAAATTAAGGAATTTAATGACGCTGTTAACTAAATTAGGCGAAGCGGATAAATGCCGGACGAAGATGGTATTTGAGTACCTGGAAAAATGACCACTATTGGGAACACCAGGCAGATAGCGATGATTTTTATTCGGGACCAACAAGTTTAGACAGTGGGGAGTGTGACGGTGGTGACAGCGGTGCGGTTACGTAAAGGAAATCGTAACAATTGGTAACAGCGGTAGGAGTACGTAAAGAAAAAACGTAACAATACATTTTTTAGTGCAGACTAGACCATCGCAATCTTCGGACGAGCTACAGTTTAAGCACTTACCTTTTGATGCTTTACTTATCTTAGCAATATGTCCTAAATACACACAGTTGTAGCATTGTCTTTCCCTCATTTCCCCCAGGAAGCTTAATTTCAGTGTCCGTGGAAAATTTAACTTCCTGGTTTTCACTGTCAGTTCTTGTGAACTTCTGGGCTTTGATTACTTTTACGTTGGACTCTGAAGCTTAAATGATTTTCTCCCCAGTCCAATTGAGAGATACCCCTTAATGAGGGTATGAAGGGCTTAAGGCCACGCTCTTTGACCCGTGGATCCGTTTTGAAACGATTCGCAGCTTGGGACGCTTTAAACAACATCGACAGTCTCACGAAACTATCACTTATTATGTTGACAATGTCTTTACTATAACTGAGGGCTTCTGTAATGCTTTTGCTCTGTTTCGTGACATCTGCCGTGGGCGGACGCACTTCGTGCTTGTATCGACAGTGCGTGGGTGTAATAAATCGTGTTTTTTTTTTCTTGTTTGGTTTCTGCCTTAATTAAGATAGGTTATGGAGGTTAGGGAATGCGAACCCGCGGACAAAATGAAAATTAACTTAGATCGGTCCGTCTCCCAAATTTCAACATCTCCTCAGGCACCTGTAAAGCCACAGTGCAAAAGCCCAACAGAAATCGCTGGCTGTGTCCTGACCAGGAAAGAGAGAAGGGCATCGAGGAGCCTGTCAGGATCCCCAATTCAATCTCCCACAATCAAAAAGCCAAAGGTTTCTGGAATTCTACCAGTCACGGCTCAATTCAAAGCTTTTCCTGAGGTTGTCCAGTCTCAGGACCTAAGTAAAACCTTTTCTCCCATGGAGAAGCAAAATATAGTTCCTACGGAGCAAACAACCCCAGTGTACAAATCCAATGAGAACACTCAATGTAAAGCGTACACAGTATGTGTGGAGAGAAGCAACCCCACGAAATACATAGACAAAATTAATGGTCGAGAAAGAATTGCTCTATGCGGCAAGACGGATCATGACGCCAGGGACAGAAATTACACCATCTGGACTGAACATTTGAAAATCATCAAGACGGCACCAATGAAAAATATCTCCATGAGGGAAGCTACCAAAGTAACAAATTGTTATGATTTATTGGACTGTGACGTTGCCTTCCCTCCGCTGGAGAAAAAAACAAGTCCGAACAGCTGGATGAGGAATCCTCAAGATGAGTTGAACAGAACCATCAGGAAGGAAAAAATTCAGTTCTGCAGTCAAATCAAATCCACGTCCGAACCCCAAAGCACCCTTTCCCAAAACTGACCATCAAGAACTACCTATGCCAAACCATTCTGTTTTCGAACATCCAACCTACACTGTTGTATCCGAGTATGAAAAAGTCCTGTTGCAAATTTTCAAACTTATGAACAACATCTCCCCAGAGATACAAGATCCGTCTTTGGCCGAAGACATACAAAAAATCAAAAAACAGAGAAATTGCAAATGGTCAACCTCCTACAATATAATATTCAAAGTCTAACTAACAATAAGTCTGAAATAGAATACTTCGCCAATACTCACGGCTATGATATACTATCCCTACTCATCCCATCATTCTCGTTACCTAAAAAGTTTCAACCTTATATACAAATTCAGAGACAGGACATCATTATCGGTAAGACCCTGAACCTTAATCAAAAAATCACCATTGTCTTCATATACACGCCCCCACATACACCCATGACTACTTTCAAAGTAGAACTGGACAAATTATTTCAATTTCTTAGCAATACTCCAAACACAATAATAACGGGCGGCCTAAATGTCAGGTCATTTATACTCGCGGATTCCATAGAGAATAGTAAGGGGAGACATCTCTCCAACACAATATCCAGATCAGACTTTAGACCACTTAACAACGGTTCACTAACCATCGTGAACCAGTTAACAAATGGCAACACAAGAGCAAGCCCCAGATGTGGCCCTCACTAATTCCAATACTATATCCTGGTCCTGGACCGCACTGGCACAACCGATTTCTAAGAGCAGGCATAAACCAATATCCATTCACAGTAACACCATTGTAATTCAACAGAAATAGAAAATAGGCCTACTGCACCTAAAAGCTGCCTTGCAGTCCATCCCTCCCACTGAGAATTTACACGGTTTGACATCGGAAATCCAAACTAAAATTAAAGAGCCGACATTCAAAATCTGTAAGGGCTCCACCCACAAAGCATCGTCCATCCTCATGTAGGGAGCCAACAATTCTTCGGAGGATTCTCCTCTCGAACGCGGCCAAGAGTTCGCAATTCTTCTTGCTAAGAGCCCAAGTCTCCGAGAAATACATGAAGACTGGCAAGATCATTATCTTGTACAGTAAGAGCTTTGACCCTATGATGAGATGTTTCGAGCGGAACAGTTTTTGTAAACTGAAATAGGATCTGTTCGCTGACAACAACCGTGCGCGGATTTCATCGTCGTAACTGTTATCGGTTGTGATTTTCGACCCTAGATAGGAGAAATTATCAACGGTCTCAAAGTTGTAGTTTCCTATCTTTATTCTTCTCGTTTGACCAGTGCGGTTTGATGTTGTTGGTTGGTTGGTTTTTGGTGCTGACGTCGCCACCATATACTTTGTCTTGCCTTCATTGATATGTAGCCAAAGGTCTCGCCCCGCCTGCTCGATCTGAATGAAAGCAGTTTGTACATATCGCGTCGCTCTCTCATGACGTCGATGGACTTAAAGAAAATCGTACCTCTTGCATTTACCTCAGCATCACGGATCACTTTCTCCAGGGCCAGGTTAAAGAGGACGCATGATAGGGCATCTCCTTGTCGTAAACCGTTATTGATGTCGAATGGTCTTGAGAGTGATCATGCTGCTTTTATCTGGCCTCGCACATTGGTCAGGGTCAGCCTAGTCAGTCTTATTAATTTCGTCGGGATACCGAATTCTCTCATGGCCGTGTAAAGTTTTACCCTGGCTAAGTTATCATAGGCGTCGATGAAGAGATGGTGCAACTGATGTCCATATTCCAACAGTTTTTCCATCGGTTGCCGCAGAGAGACAATCTGATCTGTTGCTGATTTGCCTGGAGTGAAGCCTCTTTGGTATGGGCCAATGATGTTCTGGCCGTATGGGGCTATCCGGCCTAGCAAGATAGTGGAGAATATCTTATGGATGGTACTCAGCAACGTGATACCTCTATAATTGCTGCACTGTGTGATATCTCCTTTTTTATGTATGAGGCAAGTAATGTCTCTTTGCTAGTCGTCAGGCTTTGATTCGCTGTCCTACACCTTGAGCACAAGTTGATGAACCACTTAGTGTAATTGGTCGCCTCTGGCTGTAATTCCATCGGCTCCTGATGACTTATGATTTTTAATGATTGTGAAGATCATTTGTTGATGCTTCATCTGCAGGATCTCTGTTGACTGCGGTTATTGCGGCATCTATTTCCCTCTTATAGGTGTTGAGGAGGGCTATGCTGTGAATGGCTTCAGTGTTAACTCTCACCTGATTGTCAGAGGGGATTCTGGGTGGTGTTGTTATACAAGCTCGGAGCACCATGCCAACGAGATAGTGATCCGAGTCTATATTGAACCCCCTATATGTTCTGATATTTATCAAGGCTGAGAAGTGGCGGCGTTCGATAAACACGTGGTCAATTTGGTTGAAGTGGTCCCGTCTCGAGAGGCCCACGTATGTTTGTGGACCGCTTTCCGCGCAAACCAGGTACTTCCAATAATCATTTCGTGTGGCACTGCCAATTGAATAATCCGCAGTCCGTTATCATTTGTATTTTCGTGTAAGCTATGGGAGCCAACGTATCGCCTGAATACGACCTCCGTCCCTAATTGGCTGTTAAAATCCCCAAGTATGATTTTGATATCATATCTGGGGGAGGCTTCGAGGGTTTGTTCTACTGCCTCGTAGAAGGTATCCTTCTCCGACTCTGCAGTTTCCTCTGTAGGGGCGTGAACGTTAATGAGGCTTATATTTCTAAACTTGCACCGCAAGCACAGAGTACATAGCCGTTCGCTTATGTCTTCAAAGCCAATAACAGCAGGTTTCATTTTTTGGCTGACTAAGAAACCTACTCCGCGCACATGGTTTACTGGATGGCCTCTATAATATATGGTGTAGTGACTCTTCTCCAGGAAACCGGTCCCTGCCGCGCTTGACAACTTCATCTCTGTACAAGGAGCGCAAGTTTCATGAGAAAATGCGGAAATCGTTATTCCTTTGTCGTTGCCGGGTTTGTCTTTGTGTTATTCGTCCAGTCCGAGGCTCCTGGTGTGGCTTCGTAACAAGTTGTTTTCCGTGTAGGGTTGTCAGCCCTACCCAACCCCCAACCTGGAGGACCAGTTGATACAATTTGTCCCGTTTGTAGGCGCGGGAGACTCGCCTTCATCCTTCTCCGGATGCAGCTTTTCGTTAAGAAATAGTTCCCAGCGGTCACCACGTGGATGCGGAGATAGGGTTTGGTAGTAGAGCTGTTGGTGCTGGTTCAGCAGGCGTTTCCCAGGTTTTATGCTTCATTGTGGACACCATCCCAGGTTTTATGCTTCATCGTGGGCACCAATCCACGTTTCGTCCTGGGATCTATACTACCCTTTGACCATTTGCTTTTACGTAATCCCACCGCTGGTACTAATTGTTACGTTCTTCCCTATTCGTACTCGTCACTAGTTGTTACTTCCCTTACATAGGCTCATATCACTGGATTGCGTAGCACTAAACAAAAACCCGTTCTATAACTTTAATATAAATAATTATTATTAAACACTAAATTAAACAACCGTGCTGCGTAATTACTTATAGAACAATATGAAGGGCTTAAGGCCACCCTCTTTGATCCGTGGATCCGTTATGAAACGATTCGCAGCATGGGACATTTTGAACAACACCGACAGTCTCACGAAACTATCGCGTATTATGTTGATAATGTCTTTATGGTAGTTGAGGGCTTCCGTAATGCTTTTGATTGAAATCCAAATATGTATCACACAAGAACTAAAAAAAAACAAATATTTTGCTTTAAATTTTCATATCAGTTGTCATTTTATTCTCTTTTCCTTTGCAACATATAATCGATTAATTGCACTATAATACCTTTCATTTATAAATACAATAACACGATCAACGACTACAATAAATTGTTCGAAACAGCTACGCAAGTGATATTTCACAGAAAACCACATTCTAAATCAACAAAATAAGTGACCAATCAAGTTATTCTATTTCGGAGCAAATCCAACAGTCCATAACGTACTTCGCAAGTAAGGAAAACTTGTGAAGTATGTTGTGGACCTTCACAAGCTAAGGAAGTCTCTAATAGTGACTGTAGGCCAATGCAACACTATTCCAAACAAATATAGCTAAAAGTGACATTCATACATAAGACGAAGTTTTATAAAAGCAGAAATTGTAGCTTCAATTCTATTGAAAATAAATACAGAAAGCAATCATCCATTATAAAATGTGGTTTCCAGATATGTATCACGAATATTTTGTGACTACTTTTATCATATTTGCCAACAAGCAATAAACTAACAATTTTAAATAAATTTTTCCATTCGCTTCAATATTTCGCGATAGTTTTAAAGTAAAATGTAGGAGGATTTAGACAAAGTCACTACTTACTTCAGTATCCACGTACAATACGTAATCTTGATAATATATTGGTGTTGATGTTTGAAATCACGTGAAAGAAAGATAAAAAGCGAGATGAAATTCCGATAAATGAAACTGAGTCCTGACAGGGGAATATCACAAAATTTAAGACTAAAAACTTGTGCCTGGCCACGCAATACAAAAGAAATCGCTGAAGGAATGTAGGAATCATGAATATTTTAGTCAGTTGATATGTGGAAGAGTTGTTCTCTTGTGTGTATATAAAATAAATAGTGTAAAGAAATCTCATATTACTAATTAAAATATAGTACCTGCATACTTTGTAGAAATTTGGCACTTAAATACTATAATTGGTTTCTCCTTTAAAATATGCTCCACTTGGATATCTCATAGAATTGTTTGTTTGTTTCCTTTCATCACTTAAATCTTAAATATACATAAAAATTCTCTTACGACTACACTTTTTTAAAACCAGACATTTGAATTCCCACATTCATCAACAAGGACCTTCGGAACAGGTGTTGTATTCGATTTTGGCATAATACCATTATAGAGACTATTTATGATTTGACTGTAAACATTTTTCAGTGCATGAATGGGTAGTGGATGCTTAGATGGAAATATCACCATGATGGCCAGCAGACAAAGCCATTTTAGAAAGCGTCGATAGCGATCGACGTGGAAAACTTGTTGAGTCAGGCTCCGAAAATAATTTGCGAAAGCTAGAAAATATTCATGAGGAGATTTTGTTAGCTCTTTTGTTAGAAAATGGTGCTAAAAAGTATACACACAATTTTCTGATTCCGGATTCTGAACTTTTTTTCCAGGGTGCATCGTCCGGTTCAAGTGGAAGGGGTCCCTGAACTGGGGGATCATCTTCAGGTGGTCTGGAATGAAATTAAGTATTTATGATTTTTTTTTTGTAAAAACACAAACGAAAATATATTCGTGGTGTAGAAGTAGAAGAGATAATATTTCAGAAAATAACCGTTCATTCTATTCAACTGATGATTAGACTACAAAATCGGCTTCATTTTTAGCTTTTATGATGTCGTGAAAATACCTTGACGACCAAACGTTATTTTTTCCGGATTTCTATTACATCGGTTAATATTCCGGTCGATATTGCGGCGATTTCAGGAGATTGGCGTATTCTTCGAGCTTCAAATAACATCACAAATAAAGTCTAGTGCCGATAAATAAGGTGATCTGAGTTGCCATATTTCGATATCAGTTACGCAACAGACCAGTAACGTTGAGTCCCAACCTGATGTCGAGAACGGGGTCGCTGGGAAGTCTCAGATTCTCCCCGTATACCAGCTCCATGAGACTTGCAACAAATTCTCCGCGATTAGCTGTTCGGAGGCCAAGAAGAACGAGTGGCAGGACCTGCGACCAAGAAGGGTCGTCTTATCGTCAGGGCCGTCATTACAACGGCCTTCAGCATCCTGTGCAGGTGGCAGCATCCCATTGGACTGTGGGTGATACGCGGTTATCCGGTGGCCTTTAAAGCCGAGGAGTTTGCCCAACTCCGAGAAAAGGGAGGACTCAAACTGCCTGGTTGGTAATTATAATTGCCGATCCACGACAGAGGATTGTGCAGTAATGTCTTTCAGAAGTGTTGCCTCAAGCCACCGCGTGAATCTATCGACAATTGTGAGGCAATACCTGAAACCGTGCGAGTATCGCAAAGGGCTAATGATGTCGAGGTGGATTGTGTGGAAACGCTTGGTAAATCGAGGAAACACTCCTCATATGCTTTCTTGTTTTGTACTTCTGGAATACAATGTACTGTCTGGCCCAATAATTAATGTCCTTGTTCATGGACGGCCAGAAATATTTTGCGTTGTCCGAATGCCTGGATGCGTCAGATCACGAACGGCGTGAAATAGTTCCTCTGGGAAATTGGCTGGAATATATGGCCATGGTCCCTTATCTCAGGTCTCGATGTATAAATTGGATGCTGAGCCGAAAATAGGAAACTCCCTAAATGCGTGTTTCGCCATTAAAATGTTTTTGACATTTTGATGTATTACATACCATTACTAAAACTCGCCCTAGTAATTTGAAGCAGAACTTGCGAAAGATAAAAAACTGACGAAAATTTGCTTTTACCACTTCGAATACATGTAATAATTAAGTCTAATACCAACGGGAAATGACAACAATTGGGACTAAACCAGTTTTCCTGATGGTTTGCCGAAATGTTTACATTGTTTTAGTCATATAATAAATTCAAAATAACGTGAAACTAGCGCTATTTCCGAAGAAAAGGCCCCAGTGCGACGTAGGCCAGGAGGTCAAGCAACAACTAGGTATATCGAATTGGCAGACTCTGGCACAAAGCCAAGATGTTTAGATTTCCTCAGCAAGGCGGACCTAGACGGAACACCGGTTGTTGCATTATTGATGATGATAATGATCTTATAATCAGAGATTGATGTTTTCCTAAATCCTCTTTCCTAACACAGCCGTTGATGACATGTGCTTGACTAAGACCTTAAGTTCTACACGGCTGTGCGAAGATGTATATGGTTAAATAAAACAATCTAACCACCTCAAACTATGTATGCTATACTAATATATCTACTTCGGAGGCTTGATTCCGCGTAGAAAATACAGTCGAGTGAAATGTTCGCCCAATTTTATTTCTTTAGAGTTTAGACATTCCAATCCTAACGATTTAGAGCTAAGTCAAGATTGTATATAAACTAATATTTCTTAGGTTAGGATTCAGTGTAACGGTTTAAAAAAGGAATTCTACATCTACATTTTCTACTACAATTGAAGATAGTATTCTCATTGTTAAACGAATCTCTTTGACTAGAGCGATCAAACAGACAAGTTTATCTTACAATTGGTCCGTCGAGCCGGATCTTTTAGTCTCGGCTTCATAGCTTGCACAAACAGCTAAACCTCCTTCTCAAATTCCTTATCTTATCACCTCCTCTGGCAACCCTAAACGCAATTTAAAAAATATCACAAGTTTCCCAAACTCCTAATCTCCTATATCAAAGGATACTGCCCGTATATTAATCAACCTATTCAGAATGCCGGAAACATTACTGAAGCTTCAGTTAGAAATTGCCAAAAAGTTGGAATCCCTTGAAAAGAAATATAACAAGTCGGGAAACCGGAAGCTTGACGCTTCAGGTATCAAAGGTCTTGCGTTTTCCTATGTGAGGGACATAACACAGTTCTCCATTGGCTGATAGCATTGACTCGAAATATTTAAATCGTTCAGTTCTGTCAACGGCAGTAACCTGCCCGGAACTGTGCGATTTAAATATCACGGATCAATACTATCAGCCAATAGAGAACTGCGTAATGAAATTGGGTCACGCATAAACGCAACCTGGATGAATTGGCATTCCACAACTGGAGTTCTTTGTGATCGACGTATCAGCGAAAATTTCAAATCTAAAATTTACCGCTGTCCGTCTGCCGTTCTCTATAGTCCTGAGTGTTGACCGACCATAAAAGACATTGAACGGTGTCTTGCGGTCATGGGGACTAAGATGACACATTGGACTAGTGGCGTGACACGTTTTGATCAAATCCGAAATGAGGATATCCGCGATAGGGGGTTGCCTCGATCGTGGAAAAACTACGAGTGAGATGATCCGACCCCGCTTGTGAATGGGACAAGGGCTGGAGAAAAAGAAGATGTGAGGAGCGACGAGTGCATGGCAGCTCCGCGTCACACAAAATTCCATTGCCCTCTATTTCTTAGAAAGCGATTTAAATAAATAATTTGATGGAAAGCACTGTATTGATAATAGTCAACATCATACGCTTCACACTCGGAGTTTAATATTATTAGCAAATGTGAAGAACTTAACCTACAACAGATATAAACAAGTCGGGAAACCAGAAGCTGCACGATTCAGGTATGAAAGGTTTTGTGTATTTCTTATATAAAGACATTTGAGTGTGCGACTTCGGAAAGTACTAACAGAGACCTTTCATTTGATATCCCACATGATTATATTTGATGAAAAAAAAATTACACACTCCATTTGCGTGTATGGGGACCCCCTGAAATTCGACGTAAAAGGATGTAACTCACTGCATGCGTGAGCGTTGACAGTTCCCACCTTTTCACCAAATTTGGAGTCAATCGCTATAACCGCCTTCGAGAAAAATGCCTGTGACGGACAAACAGATAGACAGACAAGTAGAGCGGAAAGGTAGACCACAAAAGAGGTCGCGGTCCGATGCGCTGATTATGAAATCAACAAACGAGTTGACATATGCGGACATCCTGCGGAAAGTGAAAACAGATAGTTCCCTCCTGGACCTGGCTGAACACGTGAACCATATAAGGTGCACGCAGAAAGGCTTTTTGCTCCTTAAGCTTAAGCCAGGGGAGAGTAAGTCCCACGATCTACATAAGAAGATCGAGTCGTGACTGGGCAAAGTAGCGGCGGTAGAGATGAGCCAGGACTCAATGCTGATTGAATGCAAGGACCCAGATGAGATCACCACAAAAGCAAAGATCTGCGAGGCCTTAAAGACTCAACTCGGCCTAGATTCGATCCTTGAGTCCAATTTGATAAGGCTCCGTAATACATATGGTGGTACTCAGATGACCACAATAGCCTCACCATTCGAAGCAACAAAAAAGGCTATTAGTGTTGGCAAAATACGCATCGGCTGGGTCAGCTGTCGGCTACGAGAACAGATATCGCCAGAGGGGTTTCAAATGCCTGGAATTTGGACACATTTCGAGAAACTGTTCAAGCAAGTACGATAGATCTAAGTTCGGCCGAAGATACGGAGAAGAAGGGCATATTGCCAAACAGTGCAATGCGAATCCTAAATGCCTGCTATGCAAAGAAACACTAGCTTCCGAAGCAAGTTGCTACAACCCCGATTTTAACGCATGGACCGAAGATCGGGGTAGTCGTGGAACCTAGAGGCCACAACTGAATGTCGTTCTGGCGAATACTGGCGGCGTCAATACTTTTCGGAGACGGGGTATGGCATCGATGATTGACCTTACGTTTGTTGGCGATACATTATCTAAGAATCTCCAATGGCAGGTGAGCGTACGACAGGAGCAAAGCGAATCAAGAAAACGTAAGTATCGGGCTGGACATCTAGGAAACTTTATAAAGAAATATTCGAGGAAATACTTCTGCAGCAAGCGATGCCGGTGGGAAATCCACAAGAAAAGGTGCAGGTTCTTAAAAAGATACAAAAAGCTTGTAACGCTTCCATGCCCCGCCGCACGGTACTCAAAAGACGAATGCCCAACTTCTGGTGGAATGCCGAAATCGAAGAACTTCGTAAAGTTTGCCTTAAAGCCCGAAGACACACCCAACGTAGCAGAAACCGGCCTGAGTCTGAAGAGTTGCACAACCGATATAAGAAGACGAGGAATCTCTAGAAGCCAAACTGATCACTTCAAGAGGTTACGCAAGGAAGGGGACTTTGACCAATGGGAAGGTAGAAGGCAGTTATGGCATCAATCAAGGGTAAGCGCTCACCGCCGATCACCAACCCTGATTTGCTGCGGGATATCATTAGTTTCAAATGAATCGAACCTATCCAATGTGCAGATAGATCCCGGTGAAATTCCCGAGGTAACCACTGAAAAAATCCTGGAAGCTGCGAAGAAGATTGCCGAAAAATGAAGCGCCAGGTTTAGGCGACATTCCGAATAAAGCGCTGACAGTGGCCATTGAACCAGTTCCAAGGTAGTTCACTGAAACATTTACGACGTGCCTCATAGATGGGATTTTCCCGGAAGAGTGGAGGAAACAGAAGCTTGTGCTAATCCCGAAGCCAAATAAACGTTCGTTTTATAGACATATATGCCTGCATGCCGGCATCGGCAAACTTTTCGAACGGGTCATCTTCAATAGGCTTGTACCAATCACAGAAAAGGAGGGTGGTCTCTCAGACAGGCCGCTCGGATTCCGAAAGGCAAGATCTACTGTCCATGCCATCAGCACGGTAACGGAAGTTGCGGTAAAAGCAACAGAGGCCAATAAATCTTGCGCGGTAGTTACTCTCGAAGAATGCCTTTAACACGGCAAAATGGAGCAAAATAATTGCGGCTTTAGTCAAATTGGACGCTCCTAAATACCTGGTGCACATTGTCATGGAATTTCTCCGGAAGAGGATATTGTGTTACGATTCGGACGATGGACCTAAGACGTATACAACAACATACGGGGTTCCACAAGGATCAGTCCTGGTCCTCTCCTGTGGATAATAATATATGACGGAATTTTAAAGTTGCAACTACCCAATGGTCTGACTCGGCTGACCCTGAACAGTGTGGCCACATAAAAGCAGCAGGATCACTCTCAAGACCATTCGACATCAACAACGGTCTACGACAAGGGGATGCCCTATCATGCGTGCTCTTTAACCTGGCCCTCGAGAAACTGATCCATGATGCTGAGATAAATGCAAGAGGTACGATCCCCTTTAAGTCCACCCAACTACTGGCCTATGCTGGCGATATCGACATCATGAGAAGAACGACCCGAGACGTACAAACTGCCTTCATCCAGATCGAGCAGGCGGCAATCGGGGCGAGATCTTGGGCTGCACATCAATGAAGGTAAGACAAAGTTTATGGTGGCGACGTCAGCACCAAAACCAACCAACCAATAACATCAAACCGCACTGGTCAAGCGGGAAGAATAACGATAGGAGACTACAACATAGGGTCAAAGTTCCTACTGTACAAGACAAAGATCTTATCAGTCCTCATGTATTCCTCGGAGATTTGGGTTCTTAGCAAGAAAAATTGCGGACTCTTGGCCGCGTTCGACAGAAGAATCCTCCGAAGAATTTTTGCCTCCCTACATGAAGATGGACGATTCCATAGCCTACATAACGACGAAATCTATGAGCGATACCATGACCGTTTGGTTGTGGCTAAAATCCGGCTCAACAGGTTGCGGTGGGCGGGTTACTTAATCCGTATGGATGAGGACGAACCAGCCCAGAAAATCTAGAAGGACAATATCTATGGTAGAAAAAGAAGACGAAGCAGATTCTGCGTGAGATGGGGCGATGGCGTAGGTCAGGACGCTAGACAGCTTTTAGGGATATCGAATTGGTGAACCTCGGCACAAAACCGGGATGTCTGGAGTTCCTTATTAAGGCAGGCCTAGACCGGATACCGGTTGTTGCCCCGTCGATGATGATGATGATGAACCTTTGTTTCCCCTTAACATTTTAATCTGGCGTAGTAGTTGCGAAGACTTTTTGTCACCTAACTCGAGTTCATTCAGGATTTTTAACAACTGGCGATATGAATCTGAAAAACGCGAGATTAGGGTTTGTTTCAATGCATTTTATTTATTTTCCTTCGGTAGGTTTTCCAAGAAGTTCATGATTTTGTCGATGATACTCCTTTTGAGAGCGCTGAGTACCAGGTTATAATTTAGTCCGATCTTATTTTATAGGTTTGAAACGCCGCTCCAACCTGGATAAACCAAACTCTTGAGTTTTGCTTCCAGAACGGATGTAATTGCTGTCGCGGCATTGCTTCCACTCGGCGGCTTATTGTCGGTCACAGCGTGGCCGCCAGGTACACTGACATTTTAAACCATAATGATGACTCCGAAATTTGCTATAGATTTGATGCGTGTCTCCCTTTTTTGTTGGTAATATCTCCCTGCACTGTGCTACAGTGCATTTTAAGCGGACACTGGTGGGAATTTTCAGTGTCACCAGTTGCAGTTACTACTAAACTGGATTCGCTAGCGGCTGAAAGGGAAATGCACGAGCCGCCCCTCATTCCTCAGCATTTCATCGGTTAGCGTCGTGAAACTGCTTTACTCTTTACGCTCGAGATACTTCCCGTCTGAGAATTACTTATTTGCGCGGTCGCCATAGCTAAGCTGCAGGTGACACGGGCGCCAAAATCATGCGAATAATAACTTTTATGTCGTCAATTATTATAATTTTTAATTAACAAACACTCAAGAATATGACGAGAGAATCAAGCTTAACTTTTCTTGATTTAAATTGACCTATGGATCTTCAATTCATCGATCAAAATAATGACAGATGTTTTCCTCGAAGGATTAAAAATACCCGGCTAGACAAGAATGAGGAAAAAAATAAACTTAGAAAAATAATTGGTAACTTACGTTTCCTCTCCAGGATCAATACCGTCTGTTTTATCCACTGGTTTCAATGCTCGCAACTCTTCAGACAAATCATTTACTTTGGTAACAAGCTCATCTCGCTCTATCATTAGCTCCTTAAGTTCTACTGTAGTGTATCTTGGTCGGTTAGGATCACATTCATCGCCTGACTTCACTAAATCCTCATTCTCTTTCTCAGCTATACCTAATCGACGTTTCAGTGCATTGATCTCCCGATGTTGATCTTGCAATTGTGCTAAGAAGTCAGCCCGCTCCTCGCACAAGGTGCGCACTTGAACTTGTAAAAGTTTATTTCGTCGACGTGTTTCACGTCCTGAATTCTTCAGTCTTTCAATTTGGATATTCAGCTAAAAATGGAAAAACAGTTATTTAATTGGGAAGATACCAAGAAATAAAAAGAAAACTAATTTCAAAAATCAATATTTTGTAATAAGATTTTGTTCTAAAAAAATCCTCCCAAATCTTGAACGCTCTCTACTGCTTCTAAGACCTTTTTCAAAGAAATATCGAAAGGCAAAAATGTTGCAGAGGGAGACATTATAGATTCAAAATAAGGAAAGGTAAAGGAGTGGAAATCCGCGCAAATTCGGCCGCCAAAAACCCTCCAAGTCTCTAGATATCCTCAAGGTAAGCTAACCAATGAACCTGTTGTAAGAAATGCGCCCCCTGAAGCGCCAGAGACTTTTATTATTTTCTGTACGAAATTTTATCAATTAGAGCACAGAGCCTGAAACGATAAATACGTGAATGATCGGAAAGCAAGATAGGATTACTCTAGGATAAAATGACACATACACTAGCCGTCCGAGCATGTGTTATTTTTCGAAACACATAATTGCATAAAGCGGGACCAAAACATTCATGTTACAATCAACAAAATGTTATTCTTCGTGTTTGCAGTCTTCAATGTAGCAAAATGAGTTTATTGGTGTTTGGAGAAGAGGAATGGCTTCAATTTAGTTATTTAAGATACAATTGCAACTTTTTGTGAGTGTGTGAAGAGGATTGCGATTGAAAATAATAAGGACATTAATTTGCATTTGAAAGCGAAGGGTTAGCTTTCGGAAAAGTATTGTATCACATCCAAGTATAGGTTCTTTGTCAAGAAATTAGCTCTGAGTGATTGTGTCTTCGGAAAAATATGATATGACTGTCGGTGAGAAGTTTACAGTGTATAGTATAGAAGGATACAAATCAGTTGCGAATCAATTGTCAAGCAAATCATAACAAATGAAAATAAAATATTACACAAACTCCACCATCCAAAAACACAACTTACATTTTCAACATCCCCAATTTTCTCTTGTAATTCACGATCTTTGGTTTTAATCTCATCTCGTTGTTTGTGGATTTGTTGTTTCAGTCGTTGTAAAACTTGGCTGTCCGATACTGTATTTGAAAGTTCGTAGTTTGTAATACTTATCACGCTGTCTGTTAAACTGTTACCAAGACCTGATGACGCTTGCGATTGCAGTTCCTGCTGTTGTTGTATAATACGTTTATTTTCTTCTTGAAGACTACTGACTAGATCAACCAATTCACGTGTCTCTGTTCGCCATTGTTCTTCTATTGATTCCAGTTCCTAAAAATTAATGAAATCTATTTTAGATAGTAGGAAAACCTTGTTTTTTTATTGTTTCATATTTGTTTTAAAAAGATTGTAACATTTCCTTGAACTTATTCAGTAAAGGTCATGACATGTCGAAACTACAACTGCTTGGGTTGGAGCTATAAGTAATGGCACTAACAAAGTAATACCAGAGGCCATTCTCGGCTAGGCAACAAGTAACTGACATAATTTCCCGACACCCGTAAGTCGAAATCCTTGCATAGACAATTTTTGCTTCCGTTCGCTGGGTGCACACGGATACCACATAAAACTACGTCATGATCTTCGCAAACAAACCTTGCACTTTCAAACATGGCAAATCAAAATGATAACAACCGAATATCACCGGATCCACCAGTGATGGCACCGGTACATAGCACATACACCGGAGATGAGCAGCCTAGCAATGATCCTAGGTCCCATATTAGACGGCAATGCACGTCAATGTTATGCCGACCTCACATGTCTGTATGACACTGTAGTACGCCACCAAAAAATCAGGTGAACAACACACCAAAACGTCTCAATGCCATTCAGAATAGCATCGCAGACACTGGAGCCTCCATCAAAATCCAGTGTGCTGGAACGAACGCGGACACCAGCATTTATTTCTCTATTATCCCTAAAATTCGATGAAGGCGCATAGAAATAGTGTGGCCCGTAGAAATTAACCACTCATCCACAGGGAAACTAAGCAAATCGAAATAAATCTCGAACTGTGCAAAAGCTACGAATGGACGTTCACAATCACCTTCATTAACAATAATCAATTGAGACGGACTCCATCTCTCCGATCTCCTTGTAGTCTTGAGAAACAACCGCATCCTGTTCCAAAGCACACAGCTAACCAGCACGAGGGAAATTTTCCAGATAGATATTTACGAAATTTCTTTTCTGGATAACTACACCAAATACAATGAAGTCCTCGTAAAATATCTCCGCAAAATAGAGCGACCAAACAACTAGTAATATAGCATACGCGAATGCTCTCAGGTGATAAATTAAAGGCACCTAAGTCTGAAACAAGGGATCCACCGGTCATCCAACAGTCATTGGGTGGTCCACGGCACAAGCAAAACAAAATCTGAATCATGGCGAGCATGCGACGAATATCGCAAGCTAAATACGCAAACCATAGAAGACCGGTATCCCATCATTCAAAATATAATTACAATGCTGGGTCTGAATCGGGTCTACCTGCCTGTAAGCATAATCACAATCAGAATCTGAGCCCGGACGTGTCAGACACAGCGGTACTATTTTATACTGAGTACAGATTCAGCATTTATACCAGTGGATGCGAGGCCTATCTAACATATCTACCGCAACTACGGGCGCCCGAGTTGTACAGCGCAACTCACACTTGAACCCGTAAGGAGCCCTGCATACGACATGAGCACAACCACCATGAAACGCCCACAAGGGAACCCATCGCAAGTGACCAAGCTGGGGCACATCCTCCACGAATTCTCCTGGAACATATGCGATCAGAGGGCCATCCCGGTTCCCATGGTACTAGATAACCTCCGGCGTGGCTTCGTGGCAAAAGCCACTTCAGATGAGTTCCTACGACTCGAGTCTAATCATCCTCCTCGAGTACGTAGGGACGGCACTCCTCAACGAGTCGACTGGAATCAACTCAGTTACGGGATTCCAATGGCAAAAGACGACATCACGAAAGCAACTGTAACGACACCATTCGCTATCTCGAGTTCCTTCCAACGAACGTCACTTATACGTTCCAAAGATATATCGATCAAATTTTCCGAGACCTACTTTTCATTTTCTACTGCATCAATAGTATCATGATTCAAAGTCAAAGTCAAGCGAGCAGCATAAACAGTCTTTCAAATTATGCTTGAACGACTCCAATCTCACGGGTTGTAAATAAATCTAAACAAATGCGTCTTCGGACAATCGGAACTAACTTATCGACATCGTTGCCAAGGACGGAAAAAAGCCTCCGGTAGAGCATATAACAACAACTCAGGAAACTGGAAACCATTGCGGAGTTCCAACCTTTTCTGGGGATAGTCAATTTCCCCACGAGTTCTTTTAAAAGCGGAAGTCGAACAACACAGGAAACCGGAAACCATTGTGAAGTCCCAACGTTTTCTGGAGATAGTAAATTTCCCCACGAGTTCCTTTAAAAACGGAAGTCGAACGACAGACACAAAGTGCCATGGGCACCAATCAGTGTTTGAAGAAGCACGCACCCATCATCTTGATTAACGACATGCCAATAACCTTGGATATAAATAACCTACTGGACGAACAAAACAAGCGGGAAACCGGAAGCTGGACGCTTCAGGTTCGAAAGGTTTTGTGTATTTCTTAGTATGTAGCACGTAATATATGTATATATTATGTGAGAGTGCCCACTTTCGAGTGATATTGACATTCATAGTGTTGAATTCGCAAAGAAACAACAACTTTGACGTATTACAACTTTGTTAGTAATAGTGCAATTTCCACCAAATTTGGTAAGATCATGCTCTATCCTATAGCCTACATCACTGCACAATTTAGTGGTGCTAGGATGAATTTAAGGGGGTTTGCAGTCAATTACTAAAAAATATGGTAAAATACTATTATTAACTTTATGTAAACAGATATCGGTATGAAAGGTATTTCGGAGCCCAGACATCATATAGTGGCAGCCTCCTGATTTTTTTAGATTTTTCAGTTGAGTAGTTTCTGAGAATGGCCCCCTTAAAAAAATGATCACTTTCAACCCCCCGCACTCCCCACCTTTCTAACAAATGTCAAAACTAGGACCGGCTTCGAAAAGTACTAATCGAGACCTTTAATTTGATACCCCACATGACTATATTTGATGGAAAAAAATGTACACCCCCCTTTTGCAAGTAAATTCGACGTAAAAGGATGTAACTCATTGTATGCATGAGCGTTCACAGGTCCCACCTTTCTACCAAATATAGTATCAATCACTATAACCGTCTTCTAGAAAAATGCGTGTGACGGACAGTCAGACAGCGAACTTCAAAAATTGCTAGAAGGCGATACTGCACCTAAACTACAACAGTTAGACATGAACTCGAAAGCATCGGCTTATTGTGACACTTCGACAAGAACCATACCGCCTTGCATTCCAAATTCGTTACGACAGAAAATCTTCAACTCAGTGGACAACCATATCTAGCCTGCTCTCAAACGAAATGCCCTATTTTGGTCTCGAGACTCTATGGGTTATCAGTGCGCTAAAGTTCAACGCCATCTGAAAACTGTTTCAAGAAATATTGACGGAAGCATCAACGATTTAATCATATTAACTAAGACAGCATCATGCTACCGGAAGTTAAAGGATACTCGTACTGTGTAACTATAATAGACCGTTTTTCACTCTGGCCCGAAGCTGTACCGTTCACAAAAATATCTCCGATACCATTTTCACAGTTGTGTACAATTGGTTAATCTTTACCTTTGAAACTCCCGAGAGCATCGCGGCCGCACAAGGACCTCAGTTTGAATTAGCGCTCTTTCCATACGGATACGTCTTTTTAAGAGCTACCCTTAGGAAACCTCGCGAGCAACCGTACTCTGGACCACACCAGGTGATCAAGCGACTCAACGATCGCACCTTTAAAATCCCCCTTCGAAGACAAAATCCTACTAGAGGTTTTCACCGCTGTATGAAAATGTACGGTGTTAAACATATTGAACTAAAGTCAAATATCGCCCAGTGTTCGTGTTATCATCTTATGTTATGCGTTTCTAAAAGTTGACTATTTAGATTCGGTAAGCAATCTAGCGATTTGCCATGCTTATTTGAGAAATCACTGCAAATATTACGAAACAAGTTTGAAAATTAAACTACGCCATGTATGGGCATGTGTGAAAACTCGACCGGTATCTAAGTCTAACGTAGTTGGAGTTGGTGGCTGGTACCTCGCAACGGCCAGGACCTTACGACGTCACTCCGTTTTCAGTCGTGGTAGAACTAACTCACGTTAGTTAGTAGTTAGTCAAGTAGAGAAACAACTTACATATGTTGTCCACTATCTACTGAATGGAGCATAGCGCATGCACCACGCCTGCGCGCCATCAATGAAATGCTCTTCAGTTGCCCATAAAGCTTCTCAAGAAACCTACACTCCTCCTCTACTGTTCTACGCCAAACGATTCTAAGGTGACTCACTAATTATCCACTCTGGGAAAAGCGGATTCCATTGCATGGCGTACCCAGCAATCTACTGCCATTTCCGTCCTGTAATCAACACATTCACCGATAACTGGCCCGTACGCTAATTTAGCGAACTCTCCTCGGCCCAGCAACAATATCGACGATAGAATGCAACCTTGCCAAACTGCGCTTTAAATTTCAAATGCCCCAACAATTTTACCTCGAATCAGCATGTGACATTTTACACTACCATAAGTCACTCAGGTATCAGTTATTGCCCTCTCTGGAATACCGCTTCTGCATAGAGCCTTCCGGATATACCTTTTCACACGGTCGAAAGCCTTCTTGAAATCAATGAAGTAGAGATGAAGTGAAAACCTAAACTCCACACACTGCACATGATCCGTAAGGTGATGATGTGGTCAATGCAGAAGGATCCAGAGCGGAAGTCAGTCTGCTCTCTTTCGATTGAGCTTCCAAGATGTTTTTTAATATGTTGCAGGATAATTTTAGTTATTATCTCTGCGACAACAGGAAGCACACCAATAATCCTCCAATTGTCACACTTAAGACGAATTCTCTTCTTCGGAATCTTGACGATCCCTTCCATCCGCTTCTTTCACTCACTGAGAGAGGTCTCAAATTATCAGAATTTATGGTTGAGTGGAATAAGCAGAGGCAGCCGGAGCTGCCATGAATAGCTCCACGGGGATACCATCAAGCTCAACCACATTGCTCCACTTGAACGCATTTATGGCTAGGGAGGTATCACTTTTGTTTGGAGGAATAGTCCATATCCGTATTTTATGGTGACTAGCCATTTCATCCACGTGAGGTGGAATTTCACCTGTCTTTATATGATTGGGAAACGTGGTGAAATTTTCCCTCCATCTTTGGATTGACCTTTAACGTTCTTCGCCGATCACCTGCAAGTTCTTTCATGATGCGGTATACGGTCTCTCATTATTATTTACCGCAGATCCTGCCTCCCCAACTTGTGCAATAAAAAATTCATTCAGAAAATAATTCCGAATCTGTTTGATCTGATTAGATGTAGACGTCGGTTGAAGCCGAACTGGCCTTATGAAAAGCTTTATGTTTTAACAATGTGACGCCAAGGTGGATACTGTAGAAAACCGTAAGCTTCTCTAATTACGACTCCCAAATATTTCCTTATAGCATGTCCAAGAAAGTTATTATCAGAACCCAACTTAGCATTCAGATCACCCATCACGAACGCCATGTCCTCTTTAGGACGCTTTCCCTGGACTGCGTTGAGTTGTTGAGAAGAAACTTCCCTCTCCTTCGCATCGGAAGTTTCTGTTGGAGCGTAATACTACACTATTGCGGTGCTCCTCATCCTGGACCAAACTCTAGCAAATTCTGTCTGATACCGGTTCCTCAAGTCGACACCAATTCATGCTTGCTTCCGACAATCGTGCCAAAATACAACAGAACAGTGCTCTTGCTGCAGAGGTGTACTCTTCTGAGTCCCACTAACTGACTGAATATGCAGATATGCTGACGACGGAGTTATTTGCCAACATTTTGTTTCGCTACAACCTAATCAGACTGTAAGTTATATATCTCTGAATAAACCATTCTGAGAGCGGCATTGCCAGTCGTCTGTGTTCCTGAATATAGGAAAATAGAGAGGAATGAGTGGGCCGACGGACTGACCAGACCGGGGTCCGTTCTTGACGGTTCCTCAGTGACCGCAGACGACTTCCCGCTGGCGACTGTCAGGGATGGAACCTACCGGCACTTCTTAACAATTGCTAAATTCAGAGGATAAAGGTTCACTACCTACGTTAAGTCAAGGAGAGATCAAGTAATGGACTGCAGAATATATGAATATGGAATACAGCTTTCTGAGGGCCAGCCTATCTCTCTCCGGGGTTGATATGTGGCTCTCCAGGATTCAATCCTCTCATCTGCCAAGACCATTAGTGGATGGTGACAGTCACACCCTGTACGAGGTGACCCTACTATTAATAAAACACCACGGATCTAGACCAAGGGGTCGAAAAACACTTCCCACAATTCAGGGTGTTAAACAAACCGTGCCCATTAGAGAGTTTGCAGTCGGGGTTAACTGACTGCATTCGAACGAAGCCTCACTGATACTTGGTCAGTATTCACAAGCAAAAAAGAATCAAAAAGCAGAGAATTTGGAGTGCCATTTATCGTGGATGTCCGGATAGCTGAGTGATTAGAGCACAAGGCTGTCGAACGGAAGGTCCCGGTTTAAATCTAGCTGGTTTCAGTGGGATTTGTATAGTAATTCGACGTCAGATACAAGTCGACTCAGTTGTGAATGGGTACCTGAGTAAATCGGGCGAGCGCAATGCTGACCACATTACCTCCTACAGTGTACGGTTACGGTATTGAATGAAGTGCTCTAGCACACATTCCAAGGCCCTGATCCAATTGGATTGTTGCTCCAACGATTATTATTATTATTTATCGTGAATAACAAATTCGAAGAACGAGTCATTGATTTTAATGCAATAAATGAACCACTGTGTGCGATCCGTATCAAAACTAAATTTTTTATCGTATGGCTAGTGAACTGCCATGCTCCAACGGACAAAAAATATGAAGCGGTCAAGGACGAGTTCTACAATACGCTAGAACTGGTTTAAGACGCACTTTTGGACGACAGGATCCTCATCGAGGAGCACAGCCTCCATGAAAACATGAATGGTAACGGGCAGCTTCTTATTGATTTCGCTAACAGTAAAAACATGACGATAAGCTCTATCTATCATACTTCCCACATTGCGACATTCACAAAAGCAAATTAATTGGTGAATACCAACGTGTGTGTTCAAAACGACGATCCACAGTGGACCAAATTTTCAAGGTCAAACAACTACTGCAAAATTTCTATGAGTTGAATATCGATGTGCATCAGCTCTTCGTCGACTTCGTTTAAGCGTATGATAGCACCAAACGAGAATTACTATATCGTATCATGCGCATGTTCCGCCTACCAGAAAAACTGGAACAAATGACCGAACTGACGATGGCTAAGACTGAATCCCATGCAAAGGTGTTGGCGAGCTAAATCAATGCTTCGAAATGAACCGCGGATTAAAGCAAGGAGGTGGACTCGCTCCCATGTTTTTGAACCTACCACAGGAACCTTCCTCTCCATTCATCCCAAATAGTGACGACATAAACATCATGGCACGTTCAATTCCAGACGCCAAGGAAGTATTAATAATAATAATAATCGTTGGCGCAACAATCCATATTGGATCAGGGCCTTGAAGTGTGTTAGAGCACTTCATTCAAGACCGTAACGGTACACTAGGAGACAATGTGGCCAGCATTGCGCTCGCCCGAGATTATTACCCTGATTTGACTCAGGTACTCATTCACAGCTGAGTCGACTGGTATCCGACGTCAAATCACGATGCAAATTCCACTGCCACCAGTGAGATTTGAACCGCGACCTTCCGTATGAAGTATTGCTACAACTAAATGAAGCAGCGCAAGAAGTCGGCCCAAGAATTAATGAAAAGAAAACAAAATTCATGACCCAATCAAGAAGACAGGTACTAATACGACAAAACCTGACAATGGGCGACTTTAATTTTGAAAAAGTGGACACCTTTGTGTACCTAGCGAAGAATGGTAACGAAAAAGTTCAGCGACGAATAATGATAGTCAACAAACCATATTACTCATTACAACGGATAATGAAAAGTAAAAGGATGCACGAGAAAATTAAGCTCCGAATTCACAAAACAATTATACCACCTGTGCTACTCTATGACTCGCAAGCGTTAGAGAACTGCAAAGACACATTCGAACATAAAGTTTTACGTCGAACACTTGGACCGGTAAAAAATGGAGCTGACTGGCGAATTAAATACAACCACTAGTTGTGTCAACTCTATGGCGACCCAGCAGCATCGGTGGGGGTAAAGTTACGAAAATTGCAGTAAGCCGGTCACATAGAATGGATGGAGGACAAGCAAATACCTAACAAAGCATTCAAGGACACACCCGAAGGACGCCACCCAGCGGGAAAGCCACGCAAACGGTGGAAGGACTCCGGGGACGAGGCCATTACAAACCACTGAAATTTTCCAACTGGAGAACGCGATTGAAGGATCGAATTGGCTGGAGGAAGTCTATCGTGAAGGCCAAGGTCCGATTTGGCCTGTCGCACGATTGAAGAAAAAGAAGATACCAGGTTTCTGTCGATTATAGGTTTGGACGACATACTTTAGTGGATAGGTATACTATAACCAGTAAGGGGGGACAATAGTTAGTTTTTATAGTACGCAGCGCGACGTCCCTTCAAAATATTATTATTGTTAAGTCAAGGAGGATCACAGCGCTAACGAAGCCCGTTGGAGCGTAATGTGATAGCTATCTACTTACCCTAAATGTCCAATCAATACTTTCTGTTGCATCTTATTCACAGAATCACCGTGCATTTAACACGTATCAGCGAAATTTTCCGGGATGAGGCCCTTCCGCGTTGGATGAGATTCATTTTGTCCCACAGAGATCTAACTTCTGAGACCCTTCCTGTATTTATGCACTAAAGAAAGCTCCAAGCGCAATGAAACATGCATTTATAGTAGAACCAATCCCTAGAACAGCTGCAGCTGGAGTTTCGGCATTAAGTAGGCTAATGGCAAACATTGGGGGTCCTACGTCTAGCAGGCAACGTCTTCTGAAGAGTTCAACGCAGCCTGTCCTTCTCTACGGCAGAGGTATGGGCTGGCGCTCTTAACAAGGAGGTATATCGTATACGCCTCGCGCAAGTACAGAGACGAGGAGCTTTGCGGGTGACGTCTGCGTACCGCACTGTCTCTGAACCGGCCGTGATGGTGATCGCGGGAGTGATCCCCCTTGCCCTTCTTGCTAAGGAGCGTCAGGCCATATACAAGCGAAAGGGAGTTGAACCAAGGGAGGTGGTTGCTCGCGAAGAACGACAACGCACTCTAGACGAGTGGCAGCTCTCGTGCCAAAATGAAACTAGAGGTAGATGGACTGCGCGGCTCATCGACAACTTAGGTGCGTGGCTCAATCGGAAGCAAGGTGAGATTGACCATTTCCTTACCCAATTTTTAAGTGGGCATGGAAGTAGTTTTCACTACACCATATATTATAGCGGCCATCCAGTAAACCATGTGCTCGGAGTAGGTTTCTTAGTCAGCCAAAAAATGAAACCTGCTGTTATCGGCTTTGAAAGTATAAGCGAACGGCTATGCACTCTGCGCTTGCGAGGCAAGTTTAGAAATATAAGCCTCATAAACGTTCACGCCCCTACAGAGGAGACTGCAGAGTCGGAGAAGGATACCTTCTACGAGGCAGTAGAAAGAACCCTCGAAGCCTGTCCCAGATATGATATCAAAATCATACTTGGGGATTTTAACAGCCAAGAAGGGAAGGAGCCCGTATTCAGGCGATACGTTGGCTCCCATAGCTTACACGAAAAAACAAATGATAACGGACTGCGGACTATTCAATTAGCAGGGTCACACGAAATGGTTGTTGGAAGTACCTGGTTTGCGCGGAAAGCGGTCCACAAACATACGTGGGCCTCTCCAGACGGGACCACTTTCAACCAAATTGACCACGTGTTGATCGAACGCCGCCACCTCTCAGCCTTGATGAATGTCAGAACATATAGGGGGGCCAATATAGACTCGGATCACTATTTCGTTGGCATGGTGCTCCGAGCTCGAATAACAATACCACCTAGAATCCCCTCTGACAATCAGGTGAGAGTGAACACTGAAGCCATCCACAACACAACCCTCCGCGACACCTATAAGAGGGAAATGGATGCCGCAATAACCGCAGTCAATAGAGGACTTGGAGATGAAGCATCAACTAATGATCTTCACAACCACCTGAAGAACGTTATCATGGATACGGCCACAAATATACTTGGCCCCAGCCGCAAAAGGAGTCGGAACGGCTGGTTTGACGATGAATGTAAGCTAGCAACGGAACGGAAGAATGCCGCATACCGAGTAATGTTGCATTCTCAAAGAACGCGGGCACGCGCAGAGACTTATCACGAACTCCGTCGAGCGAAGAAGCGACTTCACAGACGGAAAAAGGAAGCCTGGGAGAACCAACAAGTCTGTGAATTAGAAAAGTACAGGGAGCAACAGCACCAGGCGCGGAAGTTTTACCAACAAGTCAGCAGGATGAAGCCTTATACACCTCGATGCTCATCCTGCCGAGACAAAGAGGGAAATCTGATTTCCGACAGAATGGGCATATTAGAGCGATGGGTTGAGTACTTTGATGAACTACTGAACAACCAGAACATCGGCGAGTTGGAGGTCCCGCCAACTGAAGTCGACGGACAAATACTGCCACCACCAAGTTTAGGAGAAACAGTCCGTGCAATTCATCGGCTAAAAAATCATAAGTCGCCAGGAGCCGATGGAATTACAGCCGAATTGGTTAAATATGGAGGCGACCAGTTACACCAAGTGGTTCATCAACTTGTGCTCAAGGTATGGGACAGCGAATCAATGCCTGACGATTGGCAGCGAGGCATAATCTGTCTCATACATAAAAAGGGAGATATCACACAGTGCAGCAATTATAGAGGTATCACGTTGCTGAGTACCATCTATAAGATATTCTCCACTATCTTGCTAGGCCGGATAGCCCCATACGCCCAGAACATCATTGGCCCATACCAAAGAGGCTTCACTCCAGGCAAATCAGCAACAGATCAGATTTTCTCTCTGCAGCAGGCGATGGAAAAACTGTTGGAATATGGACAACAGTTGCACCATCTGTTCATCGACTTTAAAGCCGCCTATGATAGCATAGCCAGGGTAAAACTGTACACGGCCATGAGAGAATTCGGTATCCCGACGAAATCAATAAGACTGACTAGGCTGACCCTGACCAATGTGCGAGGCCAAATAAAAGCAGCAGGATCACTCTCAAGACCATTCGACATCAACAACGGTCTACGACAAGGGGATGCGCTATCATGCGTCCTCTTTAACCTGGCCCTCGAGAAGGTGATCCGTGATGCTGAGGTGAATGCAAGAGGTACGATCCTCTTCAAGTCCACCCAACTACTGGCCTATGCTGACGATATCGACATCATGGGAAGAACCACCCGAGACGTTCAAACTGCCTTCATCCAGATCGAGCAGGGGGCGCGAGATCTTGGGCTGCACATCAATGAAGGCAAGACAAAATACATGGTGGCAACGTCAGCACCGAAGACGAATCAACCAACAACATCAAACCGCACTGGTCAAACACAAGCACGAACAAGAATAAGGGGAATACAACTTTGAGACCGTTGACAATTTCTCCTATCTAGGGTCGAAAATCACAACCGATAACAACTACGATGATGAAATCCGCGCACGGTTGTTGTCAGCCAACAGAGCCTACTTCAGCTTACAAAGACTGTTCCGCTCGAAACGTCTCACCATAGGGTCAAAGCTCTTACTGTACAAGACTATGATCTTGCCAGTCCTCATGTATTCCTCGGAAACTTGGGTTCTTAGCAAGAAAAATTGCGAACTCTTGGTCGCGTTCGAGAGAAGAATCCTCCGAAGAATTTTTGGCCCCCTACATGAGGATGGACGATTCCGTAGCCTACACAATGACGAAATCTATGAGCGATACCATGACCGTCCGGTTGTGGATAAAATCCGGCTCAATAGGTTACGGTGGGCGGGTCACTTAATCCGTATGGATGAAGATGATCCCACCCGGAAAGTCTATAAGGGCAATATCTATGGTAGGAAAAGAAGACGAGGCAGACCCTGCCTAAGATGGAGCGATGGCGTGGGCCAGGACGCCAGACAGCTTTTAGGGATATCGAATTGGTGGACCTCGGCGCAAAACCGGGATGTCTGGTGTTCCTTATTAAGGCAGGCCTAGACCGGATACCGGTTGTTGCGCCGTTGATGATGATGGAAGTTTTCAGTCTTACCTGCACAAGATTGGAAAGGCGCGTTCTCCGGATTGTGTGTTTTGCAATGGAGTTGTGAACGACGCCCACCACACTTTTTTTTTCTTGTGGAAGGTGGGATGGGGTTCGTCAGCAGCTCTATTTAAACAACATTGTCGAAGAGATGCTGAGGACTGCTGACAGGTGGAACCGTGTTGCCCATTACGTCCGGGCCCTTCTCGTTGATGGCAGAGGGTTCCTTGAACTGACAGTTCCCTTCCTCCTCTCCTCTCCCGTTGGTGAAAGCAATTTCCTGATTTGAAGGCTCCGCAAGGCGGGAGAGTCCGGGGACTAGCCCGAAGTAATGTGACAAACGGTTCTAGGCTAACTCTCTGACGATGGGGAGGTGTTTAGTTGGTAGTCCGACGACGTACCGAATCGGGAGTCCAACACTTTGTGTGTAAATGCATTCACCTACCCTATGAAAAAAAAATCCCTAGAACAATGTCAATTAACTCCTCTCACAAATAACAGTTTGTTAGGGGTTCTTATCATTCATACTTCCAAATCCCAAATCGTGCCCCACCGCTGTTGAATAAATTAAGAGTTTGAGTACAATTTTCATTCTTACGCAACAAGCTCCCACCGCTAATGCATTAACCAACGGTTCACATCCTCCAAATTTACCACTTACACGAGAATCAAACATTTAAAATTTAAGAAACGGAACCTTCTTCCAAGGAGCAGAAGGATTTCACAGTTGTTCCTGGCAAACAAAATATTATCCTTAAATATTTACCATATTTCCGGCACGTCAAACCCTCATCAAAAGGAAATGCCGAAAATCAATACACAAGAAAACCTGACGCCTATTTCGAATCCAATGCTAATATTGGAAGGTGTGTTCCCAAAAGATATGCCTGCTCCATTGACAGAATATATTTCTAATTAATAGGAGGACTCGGAGAATTTCTTGGGAATTTCGTAGGTGTGAAGTATTTACGAGAATAATTCTTTGATTGGGCTGTCAATTTCGGAGGTTTGCTAGACACACCTAATACAAGTTAATTAATTACAGTTGGGAATATTATGTTAGGCAGTTAGGATGACTGGTGGAAGTGATCGTCCTTGGTTTAAAGAGATTTATAAAGATTTTTTCCGCGAAATGCGCAAGGAAATGTGAGTGACGCTTCGGATGTGGGGTAAGAATCATTCTCTAGCTCGCAATCGAATCATAATTCAACTTTCTGGAAATGACATCTAATTACAGCAGATACGGAGGTCCTGCAGCACAAATGGAGAGTGATATCCCTTATGATTGGTGAGCTTCTCAAATTATCCAAAATTTCCATTACGATCCCCAGAGCTCACGAAATATTCAAGACATAGTTAAGAAAAAAGTTGGTATGTCCATAGCGCCGCTCTGTATACGTGTCTTCCTTCTTATCAAAATAAAGCGTTTTCAATTAACTACGCTCAACAAATTGCGAAGTATTATTCAGCATTGCTGGGATAAACATTAAGGAAATATATGGAACATGAAAGCATGCTAAAGGGCAAAACGTACCCAAGTAATCTCCGCTCTAAACGGAAATGAAGGCGAGAAAAACCGCCCCCTTCATTTCAAGGAAAAATATTCGCTCCTATAAATGGAAGATACTCTGCAATCCTCGTAGACTTCCTTGGCTAGACTACAACAAGTTTATGATTGAATTTATGAGCAATTTATATAAAGAGCTCTTTACGGTCACGGACATTCTATGTGAGGTGATTATATGATAGAGTTTTCATTACAAGTGAGATGCTCGGATCGATATTCTGATTTCAACTTGGATATCATGTCGAGGATACGTTTCAGTGCCGATAAAAATCGTAATTTGCTTTGTTAATGTTAGTGTTGGACGTCTACCCGTTTATTGCATGCTCGGCATTTGTATTAGTCTGAATTGCACAATGAAGGCAGCATGAAAGCCGTGACAGCCTGGAAATAAAAAACAGGATTAAAAATCAATATCTTCACCGAAATTCAGGATAAAAGCCTTGAAAAATGTAGGAACAGCTCTCATCAATCAATTTATTGATGTTGATTGACGTATATTTAAACATGCATTACCCATTAACGAACAAAAATGAAGGGAAGCCATGCTACGTCTTGAGAGTCGATTTACATTTATTGCTGGGATGGTATTACCACGGAACAAGTTATTTTCTCTCCATGTTTTCCGTCTCCTCATTCCCATTTGATTAAAATTCCTTTTGCACGTTCATGGAAGCAGAATCAAATTATAAATTCCCATTATCTAGACCACCACACAGTGAGCATTTATTACTATAATGACCTCCTCGGTGGCATACATCTCGATATCATTTTTATTCTGCTATGTTCAGATTTTCGCATATTTTCACGCGGACCTCTCTCCAAGTTCATTACCATAAAAATTCTGCAGACAAAACAACAATACTATCGGAGGATGTAGTCGTTATATTCGATCTAGTAAACAATATGATGACATCAGCACGACTCTTATCAAATTGAGTGCAGCTGAACAACGTTCGCAGCCGTTGTTAATGGAGAAAATGGGAATATTGACGGTTTTCTGAAGTTATAGGAAGTCCCAGCTGCTCTTTTGTTAGGTTCATTCGTATATCATTCCATAAAGCTGTACGAAATGGCATTGTTTATGGGTTGCCACAAGTTCAAATTGAGTAAGATTTAGGGAGTGCTTTTCGGAGTGCTTCGCATTGAATGCGAAAATTCTGATAAAATCGCCTCAACGATGGCCACCTCTATGTATAGAAACAGCAAAATGGTCCCCCACCCCCCACATTTTTGTTGAGTTGGGTGTCAACAGTAAAAATTTGACAGATCTGTTCCTAACTCCGAAATAAGGATGGCAAAATGTCAGACAAATTCCTTCAACCCTCTTGATTCGTTAGTGCAAATATTTTAGAAAAAATAGAAGTTTGAAAACCAACAACCAGAGATAAGATAATCGGAGAAGGTCGGGCCTGTTGCTGGAACGGTTAACGGAGACGTCAACCAGCAATGATACAACCAACCAAACGTCAGGGTGGCGCGACCGTTTGAGGCGTCTGCCTCAACGACTCCTCCTGCGAGGCCATGTATCGGCAGATCCGGTCAAGGATTTTATTAAGTCCTAGCCTAACTATTACAGGCGAACAACCTGTAATACAAAGACGGAATCCTAGGAAAACGGATTGGACGAAGTTAAATGAACTTCTTGGCGACAAAGTTGAGCTTCCTAGGCGGCTAAGGACCCCTTTGGCAATAGAAGATCAATTGAAAACTGACTCGCACACTTTTAGAGTGCTTTGAAGAGGCTTGTCCTATTTCCCGAGGCCAACGTGGTAAAACGGTTCCATGGTGGAACCGAGAACGGCAGACTCAGGAAATCAACCAGATGACTTCTAAATCGTGCTTGCAAAAGCAATAAAGATGAAGACTAGCTAAACTTCCGGAACTCACAGCGTGAATGTAAGAGAAAACTGGGACGAACCAGAAGAATGCATATCAGGATATACTGACGTCTTCTACACCGATGGCTCAAAGACAGAAAATGGTTCTGGAGCCGGAGTGTACCTCTCGAATAAAAGAGAGAAGTGAGCTTTTCCTTTGGGACAGTACACAACGGTCTTTCAGGCTGACGTGTATGCGATCCTAAGGGCGGCAACCTGGATGATTGACGAGCGGTTGAAGGGCAGGCGCATCGCAATCTGTAGCGATAGTCAAGCTGCATTGAGGGCGTTGGGTACTACTTTGATCACTTCAAAAATCGTTCAGGAATGTAGAAACCGATTGAATTTTGTTTCCAGATTCAATATGGTAGATTTACTCTGGGTGGTGTAGAGTGAAATGAAATCTCGGATGCCTTAGCAAAAGACGCTTTAACTTCCCCCACGGCCGGACCGGAACCAGCAATTGGGATGTCGGTAGTATTGGCTGATGTTGCTATCAAAAACTGGCAACAAGATTACCAGGGGATGAAGGTGACGAAGCCTTGATGCAACTGGACAGACCAAACTTTTCCTGTCAGAACCAAACAAACATACTGTAACGTTTATCCTGTCGAAAAGCAGGAAGACTTGCAGAAGTATTGTGGGCATTTTGACTGGCCATAATTCACTAGCTGGGCATATGTTCAGAATAGGAATGATCCAAGATGATACGTGTCAATCCTGTAATTAGGAAGTGGAATCTACTGAACATTTTCTATGTGAGTGCCCCGCCTACAGACGGATCAGATATCAGATTTTTGGTGCTTAATGTGCTCCAACTGCAGCGGGTAGCATCACATCTACTAACGGCAACCCTGCGATACATAAACGAATCTGAGATATTCCGTTAGACGGGGGAATCGAGTACAATGGACCACTATGGTCTGAGTGCTCAGAGGCTTTGCCTCTCCCTAACCTCAAAAACACACACACAAGTCCTTAGCTGATGAACACCAGCTGCCGAATTTCGATGCAGACATGTACGGCACCCTAACGACATCGCCTCTAGAGGAAGCGACGATGACCTTTGAGGATTGGGTGGCAGCCGTCATCGGAAAACACGGTAAGCATGGCGCAAATGCAACCTCCAAAATGGCGCACGACAATCGATTCCGAACCCCGACGCCACTCAACCACCATCATCTGGACAGCGCCGCAGAGCGTGGTTGTAGCGCAAGGTACAACGACAATTTCAAGGGAACCCCAGGAAGGCGGCACAAAGGTTGCTGGACGGCAAGCCTTTCGACGCGATCTCCTCGGAACCGGCTGAAATAATAACCTGCTTCTTACAACTTTTTGCTGCGGTACCTTGCTCATCGGTCCCAATCAAAGACCGAAAAGAAAACCGGAATCTCAATAAACCCATCCCAGGTTTTCATTAAAAA
Organism: Hermetia illucens; assembly: GCF_905115235.1. Lineage (NCBI taxonomy): Eukaryota > Metazoa > Arthropoda > Insecta > Diptera > Stratiomyidae > Hermetia > Hermetia illucens. Next base: position 12,342,842 of record NC_051852.1, read on the forward strand.
AAGTCAAGCCGTCGTCACCTGGTCTTGATGAGATCGATCTCACTAGGCTGAGAAAAATTCCGATAACTACACTGATGGTGCTCTTCAACGGAATCATCCTGACGAGAAGGATGCCCCCGGTGCTAAATATTAATCCCACCGTCCTCGCGCCAAAAAAGGACAGCGGGCTGGAGGACATAAACAACTGGAGGCCAATCACCACTGGCTCACATGTCCTCCGGCTGTTCAACAGAATCCAGGCGGTGGCTCTTCAACAGAATCCAGGTGGTATGATTGACTCAATGAACTACAGACGGGAGAACTGAACCAGCAATAGTTCCGCTTTAATAGTAAATACTAAACCCAAACCCTCTTAAATCCCTAGTAACAGCATGGAGGAATCAAACCAGAAAACATTACTTCGACCTTTGCCAAAATGCAGTGGAAAATAGCGACTCAAACCTCACTGGTCAAGGATTAACACACTGTTAGCGATAAAATACAATAAATAAAGAGGCTCGCTCCTCGAGCCGACCCCGCTTGTGAACGGGACAAAGGCTGAAGAAAAAGAAGAAGTGAAACAAGAATCCATTTGGTTTCTCAGATCGATGAACTTCAAAAGGATCAAAAAGCAATGTACCAGGCTTGGCGACCTCGGACACCACCTTCTCGTGGTGAGGGAGCCTGAAGTAGTTTACTATTACGCTAAGGATGTCTAAAACATGAATATGGAAGCTAAGGATCTTAACTTTTCAAGTGGTAAATAATCACAAATCCACCCGCGATCATGAACAATCAGGTCACGGCCGAAGCGCGGATTTAGGAGGTGTTACCAATTTCATGTCTCTTTAGGAAAAAATCTGTAGAAGGCATGCTTTCCGACCTAGTGGAAAGCTCGGATTTAGTGCCTACGGGGAAAATAACCAGGAAGGCTCGCAGAAGGGAACTTCACTCACTAAAGAGGAGGTACTACAGGCTGCATCTGGCTGTCAGAACTTTCTCCTCCACCCTTACAGAAGAAACGTTGCGCCGGGAGGCGATCAATTCAGCGAAAGAGATGTTGATGAAACTGGTCCCTTCCATAGGAATACAGACACGAAAACGGAAAGGAAGAGGACGTATGCGCAAGCTGCATTATCAATTCCAACTACTGCCGTAGGAGTTTCCTCCAAAGATGCCAAAATGTCAGAACGACAATTTATCATCCTCCGGGAATGCCTGTGCAAAAAATGCTGGAGCCTGGAATGAAGCCAAGATTTAACAATCAAGGTTTTCGCGATGGGCTTCTCCATTTGGAGTGCACTGATGGGGCTGCCTTAAAGTGGCTTCAGCAGGTAATCACAATGTTGAGTTCTGGCGATCGACCCAAGTTCACTATTGTGAACACTGAGCTACGCAGGACAGAACATGTCAGATGTTGGTTACCTGGCCCTCGAAGGAAGGCAGAGGACATCATCCACATGCTAGGAGAACAGATCCCGGGCATAAGCTTCGGACAGGGTAAAGTTCATGAATATCAGGAAGGACAAATCTAAAAACGTGGAGGGTTCCAACTTGGTATTCGAACTGAAAAAAATCTGAATGTGCTCAGAGGAAGTCACCAAACGGTGCTCCAGATAGATTGAATTTCAATCATATCAGAAAACTGAAGGCTTTTCTCAGAGAAATCAAATGCGAGGGGATCGAGTCTCTGGCGGAAAGCGAAAAAGATTTCAGGCTGGTCTGCAAAAGCTTTGGATGAGCAGACCTTCATATAGGTGCGGTTAGATCATGTGGCTCAATGCATCGCCAAAGCATATGATGCGTCCATGCCTAGGAGGCGCTCATTCTCTAGTAGAAGACCAAACTACTGGTGGAATAATGAACTGACCGACCTTCGATCAGTCTGTCACTAAGCCAAAAGAGCGGCTCAGAGGGCGGTAGGTAGAATCGATCAGGGGCAAAAAGGGTGCGCCCATAAGGCAGCCCGCAAACCTCTCAAGCACGCCATCCAACGAAGCAAGAGGAAATATTTTAAAGAGCTCTGCTCAGAAGCGGACGTTCATCTCCGCAAATCACGTGTCCCTTCCTCTTGCTGAAAATCATCCAGGGGTTATTCCCCCAGCACGAGAAGAGCTTCGACACATTCCAACCACCTCTGAATGTGACGGCAATTCCGCCAGTCACCAGACACGAGCTGCTGGAGATCTGCGATAGAGTGGGAGACTATAAAGCGCCGGGCCTACACGGAGTACCGAATAAGGCCCTTAAGCTCGCCGTGAAATCCAGGCCGGATATGTTCGCTGAGTTGTTCGAAGCAAATATTGCGTGGTAGTAACCCTGGACATGAAAAATGCATTCAATTCGGCCATTTGGAATCTTATACGCAAATCCCTAGCAAAAGGTGGTACTCCCGCCTATCTCGCTGCTATCGTCGATAGTTATTTAAGTTGTTGCTTCCGCGGGTGTCCCGCAGGGCTCCGTATTAGACCCACTACAACGATGTACTTAATCTTCCTCTCCCGAGGGGGGCCACAGTGGAGGGCTACGCTGACGACATAGCGCTGGTTGTTGTCGCAAAGCATCTCGAAGAAGCTCCGTTATACTCAAGCGAGGCAATCAGTGCTATTGAAAGTTGGCTAGAGAGCTCTGGTCTGACACTTGCGGAGGAAAAAGCAGAAGCGGTCCTCCTCCTCCTCCCCGTCCTCCTCATCACTAAGCGCCTAATTGGGGGTGCTGATAGACAGGAAGCTCAGCTATAACCATCACGTGCATAATGTTTGCGACTAATCATCCACCGCAAGTATGGCCCTGGCAAGGATGATGCCGAAAGTGGAAGGGCCACGGCACACCTCTAGGTTGCTTATATCCAGGGTGGTGACCTGAATCATGCTCTATGCGACCCCAGTTTGGAGGGAAGCTTTGCGGACGTCAATTAACACTAACAAACTGAGTGCAGCCTACAAGAGAACAGTCCTAAGGGTATGCTCTGCCTTCAGGACTGTCTTAGATGATGCAGCATTCGTTATCTCAGGAATGATGCCGATTGACATCTTGGCAGATGAGATAGCGAATATATGAATAAAATGCGAAGTCAATCCCTCCCTTATCGCAAACAAAAAACGCTGAGAGAGAGATCCATAAATAGACGGCAAGAGTGGCGGGGATGCTCGAAAAAGGGTCGGTGGACTCACAGGCTCATTCCTGCCAACAAGGAGTGGTTGGAGCGACGACATGATGAGATTAATTATAATCTTACCCAGTTTCTCACGGGATACGTATAGAAGAAAAGTGATTTAGCTAGAATGAGCTGACTCCGCCCCGTGATGTGATAGCTTAGGGTGGTTTCGCGAGGCAAGGAGGGAGTCGGGGGTGGTTTTAGTGGGTATAAATCCCACACACTGGTGTGTTCAGACCAAACATTCCCTGACTTTGATGCAGGTCATACTTGAAGTGTACAAAACACGGTCTAAAGAAAACTTCTATTCGGCGTTTTATTGTAAAATCTGTATCAAATATTAAGTCTTCCTTTGCAAGTGCATTTCTCCTACTTTCATTTTTCTGTGGATGTTTGCTATGATGTATTAATGTCTGCCCCAACGTATAGAAGGTCGCCCCAAATTTTTCATCTTTTTCAGTAGAATAGCTATTTTCCTAATTTTTTTCACACTCAAGTCATCTATTGACCTTATCCATTCTTTGATAAATAACCCCCACTTTCATTTTTAGGTGTTACTAAATGCACTGTTCCGCTCGAAACGTCTCACCATAGGGTCAAAGCGCTTACTGTACAAGACAATGATCTTGCCAGCCCTCATGTATTCCTCGGAGACTTGGGTTCTTAGCAAGAAAAATTGCGAACTCTTGGCCGCGTTCGAGAGAAGAATCCTCCGAAGAATTTTGGGCACCCTAAATGAGAATGGACGTTTCTGTAGCCTACATAACGACGAAATCTATGAGTGATACCATGACCGTCTAGTTGTGGATAAACCCCAGGTCAATAGGTAGCGATGAGCGGGTCACTTAATCCGTATGGATGAGGATGATCCAGCCCAAAAAGTCTGAAAGGGCAATATCTATGGTAAAAAAAGACGAGGCAAACCCTCCCTGAGATGGAGCGATGGCGTAGGCCAGGACGCCAGACAGCTTATAGGGATATCGAATTGGTGAACCTCGGTGCAACACCTGGATATCTGAAGTTTCATAATTTTTCATTTTTTCCAGTAGGATAGCTATTTTCCTAACTTTTTTCACACTCAAATCATCTATTGGCCTTATCCATTCTTTGATATATACCCTCACTTTCATCTTTAGGTGTTACTAAATGCAATTGGTAGATTTACGGTTTACATTCTGGATACCACCTTCGGAATCATGATACTATGGATTTTCCAGTTATTCTGTTTTCAGCAGAGTTTTCAAAATCGAATGCCTTCACTAATACCAGAGGAAATCTTTTATATCTAAGGATATAGGCTCGATTCTAAAATAAAACCTTTAAATCCATAATTACCCGGTTGAGAAATTTCTAAGAATGAGTCCCGTCCCATTTTAAGTCTGTTTTTGTTTATCTTGAGGATCAACGCATTCCTTAAAATTGAAACTCCGCATAATTACGTATTTATGAGACTTCACCCTTCCCAAGGATGTCACAGTTGACAGTATAAAATTTTCTTCATACGAAGCATCTCATATTCCAAAATTGACTTGAGCATAACAGACGGGTTTAACGAATCAGTTTTGAATAGATTTCAATTCCACAAAGTTGAGCGTTATCCTAGAGGACAGCACATCGCTTCAACGGCGAAACTAAAAAGCCCCTTCCAATCATCCTCCCCCATTACAAAATTCGCATTAAATTTCAACTAATTTCCATTTATGTTATGGAAAGTAGGACAGTGCTGAAATTAATGTCGTTCACTCCGACAAGTGAGAGATGACAAAGGGGATTAAAGGAGAGGAATACAAGAACCCCCCCCCCCAATTTTTTCTACGCAAAGACGAAAGGTATTCTTGTGACTGCAAACAATGAATGGCGGTTTACGCACTTCGCCTAATACAAATTTAAACAACCCAAACGGATACAAAAACAATGCTGAATTACCAGAGATTAAAGATTGTTGGTCTCGAATAGAAGAGATTGGATACGACACTTAAAAAGAACTTCAAAATTATGTGAAATTCCTAAAATAAAGCGCGAAATCCACCCAGATCTTACATCATACTTAATATTCAACTGATTTAAAGTTATCTTATCTTTTCCTTTCGTCAGGAAAAATTTCATTTAAAACTCTATCTCACCACTATGCAGTTGAGCAAAGCAATTTAGAAATTGAATCATTTCAAGCGAAAACTCGCCTTCACCCTATGTGGGCTTAAAAAACAAAATTTTACCCAAATCGCAGCTTCAAGATGGAAAATACCATGTTTTTCGACGAAATCCTTTTACCAGCCCCCATGAAATCTGAAACAACTTTATCTACATCGATGCTATGGGAAAGGAGGAAAAAGGATTGCAGGATTGGTCGCATTTCTCTCGCAACAATGGCCACGGAAAATGGACTTTGTAATGTGATCTGCTGGATTTCGTATAGGAATTTATAAAATAACGCAAGCACTTGACTAGCGATTATTTATCGAGACGTTTGCTCGGCAATTGATCAGAACTATTGAACTATCTAATTTCAAGTTACGTATCTTATCTTGGAATTGTATACTCGGAGTGAATTGCCGGAATTGATTTCATAAGGAATTAAAACATTTAATCAGACTTTTCATCAATCCATTCGTTATCTTTATTTGAAATCACTGCATCATTACCCAAATGATATCGGCTTTTTTCGAATGGCACACCTAAGGCCGTTGGATTGAAGTTATAAATTAATAATAATATAAAAGTCGCAATGGTTCAATTGCAGACGAATTTACTCTTTTTATTTATTCTAACTGAATTGAAATCGTGCAATCCTATTTGATTCCTTTCTTCTGGATAAGAGGACTAACCGATATCCAGCCTTGATTTCGTAGATACACCGCCTGCAGCTGTCCTTCAAACGACCAGTCCTTGAGTCCTCCTACTTTTTCCCTGGCCTTATCTATGGTCAGCTTCATTGTGCTCTATTTATTTCGAGATTCAATTATTTTCAGAGAATTTTCCGCTCAAACGTATAAGACCGCACTTACACACCAGATATGCTTTAGCTCTTCCAGGTCTTCCCGAGAAGCTTGCACTCATCCTCAACTGCTCTCAGCGGCCTGGTCTGATTATGGTTCAGCTTAAAGTTGCATAATTCAGCAAGTCCTCACACGACCCCCTCGTAGTGGCCGCTGGAAACCGTCTTCGGACGGGCCAAGAGTGTGTAGGGCCGGACTAGGTTTAGGGTCATCTAACTAACGAGGATCTACTTGTCAGATGGTCATGTGTTAGGGACAAGTAGATCTGGCGAGGGGATGGACCGAAGCAATAACCCGGCAATCGTCCTCCCTGCACGGGAGAAGGTGCTAATAGAACCCCAAGCCAAGGGGGAACAACATACGCCGAGGGCACCGTCAATTCCAAATAAGACCGGTTGGCCCGGCCACCAGGGTGGACATTCTTCCCAGACTACACGTGGGTCCAAGACATGGACTCAATTTTTAAAAAACAAAAAACGACGATAGAAGAAGAGTGGGTGGTGCCAGGCACATTATCGGAGGACGAGCCAGGAGGCAGTAGCCGCCGAGAGCAGTACACTCGGTGCCAGCCGTAGTACCCCTGTGCTGAAACCAACCGCAGGGACCTCCCAGAGCGACGCGGCAGACGTGCTAGTGGCTTCCAGCCTGGAATCCACTGCCGTCAAACTGGGTGTAGCGAGTACCAGACATAGTACTCCCAACCCGAAACCCTCAACGTCGGGGGATCCGTCGAAAGTGAAAACCGTCAAGACCGTCGGTCGCCGGAAACCGACTAAGAAGCGTATCCTGCTCAAGAGTCAGTACCAGACGGCTATGCATATTCGCAACAAGATTGCTAACAAGAGGCTGGTACCTCGCTAAATACCGGTCATTGTTGAGGGATACAATAGCAAACGCCTGGTAGACGAGCAGAAGGCGAGGCCCATCACTCTGAAACGCAATCCGATCTCAAGACGAGGTCGAGAAAAAAACAGAAGCGAAGCAGAGTGGGCAAGAACTCAGACGCTAAGCAACATCCGAAGACAATTGCGCAGCAACAGTCAGCCGACGGGCCACGAACTGCGAAACCCTCCATCGACCAGCCCAGGAGCCACTTACGTGTGGCGCTGGCGAATGGTAATTCTGCTAGCGGCAAACTAGTGCCGAAGGTGTGGACCAGTGTTGAGGCCAGGCTGTCGGGGATGATCTTTGAGCATCTCCTGGACACCGAAGGCAAACACGCGGGACTCATCTCCTGCTTTGATTCCTCTCAGGTGGTCCGTGGGTTCCACGTTATAACTTGCATAGACTAGTTCTCTAGACTTTCTAGATTCGTGCGTCGCTAAGATCAGCGACGCCAGGGAGGGCGTAAAGCTCAAGATCATCCCTCACGACGAGATTCCCAGGATCTGATTGCCGAAGATCCGCATAGATAAGGACAAGCTCGTCCAATTCCTGTGCCTTCAAAACCACAGGATTCCCATGAATGACTGGGTTATCAAGGAGCAGGAACCCCAGACAAACAGCCAATCTTTATTACTCCATATAAACGAAGAGTGCCTGGAGGCACTGAAAAAGGTCGACTATAAAGTGCGGTTCGGAGTCAGGAATGCAAAGGTAAAAGTGTTCCGGTCTGTAAAACCGCACGATGACCTAAATCCAATCAACGTCGCCAACGAGCTGTTGGAGGAGATGACGATCGAGGGTCCGACGAGAACTGACGAACTCCCCACGCAAGCAGATCATGCTGAGGATAACTCAGATAAATCTGCAGCACTCGAAGTTCGCCTCGGCTAATCTGCTTGTCTTCCTCCCAGAGGATGACATCGACATCGCACTAATGCAGGAGCTATGGATCGAAGGCAACCGAACCATCAAAGGGCTCCAAAGCAAATATTTTAATTTATTCCACAGCACGGAAGACGCTGATCAGGACAGACCTAGAGCATGTATTCCCGCGAGGAAGAGTCTGCACGCTTTTCTGTGTCCGGACATGAGTTCCAGCGAGCTGGAGCAGGCGGGGCAGAGAACATGTATATTTCCTCGGCTTACATGGCTCACGACCGATGGGGGATTCTTAGGGTGGAGGACTGAAGAGTGTCTGACCAGAGATCCTTCTCAGATCACAGTTGGATACTTTTCAGTCTAGATCTCGCCGTAAAGGTCTCCAAACCCTTCAGAGACCGTGGTGAAAGTTTGGTCAAGTAATTAAGGACTAACTTTCCGGTGCGCGAATTGGTAAGATTAGCACGACAGACGAACTGGAATCAAAGGTCGGGACTCTGGAAAAGGCATTCGATACCGCCTTTGAAGTCTCGTGCCCTACTAAAAGACAAAAAGACCCTGCCACCGTGGTGGAATGAAGATCTCTCCAGCCTCAGGGAGCTGACCAGAGAAACCGTTCAACAACTGCTACAGGCAAATATATTGGCGGCCATACAAGGACGGGACGGATACGTACCACAGTCCTGGAGACGCGCTCGAGTGGTTTTGGAGTTTGAACGAGGGAGCTCCGCTTCAAATTCAAGCGCGGAGTGGTGAGCGTCAGTTTTGGCGCAGGGGGATACAGGAAGGAAAGGAAATAAAGAGAGGTGGCGCTCCAGGAGGTTGGAAAGGAAAAGATCGAGAGTGCGGCCCAAGGACTTTTTGATGGTATTGAAATTCAGGGCAGGGCAAGTGTTCAGAGAGAAAGAAAGTAGAAGAGAAGAATGGGAGAGAGAATTATCACCTAGGGAAGCTAGAGGTAGAGCCAGAGGTTGGAAGCTAGGAGGATTAGGATTAGGCCAGTGGAGCATGGGGAGGTTAAAATCTCCATAAAGGAAGAAAGGGAGGGAAGGGAATATGCAAGTAAGCCGTCAAACATTTCTTTATACAGGTGAGAAGGGCAAGCACAGGGAACGTATACACAAGATATAATGAACCGGAGGAAGTTGGGCTGGGAGACACGAAGAGCAACACAGTCAAAAGGAAAGTCAGAGAAGGAGAAGACGAGTTCGGCAGGAATTGTATCTTTTATTGTAATTAGGACCCCACCGCCGGTGGACTTCCGAGATGCACCCCGGTCCCTGTCACAGCGGAAAGTGGAATACCCTTCGAGGAGCTCGGAGTTTAGTATGGGATCGTCCAGCCAGCTTTCGGAGATACAGATGGCATGGTGTTGCTGAGCAAGCGCGGATAAATTGAAGACCCCCAGCTTGGTTCTTAAACCCCTAACATTCTGATAAAACAGACCGACAGTTAACATGGACTCAGTTGTATATATATTATACTGTCAGCCCAGGACCGCTGATATGCGTGGATGAAGTGCCAGGATATGTTACAACGGCGGGACGTGGAGCTGCGTTGGCGACGAGAACGATGTCAAAAAGTAGAGCGGATGTGTTGCGATTCGTGAGCTGCTGAGGAGGCTGCAGATATTGTCCCGTTGAATGCGCGGGGGTGCGAGACAGGATCGGAGGCTCGGTGGACCGTAGTTCGTCGGATAGGGGCCGCTGAATCAGGAGTGTAGAGCCAGTTGAAGCAACCCTGATGTAGGAAAGCATTCTAGATGAAATCAACTTTGGATTGAGTGGCCTGGTGCAAAACTCCTGAGAAGATGTTGAGGCTACACCGTTAGTCACAGTAAGAAGCGTCTTTTCAAAAGTGAAAGTCTGGTCAAACGAATTCCTAAGCCGCCGGAAACACGTACGTAGCGACGACTTAGTAGATCGATGCATCTTTGGCACTGCACCAGTGTTGCAGAAGGAAAAGTAGAAATAGCTGAAGATATAGTTGATACCGCCGGTAGAGGGACTCCATTCGACTGTGGTACCAAAATAGAAGCCTCACTGTGTACATCGGATATCATAAATTGAAGGTGACCCCATATTCAAAAAACAAAATGCAACCGAGAATCAAAAAAATGTTTGCCTACAAAGAGTTATTTGGATGTCTGTTTCACACTGCGAGATTATTCGAAAAATACGAAGTACGAGTTAGATTTCCACTAACTTCGTATCGGTTTCGCGATTTAAAAGGCAGATGCTCTCGCACTGAGCTATAAGCAATTCGTCAAATGCATAGGCTCTGCTGCAATATAAAGATATCTATACGCAAGATGATGTTTTCCTAGCATCTAATAGCAAAAATAATCTCGAGCAACTTGTCCGAAAATGGGATAATCGCATCATGCAACGCGGTCTCACTTGTCAAGGTTGGTCTGAACATCGAAGTCGATGGTAAACGACCAAAAGGCCAGCCGAAACAACAGTGGCTTGATACGTTGGATGGAAATTTAAAAGCCTCGAGATTGCATCCAGATCAGGCATTTAATAGAGTCAAATGGCGAAACCGATCGCGGCGAGCCGACCCCGCTTGTGTACGGGACAAAGGCTGAAGAAAAAGAAGAAAAGAATCTTAGAACGCATCAAAGAACATCTCGAAAACTTGATCGACAGAGAGCAGGCTAGTTTCAGCTCCGGATCCTCCTGCATTGACCACATCAACACCCTACGGATATTTTAGAGCAGTGCGCGGAATTTAAATCTTCTTTAAATCTCAGCTGCTCTTCATTTTCGAGAAAACTTTCGGTAGCATGAAAAGGGAGTGTATCTGGAGTAATCTACAGTCTGTTACATAAGAGCGTGGTCACTGTTAAATAATAACAATTGATTTTTCGAAAATTCGCAAATTTATTGATAATTTGGTCGTCAATACTCAATGCAAATACCTCAATAGCAAATCCAATCTCCTGCATTGTCAATTATGGCCTGGCACCGTCGGGGCATACTTTCCACTAGTTTTTCTGCATATTCTACCGGAAACGACCTCCAAATTTTCCGAATTTGTTACATGGCTTGCATCTGTGAAGCTGCATTTTCATCAGAGCCCACACATTTTCCATGGGATTTGCATCCGGTGACTGTGATGGCCAATCTAAAGTGACAATTCCGTTTTGCGCCTTCCACTCGCTACACGCTCAACTCCGATGTTTCGGATCGTTATCCTCTTGAAGGATCCAGCTTTCATTTTTCTTGATATACCATTGCTTAGCAGATGGTAACAAAGCCTTTTGATATATTTTATTCATTTTTTCGGCATTTAAATTCTCGGTAAATAAGAACAAAGTACCGAAACCTTTGTTTGAAAAGCACCCCCAAACATGGACCTTGACGGGGTGTTTCAACAGTCCGTTGAAGCATCCTACTGGTGGAGGTTTTCCAGGCGTGTTTGATGCTCGGAAATGCCCAGAAGGAGGATTCATCAGAAAAAATTAAGTTGCTCCAATCCCGGTCCAAGTTTTCCTTCGCTTATTCCACTCGTTTTTTAACGTGTTTTGCATTCAACATTGGTTTTTCAAAAGTACTGCGATATTTCAGTTTATTGGCAAGCAAGTGCCTACGAATCGTTCCGTAAGATATGTCAACACCTTTTGCTTTCAATTTCCCAGCAGCTCCACATAAAGTCAAAGTTGGATCTTCCGAGAGCAATGCGAGAATCTTTTTTTCGTCTTTTTTTGAGACTTTGCTTGCACTTCCGCGATCAGGAAAATCATGAACGTTACCGACCTTTTTATAGCGATTTATCCACTTGCTAACGAACTGCTTCGACTTTCCCATATATTTCGCAGCAGCAGTTTGCGTTAATTTGGGTCCTTTTTCATGCAAACATAGAAAAAATGCCTCAAAGCGAGAGGCGTAAACGGCACTCATTTCGAAAAACCACTCAATTGAAGACTAAATTTGACAGAGAGCTGACTTTTTACAAAAAGCATGAAGGACTGAGGTGCCCTCTATGTCATAGAAAAAGAAACAGGACGCTCTGATTTTTTATCGACGTGTAACAGTGACCACGATCTTATGTAACAGACTGTACACAAGAGGGGCATTCCGGAGAAACTAATAGGTATTATCAGAACGACATATGATGGCACAGAATCTTACGTGTTGCACCTAGGTGAAATCTCGGAGGATTTTGAGGTCCAAAGCGGAGTGCCCTAGGGTGGCATCCTGTCACCGATATTATTTGTTCTTGTTAATTGGTGACGTTTTTCATGCTGCCTTGTCCGGAGGACGTGGAGGAATTCAATGAACGATAGCATCACGTCGATAGCATCCTCAAACACCTCGACTACAGTGATATCTTCTTGCTCTCTTACCACGTCATGAACCTTGGCTCTGAATTTAGAAAAAGAGGCAAATAGATTTGGACTGAAGGTAAACGCCAATAAAACTAAGGTTCTCAGTCCGGGGGGTCATCGCAGTCTCTCTGTCTGCGTTCATGGGTAGAGCTCGAAAGCGTCGATCAATTTGTATATCTAGAAAACGTGGTTTCTGTCGACGGCGCCACCAAACTAGATGTTGCCCGAAGCATTAACAACGCTAGATCCGCTTTCGCTGCTCTGTCTATAATCTGGAAATGCAGTTATGTTAACACCAAGATCAAATTAAGACTGCTCTGTGCTAGTGCTTTTTCTGTGTTGCAATATGAGAGTAGCACATGGGAAGTGAACTCCACGGTTACTCAAAAGCCCCAAGCTTTCGTCAATACCTCTGTCTGCCTCATATCATCGAGTACGCTGGCCTGACACTGTCTCAAACGAACAACTTGATTGGCGCTGATGTGATAGAAAGATGGAAGTGGCAGTGGATAGGCCACACTTTAAGAAGGGGCGACAATTGCATTGCAGGCTGGAATCTACTATCCCAAGATGGCCGGCGAGCAGAACAGTAGAAGACGAGTGCGAGCGTCTCGGGAAGTCATAGGGGCAGCGCATTTCAGATAACCGCCCCTCCACCCCCTCTAAAGGATGGAGTCGAATATTCCTATGAATCACTCATCGTAAATAAAGAAATTCTTGCAAACCCTTGAGTGCACAAACTAGTCACATTCTGCTAGGGAGGAGTGAACTCTACAACGATGAGAAGATGCATTCCTCGTAACACTAAATATTAGTACCATTTCCAACCCTAAGGCGTCTTCCATTCCTCTTACTTTCGTCTTATGTTGGGTTTGGGATTGTTTATTTGCCAATCTTTACAACAAAAAAATTAAAATGTTTACTTTAATATCACATTTAAAGCATTTCGCGAACCATTTGTTAACATGCACATGCTATAGTATGCAGGGATGAAATGGTTCCCGAAATATGCATTTTTGCCTAGAACAAAAAAATCGTTGTTTTAACTTATTTTGGTATTTTAGCATCATCTTTTGAATTGGTATTGGGCGAGTGACCCTTACATTACCCTTCAAAAAACGTTTATAGATTGGAAACAGAACCCTCTTCATATCTCCACTGAGATTCCAATCTTGGGAAAGTTATGCTGCCGAGGAGCCACCAAATTTCACTCCAATTGTAAAAATGCATTCTGGCCTTCCGGATTGATAGCATCCACTTTCCCTTCACATTTCTGATGGGGGGATGAACCCCCTCCCGGAATTCACGAGATTAGATAAATGTCATTTGTCTCTTCTCAGCCATCAGCATCCAACCATTCCCACCCTGGCCCGCTGCATCGTTTGTGTATAAACACATCTGAGGAGGCAGTCAACAGTCGACTTACGTCATAGCGTGAAAAGTGACTAACGTAGAGTGGCCGCACCACACCACTCACCTTCTCGAACCGCTTCCTGAACTCCGCCTTCTCCAGCTTCTCGCTCTCCAACTGGCTGATCCTGTCGTTCAGCTCCTGCACCGTTGCATTCTCGCGTTCGTTCTTGGTGGCCAGCGCCTCGAGCAGCTCCAGGGCGTTAATCACTTTCGGCATCAAACTGGTCACCGAGTCGGGGCCAAAGTGGTCAATGATTTTCTCGCATTCCTTGCCGATGTCGGACGCCAGGTCGTACACGTCCACCACGCAAATGTCGTCAACGGCGTCCAGGACCATTTCTCCCATAGCATTGATGTGGAAGCCTGGCATATGCAACTCACGGACACGAAACACTTCACCAAGCGCAATTCGACACAGTCCAGCCCCGGGGAAACGGCCACTTCACTGGGGCACTAATTGCCCGGTTCCTGTTCGTTTTTAATTGACCACTCGAGCACCGAAAGGCACAGCCTCACTCGCCACTTGCACGGGAGCAGCACCGACGAGATGAAAATCAATTAACCCAAGGAAAATTTAAAAATTTAAGGACCCGCGTCGTCAGTCAGGGAAACCTTCCTTTTGACAGCTGGAATCTGAGTGCGATTTCCGACAATTTCCGATTCCGAGTGAGCAGGCAAAGGTTATTTGGCTCTTTAATTGCCGGAGAAGAGAAGCGGATGGAAATTAGGGGTGCCTCTGGTGGGTGCATTTTCCCCGTGGTTTGAATCATGAATAGTTTCCATCAGCAGATGTCCACAAAGACATCATCCTACAATTCTCGCCAACAGATGGCAAAAATTTTCACCACAGTTTTAAATATTGGGCGAGAGAAAATAGGTGAAATTCGCGGAATAGACAATTATTTTACAAATAGAAAAAACGCCTTATTAAATATCTAGGGAGGAGAAAAGGTCGCCTATAAAAAGAACAGCTAAAATTTAATATACAGTACCAGCTCAAAATATTCTTACAATTTCTAATTTCCAAGCGTTTTTGCTGATGACCAAAATGGCCTTTCAGCACATTTCAAAAGAGTTTCACATCAGATTAATTGTGCATATGAATTTATTCGAAGATTTTATGGGTAGGGTAGGTATCAGTGAACGCTCCGAGGTGCCCAATTAGCGTTGAGGTGTGCCATTTTTATGCCACAAACTCCTTAGGCGGTGACTGTTATGAGAGCAAGGAAGCAGAGTCCAGTCGACTCAAATCTTCAGAGCCCCTAGCCTACCCACCTTGCAGCTAGAAATCTCTTTGAGGTCCCCAAAGAATGGTCTACTCAGTTTCCGTAGACTGACTCTAGCTAGAGCTGAGCAATCGCAGAGGAAGTGCCTGAGGGTTTTCCCCCTTTCTCCGCAGCTTCGACAATGCGAATGGGCCAGTGCCCCGTGCAGGCCGCCGTAATCTGGTACATATTTGCACGCGTCTGGCACAGGAGCTCTCGTGATCGGGTTTTGTCATAAGCGGCCCAAATCTTCCTTGACTTGGCACGGGTGATGAGTCTTCGCCATTTGAGGTCCGCGGCTGCTAAGTAGTGCGAGTAGATTCCGGCCCTGATGGTCGCCAGCCAAACACCGACTGTACCCACCAAAGGACTACCAAGAGAGGAACACCGCCTGGCAAATCCGTCAGTCCACTCATTCTCCTCTATATCCTTATGGGAGGGGTAACCTTGAGCGTGCCGCCAAGACTGTTCACCGCATTTTTGCACTGCCCCACCAGCCTGGAGGATGTCGCGTACAAGGCCTCAATGGCCGCTTGGTTGTCGGTCAAATGGTTATGTTACGCTTGGGGCTCGGATCATGCCCCAGCCATCGGCAGTACTTCCCCCTGGAATAAACTGGCGAAACCTGGGGGAACACACGACTTGGATACTCCATGTGTTTTCGAGAAAATCACCGCAACGACTCCACAGACCATCTTTGAACCGTCGGTGAAGAATATTGCGTCATAGCCTTGCAATACGCCACCGGTCTTCCACTCTGCCGTGGTTGGAAAGTCCACAGTAAGGTTTCTTGTGAAGTTCGACTAGCGTGCGGTGTAGTCCGTAGGGAATGCCCAGATTTCCATTAGGTACCTCACCTTGGATGTTACTATGGCTTTAGCGCTTCGCTGCCCAGCATCCTGACTCACGTAGTCTAACGACAATGCACGCTACAACGTATTTAATGAGGAGATCTAGGGGGAGGAGATGCACCTGCACACGCGGTTCTTTGAATCCTATTAAGCTTCGTTTTATCGTACTTTTTGTTCAAAACCCGCCACCATACAATTGAGCCATACCTCAGGATTGGACGCACCACAGCGGTAAACATCCAGAGAACCATCCTCAGCCGGAGACCCCATTTCTGCGCGAAGGTTCTCTTGCAGGTACAGAAGGCCTTCTTAACCCGCAGTTCTATGTTCAATCTCCAATTTAGTTTTGGATTCAGGATTACACTCAGGTACTTCACATTGGAGGAACCAATCTTTGTTCACTCAGTCGTAGTAGGTGGAATTCAGATACCCTTCACTTGATTCCGTTTTGGTTGACACTGACACTAATATCACCTAGTCGTCGGCATACGCCACCATCTTCACCCCGCTATTGTCCAATTTTCGCAAAATTGCGACCATCACTATTAACCAGGGCACCGGCGAGATGGCGTCACCCTGGAGCTTGCCTCGGTTCACAGCTCTGGTCAAGTGGTTGCCTCCCAGATCCAACTGATATTCCTGGTTCTAAGCATAGATATAATAAATGCGTAAGATACCCTTCCAATACCGTACTGGTCAAGGCTTCCTTGATAGCGTTGGTACTAACACTGTCGAATGCTCTCTCTCTATCCAAAAGTCAGTTACGGTACACTGCTTGTACTGCAGAACATTATGCCATCTAGACCCGGAGATTTATATGCAGGGAAGTTGTTTCTAGTCCAACCGATCTTATCCACGGTAACTAATAATTTGATAGATTCGCACGCCTGGGACGACTGCATACCCTCCAAGCAAGACTCTAACTCACAGTCCTCCCTGCTGGTGAGAAAGTGCGTTTGAGCCAGCAGCTCCAAGGTTTGATCAGAAAATTTTGTCCAAAAGCCTTCCGACTTTTTAACAGAGGATGGGATCCTATGTTGCTTGGTCAGAATCTTACTGAGCCTTGCAAATTCTCTGGTGCTTTCAATATTCTTACAATAGGCCGAATAGCCAACTTGTACTTCTTCAGGCAGCCCTTGTATGGCTTACAATATTTATGCCTGTAGCAGATGTTGAAGAGACTGAACAGATCTTCATTCCACCACGGTTGCAGTATTTACTTCCTGTTCTTAGCACGGCACGAGAGGTATCGAATGCCTTTTCCCGAACCCCAACCTTAAACCCCAGTTCGTCTGTCGTGCAAATCTTGCCAATTTGCGAACCGAAAAGTTCGCTCTTGATTACTTAACCAAAATTCCTTCAGTCGATTCTCCTGGAGTCTCTGAAGGGTTTTGAGACCTCTCCGGCGAGTTCTACACTGAAAAGTATCCAACTATGATCTGAAAAGGATCTCTCGTCAGACACTCTCCAGTTCTCCACGTTAAGAATCCCATTGTCGGTTAGTAGGGTGAAATGTTGCAGTTCTAATCGCGAGCCATGTAAGCCGAGGAACCATACACATTCTCAGCCCCCCGCTGCTTCAGTTTGACCACCACTAGGTCGCTGGGACACAAAAAATCGGCAGATTCTTCCTCGCGAGGATACATGCCCTAGGTCTGCCCTCATCAACGTCCCCTGTACTGTGGAATAAATTATAATATTTGAATATTTGGTTTGGAGCCCTTTGATGGTTCGATCCCCCTCTAGGAGGAAGACAAGCAGATTAGCCCAGGCTCACTTCGAGTGTTGCAGATTTATTTGCGTTACCCTCATGATGATCTGCTTCCGCAGGGGAAGCATCATTTCCTCATTTGCTCCAACAGCTCGTTGGCGTCGTCGATTGCATGCAGTTCCAGGTTTTGCGGAGTGGAACACTTTCACCTCTACGTTCCTGACACCAAACCCCACTATAGTCTACTTTTTCCAGTGCCTCCAGGCACTTTCCGTTTATACGGAGCGGAGTCTGCGGTTCCTCCTGCTTGATAACTACCCAGTCGTCCATTGCAATCCTGGGGTTTGTCGACGCAGGGAGCTTGTCCTTATCCATGCGGATCTTCGGCAACCAGATGCGAACGATCAGTCTCCTGGGAATCTCGTCGTAGGGGTTGACTTTGAGCCATACACCCTTCCAGACATCGCTGATCTTAGTGTCGCTCGAACCGAGAAAGTCCCTGGAGAATTGGTCTTCGCAAGCTATGACATAGAACCCACAGACCACCTGAGAGGAATCGAAGCAGGGGATGGATCCCGTGTGCTCAATGACATTCTCCGACCGCTTGGCCTCAACGCTGGTCCACATCTCCGGCACTAGTGGAAATGTCATCCCCCAGCGCCACACTTAAGTGGCTCTTAGCCACGTCGGTGAAGAGTTCTGCAGTTCGTGGCCCGTCGGCTGGCCGTAGCTGCTTACTTTTCTCCTGAGGCTGCTTAGCGTCCGAGCTTTTGCCCACTCTGCTTCGCTTATGTTTTTGTTCGACCTCGTCTTGAGATCGACTGCGTTTCAGTGCCGTGGGCTTCGGCTTAGTCTGCCAGGCGTTTGCTGTTATATTCCTCAGCAATCGCCTGGTATTCAGCCAAGTCCTTTTTATTCCGCTCGTCGAATGTACCGGCCCCCATTTTCTTTACAATGTTGCTGAGAATACCAGACGTCAACGGTTTCGGGTTAGGAGTACTATGGCTGGTACTCGCTACACCCAGTTTGACGTTAGTGGATCCTGGGCCGAAAACCATTAGTTCGCCTACCGTCGGTAAATAGGTAGCGAGTTGTGGAAGACTACCAGGTGAGTGACATCAATACATCGCGTTTGAAATGGTTGACGCTATTTCTTGGCCTGCACTAATGCGGCGCGCTTCGTAGGCGTGGAATATCGCGAAAGTGAACACCGCGAGATTCGTCGAAGTCCTTCGGAACGCGGTGCATGGCAGCTGGTATTGTCGTAAATTTAGTTATGAACTTGAGACCGACAGCATCTGGAGCTTCCGTGCTCTGGGGGACACTTAGTCGTGGCAAGTGGGGGAGTGCTGTAAGCTCTGTCATGTGGTAAATAACCGGAAAAAATCAAATGGGCGGAAATTATTCCGTACGCACCCCCGCCGTAAATTTTCCACTTTTCACTCTGAAAGAGCTGGAACAGGCAATCCTTTTTATGAAAAATAAGGACGCGCCAGTACGCGATGGTATCTCGGTGACAAGACAGTTCGATTTAAAGCAAGGGAGATCCATAGAGATGCTACGGTAGAGGTTGCGGATACTGTTCATCAAGTTGTGGTACCAATCGTTGACCTCGGCGAGTCGAGTTCCTTGTAACACCTGTTGTCAGAAATATCCTTGACTCGAAAGTTAATTTCACGTACCCTTTTACCACTTGTGGATATTGAGTGAGCACCGTTCCTTACCTATGAGACGTTGAAGAATCAGTAGTTGATGAAGATCACGTCGGGGCTAGCACAAGAAGCCACCCTAGGACTGGGCCTCTGTAACGCATCAGACTATAGCCTGCTGAGACTCGAGACGCCTGATCCGCCAAGCAGATGATGTTTCGATACTTTTTTGTAAGACCCACTGTTGAAGAGGCCCAGGCAGGCTTGGCATATTGATGCGAGCGGTACGCGGATAGATGGATGCTTACGGTTTCACCCTTGCGCTGAAAAAATCGAAGCAGTCATTTTGACCAAAAAGAGAATTCTGACCCTGCGTCCCTTGTCGATTGGCGACTTGATTATAGAGTAAAAATCAACAGTTAAATGCCTTGGATCGACGCCCAAGTTGAAGATGAGCTTTTTCGAGCAAATCAAAGCACCAATAGACAAGGTCGTAGCTGGAGTTTTGGTCTTAACTCGGCTAATGTAATCGTTAGAGTTGTGTTGTGTTGTTATGAGTGCAATACAGTGCGTTCTAGTCTATTCCGCGGAGGTTTGGGCTGATGCCCTTGGCAAGGAGGTACATAGATTGGGAAGCTTGCCTGCTGCTGGTCGCGGGGGGTGAATGCCGTTGGTCGCCTTGCTAAGGAACCCAAAACCATCCACAGCAGGGGAGGTAGCAATACACATCAAATGAACGAAAATGCGGTTGGGAAAGCCAGTCAGGAGGCAGATAGACAGCGCGACTTATCGGAAACTTAAGTCCGTAGCAGATTCGAAAGCACGGTAAGATTGATAATTTCCTTACCAAGTTTCGAAGCGGACATGGAGGTTTTCCGTCTTACCTTATACTCACCGATCAGGGAATGCAGTTCGAGTCCTCCTTTTCTCGCAGTTGGGCAAACTCCTCAGTGTTAAACGCCACCGAATAACCGTATACCATCCGCAGTCCAATGGAATGCTTGAAAGATGGCGCAGAAAGCTAAAGGCAGCTACAATAGCTCAATACGATTCCTTTTGGTCGTCTTGCCACTCGTTCGACTTGGGCTCCGAGCAACAATCGCCAAAAATTTCCTTCAAGTTCCACGGAGCTGAAACCGCACCATCCACCAACTACGCGAAAAACGTGACCTACGTGCCTAAGAATCTAGACACCTGCTAGTTCAGAGACGAGACTTCCTATCCATTCTTGTCCATGTAGTTCTCCGAGAAACGGGGTGGAAAAAAGCGGCGCAAATATCGTCGGAAGACACTAATATGTTGCCCAGGTGAAACCGCGTGAACGGACAGCCCCGGAAGGGATGGTCCATGTAACGACTGGACTGCATGGCGAGGACTCATTCGGAGAGACCAAATGAAGTTTTGGTCACCCTCTTCAGAATGCTCTATTCCACGATGAGATCTGGTAGAAGCCCTTCTGGGTGTTACACAAAAAATATCTTGCTGCTTTTTTTCTGTGGCAAATCTTCGATGATAAGCAGCGAACAATGGTGCGGAGTCGCCTGTAGTCGCCAATGAAGTGCCGCCCACCTGTTAGACGAGGTGAAGTGGACTCACTGGCGGGACAATATTCAAACAATTCCCTGTTCTTGTACGTCATGAAATTGTTTCTTGGCAGCTTGAAGGGAGATCCAAGCAGCCTCCGTGGGAGCTCGAAAACTGGTGAACCCGTTGTCTTAATTTCACATGCACGGGTGGGTCTGAAAGCGAGTGTGGGCAGCAGGCATCCTTAAAATCTTCTAGGAGGGTCCCGTAATGATGTCAACTGGTCTCGAAGATGTGACAACTTACGAAATGATAGAAAAACTGTGGGCAGAAGTAGCTTGCATGTTGTCGTACGAGGTAAACCCTGTCAATGAATCCCGCAATTTCTTACCTCAGATGTCGATAGTTCCTGTTGGGTCTTAATCTTAAGACGTCGTCATGTGTGTACCGAACATAGAGATCGGCACTACTTTAGCTGTGGCTGCTACTGGAGTAGCTTCCTCTGAGCTATGTACTGTGTTAGGAAATATCAAAATAGCAACGCCAGAGTCGATCGGAAACTTGATTCGAACAAGGCGCCTTGCATTCCTACTCCTGCGAACAACCAGTGTAAGTTGGCTATTGGAGAGTTTTGGTCGACTGTGTCGCCTCGGTCTCGAGCATCCTTGCAGCTGTTGTTTAATTACGCAGTGGAATATCTGGGTTTTGATTGACTGCCTCGTCCACTTAAGGACGATTATGGAGAGAACGCTATTATTTAAATCACAGCGCGCCTAGCTCAAAAGTAAATCCACAGAAACAACGAGCTACCTTCCTGAATATAGATTGAGCATTCAGCAACGTTAGTACCTCTGCACGTACCAGAACTCTTCTGCGAAATCGGAAACG
Organism: Hermetia illucens; assembly: GCF_905115235.1. Taxonomy (NCBI): domain Eukaryota; kingdom Metazoa; phylum Arthropoda; class Insecta; order Diptera; family Stratiomyidae; genus Hermetia; species Hermetia illucens. The sequence continues at coordinate 12,364,372 of NC_051852.1, forward strand.
GGTTGATGGCTATGACATTAAAAAATGAAGAGGAACGGCTGGAGGAAATATACTGAACGAGCCTACAAGGAATGAGGGGATACGAAGCCCAAGAACTATTTAAACCTCACCAAGACGAACTTTCGGATTATAGTGGGAATACTCACTGGTCACTGCCGACTAAACTATCTCCGTTGCTCTGGTTAAATGTGGTGTACCAAATGTTATACATGTTGGACAAGGTTGGACTGAAGATGGTGGCTTATCCTGACGACCTTGTGATATTGGTATCAGAGATGTTTCCCTTGATTATGAGTGACATCATGGAAGGAGCTTTGGGAAAGGTGTGCCTGTGAGCCACAAGATGCGGACTCTGCATAAATCCAACCAAACCGGAACTGATGCTAGCTGAATGAAGAAAGATTGGTTCTTTTTTTCAATATAAAGTATAAAGTATACAAAACTAAATTGGAGATTGAACATAGAACCGCGGGTTAAGAAGGCCTGTATAACCTACTATACCTGCAAGAGAACCTTTGCAAATTAATGGTCTCTCCGGGCAAGGATGGTTCTCTGAATATGTGCCGCTCTGGTCCGTCCAATCCTAACGTACGGCTCTATTGTATGGTGGCAGGCTTTGAGCAAAAAGTACAATAGAACGAAGCTTAATACCATCCTAGATGAAGTACCTCGGGAAAGCTGGACATTCCCCACGAACTATGCCAGGCGCAAGCTGCACTTCACAAGAATCTTTGCTGTGGACTTTCCAACCAGAGCAGAGTGGAAGACGGACGGCGTGTAGCAAGGCGCTGGATAGTCTGGGCAGCACGCTTAAGGTCACCATTTAGATTCCTGGTCATGGAACATTGAGGGGAATGAGCGAGCTGAAGGATTGGCCAAGCGGGATTTTGCTCTTGGCAGTACTTTCGCGGGTAAAGTAGGTAAAGTAGGTGTCTCGCGACCGTTAAGGGCGGAATCAACTCGCATTACTTAGCAGCCGCGGGACTTAGATGGCGAAGGGTTACCACCTGCGCCAAGTCAAAGAGGATTTGGCCCGCTTATAACAAAACCTGATCGCGAGAGCTCCCGCACCAGACGCGTGCAAATACACACAAGATTACAGCGAGCTACACGAGGCACTGGCCCATAGGAGATCATACCGCTAGGCTCGGTACACGCTACAATTTGCATTGCCAAAACTGCGGAGAAGAGGGGATAACCCGCAGGCACTTCCTCTGCGACTGCCCAGCTTTAGCTATTTTCAAGTTACGGGCACTGAGTAAACCATTCTTTGGGAGCTCAGAGAGACTTCTAGCTACACAGTGGGAGAGCTACTTTCCTTCGTGAATGTTAGGGGCTGGATCTGAAGATCTGAGCTGGCTAGACTCTGCCTCCCTGCTCTCATAATAGCACTGACGGTCTTAGGAGTCTGTGCAATCAAAACGGCGCAGCACAGCGCTAATTGGGCCCCTCGGAGTAGCCTGCTGCCGACCTACTTACCCTATCTGCTGGGATTGGCACAGTGGTACTGATTTATACCGAGGCTTAGTATTCATAGAAATGCGGGCCCAGGTTGAAAATGATGAGAAAAAATCGGGCCCAAAGTGAAAATTACATGGTAAAAATTATTCATTTTTTCATTGAAATTTGTATCACGGGCTCCTGATAAAAGTTCAGGCCCTCTTTCCACCCTCTCTCATCAGGCCTGTTTATACCAATAGATACGACGCTTACCTAAAGCCTCTGCCGCAATCAAGGGGTACGATCCCGAAGTTGTACATCATAACTCCACGCTTGAGCCCGCAACGAGCGATATGGATACAACAACCGCGAAACTCTCACCAAGGGCGTCAACCGCAAATAAAGGGCCGAGAACACATCTCCAGGAATTCTTCTGAGGCATATGCTCTCCGATCGCCATCTCAGTTCCCATGATACAAGATAGATTTTGGTGATGCTTCGTGGCAAGAGCCACATCAGATGAGCCTCTTTCAGACTCGGACCTGATCGGCTTATTAGGATTATTGCATTCGCCTACAGCATCCACGGCAAGCAAGTGAATGTAAATACAGCGTTTCCCGGTGCAATATTTAGAGGGTTTTCTTTGGACATTTGGAGTAGACAGGGTTGTTGCCAACTCTGCTTCCTTGCCACCTCTGAGCACTAGGCGGAAGTAGTAATCACTTTAATCAAGGGCAACAGGTATACTAACGGCTATGCTATGGGAATGGAATCCACTGTGCGCACAAGTCCTTAAGGACGACATACGTCAATGATGAAAAAATCAACACATGAAGCGAAAAGGAATTTAACAAGTTTAACGAATTGCAGGTTAGGTATTAACCGGATGACGGCTTCAGTTCTACTGGTCGATACGTGGGACATTGCCAAACATCTCGCGCCCCTGGTGGTGAGCGCGGCAACCACTAGAGGTAGAGTAAGAACTGCTTGGGAAACATTCTCCGATGACGGTTGCAGATCGGTTTCCGCTTCTGCGGACGCTGCCTTGGATCTCTTGGGAGACACGTTAACTCGGCGTCCGTTCACGTCGACTTCGTGAAGGATGTCCGGCAGTCATTGAAGGATTTCATGTGGTCCAGAATAGGGCGGCGACAAAGGCTTCAGCCCGGCATCCACGCACAGAAACACGTGAGTGCATGGTTCATGGTTTATCTCAGCAAGAGCGCACTTGAAAAAGTAATAACAACGGTTTTATTTAAACAAAAAGGAAGTTAACAAGTTTAACGAATTGTAGGTTAGGTGTTAACCAGATGGCTGCCAAACATCTCACGCTCCTGGTGGTGAGCGCGGTAACATCCGATCGGCACACCATCATCACAGAGTAGAAGCCAAACGGGTGTCCCCAGAAACTCGAGGCACAGAATTGTAGGAAGAATGTAGGCTATTCAGGAAGACCTGGAAAGAGCTGAAGAAAATTTCGGCGACCCGCGAATCATAGCGCATGAAGGTGCTTGATGAACTATGCTCCATCTAGTGGATATTTGCAACCATATATACCTACCTAATGCAGTAATCAATTTTTTATAGACAGCAGACTTTTTATCTGAAGATTTATTGCGGACACTCAAGAGAAATGTGCGGAAATTATGGTAAAATATACTTTATTTGTAAATATTTTAAGTACATACATATCATTAAAATAACAGTTTTTTTCTCGTAATATGAATACAAAACAAGTGTAAAATATAATATATATTCAGAAAAATATACAGACTGTAACAATAATACGTTTCTGAACAAAAAAAAACTTAATTTCAACAATTCGATGTCTTGTTTAATTTCATTATCGTATCTAAATTATATCCTTACATTATCATCCTCAACAATACGTTCCTATGACTGACTATTCCTTGCGTTCCCTTTGGCTCACCTGTGCCATTGTGATGTACTGTCTGACGAGCCTGGAAATCTCATGAGCCTGTTCCGTCTGCACGCGGATTACTCGTTGTTGCATCAAATTTCCAACTTTCATGTCCAGGAAAAGTGCACCATCTTCGGAACGAACCTGAGTAGATAAATTCAAAATTTTAATCCAACTTTCATTAAGATAAATTTTAGATGTACCTTTCTCGTTGAGATGACTTCCATAAATGGCCAATGCTGAAGAGTTTCATGTGTATTTGGATCCAAGAACAGGACCCCGCGTCTGTTCAATGCAAGTATGAGGTCTCGCCACATGGGATTCGACTCCTCAACATGCGGTCCATCCTCGGTCCAGATGCGCTTCACCGCGAAGAAGCTGCTTCCAAACAGTGGCCACGCTGATAGAACTCCCAAAAATTGTGCCTTTACCTGTCCGGGTGCTTGCCCTGCCACTGTCGGCCAGGCGGCTTGGACAAGGCCAACCCATTGAGCTGGTCGCAATTCTCGAATTCCTAAAGCTGGTTTGGGTAGTAAGAATTTGATTTCTTTCATTGTTGGTACGTGATTCAGATCTGCTGCTCTGTGCAGTAAAGCCGCTATTCTTGCCATGTCATGAACTACGTCAGGATTAGGTGCTCCGTTACTTGGAAGTTCCAGTAGTAGACCTTCTAGATAATCAGGTGCCACTTGATTGAAAAGGACCTCAATGTATAATGGTGTTGGGGCTGGATCGCGTTTCAAGGGGAAGTGCCATACCGATCTGCAGAAAATCAGGTAAAATGGTTGTCCTGACTTCAGCAGTTCCGTGGTGACATCCAAAATGTATTCGTCTGCAGCTAGTGGCATAGTGAATGCATCCCCTTGCACAATGCAGTACAAAGAGAACTCTTGCTGCTCAGCTTCTGACTCGATTCCTAGTAACGAGCACAATTCCGCTATGACATCAGCAACAACGGTTGAACATCTGGTATTAACAACTCGCTCAGCACCTCCTGGTAACCTATAGATTTGCCGTCTGGCAGATCGTCCCGCCGATACGGCTGTAACTTCTTCCACGCTTGGAACATTCTTGCGACCTCCACAACGGGCTGTTTTTCGGAGATTCGTTAAACATACTGCAGCCGTACCGTGACACGATCGACGACGATCGGAAGCTGCTGCTGTCAAATGTTCCATTAGGTATGGTCGAAGAGCATCGGAACATCCGAAATAAGCTGCCAGAATACTAAGAAGACGCCAGGCACGCTGAGCAGAATCTGGACATGGTGAACGATTAGCAGTTGTTTGTTTCATCAGTTGACAGTAGACTTCATCGCGAAGGGTCAAATATTTGTGACAATGCTGGAAGGGAGTGGGGACGTAATTTATGAAAATGATATGGAAAGACGTGACCAAAATTTTACCATTAGAACCGTGTAGACACATTTCACTTCAGTGAGTTCTGGATCTGGCGGAATGTCTCCACAGTATCTAAGGATACAGTCGAAGCATTCTAAAGCTAATGGTGCCAAGTCAGGTGGAAGTCGTAGAAGCGGTGCTCGAATAGGGGTTCCTTGCCATTTCACGTGATCTGCGTGTGGCCTTGAGGACGATGATCGTTTCTCTCCACGTCCTCCAGCAACAGCGCTTGAGCTGGCACGGAATTCATCCGGTGATTGACTGAAAAATAGAGAAAAATTATGTTTTGATCAATCTAAGATTTTCTAAAAAAGAAATTTTTGGAAAATTCTTGACGCATGCAGAATTTATGATTATCCTTGCAGAGATGGAAACATGGAAAGACATATAAATAGCAGCAAAAGTGTGCATAAATCAATTATTAAGTAGAATCTGGGAGAATATTGGGAAAAACAGTTTGGGGCAGAAAAATCAAAAAGAGCGATTTATTCTAGCTCTTGTACGGAGTTTAAGGAACAACAGACAACTTTGAGGGCAAGGACCAAGAATCAGAAAAGAATAACCCCATTTTTTGTTGAGAATGATGGTAGTTCTGAGTCCACACCCACTGGATGACGGACCGGACCACTTGGGTTGGGATGAGTTGCCTCTGCCCTGGACAAAACCGTCGGTCAACTTTTTTAAAAAAAACTTGGATGTTTAGCCGAAAAAAGAGGTGTGCATGGACTAAAAGAGAGGAAGTAAGTTGCTTCCCAAGTGGTCTGGTGTGTCATTAAGTGGATGTAGATTCAGGACTCCCATCATCCTCACAAAAAAAAAAAAAATTAACCACTTCGGCCTAGTTTAGGTTTGAACATACGACGGATTTCACTTCAATATAATTCGCACCCATGTCGTGTTTGGAACGATTACCACCTGTCACCGCTTTCAGTCACGCTGCTCCCAGGGCAGAGATTAAGTAGCCTCTGTCCTGGACGAAACCGTCAGTCAACTTTTTTAAATAACCTCATGTTATCGTCACGCTGCACCCAGGGCAGACGTGAGGCAGCGTCTGACGATTTACCTCTGTCCTGATATCTATTTGAAATCGGACCGGAATTTCGAAGAGCAATTGACTTCTAACAAACATCACTAAATACCCACATTTTTGAAGAAATTCCTGAGCAAGATAAGGTCTTTTTATCCATTTTTCGTCGTGTTGGTGCAGCGTGAATTTTGTCGCAGATTTCCTGGCCATCCGACACCAACTAGACAAACACTGCGGCGTTTGGCTACTCGCCTTAAAGAGACTGGGACAACTCAAGTTTTTTCCAAGGCTGGTCGGCCCTGGAGCTGTCGTTCTGCTGAGAATATCGCTGCTGTTACCCAAGATGTTGAAGAGGAGCTCGGAAGATCGATCAGACGACCTGCCACGCAATTGGGTATTAGCCGGCTGTCCCTACGCAGAATTTTGGTGAAGGATTTGAAGGTGTTCCCTTTGAAAGCGCAGATAGTGCATCAGCTGTTAACTGTTGATCGCCAACGCATCTAACCTATGGTGAAGCCTTCCTGAATCTCAACGAAAATGAAGAGGAAGAAAATTATCATGAGCGATGAGGCTCATTTCCATCTTAGCGGTTACGTGAATGAACAAAATTATCCTTTCTGGGGCACCAAAAATCCCGCCTATCATCCACAAAGAGCCATTACACTCGCTCAAGGTTAGTTGGTGGTGTGCTGTTTACGCTGGAGGAGTCATCGGGTCATTTCTCCTCAATTGGATGAATTGGGACTGAAGAACATGTAGTTCCAACAGGACAGTGCAACGGCGCACACTGCTCGAGCCACAACCGATATTCTGAAGCAAGTATTTCCGGGTCACTTGATCTCTCATTTTGGTGATTGGCAATGGTCGGCCAGATCACCCGATCTAACCGTTCCAGACTTCCTTTTATAGGCCTCAGACTCTTGAAGCCTGAAGTTCTGCCAAGAGTCACTTCATATATGTTCAGAATGCAACGTACGCGAGGATCCAGCGGAGTTTTTTTTCAGATTACTCAACGAATTCCAACAGAGCGGCCAGACAGTATAGTCTTCAGTGACGGAAGCGAAAGAATATTGGGGTGGACTTTGGGGGTTACCCGCCCAGCATGCTTAGTGGATTACAGGGGGTTGTCCGCCCAGCATGGTGAGTATGTTGAGTGGATCACGGCGAAGGCACCCGCTATGCCACTACGTCTAGCATGAATTTTGCGGATGTTTCCGAAGGGGAAGTTTGACGAGCCATAAACAGCTCGAATAACTGGAGGGGTTCTAGTGTGGATCGGGTGCAGAACTTCTGGTATAAGAAACTTACGAAAATACACAGTCGGACGGCATATTGCATAAATCAGGTCATTAGTCGGACGGAAGAATTTCCACCCTACCCTATTGCGGGAATTCCAAAAAAGGACACACAAGACCGATTACTTGCTTACCAACCCTCGACAAATTCATAACGTCTATAATTAGTGGATGGGTCAATGCGCACCTCGAGACCAACAACATTCTGTCCTAGGAACAAAAGGGCTGCTGAGTTGGGCCAAGGGGTTGCATAGAGCAGCTCATTATCGACTCGGTAGTTGTAGGACAAGCAACTAGAGGTCAAAAAAACATCTTTGGTTGCTATATGCTATATTATGTCCTGGATTTCGACAACGTGTCACATTCCTGGCTAATCGATGACCTACATCTGTAGCGCATTAATCCGAAACTAACAAAGATTTTGGTGACAGTCATGCAAGGGTGGCATACCATCTTATCAGTGCGTTCATTTGAGGGTGCTAATAACCCAGAGACTATCCAAATACGGAGAGGTATCTTCCAAGGGGATTCATTGAGTTCCCTTTAGTTCTGCATAGCACTGAACCCCCTTTCATCGCTACTGAATGATGCTAGAAGGTTTGGTTTTGTAATCAAATGTGGCCTACGTGTTAAGTGCGAGCTGACACACTTGATGTACTTAAATAACATCAAGTTGTATGCTGATAGTGATGACCATCTTGGAAGTCTGTTGTGAATAGTAGACATGTTCAGCGTGGTATTTGGATGAAATTTGGATTAGATAAGTGTCGAATCCAAGCTCTTCGCAAAGGTCATCATCACGAGTTGCATGCCGGACATAGCATTAGTGACCTCCACATTCAAGCCATGACCGAGGCATACTCCTAAAAATACCTAGGAGTTCCGTAAGGAACCCATACTTGAGTTAGTGATCTGAAGGATGCTATGCTGTCCCAATTCCTGCGATGTGAAAAGCTGGTGCATCTCTCGGGGAAGAATAAAATAAGCGTGAAGTTTGAATGTATTCGCTATCCTTCCACTGACTTATGTATTCGGAGTATTGCCGTGGACGAAGACCGATCTGAAAAACGTCCAGCGGCGGATACGAACAACTATGTTCAAATTCCGAATGCATCATCCAAAGTCTACCGTGGAACAGACGAACCTGCCACGTAACATCGGAGGTAGGGGTTTGGTTAGCATAGGAGCATTTCAGCACCGCCAAGTCGACTTGCTGTGCGTTTAATTTTCATGCAACGAACTGGCGAGTCCCTTGAATGCGGCTATTTGAAAAGCAGACTGCGTACTGACTCCGCCCAACTTGAAGGATTGATCTTTCAATCCTCTGATTGGGGTGAAGTTGGACAAGAGCGGATCAATGAATGGAAGTTGAGGGTAATGCACGGTAAACACGTGAATTCTGGTTGGCAGCCATTTGTTGATTTGCATTTGTCGAACATTGTGTGCTGGAAAGCTCTTTGCTGAGACGGGGGATTAACGTCTGCCATTAAGGATGGGCTAGTCACCACCCGAGCTTATAGAAAGCTCATAATAAATGAGCGGGTGGAGAACGATCAGTGCAGAATATATGGTTTGGCGTTAGAGACGTTTGACCATCTCATTTCTGGCTGCACTGTTACTATCAAAATCTTGTATACAAGCACGAGCTGATCACGGGAATATGTCCGGTTTACCGATATGAGCCGCAAGCATTACTTGATAGTAGATAGCATGCATTGGGACTGGCAAGATCTAACCGTTCGCCACATACCGCACAACAAGCCTGACGTGCTGTTAGTTGACAAGACGGGTCGCTCCACGTATATTATTGATGTTGGTATTCTCCATAATAGCAACAATGAACGGAAATACGTGGATAGGAAGGTGAACTACAAGCCACTGGCTTGGGAAATCAAAGAAATTTGGCGTCTCGAGCGAGTGGTTGTCAGCTTGGTAGGTATTGTATGTAAATCCCTCATGACTTCCCTTGATGTCCTGGGACTCTCACACAGTCTGGTTCAAACCACGTAGAAAAGTACACCATTCTGCATATCTGTTCGATGTTTTATTTTGACAGATCAAGGATTCTAAGGGAAGTCTTCAAGAATGTATCTGAACGGTTTTATAAGCAGAAATACCAATCTTAATACAGGTAAGACACCCCAGCCAATGTTCAACTGGAGTTCACTTCACACACTACTTCCCCTATAAACCAGATTAGTCAGAATTACATTAATTCGGTTAATAAAATATACATTTTTTGTCTTTTATATTTAAAGAAAAAAAACAAACAAATAAAAGATACTACGGATGACACTGCTTCATATTTGGAGCATGTAAAATATGTATCTTTAAAATGCTAATAAATCTGATCTACTTGTGAATTTACTGTGGAAATGAAACACAGATTTTAGATGACGAATAACGACCAAATAAAACTGAAAGACTCTGAAGATATTTGGAAAATAGGAAAGGTTGCCTACCATGACTTAAATTCAAACTGTGTAAAATGTGTATGTCTATCCAATAATTTTACTACTCAGATTACTTCTTATAAAATGTGGTGACCTAAGGTCATAAACTTGCATTTTTGATCACTTCATGGTAGGTATCTAGCCGCTGCGTCTACTAGGTTCCAAATTTATGGATGTTTATGGTAGTCACCAGTTAAAGTTCAAAAGGCATCCTCAATACCGAAACCTTGGGTATCATCTCATCGCGTGTAAATTGGCACCTTACATCACAAAAAGATATTTAAGGTATGTGTACCTTAACGTAACCTTACACGAGCCAGATAACGAGCCGTTTTACACTGCTAAAGTTGAATTACAAACCGTAAACACACACGAGATGAAAAATCGCGCGCCACATCTCATAAATGTAGAAATCTTTTTTTTTAAAAGTCTACATTAATTACCAACTTAAATTCGTAGAGGAAGCACTAGACCCCATCGTAATGTAATTTATAAAAGCCAAATGGGAAGCAGCAACATCAAGGAATGTTTCGCCGGTCTAATTACGAACTTCTCGAATAAATTATGGAGTTTGAGCAAGTCCAGTGAGTTTTTGTCGCTGCCCTCAGATACGCTTGAGTTTGGCCACACTTTCCACTATCTTACTTTCAACAGAGCTAAGTGCTCTGGAAAGCTGACTTAGCAAAATAAGCGCATAAATTCTCGAGTTGGAAGTACGCGCTGGTATGACGGACCCCAGCTTGATTGATTGGATAATACCATGATTGCGCAAGAAGTGTTTATTCGAAACAACCTGGAGACTACAGACCCTGGCCATCGCCCCATTGAACGTCGTCATATGTGTAAATTACAAATATTTGTTTGATTTTGAGGCTGACGCTCTTGTGACTCTGAAGGCCGCCTGTAAATGCAGAGTCATTATTTTGATTTGGTAATTTAAGCTTTTTTTTAAACAATATGGGTCAATTATATGAATTCACAATACATTTAAAGTGGAGCATAAACCCGATACTTTTTTTGAAAAATGATAAGTATCTTGTAGCATTGATCAGCATAAATCAACATTCAGATATGAAAATAGAGAAAAGAGGGAGCCATGAAGTGGATTGGTCTCTCCTGATATTACATTTTTTGGGAACACTTTCATCAATAATATTGATTCTCATGAAGTCAAACTCTCTTCACGAGAGCGAGAGCGAGGAATTCGCCGCTACAGCAGATTTGACAGAAAGGTTAGATGTATGCCAGACTATAACCCACCATTGGAACTGATTTCTTGGACTATTTCGAATTAGTTGTGAACCTTTGAGGAGAGGCACTCAAGCTCTCCTCCCTGTCCTCACTAACTGCAGAACCTTCTCAGAAATCTTACCAAGCAAGACAAATTTCGACACCTCCTAGAGGTATACCTTGGACATCAGATTTCCCAGGAAATCATTATCTGTGCACATAGGAATTATCTTTTATCACTTTTTGATCAAAGACGTCTTCACAGAATCCTCCCCAAAAAGATTTCCAGCGGCAAAAGCCTTCTTCCAGTTCATACTAGACAAGTGAATTTTCTGTTCTTCAAACAGTCTTTCGGTCAACCTCTTGCAGCTGCAGAATGGTGTCGCATCCATGCGTAGGCTACTGGTAACTTAACGCTGTCAGATACCATCCACCCTTGAATACATTTCAAAAATCATGGTAATTATGCATTTATAGTTGTCATGGCGCATAGCGTGCGAACCAAACCTACGCACTGGAGTTTCCAATAGTGGCAAAATGTTTCCGCCTACACAACTTTCCGAGAAGCTTGCACACTTCCTTTACCGTGCGGTTATCTTACGGTAGTGGGTTCTATTGCCTGGATTAACCCGCAATGGAGCCATTTCTCAATGTGTGACCTGTTCGTTACCACTTCCACCTTCTCATAAAGGCGAATTTCTGGCCCGCAAGCTGAAAAAGTTCTTCATTTGTTATCATCTCAAGGCAATATCTAGTTGGTCTTCGCTAAAGACAAAAACAACGCAACAATGACATATCAAATGTTCAACACCTTCGATGCTCTACTCGTTTATGGAGATAGGAAGAGCGGGTTCACCGGTTAGATTGAAAAGCATGAAGGACATCACCGGTAACAAGAAGAAATGATATCGGTGATAGAATGCATCCCTGGCATCCCTACCATTTTTCGCGCATCACATATATGTTTGTCGTTCCTCCAGATCGCCCCTCCTTCCTATACCAGCTGTTCATCCGCCGATAGGAGTACTTGGTAGCTCCATAGTTCTTCCAGTAACAGCTAACATATTTTCAGCGTGCTATCTTTCCACCGGAGTATGCAGTACACCAGACATCAGCCGCCTTCTTTCGGAGCTCTTCTCCTACGCACTCTGGTGGCCCTCCGGTGTAAGTCGCAGAACCGCCTAAGCATCTTTTTGTTACCAGACTTGCTTATTCCACTTCTTCTGATGAAATTCTTAATTAAATCAAAAGTAAAGCTGGTTTACCGCCGTCGCCTCTTCCGTGCGTGAAACTGACGGCTCTGATTGATGGCTCCTCCGATCGTTTAATTGCATCCTTCAAAGTTATGCCGCGTCCAAACCCCTTTCTGGTCGCAAGGAGTATGCAGTAAGCCTTATCAGCGGAATAAATTACGACAAATTTCCGTGTCGCCGCCTGCCTCGCCGCCCAGCATAAATAACTTGTCAAGCAGCTTAAGTCTTTATTATCAAAATGTGAGAAGCCCCCGTACCAAGCTGTCGCGTTTCAGTCGTTCTGCCCTGGCTTTCCAACACCAGCTTATCTGAATCACTGTGGTTGGATGATAGGATTTTAAGCTCCGAGCTCCTCGAGGGTTCTCTGTCTTTAGCTGCGACAGAGATCGCGTAGCTTCAGGTAAGTCAGCTGGTGGAGGTGCTTTGATTGCGGTCCCCCCCTATGAGCCGCATCCATCTTTTCTTCATCTTCTACCCCCTATGATTGTATCACCTTACGTGTTTCCCTTCCTAACGCCGGTCCTTTTATTAGATGTTGCGTATACTTTCCTTGCCTCAGTCCCTCCTATCTGTACGATGAATTCTTCGGCAGTCTTAGAAGTCCTTTCCCCTCTTTTCCCTTCATTGTTTGTGGTGACTTTAACCTCCCTTTGCTCTCCTGGCCTAACATCCCCGGCCCGCCGCTACTTCCAAATTGTCCCTTCCTTCTATAAATCCTTGAGCTCCTATCCATTATGGTTCACCACTGAAATTCACAAAAAAAATCGTCTGAAGCAAGCTGCGAGGAAAGGGTTTTATGCTTCGGAAGCCATGCAGACTTTGCCCATTTGAGCGCTCTGCGGACTTGTTGTTGATAGTTAAGTCTAGGAAGGGTTATCTGGACAGTATTCTGATCTCACATCCATAACGCCTGTAACGCCTCCCAGTGCCCTCCAACGTTCATCAAATTTTCCGGCTCCACTTTTACCCCCCTCAGGTATTCTGTGAGTTACTTCTCCTCGGTGCATAACCCCTCTCCCTCTTCTTCCTCTCTCCCTCTTCTGAGTACAGCTTCCTGCGAACCTCTTGCCACTTCCATTCTTACTCCCTCTTTGGTGGAGTACCTCATTGACAACCTTGATGTTAATGTCGGACCCGGCCCTGATAGTCTTTCCAACCTCTTCCTGATTAAAATTTCTAAGTTCATCTCCCTTTCTCTTTGCATTATTTTCAATAAGAGCCTCGAAGAGTGTCATTTTCCCAACCTGTGGAAAGAAGCCCTTATTTTTCCCATACACAAAGGCAGTGACCATACTCTTGATGAGAATTACCACCCTATTTTGTTCCTCTTATCCTGCTCCAAGATCATCGAGGGCTACGTCAATGACTGGATGACAACCCATTTCGGCCACCTTATAGCTAAGGAGCAACACGACTTCATAAAACGTTGATCCACTACTACCAATCTTCTGGACTTTACTAACTTTGTGGCCAAATGTCTCAACTCTCAGCAGGAAGTCCACGTCAGGCCCATATAGGGACCTGTGAATAGGGCGGGTTATTGAGGCTATTCAAGAATGTGCAAATAAATAGCAAAGTTCCACAGTTTACAGATATCACAAATTTTTCAAGATGACTTACTATCATAAATGACAATCTTCCAATAGACTAAATCTTATAAGGAACAGCTAGGTCCACAGTGAAATTGAACATTAAACCCAGCAGGGTTGACCACAAAGTCCTCCCCCTACAAAATTGAACTCGAAATATAAAAAGGAGGCTGGATGGGAAAAATCTCAGCCGTAGTTTAGTGAGAGGTGGGTTTAGTGGGTAAAACTACGGAGTGATTAAACCCTGGGGTTACCCCTTCTACCTCTATAAATAAAATATACCATTCGGTATAATAATACCCTAGATGAAGTACCTAAGGAAATCTGGGTATTCCCCGCGTACTGTGCCACACACAAGCTGAACTTCACGAGAAACTTTTGTTGTGGGCTTTCCAACCAAGGTGGAGTGGAAGATCGGCGGCGTGTTGCAAAGCTATAACACAGTATTCTTCACCGACCATTAAAGAAGGTCTGTGCCACTGTCACTGGCGACTGACAAGGGCATAATCTACTCGCACTACTTAGCAATCGCGGACCTTAGATGGCGAAGGCTCACCACCTGTGCCAAATCAAGCAGGATTTGATCCGCTTATAATAAAACCCGATCACGAGAGTTCCTGTGCCAGTCGCGTGCAATTGCATACAAAATTACGCGGTTTGCACGAGGCACCCTATAGGAGCCCATGCCATCCGGTCCGGCATACCCTACCATTCGCATTGCCGAGGCTGCGGAGAAGAGGGGGAAACTCTCATGTACTTCCTTTGCAATTGCCTAGCTCTCGCTCGAGTGGGGACCTCAAAGAGATTTCTAGTTGCGTTTTCAAATGCTTTCGCGAGTTTGGATTTAGCACCAAGCTCGCCAAATACCGTTTGACCTGATGGAAGTAAAAATCAAAAAAAAAAAAATATCTCGGAATCCGGAAGGTTCCTAGGAATAATCAGCTTGAGCTTTCTCCATGGAGTAGCTAGAATTCAAATTGACGAGGATCTATTACAACTTCTACACAATTGAACCTCAATCAACCTGCGACCAATGGGACTAAATAACATTGTGTATTCTAATGCTTTCCTCGGAATTATCCGCCTCTGGATGCCAGCACCCATTAGGAAGTAAATCTACGACATAGTCCAAGGCCAAGGCCTCCCTCCCTAACGGACAAATCACCAACCAGTGTCAATTCGTTGTCCCGATTTTGTGCGGTTTTGCGCCAAGGTCCACCAATTCGATATCCCTAAAAGCTACCTAGCGTCTGCCTCGTCTTCTTTTTCCACCATGGATTTTGCCCTTATGGACTTTTCGGATGGGCTCATCCTCATCCATATGGATTAATTGACCCGCCCACCGTAAACTATTGAGGTCATGGTATCGCTCATAGATTTCGTCGTTATGTAGGCTACGGAATGCGCACTTATCTCCTGAGGAAATAGCTATCCCAGACTATGTTTCACGTCGACATCGTTGGTTAGTAGCTGATTTTGAAAGGATCTAACTATGTCCCAAAGATAATGGACTTGTTGGCCAGAGGCCGTATTATTACATACCGTGGTACAAATCATTAATAACATCATTCATGTGCCACAAGACACGCGAGTAGTTTGATGTTCTAGCCACTACCCCACGCAGCATACGAATTTCAAAGAATCAATAAGGACTTTCTTCGGATGAACCTTTTTATGGATCAGTCGTACTATTACGAGATAGATTCTTTATTCACCAGGACGCATTACCAGAAGCTCTTCATCGAGAAACAACGGGGAACTCTCCGTTCAACTTTAAGGGCTCATCAACGAGAAAGCTAGAGTTTTCTACCACAAATGTCTTCCGGTTTGCTCTAGCGGTTTCACCTGTATCGGCAGGATCGAGGAAACTCTACTTCTATATGACAGTCTTTACGAAAAGTGTATTCAAGCTGGAAGCAAATAGGAAAGAAGTCAAGTTGCGACACGCTGCCCATATTGGACATAACTCCATCAACAGCACGTCCAGTTCAACCCGTGACTCTCTGAACTTCGCGGCAACAAGGACCCTTGCAACAATGAACTGCGCTTCCTCGGATATTCACCTAGCCCTGAACCCTATCAAAATAAGGCTTGAAGCAATGTAGCTAACACAAAGCTAACTTTTCTGATCTTTGATAGTGTGGCCATCGGATACTGACTTTACAGCTCCACCAGTCCAATTCCTAAACTTATGTGCCTTCGCTGTCGGTTCGCCGAAATGAGCTCCAGCTCCCTCCAGGTCTCCCCATGAAGCCTAAACTGTACACGAAGTATTAATGCATCAGCAAGACCACAAAGAGAAAATTCGAGACCAAGGTGAATCTAATTTTATCAATGTCTCTAGTCCGCACCCCCGAGAAAACTCCAGGTTCAGAAGGAATCACCTTAGTTCTTCCTCTTCTTGTCAGGCCTAGAAATAGCCAACCTTAGGTTATTTCATCCAGTATTTAATCGGTCAAATTTTCCGCCGCTTTTGCTATTCAAAGTCAGGAAGGAATAGACGATTGCTCATAAATGGTATCTATCTATCTAGTCTGTAATGATAGTATCGAAAGTCCCACGCAAGATGTCTTCTAGAATGGGCCCTGTACCCTGTACAATACTGCATAGTTAAGGCCTCATTTGCAACCCTCAAAATACCATCGCAGCGAATTTTTACCAAAATTGTTAAGATAAAACCAATAAAAGATAAATACTTACTCATTTCTGAAATGATGCATAGCAAACTGCAATAAGGAATATTTCGTAACAGAAGGTGGAGTGCTCGGCAGCGATTCATCATCATTATCCATCATCTGGTTGGGCTCTGGCTGAAGCATGTGCGAACTCTTGCGATGCTGCGAATGGCTCATCTGTTTTCTCTCCAGATGCGCATCCACCTGATCTGGACTGTTGGTATGACTATTTTGATTCGATCCATTGTGACTATGATGATGGGAATGCTGTTGATGATGATGGTGATGATTGCTAACTATATGTTCCGTCCTTTGGGTGATGTGCTTCTCTGCAATCACCGGGGATGATGGGAGCTGAGCACCAACACCTACTACAGCACCGTCACGTGATGTCTCCAACCGCTCAATTGGTACATTGAGTGTTTGAGCTGCAGCTCGTGCTCCAGATGAAATTGTCGACGTCTTGGATTGAATCTGTTGGGTTGATAGGTGTAAAACGATTAGTTGATGTGAATTAAGTTAATATCAATAAGTTTACGTAACGAGAAGTAATTGCAATCAACCAGTTAAATGCTTTTCATATACAGATACAGGAAGAACAGAAAAGTGAAAGTTTCAGTTTTTGCTTCCTTGTTCAGAGTAAATTAGATAAATATGGAACAGGAACTTAAAACAATCGGAATTGGAATTATGAGTAGTTTAGTGCATTTGGTTATATCAAGCAATCATGTTGCGACTGATTTTCCTGTTTTACCCGACCAGGCGAAGATTCATTCATATGATCCTCTAATTGCCTTCTTCGGATTTCCCTGAAGTAAAATTATGAGCTAAATGAATTATAGCCATACCCGCTGCAACTTCCGGCTATCGAACTGTGACCAGATTAATTTCTGAACGGTGGACTTTTCTTGCTCTATAATACTATCAAATGACCATTGAGAAAGGTCTTACTCTTATTGTTGTCTTTCCTCCTTTTTAGTCCTTATCCCTGGCATTAGCGGTCGATTTAGGTGTTCAGTCTTATCTTTGCTGGCGACTTATCGTCACTGTCAGTTGCATGACCACGCCATCAAGAAATTATCTCTCGAAATTTCTCCATGAAACCAATTATATTAATTGTCAATGTCCTCATTTCGAGCATCATTACAGCGTGTTATGCCAAAATTCTCGCCTGACGCGAGGTGACATTCATTGTCTTTGATGGCCGACCACGACTCGAAACCATTAAGAGTGACTGTGGTGAATGTTAAACTCTGGGGATGTGGAGCATCACTTGTTCTAGGTTGCGCTGATAGATAAAGTAATTTTAAGCACACCTTTGTCTCTAATACTGATCGTTCTGGTTTCATTTGGTCGGTGATTGTAATGAAAATATATCACCCTTACACGAGTATATGATGAGGCAGGTAATCCCACTCCTTGTGAATGACTTCTAAGAAAGAAGTAGAGGATCCCAATATGAATCACGCTAACTAGCGGCAAACTAAAAACATCTTTTTTCGATTCTATATGAGTATTTGTACACGACATGCTAATGTCAAGGCAACAGACAAAACTTTAGCCTTGAATAATCCTCGCAGATATTGCAGCCTGTCGAGGTACGAAGATGAAAGAAAGGAAGGGAAAGAGGAGGATTCCTTCCGGTCCCGAAGGTCTCTCTCTCCTAAAGATACGGTTCTTATTGTACCTCAAAATTCTCTGCGACAGGGACATATATTTCAACTGGCTGCATTCAGTACACAAGCCCTACCTAACCAACTAAGTAGCATCCTGGACTTTGCTACGTCATCCATCCAGCTAGAGCAGTATGCACCCAACTATCCATAACAAGCGAAATTAGTACAGGGAACAGAATGCGACACTGTCGAACTCCCCTTTTGACTTCAAACTCCTCCTAGATTTCACCCCGATGCAACACGTGACATCTGCATCATCATACGGCGCCCTCATAATTATAGTTCATACTTCCCCTCGGAATATAACTCCTAAAGAAAGAACTTCACATGCATTCTCTGCTAATGGAATCGAGAGCTTTCTTGATACCGTTGCGGAGCAGGTAGAGTGAGGATCTCAGCTCAACCAGAGAATCTAGAGCGAAAACTGCCATGTTTTCTGCCAGCACATGTTCTTTTATATACTCTAGTGTAATTTAGCTAAAGCAAATACCCTATTAGTGACAGATGCCCTACCTTGCGATTTTAACGATCATTTCCGTGTTTCATCTGAGATTCAGGTCTTCCGAATAAATGAAAGTAATTCTATAGAAATTCCAACACTACAAAAAACATTTCTGCGGAGAGATTGTATGCCGACGATTTTGTTTGCTTTGACTGCATTAATTTGTGTTGATGATCTGTTATACCTATATAGCTATAAATATATAGTCCATATCTGCATCTTATGGTAGCCAATCCCAACACTTTGCGCGCCTTTGAAACCGTTTCATGCATCAACTTTCAACTCCCCGATATAGCTATACGCCCTACCTCACCATTAGTCCCTGACATCCAAAAAGCTAGAAACATATAGAGCCCTAAAATCTAAATTTCAACCTTAGAGGGGAATTCTTTCTAACAGCCAGGACTTAAAGATAACATTGGCCTGACAGTTCGTCAGGCAATTCAGCAAATTACGCTCCCTCAATTACCTCATTTTGACGTCCCTTCATAATAACATCCTGCAAAATATCAAATATAAGAAGAATCTTCGAGGGAGGCTATTTAGAAGCAGATATTCTCCGCAATCCTCATACCTCCTAGATAATATCCTGTCCCTAAACAGGTCAAATGGCGGGTTGGATTCTGACCCTCTACACCAACCACATCTACAACCGCCTTGCCAATATTGAACTCAATTCAGCCATATACAAGGAGCTTTGCAAAATTTGTCCTCGCCTTGGGAGAACTTCCCAACGTCATCTTATCCCAAAGCATCTTCCCCGCGCAAAGAAGCGAACACAATCGCAGACCACTTCCTCCAAGCACGAAGATGTATCCTTCATCTCCAAGACCAACGTTTTAAAAACGAGGTCAACGAGTCCATCTCCAGCCTCCTCTCACAACCATTCTTCATACCGTGACAAGCTCGCAGGAGCTCCCTGACCCCGAAGAACTTCGTAAAAGTATCTCACCCATCCATTTCTTCAGTCCAAAGACAGTAGCAACTTCCATAGTCGCCTACAAAAATTAGTATGACTCTACCGAATGCCTTCCATCATCCTCAAGAAGTGCGCCTCAAGCATTTTTATCATCCTACCGGCAAACATCAACCACAGTCTCTATAACACTCACTTACCCGTTGGAAGAGTGCTCGTATTGTGCCAATCCTCAAGAAGAACCAAAACCCTCTGAATCCCGATAGTTGCTAGCGTCCCACAAGGATGTGTTTTTTCTGACACCCTCTTCTCTTTGTTCACTGCGAACTCCCTAAATTGCCATCACATCCAAACCCATCCGAATCGTACAATGGGTGCACGACCTGATCCTCTATACTTCCACCACGCGCATTCCGATCGACAAAGCTGGCCTGAACTCTTTTTTAAGATGAGCTCTTCAACTTTTCCAAATGGAAATTATCCTTAGATCCGAAGAAATGCGAAACAATCCTATTCCATGGAAATACCCAATTAATGCAGAAAATATGTCCCTCCAAATTCACTGCACTCCCATCCCAATCGACAAAGAAGTCAACTGTGTTATCTTGAGGTATACATGAACTGTTGTCTGTCCCACGTACCCCACATCATCGCACAAAGCCTAACCTACGCCAACGTCCAGTGCGAAAAACCTTCCCACATCCGCCATCCTATGCAGATCCTCCATCCACAACATCGCCCATCCTGTTTTATAACAATATCTGCGAGAGGAGGTTTCAGTGCCTGGTATGTCCTGATGATAAAATCAGAGCACCAACTAATCAAATCGGAATCTCGCGGTTGAGACCTCACTGGTAGCAGCAAGATAGGTATCGTAATGGCATGTGGATTCAGGTATGAATGAGTATCTGAATCAAATTAGGACGATACATGATTCCTGGTGAGCGCAACGCTGACCACAGTACCTCTTAGTGTACTATTATGGTCCTGAAATGAAGGGCCCCCGCGCATTTAAAGGCCAAATTTGATCATTACTCCTTCATTATTATATAAACTTTACCAAACAACTAATTTCTTCAAATAAAATGGTAACTGGTAGATCAATTGAGCGTTTGACCCACCCCAGCATATTTACTTAATCAACCAACTTGGATCAGTTCACTACCTCAGTGCTTTCTAACCGAATGAGGTCT
Organism: Hermetia illucens; assembly: GCF_905115235.1. Classification (NCBI taxonomy): domain Eukaryota; kingdom Metazoa; phylum Arthropoda; class Insecta; order Diptera; family Stratiomyidae; genus Hermetia; species Hermetia illucens. The sequence continues at coordinate 12,384,942 of NC_051852.1, forward strand.
GGAACCCAGAGTATCCAGACCTCATTGTGCGAGTCAAGCGTATTCAGCCTCTGAAGGCATTCCCATACCAGTTTGGAGTTCACCTGGTTGGACTTAAGTGCTTTCATCGCCGCTTGGCTGTCAGTCAGAATAGTAATGTCGGCCCCTTAACGATCGTTTGAAGGTTGAAGGAGACACATCTGTCACATCTAAATATGCTAGTATGCTTACCCATTGGTACAAGTACCCGTCAGTGTACCAGATAATCAGTTGCTGGTTTAAGATGTATGTCACAGCTATGCTCTCTCATTTTACCCTTTTATTTGAACGTGTTCTGCCCATATTACCACCCATAGGTAATCAGGGCATATGGGGCGCGGAGAAGGGGTAGAGCAGAGAGAGTTTGGAGAGGAGAATGTTGTGGTTCATGGAATCAGAAGATTTAGGAAAATAATTATATTGACGTGCACCTCCAGTCCTGAAGTAAGACAATTAGCAACGAAGTTGACAAAGTTGAGAAGGTTAGATGTAGTAGATCAATGCTTCATAGAGCTATGCTGCTCTTTTACAATGATATTACAGAAGTTAGTGGTCAACCAACCGTTGACGTATCTCTTGAGGAGTTTGAATAGGGCAGGAAACCCATTGGGCCTCATATTGGTGTCGAAATTATCAATAAGGAAAGCAATGAAGGTAGGACCAAGAACACTCTTCAGCTAGAAGAGGCGTAGCGGAGACAGGGGCGAGGAGGTAAATAAAGAAAAGAAGTGAAAACAAAGTAGGCGCCAAGATTGTAGTGAGGGGAGTAGCAGCAAAATCGATGGAAGTAAGGAAAGGTTAAGTGGGATTACGGGAGTAAAGAGTGTAGGGTTGAAATCTCCGCATGTTAGAGCGGCGAAGTTCTATCATTAATTTGGCGATGATAGATATCAGTTATATTTCTGGAAGACACTTCTTCCATAGCGGATCTTTCAGACGAATGTTCTTATGGATTTTTACAGTGCCCTCTCACCCAACTCCTTTGTTCCTGTTATGGCCACTGTCAAATGTAAGATGCTACGTCCAGTGCCCTAAACACTGTTATATACAGATGATATTTTCCTAGTATCTGAAAGCAAGCTAGCCTCGAGCAACTTGTTCAAAAAGGGAATGACCGCCTCATGCAACACGGTCTCAGAATGAAAGTGAAATGTACAGAATTTTCGATGAACGTCCACAATGAGACGAGCACTATCACTGTCAGTGACAACTTCCTGACGCCCTATGTAACTTTCTAATAACGCTGGCCCTTGATCTGGGTTAGTGCATCTGGAATTCCTTGCGAAGGATCCGCTGGCCGACTGGAGATGCGACAAGGGGAGCATCTAGCCGAAGTGTTCAGGTTCAGGTCTATCCCCACCTGTCCTCGATCCATTGTTAGTAGTCACTCGTGCTGTAGCCAGACAATCGGGCTCCTAAGAGTGCCGTGCCTGGGTGATGTATTCGGATTCCCTCCATCCCATCTCTTCAGTGCAACGTGACGGTTCTAGTTGCTCTAGTGGTACCTGGAATGGATCAGCTGTGGTCTGAATCTTCAGAAACACTGGAGGAAATGGTTTCCCAGTAGTCCATCAACTGTGATACCAGGTATCTCTCTTACTACTTGGAACTCATACAGTATTCCCATGTGTAGTTTATTCTTACTTCTGCACCCGTGTCGATGACCAATCCTCACCTCACTTCGTGCCCCTGGGTCTAGAGGGACCCGGACCGATGAAATTGTTTTACGCTATGCACGGGTGTACTTTCCTTTGCAACTTTTGTTGGTCGGATTTGGGGCTTTTAAGCCGACGGAGTTTCCTGATGTTGGGCTTCCCATTTTGCTTTAAATTCGTAATCTTTCATCAAATGTCCCTAAACGTACGCAGAAGTAACAACTCCTTTTTTCTGTCACAGGTTTAGTCACTGCTGGTTCAGGTATGCTGTCCTGTTGCGTTCTCTCTGTTCTGTTATTTTGTTATTTCTAGAGCTACTATCTTGCCTACGGCAAGTTTGAACTTAATGATTTTACTTTTTACATATGGTCCAATATAATGTGTTTTTCGCTTGAAGCGTTTGTCGTATGTAAGCGCTTTTTTGTGACAAAGCACATAGTATATTTTGTAGAGCCCTCTTTGACCATGTTTGTCCACCGCGGTTGGACTGATTTTTTTCCTGCCTGTACTTCTTCTACTTGGATATTGGGGATTGTTCCCTGGAAAATATATAACCCCCAGCGGATAAGCACAGGATGTCCATTGATTGATTCGCTCTCTACGCTGGCTTACTTCGGGATAGTACTACTGCTACTTACCAAAAGTGTCTGAAGCTTTTGCCGTGGATTTTCATATCATAACACTGTCAGGCAATAGTGAATTGTGTTACGCAATTGCTTCACCCTTCAGCATAACCTGGATGAAGTAGCTTTCCACAACTGCTGTTCTTTGTCATCGACGAATCAACGATTGTCTCAACTCTAAAAATTGACCGCAGTGTCATCCGGCCTGTCGCCTTATATGGTTCTGAGTGTTGGCCGACTATAAAAGACAATGAACAGCGCCTCGCGATAATGGAGACAAAGATACTCCGTTGGACCAGTAGCGTAACACGCCATGATTTCATCCGAAATGAGAATATTCGCGGTGGATATGGGGGTGCACCGATCGTGGAAGAATTGCGAAAGACGTTTTCTATGGTATGGTCACACAATTCCGTATTGTTCCGCAAGAATTGATTGTTACAATATATTTTTTCCATTTTGAAAGATTCATGCAATCCACAAAGTATCTACATTGCTCTAATAATAACCAATCGGAAATATCGTATTCACTATTTTGATGTGTTATGGAATTTCTTTGCTATGTTTTGTATTTATCTACGTAAGTTCTGCTATTGTATCTTCCTTGAATTGCACTGTCAGAAATCAATCAACAAATTTTTACTGTATCTGAAAAGTAATTCAATTTGTTGTTGAGAGGCAAAGTAAGCAATGAATATAATGCAAACAAAGGTGGGAAAATACGTATTGCATTAATGTTTTAATTGTATCGATCTGGGCGTTACTTTAATTGTAAACAACACTGGAATACCTTGATACGTCTTTAAGATAAATCATGTATACATCGTTATGTATTGCATGAATGTTCATAGGAGGTTGGGCAACTGCAACAGTGAATAGTCCAATTTACTTGTAATACGTGGGTATTGTTTGCTATTTGAGAAGAATAACAGTGTAAGAGATCTTTTCTAGTGAGTATCTTTTTTTGGTTTATATAGTATCTTCATTTTTCCAGCGTGCTTAGAGGGAACTTGTTTATGAACGGGATCATAAATACAAACAAGTATACCTTTCCATTAAAATGAGTAATAAAGATATGCTTACTGAATATGAATAACTTCATGAAAAGTTTCCGGACCATGCCTTAAATTACGCACTCAATAAATTATATCTCCCCCTTCCCCTAGGTTTTACGTTTTTCAATAAGATAGAGAAAAGTTGAAAAGAAACTAGTCATGAATGGTTCTACACACTTTTCTTCCAAACATTCCATTTCAAGCCAAGCAGTTAGACTTGAAACCATGGATGTAATGATAGAATACGCTTTAATGATTTCCTGTCTACTTTTTGGTAGTTAACACTAACCTCCTGGGGTATATTTTCTCTGGACTGAAGATAATTGTTTAATTGCGCTTCTTACAAAAAAAAAAGCGTTTTACTGAAAATTAATTCAGCAACGACCAGTTCTGTTGATGACAACGTCATTAAATCTTTCCATCTTTTAAGACAAAGAAGAGTCTTGAAAATTGAAAGTAGCCAACAATTGAAGTGGATTTAATCTACCAGAGTCATCTGAACTCATTACAGCCGTGCTAATGCAATTTATCCAGATGAGCACTTGGAGGAACGAAAAGTACCTGGACGTGAAGCTCTGGCCGACATCTAACACTTCTGTGAAAGTTTCGATTAGCGCAGATACATTCAGATATTACAATAATATACCTAGTGCACTTTCATCTCATTATGCGAACTCGCTGACCGTAGCATACGAATAAATCATAAGTGGTTTTTAATGATGATAATATGTTGGGCGTTGAATTCAAGCGACGTAATAATTCGCGCGAATTGAAAAGTTTTGACGCAGTAATGGACCTAGTCGGCAGCTAACAGAAGTATATCAAACCAGACATCACTAACCAGTCTTCACTTTGTGTAATCAATGAACACCCATCTCGCAAGAGCTGGTAATGGTCAATGATTACTCTTTTTCAGCTCCTACTCGAAATTACATTACGTATCTGTTGAAGTATCTCTTTGATATCGTGAATCCAACAGATGCACTATGCATGCATGAATGCTTAACGTAAATATTCGTAAACTCATAAAAAAGTGTTTGTTCAGGAAGCTCTTATTTTCGAGCACACCCCCAGTCCGCGGAAAATCTATCTATGAATAATTTTCGGTGAATAGCAGGAAAAAACAATCTTTTTACACTGATAATTTGAAACTTAATGCAATTTCGTGGAAAATTACGTGGAAAATAATTGCACGTTTTATACGTTCAAATCATAGATAATGGAGGATTGAATAACACCAAAGCATGTGGAAGGCATGCTCAGCTTGTCCATATAAAAATAACATTTTCTAACAAAGAAACGCAACATGGAAAAAGATGTTGAATACCATCAACGCAATAAAAACTTCTTGTTCACTCAATACATGTAAGATACACGCGTCCAAACAGATGACCGGGTCAAATAGATTTATCTTTAGTTTTTTATCAAAAATATATTTTTTTTTCCTCCCTGAATTTCTCTTGAATGTTGTTTTAATTGCAACCTTTGGCATTGAACTTTCGAGGATAGTTTTTTGTGGATTTAATCCTCTAGGGGCATTGGGGACGAAGATGAGTGCCTCACAAAGAAAGAGCCCACTGAGGTAGCAGTTTGTGAGAGAATGAAGGTATCCTCCAGGAACCTCTTTCTATCTACGTCCTCTGCCTTCTGAAAAAATGCGGCAGGACGCATTTGTTTTCTTAGATATTAGCCACACAACGGTGAATGGAAATTGGCGAACGAGAGTAATCCCCCCAAGACTACTGGAGTATCTAGTAGGAACCGATTTGCAGATCCTTAATTTGGGTAATGAACCCACTTTCTTCAACGTGGTCAGGCGAGAGATCATGGACATCACGATGGCATCTCCTGACATCGCGGCTCTGATCGGAGAGTGGGGAGTATCAAACGATATCACACTCTTGGATAACAGACGCATTGATTTCGTGATGGGCATGGATCCACCTCCACCCACTTCATTTCGAAATCCGCGGAAGACAGATTGGGTGATGTATAAAATAGAATTGAGCGCCCGAGTCACGATCCCTGGGTAGCGCATCAAATCCATTGCTGGAATTGAGAAGACAATCCAGAAGATCACAACTAGCATGAGAGAAGCTGTCGAAGAAAGCTGTCCACTCAAGATGCCAAAAAAGGGTAAAACACCATGGTGGAACTCGGATTTGGCAAAACAGAGGAGAACGACAAAGATGCTCCCCAATCGTGCCCTGAAGTCAGGCGCTAACTGGAATCGCTATAAAGAGGCCCAGAAAGCTCTAAACAAGAGCATAAGGTCGGCTAAGCAATTATCATGGAGAAGCTTTTGCGAAGAGACTAACTCTCTTGAGGCAACCTCAAAGCTGAAGCAAATTCTGGTCAAAGAACGCAACCAGAAACTGGGTTATTTGCGTTTACAGAACGGGAGGTACACAGAAAGCGATGAAGAAACGGCAAACCATTTGCTTGAGGTGCACTTCCCAGGCAGCATCCAAAATCTAATCTCCGGGTCAACAGGTGGAATTTGGCATGCAAAGTAGTATCAAAGCAAAGAGTAAAATGGGCATTTAACTCGTGTCATAGATACAAGTCTGCAGATCCGGAGGGCATCATTCCTGCGTTAGTAATAGAGGGAATGGATGCCCAGGGTCTACATATTCAGAATATATATATATTCCACATGCCTAGCATACGCTTATATTCCAATTAAGTGGCGTCATGTGAAGGTGTTATTCATTCCCAAACCAGGGAAACCCGCCTATACAGACTTCCGACCGATCAGTCTAACGTCCTTTCTGCTAGAAGGACTAGGAAGACTAGTAGATCGATTCATAAGAGATACACACATTCCTAAGTGGCCACTTCACCATAGGCAACACGACTACCAGAAGAGCAAATCCACGGAGACAGCACTCCATGATATCACGGCAAAAATTGAAAAGGCGATGTCCGAAAAACAAAACGCCTTAAGCGCATTTATTGACGTTGAAGGGGATTTATTAACTATGCCTCATTAGCAACGATTTGTAACGCGGCAAAACAGCAAGGAATAGATTTGTTCTTAATCAGTTGGATCCTTCACATGCCAAAGTGGTTTGTTGGACAGAAGTCTATTGAGGCAGGATGTCTTAGGAATTACCCACAGGGAGGAGTTCTCTCTCCTCTGTTATGGCTCCCGGTAATGGAGACCGTGCTATGGCTTCCGAAGGACACAAAGATCTTGCACAAACGTTTGCGAATGACCTAGCCGTAATAATCATCGGCACAGGATCAATATCAGAAATCCTGCACATTGTTCTGGTGCTGTATGAATGCGAAAGGTAAGACCTGGGGACTTTCTGGATGTATACATCCATAATAAAACCTATTTTGATATATCCATGCATCGTCTGGTGGCCAAGACTGAACTTTGGTAACAGCAGGAAGCTGCTAACGCAGATTCAGAGACTTGGTTGCCTAACTATTACTGAAGCAATGAGTACTACGCCGATTGTGGCACTTGAAGCTACCCTAAATTTACCCCGATTCACTTGGAGCTGAAAGCCCATTGGGGCGTGGAAAAGTGGCCAATCACACGGTCATGCGTCAATCTGGAAATTCCTTGAAAAACATTCGGGAGCCCTGATGCCGACCGATCATATGGTTTCCAAATTCGTCTTTGAAAAGACATACATTGTTGTAATCACCGAAAGAATATAATGGTCGACAAATGGCCATGAGTCTTTTCAGATTACAGACTTAATAATCTTCACCGATAGGTCAGTCATGAAGGGTGGATCGGGCACAAGGGTGTTCTCGGAGAATCCGATTATAGAACTGGCCCGACCTCTCGGAAAAATGATAATCATATTCCAAGCGGAGATATATGCCATTTCATTGGCAGAAGAAGAATGTCTACGACCAAAGTGGAGGGGACTCAATATTCGAATCTGTTTCGACAGTCGGGCGGCATTATCAGCACTAAATAGCAACGACATATCAAGCCACTTGGTGTGGAGTTGCCATCAGGTGCTGCTGACTGAACGAAACATTCCTGATGCGGGTGCCAGACACCCTAACATCCCTGGTAAAGAGGAGGCTGACAGACTGGCTCGCCGAGGGTGTGGATCCATAATGGTGGGGCCAGAACCAGCTCTTGGAATCCGACCATCTACTGTCAAGTCTACCCTGAAGGGTAAAATTGCAAGGTTTCACGCAGCCGAGTGGAGAAATTTATAATCTTTCAGGCAGCCGAAAATCCTTATGAAAGAGCCTAGGGCCACTAGAGCGGCATTTTTGTTGTCCCTTAAGAAATGGGACATGAAAACCCTAATGGGGTTTCTATCGGGACACTGCTCCTTAAACTACCATATGGAAAAGTTTGGTGTAGTGATTTCGGCTATGTGCAGCTAATGTGAGGAGGAGGAGGAGACGGTCCTGCACTTTTTATGCAGCTGCCCGGCATCCTCAGATCTCAGAAGAAGACATCTTGACAAGGTTTTCTTCAATGAAGAATCTGCACACTCTCTGCCTCTGGAGAATGTTCTCAGATTCGCTAAAGCCTGCCGACACAATAGACGGGAGCCACTGAATAGGCGATTTACGGGGATAGTACAATGGGCCTAATAAGGGCCTGAGTGCTCGGAGCTGTGGCTCCCCCCAGTAAACCAAACTAACTTATCTCTTGGAAAGGAGGTTCAAAATTCCAAGATCACCGAGCGCAAGCTCACAATAGAGTGTGAACGATTACGAGCCTCAAACGCCACTGAATGTGCAAGTGAACTCCTTCATGGAAGAAGGCGATTTTTCGAAATTTAGGAAGATAATAATGAAATTGGTTGAGTGCTGGAGGACGAAAAAAGACGTTCCAATCATCAAACGACAACATAAAAAGGCGATGAGAAGACCTAAGAAACTTTTCGAGAGAATAGCCTCTTGCAAACGATAGTCGGATTTAACTTTACCAACATGAAGAGCGAAAGGCTATGTATTTTGCGTTTGCGAGGCAAATTTATAAATATAAGCCTCATAAATGTTTACGCCCCTACAGAGTTGTTGGAAATACCCGCTTTGCGCGGAAACTGATTCACAAACATACGCGAGCCTCTCGAGACAAGACCACTTTCAACCAAATTGACCACGTGTTGATTGAACGACACCACCTCTCAGCCCTGATGTATGTCAGAACATATAAGGGGCCGATATAGATTCGGACCACTATCTCGTTTACATAGTGCTCCGGGCTCGAATTACAATGCTACCTACAATCCCCTCTGACAATCAGGTGACATAGGGTCAAAGGTCTTACTGTGCAAGACTATCATCTTGCTAGTCCTTATGTATTTCTCAGAGACCTGGGGTCTTAGCAAAAGAAATTGAACTCTTAGCCGCGTTCGAGAAAAGAATCCTGGCCCCTTATATGAGGGTGGACAATTCCTTTGTCTACATAATGACGATATCTAAGAGTGACGCCACGACCGTCTGGTTGTGGATAAAATTCGACATTAAATTCTCTCAAAGGTGTAGTGTCTAACTTAAGACATCCTGCGGAAACCCAAACAAACCGAACTCCAAATATAATGTAGGTAATGTAGCGTCTGCTTACAGAACTGTTATGAGAAATATATATTAAGGAATATAAGGAGCGATGGGATAGGTCAGGACACCAGAGGGTTTTTAGTGTTATCATATTCGTGGACCTCGGGGTAAAACCGGGGTATGTGGAATTCCTTAAAAAGGCTGGCCTACGCCAGATACTTATCGTTATAAAATTGATGACGGTGATGAGAAGGATCGATTATTATCATAAGAGCTTATTGAAGTGGATGAAGTGTTAGACCAAACTATGATACAAAAACGAAGTAAAAAGGATATTTACCGGAAAGAAAAGAACATACATACAAATTATTAATACATAAGGAGTTTTGGATGAGTTACAACTTATGCATAACCAGAAGAACATGCGAGAATACGATGATCAGGCCACGAAGAAGCTATAAAGGGGAAGTTCTTTGGAATCCGACTGGGCCCTCTTCCAGGATATATTAAAAGGGTTCTAAAGCCCTGAATGACTGTGAAGCGATTGTTGGGGTAATCACGGATTTTACAGAAATTATAGAAGCAACGGACTCACAAAAAAGATAGCAAAGTTGCCTTGGAATGATGTTATAGTTCTTGGTCATCAAGTGGGACAATAATCAGTAAAAAACAGAAAGAACAGAGAATAAAACAGAAAAAGAATGAGACGTTGAAATAACATCCTTATTTGACATAAAAGCCCTTTTCCCAAACAAACCGATGTTCCAGGAATGGCTGACCACCTATCAGAAAACAGCACAGTGAAAAGGGAGGGGAGAAATAAGGATGTACAAAAAACGGCCACACCATATACGGGAGAGTCATACTTCAGAGTTAGGAACGAATTGTATACACCAACCTCTGAAGTAGGTCCTTAATAAACTTGGAAGAAACACGAATCCCTGAATGCACTAAACAGACAATGAGGATAGGACATTCAGAAAATTTACAAATTCATCAGATTCAAGAAGAAAGAGATATGAAGATCCTGCGATACCTTCATCAAATTCACAATGAATTTGAAGTCACGGAGGAAGTAAAGTAAGGTAGGCCACAAAAGTGACAGAACTAAGTTTGTTAGTTGAACTCAAAAATGGATTCACGGATCGAAAAACCGCTTTAGACTTGCATTTGAAATCTGACGTGATAAAACTAAACACAAGCAGTATTAAAATGAATGCGGAAACCATATTACTCATGTCAGATGTAATTTATACTTTAAAAACTGGACAGCCCAATTTAACAATACAGCATTACTGTTTCCTATCCCTCAGGTCATGGAAATAACGTCTATTGTAGTCAATCAGTTGTTATAAACCCAAAACATGTAACCGATTTATAAGAGATAAAGATAAAGAAATTAATTTCTGAATAGATATCTGTGTTAATAGAAATGAAAAAATGTTAATATATTTATATTATGCCCATCAAATATATCAATCCGGTACTCAAGTATTCCATACAAATATGTATATGGAACTACCGTATTTAATATCTTAAAAGATGCATACTTCAGATACTTGATTAAAATTGATATAAAATCAAACATGTTAATTTTAGTAAGTTGGGACTAATTAACTCAAAAAAAGGAAGTGAAAACGTTGAGTTAAGTAACGTAATCGATAATTTTACATGAATTGGTACAATGAACATTTCTTTGGATAATTTCGCTTCTTAAATACTGATGAGTCACAATCAAGTTTTATTATTTAATCCAGCAGATGATATTGCTGCTTTTAGTGGGATATATAATTGGAAGTATGTTACCAACGTCTAGGCAGGAAAAAAAAAACAATTTATCTTTTATTTAATGACGACAACTGTGTTTTATAACAATATTAATTTATAAGTAAGTAAGAAAGTGAAATTAATCAGCGGAGGACTTTCTAGATATAATAACACTTAAGGAAATAAAATTGAGGAATTTTAATCGTTCAAATTAAGTAAAATTGAAAATACTGGATGTTGGATTTTATTAAAGAATCAGAATATTCGGGTGGTTGCAATATTTGGATATAAGTCGGAAAACCCAGTCAGATAAATGACTAATAAAATACAGTAAAAAGGAATTGAAAAGCCGATGGAAAGGAAAACTGATGAAAGTGATAATTTTAGCTAAAAGCACTGGGCACTGGCTAACATATGGTATCTCCTCCAAACTAAACAATTAGAGTAGATCAAAATAATTGCGATATATTTCCCTCCAAATATTCCCAACGTATTCCAAACCACATGTGGTAAGAAAAATCAACATTGTAGGCAAAAATCAGCTACCAACACTTTGAATTCACAAAAGAAACATCAAACTCATCGAAAAATTACCATCAATCACGCTAATTGCACTTGATGTAAAATTTAAGACTTTGATTGATGGTTGATCCAATAATGCTAACATACATTGCATTATTGCTGTTTTGAGCAAAAACTGATGAAATTATGGAAGAGAAAAATTGCAAACAGATTATCAGAAAAAAAAAATGTATTTACATAGATAGATAAATCAAAATATCTGTCATTGGCAAACAATCTCATTCAACAGAAATTTTAATATTTAAATTGTGGTTTTACCCTTGTTAGTTTTTATAATATTTAAAGGCAAATTTAAAATTTTTTTATCAGAAAATAATGAAGCTTGGAACATATTTGACCACGTCGGCAAATGACAGTAATGTAGAATGAAAGTAACATTTTTCCTGTCAAAAATTATTTTTCGATGTCATAGTTCACACTTGCGTTTGCCCGACAGGCAAGTTGCTCGTTTCGCCACAACACTCCATCCCCAGCTGAATCCAAAGGGTGGTTCCAGCGAGGAGCCAGGCGCACGGCTTCCTTAACTCGGCTGCCGCAAGTCAAAACCGATGCATCGCGAGCCTCTCGCCCTGGTCGCGTTGTCTTGCTGGACAAGGGGCTTTAGTTGAACTAAGGAGACTCGCTTAACCATGCCTCCGACGTTGTGGCCATAATGATGTTGGTCTCGCTTGAGGCCTTTGAAGGGGCCTTATAAGGTGGCTGCAACGGCTTCCGAGAAGCGCCCATCCTAATTAGGACATCCATACAGGATTCGAGATCCCTGTATACGTCAGCCACGGTTTTAGCGTGGTTGGTGGGTGGTTGTGGCTTCAGCTTTGGCATTGCGTCCTTCAGCAGACGCAACAGACTGATAGCGTTGAGTCCCAACCTGATGTCGAGAACAGGGTCGCTGAGGAGTCTCAGGCTCTCCTCTCCCCGTATACCAGCTATGCGGGACTTGCAGCAAATTCTTCGTGATTGGCAGTTCGAAGGCCAAGGTGGCAGGACCTGCAACCAAGAAGGGCTGTCTTGGGTCATTGTAGTAGCTTTCAGTGTCCTGTGTCTCATTGGACTACGGGTGGTAAACAGTTGTTCGGTGGCGTATAAAGTGGGGGAATTTGCCACCGCGTGAACCTATTGATGATTGTGAGGCAATACCTGAAACCGTGCGAGTCTCGCAAAGAACTAATGATGTCGAAGTGGATAATGTGGAAACGCTTGGTGGACCACGGGAACACTCCTAGCTCTTTCCTCACATGCTTTGTAGTTTTGCACTTCTGGCATACAGTGCACTGTCTGGTCCAAGAATTAATGTCCTTGTTCATGGACGACCAGAAATATTTTGCGGTGACAAACCGATTTGTCGTCCGAATGCCTGGGTGCACCAGATCGTGAACGGCGTGAAATAATTCCTTTCGGAAATCGGCCGGAATATATGGCCTTGATCCTTTGTCTGAGGTCTCGCAATATATGCTGGGTGTTGGGCAGAAGATAGGATACTCCCTAAATGCGTATTTGGAGTTAGAAATCAAGCTCTTAAGAACTGGGTCGTCCTTCTGAACCTCGGCGATTGCCGGAAAATTGATAGTGGGGGGGATCTTGTCATCTGCAGCACGTGACAAAGCGACTGCAACTAGTTCGTCCTTACCGGACATGTGCTGGATGTCCAAAGTGAACTGATTTATGAAGTTTAAATGGCGAAGTTGACGAGGGGATGCTCACAATCGTAAGTGCTGTAGTTCTGTTGAACTGGATTCAATTTTTTGGAAGAGAACCTCAACGGCTGCCAGATTTGGTTTACCTTTTGGTGAAGGGCAGCACCTTCTGCGATGCCCGAGGCATCAGCGAATACGGCTAGGGGCGCATCTAATTGAGGAAATGTCGGAAGTGTAGTGTCCGCTAGCTATCGTTTGGTTAGGTCAATTGCCTGGAGGGCCTCCGCGGACCACGCAATCACGCCTGAGTCTTGGGTCCAGGCAAGTAGGCGTTAAGGATCGCTTGATGTTGTCTGGCTTTGGGAAGAAATGACGATAAAAGTTTAACATGCCCAAAAATCTTCGGAGATCCTTGAATGTTTTAGATTGTGGGGAGTCTGCGATGGTGTAAACCTTTTCTGGATCCGGGTGGATTCTCTCAAGGGAGTATGGACTAAAAACTCCACTCACTGTTGAAGAAGTTTGCATTTTTCATCGTTAAGTACAAAAATGACTGAAACACTGACAGTCGAGCATTTGGCAAGTTTTCGTGAAGACTTGAGCGAGGTTATGGGATCTATAAGAGACCTATTCTGCAGATCCACAAGCAATACATAGTGGCCTAGAGAGTCTGAGGTTAATATGGAACTGCTGATGTCCGTTACAACAAAACACCATGAAAACGTTCGCCGAATTCCTAGACCTACGTCCACTTGCCTGTAGCCGTAAGTGTGTATGGTAAAGAAGTTTGCCGCCGGCAGTCTGAGTTGTTGTGGAATCAGTTTGTGATTACACGATACCGGGAGATCTGAGACGTCTGCGCCTGTGTCAGTCAGGTAATAGCGCTTGCTCAGGGAGATCATATATTGTTAAGCTTGGTGGAGCTGCGTTCTGGGTAGCCGCCGCCAGAAATGTGCGCGGGCTGGTACACTTCTTTACTTTGTCGGCAAAAATGCGGTGATACCAACAAATTGCAGGGCTCGTTGAGATCCCCGACGCGCGACTACCCAATCGCCCATTTCGATTGGTGGACCGCGAACGAGTTCGGGACCTACTATCTAAACGCAAAGCTCCTCCTGCTGCCACCAGCTTAGAGACGGTAGCCGTCAGGGTTGCCACCGTCGGTGAAAATTTTGCCCATTATCTTCCACGATACTTCACTGACCACGGAGCGTGCATGCACCTCGTGGATTTCGTCAACAGTGTTTGTTAACACCTGTAAAGATCAGGAGTTCGCACAGGCCAAAATCAGAAGGCTGCATTTGTAACCCTTATTTCTGGTTAAAACGTGGGGATGCAAATGATGCAGGGGGGGGGGGGATCCGGATCTTTGGGATTCTTAACACAGAGCATTGCATGAGTATAATGATCTGGGCCACATGCTACTAGTACTACCTTTACTGGGGAGGATATAGATGTGCATTATCTGCCTCAATACCCCGTTATCAACATGGAGCGCTCCACCCTAAAGAGGAGGGTCTACCAGTATTTAACGCCTCTGCAATAGCAACAACCGGGGTCAGTCTATCGTTGAGACTGTATACCAGACCGAAACGTAATGATAACTTCATTGGAGAAAACAAGTATTCGTGATCTCATTGGATATTGAAAAGATTTTCTGGATGAGTAGGATGTAATCTTGCCATCAACGTGTACTATACAGGCGATCGAAGAATATGCTAGTCCAGGAGTATGTGCTCACAACCGTTGTTTCGTTTGGAGAAGCTCCGGCTACATTCCTGTCCGTCAGAACGTTGTTGCAGCTTGCAAGAAGATGAGGAAGTGAAGTTTCCACTTGCAGCAAAGGAGTTAAGAACAGATTTTTGTGTCGACAATTTGCTAAGTAGTGTCGGACATGATGCTGAGAAATCCAAGGAAATGGTGTTGCATGAATTCATACAAGACTCAACGATTGACACCCTGGATTTTATATGATACCCTAAGAAGGACGATTTTCGTTCAAAACTATTGAAACAGAACCCTCCAAGGAAGCTGACAAAGAAATGCCTTCTATCAAGTATTGGTGGTATTCTTGGGCCTCTTCAATGGCTCGCACCGTTGACGCAGAAAATGTGGTAGTCAGGAATCGGTTGGGATGAAGTTTCCTTAGATGAGATTTTAACGCAATGGATACGCCTTGAGGAGGAACTACCGATTTTGGAATCTATCGGAATTCCCCGATGAATCTATTATTCTATGGATCATCATTGCGAGCTTCATGGATTTTCTGAGGCTTCCGAGGCAGCATACGCTGCGGTAATATACAGTGAGCTCATCGACTTCAGTGGTAAATCAACTATATCCCTACTCTGCGCCAAGACCCGGGAGAAGCCGCTGAAGGCAAAAGTAACTTTACCTAAAATAGAGCTGAATGGTGCTTTGCTGTTTGCCGAATTAATGCATCTGGGGAGGATGACGTTACTACTAGATGAGTCTACTGTGTATTACTGGTCCGACTCTGGAATCACGTTGGCGTGAATAAGTAAGGAGCTCTCACGACTAGAGTCCTACGTCACAAGCCGGGCTGCTAAGATTTGCAAGCTCAGTTAGCAATCCTGGGTTGGGGGCACTTGCATTCTTTCCTTGACCATGAAGGCTTGCTCAGGGTTGGAGACAGACTGCGGAATGCGGACATACCGATTCTCTTGCCGAGGGATCATTATGTCACCTACCTTATTATACGCGAAGCTCATCGCGATACTTTGCACGGTGGCATTTTCATTGTTTGAAGCTATTTGAGGATGCGGTATTGGATTCTCAACGATTAAAAGGTGATTCACAAAGAGCTGCACAGATGCCTTACATGTGTGAATTATTCGAATCAGTGGAGTCAGCAGTTGATGGGTGATTGGCCTGCAGTCCAAATCTGCAAAACGCCATTTAAAGCGTGTATTTGACGAAACGAAGATTGTACCCATTTTCGAAGAGTTTATTACAATCCCCTGCCAGATCGGGGCATGCTTAAACTCTAGGTCACTCGTTCCGCTTTCTAGCAATCCACTGCAGGTTGGACTCTATGTAGAGGAACAGGAAAAATCGAGGAGGTACTCAACGCCCCGGAAGTAAGTAGACAAAAAAGAAGGTTACTGGGCAAGGTTCTAATCACCCTTTTCGGCATAAAGACATCGATGAACTCTGGCACAACCAGCTCGTGGGACTTCAGATTTTGATACGGAAAAATGTCCTTTTGAACGCTCGGGTTGAGGCATATTATGCAGCGGTCTCTGATCGATTGGGAGAGTTTGGCGGGAAACTAAACTCTGCTATCGAAATAGTCAAGGAAATGAGTGGCTGGTTTCGGCGAGTTGACTCGGCAAGTTTAAGTGCATATTTAACGGCTGTAGATTATTACGACGAGCTGGACACTATGTACTCTAGAATTCTCTCCACGGTCTATGGCCACGGAGACCTCCTGGGTTTAGTAACAAAAAACGCGCTTCCTAAAGCTGTGGATGACGTCCGTAACAAAATTGGACCCTCGTTTGAATTACTACCAATGCCGCTAGAATGCATGCTGTTCCATAGAGAGGACGAGCAAATGAAGATTTTCAGCTTCCTCTGCAAAATTGAACCGTTCACGTTACGACAATTCCCCGAGTTGATGGGGAACGGCAGTATTTGGTTCTTCAGGTCAATGTTCACACGATCGCCGTCGACTACAACCACGAGGATGAGCTCGCGAGTTAATAGTGAACAACAGCTGGCTATATGTCGCGAACGCAGCCGCGACGGTCTCTCTAACATGTAACGGGCAACGCTACGAACTCGCATTAGAAGGTATCGGTATTCTACAGACGGACGGCAGCTGGAGCATCCAGACCAATGGTATACATTTGCGATACACGTTTGCGGAGGCAAGGAAGGTTGTTCCCCCTTCACGATGGCAATGCTACCAGGGAGCCTGAACAAAATACGGATATACAATTCACCCCCCAGCTCACCACCGATTTCAGAAACCGAACATCAAGTGTCCAACAAAACTTAAACTAATAATTCCTCTTTTATTACTCTCCTGGGCTCATACTTCAGGGCAATGCTCCTCTACTAACATTGAACACATTGTCTATGCGGTCGCCTAGGAACAATAAAAACATTCAGTAAAGGAAATAGTTTGAATTTTCCATTTTTGAGTTCTCTGGCTTAGACACATTTAGATGCAACTGAGCTAATCATTCCTAACTGGTTTCCAAATGAATAAATATTGGACATTTTGCCTGGGTTATCAGAGGTCATTAAAAAGAGTTTCTGGCTTAAATCTTTCATTTTGATAGCATGGCTATAGAAACAATTCTGTTAAGCTTAGCAGTGAAACCAAATGCAGGCTCGTACCGTGCTATATAATTTGGTGCGCCGACCATGATGTATTACCGGAAACAGAAATTAGAATATTCACAGAATACTAACCCCCGTAGATGCGTCCTTAGCCCAAAATGTGTAAGTATGATTTTTAAGGGGTTCATTCCGTGTGTTGGATCCGAGGAATCGATTTTTTTGCGTCAGTTGTATCTAGATATAGTGTAGACTATACGGCCAAAGTCATTTTTTGATATTCGGAGTCGTTCAGAAATTACAGTGTTAAACAAGTAAAATGCCACATGCCAGGTTTATGCCGATCGCAATAATAAAGCGCGTATTTATTGGTCCAAATGACGTTCGAATGACCTCGCTAAAATCATAAAAATTGAAGCCAAGAATTTACTTGTGTTTCTTCAAAAAACCTAGGGTTTATGAACTAGGTATAGTAGATTAATGGACAGTTAAGAACCAAATAAATTTTCGTTACTTTTCGTTTTTTCAATGTTTCTGCCTCCTAAAAGAGCATAGCCATAAAGAGCTGGTCATAGTTAGCAAAATGGAATAATCAACTTTTTATGTCTACGAATAATCTGGAAGGATCCGAACCTTTTTTTTCAACGCGATCACTTTTTCATCAACGACGTTGAATGCGATTTCTTGATCGGCCTTACGCAGAACGTTTCATCAAGGGAGATCAATTTGGACGTGATCACCTCTCTTTAAAGTTCTGTGTGTCTGTCAGTCTCTCTGTTACACCCATTTTTTCAGAAACGGTTACTCCTGTTGAAACGAAATTCGGTGCAAAATGAGTAGCCTGAATGCAAATTACATTACAAATTATGTACAAATGGAACAGTTCCATTTTTCAACTTGCTGTTTTTTTTCTGCTAGCGACAATGAACGGCCTGTCACCAAGAGAGGTTAACTAGGATTTAGCATAGTGGAGCATCTCTAGCTATACTTTATTTATCTCTTCCTCTAATTTGGGAGCTTCTTCGCTCCAACCAGATCAGGCTTATGACCAAGTAAAATGGCGCAACCGATCAAGGCAAGTCAATCGGCTTCTGAACTACGCACAGGTTTAAGAAAACGAATGAACAATAATCTGGAAGGATAATAAGTTTAAAATGATAAGAACAAGAGGATAGCAGAAATAATGTCACTTTTGACGGCTGCACATCTCGCTCTTTTCCCCTTTCTCTGGCGTCCCACAGAGTACTATTTTGGATCCTCTATTATTTTTATTAACGACCCCCCTCCCCTCCTTACTTGTCCCCGTTTGCTCTATGCCGACGAACTTAAGCTGTTTTCCGCTATATTGTCGCCTATCGACTATGTTTCCCTTCAATTCTAGTCATCTGGCTCGTTGGTGCTCTGCTAATGGTTTAGCGCTAAACGTTAAAAAGTGTTTAGCGCTAAACCATCATAAACGTCTATGTGCTACTCACCCACTTCCTTCTCGTACTCTATTAACGGAGATTCCTTATCATAACTAAATTCCACAAAAGGTCTCGAAGTTATTTTCGACAATAAGCTCTACTTCGACACCCATTTTCACGAAGTCACCAATTGAGCAGCAAAATTATCAGGCCTTATACTCCGAACCTCATTTGATTTTAATTCCATCCAACCCTCCTTAGCTCTCTTCAATTCTATCGAGTTTTGCTCCGTGATCTGGTCACCATCCCGTGACTGTGATTGTTTTGCACTTGAAAATGTGCAATGTAAATTCACCCGTTCCCTCTTCTTTAAGAAAAGCTTCCCCCGTGTAGACTACCTCTTCCGCCTCTTTTTACTGAACCTTCCCTTGCTACAATATCGTAGATCCTATCTGGATTTCAGGTCTGATGGACTGCTCTGGCTCTAACGACATCACCTGCTGTTCTGTGTCTTATTGCACACGTAATGGGGATATTTTCAATGTGTCTTTCGCAGAGCTGGAGGTCTACTTCCATTCCTTGATCCATAGGCTTTGCCTAAGTTATAATGCACAACAGCTTGGCCCTTTTATCTTCTTTTCTTTAAGTAGTTTTAAGCATTGGTTTGCTTATTGCTTTCTCCTCCTCCTGAGGACAATAAGCAACTGGAGTCTACTCTGGCTTAGGAACATTTAGATACAATTAACGTAATCATCCCTAGCCGGTTTCCAAATGAATAAATATTGGACTTTTTGCATGGATTATCAATGGTTATTAAAAAGAGCTTCTGGCTTAAATCTTTCATTTTCATAGTATGTCGATGGAAACAATTCTGTTCAACTTATGAAGTGTAACCAAATGCAGACTCGTACCGTGTTACATAATTTTGTGTGCGATATAACCATGATGTGTTACCGGAAATGATAATTAGAAATGCAGAATACTAACCCCGTTAGACGCGTCCTTAGCCCAAAGTCTATAAGTATGACTTTTCATCTGCTTATATTCTGGTGTCAGAATTGTTCATTATTATGATTTGAAAATAGCACAAATTGCGCATAATCACTCGGGAATGACAAATTAGAATAGATTCAAGGGCAGAATGTCACAAATTTTAATAAATTACACAAAGGTTGCTTTATGATTGTCAGGCTCACATTGAAAATAATTCAGAATCGTTCAATTACAAATCCTATTTCCACTTTTGTTGAACTAATGTAATCAGCTCATTACATCCCTTCTTCCCGCGCAATTCCATGTACATCACTACAAAACAAATTGTTACACAGAAACTTTCCGCTTGATATCTTCTACAACAGAATCTTTTTTTTTCGTACCATTCATTATGCAGAAACAATGACATTGAACAATGACAACCAACAATAGCTGTTGAGCTATGAAGTTTCATTCAATTCTGAAAATAATCGTCTCAAATTACTGTGCACCGTGCATAAAGGTCATGGTGAGTTGAGAATACCCAATGTCATCACTGACTTAATGACGAAGAGCCGGTTACAGAGGTTCCATTTGCCAACCATTTGTTTTGAATGAAAACGTACTGATCTCATTAGCAAGTACTAAAATGTGCACGGGCGGCTGATCTACATATGACCATATTATTAGGTTGATCAACTGGCTAAATAACAGCAATCTAGACATGTACACGATCTAACGATCCATACTTTCATTATCCGATTACTGTTCTATTGATAATTTGCATGAAACTGACCGTATCTGTATTTATATCCATCATCATATGTATCTATCTAAGATTAAGATTCGGTGTTCCAGATTTTCACTGCTTCTTCTGTATTTTTTTTTTCTTCCGTCTTATTGTTACTACATTTGATCGCGAGATATTACGCGGAACAATTACCGTAAGCGGGTAATAGGTTTTGGTGCCTTGTCGATGCCTCGACGAGCTTCAGGTCTCTAGAGGTTAATTTACTTGTTTTTGGTAAGATACTAGATCCAAAAGATTTTTCCATATAACTTGAGTAGGTTATTGGGATTGATTATAGCTGGCGGTTATGCTTATGATGTTTATATCACGCTCATGGTAATGTAATTATTAGAAATCTAACGTTGAAAGAGAAAAATGAAGAAGAGGAAAAACTATTTACGTGATTATGTTTTTGTACGGTATGAATAGTGTTCCAGAATGTTCATCTTTATTTTCAGTTAGATCTGCCGTATATGGATATGCGTCAAAATTTATTAAGAGCGATTTGTTTTCGGGAGCAATAGTTTTGTCTTTCGTCCAAATTTGATTATCTTCACAACAATTTGAAGAAGCAATTTTGACTTTTAATTGAGCTTAGTATTATTTATTATCTTGTGTAAAAATAGAAAATAAGGGGAGTGCTTTCTTCACACTAAGCTTTCTTCACACTAAGCTAAGGGTAGTTTCTGAGAATGGGTCCGTTAAAGAAATCATCACTTTCCATCTCACCCACTCCCTGTCTTTCTGAAAAATCTCAAAGCTAGGACCTATTTCGAAAAGTACTCATCAAGACCTTTCATTTAATACCCCACATGACTATATTCGGTGAAAAAAATTTTTGCACCCCGCTTTTACATGTATGGGGACCCCTTCCCCCTAAATCTCAACGTAGAAGAGAAGGATGTCACTCACTGCATGTCTGGACATTCACAGTTCCCACCTTCTCACCAAATATCGTATCAATCGGTATAGCTGTTTCTGAGAAAAGTGCTTGTGACCGACAGACAGACAAAAAAAGGCGATTTCGACACCCATCGGATTTGATCAAGAGGTACTCCAGCAGCAGCAAATAGATCCATTCAGGATAAGTTCATCAATTTTACGATCTCCTCCAATACCAAAGCCGGCAAAAGACAAAGTTCATGGGAGCTCAGCAACTGAAAAAGGTGAAGGAGTCAGTAAAAGAAGTAATCTGGCCAGGGCTCACCGAGAACAGAGCCTTGACCCAGAAGAACTACCTTTTATACAGCTTGGGACTAAAATAGTTGAGCTGTCCGAATTCATCAAGGACAAGCACAACGTCCACCAAGCCATTAAGAACATGGTAAGAGCCATCAGGGTGCTTTACAATAGGTCACAGGAAGAAATAAGAAATCCTAAGGAAAAGCCGGACATACCAGCCTCAACAGTATCACAGGCGACCCAAGTGACACCCAAGTGAAACCTTCGACACAGAGGGGAAGGCTTTGGGGAATCAACAGACATCAAAAAAGAAAAAAAGGGGTATTGACCAGTCCAACAAACGGAACTAAACGTTCAGAAGGGCCCAAAGTACCCAAAGTGGGAAAGTCGGCTAGTGAAGTGAAACTGAAAGAAAATAAAAACGATGGTTGGACTAAGGTCGTGAATAAAAAAAAGAGAAAAGAAACCAAAGGTGCGAATTCGTCCGGAGGTAATTGTAATCTCCAGCAGAAGACATCTAACGTATGCTGAGATACTGAAGAAGGTAAAATCTGACCACGACCTAAAAGACCTAGGCGCAAATGTCAGCAAAATCCGGAGGACCCGGAAAGGGGATCTCATGTTTGAGTTGAGAAAATCCAGCGTGGGAAAAACTGACGGCTTTCGTAACCAAGTTATAAACTCACTTGGGGAGAATGTCATGGTTCGTTCCCAAAAACATGAGATCTATATCCAGTGCAAGGATCTCGATAAGGTAACATCCAGAGAAGAGATCTGCACTGCCTTGAAGGAACAATTTAAGTTGAAGGAATTCAGCGAAGAATCTATCGTGAGCCTAAGAAAAGATTATCCCGTTACTCAAGCGGCTACAATGCGACT
This sequence comes from Hermetia illucens, assembly GCF_905115235.1. NCBI lineage: Eukaryota > Metazoa > Arthropoda > Insecta > Diptera > Stratiomyidae > Hermetia > Hermetia illucens. Next base: position 12,407,306 of record NC_051852.1, read on the forward strand.
GTCAGTGGAGTTAGCGCAGAAGTTGTTGGTCGTGGGGAGCGTTCGGATTGGATGGGTTGTTTGTCGACTAAGGAAACAGATCTCTTTAAGAAGGTGCTTCAAATGCCTAATATTTGGACACTTCGCGAAGGCGTGAACTAGCGGTGTCGATCGGTCCGAACGATGTCGAAGGTGTGGGGAAAAAAGATATATTGCCAAGGAGTGCAATAGAGACCCCAATTGCATTTTGCGCGAAGGAAAGGAGGGACGGGATAACCGGCATATTGCCGGAAGTGGTAAATGCCCGGAATTTAGGAAGGCGCTAACTTCAATGAAAAAATGAGGTCTATTCAAATGAACCTCAATCAAGATTTACTCGAGCAGACCATCTACGAATCCGAAGTGGAAATTGCCATCATTAGCGGACCCTATAGAAACTGTCACGGTGCCGTATGCGTTACAGATTCGACTGGTGAAGGGGCGATATCAGCATATGTACTGGGAGTCAGACATACAGTGGCTTTGTGTGGGCGAAATAGGAGTTTATGTGTACAGCTGTTACGCCCCACCAAGCCTGACTCTGCCCGAATTCGAGGAAATGCTTGACAGTCTTGTTCGCGACGCAAGGGGTCGTAATCCGTGGGTGGAGTACCAGAGAGACAAATGCAAGGGGCCGCAGTCTATTAGACGCTTTCGCACAGTTGGATATCATTCTGGCCAACGAAGGATATGTAAACACCTTTCAGAAAGGGGGGTCTGCCTCAATCGTAGACCTAACTTATGTCAGCCCTGCACTGGCACGTGGTATGTCCTGGTGGGTCAGCAATGACTACACCCACAGCGATCGCCAGGCAATCTTCTTTGGGCTACGGGTGGTGTCACCGGGCGGAAGACCATCATGCCTGAAACCAAGAAAGATGTCCGACTGGTTTGCTAAAGCTCTGGATGAGCAGATCTTCATAGATGTGTGGTAAGACCAACCTAATAAAGCAGGTGCCTCTGCGGAAAGAGCTGCCCATGTGGCCCAATGCATCGCCAAAGCATGTGACGCGTCCATGCCTAGGAGGTGCTCATTCCCCAGTAGAAGACTAAACTATTGGTGGAATATTGAACTGGCCAGCCATCGATCAGCCTGTCACCGAGGCAGAAGAGCGGCTCAGAGAGCGGGCGGGAGGTGGGGAGGGGGCGCCTATAGAATCATGATGTGGCGATTCAGAGGCCGATCATCTCCGCAGATCACATGCCCTTCACTCTTGTTAAAAATTATCCAGGGGTAATACCCTCAGCAAGAGGAGGGCATAGACAGCTTCCAGCGACCTCTGAATGTGACGGCAATACCACCAGTCACCAGTGACGAACTGCTGGAGATCTGCGCTAGGATAGGAAATAACAAAGCTCCGGGGCTGGATGGCGTTCCGAATAAAGCCCTTAAACTTTCCGTGAAATCCAGACCGGACATGTTCGCTGAGTTGTTCGAAGCGTGCATGTCTAAGGGGATATTTCCTGCATCATGGAAACGACAGAAGCTGGTGCTACTGCCTAAGGTTGGTGAAACTTCAGTTGAGCCAAACTCCTATAGACCTATTTGTCTTTTGGACACTGTGGGCAAAATGCTAGCGCGAGTAATCTATAATAAATCACTTTCGGGTGTTGACAGCCATGGAGGTCTCTCAGATAGGCAATATGGGTCCCGTAAAGCCAGATCAACCATTCATGCCATCAAAATGGTTACTGGCTTGGCATATAGTAGTGACCTTGGATGTGAGAAATGCACTCAATTTGGCCAATTGGAACCTAATACGGGAATCTGTGGCGAAGATTGGTATTCCCGCTTATCTTCCAGCTATTGTCAACAGCTATTTACAATAATAGCTTTGGTATGACACCGATGACGGACACCAGGAGTACGTTGTCTCCGCGGGTTTCCCACAGGACTCCGCACTGGGCCCACTACTGTGAAACATCATGTACAACGATGTACTTAATTTTCCTTTTCCGCTTTCCGCTACGCCGACGATATAGCGTTGGTTGTGGTCGCAACGCACCTCGAAGATGCTGAGTTATACTCATGCGAAGCGAGCAGTAATGCTAAGGGTTGGCTAGAGAGTCCTGGTCTGACACTTGCGGAGGAAAAAACGGAAGCGGTCCTCATCACCAAGCGCCGTAAAAGAACTTTTGCCGGTATTCAAATTGGGAATCATATCATCACTTCTAAGCCTGCGATCAAATACTTGGGAGTGATGATAGATGGGAATCTTAGCTATAAGCAACACGTGCAGTATGTTTATGACAAAGCATCCACTGGAAGTGTGGCCCTGGCAAGGATGATGTCGAACATGGGAGGGCCACGGCATGCTTCCAGGTTGCTTATAGCTAGGGTAGTGAGTTCGATCCTGCTCTATGCAGCTCCAGTTTAGGGAAAGGCATTGCAGGTTGCATATAACGCTAATAAACTGATTTCATTCAGTCTATAGACGAACAGCCCTAAGGGTCTGCTCGGCATTCAGGACTGTCTCAGACGATGCAGCATTCGTCATCTCTGGAATGATGCCCATTGACAACTTGGTAGATGGGATGACGAATATACATAATGCGAAGTGTATCTCTCCTTTATCGCAGACGAAGAACGCCGAAAGGAAGAGTTCTCTAAATAGATGGTAAGAGCGTTGGGAACGCTCGGGAAAGGGTCGGTGGACACCCAGGCTCATCCCTGCCATCAAGGAGTGATTGGAGAGATGGCACGGTGAGATTAATTATAATCTTACTCAGTTTCTCACGGGGCATGGAGGATATCGCCAGTACCTGTTCAGGTTTAAACTAGATACCTCACTCAATTGTCCAAACTGCGATGGAGTCTCAGAGGACCCAGAGCATGTATTCTTCCACTGTCCAAGGTTTGTGGAGGGAAGGAAGAACCTAGAGGAGACTCTAGGAGAGGTCCTCGTACCAGAGAATCTGATGCGACGGATGTTAGCATGTCAGGAAGACTGGGATGCGATCAACTCCATGGTCGTATCTATCCAGAGCAGACTGTGAAAGGCAGAGGAGACTAGAAAAGCGCGGTTCCGTACGCCGCGTAGAGATGAAAGGGGACCAAGCTAAAATGAGCTTACTTCACCCCGTGATGTAATACCGTACGGTGGTTCCACGGGGCTTGGGGAGGAGTCGGGGGGTGATTTTAGTGGGTAAGAATCCCACACGCTGGCGTATCCAGGCCAGTGTCTTTAGAAGATTTCAACCTCCTCAAAAAAAAGGCAGACAGACACCGACTCGATTCTAATAAGCTTTTGTTTCACACAAAACCTTAAAAATAAACTGGTTTTGATTCTACCTTGAGCGAATATTTGTTGTTGAAATTCGTCATAAAATATTGAAAAAGATATCACAACAACAACAAATTGCATTCGTATGCAATTTGATATTTCTGCATAAATATGCAACTTTACAATAATATACTGGAAGATGAATATGGAAGGAGTTAAAAATGTTAAGGCCATGAATTTCCAAGTAAAAAAGGCTCAAAAACTCCATTGAAAATTATTTGACATTAAAAGATTCATTCAAATATCAAACAAGAGAAAACTGGTTTTCATTTTGTTTGCGAAGCGCAGCAATATTCTTTATACAATACCAAAATCAACTATTCGTTTTCACTTTTAGCATTTTCAATTAAATCGCAATTCAGACTTTGCAATTCTTTGATTATTAACAGATCCACCGTCAACATTTAAATTTCATTCAAAATCACCATCACTCATTGCTCATCTGAAATTGTTAGAGAAACATCAGATACGTATGCCTCATTCTTCATTGTTTCCCTCATTTCCCTGCCTATCTCATACAGCATGTATGGTTTGTACGGTTTAAATTCAAAAATCAATTAATAATAAATCTTTGGCAATTCATTACGTGCATTGATGCAGACCTGATTGTCTATTTATGGATTTCCAGTTAGTTGGAAGAAAACATGTGTCGGACAAAACCAAAGGAACGACAAGTGATACCGATTTCACCTGGGTGCAACTATTTCAACGAAAAACTGGTCAGTAAAGATTAAATCGGAGAAAAACTGTATAGTGAAAAGTCTTTTCATGGATATATAGATATTGGCTGAAAAATTGTGAAATAGATGATAGTTGCATGGTAATAAAAAGTATAGATACTCGTATATGCACGAATATATGCAAGCAGAAAACTAATGCGATATTGGTGGAAATATCTATTAAAGTAGCTTTCGCATCCAAAGTGCAAGCTGTTGATACTTTGTATCGACGAAAGGAGATATTTTAGTGATTTTGGAGGATGATTATTATTTGCACATGGGGGTAGAGAGACGCGGTTTGTAGTAGAAGTATCCATATCGTCGTTATTTGGTGAGATAGATCGCCATCGAAAACAATGGATATGTAACAGTATTCGCTGAGTACATAGAGAATATGCATCCATACATTTCCAAACTAAAGCCAAATGATGAGTAAATCCATTTGCTAAACTGCTAATATCTATTTTGGAACCGTTTGCGTCCAAATTCAAACATAAACAAAGAAACTTTCCTTTTCACCATGTTAATGTTCATTAAATACATTGGATTCGAATACAGGATGAATTGATCGGTAATGATACTAAGTCCCTTAAAGAACCAGAACGGATTTACAGAAAATTAATGCCCTGAAATTTTGGCCAAAAATGACTGCATATCTCTTTTTTTTAGAAGTGTTTACTTCTTGGAGAAGGAGCGATCAAACTTAAATTAAAAACAATTTGGAGAAGTATAGGTCAAGGTCTCTTCATTGAACCAAAATCTATCCGAACAAAATCGAGTTTCTGGCTTGAATCTTTCACTCAGTAAATATCTTCCAAATTATCAGTACAATTCGGTGGGAGTAATTTTGGACGTTAACATGAATACTAATGATTAGTCTGCTAAATAATAGATAAATTTCAAAAAAAATCCATACAATTGATTATTTGGAGGGTGAGCTGTCGTTTATATAAGTTTTGCAAGTCAAATTCAGAATTTTCCAAAGGAATTTCTGAAATTTTCAAACTAACTTTTTCAAGCCAATTTCAGAATTTTCCATATCAAATTCAGATCACTGTAGAGTTTTATACTCATTGTTTACCACTGGATAAGGATGGAGCTGAGATTCTTTGGAAAATCTGAGCTGCCCGTCATTTTTTAAACATTATTTGCTTTAATAAACCGGTCTGAGAATATAATAGTCCAGTCGCCTCTCTCTAAGACGGGAAAGGGTCTGAAAATACTAGAAACGTAAGAATTTAAATTTCTTAATACTTCGGAAGCTCTCTCGATTGTTAGTGAATGTTTTTTTTGTATTCTTTCAATATTGACTTACATTTCAACATTGGTATTATTTCTAGGTTAAGGTGAATTTAGTTCTCCTAATTCTATTTCAATGGATGGCTATTACATTTGTTTGGCCTACCCGAGCTTCTATGTAAATTTACTTTACTGTGTATTTAATATCCATACATATATCTTGACATTTTCTTAGTTACCAAACATTAACTTTATTTAAAAAATATGGCCAATGGCGATGCGCTACCCTGTTGGTAGAATTGCCAAATTAATGGATTTGGATGGTCTTCCGTTTCCTCGAAAAACTTTTCTATCAAATTAAGAACATGCTCTCGAGGTGGTTTCACTCTTGCTCGCCGATATACTTCAACATTTTTCCCGACCTTTCTAGTCTTCCAGTTATAAGATAGGCCGGTGCAATATCGTTCAAATGCTTCGCATTTATTCATGACAGGATTGGAGCGGTGATCCACGTAGGTGCTCCATAACAGATGATTTGGTCTTATCAGGGTCTTGTAGAGAATCAGTTTGGCTTTGGCACTAGGACCTATTTTCTTGCAAAGAAGATAGAAGATCTTACTAACTGCGTTGCGTGCCTTACTCATAGGGAGCTCCAGGTGCGGATTAAATTCGTGAAACTTAACTCCCAAGTATTTGATCGTGTGTGAATTGCTCACTGTTGTATTTCCGATTCTAATTTTCAAGCGTTTAACATTTTTATGGATACTTCTAGAACTTGAGTATCTAGAATATCTCCTAAAAGTACACAATTGCATTTTTGCCTCATTTATTCCAATGCCCCAATAGCGGAAGTATTTGCAGAGAAGTACTAAGTATCTTTCTATTGCTTTGACGGGCTTGTCGGGGCGGAGGTTTGACACGAAAATAAGGATATCATCGGCATATTTGATAATGTCTGTGCCGGTCTCAGGAATGCGAACATCAGCCGTGAAAATATTATGTAAGGTAGGCCCTGAAATGGATCCTTGCGGTATTACTGATGTTACTGGCAAGAGATCGGAAAATTCTTTTCCCACGTTGACATAGAATAACCTATCTTCGAAAAAGCTGATGGAAATCCTAATAATCGAAATAGGGCAGTTGTTTTCGATCAGTTTGTACATGAGTCCGTTTGCCCATACGGAATCAAAGGCCTCATCTAGATCCAATGCACAGGCTACGGTTGGTTTATTGTCGACATTAAGTCTAGAAACGACAGTGTCGTGAAGGTAGCTGAATGCATGGTGCGTTTCGTGTTTATAATGGAACCCAAACTGTGACAAGTTCAGTTGTCCAGTCTCTTTCAAAAGTTTTCCGAGGTTGGAAAGCAGGGGAATGGGTCTGAAATTGTTTGGCTCGGAGGAGGTTCCCTTCTTCCGGATCGCAACGATTTTTGCTACTTTCCAAGTAGATAAAAATAGCCATTATTAATGCAGTTATTGAAAACTGCTAAAAGAGATTTTAAGGAGACGATGGGTAAATTTTTAATGACGAAATTGGCAATCTCTTCAGGTTCGTCTGATTTTGTAGCGTTTAGATTGCAGGTCAATGTGATGAGTTGTGGAAGACCCAACAGATGTTGCGAATCCACCGGATTGACGACGGTGTTCGTAGCCGAACAAGTCACTAACTTATTAGAATGTTTGGAAAATAATTTTCAAACACTCGCAGTTAAGGCCGAATCGTTTCGAGCAGGAAAGGTATTGAGCTGAGTCTCAAATGATTTCGTAAGAATTTGCGCTTTTCTAGCATCACTGCAGATAGGTTCCTTGCTCTTAGTAAGAACCCGTCAACTTATTTATATTCTGAAACATATTAGGCCCGAGTTTTATGTCTGCTAATTTCCGGGTTAATTCTTTATTGCCTTGTTTTTGTTTTGCATTTACATTTTTTATATTTAACTGAATTAAAATTAGTATTGCGACTCAAATTCATGCCCTTCTGGAGAAAACTCCAGTTGAAATTGTTACATAAGGTTAAAAGTGTTTATGGGGGTAACGTACTACATGCTTGAAACCAAAAGGCGTCACCCTTCTCCTTTTCCGCCTTCTGCCAAATTTTCAAAAGCACAACTCCAGCCAAAAAAATCATGGTGGTCGTGTGCTGGGACCAGAAAGGCCTAAAGAATTGTGATTGAATTGAATTGAAACTTAGGGGGGACCATCGAAGCGGCAAGATACTGTGAAACCACAAAAAAATGGAAAGGGCCATTCAGCACAAAAGGAGGGTCATGGTGACAAAAAGAATCTGCCTGGCGCACGACAATTCCACACCTCATGGGGCTGACATCACGAAGAAAACTCTTGGACTCGTCTAATTGGGACATTTAAAATCACCTCCACTTGACGAGGCGCCTTCAAACCAATATTTGTTCACACAGGCATACTTGGATGGAAAAAAGTTCCTAATGGTATTTGCAAGTAAAAATAAAGTACTATCGAAAGTAATTACGTCTACTGTCTCCTTCAACCTAGTTCATCTATTGAGAATAATTAAGTAATTGAAGGTTCTTGGCCTTCATCTTCGGCCGATATCTAATACAATCCGAAAAAGAAGTCGACTCGGTAAGAGACTTCACAGTAGCCACAAAACACTTTTGTTCGACATTTTGGATAGATGAAACGGGGGATTGAAGCCACTCCTCAAACAAGACAGCCGGCTTTTGAAGATAATATGGCCCTAGAAAGATGTAATGAACCGAGCGAATCAGTAACGAAGAAAGGGGGACAGCTATCTCAACGCAAAACGTAGTGATACTATGCTGAAACGGCATGGTCCTGGAAAAATGGAAGTGGTAGGTACACATATATACCCGCTTGTGATCAATAGAATAGACTCCAAAACCGTTCAACCGCTCGCAATAAAATTTTTTTACATACATATATTTTTTTACTGGAGAATACCATATACGTTGCCTTCAATCGCGACTGGATGTCGCTTCAAATGATCAACTTTTACACAGTCTACCCGATCGGGGTAAAGGTTGAAGTTTCTTATGGTGTGAGAAGTTTATGCAGGCAGAGAGGGGTGGTCTCCCTTCAATCCTGATGAAAGCCCATGGTGTTCACTCCCTTTAATGATTCTTTTTTCATGTCAAAACGATGGGGCTTAACTTTAAACACCTATAGTGAAAAGTAGGGCTTGAATGGAGTACGAGACATCTTCTCTCCCAAAACCCGTTGAAAATTTGCAGCAGTCGCGCCCCCTTAAAAAAATCAAGGCGCTTCAATTGGGGAGTATTTTGATATCATCATGGTAAAGTTTGATTTGTTAGTTCCACTCCTGCTTAGACAGGGGATGAAGAAAGTACACGAAGAGAGGAAGAAAGCCTCCCTTTTCTAACAAGAATTGCGGCGATCATCCCCGGTTGGAAGGTTATGTCGCTCCAAAAAAGGGCCATTTTCATAACATTAATAAACTTATTGGTAGGGAAATCATCTTTATGATGCACAAGGGAGGTTACAAAAGGGGGTCTCCCCGTGCCCTTGCACCCACTTAATCGATTGGGTGCTCAAGGGGTTCCGGAGCAAAAGGCAGCCCTCTCTGCCTTTGAACTTCGCGGCAATAATTGTCTTGCCAGTAAGCTTATTAATGTTATGAAAATAGCCCCTCTTCAGGGCACCGTAACTTTTTAAGAAGAGATCGTTATGGGGTTTTCGCGGGGGTAGAAAGGAGGGAGTTTATTGTTTATTCTCCCTTTGCTTCGTCGTCTTCTGATAGCGAGGTTAGTAAATCAAACTTTCCGGTGATAATATCAAAATATTCCCTATTGGCAGCGCCTTAACTTTCTAAAGGGTGTGACCGCCACGAGTTTTCATCGGGTTTAAAGATGAGGGACCTGCATCTCCTCTACCATAAGATTTTTACACCCTCCAGAGAAGGGCTGAAATTGTAAAAATTATTGAAAATGCCATCTAAAAATTCGAACAAGATCGACTAGCTATGCACTGCAGCAGTCAGCCAGCAAACCTGCTGAAATATCTAACGAACATGACTCGCGACAAGAAACAAAAAAACCAGAGCCTCCATTTCAAGAGATTTTGGGATTAGACGGAATTTCATCTCTTCGCATACCCTTCGACCCGGCCATCAAAGTCAAATCTAGTTGGTTCACTAACACTTTTAAATACTGCATAGTGGAAAGAATATTTCTCGCCTAGGATCACTACCAAAACCCCAAAAAACAACAGATGTACCTGGAGAGATGGCGGAGGGACATCATTCAACAATGACAATATGAGTTACTGGGAACCAGCTCTGCCACTGATTCTATAGCAAGGGCCTCGGATTCTAGGAAATTTCCTTGGCTTCAAACTACACAACTGAGGACTACTGCATACTATCAACAGTCCAAGGGTATGCTGGAACATTGGCACCGGACGCTGAAGGCCACCTTAATGGTTGGCGACGACCCGACGTGATTGCGGTCCTTGCACAGCCCACCGAGAGGAGTTCACAGCCAACCCCAAGGAGATGATGTATGGGCAGGATCTGCGCCACCCCGCCGACCCTGTGCTGTACATTAGAGCTGGGTTAAGCGAGACGCAGTTTCTAAGTTAGGACGAACACCCCCTGGGACATCGAGACATGTTCACAGGTCCTCATTCGGGTGGACGCTCCTCGGAGGCCGCTGCATGGACGCTCCAAAAAAGCATCCGCAAAGCGTCAGGTTCGCCTGGTAACCCCATTGGCGGGGTTACATCCCGGGTTCGTTCGCTAAACCCGCGCGATTTCAGCTGGGGGCGGAGTTATATGGCAGCACATTGGAGGGATGAACCACGACTGCATTGACCTGGTGAATTCGCCTTCGAAGACAAATTTTACTGCTGCCGACACGGCTGGCAGGCTATACTGTGCAACGAAAAGAGAAATGGCAAGCTACCTGTATAATAAAACTGGTGGCAACACAACAAGTACGTAAATGAAGTTGATATTATACAAATTAACCCGAACTACAACACGGTTCAGGACCTGCTTTCACGGAGTATTTGAAAATCGCATGTTGCTATGGTAGTTAAACTATATGCGACCCGCATCCGAACTATGACAACTCTACTTGGATGGGGGATATGCCTAGTAATGCCCCGAGATAAATATCGGGAAAGTGGTCATTTAGGAAACCATAATGTTCCCAGGAGACGCTTTTTATAAAATCGAAAACTAACAGTTTCCACTTGGGACTTCTACGCTCCTTTTAGTACAAGCCAAGTTGTAGAATAATTTGATGTTGAACGCTGGGAATAACAGCCCCAAAATAACTTCTATTTAGTTCAATGTGCAGACCATGAAGTGGGGTAGACGTCCGGAAAACCTACTTGAAAAGTTTGCAAAGATACGTGAAAAAGTTGGATGTTGGGATCGACAGCGGACTTTACATCAGTTGGGTCAGGTGAGTAAGTCAGCGCTACACCCACAGTAGCCGCAAAACCATTTTTCAGACATTGTGGGTAGATGAAAAAGGGACCGAATTCGCTCCTCCAACCTTTATTTACCTTATTTTCTCGGTGTTTAAGGAGAATATCATCTCTGACGGCCTTAGAAAGGGGTAATGATCCAAAAGAATCAGTAGTGAAGAAAAGAAAGACAGGTATCTCTATATAAAACTAAAGGACGTGACGATACTATATCAAAACTGGATGATTCTGCCCACTAGCAGGGCCAATGAAATCAAGTGAGAAGACTTTTCTAAGAAGCAAGAGTGGGGATTACCAAAAGCAAGGGTAAAATTAATGGGAATGGGATGTAGTTTCAACCACACTATATGACAGATCAAGCAGGAATACTACAGGAAATTGTATGTTAAGGGAAAAGCGAAACGTTGGGCATTACCTTTCAGGCTGAAGTAAACAAGATCTCCTCTAATAGCATGCTCACAATCCTTGTTGAGTATCCAACAAGCGGAGGCTGCGCCTCAAATTGAAGCTTAGCCGGACGTTATTTTGATACCTGGAATTACCCAAAAGGTAATACAGAAAATCTGCAGATTTTGTGGAAGTAACAAGATTCCTGAATCTTCACCTCCCTGTCCAACTTTCAAATTGACCATCAAAGCCAAATCTAATTGGTACACTAGCACTTTTGAATCGCGTATATTGGAAAGAGTGTTTCTCGCTGAGTTGGCGCTACCGTGAAAACCCCACAAAACCACCGGGTATACCTTACTTATATTGCGATATCTATTTTCAAGCACTTTGGGGAAAACTTGAAGGTGGTATTGTATAATGAATCACGGCGGACCAGCTCTGCGATAAATGCAATAGCAGGCAACAGGAGTCTTGAATCTGGTTCATAATCCCGGACGATGGCGTCCGATTTCGCAGTAATTATCTTCTAACGATTGAGCCACATTATCTTTACGAGAAAAGCTTCCTTGGGGTTATACAATAATCCCATCTAGTGGTGCGTTGGTTTGGCAGAAGCACGAAGATGTAAATTACCTGCTGACACAATTCTTTCTGAGACCTCCTTAAATGAATTTTTCAACTGTTCTGAGCGCACCAACAGACCTGAGAACCTGACACGGCAATGTTTCATTGTCAATCCGGATAACACCTCAGAAGATTGTAATTGATTTACTTCACGAATCTATTGTTTATAAAACCACACACAGCGGTATTTCGATTTTTACTCAGTGCTTCAAAGACTCTGCACAAGTACTATCGAAAGGAGCATCTGGTCCTCTCAACACTAGGGTATACATACCTCTACAGAAATTAAATCTTAATACTCGTAAACAAAGCTCTTAAAATGTTAACGTTTGAAAGCGAATTAATGTTTTTTACGAATCAATTTAATGAAAGAAGAACAACACATTCCTTGAAAAATGCAAAGCAAGTTTCTGGCTTAAGTCTTTTGTTCACTAAAATTTTTCAACACATTCTCCATTTGAACGGAACCTTTTCTTCATTCACCTATGCTTGTACTATTATTTATGTGTGATTATATTAGAGCATTATGTTAAAAGATAACTGTATTCACCTCTGATGAGTTCAATGTTTCAAATCGGGCTAGAATTTCCTTCACCGAAATTTTAGGTTCAATTGGTTCCTCCAAAATAGTTTCCATACGACCAACTGATCCAGAACTTGCAACACTTGCTCGTCGTGTATTTCGAACTGATGATGTCATTGATGATGTAGACGATACAGTACCTTGACTAATATCACTTTTTCCAACATAATCACTATCAACACTATCTCGAATGCTATTACAATCACAATCACATGTACTCGATTCAGGACTTTTACGTCCTGAATACACTTTCAGTTCTTCTAAATCACTACGACGATGTATTTGGGCTGATGTTGTTCCCGTAATATGAGCAATTTCAGGATCCGAATCAGAATATAATCCAACATTTTCTTCAATACTATCTTCTTGATCTGATGAATTATTGAGACTATCAAGTGACGATGCACGATGGATGTTTGTTTCATTTTCACTTTTATTCGCATCTTTAGATAATTTATCTTTTTTCAATAGACGACTATTACTATCAACGATGGGAAAACATTTATTGGAAGGGATCGGATCTCGTAATCGTAACGTTTTTTTACGCGTTGATCCATCCGAGTGTAAGTTATCCGACATTTTTGGACAATAGCTTGGTAACTGTTTGTTTATATGCACTTTTTGGGTTAGGAAATAGTAAAATTAATTGTGTTATGTATTTTGAATTCAAGTTTTGTATTCAGTTCTCAAGAGATATTCATACTAAAAGCATAACCTATATTAGAATTATAATCAAAGTAGGGGTTTGTTGCACTTATCATTCGTAATCTACTCAACTCTCCCGTCAAATTGTGAATGTATTTGTCTAATTAACACCAAGCCTAGAAGTCGTTATATGTAGGAAAAGAGAGGGGATGGGGTGGAGAAGAAATATATAATCCTATATAAATAATAAATAGATTTTTCTTGTTTTATTTTCTTCTTGTATTTGTGGCGCAGCGGGGTTAAAAACATTGGAAATTTATTTCGAACCAACGCGATGCAACCAAATTTAACCACGCGATAGTAGGTCTGGATGAGGAGTCCATCCTCCTGGTAGTCGACATTCTGAAATCGCCAATTGGGTGGGAGCAAGATCGACGACGACTTGTTAAAATCACTCTGGCTGCGGCGACTCCCGGAGGGCACTCGGGCGGCCCTTGCGTGCGTCTCCGGATCTTTGGAGGCGCTGGTGGCTGCGGCCGATAAGGTGCGCGAGGTGCACGCGCGTCCAACAATAGTGGCCGTCCAGCAGCCTTCTGACGAAGTTGGCGGGCTGAAGCGTGAAATAGCCGCGTTAGTGGCCAGTATGGCGAAGCTGGACGCTCAGCGTTTGGGCGCCAGGTCGCGTGTTCGCTCGCGGTCTTCTGCTCGAAAAGGGGATCGGGCAGCAGGTCGTCAGGACAACCTACGGACCGAAGTATTTGTTGGTACCATCACAGATTCGGTGAAAAAGTCATCAAACCTACGATCCGGTGTAAATTCGCGCCTACCTAGGTCCGCGGGGGTCCTGGCGACGGCCACCCAGAACGTAGCGTGACCTTGCCCAACAATTTATGACCCTCTCAGCAGACGCAGTTATCTCGTAGATACTGGTGCGGAGGTTTCGGTTCTCCCCGTGCCTCGGCAACATCAACTTTTTCCACAACCGCTCAAACTGGCGGCAGCAAATTCCTCCCGCATAAACACATACGAGTATAGGCAAGTGCACATGAGTCTTGGCTTGCGTAGGACGTTTTCGTGGCGTTTCATCTTGTCGAATGTCAGCTTCCCCATACTAGGCACAGACTTCTTGTGTCACTATGGGTTGCTGGTGGACTTGCAAAACAAGTCTCTTATAGATCCCACGACCAACCTTAATTCGTCTGGCGAAATGGAATCTCACTCAAGTAACAATCTTTCCGTACTTTTAGAGGACATTACTGACTCTTGTGTTCGAGCACTCCTCCAAAACTTCAGCCGGATTACTACCGAGTGTAGTCTCTCTAAACCAGTGAAACACAATGTGCAGCACAAGATTAACACTACTGGTTCCCCTATCTTCTCGAAGGTGCGTCCTCTACCACACCAGAAGCTGGCCATTGCACGGATAGAGTTTGAACAACTTATGCAACAGGGTGTCTGCAGACCTTCGAACAGCTGTTGGTTTTTCCCACTCCATATGGTCCCTAAGCCGAACGGCAAATGGCGCCCCTGTGGGGATTCATCTCGAAAACTGCCGCATCTTTTCGACCTTGGATTTAACCAAAGCGTATCACCAAATCCCTGTAGCTCCATAAGACATTCCAAAGACGGCAATATGCACACCCTTTGGACTCTTCGAGTTTACACGGATGAATTTCGGGTTGTGCAATGCGGCGCAAACCTTTAAAAGATTCATTCACTCGGTCCTACGAAACCTCGATTTCTGGTTTGTATATGTGGATTTTGTGGATGATGGTCGCTTCTTCCTCAGAGTCTGAGCACTTACCCCATGTCGAGTGCATTTTTCAACGTCTCCTTGAGACCGGTTTAGTACTAAACGTTAAGAAATGCAAGTTCTTCCAGACAGAGGTGAGATTCCTCGACCACTTCATTTCCCCTGACGGAATACAGCCCGACCCAGGCAAGGTGCAAGCGATCTCAAGCTTCCCGCGTCCGAAAACCGTGAAGGATTTGCGATGGTTCTTGGGCATGCTAAACTTCTATCGTCGTCTTCTGCCCAAGGCAGCCCAACACCAGTCCGTTTTGAACGCGTACTTGTCTGGCCCCAAAACAAAGGACACACGAGAGATCGTGTGGTCTGAAGAAGCTGTCTGCGCGTTCGATAAATCCCGACAGCAACTGGCTGATACTACACTCTTGGCATTTCCTCGACAAGATGCACCCCTAACCCTTTTTAGTTAATGCCTCTGACATCGCAGTAGGTGCTGCTCTTCACCAAAAAGTGAACCATGCCTGGCAGCCGTTGAGCTTCTTCTCCAGACATTTAAACCCCGCTCAACGGAACTACAGCACCTACGATCGAGAACTGCTCGCCGTGCACTTGAGCATAAAGTACTTCCACTTCTCCCTAGAAGGCAGGCCGTTCATAGTGTTCACGGACCATAAGCCTCGAACGTATGCTTTGAAACAAAAGCCCGACAAAACGTCCCCTCACCTGTGCTTTATAAGCCAGTTCACGTCCAACATACAGCACGTGTCCGGCAAGGACAACATAGATGCTGACGCTTTGTCACGTGTCTCCGAGGTTAACATCCCCGCCTCATTCGACTTCTCGGCTATCGCCAAGGCGCACGAAGATGACGCAATTAGAGCAATTCAGAGCCTCAAATCTAACCCCAAACACAAATTTCGGAAGTTGACCATCTTTGGCTTGAACTTTTCTCTCTGCTGCGAATACTCGGAAAAGGAACCTTGGCCATACATTCCGGCCACCTTTCGCAAGGAAGTGCTCCACGCGACAGGTTTACGCGGTGGGCTAAGGCAATACCTCTGAAGGATATTACGGCGCAATCTTATTTATTTATTTAATTTTAACGGACAACAAACAGAGTAAACTCCAATTAATTATTGTCCTTAGGAGGAGGAGAAAGCAAAAATCTTATCCTACGTTTAAAACCACTTAAAGTGGAGAAATTGAAAGGACCAAGCTGTTCTGCGTTGTAATTTCGGCAAAGCCTAGGGATCGAGGAATGAAAGTAGACTTCGAGCTCTGCGAAGGGCACGTTGAAAATGTCTGCGCTACGTATGTTATAAAGCGCAGGACGGCAAGTGATGTCGTCAGCGGCGGAGCAGTTCATCAGACTCGAGGAAAATTTAAAAAATGCACATAGATCCAGATAGAATCTACGCTGTTGTAGGAAGGGAAGGTTCAGAAAGCGGAGACGGGAGGGGTAGTCCACACGGGGGAAGCTTTTCTAAAAGAAGAGGGAACGGGTGAATTTACGTTGCACATTTTCAAGGACAAGATAGTCACAGTTACGGGAGGGTGACCAGATCACGGGGCAATACTCGAGGGTATTCCTCACGAGGGAATTAAAGTGAGCTAAGAAGGGTTGGATGGAGTCAAAATCAGAGTAGGAGCGAAGTATAAAGCCTGACAATTTTGCAGCTCGATTGATGACATCGAGGCAATGGGTGTCAAAGCGGAGTTAATTGTCGAAAGTGACTCCGAGGTCTTGAGTGGAACTTAAGCAGGTTAAGGAATGCCCGTTAGGAGAGTAGGAGAAAGAAGTGGGTAAGGATTTTAGGGAGTAGCAAATAGAGTGACACTTTCTGACGTTTGCGACTAAAGCGTTGGTAGAGCACCAACGAACCAGAGTTTCAAGGTTAGATTGAAGGGAAACACAGTCCACAGACGATATAGTAGAAAATAGCTTAAGGTCGTCTGCATAGAGCAAACAGGGACAAGTAAGGAGGGGAGGAAGGTCATTAACAAAAAATAAAAATGATAAAGGGCCCAGAATAGATCCCTGTGGGACGCCAGAGGAGGGGGAGAAGGAGCGGGAAGTACAGCCGTCTTGTGCCGAAGCCCTCTGTCGAGAGTGGATCCCTCGCTTTGGCGTCCTTGCAGTGATTATCACTGACCAGGGAATGCAATTTGACTCCACCCTTTTCTCGGAGTTAGGCAAACTCCTGGGATTCAAACGCCAGCGTACTACGGCTCGCCACCCGCAATCAAATGGAATGCTAGAAAGTTGGCACCGGACGCTGAAAGCCGCCATTATGGCTCGCGATGATCCGTCCTGGACTCAGGTCTTGCTTCTCGTCCTACTCGGCTTACGAATAACCCGCCGTGAGGAATTTGCTGTCAACTCCGTGGGGCTGGTATACGGGGAGAACCCAAAACTCTCAAGTGATCCGGTTTTCGACAAGAGATCGGGTCTCACAGAGTCGGCGTTGGTGCGTCTGTTGAGGGACAACCTCCGACGCATCAAAGCCACACCTCCCACCCGACACTCATCCGCACCTGCCCGCGCGCCCAAGGAGCTGGACACCTGCACGCAAGTCCTGGTCAGGACGGATGCTGTCCGGAAGCCACTGCAACCTCCGCACCGTGTTCTCGATAGTGGAGAGCATTTCTTCCAGCTCGAGATCGGGGGACAGAAATAGGCTGTCTCCTTATCCAGGCTGAAATAAAATAAAGTTACATGAAGACGAAGCGAGTTGCATTTAACTCTTGCAGAAAGCTCAACATTTCTTCAGGCGAGTTACATTGAAATTGTGTGGAAAGCTCAAGATTTCCTCGAGCAAGTTACATGAAAACTTCCTGAAAACTCAAGATCTTCTGCTTCATTTTAACGATTACCAATTGTTAGAAGGAAAGAAAGGAAACAATGTGAAAAGCTTAATTTGATATAAAATAAGAACCGTTTTCTTCTGGGATAGACTAACAGAAAACTGCAAACAATGCTGCAAAATATTGCTTCTACTAAAAAGATCATTAGCCGAAAAATTGATTTTCATATATGCAGTGAAATGAAGTTTCTGGCTTAAATCTTTCTCTCCAAATGGTAGATTGCAATTCAAATGATCTTTTACATGCGCGCCTTTTTTATGCTTATATAATATCTGTACTGAAAAAATGAGTAAATTATTGATGAATTTTTCAGAAAAGAAGTGGAATCAGATGCAGAAATCTTAGAAAATATAACCGGATCGTAGCCGCAAATTAGCTACTGAGAAATGAGGCGGTCTAGAGCCGCTGGTAGAGTCAATTCTTTTCAAACAATGGCAGTTGCTTCTGATATGTTGGAAAGTGAAACCAGTATTTCTGCAAAACAAACCTCTTTGCGCAAAGATACAAATGGTCATTTCCAGGAGATAAAAAGATACAAACACAACAAAACAGAAGATCACATCTGAGCCTATTATACTTGGCATTAAAGTCGTTTAAATTTAATTGTTGGCTTTATGTTGCTAACTAGACAAATACATACAAACTCATTAAACCGATCGCGACATAATCATAACACTTATGTACGATAGTTAGTGCTTTAGCGTGTTCAAAGAAGTTTTCATCTCCAACAAGTTTACTTTCATTTGTTGCGATTTCACCGTTAAATTTTCTTTTGAACGCAAACTTGCGCGCGCACATGTATATACATTTACACAAATGTCCGCTTACGGCACTAATCTTAATGGAATATACACATTGATTTCTTTGCATTATTGAGTCCGCATTAAACCATTAAAATATATTCAGACGAATGTGCATAAGATGGGGAAAACCCAGGAAAAATGCAAATAATAAAATTATGAGGAAAACAAATTTTAATTGTTAGACAACCTTTGCGTGTTAATTTTATACAAAAGTCTTCATTGCAGGGAAGACGCTCCTAATATCTTTAATTGTAAATTTATTCAGTTACAGCCGGGTAGATACGAGTAACACTCACATGAATTTCAACAAAAATACCGAATATATTAGCGGGAAAGCGGCTATTTTCAAACTGCAAATAAGTAATTGCTGCCTAAATGGAAGAAGTGCATTCGTATTTCCATTAACCACAATAAAAGCGTACAAACGTATACTTCAAACGGCTACTAATTTCCCAGATGCAATTCCTAACCATATTGTAAAATTGCAGTGAAAAAAGCACATAAATAACATTTACGAGCCTATTGAGTTTGTGTGCCAAAACTGGAGAGGAATCCCAATAAAGTTTTATGGATGTAATAAATAATTTTTTATTTTGATTATCTCGGCATGAGGTGAGATACATATTTAATCATGTTCGGGTAATATTAATAAGACCGCAAGATCAATTTGACACTTATCATGCAATGATTGGATGACTCAAAAATGTGATGAGCAGATTTGCGTGGGTGAAAAGATTTTGAGAAATCTGCAGATAGATTAATCATACTCCATGCAACCAATTGGATTTGCTTCGAGACGCTTCCAATAAGACAATAAGAAAGATGGCCGTCATGGCATCAGCAAGTGTCATTTCTCACCAGATAGCTGTCAACGTTTCTAATATATCCGTCACAAAGTTTCATTTTGATTGTCAATTGAAAGAAAAAACTTTTGCTTATTTCGAAAAATGGAAAAAGTAGGTTCCGGGTAGAGGATAAAGATTTATATTTCACAAGCTTAACACCGAAGGATATTAAAGTTGAATTGAGCAAAGTTAATGGCAGAGCTATTCCCATTTTTACAACCGTTTACAATTGGGTAAAAATGTGGTTGTATATCCATAAAAGATGAATATCACTCGGAACTTCTAGTGGAAGTGACTACTCCAAGAATCATTGACTACACCCACAATACGGTTTCAAGTGAGTGAGGAATCAAAGTGCGCGAAATAGTTGAGAACATAAGCATATCGCAGCGTACAGAGTTTCCAATATCACATGGAAAATTGGGTGTGGAAAAAATGCCGGCAAAATAGATGCCACATTTGCTCTCAGTAGAGAATAGACACATTCGGGTCGTGGACTCGGAGGTTGTTTTAGCGCTTTTTCTTTGCAATTCTGATGAGTTTCTGCGTCGATGCATTACTGAACGCAGACGAAACTTAGATACACTACAACACTCCAGGGACAAATTTTAACTCGAAATAATAGAATTTTTAAGGAAAACGGGCTCTGAAAAAGATAAGGACGTTGAAAGCGGCCGGCAAGGCTGAGGCCACAGTTTCTGTGGGATAAACACGAAATCTTGTGTTATGTCAAAAAATAAAGGAAAATTCTTCTAAAATATTTGTTTTTTTTTTATGTTTTTCCAATGAGTTATTGAACGACCTTTGTTATCAATGCTCAGAGACTACGAAGAGATGCTGAACACGGAAGTGAATAGCATAGAATACAGGCAGAAAACACATTCGAGCAAGTAAACATGATTTCGGTCTACAACTTTGCTGAAAGCAAGTGACATCTGAATACAAATGTTTGTCGAGAGCCCGGGAGGCCTTTCAGAGCGACGGTATGGATATAAGCCTCATGAACGTTCACACCCCTACAGAGGAGAGTGCAGAGTCGGAAAAGGATACCTTCTACAAGGCAGTTGAGTAGACCCTGGAAGCCTGTTCCAAATATGATATCAAATGGTTGTTGGAAGTACCTGGTTTGCGCAAAAAGCGGTCCACAAACATACGTAGGCCTCTCCAGGTGGAACCACTTTCAACCAAACTGACTACGTGCTGATCGAATGCCGCCACCTCTCAGCCTTGATGAATGCTAGAGCATATACACTTAGATCACTATCTCATTGGCATGGTACTCCGAAGCAGACCCTGCCTGAGATGGAGCGATGGCGTAGGCGTAGGTGCGTACCGTGCATGCCGGTGAAGGAAAGCTGGAAGAATGGATCGAACAGTACGATAGTACTCCGGAGGTATACCAAACTAGCAGCGACATGTATGTTAGAAAATCATTTCAGTTTTAGAGACAACATTTTATAAGACGACCAAAGGGACTGCGATAGGAAAACCATTATCCCCACAATAAAGTTAAATTTTCATGGTAGGCCCAGAAAAGAAAATGGAAGGGCAAATGACTAAACCTAGGGTTTAGTTCCGCTATGTGGATGACATTCTGGGAAGTGTAAAAGCAGGGGATAAGCAAGATATACTTGGCCAAATCAACAAGGAGCACCCTAATATGTGAATTTTCACGATGAAAGAGGAATCAAACGATGGCATTCCCTTCCTCGACATCAAAATACTTAAGAGGAATCATCATCATCATCAACGGCGCAACAACCGGTATCCGGTCTAGGCCTGCCTTAATAAGGAACTCCAGACATCCCGGTTTTGCGCCGAGGTCCACCAATTCGATATCCCTAAAAGCTGTCTGGCGTCCTGGCCCACGCCATCGCTCCATCTTAGGCAGGGTCTGCCTCGTCTTCTTTTCTTACCATAGATATTGCCCTTATAGACTTTCCGGGTGGGATCATCTTCATCCATACGGATTAAGTGACCCGCCCACCGTAACCTATTGAGCCGGATTTTATCCACAACCGGACGGTCATGGAATCGCTCATAGATTTCGTCATTGTGTAGGCTACGGAATCGTCCATCCTCATGTAGGGGGCCAAAAATTCTTCTTCTTAAGAGGAATAATGGTTTAAAATGCGACATATATAGGAAGTCATCTAGTACACAACGTATCATCGTCAGGATATCTAATCACTCACACCAGCATAAAGTGGCCGCCTAACGAACCATGGTGCACAGACTTTTGTCTATACCTATTACCAAAGAAAGGTTTGAAAAACAAAAGTCACACATTCTAATCCATAGCTTAATCAGAAAGGCGCAAGGTACGAAATGGTCTAGCAACTTTGTTCGAACAAGAGCGGATGAAGATGGGCACACAACGAGCCAGCATAACATACTCAACGGAATTTTTCCAGCTTTGCGACGAAGCTTAGCCAAAGAAGGCATCGAAGCAGTAGGATCAAGCAGGATTCGCACGCTCAAAGCGCAATTAGACAACGAAAAAGACCCGAAGAAGGAAAAGGAAAAAAACATCTGCAAGATGTCTTACGAAGATTCCCCTTGTACATACGTAGGGCAAACCAAACGGCTAGTCAACACTCAAGTCAAGGAACATTTTAAAGAAGCTGAGCTAATAAAACGGGGCAGAAAAACACATATCAATATGAACATGACCATCAAACGGAGAGGGTAACGGTGCTGAAAGAGGTCAAATGCAACAAATTGGACCCTTACGAGAGTTTCTTCATTGGAAAAGAACCTCAGGTGCACCGGTTGAATACAGATATGGGTAACGCGCACTCATATATTGTATTCACTGATACCATAAAGGGGCTATGTTAATTAAGATATAATTAAGGCCAAGTCATTCAGCACCTACAGCTATTGTAATGGAACATCTCTTAGATAACTGCCTCGAGACACCAAATTTTACTCCGAAAGCCCTAGCAAAATATGCCAACGATCGGATCTTGATCTTTCCCTTACGCCTTCCATTCGTAGCATCAAAAGGTACCTCGATTTTGCGGGTTCCAGAGCTCCTTTGAACACGTTTATTTCCTTGCCTTGTGTTCACACAAGAAAAACTCTGAATTTGAAAGGAGGGGGTAGCCTAAATGGTAAAATTAATTTTTGCCATCTACGTTCGTCCTAGGTCCGAGGTCCGAAAACCTGCTTATGAAGTTTATCGTGTCGTCCCCTTCCTCACAACACTTCTATATAATCGAGACTGCTACGCCATTTTTTTTCAACTGGTAGCTAGAGGAGTAGTGTCCTTTTAAAAGCCCTATCAGAGTTTTCATGTCCCACTTCTTAAGGGATACTAAAAGTGCGGCTCTAGACGCGCTAGATTTTCGACTGCCAGCCAGAATTCAAATTTCTACTTTCGTCTGCGTGAACCCTTGAAATTTTACCCTTCAGAGTAGAGTTGGCAGTGGATGTCCTGATGCTAAATGCTGGTTGTAGTGGTCCCACCCTTGTAGATCCAGACCTTTGGCAAGCCAGTCTGCTAATCTCCTCGAGTACCCTAGAACACACATTGGGAATATTTCGTTTAGTCGACCAAGTTTCAAAATTGAACGGTGCCACCACCGCTCCGTCCCTTTTATGTCAAATTATTTTGCTGCCAATAAAATGGCATATACCTCCGCCAGGAACATAATCATAATTTTTCCAAGATGTCAGATCAGTTCCCTAATTGGGTTTTCCGACAGTCCGATCAGTGCTCCATGTCAGGGAAAATTAATAAGTTTATAATCTTAAGACTCGTTGCTATTTGTCGACCATTCTTCTCTCTTGGTGAATACGATAGGGTATGATTTCTCAAGGCTCGGCATGCATACATCAATCAGCTTTATTACGTACATGTACATCCAGCATATCGGTTGTGTCCTCAGATCTTGTCCATCGTGATCCTACAGGATCGATAGGATATAATAAGCGAAGACGCTTTATAGTTTCGTTCCAAGGCAGAGGCAACTCGCCCGGTACTGCCTTACCTCTGACGTAGGAGCAGCGGTGAGGCTGACCTAAAGGACGGGGGGAATTGCGCTCAACATTATTCGCAGTAATGCTGGGTTTTGCGAATTATATAAAAGAGCACTTAACATTTGTAAACCGCTTCGGTCACGCAGCATCCAGGTAGAGGTGAGGCAGCGTCTGATGAACTGCGGCTGCTCTGGTATGAAACCGTAAAGTCGTCTGCGATTATTGTTGTTTTAAGCTTGAGCACAAAATGAGGGAGAGTGGACCAAAAAAAAGTGAGTGTAAGTTCCTCTCCATTTAGTCCGGTCCGACATCAAGTGGATGCGGACTTAAATAGGTTCCCTCAATCCTTAAATTAAATGAATCTACGGTATTTTTGGTATTGTTCCGAATAGGTTATTCGCATGTTAGCTTGAAATCGAGATGCACTCCTAAATACTTGACTGTTCTTACCAGCTGAATTTCCACCCCGAACTAACGTTTCTTGTGAATGTATCTAGTCCAGGCTTTCTAACGTGCACTGTGAGCTTTTGATGGGGACACCAAACTGTTGATTATCTGCAGAGTAGTGCGGTATTTACCGATAAATAATATGGCTAGATCGTCCATAAATGTTAGCGCAACGATT
Organism: Hermetia illucens; assembly: GCF_905115235.1. Classification (NCBI taxonomy): domain Eukaryota; kingdom Metazoa; phylum Arthropoda; class Insecta; order Diptera; family Stratiomyidae; genus Hermetia; species Hermetia illucens. The sequence continues at coordinate 12,431,133 of NC_051852.1, forward strand.
TTTGCGATTACCAGGAGCAACAGCAAGATATATAGGATATCCAGGAGCCACAAACCTGCCTATGAACATGCTCTAAGACACCTTCATTATAGATTCCGTTTGAGCACGGTGAACCAGCTGTTAATTATGTTGGTACAATGGTGGTGAACAATGACCCGATTTACACAATTTTAATCCAGAAACGAAGTTAAACACATAAAGGAAGGACCTTTATATATAGTAGTATGGTGTCAACAGTTTTTTTTTTTTAAAAGGACAGTTTCGCCTAAGGTTTGCCAAAAATGAGAGGTCCGTGGATAAAATAAAAATAGGGGAAATTTTTTTCTGATTGTCCCTGCCCGTCGTCAAAGAGATACGAGCTCAACATCCTCTAAATCCTTAAGCAAAATTTGTTTCAGTCAACTCAGGCCAACAATAGATACAGTATTTGTGATTTTTAACAAATAGTTTCATCCAATAAAGGAAAAATCTCCTTAATTCATGTTCTTTGTTGAGCAGCATTTTCTGGTGTCAAGACTTAAATGGCAGCATCTCCTAGATAAAACGAACTGAACTATATGATTAACAGGAAAGTTGTTTTGTATATGAGAATGAACTCCGATTGTTGAACAAGGATGCAGACAATATTTAGACCTCAATATGAAGAAAATTTCCATAAATATGTGCGAATATCGGTTAGAATCAAAGGTTCTCCGAAAGAAAGTGCCACTTGGTGAGACAAACAAACTTAATCTCCTGAGGCAATCAATATGTTAAGGGCTTATAGTCCACAAAAGAATGAACAGGACACATATAAAGACAAATGGGTACAACCCTCCATTGATCGAATCCTAGTTCAAGAGGAAGAGGGAAGTTAAGGAAATAAATCAATTAATTGTCCTTTAGGAGTATAAACAAAAATTGCATGAAAAATGGAGAGATACCGTCACTCACTCAAAAGGAGAAGTTTCCGTAAAGTAGGACTAGAAGTAACTTCGGACACTATGAAGAGCAAGTTTAAAAATGGACTGATTTCCGTAAGAGACAGGATGGACCTTTGAGAGAAAAACGAGCTCCAAAATGCCATGCCATAAATAGAGCAAATAAAAAGGTTTATAGACACGATGGTGAAGGAACACCTGAGGGAGGCAGAAATAGCAACCAACAAAATGAAATCCCCATCTAGCGTATCAAGTCATCGTTATTCCGGCCTCCCTTTTGGTCATTTAGATCAGATCAATCTTGGTAAGTGAATTCTTGTTAGCACGAATTGCCTGACCATACCATCGAAGACGCCTCTCTCGCAATTTTTTCATGATCGGTGCAACCCAATAACGATCGTGGATATCCTCATTTCGGATGTGATCAAAACGTGTCACGCCACTAGTCCAACGCAACATCTTCGCCTCCATTACCGCAAGACGCCGTTCATTGTCTTTTATAGTCGGCTAACACTCAGAACCATAGAGGGCGACAGGACGGACGACATTTCGGTAAATGTTAGATCACTTGAGGCATTTAAAGGAAATAGATATAATACCGCAAGCAAATTGCCCTGTGGGGGTCACGCACAGTTCATAGGGCTCCACCACTACCAATAGCTCGCCATCTAGATATTTGCACCCATTAGCTAACCCAACAAATAGAACTTTTTGTGTAGTATAACATAAAAGAGTAAAACTCAATCGACAAAAAGGAAAATGAAAATAATGGAAAAAAAAATGACTATTTGGTAGAAGTAGAATTCTTGATGCCTTTACAACAATCCATCTTCCCATGAAAATTATAAATGAACTGCAATTTCCGATCAAAAACACCACAAGCGATGAAAAATGATAGAAAACACCTACATATTCTTCAAGGTCCATATCATCTAGGAAAACACAATAGAAACGAAAAGATTATAAGTCGCGATATAATTGCATCTTCGTGGCAATCGTGTCATACTGTTAGGACCATGAATGAATAATTTACAACAATAGCGACCCAACATCGCACTTAGTTAATTTTAGCAAGGAAAGGCGAAAGAGTTAATCGATCTTAATGAGACATCATAAATAATGGAAACCAACCGCTCAGATTCTACAGATATGTACGTGGAAAAAGAATCTAAACCACAAGTTCGACTAGCACTTATTAAACAACAAAAGAAAGAACTCCGGCATCATGGGGGTCGGGGGAAAAGGTCGGTGATTAGATATTGGTAAGATGAACAGAAGAAGTATCATAGATTGAACATAGCGTAGATAAGATATTTAGGACATGTGCGTAGTATTGTCCCTAAAAAAGAAAGTGTGGAATTGGCACTAGTACAATAGGAAGAAAACTGTGAAATAATATCGAAGTGATGCTAACAGAATAACCAATCGGAAACTGGAAGTACGACGCTTCAGATGCAAAAGGTTTTATGGATTTTTATGTAAGAATATTTAGTTTTGTCGAGTTTTTATGTAAGAATATCTGGGTGCACGATGGTACCATTTGTATTAAGTTCGTAGTGCATATGTACCAACTATGTCAGACTATTCATTGAAAGCATCTTCATCAATGGCGTAACAACCGGCACGTAAGGAACTCTAGACATCCCGATTTTGCGCCGATGTCCACCAATTCGATATCCCTAAAAGCTGTCTGGCGTCCTGACCTACACCGTGGCTCCATCTCATGCAGGGTCTGCCTCGTTTTCTTTTTCTACCATAGATATTGAACTTGTAGACTTTCCGGGCCAAACTGGTCTAACAGATCCATGCGGTCCGGGCACCAGGAACCTCGGAAGACTCCGGCCGACGGTTGATGAAGGCACCGCGAAAGAAGGCGAAGCGAAATTGGGTGTAGAGGGGCGGAAGCTACTACTAATATTCACAAATTTCTCCAAAGTTACGGAGACATCGGCTTTTAATTTTTTTCAAAAAATGTCCACCTTGCTCTTTTATTAACTTTCCCGCGTCCCGGGTTCCCATTTTACAGGTCAAATTCTCGCAAAAGCGCGATTACTTACCCTAATATTTTATACAGGTAGTGACGAATGGGTTAGATAATTTTCCTACCGTCGAGATAGACCCCGCTGAAGTTCACATGATAAGTAAGGAGGAGGTCATAGAAGCCGGAAAAAAATAGCCTAACAACTCTTTGCTTGGATAGAATCCCCAAAACAAAGCTCTCGTCGTAGCAGTGAAAATAGCGCCAAATATGATTGCCGAAGCATTTGTCGCATATTTTAAGGAAGGAGCATAGCTCACACAATAGAAGAAGCAGAGACTAATACGTATTCCCAAGCCAAACAAACTTTTGGATGAACCTTCCTTATTCAGGCAGATATGCCTTTGAAATAATAATACCGGCAAATTATCCGAACGGATTATCTATAACAAATTATTTCCAATTGTTTAAAAGAAAGGTGGTCTCTCCAAATCAGTACGAATTTCAAAGAAGAAAGTCTACGACTGATGCAGTTGACCTGCTGGCTAACATAAACCTGCAGCCGAAGAGGATGATAACCTTCAGCCTTCCATTCCGTCAACAATAGAGTCCCTAATCAAATTTAGCGGACCAAATCGCCTGGTGCGCGTCGTTACCGCCTTCTTACTCACTAGGTTTTTGTGCTGCGATTCAGATGAAGGACAGCAATTACGAGTATATCCAACGCCATGTGATGACCCACAAGGGTCCATCCTAAGCCCACTCTCTCAAGCGAAGAAAATGTGCATCTATAAAGACTAAAGGTGAAAACCACACCATACATTTCCAGCCTGCATGCAAGTGCTTAGGCGTAATGATCCTCAGAGGCTTAATTTCAACTAATATGTGGTGCATGCAGCAACTAAGGCATATGACACCGGAACACTGATTGCGAGAATGCTACAAATATTGGTGGGTCAGGGCTATACGAGCGATGAATACCAACCCCAGCCATTAAATCTACCGAATTGTTATACAGATGACATCAGCATCATATCTCGAAAACTGACCGACACAGAGGAACTTCTGCATACTCTTGAGACTGGTTCGAAAGAAGTTGGACTATGCATCAATGAGGACAAAACGAAAATAATGATGAAATCAAGAAGTAGAACACCAGCTCTTTCGAGAATGGATGTGGTGACCTCAACATCGAACTCGTGAACAGCCTTATATATCTGGATGCCAGCCTGTCAAAGAACGCCAATGAGACTGCCGATGTCAAGCCATGGATACAGCTAGCGAATAAGTGAAGCCCATGGTGTTTTACGTAGGCACCTGTCGTGAGACTTAATCCTACGGTCCTCTTCAGACACGGATTGATTTTGTGACCACAATCGGAGCCCCGCTGAGACAAGCAACAACGGTACCAGTCTATACCAAGTGCATGGCTTAGCATTCATACTGGTGGATGCAAGAATTACCTAAATCTCTACCGAACTATGGAGTACGGCACCCGTGTTGATACGCAACACCACGTCGAGGCCCGAAGATCTCTTCTCTCTTGAGCATAACCACAACCACCATGAAACTCCCACTAGGGGGGCCAACCGCAAATAACCGAGCTGTCCTCACATACAACAGGAGTTCACCCGAAGTATGAGAGTCCAGGGGCTTTCCCGGTTCCCATGGTACCAGTATACCCCTGGCAAGGTTTCGTGACCAATTTGCCACTTCAGATGAGTCCCCGTACAGACTCGGGTCTGATCGCCCTGATTAGGCCTTTGGAGCATTCGCCTACTGAATCACGGCCGGCAAACCAAAGTGATTACAGCGTCTCCCGGTGCCACCACTATGGAGGTTCTCCTCGACCACTTGGTTTTGGTTTGGCCGATAGGGTTGCCGCCCCATCTTCCTCGCGGCCACCTCTGAACACCAGCTAGCGAATAAGAGTTTCTTCTCGATCCTTCCCATAATGAGATCTGATCATGTGCACAGAAACACGAAGCTTTGCCTATACAAAACCATCACACGGCCAGTGTTATCCTGTGGGTGCGAAACCAGGACCCTAACCCAATCCTCCAAAAATTTACTAAACACATTCGAATGGAAAGTCCTTCGGTGAATTTTTGAAGCAGCTCGCGGCCGTGATGGATGGCGCATCCGATACAGCCATGAGTTATATGAACTGGATGAAGAGCTAGAAGTCTTGAAATTCGTTAAACTATAACGCCTTAAGTGGGCATGGCATGCCCAACGAATGAGTGACGATCGCATCCCTAACCTAAACCTAAAAATGGTTATGAACGGACGACGTGTCGAAGGAGCAAAACTACGAGAGCACGGTGGGAGAGCACAATATATACGGACAGAGCAACTACTGGGATTGCAAAATTGGAGGACACGGTTACCTGACTGAAGTAGTTGGAGGGCGACCAGGACCCGCCATCGGGCTGTAGTGCCTCGATGATATCCACCGACTGCTTACTTCAAAGATGGTTAACTCGGTCCTCCAATATGCAGCCCCAGTGTAGGTCCGTATTCAAGAAAAAAAAGAATATAGAAGAAAAATGAAGGATATCACCTAAGTGTACTCTGAACATATGACGCTAACCGAGCAAAATTTGATGAAGCAACCTGCGTGATAGCAGAAATTATCCCTAGCGATATTCTGGCGAGAGAAACAAGTGTGCTACCCCGGAATCTTCTGCCTATCGCTGAATGACAGGAGAGAAGGAACGAATAAGAAAAAGGGCGCTTAACTCATAGAATCATGGGGGATATTCGAAGGTCCGTCGAGCGTCTCATGGTGAAATTGCTTTTGACCTAATACATATCGAGTTTACCTCTATCAATTTGAACGCGATATTGCCCAAAGTATATGAAAATTGCAGACGACGAAGAACACCTTTCAACGCCCAAGCTTCCCACTTCAAAGGGTCGCACTTAATACACAAAAATATCATGAAACACATGATAAAGTTGAAGGATATATGGACTGAAGTCGAAAAGGTGATAGAAGTCGTCTATAGGAAACTTAGGCAGGAAGAAATCAATCACAAGAAGGAATGAGAGAGCAATACCAACCCGAACACGGGTGCAGGGTAGATTCTGACCTCCATATGGGAGTACTGCGGAGAGAGCGGAAGAAGGAATTGGCTTTACCCACTAAAGCCAAAGGATCCAACATTATTGTCTGCCAACCAACGGAAGCTTATGAAGCCTTCCACCTTCCACTAACAGACAGGCAGTGAACCAATTCGTTTTCCATAAAATGGAAGGCATCATATAATGTCAATCAAGTGATGAAGTGGATGCGGATTCAGGACTCCCAGCATCCTCAACAAAAAAATCACTTCGACCTCGTTCAGGTTTAAACTTACGACGGATTTCACTTCAATATAATTCGCACTCACGCCCATTATATATAAATGGAGCGATTACCACCTGTCACTACTCTCGGCCGCACAAAGATGAGGCAGTATCTGCTGAGTTGCCTACATCCTAGACGAAACCGTCAGTCAACTTTTTTGGTAAATTTGGGTGTTTAACTCAAAAAGGGGAGTCCGTGTACCACAATAGAGGAAGTAATTTTCTTCCCAAATGGTCCGGTCTGTCATCAAGTGGGTGCGGACACAGGACTCTCAGCACCCTCAACAAAAAAATTCACTTCCCTATTAAAAACTAAGGAAACTAGAGTTTCCTCGTAATTTCAACATTGCGACATATTTAAACCGGATCTTTCTGCAACACGGAAGATACAAAAATTCAACTTTGAGCTGATGAAAACAAGGAAAAACTACAAAAACCAAGCCCGGGGGAGGATTCGCGGATGTAGCGGGAGGGAAATACCCACTTATTGTTTTCTCTTAAATATGATACGAAGTCGCTTCATTAAAGTATAATATCTGATAATTTGGATTTCGTTATGGAACTCTCCTCGTATTCATACAAACGGCGCACATATATACGGTATCTACTCATGCGTGTCTTGTCCGTCATAAATATTATCTGAAGTTTCGCTAGACAAAAGAATAACAAGGAAAGTGGTACGCGTGGTTGAAGAAAATACGGACGGAACCTATTGGCACCGCATAATTATCAAGCTAAACAAGGATTTCCCAGTGGATACCACAAGAAGCAGTGGATTGTATCCAATCCTAGAGTTATTGAACTTCTTTGAGAAAAGTCTATGTAGGAAGCGAAGATACAAATGAGGAAGTTGTATCTGTTGCAACCAAACTCAGTTTTGAATATGATTTTTAAAAAGATCTCGGATTTTACCCGGAAGATACTCGTATTTTCGACTTTTTTAAGTTTGAATATAAAACGGCTGTCTCCAGCAAGCACTTCCTTTTGAGCAACACCATTTCTCTCAGCAAAATCCACTAATATTTGTTAATCGAATCCCCATTGCTACACAAAACCAAAACATCCGTGGGAAAAAAAGAATCATTACGTTCACATCTTCCAAGTCTGCGTCATTCAATTCACACCTATTCAACTGGAGGAGCAAATCTTCCATGAAAATTGTGGAAAAACTGCTTGGGAAGCACAAGAAGTATACGTAGGTAGCCTAAATTTTCGCAAGGTAATGTTATAGAGGCAATGGACGGTTAATTTTGCAAACATTCAAATATTTTCTCACTCATTGTGCAATCCGATGTTTTTATTCCGATTCTTATTTATGCAAGTTAACATACTTGGAAGTATCTTTTTACATTTTTCTTTCAACAATAGCCGAAGCTAATCCCCTCATGGAGAATTGAGCACACAATCAATTGAAATATATTATTGAAAATATTAACGGTTCATTTTTCCATCTAGTGCTAATGTGTAGTTAGAAATTCAGTTTTCTTTAGGTTAATGCAACTGAGCTTGCACAATTAGGCGTCATTAATTGCTACGGAACCTAGTGGATTGCCAAGCAAACGCAGACACGCAAAGGTCGCCTAAAAGAGATGAGACCACAAATCGCGATAAATCATTATCATTACATACATTACAAAAAGCACTTGATAACACTACGACATACAGATTAATTTACGATAATGGACGGAGACGGATTCAACATACACGGTAACTAGGGCTGTTTAGTAGTGGATAACCGAGTTGAGGACCGGATACAGGTACTCCGCGATGTTACCTGTTCACCACAATTTTTCCAACTAGTTTCGATTGCTTGTGATCGCGATCCGCAACGATCGTGGGGATGCCCCGCATCATCATTTCTAAGCGGCGACCAGCTACGCTCAAGTGAGCTTCAGACCATCTTCATTGACCGTTTCATATGATAGTTATTCACCTTTCCATCGCCTCTTTGATTTCGAGAGGTAAAGATAAAGATACAAACGCTTCAGTGCTCTGTAAACTTTATCTTGAATTTTGGAGTGTACTTTGAAATGGAGCCATTGCTACTTGCGAGAGATAAAGATATTTGAGGGGGAATGCATTAACATTTTTCGTGGTACGCAGCCCAAATCTACCCGCAAACGGAAGAGAAAGGCTCAACAGAAGGAACCTTCGGCCTCTAAGGAAGGGGGACTACAGGCTGAATCCTGCCTGTCAGAACCTTTTCTTTTACCCTTACCGGGAAAAGCGGAAGAAAGGGAAGGGAAGGGAAGACACTACTGGTTTAACGCCGGTATGTGGAAATGGATCCAAGCGACCCCGACACCGTGAACCTGGAAAGCCCCCAAGCCGGCGGCAGAAGAGAGCACTGCGAAGGAAGATGAAGCGCCTTGGGAATGAGGACATGGACGTGGCTGTACCAGTAGGTGCGGTAACGTCCAGAGAAATCGGAATCTCTGGCGGAAGGTGGGGATAAACTCAAAACCCCGGTGAGATCCACACTGGATGCACCAAACTCTTCTGTCAGCGGTAATGCTCGCAAGAAGCATAAGACCAACACATCTACTGTGGCCAACGACCAGGACCGCACCAGGGCTTACATCCACGGGTCTCGCGGAGATTAGGACCGATGTGCCGGGAGGTGATCAAATCAGCGAGAGAGATCTCAATAGAAGCTGGTCCCTCCCATAGGAATACGGACACGAAGGCGGTAAGGAAGAGGACGTATGCGCAAGCTGCAGCCTCTGTTCTAACTGCTACCATTGGAGTTTCCCCCAAGGATGGCAAAATGTGAGAGGGACTATTTACCATCCTCCGGGAATGCCTGTGGAAAAAAATGCTTGAGCCTGGAACGAAGCCACGATTTAACAATCAAGGTTTTCGCGATGGGTTTCTCCATTTGGAGTGCACAGACGAGGCTGCCTTAAAGTGGCTCCAGCAGGCAATCCCGGCTTTAAGTTCCAGCGATCGGCCCAAGTTCACTATTGTGAACACTGAGCTACGCAGGACAGAACATGTCGGATGTTGGTTACCGGGCCCTTGAAGGAAGGCAGAGGAAATCATCCGCATGCTGGGCGAAAAAAACCCGGGCATGGACTTTGGACACTGTAGGGTAAAGTTCATGAATGCCAGGAAGGACAAATCTACAAACGTGGAGGGTTTCGTCTTGGTATTTGCACTGAACCAAAAGAGTCTGAATGTGCTCAGGGGAAGTAACCATATCGTGCTCCATTTTTTGCTAGATAGGCTGAAATTCAGTCATATCAGGAAACTATAAAGCATCATCTCCATTTTGAGAGCGAAGAACAATGATGGTCTTCGACTCACACAATATAGAGCAAATTGCAGCATCTTCGGTGGGTTCTCCCACAATGGAGCTGTGCATGGAGGATAGTGCATACAGAGGCGGAACCCCCGTATGAGGGTTCGCATTGGTGAATGGACTACAGAGTGAATCCTACCTGCTAGTAACTTCTTCTATACGTTCCAAGGAACAGGCGGAATAAAGAAAAGCCACAGACGTGAACGGAACTGACTTGATGCCAGTTCGAGTGATAGAATCTATGCAAACCGGACACCGCAAACCAAGTGGAAAACAAACGAATGTTCTGTGGGGAGGGGGGGGAGGACATGGGAACTGCGGTACCTCCAAGTGCGGCTTTTCTCAGAGAAATCAAACACGAGGAGATCGAGTCTTTGGCGGTACGGTGTGAGGAAACCCTGTCATACGCGGACTGTGGGATACGCTTCTGTTTTCCGTAACACGATAGACTAAGTTTATGTCGAAAAACAAAAAGATTAGTCAAATCAACCTGAAGTATACCAAAGCCTTCTCCTATCTGTTGGCAGCGAGACCGACAAAGCTGCAGAATTTCCCCTACATCTTTCTGGTGCAAGAGCCGTGGGTTCGATTTAATAGAATCTGTAGCATTGGATCAGTAAAGGGAGCTAGGATTTTCTACGAGGAAAGATCCATAAGACCGAGAGCTTGCGTCCTGATACCAAGACGGTTAGAGGCAACCATGCTGGAACAGTTCTGTTCCCAGGAACTAGCTGCGGTCATACAATATCAGATAAATGGCGAGAGGAAAAACATCATAGTTACCTCCGCTTACCCTATGATTCTTTTTATCCTCCACCGACGCAAGAGCTTAGGGATCTGGTGGCATGTGCAGAATTAAGGGGTCTCGAACTCTTAATAGGTTGCGATGCAAATGCTCAACATATTTGTTTGGGCAGTAGCAAATGCAATCCAAGAGGAGAGAAGCTATTTGATTTCATCATTTCAGCTGGTCTTATGACTGCAAACATAGGGTCCGTCCTTGCGTTCGTGGGACCAAGAAGAAGCAAAGTAATTGACCTAACAATCTGTACCTCAAAAATGTTAGAGTTGATTACACACTGACGGGTGCTAGACGAGGTCTCACTTTCAGATCACCGATACTTAGAATTCAGTCTGACTATTGCGGGTGAACAGGCTGCTTCAGAAAACCCGACGGTACTTTCACGAGCCCCACACCGGATTCAGTACAGATCCTCCTGGAAGTACACCTCCCGGGAGAACGGGTGATAGAAGGGGCAGGGGGAGAGTTGACGGTATTTGCAACCCCTTCAAGACGCAAGTGCTGCAGGGGAACTGGAACATTGCGAAAGTGGTTGTTATCCATGAAAAGATGAGAGCTACCATATTTTCCTTGGAACATTTCAAAGCACCTGACATGGATGGCATCTATCTGGCAAAGCTAAAAGGGGGTATGGAACACTTAGAGCAACCTCTAAGAAATATTTTTCGATGATGTCTTGCTCTGGGCTACGTGCCTTTCTCTTGGCAAAAGGTGAAGACAGTCTTCATACCGAAACCTGGGAAAGATGACTATTATAATCCAAAGAACTTTAGACAGATCAGCTTGACTTCATTCTTGCTGAAAGGTTTGGAGAGACATTCGTGGAAATGCACTTAGGTCGAACCCACTTAATGAAAACCAACATGCCCTTCTTGCAAGGATACTACAAATCTCGACAAAGGTAACATGGTGTCCGCGTAACAAAAAGGGATTTATCATTGAACGGGTCGAGCCTTGATGGTCTCTCGCAGAGTCACCAGCCAGGCGTCCTCCCTGCCCGTGGAACTTCTTAAAGTCGAACATTGAGAAATTTGCCGAAGTTCTTGGAGCATACAAAGCTGCGCTTAGGGCACTTCGAGGGTGATGGCGCTGCACCTGACGTTATCGTAAATTCTGTTATCTAGCTGATAACAACAGGCTGCAGGGCTTCCATGCCCTAGAGGGCAGCCAGCCGTGTTCTAAGTACTGTTGGATGGCACCAGCCGTGTTGGGCTTTTTAAGTAACGATGTAGGGCGGGAATGGTGAGGTTGCGAAAGGAGTGTCACAACATCCGCCGTTTAACATTGAATAAGCCTACTTTCTTTTCACTTTTTTCACGCGATGCATTGTCTGGCCCAAGAGTTTACGTCCTTGTTCATGGAAAAGCCACAAGTATTTGCCAGTGATTAACCGGTTCATTGTGCTGATACCTGGCTAAGACAAATCTCCGCGACCACGGGGAATGCGTACACCTCGTGTACTTTGTCAGCGGTGGTGGACAACACCTCAATCGACCCGGATTCCGCGCAGCGAAAATGGTGCGGGTTCTCTCCGGGAGCCGCTGCAACCAGAGGAGGGACTTCTACAACTCATAGCCTACTTTGTCCCCACCCAGTTGCCTCATTTCCCGAACCAACTGGCTGGGGGTACGATATCCTAGCGTCAGCTCATTCAGTAAGTGATTTAGCTTCAATTCCTCACTTACTGAAAGCTGTCGTATAAGTTGCTCCTTCAACCGAACGTAGGAGCAGTCCTTCAGCACGTCCGAGAATAATCCGATGGTGTCCTCGTCAAGATCGATGAGAACGTAGTAAAAACGTGTGGCTTCCATTGTCACACCAGGCAGCGCAAATTGCGGAACCACGCCGTCGTATTGCGCCACCAAAGGGAAGCACCCCGAGCATGACAGCTGCCACCGGGGAATCGCGCCTCCGGCGATTTTCTCCTCCCGCGACATAACAGATTAATCAGGGAGTGGAACAGAGGCAGAACACCGGCACATCGGAGGCGAGCGCCGCCAGACTATTACTAAACGTCAAATGCTCAAAAGTGAGCTCAACGTCTATCAACATGCCCAAATATTGGCTGACTTCAAAGTAAGTTGTCGTAAGAGGCGACTAAAAGGGATAGCAACCTGCAAATTGTGAAACTTTACTGCTACCGAAACGTCAACAACGCCTTGGATAGGGGCTGACTTCATGGCAACCTTTGACTATTGAAAACGGACTATGATTGGTTTCTGGAGTGTGCGCATGTTCCTCGACAACGGTGGCGAGGGCTCTCAGAATGATCGCTTTCTCCAGCTCGAGCGGGAATTCCAACGATATTAGTTGGACATTCTGGGCCTAAGCGAAGTAAGTTGGTGGGACTTTGGAGAGTATTCCTCTCCCTCTTGTCACACTAATCGCAATATGCTTTCGTACTTTGGAAAGTCAAGTGATAGCAAACGCGAAGCCGGTGTCGTGTTGCTCTAGACGGCTAACGCAAAGCGCGCCCCTTGACCTGGAAGCCGGTTTCTGACAGATTTCTAACTGCACGATTCCGGTTCAATTTAAGGAACATCACAACGGCGGCTTTCGACATAATAGAGAAGGATTTTTTCTGCGAACAATTAAATGCAATGCAGGGTAGGGTTCCTAAAGGTGACATTGTGGTCGTGATGGATGATCTGAATGCCAAGGTGGGATCTGACGACACCTTGGACATATGATGAAAAAACAAGGTCTTGACGACCGCAACAGTAACGGTGGGCCGTTCGATCAGCTACTTCGGGATCAGCAGCAGATTTAGGAGTTGTCTTCTGGACGTGTGTGATAAGAGAGGCGCTTACGTCCCGCTGCGTGTATCCAATATCGACCGCTTGTACGACCCAGCTGTCACCGGACAGTGAGAGTTATATTGCTCATCGAATAGCAGATATACTGAGTAATCCGTCTGAAAATATCGAAAATATCAACCTCCGCTGAGAGCGTTGAGCAGTCCTTCAATCTTCTCAAAAATGAAATATCGAATGCCTTAAAAAGAGAGCGTCCACCGGACCCAGCAATTGGAGTGTCAATAGCATTGGCTAATGCTGCTGTCAAAAAAAAAATGGAAGCAACTTTGCCAAAATTGGAGGTGCCAAAGCCCTAATTCTGCCAAACACACCAAACTTTTTCTATCAGAACCAAAAAAATATACGGGAAAGTTAATTCTGCCGAAAAGCAGAAAGAGGGGGGAAGTATTGTGGGTATTTTGACAGGTCATAATTCACTAGTTGGATAGATTAGCAGAATTGGAATTCTCCAAAATGATACATGTCCATTTTGTAATAAAGAAGCGGGATTCGCGGACCATTTTCTATGCGAGTCTCTCGCCTGTGTTCCAGCTGCAGCAGGTAGCATCCGTTAGAGGAGGTAATAGAGTGCAATGGACCACTACGGTATAAGCGTTCAGAGGCTTTACCCTTCCTCCACCTAATACACAATCACTCCCATAATATTGGGAAGATATCCCCACCAAACGTGGTCGTCTTTGGCTTTACCGCGAACTTGAAGGCCTTATCAGGTTTTCTTTCCAGAACCAAGCAGTGTTTACCGATATCCTACTGCAAATTGCCGGTGGCCTTTTTCCGGTTGCTGTGAGTACTACCAAAATCTTCAAGCCTCTTATATCAGTCATGATCCTTCCCTTGCTGAGGCAGAAATGCTTGAACATTGCTTCATTGGGATTTTCACGGTTCATCAGCAATCATCGGGGACGAATAACAAGCGGTTTGGCTGTATTGTTAGTCTTATGTTGTTATACTTATGCTGTTAGTCCTTTGGCCTAATTTGTGGTCCATACATCATTGTAAATATTCCTGTCAGGTCCTAAACGACTCTTCAGAAGCTGAGGTCGAATTATTTATATTTTTCCGTTCCAGTTAACACCTGCAGCCGTTCTGAGTAAACCCTCTCTTCTCCGCACAGGATGAATGTGAGGCTGTGTCAAACTCCTTAGCGTGCCCTTTATTCCCACAAATTTTGCCTTGGAAGGACTCACTTTCGTGAAGTATTCACCCCTGAGTAAAGCCAGGATTAATAAGGCCCCCTATATCACCAAAATAACTTGGGTCTAATTTTGGGCTCCCAAGAAAACTCCGGGTCAGAGAGAGCCCTCCCTTTCTCCGCCATGTCGTCAGGTGGTATGAGAAACTGATTGGTCTCACCAGAATATTTTCGACCCCAAGAAAATCAGCATCACCTAAATATCTAAAATCTTCGTTTTTTCACTCCAATTTACAACTTTCAGCCTCTGCATCACTGATACCAATCATTTCAGTTGCAATTTCGTACCAAAGCTTGACTGATTGATCTTAAACATTCTCTCGATTAGTCGATCTTTAGGCTCCCTACGGAGACGGATCGTTCGGAAAATACCCAAACAGTCAGAAAAATACCAAAACCGTCACGGTAAATTTAAATTCCATAGTCTTAATGGCACTGGTAGCATCATCTCGATTTGAGTGATAGTTGGGTTTGAAAGAGAATTTAATGCGTAACAGCGTGAATAAATTATTTTATAAAAAAATAGCCGATTGCAAATTTTAGATAACAAAATAAAAGATTGAAATCTCACTCACCTGTCTGAACTCCTGACAAAACTGTTGAACCATGGTCTGTATTGCAGGTGCCCTACTAGCATGCAAAGTCAATCGATTTCCATTTCGCATGTTCAGTTGCAACGCAGCAGGACGTGGTAGTGTGACAGCTCCTTGAAGTTCTGCATAAGGCATTGATCGAACTACAACCAATCCATTTGCATCTCGCCGGGCCAGATAGACACCACTATGTGATATTGCCAAAATAGATACATCCGGAAACTGTGGGGCACCGTTCACCAAAAACAGTCGCGCAAAGTACAGTGGCCATCCTCGCGCCATGTCTACCAAATGTCGTTTAACAATAGCACGAACTTGACTTCGCATATTGTCAAAGGTAACACCGTGACCACTCAGTAATGTCAGTGCACTTCTTTTCTCCTGAGATGAGATTCTCAGACATGGGGTTGAACCGAAGACATCGAGAGCGATTTGTGAAAATAAAAGATCCAGGACTGTAGGAGGACCCACGGGCTCACCGGGACGGAATACTTCCTTTCGAACTCGTAGTTTCCATTGGACTCGGTTGTAGGTGAGACAAGCATTTGCTGAGGACTTCAGCGAGGGTGGTGCTGGAACGGGTGCAGGAATTGCTGGATTGGGCCAATCATCTACAGTGTCGGTTTCGTCGTGTTTTTCAGTGTTTTGTGACACCATCGTGGATGTTGAATTCTTCCTCTCCCTCTCTTTGGCATACTTCGCCATATGTGTTTTGAATGTAGCTCGGTCCGTTATTTGGCTTTGTATTGTAGTTGACTTTTTCACTAAATTCTCCTTCTCGGCAGCGGACGTTACTCTTGGCGGGGGTGGCTGATACACTTTATTGCTCTCCCGTTCTCGTTCGACTTGTTGAATTTCATAGAAGCGATCACGCTTTTCGCGTTCCTTTTCACGTTCGCGGTCGCTACCACTAGAAGGAGGACCTTCGACTTCAGCTCTATCCCAAACAGATTCTGAGAAATTCTCACGATCTCTGGAACGTGAGCGCGATCGGGAGCGATCTCTCTCATTGGGGATTTCCTTCTTGAAACTTTTCTCATAAACCATATCCAGCTTGGCTGCTTCAGCCCGACCCCACGAATCATATGTGTCCTTTGAAATATCTGAACCATTCCAGTTGTGACGGGCACCAAATGTGTCTCGTTCTTGACGTTGCAAAAAAGCGGGGATGTCCTGATTTCCTTGTTGATTTTTGTTCATCTCCCGATCAGCACTGTGCCGAGATGGTGGGTTCGCCGGTACTGGTGGTGGAGCTGGAGGAGCAGTAGTTGGGGGCTTTATTGGAGGAGGTGGAGCCGGACCAGCAGGTGCCGGTGGGACCATGACTGGCCATGGCGGTGGTGGAGGTCGTTTAGATCCTTCCATTCGCTGGACTTGTGATCTCACTGAAGGTAATTCTGGACTTCCTGCCCGGTCATGGCCGTTCAAATGTCCACTCAGCTGTTGCTGAAGCATCATTTTTCGAGCATCCTCCAGTTTTGCAGGTGCTCTTTGTTCTGAGCGGGCACTAGTTGATGATCTGACAGAATGCCCAGCTGTGACTTGTTCTAGACGTTGACGCATTTCCGAGCTAAGTTTCAATTTGCCCACACTACCTGGGGGTGGTCGTTCAGCACCGATTTCAAAACTCCGTTTGGACACCTTTGAAGCACCATGAAAACCAGATTGCCCACTGTTTTCATGTTGACCAACCGACTTTTTCTGATAATGCTCCTTTATTTGAATTGCCTGTTGTTGCTGGGTATTGTGAAGTTGAATGGCAACTAGTTTACTATTCTCAATTTCAAACTCCTCCCACTCAACTGTCGAGCCATTTGGTGACCCATTGCTGCTATGATTCTGTGATTGTGGAGTATTTTTCCTTTGATTTTGTCGCATTTTGAAGTGAAGGAAGTCTTCCTCCGTTTCATTTTGTTGGGCGTCTTGTGGCGGTGGCCATCTCCACTTTCCGATTCTCACTGTTTTTGCTCTACCGTACGGATCCAAAAATGGACGTGCTTCTGATGGATCTTTGAATTCAATTGGTGGAGGCATGGGCGGTGGAGGTGGTGGTGGAATCAATGATCCACCACTGTCCGAGGAAGCTTTGCGATTTCGTTCTGGTTCAGAAAATTGTGAAAGACGGTTCTTAAAACTTTGCTTCCTGGTAGTCACCGAAGTTGAACCTTGGAAAGATTGGGTTTGATTGACTTGAGTCGTTATAGATTGTATCGTTGTGGATCCAGTACCAGTATCCTGTTGGCTGAGCAGTGTTTGAAGAGCCTGATTTTGTGCTAATAGTTGTTGCTGGATTTGTAGGTTTTGAGCCATAGCTGACTGTAAAAATGCACGCTGAATCTGTTGCTGATAGGCTGTGGGATCAACTCCAGGAGGGATATTAATCACTTGCATCAAGGAGTCCGGTGGCATCGAACCCATCATCATCATTGAGTTGGTTGCAATCGGACTTAGCGGTCCCAAAGGAGTTGTAACAAAACCTGATGTTGATGTTCCTGATTGATGTGTGGTACCTCCTCCTTTGATTATCTCAACAAGCTCCGAATTTTCAGTTAAATGACGCAATGAGTCGTTAACAAAAATTGGTTGAAATAAACCAGTTATATACTCATCAACAGAATCTTTAGGGGATTCTTCTTCTTTACCTTCTCCACCTCCTTTAATTCGTTCTGATAAGGTTTCGGCACACATTAAACTTGATAGAGAGTCATCCATAATAGGGATCTCAACAAAATCGTCAGATGTACCACCTCGTATGCTAGCTGCCAAGGATCTCGCGTCTGAAAGCTCATCCAATGAGCCATCCAGGACAGGACTAAATAGATCGTCAAGGAACTGATCTACGTCAGATGCTTGCGATGGTACTCGAACTCGCCTTACGTGGCTGGCTAATGATGGAGCCTCGCTCGTGTCTGACATTGCAGAGGACCTAGTAGCGTACTCCGATTTGTCAATATACTTGCTAGAATGTGATCCTCCAGATCGGCGTCCTGCGTACTGCGACTTTTGATATCTCTGAGGCGGTTCTTTTGCAATCGGTGTCAAGCGTTCAGCTGAATGATAGCGATCATTCAATCGACTCTGCGAAAGTCCTAAATTGTTCAGCGGTTCTGGCTCTGGAGTTGTTGGTATGTCAACACTCTCACCACCCAAAAGATCATCAAGTGATCTAGACCGTGATTTCTCACTCTCGAAATAACGTTCATTCAAGGCCGAGCTTCTAGATAAGAAATCGTGGGAAGTTTTTCGAGATACTGCACCTTCATAATGACGTGGTCCGACATTAGGTTCTGGTATTGGTGCTTCCAACTTTGATGAATTTTTAGCCTGAGGCGGTTCAGGTGGTGGTACCTGCGGTCGTTTCGTATTCATAATATCAATTTCAGGCATAGCTACTTTAGAACTCTTGCGGCCAGATCGTAGTAAATCATTCCGCACTGCAGGGAACGCCGGGCACAACTCCTTTTCTGAAACTAAATCCAAAACATAGTCAAGGCCACATGAATCCAATACTTGTCCAGCATCATCCAACACTACGGTCCAGCCTTGATTAGATATGCCCAAACTTGAAACTGCCAACGAAGCAGCCTCCTCACAAGTTGTCCAGGAATCGATAGCCACCGTTTGAACAGCCTCATCAGGTAAGGTCAGTGCCACGGCTATGTCAGATAGACGCGAAGTCGCTCGCCATTCTATCCAGGAGGGCGGAAAGTTTCTACTGGCTTGGACGTTGTAATTATTTGAAGTACGTAGGAGCTTCTTCAGGAGGTGTTCTCTCATTGATGCTGGTGCGTTATCAACGATGAACTTCATCAGATATTTCGCAAAAGCCGAACCAGGCTGGAACGAAGAAAGGCATTGTGCCATGAGCTGCCATATTCTCTGGGCTTGAGCTTCATCGGCTCTGTACGCTTGGTTGCAAAGCTGGACTAGAATCTCGTCTCTTAGCCCACGTGATGACAAGCCCTTGTGGATGATATAATCAGCGAGTGCTTTCTCTTTATTGTTATCCAAACTAGAATCGCTGGTCCATCTTAAAATAAGTTTGAATACTGCCAAGGAATCTTGAAAATCTTGGTCTCTAGCTGCTGCTCTGGACAAAAATGGGACTGTTATAGGCTCTCGTCTAGGTGAAAGCTTCACTCCGTTGCAGTATACAGAACTGAACTTTCCAAATGCAAACTGGTCCAGATCCCGTGGCAAATCAGCTGCTGTTGGTGGTCCAGGAACGGTCCCAACAACCTTTACCAGATGCCGATCACCATGTAATGGTGTCCAATCTTCGATTTTTGAGAAAATGAAAGCCAGCTCAGCTGGGATATCCAAATATGCAATTTGATTCCGCTCTGCAGTTTCTTTTGCAAGTTTTTGGGCTTGACGCTCCTTCTGCGCTTTAATCGCGTCTTGACGGCGTTTCATCTCTGCCTTGAATTTTTGGTAGCGTTTTCGCTGCATTTTGCCTCGCCAATAAGCCTGCGCCTTGACTGTTGCTTTCTTAAGAGCTCTGTACTTTTTGCGGTCGCGATAGCCTTTCCAGGTTGATTGAATTTTGGTAGCTGCTCGCTTTTGTCGATGTAGTTTCTTTTGGGCCAAGACACGTTTTACGTTTCTCTGAATGATGATTGCTGCATTACGCAGTCTTTCCGAGCGTCCACCCTCTAGTGCACGATGAAGTGCTTCCCGAAGGAATACACGGGTAGCTCCGAGTTGAAAATCTGGTCCCTCAACACCTGTCCTGGGTAACGACTCTAGAAGGTTCCGACAAAGTTCACGATATGGAGTTCCACGTGGCAATGGTGATTTCATCAGGTGCCGGTACCGTTCCACAAAGTGCTGGAAGCGCAATCGAACCGGATAACCTTTCTGTCGAATCTGAATAGTGTCAAGCATGCCCAAGTAGCGAAGTTGTTGAAGAACACATGGCATGTCCATTTTCAGCGCGTGCTTATCATTGTTGGGTTTGATGCATCTTACAAACCAAGGATTGCATCTCCCCATAGACTGGAGGAGCTGTTGAAGTGAATCTGAGAACCTTGCGGCAACTGTCGGGGTCCTGGGTTTCATGGTGACGAAACGTCCGTTTGAACCCTTTGGTAATGTTTTTCCTGCGTCACGTTGGGCACGAAGTTGTTTCGTCATGTCGGCCACCAGCTGAAGCTTACTAGATCCAAGCAGTTCCAAAACGTCAGGTCGAACTGCATCTCGGTTCTTCTCAAGAAAACCCTCTACGCAATACCAAACTTGTCCAGCATAGTGGGTGATTCCGAACTCTTGAGCACCTATTCTTGGTCTAGAGTAAAGTTCATTCAATGCATGGTTGTAGTGGCATTTTTCGAGGAAACTTAAATCAGTGGCTCTTGGAAAGTTGGACTCATCGTCTAGGAGATGGAATATTCCAACTGGTTTCTTTGCTAATAGATGAATTACTGGAAGATTATCTTCCCATGTTAGTGGTGTCCATTCAAGCCTTTCTCGGGCGTACTCTGCCTGCTCGAGTTTGAACACATGCTTATTAAAATACAGTTGGAGATTTTCGTTAGCGTAGTTAATACAAAGCTGCTCGAAAGAGTTCTCTGCCAAATCCTCAAAACCAAAGATGTCCAGTATAGAAATGCGGTGTGCATCGTGAGTTCCACCTTTATGGACAATCGAATTGATGCGTGATACCAGCCAGTTGAATAGCCCTGCATAGAGAACCTTCGCGAAGGCATCTCGAGCGTCCAAGGCTTGGTCGATTCCGAGAGGGGTGTGGAGTCTCTCGGACCTTGCTTCCGTAACTCGTGTTGTCAAGGACCGGTGCAAACCTTCTGCAGATATATGCAACAAGTGCCCAGCCCACTTGATCTCAGCGTCTGATCCAATTTCAACGCCTTCTTGCCCATGCCTCAGTTGCCGACGATGGAAATACACATTGCCCAAGTGTAAAACTGAAGCTAGCACCCGAATTATTCCTTCTCGTTCTCCATCAGATACGCCTAAGACTTGCATAGCACTCTGTAGTGCATCCCAGCTAACCCTGCCTGGTGCACAGTCCGATCCGCCTTGGTTCAGGTAGAAATATTTGTCAGCTTCTAGTAGTCCATATTTGGCACGTTCTGTTTCGCTTAGTCCTCCAAGTAATTCATAGAAAACATGGTAGTTTCTCTCACCCGGAGCTTGAGTTACAATCCTTGACTTCTCAAGCAGATATTGAGTGATCCTCGCTCCGACAATGGCTCCTGATTTAAAATACACTTCCAGGTATTTTCCAAATCGGGAACTATTATTATTCCTCGCTGTTCGAGCATTACCGAAAGCTTCGAGTAGTGGCGATGCCTCCAAAATCTGTTCAGTTATAACTGTTGAAGCTGATCCACCGCCTGGAACTACAGCAGCCAGATATTGCATAACTAGTTTAGTAGATTCAGTCTTTCCAGATCCAGATTCACCGGATATAATGACAACTTGTGGCGAAGGGAGAGCTGCATGTGCAGCTGCTCCGATGGCAAAAAGATGGGGCGGCAGTGCGCCCAAAGGTTTTCCTGCATACTGTTTGGCAACTTCCAATCCATATGAGTCCGGGAACATTTGATAGGGGTTGACAGCAATCAGAATGCTTCCCGCGAATGTGTAGATGAGCCCTTTGTCGTAGCGAATTCGAAGATTCCATAGTAAAGATGCTTCGTGCAGATCTTCCAGTTGGGTCATATCATCGACTCCATTGCTACCCAAATCTTGACGTGGTCGGAGGTTTCCTTCGCCAGGCGCTAGTGTGAAAGTTTGAGGCTAAAAAGAAAATGGGAAAATGTTTGTAAGAAATCGGTACACTAATGAGCATAAATGTAATTTTTAAAAATATTTTATTAAATATATTTAAGCCTATTTTATTAGACCGAGTGGGCTCGGCCAGACAGGACAAATGGGAATAATCTTTGTTTATTTCCGAACCAAGTTCACTCAAAACTGCCATTTGGTACTCGGATAATCATTAGTCAGGTGAACTAATGTGAGGTCGATGGTAAGCGACCAAAAGGCCGACCGAAACAATAGTGGCTTGATACGCTGAATGGGGATTTAAAAGCCTCGCGATTGTATACAGATCAGGCAATTGATAGCACCAACTGGCGAAACCGATCATGACGAGCCGACCTCGGTTGTGAACAGGACAAAAGCTGAAGAAAAATAAGAAAAGCTGAACTAACGTGACCGGGAAACACGATAACCCAGTATGACAAGCTCTTATGATTTGACAAACGGTTCGGAGTAGGCTTCATTTGAGCTAACAACTGTGGGGGTCGGATCTCGTGAAAACGGTTCTAAAGCTCATATCACAGCTACCTTTGTCTTGATAATATTCTTGGCAAAGCAGCAAGTGCAGTCAAAGCTATGACACCAGTAAGTTGAGAGTCCAGGCTCAATTGAGAAGGACTCCTGACTGGCGGCTGGATTTCTGTCAACCCATGCGTGACCTCCATGCTTGCACAAACAATCACTTAAGGTGATTACACTTTCTATCGGAGGTAGGGGTTCGCAGCTGGGACCCTAACACAAGAAGTTCGGCATTGTGGACGAGAGATTCGATCAACTTGCTAGTCTGGAGCTATGGTGGAGGAGCAAGGCAAATTTTGGAGATAGTCGCCAAGATGGGACTTATTGTCGGCAACACTGCGACGTTTCGTCGTCCTTGTTGCGAAGACATTATCCCTGGCGTGACTTTCGCTATGAAGTCCTTGGTGTCAGCCACGCATGCAACGATGAAGGTCACTAGAAGATTTCACGGACATTAATCACCAGGACATTTCCTACGAAGCGCAAAATGACTCCTCCTAATGTTCTGACGTCTGATAGATACCTACCAAGTAGAGTATAGGCAAAATCGACGTTGGCAAATTTATGGAAGCTCTCTCAAGAGAGACGCGGACCCAGATAGAAGAACAGCGACTGAATGGTTAGTGAACTCAGCAATGAGTCTTTCACCGCAGTTCGCGATGCATCTGCACCAAAAGGGAGACTCCGTCACGTGAAGTCACCTCTGTATTATTGTGTTTCTGAAATTGCAAGTCTAGCAAAGAACTGCCTCAAGTTTGAGTGGATTTCCAGCACGGAAGAAGCAAAAATGAGGTAACCCTTCGATCCGCGACGAAGTCGATAGACAAAAAGCTCGCTACTAGCAGGAACTTGTCAGGGACCCATGGGACTTTGAGTATAAGTTGGTTACCAGAGATGGTCGGTACCCATTGATAACTCTGTTCAATGGAAGGAGTAACAAGTCGGAATACCGGAAGCTCGCGCTTCGGGTATAAAGGTTTTGTGTTCATCTTATGTAAGAGACGCACATTTCTCTGTCCGTATATAGCTACAAATCCAACATAATCCTTCATATTTTTCCAAACTACGAGACATACGTACATATTAGAGCCATAGATATCACGCTCACCCTAAACAAACAAACTGCCTATTACCTGCTGTACACATACATGCACGTATCTAAATTTATCGTACCCATAATTCCGATTTACGTCTTATATCTATCTGAATTAGGCACTACCCGCAAAGTTCATTAGCACGCATATATTATATACCTACATACACACATGTCTGGTTGACAAATAACTAAAAAACTAAAACAAAATAATTGTCTGCGACCCAATTCATAAGAATTCATTTCGTTGTGGTATTGACGAATTGATATGTGATGATGACGTCATGCGGGTTGTAGAGTCCACGAAATTCACAAAAAATTGTAAAGTTTCACCCCCAATAACTTTGTTAATAATAGTTGGATTTTCTTCAAACTTGACCAAACTGTGCATTATATTCTTCATTACACTCATGCCAAATTTTGTATTTCTGGGATGAACATAAGGGGGGGTGCCGGGTAAATTTCTAAAATGTGGAAATATACTATTATTAACTTTATTTGTGTAGATATCGGAACCGGATATATTTTGAGGCCTAGATTTCGTAGAGATACACCACTGTGATTTTTTCCAGATTTTTCGGTTGGAGAGGTTCTGAGAACGAGACCTGTTACACTTTTTGGGGGTCATATTTTGAGCGCTCACTCCTCCATGTTTCACCCAATATCAAATATTGCACCAGTTTCAAAAAGTACTAATTGAGACCTTTCATTTGATGCCCCACATGGCTACATTCTGTGAAAAAAAAATTTGCACCCTCCATTCACATGTATGGGGAGCCCCCTCTTAAGCTTAACACAAGATGGCGCCACTTACTGCATGTAAAGGGATCATCAGATTACATACTCTCACCAATTTTCGTGACAATCGGTCCAGCCGTTTCCGAATAAATCGGGTGTGACAGACAGACAGACAGACAGACAGACAGACAGACAGACAGACAGACAGACGGACAGACGGACAGACAGACACCGTCACCATTCTAATAAGGTTTTGTTTCACACAAAACCTTAAAAATGGGAGAAATGGTAAGGGTACTTTTTTCTATCAACCCTCCGACCTGATATCGATGAGAGGAGGAGTACTGAAAATGCCCGCTCTTCACTGTAAACGAATCAGAAGAGGCGGTGTTTTCCATGGGGGACAAAAAGGCATCGGTATCGAATGACATCCCCAACGAAATGCTTGAAATTTATATTCAAGTATAATACGGACTTGGTACACAGTACGCTCAACGCATATTTCACTACGAGTGATTTACCTTCCGCTTGAAAGTTGCGAGGCTCGTGCTGATAAAAAAAAAGAAATGTTCAGTATGTTGAGGACAGTGAGGCATATGCTAGCGAAGCTTATCAAAAACCAAGTTTCACTAACCCAATACGTGCCGCAGGAGACTTCTCACCAAAACAATATAGTCTTTCAGCGAGGTGATCCACATTTGATGGAGTTGAGGAAGTGGTTCAAGCCGTCAGACTATCGGAAACACATGGTCGCCAATGTCGACGACTGATGCCCTTTGTGACGGTAGATGTAAGAAATGCCTTCAATTCTGCGAGGTGGTGTGACATGCTCCAGGTGCTGGAAAATTAGTTATATATTCCACATCATGCCCTGCTCTACAGAGTCGGGAAGGACAGCGTAAAACTAGGGTCTGGAATACGTACGCTCATGGTTAAATCGAAAATCCGATGAGGTTTACTATTACCTATCCTAGTTGCGCACTGAAAGTGTGCCAAATGTCTCCGAACACTATAATTGAGGCCATGTTGCAGAGGGAGGGCACGTCGAAAAGAACGACACGTTACACTCAAGACATTCTTAAGATGAAAAAGAGGGAGATGGAGAGAAGAATCGGCAAGGCAATCAAAGGCAAATCAAAAAGTAAAATGTTAACCCAAAGCTGTGCCAAGAGACCACGGCGTATTTCATGACGAATCATAGAGACAGTAAGAGAGGGCTCAGGATGGCGTATGCAGTACAACGCTGTCCTTTACGATTTATACGAAAACCAACTTCGTTGTCCCTCTCGAAGCTAAAAAAACTACAAAGGCCTGAATGTATTCTATAACTGAACAGGAGACCGATGGGGAAACCGAGCCGTACATTAAAAGAGAGAGTCGAAGGAAAATGACTTAGAGGAACAGTTGTAAAAGATAAGACCACTGAATTCTAGACTATCCAACTTGAGGATGCAGCCGTCGAAGATTACGGGATGATATTTGACATAAATACTTTTCCCTGTGAAGTCTAAAGCTGAAGAATAGTTGCATGTGACGTACAGTACCATTTTGTCTCACCCTTCCCTCCCCCCATTCAGAAGCGCGGTCGGCTCGTCATGGTCGGTTCCGCCAGTATGCTTTGTCAAACGGCTGGTCTGGATGCAGTCACGAGGCTTTCACACACATGTCATCATCCGGCGTAGCAAGCCGTTATATTTATGGCAAATAAGGTTTCCATATTGCTCTCTAGTTGCCTCTTTCACTGTCTTTCTAAACCTCTCTCAATCTCTCATCATATTTCCCCATTCCGCTGAGAGAATTTTTGTGGCTTTACCCTTCATAGCGAATTTTACTGCGAAATGCCAACCAGATAAGAGCTGAAGTCGATGAAACTCATTATAACTGTTAATACATAACACCTGTGTTTGTCTACCCATCATTCTTCTACTGCAGTAAATTTGGCGGAGCATATTATCTGAGAAGCAATCTAGGAAACAAATAACCTGTAGCAAGCAGAACTACTGATGTTTGTCCAGAGACTTACAAACTGCTATACGATTGGTCGCTTTCCCACATACCGGCGGTGCCAAACCTTCTCCTTTTCGCTTTCAAGTGGAAGAAAATTGGAGATAGTAGATAGTATAAAGAAACACTTAAGTAGTTCTTATTGAATCAGGTATGCTTAGGTAACTTAGTCTGTGGATTTGTGCCAGCAATTGGCCGCTGTACACGGCATGGGAGAATTCGGCACCCCAACGAAATTGATAAAACTGAATAATAAAAGACTGACTGATAAAAACAGCAGGATCACAACATCAACAATGGTCTAAGACAAGGAGGTGCCCTATCATGCATGCTCTTTAACCTGGCCCTGGAAAACAATGATCCGTGATGCTGAGGTGAATGCGAGAGGCACGATCCTTTTTAAGTCCACCCAACTACTGGCCTATGATTACGATATCGACATCATGGGACGAACGACCCTAGACGTACAAACTGCCTTCATCCAGAGCGATCAGCCGGGGCGAGATCACATCAATGAAGGCAAAGCGAAATATATGGTGGTAAAGTCAGCACTAAAAACGAACCAACCAACAACATCAACCGATACAACTGATAATTTCTCCTATCTAGGGTCGAAAATCAAAACCGATAACAGCTAGAACAATAAAACCCGCGCACGGTTGTTGGCAGCCAACAGAACCTATTTCACCTAACAAAATATTTCGCTCGAAGCGTCTCACCATAGTGTCAAAGTTTTTACAGTCAGTCCTTATGACTTCCTCGGAGACTTGAGTTCTCGTAAGAAAAATTGCGAACTCTTGGCCGCGTTCGAGAAAAGAATCCTCCGAAGAATTTTTGGCCCCCTACATGAGGATGGACGATTTCGTAGCCTACACAATGACGAAATCTATGAGCGATACCATGGTCATCAAGTTGTGGATAAAATTCGGCTCAATAGGTTACGGTGGGCGGGTCACTTAATCCGACGAGGCAGACCATGCCTAAGATGGAGCGATGACGTAGGCCAGGACGCCAGCCAGCTTTTGGGGATATCGAATTGGTGAACCTCGGCGCAAAACCGGGATGTCTGGAGTTCCTTATTAAGGCAGGCCTAGACCGGATACCGGTTGTTGCGCCATTGATGATGATGATGATGATAAAGTGGTAGGATTACTGGCTCGTAACTGACTAATCCTCTGGCTAATATCCACACCAGGTGCACTGTGATACAAGATAAAGGGCAACGGAAAAGTGTCAAATTCGAAGCTAAGAAGTACTGACTCCAATCTCCCTTAATAGGTGAGCAGCGGGATTCCAGTCTGTTGGTAAACAGTTGTTGCAAATCTATTATGGATAGGGGTGGGGGGAGATAAATATAAGGAGCTGCGAAATAGCACTTCTGCTTTCTGGATGGAGTATACGTAGAGGAATGACCAGTTTGTTAAGACTCGTAATGGCTCTGGTTCTTTGCCAATAGTACCACCGTTTAGTCCCCCCATTTTGTTATTTTGTCACCTTTTCATCGATTGTAACCTGGGCCGTAGTGAGCAAATTCTAGCCTTGGGTGAAAATTATGGCAAAAAACTTACCCCGGGGTAAGAATTGTGCAAGACCCTCTATTGTCACTTTTTTCATTAAAATTTCTAAACCGGCCCCCTGAGGATACTCCATACTCAAGCAGCCACCGAATCCATTTAATTTTGCCCACTGCGATTTCTTTCTGTTCGATGGAGCCAAAAAACCACTATGGGGGATGCCTTTTAAGAGATGCAAAGAGTTAATGGGAAAATCGAAGGCGATTCTGATGAAACTACCAAATACCGACAATAAAATAGGTTCCGAGAATTCGATGCAGCTGATGGCGATACATTTTGAAGGAGACAATACCGACTTTGATAAACAATTTTGTATTTTATATTTTTTGAATAAATTTCAGCAATCACAATCTGGACAGTGTACTCAGAATATGCATGCCAGGAAAATGATCTAATGCAATTATTCAATCGTTTAAAGATTTTAAAAATAACTCTATTTAATTTTCAGAAATTCTAATAAAAGTTCAGGCATTGACCTGACTAGTCTTCAATTAGAGACATACTTAATGCTAATTCAATGAAGAAAGATATTCAAATCCGTAATCGCTAAAAGAAAGATTTTTGTGTTATGACATGGATTTTTCACTAATTTCAGAATGTGCCTCAAGAAAATAAATAAATATATTAATATTGTTGCCATTTTATGAATAATTATTAATCTTGCAGAACTACTCAATATAGCCTCAAGTATCTATTAATAATATTTAGATATTCGCTGTAAGCTTCTCATCACTAATGGAAATTATAGAATACCTTAGGCTAATTAAAGCTGAGGTGTATAAATTAGCGGGCCGTAAAATTTCTTATTAAATATATTATTGCATATTTTACTTATACCTTTGTATATGGTACATATCTTTACTGAAATCTTTATTGAAATATTCATTATATCTCTATCTAGTCAAATGAAATGGACTCGTAATGTAATAAAAATAATATTGCTTGATTTTTATTATGCGATTAATCAGAGCATTACGAAAGCCACCCATGAGGATTTGATTTGTTAATATTTTTTTCTATGGAAGGATTAGTTTGATCCACTGAAGGTCCTAAATTAGTAGAATTTTTGGAACAATCATAAACCATCCTGCGGCTGAACTATAAAATTCACTGCTTCCAAACCAAATGCCAATAATGGATTCTGGATGAATTTATAATAGAATTCGGACTAGTAATTGCATGATTCCATTACTCGTCAAATGGTTGAATTCTCTGTTGTGAGCTCCATAATATAGAGGTCTCAAAAAAAGCTGGGAATGTCTAGACTGATTATGGTCAAGTACGAGGAAAGGGCTATACCAAAAACAGAAACAGTGACGAAAGTTTACGGTGCAGATCCGCCAGCATCTAAGTGTAGTTCCATTGAAGTGTTCCATCCATTGGGTCACTACCTCCAAAAATTAGAATCACACAAAAACGAAACTACGCAATTTACGCTCTTAACCAAACAAAGTGTGAATTCAAATCTTTTGAAATTCACCCTCCAGCGAGGATAATCTTTTACCTCGAAGCAATCTTCAGTTCACAGAAAAATGTATTTAAAAAAATTGTATTATATTAACTAACGGACTTGAAATCTCACTGAAAAATTGTAACAAAAGAACGCTAGTCAAAGAAAAGATATAATATACTACTAAAGCAGAATATAAATCGAACACCAAAAAGATGGCACTCACTGTAAGGCTAATATCTGTTTAGTTCGAACGAGTGCAATATGTGGCACTCTTCTGTTTATTATCCGCTAACAGTCCCTAGCAAGAAAGATAAATCTAAACTTAGATGTAAGTTGCTGCTTCCAGATGAAACTTACAAGACCACTACAAACTCCATGAAATATGGTGGATGTCCCTCAGCTTGGTCTCCCTTAACAACTGTTCTACCCCGCGGCAGTTGAAAACTTTCATACCCACATCTTTCCTCCTTTTAGCTTCATAGTCGGACCCCTCTTTTTAAGGTTTTGTGTAAAACAAAACCTTATTAAAATCGATTCACTGTCTGTCTGTCTAAAACTATGAGATCCCACGCATACAGCGAGTGACATAAATTTAGGTAGAATTTAAAGGGGAGCTCCCCATACATGGAAAGGGGGGATTTAAAAAATTTTTCACCGGATATAATTTTAGATTTGAGACGTTCGCTGATACATACGTCGATCACAAGAAACACAAGTTGTGGAATGCCACTCCATCCAGGTCGCATTAATGCGTGAAAAAAAATTCATTACGCAGTTCTCCATTGGCTGATAGCATTCACCCGAGATATTTAATTCGCTCAGTTCTGAAAAGGTTACTGCAGCTGACAGCGCTGAGCAATTTAAATATCTCGAGTCAATGCTATCAGCTAATAGAGAACTACGATATGCCCCTCACAAAGGGAAACACAAAACCTTTTATACCGCGTCAAGCTTCCGGTTTCCCGACTTGTTGCAGAATGCTCTCATTTAACCTAATGAGCTACTCTCGGCTGAGCCTACACAAGTTTGGTTTTAACGAGGCATGCCATTGAGTGGAAAGCAATTTTCCGACAAATACAGCGTAAGCAGATCGTAAGCCAGACCGACAGATGGGCGGATACTACAGGACAGCTAGGTTTCCGAAACTTGCTCTAGAAATAGTACACTTGCCAAGGCAGGTATGACCAAAAGGCTTCTGAAATAGTCACCGCGTGGCTGTTACTTTCATAGTAGTAAAGGACCAATCACGCCTGTAAACTTCACTAGGTGCGATAGAAATACGAGCAACAAACATAATTGGTGGTGATATTTCCTCCATTCCTACATCTGTATGTGCTTTTGATATCTCATAAATTTAAAAATGGAATTAAATAACAACAACAACGAATTTGTATTAAATGTTGCATTAAAGAAAGATTTAGTGGTGTGGTAAAAGCGGGTTCATTCATTACAAGGGGCATTACTGGAAGGGAGGCGTTGGATTATGGGTACGAAACGTTGACAAAACTACATTGGCGTACATTGCAAGGCGATGGGGATTACTTTGAGATCATCAGTAGTGATACTGGATGGGTTAGCGGTTAAACCGGTAGGTTGCCACAAAGCAAGGGCGGTTCAAACTTCACTGGAGGCAGAGGAATTTGTATTATGACCGGATGCCGGACACCAGTCTGCTCAGTACAGGAGTCAAATCAGGATAACAATCTAGGGCGAATGCAATACTGATCGCATTATCTACTACTGTACCCGCGTGGTCTAGAAATGATGGGCTGTAACATTCAACAAGATGGTTGAAAAGTAGTATGGGACTCAGAGGGCGAGCAGATTCATCACAGCGCTCCTAAATAAATACCTGGGTCATGAGCCCTATTACCGAATCCCACTCTCGCTTGCGCGCTGGTAAATCTTTTGTCGACATATGGAAAGATATTTAACCAAATTGGTTAGGTTCTTATCGATCATACCGAGGAAAAATTTGCGAGCCGGAAACAGGAATAGCATGTCCAAACTCCATAATAAAGTGATCTCCTTGAAATGCATCAGAGCGTTGAAACAACAAACCGTCCTAATGGCAAACCAACTCCAAGAACCCAACAGCATTGAACACAATCGAGCGTTAGCCTCAGCGTAAAAGAACAAAAGGTTTGACCATGAAGGCCACAATGTAATTGACGGAGGAAACCATTTTCAGTGTCACCACTTTCCCTTGAAAGACAATTTCTTGACAGTGATTCAGGCGTAGCTTTTTCTTGATGAGTATCGATAATGCTTGTCCAAATATGAGTTCTGATTTACTTCTCCGTGTACTCTGCCCTTCGTAGAGGTGTTTATTATTGCAGATCCTTGGTGGGGCAGCTATTTGACCTGGCATAGATATGGCGCTATGGTTGAGGGGATAAAGCGTCAAAGTCTCAATCTCGTTGCTCTGGGTTCGAATCCCAGTCATCATGGATGCCTGTGTTTGTCTCGCTGCTGTGAAATTATTACTTATACAGTATTAAGTGTGAGGTTAATAAAACACAATCTCATTATAAATTGCGTGAATGTCCTATAACTAATTAAGGAGCGAACAGGAAACACTATAGGTACGTTCGCTGCAAAGAGTTAAAACAGCGTAGATGGGATGAAGTCTTGAGGGTTTTCGGCTAAGTCAATATATGGAGGGAATTGCTGCTACTAAATCCAGCCAGTCTAACAAATTTGGATTAATTTGGTGAGGTGGGCAACGAAGCGGAGGATGTTTGTTGGGTTCTGAACAGCTGGAAGGAGTTGAAACCTTTTTTTGTAAATCGGGTAGGTAAGATTTTGTGGGTATTTTGCGATTAATACGAATAACTAACAAGATTTCGAACTGGAAGTCTGGAATAATGGCTTTACTATCGCAGTGCTGGTCAATGAGGATTCCCATAATCTACTAGAAGATGTTGAGGAGACGGAGGCAAACCTGTAGTTTTCTGAGGATTAAATAGTAGAGGTAGGCGTGGAAATTGAAGATAAAGGAGACATCCTATTGCTAAGAATTAAAGATTGAGGTAGACCCTTAGACAGACGAGGATTAAATTGCAGTGGTAAGGGTCGAAACTACCCTCTGAATACCGGCCCCGCTCTAGAAAGCGAAGAGCTGGGACCCAACACTATGGCTCAGTGAATTCTTTAATTGGGTTATTCAGGAAGGTAGAACACCATCTGACTGGCAAGAAAGTGCCACTATTCCAATATTTCCATACTATGAAGATTTTTGAACGCATTCTTGACAAGATGTATTCGCGAAATCGTTGAAATGTTTGACGACCGATCCCCATGAAACAGGCACTATCACTCTCAGCTGTCCAGAACTGAGCGATTTATGAATCTCGGGTCAATACTATCAATCAATGAAAAATTGCTTCACGCATTAGCGCAACCTAGATAAAGTTACGTTTTACAGCTGGTGCCCTTTGTAATCGACGTTCTAGATTTCATATAAGTGCATCGCCCACGATTTTTGTGCAGATTTTTATGGTGAGCAGTTCCTACAAATGAATCTTGTCTTATTTTAAGTTTGCACATTTTGGCGACTTACTCGACCATTTTGCAATTTAAGTCGGAGCCAAAATATGTTTGTTCAAGTATTAATTGATATGCCCCACGAGTGCATTAGGTAAGAAAATTATTGCATGTATGACAGGCCCCCGTTTAATCTCATGTGTCTACCAAGTTTCGTTTGAATCGGTGTAGCCGTTTTAGAGGAAAGCGCATATGACAGACAGATAGACAGTAAATCGATATTAATAAGGTTTTGTTTTACACAAAATCTTAAAAAGAAGGCAGGAGGAAAAATCCTGAAAAAAAGGAAAAGGAAAGGAAAAGAAAATCCAATGTCGGTTTGAAGCCGACACTGATTTGCTGATAGATATGCCAAAGGCTAACTTTGGGAACACTAATGACGTCAATGTCATAGAAACCCAGAATTGGTTGGTAATTGGTTGGTTGGTATTACTACACCCAATGACTCCAACCATGTCCAAAATATTGATGCGCTTAGGAGAAATCATTCAAAATTCCGTATCGCCGATTTGAGAACTATCAGAAGAGGCGGATGGAGATCCCAATAAACAGTTCCGGGCATACTTGCAAAATTTTCCCAAGAAAGTTTTCAAAGCAATAATTTAATTTGAATTTTATAACCAAGTAACTTGTCAAGCTTTCAATGTCTGAGAGTGAGAATGAAGAATGTTCCGTCCCGGAAAGTGGCAGCTTGACCCTTCATAAAATAAAGGGCACGCAGAGAAAGAAAAAGATCATTATAAACATTAAATATTCTGGAAATAACATTAAGAGCTACGCTCAAAAAAGAAATATTAAAAACTCTACACATTGGATGAATAACTAAAGTAACATAAGATCACCAGTTGCGAAACACCAAGATCATCATTTATAATTCAATAACCTAGAGACGCTGAAGGAAGAGCGGATATCCGAAAAATGAACGGATTTAAGATATTACCAACAATCTACAGCATAGTTGGATCTCATGGGAATTAAAAGAACTAGTTTCCGGAATAGTTCATGAACAAAAAAGTATTTCAACTAAAAAGCTGATACCCTTGCCAAACATTTGTTTTCAAATTTTAAATTGCCAGCAACTAATAAGCTTTAAAACAAAGATATATATCTCATCTTGGCAGAAATTTTCCTTAGGTCTTTCAAAAGCAATCAAATATTGAAATAATAAAAACTTGTTGTTTCTTATTCGTTGGTGTGGGTAATTTATTCTTGCAAATACCGATATTTCGGGAACCACTTGTTTGCACTGATGAAGGGAACAAGTGGTTCCCGAAATATCGGTATTTGCAAGAATAAATTACCCACAATTGTTTGCACTGATGAAGGGAACAAGTGGTTCCCGAAATATCGGTATTTGCAAGAATAAATTACCCACACCAACGAATAAGAAACAACAAGTTTTTATTATTTCAATTAATTAATCGTTGGAAACACCGCATAATTTCACTCTAATCAAATATTGATAAGCAGCCATTGTCTACTTGTTTATAAACTCCGCCATATTATTTACATAGCATGCCTTTCCCAAGCCTAGGTAAAGGAGGAATCACAAGCCTTGGAGAAATGTTAGCGGGTCCACCTCAGTCTACGCGGCAGGACGGACCCCGGTCCTGTAGAAAGAAGGACAATCGGAGTGACAAGCAGAACAAATACGTACCTATGTGCTAAATGTTGGCTCCCTCACTGGAAAGACCGAGGAACTCGCAAGAGCTCTTCGGAAAAGGTGCGTTGATTTCTGTGCTCTACAAGAAACCTGATGGTCAGGTGCCAGAAGCAGCGACATAGTACGGGAAGGTGGTAAAAATGGCTGGAAACTTCTCCATTTTGGCAGCTCGCACAGGCAATACGGTGTTGGCATTGCCATGTCAGAGTGTTTCCGTAACGCCAATCAAGAACTCGAACGATTTGATGGCCGGATGGAGAAAGATGCCTTCTGGCAACTTCTCGATGCAAAGACCGACAACTTCTCTGCTGATGACTATGTCATCATTGGAGGGGTCCTTAATGACCAT
This sequence comes from Hermetia illucens, assembly GCF_905115235.1. Classification (NCBI taxonomy): domain Eukaryota; kingdom Metazoa; phylum Arthropoda; class Insecta; order Diptera; family Stratiomyidae; genus Hermetia; species Hermetia illucens. The sequence goes on from NC_051852.1 coordinate 12,465,811, forward strand.
ATGTGAGGAAAGGCAAACGGTAACAGGTGGTGTAAAGGGGTTTAGAGCGCGCAATGAGCGTGGCCAGCATATAGTCGATTTAGGGGACAACGATGACCTTGTACTTATGAATACATGATTCATCAAACTATTGTCTCATCCTCCTACATTTTATAGTGGGAATAGTAAAACGCAAATCAACTCTGCCTACAACTTCACGAAATAATGACGATACGGGGGAGGTTCATCTTAAAAAAGAGCGAGCGGGTGAATTTGCGCTGTACTCTCTCTAGAGCAAGACAATTACCATTACAGAACAATACTCAAGGATACTTCTCACGAGGGAGTTAAAAAGCATTATGGATGGTTGGACCGCGGTGAAATCAGTACAGGAACACAATATGAAACCTTTCATTTTTGAAGCACGGCTAGTGATATCGAAGTAGTGGCTGTCAAAACGGAGTTTACCGTCGAAGGTGAAGCCCAGGTCAAGGATAGAGTTCAGATAGGACAGAGAACAACCACCAAGGGGAGTAGGAGAAAGGGTGGGGGAGATTTTAAGCGAATAACACATCGAGCGGCATTTGCTGACATTAAGTGCCAAATTATTAACTGTGCACCAATGGATCCTTTTGCATGTATGGGAATCCCTCCTTAAATTCGGCGCCTCTATAACCCATCATATGCAATCGGTGAGTCCCGCACCTATCGTCAGTGATTACCACGAAGTGAATCGATTTTGGAGTGGTAAAAAAATGGTATGATTCAACTAAAGGACGCTGAACTCATAGAATTATTCCAGATTTCTCAAAATGTTAATTCCTAAACGAACACGGAGGATATCGTGCATTCCTTTATCGCTTCGAGCGTAACACAATATGGGGAGTCCATATTGCCTATCATGCAAGATGTTTCCGAAGGATGCGGAGAATGTTGTTTTTAACCGCCCGAGGTTCGCCGTTCACAGAGCGGAAATCCCAGAATATCGGTAGATATGTTAATAATAATAATAATCGTTGGCGCAACAATCCATATTGGATCAGGGCCTTGAAGTGTGTTAGAGCACTTCATTCAAGACCGTAACGGTACACTACAGTAGACTGTAGGAGACAATGTGGTCAGCATTGCGCTCGCCCGAGATTATTACCCTGATTTGACTCAGGTACTCATTCACAGCTGAGTCGACTGGTATCCGACGTCAAATCACGATACAAATCCCTCTGCCACCAGCGAGATTTGAACCGCGACCTTCCGTACGACAGCCTTGTACTCTAACCACTCAGCTATCCGGACACGGACGGTAGATATGTTAGCCTCTGAAATAACTTGGAGGGCGGTGAAAAAATTAATGTAGGAAATCCACAATCTACTGAGGAAGGAGAAGCTTTAGAGGGAAGTAGCAAATAACGACACCAACCGCAGTTAGTAACTGAACCTGACCCGCGACGTAATATCAAAATGGAAGTCTCGCAAGGTAAGCGCAGGAGAAGAAGGTGGTTTTGGTGAGTAAAAGTCTGATATAATGGTATGGCAGGAGCCAGCGGTAGGTTTTGAACCTTTCCACCATCCAATGCTAAACAAAAAGACAGACTGATAGACAGTAAACCGATTTTAATAAGGTTTTGTTTTACGCAAAATCTTAAAAAGGACAACTCAAGGGCACTCAGGTATCATTTTACATTGTACTGCCAATTCTAAAAATACAAATATGGGAAGGAAAGCAAAGTTTACAATATATAAAACTTCCATTCAGCTGGTCTTATGTTACGGCAGCCAGACGTAGACGATGAACCCGCCTGGAAGAGCATAAAATCAATACTTTCTGCTGTCGATTTCTTAAGTTCGTTTCACACATATACGGTTCCATTTGACTCAGTTTGTTTTCGTTCGTGACCGGAAACAAACCTAACTCAATGAAGGCCTTTCACAGATACACCGTTCCTATTCGGCAAACGGGCCATTTCACCCAAATAAAACCCGACAGTTTTTAACAAGTCATCATTAAAATCCACTCATTGTGAGGTCAAAACCTAAACAGAACCATGCGTGTGTTAAAGCCTTGCATTTTCTTCCTTGCACACAAATTTGACCCATACTGAAACTTGATAATACCTATTCACATCGTGGGTGCATTCGGCTCCACACGGTTTCAATTGGGTGCCGAATAGACGCCGAATTGAAACCTAAAGACCGTTTCAAACTTGTCGGCAGCGACCGAAACTCAACCTAAAATGAACTGTACCGAATGGAAACGTATGTGCAAAACGAGCCTTACGAGAATCTTAGGTCAATGGACGGCGGATGTAGGATGACATATAGACAGAGGAATCACCTGGCTCTTGCTCAAAGCCCATGTGAAAGATGAACGATCTCAGTGGACAACCCAAGGTACACGCTGCCCGGTTTCCGAAATTGCAGAACAGGGTCGTTCGGCCGAAATGAGGAACCAAGTTCGAACATTGGACTCCAATGACATAGAAGAAGCACCAAAATCATCATTTATTATCCAAAAGCTCAAAGACACTGGAGGAAGAGCAAAAATCAAAAAACTAAGAGCAAAAATCAGAAAATGAGGTGGATCTCCTGCAGATTAAGAAGGCAGCTTTACTCCGGAATAGCCCATGAGCAGTAAATTATTTCAAAAGCTGATATCCTTGCGAACTTTTGTTAGGAAATGTTATATTTTGCCAGCATCTTACAATTTCAAAAAGACACACTGCTCATCTTTGCAGGAACTTTCCTTAGTCCTTTCAAAAACAATGGAATATTGAGCAACAACATTGTTTCTTCGCATATTGTTGCTTGTCTGTTGTGCTATGTGGTCAGACACTCCTGCCTTAAACTTCATGACCTTGTCTCGTTCCGAAACTGATAACAAATCAAACTAATTAATATCCGGTTCCAACAAAGAAATTGGTTTCCTGTTACTAGGTTTGCACAAGTAACTGAGCAAAACACCAAACCTTTAAAAAGTGGAAGCAAAGCACGAGTCTAGCGCGGAGATATCGGACCTTCTGCTATTTTTATATTCTATTCCGGACATCCTTAAACCAACATTAAAATGAAATTAAAAAGCAAAAATTATGTGCAAAGATCGGCTTAATTTAATTTTTGCAACGTGAAGACCCAGCAAATTGTTCATATTTAAATATTCAAACATCTTTCCCAAGGTCGACGAGGCATTCCATTACATTAGCATTACACGTTTTAATGGAAATTTGATGAAATCTTTAGGTTTCCCACAAGGTTATCAGCGAATTGAACTTCAGATTCAAAAGACAAATTATAGTTTTATCCTAATGTAAATGGGACAAATATTTTATGAGTCAGATTAAAGTCAAGAAACAAAGTGAAATCAATTCATCTTAATTTTGTTTCCATGTGGAAATTCAACTTTAGTTGGTTCAGATATTCGCATGTATGTATGTGCTCAGATATTTACATAATTTTCATATTTGCAACTCATGTAAATATCTGATGTTAATTTTGGTCATACTGTGGTATCTGAGTATCTTTCTACCAGTTGTCTATCTCCATTCTAATCTAATTAAGACTCACAGATAACAGATTCAAACTTTACATTTCTTGCTATTGCATCACTGCACATCATCGACAATTTCTTCACCACCTGAGGATATCTGGATCGACGGCGCATCCTTTCTCGCATACGTTTTAGCTGAGCGTTCTCCAGATGGATTCCAGTATCGGTTTCATCCTTCGAACCGTCAGCGGGTCTTTGTCGTCTACATATTGTCGGTGAAAGAATAACCGCGGATTGAGACAACGTGGGGCTCGGATTAGACGAACCATTCTTTAGCCATGGTTCCACGTGAGAGCGCACTATTCGCATTTATAATTGGCGAAAATTCGAAAAAGCAACATCCGCATTGCCCACATACATATCCAGCGAATTATGAATGCCAGCTTCCGCGACGGATGACCGATTCACAAATTCAGTCCACAAAGATACACGCACAGAAACTAGGTCTGCTCACTGCACTATGCACTATCTTCGCATACTAATATAATTTTATTCCCTTGTTTTCTTTTTTTTTCTGCAGAAAATGCAGAAATGCAGAAATTTCTTCTTGACCGGTTTCGTTAAGCTACCACCGCGCACTACAGCTTCTTTTCAATTTGTATCTAGTTTGACCGATTCGTTTAGCCGCCATAACCACATCTAAGCGCTCTACTAGTTTGTCTTGTTGATCATGTCTCAGATAGTTATCGGTTTTACAGATGATCACCAGAAACAAGACTTAAACAGGATGGTGAGACTCCGGCACTATCAAATTACGATAGGGGATGGTAGCAGATAGTCCGCCTCGGGAGTTATCAGCAACAGTGTCAGATACACATGCGCAGATTTTTCTCAGATCTGCATACTATGTTGACGCTTAAATTCATGGAGCTGACGTAATAGCAGAAATGAGCACTTGTCTTGGGAACCAGAAAATTGATTTGGACACATTGATATTCAGGTGATTCAAAAAAGTAAGCGATTAGCAAAATAGAAAGTAAACGACGGTCGGAGTTACCAACCAAATGGTGAGGTATCTATTGCTGCATAAGGAAAATTCATGTCGAGTCCCAGCAACCTACATTTTGCCTGTCTACAGTATCTAAACTAAAACAAAAAGAAATAGGCAAAAATATGACTTCATGAGTTCAATTGAAAAACATCCAACGAGTTCAATCTAAAATAGCATCTCTTATGGCTTCAACTAACAACAAAAACATACAAAGATACTCCGCTCCAAGCTCCGCATTTCCCAACAAATTCAAATTAAATTATCTAAAAACGTGAAAAACAAAGCGATAACACTCAAAACTGATTTCGCACCAGCAAATAAGCGTATTTTGCGAAAATCTGGTGAATGGCGTATATTTTTGGCCAATTTTGATCCCGTCCTTTCGCCAATATAAGAACACATTTTCGGCATTTTTGCATAATTGATGATGATAGTGAAAAGCTTGATACCCACTTCTTATGAGATTCATTTCTCAGATACTTCAAAACTGTCACATTTTGCGCATGCAATGTTGCATAAGCGAAATTTGTTGTGACTAGACACCATGCTGAATGTCGTAGACAAGTTTTACTTATTATATAATATCAAATGTTTAAGGCTATGAGGGACGTTCCATACTTTGGGGAAAAAAGATAAAAAGATAAAACATCTTTCTATTTTGTTGTCGGAAAAGAATTTTATTTAGCCTTTTGTATTGCAGTTAATTTCGAGGTGACCCGGAAATTATCAAAACAAACAAAATTTTAAGATATTCAGATAAAGATATAAAGATCTATTCAAATATTTCCTTTGTCTGTTATCTCTTAACCCGCGAGATAATCCGTCCGTCACCTTGGGCAGTCTAGGTAGGTTTCGTGGCCTCTCGAAGAACCCTAATAAGTGCTGTGATGCGTAATTTTGCTGACATGAATTCGTAAGGTCATGACTGCTGTGAGAAAGACAAGCAGATCAGAATCTATAATAGTTAGCTCAAATATTCAGAGCGAACCCGTAGCTTAGCAGCTCTCCCACCTTAAAACCAGAAAACTATTCCAGGCTCTTAAAGAATTGTTTGTCTGGTGTCCGCATCCTGATCTTAACCAGAGCTGAACAATGACAAAGAAAGTGCCACAGGGTCTCTCCCTCCTCTCCGTAACTTTGACGCTAACTGTAGAGTATGCCTAGTGTGGTCTCCTTCGATGATTACCTACCTTGTCGTGGCGAGGGAACTCAGTAAGGAAGATCCTCCAGGAAACGGGAGGTTATACCAGAAGCCAAGCGGTAACCAAAGCCCCACGCCAAGGTGTGACTACCGTGCCGAGGGCTGAATGGTCACAGGGGTTAAGATATAGCCGTAAACGGTGAACTCCGGATACCAGACGGCCCCTTGTTTCAACTAGCATTGACTCGGCAAAAAGCGGCTCTGCCGAGGTCGACCTACTTTCCCCGATAAAAATGAGGCCATGGCAGCCAATTATGAAAAAACGAAAAAACAAAAACATGAACCTGTTAAACAAACACAATTAAACCTCGATCGTGACAATCCAACCCCGAGCAAAGGGGCAACCCTAAGCTCATTGATGGAGAACCTGAGTCTAGATCAGATCAGATTCTCCACTTACTCAGGTGGGAACCAATCCAATTGACACCCAGCCCTTAACGGACTTACTGAAGCAGGCACCTTCTGTCAAAACTCTTGACCCAAAGCTACAATCGGCGCCACCTGCTGCGGCTAAAGTCTTGCTCATGGGTAAGCGCCTGCCAACGGACAGCAAACAGCCTTTGGCAAACCGCCTTCGGGCAAACCGCCTCCGGGCAAACCGCCTCCGGGCAAACCGCTTCCGGGTAAACGGCCTCCGGGCAAATCGCCTCCGGGCAAATCACAACCCACCGGCTGTGCCAAAGTTGAGGGGAAAAGATATTTCGGAGCCCCTGCGGCTAAAGAAAAACCGAAGCGGCAGCGGTCCTCGGACGATTCTAACTCTTCGATACAAAAGGCAGCAAAGAGGGTTCGACCTAACCGTTAGCGGCCAGGCCTTCATTTGCAGCCAAAGCTATCGAAGCCGATGGATGGGTCCTGTATGACGAATCTAATCCATCCGGTTACGATACTGAGCAGTGCGAACAGCTTAGGAGGAAACTCTGTATCCTCGCAAGGTTATAAGCTTTGGTTTGAGTCGATAGGTATGTACCGTAAAATGTTAAGGCTAAACTTTGCCAACGAAAATACGAACGAGTGGCTCACGCAGTACTGCTCCTCCGTCAACGATGTGTGGGAGGGTGCGCAACTAACCTTGAAAAGGGTCTCTGAGCTATCATCGTTAAAAAGATGTTTCCTCTGGCTTCCAAAAGCAGAGCGGAATGATGCTGCGGTTCTGGGACAACTTGGTATTCTGCACCTCAACACTTCCACCTGGATGCTGCTAGGCAGCAAAACAGGGGAGAGAGAGCCGATAAACCGGGAACTTTTCTCACTATCGGCGTTCCCGAACCAGATGTTAAGAATTTTCGGGAAAATTCGGGCAGCCGGCTCTACTACGGGCTAGGGACCATCACGTTACAAGTGTTGGCTCCTAAAACCATTGAAGTGGACGTGCAGCCCTTGGTATCTTCCTCTGAAACGTATATAAGGTACTACATTTCCCAAATAAATTTGCAGAATTGTAAAGCGGCGACTCCACTTATCAGTCATGGATCAATAGCTGCAAGACATTTATATACCGTATACTTGAACCGTGGGTTGTTGGTGGGGTAATTAGGGGCCTAAACTTCCAAAATGATGACCTGTTGTATGCCAATGGAAGCGATCGACCCCGCTCCTGCATGGTAGTCTCAAAAGACTTCCTTGCTAATCTGGTTAACGACCTATGTGATGTCGACACCACATCGGCTAAACTAATCTTAAAAATCAACAGGGAGGTAAAGATATACTATGGTGCTCTGCCTATTTCCCCTATGACACAGAAGACGTTCCCACTGCAACACAATATGACAAAAGTAGAGGCATGGGAGTATTAGAGGGGATGTGATGTCAAACCTCACCACATATGCTGAGGAAGTTTCAAAATCAATGCAAGAGGATCGAGACTACTGGAGTATCTAGTAGGAGCCGATTTGCAGATCCTTAATTTGGGTAATGAACCCATTTTCTTTAACGTGGTCAGGCGAGAGATCATCGACAATCCGGTGGCATCTCCAGACTTCGCGGCTCTGGTCGGAGAATGGAGAGAATCAAACGATATCACACTCTCGGATCACCGACGCATTGATTTTGTAATCAGCATGGATCTACCTCCACCCACTCCATTTCGGAATCCGCAGAAGACAGATTAGGCAACGCATAAAATAGAATTGAGCGCCTGAGCCACGATCCCCTGGAAAGCGCGTCAAATCCATTGCTGGAATTAAGAAGACAACCCAGATGATCACAACCAGCATGAGGGAAGGGTAGAAGGGTAAAACACCATTGTGGAGCTCGGATTTGGCAAAACTGTGTTCTGAAGTGTGATGCAGCCGCTGGTTGGAATTGCCAAGATCGGCTATGCGATCATCATGGAGACGCTTTTGCGAAGAGACTGTTTCTCTTGAGGCAATCTCAATGCTGAAGCGAATTCTTGTTAGTGAACTTTGCTAGAAGCTAGGTTACTATTATTTTACAGACCGGGAGGTACACAGAAAGCGATAAAGAAGCGGCAAACCATCTGCTTGAAGTGCACTTCCCAGGCAGCATCCAAAATCTTGTCTCGGGGCTGGCAGGTGCATATAGCCCTCAACCGAGAGACTGGAATCTGGCATGCAATATAGTATCACTGAAGCGGGTAAAATGAGCATCTAACTCGTTCCATAGATGCAAGTCTGCAAGTCCGGAGGAATCATTCCTACGATAGTAATAGAAGGAATGGATGCCCTGGGTCTACATATTCGGAATATGCCTAGCGCACGCTTATATTCCAATTAACTGGCGTGATGTGAAGGTGTTAATCATTCCAAAACCAAGGAAACCCACCTACACACGCAAAAAGCTTCCGATCGTTCAGCCTAACGTCTTTTCTACTAAAAGGACTAAAAAGACTAATAAATCGGTTCATAAGGGATACACACACTCCTAAGTGGCTACTTCACCGTAGGCAACAAGCCTACCAGAAAGGTAAATCCACGGAGGTAACACCCCATGAATTTACAGCCAAAATTGAAAATGCGATATCCGAGAAGGAGTACGCGGGCCATCACGAAAAGTAAAAATTATTGCTTCAAGCGACTCTGTGATGAGGCGGACTCCGATCCATAGGAAGGAGCGTACAAGTCGGTTATATCTGCAATAAAAGGCAAAGGGTCCCCTCTTATTATGTGTCCTAGATGACTGTGGGAGATTATTTCGAGATTGTTTCCCCAACCTCCGGAAGCAACCTACCCAATGGTAAGAACGAGCGACGAAGCCGCCCCCTAGTAAACACAGACAAAGCACAGCCCCCGGCATTGATCGAAACCTCAACTGGCAATTAGAATGGAACCAAGCATGTTCGCAAAGCTATTGCCTAAAAGAAGGGTCCTTCCCCGTAGAGTAGAAAATACAAAAGCTTCTATTGATCCAGAAGACAGGTAAACCGATTGGTGAACCAACATACTATACCCATCTGTCCTCTGAATACAATAGGCAAGGTCCTCGAGCAAGTAATTTATAACCGGCTATATAGAATAATTGATAGTGGCGGTTATTTATCAAACAGGCAGTTTGGCTTTCGGAAGGGTCGGTCAGCGATTGATGCTACTAAACTGGTTTTTGAACTAGCCAGAAAGGCCTACGACGAAGAAAAATGCTGTGCACTGGTGACTCAAATCTGCCAGATGGAACAATATCATCGAAGCGCTTATTACGACACAAACGTCAAAATATATATTAAATATAATCTTCAAGGTGGTCCCAGGGCGAAACGTGGATTGGTACCCACCATGGAGCATAAAATCTGGCAAATACCTGCTGGATCATCACCAACAACTCTAGTACCAAACTCTATCTCTACCTTCATGTGGTGACCGCTGGGAGCTCTTTCTTAACGAAAAGCTGCAAACGGAGAAAGATGAAGGCGCGCCTAAAAACGGGACAAATCGTACCAACTAGTCGTCCAGGTTGGGGGTTGGGTAGGGCTGACAACCCTACACGGGAAACAAATTGTTACGAAGCCACAACAGGAGCCTCGGACTGGTCTGACAATACAACGACGAACGTGGCAATGACAACGGAATAGCGATTTGCGCATTTTCTCATGGAACGTGCGCTCCCTGAACAGAGATGGAGCTGCCAAGCAGTTAGCCGATACCCTATCCCAATGTAGGACTGATGTGACAGCGTTGCAAGACATGCGCTGGACAAGGACAAGTTTTCTGGAGAAAAGCCACTACACCATATATTATAGCGGCCAACCAGTAAACCATGTGCCCAGAGTAGGTTTCTTAGTCAGCCAGAAAATGAAACCTCCTGTTATCGGCTTTAAAAACATAAGCGAACGGCTATGCACTCTGCGCTTGTGAGGAAAATGTTCACGCGCCTATAGAGGAGACTGCAGATTCGGAGAAGGATACCTTCTGCGAGGCAGTTGAGAAACCTGTTTCAACAGTCAAGTAGGGACGACCTCAATCGCAAAAAGAGTTGGAACGGCTGGTTAAACGATGAATGAAAGCTAGCAATCGAACGCAAGAATGCAGCATACCGAGTCATGTTGCATTCTCAAAGGATGCGGACACGCGCAAAGACTTATCACGAACTCCATCGAGCGGAGAAGCGACTTCACAGACCGAAAAAGGAGGACTGGGAGAACCAATAGGTCTGTAAATTCAAAAAGCACAGGGAGCAACCGCACCAAGCGCGGAAGTTTTAGCAACAAGTCAGCAGGATGAAGACTTATACACCTCGATGTTCATCCTGCCGAGACAAAGAGGGAAATATGATATCCGACGAAATAGAGATATCGGAGCGATGGGTTGAGTACTTTGATTAACTGCTGAACAAGCAGAATATCGGCGAGTTGGAGGTCCGCCAACTGAAGACGACGGACAAATACTGCCACCACCAAGTATAGAAGAAACAGCCCGTGCAATTCATCGGCTTGAAAGTCATCAGTCGCCAGGAGCCGATGGAATTACAGCCGAATTGGTTAAATATGGAGGCAACCAATTACACCAAGCGGTTCATCAGCTTTTAATCAAGGTATGGGACAACGAGTCAATGCCTAACGACTGGCACGGGGCATTGTCATTAAAAAGGAGATATCACACAATGCAGCAATTATAGAGGTATCACATTGCTGAGTACCATCTATAATATATTTTCCACTACCGTGTTAGGTCGGATAACCCCAGACGCCTGGAACATCATTGACCCATATCAAAGAGCCTTTACTCCAGGCAAATCAACAACAGATCAGATTTTCTCTGTGCGGCAAACGATAGAAAAATTGCTGGAATATGGACTTCAGTTGCACTATCTTTTCATCGAGTTTAAGCCGCCTATGATAGCATGGTAAAACTGTACATGGCCATGAGGGAATTTGGTATCCCGACGAAATTAATAAGACTGACTAGGCTGACTCTGACAATGTGCGAGGGCAGATAAAAGCAGCAGGATCACTCTCAAGGCCATCCGACATCAACAACGGTCTACGACGAGGGGATGCCCTATCATGCATCCTCTTTAGTCTGGCCCTGGAGAAAGTAATGGGTCAAACTGAGCCAAATGCGCGAGGTACGATCCTCTTTAAGTCCACCCAACTACTGGTCTATGCTGACGATATCGATATCATGAGAAGAACGCCCCGAGACATACAAACTGCCTTCATCCAGATCGAGCAGATGGCGCGAGATCTTGAACTGCTCATTAATGAAGGCAACACGAAATATATGGTGGCAACGTCAGCACCAACAACCAACCAACCAACAACATCAAACGGCACTGGTCAAACGGGAAGAAAAAAGATAGGAGACTACAACTTTGAGGCCGTTGATAATTTCTCCTATCTAGGGTTCAAAATCCCAACCGATAACCGCTACGACGATGAAATCAACGTACCGTTGTTGGCGGCCAACAGAGCCTATTTCAGCTTACAAAAACTGTTTCGCTCGAAACGTCTCACCATAGGGTCAAAGCTCTTACTGTACAAGACTATGATCTTGCCAGTCCTTATGTATTCCTCGGAGACTTGGGTTCTTAGCAAGAGAAATTTTGAACTCTTGACCGCGTTCGAGAGAAGAATCCTCCGAAGAATTTTTGGCCCCCTACATGAGGATGGACGATTCCATAGCCCACATAACTATGAAATCTATGAGCGATACCATGAGCCGGTTGTGGATAAAATCCGCCTCAATAGGTTGCCAGACGCCAGACAGTTTTTAAGGATATCGAATTGGTGTTCCTCGGGGTAAAACTGAGGTGTCTGAGGTGTCTTATTAAGGCAGACCTAGACCGGATACCGGTTGTTGCACTGTTGATGATGATAATCTTCGACTACTTTCGACAGTGAAAACTACTTTATGATTCGGACGAAGGATCGAAGATGTATAATTCAACGCAGGAGCTCCGCAAGGGTCTTTTCTGGGTCGTCTACTATGGAACTTAATGTATGAAGGCGTTTTATGGCTCCCAGTAGCTAAATAAGCCGTTGTCGTCTGATTCGCAGATAACGTTGGAGTGACTGTGGCGCGGCAGGATTCGCGGCATTCGAAATTTATTTCGAATGTTGCGAGTGCCAACGAATAGATGGCGCGGATCTATCCACTTTGCGGATCACGACACGGGAGTGGAGGACCGGCGAGTGTGCCATGAGTTAGGGGCAGAAAAGAAACAAATGAAGGGAGACGTCTTTTCTGCCTCTAACGTTTGAGAAGCAAGAAGTAATTCAGTTCTCAACCATCAACCGGACTGGTCGTTTTGGTTTTGTATTTCATCTTAAATTAAAGAATAATTGTAAATAATATAAAAAAAGATAAGTTCTATGATTATGTCAATTCAAACGATTCGCTTTTCAAATATTTTTCTTTTGAATTAAATTAAATATTTTTGTATATAAAAGACAATTTAGTGACAATAATGCAATAGCTTTAATAAAACTGAATAAATACTTAATTGGTGACCCCGATTTTAAAAAAAAAGTTCGTGCCCTTCAAAAGTTACAACTGATAACAACACATCTTGATGCCGAATTTCATCGTAAGGTCTATGAATTGGAACGCAGCTTGGAAGAAAGACATCGTGATATTTTCAAGAAACGTTTTGAGATCATAAATGGAGACTATGAGCCAACTGAAGAAGAATGCAATTATTCGGATGCTGAATATACTCTGGACTATACTCGCGCCATAGATGATTTCCCATTGTCAAGTAATAGAAATCCATCCACATCCCGAGTCGGAGCACAAGCAAGAAAGAAAAACGCCCTCCTGCACAACAACAACCACCACAAATTCAACAGCAGCAGCAACAGCCACCACAGCAGTATCAACAACAACAACATCAGTGCCACAACAATCAACAACATCAGTGCCACAACAATCAACAACAGCAACAAACGGACGTCCCCAGCACCGCCAACGCCGCAGCTACAGCCGACAAACTCGACCAGCGCCACCGACGAGGAGCTATACTTAAGAGAAATTATTATTCATTTATATATAATATTTATTTATTTATTCAGTTAAAAAAAATAGTAATAAAAAATTTTGAAATCGCTGCAAGAGACGGCGTGGAGGTGTTTGGCATCGCGAGTCCTCCATTTTTGGTGGTGTTTTTGGTCTGCGCTGGATAGCGTCCGCTTCGTTTTTTTTCTCGTTTCGTGCGTGCATTTGTGGGTGCGGCCTGCCGTGTCAGTATAAACTCACCGCGTTTGCATCTCAATCTCGTACTTTTAGTGAAACAAGATGTCTTTTGACAATAAAGACGCAGCAGGCCCATCGGACCCGCAAGTGACCGCCCTCGCCGTACGCGTCCCTCCGTTTTGGCGGCGGAACCCCGAACTGTGGTTCGTGCATTTGGAAGCACAGTTCCAAATGTCCGGCATCACATCGGACGCGACACGTTTCAACTACGCGGTGGTCGGCCTGGATGAAGAGTCCATACTTCTGGTGTCCGACGTGGTGAAGTCGACATCGTACGTGCAGCTCAAGAGCGAGTTGATCAGGCGCCTGTCGGCAAGCGAGTCGGCAAAATTAGACCACTTGCTGGCGGGTTTAACGTTGGGTGATCGAACTCCCAGCCAATTGCTTCGTGAAATGAGGCAATTGGGTGGGAGCAAGATCGGCGACGACCTGATCAAGTCGCTCTGGCTGCGTCGGCTCCCGGAGGGCACCCAGGCGATCCTCGCTTGCGTCTCCGGTTCCTTGGAGGAACTGGCAGCGACGGCCGACCAGGTCCAGGAGGTGTACGTACGCCCAACCTTGGCGGCCGTTCAACCACCGTCGGATGAGGTGGGTGAGTTGAGGCGCGAGATTGCTGCTTTAACAGCCAGTATGGCCGAGATGCGGGCGATGTTGGACGCTCAGCGTTCGGGCGCCAGATCGCGAGCACGCTCACGGTCTGCCACCCGAAAAGGGCGATCAGGTAGCAGGTCGTCAAGACAGTCCACGGACCAAGGGATTTGCTGGTACCACCGCAGATTCGGGGATAAAGCGACAAGATGTACGCTACCGTGTAGATTCTCTCCTACCGCAAAAAACTAGGTCCGCGGGGGGTCTTGGCGGCGGCCACCCAGAACGCAGCGCCACGTCGCCTAACTATTTTCGACCCCCTCAGCAGGCGCAACTACCTCGTCGACACGGGTGCGGAAGTTTCGGTTCTTCCCGTACCCCAGCATCATCAACTTTTCCCTCAACCGCTCAAACTTGCGGCAGCAAATTCCTCCCGCATAAACACGTACGGGTATAGGCAAGTAGACGTGAGTCTTGGCTTGCGTAGGACGTTTTCGTGGCGTTTCATCCTGGCGGATGTCAGCTTCCCCATACTAGGCGCAGACTTCCTGTGTCACTATGGATTGCTGGTGGACTTGCAAAACAAGTCTCTTATAGATTCCACGACCAACCTTAATTCGTCGGGACATATGGTATCTCACCCAGGCAATAATCTTTCCGTTCTTTTAGAAGACATTACCGACTCTCGTGTTCGGGCACTTCTCCAAAAGTTCAGCCAGATTACTACCAACTGTGGTCTCTCCAAACCAGTGAAGCACAATGTGCAGCACCACATTATCACTACTGGTTCCCCGATCTTCTCGAAGGTGCGTCCTCTACCATCTCAGAAACTGGCAATTGCACCGAAAGAGTTTGAACAACTCGTTCAACAGGGTATCTGCAGGCCCTCAAACAGCTGTTGGTCTTCCCCACTGCATATGGTCCCTAAGCCAAACGGCGAATGGCGCCCATGTGGGGATTACAGAAGGCTAAATGCACAGACTGTTCCTGACCGATATCCAATTCCACTCATCCACGACTTTGCGCATCACCTCGCGAATTGCCGCATCTTTTCGACCTTGGACTTAACCAAGGCTTATCACCAAATCCCAGTAGCTCCTGAAGACATTCCAAAGACGGCAATATGCACACCCTTTGGACTCTTCGAGTTCACCCGGATGACTTTCGGATTGTGCAATGCGGCGCAAACCTTTCAAAGGTTCATTCACTCAGTCCTGCGAAACCTCGAATACTGTTTCGTATATTTGGATGATGTTTTGGTCGCTTCTTCCACTGAGTCTGAGCACTTAGCCCATCTCGAGTGCATTTTTTAACGTCTCCTTGAGGCCGGTTTAGTCCTGAACGTTGAGAAATGCAAATTCCTTCAACAACAGGTGAGATTCCTTGGCCATTTCATTTCCCCTGAAGGAATACAGCCCGACCCAGATAAGGTGCAAGCGATATCAAGCTTCCCGCGTCCAAAGACAGTGAGGGAGTTGAGGAGGTTCTTGGGCATGCTAAACTTCTACCGTCGTTTCCTGCCCAAGGCCGCCCATCTCCAGTCCATTTTGAACGCGTACTTGTCTGGCCCCAAAACTAAGGACACACGAGAGATCGTGTGGTCTGAAGAGGCTGTCTGCGCGTTTGACAAATCCCGTCAACAACTGGCTGACGCTACACTCTTGGCATTCCCTCTTCAAGATGCACCCCTAGCCGTTTTTGTTGATGCCTCTGACATCGCAGTAGGTGCTGCCCTTCACCAAAAGGTGGACCAAGTTTGGCAGCCGTTGAGCTTCTTCTCGAAGCAGTTGAATCCCGCTCAACGGAACTACAGCACCTACGATCGCGAACTGCTCGCCGCATACCTGTCCATCAAATACTTCCGTTTCTCCCTAGAAGGCAGGCCGTTCACAGTGTTCACGGACCATAAGCCTCTCACGTTCGCTTTGAAACAGAAGCCCGACAAAGCGTCCCCTCGTCAGCTTCGACACCTGAGCTTCATAAGCCAGTTTACGTCGGACATCCAGCACGTGTCCGGGAAGGACAACATTGTTGCTGACGCTTTGTCTCGTGTCTCCGAAGTTAACATCCCCGCCTCACTCGATTTCTCGGCTATTGCCAAGGCGCAGGAGGATGACGCAGCATTTCAGAGTCTCAAATCCAACCCCAAATACAAATTTCGGGAGTTGCCCATCTTCGGCTCAAACCTCTCTCTCTGCTGCGAAGACTCGGAAAAGGGACCTCGGCCATACATTCCGGCCACATTTCGCAAGGAAGTGTTCCACGCAGTTCACGACTTGGCGCACCCCGGCATCAGGACAACAAACCGGTTAGTCACCGGAAAATATTTCTGGCCCTCCATGAACAAGGATATCAATTCCTGGGCCAGAGAGTGCATCGCATGCCAAAAGTGTAAAGTCTCCAGGCATGTTAGGAAAGAAGTGGGCTCATTCCCCCGCACCACCAAGCGTTTCCACACCATACACCTCGACATAATAGGGCCTTTGCGAGACTCGCACGGTTATAAGTATTGCCTCACAATCATCGACAGGTTCACGCGGTGGCCTGAGGCAATACCTCTGAAAGACATTACGGCGCAATCATGTGCTGAAGCCCTCTGTCGAGAGTGGATACCTCGCTTTGGCGTCCCTGCAGTGGTCATCACTGACCAGGGAATGCAATTTGAGTCCACCCTTTTCTCCGAGTTAGGCAAACTCCTGGGTTTTAAACGCCAGCGGACTACGGCATACCACCCACAATCCAATGGGATGTTGGAACGTTGGCACCGGACGCTGAAAGCCGCCATTATGGCACGCGACGACCCGTCCTGGACGCAAGTATTGCCTCTCGTCCTACTCGGCCTTCGTACAACCCACCGAGAGGAATTTGCTGCCAGCCCCGCGGAGCTGGTTTACGGGGAGAACCCGAGACTCCCAAGCGATCCGGTCTTCGACAAGAGATCGGGTCTCACGGAGTCGGGGTTGGTGCGTCTGCTGAGGGACAATCTCCGACGTATCAAGGCGCCACCACCCTCTCGACACTCGTCCATACCTGCTTGTTCGCCCAAGGAACTGGACACATGCACGCATGTGCTAATCAGAACGGATGCCGTCCGGAAACCGCTGCAGCCTCCATATGAGGGCCCGTACCGCGTTCTCGAGCGGGGAGAACATTTCTTCCAGCTCGAGATCGGTGGTCACAAAAAGGCGGTCTCTTTGTCCAGGCTGAAACCCGCGTGCGCCCCGAAGCAACGTCGTGTCCGCTTTGCAGATTAACGGCGAGCGAAGTTCGGGGATCAGTCGCTGAAACCCCTAGGTTTCATCTGGGGGCGGAGTGATGTGGCGCGGCAGGATTCGCGGCATTCGAAATTTATTTCGAATGTTGCGAGTGCCAACGAATAGATGGCGCGGATCTATCCACTTTGCGGATCACGACACGGGAGTGGAGGACCGGCGAGTGTGCCATGAGTTAGGGGCAGAAAAGAAACAAATGAAGGGAGACGTCTTTTCTGCCTCTAACGTTTGAGAAGCAAGAAGTAATTCAGTTCTCAACCATCAACCGGACTGGTCGTTTTGGTTTTGTATTTCATCTTAAATTAAAGAATAATTGTAAATAATATAAAAAAAGATAAGTTCTATGATTATGTCAATTCAAACGATTCGCTTTTCAAATATTTTTCTTTTGAATTAAATTAAATATTTTTGTATATAAAAGACAATTTAGTGACAATAATGCAATAGCTTTAATAAAACTGAATAAATACTTAATGACCATACCATCCAAGCACCGCGTCGAAGTAGAGATATATTAAAGACCACAAGCTCGAGCTTACCGAGCACAAGACGAGGTTGGCACTCCTTTCAAAGCGGCGGAAACGGAAAACTGTTGAAATTTGCATTTGAACGCATGTTGTTCGCTCTCAGCCACCACTGAAATAGCTGGGAGTAACATTTAAAGTTGACTGAGCAGAAAGCGGCGACTATCAGCTCAACACTGGCAAAGATGCTACCAAATATCGGCGGTCTCAAACACAGCCGATGATTATTATTATTATGTATTATTTTATCGCAAGTCGTCAGCTTTTCCCTCTTATACGCGGCACTAGTGTGGGCGTCAGTGATAAAAATTGGAGAAAACCGCAAACAGTTTCAAGCTTCATATTGACTAGACCCTCTACGAACATTTTGCGCCTACCGAACAGCATCTTATGAGGCAGCATGCATGATTGCGGGGATGATCCCAGTAGATATTCTAGCGGATAAGACAAGTCGTTTGTACGAGAATCAGGAAGCGAGCCTAAAAAGCAAAGTGAGGTTATGAGATCATTAGCTGCATAGTGAGCAGCATTGGATCCACAGGCTTATTCCAGATATTAGTATGTGGACTATGTGGAACCACGGTGCGACAAGTTACCAGCATGGGACGCCGTAGTCATGATGGTGAAATGGATCCATCAGCAACTAAAAGAAGCACAATCGCAGCGGAGGAAAAGTAGGAAAGTAAGCTGCTGCAATTAACGCCACGCAAAGCAGTAGCAGCTCATTTAGAGTGAACAGCTAAGAGCTATTGGCTAACAATTTAAACTCGATAATAGATAATAAATTCTACAAGCCAAGCCTCCTCCTCCTTCCCTTTAGGGGATTTCACACTCTCCCTTTTTTCCAAAAATATATGAAAAGAAAACATCAACTAAAGTGAGGTACAGAGAAAGATTTGTTACCGGGTTAATGAGGTCAGAAATCTTCTCGAATGGCTTGTTTTACAAAACCTGGCAATCAGCATCATATAATATATATCGAGTTGTGATTGAACCATGAAAAATGTGTTTAGTAAAAAATGTGACTAACAAAATACCGTAGATCCACACGAAAAAAACAAGTATGATTCGCTTTGTTAATAATATTTAGATTTACACCAAATTTTCTAGTAATGTGCTTTATATTATGATTTATATTCATGTATTTGTACTCGTAAGGATAAAGTAAAAAGTGGTTTTCAACTAAATTCACAAAATTCAATGATATACTATTAATAAATTTATTTAGATAACTAAGTACAGATAAGGAACAATAATATATAAATTCAAATTATGAAACAATTCCAATCACTTTCTCGTTGACACTTAGAAATTGCGAGAATAAATTCATAAGTTTCTAGACAGAAGTGAGGTTAAGCTATTGTAATTTAGATTGTATAGATTTAGTAGAAGAAGTATCCATCAAGGAATTTCTTGTTCTACTTTCTAGCTGCAAACGCCATAAACCATTCCATTTCTATAGAATGAATGAATGAAAGATTAATAGTATAATTTGCACATATTCAAATATTGGACGAATCTGCGAATCAGTGGCGAAGAAATAGATTGAATGCATTAGAATGAATAAATGTCCCAAATATAAACGGAAGAACATTTTATTTAAATTCATTTTTAAGCCCATTCGTTTCAAATGATGAGAATTTTCGAAAATTTATTTTCATTTTGTTCTGATTTAAAAATTTAAATATGAAAATATGCAAATACATTCTTACATATTAAATTAGTGAAGGTTCTGGAATGCAGGTGCCTTAATACCAACATTATGTTGAGGATCTTCCGCACTACTATTCTCTATGTTCGGTACATAGAAAGTGACCGCCATTGTTACTTCAAGCTTTCGTCACTACCTGTGTCCACCAAATCATCGGGTTATTTTGGTCTGACATAATCTCGAACCAAGAGCTATTATATTTCTATCTATGGGCTGGAAGTATGTAGATATGAAAAAGGCAGTGAACAGAAAGAGGGACCACAGGCGAGAACCTTTCTAGTATGTATAGACATCTCGGAAAGTCCTGGAAAGAACTTAAACACATTATCAGAAACCAGCAACAATGACAGAAAATTATTATTTCAAATCGTTCGAGTATTATTAAACTTTTCCCTGAAGAAATTGGGACTTGTCTTGGAGATATGGATAGTTTCAGCAAAAAGATGGGATGTGAATATGAAGGAAACACTGCCTAAAATCAAAGCAAAAGAAATTTTAAGGTGCTCGCCGGTTAGAACTGGCACGTACAAGAGACATAACTATGAACCAAATAATGAACAAGTCGGGACACCGGAAGCTAGACGCTTCAGGTATGAAAGGTTTTGTGCATTTCTTTCATAAAGAGATTTGAGTATGCATTTTTCCCATTAGCATGTAGCACGTAAAATATGCATATATTATGTGAAAATAGCCACTTTCAAGTGATATTGACATTCATAGTCTTGAGTTTGCAGAGGAGCGACAGCTTTGACCTAGTATAACTTTGTTAGTAATAGTGCGATTTTCACCAAATTTGGTAAGATCATGCTCTATACCGTAGCCTATATTGCTGCAAAATTTTGTGATTCTGAGGTGAACTTAAGGGGGGTTTTCCTGTCAATTACTAAAATTTACAGTAATATACTATTATTAACTTTATTTGAACAGGTATCGGTATGGAGGGTATTTCGGAGCCTGGGCACCATATAGTAGCAGCCCCCTGATTTTTTTCAGATTTTTCGGTTCGGCAGTTCCTGAGAATGGGTTCGTTAAAAAAATGACCACTTTCAACCCCCCGCACTTCGCACCTTTTCAACGAAATTCAAAACTAAGACCAGCTTCGAAAAGTACTAATCGAGACCTTTGATTTGATACCCCACATGACTATATTTGATGAAAAAAAATGTACACCCCCCTTTTGCATGTATGGGGACCCCCCCTTAAATTCGTCGTAAAGGGATGTAACTCACTATATGCGTGAGCGTTCACAGTTCCCACCTTTCTACCAAATTTGGTGCCAATCGCTATAACCGTCTCCGAGAAAAATGCGTGTGACGGACAGACAGACAGACAGACAGACGGACAGACAGACAGACAGTAAACCGATTTTAATTGTGTAAACACAAAACCTTAAAAAGACAAGAGAAAAGCATCAAATCCAACCGCGTGTCATGGCTTGCGGATAATGACATGACCTACCGGGTCAGCTACGAATATCGCAAGTTAATCTTATGAATAAGTAGCCGCGTGCAAGCAGAACATTTCCATTCAGTACGCCTTTCCTTACCTATTCTTCCCTTTAAGGGGGAGTAAACCTCATTTATAAATCGATAATCCAGGGTGAAGGAATCGACGCGCCTATCGGGCTTCCCTCCAAATACCCTCCCTAGCTTTGGAGGTAACTATTTGACACTATAGCATTGGGGCTCTGGTGCAGGGTTGGCTGCTTCCCCATTACACGAGGGAGGAAATTGGGGATAACAACAGTTTAAATTCTTTAAATGGTACCCAACACGGTTGAGAATCGCTCAGCAACATCAGAGCGGCTCTTCGTCATTGGTTGTTTTAGCGGTTATGCCGTCAACCACCATGGATGGAAGACCTAGGCGTCGTATTGTTTGGACGAACCAACTCAATGAATTTATCGTCCCCGTCTATTACCGTGTCACGAACATCGACTCCATGATGCTTTCATAACCCACTTTCGGGAACTAAATTATGTTCTGGAGCAAAAGGTCGCCAATCAACACCAGGTGGTAGTGAAAAATAATCGAATTGCCCTACTAACTAAGCAACAAACCCTCCTAGAGGTTTCGCTTGAGCTCGGTCTGAAGTCATCAAATGATTCGACTAGTCAAAGCAGCAACACAAGTACTCCCCCTGTAAGGCCAGTAGTCAGGAGAAGCTTAGTAACTGGGGATGTCAACCCAATTTATAATGAGGCTTTGACCGCATTCCAGGTCGCATTCGCAGAATACGCTGAGATTCTCCCAGACGCTAGGCCACAGATTCCAAAATTAAAGTTTACTTCGGTAACTACTAACACCATTGCTGCCATTGACAGAATTTTGGCTGATCGTTTGACTAGCGAGATTACTGTAACAGAGGTTCACAGCCTAATCTACGTTGCAGCTGCCACGGTTTTTTGTCTTCATAATCAACATCTTGGAGCAAATAACAGAAGTATGCGCAGGAAGACTTTACCGTTCTGGGTATTTCGGCTCAGTAAATGTCGCAGTAAGTGGAAAAGTTGAGAAAGAAGATTGGTCGTGTCACGCAAGCACTTCTTGGAAATCCATCACCAATTGTGCACTGATGCGTTGCAAACGCCATTGCAAACTATTATCTCTCCAATGACGTGCCAATCGAAGAAATCCTTGAGGTGCTGAAGCAGAAACTTGAGATATGCTTCAATCGCATCCTTAGGTATCAAAAGAGCTTTCAGCGAAGGACAGACAACACCTTGTTCTTCCAAATCCAACGGGGATTTTATAAAAATCTCACCAACTTAGGTCCGGAAAGTAAGCGCGATCTGGATGAGGCAGAAGAGTTCTGGAAAAGTGTTTCTAGCGAACCCAGGCGTTGCAATTTAGAAGCAGCGTGACTAACATACTTTATGCGTTCATGCGAGGTCCTCCCCCAAATGACCATGGGTGACATACCTGAAGCTGACGTAGAAGCAGCCCTTGAAAAGGCAGGTAATTAGAAGACGACAGGAGTTGGCAAGATTCACAACTTTTGACTGAAGCGGATCAAGAGTACTCACAGGGTGTTGCCAAATCATTTTAATCAGATGATTTTCGATCCGAAATTAGTTCCACAATTTTTCACCAAGGGGATAACTTCTCTCATCCCCAAGGAACAGCGTGTCTCTTGTCCTTCAAAATATCGACTAATTACTTGTCTTTCTACCATATACAAGCTCTTCACTTCAGTTCACATCTCAAAACATCTTGATGTTCATAAATTAATAGCTGAGGAGCAAAAAGGATGGCAAAAGGCTCCCGAGGATGTAAATAACAGCTCATAATCGAGACGGTCGCTTTTAAGCCGGCTGTCCACCAAAAACGAAATATCTCGGCAGCCTACATCGATTACAAGTCTACCTTTGACTCCATATCACATTCGTGGTTGCTACAAGTGTTACGTTTGTATAAAAGCAATGGCGTTCTTCTCCTAAGAGCAGTGATGAAGGATTGGAGCACGAAGTTATCTGCATCTTTACAAACAGAGGTACCAATCAGACGTGGCATCTTCCAAGGCGACTCTCTAAGCTCGCTGTGGTTTTGTTTGGCTTTGAATCCGCAATGGCATCTTTTGTATGAAAGCAAATACGGCTTCCGAGTCAAACATGGCATATTGTCGAAATGTACATTAAGTCATTTAATGTATTTCACGACATCAAATTGTACGCCAAAGACGAGAACCAACTTCGATCCTTGCTGGACGTCACCATCCAGTTCAGCAAGGATATCGGCATGCAGGGGTTGGAGAAATGTAGCATAAAAACAATTGTTTGGGGAAAACACACCGACAACGAAGGATACAGCCACAATAACATCCAAATTGAGGGTATGGATTTGGACGACGTCTACAAATACCTCGGCATAATGCAATGCCGTCCGTCCAGTCGCTCTCTATGGTTCTGAGTGTTGGCCGACTATAAAAGGCAATTGACGGCGTTTTGCGGTAATGGAGACGAAGATGCTACGTTGGACTAGTGGCGTCACATGTTTAGATCACATCCGAAATGAGGATATCCGCGATCGTTATGGGGTTGCACCGATCGCGGAGAAGTTGCGAGAGAGGCGTCTTCGATGGTATGGTCATGCAATTCGTGCAAACGAGAATTCACTTGCCAAGATTGGTCTAAACATCGAGGTCGATGGTAAACGACCAAAAGACAGACCTAAACAACGGTGGCTTGATACGCTAGATGGGGATTTGAATGCCTCGAGATTGCACCCAGATCAGGCATTCGATAGAGCCAAATGGCGAAACCGATCACGACGAGCCGACCCCGATGGTGATCGGAACAAAGGCTGAAGAAAAAGAAGAATGCAAGCAACAACACTTGCTGTGACAATAATGAAATCTAAGTTGCTGGGAGAATTTAAACGGCGTCTTGATCTTGAGCCGTTTGGGGAAAATAAAATCCTGGCGATCAATACCTTCGCCATTCCCGTCCTTCTTTATACTTTCAGTGTGATATAGTGGAGTAATACGGATTTAGAATCTGTCAATAGACAGGTAAGGGTAGTTCTTACAAACAACAACATGCACAATAGAGCTGCCGAAAAATTCAGGATCAGTATCCCATGTCACCAGGAACTAATCAAGTGCATTCTCTTTGAGAGTTTTTCCTCGAGAAAGAATCCTCTAGCCAATTAAATCAGGCTATCGTCATTGTAGATAATAAGCTATCTCCCATGTCGGATGTCACTTCAGTCCAACAGAAGATCGACATGTGGAAAGAGAAACCCATTCACGGAGGTCATGTTAAAAATTTATTGTTGCCAGGCATTGACATCGAAGCCTCCAACAGCCTCCTTAATCACTAACTCCAGTTGTAGGTTATGCAACTGTGAAGGGGAGACCGTCCAGCAGATAACATCTGCGAGCAGGATGTTGAGCAGTACCGAGTACACCAATCGTCATAACTCCGTCTGCAAGATTCTCCATCAAAACCTTGCGTTGAAGTATAACTTAGCAACCTACCATCCTTATTATAAGTATACTCCGCAGAGAATCTTGGAAAATGATCGGGTCAAACTACTTTGGGATCACACTATTGCCACCAACCACAATGTTAATCATAATAGACTCGATCTGGTTCCGCTTCTTAAGGAAGAACGAGCTTGCTTCATAATCGATGTAGCCGTACTGTTGGACTGGAACACTGTTGAAAAACAGCAAATCCGGAACTACGGCCCTTTGGCGGACGATATGAAGCAGACTAGGAGACTACAAAAGATCGAAGGAGTCCCAGTGGTAATTTGAGCGACGGGATTAGTAACCGCTAAGCCGCTGAAAACGCTCGATCTTAGAGCTGGTCTATACATGGAGATGCAAAAAGTGGTCATCCTTGCAACCTGTGCTATAGTCCGAAGAGTCCTGTCCCATGACAATCTGATCTAGTGGGCTTCAGTCTTAATTCGTACTGCCTTCCATTTAAGATCTATGTCTCTGTAGTTTAGAACCACCGCGTCACAGCTTGAAGTGTTTGCGACAATAGGGAAAAAGCTAATTTCATTGCTTGTTACAAAACTTATCACGCATGAATTACTCTAGATAATTACTTGATAAATCACAAATGATTAAAAAGATATTCTTTGTATTCCTTAAATAAAAAATATATATTACCTTTCCCTTTATGAGCGCCTGAACAATTATAACCTGTGCAGCACGATGAACTTCTTGTATTTCACCAGGTATTGGGTGGCCAAGGCCTGGATCAAACCAGACCAGGTCACCTTCAGTCCAATCCATTTTCCAGCAGTATTTTGTTTAGATATCGTTAGAACGATTTGTAAGATCCGTTTATGTCAACATGTGTTCTTTTATTTCTGTCACTTGCAAAACATTTCTAAAATGAAACCATAACAAAAAAGTATTAGATATAGTAGTTTATATTAGTAAAATAATACATGCAGAACTACGGCAAAACGTGTGTGAATTTTCCGTAAAAAGATGCGAAACTGAGTAATACTCAATATTTACTATTTGAACAACTGTTTTTTTAAATACAAATGTGGCGTATATAAAACAGAAATTTATCTTCAAACTGTATATACTAAATCGTGCTTTTAAAAAAAAATTAAAAAATTATTTATTTGTATAAGATGATCGAACTTATCTTTTTTTTCATATTTTGCGATTTTGTCTTTTTTTTTAAACAGGTGTGAGATGAGTAGTCTGACATGCAGTGATGAGAAACAGCTTTCCATAAAAGAAGCCGGCCAAAATTCAAAAACGTTCTCCAAATTCAAGAAACAATGCAATTACAAAAAGGGACAGATCGGTATTAACAACTGCTATTTGTAACCCAGCAAACATGAAAGGAACTCCTAGACCTTAGATTTCCATCCTTAAATTGCAACAGGATTAAAGTAAAAATATTGTTAACTTCATTCCAGACGTAGTCAATATTTACTACAAGTATGGATTTTATCCTTTAAAAAATATGAATAACTATCAGATAACTCAGACCATGCAATTTTTACTAAACTTTTTTGCAGCAGATATTATCCTAAAGAAGTCATTATTTTACGAAATAGCGCTTCGCGGAAAATTCTTCCTCAACAAATTAGCTCCTGCTGTTACTCCAGTCTTCAACCCAGGTATTCCACTGTCAGATGCTTCAGCTAGTTCTGCGGCACCAAACCATAGAGCGTCATGCCTGGGTTTATCGATAATTCATTTGTAGAGGTTCATTTCGAAGTTAGGATTCAACACATCAACTGACATTTAAAGTATTGTCAGAAATAAACTGGGGTATTTAGCTCCTCTTGCTTGAGCTAATCTGACAAAAGAAAATAACCCCAACCGAATTATAAGGTCCTTCGAAATCACGACGCATTACATCTTATATCGTTTTCGAAAGACTGGTAGGAGATTCTAACCTTCAGAGCCATATCAACAACTTCCGAAAGGATCGCCGCTGTCAAACCTAAACCGATAGAGTCTGCATGGTGGCATCTGTAACTCTGTAACTTAGGATGACTTCATAATATTCAATGAAGAGTTTCTCGACGAATTCATGATTTTTCTTTGCGATCCTGTAACTATGTATGCTGCCAGGTAAATTCATAAGGGGAGATGCCTTCCTACTCAGAGAATTCATCGATGTACTCCTCTTGCTTAAGTATATAGTTTAGAAGGAGGGCATAATTAGTACCCCAAGCCCAGATTTTCTTCCTACGACCCTAGTGCAACTCCTCTACAACACAGGTAATCCTTCATCAGAGTAGGTATCTCCATTTTTAATGGACAAAATTATTATTGTGGGAGATGCCACATCTCACCCATAAAACATTGTAAATATAACAATTCCCTCCCTCTTTCAGTTATATCATTTTCAACAAGGCAATGATTTGCAGTGAACGGAAAGATTCCATCCAAGCTGTCGCTTTCCTCAATGTGTAACTTATCTGCTGTCACCTCCACTTTTTGCTCAAATCGTCCACGGTGAATAGTCTGGGCGCCGAGAAAGGTCTTCGTTAGAAATTATATCAGGCCCGCGTATCCCCCGCCCTTTGCAGCTTTAAAGTAGCAGTGGTGTTCATTTCCGAACAACTTATTGACATCAAATCTTTATATCCCATAATTTCTTAATCTATGAGATTTAACTCATCTTATGCCTGCAAACAAGTAAGCCTATACCCTCCCGGATGCCAGCCCGCAAAATGAAAAGAGGGACATGACCGTGCACGTGGAGCAGGCACCACTTGCGCTCCCTACTGGGTTCCAGTCCGAGGCCTTACCTACTCTCAATGAAGCCAAGAAGCTATGTCCCGCGAGCGCAGCCAAGCAACCATTGCCAGATCAACCGAAGCGCAGCGCCAACAAATAAATAGGAGGTAAGTCGAAATATTCCTCCACTCGTGGTCGTAGAGAACCACGAGGTTTTTACATCCATTAAACAAACTATTTCCTGCGCCCTCCCTAACAGAAATCAGATAAGTCTTACCAAATTTTAACCAAAACACCGGAAGGTAACTCTACTGCCGGGCAGATCTTGTGGAGAACCATAACAAGTCCTTTGCGTATAGTCTCCCGGCCCAGAAGACTATCAGCCTCATCCTCCGAGATTTAGACGCGACGTTCTCCATTCAGGAGATCGTCGACAAATTAAAAGCTCAGAGAGTCTCCAGAACTCTGATCGCTAAACCTTTTCCACGATCTGGGCAAGGAACAACAACATTAACCTCGACCTGTGGCTGGTCACTTTTGACGTAAAGTTAAACGAAGAACAATTGCGCAGCGTCAAATCAATGCAACACATGATCGTTCGCTTCGAGCAGATCAAGAACAAGCAAGTACTGCAATGTAAGATTTACCAGCACATAGGACATGCGGCAACCAATTGCCATCCTGCATACAGATGCGTCAAATGTGACTAGCTTCATGGTCTAGACGAGTGCGCCAAAAAGGCTGAACAGGCCGTTAATTCGTTAACTGCGGGACAACGACCACCCCGCAAATTACAGGAAATGCCCTCGGTTTGGTCAGGTAGTGGCAAGGAGAAACCACCAAAAACGTGCACCCTCTCCCCAGAACTGCCTCTCGTCTCTCTATTCGCCCAATAACGAATCCCGCATTCACCCGTCCATTTGTGTCCTTCGCAAACGCCGCACGAAGCAGAACCTCCCCCATGCACCTACCCGTCTAAACCACCTCCCTACCATCTCCAATCCTGGCTTCCATGAGTTCGCCAGGAAATCGCAAGAATTTTTGCAGATGTTCAACTCGGTACCTTGGCATCCATTAATGGACGTTAAGATAATCGAGTTGACATCAACTTTATCATCGGCCCAGCTCGCAGACACGAGTTCGAGCTATATCTTGGCAAACACAAACCCCATATAGTTCTCCTATGTGGAATTAGGTTGAACTATAGATACAAATCTTCCTTCCCCATTTTGATTTTCCGCCATATCTTGCGTTCCCGACGCCGTAAAATGAATCCGGGCTGATTTCCCGTTCGAACAAGGTATCCCGCGAAGAAATCCCACGATTTTGCATTTTGACGCAACCTCTCCCGGACTGACGGATCACAGCACAACCCTCATGGCCGCAACATCAGCGATGGAATCGTCCTCATCTCTGAAAAATTCCTAACCACTATACACCCACCTCCCAACACCTTCAAATCAAGGTACCCTCTTCTCCTTTAAATCCCAATCCACCTCGTACTTCGTCGCCTCCGTTTACTGCACTAACCAATCCCTCGCCGGAGGACTTCCTCCGCATCAAGTCCCTCCGCGCTTCTCAACCCGGCCTCTTGGAAAACAATGGTGGTTGTCGGTGGAGACCTCAACCGCAGACATCCGTCCTGGTTCGAAGCACGATTAAACCAGAACGTTTCCTCACCTCCCATACCACCATCAAAATAGCTCCCTCAACCAGAAACATGCCGGCCGGTGAAGTCCGGCTGAATTCCAATTTGTCCGAGCTTTACCGGTACTTCACCCGTTCGAAGCTCCCCCTAAACCTATAGAAATGCGAGACTATCGTATTCTACGGCAACGCAAAAATGACGACGAAAGTAACGAGTGACATGTCAACCCTATCCCTCAAAATCCACAACGCCCCAATCCCAACTGTAAAAAAAGTCACTTAACTTGGGGTGACTATGAATTACCACCTGTTCCACCTCTCACATATCAAGAAAGCACTAAGCCGTGAAACTGGTGCCTTCAAATCCCTTTACCCAATCGTGAAACACAACATCCCAACACCTCCGAAAGTTAAGCTGTTTTGCTACAAACAGTTTATCCGTCCCCTCCTCATTTTCGGCTTCATTTTCTGGTCCGACAGTTCCCCTACCCAAATCGAACGACTCCAACTCAAAGAACACAGAATCCTACACCACTGTTCTATCACCTACAAAAACCGTGTCAGCTCCTACAACCATCGCAGGGGACGTGCAGCCCACGGTATCTACATCTGAACCGTAGATAAGGTGCCATATCTCTCAGATAAATTTGCAGCATTGTAAAACAGCGACTGCACTTATCAGTCGTTCGATCAATAGCTGCAACCTCATACAAGAACGATGGGTTGTTAATGGGGAAATTAGGGGCGTAAACTTCCGACATATACATACATACAGCCAGTCAGTATGCCAATGGAAGTGATAAACCCACTCCTGCATGGTGGTTTCAAAAGACTTCCAAGCTATCTTGGTTAAGGACTTATATGATAGCGACACCACAAGGATCAAGTTGACCATAGAAAGCCAACAGGAAGATAAGGAGATTCAATGGGTTCAATCAGTGCGCTGCAGGATAGGCTGACCCGAAATATAGCTTCTTGAGGCCAACCTATCTCTCTCTATCTCTCTGAGAGTGAGCTGTCTCTCATCAAGGGTGATGTGTGGCTTTCCAAGGAAAAAAGCCTCTCGTCCACCAAGAGTGTTAGTGAGTGGTGATAGCCACACCCTGCCCAAGGTGACCCTACTATTATCAAAACGCCATGAATCTAGACTGGGGAGTCGGAAAACACCTCCCATAATCCAGCGTGTCATGCGAACCGTGCCCATTGGGCAGTTCGCAGTCGGGGGTAACTGATTGTATTCGAATGGAACCGCACTAATACCTGTGTGGCGCGGCAGGATTCGCGGCATTCGAAATTTATTTCGAATGTTGCGAGTGCCAACGAATAGATGGCGCGGATCTATCCACTTTGCGGATCACGACACGGGAGTGGAGGACCGGCGAGTGTGCCATGAGTTGGGGGCAGAAAAGAAACAAATGAAGGGGAACGTCTTTTCTGCCTCTAACGTTTGAGAAGCAAGAAGTAGTTCAGTTCTCAACCATCAACCGGAATGGTCGTTTTGGTTTTGTATTTCATCTTAAATTAAAGAATAATTGTAAATAATGTAAAAAAGATAAGTTCTATGATTATGTCAATTCAAACGATTCGCTTTTCAAATATTTTTCTTTTGAATTAAATTAAATATTTTTGTATATAAAAGACAATTTAGTGACAATAATGCAATAGCTTTAATAAAACTGAATAAATACTTAATTGGTGACCCCGATTTTAAAAAAAAAAGTTCGTGCCCTTCAAAAGTTACAACTGATAACAACACATCTTGATGCCGAATTTCATCGTAAGGTCTATGAATTGGAACGCAGCTTGGAAGAAAGACATCGTGATATTTTCAAGAAACGTTTTGAGATCATAAATGGAGACTATGAGCCAACTGAAGAAGAATGCAATTATTCGGATGCTGAATATACTCTGGACTATACTCGCGCCATAGATGATTTCCCATTGCCAAGTAATAGAAATCCATCCACATCCCGAGTCGGAGCACAAGCAAGAAAGAAAAACGCCCTCCTGCACAACAACAACCACCACAAATTCAACAGCAGCAGCAACAGCCACCACAGCAGTATCAACAACAACAACATCAGTGCCACAACAATCAACAACAGCAACAAACGGACGTCCCCAGCACCGCCAACGCCGCAGCTACAGCCGACAAACTCGACCAGCGCCACCGACGAGGAGCTATACTTAAGAGAAATTATTATTCATTTATATATAATATTTATTTATTTATTCAGTTAAAAAAAATAGTAATAAAAAATTTTGAAATCGCTGCAAGAGACGGCGTGGAGGTGTTTGGCATCGCGAGTCCTCCATTTTTGGTGGTGTTTTTGGTCTGCGCTGGATAGCGTCCGCTTCGTTTTTTCTCGTTTCGTGCGTGCATTTGTGGGTGCGGCCTGCCGTGTCAGTATAAACTCACCGCGTTTGCATCTCAATCTCGTACTTTTAGTGAAACAAGATGTCTTTTGACAATAAAGACGCAGCAGGCCCATCGGACCCGCAAGTGACCGCCCTCGCCGTACGCGTCCCTCCGTTTTGGCGGCGGAACCCCGAACTGTGGTTCGTGCATTTGGAAGCACAGTTCCAAATGTCCGGCATCACATCGGACGCGACACGTTTCAACTACGCGGTGGTCGGCCTGGACGAAGAGTCCATACTTCTGGTGTCCGACGTGGTGAAGTCGACATCGTACGTGCAGCTCAAGAGCGAGTTGATCAGGCGCCTGTCGGCAAGCGAGTCGGCAAAATTAGACCACTTGCTGGCGGGTTTAACGTTGGGTGATCGAACTCCCAGCCAATTGCTTCGTGAAATGAGGCAATTGGGTGGGAGTAAGATCGGCGACGACCTGATCAAGTCGCTCTGGCTGCGTCGGCTCCCGGAGGGCACCCAGGCGATCCTCGCTTGCGTCTCCGGTTCCTTGGAGGAACTGGCAGCGACGGCCGACCAGGTCCAGGAGGTGTACGTACGCCCAACCTTGGCGGCCGTTCAACCACCGTCGGATGGGGTGGGTGAGTTGAGGCGCGAGATTGCTGCTTTAACAGCCAGTATGGCCGAGATGCGGGCGATGTTGGACGCTCAGCGTTCGGGCGCCAGATCGCGAGCACGCTCACGGTCTGCCACCCGAAAAGGGCGATCAGGTAGCAGGTCGTCAAGACAGTCCACGGACCAAGGGATTTGCTGGTACCACCGCAGATTCGGGGATAAAGCGACAAGATGTACGCTACCGTGTAGATTCTCTCCTACCGCAAAAAACTAGGTCCGCGGGGGGTCTTGGCGGCGGCCACCCAGAACGCAGCGCCACGTCGCCTAACTATTTTCGACCCCCTCAGCAGGCGCAACTACCTCGTCGACACGGGTGCGGAAGTTTCGGTTCTTCCCGTACCCCAGCATCATCAACTTTTCCCTCAACCGCTCAAACTTGCGGCAGCAAATTCCTCCCGCATAAACACGTACGGGTATAGGCAAGTAGACGTGAGTCTTGGCTTGCCTAGGACGTTTTCGTGGCGTTTCATCCTGGCGGATGTCAGCTTCCCCATACTAGGCGCAGACTTCCTGTGTCACTATGGATTGCTGGTGGACTTGCAAAACAAGTCTCTTATAGATTCCACGACCAAACTTAATTCGTCGGGACTTATGGTATCTCACCCAGGCAATAATCTTTCCGTTCTTTTAGAAGACATTACCGACTCTCGTGTTCGGGCACTTCTCCAAAAGTTCAGCCAGATTACTACCAACTGTAGTCTCTCCAAACCAGTGAAGCACAATGTGCAGCACCACATTATCACTACTGGTTCCCCGATCTTCTCGAAGGTGCGTCCTCTACCATCTCAGAAACTGGCAATTGCACGGAAAGAGTTTGAACAACTCGTTCAACAGGGTATCTGCAGGCCCTCAAACAGCTGTTGGTCTTCCCCACTGCATATGGTCCCTAAGCCAAACGGCGAATGGCGCCCATGTGGGGATTACAGAAGGCTAAATGCACAGACTGTTCCTGACCGATATCCAATTCCACTCATCCACGACTTTGCGCATCACCTCGCGAATTGCCGCATCTTTTCGACCTTGGACTTAACCAAGGCTTATCACCAAATCCCAGTAGCTCCTGAAGACATTCCAAAGACGGCAATATGCACACCCTTTGGACTCTTCGAGTTCACCCGAATGACTTTCGGATTGTGCAATGCGGCGCAAACCTTTCAAAGGTTCATTCACTCAGTCCTGCGAAACCTCGAATTCTGTTTCGTATATTTGGATGATGTTTTGGTCGCTTCTTCCACTGAGTCTGAGCACTTAGCCCATCTCGAGTGCATTTTTCAACGTCTCCTTGAGGCCGGTTTAGTCCTGAACGTTGAGAAATGCAAATTCCTTCAACAACAGGTGAGATTCCTCGGCCATTTCATTTCCCCTGAAGGAATACAGCCCGACCCAGACAAGGTGCAAGCGATATCAAGCTTCCCGCGTCCAAAGACAGTGAGGGAGTTGAGGAGGTTCTTGGGCATGCTAAACTTCTACCGTCGTTTCCTGCCCAAGGCCGCCCATCTCCAGTCCATTTTGAACGCGTACTTGTCTGGCCCCAAAACTAAGGACACACGAGAGATCGTGTGGTCTGAAGAGGCTGTCTGCGCGTTTGACAAATCCCGTCAACAACTGGCTGACGCTACACTCTTGGCATTCCCTCTTCAAGATGCACCCCTAGCCGTTTTTGTTGATGCCTCTGACATCGCAGTAGGTGCTGCCCTTCACCAAAAGGTGGACCAAGTTTGGCAGCCGTTGAGCTTCTTCTCGAAGCAGTTGAATCCCGCTCAACGGAACTACAGCACCTACGATCGCGAACTGCTCGCCGCATACCTGTCCATCAAATACTTCCGTTTCTCCCTAGAAGGCAGGCCGTTCACAGTGTTCACGGACCATAAGCCTCTCACGTTCGCTTTGAAACAGAAGCCCGACAAAGCGTCCCCTCGTCAGCTTCGACACCTGAGCTTCATAAGCCAGTTTACGTCGGACATCCAGCACGTGTCCGGGAAGGACAACATTGTTGCTGACGCTTTGTCTCGTGTCTCCGAAGTTAACATCCCCGCCTCACTCGATTTCTCGGCTATTGCCAAGGCGCAAGTGGATGACGCAGCACTTCAGAGCCTCATGTCCAACCCCAAATACAAATTTCGGGAGTTGCCCATCTTCGGCTCAAACCTCTCGCTCTGCTGCGAAGACTCGGAAAAGGGACCTCGGCCATACATTCCGGCCACATTTCGCAAGGAAGTGTTCCACGCAGTTCACGACTTGGCGCACCCCGGCATCAGGACAACAAACCGGTTAGTCACCGGAAAATACTTCTGGCCCTCCATGAACAAGGATATCAATTCCTGGGCCAGAGAGTGCATCGCATGCCAAAAGTGTAAAGTCTCCAGGCATGTTAGGAAAGAAGTGGGCTCATTCCCCCGCACCACCAAGCGTTTCCACACCATACACCTCGACATAATAGGGCCTTTGCGAGACTCGCACGGTTATAAGTATTGCCTCACAATCATCGACAGGTTCACGCGGTGGCCTGAGGCAATACCTCTGAAAGACATTACGGCGCAATCATGTGCTGAAGCCCTCTGTCGAGAGTGGATTCCTCGCTTTGGCGTCCCTGCAGTGGTCATCACTGACCAGGGAATGCAATTTGAGTCCACCCTTTTCTCCGAGTTAGGCAAACTCCTTGGTTTTAAACGCCAGCGGACTACGGCATACCACCCACAATCCAATGGGATGTTGGAACGTTGGCACCGGACGCTGAAAGCCGCCATTATGGCACGCGACGATCCGTCCTGGACGCAAGTCTTGCCTCTCGTCCTACTCGGCCTTCGTACAACCCGCCGAGAGGAATTTGCTGCCAGCCCCGCGGAGCTGGTTTACGGGGAGAACCCGAGACTCCCAAGCGATCCGGTCTTCGACAAGAGATCGGGTCTCACGGAGTCGGGGTTGGTGCGTCTGCTGAGGGACAATCTCCGACGTATCAAGGCGCCACCACCCTCTCGACACTCGTCCATACCTGCTTGTTCGCCCAAGGAACTGGACACATGCACGCATGTGCTAATCAGAACGGATGCCGTCCGGAAACCGCTGCAGCCTCCATATGAGGGCCCGTACCGCGTTCTCGAGCGGGGAGAACATTTCTTCCAGCTCGAGATCGGTGGTCACAAAAAGGCGGTCTCTTTGTCCAGGCTGAAACCCGCGTGCGCCCCGAAGCAACGTCGTGTCCGCTTTGCAGATTAACGGCGAACGAAGTTCGGGGATCAGTCGCTGAAACCCCTAGGTTTCATCTGGGGGCGGAGTGATGTGGCGCGGCAGGATTCGCGGCATTCGAAATTTATTTCGAATGTTGCGAGTGCCAACGAATAGATGGCGCGGATCTATCCACTTTGCGGATCACGACACGGGAGTGGAGGACCGGCGAGTGTGCCATGAGTTGGGGGCAGAAAAGAAACAAATGAAGGGAAACGTCTTTTCTGCCTCTAACGTTTGAGAAGCAAAAAGTAGTTCAGTTCTCAACCATCAACCGGAATGGTCGTTTTGGTTTTGTATTTCATCTTAAATTAAAGAATAATTGTAAATAATGTAAAAAAGATAAGTTCTATGATTATGTCAATTCAAACGATTCGCTTTTCAAATATTTTTCTTTTGAATTAAATTAAATATTTTTGTATATAAAAGACAATTTAGTGACAATAATGCAATAGCTTTAATAAAATTGAATAAATACTTAACCTGGTTGCCCCAGTGAGTAAGTTTGACCTTACCGTGCTACGGAGGGCTATGACACGGCGGACCTCCTGACCCGCATACTCGTGGGAACCAAATGAGTAAAATTATAAAAATAGAGAAAACTACAACAAAACAAACGAGACCCCGTATCGCACACAAACTTGTTAACCAGGCGGAGGATACTGAACATTAGGTGATTACATCCAAAAAGGGAAAAATTGGGACATCAAGCAGTAGATCCAAGGTCAACATTTGTATACTGCGAGGACAACAACCAACAAAGACCACCGCTCAAAAAGCAAGGACAAGCAAAAGCACGTCTGAGATATATATATCGGACGTCAGGAAGGAGAGAGGTCTCAGTGGCGCAGGTGTTAAATGGTACCTGCGTTATCTGAAGGATACCCAAAACCAGAGGAACTCCTTAAGAAGGCTCAGGACTGACCTAAGCCATCTCTATCGAAGCCAATAAAGCGGCGAGCAACGAGATTAGCCCGCATGAGGGGATGTTACCAAAAAATCCAAACCCGAACCCGAGAGTGAAGAAAATCCGGGTAGGTCAGGAGTGAAGGCAGGAATCAGGGAGACCGCCATTAGCTATACTAGTCCGGTCGAGAGCATTCGACTGGCCATACTGCCAAAAATGTTTCGCGAGCAAATATGCACTTGTGAGGAGCAGGGAAATATCGAAGACCTTGCGGTTGTGCAAGGGATGGACTGAGAAACGAGTGTTCACCGAGATACGTTTTCGACCATCTACAAAAACGAAGACCGCTCCAAATACATCTCTAACCAGATCCTCTACGACTCCTGCCAAACGCATCGACATCGTCCTAGCC
The DNA here is from genome assembly GCF_905115235.1 of Hermetia illucens. Taxonomy (NCBI): domain Eukaryota; kingdom Metazoa; phylum Arthropoda; class Insecta; order Diptera; family Stratiomyidae; genus Hermetia; species Hermetia illucens. The sequence continues at coordinate 12,502,165 of NC_051852.1, forward strand.
CGTCATGCCCCCAACTTCCTCAACAAATGTCTATCCCATCCTAATCCTCTTATCTCCCAGGCCATACAGATCGAGATCGTCGAAGAGAATCTTCCACGAACTCATCTGTTCCCTCAAATCCTGTTATCTCCCCAGACCCGAAATCTCCTTTCCGTCCCCGGCGACAGAGTCTTTTTCAACACCGGCAACTACTTCTCATCCTAATTTTCAAAACCCATCCGTCCCCAGCGCCAATCCTAGCTTCCTTTCTCAAACCCCTCCGAAATGCTCTCCTTCCCACCCCACATCCTAGTTTCTCTCCAAGCCCGACCGATTCTCACATATCCGTACATTCCATAGTTCCCAATTTTCCCAAAACGTTTTTTTCATTTCAATTACACGCCATGACAGTTTGAATATTAAGTTTCAATCAAATATCTATGATACCAGAACTCCGAAGAAAACCTGTTCCAAGGAATGTGGAATAGATACAAGTAACATATCTCCAACTACGAGTGTGCCGCATTCTTACAGTTAAGTACGATCAAGGTAAATATGTAGTTTAGTAATTCGATAATGTGATCAATAGTGGTAGTCATTCGATTTCATATCGATAGGTTTTAGTTTTCTCTGCTTCATTTAATTGACCGTTATTTATTGTAATAAGATACTTTGTTTAGTTGTTTTGGTTGTCTTTCAAGTAAATAAAACAGAAGAGGTTTCGTGCTGTGAATAGTTATTCGCTGATATAGCAACTGTCTGGTTTGCAAGATAGTCTAAACTATTTATAAACAACAATGGAGTTTTTAAATTGGAGAAATGGCGGAAGATATCAATATTATCGTAACTAAATGAGAGGGATTTCTCAAGGAATTATATTGTATATCTAAATGAATATTGCCTGAGGAAAGATATAATGTAAAGTTGTGGTTAATATTTCCTCATTATCTTCACTTGCATACCAATCCTAGATACCCTGCTATGTAGGATTCAACTATCTTTTCAAATGAGGCATGCAGCCAGACTAAATAGCGATAATATGCATTATCTCATAACATGTAACCTCCTCTCATTTTCAAAAGAAAGTAAACTAACGAAATGCATGCAACTTAACACTTTTCACGTGTCGAGCGACAACATACTTTGAAAATAAAAAGAAAAGCCACACACTAATGAACTTATTGAAAATCCAAAGGAGTGTCCGCCATCAAGATTGAAGTATCTACATAACTATGATGAAGCAAGAATATGTAGGAGAGGCATCGAGTCTTGCTCAAGTGGCTCGAAAGTACATTCAACACTTCACCTCCATTCAATTAACAGACTCAATTACCATTTCAAAACGCCATCGTATTCGTTAGCTGTGTAATAGCTACTTATGCTACCTTTCTATGAAGTCGTCGAAAATTTCGATTAATGAACCCAAAGAGAATTCTTGCAGAAGAAGAAAACGCTTGTGGGATAAAGTATCTATGTAGGCAAATTGATAGACGCAGCCTACACAAACGCATAGAATGTCTGATGATTATAGGTTGGGCGAAAAAGAGTTGAGACATGCGAAAAAATAGTTATGGAAGTTGTGCAACATAGGTTGGCTTAGTTTATTGCTGCAATATGTTGTGGCCTTGAAGGCGTAGGCTCATGATTATTATCGCCACAACGACATACCTGTTATATGATGGATAGATTTTAAGCTGATAGACTAGAGCAAAGCATTCAAGATACTTTTATTTACGTACAATATACTTGTACAGAATTTACTCCGGGCAAAACACAACCCCTGGGTTGTACCAGTGCTGAAGGGAAAGGATTGTCTGGGGCATCTGCGGCAGCGGCCTTCTGACCATCTCAACTATTCGGCTCAAATGACTGCAAAGAGGGGTAAGTCAGCACCGACCAAGTCTTCATTTCCAGTAAAGGCTATCAAAGCCGATGGATGGGTCTTGTACGACAACACTAACCCATCTGGTTACGGTACAAAACAGTGCGAGCAGCTTAGGAGAAAACTAGGAGCACTGCATCCTTTCAAGGAATTAGACTACGCTTTAAGTCGGTAGGTGCATACGGTAAAATGTTACGGATAAACTTTACCAACGAAATCTCGAACGAGTGGCTCAAACATTATTGCTCCTCCTTCAACAATGTGTGGAAAGTTGCGCGACTGACCCTGAAAAACGTTTCCGAGCCACCATTATTTAAAAAGGGTCCTCTGGCTTCCAGAAGAGGAGCGTAATGGTCCTGAGGCTCTGGAACAACTCCACCTGGATGTTATTAGGAAGCAAGGCTGGAGGAAGAGCCGATAGGTTCGGACTTTTCCTTACTATCGACATTTTTGAACCGGATATTAAAAAGGTTCGGAATTGGACCGTCACATTATAAGTGTCAGCTTCTAAAGCCATTGAAGGGGACGTGCAGCCCACGGCATCTACATCTGAATCGTAGATAAGGTGCCATATCTCTCAGATAAATTTGCAACATTGTAAAGCGGCGATTGCACTTATCAGTCATCCGATCAATATCTGCAACCTCATACAAGAACCATGGGTTGTTGATGGGGAAATTAGGGGCTTAAACTTCCGACATGCACATACATAGAACCAGTAAGTATGCCAATGGAAGTGATAGACCCCGCTCCTGTATGGTAGTTTCAAAAGCCATCCAAGCTACCTTGGTTAACGACCTATGTGAAGGCGACACCACGATGATCAAATTGACCATAGAAACCATCAGGGACATAAGGAAATTCAGTGGGGTCAAGCAGTGCGCTGCAGGATAGACTGACGCGAAATACAGCTCCCTGGGGCCAACCTATCTCCCTCTGAGAGTGAGCTGTCTCTCTGCTTAGTTGATTGGTGGTTTTCCAGGGAGAATAGCCTCTCGTCTACCAAGACTCTTAGCGAGTAGTGATAGCCACACCCTGCCCGAGGCGACACTAGTATTAACAAAATGCCATGGATTTAGACTGGGGAGTCGAAAAACACCTTCTCCAATCCAGCATGTCATGCGAACCGTGCACATTGGATAGTTTGCAGTCGAGGGTACCTCTGACTGCATTCGAACGGAACCACACTAATACCTGGTCGCCTTAGTGAATAAGTTTCACCTTACCATGCTACGGGGGGCTATGGCCTCTTCACCCACATACTCGTGGGAATCAAATGAGTAAAATTATGAAAATTGAGAAAACTATAATACAACAAAACAAGCGGGACCCTGTACCGCACACAAACAGGTTAACCAGGCGGAGGATACTGAGAGACAGGTGATTACACCCAAGAAGGGAGAAATTGGGACGTTAAGCAGTAGATCCATGGTCAACATTGGAATCCTATGGGGTCAACAACTAACAAAGACCACTGCTCAAAAAGCAGCGACAAGCAAAAGCACGTCTTAGATAAATATATCAGACGTCAGGAAGGAGACAAGTCTAAGTGGCGCAAGTGTTAAATAATACCTGTGTTATCTAAAGGAAACCGAAAACCAGAACAGGCTTAAAAAGGTTCAGGACAGAGCTAAGCCATCTTTATCGAAGTCAATAAAGCGGGGAGCAACGAGATTAGCCCGCTGCTTCTAAAAAACCCAAACCTAAATCCAAGAGGGGAGAAAACCCAGGCAAGTCAAGGGTGAAGGCTGGAAGCAGGGAGCTCGCCATTCGCTATGCTAATGCAGTCCAGGGCATTCGACTGGCCAAAATGTTTCACGAGCAAATTCCCTCTCGTTTTCGAACAAGTCACATACTGTTAGGCTGTACGATGGAGGACACTGCAGAGTGGCTTAGGGCCAAAATTCCTAAATTACCAGGCTAGGAAGGAGCAAAACGGTCGTCACGTGCAGGAGCACACATGGTGTTTCTTCCGAAATCCGCAACAATATAGACGGAATCGCTCAGAAGAAGGATCTCTATAAGCGATTATGGACAGTCTTCAGAAGCAAGGAGGATGGCAACGGTAGACTCCTCACGATCGGAGTGGATGACCGATTCCTGCGTGCAACCAAACGTCAAAGTTGTCATATGAACTACAGACTTGGCAACAAACCAAGCCAAGGAAAGATACTTCGGAGGAAACATCGAGTGGAACACTTACCGAGGTCCCCGAAGGAATCTCGGACGCCATAGGAGGGAAAGGACTGGATCAGTCAGGGAAGTAAACTTGCTGCCCAGGGACCCTAGAACTTCTAGGGCTTAAGGTGGACAGCGGCGTGCAGAAAGGCGCCATGTCGAAAGACGAGGGTGATACTCCGAAAGTGGAGAGGAGCTCCAAACAATAACGGAGCCAATGGCCAGCACTAAAATAACCCAGATAAACCTCCGCATCTACACCAATCGCAGCACCAATCTTCTCAAAAGTGCGTCCACTTTTACCCCGCTGTTGCAAAGAAAGAGTTCGACGATTTAATGAAAGAAGGTATTTGTAGACCTTCCAATAGTTGTTGATCCTCTCCACTTCATTTGGTGGTGAATGGCGACCATGTGGAGATTATAGGCGTCTAAATGCTCGGACAGTTCCAGATGGATACCCCACTCGACTCATCCATGATTTTCTGAAATCGCTAACGAGCTGCCGTATTTTCACGACCTTGGATCTAAGCTAAGGCGTATCACCAAATCTCTGTCGCTCCCGAATACATGCCGCATACCTTTCGGACTCTTCGAGTTCACCAGGATGACTTTCGACTTGTACAACGCTACGCGGACTTTCAGATTCATCCACTTGAACTTTTGTCTCGTTTACATGGATGATGTTTTGGTCGCTTCCTCTTCAGAATCTGAGCGCTTGGAACATCTCCAGTACATTTTTCAACGTCTCCTTGAAGCCACACTAGTTTTAAATGTTGAAAAATGCAGATTCCTACAGAGGCAGGTAAAATTTATCGGCCAGTTGAGAACCGTTGATGGTATCTAACCTGGCCCAAACAAGGTCGACGCGTTAAAGAGCTTTTCCCTACCAACCACGATGAAGGATCTGCGAAGGTTCTTGGGCATGTTAAATTCTATCGTCGTTTCTTGCACAAGACCGCTCATCACCAGCCGATCTTTAATGCTTACTTGCTTGGGCCCAAAACTAAAGGCTCCTCCGAGGATGCGTGATCTGTTGAGGCCGTCCATGCGTTTGCGATAGTCAAACAGCAGCTTATTGATGCAACACTGCTGACATTTTCTCAACCAGATGCACCCCTAGCTGTGTTCGTCGATGCCTCAGATACAACGATAGGCGCCACTCCTCACCAATGGGTGAATCAAATCTGGCAACCGTTGAACTTCTTTTCACAACAGCTCAACCCACCTCAACGGAACTGCAGCGCCTATGATCGCGAGCTATTCGTCGCTATAAAATACTTCCATTTCTCCCTTGAGGGCAGGCCGTCATTGTGTTCACGGAACACAAACCCCTTAATTTCGGGCTTAGACAAAAGCCCGACAAAGTGTCGACAACTTCGGCATTTCAGTTTTATCAGCCAGTTCACTTCTGATATTCAATACGTGTCTAGAAAAGACAATGTCTCGGATCTCGTCGGGTACAGTCCCCGACGCGTTAGATTATACGGCAATCGCCGAGTAACAGCAAGACGACGCAGAGCTTCAGAGCCTGAAAGCAAACTCCAAATACAAGTTCGAAGAGTTTCCTATTTTCTTTTCAAACTCTTATTTACTTTTCGAGACCCCAGATGAGGGCCTCAGGCCATTAATTCCGGCCGATTTTCGTAGGGAATTATTTCACGAAATAGACGATCTTGCACACCCAGACATCAGGACGACGAACCGGTTAGTCACTGAAAAATATTGGGCCAGACAGTGCACCACGTGCCAGAAGTCCAAGGTCAACAAGCACGTTCGAAAAGAAGTAAGTGTTTTCCCTAGGTCAATCAAATACTTCCACACCATCCATCTCGACATAATCGGCCGAGACTCGCATGGATTCAAGTATTGTCTCACAATCATCGATACGTTTGCGCGGTGGCCTGAAGCAATGCCTCTGTCTGACATTACGGCACAATCATGTGCCGAGGCCCTCTGTCGAGAGTGGATTCCGCGTTTTGTTGTTCCAGCCGTAATCATCACGGACCAGGGAATTTAATTCGAATTTTCGCGAAGTTATGAAAACTCCTGGGCTTCAAATGGCATAGGACTACTTTGTACCATCCGCAGTCCAATGGTATGCGGGAGTATTGGCACCGGGCACTAAAGGCCGCTTTTTTATTATTTCGCAACGATCCGTCGGAATCGAGGTCTTTGCCTTTCGCCCTCCTCGACCTCCAGATAGCCCGCCGAGAGAAGTCCGCAGCCAATCCCACAGAGATGGTGTATGGGGAGAATCTGCACCTCCCTATCGACCCTATGCTGGACACCAAAGCAGAGTTAAGCGAATCAAGAATGCTGTGTCTGCTTAGCGACGCGGTTTTAAAGATGCGGCCGACCACGCGTCCCGACGCGCGACATCGGAGGTCAACAGCCCCAGGGAACTTGAGACGTGTAGACAGGTCTTCATTCGGGTGGACGCTCCTCGGAGGCCGCTGCAACCACCATACAAGGACCCCTTTAGAGTTCTGGAACGAGGCAAGCACATTATGAATTCGCCTCCGCCGCTGCATTCAATGGCCGCAGAAACTAATGACGAACTGATATGAAACTGGGACTGTCAGCAATGACATTTGTGAACATTCTCATTTTAGACTCTAGCCCGACTCTAATTTGTAGTGATTTAATTTTAGGTATATTTTTCAAGTAGATAGATGTGAATTTTAGTCTCATAGTTTATCATTATTCTAGTAAACAACAAAAAGCCGTCCATATCCTGGAGATATCATTCAAAAGGTCATGAAAGGAACGTCCTGAAATTGAACTTCCTGAAACTCCACTGAAGAAGGAAAGATTTCGATCCTGAGAGTACCGTGAAAAACCTTACTTCAGGAAATAAATAATTAGGGAAGCAACATCAATCAGTGTCACAGCTTAGAGAGGGGAAATTTAATACATGAAACTTCATATGGGGAAAACGGTTTCTCCAAATCATCACTTACCCTCGACTGGGGAAGTCTGGGACAGCAGCGGCATCCAGCGATGAGGTGAATACCTTCTCGGATCGGGAAGAAAGGAGAACTGAAAACTAGCAAAATAGGTATGCTCGGAAGCAAGAGTAAGGTGGGCAATGGGAACTTTTAAACCACTGAAATCACCCGGAGTAGACGGCATCTTCCCAACACTAATCCAGAGAGGCCTAGAAATCATTTTAAAGGTCCAATCAGGTGAACTCTAAACTGGTATGGGAAAACTTTGAGAGACTAAATACGCTCACTCAATAAGGTCTCGATACTCTGGGTTTCAGGCCATGTTTGGTTGGAAGGCAATGAGGCAGCAAACGAACTGGCCAAGAAAGGAGCTTTTACACGGGCCAGAAACCTTCTGAGGAATCGGAAACGAGAGAGGAACGGCTGAGAGAAGTATACTGGGCGGGTCTACCAGGAATAGAGCAGTTCAAGGTGCTTATTGGGGGATACGATACGAGACTTAACACCAGATACAAAGTTGAAAAATTTGGAAGTATAGACTTGCTTGAGATGCTATAGTTAATAGGTACACTATTAGCAGTAAAAGGGGCACAATAGTTCTTTATCTTGTATCTTTCCAACTTGTAACCTTTTCTCAACGATTTTATTTCTACAACTCTCTCTGGATACTGGTGTTTACCTTCAAATAATTTGAAGAAAGCAAAAGACAAAGCCGTCTGCCTGACAAACGCAATTTATATAAGAACTCACTAAACTATCCACCATTTAATTATACTCTCAATTTAAGATCATATTTTTCAAGAATATCTGATTTAATCTCCACATGAGAGAAAGTATTGGGGAAAGCCCTTATTAATACCTTCTCCAAGCCAACCATTCTCATTTTCTGTATCTTTTTTTAAAACTCTAAATAGAGCGCTTGTACTTAATCTTAATCCACCTTTGATTAGTATCTCAATAATTTTGCATAGATAATTGAAATTCCGTCGGGCTGAAAATGGGATTGCCGTTACCGACGAGCAACGCATACGAAATTCGTCTTTTATAACGCACGTATTATAAATACTGCCAGATATTTTTAACTACTTTTTAGGCAAATGATTTGCACATTCCCAAAGATGGTACGCGTGGTGGAATGAAACCCAATTTTTGCAGATAGTAAAATAGTATGCATTGCCTATTGTATCCATTTTCATTTCCATACGCATAAATGATGGGCCTATTATATCAACACGTAGAGTGGGCCTAGTTTTGCCCACATTATGAATCAAGGTCGGTCAACGCAAAATGTGAATTGATTATGGTAAAATTGATATAGAGAGAAAGACGTAGATAAATGCAAATTAAACTTGACACAAATATCTCATCTTGATGAATTCTGGATTTGATTTTGAGGTTCATCTAATTTGAAGGCGTTCCGTTCATATTTTAATGGAAATAGGAGACAGAAACGAAATAAATTAATTTTAATTTTCAGCTCCATGAGTTTTCGTCTTTTTATGAAGAAGGTAAAGTAGTCTCTGTAGGGAATAATCGACTTTATCTGCGCACTCTACGGCCTTTTCCCCCGAAGCAGTACAGAAGTCGTTCAATGTAACGTGACAGTCCCTGACTTAAATGTCACACCCTCCCTTATTCTTCTAGAAAATGTGCAAAGAATATGAGTGCATTATTATCTACTTGATTTTAGCAGATAAAGGAGAAGGGTAATTTTAGGCCTAGATACCATATAGGAACATCGTACCATATAGGAGCACTATCATGTTTCTTGTTTAGATTTTTCAGTTGAGTTGTTTCTAGGATTGAGTCTGGTCTCACTAAAAATTTGTACTTTTTATCGCCTCACTTCCGTAGGGTAGGTGACCGCTCCGAGGAAATTCCTAAGACCGTGACTGCTATTATGAGAACAGGCAAGCAGAGTCCAGCTGGTTCAGTTCTCAGAGCCAGCCCGTAGGATTCACGAAGGAAAGAAGCCCTCCCAACTTGGAGCTGGATATTCCTCTGAGTACCCCATAGAATGGTTAACCCTGTGTCCATAGCCCGAATCTAGCTAGAGCTGGGCAATCGCAAAGGAAGTGCCTAATGGTTTCCTCCTTTTCTGCGCCGCTTCGGCAATACGAAGTGTAGGGTATGCCGAGCCTGGCTTCATTGTCTCCTATGGGACCGCCGTAATCTTATATGGATTTGCACCCATTTAGCACAAGAGCTCGGCTTGATCGGCTTTTGTTACTTCGCTACCGATTCCAAATCTAAGACTTGTTTTCAAAAATAATTCTGCCATTGGGACCTTGTGTAGAAACCCTTTAAAATGCGAAAATGAAAGGCTATGTGTCAAACAAATCAACCAAAAAAACTAGTTAAATCACATTTATAAACCAGTGAACTGTGAAACTGACCACGCTGCACATATGAGGCACCTTCAGAAAATGAGTGTATTCCATTTAAAATAAATGGTTCATTCCGATACAGGTGGAGCGGAAGAGGACTAATTTTTTAAAGCATCCTCGAAAAAGTCGCCAACTCCTTCGCTCACTACTCCACCTCCACTTTCACTTTTTCTTCAACCTTTTTCCACCTGTCTGTGCGTTCACGGAAGTGAACAGATATTAATCTGTAGGCGTCTAGTGAGGGGATCTATAAGCACCATTCATACGAGTCCAGGAGTTGCTTCGTGGAGTTGACCATGTGAGGTCTGGAATTATCGTTCACCAGGCAGAGTCCGTTATCACTTTGAATCGTCCTATTTAATTTTTTTAATGTCTCACAATATCTTACCGCGTTGATGGTCTCCCTCTGAGCCAAATATTCAATCGTGGATGTCTTGATTTTTTCGGCTGAAATTGTGGCTTTGCATTTTTAGGGAAGTGCGTTGAGGCTAACGCAGTTTTAACCTTATTAAAAACCACAATTAGAGTTTCCCTCTTCGCAACGAATTAGGGTATGATTTCGCACATGGCAGTTGGTTTTCGAAGGGATGATCCTGAGTCCAGATTTTTCAACATATGAACCTCTAGTTGGCCCCATTTGGAAGAGAAGGAATCATGCTACACGGTAGGGCTACCAACATGCCGAAAAGTCATTATCTGTGGCCGCGAGAGCCCCAGGACACTTACTTTCTGAACATGCCCCGTATAAGGAAGCATTCTGTCACCTTAACCTTCACTCTCGGGAAAATCCTTCCCCATTGAAGCAGCACCATGAAGAAAAAAATGCACATTGATCGTATGCATGAAGACGTCAGAAATGAGAAAAATAGTCTAAAGGGAACTGGAGCAGGTGCCGAACATCGGGAAATAAGGGTAATTCGAATAAAAGTGCAAATTTTCAACAAGTAAGCTTATAACAAAGTAGATCCGGGGGTGTACTGAATGTTGGAGAGGTTTTGCCTTCGTAACCACAGGAATATTATTGGCCTTCCTTAAAAGCCAAAGGGGACTGGAAAATAAGCCTCACCATCTCTAATCGAGGACAAGTTTGACAAGGACAACATTAAAGTTATTTGTCCTCCCATTAAACAAACCCATCATCGTATAGTGCTAAAAGTAAGTTCGTTAGCAAAGAATATCCGGGAAATACACAAGCTCGCTTCCATCCCGCGCCCTGCTTTTGTCCGCTGGGGAGCTCAACACAACTGTTTCTTATGTATCTCGTAAAACTTATACAGAGTCCTTTTGCTAGATTCCTTAATCCAACCATAAACACTCCGATCTGTCAGTCACACCTGAACAGTCGACAGGTAAGCGATGCCAGGTACGTGTGTGAAGTTCGGTTGACCTGTCAATTTGGAATATATGGACGGCCGATGATCGATTTAAAAACCATTCGGTCAACTGGCTGACCTGAAGGTAGTTCAAGAGAGAGTTCAACTGATTGTTCCGTCTGGCTTGCCATTACGTGTACAGATTATTCAGTTCAACAGGCGGTCGCACATGAAAGCTGCTTGAACCTACACTCTCCCGGGTCAAGAAAACGCTACTTATCGCATGATATAAATCATCAGGGGTGTAATTTCCCTTTATAAAAATAACTCGCCTTTTCCTGTGCTGATCTGAGCAGGAAGATAGTTCGAATTGCACCGACGAAGCACAGTCTGTTTCTGCATTATTTATTGACTAGTCAGAGGTATTCAATCAGAACGCAGCCTAAACATATCCCCAAATACTAGAAAATATCGACTGCTTGAAAATAGAAGTTCGCCGAAAAAAATCTCTACTCCCAGAAATACAAGAACAGAAAAAGAAGTGCAATGGTTCCAAGAAAATGCCATTCATAGTTGATCCATGTGGTGGCAATTTTGGCGATCCACACTGATAAATTGCGTACAATATCACTTAGGAAGAATAGCCCAAGTAGCCGTCTGGCGTCCCCACCTGCGGCATGTCTTCTTTTCTTACCATAGATATTGCCCTGTAACCCGATAGGACCACTTGGGCTGACCCAAATACCCAAGACTTTTACTTCTCAAGTGAACTGGAACCTAAGTGAAGTACAATGGCGTCTGCGTATGATTTTCCTCCTTCGATTGAGTAGTTTCAGAGAATGAGTAGTATTTCGCTTCCACCTCATCCTTCCCTACTTGACAGCGCATGTCAATTCTTGAACCAGAACTTATCAAGTCCTTTCGGTTAACACCCCAGGCAACAAAAATGTTGCACATGCCTCCACTTGTGAAAGGAGCTCCACCCCACTCACGATCATTTCATTTGCTGTAGGCATGCGATTTCATGGTTGTCACCAAATTTCGTAGGTTTAGTTTCTTTTGAGAAAAGTGCATGTGACCGACAGACAGACAGGAGCAATGGGTTATTAATAACTACCAAATTTCCTAGCGTCACTGCCCATTGAAAATCCAACCAATAAGAAGGAAGGGCGTCCATCAGCACAAGTACAAGTTTATGCCAAATGCGTGCTTCGTATTCAGACGAGTGGATATAAGGCCTTTCTAGCATCTCCGCCTCGTTTAGGACTGGCGTCCGATTTAAAATGAAACGCATGCCGCGCCGAGTTCAAAAAGGTATCCCTACTATTTTGGGTACCAAACATAGATAATACGGAATTCCCACAAAGGGTGCTTTCAAAGAAGTCCCCTTCGCGAGAACTATACCGGCCCCCATGCTTCCACATCAAACATCTACTTCGATGATGATTTTGTCTCCTGGCACTCGACATTGGCAACGATAAGTCACATACGTAGGCCCTCAAGGGCATTACTGGGGTAGTCGTAACCTTTCGACTATTCACCCACCGCATCTAAAGCCAGCGGATCAATGTGAGACCAGCGTTTCCCGGTACCACCATGCAGACACTCACCAGTGGCCAAATTCGTATCAGCTAAGCAAAAAGCGTTGCTCCCCCTCTACTTCCTCGCTAGCTGAGATCACCGTTATAGTGCTAAGGGTAAGTAGGTGAAAAAAAATGTTGGAGAAATGTCATGCTATCCTTGCATCATGCCCTCACAACTCTACGTTATGAATCTCGTGATACCACCCGAAAGGAAATCATTTGCTGGATACCCTAGAGGAACAGAAAGCAAAAGAAACTCCCCAAAATTGCACTTTTTTTGATGATGTGAAGGGCTTGCATACAAAAGTCTGGCAACTAATGCTTGTTTCAATTTTTTTATAATGACGCAGTGCACAATTTCAAAATGTGCTTCAAAGCGTACATCCTGACTAAACCACCAAAAAGACGAAATAACACATCGTTCAATAAGTCCCGGGACTAGCGTAGAAATGGCGCTAATAGTGCCATTTATATACCAAGGTTCAGAAGTACCAACCTTCAGATAAGATGTGTCAAAATTTGATGTAATTCGAAACATAACCAAGAAAGCTATAGTGGTTAAACTGACGCTACCTTTGCAATCGTGAAAAAATGGACCAAAACGAGTTTCGTGTGTTGATAAAACATTCTTTTCTAATGGGGAACAACACTGTTCAAGCTCAGCAATGGCTTGGAAAACGTTATCCGGACTCTACTCCGTCGAAAACAACCATTTGTCGGTGGTTTTCGACGTGAAACGCGGTCGTGCTGATACAAATGATGCGGAACGTTCGGGTCGGCCAAATGAGGGAGTAACTCCCGAAAACACCAAGCAAGTATTGAAAATCGTGATGGGTGACCGCAAAATGAAAGTGCGCGAGATAGCTAAGATGGTGAACATATCAACTGGTAGTGCATTTACTATTTTGCACTAAAAATTGGCTATGAAAAAGGTTTTTTCCAAATGGCTGCCACGTTTCCTCACAATGGAACAAAAACAACAACGTATCAATGATTCGGAGAGCTGTTTGGCACTGTTTACTCGCAATAAACAGGATTTTTTGCGTCGATATGTGACAGTGGACGAAACATGGATTCACCATTTCACTCCGGAGTCAAGCGGCACTCAACACAACAGTCGGCCGACAAAGTGATGGTGTCCGTATTCTGGGATGCGAATGATATAATTTTCATTGACTACCTCGAAAAAGGAAAAACCATCAATAGCGACTACTACATGGTGTTATTGGATCGTTTGAAGGCCGAAATAGCGAAAAAACGCCCACACATGAAGAAGAAGAAAGTCATCTTTCACCAAGACAACGCACCGTGCCACAAGTCAATCAAAACGATGACCAAATTCAACGAATTAGGCTTCCAACTGCTTCCTCATCCTCCGTACTCGCCGGATCTGGCTGCTGCTGGCTCTTTGCGGATCTCAAAAAGATGCTCCAGGGAAAAAGATTTGGCTCAAATGAGGGGGTGATCGCTGCTACTGAGGCTCATTTTGAGTCAAAAGACAAATCGTTCTACAAACATGGCATTGAAAAGTTAGAGAAGCGTTGGAATGTTTGTAATACCCTTGAAGGAGATTATGTTGATGAATAATAAAGAATTTTGCCGATAAAATGTTGTTTTCATAGTTAGTCCCGGGACTTATTGAACGATGTGTTAGACGATTGCAGAACCATGAAGACACTATAACATGACAAAAGATCAACAGATGAGAAAAATAGAGAATATCAATGCCTACATCGAGAGAGCGTGAAAGCCAACGGCTACGCAACGCTCAGAGTTGTCAACTAGTTATTTTGAAAAATAACTTGATAACTTTGATTCTGGTGAAAGATATCCTGTCTGGACACAGTGTAATCGTATCCCTGAATACAATATAATACCGGCTTTTTTTGCTGGAAAAGAAATGGTCCATAAAAGTACTCCAGTGAAATCTTTAGATGCAGAGATACGGGAATAAAGAAATGACCAGTGGGCTCCAGAAAACGTCGAAAGCGAAAGGATCAAAGAAAAGTGGCGCCATTTTCGCTGACTATTTATAATCGGCGCCCTTTTTTCACGTTTTCTGTAAAACTGAGGTTCACATCTATCTATCTCCCAAGTATTTGATGGCTGGATTGAAGGTGATGATATGATTCCCAATTTCAATGCGCACTCATTTTGTTTTACAGCTTTTGGTGGTAAAAACCCTTTTTCTTTCACATCTGTTATTGTCAGTCCAATACTCTCTAACTCATAAAAGTACTGATTGCTTCACATGAGTATAACTCCATATCCTCCTCCACAGCCAGTGTTACTACTGCGACCTGCTTTGAAAACGAAAAATTAAGTGTGTGATACACTACAGGAGTTGACCCCCGAGATAGACTCCCGGAGATAACTTATTTCTTGCGTCTGCCATCGATGTCTTACCAAAGTCTCTCTGTTTATCGGTCACACGTACTTTGCTCAAAAACGTTTATACATGTTAACATGAAATTTAAGGGAGGCAATTGAACTTTGAGCCTCCATGCAAGGTAAGGTAAGTCCCATGTCAATGTTTCCTCATAGACGTCAAAAGCATGACTGAAAATTTGACAACCAGAAACAACCAATTTTATAACTACATTTCAGACGGAATAACAAATTGGTCTGGCGAAAAGCAAAGCTCAAATAAAAAAAAATTAAAGGCTTACAAGTCTGATGACACCGCTTGATAGATATTCAGACGATACAACTAGTTCTATGACTAGCCAAAAACATATCGCATCTATGAACCTCTTTTTCTGCCTCCACTTGACCCCGATTTTTCCGGCTAAGCATTCTCTCATCTATTCTTTTGATTAGTTTATACATATATATCTAGTTACTTCCGCCAATTGGTTATTGATCATAATTTGGCGCGCGTGTTTCAATTGTTGGGATCATTAGCCGCTCTCAAATGGAAGTTTCCGCGTGAAATTGTATCTATTACCGCATTATCGGATATCTATATAACAAAATATACACAATATGTAGAAAGAAAATGTACACAATAACAAGGTAATTTTCACATGAAAATGCAATGGCTGACAACGATAGAAGCCTTTAATATAAAGAAAATTGGCACTTTATGTATATATGTACATCCAACTGTACGGAAACACATCCAGATTTGTCGACATTGCAGACTAACAATACTTAATTCTAACCTTCTTAAAGGAAAATGGAAATACATTCAAAATTATCACTTCTACACTTTACTCTTAAGGCACTCGTAAAACGGATGAAGCTACAGATTCATGATCTAAAGAAAGGGTGCTCGGTGGAATTTGGAAGATCCCAAATCATAGGAAATGGGATTAGTCTCGTTTACAAGTTATGATTCTTTTTATTGTATGTAATATTTTTAATATATATGGTGGCCAACATCTCCTAAACGGAACTTAATACGTCCGCCATGCCTACGCACTTTCTTGAAGTGGGATCCACTGCCTTTTCCGCCTTCTAATCAACACATCTACCGGTAACTGGCCGGTATGCTGCCTCAGTTCATCGTTGGACATTTTCTCAGATCGAAGTACACCGATAATATGGCAGGGACAGCTGCTAACTCATCCCAAAGAAAAACGAAAATCTTGTCATCTCGAATAGCTACAGGCCTATCTTCATCCTTTCAGCCTCCGCCAAATTCTTCAAGCGGACCATCAAGTTAATGATAAATGAACATTACGATAGAAACAAATCTATCCCGGGATTCCAGTTCGTCAACTGAATGGGTGATTCGGTTGAACATGCCCCCCTTGTCCTGAAAACCAACGTCTTCCTCGGAATTAGTCGCAAAACATCTGCAATAGCCTATGGCAATACAGCCTCGTTTATAAGCTAAGCAACGTATTTCACTTCCATCTGCACCTCGGTAAGTTAGTAGTTAGCTTTCTTGAAGAGCGGCAATCCCAAGTCAAAGTTTAGCAGAAACTACCAGACCCTTACACCAATTCAACTGGAACCTCACAAGGTCAGTCCTCTCGGCAATCCTTTCCTCACTTTTTACCGCGGTTATCCCGAAACCCAGAATCTACTTTAAGAAGCCCACCCCACGAAAAGTCAAGATTTCCCGCTACAAGTAATTAATCCGATCCTTAATCACTTTCGGCTTCATCTTTTGGACCGACATCTCTCCTTATCAGATGGAGAGGCCTTATCTCAAGGAGAGGCAAATCCTCCGGCAATGTACCGGCATATTTTGACCCTCCACGGAACCTCCAAAATACCACGAATGGACGCCGTCCCGGCTAGATGCACGGTCAAATTCCTTGAAAAATATCTTTCACACTCTAACTCCTTGGTTGCTTAGTACCTGAAGATTGAAGTCAGCAAAGAAAACTCGAACCGATTCCCACAAAGTCTCCTTTCCTACAGAAGTGTCAACCGTCTTTTCGACAGGGAAGGTATAGTAGTCCTCCCTTCCACTCCCAATACGTTCCAGAACCTAGCACGTGATACCTTTATGCATATATTATGTGTCTTGAATTTGCACAGGGCTGACAACTTTGACTTATTATAACTTTGTTAGTAATAGTGCGATTTCCCCCAAACTTCGCAAAATCATGCTCTACTATGCCATAAATGGCTCCAAAATGATGAATTTAAAGGGGGTTTGCAGTCAATTACTAAAAACTATAGCAATTTACTATCGCTAACTTTATTTGGAGCAGTATGAAGGGTATTTCATAGCCTAGGCTCCATATAGTGACAGCTTCCTGATTTTTTTCAGATTTTTCGGTTGGGTAGTTTCTGAGAACGGGTCCATGAAAGAAATGATGAAATGACCCCCTCATTCCCAACCTTTCCAACAAATGTCAAAACTAGAACCAGTTTTGGAAAATATTAACCGAGACCTTTCGTTTGGTACCCCATTTGACTATATTTGGTAACAAAAAATTTACACCCACTTTTTGCATGTACGGGGACCCTCAACCCCTTAAATTCAACGAAGAATAATGTAACTCAGTGTATGCGTGAGCTTTCACAGTTTCCACCTTTCCACCAAACTTTGTGTCAATGGCTACAACCGTTGCCAAGAAAAATGGAAGAGCACATAGCGGTAAAATGCACCGGTGTCTCTGACAGGTCAAAAAGATGCAGAACATGTGAGGGGGGAAGTGCAAGTCTGAACCTGAATGTATGCTTTGCAAAAGGATTTCTCCAGCAGCGGATGCCCAGTGCTTAGGAAAGCCTTGGATGCAGTGAAAAAATAAGGATCAACCTCATTCAACTTCAACCACTGCGGCATAAATTATTGTCGACCGGAAAGGTTCGAATTGGATGGGTTGTCTGCCGCCTGCGAGAGCAGACTTCATTAAAGAGATGCTTCAAGTCCCTCATGTTTGGACACTTCGCACCAGTGGCATTGATCGATCTGATCGATGCAGAAGGTGTGGGGAGAAAGAACATATTGCCAAGGAGATGCCTATTATGCGAAGGAAAGGAACTAAGTGATAACCGACATATTGTCGTAAGTGGTAAATGCCGAGAATTCCGGAAGACGTAGACTGCAATTAAGAAATGAGCAGAGCACTTATAAATCTCAGATAGTAATTGCCGTTATAAGTGAACTCTACAGAAACCGTGAAGGTAGTGTATGGATTACAGACTCGACTGGTAAAGCGGCGATATAGGCATGCAGTCGCCTAGTTATACAATGCTCCATGAGTCATCTGGTCAGTGGTTTTGTGTTGGCGAAAATAAGCGACGTGTTATACATATACACTGCTACTGCTACGCCCCGACCTTTCTCACATTGTCTGAATTTGAACACATGTTATACAACTTTGTCCCCGATGCATAGGGACGAAGTCCAAAGGTGATTGCCGATGACTTCACCCTTGGGCCCTTAAGTGGGGAAGCAGGGAAATTTAGTTTTGGTCAATGAAGGTGATGCAAGCACCTTTCGCAAAGAGGGTCTTCCTCAGACGTTGACCTGATTGTTGTCATCCCTGCAATGGTACGTGGTATATCCTGGTACATGAGCAAGGACAACATCAGCAGTGACTACCAGGCAACCATCTTTGAACTGATGAGGGAACCACAGATCAAGAAAATAGGATACCTAAAGCCAAGAAGGGCACCAGGCTGGTCTGCAAAAACATTGGACAAGGGAAGCTTCTTGGAAGTGTGACTTGGCTAACCTACTAAGACAGGCGATCTCACGGAGAGAGTTTTCCATGTCACACAACGCATCGCCAGAGCATGTGACGCATCCATGCGTAGGAGGTGCTCACTCCCTAGTGAGAAACCCAGCTACTGCTGGTATAGTGAATTGGCCAGCCTACCACCGAGCCTAACAAATAGCTCGCTTCAGGGCGGTAGGTAGAAGGGGTTAGGGACAAAAGAAGCTTGGTTACAGGGTAGCCCGCAAAAACCTTAAGCTTGCCATTTAGCGGAGCAAGTGGGAATGTTTTAAGGAACTTTGCTCGAAAGCGGATATAAATGCGTGAGAGATCGCCTGAAGAATTGTGATGGGACGGTTGAAACGCCGGTCATCCCCGCAGATCATCTGCCTAACTCTCTGGTTGAAAATCATTCAAGGGTTATTCCCCCAGCTAGAGAGGAGCACTGATAGATTTCAGAGATCTTTGAATCTGACAGCAATTTCTGCAGTAACCACAGCTGAGCTGTTGGAGATCTGCAACAGAATAGGTGATAACGAAGCTCCGGGCCAGGACGGTATACCGAACAGAGCCCTTAAGCTCGCCCTAAAATCGACACCGGACATGTTCGGATATTCCCTATAGCATGAAAGCGCCAAAAGCTGGTACTGCTGCCTAAGGCTGGCAAACCTGCAGGTGAGCCATCCTCTTATACACCCCTATGTCTTCTAGACACTATGGGGAAAATGTTGGAGCGAATAATTCACAATAGATTACTTCCGATCGTCTCAGACGAGGCTGCATTTATCATCTCCGGAGTGATGCCAGTTGACATCTTGGCAGATGAGATGACGAGAATATACAATCTGAAGCCGGTACAGTCTTTATCGCAGATGGTAGGAACGTTGGGACCACTCGGTAAAGGACCGGTGGATATATAGGCTAAGGAGACAACATGGGGAGATTAATTATAATCTCATCCACTTTCTGAGGGGGCATGGAGGATATAGTCAGTCCCTCTACAACTTCAAAAAAGACAATTTGCCCAAGTGTCCAAATTGCGATGGACGGTAGTTTTAGTGGGTAAAAATCCCACACTCTGTTGTGTCTAGCCCAGAGTCTTTTGAAGATGTCCACCTCCTTAGAAACAATTTTAATAATGTTTTGTTATACACAAAATCTTAAAAACAAGATTCTTCTCAAAATGGTATTATGCGGACACATAAATTGCTTGTTCCCTAAAATTATGCCCCACATTTCATTTAATGGAGTATCAGCATGAGCTCGAAGCTATCACATTTTCCATTTTCTTAATGGACACGGTCAATTCCATCGGATCAAAGGCTAACTTCAATTCACAAAACCCATTGAAGCCCATAGACTGGATCATGCTTACATCACTTTTACCGTAAAGAAACACTGAGGAAAGTTCACAGCCATTCATGATAATCATTCATTCCGATTTCCCACGCCTGCATTCAACTTTATCTTTGCTTTTTTGTTCATGTACTTTTAGTACCATTCAAGATTAATTTTCGTTCAAGTCGCAAACCATCAAAGAAATGTCGTCTTAAAGAGCGAAATTAAGGTATGTGTAAAGATTTGTGACAGAGGTACAGGTTGTAGATTGCCTACATCAGACTCTGTGGAAAAAAAATTCCAACGAAGAAAGTTGTTTGGACGAGGCCGATCATGCCATTAAATATGTGACCATCTAGATTGGGAAAATCTCTGAGTGTGCTTTATGTACGATTAAATATTTAGAGTTGAGCATTTCCCTAGGAAGTTAAGTGACTCAGTAACTTAATTGTGACTCAGTGAGTTAATTCTGTAAGTGGAATTTTGAATTTGTTTCTTATTATTTGTATTCTCTAATTTTACTCATATCTGCAGTGCATCCAGGTCTCAAGAAAGGAGGTCGAAGAGGGGATTCCCCTGGGGCCAGGGTTTTCTTGAGGACGCGGAGCAGAAATTTCAAATAAAAACAAGGGGTAATTGGAGATCTGCATAACTTTCACCTCAGAAAAAATGGAATAAACATGTTTTTTACTAATAAATAACAAACTATAATTAATATAAAAAAATACATTAAATTGAAAAATAAATATGTAAGTTGTCGGGAAATGGTCAAAAACCCGACAAAGTTAGCTGTGTCTTGTTGAAGAAAAAAAAGTAAAAGAAAGAAGCGACTGGTACCAGGATTTCTCCTTTTCATCTTCCTCCTTAACATCAATTGTTCTCGCTCTGGAATAACTTCAGTCGAATCCTGGAGTTCCCGCAGTTAAGTCCCGGGGACATTCTATCTTCTCGTGGGCGACTCGCTTATATATATGACACATAACCGGGTCACCAGCAGAATCAAGAACTAAAGCGTTCCTCTCCAGATACACCAAAGCTTCGGGAGGAATGAAGCCTGTCGTGAGAGTTTTCTGGAAATACCCGTCATTTGGGTGGAACGGCTGAGAAACCCAAGGCTTGTCACCATGCGAAGCGGATCGCACTGTATAATTCCGAATCTAACGATCACTGTGTCGATTCTAGGCACAGCAGCAGCTGCACACATCACCTCATTTAGTTAGTTTAGTTAACTGGGGGGACCCGCAGCTCCGAGCACTCAGGCCAGTGTTCGCAGGCTTTAGCGAATCTTAGAACATTCTCCAGAGGCAGAAAGTGTGCAGATTCTTCATTGAAGAAAACATTGCCAAGGTGTCTTCGTCTGAGATCTGAGGATACCTGGCAGCTGCATAAAAAGTGCAGGGCCGTCTCCTCCTCCTCCTCACATTGGCTCCACATAGCCGAAACCACTACCCCAATTTTTTCCATATGGTAGTTTAAGGAGCAGTGTCCCGTCAAAAGCCCTACTATGGTTTTCATGTCCCATTTCTTAAGGGACATCAGTGCCGCTCTAGTGGCCCTAGGCTCTTTCACAAGGATTTTCGCATTCCGGCGAGAGTCCAAATTTCTCCACTCGGTTGCGTGAATCCTTGCAATTTCACCCTTCAGAGTAGACTTGACAGTAGATGGTCGGATTCCAAGAGCTGGTTCTGGCCCCACCATTGTGGATACAGATCCTTGGCGAGCCAGTCTGTCAGCCTCCTCATTACCAGCGATGTTAGAGTGCGCCGGTACCCACATCAGGAATGTTTCGTTCAGTCGGCCAAGTTTCAGCAGCACCTGATGACAACTCCACACCGACTGGCTTGATATGTCGTTGCCATTTAATGCTGATATGGTGCGACCCCTCCATTTTTGTCGCAGACATTCTTCTGCTGCCAATGAAATGGCATATATCTCCGCCTGGGAATATGGTCGTCATTTTTCCGAGGGGTCGGGCCAGTTCTATAATCGGATTCTCCGAGAACACCCCTGCGCCCGATCCATCCTCCATAACTGACCCGTCGGTGAAGATTATTAGGTCTGTAATCTGAAAAGACTCATGTGAATGGGGGGTAAATTTAGGATAGCTTCAAGTGCCACAGTCGGCGTAGTACTCATTGCTCCAGTAATACTTAGGCAACCAAGTCTCTGAATCTGCGTTAGCAGCTTCCTGCTGTTAGCAAAGTTTAGTCTTAGCCACCAGACGATGCATGCATACATCAAAATGGGTTTTATTATGGATGTATACATACAGTATATCCGTTTGGGTGAAAGCCCCCAGCTCTTACCTATCGCATTCCTACAGCACCAGCGCAATCTGTAGGATTTTTGATATTGTTCCTGGATATGATGCTTCCACGTTAACTTGGAGTCGAAATGTACTCCTAAGTATTTGACTGTTTGTGCTAGCTGAATTTCCGCCCCTGCTAATGTGGGTAGCGTATAGCTACCCCACCTGACGTTCCTAGTGCACATAACTAGTCCAGTCTTCCTAGCGTTCACCGTGAGTCCATTGCGGAGGCACCAGCTGTGGATTACATGCAGAGTTGCATTCAAGCGGTCACATACTGTGTCCGCAAACTTGCCGGTAATTATTACGGCTAGGTCGTCCGCAAATGCTTGCGCGAAGACTTTTTTGTCTTCCAGGAGCCACAGCAGGGTATCCATTACCAAGAGCCACAATAGTGGAGAGAGAACCCCTCCCTGTGGGCATCCCCTGAGAACACCACCTCATTAGTTAAGTAATGTTCATAAAAACTCATTCTTCAAGAGTCTGAAAATCAAGCCATCCAACCAAATGGTATCAAAGGCATTCTACATGTCTATAAGACAAGCTCCTACACACTGACCATTGCTAATCCGCCAGCAAATATCAGACGTTACCTTCGTTATTGCATGTATTGTCGAATGTCCAGATCGGAACCCGAATTGCGCATTCGACAATAATTGCTTCCTCTTAATATGCCCGTTCAATACCAAAACCTCAAACACCTTGCTGATGTCAATCAGCAAACTGATTGGGTGGTAGCTCTTAGCACTGGAAGACCCTCTCTCCCTATCTTTAAGATCGGAAACACTCGGGCTTTCTTCCATTGTCCTGGGAAGAACGAATTGTTCAAAAAATTATTGAACAGGATGCAATAATTGCGAATGGAAATATCTGGTAAATGCCTGTAGACCAGGCTGGGGATGCCATCCATACCAGATGATCTCTTATTGTTTACACGGCTAAATATGGTGGTAATTCCGAACGTGAGGGAAAGTAATCAAGCAGATTATCACTCGCTTTGAGATTAGCCTGCATCGCAGGACTAAACTGGAGGACTGTAGTGCTGTTTAGGCTGCTTTTGAAATTATGGACATCTCATTCCATGATTTCGCGTTGGCCCTAAGTCCGTTCTTGACCGATGCACTGACTCAAACATTCAAAGGTTTCAAGTTCAAGCCTATTAATATGACTGAAACGATAATGGTGGCCCACAAGTATTCCGGTACCACTTCCCCCATCATAATTTCGCCTATCCTTGCTCATAAATTCAAAATCCTTGAATGTAATCGGATGGCTCCGGCTGAGGTGAGTTACTGAAATCAAAACAATGCCAGGCTGTTGCTGGTTGCTGCCATAGGAATACGGACAGGAAGGCGGGAAGGAAGAGGACGCATGCGCAAGCTGGAGTCTCAGTTCTGGCTGATTCCGTGAGAGTTTCCTTCAAGGATGGCAAAATGTCAGAGCGAAATTTACCATGCTCTGGGAATGACTGTGGAAAAAAAATGCTGGAGCCTGGAACGAAGCCACGATTTAAGAATCAAGGTTCCTCTGGGAATGACTGTGGAAAAAAAATGCTGGAGCCTGGAACGAAGCCACGATTTAAGAATCAAGGTTTTCGCGATGGGCTTCTCCATTTGGCTGCCTTAAAGTGGCTCCAGCAGAGGAGTTGAGTTCCGGCGACCGACCCAAGTTCACTATTGTGAACACTGAGCTACGCAGGACAGAACATGTCGGATGTTGGTTACCGGAACCTCGAAAGCAGGCAGAGGACATCATCCGCATGCTGAGTGAACAGAACCCGGGCAAGGACTTTGGGCACTGGAGGCCAAAGTTCATCAATGCCAGAAAGGTCAAATCTACAAACGTGGAGGGTTTCAATTTGGTATTCGAACTGAACCAAAAGAAAATTAGGAAAAAAAAGTCCCAGCATGCCTGCCTCAAAGGAAAATCGACAGAAACCGTCCTTCACGAGGTAACTGGCATCGTTGAGCGGTCGCTGCAGTACAAGCAGTATACCCTAGCTGCCTTTTTGGATATAGAGGTAGCTTTTAACAATGTCAGCACCAACGCCATTAAGGAAGCCTTGACCGGTATTGGATGGGAGGGGTATCTCACGCATTGGATTATATCTATGCTAAGTATCAGGATAATCCAGTCGGATCTGGGAGGCAACCACTTGACCAGAATTGTGAACAGAGGCACGCTCCAGGGTGGCGCCATCTCGCTGGTGCTCTCATTAATAGTAATAGACGAAATTTTACGAATATTGGACAGCAGCGGGGTGAAGGTGGTGGCGTATGCCGACAACTTAGTGATATTAGTGTCAGGGATATTTTCGTCCATTATCAGCGAAATCAGAAATCATGGAAGGAGCATTGCGAAAGGTGTGCCTGTCCGCAAGACGCGGACTCGGCATAAACTCAACCAAAACGAAACTGATGCTATTCACCACCAAGCCAAGCATATCTGAATTCCATCTACCAGGACTGAATGAACAAAGATTGGTTCTTTCCTCTAATGTAAAGTATCTGGGTGTAATCCTGGATCCAATGCGGAAATGGAGATTGAACATAGAATTGTGGGTTAAGAAGGCCTGTACGGCCTTCTATGCCTGCAAGAGAACCTTTGTAAAGAAATGGGGTCTCCGGCCGAGGATGGTTCTCTGGATGTACACCGCTGTAGGGTGTCCGATCCTAACGTATGGCTCTATTGTATGGTGGCAGGCTTTGAGGAAAAATACAATAAGATGAGCCTTAATAGGATTCAAAAAACCGCGTGTGCAGATGCTACTGGGGGTCTGCAGTCCTGCCCGGCAGATGCTCTCAATGTACTCCTGCATCTCCCCCCGTCAGACTCCGTGAGTCCGCATGCTGGGCAGCGAAGTCCTACGCCACAGCAACATCCTAGGTAAAATACCTTGGGAAATGGGCACGCTCAAGGTTACTCTCCTCTGGGTTCCCGGGCATAGGAACATAGAGGGGAATGAGCGGGCTGACGGATTAGCCAGGCAAGGCTCTGCTCTTGGCAGTCCTTCGGCGAATACAGTCGGGGGCCGAGTCTAAAATGGCGAAGGCTTACGGGCTGCCAAGTCAAGGAGAATTTAGCCCGCAATCACGAGAGCTCCTGTCCTGGCACTGGCCCATAGGGTACCATACCGCTAGGTTCGGCGTACCCTACAATTCGCATTGCCGAAGCTGCGGAGAAGGAAGTGAAACTCTCATGCACTTTCTCTGCGAGTGCCCAGCTCTAGCTAGAGTCAGGCTCCGGACACTGGGTAATCCATTCTTTGAGGACCTCAGAGAGATTTCTAGCTGCAGGGTGGGAGAGCTGCTTTCTTTCGTGAATGCTACAGGCGGGCACTAGAGATCCGAGCCGGTTGGATTCTGCCTCCCTGCTCTCATAATAACAGTCACGGTCTTAGAAGTTTGTGCCATCAAAACGGCGCACCAAAGCGCTAATTGGGCTCCTCGCAGCGGCCACTGATACCCTACCTACCCCAGAAATAAGCTAAAATTTAGACCAAAATTATATAGGCTCCAAATTCTTATCTTATTATTTACGATTGTATACCTGGATTATATTCAATAAAGATATATTGAATAATTGATTAAGTAGAAAATACCGGAAAAGGTTTTCTTATTTTTGAAGCAGTAAAAGAAACAACTTTTTTTAGCGAAAGTTTAAGTAAATCAAAAGCAAATATGTCGTTCTACAGAATATCCATCTATTAAAATGGCAACAGATACTTAGAAACCAAAATACCCATATACTGAATAGCAATGTTCACCCAACAAGCCGGTTGGCTTCTTGTATCTCTAATCGGAGAAATTTCACACCTGTACTCATTGAATTCTACATACTATCATGAACCGATCTGGTACACGTAAGCAACCAGTAACCACCCAAAAATTTGTCATTTGGCCAAAGCCATGCTTGTTAACATTGTTGCGTTCAATTTCAATCCATGCTCAAGAGAAAGTCGAAGACAAACCGATTCTAGGCCAAAGATGCCTCAAAATGCTGACGTAAGATCTTCAGTTCGATATCTACGATATTGGGTCGATATTAACATGTTAACTGGCAACGAAAAAAAAAAAAAAAAAAGATGATTTTCGTAAAGAAATTGAATGGCCTCATTGGCTAGTCAATGAACTTGGACTTGAGTAGTTTTCACGTTCGTCTTTTTCACTTGACCATCAATGACCGAGCAGACGAACAATTGGAATGTGCTCTATCATATTTATTCATGCACCCATTTCTTCTATAGTTTAGTCGATTGAAATTCAATTAATGTTATTACCACAGATACTATTTTTATTGCCTCTTGGCGGCGTTCACTTTTACCAGTGATACGCTTGATTCGGGGAAAAGGATGACTTGCTCACTGTTTCGGGTCATCAGTAGAACTAAAGTTTCAAATCTTTTCTAATAAAAGAAAATCGAAATCAAAGTCGTTGAGCATTAGATTGCACATGAGTAGAAGACGACTTTTACAACTTTCTGCTAGATTAGCTTAAAACACTTCCCGCTTTTTATGAAAGAAGCTGTTGCCAACCACAGTACCAGATAGCAGCGATAAAAACTCACAACATAACTGTTAGGAATGCGTGAATACGTGATTAACAGAGAACCGTCTTACTAGTCCTCTGAAGTACCAGAATCCATCACTCAGAGTCAAGACTAAATTCACATGCTCTTGCTATCTACATCTCAGCCGTACTAACATTCACGGTTGAGAAAGCATTCTCGTCTAGCAAGGCAATTTCGGTGCAAACATTTGCTAACTAGTTTTCTGAGGAAGAACCGTTTCAGACGACATTGACGAACATACATTTCTTAGATTTATTAAACAATGCGGTTAGATTGTTTCCTCCACACCTGACTTAAAGTAAGAAGTCAACAACCCAAAGTTCCAATAGAACTGCTCCCCCGAATACTAAACACAACGAACGGCTACCAAGGTCCCAAAATGAAGAGAGTTACATTTTAAACTGGCATACCTGGCATACCTGGCACACGAAGGAATGCAAAATACGAGTAGATATTCTGATATATCATTAGCAATGCGCTTCCATACATTCCAATTATTAATTGCATTCCGACCGCATTAAAACTAACAAAATTCGACAGCAAAGATACTTTGAGCAATATGAAAACCTGATTACAGGTGTAAGCAAATATCAGAGAACTATCCATGGTAAGTTCGATGCTCCTCCATCCAACTAATGTATTTATGTATTATTGACTGATTAGACCGTTGGATGTGTTATGTTAATATAATGAGCGTGTAATGTTGCCCATTACATTCATTAATATAGTAGAAATCGGATGAATAATGGAAAGTTGGAAGACTCAATAACCGACCAAATAAAAAAAAAAGATTGCACGCTTCGAACCTATACGTGTTTTATGGATATCACTGCTCTCTAATAAATGATTTACTTTTGTACTTTCAACGCTGGTTTTCGTTTTTGATTTGAGCTCTTTTGCAAATTGCAGTTTTAATAAATAATAACTCATTGAGATGCTATTTTCTGAAATACCTTCAGTACCATAGTCAGCATACCCATTACTACCATGAAACTCTAACTCCATCGCAAATAATCGGGCCGAAAGCAGATCCTCCAAAAAATCCTTTAGAAATAGATGATCTTAGAGTGTCATTCCAGTTCTCATGGTATCTGATAATCTACGGTGAGGCCTCAATCCAAGAACTACTCCAAATGACTCCTTCACCGCCTCGGGCCCTTTCCGTCTCTCTCTCTAGTTCCTTTACAGTGGAGAGTGGGCATTCCTCATAACTCCCCCTCTCATCGACAAGGTCAGCTCGAATGCGTTGGCCCTGGAATGAGAAAGCAGAGAGAATAACCCAAAGGGCCGAAATCTCTAGTCTAGTCCCTTCAGTCCTGTACCTGATCTCTGCCAGCCCTGCAATGGCGCGTTGCAGGACGTGGACATGACGTTAACTAGACCTACACTGACAGTGATCACCAGGCAATTATCTTCGCATTAAGGAGGCTGCCACACGGTAGACAAATAACATAACCAAAGTCAAGAGGGACATCAGGCTGGTCCGTAAAAGCACTGTATTAGCAGACCTTCATGAACGTGTGGCTCCACCATTCTACTAAGGTTCTCATCCCCACAGGAAAACCTCCCCATGTCACACAATGTATCTCTAATGCAGTAGAAGACAAAACGTCTGGTAGAATAGTGACCTGGTCGACCCTCGGTCAGCCTACCCCCGAGCCAGACGGACGGTAGGTAGGGTGGATCAGGTGCGAAATTAGGATACGTACAAGCGGAGCAAGAGGGACTGCTTGACGGAACTCTCCTTTGAGGCGGATAGTAAACCCATGCGGAAGTGCCTATAGAGTTGTGATGGGACACAAATCCGTGCCCTACTACCCTACGCCTTTCAGAGAACTCTTAATGGGACAACAATTCCGGCAGTAACCACAGACAGGCAGCAGAATAGGTAACAACAAAGCTCCAGACATGAACGAAAGACCGAATGCGACCCTTAAGCTCGCCATGAAATTCAGACCGGACATGTTCGGCAAATCTCCAGGTGAACTATCCTCCTGTAGACCCATGTCTTCTAGGCACTATGGGAAGAATGCTGGAGAGGATAATCTATAATAGATTGCTCTCGGCCGCTGAGAGCCACGGAGGCCTCCGTGCCGGAAATGCAATTCACGGAAAAGGTAGCTGTAAAGTAAATATTAAGTGATAATAATCCTAAACGTGAAAAATACATTCAGTTCAGTAAATTGGGGAACTATACACAGCACTCCCTGGCTGCGATTGACGTCGCTGCCATTGTGGACAGCTATTTGGGAGAATGGATTTGGTATGACACCGAATCGACCTCAGAAGTCCATTGTTCTCACAGGTGTCCGGCAGGACTCCGTACTGAACCCATTACTGTGCAACATCGTGTACAACGATGTTCTCAATCTTTCGGTTCGGGAGGAAGACAGAATTGTGGGCTACGCGAACGACATTTTGCTGGATGTCGTTGCAAAGCATTTCTAAGATACTGAGTTGTACTCCTACCAAGCAATCTGCGCTCTTGAGGATTGGTTAGCTAGCTCTGGGCTGGCATTCCAGGAGAAAAATTTCCCTCGCTTTTGAATTGAGAGTTATATCATCACTTCCAAGTCTGCCATCAAATACTTGGGAGTGATAAAATCTCAGTTTTAAGCAGCTCGTGAAGTATATTTTCGAAAAGGCATCCATCGCCCAGTATGATTCTGGCAAGAATTTATACCGAATCTAGGAAGTCCGAAGTAGTAATGAGACGATTCAAATAAGGATCGTTCGACACACAGGTTGATCCCTAACATCAGGGAGTGGTTCTAGAGAAAACATGGGAAGATCATTTATAATCTCCACCCGCTCACCCAGTTTCTCAGCGGTCATGAAAAATATCGTCAATACCTATACATTGGGTTGGGTTATATTGGACACCGTACCTGATTTTCTAAGCTGCGATGCGGCCAAGGAGGACCCAGCGTACGTATTTTTCCAATGCTTGAAATTCGTGAAAGAAAACAAGAACTGATTGGAAACTCTAGGTAAAATGTTATCACCGGAAAATTGTGTTCAGAGAATGCTTGGGATGCGACCAACTCCATGATCGCAACGATCCAAAGTAAACTGCGAAAAGTGGATAAAGTGAGGAAGACGCGGTTCTGCCCGCCACGGGTAAACAGAAGTAACCCCTTGATGTAATGTGTAAAAGTGCTTCCACTGAATGGAATCATCATCAACGGTGGAACATCCGGTAAAAGTGGGCGCACCTTTGAGAAAATTGGAGAGCCAGTAGTGTTAATTTGATGCAGCACATCGTCCTTAACCGCCTTGAAGAAACTACTTTCCTTAGAAATGTTGCGATGTTTCCTGAGAAATATCCGAATGCGGTGGTCGCCAACATCCTCGAAAATTATCGAAAGAGTGTCATGTCACTGTCAAATGTCAGCAGCCCATAGTGACACAGGAAGTCTGCGCCTAGTATAGGGATGCTAATGTCCGCCAGGACGAAACGCCACGAAAAAATACTTCCACCTGCCTATAGCCATAGGTACGGGCAGGAGAAGAATTCGCGGCCGCCAGTCATACATTTGGCGGAATTAGGGTATTCGGACGGAGTACAGGAAGAACCGACACCTCAGCGCAGGAAGTAACGTCTGCTTAGGGGGTGACAGATTGAAAGGCGACGTGGTACTGCCCTTCGGGTAGCCGTCGCCAAGGCACCCAGCAAGTTGTTTGTTGCGTTAAACATGCATCCGGTGCTATATTTAGTC
This sequence comes from Hermetia illucens, assembly GCF_905115235.1. Lineage (NCBI taxonomy): Eukaryota > Metazoa > Arthropoda > Insecta > Diptera > Stratiomyidae > Hermetia > Hermetia illucens. The sequence goes on from NC_051852.1 coordinate 12,532,494, forward strand.
GTACACGGGAGCGTGCGATTACCCAAACGCCCATTTCAGGAAGCAGACCTCACCCGAGATTGCGATCAAGATCTACCTGCAGAATTCAAAGTACCAATCCTGCGTCGGCCATTGTCGTCACCATGGCCTTGAGCTCATCCACCTCGCGAGTCATGTCTCGGGAAACCTTCGCGACCAAGGGGCGCGCGTTCACCTGATGTACTTTGTCGGCCGTGGCGGAGAACACCGCTTGTGATCCCGATTCCGCGCAGGCCAACGTGGCACTGCTTCATTTCTCGAAGCAACTGGCTGGGGGTACAGTCGCCTAACGTCACCCCATTTAGCAAGTGATTAAGGTTCGCTTCCACACTTACTGAAAGTCGCCATATCAGCTGCTCCTTGAGATAGACTTGGGAGTGGTCCACCAGCACGTCGATTCATCGCATTCTCCCTATCTGCATTAATGTGGCTTGTCTAAAATGCAAATGCTCTTATCTCAACATCAAGATCAAGTTGAGACTGTGCTGCATGAAAGATCTTTTTGTGCTTCCATATGGGAGTAGCAGATGGGACGTGAACTCCAATTTCATTGAAAAGCTCCAAGTGTTCGTCGAGGCTCGTCGAGCTACCAAACGAAGAACTTCGCTGGCGCATAGGCCTGTCACCCGTGCGCAGTGTAATCGGAAGGCGGAAATGATAGTTAATAGGCTACATATTAAAGAGGATCGGCATTTCTATTGCTGGCCACGCCATGCAGTGGAATCCACTGTCCTAAAGTAGGAGTGGCGGAGCTCCTGACTGCGAACTTATTGCAGGAAAAATATTGCAATAATTTGCAGAAAAGGGTCTAATCAAGTTGCTTCAAATCCTAGACAATGGAAAGTGGTTCAAGTTATAATGGTCCTCAAACCAAGGAAAAAGCCAAGTAGAAACGAATTGTGTCGACCAATATCGCTACTCCTAATTATCGCCAAGTTATTTGAAAGGCTTTTCCTTAAGAGACTTAAGCAAGATGGAAAGTTCACCAATTTCGTTCCCGTGAAAATCATTCCACAATTCAAGAGGTGCAGAGGATCAAGAATCTGATTGAAAATGAAATGGAAAAGAACCACACATTTTCAGCCATTTTCTCTATTTTGCTCACTTATTTCATAAGGTGTGGTACAAAATGGCTTAGGGAACTCCCTGTAAATTTTTTGAGATCCTACAATCAGCTGTTTAAACTGAAATACTCTGATTTGAAATAAAACTACAGCTGGTATACCACAGGGCAGTGCTTTGGCCAACACTGTTTCTTTAGTAGACCAATGATATACCTTGCAGTAACGCATCAACAACAGCGATATCTGCGGATGGAACGCCTATCCTTATAAGAGATGAAGGTAATGAGTAAGCACTTTCCAGCTCTCTGTCGACAATAAGTTACTAATTTATGACCAGATTCTAAAGCCTATGACGTATGACATACAGCTTTGAAATTGTGCCAAGGAAACTAACTTCGAGGTTGTACCAACTTTCCAGAACAGACTATTGAGCAGCATAATAGACGCTCCCTGGTACATTGAAAGTGGGGATATGGATAAGGACCTGTCAAGACAAAATGCTAATCGAAGAGCATGCAATTAAGTATAGTTATTTGGACGTCCAAAAATTGCAAGTCTGGTGAAACCACTGAAAAGAGTAAAGTCGTTTGACTTACTACCATAAAGGTCAAACTGCCTAAGGACGAAAACTTTTGAAGAACAACTCCAGCTAACCAATCTGGTGGGTTTGACCGCAGAGTCATTCCCCTTAAAATGCGAAGCTTCAATATATAAAGGAAGCTGCTGGATGCGGTTTCTCAGTAGTAGCTTATTGTGAGGTAGGTAAAAGTTTCGCACTCTCAGAGCACGCAAACTCTGCGGTTTGTTTTTTGAAAATTTCGACTCCTTACAAAAAAAATATGGCTCCTACTTACGATGAAGCTTCTTCCAGCGTAGAAGTAAGTACAACATCTGATGAGTTAGTTTTCTTTTTTTGTACTGCAGATAATTCGTAATACCAATAATTCGTAGTAAGCCGTCAGTTCCTTAGTCATACGAATTATCGGGATTCTACTGTATTACCGAGGAAAAACGAAAACAAATGTGTGGTTTATGCACCTTCAAGAAGTTTTTTTAGCAACCATCCCCTTTTCAGGTTGCTTAAGAATCATAACCAAATCTACTCTAATTGGTCCTTTACAGCCAATTTATCTGTCTGTCATACCCAACCTTTGACGCTTATCTAGAAAGCATTATTCAGATTCCATTCCATTATTCGAGTCACATTTACTTCTAATTAGATTAATCATTAGTAAAGCCTCGAAATTTTCCTATGGCTATAACATACATATTTATTCATCAGAAATATCATATCTATTGGCATTTATGAGCTGATACTTCAGGCGGTAAGGTAATTAGTGCAATATGTTGGATCCAAACAAGTTTCCAAATGAAGCTTAAAAAACCTAAACCACTTTCCCAATATGGTGCCTTGTTGTTATGGTGTTAATCAAGCTTTTGTTTTGATCACGATTTTGCTAACTATTGAGGATAGAGATGAGTCTCCATTATTTTCTTGGGGTTCCAGAAACAAAGTCCATTTGTTTTTACTCTTTAAGAAAACCAAAATACGGAGAAGTGAAGACAAATTAACTATTTAATGCAAATTTATTTAGCATTTAACAAAACGGTTGTGTCAATGTACATTCAATTTGTTGTATCTTTTTTTGGAGGTTTCTCAATGCAATTTTGGTGCTTATAGAAAAATTAAAAAATTTATAATGTCAAATTGGAATGTAAATTTTTTATTTAACAATGACTGGAAATGTTAAAAGAGAGATTATTAAAATAAAAGATACTTTTATAAAAGTGAGCTACATCCCCAAATATTATATGGTTTCTAGAATAGTAGCATATAATAGATCCACCCTGGGTAAAAATCAGTGAAAAACTATTTTGGACAAAATTACAATTATGTATAACAATTTATAGATAATTTGTGTCAAAAAACTGCCTAATCAATGTTTCTTATTCTTCAATTTTCCAGATATTATCTGCTTATTTTGCAATTGACTACTTTTTCATAAATCCTGTCAAAGATTATTCGTTAACTGCTTTAAATTCTAAGAATATTAAGTATAGTATTATAACGACATAAATACGGGGAATACCACTTCGCGGCCACTTGCAAAACCAAATATCTTGTGGGTTATATTACAAAAGATAGTCGGGATTAGGAGTTAGACAATCATCTTCAAAAGTTAAAGACGGTATCTGTCGATGTGGTAAATAGAATTTCCGCAACATTTCCTACTTTCTTCAAATTCTTATGCCTGCAATTCTATTTTTAACAAAAAGTATCTTTAATGAGACATTTCACTTCCCTGTAAATTTGCATATACGCAAATATCTTTATCCTCAATGCGTGCAATAAAAATAAAATAATACCAAAAGACAATGACAAATCACTTCCTTCCTGCTATTCACTTCATAAATTCAACATCAATCATAGTATTGTGATCATTTCAATTCTACCGATATCTTTGCTTTAAGCATACGTAATAAGAGAACTGTTTTGCAGATACCGTTGCGAACTCTGGTTACTAATGCCGCGAACGTAATTATTGTTAATGTTAATATCTACAAGACATGAAGCGCTTCCACAATGCTCAACGCATTTTCAGTGTTGCTTTAAAAGAAAGAGAAAATATAGAATGCTAAGATTAGGATCGAAAAAAAAAAGATTCAATTGTTCATATTTGATTTCACTCTGTTATATTTTTTCAATAATTTAGATTCACGTGTTTTGAAAAGATAACTGGTGTGCACTTTTCAAAAAGAATGCGATTTGTTTTACTATAAATTTTCATGTTAACTGGTTCACACATATTTTTTATTTAATTTTTTTTTAAATTATTTTGCTTGTTAAATGTGTACGTAAACAATGAAAGACTCGAAATAATCCATGTGAATCTGTTTTCCACTTTATAATAAGTATTATAGTTGTATGTTATCTTCTCAGAAACAAGAAAAATCCATAGGAAAATAAGAGTTCAATATTAAATACTCCAATAAACGGCAGTCTTGTGATTTTTAGCGACAAGTGAAACAAGATACATAAGAAATGTATTCTAACTGACCGAGGCAACCTAGAGGGAAGAGCTATCTCAAAAATAAAAGCTGTCGAAATTGACCATGAAGGTCCACCCGCAAATTTTGAAGTTCCATGGAAGTGTTCCGTCAATACGTGTTTTCCCGTCTCTGTGCTAGCCAGAGAGTTTCTTGAACACTTGGATCCCTCACTTCTCATTCTACAAAAATTCATATATTTACATAGCCAGTGCGTGAATCCGCACCGGATCCTAAAAACTCAATTAAACAACATCTGCTTTGCCTCCAGATCAATGGAGCTGTGCTGAGCTGGTGACCTGTCAGCGCACCGTATTGACTGATGGTGGCATGAGGCTATAAAGACAGATCCTGTGGGTTGGGTTGATCCTTTCATGCAGGATGTAATTGCAACGGACAATTATATTGAGTCACAAAATAAAGAATTGGGTCGAGATCAATCAGATCGAGATCAATCGAGATCAATCAGTCGGCTTCAACTCTTGTTACGCATATAGAAGACAGGCATGATAACGAACGAAGCGTACCATTTTATAGACCTGACGACAGGTCCGGATCCGAGAACTTTGACACACTCGCCTATATGTACAGTTATGACGTATCGAACGATGACGACGTGCCCTACGGATGCCAGGCACGACCACTTCATACTATGTCAGCGGATCGTGTCTCCACTATCATTGCATCCTGGGATCTGCTTTTTGATGGCACCGCAACACCCTTGTCCACCATTACTCTACCGCGTGGAGGTCTTGACCAACCCAACCCTACAGGGGGATATCGATCTGCTGTGTACTTATGTAGACACTCTTTTCAGTGATAGAGCAGCAGATTGGTACTGGGGTTACCACCAGTCTGTCGGACGAAAATAGGTCCACTCTATTTTCGTAAAGCTCTTCGTTCGCAGTTTAAGGATTCAGTAGATAATTGGGACATCCTTGAACTCATGTGAGACCGCACGCAAAGTCCATGCAAGAATTTCGACAGTTATTATAAAGCTGTGTGTTCGCTAGCCAATAGACTAGAAAATCCCTTAGCGGAAGAAAAACTGGAAGAGTTGCTTCATCGACGGCTGAGACCCGACGTTCAGCGGCGACTTTTCTACTTTCCCGCTTCGCGAGCTACGTAAGTTAGTGCATCAGAGTGAAATTTTCGAAGAGCGTCTCTCAAGCAGGCTCGCTAACTAATTGTGCAGCTATTCTACTAAATCTGAAGAGGGTGTTGACAGGAAGTACATCTTGGAAAATTTCCGGCTGAAATTCAAAATAGTAGTTTTGATTCGGTCTGCTCGGTCTGCTTAAATTGTCGGCAGGTTGGGCATCTGTTCGCAAATTTTTGGAAGGGTCCCAAAGACTTCTGTTACGGTTGTGGGCTCCCCAATACTCGGAAGCCAGTATGTTCAAAATGTCGAGTTCCAGAGCCCAGCCCTCCCAGCCCCAGCTATCAGGGCGTTCCTACAAAGACGCAAGTGACTGTGTAAGAATTATGACAACATTTTCCACAATAACTACAAAAGTTATCGTGTTGAAGCGGTCCGACAACTTAGAATTGACCAACTCGGATTTGACCCCACTACCTATTATTTCTAAAAAAGCGATGCTTTCGGTTCTGAGACCGTTACACATGAGACTCCAACAATACCACTTGTGTCGTTACAACCCTATCTGGATTTTGGAGAGGGGCATATCCAAAAGGCTGTTTCCGTTCCTTGATCCAGCGTGTGGCCTATCGATAAGGCAGCATGGGTTTCGGCGAGCCCGTTCTACGGTCAATGTAATAAAAATAGTCGTAGATTTTACTTAAAAGGCGTTGACTGTTGTCAAGTGCTGGGCGGTGGTGAAACTAGATGTCAAGATTGTCTTTAATTCGACTTAACTGAGTGTCCCTGGTTACTTGGCCCGGTTAACGGATAGTTACCTCTTCGAGAAATTTCTCTAATATAAGACGAACGATGAGCAGAAAGGATACATTGTGACAGGTGGTATTCCTCAAGGTTCTGTATTCGGACCCCTTCTATGGAACGTCATGCATGGAGTTGGAGTGCTTGGACTTTGTGTGCCAAAGCAGGCAACGTATATTGCGGATAAACTCGCGGCAAGAAGTGAAATCGTTCATGCTATAAAATCATGATTACAAATGATTAAACTAGACCTATTGGACGAAAAGTAGGAAGCAATCCTTAGTAATCGCAAGAAAAATAAAACTGTTTAAATTCGGATTGTTAACCATTAGGTCGTTTCAGAATTGATTATTAGATACCACGGGGTAATGACCAATGCCAAGTTGAGCTCCAAGAAGCACTTATACTATGCACAGAAGAAGGCAGTGTCTGGAGCCCCTTATTAAGGCAGTCGAAGACCATATATCGGTTGTTGCGCCGTTGATGATGATGATGCTAAAAGCAAGACCGGAGTGGTTCGTTTCGACTTTCAGTACCTGCTTGGAAGCGGGCACCTTCCCGACTCTGTGGAGAAGGAAAATGCTGGTGCTATTATCAAAGAGTGGTAAACCACCTGAAGAGCCATCGGCGTATCGTCCCATTTGTTTGCTGGACAGTATAGGGAAGTTGCTGGGGCGGATTATATGCAACATTCCAATTTTAGAAAATGCATCTCTACACAACAATATGGTTTCACGCCTGCTGTTATTAACACAGTAGTCAATCTGGCAGAGGAAGCAATTGCAGTAATACCAAAAAACACTGTACCATCATCACCCTCGATATAAGAAATGCTTTCAACTCAGCGCAATGACAGCATATAATACGATCCTTAAACCAAGTGCAGGTTCCTTCGTGTATTCAGCTAATCATCAGAAATTATTTCCTGAGTAGAATGCTTCTCCATGACGCCGAGGTAGGTCCAGATGAATATGTGATTACCGGCGGCGTGCTGGTCCCACTACATAGTCTGGGACGTGATGTACGACCATGTGCTGCGCATTAAACTTCCGGGACAAGTTACCCTTATCGGCTATGCAGACGCCATCGCAATTGTTGTAGTAGATGTTATCAGGGCATGTGAGACATCGATTAGACTGATCAAAGATTGGTTGGTATCACATGGGCTAGATTTGGTGGAACAAAAAACTGAGTCTTCACTGGTTCAGCAGCGGTAAACTGAAAGAAACTTTACGGTTTTGTTTGGGACAGCTTGTGATAGAGTCCAAGCTTTTATCAAATACCTCGACGTTATGCTGGATCATCGATTGACCTTCAAGGAACCCCTGAGTTACGCTGGCGAGAAAGCAACGAAAGCCCTAGCTGCATTAAGTGGCATGATCCCCAATTGGGGAGGAACCAAACCACCGAGGAGGCTGCTGCTAGCCAGAGTTTGTTCATCCATTTTACTGTTTGGACAAAAGCCCTTAATGTTCAGGTGTTGAGAAGAAAATTATCTTCAGTATATCGTCTGAGTGCGTCACGAGCCGCTAGCGCATTCCGAACAACGTCAGACGAAGCAACTTTTGTAGTCGCGGTAATCGTATCTTTTGATATTTTGGCTGAGGAGATCCAAACACTGTGCAATTGGAAAGCACGCATTGACCATAATGTTGAAGATCGACCACAAGAAGAAAGAGCGCGCACAATTAGGCTGCGACAGGAACATTGGGATAATTCTCATATGGAGAGGTGGATCTACAGGCTGATTCCAAATATCCAGCTGTATTCAGGAGGAGCTTCGAAGGTTACGGCGCTTACGAAAAACCAGCAAAGAGGGAGCAATTCTCACCGTAGGAATAAGCCGATAGGGCTTTAACCCGCCCCACAATGTAATGTCTCTAGATAGTTCCGTGGGGCATGGCGGGTGAGGTTTTGTTTTACACAAAACCTTCAAAAAGAATATCGGGCATATATCTTTCATTTCATTTCTGATGACACACCCGAACACAGTTGACCGAACCAAAATTTGAACTAAGAAAATGAAATCACCCAGTACCCAGCTCTGTCAATTCTACCATCGCAAATTTGTTATCGTTCATCTAATTAATTTCTGACCATAAATTTATATACTCGTAAAAAGCAAAACCGTTCCGGGCACAACCTCAAACCAAACCACATCATTCCCTGTTTACCATGAGAGTTAAGCAATCTCATAATGTAATATCTTCAGCCATTTTGCAATAAATCATATCCGCAGCATCCAATCAAGATGCGTAGATGTGTTATTTGACCATTAGATAATTGACCGAGTAATTAATAAGCACATCTAAACTGATGTTTTCCTGTTTTCTCGTAGATGATAATTTTCTTAATACTTTTTGAATGATTTAGATACCTTTAAAAAGATAATTTTGGGGGTGTTGAAATAAAAAGATTGAAAATTCGACAGACGAACTGGAGTCAAAGGTCGGGGCTCTGGAAAAGGCATTCAATACCCACTTTAAAGTGTCGTGTCCTACTAAGTACCGCAAAAAGACGCTGCCACCATGGTGGAATGAAGAACTCTCCAGCCTCAGGAAGCTGACCAGAGAAATCTTCAACATATGCTACAGGTAAAAATATCGGCAGCCATACAAGGACTACCTCAAGAAGTACAAGTCGGCCATCAGGACCGCCAAGAGGCGGTCTTGGTTGGACTATTGTTGGAACATCGAAAGCACCAGTGAATCAGCGAGACTCATTAAGATTCTGTCCAAAAAACATAAGAGCCCATCCTTTATTAAAAAGTTGGAAGGCTCCTGGATGGAATCTTCTAGCAAAACCTTGGAGCTACTGGTTCCAACGCACTTTCCCGCCAGGAAGGAGGACTGCGAGTCAGAACCTCGCTTGAAGAGTTAGCGGCTACCCCGGCTGTGCGAGACTATCAAATCGGTAATTGCCGAGGATAAGATCGGCTGGGCTATAAACAGCTTCTCCGCATATAAATGTCCAGGCCCAGAAGGCATAATGCAACAAAAGCAGCAGGAAAGGGTTGTGCCATGGCTTGTTGAGATTTACGGGAGCTGCATCTCTTTAGGATACGTACCACAGTCCTGGAGACGCGCACAAGTGGTTTTCATACCGAAAGAGCCAGGCACGGTCATGAGTCCACGAAGGACTTTCGGCCAATCAGCCTGACCTCTTTTGTGCTGAAGACGCTAGAGCGCGTCCTGGATATTCACTTAAGGATGATTATGGAGAGAACGTCCTTCTCTAAGTCACAACATGCCTACCTCAAAGGAAAATCCACAGAAACCACCCTCCACGAGGTAATTGGCACGGTTGAGCGGCCGCTGCAGTACAAGCGGTATATCCTAGCTGCCTTTTTGGATATAGAGGAAGCTTTTAACAGCGTTATTACCAACGCCATGAAGGAAGTATTGACCGGTATTGGATTGGACCGGTATCTTACGCGTTGGATTATATCCATGCTAAGTACTAGGATAATCCAGTCGGATCTAGGAGGCAACCACTTGACCAGAGCTGTGAACAGAGGCACGCCTCAGGGTGGGGCCATCTCACCGGTGCTCCGGTTAATAGTAATGGACGAAATTTTACGAACATTGGACAGCAGCGGGGTGAAGGTGGTGGCGTATGCCGACGACTTGGTGATATTAATATCAGGGATGTTTCTATCCATTATGAGCGACATCATGGAAGGAGTGTTGCGAAAGGTGTGCCTGTGGGCCGCAAGATACGGACTCAGCATAAACCCAACCAAAACGGAACTGATGCTATTCACCACCAAGAATTCCATCTACCATGGCTGAATGAACCAAGATTGGTTCTTTCCTCTAATGTAAAGTATCTGGGTGTAATCCTGGACCCAAAGCTAAATTGGAGATTGAACATAGAACTGAGGATTAAGAAGGCCTATGTAGCCTTATATGCCTGCAAGCGAACCTTTGCAAAGAATTGGGGTCTCCGCCCGAGGATGGTTCTCTGAATGTACACCGCTGTAGTGCGTCCGATCCTAACGTACGGCTCTATTGTATGGTGACAGGCTTTGAGAAAAAAATACATTAGGATAAAGTTGAATAGGATTCAAAGAACCACATGTGCAGGTGCTACCGGGGCTCTGCAGTCCTACCTGGCAGATGCTCCCAATGCATCCCTGCATCTCCCCCCCCTTAGACCTCCATATTAAATACGTGGCAGCGTGCAGTGCCGTCAGACTACGTGAGTCCGGATGCTGGGCAGCAAAGTTCTACGGCGGCAGCACCATCCTAGACGGACTGACTATGCCACACGCAAGCTGAACTTCACGAGAAATTTTGGACTTTCCAACTAGGGCAAAGGTGGAGACCGGCGACGTGTTTATTTATTTATTTAATTTAATTAATGAGGACAATACACAGAAACCAAATTTTTTATTACATATTGTCCTCAGAGGGAGGAGCAAGTGAATGGCTTATTTTACGCTTAAAGCTAGAGAGGGACATAGAGTCAAAGGACTCAAGCTGTAGGGCATTGTAGGGCCGGCAAAACCTCGGCATCGGAGAGTGAAAGTAAATCTCGAGCTCCGCGAAGGGTACATCAAAAATGTCCGCACTACGTGTGTTATGAGACGAGGCGATACGGAGAGTAATATCCGAGTTGGCGGAGCAGTCCATTAGACAATTGCAGAGTTTGAAAAGAGTACACATATCAAGGAAGATACGACGTTGCTGTAGGGAGGGGAGATTGAGGGTGCGGAGTCATGACGGATAATCAACCTGTGGGAAGTTCTTTTTATAAAAGAGGGACCGGGTGAATTTGCGTTGTGCAGCTTCAAGGGCGTGGCAGTCACGGATGCGGTAGGGGGACCTGACTACACGGCAATATTCAAGGATGCTTCTGACAAAGGAATTGAAGAGTGTTAAGGAGGGCTGGATTGAGGTAAAGTCGGACGAGGAACGTAGGATAAAATCAGACATTTTGGAAGCTCTATTGGTGATGTCAGGTCTTTGAAAGAGGCCAGCAGTGAAAGGGGTTGTCCACTGAGAGAATAGGAAAAGGATGTTGGGAACGGTTTAAGGGAATAGCGCATCCAATGGCATTTGTTGACATTCAGTGTTAGCTTGTTGACCGAACACCAACGGGCTAAATTATCAAGGTTAGACTGTAAGAGAGCACAGTCCAACGGAGACGAAACAGAGGCAAAAAATGTAAGGTCGTCTGCGTAAAGCAAATACGGGCAGGATGTAGGCGAGGTCATTGATAAAAAACAGGAAGAGTAAAGGGCCAAGTATAGAGCCTTGGGGAACACCAGAGGAAGGCCAGAAGGAACCAGATGACTGACCATGAAAAGAAACTTTGCAGGAACGATATGAGAGATAGGAGGAAAACCAGGAGATGACTGAGGGAGGGAAGTCTAGTAATGAAAATTTGGAGAGGAGAATGTGCTGGTCGACGGTGTCAAAAACTTTGGATAAATCGGTATAAATTGCATGTACCTCCTGTCGTAAATTCAAAAATTTAGCAACAAAGTTGGTAAAGACCAGAAGATTTGAAGCCGTTGATCTATGTTTCACGAAACCATGCTGCTCTTTGACAATGAGGTGACCGAAGTGCGCGATCAACCAGTCGTTGACGTATCTTGCAAGGTTATGGCTCAGTATTCTTCACCGTGGGATCAAACATATCCCGTGGAATCGGCGTGGGGGTTTTCTGGAATACACACATTGTATCCAAGTCGTATGGTCTCCCAGGCTTCGCCAGTGTAATCCAAGCGGAAGTACTGCCGATATTGGAAGTCTGTCGATGGCTGGAGCGAGATTCGAGCCTCAAGCGTAACATAACCATTCTCACAGACAGCCAAGCGGCATTCAAGGCCTTGTACTCAGCGGCGACATCTTCCAAGCTGTTGGGGCAATGCAGAGACGTGCTGAACCGTCTGGGCGGCACATTCAAGGGCACCCTCCTCTGGGTTGCCGGGCATAGGAACATAGAGGGGAATGAGCGGGCTGACGGATTGGCCAGACGAGACTCTGCTCTTGGCAGCCCTTCCGTAAATACAATCGGTGTTTCGCTGGCGGCTGTAGGGTGCCGAATCTACTCGCACTACCTAGCAGGCACAGGCCTAAGATGACGAACGCTTACGAGCTGTGCTAAGTCAAGGAGAATTTGGCCTGCTTATAATATAGTAAGTGCCAGATGCGTGCAAATGCATTCAAGATTACGGCAGTCTGCATGAGGCACTGGCCCATAGGGGACCATGCCGCCAGGCTCGGCATACCCTATAATTCGCATTGTCGAAGTTGCGGAGAAGGATGGCAAACCCTCATGTACTTTCTCTATGATTGCCCGGCTCTAGCTAGAGTCAGGCTACGGACACTTGGTAAACCATTCGTTGGGGACCTCAAAGAGATTTCTAGCTGCAGGGTGGGAGAGCTGCTTTCCTTCGTGAATGGTACGGGCTGGCTCTGAAGATCCGAGCCGGCTAGACTATGCCTCCCTGCTGCCAAAATAGCAGTCACGATCTTAGAAGTTTGTGGCATCAAAACCTACCTACCATATACAAGTATAGTTCAAAGAATGTGATAGCGAGACAGGGAAGCAAGGGGAAAATTCTAATCTAGATATGTACGCTAATCTATCTATAATCAATTATTTGATTGCTATCAACTAATCTCCGCAATCTGCCCCTTACTCGCAGAAAGTTGACCACCCAACCAACTGAAGAAGTGCAAAAACGAAAACCAACAAAAAATGAATCCTAATTTTCACATTTCCAGCATAAATTAGAAAACGGCTTTCATCAAACAAGAACTCACTATGTCACTCATCAATCTGACTCCGAAGACCAATCTCTGAAGTCAATTTGAAGAAAGAGTGTCTAAACTAAATACACATTGAACTACCAACTTTAACCGAGTTACTGCATATTATCGGGCATCCAAATCTTTCGTTTTTTTCCTCTTCTTTCGCTTGTTTCCCCGCATTGCTTGGAATTTATTTTATAGGCCTCATACGTATGCTTATATGAACCGGTAATTGCCATACTAATTTGCTACTAACCTGAAGATGTGTAATGTGCAACAAATATATCCGTTATTTACAATAAGCGTGTAGGTTTCGCCGTTTTGCTCGTTTTGCTGTGTTTCTTCTTTTTATTTTGTTGGTTCTGTTGGTTTTTACGGCGGCCGCTTCTTTCGCTGGACACAGGCACAGGTTCTCGGAGTCCGGTTCGAAGGTTCCACTAATTTTTATTTCACCTATTTTGCACAAGACAGCGCCAGCGCTTAAGAAAATCGAAAAAGCACAACGAAACTGGGAGTGCCCGCTATGCGCGATGGAAATAGAATTCCAAATAGATGCAATTCTAGGCTTCTTAGTTTTCTCGTACGAGTAAATCCGTGTTGGCTCAATGCAATAAGATATCTAACGCACGTATCTGGTATGCGGTTTATGTTTTTTGTTACTCAGATACGTTGGGTTGCGGATATTTGTAGGCATAGGTTGCAGTAGCCGTGTCACACTTATCACTTTTAGTTTACTACGTATATTGAAAGATATTTGCAAAAATCTTTTTAATGAGCCACCTAAGTATCCAATGAGACAGGTAACGCACACAGTACTAACTCACGTACACACTTCTAAATTGAACACACCTGAAATAGAACGGCGACTGGAAGAGATCCGATATGAGTGGGAAAGGGATGGAGCAAGCGGTAGTGTTGCAGTTATAAATATATCTCTTGAATTCTTTTATAGATACTATGCACAACACTAACACATTGTCGGAAACGACACGTAACACTTTTTTCCTCAATTGGGTACTTCAATCCCGGCTAGTTTTGGTTATTCCTGACCAACTTTTGAATGGACTTCGACGAAATAATTGGGCCAACTAACTCTTGAAGTTACTAAAAACCGACACGTGATTGATCAAATCATATAAACTGCCTTTACACTATCAGAATAGAACGAAGATTCAAGATGGCCGACTTGCCGACTTAGGATATGATCCTCATTACATATTACGCGAATTTTGCAGATTCTTGAAAGTTTGGTTTATAGTTAAGTCTTAACTGATCCCTTCATGTTCTGATGTAGACACTCCGATATCGATTTCTTGTTAATGCATATTCACTAGGGTCACGTATCCTCTTGCACTGCACTAATCTCAGTTAAGACTCTAAGCAGCTCCAACGTCTTAAGCCAACTAATCAAATTACCTGTTGGAATCGAGTATACTCAGTTTTTGCGCTCTCGCACACTTGAGCGTCAGATAATCTTACCCACATTTTACCTGTTATTCGTACTCAAATATCTTATATCTAGTATCTGTGTGTAACTATTGAGGTTCGCCACTACATCAACAGACACCTGATTTCTGTTTATGTTTACTCGCTTGACTTGGCGGCCGACCGTAAAGGTGAACTCACGCAGTCGTTTTTAGGGTCAATTGACAAACCTGAGCGACCACTGCATTACCTGTTCGTCTGTCCGTCTGTTTGTGGTGGGCTCAATTCCGTTGTATATTCAGGTTCTGGTGGGGACAAAAAATATTTGTGTTGGCGAAATTTTTAGATGTAATCTGATGGCATTCTTAAGATTGTTGGAATTCTTTCCGGCTCAATTTGATCATGATCGTACGATATTTACTTAAGACTCCATGAACACTTGTTACCATCCGAAATGCCAGCTACGACAAAATCACTGCTCACTCGGGATCTATAGTCAATCTTTGCAGATATTCATTAGGTGCACGCTTAGTGTACGTTCCCAACAAGAAATTTGTGGAAAACAGAAGAAAGGAAAACTCTTATTTGTTTTAATAAAGAATTATAAAATAGTCACAATGCATCGGATGTGGTCTCAAATGCCACGTTGGCCTTGCAAAAACTTCGAGCCGAGAGGGCTTGGACATGAATACACATAATTTCAATGCTTCAACCAAAATTTCAAAGCAAATGTCCTTCATCTTGTTCACTTTCGCTATTAGTTATTTCAGCTAATATTATGGCAGTTTATACAGTTTTACATAGAAAAATGCTCAAGATATGCTTGTACTTGAAATTGTGCTTGGTTTTCCAC
This sequence comes from Hermetia illucens, assembly GCF_905115235.1. Classification (NCBI taxonomy): domain Eukaryota; kingdom Metazoa; phylum Arthropoda; class Insecta; order Diptera; family Stratiomyidae; genus Hermetia; species Hermetia illucens. The sequence goes on from NC_051852.1 coordinate 12,547,566, forward strand.
CGTGGCTACAATGTTTTAACATATTAATTGCTTTTTAAATTAGATACGTTCTCATGAATATTATTTTGTGGCCCATGTTGAAGTTAGAGTTCAAAGATTAGCATGAATGTCAAATATGGAATGATCCGAACATGACCATCTATCTCATCTGCAGTAGCTTGTCAGGACTACCAAATAATTGATACACTATTCATAGGAACCTAGAGATAGTTGACTATTCTCGACTAAAAACCAGACCATATGCCTCAAAATCCCATTACCTTTCCATCGACATCCCTAGCAGATGGCCGACCTGCTGACTTACACCATCGCTTCATTGTAGGCAGATTCTGTCACGTCCTTTTTCTCTACCATAGATATTGTCACCCTGAAGCAAATACCTCCTCCTTACGGACTAGATGAACCTGCCTGTTGAGCCGGTCGATTGCCCTGTCAGTTAGGACTTTGGAATACAATCAAACTCGTCCTTGCTTATCGTAACAGGCGACTAAAAGGATATGAAGTGGTGAGCTATCAACCAGCAAATTTTGAAATTGAACTGACCTCAGGCCAAAGAACTTTCATCATCATCATCAACGGCGCAACAACCGTTATCCGGTATAGGCCTGCCTTAATAAGGAACTTCAAACATCCTGGTTTTGCGACGAGGTCCACCAATTCGATATCCCTATAAGCTGTCTGGCATCCTGATCTACACCATCGCTCCATCTCAGGCGGGGTCTGCCTCTTCTTTTTTTTCTACCATAGATATTGCACTTATAGATTAAGTGACTCGCCCACTGTAACCTATTGAGCCCAATTATATCCACAACTCGACGGTCATGGTATCGCTCATTATTATTATTCTGTTAAGGGAAAGTCGCACCGCGTCCTTGAAGAACTATTGTGCCCCTTTTACTGGTTATAGTGTACCTGTTGATCATAGTATCTCAAGCAGTCCTGTAACCGTTAGGAACTTTAGTATGTTCCCTACTTCCAGAAGTTTCAGCTTTGCATCTGGTATTAAGTGTTCTCCCAGATGTATCGACCTACTTTGCACAAGTGCCGGACACTGTCCCAGGACATGCATAGAGGTTTCGTCCTCCTCCTCACAGAACCTGCAGGCAGTGTCCGTAGATATCCCTAGCTTCCCTAGGTGATAGTTCAGCCGACAATGACCAGTGAGAATTCCCACTATGATTCGGAGGTTTAAGCAATCCTTTGTACGCATGGGTTCGTATCCCCCCAATAAGCACCCTGGACTGCTCCATCCCTGGTAGGCCCGCCCAATATAGTTCCCTCAACCGTTTCTCTTCGTTTCTTAGATTCATAGCCATAAAACCGTTTCCGATTCCACAGAAGGGTTCTGGCCCGTGTAAAGACATCCCTGCTCCCTTTTTGGCTAGTTCATCCGCTGCCTCATTGCCTTCCAACCCAGCATGGCCTGGAACCCAAAGTATCCAGACCTTGTTGGACGAGCCGAGTGTATTCAGTCTCTCAAGGCATTCCCATACCAGTTTAGAGTTCACCTGGTTGGACCTAAGTGCCTTGATCGCTGCTTGGCTATCGGTGAGAATAGCTATGTTCTGCCCCCTGTAGTTCCTTTGCAGATTAAAGGAGGCACATTTGTCTATGGCGTAAATTTCCGTCTGAAATATACTAGTGTACCTGCCCATTGGCTCAAAGTACATTTTCCTTGGACCAATGACACCGGCACCCGCTCCCTCTGCTGTGAGGGATCCGTCAGTGTACCAAGTAATCAGTTGCTGGTTTAAGCCGTATGTCGCAGCCACGCTCTCCCAGTTTGCCTTGTTACTCCAACGTGTTTCAAACTTCTTATCGAAGTGAAACCTTGTTGTCATGTTGTCCCTCGATATCAGTAATTCGGGATACCGCCAAGAAAGGATATCAATCTTCCTTCGATTTAGGCAGCTCCCCGCCTCACTCATACTATCGGCCATCCTGAATATTGATCTCCTTGCCTGCATCTGTATGTGCAGATGGAGAGGGGTTAAACCCAGAAGGACCTCCAGGGATGCCGTTGGGCATGTCCTCATTGCCCCACTGATACACACGCAAGCCAGCCTTTGGAGCTTATGTAATTCCCTGGCTTGTGTACTGAGTTGGGTTCTTTCTGCCCAGATTACCGCTCCATTGGCCTTACTATTGCAGTATATATCCAAAGTAGTATCTTGGGGCTGCAACCCCATTTTTTTCCTGCTATGGATCTGCAAGTCATCAGAGCCCTCGTGGCTTTTCGACAAGTGTTTCCGACATGTGTCTTCCAGAGTAATTTTTGGTCTAGCGTGATTCCCAAATATTTGACCTCTGTTTCTCGTTTCACCTCCATATCATGTAATGTTATGGCTTTCAGGTGATCCAGCTTACGCCTCCTAGTGAATGGTACTATGGTGGTTTTGGTTGGGTTGATCCGCAGTCCCACCTTCCTGCACCAGGCACTAGTAACCCTTAATCCAGTTTGGATTCCATCACATAGGGTATTTTTATATTTGCCCCTGCAGATTAGAACAATGTCGTCCGCGTATCCTTGGACTTGTATTCCAATATTAGTTAACACGTCCAGGAGTTCATCCACTACCATACTCCACATTAGCGGCGATAGTACTCCACCCTGTGGACAGCCTTGAGTGGTGTTCATGATAATAGAATTTGTACCTGTTTGTACCTCTATTTGTCTGCTTTCTAGAATTTGGCCATCCAGAGTGCCAGGGTGTTTCCCACTCCTTTGCGGCTCAGGGCATCCTGTATCTCTGTGTGCGATGTGCTCCTTCGATATCCAAAAACGCGCACAGCGCAATTTCTTTTGTTTCTATGGCGTCCCGTAGTACCTCTGTCAGCTGATACAGAGCAGTTTCAGTTGACCTTCCTGCCCGGTAAGCGTGTTGACAGTGATGTAGGGGATTACGCTTTAGAACGTTAGTTCTAATATAGTTGTCTATGACCTTCTCCGCCGTTTTGAGTACGAACGATGTTAGGCAAATTGGTCTGAAAGATTTAGGGTGGAAAGGATCTACTTTTGCCTGTCTCCATGCCCTTGGTATGTAACCCAGTGCTATGCTCCCCCTTACCACCCTCAGAAGAGACTCTAAGATAATTCCTATGCCTCTCTGGATAAGTGCTGGGAAAATGCCATCTACTCCGGGAGATTTCATTGGTTTAAAAGTTCCCACTGCCCATCTTAGCCTAGCTTCTGAGCATACCTCTTTCACTAGTTTCCAGCTCTCTTTCCTTCCCCTTTTATTCGTTGTTAGGGTGCCAGGCAGATTGTTGTCGCCTGCCGCCGAGGGGTAAGACCCCGGGAAATGAGTTCTGAGAAGCAGGTGTACCCTGTCCTCCTCATTCTCGGTGAATGTCCCATCTTCCTTTTTCAAGCAGACAGAGGATATTCCGCCGTCTTTGGCTACAGCCTTGTACAGCCTGGTTGCTTCTGTGATCTGTTCAATCCCTTCACAGAATTCCCTAAAGCTGTTCCGTTTCGCTTCCCTGATCGCGTCGCTATACGCAGTCAGTGCATTTTTATACCTCCGCCAGTCCCCGGTTCGTTTTGCCCAGTTAAAGAGTTTTCGTACCTCCGTTCTCATTCTGGCTAGGTTCTTTTTCCACCATGGTACACCCTTGATGACTTGACTGTCTTTGCCGGACAGCTGGCCTCATATGCGTCAATGACGATGGTGTTGAGGTTTTCCACCACCGTTTCTAATTCCAATTCGCCCCTGATGTCACCGCCCCCTTGAAGGTGGGCAATGTTGTTGCTCAGGTGCGTTGTGTAGGATTCCCAATCCGTTCTCTTGGGATTCCTTATTATTCTTTTTATTTCGGAGTTACTCTCAATGTCGAATCTGATTATCCTGTGATCAGACATTGAGGGTTCATCCGACACCCTCCAATTCCTGACCATCCCGTTCATTAGGGTATTTCCTAGAGTTATATCTAGTACCTCTTGTCTGGTGCTGGTCACAAATGTTGGAGGGTTCCCTACGTTGTATATTTCTAACTAAGAATAAATTCGAAAAGGTACTCACCTCTACGATTAGTGTCGCTGCTTCCCCACACTTCGTGGTGGGCGTTGGCATCGCAGCCGAGAAGAAGTGGTAACGCCCTCTCCTCGCAATACTCCGTCAGCTTTGCGACTTGTTCCGGGGTGGACTCTCGCCACCTGGGAAGTATCCCGATGCTACAACTGCCTCTCGAGTGCTCCTCCCGGCTTCCAATGAGACTTGGATAGCCACAAGGTCCCCGGTTAAGAACTCTGAAAGACATATGTATTTTAAATTACTTTTGAGAATTATGCAAGCTCTTGGTTTTTCACAAGAGGAGTCCCAAATTACCTGCATGTCTCCTCCTTGCAAACCGCGAATCTGCCCCCGGTACACCCAGGGCTCCTGCGCCAGCACTATTCCAATGTTCTCCTTGGAATTTGCCCTTGCAATCACTGCAGATGCAGCTCTCGCATGGTGGAGATTTATCTGGGCTATCTTAGTGCTGGCCATTGGCTCCGTTATTATTTGGAGCTCTTCTCCACTGTCGGAGTGTCACCCTCCTCCTCCGACATCGCGCGTCGCTGTCCACCCCGAGCCCTAGGAGTCCTGGACGACCTACAGCTTCTGCTCTTCACTGGGCAGCAGGTCTATTTCCCTGGTTGATCCAGTTCTTTCCGCCTCTATGGCTTCCGCGACTTCTTCAGGGACCTCGGTAAATTTTCCACCCGATGCCTCCTCCGAGGTCTCTTTCCTTGGCTTTTCCTTGTGCACATGCACGGGTATGTTGCCAAATCGGTAGTTGATATGACAACTCCGACGTTTAATTGCCTCCAGGGATCGGGGATCCAGGGATGAGGGAGTTTACCCTTTTCCTCCACCTTGCTTCTGAAGACTCTCCATAGTCGAGCATGGAGATCATCATTCTGAGCAATTAGGAGTCTCATAAGGTCTTCTGTTTCTATTGCCGCGGCCTTTGGCAGAACAACTGTCACCATGTGGGCTCCTGGTATATCATCTCCAGCACATGTTGACAGTTCTACCCTTTCCCAGCCTGGCAATCTAGGAATTATGGTTCTACCCCATTCTGCGGTGCCTTCCGTCGCGCAGTCCACCAGTATAAGGCCTGGTCGAAAGCGTATTCCGGTGAACACCAGTTTCGACGTCCAACCCTTGATCATCTGCTTGACGACAAGTTCCTTAATGATTTCCTGTTCCTCCCGAGTGAGTATTTGCTCGGGGAACCTTTTTGGCAGTATGGCCAGTCGAATGCCCTTGACCGCACTAGCATAGCTAATGCCGGGCTTCCTGAGTCCTGCCTTCACTCCTGACCTGCCCGGGTTTTCTCCTCCCGTGGGTTCAGGTCTGGATTTTTTGGGAGCATTCCCTTCATGCGGGCTGATCTCTGCTACTCCCCGCTTTCTCAGCTCCGGTAGAGATGGCTTAGATCTGTCCTGGGCCTTCTTAAGGGCCTCTTCTGGTTTCAGGCCTTCCTTCAGATAGCGCAGGTACCATTTAACCCCGGCGCTACTGAGACTTGTCTCCTTCCTGACGTCTGTTATATTTATCTCAGACGTGCTTTTGCTGGTCCCTGCTCTTTGAGCAGTGGTGTTCGTTGGCTGTAGTCCACACAGTATACCAATGCTCACCTTGGATCCACTGCTTGACGTCCCAACTTCTCCCTTCTTGGGTGTAGTCACCTGGCTCTCAGAAATTCGGAGACGTGCCTCCGCCTGATTAACCAGTTTTGGTGCGGTACGGGGCCCCGCTTTTTTGGTTTTTGTTTTCTTTTCTAGTTTTGTACTCATTTGATTCCCACGAGTATGGGGGTTAAGAGGTCCGCCATGCCATAGCCTCCCGTAGCACGGTAAGGTCTAACTTACTCACTGAGGCGACCAGGTATCAGTGAGGCTCCGTTCGAATACAGTCAGTAACCCCCGACTGCAAACTATCCAATGGGCACGGTTCGCATGACACCCTGGATTGGGCCAGATGTTTTTCGACTCCCCAGTCTAGATCCGTAGCGTTTTGTTAATAGTAGGGTCACCTCGTACAGGGTGTGGCTATCACCACTCACTAACGGTCTTGGTAGACGAGAGGCTTGGCCCCTGAAAAGGCACACACCGTCCCAGAGGAGAGACAACTCATCCTTAGAGAGAGATAGGTTGGCCTCAGGGCGCAATGCTCCGCATCAGTCTATCCTGCAGTGCACTGCTTGACCCTATGGTATCGCCCATAGATTTCGTCGTTTTGTAGGCTACGAAATCGTCCATCCTCATACAGGAGATTCTTCTGAGGATTCTCCTCTCGAACGCGGCCAAGAGTTCCCAATTTCTCTTGTTAAGAACCCAAGTCTCCGGGGAATATGTGAGGACTGGCAAGATCAACTTTGACCCTATGGTGAGATGTTTCGAGCGGAACAGTTTTTGTAAGCTGAAATAGGCTCTGTTGGCTGACAACAACCGTGCGCGGATTTCATCATCGTAGCTGTTATCGGTTGAGATTTTCGAACCTAGATGGAAGAAATTATCAACGATCTCAAAGTTATAATCTACTATCTTTATTCTTCCCGTTTGACCAGTGCGGTTTGATGTTCTCGGTTGGTTGGTTTTCAATGCTGACGTTGCCACCATATATTTTGTCTTGCCTTCATTGATGTGCAGCCCAAGATCTCGCGTCCATGGCTGCCTGCTCGATCTGGATGAAGGCAGCTTGTACGTCTCGGGTCGGTCTTCCCATGATGTCGATATCGTCAGCATAGGCCGATCCTTAAAGGGGATCGTAGCTCTTACATTTACCTCACCATCACGGATCACTTTCACGAGGGCCAGGTTAAAAGGAAGGCCAGGTTAAAAAGTTAAGGCTATAAAGCGTTCGCTTACTGCATCACGACCAGCAAACCAAATTGAGTGCAGCATGCCCGGTGCTTCCACAAGGAGGTATTCCGCAGCCACTTGGTTTCGGTTTGACCGATAGGGTTGCTTCTCCATTTTTCTCGCTGTTTTTCTTGAGCACCGACTAATAGGGATAGAAATTTATGGCCGAGCAACCTACAAATTTTGAAATTTACTGCTACGAAAACGTCAACAATGCCTCGAATTGGGACTGACCTCACGCCGAAGACCTTTGCCTATCGAAAACAGACGGGAATGTGATCACACTTCTCGGTAACAGTATTAGCGTCCCTAGAATGATTGCCTTTTGCAACTTTCAACGATATAAGCTGTACATTCTAGGCCAAAACGAGGTAAGATGGCGGGAGTCTGGGGAGTACTCCTCTCCCTCTTCCGGCAATGTGTTTCTGTACTCTGGAAAGCCAAGTGGTAATGGAGACGAATCTGGTGTCGGGTTGCTTCTGAGAGCTACTGCAAGGCCAGCTCTCTTGACCTGGGAGCCGGTTTCTGAATGCAAGATTCCGATCCAGATTAGAAAGCATCACAATTGTACAATACTACGCATGAACCGAGACTTTCGATATAGTCGAGAAAGATGCTTTCTACGAGTAATTAATCGCAGTTCGGGGGAGCCTTCCTCAAGGTGACATTGATATCGTGATGGGTCACCTAAATGCCTTGGCAGGCTATAACACCTTACTCGGACATGTGACGGGGAAACACGGCACTGGCGACCATAACGGTTATAGTGGGAGATTCGTGGATTTCTACAACTTCCACCGCCTTGTCATTGGTGGCATAAGGCCCTGCCATAAGGTCAGTTTCAACTGACCGACAACGTGCGAGCAATCAGATCGATCAATTCGTGATGAGTAGTAAATTTAGGTGTTGCCTACTCGAGGTGGGTAAATAGGAGCATCGGCTTCGAAAGGGATCACCACCTGATGGTCGCCTACATTCGCTTGTGTTGCGTCCGTCACTTCTCGCAAGGTTTTGGAGCTGCGAACCCCAAGTCCAATATCGATCGCTTGTATGATCCAGCTGTCGCTATCGTATTAAAAATGTTAAAAATATTCTCGTCGAACTGAATCCGCAGATGCTCAGCAACTAAAGGGTTGGGATGTGACTCCCACCCTTCTAGAAATTCTACTGCGTATCTGGCCATCACGGAAACAACGCCCAGTGATTGGTAGAATATATAACAGACACGGTTAAATATGTAAAATGTTCCATCGCCGTTTTTAAATATGTCAATATAATGGTGGTGAATTTGTCTTTCCATAAGGCGTAGCGTCTCCATATGACATGGAGAGACACCCCTCTCAAAATGCATGAAATTAACTGCCTCTATTCAGTTTATTAATCGAAGGGTAGAATATGGTGGTATGAGTGGGGGAGATGTCCCGTCCGAAAAGGGAGGCAAGCATTTTGTTACTACGAGATGGGGGAAGCGAGATATCTCGCCGGCGGTAAGGAAAAATCGAGGAAAATTGAAAATTTCCACGACCCCCGGGTCGTAAAAATGGCCAAAAATGCAAAATCGTCGGATTTCGATGGGAGATATCTCGCTCGAAAGGGGAGGCGGCCCAGATTCAGAAAATCCAAGAATTTTTACAATACAACATCGGGGACGCGAGATATCGCGAAAAATCGCGCGCTGGAAGGGCTGGTTAAAATCGAAGAAAATTGAAAATTTCCACCACCCCCGGATCGTAAAAATGGGCAAAAATGCAAAATCGTCGAATTTGAATGGGAGATATCTCGTTCGAAAAGGGAGGCGGCCCAGATTCAGAAAATGCAAGAATTTTTACAATATGACATCGCAATGTCGTCCGTCCAGTCGCTCTCTATGGTTCTGAGTGTTGGTCGACCATAAAAGAGAATGAACGGCGTCTTGCGGTAATGGAGACGAAGATGCTACGTTGGACTAGTGGCGTCACACGTTTAGATCACATCCGAAATTAGGATATCCGCGATCGTTATGGGGTTGCACCGATCGTGGAAAAGTTGCGAGAGAGGCGTCTTCGATGGTATGGTCACGCAATTCGTGCAAACGAGAATTCACTTGCCAAGATTGGTCTGAACATCGAAGTCGATGGTAAACGACCAAAAGGCAGATCTAAGCAACGGTGGCTTGATACGCTGGATGGGGATTTGAAAGCCTCGAGATTGCACCCAGATCAGGCATTCGATAGAGCCAAATGGCGAAGCCGATCACGACGAGCCGACCCCGCTTGTGAACGGGACAAAGGCTGAAGAAAAAGAAGACATCGAGGACGCGAGATATCGCAGAAAATCGGGCGCCGGAGGGACTGGTGAAAATCGAAGAAAATTTAAAATTTCCACGACCCCCGGGCCGTCAAAATGGGCAAAAATGCAAAATCGTCGGATTTCGATGGGAGATATCTCGTTCGAAAGGGGAGGCACTACGACTTCGGGGACACGAGATATCACGGAAAATCGGGACTACGAAGATTAAAATGTGGGGGGGTCTATGACGGTATGGCGGTAATGTTGCCTGGTTTAACACAAGAGCTCGGTTCGAAGATTGTGTTCGCAACTTGGGACAGCAGCCATTAATCTGTAGGATATGCTCTAGCCCCTGAGCTCATAAATACAATGCTTCATTTCGACAATAAAATTTCGTATATATTTTCTGCAATAAATTTACCAATACAAAATATATAAATCGACATAAACCCTATAAAATAAAATCTACTTATCATATTGTATAAGACCATTTGGTTTCAGCCCTATTTCACTGGAACCTTTAGCTGTTTTTCAACATCCTTAATGAATTTTTCAGGCATATGGGCATTACGCATTGCTTCGAGTTTCATCTGTATGACACTCTGGATATTCTTTTCCCGAAGCTTTTCTTTTTCCTGCCACGCCAAATATTCGTTCTTTGCTCGACGTTGCATTTCCTCGCGTTCGCGTTCTTTTTCATTCACTTGTCGGAAAATTTCCTGACGATATTTTAGTTTGTTTTGTTGTCGTTTCAGTTGACTTTGTTGATCTTTGGATTCCTCTTCTTTTAATTTTTCACAAATACGTTTGAAATCTGCTTCTTCTCGTTCTAATTGCATTGCTCTGCGACGTTTCTGAAAATATAAAATTAGATTAGAGTTTCGCTTTGATAACGGGGTACATTTTGATTCTCCGTGAATACAGATGAGTGCAATAAACCACCGAAGATTGAAACCTCCCGAACAGGGCCGTAGAGAGAAAATCTGAGCCCAGGGTCAAAATTATTCTGTGGTGAAAATTATGCGGGCCTCTTATTGTTCCACCCCCCTCTCTCGTCAGGCCTGCTTCCGAAAAATAACGTGGAAATGGGTTTAGTCATTTTCGAGTAAACGCAGTTTAGCAGACGGACAAACAAACCGAGACCGGGGGGAAAACAGTTAACCACGAATCCTAACTTATGTTCTGAATTCTCATCAGTCGTTAATGATATGTTTGGTGAACGATACTAAAAGTTGCCGATCGATTCCCCAAGTGCTGTAAAGCAGAGTGATACCCTTCTTACATCTCACTGCAACCCTCATTATAGAATCTGGAGAATCTATAAGAAAAGGAATTCCTGTAAACATGTTAGACTGAGTCAGTTTAAGCCCCACATTCATGGAATACATCATCAGGAAACTTGAGCTTATCAGTATAGTGTTTCCTGTTCACTCCTTGGTGAAATATGGGGCATCTTTACAGTCAGAGTGTGCTTCAGTTTCACTATCATCACACTTAACACTGCGCAAATGGTAAGCTCCTAGCAGCCGAGCCAAACACTGGGCAAACACAGGCATCCATGACGACTAGGATCCTTGCCCAAAGCAACGAGATGCTGAGATTGACAAAGTCACGCCCTCAACCATTTGAATTGTAGACGTCAAAGTCGTTGTAAAGTCAAGGTTTGCTCACTGCTTTCTTCGTTATTGTGTTGTACAGTACAAATTTCTTCCAATCCTGCTTTGGAAGCTACCCAACATTCGAAGACACTGAGGGCTATGATGAAGTTTGGATTAGAAACGTTAGTGGAGAGACGGTAGAAGAGCAATTTTTTTCCCCCAAAATTCCCCCCACCTTTGCGAAAATCTCTTCCATCGGTACCCTGGCGTTCACCATGAAAAAGTGGCTGGACGAACTCAAACTCCTATCTCTTTTTGGTGAACTGCTTCAACTGTCAAGTGGGGCAAAGTATCTAGGAATGATTCTGGACATGTGGCTAAATCTCGAATATATAATTAACTTGTTCAAACGGGCTCCTTTCGCTACAAAGAAGGTGGAACTAAGACATGGGAATTGAAAGCACTGTTGATATACGAGATATACCAAGTCACGGTGAAGCCCGTCCTTACCTATATAGGATCATACCAGTATAGTAGTGACTTAAGGTATAATAGGGATAGGCTGCAAATAAACTGCCCTCACTTACCTATGCTTCACGAATACCATTAGAAGGACCAGCCCCCTCCCCTCCTTCTTGGCCTGGAAACGCTATTGCAGTAGTCACCCTTCGCCTTCGTAGTAAAAGGAAAGGTGAGCTTACGGCGCACATGCTTCACCTATACGACACGACGTAGGGGTACTGACTTTAGATCAATCGAAGCCACGATACTTGAAGTGCACATAGTACAGATTTGGATCTAAGGCAAAAACGAGGCCGCTTGACATGTTATAATCCCCAGTTCAACATACAATATTTTTCAGACGAAATGTCAACAACTACTTCTGGGACTGCAGCCTACGCTTAAAATCAGGAAAGTCAAAGATGTGACAACCATGCGAGAAGAGAGGCTCAAGCAATTAGCCGTCAATGGGAGACATCGGTGGTCCCGCAACGGCATGCCGTCAGACTGCCAACTAAACATCTCCCCATCGTCAGAAAGCTAGCCTGGAACCGTTTATCACACTACTTCGCTTTTCAAATCAGGGAATTCCTTTCATCAACGGGAGGGGAGAAGAGGAAGGGAACTGTCAGTTAAAAGAACTCACTGTCATCCCCCTCCCCCCACCAGTCGAGCTCTAACACGGCTGCACCTGTCAGCGCTCATCAGCACCTCCTCGACAATATTGTCCAGAGCGAGATCCCCTGTGTTTTAATACAGCTGTTAACAAATCATACCCCACATTTCAAAAGAAAAAAGAGGTGTGGTGGGCGTCGTCCACAACTCCATTGCAAAACACAAAATCAGGAGGTAGTTCCCTTCCAATCTTGTGCTGTGTGTTACTGTTCGTCACGAGCAGCAACCTACCTTGCGCTTATACATATAAAGTTTTACGCTCCATAGCAAAAAGGCAACGGGGATCACTCCCGCGATCATAATCGCCTCGCAGGCACTTTTTTGTAGCGTTCGCATTCCCATCTAACGGTTTCAATCTCGACAAGGAGATCCACTTGAGTCCACCTCGAACGTCGAGCTTCAAGGTGTGCTCCCCTCACTCCAAAACTCTAAAGGGGCCCTCGTGTGGTGGTTCCAGCGGCCTCCGAGGAGCGTCCACCCGAATGATGACCTGTAAACACGCCTCGAGGTCCTTGGGGGGTCTCGATCTCCGTTGTCGTGTGTCTAGAAGGTAGAGCCGGCCGCAGCTTCGAAACAACGTCTCTGAGCACACAGAACATGCCGGAGTCGCTTAACCCTGCTCTGATGTCCAGCACAAGGTCAACGGGAAGGCGCAGATTCTCCCCGTACAGCATCTCCGCGGGGTTGGCCGTGAGCTCCTCTCAGATCGTCGCGAGTCGTTAAGGCGGCCTTTAACGTCCGGTGCCAACACTCCAACATCCCATTGGACTGTACATGGTATGCAATAGTCCTGTTCCGTTTAAAGCCAACGAGGTTGCCTCATTCCAAGAAAACGTAGACGATAATCGTGATATTTACGGTTGGTTCACCAAAGTGCGGGATCTACTCTCGACCGAGAACTTCGACACATGATTGCGCCGTAATGTCAGTCAGAGATATTGCTTCCAGCCACCGCGCAAACCTGTCGATTGTGGGGCAACACTTGTATCCGAGTGAGTCTCGCAAAGGCCTCATGATGTCGAGATGGGTGGTGTGGAAGCGCTTGGTCGACCTAATACACAGGAATACGCCTACTTTCCTTTATTACGTGATTATTGACCTTGCACTTCTGGCACACACGTCCTTGTTCATGGACGCCCAGAAGTATTCACCAGCAGTGTAGCATCAACAAGCTGTTGTTTGTCCGTTTCCAACGCCTGAACGTCCTTAATAGTCCACGCAACCTCTCGGCTGTCTTTGATTTTGGACCCGGACAAGTAAGCGTTAAGGATCGCCTCGAGCAAGATACGACGATATAAGTTTAACATGCCCAAGAACCTTTGCAGATCCTTTACCATGGTTTGCAGGGGAAAGTTCGTTATCGCTGCAACCTTGTCTGGGTCAGGTTGGATGCCCGGAAAGTCTATAAGGGCAATATCTATGGTAGAAAAAGAAGACGAGGCAGACCCTGCCTAAGATGAAGCGATGGCGTAGGTCAGGACCTCAGACAGCTTTTAGGGATATCGAATTGGTGGACCTCGGCGCAAAACCGGGTTGTCTGGAGTTCCTTATTAAGGCAGGCCTAGACCGGATACCGATTGTTGCGCCGTTGATGATGATGATATTGCCCTTATAGACTTTCCGGGGGGATCATCCTCATCCATACGGATTAAGTGACCCGACCACCGTATCCTATTGAGCCGGATTTTATCCACAACCGGACGGTCGTGGTATAGATAGATGCACCAGGTTGCAGCAGTGTGTGGGATTCGCACCCACTAAAACCACCCCCACTCTTCCGCCCCTCCCCGCGGGACCACCGTGAAGTATTACTTCGCGGGGGAGGCTCTGGTTCGCTATACCAGCTCGTCCATGTCGCGACTCCGTCGCGCCGCTTTCCGAGCTCGATCCAACTCCAGGAGTTTTGCCTGCACCACGGCTACTGCCTCATTTACCGCATCCAGTTTTCCTCCGACTTCAGCATCTCTTCCACCAGGTTGGAGGGCTCGATATCCGCCCCCAAGATGCTGTTCAACCTCCTTTTCTGTTGCAGAAATCTGGAACAGCGGAACATTTCGTACTCCGGGTCCTCGGGTGTAGCGCCGCATTCAGGACAGTTGGGAGACTCGTCCAACTCGAAGCGATGCAAGTACTTCCTATAGTCACCGTGTCCCGTAAGGAACTGTGTCAGGTGGTAATTCAATTCTCCGTGCTTTCGGTCGACCCATTTCTCGATACACGGGATCAATGTATGGGTCCACCGGCCCTTGTCGGAGTAAATCCCACCGTTGTTACCACTTGCCACACAACTCTCTCCTGATGCCTTTTCGAAAATCCTCATTCACCTCGGCTGGATTTGCCTTCCGTTTTTCGCAGAGCCAGTGTGCCTCGCTTACTAGAAGATCTATAGGGATCATTCCTGCGATGACACACACTGTCTCCATCGACGCCGTCCTAAATGCGCTGCACATCCTTAGCGCAATTGGCCGGTATGCCGAACTTATCTTCCTCCGATTAACAGCGTGGTTCAACGCTCCCGCCCAGACAGGGGCCGCGTATAGCAGGATCGACCTCACCACTCCCGCGATGAGTAGCCTGCGACTATACTTCGGCCCTTGCACGTTAGGCATCATCCTTGTAAGGGATGAGCCGGCATTTGCAGCCTTCTCTCGCGCATAATCGAAGTGTCCCTTGAAACTCAGCTTGGTATCGATCATCACCCCCAGGTTTTTAACAACTGATTTTGAGACGACCTTACGATTACTAACCCGGATGGTAACCGTGTGTTCTTCCTACGGTTGGTAATGAGGACCGCCTCCGTCTTTTCTTCCGCCAGATCTAGCTTGGCCTTCGTAACCATGACTTCCATCCTCGGGATGCTTTGCAATTGCAACTACCGCCAGGTCGTCCGCAAAACCAATCAGCGTTGCCTCCTCCGGCACGCGTAGGCCAAGCACTCCGTCGTACATTATGTTCCACAGCAGTGGTCCCAATACAAAACCTTGAGGCACATTTACTGTCACAATATAATCCTTCGGCCCGTCGTCCGTCTCGTACCAGAGAAGTCTGTCCGAAAGGTAACTCTCGGTTAGCCGAACCAAGCAGCTAGGAACACCCAGTTTGGCCAAAGCGCCCTCAATCCAGCCCCAGTTGGCTGAGTTAGAAGCATTTTTGATGTCCAGCGTCACCAGAGCACAGCATTTGCCCATGGCCATTACATTTCGAACCAATTCCACGTCCTTTGCTACTGCATCGACCGTAGAACGGGCTCGCCGAAACCCATACTGCCGCTCTGAAAGACCACCCGCAAGCTCGATGAACGAGAGCAGCCTGTTATATATCACCCTCTTCAACATCTTCCCCATGGTGTCTAAGAAACAAATAGGGCGATATGAAGAGCGCACGCCGGGTGATTTTTGGGGCTTCAGTAGCTACACCAGCTTCAGCCTCTTCCACTGGGCGGGAAATATTGCTGCTGCCATGCACGATTCGAATGTGCTTGCGAACCACCTTGGTCTGGCCTTGACCGGTACCTTCAGAGCCTTGTTCGGAATTCCATCCAATCCCGAAACCTTGCTATCCCCAGTACGTCTGCAGATTTCCCGAAGTTCCTCTTCGGTAACATCAGGGATCGAGAAGACGTCCTGCTGAGCTGCCAGTTGGGGTTCTCTTTCATCCTGCTCCTGCTGCGGGAAATGAATTATGATTATTTGCAACAAGAGCCGTGGGCATGTCACTTGAGGTGATTTTTGCCCGCGTATCTTGTTCATTACAACTTTGTAGGCTGTACCCTACGGATTCGTATTAGCCTCCATGCAGAGCTCCTGGTAGCATTCCCGGTTGCTTCTTCGTATGGCCTTTTTAAGGTTGCTTCGCAGATCCCTGTATTCCTCCTCATGCTCCTGGTGCTCCGGCCTTCCCCTTGTCCTGTGGGAAAGTCTCCTCACTCGGAGACAAGAGGATCTCAAGACAGCGATCTCCGTATTCCACCAGTAATTTGGCATCTTGCCGTGGTGCAAACGTCGTGGTCGTGGTCGTACGTGGTCACCGTAGCGTCGCATGCTTCGGTTACACGCTGAGACAGCTGTGTGACCCTTTCCACCGCTGTTCCATCCGGATCATGGGCTCCCTCCAATGCGGCCAGGAATGTCTCCTCGTCGAAAGCTCCGATAGACCAGCCAACCGCCTTAGCCTTTCCATCTCCAGAGCGTCGTTGACTCCTCCCTGGTTCCCAATGCGGAGGAAGATGGCCTGGTGGTCACTGTGGGTATAGTTCTCACTCACTTGCCAAGCCATCTCCCTTACCAGTGAAGTGCTAACAAATGTTAGGTCGACGATCGAACCCAACCCTCTTCCTCGAAAGGTGGGCACGCATCCAACGTTGGCCAGCACGACTCC
Organism: Hermetia illucens; assembly: GCF_905115235.1. Classification (NCBI taxonomy): domain Eukaryota; kingdom Metazoa; phylum Arthropoda; class Insecta; order Diptera; family Stratiomyidae; genus Hermetia; species Hermetia illucens. The sequence goes on from NC_051852.1 coordinate 12,563,838, forward strand.
AAGACTCCAACAGAATTTAACCTCTGGTGTTCGTCGATCGGCTTCCCCACCCCAGGGCCCACGCGTTGAAATCGCCCGCGATGATTTTAGGGCTGCGGTCTCTAGCGTAAAACACCAGACTGTCTAACATCTCCTCATATTGTGCTAAGGTTGCACTGGGAGGAGCGTAGCAGCTGTAAATATGGACACCGTTGACCTTCGCCCTTATAAAACCGGCTGCTGAGAGGGGGGAGGCCAAAGTAAGCACACCCACGAATTCATACCATCTGTAGCTGCCACCTTACTATCAATACATTTCTCATCACTGCCTTAAAAGCTTTTGTAATTTACCTGGAAAAGATTGGAGCGGACCTCACCAGACATATAACGAATTCAAACTCCCATTCAACCAACTGTAATTGTTGCTTCACACACACCCCATTTTTGTACAAAACTCAATGGCATTAAGCTCAAACGATCACGGGTAAATAGCGTACCACCAAGAAACAAACAAGGAATCAATTTGAGTTTTAATGAAGGTGTGGTCTCCAAAAAACCTAGCAACTTGTCTTTGATATCTACGTCATAATGGTGGAAGCCTTAGAGGGTTCTAAGATGGAAGAATTAAAAAAAAGGTTCTACGCGCTACAACTAACAGTTCTTCCACTGCGAAAATTCACCAATGGAAATAGTCTCCATTCACAAACCAGCAATGTTGGCTAAAAAGGGGTAGACTTCGTAACCTAAAATGTACATAGTGTGAATCATCAGTTGATTCTAAAAACGCTAGTCTGGATAGGAAAAGAGCGTTTCATATGAATCTTAAAGGGATTTCAAGTAAAGATACATATTAAGATATGGAAATTGGGAACTACTATCCAGGAAGACGTTTAATATATGCATAGGATCTTGCTTACCATCTCATTTAATTGCGCCATCCTCGATTCGGCCAATTCCTGGTTAGTCTGTTTTTTCTTCAAAGCAGCCTCCCTTTGTTTCCTACGAAATTCTCGTTCCTTCTCCTCCTGTTCCCGACGAATGGTCATCTCATCCAATTCCTGCTTGCTCTCTAGGATCTTTTGTTGCAAATTGATCAGTCGTTCCTGCTTCCGTTCCAATGCTTCTTTGGCTAGCTTCCTCTCAATAGCTAGTTTCTTTTCGCGTTCCTCTTTGGCTTTCATATACTCTTGAACTTTCATTTCAGCCTCTCGTTCCTGATCGAATTCCATCTTTTTGAAGAGTGCACTTAGTTCCGAGACTTTCTGCAGGTCAGCCCGTAACTTGGCAGTCTTTGCACGTTTCGCCTTCACTTGAGCTTCCTCATCACGTTCGATGGCTGCTTTTGCCTGTGCCAGCATTTTAGCTTCTGCTTCGATTTCTTCGCCTTCAATTAGCTTTAGCCGCTCACGTTCTTCCAATTGTCGCTAAAATAAATTATCGGTCAATATTAATAACGGAGCTATTGTTGATTAAAATAATTCGGGCAAATATTTCAGTTACTTTGATTTCTTGTGCGTGCTTCATATTCTGCTCCTTAGTCATTGCGATTTTTTCGTCATCCCCTTTAAATGACTTCGAACGCTCTTGTTCCATCAGCCTTTCCATCCGCAACTCCTCCTCTTTCAATTCGCGAGCCATCTCCTAAAAGATGCATAGTTAATGCACTTTCACTATTAAGGAATCGGATTTTGTACTAATTTCTCTTGGATTTGAGCATGCCGGATAACATGGCATTTGGCCGCTAAGATGATTCGATTTGCTTCCTTAACCTCTTCCTCCTGCTCATGTTTCAGCAGAAAGGCTCTGTCGAGTACTTTGGCCTTTTCCTCTTGAGCGAAGTTTTCAACTTTGTGGTCTGCTTTCGAATGCTTTTGCTTCTTGTCGTCAATTTCTCGCATTTGTCTTTTCCTCTCCTCGCATTCCTGCTCAATCCTTTTTTTCTCGGCTTCGATTCTTTCCATTTCTTGCATGGTTTCTTCGAGTGTTATAACTTTGGACGCTTTTTTTAAACGTTCCATTTCGTGCTTCGGCACCACAGTTGGATAGATGCGGGGGTGATCAGAACGTTTTGCCATAACACGAACTTCGCCTGATGGTCCGATTACCTTTTTATCCTCATCCTTCCCAGGATGTTCTGGTCGTAGTTGTTTGACCCGATCTAGACTTTGGCATTCTTTTGCTAATCTGAAAATTAAGAAAGATATTCGGATAACACCATGGAGACGGTAATATGCACATGTTAGTCTTGTTCATCAAGATCCAAAAAAAGCTACTAGCCCACATCTTAAATCCCTCAACATTCTAGGGAAATATTGTCAAAGAAAAGTAAGTGGGAAATCTGAAAGACCGACCACCGAAAAGATACTTCACTTTGCATCAAATCTACTACTTTTTCAGATTCCAAGGAATCTCTGTAACATCCCTTTAGATACTCAATCTATAACCCCATAGTTTTAGACTTGAAAAGATATAATTAAAGGACTCAGTCGAGTATCAATTAACTCCCACATTTTCAACCTCCCCCTTACCTTCTATACTGAAAATATGGCTTATCTTCCTTTCTCTGAGCAGACATTACTATCGACTTCCGACTTTTTGCAGATCTCACCGAGGACGGCATCCTTATTTCTCTGTATTTTGTTTAATTGCACAAGAAAAGACCGGCACACCACGAATAATGATAGTAGTCACATGAAAACTCCAGAAAAGGACACTACTCCTCTGGTTTTCCAATCAGTATCGATAAAACAAATTCGCGTTGCTACTGAGAAACGAATGCAAGGATTTGTTGGGTTGTTTGTTTGGTGTTTGTTTTGTCGATTTTTTCGGCAGGCTTTAGACTTAAAACTGATTGCCAAATAGATTCCTTGATTATTAAGGATAAATTAGATGTCAAATATGGAGAAGTGCGAGGTGGCTTTGATTTTTTATTGAAAAATAATTTATTAGTTTATGGTTTCCTTCCTTTTATTTGTTTAATTATTTGGCTCCCTCGACGATTACCTACCTTGTCGTGGTGAGGGACCCCAGTAAGGAAGATCCTCCAGGGAACGGGAGTTGACACTTGAAGCCAAGCGGTAATCAAAACCCCAAGCTATGGTGTGACTACCGTGCCGAGGGCTGAATGGTCACAGGGGTTAAGATGTGGCTATAAACGGTGAACTCTGGGTACTAAGCGACCCCTAGTTTCAACTAGCCTTGTTTTGGCAAAAAGGGGCTCTGCCAAGATCGACCTTTCCCCGATGAAACTGAGGCCATGGCAGCCAACTATGAAAAAACAAAAAAAAACAAAAGCATAGACCTGTTAAGCAAACATAATTAAACCTCGATCGTGACGATCCAACCCCGAGTGAAGTGGCAAGCTCATCGATAGTCTAGACTCAGATTCTCCACTTACTCAGGTGGGAACCAATCCAATTGACACCCACTCCTTAACGGACGAGCCGAAGCAGACCTTTTTTGTCAGCACTCCTGACCCCAAGCTCCAATCGGCGCCACCTGCAGAGGCTAAAGGCTTGCCCATGGGTAACCACCTGTCTACGGGCAGCAAACAGCCTTCGGGCAAACGTTTCCGGGCAAACCGCCTTCGGACAAACCGCCTTCGGGCAAACCGCCTCCGGGTAAACCGCCTTCGGGCAAACCACCTCCGGGCAACGCACAACCCAAGGGCTGTGCCAAGGTTGAGAGGAAAGGGTACCTGCGGCTAAGGGGAAACCGAAGCGGCAGCGGTCCCCGGAGCAGCCAGGGTGTTCTCGAAGGATCTGATTATATAACTGGCCCGACCCCTCGGAAAAATGACGACCATATTCCAGGCGGAGATATATGTCATTTCATTGGCAGCAGAAGAATGTCTGCGACAAAAGTGGAGAGGTCGCACCATTCGAATCTGTTCCGACAGTCGGCCGGCATTATCAGCACTAAATAGCAACAACATATCAAGCCAGTTGGTGTGGAGTTGTCATCAGGTGCTGTTGACTGAACGAAACATTCCTGATATGGGTGCCAGGGCACTCTAACATCGCTGGTAAAGAGGAGGCTGACAGACTGGTGGGGCCAGAACCAGCTCTTGGAATCCGACCATCTACTGTCAAGTCTACTCTTAAGCGTGAAATTACAAGGATTCACGCAGCCGAGTAGAGAAATTTGCACTCTTGCAAACAGGCGAAAATCCTTGTGCAAGAGCCTAGGGCCACTAGAGCGGCATTTTTGTTGTCCCTTAAGAAATGGGACTTGAAAACCCTAGTGGGGGTTTTAACGGGACACTTGAACTACCATAAGGAGAAGATTGGGGTTGTGGTTTCGCCTATATGCAGCCAATGTGAGCAGGAGGAGGAGACGGCCCTGCACTTTTTATGCAGCTGCCCGGCATCCTCAGATCTCAGACGAAGACACCTTGGCAAGGTTTTCTTCAATGAAGAATCTGCACACTCTCTGCCTCTGGAGAATGTTCTCAGATTCGCTATAGCCTGCGAACACCGTAGGCGGGAAGCCATTGAATAGACGATTTACGGGGATAGCACAATGGGCCTAACAAGGGCCTGAGGGCTCAGAGCTGCGGCTCCACCCAGTAAACTAAACTAAACTTAATTATTACTTAATTATTACTCCGATGAGCCCAATTGACGCTGTGGTGCGCCGTTTTGATGCCACAAATTCCTACGATCGTGACTGCTGTTATAAGAGCAGGGAGGTAGAGTCCAGCCGGCTCAGATCAGAGCCAGTCCGTTCCATTCACGAAGGAAAGCAGCTCTGCCACTCTCCAGCTAGAAACCTCCCTGAGGTCCCCAAAGAATAGTTTACCTAGTGTCCGCAGCTAGAGATGGGCAATCGAAGAGGAAGTGCCTGAGCCCCCCCTCCCCCCCCTTCTCTGGCCGTAGGGCTTCGCTGTCCAACATCCGGGCTCACGTGGTTTGACGGCACTGCGCGCTACAATGTATTTCATGTGAAGGTGTAGGGAGAGGAGTACATTGAGAGCATCTGCCGGGTAGGACTGCAGAGCCCCAGTAGCATCCGCACACGCGGTTGTTTGAATCCCATTAAGCTTCATTCTATTGTACTTTTTGGCCAAAGCCTGCCACCATACAATAGAGCCATTCGTTAAGATTGGAGCATCCCAGCGGTGAACATCCAGAGAGCCATCCTCGGGCGAAAACCCTATTTCATTGCAGAGGTTCTCTTGTAGGCATAGAAGGCTATACAAGCATTCTTAATCGTCAGCTCTATGTTCAATCTGAAATTTAGTTTTGGATCCAGGACTACAAGCAGATACTTTACATTGCAGGAAAGAACCAATCTTTGTTCATTCAGCCGTAGTAGGTGAAATTCAGGTACCCTTGTCTTGGTGGTGAATAACATCAGTTCCGTTTAGGTTGGGTTTATGTCGAGTCTGCATTTTGCGACCCACAGGCACACCACTTCCATGATGTCGCTCATAACGGACAGAAACATCCCTGACACTAATATCACCAAGTCCTCGGCATACGCCACCCCGTTGCTGCCCAATATTCATCAAATTTCTCCCATCACTATTAACCAGAACACCGGAGAGACGACGCCACCCGGAGGCGCACCTCTGGTCACAGCTCTGGTCAAGTGGTTGCTTCCCATATCCGACTGGATTATCCTGGTACTTAGCATGGATATAATCCAATGTTTAAGATATCCTTCCAATCCAATACTGGTCAAAGCTTCCTTGATGGCGTTGATAATAACGTTGTTGGATACTGCTTCTATATCCAAGAAGGCAGCTAGGGTATACAACTTATACCGTGCCAATTACCTCGTGGGGAGCAGTTCCTGTGGATTTTCCTTTGAGGTAGGCACGCTGGGAGCTAGAGAAAGGCGTCCTCTCCATAATCACCCTTAGGTGGATATCCAGGACGCGCTCTAGGGTCATCAACACAAAAGAGTGAGGCTAATTGGTCGAAAGTCCTTCGCGGACTGATGGTTGCGCTTGTTCGCTCTCGGTATGAAAACTATTCGTGCGCGTCTTCAGGACTGTGGTACGTATCCTAAAGAAATAGGTAAATCTCAACAAGTGATGACACAGCTCTTTCCTGCTGCATGCTTTCCTGTTGCATGTCTGACATTACGCCATCTGGGCCCGCAGATTTTGTGTTTATAGCCCAGCCGATCTTACCTTCGGTAATTACTGATTTGATAGTCTCGCGCACTCTAAATAAGGCTCTGACTCACAGAGCCAGTGGGAAAGTACGTCTGAACCAGCAATACCAAGGTTTCCCAAGAAGATTCCGTACAGGAGCCTTCCGACTTTTTAAGAAAGGATGGGCTCTTATGTTTCTTGGACAGAATCTTACTGAGCCTCTTGGCGGTCTCGATGGCCAACTTGTATTTCTTCAGGCAGTCCTTGAATGGCTGCCAATGCAGGTATTGAATTTTCATTGTTTTGGTCTTGATCGAGTACAAAAATTGAGTCCTTAATTAAATCGTAAACCGAAAGCTCGGCTCGTCAGGTATGCAAGGTTTTGTATATTTCTTCTGTAGAATCATTAGAGTGCAAACCTGTTCCATATGCACGAAGCTCGTACTATATGTATGTATATGCATTAAGCATTTCAGGTTACTCACTTTATTCTGATCAATATTCAATGTTTTCGGTTACAATAAATTTACACAAACAAGATAATTTTGAGCCACTATAACCAACGCCTTGCTCAGACATATGATAGGGAAGCAGGATTTCGGCGACCGTAACGATAATAGTCGGAGGTTTGAGGATTTCTGCAGCTTCCATCGCGTCATCTTTGGTTTCGACCACAGAGTCTGCCATAATGTGAGTTGGGTGTCAACTAACTGACACCACACGAAAAACCAGATCGACCACTTGCGATCAGCAGTCGATTTAGGAGTTGTCTCCTGGATGTGCGTAGCAAAAGAGGCGCTGACATCGGCCTCGAAATGGAACACCATCTGATGGTTGCTCGCGTTCGCTTTGGTGTTGCGTGCAGCTACGACCTCACCAAGTTCAACATCGGCCATTTGATCCTGCAGTCGCCCGACAGTGGGAGATCTATTTTGTTGCTCAGACGACAGATACGCTGAGTGATCCGCCTGACAATATCGATGAGCATTGGGCTGCCATCGAAAATGCTCTTTCCTCGCAGGGCGTCGGCATTGACCCGAAGGGCTTCAAAAGGTCTGACTGACTACAGAATCGTGGAACCGGAAATGGTTGCTGCGAGTGATGGCGGGCGTGACGCACTCGAACTCCGATACCGAGTGAAATCCCAAGAAGTTCAGCGTGGTGTATTATGCTGGTCAAGAAATTTGTTATTATGCTGGTCATTCTATGATTTCAGAAGTTTTTATTGCAGAAGAACTTGTATGTGGTCGCAAATATTTCGTTGGCCTTGTGAAAGACGCTATCGACCGACTCATCATCCACGATGACCTCCTCAGGGGTCTTCAATGATCCTTAACGGGCTGCTTACGATATGGGGAGTGGCGTCCTCGAAGTGCCCGAGCAAGTAGTTCTGACCTACTTGCTGGCGTAATACCTGCGTCCTAGGCAGTAGCCTCGAGAAATTTTCTCGTTGAAGAGCGAACGGCTAATGACCGATACAAGCCGGGATACACTGGGGTAATGTAAGCCTAGCTCTGCCCAAGTAGTAGTTGTAGCGTATATCAAGAGCTAGCCCCTTCGGGACCCTGGTCAAGTAATGAGCATTTACCCCGAGCGAGCGCTGATCCGTCCGTGAGTTCTGGGATTAATTAATCGTAGGTCAGACCTCAGGGAACTGGGATAGGGGCTTTGTCCCCGAGGGTATATCCATTCCTGACTATTGCGGCCAGCTCCCTTGCACACGATGCGCTGGTGGGAATGGAGAATGAGTTGGCTGCGTTTATACGCAGCACGAGAATGTGTTGCTAGCCTCAGCGCTCAGCGAAGGACGCAGCAAGGGCTGAAATGCCCTGAGGATATGGTGTTGCAGATACAGGATTGCCTGCTCGGTGGATCTGAGGTTTTCGAAGCCGAATTGATTAAGTGGAATGATAGAGGAGTAGTCTTTATTGAGGTGACACGTTCGAAGATTTCTCCAATATTGGAAAAAAAAGAGATAGGCCTCATATCTTTGAGATCGCCCGAGCACCTTGGGATAGGTATGAGGAGGGCTGATTTCCCAGATACCGGGATGTGGCCGTTGTCCAGGCAGTTGTTGAAGAGGATGGTGAGACGTTCACTGGTGGTACGCGCACACTTCCGCAGGACAACGTTAGAGATGGCGTCGGGGCCCGAAGATTTTTTATTGTCGGACCGGGAGAATGCAAGTTCAACTTCTTCTAGAGAGGTAAATAAGGAGGCGAACGGGCCTGTCTGGAGGAAAAGGGGCAAAAGTAAGACCCTTCCAAGCTTAACCTTTTATCGCTGACAGTAGTGGTGACCACCGAGTTCCAGATTGGGTCCGCTGGCGAAATAATGTACGCAAGCGGATTTTTTTCGTCAAGGGAGTGACATAGGAGGTTACCTATTTTAATCGGGATGTGGTTGACGTTAATAGAAGATCTTTTTCTTTCAGTCAATCGATTAATTATTGAGAAAACTTGTGGGCCAGGTTTGAGGGATTTGAGGAGTTTCTTGTAAGATGCATTCAGTTCGGACCGAACAGCTCCATTGATTTTGCTGGAGAGGTATTTGATGATCTTGAAGAGGAGGCGGTAGTTAGTGTTGCATCTATTCCGTAACCGGTGAAATAATCGCTTTCTGCGCTGTTTCTATCGTGGACTAAAGGGAGGGTTGAGGGGGAAAGGCGCCAGTGTTTGTAGTAACCAGGTTCTTTAACTGGAGCGTGTTTGTCAATAGTAGTTTCGAAGGCAGAGTTGAATAGCCAGATGTATGTATCTAGCTCAACATTAGAGTGGATGCGCGATTTGTCCAGGGGAGGGCCCAGCGCACGATAAGTCGCTTAGGAAATCGTCCTAGTTTGTCAGATTGAAGAATCTGCATTTATGCGTATGGTGGAGTGAAAGGAGAATTTGCTGTAGATGTAGAGAGAGGCTGAGGGCATGATGGTTGGAGTGGGCTGCCAAAGAGGAGCAGCTGAGCTGAGAGATTAGACGAGATTATAAAGCCGTCTAGGAAAAAAGACCCACGAGGAAAAGATGGAACTCCCACGTTAATGATGCCCGCTCCAAGAAATGGTCCTGACTGAAACCAATCGAAGAGCACCTTGCCGTTTTCGTTTGTTAACTGAGTCGGCCCAAGGTGTAATACGTGCCTCGCGTTGAGGTCACCGCCGAGGATGAAGGCATCGAAACTGGTCGCGATTTCTCAGAGTTTGGCCAGAATGGGAATGAGGTGACGACCTGTGCCGTCCGGGAAGTATAGAGAGCCGATTAAGATTCGGAGGACACTTCCACCCCTAACAGAAAGTCTGACTACTGCTAACAGGCAGTTTGATGCCAGTGCAGCTGATGAGATGCTATTTGCCCTAAGTCTCGCTTTGACTAGTATGGCTGTGCTTCTGCCCGCGTCGTTGCGAAAAGTACTGTAACCGGGAGCATGCAGTTTTACATTAGGGGCTTCCTCCATCTAAAAAACAGTCAATGCAAATAAGCAAGGAGTTTAAGGGGGTCATCCCGTGTGGAGGCCGTTTTTTTTGCTTTTTTTTGAAAAATTATTTTGGAGGACTGCATAAAGATAGAAACGTGATTTTTTCACCATATGTTTGTTGATATCTCTAGTACATGTGGTAAATTTTTCGGCTTGATATCGTAGCTAGTTTTTGGAATACGTGTCAATTTATGCACCCATCTCCAAAAAAAAGTGTTTTTCTGCTGCCACGCTGGAGGGCGCTGTGTTCATCTGATAGAAAAAAACTAAACGGCATTTTAATGTGGCCAATATTTCACGGTCCGCAAACTAGGATAATTGAAAAATATTAAAAGGTAAACTTTTGGTGGGCTTTCAAACTTAATTTTTTGGATTTTGGTGTTTTTTTACGCCTTTTATTATGAATAAAAAAAAACGACCCGTCCGATTGCAATTATCCTAGTTTGCGGACCGTAGAAATATGTATTAAAGAAGTCATGAAAATTTCAAAGAATTTGGTTGGATAGATTTTGAGCTATGGTGGCAGCCAATTTTCAAGATGGCGTTTCGAGAAAAACACATTTGAAAATTTAAATGTGATTATCAACAGTAAAATTTTAATTCACCATTAATCTGCTATACCTGGTCCATAGAGAGTACCCTCCGTTTCTGCAAAAAAGTCTTGTAAGCCCGATTGCTGCTCTCTGGTTTCAATTCTGGTTCTTTTAGCGAGGTCAGTCGATCGTCGTTCGGACCGCCAAATTCGCGCTTCATTACGGCGGTCAACATAAACCTGACATATGTGACCAACTTGACATCCCATTGTCACTAGGATTTTGAGAATGCCATTGAATCCTTCATTGAAAATAATTACAACCAGAAAAGTGACTATTTCTACATCCTTGGCCCCAGAATGAGGGTGTTTAGGAACGAAAGTGCAGATCAATGCATTTAACGACTCATTGTTATTCTGGGTCTCTGCTCCTTAACATCTGTTCAAGAGATCATCTCGTGACAAATCTTCGTAGATTGGTTTGATGACTGTTTGAACTTCTTCAGTCAAAGGTGCCTTCTCGTGGTGGAAATTATCTTCCTCCTCCTTTAGCATCCGCTTTACGCCATTTGCACCGACTGTCCTGGCCTGCTGGACAATTTGGATGCTAAGGATTTTCATCTGTAGAACATTTATGGAAGAAAGTTGCCCAAATTTCTTGCTTTATTCCTTCTATCGAATTTGCGTGTCGACGAATAGCCAGCCCAAAAAATGTAGTGAGGTCCTTATCAGTAAGTTTTCCAGTCCCTTTTCCACCAATGCCTTTGTGATTCTTCTTTGCATTTCTAAGCCCCGTTTCCATTCTTTTCTCGACATGTCCTACGCATTCTTTTTTTACTACTACGTATATTTTATTATTTGCAGAAATTTGCAGAAATACCGGAGAAAACTCCAGCCAAATTCTATATATAATATACAAAACTTGTCGCAATTGGAACATCGATGTTCATGCTTGCTAAAAGTATCTTTGCTGATGTTGATGCGAAGTCCTTTTTCTTCTCTGATAAGTATCGATTCCCATGAAATACTCGTTTTCTAGTGCGAGCATGACGTTGAACTTTAAAGCGATCTCCCTTCGTACGATCCATTTAAAAAAATCACTGAACACACAAACAGCAACCGAGTATAGCTTGAAAGCCTTTCAGTGCTCACTCTAGTCTGGATTATCCTTTTTATTCCAAACAGCAAATAAATTTAGACAATTGATTGGTTTTCCATCTTTTTATATTTATACCTGTGTTCGAATTTATAAGGCTCAGGTAAAAAACTAACAGGTAAAACAAGATTCGATACTCTCTCTCATGGAGTACTCTAGCCGCGGCTGCAAACTCCTTACCTGTTTAACACTGTAATTTCTGAACGACTCGGAATATCGGAAAATCCCTTTGCTCACATATTCTCCACTACATATAGATACAATTCATGCAAAAAAAAATCGATTTCTCCAACCCGACACACAGGGGATGACCCCCTTAAAGAAATTCCATTTAAAAAGTCCCATCCATCGGTTCGTGTATGGATAACAGCATTAATATTTTGATTATCTTTGCGACTGTCAAATTGTCAATGAATATCAGGCAACACAGAAGTGATCGGCCATTTTTGATAAGGCTTTGTTGAGTGGAAGTTGTTGTCTCGAGTTCGCTGATAATTTCGGATATTGTAGTGAATCATTCATCCTTGCAATTACATGATAGGATATTCTCATCGCTCTTGAAGGTAATTGTACACTAAATAATAAGTAAAACTAAAGCAAAATGGTGGAAACGGCTCGGGCTTTGCTCGACGAATTGATGGGTCGCAATCGCAACCTGGACCCATCGGTGAAGGTGAAAAAAGTGAATTGGGACGATCCGGAGGTGAGTGCAATCTTACAAGCAAATATTCAATGGCTGCTTTACCGTAAATCGATTTTCTTTGTTGCAGTTTTGTCAATATTACCTTGTGAAGTTCTGTCCGCATGATCTCTTCGTGAACACGAGGGCCGACTTGGGTCAGTGCCCCAAGCTCCATGATGACGAAGCGAAGCGTCTTTATGAGAATGCAAGACCCGGCGCCCGGAAGCGTCAGTACGAGGATGATTTCTTGCGGTTTTGCAACAATATGATCAACGAAGTCGATCGGAAAATACAGAAAGGCAAACAGCGACTGCTGCTCATGAACAAAGGAGAAGGTGGGCCCGTCTACGTTTCTAAATTTCAGGAACAGTTGAACAATCTTAACGCTAGGATAAAGAAGTTGCTAAACGAAGCAGAGGAAGCTGGCCACAGGGGCGACGTGGATCAAGCACAGGTGAGCATTGCCATCCTTCCAGTGAGTTTTTGTGGTTTGGTTTCTCGGAAGTTGACGCTGATATGAAAACAGCTAACGATGAAGCCCAGCTCAATCCTCATTCGTTTCTCCTGAAATTTCTAGTTTATTCTTAGGGAATATGTGATGTGATGTTACTTAGCAACCGCAAAATATCTCTGTCAAAGCGTGCTCATAAGAAACGCTCCGGGTTCATGCGAAGCCTATCAACTTTCTTGCTTCTGAACTTCTGTAGGAAATATATTGCTTTTATCTGTAAAAGTCATACCGGGAAGTGTAGTGATTTGGTGGTTTCGAGAAAACATTTTGTTCCTTCTGAGTAAACAGTTGATTGTAAAGTTTTTTACCGAGACATCCAATGGTTGCTTCGATTAGTTTCAAACGTTTTGCAATTGAAAATTTCATGTTATCAATGCTTATTCCAGGGTTTAATGACACTATGCGAGCAATTAAAAGAAGAAAAGGAAGCTTTACTCAGCCAACACGATAGCGGCCAGTCCCAAGCAGTCCAATCGTCCGCCAACTCGACGACAAGTTCGATAGCCTCGGACGGACCTCCACCAGCCCCAACAGGAACGGCGAGTTGGGCTGCAGATCTAAATACAACACAAGAAAAACAAATGGAAGTGTGTGAGGTGTGTGGGGCGTTTCTTATAGTTGGAGATGCCCAACAACGGATCGAGGATCACTTAACAGGCAAGCAGCATTTAGGATACTCAAAGCTTCGTAAGGCTGTGGAAGAAATGCACGAACAACGGAAGAAGGAGCGTGAATCAGAGGAGCGACGCAGGGAGGAGGAGAGGAAAGCGAAATATGAGAATGGAATGGATCGCCGACGAGATAGAGAGCGAGATCGTGACAGGGATCGCAGACGGTATGTACTTTTGTTGGAATAAGATTACCCAATTTTAGCGTTACTTTATTTAAACCTCTTTCTTGCTTAATACATTATCTCTGACCTCTCCTCTCCCGCTCGACTTGTCTTGAACTCCAACTGACACCGGAAAAGATTTTTCACTCCAAAAATTGTTTTTCGATGTTATAGCTGACGCGATTCGCGCTTATATACAAGCGACACATAAGCTGTTTGCTCAGCCACAACCCTTTAACCCCAGCTGAATCCAAAATGCGTTTCAGTGAGGAACCAGGCGGAGGGTTCCTTCAACCCAACTACCGCAAGTCAAAACAGACACATCACGGACTTCTCGCCCTGGTCATGTTGTCTTACTGGACGAAGAGCTTTAGTCGAGTCAAAGACACCCGTCTGACCGTGCCCTCGACGTTGAGACTATAATGGTGCCGGTCCTGGTGGATTGGTTCGAAGGTGTCTGCAGCGGCTTCCGAGGAGCGTCCGTCCTAATTAGTACATGCAGGATTGGAGATCCCTGGACACGTTAGCCACGGTTTTTGCGTGGTTGGTGGCGACTTTAACTTTGGAATTGCGTCCTTGAGCAGACCGTTGAGTCTCGATCTGATGTCGAGAAAAGTGCCGCTGAGGAATCTTGGGTTCTCCCCGTATACCAACTCCGTGGGACTTGCAGCAGATTCTTCTCGATTGGCTTTCCGGAGGCTAAGTAGAACGAGTGGCAGAACCTGCGAACAAGAAGCGTCGTTTTGGGTTATTATAGCGGCCTTGAGCCTCATGTGCCAGCTTTCGAGGAACCCATTGGACTGCGGGTGGTACCCGGTTGTCCGTTTGACGTTCAAACCAAGGAGTTTGCCCAATTCTGAGAAAAGGGAGGGCTCCCTGATCAGTGATTATAATTGCTGGCACACCAAAGCGTGGAATCCATTCTCGACTCAGGGTCTTTGCCCAATATTGTGCAGTAATGTCTTTGGCACCTGAAACCGTGCTAGTCTCGCAAAGACCAATGATATCCATTTGAATTGTGTGGAAACGCTTGGTGGACCGAGAGAACACTCCACCTCTTTACATGCTTTGTAGTTTTGCACTTCTGGCATTCGATGCACTGGTTGGCCCAAGAATTAATGTTCTTGTTCATGAACGATCAGAAATACTTGGCAGTGACTAACCGATTCATTGTGCGAATGTCTGGATGCGCCACATTATGATCGGCATGAAATACTTCCTTTCGGAAATCGGCCGGAATGGAACTGGATGTTGAGCCGAAGATAGGAAACTCCCTAAATATGTATTTGGAGTTGGTCGTGAAGCTCAACGTCTGAAGAACTGGGTCGTCCGTCTGCGATTGCCGGAAAATCGACGGTGGCAGGGATCTTGACTTCTGCAATACGTGACAAAGGGTCAGCAGCCACGTCATCTTTTCCAGACACGTGTTGAATATCGGAAGTGAACTGGCTGATAAAGCTCCAGTGCCAAAGTTGGCGAGGGAACGCATTGTCGGGGTTTTGTTTCAAAGCAAAAATGAATGAAATTTTGTTTAAGAATCGATGGATTCCTAAGTCCGCCATCCACTTAATGGCGGCAGGACCAGTTGGAAAGCAACATGCTCTCACGGTTGTTGTCCACGAAACCCTCATCCTTGGGCAAGCACCTAAGTTGCAAAATTTATGACTTGCGGTTTCGTTCAGAGCAGAGGCAACTCATCAGACGCTGCCTCACCTCTGCCCTGGGAGCAGCGTAACCGAAGTGGTTACAAGATGGTATTTGCTTCGCAAGTCATAAATTTTCTAAATGGAGCAAATAACATCTTGTAACCACTTCGGTCACGCTGTTCCCAGGGCAGAGGTGAGAGCGTCTGATGAGTTGCCTCTGCCCTGGACGAAATCGTAAGTCATAAAAGGGAGTGGTTTATGGTCCGTGAATAATGTGAACGGCCTGATTTCAAGGGAATACTGGAAGTATTTAATTGCAAAGTAAGCAGCTACTAACTCACGGTCTTAGGTACTGTAGTTCCGTTGAGCGCAATTGAGTTGTTTGGAGAAGAAGCTCAACGACTGCCAGATTTGATTCACTGTTTGCTAAAGAGCAGCACCTACGGCAATGTCTGAGGTATCGGACAATACGGCTAGGGGTACATCTTGCTGAGGGAATGCCAGAAATTTAGCATTCAGCAGCTGTTGCTTGGTGGTCTCAAACGCCTGGTCAGCCTCTGTGAACCACACAATCAGACGGGACTCTTGGCTTTCGGCCCAGACAAGGCGTTATGGATCGATTAATGGTGTGCGGTATTGGAAAAAAAACACGATAGAAGTTTAACATGCCTAAGAACCTTCTGAAATGCTTAATGGTTTTTGGAAGCGGAAAGTTCGAGATCACTTGCACCATGGCTGCGTCCGATTGGATGCCTATAAAGCTAATCAAGTGGCCGAGGACTCTCATCTGCATTTGTAGAAATTTGCACTTTTCAACACTGAGTGCTAGATTGGCCTCAAGAAGACGTTGACAAAGGCCCTCTAGGTGTTCTAAATGCTCGGCCTAAGAAGAAGACGCGAGCAGAACATCATCCAAATATACAAAACAAGCACAGAATGGATGAATCTTTGAAACGGTTACGTCGCGTTGCATAGTCCAAAAGTCATAGTCCTAGTGAACTCGAAGAGTCCGAAAGGTGTGCATATTGCCGTTTTTGAAAAGTCTTCGGGTGCTACAGGTAGGGATCTGATAGTATGCCTTGACTAAGTCCAAGTTCGAAAAAATACGACAATTTGCGATAGAGTGGGCAAAATCGTGGGTGACGGGATGCGATATCGGCCTGGATTCGTCTGAGCATTAAGACGTCTGTAGTCGCCAAAAGGTCTCTATTCGCCATTGGATTTAGGGACTATGCGAAGTGGCGAAGACCAACCACTGTCTGCAAATGCCTTGTTCAAGAAATTCTTCGAACTCTTTCCGCGCAACTACGAACTTTTGCGTTGGTAATGAATACACCTTAGAGAGCTAGTAGTGTTGACTGCTGAACATCATGCTTAGCGGTTTCAGAGGGACTACGCTCAATAGTGATGTTGCGATATTTTTGAAGACCGGCACCGGCAACATCTTCACAAACGATGGAAAGAATGCTGGATGAGCATGATGAGATTTTTTCTAATGAACTAAGGGAAGTGGTGGGGTCAATGAGGGACTCATTATGAGTATGAGTATCAACTAGCAAACCATGGTGGCAAAGGAAATTCGCGCCTAAGATGGGAATGTTGATGTCTGCCATAATGAAGCGACAAGTAGACACCCGTCGAAATCCTAAACTCAAGTCTACCTACGACCAGGTAGTTGCGCCGGCTCAAAGGGTCGTAGATTGTGAGACGACGTGGTGTTGCATTTCTGGTAGCAGTCGCCAGAATTCCCGGCAAGTCCGATTTGTTTGGTGATAAATTGCAGGAATTGCGAACCTACGATCGTATCAGCATGCTCTAAAGGTGCCGACGACCAACTAACCAATTGCCCATTTCCGGAGGCGATTTAGACTTTGATCTAGTCCTACTTCCAGAACGTAAAGCACCGATACGACGGCCTCTGCTAACTCATCAACCATGGGTCGCACGTGGACCTCATGAATTTTGTCCGTGTTGACGGCTGACGTATCCAGGCACCCCGAATTTGTACACGTCAGGATGGCCTGTGTGTTCTCCGGAAGTCTCTGCAGCCACAAAGACTACAGCAGCTCGGTGCCGACTTTGTCACCGCCCAACTGCTTCATTTCATGCAGCATTTGGTTTGACGCACGGTCACCCAGCATTAGATCTGTTAAGCTTAGCCGTCTCACTTATTGACAGGCATTTTATGAGCTGCTCCTTTAGTCTTTTGTAAAAGCGGTTCTCGAGGTCGTCGGGGACACGCTCAACTGTCTCTCGGTTCAGCAC
The DNA here is from genome assembly GCF_905115235.1 of Hermetia illucens. Taxonomy (NCBI): domain Eukaryota; kingdom Metazoa; phylum Arthropoda; class Insecta; order Diptera; family Stratiomyidae; genus Hermetia; species Hermetia illucens. The sequence goes on from NC_051852.1 coordinate 12,581,012, forward strand.
AACCAACGAGTAATTAAAATGAACGACGCCGCCCAAAGTGATTTGGACCTCGAGTTGGAGGAACCATGCTGCCGGGCTCCTACGCCAAAAAGGCGGCACCTGTGCAGCCGCGGTAGTTACTAAGGATATCGTTAGCGGAAACGGACAACCCAAAACAGAAAATGCACAAGTTAAATGAGCGGAGTTCGAGAACCAAAGAAGCAAAAACGGTCCTTTGGCGTTCTCTTTTTTATGATAAGAGAAAGTCGCAGTGCCGACGCTTGCTTTAATCTATTCAATAATATGAAAAATGTAGGATGTTGTTGTTGGGCGTGAGGCTGTGCTGCACTTTCAAATGTGAAAGAGGTTGTTGTTGGCGGCATCGAATTTCCTGTCGCTGATCTGAATAGTCCTTATAGCGCCGTCGGTGCCGGTTCAAGTTACTCCAGTTCAGTGTGTTGTGCAAGTTGCGGTATAGTATCCAAGGAAGTGGAACTCATTACCGTTGCGACATTATTAAAGATTTTCAAATAATCCTAATCTTTAAACGAATTCGGTTCTCGTCAACAGACTGGTACCGTACCAGTGGTGGTGTCAATATAAATGCTATCCTCAATGGTTCCTCAACTTCACAACTAAGTGGTGCTATTGTAGGAAGCATAGGGCCAGCAACACATTGATAGGGGTGTTTTTGAAGACGCTCATACCTTGATAGGGGTGTTTTTGAAGACGCTCATACCTTGATAGGGGTGTTTTTGTAAAAGCTGAAGGATGTACTTTAGACGAAGCCACTTATTTGCTTCCAACTTCGATGTGATCAACTGATCGAAGACCCTAACTTTTCACCATAAATAGAAATGACGAAGTATAATCCGTACTCGATGTCTTAGCTCCAATTAGCGATATTTTTTTCAATAAAAAATCTAAGCGGTTGGACACTTATTTATTTAGCGAAAAATTTCCAATTCATCACGATAATCCCGTCAAGACTTCTGTATGAGAACCGTCGATTTCTGCGTTATAGAAGTCTCCACTTTGATGTTCTTCGGGGTCACTAATTGTGGAATAAATAAGATTCCTTTCTTAATAAATTGTCTTTATTTAACTGAATAAAATTGAAAGGGGTAACCTCTCTCCTCCTGCTTGACGTCTCGAGCTCCAATTGACAACGAATTTTCGTTGTCAAAAATTGTTTTTCGATGTCATGGCTAATGCGATTCGCACTTACGTGCATGCGGCAAGCAAGTTCTTCGCTCCGCCACACTGTTGCTTTTATTAAGACTAAAAAATGCAATAAAATAATTTTTCTTCTATTTTCAGGCCTGAGATAGATGACCGCAGAAGGCGAGAATTTTCAAGAGAGTTCGAACGCCGAGATCGAGACAGAGATCGTCACCGCGATGTAGATCGTCGCGATCGGGATAGGGACCGTATGAGAAGTAAGTGAATAGTTTGTTATCCAAACATTTGAAATTTCAACAAATCCCTCCTCTTTCAACAGGAGACCGAGATACCCGCCGAAGGAGTCGATCACGTAGTCACAGCCATCGATAGATTCCCGTAGCGATAGTTCGTCCTAGCGTATCACCACACATTACACATAATTGAGGTACCCCAATAGACCAAAATAGAAAATTAATGCAAATCACAAAAGGTGAGTAATTGTTCTTTCAACAGCACTACTAGCCAATTCAGCGTTGCATTTACTCGTAAAAAATTGAAATGATTATACGTGAAGAGACATTGGTGGGAGAGGGACTGGGACTTGGTTAGTTAGAATTGCAAATGACTGTAGAGACTTTGTTCGGTATTTCACCCTACCAGGTTAGTGTCAATTGTGTAATCCAATAAAAAAAAAAATCAGCAAAAAAATGGAAATTTCTAGCGGATAATTTTGATTGGCCATTTGTAGATTGATTTGATATTTGTATCGGTTCTTTTTGTAAAATTGAGATAATTTTAGCTAAGACTGAGATGATTTGAATCAAATTTTCCAGGAGTATTATGATAAATGTATATTATATTTCCCATGGGGAAATAGAGCCAAAATCAAATGAGATCCATAATTACCACTTACAAAATGCGTGAACTATCAAGCTCCGTAAATCAATTCCACGTTGAACTGTTATCAACTCAAGGCTTTATTTGGATGTAGATTACAAAGAAAGTAACAGAAAGTTATCAAATCTTAAATATAAAAACAGTTCGTATCCCTCGCCAACTTACGGGAATCAAGAGTTAGGGGTCATTTATTTAATATTTTCAGGGAGGCAAGAAATTTCTCCTCTTCAAGCTATGGTATTGACCTTTGTATGAGAGGTTCCTGTAAATGCATAAACATTACGAGCTACGTACAAATGGCACAAATGCTCAGTTAAATATGCTTACGTAAGAAATACACAAAACCTTTCAAGCGCTTAGCTTCCGGTTTCCCGATTTGTTTACCATTGTATGCGAGGTCTGTCTAAAAAATATTCGACCTACTTTCCTATCTTCTTCTTCAGCCTTTGACCCATTCAGAAGACAGCGGCGGCTTGTCTTGATCGGTTGCGTCATTTTGTTTGATCTGTTAAAACCCTGATTCGGATGCACCTGCGAGGCTTTCAAATCACCATCCAGTGTACCAATTCGGTTAGCCTTTTGGTCGTTTTCCACTGACTTCAATGTTCAGGCCAACCTTTGCAAGTGAATTCTTGTTACCGTGAATTACGTGACTATACCAATGAAGACGCCTCTTTCGGATTTTTTCGACGATCGGTGAAATCCCATATCGGTCGCGGATGTTATCATTACGTGTTACTTCACTGGTTCAACGCAACGTCTTTGTTATCGCGAGGCGACATTCGTTGCCTTATATAATCGGCCAACACTCAGAACTATAGAGGGCGACGTGACGGATGGTATTGCGGTAAATTTTGGTTTTCAGATGTTCCTTGTTACGTCGGTCACAAAACCGCCTGTTGTCTAATGCTACTTCATCCAGATTGCACTAATTCCGTAGTTCATTGTTGGCTGATAGCACTGATCCGAGTTATTTAAATCGCACTTTTCTGGGCAGGCCACTGCCACAGACAGTGATTGTGCTTGTTTCATTGGAATCGGTCGTCAAAGACAGTTTAATTTAGATTCAATTTGAGACCAAGCTCTAGATCAGTTATGAGACGCTATGAGCACATCATCTGCAAAAAATTGTGTATAGGACGCTGGACTTTAGATGGACAAGAACAAAGAGAAGTGGTAAGAGGGCACTTCGAACACTGAAAGAGACGCGAAGCGATTTAAATACGCCCGTCAATTTCGAATTTTACTTTTCGGATCGCGGTAGAGCAATTTAATCCAGCACACGAGTTCTTCTGGTACTAAGTGTTGGCGCAGAGTATACCAGATGAGTTGGGCTATATCGGGATTCTATTGATGCTGCACAAGGTTCGCTGGCTGGCGCATTATCATAATGGAAAAGTCAGTCACCGATTGACAAAAATTGTGGTCGTTTTTTTTCTTGTCGAATCGCGCAATCGTTTTACAATGTCAATGTGATATTTCTTGTTAGTTGTCTACCCTTTCGGTGCATATTTGTAGTACACAATACGCGTTTTACCTTATTAAAATGGATTCAATGTCTGTTTTTTTTTGCGTTGGAAGGTGCAAAAGTTCAAAACCTATTGCTGGTTAATGCCATACGGTTATGTGAGATTTTTACTCACTAAAACCACCTCCTTCGCCTATCGCGCGGGATTGCCATTTCGGTATTACGTCGCAAGGCAGAATCAGTTGTGAACTGCGGCTCGTGTTGTTTTTTACTACTTTCCTCCGAAGATCCTCCTTCCTCAACAGAACGCATTGGCAGTAGAGCTTGTCTTTCGAAATCCGAATTACCTGTCTGAGGGGCCACTCTCCTTTTCTCGGTCTGGCTGCCTGTTACATCGGATTTACTTGGAAACGGCCGAAGCAATTGTCCCGAAATTTGGTTAGAGGGTGTGGTCTGTGAACCCCTTTACATATGGCAAGTAGCGCCTTTTTTGAGTTTGGAAGGATGCATACATGCGAAACGGGAGGGTAACATTTTTTTTTCATAGAATATAGTCATGGTGGAGTATCAAATGGAAGAGTTCGATTAGTACTTTCCGGAACTGATAATATAGGGGCTCAAAATGTCTGCCTCAAAAAGTGAAACAGGTCTCGTTTTCAGAACCGATGCAGTCGAAAAATCTAAAAAAAATCACAATACGAAATCTAGGTTTCAAAATACATCCCATTCCGATATCTGTTTAAATAAAGGTAATAATAGCATATTACCATATTTTACCCGAAAATCCCCCTTAATTTCATCCTAGAAGTGCAAGATTGGCAGTAGTATAAGGGATTATATAAGGCATAACTTTGGAAAATTTGTCCTGCTGGAAGCCCCATGGCTATCCAGCGAATAGAAATTCACTCAATGGGTCGAGTACATCCTCTAGCGTCTTTTCGTGCACACTCGCATTGGTTTTCACGCCGACCTCGCAGAAATGAATATCAGTTACTCCGTGAAATAAGACGCCCCACCATGCCATGACAGAAGTCAGATGGTGACGGCGTTGGACTCGCGCATTTTCTTTGGCTTCATAACAATTCTGAGCATATACTCGATAATTTTATCGGTTGAATCTTTCCTCGCGACTTCATAACAATTGTAACCTTTTATTCGATCATTTTGTCGGTTATATTTTTCCTCGATGATAACAATTTTTTCATCAGAAAATTTACCGGGAAATCGTTCCAGATGAGCAGGACACTGAGTTCGCCGTATTTCCTTCAGTTTTGGCGTTAACATATGGCTAACGCACCGCCGGTACTCACCGAGACCGAGATCTTCTCGTAAAATACGACTCATACTTCGAGTTGAAAAGTCCATTTCCGCCGACATTCGTGGCTCGGGGCATTATTAATTAAAAGCAGAGATTTTCTTGGAGGGCTTCATTTGCACAGAAAAGGAACATAAATCTGCTTTTCATGGCTTTGAAACCAGGAGCACGTCATTCGCAAAAAAGAACTGGGTCGTCTGCATTGATGATTTGATCCCAAGTGAATCCCTTGCATATCTGTGGTTTCTCTAATTTGAAGACAAATGATCAGCATTGTCTCGGTATTCCTACGACTTTCAGGAATTTTGCCGGTTGCTGTTCAGACGAGGATGTTCACTGTGAAAACTGTTTTTTTTTTTTTAATTTAACGAACGCAAGGAAAATTCTGTAAATACACATTTTACGACGTCCTCTAGGATTTCCGAACTTCGTGGGGCTGATCTGTTGACGCTCGAACAATATGACGCAAAGATATAAAAGGTTAAAAGAATCGATGGCATTCCTTGAAAAATTTGTTTCGTCGTATTTTCTTTGTTTTAACAATAAATTTATTGGTGATTGGGACTTCAGTGTCCCTTTCAGAGCACCTGATGTTAACACGTCGATGAAGAAATGTGTAGTCTCGTCGAAATCAAGGCCTCATTTGATGGGCGCATGTTCTCACAAGTGTGAAGCAATGTACTTTCGATACTCAAGCCAATCAGTCTATTTTGTAGTCAACTTGGTAGACTCCGGTAGGCATTGATTGGAATTCTGAGAATGTTGCTAGAAACAGCGGATGATCGAAACTTAGATCAATTTGACTATACGAAGGAGGAGGAGGACGCCTCGCCATTTTTCAACAATGGATTGACGGGAAATGCTTGTAATATAATTTTATGTTGGCTAGTATCATTGGCCTTCCAGTGCCAAATTTTAATAGAGCAAACTTTTTTCGGACAAATGTTTTAAACGTCTGCATTGATGCCGTAAATTGCTTCATGTTTCTGACAAATTGAAGCGCCATAAGCCATAAGTTAATCTATCAAAAATTGACTGATGGGAAACTGACGGACTAAAGTGTTTAGTATAAACTGTTTTGTTTCTGTTCGCCTTCGCATCTAATTTTCTGTCTGGCAGCATCAGACTTTGGCGGTGGAAGTTAATGTCGCAGTTGGTGTCAACTAGGATATGCATTATATAGCATCCTTTGGAACGTCTTTTCCTAACTGTCAGGGGATTTGTCATCTATTTCTATTTGTTGGTTAAAATGTGACACTTTATAAGCAAAATCAAAAATTAAAATTGTCTTGATGCGACCCGAACAAAAAGAATTGAGGAAGATATGTCTTCCTAGTTATAATACTCCTGGATTATTTTTTGTAACAGCATTTTTGAAAACAATATTCATCAAATCAATCATACATCTCATGTCCACCAAGACGTTGGCCAAGAAAAAAGGATATCCAATAGAATTTCTCAGAGGACATTTACAATCATCACTATAAGAAATTTTCAGCTAATTTAGCTAGCTGTATGTTGGAAGTTCTCTTAGAATCTAAGCGTGTATGTCTTGACGCGATGTTGTTGCACACAATCGAACAAATAAAACATTGGTTAATCTGTCCCAGAACGTATGTATGTCTTCGTGCAAGCAGGGCCGTCTACTGTCCGCCGCTTCAATGATGAAGTTGAGAGGTATACAAAAAAAAATATAATTGTAATAATTTTAATATTGTTTCCTTGAACGATCAACTATAGCATAGATAAAAGATCTTTTCCCCTCCAATAAAAAAAAAGTTGAAAATAGCGGAAATCGTTTTAAAGGTTTCACTGTGAGGTTCACCAGCGATACCACACACGTAGTGTCCTGATCTCTAAAACTCAATCATTTCATAACTAAATAGTGATGGTACGAACATCGAGAGGTACTTGTTTTCATATTTTATGTTAATTTTTAAATAATTTTATACATTATGTTTAATTTTCGTAAAAAAAAATTAAAAAAAAAAACAAAAGACAATGAAAAATAGCTAAAAGAAATGCCGAGAATATTTCCATAAACCTTTTGCTTACGTACGCGGTGGTAACGGACGTACTGCAGCCAAGAGTTTACAATGAAATATTTTCTTGTGTTTGAAAGTTTGATGTATTTCACTCACCAGAAATATGGTTTAATAATGACAACATTGCATACTGTACCTACCACATAAATTTAGTTTATCCCCAGCTGTAATTGCGTTAACCTGTGTGTAATTCATATACAGATTAAATTGACACACGTCTCTGAAAACATAACATTCGAGGTATTTATAATATATATAAATATACGAAAATAGATATAAAAGTCAATTTTTCGATATTCTATTTTGAATGTATTTTATGATTGATTTTATAGCGTGGAATGTACGAATTTATAGTCCGATTTGATGGTAAATATGTTGCATGCACGCTACAATGCTTTGTTCCTACAAATCGCGGAATGCTTTGATTGGAAAAACCGTCGAACGCGATCCTTAATGAATTCCTATTTGAAGTGCACCGAATCAGGTGGAGGCATCGTACCATATTTACCAACATTGGACTATAATTCAATGAATTCTTCCATGCCACCAAAGATTTGTCTTTTATTCTTTGAATAACGTCTCGCAATTATCGGTTCTATTCATCCTAAACACTTTTTACAGAAAGTTTTCATCGTTGGACGATATGCATGCTTCCCAGGAGGATTGGATGCTTCATCAACACCTACAATTGCAGAATGTAAATTGAAATCTAATCACAGGTAACGACCATTCTCCTAGATCCTGTAAAAAGTATTACCGTGCTACCATTATCCGGGCATATCGTTAAATTTTAATCGTTTTACATTAAAAAATCAATGACAATATGGTCACAGATAATGCGGTGAAAAGATATAAGCTGCGGTTTAATATTAGTTATCCAGAAGTAATATAACATTAATATAGAATTCCTTTAATCTAACGCTGACAAAATATTATTTTGTATTTGAGTTCCAAAGCTTTTCCAACTATAATTTGAAATATGAATCCCAATTAATATTTAGGTTAAAACAAGCATTTAATTCGTTTTGTTTTAAGAAATTTCGAAAAAAAGATTATTTTTACGAATTAAAAATAAAAATATTTATCGTAATATTGATTGTTTTAATTGGGTGGTCGGGTTTTCAATGGAATCAACGTTGGGCCATTGATCGTCATAACAACTGGAATGAGGGGCAAGAGAATGAATTCTTTCAGGAAGTTGAGAAAAGTATCAACGAAATTTTATTTCATACGGATCCAAGCTTTACTTTTAGAATTTTTCTATTAGGTGGAATATTGGGCCAGGCAAAATTGTTTGTCAGGGGAAAGTGCGATGGGCGAGTTGGTTGAGAGCAAGCCTCTCAATCTATTATCCAAGATTCAAATCTAGATGGCAGGATGGATGGTTGTGCTGGCCCCGCTTCTACAGTCTTGTCATTTAGGCAGCACCAAGTGCGTGTGTTGAGGGTGCTTTGAGGTTCTGGCAAACTAATCACGGTGGCGTCGACCGGCATAGCTCTTAATGATTTCAGGCGGACAGATGTCTGGCTATAAACAATATAATAAATAAGTCGGAATACCGGAAGCTCGCGCTTCGGGTATAAAGGTTTTGTGTTCATCTTATGTAAGAAATTTCAGCGCACATTTTTCTATCCGTATATAGCTACAAATCCAACACAATCCTTCATATTTTTCCAAACTACGAGACATACGTACATATTACAGCCATAGATATTACGCTCACCCTAAACAAACAAACTGCCTATTTCCGAACACTGTACACATATATGCAAGTATATAAATTTATCGTACCCGTATTTCCGATTTACTTCATATATCTATCTGAATTAGGCACTACCCCCAAAGTTCATTAGCACGCATATATTATATACCTACATACACACATGTCTGGTTGACAAGTAACTAAAAAACTAAAACGAAATAATTCTCTGCGACCCAATTCATAAGAACTCATTTCGTAGTGGTATTGACGAATTGATACGTGATGACGTCATGCAGGTTGTAGAGTGCACAAAATTCACAAAAAAATGTGAAGTTTCACCCCCTATAACTTTGTTAATAATAGTTGGATTTTTTTCGAACTTGACCAACTTGCGCCTTATGTTCTTCCTTATACACGCGCCAAATTTTGTAATTCTGGGATGAATATAAGGGGGGTGCCGGGTGAATTTCTAAAATGTGGAAATATACTATTATTAACTCTATTTGTGCAGATATCGGAACCGGATATATTTTGAGGCCTAGATTTCATAGGGATGCATCACTAATTTTTTTCAGATTTTTCGGTTGGATAAGTTCTGAGAACGAGACCTGTTACACTTTTTGGGGGTCATATTTTGAGCGCTCACTCCCCTATGTTTCACCCAACATCAAATATTGAACCAGTTTCGATAAGTACTATTTGAGACCTTTCATTTGATACCCCACATGGCTACATTGTGTAAAAAAAAAATTTACACCCGCCATTCACATGTATGGGGAGCCCCCCCTTAAACGTAACACAAGATGGCGCCACTTATTGCATGTAAAGGGAACATCAGATTACATACTCTCACCAATTTTCGTGACAATCGGTCTAGCCGTTTCCGAATAAATCGGGTGTGACAGACAGACAGACACCGTCTCGATTCTAATAAGGTTTTGTTTCACACAAAACCTTAAAAAGAGGAAGAAATGAAGGTTCCATCTTGCGATACGCAAGTTATTGGAGTACAAATTAATTCGCCCCGTTTTCTTTAGTGTTAACAATGCATTTATTTCGAAACAAGATAAACAAACGGATTAATCAAAATATTGTCCATCGTTGGCTACAACATTTTCCCACCTCTCATGCAGTTTTCGAATTCCATTGCGAAAAAAAGTCTCATCTTTGGAGGTGATCCTAGTTTAAAGTCAATTTTCGACTTCTTCAAAAGAAGTGAACGTGCTGCATCCGTTGGAACAGCCAATAATCGGAAGGAGCAATGTCTGGTGAATACGGCGAGTGCTGTAAAATATACCACTTGAGTGTTTGTAAAAAAATTGCAACATGAGGCGAGCATTTTCGTGCAAAAGAATGGCTTTGCCGTGCATTTCCACGTATGCTGGCCTTTTTTCTCGTAAAGCTCGACCCATCATTTTATTCGTACTGAAATTGCTTGCTGTGTCACTCCCAATGATTTTGCAAACTAATCATGCGTTTGACTCGCATCGTCTTCGAATTTTTTCGGTTTTCCAGAACGAGGCTCGTTATCACCGCTAAAGTCACCATCCTTGAATCGTCGAAACCATTCCCAACATAAGTTATCACGCCCAGGATTGTCACCATACACTTCCACAAGCATTCTAATCGCTTCAGCGGCAAAAGTAGAACTTCCTGCAAATGTGACCTAATTACCTCAAAATTCGGCATTTTTAACATAAAAAAACTGATGTTTTGCGCAAAACTTAAAGCAATATCCATTGTATATAATTGGCAGATATCTATTCTCCTTGACATAATCGCAATCAGTTGTCAATATGAAACCTTAATGATCACTAGAGACAAAACGGACCGAATTAATTTGTACACCGAATATTTTAGCAAAAGGTCATTGTGAGGACAAACAGGGTAAAGTGCTAAAGCTCTATTCTCGTTAATGCAATGAAATCAGCAAACCTTTCGGCATTACCAGTACTTTAATTTAAAAAAAAAAACTATACTAAGAAGCTCCAAAAGTACTTGCTTCTGAGGAGTTTGTGCTTAAGGCATTTAAGGATGGTGTGATTACTTCACATATATTAGAGCTGATGCTGTCTATCCTTTTAAGGGAAGGTTTTGTGTATGTCAAGAGGGGATTTTTCGTTCCGTGAAGAGCAGCTGTAGGGTTTTACTGGAATTGGTGGATAGAGAATAGGTTTACAGGCATGCGAAGAGTCTGTGATGGCAGCCACTTTCTTAATCGGAGTGAAATTATGCGGTGTTTCCAACGATTAATTAATTGAAATAATAAAACTTGTTGTTTCTTTTTCGTTGATGTGGATATTTATTCTTGCAAATACCGATATTTCGGGAACCACTTGTTTCCTTCATCAGTGCTAACAACTTCGCACTGAAGGGAACAAGTGGTTCCCGAAATATCGGTATTTGCAAGAATAAATATCCACACCAATGAAAAAGAAACAACAAGTTTTATTATTTCAATCACTTTCTTAATCTTGTTCTCTTGAGTCTTCTTGATGATCTACGCAATGGCAAAGAGTTCCGCTGCCAGTTGTAATGACATAATGGATGACGGGATCAAATCCGGGTGAGTCAATTTTAGGTTGTAGAACCGCTTCAAGACGAGAGGCGGATCGGAAGTTGGGGAGTTTAAAGTTGTGGAAATTGAGCTTTGCTCCTCTCTTCCCTAGGGGGACAAATCCTGAAGTTTTTTGGGAATGCACAACGGGGGCATTGCGGCTTCATCATGTTTGGCGTTCCGCAGCCATAACAGAAACGACGTAATTCTCCTACGTAATCTTGCCACTGGTGTCCCAGATCATCATAGTCCCAGCTACCACGAGACCGAACCGCTTCCCGAGTGTCATGGAGATCCTGTTGGAACCTTTGGCCAGAAATTTCCCCGTAATCCACTTCCGCCAAGCGACGCTTTGGACCCACTACTTTAACCATCTGTCGTACGGCCAAGCCGTCTTGTTGGTTCTCAATTCTTTCGACCCATCCATGTAACTTACAAATGGTTGTTATATGAATGGGAAAAATTGCCCACATAATTTTGGATCGCAAGCTGCCTCGCAGGGTCTCAACCAGTTCAGCCTCCTCGGGCGCGAAGGATTCTCGGTCGTTTTGGGTCCGGCTTCTGATCTGCTGCCAGAGATTAATATCTGACAGACGATCACGGAGAGTGTTCTGCAGATCCGGCCATCCAGCGTCTGGGTTGGTTTGCTGATACTCCCAGTACCAGTCCGCCGCTTCTCCCGCAAACAGTATGTACGCGTACGTATTCAAGGACTCGACTCTAAAAAGGAATTTGTCTATTGGCAATGATCCCTCTGGCCCGTCATACCTTAAACCCCAAGAGTTTAAGATATGGTACATTTTGTCAGGGGACATTACGCTACGAGAGTCAAAGCGGGTAACAGCGACGGAAGCGACATAAGAGCTGGGGATCCATCCATCCTCGGAGGGTTTTTAAGCGTGGAAGAACGCTGTTCCTTGTCCAACATCTTGATAAACAGGCTCAGCGTCGACATCAACCTGGTTTCTAGATAGCGCCGACGGCGATTCTGGCGTGACATCATATGGTCTTCTCACATAGGTTGCCGTGCTTGAAGATCCCCGTTGGGTGCCGTCTGTCGGCAGATAGGCGGAGTCTTCAAAGGTGGCTGAAGTGCAGTGCTGTTTCGCACACGCCCCTGATGATGGGCCGTCGCCTAACCCACGGCTCATCGTTCGTCGCAATTAGGTTCAAGGCCAAAATTGTAATTATGGATCAGCGAAAGTAAAAAAAAATTACCAAAACGATTGTATCAACGCACTGATGAAAAGATTAAATACAAGAAAGAGAAATAACTAAAAGTATAAAGAGAAGCGAATTATCATTAACCAAAATAACCGAAAAAGAAAATTCAACTGTTTCAAAACAAAAAAATAATTTGAGGACTCCCTTTTTCCCTTCTTTTCCTTAGTTCCACATAAAGGGACATCCTACAAAATCATAGGCGGATGCCAAGGCAAGGAGGGAACTTCAGGGGCCGCGTCCGACAAAACATTTGAGGCAGGGGAAACGTCGGTCGAGGATGAGATCTGTCGTGGATCTTCCTTTACTACTGCGGCACTCAGTTTAGCTCGCGTGCCGTTTATTTTACTTATTAGACTCACGCGAATCCCCATGTTTGAATATTTTTCAAGATCCAGTGACTAACGCACCGGCAAAGGCACTTGCATTTTTGTGAAATAGCACGTGACCCCCCGGGTGGATTCGTTCATAATTCAATTTAAATTCGCATCTGGTCAGTCGTTCTACTGTGAAATTCTATTTTCGATCGCATTTTTTTAAGAAGCAGATTAGTATGGAATTACTTCACCAAATCCGAGAGGAAAGTCTCCAGCACAGTTAGATACTAGACAGCTACCTCACTCCCCCTTGCCCCTTAAGGGGGGAAAACAGTGCGAGTACACACGATTTCAGATTGTTTTGCCCTTGTGCATGAGCGAGATGTACCGAAAACCCGATCAGCTGTGTTTGACATACCGCCCGGACTTGCCAATGTATTGGTGAGATTGGCAAGTTTTTGCTTATGTATAAGTGAATACGTGAAACAACTTTTTGCATATGGGTGAGCACGCCGTAGTACCAGAATAACAAAAGCTCACCGATCTCTCTCTTACCAATACGATTTGACGAATATTATACCTTTTCCTTGTTTAGCGTCTCTGATGTGTACAGATAAGCTTCTGCAAGCACATTTGCAAGTGGGGTCATTTTTGTAAGGGTACTGCCTATAGTAGATCTACTGTGGTCTCCAGATTGAAGACGAGTAATTTTGATGTGTGCGTGTTTACGTTTTCCTGCAAATCCGCGTTGACAGAACGCCGATCGAAATTTGACCAAGCAGACCGTGCAGCCGAATTGGGACTCGAGTCCCAATCCAGCAAACAGAAGTTGAGTGCGAGCTCTTCATCGTTCACATTCGGCAGCGGAAACCTGAACTAGAACCTCAAGTCTCAAAAGGAAAGCCGACGACACGGCTTGTGTTTACACAAAACCTTAAAAAAAGAGAACGCCACAAGAGACCATTCTGTTCTCTACCAGATTAGAGGCAAGTCTCTTGGTAACTTTCGTGGCTGTACGGATGCTGCCATTTTGGCTTAGAAGCCCAGCTTCGTGGTTTCTCTAGCCCTAAGCCCAATTCGCGTTGGAGGCCATACGCTTCAATCACGCGTTGGTCGGGGCAGATTAGGAGACAATTGAGCTTATCTCTGGCGTTCTTGAGGAATGCTTTTACAAAAGACTTAAGAAGCAGCTCATAAAGCGCCTGTCAGTAAGTAAGACGACTAAAGTTAACCACCTACTGATAGAACTGCGTGAAATGAAGCAATTGGGTGGTGACAAAGTCGGCACCGAGTTGCTACATTCTTTGTGGCCGCAGAGGCTCCCGCAAGGCACACAGGCCTTACTAGCACGTGCGAATTCGGAGTCTCTGGACATGTTAGCCGCCCCCGCGGACAAAATTTTTTTAGGTCTACGTGTGACCCATGCTTTGCCAGGTGTCTCGCGATACATCAAGTCAGGTGTCTCGCGATACATCAAGTCAGGTGGCTCAGCTGTAGCAAATGGTGACAGCAGTAAAAATTACCCTCTCTGAGCTGGCAGAAGCTGTCGTTGCTTCACGTTCGGGAAGTAGAACTAGATCAGGGTCTAGATCCGCCTCCCGAAATGAGTGATTGGATAGTAGGTCGTCGGGATCTTTGGCAAATACCGGGGTATGCTGGTACTATCGTATTTTCGCCGAAAAACTATGCTTGTCGGGGATTCTGGCGACTGCTACTCGAAACGCAGCACCACGTCCCCTCACAATCTATGACCTCTTGGCGAAACTACCTGATCCATATAGGCACTCAAACCTCGGATTTTTTCCCGCATCCCGGCATCATAATTTTATACCAAAACTGTTAAAGCTCGCGGCAGCAAATTCTTCGTCGATCGTATGGCTACAGGTAGGTAGACTTGAGTTTATGATTTCGACGAGCTTTTTTTGGCGCTTCATAATCGCGGACATCAGCATACCCATCTTAGGCGCGGATTTCTAATGCCTCTATGGATTCCTAGTGGAGATGCATAATAGGTCCTTCATTGACCCCCACAACTTCCCTTAGGTCATCAGAAGAAATCTCATCCTGGTCATCTAGCACTCTTTCCATCTTTTTTGAAGACGTTGCCGACGTAGGTATCCGCGTACTTCTTGAAAATACCGTAACATCACTACCGAACGTGGTCTCTCTGAGCCCGTTAACCACAATGTTCAGCACCACACTACTGGCTCCCCATTCTTCTCTAAGATGCGTCCATTACCACCGCAGAAGTTGGCAGTTACGCGGAAAGGGTTCGATGAACTTCTTAAGCAAGGTATTTGCAAACTTTCAGACAGTGGTTGGTCTTCGCCACTTCACATTGCGCCTAAATCCAATGGTGAATTGAGACATTGTGGCGACTACAGACGTCTAAATGCTCACACTATTCTAGACCGATAACCCATCCCACTCATCCACGATTTTGGGCACTCTACTACAAAACTGTCATCTTTTCCCGCGTTTGGACTTGGTCAAAATCCCTGTAACTCCCGAAGACATTCCGAAAACGGCAATATGCACACTTTTCTGACTCTTCGAGTTCACTAGAATGACTTTTGGACTATGCAACGTGGTGCAAACCTTTCAAAGATTCATCCACTCTGTGCTGGGAAACCTCTCCTTCTGTTTCGTATATTTGAGTGATGCTCCGAGCGTTTACAACACCTCGAGTTTATTTTTCAACTTCCCCTGAAGGTCGGTCTAGTTGTTAACGTTGAGCAATGCAAATCCTTGCAATCCTAGGTGAGATTCCTCGGCCACCTGATTACCCATCCTGCAGCCAACCGGACCCAGCCGAGGTGCAAGCGATTTCAAGTTTTCGGCTTCCAAAAGTTGTTAAGGATCTCGAAAGGTTCTTGGGCATGTTAAACTTCCATCGTCGTTTCTTGTCCAATGCCACCCATAATATATCGATCCTTAACGCCTTCTTGTCTGGGTCGAAAAACAAAGACTCCCGTCTGATTGTGTGGTTCCCAGAGGCTGTCCAGGCGTTTGAGACCGTCAAGCAGCAGCTAGTGGATGCTACACTTCTGACATTCCCTCAGCAGGATGCACCCCTAGCCGTATTCGTCGATGCCTCAGACATTGCCGTAGGTGCTGCTCTTCACCAAAAAGTGAATCAATAGGTTAGTCTCCGCGAAGTATTTCTGGCCGTTCATGAACAAGGACATTAATTCTTGTACTAGACAGTGCATCGCATCCCAGAAGTGCTAAACTACAAAGAATGTGAGGAAAAAGATAGGGAGTTTTCCCTTGGACGACCAATCGTTTCCACACAATCCACCTTGACATCATTGGTCCTTTGCGAGATTCGCACGGTTTCAAGTATTGCCTCACAATCTTCGATATGATCCCACGTTGGCCGGAGGCGATCCCTCTGAAAGACATTACTGCACAAATTTGCCACCCTTTGTGCCGGCAGTTATAATCAACGACCAGGGAATGTAGTTTGAGTCCTCCCTTTACTCAGAGTTTGGCAAACTTCTCGGCTCAAGGACGCAATGTCAAAGCTAAAGCCACCACCATCCACCAACCACGCGAAAACCGTGGCTGACATGCCCCGGGATCTCGAATCCTCTACGCATGTCCTAATTAGGACGGATGCTCCTCGGAAGCCGTTGCAACCCTCTCATGAGGGCACCTTCGAAGTCTCGAGCGAGGCCGTCATCATTATAGCCTCAACGTCGGGGGAACCGTTAAACGAGTTGGCTTTACTAAAGCCCTTCGTCCAGCAAGAAAACGCAACCAGGTCGTGCTGCGACGTGTCCGTTTTGGTTTGCGGCAGCCGAGCCGAGGCTGCTGTGCATTTGACAGCGAAAATTGTTTTTCGGAGTCAGTGGGAGACAGAACGAGCCCGAGGAGGGAAGGACTCCTACTAAATGTTAATTATACCTAAAGAAAAATAAAGTTAAAGTGTTTTATCACATGAAGCGAGTAAAGGAAAGGAAACATACAATTTTCTCCTGAATAGAACACTTTATTCATATTTTGAATATAATATTTCAAATAAATTAAGTTTTACAAAATATACCCTATGTACAAACCATTGGATAAATTTACATATCTCTAAGGAAAAGAAAAAACTGAGAAATCTTATTCTGGGGACAAGTAGATCCTATTCGACAATTCACAGCACTGGTCATGAATAAAATCCATTCTTCTAACGACTAAAACTCTAAAACTACAATGAATTCGTAACATTTTCATAAATAACTACTAATCCATCTGTTTCTGATCAATAAAACTCCATTATACATGGCGCACTGCAAGTAAAAAGAGATTGTCTTGAGTCTATATTCAAAATTAAGTTTCAAAGTTACCTAATAGTGTGCTCCCTTTTCCATTGTTTACAATTCAAACCCCGACGTTATTGGAACATTTTACCATTGTCCCCGGAAGCGTGGCGGTGGTCCATAGCTCATATTCGGTGGACAATCACCACGATACGATGGTGGTGGTGGCGGGGGTGGTCCAAAGTTCATTCTATGCATCGGAAAGTTTCCACCATTGCCATCCGGTGGCATGTGAAAAGGTGGACGCATGGGATAGCCTGGACCCATCATTCCATTGTTATGATGAAAACGAGGACCACGTAGACCTGGACCTCCGTTGTTCAAAGGTCCATCGAAAGATTGACGAATCGGTCCATCACCAAACGATTCACTCATATCTCGTTGATAATAAGATCGATTATCCGGAAATGCACCGCCTGTCGGTGGTGGTGGTGGAGGAGGTGGCTGCGCTAATTGTTGCTGAAGATCGGATTGGGCCTTTTGTTCGCCGGTTTCATCTGTTGCGATTGGAAATATGCATTTATTAGAAACATTTGAATTTCCTTCAGTTCAATCGTCTTAAAACTAGTTCATAAATTGTAAATATTCAATTTTGATTCAAATGAAGGATCATGTTGGAAGTTGAAATCTCCCTTTTGCCCTTTGTATCCATTCCGTCGCTGTAAAATTCGCTTAAAGTAATATTAGAGAAATCAAATGGTGAAATTCAAACAAAAAATCGATAAAGTGCAATAAAAAGTTTAATACTAATCTATGTAAAAATCATAAATTCAATAAAATTATTTCAAACACTATAAACACATTTACAACATGTAAAAGCGAAAACACCAATAATTGTTTGAATTTATGTGTAACTGCTTACTTTTCCGTTGCCTACATTTTAAGTTTAAAGGATAGACTCAAATAATTTCTATAAAATTAGAGGACATATGAGCATTTATTTTTCACACAATCATACATATAGAAAAGCATTCAGACATTTAGTTAAAACTCTCTTCAAATTAGTTAAGAAAAAAATAAAATTAAAATATTGGGGCATACACGAGCATTATTGGATGTACAAATAAATCTTAAAGGGTAGCAGATACTGTAAGGAGCGAGAATAATTTTGTAAATGAGAACACATCTGTATATAATACAGCCAGAAAGTATCCAGCGAATTTTATTCTGGGCTACGTGGCCAATGGGGAGCTTGGTCTTTAGTATGCGAACTCTGAATACCTTGGGCACCTTCAGTTTCAAATAAGACCCCTGGTTGTCGGACTAGCCAGGGTGGACATTCTTCCCGGACTACTCGTGGGACCAAGACATGGACTCAATTATAAGAATATCAAAAACAACGAAAGAATAAGAGTGGGTTTTGCCAGGCGCATCATCGTAGGACAAGCTGCTGGTATCTAGCCAGGAGACAGTAGCCGTCGAGAGCAGTACACTCAGTGCCAGCAGCAGCACCGCTGTGCTGAAACCAACCGCAGGGACCTCCCGGAGCGAGGCGGCAAATGGACTAGTGGTTTCCAGCTTAGAATCCAATGCCGTCAAACTGAGTGTAGCGAGTAGTAGACATAGTACTAATAACCCGAAACCCTCGACGTCGGGGGATCCTTCAAAAATGAAAACCGACAAGAACGTCGGTCGCTGCAAACCGACTAAGAAGCGAAGATCCACTGGTACCCTGCTCAAGAGCCAGTGCCAGAAGGCCATGCATATTCTCAGCAAGATTGCTAAGAATAAGGAGGCCGGTACTGTCGATGAAAAATACCTCGCTAAATACCAGGCGATTTTTGAGGAATACAATAGTAAACGCCTGGCAGACGAGCAGAAGGCGAAGCCCATCGCTCTGAAACGCTATCGATCTCAAGACGAGGTTGAGCAAGACCACAAACAGAGCAGATTGGGCGAGAGCTCAGATGCTAAGCAACATCTGAAGAAAAGTACGCAGCTGGATGGGGATTTGAAAGCCTCGAGATTGCACCCAGATCAGGCATTCGATAGAGCCAAATGGTGAAACCGATCACGACGAGCCGACCCCGCTTGTGAATGGGACAAAGGCTGAAGAAAAAGAAGAAGAAGAACAGTCACCAACGGGCCACGAATTGCGAAACCCATCAGCAACGTGGCCAAGAGCCACTTACGTGTGGCGTTGGCGAATGGTAATTTCGCTGGCGGCAAACTAGCGCCAAAGGTGTGGGCCAGTGTTGAGGGAAGGCTGTTGGAGATGGTTATTGAGCATCTCCTGGACACCGAAGGCAAACACACGGGATTCATCCCCAGTTTTGATTCCTTTCAGGTGGTCCGTGGGTTCCACGTTATAGCTTGCGGGGACTAATTCTCTAGGGACTTTCTCGGTTCCTGCGCCGCTAAGATCAACGACGCCTGGGAGGGCGTAAAGCTCAATGTCATCCCTTACGACGAGATTCCCAGGAATGCACCTTCAAAATCCCAGGATTCCCATGGACGACTGGGTTGTTATCAAGGAGGAGGAACCCCAGACAAACAGCCAATCTTTTCTACTTCGAAGAGTGGCCGCAGCCCCTGGAAAAGGTCGACTATAAAATGCGGTTCGGAGTCAGGAACGCAAAGGTAAAAGTGTTCCGCTGTACAAAACCGGACGACGAGCTAGATCCAATCGATGCCGCCAGCGAGCTGTTGGAGGAGATGACGATCGACGGTCCGACGGGGGCTGACGAACCCCCCACGCAAGCAGATCATGCTGAGGGTAACGCAGATAAAACTGCAGCACTCGAAATGCGCCTCGGCTAATCTGCGTGTCTTCCTTCTAGAGGAAGATATCGACATCGCACTAATACAGGTGCCCTGGATCGGAGGCGACCGAACCATCAAAGGGCTCCAAAGCAAATATTTTAATTTATTCCACAGCACAGGAAACGCTGATCAGGACGACAGACCAAGAGCATTTATTCTCGCGAGGAAGAGTCTTCACGCTTTTCTGTGTCCGGACCTAAGTTCCAGCGACCTAGTCGTGGTCAAACTGGAGCAGAACGGGTATATTTCCTCGGCTTACATGGCTCACGACCCATCAGCTCCGCCGGAAAACTACAGCATATGACGAACACCATAGCGATAAAGAAGGCCAACCTGTTAATAGGCTGCGACGCGAATGCGAGGTATACGCTTTACGGCAGCTCGGAAATCAACGAGAGAAGTGAGTCATTCTTTGATTTTATTATTACTTCAAACCTATTGGTGTGTAACAGGGGCAGTACACCAACCTTCCATTTCCCCAGCTCGGAGAACTGTGACGATTGGGATGAGGTCCTTAATATCGCCCTAATAATCGACAATGGGATTCTTAGGGTGGAGGACTGGAGAGTGTCTGACCAGAGATCCCTCTCGGATCACAGTTGGATACTTTCCAGTCTAGATCTCGCTTCAGAGACCCCAGGAAGATCGACTGGAGAAAGTTTGGTCAAGTAATTAAGAACAAACTCTTCGGTTCGCAAATTGGTAAGATTGGCATGACAGACGAACTGGAGCCAAAGGTCGGGGCTCTGGAAAAGACATTCGATACCGCTTTTAAAGTCTCGTGCTCTACCAAGTACAGCAAAAAGACACTGCCACCGTGGTGGAATGAAGATCTCACCAGCCTCAGGAAGCTGACCAGAGAAATCCTCAACATCTGCTACAGGCATAAATATTGGCAGCCATACAAGGGCTGCCTGAAGAAGTACAAGTTGGCCATCAGCACCGCCAAGAGGCGCTCTTGGTTGGACTATTGTCAGAACATCGAAAACACCAGTGAATCCTTGAGGCTCAGTAAGATTGTGTCCAAGTAACATGAGAGGCCATCCTTTCCTAAAAAATCGGAAGGCTCCTGGGCGGAATCTTCTAGTGAAACCTTGGGAGCTGCTGGTTCAAACGCACTTTCCTGTCAGCGAGGAGGACTGTGAGTCAGAACTTTGCTTGGAGGGTTTGCTGTCACCCCAGCTGTCCGAGGCTATCAAATCGGTAATTACCGAGGATAAGATCGGCTGAGTTATAAATCGCTTCTCCGCATATAAATCTCCAGGCCCAGATGGCATAATGCCACTCATGCTACAGAAGCAGCAGGAAAGGGTTGTGCCGTGGGTTGTTGAGATTTACAGGAGCTGCATCTTTTTAGGATACGTACCACAGTTCTGAAGACCCTAGAGCGCGTCCTGGACATCCACGATTAGGGAGGGAACGCCTTTCTCTAAGTCCTAGCATGCCTACCTCAAAGGAAAATCCACAGAAATTGCTACGGTTGAACGGACGCTGCAGTACAAGCAGTATACCCTGGTTGCAGTACAAGCAGTATACCCTAGCTTCCGTCTTGGATATAGAGGGAGCTTTCAACAACGTTAGTACCAACGCTTTGACCAGTATGGAATGGGAGGGGTATCTTACGCATTGGATTATAGCCATGCTAAGTACCAGAATAATCCAGTCGGGTCTGGGAGGCACCCACTTGAGCAGAGCTGTGAACAGAGGCACGCCTCAGGGTGGCGCCATTTTCCCGGCGCTCTGGTTAATATTAGTGGACGAAATTTTACGAACATTGGACAGCAGCGGAGTGAAGGTGGTGGCATATGCCGACGACTTGGTGATATTAATTTCAGGGATGTTTCCTTCCATTATGAGCGACATCATGGAAGGAGCGTTGCGAAAGGTGTTCCTGTGAGATGCAAGATGCGGACTCGACATGAACCCAACCAAAACGGAACTGATGCTATTCACCACCAAGACAAAGTAACCGAGGATACCTGAATTCCACCCACTACGGCTGAATGAACAAAGATTGGTTCTTTCCTATAATTGAAAGTATTTGGATGTAATCCTGGATCCAAAGCAAATTTGGAGATTGAACATACATAGAACTGAGTGTTAAGCCTGTATAGCCTCCTATGCCTGCAAGAGAACCTTTGCAAAAAAATGGGGTCTCCGGCCGAAGATGGTTCTCTGGATGTTCACCGCTGTAGTGCGTCCGATCTAAACGTACGGCTCTATTGTATGGTGGCAAGCTTTGAGCAAAAAATACAATAGGATGAAGCTTAATAGGATTCGAAGAACCGCGTGTGCAGGTGCTACTGGGCTCTGCAGTCCTGCCCGGCAGGTGCTCTCAATGTACTCCTGCATTTTCTCCTCGTAGACCTCCACATTAAATACGTTGTAGCGTGCAGTGCCGTCAGACTACGTGAGTCCGGATGCTAGGCAGCGAAGTCCTACGGCCACAATAACATCCAAGACGAAATACCTGGGGAAATCTGGGCATTCCCCACGGACTATGACACATGCAAGCTGAACTTCACGAGAAACTTTGCTGTGGACTTTCCAACGAGGGCAAAATGGAAGACCGGCGGCGTGTTGCAAAGTTGACTCAGTATTCTTTACCGATGGATCTAAGACCGCCTGTGGAGTCGGCGCGGGGGTTTTCTCGAATACATAATATATCCAAGTCGTATTGTCTTTCAGGTTTCGCTAGTGTAATCCAAGCGGAAGTGCTGGCGATATTGGAAATCTGTCGATTGCTGGAGCGAGATTCGAATCCCAAGGGTATCATAGCCATCCTAACCTTGTACTCAGCGATGACATCTTCCAGCTTAGTGGGGTAGTGCAGAGGCGCGCTCATCGTCTGGGCAGCACGCTCAAGGTCACCCTGGGTTCCCGGGCATAGGAACATAGAGGGAAATGGGCGGGCTGACCGATTGGCCAGGCGAGACTCTGCTCTTGGCAGCCCTTCCGTGAATACCAGTTCGGCATACCCTACAATTCGCATTGCCGAAGCTGCGGAGAAGGAAGGAAAACCTTCATGCACTTTCTATGCGATTGTCCAGCTCTAGCTAGGGTCGGGCTACGGACACTAGGTAAACCTTTCTTTGCAGACCTCAGGGAGATTTCTAGCTGCAGGGTAGGAGAACTGCTTTCCTTCCTTGTCAAAGCCGGCGATCGAAGAATGTCCTCGTACATTGAGAATTATTAGGAAGCACTTAAAATGTGCTTTCATTCACCGCTGGGACAAGAGTGTCCTAAACGCCTGCTTCGGTTTCTTATTATTTGATGTCATTCTGCTTCAGTTTCACTATTTTTACAATTGACTGGTCAAAACGTGTCAAATGGTATTGCTGCTTTAAGTACTTCGTCCGAATGTTCCAGACATAGAGTGAAAGACGTATCTATTTAAACCAGAACCACAGCAGAACATGTACGCAGTGCACTTAAAGGAAAATGAAAGGTGTATTGCATCGTGGATTGTTAGATACAAGGAAAGTCTCGAGAGTTCTCTGTGTTGAATTTCATTGGTACGCTTGAAGTGAGTTATCATGAAAAAGTGATCAAAGTGAGAAAATTATATTAAGGTGCCACATTTTGCTATATCGAGTAAAAATAAGTATAAAACGAGTAGTTATATTCCATCTGCTATATTCTGCTTTCTCCTTCAGAGCATCATTTGCTCTAATTCACGCAGCTAGTCCCTTCCAAAGGTTCTGAAAACTCGCAAAAACTCATTTGTACAACCAATACTAAGCGGGGGGCCACTCTTCTCAATTGATAAATGTTTAACCAAATACTCATTTGTAATTAATAACTTTTACATTAAAATGAATTTGTTCAATGTTAGACAATATAAAATGCCAATTGCCAAAAGGGATAAGTTTTGCTAAATTCATAATAGATGAGCTGGAAACAAAGTGAAGACTACTTTTGACGTTCGATGAGCGCATACGTTGCTTTTGAGTCGTCCAGTTTAATTGAAAGCACATGTTCCAATATTAGAAACATTTAAAGCACATAAATCCAAACTTCCTTTATAAAACATGCAACTAAATGAAAAAAAATTGCTAAAATAATTCTGCTTGAAATGTTGTTGCTATCTCCATCGCCCTGGACTGAACCTGAAAATTTATCCTTGTTGCCTTAACTATAATTTAGATTCACTGAAAAACTTTTCCTAAATACAAATTTCCAAAATGTAGATTCTGTGATTCGGTGGCAATTAATAAACAAACCAAGACACAGCGTCTACATCCAAAAACTTATTTTTCGATTTCAAACTCTATAACCGCAGATCTCAGGATATTTTTGTTGATGTTGCTAATTCTAATTCTTAATAGTCATAATAATAGTATGATAACACTTGATATTTTACGGGATTGTGTTCTCTAAATTATACGATACCTTGGCCAGCATTGCTTGAAGATGAACCGTTTGTTGTTTGTATTACTGGCAAATTGCCGTGCGACGCCAAAGGCATAGGTGGAGCTTGATGAAGCGATTGTTGAAGTTGATTCGGATGCATCGGCTGATTTTGATCCCTTTGGCTTTAATATTTTATTATTGTATTTAGTTACAGGAAATTTGGACTAAATTAATTTGAATAAATATAAAATTTAAATATTGTAATAAAATTCGTTTTTGGCCTTATAAATATCATAAGATTTAATGTAAGTAAAATGAGTATATATATGTAAATATATCATTGTTTCACGAACATTCAATAATTTGAAAACCAGCCATGAAGTTTGGGAGAACTACTAAAATCACCTGCGCCTGTATGAGAAGAATCGCGATTGTATGTAGGAAACAAGTTAGAAAAAGGATTGTACTAAGATTCAAAACTGGTGTAATTGATTAACTTAATCTATATTCGCAATACTAGCCAGTTAGTAGTTTATATCCTATTGAGATTATCATCACCATGTGAAAAGGGGGAACAAAAACTAATTACACTTAATAAATGTGCAATATTCTGAAATCCAAATAAAAATTCGCTGACGCTGTAAACACTTAATTTGCCGATGAAGTTGAAATAACCAATTTATAGCAATGATTGTATCCGTTTTAATAATTCCGCATAACCGATTAAAGGCTAACTGTATCTGGTCAACTATGCAAGCAATATGAAACCATTTGCTGTACCCAAGGAGTGTACATTAAATTTTAAAATCTGAAATGCTTTAACAGTTTACACTGCGTAATACGTTTATTTTTTGGCAATGTTTACTTTACAATGAATGAACGAACATAATGATCTGTAAAATACAAATATTACTATCTCTGTCGAACAAACCGATGATATTGTTAATAAAATTTCAATGGAGGATTACTCGTAATTAATTTTCACAACCTGCTGCTCTTAGTTGACCTATGTTTTCGATAACCAATTCTGATATTTGGACAACAAATAACATTCTGAATAATTCATTGATAGGGATGAGGGTTGGTTAATTCGATAAGAAAAATGAAAATGTGAAGTGAAAGACTGGACTATTTGCTGGCAGTGCATTCAAAGTTGATCTCTTGATGAAATTATAAATAAATCCATTCTCAATTATTGAGATTGAAGCCAGCCGTATATACGTAGGAGTGATGGACCAATATCGCAATCTCTTAGGAGCATAGAGTGACTGACGTCCTTAAGAGTAGTATACATGTTTTAATACACCAACAAACTACATTATATATTTTTTGAGAATACCGGAAGATGGAACTATTCCCAGCGATCGTAGTTATTGCCATGGCTCTAGTTATCACACTGGTATTTACTTGGAGTACTTCCGTTGAGATTCCATCATCTACGACGATTTTCCGAAAAGCTTGCACTTTTCCTCCGCGTTTCTAGACCGCATAGTTTTAATGCGACCTACAAGTCAGCCATCGTGGAACAGTGAGTTCTATTGAATGACTTAATTCGGAATAATGTCGTCGTCTTTCCTCATTGTGTCATCTATCCATTGCCTTTTCCGCTTTCTTATCAACACGATCATGAATACCTGAAGTTCTTCATTTAAAATGGCAGGGATGGATTAATGAAAGTTTAGAGCTATGAAACTTGGAGACTTTGAGTAACAATGGTGGTCACTTTTCATATGCAATTCACATATAGTAGAACACAGTTCTATTCACGCCGAGCAACCTCAACTTGACGTTAAAGTTGAGATAGTTGTTTTTCGAAATTTTAGACAAAACAACGAAGTGGATTGAATGTTGTTAATGCGATATCAAGTTCGATGATATGATCGACAGAACGATGCTTCTTAGATATACAAATGGTTGGACGCCTTCGTTATTCTTCCCATTGATGCAAATAGAAAGAGTTCGACGATGAGTCAGACTGAAACCTTTGGTTTTGCTGGTTTTGCTTACTAGTGCGATTTAGCTGCCTCATTTTCCCAATCGAAACCGATCTATGACCAGATGGGAAGGTAAGCAGCTGCCATTAACATTGTCGGAGTGTTTGAGGAAGGATGCCATAGTCCATCATCCCGTCCACGTCCTTCAGTCAAAGCAGCATTAAAGAAGGCTACCCATAACAACAAGAAATACATAATATCGTTGACAACTCTGACTGATCCACTAGTTTCTCCAGAATGTTTTTTCTGCGTAGAATATTTCGGATATTTTCCCTGTTTATGCTGTTGAAAATTTTCTCGAAATCGATGAAGAGGAGGTGAAGGGATATTAATGTGGCCGATACAGGAGAATACAGTGCGAAACAAGCCTGACCGCCTGATACGAAGGCTTGTCATATGGTTGAGAATCGTGCTTTACTGTTCCTTCCACGTATTCTGCGAGGTTCATCGTGAATGAGAAATCTATCATTAACGACCGACCCGGGACCGTCGAAAATCCTACTACTATCTACCAGCTTTTTCGTGATGCGGTATATGGTAGCAAACTTCTACTTCCCTCATCAGCGTAACAGTGATCACACTTTTTCACGGTAACGGAACTCCAACGTGTCGATTTTATTCCCACCTGCAGCCATCGATAAAGCCCTCAGCTCTTTACGTTCACTAATTCGTCTACAAGATGTCATACACGACCAGGTCTTGTAACGGTGTTTTGGAACGCACTCCGTCCGCACCAGAGATAAAAGCACTTTTAATGGTTTAGAGTTGGTTTCGTTTGCATAGAACGAAAGTTTTCCCGCTAATAGATAATTCGTATCGCTCTTATTGAATATGGGGGGGTCGATGCTCTGCTCCCCTGTAGGCAGGTACAGTAGTGACACGCCAATGTTAGGATCGCTTTCGTTACGTACATTCAAAAGACAACTCCTAAATCTACTGCTTATGGCGATATAGTCAATCTGTTTAGAAGTTTGTTGTCGGTCAGTCAAAACTCAACTGACCTTGGGGTTGCTCTGTTTTTGAACCGATGACGAGGCGGCAAAAGTTTCAGAAATCTACAAACCTTCCAAAACTTCCCCTGCTATCCGAGCCCATCTTGGCACAATAACAATATCACCGTTGGAAAGTCTCTCTTGAACTGCGTGCTATTGTCTATGGAAACCATCTTTCCTCCATATTGTAATGCTCTTAGTTTAAAGCGAAATGTTACAGCCAAGATCCTGTCAGAAACCCCGTTCCCTGTTCAAGAAAATTCACCGTGCGGTAGTTGTCAACAACGCTCTGGCGAAATGAAATTGACGTCTGTTAATGCCGGGTTTTCTAGAGTACAGCACCGTAAGAGGGAGAAAGTCCCATCATCGCACTTCTCTTAAGCTGAGAATGACTGACTTAAATCAATGAAGTTTTCGTTCAGGTTGAAGAATTCAACCCTTTTGAGATATTTCGATACCGTCGTCGAGGATTGTTTCGATGAGTAGTGATCTAGACTCCGCAATAATCCGAAGGATGTTAATGTGGTTGCCAAAAGAGGAGTCCAAACGAAAACCAGCTTGCTCTTTGTCGATCAAACTTTTGAAATGCTTTTTGATGTGTTCCAAGACGATTTTAGTCAATATCTTTGTGACAAAATGACTGCAAGGAGCATGCAGATACCGCTCCAGTTGTCGCACTCATGACCCCTTCGGTCTTTCTTAAGAATCTTAACCATCATCCCCTCTTTCCGCACGCTGGGAAAGTTCTAAAATCCTTAAGATTAATGAATGAGAGGAAGTAGCAACTCGGCAGGAGCTGCGTGGAATAGTTCCTTAGAAAGACTGTCAAGGCCACCGGCTTCACTCCATTTAAGGGTTTTGATAGCCATATCATCCACAAAAGGTGGATCTTCATCAGATGCTATACGATTCGGAATAGTGGTGAATTGTTCTTTCCACGCGTTCAGCTGTTCATCATCTTGGTTAGCTTATCTTCTCTAACGTACTGGTGGAATTTTCTTTTTGTCGTACTTTTTCATGTCGCGTTCACCCCTGCTCGCAGATAACGACAGAAGTCCCAACTTATTTACCTTTCCTTTTGCACACTCAAACAGGTTTTTTAAAGTCTTTTTGGGATGTGCCCGACAACTTCAGCCGCGCTAAAGATAAAGATACTTTTGATGGCAACCCAATGTTCATCAATATTCTCAGGCGGGATTTAAAGTTTGGGTCGCCTACATAGCAAGAGAGCTTTCCCACCGCCGGTCCTCAACTAGATCACGGAAACGCCCCATAATGAATTTGATGGGGGGCATGGCTCTGTTCCCGTGCAAGTGGATGTAGTAGTGACACGCAGGCGAAGGAAAGGCAACCGTGTGTTTGTGGTGGTAATCGCGCCTTTATGTATAATCGCAAACACGAACTGATGGCGAATTATATCTAACTGAAATTCGCCTTACATATTCAAACCCAAACTAGACCAAAGCAAAATTATTTTAAGGAAGTCCTAAGTCCGCATCCAGTTGATGTAAGAACCGGTCATGCTGTTCCCAGGCAGAGGTGAGGTAGCGTCTGATGAGTTATATCTGCCGTGGACGAAACCGTCAGTCCACTTTTTTGATTTTCTTTTTACCATAGATATTGTTCCTATGAAATCTTTAGGCTGTATCACCTGCGCCCACCAAAACCTATTAAGCGGGATTTTATCCATAACCAAATTTTGTCATTATGCGGTTTCATCCATATTCTTGTAGAACCAAAAATGTTTCTATCTAACGCGGCTGGAGTTCGCAATTTTTCTTGCTAAGAACCCAAGTGGCAAGTCTTGCACAGCAAGAGTTTAGCCCTATGATGAAATGTTTCTAGCGAAGAAACTGAAATAGTCGCTGTTGGTGCCCAACAACCGTGCGCGTATTTCTTCGTCGTAGTTGTTATCGGTTGTAAAAAGAATTGCAGACATAGGAGTCCGCAATTTTTGTGTATTCCCTATCTATGATATCTGTGGATTCTTTATCTGTTTCTTCTTCTTCAGTCATTGTCCCGTTCAGAAGCGGGTTTGGCTCGTCTTGATCGATTTTGCCATTTTAGTCGGTAGAATCGAAAGCCTTTTAAATTACCAACTAGCGCATTAAGACAGCTGATAATTGATTTCAACCAAGATAATTATTAAGGTGAAGCGCATATATGGCGAAGAAAAATTGTACACCCCTCCTTTTGTATGTACACCATAAAACTCAGCGTAGAGCGATGCTACTCACTACACGCAAGGGGATGCACAGTTTCCCCATTTCCACCAAATTTCGTATTAATAGGAGTAACTTTTCTGAGGAAATGTGTGTGACAAACAGACAGTGAACCGGTTTTAATAGTTTTGTTTTCAACAAAACTTTAACTAGGGGCGGGCATAGGTGCAAAATAAATTGCCTTCGTTCCCATAAAGATCTAATGAAGCGAAAATGACTAGAAACGCGGCGTTTCTAGTCCGACTACCTTCGCTCGGTAGGGATCGCATTCAACAAGTTTTCTTTACAGATGGAAAGGCCTCTATTGTTGGAGCTGATCATAATCGTAAAAATCAACGCCAGCTTCCTAAAAAAGATTGAGAAGTCAGTTGTTGCAAAAACTATCGCCAGTAGCTACTTTCCAGTTTCAGTAGTGGTGTGGGTAGGAAATTGTGTTTCAGGAAAACGCCATTGGTTTTCATCGGCAAGAATGTTAAAGTAAATGCAGAAAACCATTTTAAGATATGTTGTGAAGCCATGGTTTTGGCATTGACAGAGGCAGTTTTGGCCTGCAATAAGACTGGGCTTCTGTTCACTCGGCTAGGTTCTAAAACATGTGAAGAACTTCCCGGGATTTAGCGACAACGATGTTTTGCCCTTCAAAATTTACTAAAATTGAACCCCATGGATTATTCTACCTGGTCAATCTTGAAGCAAAAGATGTCAGGGATGAGGTACAATAGAATGGACGCATTCAAAACTACATTGACACCATCATGGAGCGAGATTACCACTAAGTGGTGCACGACCGTAATCGAAAATTTTCAAGCGGGGCAATGTATTGAAGTCCGCGGTATTGACTTCGAGATTTTGCTGTGTTTTTTATTTTTATATCATTTAATATCGTATTAACAAATTATACTTCATAATAAGTTTCACATACCTTTTGAATAAATATAAAATAAATCGTTAAATATTTGTGAAATTTTTGACAGAAAAAGTTGACTGACGGTTTCGTCCAGGGCAAAGGCAACTCGCACACGCCTCACTTCTGCCCAGGGAGCAGCGTGGAAAACTTGTGTATTTCTTTTATAAAGTGATTTGAGTGTGCATTTGTCCCATTAGTATATAGCACGAAATATATGCATATATTATGTGAAAACATCCACTTTCAAGTGATATTGGCAATACAAGTCTTGAATTTACACAGGGCAACTTTGACCTGTTATAACTTTTTTAATAATAGTGCTATTTTCACTATTTGGCAGGATGAACTTAAGGGGGATGCCACTCACGGTCACACTGCTCCCAGGGCAGAGGTGAGGCAGCGTCTGACGAGTTGCCTCTGCCCTGGACGAAATCGTTTGTCCTATATAACTTAAGGGGGGTTTTCAGCCAATTACTAAAAATTATAGTAATGTACTATTATTAACTTTATTTGAACAGGTATCGGTATGGAGAGTATTTCGGAGCCTAGGCACCGTGGCGGCCTCTTAATTTTTTTTTCACATGTTTCGGTTAAGTAGTTTCTGAGAATGGGTCCGTTAAAGAAATGGTCACTTTCAATCTCCGCACTCCTCACATTTCGAACAAATGTCAAAACTAGGACCGATTTCGAAAAGTACTGTGACTATATTTGATGAAAAAAAAGTTTACGCCCCCCTTTTGCTTGCATGGGGAGCCCGCCCCCCCGTCAAATTCGAAGTAAAAGGATGTAATTCACTGTATGCGTGGGCGTTCACAGTTCCCACCTTTTTACTAAATTTGACGTAAATTGCTATAACCATTTCCGAGAAAAATGCGTATGACGGACAGACAGAGAAACAGTCAGTAAACCGATTTTAATAAGGTTTTGTGTTTACACAAAA
The DNA here is from genome assembly GCF_905115235.1 of Hermetia illucens. Lineage (NCBI taxonomy): Eukaryota > Metazoa > Arthropoda > Insecta > Diptera > Stratiomyidae > Hermetia > Hermetia illucens. Next base: position 12,612,158 of record NC_051852.1, read on the forward strand.
TTACTTTCGCGACACAATTATTCAAAAACTACTAATCCAACTAACACCTAATTTAGATTATGTACTTATTCATTATGATAAAAGCTAGCCACTTACTGAAGGGTTTTAAATTCTCCGATAAGTTTTTTCAATAAATTTTTACTATATTGTTCTAAAACGAAATCAAGAAATTGTGCACTGCAACTGTATGTAACCCCTTAATGTATGTCGTGTTATATATGTTTTGAAAACTTATTTTATTGTTAATATTTTGAGGTATAAACATTTTTTAAGTCTTTATATTTTTCCAGTTGCGATTTGTTTGTTTAATTGTTTAAAGCCTACCGAAACAAGCCAAAGCATGTGCACTGCTTGGGTTAGCAGTCTGTGAATTTTTGTCAGCCCTAATTTGTGAGGCAAGCTCTGTGTCACTGCATTGAAATGTGTCCCATCAATCCACTTGGGAATTTACGCCCGACTCAAATTTTTCGAAACCAACGATTACGTTGCAATTTCATAAACTCGACACACCTAGCAAGCGCGATAAAATAGTTTCACACGAGCTAAATGAAGTGCAAAAAACCCGACTTCGGTTCGTCAAAAAATGAATCGATTGTCAACGGCTAATCTCATTTCTGCTTGAAGTCAGGTCAATTTCAGATGAATTTCACACCCGAAAATTTTTTTAATGATTTTTTTATACTTGTAGAGGTTGTACACTGGAAATTCCTTCCCTCAAGTCGACCGGGTACAATAGAATCTGGCCGAAAACGACGTTAACCCAATTTTCATGTTTCAAATTGCGCCAAGTTGAACGAGTTTCGCTGGAAACTTCTCATTCGCCCACCATATAGCCCCGATATCGCTCAATCGGACTACCACCCTCCTAGGTCGCTGGAAAATTCTGTGTGTGTCGCGTTTTAGTTATCAGAGAAGGTATTGGTGATTGAGAACTAGACTGTTTACGTCGTAAAGGCGATTCATTGACGACAAAGACAATCTTATGCATATATTGTTACTTTAAATTAAAATTAAAGAAAAAGTCATTTGAGAATTTAATCGTCGCTTCACGTATCAGTAAGATCATCATGCTAGCTAACATCCCGAAGCGGATACATTTTCATCTCGGGCTACTTGAATTCACGGAAGAAAGTTAGGATTCTCATTCTTTGAAATGAATTTCTGTAAAACGAAGCTTATGAACGCTTGCTATCTCCTGGGGCAGATAAAATTTAATATGGATAATAATTTTGAATGATAGCATCCTCCAGTTTTCAAATCGATGACCGCTAGATCTTTTGTTTTAAAAACAAAAACTGACTTAAATATAAAATGATTGTTTCAAATTGAATCAACAGGTATTTGTGCAAAAGTAATTGAATTTTGATAATCAACTAAATTAGGAGCAAAGTCAGTAAGCAAATGCAATAGTCTGGACACGATGTAGATAGTTGTATCTTAAAATATTCAAATATGTACACGACAATAATAATCTCAATCACTTCACCCTATACCTGCTACGCACTATTATTCCTGTTTTCAAGTCTAACCTAATAAATCGATAGACATTAAAGCACGTAACACTCACCCCATTCCCATTCTCGGTTGATGATTTAGTAATGCCGAATCGTCATTTTCATGCTTGCGTTTCTGTCCAAGTCTAATGGTCTGTTCTTGATACTAAAACATTAAGATGCAAAAAATGATATCAAACCATTTCGGTGACAATAGAAACCATATGAATCTTACCAAAATAGATTTTATTTGTGATTGCTGTTGTGTCGGGAACGTGCCGACAACAGTTTGCTGATACGATATTTGAGGTTGTTGCTGTTGAATCATATTGAATTGTTGTTGGGGTTGAGCAGCGGTTACATGGCCACTCATCATTTGTGTTTGTTCAATAGTTTGCGGTGGTGGCAGTTGCTGAACTAACTGCGGCTGAAATTGGACTTGAACTTGTGGGTTGAATGCCACTGCTAGGGGATGCTGTTGTCCTGGCTGTGCTGATGTTGCTTGACTGACAAGAGTTGGGGGTGGTATTGCACGAAAATCAGTTCCATTATGAGCTGTGGGGAGAATAAATTGTATTGGAATATTAATGAGCATGAATAATGATATTACAATCCAGATTTTATCATTCACTTCCATTTGCTGCAAGGAATTTCAAAAATCATTTTCAATGTCTCAACATTTAGAATTACTTGGCAGGAGGATATCTTAGCGAAGGACACCAGTTGCAATCGATGGCCTAATTTATCTGGTCTACTAATACATAATTCCGGATTTTCCCTTTTTATAAATTAAAAAGCGTTCATTAATAGCCGGGCTCTGATTGTGGTCACAAAATCAATCACTGTCTTAAGAAGACCGTGAGATTAAGTCGTCCAGACAGGTGCTCACGTAAAACCCTCAAGGACTCACTGGCCTTTAATCATTTCAGAACCTAACTATAAAAAGGAACTAATAATATCAAAGAAGACGAGACTTTGCCTGAAATGGAGCGACAGCGTAGGTCAGGAAGACAGCTTTTAGGAATATCGAATTGGTGGACCTCGGGGCAAAATCGGGTTGTCTGGAGTTCCTTAGTATGGCAGGCCTAGACCGGACACCGGTTGTTGCGCCGTTGATGGTGATGAATAATATCAATATGCATAGTTTTCGGAGAACCGTATTTCCCAAACAATCAAAGACACAAACATGAAAAGAGGTACGAAAACGACTACAGTTTCGTACCATGGCAGAGCAAACTCATCACACGCTGCTACATCTCTGCCCTGGGAGCAGCGTGACCGAAGCGGCTCGCAGATGTTGTACGCTCCCTTTTATAATTCGTAAAACACAATAAGGGTACGAGTTATTATATATTCAGCGCAAATTTGTCCATAGTTCAGACAAAAGCTTGGCCGGAGCTAGACAATCCCCTCAATCCCTAAAAAGAAATAATCAAAGACATGTTTCACTTGATTTAATCTTTTATAACACTCGATTCAATCAGGGTTCTCACAATTCTTTATCAAAGCTCTTAATACTCTCCTCTAGAAGGCCAATTTCGAAGTTGAATTTACAAGGTGATATTTTAGTTGGCCTCCTCTGGCTGGCGGGCCAAACTAGAAGATCCTGAGACTGTTGATAAAAATATCTTGACATTTGTTCCTCAGTCTCACCTCAGGCCGTCAGCTGTTCTCTCCGGACTTAAATGCAGCGGCCGAGGCGAATCCTTTCTGGCGCCCAGGTTCGCGCCTCCATCCCTAGCTGGTACCTCGCAGATACAGGGAAGTAAACCGTCCGCGTGCCCCCCTCCTCCAATGGTGGTCATCGGGCGAATCTGACGATTCGCGGGTGCTTTTTCGAAGCGGTCGCCGGCTCGTTGAAGGCCTTCAGCCTCGACAAGGATACCCACTTGGGCCCGCCCCGAACGTCGAGCTTGAACGTGTGCTCGCCTCGTTCCAGCACCCTAGAGGGGCCCTCGTATGGTGGATGCAGGGGCCTCCAAGAGCCCTCCACCCTAACGAGGACCTGTCCACACGTCTCAAGATCCCTAGGGTGCTGACCTCCAATGTCGCGTGTCGGAACGGTAGAGTCGGCCGCATCCTCGAAACTGCGTCCCTGAGCAGACGCAGCATTCGAGAGTCGCTTAATCCTGCTCTGATGTCCAATACAGGGTCAACGGGAGGCGCAGATTCTCCCCGTACGCCATCTCCGTGGCGTTGGCCACGAACTCCTCTCGCTGTGCTGTGCGGAGGATGAAAGAGCCATTAGGGCAGCCTTCAGCGTCGGGTGCCCAAGTTCCAACCTACCATTGCCAAGGAGCTTTGTAAACTCCGTGAAAAGAGTAGATTCGAATTGCATTCTCTGGTCCGTGATGATAACGGCTGGAACAACAACAACAAAGTGCGGAATCTACTCTCGACAAAGGGCCTCGGCACATTATTGCGCCGTAAGATCAGAGGTATTGCTTTAGGTCCGTAAACCTGTCGATGATTGTGAAGCAATACTTGAATTGGTGTGAGTCTCGCAAAGGGCTGATGATGTCGAAGCGCTTGGTTGACCTAGGGAGTATAGCTACTTCCTTTCGAACGTGCTTGTTGACCTTGCACTTCTGGAACACTATGCACTGTCTTGCCCAAGACTTCATGTCCTTGTTCATGGACGGCCAGAAGTATTTATCAGTTACTAACCGGTTCCTTGTCCTGATGCGTGGATCGTGAATTGCGTGGAATACGAGCCAGAACCTGCCTAAGATGGAGCGATGGCGTAGGTCAGGACGCCAGACAGCTTTTAGGGATATCGAATTGGTGGACCTCGGCGTAAAACCAGGATGTCTGGAGTTCTTTATTAAGGCAGGCCTAGACCGGATATCGGTTGTTGCGCCGTTGATGATGATGATGATTTACCTGCGACAATCGGTCGGAATGAATGGCTTGGGTTCCTTATCTGAGGTCTCGCTGTTACTCTGCGAGACTTCAGATAAAATTTAAACAAGCGAATCCAAGAGTATCAACCGCTCTTATCTTTAGTTAAACGAATAAACAGACAGTGAGAATTCTTCAGAATAGCGAAGCCGAACCCTGCATAGCACGTTCACCACGCCTACGGGCGATCGTTCTTGCTTTGACAGAATGGGCTTTATTCCAGGTCTTCCCGAGAAGACTTCACTCTTCCTCTACTTTTCTACGCCAATGCGACTTTAGAGAAACTCACACGCCGGCCGCTCTGGGGAAGTGGGTTGCACTGCATGGCATAGCCAGCAATAAATTCGTCACCATCTCTTAAAGCATTACCTATCCACTACTACTTCCGCGTTCTGTGCGCCATCTCAGCTCATCGTTAGGCATTTTCCTAGGACGGTGTACTCTGCCTGCCTGAGTTGAGTAACAGTGGTGATCACCTTGCATGTGTTGCTCCCATATAACAGCATGGAGAGAAAATTGGCCCGGAACAACCTCAATGGGTGGTGTTAAAGTATCTGCATTTGCAAATTTTAGGCAAAACAGTGAAGTCGGATCAACCACTTTTAATCAAATCAGTGCCACCGTCGGCAAATAAAAAGGTTCCACGATAGCCAAATTGATTGACCCCGTGGATGTTCTGCCCCTTAAGGCAGATAGGAAGAGTGCGATGACCAGTCAGACTGAGTGAGAGGTTTGGTTCTGTTGGTATCTATCATCAGTCCCTCTCTGCTTGCCTTTATTTCCAACTTCAAAACGATTTAGCTTATGTCTATGATTCAGCGAGCAGACACATATCATCAGCATAGTCAAAGATATTTGAGGAAGGGGATCATAGTCCATTGAACGAAGAAGAAGGAATAGTATCCATGACAGAATGCAACCTTGCCAGACTCCGGTCTAAACTTGAAATGCGTCAGAAATTTTACCTCAATGGCCCACATGAGATTTACGCCGCAAGATCGTGTATTGCGTGGAATATTTCTCCGCGAAAATCGGTCGGAATGAACGGCTTGGGTTCCTTATCTGAGGTCTCGCTGTTACTCTGCAAGACCTCAGATAAGGGACAGATAAGATTTTGAGACGAAAACAGGAAACTCCTTGAATTTATAGTTGGAGTTTGCGTAGCCTTTTTGTGCCTCGGCGGTTGCCGTATAATCGACCGCGGCGGGGACTATGACCTCCGAGATCCAAGATAAAGTGTCTGCAACAACATTGTCTTTTCCAGACACGTGTTGGATATCAGAAGTGAACTGGCTGATATAAGTCAAGTGCCGAAGTTGGCGAGGGAACGCTTTGTTTTTCTAAGCGCGAAAGTAAGGGACTTGTGGTCCGTGAGCACGGCGTAGGCGTTGTAGTTGCTTTGAACCGGTTTGAGCTGTTTTGAAAAGAAGCTCAACGGTTGCCAGATTTGATTCACCCGTTTGTGAAGAGCGGCGCCTACCGCTGTATCTGAGGCCTTGACGAACACAGCTAGGGGTACATCTGGCTGAGGAAATACCAGTAATGTGGCACCAACAAGCTGCTGTTTGACTGTCTGTTCGCATCTCCGATGCGGGGGGAAGGGGGGATCTTTAACTATAGTTCCTGCGAGACTAATTTAAAGAGAACGGCAAACAAAAATAACCAAAATAGACATTTTGAATTTTACTTACCGATTTGTTGAGCCGTGGCAATTTGAACATTCTGAATCGTCCCATTCTGCGAAATATGCTGTATTGGAGACTGTTGAGTAAGCGTTGTTGTTGGCGGTGGTGCTTGCCACTGAGGAGTGGCATTAACTAGAAAGTGTTGTCCATTAGGGGCAGATACATGTATCGGTTGGCCGGCTTGTGTAATTTGTTGAATTGACACCGGCACTTGACTATAGATTTGATGTGTATGCGTCTGGGCAGTTGGCTGTGTTGTAATTAGAGTATTTCCAACAAAATGTTGAACACATGACATTGGTGGCGGTACTGCCATTATTGGCGGCGCCATCTGAGTTACTGGAAGAGTGATACTAGTAGCAACGGATGGCGGGGGATGTTTTATTGCTATTGTTTGTGGTTGGGGCGGTGGAACTGACAATGTTACATTTGCTGCCGTGGAAACTGTTTGGTTTTGGTTTCCAGATTCATTGTCACTATCATTCGAATGACTGTCACCTTCTGTCTTGATTTTAGGACTCTTTTGAGGACTTTCAGTCTGATCTCCCTCTGACTTTGTCTCTTCTTTATTATTATTATTTGATTCCTCTGAATTATTACTTTGGCTTGAGTTATCTTGCGTAGCCACTGTGGTTGTATTGGATGTTAACGCGGGAGGCATATTTTGAACTGAAAATCCAGGCGTCACTTGCATTTGAACCTGTTGAAGCTGAGGTGGTGGTTGAAAAATTATATTTGGGTTTGATGCGGTGATTTGCGTCTGAACTTGAGCATGTGGAGCTTGTTGCGAAGCTTGAGGTTGATGAATTATTGTTGGTGGTGGCATCATGTACGCGGTGCTACCTTGCACCGTAATATACTGCTGTGTCGGTGTCGCCTGAATTTGTTGCGCCTGCGGTTGCGGTTGAGTTTGTTGTACAATTCCTTGAATTTGTTGTTGTGGTTGATAAATATGCTGAATGGTTACTTGATTAGCTGTAAAATATATTATCATTTTTTTTCAGTTTATCAGGAATTTTCGTCTTAATTTTAATTATCTACATTTTTCGCTTTTTCACTAAGCACTTACGTTGCATTCCAGGATCCTGCTGTTGCACAGGTTGTTGAATGTACTGATACTGGTAGCCCTGCGGGTGGTTCAATACAATTTGAGTTGCTGCAGGTGGTTGGTGTTGCAGCTGTATATTGGGCGGAGGTTGTGTCAAATGAGCAGTTCCAGGGGCCGTTGGTGGAGGAGTTTGAAACTGGACAATTTGACCGGATTTTATAGGAATAGGTATCCCTGGCGGAGGGATATTAACATTCCCTAGGGCTGTTGCTTGCTGTTGCACTGGTTGCTGAATAACAACATTGCTCTGTTGTAACTGAATCGGTACCGTTTGTGGAATTATTTGTTGATGTATGATAGTTTGCTGTTGAGATTGAACAGTTTGAGGTGGACCACCTAAATTTGGCGGTGGATTCTGTTGTATGAAATTTTGTTGTACAATAGCTGCTTGATTTGCTTGTGATTCGAGCGAGTTTTGCTGAATTACAGGTGGAGGTACTAACATAGGGGGTGGCACATTCAAATGTGTTACGTGCTGCCCTTGCTGAATAATTGAATTATTGTTTGATATTGCAACGTTTTGAGTGTTCTGAGAGGTTTGTTGTTGTAAATGTACAACTTCTTGCTGCAGTGTTTCAATTAAATTTTTTGCTAATTGTTTAGCAGCTTGTAGTCCATCAAATCTTTGATGCTCTATAAATAAGTGTAGTGATTCTGGAGATTCGGTCCCTAGAACGGGATCAATAAATAAAGAACCTCTTCCTCGTAAGGTTGCAATAGCGCCTGTAAGAGATCCACATTTTCGGTGTTAAGCCATTTAAAGATTAAGAAATGGTTTGGTTGTTGGATCAATCGAATTTGCTTTTCCAAAACATCAATCTAAAAACTTACCAGTCTCATTTCGTATGTATTGTAAGTTCGCTCCACCTACTCCAATCACTTGTTCTCTAACATTGAATGTTGGTGGTGCATGCTCCAATCCTATCATCAATTTTTCAATGAACGTTGAATTTGCTTGATTAGCTGTTTGTTGAGGCGCCATTGTTAATGGCGGTCGCGTATTAAACTTTGACATTCGATTGATGCTATTAGCTACAGTATTTGGCGAATGTTGGGTGTTCGCTATTATCTCTTTGATTTTCTCTATTGCCACTAATTAAAAATTCAAATGTAACTTAGATGCCAACAAGTTAAGGGATATTATTTACATTCCAAAGATTTTTTAGTGTCGCTTTGTATGAATAAGTATAATGGCCGATCGTTGCTAATTCCACGAGCCTTTTCAACTGGAGAGATGTACCTTCCTCGTGTTGAAATGGATGCTCCAGAATGCTGAGCAATTTCATCGTGCGTTTGGCCCTGTAAATGAGGAAATGAATCTGTGATTTTATTAAGTAATATAATGAGACCGTAGGCACTATCACTATAAGTGGCAGTGAATGCCAGGAACTAAGTGATTTAATCTCGGATTAATGCTATTAGCCAATGGTGAACTACGTAACGTAATTACTTAATGTATTATCGTAACTTGGATAAAGTGGCGTTCTTCGTAATCGACGCGTCAACAAAGTCCTCAAATTCAAAATATATCGCACTGTTGTCGCCCCCTATGGTTCTGAGTGTTGGCTGGTTATAACAAACAATAAGCGGCGCCTCGCGGTAATGGGAACCAAGATGTCGCGTTGGACTAGTTGCACAATAAGCCCGGATTACATCCCAAGTGAGGATATCCCCGATCAGTATCGGGTTCCACTCATCGTGAGCGTCTTTGATGCAAAGATTGGTCTGAGCATTGAAGTGGATTGAAAAGACCAAAAGTCCTACCGAAACAACGTTGGCTTGATATGTTAAATGGTGATTTGAGAGCTTCTCGATTCCAACCAAATCAGGCGCATGACCGAACAAAATGGCGCAACCAATCAAGACGGGCTGATCCAGCTTGTGAACAGGACAGAGGCTGAAGAAAAAGAAAAGTAAGAAGCTAGGTATGAAAGTAATTTTCTAGCCAAGTATTCGCGTACCTTTCTTGTATCTTTGAAGAGGTGTAAAAAGACTTGAGCTATGTGCCCCTAGTTAATTCCAGAATTAGGAAAATACATGAAGTAGGCCATCAGTATAAAGTCTTTTTAGGTCTAGAGGTCTAAAGTAGTTTTAGGTAAGGGAGGTTAAGGGGGTGGACCAAGTAAGTTGTGGAGGCGCTACAATGTGGAGCTTCTTAACGGAGATTCACCCGAGCTCCACTTCAAAGTAGCGCAGGACAACTCACCACGACTGCACAACTCGAAACTCACCCGCCAGAGCAGCTCGTCTACCTGAGCTGAGCATTTAAGGAACTATCATTACAATGAAATATTCCATTGCGACATCTGTAATCAGCAGCATCCTCAGCAGCACGATTCTTCACTTAATTCCGCAATGTTATACGACAACAACGCTGCTGGCCTCCCCCCCCCGGATGCGGAATCAGGACTCCCAGCATCCTCATCAAACAAATCACTTCGGCCTGATCTAGGATTGAACTTGGGACAGTTTTCACCTCAATATAATTCACACTCATGTCGTGTTTGCGATTATATATAAATGGAGCGATTACCATCTGTCGCCACTTTCAGTCACGCTGCTTCCAGGACAGAGGTGAGGCAGCTTCTAATGAGTTGCCTCTGCTCTGGACGAAACCGTCAGTCAAGATTTTTTCTTATATAATTGTATTTGTTAGAGTTTTCCTTATCACTTTCTTAGCACATACATTCCGGCGTTTCAGGCGACAATTGAAGGATCTGAAGGACACCACATTATGCTCCATTATAGTAGCCTAATAGTGATACTTCAAGTAAAACAAGCTCTAGAGCTTACAAATGTGGTTGAGTGGTCTCAAGAGGAAGCTCCTTCAGCAATTCGCCCTCATCAATACCTATTTTTCTCGAAAAGTGCCTTCAGCAATTCTCAACTTTTAACTACTTCTGTTTGAAGTCGCGGAAGGAAACTCCTTCAGCATCGTGCCCTCAATGTTCACGCGCAGGATACTATTCTTATTCTTTTTATAATCTTTAGCCTAGTTACAGCTCAAATTCCAATTCTTTTCTGGATAATCAAAAAGAGAAAAGGAGTTTCAGAGTGCTAAGTGTTTCTAGTCAACATGTACTCATTTTATAACAAACTCCAATGACAATTCAGGTGATCATTGTTACCCAACAAGCGCAGGTTTATACTAAGACAAGAGAAGAGTATCCGGAAGAGGTTCGAAGAAGCAGTTGGAAGTCAAAAAAGTCCTTTACGATTTTATGATCGTTCATAAGCGTCTACTACAACAGAAGATAAGACTTACGCAAATCGTCTCTGCCAGGGTAAGACATCATTACTAAAGACTATATAGTACTCATTCCCGGGAAAAATCGAATTCAGATAAATGTGGAGATATTGAAAGAGGCAACTGGAGGGATATCCAAGCCTTTTCGGTTGAGAAAACTGGTCCAAGTAGGGGAGCTATGCTGGACACTTTCGAGGACAGGGCATTGCGATCATTAACAGGCTTGAGTATATTTAACAACGACAACAGCGAAGCAGCTAGGAATACTCGTTGGTGACGTGAGGAATTAGGCAGGGCAGGGCTACTTAGGGGATCTTCCTCCCTGAGATCGAGGGTACCGACCTCGGCTACCTATTCCAGTTTAGTGGGGACATCAGCTAGTACGATGCCTTCCGAAGTCTATTTAATGATGATGACTCTTAAATCGGCTATACGCTGAATCTTATGATGATTCAAAGTAAGCTGAGAAGCGACGCGAAAAGTGTAATTGACCATTAGGGGCATGCCAGGAAAATTGTCTACAATCGAAGGCCGGGCTTTATAGAAAAGTAGAATGAATCATTAATGGACCGTCTACAAATATCCCAAAGGAATGCGAAAACTATAGGCAAGGCTTTGAATATGATGTGTTCTTTGGTCTGCATTCCACGCAGATGAAGGGGTTCCCCTTTATAATAAGAACGAAAACTGACACCCGAAACAATCTGTCACCATCAATGAGAACGATTTTTGGCAAATAGTTATGTGGTCATGGCTCCTGACTCGGATGGGTTGAATGGGGTTCCGAAACGGAAGATTCTAGCTATAAAAACAAAGGTTAAAAGAAGGTGACGCTGCTCGTTAGTACGGATTAGAAGAAGAAAAAGTGGACCAATAGCTTCGGGTGTATGAAAAAGTATAATACTATCCAGTGGCGTAAACTTGTTGAGAACGACAACAAGGAAAACTGCTCCGTCGGCATTATTTATGTAATTGTTGTGTTTCCTGTGAAGATAAGAGATCCGGGTAACTAGAAGGGCTATATAATCGAGGACCCGATGCAAAAATTTCGATTAAAAAAGAAGGAAAATAATATCCACGTAAAAAAAAACAAAATTTAACGATTTCATCCAAGGCAGAGGCAATTCTTCAGACGTTGCCTCACCTCTGCCCAGGGAGCAGCGTAACCGAAAGCGGCAACAGGTGGAAAACGCTCCTTTATATAATCGCAAAAACGCAGCGTCTGAAGAGTTGACTCTGCCCTGGACGAAAAGGTTAGTCTTTGTTTTTTGAATGTTTGGGTGCTATGCATGAAACGAGTGGTCCGTGGACCAAAAAACGTGGGGGTAAGTTGCTTTCCATTTAGTCCGGTCCAACATCATGTGGATGTGGACAGGTATCCAAAAGCATTTGCAGTTAAGTTTTAAGAGTTCGGAAAGAGTGTTGAAAGTCGATAAGGGGATATCCTTGACAAAAAAAAAATGGACCAGAAGAAATAGAGAAATTGGAACGAGAACTATGTACGTGAAATAAAGCCGAGCATAGGAATCAGGTCTTCCCAATGGAGTTGAAGGGTAGGTTCCTAAAACTTGGTGAAACACCGCAGGGGAAGTTGAGATGCGTAGGTAGACTCCTCAGCAGCCTACATCAAGGTGTCCAAAATTGCGTCATTTTTAGTCGACATTCGTGGTAAGCGACTATTATTTTATTAAAGTAAACTTACTTGAAGAACGTCTTGGGTGCATTATCATTGAAAGTTGCTTTTGTACTATCATGACGACCTACGTAGAAAGCACGGTAATTGTAATTCGAAGATGACGTATTGGAAGGACTTTGGGATTACTAGCAGGTAAACGATTTAACAGGGATATGGTGGGGCATTTGAATTGAGGTTGTCAGAAGAATCAGAGTAGGTCCACTTCACCGAAGCCCCATGGAGAAATTGAGAGAAAATTCCTGGACAAATGCCAAGACTTACGATGGAGGAAAGGACGATGAGCTTTTTCAAGAAAGTTAAACTGTGCTCGTATTGATTTAGATACGAAGATTCGACTAATTGCAAACTTGATATACTTAACAGGAGCACACATATACGGTTACTCTTGAATCAGCAAACCGCGTCAACACGCCATTGTTGAAGGTTTGCTGAAATGGGTTTGAGTTCCTGAGAAGCTGCACTCCTTCAACACTGTTCTGCCTTGTGTTCTTGGGCCGACCCACTCCCCGTTCATCTTGATATAGTGGATTCCACTGTATGGTGCTCTTCCTTAATGTGACCTATTCACTGCCACTTCCGTCTTCCGATCAACACGCCTAATGATAATTGGCCCGTGCACTTGCGAAGTTCTTCGTTCAAAATTGTATTAGGGAAGACGGCAAGACGCAGAAGTTTTTGTCGAAGGCTTGGAGCTTTCGAGTAACTGCCGAGGTCATTTTCCATGTATTACTTCCATAAAGCAAGACAGAAAGAACGTTGGCAAGGAGCAATTTCAACTTGATGTTGCCGTTGATGTATTTCTAGATCGAGCGACAGCGGATCTGACGCTGTTAATGCGTCGAGCGACATTAAGTTCCGGGACGCCGTCGGTAGAAACGAAGCCTTTGAGACATACAATCAAATCATTCTTGAAATTGATAAAAAACCGGTGGAGCGATTCTCCCTATCAATGAAACTTTCAAAATGTCCCTTGATGCTTTCCAGGATTATTTTAGCCATTATCTTTACGACGGCAGGGCACAGACAAATACAACGTCAATTGTTGCGCTCAGGACGGGTGCCTATTATGATCATCTACTTTGTCTACTTCCTGAGGCGACGGACAGCTCAAATCCCAGTGGCTTTATCCCGCTTGGCTGCCTTGATGGACGAGATGATTTCACTTCTATTTGGAGGAGCAATCCGTATCCGGAACGAAACTTCACCGGAGTAATAGGAATATCTGCAACTTCACCTTACAATACAAGGGAATATTATACTTAATCTCCCAAAAATATTGGGATGCTAAGTGCAGAAAGGGAACAAGACACAAATTTTTGAAAATTAAGGCAATGTCATCCTAAATTGCAAGGAAGGATACGAGTATGGTAAGGGCAAATGTGGATAATTAGAGTTTCTATGATGACCTACATTCAACGGCTCAATTTCCAGTCATAGTTCATCCATTCATTCATCCTTAAAATCTTTCGATAGACATTCCTCACACTCAATTAGAAGAAATTCTTTGAAAACAAGAAAATTGAAACTTGCAAAAGCATCATCGTATGTAAAGTCTTCACAAATTCAAATGGCCCTTTATACGGATGTATCAATTAAGATTGTTTTGCTCGTTACAGTGACCACTCCACTTCTGTAGACTATTGAACTGCTAAGAGCTAAGAACATACGTACAAGCATTCAGTGTCAACGGCCAAATGGACTTGGACTGGACAGAGCCGATTACCTTCTTCAATTATCGGAAAAGACAAGAGTTCAGAGTTAACTCTGCATTAAATTCACCACAACTACAAAAGATAAGCAATAAGATAACAGCTCGTATTGCTGCAGCTCTTCATTCCAATGATTTATATCTGCTTTATCGGGTTCGGCATAGGAAAGATTTGGATTTATTCAGAATATTCCTGGGAACGAATGGCACCTGATAAAAGTGAGTTTTGACTCACACCCCACAGTTACTGTTTTGTACTGATGTTTCCAGATATTACTCGTTCTTTCTGAGTAGTTGTAGTTTATCTTCTAAACCTAATCTGAATCTAGAAGAGAAGCTTCAACACTTAGATGGGAGGACGTTGGGATGCGAAACCGAATATTCCATTTAGCACTTTGAGGTCGGTAAATGGTTGTTGGTACTCAACAAATTAACATATTGTAGCGAACGCGTTGAGGCTGCATTAGAGTATGATATTGGTTCATAAAAATATGGTAAATATTGATACATTTGCGGTCGTGTAAAAAAAATTAAGGATGACGTGGTATTTGATTAGTGAGAAAGAAAACAGCAATGTGATGATAATAAATCACAAGCTAATTCTTAAGGAAACACGCTCCAAATAGATTTATTGATTTTGCTGTACGACATCGTCTGAGCTGAGGTCAGCTGAAATTTGGAGTACGATTATTGGGGGTGAAAACGTCTAGCATGTGTTTATAGTGATAGTAGGCAATTCGATCTGTACCGTTTGATTTCTATTTGAAGTAGATAACAAAGTAATCAAAACACAAAACTTGGAAATCGGGCAAAGTGAATAGAGACGCATACAGCTGTAATGCTGGAAGCAATCAGAAATTTGATTGCGGTGAAACTTTGAGTGAATCCCGGGATCTATAGCTATAGCTATTCTTAAGCCCGCTATCCACGTACAATTTTGCCTGTTAATTATGTTTGAATAGTCCCCATTTGATCGGCGGCCGTTAATCGAAAGAAAAATGATTCGGCTAACTTGCCAGACATGTTTGTTTAGGTTGTGACCAAGAATTTTATGGGCACCTTTATCGCTAGTGAACATTTTTAACACAATGCTCACACACAAAAATATCTCAAATTCTTATCTCATTGTCAAGTATCTGGGTGTAATCCTGGACCAAAAGCTAAATTGGAGATTGAACATAGAACTGAGAGGTAAGAAAGCCTGTATAGCCTTCCATGCCTGCAAGAGAACCTTTGCAAAGAAATGGGGTCTCCGGCCGAGGATGGTTCTCTGGATGTACACCGCTGTGGTGCGTCCAATTCAGACGTACGTTTCTATTGTATGTTGGCAGGCTTTGAGCAAAAAATACAATAGAATGAAGCTTAATAGGATTCAATGAACCATGTGCGCAGGTGCTACTGGGGCTCTGCAGTCTTGCCCGGCAGATGCTCTCAATGTACTCCTGCATTTCCTCCCCCTAGACTTCCACATTAAATACGTTGTAGCGTACAGTGTGGTCAAACTACGTGAGTCCGGATGCTGGTCAACGAAGTCGTACGGCCAAAGTAATATCCTAGTACCGCGGGAAATCTGGGCATTCCCTAATCACGCATGCTGAACTTCACGAGAAACTTTGCTGTGGACTTTCCAATAAGGGCAAAGTGGAAGTGTGTTGCAAGATTATGACACTGTATTCTTCAACGATGGATCAAAGATGTTCTGTGGAGTCGGCGCGGGGGTTTTCACGAATACATAGTGTCTCCGAGTCGTATGGTCTCCGAGGTTTCACCAGTGCATTCCAAGCGGAAGTACTGGCGATCGCTGGAGCATGATCCGAGCCCAAGCCGAACATAGCCATTCTGACCGACAACTAAGCGGTCATTAAGGCCATGTACTCAGTGACGACATCCTCCACGCTGATGGGGCAGTGCAGAAACGTGCTGAACCGTCTGGGTGGCACGCTCAAGGTCACCTTTCTCTGGGATCCCGGACTTAGAGGGCAATGAGCGCCAGACACAATTCGCATTGCCGAAGTTGCGGGGAAGTGGGAGGATTGGACCTTCAGGCACTTCTTCTGCGATTGCCAAGTTAAGATCAGGCTACCGACACTGGTTAAACCATTTTTTGGGGACCTCAGAGAGATTTCTAGCTGCATGGTGGGAGAGTTACTTTGTGTAAACCCAAACCTTTTTAAAATCGGTTTACTGATTGTCTGTCCGTCACACGCATATTCCTTGGAGACGATTATAGCAATTCACACCGAATCTAGGGGAAAAGTTGGAACTGTGAACGGTCACCCATACAGTGAGTTACATCCTTTTACGTAAGGGGGTTCCCCATGTATACAAAAGGGGGTGTAATTTTTTTTTGACAAATATAGTCATGTGGGGTATCAAATGAAAGGTCTCGTTTAGTACTTTCCGAAGTTGGCAGTAGTTTTGACATTTGTTGGAGTGCGGGGGCTGAAAATTATCATCTATCTCCTAAACGGGCCCATTCTCAGAAACTACCCAAACGAAAAATCTGAAATAAATCAAGAGGCTGCCACTATAAGGTGCCTAGGCTCCGAAATGCTTTCTATATCGACGTCCTTTCAAACAAAGTTAATATACTGTTACTATAATTTTTAGTAATTCACTGCAAAACCCTCTTAAGTTCATCCTAGCACCACGGAATTCCAGTAATGTAGGTTATAACATAGGCCATGATCCTACCAAGTTTGGTGGAAATCGCAAAATTACTAACAAAGTTATAATAGGTTAAATTTGTCGCTTCTTTGCAAATTCAAGACTTTGAACGTCAATATGCCTTGAAAGTGGATATTTTCACAGAATATATGCATATATAACGTGCTGTGTACTAATGGGACAAATGCGCACTCAAATGTATTTATAAAAGAAATACACAAAACCTTTCATGCCAGAAGCGTCCAGCTTGCGGTTTCCCGACTTGTTTGTGAGTCTAGGGGGGCTCTGAGAAGAGAAACCATCCTGGATTTTGTGGTGTGTGGGGTTCTATCTATTCAGTTTGCTTAATGTGTGGTCGAGTTTGAACAGAAAGAACAGAAGAAAGATATGTGAATATCACGTATGTCGATGGTTGGGGGAGGGAGGGTGATTGTGACTTGTCAATTTTCGCTCGGACAACAAGGAGATATAAGAATAAGAGGGCAAAATGTTACTTTGCAAGTTTTTTGCCGTATAGGCTATGTTTGGTTCAGGCTGGATGAGGTCAGTCCATGCCCAGTACAGCGTTCCTTTTCGAGAGGAATTCTATATATGTTTAAATAGTCCTTCATGGACCTCATTAAGCGTTCCTAAAAAGATATGTCCTGCAATTTGCTAGATGGAAAAGGTTATAAGGGAGCATTAAGATATTATGAGAAAGGCATTGGATTTGTGAATTGTTGGATGTGGGGCGTCTGATGTGACGTCTGTATGTTTGTGTATGGGAGGGGGTGATTGGGAAATGGGGAGGTTAGATGGGGATGATATTCTGAGTTTAAAACGCGTTGTCGCTTCCAATGGTATATACTTTACATAATATTTTATTATTTAATTAATTTTAACTTAGGCTGAAAGAGAGCGGAAATTTATTCCCACACTCAATAACTCCATTGTTCCCAATACTATGCTAGGTATATGTGTACAAATAGGAGTTTGACCAGCATGTAATTCTTCAAGTTCGCTTGGAATATTTCTAGGCTAGTAAAAAACAGTTTAATACCAACAGACAATGTTGATACCACTGACTATGTAGTATTATTTTTGAAAAGATAAATATATTTCGACATGACTGATTGGCCCATTAATTAAAGCAACGTTGGCCTATTAGTCACAGTTTCCACAATAAACGTAGAAAGCTTGTTAAAAGTCTGTCTCATCGGCTTGTCTCCGTAAGTAGATACGATACAATAATACTTTTTGAAATTTAATTTTTCCATGAATAAATGTGTAAAAGAATTAGCAGTATAGGCCCAGACTATGGTAAGGCTTATGATAAAGAAATACTAGAGAATTCATCATCATCAACGGCGCAACAACCGGTATCCGGTCTAGGCCTGCCTTAATAAGGAACTCCAGATATCCCGGTTTTGTGCCGAGGTCCACCAATTCGATATCCCTAAAAGCTGTCTGGCGTCCTGACCTACGCCATCGCTCCATCTTAGGCAGAGTCTGCCTCGTCTTCTTTTTCTACCATAGATATTGCCCTTATACACTTTCCGGATGGGATCATCCTCATCCATACGGGTTAACTGACCCGCCCGCGGATTTCATCATCGTAGCTGTTATCGGTTGTGATTTTCGACCCCAGATAGGAGAAATTGTCAACGGTCTCAAAGTTGTATTCTCCTATCCTTATTCTTCTTCGTGTTTCACCAGTGCGGTTTGATGTTGTTGGTTGATTCGTCTTCGGTGCTGACGTTGCCACCATATATCATATTTTGTTTTGCCTTCATTGATGTGCAGCCCAAGATCTCGCGTCGCCTGCTCGATCTGGATGAAGGCACCTTTATCTGGTCAGCGTCAGCCTATTTATTTATTTAATGAGGACAATACACATAAAACAAATTCTTTATTACATATTGCCCTCAGAGGGAGGAGCAAGTGAATGGCTTATATTACGCTTAAAGCTAGAGAGGGAAATAGAGTCAAAGGATCCAAGTTGTAGGGCGTTGTAGGACCGGCATAGCCTCGGGATCGGAGAGTGAAAGTAAATCTCGAGCTCCGCGAAGGGTACATCAAAAATGTCCGCACTACGTGTGTTATGAGACGAAGCGATACGGAAAGTAATATCCAAGTTGGCGGAGCAGTCCATCAGACAATTGCAGAGTTTGAAAAGAGTACACATATCAAGGAAGATACGGCGTTGCTCTAGGGAGGGGAGATTGAGGGTGCGGAGTCGTAACGGATAATCAACCCGTGGAAGCCTCTTTTTGTAAAAGAGGGTCTGGATGAATTTGCGTTGTACAACTTCAAGAGCGCTGCAGTCACGGATGCGGAAGGGGGACCAGACTACACAGCAATATTCAAGGATGTTTCTGACAAGGGAATTAAAGAGTGTTAAGGAGGGAGGGGGAGGTAAAGTCGGAGGATGAACGTAGGATAAAACCAGACATTTTGGAAGCTCTATTGATGATGTTAACGAAGTGGAAAGTGAAACGAAGTTTGTCGTCGAATATTATACCCAGGTCTTTGATGGAGGTCAGTAGTGAAAGGGGTTGTCCACTGAGACAATAGGAAAAGGATATTGGGGTTGGTTTAAATGAATAGCACATCCAGTGGCATTTGTTGACATTCAGTGTTAGCTTTTTGACCGAACACCAGCGGACTAAATTATGAAGGTTTGACTGTAAGAGAGCACAGTCCAACTGAGACGAAACAGAGACAAACAATTTAAGGTCGTCTGCGTAAAGCAAATACGGGCAGGTGAGGATGGAGGCGAGGTCATTGATAAAAAACAGGAAGAGTAGGGAGCCAGGTATAGAGCCTTGGGGAACACCAGAGGATGGATAGAAAGAACGAGATGAGTAACCATGAAAAGAAATTTTGCAGGAACGGTATGAGAGATAGGAGGAAAGCCAGGAGATGACTGATGGAAGGAAGTTTAGAAATGAAAGTTTAGAGAGGAGAATGTTATGGTCAACGATATATGTCGTGAATTCTAGCATTTAGCAACATATTTGGTAGAGACTAGAAGGTTTGAAGCCGCAGATCTATGTTTCACGAAATCATGCTGCTCTTTGACAATGAGGTGACCGAAGTGCGTGGTCAACCAGTCGCTAATGTATTTTTCCAGGATTTTGGAGCAAGAGGAGAGAAGATAAATGGGGCGGTAGATCACAGCAAGAGAAGGGGGTGTCCGCTCTTGAGGGTAGGGATGATAAGGGCCTCTTTACAGAGACGGGCAAAGTAGCATTCATTTAGACTTTTGTTGTAGATTATATTCAGGGTGAGGGAAAAGCGTTTTCTACAGTTAAGGAAGAAGAGATTAGGAAGCCCATTGGGGCCAGGTCCGACATTGGGATCAAGTTTACCAGTGAGGAACTCAACCAAGGAAGGCGTAAAAAGAGGAATGGCTAGAGATTCGGAGGAGTCTGCAGTTATAAGAGGTGTAGAGGGTGGAGGGCTCGAGGGAGAAAACACGGAAGAGAAGGTCGCAGGATTGTTGTGGGGAGTTGGCAGTGGAGTCAGCGAAGCTGCTAGAAGGGAGAGATTGAGTGCGACTACGGGAATTGCGAGCTTGAGATCAAAAGGGTTTTAAGTTACCGCGGGCAAGGGCGGCTTCGACGCTCAATAAGTACCTTTTACGCGCTTTTCTGGCCATTGACTTCACAGTAGAGCGTGTAGCCTTAAAGTGAGCAAGGTCGGCGTCATTCTTAGAAGCCCGAAACTTCTTTCGCAGTGTATGTTTCAAGCGAATGGAAATAAGAATTTCCGTTGTGAACCAAGTTGGATACGAACGTAGACAGAGAGGGGAAGAAGGGATATAAAAGAGGAGATCGGACAGGATATTGTAAAAGGTGTTTAGAGCTTGATCACACGATGAGTTGCTTAATATATGTACTCAGTTGAAAGACGTTAAAGCTGAGCTCAGCCCGTCAAAATTGGCTTTGCGGAAGTTGAACTTAGAGGATTTACGCTTGGTTTTGGGTTTTGAACGAGGGAGCTTCGCTTCAAATTCAACCGCGGGTGCTCAGTTTTGACATACGAGGATGTGCAAGGAAATAAAGAGAGGTGGCGCTCGGGGAGGTTGGAAAGGAAGAGATCGAGAGTGCGGCCCAAGGAGTTTTTGGTGGTATTGAAATTCAGGGCAGAGCAAGTGTCCATAAAGGAAAAAGAGGTTGTTGGAAGGCTAGGATGATTAGGTCAGTGGACCATGGGGAGGTTGAAATCTCCACAAAGGAAGAAAGGGAGGGAAGGGAATCTGACAATAAGGAGTTCAGACAAACTGTCAAACAATTCTTCCTACAAATGGGAAAGGCAAGCACGGCGGACGTACATATGTACAAGACACAATGAACGGGAGGAAGCTGAGCGGGGAGCTGCGAAGAGCTACACAATCTAAAGGAAAGCCAGAAAACGAGAAGACGAGTTCGGCGGGGAGTGTATCTTTTATTGCAATTAGGACCCGCCGGTGGACTTACGAGATGCACCCCGGTCCCTGTCGCAACGGAAAATGGAGTACCCTTCAGGGAGCTCGGAGTTTAATATGACATCGTCCAGCCAAGTTTCGGAGATATAGATGGCATGGTGTTGCTGAGCCAGCGCGGATAAATTGAAGGCCCCAGACGGACTGTAAACATGAATCCAGTTATATAGCCCGGCGAGGCAGGTGGGTTGCCCCGAAGTTTACCCGCGAATTGGGTTGATTAATACACCTTCAGGCCGGAAAGTAGGGTTGTCGAGGACGTCAACTTCGTGTGATTCTTATCAATTTCTTTATACGTAGTCAGTCTAGTTCTAGAGTTAGAACAGATTTCAAATGAAATGCTTCGTTAGCGCACGGGTCAGATACCCGTAGAATTATTAATCAGAAGGCGGAAATGTCAATTCATAGGTCCCCAGCCAAGAAAGTGGACAGTTCCCAAGATCGCCCAGAACACTGGGAGAGGTATACAAGCTTCTCGGGAAGTCCTGAAGCGAGCTGAGTGCTTAAGCATAATCTTCGGGAAATGCCCCATTCAGGGGTAAATGGCAAACATATAATCAAATTTATATCCACTTTCCTACAATGATTTTCCCTTGCGCCATATTATCAAAGATTCGGAACCTTGCTTCGGCCAATATTCGTTAATTTGATGATGGCTACTTTCGTGGGTGGATGCCTTTTGTTTTCCACCAAAGAAAGTGTTTCGAAATTAAGGACTATCTACATTGCCTTACCTCGCGAGTGGCGTAGGATTATTAGACCAAGGAACCAGCATGATCTGCTTCCTCTTCCAAACGAGTTTCAGGATGCAATGAGCATATAGGGTACACGGAATACGAGCGTTTAGGAAGGAAAATGCGATATTTAAAAAAATATTTCCAAGTGCCGACTATTGTAGAAGTCAAGAGTTAAATCGAAGCATTTTGAAAGAGGACATTCTAGCTGGTCCTGCAGGCAATCATTAAATATATTGGAATATTCAAGTGAATGTTCACGTTATTCAGTAATAATAGGATCTGGAATATCTCATTAATGGTTACCACGGAATAACCAATCACACTTTGTTAGAATGTAAAATGCTCCGTATCCCATACATTCTAGGGTTAATCAAAATTTTCCGAATCACTCTTGTGTTGAAAGTATTGGGCAGGATTATCAAATGTTCTACGCGAAACAATTGGCGACCTGCCTAAAGATAACATCACCCAAAAGAACGGCAGCGTCTATCGATTTTGCAATAGCACCGCCGCCGCGCTCAGTTCAGATTAGGATCTTTTCGGTCGAGTTCGAACCAAGCATTCCACCCAACTTCCCTATTAGAGCGCACTCGACAATTGCAGTTGCACCCAAATTAAGGAAAGTCGACCACCACCGAAAACCGGTCCAGCCCTGGACGCAGGTGGACCACCTTGCCGAGATCCGATCCGACACTCAGCCCCACGCGACGGCCGCCGAGCCGCGGAGCGTCCTCACCCCGAGTCTTACCTTGGTCAATATATTCCTGGCCGCAATGCGAACGTCGTTTATCTCGAAATCTGCCGTAAATAGATCACTCGCGTGCGATTTACCGTGGGTAATCTTCAAGTTCTTTTCGTGCAATTGTCCACTCGATGGCGGCTGCAATTGCTGAAGAAGTTGAATGGGCGGCGGGGGTCGGGTTGTCACCTTGTTGTTGATGAATTGATTGATTCGCGTTTTTAGCATAATAGAGGAAGCGAGCCGCGCACTTAGTTTTTTTGTCGATCGCGCACTTGGACGTGGGATCACCTGTGTCTGACGGAGTTCACGAGCACTTTTCGAATGAATCCATTGCTTTTCACACAAATTGTTTTGGCCCGAACAAGCACCACGCACTCACGCTACGAGACGTCGCCATCTTTCCTTCTCTCTCATGACGGGAAAAATTTGACGGTTGCCGTGGTTTGTCGTCTGTCATTCGTTTTACGATGGAGGCAACGAAGCAAACATCTGCACAATTTGGACTATGACGTCACGAAACGAATGATAACAGAAACAGCTGACTGGATGTTAAGACTGATTCCCAATTAAAAGTGCGGATTCCTTGCAATATGTAGTCTAGTAGAAATTTGAACCGATATGTGGATCACATGCAACGAATCAGAGGCACATCAGTTTCGCAGTTTAATTGATATAATAGATGTCACTATGTAATTATATAAATCCTTTTCTTAAAAATTAATTCTAAATACATAAATGTTCAAAAAATTGGGGAATCCCCGGAAAAAGTGTGCTATAATGTGATGAAAAGAGTGAAAAGTAAACATGGTGTAGAAATACCGGTAATATTGGAATTCCCTCGTTTTCTGGAGGTATTGTATGGTAAATAATATTTGGTACCCTTTATTTAGGACATAAGACGAAATAATAAATAAAGAGGCCACAACCCCAAAACTATTCGATTCAGGAGACTAAAGACAGGAGTGTTTCCTCAATATTTTGCTAGATTGACGTTACACAGTGGCAAGAAAATTATTGTTAAACAATGAAAAATTATTCAAAGAGGGTGGAGGCTAAGTAACGCACATCTGAATGTATTGATGACCTAAACACTCCTGACTGACGTGCAGCCCCATATTCACCGATTTTCATCATATTTGACGGTTGCATGTTGCGAATTCCAAGCTCCTTTCTAACTTTTCTCAGCTAGGTCGTCCGCAAATGCTCGCGCGAAGACTTTTTTGTCCTCCAGGATTCACAACAGGGTATCCATTACCAGGTGTCATAACAGCGACAAGAGAACCCCTCCCTCTTTTTCGAACATCGCCTTTTCAATTTTTTCCGTGAGTTCATGGGGTGCTGTCTTCGGGGATTTGTCTTTCTGGTAGGCGTGTTGCCTATGATGAAGAAGGCACTTAGGAATGTGTGTATCCCTTATGAACTCATCTACTAGTTTTGCTAGTCCTTTTAGTAGAAAAGACGTTAGACTCATCAGCCGGAAGCTTTTTGCGTCCGTGTAGGTGGGTTTCCCTGGTTTAGGTATAAATATCACTTTCACATCACGCCAGCTGGTTGGAATATAAGGATGTGCTAGGCAAGCGCGGTATATATTCCGAATGTGTAAACCCAGGGTATTCACCCCCTTTGTTACTAGAGTAGGAATAATGCTATTCGGACCTGCAGACTTGTATCTATGGAACGAGTTAAATACTACTTTGTAACCAAGATTTCAGTCTCTCGGTTGAGGGTTGTATGCACCTGTTGCCCCCGAGATTAGATTTTGGATGCTGCCTGGGAAGTGCACTTCAAGCAGATGGTTTGCCGTTTCTTCATCGCTTTCTGTGTACCTCCCGTTCTGTAAACGTACATAACCCAGTTTCTGGCGACGTTTTTTAACAAGATCCTCTTCAGCTTTGAGGTTGCTTCATGAGAGTTAGTCTCTTCGCAAAAGCATCTCCATGATGATCGTTTAGCCAATCTTATGCTCTTCTTTAGAACTTTCTGTGTCTCTGTATAGCGATTGCAGCCAATCGCTGAACCACACTTCAGAGTACGATTGAGGAGCATCCTTGTCGTTCTTCTCTGTTTACCCAAATCCGAGTTCCACCAGTTTCTTTTACCCTACCTTGGCGTCTTGAGTGGACAGCTTTCTTCGAAAGCTTCTCTCATGTTAGCTGTGATCATCTGGGTAGTCTTCTCAATTCCAGCAATCGATTTGATGCGGTTCTCAGGGATCATAACTCGGGCGCTCAGTTCTATTTTATACGTCGCCCAATCTGTCTTCCGCGTATTCCGAAATGGACTGGGTGCAGGTGGATCTATGCCCATTACGAAATCAATACGTCTCTGATCTGAGAGTGTGATATCGTTTAATACTCTCCATCTCCGACCAGAGCCATAATGTCAGGGGATGCCAACGTGATATCGATGATCTCTCGTCTGACCACGTTGAAGAAAGTGGGTTCATTACCCAAATTAAGGATCTGCAGATTGGTTCCTACTAGATATTCCACTAGTCTCGATCCTCTTGTATTGGTTTTGCAACTTCCCCAGCATATGTGGTGGACGTTGACATCACATTCTGCTATTACCCCCATGCCTTTACTTCCGGCATATTGGATAGCTATGATGAATGTTCCACTGGGAACATCTTCTTGTAGGGGAAATATGCAGAGCACCATAGTATCTCTTTATCTCCCCGTTGACTTTTTATGGTTAGTTTAGCCGATGTGGTGCCGCCATCACATAGGTCGTTAATCAAATTAACCTGGAAGTCTTTGAGACTACCATGCAGGAGGGGGGTAGACCACTCCTATTAGCATACAATAGGTCAGCACGTTGGAAGTTTAGGCTCCTGAATACCCCACCAACAATCCACGGTCCTTTTATGAGGTATATAAATGTCTTGCAGCTATTGATCCGATGGCTGACAAGTGCAGTCGCCCTTTTACAATGCTGTCAATTTATTTGGGAAATGTGGCACCTCATCTACGTTTCAAATGAAGATGCCGAGGGCAGCAATTCCCCTTCAATGATTTTCGGAGCCGACACTTGTAACGTGACGGTCCCCAGACCGTAGTAGAATCGTCAGCCCGATTGTACCCGAATCTTCTTAACATTGGGTTAACGTCGATTGTAAGGAAAGTTCCCGGCCTATCGGCTCTCTCTTGTTTTGCTGCCTAGCGGCATCCAGGTGTAGGTGTTGAGGTTATTCTAAACACCAAGTTGTTCCAGGACCTCAGCAGTATTACGCTCTTTTTGTGGAAGCCAGAGGAAGTACTTTTTAAACGATGGCAGCTCAGAGACCCTTTTTAGCGTTACTCGCGCACCCTCCAACACATCGTTGAGGGAGGAGTGGTACTGCCTGAGCTACTCGTTCGTGTCTTTGCCGGAAAAGTTTAGCCGTAACATTTTACGGTATACACGTAGCGACTCAAAGCAAAGCTTAATGTCTTGCAAGGATGCAGTCTTTACTGCTAGGGGGAGTTTCCTCCTAAGCTGTTCACACTGCTCAGTATCGTAGTCGAATGGAATAGATTCGGTATACAAGATCTATCCATCGGCTTCGATGGCCTTGGCTGCAAAAGAAGGCCTAGTCGTTGCCGGCCGAGCCTTCTTTGCTGCATTGTGTGTCGAAGAGTTCAGATCGTCCGAGGACCGCTGTCGCTTCAGTTTCCTCTTAGCCGCAGGTGCCCCGAACGATCCTTTCCCCTCAACCCTGGCACAGCCCGTGGGTTGTGATTTGCCCGAAGACGGTTTGGCCGGTGGCAAGATTTTAGCCTCAGCAGGTGGCGCCGGTTAGAGCCTGGTGTCAGGAGTGTTGATAGAAGGGGCTTGCTTCGGCTCGTCTGTTAATGATTGGGTTCCAATTAGATTGGTTCCCGCTTGAGTAAGTAGAGAATCTGACTCTAGACTTAGGTTCTCCATCGATCAGCTTACGGTTGCCCCTTCACTAGGTTTTGGATCGTCACAATCGAAATTTAATTTTAATTTTTTAAAAGGCTTTTGTTTTTTGTCTTCATAATTAGCTGCATGGCATCAGTTTTATCGGGGAATGTAAGTTGATCTCGGCAAAGCCCTTTTTTGCCGAGACAAGACTAGTTGGGGACTGGGACCGCGTGGTACCCAGAGTTCACCGTTTACACATCTTAATCCTTGTGACCATTCAGCCCTCGGCACGGTAGTCACACTTTGGCTTGGGGTTTTGATTAGCCCTTGGTTTCAGGTATCACCTCTCGTTTCCTAGAGGATCTTCCTTATTCAGCTATTGAAGTATTGAGAAGTCAAAATTCAATTATTTCTTTCTAATATTGCTTAAAAATTACCTACTTCACGCGACAACGATTACTCCATCTGAAGTAGTCACGCTCCTTCAAATCAACGTCATGGCAGGTTGCGTCTTCTTTCAGTGTGCCCGGTATCCTTCCTTCACTAATTTATGTAAAAAAATCGCCTAGTAACTTCAGGCCTAAGCTGACCTAGGCTGATCCCATTTTTATTAAGGATATGAGGGAGTCCTGAGTCCGTCATCTTCAGGACGCCCTCATATTCCTAAAAAAATTTACTTACCTATGTGGATTTTTGGTAGCAAGATGCGAGGAACTGGTCTCCTGACAATTTTGTCGTACGGCACCACCCTGGCCCTCGTATTCTTTCATGTGAAACCCATGGATCATTTGGGACGAATCAATGCAGGGGGTACATCCCATCTGTTCTCTCTTCCCATCCAGGAGGTGCTCGATGACAATCTCTGACAGCCTTCGCCGTCAGTTTATCGTTACCAGTGAAATTAGCTTTAGCTTTTTGCAGATGTTGTTTGGCGCCCGAGCCCATGCAAACTCTGTTCATTTTGCTTTATTGGCTGTGGAGTTCTATTAGCCCCTTTTCCAGGGTCCCAATTGGGTCTGGAGCTTGAAGCGTTTGGAGCACTGCATTCACTCTACAGTAGTAGAGTACACAGATCATTACCTTGATTTGTGGGTGTATGGCTATGTTTAAATGCAGATGTGCCATAAAGTTCGCCCCACCCGATTTTAATCTTTTTCCTGGCTTATATTGGGACAGGGTATTGGTTAATTGCTCAGCAGTGGGAACACACTTCAGGAGAAAATGGACAAATCATATGCCTTTTTCTTAGCCGGGTCCGCTGTTGTAATATGTTCCAGTCTAAGACACCTTTCGTGGTTCCATGGCGGGCAGATTTTTCTGGTATTGCTGCCAGCTCTCCTCCGAATCTAGAAGACCAATTGCCATAGCTTTTCTTTGTCTCACTTGCAGTTTTTTCTCAAAGCAGTTAACCGGTATCTAATGAGTGCAGCACCACTATCAGCAAAAACAATTCTATTAAGAGATTCATTTTGAGCATTTAACCAGATTCCTTTCGAAAAAATCAATTGAAATATGGCAATCTTCTATGAGTTTTCCCTCAGGGGTCGTCAGTGACCTTTAACGGGTCGCTTACGATACGGGTTATGACGTCCCCGAGGTGCCCGAGTAAGTAGTTTTGACCCCCTAGCTGCAGTATACTTGCGTCTTAGGTAGTAACCTTGAGAAAGCCTCTCGGTGAAGAGCGAACCGCGAATGACCGGTATACGTCGGGACACACTGGGAGCCCCTTCGGGACTCTGGTCCGGTAGTGAATTCTGGGATCAGCTAGTAAGTAGGTCAGACCTCAGGGAACTGGGGTAGAGACTGTGTCCCCGAGGGTACCCCCGCTCCTGACTATTGCGACCCGCTCCCTTGCACATGATGTGGTGAAGAATTTTCCATGGGGAACACATAAACCAACAAAAAAAATCGACGAAATAACAGGGAAGAAGGAAGAGCTGAGTGTGTTTGGGCGTAGCATAAAAATGCGTCGTTCGCCGCAGCGATCAGCGAAAAAGGCTGCGAGGGCTGACATACCTGATGTAATACCGGGATGCCACTACACCGGGACCACACCGGCACGTCGACGTTCCTGTAGAGGAACGTCAAAAACGGGCTGATGGAACTGGAGGAATTATTGGACCGCATTTCCTTCTATAGGCGAACGTGGAGAGCAGCGGAAGATAATTGGAGAGCAGAAACAGCCGCAATCGCCGCTGAGAACGTTGCTTGCGCTAAACGGATCGCAAATAGTCCACTGTAAAGCGAATTGGGGAAAAAGCGGAAAGCGAACGATGTGCCTGAAGGAGACTTTATCGAAATAGTTTCCAGGGCCCAAAAAAGAGAGGGCGAAGAAGGAAAAAAGGAAACAACTGACTACGCTACAAGATAACCGTCTGTGCAATGGCGAGGAAGCTGCAAACCAAAAGCCAGGAGCAGAAAAAACGAGGAAACGAAGACTAGACCGACGGCTTTGCTCATTAAGCCGACGGAATGTAAGACATTTGCGGAAGTCCCTGATGAAACCCGCTACAGGATGAAACCCGAAGACAACGGAAAACGAGGAGTGGTGGAGTCCTCCTCGAACTGGGCCCGAAGACGACTAGCAAGAGTACGTTCTGCGTAGCGGTCAAGGGGTTATTGGGGGGGGGGGGGGGAAAGCTGTTGTTTCTAGCCTAAAGCCTATGTGCTCTCTAGGAATCCGAGATCTTGATTGCCTTACAGAAAGGGTCGAAGTGGAAGAGGTGATGAAGTGTATATGTCCAGAGGTAAACAATGCCCGGTTAGGTATCACCTCTGTAAGTTTCGAGGCCAAAAACTCGCCGTGGTGGAAGTCCCCGAGCAATATGTGAGGAAACTCCTTAGCAGTGGGAGAATCAAAATTGGATGATTAGTATGCAGGGTACGAATGCTGATAGTCCCCGCCAAGTAGTACAGGTGTCTGGGCTATGGACACACGTCAGCAGCTTGCAAAGGACTGAACAGGAGGACAGTATGCTGGAGATGCGGCCAAGTAGGTCATCAAGTGAAGACCTTCAATGAAAGCGGGAGTAGCGCTCTCTGCAGGGATCATGGCGCGTCTGGTGAGAGCGTGGTACACACTGCGGACTCGGGACGGTGTTCAATCGTTAGGACGGAACTGGAAAGGGCTAGGGCGCGAATGGCATGATCCGCATTTTACAAGTTAACACCCACCAGAATGCAACCGCTCACCAGTTGCTAGCATAGTTCGCTGCGGAAGTAAATGCTAATCTAGTGCTAATCAAGGACCCAGCTTCTTGGCATCTCGACTTATCGGACATCGTTGCCATCTGGGTTCGAGACGACATTCGACTTCGTGTTCTTGCCCGGACGTTCGGCGCCGGCTTGATGCTCTGGAGGACCTTGTTTCGCGCACGTAGGGACGAATCCTGGTAGGCGGTGATTTTAATGTCAGGGCTCTTGAATGAGGTATGCCTCAGTCAGACTCCAGAGGGAAACTGATTCTGGAAATGGCGGCGTGAATTGGGCTCGTAGTTTTAAACACCGGATCCACGCTAAGGTTTCCGTGCCCAGGCTGTGAAGGAAGCACTTCTGACATCACTTTTGCGTTGGAATCTTTGGCATCATTGGTGAACGGGTGGCGAATGCTAGAAGACTTCTCGGCAAGTGATCACCGGTACATCGCGTTCGAAGTGGTTGACGCTACTTGCCAACGAGCACCAACCCGACGCTCCCTCTGCCTGTGGAATGTCGCGAGAGTGAACATCGGGAAGTTCGTCTGGATGACGCTCCGGGGGTGGTAGCGTCGTAGCTTATACCGTTTTAAATTCAGTGATGAACCTGATAACGACAGCGTGTGAGGCTTTCATGCCCCGGAGGAGCCCCAGCTGCGACAAGCCTTCTATTTACTAGCGTCATAGGCTCCACTGCTTGGCACAACGTTTAGACGTCAACGGAGAGGCATGCGTCATAAAGGGATAGTATAGATCAACTAAAAAGAAGACTCCACAGCGCAATAAATAAAAGCAAAGCTCGGGGCTGACAGAACCTTCTCAACGAGATGAATGAGGACCCGTGGGGACTTGGCTATAAGCTTGTCACCCGGAAAATTGGGGCTTTGCGGAAACCCTGCATACTAAGTACCGCATTGTACGGGAATTATTCCCGAGACATCCTGTACGGGTTGATGTCAATTGCGCGAAAAGCGTCGAGGATTGTCCCCTTTTTACAATGAGAAAGCTCGAAGAAGCGGTTCTCACTATGAAAAGCTAATGACATTCCGGCGGAAATTTACAAACTGGTGTTCCGTCAACGGTCAGATTTGCTGCTTGAGGCGTTCAACGCTTGCTTGAAGGAGGGCATTTTTCCATGTCGCTGAAAGGTGGTCAGACTTGCGCTGATCAGCAAGGGTAAAGGAGACAAGGAGCTTCCGTGTGCATACCGACTGCTGTGTATGCTTGACACGGCCAGGAAGGTGCTCGAGAAACTCATCAGGAGTAGACTCGCTGAAGCAGTCCGCGCTGCTGGGGACTTATCCCCAAGACAGTTCGGGTTCAGATCAGGGAGATCTACAGTGAGTGCTATTATGGAGGTCGGAGATGCGGTTCATCGAGCCAGGGCACACAAGACGGATAGTGCCTCTCATAACGCTTGATGTTAGAAATGCCTTCAATTTCGTAAGATAGACAGATGTGCTAGGCACATGAGAAAACTCATTCCACGTGCCCAGCTATCTCTTGTGGATATTGAGGGATTATCTGAAAGACTACTCCTTGCTCTATGAAACGCTAGAGAGCCAGAGGTGGACGGAAATCACGTCGGGAGTAGCACAGGGATCCATCCTAGGGCAGGACTTCTGGAACGCTTTCTACGATAGTCTGCTGAGACTCGATATGCCGGAAGAGTCGCGTCTGGTTGGTTATGCAGACGACGTTACGGCACTTGTTACCGGACGTACTGTTGAACAGGCGCAAAGCAGAATTCGCATATTGATGCGACGGATAAGCGGATTGATGACTGCTTACGGTTTTAGCGTTGCGCTGGAAATAACCGAAGTAGTCATCTTGACCAGAAAGGGAATCCCGACCCTGCGTCCCATATCGATTGGTGAGTTGACTAGAGACCACCAGCGGTTGAATACGTTGGTTTAATGCTCGACTCGAAGAAGAGTTTCTTCGAGCAAATCAAAGCAGCACGGGAGTGATCCTTGTTGCCCTCATTGTCAAGGAGTGTATAGCTATCTACCGCCGGAAGAGAGTAGAATTTAAGAGAGATAGTTGCTCGTGAAGAACGTCAACGCACCCTTACCGAGTAGCAACTCTATTGGCAAAATAAGCTAAGGGGCAGATGGACTGCGCAGCTCGTCGACAATTTAGACCTGTGGCTGAACCGAATGCACGGTGAGATTGATTACTTCCTTACCCAACTTCTAAATGGGCATGGAGGTTCTCAGTCTTACCTGCACAGGATTGGGAAGGCACGATCTCTTGATTGTGTTTTCTGCAATGGAGTGACGGACGACGCTGAATACACCTTTTTCACTTGCGAAAGGTGGGATGGCTTTCGACAGCAGCTTTATGCAGACATAGGGGAGCTCTCTCCAGACAACATTGCTGAAGAGATGCTGAATAGCGCTGGTTGCTGGAATCGTGCTGCACATTATATTTGGGCTCTTCTTATTGCGAAGCATATCGGACTCGACCGGCGGAGGGACTGGATGGCAAGGGGTTCCCTGAACTAACAACTACCTTCCTCCCCTCCCTTTAGTGAAAGCGATTCCCTGACTTGAAGGCTATCAAAGTCGGGAGAGCGGGAGGGCTAGCCCAAAGTAATGTGTCAAACGGTTTCAGGCTAGTTCTCTGATGGCAGGGGAGTCCAACACTCTGTGCATAAACGCATTCATCTATCTTACTCCCTTCTTCTATGAGTTTAAGTCGCTGTAAAGACCCGTCCGGAGGGGTATTGTCATTGTAGCAGCTAGTCAGGAACTAATCCTTATCCTTGGTTACAATTCTTGCATATTTTTTCTAAGTATCTTTTCCCTATACAAAATCACCTCATATAGATAGAATCAGTGTAACCACTTTATTTCCTCCAAACTTCCTCCCATTTAAGCTAATGTTTTCTACCCACAAAAAAAAAATACAACTGAAATCTCCCAACAAAGATTTCCAATCCTTAGTTATCGCGTGCAATTCAATTTATAATATCACCCGAATTACTCCTGACGGCCAACCTGTGAGCTTTGAGAAGGATATTCCCAACATATTGAATGCACTTCCAGCCATAAAAACGTGATTCATATCCGCTGGAAATCCCGAAATTCTCAAAACAAATCCAGCACTTGGCCGTTCCATTGTTCTTCCAATTACTACACCATTTCGCTGGTGCCGGAGAGTCTCTGGCCTATTGTCCCTATTCCAGATTCCAGTTATTCGTCATCGATATCCGTGCCGTATCCTCGAGACTGAGTTTGCCGAAAAGCTCCCGAACGAACTTGGGCGTTGGGTTCTGCAGAAATGGTTGTTTTCGGCTCCTTGTTTTCGCAGGACATTGTCTTCTGGCGCGGTGGCTGCACACGCCGTAGCAAGGAAAGCCAAAGAAGTCATCGGGAAAATGGTTATTGCCAGAGGGTAACATCCAAGTAATTGCATTGATGGCATTTTCCAGGACGAGCGCGGAGAAGTCAATATACGAGTGGAGTTCGATGAGGACGCAGAACGCCTGCAATCCCAAGTGGAATATAATGAAGCTTGCCACCGCATGTACTTAAAATTTAAGGGAACATTTAATTCACTCGATATGATGTCACTGCTCTTACCTTTCATTCATATTTCATGAGGCGCTCGGTAGGCTGGAAGGTCCTGCAGACTCACGGGCACGTCGGCTGTGTGTGTTTGCCTAAGTAACGATCTCACAATGTTGCGGGGCCGGGGGTGGTGCCGGGGCATGTAGCATGGAATTTCAGGGCCAGGAGCCATAAGTTGTTATTGGGTCGTGTACAGGTTGATGTAAAATATAAAACAGCAAATGGCCATCCAGATCCATTTCGAGTTTCGGGTTCGACATTGGGTTCGCAAAGTGAGGACGTGATGTGGTGACCTCCCTTAGTCTTCGTTGGGTTCTTAAGTCCTTGTTGGTCAAAGTTCTTCTACGCATCTAAATTTCTCATTCCCTCTTCGGATAATTGATGAGGGATCTGATGACGAGTAATACAAAAATGAAACAAGTACGTGTTTAGGATATCATCCTGCTTGTTTTAGTACTGCTCACGCCTCGTCTTATTGCGGAATTCCGCCTACCCAACGCATTTAATATGTTAGCCCAAAACGGGGGCTATCCAAAAGGGAACTAGTTACGTTTTAATGATATCAAAAGGGGTGATATTCTCGGTCCTTTTTAAGACATGAAAAAGTATAATGTGTGGATATTCTCACTTGAAATTTCTGGGAATTTAGAAAATGAGCTATAAATCGGCCAGGTAGGGGTGGGGCGGTGGAACTGATTTTCATTTTTTATTAGTGATGGTCTTTCCAGTACAGTTTTGAATACATTTATCGTTAGTTTATAAGGATAATCCAAGGAGTGGGGATTATTTCCTCCCTCACGACGGGGTTTGATAGAGATGAAATTTAGAAATCAATCAGGAACTAATTGACTTTTTAGGCAGATTTATTGAACTTAGATCAATTCATGTCCGCTTTTATTATATCATTTTTAAGGATATTTTGTTTGACTTACATTTCATTGTTATTCACGGGGCTAGTTCTGATATAGAAGTCATCCTCATTGGCAAGGATGCGGCATGCTAGAAATTGTACGGCTAAGCAGCTAGTGGGAGGATCTTTAAACGAAAGACTGGATGATCCTTTCTAGCACATCCTTCTATTTTGGTAAACCCCTCGTTAAGCTCATCGATGGAGCCTAGACCCAGCCTCTCCACTCTCTCCTCTATTCAAGTGAGAACCAAGTCGATTGGGACTGAATCCTTAACGGAGGAACCGAAGCGGGCCTCTTTTGTCAGCACTCCTGTCTGCCCTCGGGCAAAATGCCCCAAAAAACCATGTCCGGGTAAACTGCCTTCGGGCAAACGCTGTTCGGGCAAACCGCCTCCGGACAAACCGCCTCCAGGCAAACCGACTCCGGGAAAATCATAACCTAGATGCTGAGTCCAGTTTGAGGAGAAAGCAGCATCCGGCGAACCAGCAACTAAGGACAAACCGAAATGGCAGCGGTCCTCAGACGATCCTAACTTTTCGACACAAAAAGCAGCAAAGAGGCCTGGCCACCAACGGCTAAGCCTT
This sequence comes from Hermetia illucens, assembly GCF_905115235.1. Lineage (NCBI taxonomy): Eukaryota > Metazoa > Arthropoda > Insecta > Diptera > Stratiomyidae > Hermetia > Hermetia illucens. The sequence goes on from NC_051852.1 coordinate 12,646,738, forward strand.
CATTTGCAACCAAGGCTATCGAAGCTGATGTTTTTATTCAGCTATGATTTTTATTATTCTGTTAAGGGGAAATCGCACTGCGTCCTTGAAGAACTATTGTGCCCCTTTTACTGGTTACAGTGTATCTATTAACTATAGCATCACAAGCAAGCCTGTAGCCGTTAGGAATTTGAGTATATTCCCTGCTTCCAAATCGTTCAACTTTGCACTTGGTATTAAGTGTTCCCGCAGGTGTCTCGACCTACTTTGCACAAGTGTCGGACACTGTCCCAGAACGTGTATAGAAGTTTCAACACACTCCACACAGAACATGCAGGCAACTGTCTGTCTGTAGATATCCCTAGCTTCCCTAGTCGATAGTTTCGTCGGCAGTGACCAGTGAAAATTCCCACTATGATTCGTAGGTTTTTCTCGGTGAGGTTTAAACAACCTTTGGTACGCTTAGATTCGTATCCCCCAATAAGCACCATGGACTGCTCCATTCCTGGTAGACCTGTCCAGTGCATTTCCCTCCGCCGTTCCTCTTCATTTTTTAATGTCATAGCCCTGAAATCGTTGCCGATTCCACAGAAGGGTTTTGGCCTGTATAAAGGCGTAACTGCTCCTTTCTTGGCTAGTTCGTCCGCTGCTTCATTCCCTTCCAACCAAATATGGCCTTGAACCCACAGTATCCAAAACTTATTGTGAGAGCCGAGCATATTCAGTTTCTCAAGGCATCCCCATTACAGTGTAGAGTTCACCTGGTTGGACCTAAGTGTCTTGATCGCCGATCCGAGGTGTCTTTCCTCGGCTTTTCCCTATGCGCAGGTATGCTGCCAAATCGATAATTGATATGATGTGGTTCCTGCCTTCACTCTTAACCTACTCGGGTTTTCTCCGGTCTTGGGTTCAGGTTTGGTTTTTTCGGGAGCATTCCCCTCATGTGCGCTAATCTCCGTTACTCTCCGCTTTCTTGGCTCCGATAAAGATGGCTTAGGTTTGTGGTCTCAGAAAACGCAGGTACCATTTGGCACTTGTGCCACTAAAACCTGTTTCCTTCCTGACGTCTGATATATTGATCTCAGACGTGCTTTTGCTTATCCTTGTTGACCTTGGATCTAGTGCTTGATGTCCCGACTTCTTCCTTGATGTGTGTAATCATCTGGATCTTAGTATTTAGGAGATGTGTCTCCGTCTGGTTCTTTTTATTTGTTTATCCAATGGGCACGGTTTGCATGACACCCTGGATTGGGGGAGGTGTTTTTCGGCTCCCCAGTCTAGATGCGTAGCGTTTTGTTAATAGTAGGGTCGTACAGTGGCTATCACCACTCACTAATAGCCTTGGTAGACGAGAGGCCTGGCCTCTGGAAACCACACGTCCCCCTAGAAAAGAGACAGCTCATTCTCAGAGAGTTATAGGTTAGTCCCAGGGAGCTATATTCCACATCAGTCTACCCTGAAGTGCACTGCTTGACCCCTTTGGTTATGATACGGAGCACTGTGAACAATTTAGGGGGAAACTCCTCTTAGCTGTAAGGACTGCATCCTCGCAATGCATAAAGGTTCGCTTTTTGTTGGAAGGTGTATACCGTGAAATGTTATTGTTAAACTTTTACGATGAAAACACGAACGAATGGCTCAGGCAATACTGCTCCTCCCTCAACGACTTGTAGGAGGATGCGCGACTAACCCTGAAAGGAGTCTCTGACTTTGACTTTTAGAAGAGGTTCGTAATGGTGCTGTGGTTTTGGAACAACTTCTTGTCCAGAACAGCCTCAACATCTCCACTTAGATGCTGCCTAGTAGCAGCAGGAGAGAGAGCCGATAGGAACTTTCCGTACTGTCGGCGTTCCCGAACTGGATGTTAACAAGGTTCAAACGGGCGGAACAAACGGACTGCCGGTTCTACTATGGGCTTGGGATTGTTACGTTACAAGTGGCAGCTCCTAAAACCATTGAAGGAGACGTGCAACCAACGGTGTTCTCATCTGAAGCGTAGATGAGCTCCTGCATGGTTGTCTTAAAAAAGCTCCTGGTCGATTTGATTGACAACTTACATATGTGATGGCGAGACCACAACAGGCAAACAAACCATAAAAAGTCAACAAGGAGATAAGGAGATTCCATGGTGCTCTGGTTATTTCCCCTATGACGCAGGAGACCTTCCCAGTAGAACCTTCATCAGAGCTACCCATATGCCAAGAGTAAGGGCATGGGGTTAATAGCTGGCTGTGATGTCAACGCCCACCACATATTTCTGAGGAAGTTCCAACATCAACGCAAGGGGATCGAGACTATTAGAGTATCTAGTAGGAAATGATCTGCAGATCCTCAATTTGGGTAATGGACTCACTTTCTTCAATGGTGAGAGATCATCGATATCACCTGTGAGGAGTGGCCAGATCTCCCATCAGGTGCGACCCCAGTTGGCGGATAGGGGCATACCTATTGATGTGTAAATATGTGTTCATGCACTTTTCTTTTTTGATTGTGCATGGGCTAGTGTTTGCTCATCTCTGGTGCGCGGACCAAAATGGCTATGGGAAGGATACCCAGAACATAAAACCACCATGGAAGACGAGAGAAGGAGGAAACTTACGGTGCAGGGGCTCGGAACCCCAGTACTGGCGGCTTTTGGGAGTGAGCAAGCGGGCTCCCGGTCGTCGATATCCCTCGACCGCAGTGCCTCGGTGGTGGACAACTTGGCCACCTTGGCATATAATGCTACAAGTGATTTGGATCTGGAGAAGGAAGTATTCAAGCGAAGTACGACTTTACCGAGAACACCAATAACAAGACCAAACAAAGATGAACAAAAAGCAGCTTTTTGGACAACAAAAACCGTGACAACACCCACCGCACATGTTCAAGATGCTCGACAGCAGGAGGTGCTCCAGGAACAAGGAAGAGATCCATTCAAAAGAAGCTCATCAACTTTGAGATCTCCACCAATGCCAAAGACGATGAAGGATAAAGTACAGGCCAAAAGTGAAGGACCATGTAAAAGGAGTAACCCTGCCGGGACTTATAGGGAGCAGAGTCCCGATCCGGAGGAATTACCCTTCACCCAGCTTGGGGCAAAAATAGTTGAGCTGTCCGAGTTTATCAAGGACAAGCACAACGTGCACCAAGCCATAAAGAATATGGTGAGGGCTATTAGAGTTCTCTATAATAGATCACAGATGGAGGAAAAGAATAATAAGAACACGTCGAATCCCGCTGTGCCAACAGTATCACAAGCGACCCAAGTGACGCCTAACCGTACTACCATCGAATCCCAGCGAAATAAGCGAGTACGTGAAAAAGAGGGGGATCCTTTAAGTAATCAGCAGGCGCCTAAGAGAAAAAAAGGCGGACAGGACATCCGGAAAACCAACACCAACAGGTCAGAAGGAGGAAACCGTACAGCGAATCTAGGAAACTCGACCAGCGTTGCGAAGCCTAAGATCAGTGAAAACGATGGATGGACTAAAGTTACCAACAAAAAAGCGGAACGAAAAGCAAAAGTGCGAACTCGTCCAGATGTATTACAATTGTTATCTCCAGTAAGGGCAATCTGTCCTACGCGGAGATACTCAAAAAGGTCAAAGCGGATCCCGACCTAAAAGATCTGAGCGGAAATGTAAACCGAATCCGAAGAACCCAGAAAGGGGATTTCATGTTCGAGCTGAAAAGATCCAGCGTGGGCAAAACTGATGACTTTCGCACCAAGTGAAAAACTCACTTGGGGAGAATGCCGCAGTGCGTGCCCAAAAACATGAGATCTGCCTTCAATGTAAGGATCTCGATGAAGTAACATCGAAAGAAGAAATTTGTATTGCTCTGAAGGAGCAATTCAAGTTGAAAGAACTCACCGAGGAGTCTATTGTGGGCTTACGAAAAGCCTATGGTGGTACTCAAACAGCCACAATACGAGTACCAGCGGAGGCAGCACAGATGTTATTGGCTGCCGGAAGGGTTCGGATTGGATGGGTTGTCTGCCGTTTAAGGGAACAAATTTCACTGAAGAGGTGCTTTAAATGCCTCATGTTTGGACACTTCGCGAAGGCTTGCACCAGCAGCATTGATCGATCCGATCGATGCAGAAGGTGTGGGGAGAAAGGCCATATTGCCAGAGAGTGCAATAGGGACCCCAAGTGCCTATTGTGCGAAGTAAAAGAGGGACAGGATAACCGGCATATTGCCGGGAGTGGTAAATGTCCAAAATTTAGGAAGGCGCTCACTGCAATGAGAAAATGAGGTTTATTCAAATAAACCTGAATCATTGCAGGGTCGCTCAGGATTTACTTGAGCAGGCCACGTTCGAATCTGAGATGGAAATCGCCATCATAAGCGAACCGTATAGACACCGTCACGGTGGCATATGGGTCAAAGATTCGACTGGTGGAGCGGCGATATGGGCTTGCGCTCGACAGGCCATACAATGTACTGCAAGTCAGGCAGGCAGTGGCTTCGTGTGGGCGAAAATAAGTGGTGTATATGTATACAGCTGCTACGCCCCGCCAAGTTTGACACTGTCTGAATTCGAGCAAATGCTTGATAATCTTGTTCTCGACGCGAAGGGACGAAGTCCAAAGGTGATTGCTGGTGATTTCAATGCTTGGGCCCTAGAGTGGGGTAGTAGGGAATCAAATGCTAGGGGGCGCAGTTTATTAGAAGCTTTTGCGCAGATGGACATAGTTTTGGCTAACGAAGGTGCTGTAAACACCTTCCAGAAAGGGGGATCAGGCTCGGTTGTAGACCTGACCTTTGTCAGCCCTTCGCTGGCGCGTGGTATGTCCTGGTGCGTCAGCGAACGCTACACCCACAGCGATCACCAGGCAGTTTTCTTTGAGACATGTGTCGAACGTCAGGGCAAAGAGCTATCATGCCCGAAACCGAAAAAGATTTCAGGCTGGTCTGCAAAATCTTTGGATGAGCAGAGCTTCTTAGAGGTGTGGTTGATCAACCTGATATAGCAGGCGCCTCTACGGAAAGAGCTGTCCATCTGGCTCAATGCATCGCCAAAGCATGTGACGCGTCCATGCCTAGGAGGTGCGCATTCCCCCGTAGAAGACCAAACTACTGGTGGAATGATGAACTGATCGGCCTTCGATCAGCCTGCCACCGAGCGAGAAGAGCGGCTCAGAGGGCGGTAGGTAGAGTCGATCAAGGGCAGAAAGAGTGCGCCTACAAGGCAGCCCGCAAAACCCTCAAGCTCGCCATCCAGCGAAGCAAGAGGAAATGCTTTAGGGAGCTCTGCTCAGAAGCGGACGTAAATCCGTGGGGGAGAGCTTATGGAATCGTGATGGGACGATTTAGAGGCCGTTCGTCTCCGCAGATCACGTGCCCCGCCCTCTTGTTGAAAATCATCCAGGGGTTATTCCCCCAGCAAGAGGAGAACACCGACACATTCCAACCACCTCTGAATGTGACGGCAATCCCGTCAGTCACTAGAGACGAGCTCCTGGAGATCTGCGGCAGAATAGGAGACAATAAAGCACCGGGTCTGGACGGAGTACCGAATAAGACCCTTAAGCTTGCCGTGAAATCCAGGCCGGACATGTTTGCTGAGTTGTTCGAAGCGTGCATGTCCGAGGGAATATTTCCAGCGATATGGAAGGGGCAGAAGTTGGTGCTTCTGCCTAAGCCTGGTAAACCATCAGGTGAACCATCCTCATACCGACCCATATGTCTTTTGGACACGGTGGGGAAAATGCTAGAGCGGGTAATCTATAATAGATTACTCCCAGTAGTTGAGAGCCAAGGCGGCCTTTCAGATCGGCAGTACGGATTCCGTAAAGCCAGATCAACCATTGATGCCATCAAATTGGTTACTGGCTTGGCCGAAGATGCAATCCACGGAAAGGGTAGTACCAGCAAATATTGCGTGGTTGTAACCCTGGACGTGAAAAATGCATTCAATTCGGCCAATTGGAATCTAATCCGGAAATCCCTAGCGAAGGTTGGTATTCCCGCCTACCTCGCCGCAATTGTCGATAGTTATTTAACTGAAAGGAGGCTCTGGTACGACACTGATGACGGACCGCAGGAGTACGTCGTTTCCGCCGGTGTCCCGCAGGGCTCCGTATTGGGCCCACTACTGTGGAACATCATGTGCAATGATGTACTTAATCTTCCCCTTCCGGAGGAAGCCACAGTGGTGGGTTACGCTGACGACATTGCACTGGTTATTGTCGCAAAGCATCTCGAAGATGCTGAGTTATACTCAAGCGAGGCAATCAGTGCTGTCAAATGCTGGTTGGAGAGCTCTGGTCTGACGCTTGCGGAGGAAAAAACGGAAGCGGTCCTCATCACGAAGCGCCGGAAGAGAAATTACGCCTGTGTTAGAGTCGGGAATCATATCATCACTTCCAAGCCGGCCATCAAATACTTGGGGGTGGTGATAGACAGGAAGCTCAGCTATAAGCAACACTTACAGTATGTTTGTGATAAATCATCCACTGCCAGTATGGCCCTGGCCAGGATGATGCCGAACGTGGGAGGGCCACGGCATACCTCTAGGTTGCTTATAGCCAGGGTGGTGACCTCAATCATGCTCTATGCGACCCCAGTTTGGAGCGAGGCGTTGCGGATGTCAGTTAACACTAGCAAACTGAATGCAGTCTACAGGAGGACAGCTCTGAGGGTATGCTCTGCCTTCAGGACTGTCTCAGATGATGCAGCATTCGTCATCTCTGGAATGATGCCGATTGACATCTTGGCAGATGAGATGGCGAATATATACCATGCGAAGCCAATCTCTCCCTTATTGCAGACGAAGAAGGCTGAGAGGGAGAGATCCATAAATAGATGGCAAGAGCGGTGGGAACGCTCGGGAAAGGGTCGGTGGACTCACAGGCTCATTCCTGCCATCAAGGAGTGGTTGGAGAGACGACACGGTGAGGTTAATTATAATCTCACCCAGTTTCTCACGGGACATGGAGGATATCTCCAATACCTTCACAGGTTTAAATTGGAGACCTCACCCGACTGTCCAAATTGCGATGGAGTCCCAGAGGACCCAGAGCATGTATTCTTCCACTGTCCGAGATTTGTGGAAGAAAGGAGGAACCTAGAGGAGACTCTAGGAGAGGTGCTGGTACCAGAAAATCTGGTGCCGAAAATGCTAGCACATCAAAGGAATTGGGATGCGGTCAACTCTATGATCGCATCAATTCAAGATAAATTGCGAAAGGCAGAGGAAAGGAGAAAAACGCGGTCACGTGCGCCGCGTATAGAAGAAATGGGATTAAGCTAGAGTGAGCTGACTCCGCCCCGTGATGTAATACCTTATGGTGGTTCCGCGGGGCAGGGAGGGAGTCGGGGGTGGTTTTAGTGGATAAAAATCCCACACGCTGGTGTGTCCAGACCAGTGTCTTTTGAAGATTTCCACCTCCTCAAAAAAAAAAAAAAAAAAAAAAGATCATCGATATCACGGTGGCATCCTCTGTCATTGCGGTTCTTGTCAGAGAGTGGAGAGTATCAAACGATATCATACTCTCGGATGACAGGCGTATTGATTTCGTAATGAGCATGGGTTCACCTTCAACCACTCTATTTCGAGAAACGGGAAGCAGTCAACAGCCAATCATATGGATATGCGTCTATCTGGAAATTCCTTGACAATCATCCGGTGGCTCTGATGCAGGTTGATCATACCTGATGTGGGTGCCAGGTCTTTCAAACATTGTTAGTAAAGGGGGAGCTGACAGACTGGTTCGAAAAGGGTCTGGGTCCAGAATGGTGTTGTCAGAGCCAGATTTTGGTATCTGTCCAGGATTTACGTCGTCGAGCGGAGAAATTTGAATTCTTGCCGGGCACTCGAAAATCTTTGTGAAAGAATCCGGGTATTTCTGTTGTTCCTTAAGAAGTGGGACATGAAGATTCTAATGGGGCTTTTAACGGGATACTGCTCCTTAAAATATAATATGGGAAAAAATTGGGGTAATGGTATGCAGCCATTATGAGGAGAAGGAAGTGGAGACGGCTCTGCTTCATATGCAGCTGCTCGAGCTACCGGATCTCAGAAGAATACACCTCTGAATGTGGAGAACCTTCTTAGATTCGCAAAAGCCATTAAGTAGGCGATTTCGGGGGATAGAACAATGGGCCTAACAAAACCCCAAATGATTGGAGCTGCGGTTTTTCCACTAACTAAACTAAACTAAAAACTAGTTATCCCGACGTGATCCTTTTTCGTCAAATTTGCTTATACATAATCGAGGGTTTCCTCGCTTAGTTTGTCCTGAACCCTCTTGTGTTGTGAACGTTTGCAGACGGCACTACCTCAACGTAATAGTGCATAGTAATCTTGGAGGAATTCAGCAGTGTAATTTTATTTACCATGCTACTCGCCGAATTAGCTGAGAAACAATGGGAGACTGGCGAGGAAATTTAGCGTCAAGGTAATAACCACAAGAAGGAGCCGAGGACCAAAAACAGTACCTCGTGGAGTAAATAAACCTCTTGCCGAAGTTAAGAGACAATTTTGAGACAACTGTTTATACCATCTAAATCCATGTGTCGCACAACCCATCGACAAACGGGAGTTGTTAATCAGGCCGTCCTGGAGACAACAGATGTAGCAGAAATATAATTGTAACTGTAATGGCAAAATGAGAAGGGCGACGTTGAATGACCATCCCGAGTTGCTGGTGACGGGCAAGAGGGGAGAGTTATCCCGAAAATGTAAAAAGGTGGCGAAAATGACTATGAAGGTCCACCCACAAATATTGAAACTCCATTGAAGTGTTCTGTCGACACATGCTTGCTATTTGAAGAAAGATGTCATTGTCCATTGAACTCGTCCGCGTCCTCCGGGCAAGGCAGCATGAAGAAGGTCACCAGGTAGAAATAATATCGGTGATAAGATGCAAACCTCCCAGACCCCGCTTTGGACCTTAAAGACCTCCAAAATTTACGATATCATAATTCGTTTAGATAATAGCTATTAATTTCTCCGGAATTTTCCTCCTGCCTAGAACATGCCAGATATTCTCCCTGCTCATACTATTAAAAGCTTGCGATGGCATGGAGGAACGGTCCCTATCCGCATGCTACGTTGAGTACACAAGGGGCGGACCTTCACTGAATATGATATGGTTAAGAACTGTGGTGAACACTACCTTTAACTTCTCGGGATTTCGGACGTTACCGGTTATTATCGTTATTTCCAACCCCGTGAGAAATGGCGAATGCAACAGGCAAGCGAATGTAAGCAACCTTCAGATGGTGATCCCTATCGAGGCCGATGTCAGCGCCTCACTTGTTACGTACAGGAAGCAGCTCAAATACACTGCTGTGGAAAAAGACGGGCCTGAGGTTTTGTGTTTCGTGGGAGCCGCATTTTTTTGTTAATAGCGATTATCTTCGCTACTTTCCAAGTAGTGGGAAAGTAACCATTGTTAATGCAGCTGGTGAAGACTGCAAGAAGGAGCTTCATTGATGCCCTAAGGAGGTTTTTGATAACAATATTTACTATGTCATCTGGTCCGGTTGATTTTTTGCCGTTCAAGCTTTTTGTGATAGCTGTGAGCTATGATAAACTCAAAAAGGTTTTTGGGTCCTTGGGCTTGCCTAGTGTCGCTGAAGATATTTTCGTTTTGTTGGTGAGAACGGGTTTCTAGATCTGTTATTGCCTGTCAATCTGACTAATTTTTTCAGGTTTAGCTGTGGTGCTAATTCTGCCCTAAACTTATCCCAGTCGCTTCTGCAGTTGAGAGGCGAAGGAAAGTTTGACCACAACTGCAAAGTGATCGGACATTCTTGGTAAAGTTTTGCACGTTAACAACTGTAATGTGAGTGTAGCTTCTGCGGACATTAGGAAATAGTAAAGTATGGATTGACTTTCAGGTCTTGTGAGTGCGCCTCGATTTGAAGTCGCCACCAAAAATTAGGTACTTAAATTTTGATTGGAGATCACTGAGCTGCATTTGATGTAGATTGCAGCTATTAAGATTCGTCTACAGTCGGTGGTTTTAACTAAAGCCGCCGCCGCGGAACAGGTTTGCAGAATTTTTTTTGGTAACTTCCTCAAATTCATAGTCTTTTCTGACTAAAAAGGCAGTTGGTGTCGTTCCCGATAATGTTATAACCGGGAAAATTTACGTTGTGCCTGCTTTTAATCGTCTCTGTGAAACACAGTAGAAGTCCGCTTTTAGAGAATCTACCAACTTTTGTGCGATGGCACTTCGGGCATGTGAGACCAGGGACGCGGAGTTGAATCCGACAATTTTTAACTCCATATGCTCATTATTATTTGGATAACAGCGAATTGTCGCTGTTCATTAGTTTGGGTCGAAGCGAGCGTTTCAACCAAGTTTCTGAAGGCCAACGTATTGTCTTGAGGAACTTGAGGAGCTGCAGTTCTAGGAAGAGTATTCCTAGTTACTTGGGTAAGAGGTATGCTTGGCTGGGCCAAGTTTTGCGGAGCTTTGGGCGCCGCAGCTCTAGAAAGAGAATTCCTAGCTGCTTGAGCGTAAGATACGCCTCTTTCGGCCAAGCTTTGTGTCATCTGAGTCACCACCTGTTTGGCTCTCATGGGATAAGCATTTTTTTTTGTTCTGTCAGCTTCTCTTCTGGCAACCATGTCCTTGCATGTCGGGCATCCGCGGCAGTTTCTGTTTCTGCATAGCAGTTTTCAATTGTGAAGCTCTTTAACCTGGTTCAGAATCTGTAGTCAGAAGTCTGTCATAAACCTCCACCCGGGTCAAGAGATCCTGCCATGCGGAAGCCGTCAAAAACAACACGATTCCAAATTCACTCGGTTTTCTAGAGGAGTACTTTTATGAACTTCATCATCTTACTACGTTTAGGCCCAGTATGGCCAGCTTATATCGTTGGAATTCTCGCTCGAGTTCGAGAATGTGAGCATTCTGGCGACCCCCGATACCGTTGACGAGGAGCGTGCAGACATTCCAGAAACTAATCATAGTCGGTCACTATTCGGCGCGTAGTTGACGATTCGGCAGCTGTTAAGTTTAGAAATTTGCAGGTTGCTAGCAGTCCTCTTGCTTTTCGACAGGATAAACTTTGCGGTATGCATGTTCGGTTCTGGCAACAAAAGTTTGGTGTGTCGAGCAGCATTTAGGCTCTGTCACCTTTCATTGTGGGAGGCTTGTTCCCAGTTTTTGAAAACAGATTTAGCCAATGCTACTGATACCCCAATTGCTGGTTCCGGTCCCGGCATATGGGAGATTGACCCCTCTATCGTTAAAGGACGCCACATTGACCAGGTACCCAGAGAAGTTCCACAATATTGAATCTAGAGATAGAGTTTAAACGGTATCTGCATTCCTGAACAATTTTCGAGGTGATCAAGGGACTACTCAACCCCCTCAATTCAGGGTAATAATCTCGGACGAGCGCAACGCTGAACACATTGCCTTCTACAGTATACTGTAGTGCACCGTTACGGTCTTTAATGAAGTGCTCTAACACACTTCAAAGCCCTGATCCAATATGGATTTTTGCGCCAACGGTTATTATTATTATTATCACTGGAGATTGCGATGCGTCTGCCCTTCAACCGCTTGTCAATCACCCAGTTTGCCGCCCTTAGGATCGGCTTGAAAAACTCCTGAATATTGTCCCAAAGGAAAAGCCAACTTCTCGTTTTTATTCGAGAGGGTAGACTCCGGCTCCAGAACCCTCTTCTGTTTTTGAGCCATCGGTGTAGAAGTCTTTCGTATATTCCGCCACGCATTGCTCTGAGACTTCCCAGTTCTACGCTTCAGGGTAACTTCATATCTTCTACCAAACAGATGTATGGGGACACGAGAATCGGAAGGCATTGTAACAACTGGATTCAGTCCTCCCAGTAACTCTTCCAATGTTCTGTGCCCCCAACATCCGTTGTTTCCCCATAGATCTAATCGAATTAGTCTATGAGCTGCTCTCATTGCAGTGCTTTGAATAAATATATCCAGGGGCTGCAAATTGAGTGGTGCATTCAGAGCTGCGCCGGATGTCGTGCTCATGGCACCAGTGATAGTTCTTTGCAGTGCGGGTAGTTTATGGTGAAAACCTTTTCGTCTCGTCTTAATCCACCACACTGCATATACGAACATCGGCCTAATGATGGCAAAGTGTATCCACATAACTACATGAGGTCTGAATCCCCATGTTGAGGCAAAGGTCCGTCTGCACAGCCCATAAGCTGTGAGAGCTCGTTTCATTTTTACCTCTACATGTTTGTTCCAAAGAAGTTTTTTATCTAGAGTTACTCCTAGATATTTTACTTCTTCGGAGAGTTGAAGGGTAGCACCCCTCATCTCAGGGACGCAAAGTCCATCCAGTTTTCTCCTTTTTGTGAATAATACCATTGTGGTTTTATTTGGATTAACTGAAATGTCTGAATGTATGTCTGAGGCACCAACTGTCTATCAAATCAACGGCACGTTGTATATTCCTACACACCGTTTCAAGATCCCGATCAACAGCAAGCACAGCCATGTCATGGCATAAGCTTGAGTGTGTATTGGCAAATTTTGCAGTTCGCATAGTAGTGAGTCGATCAGCATACTCTATAGAAGTGGCGAAAGCAGACTTTCTTGGGGGCAGCCCTTCATTGCTTCTGTAGTCAGATATGTAGTGATCGACACGCACCTCAGCGCACAGCAATCTCTGCGTTAGCATAGTGTGGATCCAATTAATTAAAGCATCATCAATACCATGCTCTCTGGCGGCATCACAAAATTTTTGAAAAGGCGCACAGTCAAAAGCCCCTTCAAAGTCCACGAACACCCCTATCGCGTACTCACCATTCAAAGTTGCATCCTCTATCTTTGTGACCAAAGAATGAAGAGCAGACTCACAGGACTTTCCACGCTGGTAAGCATGTTGGTTTTCATTAAGTGGGTGCGACCTCAGTGCGTTTCCACGAATGTGACGCTCCACCAGTCTCTTCAAATCTTTCAGCATGAGTGAAGTCTTTCTTTGGATTAGAATAGTCATCTTTCTCAGGTTTCGGTATGAAGACTACCTTAACCTTTTGCCTAGAGGAAGGCACGTAGCCCAGAGCAAGATATCCTCGAAAAATATTTCTTAGAGGTCGCTCTAAGCACTCCATACCCTCCTTTAGCATTGCCGGATAGATGCCATCCATGCTAGGTGCTTTGAAATGTTCAAAGGACATTATGGCAGCTCGCGCTTTTTCATGGGCCTGGCGGCATGGTCCCCTATGGGCCAGTGCCCCGTGCAGACCGCCGTAATCTTGTACGCATTTGGGCACGTCTAGCACAGGAGCTCTTGTGACCGGGTTTTATTTTCCTTATTTATTTCATAGGTAGTAAGCCTTCGCCATCTAAGGCCCGCGAATGCTAAGTGGTGCGAGTAGATTCTGCTCTTGACTGCACCCGCCAAAGGACTGTCAAGAGCGGAGCCCCGCCTGGCCAATTCGTCAGCTCGGTTATTCCCCTATATATTGCTATGACCGGGAACCCAGAGGAGGGTGACCTTGAGTGTGCCGCCCAGATTGTTCAGCGCGTTTCTGCACTGCCTCACCAGCCTGGAGGATGTTGTCGCTTAGTACAAAGCCTTAAGGGGGCCATCCCATGTGTCGGATCCGAGGAATCAATTTTTTTTTGGTTTCAATTGTATCTAGATATAGTGTAGAATATATGGGCATATTCAGAGTCGTTCGGAAATTATAGTGTTAAACACGTGATAAGTCACATGCCAGATTTATGTCGATCACCGTAATAAAGCTCGTATTTATCGGTCCGAATGGCGTTCGAATAACTTCGCTAAAAGGACAAGAATCGAGGCCAAGGCTGTACATGTGTTTCTTGAAGAAACCTAAGGTTTCTTGTAGAAACCTAAGGTTTAGGACTAGGTATTGCAGATTAATGGCCAGTTAGAGTTTTATGGCTAAAAATCGCATTCTACTTTTTAAATGCGTTTTTCTCGAAACTGCATGTTGAAAAGCGACTGCCACTATTGCCAAAGATCTTTCCAACGAAATTCTTTGAAACTTTCACGACTTATTCAGAATATATTTCTACGGTCCGCAAACTAGGATAATTGCGATTCATTCAGTAGTTTTTTTTTATTCATTGAAGAAGCCTTGAAAAAACACCAAAATTCATAACAAAAAAGTTTAACACGGCACCAAAAATTTAGCTTTTAATATTTTTGATTAATCTTAGTTTGCGGACTGTAGTTAAGTCTGTACGTAAAAATTCCGTTTACTTTTTTTTCTCTAAAATGATCGCAGCGCCCTCTAGCGTGGCAGGAGACAAAACACTTTTTTTGGAAATGGGTGTATAAATTGTACTGTATTTCAATAACGAACTATTCGATCGGGCTGGAAAAATTACTATGCACGCTCAAGATATTAATAAATTTATGGAGAAAAATTCGAATTTCCACTTTTTTAAAGAAAAATTCTAAAAAAAGCGAAAAAACGGCCTTCACACGGGATGACCCCCTTAATGGCCGCTTGGCTGTTGGTAAGAATGGCTATGTTAGGCTTGGGGCTCATGGTGTAGTGAATGGTCTCCAGGAAACCGTTTCCTGCCCAACGCATCTCCTGCTACGCTGTTGCATTAGCCTTATATTGGGACAGGGTCTCTGCAGCTAGCTTGGCAGCTCCATCTTTGTACAGGGAGCGCACATTCCGTGAGAAAATGCGCAGATCGTTATTTCGTTTACGTTGTCGGGTTCATCGTTGTGTTGTCAATCCAGTCCGAGGATCCTTTTGTTGCTTCGTAACAAGTTGTTTTCCGTGTATGGTTGTCAGCCCTACCCAACCCCCAACCTTGAGGACCAGCTACAATACAATGTAGGGTAGGTGAATGCATTTACACACAAAGTGTTGGACTCCCGGTTCGATACGTTGTTGGACTACCAACTATACACTTCCTCATCGTCAGAGAAATAGCCTGGAACCGTTTGTCACATTACTTCGGGCTAGTCCCCGAACTCTTCCGCCTTGCGAAGCCTTCGAATCAGGGAATTCTTTTCATCAATGGAAGGGGAGAGGAGGAAGGGAACTGTCAGTTCAAAGAACCTCAGGCCATCCGGATCCTCCGTCAGTCGAACTCTATCTTCTTAGCAACGAGAAGGACCTGAACGTAATGGGTAGCATGGCTCCCCCTTGAAGGTCCTTAGCAAGAAGGGCAACGGGGATAACTACCGCGATCACCATCACGGCCGGATCAAAGACAGTGCAAACGCAGGTCAGACGCCACCCGCAAAGCTTCCCGCCTCTGTACTTGCGCGAGACGCTTACGATATACCTCCTTGCCAAGAGCGTCAGCCCATACTTCTGTGCCGTAAAGCAGAACAGACTGCGTTGAACTCATCCGGAGACGTTGCCTGCTAGACGTAGGACCCCCAATATTTGCCATTAGCATACTTAACGCCGAAACTCTAGCTCAAAAAAGCTCATCTTTGAGTCAAGAGTCAGCCAGAGGTACGCTTGTGTTGACCTGATTATCGACTCGCTGAACGATATGGGACACAGGGTCAACATTCTCTTTTTAGTCAGGATGACTACTTCGGTTTTTCCAGTGCAAGGTTGAAACCATGAGTAGTCATCCATCCGCTTACCCGTCGCAGCCTGTTTGCGCCGGTTCGATAGATGGATGGATCTATAAACAAGTCGGGAAATTGGAAGTTGGATGCTTCAGGTATGAAAGGTTTTGTGTATTTCTTATATAAAGATATTTGAGTGTGCATTTGCCCTATTAGTACGTAGAACGTAATATCCACTTTCGGGTGATATTGACATTCATTATAACTTTGTTAGGAATAGTGCGATTTATACCAAATTTGGTAGAATCATGTTCTATGTTATTGCCTACATTACTGCGTGAATTTAAGGGAGGTTTTGCAGCCAATTACAAAAAATGATAGTAAAGTACTATTATTAACTTTATTTGAAAGAATATCGGTATGGGGGGTATTTTGGAGCCTAGGCACCATATTGTGGCAGCCTCCCGGTTTTTTCAGATATTTCGGTTGGGTAGTTATTGAAAATGCTTCCGACAAAGAGATGATCACTTTCGATCCTCGCACTCTCCACCTTTCCAACAACTGTGAAAACTAGACCGACTTCGGAGAGCACTAATCGAGACCTTTCATTTGAGACTCCACATGACTATATTTGGTGAGAAAAAAATTACACCCCCCTTTTGCATGTATGGGGACCCTTCTACGCCCCACCAAGTTTGACACTGTCTGAATTCGAGAAACGCTTGGGCCTTTAAGAAAAGGGGGTCAGACTTGGTTGTACCTTTGTCAGCATCAGCGAACGCTTCACCCACAGCGATCACCTGGCAATATTCTTTGAACTATGTGTCGAGCCACAGGGCAAAGAGCCATCATGCCCGAAACCGAAAGAGATTTCAGGCTGGTCTACAAAAGCTTTGAATGAGCAGACCTTCATAGAGGTGTGGTTAGCTTAACAGTGCCTGAGGAAAGGGCCGTTCATGTGACCCAATGCATCGCCAAAGCATGTGGCGCATCCATGCCTATGAGGTGCTTATTCCCCAGTAGAAGACCAAACTATTGGTGGAATGGTGAATTGACCAGCCTTTAATCAGTCTGCCACCGGGCCAGAAGAGCGGTTTAGAGGGCGTTAGGTAGAGTGGATCAGGGGCAAAAAGAGTGCGCCTATAAGGCAAAACCCTCAAGCTCGCCATTCAGCGAAGTAACAGGAAATGCTTTAAGAAGCTCTGCTCAGAGGCGGGCGTAAATCCATGGGGGAGCGTTTATACAATCGTGATGGGACCATTCAGAGGCCGTTCATCTTCGCAGATCACGTATCCTACCCTCTTGCTGAAAATAATTCAGGCGTTACTCCTCCAGCAAGAGGACGGCACCGACACATTCCAATCAGCTCTGAATGTGATGGCAATTCTGCCAGTCAATAGAGACGAGCTGCTGGAGATCTGCCGCAGAATAGGAGACAATATAGCCCCAGGCCTGGACGGGTTACCGAATAAGGCCATTAAGCTTGTCGTGGAATCCAGACCGGGTATGTTTGCTGAGTTATTTGAGGCGTGCATGTCCGAGGGGATATTTCCTGCAGCATGGAAGCGTCAGAAGTTAGTACTACTGATTAAGGCTAGTAAACCTCCAGGTAAGCCAACCTTCTACAGACCTATGTGTCTTTTGGATATGTGCGGAAAATGCTAGAGTGGATAATCTACAATAGATTAACCCCGGTTGTTGACAGCCAGGGAGGGCTCCGAGAGGGCCAGTATGGGCCCAACCAGATCAACCATTGATGCCATCAAAATGGTTATTTGCTTGTCCGAAAATGCAATTTTCGGAAAGGGTAGTACTAGCAAATATTGCTTGGTGGTGAGCCTGGACGTGAGAAATACGCTCAATTCGGTCAATTGGAACTTAATACGGGAATCTTTGGCGAAGGTTGGTATCCCCGCCTATCTCGTTACTAGCGTTGATAGTTATTTAGCTGGTATGACATCGATGACGGACCCCAGGAGTACGTTGTCTCCGCGGGTGTCTCACAGGGCTGCGTATTGGGCTCGCTACTGTGGAACATCATGAACAACGATGTACTTAATCTCCCAATTCTGGAGGTGGTGGGTAACGCCGAGGATATAGCGCTGGTTGTAGTCTAGCTGGTGGACCTCGGTGCAAAACCGGATTGCACTGTTGATGATGATGTAGTCGCAAAGCAATTCGAAGATGTTGAGTTATACTCATGCGAAGCGATTAGTGCTGTTAAGGGTTGGCTAGAGAGGTCTGACACTCGCGGAGGAAAAAAACGGAAGCGATCCTCATCACTAAGCGCCATAAGAATTTATGCCCGTATTAAAATTGGAAATCACTTCAACACTTCTAAGTCTGCCATCAAATACTTAGGAGTGATGATAGACGGGAAGCTCAGCTGTAAGCAACACGTGCAGTATGCTCATGACAAAGCATCCACTGCAAGCATCCTTGCTGTGGCCCTAGCAAGGATAATGCCGAATGTGGGAGGGCCACGGCCTCCAAGTTGCTTATAGTTAGAATAGTCAGTTCGATTACATCCACAGACCACGACGAACCGACCCCGCTTGTGAACGGGACAAAGGCTGAAGAAAGAGAAGAAGATGTGGGGAGCGATGTGTGCACGACAGCTTCGTGCCACATAGCTAAGAATTCGATTGCCCTCTATTTTTTAGAAAGCGATACGCTTCGCACTCTGAGTTTAATATTATTAGCAAATGCGAAGAATTTAAACTACATTAAATATTAACAAGTCGGGAAACCGGAAGCTGGACGCTTCAGGTACGAAAGGTTTTGTGTATTTCTTAGTACGTAGCACGTAATATATCCATATATTATGTGAGAGTATCCACTTTCGGGTGATATTGACATTCATAGTCTTCAATTTTCAAAGCAGCAACAACTTTGACGTATTATAACTTTCTTAGTAATAGTGCGATTTCCACCAAACTTGATAAGATCATGCTCTACATTATAGCCTATATCACTGCTGAACTTAAGGGGTTTCCAGCCAATTACCAAAAATTATACTATAGTAATATCCTATTATTAACTTTATTTGAACAGATATCGGTATGGAAGGTATTTCGGAGCCCAAGCACGATATAGTGGCAGGCAGCCTCCTGAGTTTTTTTAGATTTTTAGGTTGTGTAGTTTCTGAGAATGGCCCCCTTAAAAAATGATCACTTTCAACACCCCGCACTCCCCATCTTTCCAACAAATATCAAAACTAGCATTGAAAAGTGCTAACCGAGACCTTTAATTTGATACCCGACATGACTATATTTGATGAAAAAAAATTTTACACCCCCCCCTTTTGCATGTATGGGGACCCTCCCTCCCCCTCCCCTCCTTAAATTCAACGTAAAAGGTTGTAACTCACTGTATGTGTGAGCGTTCACAATTCTCACCTTTGTACCAAATTTGGTGTCAATCGCTATAACCGTCTCCGAGAAAAATGCGTGTGACGGACAGACAGACAGACGGACAGACAGTAAACCGATTTTAATAAGGTTTTGTGTTTACACAAAATGCTACTATGAAGGGAGCTACTATGGAGGGAGTACCATTCTCCAAACCATTTGCTGGACGAAATCGATGAAAATTTTTTGTTTGAATTTTTGTTGTATCTCTTTTGTGCCTTATATTCATAAGCAGAGGCTAAGGGTTGAACACTGAACTGTTCAACCCTTAGCCTCAGGAACTCTTGTAATATTTCTGAAAGAATTGGCCTCCAATGTTACTGAATTATTTGGGATCCGGTAACAATATACAACAAGAAATCATGTTGAAAACGTTACATATCAACCCCGAGATCGTTTTAGTTTCCAAATTCAACCCCATATTCCACTGAACTGAAAAAGGAACACAATCCACACACCCTGTTCCGTTTCCAGCGAGTCAACCAGGCGCTAGAATTTCCACACATTCACGTTGAATCGTAAATACCCCCTGGATGCCCATCAATACATCTAAAGATTTTCCATATCTGTACAAGAAAAAGGGTGTCCTCGCTCGTCTCTGGAAAAGTTTAATCGAAATGGGGAGCTTTGGTATCGGTGTCGCGGCGATGCGGACTGCAGTTTAAGCGAACCACGAACAAGAGCGGATCCGGGCAAAAGTACTTTTCACTTATATTCTGAATAAAGAAGAAATTTTCCTTTGTAAAAACACTTTCATTTATCATTTAAAAAAAAGTATCTTTTTAAAGTAGATAACGCGAGAGTATTGTATTATTTGCTAATAGGAAAACGCTGCCTTAATCGGATCAAAAAAGATATTCTCGTTTTGCTCCCTGAGTGCGAAAGAAAAAAAAAAGATACTGCGGTCATATTTTGGGGAGTTCTTTTTCGCTGAGTTCATTGTGGAAGAATTGGTTTTTCGCTGTTGTGTAATTTGCGTTTTCGTTCGCCATTTTTACGCTTTGTTGCCGCTAACTTTAAGAGTACTTGTATATTTTTCGCTTCATAATCTGTTTTCGGTGATAAAAGAAAAAGTACAATCCAATATTGGAAAAAAAGCAAGCTACCCACACCACCACCACCCAACTTCTGTCCACCACCCCAGCTCGAGTGCAAGTGTACCCGTAGTTTTACGAAAATAAAATTTTATAACGATTTAAAAAAAAAAAAATAAAAATAAAAAATTCATTAGTTTCGCCGTAGCACGCATTTAGAACAGATTTCGGAGAACGGAACAAGCCTTAGCAGACATAATTAAAGATAAATATATTCAGATACTCACGCGATTCGCAGATCCCTTTCAGTTTTGTACATAAGGCCTTGAAGAAAATTTTGAAAAAAAAAATCTGAAATTCGGAAAATCTGAAAATCTGAGCATTAAGGATTAAAGAAACAACTATAGATCGTACTCTAGTGCTAAAATTGCTGCCATACCGACGTAAGATTAACCAAAAATTCTAGTTTTATCAAAGGATCCAACTGCAGTGTGTAACGAGCACCTTCGTCACGGTTTTAAGTGCGTGTGTTACTACTCTGAGCCGCAAACGGTACTCGTATCTCAGAAAATTACACACAAGTAACTAAAAAAGATACAAATTAATGAATCGCTTTCTCCATTCTTCTCTCGCTTGACTAAAAAGTGCTTGCAAAATTGTAAATATCATAGATTATGCGTTTTAAGGATATAATTTTTAAGTGAAATTTTAAGGTGCTTTTTCTAAGAGAAAATATTATTTATTATCGCAAATTGTAAGGAATGAGGGGCATTTTCTTAGAGTGAAAATTCCGCTAGTTGAAATGCAACGTATCCTGAAAATGCGACTCGGTCGAAGGGCATTCTAGAGGTGAACGTGTACTCGAAGGAAAGCTCTAAAATCGAAGTGGAGCACTCAAGAAGGATTCATACCCGTGAAAGCTGTCAACTGAGTTGAGCCCTCAAACGTGGAAAAACAGGAAATTACTTTATGACCTCGAGCAAGTAGAGAATACCAAATTAGAGTAAATTAACAAGTTTAAGTGCGGAGAGTTATGACACGCGTACATCCTGATGTAACCCTCGTCTAACGGTCGCAGAAACCAAGTGAATATTAACCCGAGTAGCTAAGACACAAATAAACAAATCGACAAACAGTGGATAATTGCGTTCAAGTGGAAGCAGCTTTACCACCGTCGTCACCGTCGCCACCGCCATCAGGACTATTAAGGATAAAGGACGTGTGCTGCTCTAGCAGGTAACCATAGCAGTGGTGGAAAAGCAGCAGTAGCAACGACAGCAGGCCGAGCAACGTCATCGGGCAGCGAACAAGGACGACATCAACGGATCGTGTCCTTTAGCGAACCGCACATTCCCATCGTTTGACCCGCCCGAAAAATTTCGATCGTTCGTCCTATTCAACGGTAAGGGCATTGAGAAGAAAACACACATCAGTTTTTCCTTTCTCCTCATTCATTTTCTTTTCGGATTTTCCTTCAAGGAGCATTCCCCGCTTGTGTCGCGACTCCTTTCCCTATTCCCCCACCCATATGGTTACGAGTGTTGCCAACAAGCTTTTTTATGTTTTCTACAAATTTTCCCACCGAGCTTTATCTATTTTCCCTGCTTTAAAATAGATTGAAAAGGATTTTCAATCTGCTTTCAGATGCAGACCAAAATATAAGTTGACCTTTATGGATGCATTTGTTACACTATTAAAATTGCGCTCCTTTTCGCATAGAATATAGTGGCGGAATCTATTTTGTATAAGGGTTTGCTCAGATTTTACATTTTGCTTCATGGAGAGACTCCAAGGAGCCGCCAGTTTTTGTCTAGAAATTAATCTCATACTTCAGCACAAATTAACAAAAAATATATAATTTATTAATTCAATTTTTTGGGGATCTAATCCAATCAATGTAAATGAAATTAAAAAAAAAAATAGATCCGCAACCACCCGAGGGAGAGTGGTTGATGATTCATAGATGCAGGTATAATATGTTAGCGTTACAGACGTCCAATTTGAAATTCAGTGTTCCGAGGTACATAACCCTAACAAGGGATCATTGAAAGACTTGAGACGTTCTGCAAGTTTAGTTTTTAATTTGAGAATAGCTTCCCCTCCTTCCCCCCCCCCCCCATTGTAGCGAATTTCCCTGTTCATTACCTGCAGATTCCGTGGCTTCATACCGGCCAATTTGACCATGCGCCTTCTTTTATGGCGGTCCTCTAACTACAAATGAATCTGAATTAATAAGAGAAGTTTTCAAAAATTTCGTTGATGTTACCCTTATGTGTCATAGCATTTTCCGTCCTTGATAATGTTGACAGTGGAACACCATAAACCTTTCGCACTATTCGTTCCTTTATCGTCCTTTCCTACTTCTAAGGCAGGCCCAGACCCCTTCACCACGAACACCACCATCGGTGCATTTCGCCATGGTAAACCTGGTCGTTCCTCAAAAACTGGCTCACATTTTTTTTCCCGTCAAGTATGCTTCAGAAATTCGGGTTACTCCTCCTGGAATGCCGTCGGTACCATTACAACCGTCGACACCAGGAAAACTTCTGCATCTGTTAGTCCTGGTGTGCTCGGGCGTCCAACTACTCATGCTACTTCCACGGCTTCCTTAGATCCTCGGAGTCTTGTTGGACCGGGCTTAGCTTTTTGTCTTTTAGAGCCTGATAATTCTTTAACTCCTGCAAATCCTTGAATGCCCTTCGGCTAGTTCTACCAGGGACACTGATAAAGCTGCGATTCCCTTTTTCTGCAAAACATTCCGATATAAAGCATCCAGATCCTGTGAAATTTTTAAGTGGACCAGCAAGTTGCTGGGACTTGGGTCGATACTGGGAGGACTGGATGTTTGGCCGGAATGGCTGTAAAGATGTTCTAGTTTTTAGATTTTTGTGTAAAGCAAAGCATTATTAAAATCTGTCTATCTGTCAGTTTGCCTGTCTATGTTTTTTTGTGGATGTGAAAATTTTCGAGAGACACTTGTCTGGATACACCTGTGTGGGATTTTTACCCACTAAATCCATTCCTTGATGGCAGGAATCCATTCACCGTCCACTGACCCCTTCTCGAGCGTTCCCACCGCTCTTGCCGTCTATTAATGGATCTCTTCCTCTCAGATTTCTTGGTCTGCGATAAGGGATAGATTGGCTTCGCTTAGTGATGAGTACCGCTTCCGTTTTTTTCCGCAATTGTCGGACCAGAACTTTCTAGCCAACCCTTAACAGCACTGATCGTTTGGTATGAGTATAACTCAACATCTTCGTGATGCTTTGCGACTACAACCAGCACGTAATCCACCACCGTGATTTTCATATGATGTTCCACAGTAGTGCGCCCAATA
This sequence comes from Hermetia illucens, assembly GCF_905115235.1. Lineage (NCBI taxonomy): Eukaryota > Metazoa > Arthropoda > Insecta > Diptera > Stratiomyidae > Hermetia > Hermetia illucens. The sequence continues at coordinate 12,669,957 of NC_051852.1, forward strand.
CGGAGCCCTGTGGGACACCCACCGAAACAACGTACTCCTGGGGTTCATCATCGGTGTCATACCAAAGCCTCCTTTCAGTTAAATAACTATCAACTATGGCAGCCTGATAGGCGGGAATAGCAACCTTCGCTAGAGATTTGCGTATTAGATTCATATTGGCCGAATTCAATGCTTTTTTCACGTCCAGGGTTGTGTGTGTGTGTTTGAGGTGGGGGAGAGGCAAAGCCCCTGAGCACTCAGACCTTAGTGGTCCATTGTACTCGATTCCCCCCGTCTAACGGAATATCTCGGATTCGTTCATGTATCGCAGGATTTCCGTTAGTGGATGTGATGCTATCCGCTGCAGTTGGAACACATCGGCGCCAAAAATTTAATGTTTGATGTGTCCGTAAGCGGGGCACTCACGTAGAAAATGTTCCGTGGATTCCGCTTCCTCATTACAGGATGGGCACGTATCATCTTGGATAATTCCTATTCTGGACATATGCCCAGCTAGTGAATTATGGTCAGTCAGAATGCCAATAATACTCCTGCAAATCCTCCTGCTTTTCGACAGGATAAACTTTGCAGTTTGTTTGTTTAGTTCTGACAGGAAGATTTTGGCCTGTCTAGCAGCATTAAGGCTTCGCCACTTGTCATTATGGGAAGTTTGTTCGCAGTTTTTAGTAGCAGCATCAGCCAATGCTACCGAAACCCCAATTGCTGGTTCCGGTCCGGGCATGGGGAAAGTTGAAGCTTGTTTTGCTAAGGCATTGGAGATTTCATTTCCGTCTACACCACAATGACCAGGTACCCACAGTAAATCCACTATATTGAATCTGGAAAGAGAATTCAATCGGTTTCTACATTTCTGAACGATTTTTGAAATGATCAGAGTACTCTCAACGCCCTCAATGCAGCTTGACTATCGCTTCAGGTTGCGATGCGCCCGCCCTTCAATCGCTTGTCAATCATCCAGGTTGCCGCCTTTAGGATCGCATATAATTCAGCCTGAAAGACCGTTGTGTATTGTCCCAAAGGAAAAGCCCACTTCTCTTTCTTTATTCGAGAGGTAGATTCCAGCACAGAACCATTTTCTGTTTTTGAGCCATCTGTGTAGAAGACGTCAGTATATACTGACACCCATTCTTCTGGTTCGTCCCAGTTTTCTCTTCGTTTCAAGATAACATCATATTTTCTACCAAACAGATGTATGGGGATCCGAGAATCGAAAGGCACTGCTAAAACTAGATTCAGTTCTCCCAATGACACTCTACCGCTCACGTCCATTGTTTCCCTATAGATCTAATCGAATTAGTCTATGAGCTGCTCTCATTGCAGTGGTCTGAATAAACAAATCCAAATCCAAGTCCATCCAGTTTTCTCCTTTTTGTGAATATACCATTGTGGTTTTGTTTGGATTAACTTAAAGACCATGTCTGAGGTATCAACTGTCTATCAGATCAACGATACGTTGTATATTTCTACACAGTGTTCCAAGATCCCAATCAACAGCAAGCACAGCCACGTCATCAGCATAAGCTTCAGCGTGTATTGGCAAATTTTGCAGTGGGTCGATCAGCATACTCCCCAGAAGTGGCGACAGCACACCTCCTTGGGGGCAGCTTTTCGTTGCTTCTGCTGTTAGGTAGCGATCGATACCAACTTCAGCACACAGCAATCTCTGCGTTAGCATAATATGGATCCACTTAGTTAAAGCATCATCAAAACCATGCACTCTGGCGGCATCACAAAATTTTTGAAAAGGCGCACAGTCAAACGTCCCATCAATGTCCACGAACATCCCCATCGCGTACTCACCCTATCTTTGTAACGAAAGAATGAGCAGATTCACAAGACTTTCCACGCTGGTAAACATGCTCGTTTTTATTAAGGAGGTGCGACCTAAGTGCGTTCCCACGAATGTGATGCACCGCCAGTCTCTCCAAACAATTCAGTACGAATGAAGTCAAGCTGATCTATCTGATGTTATTGGAGTTAGAACAGTCACCGTTCCCATGCTTCGTTATGAAGACTACCTTAACCTTCTGCCAAGAGGTAGGCACATAGCCCAAAGCAAGACTTGCTAGAAAAATATTTTTTAGCAATTGTGCTCCACACCCTCCTCAACTCTCCCCATAGCACTTCTCTCACCGGCTCTCCCGGGTGGTGTACTTCCAGGAGGGTCTGTACTGATTCCAGGTTGGAGCTCGTGAAAGTATCATCGGGTTTTCTTAGAGAGTCCAACTTGGCCGACTCATTCCTTTTAAGGACTCTGCACAACCTTGAAGTCTCTCTTTCACCTTCTCTTATATTCACGCTGTGAGTTCCGGAAGTTTAGGCAGTCTTCGTTCTTACTGCTTTTGCAAGCATAGTTCAAAATTCGCCTGGTTGATTTCCTGAGTTTTTGCAGTTCCCGGTTCCACCAAAGAACCGGTTTACCGTTATGGCCTCGGGAAATAGGACAAGCTTCTTCATAGTACTCTAAAAGTGTGCAGTTCAGAGTTCCCAGCGCCAAAGGACTCCTTAGTCGCCTAGGAACTACTTACTCTACTTTATTGTCAAGAAGTTCATTGAACTTTGTCCAATCCGTTTTCGGATTTCGACCTGCAGTAGTCAGATTGAATTCTAGGTATCGGTGATCTGATCGTGAGACCTCGTCCAGCACCCGCCTGTGTGTAATTAACTCTAACACTTTTGAGGTACAGATTGTTAGGTCAATTACTTCGCTTCTCTCCTTTTGAATTGGATTTCCTACTGCTCAAACAAATACGTTGAGCATTCGCATCGCAACCTATTAAGAGTCCGAGACCGCTTGATTCTGCATACGCTACTACATCTCTTAGTTCTTGCGTCGGAGGAGGACACAACGATTCATAGCCTAAGTAAGGAGAGGCAACTTTGACGTTTCCCCTCTTTCAATTAACCTGGTATTTTAAGTTGACCGCAACAAGGTGCTGGGGACAGAATTGTCTCAGCATGGTTGCTTCTAACAATTTTGACATCAGAACGGAAACACTCGGTCTCGTGGATCTTTCATCGAAGAAGATCCTAGTCCCCTTGACTGATCCAATACCACAGATTCTGTTAAAACGAACCCATGTCTCGTGAACCGGAAATATATAAGGACAGTACTGCAACTTTGTCAACCTTGCCGCTAGTAGATAGGAAGAAGCTTTGGCATGTTGCAGGTTAATTTGACTTACTCTTATGTTTGTAGCCATAAGCACAGTCTAATATGAAAACGGTCGCTAACTGAAAAGCCGCTACGTTCAGTAGGGGCCAGCGGCTTGTTCTCACCTTCCGCCGAAAGTTCCGCTTTTTCTGGATATCGCCACACTTGGTGGTGTAGCGTCCATGTCCTCATTCCCAAGAAACTTCGCCTTCTTTCGTAGTGCCTTCCGTTGCCGTTGGCTAGAAGCCCTCCCAGGTTTATGGTGTCCGGGCTGCATGGATCTTTTTGTATATACCGGCGTTAGACCAGTTGCGTCCACATTACTAGCTTCGCTTTATTCTGTTTTTCCAAGTACAGGCGGAGATGGAGATTCTGACAGGCAAGCCTGTAGTCCCTTCTCTTTTGGAGCTAACGTTTCCTTCTGCCGAGCCTTCTTCTTCCATATTTTAGAAAATTTAGGCAACAGTGTTACCGACAGGCTGGCCGTAGTCAGGTTGCCAATTTCTCTCATTAGAGAAGGTGCTGTATTATCCTTTCTTGCTGACCGCGCCGTAGACACCGGGTGTAGGTTTTCCACTGAAGTGGAGAGCCTGTCTTCCAAAGATTTCTAAGTGCGGGAACATGAATTAGGTGAGGCCTCTAAAATCCGTGCCTCGGCCACGAGTTACAATCTTTTGTTTACATCTTCTTGTGGTTTTGGATACGCTTAGTGTAGTAGTAAACTACCACAAGCTCCCCCACAACGACAAAGTGGTGTCCGGGAGGGATTTTCGAAAAGGGGCATGGGGAAACACTAACCTCATTTGCTCTGTACAATAGACCTATTAAGGAAGAGGCTCCAATGTGCATAGTTGTAGTTTTGTCCTCAATGGTAATTCTTGCTGGTTTGGAATTCTGCTCTTTAAAGTTTTGTGGAGAACAAAATGTTGTTGAAAGTTGTTAATTGTCCTTCAGTTTCCTTTTTTTATCGTTAGAGGAAATGTTCAAAACATACGGCGATTGCCTCCATCTCTTTCTCCGTGCATTCACCCCGCAGGACTGGTCTAAAACAATGTCATGTGTGGTTGGATTAGTCCTTAACTGAGATTGTGGTTCTTTCCTTTTTTGTTTTCTTTTGAATTCACACTGTTTCGAATAGATTTCAAGCCTCTTTTGACAACAACATGAACTTCATAATATTTTCAGGTGCTAAGTGCCTTCCTGCGAGAGTTTACAATCTAGTTGGGTGCGCAGTAAACCATGTTTATTTCAACATGCGGCGCATTATCAGCCGCTTCTCGGCTAGTATAACCTCCATGTTTCATCTCGTAGCTTAGTTTCTCATGGCTTCGTCCAATCTATCTCCGAATGTTCGCAATGTATAGTATGTCCAACGACAAGCTTTTGAGTGCTCCCATCTATTTTGTCGAAACGCGCTGGACTCTCCGATTACAAACGTTTTATCGTTGACACACTGGCCTTCGTTCGGCAGGATGTCAATGCGGAGTCTCCCTGCTAATACGTACGCCGCTGATAGGCTGTTCGGTAAGCTTGGTATATTCGCAGTCCATTCAGTCGATACCCGATTCCTAGCTACCTAATGCTTAATTTGTTTCCCAGAGTAAAGAAGCACGGAAAAAAACTACTCAAGAAATAATAAGACGTTAGCTTTTTTTTGCCCAACGCTCGGTTATATTCTTGAGGTCGTTACAGCGATAGAGGACGCTTTAGTTGCCGCATTCTCAATGTTTTTTTTAAGCCAAGCCTTCTGTCGATCATTACTCTTAAATATTATATTGGTTGAACGCTTGCCGGGACCCATTCGTCAAATTCTTCCTCCAGAACTTCGAGAGTAGCGCCGCTTATATGGCATGTAACGCGATTTGTTATCGAGCTCTGCCCACAGACAGTCACACTAAACTGTCAATCTTTGTGGATGCATTAATGCTTGGTCGAACATTTTTGAACTATGATCGCTCCAATCAAAGCAATTTTAATTGTTTAAAATGAACTCCCATTGACGAACTCACGGCGTTATCTATAGTCATGCGGCTTAAATTCTCGCATCAGCAGAATTGAGTTGACTCTCTGGCGATGGCCAGATATTTTTGGATCTGTTGCCACTCTGGTCGCTACGGCAACTTCCTACCGATCTCTGTAAGGCTTAAGTTCCAGAAAGGTGGTGTGACATCGATGAAATTCATCATGCATATTTACGACTGAGCCGAAGTTTTGAAATTTTGTATTTTCATGATGAATTGACAAAGTTTACTGAATATTTTGACAACTGAATGTATTGGGTAACTTTGACAGCTGCTGCAACATAACACGGGTTGGGAGCAAAATTTTTGTTTACTTATTTTAATTTTCACTGTTGCCTCCTTTCTTCCCTTGCCCTTCAAATCTATTTCCGTCTTATGTTCAGCAAATAATAGGCCGACATTTTTCAGCTAGGAATTTCTTACCCATGAGGTCATGTTTTTGTAAATTTCGATTTCGGCTGGGAGTTTTGCTACTATTGTTATCCTAATATCATGTGCAAGGCCAACGGTTTCCACGTTGCGTTGTTAGGTAGCTGTAGCGTCAACACGTAACTAATCACAGTAAGATACCTAGGGCTATCTGTCACACGCACTTTCCTCAAAGACGGTGATACATACTGATATGAAATTCAGTTGAAAGGTTGAAACTGCGAACGCGTAGGCATCCAGTGGGAGATATGTTGCTATGTTGAATTTAAAGGGAGTCTCCCTTGCAAAGTGGGAGAGTAAATTTTTTCCCTCAAATGTAGTCAATTATGTATTGGGAATCAAATGAATGGTCTCGAGCAATTCTTTATTTTGACATTAGTTGAAAAATAGAAAGTGGAGGGAGGGGTTAGACAAAAGTCGCTCAAATTAAATGACCATTTTCCGATACTACCCTACCGAAACTTATGAAAAAAGTCGAAGTAATGTTTTTATGTGCACAAGGCTCTCTCTCGCTCACTCACTACTCACAGCTCACTACCAGTCGACTCAGCTATGAATGAGCACCTGATTCAAACCAGGGTAATAATTTCGTGCGGGTGCAATTCTGACCACATTGCCTCCTATAGTGTACTAAATCCTGTAGTGTACCATTACGGTCTTGGATGAAGTGCTCTAACAAACTTCAAGGCCCTGATCCAATTGGATAATTGTGCCAACGATTATTATTATTATAATGTTCTTATGTGACCCCTAAACCTCAAAATGTTCCCTCCCTACATCAATATCTTCTCGAATGAGGCTGGTAATAATATAATACTATATGTTGGAAATTTACCGGCAACCCGTCTTAAGTTCTTTTAACAAAAGCAAAATTTAAAACTTATAAACCACAACATAAGATGTTATACTAGAAAATTTGGTGCGACTCATAGTATCATTAACAACGTATGATATATATCGGATGGTCCGTTGTGTACTTATTGGCTTTCTGTAAATATTACATTCCGAGATACAATCCTTTTGACTGATCTCATTTTCGTCCTTCCAATGAACGCGGCTTCGATGTGTGGGATCATTGTCCGGGGGACCGATATTTTCCTTGGAACCAAATTTTCTATCTATAGTCCTGTTCATGTGTGAACACTTTGAGGATATTAATCGGTCCAGAAGACAAAGCCAAAAAAAGAAGCCTAAGTAAACTTCAAATTTGTTGTATGGCGATATGTGGGAAACTTTTGAAAGCAGTCTATTCAGAGACGGGCCCCTAAATTCAGTGTCGGTTGCACTGTGGTTGGGTTGGTGTTTGCTGACGAACAGTAGAGTAATGCATAATAGGACAATGAAATTTCGAACACTTAATTGGATCCAAGTGATAATTAGCTTTTCTGCCATTCTGACTAATCCTGAGACCTGAACAATTGATGTAGATACGCATATTGTACCCTGAAAAAATATAATTGTGAGAAGTTAATTTGTGGCGCAGCGGAGTTAACAACATTCGAAATTTATTTCGAATTCGATTGACAGTTGCCACCACGGTATTCTCCGTGACGGAGTAGGCCTGGATTAGGTCGAAAGAAGAATTGAATTTAAAAAATGAATTTTGAGATGTCAATTAAGAAAAGAGTATATACAAAGTTTTTAGTTGCTCGTCCACTTTATGTAATAAAGTTATTTAAATTATAAAATTAAATAAAGTTTTTATGATTGATTTTCTTCTGCGGCTTTAACCCATAAACAACAAGTTTGTAGACTTTATAAAAGGGCTTGGCGAAATCTAGAAGCGTGGTCTGATCGAAGGCATATTTATCGCTACCAAGCTGTACTCCTGAGGAAACGGTTTGATGAATCATTGCATTGCAGACTTGCGGAAAGCTCAAGATTTCCTTGGAAAATTCACCCCGGACTCTTCCTATCCTGGGTATAAAACGTAACTACCGGGCTGATTATATGAGCTGCATATTCGTTCAAATTTACAACATTTGCGGGTAACAGTAACAATAGCTTACCCCTATGCGTTGGGAAACTTTTCTACAAAGTCAATTCAGTACTTTTCCATTTTTCGTTGTCGGCATTTCGACAGGAGGAAATGAGTTTTCCGTTCTTCGGAAAGAAGATATTCTATCTTTATATACCTCTGTAATTGAGATTCGATTCATCTTATGACCTTTTGTTAATCAATTTCATCGACGGAGAGTCTAAAAATAACTGGGGATGGATTAATTTCGAAAGAAGGGTTGAGAGCCAATAAAATAAAATAACAAGTCGGAATACCGGAAGCTCGCGCTTCGGGTATAAAGGTTTTGTGTTCATCTTATGTAAGAGACGCACATTTCTCTGTCCGTATATAGCTACAAATCCAACATAATCCTTCATATTTTTCCAAACTACGAGACATACGTACATATTAGAGCCATAGATATCACGCTCACCCTAAACAAACAAACTGCCTATTACCTGCTGTACACATATATGCACGTATCTAAATTTATCGTACCCATATTTCCGATTTACGTCTTATATCTATCTGAATTAGGCACTAGCCGCAAAGTTCATTAGCACGCATATATTATATACCTACATATACACATGTCTGGTTGACAAATAACTAAAAAACTAAAACAAAATAATTGTCTGCGACCCAATTCATAAGAATTCATTTCGTTGTGGAATTGACGAATTGATATGTGATGATGACGTCATGCGGGTTGTAAAGTGCACGAAATTCACAAAAAATTGCAAAGTTTCACCCCCAATAACTTTGTTAATAATAGTTGGATTTTCTTCAAACTTGACCAAACTGTGCATTATACTCTTCGTTACACTCATACCAAATTTTGTATTTCTGGGATGAACATAAGGGGGGGTGCCGGGTAAATTTCTAAAATGTGGAAATATACTATTATTAACTTTATTTGTGCAGATATCGGAACCGGATATATTTTGAGGCCTAGATTTCGTAGAGATGCACCACTGTGATTTTTTCCAGATTTTTCGGTTGGATAGGTTCTGAGAACGAGACCTGTTACACTTTTTGTGGGTCATATTTTCAACCCTTACTCCCCTATGTTTCATCTAATATCAAATATTGAACCAGATTCGAAAAGTACTAGTTGAGACCTTTCATTTGATACCCTACTTGGCTACATTCTGAGAAAAAAAAATTTGCACCCTCCATTCACATGTACTGAGAGCCCCCCTTAAACTTAACGTAAGATGGCGCCACTTACTGCATGTAAAGGGATCACCAGATTACATACTCTCACCAATTTTCGTGACAATCGGTCCAGCCGTTTCCGAATAAATCGGGTGTGACAGACAGACAGACAGACAGACAGACAGACAGACAGACAGACAGACGGACAGACGGACAGACAGACACCGTCACCATTCTAATAAGGTTTTGTTTCACACAAAACCTTAAAAATGGTCAAACAGTGAATTAAGTAAATGTGTTATCATTAACATATAATCCTTTGCCTATTAGATTTTGAAATTAGACAGGACTTTCCCAAGTTTCAACTCAGTGATGGCATATGTAGGTTTTAATGTTATCATTCCGTTGGATGGCTTTGAAAGCGAGTCCCATTGGCAAGCAAGGTTAGATATCTTAGGGACTCTTATGTTTTTAATACAATTTTCAACGTAGCGTTGTAGTATCGTCGGAGAGTCGAGACAAAATAAATAGTGAATATTGATAAAAAGAGAACGTGATGATGAGTAGATGATGTATGTAATATTACAAAAGTGGTATTGCCTTAATATAATATCATATTACCATCAACTAGTGCGATCAAAACATCACCAAACATTACGACATCACCTGGTATCACCGCATTATCTAGCATTATCGCATCACCTATCATCACTACATTACCTTACATTACCGCATCACCTATCATCATCGCGTTAGATTGAATTACCTCATCACCTACCATCATCGTATTACCGCATCAGCTAACATCATCGCATTACCTTGCACTACCGCATCACTTATCATCATAGCATTACAAAAATGATGACGATATAACTTCTCTGGAAGGTAATATTTTACAATATAATTTCAAATCAGAAAGCATCACCGCTCTTTGAACCACAAGTGGTGGCGGCAGTTGTAGAGTGCCGAGCTGTTGCCGATGCGGGGCTATTTAGCTGTTTTACTCGATTGATGATGGCTGCTTTTCGATTTAATCACGTTGAACGAAAAATACCCGTACTATAAATTTTTGTTCTACGATTGAGGGAAAATTTCTCTGACTTTTCTTGGTCCAAGGACTTTTCCTTTTTTCCTTTTGGTCTATGCACAATTTTTATTGTTTTAACTTTTGGTGTTTAGCACAACAAGAAGGGTCCGCTGACTCAAAAAGTGGTCCAGTTCGCCATGAAATGGAAGGCAGATTCAGGTCTCCTAAAATAAAAACTAGGCGGCTTTTGATCTTCAATATGGTTTACATTCATGTCGTGTTCATGAATCTATATAAGGGAGAGAATACTGCCTAGGAACCGCTTTCGGTTACACTGCTTCCAGGACTTTCATATGCCGTTCAACCGTTCCAATTCTTTTCATTGGAGGGTTGCAATTTTTTATATATATTTTTTCTTGGTGGTGCCTGTAATGGAATACTTTGGAAGAGAGGGAGGGAAATCCTTAGGTGCGAGCGGAGTTGTCAGTAGATGGTGGATTAATGCACCACAGGCTATCATTTTGTGATGGCAGCTATGGAGTGATATGGTAGGTAGGTTTTCTATTCACATCGAACGAAAGCTTTCCATTGAAGGGTTTGGCCAATATATCCAAGAAGTTAAGAGCTAATTGTTTTCTTCAACCTCCTGGGTGAATGTTATCTTTGGTTATTACATTCGGTTGAGGCTTGCTTCTGGAATAATATCCTATTCATGTACCTGGCTCTCTTCCATTTGAATCCGCACCGTGGTACCATGAATATTTTACTTGGCACAGCAGAGAGAGAGAGAGAGATTTGACCATCGTAGTCTCTGAAGTAGTCTTTGTTATGTAGGATCATGATTCCTTCATTGAAGAACTTTTTCTTTTGCCGTCCATTCAGCCAATTATTTCTAACTAGCGTATCCTGATAGAGTATTTTGATGAATGCTTGTTGCCCAATATATCAAAGTTAAAATAAGAAAACAGAAGTTGACCAAATGGGCAATATGGCAAACCGTAAGTTTAGTACAACTCCGACTATTAACAATGATGATTGGTGAAAATAGAACACAGATCAACACACTTTTCATATCAGAAACGATTATACATGAAATTCGGTGAAATAGTCACTGGTCGAACACATCTTTCAGTGATAAGTGTAAAGATTGGGGAGCGGGGTCCTCATGAACACAAAAGACGGGAGCACAATCCTTTTTACGGAACATAGCTTTGTGGGATATCAAATGAAAGGTCTCAATTAGTATACTCCGGCACAGTTGTCAGTTTTGACATCAGTTTTAAAGCGGAGGACGGAGGGGGGGGGGGGGGGTTAACACTCGATGCCGATATGTGCTTAAATAAAGTTGAAGTGATCGCTATTACAGCATCTGCTTGAAAATAAGAACTCACGATCTACCCGATCTAAAAGTTTTAATAGTCCTATGTTTCCCGTCTAAGCCTTATAGAAAATGGAGTATTGCCTTCCTCTTATGAGCCACTTTCTTCGGTTCTTCGATTGCAATACTCACTTGCCAAGATTGGTCTGAAAATCAAAGTCAATGGGATGTGTCCAGAAGGCCGGCGAAAACGACGTTGGTTTGATATGATAGATGGTGATTTGAGAGCCTTTGGTTTCCATCTAGATCGAGCAAAATGGCGTACCCGATCAAGAAGAGCCTACCCCACTTCTGAACGGGAGAACGATTGGAGAAGATGACTGTAACTTTCTCCAAAGCATTGCAATTTTTCTGTGTTTTTTGCTTGTTACGTGTGATAGTTTAAGCAATAATCATTGATAGTTGCCATTATCTATAACACAACCTGGAATGCTGTGGTCTTAATGGCCGATCTAGTGCTAATCAGCGAAGAGTACCGGAAAAGGAGCCAGCGACATGGCACGCCACTCTATCAGGTACTGCTGCCATCTGATTCGCAACGGCAGCCGACCGTTGCTTCCAGGCGACTTCATTGCCAGGGTAATGCCAGATAATGTAGGCGAGAACTGGGTTCGTAGTTTTATACATCGAATCCACGTCTACATTCCGATTCTCAGGCTGTGAAGGAAAAATTCCCGATGGAACCTTCGCGTCGGAATCAATTATGTCGTCAATGAACTGGTGGCGAATACTGGAGGACTTCCCGGAAATCGATCATCAAAACTTGTCGTTCTAAATGTACGACGCTATTTCTTGCCGCGTGAAATTTCATAAAAGTGAACATCCCAAGATTCATCGAAGGTCTTGGAACGGGTAGGGCTACTCTGGCTGACACTTGGGATCATGATGGCGCTATGGCCGGCACTGCCACAAATTCAATTATGAATCCGGTAACGAGAGCCAGCTTGTATGCTCAGGAGTGCATCCGAACGTGAGATGTTCTCTATGTACTGATTGGTTGCGGAAATTACCGATTTGCGGGTGTTTCAAGCTCCGCCAATCGGCACATATTTTAACGACCGGGAGTAGACATGCATCATGTAGTATATACCAGCTAAAGGAGACTCTGCGGCGTGATAATCAAAGAGCAAAACCCTGTTTACTTAATGCTAAACTGATAGCCCGAAATGTACGGACATTATCCTTAGCGGATCCTTTTCCATATGATGACAAAAGTATGGAAGGTGCGAGGATCGCCCTGTTTTTAGTATGGAAGAGGTGAAAGAGTTATTCCTTTCTATTCACCAGGACCAAATCGAATCCCGGCTGAGAAATATCAACTGGTGTTTCACCATAGGCCAACTCTACTAGTCGTCGGAAAGTGGCGAGGCTCGAGCTGAGCCAAGGAGACTCTGAGCTGCTGTCAGCATGCTGATATCCTCGAAAACCCATCAGAAGTAGACTCGTTGAAGTGATACGTGCTGCCGGGGGCTTATCTCCAAGATAGTTCGGCTTTAGAAGAGAGAGATTTACAATGGATGCTGTCATGGAAGTTGTGGCTGCGGTTCACCGGGTTTGGACAACCAGCGTTGATTTCGACTGCTTCTCGTAGCGCTTGATGTCAGAAATACCCCACATTGGGCGCCAAATTTTTTATGTTAATTTTTGTGCAATTATAACCAATTTCAAGGAAGTATTAGCTGAAGTGCTGAATTTATTAATAATTCCGTATAGATTATATCCGAGAAAAACTATTTCAACTTTTTAGTGTATTTGGCGTTTTAAACTTGAAGCACGCGGAAAATTTATCTGTCTTTGAGGTATAGCTTTCTGCTGAAGTTATCTGGATTTCTTATATTGAATTGCTTCTTGGGAGCTAGTGAATTTTCTGGTGTTAAAATGTTCTGTTGAAGAATTACCAATGCAACTGCCAACTCGATTAAGAATCACCAACTTAATCTTTTTCCCAGATGGCTTAGTGGTTACAACATTAAGCTATTGCAGTGGAAGGTTCCAGATTAAACTTCGATGAAATGAAGGGTTTTAAAGAACTTAAGGCCTAGATTTTAATTGGTGTATTTTGTTATATTATTAACTTGTGCCTCGGTATCAAATATTTGTCCGGTGAAAGGTGTTTTATGCATCTTTGTGCTTGCCCGTCAATTGTAGGCTTATTCTTTGTGAGGCATGTTTGCATTTTGAAGAAAAAAATCACTAGATAACAGTTGGGTGGGCTTGAAGGGGATGATGCGTCTCGTACTTACCTCACTTACCGCACTTACCGCTTTTTCCAGGACCAGGTTAAAGAGGACCCATGATAGGGCATCCCCTTGTCTTAGACCGCTATTGATATTGAATGGTTGCGACAGTGTCCCTGCTGCTTTTATCTGGCTTCTGGTAGGGACATCCTCCAGTATAATGGCCTGAAAATGTCGAGAAAGGGAAATCAACGCCTCATTGATCATATGAGACGGGCGCACTAGGTGCGGACTTATAATACCATTGCCAGTGTGCAAGTCCGCACGTGATTTTCTTTTGCAAAATGACTTGGGAGGGATCGAAGTGTCCATAGGACCACCCTCCCCACACATTCTTCAGTCTGGTTAGCACAGAGGCGTGGAAGCACGTGCCGTCGGAACACTTCGATGGAACTTGAGTGTTTGCGGGCGGACCTTCACGATCAATTTCGGTGCAGCACACAACATTTTGCACCATCATATGTCGCTCTGATAATATTATTAGTTTTTCCGGAATGCCTGACTCCGTACAGCACTCCAGATAAACTCCCTATTCACGCTATCGAAACCTTTCTTGAAATTGATGGAGAGCAGGTGCAGCGGGGATTTATGCAGCAAAATGATTCCCGATAGGGGAAATCTTACGACCAACGGCTATACTCTGTTTGAGTGCGTTGATGACTTAAATGATTTCTCTTCTGCTTGGACGAACGGTGACTAGCCATTTCATTCACAAGAGGAGGAACTTCATCAAACGTGATACGGTTAAGAACTACCTCTTCCGTTGTTCATCATCGTAAATGAGAAGTCGACCTTTTACGTCTTCTACTGGACCATCGAAAGATTTGCGACCACTTGCAAGTTCTTTCATAGGGCCGCATACAGTTCTGAAATCATTGCGGTCTGCAGCATCTTCAGCTTGCTTGACCAGCGCATTAGCAAATCCTCTCTTGTCACGGCGTACATTACGTTCAACTTCCCGGGATATCGCTCGGTATCGTAGGTTGAGCGCGTCACGGCCGCATTCATTCGCAGCAGTCAGTCTAGTCTTCAATCCCTTTCGTTCATTGATCTGCTTCCTCAACTCCGTAGTCAACCGGAAATTATAACGAACTTTCGAGACGTGGCCGATGTCCTGTGTAGCGTCCAAGAAAAGAGCATTTTTGATGACGGCCTAATTATCGATATTTTCTGGCGGGTTACTCAGTATATCTGTATCCGGTCAGCAAGATAGCTTTTCCATTGTCGAGCGGCAGCTGGGGTCATACAAACAGTCGGTGTTGAACTTAGGGGACCGCAGCTCCGGAATTCTGCTGGAAGTGGCGGATGGTCATCTCTTTGGAGGTCGATGTCAGCGCCTCTTTTGTTACACGCGTCCAGGAGACAAATCTTAAATCTACTGCTGATCGCAAAGTGATTGATCTGATTGCTCGTACGGAGCCACTCAGTTGAAAACCATCTGACATTATGGCAAGCTCTGTGCAGAAGTTGCAGAAATCCACAAACCTCCCACCATTGTCGTTGCAGTCGCCAAGATCGTGTTTTCCACATGTTGGGGCAAGGTGTTCTCAAATTCCACCTTGGCATTCAGATCACCCATCACGATCACAATGTCACCTTTAGGAAGCTTCCTCTGAACTGCGTTTAATTGCTTGTAGAAAGCATCCTTCGCTACTATATCGGAAGTCTTCGTTGGTCTATAGTATTTTACAATTGTAATGATCCTTAACCTACACCGGATTTATGCATTTAGAATTCTGTTAGAGACCGGTTCCTAGGTCAAGAAAGCGTGCCTTGCAGTAGCCGTCAGAAGCAAGCCGACCCCAAATTCGCGTCTGCTACCATTTGACATTCCAGAGTACAAAAGCATATTGTCATTGGTGTGATAAGAGGAACACCATCTTACTTCGCTTAGTCCCAGAATGTCCAGCTTATATCGCTGGGATTCCCGCTCAAGTTGGAGAAGGCGAGTATTCTGAGGACCCTTGCTACTGTTGTCGAGCAGCGTGCTTACATTCCGGAAACCAATCATGATCCGTTTTCGATAGCCAAAGGTCGTTGCTGTTAGGTCAGCCCCTATCCGAGGTGTTGTTGATGTTTCGCTAGCAGTAGAGTTTCAAAAATTGCAGGTTCTCCCCCCCTCCCCCTTTTAGCTGATTATAATACTATGCCCTTAAAGTGAACTAGAGTTGCTCTCTTGAATTCGCTTTGATTCAGTTAACCTCGTAGTTTCTAGGTGGTAAGTCACTATTTATCCTTTTCTTAACCATCGATGACTAGTTGCTTGACTCTAAAAATAGTCTTCCTTAAATGCTGATAAGATTCAACCCTCTTTTCCGTCTATGTATCTATGAACTCTTCCTTGATTTTAGCGTCAATTAGCTCCATTGCAGTTGAAGTTTGAAGGATGATTCAACAAACGGATGTGCTATTGAGCATTCAAGGCTCCAACTTTTATCTATCGAACATTCAGCGTATCCACTAAGCTTTTCCACAAACTTCGAGAAATTTTCCACATTGAAATGGTAACACGTCAGCATAATGTTTTCCAAGAATTCACTCAGACAGACGCATACCATATTGTTCCCGGCCCCTCTTGGTTCTTCACTTTCAAATGGTATCCTTCCTTTACGTCCTTTCGATGGTTAGCTGTTCACATGCTTCATTCATATGTTCCTTTCGTTCATCTCGACCCCCGCTACGCCACTAAAAGAGCACACATAGCTTTTCGTTCTGTTTCCCTCCATTTGGACATAGTTATAAACAGCGAATCTTCTACCATTTGTGCTGGAGCGAAATCCCGTAAAAAATGGAACGGAAAAGCTTCGTTGTCGCCAGCGCCATTTGTGTCGTCGCTATCGTTTTCGTCCTTTTTTCGTTTGCTCATCGTATTCGAACGAACACGACCGAGTGAATCGAGTGAATAATTTTATCCTGCAGTGACGTGACGTGTTGTAATTTACTTACATCTAGGAGGTAGGATATTGTGGAAGCAGGACGAAAAGGACGAAAAATGTGGTAGGGTCAGGAAGTTTGAATGGTTTCCATTTCGTTTCGTTTCGTTTTTGACTTTTGTAACTCACACAATTGTGTCGTGTGCACACTTGTCAGGCCAAGGATAAAAGGATTCAAAATCGGAGGCTCCAAGTGGCTTACTTAAGGTGCTACCAGTGCCTTCTGCCTTCTTGCGCTTTCGCCTCTGCCATTTTTCCATTTTCCTTGTTGCCATCTATTTAACATAGACCGTGATAGCCGCAATTTGATTGTGTTTGTGTGTTGTTGAATTCAGCGACAACATGGACAACGTTAAAGCATTCTAAGGACAACGAGAAGGGAAAGGAGTGAGTCCGTTGAAAATAGCTTCTTTGCTTCAGTCATGATTACACAATCGGAAAATTTAGTTGTTTTCTTTTCGTTCCCTTGAAAAAATATTGAGTTTCAACTTGATATAATAGACTGCGATGGAATGCAGTCAATCCTGAAAATAGGACTAAAGCATTTCAGTTGAAATTCAAACAAAAGATTCAAGCGATTGTTACAGATTTTGAGGTATGAGAACAACAATGTGATCCATCAAATCATCTGAGGCTTTTCAATATTGTAAAGTTAAGAACAATTTTACAACCCAAACCGACAACTTTCCTTGCAGAAAGTTTTTTTTTTCCAGGACTAAGGTGTAGGTTTCTGTTAGCTGTTGTATCGCCAAGAAAAATTTCCTTCATTGCATAACAGTCAAGATGTCTGCAAAACTTGAACTTCTACCACAGTTTTCGTATCGTTCGTAGTCAGAATTCAGAGCAAGGATGCTATTAGATAACGAACCTCAATGGAATGTATTCCTAGCTCGGACTTAGGTTTGTTACCAAATCTCTGAGAACTGGGATGGGGCTGGGTAATATCTGTTGTTACTTAAAGCTTAAGTGGAGCGGAATTAGGCACAAATATGGGATGAAGAGTCCTTATCGTCACTTCAGGCTTACCGAAGATAAGAGGATCAATATGGGTCATCTTTTGATAGGAATACACAAGAAATTAGGAAAGGGTATACCTGATGATGCAAAGTTTATAGGCAGATGTTTTTTTTGCATATCTTTAGGGTCATTAATACACAAACTTTCAAATATTCATTATTTTCAAAATAAATTAAAGGACAAAAAATAGATCCTTCGAAATTCATTTAAAATTTAATTCAAGCGTTGCCTCAAAAATAGCTTCCTTTCTCTACGATTCCGGGCTCTTTAAATTCAATAATGGTTCTGTTTGCTTCATTTGTCAAGAAACGTGGGAGTACCCCAAAAACAATGTCCTCGGAATTTCGTTTCTTTCTGACATTATAAAGTTGTGACGCAGTTGTTACATCGTCATTCGAGAAATTTTTTCTTTACCATTGAGAAATTGCCTGCAGATTAGAAAGTGCGTGCTTTCACTTATTAGACGGAGGTTTCAACGACTTCTTTACGTAGATGGTGAACTATATGGGTTTTAGGGGAGGAGGGATGAAGTCAACTAATTAACGGGTTTGGCAAGATTTATTAGTATACGTGGGGGATGAAAATGTATGGTTAGAATTCTGATTTCAGACTATTTTCTTTCGAAATTGTTAGCATTCTTTGGGTGATGTATTTGGGGGTTGAAAATATTTTCTTGGATGAAATTAAATCGCTGCGAAACTAGTTAGATTCTTCCATTCGATGAATGCCCTATTTTCATCAGGCAGTCTTATTGGTATTAATATTACCGAGATTGGAGCCGTTTCTAGAAACGAATTAGTGGCGTCAACGAACGTCTCAAATCTAAAAAAATTACCGCAATGTCGTCCGTCCTGTCGCCCTCTATGGTTCTGAGTGTTGGCCGATTATAAAAGACAATGAACGGCGTCTCGCGGTAATGGAGACGAAGATGTTGCGTTGGATCCGAAATGAAGATATCCGCGATCGTTATAGGGTTGCACCGATCGTGGATGGTACGGTCGCGCTAACGAGAATTCACTTGCCAAGATTGGTGCGAACATCGAAGTCGATGGTAAACGACCAAAAGGCAGGCCGAAACAACGGTGGCTTGATACGCTGGATGGGGATTTAAAATCCTCGAGATTGCATCCAGATCAGGCATACGATAGAGTCAAATGGCGATCACGACGAGCCGACCCCGATTGTGAACGGGACAAAGGCTGAAGAAAACGAAAAAGAAAAAGAAGAAGTAGCGTCAATTGAAAGAATAAAGTAGTGTAATTTCTGGAAATTAGCTTTCCTAATTTGTTGACTCAACAAGTGTTTTGTTTGGCAAGGAACCAACCATTTTGGATTTTCTGTCTAAATAGATTCTTCCCGAGTATCTTTCAACCTATGAAGACAGTACAACGATGTGCCTGCTTTGCTCCTTCCTATGAAATGAGTGTATTCAATCACAACGTTTGTAGCCAAATTTTACATGCTTATTCGCAAATATGCACTTTTATAAGCAATCTTCTAAGGCATTGCCCTCCATTGATATGGAAAAAGTATTTTAATGTTTACCACTTTTGTGTAGATCCATGAACTATTCAAAATCTATTTTCCACTCATTTTAAGTTTCGAATTTTATGTTGCTTGGCTGTGCTTATTGATTTTAACTATATTTTGGATCGCTTTTTGGTACACAAACACATAGAACGATTCATCTAAATAAAATACAATTTTGGCGCCCAATGTGGGCTAATTTGAAATTATTTAAGGGGGTTATAGGCTTTATGAATTTCAAAAAATGGTTTTTGTGACAAATTTCAAAAGTAAATATTCTCAAGAATACCATGCCAAAATTTTCGAAATATGCAGGCATTATTATTATAATTATGGTCGATTAATACGAGCACGCCTCATGCATACATGCATAACTCTTTAAGACTCCGCCTCTCTGAATAGTCGTTAGCACTATATATCCAAGAGGATGTTCGAGTGTTAAACAAAACTGTATTTTTGAATTTTAAAAAAGGATGTTGGTCTCATGATTTTGCCTAACCGATATTTTGAACATTAGTAGTGCTTGCAATTTTCCGAGCAAAATTATGGGGAAAAAAGTTTCTCACTTTATATTCTTCACATACCAAAGTACTGATAAAAAATTTACATCCTAATGTCGTACCATTTTTAAGGTTTTGTGTAAAACAAAACCTTATTAAAATTGGTTTACTGTCTGTCCGTTTATTTGCCGATGGAAAGTAGAAAGTTTCAAAAGCTACCGCAGGCTCCTGCCACATGGTTATGTGAGACTCTAATCCACTAAAACCACCTCCTTCTCCTTCCACTCTCCCCGCGGGACTCTCATTTGGTATTAAGTCGCGGGGCTGGATCAGAATTTATTCTGCGCTCATGTTCATATTCGTGTTCCTCTCGCGTTCATTCTTTCGGATGACTTTTTCCTGCCTAAGCTTCTTTCCGATGGCTGCAATCACTTTTTCGACTTCGGTCCATATCCCCTTTGCTTTCACCATAAGTTCCATGATATTTTCGGGTGTAAAGTGCTCCCCAGTCATAGCTTCTAATGTAGCTCTTTGGGCTTCGATTCTGGGGCAGTGAAAAAAGGCGTGTTCTGCGTCCTCCGAAATATTTGGGCACTTTGGGCAATATGGCGAATCATCACGCCCAAATCGATACAGATATGCTCGATAGCCTCCGTGTCCGCTCAAGGATTGAGTTAGGTCGAAACCCACTTCACCGTGGGGTCGCTCGATCCATTTCCGGACATCCCATATGATTTTGTGAGTCCAGCGGCCTTTTTCTGACTCGTTCTACTTCTCTTGACATTCCACGGCAGTTTCAGTTCGCGCGAACTGTCGCCGACGGGCAGGATATTTTTCGGTGAGATAGGTTCGATCGTAATCGCCAGAATGTCAATTGGGACCATTCCTGCTATCACGCAAGTTGCTTCATTGGATATTGTTCTGTAAGCGCAACATGTTCGGAGTACACTTATGTGATATGCAGTTTCAATCGTTCTCTTATTTGCTATATTTTTCAATGCATCTGCCCATACTGGGGCTGCATACAGTAGGATCAAACTGACCACCTTCGAAATAAGGAGTCGAGGGCTCGGCCTTGGGCCATCTATATTTGGTAGCATTCTAGAAACCAGCGCTCCGATATTATATGTCTTGGTTGCTGCATCCTCCACATGCCTAAGTACTTAAGTGCAGGCTTGAAAGGAATTGATTGCGTTCCAACTTTGATCTTCATGGAAGTGCACTTTCTTCGCTTGGTAATAAGTACTACTTCCGTCTTATGCTCTGCGAGCTGTAGGCCAGTATTTAATCTCATAGACTGCTTCATTTGCATAGAGCTCGGCTTCCTCGAGAAGGCGTGCAACAACCGTCACACCAATATCGTCCGCGAAACCAATGGAGGCCACACCAGTAGGAAGGTCTATCGTCAGTACTCCGTTATACATAATAATCCACAAGAGTGGCCTTAGGACAGACCCTTGTGGAACTCCGCATTCCATTTGATATAATTTCATTCTTTCATCTGATTCGCAGCATAGAATCCTATCGATTAGGAAGTCGGCAATGATACGCACCAGGTACTTTGCCACGTCTAAGTTGATTAGTAACTCAAGTATCTTATTCCATCTAACGGAATTGAAGGCATTCTTCACATCAAGTGTAATCAGGGCAAAACATTTGCCCTCGCCAACTGCGGTCTTAGCTGTGCTAGCTACTAGGACAACCGCATTCGTTGTGGCACATCCTCCTTCGAAAATCGACCTGTTTTTCGGAGAGACCGCCATCCTTTTCGGCAATTCGAATTAATCTGTTGTAGATTACTCATTCGAATAGTTTGCCAGTATTATTTGGAAAGCATATCGGCCTGTTTGACGAAGCTTCCTCCAAAGGTTTGTTTGGCTTGGGGGCTAGTATCAATTTCTGCTTCTTCCATTGTGTAGAAAATGCTCCTTGTTTAAGGCATGTGGTGAACGCATCGGTAAACATATTTGGAGCTATTTTGAGCCTTATTGGGGATGCTATCCAAGTCAGGTGTTTTATTTCTAACAATTTTATCCGCAGTTTCGAGGACCTCCTTTTCACTTACCATGGGAACTTCGGCGGTTTCTATCTCGACAGTGGGATGGTTAGCGGTACTCACATTTTGTATCCGTTACTATTTCATTAAGCAGAGTAGAGTAAGAAATCAATGGGGAGCGTTTGCTTTTGATTTTCGATATTACTGTTTTATAGGCGCCACCCCAGGGGTTGGTGTCAACTTCCTCACACAGTCGCTTAAAGTGTGCGCTTTCACTTTTTATTATGGCCATATGTATTTTCTTCCGAGCGTTTTTGTATTCTTCTCGTATCCAGATCGGTTTCTATCTCGCTGACTGCACCGTCTAGCCTTGAGGCATTCCTTGCGGCATTCTGCGATTTCAGAGCTCCACCAAAAGTTCGGAACTCGCTTCTGGGATGCAACATACCTTGGCATGGAGGCGTCTCATGCTCGCCGCAACTTCTTGCCGATCTGTAAAGCTTTAGCTTCTGCGCTTCCTTCAAGCGTTGTATTTTGTTGCAGAACTTCTTCAAAAATCTCCTAGTCAAACTTATTAGCTGCCCACCTTTCAGCTCTTGCCCGAGACCATTTCATTCGTGTACCATGCATGATGTCAAAAATGATGGCATGGTGGTCGCTATATGTATATTCTTCACTGACATACCATCTATCACGGACCCCATTTCTCTCTTTTGGAAAGTGTTCACGCATCCAGTGTTAGCAACTTAACGATTCAGACGAGAAAAAGCTTCGAGTAATATACGTCCTTTTGCGTTCGTTTCTCGGCTGACCGATTATTCAGCCCATGTGTTGAAATCGCCAGCCACTTTCACTCACTTGCTACCTTCTCCACTAAAGAATGGAACTACTCTCTCGTAAGGCTTGGAACCGAATAACAGCTGTAAATAGAAATTCCGCCTATTTTTGCTCTAGGGAGGCCACTCTCGAGAATTTTCGTGGTTCCTTTTATGGTCCGATTTCCGCATGTCCATATCGCTGACTTTCCGCTTATATCCGGGACCCAAACTCCACTAGTTTCGATTTTTGTACTGCTCGCAGAAAATAGCAACGTCGATTTTGTTTTCCAATATCATCTGAGAGAGCAGGTTCTGAGCCGCTTGACAATGGTTCAGGTCTAGCTGTAGGAACTTCATTTGCGCATAGTGTCGATCGCCTTTCTGCTGTCTGTGATATGGGCGCTGTCAATGTCGTTTATTTGCGTGCAGAACAGGCAATTTTTTCTTCTTCTTGGTACAGTTTTGAAATGTGGCCTTCTTTTCCGCATTTACGACACACGTTAGTACACTTTTTCGCAACGTGCCCTCCAATTCCAAACATCTTTTCAGAGTATCTGCGCTAGTAGTCGGCAGGCACCATATAGTAGAAGCCTCTTAATTTTTTTCTGATTTTTCTATTGAGTACTTTCTGAGAATGGGTCCGTTAAAGAAATGATCAATTTCAACCCCCCGCACTGCCCACCTTTCCAGCAAATATCAAAACCAAGACCGGCTTGGGAAGGTACTAACCGAGACCTTTCATTTGATATCGCACATGACTATATTGGATGAAAAAAAAATTTACTCACCCCTTTTGCATGTACGGGGACCGCCCCAGGCAGTGTCCCGTCAGTTGAAGTCGCCACCATAAATTAGGTACTTAGATTTTAACTGGAGATTGCTTAAGATTTGTATGTCTTTGCCCAGTTGCTCGGGTGGTGAGTTGCATTTGATATAGACTGCAGCTATTAAGATGCGTCTACTGCTGGTGGTTTAATCCTGCTTAGGAGTTCATGGCACTTTATTAATATTTAGATACATTGGAACTGTTATTGGTGATATGGAGACGGGGTCTTTAAAAACACTTCAGAGTTGACTGCTATCAACACTCTAGTCTCATCACACGGAGTTTGGATTCAGCTATTTAATAACTCAACTGTAGCATATGAAGTCACAACGGGCTGGCATACTCCTGTTTTTGTATTTCAGGGAGTAAACTGGGTTTTGCACTCTGGGAATTTGTATTCAACGTATTTCTTTTCCTCTAGAAGATCAGCGTCATAACGTCAAAGACTAATTTTGTAGACTACAATGTTCTCGTGTTTGAACTATTGAGGGACTGCATTATAACACGTATTGTAACAATAGTCCTCTGTGTGTGTATCAGTGGGACAATGAGGACATGTCCAACGGCATCCCTGGACGTCCTTCTGGGATTAACCCTTCTCCATCTGCACATACAGATGTAGGCAAGGAGGGCAATATTCAGGATGGCCGGGAGTATGAGTGAGGCGGGGAGCTGGCTAAATTGAAGCAAGATTGATATTCCTTCTAGGCGGTATCCCGAATTACTGATACCAAGGGATAACATGACAACGAGGTTTCACTTTGATAAGATGTTTGAAACACGTTGGAGTAACAAGGCAAACTGGGAGAGCGTGGCTGCGACATACGCCTTAAACTAGCAACTGATTACTTGGTACACTAACGGATCCCTCACAGCAGAGGGAGCGGGTTCCGGTGTCATTGGTCCAAGGAAAATGTACTTTGAGCCAATGGGCGGGTACACTAGCATATTCCAGGCGGAATATACGTCATAGACAAATGTGTCTTCTTCCTTCCTTCCTTTAATCTGCAAAGGAACTATAGGGGGCAGAACATAGCTATTCTCACCGATAGCCAAGTAGCGATCAAGGCACTTAGGTCCAACCAGGTGAACTCTAAACTGGTATGGGAATGCCTTGAGAGACTGAATACACTTGGCTCGTCCAACAAGGTCTGGATATTTTGGATTCCAGGCCATGCTGGGTTGGAAGCCAACGAGGCAGCGGACGAACTAGCCAAGAAGGGAGCAGGGACGCCTTTACACGGGCCAGAACCCTTCTGTGGAATCGGAAACGGTTTCATGGCTATGACTGTAAGAAATGAAGAGGAATGGTTGAGGGAACTATACTGGGCGGGCCTACTAGGGATGGGGCAGTCCAGGGTGCTTATTGGAGGATACGAACCCATGCGCACAAAGAATTGCTTAAACCTCACCAAAAAGAACCTACGAATCATAGTGGGAATTCTCACTGGTCATTGTCGGCTGAACTATCACCTAGGGAAGCTAGGTTTTGTGAGGAGGCGGACGAAACCTCTATACACGTCCTGGGACAGTGTCCGGCACTTATGCAAAGTAGGTCGAGGCATCTGGGAGAACACTCACTTAATATCAGATGCAAAGCTGAAAGATCTGGAAGTAGGGAACATACTAAAGTTCCTAACGGTTATAGGCCTGCTTGAGATACTATGATCAACAGGTACACGATAATCAGTAAAAGAGGCACAATAGTTCTTTAAAGACGCGGTGCGACTTTCTTTTAACAGAATAATAATAATAACAAAAGTCCTGGCAGGAAAGAGCAACTGGTTGTACATGAAGTCTGAGGCTGCAGGAACTGTTGGGGAATCATTCAGATCCTGAGCCAAGTACGACAATTTTGCGCTGTAAAGTGGCCAAGTATTAGTAACTAAAATGATCAGATCTATTTCCCGAAGGCAAGATGAAGCTTTGGAAAGTAAATATTAAAGTTATTATTAAGGATCACTTCCACCGGCTTGCACCTCATCCTTTTTAGCTAAGCATTAATAAACCTCTCAGCGATTTTTCTATACCCCCAGTTTTCGTACGGAGACATTTGTGCTGTTATGAACATTGGAATTCGATGGAGGTTTGACTTCCCTGTACATGGAATCTGCATATAATGCCTTCAGATAAACCTAAGTTTCCTAGGTGATAACTTAACTTGCGGTGACACCTGAGGAGAGGGGGGGGGGGGGGGGTAATGTTTAAACAATCCTATGAACCTACCAGCAGCTTGTATACTTGCCAAATATGGTTTGCTCATCTGTCTACGGTAAGGTTCTTCTAGAATAATGCTGTACATCTCAGGCAAACGATATAAATTCAAATTGTCTCCCGAGTTCTTAATTAATGCTATATGTCTGTCACATAAAATGACTTTTTTTTCTGTCCCATGCATGAACCTGGGGAAACTCTTTGATGCCCCGACTTTGCTAACCATTTAGGATCAGGAGGTCCTTTTAAACTATCAACATAAACTCAACAATATTATCTATAGTCACTGATTCTGAGATCCAAAAAGTCAGGATAATTCTTTTTTGCAAAATTCTCATGATCGCTGTTAGTAGCTTTGAAAGCTTTACTTAGCAAGTGAACAAAGGCGGCCATGATTTCTCTATTCTGTAGAGACCCAAAAGTAATTGAATGAAGCTACTTTTTGTTGTGTCAGCAGAAATTAAAAAAGAAGAAGAGCAAGTTTAAGCAGTCGCTGTCAGCAGGAAAAGTAATGGCAACGGTTTTTTTACTAGCAGTGTGGTGTACTACGTATCGAGTTTATGCCTAGAGGGACCACAATAAACTCGACAAGTTACTGGGAACCCTTGAAAAAGCTCATACGGGCAAGCCAAAATTGTCGTAGGAGAAATCTCAAAAAAAGGCGTAAGACTGCACCCCAACGATGCGCGTCCGCATGTCTCGCAACAAACGAAGGACTTAATCGAGGGATTTGGCTGGGAAGTGATTACCCATCCCCCTTAGAGCCCTGACATTGCACTCATTGATTTCTATCTGCTTCCGAAGTTGAAGGAGCACCTAGGCGGTCGAAAAGGACGAAGAGTTGCAAGACAAGTTTGCAAGCTTCTCAGCGGGTTCTTTGAGACGAGAAGTGGATTACTCGTTACAAAAGTACGTAGAAAAAAATGGCGACTATGCACAAAGATAGTTCAAAGTTTCCCATGGGGTAGGTAGGTAGGTAGGTATCAGTGGCCGCTCCGAGGAGCCCAATTAGCGCATTGGTGCGCCGTTTTGATGCCACAAACTCCTAAGACCGTGACTGTTGTTATAGGAACAGGGAAGCAGAGTCCAGCTGGCTCGGATCTTCAGAGCCAGCCCGTAGCATTCACGAAGGAAAGCAGCTCTCCGACCCTCCAGCTAGAAATCTCACTGAGGTCCCCAAAGAATGGTTTACCCAGTGTCCGCAACCTGACTCGAGCCAGAGCTGGGCAATCGCAGAGAAAGTGCATGAGGATTTCCCTTCCTTCTCCGCAGCTTCGGCAATGCGAGTTGTGGGGTAAGCCGAGCCTAGCGGCATGGTCCCCTATGGGCCAGTGCCCCGTGCAGACCGCCGTAATCTTGAATGCATTTGCACGCGTCTGGCACAGGAGCTCTCGTGATCGGGCTATGTTATAAGCAGGCCAAATTCTCCTTGATTTGGCACAGCTTGTAAACCCTCGCCATCTCAGGCCCGCGGCTGCTAGGCATTGCGAGTAGACTCGACCCCCGACAGCCGCCAGCGGAACACCGACTGTATTCCCCGAGGGGCTGCCAAGAGCAGAGCCTTGCCTGGCCAATCCGTCAGCCCGCTCATTCCCCTCTATGTTCCTATGCCCGGGAACCCAGAGGAGAGTGATCTTGAGCGTGCCGCCCAGATGGTTGAGCGTGTCTCTGCACTGCCCCACCAACCGGGAAGATGTCGTCGTTGAGTACAAGGCCTTGATGGCCGCTTGGATATCGGTCAGAATGGCTATGTTACGCTTGGGGCTCGAATCACGCTCCAGCCATCGACAGACTTCCAATATCGCCAGTACTTCCGCCTGGAATACACTGGCGAAACCTGGGAGACCATACGACTTGGATACACCGTGTGTATTCGAGAAAACCCTCGCGCCGACTCCATAGGGCATCTTTGATCCGTCCGTAAAGAATACCGTGTCATAGTCTTGCAACGCGCCGCCAGTTTTCCACTTTGCCCTGGTTGGAAGGTCCACAGCAAAGTTTCTCGTGAAGTTCAGCTTGCGTGTGACATAGTCCGTGGGGGATGCCCAGATTTCTCGAGGTGTTTCATCTAGAATGTTGCTGTGGCCGTAGGACTTCGCTGCCCAGCATCCGGACTCACGTAGTTTGACGGCACTGCACGCTGCAACATATTTGATGTGGAGGTCTAGGGGGAGGAGATGCAGGAGTATTCGGTATTTGTTTTTCTTTTAAATAAAAAATTTCTTGTGCCTGAGAGAAATCTGTGAACCTAATTTCTAAAACAACCCTCGTAAAGTGGTTCTGAAAATTTTTCGAAAAGTAGTGTTATTCACTAATGGTAAGATAGGACATTTCCGAGAATAACAAAACGGAGAAGTTCATTGTGCGACAACGGAACGGAACAGGACATTTGAATTTTTATAGAATCACTTGGAGAAGCTGAAGTGATTTACATTTTTCTACTATAATATCAAGTGTAGCTACAATAGGGATGTCTTCGCGGTCAATATTTACCATCAATGAAATTTTAAGGTCTGTGCTCTTAATTGACAGAAGTCAACTCAGGGTGATCTTGTCATGATTGCCTTTGCGTTGAACTTTTTCTGGAACAAGGCAATCACACTTACGAGAATAATCTGTGATCTGGTCCCTCATTATGGAGTTCAAAAGGGCTAAGGAGGCTTGGACCAAGTCAACGTCAGATAAGTCATGTATATTCTGAAAGCACGATTGTGGTCACTCAGAGGTCTCAGTATTTGTCGCTTCCGGGTAGCCGCCAAGGAAGTAGGAAACAGCATTCCGCCTGGTATTATATATTTTCCAAATCGAACCCCTGATCAAAAAAAGATACCTTTTGGCTATTGGGGTTAATTATGTTAGATACCTTGGTATGGTTGTCATTTACCACTTGGAAGGGTATAGCGCGTCAACTACACCTACACACCTCCGCTCGCGGATATCTGAACTGTGCTTCAGCTTCCCCCACGACTCCCCGAGGCGCTCGGATTCCTCCCCTACTGTTCTGCGCCAAGTGCCCTTGGGGTGACCCACTATTAGACCATCTTTGGAGAATGGATTCCACTACATGGCGGAGCCCGTAAAGCAATTGTCGCCCCTCCTTAAAAGTGTGTCCTATCCTCGGCCGCTTCAGTCTTCCGATCACAGTGTCTAGGAGTGGCAGGCCTGTGTGCCGACCAAGTTCTTCGTTTGAAAGAGTGTCAGGCCAGTGTACTCCGATGATACGACGGAGACAGGTCTTGATGAACGCTTGGAGCTTTTGAGTAACAGTCTGGCTATCAGACGCCTGATGAATTTTTTCGGAGAAAAAGTAATAGATTGTAAGCCTTTGGGAATGAAAGGATCGAAAATGAATTAGTCGCTCTGATTCCATTTCTAGAGTGAACTGTAACTTCTCATTGCATAAGTTGAAATCCTGGAGAATGCTGTCCCCTTCGGTTCTAGGGAGAAATAGGTCTAAGACGTATTTGATAAGCATTTTCTGGGCTTCGCGTAGATGGCTGAGACATTTTTCTACCACTTTCATTATGATATCTGTTACGGCAGGTGACAGTGGTCTCCCCATTGAAAGTCCAAATTCCGTAGTTGTATATGTTCTCGTTAGAACCCAACACATTATTGTCCACTATGCAAAACCTTGCAATTTCCAAGAAGATTTTTTGGAAACTTGGTATACAATAGAACCAAGTTTGATAGGATTCAAAGAATCGCGGGTACAGGTGCTACTGGGGCACTGCAATCCACTTCTATACTTCCGTCCCCTGGACCTTGACATCAAATACGGTGTGAATCCTTAAAGCTGTAGTGACATCCTTGATAAAGTACCTCGAGACTTTTGGGTACTCCCAGCAGGTTATGCCACAGGCAAGGTGAGTTTCAATGGGAATTTTGCTAGGGACTTTCTACCTAGGGCGGAGTGAAAGACCGGTGACGTGTTATAAGGTTAGAAATGTTCTTCATAGACGAATCAAACATGGTGTATGGAATAGGTGCGGAGGGGGGGGGGGGGTTTTGGTTAGATACAGTGTAGCTGAGTCCAGGATTTGCCAGTTTATTTCAATTGGAAGTACTGCTGATACTGGGAGCCTGTCAAAGTTTGGGGCATTACCCGGGAGTCAAGCGCAACATATTCATTCTCACCGACAGGCAGGCTGGTGGAGCAGTACAGGTTTGCGTTGAGTAGACTGGGCGGTACGCTGAAATTCGTCTTGAATTCCCGCTTCTAGTTACCTAGAGAAAGAATGAGCCGGTCAACGAACTTGCTAGTCGGGATCTGCTCTTGATAGTTTCTCGGTGGGCACAGACGATGGCTGATGATTGTGAAGGGTGGAATCTACCCGCACTGTTTAGCATACGGTGACTTCAGATGGTGATGACTCAACCTACTGTGCTAAATGGAGGATGATTTAGGCCCACAAATAGTTCAGTACGCGCGATGTCTTTTAGTTTTGAAGTTTGGTACATTCTACGCGTTAAATAAGTATTCCTAAACCGCTATTAATTCCAGTACGGGCAGTTTGTCCTTTTCATATAGTAAGCAAATTGCTTTCCCCAGGGATAAAACTCCACCTCGCACGGAAAAACTGCCTATGCACAGTTGTTGGTTTAGCCGATTTCAGCTTCCGAAAACTGTTTCGCTTGAAACTTTTCACCGCAGGGTCGAAGCTCTTACTGCATAGGACATCGGTCTTCTTCTGCTAGCCCTTATATATTCCTTGGGAACTTCGGTCCTTAGCAAGAAAATTTGCGAACTCTTAGCCGCGTTCAAGAGAAAAATCCTCCGAAAAATTTTTTCCTTCCTACAAGAATATGGACGATTCTGCAACCTATATAATGGTTATGCATAAAATCCGGCTCAATAGGTTGCGGTGGGCGGGTCATGATGCAGCCCGGGAAGCCTGTAAGGACAATATCTATGGTAGAAAAAGAAGACGTAGTAGACCCTGACTCAGATGGATCAATATCATAGACTAGGATGCCACACAGCTTTTATGGATATCGAATTGATTAATCTCGACGTCAAGTCGGGATGTCTGGAGTTCCATGTTAAGACGCCATTGATGATCAAGGCTTTTGTCAAGTGTTTTCTAAAACATATCACGGCAATGCTCTGGTTGCATAGTTTCAAATGAAGAGTTAAATTGGGTGGATTTAAAAGCTTTGAAAAGTTGAATGCCGGAATTTGCAGTGGATAGGTCACTTTTGGAAATAGATCAGCACTTCTACGATTAGTCATGTTTTGTAGTGTAACCATTTTCTGGGTCCAGACCAAAAATAAGGTTCTTCTCACGCATTTGGTGCGAAGCATTAAATCAGCCGTGGGAACTTTCCGAGAAGGATACCGTCCATACAAATGGGGCACTATTTTATTCATAGCTTTTCCATGGTTATTACCAAAGCACTAAACTACGAAATAGAATCATTAGTTCAATGAAGTTAGACATTATTACAATTGCGTAATGGAAAGTTCGTGACACAGTTAGATTGCATAATAATTCACTTTTTACATGAGCATGTACGACAGGGAGCGCCATAGCTGACACACATTTCACGTGCAAAGGCGACTTTTTCCTGTGTCCCTAATTAAATCACCAAGTCATAGGATGCATTTTAGTATAAATTTCAAAACCATTAAAGTTCATAATGCTATTATTTATCCTATCTTTCCGTTCCCTACGAGCGCTCAGATATTACCATACGTACAAATACAGTCGACACACACATACCTTCCCTCAGAAGGTATTAATGTGTCGGTGAAAATCGATAGTGGTTTTGGCTAATGTACAGGGGGTGAAATACGTCGCGGAAACATGTGGTATGAGTGCATTCTCCGAGATAATTCCTCTTGAGCACGAAACCTGCATATGGCCGAATCATTTTCTAGACTTACTTAATCGCTTCGCCATACGCTATACTTCGCCATGTTGTTTCATCAAGTTTTCACTTCAGCCAGGATACGGAGACGAAAATTATTTGGGCTCCTTGAAACGATTCCATGTAAGGGCCTAGGAGCCGATGGAGCGATTTCGAAAAACCGAAGAGCAATGAACAAAAGCTGTAGGCTGTAGGCGCTTCAAAGGAAATCATGTAAGCTTGGAACTCTCTCCGGTCGGTCGAATGATTTTCCGTCCCTATTTGCTTTAATCAGGTCAGGCCAAGTCCTGCAAATAATGTTATTCATGTCAGAAGTCGACCCAATGCTTTATAATATATTCCACTTGGTCCCATGAATGTCCTCTTTCTACGCCACCAATTTAGCGTCATGACCACAATAAAAACGTGTTTTAATAGTTTCAAGTGGTTTTACTTTTTAGCTGGCGTACTTCTCGTTGCGTGCAGCATGTCCCTTGACGCCATTTGAGTTTCCATACTAGTTACAATTGGGTGAAATTCTCTGCGGCTATGGAGTAAATATTCAGGGGTGTATGCCTTTGAACATGGCATAGTGGAAACACCTATGGATGTTTGTACGTAGAATGCCACCATCTGAATATAGGAAAGGAATTCATTATGGAATCGATTGGGAAATCAAGATTTTCCTGTGCGGATAGTGAATGGGTTTCAATGGTATTTTGGAACCCTTAGGCTCTTCTGTTCTTGCTAAAGGCATTAATATTATAATTATTTTTTTCTTGTTGTACAATCGTCCTGTGGCGCAGCAGGGTTAGTTCGAAATAAATTTCGAATGTTGTTAGTTCAACTGACAGATGCCACCACCGGTGCTCTCCGAGGCATATTCGAACACGCCACGAGGCCGATTAAAAAGAGTAGTAGGCCTTTGCCAACTATTTTGACATAATATTAAATAATTGAATAATTAATAAAAACTATGCCACTCACAGCTGCAGAGAACATCTAGCAATCCGCAGTTTTAGCCTTTCTGCAACTGAATTTAATCAGACTATTTACGTGTTTTATATATTGTAAAAAGTAATTTTAAGATTGTGCCAAATACAACACATTTCTCCAATGAAGAAGCATAAAGTTATATGTGACAAGAAGTAGCTAAATTGGTGACCCCGAAGAACTTGCCCGGTTCGAGAATAATTCTCGATTGATTGGAACCAGGAACAAGTCGGGAAACCGGAAGCTAGACGCTTCAGGTATGAAAGGTTTTGTGTATTTCTTTTATAAAGAGATTTGGGTGTGCATTTGTCCCATTAGCATGTAGCACGTAAAATATGCATATATTATGAGCAAATAGCCCCTTTCAAGTGATATTGACATTCATACTCCTTAAATTTGCAGAGGAGCGACAGCTTTGACCTAGTATAACTTTGTTAGTAATAGTGCGATTTTCACCAAATTTGGCAGGATCATGCTCTATACTGTACCCTACATTGCGGCATTTTGTGATTCTAGGGTGAACTTAAGGGTGGTTTTCCCGTCAATTACTAAAAATTATAGTAATGTACTGTTATTAACTTTATTTTAACAGGTATCGGTATGGAGGCTATTTCGGAGCCTAGGCACCATATAGTGGCAGCCCTCTGATTTTTTTCTGGATTTTTCGGTTTGGTAGTTTCTGAGAATGGGTTCGTTAAAAAAATGACCACTTTCAACCCCCCGCACTCCCCACCTTTTCAACAAATGTCAAAACGGCTTCGAAAAGTACTAACTGAGACCTTTAATTTAATACCCCACATGACTATATTTGATGAAAAAAAAATTTACATACCCCTTTTGCATGTATGGGGACCCCCCCTTAAATTCGTCGTAAAAGGATGTAACTCACTATATGCGTGAGCGTTCACAGTTCCTACCTTTCTATCAAATTTGGTGTCAATCGGTATAACCGTCTCAGTGAAAATGCGTGTGACGAACAGACAGACAGACAGACGGACAAACAGACAGACGGACAGACAGACAGACAATCGATTTTAATAAGGTTTTGTGTTCACACGATTGTGGCCAGGTAGAGCGAGACAGCGCAGCCAGGACTTGAGCGAGAGCCGACATCGTCGCAGGGCCAGTTCGGGCAGTTTTTTGTGTGCCGCTCGTTGCGAAGTCGGCAAAAGGTGGCTAAACCGTGGGCCAGAAGGAGCCAGACGAAGGCTTCGAATGAGCGATTGCAAGGAATTCATTTTGTGGAACGCCACCGTCGTGGACGTCGCTGCCACCTAGTTGAATTCTGCCGAGGACGTCCCGTATCAGCGCCGACTGGAAGAGCTGGAATCATTGATCAGTCCATTGAGCCGCCGTCAAGGATCAATCGCACGCTCAGAAGCCCCAGTGCGACCGAGTTTTCCGCAACCGAGTGAAGACGAAGAATTTGAGTGCGAGTGCTCCGTCCTTCCCGACCAGCAGCCACACAGCCGAAACCTGATATAGGTCCTCAGCTCAGCGCAGTCTCCAAAGAAAATCCGATGATACGGCTTGCCGCCAGGAACACAGTAGCAGCTCGATCCCCAGCAGATAGCACCAGCCCGACAGCTCCGTCCACGTGTGCCAGAATCAGGCGAACATTCCTGGAAAACAGAAAGTAGAACCGCCACAAGAGACGGCAACGACCTTTTTTAAATTCGCCGTTGGCTTTCTCGTGCTCGAGTTTTATTTTGGTCTGCGCTTCAAGCGTCCGCTTCGGAGTGCATCGGTGGGTTTAGTTTCTCTTTCGTACGGGCATTTTGGGGTGCGATACCATGACCGCCGTCGTCAAATTAGGGTCTGTTCAAATCTCGCATCGTTTAATTTAGCTATTCTGATGTCTCTGGACAATAAAGACGCGGCAGGCCCATCGGATCCTCAAGTGGCCGCCCTCGCTGTGTGCGTCCTTCCTTTTTGACGAAGGAACCCGAAGCTGTGGTTCGTCCAT
This sequence comes from Hermetia illucens, assembly GCF_905115235.1. Classification (NCBI taxonomy): domain Eukaryota; kingdom Metazoa; phylum Arthropoda; class Insecta; order Diptera; family Stratiomyidae; genus Hermetia; species Hermetia illucens. Next base: position 12,704,000 of record NC_051852.1, read on the forward strand.
CTGGAGGCGCAATTCCAGATGTCCGGAATCACAGCGGAAGCGATCAAGTTTAACCAGGCCATTGTAGGCCTGCATGAGGAGACCATCGTCCTTGTGGTAGACCTTGTCAAAACGGCCTCCTACAATGTATTCAAAATGCAGCTAATCAAGCGCCTGTCGGTAAGTGAGTCAGTTAAGCTGGATGACTTGCTGGCAGGTTTGATGTTGGGTGAGCGAACTCCCAGAGAATTGCTTCGTGAAATGAGGCATTTGGGTGGGAGCAAGATCGACGACGACTTGCTGAAGTGGCTCTGGCTTCGACGACTTCCGGAGAGCACCCAGGCGGTCCTCGCGTGCGTCTCCGGTTCTTTGGAGGCGATGGCTGCTGCGGCTGTCATGACATATATGAGGTACACGCGCGTCCCACGATAGCAGTCGTTCAGCAGCCTTCAGAAGAAATAGGCGAACTGAAGCGCGAAATCGTTGTTCTTTTGGCCTACATGGCGGAGATGAGGGTGATGCTGGACGCTCAGCGTTTGGGTAGCAGGTCGCGAGCTCGCTCGCGGTTTACCGCCCGAAAAGGACGAATGGGTAGCAGGCCGTCGAGACAGCCTACGCACCCAAGCATTTGTTGGTACCATCGTAGATTCGGCGAAAAAGCTACCACATGTACGCGCCAGTGTAAATTGGCGCCTACCTCAAAAAACTAGGTCCGCGGGGCGTCCTGGCGACGGTCACCCAGAATGCAGCGCCACGTCGCCTAACAATTTATGACCCTCTCAGCGGGCCCAGTTATCTTGTTGATCCTGGTGCGGAAGTTTCGGTTCTTCCCGTGCCCGGCACCCCCGGCTATTTTCACAATCTTTGAAACTTGCCGCGGCAAATTGCTCGCGTATTAACATTTACGGTTACAGGCAAGTGGACGTGTGTCTTGGCTTGCGTAGGACGTTCCCGTGGCGATTCATCCTGGCGGATGTCGGCTTCCCCATTTTAGGCGCAGACTTTCTGTGTCACTATGGGTTGCTAGTGGACTTGCAGAACAGGTCACTTATAGACTCCACAACCAACCTTAATTCGTCAGGCAGGATCTTATCTCACTCCGACAACAATCTTTCTGTACTCTTGGAGGACATTACTAACTCTCGTGTTCGGGCAATCCTCCAAAAGTTTAGCCAGAGTACTACCGAATGTAGTCTCTCTTAACCAGTGAAGCACAATGCGCAGCGCCACATTAACACCACCAGTTCCCCTATCTTCTCAAAGATGCGTCCTCTACCACCCCAGAAGCTAACTAGTGCACGGAAAGAATTCGAACAACTTATGCAACAGGGTATCTGCAGACCTTCAGACAGTGGTTGGTCTTCCCCACTTCATATGGTCCCTAAGGCAAACGGCGAATGGCGCCCCTGTGGGGATTATACAAGGCCAAACGCGCAAACTGTTCCTGACCAATATTCGATTTCATTTATCCAGGACTTTGTGCATCATCTCACAAATTGCCGCATCTTTCCGACCTTGGATTTAACGAAGACGTATCACCAAATCCCTGTAGCTCCAGAATATATTCCAAAGACGGCAATATGCACACCCTGTGGACTTTTTGAGTTGACTTTCGGGTTGTGCAATGCGGCGCAAGCCTTTCAACGGTTCATTCACTCGGTCCTGCGAAACCTCGACTTCTGTTTCGTGTATTTGGATGAGGTTTTGGTCGCTTCTTCCACAGAGTCTGAGCATTTAGCCCATCTCGAGTGCATTTTTTTACCGTCTCCTTGAGACCGGATTAGTTCTAAACGTTGAGAAATGCAAATTTCTCCAGACAAAGGTGATATTCCTCGACCACTTCATTTCCCCTGACGGAATACAGCCCGACCAAGACAAGGTGCAAGCGATCACAAGCTTCCCGCGTCTGAAAATTGTGAAGAAGTTGCGGAGGTTCTTGGGCATGCTAAACTTTTATCGTCGTTTCCTGCCCAAGGCCGCGCAATACCAATCCGTTTTGAACGCATACTTGTCTGGCCCCAAAACAAAAGACACACACGTTTCTCCCTAGAATGCAAGCCGTTCACAGTGTTCACGGACCATAAGCCTCTAACGTATGCTTTAAGCGTCCCCTCGTCAGCTTCGATACCTGAACTTTATAAGCAAGTTCACGTCCGACATACAGCATGTGTCCGGCAAGGACATCATAGTTGCTGGCGCTTTATTACGTGTCTCCGAGGTAAAGATCCTTGTCTCACTCGACTTTTCGGCTATTGTCAAGACGCAGGAGGATGACGCAGTTCTTCAGAGCCTCAAATCCAACCCCAAATACAAATTTCGGTAGTTGCCCATCTTTGGTTCGAACCTCTTTCTCTGCTGCTAGTACTCGGAAAAGGGACCCCGGCCATACATTTCGGCCACCTTTCGCAAGGAAGTGTTCCACACGGTTCATGACTTAGCGCATCCAGGCATCTGGACGATAAATCGGTTAGTCACCGAAAAATAGTTCTGGCCCTTCATGAATAAGGACGTCAACTCCTGGGCCAGAGAGTGCATCGCATGCCAGAATTGTAAGGTCACCAGGCATGCAAAAAAAAAGAGCCGAGCGATTCTACACAATACACCTCGACATTGTAGGCCCTTTGCGAGACTGGCACGGTTTCAAGTATTGCCTTACAATCATCGACAGGTTTACGCGGTGGCCTGAAGCAATACCTCTGATGGAAATTACGTCGCAATCTTGTGCCGAAGCCCTCTGTCGAGAGTGGATCCCTGGCTTTGGTGTCCCTGTAGTGATTATCACTGACCGGGGAATGCAATTTGAGTACACCCTTTTTTCGGAATTAGGCAAACTCCTGGGATTCATTCGCCAGCGGACTACTGCATACCACCCGTAATCCAATGGGATGCTAGAGCGTTGGCACCGGACGCTGAAATCCGCCCTTATGGCCCGCGATGAACCGTCCTGGACTCAAGTCTTGCCTCTCGTCCTACTTGGCCTCCGTACAACCCGCCGAGAGAAATTTGCTGCCAGCCCCGCAGATCTGGTATGCGGGGAGAACCCAAGGCTCTCAAGCGACCCGGTCTTCGACAAGAGATCGGGTCTCACAGACTCTGGATTGCTGCGTCTGTTGAGAGACAACCTCCACCGCCTTAAAACCACACCTCCCACCCGACACACATCCGCACCTGCCTGCGTTTCCAAGGAACTGGACCCGCGTACGCATGTTCTGGTCAGGATGGATGCTGTCCGGAAGCCGCTGCAGCCTCCATAAGAAGGTCCGTACCGTGTTCTCAAACGGGGAGAACATTTCCTCCAGCTCGAGATCGGGGGAAACAGGAGGGCTGTCTCCTTGTCCAGGCTGAAGTTTGAAGTGGGAAACACAGTTCCGGGTTCAGTCGCTGAAACCCTTAGGTTTCATCTCGGGGCGGAATAATGTGGAGTAGAAGGGTTAGCAACATTCGAAATTTATTTATTTGTGGCAAGAAGTAGCTAAAGTCCTTTCAAGGGTGCCAGTTGAAGTCATCCATAACCGAAGTTATTTAATTGGATTTCATTCTGACAATATTCGAGTCCCATCTCAGAACCGAAATCCGTCAGGTATTCGAATAACCGTAGCTCCTGAATTGTCTTCTTCCATTTTCTCGATCAGAATAATCCTTTTCTGCTCTTCTACCACAATGGCCATGTTGTCATTGCAATTTGATTGCAATCCACTCGAAAATCATTCATTATATTTCCTTTCAATTACAATTTTATGGATCGAATTTTCCCACTATCTTCGTGCGTTGAATACTAAAATTCTGCAAATAAGTCCTCAGCCTGATAACGTGGTGGGAATACAGACAAAGATATTGTTGCTTTTTAAAAGTTCGATTTTGTCCTAGTTTCATCTATAGAAGCTCCGTCTCGTTTAGAATACAGAATTACTGGTATCGGAGGTATTTTCTAATAAACGGAAAGAAAGAATTTCGTGCGAAAAATGACTTTGATAAATGATTGTCGTGGGATTTAGTAGCGGAGTTGGGATGGATATAAGTTACAAATTAGTGAATATTATCTGTCACTTGGAGTTTTCCTCTCGGAGGGAGGAAAGTTGAAAAACAAATAAAAGACGGTTTGGATCAAATTTGTCTTGTCCAAATAGTCGATTAGTGGGTGAAACGTTCTGGAACACGTTGACCATTAACTCGTTACCCCCATCCTAATTTACATCTTTTGCTCATTTGACAAGAAACTAAGATAGCTTCATGATATTGAATGTGACGTAACCGTGCTGGTTTTTAAAGTGACTCTTGGATCAGGTCATCCGTTTATGAATTTGAAATGATAAGTTGAAAATGCGTGTAAAGGTGTCCCTGCTCCCTTCTTGGCTAGTTCGTCCCATGCCTTTGCCTTCCGACCCAACGTTGCCTGGAACCTAGAGTATCCGGACCCTATTGAGCGAACCGAGCGTATTCAGTCTCTCAATGCCAGTTTAAAGTTCAAATGGTTGGACCTAAGTGCCTTGATCGCCGCTTGACTGGCAGTTAGAATACCCATTGGCTCCAAGTACATTTTTCTTTAACCAATGGCACCCGCTTCATCTGCTGTGAGGGATCCGTCAGTGTACCAGTAATCAGGTTTAAGCCGTATGTCAAAACCACACTCTTGCAGTTTGCCTTGTTACTCCAATGTGTTTCAAACTTCTTATCGAAGCGAAATCTCGATGTCATGTTATCCTTTGGTATCAATAATTCGGGGTACCGCCTAGAAAGAATATCAATCTTCCTATGATTTAGGCACCTCTGCACCTCGCTGATACTCCCGGCCATACTGAAGACTCTCCTTGCTTACCTCCAGGGATGCCGGTGAACATGTCCTTATTGCTCCTCTGATACACACGGAAGCCAGTCTTTGGATTTTGTGAAACTCCTTGGCTTGTGTACTGGGTTCAGATCTGTGTGCCCAGATTACCACCCCATAGGGTGTAATGTGTTACTGAATGATCTTCCGACATGCAAAAACGCGGTTTCTATAGCATCCCGCAGTATATCCGTCAGCCGTTTCGATTGACCGTCCTGCCCGGTAAATGTGTTGACATCGATATAGGGGATTACGTTTTAGAACGTTAATTCTAATACAGTTGTCTATGACCTTCTCCACCGTTTTTAGGGTGAAAAGGATCCTTTTTACCCGCTTTCAGAATAAAGACCATTTTTGGTTGCCTCCATGCCCTTGGTATATATCCCATGGTTATGCTGCCCTTTACCGCTCTCGGAAGAGACTCTAAGATGATCCCTACGAATCTCTGGATTAGTGGTGGGAAAATACCATATACTGCAGGTGATTTCAGTAGTTTAAAAGTTCCCACTGCCCACCTTACCCTAGCTTCTGAGTATACTTCTTATGCTAGTTTCCAGTTCTCCTTTCTTCGTTGTTGGGGTATCAGGCAGAATTTTGTTGCCTGCCGCCGGGGGATAGGACTACAGGAAATGCGTTCTGAGAAGCAGGTATATTCTGTCCTCCACATTCTCCGTAAATGTCCCATCCTCCTTCTTTAAAAGATTGCCCCGCCTTGGGCTACAGCCTTGTAAAGCCTGCTTGCTTCTGTGGTTTGTTCGATCCCTTTATAGAATTCCGTGAAGCTGTTCCGTTCTGCTTCCCTGATCGCGTTGAAATACGCAGTCAGTGTAATTTTGTACCTCAGCTAGTCCCCGGTTTGTTTTGTCCGATTGAAGAGTTTTCGTACTTCTGATCTCATTCTGGCTAGGTTCCTGTTCCATCGTGGTATATCCCTTCATGACTTAACTCTTAGCCAGACAGTTGGCCTCATATGCGTCAGTGTGGACTGGGTTGAGGTTTTCCACCACTGCTTCGAGTTTCAGTTCGCTCCTGATGTCACCAAGCCCTTGAAGGGGAGCCATGCTGTTGCTTAGGCGTGTTACATAGGAATCTCAGTGCGTTCTCCTGGGATTGCTTATTATTTTTTTTTATTTGGGAGTTACCCTCAATGTCTCTCAATGAATCTGATTATTCTGTGATCAGATATAGAGGACTCATCCGACACCATGCAATTCCTAACCAGCTCGTTCAGAGAGAGAGAGAGAGAGTTATTTCTAGTACCTTTTCTTGTCTGGTATTGGTCACGAATGTTGGAGTGTTCCCTATGTTATATATTTCTAAGTTATTGCTAAGAATAAATTCAAGAAGGTATTTACTTCTTCGATTGATGTCGCTGCTTCCTCAGACTTCGTGATGGGGGGTTGACATCACAGCTGAGGAGAAGTGCTAACACCCTCTTCTTAAAGTACTTCACCAGTTTAGCGACTAGCTCCTCGGGAAGCCGAATGTCGTTTCCTGGGAAGTAGTCCGATACCACGACTGCCTCTCGAGTGCTTGCTTCGGCTTCCATTGAGACTTGGATATCCTCAAGAATTATGCAAGCTCTTGGTTTTTCACAAGAGGAGTCCCAAATTACCTGCATGCTTCCTCCTTGCAGACCGGGAATCTGCCCCGTACACCCAGGTCTCCTGAGCTAGCACTATTCCAATGTTTTCCTTGGAACTTGGCCATGTAATGACCGTAAATGCAGCTTTCGAATGATGGAGGTTTATCTGGACTACCTTAGCGCTGGCCATTGGTGCCGTTATTGTTTGGAGCTCTTCTCCACTATCGGAGTGTCACCCTCCTCCTCCGGCATGACCACCCTAAGTCGTAAAAGATGTAGGCCTAGGTCCTCTACCTTCTATTTTCCACCTGGTGTCCCCTCCGAAGTGTCCCTGTGCACGTGCACAAGTATGTTGCCAAATCGATAGTTGATATGGCAACTCCGACGTTTAATTACCTCGAGGGATGTGTCATCTACCCCAATCGTGAGGAGTTTACCGTTGCCCTCCAGATCGAGAGCTATGTGACCTCAGAGTGCTGTAATTGTCAACATCAAAGTACAAAGATTTCCAAAATAGAATTCCATTTTTGTAAGCGCTATATTCTGGAATTTTACTCGGGATGTTCTTGAAAATCGATTCTGGAAGTTGAATGCAACTTGGCATTTATCCTTTTACAGAAACTCATTACAGCTGGAACTGAACGGACTCTGACAAATTTGCATAATTGATGTCACTTATTTCGGATCTTTGGTTTAGTAATTAAACCCTTATTGTTGATGTTGCCAACGCATACCAAATATTTTCGCTTCCAATGTTGATCACTGTACATCCAGTTGACTATAAAGCCAACAATAATAAAACAATGATGCCATAGAGATAATATTGAGTGATGGCTAACGGAAAGAAATTTTGAAATTAACTTAACGAAAAAATTGTAAATGTTAATTTTGCTAAGTAAGGATTAATTTGCGAAACGGTGAAACCAGGAATTTTCGGTAAATGGAATCGAGAAAATGTTAATTGCAGACTTTCTCGTGTCTAAGCTTTCTGGGGATAGCTTTGATCACTTTTTTTACTATAGTCCATATCTCCATCGATTTCAACATATGATTCAACATGTTTTCTGGAGTGAAGTGCTCCTCAATTTTAGCTTCTAATGTCGCTCTTTTAACTGCGAACTTCGGGTATTGAAGTAGCACGTGTTCTGCGTCCTCACCGATGTCCGGGCACATTGGACAATATGGCGACTTGTCATGGCCAAATTGATAGAGGTATGCTCGATAACCTCCGTTTCCGCTCACCTCCGAATATCCCATACGATTTTGTATGTGCATTGATTTTTGTTTGACTTCTTTTACTTCTCCTGTCACTCGGTGATAGTTTCAATTCACGCAAACTGCGGCCGACTGGTAGAAGGTTCTCCGGTGGGTACGTCTGACTATAAAGGCATTGTCCTACTTTTGCCGGACTGTCAATCAGGATCATCCTTGCTATCACGCAGCCCACTTCGTTGGACATTGTTTCATAGCGCAACATGTTCGGAGTGCAGTTAAGCGAGATGTAGTTCCCAATTTTCTTCTATTTACTTTCTTTTGGGGCTGCATATAGTAGGATCGAGCTGACCGCTCTTGAAAGAAGAAGGGGAGGGCTCGGCCTAGGGTCACCTACATTCGGTAACATTCTCACCATCAGCGTTCCGATGTTATATGTCCTAGTTATTGCACTCTCCACGTGCAATTTGAAACTTAGCTTCTGGTCGATCATTTCGCCTAAATACTTGAACGTAGGCTAGGAACCCATTATCTGTGTCCCAACATTGTTCTTCGTAAACGTACTTTTCCTTTGCTTAGTGATAAGCACTATTTCCGTCTTTTGTTTTGTTTTAGGTGAGAACGGTGAACGCTCACACATACAGTCAATTACATCATTCTACATCGAATTTAACCGGGGTCCCATACATGCAAAAGAGGAGGGGGTGTTAACCAAATATTATCACATGGGGTATTGGGGGGTATGGGGGTACTAGTAGGACAAATTTTCACTCAAATGTGTTTATAAAAGAAATACAGAAAACCTTTCATACCGTCCAGCTTCTGGTACCTCGACTTGCTTAACGAATTGCGGAGGGTCTAAGCACCATGACGAATGATCCTAGAATTTTCGCTACTTACCAGGGTTTCCAAAAGGGGCTCTGTCAGGATTCTAGCACATCATCGACACTATTTGCTCTTCTGGTCAAGATGAATGGAAGAAACAGATCAATGGATTCTGGCATCATCTCTTATATACTCTAAGTAAGTTGATGATATATGTTTATCCGCATTCTCACCGAGTTATAAACCCTGCCCAAATCATTCGGGATCTGAGACAAATGGCGTAGAAAATTGCGTTAAAAAATAACCTAAGAAAAGTCAGCATCCGCAATTTGAAGGGTTATGTATTTATCCTATCTGTAATCGCCGAGGGAACATTAACAAAATGATGTATTATCTGTATATCTAGGTAACCTGCCCACTCGGAACCTGAAGAGCGCTAATTCGGGATTCACTACTATGCCTAAACTGTTTAGTAGTAATGTTCTCTTTGTGCTGACGCAGGGGACGCTGAACAATAAAGGAGAAATGTAAATAGGCACCTTGGGAACTTTTGAAGGTTAGTTTGGAGCTTAGACGTGGCTGGTTCAGGTTAATGAAACCCTTCTATGGGCCTTCAGGGGTAAGCTGTTCATCGCATGCCCGTCGGTCAGAAGGAATTATGATGTTATTATGATGTGGAGGAAGCGAGAGTAGATAATTGGGGTAGCAAAAATTATACAGATCTAGGATGAAGTTTAGAAGTATACGTGGGACAAATACTGAATTGAGCAGTAATTGAGGAGGCTTATCAGGAAGAAGGGGGAAGTAACAGCTCTTCTCACCCAGTTTAAAAAGGAGATCCAGAGAATCTATCTTGCTTCGAGAATTAATTTATATTTTCGAAAAAAAGATCAAATTAAAAAGTAGAGAATGAGGACAATGGAAAATGTTGTTTGCACTTGGGGCTCAAAACATGCAAAAGCACAATCTTCAGAAAATTTCGCAATCGCCGTTTCTTTGTTACAAATTCCCAATTCGGAGAAACTTACTACAGATAGCGTACGACTACACAACGTCTCTAAAACAATTAGGACTAAAGACATATATTCAGTAGGGCAAACAAAGTGATATATTATAACAGATGTCACGTCCTGCTGCTTCCTTTGAAAAGTTTGCATTGTTTTTCCTTTATAGTTGGGCTGAAGGCCCCAAGGCTGGGTGGAGTAGTCCCTTTTCCGCTGCCAGTTATAGCTCTCAGTGACTATTGAAATTTCTCGAGCATGAACTGCTTACAATCCGTATTTGTTGGGATAAGTAAAGGGTTCTGGGGTACCCACCCCTAGACTTTGTTGTCAAAAAATTTCTTTTTGATAAAAAAATAGAGCCATTCATGCTTCTCATTGATAGGTTCCCTCATGAAATATTGACCAGTTTAGTGCCGAATTCCAAATGACGCCCATATTTTACATTCATGAATGAAGGCTCTAATTACTCCTTTGTAATATTAACACTGGATGTATACCCAAAGCACTGGTGTCTTTAAAGTTATCCGTACGGTTATGGAATAATTGGTGTCCTTTTATTCAGGCAAAACATTTTTCAAAGCATCGTAATGTCGAAACAAAAGGTAAATCTGGAAGTTGCGTTTCCTTTTTTGAAATAACCCAAAGTTTTCACAAAATGATTAAAAACTTAAAATAAAGGGAAGTACGACAATGAATTTGTGTGGAGTGCCCATCCGGCTTCACTCTTCGTATGCCGCATTCTGGCGGACATGGGTATGTGGCCATTATATCCTTTTAAGTATGAATATGCACAGGAATATGGGAATGTAAGTTGGATGCTAATTGTGAGGTACATATATATGCAGTTTCATATGCACTTGCAGCTATATATGAACATGACTATGCATATGGTATACCCCATAACTATCACAATACAAAACAGATCCTTTTCTGTGAGAACATAGAGTGACACATTTTACATTCTCTATTTGCATTGAAATACGTTTCAATGTAGGAATTCAAACAGAGGAGACACATGAGAACATTTTCCGACAGCGGAAAATGAAAAAAAGTCAATATCGAGTGTGTTGAAGATGGCAATGATTTTGGAAATGAGAAAATGACTCTGATTAAACAATTGATGTTTGAGAACTAATTGACAGGATGTAGATCGAACTGCGGGAAATCATGTCCGGTAACTTGGTGTTTATTTTGAATTTGGATTTCGAGTAGGTTTAAATCATTGGAACAGAAATCGAAGTTCAAAAGGACACGTTTAAACTTAAAAATCTAAGCGACCAAGGTATCAGTAAAACCCGTGAAGAAGGTCTACGTACCCTTACCGATTGGCAACTCTCTTGGCAAAATGAGCCACGGGGCAGATGGACTGCGCGGCCCATCGACAATTCAGACTGGTGGCTGAACTAAACGCATGGTAACTATGATTATTTCCTCACCCAAGTTTTAAGCGGGCATGGAGGTTTTCTGTCTTACCTGCACAGGACTGGGAAGGCGCGATCTCCTGATCGTGTGTTCAAGAGGAGTGGATGGAGTGGCGGACGACGCTTACCTCACCTTTTTCCCTTGCGAAAACAGACATAGGGGAGCTTCAGACAACATTGTCAGAGATATGCTGAAGAGCGCTGGCAGCTGCAATCGGATTGTTCGGGCTCTCATTGTGAAGAAGATTGAACTCGATCGCCGGAAGGACCGGATGTCAAGTGGTTCCCTGAACCAGCAACTCCCCCTTCTGAAAGGGATTCCCTGATTTGAAAGCCCCCAAATCCGGGAGAGCGGGAGGGCTAGCCTGAAGTAATGTGAAAGGGCTCCAAGCTAGTTCTCTGATGATAGGAAGGAGTTTGGTTGGTAGTTCGGCAGCGTACTGTTGCGGGAGTTCAACACTCTGTGAATAAACGCATTCACCTACCTTATTCCAAAAAAAAAAAAAAAAAAAGATCCTGCTATGCAATAGGACTTATCTGAAGTGGCTCTTGTCATTAAGCTTACCAGAGGTTGTGTTCATATCGCGAGTAGAGCTCCTTGTGAGCTTCAGTGTGGAGTCCCACTGTTCAACTCAGGTACCGTATCCTTTAGTTGCGGCAAAAGTATTAGAGAGTTCTCTCATGCACTTAGCAATTTCGGCGGAACTATATTCGTCATCCCCAAACCAATCCGTGTCTGAAGAGGATCGTGGCATTATGCCTATATGACAGGCATTTACGTTAAACCCTCTGGACCTTTATGCCCCTGCAACTCGAGTGTGGATGTAAAATTACCACATTTTACTATATTCGTCGTTCGAAACGATGCCATTTGCAAACATGCACTGCATTTCCGAATATGCTGTCAAAAGTGTATGGATTCCTGAGTAACTCCAGCTATGAGTTAGATGTGTATCTGCTTGGTCAATTGTGGTGCTAAATTAACCTTACCTATGGAACAACACATGCCAGGATTTCGGCACTTCGGCGAGGAGAAAATAATTGTTGCTAAATTTAATCTATACTAGAGTTACTATCACACAAATTTCAGTTCTGTTTTTCACTGACACTTTGCAATTAGCGTAGAAGTTGGGGGTTGACCACCAGGTTTGCGGGTTCGCCAACATGTGAACGCAGCTCCACAAAAAGTCTTATCAATTTTTGCTTGCATGCCTCTGTACTGACAAGGCTAGGGGATATGTAGAGAGCCTTTTAGTCTTAAGCCAAACATACCCGCTTGGGCAGGCCTGTCAGCTACGCCTGAACAGTTCACAGGTAACCGGCGGTCGGAACGTTTGTGAGGTTCGGATGGCCCGTCAGTTCCGATTATAGATGGCCAGTGATCGATTTAAAAATAATCCGGCCAGCTGGCTGATTTGCTGGGTGGTGGCAGTATTTGTCCGTCATCTTCAGTTGGCGGGACCTCCAACTCGCGAATGTTCTGGTTGTTCAGTAGTTCATTAAAGTACTCAACCTATCGCTCCAATATGCCCATTCTGACGGAAATTAGATTTCCTTCTTTATCTAGGCAGGATGAGCATCGAGGTGTGTAAGGTTTCATTCTGCTTCCGCCCCTGGTGCGGTTCACAGATCCGTTGGTTCTCCCAGGCTTCCTTTTTCCGTCTGTGAATTCGCTTCTCCGCTCGACGGAGTTCATGATAAATCTCTGCACGTGTCTGCGTTCTTTGAGAATGCAACATTACTCGGTATGCAGCATTCTTCCGTTCCGTAGCTAGCTTACATTCATCGTCAAACCAGCCGTTCCGACTTTTCTTGTGGCTGGAGCCAAGTATCTTTGTTGCCGTATCAATGATAACGTTCTTCAGGTGGTTGTGAATATCATTTGTTAATGCTTCATCTCCAGGATCTCTGTTGACTGCGGTTATTGCGCATTCATTTCCTTCTTATAGGTGGTGCGGAGGGCTGTGTTGTGGATGGCTTCAGTATTAATTCTCACCTGATTGCCAGAGGGGATTGCAGTTGGTGTCGTAATTCGAGCTCGGAGCACCATGCCAACAACATAGTGGTCCGAGTCCATATTGGCCCCCCGATATGTTCTGACATTCATCAAGGCTGGGAGGTGGCGGCGTTCAATGAGCACGTAATCAATTTGGTTGAAAGTGGTCCCGTCTGGAGAGGTAAACATATGTTTGGGGTTATCATTGGTATCCTTATGTAAGCTATTGGCTTCTAGTGTTGGAAAATGTTTCTTTGTTAGGATGAACGTTAAGGGATTCGATTTTATTCAGGGTATCCATCATCCCTTTTGAGAATGAGTCATGTCTCACTTGAAGTCAACACTTTTGACCCCTCACCACCACATTGGTCTACCAACGTCAAAACTAAAACTCGCTTAAGGAAGCTGGAAGCCATATCTAGCTATATTTGTCGAAAAAACATTAATAACTAGCGTTGGGCGAAATATCACTATTTTTGAATAAAATTGCAGTAGAAAGTAATATAAAAAAACATCACCTTTCCTTACCCTTACGGTGCATGGGGTATCACATCACTAACACCACATAGTATATCCGCTAGCTGATATTACCAAATATTAATTATCATAAGAGTGATATCACATTCGTTGTGTGTAATGAACGGCAGAGCTGAGTAGGTAGTGATGACTTAACTCTCTTTTATACAAGAGAAGTATCCTAAGATATTTTCACATAGAAAGAATAGGGAATTATGATACTTCCGAAAAAGTAGCTGCTCGAATTTCTGCCATGTACTTTTGTACAAAGGACGGAGTGAAGTATTGAATGCATTACAAAATTACTGAATGTATTGTGTGTGTATTGGGGCCGAAATTATTGAGCATTTCTTTCTATCTTCTTGCCTTTTATTGTGTGTAGGTAAAGAATTCTCATGGTAAAAATGTTGGATACCACAAACAAACCCGAAATATATTTTCAGGTCGAAACCAGCCAAGAGAACAAAGTTATAACACGGACAGGTTCATAGGCAATAATGGGCATCAGCACTCGACAATTTCCACCGTCAATTATACTAGGAAGAACGATGAAATGTGTCCAATGGTTTATTATGTGTGTGTGTGTGTGTGTATGGTGGGGGAGAAGCTACAGCTTCTGAGCACTCAGGCCGTGTTGGCCCATTGTACTTGCCTCCCCCGTCTAACGGAATATTCCGGATTCGTTAACGTATCGCAGGATTTCCGTTAGTGGATGTGATGCTACCCATCGCAATTGGAGGACATCGGCACCAAAGATCTGATGCCTGATGCATCCATAGGCGCTTCCTCATTACAGGAGGGACACGTATCATCTTCGGTAATTCCTATTCTGAACATATGCCCAGCTAGTGAATTATGGCCTGTCAGAATGCCCACAATACACCTGCAAGTCCTCCTGCTTTTCGACAGGATAAACTTTGCGGTACGTATGTTGGGTTCTGGCAGGAAAAGTTTGGTGTGTCGAGCAGCATTTAAGCTCTGCCACTTGTCGTTATGGGAAACTTGTTCCCAGTTTTTGAAAACAGATTTAGCCAATGCTACTGATACCCCAATTGCTGGCTCGGGTCCCGGCATAGGGGAGATTGACCCCTCGCTAAAGCGTCCGAGATTTCATTTCTCTCTATGCCACAGTGACCAGGTACCCAGAGTAGTTCCACCGTATTGAATTTAGACATAGAGTTCAAACGGTTTCTGCATTCCTGAACGATTTTCGAGGTGATCAAAGGACTGTTCAATGCCCTCAGTGCAGTTCGACTGTTAATGCAGATTGCGATGCGCCTGCCCTTCAACCGCTCGTCAATCACCCAGTTTGCCACCCTAAGGATCGCATAAACTTCGGCTTGAAAAACCGTTGCATATTGTCCCAAAGGAAAAGCCCACTTCTCGTTTTTATTCGAGAGGTAGACTCCGGCTCCAGAACCCTGTTTTTAAGCCATCGGTGTAGAAGACTTCCGTATATGCCGCCACGCATTCCTCTGGGTCTTCCCAGTCCTCTCTACGCTTCAGGGTAACTACATATCTTCTACCAAACAGATGTATGGGGACACGAGAATCGGAAGGCATTGTAAGAACTGGATTTAGTCCTCCCAGTAATTCTTCCAATGCTCTGTGCCCCCCACATCCGTTGTTTTCCCATAGATCTAATCGAATTAGCCTATGAGCTGCTGTCATTGCAGTGCTTTGAATAAATATATCCAGGGGCTGCAAATTGAGTAGTGCATTCAGAGCTGCGCTGGGTGTCGTGCTCATGGCACCAGTGATACCCAGACAAACAGTTCTTTGCAGTGCGTCTAGTTTACGGTGAAAACCGTTTTGTCCCACCTTAACCCACCACACTACGGATGCATATACGAACATCGGCCTAATGATGGCAACGTATATCCACATTACCACATGAGGCCTGAGTCCCCATGTTGAGGCAAAGGTCCGTCTGCACAGCCCATAAGCTGTGAGAGCTCGTTTTATCTTTACCTCTACATATTTGTTCCAAAGAAGTTTTTTATCTAGAGTGACCCCCAGATATTCCACTTCTTCGGAGAGTTGAAGGGTAGTGCCCCTCATCTCAGGGAGGCAAAGTCCATCCAGTTTTCTCCTTTTTGTGAATTATTATAGTATTACTTTGTGATGTTTAGTGATGTCTTGTGACGTGGTATCATATTGGCCTAGACATTACAAAACAATAGTTATGACACGAGTAATATCATTATCACTTCTCTACTAGGTGGTAATGTGGTGATGTTACCCAAATGTGTTAGGGTTTAATGTTTCAAGATTTCTCCAAATTTCATGTCAATAGGAAAAATTTTTCCGAATAAAGTTAATGTTACAGGCAAGCCGACTGTAAATCCGATTGTGCAATCTTTACCATAGATATCGTGGCCTTTTGGTGAATTGAACTGTTTTTAATCTTCTCAATATTACCATATGTCTCATGTAACGTAATTTTTTTTTTAATTTTTCCCATTACCTATTATTGCTTAGACATTTGGAGATAGATTTTTTCCCTATACAAGCGTGGCGGCGCATCGGAAGCGCGAACCTAGGCACTATTCTGAATTCGCCTTCGCCGCTGCATTCAATGGCAGCAGAAACAGCTGACGGACTGACATGAGACTGGGGAGACAAAAAAAACACTCTAATCACGTCCACCGGTAGGCTAAGGCCACCTTCATCTGAGTACAAAATAATCAAAAAGTCTAGGAATATTGAGATACCGTTGTATAGATTGGAAGTTAGCAAATAGCAAAGAAAATTGTGGTATATGCGAAAGGAATTGGGGAATAAAGAAATAAAGATAGAAGAACGAGATCTCTTGAAATGAAGGGGGAAAACGGTTCCCTGAACAAGTTTGATTGTACAAGATAAATTACTCCTTTTCGTGCGTTTTTTTCTAATTATCTCAAACCCCCAGAAATAATGAGAACAGCATGAAGGGTCATAATCCCTAGAACAAGTAATTCAATTCGAATCCCAGCATGTCAAATTCACCATAATTCGGTACTTTGTGTTTAACGAACGCCAGGCTGTTATTCACACGTCGAGGGACTTACAGTTCCTTCGTAGCTTCCATTTCCTGGAAAATAATATATAAATATTAATTCAGTAGAATCATAAATCTGAAAATGAATGATGTAAAATTCAAAATAACAACAATTTAAAACGTCCTAAATTATGAACACGTAAATATATGTGGGTATCAACTTTATGAAGGTGGTTAGTTGCCTTCGAAAATCATTCGAGGTTGTATGAATTTTGAATGAATGATACAAGCATACTCAAGTTGCTCGTCCTATTTATCTTTTCCGCAGGATTGGATTCCGAGTGTATTGTTATGTCTTCATTTCGTCGAATGGCGATTGGAAGGCGAAGTTTACAATCGACTATTTTGAGTTTCTGAAGATGCTTCCAATTTTAATGTGCGCTAGTATCTCCTTGCTCTAGATACACGTTAACGGTCCTCAAATTCTAAATCCAATATTTGAACAAATTATGCCTGTAAAATGAAATGTGTACTACACCCACATGTATGCCTATCATAAATCTTGAAATTTATTATGAATCCTCCTTCTTGCTCAAGATCGTCATGGCTCCATGATGAGTCCACCCCACTTGACCTTCCCTGGTAATTGAATATTAGCCTCCAACGCACTCTTCTCTCAATTGATATCCAATGGAAATTGTAGAAGTAAAATGTGTAGACGGTCGGGACCTAGCCCTACGTGTCGATACAATCAAAATTGTAAGTATAATTAACCCATTTGAAGCAACCATACTCTCCAGAAGAGCCTTACTTCCCTTATCAGCAATCGCTTCATAACTGAAGAATCCTTATGGCCTTAAAACGCAGAATGAGAAACATTAAATCGAACGGCACTTCAACATGATTTCGAGTTTATTTAAGATATTTCGTCAAGGCTGCTGGATGTCGCACACATGCCCATGGATGTTTATGTTCATCCCCTTGAATCAACATTTTCCGAGAGCTTCATGGGGACATTTCTCCACTAAAAATTCCTCCCCAAGGAGAACACCAAAGTGTGTATATTTGCTCTGCCATTCTTTCCCAACTTTTACATACATAGGAGTCCTGGAATCTTTTTCTTCTTTTATTCCTCATTCATTTGCGAGGAGAAGCTAAACAAAAGGTAGACGGTTTGCCGCCGTCTCTTGTAAATTTTAGCACATTCATCATTTATCTCATCATCGGAATGTCTTTGGTTGATAAAGTGTCAGACAATATTTGTGAGGAATTATGGGAAATTTTCCACCCCCTGGAGTTGGCATGACGTTACATTGTTAAAACGTGCCCTTCGCAGCAAAGTAATGCATCAAGTTGTCAACCAAAAATGTTCACGCCACTTGGTCCGTGGGGCGGGAATATGAAATGACCCCGAAGCACATTAGTACGTTTAATAGATAGGTTGATTGAAATTTGATCCGTTAATTGCGTAGCTTTGCAGTGAAATGCTTTAATGAAATAGGAGCCCACCCCGTGAAATTTTGGATAAAAAGTAGTCATTGGATAGTAGGCTCGCCCCACTGTATTCAAATTTCACTAGTTGTGATTGTTTTAGGGGTTCCAAATCAAAGGAATCGATAAAAACAATTTATGTATGTCCCCCTCGTTTCGTGAAGGGATGTATAAGTGAATGACAGAATAAATATTTCATGAGTTGGAGAATCTACGCAGTCTTGAAAGCAGATACCGTAGAAGAAGATTATATCGGCCTTTTTCCAAATAATCCCAATTGTGCCGGAGTCCTATCTCAGACAGACTATCGACTAAAACACCCCCTTGAAGCATCTAGGACTCTAACGCGGAACCGTTTGACAAACTACCTCAGGCCAAGTCTATTTAGTATAGGAGCAAAATACTCTGTATTCAGCCTCAGGTTCCCTGACATCTCTCCCATCCCTCTCGTTTTTTTTTCGTTTTAAGAATACCTTGAGCGTAACGTACCACTCAGCTCCACGTGTCGTCGCTCTGTAGCGTGGCCTCACCTATAGTTTCCGGGGATGCAGGGCACCCTTCCTTCGAAAAGTGATGGCGGTGGCGCTTCCACTTTTTGCAGAAGAAAGAGGTGTGGCACGAATTATCCATCATATACTTGTAATAAATACATGGTTGCCCTCGTGATTTCCCTGTATGGATTTAAGTTTGAAAATACTTATGTCCACTGAGCAGCTGGGTTAGGTAATATTCGACCTCATCGTGCTCTTGATTGAACCACAGCCCCACGTCTTTTATGAAATGCCCGGTCCACCTACCCAAATAGTATCGACTCTTCCTTTACAAGCGGCAGCTTCTTTATTTCCCTCACCTTTTCTGAGGTATATAAACCTTCTCTCGGCAGCATGGAGAGGGGTTGGAATAAATCCCGTTATCACCACTACTGCTGGTTTCGAGACGGTACGATAGGCGGGCACAAATTGTAGATCCCCTCGTCTTTGTATTTGTGCTTGCGGTACATCTCCTTACTGAGGGACCGTGAAGAAGGACGGACTCAACTGCATTCATCAGTAAACGATGGCTGCTGGATGTTTTTTTGTGGGTGGGGTAGGTAAATTCATCCGTTTTGGACTCCCGCAACGGTACGTCATCAAACTACCAACTAAACACCTCCCCATCGTCAGAGATCTAGCCAGGCACTGTTTGTCACAATAATTTGGGCTAGTCCCCGTACTCTTTCGCCTTGCGGAGCCTTCAAATCACGGAATTCCTTTCACCAACGGGAGTGGGGAGGCGGAAGGGAACTGTCAGTTCAAGGAACCCGCTGCCATCCGACTCCTCTACCAGTCGAGTTCTATCTTTTTTGCAACGAGAAGGACCAACAACACGGTTCCACCTGTCAGCGCTCCTCAGCCTCTCCTCCACAATGTTTTCTGGAGAAAGATCCCCTGTGGTAAAATGCAGCTGCTGACGAATCGCATCCCACTTTCTACAAGAAAAAAAAGTGTGATGGGCGGGGGGATCCACAACTCCATTGCAAAACACAAAATCTAAAGATTGGGCCTTTCCAATCTTGTGCAGGTTAGACTGAAAACCTTCATTACCACTTATGAACTGGCTAATGAAATAGTTAATCTCACCATGCTTCCGATTCAGTCACGCACCTAAGTTGCCAATGAGCCGCGCAGTCCATCTTCCTCTAGTTTCACTTTGCCAAGAGAGTTGCCACACATCTAGGGCACGTTGCCGTTCTTCACGAGCAACCACCTCTCTTGGCTCTTCTTTCTTGCGCTTGTATATAGGTTTACGTTCCTTAGCAAGAAGGTCAACGCGGATCACTCCCGAGGTCACCATCACGGTCGGTTCAGGGACAGTGCGGTACGCAGACGACATCAGCAAAGCTCCCCGTCTCTGTACTTGTGCGAGACGCTTACGATATACCTCCTTACCAAGAGTATTAGCCCATACCTCTGCACCGTAGAGCAAGATAGATTACG
The DNA here is from genome assembly GCF_905115235.1 of Hermetia illucens. NCBI lineage: Eukaryota > Metazoa > Arthropoda > Insecta > Diptera > Stratiomyidae > Hermetia > Hermetia illucens. The sequence goes on from NC_051852.1 coordinate 12,723,810, forward strand.
TTGAATCATCATGATCCGTCCTATTTCACCTGATAGACAGAGGACCCTCAATATTTACCATTAGGCTACTTAACGCCGAAATTCCAGCTACGCCTTTTTCACTGCTGCTTCGATTTGCTCAAAAAAGCTCATCTTTAAGTCAAGAGTCTGCCCAAGGTACTTTACCACCGGTTTTGACTCGATTATGGATTCGTCGAGCGATATAGGACGCAGAGTAGGAATGTTCTTTTTAATCAGTATGACTACTTCGTTTTTTTTTCATTGCAAGGTTGAAACCAAGAATAGTCATCCATCCGTTTAACCATCACATCAACTAGCCAAGTCTGCTTTGCGCCTGTTCGACAGTACGTCCAGCAAATCAAAGGTAGCGTTCCAGAAGTTCGGCTCTAGGATGGATCCCTGCACTTCAACGAGTCTACTTCTGATGAGTTTTTCGAGGACTTTTCCAGCAGTGGCAAGCATACAAAGTGGGCTGTATGAAGACAACAACTCAGGGTCGCCCTTCCCTTTGCTGATCAGGACAAACCTGGCCAACTTCCAACGAGAAAGGAAAATGGCTTTTTCCAGGCAAGCGTTGAATACGCCAAGCATTCAGTCTGGCCGGTGTTGTAATCCTAGTCTATATACCTCTGGTGGAATACCATAGCTTGCTGACGCCTTCTTGTTTTTCATAGAGAGGACTGTAACTCTTTTATAGAGAAAAGTGGACAGTCCTCGCTCTCCCTATGGACGTCATCATCCCTTACGGTAAGCGCAAAGAAGAGTGCCCGTATAATGCGGTCCATCTACTCAGCCTTAAGTGAACGGGGTTTCCGCAGAGCCCCAATTTTTCGGGTAGTTTGTAACCGAGCCTCTACGGATCCCCATTTACCTTGTCGACCAGATCCTGCCAGCAGCGAGCTTTGTTCCTGTTTATTGCGCTTCTGAGTCTCGTTTTGGTTGATTTGCTCTCTGTCATTATGGTACATGTCTCCCCCGGTCGTCTGGACGTTGTGTTAAGCAGCGGAACCTGTGACACTCCTTCCGAAGCCTTGCAATTTCCACCGCCCACTAATACATAAAAGGTTTGCTGCGTGTCGATGCCCTCCTAGGTATGGAGGCTCCGCGGACCGTTGTGATCAAGTGCATAACTGAATTTACGATAGTGTCAGCTGCAGCGCCACCATCCCCAGGAGTTCCCTCTAGCGCGGCCCCATCTGTTTCAAGACAAAGTTTCGACAAACCTCCGGTGTTCACCTTCACAATGTTCCATGCACAGAAAGAATGCCGGCTTGACGAAAGTTTGTGCCCACCACTTCGGAGGCAATGTGTTGATGATCGCTTGCCGAGAAGTCTTCCAGAACTCGCCACCCGTCGACCAGCGACAGCAGCCACCCCGACGCGAAGGTTACTGGTTACCTCCGGAGATTCGTGTTTGATGGTCTTTTGTATTTCGTTCTTTTCTGTGAGGCAGTCAAGGTATTAGATATCCAGAGAGCACGTGGGTTCCAGGCTAGAAACCAAAGCTTTCCCTTTCAGAAGCCCCTTGACTGCTACATAGAACGCAATTTTATCTGTTATCCTCGGGCCTAGTTTGACGAATGGAAGAGACTTCTGCTCCGCTATCTTCGGGTTTGATCTTGTAACGGATTTCGCTGAGGATTTCAACAAAAGTCTTGCTTTCTGTCAGCTTAATAAGCAAAGTTGACAGTCTAGTTCTTCTTCGTCTCCCCACTTTTTTTTGGTGCTCCGTTCTTCGTGTCTACCTTAATTTTAAGGAGAGTTTTTTTGATGACGTGGCGTGTTGTTGTCTCTTGTACCTCTTCCCCTTTTTTTTTAGCCCTGGAGAGTATCTGAGTGAAGTCTCCTTTAGATGCTCATTCCTCCTTTCGTTTTTTCTCTCTATGTCCGCCTATAATATGAAATTCTGTCCAGGAGCTCCTACGGCTCCATCAGCCCATTTTCCATTCCTTTGCTGACGTCTTTCTGGAGGAACGTCGCAGATCGCGTGCGCTTCACAACTGCCGCGCATTTGTTAATAAGCTTCTCCTCTTCAACTTTCGCAAGAGTAATCGACAGTGCTCCCACTCGCCTTATATTCGAAACCATTTGGTTAGTTTCGGCAGTTTCCACTGTGCCTCTTTCCACAATTATGGCACTGCATGGTACTGTCTGGGTTAATAGACAAGGGGTAGTTTCTTTCAACGTATCGTGTGCAAGGGAGTGAACCGCAATAGTCAGGAACGGGTATACCCTCGGGGATAAAGCCCCTACCCCAGTTTCATGAGGCTTCACCTACGATTAGCTGGTCCTGGAACTCACGGACGGATGAACGCTCGCTCGCGGCAACGCGGTCTAACAATATCGGTCCAATGCACGCTATCCGACAACTATCACCTTGGGAGAGCTAAGCTCCGGGAACTGCCAGTGTATCCCGGCCTGTATCGGTCATTAGCAGTTCGCTCTTCACCGAGAAACTTTCTCGAGTCTACTACCTAGTACGCAGGAATTATGCCAGCGAGAAGGTCAGAACTACTTGCTCGCGCAGCTGAGGGATGCCACTTCCCGTATCGTAAGCGAACTGTTGAGGATCATTGATGACCCCTCATGCCGACGCCTGCGGGATATGGGACCTCAGACATTGGACATCAGCCGGCAAATCGAAAACATTCTAGCCGCAACCTTGTTTGCGGTGTTGTGAATCTGCCGAAGAAGCTCATCTTCGTATGTGTCATGATGTCGAGGTATTTCACCGTCGGTTTCGACAAGACGATGGCTTCACTAACTTGAATAGGGGAACCCTCTCTTTGGTCAAGATAAGGACCTAGGAATCCTTCTTCAGCCACCACGCAGAGTTTGGATAATGCATTCGAAATTTGAACATAGTAGTCCGAATGGCCGCTGGACGTTTTCCAGATCGGTTTTCGTCCACGGTAATATTCCGAATGCATAATCCCGAGAGATGCGATTTCAGCACCAACTTTACACCTCGTAGGAATTCGGAAAGCAGAGTATCCTTCAGATAACCAAATCGAGCATGCCGAATTCTCAGGTACTTGTAGAAGTCTGCCTTGGTTATAGCTTGGATGTGGAGATCAGCAATGTTATATCCGATATGCGGCTCTTGATTAGCATTGCGGATAGCTAGGAATCGACACTTGTCTAATCCAAGTTCCATCCGAATATCACGGCTTAACATTCGTAACAGACTTTTAAGGTGGTCGCCAGTATCAACATGCAAGTTGATGTCATCTAAGTACATCAAGTGTGTCAATTAGCACTTAGGAGGTGGGCTATGTCTTATTTTAAAATTATATCCACTAGCATCATTCAGTAGCCATGAAAGAGGTTCAGTGCCATGTAAAGCCAAAAGGGACTCAACAAATCCCCCTGGATACCGACTCGGCAGTCCTTCTGCTTCTCGGACAGAATGTTGTTGGTCTCGAAGTGTGTATTGGCCCTTCCACTAATACTGGACATTATGAATTCGTGCAGGGTTGGTAAACAAGTAATCGGTCTTTTGTCCGCAGGATTCTAAACTGTGTCCTTTTTAAGGACAATGTAGGTAATTCCCACAGTGGTGAAGGGTGGAAATTTCTCCGGCCGAATAATGACCTGATTTATGCTATGCGCCAACCGACTGTATATACAGCTAAATTTTTTATACCAGAAAGTCTGCAACCGATTCAGACAGGGCCCCTCCTCCCTTCCTCTTCGGTAACATCCGCAAAATTCATACCATTCGTAGTGGTAGGACAGGTGGCTTCGGCGGTGATCCACTGAGCATGCTAGGAGGATAACCCGCAAATCCACCCCAATATTCCTTCGCTTCGGTTCTCGAAAACTATACCGTTTGGTAGCTCTGTTTGGATTCGTTGAGTGATCTGAAAAAACTTCGTTGATTGCTCGCGTACGTTCCTTTCTGGACACGTCTGGAGTGTGTCCAGCATTTCAACTACGGGTGCAAATTGGGGATGATATAGTTCTTGTAAACCCTCTGCACTTTATTTTTCTAAAACTTTTTTATGTGAAACAAAGCCTTACTAGAATCGAGCGGAGTGTTCATTTGTCCGTCTGTCTGTCTTTTTTCCGGAGGTTGAAATCTTCTAAAGACACTGGTATACATGTTCCAGTGTGTGGAATTTTTACCCACTAAAACCACCTCCTAACTCCTGTCTTCTTCATCGCGGAACCACCACAAAGTATTTCGTCGCGGGGTGGGCATGGCTCTAGCCTCTCGCTTTGCCCATCGATTGCATTCGCAATGGCGTCTTCCTCGTCTCCTCTGCCTCTCTTAATCTGCACTGAATCCGTCCTACTATGTTGTTCACTGCATTCCAGCTCTCCTGGGATGCAAGCATTTTTCGAATTATATTTTTGGATGCTAGTATTCCTCTCAATATCTACTGTGGTCTCTTTATTGCTGCCATTTACTTAAGGATTCCTCTCTTTCGGCATTTTTCGTTTGCCGATCAGAGGAAGAATCGGGTCCATCATAGATACATGCCATCTCATCGGCCAAAATGTCGATCGGCTTCATTCCGACTATTGCATAGGCCGCTTTGTCCGAGGTGGTTCTATAACCACAGCACACTCTTAGAGTGGTCTTTCGATACATTGCATTTTACCAATTTGGCGCTGCGTATAAATCTCAAAACTCTAGCTATAATAAATCTATCAGTGCATCGCGGGCCCCGAACATTTGACATCATCCTTGCCATGACCATGCTAACATTGGACATTGAAATTCAGCCTCGCATCTATCATCACTCCAAAGTATTTAATTGCATTATACATGATGTTCCGCAATAGCGGTCCCAGCACAGAGTTCTGTGGAACACCCGCGGAGATGTATTCTTTGATTCCATTGTCTGTGTCGTACCAGAACCTTCTATCTATTAAGTTGCTGTCGACTAGCGCATTGAAGTAACTGGGTACACCAATCGCCGCCAATGACCTTCTTATAAGGTTCCAACTGGCAAAGTTCAACACATTTTCTACGTCAAGGGTAATCACAGCATAATACTTGCTAGTGCCAACCGTTACATGTATCACATTTTCAGCCAGTGACCAGTTTGATGGCGTCCATCGTTGATTTGACCGTACGGAAGCCGAATTGCCAGCCTGATAAGCCTCCCAGATTTTCAAGAGGCGGGAGCAATCTGTTGTAGGTTATTCTCTCCAACATTTTCCCCATAGTGTCTAACTGACGTATAAGCGTGTATGAAGATGGTTCATCAGGAGGTTTACTAGGTTTAGGCAACAACGCTAACCTTTGTTTTTTTCATGTCTCAGGAAAGATCCCATCTGCCAAGCATGCTTCAAATAACTCTACGAATATGACTGCCTGTCTATCTGTCTGTCTGCCTGTCACACGCGATTTATTCGGAAACGGGTTGACCAATTGTCGCTAAAATTGATGAGAGAATGTGGTCTGTGCTTCCCTTTATATACAGTAAGTGGCGCCATTTTGTGTTAACTTTAAGGGGGCTCCCCATAGATGTGAATGAAAGGTGTAATTTTTTTTCACAGATTGTGGCCATGTGGGATATCAAATGAAAGGACTCAATTAGTTCTTTTCGAAACTGGGCCCATATTTGATATTGGGAGCAACATAGGGGAGTGAGGGTTTAAAATATGGCCCCTAAAAAGTGTAACAGGTCTTGGGGGGTTTTTAGTCATATACGAATGGAAAACTGTACGTAGAAAATTTCTCACATAAGACGAACACAAAACTTTTATATCTGAAGCGCCAGCTTCCGGTATTCCAACTTGTTTTTATTCTGGGTTTCCTCGATCGAATTCCTCACGATGATCCCCTGCTGCTGCTTTAGTATGATTCTCGTATCCATTTGGATCCTTTATCAGATATTATTTCAGGAACTCACAGCATGAATATAAGAGGTTTGTTTGGTGTTCGCATCGAGACTTCTTTAGAGCGTACTGTGAGGAACTGGAAGGCGAAAGAGAGACTTCAAGGCTGTGCAGAGTCTTCAAAAGGGATGAGTCGGCCAAGTTGGCCTCTATTAGAAAACCTGGATTCAGTACAGATCCTCCTGGAAGTACACCACCCGGTAGAATGGTTGAGAGAAGTGACAGGGGAAGAGTTGACAGTTCTTTTAACCCCTTCAACACGCAAGTGCTGCAAAGGGAACTGCAACACTGCGAAAGGTGAGAGCTGCCTTACTGTCCTTTGAACATTTCAAAGCACCTGGCATGGATGGCATCTATCCGACAATGCTAAAGGAGGGTATGGAGCACTTAGAGCAACTTCTAAGAAATATTTTTCGAGGATATCTTGCTCTGGGCTACGTGCCTTCCTCTTGCAAAAGGTTAAGGTAGTCTTCATACCGAAACCTGGGAAAGATGACTATTCTAATCTAAAGAACTTCAAACAGATTAGCTTGACTTCATTCTTGCTGAAAGGTTTGGAGAGACTGGTGGAGCGTCACATTCGTGGAAACGCAGTTAACTCGCATCCATTTAATGAAAACCAACATGCTTACCAGCGTGGAAATTCCTATGAGTCTGCTTTTCATTATTTGGTCACAAAGATAGAGGATGCAACTTTGATGATGATGATGAGTACGCGATGGGGGTGTTCGTGGACATTGAAGGGGCTTTTGACTGTGCGCCTTTTCAAAAACTTTGTGATGCCGCCAGAGAGCATGGTGTTGGCCATGCTATGCTAACGCAGAAATTGTTGTGCGCTGAGGTTGGTGTCGATCGCTATCTGACTGCAGAAGCAACGGAGGGCTGCCCCCAAGGAGGTGTGCTTTCGCCACTTCTGTGGAGTACGCTGATCGACTCGCTACTATGCGAACTCCAAAATTTGCCAATACACGCTCAAGCTTATGCTGATGACGTGGCTGTGCTTGCTGTTGATCGGGATTTTGGAACGGTGTGTTGGAATATACAACGTGCCATTGATTTGATAGACAGCTGGTGCCTCAGTCATGGTCTTTCAGTTAATCCAAATAAAACCACAATGGTATTATTAACAAAACTACTACCCTTACTACCCTTCAACTCTCCGAAAAAGTGAAATATCTGGGAGTCACTCTAGATAAAAAACTTCTTTGGAACAAACATGTAGAAGTGAAGATGAAACGAGCTCTCACAGCTTTTTTTAGTAGGGTAGGTGAATGCGTTTACGCACAGAGTGTTGGACTCCCGCCACAGCACGCAGGCGGACTACCAACTAAACACCTCCCTGTCATCAGAGAACTAGCCTGGAACCGTTTGACACATTACTTCGGGCTAGCCCTCCCGCTCTCCCGGCTTTGGGAGCCTTCAAGTCACCAACGGGAGGGGAGGGGAGGAAGGGAGTTGTTAATTGAGGGAACCCCTTACCGTCCGATCCCTCTGCCGGTCGAGTTCAATCTTCTTCGTAGTAAGAAGAGCCCGAACATAATGCGCAATACGATTCCAGTTGCCAGCGCTCTTCAGCATCTCTCTGACAATGTTGTCTGGAGAGAGCTCCCCTGTGTTTGCATAAAGCTGCTGGCGGAGGCCGTCCCACCTCTCGCAAGAGAAAAAGGTGTGTTCAGCGTCATCCGCCACTCTATTGCAGAACACACAATCAGGAGATCGCGCCTTCCCAACCCTGTGCAGGTAAGACTGAAAACCTCCATGCCCACTTAGAAGTTGGGTAAGGAAGTAATCAGTCTCACCGTGCTTTTTGTTCAACCATGGGTCTAATTTGTCGATGAGCCGCGCAGTCCACTTGCCCCTTGGCTCATTTTGCCAAGAAAGTTGCCACTCGTTAAGGGTGCGTTGACGTTCTTCACGGGCAACCACTTCTCTTAAGTTTTCGCCCTTACGGCGATAGATAGCTTTGCGCTCCTTGGCAAGGAGGGCAACGGGGATCACTCCCGCAATCACCATTACAGCCGGTTCGGAGACGGTGCGATAAGCAGACGCCACTCGCAAAGCTCTCCGCCTCTGCACTTGAGCGAGGCGTTTACGATGCACTTCCTTGTCAAGGGCATCAGCCCATATCTCCGCACCATAGAGAAGGACGGACTGCGTTGCTCCCATGAGGAGACGTCTCCTAGTTGATATAGGGCCACCGACATTCGCCATTAGCCGACTCAAGGCCGCGACTCCTGCTGCAGCCCTGTCTGCGGCTGCTTTGATTTGCTCGAAGAAACTCATCTTCGAGTCGAGCATTAAACCAAGGTATTTAGTCGCTGGTTTTGACTCTATAGTCAACTCGCCGATCGATATGGGACGCAAGTTCGGGATTCTCCTTCTGGTCAAGATGACTACTTCGGTTTTTTCCAGCGCTCTCACAGCTTATGGGCTATGCCGATGGACCTTTGCCTCGACAGCTCAGGCTTCATGTGGTAATGTGGATATACGTTGCCATCATTAGGCCGATTTTCATATATGCATCCGTAGTGTGGTGGGTTAAGGTGCGATAAAAAGGATTTCACCGTAAACTAGCCGCACTGCAAAGAACTGTTTGTCTGGGTATCACTGGTGCCATTAGCACGACATCCGGCGCAGCTCTGAATGCACTACTCAATTTGCAGCCCCTGGATATATTTATTCAAAGCACTGCAATGAGAGCAGCTCATAGACTAATTCGATTAGATCTATGGGGAAACAATGGATGTGGGGGCACAGAGCATTGGAAGAGTTACTGCTAGGACTGAATCCAGTTCTTACAATGCCTTCCGAATCTCGTGTCCCCATACATCCATTTGGTAGAAAATATGAAGTTACCCTCAAGCGTCGAAGTCCCAGAGGAAATTGTGGCGGGTTATACGGAAGTCTTCTACACCGATGGCTCAAAAACAGAAGAGGGTTCTGGAGCCGGAGTCTACCTCTCGAATAAAAACGAGAAGTGGGCTTTTCCTTTGGGACAATATGCAACAGTTTTTCAAACCGAAGTTTATGCGATTCTAAGGGAGGCCAACTGGGTGATTGACGAGCGGTTGAAGGGCAGGCGCATCGCAACCTGCAGTGATAGCCAAGCTGCATTGAGGGCATTGAGCAGTTCTTTGATCACCTCGAGAATCGTTCAGGAATGCAGAAACCGTTTGAACTCTATGTCTAGATTCAATACGGTGGAACTAATCTGGGTACCTGGTCACTGCGGCATAGAGGGAAATGAAATCTTGGACGCTTTAGCGAAAGAGGGGTCAATCTCCCCTATGCCGGGACCGGAACCAGCAATTGAAGTATCAGTAGCGTTGGCTAAGTCTGTTTTCAAAAACTGGGAACAAGCTTCCCACAATAACAGGTGGCAGAACCTAAATGCTGCTCGACACACCAAACTTTTCCTGCTTAAACCGAACATGCGTACCGCAAAGTTTATCCTGTCGAAAAGCAGGAGGACATGCAGATGTATTGTGGGCATTCTGACAGGCCATAATTCACTAGCTGGGCATATGCTCAGAATAGGAATTACTCAAGATGATATGTGCCCCCCCCTGTAATGAGGAAGCGGAATCCACGGAGCATTTCCTATGTGAATGTCCCGCCTATGGACGCATCAGGCATAAGATTTTTGGTGCCGATGTTCTCCAGTTCAGATTTTCTCTCTACGACAAGCGATGGAAAAACTGTTGGAATATGGACAACAGTTGCACCATCTGTTCATCGACTTTAAAGCTGCCTATGATAGCATAGCCAAGGTAAAACTGTACACGGCCATGAGAGAATTCGGTATCCCGACGAAATTAATAAGGCTGACTAGGCTGACCCTGACCAATGTGCCAGGTCAGATAAAAGCAGCAGGATCACTCTCAAGACCATTCGACAAGGGGATGCCCTATCATGCGTCCTCTTCAACCTGGCCCTCGAGAAAGTGATCTGTGATGCTAAGGTAAATGCAAGAGGTACGATCCTCTTCAAATTCACCCAACTACTGGTCTATGCTGACGATATCGACATCATGGGAAGAACCATCCGAGACGTACAAACTGCCTTCATCCAGATCGAGCAGGCGGTGATGGGCGCGAGATCTTGGGCTGCACATCAATAAAGGCAAGACAAAATATATGGTGGCACCGAAGACGAATCAACCAACAACATCAAACCGCACTGGTCAAACACAAACACGAAAAAGAATAAGGATAGGAGAATACAACTTTGAGACCGTTAAAAATTTCTCCTATCTAGGGTCGAAAATCACAACCGATAACAGCTACGATGATGAAATCCGCGCACGGTTGTTTTCAGCCAACAGAGACTATTTCAGCTTACAAAGACTGTTCCGCTCGAAACGTCTCACCATAGGGTCAAAGCTCTTACTGTACAAGACTATGATTTTGCCAGTCCTCATGTATTCCTCGGAAGCTTGGGTTCTTAGCAAGAAAAATTGCGAACTCTTGGCCGCGAGAGAAGAATCCTCCGAAGAATTTTTGGCCCCCTGCATGAGGATGGACGATTCCGTAGCCTACACAATGACGAAATCTATGAGCGATACCATGACCGTCCGGTTGTGGACAAAATCCGCCTCAATAGGTTACGGTGGGCGGGTCACTTAATCCGTATGGATGAGGATGATCCCGCCCGGAAAGTCTATAAGGGTAATATATATGGTAGAAAAAGAAGACGAGGCAGACCCTGCCTAAGATGGAGGGATGGTGTAGGTCAGGACGCCAGACAGCTTTTAGGGATATCGAATTGGTGGACCTCTGCGCAAAACCGGGATTTCTGGAGTTCCTTATTAAGGCAGACGTAGACTGGATGCCGGTTGTTGTACCGTTGATGATGATGATTAGCACAAGCTTCTGTTTCCTCCACTTTTCTGGGATAATCTCATCTTTGAGGCACCTGGTAAATGTTTCAGCAAACCACCTTGGAAGTGTTTTGATGGCCACTGGCAGTGCTTTATTCGGAATGCCGTCTGGGGCTTTATTTTTGGCAAACTTCTTCGCGGCTTTCAGGGTTTCTTCAGTGGTTACCTCGGGAATTTCATCGGGATCTATCTGGACAGTGGGTAAGTTACATTCACTTAAAACTTGTGGGAAGAGAGTAAAATCAGGGTTGGTGATTGGTGGTGAGCGTTCATCCTTTATTGATGCCATGACTGTCTTGTATGCATTTCTCCATGGATGGGAGTCCGCTTTCTTGTATAACCTCTTGAAGTGGTCAGTTTTAATTCTAGAGATTATCGCTTGCAGTTCTTTCCTCGCCTTCTTATATCGGCTGTGTAATTTTTCAGACTCAGACCGGCTTCTGCTGCGTTGGCTGTGTCTCCTGACTTTCAGCCAAACTTTGCGAAGTTCTTCGATTTCGGCATTCCACCAGAAGTTTGCATTTGTTTCTTCAATATAGTGTGGCGCAGCATGGACGCGTTACATGCTTTTTGCATCGCTTCCTGCAGAAGTATTTCCTCGAACATTTCCTTGTCAAGTTTCTTGGATATCCAACCCGCTACTGCAGCTTCCTTGATACGTTTTGCACATGTCCTGGGCTCCATCTGGATGATGATAGCCTGATGGTTGCTGTGCGTATATTCCTCGCTCACCTGCCATTGGAGGTCCTTAGATAATATGTCGCTAACAAATGTAAGGTCTATAACCGATCTCATGTCCCATCTTCGAAAAGTATTGACGCCACCAGCATTTGCCAGAACGACATTCGGACGTGAAAATACGTCGAGCAATATGCGGTCGCTTGTATTTGTTTCGTGGCTACCCCAATCTTCGGCCCAAGCGTTAAAATCGCCAGCTATTATTATTGGGTTGTAGCGGTTTGCTTCGGAAGCTAATCTCTCCACCGCTTGGCGCAGCATAGCAACTAAATATGTCAAGTCCGCCTTCCTTGGTTCGTGTTAATCCGTCTTCTGGGCTATTGTTCGTGTCTTCGATTGCTCGGTTTCCACGAGTGCAGATTGTCGCTTTTCCGTTTCTGTCTGATATAAAAACACCACTGTAGAGATCTTTATAGTATTCACATATGATGACAGCATCAATTTTATTTTCCAGCACGCTTTGGGGTAGCATGTCCTGGGCTGTCTGACAGTGGTTTTAATTCAGCTGTAGGAATTTCATTTATGATCTGTCTGCCTGCCTGTCACACGCGATTTATTCGGAAACGGCTGGACTGATTGTCACGAAATTTGGTGAGAGAATGTGGTCTGTTTTTCCCTTTACATATAGTAAGTGACGCTATTTTGTGTTAAGTTTAAGGGGGGCTCTCCATGCATGTCAATGAAAGGTGCAAAATTTTTTTTTCACAGGATGTGGCTATGTGGTGTATCAAATGAATGGGATCGATAAGTACTTTTTGAAACTGCCCCCATATTTGATATCGGGTGAAACATAGGGGAGTGAGGGCTCAAAAGATGACCCACAAAAAGTGTAACGTGACCCGGGGATTTCTTAGCCATATCCGAATGGAAAACTGTACGTAGGAAATTTCTCACATAAGATGAACACAAAAACTTTATACTCGAAGCTCCAGCTTCCGGTGTTCCAATTTGTATGAATTCTGGGTTGCCTCGATCGAGTCTCTCACGATGATCCCCTGCTGCTGCTTTAGTTCGATTCTTGCATCCATTTTGGATTCTTTATCAGCGATTATTTTAGGAGGATCTTAGCTGTTCCTTCCTTTCTTGCCAAATCTGAGTTACATCATATTGATCTTTTTGGCTTACGAAGAATCCAGCATTCACGTACTTCCTCTTTAGTGCAGAGTGCTTTGGGCGTCACAACTCTTCGAATTCTCGGCTTTGTTTTATTTTTCAGGAATTTTCCTAAAATTGTTCATTTTGCTGACATTTTCTTTGTCCAAAACTTTTCGCTCAGTTTTCTGAACAGGGTACTTTTAAAGGTATTAACTTTCGAGGGTAAGGCTGACAGTATCAACAGAAGAGATGGAAATGGTCAGTTCCAGCCATACAATTTGCTAACCATTGAGTGCAGCCCTTTTGGAAGTCCTTTGGAATGAGAAGGTATTGACTGACTCACACCGGTATTTCTTGGAAATAAAGGCCAGTCGCGTCTATATTATTGCTTTTGAAGATACTCCCCATGGGTTGCTGGTCGATATGTTCATTGTTTCTTTATATCTTTTTTCGTACTGAGACAAAAAGACAGCTTTTCTACCATAAAATTAAACTCCTATCATAAGACAGTCAAGAAAGCAATACCACATTATATATTCCGTGCCATCAAGGAATGTAAGTTGACCTTAACAGATAGATACCACCAAATCATACTTTCTATGTCAAGCAGTCAATCAGTCAAGTTGTCGACTAGTTCAGGAGAACCGAACAACCCCGTCCTGACGCGAGTTAATACTGACTGCGCAACAATACCAAAATATCTTTTCTTATTGATTTTCTTGCACGACATTATAGTTGTCATTTTATAGCCTGCTGCAATGCGAGCCTTTTCTTATAATCGTGCTATGTACATTTAAGGATTTTAGAGGTGAATCGATAAACCGTACTCGGGCTATAGCCATGGAAGTCCTATGTTTGTGCTGGTACAAGTATATAGCATTGTTCGTGTTGTACGTATCCTTGTACATTGCATGCTATATAGGACCGAGCTCCTTGGATGGAACGACAAAAAAGCAATTTCCAAGTTTCACCCAAGACTTATTGTCCTTAATCACAAGACAGAATGTGATCCGTTGGATAGAAAACGAGCTCGATAGCGGAAATTATTTATTTTTCAGGACCACGGTTTCAGGACTTAATTACCGTTAAAATGTTCCTAACATTGAATTATGGCTTCCCAGTAAAAATAGACAGAGCAAACAGAAAATAAATAGGACCCCGAAAAATAATAGTGGTTTGAATATTACTAAGTATCGATGTAGACGTGGGCGAGGCAGTGTAAGCCTGAAGCCCCCGGAGCCAGGATATTATTTTTCACGGAATTATGGGTTTTAAGCATTCAAGTGTGTCATTGCTGCTTACACTCGGAACTATGTTGCTCCTGGTCATAGTGCAAGTAGACATTTAAATAACAACTCCTATAAGCCGATTAGGGATTGAGGGTATGGTTACAATGGGGTCGAAAACATGATAGTGAACATATGGAATCTCTACAAATATTCGCAAATTGAAGGCACTTTTTCTCCCCGAATTTCCTAACATGTTGTAGGGGGTAGGTGGTCTGTTCTAACACAGTTTGAAATTCCGAGTTCACCTTTATGAAAAACATACGTAAAAAGCAGATAATTATTTGTTTCCCCCGTCCTTAAGCTTTACGTTACTTTTTTTCGAATTAGGTCCTGTAGTGGCAACGGTTTAATGGAAATGAGTTTCTTCTGGAAAAGCAATTAACACCAGAATATTGTAATGAACAACCACTTTCATGGTGGGAGTTCAAAAGTACTAAATCATTGCCTTCAGCTTATGGGAATAACCTTGACCTTCTTTATTAAACGCCTAAGGATCCATGTGCGTCTGTATATAGACATACGAGTACGTACCAAGGTACACCTATGTATTTCCGTTCCACAGGAAAGCTGAAAAAAAAACTTTCTAGAAATACTACATCGAAATATGGCAGGATATTAACACCGAATTATCTGGTCAGGTCGTCAGATAGCTTTCCTGAATTATTTCAGGAATAAATGAAAGTATTGGCCTCGTGAAAGTCAATAGTTGTGCCCTAAATTTCAGAAATTCATGGGAGAAGGTCATGGGGTGGAGGATGTAGTTTTAATGGTTCCATGAATGCAGTCTACTCTCTTCACTTCTATAAAATCAGATACTTTAGTAGTTTTATGTGCTTCAATTATTTTGAAGATAGTTGCGTAATCCCATTTAATTGTTTAAATTTCAAATGCAACTCGGGGATCAGGTTCCAAACTTTTGTTAATTGGTGTTGGGAGAAAAATCAAGCCAAGAGTAAGTTACCAACTGCTGGGAAAAGTAATTAAACTAATTGCTCTGGTGGGGGAGAAAGGAAGATTTCTACTTTGTTAAGTTAAGAAATTTTTCTTTTGAAGTATTCAAGATTTTTTTTTTAAATGAAAGATAGCAAAAGTTAAATGAATTCCCAACAAACTATACTTTGTGGCTAACTGATCGGAAGTCGTGGTTTTGAAAAGATTGATGGAATCAAATGTGGAGCTTTTAGTGCAAAAGAATTTTAACTTGATTACACAAGGCCTGACCATTGGAAACTATCAAGTGCAGAAAGTTGACTTACGGTTTCGTCCACGGCAGAGGCAACTCATCAGATGCTGCCTCACCTCTGCCCTGGGAGCAGCGTGACCGAAAGTAACGATAGATGAAAAATGCTCCACTATTGGTGTTACTCAACAATCGAGCCGTCAGGCGGGATAGGAAGGATACCTTTAAAAGTTACACCAATATTAAAACCTGGAGCTTCTCGCTCTTTGCGCGTCTTCTGTAAGGAACTTTGGGAGGCAGAACCTAGATAAGTTGACAAAAAAACCTGATTCGAATCTGGTTACCTTTTGACTGTCTTTTTTTGAGGAGATGGGAATTTCTAAAGGACAAGCCATATTGTGCGGGATCAATCCTATCACCTAATCGCCTTGCCTTTCACATTTAAATTACCTTTTGTTCTAGATAGATGCAATCATGGAGCTAATCGCATCCCAATCCTCTTGACATTCTACCATTCTCGACGCGAGGTTTCCTGGCATCAGCACCTCTTCTGTAGCCTTGTCTAAGTTCCTTCTTTTTTCCACAATTCCTGGACAGTGGAAGAAGTGGAACTCCATCGCAATTTAAAATTGTGCAGGTACTGGCGATAACCTCCATGCCCCATGAGAAACTGGGTAAGATTTTAAATGATCTCATTGTGTCGCCTCTCCAACCACACTTTGATAGCAGGGATAAGCCTGTGAGTTAATCGACTCCTTCCTGAGCGTTCCCAATGTTCTTGCCATCTTTTCAAGTCGTCGTTCTTCCTCTGTGATAAGGGATATATATTGGTTTTGTACTGTACATGTTTGCCATCTCATCTGTCAAGATGTGAATCGGTATCATTTCCGAGATGACGAACCCCCGAGACAGTCCTCTTGTAAACTGCACTCAGTTTACAGGAACCTCCCATAACCCTTTACGCTCGGGGTGCGGTTGGCGTCACTGCGGCTTTTGACGACTACCATTACCCACAACCCCCCGCGACACCTATAAGAATGCATGTCGCAATAACTGCAGTCAACAGTGGACCTGGAGATGAAGCAACAGCAAATGATCTTCACAATCACCTGAATAACGTTATCACGGATACGGCCACAAACATACTTGGCCCCAGCCGCGAAAGGAGTCGGAACGGCTGGTTTGACGATGAATGTAAGTTTGCAACGGAACGGAAGAATGCCGCATACCGAGTAATGTTGCATTCTTAAAGAACGCGGGCACACGCAGAGACTTATCACGAACTCCGTCGAGCGGAGAAGCGACTTGACTGACGGAAAAAGGAAGCCTGGGAGAACCAACAAGTCTGTGAACTAGAAAAGTACAGGGAGCGACTGCACCAATTGTGGAAGTTTTACCAACAAGTCAGCAGGATGAAGCCTTATACACCTCGATGCCAAAACGACCGAGGCAAAGAGGGAAATCTGATTTCCGACAGAATGGGCATATTGGAGCAATGGGTTGAGTGCTTTGATGAGCTACTGAACATCCAGAACATCGGCGAGTTGGAGGTGCCGCCAACTGAAGACCACGGACAAATACTGCCACCACCAAGTTTAGGAGAAACAGTCCGTGCAATTCATCGGCTAAAAAATCATAAGTCGCCAGGAGCCGATGGAATTACAGCCGAATTGGTTAAATATAGAGGCGACCAGTTACGCCAAGTGGTTCATCAACTTGTGCTCAAGGTATGGGACAGCGAATCAATGCCTGACGATTGGCAGCGAGGCATTATCTGTCTCATACATAAAAAGGAAGATATCACACAGTGCAGCAATTATAGAGGTATCACGTTGCTGAGTTCCATCTATAAGATATTCTCCGCTATCTTGCTAGGCCGGATAGCCCCATACGCCCAGACCAATGTGCGAGGCCAGATAAAAGCAGCAGGATCACTCTCAAGACCATTCGACATCAACAACGGTCTACGACAAGGGGATGCCCTATCATGCGTCCTCTTTAACCTGGCCCTCGAGAAAGTGATCCGTGATGCTGAGGTAAATGCAGGAGGTACGATCCTCTTCAAGTCCACCTAACTACTGACCTATGCTGACGATATCGACATGATGGGAAGAACCACCCGAGACGTACAAACTGCCTCCCTCCAGATCGAGCAGGCGGCAATTGGCGCGAGATCTTGGGCTACACATCAATGAAGGCAAGACAAAATAAGTGGTGGCAACGTCAGCACCGAAGACGAATCAACCGACAACATCAAACCGCACTGGTCAAACACGAAGAAGAATAAGGATAGGAGAATACAACTTTGAGACCGTTGATAATTTCTCCTATATAGGGTCGAAAATCACAACCGATAACAGCTACGATGATGAAATCCGCACACGGTTGTTGTCAGCCAACATATCCCATTTCAGCTTGCAAAGACTGTTCCGCTCGAAACATGTCACCATAAGGTCAAAGCTCTTACTGTACAAGACTATGATCTTGCCAGTCCTCATTTATTCCTCGGAAACTTGGATTCTTAGCAAGAAAAATTGCGAACTCTTGGCCGCATTCAAAAGAAAAATCCTCCGAAGAATTTTTGGCTCCCTACATGAGGATGGACGATTCCGTTGACTACACAATGACGAAATCTATGAGCGATACCATGACCGTCCGGTTGTGGATAAAATCCGGCTCAATAGGTTACGGTGGGCGGGTCACTTAATCCGTATGGATGAGGATGATCCCACCCGGAAAGTCTATAAGGGCAATATCTATGGTAGAAAAAGAAGACGAGGCAGACCCTGCCTAAGATGGAGGGACGGCGTAGATCAGGACGCCAGACAGCTTGTAGGGATATCGAATTGGTGGACCTCGGCGCAAAACCGGGATGTCTGGAGTTCTTTATTAAGGCAGGCCTAGACCGGATACTGGTTGTTGCGCCGTTGATGATGATGATTCTCCCTTTTGCACATCCTTCTGCGCTTTTGTTATGGGGGTTTTAGGCAGCGATGTGCTCGGTTTAAGCGCCTGCTTGTCTAAGCTGCTTGTTAGCATTAGATGCCATGATGGCTAAGCTGTCCACCACCGAGGCACTGCAGTCGAGGGATATCGATGATCTGCTTGCCCACTCCCAAAAACCGTCGATAATGGGGTTCCGACCCCGTACAATGTAAGCTTATACACCTTCTCTTCATCCATATTAGTTTATTATTCTGAGTGACCTTCCCATAGCCATTTTTATCCACGGGTGGGCATTTTTGTCACACCTACCCGACCTGTGCGACCTATACATGCACGCACACCATCGAATGCGTACAAGTGCATATTCATACGCATCCGGGGAGCATTCCTTTATCCGTATGAAGGAACGCGCCTGATAGGAGATCTGGCAACTCCTGTCTTCATTTTTTACATCGTTGGTAGATCGGAAGGTTTAAAACATGAGCCCTGCCATGCAGTTATGTTAGACTCTTAACCACTAAACCACCTCCTTCCCCTTCCAGTCTCCCAAAAGGACTGCTATAAAGCATTGCATCGCGGGACTAGATCAGTTCTTGTTTTCTTCGTAACTCGTCCTACCTAAGCTGTTGATGAATAGCTTTCAGCTGCTTTACAACTTGGCCCCAAGTCTCGATTGACTCCATCACGAGCTCCACAATATTTTTGGATGTTAATCGTCTCCACCTTCAATGTAGTTTGGTGTGCGGTAAACTTGGAGCAATCGAATACAGCATGCTCCGCATTCTCGGCCACTTGACCTTTTACTAGGCTTCGGAATGAATATCATCTTTTGTAGCGTCCATTGCTCGGGAAATTTTCTTTCTCTAAGACATGCCATGGAAACTTGGGCAAGCATACCTGGTGCTGCTTTGAAAGCCACTTTCCGGGCGATATTCGGAACTCTGTCCGGCCCTGGGGTCTTATTTTCAGCGCATTTCCGTGCTGCATCTAGAACTTCCTCATCTATAACTAGAGGAATTCATTCGGAGTTTACATGTACTGCAGGAAAACATGTACAGTACACATTTTCTGGTAAGAGATTGTTCACTATATTCTGTAATAATTTAATAATTTTTTTAGTTCATCGACTCCTTCATGAGCGTTCCCGATGGTTTTGCCATCTCCTCAAGTCGGCGTTCTTCGTCTGCGATAAGGGATAGATTTGCTTCGTATTGTATATGTTTGCTATCTCTTCTGTCAAGATGTGAATCGGCGTCATTTCCGAGATGACGAACCTCCGAGACAGTCCTCCTGTAAACTGCACTCAGTTTATTCACGTTAACTGGCATCCGCAACGCACTCCCCAGTCTGTCTGCCTTTTTTTCTCTGAGGTGAAAATTTTTTAAAGACTTTGGTAGACATGTTCCAGCGTGTGAAATTTTTATCCACTAAAACCACCCCCTAACTCCTGTCCTCTCCCCCGTGGAACCACCACAAAGTATTTCGTTGCGCTGTGGAAATGGCTCTAGCTGGCCCTTCACCCATCGACTGCATTCGCAATGGCGCCTTTCCCGTCACCTCTGCCTCTCTCAACCCTGCAAGCATTTTCTCAATTATATTTTCCGGTATTACTGTTCCTCCCTATGTCTACTCTAGATTCTTCCGTTCCTTTGCGAATCTGGGACAATAAGACAGAATACCATCGTAGGAGCAGTTGAGCTGTCCAGTTTAAACCTATAGAGGTATTTATGGTAACCGCCATATCTCGTGAGAAACTGCGTGAGATCATAGTTTATCTTACCATGCATTCTCTGTGTCTACAGCTTGATGATGGGAATCAATATGTGCGTCTATCGACCCGTTCCCGCTCCCCTCCCCCCTCAACTGTCAATCAAATCAACGGTGCGCTGTGTATTTTTACACAACATTCCGAGATCTCGACCAACAGCTAGCACAGCCACGTCGTCCACATAAACTTGAGCGTATATTGGCAGATGTTGCAGTTCGCACAGTAGTGAGTCTATCAACATACTCCACAGAAGTGGCGATAGCACACATCCTTGGGAGCAGTCTTTCGTCGCTTCCGTTGTTAGGTACCGATCAACACCCACTTCAGCACACAACAATCTTTGCGTTAGCATAGCGTAAAGCCACTTAATTAGTTTCATCAGTACCATGCTCTCTGGCATACAGAAACATACCTCTTAAATGTCCACGAACATCCCCATCGCATACTCCTTGTTCAGAATTGCGTCCTCCGTCTTTGAAACCAAAGAATGAAGAGTAGACTCGCAAAACTTTGCGACTTTAGCGCTTTCTCGCGAATGTGACACTCAACCAGTCTCTCTAGACATTTCAACGAAAATGATGTTAGGCTGATTTGCCTGAAGTACTTTAGATTTGAATAGTCATTTTTCCCAGGCTTCGGTATGAAGACTGCCTTCATTTTCTGCCACGAGGAAAGCACGTAGACCAGAGCAAGGTATCCGCGGAAATATTTCTTAGAAGTCGCTCTAAGTGTTCCATCCTCTCTTTTGGCATCGTTGGGTAGATGCCATCTATGCCAGGTGGTCTCAAGTATTAAAATAATAGTATAGCAGCTCTCCCCTTTTCGTTCGCTCTCGCAGGGTCCCAGTTCCCCTTGCAACACCTTCGTTTTGAAAGGTTTGCAAAAACCGCCGATTCTCCTCCTTTTCTCTCGGGTGGTGTACTTCCAAGAGAGTCTGTATGGATTCAACTATCGAGTTCGCGAAAGTACCATCTGGTTTTCTAAGGGAGTCCAACGGGGGTTCCGCTCCTGTATGCACTATCCTCCGTGCGCAGCTTCAATGTGGGAAAGCGCACCGAAGATGCTGCAATTTGCTCAATATTGTGTGAATCGAAGACCATCATTGTTCTTCGCTCTTAAAATGGAGATGATGCTCTACAGTTTCCTGATAGGACTGAATTTCAGTCTATCTAAGAAAAATTGGAGCACTATATGGTGACTACCCCTAAACACATTCAGACTCTTTTGGTCCAGTTCGAATATCAAGTTGAAACCCTCCACATTTGTAGATTTGCCCATCCTGGCATTCATGAACTTTACCCTCCAGTGTCTAAAGTCCATGCCTGGTTTCTGTTCACCCAGCATGCGGATGATGTCCTCTGCCTTCCTTGGAGGGCCCGGTAACCAACATCCGACATGTTCTGTCCTGCGTAGCTCAGTGTTCACAATAGTGAACTTGGGTCAACCACCGAAACTCAGAGCCGGAATTGCCTGCTGGAGCCACTTTAAGGCAGCCTCGTCAGTGCACTCCAAATGGAGAAGCCTATCCCTAAAACCTTGATTGTTAAATTTTGGCTCGTTCTAGGCTCCAACCTCCTCTTTTGAAGGCATTCCCGGAGTATGGTAAATTGTGTCTCTGACATTTTGCCATCATTCGAGGAAACTCCCACGGTAGCAGTCAGAAAGGAAACTACAGCTTGCGCATACATCCTTTTCCTTCCCGCCTTCCGTATACCTATTGGAGGGATTAGTTTCATTGAGAGCTCTCTCAGTAATTTTATCATCTCCCGGCATACCATGGTTTCTAATGGTCGCGGGTGGATTTGAAGTCTGTGACTTCTTCCCATTGGTTGTACCGTGAACGCATAACGTTCGGAAATCACTCAATCGCTATGGTTGCGCTGGTGGTTACGATTTTTCTTCTACGGGCTTTCCACAAAGCCTGAAATAGGGATGTGTCAGAAAATGTTCGTACATCGAGGTTAGAACATCTTAGAAAGACACGTCTGCTTCAGATCAGCCGCGTGAATGTCGGTCGGAACGGCCGCGTGCGGAATTCCCTCGATTTCTCCAGTTTCAATCCTGACGGATCACCATTTAAGTAATACTTCGCGAGTTAAGTTTGCCTTTAGGCCTCCAGCAGCTCTTTCCGATTGCGGAGGAAACCGCCAGCCTTCGACCTCAGCTTCTCTCCAATTATATTTTCCAGGCTTGTGTTCCGTTCAGATTCCTTCTCTCCATCACGAACCTTTGGCAGTTAAACATCACATCCTCTGGATACTCTACTATGCAATCGGATTCATTACACTTCGGCGAACCATTCAACCCAAATCGGATTGAGATATCGCCTGTAGTAACCACCTTATCTTGTGAGGAACTGGGTATGTTGGGAATGAGTCCGTGCCCAACAAATCATTCGTAGACTTGTCCCATCTGCCTTGCCGTAGATTATACGACTTTGACCTTATCGTATTACCTACTTTCTGTGTGCTCGTCCATACGTCTTATATGATGTAAGAATGATGCCTGAGATTATGCCCGCCATTGCTAGTAATGCCTCATCTGATGTGGTCCTAAAATCGTTGGAAACTCTCAGAGTCATTAGCCGATAAACTGCACTAATCGGCTTCCTTCTCTCAGAGCTTGCAAGCGCTGGTTTCCCTACAGGTATGGCGTAAAGCAGAATTTCATCTAGGAATAAACCGCCGAGAGTGTATCGGCCTTTCAAGATTCGGTAACATTTTCGCAAGTATTGCGGTGACACTAGCGGTTTTTTGATATGACATGTTATTAAGACCGGTTCCGTTTTCTTGTTCGACAAGGTAAGCCGGGCTTTTTCTAGCCAGGACTATACCGCTCTCACTATTTCTGTTGCGTATACCTCGACATTCTCTGAGCGATTTGCTGGTTATCCGTAAAGCCGACAATGTAGCCTCTAGCCCCCTCAGAGGTGGAAGAGCAAGAACCCTATTATACATGACATTCCACATGATTCATTAAATATCCGTGAACGCCTAGCTTAGTCAACGCCCCTTCAATTCGGTTCCATTTGGCCGAGTTGAATCTACTTCTGACACCCAATACCAACTAGACACCGCAACCGCCGTAAACCAGCGCGCCTTTTGCTAGATTTACGATCATGCTCATTGCATCCACCATAGAGTGCGCTCGCCGAAATCCGCACTGGCACTCCCACAAGCCATTGCTGCCTCCGACGATGGGTAGAAGTCTGTTGTAAATGACTCTCCATGATCTTCCCCATTATATCGAACGAATCGGGCGACATTATACTGGATCTCCTCTTATTGGGTTTGCGAAGTAATACCAGCTTTCGCTCTTTTTATTGAGTAGGAATTACTCCTTCTTTTAGGCACGCCAGAAAGGTGTCAACGAAAGGTCGGGCCTAGTCCTCAATGCCGGCTTTAAAACAATGTTAGAAATCCAATCCGTCCAAACCTGGGCTGTGTTTGGCACCGATCATATCGAATAATTCCCGTAGCTCCTACTCAGTTATTGGAGGTGTTATGCACTCGTTGAGCTGAACCACAGTTTGCCTTCCATTGGTGGTGTGGAAATAGAGTGACAACAATTTTCTGGAGGGGCGGACAAGTCATCTATGGTGATCTTTGCATTCTGATCATTACCACTCTATAGAGGCCACCAGAAGCATCGGCGTGGTCGCACAACTGTTTAAAAGAATTATTTCAACTTCGCCTGGCAATTGTGTGTCTCCTTTCGATCGTCGCTACCGCCCTCCTTGCTATCTCGTTATTCCACCAGTTGAGTTGCTTACTGGGAAGTAGTCGCCTTTTGGAAAGAATAGCATAGTATGTTTCCGTCACCCATCGAATGATTTGAGTGGTTTTTTCTCCGGCCGAACTATTGAGGGATATGTCAGGCTTAAGCGCTGCGGAGAACCACCAAAAGGTTTCGTCGTCGAGAGTTATTTTTCGAGCTCAATTCGACTTTGATTTCATGTAAAC
The DNA here is from genome assembly GCF_905115235.1 of Hermetia illucens. NCBI lineage: Eukaryota > Metazoa > Arthropoda > Insecta > Diptera > Stratiomyidae > Hermetia > Hermetia illucens. The sequence continues at coordinate 12,747,520 of NC_051852.1, forward strand.
TGCCTGGTGCTCACTGTGATTATTGTCCTGGCTAACTTGCCATACAGTTCTACTGTTTTTTTTCTTTTTTTGAGAAATGAAGCAACATTATGTGATGATGACTTTCCTGGTGATGCCTCTTGTAGAAATCTACAGGAACGTGGTTTTTTCACAGGTTGATTGCACATGGGGTCTATGGGAGTGGTTACTGTATGAGGACATGACTCTGTGAAAGGAATTTGTCAGCTCTATGGTTGCACTAACAAAGGCTTCGAATTGTATTTTTTACGAATTCAGGATTGAATTACACAAGTTTACACACTGGAATAAAATAAAAAAGTACAGCAATCATGATACGACCCTTCCTTAAGTTTACAAACATCAATTTATTCTAGAGGGCCCGGTAAAAGTTAATTGATTTTTCCATTTGTTCCTTTACGGTGATAATAGAAACTTTCTGTTCATTTTCCTGATTTCTTATCGCATTCGCTGATTAAGTCATTTTCGAGAAAAACTTCATTCTATTTCTAATCACCTAACTTTTTCCCTTACGATCAGGCGATCGACCAGTCGTCTGATCCAGGAGAAAGCAATTCATCTCGCTTTGTGTCGCACCACCAATTGTCCGCATTTCATCATGCAAGGCAATGAATACCACATACGTGTTTTCCCATTGCTTGCATTGAATCGTTGGCAAAAGGCACTTAATTGCCCGTTGCCATTGGAATGTTCATAGCAGTGGATAATTACTGTAATCCGGCACCGGAGAATAAAGCAATATAAGAATTTGCTTGCTGTAACGCCAAATAAGGGGAGAACTTCAGAAAATGAGGTCAAAAAGGGATTATGGAAACAATTTTCATTTTCCGGCAGAAATCACTTCGAAAGCTGGAGCTTTTTCTCCCTTTGGCGTTAGCCTTCAATAACTCTTACTATATGGTAGCCTCTTGTGTACGTACGAAATTTAAATAAATTAATAGAATTTCCTCTAAGGAAGAAAATAGACCGCTAGACCGCTAACTTTATTTGTTATCATTATTACATTATTCGGCACCACGTGTTTCTAAAGTAACCTACACGTCGGCCACGGTGATACTGTAGCCAACAATGGATTTATCGTCCTTTCGCCCGTCTATAGGTAACTAGGCTGCAGGTCTTTGTTCGAAACCGTTTCGGATTGGAGAACCCCGATAAATGATGGAAACGGTTACAAAGGTTTGAAATTGAACTTTGACAGTCCCGGTCACATTCAATGTGCTTCTCCTACATGGCAGCATAGAGAGGAGACTGATGGGGAATAACAGAAACTTGATGTTGGAGTATCTGCGTTTTCAGAGAGCAATGAGCAAAGGCGAACTATGCATCGAGTAACATCGGACCTGGTATTACGTCCTCAGGCACGACGCTTCTCAGGATATATAAATTGTTCGACGCCTACAGTGTTCTGCCCAATGATGCAGATACGAGAGTACGATGCACGGTTTGACTTTGTTGGTATTTACCTTGAATTCCCTTCTTCTTTTTCTAAGCCCACAGCCATTTTACCAAAGTTCGTGACTTTGTGATAAAGCAATAGATTTCGTCATTGTAGCTAAGGTAAATACCTTAGTAGGGATGTCACGATCCATTAAACTCCTCTACATTATTATTATTATTATTTTGTTAAGGGAAAGTCGCACCGCGTCCTTGAAGAACTATTGTGCCCCTTTTACTGGTTATAGTGTACCTGTTGATCATAGTATCTCAAGCAGGCCAGTAACCGTTAGGAACTTTAGTATGTTCCCCACTTCCAGAAGTTTCAGCTTTGCATCTGGTATTAAGTGTTCTCCCAGATGTATCGACCTACTTTGCACAAGTGCTGGACACTGTCCCAGGACGTGCATAGAGGTTTCGTCCTCGTCCTCACAGAACCTGCAGGCAGTGTCCGTAGATATTCCTAGCTTCCCTAGGTGGTAGTTCAGCCGACAATGATCAGTGAGAATTCCCACTATGATTCGGAGGTTCTTTTTGGTGAGGTTTAAGCAATCCTTTGTGCGCATGGGTTCGTATCCCCCAATAAGCACCCTGGACTGCTCCATCCCTGGTAGGCCCGCCCAATATAGTTCCCTCAACCGTTTTTCTTCGTTTCTTAGATTCATAGCCATGAAACCGTTTCCGATTCCACAGAAGGGTTCTGGCCCGTATAAAGGCATCCCTGCTCCCTTCTTGGCTAGTTCATCCGCTGCCTCATTGCCTTCCAGCCCAGCATGGCCTGGAACCCAAAGTATCCAGACCTTGTTGGACGAGCCGAGTGTATTCAGTCTCTCAAGGCATTCCCATACCAGTTTAGAGTTCACCTGGTTGGACCTAAGTGCCTTGATCGCTGTTTGGCTATCGGTGAGAATAGCTATGTTCTGCCCCCTGTAGTTCCTTTGCAGATTAAAGGAGGCACATTTGTCTATGGCGTAAATTTCTGCCTGGAATATGCTAGTGTACCTGCCCATTGGCTCAAAGTACATTTTCCTTGGACCAATGACACCGGCACCCGCTCCCTCTGCTGTGAGGGATCCGTCAGTGTACCAAGTAATCAGTTGCTGGTTTAAGCCGTATGTCACAGCCACGCTTTCCCAGTTTGTCTTGTTACTCCAACGTGTTTCAAACTTCTTATCGAAGTGAAACCTCGTTGTCATGTTGTCCCTCGGTATCAGTAATTCGGGATACCGCCTAGAAAGGATATCAATCTTCCTTCGATTTAGGCAGCTCCCCGCCTCACTCATGCTACCGGCCATCCTGAATATTGATCTCCTTGCCTGCATCTGTATGTGCAGATGGAGAGGGGTTAATCCCAGAAGGACCTCCAGGGATGCCGTTGGGCATGTCCTCATTGCCCCACTGATACACACGCAAGCCAGCCTTTGGAGCTTATGTAATTCCCTGGCTTGTGTGCTGAGTTGGGTTCTTTCTGCCCAGATTACCGCATAGGTAATCATTGGTCTTACTATTGCAGTATATATCCAAGGTAGTATCTTCGGGCTACAACCCCATTTTTTTCCTGCTATGGATCTGCAAGTCATCAGAGCCCTCGTGGCTTTCCGACAAGTGTTTCCGACATGTGTCTTCCAGAGTAATTTTTGGTCTAGCGTGATTCCCAAGTATTTGACCTCTGTTTCTCGTTTCCGTTTCGCGTGTTGACAGTGATGTAAGGGATTACGCTTTAGAACGTTAGTTCTAATATAGTTGTCTATTACCTTCTCCACCGTTTTGAGTACGAACGATGTTAGGCAGATTGGTCTGAAAGATTTAGGGTGAAAAGGATCCTTTTTACCCGCCTTCGGAATAAAGACCACTTTTGCCCGTCTCCATGCCCTTGGTATGTAACCCAGTGCTATGCTCCCCCTTACCACCCTCAGAAGAGACTCTAGGATAATTCCTAGGCCTCTCTGGATAAGTGCAGGGAAAATGCCATCTGCTCCGGGAGATTTCATTGGTTGAAAGGTTCCCACTGCCCATCTTAGCCTAGCTTCTGAGCATACCTCTTTTGCTAGTTTCCAGCTCTCTTTCCTTCCCCTTTTATTCGTTGTTGGGGTGTCAGGCAGATTATTGTCGCCTGCCGCCGAGGGGTAGGGCCCCGGGAAATGAGTTCTGAGAAGCAGGTGTACCCTGTCCTCCTCATTCTCGGTGAATGTCCCATCTTCCTTTTTCAAGCAGACAGAGGATATTCTCCCGTCTTTGGCTACAGCCTTGTACAGCCTAGTTGCTTCTGTGATCTGTTCAATCCCTTCACAGAATTCCCTAAAGCTGTTCCGTTTCGCTTCCCTGATGGCGTTGCTATACGCAGTCAGTGCATTTTTATACCTCCGCCAGTCCCCGGTTCGTTTTGCCCGGTTAAAGAGTTTTCGTACCTCCGTTCTCATTCTGGCTAAGTTTCTGTTCCACCATGGTACATCCCTTGATGACTTGACTGTCTTGGCCGGACAGCTGGCCTCATATGCGTCAATGACGATTGTGTTGAGGTCTTCCACCACCGTTTCTAATTCTAATTCGCTCCTGATGTCACCGCTCCCTTGAAGGTGGGCAATGTTGTTGCTCAGGTGCATTGTGTAGGATTCCCAATCCGTTCTCTTGGGATTCCTTATTATTCTTTTTATTTCGGAGTTACCCTCAATGTCGAATCTGATTATCCTGTGATCAGACATTGAGGGTTCATCCGACACCCTCCAATTCCTGACCATCCCGTTCATTAGGGTATTTCCTAGAGTTATATCTAGTACCTCTTGTCTGGTGCTGGTCACAAATGTTGGAGTGTTCCCTACGTTGTATATTTCTAACTTATTACTAAGAATAAATTCGAGAAGGTACTCACCTCTACGATTAGTGTCACTGCTTCCCCACACTACGTGGTGGGCGTTGGCATCGCAGCCGAGAAGAAGTGGTAACGCCCTCTCCTCGCAATACTCCGTCAGCTTTGCGACTTGTTCCGGTGGAGCCCGGCTCTCGTCTCCTGGGAAGTATCCCGATGCTACCACTACCTTTCGAGTGCTCCTCCCGGCTTCCAATGAGACTTGGATAGCCACAAGGTCCCCGGTTAAGAACTCTGAAAGGCATATGTATTTTAGATTACGTTTGAGAATTATGCAAGCTCTTGGTTTTTCACAAGACGAGTCCCAAATTACCTGCATGTCTCCTCCTTGCAGACCGCGAATCTGCCCCCGGTACACCCAGGGCTCCTGAGCCAGCACTATTCCAATGTTCTCCTTGGAATTTGCCCTTGCAATCACTGCAGATGCAGCTCTCGCATGGTGGAGGTTTATCTGGGCTATCCTAGTGCTGGCCATTGGCTCCGTTATTGTTTGGAGCTCTTCTCCACTGTCGGAGTGTCACCCTCCTCCTCCGACATGGCGCTTTCCTGCGCGTCGCTGTCCACCCCGAGCCCTAGGAGTCCTAGGTCTAGGTCGTGCAGCTTCTGCTCTTCACTGGGCAGCAGGTCTATTTCCCTGGTTGATCCAGTTCTTTCCGCCTCTATGGCTTCCGCGACTTCTTCAGGGACCTCGGTAAGTTTTCCACCCGATGCCTCCTCCGAGGTCTCTTTCCTTGGCTTTTCCTTGTGCACATGCACGGGTATGTTGCCAAATCGGTAGTTGATATGACAACTCCGACGTTTAATTGCCTCTAGGGATCGGTCATCTACCCCGATCGTGAGGAGTTTACCCTTTCCCTCCACCTTGCTTCTGAAGACTCTCCATAGTCGAGTATGGAGATCTTCGTTCTGAGCAATTAGGAGTCTCATGAGGTCTTCTGTTACTATTGCCGCGGCCTTTGGGAGAAAAACTGTCACCATGTGGGCTCCTGGTATATCATCTCCAGCACATGTTGACAGTTCCACCCCTTCCCAGCCTGGCAATCTAGGAATTATGGTTCTGACCCATTCTGCGGTACCTTCCGTCGCGCAGTCCACCAGTATAAGGCCTGGTCGAAAGCGTATCCCGGTGAACACCAGTTTCGACGTCCATCCCTTGATCATCTGCTTGACGACAAGTTCTTCAATGGTTTCCTGTTCCTCCCGAGTGAGTATTTGCTCGGGAAACCTTTTTGGCAGTATGGCCAGTCGAATGCCCTTGACCGCACTAGCATAGCTAATGCCGGGCTTCCTGGGTCCTGCCTTCACTCCTGACCTGCCCGGGTTTTCTCCTCCCGTGGGTTCAGGTCTGGGTTTTTTGGGGGCATTCCCTTCATGCGGGCTGATCTCTGCTGCTCCCCGCTTTCTCGGCTCCGGTAGAGATGGCTTAGGTCTGTCCTGAGCCTTCTTAAGGGCCTCTTCTGGTTTCAGGCCTTCCTTCAGATAGCGCAGGTACCATTTAACCCCGGCGCCACTGAGACCTGTCTCCTTCCTGACGTCTGTTATATTTATCTCAGACGTGCTTTTGCTGGTCCCTGCTCTTTGAGCAGTGGTGTTCGTTGGCTGTAGTCCATGCAGTATACCAATGCTCACCTTGGATCCACTGCTTGACGTCCCAACTTCTCCCTTCTTGGGTGTAGTCACCTGGCTTTCAGTAATTCGGAGACGTGCCTCCACCTGATTAACCAGTTTTGGTGCGGTACGGGGCCCCGCTTTTTTGGTTTTTGTTTTTTTTTTTCCAATTTAGTACTCATTTGATTCCCACGAGTATGGGGGTTAAGAGGTCCGCCGTGCCATAGCCCCCCGTAGCACGGTAAGATCTAACTTACTCACTGAGGCGACCAGGTATCAGTGAGGCCCAGTCGCCTGTAGGTTGCCACAGTTAACGAGAAGAAAGAGTATAGATGCTGCTCGCGACGTTAAGCGACAGACAATATCGCAAGAAAGAACTTGTTGAGGAGTGCTGTCCACACGCGCACGAGGAGGGCGATCAGTCCCGAGTCGGTATGGGAGCTTTCCCGAAAGGTATTTGATACCATGGAAAGCGGAATGGCCTCCTGAGAGCATATGTTCTTGGAGAATTCCTGCTCTCGTCGCGATTATTTGCAGTTGGTCCCCTTGTGGGAGTTTCATGATGGTTGGTGTCCATATCGCAGGCAGACCCCCCTTGTAGTCTCAAGGTGTATAACTCGGGCGTCATACCAATTAATTGCGGGAGAGGTGTTAGGCAGGTCTCGTTTCAACTGATATGAATGCCAAGCCTGAACTCAGTATTAACCAATATCGCCGTGCAAGTCACGGCATGGCTCTCATTGTGGTCCCCAAATCAATCTGTGTCCGAAGAGAAGGGCAAGGAATTCATTTGAACTAACTCTTGACGAACCTTCACCGGAGGTTGCCTAGTACCACTCCAATCAGGATACAGCAGGCCTTGCGGCAAGGAAAATGTGACTATACCTGCACTAATTTACGAGAATAAACTTAAGTTAAATTGGGGCCTTGTCTTTAATATTGAGGTTAACGCAGACGTTAAGAGTAATAATGAAAAACGGCGTATTGGTCCTTTGGTTTATTTCTCCAATTCCAAGTCATATGGGAACATATCTCTAATTAAGGTCATTACTTTGGTCAAAATTGCTAACCTATTAAAAACGTAATGCTTCATTGTCTACGCTAAATGAGCTTGTGAATTTCGACACCCACATAGCCGTAAATGTACTAATGGTTCCCTAAGGACACTCACATGAGTAATTATTCTACGGAACATCTCGGGTGAATAAACGTTTCAGTCGACCACCAAATCTTTCTTGTGCACTTTATGGAGGAGTTAAAATCTGATTATAAATACCATCCCACGCGGGGTCGTCCTGAATGAATATTTTGGCATTATTGAGAAAGTAACCCTACTAAATTTAGCCACGCATCACACCGTGATTAGACAAGCTTTTTTTATGGAAATAATGACCCAATTTCAATAGCCGCGAAGAATATTACTAACTACAACCGAAAATTTTCCGTTTTCGAAACGTGTAATCATTAAGTCCTTGAGAAGTATATTCTGATGAATTATGTATTATGTACAGTTAGAATACGAAATAAATGCGGTCTAAGCTGCAGGAACTCCCTATTTTGTGGGGAGAGTGTTAAGCCAGGGCAACTTTATCATTCAAATTCCCATGAATTTTAAAAAAGGCGCTAGGAGTAAAGGAGGAATAGGGAATATTCGTAATTCAGTAAAAAAACCTGACTCTAGGAAAAATAAAAATTGTTTCATCCTTTTTTTCTGTACTTTGTATTTGGTAATGCTAAGTATACGGCGTAATATGAATGCATTTGTATTTAGCCTATTATTTGGCTATATCAACGACCAACCAAAATAGAACCAGTCCATTCTTTCATTTCAATAGAAGGTGTCCTTGTTGTTCGTTTTAAGGACTGTTAAGGTTTCATAATGAGATTTAGTCCTCGCACATCTTGGTATTTTTAGGAATAATGATTATGTTTCCTTCTTCATAGTGAGCCACAATACAAGTTTCACTTCAATTATGTCTGGTAGTTTTAATGGTCGCGCTTCTTCTTATTCCAAAAGTTTCGCTTATCGTACTCAATTAGGTCAGGTGTCAGGCCAGGACTGTCCATAAAAAAACCAAAAATATTTTGGATAGAATTATGTACGTGAAACACATTAACTCACCAAGAAAGTGATATTTCTTGTAGATTATTTGGTTCATGAGATTTGACATTTGAGCCCTTCATCCCCTCAGAACTGAAGGGTTGAAATATGAACTGGGACTTTTGTGGACAACGAAAAGACGTCATATTCCACCTTTTCCTTCCCCTATCCATATTCTCCACTCATTTATTTCCATATTTTCTCTTTATTATTCCGTAAATTATGCAGGACTACTAATTTATCTTTAGAATGTCCTTAGAACTCTTAATATGTCTTCGAAGCTTTTTTCTATATTTGGATTATGGCCCTGATAGCCAACGATAAAAATAAAATTGTCATCCAAAGTGAACCTTACAGAAACCTTAACGGTTATGTAGGAGCCACAGATTCGACTGGTAGAGCGGTTATATGAACGTGCGTTTGCCAAGACAGTTAGTTGGTTAGTGGCTTCGTTTGGGTGGAAACAAGTAGTCTAGGATAGGTAGGTATGGCCGTTCCGAGGTGCCCAATTAACGTTGTAGTCCACCGTTTTAAAGCCACAAACTCCTAAGACCTTGATTGCCGTGACTCTCCCACCTTGAGCTCTGAGGTTCCCGAAGAATGGTTTACTCAGTGTCCGTAGTCTGACTCTAGCTACTGAACTAACTGACTGAAGGTATCTCTCTCTTCTTCGTAGCTTCGGCTATGCGAACTGTATGGTATGCCAAGCCTGGCGGCATGGTCCCCTATGGGCCCCTATGCAGACCGCCGTACTCTTGTACGCATTTGGACGCGTCTGGCACGGGAGCTGTTATGGTCGGGTTTTGTTATAAGCGGGCCCCCTTGATTTAGCACAAACCAGACTGTCCAGCGCCTTTCTGCATTGCCACACCAGCCTGTAGGACGTCGTCGCTGAGTGCAAGGCCTTAATTGCCACTTCGCTGTCCGTCAGAGTGACTATGTAACGCTTGAGCATTGGTATCGTGCCCCAACCATCGACAGAATTCCAGTATCGCCGCTTGGAATACACTGGCGAAACCTGGAAGATCATACGACTCGGATACACTGTGTGTATTCGAGAAAACCTCCGCACCGACTCCACAGATATCTTTGATCCATCGGTAACGAATACTGTGTCATAACCTTACAACACGCCGCCGGTCTTTCTCTCTACCCTGGTTGGAAAGTCCACAGCAAAGTTTCGCGTGGTCTGACGGCATTGCAAGCTAAAACCTATTTAATGTGGAGGTTTAGGGGTAGGAGATACAGAAGTACATTGAGAGCACCTGTTAGGCCGGTCTGCAGAGCCCCAGTAGCACGTGCGCACGCGGTTCTTTGAATCCTATTAAGCTTCGTGCTATTGTACTTTTTACTCAAAGCCTGCCACCATACAATACAGCCGTTCATTAGGATTGGATGCACCACAACAGTGTACATCCCGAGAACCATCCTCGGCTGGAGACCCCATTTCTTTGCTAAGGTTCTCTTGCAAGCATAGGAGGCAGGTCTTTTTAATTCTCAGTTCAATGTTCAATATCCAATTTAGCTTTGGGTCGAGGATTACACCCAGATATTTTACTTGGGAAAAATAACCAATCTTTATTCATTCAACCGTGGTAGGTGGAATTCAGGTTCCCTTTTCTCGATACTGAGTATCCAATATTCGCAAAATTTCGTCCATCACTATTAACCAGAGCAGCAGAGAGATGGCGCCACCCTGGGGCATGCCTCTGTTCACAGCTCTGGTCAAGTAGTTGCCTCCCAGATGCGAGTGGATTATCCTGGTACTTACCCCTCCAACCCAATACTGGTCAAGGCTTCCTTGATGGCGTTGGTACTAATGTTGTTGAATGCACCCTCTATATCCAAGAAGGCAGCTAGGGTTTACTGCTTGTACTGCAGTGACCACTCAATCGTGCCAATTACCTCGTGAAGAGCGGTTTTTGTGGATTTGCCTTTGAGGTAGGTTTGTTGGGAATTAGAGAAAGGTGTTCTTTCGTCCTTAAATGGATGTCCTGGACGCAGTTTAGGGTCTTTAACACGAAAGGGAAGAAGCTGATTGGTCGAAAGTCGTTCGTGGACTCATGCCTGCCCGCTTTCGGTATGAAAACCACTCGTGCGCGTTTCGAGGACTATGGTACGTATCCTAAAGAAATATAGCTCTAGTAAATTTCAAAAAGCGACGGCACAACTCTTTCCGGCAACCCGAAGATTTATTATGCGGAGAAGCTGTTTATTACTCAGCCGACTCACAGTCCTCCTCGCTGGCAGGAAAGTGCGTCTGAACCAGTAGCTCCAAGGTTTCATCAGAAGATTGCGTCCAGGAGCCTTCCGAGTTTTTAAGAAAGGATGAGTCCCTATGTTCCTTGGATAGAATCTCATTGAGCCTCGCGGATTTGTTAGTGCTTTCCATGATCTGAAAATAGTCTAACCAAGACCTTGATGGCCGACTTGTACTTCTTCAGACAGGCATTGTATGAATGCGAGTATTTATGCCTGTAGCAGATGTTGATGGTTTCACAGATCAGTTTCCTGAGGCTGGAGAGATCTTCATTCCACCACGGTGGCAGTGTCTTCTTGTTGTACTAAGTAGGGCACGAGAAGGTATCGAATGCCTTTTTCAGAGCCTCGACCGTTGACTCCAGTTCGTCTGTCGTGCCAGTCGAGTCAATTTGCACACCGGAGAGTTTGTCCTTAATTGCTTGACCAAACTTTGCCCAGTCGATCTTCCTGGAGTCTCTGAAGGTTTTGGAGACCTCTGTCGCAAGATCTAGACTGAAAAATATTCAACTGAGATGGATCTCTGGTTAGGCACTCTCCAGTTCTCCACCCTAAGAATACCATTGTCGGTTAGTAGGGTGATATCAGGGACTCTCCCAACAGTCACAGTTATCCGAGCTGAGGAAATGGAATGATTCTGCACAGCCCCTGCTACACACCGACAGGTTTGTAGTAAAAATCAAACCGAAGAATGACTCACCTCTCTCGTTGATTTCCAAGCTACCACAAAGCGTGTGTCTTGCATTAGCGTCGAAGTCTATCAAACAGGTTGGTCTTCTGTGTTGCTATGGTACTCGTCAAATGTTTTAGTTCTTCTGGTGGAGCTGTTCGGTCGTGAGCCATGTAAACCGAGCAAATATACACGTTATCTGTCCCTGCCTGCTCCAGTTTGACCACTCACAGGTCGCTGGAAATCAGGTCCGGGCACAGAAAAGCGTGCAGACTTTTCCTCGCGAGAATACATGCCCTAGGTCTGCCCTGATCAGGGTCTCCTGTGCTGTAGAATAAATTATAATATTTGCTTTGGAATCCTTTGATGGTTCGGCCGCCTCCGACTCAAGGCTCCTATATGAGTGCTATGTTAATATCTTCCTCTAGGAGGAAGACAAGCAGATTAGCCGAAGCTCACTTCGAAGGCTACAGATTTATCTCCGTTACCCTCAGCATGACGCTGCGTTTGGTTTCGTCAGTCCCCCTCGGACCGTTCATCCTCATTTCCTTCAATAGTTCGTTTGTGGCGTCGATTGGATCCAGATCGTCGTCCGATTTTGTGGAGCGGAACACTTCCACCTCCGAACTGCACTTTTTAGTCTACCTATTCCAGTGCCTTCGGGCACTCTCCGTTTATACGGAGCAGAAAAGGTTGGCTGTTTGTCTGGGGTTCTTCCTCCTTGATAACGGCCCAGTCGTCCATGGGAATCCTGGAGTTTTGAAGGCGGCGGGATTGGATGAGCTTGTCCTTACCCATGCAGATCTTCGACAACTAGTTGGGAGCGACCGGTCTCTTGGGAATCTCGTCGTAGGGGATGATTTTGAGCTTTACGCCTTCTCACTGATCTTAGCGACGCACGAACTGTAAAGTCCCTGGAAAATTGGTCTTTGCAAGCTATAACGTGGAATTCATGGATCACCTGAGAGGAATCACAGCAGGGGATGGACCCCGTGTGTTCGCCTTTGGTGTCCAGGAAATGATCAATGACCATATCCGACAGCATGGCCTCAACGCTTGTTCACACTCCCGGCGTAAACGGTTCCTTGCCACGTCGCTGAAGGGTTTCGCAGTCCGTGGCCCGTCGGCTGGCTGTTGCTGTTTACTTTTCTAAAGAGGTTGCTTAGCGTTCGAGATTTTGCCCACTCTACTCAACTTGTCGTTTTGTTCAACCTCATTTTAAGATCGATTGCGATTCAGAGCGGTGGGCTTCGCCTTCTGCTTGCCTACCAGTCGTCTGCTGTTATATTCCTCAACAATCGCCTGGAATTTAGCGAGGTCCCTTTCATTCCGCTCGTGGGCAGTTCTGGGCTCCTTATTCTTAGTAATCTTGCTGAGAACATGCATGGCCTTCTGGTACTGGCACTTGAGCAGGACACCAGACGACCTTAGCTTGTTAGCCGGTTTCCGGTGACCGATGTTCTTGTCGGTCTTTACATTTGAGGGATCTCCCGACGTCGAGGGTTTCGGGTTAGGAATACTATGTCTGGTACTCGCTACATCCAGCTGAACGACAGTGGGTTTCTGTCTGGAAGCCACTAGTCCGTCTGCCGCCTACGCCGCTTGAAAAAGGATCGTTGGACACACGGGTTGATCCATGTCATTTGGGAGTGGCTGGAGAGTTTCTTACCGGGCATGGAGGATACCGTCGGTACCTCAGGAGTCTTAAATTGGTCACTTCACCTGATTATCCACAGTTTTGTGATGAGATCCTGGAGGGCACAATGCACAATGTCCGAGATTCGTGTATCAAAGGAGAAACAAGTGGAGGAAATTCTAAGTGAAAAGCTATTTTCGGAAAATTTTGTGCTGAGAATGCTATCGTACGTCCGAGGAGGGATGGGATGACTTCATCTCGATGGGAAAACTGCGAACAACGGAAGAAGTCTGGTTACGGACGGCACACATGGAAGAAAGGAGAGGTAACTGAAGTGGGTTAACTGCGCTCCGTGATATAGTACCTAATGGGGGTTCTGTGGAGCAGAGGGAGTTGAGGGTGGTTTTAGTGGGCACAGAGGAGACAGACTGACGGACAGACTATAAGCCGATTTTAATGAAATTTTGTTCTCTATAAAATGTATAAAAGCGATAAATCGAAGTCTCCAGAAATTTGAAAATCAAGAATAATTCTGATGAGCATTTGGTTTGTGCCTCCAATAATATTATGCCCAGACTCCACCTTATGAGCCTACTCTAAACCACCCTCATAAATACCGAAATATCTAGGCCAGAGGTTACCTCTTCTCCATTACTTGCATATTTAATTTCCGTTGAATTAAATTAATCTAAAATTAGCACTTCCCTTCCGGTTTAGAATAATGAAAAATAATAGCATCTCAAGTTACATCATAGAGCTCATTGGGTCGGCAATAAATCACTTTGGGGTGGTGTCTGTTCGTCCTTATTTAGTGTCTAGACGTTGTTATCCTTCACCAAAATTTAATTTGGTCAACCAGTATTTCACTTATATTAACGCATTCCACCCCAATGCACCGTGGATCGCTTGCTGCGGAGGGCGTTATAATTTATTTCCAAAACTATGCGTTAGGGTCCATTTGCATTGCACCGACAAATATTAGAATGAAAATCTATTCTCTAACTTATCTTTTCATTACATTATCCGACAAATTTATTAGAAGAGGGCTTATTTTAATAATGCAATGAGAACATATCAGTATTTAACCAGAGGGTGCAAGTCCAGAATTCATAGTTATGAATAGCAAGTGTAAGGTTTCTATTGTACGTGAAAACACAGATTTATATTAGTCCGGGTAGAACTAATATAAATCTTGGACCTATCGCTGAGAAGCTGATATAAGAGGATTTAATGCAACACCAGGCTCAAATTGAGGGGACTATCCAAAAAAGCTTCTGTCGGAGATTCCTTAATTGCGTCTAATCCTCTTTTCATCATCATCATCATCAACGGCGCAATAACCGGTATCCGGTCTAGGTCTGCCTTAATAAGGTACTCCAGACATCCCGGTTTTGCGCCGAGGTTCACCAATTCGATATCCCTAAAAGCTGTCTGGCATCCTGAACTACGCCATCGGTCCATCTTAGGCAAGGTTTGCCTCGTCTGCTTTTTCTACCATAGATATTGCCCTTATTGACTTTCCGGGTTGGATCATCCTCATCCATACGCATTAAGTGACACACCCACCCTAACCTATTGAGCTAGATGGTATCGCTCAAAGATTTCGTCGCTATGAAGGCTACAGCATTACGGATCACTTTCGGTGGCCAGGTTAAAGAGGACGCATGATAAGGCATCCCCTTGTCGTAGATCGTTGTTGATATCTAATGGTCTTGACAGTGCTCCTGCTGCTTTTATCTGAGATCGCACATTGGTCAGGGTCAGACTAGTCAGTCTTATCAATTTCATCAGGATACCGAATTCTCTCATGGCCGTGTACAGTTTTACCCTGGCTGTGCTATCATAGGCGGCTTTAAAGTCGATGAAAAGATGGCGCAACCGATGTCCATCTTCCAGCAGTTTGTGCATTCCTTGCCGCAGAGATAAAATCTGATCTGCTGCTGATTTGCCTGGAATGAAGCCTCTTTGGTATGGGCGTATGGGGCTATCCGCCCTAGGAAGATCGCGGCGAATATCTTATAGATGGTACTCAGCAAAGTGATACCTCTATAATTGCTGCACTGCGTGATATCTCCCTTTTTATGTATGAGACAGATAATGCCTCGTTGCCAATCGTCAGGCATTGATTCGCTGTCGCATATCTTGAGCACAAGTTTATGAACCACTTGGTGTAATTGGTCGCCACCACATTTAACCAATTCGGCTGTAATTCCATCGGCTCTTGGCGACTTATGATTTTTAAGCCGATGCATTGCACGGACTGTTTTTTCTATACGTGGTGGTGGCAGTATTTGTCCGTGGTCTTCAGTTGGCGGGACCTCCAACTCGTCGGTGTTCTGGGTGTTCAGTAGTTCGTAAAAGTACTCGACGCATCGCTCCAATATGTCCATTCTGTCGGAAATCAGATTAGCCTCTTTGCCTCGGCAGGATGAACATCGAGGTGTGTAAGGCTTCATCCTGCTGACTTGTTGGTAAAACTTCCGCGCCTTGTGCGGTTACTCCCTGTACTTTTCGAGTTCGCAGGCCTGTTGGTTCTCCCAGGCTTTCTTTTTCCGTCTGTGACGTCGCTTGTCCGCTCGCCGAAGTTCGTTATAAGTCTCTACGCGTGCCCGCGTTCTTTGAGAATGCAGCATTACTCGGTGTGCGGGATTCTTCCATTCCGTTGCTAGCTTACATTCATCGTCAAACCAGCCGTTCCGACTTTTTTTTTGTGGCTGGGCCTAAGTATGTTTGTGGCTTTATTTATGATAACGTTCTTCAAGTGATCTTCACGATCATTTGTTGATGCTTTATCTCCAGGATCTCTGTTGACTGCCGTTATTGCGGCATCCATTTCCCTCTTAAAGGTGTCGCGGAGGGCTGTGTTGTTGACGGCTTCAGTATTCACTCTCACCTGATTGTTAGAGAGGATTGTAGGTGGTGTCGAAAGTCGAGCTCGTAGCACCATGCCAACGAGATAGTGGTCCGAGTCTATATAGCCCCCCCCCCCCTCCCCCCTATATGTTGTGACATTCATGAAGGCTGAGAGGTGGCGGCGTTCAATCAGCACGTGGTCAATTTGGTTGAAAGTGGTCCCGTCTGGAGAGGCCCATGTATGTTTGTGGATCGCTTTCCGCGCAAACCAGGTACTTCCAACAACCATTTCACGTGACACTGCTAGTTGAATGATCCGCAGTCCGTTATCATTTGTATTTTGATGTAAGCTATGGGAGCCAATGCATTGCCTGAATACGGGCTCTTCCCCTACTTGGCTGTTAAAATCCCCAAGTATGATTTTGATGTCATATTTGGGACAGTCTTCGAGGGTTCATTCTACTGTCTCGTAGAAGGTATCCTTCTCCAACTCTGCAGTCTCCTCTGTAAGGGCGTGAACGTTAATAAAGCTTATATTTCTAAACTTGCCTCGCAAGTACATAGCCGTTCGCTTATGTCTTCAAAGCCGATAACAGCAGGCTTCATTTTTTGGCTGACTAAGAAACCTACTCCGAGCACATGGTTTACTGGATGGCCACTATAATATATAGTGTAGTGACTCTTCTCCAGGAAACCGGTCCCTGTCCAACGTATACCCTGTAACGCTGTTACATCAGCCCTATATTGGGACAGGGTATCGGCTAGCTGCTGGGCAGCTTCATCTCTGTACAGGGAGCGCACGATCCACGAGAAAATGCCCACATTTTCCCTTTGTCGTTGCCGGGTTCGTCGTTGTGTAATCCGTCCAGTCCGAGGCTCCTGTTGTGGCTTCGTAACAAGTTATTTTCCGTGTAGAGTTATCAGCCCTACCCAACGTCCAACCTGGAGGACTAGTTGGTACAATTTGCCCCGTTTTTAGGCGCGGGAGACTCGCCTTCATCCTTCTCCGTCTGCAGCTTTTCGTTAAGAAAGAGCTCCCAACAGTCAACACGTGGAAGTGGGAAGGGGGGGGGGGTTTGGGAATAGGTGCAACAGCGCTAGAGGACACTTCAGGTGATGAAGAGGCGGTTCACATTAGTTAAAAGGAAACTCTGCAGTGCGATAAGCAGAAGCAAAGCTCGCTGTTGGCAGGAGCTAGTCGATAAGGTGGAAGGGAAGATTGTTCACATTTAATCATGAAAATGCTGCAAGAGTAGGTTCTGTCGGGAAAATAAAAAGATGCTTGAATTCGGGCATGGCTACATAAACTAATATTCCATTATCAGCCCACCGACGACCGCCCCAAGAGCCAGACATAAATCCTAGGTACAATTTTCTAGAGCGTGGAATATTAGTTAAGCATCGGGGATGGTGGGAAGTACCTCTTAACCACTATAAGGGAAAGCTAGGAATCCTCCTGGGAATTCTGCGGCCTACACGATGGCACGGTGTGAGATTTTGATACCCTAGATGAGCATTCTGCTGACGTCAAAGAACGGTATCGGTTCAAGTTTCTACTGAATGGACGTTTCCAATGTCAAGGTCACTTCTTCGCATGTTACAGACGGAGCAATACCAGTTTTTTTATCCTTTCGCGATATGCAGCCTGGGTTGCGAGACCGCTGTGAATGATGCTCGTAATTTCAGCATTGCGGTAGCAGATTCATTACTGGGTTCTGAAAGAACTGGCGTCGATATGGAAGTCGGCGTTCAGAAATCTGCTAATTCAAGATGCGCTGGCTTTAAATCGTCGATGGAGTAGGCACAATGTTTGCCACTGATGTCAATGGCAAACGTAAAGTCCTCGATGTGGTGAATGGCCCAATGTGAGTTTGTATAAGGTTTCTTCAGCGGTTTTCGTATTGAGTCGTGCCACTTGAAAGCATGGGAACAACTCGACAAATCCTTGAAGAAGGATGGTGTCTGCGTTGTGACATGCCTAGTTGGTGGTGTAGACTTGAAAACCTGAATGAGCTAACCTAACCCTTTCAAGAACGATAATTTTTGTATTCAGGCAAAGAGAAAAATTCGTTGCGTTGTTTAAAAAATTGTCTTGACTGATGAAGCCAAGATGTCGCACATGAGTGCAGCCTTGAATGCTCAATAGAAAAACTCAACCAAGCCTTTCGACTGGAGGTGATACGGCGTTGTTCAAATCCGGTAGTAGTCCTATTATATCGACGAAGGTCAAGTCAAGCATTTGGTACATCGAAGGATCCCTCGAGTACTGGTATGGCTGGTATTGCTGTCTCACTGAGTAGCATCTTTTCATATGCTCGGCCAGATGTACTTTTGTCAAGCAGTGGACCTGGAGCTTTCACATTGGGATGTGCCAGGATATGAAATAAGTAACTTTAATACATAAAGCGACTAGTAGATAGGGTCCACCCCCTTCCGATTAAGTCGCACAGGATACGGTGGCCATGGATGTACAATCGTTGAAGCACCAGCCTAGGCTTTCGATTAGGTAATGAATTTCCTCGACCTTCGCCTGGATTTCGGCGACGGCTTCCGCATTCAAAGCTGATATAACCTATTATTCGTAAGGTTGAAATTTGTATACATCTTCCTTGAGCCAATTTCGATATTATGTTTGAGTGTTACAATGTCGTTACAAAGACGATGATCGGATTGCGTCA
Organism: Hermetia illucens; assembly: GCF_905115235.1. Lineage (NCBI taxonomy): Eukaryota > Metazoa > Arthropoda > Insecta > Diptera > Stratiomyidae > Hermetia > Hermetia illucens. The sequence continues at coordinate 12,765,643 of NC_051852.1, forward strand.
CAAGCCTAGGAGAAAAGCTAGAGTGTCCACCTCAGTTGACGCGGCAGGACGGGCCCCGGTCCGGTCGAGAAATGGGCAAGGGTTCTTGACGCATGGACGGCGTCAGGATGTAAGCAAGTTAGTCCGAACAAAATAAATACGTGTCTGCACGCTAAATGTTGGTACCCTAACTGGAAAGACGGAGGCACTCGCCAGAGCCCTTCGGAAAAGGCGCATTGATATCTGCGCTCAGCAAGAAACCCGATGGTCTGGTGCCAAAAGCTGCGACATTGAACGCGAACGCGGTAAAAATGGCTATAAATTTCTGTATTTTGGTAACCCACACACTCAATATGGTGTAGACATTGTCATCTCAGAGGATTTCCGTGATGCCATTAAAGAAGTCGAACAATTTGATGATCGGCTGATGAAGCTCACCATTATATCAACTGATCGCACTATTCACCTCTTCACCGCGTTCGCACCACAGACAGGTCGACCTGATGCCGAGACAGATGCCTTCTGGCAACTTCTCGATAAAAAGACTTGTCACGTACCAGCTAACGACTATATTATCATTGCCGGCGACCTTAATGGTCAGATGGGTGAAAAGCAGACGGTGCCATGGGGGAAAGGGTTTCGGAGCACGCTATAAGGGTGGAGAGCGTATAATCGATTTTGTGGAAACCCATGACCTTGTACTTATGTCATCAGACGATTGTTTCACCCTCCTACATTTTACAGTGAGAACAGTAAAACGCAGATCGACTATATTCTCATAAGACGCCGACATTTTACCACTGTCACTGATTGCAAAAAGTCGTTCTCTATGAGACCATCGCACCTCAATATCGGCCATTGATTGCCGTCCTGCGAATTAAGCCACCGATAAAACAGCGGGAGGAACCCACTGGCCCGCGACGCATTACGATCCACAAAGCGGCCTCTGCAATCCTCGGGGTCACCAAGCCAGCTAAGCGGTACATCAACCGAGATACTTGGCTTTGGAATGATTATGTTGAAATGAAGGTCCGTGAAGAGAAACGCCTCTACCAAAAATTTCTCGACGATAAAAGGCTGGCCAATTGGCAAATTTATAAGAATGTGAACCGGGAAGCAAAGAAAGTGGTCGCTGTCACTCGAACGGACCATTACAACAAAACTTTACGATAAACTAGACACTCGGAATGGCGAGAGAGATCTGTATCGACTTGCTAAAAGCCATAACGAACATACACAGGATATCGTACACTTCTGTTGCGTGAATGTTAAGAACCACAAACCGTCGAGCCGCAACGGATAGATGGCGAGAATACTGAAGAAGAAGAAGAATTTGCTCATCCTCCACTTCCACAATCATTGCCGACATTTCGAGCAGTTCCACCTGTCAGCACAACTGAAGTCGAGGAGGCAATAAAACGAATGAAACCGGGGAAAGCGACAGGACCTGACGACATCGCATCTGAGCTTTGGAAAGCGAAGAGCTTGTACCCAATACCGTGGCTCAGTGAATTCTTTAATCGGGTTATTCAGGAAGGAGGAACACCATCTGACTGGCAAGAAAGTACCACTGTTCCAATATGGAAAAAGAAAGGTAGTCCAGCAGAATGTTCAAATTACCGTCCGATCCGATTACTTTCCGATACCATGAAGATTTTTGAACGCATTCTTGATAACCGTATTCCCGAAATCGTTGAAATAACCGTGAATCAAGCCAAATTTGTCAAAAACTGCGGAACTACTGACGCAACACACGTTCCGCGGTTTGAGTTTTTGACGACCGATCCCCATGAAACAGGCACAATCACTGTGAGCGGCAGTGATCTGCCCAGAACTGAACGCGGAACCTCGGATCAACGCTATCAGCCAATGGAGAACTACGTTATGAAATTGCTTCACGCATTAACGCAACCTGGATGAAGTGGCGTACCACAACTGGTGTTCTTTGTGATCGACGTGTCAACGAAAGTCTCAAATCTAAAATTTACTACAATGTCGTCTGTCCTGTCTCCTTCTATGGTTCTGGGTGTTGGCCGACTATAAAAGACAATGAACGGCATCTTGCGGTAATGGAGACGAAGATGTTGCGTTGGACTAGTGGCGTAACACGTTTTGATCACATCCGAAATGATCGTGGAAAAATTGCGAGGGGGGCGTCTTCGATGGTATGGTCACGCAATTCGTGTTAACGAGGACTCACTTGCCAAGATTGGTCTGAACATCGAAGTCGATGGTACCGAAACAATGGTGGCGTGATACGTTGGATGGGGATTTAAAGGCTCGAGATTGCACCTAGATCAGGCATTCGATAGAGCCAAATGGCGAAATCGATCATGACGAGCCGACCCCGCTTGTGAACAGGATAAAGGCTGAAGAAAAAGAAAGAAGAAGAGGAAACGTCCTCCTCTTCTTGGGGTTGATTTCTGAAAATTTGCATCTCCCAAGAAAAGCAATGTCCTTGCTGAGTGTGATCGCTTTCCTCAGTCTAATTAATTTATCTGGCTCTGAGGTGCCCTTAGTTGTCGTTAACAAAAATTTAGTGTGGACGCTACTAACGAGTTAAAAATGTGTCACATATTACAGTATTTATTACGACCTCCAGTTCGAAAGGCGAATATTGATTGATTCGGTGGAGATATTCTGAAGTTTTAGGTTTAGTACCTAAAAGGAAATCTAAATATTAACGAAAATAATGAGACTTTCTGCCCTAGTTGCCACTTATTTATCACTTCCCGTATTATCATATCTAGTTCGTGTTTTATTCGGAAAATCAATTCACAGTTGTAGATTTCCTCATATGTAAGTTTTCTACATATGAAAAGCAGAAAGATTGCATAACTTCAACAGAACGGCAACGAAGTATCTATTGAATCAGATCTTAGTATTGTGACACAATTTCAGATTTAATTTGATGAAGTTTCCACATTATCGTCTATTCCTGAGGAAGTGTCCAAATATCCTTTTTGGAGTTGTTATGCAACCGAAATGGAACCCATGGGGACTAATTGGAACTAACCGTAGAAGTCAGGAACTTGCCTTTACCGGGGAAGCCCACTCTGTCACGTTTTATATGTAACGAAAAAACTTGAATTCCTGAAGAAGACAAACAGATTCCGTACAAGACAATTATCTAAACACTTGAAAGCTTCAGGATTGCTCGGTCATTGTTTCCATGAACAAAATCCTCCTTTGCTTCCCAACTTTATGACATCCAGGATGTACGGCTGTTGCAAATTGCTTTTAATATTCAAAAGTATCTTGCATAAAAGAATAATGTCTATGGCAGGCATTGGAGGTCAGTATCCATTGAAGATAACTTTATCCTATCAGATAATCATCTACAGCTGATGGCGCCACCAAATGCTATTTCGCGGGTTCACAGAGAATAGGCTGAACCCTGAAATAAATTACACACAAACTCAACTAGCGAAATGTTCGCAAACGCAATTTTCGCAAAAGGAAAAAAGAAAAAGAAAATCGTCTTAGCCGAAGTTAACCCGAACAGTGCTGTAAGGGAATGCAGAACATTGGCGCATGTCCTGTATGACGTCATCCTACGGAGGTTCCCATATTGCGGAGAGCATATTATCGTCTTGTAAGCTTAAACCTGGCAGAAATGTGACCGCCACCAAGTCGTTGGCCATGTTCCATAATTGTTTCGGTGTTACCAATAATTTAAAATTCTCATTCTTGTAAATTGAACATGGTTTGGATGTTGAAATTGTATAAGGACATCTTGGAAGCGCTCCCTTTTGTTCATGAATGATGAATGGCTGACTTCGTATTTGGGTCATCATAACTTTCATTGAATGGATATGATTCCATTTGGGGATATTATGTCAGTAGAGAATCCATATTTGTACTTGCTGTTGGCGATGTCATAGTTGGACTCCAACTATGGTATGTATCTGAGATTGTCTAGTAGCAATTAATTGGGTTGTCAGTTAATATGCTGAGAGGAGGCTTACATATTCCAGGTCTTTTCTGAAATCTCAGTTAGTATTGTCCCTATTATTTCTATCGAAATAAGAATCATAAATTGGTTTGGTGTTTTTTTGGTGCCCTCGCCTCACGGGATCACCATTTAGGCATTACTTCTGCAGTCTTCCGCTTCTTTGCTTCCTTCACCAGCTCCTTTCTGTCTTTAGGGTACAGCGTCTTCATTTCTTTGCGCTCTTCTTTCGCGTGCTCCTTTCTGGAGTTGGGTTTGTATCCGCACAATTGTGTGGATGACCGAACTCCAGTTTGCCTCCAACCTTAGCATTTCTCGGATTAAGTTTTGGGGCCTCACGCCGACTTCCAAGGTTTCGCTCCGGCTTCTTCTCTCCTCACGGAATTTCGGGAACTCAAACAGCACTTGCTCCGGGCCGTCTGGGATCCCACATCTGTAACAGTTCGGGGAGTCATTCACATCGATACGATGCAGGTACGTTCGGTAGCAGCCACTGTGCCCTGTGAGAAACTGCGTGAGATGATAGTTCACCTCCCCGTGTCGTCGGTCAAACCATTCCTTAATATTAGGAATAAGCTTGTATGTCCATCGACCCTTCAACGACTGGTCCCACCGTCGTTGCCGGAGTCTATGCGACTCCTCTCTTGCCGTTCGCCGGTGATCTGCTTCCGTTCCTGATGGACCCGCCTGCCTCCGTCCACACAGGCATCGCATCTCTCTCGCTAACAGGTCAATATCCCTGCGAAATAGTTCGAAATGCGCTGCATACCCTCAGTGCCATCAGACGATAGGCAGAATTTATCTTCCTACAGTTCTGTATGTTATCCAAAGCCTCCGCCCACACAGGCGACGCGTACAACAATAGGGACTGCACGACCCCAGCTATCAGCAGCTTGCTACACTGTTTTGGAAAACCTACGTTCGGCATCATTCTGGCAAGGGCCGTGATGGCCTATGCAGCTTTTTCACAGGCGTACGATATATGCCCTTTGAAATTCAGCTTGGCATCGAGAGTCACGCAAAGGTATTTGATGGTCGGCTTTGAGATGATCATATAGTTTCCAACCTACAGATTGATCGCATTTTTTTTCCATCGATTTGTAATGAGGATTGCTTCCGTCTTTTCTTCCACCAGGCTCAGCCCGGCCCGCTCAAGCCAGGACCTTACTCGGTGGCGTAATCCTCCATATCCTCTGGGAGTTTTGCAACTATCACTATGGCCAGGTCATCTGTGGCCTCTTCTACTACGGAAAGCAAGAGCACCCCGTTATAGATCACGTTCCAAAACAGAGGGCCCAACAACAAACCTTCTGGTACCCCCGCTGTAGTGATGTATTCATTGGGCCCGTCTTCCGTCCCGTACCAGAGAGCTCTGTCCGACAGGTAACTCTCGATTAGCTTAGCTAAGTAACCAGGTGTGTTAATTTTGGCCAATGACTCCTTAATGCGGCCCCAGTTGGCGGAGTTGAATGCATTTCTTTCATCCACCGGCACCACGGTACAGCATTTGCCGGAAAGCATTGCCTCTCGAGCCAAGTCCATCACTCTTCCCACCGCGCCAACAATAGAGCGAGGTTTCCGGAACACATATTGTTCATCGGCAAGACCATTCCCGTCTTCCATGATTGGGACCAATCTATTGTCGATGATGCGCTCGAACATCTTCCTCATAGTGTCCAACAAACAGATATGCCTATAGGATGCTGGGTCCGCCGGCGGCTTGCCGGCGCAACAACATCAGTTTTTGCCTTTTCCATTTTGGAGGAAATACGCTTTCCGCCATGCACGCCTCGAAGGTATTTATGAACCAATCAGGTCTGGTCCCCACCATCAACTTCAGCGCTTTATTAGGGATGCTATCCAAACCCGGAGCCTTGCCATCGCCGATCCTTCTGCAGACCTCCCGAAGTTCCTCCTCGGTAATGCGAGGTATTACCTCCACATCGAATTGGGCCTCCGTTTGATACCTGCTCCCCGTATGGTGAGGGAAGAGCGTGGTTACATTTTTTTGTAGAAGCCGTGGACAGGTTACCTGAGGCGACCTTTGCCCATGCAACTTCTTGACAACCAGCCTGTAGGCCATGCCCCAGGGGTTTATGTTCACATTTACACACATTCGCCTAAAGCAATCTCTCGTGATCGGGTCTTCCCCTGGATCGTTGTAACTGCCTTCCTGCTCGATGGTATGCCGATCTTAGCTCCGCGATTTCGCTATCCCAACAATAGTTTAGTTGTTTGCTTGCAAACTGTCGCCTCCGTGGCATAGCAGCGTCGCATGCCTCGGTCACCCATCACGTTATTCTCGATGCCATTTCGGTCGCCGTGCCATTTAGGCCGTCATGACCCGCTAGAGCTTCAGAGCACGTATCTTGCCCGAACGCCATCGTCGTCCAGCCCGTCATCCCTACTCGCTTTTTGCGAGCATTCAACCCGACACTTGGGCCAGTAGCGACTTTAATAAAGATCGTCTGGTAGTCGTTGTGGGTGCTCACTGACACACCAGGAAGTTCTCCTTGCCAATGTGGTGCTCATGTACGTGAGGTCGACGATAGAGCCCAGGCCTCTCCCTCTGAACGTAAATGAGTTCCCAACATTGACAAATACAACATCCAACTCGGCAAATGCCTCGAGCAGGATACGTCCTCTCTTGTTTGTCCTTCGGCTATTCCACTCACAGGCCCAGGCATTGAAGTCACCTCCTATGATTTTCCGGGTATGACCTCTTGCGCCCAGCACTAAATGGTGCAGAATTTCCTCGTACTGCGCACGTGTTGCGCCAGGAGGAGCGTAACAGCTGTAGGCATGAATCCCGCTGATCTTTGCTCTCACGAAACCACCTTCTGGACGTTGCATAACTTCCTGAATGGCCTGTCCGCCGCACGCCCATATCGCTGCTTTACCGGTCTGGTCCCTGGTCTAGACACCATCACCGTAGGTACGATAGGTTTCACAAATAATGGCAAGGTCAATTTCCTTCTCTCGGATGGTCTGTGAGAGGAGGTCTTGCGGCGCCTCGCAGTTGTTGAGATTGATTTGAATCAATCTCATTTGGCCCCTGTATTTAGCGCCTTCCTGAACACTGGTCATCTACTACTGCCAGTAATATGTTGGTTGTCGATGTCCTCCTTTCCTTCACACAGCATGCATTTTGGATCAGTTGTGCATTTCTTGGCGATATGTCCATCTCGTCTGCACTTTGTGCATTGCATTGATCTATCGTGGGCGCTGGTGCATTTTGCGGCTATGTGCCCAAAGTCGAGGCACCTGAAACATCTTTTCATGTCCACTCGCTCTCTGAGTCTACAGTTGACCCAGCCTATCTTGACTCTGCACGCCGCTAGTAATTTGGACGCTGTCTTTGCTGGCAGGCTGATAACTGCTGTCTGCGTCCCTCCATAAGCCTTTCGCATCGATTTGACTGCCGATTCCTGTAGCCCCGCAAGCTCGAATACCTTTACCAGTGCTACGCGGACATCCTCCTTCGTGGTGACCTCATCGATGTCCTTACTCTTGAGAATTACTTCCAGCCATCTGGCTCTTACTTCAGCCTGCTGGCCAAGGAATTTTTCCACCTGACCGGGGGATTTCTCCGCTGTTTTATCATTCGACTTCGAGCTCCAGCATGAGGTCTCCCTTCTGCAACCGCCCAATTCGGTTGACGCTGTTTCCTAGATCCCTAAGCTCTGGTTCCGACTTAGCTTGCTTAAGAATGTCGGCATAAGTTGCTTCCCCTTTTTGGAAATGACGATCACTTCTGGCCGTATCCTCCTCCTCTTCTTGGAAACAACCTTGATCCATGCCTCGGTGCCTCGCACTTCATGCTCTGCCTCATTTGCAGGCATCACAGCTTGCGCCTTTCCTTTGGCATCTTTGGCTGTTTTTAATGCCTGCTCCGGTTTCTTTGGAGAAGGGCGTTTCATCCTTTTGGGGATCTGTTGGGTCCAGGTATATCACTCATCCCGTCGCGGCTTCGTTTTCCAGCGTTCTCGTCGAGCAACCTTTGTAGAGGAAGTGTCACTTGTGTCGCCTGGGTGACTTTCTTCCCTGGTTAACAGGCTTTTTTCTCCTCCTGGGCTCTACTATACGCCATTCTGATACCTCTGATCATAGCCCTAATATTTTAATGAACTCACAGAGCTCCATTATCTTCTCACCTAGTGCGGCAAATGCCGCTCCCGGGTGGTTGTTCGCTCGCTGACGTTCTTCACATACATCATCTGGTATCTGGGCTTGGCTTCCTTAAATTCATTGTCATTGTCTGACAAAATCCTCGTCCCTCTAGCGATCTCGCTCGATTAGGTGGCAATCTAAGGAGCAGTGAACTCCTTTTGAAAGGATCCGGTATGGAGTTATGTGTCCCCTCCTGGGCACCTGCAACCGAGGCAGCATGGTCGCCAGTCATCGTCGGTCAGGAGCCGGTTCGTTCCATCCCAAAAACCGCCGGCGTTGGGCTTTTCAAGCCTTCTGTTGTTTGTGCTGGTATTTTATTGTTCGCATCCATTTGCTTGTTTGGATATTTGCCCCAAATTCAGGCACGGGCTCGGGTTCACGGACCACGGCCGTGGCAAATGCCAGCATTTTGCTTCCTGCTACCTTCGTGTTCTATAGAAAGTCCTATCCCTCCAGCCGTCCTTTCCGCTCTTTAAATTCCCTGCCTACCATCAGCAGGCAGCCGCCGAAGTTTCCGTAGACCTTCAGAAGTAGCCCAACCTGCGCGTCTCCTGAGTTAGCTTAAACTAATTTCCGTCCGTCTGTCTGTCTGTTTGACCAACCCATGTACCTCTGACTAAATGGCTCTGGATTTGGAAAAATTAGCAAGCAACTCTGCTTGGTTGGACTGAAGATAAGCACCAACAATCAAGGTTCTCAGTTTAATGGGTCATCGCACTCTACTTATTTATATTAATGGGTGGATCTTCCCAGGAGTTGATCAATAGGAACCATTGCTTCTGTCGACTGTGAATTTCATGTCGAAGCTTTAACAGCGTTAAATCCGCTTTCACTATTTATTTCCAAAACCAGGAAATACAACCATTTTAAAATCAAAAGTTGAGACTATTTCGCACCAATGTTCTCGCTGTGCTCTTCTATGGAAGGCGACCACCGTTGTTACTCCAAAGCTTCAAACTTTCATCAACTGATATCTGCGCCATGTCATCGGCGAATTTTGCCCTGAGACAATAACAATTGCAAAAGTTCATCTCCGTTTGCATCCAGGTATCCGTCAATTATTTGATGAAGAGGAGGTGGCAGTGGATAGGTCACATATTAAGGAAGGACGACAACTTCTACCTTATCCCAGGATGGACGGAAAGTCACTTTGCATACTTGGGTCTTTAGAATTACTAGTAATCCCGGGAAAATAAATTCAACGTATGAGGGTGGACAAAGAATTACTCGTTTTAGAATGAAGGTGCAACTTTTCTACCAATTGGTTTGTTTTCGGTCAGCAAAACCTTTTTGGCCGCCATATTTTTTCTTTCAGTTTTAAGCTCCCCAGAAAAGGCGATGACCTCCTTGTTCAAACCGAGTTTTTGACCCTGATATTCTGCGTGATTTGCATCTTCTTTCACTGGCGCCTGCACCCCCGATTCGTTGGTGGTCTGCGAAAGTAGATCTTGAGCAACCTTCCCGTAATTGATTTGAATCAACCTCGTTTTCCTACCGCTGTAAACGATTTTTTTGAAGTCGAGACATTTGCCGCTTCTAGCCTTCCTTTCTATCGGACAGTCTACACTGTTACATTCTCGGGCAATATCCTTGGACCACCCCGCCACCCATCTGCATAGATGATAACGATCAAAAACAGTTTTATCTGCCCTCACTTAATGTCTATAAAAGACAGACTTCAAGGATCTCTTCGAATAGCTCTGCTTTATGAGGCGAGTGACCACCTATCTAGTACGAACTACCCCAACGTCCAGCAGCTTATTCGCTGTCCTTCTTGGAAGCCGGATGATCGCCGTCTTGGGTCAGCCTGCACCTTTCTGGGGCTGACAATAGATGCTTCCTGTAAGTCTTGCGGCTTAAACTGTTCTACCTAGGCGGTGCAGATTTCTTCTTGTTTCCGTGACTGTCAACTCAATACTGATCAAAGCAAAGTTAAACCGCCGCATAGGTGTCCGAGTGCTAAGACTGGGGGCGCCCATGACCTTTGGAATTTGAACCTAGAGCGGCGAGATTGAGAGGCTGACACTCTACCTCATCGCGTCGTTGAAACAATTAGTTTGCCATCATTTTGCCATTCTAACTGACACCGAACTGATGATAAAAGGACCATGAAGGGTAGATTATACACGCGTCTGTCAGAGTCCTATCCGAGCAAGAGCGACATGTGCAGCAGTCACTCCTGGTGTGATGCTCTTACTGGTGAGTTTTGGGGAAGTGTGACCAGATGTTTCATCTGATAATTAATATCACACACATAGATTTGTGTATTACATTGTTAAACTTCTTCTTCTTTTTCTTCAGCCTTTGTCCCGCTCACAAGCGGGGTCGGCTCGTCGTGATCGGCTTCGCTATTTGGCTCTATCGAACGCCCGATCTGGGTGCAATCTCGAGGCTTTCAAATCCCCATCCAGCGTATCAAGCCACCGTTGTTAGGTCTGCCTTTTGGTCGTTTACCATCGACTTCGATGTTCAGACCAATCTTGGCAAGTGAATTCTCGTTTGCACGAATTGCGTGACCATACCATTGAAGATGCCTCTCTCGCAACTTTTCCACGATCGGTGCAACCCCATAACGATCGCGGATATCCTCATTTCGGATGTGATCTAAACGTGTGACGCCACTAGTCCAACGTAGCATCTTCGTCTCCATTACCGCAAGACGCCGTTCATTGTCTTTTAAGGTTGGCCAACACTCAGAACCATAGAGAGCGACTGGACGGACGACATTGCGATAAATTTTAGATTTGAGACGTTCGTTGATACGTCGATCACAAAGAACACCAGTTGTGGAACGCCACTTCATCCATTGTTTAACGGAGATTAGATATTAAGTTTAGCCTCTTGGATGGACCTAACTAATTGAAGCTAACTGAATCTCCCGGAAAACTGTATTTGAACCTGATATTGACATACCTCATACAAGCACCGTGGGTTGTTGGTGGGGTAGTCAGGGGCCTAAACTTCCAAAATGCTGACCTGTTGTATGCCAAAGGAAGTGATCAATCCCGCTCCTGCATGGTAGTCTCAAAAGACTTCCAGGTTAATTTGGTTACCGGCCTATGTGATGGCGACACCACATCGGCTAAACTAACCATAAAAAGTCAACAGGGAGATAAAGAGATACTATGATGTTCTGCATATTTCCCCTATGACACAGAAGAAGTTCCTAGTGGAACATTAATCGGAGCTATCCAATATGCCAAAAGTGAAGGCATGGGGGTAATAGCTGGTTGTGATGTCATCACTCACCACATATGCCGGGAAAGTTCCAACATCAACGCGAGAGCATCGAGACTACTGGAGTATCTAGTAGGAACCGATTGACAGATCCTTATTTTGGGTAATGAACTCACTTTCTTCAACGTGGTCAGTCGAGAGGTTATCGATATCATGGTGGTATCCCCTGACATCACGGCTCTGGTCGGAGAGTGGAGAGTGTGAAACGATATCACACTCTCGGCTCACATGCACATTGATTTCGTAATGGGCATGGATCCACTTCCACCCACTTCATTTCGGAATCTGTGGAAGACAGATTTTGCGACGTATAAAATAGAACTGAGCGCCCGAATCACGAACCCCGGGAAGCGCATCAAATCCATTGCTGGAATTAAGAAGATAATCCAGTTGATCACAACCAGCATGAGAGAAGGGTAGAAGGGTAAAACACCATTGTGGAGTTCGGATTTGGCAAAACAGAGGAGAACGACAAGGATGCTCCTCAATCGTGTTCTGAAGTGTAATGCAGCCGCTGGTTGGAATTGCTATAAAGAGGTACAGAAGAGTCTAAAGCAGAGAATAAGGCAACCTCAATGCTGAAGCGAATTCTTGTTAGAGAACGTTGCTAGGAGCTAGGTTATTTATTATTTTACAGAACGGGAGGTACACAGAAAGCGATAAATAAACGGCAAACCATCTGCTTGAAGTGCGCTTCCCAGGCAGCATCCAAAATCTTGTCTCGGGGCTGGCAGGTCCGTATAACCCTCAACCGAGAGACTGGAATCTGGCATGCAAAATAGTATTACTGAAGCGGGTAAAATGGGCATTTAACTCGTTCCATAGTTACAAGTCCGCTGGTCCGGATGGCATCATTCCTGCACTAGTAATAGAGGGAATGGATGCCCTGGGTCTACATATTCGGAATATATTTCGTGCATGCATAGTACGCGCTTATATTTCAATTAACTGTCGTGAGTAGTAAGTGGGATACTCTCCCAATAGGTTCTGTGTGTTAGAGGAAGATAGCATGATACAGCTTTTAAGCTTTCATGTGAAGGTGATATTTATTTCTAAACCAGGGAAGCCCAACTACACAGACGCAAAAAGCTTCCGACCGATCAGTCTAACGTTCTTTCTACTAAAAGGACTAGAAAGACTAGTAGATCGGTTCATAAGGGATACACACATTCCTAAGTGCCCTCTTCATCATAGGTAACACGCCTACCAGAAAGGAAAATCCACGGAGACAGTACTCCATGAACTCACGGCTAAAATTGAAAAGGCGATGTTCGGCTGTTAATCAGTTGGATCCTTTACATGCTAGAGTAGAGAAAAATCCACATATTGATCGACCAGAAGTCTATTGGGACAGGATGTTTTAGGTGCTGCTCACAGGGAAGAATTCTCTCTCCGCTGTTATAGCGCGTGGTAATGGATACCCTGCTGTGGCTCCTGGAGGAGAAAAAAGTCTGAGCTGGTGCCTCCGCAATGGACTCCCGCTAGGAAGACTGGACTAGTTATGTTCACTAGGAACGTCAGGTGGGGCAGCTATACGCTACCCACCTTGGCAGGGGCGGAAATCCAGCTGGTACAAACAGTCAAGTATTTAGGACTACATTTCGACTCCAAGTTAACGTAGAAGCACCAAATCCAGGAACAATATCAGAAGTCCTGCAGATTGCTCTGGTGCTGTAGGAATGCGATAGGTAAGACCTGGGGACTTTCACCAAAACGGATACGCTGGATGTCTACATCCACAATGAAACCCATTTTCATGTATGCATGCATCTTCTGGTGGCTGAGACTGAACTTTGCTAACAGCAGGAAGTTGCTAAACGTAGATTCAGAGACTTGGTTGCCTAAGAATTACTGGAGCAATGGGTACTACGCCGGCTGCCGCACTTGAAGCTAGCCTAAATTTACCGCCCATTCACTTGGAATTGAAACGGAAAGCAGCCAACGACACATATAGACTCGATACCATTGGAGCGGGGAAAGTGGCCAATCATACGGTCATGCGTCTATCTGGAAATTCTTTGACATACATCCGGTAGCTCTGATGTCGGCCGATCCAGATTCGTCTTTGAACAGACATACACTGTCATAATAACCGAAAGAGAGGAATGGTCGATAAATGGTGATGAGTCTTCTCAGATTACAGACTTCATAATCGGGCCAATCATGGAGGGCGAATCGGGCGCAGGGGTCTTCTTGGGAAATCCGATTATGGAACCCCTCGGAAAAATGACGACCATATTCCAGACGGAAATATATGCCATTTTATTGGCAGCAGAAGAATGTCTGCGACAAAAATGGAGGGGTCGCACCGTTCGAATCTGTTCCGACAGTCGGACGGCATTATCAGCACTAAACAGTAACGACATATCAAGCCAGTTGGTATGTGCGGAGAAAGAGGAGACGGCCCTGTACTTTATAGACAGCTGCCCAGCTTCCTCAGATCTCAGACGAACACATTTTGATAAGGTTTTCTTCCATGAAGAATCTGGACACTCTCTACCTCTGGAGAATGTTCTCAGATCCGCTAAAACCTTTAAACGCCGCAGGCGAGAAGCCATTGAATAGGCGATTTACGGGGGTAGTATAATGGGTCTAACAATGGCCTGAGTGCTCGGAGTTGCGGCCCCCTCCTACCCCCAGTAAACGTCAAACTTTCTATATGTGGCAGAATATTTGGCTTTCATTTCTTTCCAGTGATAACTAGTTTATTGAACTGTGGGGAGGGGGGAAGGTTCGCTTGGGTGAGAGTGTGTAGATTTTATGATGCTCAATTACTTGTGAAGCTAGACAGGACCTTATTTTCGCGATTAGGTATAGGGCCTACAAATAAGTTCTGTCGGCTTTTTCTTTAAATTTGAAGCTTTATTGTGAAAAATTGGTTATACATTCATTGTTCAAAGTATTGCCCATCGCTAGCCACAACTTTCTTCCACCTTTCAGACAATTCATAGATACCATCGCGCCAAAAATTGGCCTGCTTGGCCGGTATCCACTTATCCAGCCATTTTTTGAGTTCGTCGTAATTGGAGAAGTGCTGGTCAGCCAAGCCATGCTGCATCGACCGGAACAAATGGTAATCAGAAGGAGCAATGTCTGGAGAGTACAGCGGGTGGGGTAGGACTTCCCATTTCAACGTTTCTAGATATGTTTTAACGGGCTGTGCAACATGTGGACGAGCATTGTCATGTTGCAAAATAACTTTATCATGCCTTTGGTGGTATTGCGGCCGTTTTTTGTTGAGTTCGCGGCTCAAACGCATCATTTGACGTCGGTAGAGTTTGCCCGTGACCGTTTCGTTCGGTTTTAGCAGCTCATAGTATACCACACCCAGCTGGTCCCACCATATACACGGCATGATCTTCTCACCATGAATATTCGCTTTGGCCGTCGATGATGAGGCATGGCCGGGGTATCCACACGTTGCCCGACGCTTGGGATTATCGTAAAGGATCCACTTTTCATCGCCAGTAACTATTCGATGCAGAATACCCTTCCTTTCTTGTCGTTGGAGCAGATGTTTGCACGTGAAAAAACGGCGTTCGACGTCTCTTGGCTTCAGTTCATATGGAACCCAACTTCCGACCTTTCGGATCATTCCCGTTGCTTTTAAACGGTTGGAAATGGCTTGCTGAGTGACTCCAAGTGTTTTTCCAAGTTCTTCTTCCGTTTGCGATGAATCTTGGTCGAGCAATGTCTCTAATTCTTCATCTTCAAAAATTGTTGGCCGTCCGGCGCGCTCTTCGTCTTCCAAGTCAAAATTGCCACTTTTAAACCGTCCAAACCACCTCTGACACGTTCGTTCAGATAGAGCATGGTCACCATAAACTTCCACCAAAATGCGATGACTTTCGGTTGCTTTTTTCTTCATATTGAAATAATGAAGTAGAATTCCCCGCAAAAACACATTATTTGGTACAAAATTGGCCATTTTCGTTGATGAAAAAAGTATTGTTGTTCACTTCACGATTGTTGTACACTTCAATTAAATAATTTATACTGACGTTTGCGCCTATTGACAGTAGCTTTCCGATGAATGTTTGGAAATGTGGATCAATGGAATAGAAAACAAGCTACGCCGTTGTGAAAACCGACAGAACTTATTTGTAGGCCTAATATTTGGGCGAACAGGTCGTCATTTTAATGGAATTTACTGAAAGCTCGTACTTAAGGGACCTACTGTCAATCAAGTCCTGGGTGTATATTTCCAGGAAGCGTTTTGAGTTTTCGATTAGCAGTCAGCGCAACGAAGTCATCTGCATATTTTAGAATGTGTATTGGGCATTCTTGAAGATAACACAGTAAGGACACAGAAGTGTCCACTGCATATTTCCTTGGATACAGAATTTTGATGCTCCTGTGGTCAAATAACGATCCACATCTTTCTGTTATCATAGTATGGCAAGGATACCCTTAATTAACCTGCCAAATGAAGGTTTTATTTGACTTGTCAAACATTAGATTCGGTATCCCTTCGTTCCCTATCTTCAGTCAACTATGAGGATTCTTAGCTTTTTGTTCAGGCTCCTCCGCTTACCCAGTTTTTCACAAATGTAAAAAAGGACATTTGAGACATCCATCAATACCGGAACTATAGACTTTTCTGAAGGAGTTGGAAAATAGTTTGGGAAATGCCGTGGGCTGAAATCGATGACAATTACATTAATGGAATGGTTTGCCTGTCCTAGTCACAGTGTAGTCCAATGGTAGTTTACTGAAGGATTTTTCGGGAAATTAACAGTTTTTACCATTATCCTTGAAACTTCAAACTTCCAACTTGATCAAGGATACCGAAATCCTTTAGAATATGAATATTTCAATATATCTTCATACATACAGGACTTGTTGAAAAAGGAGTCCTTCCTAGTGAATCATCCTAAAACGGTAACAACGGTCGCACTGCACTATACTTCCCAACGCAACACCCGATGACATACGCATGCACATTTCTATATCAGGACGAAGCTTTTTCCAAGAGCTTTTTCCTCGAGTCCTTTTTTCGCTGTTTGTCAGGATACCAATGTATTCGTGTTGGAGTCATGACTTCGAGCTCCAAACAGTGACGTTTCGGTTCGTTCCGAGCTGGATAGATAGGTAGTGAAGTGTTAGGTTGGCTGGTTGTGTCGGTGGTATAAAGAGGGAAGAATAAGGAGTTGCACAATGTGTGTTGTGAGATGTCGGTTTTTTGAGTTGTAAGAGGATGTGTAGTTTATTTTTAGCTAGTTAGCTTTGATTTCATATCTTTCTTGTGAATCTTTTGTATTTTATCGTTGATTTAACTTTTTTCTTGTGTGTTCTTCTCTCGTTGCAGAACTTGTGATAGCCGGCGGGCGCCTAACAAAAATGGCGCCTCGGATATAGTCCTAACTATATAGTGTAGTGGGCGACATCCATGTGCCTCATGTAAGTACAATTCAAACCTTTATATACATTTACTTGAAAGCAATTATATTATGGAAGATAAATATGCAGAGCACCCGGGTTGCATGTCATCCTGGGACTCCCCAGAGCTGGGCCTCACACCGAACCAGCTGACGATGATTTGCTCCTTTGCGTCCATAAAAGGCATAAAGTTCAAAAGTGAAATTCCAATCTCAATAAAAGTGTCACAGAACCTAAACTTGAACCACATATGCAAAAGCCGAATCCTGTGTCCTGATATTGGGCCCAGGTTTAAAGGCGACTGCAGTAAAAATTCGATAGAAAGGGTCGGTTTACTGGAATTATGAGCGACATTGTAGTGCAGGCATGAATACCATTATGGTTGTCGTGCTATTACCATTTTATGGTATTTTCAAACGTAACGGATCGATACGGAGGGAAGGTAAAAAAAGTGTTAAGCCTAGACCACTTCTCCGTATTAACCGAAAAGGTGAAGTCCTTCCAATTCCTTTCGCTCGATGAATCATCGTGGTCTTTTCTTCTCATGAAACAAAAGCCAACGGAGAAGTTGTCGAGGGTAAAGTTTCTATTATTGGTATTATCATGCAGATGTTTGCTGGGGCCTATGCGATTCGATGGAACATAGGTCGTTGACAAAAGGCTGTTCTATATTCTTTCAGGCTTTTAGCGGATGGGATGTAGTTCAGTTATTATTTTGCTTGGTTGCGTTTTTCTGAGGCGCCAGTTTGGCTCCGTGATTGCGGAAAGGAAGTTGACGGATGGCATTGTGTAAATGAGTACCCGCAATCACACTCGATTGTCGTCATGTCCTTAAATATGACGAAGTGCATGAAGGATTAAATTTGTTGAAAACTTTACGAAATGGTTTTAGTGGAAATCGATGGAGAAATAAAGGGAGGGGGCACAGAAAATTATGAATGTGCTGGAGTCTGTTTATTGAAGGACATGTTGGTCTGCCAAAGGTGTAATGAACTTAAGGGATCATTCTAAGTGACCCAGAACGACCTAGAGGGAAGAGCTATCCCAGAAACCTAAATGGCTGGCAAAATTCACCGTGAAGGTCCGTCCACAAAGACTGAAGCAGGCTGAGCTTCTGTGCTAGCCAAGCTCGGGAATGTGGGGGGTCCTTTAAGCACTTTGATCACTCATGGTATCATTAGTACAAAATGAACGTGTCTATACCGATGCGTGGGTCCAGTGCCTGCAAAGAAATTTCGCGACGGCCTAACGATGAAAATCAGAACGCGAGCTAAAACTGGAAAATAAAAAAAAACGGGTCGACCGCGCGCGGGCATTTAGGAGGATTGTCTAATCCTCCCATTTCCCTTAAGTTCGTGCAAATGGCGCCCAATGTGGGGTCTAACATTTCCTGGATTCAGACCTTCTTTTCTTTCTTCAGCCTTTATTCCGTTCACAAGCGGGGTCGGCTCATCGTAGTGGGTTTCGCCATTTGACTCTATCGAATGCCTGATCTGAGTGCAATATTGATGCTTTTAAACCCCCTTCCAGCGGTCGTTTACCATCGACTTCGATGTTCAGACCAATCTTGCCAAGTGAATTCTTGTTAGCACGAATTGCGTGATCATATCATCGAAGACGCCTCTCTCTCAATTTTTTCACGATCGGTGCAACTCCATCACGATAATTTCGGATGTGATCAAAACAGGTCACGTCATTAGTCCAACGCAACTTCTTTGCCTCCATTACCGCAAGGCGCCGTTCATTGTCTTTTATAGTTGGCCAACACTCAGAACCATAAAGAGCGACAGGACGGACGACATTGCGGTAAATTTTAGATTTGAGACGTTCGTTGATACGTCGACCACAAAGAACACCAGTTGTGGAACGCCACTTCATCCAGGTTGCGTCAATGTGTTGGCTGATAGCGTTGACCCGAGGTATTTAAATCATTCAGTTCTTTTTTTCAGGAGGTGGAAATCTTCAAAAGACACTGGTCTGGACAGCACAACGTGTGGGATTTTTACCCACTAAAACCATCCCGACTCCCTCCCTGCCCCGCGCAACCGCCATAAGGTATTACATCACGGGGCGGAGTCGGCTCATTTTAGCTTAGTCACCTTTCTTCTATACGCGGTGCACGTGACCGCGCTTTTCTCCTCTCCTCCGACTTTCGCAGTTTGGTTTGGATAGATGCGATCGTGGAGTTGGACCTGGGACTCCATCACAATTTGGACAGTCGGGTGAGGTCTCCAATTTAAACCTGTGCAGGTATTGGCGACATCCTCCATGTCCCGTGAGAAACTGGGTGAAATTATAAATAATCTCACCGTGTCGCCTCTCTAACCACTCCTTCATGGCAGGAATGAGCCTGTGAGTGCATGGACCCTTGCCCGCCGCATCGATTTTCAGTAAGAGGGTGGGACACGTGATCTGCCTCTTGCTTCGCTGGATGGCGAGCTTGAGGGTTTTGGGGGCTGCCTTATAGGCGCACCTTTTCTGCCCCCTTGCCAAAGCGTTCCCACTGCTCTTGCCATCTATTTATGGATCTTTCCCTCTCAGCGTTCGTCGTCTGCAATGAGGGGGGTTCGCCATCTCATCTGCCAATGTGTCAATCGGCATCATTCGAGAGATGACGAATGCTGCATCATCTGAGATAGTCCTGAATGTAGAGCATACCCTCAGGGGTGTCCTCCGGTAGACGGCACTCAGTTTGTTAGTATTAATTGATATCTGTAACGCCTCTCCCTAAACTGGGGTCGCATAGCGCATGATTGACGTCACGACACTCACCTTTCTTCTATACGCGGCGCACGCGACCGCGCTTTTCTCCTCTCCTCTGCCCTTTGAAGTTTGGTTTGGATAGATGTGATCATGAAGTTGACCGCTTCCTAATTTTCTTCATATGCTTCCATTTTCGGGACCAGATTTTCTAGTGCACCTCTCCTAGAGTGTCCTCTAGATTTCTCCTTTCTTCCACAAATCTCGGACAGTGGAAGAATACATGCTTTGGGTCCTCTGGGACTCCATCGCAGGTATTAACCTCCATGCCCCGTGAGAAACTGGGTGAAATTATAATTAATCTCACCGTGTCGTCTCTCCAACCACTGTGAGTCTACCGACCCTTTCCCCAGTGTTCCCACCGCATCTGCCATCTATTTATGAATCTGTCCCTCTCAGCGTTCTTCGCCTGAGATGACGAATGTTGCATCATCTGAGACAGTCCTGAAGGCAGAGCATATCCTCCAAACTGAGGTCGCAAAGAACATAATTGAGGCCACCACCCTGGCTATAAGCAACCTAGAGATATGCCGTGGCCCTCTCACATTCGGCATCATCCTCGCCAAGGCTGAGCTTCCTATCTATCATAACCCCGAAATATTTGATGGTCGGCTTGGAAGGGATGATATGATTTCCAATTCTAATACAGGCGTAATTTCTCTTCCGGCGGTTAGTAATGAGGAACGCTTCTGTTTTTTTCCTCCACCAGTGCCAGACCAGAGCTCCCTAGCCAACTTTTGACAACACTGATTACCTCGCTTGAGTATAACTCAGCATCTTCGAGATGCTTTACGACAACAATCAGCGCTATGTCGTCAGCGTAATCCACCTCTGTGGCTTTCTCTGGAAGGGGAAGATTAAGTACATCGTTGTACATTATGTTTCACAGTAGTGGGCCCAATATGGAGCCCTGCGGAATACTCGTGGAAACAACGTACTGCTGGGGTCTGTCATCGGTGTCATACTAGAGCCTCCTTTTAGTTAAATAACTATCGACAATTGCAGCGAGATAGGCAACCTTTGCTGGAATTTGCGTATTAGATTCCAATTGGCCGAATTGAATGCATTTTTCACGTCCAGGGTTACTACCACGCAATATTTGCTGGTACTACCCTTTCCGTGGATTGCATCTTCGGCCAAGCCAGTAACCAATTTGATGGCATCAATGGTTTATCTGGCTTTGCGGAACCCATACTGCCGATCTGAAAGGCCGCCTTGGCTCTCAACAACCGGGAGTAATCTATTATAGATTACCCGCTCTAACATTTTCCCCACCATGTCCAAAAGACATATGGGTCGGAATGAGGATGGTTCACCTGGAAGTCTACCAGGCTTAGGCAGAAGTACCAACTTCACCAATTTCACGGCAAGCTTAAGGGCCTTATTTAGTACTCCGTCCAGGCCCGGCGCTTAATTCTCTCCTATTTTACCACAGATCTCCAGCAGCTCGTCTCTGGTGACTGGCGGAATTGCCGTCACATTCAGCGGTGCTTGGAATGTGTTAGTGCCCTCCTCTTGCTGGGGGAATAACCCCTGAATTATTTTCAGTAAGAGGGTGGGACACGTGATCTGCGGAGATGAACGGCCTCTGAATCGTCCCATTAGGATTTTATAAGCACTCCCCCGTTCGCTTCTGAACAGAGCTCCTTAAAACATTTCCTCTTGCTTCGCTGGATGGCGAGCTTGAAGGTTTTGCGGGTTGCCTTATAGGCGCACTCTTTCTGCCTCTGATTGACTCTAGCTACCGCCCTCTAAGCCGCTCTTCTGCCTCGGTGGCAGGTTGGTCAAAGGCTGGCTAGTTCAGTATTCCACCAGTAGTTTGGTCTTCTACTGGGGAATGAGCACCTCCTAGGCATGGACGCGTCACACGCTTTGGCGATGCATTGGGCCACATGGATAGCTCTTTCCGTAGAGGCGTCTGCTTTATTAGGTTGGTCTAACCACACCTCTATGAAGGTCTGCTCATCCAGAGCTTTAGCAGATCAGTCTGACATCTTTCTCGGTTTTACGCATGATGGTCTTCTGCCCGGTGACTTCATCCATAGCTTAAAGAAGATTGCCTGGTGATCGCTGTGGGTGTAGTCCTTGCTGACACTCCAAGCCATACCACGTGCCAGGGCAGGACTGACAAAAGTTAGGTCTACGATTGAGCCAGACGCCCCTTCCTGAAAGGTGTTTACACATCCTTTGTAGGCTAGAATGATATTCAACTGTGCGAAAGCGTCTGATAGACTGCGGCCCCTTGCATTTGTCTTTCTGCTACCCCACTCACGGGCTCAAGCATTGAAGTCGCCAGCACCAGAATAAATCTCATTTTTTCCTTGAAGTCAGCGCCTTCCTAAATTCCGGGAATTTAGCACTTCCGACAATATGCCAGCAATCCCGTCCCTTACTTCCTTCACACAATAAGCATTTGGGGTCCCTATTGCACGCTTTGGCAATATGGCCTTTCTCCCCATACCTTTTGCATCGATTGGATCGATCAATGCTGCTTGTGCATGCCTTCGCGAAATGACCAAACGAGAGGCAATTGAGGCACCTCTTTAGAGAAATCTGCTCTCTCAGACGGCAAACAACGCATCCGATTCGAACTTTCCCGGCCGCCAATAACTTCTGCGATGCGTCCACTGGCAATCGCAATGTCGCAAAGTCACAATGAACTCTTCGGCAAGTTCCTCCAATTTGAACTGTTCCATGAAAGCAGTGTAAATTTCTCTTTAGGATGTCACTTCATCGAGATTCTTGCACTGTATATAGACCTCGTGTTTTTGGGTCCGTACTGTGACATCCTCCCCAAGTGAGTTCTTAACCTGATTTCGGAAGCCATCAGTTTTCTCCAAGCTGTTTTTCTTCAGCTCAAACATGAGGTCACTCTTTTGGGTCCTTCGAATCTTGCTGACATTTCCACCTAGATCTTTAAGGTCGGGGTCAGCTTTGACCTTTTTCAGTATCTCCGTGTACGACAAACTTCCACTGCTGGAGATAACAATCGCTTCTGGGCGAATTCGCACTTTTGCCTTTTTCTTAACTACCTTGATCCACCCACCATTTTCATTCTCCTTGGATTTCGTCGAGTCGATTGCCGGAGCTGGCACTTGGGGGACCGGCTTTCTCTCTTCGGTGCTTTTAGTTCTGTTTTTCGGAATTATTTGTATGGCTTTATTCCTCTTAGGCGCCTGATGATTTCCCAGAGGATCCATATCTCTTTGCTGCATTCTCTTGTTTGGTGGTTGGTTGATTGCAATACGATTAGGTGTCAGTTGGGTCGCAATACGATTAGGTGTCAGTTGGGTGAAACCGTTGGGGCAACAGATTTCGACTTGCCCTTGAAATTTCATTCTTCCTGCTGCTATTTGTTGTAGAGCACACTAATAGCTCTCACCATATTTTTCATGGCTTGGTGTACGTTCTGCTTGTCCTTGATGAGCTCAGACAGCTCCACTATTTTTGCACCAAGCTGTGTGAAGGGCAATTCCTCTGCTTCAGGGCTCTGCTCTCCATGATTCCTAACCAAATTACTACTTTACAGTTGGCATTCATTGATCTTCCTTCCGTTTTATGTTTGTTGATGTTTGGCATTGGCGGAAATTTCAAAGTTGACGAGCTTCTTCTGAATGGGTCCTTTTCCTGGTCCTGCAGTACCTCCTGCTGCTGCTCCTCTTGAATATGTGCGGTCGGTGTTGTTGTTGTTTTTGCGGTCCAGCGATCTGCTTTCAATTCATCCTTCCTCGATTTTGTTACTGGTGTTTTTGATAGGGTGGTACTTCGCTTGAACACTTCCTTTTCCAAATCTAAAACGCTTGTAGCATTAAATGCCACGGTGGCTAAGGTGTCCACCACCCAGGCACTGCTGTCGAGGGATATCGACGACCGCGAGCCCGCTTGCTCACTCCCGAAAGCCACCGGTACTGGGGTTCCGAGCCCTTGCATCGTAAGTTTTCTCCTTCTAACGTCTTCCATAGTGGTTTTATGTTCTGGGTATCCTTCCCATAGCCATTTTGGTCCGCGCACCAGAGATGAGCAAACACTAGCCCATGCAGTCAGAAAATCCGCCACCTGGGGTCGCGGCTGACAGATCTGTCTGTCTGTCCGTCTGTCTGTCTGTCTGCATATTACGTGTTACGCACTAGTGGGACAAATTCACAGTCCAATGCCTTTATAAAAGAAATACACAAAACTTTCATACCTGGAGCGTCCAGCTTCCGGTTTCTCGGCTTGTTTTTTAATTCCCTGAGGCCTGAGGATGTCAAGGATGGGAGGGAACCTCAGGGGCCGCGCCTCAATAAATATCTATATCTATTTTTAAATCCGGTGCGGACCAACGCATCGGTATAGACACGTTAATTTTGTACTAATGACACGTGAGGGATCAAAGCGCTCAAAGGACTCCCCCAAATTTCCGAGCCTGGCTAGCACAGAGGCGTGAAAGAACGTGTCAACCGAGCACTTTGATGGAGCTTCAATCTTTGAGGGCGGACCTTCACAGTCAATTTCGCCAACTATTTAGGTTTCTGGGATAGCTCTTCCCTCTAGGTCGTCCTCGGCCGCTTAGGATGATAGCCTGATTCTCCTATTTCTCTTAAGTTCATTACAAAGGTTTTACCCCTTTGATTTGGGGTATGCCGAACCTCAGTTCACTTTAAAACGTCAGGAATTTAGCATTAAGAATTACATGAAAGTGTATCTATTTATTTCAGATACAAGGATACACACATGTTTTCCAATTCTGAAATTAATGCCAGGTTTTCTTGATTTACCAGTTAACTACTTCGAGCGTTAATAATAATTGTGATCCCATACTCAAATGCATCCCCAATACTATCCAGTCTGACAATACCAACCCTCTAGTTTCCCACATTCAAGTATTCCGAATGCCACTTTTCATACTTCCATTAGATATTCAACATTCACATCGCACAAGGAAAAAAAATGGGAATTACTATTACCACATCCTCCCACTTGTATCAAACATGACATGGATACATTGACAAGCCGTCTGTTCATAATTTATGTCCCTGGATTATCACTACGATGCACTCACTTTAATTAAGTAGCACAATGCCACCCTTTCCCGCCCTCCTCCCTCCATCCAACCACTGCCTTTGAGTAGACTAGTTATCCTTTTTCTAGCTGACGCGCGAATATAAAACGCTTCAAATACCACCCACGTGAGCAACTTTATGCATGCATAGGATGCATGCCTGCAATTATAATCGCCACCTCTGCTGGGTTGGGTATCGATAAATTCCTTTAACACAGTTAAAATATCATATTACCTGGCTATGAGTATCCTGGTTGACCTAGTGTAGATGGCATATATTAAAATGTGCAGCGCATTAGAATGAAAATATGAAGAGAGTGAATGGAAAGAAAATTAGCTAACACACTTCCATGCAGCTGAGCAAGAATGATGATGAACCAATTATGTCATGGTTTACAGAATTGTCCTTCAGTCATGTCTCGGTATTTTTAACAGGGAGTGACAGAATATCTACTTAATTTTTTGAAAGTGATAATGACAATGAGTTGGCCATTAAAAAGCATTTTTTTTGGAGGTACAGTTCATTCCACTGAAAATCTTATGGAATATTTTTCAGCCCTTTATGACCCTTTATGACCTACATCTCAGCTACGCCTCATCTTCAGCATTAGACTTTTCAACTATATAGCGCCTACTGCACTTACGGGACATCGCTCATGGTTCGGTGAGATATGTTCCTCTCCCTCTAGGTATTGCCAAGAAGCTTACAGACCTCCTCAGCTGTTCTGCCCCAAGTGTTCCTATGGTAACTCTTCGTCCAAGCTTGGGGTAACGAATTCCGCACCAGTGCACTGTCAGACTAACAAATAAACACCTCCCTGTCATCAGAGAACTAGCCTGGAACCGTTTGACACATTACTTCGGGCTAGCTCTCCCGCTCTCCCGGCTTTGGGAGCCTTCAAGTCAGGGAATTCCTTTCACCAACGGAAGGGGAGCGGAGGAAGGGAGTTGTTAGTTCAGGGCTTGCTATCTGATCCCTCCGTCAGTCGCGCTCAATTTTCTTCGCAATAAGAAGAGTCTGAACATAATGCGCACCACGACTACGTCTGGCAGCGCAACTCAGCATCTCTCTAACAATGTTGTCTGAAGAGAGCTCCCCTCTATCTGAGTAAAACTCCCGATGAAAGCCGCCCCACCTTTCACTAGAGAAAAAGGCGTGGTCGTCGTCGCTCGCGGTTCCATTGCATTTTAATGCAGGTAAGACTAAAAACCTCTATGTCCACTTAGAAGTTGGGTAAGGAAGCAATCAATCTCATCATGCGTTCGGTTCAGCCACGGATCTAAATTGCAGACGAGCCGCGTAGTCCTTCTGCCTCTTCGGTCATTTTGTTAACAGAGTTGTCACTCAGTCAGGGTGCGTTTACGTTCTTCACGGACAACCACCTCTCTTAAATTTCCTCCCTTGCAGTTGTAGATAGGAGGGAAGCAGGGATTAGCCTTTCGCAAAGTTTCCCGTCTTTGCACTTGAGCAAGGCGCTTGCGATGCATTTCTTTGTCAAGACATCAGCCCATACCTCCACGCCATAGAGCAGAAAAGACTGCGTTGCTTCCATAAGAAGATGTTTCCTAGTAGATGTAGGTCCTCAACCTTCGCCATTAGCCGACTCAAGACCGAGACTCCAGCTGTTTTGGTTTGCTCGAAGCAGCTCATCTGCAACTCGAGCTTTAAACCAAGGTATTTTACCACTCGTTTTTACTCTATAGTCAACTCGCCAGTCGAAAGAGTCGAAATTTTCTTTCTGGTCAAGATGACTACTTTGGTGTTTTCCAGCCCAAGACTGAAATCATGAACAGTCATCCATCCGCTTACCCATTGCACCAATATGCCAAGTCTGCTTTGCGCCTGTTCCACATAACCGACCAGGCAAGACTCTTCTGGCGTGCCGAGTCTTAGGAAACTATCGTTGGAAGTGTTCCAGAAGTCCGGCCCTAGGATAGGTCCCTGTATTACTCCTGACCTGATCTCCATTCTCCTCTGGCCCTCTAGCGTCTCATAGAGCAGGGAGCGGTCTTTCAGATAATCGGTCAATATCCGCAAGAGATAGGTTGACACGAGAAATGAATTTTCTAATATGCCTAGCATATCTGTCCATCTTACGGAAGCGAAGGCATTTCTGACATCCAATGTTATGAGGAGCACTATCCGTCGAGATCGGCGGTTGCGTGCCTCGGCTCGATGAACCGCATCCACAACCTCCATGACAGCATCCAATGTGGATCTCCCTGTTCTGAACCAGAACTGTATTGGGGATAAGTCCCCAGCAGCGCGGATCACTTCAGCGAATCTACTGACGAGTTTCTCGGACACTTTCCAGACCGAGTGAAGCATACACAGCGATTGGTATGCAGACGGGAGCTCCGGGGCTCCTTTACCCTTACTGATCAGCGCGAGTCTATCCACTTTTCAGCGACAAAGAAAAATGCCCTCCTTAAAGCAAGCGTTGAACGCCTCAAGAAACAAGTCTGGCCGTTGGCGAAACAACAGTTTGTGAACTTCCCCTGGGATGCCATCAGGGCCTGGCATTCTTTTGTTCTTCATAGTGAGAACCGCCTCTTCCAGCTCTCTCATTGTGAAAAGGGGGCAATTCTCGACGCTTCCTGCGCTATTGACATCTCCAGCGATCCCGAGTCCGCGCAGATTAAGATGGGTCGAGTGCTCTCCGGGAGTCGTTGCAACCAGGCTCTATCACGCTCTCATTGGTCTCGACGAGGAGACCATCGAGCTTGTTACGGACGTACTTGAGTAGCACTTGTACGTCCGCCTGAAGGAGCAGCTAATTCGGTGCGTTTCAGTAAGTGAGGAAGCAAAGCTGAATGAGCTGGCGCTGGGCGACCGTACTCCCAGCCAGTTGCTCAGAGAAATAAAGCAGCTGGGTGGTAATATGGTCGACTCTGAGCTGCCAAAGTCTCTCTGGCTGCAACGACTCCCGGAGAGCACCCGCGCCATCTAGGCGCGACAAGAAGATAGTAGGCTCTAATGCTTTCATAGCTGGTTGGTTGTCGTCTCTACGAATTGCTATTTTCGATGTTGCTTCCCATATTACCAAAAGTTATGTTTGAGAAACACGAAACTCAGTCGACAGGCGTGCTATTCCGAGTAAAACTCCGTTCCGAATTCATTATCCATTTAGGAACCACCGGTGTAGACCACAGCGTCAAAACCCACTGTGAGTTCACCATTATTCTGGTAAGTTAAATTCTTCTTGAAGTTAGCTCGAGTGGCCCTCAGTTCTCTGGGCAGTACCTCCAAGCTAATGCCGAGTTCATATGGCTAGGCTTTCCAGGGAGAAGAGTTGTAATGAAACATATGCGACTTCGAAGACGAATGGTGTTGTAATAAAAATTTTATTGTTTGAGTCCTCTTTGTGTGAAGGCTAAGAATTCGTTCAAAGCTCTTTCTCTTTATCGCAGAAGGCTTTTCGGGAAATTTCGCTGGAAACCTAAATCGCGTGTAAACTTGGTTGACACGTTATGCTCTATTCAGAAGTAACCGGCAACTATATATATGGAAATGTCATCCGCCCCCCAAATATGGACAGACCTTTCGAGAAGGACCTTTGTTGTTGGAATCGAAGGCCCTTTTGGACTTAAGAATATACTTACAGTCTTCCTTGTTTATGGTGAGCATGGTTAGGCGACTAAAAGGGATAGAAATTCGTAGGCTAGCAACCTACAAATTTTCAGACTTTATTGCTATCGAATCTTGAACAACGCCTCGGGTAGAGGCTGACCTCACGGCTACGACCTTTGGCTATCGAAAACGGACTGTGACTCATCGACAACGAATGCTCGCTTTCTCTAATTCGAGTCCGTTCCGACGATATACACTGGACATTCTGAGCCTAAGTGAACGAAGATGGTGGAACCTCGGAGAG
This sequence comes from Hermetia illucens, assembly GCF_905115235.1. Classification (NCBI taxonomy): domain Eukaryota; kingdom Metazoa; phylum Arthropoda; class Insecta; order Diptera; family Stratiomyidae; genus Hermetia; species Hermetia illucens. The sequence goes on from NC_051852.1 coordinate 12,794,036, forward strand.
TACTTCTCTCTCTCTCTTGTGGTACAATGTGCCTTTGTACCTTGGGAAACTAAATGGTAGCATATTCGCAACCTGTGTCGGGATATTTCTGACGGTAAGGTCGGCTCGTAACATAGGAGGAGGTTTCTATAAGGATTCTGAGTGCAAGATTCTGATCTAGTTTAAGGGGCATCGCATGCACCAACGGAGACTTTTGACATAGTGAGATGGATGCTTTCTACGAGTAATTACTTGCAGTTCAAGAGATGCTGATGGGTGATGTGAATGCCTGTCAAGATGGGCTCTTACAATACCCTACTTGAACATGTGATGGGAAAATCTGGTCTTGGAGACCGTAACGATAATGGTAGAAGGTTCGTGGATTTCTGCAACTTCCACCATCTCATGACTTTATGGGAAGCTCGGTGCATTGGGAGCACCGTCCGAGTCAGTTGAGTTTCAACTGACTGCCTCCATAGGAGCAATCAGATCGATCACTTCGCGATCACGAGTAGAGTTAGGAGTTGCCTCCTGGATGTGCGTAGCACAAGACACGGTGACATCGGCCTTGAAATCCCTCGGAATCCCCCACCATCTTATAATTGCTAACATTCGCTTGCTTCTGCCACTTCTCGCAGGGTTGGAGAGCTGCGACCCTTCCAAGATCAACATCGACTACCTGTATGATCCGCTCAACAGTGGCAAAGAAGTCATCTTGCTGACCGGACGGTACATGCACTGAGAAATCCACCACATCCAAAATGGCGTCATATCATAAGAGGTTGTAGTCACTGTTGATCCCTGCGACCGAAAGTTGGTGTGACGTACTCAAATCCCGATATTGAACGCACTCTCGGGAAGTTCAACGTAGTGTGTGCCTTGACAAAACGGAATTTATTATTGCGCTAGTCAGGGCACCGGAAGATGCCGCAAAACATAATGGTTTCAGAAGTGTATACCGCATCACGAAAGAACTTGCATGTGGTCGCATATCTTTCGATGGTGTTAGGAAGGATGTTAACAATGGATTTCTCATCCATTATAATGAGCAACTGAAGGGGTGGGAAGAACACTTCGTATCATCTTGTGAATTAACTGGCTAGTCACCCTAACATGCGGATACAGACTGTTCTTCCAAGCAGAAGAGAAACCATGTCAGCCATCAATGCACTCAGACGAGGTAAAGTGGCTGAGCTTGACGGTCTCCCCACAAAATTATTTGTCGCTGAATTTACAGCTACTGTAGACCTGCTACTTCCACTCATGCGAAAATCTTGGGAATCCGAGATCTTTTCCAGAGAGTGGAAGAAGGGGATGATCGCTAAGATTCCAAAAAAGAGCAACCATTCTGACTTCTGGAACAATCAAGAACATTTTGAAAACTTGGTCGACAAAGAGCAGGTTGGTTTTCAGTCCGGATTCTTCTGCGTTGACCACATTTATACCCTACGGATCATTTTAGAGCAACGCGCGGAGTTAAAGTCTTCGTTTCACCTGCTCTTCATTGATTTCGAAAAAGCTTTCAATAGCAGGGAGTGTCTACGCAGGGGATGTGGCATTCCGAAGAAATTAATAGCTATTATCAGAGCGACATATCTTGGTAAAATCTCAAAGGAGTTCGGGGTACAATGCCGAATTCGCTAGGGTTACATCTTCTCATCGATGTTATTTCTTCTTGTTATCGGCGAAGTTTTTCATGATGCCTTGTCCGGAGGACCTGGGTAAGTTCAGTGAACCAAGGCATCTTCCCTCAACACCTCGACTACGCTGATGACATCTGTTTGCTATATGACCGGGCCATGGACCTTGGCCAAATGACTCTGGATTTCGAAAGAGAGGCAGGTAGAGTTGGGCCAAAAAATAACACAAACAAAACTCAGTCTGGCCGATCTGCATTAATGGACAGAGCGTCGAAAGCGTCGATCAATTTGTATATCTGGGAATCATTGTTTCTGCAGACGGCGGCACCGAACTGAATGCCCGTCTTGAGGGAGAGTTGAAGCGCATTTTAGTAGATCCTGGGCGATGATGCGTAGGTATGTTTGGCGGGCTATGTCCCAATAAGGGGTGAATGGTGAAACTTCCTTGCTTGCGGCTTATTGGTATGATATCCTTGGGCGGACCACTTGACTGAAGATTTCTCAGTTGCATTCCGGATTTTGGCAGTTTTCCATCTGACTATCATTGTTTTATAGGCTGAATACCCGTTTGGCTGCAGTTTCAGCAACATGAATCTTCAATCGTGGGTTTTTGGGGATTTTTCACGCGAAAGGCTTTTTATTTAGTTAACACATCTGTGTTCTTTCGACCAATTTCGGCCTATATGCTCGAAATTTTGGCAGTTGGAACATTGGGAGAGGATTACTTCAGCTTAAAAACTTCAGTGAGCTCTTGGGAGGGTTCATAAAAGCTATGAGAAGCCCAAGTTAATACTTGATGGGAGCGACGGATTCCCCCTATGAAGAACGCTACCTTTCCTAGTCGCAAAATTTACACCGGAGCGAAATTTCAGAAGTAGGTGCTCTGAGGGGAGTTCCACAATAATTTCTACAGGATCAGTTGTGTATCCACGGATAATTATGCGTTGAATCCTCAGTGATAGAGGAGTTCTTGTATTAGCTAAATCCTTGCTCTTTGATGAAGGAAAAAATTTTGAGGTGGTCCTTATTGGAATCCGCAAAAATGAGGGTTCTATCACGCTTTGTACTTTTTAGAGTCACCTTCAAGTCCGTGTCGTTCATAGATGTCCTAATCGTAGGAATATTATCCTTTTTAAGTTTTGAGGCAGTGGGATCCGGGAAGAAACTGACACTTAGCGCTTGGGGAGCACTTACACACTTAGCTCTCACCAGTTGCTTTTGATTTTTTTTTTTCTGTTGACAGTCTTAGTGAAACGAATCTTTTTGTTGTTGTTTGACCTTGACGACCTCAAGGCACAACGTTTCCCGCCGCTATGGGTGCCCTCTTTAGTTTACTTACCGGCTCCTCCTGCCATAGACGAGATGATGAAGTCGCTCTTTGATGCGGCTCGCGCAGTGATCGGAAATAAGTTGCTATTTCTATTGTCTTCATTAGCGTTGTAGTGTGCTGATCCCCTTTTCATAGTGGGGAATACTGCTCTCAGCATAAATTTTAGAGACTGGAAGGAGTCCTTAAGTTCTCCTATTGCTTTTGTCAGCAACTCTATTGGGGTGTGTTGATCCTCATTTTGCCGCAGCATAGCGCAATACTTGGTTCGCATTTGGGTGAGCTCACTGGACCCCGCAAGTATCTGCCGCGGCGAATGGAAATCATTGTTGGCATGAGTAACTTTGATCCTACGTAATCCTTGAAAACTCGGAAAATCAATATTACTTAGAATTGTTAATGTTTACTTAAAAAAAACATTTGATAGCTCCTAAAGGAAGAGTTCGGTCGATGGTGGCAATAATCCCTCTGCTCCTAAAAACTGTGGGTTGATAGAAGGATTGAGAACTTTCCCTGGATAGACATAGCCATAGATCGGTGGCGTTCCATTTCTTTCTAGGGAATCTGAAAATAAGGATCTGCTATTGACAGCAGCTTGTAAGGGCCGACTTTGGGACCTTTTAGCCTTTCAATATAATGAACAACAATGAAATTGTATATAATATTTCTTAGAGAATTTTTGAGCTTATAACTATCTGTAAAATTAATAAATTTATTTATTTTTTTTTTATTTTACAGGCCTTGGAATACTAAGGCGCTCATCGTTGGCCGTATAGACAATGACAGAAGACTCCGACTCGATATCTGAGGAAGAACGCAGCTTGTTCCGTCCCTTTACCCGCGAATCATTGCAAGCTATTGAAGCACGTATTGCCATAGAGCGTGCTAAACAAAAAGAACTGGAAAGAAAGAGAGCTGAGGGAGAGGTGGTAGTATTATATACATTAACACTTTTTTTACAGTTCAATAAGGAGTTATGCTTCCTTCTAAATTTTCCAAAAAATAGATAGGATTTATTTGGAAATGTATAGTTATACATTTCAGATAATTGTTTTTTTTTATGTCACCAAAATAATACTCTAAGCACCCGAGTTATGGTTACTTTTTGTGTTTTTGTTTTAATAATTTTAAGTATGTTTTCATTTTGAGGCAGAAAATATTAGTTTCTGCACTAAAAGATACAAAATTGATATAAATTGATAAAATGAAAGCAGATAGTAATTGCCCAAAAGTTTAATCGGAACGAAATGAATTTTATTGAGCATTATATTAATGCACACATATGTAAGAAAGATCTTAAAGCATAATCAGGACTCTAGGATAGGGAAGGCATTGAAAAATGAATCTATAGAAATGCAAGAATATCTTGATAAGTTTTAAGTCATCATATTGAGAGTGCAGTGTTTTCTAGTTTTTATAATTTTGCTTTGTTATTGCGCTGTATTTGTTGCTGTGCGTTCAGATATAAATTTCAAGGGGTTTTATGAGAAAATCATATTTCTGCAGGCCTACAACCGCCAGGAACTTTAGTATGTTCCCTACTTCCAGATATTTCAGCTTTGCATCTGGTATTAAGTATTCTCCCAGATGCCTCAACCTACTTTGTACAAGTGCCAGACACTGTCCCAGGACGTTTCATCCTCCTCTTCACAAAACCTGCAGCCAGTGTCCGTAGATATCCCTAGCTTCCCTAGGTGATAGTTCAGCCGACAATGACCAGTGACAATTCCCACTTTGATTCGGAGGTTCTTTTTGGTGAGGTTTAAGCAATCCTTTGTGCGCATGAGTTCGTATCCCACAATAAGCACCCTGGACTTCTCCATCCCTGGTAGGCCCGCCCAGTATAGTTCCCTCAACCGTTCCTCTTCATTTCGTAGAGTCATAGCCATGAAACCGTTTCCGATTCAACAGAAGGGTTCTGGCCCGTGTAAAGGCGTCCCTGCTCCCTTCCTGGCTAGTTCGTCCACTGCCTCGTTGCCTTCGAACCCAGCATGGCCTGGAACCCAAAGTATCCAGACCTTGTTGGACCAGCCGAGTGTATTCAGTCTCTCAACCTCCCACACCAGTTTAGAGTTCGCCTGGTTGGACCTAAGTGCCTTGATCGCTACTTGGCTATCGGTGAGAATAGCTATGGTCTGCCCCCTGTAGTTCCTTTGCAGATTAAAGGAGGCACATTTGTCTATGGCGTAAATTTCCGCCTGGAATATGCTAGTGTACTTGCTCATTGGCTCAAAGTACATTTTCCTTGGACCAATGACACCGGCGCCCGCTCCCTCTGCTGTGAGGGATACGTCAATGTACCAAGTAATCAGTTGCTGGTTTAAACTGTATGTCGCCGCCACGCTCTCCCAGTTTGCCTTGTTACTCCAACGTGTTTCAAACTTCTTATCGAAGTGAAACCTCGTTGTCATGTTATCCTTTGGTATCGGTAGTTTGGGATACCGCCTAGAAAGAATATTAATCTTCCTTCGGTTTAGGCAGCTCCCCGCCTCACTAATACTCCCGACCATCCTGAATATTGCCCGCCTTGCCTGCATCTGTATGTGCAGATGGAGAGGGGTTAATCCCAGAAGGACCTTCAGGGATGCCGTTGGGCATGTCCTCATTGCCCCACTGATACGCACGAAAGCCAGCATTTGGGGCTTATGTGATTTCCTGGCTTGTGTGCTGAGTTCGGTTCTTTCGGCCCAGATTACCGTTCCATTGGTAATCACTGGCCTTACTATTGCAGTATATATCCAAAGTAGTATCTTCGGGGTGCAACCCCATTTTTTGCCTGCTATGGATCTACAAGCCATAAGAGCCCTCGTCGCTTTCCGACATGTGTCTTCCAGAGTAATTTTTGGTCTCGCGTAATTCCCAAATATTTAACCTTTGCTTCTTGTTTCACCTCCATAACATGCAATCTTATGGCTCTCAGGTGATCAAGCTTACGCCTCAAGGTATCTTGTATCTCAGTGTGCGATGTGTTGTCGAATGCTCCTTCGATATCCACAAACGGGCACAGTGCAATTTCTTTTGATTCTATGGCATCCCGTAGTACCTCTGTCAGCTGATACAGAGCAGTTTCATTTGACCTTTCTGCTCAGTAAGCGTGTTGACAGTGATGTGAAAGATTTTGGGTGAAAAGGATCCTTTTTACCCGCTTTCGGAATAAAGACTACTTTTGCCCCTCCCCATGCCTTTGGTATGTATCCCAGTGTTATGCTCCTCCTTACCACCCTCAGAAGAGACTCTAAGATAATTCCTAGGCCTCTCTGGATTACTGCTGGGAAAATGCCATCACTCCGGGAGATTTCAGTGGTTTAAAAGTTCCCACTGCTCACCTTAGCCTAGCTTACCTACCTGAGCATACCTTTTTTGCTAGTTTCCAGTTCTCCTTTCTTCCCCTTTAATTCATTGTTGGGGTATCAGGCAGAATGTTGTCGCCTGCCACCGTGGGGTAGGACCCCGGGAAATGAGTTCTGAGAAGTAGGTGTACCCTGTCCTCTTCATTCTCGGTAAGTATCCCATCTTCCTTCTTCAAACAGACAGAGGATATTCCTCCGTCTTTGGCTACAGCCTAGTACAGCCTGGTTGTTTCTGTGATCTGTTCGATCCTTTCACAGAATTCCCTGAAGCTGCTCCGTTTCGATTCCCTGATCGGGTTGCTATACGCAGTCAGCGCATATTTGTACCTTTGCCAGTTCCCGGTTTGTTTTGCCCGGTTGAAGAATTTTCGTGTCTCTGTTCTCATTCTGGCCAGATTTCTGTTCCACCATGGTACATCCCTTGATGACTTAACTCTCTTAGCTGGACAGCTGGCCTCATATACGTCAACGACGACTGTGTTGAGGTTTTCCACCACTGTTTCTAGTTCCAGTTCGCTCCTGCTGTCATCGCCCCTTAAAGATGGGCAATGTTGTTGCTCAAGTGCGTTGCATAAGATTCCTAATCCGTTCTCCTGGGATTTCTTATTATTCTTTTTATTTCGGAGTTACCCGCAATGTCGAACCTGATTATTCTGTGATCAGACATAGCGGTTCATCCGACATCCTCCAATTCCTGACCATTCCGTTCATTAGAGTATTTCCTAGAGTGATGTCTAGTACCTCCTCTCTAGTGCTGGTCACAAATGTTGGAGTGTGCCCTAAGTTATATATTTCTAACTTATTGCTAAGAATAAGGTATTCATCTCTACGATTGGTGTCGCTGCTTCCCCAGACTTCGTGGTGGGCGTTGGCATCGCAACCGAGGTGAAGTGGTAACGCCCTCTTCACACAATACTTCGTCACTTTTGCGATTTGTTCCGGTGGAGCCCGGATTTCGTCTCCTGGGAAGTATCCCGATGTCACGACTGCCTCTCGAGTGCTCCTCCCGGCTTCCAATGAGACTTGGGTAGCCACAAGGTCCCCGGTTAAGAACTCTGCAAGACATATGTATTTTAAATTACGTTTAAGAATTATGCAAGCTCTTGGTTTTTCACAAGAGGAGTCCCAAATTACCTGCATGCTTCCTCCTTGCAGACCGCGAATCTGCCCCCGGTATACCCAGGGCTTCTGAGCCAACACTATTCCAATGTTCTCCTTGGAACTTGGCCTTGCAATTACCGCAGATGCAGCTTTCGCGTGGTGGAGGTTTATCAGGGCTATCTTAGTGCTGGCCATTGGTTCCGTTATTGTTTGGAGCCCTTCTCCACTGTCCGAGTATTGTCCTCCCCCTTCGACATGGCGCTTTCCTGCGCATCGCTGTCCACCCTGAGCCCTAGTAGTCCTAAGTTTAGGTCGTCCTGCTTCTGTTCTTCACTGGGCAGCAGGTCTACTTCTCTGATTGATCCAGTCCTTTCCGACTCTATGGCTTTCGAGACTTCTTCGGGGACCTTGGTATGTTTTTTAGATGGTGTCGCCTCCGAGGTATTTTTCCTCTGCTTTTCCCTGTTCACATGCACGGGTAAGTTGCCCATTTGGTAGTTGATATGGCAACTCCGACGTTTGATTGCCTGCAGGGATCGGTCATCTACCCCGATCGTGAGGAGTTTACTCTTGCCCTCCACCTTGCTTCTGAAGACTCTCCATAGTCGGGTATGGAGATCTTCATTCTGGGCGATTAGGATGTCCATAAGGTTTTCCGTTTCTATTGTCGCGGCTTTTGGCAGAAAAACTGTCATCATGTGGGCTCCTGGTATATCAACCCCAGCACAAGTTGACAGTCCCATGCCTTCCCAGCCTGGCAATCTAGGAACTATGGTTTTAATCCGTTCTACAGTGTCCTCCGTCGCGCAGTCCACCAGTATAAGGCCTGGTCGAAAGCTTATCCCGGTGAACACAAGTTTCGAAGTCCATCCCTTGCACATCTGCTTGACGACAAGGTGGTTTCCTGCTCCTCACGAGTGAGTATTTACTCGGGAAACACTTTTGGCAATATGGCCAGTCGAATGCCCTTGACCGCACTAGCATAGTTAATGGCGGGCTTCCTGAGTCCTGCCTTTACTCCTGATCTGCCCGTGTTTTCTCCGCCCTTGGGTTCAGGTTTGAATTTTTTGGGAGCATTCCCTTCATGCGGGCTGATCTCTGCTGCTCCCCCCTTTCTCGGCTCCGGTAGAGATGGCTTAGGTCTGTCCCGAGTCTTCTTAAGGGCCTCTTCTGGTTTCAGGCCTTTCTTCAGATAGCACCTAATTTAACACCGGCGCCATTGAGACCTGCCTCGTTCCTGATATCTGTTATATCTATCTCAGACGCGATTTTGCTGGTCCCTGCTCTTTGAGTAGTGACTTTCGTTGGTTAGTGTCCACGTAATGTACCAATGTTAACCTTGGATCCACTGCTTGACGTCCCAACTTCTCCCTTTCTGGGTGTAACCACCTGGCTCTGAGTAATTCGGAGATGTGTCTCCGACTGATTAACCAGTTTTTGTGCGGTACGGGGCCCTGCTTTGTTGGTTTTCGTTTTCTTTTCCTTTTTGTTTATACTCATTTGATTCCCTCGAGTATGGGGGTTAGGAGGTCCGCCGTACCATAGCCCCCCTTAGCACGGTAAGGTCTAATTTACTCACTGAGGCGACCAGGTATCAGTGAGGCTCCGTTCGAATACAGTCAGTTACCCCCGACTGCAAACTATCCAATGGGCATGGTTCGCATAACATCCTGGATTGGGGGAGATGCTTTTCGACTCCCCAGTCTAGATCCGCAGCGTTTTATTAATAGTACGATCATCTCGTACAGGGTGTGGCTATTACCACTCACTAACGGTCTTGGTAGACGAGAGGCTTGGCCCTTGAAAAGCCACGCAACACTCCAGAGCAGAGACAGCTTGTCCTCAGAGAGAGATAGGTTGGCCTCAGGGAGCTATGTTCCGCGTCAATCTATCCTGCAGTACATTACTTGACCCCTTTATATTACTTGCCCGACAAATTGAGGATTCTCTAAGTAATCTATTAAAACTATTATAAAAATCGTTGTCATAGTCATAGTTTAGTTTCGCAAAAAAAAAAAGATTAAATTGAAAGGTCTTGCCCCTACTTATTCTACAAGTCACAGCTTGTAATGGATGATTTCGATTATGGTATCTATAAATGTTTTCAATAATACAGTCTATTATTCATGCTAAGTTTCTCTTTCATGGAAGAGTACCAAGAAAAACAGCAACAAAGAAATAGCACCATGAATAGGTTATTGACCTTTCCAGTTATTCCTAAACAAGGAAAAATTATAAACTATCATTTATTTTAGATACACTATAAAATATGAAAAAAATCTCTTCTGTTTTTTATTTTTATATCTGCTAAACAAAATATTTTATAAATGAAAAGTGTTACAAGTCCCTGTTTTGTTGGTTACAAATCAACAGTTTAGAAGAACCATTGAAAGCTAATACGCTGAAACAATATTGAAGATACTAATTGTCCCAGATTCACACATCCAGATATCTATCTACCCGTAAATTTGGATACACCGACTAATAATAATTTATTAGAATCGTATTTCGCAACCATTTGTATATACTACTACTGCTAATTCCAAGTATGTAGTTTCCAATTTCCCCCTCTTCAACCACCTTCTATTCACATTACTCTATCTAATTGTATATATTGGAATGTATCTTTGTAATAAACCTCTTCTTTAACCCCTTGTCAGATTTCCTATATTGCAGTGTATTTATCCAAAATTAATTATAATTTATATTTTGTTTTGCAATCCATTTTGAATTGTGATTGGTGTTTTTCTGCATCGATGTCTATCTATCCTAAATGTGTACCTATCGTAACAATATATGTGTGTGTTATAAAGTATTAATCTATAGATATTTATATTACTCCTAATGTGTATTATTTTCAGTATATTTGGTATTTTAATTGTATAAAATAAAGAATATTGTTTTCTCTTATCGTAAATATATAAATATCCGTGTATGGATGTACATATATATATATTAGTTGAAAGAAAGATTTCTTTTGAGTTCTTTATAATAAGTTTCACTTTCTTTCTTCATCATTTTAAACATATCCAAATAACTTCCATTATCGCCATTTTAGGTATTCAAACCATGTCTTTGATAATGCCTTCTTTAGTAAAAAGACTAAAATCTAGGAATGGCATTCAACTTCCAATCAGAAGCATAAAAAAAAACTCATTGCTCGCATTAACTATTCACACAATTCTGTAAAATACACTCGCACAACATTTCAACATTCTCAAACCACAAACACCCACGTGAAAAAGTAGTAATTCTTGCAGCAATTTTTATATAAGATTCTTTAGAATGAACATTTATAAATAACTCTTTTTTAAGCAAATGATATAATACTCTGTTTTGGAACTTTTCAGCCGCAATATGGCCGCAAGAAAAAGCAAAAAGAAGTAAGAGTTCACTTCTAGTCTTATCATTTCATTTCATTTATTTTTATTTTCGTTCATCCCCAACTTAGAAAGATTTTTAACAATTTTAAACTATAAAAATCTATTTCTAAACTTAGTTGATAAAATATCTTTCACATTTAATATTTATTCGTTTAAGCCACCCTAGTTATTTGTTCTTAAAAGTTTTTTTATTTGTAAAAAAAATATATCTGCATTTTATTAAGTTATCATTGAACCACTTACTTTTTGCCCACATTAAAAAAGGCCGCCAGCATAATAATAATTTTGCATTTGCGATCTAATTAAAATATAAGTTAGTGCAGATTAGAATTTTTCGTACATTTAGTACTTGAGTTAAGAACAATATTCGAAAACATATTTTGTTTTCATATATAAATTCAAAATTTAATTGGAAGAAACTTCTCCGGAGTATTATTTAATAATTCCAGATATTTGAGTAACAAAAAAAACATGAAATTCACATAAATGCGATAATTGGAAATAAAGCTTTCTAATTTTCATTAAATATTATTTTCAATTAAAATAAATTCATTGAGTTATATTAATGATTAGTTGTATTTTAAAACAAGCCAGCTTGCGAAATGCTTCCAGCTTGCTATTAATTGATTGTTAGCTTTCAAATATTATCGACTAGCATATAGTAAGTAAACAATTATTAGCTTAAATCAGTTTTTCCTGAAGCTAAAATATACTAGATATATATCTCGAGTGCTCATCGCCGGACGACTCCTTGACTTTCCGGGAGATAAATATTTTTATTTATTCTATGAACCTCTAAAAAATAATTAAATCCATAATAATACAGATATCGTCAGAATAACCCCTTGGCCTTTGGCTCTGGTGTTCGCGGTCCAATTCGCTACGGACCTTAGCATCTCTTCCATGAAATTATGGGTACGATAACTGCGTTGAGTGTGTCGTTAAACCTCGTTAAACCTCACCTCATAGCATGCTCCGGATCCTCGGGTGTAGCGGCTCATTCGGGGCAGTCTGGGGACTCATCCAATTTGAAGCGGTTCAAGCACATCCTCTACCCACTGTGCTCCGTAAGGAACTGTGTTAGGTGGTAATTTAATTCTCCATATTTGTGCTCGACCCATCTCTCAATACACGGGGGTACAGTGTATGGGTCCAGGGGTCTTTTTCGGAATTATTCTACCGTTGCTACCACCTCCTGTACAGCTCCTTCCTTGTGGCTTTCGGAAATCCGCAATCACTTGGTTGGATTCACCCTCTTTCTCCGGTAGAGACAGTGGGCCTTATTCGTTAAAAGATCCAAAGGAATCATCACCAGATACCGACCTATATGCTCTACACACCCTCAGAGCGATCGACCAGTATGCCGAGCTTACTCTTCTCTAGTTCACTGTGTTATCCAGTACGCACGCCCAGACAAGAGCCCCGTAAAGCATAATGGATTTCACCACCTCTGCGTGCTCGCTTTTGCCGCCTTGGCATCAATCATTACCCCCAGGTATCTAATGATCGATTTTGTAATTACTTCGTGATTACCGGATTTTGATCGTGTTGTTTTTCCTGCGATTGATAATAAGCACCGCCTTCGTCCTATCTACCACCAAGTCCAATTTCAGCATTTGAACCTTTGCTTAGATGGCATGATTAGTTTCACTTTCATACAGTTCCACATCCTGAGGGTGTTTCGAAACTACGATCACTACCAGGTCATCAGCAAAACCAATCAATGTTGCCTTCTTTGGCACGCGAAGGCCGAACACGTCGTCATACATTATGTTCCACAGCAGGCGCCCCAGTACGGAGCCTTAAGAAACACCTGTGGTCGCAACATATTCTTTCGGCCTGTCGTCCGTCTCCTACCAAAGATGTCTTTCCCAGAGGAAACTTTCGATTTTCCGAGCTAAGTAACAAGGGAGACCCAATTTAGCCAGGGTGCTCTTAAACTAACCCCTCTTGGCCGAGATAAAGGCATTCCTGGCAACCAGGTCACTACCACGCAATACCTTCCAGCGGCCGATTCCTCCTGGCCCAGGTGGATCGCGCTCTGCGAAACTCATACTGCCGCACTGATACTACTCGCTAACTCGACGAATGGAAGCAGCTTTTGTATACCACCCTCTCCATCATTTTTCCCATAGTGTCTAAAACACAGACGGGGCGATATGAAGAGGGTACGCCAGGTGGTTTAGGTGGCTTCGATAGCAGAACCAACCTCTGTCTTTTCTACTGAGCGGGAAACACTCCTTCGATCATTCACGATTCAAATCTACTTATGAAGCATACGGGCCTAATTTTAGGAGCCAACTTCAGCGCTTTGTTCGGAATCCCGTCCAATCCCAAAGCCTTTTATTCCCCAATTCCTCCACAGACTTCCCGTAATTCCTTTCCGATCTCCAAGGGAATTGAGAAGACATCCTGTTGAACCATTTGATGAGGTCCACTGTCTTCCTGCTGTGGGAAGAGAATTGCGACTATCATGAACAAGAGTCGCGGGCACGTTACTTGGGGTGGGTTCAAATTTGCCTCAAGGCACTGCTTGTAGCAATTCCGCTTACTTTCCTGTATAGTCTTCTTAAGGCTACTTCAAAGATCGCGCTATTCCTTCTCCGACTGCCGATGTCCTGGCTTTCCTGTGGTCCTTTGGCAGAGCCTCCTCGGTTGCAGATACGATGTTCTCAACAGCGGGATTTCTTAGTTGCACCAATAGTTTAGTTTCCTATTGTGGTGGAACTTTCGTCCTCCAACGATATTTGGATTGTAACCTCCTTCTAAAGCCGCCAGGAACGTCTCTTTCTCGGAAGCTCCAGTGGACCACCCAGCTATCCTGGTTTTTCCGCTTCTGTTGTTCATTCGAGTATCACCTCCCTCGTTCCTGATGTCGAGAAAGATTGCTTGGTCGTCATTGTGGGTGTAGTGATCTCCCACTCGCCAGACAATCCCTCTCGCCAACGAAGTGCTGAGGTATGTCAGATCGGTAATTGAGCCTAGCTCATTGCCTCGGAAAGTGGGCGCGCATCCAATGTTGGTTGGTACTATGTCCAGTTCCGCGAAGGTTTCAAACAGGATTTGGCCTCTGGTGTTCGTCGTTAGACTACTTTAGTCTAAGGCCCACGCGTTGAAATCATCGGCCAGCTACGTAGCACTATCGTAGTTTCGATAAGGTGCACATATTACCGCCACATTGCCATTCGACTCTCGAATGGTTTGCGAGAGTAAGTCTTGAACGTATACCTGATACGAATCACACTGTCTCCTAGGTCTGTCTGTTCCGTATTGCTTTTTGGAAGGATATTCGCATAGGACATATCCTCTTTCTTGGAAATAATGACTATCTCTGGACGAACCTTTTGTTCATTCTTCGGAGTTACGAGCTGTAGGCTCTTTCCGCTTTGTCAAAGTTCGGGCTGTAATCAAAGAACTACCCGGAACTTTCGCCGGCTCAGCTTTCTTTGACGAAGAGGCTTTTTTCTTCTTGGCCGCTTGTTGCGCTTCGCTTATTCCATCCCTACTCCATTTGCCCACTTTCTCATCTACCTTGCGGAGGCGTGGCTTTGCTACATGACGCTTGGGCGTTTTTCCCTGACAATTTGCAATTTACCATTAAAATTGCTTTTTGTTGAATACGATGGATGAATACGTTTACGCACTGTGTGATAGTCTCCCAAAAACAGGCGGGCAATCAACGAAACACCTCTCCCATCATCAGAGAACTAGCATGAAATCGTTTGATATATTATTTTGTTCTAAACCTCTTGCTCTCTTCTTTTAAAGAGCCTTCAAGTCACGGAGTTCCTTTGACCAACGGGAGGGAAGACACGGAACGGAATTTATTATCTGAGTGGAATCATGCGGTCTTTCCAACGATTAATTATCTTAGCAATGATGAAGGGAACAAGTGGTTCCCGAAATATCGGTATTTGCAAGAATAAATATCCACACCAACGGAAAAAAAACAACAAGTTTTTTATTATTTCAGGGAATTTGTTAGTTCAAAGAATCTCTGCTCTTCAGTCCAGCTCAATCTTATTCAAAGGAAGAGAATCCATCCAGGCTTCATCTGCCTGCGTTCCTCAGTCGCTCTCTGAGAATGCTATCCAAGGAGAGCACATCTTGGTCTGCTTAAGTTTGCCGGTGAATACCATTCTATCTTCCTCAAGAAGAAAGGGCATCGGCGTCGAACAGCCGGGGGTCGTGCGAAAGGTTATGCGGTCTGCGTTTGCGAGGCAAATTTAGAAATATAAGCCTCATTAACACCTTTGCTGAGGAGACTGTAGAGTCGGAGAAGGATACCTTCTACGAAGTAGTAGATCGAACCGTCGAAGCCTGGCCTAGGCATGATATCAAAATCATACTTGGTGGGTTTTAACAGCCAAGTAGGCACGGAGCCCGTATTTAGGCGATACGTTATCTCCCATAGCTTACATAAGGATACCAATGATAAGGATACTAACGATAATGGTCTGCAGATTATTCAGTCAGCAGCATCGCACGAAATGGTTGTTGGAAGTGCCTGGTTTGCGCGAAAAGCGGTCCACAAACACACATGGGCCTCGCCAGACGGAACCACTTTCAACCAAATTGGCCACGTGCTGATTGAACGCCGCCACTTCTCAGCTTTGTTGAATACCAGAACATATAGGGTGGCCAATATAGGCTCTGATCACTATCTCGTTCGCATGGTATTCCGGGCTTGAATTACGGCACCACCTACAACCCCCTCTGACAATCGGGTGAGAGCGAATACTGAAGTCATTCACAACAAAGCCCTTAGTAACACCTATAAAGGGGAAATGAATGCCGCAATAACCGCAGCTAACAGAGATCCTGGAGAAGAAGGATCAACAAATGATCTTCACAACCACCTGAAGAGCGTTGTCATTGATACGGCCACAAACATACTTGGCCCCAGCCGCATGAAAAGTCGGAACGGCTGGTTTGACAAAGAATATGAACTGATGCATACCGAGTAATGTTGCATTCTCAAAGAACGCAGGCATGCGCTAAAATATACCAAGAACTCCGTTGAACGGAGAAGGGACTTCACAGGCGAAAGAAGAAAGCCTGGCGAAAGGTAAAGGGAGCAACCGCACCAGGTACAGAAGGTTTATCAACAAGTCCTGCCGTTACAAAGAGGGAATTCCGATTTCCGACAGAATGGGCATATTTTAGCGATGGGTTGAATATTTTGATGAACTGTTCAACAACGAAAATATCGGCGAGTTGGAGGTCCCGCCAACTGAAGACAGCGGACAAATACTGCCACCACCAAGTATAGAAGAAGTAGCCCGTTGAATCCACCGGCTTAAAAATCTTAAGTCGCCAGGAGCTGATGGAATTACAACCGAATTGGTTAAATATGGTGGTGACCAATTACACCAACTGGTTCATCAACTTGTGCTCAAGGTGTGGGATACGGAATCAATGCCTGACGATTGGCAACGGGGTATTGTCTATCCCATACGCTATCTTGCTAGATCGGATAGCCCCATACTTTCAGAATATCATTGGCCCATACCAAAGAGGCTTCACTTCAGTCAAATCAGCAACAGATCAGATTTCCTCTGTGCGGAACTGTTGGAATATGAACATCAGTTGCACCAATTTTTCATCGGATTAGCCGCCTATTACAGCATAGTTAGGGTAAAACTGTACACGGCTTTGAGAGAATTCGGCATCCCGACGAAATTGATAAAACTGACTAGGCTGACCCTGACCAATATGCGAGGCAAGGTAAAAGTAGCACGATCACTCTCGAGGCCATTCAACATCAACAAGGAACTAAGACAAGGGGATGCCTAATCAAGCGTCCTCTTCAATCTGGCCCTGGGGAGAGTGAGCCGCCGACAAGCCGAGATGTATAGTCTACCTTCATCCAGATGGAGCAGACGGCGCGAGATCTCAGCCTGCACATTATTGAAGGCAAGACGAGGTACATGGTGGCAACGCCCCCGGAAAAAACCAAAAAACCAACAACATCTAGTTGAAGTGGCCAAACGATATCAATAAGGATAGGGGACTACCACTTTGAGATCGCTGGAAATTTATCCTATCTAGGGTCAAAAATTCCAACCGATAACAGTTACGATGATGAAATCCGCGCACGGTTGTTGGCAGCCAACAGAGCCTATTTCAGCTTACAACAACTGCTCCGCTCGAAACGTCTCACCACAGGGTCAAAGTTCTTACTGTACAAGACAATGATCTAGGCAGTCCTCATGTATTCCTCGGAAGCTTGGGTTCTTAGCAAGAAAAATTGCGAACTTTTGGCCGCGTTCGAGTGAAGAATCCTCCGAAGAATTTTTGACCCCCTACAAGAGGATGGACGATTCCGTAGTCTACATAACGACGAAATCTATGCGCGATATCACGACCGTCCGGTTGTGGATAAAATCCGGCTTTACAGATTGCGGTGGTCGGGTTACCTAATCCGTATGGATGAGGATGGTCCAGCCCGAAAAGTCTATAAGGGCAATATCTATGGTTGAAAAAGAAGGCAGGGCAGATACTGCCTGAGATGGAGCGGTACCGTAGGTCAAGATGTCAGACAGCTTTTAGGCATATCAAATTGGTGACCTCGGCGCAAAACCAGGGCGTCTGGAGTTCCTTACTAAGGCAGGCCAAGGCCGGTTACCAGGTTTTGCGTCGTTGATAATGATGATGGGTTGTACCTTGATACCATAATGTATCGAGAAGTTGTCTCAAATTTAAGCATTAACAATGCTGGTAATGTTCCCTTTATTTAGGCCCCAGACATTTTATATGGTAATCAGATATCCTTGGAGTATTTCGTACCCATTTTCGTTAAATTTATTTTAGGGCTTCCAATGGGTATGATGAATCTGTAAAAAAATAAACTCCATAAATTCGACTACGTGTATATTTATTCGAATATTTGCTAGTAATTATGCGTATAGAAAAATAATTAATAATACCAACACCGGGAGTCCCTTAGCCGCTCCTGCTTGGTACATAACACAAATGTATTATTAATTTTATATCAACCTAAATTCCAGCTTATCGTGAATAATAATATTAATAACTTTGTAAATGTAGAATTGCTTGTTTGCATGACTATGAATGCATCGTATTATTAGCTATCGTACTGCAATTAAGTGTAATTCTAATCCCTGTCTTCATTATATAGTTCATTCCACCATTAAAGGGCAAGTTTTATTATAATCATTGTAGTGTCGGTGTAGTGTATCTATTACATGAGAACATTAATATTTCATGAGTTAGAAATTAGTATTATAGCAATATATTCCTTGTGTACATGTGAAAATGTATATCCTTTGAAGATTGGGGACGCTCCTTGATGATTACTATTATATATAGATGAAACTCTAATTGTATCTCATTTTCTTTGTCAATTAATTCAAAGTTGAAGCTCAAACATTTTTTAGGATTCAGTTCCTTTAGAGCCCTCTTGTAAAAAAATTCAAATCCATTGCAATTCCATAATTTATGATATTCCTGAAACTATAATTTCAAGAAATTGATCAATTAATTAAAATATTTTTTAATTAAAAACCAAACATCCAAGAAGGACTAAATATCTGTATAGATACTTCAATAAATAGCCAATTTGACTTGGAATCAAAATATGCTAATTAAAAACAATCTGAGTCAAAAAGATTTTTTCTGAAGGTCCTCGAAGTAGATTCAACAATGAAATAAGCGACGTAAAAACAAGAGCTTCGGAAAAGTTTATTGATATCTTATCTAACTGTTTAGTTACATCTAAAAAATCATTGAGTACTGTTGCCTCTTAACTATTTCGCATTACATGAATGCTTTTGTTATAAAACTAGATTGTCGTTGGTCCTCCTTAAATTTAGGGTACAACTTAGAAGTAGGGTTATATGTATCTATGTATCTATGTAAACACCTTAATATTGAAATTCGTCTAAATATTCACTTCAGTCTCTCTTACTGTTTCCTTATTTGAAACTCTTGTCTAAGTAAAACTGTCCAAAGCACCCCATTCAACCTGCTTTCGTTCAAAGTACGTATCTTAAAGATCTCCTTTTGCTTATCTATTGCTTCCAACTACATAACAGTAGTATATATACAGAAGAGTTCAAAATAGTGATAGCGTATTTAATAAAGAGAAGTAAAACCATCGAAATCAGCCATAGTCATTAGAACTGGTGCAGTAGGTTTCAATTAAAATATTCTTTTATCTCCACTTTTAAGTCATCACAACATCTATTTGAAGAAATATCAAATACAAACCATACTAACTTGAATAACTTTTTTTTGTATCTTTTTCCTTCGACGACTTCGATGATTCTTCAACGCTTTCAACCGAACTTGCAATGTTCAAAAAACCAGATCCGATATGATGATGAAGATGAGGATGAAGGACCACAACCGGATCCTACACTTGAACAGGGTGTTCCCATACCTGTTCGATTGCAGGGCGGCTTCCCACCGGAATTGGCCTCCACTCCTCTCGAGGATATTGACCCATACTATTCAAACGTACTGGTAAGTTTAATATTAAATTAAAATTTGAATCATTTTTTATAATTTCCTTAATTTTAATCAAAAGAAAATTCGGAATTTGTTCACACAGATAAAAGATTCAATCAATGAGGACGATTCAATCAAATGAGTCATTTTTAAGCTTTCGTTGGAAATAAAATTTTATTAAAATCGGTTCACTGTCTGTCAGTGTTTTTTGATTCGTTGGGAGGTAAAAAGGTTCAAAACCTACCGCTGGTTCCTACCATACGATTGTGAGTCTTTTACTTACTAAACCTACATCCTCTTTCAGTTACACCGCAGCTTTGTCAACTGAGACTTGTTTTGTCATTTAGTACTTTCCTCACCAGCTCCTCCCTTCAGCAGATTATGAATCCCCTTCATAAAAATTTTCCATCGCTTTCCAAGATGTTTCAGAGGCTAACATGTGCTCCAGAATATTCTTTGATGATTACCGCACCTCGGGGTCAATTTACGTATTCACTCTGTGGACGGTGAACCTAGGGCAGCTGACAGCAGCATGCTCCGCATTCTCTGGAATAATCTCCCATGCCGGGAAATATGGAAAGCGGTTACGGTCGAAGTAATAAAGGCAAGCACGGTACTTCGTTTGATCCATTTTGCGACATCTGGGATAATCCTGTGAGTTCAGCGTTCTTTAGGTGAATCATCCCATTATTTTTGCCACTTCAAAATACCTTCACTTCGTACTAATTGGTGACGATAGGTACGAGGTTTGCCGATACATATGTTGGGTCATAGAGATCTCGACCCTTGTTTGCCAAGATGTCGATGAGGACCACGCCTGTTATCACATATGCTGCTTCGTGTGGCGTTTAGCGCACGACGTTCGCAATACACTCAATCGATGGGGCTGCACTTTTTCACCTATTTGCTTCTACCTCCAATGCCGATGCCCAGACTGGGGCTGTATAAAGCAGTATGAAGCGGACAACTCTCTAAATAAGGAGCCGACGGCTTTGCCTAGGGCCACCTACATTTGGCAGAATTTTTCCCAACAATGTAGCAACTGCCGAAGTATTTGTTGCAAAATTCTCGAAATGTGGCATGAATTTTACTTTTTGGTCAATCATGACTCTGTGCTGCGGCAGGATTCGCAGCATTCGAAATTTATTTCGAATGTTGCGAATGCGAACAAATAGATGGCGCGGAACTATCCACTTTGCAGAGCTCGCCACGGGAGTGGAGGACTGGAGAGAAAAGTGTGCCATGAGTTAGGGGCAGAAAAGAAACACATGAAGGAGATTCCGTGAACACTGTGAACGGCCTGCCTTCTAGGGAGAAACGGAAGTATTTGATGCTCAAGTACGCGGCGAGCAGTTCGCGATTGTAGGTACTGTAGTTCCGTTGAGCGGAATTCAACTGCTTCGAGAAGAAGCTCAACGGCTGCCAAACTTGATCCACCTTTTGGTGAAGGGCAGCACCTACTGCGATGTCAGAGGCATCAACAAAAACGGCTACGGGTGCATCTTGCAGAGGGAATGCCAAGAGTGTAGCATCGGCCAGTTGTTGACGGGATTTGTCAAACGCGCAGATAGCCTCTTCAGACCACACGATCTCTCGTGTGTCCTTAGTTTTGGGGCCAGACAAGTACGCGTTCAAAATGAACTGGTGATGGGCGGCCTTGGGCAGGAAACGACGGTAGAAGTTTAGCATGCCCAAGAACCTCCTCAATTCCCTCACTGTCTTTGGACGCGGGAAGCTTGTTATCGCTTGCACCTTGTCTGGGTCGGGCTGTATTCCTTCAGGGGAAATGAAATGGCCGAGGAATCTCACCTGTTTTTGGAGAAATTTGCATTTCTCAACGTTTAGGACTAAACCGGCCTCAAGGAGACGTTGAAAAATGCACTCGAGATGGGCTAAGTGCTCAGACTCAGTGGAAGAAGCAACCAAAACATCATCCAAATATACGAAACTGAACTTGAGGATTCGCAGGACTGAGTGAATGAACCTTTGAAAGGTTTGCGCCGCATTGCACAATCCGAAAGTCATCCGGGTATGTAAAGAAAGAAGTGGGCTCATTCCCCCGCACTACCAAGCGGTTCCACACAATACACCTCGACATAGTAGGGCCTTTGCGAGACTCGCACGGTTATAGGTATTATCTCACAATCATCGACAGGTTTACGCGGTGGCCTGAGGCAATACCTCTGAAAGACATTACGGCGCAATCATGTGCCGAAGCCCTCTGTCGAGAGTGGACACCTCGCTTTGGCGTCCCTGCAGTGGTCATCACTGACCAGGGAATGCAATTTGAGTCCACCCTTTTCTCCGAGTTAGGCAAACTCCTTGGTTTTAAACGCCAGCGGACTACTGCATACCACCCGCAATCCAATGGGATGCTAGAACGTTGGCACCGGACGCTGAAAGCCGCCATTATGGCACGTGACGATCTGTCCTGGTCCCAAGTCTTGCCTCTCGTCCTACTCGGCCTACGTACAACCCGACGAGAGGAATTTGCTGCCAGCCCCGCAGAGCTGGTATACGGGGAGAACCCGAGACTCCTAAGCGATCCGGTCTTCGACAAGAGATCGGGTCTCACAGAGTCGGGGTTGGTGCGTCTGCTGAGAGACAATTTCCGACGCATAAAGGCCACACCACCCACCCGACACTCGTCCACACCTGCCTGTTCGCCCAAGGAACTGGACACGTGCACGCACGTTCTGGTCAGGACGGATGCCGTCCGGAAGCCGCTGCAGCCTCCATATGAGGGCCCGTAGCGCGTTCTCGAGCGGGGAGAACATTTCTTCCAGCTCGAGATCGGTGGACACAGGAAGGCGGTCTCTCTGTCCAGGCTGAAACCCGTGTCCGCCCCGAAGCAGCGTCGTGTCCGTTTTGTGGATTGACGGTGAACGAAGTTCCGGGATCAGTCGCCGAAACCCGCTAGGTTTCATCTGGGGGCGGAGTGATGTGGCGCGGCAGGATTTGCAGCATTCGAAATTTATTTCGAATGTTGCGAATGCGAACAAATAGATGGCGCGGAACTATCCACTTTGCAGAGCTCGCCACGGGAGTGGAGGACTGGCGAGAAAAGTGTGTCATGAGTTAGGGGCAGAAAAGAAACACATGAAGGAGATGACAATTCTCTTCTGCCTCTAACGAGCAAATAGTCACTTCACTTTTTCTTCATTCTTTAAATAAATTATTTAATAAAGTCTAATTGTTAAATCTGTCGAGTATTGATTGAAAAAACCCAGTCTGTGTTTCGGTGTACCTAAAAAGTGTGGTTTGCAAAGAATTGGACTATTAAAGTTAAAACTCCTTGGTATTTATGTGCTGGTTCGCTTCCTTCGTTTGACGATCAAAACTACTTCGGTTTGATGACCTGCGAGCGCCAAACTAGCGTCTTCCAGCCAAAATCTGATTTCAAAAATTGCCTCGGTTGCGAGGATTTCGATCTCCTTTCCATATTTGGTCGCGATATTCACTTCGATGTCGTCTGCGAATCCAATGGCTGTCACTCCTCTGGGCAGCTGTCATTTTAAAATTCCATCATACATTATTATCTACAGGAGAGGACTGAAGACCGCCCCTTTGTGAAACCCCACAGGTTGTTCTATACGTCTTAGGTCCATCGTCCATATCGTAACACAATAGCTTCTCCCGGAGGAATTCTATGCTTATGCGAAATAGATATTTAAGAGCGCCAAGTTAAGGCTAATGCCGCAATTGGTTTGGTTCATTCTGCATCATTGAAGGCATTCTGTCTGCCTGTCTCTCCGTCTATCTGTCTATCTGTTATACGCACTTTTCTCAGAAATTGTTACACCTTTTGACACGAAATTTGACAGAAAGGTTGCAACTGTGAACCTCCATGTGATAAACAATATTGCTGCAGGTTGAACTTGACGGGGGTCCCCATACGTATAAAAGATCGGTGCAAAATTTGTTTTCACCGAATATAGCCATGTGCTTTTCGAAGCAGATTTTAGTATTGACAGTAGCTGGAAAGGAGAGGGAAGGGGTCAACATTTTGCTGTAATATAAGTTTTAATATGAAGCACCATACTGGGATTATTAATCCTCACGCATGCGGTGGATTACATTGCAGCACATTTGAACTGAAAGAGGGAGCTTCTCCTGCACGTAAAAGAACAATGCAATTTTTTCAACGAATCTAGCCATGCAGGGTATCAGATGAAGGGTCTCGATTAATACAGCAGGTATTAGTTTTGACATTGGTTGCAGAAAGGAGGAGTGCAAGGGTTCAAAAGGGGCGATTGCTCCAACACGGCTCCACCTCCCTGCGCTCCTTCTGTTGTCTAGAAAAATTCCCCGGGTTTTAAATAGAACTGCTGACGTGTGATAGGCGTCGTCGACAACTCTATTGCAATACTCACAATTAAAAGATCGTACCTTTCCAATCGTGTGCTCATAATACTAAAAACCTCCATGCCCACTTAAGAACTGGATACGGAAATATTCAGTCTCACAATGCTTCAGTCACACCACCTAAGTTGTCAAAGAGCGCGGTCCAGTCCGCGCAGTCCATCTGCCTCTAGTCACATTTTGCCAGGAGAGCTGCCACGCATCTAATGTATGTTGCGGTTCTTCACGAGCAACCATTTCCGTCCACCATCTTCCTTGCACTTATTAGCAAGCAAGGTAAGGGGGATTGGCGTGATCACCATCATGGCCGGTTTAGAGACAGTGTGATAGGCAGATGCCCCGTATCTATACTCCACGCCGTAGACCAGGACCGACTGCGTTGAACTCATCAGGAGATATCTCCTGCTTCCAACACCCAACTTAAGGCAAGCTGTAACCTTGTTCGCTGCTGCTTTGATTTGATCATCTGCACAACATACCAGGCGCGACTCTTCGAGCATGTCAAGTCTAAGCAGACTATCATATCAAGCGTTCCAGAGGTCCGGCCCTCGAATAGATCCCTGCGCTACCCCCGATGTGACATCCATCTTCTTCTAACCCTCCAACATCTCATAGAGCGTCGATGTAACCCACCACCGTAGCTTCCTCTGGAACCGAAAGATTAAGAACATTATTTTAGATGATGCTCCACAGCAGTGGGCTCTGTGGGACACCCACGGAGACGACATACTCCTAGACTCTTCCCGAGAGATTCCTTTATTAGTTTTCAATTGGCCGAATTAAATGCATTTCTCACGTTCAAGCTGAATTGCGTCTTCGGCCAAGCCTGTAACCGATTTTATGGCTCAATAGTTGATGTGGCTTTACGGAATCAATATTGCTGAAATGCCTTCCTGGCTTTCAAAAACTGGAAGTAATCTATTGTAGATTCTTTGCTCTAGCATTTTCCCTACTGAATGCAGAAGACCTATAGGACTGTAGGAGAATGGCTCACTTGGAGATTCACCAACCTTAATCAGCAGAACTAGCTTCTGTCGCTTCCATGTCTCAGGAAATATCAATTCGAACGAGAACGCCTGAACAACTCAGCAAAACATGTTCAGTTTGGATTTCACGGCAAGAGCAAGGGCTATTGACTGACGGAATTGCCGTCACATTCAGAGGTCATTAGAAACTGTCAGTGCTCTTCTCTTGTTGAGGGAATAACTCGAATTTTCAACAAGAACTTAGCCCACGTGATCTGCGAAGATAAGCGGCCTCTGAATCGTCCCATCACGATTCTATAGGCCCTCCCCTAAGGGTTTGCGTGCGTTTCCGAAGAGAGCTCCTCTAAGCATTTTCTCTTGCTCTGTTGGATGGTCAGCTGAAGGGTTTTTGCCTCTAATTGATTCTGCGTACCGCCCTCGAAGCCGCTCTTCTGGTTTAGTTGGCGATGCATTGTGGGGAATGGTCAGCACTTTCCATGGCAGCGTTTGTTTTATTGGGTTAGTAGTCACTACACCTCTATAAAGGTTTGTTCATCAGAAACTTATGCAGACTAGCCAGAAATCATTCTTGGTTTCGATGGGCTCTGTGGTTCCACCGAGATTTCAAAGAAGTTTGCCTGATAGTCGTTGCGGTTGTAGCCCTCGCTAATGCACGTGCCAGTGCAGGGTTGACAAAGGTCAGGTCTACGTTTAACGCAAATCCTCCTTTTCGAAAGATGTTTACATCACCTCTGTTGATCAGAACTATATCCAACTGCGCAAAAGCTTCTAATAGACTGCACTCCAGTGCATTTGCTTCTCTGTCATCTCACTGGAGAACCCAAGGCTTGTCGATCGCATTCCCATATCGCCGCTCCACTAGTCAAATCTGTAAGCCATACGCCATCGTGACGGTTTCTATATAGTTCGTTTATGATGGCAATTTCAGTCATAGATTTGCAAATAGTCCGCTCAACTAGATCCGGCGCGACCTTGCAATGATTGCATTTACAACTTTCGGCAATATGCCAGTTATCCCCCCTCCTCTTCTTCGTCGCACAATAGGCAGTTGGGGTTCCTATTGCACTCTTTGGCAAAATGGCCTTTAATGAAATCCTCTAGCGCAGCCAGCAGACAACCCATCCAATTCGAACCTTCTCGATCGATAATAATTTCTGCGCTGTCTCCACTGGTAGCTGCAATGTGGCCATTTCGAGCTTTTTTCAGAGTCACAATAGGCTCCTCGGTAAGTTCTTCTAACTTGAACTCTTCCTTCAACGCACTGCAAATTTCTCTTTAGGACGGTATTTTCTTGAGGCCCTGGTACTGTATATAGACCTCATGATGGCCTTGGCCTGTACTGTAACATTCTCCACAAATGAGTTCTTAAATTGAGTTTGAAAGCAGTTTTTCGCAAGCTGGACTTTTTCAGCTCAAGCATAAGGTCACCCTTCTGAGTTGAAATTTGCTGACATTTACGCCAGATCTTTTAGGTCGGGGTTAGTTTTGACTTTTTCCATTATTTCCACTTAGGAAACATTCTCCTCGCTAGGGGTTCGCTCTGAGTGAATTCGCGTCTACGCTTTCTTCTTCGCTTAACTGTTAACGGCCTTGGCGCATCCACCATTTTCGTTCGCCTTAGATTTCGCAAGTGAAATTTCCGGAGTTAGGGGACCTGCTATCTGCCTTCCGTATTTTTAGTTCCGTTTTTTTGGAACTGTTAGTATACCTAGCAGGCAGGCAGCTGGTGATTTCTGAGAGTATCCACATCTTTTTCCCGCACTCTCTTGTTTGATGGTAGATTGATGGGAATACTTTTAGATGTCACTTGGTCGCCTGTGACACTGTTGGAACGGCAGACTTGCCTTTGGAATTTAGTTCTTCCTTCGGCGATCTGTTATAGAGCATTCTTAAATCTCTCATCATATTTTTTTATGGCGTCGTCCACATTCTAGGTGTGTTTGATAAACTCTGACAACTGAACTATTTTAACAACGAGCGGTGTGAAAGGAATCTGTTCTTCATTAATCCTGGCCAGATTATTTTCAAATCATCTTTCACCTTTGGCATTCATTGTCCTTCACTTTGCTATATCTTTTACGCTCCTTATAGTTGGCGGTGCTCTCTCCTGAAAGTGTCTTTGTTTTGATTCTAGACTACCTCCTGGTCTCGCTCCTCTTGAGCAAATGTGGAGGATGTTGTTACCGCTTTTGTGGTCCAGGGATCTGCTTTCAACTCAATTTAAATTTTGTTGCTGGTGTTCTCTGTAAAATGAAACTTTGTTTGGACACTTCCTTCTCCAAATCTAAAAGAGTTGAAGCATTAGATGTCGCGATGGTCAAGTTGTCCACCATCGGCTCACTGCGATCGAGGGATATCTATGACCGATTGCCCTCTAGCTCAGTTTCAAAAGCCGCCGGTACTGGGGGTTCAAGTCCGCACATCGTAAGTTTCTTATTTCTTACGTCTTCCATAGTGGCTCTATGTAATGGGTATTCTTTCCATACCCATTTTGGTCCATGCACTAGAGATGGGCAGAAAGCATCAATAGGATCCTGCCAGATGAAAGATCTGGTAACTCCTTACAGAGCTATCTATCAGTCTGTCTGTAACACCCATTTTCTCAGAAACCGCTGCAGCGATTGGTAGGAACTTTCTTGGGAAGTTTGGAACTTTCAACGTCCACGCATGTAGTGAGTAGCATCGTTTTACGATCAGTTTAAGAGGGGCTTACCATAAATGCAGAATGGGGTTTTCGGTCGATCTTGGTTTTGATATTAGCTGTGAAGAGGAGCGTTGGGGGATCGAAAGTGATTATTTCTTTCACGGACCCATTCTTAGATACTGCCCAACCGAAAAATTTGAAAAAATTAACGAAGCTGTCCCTATAAGGTGTTCAGGACTTAAAATACCCTCCATACCGACATCTGCAGAAATAAAGTTAATCATAATTACGACCTACAAATGGGACAAATTTCCACTCAAATACAGGGTGCGGCAGCATAACTTCCTTTTTTAAAATGCGCGCCACTCAGTTAGTTGATGTCATAGCGGAGCGCTAGTGGTCTCGTTCAAAAGGGGTTACTGTAAAGTTTTGTCCCAATACGGTTCAGTTGCCATCATGCGTTGGAATAGTGAGGAGCGTGCCTTTGCCGTTGAGGTTTACTTTTCAAGCGGATGTTCGGTTATTGCAACACAGCGTGCATTTCGGAATCGCTTTAATTTAGCCCCGTTGGCTCCCGTCCCAGACCGCAAATCAATTGTTACATGGGTCACTACATTCAGACAAACTGCAAGTGCGACAAAAGGAAGAACTGGAGTCCCTCGGCTCGTTAGATCACTTGAGAACATTGAAGCAGTGAGAGCGTCAATGTTACGATCGCCACGGCGTTCTGCGCGCTAACACGCATCTGCCCTTGGACTATCCGATCGTTCTGTGAGAAGAATTCTTCGTGATGATCTTCATTTTGATCCCTATAAGATGGCGATAGTGCAGGAACTTTCAGAACGTGACTTCAATTCTCGGATGAACGCGTGTGAGCTTCTTCTTGATATCGTTCCCGAGGGTGTTATTGTTTTTTTTAGCAATGAAGCCCATTTTCATTTGTGTGGGTCGGTTAACAAACAAAACATGCGCTACTGGGCTGACACCAACCCTCGAGAATTGCATCAAAAGCCTTTGCATTCACCCAAAGTCACAGTGTGGTGTGCAATTTCCTCAGCTGGAATTATTGGTCCCTCGTTTTTTGAGGAAAATGAGGTTACAGTGACAGTGAATTCGGACCGGTATGTAAACATGCTACTGAATTTTTTTTTCTCACGGCTAGAAAATTTGGATTTGGGGGACACTTGGTTCCAACAAGACGGTGCAACAGCTGTTTTGAGGGAACACTTTCCAGAGCGCCTTATCTCAATTAGAGGCAATTTGGAATGGCCGGCACGCTCTCCCGATCTGTCCCCTCGTGATTTTTTTCTATGGGGTTTTTTGAAATCCCGTGTTTATGTGAACCGTTCAAGAACCCTACAAGATTTGAAGACCAACATCCAAGAAGAAATTGCCAACATAACACCTGCTATGCTAACAAGAGTCATGACAAACGCCAGACACCGGTTTACGCAATGTATGGAGAACGGGGGACGTCACCTAACAGATTTGATCTTCTTCAATGTAAATAAAAACTTTAGACATGTACCTACATTATAAAAAATAAATAAATATTTTCCGATGCATACAATAGTTTTTATTGAGTTGTGAAAAAAGGAAGTTATGCTGCCGCACCCTGTATATATCTATACATCAATAGGTATGCTCCTATCCGTCAACTGGTGTTGCGCTTGATGGGAGATCTGACAACTCACCACCTGTCCGTCCGTCTGCCACACGCATTTTGTTCAGAAACCGCTGTAGCAATTGGCACAGATTTGCTGATAAGGTTGCAACTATGAACGTCCTTGCGTGCAGTGAGTAACATCGTTCTAAGTTTAGTTTAAGGGGGGGGGGGCGCTCCTCATGCATGCAAAATGGGGTTGTGGGTAGGTGTTGGTTTTGATATTAGTTGTGAAGAGGGGGAGTTGGGGGGTCGAAAGTGATTTTTTCTACCACGGACCCATTCTTAGATACTGACCAACCGAAAAATTTGAAAAAAAAATCACGAAGCTATCCCTATAAGATGTTCAGGGCTCAACATACCCTCCATACCGATATCTGCTGAAATAAAGTTAATAATAATTATGAGCTACAAATTGAACAAATTTCCACGCAATTATGTTACACAAAACCTTCGATACCTGAAGCGTCCAGCTTCCATGTGTAACTTTAATTCGATGAATATTAAATGGATGAAAATACATGTATCCTTTTTCACCTACTAACCCACTTTTATGAAAAAGTAGTTTTCGTTTTCATAGATATCAATTGGATGATATTCACTTGTCAGCGAAGCTTATCTCCTACAACGAAAAGATATTCTATGTATCTAAATCAATTATTTGGTAAATTTCTCCCAGATTCAATATTCCCATCTTACGTGTGACTCACAATGAATTGAAATAATTCATAAGTTGGAGATGAGAAATTGGGTTAACTAGGCCCTGCACGCTGAAACAGCAATGTCCGGCTAGAGCAACGAAGCGAGTAACATATGTTACGCAAGAGGTTAACCCTCAGTTTCACTCCCTGTATTCTAGATACAGGTAATAAAATTCAATATTTATCAAAAACAATAAACCTACATTTTTCAGAATTGAAAATAAAAAACGGCCTACGCTCAAGTGTCAAGCAATATTATAAAACACAAACTGTCGACAAGCAAAAAGGAAGAAATCCATGGAAGGATTGGAATCTCCTCTTCTAATTCCAGTTTGGTTTTTTCCTGTTTTTTCCTCAGGACATTGTAGCGGCCTTTGCCTCCATCATTTCAAGGAAGAGCACAAGCAACAATGTTATTTGTGCTGTTCGTCCTTTGCCTTTCAACCATAAAAGAGAAGTCGAAGGCGAAGATGAATTTCGAAATTGTAAGGAAAAGTTCTATCGATCGGAATGCGGTGCTTTGCGAACGATACCCATAAAATTGGAAAACGGAATTGTAGGGAAAGAGGCAATTCAAATATACATAGTAGTGGCAAATACATAAAGTATTTGTAAGCAAGGAAAGGTATACCGGCTGCGGTATCCAACCCCAATTTAAAGAAGAACCTATTCTCCCTATACGAGGGAAAATGTCGGGGAATTTTTCCTGGGAATATTGACAAGATGTTGAGTATTGACGAGTAAATTGATGCTTTTAGCACGCATTCGTAAGTAAGGATAAATTTCTTATTGGTTTCATAACAAAAGCAACGTAGATTCCTGATTCGAGACAATCTTCGGGATTACATACAAATGAAAAATTCAAACAAGATACTTTGCCCTTTGCCCTCCCTTCATCGTTTTTATGGTATATCTGCTCATTTAATAACAAAAAAAAGATCCTTTTTAATATCATTAATACGTAATTATTCTTCCCTTCTTTTTCCAGACATTCGTAGTTGTTAGTAAAGGAAAAGATATTTTTCGGTTTTCTGCATCAAAAGCAATGTGGCTACTCGATCCGTTCAACCCAATACGTCGCGTAGCTATTTATATTTTGGTACATCCACTATTTTCACTTTTTATAATTACAACGATTCTCGTTAATTGTATTCTGATGATAATGCCGACGACACCAACAGTCGAATCTACTGAGTAAGTTATTGTTGCTTTAAAATATTTTATATAAATCTATCTAAATGCACTTTATAGGCTAAGTTTTGAGCGACGAAAATCTTTTAAGTTTATGACACCAAACATAAATTTTGAAATTTTCTTTTGTTATAATTTTCCATTGCATTGCTATAATATGGAATAACATCACTCAGATAAAAGAAAATGGATAATTAGGTACTAGAAAACAAGATGAATCAGATTCTCCAAAAGATACATTGGTTATATGTGTTGATAGCAATAGGAAAAGAACACTGTTGTGGGTTCTTTCACCTTTCACTACTTAAGGAAATTGGCTGCGATTGTCCTTGTCCCTGATCACGTAGTAATGTGACTAATGCGTTTTTATACCACTTCCAAACCCCGATTTGTTTCGTCCAATTGAAGCATTTTCGGACGAGAACAGAGGTCCTGTCTGTGTGTGTCTAGGAGGGGTGTTCCTTACAAGTCCTTCTACTTTGGAGTCTCTCAAAGCCGAGTTTGCGTTATTTTTTGACTGGACATAGATGGCTCATCCGACACCCTCTAATTCTTGATCAGTTCCCCCATAAGGGTATCCCCTAGAGTTGTGTCTATTACCCTCTGCCTGGGGGTGGTCAGGAATGAGGACTTAGTTAGAGAAAAGAGCTATCCCACCTAAAAACCTAAAAAAAATTGGCAAAATCGACTGTGAAGGTCCGTCGGCGAAGACTGAAGCTCTATCAAAGTGCTCGGTTGGCACGTTCTTGCTAGTCAGGCTCGGGAATATGGAGGGCGGGGGCCCTTCGAGTGCTTTGATCCTTCACGTGTCATTAGTACAAAATCAACGTGTCTATACCGATGTGTGGGTCAGACAATAAAAAAAGAAATTCGCGACGGCCTAACGAAAAAAAACAGAACGCTAGCTAAACCTGGAAATTAAAAAAAGGGGGACGACCGCGCACGGGAAGCCGTAAGTCTCCGGACCCGAGTACCGCGATCTAGAGAGAAAATCCACGACGGATGACAGTCTCGATTATTCCTTATTCTGCCTCAAATAGTTATTGAGACGCGGCCTCTGAGATTTCTTCCCATCCTTGACATCTTCAGGCCCTTACTTAAAGGATATCCCTAATAAGGTTTTACGGGGGCAAGAAGAAAAAGGGAGGGAGGAAGTCCTCAAATAAAAAAAAATTAGCTCAAACTCTGAAAGTCGTTTGGTTTTTCTTGTCCTAATTCTCTTTCTAGGAGACCTTCCAGCGACGCACACGAGAAGAGGAAAATGTCTCGCACAAGCTCACACCAGACATTCTTAGAGGCCACAAATGCGATCTTTTGTGGATGTCGTAAACTCAATGGGAAAGGTCTCCCGCAGCTCGAAACTGAAACTTCAGCACAAAATCACTCCACGGTTGTTCCCGCAAAAAACTGAGGAAATTCACATTAGCGGCAGCTAACTATCTCAGCAAACCAATTCCCTGACCTTCTGACTATGCCTCCATGACAATTATTCCTTTTTCCACTAACTTCCTTTCCGATTTCTAGCATTATCCAATTCTTGTCTTATATAAATTACCTATTACGAGGAAGGAATCATTCCCCAAGGCAGTATATTACTTCTTCGAATTTTGGAAAAGGAAACTTACCTTCCTTAATCCCCAAAGCTGAAATTCGGGAGACCACTAAATCACCTCTAACTCCGCTCTATACGGCTCCGGCACAAACAATGAAATT
The DNA here is from genome assembly GCF_905115235.1 of Hermetia illucens. NCBI lineage: Eukaryota > Metazoa > Arthropoda > Insecta > Diptera > Stratiomyidae > Hermetia > Hermetia illucens. The sequence continues at coordinate 12,826,548 of NC_051852.1, forward strand.
TTGAAATCCCACCGACCGTTGATCAGCTGTCCACACACGAACCGGTCCCCATGCCGCTACGCTCGTCTTGAACTCAGTTGAATTCCGAGAGTTGCGCGTGCGCCTATGGATGTGGCAAATCATTCGCCCGAATACATTCAATAATATGCCATCTTCGGCGAACATTAGGGTAATTGCACATTATTGAATGCATTGTTTGAGCAAATTAATTCAGAAAATGGCGAATGAGATTCCGTTTCCGTCGACTACACCGTGGTCACTACAATTGTAGTAGCACCTTCCTCTCGCAAAACTTCACCTGTCTAACAAATAGTTCCTGTGGGATTCCGAGTGTCATTTGCTGAAAAAGAACCATACTTCCCGATTGCCCCCGATTATCTCTCAAGTTTTTCTTGGTTTTTCGCAAGAAAAATCCCAAATTAACTGTATATTTCCACGTTGCAGACCATGAATCTGCCCCGATACGGCTAGGTTTCTTGAACCAGCAATATTTCAATGTTGATGTGGAAGTTTTCGGTTTTGCATGGTGGGGCTTTACTTGGTCGACGTTAGTGCTTCTTTAATGCATAGAGATCTTTCACAATATCGAAGTATCATCCTTCTCCTCCGACATTGCACTTCCCTATGAGTATCGTTGTTGGCCTTGTGCCTTAAAAGATCCGGATCTAAGTCGTTCAGCTTCCCTTCATCAGTGGATAGCCGGCCTGCTTCCCGGCTAGAGCCTGCAGGTCATGAGGCAATTTGTAGTTCATGAAGCAATTACGGCTTTTAATTGGTACCTTGCTTGCTTTATTCTGGAAAACTAAGAGGCGTAGTAGATCCGGAAAAGTAGACTGTCAGTATGTGTGGTCTGCTCCCTTCCAACCCGGCTATTCAGGCACTCTGGTCCTAAGCCATTTCATCGTGTTTTCCGTTTCACAGTCTACCAATAAATTAGTTGCTCGAAAATGTATGTCCATGAACACGACCTTTGGCCTCCATCACATGCACATCTGCATGGTGACAAGGTCTTCTCCTTACAAGTGGGCATTTGTTCCTGAAATAATTCCAATAGAAAAGTCAGTCGGATGCCTTTCACCACATTAGTATTGTTAGCTGAGGGTTCTTGGCTGAGTTTCCTGAGAACCCTTGTAGGGTGATCTTTACTGCTGTGCCTTCGTTTGGTTCAGTTTTTGAAGACTTAGGTCTATCCTGGGCATTGTGAAGAGTCTCTTCTGGTCGCATGCCTTCCTTCAGAAAGTGCAGTTACCATTTAACAGCCCGTCACCTTTCTGACGCCTCATATGCGGACCTCCGACTTACCATTGCTGGTGCCTGCATTCTAATCATGGGTCTTAATTGGTTGCAGCCTTCGTGGCAAACCAATGTTGAAGTTCGATCCACGGATTGGCTTCCTAACGTCTCCTTGTTTAGGGGTGGATATCTCCAAAATGTACTTTCGCCAGTTTATGGTCCTCAAAATGTTATAATATTGCTGTTATCGTCATTGTAGGGAGACCACACGCTCCGCACCGCAGTTGAATAATCCGGGTTTCACTTAAAATCCAATGCGAGGTATTGTATCAGGTTCCTGAACAGCTATTTTTAGGTTGATCCGTCGGATATTTTCCAAGTTTGACCACCAAGTCTATGTTTGACAAAACGATAGAATCATATAAGATTTAGTACGGTGAATTTATTTTGCGCGTTTGCAGATTCACTTTTTTTCTTCTTTTTCTGAACCTTTATCCCGTTCGCAAGCGGGGTCGGCTCGTCGTGATCGGTTTCGCCATTTTATTTTATCAAAGGCCTGATCTGGAGGTAATCGCGAGGCTCTCAAATCCCCAATCCAGCGTATCAAGCCATGGTCTTTTGGTCACTTATCATCGACTTCGATGCTCAGCTCAATCTTGGGAAGTGAATTCCCTTTAGCGTGAAATACGTGACCATATCATCGAAGACACCACCTAGAGGGCGACTGGGAGTATTCCCTTGCAGCAAATGTTGGCCTTGAGATGTTCGTTGATACATTGATCACAAAGAACACCAGTTGTCTAATGTCACTTCATCCAGGTTGTGCTAATGTGTGAAGCGATTTCAGAACACAGTCGACCATTAGCTGACCATTGATCCAAGATATTTACATCGTTCAATTCGGCGCATGCCAATGCCACTGGCAGTGATAGTGTCTGTTTCATGGGGATCCGTCGTCAAGAATTCTGTTTCATTCAGATTCAATCTGAGATCGTGTCGCATGAGGTGCTGATTCTATGTTTGGACAAGTTGCTCGGGATCAGCTTTGCTATTAGACGCTAGGAAAACATAATCTGGATGAAGCAGTGTACATGACGCTCATTCGCCCCGTCGGTCTTTGCTTTGATTTATCACACTGTGGAGTCTCCTTTCTTTTTGCTGATATATACTCTGTTTTTTTGCTGCATGCGTCCTCGTGGGGGTGCAAATATTTTGCCAAACGGTGAAGCTTATGACACTCCCTCCGTAGATCGGCAATTTCTACCGTCCATGAGTACATAGAAGCCTTGTCGCGGCTGGAGCTCCTCCGGGGCATGGAAGCCCCACATGCTGTCGTTTCCAGGTTCATCACTCAATCTACGATAGTGTCAGCTGCAACGCTGCCACCCCCCGGAGCGCTCTCCAGCGTGGCTCTGCCTGTTCCAAGAACTTTGACGAGCTTCCCGATGTTCACTCTCGCGACATTTTCGACTTTGGATAGGAGAAATTATCAACCGTCTCAAAGTTGTAGGCTCCTACCTTTACTGTTCTCATTTGACCTTCTTCTTTGTTTTTTCGTGCTAATCTTGGCACCCTGTACTTCGTCTTGCCTTAATTAATGTGCGCTTGATCTGGATGAAGGCAGTTTGTACATCTCGCGTTGTTGGTTTTATGATGATCGTTAGCACAGGCCAGTAGTTGGGTCAACTTTAAGAGGATGGTGCCTCTCACATCGCGGATCGCTTTTTCCCAGGCCAGGTTAAAGAGCTTGCACGATAGGGCATCTCCATGCCTTAAACCGTTGTTGATGCCGAATGGTCTCGAGAGTGATCTTGCTGCTTCCAGCTGGCTTCGCACATTATTCTAGTCACTCGTGCCAATTTGACGATGATACCGAATTCCCTCACGGTTGTGTTCAGTTTGACCCTGACTATGCTATCATAGGCAGCCCAGAAGTCGATAAAAAGATTGTGCAACCGATGGCCATATTCCAGCAATTTTTCGATCGCTTGCCGCAGACAGAAAATCTTATATTTTGGTTGGAGCGAAATATCTTTTCTATAATATGTCGGTGATATTCTGGCGTATGGAGCTATCCGATCTAGCAAGATAGCGGAAAATATCTTATAGATGGTACTCAGCAACGTGATACCTTTCTAATTGCTGCACTGCTTGAGATCTTCCTTTTTATGTATGGGACAGAAAATATTTCTTTGCAAGCCATCAGGCATTAGTTCGCTGTCCCGTACCTTCAGCATAAGTTGATGAACCGCTTGGTACCTATTCGCCTCCATATTTAACCAATTCGGCTACAATTCCATCGGTCCCTGGCAACTTATGATTTAAGTTGATGGACTGCATGGACTGTTTCTTCTATGCTTGGTGGTGGCAATATTTGACCATCATCCTCAGTTGGCAGGACCTTCAACTCGCCGATAATTTGGTTGTTAAGCAGTTCATCAAAGGACTCAACACATCGTTCCAATCCAGATTTCACTACTTGTCTCGACAGGATGAGCATCTAGGTGTACAAGGCTACATCCTGCTGATTTGATGAAGAAACTTGAGTACCTCGTGCGGTTGCTCCCTGTACTTTACGAGTTCATAGACCTATTGGTTCTCCCAGGTTTCCTTTTCTATCTGCGAAATTGCTTCCCCACTCGACAAAGTTTGTGATAGGTCTCTGTGCTTGCCTGTGTTCTCTGAGAGTTCAGCATTGCCCGGTATGCAGCATTCTTGCGTTCTAGTTGTGAAGATCATTTGTTGATTTTTCATCTCCAGGACTTCTTTTAGCTGCAGTTATTGCGGCATCCATTTCCTCCTTATATACGGGTGTAATATATGCTGTAGTGGCTCTTCTGCAGGAAACCGGTACCTGTCCATTGCGCCTCTTTCAACGCTGTTAGATTAGCCCTATATTGGGGGAAAGTCTTGGTTAGCTACTTGGCAGCTTCTTTCTTGTACAGGAAGCGCACGTTCCATGAGAAAATGTGCAAATTATTCGTATGTTTTCGTTCCCGGGTTTGTCGTTGTGTAGTCAATTCATTTCAAGGTCCCTTTTAGGTCCCTTTTCTTTTCTTCTTTCCCCCAACCTAGAGTACAGTTGGTACAATTTGCCCCATTTTTAGACGCGGAGATTAGCTTTTATCCTCCCCCGTCTGTCGTTTTTTATTAAAAAAAAACTCCCAGCGGATCACCCCGCGGGGGTGGATATAGGGTTTGGTAGTGGAGCTGTTGGGGTTGGTTTCACAGGTTTTATGCTTCTATCTGTTGTTGGGGTGTCAGGCAGAATGTGGTTGTTTTTCGGCGAGGGATAAGATCCCGGAAAATGAGTTTGGAGAAGAAAGGAACCATGTCCTTTTCATTCTTAAAAAATGCCCCTCTTCTTTCTTCAGACCGGCAGAGAATATTACCCTATCTTTGACGCTATAGTTTTGTTAAACCTGGATGCTTCTGTGGTTTGTTCCATTCCTTCACAGGATTTCCTAAAGCTGAAGCAGCTTTTGCTTCCCTCATTTTGTTACTATTCTCGGCCAGTCTTTGGTTGGGAAGCTTTCGGACATCTGTTCCTATTTTGGTTGGTTTTTTTGTTTCATCAGGGTATATCCCTTAGACAGCTTGCCTCATATGAGTCAATGAGGATGTTAAGGTTTTCAATCACTGTCTCCAGTTCAAGTTCGCTCCTCCTATCACCGTCAATCTCTAGTTAAACCATGTTATTGCTCAGGCGTCTTGCATAAGGGTTGCAGTCTGCTGTCTTGAGAGTCCTTATTATTCCTTCTACTTAAGACTTCTTCAAAGGTTGAGTTTGGTTATTCTGGGATTGGACCGGACACCCTGCAATTCTTGACTACTCCGTTGACAAGAGTATTCCCTATAGTTGTATCTGGTACTTCTTGCTTCGTGCTGGTCATGATCGATGGGGTGTTCCTTCCATTATATTATATATGTTCACCGATTGGTAACGATGAATTCAACAAAGCAGTCGCTCATTCGATATTATTATGCGCGTAGGGGGAAGTAGTCCTATACCATGTCTACCTCCTGAGTTCACCTAAAACTTCCAATGAAATATGGAAGCCACTAGGTCTCTAGTCAGGGGTTTTGATAGAAGTATAATATATGGTAGTATTAAGAACATTCACTCCAACCTTTCCCTTTTATCTTGGCTTGGGACTAGGAAGTTATGTAACATGAATATCTGACCTAAATTAGGTGGGTTTATTGGAACATGGATGCTTATGAATGAATAATTCAATAGCTTGGATGACCATCAATTCAAATCAACCCTGTAATTCGACCTTGGATTATAAAGCCCCAACCCATTTTGAATATTGTCAATTGTCCTTTTATTTCAACAACTGTTGCTGTTGATATACGGCATTTGTACTGTAAATCAACAAAGCATAGATGGGTCATATTATATATGCTAATACGTATGTCTCGCCCTGCTTATATAGATAATCCTATATTTCAGAGACCTAATTAAGCGTGAAAATCTCCAAAGATTAATAGCTGAAATCTGATAAGATGGGAATTAACTCTAGAAGATTTTAGCAGGCCTAGAGGTAAATTTGGATCGATAATTAGTTCAACATTAAAAGTAATGTGTCATGAATTTTTTTAATTGTCAATTACTGTAAAGATACTAATTTGCTGAATACCAGAGTAGCAAAACTCGGATGATTACCAACAATTACTTACACCATTTTGCTTTCAAAAGTATATTTTATTTATATATCCCCCAATTGTATCATATTCCTGGAGGACACATAGAGAAGGCTCCCTACCCCTTCTGGTTAATGTTTATGTGAAAGATTAGCTTAACCATGCCCAACTATTGATTATCATATTACTCTGAAGGGAGCGAAAATTATTTGGTAGGAGGTGTCTAATTATCAGGGAGTCATGTGTTGGATTTACGTGTTTATTGCTTTCAGTAAAGAGAAGAAATATATTCCATATTATAGTCAATGTCGTACAAAGTCACATTACATTCACATTACATACACATTTATCAAACACTAGACCTCACATTCGTCAAGGATTCATTTGTACATTGTGACTAGAGAGTCATCCTTTTAGAGAGTTAATACGCACACGAGACGGAACAACTGGAAGGCCACCTGGAATGGTCAACAAATTAACTTTATCGACACTTAACTAACCAAGACTAATTGTTATTTAATTAGCATAACACCATTCACTATACTCGTGTTTCCTTTTCACTTTTAGTTTGTTTTGTCTGATTTGAGATCTTAGAATCATAAGGACTAAAAAAAATGGATGATAATGTACATTGTATATTGAATTTTAATGATAGAGTTGCGGATAAACCATATATCATCAAACGATTAAAGTTTTATTTTAAATTTTAACGGACAAAATATCAACGGATGGTCTTCACACTTCTATGTGTGAGTTGACTATGTATTATTGAAATGATTCTGTCTATATTTGAACAACGATGGTTTTTAGTAGTTATATCACTTTTCGAATAATACCATATCTATCGCAAAACTGTCTATTTGGTATTTTTAAATTCATTTTCTTCTGTATCAGTTCAACTATATTTAGATATTTCAGCTGATTCTCAGTAGATCTTTACGTATATTAGATTATCAATTAGACTAGATTTAATTAACAATTTATTTGTTTCCAAGTAAAGCTAGAAAACTAGTTAAAACCATAATTCTAGAGAAAATTATCAAAAATAATAATGGTTCATTATTTAAAATTTATTCAATTTATTGAAATGTAAATAAAAATGTATTTTCTGAAGGAAGAAATTAGAATTGTAATCCATCGTAGTCTTGTTAAAGAGTAGTTTATTGTATTTCTGGACATTAATAATACAAAATATATGGATCACTTTACAAAAATTTTGGTTAAAAATTGGGTAAGCATAAATAGTCAGTCGTTCCGCCAAATTATATATAAATTATGGATATTCAGAACAGTTTTTAGGCGAATTAAAAGAAACAATTAGTAGAAAAGATATATAAATCTATTTTCATGTGGTTACATCAATTTAGACTATTAAACACCCAAACATTTCAATGTGAATAATTTGAGCAAATTCGGTTTGTAGACGAAATAGAGTCAGCAGGCAGTCCTTTTAGTTAATTTAGTTTTATTAGTGCTATAAAACATTAAAGTAATAGCAAAAATGGTTTTGCATTATAATCTGAATTTGCTCAAATACTATGCAATCAAGACGCCATCATTATAAATCTCTGTGTTCATTCTTTCGAAACAAATTCACAATAAACATATTATTTCATAAAATCGTCAATATTTAGGTATTCATTGTTTTAAATCAATCAAATCTCCAGTCAGCATACCATTTTGGCATTTTCAATCATTTTATTTACTTACAAACAAAATTAATATCAAATATCAATTTTATTTTTTAATTTCCTTTGAAGAATAATTTAACATAAAAAAAAAAATCTACAAACAAAACAGTGAAACAAAAACGAAGAAATTTATCTATTCGATTCGTTTTTAGGGTGATATTCACCGGAATCTACACATTTGAATCAGCTGTTAAAGTGATGGCACGAGGTTTCATTTTATGCCCGTTTACGTATCTTAGAGATGCATGGAATTGGCTGGACTTCGTAGTAATAGCTTTAGCGTGAGTTTATTATATATAAATGTTTTTAAAAATGTTTATTAGATTTTTTTATTATTTTTTAAAAATAATCTAAAGCGAAATTCGAGAATAGTACTAATTTTTAAATTATTTTTTCTCAAAATATCTTTTTATTTGTTTTTGTGAAATATTTAATTTCTAGAAAAATCCAAAGAATCGTCGATAACAACTTATAAAATGTGATAGAGACATATTACTGTTTAGTAGTGATATATTGTTAGTACTTGTGAAAGTTTTAAACAACATTCCTAACATAACGAGTTGTAGCGAACATAAATATATACACATATGTTTGTGTATTACAATTAATAGTAACATTCAACCAACTGAAGTTGTTTGAAACCGAAATTACGATAGATTCTCAAAAGTTTTTAGTTTTCAATAATAACATTTCTACCAGAAGCAAAGCAAGTTGATATCCCTTTCATTCCCCTTTTACGTTGAAAATCTTTACATCCAACTTTACCTCAAATGTCCTAGATACAGTTTAATAGCGTCCTTCAACATAAGATGAGAACACTTGAAAATCTAGTCCAAGCTCAGAAAATTTTTGTCGCATATGTCTCAAGTTTTATTTAAAATGTATAGACATATTCACTGACACTACCCACAATGGCTACTTTAAACACAAATATTATGCCAAGGGTTTCTTATAAAACTCAACTTGCAAGGTTACATTGAAGAATAAGTTTAAGGTGAATGTCTACCACTTTCATTTGCTTCTGGTAAGAAACTGTATTAGTGAAATCAAGCGGGGTTACTTCAAAGGAAATTTTTAGTTCGAGGATATGAAGAGATTAAAGGACTTTTTTTTTTGTTGAGCGAAATAAATGTGAGAATAATGCATAAAGTCAATATTAATATTGATACTTGAAATTACGAATACATCCGCAAAAGATAGTATAAGAAAATCATTAAAATCAAACAAAGAAAGTTGACCCCGCTTGATAATTTAAGATATTTATTTTTGATTATTAGATTTTTTCGTTGTGATTTGTAGAATATAAATAGAGTGTAAATATTTCGGTTAAATTATATATGCAGGCAGATGAATACCAAGAAATTAGCAGAATCAAAAATGGATGAAAAGGACACTTCCTTTTTGAAATGTGAAGTGATTTGTTAGCTAATGTTTCAAGTCCAAGTGTTCAAGTTAAAATGAATTTTCCGTTTATGGTTTTTAATACGCAAATTCTGGATTTCGGGAAGTAGTTTTTCCTTTCTTCTCTGACTTGAATTTGTCATATTATGAAAAGATTAATTTCCGTCTGTGAGATAAGCTAGTTGCATAATAAGACAGCTTTTTATTTTTGTGGAAAGAAATAACCAGTTCCCGAAATACAGTATTTGCGCGAAAGCTTTCGAATCAGATGCGTGAAATTGCGTACGGCAGTTTGTATGGAGTCGTCATACCCTAGAATTTGGATTGCTGCAGTTGTGGAGAGGAGGGAGAAACCCTCAGGCACTTGTGATTGCTCAGAACTAACTTCTACCAAGCTGTGGTCAAACAATTCTTTGGGGACTTCAAAGAGATTTTTGGATGCATGATAGGCAAGCTACACATTGCGTTCTTCAGAGCAGCCAGTGATATGTACTTCTCTCGTTCAAAATGAATAAGCAGTTTCTTATCATGCAACTCTCTTTGCCGAAGTGGTATTGTATCAGCTATTCTGCAGATTCGGTTGGAGACTCAAAAAGGTCTATACGATTTGTGTTGCATTTGGGCACGTACTACACCCCTAAAGCCGCTTAGGATCACGAGTCTGCAAAGGATGTAAGAGCAATTAGTTTTGGATTTTTTCTAGAACATGCTGTAGATACCCATTTATGTGGACTACCTCAAAAACAAACCTGCAAAGATTCTTCTTGGCGTAATTTTTACGATTGAATGGACCTCAGCAGCAATATGCCTGAACATAGAAGGAGCAGAGAGATACTCGCGCTCTACCTTCTACGGCTGACCTGACACGCTCCCATTTTTTCCAACGCAAGATATCCTTAATAGTGGTTAAATTGGAAACTACTATAGAATCGGGGTTTAAAAAACCCGACGTAGCTATCCATACTTGCAAATCATTCATGAAAAAATCAAAACTTCATCCGGAAATGATTCTATGGATGTACACAGCCGTAATTTCTTTGGTCCTCACTAATGCTCACTTATACTATTACTCCTATATATAAATCATAAAATTTACCAGTGAGTGTACACCCTTAAAATGGGTGAGTCAGTGCGGGAATGAACTGAGCATTCTATGCAGTCCGCTCAAGGTATCTTCCCTCCGAATTCTCAACGCAGGAATATAGATAGATTCGGTTGCGTTCTTGACGGTCCCTCGAGTTTCAGTCTAGCTGATTGTGATGAGGAGCGAAATTTACTCGTGTCGCACTCCCACTACCTGTGTTGAATCGAGGAAGCTGCAGCTTTACTGCGACAAAACCCGACTATGGGTACCATGCTTCAAGACCGTAAGGGCACACTAGAGGATTACAGTACCCTATGGGAGGCAATGTGGTCAGCATTGCGCTCTCCCGAGATTATTACCCTGATTTTATTCAGGTATCCGACGTCGAATCAATATACAAATCCGGTTGCCACCAGTTCTTGGTTTTTAATACGCAAATACTGGATTTCGGGAAGTAGTTTTTTTTTCTTCTATGACTATAATTTATTTTATTATGGAAAAAAATAATTTCCGTTCATGAGATAAGCTAGTTGCATAATAAAACAGGTTTTTACTTTTGAGGAAAGGATTAGCCAGTTCCCGAAATACGGTTTTTGCTCAGTAATGTAAATTTTAGCCAAAAATGGAAAAAATTCCTATTCAAAAAAAGTTTTTATGTGAAACAAAACCTTATTAAAATCAATTCAATGTCTGTCTATCCGTCTGTATGGCTGTCCGTCTGTCTTTTTTTGAGGAGGTGGAAATCTTCAAAAGACTAATGGCTCGGGAACGGCGGAGTGTGGGATTTTGCCCACTAAATCCACCGTCGACTTCCCCCCTACACCGTAGAACCATTTTTAGGTATTACATTATTACATCACGGGACGGAGTTAGCTTACCTTAGGTAGATCTCCCTCCATCTACCCGCGGGGTCCATAATCACGCGTATTGACGGTGTCCTCCATGGCTAGTGAGAAACTGGATGAGATTAAAATTGATCTCCTAATGCGTTCTCTTTAGCCACTCCCGGATGAGAAGGATTAACCTGTAAGTCCAACGAACCTTTTCAGACTGAACTCTTCAGTTGTCTGTTGTCATCTACATATGAATCTCTCTTTTTCGTTTTTTTTCATGCCGTAAAGGAGAGATGGACCTGGTGTTATATATGTTCATCATCCCGGTTGCTAGGATGTGAATCGGCATCATTCCCGAGATGATGAACGATGCATCATCTGAGACGGTCCTGAAGGCAGAACACACCGCATTCAGTTTCTGTGCATTGCATAAAACATGCAGCGTTTTTCCTTAACGGGGACTGCTTGCAGCAGGATAGAACTCACCCTGACTATAGCAGCCTGCAAGAATACCGCGTTCCTCCTACTTTCGGTATCATCCTTGCCTTTCTGGCAAGTATGCTCTATGTCCTGCTTAAAATTGCTTAAGTTTTGCGTCACTCCCGGGTATTTGATGGCCGGCTTGAAAATGACGTTACGATTTGCCATTCTGATACAGACGTAGTTTCTATTGCGCCGCTTAGGGATGAGCACCGCTTACTTTTTTTACTCCGCGAGTGCCACTCCAACATTCTCTAACCAAGCCTTAACAACACTGGTTGTTTCGCTTGTGTAAAATCCAGCATTTTCGAGATGCTTTGCGACCACAATCAGTGTTATGTCGTCGGCGGAACCCAACACTGTGGTCTCCTCTGGAACTGGAAGGTAAAGTACATCATTATACATGATGTTCCACAATAGTGGGCCCAGTACAGACGCCTACTAAGACAATGTACTCCTTGGGTCCATCATCGGTATTATACCGGATCGTACGATCTTGTAAATAGTTGTCGACAATAGCAGCGAGACTTTCGGGTAAGGTTCCAATTTACCGAGTTGAATGCATTCTTCACGTCTAGGGTCACCACCACGTAATATCTGCTGGTACAACCCAATCCATGAATTACATTTTTGGCAGCCAGTAACCATTTTGATGGCGTCAATGGTTGATCTGGCTTTACGGAACCCACACTGCCGATCTGAAAGACCTCCTTGGCTCTGGACGACCGGGAGTAATCTATTATAAATTACCCGCTTCAACATCTTCCCCGTAGTGTCTAGAAGGCATATAGGTCTATAAGAGGACGGTTCCCCTGGAAGTTTGCTACCCTTAGATAGCAGCACCGGCTTCTCCCGCTTCCATGGTGCACGAAGGATACCCTCGGACATGCACGCTAAGCCGATCTAAATTTGACAGCAATTTTGAGGGTCTTATTCGGTATGCCGTCCAAACCCGGGGCTTTGCTGTCGCCTATTCTGCTGCAGATCTTCAGTAGAGTCGGCGTCACATTCAGGGGGCGCTGAAATGTGTCAGTACCCCCCTCTTGCTGGGAGTATAATCCCTGCATTATTTTCAACAAGAGCATAGGGCATGTGATGTGCGAAGATGAACGGCCTTTGAATGGTCCTGGCACGTCTAGAAGCTACCCCGCCGATTTATGTCCGCTTCCGAACAGAGTTCCTTAAAACATTCCCTCTTACTTCGCTAAATGGCGAGCTTGAGGTTCTCGCGGGGCAGCTCATTTTGCCCTTGATCGATCCAACCTATTGGCCTCTAAGCCGTTCGTCTGACTCGGTGGCAAATCGATTGAAGGCTGGCAAGCTCATTATTCTACCAATGATTGGGTCTTCTAGTGTGGAATGAACATCTCCTAGGCATCGACGTGTCACATGCTTTAGAGATGTTTTGTGTGGAATGGAGAGCTCTATCCGTGGAGGTACTTCGCTAGGCAAGTCTAACCACACCTGCATGAATTTTTGTTTCTCCATCGCGCCTCCATTGCAGACCATCCTAGTGTTCTTTTTTATTTCGACTTCCGGGGAGTAGGTCTTTTGCCCTGTTGCTCCGTCCTTAATTCAAAGATGATTGCCTGGTGGTCGCTGTACGTGAAGTCCTCGCTTACTTGCCAGAACATATCACGTGCCAGCGTAGGGCTGATAAGAGTCAGATCTACAATTGAACCAGATCCCCCTTTCCGATAATTATTTACATCACCTCCGTTGGCCAGAACTACATGCAAAAGGGTAAATGCAATAAGTACCGCCCCTTTCCGCTATTCTCTTTGCTGCCCCACTTGATGGCCTACGCATTAAAGTCACAGGCTATTATCTTTGGACCTCGTCCCTTTGCGTCGTGAACAAATCCTTCTAACAAGTTTTCAAGCTCATGCGAGGTGAGGCTCCTATATACAGCTTATTTTTGCCCACAAAAAGCCACTAGCCGCCTCATCCAAGTTACATTGTATGGCTTGACGACCGCACGCCCATATCGCCGCTTCACCAGCCGAATCTGTGACCCATACACCACCGTCAAGGTTTTTGTACGGTTCACTAATGACAGCAATCTCCATCGCGGATTCGCAAATGGTTTGCGCAAGAAAATCCTTTGTCATCCTGCATTGATTTAGGTTTACTTACCTCATTTTACCACTGCAGTTAATGCCCTCCTAAATTCTGGGCATTTACCTCTTCCGGCAATATGCCGCTTATGCCGTCCCTCATTCCTTCGCACAAAATGTATTTGGGGTCCCTATTACACTCCTTGTCAATATGTCCTTTCTCCTCACACCTTCGACATCGATTGGACCGATCAATGCCGCTAGACATGCCTTCACGAAGAGTGCAACCATTAGGTATTTGAAGCACCTTTTTAGAGAGATTTGTTCCCTAAGTCGGCAATTAACCCATCCAATCCGAACGTTCCCCACGGCCAACAATTTCCGTGCCGCCTCAACTGGCAGTCGCATTGTGGCCGTTTGTGTACCGGCATAGGCTTTTCTTAGGCTCGCGATAGATCCCCTTTCCTGAGTTATTTTCAACTTGAATTGTTGCTTCAAGGCAGTGCAGATCTTTTCTCTTGATATTACCTCATCGAGATTCTTGCCCTGTATATAGAGCTCATGTTTTTGGGAACGAATCGCGACATTCTTCCCAAGTGAGTTTATAACTTGGTTACGGAAGCCGTCAGTTTTCCCATGCTGGATTTTTTCAGCTCAAACATGAGATCCTCTTTCTAGTTCCTCCGGACTTTGCTCACATTTCCGCATAGATTTTTTAGGTCGGGGTCGGCTTTCACCTTTTTCAGTATCTCCGCATATGATTGATTTCCTTTGTTTCCGGGCGAGTTGGCACCTTTGATTTCTTGTTCCTTTTTTTTTACGACCTTAGTCCAACCGCCGTTTTTATTTCCCTTCGGTTTTGCTTCACAAGCCGGTATTCCCACTTTGGGCACACGCTGTCCTCCCTCTAAACTTTAAGTTCCCTTTGTTGGACCCTAAAGCTTCTCCCACTTTGTCCCGCACTCTCTTACTTGATCGAATGTCGATGACCTTGTGCTTTGGTGTCACTTGGGCCATCTGGGACACTGTTGGGACAGAGCTGTTCGGCTTTTCCTTAGAAGACTCGATCTTCTTATGTAGATCATGGGACTTACTCTTCCCAGGCTTAAGCTCAAGGAGCAAATCGCCTTTCAGCGTGCAACTTATCTGGTTTCAGTGTTCACCCAAGTCCAGAAGGGAACTGTCTGCCTTTCGTTTCCGTAAGATTTCCGCATATGTCAGCTTGCTTGTTGGTCTACCTTTTCTCTCTACTTTAGTCCAAGTTGAGTCACTAAATATCTCTTGATGGTTCGGTAGACTTTCACTGAGTAAGTTTGCTGATTGCACTTGTTGTGTTTTACCTTTCTTGGACTTTGGAGTACGCTCTGGGGATTATCTATTAATGCCCCTATGCCGTGACTCTGCTATTTCTTTTTCGTCTCGAAAGCGATCCACTGCTAGATTATTAACTCCAATTAGAGTTCCTATTAGGTCTATTGATTTTAAGGACGTTTGTATTGCTACTTCTACTGTAGCTTTTTTTCTTAGAGCAATGTAGCTCGTTTCATGCCTCAAAATACATCGATCTAATAGCACGTACTTCGCTTTTTATTTTGCTGTGCACTTTGTGTCGGGGATCTACAAACTCCATCAGGTTCAAAATCATCTCCTCTAGCTTTCCAAACGCGTCTTTGTCTGCGTCATTTTCAGCATTAACGCCGAATGCTTCTGAGTTCTTCGTTACACTTGTAAATGGTGTGCGCTCTCGTTTTCGAACTTCATCACTTTTCCCTGCCAGCAATCTCTAGCGCTGCGCCTGAAACGATCGTTAACATTGTTAAACGGCTCCTCTTTAGCACATTCGCTAGTGAATTCCACGCCTGTTGTCGTAATGTCCTTCGACAACGGGATAGACATATTTCTTTCGTGCTGAATCTCCTGACCCATCCTCTAATTATCTTTAAAATTTTAAATTAAGAATTGACGATTTATAAAATTAGCCACTGTAGATACCGCGAGCCACAATGCATGCCCGAGTAACTATGAACAACCCCTGTTCAGGGTAAAACAATTGAAATTCATTTCGGAAAAAATAACCCGACTCAGTCTGTCTGTCTGTCCGTCGCACGTATATTTTTCGGAGATGGTTGTAGCGATTCACACCAATTTGGTGAAAAGGTAGGAACTATGAGGGCTCACGCATACAGGGAGTTATATAACTCTACATCGAATTTAAGGTGGGGTCCTCATACATGCAAAAGCGGGGGGTGTCAATTTTTTTTCATCAAATGGAGTCATGTGGGGCATAAAATGAAAGCTCTCGGTTAGTATTTCCCGAAGCAGGTCTTAGTTTTAACACTTGTTGGAGAAAAGGTGGGGAGTGCCGGCGGTCGAAAATGATTATATCTTTGACAGACCCATTCTCAGAAACTACCCGACCCAAAAATTTGAAAAAAGTCAGGAGGTCGCCACTATATGGCGCACAGGCTCCGAAATACCCTCCATGCTGACCTCTGTTCAAATAAAGTCAACAGCAGTATGTTACTATAATGCTTAGTTCAGTGTAGGGTATAGCATAGAGCGCGATCCTACCAAGTTTGGTGGAAATCGCACTATTACTAACAAAGTTATAATAGGTCAAAGTTGTCGCTTCTTTGCAAATTCAAGACTGAATGTGGATATTCTCACATAATATATGCATATATTTAGTGTTAGGTACAAGTGGGACAAATGCAGACTCACATTTTTTTTCCCGACTTGTTTGAAGTTCTGGCCCAAAGTTAATCGTGCTCGTGAGAATGTGTCAACTAAATACAGCACCAAAATATCTCATTCTGAAATCCCCTCGAATATGTTCCAACTCGCGGCTACCTTTTCTGAAAATCTTTCGATCCTGAAACGGGTTTGGCAGAATTTTTATCACTATTTTCATCGTCCTATCTAAGACCGAAAATCACAACCGATAATAGCTATGACCATGAAATTCGCGCACGGTTGTTGGCTGCTAATAGAACCTATGTCAGTTTACAAAAACTCCTATTGTACAAGACTGTGATCTTGCCAGTCCTTATGTATTTCTCGGAGACCTGGGTTGGTAGCAAGAATAACTGCGAACTCCTGGTCCCTTTCGAGAAAAGAATCCTCCGAAGAACTTTTTACCCCTTACATGAGAATAGACGAGTCCGTAGCCTTCATAACCAAGAAATCTATGAGCGATACCATGACCATGTGCTTATAGATAAAAACCTGCTCAAAAGTTTGTGTTGGACGGGTCGCTTAATCCGCTAAGCTCGAAAAGTCTATAAGGGCAATATCTATGGTCGAAAAAGAAGAAGAAACAGACCGTGCCTGAGATGGAACGATAGCGTAGGTCAGGATGCCAGACAGCTTTAAGGGATATCGAATTTCTGAACCTCGGCTCAAATGCGGGGTATTTGAAGTGCATAGCCTTTCGCTTATATTTCATTTTTTGGCAAACTAAGAAACCTACTCCGAGCTCATGGTTTACTGGATGGCCACTATAATATATGATGTAGCAGCTCTTCTCCAGGAACCCGGTCCCTATCCAGCGCATCTCTTGCAACGTTGTTACATCAGCCTTATATTGGGACAGGGTATCGGCTAGCTGCTTAGCAGCATTCGGTCTATAAAGGAAGCGCACGTTTCACGTCAATCGTTGAAAAACCAATAGGCATCGAATTAAGATCTTACGAGATTGGGCGGTAACCGCGGGTAGAATGTGGCGGACTTCAGTAAGCTTGGCATGCTTTGACGCAGCCGCTTTCATTGTTTGATCCAACCTTGATTTGAGCATGATTAAAACCGTATAGAAGGCTCAAAAAGACTACATTCGTCTCCCGGCACATTACTTGAATTTGTATGGTAGAAAAAACACTGCGCATATAAATTTAGGTGATGCGCGAGAAGACGAATATCCTGTATGTAGTCTTCTTGGTCAACCCATTTTAGGTTTATACCTGACCCTCTATATTCTCCTTTGAGGCCCTTTCACTTACCTTTACACTATTAGATTAGAAACAATTCTAATCTTTAGTGCCACGACGAGCAATTGCTTGGCGGTGAATCAAAAAGTCAACCGGTTTCTGCGGCGACAAAATTGTTAAGTTTAATGCGGGATTTCAATATTTCGTGGTAGATATCGGTATCCCTTACTTTAGTGTCCATTTTCAAGAGCCTCTCGGTCAACGATTTTGAAATGATGTCTTTTTAGATGGCTCTACTGGTCTGATTCGCAAGGCCAGAATTTTACCCAAACTATTAGATATTATTATAGCTACTTATCTTCGTATTGAAGATGGTTACTAATTTGTTGTAAATAGACAAAATTAAGGTTAAAGTAACTTGATTAAGTTTTCAACTATAAAATCTTTAAAAAAGTCGAAAAATAATTTGAAAGTTAGAGACAGTCATGATCGATGATGCTATAAACTCGTGTTCTCTTTGATGAGGGTTTAGTTTTGACCAGTTTTAATTTAGGAGAGTGCATTTTCCTTTATTTATTTTAATTTCTAGCGGTAAAACCGATCGACAAAAAAAAGCTAAACGATTGTGGGTAGCTTGAATTGATTGTAGTGAAAATATACGTAAATTATCATTTTTAGCTATGTAACGATGGGTATCGACTTGGGCAATCTCGCTGCCTTAAGGACGTTCAGAGTGTTACGAGCACTTAAAACGGTCGCCATCGTTCCAGGTGAGTGAACTGTCCAAATTGTCAAAACCCCGCCCATCAAGATCACTAATCAATCAAATTCCTATAAATTTCAGGCTTGAAGACCATCGTCGGCGCTGTCATCGAATCTGTAAAAAATCTGCGAGATGTGATAATTCTAACGATGTTCTCGCTGTCTGTGTTCGCACTTATGGGTTTGCAAATTTATATGGGCGTTCTGACACAAAAGTGCATTAAAAAATTCCCAATGGATGGCTCGTGGGGCAATCTAACCGATGAGAACTGGAGCAACTTTAATAAAAACGAAAGTAATTGGTTCATCTTGGATGATGGTGTTACGATACCGCTTTGCGGGAACTCATCAGGAGCTGGGTAAGTCTCAAATATTATTATAGCCGAATATATTGTTAGTGTGGCTTAGCGACAGAAAATAAGAACTTCAGTTTGTTGTGAACTCTGAAGGTTCACACAAGCTTCAGGAACTCGGGACGTGATCTAACCAATGGAGTTACCTGGCGAACCTGAACGGTCGCTTTTCTGGAGCATCCTCAGGTTCAGCGAAGGCCTCCATCCTCGGCAAGGACACCCATTTGGGCCCGCCTCGGAGTCTTTAAAGAGGCCCTCGTATGGTGGGTGCAGCGATCTCCGAAGACTGTCTACCCTAATGAGAACCTGTGGGCATGTCCCGAGGAGGTATCGACCTCCGGCAGTTTAGAAACCGCGTCCCTGAGCAGATGCAGCATGTTAGAGTCACCTTACCCTGCTCTGATATCCAGCACAGGGTCGGTGGGAAGTCGCAGATTCTCCCTGTGCACCATCTCTGCAAATTCCTCTAGTTAGATTCTGCGGAAGCTGAGGAGGA
This sequence comes from Hermetia illucens, assembly GCF_905115235.1. Lineage (NCBI taxonomy): Eukaryota > Metazoa > Arthropoda > Insecta > Diptera > Stratiomyidae > Hermetia > Hermetia illucens. Next base: position 12,845,508 of record NC_051852.1, read on the forward strand.
CGAAAGGCAAGGACTGCGACCACGACGGATCGTCGTAAGCCATTAAGGCCGCCTTCATCACCCGATGCCAACGTTCCAGCATGCCATTAATCTGTGGATGGTATGCAGTGGTCCTATGCCGTTTGAGGCCAAGGAGTCTTCCTAGCTCCGCGAAAACAGTAGATTCGAATTGCATTCCGTGGTAATTACGGCTGGAATTCTAAAGCATGGAGTCCACTCCCGACAGAGGCCTCGGCACATGATGGTGCCGTAATGGCAGACAAAGGTATTGCTTCACGTCAGCAAACCGCTCGATGATTGTGAGGCAATACTTGACTCTGTGCGAGTCTCGCAAAGGGCCGATGATGCCGAGATGGATGGTTGTGGAAGCGCTTGGTTGGCCTAGGGAATGCAGCTACTTCCTTTCGAACGTGCTTGTTGACCTTGAATTTCTGTCACGCGATGCACTGTCAGGCCCAAGAGTTTATGCCCTTGTTCATCGGACTAACCAGTTCGTCTGTGAAAATCGGCGGCCTGAATTCCTTATCTGAGGCCTCGCACAGTAAATAAGAGTTTGAGCCGAAAATAGGAAACTTCTTGAATTTGTATCTGGAGTTTGCCTTCAGGCGCTGAAGCTCTGCGTTGTCGTTTTGTGACTGGGCGATTGCCGTATAATCGACCGTGGAAGAGACTGCGGCTTTTCGAGATTCAAGACAAAGCATCTGCAACAATATTGTCTTTTCCAGACACGTGTTGAATGTCAGAAGTAAACTGACGGATATAACTCAAGTGCCGAAGTTGGCGAGAGGAGGCTTTATCGGGCTTTTGTCTAAGTGCGAAAGTAAGGGGTTTGTGGTCCGTGAACCCGGTGAACGGCCTGCCCTCAAGGGAGAAATGGAAGTATTTTATAGCGAGGCACGCGGTGAGTAGCTCACGATCGTAATCGCTGTAGTTGCGTTGAGCCGGATTGAGCTGTTCTGAAAAGAATTTGAACGGTTGCCAGATTTGATTCACCCATTGGTGAAGAGCTTGAAGAGCTACCGATGTATCTGAGGTATGGACGAACACAGCTAGGGGAGCATCTGGCTGAGGAAATGCCAGTCGTATTCCATCAACAAGCTGCTGTTTGACTGTGTCAAACCCATTTACGCCTCAGCTGACCACACAACCTCGCGGGAGTTTTCAGTTTTGGGCGCAGACAATTAGGCGTTAGAAATTCAACATGCACTAGAACCTTCGTAAATGCTTTACCGTGGTTCGTAGAGGAAAGCTCTTTATGGCCTCAACCTTGTTTGGACAAGGTTGGATACCGTCAGGGGTTATTAAGTGGCCGGGAAATTTTATCTGCCTCTGAAGGAATCTGTATTTTTCAACGTTTAGAACAAGTCCGGCCTCGAGAAGATGATAAAAAAAAAATTGAAATATTCCAAGTGCTCAGATTCTGAAGAGGAAGCGACCAAAACATCATCCATGTAGACGAAACAAAAGTTCAAGTTTCGTAAGACTGAGTGAATGAACCTGTGGAGAGTCTGCGCAGTGTTGCACAAGCCGAAAGTCAGCCTGGTGAACTTAAATAGTCCGAAAGGTATTAGGAATGTTTTCGGGAGCGACAGGAATTTGGTGTTACGCCTTGGCTAGACCCATGGTCGTATAAAAAACAGGGACAGGGTGCAGGGAGAACCGACATCTCAGCACCCGTGCCAACCAGGAAGCAACGTCTGCTTAGGGGTTTGAAAATTGTAAGGCGGTGTGGTATTGCTCTTCGTTTAACCGACGCCAAGGCACCGAGCGAGCCTAGTTTTTTGTTGCGTTAAACGTGCATTCAATGATACATTTAGTCGCTGAACGATGGTACCAACAAGCTCCGTATTTGCGATGGTACTGATAAGGGCCCCAGCGTGCGATTACTTGAGCGCCCATTTCGGGAAGCAGACCTCGATCGTCATTGCGATCAAAATCTATCCTCTCGAATACAAAGTAACAACCTTCGCTGCGAGCTTTGTGACCGCGTCGGCCAGTTGTGTCTCGGGAAACTTCCGCGACCACGGAGCGCGCGTGCACCTCGTTTACCTTATCGGCCGTGGCGGACAACACCTCCAGCGATCCCGAGTCCGCGCAGGCCAACATGTCACTGGTGCTCTCCTAGAGTCGTTGCAGCCAGTGAGACCTCAGCCGCTTTGAGCCATCGTTATCACCACCTAACTGCCTCATTTGATGGAGCAACTGACTGGGGGTACGTTCGCCTAACGTCAGCTGATTCAGTAAGTGGTTTAGCTTTGCTCCCGCATTTAATGAAACGCGCCGAATTAGCTGCGGACGTACGAGAACTCCTAAAGTATATCGGAAACGAGCCCGATGGTCTCCTCTTCGAGATCGATGAGCATCCAGCTGTCTGCACCACGCAACCAGATTGTGTCGCCAAAAGGGAGATACCCTAACCCCGCAGGACCTCTTGCCCAGGGGTCAGAATCAGCCAATCGCCAATCTGGGAACTCCTATAATTTGCGTTTCCTTCTAGCGTTGTGTTTTGCAACAGGTTTCTTTGAAGGTTTCCTGGTCAAACCTGTTGATTCCAGAACTTATTTTTAAAAGTTGCGCGATCTCGAAAATTATGGTGACATCTATGACGGAACCCATTTCCCCTCTTCGGAAAGTGTTGACGCATCTAGTTTTTGCAAGAATAATATTCAGACCGAAAAGAGCTTCTTGTAATACACGCCCTCTTGTGTTCGTTTTTCGGCTGGCCCATTCTTCAGTCCATGCGTTAAAGTTGCCAGCTATGATTTTAGGGTATGGTCTCCTGCATTTCCCGCTAGTCTCTCTACTATTGATTGGAACTCCTTCGTTGTAAGACTTGTGCAGTATAGATGGATGTACCGGCTTTTTTCGGTCGCGTGAAACCATTCTCGAGAATCTTCATTGTTCCTTCTATTGCATGATTTCCACATGACCATAAGGCGGTTTTTCCTCTGCTATCAGCAACCCAAATTTCACTGCATAGGACTTTGTACTGTTCGCAGACAATGGCGACGTCAATTTTACTTTTAATTATCGTCTGGGAAAGCAGGTCATGAGCGCTTGACAATGGTTCAATTTTAGTTGTAACAACCTCATTTCCGCATAGTGTTGATCGCGATGTAGGCGCTATTGATGTCATTTATTTGCATGCAGAACAGACAATTGGGCCTATCATCACAATCCTTAGTAATGTAACCTTTTTTTTCTGCATTTACGGCACAGCTCCAGCCTGTCGTGTACACTTGTTCAGTTTTTGGACATGAGCCCAAACGTGAGACACCTAAAGCATTTTTTGAGACAAATCTGCTCTCGTAGCTGGCAGACGACCCAACCGATCTGGACTTTGCTGGCAATGATATCTCTTTTTGTCGCTTCAAGAGGTAGACTTATTGGCGCACTTTGTGAATTTTTTTTCACCGACTTTAGTCATGTTTGGTATCAAATGAAAGGTCTCGATTAGTATTTTTCGAAGTTTTGACATTTTTTGGAAAGTGGAGTACGGGGGATCGAAAGTGATGATTTCTTTAACGGACCCATTCTCAGAAATTTACTAACTGAAAATCTGGATAAAATCATGAAGCTGACTCTAGACGGTGTCCAGGCCCCCAAATATTCTTCATATCAAAATCTAGTAAAATTAAATTAATAATAGGAGAGTACTATGTTTTGATGAGAAAAAAGAGTCGTAGAAAATAGAAACTCCTTCTTGAGGTATAATATCATCAATAACATAGCAGAAAACCGTCGTTTACTTACACCACAGACTTGTCTCCGTCTACCAATTCCGAATAATTTGTTGGAAGGATCCATTTTCCCCATGTACTTTAAAACTGTCACCGATGCAATGTAATTTCACGTTGAATTCTTCGTGCTCATTACAAGTAATTCCACCCACATATAACTGAATAAAACACAGTTTCCCAACCATTTACCCGTCAAGCCAATGTCTCCGCTTTCCATCTAATTGCTTATAGAAGCGGCAATAGCATAGCAAAATATGAAAGGAAATGAAATATATGTTTTTGGAAGAAGTAAGGAATTTGGAAGGGTAACAAATGTATCTACGAAAAATTCTGGGAAGCTCTTCAGCAATACATGTCCTTGAAAACCTTTTTAGATAATACTAGTGCATATTATATATTTGAAAGTTTGATCCATATTTAATTAACTTTCATATTTATCTTTACAGCCAATGTAAGGAAGGCTACATTTGCCTACAGGGTTTCGGTCCAAATCCAAATTACGGGTACACAAGCTTCGACACATTCGGTTGGGCATTTCTCTCCGCCTTTCGTCTTATGACTCAGGACTATTGGGAAAATTTATATCAATTAGTATTAAGGTCAGCCGGTCCATGGCATATGTTATTTTTCATTGTGATCATATTTCTGGGCTCATTCTATTTGGTCAACTTGATCTTGGCCATTGTCGCCATGTCGTACGATGAGTTACAGAAAAAGGCTGAAGAAGAAGAGTTAGCCGAAGAGGAAGCGTTAAGGGTATGTAGTTTGTTGTAACATCACCATGGGAGTGCATTGACTGGGATGGTATCTGAATTCATAGGAAGCCGAAGAGGCTGCAGCCGCAAAAGCCGCCAAACTGGAGGAACGTGCAAATGCCGCTGCTGCTGCAGAAGCTGCTGCCGCCGCTGCGGAGGCTGCTGCCAACAATCCAGACAATATGGCAAAAAGTCCTTCAGACTTTTCATGTCACAGCTATGAATCATTTGTAGGCGAAGAGAAGGGCAATGATGACAACAACAAGGAGAAAATGTCGATACGAAGCGAAGGATTGGAGTCGGTGAGCGAAATGCAAAGACCAACAGCACCCACAGCTTATTCAGCCGCATCTAAAGTACGCAAAGTCAGTACGGTAAGTATAGCGTATGTGCTATTGCGCCCTCTCTGTGCCATTGAGATGTGAGTGGATCTTGCGTCTGTTTCAATGTTGCATGTTGCTGTTGTATATTTTTAAATTAGCTTTAAAGTAATGGTTTGAACTATTGCTGCTATGGGAAAGTCAAATCCTTGTAACCTGATCGAGACAATTTGGTATACCTACCAAAAACTATGAAATTTCCCTCCGTTGAAACTGCGAATCAACAATCAACTAATTTGAGTAGTACATATTATATTTTTTCAACAAAATTAACTTTTTTATAAATTTGACTATTTTTCCTTTTTTTTGGAGAAAATGAAAATGTACTCCCCCCTTAGCTGACGCGACGTGATTCCGACATAGCAGCAGAAGCAGCCAGAGACAGTATTTATGAATTATTCCTTTTTGATTTGCCTTATTTCAGCTGGTACTATTTGTTGAGCGTCATTCCAATAAACAAATCCTTAAAATCATCCTGAAACATCCTTAAATTTTCAGTCAATAAAGCGGACGTAGTGGTCTATTTCCTTCATTATTTATTGGTCACCTCTTACTACTACTAAAAAGTAGCTTTGAAAAGTAATAATAATTGAAATCTTTTCTTACATGGGGAGCCTTTTTATGTTTATTATAGAGACTATCCATAGTTTCCAGCTATGTGTATACTTTTCTGTTTTTTCTAGTATTTTGCTTCAATACAGTTTTCATGCTCCCTTCCTGCTTCTCCACAAGTATCGGCCTATTTCCAATTTGAGACTATTGTCCTGTTCCAAACTGACAAAAGACTGGAACCCCGACCTAGTGGTCTTTCAAGGTCACTTATTCTCATACAATAGACGTCATCGGCAGTCCTTCTTTCTGGCCTGAAAGAGTGTTCATTAAGACATACAAGCGCACCAATTTTCGAGTAAATGTTAGTATAGCCCGCCTGCCTCGGCGATCAATGAAACTCGATTCGTGTTTACTGTTCGTCTGTTCTATTAAAATGTTAGGCATTTAAGGACCAAGATGGAGGCCTTCAATTTATCCGAGCTGGCCCAGCAACACCATTGCATCTGTATCTCTGAAAGCTGGCTAGACGATGATTTATTAATCTCCGAATGGTACTCCACTTTCCGGTGCGACAAGGTCCCGGATGCATCACGTAAGTCCACTAGCGGTGGGGTCCTAATTACCATAAAAAGTACACTCCACGCCAAACCCTTATGTCTTATGACTCCTCCGGCTCTCTTTATAACTGTGGTGTCCTTCGTCCCTTCCTGCACAACTTCTTCCCCTTCATTTTATCTTGTAAATACGTTCCCTATGCTTGCTCTTCTCATCTATACGAAGTGTTGTATGACAGTTTCTCGGAACTCCTTGCAGTCAAATTCCCTTCCTTCCCTTTCTTCCCTTGCGGAGATTTTAATCTACCCTTAGTCAACTGTCCTAATCATCATCGCCTTTCGATACCTTCTAAAAACCTCTCCCATTTTTTCCTTTTACTGTCTTCTTTTATGAACACTTGTTCTGCCTTGAATTTCAACATCATCATCTCTTCCTTTCCAATCTCCCCGAGTGCCACCTCTTTTCATTTCGTTACATATCCCTGTATGTCAAAATTGACGTTAACGACCCCCCCCCCCCCCATCCGAACTTGAATCGGAGCTCTCCCGTTCAAATCCCAAAACTACGCGTAAATCTACGGAGCTGAACTTCCGCAAATCCAACTTTGACGGTCTCAACTCAGCTTTAGCGTTAAACAACTGGGATCACATATTATCCTGCCCAATGTGTGATGAATCTCTTAGCACCTTTTGCAATATCCTGCCCGATTTCCTCTCCTGATAAATCTGTTCTTCTCCTACTTGTCTGAATTATTGAATTATTACCTGACTTAGCTCATCACGATGGTGGTGCCGAACTTGTTCATTTTAAGGCTAAGCGCTCCACTGTGGAATCCATGATTTAAAGAGCGCATAAACAATACTTGCGCGTCGAGGCCGCCTTTGTCGGCGATAATTTAAGACCACACTTGCTCTTCCCGTAACCCCACCCAATCTCTCCCTCCTTTCATCAGTTTTGCTGACCCCCACAACAATCCTTTGATTTCCTCTGTTCTGACTTCTCTTCCGTGCTTACTCTCTCGACTATGTACCTTCTACCTCTTTCCTAAATGCAGATGACTACGAATCTCTGGCCATTCCTCTCCTTGCACCTTGCTTCGCCGACTTCCTTATTGATAACCTTAATATCAATGTTGGACTTGGTCCTGATAGGCTTCCTAACCTCCTCCTTTCGAACTGTAATCAACCCTCGAAGAATGCTACTTTGCCCACCTCTGGAAAAGGGACCTTATCAGCCTTATCCTCTATAGTGAAGTCTCTTCTCTAGATGTGAACTACCATTCCATTTCCCTTCTCTCTTATTGTTCCAAAATCCTCGGGGAATACGTCAACGGTTGGCTGACCACGCACTTCGGTCACCTTATTGTTAAAGAGGACCAACTTCGTTGCTAAAAGTTTAAATTCATGACAGCTATTTAAACTGATTTCTCCACAGTCTCTGATACCGTTGGCCACAATATTCTCCTTTCCAAACTCTCTCTACTCAATTTCTCCCTCTCAATAATCTCTTGCTTTTCTTCCTTCCTCACATTCCGATCCTTTTCATTTCTTTTCATGATTACTGATCCCGTTCCTTCTCTCCTTCCTCTGATGTTCTCCAAGGCTCTATACTTGGCTACTCCTATTCCTGTCTTTTTATTAGTAACGTTCCATCTTTACTTCCCAGTGTTTGCTGTGCGCAGGCAACTTTCAATCATTTGAGTTTGGATCGTCTCCGCTGGACTGTGCTTTCTTGCAGTCCAATCCAGTTACTCTGGTATAGCTCAAACTAAATGTCAGCAAATGCCACCGGATGTTCTATTCGCTTAAACCCTCCCACACCTCCTTTTCTTACTTTATTGGTGGACAGCCCCTGTCACTACTGACTTCCTTTAAGACCTAGGTATAATAATTGGTGACAAATTTCGTTTCAGTTCCCATTTCGTTGGTATAATAAATCGAGCTTCCAGAATATCTAGTTTTATCCAGCGCTCTTTCTCCGACTTTAACTCAATCTAGCCCTTCTCAACGTTTTTGAACGCACTTGTAACAAACATCCTTGAATATTGCTTTGTAGTCTGGTCTCCCTTCCGCAACCGTGAATGTCACCCCCTTGAAGATGTACAACGAAAATTCACCGGAACTCTCTTTTTCGAAAAGAATCTTTTCCGTGTTTATGGCTCCGCATCCTCAATTTTCCTTCCATGCAACAACACCGCATCTACCCTCACTCCCCAATATCGAGACTATACCGATCCTATAACGCCCTTCAGCTTGGGTCTTTGTCTCTGCCTCCTATCTTAGTTTTGAGCGTAAATTAAGCCGCTTACTCGCTCCTCCTCCTCTCTCGATCTCTTGGTGAGGTTTAAACAGTCCTTTGGGCGCTTGGGTTCGCATCCCTAGACTGCTCAATCCCTGGCTTCCATTCGTAAATATCCTTCAGCCGTTCTTCTTAATTTTTTAATTTCATAGTCACGAACCCGTTTCCGATCCCACAGAATTATCCTCGCCCATATAGAGGGGTTCCTGCCCTCTTTTTGGCTCTTTGCCTTCCTACCCAACATAGCTTGAAATCTAGAGTATCCAGAGATCATTGAAAGAACCGGGCGCGATTAGTCTCGCAAGGCATTCTCATACCAGCTTAGAAATCACCTGGTTGGACCTAAGTGCCTTGATCACCGCTTACCTATCGGTCAAAATAGCAATGTTCTGCCCCCAATAGTTGCCTTGGAGGTTGAAGGAGACACATCTATGGCGCATATTTCCGCCTGGACTAGCATATTCCATGTTCTTAAACATTGGTTTTAAGTACATTTTACTTGGACTAATAAACTCGAAACCTACTCCCTCATCAGGATCAGGGCATCTTATATCTCTGTGTGTGATGTGCTTTCGAATGCGTTTTCGATATCCAAAAACGTAGGCAGTGCTATTTCTGCTGTTTCCATGGCATTCCGTAATACATCCGTCGGCTGATCCAGTACAGTTTCGGTTGAGCGTCCTGCTCGGCAAGTATGTCTATCCCCTTCTCCACGGTTTTGAGTACGAACAATGTTATTCAAGTTGGTCTGAAAGATTCAGGGTGAAAAGGATCCTTTTTACCCGCTTTCGAAATAAATACCACTTTTGCCCGTCTCCATGCCCTTGGTACATATCCTAAGGTTATACTGTTCCTTATCACCCCTATAATTAACTCTAAGATGATTTCTAGGCCTCTCTGGAGCACTGCTGGGAAGATGCCATCTACTCCGGGTGGTTCCTAATTCTTTGGCTAGTTTTCAGTTTTCTATGTTTCCCCTTTTGTTCGTTGTTGGGGTGTCAAGCAGAATGTTGTCGCCTGCCACCGTGGGTTAGGACCCTGGGAAATAAGTTCTGAGAAGCAGATGTACTCTGTCCTCCTCATTCTTGGTAAATATGCCATGTTCCTTGTTCAGATAGAAAAAAGATATTGCCCTGTCTTTGGCTATAGCTTTGTGTAGCCTGGTTTGTCCGATCTCTTCACAGATTGCCTGCAGTTATTCCGTTTTGCTTTCCTTATAACCTTGCTATACGCAGTCAGTGCACTTTTGCACCTCGCCCAATCTCCGGTTTGATTTGCCCGGCTGAAGAGTTTTCGGACTTCTGTTCACATTCTGGCTAGGTACCTATTCCACCAGAGCACATCCCTTAATGACTTAACTGTCTTAGTAGGACAGCTGGCAACATATGTGTGGATAACTTTTAACTTATTGCTAAGAATAAATTCAGGAAGGTATTGACCTCTTCGATTAGTGTGGCCTATCCTCCAGTCTTCGTGATGGACGTTGGCATGGCAGTTGAGGAGAAATGGTAACGCTACCTCTCACAGTACTTCACCAGTCTAGTAATCATCTCCGGTAGGATCCAGATGTCGTCTCGTGGAAAGTAGCCCGATGTCACGACCGGCTCTCAGGTTCCCCTTATAGCTTTCAGTGAGACTTGAACAGCCACAAAATATCTCTTGAGGAATTCTGAAAGACATATATTTTAAATTACGTTTAAAAATGATGCAATCTCTTGGTTTTTCGGAAAACGATGCACCTGCATGTTTCCTTTTTACAGACCCCGAATCTGCGCCCGGCAAACTCAGAATTCTTGAGCCAGCTCTATTCCAATGTTATCCTTCGAGTTTCCTCTTGCAATTACTACAGATACTGCTTTTGCACGGTGAAGGTTTACCTGGGCTATCTTAGTGCTGGCCATTGGCTCCGTTAGTGTTTAGAGCCCTTCTCCACTCTTGGAGTACCACTCTCATAATCCGATCTGGTGTCTATCCATCGTAAGCCCTAGAAGATCTACTTCTAGGTTTGTTCAGCTTCTCCTCTTCAATAGGCAGCAGGTCTACTTCCCCGCTTGATCCAGTCCTTTCAGCCTCTATGGCCTCTGAGATTACTTCGGAGATTTCGGTGGGTTTTCCATTCCACGTCTATTCCGAAGTATCTTTTCTCGGTTTTTCCATGTGCACTTGCGAAATATGTAGTTCGCATGGCAATTTTGACGTTTTGATTTTCCCATTTAACATACCATCCATAATCGCGTTTGGAAATTATTACGCTGAGCAAATAGGAGGCCCTTAAGATACCCCATCTATAGACAGAAGTAGTCACTCCCACATTATATGACAAGACAACATGTGTATCATATCTGTGCTCCTTTAAACTATGTATTATAATTCAGCCTTCTCAATTGTGTCCTAAGTCTTTTTATCCTTATTGCAGCAAATATATTTAAATCTATTTTTTTCAGATGCGATATGGTTTTCTGTTATTTTGCTATTTTCTGCACATTTTTCAATAACTTTTCTACGGCTAAAGAGTGCTCAATGCTTTTGCAATTCATTATATAATAGTTGTTTCTCATTGTGGAAGTTATATGACATTTAGTGTTATTTTCTCTTCTACTTTTTCCAATTGAATGAATCTTTATCTTTTTACTCTGCGCTTCTACATATAAAGGCAAACTTCTATTTTTCATATTTTACACTTTAACTTATAATGATAAGGTCTATATTTCTTTCATACATTTTCATTAAATTGATACTATCATATACAAACTATTGGCTAAGTATGGCGGTGATGTATCTTAGATTTGTATCTCCTAGTAAGTGATTTCATTTTTTTTCAATTGTTGGAAGAACATTGTTCCTGACGTCTCGCAGAATCTACCTCCAGTCAAGCCTGACGATAAGGGGTAGAAAAACAGGAACTTTTCTTGAGGGTTGGAATAGAAATTGTTATCGAAAAAAAAGGATAATTTACTCCCGTCCCGTGTAATTCCCCCTGGTCCGGTTTTTCCGTATAATTTTGACTGCAGTCCTGGGGTGTTTCTTTACAGTCCTGCCTCCATTTTTTTGCTTTTTTCACACGTCCTCTAATAAGATAATGTCAAAAGATATCTTTTACCTCAACTGAGTCTCTACATCTCTCATGGTTCAGGCAGCGTATGCCTATAGCTCACTATAGTTTCCGTAGATTCAGAATGGTCGATGCAGATGGTTTGCCAACCAAATGGTTTATGTATATTATAGTTGAAAACTATTTCTGGATTGCTCTTCTGGAATAGCTTCTGATCTCCATCAAAATTCTTGCTATCTCCGGCTTCAACTTGCGTAAAGGACGTAAAATGTGATTCAGGGTGAAGTCCTTTTTTAGTCTCGTTTGAGCTCCAAACTTTCATTGGAAACTTGGAACTTATGAATGCTTTTGTGAGATCAGGCCGTTGTCTAATCTTAAGAATGTTGAGTCAACAATTGGAACCGTTCATCAAATTTTGTCAAAACATTTCCACATGCGAGAGATTTGTGCCAAGATGATGCCCAATAACTTCAAAATTTAGCAGAAAGACAATCTTCTTCTTTTTCTTCAGCCTTTGTCCCGTTCACAAGCGGGGTCGGCTCGTTGTGATCGGCTTCGCCATTTGGCTCTATCGAATGCCTGATCAGGGTGCAACCTCGAGGCTTTTAAATCCCCATCCAGCGTATCAAGCCACCGTTGCTTAGGTCTGCCTTTTGGTCGTTTACCATTGACTTCGATGTTCAGACCAATCTTGGCAAGTGAATTCTGGTTTGCACGAATTGCGTGACCATACCATCGAACACGCCTCTCTCGCAACTTTTCCACGATCGGTGCAACCCCATAACGATCGCGGATATCCTCATTTCGGATGTGATCTAAACGTGTGACGCCACTAGTCCAACGTAGCATCTTCGTCTCCATTACCGCAAGACGCCGTTCATTGTCTTTTATGGTCGGCCAACACTCAGAACCATAGAGAGCGACTGGACGGACGACATTGCGGTAAATTTTAGATTTGAGACGTTCGTTGAAATGTCGATCACAAAGGACACCAGTTGTGGAACGCCACTTCATCTAGGTTGCGTTAATGCGTGAAGCAATTTCATAACGCAGCTCTCCATTGGCTGATAGCGTTGACCCGAGGTATTTAAATCGCTCAGTTCTGGGCAGATCACTGCCGCTGACAGTGATTATGCCTGTTTCATGGGGATCGGTCGTCAAAAATTCAGTTTTGTTTAGATTCAATCTGAGACCGTGTTACATGAGGCGATCATTCCATTTTTGGACAAGTTGCTCGAGATCATTTTGCTTAGACGCTAGGAAAACATCATCTGCATAAAGCAGTGTATAGGGCACTGGACGTTGGATGTGACGTATGACGATGTTCATAACAAGAACAGAGGGGAGTGGTGACAGGGCGCTTCCTTAATGAACACCAACAGAGACACAAAACGGTTTTGATACACCTGCCACACTTCGAATTCTACTTTTCGAGTCGTGGTTGAGCAATTGGACCCAATGCACACGGTCAAACGCTTTCTCTAGATCCAAAAATGCAATATAAAGAGGACGATGCTTCTCATGGTGTTTCTTCATGAGTAGCCGCGCAGCGTGTGTTGCGTCAGTAGTTCCAGAGTTTTTTACAAATCCGGCTTGATTTACGATTACTTCAACAATTTTGCGAATACGGTTGTCAAGAATGCGTTCAAAAATCTTCATGGTATGGGAAAGTAACCGGATCGGACGGTAGTTTGAACATTCTGCTGGACTATCTTTCTTTTTCCATATTGAAACAGTGGTACTTCCTTGCCAGTCATATGGTGTTCTTCCTTCCTGAATAACCCGGTTAAAGAATTCACTGAGCCACAGTGTTGGGTCCCAGCTCTTCGCTTTCCAGAGCTCAGATGCGATGTCGTCAGGTCCTGTTGCTTTCCCCGATTTCATTCGTTTTATTGCTTCCTCGACTTCAGTTGCGCTGACTGGTGGAACTACTCCAAATGTCGGCAATGATTGTGGAAGTGGAGGATGAGCAAATTCTCCAGTTGAAATCTGTTCGAAGTATTCTCGCCATCTATCCGTTGCGGCTCGACGGTTGGTAAGCAAAGTACCGTTCTTGTCATTAACACAACAGAAGTGTTCGATATCCTGTGTGCGTTCATCACGGCTTTTAGCAAGTCGATACAGATCTCTCTCGCCATCCCGAGTGTCCAGTTTATCGTAAAGATTTTTGAAATGGTTCGCTCGGGTGATAGCGACTGCTTCCTTTGCTTCCCGGTTTGCATTCTTATAAATTTGCCAATTAGCAGGCGTTTTATCGTCGAGAAATTTGTGGTAGAGGCGTTTCTTTTCACGGACCTTCATTTCAACATCATCATTCCACAGCCAGGTATCTCGGTTGATGTACCGCTTACCCGGCTTGGTGACCCCGAGGGTTGCAGAGGCCGCTTTGTGGATCATGTCTTTCATTTGGTTCCATGATTCTTCCACATTCGTAATGGACCGTTTCTTCTTTCTTCTCACCAAATCGCCACCATTTAATGCGCGGCGGGCCAGTGCGTTCCTCACGCTGTTTTATCGGTGGCTTAATTCGCAGGACGGCAATCAACAGCCGATGTTGAGGTGCGATGGTCTCATAGAAAACGACTTTGCAATCAGTGACAGTGGTAAAATGTTGGCGTCTTATGAGAATATAGTCGATTTGCATTTTATTGTTCCCACTATAAAATGTGGGAAGATGAGACAATCGTTTGATGAACCATGTTTTCATAAGTACAAGGTCATGGGTGTCTGCAAAATCGATTATACGCTCACCGCCTTCATTGCGCGCTCCGAACCCCTTTCCCCATGGCACCTGTTACCGTCTGCCTTTTCACCCACATGACCATTAAGGTAGCCGGCAATGATTATGTAATCGTCAGCAGGCACGTGACAAGTCTTTTCATCGAGAAGTTGCCAGAAGGCATCTTTCTCGGCATCAGGTCGACCTGTCTGTGGTGCATACGCGGTGAAGAAGTGAATAGTGTGATCAGCTGATATAATGGTGAGCTTCATCAGCCGATCATCAAATCGTTTGACTTCTTTAATGGCATCACGGAAACCCTCTGAGATGGCAATGCCAACACCATATTGAGTGTGTGGGTTACCAAAATAGAGAAATAGAGAGAGACCATCGGGTTTCTTGCAGAGCGCAGATGTCAATGCACCTTTTCCGAAGGGCTCTTGCAAGCTCCTCCGTCTTTCCAGTTAGGGTACCAACATTTAGCGTGCAGACACGTATTTGTTTTGTTCGTTGTGTGCGGACTAACTTGCTTACGTCCTGACGCCGTCCATGCGTCAAGAACCCTTGCCCATTTCTCGACAGGACCGGGGCCCGTCCTGCCGCGTCGACTAAGGTGGACGCCCTAGCATTTCTCCGAGGCTTGTGACTCAATCCGATCATCATGTTTGTAACGACATTCTATGCATTTTCTTGGTCGACCTGTCGCGGGGCCTGTCACCAAGAGAGATTAGGTAGGATTTAGCATAGTAGAATAACTCCAACTATACTCTATTTATCTCTTTCCCTGATCTCAGCATTTTATTCTTGTTTTACTGAGGATAGTACAGAGTACGTTGCCTCAAACCCTCCTCCTTTACCTGGGCTTGGGACCAGCATACTATGTTAATAGCATGGCGGAGTTTTAGCAGAAAGACAATCGAAAAAAAAAACCAAATGTCTTGATCGTCCACCAAGAAATTGTGCCTCCAGGACAAACTGTCAATCAAGTTTTTTTTCTGAATGCCTCTGGAAAAGGATCATCCATGTGATACTAGACATCATGACAACGCATTGCCCTCTCCGTCACAGAATTTTTGATCTCAAAGGCATTCCTGTGGTTCCCTAGCTTAAGTCGATGTGACTTTTTCCTTTTTCCAAACTGACAAATGTCTTCAAAGAATGAAATGATGTCTTACCACCATAAGAATATTCGAGAAATACTGAAGATTTTATCCTACGACGACCGAACAGCGTTGTATGATTCCCGAGGTGTCAAATACTCCATTTCAGGCTACTGGCACTTTAGCAAACTAATTTCGAGACTGTTTTCTGGTGCAATTATCAATGCCTGTCTCAGGAATTCGATGGCTTCCCCTTCTGTTTCTCTTATTCCCCTTCTATGATCTCTTTTGATTACTTGTTTGAATGTTTAGTCAATGGAATAGAAAATGCCAAAGGACGAGAAAGTGGGAATAACTTGGTCTGCCTCCCCCCCCCCCCCCAAAAAAAAACAGAAAAAAAAAAACCCAGGGAGTGGTGTGATACGAGCTTCGAATACCGGCTTTGACCCAAGTTAAAGACGTCTGCAAGCGTAGGCTCTCCAGTCTGGATTCATAAAGCAGAGCTCTCTTCAGAACGGAGGTGACATTCCCCTTAAAAAAATCACATGAATCGGTTGATGAATCGCCTTAGCAACTTGTTCGCATCTTTCAACATTTACAGCTGTCAGCTCCTCTGAAGTCTAGGAAGCAATAAAACGAATGAAATCGGGGAAAGCAACAGGACCTGACGACATCGCATCTGAGTTCTGGAAAACAATGAGCTGGAAGCCAACAATGTGTTTCAGTGAAATCTTCAGTCGGATTATATTGGAAGGTAGAACACATCTGACCTGCAAGAAAGTTCCAACATGGAAAAAGAAAGGTAATCCAGCGGAATGGCCGCATTACCGTCCGATCCGTTTGCTACCATGAAGATATTTGAACGCATTCTTGACAACCCTATTCGTGACATCGTTCAAATAACCATGAAACAAGCCGGATTTGTCACGAACTGCCGAACTACTGCCACAATACACGCTGCGTTGTTACTCATGGAGAAGCATCGCCCACTTTATATTGCAATTCTGGATCTGGAGAAGACACTTGACACGAACTCATCTGGTATGCTCCACGACAACACCTAGTATCAGCAGAAATCGTGAACTGGATTCAATTGCTCTTCCGCGATGCGAAGTTCGGTGGGTGCTTCAAAATCGGTTCATGTCTCTGCCCGTTTTCATCAAGGAAGCCCACTTTCACCAGTCCTCTTTGCTCTTATTATGGACACCGTCACACGGGACATCCAACTTCCAGCGCCCTCTACACTGCTTTATGCAGATGATGTTTTCCTAGCTTCTAATAGCAAAAATGATCTCAATCAACTTTTCCAAAAATGGAATTATCGCCTCAGATTGAATCTAAATAAAACTGGATTTTTGACGACCGATCCCTATGAAACAGGCAAAATCATTGTCAGCGCTAGTGAATTGCTGGTGTAACAAAACCGCTTCGTATCTCTGTCGGTGTTCATCAAGGTAGCACACCCTCACCACTCCTCTTTGTTTTTATTATGGACTCGGCCACATGGGACATCCAACGTCCAACACCCTATAAAGCTGTATTTATACAGATGATGTTTGCCTATGACCCTAGCCTCATGCAACACGGTCTCAGATTGAATCTGAATAAATTAACTTTTGACGACCGATCCCCATGAAACAGACACAATCAGAGACATTGGCAGTGACTGTCCAGAAATAAACGATTTAAACATCTCTGGTCAATGCTGTCACCTAATGGAGAAAAATTTGTGATCAATATATCGACGAATGCCTTAAATCTCAAATTAACCGGAAAGTCTTCCATCCTGTCGCCTTCGATGGTTCTGAGTATTGGCCGACTATAAGAGACAATGAACGACGTCTCGCCGTAATGCAGATGAAAGTGTTAAGTTGGACAAGTGGTGTGACACGCTTCGATCACATTCGAAACGAGGATATGCGCGATCGATATGGAGTTGATCCGGTTGTGGAAAAATTGCGAGAGAACCGTCTCCGATGATATGGTCATGTAACTCGCACTATCGAAAATTCTCTTGCCAAGATTGGCCTGAACATCGAAGTCGATGGTAAACGACCAATATTTTTTTTTATTAGTTATTATTATAATCTGAGATCGATAAACTGTTCCATGGTCTAGTTACGTTTTCGTTTTCTCTCTTTTTTGTGTGCAAGTATTCATGCTTCTGCCATGGGAGGCTCTTTGAGAGGGAATTAGCCAAGCTACGCAGAAATACTCAATTTTACTGAACTAATTATTTTTTAGCATCCAGTGGTTCCAATACAAGGCTAACACCATTGGATCATGTTCCAAGTTTACGATTGTTGCTACTTTATTGACCAGTTTGACATAACTGCTACGACTACTTTCTACTTTTATAGAGAAAAAGCTCAACGGCTACTAGACTTGTTTCACCTTTTGGTGAAGAACAGCACCTAGTGCGATGTCAGAGGCATCAACAAAAACGGTTAGGGGTGCATCTTATTGAGGGAATGCCAAAAGTGTAGCATCGACCAGTTGTTGTCGGGATTTGTCAAACGCGCGGACAGCCTCTTCAGACCACACAATATCTCCTGTGTCTTTTGTTTTGGGGCCAAAGAAGTACGCGTTCAAAACGGACTGGTGTTGGGCGACCTTGGGTAGGAAACGACGATAGAAGTTTAGCATGTCCAAGAACTCCCGCAACTTCTACACAATTTTCGGACGCGGGAAGCTTGTAATCGCTTGTACCTTGTCCGGTTCGGGCTGTATACCGTCAGGGGAAATGGAGTGGCCGAGGAATCTCAGCTGCGTCTGGAGAAACTTGCATTTATTAACGTTTAGGACTAAACCGGCCTCAAGGAGACGTTGAAAAATGCACTCGAGATGGGGTCAATGCTCAGACTCTGAAGAAGAAGCGACTAAAACATCATCCAAATACACGAAACAGAAGTCGAGGTTTCGCAAGACCGAGTGGATAAATCTTTGAAAGGTTTGCGCTGCATTGCGTGCGCGTGAACTCGAAAAGTCCAAAGGGTGTTCATATTGCCGTCTTTGGAATGTCTTCTAGAGCTATAGGGATTTGGTGGTACATCTTGGCTAAATCCAAGATCGAAAAGATGCGGCAGTTTGCGAGATGATGCGCAAAGTCGTGGATGAATGGAATATGATATCGGTCAGGAACAGTCTGTGCTTTTAGCCTTCTATAATCCCCGCAGGGGCGCCATTCGCAGTTTGGCGTAGGGACCATATGGAGTGGGGAAGACCAACAGTTGTCTGGAGGTCTGCAGATACCCTGTTGGATAAGTTGCTCAAATTCTTTCCGTGCAATAGCTAGCTTCTGGGTTGCTAGTGGACTTGCAGAAGAGGTCCCTTGTATACCCCACAACCAATCTTAACTCGTGAGGCAGAATCTCATCACACCCCAACAACAATCTTTCCGTACTTTTGGAGGATATTACTGACTCTCGTATTCCTCTCCTTCAAAAGTTTAGCCAGATTACTACCAAATGTAGTCTCTGTAAACCAGTGAAGCACAATGTGCAGCACCACATTAACACCACTGGTTCCCCTATTTTCTCAAGGGTACGTCACGGAGGCATCTGTTTGTCGCATTAACAACATTCGAAATAAATTTCGAATGTCGTTAACCCTGCTGCGCCACTATATCACTTTATTTGTCATCTTTTCCATACTGTACGACAATAAAGAGAGTAGCATCTTTGTTTGCTTGTTAGTAAAACTAGCTTTTATCTTGCCCACTTGATAGAATTATCCCTGTTGTCACCGCGCATACTACGCCGAACTTCTCGGAATGTCACACCGTCACCGTCACACCTAACTGGACGCATTAACAGTGCTAGATCCGCTTTCGCTGCCTTGTCCAAAATCTGGAAATGTAGTTTTCTCAACACTATGATCAAGTTGAGACTGTTTTGTGCTAGTGTTCTTTCTGTGTTGCCATATGAAAGTATCATATGGAAAGGGAAATCCAATGTCACTCAAAAGCTCCAAAATTACGTCAACCGACACCTGTCTGCATCATATTGTTGCAGTACGCTAGCCTGATACTATCCCAAACGAAAAACTTGGTCGGCGCATAGGTCTGGCACTCATAGGCATTGTGATCGGAAGGCAGTGGTCACACATTAAGGAGGGGCGACAATTGCATTACTGGCTACGTCATGCTGCCCCAAAGACACTTGACGCAGACGAGTAAAGTATGAGTGCAGGGATCTCAGGGAATCGTAGAGGGAGCTCAAACGCTTTTTAGGTAATCGCGAAAGATGGCGCGTCAACCACGCGCTTTACCCCACCAAAAGGGTGAATGGCAACCATATATATAGGGTTTATGGAAAACACCATTGCTCACTTAAGAGTGAACTCAGCGAAATGGGACTATGCGATCCGGTGTCGTGCTGCCTTACGCAAATTATTCCTTGCTATAGTGCCCGCATCCAGGTCGGCGTGCAGATTTTGAGCCCGAGTTTCTGTATTTGCGTACATGGGACTCAGTACTTCGGCTCGCTTTTTAAGGTTTTGTGTAAAACAAAACCTTCGTTTTGAGAATGAAGGGGGTCCTAAGTCCGCATCAACTTAATGCAAAACCTTATTAAAATCGGTTTACTGTCTGTCTGTTTGTCTGTATTTTTTTTGCCGATAGAAGGTGGAAAGCTTCAAAAGCTACCCCAGGCTCCTGCCACACAGTTATGTGGGACTCTTACCCACTAAAACCACCTCATTCTGGTTCCACTCTTCCCGCGAGACTCCCATGTAGTATTACGTCGCGGGGCTGGATCAGAATTTATTGTGCGCTCATGTTGATATTCGTGTTTCTCTCGCGATCATTCTTTCGGGTCACTTCTTCCTGCCTAAGCTTCTTTCCGATGACTGCAATTACCCTTTCGACTTCGGTCCATATTCCCTTTGCTTTCACTACAAGTTCCATTATATAATGTTTTCGAATGTAAAGTGCTCCCCGGTTGTAGCTTCTAAGGTAGCCCTTTGGGCTTCGTATCTGGGACAATGAAAAAAATGTGTTCTGCGTCCTCTGCAATATTTGAGCACTTTGGACAATATGGCAAATTATTACGCCCAAATCAATACAGATATGCTCGATACCCGCCGCTGAAGAATTGAGTTAGGTCGAAACCTACTTCGCCGTGGGGTCGCTCGATTCATTTCCGGATATCCCATATGGTTTTGTGAGTCCAGCGGCCTTTTTCTGACTCGTCCCATTTCTCTTGCCATTCTGCGACAGTTTCAGTTCGTGCGAACTGTCGTCGACGGGCAGGAGGTTCTCCGGTGAGATACGTTCGATCGTAAAGTCTTTGTATTTCTTTCGCCGGAATCTCAATCGGGACCATTCCCGCTATCACGTAAGTTGCTTCATTGGATATTGCTCTGTAAGCGCAACATGTTCGGAGTAGATTTATGCGATATGCAGCTCCAATCTTGCTCTGATTTGCTATATTTTTCAGTGCATCTACCCATACTGAAGCTGCATACAGTAGGATCGAACTGACCACCTTCGAAATAAAGAATCGACGGCTCGGCTTTGGGTCGCCTATTTTTGGTAGCTCCTCGCAACAAGCGCTCCAATGTTATATGCCTAACCTGTGGTCAACCATTACGCCTAAGTACTTAAGCGCAGGCTTGGAATGAATTGTTTGCGTTCCAACTTTGATCTTCATGCAAGTGCACTTTCTTCGCTTAGTAATAAGCACTACTTCCGTCTTATGCTCTGCGAGCTGTAGACCAGCATTCTCTAACCAGGATTTAATCTCATAGACTGCTTCATTTGCATAAAGCTCGACTTCTTCGAATAGGCGTACAACAACCGTCACACCAATATCGTCCACGAAACCAATGAGGGCCACACCAGTAGGAAGGTTTAGTGTCAGTACTCCATTATACATAATAATCCACAAGAGTGGCCCTAGGACAGACCCTTATGGAACTCCGCATGTCGTTTGTCATAATTTCATTCCTTCATCTGATTCGCAGCACCGAATCCTATCGATTAGGAAGTCGGCAACGATACGCACCAGGTACTTCGCCACTCCTAAGTTGATTAGGGACTCAAGTAGCTTGCTCCATCTAGCGGAATTGAAGGCGTTCTTCACATCAAGTGTAATCACTGCACAATATTTGCCCTCGTCAAGTGTGATCGTAGCTGTGTTAGCTACTAGAACCGCTGCATCCGTTGTAGACCTCCTCTTTCGAAAACCGAACTGATTTTCGGAGAGACCGCCATCCTTTTCGGCAATTGGAATTAATCTGTTATAGATTACTCGTTCGAATAGTTTGCCAGTATTATTTAGAAGGCATATCGGCCTGTAGGACGAAGCTTCCCCCAAAGGTTTGTTTGACTTGGGGACTAATATTAATTTCTGCTTCTTCCATTGAATATAAAATACTTCTTCTTTAAGGCATGTGGTGAACGCCTCGGTAAACATATTTGGAGCTATTTTGACTGCTGCTTTGAGAGCACTTACTTTCACTTACCATGGGAAATTCGGCGGTGTCTATCTTGACAGTGGAAAGGTTAGCGGTACTCGCATTCTGTGGGAAAAGACCCGTTACTATTTCATTAAGCAGAGTAGGGCAAGCAATCGGTGGAAAGCGTTTGCCTTTGACTTTCAATATTACTGTTTTATAGGCGTCACCGCAGGGATTCGTATCAGCTTCCTTACACAGTCGCTTAAAGTGTGAATAAGGTGAAAGTGACAAATAAACGTGTATAATTGACTAAATACTTTGGAAGAAATTCTGTCCGTCTGTCCGTCTGCCCGTCTGTCTGTCTGTCTGTCCGTCACACGCATTTTTCCTGGAGACTGTAACAGCGATTGACAACAAAATTTGGTGAAAAGATGGGAACTGTGAACGCCGAGGTCCCCATATATGCAAAAGGGGGGTGTACATTTTTTTTTACCAAATATAATCATGTAGGGTATTAAATGGAAAGTCTCGGTTAGTACTTTTCGAAACTGGTCTTGGTTTTGACATTTGTTGGAAAGGCGGGGTGTTCGGGGGGGTCGAAAGTGATCATTTAACGGGGCCATTCTCAGAAACTACCGAAAAATCTGAAAAAAAATCAAGAGGGTGCCGCTAAATGGTGGCAAAGCTTCGAAATACCTTCCATACCGATATCCCTTCAAATAAAGTTAATAATAGTATATTACTATAATTTTCAGTAATTGGTTGCAGAACCCCCCTTTAAGTTTAAGTTAGCACCGCAAGAAATGTAGGCTATAATATAGAGCTTGATCCTACCAAGTTTGGTTCACTAACAAAGTTATAAAAGGTCAAAGTTGTCACTTCTTTGGAAATTCAAGATTTTGAATATCGATATCACCAGAATGTGACTATTCTCACATAATATATGCGTGTATTACGTGTTACGTACTAATGGGAAAAATTCACACTCAAATGTCTTTATAAAAGGAATACACACAACCCTTTCATACCTGAAGCATCCAGCTTCCTGTTTCCCAACTTGTTTTCTTTTTGGTCAGACAGAACCACCCAAGTCGCTCAACTTCTTACCCCGCTGGAGTTTGTAAGCCAAGTCGCTAACAATTCGTTATTGTTGCTCAGCCAGTTTGCGAGCTCTATTCGAAATTCCATTTAATCCTGGAGCGTTATCATATACAAGGTATACGTATCAACTATGTTTTGCTATAAAAAAACGGTTGTTATTCCTTTGCACAAGCGCTTCAAAGAGGTTAGGTGTTTGTACTTTGTTCGTAACGACTCGGTAGCCGATGGCAACAGATTTGCGATACTCAATATCATTCTCGATTACCCCATCATATAGCTCACTTTAGACTGCTTCTGAGGTCTCAATATTCTTGTCCAGCTTTCGTTTATTGGCCCTCCCTCTGGTACTTTGACAAGGTTTCCTCGATCGGTGGTAGAACGAACTCAACTTTTCTGTAGTTCAGCTTCCTATAGGGCAGAAAACCCGTGACCCCCCCCCCCCCCCCCACCCACCCCGCCCAGGCTTTCTGCAAACTCCAAAAGACTGATTGGTATGTAGCCTAAGGAATGGCGATCCCTTGGATCACCATTATTTTCTATTGCCATATCATGGCCAATTACTGGAAACCCAACAGCTCGCATTTCGAGGCTCCCTCCAACTGGGGTAGGTTTACTGGGGTTACTGCTTACTTTGTGAAGTTCCTTACGATCGATACTATCTAAGGCGGCCTGGATATTTTTTTGGCAATGCTATCAGCAAACTCCTTTAGTGGTTGTTCAATAATTTTTGCAGTAATATAATAAAGCTCTGCGGTAATTTTGGCAGCCCAGATGGTCAACCTTTTTATGTCCTTGTGAGCTCTATTCGCTCATCCGGTTGGTGGGCACGTAGTCTTCATTTAGAAGGTCTGGAATGACAAAAGTTTCAGTTGGTCCATTATTGAACTTTCGCTACTTTAGTTTGCCTTCCGAATAGATATAGATATATGCTATTGTAATCATGACATCTGTCGGTTTCTGCATATTGAGCGAAGCGGTTCGGTTTTTTTTCGCGTGACCGCAGTTTTATTTTGCGACTTCAATTTTCATCCCAACCTTTAGGGTTGTAGCCAGGAAATCACCGAAATCTTGGGTAAAAATTATTGCGCTTCTAAATTAATTTTATTCGTTACTACCTCAAAAATCTTTTCATCGATTCAAAATCTCATTATGGATTTCCATATCTTTCATTGATATAACCACAAGTACACAATCATCCTAAAATATGTAATTTTGAGTAACTTAAAACTGAAATACATCTATCTTTAACACATTGCACGTCTCTCCATTCTAGTTTCAATTTAGAGAATAAAATCAAAGTTTGGATATTCTTAGGAATGCGCATTTGACGATTGTTAAGTAGAACTTCAGAAACTTTTCGTCTTTTCAGAGACTATGATCATACGCAAGATATTTTCCTGGGCCTCGAAAATTGATCTTAATTACCTAACATTTTAGATACTTGACCATTTAAAATATCTTGCGTATGATCTGTTCCTACTTCCATTTCCTTTAAAACTATCAGTCACGTGAACGAAGAAACTGTTAAACTTCTTTCAAAACTCCCAAATTTTGAAATGAGCTAACAGATCTTTAGATACATCTTTCATAAAGGTAAGTTAGTTACGCATTTCAAGCGGAAATAGCAAAAAGTATACAATCGGGCGAGTGAAAAGTCGCGGAATATCTCGATCGTTGGAAATTTTCAATTAAGATACGCTGATTGGGTCTGTTTGGTTTCAAACTCCGCTAAAATGCTATAAAGTTCTTATTCTGTTACAGCAGACACACAAAGTGGTTACAATGCACAATTTGCCAAAAGCACATATAAATTAATATGGTATAAAGGAAAAATATATTTAGGACGAAAAACTGCAGTAATTATCATTGGATGAAATGATAGATTGCAAGGATAATTATTTAGATACGCATAATTGCGTGGGCTATAATAAAAGATATTCATATGATATTTGCAAGTAAAAGATACATTATGCAGTTTTTCGTTTTAGATATTTGTATTTGCAGATCTCATATTATTCCACTGACTGGAAAAATGTTTTTCTTTTTCTTTTTAGGCTTCTTTATCACTTCCTGGATCGCCCTTTAACATCCGACGGGGATCACGCGGATCACATCAGGTAGGAGACCTTTTATTCATCTCTTAGTATCAAAACTTCCTTCTTCAATTGTAGTAGTTGTGATTAGCCATTTCTCCTCCTCTAATCTATCAGCTCATTCTATTTATAATCAATGTTGTGCAAGTGATTCGTTTTCTTCATTGAAACAGACGTAGAGGTCCATTTAATTATAATACTTTTGACATCTCCTGACTCTAAAGCTCGTCCATAATAGACCATGAATATTGAGATGCAAACCATCGCCTAACCCAACCGCCACATTGGCATTTTCAGTAATCAGTGCCTAGTATGTATTTAAGCATTGAGTGCTTCCCAAGTTATGTTACTGTCATTTCAAAACCATCCCTTAAGCCCTGGCGAAGGGCGTAACAAAATATAATCACTCAATCACGAGCCCAAACCTAGTAGTTGGGCCTTGTAAGAATATAAGGGTCCAACCCAATAGCCCACAGCATACTATGCCTACCCACTAATAGTAGAACTATGGCATTACCTATTAAAGAGAGTTATACATATTTGAATCACACGATTCACATTGTAAGTGCATGTGAGAGGGTGTTGTCCAAAAGTATGCTAGCAATTGGTTGAGACAGGTCTAAAATTGCCAACAACAATCAAATGCCGGAGCCACAGCGGGCGCATGTGAGATTCGCACGCACTAAAAACCACCCCCGATTTCTCCAGCCCCAGCCCCGCAGGACCACCATTTAAGTATTACTCGATCTGGTTGGTTTGCCCTTAGGCACTCGTCCTTCTCCTCCTTTCAGCTTTCCTCCTTCTTTGCTTCGTCAGCAACTCCTCGTCTATTTTCATGATTGCGGAAGAAACCGTAAGCCAGTTATCCTTGGACTTCAGCATCTCCGCAACTAAGTTCTTCGGGCTCATGCTCCTGCTCAACCCTTAGTTTAGGTCCCTCCTCTCCATTGCAAACAGCAGCAGTGAAACATGCTCTCAATCTTCCGATATGTCAACACATCTAAGACAATTCGGAGGGTCATCCAATCCAAACCAGCGCAGATACTGTCTGTAGCAACCACCGTGTCCCGTAAGAAATTGTTGTAGTTGATCTCCCCATGTTTCCGCTCAAGTTGCATCTTAATTTTGGGAACCTATGCGTCCAACTGCGTTATCAGAGATCATGCAACTCTGAGTTTGCCGCATTTCTACGCTCTGTGTGCCCCTCCATACGTCTTGCACGGTACAGCACACTTATTTCTTCCGGCAGAATTGGACAGGGATCATGGTCACGACCACCAATACTGCCTCATCTGGTGTGATTCTAAAAGCGCTGCAATCCCTCTAAGCCATCAGTCGGTAAGCCGAGTTCATCTGTTTCCGTCTCTGAGGGTATCCAACCGCGTCTGTCCACACAGGTGACGAATAAAGTAGATTGGAAAACATCACTCCGGCTAGAAGCAACCTCCGACAGGGTTTCGTCCCACCAATATTCGGCAACATTTTTGCAAGTGTCGCGGTGGCACTGTCTGCATTTTGGCATGCATATTCTAGGTATAATCTAAAGCTCAATTTGGCGTCAATTATTACCCCCACGTATTTGAGAGCCGGTTTTGATACGACCCTCTATCCACCGACTTCCACTTCACACTTCATAGTGTTCTTTTTCCTACGGTTAATTGTTAAGACGGCTTCTGTTTTCGCGTTCGCCAAGGTCAGCCCGACTCTTTCTAGCCAGGACTTTACCGATCTCACTGTTTCAGTTGCGTAGACTTCCACATCTTCTTTATGCTTTACTGTAACAAGAACATTTTGGCCATCAGCAAAGTCAGCAAGTACCCCAGTATACATGATATTCCACAACAGGGGACCCAGTACCGATCCCTGTGGTTCCTCTGCTGTGACAATATACTCTTTGGGGCCCTCATCCGTTCCGTACCAGAGAGTCCTCCCTGAGAGGTATTTTTCCACCAAGTTCCCCCTCAACAGCCACAGTCATCTCAGAGATTCATCCACTCTGTCCTACGAAACTTTAACTTCTGTTTCGACTACATGGGTGATGTGTGACCAAAACAAAATTCTTCCTCTGAATCTAAGCATTTGGACCATCTCGAAGGCATTTTTCAACCTCTCCTTATGGCCAGGCTCGCTCTAAACGTTGAAAAATGCAATTTCCTACAGAAGCGGGTGAAATTTCTCGGCCAGATTGTCACCACTGATGGAATTCAACCAGACCCAGACAAGGTTGAAGCGACCAAAAACTTTCCCCTGCCAGCCACGGTGAAGGATCTGAGAAGGTTTTTGGGCATGTTAAATTTCTATTGTCGTTTCCCACCCAGACAACGCTTATTTGTCTGGGCCAAAAACAAAAGATTCCCGCTAGGTTGCGTTGTCTACTGAGGCGTTTTAAATGGTCCAGGAGTTTTAAATGGTCAGACAGCAGCTTATTGATGCTACAATACTGGCATTTGCTCGGCTAGATGCACTCCTAGCCGTGCTTGTCGATGCGTGCAGACACAGCGGTAGGCACCGACTGGTGAACCAAACTTGGCAACAGTTGAGCTTCTTTTCAAAGCAACTCAACCCAGCTCAACGAAACTACAGCATCTATGATCGTGAGCTACCGATCCCCTCATCAAACACTTCCGATTCTCCCTTGGGGGCAGGCCGTTCACTTCTTACATTCATGCTTAAACAGAAGCCTGACAAACCGTTTGCTCGCCAAATTTGGCAACTGATCTTCATCAGTCCATTTACTTCTGACATCCAACACGTGTCTGGAAAAAACAACGTCGTTACGTCTAAGATTAACAAACACATAAAAAAGGTAAACAAGTCGGGAAACTGGAAGCTGGACGCTTCAGGTATGAAAGGTTTTGTGTATTTTTCATATAAAAATATTTTAGTGGACATTTGTCCGATTAGAACCTAGGACGTAATATATGCTTATATTATATGAGAATACCCACTTTCGCGTGATACTGACATTCAAAGTCTTCGATTTGCACAGAAGTGATAAATTTGACCTATTATAATTTTGTTAGTAATAGTGCGATTTCCACCAAACTTGGTAGGATTGTGCTCTTACAACACATATTGCTGCAAAAATTGGTTATTCTAGGATGAACTTAAGGGAGTTTTGCAGCCAATTACTAAAAATTATAATAAGATACTATTATTAACTTTATTTGAACAGTTATCGTTCTGTAGGGTATTTAGGAGCCTAGGCACCATATAGTGGCAGCCTCCTAATTTTTTTCAAATTTTTTGGGTTGAGTAGTTTCTGAGAATGGGTCCGTGCAAGAAGTGATCGCTTTTTCGCCCCCCGCACTCCCCACTTTTCCAACAAATGTGAAAACTAGCACCGGCAACTGAAAGTTCTAATCGAGGCCTTTCACTTGATGCCACACATGACTAGATTTGGTGAAATAAAAAATTTGCACTCCCCTTGTGCATATATGGAGACCCTCCCCCCCCTAAGTTCGACCTACAATGTTATAATTCATTGTATGCATGAGCGTGCACAGCTTCCACCTTTCCACCAAATTTGCTGTCAATCGCTACAACAATTTCTGAGAAAAATGCGTATGACAGACAGACAGACAAGCCGACAATCATGTAGATGGAATTTATCAAAGACAAGTACAATGTGCACCAAGCCATAAAGAATATGGTGGGGGCTATTAGAGTCCTCTATAATCGATCGCAAATGGAGGAAAAGAATACAAAGATTGCTAAGGATACGTCAAACTCCGCTGTGCCAACAGTGTCACAAGCGACCCAAGTGACGCCTAATCGTACTACCATCATCGCGGCGAAATAAACGAGTACGTGAAAAACAGGAGCAACCTCTAAATAATCAGCAGGCGCCTAAGAGAAAAAAGGCGGACAGGACATTCTGAAAACCAGCACTAATAGTTCAGAAGGTGGAAAGCAGACAGCGAATATTGGAAAGTCGACCAGCGTTGCGAAGCCCAAGACGAACGAAAACGATGGACGGACGGGAGTTACCAGCAAAATCGAAAGGAAAAACAAAAGTGCGAACTCGTCCGAATGCAATTGCTATCTCCAGTAAGGGCAATTTGCCCTACGCGAAGATCTCATTTTCGAGCTGAAAAGATCCAGCGTAGGTAAAACTGATGACTTTCGCCACTCAAGTCAACTCACTTGGGAAGAATGCCGCAGTGCGTGCCCAAAAAAAACCATGCGTCCATGCCTAGGAGGCGCTCATTCCCCAGTAGAAGAGCAAACTACTGGTGGAATGACGAACTGACCGGCCTTCGATCAGCCTGCCACCGAGCCAGAAGAACGGCTCAGAGGGCGGTAGGTAGAGTCGATCAGGGGCAAAAACAGTGTGCCTATAAGGCAGCCCGCAAAACCCTCAAGATCGCCATCCAGCGAAGCAAGAGGAAATACTTTAAGGAGCTTTGGCCAGAAGTGGACAAGATGGGACGATTCAGAGGCCGTTCATCTCCGCAGATCACGTGACCTACCCTCTTGCTGGAAATCATCCAGGGGTTATTCCCCCAGCAAGAGGAGAGCACCGACACATTCCAACCACCTCTGAATGTGACGGCAGTTCCGCCAGTCACCACAGACGAGCTGCTGGAGATCCGCAGTAGATTAGGAGACAATAAAGCGTTCGGAGTACCGAGTAAAGCCCTTAAGCTTGCTGTGAAAACCAGACCGGACATGTGCGTTGAGTTGTTCGAAGCGTATATGTCTGAGGGGATATTTCCAGCGTCATGGGAGCGGCAGAAGTTGGTACTTTTGCCCAAGCCTGGTAAATCTCCATGTGAACCCTCCTCATGCAGGCCCACATGCCTTTTAGACACTGTGGAGAAAATGTTTGAGCGGGTAATCTATAACAGATTACTCCCTATATTTGAGAGCCAAGGCGGCCTTTCAGATCGGCAGTATGGATCCCGTAAAGCCAGATCAACCATTGATGCCATTAAATTGGAAGGTGCAATCCACGGAAAGTGTAGTATTAACAAATATTGCGTGGTAGTAAACCTGGATGTGAAAAATGCTTTCAATTGGGCCAATTGGAATCTAATACGCAAATCTCCAGCGAAGGTTAGTATTCCCGCCTATCTCGCCGCTATCGTCGATAGTTTTTTAACTGAAAGAAAGCTCTGGTATGACACCGATGACGGACCCCAGGAGCACGTTGTTTCCGCAGGTGTCCCGCAGGGCTCCGCATTGGGCTTACTTTTGTGGGACATCATGCACAACGATGCACTTAATCTTCTTTTTCCGTAGGTTACACTGATAACATAGCGCTGGTAGTTGTCGCATAGCATCTCGCAGGTGCTGACTTATACTCAAGTGAGGAAATTAGTGCTCTGGTCTGACAATTGCGGAGTAAAAGCAGAAGCGGTCCTTATCACTAAGCGCCTGAATCATATCATCACTTCCAAGCCCACCATCAAATGGGGGTGGTGATAGATAGGAAACTATAAGCAACACGTGCAGTATGTCTGCGACAAATCAGCCACTGCTAGTATGGCCCTGGCAAGAATGATGCCGAACGTGGGAGGGTATACCTCTAGGTTGCTTATAGCCAGGGTGGTGACCTCAATCATGCTCTATGCGACCCCAGTTTGGAGAAAGGCGTTACGGATGTCAGTTAACACTTACAAACTGAGTACAGTCTATAGGAGGACGGCTCTTGGGGTATGTTCTGCATTCAAGACTGTCTCAGATGATGCAGCTTTCGTCATCTCTGGGATGATGCCGATTGACATCTTGGCAGATGAGATGGCGAACATATACAATGCGAAGCCAATCACTCCCTCATCGCAGAAGAAGAACGCTCGAGAAATGCTCGGTCGGTGGACTCACAGGCTCATTTCTGCCATCAAGGAGTGGTTGGAGAGGCGACACGGTGAGATTAATTATAATTTCACCCAGTTTCCCACGGGGCATGGATGATACCGCCAATTTCTGCACAGGTTTAAATTAGAGACCTCACCCAACTGTCCAAATTGGAATGGAGTCCCAGAGGACCCAGAGCACGTACTCTTCCACTGTCCGAAATTTTTGCAAGAAAGGAGGAATCTAGAGGAGATTCAAGGAGAGTTGCTGGTACCAGAAAATCTGGTGCCGAAAATGGTAGCACAACAAGAAAATTGTGATGCTCCCAACTCCATGATGGCATCTATCCAAAATAAACTTCAAAAGGTAGAGGAGATTAGAAAAGCACGGTCACGTACGGCGTGTATAGAAGAAAGGTGACTAAGCTAGAGTGAGGTGACTCTGCCCCGTGATATAATACCTTGTGGTGGTTCTGCGCGGGAGGAGGAGAGGGACTCGGGGGTAGTTTTCGTGAGTAAAAATGCCACGCACTGGTGTGTCCAGACCAGGGTCTTTTGAAGATTTCCACCTCCTCAAAAAAACAAGTCGGGAAACCGGAAGCAGGACGCTTCAGGCATGAAAGGTTTTGTGTATTTCCTTTATAGAGACATTTGAGTGTCATGTGCTCATCCATTGCTTTCGCTGGGCAGTTTGACGTTTGTCTCATTTTTGAGTTTACAGGTTCTATAAAGGCCCCGTCCCCAGGAGGATGCATCTGCTGGTCAATGTGGGAATAGTTGTCATTAAAGTGTTAAGTTATGTTAAGCATCATCACTATACATTATTGGAAAAATTTGTTTGAGGTTTATTTCAGAAATGGTCGGAGGAATTGGAAACGAATTAACCATATTTTTCCATTTCAACTAACACCAAATCTCAGTGCCAGGCTTTGATGCTTGCAATAATGAGGCCGAGCGTTGTCATAGTGGAATATTATGGTCTTGTGTCTGGTCGTAGTTTTTCGGTTGCCGCTTTCTTTGAAAGAATGTTGAATGTTGAAGTCTGTCATGACGGTATATCAAGGTTCTAGCAGTTCATGGTAGATCACACTTTTGATCCCACCAAATATAGGGCATTACCTTGGCACCTTGGATATTCGGCTTCGGTGTAGATGTTCTCGTTGACTAGGCTTTTCATACGACCTTTGACGTTTCGAATTGTCGCAATGAATCCATTTTTCTGCTCCGGTTATGATTCGATGCTGAAACGACTATCTTTTGTTCCATCCTGCAACATTTCTGACATGTAATCATTCGACATCTCTGGGTTTCAGCTCGTATAGAACCGATATCCTCCTATTCAAAATATTAGAGCTTGTTGAGTAACGTCCAATGTTTTTGGGAGTTCTTTTTGCATTTGATATGAATCTTCGTTGAGTAATGATTCTAATTCTTCGAGTTTAATTGACCTTAATTGAGCTTGTCTTCACCAACATACTATTCTCTTTGGCAATGGTTGAAAAAGAAGACATGGTAGTCCCCGTCTTAGATGAAGTAATGTCGTAGGTCAAGTCACCAGACAGTCGCTAAGGATATCGAATTTGTGAAACTTGACGCAGAACCGGGATATTTGGAGTGCCTTATTCAGACCCAGATCGGCCAGCGATTGTACTGTCATTGGTGACGATCATGATTGTCAACTTCAAGAACTGTGTTAGCATCTTGTAATTCATTAGCCATCAGGATTAAGTAGCCCATTTATGCAAGGTTTTCCATCGTCAACGAGAGATTTTTTTTACACCTATCTCCTTGAATTGACGGCTACTGGGGTTCAAAAAGAGTCCTATCTGACTGAGCGCCTACCTTACTACGGTATACCCACCAACATTTTCGGGCTTAAATCTGTTGAACTATGAATATTCTATCTGTTATGATAATGATAACGAATTTATCCGTGAAAAAAGATATGATATAATAATGAGTTTATAATTTTTTTATTACAGTTTACGATACGAAATGGACGAGGCCGTTTCGGAATACCAGGAAGCGATCGGAAACCACTGGTATTATCGACATATCTTGATGCACAAGAGCATTTACCATACGCCGATGATTCAAATGCTGTTACGCCAATGTCTGAGGAGAATGGAGCCATCATTGTACCCGTTTATTATGGCAACCTAGGTAGTCTGTTTGATTATTGTAATATAAGATTTTTAACATTTTCCACGTGCATTTCTCTTTTCAAAATAAAAGGATCTCGACATTCCTCATATACCTCGCATCAGTCTAGAATATCATATACTTCTCATGGAGATCTTCTTGGCGGTAGTATGACAAAAGAGAGTAAATTACGTAATCGTTCGTCACGTAATCAATCGATAGCACCGTCAAATGGAGCCAGCTATGTAGATACTAATCATAAGAGTCATAGAGAATATGTAAGTATCACCTTTGTGTTACCTGTTATATTGGGTTGGTCACTAAGTATTTTGTTTTTAAATTAAGGCCGATTTTTCGGGAAATAAGAAAGCTAATGCTGTTACATTTGATCTTTTATCAAACGGCATACTTCTCGGAAAAAATCGTCCAACGAGTCCCATATCAATATTCTTTAAAGTAGCACCCTTTTGGGTCCACACATACCTGTCGTGTACGAAAGAATCAGCCAAAATTGGAGAGAATCTAATTAAGGCTTTTGGGAGGGTGCGACAGTGTTTGGAACTTTTGTGAGGCTGTAACGTCCTGGGTAACGAACCGAGACTCGAGGAGCTATCCCAATGGAGGATCCAATCGCCAGCAATCTCCAAATGGCGAAATACTGTTCAATAACATTATCTCCAGCAGATAGAAATTGCTTACCGACCATATCCTTCGCTCGAAGGACAATGTATCTATTTTTGACGTGTGATCTGTTCACTGTTCTGAGTTCTCGACGCGACGTCAAAACAGGCAGTCAATCAAATCATGGTCCAACCCCTTCTTCGGTTTGGATCATACAGTGAACTTTTTCTCGCTTGTCCAAAACTACCCTTTACCTCTATGCGAGGTTTTTTCAAGTTCGGGTGCTAGTCCAAAAAGAGCGATCCATGGACCAAAAAAAGTGGAAGAAAGTTTCTCTCCAATTGGATTGGTTAAGTTATGGGCGAACCTCGACTCCACAGCCCCAGCACCAGGGCCTCGATATTCCGAGCTATTCCTCGTAGCCGACTTCTTCGGATTTGCCCGTGAAAATCGTTGTCGATAGCTGTCGCGTCGAAGGCCAGGTTCACTGTTCATCAAAGAAGAAGGAAAAAAGAGTGGGTCACACAGTCCACGCAGTGCAGCTCTATGGGGTACCCATCAGTATGGGTTTGATTGTCGCTTTGGTAGACTGCTGGGAATGGTGGTAACTTACGATTCACCTGTACTCCTGTCAAATAATCGACAACTCCCCCAGCCTTTTAGCAGGCCCTAAATTACAAAACGATGGCGTATTGGATAAAAAATATGACAATTCGCAGTTTCGTCCAGCATCATGGTCATTTAACGAGAGAAGAAGAAGCGGTGATGCCAGCCGCTTCATAGTAGGACGAGCTGCTGGCATCCAGCAAAGAGACAGTAGTTGTCCACCAAGGGAATAAGAAATGGATCCTGGTAAGGGTTTAAGGGAATAGCACACCGTGTGGCATTTGCTGACATTCAATATCAGCTTGTTAGTCTTGGGCACGAGCTCGGACACTAAGCAACTTCAGGAGAAATGTAAGCAGCAACAGCCAGCCGAGGAGCCATGAACCGTTAAGTGACGCCCCAGGAGCCACTTACGTGCGGCACCGGGCGATGGCAATTCCGCTAGCGGCAAAATAGGTGTGAACCAGCGTTGAGACCAGGCTCCTGGACGCCAAAGGCGAACGCACTGGATCCAGCCCCTACTTTGATTCCTATCAGGTTGTCCGTGCGTTCCATATTATAGCTTGGGAGGACCAATTCTCTAGGGTTCTTCGGTTCGTGCGTCACTAAGATCTGTGGCACCTGGGAGGGCGTAAAGCTCGAAGTTGTCCCCCTACGACGAGGTTGCCAAGAAACCGGTCGCTCGTATTTGGTTGCCGGAGATCCGCATGGATAAGGACAAGCTCGTCCAATCCCGGTAACTTCAAAAACCTACGATTCCCATGGCAAAGTGGGAAGTTGTCATGGAGGAGGAACCCCACACGAACAGCCAAATTTTTCTACTCCATAAAAACGGAGAGTGCATGGAAGTACTGGAAATGGTAGTCTATAAAATGTGTTAGAGAGTTAGAATGCGCGCACGAAGGTGAAAGTGTTCCGCTCTGCAAAACTGGACGAAGACCTGGATCCAATCGACGCCGCCAACGAACTGTTGGGGGAGATGAGGATCGATATTCCGACGGGAACTGACGAACTTCCCATGCAAGCAGATCTTGCTGAGGGTAACGCAGATAAATCTTCAGTACTCAAGGTGCGCCTCGGCTAATCTGCTTGTCCTGCAGGAGCCTTGGGGCGCCTTGAATCGGAGGGGACTGAGCCATCAAAGAGGTCCAAAGCAAATATTATAATTTATTCCACAACACAGGAAACGCTGATCAGCACAGACCTAGAGCATGTATCCTTGCGAGGAAGAGTCTACACCCTTTTCTGTGTCCCTACCTGATTTCCAGCGACCTAGTCGTGGTCAAATTGAAGCAAGCGGGGGCAAAGAACGTGCATATTTCCTCAGCTTACATGGCCTACGACCGATAAACTGTGCCAGAAGTGCTACAAACATAGCAACAAGGAATGCCAACCTGTAGAAAGGCCGCGGCGCCAATGCAAGAGGTACGCTTTGGGGTAGCTCGGAAATCAATGAAAGAGGTGAGTCATTCTTTGATTTTATTATTAATACAAATCTATCGATGTGTAACAGGTGTAGTACGCCAACCTTCCATTATCCTGTGACGGTTGGGAGGAAGTTCTTGATGTTACCCTAATAACCGACAATGGAATTCTAAAGGCGGAAAACTAGAGATTGTCTGACCAGAGATCCTTCTCAGATCAAAGTTGGATACTTTTCAGTCTAGATCTCGCCGCAGAGGTCTCCAAACCCTTCAGAGACGCTAGGGGTATCGACTGGAGAAAGTTTGGTCAAGTAATTAACAACAAACTATCCGGTGCGCAAATTGCTAAGATTGGTACGACAGACGTACTGGAGTCAAAGGTCGGGGCTCTGGCAAAGGCATTCGATACCGCCTTTAAAGCCTCGTGCCTCAGGAGGCTGACACTTCCCTGGTCAACATCTGCTACAGGCATAAATATTAGCAGCCATACAGGGACTGCCCGAAGAAGTACAAGTCGGCCCTCAAGAGCGCGAAGAGGCGGTCTCGGTTGGACTATTATCAGAACATTGAAAGCACCAGCGATTCTGAACCCATCCTTTTTTCAAAAGTCGGAAGGGTCCCGAACGGAATCTTCCGGTGAAACCTC
The DNA here is from genome assembly GCF_905115235.1 of Hermetia illucens. NCBI lineage: Eukaryota > Metazoa > Arthropoda > Insecta > Diptera > Stratiomyidae > Hermetia > Hermetia illucens. Next base: position 12,881,489 of record NC_051852.1, read on the forward strand.
GGATCTACTGGTTCAGACGGACTTTTCTGCGAGGATGACTGTGAGTCAGAGCCTTGCTTAGGGGGTTTGCAGCCCCCTCAATCGTGCGTAACTATCAAAGCGGTAATTACTGGGGATAAGATCGGCTGGACTATAAACAGTTACTTTGCATATAAATCTCCTGGTCCAGATGCCATAGTGCCAGTCATGTCATAGAAGTAGCATGAAAGAGTTGTGCGGTGGCTTGTCGCGATTTATCGAAGCTGTATCTCTTTGGGATACGCACCGTAGTCTTGGAGACGCGCAGAAGTGGTTTTCATACCGAAAGCAGCCAGGCCGTGCCATGATTCCGCGAAGGACTTTCGACCAACCAGCCTCACCTCTTTGGTGTTGAACACCCTAGATCTCGTCCTGGACATCCACTTAAGGGAAATTATGGAGAGAATACCTTTCTGTAAGTTCAGGCGTGCCTACCTCAAAGGGAAATCCACAGAAACCGCTCTCCACGAGGTAATTGGTACGGTTGAGTGGTCACTGGAATATAAGCAGTATAATCCAGCTGTCTACTTGGATATAGAGGAAGCATTAATCATTATTATTACCAACGTCATCAAGCCTCGACCTGTATTGGATTGGAAGGGGTATCTTACGCATTGGATAATATCCATGCTAAGAATCAAGATAACATTGTCTGCTCTGGGAGGCACCTACTTGACCAGAACTGTGAACAGAGGCGCGTCCCAGAGTGACGCCATTTTTACAGTGCTCTGGTTAATAGCAATGGATGATATTTTGCAAATTTTTCTCCTCCCTCTAGACCTCCACATTAAATACGTTGTAGCGTGCAGTGCCGTCAGACTACGTTGGTCTGGATGCTGAGCAGCGAAGCCCTACGGCCATGGTAACATCCTAGACGAACTACTTCGGAGAATCTGGGCATTCCCCACGGACTATAACACACGCAAACCGAACTTCACGAGGGACTTTGCTGTGGACTTTCCAACCAGAATAGAGTGAAAGATCGGTGGCGTGTTGCAAGATTATGTTAGAGTATTCTTCACCGATGAATCAAAGAGGAGTTGCTGCGGGGGTGCGGGGGTTTTCTCGAATATACATAGTGTATCTGAGTCGTATGGTCTGGTTTCGCCAGTGTATTCCAAGCGGAAGTACTGGCGATACTGGAAGCCTGTCGATGGCTGAGGCATGATCCGAGCCCCAAGCGTTACATAGGCATTCTCACCGACAGCCAAGCGGCCATTAATACCTTGTACTCAGCGACAACATCTTCCAGACTGGTGGAGCAGTGCAGAAACGCGCTTCTCTGGATTCCCGGTCATAGGAACACATACGGGGCCGACCGACGGTTTCGATAGGCGGTGCTCTGCTTTCGGTAGTCCCTTGGCGGGTACAGTCAATGTCCCGCCGGCGACTGTCAAGAGCGAAATCTAACCTACTCGCACTACTTAGCAGCCCCGGATCTCAGATGTCGAAGGCTCACCACATGTGCTCACCACAGTTAATGAGAATTTGGTCCGTTTGTAACAAAACCCGATCACGAGAGTTCTTGTGCGAGATGCATACAAATGGATACAAGATTACGGTGGTCTGCAGAGGGCACTGGCCCACTGGGGACCATGCCGCTAGGCTGGGCATGACCTACAATTTGCGTTGCTGGCGCTGCGGAGAAGACGAGGCAACCCTCAGGCACTTTCCTTTCCGATTGCCCAGGGTAGGTAGGACATTCTTTGGGTACTCAAAGAGATTTCTAGCTGCAGGGAGGGAAAGCTGAAGATCTGAGCCAGGTGGACTGAGCCTCCTTGCTCTTATAATGGCAATCTCGATGTTTGAGTTGATGAGTTTGTGGCATCAAAACGGCGTCCTACAGCGCTAATTGGGCTCCTCGGAGCGGCTACTGATACCTACCTTTTTGCAAGAAAAACAACCGTAATACTGTATGTAAGGCGATACACTAAAAAGATGCAAAGACCTTTTGACATGAAGCGTTATAAGGAGCAGTAGTTATCGATTTCGTCGGCTGTGTACCTCGACTCGATGGACCGCATGCTCTACCACCATAACAGCATAAACCGTGGGTTTCCCTGTTCTGAACTTGAACTGTCTTGGGAATAAATACCCGCCAGCACAAATCTTCCCAGCAATCTCACTCCTGACGACTTTTTCGAACACTTTCCCGGAATACACAGCGGTCAACTCAAGACCTTTTTTCCTTTGCTGATCAGCGCGATCTTCGCTATCTTCCGCTGCTCTGCTTCAGGTAAGTATTGAATGCACCGAGCAGCAAGTCTAGCCATTAGCACGATAAAAGGTTATGCTTTCATTGGAATACCATCAGGGCCTGACGCCTTTTTGTTTTTCAATGCGGTTTATCTGCACAATCTGGCTTGGACTCTGAGGAAGTGCACCATTCGATGTTGTGGGGGTTTCTTGTCTAGTTTTTCTAATAAGCAACTACCAAGGCGATTACATGCAGGTGATTCATCTCCCGGGACGTTGCTTGAATTTGTTTGGTGGAAAAAAAGCATTGCACATGCTCGACATTTTTCAATAACTTGCGCATAAGCAATTCCGTGTATCTTTTTGATATTGTTAGTGTCGTGGATGTGATGCATGATTCAATTATGGGGAAACATACAGCAGATTCTTCGAGAGAGAGGTTTGACCTGCTTTGGTATTCTCCTATTGCTGATGATATGTATGTATTGGAATTGAGGCAGATATTGTATTTCGGTCTTAATACCCCCCAACCCAGTATATCATACATACGGTCATCAAACATAATTCATTTTTTCATGCATATTTCTTTATCATTTTTATGTCAATTTAGGAGGTATCAACAGACTGTACAGACGAGGCTGGCAAAATAAAACATCACGACAATCCTTTCATTGAGCCCGTCCAAGCACAAACTGTAGTCGACATGAAAGGTATAATCTTACAATTATACTATAATTTTCCACCCAAAATTGTCTTTATCTCTGTTATAATCAATCCTCATTATATTTATAAAAATAATTAAAATTTAAAAATAAATTAACACAGATGTCATGGTCCTGAATGATATTATTGAGCAAGCTGGTCGACAGAGTCGCGCTAGCGATCGCGGAGGTAACATTACATAAAACTAATAATTTTATTAATAGATTCCAAAAATTCTTCAAGAAAAGAACTTATTTTTAGACGATAAAAGGAACGATCTGACTATCCTTGATTTATTAAATTTATCTTTTTTTTTTAAATATTTATTTGTGCTTCGAATGCAATGACTAAAAAGAAATTTTTCAATGTTTTGCTTGCATTTATGAGTGATTTGTTTTTTGCTTTTGATAATCTGTGTGTATATAAAAGTGAAAATTTATTGAATTCTTACTTAATTACTTTGCCTCTTCTAATGCAACTGGTATGCCCTATCGTGTGTTTCAAAAGTAAAAATTTATATTTTGACACAAAAAAAAGAAAAAAGGAGAATTAACACTGATAGATGTAGCAATAATTAAACTAAATTCTAATTATTATTAAAATTGGAGTAAAATTGGGAAACTATTCAATGAAATACATATCTTATCTGAAAAAGCTCTATAGTTTCATAAAGTGATTGGCGTGAATTAGACAGACAGTAAACAACCAATCAGAGAACAATTTTAGTTGTTTATTATAAATTATGTTTACTTATTCAATAAATACTATATAAATGTGTTAAAATATAAATTTTTAAACAATGTAAATAACTATCCTGTCTACGTGAAAATGTTCTAAGTTTCAAAATTCCAAATTGAAACTGCTTCTCGCTTTTTACCAATTATTCTTTCACAGATCTTGTTCTAATTAAATATTTTCAGTGGAATAACTATTGTTTAGAAATTAATTGATTTATATTATATGTATCTGTTTCTTTATATTAAAAAAAAAACGTATAATCACAAATGCCTGACTCATCCCCTTTTTGTAAAGAGAAAAACGAGAAAAAAAAGATACTTTTTGGCCAGAAAAGTACTGCAAATATAAAATTTTGTGAGAGAGCAAAACCCTTTCGATTAATAAACAGAACTTTTCTCCGGTGCATCGTGTAAGGCCTTTGGTTTATTAAAAATTTGAAAACCCTTTTATTGGGGGGAAAGAGAGGTTCTTTCAAATTAGTAATATTTTCTTAATCCTCATTTAATAATTGAATCATAATTTTAGATTTAGAACATTCTCATTTTGTTATGGAATTTTTCCTTCGTTCCATTTAGTATAATTCTAGTTTTCCTTAATTATCACTCTTAGCATTTTCTAGGCATTTTTGAAAGTTTGCATAGTAGCAGAAGTTTATTATAGTTCATATCGAATTCACAGTTCTTTAAACATCTTAACAATGCATGCGTTTAGATAATTACATGTTTCATGCTATTCAAATGCTTGAAAACGAATTTTTAGATCGATTTAGCATTTATATGTAAATAACGGCTGGTAGCTAGAAGTTCTTATACCATATTTACATTTTATAAAATTTTACACATAATACGATATTTTACACTAAATATACTCAATTAAAATCTAACAGATACAGCCATATAGTACTCGATAATTGAATATGACAATTGTTGCTCTGTAGATGCTCATGGAGATTTATATCACTAGCAAACCAACCGAGTGTAATATATTTATTTCCACCGCTATAGGAACATAAAGCTGTAAATCATATAATCATCAAATCATACTATACGTAGTAGAAACTTTATCTTTCTTGACAATAGCTTTGGATTTTGACGGTTGAAGTCGAGCGGGCTCTGTAGCTCAATCCCTAATCGAGTTATAATAGAAAAATAGCAAAAACCACTTTTGCCTAAGGAGCGTGGACAGATTCTGGAAAGTATCTTTGAAAAAAAGGTTTAAGATAAAGCAGCTGCAGGGTGTGTTACTAAATAATAAGAAAACAGTCTGAACGGTAATGCTAGCCAAAATTAATTGGCAAAACTCTGAGGAGAAGTTAACTACGGAAATATAATTTCATTCCAATCCCAATATTTCTATCTCCACGCTCCATAATTTGTAATGAACTTAAGGGAAATAGGATGGCCAGAAGATCATCCTAAGTGGCCGAGAACGATCTACTCGTAGAGGGAAGAGCTGCCCTAGAAACCTAAAAAGTTGGCGAAATTGACCGTGAAGGTCCTCCCGTAAAGATTGAAGCTCCATCAAAGTGCTCGGTCGAGTCCTTTGAGCGCTTTGAACCCTCACGTGTCGTTCATAAAAAATTAACGTGTCTATACCGATGCATGGGTCCGCACCGGATTTCAAAATAGACTACAAACAAAGAAATTCGCGACGGCCTAACGATGAAAACCAGAACCCGAGCTAAAACTGGAAAATAAAAAGAAACGCTTTCCGGACCCGAGAGCCGCGATCGAGAGGGAAGATCCACGATGGATCACAGTCCCGATCATTGTTTCTTCTGCCTCAGATATTTATTCAGGCGCAGCCCCTGAGGTTCCCTCCCATCCTTGACATCTTCCTGCCATCATTTAGAGGATGTTCCTAATAAGGTTTTGCGGGGTTAAGGAGGAAGAGAGAGGGAGGAAGTCTTCAAATAAAAAAAAGTTATTTACAATTCATGTTATATTCATCCACTCCAAACAAAAAAATAAATTTAAGGCTTGCGGTTTCGTCCAGGGCAGAGACCCACCTGCCTCATCTCTGCCCTGGGAGCAGCTTGACAGAAATGGATGCACTATTTTCTTCTATCAAAAGCCTGATCTGGATGCAATCGCGAGGCTTTCAAATCTCCATCCAGCATATCAAGCCACCGTTGTTGGTCTTTTGGTCGCTTACCTTCGACGACCAATCTTGACGATTGAATTCTCGTTAGCCCGAATTACGTGACCATACTATCGAAGACGCCCCTCTCGCAGTTTTCCCACGTTCGACACAATCCCACATCGATCGTGGATATTCTCATTTCGGATGTGATCATGGCATGTCACACCACTAGTCCGACGCAACATCTTCGTCTCCATTACCGCAGGACGCCGTTCATTGTCTTTTATAGTCGGCCAACATTTCCCCTTCACGGAGTTCACTACACGTGAATTTCCTTTTAATTTCCGCATAACTCTAATAATATGTTGCCGAGTTATGCTATCCTTCAGATTGACTAGTTTTTTTCTCTCCGGGTCATATCGCAAACACAGGAGCTTTGGACATCCAGATATACTATCACATTGAAGGTGCATAAACTTCTTATAAATACCAACCCTCAGGAGTTGCTTCAGCTCATTTGGTCGAAATCAGTGTCTAAGTCTATATAGTATTCTTTTCGTCAATCATCCATCTTCATTCTATTTTTAATGTTTTTTTTTCTGCCTTTCGTCAGGATTCGCCACCTTTTCAGGTGGAGTCATTTTTCTTTCCTTGTAGATACGGCTCTCTTTACTAAACTGGTCTCCTGGTACGCTCTTCCTCCAAAGGCAAAAGTGTTGCATTTTTTATCGCTCTATAAGAGTTAACCTTCCTCTGTTCATTCTCAAATGTTGGTTCTTGGCTGAGGGTGAAGGGCCGAGGGGACTGTGACCAATATATTCTAGTTGGGCTATAGCATAACCACTCCTACCCGCCGCCATTCCTGATTCGACAACGACGAAATGCGCTTCCCGAGGAGCCTACATTCCTTCTTTACTATTTTGCGCCGTGTACTTTTGAGGCGAGCCACTCGTCGGCCACCCAGGGGCAGTGAGTTCGACTGCTTGGCACAGTCAGCGATGGAGTGTGATCTTTTCACTGCCACTTTTGCCCTCTAAGTAGCACATTTACCCGTACCTGCCTATACGTCCACTCATTTCATGATTTAAAATTTGCTCAGACCAGTGTACGCTAATGACACGGTTGAGTCAGATATTATCAAAGGCTTAATGCTTATGATTAACTTTCCATGCACTACTACCATGTAACTGTATGAAGAGAACATTGGTGCGGAATAATCTAAACTTGAGGTATCTGCATTTCCAAATTTAAAAAAAAAACACTGTTAATGCTCCGGGTGACATCAAGCTCGGTGCCACCGTCGACAAAGCCATGCTGCCACGTTACAAATTGATCAACCGCATTCTGCCCGTTAATGCCGATAGGAAGAGCACGGTTTTGTTAGTGTTTGTTTTCAGTCTGACTGTTTTTCTTTTTTCAAAGCCAAAGACCACAACTCGGCGAGAGACTAAATAGATGTCAGCAACGTAATCGTTGCGTTTGATGGAAGATGCCATGGCCCATTGAAGTTTTCAACGTCTTCCCGACAAGACAGTATGGATAGTTCTATCGGCGACAGAACTTTTGGTTGCGGTTCAGTGTGGTGAGATGGCAGCCGTCCGATCAGCAAAATAGGTTTCATACTGCTGAACGACAGCCGGGTCCCGAAAGCGAACCTTGTTTAGCTTCAAAGGTCGAGGCAACCCACTTCTACGAGAAGATGCGAATGCGGTGCACAAGCAAAGACAAACAATCATCAAGTGATGATCTCGTACGAGGACGATGTCAGCTCCTCTCCCTCTTCAGACACCAGAAAACAACTCCTAAATCCTCAATTAATCGCGTTGTAATCTTTCTGAATAGATGTACCTTGCCGGTCAGTTAAGATCCAAGTAAGCTTATGGCAGGCTTTGTACTCGAGCGGTGTGTCATGAATGACAAAATAACGGCAGCCCTTAACCTCCTACCATCGCCGTTGCGGTCCCTAAGACTGTGTTTGCCCATGACATGGGGCATAGGCTTCCGGAGTATAATCAATTTCGGAAGTGGCACAAATCTCTACCTCTCTTAGTCGCCTTTTGCAACAAGTAGGGGATACTTTGAGTGAATTCTACCCCCCAACTCACAAGGGAATCACTACCTCATCGGCGCAGCGACTTTCCGTCTCGGTCATAAATACCATTAGTCTGAGTGGAGTTGACTCCAATTACCCTCTGAGACTCCGAAGTGTTACACGGCCATTCAGACTGTACCCCCTTTTCTCTCTTCCTCTCGCAAACGGACTTGGGACTATCTATGGCGTTACATTTTCCGAAACCACATAATCATCTACCATCTACTGGAAGGTAATGCTCTTTGGTAGTACATAGAAATCTTTTTCCACTTTTTATCCACTCCAACTGGAATGCTTATGGGTAAACGGTGGGCAGAGCTAGAATAGGTGTATGTAGGATTCCCACTCACTAAAAGCCCATCTGTTTCGCCTTACGAAATGGGGCTACCTTTCAAGTACATACTATATTACTTGTGATGTCGGCTTTCCTCATTATTCGGATCTTTTGATCTTATCCCGCTCTTGTCTCCTTCAACAGGTTGTTCTGAATTTTTGTAATTGCCAAGATAAACCAGTTTACCTTTAGCTTCAGCTTCTCTCTAATTTTATTGTTTGTCTTTTGCGCGTGGTTGAACTTTCTCTTTTCACCCTTCAATCTGCCATAATGGAACTAGATTCCGCGGTTGTTTTGGATATCGCGCACTCACTGGATCGTATCGCTGTTTTCTGGTGAGAGCAAAGGCTGGCGAACTGAACTGAACTCCTAATATCTTCATAGCAGTCTTCTAAGAAGTTACCTATAAACGGCTCCTTTTGCTCTTCTGCATGGCCTCAAATTGCTTTGCATATACTTGTATCATTACCTTCTTCGTTACCGTCGAGTCTCCCTTTTAATTAATGCTAGAGTCATTATGCAGCAAAGCAATCTTCACAGAACGTAGAAGTTTCCATCAGCACAAGCACTTTCTGGGCAATGTTTTCATGATTCTCACAATTGTTTTTTGATCTATACATTGTCTGATGGTTCTTGGGGGTATCGTGCCCGCCAATTTTCCAGATATATGTGCTCCCATACGCCAGGTCCCGAGCCATCTTGCCAGGAATTAATTTTCTTTTGGTTCTGCTGAAATTAGCTAATATCTTGTCTTTAAGCAAGACACATCTCTTGATATTTACCATTTGTCTGCTCCATTCAGGAATCGACGTGGGTGGAACTTCTTGGCTATATTCTTTCACAAACATTGCTTCTTATAGTGAACAAGCAGTCGAAGTATTGACACCCGGTATTAGGTATTCTGCCAGGGGCCTGGGCCTATTATGCAGAAGTTGCGTACACTGTCCCAGAATGTGTACGGAGAGACTCCGAACAGAACCTGCAGGCAGGGTGCATATATATCCCTAGTTTCCCTAGATGATAGCTTAGTCGGAAGTGACTGGTAAGTATCCCCATTGTAATCTGGAAGTTATTCTTGACGAGGTTTAAGCAGTCTTTTGTGCTGCCATGAGCACCCTTGGCTGCTCCTTTTCTGGTAGGCTCGCCAGTATATTTCCCTCAGTCGCTTCTCTTCGTTTTTTAATATCATAGCCACGAATCCCTTTCCGAGTCCGCAGAACGGTTCTGGCCTCTGCAGAGGTGACGCTGTTCCCTTCCTGGCCAGATCGTTGGTTGTCTCCTTCCCTTTCAACCCAGCATGACCAGGAATCCAGTTTATCCACACCTTATTGTGCGAGCCGAGCGTGTTCAGACTCTCAGGGCATTCCCAAACCACTTTAGAGTTCACCTGGTTGCACTTAAGAGCCTTGATCGTCGCTTCGCTGACGGTCAGAATAGCAATCTTCTGCCTCCTTTAGTTCCTTTGGAGATTAAACGAAGCGTTGCTATACGCAGCCAGATTATTTTTGTACCTTGGCAAGTCCCCGGTTTGTTTTGCCCGGTTGAAGAGTTTCGCACCTCTGTTCTCATTCTGGCTAGGTTCCTGTTCTATCATGGTACATCCCTTGATGTCTTAATTGACTTAGCCAGACAGCTGGCCTGATATGCATCAATGACGACTGTGTTGAGGTTTTCCACCACTGTTTCCAGTTCCAGTTCGCTCCTGATGTCACCGTCCCTTTGAAGGTGGACAATGTTGTTGTCCACATGCGATGCATAGGATTTCCAAACCATTCTCCTGGGATTCCGCGATATTCTTTTTACTTCGGAGTTACCCTCAATGTCGAATCTGATTATTCGGTGAGGGCTCATCCGACACCCTCCAATTCTTGACGAACCCGCTCATTAAAGTATTTCCTAGAGTTATGTCTAGTACCTCCTCCCTAGTGCAGGTCACAAATGTTGGAGTGTTCCCGATGTTTTATATTTCTAGCTTATTGCTAAAAATAAACTCAAGAAGTCACCTTCTCGATTGGTGTCGCCGCTTCCCCAGACTTCGTGATCGTTGGCATCGCAGCCAAGGAGAAGTGGTAACGCTCTCTTCTCATAGTACTTCACCAGTTCCACCAGCGGCTTCTTCCGGTGGAACCCGGATGTCGTCTCCTGGGAAGTATCCAGATGCCACGACTGCCTCTCAAGTGCTCCTCCCGGCTTCAATGAGACTTAGATAGCCAAGATTCCCAGTCAGGAACTCCGACATATATATTTTAAATTACTTTTAAGAATTATAGAAGCTCTTGGTTTTCCGAAAGAGGAGTCACAAATTATTTGCAGGCTTCTTCCTTGCAGATCGCGAATCTGCTCCTTGTACACCCGGGACTCCTGAACAACTACTATTTCAATGTTCTTCTTTGAACTTGCCCTTGCAATTTCCGCAGATACAGCTTTCGCACGGTGAGGGCTTATGTTTCCTATCTTAGTGCTGGCCATCGGCTCCGTTATTGTTTGGAGTTCTTCTCCACTGTCGGAGTATTACCCTCCTCCTCCTACATCGCGCTTTTCTGCGCATCGCTGTCCACCCAGAGCCCTAGAAATTCTAGGTCTAAGTCGTCCAGCTTCTGCTGTTCACTGGGAAGCAGGTCTACTTTCCTGGGTGATCCTACCCTTTCCACCTCTATGACTTTCCAGACTTCTTCGAAGACCTCGGTTTGCTTTTTATCCTGTGTTTCCTCCGAGGTGACTTTCTTGGCTTTGCCCTGGGCACGTGCACAGATAAGTTGCCAAATCGATAGTTGATATGAAAACTCCGACGTTTGCCTCCAGAGACCGGCCATCTACCCGGATCGTGAGGAGTCTACCCTTGTTATCCACCTTGCTTCTGAAGATTCTCCATAATCGCGTATGGAGATCCTCATTCTGAGCGAATAGGAGGTCCATGAGATCTTCCGTCTATTGTCGTGGCTTTCGGGAGAACAACTATCACCGTGTGTGCTCCTGGTATATCATCCCCAGCACATGTTAACAGTTCTGCTCTTTCCCAGCCTGGCAATTTATGAACTGTGGTCCTAAGCCACTCTGGAGTGTCTTCCGTCGGGCAGTCCACCAGTATATGACCTGGTGGAAAGCGTACCTTAGTGAGCACGAATTTTGCAGTCCATCCCTTGCACATTTGCCTGATGACAAGGTCTTCGATAGTTTCCTGCTCCTCACGAGTGAGTCGGGAAACATTTTTGTCAGCATGGCTAGCCGAATGCCCTTGGCGCACTAGCATAGCTAATGGTGGTCTTTCTAATTCCTGCCTTCATCCCTGACCTGCCCGGGTTTTCTACCCTCTTGAGTTCAGGTTTGGATTTTTTGGGAGCATTCTCTTCATGCGGGGTTATCTCTTCTGCTCTCCGCTTTCTTGGCTTCGATAAAGATGGCTTATAGTAGGTTTATCCTGAGTCTTCTTAAGGAGGTACTGATAATCTCCGGTCGTATCATTTTCTTACTGTTTTTTTCCTTGTGATTCTTTTTCCCCGCAACTCCATTTCTTGCTTGGAGGTCCACTCTCTTTCACGAGGGTTGAAACCATTTTTTTTAACAGGCTGCTTCAGTGTACCTTCCGCCTGGCATTTTCTTCACTCAGTTCTCCTACACTCCACTTGTCCTGCGTCTCCCTAAAGTTCAAACTAATACCTCTCACGTAGGACCGTACGTTTTCATGGATGGATCATTCCGCCCAAGGACGTTGGTGTCTGAATCATCGTTCCCAATCCTCCCTAACTTTAAATATAAGATTTTTCAAAGTATTTGCTGAAATTTCAACTGCGTCGACAAAACAATAAGAATGTTATTTATAATGAAGAAAATGCATCACTCACTACAATTTGTAATTCCAAAGGCAGTGGTATATTCTCAAACATATATATATACTCGTACATTAGCATTGCGACATCCTCGTACAGTTGTAATTAGTTCATTCGTAGATAGTCCTCATGGTAGATACATACTTATATAGTTTATCATTGCTCAAAAAGGCGCTGTAATCATTCATAGTCGATATTAATTGAGAATCGTCATAAATCGCACGAAGTAATTCGCCGCATCAACCAATATATCCGTCATCAAAATGCCTTTGCTAGATTTTGAGGTTCCTATAAGTAACTCTGAGTGAGTCTGCCACATAAGAGTATGATCATTGAGATCCATAGAGAGCGGAATCAATATGAAACTGAGCCATATGTTTATTAAGATTGATTGACTTTTAAATATAGATACGTCTAGTTAATAGCTGAAATTAATTCAGAACATTAGAAATGCATCTATGGATCTCACTTCATACTATATGGTATTGCATCAAAATGCAGGAAAGCCACAACTGTTGAAAACAACGCATCCCCAATCTGCAAATACTCACCCTCCATTGGATCTATGTATGTAATACAGGTTGTATCATAGTAACAAAGCATCAGAATCGAACAGCCTCTTTTTCCCGATGCGACGTATTTTCCGACTCCTCCAAAGTCCCTCTAGGAGTTCAAAAGTACGAACAAAGCAGGAACAAATCTACAGAATAAAACAACACCAACAATAACAAGATACAAATAACAACAAAGTGGCTGAGTCAAAAATTTGTGTACTAATCAAAGGTTTTTTATGTTCAGTTTCTGTCTACTATTTTCCGACAGACGACGATGATGAAGATGGTCCTACATTTAAGGATAAAGCATTAGAGGCCTTATTAAAAGGAATCGACATATTCTGCGTCTGGGACTGCTGCTGGCCCTGGCTGAAATTCCAAGAATGGGTGGCATTCTTAGTTTTCGATCCATTTGTTGAGCTTTTCATTACGTTATGTATTGTTGTTAATACACTTTTTATGGCATTGGATCATCACGATATGAATAAGGATATGGAAAGAGCACTGAAAAGTGGTAACTATGTAAGTATCTTATTGTTATATATTCATTTTCCTTAGTATATAGGTTTAGTAATATTGCTGAAATATACATTTTTTGCCAACGCTTAGTGAGAAAAAATCTACTTTTAAAAATATAATTGGCCTTACCTCGGAGAATACAATTTTGGGCCTAATCTTCCAGCTTTGAAAAGACCACTACTCTATCTGTCAAATTGTGCTATCCAAGCTTGCCAGTATGCGGATGGAGCCAGTGATGAGCTACTTCGCAAATTTTTATTTTCTCTATACCTATCATACCACTATATCTGTCAAATCGAGCTCCTCCATGTGGTATTGCCAAAGTTCCTATGGGACTTGTTTAATATAGCATTTGTTTGCTCTATCGGTTGTCTTGGCAAGCAATTCTGAAAGATTCTATGAACCAACTTCTCTTGTGTTTACTTCCTATTCGTCCCCTACCTTCTATTGAACAGCATGCAGTTGGGATTGTCAAATTGGATGGCAATGTGGTCCTTATCTCTACCACATTCTGCAGTTCCTTTGCGCCTAGCAACTGGTAGGTTGTCTCTGTTGTTTGTCATATAATGTACCATCTTTCTAAAGTTGACAATGAAGTCTAAACTTATCTACCAAGGCAGTGCAGACTCCTTGCGAACCTTAGCGTTATCCCTTTTTTAGTTTCTTCAGACTCTGCTGGAATTTTTCCCTAGTTTCGTAAATGCAAATTGTCCACGATTGGCTGTTCGGACCTGCGATCAAAAGGATCGTCTTGGGTCATTATAGTGGCCTTCAGACTCCTCTGCCACCTTTCGAGCAATCTATTGGGCTGCGGGTGGTAAGTGGTTGTCCAGTGGGCGAGGAGTTTGCCCAGCTCTGAGAAAAGGGAGGACTCAAACTGCATTCCCTGGTCAGCGATTATAATTACTGGGACATCAAAGCGTGGAATGCATTCTCGACAGAGGACCTCTGCACAAGATTGTGCAGTAATGTCTTTCAGAGGTGTTGCCTCACACCACCGTGTGAACCTATCGGTGATTGTGAGGCAATATCTGAAACCTTGCAAGTCTCGCAAAGAGTCAATGATGTAGAGGGGGATTGTATGAAAACGCTTGGTGGACCGACGGAATACTCCTACCTCTTTCCTCACTTGCACTTCTGGCATGCAATGCACTGTTTGGCCCAAGAATTAATGTCCTTGTTCATGGCCGGCTAGAAATACTTCGCGATGATTAACCGATTCGTTGTCCGAATACCTAGGTATACCAGTTCGTGAACGGCGTAAAATACTTCCTTTCAGAAATCGGCGGAATATATGGCCTTGGTCCCTTGTCTGAGATTTCGCAGTATACACTGGATGCTGAGTCGAAAATAGGAAACTCCTTGAACGTGCATTTGGAGTTGAACTTCAAGCTCTGAAGAACTGTGTCGTCCTTCGGCGCCTCGATGATTGCTAGAAAATCGACGGTGGCGGACACCTTGGTCCCTGCAACACATGACAATGCACCAGTAACCACGTTATCTTTTCCGGACACGTGTTGAATGTCGGAAGTCAACTGATTGATAAAGCTCAAGTGCCGAAGTTGGCGACGGGACCCTTTATCAGGCTTTTGCTTGAAAGTAAAACTGAGTGGCTTATAGTCCGTAAACAATTTGAACGGCCTACCGTCAAGGAAATATCAGAAGTATTTAATAGCAAGATGCGCAACGAGTAACTCACGATCATAGGTGCTGTAGTTCCGTTGAACGGTATTGCGCGATTTGGGGAAGAAGCTCAACGGCTGCCAGATTTGATTCCTTTTTTCATGAAGAACAGCACCTATGGCAGTGTCTGAGCCTTCGACGAATACGGCTAGGGGTGCATCTTGTTGAGGGAATGCCAGAAGTGTAGCATCCACCAGTTGTTACTTGGGGGCCTCAAACGCTTGGGCAGCCTCTGGGGACCACACAATCAGACGGGAGTCTTTGGTTTTCGATCCAGATAAGAAGGCGTTTACGATCGATTGATGGTAGGCGGCCTTGGGCAAGAAACGACGATAGAAGTTTAACATGTCCAAGAACCTTCTCAGATCCCTAATATTTTTCGGAAGCGGGAAGCTCGAAATCGCATGTACCTCGGCTGGGTCCGGTTCGATGCCTTCAGGAGTAATCAGGTAGCAGAGGAATCTTATCTGCGATTGTAGGAATTTGCACTTTTCTAGTATAGTACTAAACCGACCTCAAGGAGACGTTGAAAAATGCATTCAAAGTGTTCTAAATGCTCGGATTCAGAGGAAGACGCGGCCAAAACATCATCCAAATATACGAAACAGAAGTGGAGATTTCACAACACAGAGTGGATGAATCTTTGAAAGGTTTGCGCCGCATTACACTGTCCAAAGGTCATCCTAGTGGACTCAAAAAGTCCGAAAAGTGTGCGTATTGCCGTTTTCGGAATATCTTCGGGAGTTACAGGGATTTGATGGTCTGCCTTAACTAAGTCCAAAGTTGAGAAAAAACGGGAGTTTGCGATAGAGTGCGCGTGGGTTGGTTGTATGGGATAGCGGTCTTGAATGATCTGAGCATTCACACATCTGCAGTCGCCCCAAAGTCTCCACTCGTTATTGGATTTAGGAACCATCTGAAGTGGCGAAGACTAACAACTGTCTGAAAGTCTGCAAATACCCTATTTAAGAAGTTGTCGAACTCTTTCGGCGCAATTGCGAGCTTCTGCGGTGATAATGGACGCACCTTAGAGACAAATGGGGAGCCAGTAGTGCTGATATAGTGTTAAACATCATGCTTAATGGGCTCAGGGAGACTACGCTCGGCGGTCATGTTGCGGTATTTTTGAACAAGTGCGTGAATACGGGCATCGGCAATATCTTCAAAAATAATGGAAAGAGTTGAGTGAACAGAATGAGATTTTTCCTGATGACTTAAGCGAAGTTGTGGGGTCAATGAGGGACCACAGGAAATCCGCACTTAAAATGGGTATACTGATGTCTGCGATTATGAGGCGCCAAGAAAACGTTTGTTGAAGTCCTAAACTCAAGTCTACTTGCAGCCATACGTGTGGATCAACGAAGAATTTGCTGTCGCGAGTTTCAATGATGGTGGTACTAAATTGTTACTCCGGGATACGGGAAGAACCAAGGCTTCAGCGCCAGTTACCTAGTCGATAATGATGCATTTCGTGTGGCAATCACCAGATCTCCCAGCAAATCTGATGTATTTGGTGAGAAATTATAGGGACTGGTATACTTTGTGGTCTTTTCAGCGAACGTACGATGGTACCAGCATGCCCCAGTACTTTCCGAAAGTCCTGATGACTTACTAATCGATCGCCCATTTCGGGAGGCAGATCTAGCCCTATTATCTGAACGTAAGGTACCGAGGGCATTTGCCAATTCAGAGACGGTGGCTGTTAATGCTGCACGAATCCGCACACGTCAGAATGGCCTGTGTGTTCTTCGGAAGCCTCGGTAGTCACAAAGACTGTAGCTGGTATGCGGGGAGAATCTGAGATTCCCCAGCGACCCTGTTCCCGATATCAGGTCGCGACTCAACGCTACCACTCTGTTGCATCTGTTCAAGGACGCAATGCCAAAACTGAAGCCAGCACCATCTGCTAACCACGAAAAAACCGTGACTGGCGCGCTTAGAGATTTCGAATCCGGTACGCACGTCCTAGGACGGACACTCCTCGGAAGCCGCTGTATGTCCTTATGAGAGCCTCTTCGAAGTCCTTGACCGATGCCGACATTTTTGTAGCCTCACCGTTGGGGGCACGACCAAACGGGTCTCATTGACTCTACTAAAGCCGTTCGTCCAACTAGTATACGCGACCAGGGCGAGAGGCGTGCGACGTGGCCGCTTTGGCTTGCGCTAGCCTGATACCTCGCTACAACGCGCCTAACCATCAACTGGTGGTTGAGTGTTGTGGCGAGACAAGTAAATTTCGTGTCGCAAGCAAGTTAACCACGACATCGAAAACAATATAATAAGAATAGATATTTTCAATCATTTAATAATAAATTTAAATTTAGTGACATAATATATAAGTTATTTTAATTGATGCTCTTAGACACCTGCAGTTTGTCTAGAGGGTTTTCTTCTATATTATACTTTTCTTCTGTTTATGGATGGAGTGTAAATCTGCTGCAACAAAATGTGGCATTCCCAACTTCTAAAACCACCCCACCCCTCTTCCCCCTCTTCACCCATATCCCCGCGGGATCACTGTATAGTATTACTTCGCGTGGAAGACTCTGATGTATCCAGGTTTAAGAGCTTTTCTAGCATCACGATTACTACTGCGCTTGCCGCATTCCAACCGGGTCCGGTTACTATATTGAAGTCATCATTCAACGCCTCCCCCTTTTTCACCAGCGGAACTTGAATAATGGAGCATTAAGTGCTCCGGGTCCTCGGTTGCCATGGCGCATTCGAATAGCCAAAGTACTCGCCTTATCCCAAGCGGTATAAATACTTTCTGTAAGTACCGTATCTCGCAAAGAACTGTGTTAGTTGGAATTCAATCCTCTGTATTCCCGTTCAACCCATAGCCCATGAAGCCTATTGCCTTCTCTGGTAGAGACAATGCGCCTTATTTGCTAGAAGATTCAACGGAATCACTCCCGCGATGACACACGCTGCTTCACCCGATACTATCTTATATGCGTAGCAAACCCTAAGCGCGATTGGTTGGTATGCCCATCGCACCCTTCTTCCCTGCCCAGATTAGAACTGTGTATTGCAGAATAGACTTCACCACTCCTGCGTTAAGCAGCTGGTGTCTAGATATTGTTGTTGCCAGAGATGAACTGCTGACGTTTTCCGCACAATCAAGTGCGCCTTGAAGCTCAACCTGAACTTTGACAGTACTGTTTTCCCTGCACGCGGTAATAGGAACCACTTCCGTTTTTTCGTCCGGCAAGTCCAATTTAACCGTTCCTAACCACGTTTCGGTTCCTTGAATGGTTTCACTTTCATAAACACCCACATCCTTGAGATGATTGGTAACTGCAACGATCGGCAGCTTCCTCTGGCAAGCAAAGAATTATCAATCCATCAAATATTATATCCCATGGGGGCTTCAATACAAATCCTTAAGGAACGCCTACTGTGACAAGGGTATTCTTTCAGCCCGTCATCCTTCTTGTAATAAAGAAGTCCCTGTTAGAATTACCGCTTGATTATCCGACCTAATAGCCAAGGACACCCAGTTCAGTCAAGGTGTCCTTAATTCAAATTCAGTTAGCTGAATTAAAGGTACTTCTGGCACATTGTCACAACCGCGCAGCACTTACCGACGTCAACGCCTCTCGAACCAGATCCATGACCATTGCTATCGCATCAACCGTGAGACGTAATCATCCGGACCATCTGCCGCTCTGATAAACAACCCATTAGCTCGGCGAATAGAGGCAATCCGTTGTATATCACTCTCCAGGATTTTGCCTATAGTGTCAAAAAGACAGATAGGGCGATATGAGGAGGGTACGCCGGGTAGTTTTTGAGGTAGGAAAACCAACTTCTATCTCTTCCACTGAGCGGGAAAAACATTCCTTCCACTATACACGATTCAAATGTGCTTATGAACCATGTGGATCCGATTATACAAGCCAAATTAAGTTTTATTATCTCTAATTCGTCCACAAATCTCTCGCAATTCCTCTTCGTTAACTTCAGGATTAAGTAGATGGCTGCAGTTCATTTTCTTCGTGTTGCGCGAAAAGCATTATGATTATTTTGAATAAGAGTAGCGGGCACGTGACTTGGTGGGATTTTTGCTCACGAATCTTTCTAATGACAAAATAGGCTGGGAGATTATCAAAGGCCATTCTGAGTTGCAGGAAACGACCAAGAGGGGAAGGTTATTCCAAAAACCTAAAAAAAAAGGCGGAATTGGCCGTGAAAGTTTAACCGCAAATATTGAAGCTCCATCGAGCTGCTCCGTAGACTTGGGATTTGATGCCTCTATGCCAACCAGTCTCGAGAATGTAGAGAGGGGTCTTTTGAGCACTTCGATCCCTCACGTGCCACTACACCCTGAGTATAACTCAGCAGCTATTATCACCTGAGTATAACTCAACATCTTCGAGATAGCTTTGCGTCAACAACCAGCGCAATGTTGTCCGCGTAACCCACCACCGTGGCTTGCCCCGGAAGGGGAAGATTAAGTACATCGTTGCACATGATTTTCCACAGTAGTGGGCCCAATACAGAACCCCGCGGGACACCCGTGGAAACAACTCCTCCAGCGGTCCGTCATCGGTGTCATACTAGAGCCTTATTTCAGCTAAATAACTATCGACGATAGCAGCAAGATAGGCGGGAATACCAACCTTAGCTAGGGATTTGCGTATTAGATTCCAATTGGCCGACTTAAATGCATTTTTCACGTCCAGGGTTACTACCCCACAATATTTGCTGGTACTACCATTTCCGTGAATTGCATCTTCGGCCAAGCGAGTAACCAATTTGATGGCATCAATGGTTGATCTGGCTTTATGGAACCCATACTGCCGATCTGAAAGGCGCCCTTGGCTCTCAACAACCGGGGGTAATCTATTATAGAATAGCCGCTCTAACATATTCCCCACGGTGTCCAAAAGACATGTGGGTCTGTATGAGAATGGTTCACCTGGAGGTTTACCAGGCTTAGGCAAGTGTACCAACTTTTGCCACTTCCATGCCGCTGGAAATATCCTCCCGGACATGCCCGCTTCAAACAATTTGACGAACATGTCTGGTCTGGATTTCACGGCAAGCTTAAGGGCCTTATTCGGTACTCCGTGCAAGCCCGGCGCTTTATTGTCTCCTATTCTACCGCAGATCTCCTGCAAGAGGATAGGACATGTGATCTGCGGAAATGAACAGCATCTTAATCGTCCCATCACGATTCTAGAAGTGCTTCACCATGAGTTTATGTCCGCTTTGAGCTGAGCTCCTTAACGCATTACTTCGTTGGACAGCGAGCCTGAGGGTTGCCTTATAGGCAAATTCTTTTTGCCCCCGATCGACTCCACCTACGCCCTCCGAGCCGCTCTTGAGGCTCGGTGGCATCCTGATGGAAGGCTGGTCAGTTCACTATTCCACCAGTAGTTTGATCTTCTACTGGGGAATGAGAACCTCCTAGGCATGGACGCGCCACATGTTTGGCGATGGAATGGGCCACATCGACGGCTCTTTCCGTAGGGGTGTCTGCTTTATTAGGTTGACCTAACCACACCTCTATGAAGATCTGCTCATCCAAAACTTTTGCAGACCAGCCTGAAATCTTTCCGGATTTCGGGGATGATGGGTCTTTGTCTAGTGGATCGATACATGTCTCAAAGAAGATTGCCTGGTGATCGCTGTGGGTGTAGTGTTCGCGACGGTGCAAGGCTGACAAAGTTCAAGTCTACAACCCAGCCTGACCCTCCTTTCTGAAAAGTGTTTGCAGCACCTTTGTTAGCCAAAACTATGTCCATCTGCGCAGAAGCTTCTAACAAACTGCGCCCCCTGGCATTTGATTTTCTGCTACCCCACTCTAGGATTGAAATCACCAGCAATCACCTTTGGACTTCGTCCCTTTGCACCGAGAACAAGATTATCAAGCATTTCCTTGAATTTACATACATATACACCACTTATTTTCGCCCACACAAAGCCACAAGTTGCTTCACCTGCAGTAAATTGTATGGCGTGTCGGCCGCAAGCCCATATCGCCACTCCACCACTCAAATCTGGTGCTGTTACTTACAAAAAAAAATAAAAAATTGTTGAGCTTCATAAACTGACCTTCCGTTAAAGTATGCAGGCTTTTTTACCAAGATCTGCTGACGTTGACAAACAATTGGTGTCAGTGTGACGGTGCATCAGAAACACGAACCACGAGCGCATCGCCGAGGTGAATTCGCTTCTGCTGACGCAGAGAACTGCCGCTGATACGACTGACGGCCTGACAGCAGGCCGACGCGTAAAAATTACTAACTAAATAACGCTCTGCTTGAGAAGACCGCCGGCCTGCTGTCAGGCGATCAGCTGCATTCCCTAGGCCATTCATTCTGGCCGATTTTCGCAGAGAAGTATTTCACGCATTACATTATCTTGAGCCCCCAGGCATCAAGACGATGAACCAGTTAGTCACTGGAAAATACTTCTGACCGTCCCTGAACAAGGGCGTAAATTCTTGGGCTAGACACTGCACTGCGTGCGAAAAGTGTAAAATCAACAAGCACGTAACAAAAGAAAGTAGGGTTATTCCTTAGGGTGACCAAGCGCTTCCACACCATCCATCTCGCCATCATTGCCCCTTGGCTGGCTTGCGAGGATACAAGTATTGCTTCACAATCATCGACAGGTTTACGCGGTGACCTAAAGCAATCCCTCTGTTACAATCATGTGCCGAGGCCTTCTGTTGAGCGTGGATCCTGCGCTTTGGTGTAGCAGCCGTAATCATCAGGGACCAAGGAATGCAGTTTGAGTCTACTCTTTCCTCGAAGTTAGGCAAGGTCTTCGGACTACTGCATACCATCCACAGTCCAATGGAATGCTGGAACTTTACCACCGAGGTTAAAGGCCCCCTTAATGGCTCGCGACGATCCTTCATGGTCAAGGTCCTTATCTTTCATCTTGCTCGGGCTTCGCCCAGTCCATCGAGAGAAGTTCACAACCTGCCCCGAAGGAATGGGGTACGGGGGGAATTTGCGCCTCCCCGCCAACCCTGTGCTGGACGTCAGAGCGTGATGAAGCGACTTAGGTATGCTAGGTCTGCTCAGAGACGTGCGTTCGAAACTGCGGTCGAATCCACCTCCCCGATACACGACACCGGAAGTCGATACCCCTAGGGATTTTGAGACGTGATGGTAGGTCCGCATTCAGGTGGACGTTCCTCGGGAGCCGCTACAACCACCATACGAGGGCCCTGGATCGAAGGAAGCACTCCTTCAAACTCCACATTCGGATTTTATGGGTTTCCTTGCCGAGATTAAAAGGTTTCCATGAGCCGGCGGGCACTTTCAAAAGGCGCCTGCGGAGCGTCAGGTTCGCTAGGTAACCCCGTTGGTGGTATCACGTAGTCGGGTTGCTGAAAATTGTTTATTTTGAAGGAAAAAAAAATTGATTTGGAAAATTTGGTTGATTAATCTAGAACATTGGTATTTCATTCTCTTTACATTTTTATTAATAAATTTCATTTATATTTTTTAAGTTCTTCACAGCAACATTCGCCATAGAAGCCACCCTCAAACTGATAGCAATGAGTCCCAAATATTATTTTCAAGAAGGATGGAATATTTTCGATTTTATTATAGTAGCGCTATCATTGCTCGAACTTGGGCTTGAAGGAGTTCAAGGATTATCAGTTTTACGTTCATTTCGTTTGGTAAGATTTTTTGAAATATCATCTAGCTAACATTCGATTATTTTCAAACAGGAAAAACACCCCCCAACAAAATAGACAAAACAAATTTATCACAAAACACTAAAAATCTAAGAAATGTATATTTTCAATACTATCAAAACTTGCAGCTACGAGTTTTTAAATTAGCCAAATCCTGGCCCACCCTTAACCTGTTGATATCAATTATGGGCCGAACTGTTGGTGCCTTAGGCAATTTGACTTTTGTTTTGTGTATAATTATCTTCATATTCGCTGTTATGGGAATGCAATTATTCGGGAAAAATTATACAGGTATCAATGATAGGATCACGTGATCTAGTATGCAGTAATTTACATACATATATATAATATATTTATCTTCTTTCTGCCATATTTCCTTCTTTTTGCTCGTAAGATATAAACAGCTTCCGAACTTTTTAACATTTTTAAGAAATAATGCACTTTGAAAGTAAATCAATTGTCATTAGAGTAAACTTAACTTTGATATATCACTTAATTTTTCCATCTGCGATCCCAAAGCTATTTTCCAATCAAATTGCCATAAAACTCAAAAATATTATTCACTATTTGAGTAAAATATGATTTTGGTAATAGTTATAATAAAAATAACTTTTTATTCGAATCAAACACAAAAACCATCTTCCAAATATGAAACATTTATATAAAAAAGAAATAGTACTCAATATCAAACATTTACAAAGAAAAAAATCTAAAAATTTATAGAATCCATTTAAATAATTCAAATTTTCCTAAATAATCTATTTTACTCTTTTTTTATGATACCAATCTTCGCTTTGAACCTCTGGCTTTCTGATTGAACAATAAATTCTACAATTGGCACTGAATAAATTGATATCATCGCTGGATATGTATCTAACATCTATTCATGCACATTCTCATTGCGGAAATTACAAAATTAAGCTTCGAGTGTTTAAATTAGCTAAATCCTGGCCAACATTGAATTTATTAATTTCTATAATGGGTCGGACAATGGGCGCTTTGGGTAATCTAACGTTTGTGTTATGCATTATTATCTTCATATTTGCTGTAATGGGAATGCAACTGTTCGGTAAAAATTATTTCGGTAAGTAATTCTCTTTTATTTAGTTGTTTATAAATGTGTTGTATTCGTTGTTTGATTGGCATAGATTTAGACATAAATAGATGGTTTTGTGTAATTTTATTTGTAAAATTTTATAAAAATAATTTTCATTTGTACTGTTTATTTGATGGAAGATTCGATCATTGCATAAGATTTATAAAATAACCGTAATCCGACTATAAACACAACGTAAACGCTATAACTTCGGGAGGGCTCCCAAAAATCTGAAAAAAAAATCAGGATGATGCCTTCAAATATATCCCACTCCGATTTTTATTCAAATAAACTTTCTAATATTATATTGCCCTCTTTTGGAAAATTTACTGAAAACCCCCTTAAGTTCATCCTAGGTTTACTAAATTTTGCGCCAGGAATGTGGATAGTGCTACGCATCTGCACGTCAAATTTATGGAAAGTTATAGCAGGTCAAACTCACCATCTTAAGCCATGCAAATAAAATGCCGACGTCATAATTAGAGAATAATTTAGATTCGAATGAAATATTAAAATCCCATTCATGAAAAATCTACTTGCCGTCAGCCTTTTTTAAGGTTTTTTGTAAAATAAAACCTTATTCACATCGGTTTAGTGTCTGTCCGTCTTTTTTTTATGGATGGTGGTGGAAATCTTACAAAGACACTGCCGCGCCAGATTGTGGGAATCTCGCTCACAAAAACCACCCCACCTGCGGAACCGCAGCCAAGTATTACTCCGCAGGATAGACTGCGCTTTAAGCGACCAAGCCTTCCGTTCTTCGTGCCCTCCTTGTTCGCTCCGCTTTTTCAAGTTCCTCTTGTATTCTTTTGTTTGCGAAGTTCACGGTACTCTAGTTCCCCTCCGACTTCAAAATATCCACGACGATGTTCTGCGGGCTTGGGTGAGAAGGTCAGAAAAATCGTGGACAGTGGAAATAACACGCTCCGGGTCCCCAGGTGCGCAACCACATTCAGGACAAAAAGGAGAATCATCCAGCCTGAATTGTTGCAGGTACTTTCTGTAACCACCATGTCCTAATTGGAATTGCGTCCGATGGTAGTTAATCTTGCCGTGTCGTCGCTGGATCCACTCCTCAATACGGGGAATCAAAGTGTCCATTCAGCGACCCCTCTGCGAGCCATCCCACCGTTGCTGCCGCTTTTCCAGCGACTCTCTCCTTGCCGCCTTTCGGTATTCTGCATCCTTTTCAGGTGGATTCATTTTCCTTTTCTCGTACAGGCAACGTGTCTCACTTGCCAGAATGTCTATTGGGATCATTTCGGCAATAACACACGCTGCGCCGCCTGACATTGTTCTGAAGGCGCTGCAAATCCTTAGCGCCACTAAGTGGTAAGTCATATTTACCCTCTTCCGATTACTTTCACACGCTAATGCTTCCTCCCAAACTGATTCCGGGTATAATATTGTGAAGCGAACCACTCCGGCCATAAGTAATCTGCGACTGTGTCTTAGGCCTCCAATGTTAGGAATCATCCACGCTGGTATTTTCCGCTTTTCACAGGCATAGTCCAGGTGTTCCTTGATTTCACCATCAATCATCACCCCTAGGTATTTGATAACCGGTTTCGAAGTGATGATGTGACCACCAACGCGAATATTAACCGTATTCCTCTTCCTACGGTTGGTAATCAAGACCGCCTCCTTCTTTTATTCCGCGAGGTCAAGCTGAACCACTCCAACTACGCTTTTATGGCGCTAATGGTTTCATTAGCGTACACTTCAACGTCTTCAGGTTGTTTCGTGACGACAACCTCAGCTAAATCATCTGCGAAACCGATTATCGTGGCCCCCTTTGGCATGGGAAGGACAAGGATCCCATTGAACATGACGTTCCACAGGAGAGGACCCAACACTGAGCCCTGTGGTACTCCTGCGGTGACGGTGTATTGCTTGGTTCCTTATCCGTGTTGTACCAGAGTGTCCTCTCCTAAAGATAACTGTCGAGGAGCTTAGTCAAATAACTAGGGACACCCGTTTTAGCCGGTGAGCTTTTTATCCAGTCCCAACTAGCGGAATTGAACTCATTTTTTATGTCCAACGTCACCATGGCACAGCATTTTTTAGACCATATCCCGTCTCGAACCGGCTTAAAAACAACGTCTTCGGCGTCTATCGTTGAGTGGGCTTGTCGAAATCCAAATTATCGCTCCAATAGTCCATCCTTATATTCAATGATAGGGAGCAGTCTATTCTAGATGACCCTTTCGAGCATTTTTCCTGCCTTGTCGACGAGGCAAACCGTTCGGTATGATGATGAGTGTCCTGGGTGCTTATCCGGCTTCTGGAGCAAAACTAGTTTTTGCCTCTTCCACCAGTCGGGGAAATCTCCTTCTACTATGCATGTTTCAAAAACGCTGATAAACCAGTCGCATTTAGTCTGAATAGCGAGTTTAAGAGCTCTATTGGGAACAACGTCCATACCGAATTATTTGTTATCACCAATTCTCCGGCAAATTTGCGCAAGTTCCGCCTCGGTTACTGCAGGTATGGTGTAGACGTCGAATGCTTGCTTGTGTTGTCTGCGCTTCCCTTTATCCGTGAGGAAGAGCGCCATCACGACACCGAGCAGAAGATTCGTACAGGTCAGTTGTGGTGTTCGCCCTCTCATCTTCTTCACAACCATCCTGTACGCTGTTCCCCAGGGGCTTTGATTAGGCTCTGCGTAAATTTTCTTGAAGCATTCTCGTTTGCTTAAGCCTACCTCGAAGGTTTATGCAGATCCTTCTACCTCAAAAACATGCATCCCGTAACTCCGTGATCTCTTCATTCCACCAATAGTTTAAGCCCTTGGCACAGTATAATGCTCACTGACAAAACATGCCATTCTCATTGCCAATGTGGTACTCACATATGCCAGATCGACTATTGAGCCCGACCCTGTCCAACGAAAAGTGGAAACATTTCCCGTATTGGCAAGCACCAAGTCTAGCTCCGCCAAAGCCTCGAGCAGAACACGGCCCGTGGTGTTCGCAGTGCGACTGCCCCAATCAACCCGCTATGATCTTGAGGTTTCGACTTCTTGCATCCGAGACTAGTATACCTAGCATTCCTTCGAATCGGGCTTAGTGAAGTATTGCAGCTATATATATAGATGCCGGCTATTTTTGCCTTGATGAATCCAGCTTCCGGAAACTCCATCACTTCTTGGATGGCTTGATTTCCACACGCTCATATTGCCGCCTTGCTAGTTACTTCTGCAGTCCAGGCACCGCTCTTATTATTGCGATAAGGCTCGCTGATTATGGGAGCTTCGACTGCCTTTTCATAGATGGCCTGCGAGAGAAGGTCTAGCGCTGCCTCGCAGTGGTTGAGGTTGATTTGTATCAACCTCATTTCTTTACTGCATTCAAGGCTCTCCTAAACACTGGGCATCTGTTGCTGCCTGCAACGTGCCGACAGTCGACGCCCTTTTTCTCGTTGTAAAGCATACATTCAGGCTCAGCATTGCACTCCCTGAATATATGACCCTCTCTCCCACATTTTCTGCAACTCTGTTATGGTCTCCGGAGCATTTCGCCGCTATGTGGCCAAATTCCAGGCAGCGCTTGAAGGACACCTACTCTCCCAACCTATTTTTACCTTACCAGACGTCAGCAGTTTGAACGTTGATTCAGCTGGTAAGCTTATAGTTGCCGCTTGCGTGCCTCCGTATGCCTTCCTCAGTCCCATGATTGCGGAATCTTGCAAGCCGAGTGGTGCGAACTGCTTGTCTAAGGCGTCGCGGATACCCTCCTTGGTTGTGATTTCATCGATATCCTTACATATAACAATCTCCTGCTTTCTCGCCTGTACTTGTGTTTCATCTCCTAAAGACCTCTCCACCTTGCCATGAAAATTTTATGGGGCATCTTTCGTTCTCTCCAGGCTACTCGCTCACTCCCAAAAGCCGCCGGTACTGGGGTTCCGAGTCTCTGCACCGTAACTTTCTCTCTCCTTTCTTCTTCCATATTGGTTTCTAGTTCTGGGGGTCCTTCCCATAGCAATTTTTGCCCACGGGTGGACGTTTTTCTCTCACCTACCTGACTTGCGCATAAAAATGGCCATGCACGCACACCTCCAAAAGCAAACATGTGTACATTGCTACGCATCCACCTAGCATTCCCTTATCCGCACGAAGGGACGTGCCTGATGGGAGATCAAGTTACTCACAATGAGTCCGTCTGTCCGTCTGCCCATCTGTCCGTCTTTTTTTAAGGAGGTGGAAGTCTTCAAAAGACTGGCCTGGACATGCTAGATTGTGGGATTTTTACCTACTGAAACCACCCCCGAATCCCCGATACCGCGTGGAACAGCCTTTAGGTATTACACCACGTAGCGGTTAACTGACTTTAGCTAGGTCTGCTTTCGTCTACTCGCGGGGTACGTAACCGCGCCTTGTTCATTTTTTCTGCCTTTTGTAGTTTATCCTGGATTGCTGCGATCATCGAATTGATCACATCTGATTCCTCCTGTTAAGCTACCATTCGCCGGACACAATTTTCTTGTGATAGCACTTCAGGTAGAGTTTCCTCTAGGCTCCTCCTTTTGTCCATGAACCTAGGACATTGGAAGAATACGTGCGCTGGTTTCTCTGGGACGCCGTCGTATACTGGACAGTTAGGCGAAGCCTCCAATTTAAACCTGAACAGGTATTGGCGGTAGCCTCCATGACCGGAAGAAACCCCCATCGAAGGGATCAACCTGTAAATCATAAGACCCTTTTCTGACTAGTCTCATCGCTGTTGCCATCTGCTTATGGATCTCTCCCTCTCGGCTTTTCTTACCTGCGATAAAGGAGAAATGGACCTGATATTATCTCGGTTGTCAGAATGTCAATTGGCATCATTCCGGAGGCAGCACTCGCGAATACATTAGTACATTGAAGTGTATCACGGCTAGCAAGGCACTGGCTAAAACCAAAGATACCGTTCACCACGTGAACCCCCGTGTCGTCTAGATTACGAATGTCACAGTACGCTGGACAGATGCAGAGGACATGTGTGTCCCACCCAGAACACAACCCTAACTGGAGGCAAGGTTTCGCGAGAAGAGAAGCTCATTCAAGCTACCATGCCCCGTCAGCCTATCTCAAACCCAAACTCCACGACGGAACTTCCCCTGGCAGACATATTTCTCTCCTACTTATACATAACCCAACCTTTCCCATATTCGTTACATCTAAGCTGTGACTTAGATGTTACACTCTCATCTAAAACAGTTTTGACCGCAGGCAGTCCTAGACCCTGATCCACACTTATCAAATCTGTTTGCAGCAAATGTACGTCCCTCCTAATCCTGTAGGCCGTGGCACCGCGAACTACCTCCAAATCAAGAGGAGGAACAAGACCTGCATGGCGTCGGCCGAGACCGTGCGGCATACAGAAAGACACACTATCAATGTCACTCGTTGACAAGCGTAAAAGAGTTTCCTGCCCTGTGCTGTCCTCGCAAAATCATACAACATAGGGACCCGTACGTAAAACATGCAAAGGAAGAGTCCCACATATGTGGATCTAGCAGCCCTCCTACTTGACTCTACTCATACCTCATCACATGCCTCAACATACACCCCAATTTAGTCAAGCATGGCTTAAGCTCGCGCAGGTGCGGACCCAAAGATATGTGTTCCGTGATCGTGACTCCCAAGTATGTCACTTTCTGCCGGTATTTCAATGAAACTCCACACACTCATCATCATCACGACGCTTTTTTGTCCGTTGAGACCGCGACACCGACTTTAAGAGACCACGTGTTAACGATGCGCATGTACTCAGTACCCTATTGCTCGAGGTCAAGTCGACTGTTCCCCCCAACAAAAATGAGAAGATCATCTGCGTAGGCAACACATTCAGTAATGGCAGAAAGCTCACCCAACAGTTTATCCATATAAAAGGACCTGCGATAGCTTCCTGTGAGCAGACGTGTTCCACGTTCATCCACACACACTCGTTGACACTTTGGCCGAATGCTTTTCTACCATGAAAGTAGCTCTTTCACAGATCTCCAGGACCTTGCCACGGGTCGGGAGAAGAGAAATGGCCTTGTATGACCGGGGATTACTCTTATTTTTTTCTGGTAACTTCAGGACCAATACCATCCTGGCAGAATTACAGAATGCAGGGAAATAGCCCTCCCGAAAGCAACATTCAAACAGACACTGGACATAAGACGGGATGACCTGCCAGATGGCTTTGCACATCTCGCCGGTCATCCCATCCTAGCCAGGTGACTTTCGAGACCTGAGTCTTGCCATGATGTCCTCGATCTCACAACACCTCAGAGAAGGAGTTTCTTCCTCTCCTTCGGCGCGACCGTCAGGACACACCGAAGGCTCGGATCTCGAAAATAGTTCACCTAGCAAAGCACAAACACTGTCACGCCAAGTCAGCATAAGTTCACCGTTCACCTTGATGCTGACTATGCTGTGACTACATTTCCCTTTGCATATCCGGTAGAACCTACCCCAAGGATCACCACTATGCACACCAACGAATCGCCTCCGGTTTGCATGTAAGCTCAATATTTTTGGAAGCACCTACAGCACGCTTCCAGACCATCAGCGTTTGACTATGTATGTCCTGTTCTAGTTGATTCAAGGAGCGCAATTCATTATACCTGACTCTTCTGAGTCATGTCCTTTATTTACCTGATAGGCTATGGTCTAGACCTCCTGCTGTAGATTTACCACTGGTGTGATGCTAAGGGTAGTGGTAATGAAAGTATGGCACATTCAAATAGGAATAAGGACGAGTGTTTTAGTAACTTATGCAATGATCGAATTCGTTAAAATGATGAGGTAATGGTCGTTCACTTACATAGAACATAGTATAGAATACCATAGGTAAGAGAAGTGTTAGGTTAGGTAGGTAGCCTTAAAATGCATGTTCTGTGCTTGCTATTTACCTTACTTCCAATTACATTATCTACTTCTAAGCAGTCTTGTGAACTTTGCTTCTTTTTCTCTTAGCTTTTGTGTGCTAAAATTTAATTTCAATTCTTGATAAAGAAAGGAGAACATTTTGTGAATTATTATTTCCTCTGGAAGACATGAACCTCATTGGCATTTCGACTAATTAATTTTATAGTCTCAGACTTTAAG
Organism: Hermetia illucens; assembly: GCF_905115235.1. NCBI lineage: Eukaryota > Metazoa > Arthropoda > Insecta > Diptera > Stratiomyidae > Hermetia > Hermetia illucens. The sequence goes on from NC_051852.1 coordinate 12,912,077, forward strand.
TGATGAACTTTTTCAGACTCGTCATTAGCAATTCATACCAGATTTGAAAGATCTTTATCTAGCAATCAAAAAATACTGGGTTGGGGAAATTTAACGCTTCATTTAACATACTTAGAATTATCCGATTTAAGTCAAGTTTTCGCAAGCCTCTTTTGAGGCGAACTTAGTAGCACCAAGAGCGTTTTGCATGGACCGAAAGAGATGGTCATTACTTGGTACCAGGGTCGGACTGTACAGTGGGTGCGATAGGACATCCCACCCGGTGAGGCCGAGCGTTGTCCTGGTGGAACAGAACACCATTCCTATTGACCAATCCTGGCCGCTTCTGGTCAATCGCCTGCTTCAAACGGTCGAATTGCTCACAGTAGAGGACCGAATTGAGGGTCTGGCCATAGTTGAGCAGCTCATAGTGGATGACTCCCTTCTAATCCCGCCAAACACACCGCAACACCTTCGTGGCCGTCAATCCGGGCTTGGCGATGGTTTGACCCGGCTCGCCGCGCTTCGACCCCGATCTTTTTCGCTTGAGATTTTCGTACGTGATCCACTCTTCATCACCAGTCACCATCCGCTTCAAAAATGGGTCGAATTGGTTCCGTTTCAGCAGTGCATCGCAGGCGTTCGGTCCAAGAGATCTTTTCCGTCAATTCGTGTGGCACCTAAACAACCAGCTTTTTTTGGAATCCAATGTTCTGCAAATGGATCCAAACGATTTTATGGTCCTTACCCAGTTTCTGGCCAATCGAGCGAATGCTCATATGTCGCGGTCTACTTGCATGATTTCGACGATTTTATCGGTTTCTATAACGATTGGCCTACCAGTACGGGGTGTATCTTCGACATCCACTACACCAGAACGAAATCAATCGAACCAACGCTCTGCTGTGCGAATCGCTACAGTATCGGACCCATAAACTTCACAATTTTTTTTGGCCGCTTTGTAAAATATGACGAATTTCTTCCTTGGTGGACTCCATCTTTGACGCGCTATAACTTGAGACTGGAACATACGATCATAAAACTGTCAAAGAGACACCTGTAGCCCAGATTGTCGTCTTCAAATCGCCGTATAGTATGACCCGATGCGATAAGCACAACACAAAATTTGTTTAAGTGTCGCCATCTATTGACAAAATACGGCATTACTTTTCCCCCAACCTAATATTGATCGCATTGTGTTCTCCTTTCTATATTAAGCGTAATTTTCGAAAGTATCTATAGTTTTAAATTACAAACAAATAAATTAATTAAAATTATTAATATCTAGATCATGTGGATCGATTTCTGGACGGTGATTTACCTCGTTGGAATTTCACCGACTTTATGCACTCATTTATGATCGTTTTTCGTGTTTTATGCGGAGAATGGATCGAATCAATGTGGGATTGTATGCTCGTAGGGGATGTATCATGCATTCCATTCTTCCTAGCAACTGTAGTTATTGGAAATTTAGTCGTAAGTATCTTATTTTCTACTTATTTTATCGTTTTCTTAGAAGTGGAATATAAGTTCAACTGCGCTTCCAAACCAGCTAGCGTACCGAAACCTCGATTACTTTTTCGAACAGAAGTAATACTATTGTATCTATAAAATGTATGCGTATGTTAATTCTCTTTTTCTACATAAATATAATTTTCAAACACAAAAAATGTGAAAAGCACATACAGTGTGGGACAGAATCTTGCCATGTGAAATTTCTTATGCCTCTCAGTCAAACATGGCTGCTGTGATCGTTTGCGTGCATGAAAACGGCAACGGTTGGTTTTTCTAAGAGCCGTACATTTTTTTTGTACGTCCCAAGGGTTTTTTGTTTTTTTCTGAAGCAATTAAACGGTGAACAGTACGTCTGCCCCTTTCGAACAAGATCGATCTTCATCCACTACTGACTTGTGAGAGGTTTAACTGCCATTTTTTGGCAATATTATCAGCAGATTTGAATGATATATTAAATTTGCAGGATATCTGCCTATAAGAATGGCCTGCTTGTAGCTCCTTTAGGACGCATTTCTTTACTTCAGCGCTTATCTTTTTCATCATTGAATACTCTGCAAATGGTTGTGAAATCGTTCCGACAAAATTTTAATTGAAATGAATTTTATTGAATCTTACACTTTAATTCACTTTTCATTGCGAATAGAATCCGAAAAATATTGTTTGAACGCAAATCTACTTCACTTTACTACTGAATCAATTGGTGCGACAAAATTGTGTAAACGGCTCACCCAAGTTTTGATCACGCGATCTCGAAATACCGTTATCTGTCAATACATTTTTTGGTGTTGCCAAAGTTTATTAACCTTGGCCAAAAACATACAATAGAGGTTGCCATATCGTTAGTAGTTTTGGAAAGGGGAGAAAATTCATTACCAGTCGATTAACATTTTCACAATTCTGTCCCGCACTTCATAAACAAAAAAAGGAAGAGCTAAATGATACAATATGAATCTGAGTTCCTACGTTCATCTAAATGTAGGTCGAATATCAAAAGAACCATTTAGGAGAAAAGTGATTTGCATGCAATTCTTTGTTAGTATTTGCTCCATGGTTATAAGTAACAAAACTTTGAATGAATCAAATATTTTGTCCTTATAAGTAATTACTAGCTGCAAAGAGGGAAGAACAAAAATTTATTATTATTGATTGAAAAATGCAACAAATCAATGGACGATGTTGAGGGTGGGCTGAAATTTGTCGGAAAATTTTAATATGTGTAATGACTTTTGTAGTTTTGCGGTGGCCAAATGTTCAAGCTGATGTCAATCATGAGAAGAGACTACCCCAAAAACCCAAAAAGTTTTCCAAATTGAACATGTAGGTCCGCCCGTAACTACTGTGTTAAAAGGGCCCTCTCCTCTTCGTATTTGTATCATGGGTCGCTAATAGGGTAGCTGATAGCGTGGAACACTCTGATGGAGAAATAAATTTGTGGCTGATCAGCTTCGATCGCAGGGCGCAGGCAATCTCATCAGACGCTACTTCACGCAGACCTCCCAGATGGGGATTTTTTGCCATATCTCAATTCCCCCGCACATCTTGGGGTCTCTGAAGACCTCCCAGGCGGGGAATTTTTTGCCATATATCAACTCCCCGGCAAAATTCTTACATCTCCTGAATCTGGGCGGCCACCCCCTTTCGAATGAGGTATCGTCCACAGCAATCCAACTATTTTGCGTTTTTGACCATTTTTCCTATCCCAGGGGTCGAGGAAATTTTCAATTTTTTTTTATTTTCTGAAGGCCAGGCGGGGCATGTTTTGCCATATCTCAACTCCCCGACATCGAAGCGTTAAAATTCTTGCATTTCCTAAATCGGGGCCATTTCCCCTTTCGAACGAACCCGCAGCAATCCGACGATTTTGCGTTTTTGACCATCTTTCCTGCCCGAGGGTCGTGAAAATTTTCAATTTTCTTCGATTTTCACTACTACCCTGCAGCGTAGCCGTGACTCTGGTGGAACTTCAGTATTTATGGCTGGACCTACATGGTCAATTTCGATAATTTTTTATGTTTTTGGGATCATTATGGGCAATGCTTCCGGCCTGTACTTGTTCATGAGTGTGATTCTGGGTAAGTTACTCTGAACATTGCCTTTTATCCCCCCTGGGACTGGAGCATTCGTTTGTCCTTTGATGAACACTTTTTGAATTAGTTTCGCGCATGCTTTTGTCATGTTCAAATATGTGGCAATTTTGGGTTACCATGCGATAAATGATTGCTTTCGTCATGCTAACAATTCCTCCCATCAATTAAAGGCCCTACTTTCGGTTAGAATTCCAGCAATCACCAACACGCATCATATTTTTGTTGGATAGGCATGCCGATGGACATTAAATAAAGTTTGCCATACAGGATCCGACCGGCCTATCATTACACCTCAGCAGTCGGGAGTTAACTGGCGGCTGGAACGTACGTGAGATCTGGCTAATCCGTCTGCCGTCTGGTTGGACTGTACAGGCGGCCAGATGCTCTTTGGTGGCGATTAGGCAAACGGGGCAGCAAGTCTGTCGTCCGAATCAACATCTAATGACTGAGGGGAACCTCCACGCTATGTTACCGGGAAACGCTGTATTCACGTTGATCTGCTGCTCGTAATGCAGTAGGTGAAGGTCTCGGACGATCAGACCCGAGTCTGCACAGAAGTCATTGAAGTGTTCTCAGAGGTTATCTGATAGCATGGGAACCGGAATCGAGCTCTGAGTTCATATGTCTCAGGAGAATACCCGGGGTATATGTTCTCAGCTCGATTACTGGCGGTTGGCTCTTTAGTGTGCGGGTTTAATGGGGATTGTGGTTACATCCAAATCGCGGACAGAGACCTTCGAGCTTTCATCGTCGAGCTGCGTTTACAACTCAGATGCCATATTCCTTAGTTAGGTGGAGATTTAGGTATGTTTTGCATCCACTAGTATGAATGCTGAGCCGTGCACTCAGTATAGACTGGTATCGTTGTTACTTTGTGATCTTGACTGTGATCATAGAATCAATCCGCATCAATCCGTGGGGTTATGCCTAAATAGCGGGAACTCATAAATGCAAAAATATCTCGACTTTACGTTTCAACGCCTTCCATGACCAAAGCCATCCGGCTTGCCAGTCGAATTGACTGTAGACTATGTAGACGTAATTGACAGGTCGCGTATGGCAAGTTTGAGATTTTCGACGTCCACCCCATCTTGGTCTCTTGGGCAACTTGGTCCAGAGAACTTGTGATTTAAGCAAGCGGCCACTTCCAAGGATCTGATGAAAATTGAAACTTCTTTTTGGCGGATTTCCCAAGTGTAACCCTAATTTTGATAGTGCAACGTTACTCCATATAACAATCCATCAAACCGTGTTACAAAAACAAAACAAAAACTAGGTCCGCCGGAACGCACGTCCTAACTCTCTGGTAGCTTGGAGGCGATTGTGACCGGATGTGTTTTGAAGCTGACACCCTATGCACCAAACTCAGGAGGAGGCAATACGCTTAAAGGAAAATGATTCTATTTTTTATGGAACGTACTCTATATGTTCAGCGTGAACAAATAGTCCGGGGGACTTTGGCCATTTGGTAGAAGGTAGATCGTCACATTTAGTATGGAGTAGGTAGGTAGGAATCAGTGGTCGCTCAGACGAGCTCAATTTGCGCTGTGGTGCACCGTTTTGATGCCACAAACTCCTAAGGCCGTGACTGCTGTTATGAGATCAGGGAGGTAAAGTCAAACCAGCTTGGATCTTCAGAGCCAGCCCGTAGCATTCACGAAGGAAAGCAGCTCTCCCAACCTGCAGCTAGAAATCTCTCTGAGGTTCCCAAAGAATGGTTTACCCAGTGTCCGTAACCTGACTCTAGCTAGAGCTGGGCCATCGAAAAAAAAGTGCATGAGGGTTTCCCTTCCTTCTCCGCAGATTCGGTAATGCGAATTGTAGGGTATGCCGAGCCTGGCGGCATGGTCCCCTATGGGCGAGTGCTCCGTGCAGACTGGCGTAATCTTAAATGTATTTCTACGCGTTGGCACTGGAGGTCTCGTGATCAAGCTGTGCTTGTAGCCAAATCCTCCTTGACTTGGCACAGTTGGTAAGCCTTCACCTCATTTAAGATACTTCACAAAGAAGTTATTCAGAACTCTTCATAGTAGTAAGGTGGACACAAACAAAGGCATTATTATGAAGAGGACTTAATATGGAGGGGAGGGGGAGCGCGAAGGAACGTTAGAAACTTAACAGCTTAGCACTACGTAACGGTAATTAAGACACCTTCCTTGAATTCATCAGACGCTAAATTAAATATCCCTCATCGGGCACTTTAGAATCGAGGCAGGATGGAGCAGGTTTTCTACATTTTAGCAGAACAAAAATAGAAATGGCATTCAATTTATATATATACATACGAAGGAAGAATGCAACAATCTTACGTATACTACGTAATGCTGCTTTCTCCATTGTGGCTTGTCTCGCGGTCTTTACTAGTTTGCTAGTACCAATTGTCCTTATTTTGATTTCATGTTTGCAATATTCCTCGCCTCTCTATGAATGAATATGGAATTCCTTGTGTGATTTTCGCTTTGTCCTGATAGAACCCTTCCTTCAATTCTCGAATTCAGAGCTAGAGATAGATGGTCAAAATCATATATATATGTCACATACAGAAAATCAAATAGTGTATCATTTAGCTCCATTTTCTTTACATTTGAAGAATAATAAAAGATAAAAATAAGTGTTAGCCTGGTTATGAACGAATAACAATTAATAAAACTTTACAATTTCAGGTACTTAATCTTTTCTTAGCTTTGCTCTTGTCAAATTTCGGTTCATCAAGTTTATCAGCACCGGCAGCAGATAATGACACCAATAAAATAGCAGAGGCCTTTAATCGAATATCGCGTTTTATAAATTGGATAAAACGAAATATAGCGAATGCATTAAAATACGTTCGTAATAAATTAACAAATCAAATCTCCGATCAGCCACCAGGTGAGAGGGCCAACCACATCAGTTGGATATGGAGCGAAGGTTTTTATCCACTTGTTTTTAATTGTTCATGTCTCTAATTTCAAGTAATTTCTATGTTACAATGGCATTATACGTATTTCGTACTGATTCTCGTATTTCAACACTAAATCTTTGGCTATTTCAAAGCAAAATTAAGTCCGTTGTCGTCGATGCTCATAAAAATTTACACCTGTTTGTAGTATATTTTCGGTTATTTCCATTTAATCCCTTTAGGGTGTAATTGGGGATGTTATTGTGAGTCAAGAGGGAGGTTTGAATTGAAGGTACTAAAATCTCGTAAATCTTTTGAGATACATCAGAGTAACACTAGAAGAATTAGGGTCTTTAATCATTCTATTAATTCGCTTCTAAGTTTCTTCTCTCTTTACGACCCTTAGAAGATTGGCTATCTAAATAAACAAAGTAGTTCTAGTGCATTTTATTTTCGTTTACTCTTAAAACCACTCCCGATTGTTTCGCAGTTTCTGGTTAACTTAATCAACGTTGTCAGCGATCTGAATACTGCGTCTGCCACTTCACCTTTCATGGTGCGTAATTGTGCACCCATTTTTAAAGTCCCAATACCATTTTTGAACTGTATCTCATTGTTTATTGTAGGTCCATGCAATAGGCCCAACTCAACACCTTTCAACAGCTGAAAGTCCCTTTGCGAGCAAAAGAAACACCGGACGCTTCACAGCTGGTGGGGAAACGATTGTCGCCCGATCCTTTGAGCTCTTCGTTTGATTTCCACCTTCTTCTACTGGGGTATGTGCATCTCCTAGGAATGGACGCGTCAGATGCTTTGGCAATGCCTTGTGTCGCATGGACAGCTCTTTCTTTAGCAATGCCTGCTTTATTAGGTTGGTCTAACTACATACCTCTGTAAAGTCTGCCCACCCAAAGTTTTTACAGACCAGGCTGAAATCTTTATTGGTTTCGAGCATGCTGGTGCTCTGCTCTGTAGCTCCATCTGTAGTTCAGTGAAATTTGTCTGGTGATGGCTGAGGGTATAGCCTTCGCTAACGCACCAGATTGTACCACGCACCAGTGCAGGGTGAACAAAGGCCAGATGTACGAAGTTTACATCACCTTCGTTGGCCAGACGTGCATCCAACTGAAACATCAAATAGACGAACCAAAAGCATCTAATAGACTGCGCCCTCTTGCAGTTGCTTCTCTGCTAGCCTCGTCAAGGGCCGAAATATTGGGGTCACTGACAATCATCTTTGGACTACGTCCCCTTGCATCGAGAGCAAGATTATCAAGCATTTCCTCGAATTCAGACAGTATCAGACTAGGTGGGGCTTAGCAGCTGTTGTCTGTGTGTCCCACGTTTGTCTATCGCCCCTGGTCATGTAAATTTTCGATTTTCACCAGTCCGTCCGGCAGTAGATTTTCCGCGATATCTCGCGTCCCTGATGTCGTAGTGTAAAACTTCTTGCAATTCCTGAGTCTCGCCCGCCTCCTCTTTCGAACGAGACGTCTCCAACGCAAATTCGATGATTTTCCATTTTTTTCCATTTTTAAGACCCGGCAGTTTTCTTCGATTTTCACCAGGCCCCTCGGTGGTGGATTTTCCGTGATATCTTCCGTCCCAGACTGGGCTGCGCAGAATCTTGGCCGCCCCCTCTTTCGGACGAGATATTTCCCATACAAATCCTCGGATGTTTCAGGGTGAGCTACCTATAGCTTTTTATGCCTGCAGCTAGGTATGGCATAAAACCTTGGTTTCCGTCATGGAAACTCGCCGCTCATCCTTTCTCATTGACTGTAAATGCATTGCCCGCCGGTTACCGATGGTGAGAATAGGGTTTAGTAGCATACCTATAGATGATTAGCTAGAGTTATTTTTTTAGGTTTTGTATAACACACGACCTTCTTAATTCCGGTTTACCGTCTGTCTGTCTGTTCGTCCGTCTGTCTTTCTTTTGGTCCATGAGAGGTGGAAAGCTTGAAAGGCTCCTGTCAGCTGATTATGTGGAGCTCCTACCCACTAAAACCAACTCTTTCTCCTTCCACTCTTCCCGCGGGGCTACAATATGGTATTATGTCGCGGAGCTAAGCTTCTCACGGATGACAGCTATCATTTCGTCTTCAGTCCATGTAGCCTCGACTTCAACATATAATGCATGACATTTTCGGCTTTTAAGTGCACCCCGGTTGTAGCTTCCAAAGCAGCCTTCTGAGTTGCAAATTTCGGGCAATAAAGTAAAATGTATTCTGCTTCCTGCAATATGTCGAACCATCATGCCCAAATCGATAGAGATATGCTCGATAAACTAAGTATCCATTCACGAACTAGGTTAGGTCGAAACCTACCTCGCCGTGGGGTCGCTTGCTCCATTTTCTTGTATTCCATAAAATTCCGTGGTTCCAGCGACCTTTTTCTTATTCCTTCCATTTCTCCTGCCATCCCGTGATAGTTTCAGTTCGTGCGAACTGCCGCCGTCGGGCAGAAGGCTCTCTGGTCAGATATCCTCGTTTGTAAAGTTGTTGTTTTTCTCTGACTAGAATTTCAATCGGGATTATTCCTTAGCAGGATAGCTCAGGCAAGCTGCTTCATCGAATATTATACTGTAAGCGCTATATATTCAGAGTGCACTTACGCGATACGCAGCGCCAATCTTGCTCTTATTTGTGGTATTTTTCAGTGGATCTGTCAACACTGGGACTCCTTACAGTTGAATCGAACTGACTACCCTCGAAATAAGGAATCGACCCCTTGGCCTTGGGTCAGTTATATTTGGTGGCATCCTCGCAACCAATGCTCCGATGTTATGTATGCCTTAATTGTTGCACACTCCGCCTGTGATTTGAAGTATAGCTTGTGGTCAATCTTTACGCCTAAATACTTGAACGCGTTTGTGTTCCAACTTTGATCTTCATTGATGAAAAATGCTACTTCTGTCACACTAATCTCGTCCGCGAAACCAATGAGCGGACCTAGGGCGGATCCTTGTGGGACTGCACACGTAATTCGATACAATTTCATCCCTTTAATTGATTGGCAGCAGAGAAGCCTATCGATTAGTTAGTTGCAACGATACCCACCAAGGACTTCGGCCCACCAAAGTTGATTAGGGACTCAAATATTTTCCTCCATATCCCGGAATTGAAGGCATTCTTCGTATCGAGAGTGATTACTGGACAGAATTTGTCTCGCTAAGTGCGGCCGTAGTTGTGTTAGCCACGAAGCTAACAGCATCCGTAGTACACCTTCCCTTTCGAAAACCGGACTAATTCTCAGAGGGTCCACCTTCCTTTTCGGCAATGAAAATAACCTTTTATAGTTTGTTCGTTCGAATAGTTTGCCGGATTTATTTAGAAGGCATATCGGCCGAACGAAGCTTCACCCAAAGGTTTGTTTGGCTCGGGGTTTAGTATTAGTATTAAAACATGTAAATGCATCGGCAAACATATTTGACGCTATTTTCACCGCTGCCTTGAGGGCGTTGTTGGGGATGCTATCCAAGCCAGGTGCTTTATTTTCAATTACTTTTGCCGCAACTTCTAGGACCTCCTCTTCACTTACCATGGGAACTTCACCGATGTCTATCTTGACAGTGGGAAGGTTAGCAGTACTCACATTTTGTGGGAAAAAAATCGTTCGAGCCCTGAAGCTGGCTTTCAGAGTTCTACCAAAAGTTCCGAACTCGTTCCTGGGATACAATATATGGATGGAAGTGTCACATGCTTGACGTAATTTTTCTCCGATCTGTAAAGTTTTATCTTCTGCGTTTTCTTCGAGCGGTGTATTTTCCTGCAGAACTTCTTTGAAAATCTCTTCGTCCAACTTATTGACTGCCAACCTTTCAGTTGTCATCCGGGACCAATTCATTCTTGTATGATGTATGATTTCGAAATTGATGGGATTGGTGGTCGCTATGTGCGTATTCTTCGCTGACGTATCACCATAGATACTTGGCTAAAATTTCGTTAACATGACATCTTTTACGGACCCCATTTCCCTCTTTCGAAAAGTGTTCATGCATCGAGTGTTAGCGAGTACAAAATTGAGACGAGCAAGGGCTTCAAGTAATACACGTCCTCTTGCGTTCGTGTCCCAGCAACCCCCATTCTTTAGCCCATGCATTGAAATCACCAGCTATTATGATATCTTAGGGCTATGTTCGTTTGCATCTATCGCTAGCCTCTCTACCATAGATTGGAACTCCTCTCTCGTAAGGGTTGGTGTTGCATATCAACTGTAGATGGATATTCCATCTATTTTTGCTCCTGATGAAATTCGTTGTCCCTTCTATGGCTCGATTTCCGTGTGTCCATATCGCCGCTTTTCCGCTCTTACCCGCAACCCAAACTCCACTGTCCCATTTTTGTACAGCCTGCAGACAATAGCGATGTCGATTTTGTTTTCCAAAACCGTCAGGAAGATCAGGTCCTGAGCCGCTTGGCAATGGTTCAGGTGAACTCATTCGAAGAAAAACATGAATGTAGGTTTCCAAACTCCTGCTTCGAAAAACTTTACGTTGACATTGATATGCTGCTTGCACGGGTCGATTCTCGAAATTGCTGGATGAATGCATTCGGCCCAATGTGTTTATCTTCCGACGCTATCAGCTTCCCTGGAAGCATAAGCGTTGTCCCGTAGGGGTCCTTTTAGTACCTAATCCATGAAGCGTTGAAAGGACTGGACGGCATTATTGGTCGCGATACATCTGCAACCCTAAATCTCCAGTTAAAAACGAATCGAAGTCCTAGGTTGACTTTAAGCAGGTTTTCTTCATTGGCTTATTGGCAGTTCCTTGCTGAAGCTCCAAAGCGTGAGTGAAACCAACAAATTGCCTTGGTGCTTTCATTGCTACCAGAAATATTTCGTGGTGGAGTGCGGCACGATGTGCACGCCTGGTGTTGTTGGCTTCGTCTTTCGACTCGCATCTGACGAAAATCCGAACGTACAACAACCACTTTGTCCGCTAGCATGTCGCGAGACTGAAGTTTCCGTGGTTTCTGGCAGCTGGCTTTTGGTGGGCTGTACGATGAAGTTTACGGTCTGCTTGTTGACCTCTACGATGCGGTCGGCCGCAGTCACTACATCGCCCAAAGAAGAGGTATTTGCAGCTACCAGTATTGAATGTATTCCTACTGGTAGGCGCTCTAACCACAAAGATCTCAAAAACAGCCCCGAGACTATTACTGGCAATGCGGCTCATCTTGCGCAGAAGCTGTGTTGGATGATGGTCGCTCAATTCTAGACCATGTAGAGTTGCCGAGTCTACTCCTCATCACTTGCGCCGAATGCGGCTAGCAGATGTTGCTTGATCATAGCATATCTCCCTGCATTAGATGATCTTCCTCGATGTTCACCACCTTGCTAAGACGGTCATGTCCAATTTTCCAATTACCTTATCGAACTTGGATGTATATAAAGCTATTGATTCTATATGATCGAAATCGTGCTTCTAACCGCGCAAACCATAATGCCGTTTTCATTTACCAGAACGGCGGAAGCTTGAGGCCGATGATATCGCATATTTTGGCAGATCGCTGTTTGGCCTCGGGCTAGTTCTTGGTTTTCTTGGATTGTTTTGCTTCCTCTTCCACCATTGCATTTATTTCGGTGGAGTCAGTCAGAATTGCAGTCTTTCTGCAGTTTCGACCTTTTTTTGCGACCTTTCTTTCACCCGTTTTTGGAAACGATCGAATGGATTGGAGGACCTGAGCCAGAGGAATGTCATCGTCGATCAGGTTCTTCCCTGCGGCATTCGACATATTGCTTTCGGTAGACGCCTTTGACCTTGGTCGATTTCGTTTATTCCATACTCTATCAGTGACATCACTGGGCGAGAAATCAACTCCACCAAAAATATCTGGATTCAGGGGAAAGATTCCTGCCGCTCTAAATCCAGATGTTATGTTTGAATTTGTTGCAGCCAAAGGCAACGCAGAGGTGACCATCGAAGGAATGTCATATATTGTCATCGTCTTTCCAGTATTTCTTAACACTCAAACATCACAATTTTTTGAATGAATCGAAAACACTCTGATCCTGGGGCTGAAGTTTATGCGAACAATGAGGCGGCAAAGACAAAACTGTTATATAATTTTGTTGACAAAACTGGGGAACTTCAATAGAGACATGAAATTGATGATTGTCCTAAATGAGAAGCACTGGATTTGTAGTTGAAGCTCAGTGGACAGTGGTCTCGAAAATGTCTCAAAAACAACAAAAAGTCGGAAGTAATCATCCAGCCACTCTTGTTTGCACTTTCGGCGCGGTTTGAAGTTCATTCGTGGGAATACGAAAAATTGTGGCACATAACTTCCTTACGCTGATACAGCCAACGCCATTATCACGAGAGTTCCTCTTTCTGCTGAGGTGATCCGTCCAATCTGTTTAAAACCTTTGCGACTGACAATTCTACAGGGAGTGGGTACGGTGGGAAGACCAATTTCGTCCATATTTTAGATGGATCGTGGAGGAATTCATTGGCAGCTACTCGGTTAAAAGCGGAGGCTCGAGCAAGACTCGTACATTGGAGCACCATGTCCGAGAATTCAGTATGTCCAAATTCAGTTATCTCGCATACTCAGAGGCCAATTTTCGAATTTCTTTCGGTGAAAGTCCGAAACAAATGTCAGATACTTCCAAAATATAATCGACCAACAATCTCCATTGAATATCTGAAATATGTTGAAAAATTGTTTATTTTCTTTTTACAAATTTTGAAATTAAATTTGAAATAATTTCTTTAAAATCGTGCATCATTTAAAAAATCACCGGTGGCAATCCCGGTCGAGTGATTGTTACATTTTCAGGGTCATAGGCAGCCTCACAGTGACGACTTAATGGCATTCGGCCAACGCCAAACTCCTTCGCGGCATTTCTGACAGAGACCCCATCATTCATTACTGCGCGAATGGCATTTTTTAATTTGCCTTTCCGCAAATAATTTCACACCAATCGAACCTAGACATGGTTGATTTTGGATTTTATGAAAACATCCGAGATTTTAAAATTTTACTTTTGCACATATGAAAACACTTCTTATGCCACTAACAACGTACAATGGCAGATGCGCATGTCAAACTTCATTCCACTCTAGGAGGCCACTAGAGCCACCTACAGGATTTTTTTCAAATTGTTAGTTTCAAAAGGGTTTCTGTGGCGCCTTTTTCAAATTTCAAATGTCCTTAGGATACAGTCACAACTAAGTCAGTTACAAAGAATCCCTGTTTTGATGTGTGGATTGTTTTATATCACGGCATCCGCAACGTTTTCTGATTAATATTTTAATTTTATAAATTACTCTATCCAATTGATAGCGAATTCATAGATTAAGGAAGTTTCAAGCCGATCACGAAGGTTCAAGCCAATTTTTCTATCTTCACTTTCCATTCGGCGATAATAAATGTGTTTCGTCTTTTCTGTTATGTGCTTATAACCTAAATACACTTCCTTTTGTCTTCGTGAACCTCACAAACCACCAAATGTGTATCTCTTTCCACACTATCGTATAATTAGTACAGTCTTCACCTTCTGTACTGTTTGCTATCAAAACACTATGTGGATTTATTATTGCAGTTTATCTGTGGGATTATTCTGCAAATATTTTTCGTACATTAAGTACTTTCATTTTAAAGTATTCTAAGCACAGTTAAAATATAGATGGGTCAATTTAAAGTACACCGTAAGTAAAAGATACTTTGAAAAGTGATTTCATTGTTCTTGAGGTTTGTTAAGGTAAAAATATAGTTTAGATGAACGTTTTAAGTCTTTCAACAAAAACATTGTTGAAATCAAATAGTTAAGCATCATATGCACAACTTTCTCTATTCTCAATTCAACCGGAAAACCATAAAGATTTTCATAGATACAACGCAACTACTAAACTTTTTCACCTCTCGCAATACCATCCCCAATTCGCTTCTATTCCAATAACAATTAATTTAACCATTGTGTTCATGTCACCATTTCCTTTATCACCTCACCCTGTTAATTCGTCCGAAAATATTTTTAGAAAATTCATTTTTCACGAATTTTGAAAAAAGAAAAACCAGAAGACAAGTAAAGAATTACGTTTACTGCCGTTTTAAATGAAAAAAGCATTATCCGCAATTATCTAAAGTAGATTGAAATTGAGTTGTTATTCGGTGCTTGTTAAATATTTAGTTGATAACCTTCAAAGTGAGAGAAAATGTTGAATAGAATTTTCATTTCTGATTGCATTCATTATATACGTTTTCCTAATGATACTAGTAAATGTCTACGAAGTATTAGTTCGTATCCCCCCCATTCCATTTAGTTCGAAAAAAAAAACAAAGTTTCAATCGGTTATTTATGGCTGATTTGCAAAATTGTTTCATGATTATCGGTATTTCAAGTATTTGATAGTCGAGTTAGAAATTATTGTAAATATTATACAAACCAAATTGATACTAAAAAAACAGAAAAAAGACAAATGACCCATTCTATCTAAGACGTGAATATATTGAAAGTAAAACAGTGGATTTGACCCTTCTTAAATTAGATGTTTGTAGAATTGTGTTAATTTTCTTTTCTGTTATGTTTCTGTTTCAAAAAAGTCTTATTTTCCGTAGTATTGTGTCATATAGATGTAATTGATGTTGTTTTGTAGTAGTCATTGTTGTGTTTAGTTGTAGATATTTTGAAAAGAAAATTCCTAAAATATTGACAATGTACCCTGCGTACACTAAAATTATATCATAATTTTTATTGGAGACGATTATAACATTCAAATCAAGGACAAGTTTAGATCAGACTTCGGCAGTTCAGTATTAAAAAAAAAAATAAAAAAATTGAAAATTACTCAAAAAATAATACTAAAAAAATGTATACACTCAGCAGAGCAGAAATATGCATTTATCTATTTGAGTGTTATCTAAAAATTGACAATTGAAAACTTCCGAAATTGGCATCGATGAAATACTGAATGTTTGTTCTATAAAAAATTGGTATGCACAAATCAATTCAAAAAATTCATTGGACACCATTTTTATATCATTTTCCAAGAAGGATCGTTAGGAATACCCATTGGTATTGTCAAAAACAAGGTTCTCACTTTCCTCTAAATGCCCTTTAAACACCGCGTATTATATTCTTTCTGAAAATAAACTAAAATCTAAACTGAACCCGATATCGGCAATTCAGGTGAAATAGCAGAAAATAAAATAAATGAAAACTGCATTAGAAAAATATCTAACCCTTCCTTGACTCCGTACAAGTCTTCGTCAATTGCTTTCGCTTAAAAACACTCTGTGTCGTCGACTTAATTTCCCAACATAAAAAAGGACATTCAGCGCAACGCAAAGGGCGGTATTGTTTCCTTTTGATGTCAAATCGAAAGGAACGATGAACTGCAGCAGACTAAATGGTATTCTCTTATTTGTTGGTGTCTAAATCTGCCTGCTCAAATCGACATGTCAGTCTACGCATTTCTATGATCGAGTCAAATGATCCTCGTAACTATGAGCAGAGAGCACTCAAGTGTTGATAGGTGGGAGATCTACCATCTAATCAGGACCTAAAAGTGAAAACAGGTACAATCTAGTATCAAATATGAAAGGTATGTATGCAACATAGATAGTAGAAAAGCAGATACCATAGGTATGAAAATTGGCAATACAGATTGACAAAGTAAAAAGCAAAATTCTTACAAAAAAATCCAATCAGGGAATTCATTTTTTTCAGTCAAATTTTATAAACCAATACATATCAAGACCCTTCGTGGAAACCATACAAAAGTTCAAGGGAAGTGTTGTTTTAATATAGTAAAACACCGAATAAAGATTTGGTAAACCACTAAATGAAGTATCTATTAGCTCAGTGTAGTATCACTCAAAGTCTACAGCAGTTTCACTAGAGAAAACAAAGGCTTAAATTCTTTGAGTTGTGCGCTTACGGCTATAAAAGATAATTTAAATTAACTCGTGCATAAACACTCATCCCTCCATTGAGCGTTAGGTCAACCAATATGCTTGATCGACGGCAATCCTGAAGGCTGGTTTCAAAAAAGTCCAGGGATGAGGTATCGGTTTTGTTATGGTGGCATCATTGGATATTTTTCGTTTATGTCTCCAGTAAAGATACATTAATAGGGCCAGGATACTGCAGACCCCAATGTAGCTGACAGTAATGTGGTGAACTTCCTTCGGTTGCCCTTATTCTTTCTTGCTATTGTTGGTTATGCAAGTCCACCTTCACCTTCTACAAATTTTGAGAAAAGGATTCACCCATGTTTCCGTGGTGACTTAACTTGAGAGATATGATGGTACAATCAATTCAGTAAGTTCTTTAGGACATACGGGATCCTAAGTCCACATCCACATGATGGCGGACTCGACCAAATAGGGAGACACTTACTACCACGTTTTTTGGTCCACGGATCCCTAGTTTGGGGCATAGCACCCAAGCATTCAAAAATCAAAAAACCAAAAAAGGACTAACAGATTCGTCCAGGGCAGAGGCAACTCTTCAGACGCTGCCTCACTTCACCATCACGTGGATGTGGACTTAGGATCCCGCATATCCTAAACAACTACCCAGCTTTAGTCTAGCTTAGATTAAAACAACTGGCGGTTTAGTTCAGTATAATTCGCAACCTTGTCGTATTTTCCCGATGATATAAAACACCTTTTTTGGTTTTTTGATTTTTGAATTTAGTAAGGTCGCTTACCAACGACTTCGATGTTCAGACCAATCTTGGCGAGTAAATTCTCGTTAGCGCGATTTGCGTGACCATACCATAGAAGACGCCTCTCACGCAATTGGTTATTTTTTCTATAGATCTGTGGTAAGGCACATTATAGAGTATACCGCTACGTCCACTATGAATCCACCAAAATATTTTGAAATCAAGTTCAACTCAATATCTGCTTATATCCTGCGAAGATGCTTGAGGCTGACCAAAACCACGCCATTGCACCAGATTTTTTCTTGGGCCAACGAGCCCCTCTTGGCAGCCAAAGAACTTCTTAAATTAAAGGAAAGAACTCCCAAAATCATTTGGTGGTTCAGAACACGGATGCTGAAAATGGTCTCTCCCCAAAGTCGTTCCGCAGCTTATTTGACACATTAATTCACAATGTTATTCCCCCAACCTCTAATAAGATTAAGGTTATCCAATCGTATGATTTGGGGGGCACCTGTGGCAGAGCCCGGATGGCAGCTGCGTATGGCAGAGTCGGTAAAGGGCCCTAAATCAAGAGGTTTCCTGGTCCTGTCGGCTGATGCTGCTTTCATGCGTGGTGGGTCTGCCTGTGCAGTGGTTGATCCGGATGGGACGCAAGTCCCACGTTGGGAGTCAGTTCGGTTTTGGCGACTGAACTTTTTGTCGTGCTTCAGGTGCCCTTCAGGATGGGTGAGGAGAAGGTTGCTTTCATTACAGACTCTCTCCATACTTGTAATTACTCAGACAAATTACGCCATCGCACCACCTAGTGGGCAAAATATATGCCCTGGTTTCTAACCCCCTTTTTAAGTCTTTAAAAGTTCCAAGGTGTCCGACGCACGCGGATGAAATGAACTCGCCCATTTAGAGACCCGCAAGGTTCTAAGATCTAGTCCCACAAGTTTGGCCGAACCCTTCCTTATAGATGATCTGAAAGCAATTCAGGCACACTCCTATAGAGAGTGGAAGGATAATTTTTTGGCGATATGGCAAATGTAACACTTGTATTTTCAGAGAAACCAACGAACACATAATCTTCGAGCGTAAGGATTATGCCCGGTTTCGGGTTAAGTGTAGATGGTATAATAAGTTTTTTAACCTTCAGCAAACCTTCTTTTTCTTCTTCTTTAAAGAGGCTATACATATGGTTTCAGTTTCTTCGCAGCACGATGATCCCTGCTATCCCCTTTATTTTTTCTTGCTTTGATCTATCATTACCTCTAAGTGCTCGAATGGTTCACAATGGTTAGTGGAGCTGCGGAGAAGTTCCTGATCGATATCAGATACTTTTAAACTACAGAGCAGCCTCTATATATTCGTGCGTCAAGGCAAAATAGGCTAAGCACCTGCCATCAGTCCTGTTGGTGTACTTCGTAAGTCCTGTTTGGACTGTTAGCCTGCCGGGTCCCAAAGGACAAACAAAAAACAACAACCTCGACAACAGTCTCCATTGAACGACGCAATGTGATAATATCTCTCCACTCCGTTTTTCGACACATCCCTTCCCTTGCAACGAGGCATAATCTTTCTAGTGGAATATGGAAAATCTTCTTCAAGACCCCTCTTCGCCAGAGCCTGCTTAGCCGACATCATGATCGCTTCCAAAGATTACCAACAATATCTTCAACATTTTCACTGCTTCTTTACTGGTCAATTTAGAAAGAATCTTGAGTACTGCTGCAGTAGATATTCCCGTCTCATTAGCAAAAATTACTTGTCTAAAGCGATGGAAAGTTTTACCCTATTCATCTCGTTACCAGATCTCTGTACTTTTTCTGTGCGCTTCTCTTCCCACGGCTTATTTTCGAGTACTTGAACGGAAAAGTTTATCGCCAGTTAGTTTTCCGCTGCCTTATGCATTTTCTCGGTTAGGCAATAGTACAGTGCATGCTGCTGGTGTCCAAGTGTATTGCCGCTTTGTTAGCGAAACAACAATTACAAACCTATGGACAACACTCCAAATTGTTCTGCGCACATGTGCCCATGGCGCCAAAAATTAAACCACATGCCAGGCCGCTAGTTGTGCCGACAGTAATTTAGTGCGTCGGCGATGCAGTCGGTGGTTCACGTCACGGCTGGGCCGCCACATCACTCCGCCCCTAGCTAAAACCGAGCGGATTCAGCGAAAAAACTCGGTACGTGATCCCACCAATGGTTTTACCGGGTAAACCTGACCGTCACTGCAGGACTTTCAATGGCCCTTCCGGCGATCTCCGAGGAGTATCAACCCTAAGGAGGACCTGAGAGCATATCTCAAGGTCCCAGCACGGATGTTGGGATGGCGGAGTCAGTTTAGAAACCGCGTCCCTGAGCAGATGCAACATGCTGGGGTCGCTTCACTCTGTTATCCAGCACAGGGTCGACGAGGAGTCGGAGATTCCCCCCTATACCATCTCCGCGGGGCTGGCCGTGAATTTCCCTCGGTGAGCTGTGCGAAGGTCGAGAATCACGAAACTGCAGGAACTGCGACCACGACGGATTGTCGCGAGCAATTAAGGCGGCCTTCAGTGCTCGAAGCCGACGTTGTAGCATCCTCTTGTACTGCGAATGGTATGCAGTGGTCCTCTGACGTGTGAAACTCAGAAGTTTGCCTAACTCCAAGAAAAAGGTAGACTCAGATTTACGTGATGGTTACGGCTCGTACACCAAAGCACGGGATCCACAGACAGAAGGCCTCGGCCCACGATTGTGCGGCAATGGTATTGCTTTAGGCCCCCGTGTGAACCTCACTCGTAACCATGTGAATGTAACGAAGGGCCAATGATCTTGAGGTCAATGGTATGGAAGCGCATGGTCGACCGAGGGAATACGCCCACTTCCTTTTTTTAAGTGCATCTTACACTTCTGGCACGCGATGTACTGTCTGCCCCAAGAGTATACGTCCTGCTCATTGATGGCCGGAAGTATTTTGCTTTGGCTAATCGGTTCGTCGTCCTGATACCTGGGTGCGCAAGATCGTGTACTGCGCGGAATACTTCATTGTGAAAATCGGCCGAAATAAATGGAAGGAGTTTGAGTCAAAGATAGGAAACTCCTTGAACTCGCATTTGCAGTTTGTTCTCAGACTTTGAAGTTCTGCATTGTCTTTCTGTGCCTCGGCGATTGCCGTATAATCCGACCGCGGCGGGGACTGTAACCTCCAAGATTCGCGACAAAGCGTTTGTAACGACGTTGTCTTTTCCAGACACGTGTTGGATGTCGAGAGTGAACTGACTGATGAAACACAATTACGGAAGTTAGCGAGGAGGCACTTTTTGTTTAAGCGCGAACTTGTGGTCCCTGAAGACAGTGGACGACAGCCTGCCCTCAAGGGAGAAATGGAAATATTCAATAGAGAGGTACGCGGCGAGTGGCTCGCGATGGTAGGCGCTGTAGTTACGTTGAGCTGGGTTGAGTTGTTTCGAAAAAAAGCTCAACAACTGACAGGTTTGGTTCACCCGTTACTACGTAAAAGGTCTCAGTAGTAAGTAAGCGTTGAAGACCGCTTGGTGGCCTTGGGCAGGAAACGGCGATAGAAATCCAACATGCTCTCATGGTTAGCAGGGAACGATTTTCATTGCTTCAACCTTGTTTGGCTCTGACTGAATTCCATCAGGGGTGATCATGTGGCCGAGGAATTTTACCTGCTTTTCTAGAAATTTGTATTTTTCAACATTCAAAACGAGCCCAGCCACAAAGAGACGTTGAAAAATGGACTCGAGATGATCCAAATGTTCAGATTCGAAAGAAAAGGCGATCAAAACGTCATCCATTTAGACAAAACAGAAGTTTAAGTTTCGTAGGACAGTGGTTGAATCTATGGAATATCTGCGCTGTGTTGCATAAGCCAAATGTCATCCTGGTGAATTCGAAGAATTCGAAAGGTGTGCAAATAGCCGTTTTCGGCACGTCTTCGAGAGAAATGGGGATTTAATAATACGCCTTAGTCAGGTCCGAGGTCGTGCAAACACGACAGTTTATCAACGAATGAGCAAAGCCATGGATCAGTGGAATCGGGTATCGGTCGGAAATTATCTCAGCATTGAGACGCCTGTAATCTCTGCTAGGCCTACATTCGCCGTTTAGTTTAGGGACAATATAAAGTGTAGATGATAAGCAGCTATTCGAAGGTCTGCAAATATCCTGTTTAATGAGTTCATTAAAATCTTTCTTTGGAACTGCTAGCTTCTGAAGTGAGAAGATCGGGGAGCCGATTGTGCTGATGTGGCACCGCACATCGCGCTTTACCGGCTGGAAAAAACTACTTTCAGTAGTGATGCTGCAATATTTTCGGAGGAGTGCACGAATGCGATGGTTGGAAAAGTTCTCGAAAATAGTGCAGGTAAACCAATAGCTCATAGTGAGACAAGAACTCTGCGCCTAAAATGGGAGTACTAATATCCGCCAAAACGAATCGCCAAAAAATCGTTCGGCGCAATCCTATACTCACGTGCACCTGCCTGTAGCTGTAAGTGCGGGTGGGAGAGGAGTTCGCAGCAGCCAATCGCAGGTTTTAAGGTATTAAGGTGTTTGGACGAGGTACGGGAAGAACCCACATACCCACGCCCGTGTTGGCCAGAAAACAGCGTCTGCTCAGAGAGTCGAAAATTGTAAGGCTACGTGGTACTGTACTTCGGGTCCAGTGAGTTCAGTTTTTTGCATTGAAATTGCATCCGGTGGTACATTTATTCGCTTGGGCGCAGAATTTACGGTGGTATCAGTAAATTCTCGGGGCCGCTGAGGGCCCCGGTGTGCGACTACCCGAACGCCCTTTTTGGGAAGCAGACCTCGACCGTGGCTGCGATCGAAATCTACCTTCCGAACGCAAAGTACTCACAGTCGCCGTCAGTTTGGAGACCGTATCCGCCAGTGTAGTATTGACCTAAGCTCCTCAACCTCCCGACGTGTGTCGCTAAAGATTACCTTGACCGCGGGCGCGCGTACACCTCGTGGACTTTGTCGCTCGTGGCGGATATTACCTCTAACGACCCCGAGTCCGCGCAGGCCAAGGTAGCGCGGGTGCTCTCTGGGGCCGCTACAACCACAGCGATTTCAAAAGTTCTGAGCCGACCTTATCCCCGTTCAGCTGCCTCATTACTCGAAGTAGCTGGCTAGAGGTCGTGAGAGCAGCTCCCCGATACGTCCGCGGCCAGTCCAATGGTAGTGGCAAAATGATGGTCTATTGAAAGAAGTTTCAAAGTGATCTTCTTCTATTTTAACTTAATAATTACTTGGAACAAACAGATGAACTTCACCAACGTATAAATAACCCTCACAAAATAAACATGTATATATGTTTTAATTTAACACATTTTTTTTATTTATAAAGCTTTTCAACAAATGCCGAAATTTATTTTACATTTCACAAGGTCTCAACGAAAAACTAATAACCCAACCTTACATTGTCAGTATTTTATTTGAAATATAAATGTTCTATAAAAGACAAAAATTACGTATATCAACCGCTATAAATACGTAATTTTGATCTTAATTAAAAAGAAAGTTCCAACGACAAATTGTTTACAAAACAAAATTCTAATTGCCATTTTACAAAAGCAACAATCACAGACACCTCCTGTTTCCTGCCTTGGATATGTATCTTCAAATGTAATCGATATCTTGGGATATTCAGTTTTCAGTTTTTGAATAAGTTTCCAAATCTGGGCCTTTGATTCCCACTTGCCTGTGTCAGTACTCAAAATGGATGAATTTATATTAAAGACCAATAAATTCATAAATACGTCCTCGTAAGCGGTTAGAGCCAAAGCAGGAGCTCTAAAGCTCTAGCAATTGTTAAAAAACAGAATTTCACAGTAAAACTTTTGGTTACTAAACGAAGTTACTCGCTTAAGTCTTTTGTTTTGCAATAACTCAAGTTGCTCGCTTAAGTTTTTCCTTTTGCATTAACTGAAGTTACTCGCTCCAGTTCGTTCTGATGGAATTGAATCAAATGCAACACGGGCCCTGTTAAAATTGGTCAGAAAATGAAAACTGAATAATGCGATGCTGTCTATGTCTACCGTTACCTGTCGATGTATTTTTGCATTCAATGTATGGTTTGTTTGATTCGTTACTTATTGTGTCATTCTGATACCAGTTCGTATGTGTGTCTTTGTGATTGCTACTGTTTAATTAAATTGGCTTTTGACAAAATTTGTGGCCCCCCTTATACCATACTATCGTATAATCCGTTTCTAAATGGAATTGTTATCGATTAAATCCGAAAAAAAACCACGTGAATGTGTTGATTTTGAAAATTTTTTAAATACAAAAAATAAAAAATTTGAAAAACATGGAAAAACGGACACGATAGGCAAGGGGGTTTGTCGTTGTATATCTGCAGAACATGGTGATAATGAGCTCGAGTTAGGACCCGACGATATCTTGGTCGATGGACTGCTGAAAAAAGGCGTGAAAGAGCAGAATCAACTTGAAGTGGCCATCGGAGATGGGATGGAGTTCACCATACATGGCGATTTGAAGAGTAAATCAAAGAAGGGAAAACTAATGAACAATACCGCGGTAAGTATCCATGATTTCAGTACACTGAAAAGGAATTGAATTGAACGCAACATCATTTATATCCATTCTAGATGATAGGCAATTCAATAAACCATCAAGACAATAGATTGGAGCACGAACTAAATCACAGAGGTTTGTCCTTACAGGACGATGACACTGCCAGCATAAATTCATATGGAAGTCATAAAAATCGACCGTTCAAGGATGAAAGTCATAAAGGTAGTGCTGAAACAATGGACGGTGAAGAAAAGCGTGATGTTAGTAAAGAAGATCTAGGACTTGATGAAGAACTCGATGAAGAATGTGAAGGCGAAGAAGGACCACTCGACGAAGGATTAGTTATACAAGCCGATGATGTTGTAGAAGATGAATATCCGGCTGACTGTTGCCCAGATCCATGCTATAAAAAATTTCCTGTATTAGCTGGAGATGATGATGCACCATTCTGGCAGGGCTGGGCAAATCTTCGACTGAAAACTTTTCAATTAATCGAGAACAAATATTTTGAAACTGCTGTTATTACGATGATTTTACTTAGTAGTTTAGCTTTGGTAAGTAACTTTAAATATTTCATTTTGTTTTTATATTAGATAAAAGAAACATCTTCTATCTGATTATCTTCGCTCTAAAATTCCTTCATTCCGCTTTACTTTATGTCACATTAAACTCAGGATATCATGGTGCTATTTGGGATGTGGGAGCACTCAGGCCGTGTTGAGCCATTGTACTGGCGACTACAATGTCTAACGAAATATTCCGAACTCGTTAATGTATCGCAGGATTTCCATTATCTCTGATCTGATGCCTGATGCGTCAATAGGCGTGGTATTTACATAGGAAATGCTCCGTGGATTCCGCTTCCTCATTACACAAGGGGCATCTATCATCTTGAGTAATTCCTATTCTAAACATATATGCCCAGCTAGTGAATTGTGGCCTGTCAGAATGCCCACAATACACCTGCAAGTCCTCCTGCTTTGTGACAGGATAAACTTTGCGGTACGCATGTTCGGTTTTTGCAGGAAAAGTTTGGTGTGTCCAGCGGCATTTAGGCTCTGCCACCTGTCATTGTGGGAAGCTTGCTCCCAGTTTTTGAAAACAGATTTAGCCAATGCTACTGATACTTCAATTACTGGTTCCGGTCCTGGCATAGGGGAGATTCAACCCTCTTTCGCTAAAGCATCCGAAATTTCCCTCTACGCCAGAGTGACCAGATACCCAGAGTTGTTCCACCGTATTGAATCTAGAGATAGAGTTCAAACGATTTCTGCATGCCTGAACGATTTTCGAGGTGATCAAAGGACTACTCAACGCCCTCAATGCAGCTTGGATATCACTGCAGATTGCGATTTGCTGCCTTTCAACCACTCACAAATCACCCAGTTTGCCGCCCTTAGGATCGCATAAACTTCGAGTTGAAAAACCGTTGCATATTGTCTCAAAGGAAAAGCCCACTTCTCGTTTTTATTCGGGAGGTAGACCCCGGCTCCAGAAGCCTCTTCTGTTTTTGAGCCATCGTGTAGAAGACTTCCGTATATCCCGCCACGCTGAATTCAGAGCTGCGCTGCATGTCGCGCTCATGGCATCAGTGATACCCAGACACACAGTTCTTTGCAGTGCGGCTAGTTTACCTTTTTGTCTCACCTTAACCCACCACATTACGGATGCATATATGAACATCGGCCTAATGGTGGCAACGTTTATCAACATTACCACATGAGGCCTGAGTCCCCATGTCGGGGCAAAAATCCGTCTGCACAGCCCATAAGCTGTGAGAGCTCGATTCATCTTTAGATCTACACGATTGTTTCAAAGAAGTTTTTTATCTAGAGTGACTCCCAGATATTTCACTTCTTCAGAGTGTTGAAAGGTAGTACTCCTCACCTCAGGGAGGCATAGTCCATCCAGTTTTCTCCTTTTTGTGAATAATACCAATGTGGTTTTATCTGGATTAACTGAAAGGCCATGTCTGAGGCACCAACTGTCTATCAAATCAACGTTTTATATTCCTATACACCGTTCCAAGATCCCCATCAACAGCAAGCACATCCACGTCCCCACGCATAAGCTTGAGCATGTATTGGCAAAATTTTGCAGTTCGCATAGTATTAAGTCGATCAGCATACTCCACAGAAGTGGCGAAAGCGCACCTCCTTGAGGGCAGCCCTTTGTTGCTTCTGCGGTCAGATACCGATCGACACCCACCTCAGCGCACAGCAATATCTGCGTTAGCATAACACGGATCCACTTAATTAAAGCGTCATCAACACCATGCTCTCTGGCGGCATCGCAAAGTTTTTGAAAAGGGGCAGACAAAAGCCCCTTCAATGTCAACGAACACCCCCATCGCGTACTCACCATTCAAAGTTGCATCCTCTACCTTTGTGACCAAAGAATGAGGAGCAGACTCACTGGACTTTCCACGCTGATAAGCATGTTGGTTTTCATTAAGTGGGTGCGACCTAAGTCCGTTTCCACGAGTGTGACGTTCCACCAGTCTCTCCAAACCTTTCAGTAAGAATGAAGTGAAGCTGATCTGTCTGAAGTTCTTTACATTAGAAAAGTCATCTTTCCCAGGTTTCGGTATGAAGACTACCTTAACCTTTTGCCAAGAGGAAGGCATGTAGCCCAGATCAAGGCATCATCGAAAAATATTTCTTTGAAGTCTTTCTAAGTGCTCCATACCCTTCTTTAGCATTGCCGGATAGATGCCATTCATGCCAGGTGCTTTGAAATGTTCAAAGAACGGCAGTAGTATGGCAGCGCTTTTGCAGTATTCTAGCACTTGCGTGTTGAAGGGGTTGCAAGAACCGTCAACTCTCCCCCAGCCACTTCTCTCACCCGTTCTCCCGGGTGGTATACTTCCAGGAGGGTCTGTACTAAATCCAGTCTGGAGCTCGTGAAAGTACCGTCGGGTTTTTTAAGTGAGTCCAACTTGGCCGACTCATCCCTTTTGAGGACTCTGCAGAGCCTCGAAGTCTCTGTTTCGCCTTCCAGCCTCTCACGGTACGTTCTAAAGGAGTTTCGTTTCGAACACCTAACGACCCTCTTATATTCACCCTGTGAATTCCTGAAATTTAACCAGTATTCGTTCTTAATACTTTTGCAAACCCGGTTCAGAAGTCGCCTGGATGATTTCCTGAGTTTTTGCAGTTTCCGGCTTCACCAAGGAACCGTTTTACCGCCTTGGCCTCGGAAAATAGGACAAGCCTCTTCATAGCACTCTAAAAGTGTGCAGTTCAGAGTCTTTAATTCATCTTCCAGCGCCAGAGGAGTCCTCACTCGCCTAGGGAACTGTTCTTTATTGCCAATAATTTCATTGAACTTTTTCCAATCCGTTTTTCTACGGTTCCGTCTTTGTACTGCAGACTGTTCGCACGCAATAGTCAGATTGAATTCTAGGTATTGGTGATCTGACACTGAGACCCCGTCTAGCACTCGCTAGTGTGTAATAAACTCTAACAAC
Source organism: Hermetia illucens (assembly GCF_905115235.1). Classification (NCBI taxonomy): domain Eukaryota; kingdom Metazoa; phylum Arthropoda; class Insecta; order Diptera; family Stratiomyidae; genus Hermetia; species Hermetia illucens. The sequence goes on from NC_051852.1 coordinate 12,939,163, forward strand.
TTTAAAGTGCAGATTGTTAGGTCAATTATTTCACTTCTTCTTGACCCCACGAAAATAGGACGTACCCTACTTTCGCGGTTATCAGACTAGCTGAAGTGATAAAATCAAACAGCTTCTCTCCGCTTGGATTGCATTTGCTACTGCCCCAACAAATATGCTGAGCCTTCGCATCACAACCTATTAAAAGCTAAGGCCATTTGATTCTGCATGCACTACCAGATCTTTTAGTTCTTGCGTCGGCGGAGGGCACAAAGAATAATAGGGTTAGTAGACAGAGGCAACTATAACGTTTTTCCTCTTATCATTAACCTGGCATTGTAAGTTGACCTCACCAAGGTCCTGCGAACAGAAGTGTCTCAACATGGTTGCCTCTAACAATTTTGACATCAGAACGCAGGCCCGCGGTCTCGAGGATCTTTCATCGAAGAAGATCCTGGTCCCCTTGACTGATCTAATACCACAGATTCTGTTAAAACGAACCCATGGCTCTTGAAGCAGAAATATATAAGGACAGTCTTGAAACGTTGTCAGCTTTGCCGCCAGTAGATAGGAAGAAGCTTTGACATGCTGCAGGTTGATTTGACTAACTCTTATGTTTGTAGCCTTAATTGCAGTCTAATATGAAAACCGGCGTTTACTAAAAAGTCTGTTGCGTTCAGTGTGGATCTCACCGGGGCTACCAACTTGTCCTCATCTTCCACTTCCGCGTTCTTGCGTCCGATTTCTCTGGATATCGCCACACTTGGTAATATAGCGACATCCATGTCCTCACTCCCAAAAAACTTCGTCTTTTCTCGCAGTGCCTTCCGTGGCTAGAAGCTCTCCCAGGTTCACGGAGTTCGGGCTGCATGGATCGATTTTCACATACCGGCGTTAGATCAGTTGCGTCTACATTACCAGCTTCCCTTTCTTCCGTTTTTCCGGGTACAGGCGGAGGAGAAGGTTCTGACAGGCAAGCCTGTAGTTCCTTTTCCTTTGCGACTGAAGTTTCCTTCTGCCGAACTTTCGTTCCCCGTATTTTAGAAGAGTTAAGTAACAGTGTCCCCGACCAACCGGCCGTAGTCAGATTTCCAGTTTCTCTGATTAACAGAGTTGCTGTACTATCCTTTTTGGCTGACGACGCCAGAGACATCGGGTGTAGGGTTTCCACTGAAGTGGAGACCCTGTCTTCCACAAATTTCTCCGTGCGGGAACATGAATTAGGTGAGGCCTTCAAAATCCGTGCCTCGACCACGACCTGATTTCTCAAAGCCGCGGGTGGATTCGAAGTCTGTGACTTCTTACATATCACTTGGAGAGTTACAATCCTTTGTTTCCATCTTCATGTGTTTTTGGACACTCTTAGTGTAGTTGTAAACTATCAAAAGTTCCCCCACCACGACAAGGTGGTGTCCGAGGGGGAGATCCTGATTTTAATCTTAAACTAACCCAATTCCAATCTCCAAAGTGGTGACCTCGGTGTAATATGAACACGAAACCATTACGTCCTTCGCCGCCAAGCCTTCAATAAGGCACATCAACTCTCCCACCCGAGCGGACGCACCACCGTCAAGAGGGTAGCACTTAAGTTCCTCTTGTTCAGTCTCCGTAAGGACGTCTTTCGCTGGGCCAAACAATGCGTTCCATGTCAGCTCTCGAAGGTCTATTGCCAAAATCGCGTCGAGCTAAGCAATTTTCGAATCCCTGAGGGGCGCTTTGACCACATCTATCTAGATCTGGTCAAGATGCCATTTTGTGAGGGCTATGAAAACTGCCTCACGATCATCGACCGACACACTCGCTGGCCTCAGGCGGTTCTCGTACGAGACGTGGAAGCCTCCACGGTCGCCAGAGTCCTATACAACCACTGGATTTCCACCTTTGGCATAACACGGGAGATCATAGCGGACCAAGGCCGTCATTTCGAAGCGGAGCTGATATCTCACCTCGGTACATCATTTGCAAACAACGCCATACCAACGCATGGTCGAGCAGATGGACAAAACACTCAAGACTGGCCTGAAGTGGACACCACAGACACCCTGGCTTCGCGCACTCTCGGCTGTCCTTTTGGGTCTCCGTATTACCTTTAACGAAGACTTGAAAGCATCACCGACCGAGATTGCATTTGGCACATCGCTGTGCTTACCGGACGAGTTCATTGCGCCGCAAAGTTCCACCGAGCGTACTCCACACGACTTTGCCTCGGAACTCTACTGGCTCTTCGACGCTATCTGTCCAGTACCCCCGAGTAGACACACAGCACATCATCCCTTCGTTTTCAAGGACTTGGCCACCTGAAAATACGTCTTTCGCGGCATCGATGCGGTAAAGAAGCTGCTCGAACAGCCTTGTGCAGGACGGTACTGGGTGCTCCAGAGATTCAACGACCGAACTTTCCTGGTGGATGTTAACGGTGTCCAGAAAACACTCTCGACAGACCACCTCAAGTCAGCTTACATGGAACAGGTAGACCCTGCACCATGTCCTTCGATACCATTGCCTCCGTTTGCATCGCCACTTGCGGCGCCTGGTCACCAGCCTGTATCAGCGTAAGCACTATGCTTATCCTCTGGTCAGGGGCCTCCTGTAACGCAAGAACTATCCACGATGCCCAACCAGAAGCTCCACGGCGTCTTCTGCATCGCCGGGCTCGTCTTGGTCTATTCCACCTTCAGCAGCGCAAGTCCGCCTTTTATCACGACTGAGAAGACAGTAACTTTTTCTCTCCTTTCACCCAATGCGACGGTCACTGAAGAGGAAATGACTACCTCCGTAGTCCGCACGGCGCGTATCGGCGTAAGCAAGTGCTAGTCCCTTTCCCGTGGCACATAGCCTTGTGCCTTGATCCTAATATTAACCTTAACCAAACCCAATTCCAATTTGCAAAGTACTTTAAAACAGTTATAAATTAAGGGTCCGTTCTCATAAACTTTTTACCCAAAAAAAACAGGTAGCCATCCCTACAAAATATCAACGCAATACCCCCTCTCTCTATCTGTTTTTATCAATTTAATGATTGTGTATTACTATATTTTTTTAAAGTTGACTGGAGGCCCGCCTTAAATTTATCTTGAAATCGTAGAATTTTGTAATAATATGAATCATAATATGGAGCACGATTCTGGAAATTTTGATGAGAACCATGTCTGTTTTGAGTATAAACCATTCATATCAGCAGCGCCAGCTTGCATAACTTGGTATTCAAAAAATACCCCCAAAATTTTTAAATAAAATTGTTAATATTTTAATATTTTTTTACAAATTAAACTTAATATTTTATTCAACTAATTTTTAGGCGCTAGAAGACGTTCATCTACCCCAACGACCAATCCTGCAAGATATCCTTTATTATATGGACAGAATATTTACGGTGATATTTTTCATAGAAATGTTAATTAAGTGGCTTGCATTGGGCTTCAAAGTTTATTTTACAAACGCATGGTGTTGGCTTGATTTCATCATTGTAATGGTAAGTATCTGACGAAGAATTCATGTTTTAAAACTTATTTTTCAAAAATTCTAACCAATATTAACACAAATTTAAAAAAAAAAAGTGTAAGAAGAAAAAGAATCTTTTTGTTACCTCGAAGGTGTAGGTGTAAAGAACTTGTTACAAAAGCAAGCAGCTGTAAACGTGGAGAGGGTATTGTTTTCCTTAAATTTCCATTGGATATTCATTTTGATTATTTTTCCTTAAAATTCGTTTATTATTTCAACTTTTTCTCTTTTGTTAGCAAAATAATAAATAAAATTGTTACTAAACACAAATATTCACATAAATTGAAATCATCGATAGCTATCGCTTATAAATCTGGGCGCTATTTGGTCCGGTTCAGATGATGTACCAGCTTTTCGCTCTATGAGAACATTAAGGGCTTTAAGACCTCTTCGTGCGGTCTCAAGATGGGAGGGTATGCGAGTAAGTAATTGCAAAAAAAAAACACAAAAAAGAGCGAAATAAGACTAAGACGTGTTTATAAAAATGCTATATAAAAATTATCGTGTTTCTTTAACTGTATTGTGAATTCTTCTGTCTGTGTTAATACATCTACTATCTATATATACATATATGTTATCACACATACGAGCATACGTTTTGTCTAGGCAAAATGTCCTTTTTTGTAAAGTCAACAAGTACAAGCAATGTGTGTTCAGTTTAGCATTTTCCCCCAAAGAAAGGAGTTCGTGAGCAAAACATCTCCTCTAGCGACTCCTTCGGATGAATGATCAGCACAAACTTATGAAAATTCAACTAAAGACAAATCCTTAAATTCGCAAACTTCCTTAGGGAGTGCTTTCCATAAAGCGCGTTAAATCATATCAAAGTAACTATTTTTCATGAGGTCCCCTTAAGTTCCAAAGCTTCCTGCGTACAATTACCACATCCTGCGATATTGTGTAATGCTTCAGCGATTTTTAAAATTTGTATGATAATAAAGATACTGGCGTCATACTAAAAAGATACTCCATCCTTATTTAACAGGAGGGATGTCGATTGCGTTTATGTGTTTGCTGCAAACTTGTATATTTTTGTCACATGAGATCACGATTGGTGTTTGCAACAAATTCGGGAATTGTTTTATTTTTCACAATCACAATCCTGTGTGCAAATGAATGTTTAAAGCGTCACTTTGAACTCACAGTTCAATCCGAAAAGTCCTTGGAAACTACGAACCTGAATGAGTGCGTAGCAGATCACTTGTTAGCACTGCGAACAGAAATGGATTTAATGAAGAAATTCTATTGCAAAAAGGACAGATTGTACATAATAAATAAAATCAAAATGGAAAAATCGAAAATAACGATATTTGCCTTTGTCGTTTTAAGCCTATCTTACTTTACGCTTTGTCTCTCAACTATATATATATTGTATATGTTTATTATTCATTTTAACAAATCAAATTACAGATAAACAGAAAATCTAGTAATGTCTATGTATTGCTTTGGAAATTTGTCTTAATTTTGCAATAAAGAAAGCCTTCTTTATATTTTTAATATAAATATTTGTATTTAAATTGTTTTTATTGTCACTTTATATATTTTGGTTTTCAATAATATTTGTTTTAAAATAGAGAAGTAAAATAATATTAAGATAGTCAGCGATGCAATGTATAAGTAGCAAAAAGTTGTTCAAATTCTACTATAATAACAAAACATTCCTAGAAGAGAAGGTATTTAATAAAAAATCATTCGTAATGATAAAATGTCAGCTTCAAACCGGGCTAAGGAATTATAATTGTCATGGTTTTCTCTTTCGAACTTATAAACCAATGAAATAATATAATTACCAAAATGAATTTTGTGATCATAAATACCAAAAACTAACGTTTATTGACTATATCCGTTGAAAAAATAGCCCACCCTTCTTTCGAAGGTTTAGAGACCCCGCCCCCCCCTTAAGATTCAGATTGCTTGGGTGGGTATAACCATTTTTGAGAAAAGTGCATGTGACAGACAGACAGATGAATTTTAATAAAGTTTTTTTTCAATAAAATCTTAAAAATGTCCCACAAATGTAACTTTTTCCGAACAAAACCTTCAATTTTAAAATGAACCGAAAGTTGTCGTTTACTCTCTTCATCATCAACGGCGCAACAACCGGTATCCGGTCTAGGCCTACCTTAATAAGGAACTCCAGACATCCCGGTTTTGCGCCGAGGTCCACCAATTCGATATCCCTAAAAGCTGTCTGGCGTCCTGACCTACGCCATCGCTCCATCTTAGGCAGGGTCTGCCTCGTCTTCTTTTTCTACCATAGATATTGCCCTTATAGACTTTCCGGGTGGGATCATCCTCATCCATACGGATTAAGTGACCCGCCCACCGTAACCTATTGAGCCGGATTTTATCCACAACCGGACGGTCATGGTATCGCTCATAGATTTCGTCATTGTGTAGGCTACGGAATCGTCCATCCTCATGTAGGGGGCCAAAAATTCTTCGGAGGATTCTTCTCTCGAACGCGGCCAAGAGTTCGCAATTTTTCTTGCTAAGAACCCAAGTTTCCGAGGAATACATGAGGACTGGCAAGATCATAGTCTTATACAGTAAGAGCTTTGACCGTATGGTGAGACGTTTTGAGCGGAACAGTCTTTGTAAGCTGAAATAGGCTCTGTTGGCTGACAACAACCGTGCGCGGATTTCATCATCGTAGTTGTTATCGGTTGTGATTTTCGACCCTAGATAGGAGAAATTGTCAACGGTCTCAAAGTTGTATTCTCCTATCCTTATTCTTCTTCGTGTTTGTGTTTGACCAGTGCGGTTTGATGTTGTTGGTTGATTCGTCTTCGGTGCTGACGTTGCCACCATATATTTTGTCTTGCCTTCATTGATGTGCAGCCCAAGATCTCGCGCCGCCTGCTCGATCTGGATGAAGGCAGTTTGTTCGTCTCGGGTGGTTCTTCCCATGATGTCGATATCGTCAGCATAGGCCAGTAGTTGGGTGGACTTGAAGAGGATCGTACCTCTTGCATTTACCTCAGCATCACGGATCACTTTCTCGAGGGCCAGGTTAAAGAGGACGCATGATAGCGCATCCCCTTGTCGTAGACCGTTGTTGATGTCGAATGGTCTTGAGAGTGATCCTGCTGCTTTTATCTGGCCTCGCACATTGGTCAGGGTCAGCCTAGTCAGTCTTATTAATTTCGTCGGGATACCGAATTCTCCCATGGCCGTGTACAGTTTTACCCTGGCTATGCTATCATAGGCGGCTTTAAAGTCGATGAATAGATGATGCAACTGTTGTCCATATTCCAACAGTTTTTCCATCGCTTGCCGCAGAGAGAAAATCTGATCTGTTGCTGATTTGCCTGGAGTGAAGCCTCTTTGGTATGGGCCAATGATGTTCTGTGCGTATGGGGCTATCCGGCCTAGCAAGATAGTGGAGAATATCTTATAGAGGGTACTCAGCAACGTGATACCTCTATAATTGCTGCACTGTGTGATATCTCCCTTTTTATGTATGAGACAGATAATGCCTCGTTGCCAATCGTCAGGCATTGATTCGCTGTCCCATACCTTCAGCACAAGTTGATGAACCACTTGGTGTAACTGGTGGCCTCCATATTTGACCAATTCGGCTGTAATTCCATCGGCTCCTGGCGACTTATGATTTTTTAGCCGATGAATTGCACGGACTGTTTCTCCTAAACTTGGTGGTGGCAGTATTTGTCCGTCGTCTTCAGTTGGCGGGACCTCCAACTCGCCGATGTTCTGGCTGTTCAGTAGCTCATCAAAGTACTCAACCCATCGCTCTAATATGCCCATTCTGTCGGAAATCAGATTTCCCTCTTTGTCTCGGCAGGATGAGCATCGAGGTGTATAAGACTTCATCCTGCTGACTTGTTGGTAAAACTTGCGCGCCTGGTGCGGTTGCTCCCTGTACTTTTCTAGTTCACAGACTTGTTGGCTCTCCCAGGCTTCTTTTTTCCGTCTGTGAAGTCGCTTCTCCACTCGACGGAGTTCGTGATAAGTCTCTGCGCGTGCCCGCGTTCTTTGAGAATGCAACATTACTCGGTATGCGGCATTCTTCCGTTCCGTTGCTAGCTTACATTCATCGTGAAACCAGCCGTTCCGACTCCTTTTGCGGCTGGGTCCAAGTATATTTGTGGCCGTATCCTTGATAACATTCTTCAGGTGATTGTGAAGATCATTTGATGATGCTTCATCTCCAGGTCCCCTGTTGACTGCAGTTATTGCGGCATCCATTTCCCTCTTATAGGTGCCACGGAGGGTTGTGTTGTGGATGGCTTCAGTGTCCACTCCCACCTGATTGTCAGAGGGGATTCTAGGTGGTATTGTTATTTGAGCTCGGAGCACCATGCCAACGAGATAGTGATCCGAGTCTATATTGGCCCCCCTATATGTTCTGACATTCATCAAGGCTGAGAGGTGGCGGCGTTCGATCAACACGTGGTCAATTTGGTTGAAAGTGGTCCCGTCTGGAGAGGCCCACGTATGTTTGTGGACCGCTTTCCGCGCAAACCAGGTACTTCCAACAACCATTTCGTGTGACCCTGCTAATTGAATAGTCCGCAGTCCGTTATCATTTGTTTTTTCGTGTAAGCTATGGGAGCCAACGTATCGCCTGAATACTGGCTCCTTCCCTACTTGGCTGTTAAAATCCTCAAGTATGATTTTGATATCATATCTGGGACAGGCTTCGAGGGTTCGTTCTACTGCCTCGTAGAAGGTATCCTTCTCCGACTCTGCAGTCTCCTCTGTAGGGGCGTGAACGTTTATGAGGCTTATATTTCTAAACTTGTCTCGCAAGCGCAGAGTGCATAGCCGTTCGCTTATGTTTTCAAAGCCGATAACAGCAGGTTTCATTTTTTGGCTGACTAAGAAACCTACTCCGAGCACATGGTTTACTGGATGACCGCTATAATATATGGTGTAGTGGTTCTTCTCCAGGAAACCGGTCCCTGTCCATCACATCTCTTGCAACGCTGTTATATCAGCCCTATATTGGGACAGGGTGTCGGCTAGCTGCTCATCAGCTTTATCTCTGTACAGGGAGCGCACGTTCCATGAGAAAATGCGCAGATCGTTGTTCCGTTGTCGTTGCCGGGTCCGTCGTTTTAAAATCCGTCCTGTCCGAGGCTACTGTTGTGGCTTCGTAACAAGTTGTTTTCCGTGTAGGGTTGTCAGCCCTACCCAACCACCAACCTGGAGGACTAGTTGGTACAATTTGTCCCGTTTTTAGGCGCGTTTACTCTCTTACCATCCGTCAAATAGTACTTTTTGGAATTTATGGAGAGACCTTTCAAATGCATATATTGTCGCTTCTCATGACAATTTATAAAAGGACTTCGGCATTCTCTTAAAAGGGCGAATATTTTTCATGTACCCAGTTTGAAACCAAGTTTTTTTGTCGGTCTTTATACAAGCATGAAAGGCAGGCGTATCGTCTCACGTTGATGTTTACTTCTGACTTATTTATTAAAGTCCCTTTTCGGACGTCAGTTATCACCTTGCTGTTTTTGCTTCTAAAATCCTCCTTTTCCAAATCATGACTTTCGATATAGTAATTGATTTAATACAGAAACCTAAAACATCAGCTTCCATTTTACACATGCGCTTCCAGGGTTTTTTTCAAGAGTGAAGGTAGGACATCCTTCACTCTTCCGCTCGTGCTCCAGCGGAAACACTGTAAAATTCTCGATCCAGTTTGTTGAGCTTCTTTCTTATTGCAGTTAAGGGTGCGCTTCCCGCAATTCTAGTCGTCTTTGACGTTACCATTTTTTAAGTCTCTTCCATTAACTTTACACCGTGGTATGTAATGTGTGGGGCTTACCAACGAAATCAAGATAGTCGGCAGACTCATCTTATCCAAACCGCGCGAGTTCAGCGGAAGAATTGTCAACATAATCCCGCCAACGGGGTTACCGGACGAACCTAATGCTTCGCGGGCACTTTCTTGAAGCGCCTTTCAGTTTACTGAGGCTTTCAACCTTGACATTTGGGCCCGCCCCGAACGTCGAGGTGAAGGAGTGCTCCCGTCACTCTATGACTTTAAAGGGTCCCTCGTGTGGCGGGTGTAGCGTCTACCCAAGTGAGGAACCTTAGGGGTATCGACCTCAAGCGTCGTGTGTCGGGAAGGTGGTGTCGCCAGCATGTCGCACAGGGTCGGTGGGAAGTCGCAGATTCTCCCCGTACAATATCTCCGCGGGGCCGGCCGTGAACTCCTCTTGCCGAGCTGTGCGAAGACTGAGGAGGACGATAGGCAAGGACTGTGACCACGACGGATCGTCGCGAGCCAATAAGGTGATCTCAGTAGACCTCGCAACCTCACGGGAGTCTTTCGTTTTGGGCCCAGACAATTAAGCGTTGAAGATCGCTAGACAATAAGGGGCCTTGGGCAAGAAACGACGATAGAAGTTTAGCATACCCAAGAACCTTTGCAGAAGGCAAGGGAAAGCTTCTGATCGCTACAACCTTGTCTGGGTCAAGTTGGATTCTGTCAGAGGTAATCATGTGACCGAGAGATTTGACTTGCGTCATTAAAAATCTGCGTGCGATCGAGATCTACCTCCCGAGTTCCTACGGTCGCCATAAGCTTGGAGACTACGTCCACGAATATGGTTATCATTTCTTTCAGGTCTTCAATTTCCCGATTTGCGTCTCGAGAAACATCCGCGACCAAGGGTTGTGCGCACACCGTATCGGGGTCATCACTTTACCCACTTTGGCCTGTTACGCCTCCTTCCGGGATCAGCGATGTCCGCACATGGTTGGCAACTATTTCGGGAATGGAGCTATCTTCCGTTGTTCTAACTGCATGTAAATTTCGTAAGCAAATTGAAGTCCGTATAGCATTGACCACTTTTCTACATTCAGCAGCAAGGAAAACTCCGAATCCTTCTTAGTCGAGCAAAGAGCGGTAGAACCGTTAGTGAAAGATGAATTGCTTTTTTCACTTCGAAGGCATTTCGTCTGCACGCGTCGGCGGTCCGCACGAGAAAAAGTAAGTTCCCTCGTTGCTACCACCTGCCCACTGATTCCTCCCTTTCGATGATGTCTAACTGCGCGAAAACTTCTAAGAGACGACGCCCTCTTGTATTCGTTGGTTAACTTCTCCATTCTGTGACCCATGCATTGAAGCCACCGGCGATAACTTTTGGTTTCCGTCCTTTTGCACCCAAAACTAATCGGTCCAGCATGCCCTCGAATTTAGCTAACGTCATGCTTGGAGGAGCATAGCAGCTATAGGCATAAATACCGTTTATTTTTGCCGAACCCACTTATGGACTGCCTGATTCCTGTAAGGCCTGCGTCCTCGCATGCCCCACAAGGCCGCATTGTTAGGGTTTCTATCGGACTCACTTATTATATCCACTTGAACCTCCGATTCATGGGTGGTCTGCGAGAGCGGATCTTGTATAACCCTTCAGTGTTTGATATTGATTTGGATCAACCTCATTTTCTCACTACATTTAGCGCCTTTTTGAACTCGGAGCGCTTGCCGTTTCCGTTTCAAAGCCTCCATTCTCTTTTCCGCAGATTTTCTGGCATTAACGGGGTTCCTGTGGCCCAGGTCCTTTTCCGCCTTAGATATTGGAGGAGATCTCATTGATTGATCGTTGAGCTTCTCTTAAAGGGATCCGGCTCTCGACGCTCAGGAGCTTCCCCTAACTTGTTACGCTCGGATGCAGTTGGTGTCACCGCGGCTTTTAATGACCACCAAGAGAGAACCTCTTGGGCACATCCTTCTTCGCGTTTGCTATGGGTGTTCTAGCGTGCAATGTGCTAAGTTTAAAAACCACCTTGTCTAAGCTGCTTGTAGTATCTCACACCTGCAATTATTCTTTTGCCTATTCAGGATTTTGTCTAGGAACCTGTTCAAATCTCCCGCTTCTCATCTCATCTTATCTCTGCGTTAGCGCTGACTGTATGTGTAAATTTACAGCGGTTCGCTAACAAGATCTCCGTTTGACGTTTATCATCATCTTTCACGCGCAATTCGCTTTTTTACTGTTTTCACGTTATCGTTTCGTTTTTTTGTTTCTTTTTCTCATCCTGCTTTGTGCGGGCAATAAAATTAATCAATTAACACTAATCTTTCGTTTTGTTTATTATAGCATCTCGTTCTCACCCAACCGTGAGTTTGGTTGAATCTCGAAAGAAGTCCGGTCCCAGTATTTTCAAAGAACGCATTTTTCGAACATTGTTTTTGAAGCGTTTCTCGAACAGAACCTGGTCATAATATAGCTTTTGCATGACTGTAACTGCAGCTGCTTTTTTAACTGCGTTGCCTAGAATAGCCTTGTGGGGCCTAGATATTTTTACCTAGATGGACTGAAAATTTAATTGGGATTAGCTGCTCACAAATAAGCACAGTTACTTTCCGCGATGTCATTCGTCTTATTTCTTCCTCGATCGTCCAGAAAATTTAGCATCATTTGTAAATGTATAATATTACCAGGCTTAAAGTGTGGTAAATCCAGGCCTGACTAGAGGGAAGTGGAAAGGGAGAGACCCTCCCGGGCGCGGAGTTTTCTTGTAGGCCGGAATAGAAACTGCAAATAAAAAAACAGATACAGGACGCTCGCATAATTTTCCTCCCAGATCCGTATGATTTTCACCCCGGGCCCCGTTTTTCCCATTAATTTTCACCTCGGGCTCAGATTTTCTCTCTCTCTCTCTCTTACAGAGTAAGTCGAAGAAAAAACATCTTATGCCTATCTGCGTACATGTCAATTCTTCAGGAAGAAGAAGAAGAAGAAGTGCCTTAAGTTATCGCAGAACATACCAGATAAGTTCGTGAGGCACACGGTCAAATGTCAAAGATCCAGAAATGTAATGTAAAGAGGGCGCTGCTTCCCATGGTGTTTCTTCGTCAATAACTGCCCAGGATGTGTTGCGTCTGGAGTTCTTGACAAACCCGGCGGTTATTTGAACGATGTTGCGGATATGGTTGTCAAGAATGCGTTCAAAAATTTCCATGGTGCTCTGGGTCTCGTTTACCCTTGCTGATCAGTGCGAGTCTGGCCACTTTCTAGCGACAAGAAAAAGTGTCCTCCTACAAGCAAGCGTTGAACGCCTCAAGCAGCAAGTCTGGGCCGTTGGCGGAACACCAGTTTCTAAACTTCCGCTGGGATGCCATCAGGACCTGGCGCCTTCTTGTTTTTCATAGTGACAACGAGCGAGAGGGTCCATTAAACTTTATCGCGGGGTACATTATGAAACCCACTGTACTAGGATGACCAACAAGTTGGTCGCCCCAGAGCTAGATGGTCTATCGACCACGACGAGTGATGGGGGGCACTCGAACTATAATACCTTTCGAAAACCCAGAAAGTTCAGCATAATGTGCCCCGTTGGGTGCTTTCAGAAGCATGTACCGCATCACGAAACATTTGGATATGTTTTAAAATATTTTCTGTGGAGGATATTAACGGGTTACTCCTCATCCACGGTGACGAATAGCTGAGGAGGTACAGTTAGTTCTCTATGATTTAACGTGGGTACCTGTCTCGGGGATTTAATCCAAAGGTCTTATTAAGACACGGATTGATTTTGAATCCGCAATTAGAGCCCCGCTTTGACAAACTATAACGGTACTAGTCTATAGCTAGTGCGTGGCTCAGCCTTCATACTGGTGGATGTAAGACCTACCTAAATCACTACCAAACTAAGGAGTACCGCTCCCATGTTGAAACGCAACACCACACCGTGGCCCGAAGGTCTCTGCTCGCTTGAAAATCACCAAAAACCCCCATGAAACTCCCACTAGGGGGCCAACCACAACAACCGGGCTGAACGCACATACAACAGTATATGTCGTACGTGAATTTAAGTACTATCCCGGTTCCAATGGTACCAGTATACTCCTGGTAAGGTGTCGTGACCTATTGAGTCCCCGTGCAGACTCGGATCTGATTGCCCTAATTAGGACTTTGGGGCATTCGTCTACCGTATCACAGCCGGCAAACTAATCTGATACAGCGTCCTCCGGTGCCACCACTATGGAGTTCTCCTCGGCCACTTGGTTTTGATTTGGCCGACAGGGTTGCCGCTCCGTCTTTCTCACCGCTAACTCTAAGTACCGGTTGTGCTAACAGTCAAGTCCTTGAGTGTTTAACGTAGGTACCTGTCGTGGAGACTTCATCCTACGGTCTTCTTAAGACACGGATTGATTTTGTGAACACAATCAGAGCCCCGCTGAGACAAGCAACAACGGTACCAGTCTATACCAAGTGCATGGGTTACCATTCATACTGGTGTTGAAACGCAACACCACGCCGAGGCCCGAAGGTCTCTTCTCGCTTGGGCATAACCAACAACCCCCATGAAGCTCCCACTTGGGGGCCAACCGCAAATAACCGAGCTGTCCTCACATACAACAGGAGTTCACCCGAAGTATGTGAGTCCAGGGGCTTTCCCGGTTCCCATGGTACCAGTATACCCCTAGTAAGGTTTCGTGACCAATTTGCCACTTTAGATGAGTCCCCGTGCAGACTCGGGTCTGATCGCCCTAATTAGGCCTTTGGAGCATTCGCCTACTGCATCACGGCCGGCAAACCAAAGTAAGTACAGCGTCTTCCGGTGCCACCACTATGGAGGTCCTCCTCGGCTACTTGGCTTTGGTTTGGCCGACAGGGTTGCCGCCCCGTCTTCCTCATCGCCACCTCTGACCACCAGTTGTGCTGACAAGAAGAATTGGTCCAAATGTCGGCAATGATTGTGGAAGTGAAGGATGGATAAAGTCTGTTGTTGAAATATGGTCAAAGTATTCTCGCCATCTATCTGTCGCGGCTCGTCAGGTGGTAAGCAAAATACAGTTCTTATCATTAACGCAACAGAAGTGTTCGATAGTTTATCATGAAGATGTTTATAATGGACCGCGATCGCTTTTTTTTCTTCCTGACTTGCTTTCCTGTGAATTTTCCAATTGCCAATTGTCGAGAAACTTGTGGTAGAGGCCTTTCTTTTCACGAACCTTCGTTTGCACATCATCATTCCAAACGCCAAGTATCTCTGTTGATGAACCTCTTACTTTGCTTGGTGACCCAGAGGGTACCATTGGTGGGTTTGTGGATCGTGTTTTTAACTTGGTTCCCTTAAATTCTACATAAAAGGATGTAACTCACTGTATGCATGAGCGTTCACAGTTCCCAGCTTTCCATCAAATTTGGTTCCAATTGCAACAACGGTCTCCGAGAAAAATGCGTGTGACAGACAGTCAGACGGACGGACAGACAGATGGATAGCACAAAACCTTAAAAAGATTATTCTTTTCTAAATTAAATCGGTAATGAAGCTGACATTTTATTTCTACAACGTAATAAGGATATTACTATTGTACTAACGATGAGCACCAATAATGCACTAGTTAGGAATACCGTAAAAAAATAGGAAATTAAAATAATAAATTAAATACAGAACAGCTGAGAGTAACAATAAACAGATACAAACACCAGCGAAAATACAAATAGAACCGAATAAATTACGGATAACACACAAAATTTTCAAAGACCAAAAAAACCTAAATAAATTTGACATTGAAAATAATCCTTAATAATAATTTCTCTAAACAAAAAATATTTGAATTATCACTTGTATAGGTGTCGCTAATCAACTTCGTGGCTTCACTTTGTGGAGCTGGTGGTATTCAAGCCTTCAAAACCATGCGTACGCTTAGAGCACTGAGACCTTTGCGTGCCATGTCCCGAATGCAAGGCATGAGGGTACGTACATCTCCTGTTCACTGAAATCAGAAATTAATATACATTTAGCTAAAAAATAGTAAAAGAAATTCCATTCTCTTGCATTGATAGTTTCATTTTGAACTTAGCATCTTACGTAACGAACATAGTTATCATTTCATTCGATTCAATCTAGATTTTAGATACTCGTAGAAGATGACATGATTTCAATGAATATGAATGATATTCGATAAAATCTATAAGTTTTATGATAAAGTAAAGAAAATTGAACGAAATTTGACAATGTTGTTGCGTTCGGATTTGTTTGATTTGAGGAATGCGATTAATGCGTTTAGATTTCCTATATTTCATGGATAATTCAATAGCAAAGCAAGACCGTTGAATATTTCATTTTTGTTAGAATCAATAAACCACATTTACTATTGAAACTTCAGCATTCAAGAATCATTATGATATTATTATAATAATAGTCTTTTATTAGTTTAGTTTCGAGTAGTTAATGGAACGGAAGTGTTGGCTACGTTTGGATGTCCTTGTCATGTACTATTCTCGTATTTATCAATCAGTGTTTCGGATATTTTGATATACCATCTATGTGGAAATTAGTAGCGCCCTTTATAGTTACATATTTGGTTGTTGAAAATTTCTCTGAAAATTTTTTATATAGTTAGACCAACACAATCGTCCCATATTATTCATTTAGCTATTCAAAGAATTATCAAGCATAGATTCAAGGCTATACCAAATGCTGCTACTCATTGCGTACGTTCGTTATTTCAAATATATTTCATTATTATAAAACACCACACAAATGAAACAGAGCTGACTTTGCCATTTATTATATAACTAAGAAGGAGTCCTAGGACATTAACTTCAATTTTAACAACGTCTTTATATAAACACAAGCAACGACTTTATCACGAAATAATTACAATTATTCAACACGTATAAACACTCGTTTTGCATCCTTCGACACGAAAATTTACAATTTAACAAAGTATATTTGGAAAAAAGTTAATAATCGCTAGCTTGCAACGTTTACAGATAAGTTATGGAGTTATAATATTGAGTTATAATATTTATGAAATAATTATCAAACACGATTTTTGAATACAGTTCCTTACTCTTTTCTTAATTTTCCTTTTGTTTTACTTCTACACTGTTGTCTCACATTTCAAGCTTTTCTATTGTTCATGGTTTATCTTTTCTCATTTTGGTCTTGAATCACCATTTTTGTTGCATTCAAGATGCTTATACTGCATTGTTTGTGGGTAGAATCATTTACTTCTCCTTTTGCATGTCCTTAGCTCTCTTGAAGTGTTCCTAGTAGTTGTTGACTGCATGGTTCTAGTTATAAACACGTTTGTTTTCATGCTTCCTAGATTTTTCAGTGTAATAATTGACAATAATATAGACAATATAAATAAATGATAATTTTACAGATATGCTGCTAAAATTGCAAATGAACGATACAGAGTTTACAAATACAGTTATTTACATATGAATAGTGAAATTTAGATTAGTTTAGACTTAACATTTCTAGCGATTGAACAACAGATTTTATAGCGAAGTTAATATTATAAATATTATAAAATCTAGTGCGATTTCTATAAACATCTTAGGAAAATATAGTGATACCAAATTACAACTTTCATAATTGTAGAAAACTATATATATAGAATTATTCCAAAATTAAAATTGTATAATATTCCCGAAAGTTAAAATTAAATTTAATTTTATTTATCTATAGTTATAAAATAATTAACATAAACAATTTCTTCTTTAGGCATAGTTTGCAAGTAATGCAGTATTTATATATTTGAATTTATCCTCGTCATCCATTGCCATAAGTAAAAAAAATAAAACCTGAGGAGAATTAACATCCTTTCGCATCCATCTATAGCACCCAGAATCTTTCACGTTGTCTTTTCCATAAATCTAAACTTGTTTACAATACAAAAATTATCATAAAGTCCCTTCCACTTTCTGATTACTACTTTTTCTCTCAGTATTTCTTGATGCTCTATTATCGATAAATACCCTTCACTTACAATATGTGGCCTACCATTAAGGACATTGCCTTTAAATTTCTAAAAAAAATATTTTGGGTGTTGAAGAGATTTTACCATTTATTAATGAAAAATAAATCCCTTCCACGAGCCTGGAACCATTTGTCACATTACTTCGGGCTAGCCCTGAACTCTCCCGCCTTGTGGAACCTTCAAATCAGGGAATTCCTTTCACCAATGGGGGGGGGGGGGACAGGAGGAAGGGAATTATCAGTTCAAGGGACTCCCTGCCATCCGGCTCTTCCACCAGTCGAGCTCTATCTTCTCAGCAACGAGAAGAACCTAAACGTAATGGGCAACACGACTCCACCTGTCAGCACTCCTAAGCATCTCTTCGAGAATGTTGTCTGGAGAGAGATCCCCTGTGTTTGAATAGAGTTGCTGACGTACCTCATTCACCGTTCACAAGAAAAAAAGAGTGATGGGCGTCGTCCACAACTCCATTGCAAAACATACAATCCGGAGATTGCACCTTTCCAATCTTGTGCAGGTAAGACTGAAAACCTCCATGCCCACTTAAAAATTGGGTAAGGAAATAATCAGTCTCACTATGCTTCCTAAGTTGCCAATGAGCCGCGCAGTCCATCTGCCTCTAGTTTCATTTTGCCAAGCGAGCTGCCACTCGTCTAGGATGCGTTGCCGTTATTGACGAGCAACAACCTCCCTTGGCTCATCTCCCTTGCGCTTGTATATGGCTGCACGCTCCTAGCAAGAAGGGCAACGGGGATCACTACCGCGATCACTATCACGGCCGGTTCAGAGACAGTGTGGTACGCAGATGCCACCCGCCAAGCTCCCCGTCTCTGTACTTGCGCGAGACGTTTACGATATACCTCCTTGCCTGCACCGTAAAACAGGATAGACTGCATGGAACTCATCAGGAAATGTCGACTGCTAGACATAGGACCCCCAATGTTTGCCATCAGCCTACGTAATGCTGAAACTCCAGCTACACCCTTGCTCGCTGATGCTTTGATGTGCTCAAAAAAGCTCATCTTTGAGTCAAAAGTCAGCCAGAGGTACTTTACCGCTGGCTTTGACTCGATTATCGCTTCGCCAAACGATATGGGACGCAGGGTCGGAATTCTCTTTTTCGTCGGTTCGGTTTTTTTCCAGTGCAAAGTTGAAACCATGAGTAGTCATCCATCCGTTTATCCATCGCATTAATATGCCGAGTCTACTTTGCGCCTGTTCGACAGTGCGTCCAGCAACAAGCGCCGCGACATCATCTGCATAGTCGACCAGGCGCGACTTTTCTGGCATGTCGAGTTTAAGCAGACTATCATAGGAAGCGTTCCAGAGGTGCGGCCCTAGGATGGATCCCTGTGCTACCCCCGACGTGACCTCCATCCTCCTCTTACCCTCTAGTATTTCGTAGAGCAGTTTCTCAGATAGTCCCTCAATATCCGTAATAGATAGTTCGGCACGTGGAAAGTATAGTCTAGTATGCTTAAAATGTCTTTCCATCTTACGGAATTAAAGGTGTTTCTGACGTCAAGCGTTACGAGGAGCACCACCCGTCGAATTATCATCCCATACGGGGTGCGCAGGGAATAGTGCCTTTACCATGCGGTCCATCTGCTCGGCCTTAAATGAACAGGTTTTCTGCGAGCCCCCAGCCTGTACGCCGGAATGTTGGGGTGGATCCCATTTTTGGAACTACCAGTCCTGTTCTCGCCGCCATTTCCAGAATTCATTTCCTTTTGGAGTCTGTGTGAGGCATGCCCCATTCAAGTGCCCTAGCATTAAAGTCACCCCCGACCAGAATCCCATCTGTGCCTAAGATAGCGTCTTCCAAAGCATTAAGCCTGCGCCGAAAGTCCGGCATCGTCTCACTCGGTATAAGATAGACACTAAAAAAAGTTATCCCTGACCACCGAATCCAGACAAAGCCGTTCCTTCGGCATTAGGTGAGTACCGTAAGGAGGGCGCCGTCCCGAACCCAGATGGTAGCAGTATCTAATATGTCATAGTGCACGAAACTGGGTCCTTGTTTTAGTACTTCTCACGGATCAGTACTCAATCAGCTTTAGGCTCCGCAGCGAACTGCGCTAACAACCCGTGAACGGTTGCACTCCGGCGCATATTGCTTTGTAGGATCTGAATCATGATAACCGCGTCCTAGCTCTTTCTAGTTCTGCTCTGAAGACTGCACACCGCCCTGAGCCCGCAATGTGCGCAACGTTCTCATCAGTCGCTTTCCTTTTCATTGCAGGTGTTCGCTTTATGGCCTGCCTGACCGCATTTACGGTATGTTGCCCTTCTGCGAGGTCCCTGACAGGTTGCAAATGTGTGCCCATAATCCAAACATTTGTAACATTTGGTTGGGGCGACCCGGATTCGTATCCTACACACTACCAACTCCGTTACTTCCGGACATTCGCGTTTGATGGCCTCTTCTACCTCGCTCTTTTCTGTGAGACAGTCAAGGTCTCAGGATTCCCAGAGAACACGTGGGTTCCAGGCTGGGAACTAAAGCTTTTTCTCCCGGAAGCCCCTCAACTGATTCACAGAACATAATTCTATTCATAGTCTTCGGGCCTAATTCGACTAGGACTCCACCACCCTTCGTTTTACGAATGGAAGACACTTCTGCTCCGTTGTCTTCGGGTTTGTAACGGATTCCACTGAGGACTTCCGCAAAAGTCTTCCCTTCCGTCGGCTTAATAAGCAGAGCTGGCGGTCTAGTCCTCCGTCGTCTCCCCACCTTTTCTTTTGGTGCCTTTACCTTCTTTTCAGCCCTGGAAAGTATCTGAGTGAAATCTCCTTCGGATGTCCCTTCCTCCTTTCGTTTTTTCCTCAGTTCGCTCTGCAATGGGCTGTCTGCGATCCGTTTGGCACTCGTAGTGTTCTCTCCGGGAGGTGCGGTTATTTCTGCTTCCTGCTCCTCTTGCTCTACATGTCCACCTATAATATGATATCCCGTCCAAGAGCTCCTCCAGTTTCATTAACCCGTTTTTCACACCTTTGTTGACGTTTTTCTGGAGGAATGTCGCAGATCTCATGCGCTGCACAACTACCGCGCATTTCTTAAAAAACCTTTCCTCTTCATCTTGCGCCAGAGTAGTCGACAGCCCTCCCACTCGGCTTTTATTCGAAACCATTTGGTTAGTTTTGTGCAGTTTACACTGTGCCTCTTTCTGCAATTGTAGCACTGTGTGGTATGGTCTAAGTTCCTGTCTCCATTGCAGGTGCCGCATCACTTTGCGAGTCCTTCTCTCCGTTTGCGCGTCTCGATGTCTGGTCGGGTATTTCAGCTCTTGTTGCGTCCTCCGCTGGGCGCTGGGGTGAGCGGCGCATTTTCGTGCTGCGAATGAAGGCAGCTAGCTCACTCTCCACTTTCACTATCTTCTCTTTTGGTTTGTTTTTGCTCGCCATTTAAATTGTTTACCAGCGCATCGTGTGGAAGGGAGTGGCCCGCAATAGTCAGGAACAGGTATACCCTCGGGGACAAAGCCCCTACCCCAGTTCTCTGAGGTCTAACATACGATTAGCTGATCGCGGTCTACTAATACTCTTTCACGAGGTCTACTAATACCCTTTCAATGCACACTACCCGACTAAGGTCTGGCTCTTCATACACGCTACAACTACCACCTTGCCAGAGCTAGACTCACATCATCCCATCAACATCGACAAGGAGTTATTGACGGCTCCGGGGACTCCCAGTGTATCCCTGCGTGTATCGGTCATTAGTAGTTCGCTCTTCACCGAAAAACTTTCTCGAGGCTACTACCTTGGACACAGGTATTATGCCAGCTAAAAGGTCAGAACTACTTGTTTGGGCACCTCGGGGACGCCGCTCCCCGTATTGTAAGCAGTCCGTTAAGGATGGCGACCCCCGAAGGAATAGCCCCAGAAGAAGACACGAAGAGGCGAAGACACATGATCTTTTTGACCAATATTCACCAACTTTTCGAGGAGCTAGATGTCTATTAACCTGCTCAAACCTGGTTATTTGTTGCATTGTATGTAGGTCCATCCTATTGAAATTACAGACCCTCCGCACATACTCAACTCGACACCAGTAACCATATTTTTTCGAACATGACACTTGTATCGTGCTTCCTTTTTGGAAAATTCTATCGCTAAACCACACCATGAGATCCGTAATGGATGATGCGCTAGTTTAATAGTTGCTGTGGAACTTTTAAGAGTCCAAAGGCGACAATTTTGTTTTTTACAATACTCTTTTAAGTGGAAATTAACTTCATCCAGAAAGATGGAAAATCAGCATCCAGCTTAATGACCCACTCAACAAATTATATACAAATTATATGGTTTCCATTTACCCCTTCATAGGGTTGCTGAAATGCACGGGAACGAGAGGAGCCCCGCGACTTCCCGAGACGCCCACACTCCTCCTCTACTGTTCTGCACGAAATGCTGTTGGGGCGACCCACCCGTAGGCCATTTTGGGAGAATGACATGCCGCAGCTAGGAATGCAATTGTCGACCCTCATTGAAATGTGATGTTTCCACTACCACTTCCTCCTTCCCCGACCAAGTTTTTCGTTTGTAATAATATCAGGTCAGTCTATTGCAATATTATGAAGCAAGCAGGCGTTGATGGAAGCTTGGGACCTTAGAGTGTCAGTGAGGGTTACTTCCCATATGCTGCTCCCATACAGCAACGCCAAAAAAAAAACACTTGCACAGAATACTCTCAACTTGATCTTGGAGTTGAGATAACTGCATTTCCAGTCCATTCATTGAAAATGATATGCTGACTTCAATTCCTGTACCTGTCATTCCTTATAAGTCCAAATCCTTCCGAATATACTTTCAGCTTTTTCGGTGCTTAGACATTAGGAGCGCGTGATAACACAATTTTAAATTTTTAGACGTTATCTCACTGACAATAGAAGGAAAGCCGGAAACTCTGCAATTGAACGGAAGAACAATCGAAAAACTTATGTCTTCATCACCTTGACAGGATCGCCTATTCACATGGTCTTAGTTGGCGCCATTTTTAGGGTTTTGTTGAAGATAAAACCTTATTTAATATCTGTCCGTCTGTCTGTCTAACTGTCACACGAACTATTCTTAAAAACCGTTGCACCTATTGTGGTTTGTTTGCCTAGAATTGTTTTGCGAATCATCTACATAGAGAAGATAGAGACAAGTAAAAAAGAGGAAGAGAGGAGAATTACTATTAAAATAAAATACGAAATCGGCCAATGGAACCCTGAGGGGCTCCAATTGGACCAAAGTAGACCTTAATTATTTTATGAAAACTATAGTGCCATGAAAATTTATCCTCCAAGCCCACCTCGTTGAATGCAATCAATTTTATATCTTGGCTTAGTAATACACGAATTTGCGCCACTATTAAATATGAAATGGAAAAGCGGAAGCGGATATGATAACCGCGGTCAGATATTGCAAGTCCGGCGCGCAAGTTAATCGCTGAAACCAAAGAGGTTTCTGCGAAGAACTAGACGCACGGCCCCCTCAACTCGAATGCTGCAAGTCATAACGGGCGCGTCACACACCTCTCCTCTTGGCTGCGCTTTCTTAGTGGACGAAAGGCTTTAGTCGAGCCAAGGAGACTCTTTTGACCGTACCCTGACGTTGAGGCTGTAATGATGCCGGCCTCGCTCGAGGACTTTGAAGAGGCCCTCAGTGGCCAATTGAAACAAGTAGCAGGACCTGGGACCAAGAAGGGTAATCTTGGTCGATTATAATGGCCTTCAGCGTCCTGTGCCACCTTTCGAAAATCCCATCGGACTACCGGTGGTACGCGATTGTCCGGTGGCATTTAAAGCCGAGGGGTTTGCCCTGTGGTTAACTCCTTATTCCTTCTTTACACTTAACACAGCATTTTCTTTTTTAGTTCTTTATTTACACTTGTCTCTATACAATTCATTCACTAACGATAACTTTTAGTTTACCTACTACCTTTTTACAAGTCACTCTTAACCAAGGTTGAGCTACTATACTACTATAAGCCCACGCTTGCCGGTCCTTCAAATTTAATACAAAACTTAATGGAAGGGCTTTCCTCAAAATTCCGTTCTTATATTTGAATGGACACTCAAAACACTCCCAACTTCACTGGACTTTCAAAAATAACTGCCTCTGATGAGCGATGGCGTAGACCAGGACACCAGGCAGTTTTTAAGGATGTCGAATTGATGGACCTCGATGCAAGACCAAAATGTCTCGAGGTCCTTACTAAAGTAGGCCTAGACGGAATACCGGTTGTTGCGCCGTTGATGATGATGAAAGTGCGAACCTAAAACCAGCTACCTCTTCGCTTTCAATTATACCAGGGCAAGATCATTAGATATCTTCAGGTAGATACTGGCTATACCGTACCACATCTGACCATCTTTTAATTAAGCATTAAGGAACTAGGAAAGTTAAAGTCAACTCCATTTGTTAATTGTTGGGTTTATCTTTTTGCTCTATTTCATTATCTATCTCTTTTCCAGAGTCATGCTATTTTCCCTACCATTTGTAGTCCATCTGAAAAACTGAGTTCATAGATAATCAAGTGTCATTTCAGAACCTTTTACTTTCTGAAACCATTGAAGGTTTAAAGTTTCAGTGAAATTATGTAAAAAGTATAGTTTCGAACCTTTTTTAGCTGTTTTAAAGGTTCAAGTTCGAAGTTACTTAGGAATAGTATTAAATTCAATGTAGCATTAGTCATTACTAGCAAAAGTTAAGTCTTCCCTCGTTTATAAACTATATATACATAGCCAAAAGGAATAGTGTGTTTCAAAGCATGCTATCATCATCACGGCCAAAGGACATCTAGCTGAATACAAATTACTAACGTCGAGCTTATTCTCTAGTAGTAGTTGATCCTGGATCTATTGGATCTTAGTTCGTTAGTACATTCAGCAAGGTGACGGTGACCCCAATTGTATTCGTGGTTACAACATATTATAATCTGCAATACCACGCAGTTCATATATGTGATTCCCAAAAAAACATATACCTAAGCAGTCGATGAGGTTGAAAAATCGACTGTTTGCGAAGTGGTCAGAGCAGTTGATTGGCCAGACTCTATCCTAACTGAATGTGTCTCTTAGGAGGGACACAACTTCAATCTTTTCATGAATAAGAACTGATTGAAGTTTATATATTTGAGATCAATGCGTCCCTAAATGGAGGGAACAGTGATCATATGGTAGGAAGCGGTGGTGGAACAGAGGAAGGATTTTATTTACCACAAGGAAAACAAGGAACTTCCCTTCAATAAGTTTGCTGGATGCTTTCTAGAATAATGCCAAAGAAATTCATCTTGTACCAGAATGAGATGGAAACTCGTCACCAAAAACTTCGATCCCAATTTGGTTTCGGAAACTACAACATGAAGAAGGATTCCACTTTCAAAATTCAGGGCTACCTATAAAAACCAGCAGAAGTGCCAAAGGGAGTTCTTCGATTTATATTTCGATTGAAGAGAGACAAAGGCAAATCGAACAATTACCAACTATTGGACATTTAAAATTCCAAAGATAAACATCATCTTGGATTTCATCAACGAATTGTGTCACCGTAGCTTATTTTCATCACCAATTGCCCTTGAAAGATAATGGTGAAAAATGGATCATTGATTATAATATGACAATTCCATGACGGATTTCGACGGAGAATCAATGAAATTATAAATAAAAATCATCAAATTGTAAATATTGCGAAAAAATATCTAAACATTTCTGGAGGATAAAAAGCATTTCGACCGCTGAAAAAAAGGATACTTCGTTTATACTTAAGAAAAACTACGGAAATTTTCAACCCGATCCACTCTAACTATTGGAGTGCATTGAAATAGTACAAAAGTACTATATGCAGATCATTTCACTAAAACATCTCAATAACATTAGATTAAATTGTTACCTTCTATTATAAAATCATGAAAAGAATTAGAAGATCTTTTATACTAACATTTACACCATACAAAGATCTTACATTGTAGAAGGAATAAAATGGTTCCTGAAATCTGGTATATGTTTCCAAAATAAAATAAAAATGTTAGCTTACGACGGCAAATGTCTTCTAATTATTTTCATAAAAATGGTGAGCAAACAAACAATCTTCAAAGAATGATATAAAATCATGCAATTTTATGAGTCGGAATGGCAATAGTAATTCAATTTTAAATATAAAATTGAAAACTTTAGAACCTTTAAAGCAATATTACTATGAATGAATATTAAGTAAGAAATTCATAAGTAAATTCCATAATAAGTCGAATATTTAGAAAATATGTAGATATATCGAAAGTTTAATTTATAAATTCATAAATTTTCAAGATAATTTCGGAATAGTTTCAAATTTTCAAACTCTACAATATTTTAACTACAATTTTTTAACTATAGGAAATTATATTTTTTATATTTCATATGCAAAAAAAGCTTTAAAAAATTAAAAATATTATATAAAATATAATATATAATAATGATGTAAATTTATTATTTGTTTAAAGATAGATTTGAACAGATTTGAAAGGATTTCCAAGAGATGTATGACTAAGTACATTATATTTTGATAATATAACTTTTTTTGGTTTGGTTTCCGGATATCTTTATTCAATAAAAAATTATCAATAAAGTTACAAAATCGCTAATTACCAAATGTATTATTTAAGGGAATTATAGGTAAATTCAGAAAAATACAAAGTCAATTGAAACTAATGAATTGTATGGTTGGTACTAAAGTGCTCAATCAACCATCAATAAAGTAAATACACAAATAAATCGCATATTTCAAATAACTGAACAGTTCAGGGAAAGTCTATATACAACTAACAACTATCAGATAAATATATACTCTTTATTATTTCACATAGCCACGAAACATATCATTTACAGTTCGATTGCGCCGGAGGAAATTGCAATTTTGGCAGCAGTGTGTATCATACTCTATTTCAATATTAAAAATTATATTTATCTATATATACAGGCATATTTCTAATAAAAGCTATTTTCTTTCTTTTTTTTCCTCCCATTTTTAATCTTTCATGTCAAATTATATAAAAATATAATAAAAAAAGGTCGTCGTAAATGCGTTGGTTCAAGCTATACCGTCCATCTTCAATGTGCTATTGGTGTGTCTAATATTTTGGCTTATATTTGCCATCATGGGTGTACAGCTTTTTGCTGGAAAATATTTCAAGGTAAAAATAATCTAAAAATTATTTACTTTACTTACATTAAAATGCAATAATAAATATTGTATTTTTTGGCGTGCTTGTGTATACAAATTTAGGATTAGATAAATATTGTATTAATAATAAAACTATTATTTCTTTCTATGCCATTTTAGTGCGTTGACTTGAATAAGACCACCCTTAGTCATGAAATAATTCCAAATAAAAATGCATGTATGAATGAGAATTACACATGGGAGAATTCACCAATGAATTTCGATCATGTCGGTAACGCATATCTGTGTTTGTTTCAAGTTGCTACATTCAAAGGTTGGATACAAATTATGAATGATGCTATTGATTCAAGAGATGTAAGTAACCTTTTTGATTACATAATTTCCTTTTTAATTTCATTTGCAATATAACTTTATAGTTAGATAGATAAATATATCTAAATACTGATTTCGTTCCCTTTTTGGCAGGTGGATAAACAACCTATTCGCGAAACAAACATTTACATGTATTTGTATTTTGTATTCTTTATTATTTTTGGATCATTTTTCACACTTAACCTATTCATTGGTGTGATCATCGATAATTTCAATGAACAAAAGAAAAAAGCCGGTGGTTCACTAGAAATGTTTATGACAGAAGATCAAAAGAAATACTATAATGCTATGAAGAAAATGGGATCGAAAAAACCGCTTAAAGCTATCCCACGACCGAAGGTGAGTTTTTTTGTTACACATTTAGTTTAATGATTTTATAAATTTTGTGTTTTCAATTCTAACAGTGTATTGAAAAAGTTAAAATAATTCCTAATTTCAGGCCATTTTTAAGGTTTTGTGTGAAACAAAACCTTACTAGAAACCTTGTGTGAAACAAAACCTCACTAGAATCGATTTGATGTCTGTCTGTCTATCTTTTTTTTTTATGGACGGAGGTGAAAATCATACAAAGACACTGCCGGGCCAGGGTGCCGCAGGGTGTGGGATTCTCACCCACTAAAACCACTCCCACTTTCTCCTTCTTCCTTCCCTCTCGCAGAACCACCGAAAAGCGTTACTTCGCGGGGTGGACTGCACTTTAAGCGACCAAACCTTCCGTTCTTCGCGTCTTCCTTGCACGTTCCGCTTTTCCAAGTTCCTCCTGTATACTTTTGATTGCGGAGTTCACCGTACACCAGTTTCTCTCCGACTTCAGAATTTCCCCGACGATGTTCTGCGGGCTTAGGTTGATTTTCGGAGAGTCTTCCAGGCTCCTGCTCTCTGAGTAAAATCGTGAACAGTGGAAGACAACATGATCCGTGTCCTCAGGTGTGAAACCGCGTACAGGACAAAAGAGAGAATCATCCAACCTCAATTTGTTCAGATACTTCCTGTAACCACCATGACCTGACAGGAACTGCATCAGATGGTAGTTAATCTTGCCGTGTCTTCGCTAGACCCACTCTTCAATACGGGGAATCAAAGTGTGGGTCTAGCGGTCCCTCTGCGAGTCATCTCACCGTTGCTGCCACTTTTCCAACGACTCTCGCCTTGCCGCCTTTCGATTTCTTTGGCACAGAGAGGACAAGGACCCCATTGTAGATCACGTCCCGCAGGAGAGGACCCAACACTGAGCTCTGTGGTACTCCTGCGGTGACGGTGTACTGCTTGGATGCCTCATCTCTATCGTACCAAAGTGTCCTCTCCGAGAGCTAACTTTCGAAGAACTTCAAATAACTAGGGACATCAGTTTTAGCCAGTGAGCTTTTTATCGTTTACGTAACGTTTACGACATCGATCGGTGAGTGGATTTATCAAAATTCAAATTGTCGCTCCGATAGTCCATCCTTATATTCAATGATAGGGAGCAGTCTATTGTTGATGGCCTTCTTTCCTACCGTGCCGATGAGGCAAATCGGTCGGTATGATGATGGGTGTCCTGGGTACTTATTCGGCTTCGGGAGCAAAACTAGTTTTTGCCTCTTCCACCGGTCGAGGAAAACTCCTTCCACCATGCATCTTTCAAATACGGTGATAAAGCAGTCGGGTCGGGTCTTAACAGCGAGTTTAAGAGCCCCACTGGGAACAGCATCCAGACCGGGTGCTTTGTTATCAGCAACTCTACGACAAATTTGCACCAGTTCCTCCTCAGTTACCACAGGTATGGTGTAAAGGTCCAATGCTTGCTTGTGTTGTTTGCGCTACTCTTTATCCGGGGGAAGAGCGCCATCACGATATCGAGCAGAAGATGCGGACAGGTCGGTTATAGTGTTCGCCGTCTCATATTCTTCATAACCACTCTGTACGCTGTTCCCCAGGAGCTTTGGTTTGCCTCTGCGCAAAGTTCCTTGGAGCATTCTCGCTTGCTGGTCCGTATAGCCTGCTTAAGCCTACCTCAAAAGTTCACATATACTAGCCGTTTCTCGTCGAAGTCCGGTCTTCCTCTTGATCGTTGGCAGATCCTTCTAGCTCGAAAACATGCATCCCGCAACTCCACGATCTCTTAATTCCACCAATAATTTAAGCGTTTTTTACAAACACCCGCCGCCTCGGCTTAGCAGCGTCGCCTGCTCTCGTTATGCGTCCCATCACTTGCTCTACCTTTTCTGTAGCCGCACCACTGGGATTGTCACCTCCAAATAGCACCTCTATGAATGCATCCTCTTCAAACTTTTTCACAGACCAGCCCTAGTTTCCAACTCCGCGGGAACGTACATCACCGCATGGCCCATATTCAATCTGGAGAAAAATCGCCTGGTGATCGCTGTGAGTATAGTGCTCACTGACAAACCATCTCATTCTCCTCGCCAATGTGGTGCTCACAAATGTCAGATCGACTATTTAGTCGGACACTGTCCCACGAAAAGTGGAAATATTTCCCGTATTTACAAGCATCCAGTCTAGCTCCGCGAAAGCCTCGAGCAGAATACGGCCCCTGGTGTTCGTAATGCGACTGCCCCAATCCACGGAACACGTATTGAAATGACCCGCTATGATCTTGCGGTTTCGACTTCTTGCATCCAAGACTAGCACTTCCTGAACATATGACCTACTCCCTCGCATTTTACCTGTCACGGTCACCGGTGCATTTCGCCAGTATGTGGCCAAACTCCAGGGATCTAAAGCAGCGCTTGACGGACACCTGGTCTCTGAGCTCCCTGTGCTTCTTCTCCTAAAGACTTCTCCACCTTGCCGAAGAAATTTTCAACCGTTTTACCCGGAGACTTCATCAGCTCCAGCCTCAAATCTCCTTTTTGAGAGCGTCTGATTCGGCTGAGGTTTTCTCCAAGGTCCATCAGCTCAGAATCAGGTTTGAGCTTCCTAAGAATATCGGTATAAGTCATATCATCTTTTTTGGAAATAATAATTAATTCGGGCCGTAATCTTGTTTTATGTGTCACTTTTTTTTTCGCCAACTTTCGGCCTTTTTGCCTTTTTGCGTTCCACGAAGATCCGAAATAATCATTCGCGCCCTCTCTACTCCTCTTTTCAAGCTTACTGCCCTTTGGATTTTGAGAGGGTATCAATTGTGCTGCCTAGGTGACGCTTCATTGATTTATTCGAGGCATTTTTTTCGTCCTTGGCACTGTTTTACATTAGATCAACTATGTCATGATTCGTCCGTATTCTGACACTGCTCCTCTGGTTGGTTTTCCCACTGGGCACTTTCGTATTTATTAGCCTTCCGGGAGCTGCCCTGATTTCCTTCCTTCAACAAAGTTAATTTCGGAGGAGATCGCAGGATCATCGAGCTTCTACTAAATGGATGAAACACTAAGTCCTGCGACATGTCCCGACCAGGTGTAGTCACCCCACTATGGGCTAATGAATGACCAGTTTGTTGGGCATATTGCCGTGTTTTTGAACAGGCGTTCTAGGGAGTGATATACTCCTTTTAAATGCCTCCTTCTCTGCTAGTTGTAGTATTCGATTCAATGCTGGCCAAGTAATCCACCACCGAGGCCTGCTTGCCCACTCCCAAGAGCCGCCGATACTGGGGTTACGAGTGCCTCCGCCGTGAATTTTTCTTTCGTTTCTTCTTCCATATTGGTTTCTTGTTCAGGATGTCCTTCCCAGAGCCATTTTTATCCACGGGTGGGTGTTTTTCTTCCACATATTCGACCTGCGCATAAGCATGCGCATGCATACACACCTCCAAATGCGTACATATTCCTACGCATCCGCCGAGCATTCTCTTACTCGCACGAAGGAACGCGCTTGATGGGAAGTCTGGCAACTCCGCCCAGGTCCGCCTTTTTTTTTAAGGAGGTGGAAATTTTCAAAAGACTCTGGCCTGGGCACGCCAGAGTGTGGGATTTTTATCCACTGAAAGCACCCCCGACTCCCTCCTACCCCGTGGAACCACCCTTAGATATTACATCACGGCACGGAGTTAACTTACTTTAGCTAGGTCTCCTTCCGTCTAACCGTGGGACTCGTAACCGCGACTTTCTCAGTTCTTCTGCTTTTCGCAGTTTATCCTGGATTATTGCGATTATGGAGTTGACCACATCTCAATCCTCCTGGCAAGCTACCATTCTCTGGACAAAATTTTCTGGTGATATCACTTCATCTAGAGTTTCTTCTAGGTTTCTCCTTTTTTTTACGAACCTAGAACATTGGAAAAATATGTGCGCTGGGTCCTCTGGGACCTCTTCGCAGTTTGGGTAATTAGGTGAGCTGTCTAATTTAAACCAGTATAGATATTGACGACATCCTCTATGGCCGGTGAGAAACTCAGTGAGGTTATAATTGATCTCCCCATGCTTTCTCTCCAGCCAAGCCCCGATGAAAGGGATCAACCTGTAAGTTCAACAACCCTTTTCTGACTGGACCCTCCACAACGAGTTCGTCCAAAGTCATCCTACTATATAATACATATTTCAACTTTTCCAAAACATATTTTCCATAGTATCTAAAAGACACGAAGATTTAAAGAGGACACGCCGGGTGTTTTTTGGGGGTTAGGTAGCAGAAACAACTTCTGTCTTCCCACTGTGCGGGAAACACTTCTTGCATCAAGCACGATTGAAATTTGCTTATGGACTACTTCGTCCTAGTTTTATCCACCAAGGTGAGAGTTTTACTCAAGACGCTGCCCAATCCCACAGTCTTGTTATCCGCAATGGATCCACAAATTCTCTTTGTTCCTTCTTGATAATTCCAGATATCGGGGAGACATCCTATGGAATTATTGACCGAGCCGCGGGCACATCACTTGGAGTGATGTTTGCTCACGTATCTTGTTCATTACAATCCTGTAGGCAGCTTCTCTTGATTTCCATTTTGGCCTTTTTAAGGCTACTTGGATCTCGGGACGGTTCTCCAGCTCCGGATTTCCCACCTTCCCCTTTCTGTTCTTAGAGTCAAGATTTCCCTGTTCCACCTTCACGCTTTGACTGAACCAGAGCTTTAAATTGAATCTTCTCTCGCGTCATCATATCGCAGTATTCGCTATGTGTTTTCTATTGATTGAATTGACTCCATTCTGTAATTCCGTTAAAGGACTTTGAGGCGGTTCATTGTTTTCGTTTCGGTGATGAAACCAAACAAAGATCAAATACCCATTCTGCTGGCCATAACCGGCTTGCTTCAAAAATTTTGGACCTTTAGAGGATGGGGTGGGTTGTGAGCGTCACCCAGCTTAATATCTTGTTAATGTTGGATATGTAGGGAAAGGATTTAATTCAGTTTTCAAAGATATATTCTTAATGCTGGAAATAATTTTCATAGAATGCTATCTTCGTTGCGGTCCCTCGGAAAATAAATTGTCTAACTTGGATAACTTATGAACGGGTCCATGGTACCATGTGGAGTTGAGAACTTCTCCTAAGTTAAAGAGACAGCGTGTTCAATTAAGTGGGTTTGCGGGGTATCGAACTGGTGGCCTAGGGAAGGGGGATAGTCCGTTGGAAAATTTTGACAAAGGGGAGGAAGAAAGGCCGACAACTATCTGAAAAGAATTGGACACCTAAAGTGTTCACGTCGCACATATAAATCGCAGGGAAGTGAGGACTCAGCGCGCAATGAATTATATAAAACGAAATATAATAGAAATGTTAGGATCATCATCATCAATGGCGCAACAACCGGTATCCGGTCTAGGCCTACCTTAACAAGGAACTCCAGACATCCCGGTTTTGAGCCGAAGTCCACCAATTCGATATCCCTAAAAGCTGCCTAGCGTCCTGACCTACGACATCACTCCATCTCAGGCAGGGTCTGCCTGATTTTCTTTTTCTATCAGAGATATTACCCTTGGAGACTTTTCGGGTTGGATCATCCTC
The DNA here is from genome assembly GCF_905115235.1 of Hermetia illucens. Taxonomy (NCBI): domain Eukaryota; kingdom Metazoa; phylum Arthropoda; class Insecta; order Diptera; family Stratiomyidae; genus Hermetia; species Hermetia illucens. Next base: position 12,971,761 of record NC_051852.1, read on the forward strand.
ATCCATACGGATCAAGTGACACACCCACCGTAACCTATTGGGCCGCATTTTATCCACAATCTGACGGTCATTATATCGCTCATTGATTTCGTCCTTATGTAGGCCACGGAATCGTCCATCCTCATGTAGGGGGCGAAAAATTCTTCGGAGGATTCTTCTCTCGAGCGCGGTCAAGAGTTCGTAATTTTTCTTGCTAAGAACCTAAATCTCCGAGGAATACATGAGGACTGACAAGATCATAGTCTTGTACAGTAAGAGCTTTGACCCTACGGTGAGACGTTTCAAGCCAAACAGTTTTTATGAGGTGAAATAGGCTCCGTGCGCGGATTTCATCGTCGTAGCTGTTATCGGTTGTGATTTTGGACCCGAGATTGGAGAAATTATCAACGGTCTCAAAGTTGTAGTCTTCTGTTTTTATTCTTCCCGTTTAACCAGTGCGGTTTGATGTTGTTGTTGGTTGGTTTTTGGTGCTGACGTTGCCATCATATACTTTGTCTTGCCTTCATTGATGTGCAGCCCGAGATCTCGCGCCAATCACCGCCTGCTCGATCTGGATGAAGGCAGTTTGTACATCACGGGTCGTTCTTCCTATGATGTCGACATTGTCAGCATAGACCAGTAGTTGTGGATCAATTTCTCCAGGGCCAGATTAAAGAGGACTCATCATAGGGCATCCCTTGTCGTAGACCGTTGTTGATGTCGAAAGGTCTTGAGATTTCTCAGTTACTACAACCGTCAGGTCATCTGAAATCAACGTTGCTCCTTTTGGCACACGAATCCCAGGCACTCCCATCATACATCATGTTTATGAACCACTAAGGCCTGGTCCCACGAACCAAATTGAGGACTTTGTTTGAGATCCCGTCCAACTCCGCAACCTTGTTATTCCCAATTCGTCCACAAATTTCCGGTTGTTCCTTCTCCGTAATCCCCACGTCACTTAGGAAGATTTTCGCCTATGCATCTCGTTCATATCAACCGCGTAGGCAGCTTCCCACAGTTTCGCGTTTGCCCCAAAACGCAATTGCTTATAACCGTTCCGCTTACTTTCAAGCTTGACCTTTTTAAGGCTACTACGAAGATCGCGGTAGAGTTTCTCTACTCCCGATGTTTCGCCTTTCCCCTTGCCTTTACCAAAGTCTCCTGCTGTTCTTTGCATCGAGATTTCCTGATTCCACCAATAGTTTGGTTTTTTACTTTGGTGAAAACATCATCACGGCTTTGTAGCATTACATGACTCAGTTACACGTTGACACAACTGGCTCACCTTTTCCAGTGTCCTTTTCTTTGGGCCGTGATTAAAGCTGAGCCTTAAGTGGAATCTCTTCCCGCGTGATTATATTGCTTTTCTTTCTTAATCGCTGTGCGTTCTTTATTGATAGAATTACCTCCATTCTGCAACTCTCTTACCGGACTTTGGCTTGGTTCGTCCTTTTTGAATATGACGATACAATAGTGTAGAGATTGGTTCTTTTTCAGGTATAACTTCTGGGTCAACTCAGGAGATGAAACCAAAAAAAGATCAAAAGTCCATTTAGCTGGCTGTAACTGGCTTGCTTTAGGAATGTTTCGTCTTTGGAGGATGGGGTGGGTATGGGCATGAACCCGACTTAATTCCTTGTTGGAATGGGATATGCTGGATAGGTAAGGTAGAGAAGGGACTTGTTTTACTGTGGAGATAGGCTTTGCTTTAGTTTTCAAAGATATGTTCTTAATGCTGCAAATCATTTTCATACCATGTCATTTTCATTGCTTTCCCTCGAAAAATAATTGCCTTATTTGGTTAACTTATGAAGGGATCCATGTTGCCATATGGAGTTGAGAACGTCTCGTAAATTAAAGAGATATCGTGTTCAGTTAAGTGGGTTTGCTGGTTTGCCAAACTGGAGGCTTAGGATAGCGTCGTGGCATTGTTGGTCAATCATGGTTTGGATAGTCCATTGAAAGGGGAGGAAAAATGGGCTCGAGCTATCTGGAAAAAATATGAGAAGGGAAGTAATTATGGCGCACATTTAAATCGGAGGGAAGAGCGTTTATTCAGAGTTACATTTTTTCAAAGAAAATTTTGAACTGATAAAAGAATAATTAAATTTGATTTAATATTAATTAGAAAGGACTAGGAATGGAATTGAATATGCATAATTTGAACCATATTAAGCAACTTTTGGAATAGATTTCAATTTACATTTTCAATTTCCTAAAGAAGTTTTCGTGGAAGTTTCAAGCAAGACGTAAAGTGCTAAAAGCATACCTCCGTAAAGCATAAATATTACTAAAATTATTCTAAAGAACAAGAGGAAAATAAAAGGATGAATTTAAAAAATAAGTCCGTAAATACTCGTATTTATAAAGTCAGATTCAAGACTCAAATCTAAAGTAACAACAACAAATTATCAGAAGATACCATAATATAACAAAGATTGCAGGTTTCTGGCTTAAGTCTTTCGTTTACTTTGTTTGGGGAAAAGTTTGAATCCAGGTGTAATGAATAGTTACAATTGTTAAATAAATACTACAGGCATAACTGTTTATTGACTTATTTATATTCAACTTTATTTATAGAAAATAATATATAATTTTTCTTTTATATTTCAGTGGCGACCGCAAGCAATAGTTTTTGAAATAGTTACAGATAAAAAATTCGATATGATCATTATGTTATTTATTGGTTTCAATATGTTAACAATGACAATGGATCACTATCAACAATCACAAACATTTAGTGACGTTTTAGATTATCTTAATATGATATTCATTGCGATATTTAGCTCCGAATGCCTAATGAAAATATTTGCATTGCGTTATCATTATTTCGTCGAGCCGTGGAATTTATTTGATTTTGTAGTAGTCATTTTATCCATCTTAGGTAAGTCAATCTTAGTATTTCCTAGTGATATCCATCCCTTTCATGTTGTTTCTTAATATTATTAAATTTCAGGTCTTGTGCTAAGCGATATCATCGAAAAGTATTTTGTATCACCAACATTACTTCGTGTAGTGCGTGTAGCTAAAGTAGGTCGTGTTTTGCGATTGGTCAAAGGTGCAAAGGGTATACGTACATTACTATTTGCGCTGGCCATGTCCCTGCCCGCCTTATTCAATATTTGTCTGCTTCTTTTCCTTGTGATGTTTATCTTTGCAATATTCGGCATGTCGTTTTTCATGCATGTCAAGGACAAAAGCGGATTAGATGATGTATATAATTTTAAAACATTTGGACAGAGTATGATATTACTTTTCCAGGTATGTATGTCATGATCGTTACAAGCAGTTTACGTGGCTAGAAATTGAAAGGATAAATGAAACTATTTTTACGTTGATAACCATGGTACAAAACAAATAGTCTAAATTTTGTCATAATATCAAATTTTCGTCGTCGTCGGGGCTCTACAGCCTATTTCGGGCCTTGGTCTTCAAGATGTCCTCTCTCCACCATCTCGATTCATCTTTCACGTCCCCCAATTTTGAAATCGTCAAGAGAAACTGTCCAGCGATTTCGGGTTTTCCTACCATTCTTCGTCCTTCTGCTTTCCCCCTTTGAATACCCTTTTACGTATCTGACTGTCATCCATGCGCTGAATTTCAGGAAATTCAAATGGGAGCATTATTGTGTCGTTCATAGACCCTTAAAACATTCTTGTTGAAGCTTACAAATTGATTGACGACTTTTTTTGTATGGTTATAATTCAAGCTATGCTATCTAGGTGCTAAGAGCTTATCACTTACACAGTGTTAAGTGTGATGATAAGGAAACTGAAGCGCAATCTGACTGTGTAAATGCCCTATATTCCACTAACAAATGAACAGGAAACAGTGACTATCTATTTATGAACAGGAAACAGTGACTATCTATTTAGGAGGGAGCACAATGCATAAAGATATATTGGTTCGTAATTGCTTAAGTGACATATACCTAATGCTATACAGATTTTCGTACACGGACTGGTTTGTAAGAAACCTAGAACTGCCAAAGCCCATTTACTTGAGAATTCCATAATCGAAATCCGCACACCTAATTCACAACCCATGTATGAATTACACACATTTTTTTGTGGATCCGTATCACTAGAATGCGAACCGTTCAACGGAAACCCATTCTGTAACTATAATTTTTTCATACTTAATTATACAACATTTCGCACAATTAATTATGGAACAATTGACTTAATTTTGGACGTGTGGATAACCGATGTGTTCTCTTCTACGTCAGAAACTGGAGTAACTCCGAGAGCGACCATCGGTCCTTTTATATCTCGCGGAACATTCGCAAAAGGCATGCAAATTCTTTGTTAAAAAATTCATTCTAACTTTCTCACTATCGATAACTTGAAAAATAAACACGAGTTACTGGCTTAAGTCTTTTGTTTTTCACGATCTCGAAATCAATTTAGAGTATGAAGGGTAGATCCTAACTTAGATATCGATATTCTTGATGGATGGGACAGCGTGGTTTCTGTTAATCGTTATGCCCAATCCACATGTTTGTTAGACCTCAACAAACCCTCGCAAATGAATAGTGTGTTTGGCTCGGTTTGTGTAGGTTTGCAACCGCTTTCCGCCGACCCGATCGAATGTTGATTTTTGGGAGAAACACAAACACACTTGCAAACATGTGGGTGACGATGTTTGTAGAGGCTTGGAGTTTGCGGAAAGTGCCGTATATTCCTAGTCAAATATTAGGTTTCTAGCGGATTTGCTTCACTAGCAAGCCATAGAAGGCTCCATTGTGATGTGATCTTTCTGTAACAAGTCCTCAAATCAGACGCCATCGTTTTGTTGATTTTTAAACAAAATTGTTTCTGGCAATATTGGAAGCTACAAGTGGTCTATTTAGAGCAGATATTAGGGAGGCATATGGTCCAATCGAACCAGACTAGTTAATTTTGCTACTGAACAGACCAAAAGCTAAAGAAGAAAAAGGAGGTGGCGCATTTACTAGTATGTTCAGTTATAGCGCATCGAAGCCGATCTATTATTTTCACATTCACATTTTCAGTTTGGCAGGAGCCGGAAATGTATCGCTTTCCTACACGCCTCATTAGTCCGATTTTATGCTGTTCTTTAAAGTTTACTGAATCTTTTTGCATCGACTTTGGTCAGCAGTTGGCCAGCTTTTAGAACTCGGTTGCCTTACGAGAACTCCGTTTTGTCAAATGCGAGTTCCATTGTGCTGTTTTTTTTCCCCGTCTCTCGGAGAAGGTGGATTTCCTCGAAAGCTTCGATTGGTGGTGGCATTGTATGGGTTCGAAAATCATGTGCCTATATTATTAAGTTGATCGCATCCCAATCCTCCTGCGATGTTAACATTTTCCTCCCCACATTTTCCGGTATCAGCGCTTCAGGTAAAGTTTCCTTTAGGTTTCTCCTCTCCTCCCTGAATCTCAGATAATGGAAGAATATATGAATAAAACCTCTTCATGTTGTCTTCCAACCAATTCCTTAATGGTAGGAATAAGTCTGGATGTCCAGTGGCGCTTTCCCTAGTGGTTTCAACGCTTCTGCCATCCCATCTATTTACTGATCTCTTCCTTTCGGCGTTATTCGTGTGCGACAAAGAAGAAACTGACTTCAGATTGTATATACTAGTCATCTCATTTGCCAAGATGTCAATTGGCATCATTTCGGAGATGACGAATGCTGCCTCTTCTGAAACAGTTCTGAAGGCAGAACACACCCTTAGGGGTGTCCTCCTATAGACCGAATACAATTTATACGCATTACATGATATGCAAAACGCCTTTTCCCAAATAAGGGAGGCATAAAGCATGATCGAGTTCACCACCGTGGCAATAAGTAGCCTGTAGCCCTCCCACATTCGGCATTACCCTTGCCAGGGCCATACTCGCCATGCATCCCTTGTCACAACCATATCGCACATGTTGTTTGAAACTTAACTTCGTATCCATCATCACTCCAAAATATTTAATGGTCGACTTGGAAGTGAATTTGTGATTGTCGATTCTAATTCGGGCGTAATTTTGCTCCTGGCAATTTGTAATGAAGACTGCTCCGCTTTTTTCTCCGCAAGTGTCAGTCCAGCGATTTCTAACGAAGCCTTAAAAGCACTGATTGCTACGCAAGAATATAACTCGACACCCTTTAGATGCGTTGCGACTACAACCAATGCGATATCATCGACGTAGCCTACCACCGTGGCCTCCTCCGGGACCGGAGTAGTAGTGATCCAGTACGGAGCCCTGTGGAACAGCCGCAACGACAACGTACGGCAGTTATCGAAAATAACTGCGAGATAGGTAGGAACACCAATCGTCGCCAGACACTTTCGTATAAGGTTCCAATTGACCGAAATAAATGCGTTCTTCACGTCCAGGGTCACCACCATGCAATATTTCTTGGCACAACTCTTCTTCTTTTTCTTCAGCCTTTGTCCCGTTCACAAGCGGGGTCGACTCGTCGCGATCGGCTTCGCCATTTTGCTCTATCGAATGCCTGATCTGGGTGCAATCTCGAGGCTTTCAAATCCCCATCCAGCGTATCAAGCCACCGTTGCTTAGGTCTGCCTTTTGGTCGTTTACAATCGACTTCGATGTTCAGGCCAATCTTGGCAAGTGAATTCTCGTTTGCATGAACTGCGTGACCATATCATCGAAGACGCCTCTCACGCAACTTTTCCATGATCGGTGCAACCCCATAATGATCGCGGATATCCTCATTTCGGATGTGATTTAAACGTGTGACGCCACTAGTCCAACGTAGCATCTTCGTCTCCATTACCGCAAGACGCCGTTCATTGTCTTTTATGGTCGGGCAACACTCAGAACCATAGAGAGCGACTGGACGGACGACATTGCGGTAAATTTTAGATTTGAGCCGTTCGTTGATACGTCGATCACAAAGGACACCAGTTGTGGAACGCCACTTCATCCAGGTTGCGTTAATGCGTGAAGCAATTTCATAACGCAGTTCTCCATTGGCTGATAGCGTTGACCCGAGATATTTAAATTGCTCAGTTCTGGGCAGATCACTGCCGCTGACAGTGGTTGAGTCTGTTTCATGGGGATCGGTCGTCAAAAATTCAGTTTTGTTTAAATTCAATCTGAGACCGTGTTGCATGAGGCGATCATTCCATTTTTGAACAAGTTGCTCGAGATCATTTTTGCTATCAGATGCTAGGAAAACATCATCTGCATAAAGCAGTGTGTAGGGCGCTGGACGTTGGATATCCCGTGTGACGGTGTCCATAACAAGGTACAACTCATTCGGTGAATTGCGTTTTCGGTCAAGCCAACAACCATTTTGATGGTCCATCGGCAGCAGTTCAGTGCGTCGGCAGAGGTAAATTCATCGCGGCGTTGCGCTCATGGTTCGTACCTCCAAAGTACCGCCACAATGGCATCAATGGTTGATCTGACTTTACGAAACCCAAATTGCCGATCTGAAAGGCCTCGTTGGCTTTCAACGATCTGCTGTATTCTCTCTATTTTGCTGCAGATCTCCAACAGCTCGTCCGTGGTTACGACAGGAATTGTCGTCACAATCAGAGATCTCTAAAATGTGTCAGCAAGAGAGGGCCTTGCTGGGGGAATAACCCCTGGAAGATTTTCAAGAGGAGAGTAGGGCACGTGATCCGTGGGGATGACCGACCTCCCAAACATCCCATCACAATTCCATAAGCTCCTCCGAACAGAGCCCCTCTTGCTCCGCTGGATGGCAAGCTTGAGCTTTTTCCGAGCTACGTTGTATACATGCTCCTTTTGTCCCTGATCACTCCTACCTACCGCTCTCTGTACTGTTCGGCTGGCTTGGTGGCAGACTGATCGAAGGCTAGCCAATTCACTATTCCACCAGTAGTTGGGTCTTCTACTGGGAATGAAAACCTCTTAGGCATAGACGCGTCACATGCCTTGATGATGCATTGTGTAACATGGAGAGCTCTTCCCGTTGGAGCTTTAGCAGACCAGCCTGATCCCTTTCTCTGCTTAAAGTATCCTGTTTTCCTAGCCTATCGCTCCCTTCTCAGTCGAAAGACAATTGCCAGGATATACCACGTATCTGTGCAAGACTGACAAAGGACAGGTCTACAATTGTGGAAGACCCCCTTTGCGAAAGGGATTTGCATCACTCTCATTGGCCAAAAATAAATCCATCTGGGCAAAAGCCTCTAATAGACTTTGGCCCGTTGTGCTACTTTCCCTGGTACCTACTGGAGGGTCCAAGCGTTGAAGTCACCGGCAATTACCTTTAAACTTCGTCCCCTTGCATTGAGAACAAAGTTGTCTAACATGTCTTCAAATTCAGCCAATGTGAGACTGTGCGGAGCGTAGCAGCTGTACACATACACAAAGCTTTTTTGCCCCCACACGAAACTACTGACTGACTGACTCAGCAGCAGTCATGAGGCACTTGAAGCACCTCTTTAATGAAACGGTAGCAGACAACCCATCCAATTCGAACAACAACGGCCGACAACAATTTCTGCGCTACCTCCACTGGTAGCCGCATTGTGGCCGCTTGAGTATTAACCTAGACTTCGTCAAGCTCACGATGGATTCTTCTTCCAGTTCCTCCAACTTAAATTGTTCTTTCAACGCAATGCATATTTCTTCTCTGAATGTCAATTCGTCAAGATCCTTGCACTGTGTGTAGATCTCATGCTTTTTGGCTCGAACTGTGACATTCTCCCCAAGTAAGTTCTTCACTTGAGTGTGAAAGCCTTCGGTTTTGCCCAAGCTGGATTTTTTCAGCTCAGACATGAGATCGCCTTTCTGGGTCCTTCGTATCTTACTGACATTTCCACTCACATCTTTTAGGTCAGGGTTAGATTTGACCTTGTTAGAATCTCCGCGTACAAAAAATTGTCCTTAGTGGAGATGACAATTGGTTCTGATAGAATTCGCACTTTTGCTTTCTTCTTTGCCTTTTTATAAACGACCTATGCCCATCCACCATCTTCATCCCCCTTTGGTTTCCCTTCGATTGCTTACGTTCGTACTTAGGGCACAGTTTTTTTTTACTTTTCGTACTTTTAGTTCCGTTCTTCGGAACTACTAGTGTACTTTTTTCCGCTTGGTCTGTCCGTCTGTCACACCCAATTTACTCGGAAACTGCTAAATCAATTGTCACGGGCTTCGGGGAGAACGTGCGACCTATAAATCCCGCGTAGAATAATTTTGCACTGAGTTGAAAAGGGGCTCATAATACCTGTGAAAGAGAGTGTAAACTTTTTTTTCACAGAATATCGTCGTGTGGGATATCAAACGAAAGAGCCCAATTAGTACTTTTTGAATTTAATAATGATACCGGGTGGAACGTAGGGAAGTCAGGGCTCAAAATGCGAGTCCTAAACATGTAAAAGGGGAATTTTTTTTCACCGAATGTAGTCATGTGGTGTGATATCAAATGAAAGATCTTCACGAGTACTTTTCAAAGCAGATATTAGTTTTCACATTGGCTGCAAAGGCAAGGGGTGTGGGGGTTCAAAACGGTCAATTATTTCAAGGACCTGTTCTCAGAAATAACACATACTGCGAACCCCCCTTAGGTTCATAGGTTTAATAGGAAGTATCATATTGAGAAGTTTGGTGGAAATGATACTATTATTAACAAAATTATAGTAGATTAAAATTGCCTGTTTCGCGTAAAATTACTGCTCCCAATAGATAAAATGTCAATATTACGTCAAATTGAATATTGGACATATTAAGAGTATGTTCACTACGAGCTATAGATATGTGGGACCATGGTGTAGCGAAATATTCTTACATAAAAAATCAACATAAACTTTCATACCTAAAGCGCTCAACTCCCGGTTTCTCGACATGTTAAAATATTGGGCAAGGAGTTTTTCTGCAAAACATCTTTATTTCTAGCCACTGCAAACTTACGTCTCATTTTGTAGTAAATTAAAAAAATTTTCATCTAATTTTTTATATATTCCCAATAGATGTCTACCTCAGCGGGCTGGGATGGTGTGTTAGATGGTATAATAAATGAAGAAGAATGTGATCCACCGGACAATGATCGTGGGTATCCAGGCAATTGCGGCTCAGCCACTGTGGGCATTACATTTCTACTATCATATCTAGTCATAAGTTTTTTGATAGTCATTAATATGTATATTGCCGTCATTCTCGAGAACTACAGTCAAGCTACAGAAGATGTACAAGAAGGTCTTACAGACGATGATTATGATATGTACTACGAGATTTGGCAACAATTCGATCCAGAAGGCACACAGTACATCCGTTACGATCAACTGTCCGAATTTTTAGATGTATTAGAACCTCCGTTACAAATTCATAAGCCGAATAAATATAAAATAATTTCTATGGATATACCTATATGTCGCGGTGACCTTATGTATTGCGTCGATATCTTAGATGCGCTGACGAAGGACTTCTTCGCACGTAAAGGCAACCCTATCGAGGATACGGGTGATGTCGGGGAAGTGGTAGCGCGACCGGAAACTGAAGGATACGAGCCTGTCTCGTCAACACTATGGCGTCAACGAGAGGAATATTGTGCCCGGCTCATACAGAATGCCTGGCGTAAACATAAACAGCACAAAGATGACGGACACGAAGGGACGGGGGACGACACTGACTTCGATGGTGGTGGCGAAGGGCCAGACAATATGAAAGGCAGCGGTGGTCCAAATAGTCCCGAATGTAATTCCCCTAAAGAGACAAAAAACGACACAGCTGACGGACCATTGAGTCCGAGCAGTGCGGGTAGTGGGACGGACCAACAAGGCCGTCAAACCGCCGTTTTAGTAGAAAGTGATGGCTTTGTGACAAAAAACGGTCATAGAGTTGTAATTCACTCAAGATCTCCAAGTATAACATCACGAACGGCAGATGTCTGAGGTAGGCCTCGCCCCCCTCTCCAGGAAGCACGACAGAATTAATGTATGTAGATGATCTCCCTAATTGAGATTTTTTTTTTGGGGTTTTTTTTATCAAATTCCTTATCAACTTCATTCATTTTTCATTGAAAGTAAAATCTTACTATGAAGCCGATGAAAGTAATAAGCTCCGATTTATACGAAATAAAAACAACTCTACGATCTTCGAAAAGTCTCTTAAACGTGGAATTATAGTGTAAAAATTGAACGTAGCCGAGACCAAGCATACGAGTGAGGGGGTGTCAGCACCCTTGAACTGTGTCTCTTACAAAAATCAAAGAATTAGGAAATTATCCACCATTGCATTCACTACACCATTGATAAGCCTTTAATTGAAATTTTCCTAAAGTTATTGACCCAAGAGAATCCTTATTACAAAGTTTTGCCCGAAATCAGACCCAGGTGCAGGATAAAAAAAAATGTATTGGTTCTGCTCCTTCCCATCCGTTCTAACTATGCTATAATTCCTTGTCGATGAGTTTATTAAAAATTTAAATAATAAATTATGGAAGCCGACTGCCATTAATAAGAAAAATTAATATCGAAATTATACTAACTTAAAAAAAAAAACATTGAAATATTATGTAAGAAAGGACAATGTTTTCTGTTTTTTTATCTAAAATATACAAACTAACGATACTGGGTTTGGATGTAAGGAAAGATTAAAGATAGAAATCGGACACCATCTGTAAGACAAGGAAACATTCAAACAAAAGTGAAAAACTTGGAGCTGGGGCGCATGTTCATTTAACAACAGAAACAATCTTAACAATAAGTAAAATCTTAAAATCAACAACCAAATGCAAACTATAGTGAAATTCAAGTGGTCTATCTGAAGTGGTGAAAGAAATTGTGTTTTCGTTTATTCTGACCAAAGGAAATGAAAAACTAATAGAATCAGCCGAAACCAAACGATTGAAGTGGTTTGATATTAACATTAATCCATGGATATTTTTCGAAAAGATAAAGATAAACTGAACGAACTGCGAAACAGTGAAAAGACAGTGACGATATGAAACTAATTTAAAACCAATCTAAGGCATTCGCACGCGCTCTCACTTCTGATGTTTTTGCTTCAGATTATAAAGTAATGAGTAAAAAAGGACAAAGGGACAACAATCTAGGTCATTATAAAAGCAAATTAAACAAGGGCGAAACTTGTTATAAGATCTTAAGCTTAAATGAATAAATACGAAAAAACCAACAAAACCGATTTTCTTAAGAAAATTAAAGTGAGAAGAAATAAGATCAAGATTAACAACAAAAAAGCGAAAATCCGGAATGTATTTGTATTACAATAAAATTGTAATATAATCTTAGAACAAAAACAACAATTTTAAATGTGTGCTTTCGAACCAAAGAAAAAAACAAATGCATGTTCCTTGTATTATATCGAATCAGCTTTATATCTGATCTCGTTTATTTTTATAAAATGCAACAAAAAAATCTATAACAAAACACGCAAACACAAGATTACTATACGAATGTAATGTCTATTCAATTATCATTTATAAAATGTATCTTCTTTTTCTTCAGCCTTTGTCCCGTTCACAAGCAGGGTCGGCTCGTTGTGATCGGTTTCACTCTATCGAATGCTTGATCTGGGTGCAATCTCGAGGTTTCCATCCAGCGTATGAAGCCATCATTGGTTCTGATAGTTATCATTCTAATTTTTACCAAATTACCATAGCAATCTACTCTAATTCAATATACCAAACGAAGAGCTAAGATTTTTTTTGAGAAAACTCAAAAACTTCTTAAATATCACGATTTTGTCACAAAACCAATATCCAACAAGCCTCAAACTTGCGGAGAAAAGGATGAAGGGATTTTAAAAATCATTAATTTCTAAAAATTAGTCTAATTCTCTGTAATCCATTGTATAACTCTTCCGAAAATTGTGATCCTTCTGGATTTTATTACAAATTCATTGGATTAATGTCTGAACGGGATTTTGTCATCATCATCATCATCATTCAAAATTCATTAATTTATCAAAATTAGTCTAATTTTCTGTAAACTATTATAAAACTCTCCCAAAATTTGTGACTATTCTGGATTTTATTACAAATTCATTGAATCAGTGTCTGAAAGGGTCATCTCAGCTTTAAGTTTTTCCACTTTCCAGTGAAAATTATTCTATGCAATTATGTTACGTCCTAAAACATGGCAAGTTCACTATGATTTCAACTATAAATTGCCACCATAAAAAATGCTAAACCAAATCTTCTGACATAATTTTCTTGAAATAATTAAAAGTTGCTTTTTTTCTTCTCTAGTGATATTTATTAAGCTTGCAAATTTCGATATTTCGGGAACCACTTGTTCCCTTCATCAGAGCTACGAAGGGACCAAATGGTTCCCGAAATATCACGATTTTCATGCTTAATAAATATCACAAGCGAATACAAAAAGCAAGTTTTAATTATTTCAAATGATTTAATCGCGAGATTAAACTTAGATAATTTTCTTGTTGTGTTAGCCTCCGATGGTTTCGGTGTCCGAGGATCAACTCGATACCTAGGCCAATTTTCCGCACATCACTCTCCACTCTCCTTTTTAAGGTTTTGTGTAAAACAAAACCTTATTAAAATCGGTTCACTGTCTGTCTGTCCTTTATTTTTTTATACCTTGGAAGGTGGAACGGTTCAAAATCTACCGCTGGTTCCTGCCATACGGTTATGTGAGACTTTCACTCACTAAAACCACCTCCTTCTCGTTCCCTTACCCCGCGGGGCTGCCATTTCGGCATTACATCGCGGGGCAGGATCAGTTATGAACTGCGGCTTCTGTCGTTATTTGTAACTTTCCTCCTCAGCAGATTGTGGATCGCCTTCATTAATTTTTCCACCGCCCTCCAAGATGTTTCAGAGTTTAGCATGTGGTCCACGATATTCTCGGGTGTCAACCGTGCCTTGGCGTCAATTCTCACCTCCGCCCTGTGTGCGGCGAACCGCGGGCAGTTAAAAGCAACATGCTCCGCATCTTCCAGAATCATCACGCATGTCGGGCAATTCGGGGAGTCGTCACGCTCGAAGCGATAAAGGTAGGCACGGTACCCTCCGTGTCCGCTTAGGAATTGAGTTTGGTGGTAACTAACCTCACCGTGCCTTCGCTTGATCCATTTAGAGACATCTGGAATAATCCTGTGTGTCCAGCGTCCTTTAAGTGAATCATCCCATCTTTTAAGCAACTCCAAAATAGATTCAGTTCGTGCCAATTGCCGACATTAGGTATAGGATTCGCTAATCGCATATGATGGGTCATAGAGGCGTGGACCCTCGTTCACCAAGATGTCGATCTCCTATCACTGCTTCATCTGAAATTGTACGGTAAGCGCATAACGTTCGCAATGCACTCAATCGGTATAGGGCTGCGATTTTTCTTCTCTTTGCTGCCACTTTCAAAGACGGTTCCAAGACTGGAGCTGCATAAAGCAAGATGGAGCTAGCAACTCTCGAGATCAGGAGCCGACGGCTTTGCCTAGGACCACCTATATTTGGTAACATGCTTGCCAACAATGTAGCCACCCCGGAAGCCTTGGTTGCTAAATTTTCAAGATGGTGTTTGAATTTCAGTCTTTGGTCAACCATGACTCCTAGGGTATTTAAACGTTGGCTGCGACTCCATGATGTGCTCACAAATCCTGATCTTTATCGTTGTTTGCTTCCCTCGCTTGGTAATCAAAACTATCTCGGTTTTATGCTCCACGAGCGTCCAGCTTCCTCTAGCCAAGACCTGATTTCAAAAATTGTCTCGTTTATGAGTACCTCGATCTCATCAATATCTTGTGCCACGATAGTTATTCCGATATCGTCTGCGAAGCCACCGTCTGTCTGTCTATTTGTCTGTCTGTTCGTCACACGCATTTGTCTCGGAGACGATTATAGCGGTTGACATCAAATTTGGCAGGAAGGTGGGAACTATGAATGCCCACGCATACAATGAGTTACATCCTTTTACGTCGAATTTAAGAGGGAGGGGTCCCCATACATGCAAAAGGGGGATGCAATTTTTTGCCTCTTCTTATCTACCAGTGAGTCCATTGGTAGATTCAAGGGAAGTAGAAGTAAGATACTTTCGTGGGAGGATCATCGAACCATTTCTGATGACAAAATGGATTTTTGATATTCAATCGACCATCCTGAATGAGACGACCTAGAGGGAAGAACTATCCCAAAAACCTAGTTGGCTAAATTGACCGTGAAGGACCCCCTGCAAATTGTGAAGCTCGATTGAAGTATTCCGTCGATACGTGCTTGTACGCCTCTGTGCCAGCCAGGCCCATGAATGTGGGGGAAGGGGGGGAGGTGTTCTTTAAACACTTCGGTCCCTCGCTTGTCATTTTACAAAAAATCACTTCTCCTTGCTGGTGCGTGGGTCCACACCGGATCCTAAAAAATGTTCGTGCGACCCTAACAACATAAACAACACGCGAACTAAACCAGGAAATAAAAATAAAAAAAGGCGCCCCGACCGCGCGGTTAAAGTCATAAAACTTCGGACCTGAGTGCCGCGATCGAAAGAGGAGAATCACATTTTCGATAATTGTTACTCCTGCCTCAGATGTTTGGTGAGACCCGGCCTTTGACGTTTCAATCCTTCCTTGACATCCTCAGGTCATTATTTTGGAGAATATCCCTATTTTATGAGAGTTTTGCAATTTCCTCGTCTGGGCAAAGGCAACCATTTAAAGGTCGCCTCACTTCTGTCCTGCGGAGTAGCATGACCGAAAGGGGTTTTTGGCTCCGATTATTTAAATTTAAAAGCCCGACATGGATGTTATCGACTAAAAACGCGCGGCGACCAGTCTAAAACTAGACAAAACCTTTTTCGCTTGAGGATTGACTGGTCTTGAGTCCACAATCTACTTAATGCTCGACTGAACTAATTTTGAGGAACGATTCGCTTCTTCCTTTTCAAGCTTGCACCTGTACCCTCTTTCGGTCTGGAGGCATATCAGCATCTGCAGGTATCAGTGATCTGAGGAGTCCAGTTTATGCTGTTGTCAGCTATTTTGATGCCATAAGCTCCTAAGACCATGTCTGCTGTGGTGAGAGCAAGGGAGCAGAGTCCAACCAGGGTAACTGTTCAGAGCACCCCGTGGCATTCACTAAAAAAAGCAACTGGAGTCCTCAAAGTCTTAGTATCCGTAGCCTTGCGCAAACTGTAACTTTGCGATCGCCTTGGAAGTGCTTGAAGATGTCTCCCTCTCCTCCCCAGCTTTGGCAATGAGAACTGATGGAGCTTCAAAATCTTCAGGCAGACCTTCACGGTCAATGCAGCCAATGTTTTTAGAGACAACTGTAAGGTATACCGAATTTGGTGACATTGTCGCCTATAGACCGGGGTTCTTTACAAACAGACGTAATCTTGTATGCAGCAGCTGAAGAGTTGCCTATACTCTAACTGCGAAACTATTAGCAATTTCTGAAGAAGCTCATATTTTCCGAAAAAGTTTGATCCATGCTCTAGAAGGAAGCAATAAGCTGGTCCTTCCAGCAACAATGGTATGCTATCAAGAGGCGATCACTCAAACTTAAAAAAAAAATCTGATTTTTCGTCGTGCCGCAGACAATCATCAACTCAAGGCCTTCTTGTTACATACAATAAATTGCTTCTTAGAAGAGTACACTACCAAATATCCCTTCCTAACAACCGGACATCTGTACTTCATGTGGCATTTCCCATTCTTGAAGCCACATAATGAGGATCAACCGTCAGCATTTAGGCATGAATAGGCCTCTTAAAGTTCTTTTATGGAGTCCAACTTGTCACGTTTTTTGAAGCCAAAAGTATGAAGGATGACTCAGTAAAAGGTCTGGAATTCTTTCGCTTTGAGTAGCTAAGCTGAAAAGGAGAGATTACCTTGGAAGATATTTTTCTAATTAATCTAATTTTCGAGATGTGGAAACTATCCTAGGCATCGAATCTCCTAACATCGTTCATCTCCTTCAAGATATTGGCGTTGTCCAACGACATATGGTCTCCCTGATCTATTATATGTCTGGCAATCGCGGACCTTATGTGTGGGTTATTCTTATTTTTAGCGGATTCGGCCTTCTTTAAGGGTTCTAACACACTGGTGTGAATTATCCGTTTTTTTTTGCCCCACATAAATCTTGTCGCAGTCTGGGCAGGAGATCTTATAAATGGCACTTTGTCCGTACATCCTTTTTTGTCCTTGACTGATTGTAATCGGGTGCTAAGTAGGTACCGTCTGCTGGTCAAGGTGACCCAGAATCCACGTTAAGTAGACACCTTTTGATGCTCTGCATCCGCTCCGAGTAGGTTAGTGTTATCCATTGTCTGGATTCTATTTTTACCTCCTGGAAAAGTGCTGAAAGTTGCTGTCTTGAGGCTTGGCGTAGTTGCTTTTTGATCCGATTTTCAATGAGGTTCCTGTTGTATCCGTTTTTCTTGGCTGTTTCGAGGATGTGATTCATTTCTTTATTTCTTCCCACCTCATTGAGCGGTGTTGTGACCATCCTGTGAATCACAAAGTTGTCATTGTCAAGCTGTCCATTTCCACCTAACTCAGATTTAGAAAAGGCGCCAATTTATTTGCTTACTCTGCCACTATATCAAGATCACCTATGAGTGGGTCGGAGTTACTGAGAGTACTGAATCCAGTTTTGGCAATGCCTGCCGATTCTCGGGTCCCTTAACATCTATTTGGTAGAGGATATGAAGTTATTCTGAAACGTAGAGAGGAAAGGGAACTCCCAGAAGAATACGTGGCGGGATATATAGATGTCTTCAACCCCGATGGCTCAAAAACAGGACAAGGCTCTGGAGTCCGAGTCTTCCTCTCGAGTGAAAACGAGAAGGGGGTTTTTCTGCAATGGTTTTTCAAACCGAAGTATATGCGATCCTAAGGGCGGCGAACTGGGCATTGAGTAGTTCTTTGATGATCTCGAAAATCGTTCGGGAATGCAGAAACCCTTTGAACTCTGTCTCTAGGTTCAATACAGTAGAGCTCCTCTGGTCACTGTGATGTAGGGGAAAATTAGATCTCGGATGCTTTAGCAAAAGAGTGTTCAATCTCCCCATACCAAGACCGGAACCAGCAATTGGAGTATCAGTAGCATTGGCTAAGGCTGTCTTCAAAAACTGGGAACAAGCTTCTCACAATGACAGGTGACAGAGCCTGAATGCTGCTAGACACACCAAACTTTGCCTGTCAGAATCGAATATGCCTGCTGTAACGTTTATCCTGTCGAACACACGAAAAAGGAGGACTTGCAGGAGCATTGTAGACATTCTGACAGGCCATAATTCACTAGCTGGACATACATATGTTCAGAATAGGAATTATTCAAGATGACACGTGCCCCTCCTGTAAAATGGAAGTGAAGTCCACGGAGCATTTCTTATGTGAATGCCCCACCTATAGACGCATCAGACATCGGATCTTCGGTGCTGATATTCTCCAGTTGCGACGGGCAGTATCACATCCGCTGACGGAAATCCTGTGATTTGGTAACGAATTCGGGATATTCCGTTGAACGGGGGTTTCGAGTACAATAGACCATATAGCTTCTCCCCGACCACATTCACACACGGGTCAGCTTAGGAGGACAGTAGGGTTTTTTGGAAACTTAATTTGCTGTCCTGGGGATGCTGGCAACCAGATATTAGACTCAAATGGCGTACTTTTAGCACAGTTCGAATTTACCTACTGTCGAGGCCGTGGAGGCAAGATCCCTCTGGACTTGTTTGAGTTGTTTTATTGATATATGAATCCTTCATGGTTTCCCTCGAGTTCTTCCCGGGTAGAGGGAGAGAACTGCCGTCCAGACGGTATGAATAAACCCACTTTGTTAAAAATGGGTCCCTTATTAGTGAAAATCATTGGGTTTCTCTTATTAAGACCTGAAGTATCAAATACCAAAGAAAAATAAATTTAATTGAATTTAATTTGATCGAAGTTGGTCCTTTCTGCTCCCAAATTTCTCCGCTAAATTGAATATGACATTACATTACGTAAAATTCAAAAAGAAATTACACTCACATGACTTTGTCGAAAAATAATAAAGAAAACATTAAAAAACAAGCAGTATTTTGAGGCTTTTTATAAATCGCACTATTAAAACTTACTTTCAAATCAAAATCTTTACGCAAATCATGTATTGTCAAGACAAATAAAAAAAAAAAACAAAAACTTAAGACAAAACAAAACTTTTTCGGATCTAAAACCAAAAAGGAAACCATGCGTAAATAATATAAAACCTCTTACACTTTTAATTCTCATAAATTATCAACATATTTCTCATTTTCATCTGATTTTCCTAGTTTTCTGCGTGCGTTTATTCACCGCGAGGGGTGGGGCGAGCCTTTTAAGTATAGAAAATATTGAAAAAAAAGTATTTAAAATAGATTTTCAAATTGACTTTCTTATTGTAAGAAAATCAATAACTAAGAGAAAATAAATTAACGAATGTAACAAATTAAGAAATGAAGAGAAACATTTGTATTAAAAAAAAAAGATGAAAATATTATTAAAAATACAAATAGCAAACAAGTAGGCTTTTTATTACAACAACAAAACAAAAAACTATAGTGAACAAATTCTAATAATATGAGATCATTACAAAGAAGAAAAAAAAAAAAGACAAAATGACAAAATGATATGTACATTTAACAAAACTTTTCCTAGTTAAATATAATAATTAAAAATTACGATGAAATCAATATAACATACAAGAAAAAAACGACAAAACCTACAAAAAAATTGCTTCTTTGTTATAACACATACAATTTTAGCTACATACTGTATTATATAAATTTAACACTAAATTTAATACTGCAAGAAAAGCAAACAAGCCGATAAACAACAAACAATTTCAACAGCAACATGTTTAAAATACAAAAAAAAAAAAACAAAATTATTATACGCATGTGAAAATTTATTTTTTCAAAACGTTTAAAACAACCGCATCAAAAACTACAAAAAAAGAAAAAATAAATATAAAAAAAATAATTAAAATCTGTGAAACCACGTGAAAGTATCTTTTTTTGTGTAGGATGCAAACTGAAATGCCATAAAGTGTGATCAGAATCGTAAATTTTTTTAAAACAAAGATGGAATGTTTGTTTTCGTTAAATTGTTCAGATCAGTGAATTGTTCAATAGCATTTTGTGGAATGTAACAATTCAGTTGAGAATGGAATTATAGTAATGAACAAAGAAATAGCATTTATCACCGGAGAAACAGAAAATGAGCACGATTTATTCAAAAGTTTCTGTTTTAGTTTTTGTATATAAAAATTAAACATTTTATTATCTCTCTCACAAAGCAAAACAAAGAAGAAGCAGGCGAAGATGTTGTTGAAGAAAGTAATTGAAATTGAATTATTTTTAAGGCTAACACATTTGAATTGTTTTAAATGATAGTAATTTCGTTCTTTGGATTAGGTTGTTATACGACAAACGACGTGATAATAGAAAATCAATAATAAACAATAGACGTAAACATTAAATGTGTTAAACTTAAAGCAAAAAAAAATGATATCGTACGTAATATTGACGGTAGATAGATTTATTAAAATATTATAAACGAATCAAATCAAATAAAAAAAAGCTTAACACAGAACTAAGTAATAAGGTAATTTGCTTTAAAAATCGACGATGTGGGTAGTCATAGTAGAGAAAAGGTAGAAATGTTCAATTTGTTGGTAGATGATGAAATTTCATTCATATAGTGGCGAATAGACAAAGTTTTAGTACTAATTCTTTAGATTTCACTAGAGTTTAACATCCAGAAAATAAAAATGTTTCCCCAAAATAATTTCTCATCTCAATGCAGCGTGAACAGGGAAAAATAAAAATAAAATAGCATTTTTCAGACGATTAAGATTTAAATTAATTTATTTTATACCATTCAGGAATTACTAATTCTTATCATGAGCTAAAATGAATTTCATCATTTTCCAACAAACATTTTAAAATGTCTAGCACGAAACAATGGAATGAATGCGTTTAAAGGATATTAACTCTAAAAATAAAAAATCATTTAATTTCAGACAAATCTATTCAATACAAATGGTTACATTTCCCCATATATTTTATTTGAAACTTTATTAAAACAAAAAAGACAAAACAACAAAGAAATAAAACACACTTTATTTTAGGAAATAATTATTTTGAACTCCCAACGTAGCCACTTCCCCCGCTACGATGGGGGTTTTCGCAGAAAAACTACACATACACACACCCCTCTTTACTATATACGCATAGATAATTATATTTATGTTAATTAGTTTTATACGGTGGCCGGACCACAATAAGCAAAAGAAAAAGAGAAAGTAAACAAATTGTTTTAGTCAATAGTAAATACAAATTAAGTCTGTTAAATATATGTTAGAAACTACAAAAATAAAAAAAAATAAAGTGGACAATGCAACAAAATAAATTAAAAATAATTCAATTTCACAAATACTCATATAAAATGACGACGGCATTTATTTCGCCAATATTGCAATATTTAAGACAAGAACAAGAAGAAGAAGAAGATGAAAAAAAAAATACAAAAAAGAACATGAACGAAGAAAAAAAAACTACTCTTGCAAGTGCACAAGAGCAATAAAGTAATTATTATATATTTGTAAAAAAACAAAAATGATGAATTGTTTTAGGGTGATTAGATTATGAAAAAAAAAATGCAACTGCACAATAATAAATTAAAGTATATTATTCTAGGTTTTTAAATAAATGAAATTTTAATTATACATATTAGTAAAAATTTACTTTCTGCTTCTATCATGTTTTGTAACAAAATAAATTTGCAGTATATATTAAAAACTAATATTGAAAATAAACTGCTTGTATTGTTTTTACTACATTTCATCGTTTTTCAATTTAAATTTCTTTTCTAAAATTATTAAACAAAATCGGTAGGTTCTAATCTTATCATCGATTGGGAGTTATGATGAAGAAGAATGATGGTTGGCAAAGAGACACGCTTTAACTACGGGAATAAGCACACAAGGGACTGCAGAGATTCCCCAATTCTAACCCACATAATAATCAAACAGGAGCTGCTATCTAGTTCTATTGTTAAATAAAAACAACTATACAAAATCTGCATTAAAAATATTAGTTTTTTTTTTTTTTTTTTTTGGGAGTAGGGAGGTGAATGCGTTTACGCACAGAGTGTTGGACTCCCGCAACAGCACGCTGGCGGACTACCAACTAAACACCTCCCTGTCATCAGAGAACTAGCCTGGAACCGTTTGACACATTACTTCGGGCTAGCCCTCCCACTCCCCCGGCTTTGGAAGCCTTCAAGTCAGGGAATTCCTTTCACCAACGGGAGGGGAACCGTCCGATCCCTCTGCCGGTCGAGTTCAATACGATTCCAGTTGCCAGCGTTCTTCAGCATCTCTCTGACAATGTTGTCTGGAGAGAGCTCCGCTGTGTCTGCATAAAGCTGCTGGCGGAGGCCGTCCCACCTCTCGCAAGAGAAAAAGCTGTGTTCAGCGTCATCCGCCACTCTATTGCAGAACATACCATCAGGAGATCGCGCCTTCCCAACCCTGTGCAGGTAAGACTGAAAACCTCCATGCAGGTAAGGAAGTAATCAATCTCACCGTGCTTTTTGTTCAACCATGGGTCTAATTTGGCGATGAGCCGCGCAGTCCACTTGCCCCTTGGCTCATTTTGCCAAGAAAGTTGCCACTCATTAAGGGTGCGTTGACGTTCTTTACGGGCAACCACTTCTCTTAAGTTTTCGCCCTTACGGCGATAGATAGCTTTGCGCTCCTTGGCAAGGAGGGCAACGGGGATCACTCCCGCAATCGCCATCACAGCCGGTTCGGAAACCGTGCGATAAGCAGACGCCACTCGCAAAGTTCCCCGCCTCTGCACTTGAGCGAGGCGTTTACGATGCACCTCCTTGTCAAGGGCATAAGGCCATGCCTCCACACCATAGAGAAGGACGAACTGCGTTGCTCCCATGAGGAGACGTCTCCTAGTTGATATAGGGCCGCCGACATTCGCCATTAGTCGACTCAAGGCCGCGACTCCAGCTGCAGCCCTGTCCGCTGCTGCTTTGATTTGCTCAAAGAAGCTCATCTTCGAGTCGAGCATTAAACCAAGGTATTTAACGGCTGGTTTTGACTCTATAGTCAACTCGCCGATCGATATGGGACGCAGGGTCGGGATTCTCCTTCTGGTCAGGATGACTACTTCGGTTTTTTCCAGCGCAAGCCTGAAACCGTGAGCAGTCATCCGTCCGCTTACCCGTCGCATCAATATGCCAAGTCTGCTTTGCGCCTGTTCAACAGTGCGTCCGGCAACAAGTGCCGCAACGTCGTCTGCATAACCGACCAGGCGCGACTCTTCGGGCATATCGAGTCTCAGCAGACTATCGTAGGAAGCGTTCTAGAGATCCGGCCCTAGGATGGATCCCTGCGTTACTCCCGACGTGATTTCCATCCTCCTCTGGTCCTCTAGCGTCTCATAGAACAGGGAGCGGTCTTTCAGATAATCCCTCAATATTCGCATGCTTGGCACGTGAAAGGAGTTCTCTAGTGTGCCTAGCATATCTGTCCATCTTACGGAATTGAAGGCATTTCTGACGTGAAGCGTTATGAGGAGCACTATCCGTCGAGATCGGCAGCTGTGTGCCCCGGCTCGATTAAACGCATCTACGACCTCCATAACAGCATCCACTGTAGATTTCCCTGTTCTAAACCCGAACTGCCTTGCGGAAAAGTCCCCGGCAGCACGGATCGCTTCAGCGAGTCTACCCCTGATGAGCTTCTCGAGCACTTTTCCGGCCGTGTCAAGCATACACAGCGGTCGGTATGCAGACGGAAGCTCCGGGTCTCCTTTACCCTTACTGATCAACGCGAGTCTGGCCATTTTCCAGCGACACGGAAACATGCCCTCCTTCAAGCACCCGTTGAATGCTTCGAGCAGCAATTCTGGCCGTTGGCGGAACACCAGTTTGTAAACTTCCGCCGGGATGCCATCAGGACCTGGCGCCTTCCTGTTTTTCATAGTGAGAACCGCTTCTTCGAGTTCTCCCATTGTGAAAAGGGGGCAATCCACGACGCTTTCCGCGCTATTTACATCAACCCGTACAGGGTGTCTGGGGAACAATACCTGCACAATGCGGTCCATCTGGTTGGTGCTCAATATGCAGGGCTTCAGCAGAGCCCCGATTTTTCGAGTAACAAGCTTATAGCCAAGTCCCCACGGGTCATCATTCACCTCATTAACAAGATTTTGCCAGCCGCGAGCTTTGCTTTTATTTATAGCGCTGCGAAGTCTCCTTTTTGCTGATCTATATTGTGCCTTTATGGCACATGCCTCCTCGTTGGCGTACAAACGTTGTGCCAAACGGCGGAGCTTATGACACTCCTTCCGTAGGTCGGCAATTTCCGCCGTCCACCAGTACATAGAAGGCTTGTCGCGCCTGGGGCCTCTCCGGGGCATGGAAGCCTCGCACGCCGTCGTTATCAGATTCATCACTGAATTTACGACGGTGTCAACTGCGACACCACCACCCCCCGGGTGCCTCCCAGCGCGACCCTACCTGCTCCAAGAGCTTCAACGAACCTTCCGATGTTCACCCTCGCGACAATCCACACGCAGGGGAAACGTCGTGTTGGTGCTCGCCGGCAAGCAGTGTCAAACACTTCGAACGCAATGTACTGATGATCACTTGCCGAGAAGTCTTCAAGGACTCGCCACCCGTCCACCGATGATGCCAGAGATTCCGACGCAAAAGTGATGTCAGGAATGCTTCCTTCACAACCTGGG
Source organism: Hermetia illucens (assembly GCF_905115235.1). Classification (NCBI taxonomy): domain Eukaryota; kingdom Metazoa; phylum Arthropoda; class Insecta; order Diptera; family Stratiomyidae; genus Hermetia; species Hermetia illucens. Next base: position 12,996,395 of record NC_051852.1, read on the forward strand.
CGCCGAAACGTTGGCGTTAATCCGGTGTTTAAAATTAAATTAATTAAATTAAAAATATTAGTGAGCTGAATATTCCAGGCCCAAACTGTAAGTGAAGGTCTCTCTCCTTCTCAAGCCGCACACCGACATCAGTTTATTGACCACTATCTACCAAAAGTAGAGCAATTCGTCATCAATCAATTTCACTTACTAGAAATCTATAAGTCCGAATCCACTAAACCGACGTCACCAAACCTTATGCAGGTCTATGTCTCCAACATAATTCAGTCATCATCATCATCAACGGCGCAACAACCGGTATCCGGTCTAGGCCTGCCTTAATAAGAAACTCCAGACATCTCGGTTTTGCGCCGAGGTCCACCAATTCGATATCCCTAAAAGCTGTCTGGCGTCGGGGTGTATTCATCAAGCCATATAAGCGCCCCAATTCGCGGGTAAATTTCAGGGCAACCCGCCTGCCTCGCCGAGCTATATAACTGGATCCATGTTCACTGTCCGTCTGTTTTATCAGAACGTCAAGGGTTTAAGAACCAAGCTGGGGCCTTCAATTTATCCGCGCTGGCTCAGCAACACCATGCCATCTGTATCTCCGAAACCTGGCTAGACGATGCCATATTATACTCCGAGCTCTCCGAAGGGTACTCTACTTTCCGCTGTGGCAGGGACCGGGATGCTTCTCGTAAGTCCACCGGCGGTGGAGTCCTAATTGCTATAAAAGATTCACTCCCCGCTGAACTCGTCTTCTCCTCCTCTTTTTTTTTTTGTTTTATGAGGAGGTGGAAATCTTCAAAAGACACTGGCCTGGACACGCCAGCGTGTGGGATTCTTACCAACTAAAACCACCCCCGACTCCCTCCAAGCCCCGTGGAACCACGGTGCGGTATTACATCACAGCGCGGAGTCAGCTCATTTTAGCTTCGTCCCCTTTCGTCTCTACGCGGCGTACGTAACCGCGCTTATCTGATCTCCTCTGCCTTTCGCAGTTTGCTCTGGATAGATACGACCATGGAGTTGATCGCATCCCAGTCTTCCTGACATGTTAGCATTCTTCGCACCAGATTCTCTGGCACAAGCACCTCTCCTAGAGTCCCCTCTACGCTCTTCCTTTCCTCTACAAACCTTGGACAGTGGAAGAATACATGCTCTGTGTCCTCTGGGACTCCATCGCAGTTTGGACAATGAGGTGAGGTATCCAGTTTAAACCTGAACAGGTACTGGCGATATCCTCCATGCCCAGTGAGAAACTGAGTAAGATTATAATTAATCTCGCCGTGTCGTCTCTCCAACCACTCCTTGATGGCAGGGATGAGCCTGTGTGTCCACCGGCCCTTTCCCGAGCGTTCCCAACGCTCTTGCCATCTATTTAACGATCTCTCCCTTTCGGCGTTCTTCGTCTGCGATAAAGGAGAGATAGACTTCGCATTATATATATTCGTCATCTCATCTGCCAAGATGTCAATGGGCATCATTCCAGAAATGACGAATGCTGCATCATCTGAAACAGTCCTGAATGCCGAGCACACTCTTAGGGCTGTTGTTCTGTAGACTGAACTCAATTTGTTACCGTTAAATGTTACCTGCAATGCCTTTCCCCAAACTGCAGCTGCATAGAGCAGGATCGAACTGACTACCCTAGCTATAAGCAACCTGGAAGCATGCCGTGGCCCTCCCACGTTCGGCATCAATCTTGCCAGGGCCACACTCGCAGTGGATGCTTTGTCGTAAGACATACTGCACATGTGCTTTATAGCTAAGCTTCCCATCTATCATTACTCCCAAGTATTTGATGGCAGGCTTAGGAGTGATGATATGATTCCCAATTTGAATACGGGCAAAATTTCTTTTACGGCGCTTGGTGATAAGGACCGCTTCGTTTTTTTCCTCCGCAAGTGTCAGACCAGAACTCTCAAGCCAACCCTTAACAGCACTGATCGCTTCGCATGAGTATAACTCAGCATCTTCGAGATGCTTTGCGACAACAACCAGCGCTATATCATCGGCGTAGCCCACCACCGTGGCTTCCTCCGGAAGGGGAAAATTAAGAACATCGTTGTACATGATGTTCCACAGCAGTGGGCCCAGTACGGAGCCCTGAGGGACACCCGCGGAGACAACGTACTCTTGGGGTCCGTCATCGGTGTCATACCAAAGCCTCCGTTCTTGTAAATAGCTGTTGATAATAGCTGCAAGATAAGCGGGAACACCAATCTTCGCCAGAGATTCCCGTATTAGGTTCCAATTGGCCGAATTGAATGCATTTCTCACATCCAGGGTCACCACTATGCAATATTTGCTAGTACTGCCCCTTCCGTGGATTGCACGCTTCGAACAACTCAGCGAACATGTCTGGTCTGGATTTCACGGCCAGCTTAAGAGCCTTACTCGGCACGCCATCCAGACCCGGAGATTTATTATCTCCTATCTTAGTGCAGATCTCCAGCAGCTCGTCACTGGTGACTGGCGGTATTGCCGTGTCATTCAGAGGTCGCTGGAAGCTGTCTACGCCCACCTCTTGCTGAGAGAATAACCCCTGGATGATTTTTAACAAGAATGTAGGGCACGTGATCTGCGGGGATGATCGGCCTCTGAATCGCCCCATCACGATTCTGTAGGCGCTCCCCCACGGGTTTACGTCTGCTTCTAAACAGAGCTCCTTAAAGCATTCCCTCTTGCTCCGTTGGAAGGCGAGCTTGAGGGTTTTGCGGGCTTCCTTATAGGTGCGCTCTTTTTGCCCTTGGTCGATTCTGCCTACCGCTCTTTGAGCTGCTCTTCTGGCTCGGTGACAGGCTGATCGAAGGCTGGCCAGTTCAGCATTCCACCAGTAGTTTGGTCTTCTACTGGGGAATGAGCACCTCCTCGGCGTGGACGCGTCACACGCTTCGGCGATGCATTGGACCACATGGGCAGCTCTTTCCGTAGAGGCGCCTGCTTTATTAGGTTGGTCTAACCACACCTCCATGATGGTCTTCTCATCCAGAGCTTTAGCGGACCAGCCTGACATCTTTCTCGGTTCGGGCATGATGATCTTATGCCCGGTGACTCCACCCATAGCCCAAAGAAGATTGCCTGGTGATCGCTGTGGGTGTAGTGGTTGCTGACACACCAAGACATACCACGTGCCAGTGTAGGGCTGACAAAAGTTAGGTCTACGATTGAGGTAGACCCCCCTTTCTGAAAGGTGTTTACACCTCCCTCGTTGGCCAGAATGACATCCAACTGTGCGAAAGTGTCTAATAGACTGCGGCCCCTTGCATTTGTCTCTCTGCTACTCCACTCACGGGCCCAAGCATTGAAGTCACCAGCTATCACCCTTGGACTACGACCCCTTGCGTCAAGAACAAGGCTGTCAAGCATTTCCTCGAATTCGGACAGTGTCAGGCTTGGTGGGGCGTAACAGCTGTACACATATACCCCGTTTATTTTCGCCCACACAAAGCCGCTGTATGTCTGATTCCCAGTACATTGGATGGCTTGTCGACCGCATGCCCATATCGCCGCTCCACCAGACGAATCTATAACCCACACGCCACCGTGACGGTTTCTATAGGGTTCGCTAATGATGGCAATTTCCACCTCGGATTCGTAGATGGTCTTCTCGAGTAAATCTTGAGCGACCCTACAATGATTGAGGTTTATTTGAATAAACCTCATTTTTTCATTGAAGTCAGCACCTTCCTAAATTCCGGGCATTTAGCACTTCCGGCAATATGCCGGTAATCCCGTCCCTCACTTCCTTCGCATAATAAGCATTTGGGGTCCCTATTGCACGCTTTGGCAATATGGCCTTTCTCCCCACGCCTTCTGCATCGATCGGACCGATCAATGTCGCTGGTACATGCCTTCGCGAAATGACCAAACGCGAGGCACTTGAAGCACCTCTTTAGAGAAATCTGCTCTCTCAGACGGCAAACAACCCATCCGATTCGAACCTTCCCGGCCGCCAATAACTTCTGCGAGGCGTCCACTGGCAATCGCAATGTGGCCGTCTGAGTATTGCCATAGGCTTTTCGCAAACTCACAATGGACTCTTCGGTAAGTTCCTCCAACTTGAACTGTTCCATCAAGGCAGTGCAAATTTCTGCACTCTAATTGCTCTCACCATATTTTTTATGGCTTGGTGGACGTTGTGCTTGTCCTTGATGAACTTAATAATTCCAGAGGTAATTCCTCTGCTTCAGGGCCCTGCTCTCCATGATGATTCCTAATCAGATTACTACTTTTAAATACTCCTTCACATTTCGCATTCATTGACCTTCCCTCCGTTTTATCTTTTTTGATGTTTGGCATTGGCGGAGATCTCAAAGTTGACGAACTTCTTCTGAATGGGTCCTTTTCCTGGTCCTGGAGTACCTCCTGTTGCTGCTCCTCTTGAATATGTGCGGTCGATTTTGTTGCTGTTTTTGTTGTCCAACGATCTGCTTTCAATTCACCCTTCTTCGGTTTTGTTACTGGTGTCCTTGGTAGAGTGGTACTTCGCTTGAACACTTCCTTTTCCAAATCTAAAACACTTGTAGCATTAGATGCCACGGTGGATATGTTGTCCACCACCGAGGCACTGCGGTCGAGGGAAATCGACGGCCGGGAGCCCGCTTGCTCACTCCCAAAAGCCGCCGGTACTGGGGTTCCGAGCCCCTGCACCGTAACTTTACTCCTTCTCAATTCGTCCATGTTGCTTTTATTTTCTGGGTGTCCTTCCCATAGCCATTTTGGTCCGCGCACCAGAAATGAGCAAACACTAGCCCATGCACAGTCAGAAAAGAAAAGTGCATGAGCATATATTTACACATCAATAGGTATGCCCCAATCCGCCAGCTGGGGTCGCGCCTGATGGGAGATCTGGCCACTCCTCACAGGTCTCTAAATTCTTCTCCTCCTCTGGCTTTCCTTTTGATTGTGTTGCTCGTCGTGTCTCCCCGCCCAACTTCCTCCCGTTCATTGTTTCTTGTGTATATGTCCCCTGTGCTAGCCCTTCTCACCTGTATGAAGAATTGTTTGACAGTTTATCTGAACTCCTTACCGTCAGATTCCCTTCCCTCCCTTTCTTCCTTTGTGGAGATTTCAACCTCCCCATGCTCAACTGGCCTAATCATCCTAGCCTTCCAATTCCTTCCAACAACCTCTCCCATTCCCCCCCTCCCACTTTCTTCCTTTATGTATACTTGCTCTGCCCTGAATTTCAATACCACCAAAAACTCCTTGGGCCGCACTCTCGATCTATTCCTTTCCAACCTCCCCGAGCGCAACCTCTCTTTATTTCCTGGCAAATTCCCGTATGTAAAAACCGACGCTCACCATCCCGCGGTTGAATTTGAAGCGGAGCTCTCTCGTTCAAAACCCAAAACCAAGCGTAAACCCACTAAGTTCAACTTCCGCAAAGCCAATTTTGACGGTCTGTACTCAGCTTTAGCGTCTTTCAACTGGGACATATATTAAGTAATTCATCGTGTGATCAAGCTCTTAACACCTTCTACAATATTATCTCTGATCTCTTCTCCTGTTATGTTCCTTCTTCCCCTCCCTGCCTACGTTCGTACCCAACTTGATTCACAACGGAACTTCATATTAACATTCGCTTGAAATATACACTGAGGAAGAAGTTTCGGGCTTCTAAAAATGACGCCGACCTTGCTCACTTTAAGGTTATACGATCTACTGTGAAGTCAATGGTCAGAAAAGCGCGTAAAAGGTACCTATTGAGCGTCGAAGCCGCCCTTGGCCGCGGTAACTTAAAACCCTTTTGGTCTCACGCTCGCAACTCTCGTAATCCAACTCAATCTGTCCCTTCTTCTATCAACTTCGTTAACTCCACTGCCAACTCCCCACAACAATCCTGCGACCTTCTCTACACCTACTTCTCTTCAGTGTTTTCTCCCTCGAGCCCTTCACCCTCTACACCTTTCATAATCACAGACTCCTCCGAATCACTAGCCATTCCTCTCTTTACGCCTTCCTTGGTTGAGTTCCTCATTGGTAACCTTGATCCCAATGTCGGACCTGGCCCCGATGGGCTTCCTAATCTCTTCCTCCTTAACTGTAGAAAACACATTTCCCTCCCCCTGTGTATAATCTACAACAAAAGTCTAGACGAATGCTACTTTCCCCGTCTCTGGAAAGAGGCCCTTATCATTCCTATCCTCAAGAGCGGAGACCCTTCCCTTGCTGTGAACTACCGCCCCATTTCTCTTCTCTCCTCTTGCTCCAAAATCCTAGAAAGATACGTCAACGACTGGTTGACCGCGCACTTCGGTCACCTCATTGTCAAAGAGCAGCATGGCTTCGTGAAACATAGATCAACGGCTTCAAATCTTCTGGTCTTTACCAACTTTGTTGCTAAATGCTTGAATTCACGACAGGAGGTACATGCTGTTTATACTGATTTCTCCAAAGCCTTTGACACCGTTGACCATAACATTCTCCTCTCTAAACTTTCTTCGCTAGACTTCCCTCCGTCAGTCATCTCCTGGCTTTCCTCCTATCTCTCATACCGTTCCTGCAAAGTTTCTTTTCATGGTCACTCATCTGGTTCCTTCTCTCCTTCCTCTGGTGTTCCCCAAGGCTCTACACTTGGCCATCTACTCTTCCTGTTTTTTATCAATGACCTCGCCTCCACCCTCAAATGTGCGTATTTCCTTTACGCAGACGACCTTAAATTGTTTGCCTCTGTTTCGTCTCCATTGGACTGTGCTCTCTTACAATCCAACCTTGATAATTTAGCCCGTTGGTGTTCGGTCAACAAGCTAACACTGAATGTCAACAAATGCCATTGGATGCGCTATTCCCTTAAACCCTCCCCATTATCCTTTTCCTATTCTCTCAGTGGTCAACCCCTTTCACTACTGACCTCCTTCAAAGACCTGGGTATAATATTCGACGATAAACTTCGTTTCAATTCCCACTTCGTTGACATCATCAATAGAGCTTCCAAAATGTCTGGTTTTATCCTACGTTCCTCGTCCGACTTTACCTCAATCCAGCCCTCCTTAACACTCTTCAATTCCCTTGTCAAAAACATCCTTGAATATTGCTGTGTAGTCTGGTCTCCCCACCGCATCCGTGACGGTCGCGCTCTTGGAGCTGTACAACGCAAATTCACCCGGTCCCTCTTTTATAAAAAGAACTTTCCACGGGTTGATTATCCGTCACGACTCCGCACCCTCAATCTCCCCTCCCTACAGCAACGCCGTATCTTCCTTGATATGTGTACCCTTTTCAAACTCTGCAATGGTCTGATGGACTGCTCCGCCAACTCGGATGTTACTTTCCGTACCGCCTCGTCTCATAACACACGTAATGCGGACATTTTTGATGTACCCTTCGCCGAGCTCGAGATTTACTTTCACTCTCCGATCCCGAGGTTTTGCCGGTCCTACAATGCCCTACAGCTTGGTTCCTTTGACTCTATGTCCCTCTCTAGCTTTAAGCGCAAAATATGCCATTTACTTGCTCCTCCCTCTGAGGACAATATGTAATAAGAAATTTGCTTTCTGTGTATTGTCCTCATTAAATAAATAAATAAATAAATCTTAGGCAGGGTCTGCCTCGTCTTCTTTTGTTACCATAGATATTGCCCTTATAGACTTTCCGGGTGGGATCATCCTCATCCATACGGATTATGTGACCCGCCCACCGTAACCTATTGAGCCGGATTTCATCCACAACCGGTCCCTGTCCAACGCATCTCTTGTAGCGGTGTTACATCAGCCTTATATTGGGACAGGGTATCGGCTAGCTGCTCATCAGCGTTATCTCTGTACAGGGAGCGCACGTTCCATGAGAAAATGCGCAAATCGTTAATCCGTTGTCGTTGCCGGGTTCGTCGTTGTAAAATCCATCCTGTCCGAGGCTCCTTTCGTGACTCCGTAACATCGGTTTTTCGTGTAGGGTTGTCAGCCCTACCCAACCCTCAACTTGGAGGACCAGTTGGTACAGTTTGTCTCGTTTTTAGGTGCGGAAGACTCGCCTTCATCCTTCTCCGTCTGCAGCTTTTCGTTAAGAAAGAGCTCCCAGCGGTCACCACGTGGAGGTGGAGATAGGGTTTGGTAGTAGAACTGTTGGTGTTGGTTCAGCAGGCATTTCCCAGGTTTAATGCTCCATCGTGGATACCAATCCATGTTTCGCCCTGGGACCTATACTACCCTTTGACCACCGAACATAATTCAGTGCCCCGAGGAAAACTCAATTCTTGGTTTCAGTTACATAAATGTCAGTTACATAAACTATGATGAACTTAGGGGGGGTTTCTAACCAATTACAAAAAATTGTAGTAATATACTATTATTAACTTTATTTAAGCAGATATCGGAATAGAAGGTATTTCGGAGCCCAGGCACCATATAGTGGCAGCCTCCTGATTTTTTTCAGATTTTTCGGTTTGGTAGTTTCTCAGAATGGCCCTCTTAAAGAAGTGTTCACTTTCAACCCCCCGCACTTCCCACCCTTCCAACGAATGTCAAAACTAAGATCGGCTTTGAAAAGTACTAATCGAGACCTTTAATTTGATACCCCATATGACTATATTTGATGAAAAAAAATTTTACACCTCCCTTTTGCATGTATGGGGACCCCCCCTTAAATTCGACCTAAAAGGATGTATGCGTGAGCGTTCACAGTTCCCACCTTTCTACCAAATTTGGTGTCAATCGCTATAGCCGTCTCCGAGAAAAATGCGTGTGACGGACAGACAGACAGACAGATTGACAGACGGACAGACGGACAGACGGACAGACGGACAGACAGACAGACAGGCAGACAGTAAACCGATTTTAATAAGGTTTTGTGTTTACACAAAACCTTAAAAACGAAAGGCACCTCAGTTATGGACTCCCTACGACACCTTGGGTTCGCGACCTCTTGATGTGAAAATTCCTGAATCCTGGCCTCCCCGTTCGAACGAGCCATCGCCCACCGAAATCCCACGATTTTGCATGTTTGCCCATTTTCACGACCCGGAAATTTTAGTGGAAATTTTTAATTTTCCTCGATTTTCATGAGGCTTTCTCACCGTGGATTTTCCCCGATATCTCGCCTTCCCGACCTCGTAGTGAAAAAATTCTTGCATTTCCTGAATCTGGGCCGCCTCCCCGTTCGACCGAGGCATCACCCACCGAAATCCGACGATTTTGCATTTTTGTCCATTTTGACGACCCGGGGGTCGTGGAAATTTTCAATTTTCCTCCATTTTCACAAGGATCACAGCGGATTTTCCGCGATATCTCGCTTTCCCGACCTCGTAGCGTGAAAAGTTTTGTATTTCCCATTCGAAATGCGACGATTTTACATTTTTGTCCATTTTGACGACCCGGGGGTCGTTGAAATTTTCAATTTACCCCGATTTTCATGAGGCCTTCTCACCGTGGATTTTCCCCGATATCTCGCCTTCCCGACCTCGTAGTGTGAAAATTCTTGTATTTCCTGAATCTGGGCCGCCTCCCCGTCCGAACGAGGCATCACCCACCGAAATCCGGCAATTTTGCATTTTTGTCCATTTTGACGAGCCGGGGGTCGTGGAAATTTTCAATTTTCCTCCATTTTCATGAAGGTTTCTCACCGTGGATTTTCCACGATATCTCGCCGTCCCGACATCGTATTGTGAAAATTCTTGCATTTCCTGAATCTCGGCCGCCTCCCCTTTCGTACGAGGCATCACCCACCAAAATCCGACGATTTTGAATTTTTGTCCCTTTCGACGACCCGGGGGTCGGGGAAATTTTCAATTTTCCTCCATTTTCACCAGGCTTTCTCACCGTGGATTTTCCGCGATATCTCGCCTTCCCGACCTCGTAGTGTGAAAATGGGCTTGCATTTCCTGAATCTGGGACGCCTTCTCGTTCGGACGAGCCTTCGGGGGTCGTGGAAATTTTCAAATTTCCTCGATTTTCACTAGGAAGAAGAGAGAGGAAGGGAGTTTTACAATCCTCGATGAAGTGAGCACGTTCCTAGGATTTGGATTATGATTATATCCTTACAGACAGTGGAATTATTATTAATTTTCCACATATCCTACTTTTCCGGTCCTTGTAAAAACGAGCAAAAGGGTATCTTCGCGCATTCCATATCATTACATCGCTTTCCCTATAAATTGTTATACCAATTACCACTCCCACCGATTACCGTACGAGTACTGTTTGTATGCATTTTGTTCTAGCTTATGTCGGGGGTGTAAGCTTATTAAACAGGATACACTTGCACTTTTCTCATCAATTCCCTGTGGCTATTGAAGTTGAAGTGAATGCGGTTGACCTACAAAAAGTCAATGGAATCGTCCTCCACCGACAACGTATGCCATTCTCATGATGGTGCTTTGATATGCAAATGGAGAGATCTCATTACGTGTAAGCGAAATAACAGGTTTGGGTGCGGAAAAGGATTCAAGAGTTTTCATTAAATCGACACTTCGAGATACCAAAACATTATTGATTATTTATGAGGAATCGATGAATACCATTGATGAGCCCTTTCTGACCCGTTCTTTGACAATTATAGGTCCTGGAGAGTCCCACCTACATCCATGCAATATAAAAGGATACCATTTCAGGACATAATGCTCATTCTTTCGGGCAATAGTGTGAACCTTTAGACATGCAACAAACAAGTGATTTACTTGGGGTGCATATGTCCGTTTTCAAGTTTCTCGGTATGTGGCGAACCGAAGACAAAAGGAGAGATCTTTGGAGCTACGTCCGAGCATTTTTCTTTATCGTGTGCTTAGCTTCGTTGACGACAGTTTCCATGTTTGCTGCGAGTTTCCATCATACTGAGCTGACGGATATAATTATAAGTCCTCTGTATACTGGGAATGCGGTACTGACAGTTACTAAAGCGCTAAACTTCTGCCTTAAAACTAAAAAAATTGAAGATTTTCTTAGTCAAGTCGATAAAATACCGTTTTTCACGGAAGCTGGGGAAAAGGACACGAAAGTTTCAACAGTTCGAAAAATTCAGCTTCTACCTAAAATACTGGGATTTTCATTTACGTTTCTGGTTTTCATTGTGTTATTGACCCCCGTCATTCTTGGAAAAATGACAACAAGCCGAACCCTTCCTACTTGGTATCCTTTCGAATGGGAGGGAAAGCTTGGTCTATGTTTCGTCCTGTTTACTTACGAGCTCTGTGCCGGTTTCACTTTTGTCATTTTGGACGTTGTTGTGGATACTTTTATGGCATGTCTGCTTCTGATTATTGGCGGACAACTCGAGTCCCTTGGGTATCGGTTCAAAAATCTGCCAGCTGATAATGCCATAATGTGGAGGATTAAATTCAAGGAATATGTTAAGGACTATAACTCTATATACAAGTAAGGATTTCGGTTGGTTAGTGCCACTCTTACTAAAATGTTTTTCCTTAATTAGACTCAGCAGGGAGTTCGAGAATCTTTTCTCAGGAATGATATTCATCCAAGCGTTGTTCAGCTGTTTATTAATTTGCCTGAGTGCCTTTGCTTTGGGATTGGTAAGTTTCCTTAGGTTTTCCAGCTAGCCGGCCAGATAAAAGGAGTCCTAATAAGTTTATTTCAGGCAACTGATACTGGAACATTCATGCGTTTCGTTGCGTTCATATTCACTATGCTCTATGAGGTATTCCTAATGTGCTACGCAGGAGACTATCTGACAGAAAAATCAGAAAAACTACTTTTTGACTTATATTCATCATCTTGGCCAGATGTTCCCCAAGATTGTCGCAAGATGGTATTGATCCTTAGTTTGAAATTTGGTGATCCGATTGTCATAAAATTTGGGTTCATACAGCATCTACTCCTGCAAACTTTTACAAAGGTATGGGCTTTGATTGACACTCGGGGTCTAATATAAAGAAATTTTCATTTGAACCGCTTTTCAGATCGTTGATGCCGCCTATAAACTTTATGCTTTACTTCAGCAAGTTCCCGAATGAAGGGCTTCAGCTGAGTGATTCGACCACCAACGACAATGGCCAACATAGTTTTGCACCAATTTTATTGTTCTATGAGGCTCAGCACTACGTTGCCAGTGGTTGTTGGTGAAATATTCAAAACGTTAGCATTTGCATGTTTATTTTCCGCTTTGAATTTGTTCTAATAATCAAGTTGCAGATGTTTAGCTACTACAGATCATTTAGGTGTTTCTTCTTTCTTCGTTGCCGGTCAACCACTCCTATACGGCATCGTATACGATCCGCTGAAATGCACTTCAATTCCACCCCAGGATTTGCCGAGTTACTGTAGTGTCCGTGACTTCGTAACATGCCCAGTGTTTCATTCGCCTTTTCCAGGAACAATCTTACAAAAGAGTGTATTTAATAATATGTAATATTCCCCTCAGCTTTCCCAATACACTCCTATCAATTTGTTAATAGATATCCCATCCCAACATTCATTTATATCCAACATTTGACATTTAAAATGATTAATTTTATTTATTAAGAAAACAACCCAACAATTGGTACCTTTCCCCTAAACCCTCAAATTCGTTCCCACAACAACAACAAATTTCATTTTGTATTTGGAATATGCAGTGCGCTGAAAGAACAATTTGAGTTGGAAAAACTGGAAGAAGAATCCATCGTTAAGGTAGCACAGAAATTATTGTCGGCCGGAAAGGTTGGAATTAGATGGGTTGTCTACCACCTCCGAGAGCAGGTTTCCTTAAAGAGACTTGAAATACCTCTTTAATGAAATCGGCTCTACGGCAAGCATCTACCTTACACTTTGTGAAGGCATGCACCAGCGGCATTGATCGATCTGATCGATGTAGAAGGTGTGGGGGGGGGGGGGGGGGGGAAAGGACATATTGGCAAGGAGTGCAATAGGGACCCCAAATACCTATTATGCGAAGGAAAGGAAGGAAGGGATAACCGGAATATTTCCGACGGTGGTAAATACCCGGAATTCAGGAAAATGTTGGCTACAATGAAAAATGAGGTTTATTCAAATAAACCTCAATCACTGCAGGATCGCTAGGGACTTACTTGACCAGACAACTTATGAATCTCAAATGGAAATTGCCACCATAAGTGAACCCTATAGGAACCGTGACGGTGGTGTATGGGTCACTAACTCGACTGGTGGAGCGGCGATATGAGTGCACGGTGGCCAAGCTATACAATGCTCCATGAGTCAGTCGTCCAGTGATTTTGTGTGGGTGAAGATAAGTAGTGTGTACGTGCATAGCTGCTACGCCACACCCAGTCACACATTGTTAGAATTTGAAAACATCTCGATTGTAGGCCACGAAGTCCAAAAATGATTGCCGGTGATTTCAACGCTTGTTCCCTTGAGTAGGGAAGCAGGAAGAATACCACAAGGACCGAAGTCTATTAGAGGTTTTTGCCCTGTTAGATTTAGTTTTGGCGGTGATGTTGAGGCAAGTACCTTTCGCAAAGGCGGTCTTCCTCTATCATAGACCTTACCTTTGTCAGCTCTACACTGGAACGTAGTATGTCCTCTCACGTTAGCGAATACTACATCGGCAGCGATCCCCTTTGTACTAAACAGGGAGCCACATGTCAGGAAAATAGGAAACAGGCTGATCTGCAAAAGCTTTGGACTAGGAAACCTTCTTAAAAGTGTAGATAGGTCAACCTAATAGAGCAAGTGGTTCAACGGAGACAGGTCTGCATGCCACACAATGCAACGGTAAGGCATACGCCGCGTCCATGCCTAGGAGGTGCTCATTCCCCAGTAGAAGACCCAGTTACCAGCCTGCCAATTTTTCAAAGAGCTCTGCTCGGAAGCCGGACAGTTGAGAGGCTGGTCATCCTCATAGATCACGTGCTCTACTCTCATGTTGAAAATTATCCAGGGGTTATTCCCCCAGCAAGAAGGGTCACTGACACATTTTAGGGTTTTCCGGATTTGACCGCAATTCCCGCAGTAAGCACAGATGAACTGTATAAGAATTCTTTAATAGTGTCAGCGAACATTGACAGGACAAAATGTATGTTGACCTCTGTGACTGCACATAAACTTGCTCAGCATACATGTTGCTGTGTACTTGTTTTACGTAGATTTCCACTTGGATACTAAGACTTGCGTACTCGGTCTGGTTTATATAAAATCCCCTTTGCTGGAAACGCCGAGACTACCGTCATCAGAATACAAAAACGTAATACACAAGGCAGGGTTAAATTACACACTATTCCCGTGAATCCGTACCACTGGATTGCGTAGCGCTCGACAGAAACCACCCGCGGAACATTCCAGAAAGGCATGCGAATACTTTGCTAGAAAAATACTTTGCCTCATCATCATCATCAACGGCGCAACAACCGGTATCCTACCTAGGCCTGCCTTGAAAGGAACTCCAGGCATCCAGGTTTTGCCCCGAGGTCCACCAATCTGATATCCCTAAAAGCTGTCTAGTGTCCTGATCGTCATTGCTCCATCTCGGCAGCGTCTGCCTCGTCTTCTTTTTCTACCATAAATATAGACTTTTCGGGTCGGATCATCCTCATTCATACTAATTAAATGACCCGCCCATCGTAGCCTATTAAGCCGGATTTTATCTACAACCGGACGGTCATGGTATCGCTCATGGATTTCGTCGTTATGTAAGCTACGGAATCGTCCATCCTCATACAGGGGGCCAAAAATTCTTCCGTCGAACGCGGCCAAAAGTTCGCAATTCTTCTTGCTAAGAATCCAAGTCTCCGAGGAATACATGAGGACTGGCAAGATCATAGTCTTGTACAGTAAGATAATAGGGTGAGGTGAGACGCTTCGAGCGGAACAGTCTTTGTAAGATGAAATAGGCTCTGTTGGCTGACAACAACCGTGCGCGGATTTCATCATCGTAGCTGTTATCGGTTGTGATTTTCGACCCTAGATAGAAGAAATTTTCAACGGTCTCAAAGTTGTATTCTCCTATCCTTATTGCCAGACTCAATGAGGCCCGGGTATACAAAGTGATGAAATACTAGTATCCTTCGACGTAAAAGTGCTGTCCCCAAGCGTACCGATGAAGGAAGTCCTATACTTTTTCGAAGAATGGGTCACGACACACAAAGATTCATCCGAATGGAGCAAGAAGACTGAATCCTATTTCACATTCAGGAATAAATTTTATAAAACAACCTCCGGGGCAGCAATGGGCAACCCCTCTCAACGCTGCTGTGCATGGTATTTATGGAGAACCTGGAGAAAAAACTCAAGGAGGCTGGGGCACTCCCGAGATCAGATACGTTCCGGTCTTGTGCGTGTGTCGGGCAAGATCATCTCAAGCTGGTTTAATGGGTTTTGGTTGTGAATCCATTTTTCGAGGGTAACCCTATTTCAGTTTTTTGTCAAATGGCCCCAGGAAGGATAATATTATAAACGTACGTTATGCCTGCTTTACACACAGTAGAAGTCCACTTTCAGAGAATCTATCAACTCTTGTACGGTGGCACGTTGGGCGTGTGAGGCCAAGGACGCGGAGTTGAAAAAGACAATTTTTAACTCCATAAAATGACAATTTTTACCTCCATAGGGACATTATTATTTGGATAGCAGCGAATTGTCGCTGTTCATTAGTTTAGCGAGCGTTTCGACCAAATTTCTGAAGGCCAATTTGTTGCCTTGAGGAACTTGACCGGCTGCAGTTGTAGGAAGAGTATTCCCAGTTGCTTCAGTAAGTGATTCGCTTGTCTGGGTTAAAGTTTTGTGAAGCTTTGGGGCTGCAGCTCTAGGAAGAGTATTCCTGGCTGCTTGAGCATAAGATACACCTGGTTAGGCCAAGCTTAGTGACATCTGAGACACCGCCTGTTTGGCCCTCCTGATATAACCTTTTCTTTTGCTCTGCCAGCTTCCCTTCTGAGAACCATGTCCTTGTATGCCGGGCATCCGCGGTACTTGGCGGGATGTCCATTCTAGCCGCAATTCCAGCAAGTTGGTGTGTTTGTCCCGGTTCTTGAGCATTCCCCTCGCACATGAATTTTTGTGCACCTCACGCACCTGTGCACGATGGAGCAATTGAAGGCGATGTGTCCGAAGTTTTGGTAGTTGTAGCACTGCACTGTTTGAGGAAGTCAAGCCGACTTTCTCAAACGAATTTTTTTGGTGGAGTATGTACTTCACCTTAAATGCTTCTTTGAGTTCTTGAGAGGGCTCGAAGGTAGCCATGAACAGCCCCGATTGCGACTTCAACAGAAGCGTTGGATTCTGACTGCGGAGAAGCTTGTCGACTCGCATGACCAAGTTTGACGCGTTTTTAACCTTCACGTGCGGATTCTCTTCATTATGGAGAGCACGGATTACTAAGGACTGAGTCCTTAAGGTTAGGTTTCTTTGATAAGGTTGAAGATCGCCGTATGATCTTCGATACTTCGCGCATAAATGAGGGTCCTATCGTCCCTCGTATTCTTTCAACCCTTTTTCTTTCAGAATTCTCAAAAACTGAGGTACATTGATCATCACTGCGATGGACGGAGTCTTACCTTTTTTGGGCGGGTAATTGGGGGTGAGGGTGCCTGTGGGTTTGCCGGAGGAGCACTTACTCTACTAAGAACGACCTTATCTTTTGTAGTTTCCTTTTTCCGCTGCACGAAATTGAATTCGTCGCTTTCCTCTTCTTCGATGACCACTTCGAGGCACATCTCTCCTCCATCTTGGTGTTGTTGTAGCTCTTGTTCCTGCGCCTGTTGTTGTTCCCGTTGTTGTTCACGTTGTTGATTCCATTGTTGTTGACGTTGATGTTGCCGTTGCTCGACGTTGGAATCAGCATTCTCCCTTTGAGAGATGCCAAGCGCTCCTCCAACTGCTTGATGATGCGCTGCTGGCAATCTAGTTGCTGGACCATGGCGGCCTTCCTTTGATTTAATTCCTCGATTGTTTCAAGGAGGGTCACATTTACGACCTTCATTTCCGAAGGGCTTCCTTCTTCTTCTGCTGCTGATAACTGCTCCGGGAGTATCATCTTGCACCTCTTGGCGGACATCCTGATCCCAAGTCCATAAGTGGTGTTGCACACAGATCTGAAAATGTAATGAAAATCTTTACTTTAATTGTTCCTTTTTTTCCAATTACCTTGTTGGACGTGTCCAATGAAAAGTTTCTCAGCGGCCCTCGAGATGCTTCTGCTCCTGATCTGTGTCCGTTCCGAGAACTCGAAGCGAACTGACAATTCCGTGTGCGAACCTCCGATCCTTTTATTTTACAGGATTTCCTTATTGATGTTAGAGCCATCCTTACATCTAGCCTAATAGAACTCGTCCTTTGTTAAAGTTTCCGTAATATCTAAATACTCCCGGCTTACTACTTCATGATGTCCCGTGTCCTTGCTCGTAACACAACAATCACATTGAGCATGAATCTATTCACTTGCTGATGATTCCGTCTGTGTCCCATAAATCTTGGCTACCCAACTTTTAGCCGTTAATTCACCCCAGTTTCGCCTTTGGTTCTGCTCCTCCATTAATCGTTTTCTTTACTTTCACCATGCCAGGCCCTGTGAGTAGGACCATGATTAATCAAAAAAAGTGTCTAGCTCCGGCCCAGCTTTGATCTGAACTGCGCGTCGTGTTTTGAGAATTATAAAAGGGAGGATATAATATCTGCGAGCCGCTTCGGTCACGCTACTCCCAGGGCAGAGGTGAGGCAGCGCCTTATGAGTTGCCTCTACCCTGGGACGAAACCGTAGCCATTTTTGTCCCTTTTTTACTTTTTGAACTTTGGGTGTTAAACTCAACAAGATGAGTCAGTGGACCATAAAGAGTGGGAGCATATTGCTCTCCATTTGGTCCCGTCCGACATCAAGTGGATGCGGACTTAGGACTCCCAAATTCCTAAAAAAAAATGAAATAACGCTCACGTCCTACATTCCTCATTCGGCTATACCTGACCAATTAACTAAGTTAACAATAACAGAAACTGCACCCCAATTAAAGGTACTAAGTAATTTAACGCGGTGTAGACCAAGAAGATGAACTCGCTCCCCTACACTTTAACCTAACCTTGGAATGTGGTACAGGCAAGCTATCACTAGATTCTAAGGTAACACTATATAGAATTACAAACCTTCACAAACTGTTGCATACGTTGCAGTCTTTGTCGAACTCAATGAGGAAACAGGCACCAATGGAACAAATTTTCGTAATAGGTCACATCTACCTACGTAGTAAAGCGACGCTTACATGAAGAAAAACCTCCGACTCAACTAAAGCCATAATTATGAAAATCATGAATTATGAAACGAATTCATTCAAATTAATTACATTCAAAAGTAACTGCCGAGAAAAAGAAAAGCGCCACCCAAGAAGACTATACATAGGAGATTCAACTCACAGTATATTCCTTGAAAATTTTATGGAGACAAAAAAGTCTTGCACATATTCGACCGCGGCGGGAGTTGCGCGACCAAAATTCTACACATAAGGGCTGGGGTTCATGCCCTGAATGTAACACGCCCAAGATTCTCGGCAATAGATCCATGTTTGCTCTCCTAGGAAATAGGGAATAAATCCAAGTTCAATCCTTCGGATGCATCCGTTTCCTGCTGGAATAAGATGAAGAAACACTCACAAGAAAACCATCTTTTCGGTACGGACACACCAATACCACTTATCTACCTCGTCCCTACCCGAAAAGTGCACAATAAGATTGCGTACTCCTTTGGCGCTGGAGTTCCTCCTCTTGTATATATTCTTCTTGGCGCCGCAAAATTGCGAATGACGAATCCACCATCAGAACGAACCTTGCTAACGTGGAGCGAACTTCACCGAGCTGAAACCTTCACTGTACATTGAAGAAGCTGCGGACGACTTGGAGCTTGTCTCGTGTGCATTCGTGCACGGATCTATTGTATTTTGGCTATTTGCTGCAATCCTCTACTCCATTCGGTAGACCCTTCACGAAGTTCCATTAATTCTTCCAATTCTTTAGAAAGGACTTAAAAAATGTCGCAGTATCTTATTAGTCCATATTTTAACTGAATAGTCGCGATAAACCACTACATTACCACTTGCACCCATTACCCTTATCGGAGCTTCCATTTTCCACCCCCAAGTTACATCCATTTTAAACCTGCCTCCCTCCTTATGGAAAAGTGGAAAACCAAAATGAACGATTGTCCAATGAGTGCTTTGCGATTTGCACCTGCACTTTTCCCAAAGCCTATTTAAACTAGAACGAATATATCTACTTATATAGATAACAGGCAATTACCCGATGCACACCCCCTGAATTTACAAATAACTTCATTACCACAATATAACCACCCCCTGATATGTAGATGGGGCGAGTATGTACATCGCATGCTTACCATTTAAGTTCGTAGGCATATGTCCAGACTGCAGCGTCCTCCACCATATTTTCATGAATATTTATGAATTGGCAGCAACAGTTGACACACTTTCATTTGATTATAGGTTTCAACTTAGAAAGTTGATTGAATTCTTGGAATATAAATGGAAGCCATTGAAAATGGCGTTAATGTTTCTTGCTTCCGACGATAGTGAAAATATTCCCAAATGCAAGTGATGCATTTGAACATCAAATACCCGCCTTCATTGCCTGAGTAGCTATTAAAGGATGAACCTAACATTCATTCAACATTTCCTCCGAACAATAATGTTTATATCCTTATTGATATCCATCGCTTTGACCATGTTATTAGCACCGTCGTCCATGCAAATGACCACAATGTGGTCACCCCCAACTTGATATCCTTTGGAATGGGAGGGAAAATGGCGTATGTTCCATCCTTTTTGCATTTGAGTTAACAAGGAATATATTCTTGGGGTGTGTATTTTTAAATGTTGATGGATAATTCGAATTTCTTTAGGAGAATGTTTCAAGGAGCAAATAATCTCATAATTCCAGGAAGTAAATTGTAAGATTCATCCTAAGGATAAAATTTGGTTAATTGTATCTTATATTTTCGACATAAGGATGTGAGTTGAAATCAAAACAAGTCGAAAACAAAAAGTTGGCGTTTTGAGGATTTCTTCTGTAAGAACCACGTAGGAGCAGCTTCATGATTTGTTTTCGGATTTTTCAGTTAAGTAGTTCCCTAAAATGGCCCCGTCAACTTTCTAGAGCAATTATCCTCCCCCCCGCCCCCCCCCCCCCTCTACACAATAAATGTCAAAACTATCATAATACCGGCTTCGTAAAAGGCTAATCGAGGCCTTTCATTTGATATCCATCTTGACTATATCTAGCGAACGAAGCTTTAGACTGTGGCATTGGAAATTTATTTCGAATGTTGCGAATGCGAACAAATAGATGGCGCGGAACTATCCACTTTGTAGAGCTCGTCACGGGAGTGGAGGACTAGCGAGGAAAGTGTGCCATGAGTTAGGGGCAGAAAGAAACACATGAAGCGAGATGATTCTCTTCTGCCTCTAACGTGTAAATAGTCGTTTGCTCTTACTGATTCATTAAAATTAATAAATTATAATAACTTCATCTATCGAGTATTGATTGTAAAAACCTAGTCTATGTTCCAGTGTACCTAAAAATTGTGGTTTGCAAATAAATGGACTATTTTAATTAAAAGACCTTCCTTTGGCATGAATGGGTACGTCCCCCCCCTTAAACTCGACGTAGAAGGGTGTTACTCACCGTATGCGTAGGCGCCCACAGTTCCAAACTTCCCACAAAATTTCGTACCAATCGCTGTAGCATTTTTGAGAAAAAATGGATAAGGGCATGTACCAAATGCATTCGTATGAAAGGTCTGACAGTTACCCCCAGGATGGCAGATCTCCCAGTAGAACAGACAGCAGCTGAATTTGTGTTTGAAAACTTTGGGACTGATCTCTGTGGCCCATTTCAAATCAAAAGTGGCCCGTTGCGAAATTCAAAAACAATCAAAGTATACGTGATTGTGTTTGTGTATATGGCAACCAAGGCTCTCCATCTTGAGATTTGTTCCGACCTCAGCACCAATGCCTACCTTGCCTCCTTCCGTAGATTTGTGAGTCGAAGGGGGCAGCCGAGGTCGGTTCGGTTAGATAATGGCACGAACTTGGTCGGCGCAGCTAAAGTATTGACCAATGCTTGGCAGCAGGTGTCTGCCGAAGTCGGGAAAAGCTTAGCACAAAAGCGGATAGTTTGGCACCACAATCCGCCAAGGGCAAGCCATTTCGGAGGGTTGTTTGAAACTGCAGTGGGAAGCTTCAAGCGTTTTGTGAGAAGGATGGCAGCGGTTCTTAATCTATCATATGAGGATTTCCATACCGCTGTATGTACTTGGGAAGCCATCCTTAACAGTAGACCATTATACCCGTTGTCAAATAATAGTCACGATTTGCAGGTGCTGACACCCGCACATTTTTTAATCCAGCGGGGATTATTAAATCCTCCGATGGGGAAAGGTCTCAGGGAAGATCTTCCTGCAACAAGGCGGTGGCTGCAAGTCCAGGAATTACAGCATCAGTTTCGGAGTGATAATTTTACCGATGTACTATATGAACCGTTCAGTATTGTCGCGACGGAACACTAACACGTTTGTAAACTACGCACTCATTAACAATAATTTGCACAAAAAATTTTATTAAAATTCACTATTTTATAAATTTTAATTTATAGATACTTACTTGAAGGATCCTAATTTGGTATCCTATCCGGCTCGACGGACCAATTGTTTGGGAGTCTCCTAATAGAGCGCAGATCGCACCCAAGTCCAGGCAAGTATTTAACTTGGCGCGCTTATCCCTTGAGAGCGATGGAGTCCTGGCCCTTTATCCCTCGCTGTCGAGTAAAGCTGTGGAAAGGACAAAGTTAGGGTCTTACCAATTGTTTTGGAAGTTCCAGCGGTTCCAATAAAGGCACAAACACTCTTCTCTGGTTTCACTAATACTTTATTGAACTTTTAATAATATACTAATTTTGCTTATCTACCACTAACTTTCTAACTATCCTAACTACTCGACCGCTCGTTTACTCTCGATTACTCCAAACTTAATATCCAAAAAGAACTCCGTATCCGATAAAAAAGACTCCGAACACGACTCCAAAAGAACTCCAACACGACTCGACTCCAACACGACTCGACTCCAACACGACTCGACTCCACACCGTTTCCGCCTCGCTCCAGTTTAAATACGTAAAGTCCATTAGCAGCAACCCCGAACTTAAGTTTTTTTGAAAGGTCCAATCAAAACAAAAACTGTATACACAACAGTCAACCGTTGGGCGATGTCGTTAGAATATTCCCATATGCTATGGTGCTGGTGACGACATCGCTCAGTAGCAAGCCGGAACACTGAATCGCTTGCATTTTGCACATTAGCACATGTGCATGTTGCGCATTAGCACATGGGCAAGGTTGCTGTTGTTTATTGTGATACTTGATCAGTCAGCAACGTACGCTGACCTTGCAGCAATCACTGCCGATGATTGCTAACGCTGTTGATGCGGACTTACGCGATCGATTGCTTGTGGGAAATCGCTTAAACAGCTTGTGACAAACAGGCAGGTAGACATTGAACCGATTTCAATAAGGTTTTGTTACTTTCCGTAAAAGAAAGACAGGCTCAAAGGTGGATATTCGTAAACAGTGCATTGATGAAAATCATTTCCTGGCGAGGGACACAAATCATGTTGTACGAAACAGTGGAAATCAAAGATGTTTGACTCGGAAATTTTCACTGAGACATTTAAGGATAGTTCCACACCAACAAGTACAGCGGGGGGAAAATCTGAGCAAATTGTCAGAAAGATAATCGCAGCCTATGATGCCTCCGTGCCAAGCTGCAAAAATAACGCCCACAGATTACCGAAATCTCGATGGAATTGCAAGAAATTGCCAACGCACCAAAAGAAAGATACAAAACTAATCTGAGAAAGCTGCGAAAACTGTGCGAAGGGGCGGAGAGAATGAATTGGTTGAAAGGAAGCAGGACCCCGCAGATAAAATGCCCAGTGTTATTGAGAAGCATAGAACCACTCTATTTTTAAAAAAAAAGTAAATGCACTATTGCGACGGAAAGAGAGCATCCCTAAAGGATATCCCAAATATAACAAAGGATGAGCTCGTCATTGCCAGGGATAGATTGGTAGGAGCTAAAAAAACACTCGTGCTAGAAGGAATACCAAACGTGGCCTTTAAGGCGGCGATAAAAGCAGAGGGATTCGTCTCCACTTTAAATAGTTGTTGAAAAGAGGGCATCTCAGTGGAAAAGCAGATGCTGGTGCTGCTACCAAAGAGTGGCAAACCACCTGGAGAGCCATCGTCTTGTCGTCCCATTTGTTAACTGGACAATATGGAAAACTTGTTTTTTTTTTGGAAGTAGGGCAGGTGAATGCGTTTACGCACAAAGTTTTGAACTCCCACAACAGTAAGCTGTCCGACTACCAATTAATTTATACACCTCCTTGTCATCAGAGAAGTAATCTGAAACCGTTTGACACATTGCTTCACCCTCCCTCTATCTCGGCTTTGGAAGCCTTCAAGTCAGGGAATCCCTTTCACCAACGGGAGGGGATAGGAGGAAGGGCGTTGTTCGTTCAGGAAACCCTTTGCCATCCGGTCCCTCTGGCGGGCGAGTTCAATCCGGGCCCGAACAAAACAGGTAAAGCACCACCGCCTGCCAGCGCTCCTCAACATCTCTCCCACAATGTTGCCTGGAGAGAGCTCCTCTGTGTCTGCACGAAGCTGCTAAAGAAAGCCATCCCATCTTTCACTAAAGAAAAGGTGTGTTCAGCGTCGTCCGCCACTCCATTGCAGAACAAATAATCAGGAGATTGCGCCTTCCTAATCCTGTGCAGGTAAGACTGAAAACCCCCCATGCCAATTACGTTGGTTGTTCCGAGCGTTAGTAAAAAATAAATGTTTCGCACAAAAGACTATTTTATCGAGAGATAGTAAATACGTTATTAAAAGATACGCGGATTAAAATTAGGTGTGCAGCTCACGCATCACCTGTACACCAACTGCAGACGAGGTCATTTGTCAGCTCGATATGTACTTTTACATTAGGCTGATTCAGCGTCTTCATTTTTTGATTTATCTAGAAAACTTTGTAAGTGTTCCCAGATGGTATACATGACTTGCCCGGTTTGAAGTTGGGTAAGAAAGAAGTCAATCTCACCGTGCGTTCAGCACTGGGAAACTAGCCTTCTCTGGACTTGAACAAAGGGCTTACGATGCAGCTCCCTATCAAGGGCAGTCCATACCTCCGCGCATAAAGCAGAACTGACTGCGTTGCTCCCGTAAGAAGACGTCTCCTTTTAGATATTTGGCTTCCAACATACACCATTAGCCGATTCAATGCCGAGACTCCAGCTGCAGCCTTGTCCGTTGCTGCTTGGATTTGATTTCCTCGAAGGAGCTCATCTTCGAGTCGAACATTAAACCAAGGTATTTAATCACTGGTTTTGACTCGACAGTCAACTCGCCGATCGATATGGGACGCAGAGTCGGGATTCTCATTCTGGTCAAGATGACTACTTCGCTTTTTTCCACCACAAGGCTGATACCATGAGCAGTCATCCATCCGCTTACCCGCCGCATCACTATGCCAACAAGTGCCGCAACGTAGTCTGCATAACCGACCAGCAGCGACTCTTCGGGCATATCAAGTCTCAGCAGACTATCGTAGAGGTCCGGTCTTAGGATTGATCCTGTGCTACTCCCGACGTGATTTCCATCCTCCTTTGGCCCTTCACCGTCTCATAGAGCAGGAAGTGGTCTTTCAGATAATCCTGCAAGAGATAGCATGGCACGTAGGATGAGTTTTCTAATATGCCTTGCCTATCTGTCCATCTTGCGGAATTAAAGGTATTTCTGACATCAATCGCACTCAGATGCAGATGGACAACGCCAGCAACAAGGAAAAATGCCCTCCTTTAAGCAAGCGTTGAATGCCCCGAAAAGGAAGTCTTGCCGTTGACACCGATTTGTAAACCGCCAGGATACCATCAGGACCTGGCGCTTTCTTGTTTTTCATGGTGAGAACCGCTCCTTCGAGCTCTCACGATTTAAAAAGAGGGCAGTCCTCGACGCTTTCCCCGCTATTGACATCAACCCGTATGTGATGTCTGGGGAATATTGCCCGTGCAATGCGGTACATCTGGTCGGTAAGGGGAGGAGGGGGATCTATTGAAGTGTATTATATGCAACAGGCTGCTCTCAATTGTAGAGAAAGCCACCAACAGTACAGTTTGCGCGTTGGCCGATCAACGGTGGATGCTATCAACGCAGCGGACAATTAGACTGAGCAAGGAATTGCAGGTATAAGGTGGCTAGGTGGTATCAAAAAATACTATGCTATCATCGCCCTCGATATGAGGAATGCTTTCAACTCAGAGGATAGAGGATACTGTCAAGGATCAAGGATTGGCTGGTATCACATGGATTAGAGTTAGCGGAATACAAGACTAAGGCTGTATTAGTCAGCAGTCGCAAGCTGAAAAAAATTCTAAGGTTTCAAGTGTAGCAGCATGCGATTGAGTCCAAGGCTTCCATCAAATACATCGGTGTCAGGCTGAATCATCGATTGATCTTCAAGGCCTACTTGAACTACGCGAACGAGAATGCAGGGAATGTTGTAGTTGCGTTAACTGGCATGATGCCCAATATTAGACGCCCTAAACAAAAAGGAGGCTGTTACTGGTTAGAATGTACTTATCCATTTTGCTGTCGCAGCGCTACTTTCAAAGACCCTTAATGTTCAGGCGTGTAGAAAAAAATGATCTTCAGTACATCATCTGAGCCCGTTAAGAGTTAGTTAGCATGTTAGATATGGACGCCCTTAACTTTTGCCCTTACAAAGCCGACTCCCAAGAATACTATTGTTTCTTGTATGGCTAGCGTTTCACATACTCATATCGCTGTGTTTTCAAAGCGATACACCTTAAAAAACAACTTCCTCGGCTTGGAAGTTGCTAAGCTTCAATAATGTGTGGACTACGAGGCTAGTAACTGCAGTGGGCGTGTTCTCTTCAAGCGTTGATAGTTACTGGTTATCAGACAATTTCTGGCTAAATCTTTTGCTTTCTAGATTTAGGATGAGGATGATCCCACCCGGAAAGTCTATAAGGGCAATATCTATGGTAGAAAAAGAAGACGAGGCAGACCCTGCCTAAGATGGAGCGATGGCGTAGGTCAGGACGCCAGACAGCCTTTAGGGATATCGAATTGGTGGACCTCGGCGCAAAACCGGGATATCTGGAGTTCCTTATTAAGGCAGGGGTAGACCGGATACCGGTTGTTGCGCCGTTGATGATGATGATGATGACTATAGATATTGCCTTATAGACTTTCCGGGCTCCTCATCCATACGAATTAAGTGACCCGCCCACCGTAAACTATTAAGCCGGATTTTATCCACAACCTGACGGTCATGGCATCGCTCATAGATTTCGTCGTTGTGTAGGCTACGGGACCGTCCATCCTCCTGTAGGCGGCCAAAAATTCTTCGCAGGATTCTTCTCTCGAACGCGGCCAAGAGTTCACAATTTTTCTCTCCGTGGAATACATGAGGACTGGCAAGATGCCAGTTTTTTTCATCGTCGAAGCTGTTCTTGCGACCCTAGATAAAAGAAATTATCAACGATTTCAAACTCGTAGTCTCCTATCTTAGTTGCTCCCGTTTAACCAATGGTTGGTGCTACCACCATATATTTCGTCTTGCCTTTATCAATGTGCAGACCAAGATCTCGCGTCGCCTGCTCGATTTGGATAAAGGTAGTTTGTACGTCTCGGGTTGCTCTTCCCAAGATGTTGATATCGTCAGCTTAGGCCAGTAATTGGGTGGACTTGAAGAGGATGGTGCCTCTTGCGTAAACATCTGCATCGCCGATCACTTTTTTCAGGGTCAAGTTAAAAGGGATGCACGATATGGCATTTCTTTGTCTTTGACTGTTGTTGATGTTGAATGATCTCGAGGGTGATCCTGCTGCTTTTATCTGACCTCGCGCATTGGTCATGGTCAGCCTAGTCAGTCTTATCAATTTCGCCAGGATACCGAATTCTCTCATGATTGTGAACGCTACGCTATCATAGTCAGCCTTGAAGTCGATGCAAAGATGATGCAACTAATGGCCACACTCCAACAGTCTTTCCATTGCTTGCCAATCTGATCTGTTGCTGATTTGCCTGAAGTGAAGCCTCCGTGGTATGGGCCAATGGTGTTCTGGGTGTATGGCGCTATCCGACTTAGCAAGATAGTGGAGAATGTCTTATAGATGGTACTCGGCAATGTGATACCTCTATAATTGCTTGGCATTGATTCGCTATCTTACACCTTGAACATAATTTTATGAACCGCTTAGTGTACTTGGTCGCCTCTATATTCAACCAGTTCAGCTGTAATTCCATAGGCTCCTGGCGGCTTATGACTTTTAAGCTGGACTGTTTCTTCGAAACTTGGTGGTGGCAACATTTGTCCGTCCTCTTCAGTTGGCGGGACCTCCAACTTGCAATATTTTGGATGTTGAGCAGTTCAACATAACACTCAAAACATCGCTCCCATATGCCAATTCTATCCGAAATCAGATTTCCCTCTGTCTCAGCAGGATGAGCATCGAGGTGGATAAGGCTTGCTGACTTGTTGGTAAAACTTGCGCGCTTGGTGCGGATGCTTCCTGTACTCTTGGACTTCACAGACTTGGTGGTTCTCCCAGGCTTCCTTTTTGCGTGTGTGAAGTCACTTCTCCACTTGACGGAGTTCGTGATAAGTCTTCGTGCGCGTCCGCGTTTTTTGAGAATGCAACATTGCTAGCTGTTCCGACTTTTTTGCGATTGGGGAAAAGTATGTGTTTTAGCCGTCTCAATGATAGCCGTCTTTAGGTGGTTGTGAAGATTTATCTCCAGGACCTATGTTGACTGTGGTTATTGCCCAATCCAATTCCCCCCTGTATTTGTTACGGAGGACCTTGTTGCGAATGGGTTCAGTATTCACTCTGACCTGATTGTCAGAGGGGATTGTAGATGGTGTTGTGTTGTGTTCGAGGTGCAAACCAAGTACTTCCAACAACCATTTCGGGCGACACTGTTAATTGAATATCCGCAGTCCATTTTGATTGGTACCATAATAATATAAGCTATGGGATCCAACGTATCTGAATATGGGCTCCGTCCCTACTTGACTGGAGAATTTACCAAGTATTATTTTGATATCATACCTGGGATCGGCTTCGAGGGTTCGTTCTACTGCCTCATAGAAGGTGTCCTTCCCCGACTTTGCAGTCTCCTCTGTGGGAGTGAACGTTAATGAGACTTATATTTCCAAATTTGCGTTGCAAGCGTAGACTGCATAGCCTTTCGCTTATGCTTGGAAAGCCGATAACAGCAGGTTTTATTTTTTGGCTGACTAAGAAGTCTACTCCGGGCACATGGTTTACTGGATGACCATATAATATATGGTGTAGTGGCTCTTCTTCAGGCCCCTACCCTGCACATCTCTGCTCCATATTGGGACAGGGTATCGGCAGCATTCGATTCGTACAGGGAGTGCGCGTTCCATCAGAAAAGGCACAAATCGTTATTACGTTTTCGTTGCCGGGTTCGTCGTCGTAGCTTCCATCCAATCCGAGGCTCCTTTTGACTGACTTCTGGCAAGTTGTTTTACGTGTAGCGTTTTCAGCCCCACCTGGAGGACCAGTTGATACAATTTGTCCTGCAGCAGAGGCAGAAGGCAGAAGGCTCGCCTTCATCCTTTACCGCCTGTAGCTCTTCTATAATAAAGAACTCCCAGCGGTCACCACCTGAAGATGCAGATAAAGTTTGATAGCAGATCTGTTAGTATTGGTTCAGCAGGCATTTGCCAGGTTTTATGCTCCATTGTGGGTGCCAATCCACGTTTCATCCTGGAACCTATACCACCCATCGACTACCAGACGAATAGCTGCACCAATGACAACTTTGTTGAGGTTTTCCACCATTGTTTCTAGTTCCAGTTCGCTCCTGATATCACCGCCCTTTTGTAGGGAATCATGTTCTTGATCAGGTGTGTGGCATAGGAATCTCAAGTTATTCTATGATCCGACATAGAGGGCTCATCGGACACCTTGCAATTCCTGACCAGCCCGTTCATTAGAGTATTTCCTAGAGTTAGGTCTAGTACCTCTTGCCTAATGCTGGTCACCAATGCTGAAGTGCTCCTTATGTTAAATATCTCTAACTTAACTCTAACTCATCTTTTCGATTGATGTCGCTGCTTCCCCAGACTTCGTGATTGGCGTTAGCATCGCAGCCGAGGAGAAGTAGTAGCTCCCACCTCTTAGAATATTTTACCAGTCTAGCAACTAACTCCGGTGGGATTCGGATGTCGTCTCCTGGGAAGTAGCCCAATACTACGACTGTCTCACGAGTACTCCCCCGGCTTCCAGTGAGATTTTGATCGCCACAAGGTCTCCGGTCAGAAACTATGAAAGACATATATATTTTAAATTACGTTTAAGAGTGATGAAAGCCTTGGTTTTTCACAAGAGGAACCTAAAATTACCTGAATATTTCCTTCTTGCAGACCACGAATCAGTCCCCGGTACACCCAGGGTTCCTGTACCAGCACTATTCCTATGTTCTCCTTGGAACTTGCCCTTGCGATTATCGCAGATACAGCTTTCGCATAGTGGGGGTTTATCCGAACTATCTTAGTGCTGGTCATTGGCTCCGTTAGTGCTTGGAGCTCTCCCCCACTGTCGGAGTATCACACTCCTTCTCCGACGTGGCACTTTCCTCGACGTCACTGTCCACCCTAAGCCCTAGAAGGTCTAGGTCTAAGCCACCCAGCTTCTTCTCTTCTCTGGGCAGCAAGTCTACTTCCCTTATTGATCCAGTTCTTCCCGCCTCTATGGCTCCCCAGATTCCTTAGAGAACCTCGTTAAGTTTTCCACCCAATGTCTCCTCCGAAGTGCCTTTCCTCCGCTTTTCCCTGGGCACGTGTACAAGTACATTGCCAAATTTCTAGTTCATATGGTAACTTCAACTTTTTATCGCATCTCGATCGTGAAAAGTCTACCCTTACCCTCCACCTTGCTTCGGAAAACTGTCCATAATCGTGTATGGAGATCCTCATTCTGAGCGATTAGCAGGCTCATGGACTTATAATAGGTCAAAGTTATCACTTTTGTGCAAATTTATTGACTGTGAATAAAGTGAATGATCTGACAAAGTAAATACATAACATTTTAGCGATATCGAAATTTAAACACTTCTCTTGTTACTGTCACCATAATATAGGTGTCCTCGTATGGTGGTTGCAGCGGCTTCCGAGGGGCGTCCACCCTGAAGAGGAGCTGGTCACACATCTCGAGACCCCTGGGGGTGTTGACCAATGTCGCGTGTCTGGACGGTGGAGTCGGACGCATCTTCAAAATCGCGTCCCTAAGCAGACGCAGCATTTCCGAGTCGTTTAACCCTGTTCTGATGTCCAAAACAGGATCGGCGGGGAGGCGTAAATTCTCCCCGTAAAGCATCTCCGCTGGGCTGGCCACGAACTCATCTCGCTGGGCTATACGGAGGCGAGGAGGACGAAAGGCAAGGACCGTGACCACGACGGATGTCACAGGCCATTAGAGCGGCCTTCTGCGTCCGATGCCAACATTGCAGCATACCATTGGACTGTGGATGGTGGATGGTTTAAAGTCAAGGAGCTTCCCTAACTCCGCGAAAAGAGTAGAGAGAGCGCGGAATCCATTCTCGACAGAGGGTCTCGGCACATGATTGCACCGTTATGTCAGACAGAGGCATTGCTTCAGGCCACCACGTAAACCTGTCGATGGTTGTGAGACAATACTTGAATCCGTACGAACCTCTCAAAAGACCGATGATGTCGAGATGGATGGTGTGAAAGCGCTTGTTTGACCGAGGAAACACACCTACTTCTTTTCAAACGTGCTTGTTGATCTTGCACTTCTGGCACGCGATGCACTGTCTGGCCCAAGAATTTACGTCCTTGTTCATGGGCGGTCAGAGATATTTGCGGTGGCTAACCAGTTCGTCGTCCTGATGCCTAGGTGCACAAGATCGTGAATCGCGTGGAATACTTCCTTGCGAAAATCGGCCGGAATGAATGGCCTGGGTCCTTTATTAGAGGTCTCACAGAGTAAATAAGAGCTTGAGCAGAAAATAGGAAACTCCTTGAATTTATATTCGGAATTTACATTCAGGTTCTCAAGCTCTGCGTCGTCTTTTTGTGTCCTTTTTGTCCCGAGGCGGGGACTGTGACCTCGGAAATTCGAGACAAGGCGTCTGAAACAACATTGTCTTTACCAGAACATGTTGAATATCAGAAGTAAACTGGCTGATATAACTCAAATGCCTAAGTTGGCGAGGGGGCGCTTTGTCGGGCTTTTTTCTAAGCGTGAATACAAGGGGCTTGTAGTCCGTGAACATAGTGAACGGCCTGCGCTCAAGGGAGAAACGGTATTTAATAGCGAGGTACGCGGCGAGTAGTTAGGCGAGTTGTTTTGAAAAGAGGTTCAACGACGTCATCGACGAACACCGCTAGGGGAGCTTCTAGCTGAGGAAATGTCAGCAGTGTTGCCTCAAGAAGCTGTTGTTTGACTGTCTCAAACGCATGGACCGCCTCAGCACACCACGTAACCTCGCGGGAGTCTTTAGTTTTGGGCCCAGACAAGTAGGCATTCAGGATCGCTTGATGATGAGCGGCCCTGACGACGATAGAAATTTAACATGTCAAGAATCTGCGGTTGGTAGTAGAAAACTCTTAATCGCCTCAACCTTGTCTGGGTCACGTTGGGTACCGCCAGGGGTCAGGGTGGCCAAGAAATTTCACCTGCTTCTGTGGCAATCTGCATTTTTCAACGTTTAAGACAAATGCGGCCTCAAGGGGATGTTGAAAAATACACTCGAGATCCTCTAAGTGCTCAGATAGGAGAGCCGGTGGTATTGATATGGTGCTGCACATCGTGCTTCACCGGCTTGGAGAAACTACTTTCCATAGTGATCTTGCGAAACTTTCGGAGGAGTGCGCGAATGCGATGGTCGGCAACGTCACTGAAAATTATCGAGAGAGTGTCATTGCGGCAGATAGAAATCTTCCCTTACGTCTGTAACGAAGTTGTGGGGTCTATTAATGTCCTGTTTTGCAAGGCAAGCGGCAGCCCATAGTGACACAACAAAACAGTCATTTTATTCGCCCCAGTTTCATGTCAGATCGTCAGCTCTTTCTACGGCCATTGAATGCAACGGTGGAGGCGAATTCATGTTGGCGCTTAGGTTCGCACCTCCAATGTGCCGCCACAACATTATGAGTCAGGTACAAATGGAACAAATGCCCTTTCAAATATAATTATATACAGAAGAAATATACAAAACCTTTCATACCTAAAGCGTTCAGCTTCTTGTTCCCGACTTGTTCTAAATAAGTGTTGCGTTAATTTCCAGAACTTTTCGTGATATACCCCCACCCTCCCCTTCCTATTCCAGGTTCTTCTACGGATGTGAAAAGGAAAGTTAAGAGGAAGTGTCAATTGCGTGGAAGTGACTGAAATAACCCAGATTCTCCCCCAGATTCCTAGCCTGGGTTACACGTTTGTCGATGGGACACTTCAGTGCAGCTGCTGCAGTTAGGTGCCGGGGGACCTGCTCGTTCAACTTTTCCCTAGGTTCGTACGATAGCATAGCATTTGCGACCATGAAGCATCCCAATAACTTCATGTTCACTATCACCCATAATGAAACCCAACCCCACTTACAACTAGAAGCCTGAACAGCAATATCAAGCATATCTTCGTACATTTTATATTATTGGAGAGCAACTCCAATAAGTTAGCCAGGACCGTAGAGAGGAAATCCACCCCCAGGGTAGAAATTGTGCCACAAAATCGGTCCGGGGGTAAAAACTATACAGGTATGGATTGAAAATTATGAAGGCCCCATATTATACCCGTTTTCATTGAAATTCCTATTCAGGGACCCCGGGGAAACTCCGGGCCCGGAGGTAATCCCCATTTTCCACCCACCTCTCGTTAGATCTGAAGTTAATACGTTACCGCTTCCACCTTATCAGGCAGGAATTTACAACCCTCCTTGTTTCTATCCATTCCAGAACTACCTAAAAGGAGGGGGAGTGCGAGCCTACTAAACAGGTTACACTTGTACTATTCTCACCAATCCATTACATACAAGTCAATCCGTAGATCCTGAATCTACAAATTATGCCATTATTATATCGATCCCATTATATCATCACTTCCAAGCGAAATAACACGTATCAATGTGGAGAGTGTATGAAGGCTCTTTATTCAATTAACACTACAAAATGCCACTCCCCCCTCCCCCTCCCATCATATTCTCTCCATTTTTGTGGGGAACTGGAGGGGAGAAGTTTCAATAGTAATCCTTTGATTAAAGGTTCAACTGCATTTTTGCACTATAAAAGGCTGCATCACAACTGGCAGTTCTAATCCTTTCAGTAACAGTGAGAATATTCAGACATGGATCGGACAAGTGACTTACTTAGGATTCATGTGTCCGTTTTTAACTTTTTCGGAGTGTGGCGGTCAGAGGATAAGAAAAAGGACCTTCTGAATTACTTCCGAGCCTTTTTCTTCATGGTGTGCTTAGTTTCGTTGTCAACAGTTTTAATGTTTGTGTCCAGTTTTCAACAAACTGAGTTTGTGGAGATAATCATAACCCCGCTGTATACCGGGAATGCAGTGCTGACCATGGTCAAAACACTAATCTTCTATATAAAAACCGAAAAAATTAAAAATTTCCTAAGCAAACTCGATAAAATACCGTTTTTCACAGAAGTTGGAGAAAAAGATACGAAAATTTCGACAGTACGGAAAATCAAGCTTCTACCAAAAATATTGGGAGTTTTATTAACTTCTCTATGTTCATCGGTATTGTTGACTCCTGTCATCCTTGGAGAAATTACAACAGTTCGAACACTCCCCAATTGGTATCCCTTCGAATGGGAAGGAAAGGTTGGGCTATGTTCGGTCCTATTTATATTCGAGTTTTCCGCCTCTTTCACTTACATCATTTTGCACTTAACTGCGGATACTTTCATGGCCTGTGTACTTCTGATTATTGGTGGACAACTCCAATCCCTTGGGTATCGGCTGAAAAATTTACCTGTTGAGGATGCTCCAATGTGGCGGATTAAATTCAAGGAATATGTCGCAAACTACAACTCCATATTGAGGTAAGAAGATCCATTATTGAATAGAACCCACTATCTCATGTGCTTCCTCAATTAGACTAACCAGAGAGTTCGAAAATATATTCTCCGGAATGATATTCACCCAGACATTGTTCAGCTGTTTGTTCATCTGCCTGAGTGCGTTCGCGTTGGGGTTGGTAAATTTTCCCAAGTTTTCCGGTCAGATTATCAGATAAAAGCCAATTTAATTAATCTATTTCAGGCGAATGATACTGAAACATACATACGTTTCCTTTCCTTTATAACGAGCATGCTCTATGAGGTATTCTTAGTGTGCTACGCAGGAGACTCTCTTACAGGGAAGTCGGAAAAACTGTTCTTCGATTTATATTCATCGCCATGGCCAGATATTCCTCAAGATTGTCGCAAAATGGTACTAATCCTTAGTATGAGACTCAATAATCCAATTGTCATTAGATTTGGGTTTATACAGAGCCTACTACTGCAAACTTTTACAAAGGTATAAAGATATATTGAGTATCTGAACTATTTTGAAAGTTTTATTTCAATATCTTTTCAGATCGTTGACGCCGCTTATAAACTTTACGCTTTGCTGCAACAAGTTCCTGAATGAAGGAAGCTAATCAAATGATCCAATAACCAACGACAATGGCCGATTTAGTTTCGCACCAACTTTAATGTTCTATCAGAATTCGCACTTGTTTGCCATTTGTTGTTAATGAAACACGCTTAATACTCGGATTTTAATGTGTATTTTTCGATTTCAGTTTGCTCTAATAATCAAGTTAAAGATCTTCTGAAGATTGTTTCTCATTTCTGTGTTTTTTCCTCCTAACGTGTCCTACCAAACCGAAAAATTGTTCGCCCTCTTTCAATCTAACCTTTGAAGTGTTCGGATGTACTTTATCCGGAAGTGTTTTACTCCTAGTAGTCCCTGCTAAGGCACCAGGACATTCCACCCACTCAGTGCAAGGCTGACAAAGGTTAGGTCTACGATCGAGGCAGGCTCCCTTTCTGAAAGATGTTTACATAACCTTCGTTGGCCTGAATTATATCTAACTGTGCAAAAGCCTTTAAAAGACTGCAACCCCTTGAATTTGTCCCTCTGCTGCCCCATTCTGGGGCCCAAGCATTGAAGTCACCAACAATCACCCTTCAACTATGACCGCTTGCGTCGAGAACAAAACTGTCAAACTTTTCCTCGAACTCAAACAGTGTCAGACTCGGTGGGCCGTAACAGCTGTACACATATACCCCGTTTATTTTCGCCACACAAAGCCTGCCTGACTGTCGACCGCATGCCAAATCGCTGCTTCACCAGTCGAATCTGTAACCCATACGATACCGTGACGGTTTCTGTAGGGTTCGCTAATGATGACAATTTCCACCTTGGATTCGTAGGTGGTTTGCTCGAGTAAATCCTGAGCGATCCTGCAATGGTTGATGTTTATTTGAATAAACCTTATTTTTTCATTGAAGTCGGCCACTTCCTAAATTCCGGGCATTTAGCGCTTCGGCAATATGACGCCCCTCACTTCCTTCGCACAGTAAGCATTTGGGGTCCCTATTGCACTCTTTGGCAATATAACCTTTCTCCCTACATCTTCTGCATCGATCGAACCGCCCAATGCCGCTGGTGCATGCCTTCGGGAAATGACCAAACGCAAGGCACTTGAAGCACCCCTTTAGAGAAATCTCTCTCTCAGACAGCAAACAACCCATCTGATTCGAACCTTCCTGGCCGCCAATAGCTTCTGCGCTGCGTCCACTGGTAATCGCAATCTGGCTGTTTGAGTATTGTTACAGGCTTTCCGCAAACTCACAATGGACTCCTCGGCAACTTCCTCCAACTTGAACTGTTCCATCAAGGCAGTGCAAATTTCTCCTTTGGATGTCATTTCATCGAAATCCTGGTACTGTATACAGACCTCATGTTTTTGGGTCCGTACTGTGACATTCTCCCCAAGTGAGTTCTTCACTTGAGCTTGGAAGCCATCAGTTTTTCCCAAGCTGGTTTTTTTTTCAGCTCAAACATGAGGTCACCCTTTTGGGTCCTTCGAATCCTGTTGACATTTCCAACTAGATCTTTTAGATCGGGGTCAGTTTTGACCTTTCCCAGTATTTCCGCGTAGGACAAATTTCCCTTGCTGGGGATCACGATTGCTTCTGGGCGAATTCGCACTTTTTCTTCGCCTTCTTATTAACTGCCTCAATTCGATTCACGCATTAATGGGGGACCTGCTTTCTCCCTTCGGTGCTTTTATGTATGGCCTTTTTCCTCTTAAGCGCCTGCTGATTTCCCAGAGAATCGCCATCTTTTTCCCACACCCTCTTGTTTGGTGGCATGTTGATGGCAATACGATTAGGTGTTACTTGGGTCGCCTGTGACACTGTTGGGGCAGCTAATTTCGACTCCATGAGTCCCAACCGGATTACTACTTTTAAATAGTCCTTCACGTTTAGCATTCATTGAGCTTCCCTCCGTTTTATCTTTTTTGATGTTTGGCATTGGCGGAGATCTCAAAGTTCTAAGTGAGTCCTTTTCCTGGTCCTGGATTACCTCCTGCTCGCGCTCCTCCTTAATATGTGCGGTCAGTATTGTTGCCGTTTCTGTCGTCCAGCGATCTGGTTTCAACTCATCTTTCCTTCAATTTTGTTACTGGTGCTCTCGTTAGAGTGGCACTTCGCTTGAACACCTCTTCGAAATCTAAAAAACTTATAGCAAGTGGTTCACCACCGTGGCAACACGATCAAGGAATATCGACCGCCGGTACTGGGATTCCGAGACACTGCTGCGCCAGGTTGCAACAGTGTGTGAGATTCTCATCCACTAAAACCGCCTCCACTTTCTCCTGCTTGCTTCCTCCCGAAACCGCCGCAAAGCA
This sequence comes from Hermetia illucens, assembly GCF_905115235.1. Lineage (NCBI taxonomy): Eukaryota > Metazoa > Arthropoda > Insecta > Diptera > Stratiomyidae > Hermetia > Hermetia illucens. The sequence continues at coordinate 13,033,277 of NC_051852.1, forward strand.
TTATTTCATTGGGAGAACTACACTTTAAACAACCAAACTTTGAATTCTCTTTCCTTGCGCACACCGTTTTTCTAAGTTCCTCCTGTTTACTCTTAATTGCGGAGTTCACCGTACATCAGTTTTCCTCCGACTTCACCATTTCCCCGACGATGTTCTGTGGGCTTATGTTGATTCTCAGAAAGTCTTCCAGGCTCTTCATCTCTGAGTAAAATTGTGGACAGTTGACCATAACATGCTCCGCCTATTCAGTGTGCAGCCACATTCAAGACAATAGAGGGAATCATCCAACCTGAATTGGTGCAGATATTTTCTGTTACCACCATGTCCTGACAGGAATTTCGTCAGATGGTCGTTAATCTCGCCTTATCTTCGCTTCAATACGGAGAATCAAAGTGTGGATCCGGCGACCCCTCTGCGAGTCATCCCACCGTTGCTGCCACTATTCCAGCGACTCTCGCCTTGCCGCCTTTCGGTATTCTGCATTATGTATCCTTTCCTCGTACAGACTTCCCAAAATGTTCATCGGGATCATTCCCGCAATAACGCACGTTGCCTTACCTGATATTGTTCTGAAGGCGTTGCACACCCTTAGCGCCACAAAACAGTAAGCGATGTTTACCCTCGTCCGATTTCTCTCACACGTTATTGCTTCCTTCGAAATTGGTGCCGCGTATAGCGAACCACTCCGGCCACACGTTATCTGTGACTTTATCTTCGACCTCCAATGTTAAGCATCATCCGCGCTGGTATTTGCGGGTTTCTCACAGGCATAGTCCAGGCGTCAATCATCAGATCGCCTCCGTCTTTTGTTCCGTAAAGTCAAGGTGAATCATCTACAGTCAGGCTTTTATGGCGCTAATGGTCTCGTTAGCGTACGCTTCAACGTCTTCACGGCTTGATCATCTGCGTGGCCTCCTTTGGCACGGGAAGGACAAAGACCCCATTGTACATCACGTTCCACAGGAGAGGATTGAACACTGAGACCTATGGTACTCCTGTGGTGACGGTGTACTGCTTGGATCCCTCAACTGTATCGTACCAAAGTGTCCTCTCGAAGATGTAACTTCCAAGAAACTAGTGGCAACCGTTTTAACCAGTGAGCTTTTGATCCACTCCCAGCTGGCTGAACTCAACGCATTTATGACGATCAACGTCAACACGCACAGCGTTGATTAGACGACATCGCGCTTCGAGCCAACTTCAACGTTTACAATCTACAACGTCTATCGATGAGTGGGCTTATCGAAATCCAATCCAATGCTTGTTTACGTTATGTGCGCTCCCCTTTATCCGGGGGGACGCCATAACGATATCGAATAGAAGATGCGGGCAGGTCACTTGTGGTATTCGCCCTCTCATCTTCTTCATAGCCACCCTGTACGCTGTTCCTCAGGGGCTTTTGTCTGCTTCTGCACAAAGTTCCTTGAAGCATTCTCGCTTGCTGGCCCGTATAGCCTTTTTACGGCTACCTCGAAGGCCGTTTACCGTTTCTCGTTGAAGTCTGGTCTTCCTCTAGATCGCTGGCAGATCCTTCTAGCTCGAAAATATGCAGCCCTTAATTCCGCGATCTCTACATTCCGTTTGACCGCCTTTTTGCGAAGACTCGCCGCCTCGGCATAGCATCGTCACATGCTCTCATTATGCGTTCCATCATTTGCTCTATCTTTTCTGAAGCCGCACCACCGGAATTGTGGCCTCCCAATAGCATCTCTGTGAATACATCCTCTTCAAACCTTTTCACGCACATCGCCGCTGGGCCCATATTCGATCTGGAGGAAAATTGCCTGATAGTCGCTATGTGTATAAGGCTTACTGACAAACCATGCTATTCTCAACGCCAATGTGGTACTCACATATGGCAAGAAGCCATAGGTGCGACCAGGTAGGTTGTGAATCGAACACCTGCAACGAAAAAAAGAGTTGCGTCCTATGCAGCAATCCAAGCGCGCCTGATGAGAGCGTTGCGCACACTGCAAGCTCAGAGTGATGTCGAATCTTCAGAGCAGAACTGGAAAGAGCTAGAAAGTGGCGAGAACAAGACAGTTTTAAACAGCGGATCCACCTTAATATTCCGGCGTCCAGGCTGCAAGCAAAGCATTCCCGACGTAACCTTCGCGTCAGAATCATTGGTGTCGCTGGTGGACGGGCGACGAGTTCTGGAAAATTTCTCGGCAAGCGACTATCAATACATCGACTTGGAAGTGGTTGACACAAATTCGCCACGCCGACGCTCTTTCTGTACGTGGAACGTCGCGAAGGTGAACACCGGGAGATTTGCCGAAACTTTTGGAGCAGGTGTGGCCGTACTGAAGGGCTCATCTAGAGGTAGTCGCAATGCAGCTAACACTACCGCAAATTCAACTATGAACCTGATAATGACCAGGAGAGCATCGAGACGTGACAAGCCTTCTATGTATTGGTGGACGGCGGAAATTATAGAACTCTGGAAGGAATGTCACAAACTCCCCGGCTTTACACACTGTTTCAAAGGCCCGGAAGGAGGCATGTATCACAATGTCAAAGTACAAGCCAAAAGGAGACTCCACAATGCAATAAACAAAAGCAAAACAAGATGCTGGCAGGACCTTCAATGGGGACCCGTGGGCCCCTGGTATCTCGAAACTGCAGAAATCCTGTTCACTTTAGGCTGAGCAGATGGACCACATCGTACGGGCACTATTCCCTGTACATCCCGTTCCGAATAATGATGCAGCGTGGAGGGCGCCGAGGACTGCCCACTTTTCTCTATAAAGAGCCGATCATCTCCATGAAAAACAAGAAGGCACCAGGACGTGATGATGTACAGACTGACGTTCCAATATCGGCCAAACCTGCTATTCGACGCAATCAAAGCTTGCCTAAAAGAGGGCACTTTCCCTTCTCATTGGAAGGTGACGAGGATTGCGCTGATTAGCAAAGGGAAACGCGACCCTGAAATGCCCTTTTCATAGTAACTACTTTATATGACACTGCCGCGCTAAAGCAATACGTTCTGCCGGAGACTTATCCCCAGGGCAATACGACCTTAGAGCAAAAAGACCCACAGTGGATGTTGTCAGGCGAGTCGTGGATGTTGCTCGTCGTCAAAAATGCCTTTAATTCCGTAGGATAGAAAGATATTCTTCTTTGGGAATTACCGAGTGAGATTGATGATTGATAGCCGAAATTCAACGAAAGCCTTGTTTATATATTTGACTGCATCTTTTACTTATTCTCTAGCAATTAGCTAACTTTTAAATAGTGGATCACTTCGGTAGAAAAGGATGGTGGTTCTACGTGCCGAGCTACCTCTTACAGATATTGAAGGATTATCTTATGAACCACTCGCTGCTTTATGAGACGCAAGGGGGTCAGAGTTGGATGAGGTTCACGGCGGGGTTAGCGCAAGGATCCATCTTAGAGCCGGATTTCTAGAGCGTTTCCTAGTGTGCGTAGGCTCAACATGCCAGAAGAATCCAAGTTGGCACGGCTATGCGGAAGATGTTGCGGCGCTTGTCACCGGACATACTGTTGAACAGATGAAAAGTAGACCGGGCATATTGATGCGACAGGTAGACGGATGGATGGACTGCTCATGGTTTGAACCGAAAAGCCGAAGAAGTCATCCTGACTAAAAAAACAATTCCAACCCTACGTCGCATATCGATCGACAGTCGAGTCAAAACCAACGGTTGAGTTCCTTGGACTGACGGTAGACTCAAAGGTGGGCTTTTCCGAACAAGTCACAGCAACAACGCACAATACTTCAGCTGGAGTTTCGGCCTTAAGTCTAGCAGGCGACGTCTCCTGATGAGTTCAACTCAACGGCATAAAGGTATGGGCTGACGCTCTTGGCAAGGAAGTATATCGTTGGCGCCTTACAGAAGTACAAAAACAGAGAGCTTGGCGGGTGGCGTCTGGGTATCACATTGTCTCTGAACCGGCCATGATGGCGATTGCGGGATTGATTCCCATTGCCCTTCTTTCTAAGGACCATAAAGCCATAGTGGAGAACGGCAACGTACATTAGATGAGTGGCAACTATCCTGGCAAAATGAAACTAGAGGCAGATAGGCTGTACGGCTCATTGGCAACTCAGGTGCATAGCTGAATGGGAAGCATATTGAGACTGACTATTTCCTTACCAAGCTCTTAAGTGGAACGGGGGTTTTTAGTCTTATCTGCATAAAATGGAAAAGGCACGATCTCCTGATCGTATGTTTTGCGATGTTGTTGTGGATAACGCCCATCACACCCTTTTTTCTTGTGAAAGGTGGGATGGGATTCGTCAACAACTCTATTTAAATACAGGGGAATCCTCGCCAGACAACATTGTCAGGAAGATGCTAAGGAGCGCTGGCAGATGGGGCCATGTTGCGAATTACGTTCAGGTTCTCCTCGTTGTAAAGAAGATAGTGTTCGACCGGTGGAAGGACTGAATGGCAGGGGTTTCCTTGAACCAACAGTTCCAATTATCCTCTCCCCTCCGGCTGGTGAAAGGAATTTCCTGATTGGAGGGTTCCCCAATTGAAGAGAATTTGAGGGCTAGCCCGAAGCAATGTGAAAAACGGTTTCAGGCTAGCTCACTGACAATGGGAAGATGTTCAGCTGGAGCGCCGTACCGTCGCGGGAGTCCCACACTCTGTCCGTAAACACATTCACCTCCTTAGCCCAAAAAAAATCAGACGAAGCAGCATGTGTGATATCATCGACATCTTAGCGAGCAAGGGTCCCGTACCAATTACAACGAAGTAAAGCTATTTTGTAGTAGTAGAAAAGATGGGATTACTAACCTAAAGGACGCTGGACTCATAGGATTATCTCAGATTTTTCAATCACTGAGAAAGAAGAAACTTCGGTTAACGACTAATAGAAGAACCAGTGAACAGAGAGAGAGCCAGCAAAGCAGTTTCGACGTTCCTTGCCTCAATGAGCAACTACTGTTTGCTCAACCTCCTTTTCCCCACTGTTGGAAGAGTACTCGTATAACCCCCATCCTCAAAAAATGAAAACCCTCTTAATCCTGATATCTCCATCATTTCTTCTTCCACCATTATTGAGCACTGTGATTCCAATTGCACACTTCTCGACTTCCAGTTCGCCATCCTCGATTAAACAGGAGCCAAAAAAAATCGAACCATAGCCTGCCTCCTAGAGTTTTCAATCCTTTTAATTCAACCGCCCCAATAAGTTATTCCGCTGCTACTCCCACTGATTCTCTATGAAGGACCATACATTGCCTGCCTCTTATTCTGCTAAAGGATGCATTTTAAATCTACCTCGTGTGGGCAGGATGAAAGGAAAGGAGGAGGCGGGGGTGGTTGTTCAGTAAATACTTTGCAATTTCCTTAGTCCATGGAAAACAAAATAAATATAGATAATTGACAAGCAGCCGATACACACCTCCTGAATTTAAAAATAAAATCAGGACATAACAACCCCTTAATGTACGAGTACACTATAAAGATGGTGAGAACCATAGGGGTGCAAAAAGTTCCGACAGATATTACGTCGACACTGCATACTGTCCACTTGTCCACCGTCATATTGCTGAATATTTATGAGGAACTGACACAGAAAAATCGAAAAAGCTGTTAAGACATTGACATATAATTATAGGTTTCCACTTGTCCTTCAAATGCAAACTAAATTCCTGTAATATAAAGGATGGACATTGCGAATCGTCCACAAGTTTATTCTATCCGGCGTCAGTGCGAACATTTCGAAATGCTTCGAACAAGTGATTTACTTGGGCACCATATATCCGTTTTCAATTTTTTCGGAGTTTGGCGATCCAAGGATAAAGTGAAAGACCTTCAATTCTCCATTCGATCATTTATCTTTATCTATTGCATTGGTCCGTTGATAGTAGCGTCGATATTTGCGGCAGGTCTTCATCAAACTGACTTTACCGATACCATTATAAGTCCTCTGTACACCGCCAACATAATTCTCATATTTCTCAAAATACTAAACGTTTACATTAAAACCCAAAAGATTGAAGACTTCCTTGACCAAATGGACAAAGTTCCATTTTTTCCGGAAGCTGGAGAAAAGGACACGAAACATTCAACCGTTCAAAAAGTTCGGTTTCTACCAATAATACTTGCCGTTTTATTCATATCCGTCTCTTTGGTGGTATTATTCGCCCCCGTCGTTCTGGGAAAAATGACCACAGCTCGATCCATCCCGACGTGGTATCCTTTTGAATGGGAGGGAAAGTTTGGCTTGTGTTTCGTCCTATTCATATTCGAGTTTGTCGTTGCAGTCACTTTTGCCACCCTGGTCGTAACTACGGATACTTTCCTGGCATGTGTACTTTTAATTATTGGTGGACAATTTGAATCCCTTGGGTATCGGTTTAAAGACTTACCAAAAAATAATGCCACAATATGGCGGACAAAATTCAAGACATATATTCAGGACTACAACTCCATATGCAAGTAAGGAAACCCATTGTTCAACTGAACTCATAAGATTCCAATATGTTTTCCTTAATCAGGCTGTGCAAGGAGTTCGAGGATATATTTTCAGGAATAATCTTGATCCAGGCGTTGTGCAGCTGCTTATTAATTTGTCTGAGTGCGTTTGGCCTGGGATTGGTAAGTTAAGCAAGGAATACTAGGACCAAACTTATGGACAATATGGATCCAAAAATATTTCTTCCAGGCACACGATATCGAAACATTCCTACGTTTTCTTACGTTCCTGCTGTGCATGCTATATGAAGTGTTTCTAACCTGCTATGCAGGAGACTATGTTGCAGATAAGTCCAAAAAATTGCTGTTCGATTTATATTCATCGTCCTGGCCTGATATTCCCCAAGATTGCCGCAAAATGTTATTGATATTTAGTATGAAATTGAATAATCCAATTATCATCAAATTTGGGATCATACAGAATCTACACCTGCGGACTTTCACAAAAGTATATAAGTTTACTAAATATCTGGTCTTCAGTATATACCATTTGCATGACAAATTCACTATTCGTCAAATTAAATTAACGCTTAATAGAAAATATTGAAAATATTCAACAAAATGAAGTTAACTTTTTAATAAATGAAATTAACTCTCTAATAAATCAAATTAACTATTTAACAAATGAAATTAACTATTTAACAAACGAAATTAACGCTTCAACAAATGAAAATAATCTCATATGTTTCAAAGCAAGTTAAACATTTTTAAGACAAGTCAATACGGGTGGATGAAGTTTTAGTAGAAAATGAAACGTGCGTGAAACGAAACTCTTCAATTTCCTCTAGAGAAATTAATGGTCAACTTTTTCTAAAAGGCTCCAACATAAGTATGTCAAGAAGATGCTAAGTAGCGCGACAGATAACGATCTTCGAGTGTGGTTTAAATTTACGCCTCCGTTGTCGTCAAAATCAATCAATTAAAGAACACTCGGGCCAGACTAGTACTGCCAACAGTTCGGGGATGCAATGGGCTGCTCATTACCGTGATGACTATCTAGGAAGTTTCCCATTCCAAATACTAACCAAGACCACCTGAAATAACGAATGACTTCCCTGCTTCATCAGGAAGTTGATGGAAAACTGTGGTCCATCTTGGCAGGAGGTATTGGTTATAAAGGATATCGCCAGTCCAATTAAAGTCCTTTGGAGAAAATTGAGTCTTAATTTCTTTCATGGAAATTGAAAAGTCCCTCACATTGCGCACGCGTCAATTTCCATTAAAACTTCATCCATTACCATTTTCTCTCGACATCCACCTAGTGTTGACTAGTCTTGAAAATGATTAATTTGAAATTATCTTCATTTGATAAAGCGTTAATTTCAGTTATTAAATAGTTAATTTCATTTATCCAAAAGTTAATTTCATTTGTCAAAGCGTTAATTTAATTTGACGAATAGTGAATTTTTCTTGCAAATAGTATACATAAGTTAATATCTTACCAATTTTTTTAGGTCGTTGATGGCGCCTATAAACTCTATGCATTGCTCCAACAAGTTCCCGAATGAAGGAAGCTAACGAAGTGTTTCAACAAAAAATGACACTGATCAATTTAGTTTCGCACCAATTTTTAATGTTCTACTAGAGTTTGCACTAACTTGACTGTTGTAGGTGGGGAAATACTCAATACACTTACATTTAGATGTTATTTTTTCTTTCATTTTCTATCTACAGACCTATGAAGGCCTCATCTAATGGTTAAAATTCGAGTTTTCGCTTATTTTTCCTTTAATTTTTCCGGTTTTCATCACAAGTTAACCGAACTCCAGTCTCCAGCTATAGGTTTTTTTTTTGGCAATACACGGAGGTGTTAAAAAATCTTAGAAAGATGCATTCAAGGTCAATGAAAGTAAATGAGTTCCCAACATTGGCAAGTACAACATCCAACTCGGCAAATATCTCGAGCAGGATACGTTCTCACTCGTTTGTTCTTCGGCTACCCCATTCACAGGCCCAGGCATTGAAATCACCCGCTATGATTTTCGGGGTATGACACCTTGCGTTCAGCACCAAATGGTGCAGCATCTCCTCGTACTGGGCCCGTTTTGCGCTAAGAGGAGCGTAACTCCTGTAGACATGAATCCCGTCCATCTCTGCTCTCACGAAACCAGGGCGTTGCATAATTTCTTGAATGGCCTGCCCGCCGCATGCCGATGTCGTTGCTTTACCGGTCTAGTCCGTGGTCCAGACACCATCACCGTAGCTGCGATAGGGTTCACAAATAATGGAAACGTCAATTCCCTCGGATAGTGTGTGAGGCCTTGCACCCCCCACAGTTGTTGAGATTGATTTGAATCAATCTCATTTGGACCTTGTATTTAGCGCTCGCCTGAACACTGGACATCTGCTACTACCACTAATATATCGGTTGTCGATGTCCTTCTTTCCTTGGCAATATGTCCATCTGCTCCACACTTTCTGCGCCGCTTTGATCTATCGTGGGCGCTGGTGCCTGCTGCGGCTACATGCTCAAAGTCTAGCCACCTGAAGCATCTTTTCGTGTCCACTCGCTCTTAGAGTCGACAGTTGATACAGCCTATCTTCACCCTGCCCGCCGTTAGAATCTTGGATGATGTCTCTGCTGACAGACTGATAACTGCAGTGTGCGTCCCCCCATAAGCCTTTCGCATCGGTTTGTCTGCCAATTCCTGTAGTTCCGGAAGCTCGAAAACCTTTTCCACTGCTGCGCAGAGATTCTCCTTCGTGGTGATCTCATCGATGTCCTTGCACTTGATAGTTACCTCGTGCCGTCTGGCTCTTACTTCAGCCTGCTGGCCAAGGGATTTGTCCACCTGACCGAGGAATTTCTCCACTGTTTTATCATTCGACTTCTTTAGCTCCAGTATGAGGTCTCACTTTTGCGACCGCCTAATTCGGTTGACGTTGTTTCCTAGATCCCTAAGCTCTGGGTCCGACTAAACTTGCTTCAGAACCTCGGCATAAGTTGCTTCTACCTTTTTGGAAATGACAATCACTTCTGGCCGTATCCTCCTCCTCTCCTTCCCCTTCTTGGAGACAACCTTGGTCTATGCCTCCATATCTCGCACTTCATGCTCTGCCTCATTTGCAGGCATCACAACTACCGCCTTTCCTTTGACATCTTTGGCTGTTTTCAATGCCTGCTCCGGTTTCTTTGGAGAAGGGCGTTTCATCCTTTTGCGGATCTGTTGGGGCCCAGGTATTTCCCCCCCTCCCCCCGCGGCTTCATTTTCCAGCGCTCTCGCCAAGTAACCTTTGCAGAGGAGATGCCACCTGTGTCGCCTGGTTTACACGCTCATTTCTCCTCCTGGGCTTGCCATGCACCATTCTGATACCTCTGATCATAGCCCTAATATTTTGGTGTATGTTCTTCCTATCCTTTACGAACTCACAAAGCTCCATTATCTTCTTACCCAGTGCGACAAATGCAGCTCCATGGTGGTCATTCGCTCGCTAATATTCGTCACACCCATCATCTGGTATCAGAATCACATCGCTAGGCTTGGCTTCCTTCAATTTCTCCGTAATTGTCTAACAAACTTCTCGTCCCTCTAGCGATCTCGCTCGACTAGATGACGATCTAAGGAGCACTAGACTCCTTCTGAAAAGATCCGGTATGGAGCTAGGTGTCCCCTCCTGGACACCTGCAACCGAGGTAGTACGGTCACCAGTCATCGTCGGTCGGGAGCCGGTCCGTTCATTCCCAAAAACCGCCGGTGTTGGGCTTTTCAACCCCTCTGTTGTTTGTGCTGGTAGGTGTTTCGCCTAGTTTAAGGCGCGCTACCTTCCTAAACCGCGGTTCATTGGGGGGGGGTATGGGGGTATATGGTGGCTAATTAATGAAGATATTGGTTCAACCTCATTTACACGCCATCCAACTACTTACTGGTCGGAGTGCGTTGCGTATAGCAGCCAGGAACAGCTCTTCTACAATGTGTGACCTATCCAATACCGATTCTGCCTTCTAATAAATGTCTTGCAGATTACTTACTGAGAAAACTATCCCCATCACTTGTTGGTTTACAATAAATAATTATTCATCCGAACAAAGTCTTTCATTATATATAAATGCCAATAAAAACGATTAACGTTACAGAAAAAAACTTTTTACAACTTTTCATAAACTCCCCTCTCTGTCCTGACTCAGCATTCATACCAGTGGGTGAAAGTGCCATCTTACACATCTGCCGCAAGTTGTACAGCGGAACGGGTCGATACCACATCTTCCTGGAATTCTCCTGGACAATATTCCCTCCAGAATGCTGTGGTACCATATAGCCTTTCCGGGGCTTCTTTGCAAAAGCCACTTCAAATGACTCCCTTGCAGGCTTGAGTTTGATCAACTTCCTTGATTACGTGCCTACCGCACTCCCTAATGGGTTACAAGGAATCAGTTCGGTGTAGGGAATCACAACGAAGCTTCTCCGCAAGCGAACTACCGCTCCGTGTAAATTATAGCATATAAGACATCACAAGGCAGCATTAACATAAAACACATGAAACTGGTAACTGTCCACCGCGGCACTATGGTCGACAAAGCATCGCCGAGGAACTTTCTGGGCGGCAAAAAAACGGCAGAAGAAGAAGTAGAATATTTGTCCATAAATAATCATTATTTCCAAGAAAGTAAATATGTCCTACACAGATATCCTTTGAAAAGTCAAAGAGCGAGAATCAGGGATTAATCTGGTTAACTCAGACAAGGTAAAAATAGGGTCGTCGGGCCGATTTAGGGAGCAAGTATCTCTAAAGAGCTGCTTCAGATCCCTCCCCCTGCAGACCCACAATGCATGCTGTCCAAAGGGAAAAGGGAGTGAAGAACCAGTACATTGCCGGTGGTGGCAGGTGGCCGGGATATAGGAGGGGGTGATTCGTAGGGCTAAATGAGGTTGATACAATTCAACCTCAACCATTGCCAGGTAGTTGAAGACTTGCTCTCGGAAAGTATTCGCAAGCCGAATGTGAACGTGGCATAAATATATGAAGCTTGCCGAAATTACGTTAGTGCTACATGGATGAAAGACTCGTCTAGAAGCGCGGTGATATGGGCATGTGGACAGCAAGCCATTCAAGAAACAATGGCATTCCCGAGAGCTGGCTTTGTAAGGGCAAAAGTCAACGGCGTTCATAACTACAGCTGCTACGCTCTTCGTAGTGCAACATTAGCGCAATATGAGAGGATGCTAAACGGCTTGGTGTTGTACGCCAAAGACCACAGTCCCTAAATCATTGCCGGTGATTTCAACGTGTAGGCCTTAGACTGGGGAAGTCGAGTGACGAACCGCCGCGGAGCTTAACATCATACTAGTCAACATTGGATGCGTGCCCACCTTCCTAGGCAGATGTCGTCGATCTGACTTACCTCGTTGGAGAGAGGGATGATCTGGCGGGTGAGTGAACACTATACCCACAGTGGCTACTAGGCCATCTTTCTCGACATCAGAAACGAGGGAGGCGTCGGTCAGATGGAGCAGCAGAAATGGAAAAACCAGGATAACTGGGTGGTCCATTGGAGCTTTCGTGGAAGGGGCATTCCTGGCGGCTTTTTAAGGAGGTCACGACCCGAAGGGAAAAATGCTGGAAAAAATGAACCAGTTATATCAACCGGTAACTGAGGCACTCTACAATGCCGCGATGGAAGTTTCACCACAGTAAGAAACCAAACTACTACTACTGGAATCGAAAAATCTCGCTGTTGAGAACATCGGGTCTGCGAGCAAGGAGGATTTGCCAAAGGACAAGAGGGAAGCCAGAACATCGGCAATCAAAGAAGGAATACCGCAAACTTCAAAGTAGCCTTAAGAAGGCTATACGGGCAAATAAGCGGAATTGTTACAAGCAGTTGTGCCTTCAGGCAAATATGAAAACCGTGAGGCACTGCCTACAAGGTTATAATGAACAAGATTCGTGGACTAAAATCACCTCAAGTGACGTGCCTCTTGTTCAAAATAATCGCAATTCTTTTCCCACAACAGGAAGAAAGTGGACTTCAGCCAGTGGCTCAACAGGACGTCTTGTTAATCTCCGGGTAACTGTGGAGGGATTACGGGTAATATGTGGATGAATCAGGAACAATAAAGCTCTGAGATCGGACGGGTTTCTGAACAAAACCCTGAAGTTGGCTGCTAAAATCAGGCCCACATGGTTATTAAGAACATTTGAATCGTACATGGTGGAAGGAGTTTTTCCCGACCAGTGGAAAAGGCAGACGTGGATTTTGCTACCGAAGCTCAAAAGACTACTTGTCGCACCCTCTTCGTATCGCCCTATTTGCCCTATGGGGAACATGTTAAAGAGGGTGATATAGAACAGGCTGCTCGAACTAGCAGGTGGTCTATCGGAGCGGCAGTATGGGTTTCGCAGAGCGCGGTCCGGGAGGCATCGGTCGTTAGTAATGGCCACGCGGCCGTGACCCTGGATGTCAGGAATGCCTTTAACTGTAGTAACAGCACGTGTTCTCCAAGGCTCCGTATTGGGACCACTGAGCTGTGGAACATAATGTATGACCGAGTGTTCGACCTTTGCGTGCGAAAGAAGGCAACGTTGACTGGTTTTGCTAACAACCTGGCGGTTGTAATAACTGCGAAACACCCCGAGGACGTGGAACTGCATGCTAGTGAAACCATCCATACTACCGAAGCATGGCTCCAAATGATGAAACTGAACCTGGCGATAGATAAGGCAGATGCATTACTTATTAGCAATCGCAGGAAAATCAATATTGTCAGAATTCGGGTTGGTAATCACGAGGTAGTTTCAAAAGCGATCATCAGATAACGTGGGGTAATGATCGATGCCAAGTTGAGCTTCAAGGGACACTTGGGCTAAGCCAGCTAAGACTAACTCATGTTTAGGAAAGATGATACCTAATATTGAAAGGCCAGGTCCCGGCTGCTTATTGCAGGGGTGGTGAAGCCTCCCTGCTATACTCGCCTCCTGTCTAAGCGAGCGCAATAAATAACACAATGATGGGAAGGGTAAGTTCAAGTTAAGTGTACAGAGCATATAGGACAGTACCTGATGAGACAGTGTGTCTCATCGCGGGGATGATTCCCCTAGATCTTCTAGCGAATGGGGTGCACTGTATCAATCGGAGAATGGCGGAGAATCGGGCGAAGTGACTGCGTGCTTCCAAAAAGCAACTAGGGAGGAACTGTATAGGAGATGGCAAAGCGATGGGGTAATTCCAAAAAAGGCGGCTGCACCCATACACTGATTCCGTGTATTTAGAGGTGGGTTAAGCGAAAACATGTAGTGACCGCGGCTTCGCGACAGGAGCGGAATCTCACTCACATCTTTCTGAATTAATTTGCTCAAATAATGCATTTCATAATGTGCAATTATCCTAAGATTCGCCGCAGATTGCACCTTATTGAATGCATTCGGGCGAATTAATTGACAGAGGGGAATGATTTTCCGCATCCATAGGCGCACACACAACATGAACTCAACAGAGTTCAAGGCGAGCGTAGCGGCATGGAGACCGGTTCTTGGTTGAACAGCTGGACTGGCCGATGAGATAGGAAAGAAGGTTTGGATTAGACCGCAGACAGCCGTGAAGACGGAAGGTAACGATCGAGGAATTTTCGCAGGAGCATCTGGTGGTATCGAGCAGCCACTATCTGACTCTTGAAGCGGATATCTCCCACATCGGCACTGTCAGGAGTGTGAAGGGATACGTTGGAGCAGAGGAAGTTGCTGATTGTTTTAAAAGCGCCAATGGAGTTGTTATCTCAGCAGACTTGTCAAGTAAACCTGACAGAACTCGAAATGATTTGTTCAACACAAATTCTGATATCGTTCGTGATGTGGCTTCTGCCATTGCGGACAATTGTCCAAAGGCTTTAAGTGTGATTATTACAAATCCTGTGAACTCGTGTGTACCAATTGCCGCAGAAGCTCTAAAATCCAAAGGAAAGTACTATCCCCGTCGTTTCTTTGGTGTTTCAAAATTCATTTCTGGTTCATCTAAAGTTGATGCAAATTGTGGTGTTACAATTATTCCGGTGATATCACAATGCAAACCAAAAGTATCGTTTTCGAAGCCCGATTTTAAGAAAATCACAGTGCGCATCCAAGAAGCTGGCGCAGAAGGTGTGAAGGCTAAGGCTGGAGCGAGAAGAGGGCTAAAGCAATTTTGATCTATGCTCGTTCCGCGGAACAGCAAGTGATTTAAGAGATTTTGGTTAAGAGTTTGGTAGTGCAAGAAGCGTGGTTCATCACTAACCGTACGCAACGTGGAGCAAGTAAGGAGGACTGCTTAAGCTGAGGGGGAGTCTCATGCAGTCGCAATTCCGGGGAGAGGGTGTGAATTCCCTAAAGAGGATGTGGAAGCCTGGAGAAAGGTGGCTCCTCGGAAAATGAGAGATAGGAGGAGGATATGACCGGAGGTTATCATCATTTCTAAGCGTGATGAAGGATTATACGCTGACATTCTCAGAGAGTTAAGGCAGACCCCGAACTAACCAATTTCGGAGATAATGTTAGCCAAATTAGACGGTCTCTAGAAAGCGACCTTATGCTGGAGCTCAAGAAGTCCAAGGATATAACGGCGGATAAATTTTTGAGTTAAATTGAAAACCCCTTGGGGCAGGAAGCCGAAATTAGTGCTAGCAGACCGGAGATCTCTATAGTCTACATGGATATAGATGGGGTCACCACGAAGGAAGAGGTTCTTGAGGTTTTGGTAAAAGAGTTCGACCTCGTTGAATTTCAAGAGTTAACGGTAAGGACGTTACGAAAAGCGTATGGTGGGATACAAACCGCCGTCATCAGTCTACCATTAGAGGCAACACTCAAGCTATTGACAGCAGGGAGAGTAAAAATAGGCTGGGTTATGTGTCGCCTTAGAGAGCAGCTATCGCTGAAGCGGTGCTTTAGATGCCTTGGCTTCGGTCATATCGCGAAGGCAAATTCCAGCGCCGATGACAGGTCGAAGTTATACCGGAGATGCGAAACGGACCATCGGCACATTGCAGGCAACATCAGATGTTCGGATTATAGGAGAGCCCTTAATACAAGTCGCAGATGAGGTTGATGCAACACTGTTAATTTTGAAAACTTTTCAGGTTTCTGGGATAGCTCTTCCCTCTAGGTTGTTCTCGGCCAC
Organism: Hermetia illucens; assembly: GCF_905115235.1. Taxonomy (NCBI): domain Eukaryota; kingdom Metazoa; phylum Arthropoda; class Insecta; order Diptera; family Stratiomyidae; genus Hermetia; species Hermetia illucens. The sequence continues at coordinate 13,048,823 of NC_051852.1, forward strand.
TTAGGATGATCGTCTGGTCCTCCTGTTTCCTTTAAGTTCATTACAAACATGGGGAATTTAACAGAGTTCCTTAAGGGACACGGTGAATACTGAAGGTACTTGCATCGCTTCGGATTGGATGAGCATGAGGTGACTCATTGGGCGCGACCTAGAAGTGTGTAACCGATACCGATGTACAAGAGGGCATCTGGTGGGTAGAAGTTTCACGACATTGGAACAAGCTAAAGCAGATGCCATTTGTTATGAAGACGACTGCCGAAGGCTTTTAGGTTATTCGCGTTTCAGTGATCGCCCCTTCGGACAGTTTCTGGGAAGTAGCTTTGAGGCTACCAGCAGGGTTCCTTTCGGGAGTATTTCATATACGACCGGGGGAAACTACAAGCCACCTTTGGAATCTGCACAGTACCCGCCGGTCTCTAATAATGTCAGCAGTCACAATAACACTTCTTCCTCTTCAGCTGGACAGGATCCCCGGCAATGTCCTTCGTCGAGTTCAGGACCACCCCTTGGCAGGAAAGGGAAAATTGTAGATTGTTTCAATTGTGGGAAATTCGGGCACCGGGCAAGGGAGTGTTGAATGAGACAGGTTGAGCCTTTTTGCGTTCACTGCCGGAAGTACGGACATACCTCGGGACAATGCTCTCGACAGAAATCTCCCCGGTCTTCCCAGCAGGGTCGAGGTAGCGTAAACTTTGTAGTATTGCTTGCTCAACTTTGTATTGATTAAAATTGAAGATGAAAATTAAATAATTTGATCCACCTTGCGTGTGAATAGTAATCAAAATTATTAAGAAAATTAAATAAAATTTTTTATTTATTTAAAACACCAAAAATTATTAACTTTATTACAAGATGCGTGTACAACAAACAATTTTTTTGGGTTATGATGTTTACGCCGCCGCGGTTAGGAACAGAAGAGACCGACTTATTTCCATGCGGTCCTTACTGTCCCAACCAACGGCATTTTTCCGCCGCTAATTCTCCACTCCCCTGGTGCGTTCAGAAAATAAGTGAGTGGAGAGTTCCGCGCCATCTACCCATCCGCATCCGCAACATTCGAAATAAATTTCGAATGCTGCAGATCCTGCCGCGCCACAGTAGGATTACAGGATGATGAGGCGGCGCAACATATTAGCGAGCAGGGGTTGCCACAGTATTGCGACTTTTGTGCTACGCGGGATCACGACCCTTCGAATTGCTTACGCAAGTACCTGGCGGGACAGAACCAATCAAAAAACGAGTAGAAGCCGTCCTTGGGGGTGATGAGACGAAGAGTGAGGTACAGGAAGGGGAATTTTCAGAAGTTGAAGTGTACTGTGATGGAGTGATTGAAGTCCCCGTTGATATAGGAAGAGAAGAGAGAAGAGAATGGAAGAGCTGCAAAGGGCGGAAAAAAGCAGCAACAGCGTAGCGTCGGAGCTTGAAAACTGGGAAGGTTCCACACGAGAGGAAGCAGAGCTAGAAAATATTAAGGTAGGTCCTAGGGATGAAAGGATCATTGAATTACCCGTAGAGTTTGAAGAGACCCGAATTTGTCTTCGTCAGGAAGTAGTGCCGGGTGTATTTATAAGTAATGCCGTAGCGAAATGGGACGGTTTTCATTGGGCTCATCAACGTGAATGAGAAGGAAGTGAAGCTTAGGAATCTTAGGCCTGAGTTCGGGTATTTGTCTGACTATAAACTCTGGCGGTCGGAGGAAGGACCGAGTCGATATCTGAACACCGATAGACTTAAGCAGTTAAAGGAGATACTGGAGTTATCGGACAATCTTAATCAGGAAGAGAGGGATAGCATTACTCAGTTATGCCTGGAGTATGGAGATATATTTCTACTCCCTGGGGATAAGTTGCTGTACAAGGAAGTAAAGACTTTTTCGATACCCCTGTTAACGGGCGCGGTGCCTGCAAATAAGCCACAGTATCGGATACCGCAGGCTCATCGGGATGAATGTAATCGGCAGATAAATAAACTTTTGGAGGACGATATAATTGAGCCAAATGATAGTCCGTATAACTCCCCATTCATTCTGGTACCGAAGAAGCAACTAAAGGGCGGGGAAAAAACTTTTCGCTTATGTGTAGATTTCCGTGACCTTAACACTAAAGTAGTACCTATGTCATATCCATTGCCACGGATTGAGGATATCTTGGATGAACTTGGGAACTTAAGATACTTCTCTACACTCGATTTGGCGCAAGGGTACCACCAAGGGCTTATCGATGAGGAGGATAGATGTAAAACTGCATTCAGTTTCTTGTACCAGCACCTGCAGTTTAAGAGGGTACCTTTTGGTATTAAAACTGCTCCTGCATTTTTCCAGTCTTTACTGAACCAGGTTTTGTCAGGCTTACAGGGTATAAAATGCTTTATATATCTGGATGATGTAGTCGTGTTTGCCAAAAACCTGGACGAGCACAACCGAAAATAGAGGGAGATATTTCAACGATTCCGTGAAGCCAGGCTGAGGCTTCAGCCACCGAAGTATCAGTTCCTGTCAAAGGAGGTAACTTACTTGGGGCACGTTTGCTCAGAAGATGGAATTAGACCCGATCCGAAACTAACAGAGAAAGTCAGAGAAAACCCTCAAGCAGATAAAATCATTCCTTGGGTTGGCCAATTACTATAGAAAATTTTTTCCCGGTTTTGCGAATATTGCTGCGCCTATTAATCGCCTGGTGGGGAAAAATGTGAAATTTGAATGGGATAGAGGGTGCAAGAAGGCTTTTGAGAGATTGAAGAAAGAACTAGTCTCGCCGCCCGTCTTGGCGTATCCGCAATTCGATAAGGAATTTACATTGGTGACAGATGCTAGTGGAGAAGCTCTGGGTGCGGTACTGGAACAGGAGGGACGGCCAGTGGGGTATGCGGGTCGTATGCTGAATCCAGCGGAGAAGAATTACTCAACTTCTGAGCGAGAACTTTTGGCACTGACATGGGCGACAAAAAATTACCGTTGTTACCTCCTGGGGAGGCCATTTAAAATGTTCACGGATCACAAGCCGTTGAAGGGAATACTAAAGGCTAGAGACACTACTAGCCGGATGCTTCGGCTTCAACAGAAGTTGTCTGAGTATGATTACGAATTGCTATATAAGCCGGGCCATAATATGGGGAATGCAGATGCTTTGAGTAGGGTGGTACAGCGAGAAGCCTCAGCAGAGTCGGGGTCTGATTGCTGATTGCTTAGTGGTAACGCGATCAAGAGGACAGGTGCAAGTAGAAGGTGAAAGGCGCACTGATAAGGAGGAGTTAGGGCAGCCTAAGGTCCAAGAGAGGCAAAACGTGCAAAAAAGAAGGGGTCCAGAGGAAGTACGGCTAGTCCTTAGAGACTATCATGACTCACGGTTCGGAGGCCACTTTGGGGCCAGTAAAACTTTCGCTAGAGTCAGAATGTTTTTCAGGTGCAAGGGGATGAAAAAAGACGTCCAGCAACATGTGGCCAAGTGTCTCAAATGCCAGAAGAACAAGAATCATCGTCAAACGAGGATGCCGTTTGTGGTTACTTCGGTATCGGATAGGCCATTCGATAAGATATATATCGATTTGGTGGGACCGTTGCCTGAGACCCCGAGAGGTCTTAAGTACATTCTGTCGATGGTGGACGACTTGACAAGGTTTGTGGATTTCGCTGCACTGCCTGACCAGGAAGCTAATACAGTGGCCAAGGTATTATTTAATGAAATAATTAGTCGCTATTCTTTACCACAGTCCATTGTGACGGATCAAGGGGCAAATTTCACAAGTGATTCCCAGATTGTTCCGAATGAGCCGCTATACCCGAGGATACCCGCAGTAGCGTCCTTTTAAGATTTCCACTTCCACCCATTAAAAACTGAGGGCTACAAGGTCGTATTCACTACAACCTTTAATTGAATACGCTATCTAAGTCGCAGGACATGTTCCCTATACTCCCCTTTTTCATCTTCTTGCAAAACATTTTCCCAGGCACCTTTCTATGTTCTGTATTATTGCACAAATTCAAGAAGCCATTAAGTTATAATTCCCATCAATTACCTGGATTAGACCTTGGATTGCCTTCCCTCCTTTTTGGTCTTATTTTATCCCTTCATTATGTGGTAGGCGTCATACACTTGTGCTTTTCTCATCAATTCCGTACCACCATTCAAGCTGAAATGAGTACCTATAACTTATGTAGAATCAATGCAAATATCCTGAATCTGCCAATTATCCCATTATCACTCTGGCCCCAGGATATGCAGATGTGGGATTCCATCACACATGCTCGTAGGTGAAATAATATGTTTCAGTATGGGGAAAATTTCAAGGCTTCCTATTGAACCGCATTTTCAAACATCTATTCACACTACGAAATGCCCAGGATAATATTACTGACCATTTATGTTGAAGTATAGGTTTCATGAAATCCTGGCTACATTCTCGGAGTATAAAAGGGTGCAATTGCGAGTCCTTGTGTTTATTCTTTCCAGCCTAGTGAGAATACTTAGACATGCCTCAAACAAGTGACTTACTTGGACTTCATGTGACCGTTTTAAAATTTTTCGGTGTTTGGCGATCAGAAGACAAAAGGAAGGACCTTCTGTATTCCTTCCGAGCATTTTTCTTTCTCATTTGCTTAGCTTCATCCACAATAGTTTCCATGTTCATTGCCAGTTTTCATCAAGCTGAGTTCACGGATTTGATTATAAGTCCTTTGTACACCGCGAATACCACATTGGTACTGCTCAAAGCCGTGAATTTCTGCATGAAAACCCAAGAAATTGAACATTTTTTTGGACAAATCGACAAAGTACCATTTTTCTCGGAAGCTGGACAAAAGGATACCAAAAAATCAACGGTTCGGAGAATTAAGATCCTGTCAATGATACACGGATTTCTATTCATATCTGTCGTTACGTCAAAAATACTACCTACTGTCGTCCTTGGAAAAGTGACAACCGCTCGGTCGCTTCCTAATTGGTATCCTTTTGAATGGGAAGGGAAGCTTGGAATATGCTTACTCCTTCTTTTATTCGAATATTCCGCTGCATCCACTTTGATCACTTTGGCTATAGTCGAGGATATATTCCTGACGAGTGTCCTTTTGATTATTGGTGGACAACTCGAATCTCTTGGGTATCGGTTGAGGAATTTACCATCAAAGGATACCAAAATGTGGCAGATTAAGTTCAAGGAATGTGTTCAAGATTATAATTGTATATTCAAGTAAGATGGTCCTATAATCAGTGGAACTATAATAATTTTACTATTTCTTATTAATTAGAGTAAACAAGGAGTTCGAGAGGATATTCTCAGGAATTATATTCATTCAAGCGTTGCTGAGTTGCTTTTTAATTTGTCTGAGTGCGTTCGCACTGGGGTTGGTAAGTTTTCCTAGGTTTTTTCGACCAGTCCTACTGATGAATCCCAATGAATTTATTTCAGGCAAACGATATTGGAACATTCATACTTTTCTTTTCCTTCATATTTGGTATGCTCTATGAGGTATTCGTAATGTGTTATGCCGGAGATTACATTACAGAAAAGTCGGAAGAACTACTCTTCAATTTATATTCATCGTCTTGGCCAGATATCCTCCGAGATTGCCGAAAGATGATGTTAATATTTTGTGTAAAACTAAATAATCCAATCATCGTGAAGTTCGGGATCATACAGGATCTACATCTACGAACTTTTACAAAAGTACATAACTATTGGATATTGGATATCTGATACCCAAATTAATATCTCATTAATTTTTCAGATCGTTGATGCTGCTTATAAGCTCTATGCTTTGCTGCAACAAGTTCCCGAATGAAGGAAGCTAATCAAATGGTCCAATAACCAACAACAATGGCCGATTTAGTTTCGCACCAATTTTAATGTTATACCATGTTTTACACTATTTTGCCAGCTGTAGTTGGGGAAATACTCAATATACCTACTGACATTTTGACATGATAAGTTTTTTAATTTTTTGTCTACACAGCAGTGAAAGCCTCAGTGCATAAGTGTCGTGTTTAAGGTGGGGGAGAGGCAAAGCCTCTGAGCACTCAGACTTTAGTGGCCCATTGTGTTACTTCCTACACCTCTGTCAAAAACTCATGACTCAAAACTTCAGTCCACAGCCGGTATAACTTAACGGGCTGACGTCAATTCGTGCAAAAAAAGGTCCCAATTTTATGCATTTTTTTCGACCACACAGTTAAGATCTACCTATAAAACGAATGGTACACTAAGGTATGACATTCGAAGATTCATCATCATCAACGGCGCAACAACCTGTATCCCGTCCAGGCCTGCCTTAATAAGGAACTCCAAACATCCCGATTTTGCAGCGAGGTTCACCAATTCGATATCCCTAAAAGCCGTCTGGCGTCCTGACCTACGACATCGCTCCATCTCGGCAGGGTCTGCCACATCTCCTTTTTCTACCATAGACATTGCTTTTATAGACTTTCCGGGCTGGATCATCCTCATCCATACGGATTAAGTGACCCGCCTACCATAACCTATTGAGCCGGATTTTATCCACAACCGGACGGTCATGGTATCGCTCATAGATTTCGTCGTTATATAGGTTATGGAATCGTCCATCCTCATGTAGGTGACCAAAAATTCTTCGGAGGATTCTTCTCTCGAACGCGGCCAAGAGTTCGCAATTGTTCTTGCTAAGAACCCAAGTCTTCGAGGAATACATGAAGACTGTCTTGTACTGTAAGAGCTTTAACCCTATGGTGAGACGTTTCGAGCGGAACAGTTTTTGTAAGCTGAAATAGGCTCCGTTGGCTGACAGCAACCGTGCCCGGATTTCATCATCGTAGCTGTTATCGGTTGTGATTTTCGACCTCAAATAGGAGAAATTATCAAAGTTCTCAAAGTTGTAGCCCCCTCTCTTTATTCCTCCCGTTTGACCAGTGCGGTTTGATGTTGTTGGTTGATTGGTTTTCGGTGCTGACGTTGACACCATATATTTTGTCTTGCCTTCATTGATGTGCAGCCCAAGATCTTGCGCCGCCTGCTCGATCTGAATGAAGGCAGTTTGTACGTCTCGAGTCTTTCTTCCCATGATGTTGATATCGTCAGCATAGGCCAGTAGTTGGGTGGACTTAAAAAGGATCGGACCTCTTGCATTTACCTCAGCATCACGGATCACTTTCTCCAGGAACAGGTTAAAAAGGACGCTGGATAGGGCATCCCCTTGTCGTAGACCGTTATTTTCAATATCATTTTTATTAAGGTTTTGTGTAAAACAAAACCTTATTAAAATCGATTCAATGTCTGTCTGTCTGTCTGTCTTTTTTTTTTTTGTTGAGGAGGTGGAAATCTTCAAAAGACACTGGTCTGGACACACCAGCGTGTGGGATTTTTACCCACTAAAACCACCCCCAACTCCCTCCCTGCCCCGCGGAACCACCATAAGGTATTACATCACGGAGCGGAGTCAGCTCACTCTAGCTTTGTCACCTTTCTTCTGTACGCGGCGCACGTGACCGCGCTTTTTTCCTCTCCTCTGCTTTTCGCAGTTTATTTTGGATAGATGCGATCATGTAGTTGACCGCATCCCAATTCTCTTGATGTGCTAGCATTTTCGGTACCAGATTTTCTGGTACCAGCACCTCTCCTAGAGTCTCCTCTAGATTCCTCCTTTCTTCCACAAATCTCGGACAGTGGAAGAACACATACTCTGGGTCCTCTGGGACTCCATTACAATTTGGACAATCGGGTGAGGTCTCCAATTTAAACCTGTGAAGGTATTGGAGATATCCTCGGTGCCCCGTGAGAAACTGGGTGAGATTATAATTAATCTCACCGTGTCGTCTCTCCAACCACTCCTTGATGGCAGGAATGAGCCTGTGCGTCCACTGGCCCTTTCCCGAGCATTCCCACCGCTCTTGCCATCTATTTATGGATATCTCCCTTTCAGTCTTCCTCGTCCGCGATGAGGAAGAGGTTGGCTTTGCATTGTATATGTTCGCCATCTCATCTGCCAAGATGTCAATCGGAATCATTCCAGAGATGACGAATGCTGCATCATCTGAGACAGTCCTGAAGGCAGAGCATACCCTCAGGGGTGTCCTCCGGTAGACGGCACTCAGTTTGTTAGCGTTTACTGACATCTGCAACGCCTCTCTCCAAAATGGGGTCGCATAGAGCATGATTGAGGTTACCACTCTCGCTATAAGCAACCTAGAGGTATGCCGTGGCCCTCCCACGTTCGGCATCATCCTCGCCAGGGCCATACTGGCAGTGGATGATTTATCACAAACATACTGTACGTGTTGCTTATACCTGAGCTTGTTGTCTATCACCACCCCCAAGTATTTGATGGTCGGCTTGGAAGTGATGATATGATTCCCGCTTCTAACACAGGCGTAATTTCTCTTCCGGCGCTTAGTGATGAGGACCGCTTCCGTTTTTTCTTCCGCAAGTGTCAGACCAGAGCTCTTTAGCCAACTTTTAACAGCACCGATTGCCTCACTTGAGTATAACTCAGCATCTTCGAGATGCTTTGCGACAACAACCAGCGCTATGTCGTCAGCGTCTGTCCATCTGTCTGTCTATCTGTCACACGCATTTTTCTCCAAAACGGCTTTGGTAAACAGATGGGAAGTATAAAATCCCACGCATACAGCGAGTGGCATAAATTTAGGTGGAGTTTAAAGGGGGGCTCCCCATACAGGACTCATTTTCGGAAACTACCCAACCTAAAAATCCGAAAAAAACAGGGTGGTACGCCTAGATGAAATCTAGGCCTCAAAATATGTCCCATTCCGATATCCGCTCAAATAAACTTACTAATAGTATATTCCTACTTTTTAGAAATTTACTGAAAACCCCCCTTAAATTCATCTTGGGACCTCCGAATACCAGCATAGAGGACAATATTTCGTACATACGTGCTAAATTTCGTGAGAATCTGGCAATTAACGCCAAAGTTATAGCAGTTTAAACTTAGCAATTTCGCGCATATACTGCTTCCAAAGCCATGCAAATCAGATGCTGACGTCATAATTACCCGGAATAATTGACATTCGCGTGGAATATTAAAGTGGCATTTATGAAGAATCTATTTATCTGCAGCCCTTTTTAAGGTTTTGTGTAAAACACTTATGTGAAATCTAATCTTCGAGAGACGTCCCATTCCGGTATCTGCTCAAAAAATTTACTAATAGTATATTGTCAACTTTTAGAAATTGACTAAAAAAGCTTCCCTTAAGTTCATCCTGAGTGTACTAAATTTTGCACCGACATAGAGGACGGACAGCCTCATGCATACACATGCCAAGTGTCATGAAAATCCAACTATTAATGGGAAAGTTATAGCAGTTCAAACTTATCAATTTCGTGCTAATTAACAGCATTCTAAGCCATACAAATAAGATGCTCACGTCATAATTAACGAGAATAATTGAAATTCGAGTGAAATATTAAAATTCCATTCAAGAAGAATCTAATTCTCCCTAGCCCTTTTTTTATATTTGATGTTGGTTAAATTGTTTTCATTCGCTAATAATTCTAAACTCAGAGCCTGAAGGGTATGAGGTTGACCATTATCAACACAGGGCTTTCCATCAAATGATTTATTTAAATCGCTTTCTAGAAAATAGAGGGCAATGGAATCTTTAGCTATATTACACGGAGCTGTCGTGCACTCGTCGCTCCTCACATCTGTTTCTTTTTTTTCAGCCTTCAGTTCACAAGCGGGGTCGGCTCGTGGTGATTGGTTTCGTCATTTTATTGTATCAAATGCCTGATCACGATGTAATCTCAAGACCTTTAAATCCCCATCCAGCGTATCAAGCCACTAGTGTTTTGGCCGGCTTTTTGGTTGCTTACCATTGCTTTTGATGTTCTGACCAATACTGGTTGTTGAATTCTCGTTAGCGTGAATTACGTGACCACACCATCGAAAACGCCTCTCTTGCAATTTTTCCACGATCGGTGCAAACCCATATCGATCGCGGATATTCTCATTTCAGACGTAATCAAAACGTGTCACGCCACCAGTGCAATGCAACATCTTAGTCCTCATTACTGCAAGACGCCGTTCATTGTCCTTTATAGTCGGCCGACACTCAGAACTATAGAGAGCGGCAGACGGACGACATTGCAGTAAATTTTAGATTTGGGACATGCGCTGATACGTCGATCACAAAGAACACCAGTTGGGGAATGCCATTTCATCCAGGTTGCATTAATGCGTGAAACAATTTCATTACGCAGTTCTCCATTGGCTGATAGCATTGACCCGAGATATTTAAATCGCTCAGTTCTGGGCAGGTTACTACCATTGCCAGAACTGAGCGATTTAAATATCTCGAAGGGCAGGTTACTGCCATTGCCAACCAATTTTACCTAATACTAGCACTAAATGCCAAGCATTTAGGCTCGGACGATCCTACTTACCTAAAAACTAAAGGGGCGCTGGTGGTGGTGGCCTGTGGTAGGTCAGTCGAGTACTCCCCGCAACATCGAGCACGTATGCAGAATGGTGTACTTCTGCATGGTTTGAACCAGACTGTGCGAAAGTCCCAGGACATCAAGGGAAGCCGTGAGGGATTTAGGTACAATACCTGTAGCTGACAATATTATGGGAACTACAACCACCCGCTCGAGACGCCCAATTTCTTTGATTTCCCGAGAAAATGGCTCATAGTTCACCTTCTTCTCCACGTATTTCCGTTCAATGTTGCTATTATGGGGGATAGCAACATCAATAATATACGCGGAGCGACCCGTCTTGTCAACTAGCAGTACGTCAGGCTTGTTGTGTGGAATATGGCGATCAGTCAGAACTTACCGGTCCCAATACATGCTGTAAGCAGAACTATCAAGTACTGCTTGCGGCTAATATCGGTAAACCGGACATGTTCCCGTGATCAGCCCATGCTTATATGGAAGGTTTTGATGGATAACCTTACATACACCGCACCGGTGCCATAACAGTACAGGCAGAAATGAGATGGTCCAACGTCTCTAACGCCGAACAACACATTCTGCACTGGTCGTTCTCCACCCGTTCTTCCATGATGAGCTTTTTATAAGCTCGGGTGGCGACCACGCCATCCTGAATGGCACACATAAACCCCTCCGTCTCAGCAAAGAGCTCCCCAGCACACAGCCATCTGTTCGACAAATGCAAATCGACAAATGGCTGCCAAAGACAATTCACGTGTTTACCGTGCATTGCCTTCGACTTCCATTCCTCGATCGGCTCCTGGTCCGACTTCACCCCACTCAGAGGATTGAAAGATCGATCCTTCAAGTTAAGTGGAGTCAGTCCATAGTCTGCCTTACAGACAGCCGCATGCAAGGGGCTCGTCTGCTCTTTACTGTAAAAATAAGCGCGCAGCGAGTCGACTTGGCGATGATGTTGTGCCGCCACGTCAACCACGCCCCTACCTCCGATTTCACGAGGTAGGTTCATCCGCTCCACGGCAGACTTTGGGTGATGCATTCGGAATTTGGACATAGTTGTCCGTATCCGCCGCTGGACGTTTTCCAGGTCGGTCTTCGTCCACGGCAATATTCCGAATGCATAAGCCAGTGAAGGGATGGCGAATACATTCAACGCGCTTATTTTATTCTTCCCCGAGAGATGCGATTTCAGCACCAGCTTTACACGTCGCAGGAATTCGGACAGCAGAGCTTCCTTCAGATCACCAACTCGAGCATGGGTTCCTTGCAGAATTCCTAGGTACTTGTAGAAGTCTGTCTCGGTCATAGCTTCGATGTGGAGGTCACCAATGCTATGTCCGGCATGCGGCTCGTGATGACCTTTGCGAATGGCTTGGATTCGACATTTGTCTAATCCAAACTCCATCCGAATATCACGGCTGAACATGTCGATTATTCGCAACAGACTTCTAAGATGGTGGTCAGTACCAGCATACAGCTTGATGTCATCTAGGTACATCAAATGTGTCAGTTCGCACTTAGCACGTAGGCCATATTTCATTGCAAAACCATGCCCTCTCTGCCCAAGGGGGTTCAGTGCCATACAAAACCAAAGAGGACTCAACGAATCACCCTGGAAAATGCCCCCCGTATACGGATGGGCTCTGAGGTATTAGCACCCTCAGATGTACGCACAGATAAGGTGGTATGCCACCCTTCCGTGACTGTCGCCAAAAACTTTATTAGTTTCGGATCAATGCGATACAGATGTAGGATATCGATTAGCCAGGTGTGCGCAACGCTATCAAAAGCCTTGGCATAATCGATATAGCAACTGAAGAGGTTTCTTTGACCTCTAGTTGCTTGTCCTACAACTACCGAGTCGATAATGAGTTGCTCTTTGCAACCCCTTGACCCAACTCGGCAGCCCTTCTGCTCCTCGGACAGAATGTTGTTGGTCTCGAGGTGCGTATTGATCCTTCCACTTATAATGGACGTGCTGAATTTGTAGTGGGTTGGTAAGCAAGTGATCGGTCTTGTGTCTGCGGGGTCTTGCACCGTGTCCTTCTTAGGGATAAGGTAGGTAATTCCCGCAGTGAGGAAAGGTGGAAATTCCTCCGGCCGACTCATGACCTCATTTATACTGCGTGCCAACCGACTGTGTACGCTGGTAAATTTCTTATACCAGAAATTCTGCACCCGATCCAGACCTGGGCCCCTCCAGTTCTTCGAGATGTTTATAGCTCGTCGAACTTCCTCTTCGGTAACATCCGCGAAATTCATGCCAGGTGTATTGGCATGGCGGGTGCCTTCGGCGGTGATCCACTCAGCATGCTGGGCAGGTAACCCCCAAAGTCCACCCCAATACTCTTTCGCTTCCGTCACCGAGAACTGTATTGTCTGGGCGCTCTGTTGGGATTCGTTGAGAGATCTGAAAAAGCTCCGCTGGTTTCTCGCGTATGTTGTATTCTGGACACGTCTGGAATAACTTTCGTCATACCATCGTAACCGACTGCATATTACAGAAAGTTTCTGTTTTAGTGTGTCCAGAATTTCAACAGCGGGTGTCTCACAGGGGATGGTATAGTTCCGGTAAACCCTCTGCACTTTATTTCTCAACCGTCGGCTGGCACTGCCAGTGCTGATCTGAATCAGTCTAGCAATGTCCTGCCTTAGTGAGTCCCGCCAACGTTCCCGACGAATTTTCCATGGTGGATCTCTTTTGTCACTCAAGCCAATAACACGAAAGCGAATCTTCTGACCGTGCAATCTGATAGCCGCAACTGCACCACAATACACAAGTGATTGTAGTTGCAGCAGCGACACATCAGCACATAGTCGAGATGCAATCTCACCATTGATTTGAGATAGAATTCCCGGAGTTGCTGGAGATGCATAGAGCCTGGGAATACATGGTCTATGCAAAGGATCCATATCCGAGAATTCTATACACGCTCTTTGGAATTCGTCCTGAACCTCAGCGGAAACCTTAGCTGGACGGTGGAGAAGAGTGCTTCGGCGAGTACTGAACCTGTTGCCTGCAGTGCGGCGTGGTGTTGTTGATGCCGCCGCCTCTGCCCCCATCGACTCTCGGTCACCAGTTTCCCCGATGACCTCAAGTCGAACACGTTCCCTGATGGTGGCCGGGATTGTGTCGCTGCGAGTAATAAAGCGGTACTGGTCTGCGACTCGCTGCACAGTGACGTGCGCGAATTGCGGGAAACGCTCGACGAATCTCTGGTGCAACAAGGGGCGGTAAGATGTTGTACCCGCCCCCGCCGTTATTTCGTAGTAGGAGCGGATGATGAAGAGGTTCATTTCTTCAGTCCATTTCATCCGCTTCCTACGCGAACCTGCTGAAGTGATCGCCACAGATTGTGACGAAACAGCTGCAGCATATCCGTTGGGATCATCGGGATCCTCGAAATGAGAACTTCCTCACCTTCGAATTTTCCTCTGAGTATAGTCGCGTAAATCACATTGTTCATCAATTTATTAGGTTGTTGCAAATGAAATGGCCGTTTTGGTACTAACATTTGAAACGACTGTAACGCTTACAAAAATTTATTAATTTAATCGAAATAGGTACCAGTCGATTCAAAACACTTCTCCCAGCGAGATACAAGAGCATTTATGCCAGTTTCGTAGACGTCCAACTGTCGGGTGTTGATAAATTCGTCGAAGGCAATTTTGACAGCCTCTTCGTTCCTAAATTGCTTTTCCGCCAAAAAATGATCCAAATGCTTAAAAGAGTGGTAGTCGGTTGGCAAAAGGTCCGGAGAATATCGTGGATGAGGCTGAGTCTCATACTGCAATTCGTTCAACTTTTGAGCCGTTTTCTGGATACATGAGGTCGTGAAGGAGTATCACACCATCTCTGTTAACGAATCTCGGCCGTTGAATACTAAATTTTTGGTGCATTTTCGCGAGTTGAGCACAGTATTTCTATGTATTTATCGTTTCTCCACATGCCAAAAAAAAAATAGTCGATAACTCCAGCTGTAGACCACCAAACAGTCACCATTACCTTCTTCGGATGGAGGCTCGGTTTCGGCATATGCTTTGGTGGCTCATCAGCAACTAGCCATTGTGCTGATCGGCGACGATTGTCGTATAATATCCACTTTTCATCACATGTCACTATTCTGGGAGGATCGCTTCTGTTGCGGGTGAGTAAAGAACTGCAAATTTCAGTTCTCTTGTACAAGACAGTGATCTTGCCAGTCCTTATGTATTCTTCGGAGACTTGGGTTCTTAGCAAGAAGAATTGCGAAATCTTGGCCGCGTTCGAGAGAAGAATCCTCCGAAGAATTTTTGCTCCCCTACATGAGGATACGCGATTCGGTAGCCTACATAACGACGAAATCCATGAGTGATACCATGACCGCCTGGTTGTGGATAAAATCCGGCTCAATAAGTTGCAGTGGGCGGATCACTTAATCCGTATGGATGAGGATGATCCAGCCCGGAAAGTCTATAAGGGCAATATCTATGGTAGAAAAAGAAGACGAGGCAGACCCTGCCTGAGATGGAGCGATGGCGTAGGCCAGGACGTCAGACAGCTTTTAGGGATATCGAATTGATGGACCTCAGCGCAAAACCGGGATGTCTGGAGTTCCTTATTAAGGCAGGCCTAGACCGGATGCCGGTTGTTGCGCCGTTGATGATGATGATGAAATTCGAATTTTAATGTTCTAAATAATTTCAATCCACAAACAGAATCAGCATCACCATAAATACACACCACGCCGAGCTCGGAGTGAACCAACGTGAAAGTGTTAATTTTTTTGATTGGATCTCATTTCTTTTCTCTTTTTTTTTAAATTTTTCCTTTGATTTAATTTAATTTTTCTTTTCGTTTATATATTATTACTTTTCAATTATTTTTTATTTTTATATAATTATTTTTTGTTTGGAGTGGATGAATATATCATGAATTGTGAATAATTTTTTTTTGATTTGTGGACTTCCTCCCTCTCTCTTCCTCCTTGACCCCGGAAAGCTCTCTGAAATAATGGCATGAGGATGTCAAGGAAGGGAGGGAACCTCAGGGGCCGCGCCTCAATCACGATCTGAGGCAGAAGAAACCATGATGAGGATTGTAATCCGTCGTGGATATTCCCTCTCGATCGCGGTACTCGGGTCCGGAGATTTACGGCTCCACGCGCGCGGTCTGGCCGCGGACCCACGCATCGGTATAGACAAGTTAATTTTGTGTTAATGACACGTGAAGGATCAAAGGGCTCAAAGGACTATGATTCGAGGGATAAGGTTGATGTACGGCAAAGCGAAAGAGGAGCGAAGGCATTGGGCGAAGGAGTTAGCCAGGTAACAAAAGTGACGCCCACAAAAAAACTCGGAAGAGGAGAAACCGGGGAAGAGGCACCGCGAACGGTTGAACGAGTCAACTGGCCAGCAATCTCCTAAGAAAAAAAAGGGCTCAACTCCTAAAAAAGTGGAGCAAGTAAGAAGGACAGGAAGCGGAAATTAGAGCTAGCAGACCGGAGATCTCTATAGTCTACATGGATATTGATGAGGTCACCTCGAAGGAAGAGGTTCATGAGGTTTTGGAAAAAGAGTTCGACCTCATTGAACTTCAAAGGTTAGCGGTAAGGACGTTACGAAAAGCGTATGGTGGGATACAAACCGCCGTCATCAGTCTACCATTAGAGGCAACACTCAAGCTATTGGTAGCAGGGAGAGTAAAAATAGGTTGGGTTATGTGTCGCCTTAGAGAGCAGGTATCGCTGAAGCGGTGCTTTAGGTGCCTTGGCTTCGGTCATATCGCGAAGGCAAGTTCCAGCGCCGATGACAGGTCGAAGGTATGCCGGAGATGCGGAACGGACTATCGGCACATTGCAAGCAGCAGCAGATGTCCGGATTATAGGAGAGCCCTTAATACAAGTCGCAGATGAGGTTGATACAACACTGTTAATTTTGAAAACTTAGGTTTCTGGGATAGCTCTTCCCTCTAGGTTGTTCTCGGCCACTTAGGATGATCGACTGGTCCTCCTATTTCCTTTAAGTTCATTACAAACACGAGGAATTTAACACAGTTCCTTAAGGGACACGGTGAATACTGAAGGTACTTGCATCGCATCGGATTGGATGAGCCCCAAGATTGTTCCGAATGAGCCGCTACACCCGAGGATACCCGCAGTAGCGTCCTTTTAAGATTTCCACTTCCACCCATTAAAAAAGCATAAAAAACTGAGGGCTACAAGGTCGTGTTCACTACAACCTTTAATTGAATACGCTATTTAAGTCGCAGGATATGTTCCCTATACTCCCCTTTTTCATCTTCTAGCAAAATATTTTCACAGGCACCTTTCTATATTCTGTATTATTGCACAAATTCAGGAAGCCATTAAATTATCATTCCAATCAATTATCTGTATTAGACTTTGGGTTGCCTGCCCTCCTTCTTTGTTTTATTTTATCCCTTCCTTATGTGGGAGGGACGGCATACACTTGTGTTTTTCTCATCAATTCCGTACCACCATTCAAGCTGAAATGAGTACCTATAACTTATGTAGAATCAATGCAAATATCCTGAATCTGCCAATTATCCCATTATCACACCGGCCCCAGGATATGCAGATGTGGGATTCCATCACACATGCTCATAGGTGAAATAATATGTTTCAGTATGGGGAAAAATTTCAAGGCTTCCTATTGAACCGCATTTTCAAACACCTTTTCACACTACGAAATGCCCAGGATAATATTACTGACCATTTATGTTGAAGTATAGGTTTCATGAAATCCCGGCTACATTCTCGGAGTATAAAAGGGTGCAATTGCGAGTCCTTGTGTTTATTCTTTCCAGTCATAGTGAAACTACTTAGACATGCCTCAAACAAGTGATTTACTTAGATTTCATGTGTCCGTTTTCAAATTTTTCGGTGTTTGGCGGTCAGAAGACAAAAGGAAGGACCTTCTGTATTCCTTGCGAGCATTTTTCTTTCTCATTTGCTTATCTTCATCCACAATAGTTTTGATGTTCATTGCCAATTTTCATCAAACTGAGTTCACGGACTTCATTATAAGTCCTTTGTACACGATAAACGCAACATTGGTACTGCTCAAAGCTGTGAACTTCTGCATAAAAACCCAAGAAATTGAACATTTTCTTGGACAAATCGACAAAGTACCGGAAGCTGGAGAAAAGGATACGAAAGAAGCAACGGTTCGGAGAATTAAGATCCTATCAATGATACACGGATTTCTATTCATATTTGTCGTTACGTCAAAAATACTGCCTACTGTCGTCCTTGGAAAAGTGACAACAACCCGGCCAATTCCTATTTGGTATCCTTTTGAATGGGAAGGAAAGCTTGGCCTATGCTTACTCCTTCTTTTATTCGAATATTCTTCTGCATACACTTTGATCACTTTGGCTATAATCGGGGATATATTCCTGACGAGTGTCCTTTTGATTATTGGTGGACAACTCGAATCTCTTGGGTACCGGTTGAAGAATTTACCATCAAAGGATACCACAATGTGGCGGATTATATTCAAGGAATGTGTTCAAGATTATAATTGTATATTCAAGTAAGATGGTCCTATAATCAGTGGAACTACAATAATTTTACTATTTCTTATTAATTAGAGTAAACAAGGAGTTCGAGAGGATATTCTCAGGAATTATATTCATTCAAGCGTCGCTGAGTTGCTTATTAATTTGTCTGAGTGCGTTCGCGCTGGGGTTGGTAAGTTTTCCTAGGATTTTTCGACCAGTCCTACTGATACAATAAAATGAATCCCAATGGATTTATTTTCAGGCAAACGACATTGGAACATTCATACTTTTCTTTTCCTTCATATTTGGTATGCTCTATGAGGTATTCGTAATGTGTTACGCAGGAGATTACCTTACTGAAAAATCGGAAGAACTACTCTTCAATTTGTATTCATCATCATGGCCAGATATCCCCCGAGATTGCCGGAAGATGGTGTTAATATTTTGTATAAAACTGAATAATCCAATCATCGTGAAGTTCGGGATCATACAGGACCTACATCTACGAACTTTTACAAAAGTACATAACTATTGGATATTGGATATCTGGTACTCAAATTAATATCTCATTAATTTTTCAGATCGTTGATGCTGCTTATAAGCTCTATGCTTTGCTACAACAGGTTCCCGAATGAAGGAAGCTAATCAAATGGTCCAATAACCAACAACAATGGCCGATTTAGTTTCGCACCAATTTTAATGTTATACCATGTTTTACACTACTTTGCCAGCTGTAGTTGGGGAAATACTCAATATACCTACTGACATTTTGACATAAGTTTTTTTAATTTTTTGTCTACACAGCAGTGAAAGCCTCAGTGCACAAGTGTCGTGTTTAAGGTGGGGGAGAGGCAAAGCCTCTGAGCACTCAGACTTTAGTGGCCCATTGTGTTACTTCCTACACTCTCTGTCAAAAACTCATGACTCAAAACTTCAGTCCACAGCCGGTATAACTTAACGGGGTGACGTCAATTCGTGGAAAAAAAGGTCCCAATTTTATGCATTTTTTTCGACCACACACACAGTTAAGATCTAAGCCTTAAGATCTGTGCAGCCCAAGATCTCGCGCCGATTACCACCTGCTCGATCTGGATGAAGGCAGTTTGTACGTCTCGGGTGGTTCTTCCCAAGATGTCGAAATCGTCAGCATAGGCCAGTAGTTGGGTGGACTTGAAGAGGATCGTACCTCTTGCATTTACCTTAGCATCACGGATCACTTTCTCCAGGTACAGGTTAAAAAGGACGCAGGATAGGACGTGTTACACTGACTTTCTATTGCGAATATTCTGCAGTTTCCCTTTACCTCGTTCTTTGAGCCTTTCCCTGAGTAACCTGGTGCTGTGCGTTGTGTCAATACCTCACACAAGTGAAACGGCTAATTTTTTCACGTTTCTTGTGTGCTTTCTCAGACCTGCAATTTTGTTCCGGCAACAATATTTTGCATCTAACTTTGTTATTACTGTTCCCCGGTCAATTAGCTTAAAGTGTTACAAGTGCAACGATTTGTAAATATTTAGGCGAACCTAGATACTAACTACTGTTTCCCTGTTATCGAACAGACAAAGAGTATTGCGGGGTACTGTGACAGCATGCTTACTTATTGTGCGCTAGATGCTGAGTTCGATTCCTCCACGCGTGGTTTCACACATTTTTTCCGCTAATAAACCTATTCTGCTACCAAATCTATACTACCAGGTGTACTCCTAATTAATTTCCGGTTTTTTTCGATGGGATGGAGAACCGAAAAGTGACGTGTAAAATGCTCAGTCGGTGTCAAGCGTCCGAGACGATCGAACGTGTGCTCACGAAAGTGCCGAGCGAAAAACCCAAAGTGCGGAGTGAAAAACAAAACACAATCGCGACCGTAGTGTTTTCGATCAAACATTCAGTGACGCTATGTCAAAGCGCCCGGTTGAGGGCAGGTTACTATCGCCCCAAGGGATGGATCCTGAGCCCAAGAGGATTCACCCCCTTGGGGACAGCGAAAGCGAGGCTCCATCAAGTCCCGAAGCCAGTCGGGAATCCGCCCGAGAAGATAGCGAGTCGGACATGGCTCGCGAAACGTCAGACGACGATCAAGACGATGTCGCCGCCCTGCGGAGATACGGTCCAAGAACTGAGGACCTCCCTGAAGGAGATGACAAGCCGGTATGACCGGCTCTTTGCGCTGTTCAGCTCTTCATTGATGGAATCTACCATCGCCCTCAACAAGTCAGCTCAGCAACCCAACACTGCAACTACATCAAATCATGAGAACCAAGAAGAACGGTCCATGGCAGAAATGGAAATTCCCACA
The DNA here is from genome assembly GCF_905115235.1 of Hermetia illucens. Lineage (NCBI taxonomy): Eukaryota > Metazoa > Arthropoda > Insecta > Diptera > Stratiomyidae > Hermetia > Hermetia illucens. The sequence goes on from NC_051852.1 coordinate 13,069,003, forward strand.
ACGACGCCACAACAAAAAATAGCCCCAGCAATAGTATCTACACCCTCACCCCATCTAACTACAACAACAACGAATGTCACCGAACATCCAGCCCGACAGCTACAACAACCAACCACACACACCCCGATAACAACCACCACAACCACGCAGCAAGCCGCTCAACCAGCCAAATCCACCCCACCAAGGGTAAGTCAGGAAAAATTCCCGCCGCTAATTATCCGCGCTGACCCCACAACCACTAAAGATATCACAAACAAAATTCTGTCCACAATCCCCAACAATATATCCCTTAAAAAAACATCAGTACGCTCAACCCACGTCCTCGCCACCTCCCAGGCAGATTAAAATTCTGCAAAAAACTTACTTAAAGAAGGAAACCACCCCTTTTTCACGTATACTCCGTCACACCTCAAACCAATCAACCTAGTCCTCCGAGGACTAGATTTTACATACTCTCCCGATGAAATCTTCAAGGAGCTACACCGCCTCGGCATCTTCGAAGCCATCAGCATTCGTCAATACGAGGCTAGCTCCTCCCAACGAAACGCGAAACCCCTCCACCTCTTCCTTGTAACGTTTTCCCCCAAATTCCAGCAGGCCTTTCTCACGAAAGCCAGGGCGATGTTTCACTGCATCGTGAAGTTCGAGGCCGTCCAGCTACACGAAATCACCCAATGCCGGAACTGCCAGCGCATTGGGCATGCAGCGTCAAATTGCAATCTGGCTTACCGTTACGTTAAATGCAACACCCCTCACGGGCCACGACAATGCCCAAAGAAGCAGGAAGAAAATCCATCCTGCATCAACTGCGGAGCCAACAATCATCCGGCTAGTTATCGCAACTGCCCGATGTTCATGCAAGCCCGCGCCCGCCAAACACAACAATCCCCCCCCCCACAAAGCATAACCCTGCTCCTGCAACCAAACCCGGTCCCCAACCAAAACCCGTTCAGGTCCCCGCCCCGTACAACCCTACGTCCCCACCACTCTCTTACGCTGCGATGGCCAGGAACGCCTCGCGCCCAGTCCCCACCTTTGACCTCGACTCCGAGATCCACTCCCTCTTCAACACCTCCACCACCCAACTAGCCTCCCAACTCACCTCATTCCTCCCCACATACAACTCCCTTTCCTCGCCGATGGAGAAGAGACTCGCTCTCCTCTCCTTCCTCTGCCAAGTGTCCCCCAGTAATGTCCACTAAAGTGGTATTACTGAACATAAATTCGGTGGTCAGTCGACAAAAACGTCACGATCTAACTAATTTCATTTCTTGTCCGTCCACAAACCTAACTTACTCCTCCTCACTGAATCCAAACTGCACCCTAGGCATAAGCTGCACATCTTCAACTATACCACCTTCCGCTCCGACCGTGTTGACCGCCCAGGCCGAGGCACAGCCATACTAGTGGCAAATCCCCTAGACGCTCAACGGGTCTACATCCCAAACACTATTGCCCCATCCATGGAGCTAACCGTTGTCTCCATCGCCACACCTTCCTCCATCACATTCCTAGGTAGCCTCTACTGCCCCGACCAAACCCTCAATCCCGCTGACATCTCCAACCTTACACAACACCTCAAAGCCCTCCCAGTCAACCGAAACAAGCGTTTCTCCCTTGTACTAAGGGGCGACCTAAATGCCAAACATAACACCTGGTATAACACCACTATAAATGCCAATGGCAATAGGTTAGCCAACTGGTACCCACAACACTCCCACCCTCTACAGCTCACCCTCCTCCCCACCAACCAACCCACCTACCCCAGGCAAAATACCCACTCCTTCATCGACCTCTTCCTGGTAAGCAACCACCTTCTCGTACACCCCAGCACGTCTACCTCCCCCCAAGACCTCCTCACCATCCCCGGCTTGAGCGACCATGACGGAGTGGTTCTCCACTTCAATATCACCGACCGCCTCCCCAAATCCCAGCCTAAATTCCTTCCCAACTACGCTGCCACTAACTGGCAACGCCTCAACTACAACCTAGCCGACAAACTCTCGACCATCCGCCTCCCGTCCAAGCTCACGGAATCTACACAAAAGGCTTGCAACGAAACCATCCCTCTCAGACCACTAAACTACTAGGGCCTAATCACCCTGCCACCACACATCCTAGACCTCATCAAACAAAAATCAACCCTATGACGCCAACTCCACAGACACAGGTACGCTCCTCAATTTAACTTCCTCAAGTCACAAATCCACTCCCTCACACAACGCATCCAATCCCAGATCCAGACGCTATACGCTGATCACTACGCGGTAAAGCATCCGAACATCTCGCTTAATCAGCAAACATGCAATAAACTCCGGGGTACCTGCCCCCGACTAGCCAAACCCCGCTCAGCCAGCGTCCTCCCACACAACACCTCACCCAAAGCCCACGCCGACCTGATTGCTAACAGCTTTCTAGCCGCCCACCACACCACCCGACATTTGTCCGACCCACCCACAGAAACAGCGGTGCGCCAACACATACACAACCTCACTACCACGCCAGCCATCCACACCCAATTCCCGATCCCACCATCCGAACCTACAACACCCTACTGCTTACCAATACAAGCCGTCACACCCCAAACAGTTGAATCCATCATCCTCTCCCGAAATAATAAAAAATCTACCGGACCCGACCACATCCCCATCATCATCCTCAAAAAATGCGCCAAAATCCTAAGCCCCTTTCTCGCCCAACTCTTCAATCAATGCCTCCTCTCTGCACACTTTCCCACCCCATGGAAACGAGCCCACATCGTCCCAATCCTAAAAAAGGACCAGCCTTCAGCTTCCCCGGGCAGCTACCGCCCCATCTCCCTCCTCAACGTGACATCGAAAATTTTCGAACACGTCATCCACGATATCATGCTCCAACACATCACCGACCACGCCATTATCCCCCCCTTCCAGTTTGCCAACAGGCACGGCCACGACACCTCACATGCCCTCCTAGTCCTCAAAATCGACATCCTATCCCAACTAAACAACAACATCCCCACCACAGCTTGCCTCCTCGATATCCAGAAAGCCTTCGACGCGGTCTGGCACGACGGTCTCACCTACAAACTCTCCCACACTTTCAAATTCCACCCACAATTATGCAAACTCATCCTTAACTGCCTGTCTGATCGCCAATCCTTAGTCCGTATCCACGATACCCTGTCCAACCCTTACAGTCCACCCGCTATTAGCAGCTAATCCGTCCCTTAATTACATATGGATTCGTCGCATGGTGTGACATCTCCTCAGCTCAAATGGAGCGCCTTCGGGTACGCGAAAGGAGGTTCTTCCGCCTCTCCCTTTCCCAGTCCAATATCCACTCCAACCAAGCTGTCCACGACGAGGTAAAGTGCTCCCATATAGACCAGATCCTCCTTACCTCACTAACCAAATTCCTCATCAAATGTCAAGCCCATGGAAACAACCTCATCCAGTTTTACTCCCACATACGCAGCCATAACACTAACCCAACATACCGCCACCATCCCCTCCCTTCAGACCTCCTAACCCTTTCCTCCCAAAACAGCAGATATCGCGGCGGGAAGATGATCATATTCAACCGCCCATACGATCGACATCGCCCTGGCCCCGTCTACTCCACCGCCCAATAACACCACCTTCCCTTATATTGATCCTTCCTCCATCCATTCATGCAACACAATTATCCAACGAACAAACAACAACATAAGAGGGGTTTTTCCTGACTTTCCCCTCTATAGCATTAGCCAAAAAAAACGTGTGAAATGCTGCTTCAACAGTACAAAAGAAAGTCTTTTCTCCATTGTATTGTTACGAGCGACGAAAAGTGGATTGTCTTGGAAAACCCTAAACGCAACAAATCATGGATGAGTCCAGGTGAAGCATCGAAATCGACGACACGACCAAATCGTTACGGTCGGAAGGTCATGCTGTGTGTGTGGTGGAACCAGACCGGCGTGATCTACTTTGAACTGCTGAAACCTAGTGAAACTGTGAACGCCGTTCGCTACAAACAACAAATGAAAGATTTAAACCGAGCGATTGCGCAGAACCCACCAGAATATCAAGAAAGAGAGAAAAAGGTGATTTTGCTCCACGACAATGCACCATCGCATAAGTCCAAAGTCGTTCGCGACACGCCGGAAAAACTCAAGTGGGAGGTGCTTAACCATGCGGCTTACTCACCAGACTTGGCCCCATCGGATTACCACCTGTTTGCCTCGTTGGGTCACGCAATTTCTGAGAAGCGCTTCGACTCCTACAAAAATTTGGGGAAATGGCTCACTGAGTGGTTCACCTCCAAAGACAGTCAATTCTACTGGCGTGCTATTCACAAATTACCAGAAAGGTGGAAAAATGTGAAGAAAGCAATGAAAAATATTTTCAATAAAATAACTATTACGGTTCCCTTGGAATTATGTGTTTTATTCACAAAAAAAACCGGATATTAATTAGGAGTACACCTGGTAAGTGCGCGTAATTTCAAGTCAACTTCATATTACCAACGATAAACTATTGTGACTTCCCAGTGAATCATTTTGCATCATTATCTTCCGCGGCGCCATTTGTAAGGAGCCGGAATCTATTCGCTCCAAATTTTTAGACTGCGATGGGTACTGTGGTGCGATCTTCCACGCCAAATGTTTGGGTATTCCCTCTGCGTTTATAGATATTCGCGCAAAATGTTCACCGAACGTTACCTATCGTTGTAACACCTGCTGCGGTACGACGCTATCTGATCCAATTCAGCTGCTGCATCAATACACGGCGAGTTTCAACATGAATTTTCAAAATCGCCGACAATTCTGCCCCCACAAGCTGCAGTTTCATCAAGCGTAGCCTCAACTCCTGAGATGCCGCTGACTGGCTCTGCTTATACCTTGCCGGCGACTGCGGCCAACAATACTGGCGCCATACCTAAGTCGCACCGGTCGACTAATTCTCTGCCTCTATCTGCCACGGACTATTCCCGTGCTTCTATAGAAGATTGTATCAACCAGACGACGTCCGCTAGCCAACTGAAAAATCGTCCTCCATCCGAGGGACACTCCCAACTCAGCATCGGATGCGGTACGCACTTCTGGCGATTGTCCTCCAGTCCGCCTTTCCGACCTCATGTCGCCCGAGCGGACCCCCAATTGAACGTCGCTTAGCCACCGAAACAGCTGTTCGTGTCAAGCCTAGCGAACTCCACCACGTCCAACGAAATTTTGGCCTATATCAGAAGCAAAACCAAAGTGACATATCCCCACAACTTCGATATTATCGCCCAATCTTCCTTGTGGCCCCAGGAGGTCTTCGTCAAGCCTTATCAAAGGACTAAGCTTCGTGAAAATTTCCGGCCCGCCCGCCTGCCTCGCCGAACTTGAATGATTCCGATAACTATACACTCTTTTACCAAAATGTAAGGGGTCTAAGGACCAAGCTGTCGGATTTCAAACTGTCTGCCTTAGCTTTCCAACATGATGTCATCTGCATTTCTGAAACCTGGCTGGATGACAGGATTTTAGATTCTGAGCTCCTCGAAGGTTACGCTGTGTTTCATTGTGACGGAGACTGCGCTGCGCTTGGCAAGACAACTGGCGGGGGAGCCCTAATACCTGTTAAGTCCCCTCTCCGTGCCGAAATCATCTTTCTTCCCCCTCCCCCTCCTACCATTCTGTCACCATACGTGTCTTTCTGCCAAAGGTATATCCCTTTATCATATCGTGTGTATATTTTCCCTGCCTAAGCCCGGCTTCTCTGTATTAGGATTTTTTCGACAGATTATCAGAGGTCCTACCCGTTTTGTTTCCCTCACTTCCTTTCATCCTCTGTGGCGACTTTAATCTTCCTATGCTCTCCTGGCCTAATACTCCTGGCCTTCTCTCCCTCCCTAATAACTCCACCCACCCTTCCCTTCCTCTATCCACTTTCATGTACACCTGTGGCGCCCACCAGTTTAACTTTTCTAGAAACCACTTGGATCGCACTCTTGATCTTGTCCTCTCTAACCTTTCTATGGTTGTCTTTGCCAATCCCTTCATGCTCCGTCTTACGTTGCCCTTGACGCCCATCATCCTGCTCTCGAGTTCGATGTTCAGATATCCCGAATCCACTCTCCGGTCGCTCGCAAGCTTACCAAATTCAACTTTCGTAAGGCGAACTTCTAAGGTCGCCTCTCTCCACTCACGTGTGACCAACCACTCAACACTTTCTATACCATTTTATCTGATCTTCTTCCTTGTTACGTTACCTCCTCTTCTAAGTGCTTACGCTCTTACCCTGTCTGGTTCACCACTGAAGTTCACAAAAAAACTACGTCAAAAAAAGCTGCGAGGAAGAAGTTCCTGTCTTCTAGAAACTCTGCTGACTTAGTTTTTTTTCAAATTTCTACGTTCATCGGTCAAATCCTTAATACGTAAGTCCAGAAACGAATATTTGACCAGTATGGAGAAGCGCAGAAACCTGAAAACTTTCTGGTCCCACATTCGCAACTCCCGCTGCCCTGCTCAGTTATCCCCTCCGCCCATTAAATTCTCTGGCTTCTCAGCTAACTCGCCCCAATTATCTTGTGATTTACTCTGCCGCTCCTTTTCGTTCGTCTATGTTCCCCCTCCTTCCTCCGAATCCCTCCCGATAGTGGATGTAGCCTGCCCCGCATCGGCTACCATTCCCCTTCTCACCCCTATCCTTATTGGCAAACTTGCTGCCAATGTCAGACCTGGCTACGATGGTCTTCCAAACCTATTTTTGCTCAAAACTGGTAAGTTCATCTCTCTTCCCCTATCTCTTATTTTCAACAAAAGCCTCGAAGAGAATCATTTTCCCGGCTTGTGGAAAGAGGCTCTCATCATCCCCATACACAAAAGTGGCGATCGTACGCTTGCCGAGAATTACCGTTCCATTTCCCTCCTCTCCTCCTGTTCCAAAATTCCGCCCACTTTGGCCAGTATATAGTGAAAGAGCAACATGGCTTAGTTAAACGTAGGTCAACTACCTCCAACCTGCTTGACTTTACCAACTTTGTCGCCAAATGTCTAAACTCACGGCTAGAAGTGCATACCATTTACACTGACTTTGCTAAAGCCCACGACACTGTAAATCACAAGATACTTCTATCCAAACTCTCGTCTCTATACGTTACCATACCACTTGTTTTATGGCTTGCCTCTTACCTTTCCAACCGATCCTGCCGCGTCTCTTTTGACGGCTGTACTTCCTGCTCCTTCTCCCCCTCCTCTGGCGTCCCATAGGGATCTATTCTGGGTCCCTTGTTATTTTTATTTTTTATCAACGACCTTCCTCCCCTCCTTACTTGTCCCTGTTTGCTCTATGCAGACGACATTAAGCTGTTTTCCGCTGGTGACTGGTGCCCGGCATATTGGGGGGGAACTGATTCGTAGGGCTAAATGAGGTTGATACAAATCAACCTCAACTATTGCGAGGCAGTTCAAGACTTGCTCTCGCAAACTATTCGAGAGTCGAATGCGGACGTGGCATAACTATGTGAACCTTACCGAAATTACGTTAGCGCTACATGAGTGAAAGACTCATCTAGAAGCGCGGTGATATGGGCATTTGGACAACAAGCCATTCAAGAAACAACGGCATTCCTGAGAGCTGGCTCTGTAAGGGCGAAAGTCAACGGGGTCCATATCTACAGCTGCTACGCTCCTCGTAGTACAATATGAGAGGATGCTAAACGGCTTGGTGTTGTACGCTAGCGACCACAGCCCCAAAATCATTTCCGGCGATTTCAACGCGTGAGCCTTAGACTGGGGAAGTCGAGTGACAAACCCTGGGGGCCAAATCCTGATTGAAACCTTCGCGGAGCTGAACATCATACTAGTCAACGTTGGATGCGTGCCCACCTTCCGAGACAAATGGCTAGACCCAGTCGTCTATCTAACTTACCTCAACCCCTCGTTGGAGAGAGGGATAGTCTGCCAGGTGAGTGAACACTATACCCACAGTTGCTACTATGCCATCTTGCTCGACATCGGAAACGGAGAGGCGACGGTCGGATTGAGTAGCAGAAGTGGAAAAACCAGGATAGCTGGGTGGTCCACTGGAGCTTTCGTGGAAGAGGCATTCCTGGCGGCTTTTTCAGGAAGTCACGACCCGAAAAGAAAGGCGCTGGAAAAAGTGAACCAGTTGTTCACAGTGTTGAATGAATGAATAAAGATGTTAACTCCTGGGCGAGGCAGTGCACCGTCTGGCAGAATTGCAAAGTCACCAAACACGTACAGAATGTAGTAAGCTCATTTCCTCGGTCTACAAAGCGTTTTCACACTATCTACATCGACATTACTGCCTCATTGGGATATCCGTATGGCTTCAAGTGTTGCGTCAGAATCATAAATAGGTTCACGAGGTGACTTAAAGCAATACATTTGACCGACATTTCCGCACAATCGTGCGCGAGATGCTTTATTCGAAATGGATCCCACGCTTTGGAGTTCCGGCCGAAGTCATCACTGACGAGAGAATGCAGTTCGAGTCTAATCTGTTCTCGGAGTTAACAAACTCTTAAGCTTCAAACGCCATCGGACGAATGCGTACCACCCGCAATCCAATGGGATGCTGGAACGCTGGCATGCGACACTAAAGGCCACTATAATAGCACACGATGACTCTTCCTGGTCGCAAGTCCTACCTTTCGTTTTACTTGGCCTACGTACAGGCCATCGTGAAGAGTTCACCGCCAGCTCCGGCGAGCTAGTACATATCTGGCGAGAATTTGAGACTCCGCAGCGATCCTGTGTTCGATACCAGGTCACCCCTTTCCACTACTGGACTTTTGCGTTTGCTCCGGGGCACCGTAGCAAAAGAAATTCACCTCCACCTTCCCGTTGTGGCTCGGCAGGATTCGCGAATACCAGCGGACAGATGACGCTACCGACGAGTGGAGAGCAGGCGGTGGAAGAGTGCCATTAGTAGGCGGCGGAATGACAAAAAAATAATGGAGAGTCTTCCGTCAGCTGTCAGAGAGAAAAGAGGTTGATTACAGAAGACTAAATGCACAGACTGTTCCTGACCGATATCCAATTCCACTCATCCACGACTTTGCGCATCACCTCGCGAATTGCCATATCTTTTCGACCTTGGATTTCACCAAGGCTTATCATCAAATCCCTGTAGCTCCTGAAGACATTCCAAAGACGGAAATATGCACACCCTTTGGACTCTTCGAGTTCACCCGGATGAATTTCGAATTGTGCAATGCGGCGCAAACCTTTCAAAGGTTTATCCACTCGGTCCTGCGAAACCTCGACTTCTGTTTTGTATATTTGGATGATGTTTTGGTGGCTTCTTCCTCAGAGTCTGAGCACTTAGCCCATCTCGAGTGCATTTTTCAACGTCTCCTTGAGGCCAGGTTAGTCCTAAACGTTGAGAAATGTAAGTTCCTTCAAACACAGGTGAGATTCCTCGGCCACTCCATTTCTCCTGAAGGAATACAGCCCGACTCAGACAAGGTGCAAGCGATTACAAGCTTCCCGCGTCCGAAAACTGTAAAGGATTTGCGGAAGTTCTTGGGCGTGCTAAACTTCTATTGTCGTTTCCTGCCCAAGGCCGCCCAACACCAGCCCGTTTTGAACGCGTACTTGTCTGACCCCAAAACTAAGGACACACGAGAGATCGTGTGGTCTGAAGAGGCTGTCCGCACATTCAATAGATCCCGACAGCAACTGGCTGAAGCTACAGTCTTGGCATTTCCTCTGCAAGATGCACCTCTAGCCGTTTTTGTTGCTGCCTCTGACACCGCAGTAGGTGCCGCTCTTCATCAAAAAAGGTGAATCACGTCTGGCAACCGTTGAGCTTCTTCTCTAGGCAGTTGAACCCCGCTCAACGGAACTATAGTACCTACGATCGTGAACTGCTCGCCGCGTACTTGAGCATCAAATACTTCCGCTTCTCCCTTGAAGGCAGGCCGTTCACAGTGTTCATGGACCATAAGCCTCTCACATATGCTTTCAAACAAAAGCTCGACAAAGCATCCCCTTATCAGTTTCGACATCTGAGCTTCATAAGCCAGTTTACGTCAGACATCCAGCAGGTGTCCGGCAAGGACAACATAGTTGCTGACGCTTTGTCTCGTGTCTCCCAGTTTAACATCCCCGCCTCATTCGACTATTTCCAAGGCGCAGGAGGATGACGCAGTACTTCAGAGCGATGTATTGAACAGTGGGGAGCACTTCTTTAGGCTTGATGTCGGTGGCAGACCCGAGGGCGTCTCCGTGACCAGGAGCAGTTGACAGCAGATTGACAGGCACGAGGCTGCCGGAGCAATCTGGCAGAAAAAGAGCAGTCTGCCGTCAAATATGAAAATTTTAGGGTAGGTTCGACATACCGGCCAATCGCGCTGAGAATGCGCAGTGCATATAGGATGGTATCTGGTGAGGCAGTGTGTGTCATCGTGGTGCATTGTATCTACAGGAGAAGGAAGGCGAATCCGGGGGAAGTGACTACGGCCTCCGAAAAGCCACTAGAAAGGAGCTGTACAGAAGATGGGAGCAACGGCGGGATAATTCCGAAAAAGGCCGCTGGACCCATATACTGATCCCGTGTATTTAGAGATGGGTTGAGCGAAAACATGGAGAATTTACCAAATTTCCTTAGCGGACACGGTGGATACTGAAAGTAATTGCATCGCATCGGATTGGATGAGCCCCCAGATTGTTCCGAATGAACCGCTACATCCGAGGACATCTACAGCAGTGTCTTTTAAAGACTTCCATTTCCACCCATTTAAAAAGCACGAAAAGTTGAGCGCTATAATGTCATGTTCACTACAACCTGTAATTGAATAAGCTATTTAAGTCCCAGGATATGTTCCCTGTACTCCCCTTTTTCGTCTCCTTGCAAAATATTTTCACAGGCACCTTTCTATGTTCTGTATTATTACACAACTTCAAAGAAGCCATTAAATTATAATTCCCATCAATTATCTGTATTAAACCTTGGATTGCCTTTCATCCTTTTTGGTTTTATTTTATCCCTTCCTTATGTGGGAGGCGTCTTACACTTGTGCTTTTCTCATCAACTCCGTACCATCATTCAAGCTGAAATGAGTACCTATAACTTATGTAGAATCAATGCAAATATCCTGAATCTGCCAATTATCCCATTATCACTCTGGCCCCAGGATATGCAGATGTGGGATTCCATCACACGTGCTCGTAGGTGAAATAACATGTTTCAGTCTGGGAAAATTTTCAAGGCTGCCTATTGAACCGCATTTTCAAACATCTATTCACACTACGAAATGCCCAGGATAATTTTGCTGAACACTTATGTGGGACTGGCAAAGGATAATAGAAATGGAATTCTCATAAAATTATAGGTTTCATGGAATCCCGACTATATTCTCGGAATATAAAAGGATACGTTTGCGAGTCCTTGTGTTTATTCTTTCCAGCCATAGTGAGAATACTTAGACATGCCTCAAACAAGTGATTTACTTGGACTTCATGTGTCCGTTTTAAAATTTTTCGGTGTTTGGCGATCAGAAGACAAAAGGAAGGACCTTCTGTATTCCCTCCGAGCATTTTTCTTTCTCATTTGTTTAGCTTCATCCACAATAGTTTCCACGTTCATTGCCAGTTTTCATCAAGCTTAGTTCACGGATTTGATTATAAGTCCTTTGTACACCGCGAATACCACATTGGTACTGCTCAAAGCCGTGAACTTCTGCATAAAAACCCAAGAAATTCAACATTTTCTTGGACAAATTGACAAGGTACCATTTTTCTCGGAAGCTGGGGAAAAGGATACCAAAAAATCAACGGTTCGGAGAATTAAGATCCTATCAATGATACACGGATTTCTATTCATATCTGTGGTTACGTCAATGATACTGCCTACTGTCGTCCTTGGAAAAGTGACAACAGCCCGGTCACTTCCTAATTGGTATCCTTTTGAGTGGGAAGGAAAGCTTGGTCTATGCTTACTCCTCCTTTTATTTGAATATTCTGCTGCATTCACTTTCATCACTTTGGATATAGTCGGGGATATATTCTTGGCGAGTGTCCTTTTGATTATTGGTGGACAACTCGAATCTCTTGGGTACCGGTTGAAGAATTTACCATCAAAGGATACCAAAATGTGGCAGATTAAATTCAAGGAATGTGTTCAAGATTATAATTGTATATTCAAGTAAGATGGTCCTATAATTAGTGGAACTCTTATAATTTTAATACTTTTTATTAATTAGAATAAACACGGAATTCCAGAGAATATTCTCAGGAATTATATTCATTCAAGCGTTGCTGAGTTGCTTATTAATTTGTCTGAGTGCGTTCGCACTGGGGTTGGTAAGTTTTCCTAGGATTTTTCGACCAGCCCAACTGATACAATAAAATGAATCCTAATGGATTTATTTTCAGGCAAACGATATAGGAACATTCATACTTTTCTTTTCCTTCATATTTGGTATGCTCTATGAGGTATTCTTAATGTGTTACGCCGGAGATTACCTTACCGAAAAGTCGGAAGAACTACTCTTCAATTTGTATTCATCATCATGGCCAGATATCCCCCGAGATTGCCGGAAGATGATGTTAATATTTTGTGTAAAACTAAATAATCCAATCATCGTGAAGTTCGGGATCATACAGGACCTACATCTACGAACTTTTACAAAAGTACTACTATCGGATGTTGGATATCTGGTACTCAATATGCACAAATTAATATCTCACCAATTTTTCAGATCATCGATGCCGCTTATAAGCTTTATGCTCTGCTGCAACAGGTTCCTGAATGAAGGAAGCTAGCGGACTCATTCAATAACCAACAATAACAGCCAACTTAGATTCGTGTCAATTTCAATGTTCTATCAGATTTTGCACTATATTTTCAACTGTTGTTAAAGAGATACTCAATACACCTACTTATATTTTGACGTTATTTGTTCTTTCTTTATTTGCCTGCATACTGATCAAAGTTTTAGTTTTATTTCTTACACTCTCTATCAAAAACTAACCAACCTGAATCCTATCAAATGCATTTTTGCCTAGCGGATCAGTACAGGCAATTGTGAAACACTTATTGATTTACGTATTGCATATGGTATAGGATTTGTTCGAGGAGAGTACCGCTGAGTCTTTCTTTCTCTGTTTCGGGTGAATAGCAGAATCAGCTGGCGCCAAGAAGTTAAGTTCTGTATGTCAAATCAAGAATTTTACTGATGTATCGACATTTTTCTTTCACTAGTTTGGATAATGCAGATCAAATCGGAGTGCGTGCAATAAAATCGGTGGTAAATGGGGAAAAGTGAGAATCAGCTATCTGGGGAAGGCTAGATTTGGAGCGCGGGGATGAACAGTTAACTCGTTACCGATAGCAAATTTTTAGAAGGATATTCTGCGAACACTGAACTTTGAGTCGCGTCCGACAATAGCAATTTATATATGAATCTACCTTTCCGCTAAATAATTTGACTGAATGAAAGTGGGTTGGTAGATACTCTCATCCGAGATTTCATTTCCCTCTACACCACAATGACCGGAATCCCAGAGTAATTCCACCGTATTGAATCTAGAAACAAATTTCAATCGATTTCTACATTCATCATCATCAACCGCGCAACAACCGGTATCCTGTCTAGGCCTGTCTTAATAAGGAACTCCAAACACCCCGGTTTTGCGCGGAGCTCCACCAATTCGATATCCTTAAAAGCTGTCTGGCGTCCTGACCTACGCTATCGTTCCATCTCAGGCAGAGTCTGCCTCCTTTTCTTTTTCTACCATAGATATTGCCCTTATAGACTTTCCGGGCTGGATCATCCACATTCATACGGATTAAAGGGGTCATCCCGTGTGAAGTCCGTTTTTTTTGGCTTTTTTTAGAAATTTTTTGTGAAGAACTGGAAAAAGATACAAATACGAATTCACCATAGATTTATTAATATCTTGAGCGTGCATAGTAATTTTTGCAGCCCGATCGCATAGTTCGTTATTGAAATACAGAGCAATTTACATACCCATCTCCAAAAGAAGGTGTTTTTCTGCTGCCACGCTAGAGGGCGATCGACATAAATCTAGCATGTGACTTATCACGTGCTTAACACTATAATTTCCGAATGGCTCCGAATATCGAAAAATCACTTCCCCATACATTCTACACTATATCTAGATACAATTGATGCCAAAAAAAATTCGATTCCTCGGATGACCAAAGTCAACCTCGTACCAAAAAAGGTCGGCACCGAAATAATGCAGTTTCACTTATATAACCCATCAACATGGGCTTGCAGCCTATTGGTACTCAGGCTTGGGAAGGCCTCTCCCGTCAAGATCACAAATTTCGCATGTCCTTCAATCTGATGTATGAAATCCACAACAAAATCGCGCTAAGCCGAAACCGATATGGACCTGAAGGTGAAAATGGAAAATTAAAAAAATACAGACTTGACCGCGCACGCGAAGTTGGAAAAGTCAAGATCCAAATGCCACGATCGAGAACGGAAAGCCACCCGACGGATCACATTTTTTGTATGAGCTCCGTTGGAGAAGAAGGATGTTCGTACATTCTTCACCATAAAGATCCTAGACTCCCTGAGCAATGAATACCCGCTGATTATCTCATCAAGCGACATCTCGGCAAATGTGGTGGGCTCCTGATCCGGGAGAGCTACGAAGTTCACAAATCGTGTTAATCATCCGCTTTGGAGAGAAAGTACTTAATACTCTTCGACAACTAAGGCAACGATCAAAGAGGTCTACATATATCTTGTCGAATGGTTTGTTAACCACAAGCGTAAACATAAACGGCATGATATCATTCATTCCAAGCTATCTAAAGAATCTCCTAAACCTAGCATTAGTCTTGCCTGCACCCAAGTGACCCCCGAACCCGGAATTGTTGTGAATAAGTTACAACCGAACCCAGCCTCCTCACGGCCAAGACTCAATGATCTACATACGACATCTGTATTGTCTATTAAAGATCCTTATAAATTACCTTGAAATCATACTCAGACAATTTTTGTTATATTATGCGGGTGGGATCGTTCGATTTTAAAAGTCCCCCCCCCCCAAACAGCTTGTGGTCCTTTAAAACCCCAGAAGCTAGCATCGGTAGTTATCAACAGCCCATAGCATAGCCAGCAGCGCTAACTCTTTTCTCATTAAGTGCCCTGCTAGTGTAGGCTTCACCGACAGCCTCCGCTTTATTATTCTGTTAAGGGAAGTTGCCCTGCGTCCTAAAAGAACTATTGTGTTTAGTTATTGGTTACATTATACCCTTTATTTTATCTTTTTAGTATATTCCCTACTTTCAAGTATTTCAACTTGCCATCTGGTATCAAGTATTCCCCCAAATGCCTCAACCTACTTTGCATAAGTGCCGGACACTATCCCAGAACGTGTATGCAGGTTTCGTCACACTTCACATAGAACCTGCAAGTACTGTCCCTAGATATCAATAGCTTCCCCAGGTGATAATTTAGCCTGCAGTGACCAGTGAATATTCTCATTACAATCCGGAGGGTCTTCTTTTGCCGTTTAAACAGTCCTTTGAGCGCTTGGGTGCACATCCCCCCATAAGCAACCTGGATTGATCCACTACGGGTAGGTTCGCCCAGTATAGTTCCCTGATCCGTTCCTCTTCATTTTTTATGTCAAAACCCAGAACCCATTTCCAATATAACGAAAAGGTTCTAGTCCATGTAAAGAATCCCAGGCTCCCTTCTTGATTAGCTCATCCGCTGCTTTATTACCTTCTGATCCAACATGACCGGGAACCCAGGGTATCCAGACCTTGTTGTACAAGCCGATCGTGTTCAGTTTTTCAAAGCATTCCCGTAAGAATTTGGAATTCACCTGGTTGGACCCTGACTTGGCTATTAGTCACAATAGCAATGTTCTGCCCCCTATAATTGCTTGTTATAATTCATTTGGAGATTGAAGGAGGCTAGTGCTCTTACCCATTTAAGGTAAGTTTTTCTTGGAAAAATGGCCCAAGTGCTTGCTCCTTCTCCTGTGGGGGATTCGGAGTGTCAGGTAATGAGTTACTTGCTTAACCCATATGTCAAAGCCACGCTTTCCCAGTTTGGCCTCTTACCCCGCCTCTACGCGTCAGCTGATACAAGGCAGTTTCCCTTAACCAAAGTTAACATGCTGACACTGATATAAGGGATTACGCATTAGAACGTCAAAGCTAATATGATTGTCTCCATTCTAAGATGATTTCTAGTCCTCTCTTGAGTAATGCTGCCCACCTTACCCTAACTGGCGAGCTAACCTCTTTTGTTACTTTTCAGTTCGCCTGGGGTGTCAGGCAGGAAGCTGTCGCCTTCCACAGTGATGTTGGACCACGGGAAATGAGTTCTGAAACGCTAATGTACTATGCCCTCTTCATTCTCGGTAAATATCCCATCTTCCTTCTTCAAACAGATAGAAGATATTGCCCTGTATTTGGCTATTGCTTCATGTAGCCTAGTTGCTTCTATGGTTTGTGTTGTGTTTTTTCCTATCCCTCGACAGAATTCTCTAAAGCCGTTCTGTTTTGCTTCCTGAAAACGTTGCTATACGCAGTCAGTATATTTTTCTACCTCGGCCAGCCTCCTGTTTGTTTTCCCCAGCTGAAGAGCTTTCGGACCTCCTTTCTTATTCCGAATAGGGTAGGGGGCCAGGGTTTCAAGTGGAACAGTTTTTGTAAACTGAAATAGGCTGCGTTGGCCGCCAAAAATTCTTCAGAGCATTCGTCTCTCGAACACGGCCTAGAATTCGAAATTTTTCTTGCCCAAATCCCAGATTTCCGAGGAATACATAAGGACTAGCATAGTCTTGTACAATAAGAGATTTGACCCTATGGTGAGACTTTCCGAGCGAAACAGTTTTTTCAAGCTGAAATAGGCTCTGATGGCAACCAACAACCGCGCGCGGATTTCATCGTCATAGTTGTTATCGGTTGTGATCTCTAACTTATTGCTATGAATAAAGTTAAGAAGGTACTCACTTCTTTCATTAGCTTCGCTGCTTCCCCAGATATCTTGATGGGCGTTGATATCGAAGCCGAGGAGAAATGATAGTGCGTTCCTCTCACAGAACTTTACCACTTTAGCGACTAGCTCCGGTGAAATTCAGCTGTCTGTCTCTTTGCTATGCATGGACGTATAATATTTATTTGTGTAAAGTGCTGACGCTAGCGTACTATGGCTACCTGTAAAATTGAAAGTATGTACAACATATATATATGGTCAAGCAATGGACTGCCGGATAGACTGATACGAAATACAGCCTTCTGGGAGCCAACTTATCTCTTCCAAGGAGTCAAGTCTCTCGTCTACCAAGACCGCTGGCAGTTACACCCTGTACGAGGTGACCCTGCTATTAACAAGCTGAACCAAGGAGTCGAAAAATACCTCCCCAATCCAAGGTGTTATGTATGCGAACCCATTCGATACTTGTATTCGAACGGAGTGTCAGCGACACCTGGTCGCCTAAGTGGGTAAGCCTGACCTTACTGTGCTTCCGGAGGTTATGGCCCCCGTGGGGGGTATAATAATAAATATAAGCATAAAATAACAAACAGGTGAGATCCTGTACCAGACACAAACTTTCGGATCAAGCGGTGGCACATCTCCGCAACACTGAGAATGTCACTACACCCAAGATGGGAGAAGATGGGAGGTTAAGCAGTATAGCCAAAATATTAACCTACTGCACGGACTGTAACCAACAAAGATCACTGCTCGAAAATCAGGAACAAACAAAAGCACGTCTGAGATTAATATATCAGATGTCAGGCACCAGTGGCGCAAGTGCTAAATACGTTCTCTGAAAGAAGGCCTGAAACCAGAAGAGGTTCTTAAAAAGACTCAGGACAGACCTAATCCTTCAGTATCAGAGCCAAAAAAGCGGGGAGTTGCCGAGATTAGAACACACGAGTGGAATGCTCTCAAAAAACACAAACCTGAACCCCGGGAGGGGGCAACCTCGGGTCGGTCAGGGGTATTAGCTATGCTAGTGGGATCAAGGGCATTTCGCTGGTCATACTGCCGAAAGTATTTCAGGAGCAAACACTCACTCGTGAGGAGCAGGAAATAATTGAGGACCTCATCGTCATGGAGATTTGTGAGGGATGGAATAAGTTGCTCTTCTTTACCGACATACGCTTTCGACCAGGCCTTATACTTACTGGTTTAGGACTCTAGTTCATAAACTGCCGGGATGGAAGGGAACACACATATTGACGGTCCACCTTTCCAAAATCGGAGTGATTTAGACGAAAAATCTTTTACGCCTCCTTATCACTCAAAACTTGGAGGGGGGGGGGGTTTAGAAACAAGGTGGAGGACAAAGGCAAACTGTTCACGATCGGAGTAGACGACCGACCCCTAGAGGCAATTAAACGTCGTAACTGCCTCATCAGTTACATATTTCGTAGCAGACCCGCGCACGTGCACAGGGAGAAACCAAGGAACGATACTTCGCAAGATACATCGACTGGAAAGCCTACTAAGGCCCTCGAAAGAATCACGAAGCCATTGAGGCTCAAAGGGCAGGAAGGAAAAAGAAGAAAAGTTGGCCGACCTTGACCTAGACTTTTTACGGCTCAAGTCGAACGGCCAAACATATGGAAGTGCCATGTCCAAGCTCTAGGCACTATCAGAAGCCGATGCTCAGCGCAAAAATAGCTCAGGTAAGCTCCCACCATCAAAAATTGCATCTGCAGTAATTGCAAAGGCAAGTGCGAAGGATAATATTGCAATAGTTGCGGCTCAAGAACCCGTGGGTGTAACGGGGCAGATTTGCAGTCCGCAAGGAGGAAGTATTCAAGTAATTTGGTAAAACCAAGAGCTTGCATCATTCTCAAAAGAAACTCAAAGTACATAAATCCTTCAGAGTTTCTAGCTGGAGATCTCGTGGCTGCCCTAATCTCACTAGAAGCCAAGCAAAGAACTCGAAAGGCAATTGTGGCATCAGGATATTTTCCAAAAAACGACACTCGGATCCCACCGAAATTAGTTATTGAACTGACGAAGTTCTGCGAGAAGAAGGCGCTAACACTTCTTCTCAGCTGCGATGCTAACGCCCACCATGAGGTATGGGGAAGCAGCGACATTAATCAAAGAAACGAGTAGTTCGAGGAAGTCATCCTCAGTAATAAGTTAGAAACACAAAATATAGAAAAAACTCTAACATTCATGACCAGCCCCAGATAAGAAGTACTAGACATAACTCTAAGGAATACTCTGTGAGCGATTTGGTTAAGAATTGGAGGATGTCGAATGAGCCTTCTATGCCGGATCACAGTATAATCAGATTTGACATTGAAGGCAACTTGGAAGCAGATAGAATAATAAGGAATCCTAGGAGAACAGACTGAAACTACAACACCAGACATCTGAGTGACAACATGGTTCATCTACTAGGAGCGAAATAGAGCTATAAACAGAGGTCGAATGCCTCAACCGAGTCGTCATTAACGTATATGAGGCCAGCTGTCGGGCTAAGTTAATCATGTTTTCAAGGGACGTACCCTGATGGAATAGAAGCCTAGTCAGAACGAGAAATATATATATATGGTTGCTATTCACAATGCAAGTGTCGCCTCTCCTTAAAGTGACCTGCCCGCTGCCAGTTCTGCCTTCCGATCACAGTGCGTACGAGTGGCAGGCCTGTGCGCCGACCAAGTTCCTCGTTTGAGATAGTGTCAAACGAGCGTACCCCGATAATACGACGCAGACAGGTATTGGTGAAAACTTGAAACTTTTGGGTGACAGTGCAGTTCACAGTCCATGTCCTACTCTCAACAGAAAGAAGGAAATACCGAAAATGAGGAGGATAGTGTACAGCTGCTTCTCAGAACTCATTTCCCGGGGTCCTACTTCAGGGTGGAAGGCGACAACATGCTGCCTGACACCCAAATAACGAGCAAAAGGAAAAGAAAGGAGAACTGGAGAGTAGCAAAAGACGTATGTTCGGAACCTAGAATTAGATAAGCAGGAGGAACCTTTAATCCACAGAGATCACCCGGAATAGATGGCATTTTCTCAACACTACTTCAGAGATGTCTTGACATCATCTTAGGATCTCTCCTAAGATTGGTAAGGGACAGCATAGCTGTGTAACATGGCGACGGAATAGTCTTCATTCCAAAAGCGTTTAAAAAGGATCCTTTTGACCTTAAATTTTTCAGGCCGCATTGCCTAACATCGTTCATCTCAACGGTGGAGGAGGTCGTAGACAACTATATTGGTACTAACGTTCTAGTGCGTAATCCCCTACATCAGTATCAACACGCTTACCGTGCAGGACGGTCAACCGAAACTGTTCTGTATCAGTAGATGGATGATGCCATAGAAACAAAAGGAAGGACACTCTGAGCGCATTTGGATACCGAATGAGCAGAGATATAAGATGCCCTGAGCCACAAAGGAGTGGGAAACTCTCTGGCTTTCCGGATGGGCAGAATGTTTGAGAGTAGGCAAACAGAAGTACCAACAGGAAGAAATTCTATTGTCATGAGGTTCTTCACAGGGCGGAATATAATCATCCCCTATGTGGAGTATTGTAGTGAATGAACTTCTGCACGTGCCAATGAATACTGGAATACAGGTCCAGGGTTATACTGACTTCATTTTTTTAATTTGTAGGGGTAAATATGAGGATACCCTATGTTATAGAATCCACCTGGATTAAGGGTTACTAGTGCCTGGTGCAGCAGTAAGGCGGAACTGCGCATGAATCCAGCCAAAACCACCATAGTACCATACATTAGGAAGCGTAAGCTTCATCACCTGAGAGCCATAAGTTTACATTTTATGGGGGTAAAAGGAGAAACAGAAGTCAAATATTTGGGAAGTGCAGTAGACATGTTGGAAACTCTTGTCGAAACGCAACGAGGGCTCTGATGACTTGCAGGTCTATATAAGAGAAAGAATGGAATTGCACCCTGAAGATACTACTTTGGATATACACTGCAATGGTATGGCATATTACCTACGGGGCGGTAATATGACCAGAGGGAACTGAGTTATACAAAGTCAAAAGGCTAGCTTACGTGTGTATCAGTGAGGAAATGAGAACATGTCCAGTGGCATCTCTGGGGGTCCTTCTAGGATTAACTCCCCTCCATCTGCACATACGGATGAAGGCAAGGAAGGCGATCTTCAGGATGACTGAGAGTAACAGTGAAGCAAGAGGCTGCCTAAATCTAAGGAAGATTGATATTCTTTCTAGGCGCTACCCCGAAGTGTTGATACCAATGGGTAATGTGAAAACGAAGTTTCTCTTCGATAAAAAGTTTGAAACACGTTGTTGAAACGAGGCAAACTGACGGAGCCTGGCTGTGACATACGGTTTAATTCAGCAACTGATTACTTGGTATCCTGACGGATCACTCCCAGCGGAGTGATCAGGCGCTGGGAAATGTACTTGGAACAAATGGGTAAGGACACTAGGATATATACACCATGGACGCATGTGCTTCCTTCAACGTCTAAAGGAACTATAGGTACCTGAACACTGCTATTCTGACCGACAGCCAAGTGGCGATCAAGTCACTAAGGTCCAACTATGTGAACTCAAAACTAGTTTGGGAATGCCTTGAACGACTAAATAGGCTCAGTCCACACAATAAGTTCTGGGTGCTATGGGTTCCAGGCCATGTTAGGTTGGAAGCCAATAAGGTAGCACACGAACTGAACAGGAAGGGAGCAGGAGAACGGCTGAGGCTGGTCGGTACTGAGCGAACTTACTAAGAATAGAATAGTCCAGGATGTTTATGGGGAGACACGGACCCAAGCGGCTTGTTTGGCATAAAGGTACACTATAACCAGTAAACAGAGCACAATAGTTCTTTTCGGACGCAGTGCAACTTCCCTTAACAGATTAATAATAGCGAAGGCTAGCGACGTGTCCTAGTAGGGCACTTAATGCGAAAGGGAGGATTTACTGATCAAAGGAGTAAGTGCTGCTGACTATGCTATGGGCAGTTGATAACTGCCGATGGTGTTTGAAAGGACCACAAGCTGCTTAGGGGACTTTTAAAATCGAACGATCCCACCTGCAGAATGTAACAAACATTGTTTGAGAATGATTTCAAGGTAATTTATAAGGATCTTTAATAGACATTGCAGATGTCGTAAGTAGATCATTGAGTCTTGGCCGCGAGGAAGCTGGGCTCGGTTGCAACTTATTCAGAAAGCAAAGCGGAACAATCGTCTGCGAGTTTGGTCTCGCCCGCCAAACTCTCGAATATTCCTCGACGGAGATAGAGGGGATGCAATTATATTCGGATGGTCCTTCGAAACTACCATGATTCCAGGTTCGAGGATCACTTGGTTGCAGACAAGATTTATGCTAGGTTCAGGAAATTCTTCAGGTAGCGTGGAATGAAGAAGCAATTCTGCGTGCTGAGGTGCTTATGGTTACGCTCGTGGTTAGCAAACCTTTCGACAGGATATACCTATGCGGACCTATATGATCGTTGCCTGAGTTGTCGAACATCCTAACTATGCTGGATGATTTAACACGGTTTGGGAACTTCGTGGTTATCCCAGATCAGGAGGTCTCCACATTTGCCAAAGTGCTGTTTGATGAGATAATCAGCCGGTATTCATTGTTTCTGCCTTCATACAGATCGATCAGGCGGCGCAAGATCTTGGGCTGCACATCAATGAAGGCAAGACATGATGATGATGATTCCTTGTTTCGGGCGTCAAGGATTTTCATGAAGGCCAAGAATGTACGCATCACATCATTATATATATACGAACTCAATGACTGATAATTTAGTTAGTCATTGCAAGTGTATTTATGACTCGTTTCAAAACTATCAATGAGCACATTCTCCCTCCCCCGCGGAGTTCATACAAAAAAATAAGAAGTATCCTCCAATCTATGACATGAAGATGCCAAGGAAAGGTTCGGAACCCCCAAGGCCGCTGCTCTTGAAAATGTGAGGCACAAGAAATATCGACTGAGGATGTCGATTCGTGACACTTGGGTCTTGAGCTTTTCGGCTTAACGTGCGCAGTCATATCCATTTCGGTTTTAGCTTAGTGCCATTCCAAGGTTGTGGATGTCATACATCAGATTGAAGGACAAGCGAAAACTTTAATAATGACGTAAGAGGCCTTCCGGAGCCTGCTTACCACACAGGCATGCAAACGCAAGTTGACGGACCATATACCACCAGTGGAGCTGCATTATTTGAGAGCCGACCTTAACGACTGATTCTGCCACTTTCTTTTGGTTTTTGGGGTAGCTCTGCCTTCTGACCGGTGAACTTCTGTGAGAGGAAAGCACTATCATTTCTCCTCGGCTTCGATATCAACGTCCATCACGAAACCTGTGGAAGCAACGACGGTAATGAAAGAGGTGCGTACCTTCTAGCACTAGACAAAAGGTACCAGACATTACTGAGCTAGTCAAGAGTTGAAAGGTGAAATCAGATTCGACATTAAGGGGTACTCCCAAATGAAAAGAATAATATGGAACTACTATGCAAGGCACCTGGGCAACAATATGGCTGACATACAAAGGAGCGGAGACATCAGGAGCGAACTGAACCGAAAGATCTCAACAGAGTTGTCATTGAGAAGATATGCACCCTGGTGGAACAGGAACAGGAATGAGAAAGAAGGTCCGAAAATGGGGAAAAAAACCAGAGGCTGGCCGAGATACAAAAATATACTGACTACGTATAGCAACAAAACGATTTTAGAGAATTTTCTGGACGGATCGGACAAACCATAGAAGCAACCAGGCTGTATGAAGCTATAGCCAAAAGCAGGGCAATATCTTCTATCTGTCTGACGAAGGAAGATGGGACATTTACCTAGAATGAGGAGGGCAGAGTACATTTGCTTCTCAGAACTCATTTCTCCTGGTCCAACACCACGGCGGAAGGCGACAACATCCTGCCTGACACCTCAACAAAACAAAAGGAGAAAAAAGGCGAACTGGAAAGTAACAAAAGAGATGTGCTCGGAAGTTAGGGGAAGGTGGACAACACTACTCCAGAGGGGACCAGAAATCATCTTAGAATGGAGAAGGTCTTAGACAATCATAGTAGAACTGACGTTCTAATGCGTAATCCACTATATCAGTATCAACGCATTTACCGCTTAAGATGGTCAACGGAAACTGCTTTGTATTAGCTGACGGTTATAGGACGGGGTAAGAGGACAAATGTGGCTGTGACATATAGGTTAAGCAAGTAATTCATTACCTGGCATTCTAACGAATCCCCCACCGGAGAAGAAACGAGCACGGGATCATCTTTTAAAGAAAAACATACCTTAAATGGGCAGGAGCACTAGCCTCCTTCAATCTGCAAAGCAATTATAGGGGACAGAACATTGCTATTCTGACCGAAAGCCAAGCGGTGAACAAAGCAGGATCCAGCCAGGTGAACTCGAAATTGTTACGGAAATGCTTTGAGAGACTGAACACGATCAGCTTGTACAACAAGGTCTGGATACTCTGGGTTCCCGGTAATGTTGGGTCAAAAGGCAATGAAGCAGCGGACGAACTAATCAAGAAGGGAGCGGGGACGTCTCTACACTGACCAGAACCTTTTCGTGGTATCGGAAATGGGTTCCGGGCTTTGACATTGAAAAATGAAGAGGAACGGATGAGGGAACTATACTGGGCGAACCTACCTGGAATGGACTAGTCCAGGTTACCTATGGGGGATATGAGCCCAAGCACTTGAAGGATTGTTTAAACCTCACCAAGAAGAGCCTCCGGATTATAGTGAGAATATTCACTTGTCACTAGAGGTATCTACGGAAACTACCTGCAGGTTCTATTCAAAGTGTGAAACCTCCATACACGTTCTGGGATAGTGTCCGGCACTTGTGCAAACTTGGTTGAGGCATCTGGAAGAATACTTAATACCAGATGCTAAGTTGAAATATTTAGATTAAAATTCCTGATTATTATAGGTTTGCATGGCACACTATATGGTACTTAATAGGTAAACTATCACCAGTAAAAGATCTTTAAGGACGCTGTGTGACTTTCCCTTAACAGAATAATAATAATCCTCAAACAAAAAGAAAGGATGCCTGAAAGAGGGAATACAGACATGAATATTTCTGCAATCAACTGATATTAGAAGGAATTGTAATTAACAAGGTTAGCTTTTCCTGAAAACGCCACTTATCTACATCGAACCTAGCATTATAAACTGCAAATTACGCATCTCATCTACGCCCCCAAGCGTCCTTTACTCGAATATAATATTTATGAAAGAAAATGGCAAAATATGGAAGTAAGCATCAATTTCCTTGAAGGTAATCATAAGTTCCGGAAAATTGGAAGGGTTGGCTATCGGAGTTATTACAAGGTAAGTAGTGGTTGTGTTTTCACTCTTCAGGCAATAGTGGACAGTTTAAGATGCAATTTCCAAGTGATTTAGTTCAAGTTCAGTTGACTTTTTTTGAGTGTTCTCGGTATCTGGCCGTTAAAGGACAACATTTTTCGGTCTTCATTTAAGCTGTTCACTTTCATGAGTATCTGTGTGTCGGGCACGGGGCTAGTAACCATAGATGGCTTTCAACAAACGAAACTATCAAGGATTTTCGTTAATGCATTATACTCCGCTAATGGCTTACTTACATTGTTAAAGGCAGTGATTCTATACAAGAAATCCCATCAAATCGAAATATTCTTACTAAAGATGGATGAAATATCTTTTTTCTCAGCACTAGATGAAAGAGTTAATAACTAAACGAATTGAACGCCTACGAAAACTACTCTGCGTCCTATTTTCATCAGTTGTAGTCGCGATATTCGTTGAGCCATTGCTCACTCGCAAAATCACAGAAACTCGTCCTATTCCTATCTGGTATCCTTTCGAGTGGGAGAGGAAATTGTATCTGTCTCTGACCCTATACTTATATGAAATTGCAGTTACTATTTCCTTACTAATTATCATAGTATCTATAGACACGTTTGTTGGGAGTGTTCTTCTAATAATTGGTGGTCAGCTGGAGTCCTTAGGATATCGATTGAAAAGCTTGTCAACCGATAATGGAAGTATCTGGCGAATGCAGTTCAAAAACTGTGCTGAAGACTATTACCAAATATACCAGTACGTCAGTTTAAATTTAATTAAAAGATTAATTGATAACCTATCGTCCTTTTAATCTATAGATTATGCAAAAAATTTGAAGAGATTTTCTCAACGATGATATCCTTTCAAGCCATGTTCAGCTGCTTAATGATATGCTTGAGCGGATATGCACTTATTCGGGTAAGGTATTGGCAAGAAGTCTCTTTTTTATCTCAGCGAAACATTACCAATATGATCACAAAATATCTTATTTTTTTCCAGGCCGAAACTTCCGAAGATTCCATGCGCTTCTTCTTGTTTTTCCTGTGTATGCCCTATCAAGTATTCTTTCCATGCTTTGCAGGAAATCAGGTTGCAGAAAAGTCAGAGAAGCTCCTATTTTATCTATACTCCTCTAATTGGCCGGAAATTGATACACGTTACAAAAAGATGCTGCTACTTTTTAGCATCAAATTAAATCGTCCGATTATTATAAGATTCGGATTCATCAAGCAACTACGACTAAGGACATTCACGGAGGTATGAATCAAGTACATATTTGGATTTAGGATTACCCTCGACAAGTTGGAATATACAAATGAAATTGCAGGTCGTGGATATTTCATACAAAATATACGCCGTACTTCAACATGCGCAAAAATAGGGAAAATGGACAATTTGTATTTGCTTCAGATGGGTAGATTTATAGTACACTATCTAATTAGAAATTGAATAGAAAGGCTTTCCATTGTATTTACATAACCATAACATAAGAAAACCGTAAGGACATATTTACAATGCACATAATGAAATGTCACTTAACGCAAGGCACTCAGTGCAAGACTACTTAAGATTGATGCTCTCTCTCCGGAGTTCTGGCAGTTGTCCGAGGTGTCACGTTCTTCTTTTCCCGTTAATTAACTGTCAATCTTTGTAGACCTTGCCAACCCAAACATCAGCCAGTGCTGCCCGCATAGTTTTTCGGGTTAGGCACCCTGAGTTTTTCTGCCTGCGGATGTGGTAAAATACACGTTATTTTTAACAAATTCTTAACATTTATTAATTCTGCATTATAAATCTAAAACACGGTCGCGGTTCAAATCTCACTGGTGACAGTGGAATTTGTATCGTGATTTGACGTCGGATACCAGTCGACTCAGCTGTGAATGAGTACCTGAGTCAAATCAGGGTAATAATCTCGAGCGAGCGCAATGCTGACCACATTGTCTCCTACAGTGTACTGTAGTGTACCGTGAATGAAGTGCTCTAACACACTTCAAGGCCTAGATCCAATATGGATTGTTGCCCCAACGATTATTATTATTATAAATCTAAAACATAATTACAATTCCTTATTGATTTTTAATTCTAAAATCTCAACTAAAGTTTTTTTCTCTAAAAACTTATTCTAGACTAAACTTCCACGATTGCTCTGCCAGCTTCGCGCCTGTCACACCGCTACCAACATATAGGCGAGCCACCTAGGAGGGTGAGTTTCAGTTCGTGGTAAATTATATTATTGTGAAGCGGAACTCGGATGAATCTTCGTTAAACAACTCGCGCCTCCACACTACCCCACCCCCAGCTGCTACTGGGTTTCAGCGACAAACCTGACTACAATCCCGGCAACTTTAGAGGCGCAGTTCGAACCTCACGCCCCGTGCACCCTTTTCCCGAAGTTTCGAGGCGACAAAAAGCTATAACTTAGACACGGAGACGTTCTTGGGCCTGCCGCTGTCGTCAAGCCTAAAGAAGTACTCCCCTTCGCTGATCACTTCATATAGTCCCTCATATGTTGGTTGCAACCCAAATCTAACCTTAGTACCTCATTGGCGAGAGGGATGGTCTGGCGGGTGAACACTACGCCCACAGTGGGCACCAAGCCATCTTTTTCGACATCAGGAACGGAAGAGGCGACAGTCGAGTGAGCAAAAGAAGTAGAAAAGCCAGGGTAGCTGGATGGTCCACTAGAGCTTTGGAGGAAGGGGCTTTCCTGGCGGTTTTAGAAAGAGGTCACGACTAGTAGGGAACGGCGCTGGAAAAAGTAAGCCAGTCATGTCAACGGATAAAGCATGCGACTCTACAATGCCGCGAGGGAAGTGCCCCACAATAAGAAACCAAACTACTGATTGAACCAGGAAATCTCGCTGTTGAGAACATTAAGTCTACCAGCGAGGGGGATTTGCCATAGGACCAGAGGGAAGTCAGAACATGGGCAATCGAAGAAGGAATACTGCAAACTTCGAAATAGCCTTAAGAAGGCTATACGGGAAAGTAAGCGGAATTGCTAGAAGCAGTTGTGCCTTGAGTCAAATACCAACCCGTGGGGCGCTGCTTACAAGGTTGCAATGAACAAGATTCGTGGGCAAAAATCACCCCAAGTGACGTGCCCGGGACTCTTGTTCAAAATAAGCGCAATTCTTTTTCTTTTCCCACAAAAAGAAGAAAGTAGACCTCAACCAACGGTGCAACAGAACGTCTTTACAATATCAAGGATTGCCGAGGAGGAACTACTGGAGGTCTGTGGACGAATTTGGGATAATAAGGCCCCGGGATTACATGGGATTCCGAACAAAGCCCTGAAGTTGGCAGCTGAAATTAGTCCCGCGTGGTTCATAAGTACGTTTGAATCGTGCATGGTGGAAGAAGTGTTTACCAAAGCCCCAAAACCACCTGGCGCACCCTCTTCATATCGCCCTATCTGTCTTTTAGACACTATGGGGAAGATGCTGGAGAGGGTGATATACAACAGGCTGCTTCCGTTCGTCGAGCTAGCTTTTGGTCAATCGGAGCAGCAGTACAGGTTTCGCAAAGCGCGGTCCACAGTCGATGCCATTGCAACGGTCGTAGACCTGGCCCGGGAGGATTTGGCCCCTGGTACGTGCTGTGCGGTGGATGCCAAGAATGTCTTTAACTCCGCCAACTGGGGTCGAATTAAGGGCACTCTGATTAAACTGGATGTCGCTCGTTAGTTAGCTCGGATAATCGAGGGTTACCTTTGGGAGAGACTTCTTTTGTACGAGACGGACGACGGGTGGAAGGACTATATTGTGACGGCAGGTGTTACCCAAGGTTCTGCTCTGGG
Organism: Hermetia illucens; assembly: GCF_905115235.1. Taxonomy (NCBI): domain Eukaryota; kingdom Metazoa; phylum Arthropoda; class Insecta; order Diptera; family Stratiomyidae; genus Hermetia; species Hermetia illucens. The sequence continues at coordinate 13,098,067 of NC_051852.1, forward strand.
GCCCCTGCTATGGAATAAAATGTACGATGGAGTGCTCGCCTTTCGCGTACCAAAGGAGGCAACATTGTTTAGTTTTGCAGACGACCTGGCAATGGAAGTAGTTGCGAAACAACACAAGGACGTTTAACTGTATACAAAGGAAACCATTCAAAACATGGATCCAAATGGTGAAATTGGACCTGTACGGAAAATAAGACGGAGGCGATCCTTATTACCAATCGCAGAAAAACCAACACTTTCAAACTCCCGGTTAGTAATCACGAGGCCGTTTCAAAATCAATCATTAGATACCTGCGGGTAATGATCGATGCCAAATTGAGCTTGAAGGGCACCTGAACTATGCGCGCGAAAAGGCAGCAAAGGCTAGCTCATCTCTAGGAAGGATGGTGTCTAATATTGGAGTGCCAAAATCTAGTCGCCAGCTGCTTAACACAGGGGTGGTGAAATCCATCCTGCTATACACGGCTCCTGTATGGGTGTGCGCACTGGTTAACACAGTGAACCAGGGAAGGGTAAGTTCGGCATACCGGCCAATCGTGCTGAGGTTGTGCAGTGCATATAGGACGGTATCTGGTGAGGCAGTGGGTGTCATCGCGGGGATGATTCCCTTCGATCTTCTAGCTAATGAGGCAAACTGTCTCTATCGAAGAAGTAGGGCGAATCCGGCCGAAGTGACTGCAAGCTTCCGAGAGGCCACTAGGGAGGAGCTGTACAAGAGACGGTGGGATAATTCCGAAAAAAAGCAGTTGGACCCATACACTGATCCCGTGTATTGAGTGATGAGTCGAGCGCAAGCACGGAGAATTGCACTACCATTTAACGAACGGTGGATATAGGAAGTACTTGCATCGCTTCGGATTGGATAAGTATTCAGACTGTCCCGAATGAGCCGTTACACGCTGCAAGGACCCGGAGCATGTCATATTCCACTATCTGAAATTCGCGATTGAAAGAGAGAGGTTAAACAACGCCCTCAACAAAGTTATCGGACCCTATAATTTCGTGGAGAAGATGCTGAGGCCCGCAGCAAATTCGAGTGCAATAAACGCAATAGTAACTGCGATAAAGGAAAACCTGCAAAAACTGGAACGAGCCCGGAAAGTGCAGCCGATGCGTGACTTAATTGTGCTAATGTAAATCAGAGCCCTCCTCACAAAATAATATTTCACGGTGGTGCCGCGGGGATATGGGCGGAGAAAGGGGGTGGTTTTAGTGGGTGAGAATCCCACACACTGCTGCAACCTAGGGCAGCAGCGTCTTTTTAAGATTTCCACCTCCCTACCCCCACAGATCATTTTGGAATAGTACGCAGTTTAGATCTTCGCTACACCTGCTCTTCATCGATTTTGAAAAAGCTCTCGATGGCGTGAACTGGAGTATTCTACGCAGAACGGGCATTCCAGAGAAACTAATAGCTATTATCAGAGCGACATATGATGGCGCAAAATGTCACGAGATCCAAAGTGGCGACTGCCAGGGTTGAATCTTGTCACCGATATAATTCATTCTTGTTATCGGTAACGGCCAGGAGTTCAATGGACAGTGACATCTTTCCTCAAACGCCCCGATTACGCTGATGACATCTGCTTGCTCTCTCACCAGGTGATGGGCCTTGACCAAATGTCTCTGGATTTGAAAAAATGAGGCAAGAAGATTTGTACTAAAAATAAACACCAACAAAATCAAAATTCTCAGTCTGAACAGTCAACGCAGTCTCCTTATCTGTTGCTATATGGGAATAGAACATGGAAAGTGGACTCCACTGTTATCCATAACTCCAAGCTTTCGTCAATACCTATCTGTTTCGTGCCGTTGAAGTGTGCTGGCCTGACACTATATCAAACGAAGAACTTGCTCGACGTACATGCCTGGCACTGGCACGCACTGTGATCGGAAGACGAAAGTGGTACTGGATAGGTCACATTTTAAGATATAGCGGCAATTGCATTGCGACTACACCATACAGCGGAATCCACTTTCCCAGGATGACCGACGAGTGGGTCGCCCCAAGGGCACTTGGTGCAGAACAGTGGCAGGTCAGGGCATAGGGGCAGTAGATGCGCTGTTCCCCACCAAGAGGTCAATGGCAATCATATTCTACCGAAAAGGGACACTATCTGTACCAGAGAAGGAGAGCGAATCCAGCCGATGTGGCTGCGGACTTTCGAAAAGCAACCAAGAAGGAGCTGTACAGGAGATATCGCAAAAGTGGATAATTCGGAAAAAGGCCGCTGGATCCATACACTGATCCTGTGCCCCTCCTCTTCCCAATGGACGCGTGATTTAATGGTGCTGGTGTCGACCAGCACCTTCCCCGCATGGTAATACTTCACGGCGGTCCTGTAGGGATTTGAAAACCTCGCAATAGCATCTACATAAGGCTTTTGATAGGACAAAATAGGGACAATGCGTTGATCCCGAGCCGCCCCCTCCCCCCTTCGCAGGACGCGTGATTTAATCGTGCTGGTGTAGACCATAGCCCTCCCCGCGTGGTAATACTTCACGGTGGTCTCACGAGGATTTGAAAAACTCACGATTGCATCCAGACTAGGCTTTTGATAAAATAAAATGGCGCAACCAATCACGACAAGCCGACCCCAGCTTGTAAACGGAACAAATGCCAAAGAAAAAGAAGAAGAAGAATTGTTGGTACGTCTGCTTTAGAGCAAAGGAAGTTGAATCAGTCAGAAGAGCGACTAGAGACCATGTGGGTCAAGAGTTGATAAATGAAAAGTGGCTTATTGTAATAGGGTTTAAAATGAAGGACTTAAGTGAGAACCCCACCAACCTGGCCCAGTAGCGTCTTTTTAAGATTTCCAGATTTAAGATTTAAGATTTCATAAAAGAAAAGAATGGAATAAAATGCATTATCCCTGTTATGCGTGCCTTTGGATGTTGAGCCCATCCTTAGGTCCTTTTGGTCCGGTTAAGGGAAAAGAGCGATCGTGGGATTTTTTTCTTTTATGTTGTCAGACTGATGACATGCCTACATACCTATTTCTACTAAAATCAATTCAAATTAGAAGGAATTGCAGTTAGCAAGTTCTGCTTTTCTTGAAAACGCCACTTATCTTGTATCTAATTTAGCATTATAAACTACAAATCACGCATTTCATCTACGCATCCAAACGTCCTTTACTCGGATATAATATTTATGAAAGTAAAATGCAAAATGTGGGGGCAGTCAATGTCCTTGAAAATAATTATAAGTTTGAGGGGATCGCAAGGGCTAACTATCGAAGCCATCACAAGATAGGTTGGGTTTCATTCTTTAAATAATAGTTCACGGTTTAAGATGCAAAATCCAAGTGACTTAGTTAAAGTTCAATTGACTTTTCTGAGTGTCCTCGGTATCTGGCCGATGAAGGACAAAGTTTGCTGGGCTTCGTTTAAACTTTTTGGTGTCATGAGTATATGTGTGTCGGGTACTTTGCTGATAATCACGGATGGTTTCAAACAAACGAAATTATCTAAAATCTTTATTAATACCTTGTATGCTACTAACAGCTTTCTTACCTTGTTCAAGGCAGTGATTTTGTACAAAAAATCCAATCAAATCGAATTATTCTTACTAAAGATGGATAAGATACCTTTTTTCCCAGCACCAGATGAGAGGACGACTAAAGATTTGATAACGAAACGGATTGAACGTCTACGGAAACTACTTTGCATGTTATTTGCATCAGTTGTAGTATACTCACTGAGCCGTTGATAACCCTCAAAATCACAGAAGCTCGCCCCATTTCTATTTGGTATCCTTTCGAATGGAAGGGTAAATTGTATCTGTGTCTGATCCTATACTTATATGAAGGTGCTCTCGCTATTTGTTTCGCAACTACCTTAGTATCTATAGATACGTTTCTTGGGAGTGTTCTTCAGATAATTGGTGGCCAGCTCGAGTCCTTAGGATATCGATTGAGAAGCTTGCCTACGGATAATGGAAATATCTGGCGAATCGAATTAAAAAAATGTGTTGAGGAATACCACCAAATATATCTGTATGTCACTCAAAATTTAACTAAAAGATTAATTGGATTAATTGATAATCTATCGCTCTTTTAATCTATAGGCTTTGTAAAAAATTTGAAGAAATGTTCTCAACCATGATATCTTTTCAAGCGATGTTCAGTTGCTTAATGATATGTTTGAGCGGTTATGCACTTATTCGGGTATCTTTCATCATTATATCAGCGAAATATTACCAGCATCATCACAAAATATCTTATGTCTTTCCAGGCTCGAACTTCAGAAGATTCCATACGTTTTTTCTTCTTTTTCCTGGGCATGCTTTACGAAGTCTTCTTTCCATGCTATGCAGGAAATGAGGTTGTAGAAAAGTCAGAGGAGCTCTTATTTAATTTATACTCATCTAATTGGCCAGAACTAGATACACATTCCAAGAAAATGCTACTCACTTTTAGTATTAGACTGAATGATCCAATCATAATAAAGTTCGGATTCATCAAAAGACTACGACTCAGAACATTCACGGAGGTATGACTAAATAGTTTGAATTTCAGATTATGTTCAACAAGTTGGAAGATACAATTAAACTTTCAGGTCGTGGATATTTCATATAAAATATACGCCGTACTTCAACGAACGCAAAAATAGGAGAAATGAAAAACAGAGCAGTTTCTAGGGCGTTATGCAAGTAGAAATTTAATAGAAAGGCTTTCCACAATACTTATGTAACTAATGCATATTTTATTTGTCAATTAACAAACATTCATAACTATAACTATTTTCTTTTAAATTAATTCCAATCCGTAGATTGCAGACATCTTTTCTCTTAGAATCCTTCTCCTTGACTCTAACCATCAAAGCTATTCTATTTTGCTTTGAAATCATGGCAGTAGTAAGGGTCCAATCACGGCTTCGAATTTCAGTAGGTGCGACAAGGATAGGATGCGATGGTAGGCCTGCGATCCAAACAAATATGTTCCAACAAAATTACACAATATAAAACTCTCACAAATACCCACTAAACCAAACACTAAAAATAAGAAAACAACTTCAAGCAAATCCCTTATTACTAATGGCCAAACAACTCCTTACAGAGCGTTTGCAATTGACTGTATCGGCCACACCAATTGTGCCAATCAATCAGGCGGGATTAGTTGTTGTTCGGCGCAGACATGCAATCGTTAAGGATCGATTGTTGGTAAGCAGTCTTGGACAAGAAACGATCATCTTCATCAAGAGTGCAATAACTGGTACCCGGTATAGACCTGCCTTTTTTTGGAAGTAGGGTAGGGGAATGCGTTTACGCACAGAGTGTTGTATTTCCGCAACAGTACGCTGTCGGACTACCAACTAAACACCAACCTGTCATCAGAGAACTAGCCCGGAACCGTTTGACATATTACTTCAGGCAGCCTTCCTCGACCTCAAACATGATTCCAGCTGCCAGCGCTCTTCAGCATCTCTCTGACAATGTTATCTGGAGAGAGCTCTCCTGTGCCTGCATAAAGCTGCTGACGAAAGTCGTCCCACCTTTAGCAGAAGAAAAAGTGTCTTCTGCGTCATCCACCACACCATTGCAGAACAAACAATTAGGAGATCGCGCCTTTCCAATCTTGTGTAGATAAGACTAAAAACCTCCATACCCGCTTACAAGTTGGGTAAGGAAGTAATCAATCTCACCGTGCGTTCGGTTCAGTCATGGGTCTAAATTGTCGATGAACCGCGCAGTCAATCGGCCCCTTTTCTCATTTTGCCAAGAGAGTTGCCACCCGGTAAGGGTGCATTGACGTTCTTCACGGGAAACCACCTCTCTTAACTCCTCGCCCTTACGGCGGTAGATAGCTTTGCGCTCTTTGGCAAGGAGGCCAACGGGTATCAATCACGCGATCAACGTCACGGCCAGTTCGAAAACAGTGCGATTAGCAGACGCCACTTGCAAAGCTCCTCCTCTCTGCACTTGAGCAAGGCGCTTACAATGCACCTTGTCAAGGGCGTCAGCCCACATCTCCGCGTTATAGAGCTGAACGGACTGCGTTGCTCCCTAAATAAGACGTCTGCTAGTAGATATACGGCCCCCCATCATTCGTCATTAGCCGATTCAAGGCCGCGACTCCACGAGGAAGGAAGGGTGAGAAAGGAATTGGGAGATTTTTCCGTTTACCTCGCTGTCGAAACGTGGTTCACGGAAGTGGAGGGTGCAGTGGTGTACCTGGGGGAAGTGGTGAGCGAGGACGTTGACCTTTTCTGTGGGGGGGGGGGGGATATTTCAGGGTAGGATCGTGTTTCGTTGGACTGATTTGCCTAAACACGAGCAGGTTTTCCTGAGCTCCCTGTATGCTATGACGGTTGTGGAGATATTGGGTGTAGAGGGTGAGGATTTTTTCGCGGATGGACCTGTCCAGTTCACGGATTTCGAAGAGGAAATGAGAGGATTGCTGAGAGTATCTAAATAGTCTCCGCCTGAGGGTCCTTTTATACTGGATGTCGGTTAGGATGTCATCGGGGAGGGTGATTAGATTGCAGTAGTTTAAGGGGCGGGATGGGATCAGTTCATTACATACTTACCGAATTGCTTCGGTGTAGTCCACCTCGCATACAGATGCGTTAAATGTGGTCAGGTACCGAAGTTCGTTAATTGCGGGGGCAATAATCACCCCGCAAACTACAGGAAATGCCCTTTGTTTGTCCAGCTCGTGGTAAGGAGACACGCATAAAAACGTTCGCCTTTCAACCACTCTTTCCTCACAACTACTTCCAGCCCCGTTGGTCGCCCAATTACAAATCTAGCCTTCACCCATCCGTCTGTATCCTTCGCAGACACCGCACGAAGCGGAACCTCACCCCATACACCCAACCGCCTGAACTAATCCACCACCACTCCAATCCAGACTTTCTTGAGTTCGCCAGGAAATCACAATAATTCTTGCAAATGTTCAACTCAATGGTCGGTATCTTAATAATAATAATCGTTGGCGCAACAATCCAATTGGATCAGGGCCTTGAAGTGTGTTAGAGCACTTCATTCAAGACCGTAACGGTACACTACAGTAGACTGTAGGAGGCAATGTGGTCAGCATTGCGCTCGCCCGAGATTATTACCCTGATTTGACTCAGGTACTCATTCACAGCTGAGTCGACTGGTATCCGACGTCAAATCACCATACAAATCCCACTGCTGCAAGTGAGATTTGAACTGCGATCTTCCGTACGATAGCTTGTGTTCTAACCACTCAGCTATTCGGAAATGGTCGGTATCTTGGCATCCATTAATGGACGTTAAGATAATCGAGTTGAACATCAACTCCATCATCGGCCGAGCTAGCAGGCACGAGTTTAAGCCCGGCCCTTCCAACCTTCAAGAGAACACACTACCACTCTTGCCTAGACCACTTTCTGATTAGCAGCAACCTTACTGTTAATCCCAACCCAAACACCTTTCCCTTATTCGAAACAGTCCCCGGCATCAGCGACCATGATGCCATAATTCTTCACACCAAACTCCGGGACAGAGTCGTTCGGTCCACCCCACCTTCAGTTCCCAACTTCCAGCACGCAAACTGGAAATACAACATCCTGACCTTCAAAACCAAACTTCAGCCTCTACTACTCCCATCCAACAGTATAGTTCCCAACGGCACCATTGACCAAACGGTCGATTGTTTAATCGATTTAAAAATTTCGGGACTTTCTACTACTACATTTTTTCGACTTACCTCCTGCTTCTTTGGTGTCGCTGCAGATGCTGGTCTCGGCTGCTGAGGTTGCTTGGGTGCTGGTTGTTTGGCTGCGCTGGCGGGATGCTCGCTGAGCGTAGGGAAAGCCTCGGGGTGGGACCCGGTCGGTAGGGCGAGTGGCGCCAGTACCTGCTCCACGTAGACGGTGGTGTCCATTACTTCGGTTCGCGTGGTCGACATCGTAAGGGGGCAGGATGCCCCGAAAGTACGTGCAATCGTGGCCTCGAGCGACGCGATCACCGAAGTAAGTGTCTTTACTCATTGTCCGTGTTGGCGTTTATGCTCGAGGGCTTCCTCAAGCTTCTTCATCAATTTCTTGTTTTTTTTTCGAAGGACTATCGCATCGCTGATCGTGCCAACCGAAATTGAACTCCTCACAATCTCATCGGCCCCCGCTTGAGAGCGTCACCTTGGACGCCGTATCCCTTCCCTCGTTAGCGGCCATTTTTCCGGGTCACCTTTGTGACCCCGTCTGGCTACGGCGGACTCATTCTTTTCTAATCTGCACAGATTCTTCACTCTGTAAATATTCTTTCTTCAAAACAAATGTTCTCACTTTTGCTTTAAAAATTAATGTTCGCGCTAGAAATCGTTCCATTTGCTCTCAATTGTCACTGGCTTGAAAAAATCACAATATTCTCCTCTCTAAACTCTTTTTATTCAACTTCCCTCCCTCAGTCATTTCCTGACTTTCCTCTTATCTCTCAGACAGTTCCTGCAAAGTTTCTTTTCATTGTTACTCATCTCGTTTTTTTCTCTCCTTCCTCTGGCGTTCCCCAAGGCCCAATACTTGGCCCCCTACTTTTTCTGTTTTTTTATCAACGACCTCGTTTCCATCCTAACCTGCCCGTGTTTGCTTTACCCAGACGACCTTAAATGATTTGCCTCTGTTTCGTCTCCGCTGGACTGTGCTCTCTTGTAGTCCAACCTTGATAATTTGGTCCGTTGCTAACACAAAATATCAGCAAATGCCACTGGATGTGAATGGTGCTATTCTCCCTTTCACTACTGACCTCCTTCCAAGAACTAGGTGTAATGTTCGACGACAAACTTCGTTTCAATTCCCACTTCGTTGACATCATCAATAGAGCCTCCAAAATGTCTGGTTTTATCCTAAGTCCCACTTCCGATTTTACCTCAATTTTTGTTTCTCTGTTCAGAAACATCCTTGCTGTGTAGTCTAGTCCCCCTTTCGCATGCGTGTACAACGCAAATTCACCCAGATCCTTTCCTCTTTTATAAAAAAAACCTTCCACGGGTTGACTATCTGCCACGACTCCGCACCCTCAATCTTCCCTCCCTGATATGTGTACTCTTTTCAAACTCTTCAATTGCCTGATAGACTGCCCTGCCAACTCGAAATTTCCGCACCGCCTCTCATGATACAGGTAGTGCGGACATTTTTGAAGTACCCTCCGCGGAGCTCAAGATTTACTTCCACTCCCCGATCCCGAGGCTATACCGGTCCTACAACGCCCTACAGCTTGGCTCCTTTGACTCTATCTCCTTCTTTAGTTTTGAGTGTAAAGTAAGCCATTTACTTGCTCCTCTCTCTGAGGACAATATGTAATAAGGAATTTATTTTCTGTGTATTGTCTTCATTAAATAAAGAAATAAATATCAACATCTATGGTAAAATGGGCGGCCTAATCTGATAACGCTTCAGATTAAAGTTGCATAATTTCGCAAGTCCTGACACGACCTCCTCGTGGTGGCCGCTGGAAACCATCTTCGGACGGGCCAAGAGTGTTTAGGGCCGGGCTGGGAGCAAGCTCATCCAACTGACGAGGATCTGCTTGTCTGCTGGTCATGTGTTAGGGGTAAATAAGTCTAGCGGGAGGATGGGCCGAAGCAGCAGCCTGGGGATCGTCCTTCCTGCACCGGAGAAGGTGCTAATGGGACCTCAAGCCAAGGTGGAACAGCATACGCCGAGTGCTGCGTGGCCAATGGGGAGCTTGGTCTTTAGTATGCGAACGCTGAATACCTTGGGCACCTTCAGTTTCAAATAAGACCCTTACCCTGAACATTCCTCCCGGGCTACTCGTGGGACCAAGACATGGACTCAATTTAAAAAAAAAAAACAAAAAACGACGATAGAAGAAGAGGGGGGGTGCGGTTCGGAGTCAGGAATGCAAAGGTAAAAGTGTTCCGCTCCGCAAAACCGGACGACGACCTAGATCCAATCGACGCCGCCAACGAGGTGTTGGAGGTGATGACGATCGACGATCCGACGGGGACTAACAAACCCGCCACGCAAGCAGATCATGCTGAGGGTAACACAGATAAATCTGCAGCACTTGAAGTGCGCCTCGGCTAATCTGCGTGTCTTCCTCTTAGAGGAAGACATCGACATCACACTAATACAGCAGCCCTGAGTCTGAAGCGACCGAACCATCAAAGCACTCCAAAGCAAATATTTTAATTTATTCCACATCAAGATAGACCTGAAGCATGTATTTTCGCGAGAAAAAGTCCGCACGTTTTTCTGTGTCCGGACCTGAGTTCCAGCGACCTAGCCGTAGTGAAGCTGGACCAATCAGGGTAGAAAATGTGTATATTTCCTCGGCCTACATGGCCCACGGCCGATCAGCTCTGCCAGAAGAACTACAACATCTGACCAATACCATAGCAACAAAAAAAGCCAACCTGTTGATATGCTGCCAATGGAAGGCATACGCTTTGGGGCAGAGGTGAGTCATTCTTTGATTTCATTATTACTTCAAACCTATCGGTGTGTAACAGGCGCAGTACACCAACCTTCCATTTCCCCTGCTCGGAGAACTGTGACAGTTGGGAGGAGGTCCTTGATATCACCCTAATAACCGACAATGTGATTCTTAGGGTGGAGGACTGGAAAGTGTCTGACCAGAGATCCTTCTCTAATCACAAGACAGACAAACTGGAGTCAAAGATCGGAGCTCTGAAAAAGTCGCGTGCCCTACTAAATACAGCAAAAAGACACTGCCACCGTGGTGGAATGTAGATCTCTCCAGCCCCAGGAAGCTGACCAGAGAAATCTTCAACATCTGTTACAGGCAAAAATATTGGCAGCCATACAAGGGCTGCCTAAAGAAGTACAAGTCGGCCATCAGGACCGCTAAGAGGCGACCTTGATTGGACTATTGTTAGAACATCGAAAACACCAGCGAATCCGCGAGGTTCAATAACATTCTGTCCAAGGAAGATAAGAGTCCATTCTTTCTTAAAAGGTCGGAAGGCTCCTGGACGGAATCTTCAAACGCACTTTCCCGCCAGCGAGGAGGACTGTGAGTCAGAACCTTGCTTAGAGGATTTGCGGCCACACAAATCGGTAATTACCGAGGATAAAATCGGCTGCACTATAAACAGCTTCTCCGCATATAAATCTCCAGTCCCAGATAGCATAATGCCAGCCATTCTACAGAAGCAGCGGGAAAGGGTTATGCCGTGGCTTGTTGAGATTTACCGGAACTGCATCTCTTTAGGATACGTACCACTTTCCTGGAGACGCGCACCAGTGATTCTCATACCGAAAGCGGGCAGGCGCGGTCATGAGCCCGCGAAGGAATTTCGACCAATCAGCCTGACCTCTTTCGTGCTGAAGACCCTAAAGCGGGTCCTGGACATTTACTTAAGGACAACTATGGAAAGAACGCCTTTCTCTAAGTCCCAGCCCTCCACGAGGTAATTAGCACGGTTGAGCGGTCGCTGCAGTACAAGCAGTATACCCTAGCTGCCTTTTTGGATATAGAGGGAGCTTTTAACAACGTTAGTACCAACGACATCAAGGAAGCCTTGACCGGTATTGGATGGGAGGGGTATCTCACGCATTGGATTATATCCATGCTAAGTACCAGAATAATCCAGTTGGATCTGGGAGGCAAGCACTTGACCAGAGCTGTGAACAGAGGCACGTCCCAGGGTGGCGTCATCTCACGGGTGCTCTGGTTGATAGTAATGAACGAAATTTTACGTACATTGAACAGCAGCGGGGTGAAGGTGGTGGCGTACGCCGACGACTTGGTGATATTAGTATCAGAGATGTTTCTGTCCATTATGAGCGACATCATGGAAGGAGCGTTGCGAAAGGTATTTATGTTTATGGTAAATCCAACCAAAACGCCACTGATGCTATTCATTACCAAGACTAGGATACCTGAATTCCATCTACCACGGCTGAATGAACAAAGATTGGTTCTTTCCTCTAATGTAAAGTATCTGGGTGTAATCCTGGATCCAAAGCTAAATTGGAGATTGAACATAGAACTGAGGGTTACGAAGGCCTGTGAAGCCTTCTAAGTCTGTAAGAGAACTCTTGCAAAGCACCGGGGCGGAGTCTGCTCACACTACCTAGCAGCCGCGGGCCTAAGATGGCGAAGGCTTACGAGCTGTGCCAAGTCAAGGAGAATTTGGCCCGCTTATAACATAGCCCGATCACGAGAGCTCCTGTGCCGGACGCGTGCAAATGCATTCAAGGTTACGACGGTCTGCACGGGGTACTCGTCCATAGAGGACCATGCCGCCAGACTCGGCATACAATTCGCATTGGCTAAGCTGCAGAGAAGGAAGGGAAAACCTCATGCACTTTCTCTGCGATTGCCCAGCTCTTGCTAGAGTCAAACTACGAACACTGGATAAACCATTCTTTGGGGACCTCAGAAAAATTTCTAGCTGCAGGGGGAAGAGCCGGTTTCCTTCGTGAATACTACGGGCTGGCTCTGGAGATACGAGCCGGCTAGATTCTGCCTCCCTGCTCCCATATTAGCAGTCACGGTCTTAGGAGTTTGTGGCATCAAAACGGCGCACCACAGCGGTAATTGGGTTCCTTGGAGCAGCCACTGATACCTACCTATCTACCCATGGTAAAATGGTGAAGCAACAAGTGGAGTGTGAATCTTTGCTGTAAGAAAGATTGATCTTTGTGGTAAGTTTAAGACAGGATTCATAAAAAATAAATTTTCCGAGCTAAATAAAACGAAATTATCGCTTTTCAAAACATATCGTTTTCCAAGACAAACCAACAAATAAGTGATGAAATTGCTCATAACATTAATCTGACTAATCGACTTCACTGTTTCACAAACATCTTCCATTGTTAGTTTCCCTGTAAAGATCCAAATGATCAGAAGGAAAATTTTTCGTTTTCGAAATTACCAATAACTCGAACAACCGCCCAATATCCACTGTTTCTCAAACTTCAACGGAAACGAACGAACAACTAGAATACCTCACTTTATACTTCCCATACTCGCCGCAGTATGTCACCTCGTTGAACTGCTGCCACCATCATATGACATATGTCAGCTGACCTCCCAATCTAATTCGGTGTTCACTCCTTCATTTTTCGAGCAGAAATAAAAACTACAGAAAAGGCGTAAAACATGTCTGGAAAGGATAGATTAGCCATTTTCCCATCTCGAGGGTATGTACCACACCAATAAATCGTAGACTTAAGCTTAATTACACTTTCCCCGCGGCATATTTACGGATTTTCGCAATCAACCTTTCCACGCATTTTCCAGTGCTCAGATGTTAATGAAAGCCCGTCTCCAGGGCGCACAGAAAGGACATGGCTTGCTGAAGAAGAAAGCTGACGCCTTGCAGATGAGATTCCGTCAGATTTTGGGCAAAATTATTGAGGTAATCTTGGAATCCACTTGAAATCAATAAGGTCGCCCCCTCGAAGCTCCTTTCGAATGATTTCTTCCATTTCCTTTAGACAAAAACTTTGATGGGCGAGGTCATGAAGGAAGCTGCCTTCTCTTTGGCTGAAGCTAAGTTCGCCACGGGAGATTTCAACCAAGTAGTCCTCCAGAACGTGACCAAGGCGCAGATCAAGATCCGCACAAAGAAAGACAACGTCGCTGGTGTCACACTCCCCGTGTTCGAGTCGTACCAGGACGGAACCGACACCTACGAACTGGCTGGCTTGGCTCGTGGTGGTCAACAGTTGGCCAAGTTGAAGAAGAACTATCAAAGCGCCGTGAAATTGCTCGTGGAATTGGCCTCGCTGCAGACTTCATTCGTGACTCTCGATGAAGTCATCAAAATCACGAATAGGAGAGTGAATGCCATCGAGCACGGTGAGTTGCCCCGTTCTGGTGTTCTTATCTAGTTAGCATTAACCCATTTTCCCTCCCCTAACAGTCATCATCCCACGTATCGACCGTACCCTTCAGTACATCGTGTCCGAGCTCGACGAATTGGAGCGTGAGGAGTTCTACCGCCTCAAGAAGATCCAGGACAAGAAACGCATTGCCAGGAAGAAGGCGGAACTACTCAAAGAAGAGCTGCTGGCGAAGGGCATCGATATTCGCGACCAAGCCAACATCCTGGACGAGGGAGACGACGATGTATTGTTCTAAGTGTTTTTGTTAAGTTGTTAGTTCACAAGTTTAGATGGTCTTCCTCCTCTCACCCCTGGGGAGCAAGGGGAAGAACACTCTAAAGAGTTATTGTTTTCCGCATAGTTAAAAACTACCCCCAGACGGCAATTGCAACGTAGTTGGAATTGGTCGCTGTCCTTGAACCAGTATTTTCGATTGTTTCGTATTTAGTTTTTCGTTTGAAAAATTCTTTGCAGTTTTGTTTACTTTTGTTTGTTCGAGAACGAGCGTGTCCCTTTGTAACGTTACGTTTCTCCTTAGACTTTATTGGCTGAACCCCTTCGAAGTCTAACTCACAAATTTTGAAGAAAATTACAGGAAGGAGGGTCGCCTTCGCTCGATTCTGTTTTACTCTCATTTTGGAAGATGGCAAGTGAACAATAATTGTTAATTGCGTGTATTCGTAAATATTATTCGGTAATAAACAACAAAAATAGAAAATACTAAGGTAAACCAAATATATTACATTCCGCGCCTAATATTGGCTTTGTTATATTATTTCCAAGTTTCGTGTTGCACTCGTCCATGAGAAGACCCGTCTGGAGCTTGCAGGAAGAAAAAATTCGAAGCCCTTCGGGAACCGTGTTGATCTCGCTCACTTTAAGGCTCTGCGAACTTCAGTAAAGTCACTGACAACTAAGTCCGGTCCGGTCCTTCTGTTATCACGTCTTTAACTCACCCAACCCCCTCCAACTTTCATCAAGTTCGCAGAATCCTCTGCTGGCTCGTCTCAATTATCTTCGACGTAATCGGTTGTGCCATTTTGTTCTATCAAAAACCTGATCTGAATGCAATTGTGAGGCTTTCAAATCCCCTTTCAGCGGATCAAGCCACTCTTGTTTCGGTCGGCCTTTTGGTCGCTTACCATCGACTTCGATGTTCAGACCAATCTTTGCGAGTGACCATACCATCGATGACGCCTCTTTCGCAATTCTTCCATGATTGGTGCACAATCACACAATATAAATTAAATAGAGAGGAGTCACCTCTCTCCTCCGGCTTGTCTTATCTCGAAATCCGCCTTGACATCGAAAAACAATGTTCGCTGTCAAAAATTGTTTTTCGGTGTCATGGCCACCACGATTCACACTTGCGTGCGTCCGACACGCAAGTTGCTCGCTCCGCCCCAAGGAACCAGACGCACGGCTGCCGCAAGTCAAAACGTCGCGCCACTCGCCCTGGTTACGTTTTTTTGCTGCACAAAAGGCTTTAGCCAAGCCAAGGAGACCTGTTTCACCGTGCCCCCGATATTGAGGCTATAATGATGTCGCCTTCGCTCGAGGACTTCGAAAGGGCCCTTATAAGGTGGCTTCAGCGGCTTCCGAGGAACGTCCGTCCTAATCAAGACATGGGTACATGATTTAAGAACCTTGAACACGTCATTCACGGTTTTCGGGTGGTAGCGACTTCAGCTTTGGTATTGCGTCCTTGAAGAAACGCAACAGACCGGTAGCGTTTAGTCTCGACCTCGTCTCGTCAAGAAAAAGGTCGCTGGGGAGTCTCAAGTTCTCCCCGTATACCAGCTCTGCAGGACTTGCAGCAAATTCTTCGCGATTGGCTGTTCGAAGGCCAAGTAGAACGAGTGGCAAGACCTGGAACCAAGAAAGGAAGTCTTGGGCATCATGGCGACCTTGAACGTCCTGTGCCAACTTTCGAGCATCCCATTAGACTGCGGGTAGTAAGCGGTTGTCCGGCGACGTTTAAAACCAAGGAGTTTGCTAAACTCTCAGAAAAGAGAGGACTCAAACTGCATTCCTTGGTCGGTGATTATAATTACCGGGACACCAACTCGTGGAATCCACTCTCGAAAGAGGGCCTCTGCACAAGATTGTGCGGTAATGTCTGCCAGAGGTATCGCCTCAGGCCACAGCGTGAACTTATCGATGATTATGAGGCAATACCTGAAACCGTGCGAGTCTCGCAAAGTGCCAATGATGTCCAGATGGATTGTGTAGAAACGCTTGTGAACGGGATAAAGGCTGAAAAAAAAGAAGAAAAAGCTTGGAGACCAGAGGGAACACTCCTACTTCTTTCCTCACATGCTTTATAGTTTTGCACTTCTAGCATGCGACGTACTATCTGGCCCAAGCGTTAATGTCCTTGTTCATGGACGGCCAGAAACGCTTTGCGATGACTAACCGTTTTGTTGTCCGAATGTTTGGGTGCGCCAGATCGTGAACGGCGTGAAATACTTCCTTTCAGAAATCGACCGGAATATCTGGCCTTGGTCTGGTCCCTTGTCTGAGATCTCGCAGTATATACTGGATATTGAACCGAAGATAGGAAACTCCATAAATATGTATTTGGAGTTGGTCCTCAAGCTCTGAAAAACTAAGTCGTCCTTCTGCGCCACGGCGTTTGCCGGAAAATCGACAGTGGCAGGGATCTTGAGCTCTGCAACACATAACTATGCGCCAGCAACCAAGTTATCTTTTCCAAACACGTGTTGAATGTTGGAAGTGAACTGGCTGATAAAACTCAAGTGCCGAAGTTGGCGAGAAAACGCTTTGTCGGGCTTTTCTTTTAAAGGAAAAGTGAGTGACTTATGGTCCGTAAATAATGTGATCGGCCTGTCTTCAAGGGAATACTGGAAGTACTCAATTGTGAAGTACGCGGCTAATAACATACGATCATAGTTGCAGTAGTTCCGCTGATTGGAATTGAGCTGTTTGGAGAAGAAGCTCAACAGCTGCCAGATTTGCTTCACTTTTTGGTGAAGAGCAACACCTACGGAAACGTGTGAGGCATCAACGAATACGGTTAGGGGCACATTTTGCTGAGGGAATGCCAGAAGTGTAGCATCTACAAGCTATTGCTTGGTGGCCTAAAACGCCTGGACTGCCTCTGGGAACCACACTGCCAGACAGGAATCTTTGGTTTTCGGCCCAGACAAGAAGGCATTAAGGATCGATCGATAGTAGACGGTCTTGGCCAAGAAACGACGATAGAAACTTAACATGTCCAATAACCTTCTCAGATCCTTAACAGTTCTCGGAAACGGAAAGCTCGAAATTGCTTGCACTTGGATGCCTTCAGGGGTAATCAGGTGGCCGAGGAATCTCATCTGCGACAGTAGAAATTTTGCACTTTTAAACGTTAAGTACTAAACCATCCTCAAGGAGACGTTGAAAAAGGCACTCAACGTGCTCTAAATGCTCGGACTCTGAGAAAGACGCGACTAGAACATCATCCAAATGTACGAAACAGAAGTTGAGGTATCGCAGCACAGAGTGGATGAATCTTTGAAAGGTGTAGTCGCTGCAAGGTCTCCATTCATCATTGGATTTAGGAGCCATGTGAAGTGGCGAAGACCAACAACTATCTGAAGGTCTGCAAATACTCTGCTTAAGAAGTCCTTCAAACTCCACGCCACTGCAAGTTTCTGCGGTGATAATGGAAGCAACTTAAAGAAAAATGGGGAGCCACCAGTGTTGATGTGGCGGTGAAAGTCATGCCTAGCGAGTTCAGAGGAACCACGCTCGATAGTGGTGTTGCGGTACTTTTAAAGAAGTGCTCGAATACGTGCGTGGAAAGAGTATTGGGTAAGCAGGATGACCTTTTTCCTGATGACCTATGGAAAGTTTTGGGAGTCAATGAGGGATCTTTTATGTATATCCACCAACAATCCATAGCGGCAAAGGAAATCCGCGCCTAAAATGGGTATGCTGATGTGCTAATAATTAAGCGCCAAGAAAACGCTCGTCGAAATCCTAAACGGTCGAGAAGATTTTGCTGCCGCGAGTTTCAATGATCGCGGCATTAAAGAACCGTAACTGCAGCGCCTGTATCGACTAGGCAGTTGCGCCAGCTCAAGAGTCATAGACTGTGAGACGACGTGGTGCTGCATTTCGGGCAGCAGTCGCCAGAACTCCCGGCAAGTCTGATTGGCTTGATGAGAAATTGCATAAATTTATTAATCTTTTCAGAGAACCTACGATGGTACCAGCATGACCCGGTACTTGTCGAAGATCCCGACAACTTCTAACCCATCACCCATTTCGGGAGACGGATCTATACCTTAATTTAGTCCTACTTCCCGAACGCAAAGCAAAAACTCAGATACGGTGACTGTTAATGTCGCCACAATCTGCTGCAGCTGAACCCCTTGGCCTAAGTAGTCCCTAGAACCCGCACCAATCATGGTCCACGTGGACCTCATGCAAAATGCAGTAAATTCAATTCACGCGCATCCCAAAATACTGATGCCATAGCCTTGCCAGCCGACTGTTGCGTCTTTGCACACTTTGTGCCGTTGTGAAATAATGGAGCCATGTTTCGTCTAATGTCACATATCGACACATAAATTCGGGGTTTTATGGAGGAAAAGCTTCCAACACTTCTCAGATCGTTAAATTGTTGTTTTCTCGATTGTTAGCTTGCACGGAACTCACTTTGAACCCGCATACCCAAACATTCATGCACAATATGTCCAACACGTTCCTTTGATATCTGTTGAGCCTCAGCTATCTCGATCAATTTCACTTTGCAGTCATCCAAAATTGTTTTGTGAACTTTTTTGATTTTTTTGTCGGTAACAGCCCCTTTGGGGTGTCCGCTACATGCATCGTCCTCGATACTCATTTCGCCTCGTTTAAACTTAGCAAACCTCTTCTTAGCGGTTGATTTTCCTAGTGCAAAGTGTGAATAATGTTTATCAAGCCAAGCCAAGTCTTCAACAGTATTTTTTGGTCAAAAAACGATGCTTGATTAACACACGAAATACCTTTTTATAAATTTTCTTCAAACTAGCAAAAATTGCTTCACTCAAAACGCTCTATCACACAAACTAACGGTTCGATAACGGTTAAACTTGTATGCGTGTCTTTTGAAGGTTAGGGCTAACTAAAAACCATATGGATCTAATACTAGTAGCGCCATCTGTATGTTAGCCTATGGACTTTTCAGCCCAATTGGTATTTTTACAGATATCGGAGTGGGACATATTTTGAATAATGTCAGTGTCGTGTCGTTTTATCATCAAGTAGAGAGATAAGTTAAGTATCACCTGTAAAATTTGGTTGAAATAAAAGTTATTTGTAATAAAAGTCAATGGTAGTTCGGTCTTTTGGCTACAACGGGTGCACAAGTAAAGTTAACGGAAGTAACTCCTAAACATTTTTCCTAGATTAGAAGGTTCTTCATCCCTTCGACGGTCCCACGTCTCTCCTGACACGACAACCTCCTTAGAACCTGAAGCCCCCTATGAATAGACGAGTTAATCAGCGCCTTAGCGGTAATCCAGGGAACGCCCAAAGAAACATTAAATATACCAAGCATACACATTTAAACATTTTACTCTCCCATTTCCTTGCTAATTTCTTCCCACATATTATTTTTCTTGATGACTTGATTTTTACCACTGCTGTTCACATATACTACTAACGTGATTCCCTTCTCCTCGTTCTCATTTAAAAAAATAAATACAATAGCACGCGACGCTACAAAATATTTTCTGCCGGGCAACCCAGACGAATGGTGTCGCCCGGCTGAATGAAGCGTCGCGAAAGTGCGTGTTGCTGCCTATGAAATTATATAAAAATATTGGGCGCCACATGACACTACATTCAGCACAACTGCATCGACGTGACATGTCTATATTGCACTAGCATGGCAGCCAACGGCGTATTTTGACATTTCAACAAGTAGATGCAAACCAAAATTGTCGAAATCATAGCAGTCCATCAAGTCCACTATGTAGAAACGACACGCGACACTGTAAAATAATTTCTGTCAGGTAACTCAGCCGCGTAGCGCTGAATATCATAGCGCACAGCATCGCTCAAGTGTATATTGCTGCCTACAAAATCATACAAAAATATTTTTTAAATGTTGTGAAGGTCATGCCCGCGTCACGTAGATGCGGTCATACCTTTGTAATTATATTTCCTCGACATATAACTCCACTGCTCCGTCTTCTCTCCCCCTACTGTATGTGGGCTACTCCACATCTGCAATACTCTTGATTACCGTTGCTGTTGTTGGATATGGTCCTTATGGCCTTCCATATCTCTGACCATACCCTTTCTGAAAATTACCGTCTTATTTCGCTCCGCTCCTCCTAATCCCACGATACACCGGTCCAAACTCCACCCTAAATAAAAAAAATCCCAGCACTACCTTCTGGTCCCTGCTAAGGAACTAAAGGTATTAGGATTACTATAATCGACAAATAACAGACAAGAAAAACTGACTTATATAATATATTTAAATAATATTATATTTATACACACAACGTTAACATTTCGTATCACATTAACATCTAAATAATATTTATCTATTAGAAAACCCCCAAAAGCACAACCCAGATCTTCAAAACGAAGACCGTGTCATGCCATTATCGAGCCATCACCGATATTTTAAATATTTCTATCCAATAAATCGAATCATACACCTCGGCCAAAGAAAAAATACCATCACCACCCGAAAGTGAGGTAGTGAAATTCGGCATAAACAAGGATAGGTCACAGAAAAGTGCTCGATAGACAAGCAAGCACAAGAATAGATTCTTAAATACGACAGAATACAGAAAAGGAATAATAATAGAGAAAATCAGTCTTGACAAGAATATCGTTGAGAACGTCTGAAAAGCGACCAAGTGGAGAATATTTGGTTTATATTTCCAAGGATGCATTATCACCAACGCAGGAAGGGATCAGTATACTCGCCCATAGGGTAAACTTCCTCCAGCACCATATGGTATTAGTAGTTTGCTTCCGAATCTCGACTGCGAATCGGTGCTAAAATCAGGGAAAAATACAAATCAATCATTTCCTATAGCAAAGCAAATTATGGACCTACATACCTTGCTGAAAACATGCTGGTACTCGATGCTCGCAATGGTTCCACATTTCTCCTGGATCTCGATCGTATCAAACAGCAAACGGCAACTATGACTGCTACAAGGAAAATAACACCAAGAATACAGAAAGCTATTGCCAGCTTTGATATGGATAGACACAGAGTTCCATCTGAACGCAGTGTTGTGACTTTTGGCGAGTATTCCTCAACTGAAATGGTTTAGATTGACTTGGTTAAGTATTCTCGAATATTCGTAAACTATGCAAAGATAAGGAGCTTAAAAAAACTTTCCTGAAATGACTAAAACTATGTGTCACTACCACATCACTTTTCCTGACCCCATGACGAATAAATTTCCAGCTCCCGACGGAAGAGAGGAAGAGAATCCCCCGAACAGGAATACCAGAATACCGGAAAATATGGTTGTTATTTACTCTTAGGTGAAGTAAAGCGCGTCAACCACATCTACGCACCATCGTCAGCGGTTACCTGAAATGTACTTCAGCTCCCCCAGGACCTCTCGAGACGCCCGCACTCCTTCTCTACTTTTCTGGTCCCAGGTGCTCTTGCGGCGACTACCTTGGGAGAGTGGATTCCATGCTTATACGCCTCACCAAATTCATCGTTTGTAATAGTATGAGGACAGCGTACTCCGATGATGCGACACAGGTGTTGATGAAGGTTTGGAGCTTTTGAGTAACAATGGAATGCACAAAAGCAGATCTAGAGCTGTCAATGCGTCGGGTAACGTCCAGTTCGGTGCCACCGTTGGCACAAACCACGCATGCCAGATATACAAATTGAACGACGCTTTCGATGCTCTATCCATTAATCCCCATTAAGATAGGGAAAGTGCAATGACCCGTCAGACTAAGATCCCGCTTTGTATTGTTAGTGCTTATCTTCAACTCTACTTGCCTCTCTTCCCAAGTCCAAAGCCGTTTGCTCAAGGCCCATGATTCGGTATGATGGCAAGCACATGTGATCAGCTACTCAAGTTACTTGAGGAAAGATGTCATAGTCCATTGAACTCCTCCACGTCCTCCAGACAGGGCAACATGAAGAACATCACCGATAACAAGAAGAAATAACATCGGTGACAAAATGCAACCGGCGGGCTCTGCTTTGGACCTTAAAGATTCTACCTCGATGCAAAACATGACATTTCGCGCTCTGATAATAGCTTTTAATTCCCCCGAAATGTCCCTCATGCGTAGAACATGCCAAATACACTACTCGTTTACACTGTCGAAAGCTTTCTCAAAATCGATGAAAAGCAGGTTGGTGAAACCAGAATCTAAACTCCGCCCATTGTTCCAAAATGATCTGTAGGATCTTGATGTTTCCAATACAGAAGCATTCGGACCGGAAACTAGTTTGCTCTCTATCGATCAAATTTTCTAGGTAACCTTTGATGCGCTCCAGGATTATTTAGACTATTATTTTTGCGACGGCAGGAAGCAAATAGATACTCCCTTCAATTGTCACACTCAAAACGGATGCCTTTCTTTGTAATCTAAAGAATCATCCACTTCTTCCACTTTCTAGGAAAGATACCGAATTCCCAGGCAGCGATAAATAACTCTGAATAGGGACCGTCAAACCCAGCGCCTGTATTCCGTTTAAGTAGCTTGATGACCGAAATCATTTCTCTTCTGCTTGGGGGAACAGCCCATATCCGCGTGTTACAGTGACTAGCCATTTCATCCACAAGAAGCGCTACTTCATGAGATGTGATACGGTTAAGAACCGCGGTCAAGTGTTCCTTGCACCTCTTCAGTGGTGCTCAGAGGTAGCGGTGAGGAAGACGGATTGGCAACCCCGTCGGCCGAGCTAAAATCAATTGGCCGAGGAGATCCTCCGTAGTTGTGGTACCGGGAGACGATGTATCACCTTGGTTTGCCGGCCGTCATGCAGTAGGCGAATGCTCCAAAGGCCTAATTAGGGTGTTCAAACCCGAATATGGACGGGGATTCATCTAAAGTGGCAATAGGTCTACGAGACCTTATCAGGGGTATACTGGTACCATGGGAACCGGGATAGCCCCTGAATGCGTATACTTCGGGAGAATTGCTGTTGTATGTGCGTTCAGCTCAGTTGTTGTGGTTGGTCCCCTAGTGAGAGTTTCATGGGGCTTGTGGTTACGTTCAAGCGAACAGAGACCTTCGGGCCTCAACGTGGTGTTGCATTTCAATACGAGTGCCGTACTCCTTAGTTCGGTAGAGATTTACCAGTTTTGAGCAAAAAGAGGTTTGGAAGACCAGCGTAGCCAGGTCCGCCATTGGCATCAAGTTTGCCAATGAGGTACTCGATAAGAAGAGGGGTAAGAAGGAGAATGGTAGGCGATGCGGGGCAGGCTACATCCGCTAGCGGGAGGGATTCGGAGGAAAGAGGGGGAACATAGACTGGGGAAAAGTAGCGGCAGAGTAAATCACAAGATAGTTGGGAGAGTTAGCTGAGGAGCCAGAGAATTTAATAGACGAAGGAGATAGCTGGGCAGGACAGCGAGAGTTGCAAATGTGGGGCCAGAAAGGTTTGAGGTTTCCGCGCTTTAGTGAGTCTTCAAAACTGGTCAAATATTCGTTTCCGGACTTACTTATTAACGATTTGACCGAGTAACGCAGAGATTTGAAAGAAACTTAATCAGCATAAGTTCTAGAAGACAGGAACTTCTAGGAGAGGACGGGACGTAACAAGGAAGAAGATCAGATAAAATGTTATAGAATATGTTGAGTGCTGGGCTACACGTTAATGGAGAGAGGAAAAGAACCCTGTTGATTCCCGCCAGGCCTGAGTTCAGACCTTCGAAGTTCGCCTTACGAAAGTTGAACTTGGTAGGCTTGCGCGCAACAGAAGAGTGGAGTCGGGATATCTGAGCATCGAACTTGAGAGCAGGATGATTGGCGTCAACGTAAAACGGGGCATGAGGGGATTAGGAAAAGCAGCGCATAGGAAGGTTAGAGAGGACAAGGTCAAGAGTGCAATCTAAGTGGTTTCTGGAAAGATTAAACTGGAGCGCGGCACAGGTGTACATGAAAGTGGAAAGAGGAAGGGAAGGGTGGGTCGAGTTATTAGTGAGGGAGGAAAGGCCAGGAGTGCATGATAAGATTAAAGCCGCCACAGAGAATGAAAACAAGTAAGGGGAACAAAATGATTAGGACCTCAGATAATCTGTTGAAGAAATCCTCGTACAGAGAAGGAGAGCAGAGGCAAGGAAAATATATACACGATATGATAAAGGGACATACGTTTGGCGGAATGACTCGTATACTGAATCCAAGTCGTGGGGATACGTCGCTTTGAAGGAAGCTATCGCTCGGTCAGCTTCACACATGAAAGAGGTGACAAAGTTGAGCTGGGTTTGCTTCTGATATAGGCCAGAATTTCGTCGGACGTTGTGGAATACGCTAACCTCGACACGAACAACTGTTTCCACGGCAAGACGACATTCAATTGGGGCCTGCTCGGACGGCATGAGTTCGGAAAGGCCTGCGATTCAGCAACGG
Source organism: Hermetia illucens (assembly GCF_905115235.1). NCBI lineage: Eukaryota > Metazoa > Arthropoda > Insecta > Diptera > Stratiomyidae > Hermetia > Hermetia illucens. The sequence goes on from NC_051852.1 coordinate 13,122,436, forward strand.
CGAGCGTCGATGATGTACAGGAGGAAGCGTGTTGTGCATATCTTCGTTTGAGAAGGCCGGACAGCTGCATAAGTGGTTCAGGGCAGTTGCGTATGGTGTGCAGGGCCGCTGCGTCCTTTTACTCACATGGGCTGCATATATTTGAGACAACCGTGAGTGCTGCCTCTATGTACCACATCACAGCTAGTATTTGAAATAGCGTGTGCGAAACATGCGGGCAATATATTCCAGGCATGTAGGCCTAAGGCATTGATTCACTCTATTACTAAGACAAGAATGATGCCATCTGCGCTCGCAGATTTGTATCTATAGAACGAGCTAAATGCTCCTGATCATCTATGAGAGATGAAATTTCACGGGATATTATGAGATTCAGAATGGCGACTCCTACCACCTTTTCAGCTAATGATCATCATGGATAATAAATCGACTATTAACATCCCACGCAAGACCATTGAAAGGATTTCGTAATGAAGTATACGGTAGCGAAACTTTTGCTATTCGCCGATCTTCTGCCTCCCTGATCAATGAATTAGTGGCGCTCCTTGGATCTGTTGGATTGTTGTCGGTAAAGCATTCAGAAGATCTACTGGAAGATTAAGGCTTTGGTGGGCTGTCAAATCTATCAAATTTTCATAGAAAAACTGACTTCTTCCACGTCCCTCCATTGTTAAACGATATGAGGGTTGTTTTTTTGGTTAAAAATATGAGAGTTTTTTATGGAAATTACTTATTGCTTTTCATAACAGTCTGGTTGATATCTTTGCAGCAGTATTACCTATTTTAAAAAAAAAAAACTCCTTCTGAGGCTGTCCTTGTAAACCATTTCTTTCAAATACCCCCAAAGAAAGTGGTGTAGTGGGTTTAAATCGGACAAAGTTGCAGGACCTTGTAACGACCCATAACGTTACATTTTGTAATAAATCGACCAGGACTTCCCACAAAAAAGATTATATCCTTCACCTCTCAATCGGCTTGGGAGAATATAAAACCCTACAAGTTAGTCTCCAATTATTTCTGTTCAAGCTTTTAAATCTCATCGGTTTTGATAATATGCTTCACAATTCAATTCACGGTGTCTATTGTGGTAATTAAAAATCCCTTCTTGAATAAGAATTCGTGTAGAAATAAAATATTTTTAGTGAAGTAACGATTTTCCCTAATTCGCTCTTAAACCCAATCGGGCAAATGTTATTTCCATTAACTACCAGTGATAAAAGATTATTATCTATTTTCCGTCTCTCGGTTTAGGTAATTAATGTTTCTTTTCAATGAGTGGGTTTCCATTTAACTTATTATAAATGCCACCTTTCCAGCCTAAGAACTCTCTCTCTCTCTCTCTCTCTGTAGTTGGTCAAAAACAAATGAAAATTGGTACTAACGGCATATAATTATACAAATCATTGACAAAGTTGTACCCGCCTGTCACGCAAGAATATTCTCAAGTAACCAGCTTCACATCGCCTCCGTGGCGCAATCGGCTAGCGCGTTCGGCTGTTAACCGAAAGGTTGGTGGTTCGAGCCCACCCGGGGGCGCAGAACTTTTTTGTAATTTTAATATTTTCCGGGAGCAGACAGATTTAGTGCGCGTAAAAAAGATAACAGACCTGAACATTTCTCAGTATCTCTTAAAGGACCAGATGCAACTCGGTAAAAAGTTCTACAAATCAGGCAAATCAACTAAAATACACATTTCTATCTGAAGATAGTCATATTCGGTTTCTATATTGTAGAAAATGGGGCGAGATTAAATATTGAATTCTTCGAGAAATGATAGGATTTTTAAACTAAAGCAAAAGAAGAAAGGGTTAATATAGATTGCATGAGCCATTGGGAGAAGTTGAAATGTCATCGTGAATTTGATTCCAATCCGGAAAATTACGGTAAAAATAAGACACCAGGATGATAACGACTAGATTTAATGAACACTTCGAGGAAGCGGTAGGTCGTGTTCGGAAACAAACGTCGTGCAGACGATCATCAATTGCAATAGTCGAAGAAGGTCATACCATTTGATGGAAAAATCTTGAGCTCTCGTGTCATGCAAACCGAACGACAACCTTGGACCTTTAGGAAAGTTTGGAAATTTTGAGAGAAAACACGATGCGACTATTAAATAATTAATAAGACTCACCGCGGTAATTAGCAGATAATTTAGATGATAGTTTCAAAAATTCTTTCAAAAGTAATTTAAGTAATTAGTGAATAAATATTAAAGAACTTTATAATTGCAATTGCTTTCAGTAGCTTTGTACTGAAAGAAGGGGGTAATTCGCTTCTGAAATATTTATCTACGTTTAAAACCAAAAATTGTAGTTGGAGGAAGCTATCCCTGTCTATTAATTTTTGGGCTAGACTACAAGTAGCAGACGAAAATCTAATTTCTTAGAATAATCGTGTAGTAATATTAATATCTTTACTCCATAGATTGCTTCAAACATATTTTGCATTTTACAAGTGTGAGAAATTAAATTAATGTAAATGTTCGCCATATTGTTACATAATTGATTTACATGTACCAGCGTAAAAGTTATAGAGACAATGCAGTGGGGACAGTACAGTTAATACGCAAGAAACTTCACCCGCAGCTTTACCTAGGCGACAATAAAACGTACGTTTCTGAAAGATTCACTGGCCGCAAAAAATGGATTAGCACTGGGCGGGATCTCTTCTCTTGCGACTCGATTTGAATTTGAAAATTCTATCGCAAACGTTTACTACCAATTAGGATTGGAGTTAAAGTTTAAAACATGTTAACTCACAATGAAATTATTCTCACAATTTAAACCTGACTCCAAACAAACTGGGTTCCGTCGGACGATGGCGATCCACTTCTTCCCAAAATCTTCTCCCGGAACAGCCAACAAAGCTATCTGTGGGGTTTTTGTGGACGCATGAAATCGCACGTTATCGTCCTTCTTGGCATGTCAAGCGAGAAATTAATTTTGACAGTTTTATATTTTTATGAGTAACTGCCAATTACTGGGCTACTCGAGTTGTGATGTCACACAACATGGCGTGTGCTTTTCAGTCTGTTTGAATTTGGTTGAAATTTAAAATGCTGATAACTTCTAAGACACAGTTTTCTCAAAAAAACGGTCTTTGAGAGTTTTGTTAGATTGCACCACAGTAGTGATTTCCATCATTAGTGAAAATAAGGCGGGGAATCTATTTGGCGTTGAAACGAAGATACGTGACATACGGTTGGTAATTCACAAGCCACCGCTCATTCAATACCGGAAGCTGAGGCGGACTCCACCGCTAACGACTTTTTACAAAGAGCACCGTTTAGAGTTTTGCACGCACCGGACTTTATGGAAAAAAAAGTGGGGACGTGTGATTTTTCCGATGATATATAAACTTATTTAGACGATCCATTTGGCTGGAGATAATAATTCCACAACAATTGGAAGGAAAAAATGATTTTAATTAAGGGACACCGCAATGACCTCCGTAATATCTCGCGTTCCCGGCATTATAGCGGAAATATTCTTAGATCCATTCAAAACACACCCCTGCGCAACACCTATAAGAGGGAAATGGATGTCGTAATAACCGCAGTCAACAGAGATCCTGGAGATGAAAAATCAATAAATAATCTTCACAACCACCTGAAGAACGTTATCATTGATACGGCCACAAACATACTTGACCCCAGCCGCAAAAAAGTCGGAACCGCAGGTTTGACGATGAATGTAAGCTGGCTACGGAACGGAGGAATACTGCATACGGAGTAATGTTGCGTTCTCAGAGAACGCGGGCATGCGTAGAAACTTATCACGAACTCCGTCCAGAGAAGCAATTTCACAGACAAAAAAAATGAAGTCTAGGAGAACCAACAAGTCTATGAATTAGAAAAGTGCAGGGGCAACCGCACCAGGCGCGCAAGTTTTACCAACAAGTCAGCAGGATGAAGCCTTATACACCTCGATGCTCATCCTGCCGAAACAAAGAGGGAAATCTGATTTCCGACAGAATGGGAATATTAGAGCGATGGGTTGAGTACTTTGATGAACTGCTCAACAACCAAAATATCGGAGAGTTGGAGGTACCATCAACTGAAGACGACGGGCAAATACTGCCACCACCAATTATAGAAGAAACAGTCCGTGCAACTCATCGGCTTAAAAATCATAAGTCGCCAGGAGCCATTAAATATGGAGGCGACCAATTACACTAAGTGGTTCACCAACTGATGCTCAAAGTATGGGACAGCGAATCAATGCCTGACGACTGGCAAAGAGGCATTATCTGTCTCATACATAAAAAGGGAGATATCACGCAGTGCAGCAATTATAGGCATCACGTTGCTGAGTACCATCTATAAGATATTCTCCGCTATCTTGCTACGCCGGATACCCCCACACGCCCAGAACATCATTGGCCCTTACCAAAGAGGCTTCACTTCAGCCAAATCAGCAACAGATCAGATTTTCTCTCTACGGCAAGCGATGGAAAAACTGTTGGAATATGGACATCAGTTGTACCATCTTTTCATCGACTTTAAGGCCGGCTATGACAGCACAGCCAGGGTAAAACTGTCCACGACCATGAGAGAATTCGGTATCCCGACGAAATTAATAAGACTGACTAGGCTGACCCTGACCAATGTGCGAGGCCAGATAAAAGCAGCACCATCACTCTCGAGACTATTCAACATCAATAACGGTCTAAGGCAAGGGGATGCCCTATCATGCGTCCTTCTCAACCTGGCCCCGGAGAAAGTGATGCGCGATGCCGATGTAAATGCGGGAGGCACCATTCTCTTCAAGTCCACCCAACTACTGACCTACGCTGAAGATATCGACATCATGGGAAGAACGACCCGAGATGGACAATCCACCTTCATCCAGATCGAGCAGACGACACGAGATCTTGGGCTGCACATTAATAAAGGCAAGACAAAGTACATGATAGCAACGTGAGCGCTAAAACCAACTGGTCAAACGAAAACAATGAAGATAGGAAACTACAACTTTGAGACCGTTGAAAATTGTTGTTGGCAGCCAACAGAGCCTATTTCAGCTTACAAAAACTGTTCCGTTCGAAACGTCTCACCATAGGGTCAAAGCTCTTACTGTACAAGACAATGATTTTACCAGTCCTCATGTATTCCTCGGAGGCTTAGTCCTCAGTTGTGTGTTAGCGCTTCTGCTTACTAGGTTCAACCAAAGACAAATTGAAAAAAGAAAAGATGAGTGGAATCTATAAGGCCAACTGTCCAGAATGTGAAAAAGTATACATTGGTCAGACTAAAAGGCTAGTGACCACAAGATTCGAGGAACACATAAGAGAGTACAACAAATGAAAAAGCGACGACCCTCGAAACATCAAGTCAATGGTTGAAAGGCATATGGTGGAAGAGGGACATACCCTAACGATGGACAATGTAGATGTTATGAAGCGACTGCGGAAACCCCACCTTTTAGATGCAGCGGAAAGAATACATATCATCAAAGAAGGGAGGCAGGTAACCTTAAATCATGATGAAGGAAACTGTGCAACAACCCTGGTAAAAAAGGTATGCAGCAGGTAATGAAAAATAAAAAGTAGCGGGAAATATGGGTAGGATCAGAAAATTAATTATAACGTCATTAGTAGAGCTAAAAAGCTACGATGTAAATAGGGGTAGTTTAAGATAGGTTAACTAATTAGGTACTAGCACTGAGGAAGGGGGCACATGGTCTCCGAAACAATTGTATGTGGGAGAAAAAATAAAAACATTTACAGTATAAGGAAAAACACCTAGTTCTTTTCTTAACTAATATGCAATGGTCTTTCAGGCTGATGGGATCTTACCTGGATTATTAACGAGCGGTTAAAGGGCAAGGGCATCGCAATCCGTAGTAATAATCGAGCTGCATTGAGGGCGTCGTGCAGTCCTCTGATCATTTCAAAAATCGTTCAGAAATGTAGCAACCGATTGGCCCCTATTTCTGAATTCAATACGTTGGAACTACTCTGGGTACCCGGTCATTGTGATGTAGAGGAAAATAAAATCGCGAATACTTTAGCAAAAAACGGGTTCAATTTTCCCCATTTCCGGGCCGGAACAAGCAATTGGAGTGTCTGTATCATTGGCTAAGGCTGTTTTCAAAAACTGGGAACAAGCTTCTCATAATGGCAGGGGGCAAAGCCTTAATGCTGCTAAACACACCAAACTTTTCCTGTCAGAACCAAACAAACATACTGGAAAGTCTATCCTGTCGAAAAGCAGGAAGACTTGTAAGAGTATTGTGGGTATTCTGATTAGCCATAATTCACTAGCTGGGCACTTTGGGGGAAATATACTCAAGATGATACGTGTCTATCCTGTAATGAGGAAGGGGGATCCACGGAACGTTTTCTATGTGGGTGCCCTGCTTATGGACGCATCTGACATCCGATTTTTGATTTTGATGTGCTCCAACTGCAACGAGTAGCATCACATCCACTAATGGAATGAACGAATCCGGAATATTCTGTTAGACCCAGAATCGAGTACAATGGACCACTAAGGTCTGAGTGCTCAGAGACTTTGTTTCTTCCCATCTCTCACAGATACACCACCCATTCGCTGTTCAAGCCCGGTCAAATTCAGCCAAAATAGACTACAAATCCGCATTTGATACTGCACTAATGGTGGCATCGCAACATTAAGAAAAAGTAGCTTCTGATACTGGATCAAACTATCTTTGAAGCAGGAGGCCCAAGCTTCCTCTAACTCTGTTTACTTTTCCTGTATAACATCTCCTTGGTTGCGAATTTATTATTTACCGTCGTATTCTCGTCATTTGAATTTACCTTGCAGGTGAGTGATCCTAGCAGTTAATATTCCGTTCTACCAATCTAAATACCATATTATCACGCAAGTTTCATAATTTGATTATTACTCACCAGTCATATTGTATCGCCTATCGCTTCGCAACCTATCGATTTCAATCTGAGGTGCAGTAACCGCTAACGAGTTGAACACCTCAATGCGCGCTAACTGTCGGTCTGAGCTTAAGTAGAATATCTCACCACTCTGGCAGTTCACCTGAAGCGGAACAAATTGTATTGAAAAAATACTCAGTTTATTGCAGGCACAAACTATGAATTATCTTCAGCGGTAACAAAAACGAAAGTCTTGCACATGCTCCCACACATATGGATATTCTGCAGAGTGTACCTGGCGTGAAACTATGTCTACCAATTTAATGTTGATTACATTAATGCGAAACAGGTACAGTAATTAATGGAGTTCATGCTAACGAAACTCACGCAAAGTTTTCTCATTAGAGCCGTTGCTTCTGCACCAATGTAACCGTTACGGTTTCACTCACCTGTGGACACTTTCCTTTGCACAATTGAACTCCACAGCTCACGTGCAATCGTTCACGATCTGGAAATTTGAAGGCAGGAAAGGTGGCTGTGAATAGTTGTTCGATCAAGTCTTCATCATGAGGTCTTGACCAGCCATCTTCAGCCGGACGATAGCGAGCATGTAAAGCTGGCATTACCTGAAATAGAAAATGGGATAAGTGAAAGTATCTGCAAGTTTTTAGAATGCATTATGTTTCAAGGAGAGATACAAGTACTGTTCAATCAAACTGTTCGGGAGTAGTGACGTTTATGATTGAGCTTCATACTAACTATGGATCTATACTGGGCAGGCCTACCAGGGATGGAGCAGTCCAGGGTGCTTATTGGGGGATACGAACCCATACACACAAAGGATTGCTTAAACCACACCAAAAAGAACCTCCGAATCATAGTGGGAATTCTCACTGGTCATTGTCGGCTGAACTATCACCTAGGGAAGCTAGGGATATCCACGGATACTGCCTGCAGGTTTTGTGAGAAGTGTTACGAAACCTCTATATACATCCTGGAACAGTGTCCGGCACTTGTGCAAAGTAGGTCGAGGCATTTGGGAGAACACTTAATACCAGATTCTCTACAATTTCAGCAAAAGTTCTCGGGATAGAATCTTGTTATAGGAGGACCAAATTCTCCCTGACCAGACGCAGTTGAAGAGCCTTCGCCATCTGCAGTCAGAAGATGTTAAATTGTTTGCCTGACCAGTCCATTGGCCCATTCATCACTCTCTATGTATCTACCAACTGTGTGCATATGAAACTACTGTTCAGACATGGCTGCAGCTCCGTATGTAAGAGTATCAATGTGTACATTCACCCCTTGGTAGGTTATGGCACGTCAACCAAATCTACGCGTCATCGCTCGTGCTTCAGTTCCTCCCACAACTTGCCAAGACGCTCGCACTCACCCTCTAGTGTTATGCGCTAAGTGCCCTTGGGGCGACACACTCGCCGGCCGTCTTGGGAGAGTGGGAGGAGCCCGCAATGCGATTGTTGTCCCTCCGTAAAGCGTGACCTATCCACTGCCACTTACGTCTTCCGATCCCATCGTCTACGGGCACCAAGGCTGCGCACTGAAGAAGGTATTCGTTTGAGATAGTGTCAGGGCAGCGAACTTCGATGACACGGCGCAGACAGGCATTGACGAAAGCTTAGAGCTTTTTTGGGTAACAGTGGAGTTCACTGTCCAAGTGCTACTCACATATAGCGACACAGAAAGAACACTAGCACGGAACAGTATCAACTTGATCTTAGTGTTGAGAGAACTACATTTCAAGATTTTAGACAGGGCAGCGAAAGCGGATCTAACGCTGTTAAGGCGTCGGGTAACATCTAGTTCAGCGCCACCATCTGTAGAAACCACGCTTCCTAGATATACGATGCTTTAGATATTCTACCCATTAATACAGATGGGGAGACTGCGTTGACTCGTCAGAGTGAGAATCTTGACTTTGTTGGTGTTTATCTTCAGTCAAACACTACACGCCTCTTTTTCCAAATCTAGAGCCATTTAGCCAAGATCCTGACGAACTCCGTTTTGGACTTCAAAATCCTCCGAGATTTTACCTCGATGCAGCACGTGACATTTTGCGTCATCATATGCCGCTTTCAAGATAGCTATTAGTTTCTCCTTCTGCGTAGAGTACGCTAGATACACTTCCTATTTACGCTGTTGAAACTATTCGCGAAGTCGAAAAGAAAGCACGCAAAGCGAAGATCTATACTTCGGACACTGGTTGAAAATGATCCGTAGGGTGTTAATGTGGTCAATACAGGTGGATTCCGAACGGAAACCAGTCTGCTCTCTGTCGATCAAGCTTTCGGGATATTCTTTGATTCGTTCCAGGATTATTTGAGCTATTATCTTCGTAACGCCGGGAACCAATGGTCACACTCAGACCGTCAAGCCCAGCCGCTTTATTCCGTTTGAGTGCATTAATGCCCCAAATTATTTCCCTTCTGCTTGGAGGAACAGTCTGTACCTGCAAGTTACGGTGACTAGCCATTTCATCCACAAGAGGAGGAATTTCACCGGATGTGATATGATTAAGAACCGTGGCGAAGTGTTCTTTCCACCTCGTCAGTTTGTCATCATCGTGGATGAGAAATCGAACGTTGACGTTCTTCGCAGGACCATCGAAAGATTTAAGAGCAAGCTCTTTCTTGATGCGGTATACATTCCTGAAATCATTGCGATCTGCGGCATCTTCCGCTTCCCTGACCAGAGCCATAGAAAATTCTTTCTTGTCACGACGTATACAACACTGAACTTCCCGAGATTTTGCTCGATACCGGAGTTCAAGCGCATCACGCCCGCCATCATCCGCAGCGGTCAGTAGAGCCTCCGACCCCTTTCATTCATCGATCTACTTCCACGATTCCGCAGTCAGTCAGATCTTATGCGCTCCTTGGCAACGTGGCCGACGACCGGTGTAGCACCCGAGAAAAGAGCAAGGTTCATGGATATTCTCAGGCGGCTTACTCAGTATATCTGTCGTTTGATCAGCAAGATTGCTCCCCCACTGTCGAGCCACAGCTGGGTCATGTAAGCGATCGATATTCAACTTAGGGAGTCGCAGCTCTCTAACTCTACGGGAAGTGGAGGACGCAACACGCAAGCGACCATCAGACGATGATCCCTTTCATGGCCGATGTCAACCCCCCTTTTGTTGCGCACATCCAACAGGCAACTCCTAAGTTTACTGCTGATCGCGAAATGATCGATCTGATTGCTCGTACGGCGTCAGTCAGTTGAAACCCGGTTGACCTTATGGCAGGCTCTGTGTTCCAACTATGTGCCGCCAATGACAAGGCGGTGGAAATTGCATAAATCCACGAACCGCAAATCATTAACGTTACGGTCGCCAAAACCGTGTTTCCCCATCACATGTTAGATACTTTGGCATTCAGATCAACCATTCCAATCATAACGTCACCTTTAGAATACTTCCCCTGAACTGAATGTAATTGCTCGTAGGAAGTATTCTTCCCCGCTATATCGGAAGTCTCCGTTGTTGCGTAACATTGGACACCTGTGATGCGCCTAAACCTGGGTGCTCCTAAACCTAAGCGCGCCTTGCTGCAGAGGTCAGAAACAACCCGATATCGGTGACGACCACTACTACTCGGCTTTCCAGAGTGCAAAAGCTCATTGCCATTAGCGTCGCAAGAGAAAGAGGAGTAATCTCCAGAGTCCCACCATCTTGTAGAAAGCAAGCATCCTGAGGACCCTAGCTACCGTTATCAAGGAGTGTGCGCACATTCCAAAAACCAATCATAGTCCTTTTTCGATAGCCAAAGGTCGTTGCCGTGAGGTCACTCCCTATCCGAGGCCTTGTTGACGTTTCGATAGCAGTAAAGTTTCAAAATTTGCAGGTTGCTAGGCTAGGCTTTTGCAAATTTATTTCAAACTACTTTGACTTGCGCCAAGGACTTCTACACGAAATATTTCTACAACAAAATTTATTTAGTATTTTTAATAAATTGATTGCGATTATATAAAGCAGCAATCGCGCGACAAGGTTACGAATTATATTCAAGTTAAACCGCCAATGAGCCTAAGCTAGGCTAAAGCTAGGTTATTGTTTGGGATATGGGGGACCCACATCCACATGATATTAGACCGAACCAAACGGAAAGCAACTTACTCCCTTCTTTTTTGGTCCACGGACTCCTCGTTTGGGACAAAGCACCCAAGCATTCAAAAAACAAGGACAAGCGCTTTCGTCCAGGGCAGAGGCAACTATTCAGACGCTGTCATGCCCCAAAGGAGGGGTCCGTGGACCGAAAAACGTGGGAGTAAGTTGCTCTCCATTTGGTTTGGAAAGGTAATTCTTCTACGTGATAACGCATCACCACACACCCCAAACCTCATCAGTGGATAGCTCTTGGCTCGGAACTATTACATTTACAAATTAACACTTCAAAAATGACGTGCAGTCAAAAAATGGTTTAATGAATTGTTTGATTTCCAAGAACGAACATTTTAATTTTTGAATTCTTTCCGTAAGCTCGCGAGAAGATGGAAAAAAGATGTGGCTGCAAATGCAAAATATTGTTTTTCTATCCAGCAAGTGTTTCATTTTCACAGAAAAACAAAGGTATCTTTGAGCGTGCCACCCAGTCTGTTCAGCGGGCCCCTGAACCACTCTACGAGTCTAGAGGATGTTACCACTGCTGAAAGAAGTCTGCCTAGCTCTGAGTCAGAATGGCTATGTTGCGCTTGGGTTTCGGATCATACCCCAGGTATCGACAGGGTCCCAGTATCGCCAGAAGAATCCTATGATTCTGCTTCATTGAGCGAATCCTAGAAAATATCCGTTCGGACTCTACAAACCATCTTTATTCCATCGGTGAAACATAGTGGGTCACAATTTCACAACACGTCGCCGGTAGCAGCAAAATTCTTCTTAAAGCTCGGCTTTCGTATGATGGTATGCCCAAAGTTCCCGAGGTGGTTGCCTAAGATGTTACTATGGCAGTAGGGTTGAACTATCCAATATCCGGAATTGCGTAGCCTCAAAAACTCCAGGATATAACGTATTTAATGCACAGGTACAGAAATAAAATGAGGGCATCTACCGGGTTGGACTGCTCAGCCCCTATACATACGGTTCTTTGAATTCTAGTAAGTTTGGTTCTATTGTACTTATTAGTTAGCATTCAATAGAACCGTACGTAAGGATGGGAAGACCGCGCTTTGTACAGCCAGAGAACCTCAGCCGAAGACCCCATTTCCTTATAAAGGCAGACGTAGAAGGAAGTGACACTCAATTCTATGTTTAGTCTCCAATTCAACTTAGCATCCAGGATCATACCCAGATTAGGGGAAAATGCCAGGATTAGAGGAAAGTCCACATAGCCGCGGTAGGTGGCAGGTACCCTTTGCTTGGTTATAAATACCATCAGCGAATGGAAAGGGGGGTTCCCCCTCGGGGTTTCAAAAAAAATGATGTCACCTTCACCAGGCTACAGTAATGGATAACGTCAGAAGCAGCATTCATTGGAGTTACAAAAGATTTTGAGGATGCCGGGTTATACTCATCTTGTCCCAGCCTTTGTCCCGTTCACAAACGTCTTGCCGTGATCGGTTTCGCCATTTGGTTCTATCAAATCTGATCTGGATGCAATCACGAGGCTTTTAAATCCCCATCAACCGTATCAAGCCACCGTTGTTTCGGGCGGTCTTTTGGTCGTTTACCAACGACTTCGATGTTTAGACCAATCTTGGCAAGTAAATTCTCGTTAACGTGAATTACGTAACCATACCATCGAAGACCCTCCTCTCACAATCTCTCCACGATCGGGGCAACCCCATATCGATCACGGATATCCTCATTTCGGATGTGATCAAAACGTTTCACACCACTAGTCCAATGCAACATCTTCGTCTCCATTACCACAAGACGCCATTCATTGTCTTTTATAGTTGGCCAATACTCAGAACCATAGAAAACGACGGGACGGACGACATTGTAAATTTTAGATTTGAGACATTCGTTGATACATCGATCAAAAAGAACACCAGTTGCGGAACGTCACTCCATCCAGGTTGCCTTAATGCGTGAAGCAATTTCATGACACAGTTCTCCACTGGCTGATAGCGTTGACCCGAGGTATTCAAATCGCTCAGTTCTGGACAGGTCACTGCCGCTGACAGTGATTGTGCCTGTTTCATGGGGACCGGTAGTTCGATCGGTTATTTCAACGATTTCACGAATACGGTTATCAAGAATGCGTTCAAAAATCTTCATGGTATAGGAAAGTAACCAGATCGGACGGTAATTTGAATATTCTGCTGGACTACCTTTATTTTTCCATATTGGAACTGTGGTACTTTCTTGCCACCCAGATGGCGTTCTTCCTTCCTGAATAACCCGATCAAAGAATTTACTGAGCCACAGTGTTGGGTCGCAGCTCTTCGCTTTCCAGAGCTCAGATGCAATGTCGTCAGGTCCTGTGGCTTTCCCCGATTTCATTCGTTTTATTGCCTCCTCGACTGTCGGCAATGGTTGTGGAAGTGGAGGATGAGCAAATTATTCAGTTGGAATCTGCTCGAAGTATTCTCGCCATCTACCCGTCGCGGCTCGATGGCTGGGAAGCAAAGTACCGTTGTTGTCATTAACGCAACAGAAGTGTTCGTTATCCTGTGTGCGTTCGATTCGGCTTTTGGCAAGTCGATACAGATCTCTCTCGCCATCCCGAATGTTCAGTTTATCGTAGAGATTTTTGTAATGGCCCACTCGGGTGACAGCGACCGCTTTCTTTGCTTCTCGGCTGGCATTCTTATAAATTTGCAAATTGGTCAGCGTTTTATTGTCAAGAAACTTATGGTAGATGCATTTCTTTTCACGGACCTTCATTTGAACATCGTCATTCTAAACCCAAGTATCTCGGTTGATGTACCGCTTACCGGGGTTGCCGCTTGCCCACGTAAAGATAAAAGATCGCAGAGCAGAAAAAAACCAGGAGAAGGAGTTTCTGTTAATATTGTGAATCAGAACGTCCACTTTGAAGGTAGCAAATATGGAGGAATGAAGGTTTACACTCAGTTTTAAGCAGTTCCTGCAATATATTTGTTGCAAAACATCCAGCGACAGTATAGCCTAAGTGAAAATGATGGAAGGGTTGAGTGAAATGAGGAAAATGCCCGCATTTTGGTTTTGCGGGAACGGGATGATAGTAATAGGGCAATAGGGAGAAAAATCAATTGTTCTGGGGCAAGTATTAGAAACTTTTTTTAAAAAAAGTATGTCAGAGATGGCAGTCTGGGACGAAAACAAGGGACCGGGAGGAAGCAGGGAATTAGTCCCCAGGCCAGACGGTTATTAGAACCAGCATCCTTGTGAGATAGATTTACAACTGGTCCTCAATTACGTACTGAATTGCTGGAAGAGGAAAATGTGTCAGTTAGTCTGAGAGCGGTGTAGTGACGGTTGAATGCATTAGGACTCAGATCTCGAAGACCAGAAGAAAAAGCCGATTTTAACGAAGACTATGCCCAAAAAAAGACTGAATTGGGCATTGGAACAACATGACTGGACTATGGACGATTGGAGGTAAGTCGAAATTCAATTTGCTGGGATCTGACAGTCCGTCTCCAGTACGAAGAAGAAGAGGAGATTGATTTGACCCCCAGTGTGTTGGACGAACTGCACCCCATTCTCCCTCAGTAATGATGTGGGGATGCATAACATCCAAAGGAATTGGTAGTTTTTCGTTTCCAAGCGATGCTGTCAACGCAGAAAAGTACAAAAAAGCTATCAAAGATTGCGTTGTTCAGACGGTAGAAGCACTGCATGAGCACTTTGATGAAGTAATGTTTCAGGGCGATTCGACTCCGTGTCTTAGAGCTCGTGCTGTAAGTAAACGAAATTTTCCCCGTGTCAAATTTTTTATCTGTTTTATCCTCAATAGGGTTCTTATTCATAGGTAAAATCTTGGAAATGGGAGCTTGGTATACAGTCGCTCCCATGGCCAGGAAACAGTCCAGATTTGAACCCCATAGTAAAGCGCAAATTTTAATCGAAAACTAGTTACCGATTTTTATTAAATTTTGCATTATCTAACGAATAAGCATCATACACATATTTTTCTCATTCAAAGTGGAATATTTGCATTTCTTAAATAATTTTCCCATGATTTTATAACAAAACAATGCAATCATCTAAGATGTCCATATAACACATTTCCGAGGCGCTTTCAGTTATTTTTCTGGTAACCTGAAATAATTATGAATTTAAATTTCGTTCACGGTGCGTAATTTTCGATGTAATAACATATAAACCATTTTTTTTTCGAAAGAGAAGAAGTATTAATTCGTCTGCTCAACTGATCTAATTCTGAATGGATTCAAATTTGTTTAATTGAGAAGCTCATGTCTATGTTTTGAGCCTAACAATTTCAAAAGTATCTTATTCAGAACGAATTGTCGATTAGTTATTTCAGCTTTAATATTCAAGAAACACAACAATGGCCTACTATTCAGTGATAATTAGTCAGAGTAACTGTTCCCCGGCGAAAATATGTCAGCTCCACACTTGAGTAATTACTATAGTGCGCTTTGAAATCAGTCAACCAGAGAAAAGATCCAAGAATATCAGTACAGATACTAATGCGATCTAATGCAAATCTTGACCTCAAAGTCAAATGGTGGAACATCGGTGGTCAGGTAGGTCGCAATGAGTAGCTAAAAACCTTTTTGCTATTGCAAGAGTAATGGAGCTGCCAAGCGAAGATGGAGGTATCACTTAGTATAGTTTATCGTAACATCTAGAGTTGAGCAAAATTTTTCTAATAAAAGTCCCATGTCCATTAAGTATAAATGAGTTTGTACAACATTTCAGATAACAGATATCTTTACAACTCAATCTATTTGAACAGCAAGAGGCAAGCAATATAATCTAATCCATTAACTGCGTCATTACTTATCAGCACAGATCTTCAAGATGGAGAATGAAACCGTATTAAATAGTGAGACGAAAAAATGAGTAATTTTTCGAATGCCAAGTGTTCCGCTTTCCCAGACCTTCTCCTTGTCTAAGAGTTTGAACCATTCCAACCCCCTTCATAGTAGAACAAATTCACATGAAAAACGCAACTTTGAGCAGCATTATTAATAGATTGACGCGATTTTCAATAAACTTTCCAGTTTCATACCGCAATTATATGCATGCTTTATATATATATAATAATTTGCAATCTTAGAATGAACTGAAGGGAGGCTCTTCAATAAATTTCTGCTGTTTGTGGGGTATAGTGCATCAACCACACCTACTCATCATCGTTCGCGGTCATCTGAAATGCCTTTCAGCACTTCCCACGATTTTCTAAGATCCCTGCATTCCTTCTCTACTGTCCTGCGTCAAGTGCCCTTGTGGCGAGCCACTCATCGACCATTTTGAGAGAGTAGATTCTACTGCATGACACAGCCGGCAACGCAATTACCGCCCATCCATAATGTGTGACCTATCCACTGCCACTTTCTCCTTCCGATTATAGTGCCTACGAGTGCCAAGCCTATGCATTTGAGATAGTATCAGGCCAGCGTACTCCAATGATACCATGCAGACAGGTTTTCGCGAAGACTTGGAGCTTTTGAGTAACAGTGGGGTTCACTCCGATATAGCAACACAGAAAGAACACTAGCACAAAACAGTCTCAACTTGATCAACTGTACTTCCAGATTTTAGACAAGGAAGAGAAAGCGGACCTAACGCTCTTAATGAGTTGGACAACATCCAGTTCGGTGCTAATATAGTCAGAAACCACGCTTCCTAGATATACAAATGGATCGAAGATTTCAATGCTTTGGACATTAATGAGTGATATTGAAAGTGTGTTGACCCGCCAGACTGAGAACCATGGTTTTGTTAGTGTGATCAAGCTTTCGAAATGTTCTTTGATGCGCTCCAGGATTATTTTAGCTATTATTTTTCAAGCGGCTGGGACTACGCAGATACCCCAAAACGTCACACTCAAAACGAGTGCCTTTCTTTCTAACCTTAACGATCATCCCCTTCTTCCTCTGGGAAAGGTCTCAGATTCCCAAGACTTCCGTATGAGTGGGAGCAGTAGATCTGCAGCAACTATAGGTGCGACGATAATCAATTCTGCGGGGAGACCATCAAGCCCAGCAGCTTAATTCCGTTTGAGTGCAGTGATGACTGGAGTGATTTATTTTTGGATGTATTTGGAGACCTCGATTTAATTTAGGAGCATCATCATGATCTCTTTTTACACTTTCGGGTTGAGTTATTTCAGAAAATGATTTCTGACATGTAAGACTGAACTCTTCGACCAACTCCTCTTTTACTCCTTAACCAACGTCAAAAGTAAGACCCACCTTGAAAGGTACGAATCAAGATCTTTCATTGGATGCCCCATGGATAATGCTATTTCTCGATTGGATATCGAAGATGTGAGAAATAACGAAAGATATTCGCTCCAGATGATATTGAGGGACTAAAAGCGATGGTTAATTTTTCCTAGTTAGTGGTTACCCAAGTTGCAGGAAAAATCTTTAGTCTCGGTTGATTGATGAAAGCCAAATTCAGGAGATTGAAAATAATTGGTTTTCTTCTAGAATTGCCTCAAGACACAATCGTAAAAGGAAGCAAAATAGGTAAAAGTTCAAAGACATCACACTTTCACCAATCGAATGTCTCTGAACAAAAAGCATGAAATATATACTCTCCAAGAAGACTCTGAGAAATAATCCAAAATGCAAAATGTTCCCTACTCTGGGTTTACCGAAATAATTGAAAACTTAGTATACATGGATCGGCGCAAACAAAGTATTATTCGGAAAATCAAGGTCTGAAAGGTCCACCCCATTTCCCCGATCGCATGCCAAGAAGTGTTTATAAGCATGTGCCAAAAAATAACCTCGAGAGATCTCTACCCGGAAATCAGATGTTGTTAAACCTAAGAAAGGATCCGAACATCTTGAATTTTTTTGTAAATTTTGGGGAAAATAGAAAAAATTCTTTTCACTTGGATAATAGCCATTGTAAAGGGGAATTGGTAGAATCTGGTGGACCCTCAATTATAGAGTCAGCATTGAAGTTCACAAAATTATAACACAATTATAGATTTCTTTGAGGCGGCCAAAGAATGGTTGTCATAGTGTCCGGTGCGTGACTTTCACTAGAGCTGAGCAATGACAAGGAAAATGTATAAGGGTTTCGCTTTCCCCGGCATACTTACGGCTGTGCATATTATAGGGCATGTCAAATCATGGTCCCTACTCGCTAGTACCCCATGCAAATCGCTGAGATTCTGTAAGCATTCACACATGTTTTCCTCATAAGATCCAGAGTTCGGTTTTTTGTCATAGCAGGGCCAAATTTTCCTGGAATAAGCATCGAACCGACCAGCTGATAAACAGCATGAGTAGACTCCGTTCCTCCTTACAGGGGAATCAATGGTGAATCCCTTCTGCCCTTCTGGCCAGCTTCTCCCCCTTCTATATCCTTGTGTCCAGGAATCCAGAAAGGGACTCTGAGCTAACCACCTAGCCATCCAGTTCGTCTCTGCATGACTCACCAGCTTGGAAGGTACCACCACTAACTCAGAAACTTTGATGGAAGCTGTCAACCTATAGTTCACTTAGGTGTCAAAACGTATCTCATTCAATATCATGTCCTGGACGACGCTGGCATACCTTGGAAAACTGTCCGATTCAGACATGTTGTGTGCATCCAAGAAAATTCTAACTCCAACTCCAACACTTAATTTTTCATCCTTTGGTAACTACGGTGTCATAATCTTGTAACACATTGTCGGTATTTCACTCCATCCTGGACAAGAACTCCGTAGTAAATTTTCTTCAGGAACCTAAGCTAATGTAACGTAGTCCGCTGGGGATGCAAAAAAGTCTGGTTCTAATAGATCCAAGATGCTATAGCCGTAAGGATTACCAGTCTATTATCCTAATTCCTGACCACACACCCAAATATCAGTGCTGATAATGCTGTTCGACTGTCAAAACAGATTCAAATAGTGCGGCCCCTCCATTTTTGCTGCAAAAATTTGTCTGTTCCCAATAAAATGGTATATATCCCGCCTAGAATATGGTCGTCATTTTTTCGAGAGGTCGAGCCAGTTTCATAATCGGACTTCCCGAGAACACCCCTGCGCCCGATCCGTTTTCCGTAACTGACCCGTCAGTGAAGATTATTAAGTCTGTAACCCTTGGGGGTAAATTTCGAATAACTTCAAGTGCCACGGCCGGCGTATTACTCATTACTCCAATAATACTAAGGCAACCGAGCCTCTGAATCTTCCACGTTAACTTGGAGTCGAGATGTACTCCTAAATATTTGACTGTTTGTACCAGATGGATTGGTGGTAGCGTGTAGCTGCCCCACCTGGCGTTCCTAGTGAACATAACTAGTCCAGTCTTCCTCGGGTTCACCGCAGTGAAAGTATTTTGCATGCCAGAGTCCAATCTTCCGGTTTAGAGCTGTATGTGTCTGCCCCGAGATGAAGTTTTGGATGCTGCCTGCGAAGTGCACTGCAAGCAAATGGTTTGCCGTTTCTTCATCGCTTTCCGTGCACCTCCCGCTCGGTAAACGTAGATAACCCAACTGCTGGCTACGCTCTTTGACAAGGATCCGCTTTAGCTCTGAGGTCAAGAGAGTTGGTCTCTTCGCAAAAGCATCTCCACGATGATCGTTTCCTCGACCTTATGCTCTTCTTTAGAACTTCGGTTTATTCAGATTTCAGAGTTGTGCCCTTGACGTTCTCCTGTGTTTCACCAAATCCGATCTCCACCATGGTGTTTTACCCTTCTCTAGCATGATGGGTGGACAGCTCTCTTCAAAAGCTTCTTTCATGCTGGATGTGGTCATCTGGGTTGTTTTCTCAATACCATCGTAACTCGGGCGCTTAGTTCTGTTTTGAACGTTGCCCAATCTGTCTTACGATACTTCCGAAAGGGACTGAGTGGAAGTGGATCCATGCGAATTATGAAATCAATGCACCTGTGATCCAAGAGCGTGATATATGATAGTTTGATACTCTCCACCCTATGACAAGAGATGTTAGGGAATGCGACCGTAATGTCGATGACTTCTTGCCTAACCAGGTTGAAGAAAGTGGCTTAATTGCGTCCAGATACCGCCAGATACTCCAGCAGTCTCGATCCATTCACATTGATGTTGAAACTTCCCCTGCATATATGGTGGGCGTTAATTGTAATGTTGTTGTTGTAATTTTACGGTGCCAAGCCCGTAGTAAAGCCGGTAGCCCGTTTGTTCCCGATCCTTATTATTATCCGGTTCAGGGACAGCAATAGTGAGGAAATGTCCCGGTCTGTTGACTCTTCCCCTACTTTGCTTCCTAGTAGCATCTAGATGGAGGTGTTGAGGTTATTCCTGACTCCCAGTTGTTTCAGGACCTCAGCACCATTACGCTCCTTTTCTGGAAGCCAGAGAAAGCACTGGCGAGCGCTGAGAAGGCCAAGAAGGAAAAAAGGAAACTGACTACGCCGCCAGAGACGCGTCTGTCCAAAGACAAGGAGGCTGCCAACCAAAAGCCAGGAGCAGAAAAGACGAGGAAACGAAAAAGGACTAAACCGTCGGCTCTGCTCATTAAGCCGACGGAAGGCAAGACATTTGCGGATATCCTTAGTGAAATCCACTACAGGATGAAACCAGACGACGACGAAGCAGAGCGGAGTTCTCGTCGAACTGGGCCCAAAGACGACTATCAAGAGTACGTTCTGCGAAGCGATCAAGAGGTTATTGGGGGAGAAGGCTCTTGTTGCCAGAGGTAAACAATGCCCGGGTAGGTATCACCTCTGTAAATGCTCGAGGGCCAAAGCTCGCCGTGGTGGAAGTCCTCGAGCAATATGCGAGAAAACTTCTTAGCAGCGGGAGAATCAAAATTGGAACGGTAGTATGCAGGGTGCGAATGCGGATAGTCCCACCAAGTGCTACAGGTGCTAAGACTAAGACTAAGACTAAGCAGCTTGCAAGGGACTGGACAGGAGGATAACATGCAGGAGATGCGGAGAAGACCTGCAATGAAAGCGAGAATTGCGTTCTCTGCAGGGATCGTGGCGTGTCTGATGAGAGCTTCGAACACACTGCAGGCTCGGGACGGTGTCCAGTCTTCAGGGCGGAATTGGAAAGGACTAGGGTGAGAACGTCGTGATCCGAATTTTACAAATTAACATGCACGGGAGTGCAAGCGCTCGCCAGTTGCTAACACAGTTCGCTGCGGAAGTAAATGCTGATCAAGTGCTTATTAGCGAGCAACACCGAAACAAGGACCCGTCCTTATGGCACCTCGATTATCGGGTACCGTTGCCATCTGGGTTCGGACGACGATGGACTTCGTGTTCTCGCTCAAGGTCGTGGAATAGCTTTGTATGGATTCGGTGTTTAGGGATAACGTTTTTTAGCGGATTCTGGAAATCGCGGCAAGAACCGGGTTCGTAGTTTTCAGCACTTCATCCACGCCAACGTTTCGGCGCCCAGGCTGTGAAGGAAGCATTCCTGACATTACTTTTGCGTCGGAATCTGTGGCATCATCGGTGGACAGGTAGCGAGTCCTAGAAGACTTCTCCGCAAGTGATGACCAGTAAATCGTTCGAAGTGGCTGACCCGTGGGAACTTGGCTATAAGCTTGTCACCAGGAAAATCGGGGCTCTGCGAAGGCCATGCATACTAAGTACCGACCAGATGGATCGCATTATGCGGGCATTGTTCCTCAGAAATCCTGTACGGGTTGATGTCAATACCGCGGAAAGCGTCGAATATTGCATCCTTTTCACAATGAAAGAGTTCGAAGAAGCGGTTGTTACTATGAAAACAAGAAGTCGCCAGACCTCGATGGCATCCCCGCGGAAGTTTACAAACTGGTGTTCCTCCAACGGCCAGAATTGCTGCTTGAAGTGTTCAACGCTTGCTTGAAGGAGGGCAGCTTTCCTTGTCGCTGGAAAGTGGCTAGACTTGCGCTGATCAGCAAAGTTAAAGGAGACCCGGAGCTCCGGTCTGCATACCGACCGCTGTATATGCTTGACACGGTCGGAAAAATGCTCAAGAAGCTCATCAGGAATAGGCTCGTTGAAACGATTCGCGCTGCCGGGGACTTATCCCCGAGGCAGTTCAGATTCAGAACAGGGAGATCCACAGTGGATGGAAATCACGTCGGGATTAGCACAGGGATCTATCCTAGTGCCAGGCCTCTGGAACGCTGCTTAGGATAGTCTGCTGAGACTCGATATGCCAGAAGAGTCGCGCCTGGTCGGTTATGCAGACGACGTTGCGGCGCTTCTTGCCGGACGCACTGTTGAACAGACGCAAAGCAGACTTGGCATATTGATACGATGCATAAGTGGATGGATGGCTGTTCACGGTTTCTGCCTTGCGCAGGAAAAAACCGAAGTTGTCATCTTGACCAGGAGTCGCGGCCTAGAGTCGGCAAATAGCAAATGTCGGGGGCCCTATATCTACTAGGAGACGTCTCATTATGGAAGCAATGCAGATGGTTCTGCTCTATGGCGCAGTGGTATTGGCTGATGCCCTTGATAAGGAGGTGCATTGTAAGCACCTTGCTCAAGTGCAGAGGTGGGGAGCATTGCAAGTGGCGTCTGCTTACAGCACCGTCTCCGAACCGGCTGTGATGGTGATCGCGGGAGTGATTCCCGTTGCCCTCCTTGCCAAGATGCGCAAAGCTATCTACCGCCGTAAGGGCGAGAACTTAAGAGAGATGGTTGCCCGTGAAGAAAGTCAACCGCACCCTTAGTCAGTGGCAATTTTCTCGGCAAAGTGAGCCAAAGGGCAGATGGACTGCGCGGCCGGGGTTGAATCGAACGCACGGTGACATTGATTGCTTCCTTATCCAACTTCTAAGCGGGAGAGATCGAACGAAAGGGGTTCCCTGAACTGACAACTTCCTTCCTCCCCTCCCCTCTCGTTGGTGAAAAGAATTCCCTGACTTGAAGGCTCCCAAAGTCGGGAGAGCGGGAGGGCTAGCCCGAAGTAATGTGTCAAACGGTTCCAGGCTAGTTCTCTGATGACAAGGAGGTGTTTAGCTGGTAGTCCAACAGCGTACTGTTGAGGGAGGCCAAGACACTGTGCGTAAACGCGTTTATCTACCCTACTCCCAAAAAAAAGATCTAGGTCCCAATAGGGTTGGTTTCCACTTGAAGAAATGGCGGATTTGAGCCTAGACTCAGATTTTTCCATCGAAGAGCTCAGGGTTACCCCTTCACTCAGGGTTGGATCGCCATGATCTAAATGCTGTTGATTTCTTTTGTTTTTTAGATTTTTAGTTTCTTCATACTGGGCTGCCATGGCCTTTGTTTTATCGATCTCGATAGAGCCCTTTTTTGTCGAGACAAGGCTAGTTGAAACTGGGGTTCGCCTGGTACCCAGAGTTTACCGTTCACGGTCACATCTTAACGCCTGTGACCATTCAGTTTCCGGCGCGGTAGTCACAACTTGACTTGGGGTATTGATTACCGCTAAGCTTCAGGTGTCATCTCTGGTTTCCCGGAGGATCCTCCTCATTAAGCTCACCACCTCACCACGACAAGGTAGGTAATCGTCGAGAGGTGTTTAGACCAATCTTGGCAAGTGGATCCTTGTTGACGCGAATTACATGACCATCAAAGACGAAGGGTACCCTTCGGGAAGCTCAGAGTTTAATGCATGTATGGGAAGCCCTCAAAACTCTGTATAAATTCATGCGGCTCAATATATATATACGTGAGAGAATCAATGCCAACAATGACTCTAGGATCTCCAAAACAATACAAACTGAAAACGCGCATTTGCACAGACTTGTCGTTGAAGTTTCTTTGGCCAAAGAAAATGGGATTCAGAATATCCTACTCCTTTCGAATATCAGCTACAAACGAGAAATTGGCAGAAATGATGACCAAAAAGTCCAATCGAATCGTCACCTGGTAACCCTCCATCATTTCGCAATAGCCAACCACGGCTTATTTCTAATTAGTATTTAGCCATTAGCAAACAATCGCATTTGAATTTTTTCATTACCTTCTGTAACGGACATTACAACTGTTGGAAAAAAAAGTATCTATCATGGAAGTGACGTTACGGTCACTTTGCGTCTTCAGGTGTTAAAAGTCAGGCAATGCATTGTCTGAAGAAGTATCATTTCCGTTCGCGGATTTCATTACAGTTGCGGATTGTACTAGACACATACCTTTGAAATGCCTTCAGTTGTTCACTAAAGTTCATCGTCTCAAGCTAAGTGCAGATAAATGAATCTTTTCACTTTTTTCTTTCCCCCACAAAGCTAAATACATGGAAAAATCCGCCAGAATGGTTATAGGTTGTAAGGAAAACAATGGTAATGTTTACAGGGAATAGCGTGCTAAATGAAACAATAAAAATTCAATGATTGCAGATAAAGCGGCAAAAGATATATGAACAGAAGACAAAGGTTTTGCGCTTTAATTTACCTGAGTCCAACGGAAACAAATTGGCGATTCGTTGTCGTTGAACTTGGCAATAAATTAATTAACGTGGAGAGTGAGTATCTTTTTTCACTGTAAGAAAAAGATGTTACATGATACCTACAACGGCGAATCCATGCGTTTTACAATATTAACAATGTAGCCGAAAATCGAGATACTATCCATTGTTAGATTTTATTCTCATGAAATTGTTAGATAACGGTTGGTAGCGTTTTTGATTTCGGTTGAAAATTGCAATTCATGCCTTATTGACTCTAAAGAGCGAAGGTACACAGATGAATCCATCTTTTCAGTTAGTGTTTACTCTACCTACTTACGCATCATCAATATAAATTGATAAAACGTTTAAAGACATAATGATTTGAAAATTCCCAAGGAAAATCGCAACAAACCATGCATTGTCATTATTGAATTAATTGTTTAGGCTAGAAGTGAAAACAAGTCGGGAAACCGAAAGCTGGGTGCTTCAGGTATGAAAGGTTTTGTTTGCTTCTTCTGCGAATTTTTTCACATTTTTCGGTTTGGTAGTTTCTGAGAATGTGTCCGTTCAAGAGATCATCACTTTCCACCCCTCCCACTCCCCGCCTTTCTAACAAATCTCAAAACTAAGACCGGCTTCGAAAAGTACCAATCGAGACCTTTCATTTGATACCCCACATGACTATATTCGATGAAAAAATGGGGACCCCCCCTAAATCCCAACGTAGAAAAATGTCACTCACTGCATGTTTGGGCGTTCACAGTTCCCACCTTCTCACCAAATTTTGTGTCAATCGGTATAGCCGTTTCTAAGAAAAGTCCGTGTGACAGACGGACAGACCTGTGCGGAGTCGCCAGATCTCCCATCAGGCGCGTCCCTTCGTGCGGATAAGGGAATGCTCGGCGTATGCGTAGGAATATGCACATGTACGCATTTGGAGGTGTGCGTGTGTGGGCATGCTTATGCGCAGGTCGGGTAGGTGGGAAGTAAACACCCACCCGTGGATACAAATTGACTATGGGCAGAAATAAAACCAAACATGGAGGAACAGAAGGAGAATAAAGTTACGGTGCAGGGCTTCGGAAACCCAGTACCGGCGGGTTTTGGGAGTGGGCAAGCAGGCTCCCGGCCGTCGATATCCCTCGACTGCAATGCCTCGGTGGTGGATTACTTGACCACCGTTGCATCGAATACTACAAGTACCCTGGAGAAAGAGTCATTTAAAAGGAGTATATCACTCCCGGGAACGCCTACTCAAAATACACGAAAAGATGCCCCACAAACTGGTCATTCATTAGCGCATAGTGTGGTGACTACACCTGGTCGGAACATACCGCAAGACTTACTGTTTGATCCCTTTAGGAGAAGCTCGACGATCCTACTATACAATGGTGCCAAGGACGAAAAAGATGCCTCGAAGAAATCAAGCGTCACCCAGGCAACACAAGTGTCACCCCCTCAAATTCCAAAGGTCGGTGAGCTTGAAAAGAAGAGTAGAGAGGGCGCGAATGATTCTTTCGGATCCTCACAGGAGGCAAAAAGGCCTCTCAGCGGCAAAAGGGAAGACAAACAAAGTAGCCAAAATCGTGGAAACTGCGGCGCCGGCTCCAATCGACCCAAGGGAGGCAAAGCCTCAAAAAGGAACCAAGGAAGCATGGACCAAGGTTGTCGGAAAGAAAAATGTGACACAGAAAAGAAGATTACGGCCCGAATTAATTATCATCTCCAAAAAAGGGGATATGACTTACGCCGATATCCTCAGGAAGGTCAAAACCAATCCTGAGCTGATGGACCTTGGAGAAAACGTCAGCCGAATCAGACGTTCCCAAAAAGGAGATTTGATGCTGGAGCTGAAGAAGTCTCCGGGCAAAACGGTAGAAAACTTCCTCGACAAGGTGGAGAAGTCTTTAGGAGAAGAAGCACAAGTACGGGCCAGAAAGCAGGAGATTGCTATACAATGTAAGGACATTGATAAAATCACGACGAAGGAGGATAGCCGAGACGCCTTAGAAAAGCAGTTCGGACCACTTGGCTTGCAAGATTCCGCAAACAGGGGACTGTGGAAGGCAATCATAAACTTACCAGCTGAAGCAGCGTTCAAACTGCTGGCGGCTGGTAAAGTAAAAATAGGTTGGGTCGCTTGCCGACTCGCTGCTTAAAATGCTTGGAATTTGGCCACATAGCGGCGAAATACACCGGTGACCGTGACAGGTTAAAAAATTGCAGAAAATGTGGAGGAGAAGGTCATATGTTCAGGGAGTGCAAGGCTGACCCTGAATGTATGCTTTGCAAGGAGAAAAAGGACATCGACTGTCTCTGTCGTCGACGAGTTCTCGCAAAAGGTGCTCAAATTATTGGTGAGTGGTATTAAGAGATCGCGGTGATATGGGATGCATGTTTTCGAGCTAGAAGGATCTACCAACGATCTAGAGGAAGACCAGACTTCGACGAGAAACGGCTAGTATATGTAAACCTTCGAGGTAGGCTTAAGCAGGCTATAGGGACCAGCAAGCGAGAATGCTTTAAGGAACTTTGCGCAGAGACAAACCAAAGTCCCTGGAGAACAGTGTACAGGAGAGTTATGAAGAAGATGAGAGGGCGAACAACTGACCTGCCCGCATCTTCTGTTCGATATCGTGATGGCGCTCTTCCCCCCGGATAAAGGGGGACCGCAAAGAGCACAGGCAAGCATTGGACATCTACACCATACCTGCGGTAACTGAGGAGGAACTTGCGCAAATTTGCCGTAGAATTGGTGATAACAAAGCACCCGGTCTGGATGCTGTTCCCAATAAAGCTCTTAAACTCGCTGTTAAGACCAGACCCAACTGGTTTATCAGCGTTTTTGAAACATGCATGGCAGAAGGAGTTTTCCCCGACCGGTGGAAGAGGCAAAAACTAGTTTTGCTTCCGAAAACGAATAAGAACCCAGGACACCCATCATCGTACCAACTGGTTTGGCTTATCGACACGGTAGGGAAGATGTTCGAAAGGGTCATCTACAACAGACTGCTCCCCATCATTGAATATAAGGATGGACTACCGGAGCGACAATTTGGATTTCGTCAAGCCCCCGATCGACGCCGTAGACGTTGTTTTGAAGCTGGTTCGAGACGCAATGTCGTCTAAAAAATGCTGTGCCGTGGTGACGTTGGACATCAAAAATGCGTTCAATTCCGCAAGTTGGGAGTGGATAAAAAGCTCACTGACTAAAACGAGATTCTCTAGTTATTTGACTAAGCTCCTCGACAGTTACCCTCCGAGAGGACAGGGATCAAAGCAGTACACCGTCACCGCAGGAGTACCACAGGGCTCAGTGTTAGGTCCTCTCCTGTGGAACATCATGAACAATGGGGTCCTTATTCTTCCCGTGCCCAAGGAGGCCACGATAATCGGTTTCGTAGATGATCTAGCCGTGGTTGTCGTCGCGGAACAACCTGAAGACGTTGAAATGTACGCTAACGAAACCATTAGCGCCATAAAAGCGTGGCAGGAGATGGTTCAGCTTTACTTTGCGGAACAAAAGACGGAGGCAGTCTTGATTACCAATCGTAGGAAGAGGAATACGGTTAATATTCGTGTTGGTGGTCAGGTTATCAGTTCAAAACCGGTTATCAAATACCTAGGGGTGATGATTGACGCTAAAATCAATTTCAAGGGACATCTAGCCTATGCCTGTGAGAAAGCGGCAAATATCAGCGTATCATTAGCGCGGATGATACCTAACATTGGAGGCCCAGGATACAGTCGCAGATTACTTGTGGCCGGAGTGGTGCGCTCAAAATATTATACGTGGCACCAGTTTGGGAAGAAGTACTAGCGTGTGAAAGTAATCGGAGGAGGGTAAATATGACTTACCGCTTAGTGGCGCTAAGGGTGTGCAGCGCCTTCAGAACAATACCAGGCGAAGTAGCATGTGTTATTGCGAGAATGATCCCGATAAACATTTTGGCAAGTGAGACACGCTGCATGTACGAGAAAAGAAAAATGAATCCTCCTTAAAAGGTGGCAGAATACCGAAAGGCGGGAGGGCGAGAGTCGCTAGAGAAGTGGCAACAACGGTGGGACGACTCGCAGAGGGGTCGCTGGATCCACACTTTGATTCCCCGTATTGAGGAGTGGATCTACCGACGACACGGCGAGATTAACTACCATCTGACGTAATTCCTGTCAGGACATGGTGGTTACAGGAAATACCTGCACCAATTCATGCTGAATGATTCTCCCTTTTGTCCTGAATGTGGTTGCACACCTGAGGACCCGAAGCATGTTATGTTCCACTGTCCACGATTTTTCTCAGAAATGAGGAATCTGGAAGACTCCCTGAAAACCAACCTGAAACCCCCGAACATCGTCGAGGAAATGTTGAAGGACGAACTTGGAAGAGCGGAGCGCGCAAGGAAGACGCGAAGAACGGAAGGCTTGGTCGCTTAAAGCACAGTCCACCCCGCGAAGTAGTGTTTTGTGTCGGTTCCGCGGGGAAGGAAGAAGGAGAAAGTGGGGGTGGTTTTAGTGGGTGAGAATTCCACACACTGCTGCAACCTGGCGCGACAGTGTCTTTCTAAGATTTCCACCTCCATTCATAAAAAAAAAAGACGGACAGACAGACATTGAACATATTTTAATAAGGTTTGCAAAACAAAACCTTCGAAACCAACCTCCAGCATAATATTTATGCAATATACGATGCAAAGCCTACACTCATTTAATCACAAGTAGCCGAAAGGCTATAATATTGTATTATGTATGTTGCCAAATTGGAATCAATTTTCCTGCCAGAGGCTGACGATCTTATTTCCGTTGTTGGTATTATCACCTCCCATGGCCTGCAAACTTTCAGCACAAACCAACCATAATTTAATAAAGTATTTAACTTACATCATAATCACACCCCATGAATAACAAGTTCGATTGCATGATCTAATTAATTACCGACCATCCGTATTGAAAGAGAAATAGATACAATTAAAACTGCGATCTTCCAGAAGCACAGCCAAAAGTAGCGAACAATTCTGCTTTAAGATACTCATTTTTCATGCCTTTACCATACCCTCGGCAAAATCGCAAACAATGGCGAGTCATTCATGTGAATTTTTCACAATAAAATCCATACAAAAAGATGTTAAATGAAGACTTAAATAGAAAGATATCAAATAATAAAGATGAAAAAAGAAATGTCTGCATTTCCATAAGAAAACGAAAGTGATGTGCATTGTTACATTCGGCAAATGCCTCAATGATATGCAAATGAACGTAAGTTCGGATAAATTTTATTCGAATTTTAGATTGTTACGCTTTCTTCAGTTGTTATTACGGTTATTGCGTGGGTTTTTAACCAACTTGTTATTAATACCGTCATTTTATGGAGATACAATTATGTAATTCTTAGCGACGAATTGTGTTTGTTTAAAGCATCTTGGATTCATCTTCCTAAACAAATTGAGTTCTACCGGAAAGTACCACAGTAGCTGCAGCGTGGAAAGCCTTAGATTAGATAACATTTTCACGTTTAGCTAAAAATTGTTTGTTTTAGTTTCAAGAGTGCTTCAACCTATCATTAGAAAACGAATTTATATTTATAGATATTAACTATGACTTGCGAAAATTAAGTGTATTCGCTGAATAAATCTACAATTTCTCCACTTACTTGTTCATCGATTGGGCATCCTCGCTCATCCAAAAGTTTCTGAGATGTCTCGCCTAGACCGTCGAGGGCTGCACAATCTATTACGCGAATTCCTATGAATCGTGGCACCACTGCCCGAACGGATAATGTTGTCGCCTCACCGACCTCAACTGATCCTCCTCCATCTGATCCACCTAATTCTAACCATACTCGAACACGTGGTGGTGATGGATTAGCATGTGTTGCACTATCGAAGCGCATTCTTCCATTTCTGCAAAGGAAAGTTATATCTGAGATTTACATATCTTTTTTGAAGGTTTTGTTTAAAATAAAATCTTATCTCTGTCTGCCTGTCTGTCTGTCACACGCACTTTTGTCAGAAACGATTACTCCTATTGGCATGAAATACGGTAGAAAGTTTGGAAGTGTGAACCCTCCCGGGTTTTTTTTTTGGAGTAGGGTAAGTGACTACGTTTATGTACATAGTGTTGGACTCCCACAAAAGAACGCCGTCGGACTACCAATTAAGTACCTTCCTATCATCAGAGAACTAGCCTGGAACTGTTTGACACGTTAATTCGCGCTAGCCTTCCCACTCACACGACTTTAGCAGCCTTCAAATTAGGGAATCCCTTTCAGCAACGAGAGGGGAGGGGAGGGGAGGGGAGAAAGGGAGTTGGTAGTTCAGGAAACCCCCAGCCATCCTGTCCCTCCACCAGTCGAGATCAATTTTTTTCGCAATAAGAACAGCTCGAGCATAATGTGCAACACGACATCTGTCAGCGCTCCACAGCATCTCTCTGCCAATGTTGTCTGGAAAGAGCTAACCACTGTCTGCATAAAACTGCTGACAAAAGTCACCTTACACCAGAGAAAAAGGTGTGTTCAGCGTCGTCCGCCACTCCATTGCAGAACACAGTCAGGAGATCGCGCCCTCCCGATCTTGTGCAAGTAAAACTGAAAACCTCCACGCCCAGTTAGAAGTTGGGTAAGGAAGAAGTCATCCACTTCTTGGCTCATTTTGCCAGAATGAGTTGTCACTCGGTAAGGGTGCGTTCACGTTCTTCACCTCTGCCCTGGACGATATCACAAGTCGTATTTTTTGAAATTTTGGTGCTTCCCCAATGGTGAGGGTTCCGTGGACCACAACCGAGGAAGAATATTGTTTTCCAACTGGTCCGGTCTGCCATTAAGTGGATGGCGGGCTTAGAAGTCCCTCGATTCTCAGACAGAATTCAACTTCTTTTTTCTTTTTCTTCAGCCTTTGCCTGTTTCATAAGCGGGGTCGGCTCGTCGTGATCGCCATTTTGTACTATCAAAGGTGTGATCTGGATGCAGCCCCGTGGTGCTACCTACAATGCAGTCAGATAGAAAGAAGAGTACGGCAACGGTCATGATAAAAGAAAAATTGAGAATCTAACGGCCGGGTTTTCCAAATGTGAAAACTAAGACCGGTTTCGAAAAGTATTAACTGAGACCTTTCATTTGATACCCCAAATGACTATATTTGAGGAAAAAAAATGTACACCCCCTTTTGCATGTATGGGGACCCCCCACCCTCAAATTTTACGTAAAAGGTTGTAATTCACTGTATGGCTGAGCGTTCACAGTTCCCACCTTTCTACCAAATTTGGTGTCAATCGCTATGACAGTCTCCGAGAAAAATGGGTGCGACGGACAGACAGATAGAGAAGCTGACTATACAGCGAAGCAAGAGGGACTGCTCCAAGCAACTCTGCGCAGAGACGAATATAGACCTATGGAGAAGCACCTACAGGGTTGTGATGGAGAGATTTAGAGGTCAGGCAGCTCCATAAATTACATGTCCCGATCTCTTACTGAAAATCATTCAAGGTTTGTTTCCTCAAGGAGTTACAGCCTACGTACATCTTTAGATGTGGCTGTAATACCTCCAGTAACGAAGGAAGAAACACTGGAGATTTGCGGTAGACTGGGAGACAACAAAGCGCCCGGCCTCGACGGCATACCAAACAAAACCCTTAGGCTAGCCGACAACTCAAAACCAGACATATTCGTAGAGTTGTTTAAAGCATGCTTGGCAGATGGGATCTTTCCTCAGACACGGAAAAAACAAAGGTTGGTGTTGCTGTCTACATCTAGTAAGCCTCCTAGTGAACCATCTTCCTACAGGCCTATGTCTATTGGACACTATGGGCAAAATGTTGGAGAGAATAATCTACCACAGATTGCTGCCGGCTGTAGAAAGTCTAGGAGGCTTATCAGACCGACAATTCAACTTCCGTACGGCCAGGTTAACGGTCGACGCCATCAAAGTGATCATTGGTTAGCTGAAAATGCGATGCACGGAACGGGTGGGACTAGCAAGTATTATGCTGTGATTACCCTTGACGTGCAAAATGCGTTCAACTCTGCCAGTTGAAACCTTATAAGGAAGTCATTGGCGACGATTGGTGTGCCAAGTTACTTAACTGCGCTGGTCTACAGCTATTTAACAGATAGAAGACTCTGGTACGACACAGACAATGGAGCCAAGGAATACATTGTCTCCGTGGGTGTTCGACAGGGTTCTGTGCTGGGACCGCTATTGTGGAACATCATGTATAATGATGTCCTCAACGTCCCAGTCGCTAGCGAGGCCACAATAGTAGGTTACGCCGATGACATAGTGATGATTGTTGTTGCAAAAGATCTGGCGGGTATCTATGATGCACCCGATTCTTCCTCTGATCGGCAAACGAAGAACCCCGAAAGGGAGGAATCGTTAAATAGGTGGTAGGAACGGTAGGAACAGGCAAAAAAGGGGCAATGGACCCACAGATTGATTCCCAATATCAAGGTGTGGACGCAAACAACTCATGGTGAGATAAACTATGATCTCACGCAGTTTCTCACGGGACATAGCGGTTACCGTAAATACCTCTACAGATTTAAACTGGACAGCCCACCCAACATTCCCAGCTGCGACGGTATTCCGGAAGACCCGCAGCATGTTTACTTCTATTGTCCTCAATTTGCTGAGGAAAAGCAGAGTCTAGAGGAAACATTGGGAGGAACACTAACACCGAAGAATATAATTGGAGAAATGCGTACATGCCAGGAGAGCTGGAATGCAGTGAACGACATGGTACGGCGGATTCAATGCAGATTAAGAGAGGCAGAGGAAGCAAGAAAGGCGC
This sequence comes from Hermetia illucens, assembly GCF_905115235.1. Lineage (NCBI taxonomy): Eukaryota > Metazoa > Arthropoda > Insecta > Diptera > Stratiomyidae > Hermetia > Hermetia illucens. Next base: position 13,155,497 of record NC_051852.1, read on the forward strand.
GATTGCAAATGCAATCGATGGGCGAAGGAAGAGGCTAGAGCCATGTTCACCCCGCGACGAAATACTTTGTGGCGGTTCAGCGGGACAGAGGACAGGATTTAGGGGGTAGTTTTAGTGGATAAAAATCTCACATGCTGGAACATGTGTATCAGTGTCTGTAAAAGATTTCCACCTCCGGAAAAAAATCGTTTCCAGCAAACCTAAGCAAGTTTCAAATAAAGTTACTGGACAAGAGGAGACTGAAAAAATGTCCCTAGCCCCGGGACTAGTAGGGCTAAACGAAAAATGGTCAAGAATAAAAATCTACTTCGAAACAACAGAAAGAAGAAGATTTGTTCTTCCTAATCCTAAGAAGAAAATACAGTTCACCTAAAAAAAAATTCGTTGGAGGGGTTTGTCCACATCCTCAGGATGTTACAAATAAAGATGATGAAGACGGGGGCCAGTCGACGCGAAGATGTCCGAATCGGCTTAGAGCTAATCCTTCCTCGTCCATTACTTGGGCGTTAGGTTTTTGTGAGTTATTGCTCTCCCTTATTAGACCGTTTGGCATTTTAGCTCCTTTTAGATTGAAACTTTCGGTGGTATCACTCCGCCCCGTCTCTAATAGAGTAGTTTACCCCGGGTAGGTTTAGTTTTTTTTACCTCTGGGTCAAGGCACGTGATTAAGTCTCTATGTCGTGACAGGGAAATAATATGTGAGAACCAAGAACCCCGACCCACAACTCACCGAACTACTAGCATTTGGGTTAGCTCCAGCACGTACCATCCGGTTCCATATATTATCTCGCGCAGTCGGTGTTCAGGACTGGCAAACCTGTTAGGGGAGTTTGGTTGCTTGACAGCCTTAGTGACCGTGTTGATGCCAAGGTGATGCAACGCTAGGCGCCCACCGTAACAGAGTTGGCGCCCAACGTAGAACCACAGTTGTTGCATACGTAACAGGTGCATTCACGTTTTTCACGGACAACCACCTCCCTTAAGTTTTCACCCTTAGATAGATAGCTTTACGCTCCTTGGCAAAGAGGGCAATGGGGAGGGGGGCACTCCCGCGATCGCGAGCTTTTCAACTTCTCCAAGATAGGAACAAGGAGGATAGCTTCTCCAGCTTCTCCACGGGTCATGCCAGTGCTATAGCGTCCACGTTGCACTGGAAGCCGATCCAAACCTATTTGGTTGCTCGCCCCTGATTCCGTCTTTACCACCGCGCATTACTAGACCTGTAGCGCTCCACGCTGCTCTCACCCGTAAATCGGGATTATCCAGTTGCGGCTATAGTCATTTTGCCGATCAATATGGGATGCACGGTCGGGATTCTCTTTCTGGTCAAAATGATTACTTCGGGGTTTTCCAGCGCAAGACTGAAACCATGAGCAGTCATCCATCTGCTTACTCGTCGTATCAATATGCCAAGTCTGCTTTGCGCCTGTTCAACAGTGCGTTCGGCAACAAGTGCGCAACGTCATCTGCACAACTGACCACACACGACCCTTCAGGCATATTGAATCTCAGCAGAGTATCGTAAGAAACGTTCCAGAGGCCCGGCCCTAGGATGAGTGCCGGTGTCACTCCCGACGTGATTTCCATCTTCTTCTAGGCCTCTAGCGACTTATAGATTAGGGAGCGGTCGTCCAGATAATCCCTCAATATTTGGCACGTGGAATGAGTTTTCTAATATGCCTAGCACATCTGTTAATCTTACGAAATTGAAGGCGTTTCTGACATCAAGCGTTATGAGCACTATCCGTCGAGATCGGCGATTGTCTGCCTCGGCTCGATGAACCACCATAACAGCATCCACCGCGGATCTCCCTGCAAGCGCGTCTTAATGCACATCAACTTGATTCTACTCATCAACTTAATATTGTTGACCAAAGGTGCACTACTCTTTTAATCAACGCAAGGGATACTTACGCCAATAACATCAATCTCTTATCACGTTTCCTCGTCGGTACCAAAGAAGTTTTCGCGACCATCGACGATGTGGAGGAGGATGAAGGATTACAGGTCAATGAACAAAAAACTAACAAACAGATGCCAGCTGGACAAAATCTCATAATTAATGAATAGGACCTGAGGAACGTTGACAATCATATTTGAGGAATAAGTTATCAATGGACTGAGAGGACTTCAGGTAATAGATTCGGGAACCCAAGAGCCAAAACAGATCAATGCGAAGAAGAAGGAACTGAGGGCTCTGTTCATTATTGCGGGTGGGAGTGGGCACGATACTCCGTTATTGTGAAAAACTTTGAAAAATGCACCATGGCGTACGTTGTAACCAAAGTAGTCCACTATTTCTTTATTCACGCAAAGAGGATCTATCGCAATTTCGCTACCTGATGCTGCTCATCACAAAAAACTTGGAGGTAACCGTAGGTTTTCCCGTGATTCTTTGAGGAACGTTGACGGTAAGTTTTTCACCCTCGATGGTAAGGAACTGAGCATTCCACCGCGATATATCCGATAGAATTGTACTTTTTATGAATGATATGGTAAGCCACCGTAACATACGAATAGGGCCTGCACCACCAAACCGAAACGAAATTATCTTTGCAATGAACACCATCAAGCAGAGTAAAGCCAGCAGGTTTCCCTTCGGAATTGTCCCTTGCAATAAGACTGCGACTAGCATACAACAATCTCTAGCGCTTTCACTTCGAATTCCGCAGAATATCCTTAGAAGGCTGCAGAGAAGAGGGGAAACTCACTGTCACTTCCTCTGGAGTTGCTCAGCTCTAGTTAGAGCCAGGCTACGGACACTGGATAAACCACTTTTTGGGGACCTCAGAGAGATTTCTAGCTGCATGATTCGAGAGCTGATTTCCTTCGTGAATGCTACGGGCTGGCTTTGCAGATTTGAGCCGACTGAGCTTTGCCTCCCTGCTCTCATAACAATAGTCACGGTCTTAAGAGTTTAGGGCATCAAAACGGGGCACCATAGCGCTAATTGGGCTCCTCGGAGCGGCCACTGAGACCTACCTACCATCCCGAGAAAAATCCAGCCCAACTTTGAATATTGGCTCAACTGAAGTCTCGAGTAGTATATAATCGGTTAAAAGATTATCATGGAGAAGTTTCCGCAAGGAGACAAACTTCCTTGAGGCAGTCTCGAAGTTAGAGCGGACGACCCATTTATCATTGAGCGTTTAAGTCGTATTGAGTCCTTCTTACTTGAAAGTCCCTATCTTGAAGGGTCTCCGAAATTTATTTATGAACTGCAGAATCCTCACTAAAAGTAGTAAACTAGTAAAGAAATTTATTCTTACTCATAGTCGTTTGTGCAGTGTGTCCACAAATAATAAATCTATTTTTTTTTTTTTTAAATAACATCAGAACATCAGGGTTTTCTATGCACAATAGAATAGTGGTATTACACACCATATTCATTCATTCCCAACTGGCATTTTTTTTTCAACCGTTCATAAATGGAAGAACATCCAACTTCTTAACGATAATAGGAACTAACAATGATAAATGTTTTTACTATTCAATCGGTTTTCCATCGTTCCTGATAAGCAATTTACAACGTTTTAGCATAACAAAGACAAGAATTTTCAGTATTTCAGATACTCTCGAATACCTGTTAGGCATATCCAGCTGCAATACCAACACTAACAATTTGCAAGATATAATTTATAGGATTACTAATCACAAATTTATTGTAGAATTATTACATATGAAAAACAACTTCTGGTAAATTGTAGTCACATTACTTCCTCGGTTCCTCATGCAAACTCCATTGGCTAGTAAAGTTACGTACGTGAAGTAAGCGTTGTAGATATTCTTACCAGTTTAGCTATCTCTGGCATTTTTACACTTTGTGTTCGCGATAGGTTCAAGCTCCAAGTTTTTTTATTTTTAATAGCGACTTACTCTAATACATTATTACTTAAGTTCCAGCTAAAATATTTGCAATAGATGGCTATTACAATTGTTTGGCCTACCCGACCTTTAAATTAACTGCTGCGCTTGCACTACAAGCGTAATTCGCGATAGGAAAAACTATGATATTTTCTGTTGAATGAAATATGGCGACCATAATGACAACGAATACACTCTAGCTCTCCTGACGTAAATAGCAACATACACACCTATACCTCCACCGCCGAAATAGCTCAGTTGGGAGAGCGTTAGACTGAAGATCTAAAGGTCCCCGGTTCAATCCCGGGTTTCGGCAGTCAGTACTTTTTGCTAAATATTAATAGAAAATATGATACACCAACAACACAATGCAGAACTACCATTTTAAGTTAAATTAAACACTCACGTGAATCAAAAGATACATTCGCTACTAAAAAAATATGGTTACCTATATACATATGACTCTCCAGTTGCAGTTCATTCCTCTTCTGTACTACAAATTGATTAATACCAAAAGCACTTTTTCATCGTTTTATCGCAGATTGAGTTCGTAATCAACGGATTTTCTTTGTGCCGAAAATGTATTCCATAGAACGGAAATATTGAGAAAGTTTGAGTGAAAAGCGAAACTACTTAGTTTTCACCGTTCAAAAAAATTAAACCTTTCCAAGACTTCAGTTAAGTGAATTATATATGAAACTTTTACCCTCATCTGTGCAAAATTTGATTAATCAAAAAAAGATACCCGTCAGACCTTCATTGATTCTTTCCCAATGCAGCTAGCAATAAATCGTAAATTTATTTTTAGTGAATAAGCACTTTTTTTTTTGTTTGACGTCTGTGTCTGGAAGTCTTCAATTTTTCGATTTTCCTACAAAATATGCAAACCAAATTGCATACACCGAACCTGATTTCAAATCAACAAACGAAATGTCTATAAATTCAGTACGTTGTCTACTAAACTTTCAACAAACTTTCCAAATATAACGAACTCAATTCAACATAAAAATCTTCTTAAATTTAGCTCACAACGAACTATCAGGGGCGTGGCGCCAATGGAAGCAAGGGAAGCATTGCTTCCTTTACTTAATTGAAGAAAATACAACGCCAGAAAAATAACAGAGGAAACTACTGCATAAATCATAAAACCGCTCAAAATATTGCTTCTTAACAGCAGTTTGACAGAACAACAGCAAAATAGCAACAGAAAATGCCCTCTTCGCGAAACACCTCCCTTAGGAGGCACTTTAAAATCTGCTTGTATGACAGTCCACTCAACAAATTGATTTCATCGACGAGCGTTCATCACGAATTCGTAAATTGTATGGAGTCAATGGGATGAACTAAATTCTTGTGGAGGTGTTTTCAGATTTGCCTCCGGAGCGGCATAATTAGTTGCTGATGAATCGTGTGATGTATTGGAATGAACTGTTTCCAATTTGATTCTGATCTAAGTGAACAGTGAATGCTTAAGTTTCCAATTTGATTTGGAGGCAGAGGTTGCTTGTCATTTAAGTTAAAATTAGTGTCAAGTAGAAGTTTTGAATAATTTTCGAATTGAAAGTGGTGTATTTATTGAATCAATGAAAGGTGAAGGTATTCATTTTTTTGTGATTGATGGTCGGTTATTGGAGTCTCATGGATCGGTTAGAAAAAAAACATCTGAATGTTTGAGCTTGGTATTAGCTTGATATAAATTTGGAAACGATCCAAGAGAGATTTAATTGATACTCGTTACAGATCATCAATTATAAAGCAACAATAGATAGTATATATGCATATATTTCATGCGTGCTTTTGCATGTTATGTTGTTGACTTTTAAATAATTTTAATAGATATAATAACAATCCCAAAACTCGTCGCATCGCAATAATTTTTTTTTTGTTTACTTAGTAACTAAACAATAAACTCATAAATGTTTAATTAGTATTTCGTGGCACCTCGTTTTGCCTTAATTCTCACTGCCATTGATGAAATAAGATTCTGCAGAATATGCAGGCCAACTTCATCATTCCACGTTCTTAAGAGGATTAAATCAAGCTCATGTTGTTTTCGGCTTCTGTTTAGCTACCGTTTTTTCCATTAATGTCCACAAGTTTTCTATGGAGTTTAAATCCGTGCTGTTTCCGGGCCAAGTAAGCTGCTTTATTGAGTTTTCGGCCAGAAAGATGCGCACCTCCAAACAAAAAATGTTTAATATGGGACCTGTAAAAAGGCGCAAAATCGTCCTGAAAGATGACCCCACTTGAATATTGATATTGCTCTTCAATACAAGGTATCAGATCCTCCTCCATGATTCGTTTATAGGCTGCAACATTGACTGTTCCGTCAATTAATAATAGTCCTTTCTCACCATGAACCGAAAAGCAGCCCCAGATGATCTTCCTCACCGGCTGGCGTACTGTATGTAGTCTGAATACACTCCCCACTGAAACGCTCACCTGATCTTCTCCATACGTGGTGGATCCTATCTGATCCAAAAATATTAAATTGGAATTCATCGGAGAATATTACAGTTTGCCACTATTCCAGGGTCCAATTTTCGTGGTCCTTTGCCCATAAATAGCGTTGCTTCCGCATCCTTCCATTTAAAAAAGTCTTCTTTGCGGGACGTCAGCCATGAAATCCGCCCTCTCTGAGCCTCTGACGAACCATTAATGCATCAATTTCTATCCCAATGGCATCCTTGAGCTCCTTTTTAATGTCTGATGAACTTTTCAACCGATCTGCAGGCAGAATCTCCGCATCAGTCCATTTTCCGCTGATGTAGTCTTTCTCGGCCTTCCAGAACCCTGTTTCCGGGCAGTAAACCCAGTCTCCAGTCTCCTCTTAGCTCGATACACTTGACCCAACGATGGTCCAACTTCTTTAACCCGTCTAAAAAATACGTTTTTTCGAGGTCTGCAAAGCAAGCCTCCGTAGCGGCGATGACCTCCTCACTCAACTCAAATTTCATTTCTGTCCGGCGAGTGACTTTTTTAATTTCGGAAACAAAAAAAAGTCGCACGGAGCCGAATTTGGAGAAGACGGTGGATGAGGTGTAAGCCAGCGTGACCATGGTGGAAGAGGAGTTTTTCCTTCGCCAAATGGGGCTTTTTTTTCAGCGATTTGTCGTCGAATCGGCCCAATAATTCGGCATAGTACAGCTCTGTGATCGTCTTGCCTTTCTCCAGGTAGTCGATGCAGTTCACACCTTGTAAATCTCAGAAAACGGTGGTCATCACATTTCCGGCCGATAGGACAGTCTTCGCCTTCTTCAGAACACGTTCGCCGGGTGAAGTCCACTGTTTCGGTTGTTCCTTGATCCAGCCATGTTTCGTCGACGGTCACGAAATGACGTAGAAACTCCTTGCGCTTAAACTGCTCTGAAATGGGCTCACGGTTGCACTTGTTATCCGGAGTGAGCAAACGTGGCATCCATCGCGCCGACAGCTTCCTCATGCCCAAAATTTCATGCAGGATATGACCCATGCAGTCTTTTGAGATGCCTACTGCCTCAGCTATATCTTGCACCGTCAATCGGGGGTCTGCCAATACGAGATTGTGGATTTTTGTTGCGTTATACTTTGTGGTAGAAGTTTTCGAGGCACTTGAGCGTGGCTCATCAAAAACCTACGTACGACCTCGCTAAAACTCGTTAAACCAATTTTTTATGATGGCCATCGCAGGAGCAGACTCACCGTATACAGCATACAAGCGCTCTTTCATTGCGCGATTTCCCTTGCAAAAACAAAAATCGAATCACCGACCGATATTGTCCTTCCACATGCACAAAAGTACGAGTCTGATTCCGCTGAAATTTTGAAAATAGCCATTTACAGGAATGTACTACACAATAGTGTACCGCAATAGTGTATTTCTTGCGGTAGTGGCGCCATCGGGCGGTGAGGTAAGTACTTATCGAACCACCCTGGTATGTGCTTTCCTTCACAAAGGCCTGTGTCAGTCATTTGCTGTCTGTAATTGACAAGATGTCATCCGCTGATGATGTAAAACAAACGCACAAAGGCGTAAGATTAAAAAAGGAGTTTAATTTTTTGTGTCCGGTAAGCTGGGTGGCACAAGGCTATTGTACGGAAGGTCGCGGTTCAAATCTCACTGGTGGCAGTGGGAGTTGTATCGTGATTTGACATCGGATACCAGTCGACTCAGCTGTGAATAAGTACCTGAATCAAATCAGGGCAATAATCTCGGACGAGCGCAATGCTGACCGCATTGCCTCCTATAGGGTATCCTGTAGTGCAGCGTTACGGTCTTGAATGAAGTGCTCTAACACACTTCAAGACCCTGATCCAACATGGATTGTTGCGCAGGTCGTCCATTTCTACAAATTGGATGATAGCTCGAAACAGAGGGGATGATGAATTGCCTCTGCCTTAGGCAAAACTAAAGTCGTCTATTATACGTAGTTTCGAGAGTTAAAAATTTAGTCATCAAGAAAATTAAGATGTCCAAACTCGATGAGTTGGATCAAGGACTTCTAAAATCGTTCAGAACTGGGGACCTTATTTTGCAATCCAAAGAGAGTAAGAGAATTCAAAATAAAACATTTTTTTGTAGTAAGAACTGGATTGAGCGATTATAAAGGGGTCAAAACATCGTTTCTGGGAAATTAATCAGAAAGCCTGCAGCCTTAAATATGGATGTTCTTAACAACTGGCTATAAAACAAAAAGCATAGGTTAAGGGTTCTAAGATTTTCAACGCCGACAAAACTGGCACGTTTACAAGCTTCCGCCAAACACGACCTTCAAATTTAAAGCAAACTCCTGCTCCTGCTGGGAAGGTTTAAAAAAAAGAATCTAGCTGCAGAAAAGTTATTAACAATTGAAAAAAAAGAAAATTAACCGTGATTGGAAAATTGAAAAATACCAAATCTCTTAAAAATCGGAATCTACCTGTAAACTAGGGAACCAATTGTAAAGCCTCGAAAACGATCAAACGATCAATCGCCCTCCAGCCTCCTTTAAAAAATTATGGCGCTTAATTTGATCATCTTTTATATCTTGGTCCTGGTTCGAATTTTCAGCTCTTTCCCCAGAAGGAGTGAGAGTCGAGAAAGCATATCAAAGAAAAAGGAAAATCCTCTTCCTAACCTCGTTAAAAAAATTCGTTGGCTACTTCTCTTTTAAAGAGAATATGGCGCTTCAAAGTTAGGTTATTCTGAAGTCATAACGATAGGATCTCTGTCTCTCACCCTCGGAGGAAGTAAGGTGGGTATGAAGGAAGAACCTCGAAGTTTTTTCTCTCCAACACCATTGAACCATCGCGGCGAGCACTCCCTTAGAAAATCTAGGAACTCCAGCGGCGCATTTTCCCCGATATCTCGCTTTCCCGATCTTGCAGCGTAGAAATTCATTCGAACAAGATATCTCGCGTACGAATCCGACGATTTTATATTTTCCGCCATTTTTCCGATGATATCGACCACGCCCTCCAGCGCCGGATTATCTCCAATATCTCACGATATGTCGCAGTAGTGTAGAAATTCTCTGATTTTCTGAATCTGGGAGGCCGCCCCGTTCTAACAAGGTATATTGCGTAGGAATCCGCCGATTTTGCATTTTTCGTAATTTCGACCCAGGTTGCAGTATCGCGAAACTTTTCACTTTCCCTCGATATCTTCTTGGATTCTTGGATTTCCTAAATCAGAGGCGCCTCCTCGTTCGACCGAGGTATCTTGCGTAGGAATCCGACGATTTTGCATTTTTCCCCATTTTTCCGACCCGGTTATCGTGGAAATTTTCAATTTCCTTCGGTTTTGGCCAGACCCTCCAGCGTCGCATTTTCGTAGATATCTCGCATTCCCGATTTCGTAGCGTAGAAATTCTTGGATTTCCTAGCTCTGGGGTGCCTCCCCATTCTAACGAGATATCTTGCGTGAGAATCCGACGATTTTTTATTTTTCGCCATTTTCCTGACCCGGTTATCGTGGAAATTTCCAATTTCCGACTCGGGTATCGTGGAAATTTTCGATTTTCCTCAATTTTTGCCAGGCTCCTCGGCGGCGCATTTTCCTCGATATATCGCGTTCCCGATGTCATAGCGTAGAAATTCTCGGATTTCCTGAATCTGGGATGCCTCCCCGTTCGAACGAAGTATCTTGCATGGGAAACCGACGATTTTTTTCCATATTTCCGATTCATGTGTGTGGAAATTTTTAATTTTTCTCGATTTTCGCCAGGCCCTCGAGCGGCAGATATTCCTGGATCTCTCGCGTCCCCGATGTCGTAGCGTAAAAATTCTTTAATTTCCTGAATCTGGTGCGCCTCCCTGTTCGAACGAGATATCTTGCGTAGGAATCAGGCGCTCCAAGGGGAGCTACTTTGATGTCACTATGGTAAAATTTGATTTTTCAAACCCAGCCCTGGAAGAGTGGGAGGAAATACGGAAGGAAGAGGAAGGCCCCTCTCCTTTAGTCCCATTAAAGAATTGTTGCTGTCTTAAAAAGTTACGATGCTCTAAAAAGGGAGGTATTTTTAAGTGCCATAACTTTTTGAGGCTGCTGACGGTCACAAGTCGTCGACGAGATTAGGGAAGAGAAACTCCCCTTTCCCTTCTACATACCCTCCCCAGCCTCTGGCTCTTTCAAGGTAGAGTTGAAAATTCAAACTTCAACTTGGTGATCTTCTTTTTCTTTAGCATTTGTCCCGTTCACAAGCGGGTTCGGCTCGTCGTGATCGGTTTCGTTATTAAACTTCATCAAATTTGAACCGCCATAACTTTCAAAGTGAGGAGAGTGTTCGCCATGAATTTTCATCGGGGTTGAAGAGGGGAGAGCAGCCCCACAACAAGGATGTAGAACACCTATTCACCTTGGGGGGGACCCTCTATCTACGGCTCTACTTAATTCATGCATGCAAAATTGTGATCATCGGTTCGTTTGATTTAGGATATTTGGAGATAAAGAGTACACTACTAAGGAGTGCCAAAAACTGCAAATATGTGTTCTACAAAGAAAAGGAGGATTTATAGAATTGCTACATTGTTACAAACCCAAAATACCCGAAACTGAAATAGGTGCTAACCTAAATGGCAACTTCGATCTCAGAATTCAGAAGCGGCAAGATGGAAGTACGGCGTGCGATACAGGATTGTATAAGTCAGCTCTGTGTTAGCGACAATAAGGATAGCTTTTACTTTGGGCAGCCTAACCTCCAACGCCCGTAGTTGGTGGTAATTGTTAACTTTAGCTGGCCAAAAAGAAAACTCTGGGTTAGTTGTGGAACAGACATTCGTTGCTCCTTTACGAAGGCAGAACAACCGGCAGGATATTTTATTCCAGCTAGAGGGAGAGCCTGTAGAAAACCGACAAGGATTAAAATAAGGAGGCCGCCAAGCTGATCATTGAAAACGATGGAGTTTTCTACAGAACAAAGACATAATGATGCAAGTTCTTCAGCAAAAAACCTAGGTTTTGTTGTAAGAGAGAACTGCCTGATTTTGCTCGGATAGCGATTGGGCTATCAACTTTCCGGAGGACGATACGAAAGACTAATTCAAAGGGAAGAACACACCTACGAAGACACATCAAGTTGGGTGTACAGCGATCGCAGGACACCTACAATAGCCTTTCTCGTAATTGGTTTATAAAATAAACAACATTGCTCACTTACATCTCCGCCTTCTAGTCTTTAGCTTTCTAGATTGGCGACAAACTCAAATAAAGTTTACAAGCAGATGTCCACTTCTTACAACAATTCAGCTGGAATCCCACAAGGCTCAGTCCTCTCTGCAAATCATTTCTCATTTTTTATTGCGAAGATCCCAAAACTTTCTCCCACATCCAACCCAATTGACATCTCTCAACATCCCAATGAGCTCATCTTTTACGCCTTCATAAGGAACATAGTGCGCGGTGAGCTCGTCTCTCTCTCCATAACCCGTCTTAAAATGCAACAAATTTGAAATTTTGATCTAGTATAAGTTTGTTAGTAATAGTTCGATTTCCACCAAAGTTGGCAGTATCATGCTCTATTGTCTATTTCTGTAAAAGCTGATGATTCTAGCTTAAGCTTAAGCTTAAGGGGGTTACCAGTCAATTTCTAAAAAAATTCTTATAATAAATACAATAATATGCTATTATTAACTTTATTTAAGCAGGTATCGGTATAGAGAGTCTTTTAAGGCCTAAATATCATGCGAATGGACCATTATACTGTTTTTCAGATAGTTGGGTTGGATAGTTTCTTGGAACGGTTCATTGAAGTAACTGACTTTTTCGGACCCGGCGCTCTTCTCTTCTCTCTTTGTATCCAATGTCAAAACTAATATCGGCTTCATAAAGTACTAATCAAGACCTTTCATTTAATATCCCACACGACTATACTGGGTGAAAATCAACCCGAAACTATGTTACACCTTGCATCCAATGGGGTTGGTATCAATAGGAGTAACCGTTTCTGGGATATAAGGTATGACAGACAGACGGACGGACGGACGGACAGACAGACAATAAACCGATTTTAATAAGGTTTTGTTTTGTTTTTCTACCTACCTTGTACTTTTTTTCGCATCTCCACTGTCCATTACATCCACCATCATCATATTAGCTGGTAATTTACATTTAACCACTTTTTCAATATCTGATCGTTGTCTCAACTTTCCATCCATCTGAAGCATCACTTTCACCGAAAGTTCTAAGCCACCATCAGCTCCCATCTCAGACCTGACTCCACACCCTGACGTCGGAATTCTTAAGGTTACATGATTTGCCTGATTGCCGCGGGTCCGACACTCTTCAACGAAATCTTTAGCGAATAAAATACCGCGAAATTTTTTACCCAAATCAATCCGTATCTCGAATAAATCTCGAGTGCAATTCGTTTCAACTGAAAGAATTTTATTAGCTGGGTTGAAAGTGGGCGATATTGTTGCAGATGGTTGAGAGGCTGTTGAGTGGTCCTCATCGGTGTTTTCTAGAGGAATTGAGTTTGATGGAGGAGGTCTAAGCGCCCAGCTACCGTGACACAACAATTGATGAAACATAACCAAAAGGCATATTTGGCGAAGCTTCATCTTGATTTAGATTATTTGCTGTTTTATTGCACATCTGAAATGAAGAAAAAGGAGAAAATTAGATATACTTTCATTAACCAAATCTTTGATGGTATTGGCTTTAAGGACATCTAACTGTCTGGAATACACGGGGGTGTCTCCATATTACTCTCCCTTCTAACTACTGAATATAGTCTTATACTTTTAATTTAAATCTCAATCTTGTATTATAATAAAATCTTTGAGTTCTCTTTGGCAAGAATTATATTACAGCGGTACATGCTTTGGCATCATCAGCGCAAGCATATCATAAGAAACTAAGTATCTTCCTAAAGAACATATCGTTGCCGAAAACCCCAGTGTGGAGGGTAGCGCGTCAACCTCACCTACGCACCATTGTAGTCGGTACCTGGCAATGGCCTTCAACTCTCTCCACGATTTTCCCAGAAGCGTTCTTCATCCATGCCACATAGTTCTAGGGCTTTTAGGCAGTCAGAGCTGGTGTGTAATCCGCAATGCAATTATCGTTCTTTCACAATATGTGACCTATCCACTGCCCCTTCCACTCTTTGACCAATACCTCCACGGGTGTCTGGTACATATGCCGACGAAGTTCTTCATTATCATTGTTTCAGACCATAGCATTCTGATGGCACGACGCAAATATGAATTAATGAGAACGTGCAGCTTTTTAGTATCAGTAGCGAACCCTTTCGAGGTGCTACTCCCATATAATAATGTGCAATATGTGTAGCTCCACCGAAGTGCCCTCGATACGCGCACTTAAGTTACTTTGCTAGTCAATTAGAAAATATGGAAAGAATCCCTAACACTTCGGTTCATCACACATCGTTGAACAAGATTCACGTATCTTAAACCTGGCACATAGGGTCTACACCGTGAAGTGCAAATAAGCATTGATAATCAGAAAATTTGTTCGTCCTACCCATCGCCAGGGGATTTTGAGGATCTTAAAAAAGTAAACAGGCGAGCCTGTAAATAGGATTTAAAAACGCAGAAATAAACAAAAGATACGCATTCAAACTGATAATATAGATTTGAGAATATATTTCCTCCAAGCCCTTTATTCCTTTGCTTCGACTCGGTTTTTCCATATTCCATCCAATGTGATGCAATTCCATACCTAGCGTATGTGCATCTGGTTGCTCATATTGCCAGCAATAGCATAAAAAGTATACAGTTGCTTTTTCATGGCGAATTGAAAATTATTTGGCCAATGAAACGACCCGCGAACAATAAAGTAAACTAAACAAATGAAAAATTGGGTATTTACCTAAGAAAAAGAGTAGTCCGCACACTACGGACAGTCTGCCATCAAATAGATGGTCAACTCAGGATCACTTTACCACCCACAAAGACTCGACTAACCAATTTATTAAACACTGTCCACCTTATACAGTCCTGACGCGAAGGGGTGGAAAAGAGAGGATTCTTCCCGCAACCGAAGTTTTTTCGGACGCTTGGGATATAAATTTCGACGAGAGGAAGCGCATAATTTTCACCCTGAGCCTTGTTTTTTTCCGAATAATTTTCACCTTGGACTCTGATTTTCTCTCTATGGCCTTGTATCCTTGTTAAATTTTTTCCAACCGAACCAAGCTAATGACCACGGAAAACGGTGGTTACCAGGATTTGTATTGTGTATTGCATTGTAAGGGCAGAGGCAACATATCAAACCCTGCGTCTCACCTTTGTCCTGCAGCTGCAAGGGGATATTCACTTCCTTACATATATTCACAAGCCCGTTTGAGAAAAGTGGAGGGATAAGTCACTATAGTCTGAATAGCTGTGTAATATCCAGTCATCTCCGGGAGAAGGTGGAGCCATATTAACAGGGTTCACTACTGCGCACTGCTGCGCTACTGAGGTGACAGCTCCCCTTTAAATTTGGCACTCAAGATGTATTTTCTGCTTGAGGCGACTAAAAGGGATAGAAATTTCTGGGCTAGCAATCTGCAAACTTCGATTCTTCTTCTTGTTACCGAAACGTAAACCATACCTAGGATAAGGTGATAAAACTAGGGTCAAGCAGTGGATTGCAGAATAGACTGGCGCGGAATATAGTCCTTGGGAGCCAACCTGTCTCTCCCTGAGGGTGATATATCTCTCTTCGAGGGTGATATATAGCTCTCCAGGAACCAAGCCTCTAGACCGTTAGTGAGGGTGTGTCAGCCATACCATGTACGAGAAGGCGACCTTAGTATTAATAAAACGCGGCGAGTCTAGAGTGAGGAGTCGAAAAGCACCTCCCCAATCTAGGGTGTTATGCGAACCATGCACATTGGATAGTTTGCATTCGGGTTGACTGAGTGTATTCGGACGAAGCCCCACTGACACGTTGATGCCTCAGTGAGTAGGTTTGACCTTACCGTATTACGAGGTGCTATGGCACTCCGGACCGCGTAACCCCCATACTCGTGAGAATCAAATGAGTAAACAAAAGGCAAAAAAGTCAAATAACAGCAAGCAAGCTGGACCTCGTACCGCACACAAACTGGCCCACGAGACGGACGCACATCTCCGGAAAGTCAAGTGAATACACCCAAAAAGTATGGGAATCAAGCAGAGGAGTCAAGGTCAATATTGGCTTACTGCAACCGACTACCGCCAACCAAGGCCACTACTCAAAAAACAGGGACAAACAGAAGCATGTATGAGATCAGTATATCAGATATCAGGAGGGAGACAGGCATCAGTGGCGCAGGTTCTAAATAGTGCCTGCCTCATCTGAAGGAAGACCTGAAGCCAGAAGAGACCTTTAGGAAGACTCAGTACACACCTAAGCCATCATTAACGGACTCCAGCAAGCGAGGAGCCGCGGAGATTAGCCCACATAAATGGAATGCTCTCAAAAAAATCAAACCCGAACCTGAAGAGGGCGACTAAAACTCGGGTAGGTCAGGAGTGAAGACAGGAAGCCCGCCATTAGCTATGCTAGTACAGTCAAGAGCAACCGGCTGGCAATACTGCCAAAAACGAGGAGGAGGTCCTTGTCGTCGGACAGATGTGCAAAGGATAGCATGCGAGGCTTGTATTCACCGAACTGCGCTTTCGACCAAGTCACATACTGGTACATTGCGTGGCGGAGGACACCACGGAGTGGCTTAAAACTTTATTCCCTAAATTGCCAGGCTGGGGAGGAGCAGAACTCTCGACATGTGCTTGGAAAGATATACCAGGAGCACACATAATGACACTGTTTCTTCCTAAAGCCCCAGAATAAGGATCTTCTCAAGCAATTATGGAAAGTCTTCAAAAGCAAAGAGGAGGACAAGGGTAACCTTCTAACAATCGGGGTGGATGACTGATACCTGGAGGCAACCAAACGTCAAAGGGAGGGAAAGGCACAAGAAAAAACCGAGGAAAGACATTTCGAAGAAGACATCGGGTGCAAAACCTACCGATGTCTCCGAAGGAATCTCGGAAGCCATAGAGACTGGAGGGGCTGGATCAAGCAGGGAAGTAGACCTGCTGCCCAGTAAAGAGAAGAATCCGAACGTCGTAGACCTAGATTCTCTAGGGCTTAGCTTGGACAGCGATGTGTAGGAAAGCACCATGTCGGAGGGAGGGTGATACTCTGACAGTAGACAAGAGCTCCAAACACTAAGGGAGCCAATGGCTAACACTAGTGCCGACTCGGGAACCCTGGGCGTAACGGGTGCAATTTCCACGAACCGCGGGTTGTGAAAATGATGAGAAATTCAAAATCATCAATTTTCACGCTACGATTTCAGCAAGACAAGATATGGTAGAAAATCCACCGATGAAACGCCTGGTGAAAATCGAAGGAAATTGAAAATTTCCACAACCCCCGGGGTCCTAAAAATGATGCAAAATGCAAAATCGTCGGATTCGTGTGGGCGATACTTCGTTTGAAAGGGGAGGCAGCCAAGGTTCAGGAGAGAAATTCAACGACCCCCGGGGTCACAAAAATTATCAAAAAAAGGAACATCGTTGGATTCGTGTGGGCGAACCTCGTTTGAAAGGGGAGGCGGCCCAGATTCAGGAGTTTTCACGCTATCGTGTTGGGGAGGCAAGATATGGCGGAAAATCGGCCGATGGAAGGCCTGGTGGAAATCGAAGAAAATTGCAAATTTGCACTACCCCCGGGTTGCAAAAAAAAAAGGGAAAATACAAAATCGTCGGATTCGACGATCAGGGTCGAAAGGGAAAATCACCTGATGGCAGCTTCCTTTTACTTGTGTGTTGCATGCATGAGGTCGTAAGGGTTTAATGTGGGTAGTTGCCGTGTAAGCATAACCCCAAGGTCCTCTCCGGACACAGATTGATTTGGAGACCACAATCAGAGCCCCGCCATGACTGGCACAGCGGTACTAGTTTATACTGACTGCAGGCTCAGCATTCATGCCAGTGGATGCGAGGCCTATCTAACACCTCTGCCGCAACTGAGGGGTACGGCGCTCAATTGGTACAACGCAACTGCACGCTTGATCCCACAAACAACTCTGCCCGCGATATGGACACAACCACAATCACCATGAAACTTCCACTTTAATCAGTAATCAGTCGCCATTAAAATGCTCATACCTCAGGCAATACTAAGGTCGTCGGACATATTTGGAAGGGTCATTAAAAGGCCTGGATGGCTGAGGACAAGTTAGAACAAATCGATAGACTTAAGGAATTGACACTTCTATTAGCCACTGCCGGTGGCGACGAAAATAACGCGTTTAACCTCCTATACCCTGATAAATTTTCTGGAAGTTCATCAAAGTGTGCACCGCGAATTGCTATAATGCTAGTCAGGGAGATATAAGTTACCGCAAATAAAAACAATTTCAGAACCGTATGGCTTCTGGTCAAGGTCTTAACGGCCAGCTCCTCATTTGCAATAATAAGCAATTCAAGAGGAGGAACGAAGACTTCGTTAGGTTCTCAGTCGTATAATATGCAGTTTAATATTGTCTCTCTTGGATGATATGGCTAGTCACCGTCGCTTGCAGATACGGACCGCTCTCCCAAACAGGAGTAAAATCGTACTGGCCATCAATGTGCTCAAGCGGAATAAGACCGCTGGATTTGACGGAGAGTTAAACAAAGGCCCTCGTCTTGGATTGGAGGGATATTAGCGTGCTTCCCGTTACTGCCCCGCTTCAGCCATGGAGGGCGGATCGGGCGAAGGGGTGTTCTCGGGGAATCCGATTATAGAACTGGCCCGACCCCTCGGAAAAATTACGACCATATTCAAGGCGGAAATATAAGCCATTTTATTGGCAGCAGAAGAATGTTTGCGGCAAAATGGACTGGTCGCATCATTCGAATCTGTTTCGCCAGTGGGGTAGCATTATCAGCACTAAACAGCAACTAGCCAGTTGGTGTGGAATTGTCATCAGGTGCTACTGAAACTTGGCCGACTGAACGAAACATTCCTGACATGGGTGCTGGGGTACTCAGACATCGCTGGTAATGAGAAGGCTGACAGACAGGCTCGCCAAGAGTCTGGATCCACAATGGGGGAGCCAGACCCAGCTTTTGGAATCCGGCCACACCATCCGACTGTGAAGTCTACTCTGAAGGATGAAATTGCAAGGATTCACGCAGTCGAGTGGGGAAATTTGAACTCTTGCCGGGTGTCCCTTAAGTCCCTTAAGAAGTGGGACATGAAAACCCTAGTAGCGCTTCTAACGGGACACTGCTCCTTAAACTATCATATGGAAAAGACTGAGGTGGTGGTTTCGGCTATGTGCAGCCAATGTGAAGAGGAAGAGGAGACGGCTCTGCACGTTCTATGCAGATGCCCGGCCTCCTCAGATCTCGGACGAAGACACCTTGGTAAGGTTTTCTTTAATAAACTAATATCAAGTGGAGAATGTTCAGTGGTAAAGTCCTTTCCGTGCTTCTATATGGAAGCAGCACAAGGAAAGGTACTGACAAAAGGTCCCATCCTTGGTGCCCACGTATCTGTGTCTGTGCCTACTTCTGCCTGATAGAATTTCCAACAAAGAACTTTGGTATATGGGAAGTATTGATCAGAAGACGGAAATAGCAGTGGCTAGGTCACATATCTGAAATGGATGGAATGAAATCCACTATTCCATGATGGCCGACGAGTAGGTTGCCCTACAGAGCGGTGGAAAAAGAGTTCAAACTATTTAGGAGTAAATGGCCACCATATGAGCCGACATCCACTTGATGCCAGACCGGAGTTTTTGAAACAGAGGTGAGGTAGCATCTCATGAATTGCCTCTATCCTGAATGAAACTGTCAGTCCTCAGTTTTTTAAAATTTGGATATTTTCTTGAAACGATGAGTCGTAGGTCAAAAATAGAAAATAAACTGGTACTGCCCATCATCCAGGCCTAATAGAAATACTCTCGAGTGGTAGCACCTATCTTTGATGGCATGAAAAACTAGAAGAACTGAAAAACAAGCCATAGTTTCCGGCCATCAACTAATTTATTTTGCCCTCCGAGTCTCTCATCTGAACAATAATAATAATCAACCTCCGTGTGGATGCGCAGCAGAAACCAATCAACTAACTGGTCGTCAAGGCGCAAGGAAGATTTATCTTGATGAAATCAAATTTGTTTCGCCAATGTCCACACTATGCAAGGCGCTAACTTCTAAGAGTGATGAAAAGAGAAAGTTAATTTAACATTTTATCACATCCATAATCCAATTCATCAATTTTTCTAAAATCAATCAGTCATCTATCATCTCCCTATAATGGTAGGTTCCATAATCAGATTCTTCTCTTCACAAACCAGCATTTAATCACGTTACTAATCTAGATTTGAACAAGTCATAAGCTTTGGCTTACTGACCAACACAAACAGGGTCCTAAAAAAAATCCGCCAGAGTCTCATGTAAGAAAGAGTATCCCCAAAAAAGCGCGTTCTCATCACAGATATTGGAATGTCTATTAAACAACCTCAGATTAGATTGCTGCCAGTGAAGCTGTACAGATGCCGGTTGATCTCTTAAGATCCGGTGGACCTCAATTCGCTATTAATCAGCGTCTTCTCAACGTGATCACTTTCAATCTCTTTTGGAACGACTAGATTACGGTTTAACCCTCTGGATTGAAGATTTATAGACGCTGTTACATAGAGAGTGAGATGCAAGGCAAAATCGTTAGATAATCTAATTTGTTTCTCCGTTGGCAGGAACCAGCCTATCATGCCAGTCAGCCCCAGCTCCAACCTAATTAGCTGGTATCAGAAAACAGTGAATAGATTTTCTGCGTAACTAATTCAGTTTTCAACTAGTTTTACTAACGAACAGCAGGGTTAACACTTCTTGGTGGTTCCCCGGTTCTGAGCCTTACTTCTGCCGTTACATCATTATGCTTTATTAACTGAACGGCCTACAATAGACCTAACTGAATTCTTTTTGTATGTGGCATCTTTAGCTAGGCCTACTTAGATACAATATCTACTATCTACCAGCAGCGCAGATACTTCAACTGATAAACCCAGACTAGGGGCTTTCAGGGAAAAATTGTAGAGCACATGAAAACATTAGCGTTAATCCCAAGATATTGCCGAGAATCTTTCTATCTTTATAGGTCGGGGAGGAAATAGAAAAGTGAATAATAGTTTTACGGTACAGTTTAGACTAATATTCATCTGCTAAGCACGAAAAGGTTGATTATTTCGGAACTTGCATAGTTTTCAACGCTAATTGCAGACCTACAAGAGCCCGAGATCCTCTAATATGGCGAAAACAGAATACAGTTGTTTATCTTTCATCCAAATGATTATAACCGAAAAGATATAAATTATAGAACATTATGGGCAAGTAAAAGTTAATTTTGTTGATCTACTTTCTTGGTTCGCGTGGTTTTTAGGTTCAGATAGATATGAATAACCGTAGATCGGAATAATTTTGTTTTGAAAGTACAAATTAGGTTTCTTTGTATATCAATTACTCATTTGATGAGCGTTATGGCGTTTAGATACATTTGATTAAATGCTCGTGTTATGAATAGATTTTAATTTAGCTGAACACAGTAGAAGAATTTAAATGAGCGGTTTATAGGTGCACATGGGATACAGAAGTTTCTTGGATTGGATTCTTGGAGATAAATTGAGTGGTTCCACTCTGGCAAGCCTTCCGGAAGAAATTGTAAACCCTAGGGTTACTGTATACATACTTACGCACAGAGTGTTGGACCCCCGTAACGGTACGTCGTCGGACTACCAACTAAACACTTCCCTATCGTCAAAGAGCTAACCTGGAACCGTTTGTCACATTACTTCGGACTAGCCCGCGAACTCTCTCGCCTTGCGGAGTCTTCAAATCAGGGAATTCCTCTGACCAACACGAGGGGAGAAGAAAAAGGGAACTGTCAGTTCGAGGAACCCCCTGCCCTCTGGCTCCTCTATCAGTCTAGCTCTATCTTCTTTGCAACGAGAAGAACCCGAAGGTAATGCGCAACATAACTCTAGCTGTCAGCGCTCCTTAGCATCTCCTCGACAATGTTGTCTACTGAGAGATTTCTTGTGTATAGATAGAGCTGCTGACGAATCCCATCCCACCTTCCACAAGAAAAAAAAGTGTGATGGGCGTCGTCCACAACTCCATTGCAAAACACACAATCCAAAGATTGTGCCTTTCCATTCTTGTGCAGGCAAAGCTGAACACCTCCATGCCCACCTAAGAACTGGGTAAGGAAAAAGTCAGTCTCACCATGTTTCTGATTAAGCCATGCACCTAAGTTCCCTCTGTGCCGCGCAGTCCATCTGCCATCTAATTTCATTTTGCCAAAAGAGTTGACAATCATCTAGGATGCGTTGTCGAGAAACCACCTCCTTTGCCTCTTCTCGCTTGCGCTTGTATATGGCTTTAAACTCCTTAGCAAGAAGGGCAACGGGGATCACTCCCGCGATTACTATCAGGACCGGTTCACAGACACTGCGGTATGCAGACACCACCCGCAAAGCTCCCCGCCTCTGTATTTGCGCGAGACGTTTACGATATACCTCCATGCCAAGAGCCGTAGAATAAGACAGATTGCGTTCAACTCAACAGAAGACGTCGCCTGCTACATATAGGACCCCCAATATTTGCCATCAGCCTACTTAAGGCTGAAACTCCAGCTGCTTTGATTTGCTCAAAAAAGCTCATCTAGAAACCAGCCATAGGTCAAGAGTAAGTCTAAGGTAGTTTACCGTTGGTTTTGACTCGATTATCGACTCGCCAAACGATATGGGACGCAGGGTCGGAATCCTCTTTTTTTTCAGTCAGGATAACTACTTCGGTTTATGTGTGCGCGCTTAAAACCATGAGCATTCCATCCGCTTACCAATCGCATCAATGTACAAAATCCGCTTTGCGCCTGTTCGACAGTGCGTCCAGCAATAACAAGCGCCGCGATTTCATCTACATAAACAACCAAGCGCAACTCTTCTGGCATGTCGAGTTTAAGCAGACTATCATACGAAGCGTTCCAGAGGTCCGGCCCTAGAATGGATCCCTGCGCTACCCCGACATGACCTCCAACCACCTCTGACCATCTAGCGTTTCATAGAACAAGGAGCGATTCCTCAGATACTCCCTCAATACCCGTAAGAGATAGTTCGGCACGTGAAAAATATTGTCTAGTGTGCCTAAAATGTCTTTCCATGTTACGGAATTAAAGGCGTTTCTGACGTCAAGCGTTACGCGAAGCACCACCCGTCGAGCTTGGCGGCTATGTACCTCCCCTTGACGAACAGCATCCAAGACTTATATGACAGCATCGACTATGGATCTCCCTGATCTGAAACCCAAC
Organism: Hermetia illucens; assembly: GCF_905115235.1. Taxonomy (NCBI): domain Eukaryota; kingdom Metazoa; phylum Arthropoda; class Insecta; order Diptera; family Stratiomyidae; genus Hermetia; species Hermetia illucens. The sequence continues at coordinate 13,178,115 of NC_051852.1, forward strand.
TACCGTGAGGATAAGTCTCCGGCAACGCGTATCGCTTCAGCGAGTCTACTTCTGATAAGCTTTTCAAAGTCGCCTTTTCCTTTGCTGATCAGCGAAAGTCTCGCCAACTTCCTATGAGAAGGGAAAATACCCTTTTTCACACAAGCGCTGAATGCGCCAAGCAGTAGATCTGGTCGATGTTCGAACAGCAGTTTGTATTCCTTTATTGGAATACAATCGGGTTCTGGCGCCTTTTTGTTTTTAATAGAGAGGACTGCCTCGATGAACTTTTTCTTATAGAGGGTGGGGGAGCGCAGGGAACAGTACCCGCACAACACTTTCCATCTGATGGGCCTTAAGTAAGCAGGCTTTCTGCAGAGCCCCGATTTATCGAGTGAGCAGTTTGTAACCGATCCTGCCAGCAGCGGGCTTTGCTCCTGTTTATAGCGCTACAGAGTCTCCTTTTGGCTGATCTATACTCTGTGATTATAGCACATGCCCCTTCCAGGCCGTTTAGACGTTTAGTCAAACGGCGTCAAACGTTTTGTGACACACCCTTCCGGAGCTCCGTCCACCAATACATAGAAGGTTTGTCACGTCTCGATGCCCCCTTAGACATAGAACACAGGCCTTCGTTGTCAGGTTCATAACTGAATTTACGACAGTGTCAGCTGCAACGCCACCACTCCCAGAAATACCCTCTAGCGCGACCCCCATCTGTTCCAAGAGTTCCAACAAACCTACCGGTTCCATGCACAGGAACATCGCTGGAGTGGCGTACACCGAGAACTTGTGTCAACCATTTCAAAGGCAATGTATTGATGATCGATTGCCGAGAAGCCTCCCAGAACTCGCCACCCGTCCACCAGCAAAACCAGTCACTCCGACGCGAAGGTTACGTCTGGAATGCTTCCCTCGCAGCCTGGGCGCCGGAACGTTGGGGTGGATCCGGTGTTTAAAACTAAAAGTCTGTCTGTTCTCGCCGCTATTTTGAGATTTCGTTTCCCTCTGGAGTCTGAGTGAGCCATGTCCCATTCAAGTGACTTGGCATTGAAGGATCCGTGCCCCTGTACCCAAGATAGCGTCCTCCAGAATCAAGCCTGCGTCGAAACTCCGGCATCGTCTCATTCGGCGTTAGGTAGACACTGAAAAACGTTGTCTCTAAACACCGAATCCAAACAAAGCCCTTCTCTCGGCCTTGTGCAAGAAGCTCAAGGAGGGTACTGTCACGAACCCAAATAGCAGCGGCATCTGATATGTCAGGCTACAAGAAAGCTAGGTCCTTGTTTCGGTACTGCTCACTGATGAGCAATATATCAACTGCGCCAGCAGCTCGTAAGAAGTTGCACTCCGGTGCATATTGATTTGTAGGATGCGAATCATGTCGACCGTGTCCTAGTTCTCTCGAGTTCTATTCTGAAAAATGGACACCGCCCCAAGCTCGCAGTGTGCACAACGTTCTCATCAGACGTGACACGGTCCCTGCATGCACGCAGCTCCTCTTTTCGTTGCAGATGTCCGCCTTACGGCCTGCCTGACCGCATTTGCGGCATGTTGCCTTTCTGTTAGGTCCCTGACAGGTTGTAGACGTGTCCCCATAATGCAAACATCTATAACATTTGCTTGGGGCGGTCCAGATTCGTATCCTATACACTACTCAACCAATTCTGATTTTCCCGCTGTTTAGAAGATTCCTCGTATTGCTCCGCAACTTCCACCACAGCGAGTTTTTGGCCTCGGAAATTTCCAGAGGTGATACCAATCCGGACATTGGTTACCTCTGGACATTCGCATTTGATAGCCTCTTCTACCTCGTTTTTTTCTATGAGGCAGTCAAGGTCTCGGATTTCCAGAGAGCACGTGGGTTCCAGGCTAAAAACCAAAGCCTTCTCTCCCAGAAGCCCCTTGACTGCTTCACAGAACATAACTTTATTTGTTGCCCTCAGGCCTAATTCGACTAGGATTCTACCACCGTTCGTTTTTCGAGTAGAAGGCACTTCTGTTCCACTATTTTCGGGTTTGATCTTGTAACGAATTTCACTGAGGACTTCCGCAAACATCTTGCCTTCCGTCGGCTTAATAAGCGGAGTTGGCGGTCTAGTCCTCCTTCATCTCCTCACCTTTTCTTTTGGTGCTCCATCCTTCGTATCCACCTTCATTTTAAGCAGCTCTTGTCCCTCTCCGCCTTCTTCTTGAGCCCTGGAGAGTACCTGAGTGAAGTATCCTTCAGATGTCCCTTCTTCTTTTGCTTTTTCCCCAGTTCTCATCGCAACGGGCAATAGTCAAGAACGAGTATGCCCTCGGGGACAAAATCCCTACCCCAGTTCCCTAAGGCTTGACCTACGCTTAGCTGATCCCTCTCACGGACGGATCAGCGTTCGCTCAGGGCAACGCGGTCTACTAATACCGGTTCAATACACACTGCCTAATCAGGATCCCGAAGGGGCTGGCTCCTGACACACGCCACAACTACCACCTTGGCAGAGCTAGGCTCACATCACTCCATCGACGTCGACAACTCCTTGCGCCCTCCGTTTTTTCAAGTTCCTCCTACATACTTTTGATTGCGGAGTTCACTGTACACCAGTTTCCTTCCAGCTTCAGCATTTGTCCGACGATATTCCGCGGGTTTATGTTGATTTTCAAAGAGTCTTCCAAGCTCCTCCTCTCTGAGAAAATCGTTGCCAGTGGAAGTTAACATACTCCGGGTCCTCACATGCTGTCTCGCCTGATATTATTCTGAAGGCGCTGCACACCCTTAGCGTCACTAAGTGGTAAGTCATGTTTACCCTAACACCGATTATTCTCACCCGTTAGTGATTCTTCTCAAACTGGTACCGCGTATAATAGTTTGAGCGAACCACTGCGGCCACAAGTAATCTGCGACTGTATCTTTTACCTCCAATGTTAGGCATCATCCGCGCTAATGATGCGCTGGTATTTGCCGCTTTTTCACAGGCATACTTGGACAATGCCTCCGTTGAAATTTATTCTAGCGTCAATCATCACCCTCAGGTATATGATAACCGGTTTCGAAGTGATGATGTGGCTACCAACACGAATATTAACCGTATTCCTCTTCCTACGGTTGGTAATCAAGACGCCCTCCGGCAAGCTGAACCATCTCCAGCCACACTTTTATGGCATTAGCGTACACTTCAACATCTTCAGGTTGTTTCGCGACGACAACCACGTCTAGATCATCTGCGAAACCTATTATCGTGGCCTTCTTTGGCACGGGAAGGACTAGGACCCCACAGGAGAAGACCCAACACTGAACCCTGTGGTGCTCTTGCGGTGACGGTGTACTGCTTGGATCCCTCATCCGTTTCATACCAAAGTGTCCTCTCCGAGAGGTAACTTTCGACGAGCTGAGTCAAATAGTTCCTCCTCAGTTATCACAGGTATGGGGTGTAGACGTCCAATGCTTGCTTATGTTTTTTGTGCTCCCCTTTATTCGAGGGGAAAAACCCGATCACATTATCGAGCAGAAGATCCGGGCCCTCTCATTCTCTTCATAACCACCATACGTGTACGCTGTTCCAAGAGCTTTGGCATGGCTCTGTGCAAAGTTCTTTGAAACATTCTCGCTTGCTGATTCACATAGCCTGCTTAAGCCCACCTCGAAGGTTCCAATATACTTGCCGTTGCTCGTCGAAGTCTGATCTTCCTCTAGACCGTTGGCAGATCCTTCTAGCTCGAAATCTCTTCATTTCACCAATAGTTTGACCGCCTTTTCAACAGGACTCGCCATTTTCCTCGCCAATGTGGCACTCATATATGTCAGACCGACTATTGAGCCCGACCTTGTTCTACGAAATGTGGACACGTTACCATTTTTGCAAGCACTAAGTCTAGCTCCGCGAAAGCCTCGAGCAGGATACGGCCCCTGGTGTATGTCTGTCTGTCTTTCTTTTGTCTGTTTGTCACACCTTATATATCAGAAACGGTTACTGCTATTGATGCGAAATTTGGTAGAAAGGTGGAACCCTAGAATTCCATTGCATGTAGGGAGTAACATGGTTCCACGTTGAGTTTAAAGTGGGCTCTTTATACACGCCAAAGGGAGGAGGGATTAAAATTTGTTACCACTGAGTAAGTCGTGTGGGGTATCAAATGAAAGGTCTCGGTTAGTATTTTACGAAGCCGATATTAGTTTTGACATTGGTTTCAAAAGGGAAGATTACGAGGGCCCAAAGAGGGTCAGTTACTTCAATGACCCGTTCTCAGAAACTAACCCGATTTCCCGACTTGTTTAATTGAAAATCGCAATCTTTCATTTTCGGGCTGAGACTTTACTCGCGTATCAGGAGAAATGGGAAGAATTGTACAGAATTGCTTGGATAAAAGCATAGGTTTCAAAACTTGCTATGACGTAGGAGGAGTGTTCTTCAGGTTAAAAGGATCCAATACATATTCTCAATAGGACTAATGTAGTCTATACACGATCTTTGCAGAGGAGATGCACACGGCCAGTGTGGGTATATCTGAAAAAAACTAATTAAGTCTCACTTAAAGGACAAGTGAGTGTACAAGACGTCTACCTAACCAATAACACGATTAACAAAAGGACATATATATGGAAGGAATCAATAAAATCTGCTGCGGTACACTGGGTTATGTGCCTCGAAGTAGGATACGGAAGCAGCGGAGGAGTTAACTTTTGTGCCCGTTCTGTATGTTCAGACCCAATGAACCATATCCAGAAAAGAACTGAGACTTCACGCTATTGTCAGCCCAGTCTTTAGCTTATAAAACGGAAAAATTTCTGAAGATATTATTGCAAATAAAGTTTAAAGATCAATAAAGATAAATATCTCCTTTGTATCTGTATCTAACATTGTGAGGCGTTTTAAAAATTTAAAAATTCGCTTGTGAAGCCTTTTGAACACCAGAAGCTGATTCAAGACGCTCACACCGTCAACGAAGCGGAAGCGCTATTCGATCTTGCATGTTGTCTTTAACAGAACAAAGTAGAAAATTACAGTACAAAGTAAGAAGTATTCCTCAGAATGCAAAAGATGAACAAAGTACCAATTATAGACATAAAGATGCAATGATAAAACTTAAATTGCAATTAAGATTCCTTAAGCCTACAATTGGAGAATCACTTCAGCGTGGATACCAGTGACTTTCTGAAGAATTATTACCTGAACACCATAAGTTCCTATCAAACACTATCGCCTGATCATCACTAAATATTAATTGGCTAATTTACACTATAAATTCCGTATCACATTACATCCAATACGTAAATGCACTTTCTTATGTTAAAATCAACTCGATAACATCCCAAACACTGTAAATCCACTCATTCACTTCTATCCGCAAATTACTGCACTTGCACAACCTTTTCGCGGATCTCGATGCAGTTGCATCTGCACACCATAAACCTCAAGATCATATGGACCTCTCTGAACCTCATTCCTTCACAGTTCCTCCGATAAAATATAACACCTTGCGGTGCTGGTGCTCTCGAAATTGGCAAGAAAGAACACTCTAGCGCGTTAGCTGGTCTTGGTATAGATCGCTTCCGAATGAACACTCCACTCGCCATCAAGCCAAGATGATTCAATTGAAGATGCGCTTTGGCCTTCTTTTCCTACCACCACCGGAGAAAGACCGTACCTGGGCCTTCCACTTCTTCTTTTTGCATTTCTTTACGGCTCGCGCGATCGCAATCGACCACTTGCTTCATGTCTTCCATAAGATCGTGCCATGGAAGCCTGCACTGACTGTTGGCATCTGAGTATCCCGGGTAAAGCCAGTAATCCATGGGAACGTCTTTCTAGCGGATTGCATGCATCGGTGTTTCTTGGTATGTTTACATTCTAGCTGTGACGACACACATGTTTACAGGTAACCTGGCTGGTTAGCTCCATGTGCGCATCGGAACTGGAACTAACGCAATCTTCTTCAACTTTCTACGGTTAATACAATTTTATAATTTTACACGATGGCAATGTACTGTTGAGCAATGGAATTAGCGTTGTCTGCAATAATATCACTTCAACTTTTAACTGTTCTGGACAAGTATCTGTTTGTGTTTCACCATCGAAATCCAGAGGCAGAATTGCGAATTTGGATTCGTGGTGAACGCAACATAACAGACGCGTGGAGCCCCGTTGAGAATCGAACCCAGGCATGTACAGGCAGATTGAGTTACCTGGAATTGGTTACTGATCTTCTCGAGAACTTTAAGAGGATTAGAACCATTACCAATGGTAAGTCAGTCGTAGAATTGCTACTGAAGTAGATAAACGAGCCGAGTCGAGCCCAAGATTGTCTCCAGTACTTAGCCATACAATGGGAGTAAGTTCCAGATTCAACTGATTGGTAACCAGGATTGACAAGTGTATCAGTCACTCCATTGAATCAATATGCATTTTGATCCATGTACGACTGGGAGGATCATCTTGTAAGCGGTTTTCCCAACCGTACGTATCAGTGGGAAGTCCATGTTTCCGTCCGCATGGGCGATACGGCGACCTGGGTAAGATTGTACCTGGTCGGTTAAGGTGAACGGTTCCTGCGGGATCCGGAATCCAACACGCCACTTTACTGTATACCTGAGACGGATGAACCGCGATTTAGGGAGGAGGCGCACCTTCAACTAGGGGAAACACCTGAGTTAGTACAACTAAAAGGACCGACAGACAGACGGACATTAGTTTAAGCTAACTTAGAAGACGTGCAGGTTGGACTACTCCTGAGGGTCTACGGAACCTTTGGCGGCTCCCTGCTGATAGGTAGGCAGGCAGTTTAGAGAAGGGAAAGGCCAGCAGAAGAGATACTGATGAGACCATTGGCGTGATTGACTGTCGGACTGTTGTAAATACGCCGGCTTTAGATGATCCGTACGGAGGGTCTTAGCAACCCCGTGCACGTATATGAGCACCTTCGTAATCATCGTCGTGGTCAACTCTTTTTGGTGTGGACCAATCAATGGCTGCTCCGGAGGCCTTTTTATTTCGTCTATGCGGTGAGAGACATAGTCGCAAGTGACGAGTTCTTTAAAAACGAATGGATGGTGCGATGCATACCTGGCAGACGGCACTGGGCGAATTGCTTTGAAGAACCGGCGTAAGTTGGCTATGAAGGCATGTGGACTATAGGCGGAAGTACCCTGTGGCGCGAAAAATTCACCAGAGATACGCAGAGATGTGGCGAATATCATCTCGGCCGGTGAAGCCTGGAAGTCTTCCTTGAAGGTGGAACGCATGCCGAGCAGTACTGCAGGAAGGGTCTGGAGCGAAGGTATTTTCGGATTCTATCTAAGCACGTCCTTAAGTGTCCGATGCATCCACTCAACCATACCATTCCTCTGAGGATGGTACAGCGTTGAGTAGGTAAGGTGAGTTCCTAGGAGTTGAGCAAGTTAACCGGGCCCGGCTCAAACTATTCTCCTTGGTCGGAGGTGACTTAAAGCAGGGGCCAGAAGATTGAAATCCAGTGGTCGAAGAGAAGTCTGGTGACGGTGGAGGACTGGTTGCCGCACAGTGCAATTGTCAGGATCAACGCTTATATCCCTCGCACAGTGGCAGCTTAATCAGGTTGACGTGAATATGGTCGAAGCAACCATCTAATGCTTTGAAATTCCCGAATTCAGCATGGTTGTGGCGATGAACTTTGGTCAGCTGACATGGAATGCATTGCTTTGCCGAGCGGAGAACATCTTTGCGTAAACCCGGCCAGAAGAACTGAAGCGCTGTGCGCTTGGCTGTGGCATGGCCACTGGAGTGCAACAATAGGTGAAGCTTGATGACGAAGCGGAACCGATATGTATGGCTTAAATACGCCGTTGAATTCCACATAGCAGTTGGGGTAACTGAACATCCTCTGCTTGAGCTTAGCTGGTAGCTCGAGTGGTGATAGCAGTGGGCAAGTTAACTGTTTCCATGCATGAAAGAGAGTCGACTATGGTGTTTTTAACGGTGTCCAGGAGGAGAGACCTAACTCCATACCGGATCCTTTCAAAAGGAGTTCAGTACTGCTTGGATCGCTACCTAATCAAGCGAGATCGCTAGGGGGTCGAGGAGTTTATCAGACAATGACGGAAAAATTTAAGGAAGCCAAGCCCAGCGATGTGATCCTAGATAATGGGTGTGACGAATGTCAGCGAGCGAACGACCACCCGGGAGCGGCATTTCCCACACTGGGTGAGAAAATAATGGAGCTCTGTGAGTCCATTAAGGATAGGAAAAACATCCACCAAAATATTAAGGCTATGATCAGAGGTATCAGAATGGCGTATGGCAGAGCCCAGGAGGAGAAAGGAGCCTGTAACCCAGGGAAGAAAGTCACCCAGGCGACACAGGCGACACCTCCTCTGCAAAGGTTACTCGGCGAGAACGATGGAAAAAGAAGTCGTGAGGGGATGCGTGAAACACCTGGAACCCAACAGATCTTTAAAAGGATGAAACGCCCTTCTCCAAAGAAACCGGAGCAAGCATTGAAAACAGCCAAAGATGTCAAAGGAAAGGCGGTAGCTGTGATGCCTGCAAATGAGGCAGAGCATGAAGTGCGAGGCACGGAAACATAGAGCAAGGTTGTTTCCAAGAAGAGGGAGGAGAGGAGGAGGATACGACTAGAAGTGATCGTCATTTCCAAAAGAGGGGAAGCAACTTATGCCGATATTCATAAGCAAGTTAAGTCGGACCCAGAGCTTAAGGATTTAGGAAACAGCGTCAACCGAATTAGGCGGTCGGAGAAGGGACACCTCATGCTGGAGCTAAAAAAGTCGAATGATAAAAGAGCGGAGAAATTCCTCGGTCAGGTGGAAAAATCCCTTGGCCAGCAGGCTGAAGTAAGGGCCAGACGGCAGGAGGTAACTCTCGAGTGCAAAGACATCGATGAGGTCACCACGAAGGAGGATGTCCACGCAGCACTGGAAACGGTGTTCGAGCTTCCGGGACTACAGAAATAGGTAATCAAATCGATGCGAAAGGCTTATGGGAGGACCCAGACTGCAGTTATCAGCCTGCCAACAGAGACGGCGTCCAAATTACTAACGACGGGCAGAGTCAAGATAGGCTGGGTCAACTGTCGACTCGGGTGCCTCGACTTTGGGCACATAGCCGCAGCATGCACCAGCGCCCACGATAGATCAAAGCGGTGCAGAAAGTGCGGAGGAGATGCCAAGGAGTGCACAGCTGGAAATGGTCTTACGGCTGAACAATATGGAATCCGGAAAGCTCGCTCTACTGTTGGCGCGGTGGGAAGAGTGGTGGACTTAGCTCGAGAAGCAATGCTTTCTGGCCGTGGCGACGGTGGATATAAAAAATGCATTCAAGTCCGCCAACTGGGGCCGCAATAAGGAGTCATTGGCCAAAATTAATGCACCTGGTTACTTAGCTAAGCTAATCGAGAGTTATCTGTCGCACAGAGCTCTCTGGTACGGAGCGAACAACGGTCCCAATGAATACATCATTACAGCGGGGGTACCACAAGGTTCGGTGTTGGGCCCTCTGCTCTGGAACGTGATGTATAACGGAGTGCTCTTGCTTCCATAGCGGAGGGGCCACGTTGGTCGGTTTTGCAGATGACCTGGCCATAATAATCGTTGCAAAACTCCCGGAGGATGTGAAAGTTTACGCCACCGAGTCAGTCATGGCTGTAAGGTCCTGGCTTGAGGGGGCAATCTCCATTACAAATCGCCGGAGAAGAAATACAATCAGTCTGCAGGTTGGAAACCATATGATCGTCTCAAAGCCGACCATCAAATACCTTGGCGTGACTCTCGATGCCAGGCTGAGTTTCAAATGGCATACATCGTACGCCTGTTAAAAGCTGCAAAGGCCACCACGGTCTTGCCAGAATGATGCCGAACGTAGGTGGACGAAATCAGTGTAGCAGGCTGCTGATAGCTGGGGTCGTGCGGTCCATATTGTTGTACGGGTCGCTTGTGTGGGCGGAGGCTTCGGATAACCTACAGAACTGAGGAAGATAAAGTTTGCTATCATCTGATTGCACTAGGGGTATGCAGCGCAATTCAAACTAGTTCAGATGATTCTGTGTTCGTAATTGCAGGAATGGTCCCTATTGACCTGTTAGCGAGGGAGATGCGATGCCTGTATGGACGCAAACTCTGGCAAAGACGGCAGGAGGAGTCATCGAAGGGTCGATGGATATACAAGCTTATTCCTGATATTAGGCAATGGCTTGACCGACGACACGGGGAGATAAACTATCACCTCACGCAGTTTCTCACTGGACATGGTGGTTGTTACCGAACGTATCTGCATCGTATCGAAATGTTACAGATGTGGGAGTCAGCAGGAGCCCCCAAAACTTAATCCGGGAAATGCCAAGGTCGGAGGCAAACTGGACTTCGGTCATCCACACAATTGTGCGAATACAAACCCAGAGAAGCACGCACAAGAAGAGCGCAAAGAAATAGAGAGGCTGTACCCTAAAGACAAAATGGAGCTGCTGAAATAAGCAAAGAAGCGGAAGATTGCAAAGTTGGAAACATGAAGGCCTACGGAAGGCAAGCCCGCCTTGCGAAGTAATGCCTGAATGGTGGTCCCGTGGTAGTGCGTTTTTAGTGGGTGCGAATCCCCCACTACATCCATTCCAACTTTGACGTTCACACGGCAGAGCTGAAATGGATGCGTCTTTCAAAGATTTTTTAACATCTCCGTGTATAAGAAAAATATGTATTTTGACATGTAAGATACTAAGTGCTGTCATCCTATATGAAGCATCCAAAAGGATATATGGTTACCATTCACCCTTTGGTGGGGTATAGCGCTTCAACCACACATACGCGCCATCCTTCGCTGTTACCTGAAATATCGTTCAGCAACCCCCACGACTTTACGAGACGCGCACACTCCTCCTCTACTGTTCTGCGCCAAGTTCAGCAAGGACAATAACAAATGATGCCAATAAATCACTTGCTAAAGCTAAGCGATATTCAAACCACAAACCAATGTGTGTCTACCTTGCCAGAGATTAAGTGGTCATAAGGGTTAACACGTAGCTACGAGCAGTGAATTCTAGATCCCAAACAACCACCACCTTCAATTAGCCTTGACTTAGCAAAAAGAAACTTTTCCGCGATTGGCCTATTGTCCCAGGTTAAACAAAGGCCATAGGAACCAAAATCCAAAAGAAAATGAAAAATTAAATTTAGATCGTGACCATCCAATCCTAAAAGAGGGGACAATTATGAGTTCACTCAAGAAGAACCTAAACTTAGAGCCTATTCAATTGGGAACCAATCCTATCCCTGCCTTTAATGAACACAAACTGAAACGTTTCAGGAAGTACTACAACTCTTGGGTTGGCCAAAGCCGTTGGAGAAGCGCATCTTGTCGGGGGTATACCAAAGTTGCAACGATCTTCTGATAATCCCAACTTGTCAACCCAAATAGCAGCAAAGAAGGGTCGACTGGGAATGGATAATCTGTAATTGTAGCCAAGGGAATCAAACCCGATGGATGGGTTTTCTATATATCAACTATATCAACTTAGGAAACAGATCCACCAAACTTTAAGGACTATAATATCACAATGCATCAAATTTTGCTTTGGGTCGGTAGATATACAGATATATCATAAAATATTTCAGTTAAACTTTCCCAAGGGAAGTACCAGTCATTGGCTCAGAAAGCACAGTTGTTCCCTTAACGATATATGGACGGGAGCGCGACTAACCCTTTCCAACTCCCCCTCGGACACCGCCTTGTCGTGGTGGGGAAGCCTGTCGTAGTCTACTACTACACTAAGGGTGACCAAAACATGAATATGAAAACGAAGTATATAAACTCTCCAAGTGGTAAGAAGTCGCAGACTTTGAATCCACCCACGACAATGAGCAATCATGTCGCGACCAAGTCGCGGATTCTGGAGGTCTCACCACATTCATACCCCCTATAGATAAATCTGTAGAAGGCATGCTTCCCGACTCAGTGGAAAGTTTGCATTTAGTGCCTATGGCGAAGCTAGCCAAGAAGGATCGGCATTTCTCAACTGAGAAGAGAAACTGGAAATCCGACTACGGCGACTACAGCCCAAATCTACCCGCAAGCGGCCCGGACACCGGGAACCTGGAAAGGCCTCAAGCCGGTGGCAGAAAAGTGCACTGTAAAGGAAAGTGAAGCACCTTGGAAATGAGGACACGGATGTAGCTGTACCGCTAGCCGCGGTAACGTCCAGAAAAATAAGACGCAAGAAACGGAATCTTCGCAGAGATTAGGACCGGTGTACCGGGAAGTGATCAAATCAGCGAGAGAGATATCAATGAAGCTGCTCCCTTCCACAGGAGTACGAACACGAAGGCGGGAGGGAAGAGGACGTATGCGCAAGCTGCTGCCCCAGTTCTGACTGCTGCTGTCGGAGTTTCATCCAAGGATGGCAAAATATCAGAAGGACAATTTACCATCCTCCGGGAATGCCTGTGGAAAAAATTCTGGAGCCTGGAATGAAGCCACGATTTGACAATCAAGGTTTCCGTGATGGGCTTCTCCATTTGGAGTGCACTGACGAAGCTGCCTTAAAGTGGCTCCAGCAGGTAATCCCAACTTTATGTTCCGGCGGTCGGCCCAAGTTCACTATTGTTAACACTGAGCTACGCAGGACAGAACATGTCAGATGTTGGTTACCAGGCCCTCAAAGGAAGGCAGAGGACATCATCCGCATGCTGGGTGAACAGAACACGGGCATGGACTTTGGACACTGGAGGGTAAAGTTCATAAATGCCAGGAAGGACAAATCTGCAAATGTGAAGGGTTTCCACTTGGTATTCGAACTGGACGAAAAGAGTCTGAATGTGCTCAGGGGAAGTCACCATATGGTGCTCTACTTTTTCGTATATAGACTGAAATTCAGTCATTTCAGGAAACTGTAGGACATCATCTCCATTTTGAGAGCGAAGAACAATGATGGTCTTCGACTGCTGCTCTTCATTCTTTGGTCACAAAGATAGATTATGCAACTTTGAATGGTGAGTACGCGATAGAGTTGTTCGTGGACATTGAAGGGGCTTTTGACTGTGCGCCTTTTCAAAAACTTTGTGATGCCGCCAGAGCGCGTGGTGTTGATGATGCTTTAATTAAGTGGATCCATGCGCTGAGGTGGGTGTCGATCGCTACCTGACTGCAGAAGGGCTGCCCCCAAGGAGGTGTGCTTTCGCCACTTCTGTATAGTATGCTGATTGACTCACTACTATGCGAACTACAAAATTTGCTAATACACGCTCAAGCTCCATTTACAGCCCCTGGATAATTTATTCAAAGCACTGCAATGAGAGCAGCTCATAGACTAATTCGATTAAATTTAAGGGGGAGGGATTATTGGAAGAGCTACTGGGAGAACTAAATCCAGTTCTTCCAATGCCTTCCGATCCCTCGTGTCCCCATACATCTGTTTGATAGAAGATATGAAGTTACCCTGAAGCATAGAGAGCACTGGGAAGACCCAGAGGAATGCGTGGCGAGATATACGGAAGTCTTCTACACCGATGGCTTAAAAACAGAACAGGGTTCTGGGGCTGGAGTCTACCTCTCGAATAAAAACGAGAAGCTTTTCCTTTGGGACAATATGCAACGGTTTTTCCAGCCGAAGTTTATGCGATCCTAAGGGTGGCAAACTGGGTGATTCACGAGCGGTTGAAGGGCAGGCGCATCGCGATCTACAGTGACAGTCAAGCTGCATTGAGGGCATTGAGCAGTCCTTTGATCACCTCGAAAATCGTTCAGAAATGCAGAAACCGTTTGAACTCTATGTCTAGATTCAATACGGTGGAACTACTCTGGGTACCTGGTCATTGTGGCATAGAGGGAAATGAAATCTCGGATGGTTTAGCGAAAGAGGGGTCAATCTCCCCTATGCCGGGACCGGAGCCAGCATTTGGAGTATCAGTAGCATTGGCTAAATCTGTTTTCAGGAAGCAGAGCCTAAATGCTGCTCGACACACCAAACTTCTCCTGCCAGAACCGGACATACGTACCGCAAAGTTTATCCTGTCGAAAAGCAGGAGGACTTGCAGGTGTATTGTGGGCATTCTGACAGGCCATAATTCACTAACTGGGCATATGTTCAGAATAGGAATTGTCGAAGATGATACGTGTCCCTCCTGTAATGAGGAAACGGAATCCACGGAGCATTTACTATGTGAATGCCCCGCCTATGGACCCATCAGGCATCAGATCTTTGGTGCCGATGTTCTCCAATTGCGACGGGTAGCATCACATCCACTAACGGAAATCCTGCGATACGTTAACGAATCCGGAATATTCCGTTAGACGGGGGAGGCGAGTACAATGCGCCAACAGGGCCTAAGTGTTCAGAAGCTGTAGCTTCTCCCCCACCATACACACACACACACGCCTCTCTTTCCAAACGCAGAGCCATTTGGCCAATGGTCATGATTTGGTGAAAGAGCGAGCAGATGTCATCAGCGTAGTCGAGGTATTTGAGGAAAGATGTCCTTGTTCATTGAACTCCTCCACGTCCTCCGGACGGATCGATAGCAAGAAAAAATAATATCAGTGACAGGATGTAACCCTGGCAGACTCCGCTTTGGACCTCAAAATCCTCCGACATTTTGCCTCGGTGCAACACGTGACGTTTTGCGTCATCATATGTCGCCCCGATAATAGCTATTCGTTTCTCTGGAATGCCCCTCCTGCGTAGAGCACTCCAGGTACATCCTTGTTCATGCAATCCGAAGCTTCCTCGAAATCGTTGAAGATCAGGTACAGCGAAGATCTAAACTCTGTGCACCATTCCAAAATGATCCGTATGGTATTGATATGGTCAATGCAAGAGGATCCCGAACGGAAATGTTCCGGAATTGTTTTAGCTATTATCTTTGCAACCACAAGGAGCACGCAGATACCCTTCCAATTGTCACACTGAAAACGGGCCCCTTCTTTGGGATCTTGACGATCATCCCCGTCTACCACTCTCTGAGAAAGATCTTGGATTCCCAAGATTTCTGTACGAGTGGAAGCAGCATTAATTGCAGATGCAGCGAAAAATAACCCTGCGGGAAGACCGTCAAGCCCAGCGGCTTTTGCTTTGAGTGCATTGGTAGCCGAAATGATTTCTCTTCTACTTGGAGGATGTCGCATGTTACGGCGACTAACCATTTCATCCACAAGAGCAGAAATTTCCCAGGATGTGGTACAGTTAAAAACCGTGGTGAATTGTTCTTTTCGCCTATTTAGTTGTTTATCATCGTGGATGAGAAATCGACCGTTGACGTCCTCCACAGGATCATCGAAAGATTTACGACGATTTAAGCTCATTTCTAATGCGGTATACATTCCTAAAATCACTGCGATCTGCGGCTAAGAAGCGCAATAGCCAATTCTCCCTTGCCACGGCGTACACTACGTTTCGAGCCCGTCATGTCTGTTAAAGTGTTGGCTACCATAGCTAAGGCAAAACTGTAGATCACCATAAGAGAATTCAGCATCCCGAGCAAATTGATAGGACTGACTAGCCTGAACTTGACCAAAAAAGGTTCTTGGAGCAAGAATAATATTCGGTTTCATTGTTATACCAGGTGGGCTGAAAAGCTTCAGAATCAGAATATACAATTTGTGGGATAGATCATTTTGAGTGAAACAAGTTTTATTAGTTTGAAAAAAATTATTAAAAAAGAATTTCGTGGGTTTTTGGGAAAAAAAAATCTGTTGAAACCAAGGCTTCGCTTGCTAAACATTATTCGGACTTTGTGCTAGGAAAATCCACCGTTGAGAAATGGTTTGCTAAGTTTAAACGAGATAAAATCGGCACCAAGGACAATGCACGCGGTAGACACTCCAAAGAAGGTGCTACCGGCAAAAACATGAAAAAAGTCCACAAAATAATTTTGGATGACCGCAAATTGAAGTTGGTCGAGATAGCTAAGGCTCTAAAGATATTCAAGGGACATATTGGACATATCGTGCATGAATGTTTGGGTATGCGAAAGCTCTGTTCAAAGTGGATGCCGCGTGAGCTTACAATCGACCAAAAACAACGCGTTGACGATTCTGAACAGTGTTTGAATCTCTTCTTCCATAAAAACCCCGAATTTATCCGTCGATATGTGACAATTGACAACAAAATCAAAAAGATCGTCATCTGAGTGGACTGCACGTGGTAAACCGACTCCAAACCGTGCAAAGACGCAACAGTCGGCTGATAAGGTTATGGCGTTAGTATTTTGGGATGCGCATGGTGGTAAAATCATCAGCGACTATTACATAGCGTTATTGGAGCGTTTCAAGGATAAAATCGCGGGAAAACGGCCTCATTTGATGAAAAAAAATGCTATTTCATCAAAACAATGCACCGTGTCAGAAATCAATGAAAACGATGACAAAATTGCAAGAATTACGCTTCGAATTGCTTCCACATCCACCATATTCTCCAGATCCGGCCCCCGGTAACTTTTCTTGTTCTCACGCCTCAAGAGAATGCTCGCTGGAAAGAAATTTACCGTCGATAAAGAGGTAATCGACGAAACTGAGACCTATTTGGAGGCTGAGAACAAATTATGCTATAAAAAAGGTGTCGAAAAATTGTATTGCACCTATAATCGTTTGTAGGCAGCCCGTTCGCAAGCGGGGTGGGCTCGTCGTGATCGGTTTCGCCATTTGACTCTATCGAATGCCTGATCTGGGTGGCAATCTCGAGGCTTTTAAATCCCCATCCAGCGTACCAAGCCACCGTTGTTTTGTCCTGCCTTTTGATCGTTTACCATCGACTTCGATGTTCAGACCAATCTTAGCAAGCGAATTCTCATTAGCACGAATTGCGTGACCATACCATCGAAGACTCCTCTCTCGCAATTTTTCCACGATCGGTGCAACCCCATAATGATCAGGGATATCCTTATTTCAGATGTGATCAAAACGTGTGACGCCAGTAGTCCAACGCAACATCCTCGTCTCCATTACTGCAAGACGCCGTTCATTGTCTTTTATAGTTGGACAACGAACTTTTCAGTCCACCTGGCATGTAATAAAATAGCTATGCGAAAAATTTGAGTCGCTTAATGAGGGCAAGACAAAGTAGATACATACACACACACATACATAACAACCATGACGAGAAACCTCCTTGATTGTTGTTGGCTAACAGAGCCTATACCTCTTTTTGTACAAGACTTGATCTTGGTATTTCCCAGTTAGAGGATTGGATTCTTAGCAAGAAAAAAATGCGACCTCTTAGCCGCGTTCAAGTGAAGGATTCCCCGAAGAATTTTTGACTCCCTACAGAAGGGGGGAAGATATAACGAGGAAATTTATCTACCGGGTGTACAAGCTTAAATCCGCTGTTTGCTCACAGATGACGTCAGTGAGCGTATCAAGCTACTATGAGCACGCCATATTTTTTTTTTAGTTCGACGTTTGCCAACAATTGTCAGTGCATATCATTAGCAATTTCATGCAAAAACATATTTTTTCCCTTCAATAATCATGTCCAGTTTTGTTCCCGGAAAGGAGCATTTGCGGGAGGCGCTGCTTTTTTGCTTCAATTTGAAGAAATCAGCCGCTGAATCGCATCAAATGCTTCTGGAGACCTACGGCGACAATGCTCTACCGGAAACGACATGCCGAGAGTGGTTCCATCGGTTCAAAGATAACGATTTCAATCTAAACGACAAGGAGCGTGAAAATGGGCCCGGGAATGTTAAGGACCATGAATTGGAGGCTCTTTTCGATGAGGACGATACTCAAACGCAAAAAATGCTCGCCAAGCATTAAGGTGTTTCTCAACAAGCCGTTTTTATGCGTCTACGGGTAATGGGTAAGGTTTAAAAGATCGGAAAATGGGTGCCGTATGATTTGAACGATAGGCAGGCGAAGCGGCGCCAAAACACATGCGAAAACTTGCTTGCCAGAGACAAAAAAGGTATTTTTCCATCGAATTGTGACTGGCGACAAAAAAATGGATTTATTTTGAGAATCCTAAACGAAAAAAACGTGAGTTGATGCCGGCCAACCAACGACATCTTCTGCAAGACCAAATCGCTTCGGACGGAAGACGATGCTGTGCTTTTGGTGGGACCAACGACCTATTGTCTATTATGAACTATTGAAACCTGGTGAAACTGTCGATGCCTATCGTTATCACCAACCACTCATCAAATTGCATCGTGCTCTGAATGGAAAACGGCCGGAATATGAACAAAGACATAGAAAGCTGATTTTCCTCCATGATAATGCTCCGTCGCACACGTCGAAAAAAGTTCGAAACTACTTAGAAACGCTCAACTGGGTGATACTACCCCACCCCGCGTATTCATCGGACCTGGCCCCATCCGATTATCATCTGTTTTCACCGATGCGCCACTCGCTCGCTGGGCAGCACTCCGATTTTTACGCAAGCATCCGAAAATGGCTTGATGGCGTGGTTTACCTCGAAAGATCAACAATTTTATTGGCATGGTATCCATGAATTACCCGAGAGGTGGAAAAAATGTGTAGATAGCAAGGGTCAGCATTTTGAATAGTTTTCTTTGGCTCCTATAAAAGAAAAACGCGTTTTTCTTGGAAAAAATAGCGAATTTAGGCTTGTACACTTGATATGATGCCGTCTGGTCGGTAAAATTCACCTCAAGAAATTGTGGTAGGGAATTCACTTAATCCCTATGAATGAGGATAAACCCGCCCGGGAACTTTATAAAGGCAACATCAACGGTAGAAGAAGAAAACGTGGCAAACCCTGCTTGAGTTGGAGCGATAGCGTACGCCAGAACGTCAAACAGTTTTTAAGAATATCGAATTGTTGGACTTCACCGTAGTCCTAGACTCAAATACTGGTTTTCGCGCCGTTGCTGATAATGATAAATTCATTCATTCCCACCTACCTACTCGACTCTACCATTTTTCATCAAACTATTTATTAAATATATGGTGGCAACGTCAGCACCGAAGACGAACCAACCAACAACATCAAACCGCAGTGGTCAAACCGGAAGAATAAGGATAGGAGAATACAACTTTGAGACTGTTGACAATTTCTCCTATCTAGGGTCGAAAATCACAACCGATAACAGCTACGATGATGAAATCCGCGCACGGTTGTTGTCAGCCAACAGAGCCTATTTCAGCTTACAAAGACTGTTCCGCTCGAAACGTCTCACCATAGGGTCAAAGCTCTTACTGTACAAGACTTTGATCTTGCCAGTCCTCATGTATTCCTCGGAAACTTGGGTTCTTAGCAAGAAAAATTGCGAACTCGCGTTCGAGAGAAGAATCCTCCGAAGGATTTTTGGCCCCCTACATGAGAATGAACGACTCCGTAGCCTACACAATGACGAAATTTATGAGCGATACCATGACCGTCCGGTTGTGGATAAAATCCGGCTCAATAGGTTACGGTGGGCGGGTCACTTAATCCGTTTGGATGAGGATGATCCCACCCGGAAAGTCTATAAGGACAATATCTATGGTAGAAAAAGAAGACGACGCAGACCCTGCCTAAGATGGAGCAATGGCGTAGGCCAGGACGCTAGGCAGCTTTTAGGGATATCGAATTGGTGGACCTCGGCGCAAAACCGGGATGTCTGGAGTTCCTTATTAAGGCAGGCTAGACCGGATACCGGTTGTTGCGCCGTTAATGATGATGATTTATTAAATACAACACACCATTGTGAATTGATGCAGGAAGAAATCAACAGATTAAATGTCAAATAAGCGTCAAATGAAGACTTCCAATCTAATGCTTGGCACAGACCGACAACAACTTTCGCGTGTCAGATTTATTTACCCCCCATGGCGTTATGAGTTTACTTAGTATTGAATTCGTAGACCCAGAAAGTCTCGAGATAAAAAATGAAGCGATCGAGGAAGATATTTCCAATGCTTATTCCGAAAAATCCTGTTCAGACTCTGGCGTTCCTAATGCAAAATGTGGCGAAATATTCACCTCAAGCAATTCTGGTTTTATCTTGATGTGTGTGTTCTGCGGAGGTTGTTACAGAAATGTTCCGGAATTTGGAGATCATATGCATCAAAATCATAAAAATCAAGACGAGGATCTCTACGAATGTCTTTGGGATAGCGGAACTAAAGGGAGTGTGGACAATGGAGATGAAGAGTCGGACATCAATGATTGCGAGGCGACTGAGGAGGAGTTTGAATGTAAGAATTGTAGAAAATATTTCAGGACGCACCTGCTACTCGAGCAGCATAAATGCCAACCTATAAATAGTCAGCGCATTTCGGGAAATGGAGAAGAAGGTGCTGAGGAAGTTGATTCTAAGGATCCAGTCAAGAACACGCCATCAAATTCCAACTGGTCTTGCAATTTCTGCAACGAACAGTATCACAGCCAGCAGATGCTGCAACAGCACAAATGTAAACACAGTAAAGAGTCCAAAGAAAAGCCTATTGTGAAGGAAACACCAGACGTTCTCGAAGCAACCGAAGAACCTTCACAACAAGTCGAGAAGAAGCATTCAGACTTTGCCTGCCAAACTGATTTCGAAGATGACCCAGACAAGCCCGCCAATAAACCTAAAAAGCCACAAAGGAAGAAGGTAAACCCAGATTTTTACTGCGAAATCTGTGACCAGCTATTCAGCTACAAAAGCTTCTTCAGAAAACACGGGATGCGTCATGCAGTAGCACCGATCGCACTGCAAAATGATCCTGATTATCTGAAATGCTGTTATTGTGGTTTGAAACTCGCAAACAACTCCGAGTGGTATGAGCACGAAAATTCTCACACGGAGGACATTAAATTCAAGTGCCCAGACTGTCCGAAAAGTTTCAAGCAAAGTCATCAACTTAAAATGCATGAACGCTGTCACACGGGAGACCGGCCCTATAAATGTCCTCACTGCGAGGCCGCATTCTCTAACTCCACCAACATGAAAACCCACGTTAAACGCGTCCACCTGCGCCTAATGCCGCACGAATGCACCATCTGCGGCAAGAAGTTCGTCAAACCCGGGGAACTTACAATCCATATGCGCCAACACACCGGCGAAAAACCTTATCAATGCGAGGACTGTGGGAAAAGTTACACGCTGGCCGTTAAACTCAACGAGCATCGCAAGCAGCACACAAATTTGCGGGAGTCCAAGTGTCCTCTGTGTCCGATGGCGTTTAACAGTAAAAAGAGGCTATCCAGGCACATGGTTAAGCATTCAAAGTTAAAGCCCCATAAATGTGCAACATGCGGTCAGGCTTTTAGTCGGAGAAACGCTTTGCTCACTCATACTAAAATCCATCAAGATGTGAAGGAGTACGTTTGCCCTATTTGTGGAAAAGCATTCGCTCAGCAAGCTGGACTATATTCACACAGAAAATCACATCTGAATCCGCTAGATTCATAGCATAATTGTTGTCTTCAAGCGCAATATGCTTGAAAATATGAGCCCTTAAGGATGGAAGTCGGTTTTTATCAACGGGAATCCACGGGCCCCGAAACTCTCTTCGTGAAAATGGCAACACATTGCTTCAAAACTAGTTAGGTGTATAGTATAGAAAATTGTGCTTAAGGAACCAACTTTTGTTATTAAAAATAAAGAACTATAAAAAAAATTAACAATTGTTGTCTATTCAGGGTGCTATTGCCTTAGCCTATATAAAAGATCTGGCATAAGCGTAAGAAACGGCGGTCAAAGGGTAGTATAGGTCCCATGGCGAAATGTGGATTGGTATCCACCATGGAGCATAAAACCTTGGAAGCGCCTGCTGAACCAACACCAACAGCTCTACTACCAAACCCTATCTCCAGTTCCACATGGTAACCGCTAGGACCTCTTTCTTAACGAAAAGCTGCAGACAGAGAAGGATTAAGGCGAGTCTTTAACTGTCGTTTCCAAAATGTCTTTCATGAACCTTTACGGTTAATGCTAGGCAGAAAAAAGTTTCACGTTGTCTGTTTAGTTATAGTTGGGATCCATTGTTAAACAATTTCAATGTAGTTCTACGTCTGATTTTTCTTTGGTTTAAAAAAACGATACACCGAATTTAGCTAGTTACTAATTTTAATTGAACTTAATTTTATAAAACCACTACACATTAAAAGAATACTTCGATTTGGATAATCGATGAATTTTGTTCAAAAAGAAAAACTTGCCGGTGGTCAAGACAGGAGAGAGCGGCTTATCTCCATGCGGTATTTTCCTGTCCCAACCAACGGCACCTTCTCACCGCTAGTCCTCCACACCCGTGGCGAGTTCTGAATAGTAGAGAGTTCGGCGCGCCATCTATTTGCTCGCACTCGCAACATTCGAAATAATTCGTTTTGAGAATGAAGGGGGTCCTAAGTCCGCATCAACTTAATGCAGGACCGGACCAATTGAGGAGCAACTTACTCCTTCTTTTCTGGTCCACGGACCCCTCGCAGGGCTTGCACCCAAACTTTTTTAAAAAAAGTCAAGCGACGACGGCTTTACGGTTTCTTACCAGGGCAGAGGCAAATCGTCAGACGCTGCCTCACCTCTGCCCTGGGAGCAGCGTGACCGTAGCGGCTCGCAGATGTTGAATGCTCCTTTATATGTTTTACGAATTATATAAAGGAGCATTCAACATCTGCGAGCCGCTACGGTCACGCTGCTCCCAGTGCAGAGGTGAGGCAGCGTCTGACGATTTGCCTCTGCCCTGGTAAGAAACCGTAAAGCCGTCGTCGCTTGACTTTTTTTATTCGAAATAAATTTCGAATCCCGCGAATTCTGCTGCGCCACAAGTCTCCCGCGCCTAAAAACGGGACAAATTATAACAACTGGTCCTCCAGGTTGAGGGTTGTGTGTGTGTGTATGGTGGGGGAGAAGCTACAGCTTCTGAGCACTCAGGCCGTGTTGGCCCATTGTACTCGCCTCCCCCGTCTAACGGAAAATTCCGGATTCGTTCACGCATCGCAGGATTTCCGTTAGTGGATGTGATGCTACCCGTCGCAATTGGAAAACATCGGCACCAAAGATCTGATGCCTGATGGGTCCATAGGCGGGGCATTCACATAGGAAATGCTCCGTGGATTCCGCTTCGGCGGCGGTTCTGGCAGGAAAAGTTTGGTGTGTCGAGCAGCATTTAGGCTCTGCCACCTGTCATTATGGGAAACTTGTTCCCAGTTTTTGAAAACAGATTTAGCCAATGCTACTGATACTCCAATTGCTGGCTCCGGTCCCGGCATAAGGGAGATTGACCCCTCTTTCGCTAAAGCATCCGAGATTTCATTTCCTTCTATGCCACAGTGACCAGGTACCCAGAGTAGTTCCACCGTATTGAATCTCGACATAGAGTGCAAACGGTTTCTGCATTCCTGAACGATTTTCGAGGTTATCAAAGGACTGCTCAATGCCCTCAGCGCAGCTTGACTGTCACTGCAGATTGCGATACGCCTGCCCTTCAACCGCTCGTCAATCACCCAGTTTGCCAACCTTAGGATCGCATAAACTTCGGCTTGAAAAACCGTTGCATATTGTCCCAAAGGAAAAGCCCACTTCTCGTTTTTATTCGAGAGGTAGACTCCGGCTCCAGAACCCTCTTCTGTTTTTGAGCCATCGGTGTAGAAGACTTCCGCATATTCTGCCACGCATTCTTCTGGGTCTTCCCAGTCCTCTCTACGCTTCAGGGTAACTTCATATCTTCTACCAAACAGATGTATGGGGACACGAGAATCGGAAGGCATTGTAAGAACTGGATTCAGTCCTCCCAGTAACTCTTCCAATGAGCTTCCGTGAGCTCGTTTCATCTTTACCTCTACATGTTTGTTCCAAAGAAGTTTTTTATCTAGAGCGACTCCCAAATATTTCACTTGAGAGTTGAAGGGTAGTACCCCTCATCTCAGAGAGACAAAGTCCATTCAATTTTCTCCTTTTTGTGATTAAAACCATTGTGGTTTTATTTGGATTAACTGACAGACCATGTCTAAGGCACTAGCTGTTTATCAAATCAACGGCACGTTGTATATTCCTACACACCGTTCCAAGATCCCGATCAACAGCAAATACAGCCACGTCATCAGCATAAGCTTGAGCGTGTATTGGCAAATTATGCAGTTCCCATAGCAGTGAGTCAATCAGCATACTCCACAGAAGTGGCGAAAGCACACCTCCTTGGGGGCAGCCCTTCGTTGCTTCCGTAGTCAGGTAGCGATCGACCCCTACTTCAGCGCACAACAATCTTTACGTTAGCATAGCATGGATCCACTTAATTAAAGCATCATCAACACCATGCGCTCTGGCGGCATCACAAAGTTTTTGAAAAGGCGCACAGTCAAGAGCCCCTTCAATGTCCACGAACACCCCCATCGCGTACTCATCATTCAAAGTTGCATCCTCTATCTTTGTGACCAAAGAATGAAGAGCAGACTCACAGGACTTTCCACGTTGGTAAGCATGTTGGTTTTCACTAAGTGGGTGTGACCTAAGTGCGTTTCCACGAATGTGACGCTCCACCAGTCTCTCCAAACCTTTTAGCAAGAATGAAGTCAAGCTGAGGGTTGGATGGGGCTGGACAACCCTACACGGAAAACACAAGTTATGAAGCCTCGAACAGGCCGGATTTTACAACAATAATTTGCGCACTTTCTCAAGGAACGTGTGCTTCCTGTACAGACCGAATGCTGCTCAAAAGCTACCCTGTCTCAATATAAGGCTGATGTAACAGCGTTACAGGAGATACGTTGGACAGGGACCAGTTGCCTAGAGAAAAGCCCCTGCACCGTATATTGAAGTGGCCATCCAGTAAACCATGCGTTTGGAGTAGAATTCCTAGTCAACCAGTCAATATGGTGGCCGAGCTAGCCAGGGTGGACATTTTTTCCGGATTACTCGTGGGACCAAGGTGCCATTAGATCATCGTGAACCGAACTGTGGCATCCAGCTCGGCTGTGCTGAAGCCTAAAACTGCGAGCGACACGGCAGACGTACTAGTGGCTTGCAGCTTGGAATCTGCGGACGTAGAGCTGGGTGTAGTGTGTACCAGCCATAGCACCTCTAATTCAAAACGGTTCGTCGATGATCCCCCCAAAAGCAAGGGCTCGGAAGGATGTCGATCACCGGAAACCGTTAAAAAAATGGAGGTCCACTGGAGTCCTGTTTAAGAGCCAGTACCAGCGGGCCATACATATTCTGAGCAACATTGCCAAGAATAAGGAGGCCGTTACAGTCGGCGAACGATATAAAAAGGACCTCGCTAAATATCAGGCGCTTGTTGAAGAATATAACAGCAGACCCCTGGGAAACGAGCAGAGGCGAATCCCATCGCCTTGAAACGCAATCGATCTCCAGACAAAGTCAAACAACAACACAAGCGTAGCAGAGTGTACAAGGGCTCGGACCCTAGTAACCTCTGAAAGAGGAAGATGATTCTCGTAAATCTTCAGCGATGTGACCAGGAATCACTTACGTGTGGCGTGTGTAATTTCACTAAGACCAGTGTTGAGGCCAAGGTGTCGGCTCGTCATCAAGCATCTCCTGGAAGGTAAAGGGAAACTCATTCTTTGCTTCGATTCCTCCTAGGTGGTCCATAGGTTCCACGTTGTAACATGCAAAGACCAATTCTCCAGGGACTTTCTTGGTTCGTGCATCAATAAGATCAACGACGCCTGTCGGAGAGCGTAAAGCCGAAAGTCATCCAATACGACGAGATCCCCAGGAAATCGGTCGATCGCATCTGGTTGCCAAAAAGCCTCATGAATAAGGACAAGCTCGTCCAATCCAAAACCTCAGAATTCCCAAGGGCGAAGGCGTGGTTATCAAGGAAGAGGAATTCCAAGCAAACAGCCAACCTTTTCCGCTCCGTATAAATGGATAGTTTCTGGAGGCACTGGAAAAGGCAGATCACAAAGTGCAATTCGGAGTCAGGAACGCAGAGGTGAAAGTGTTCCGCCCCGCGACCCCAGACGACGACCTGGATCCAGGCGACGCCGCCAACGAGCTGTTGAAGAAGATGAGGATCGACGGTCCGACGGTGGCTAACGAACTCCATACACAGGCAGATCATACTGAGAGTAGCGCAGATAAACTTGCACCTCAACTAATTTGCTGGTCTTCCTCTTATAGGAAGACATCGACGTCGCATTGACACAGGAGCCCTAGATCCGACGAGGCCGAACCATTGAAGAGCTACAAAGTAAATTTTATAATTTATTCCACAGCACAAGAGACACTGATCGGGGTAGACCTAAAGCATGTATCCTCGCCAGGAAGAGTCTGCACACTTTTCTGTGTTTGGACCTGAATTTCAGTGACCTAGTCGTGGTCAAAATGGAGCAGTAGGGAGCGAAGAACGTGTACATTTTCTCGACTTACATGGTTCACGGCCAATCAGCTCCGCCGGAAGAACTATAACATTTGACGTCAACCATCACAGCAAAGAAGAGCAACCTGTTAATAGGCTGCAATGCCTATGCAAGACATACACTTTGGGACAGCAAGTCATTCTTTCAATCATACTATTATTAACATAAATCTATCGGCATATAACAGGGACAGTACACAAACCTACTATTTTCCCAGCTCAGAGAACTGCGAGGTCGTTGATATCAACCTACTAACCGAAACTGGGATTCTTCACAAGCGCACTCATTGGGACCGACATCACATAACAGTTTTGCTAATGCCTGTTGCGAACGACACGACAGAATATTGTCTAGCTTATTTGCAAGGTACACATATGTTTAATATTGAAAACTGTTGCCTCAGACAAAAGATAGACAAATGTCTGCGCATGTTTCAAACATCAGACAGACAGATGTCTGCATCAGACAAAATTTTTTTCTCTGTTGCAAAATTTGTCTGACGCAGACATTTGTCTATCTGATGTCTGATGCCGACCCAGACATAATAAATATCCGTCTGATGTGTGAGATAGGCACAGACAGTGTATTCCAAGTGGAAGTATCCTGGCGATGGCATGATTTAACACCAAAACGTAACATAGCCATTCTGACAGACAGCCAAACGGCCATTAAGGCTTTGTACTGAACGCGGAGATCCTCCAACGCTGAATTGTATAGGTGCACGCTCAAAGTCGCTTTCTTCTGGGTTCCCGATCATAGGAACATAGCGGGGAACGAGACGGGGCTCTGCCCTTAGCAGATAGGGAAGGTTTACCTCCTGCGTCTACAACAAAGCCCGATCGCGAGAGCTCTTGTGCCAGACTCGTGTAAATGCATACGGACACTAGGTAAGCCATTGGAGACCTCAGCGAGCTCTATAGATCTGAGCCGCTCTTACCACAGCAGTCATGGTATTAGGAATTTGTGTATTAAAACGACGCACCACAGCTCTAATTAGGTTTCTCGAGGCTGTCACTGATACCTACCTACCCTACCCTACCGATATTTTAAGGACCAATTGTTCTCTTCCTCAGTGAATTTTAATGTGGACTGGCGTAGCTAGCATTGGAATTGTAACCTACAGGATAGCATCTAGAAGGCAATTTGGTTAGCATTGCGCTCGACTGAGATTGTTACCCTGATTTGACTCAGGTATTCATTCAGAGCTGAGTCGACTGGTATCCGATGTCAAATCACGATACAAATGCCACTGCCATCAGTGACCTTCCGTATGACAGCATTGTGCTCTAACCACTAAGCTATCCGGACAAATTTGCCAACTTGGAATAGAGGCCAAGTTTTTTTTAATTTAGATTGTAAGCACTGAGGAAGGGAACAACTGGCTCCCGCAACACATATTAGGGATCAAATATACTAGTGTTATCCTTAATGAAAAAACAACGTTTTTCTATGTTTTTTTTTTAAATCATGGGTGTTTGCCCAAAAGGAGTAGCCAATGGACCAGAAGAGTGGGAGGAAGTTCCTCTCCAATCTCTCACCATCAAGTTGATGACGAACAAGGCTCCTTCAATTCTAAACAGAAACTTTTAATAAAACTTATTAAAGGTGAGCAAGTTCTTCTTTTTCTTTCGTCTTTACCCCTTTCACAAACGGGCTCGGCTCGTCGTGATCGGTTGCGCCATTTCGCTCTGTCAAAGACTTGATCTGGATACAGTCGCGAGGCTTTCAAATCACCATCCAGCGTATAAGGCCAGCGTTGTTTCGGACAACCCTTTGGTCGTTTTCCATCAATTTCGATGTTCAGACCAAACAGTGAAATCTCATCAGCGCGAATTACATGACCATATCATAAAAGATGTCTCTCTCGTAATTTTTCCACGATCCGTGTAACCCCCAATCTGATACCATGTTGTATGAGGCGATCATTCCATTTTTGAACAAGTTGATCGAGATCAGCTTTGCTATGAGACGTTAGGAAAACATCATCTGCATACAGTGTATAGGGCGCTGGGCGTTGCATGTCCTGTGTGACAGTGTCCATAACAAGAACAAAGAGGGGTTTTGAGAATTTAACAATTTAACTCAGTGCACGAATTCTTCTGGCACAAGTCATAGAGCAAACCAGATGAGTTCCTGTGGCACACAGTCAAACGCCTTCTCTAGATCCAGAAACGCAATGTTGAACTTTTTTGGTTGTCTTGAGCGTTTGAATGAAACGAAAAGATTGTTTTTCGATTAGGGACAACCCGATTGTTGTATTTGGCTTTGACAGTTTCGATCGCAGGGCAGAGACGATCTCATTAGACGCTCCCTCAGCGCCTCTACCCTGCGGAGCAACTCATTCCCAAACAAAATTTTCATTTCATTAGCTTAAACCAGTTTAAGTTCAAATCAGACGATTTCGGTCGATATAATCCATACCCTTGTCGATTTTTGAATTCAATAAAAACGAGCTAAATGCCACCCCTTTACCGCTTTCGGTCATGCTTCTCCGCAGGGTAGAGGTGCTGAGGCAGTGTCTGATGAAATCGCCTCTGTCCTGCGATCGAAACCGTCACAGACAAATACAATTTTTGAAAGTACTGGGCGCTCGCCCACGAACAGAGTAGTCCGTGCACTTAACAGAAGGAGTAAGTTGCTTCTCGAACAAGTGCAAGCCGCCATTAAATGGATGGTGGGCTGAGGACAACTCATTCCCAAACAAAATTTTCAAACCGATTGTATTTATTCGTATATATCGATATGTCGGAAGTCAGTTGCTTCCTCAGCGCTTACAGTCAGATTGTAAGCATCGTTTAATTCAAAACTCCTCACGATATTTCTGCATGAATAACCGCGCATCGTGTATTGTATCAGTAGTTCCACAGTTCTTAACAAACCCAGCTTGATTCACGGTTTATCGAGAGCAACTGGATCCATATTGAAACTGTGGTACTTCTTTGCCAGTCAGATGGCGTTCTGCTCCCTTAATTAGCCGATTGAAAAAT
The DNA here is from genome assembly GCF_905115235.1 of Hermetia illucens. Lineage (NCBI taxonomy): Eukaryota > Metazoa > Arthropoda > Insecta > Diptera > Stratiomyidae > Hermetia > Hermetia illucens. Next base: position 13,207,286 of record NC_051852.1, read on the forward strand.
TCACTGAGCCTCAGTGTTTGGTCTCAGCATTTCGCTTTCCAGAACTCATTTGCGATGTTGTCAGATCCTGTTACTTTCCCCGATTTCATTTGTATTACAACTCCCTCGACTTCAGTCACGATAACAGGTCGAATTGCTCCAAATCTCAGTAGCGCTTGTGTAAATGGGGGGATGAACAAATTTTTCCGTTGAAATCAGAACACAGAACTTCATTTGAACACCTTCATTTCAAAGCCAAGTATCTCAGTTGATGAAACGCTTAGCTGGCTTGGTGATCTCGAGGGTTGCATAAACCACTTTATGAATCGTGTTTTTAACTTGGTTCCGTGATTCTTCTTGATTCGTAATGGTTGGAAATCGCGGAAATGAAATCATTTCCTCCTTTTTTCTTACAAAATCGCCACCATTCAAGGCAAGCCATATGTCTGGACACGGGTAGAATTTTTGTATTCGTCTCTCAGAATGTCATAACGAATCGGCGATTGTACAAATCAGTCTTTATCTATCTTCATCTTAATGATATGGTAACCGGTATCCCGTCTAGGCCTGTCTTAATAAGGAACTCCAGACACCTTGGTTTTAGGCCGAGGTCAATCAATTCGATATCCCTAAAATCTGTCTGGTCTGTCTATGCTATCGCTCCATCTCAGGCAGGGTCTGCCTCGTCTTCCTTTTCTACCATAGATATTGCCCTTATAGACTTTTCGGGCTGGATCATCCTCATCAGATTAAGTGACCCACTCACCGTAGCCTATTGAGCCACAACCTGACCTGGGATTTCGTCGTCGGGGGCCAAAAATTCTTTGGAGAATTCTTCTTTCGAACGCGGCCAAGAGTTCGCAATTTTTCTTGTTAAGGACTGGCAAGATCATTGTCTTGTACAGTAAGAGCTTTGACCCTATGGTGAGACGTTTCGAGCGGAACAGTTTTTGTAAGCTGAAATAGGCTCTGTTGGTTGCCAACAATCGTGCGCGGATTTCATTGTCATAGCTGTTATCGGTTGTGATTCTTGGCCCTAGATAGGAGAAATTATCAACGGTCTCAAAGCTATAGTCTCTTATCTTTATTCTTCTCGTTTGACCAGTGCGATTAGATGTCGATTGGTTGATTTTAGTGCTGTATTTCGTCTTACTTTCATTAATGAACAGTCCAAGATTGCGCACCGTCTGGATCTGGATCATAATGTCGATATCGTCAGCATAGACCAGAAGTTGGGTGGACTTAAAGAAGATGGTGCCCCTCTATGCTATCATACGCGATGAAAAGATACTGCAACGGATGTCCATATTTTAAAAGTTTTTCCATCGCTTGCCACACAAAAAAATCTGATCTGCTGCTGATTTGCCCGGAGTGAAGCCTCTTTGGTATGGGCCAATGATGTTGTGGGCGTATGGGGCTATTCCACCGAGCAAAATAGCGGAGAATATCTTATAGATGATGCTCAACATCGTGATACCTCTATCATTGCTGCACTTTGTCATATCTCACTTTTTAATATTCATGTTGTATAAAACCTTTGGGACAATATTCATCATATAACAATAATCTTGTTGTTTTTTGTATCAAGTCATATAAGCCCTCAAAGGAATTTAACAATTCACGTATTGTGTTCGTACTGCAAGCACCAGGATGTAACCGTTAATTTTTCAACTCACATGCAGCCAAAAAAGTGCTATCCAACGAACATTGCCGTCTACTAACAGCCATTGCAACACCCACTGTATAATTTACTGGACACCATTGTGAATTGGTCTAGCAGTAAATCAACAGGTTAAATGTCAAACAAGCGTCAAATGAAATCTACCAAAACAGATCAGATCAACAACTTTCACGTGTCAGATTTATTTACCTCTCATGACGTTATGAGTTTACTTAGTATCGAATTCGTGGACCCAGAAAGTCTCGAGATCAAAAACGAAACAATCGAGGAGGATATTTCCAATGCTTATTCCGAAAAATCCTGTTCAGATTCTGGCGTTCCTAATGCAAAATGTGGCGAAATATTCACCTCAAGCAATTGTGGTTTTATCTTAATGTGTGCATTCTGTGGTGATTGTTACAGAAATATTCCGGAATTTGGAGAGCATCTGCATCAACATCATAAAAACCAAGATGTGGATTTCTACGAAAGTCTTTGGGATAGCGAGAATGAGGCAAGTGTGGACAGTTTCGGTAGAGATGAAGAGCACGATGTCGATGATTGCGAGGCGCTTGAAGAGGAGTTTGAATGTGAGACTTGTAAAAAACAGTTCGTGTCGCACCGGCTACTCGAACAGCATAAATGTCAGTCTGTATCCAGTCAACACATTTCGGAAACTAAGGAAGAAGGTGCTGAGAAAGTTGACTCTAAGCATCCAGTCAAAAACGAGTCATCAAATTCTAAATGGTCTTGCAATGTCTGCAACGAACAGTGCCCCAGCCAGCAGTTGCTGCGACAACACAAGTGTAAACTCAGTAAAAAGTCCAAAGAAAAGTCCGTTGTAAAGGATACACCGGACAATCTCGAAACAACGGAAGAGTCTTCCCAACAAATTCCCGAGGATCATTCAGACTTCACTAACAACAGTAAGAAGCAGAACGATCTAAGCAAACCTGGCAGTAAATCTAAAAGGCCGCAAGGGAAAAAGGTAAACCCAGATTTCTACTGTGAAATCTGTGACCAACTATTCAGCTACAAAAGCTTCTTCAGAAAACATGGGATGCGTCATGCAGTAGCACCGATCGCGCTACAAAATGATCCTGAATATCTGAAATGCCACTATTGTGGTTTGAAACTCGCAAACAACGCCGAGTGGTATGATCACGAGAATTCTCACACGGAGGACACTAAATACAAGTGCCCCTGTTGCCCGAAAAGTTTCAAAAGACGTTATCAACTCAAATTGCACGCGAACTCCCACACGGGGGATCGACCCTACAAATGTCCTCACTGCAAGGCCGCGTTCTCTAACCCCACCAACATGCAAACCCACGTCAAGCGCGTTCACCTGCGCCTAATGCCGCACGAATGCACCCTCTGCGACAAGAAGTTCGTCAAACCCGTGGAACTTACCATCCACATGCGCCAACACACCGGTGAAAAACCTTATCAATGCGAGGAATGTGGGAAAAAGTTCATACTAGCCGTGCAACTCAACGAACACCGCAGGCGACATGCAAACTTGCGGGACGCCAAGTGTCCTTTGTGTCCGATGGCCTTTAACGGTAAGAAGATGCTATCCAGACACATGGTTAAGCATTCGGATTTACGCCCCCATAAATGTGCAACGTGCGGTCAGGCTTTTAGCCGGAAAAACGCTTTGGTCGCTCACACTAAAATCCATCAAGATTTCAAGGAGTACGTTTGTCCCATTTGTGGAAAGGCATTCGCTCAGCGAGCTGGACTGTATTCACACAAAAAATCACATGTGACCCCGCTAAATTCATAGCATAAGTTTGTGGTGTTTGTCCAATTGATATGAACGTGATTAGTGAAGCGCAATAAAATTATTCTTGAAACCGTTCAGTATGGACGCGGATCCTCTTGGGAGTCCTACACTGTCGCGCGACTTTTTCTAAGAAAATGGCACCAAATTTAGGAATAAAAAATTGATTGGCGTAGTTTTTATTATTAAAAATAAAGTAATATGGAGAAATCAACAATTATTGTTTTTTTAAGATATTATAACATGCGATACCACGACCATCTGGTTGTGGATAAAATCCAGTTCAATAAGTTGCGGTGGGCGGGTCACTTAGTCCGTATGGATGAGGATGATCCAGCCCGGAAAGTCTATAAGGCCAATATCTATGGTAGAAAAAGAAGACGTGGCAGACCCTGCCTCAGTTGGAACGATGGCATTGGCCAGGACGCCCGGCAGCTTTTAGGGATATCAAATTGGTGAAGCTCGCCAATACGGATTGGTGTTGGTATCATCGCAAGTTTGGTCTTCACACAAAGAGGTGCAAACAAACCCTGCGCCTCCCCATACTCCGTTCAGCAAAACTAAAAGAACCGCCGGTCTCAGGCCGCAGAGTTTGGTATCGCGCTTCCAGCGGAAAATCGCCTGCGATTCGAATGTCCTCATATCGCTACTCCCGATAGAAACAGTTCCTGCGCCAGCCTCTCATGCTCCGTGCAACTAGCGCCTCACCAATTCACACCTTCGGCACGCTCAGCCTGGGGTTGCACCGAATCTACCCTGGCGGTTTATCATCGCAGATTTCCATTCAGCCATTATTGGCGCGGATTTCCTAGCGCATCACGGTCTGCTTATAATCGTCAAAGGAAAAAAGCTGGTTGACTCGCTAACTGGAATCACATCGAAGTACAATTTAATAGTCGCGACGATCGTCCACAGTGTTTCCATTGTGTCTAAGGCCGCACACCGCCTGGTGAATTAGGCCTCCGATACTCGACACTCATGAATAAATTCAACATCTGCTCGCAGCACGCCACCACCATTTCTTTATTCGATCTTCCCGTTCAACATGAAATTCACACCACGGGCCCTCCGGTTTTCGACCGACCGAGTAGGCTCACCGGCGCCCACCTAGAAGCAGCCAAGGAGAAATTTAGAGTTCTGCAGGAGCAGGGCGTCGTACGCCCCTCAATGAGTTAGCCCCCTCCACCTCGTCCCGAAAGCAGACGGTTCATGGCGAGTTACAGGGGACTACAGACGCCTGCAAGCCTGTACTACCCTGGACCAGTACCCACTACCAACCGTCGAGGACTTTCTTCAGGAAATCAGAGATAAAGTTTTCTCTGTAGTGGGTCTACGTAAAGTATTCTATCAGATCCTTCCTCCCCCCCGCCGAAAGGGATATTCCGAAGACGGCTATAACGACCCCATTCGGTCTCTTCGAATTTACTCGCTCTACAATGGGCTAACGAAACGCAGCTCAGTCTCTCCAGTGCACAATGCACCATCTTCTGCACGATTGCCCATTCGCAAGGTGCTATTCATCGCCTTGGACAACCAGGAGCAGCACCTCCAGCATCTGCGTCTTCGAGATACTACGCAAAACGAGGCTTCGTTTAAACCCCGGCAAATGCGCTCTCGATATGAACCAGGTCGAATACCTCGGCTACACCTTTTCCGAAGAGGGAGTCAAAAACCCAGCCCACAAGATCCAGGATGTCAAGAGCTTTCCGAAGCCTGAGACAGCCCCCGAACTTCGGCGTTTCCTTTCTAATTCGCTACATTCCCAAAGCAAGGGAAATTACGGCTTCCCTCAATGGCCTGCTAAAAGGACTTCCAGCCAAGCTCAGGAAGGCTCGTTTAATGTGAACAAAGGAGGCATTTCGCAACACCAAGTCACAGTCCGTTACATCAAGGAGGAGGACAACATCGTCGCTGACGCCCTTTCGCGTACTTGCGCCGTCACCATGTCGTCAATAATCAGCCCCCAGGAAGTTGCTATAGCACAGGCAGACGATGAGGAATTGCCTCACTTTTCCAACTCTACGTCCATAGACCTTCAGCCGTTAATCATCGACGGGCGCTCCATTATGTGTGACACGTTAACAGGAATTATCAGGCCATATCTTTCCGTTACACTCCGCAAAATAGCTTTCGACCTACTCCACAACAAAGCACATCCGAGTGTCAAGGCGATTATACGCCTTATGACACAGAGATTCACCTGGAAGGGGATCAAAAAGGATATCACGCGATAGTCACAGCAATTTCAGCCCTGTCAGCGCGCCAAAGTACATCACCATAATCGTTCGGCCCTTGGAAAGTTTGTCAGATGTCTGCTTCGACCATCTACACGTAGACCTCATTAAACTTTTATTGGTGCAGGGGTATCAATATTGCCTCACTCTAATCGAAAGTTTTTCGAGGTGGCCAACGGCTATCCCGATACCCATCCAACAAGCTTCAACAGTTGCCGACGCTCTATACACCCAATGGATCTGTAACTTTGGTTCACCAAGGACTTTTACTTCAGACCAGGGTACACAATTTGAATCGTCGTTGTTCACTGAGCTCGCCAACCTCTTGGGCGCTAATCAAATGCCGCCTTGAGACGGAACAACGTTACGTCGCCCCCACAAAAACCGACGCAGCACGGACGAGTCTGAGTTCGACCGCCGAAGACGACGCGCGCAATTCTTGTTCCGTCCGCTTTTTTAGGACTGGTAGATTCCATTCAAGACTTGTTAGAAGTAAATTATTGTTTTACGGTAAACGACCGCATTTCCTTTTTTTGAGAGAAACAAGGACTCGAGCCAGGACAGCGGCTTACCCGTAAATGGCTATCCAAAGACAGGCTGTGTGCATGGAGTTGACGCGAATTGTGAAGTCTTTGCCACAACCATACATCGATAGCAGAATTGGATACGAGGCAGAATCAAACTTTTCATCTCCCGGAGAAGCAAGTGAGCGTAATGAACTCCAATTATGAGCTTTTTAACGAGGCACGGGTGCAGGAAGTGGATTAGATTGGCGACGAAGTAATCTAATCGAGCTCTTTTTATTAGCTTTGCGTGAGATACAGCTTTCGCTGGACGGTCAACGAACTATAAGAGGGATTTTTGAGGACGCGAAAAGCTGCATCCTGGTCTACTTCATAACTACAATTTCTTGGTGCTATTGAAGCAGCTACCGAATCGAAAACCCATGAACGTGAAGACTTTGAGTTTGGATTGCCAATTGATGAAGATTCGAATGGTGCAAAGTGACCTAGATCTTCTGTTTCGCCTTAATATGCCATTGCTAGAGAAACGATCGTTCCAACGCTTTTCACTACTGCAAACTAGAAGCAAAAGTTATTTGACGGTTAGTGGTACTACCCAACATTTCGTCTTTATGAATGAAAGGAAAACTTACTAATGTATCCATATTTTGTCAGTAGCTGATGGGACGCGTATCGCATGTGAAAAAACTGTCCCTCACATCTGGAAAGGCACATATTCCACCATATCAGTATACAAACAGTACTGAAGAAGGAAACAAGTTGTTCCCGCAATATCGATATACGCCGAATAAAAATTACTTCTAGCGACGGAGACAGTGTTGAGTTTTAATTTCTAAAAAGTTTTTGCGAGAAATACCGCGAGCAAGGACTTTCGTTCACTACCGCTCTCCAAACCATCCCCTGGAGGATGCTTGACAGTTACTTGAACGAGGGAAGGTTAGCCGACTAGGTGAATAGGGATCCGTGGGAACTCGGTTATAAAACCGAAAAATTGAGGACATGTGGAAATCGTGTTCATTTAACGCCGAACAGCAGGGCCGAAGAGTACGAACAATATTCCATACGATTCCTCTTCGGGTTGATGACAAAAGCATGGAGGGGCTCGGGATTGTTTGCTTTCCATAACAAAAGAGCTGGAAGATGCAGTCCTCTCTATGAAAAATAAAGTGGCCCGATACGTTCTACCGTGGACTTATTCCCAAAGCAGTTCGGTTTTAAGGCAGGAACATTCACAGCGGATGCTTGCATGAAAGTTGTGGATGCTATTTATCGAGCTGTAATGCTTCGTGTCAGAAATGCCTTCGATTCCATAAGATTGCAGATACGCTAGGCACATTGCAAATTAGTTTCCCGCGCCCGGCTACCTCTTGCGATATTGAGGGATTACTCGTATCTAAAAAACCGCTTCCTGCTCTATGAAAGGGTGGAGAGCCAAAAGAAGATGGATATTACGTTGTCTGAAATGCATATTACGATATTCTACTAAGAATGGACATGCCAGAAGGGTCTCTCATGGTCATGACTGGACATGCCAGAAGAGTCTCTCATGGTCATGACTGGACATGCCAGAAGAGTCTTTTATGGTCGCTTATGCAGATGGTATTAGAGCACTTCCCGAACGCACTGTTGAACAAACGCAAAGCAGTCTTGGCATATTGATGGGTTTTACCCTTGCGCAACAAAAAAACCGAAGTAATCATCTTGACTAAAAAGAGAACCAAAAGTTAAGTACTTTGGATTGATGTTCGACTCGAAGATGAGCTTTTTCGCGCAAATCAAAGCAGCAACGGTCAAGACTACAGTTAGAGTTTCGGCTTCAAGTCGGCTAGTGAGTTCAAGGCAGCTGTCGCGGAGGTTTGGTTTGATGCTATTGGCGAAGAGGCCTTAAGCGTCTGGTGATGGTAGATTTACAGGTGTTATCTGCTTACCGTGCATTCTCAGGACCAACTATGATAGTGATTGCCGTTGCCCTCCTTGTTAAGGAATGAAAGACTACCCACAAACACAAAGGAGAGGATTCAAAGGAAATGGTTGGTCATGAAATGAAAACTCTCCTGGAAAAAACGAGTCAAAACCCAGATAGATTGCACAGCTCATCGGCAACTTAGGTCCGTGGCAGATCCGACAGCATAGTAAGATTGTTTCCTTACCCAACTGCTAAGCGAACATGGAGTTTTTCAGTGTCACCTGCATAAGATTAGGTAGGCACGATTCCATGACTGTGGGTTCTCCAATAGGGAACGATGCCGGTTACACATTTTTTGTCTTGTAGATGGCGAAATGTTTCGAACGGAACAGTTTTTGTAAGCTAAAATAGGCTCTATTGGCTACCAACAGCCGTGCTCGGACTTCATCGTTATAGCTGTTATCGGTTGTGAGATGTATTATTTACTAAACGGAGAACGCCATTGTGAATTGATACAACGATTAATCAAGCACCAGATGTCAGATAATCAAACAAACAGCGATTCAGCGGAGACCATCAGCAGCTTGTGCTAGTCCGATTTATCTACCTCGCATGAAATTATGAGTTTAAATAGTATTGAATTTGTGAACCCAGAAAGTTTTGTGATAAAAAGCGAGCCTGAGGAAGATATTTTCGATGTTAATCCCGTCGCTTCCAATTTAGTTCCTGATGTTTATAATGTGAAGTGTGGCGAGATATTCACTTCAAACAATTCCAATTTTACCTTAATATGTGCGTTCTGTGGTAGTTGTTACAGCAATATTCCAGAATTTGGGGAGCATCTGCGTCGACATAATAAAAATGACAATGACGATTTCTACGAGACCATTTGGGATAGTGAAACCAAAGAGAGTGGTGGCAGTTTCGATACAAATGATGTCCTGGGCGTCAGTGATAGTCAGTTGCCTCAGGAGGAGTTTGAATGTAAAGATTGCAAGGTGTCCTTTGGATCAAAGACACTACTCAAACAGCATAAATGCCAGACTAAGTATGATCAACAAATTTTGGAAGGCGGAGAGGCAGGTGTAGAAGAAGTTGAGCATAAGCATCCAATGGACAACAAGCCGACAATTAGCAAATTGTGCTGTACTTTTTGTCACAAATCGTATAGTAGCGAGCAGACGCTGCGACGACACAAGTGCAAACGCAATAAAATGTCTAAACAAAAGCCCATTGTAGGCATTACGCCACATATTGCCGATGAACCTGAGGATCCTTCTCAGCAAGTCGGGAAAGGCCATTCTGACCTTGTCAGTAGCCCTGAAGGCAAAGATGATCCAAGTGAACTTAGTAATACATCAAACCCGCTAGCGAAAAAGTTAAACCCAGACTTTTATTGCGAAATATGCGACCAACAATTCAGTTCTCAATTCTCCTTCAGAAAGCATGGGATGCGCCATCCGGTAGCCCCAATCGCACTGCAGAAAGATCCTGACTACCTCAAATGCTCTTATTGTGGTTTGGAACTCGCAAATACTTCCGAATGGTATGACCACGAAAATTCTCACACTGAGGAGAATAAGTACCAGTGCCCCTACTGCCCGAAAAGGTTCAAACGACCTTATACACGTAAATTACACATGTACAGTCACACGGGGGCTCGACCTTTTAAATGTCCTCACTGCGGGGCCGCATTCTCTAATGCCACCAACATGCAAACCCACGTTAAAGGTGTCCACCTTCGCCTAATGCCGCACGCATGCACCCTCTGCGACAAGAAGTTCGTCAGAAATGTGGAACTTAAAGTCCACATGCGACAACACACCGGCGAAAAACCCTATCAATGCGAGGAGTGTGGAAAAAATTTCATGCTAGCCGTTCACCTCAATGAGCATCGAAAACGACATGCAAACTTGCGGGATGCCAAGTGCCCTTCATGTCCGATGGCTTTTAACAGTAAAAAGATGCTAGCCAGACACATGATTAAGCATTCGGATTTACGGCCTCATAAATGTGCAACGTGCGGTCAGACTTTTAGTCGGAAAAACGCTTTGGCCACTCATGCTAAAATCCATCAAGATGTTAAGGAGTACGTTTGTGTTATTTGTGGAAAAGCATTCGCTCAGCCAGCAGGACTACATTCACACAGAAAATCGCATATGAAATCGATGGATTCGTACGATAAATCTGTGCATGAGGGTACTACCCTGCACACGGAAAAAATCGTGCTTGAACAACCAAATTTTAATATTAAAAATAAAGAAATATGAAATGTAAAATCAGAAATTGTTTTTTTAAAGCATTATTTTCTAATCAACCCTTGGTGGGGTATAGCGCGTCAACCACACCTGTGCACCATCGTACCCGGCCCACTTAAATGCGCTTCAACTTCTTCCAGGGACTTCCCGTTACTGTTCTGCGCTGAGTGCTTTTGGGGCGATTCACTCGCCGGCCATATTGGTGCAATGGTTTCTACTGTTTGACATATGTAGTCAGCGACCCAATTTTCGTTTCTCTCTTCCTTTGCCACTTCTACTTTCCAATCACATCGCGTAGGGGTGGCAGATCTATTCGTTGGCGAAGTTCTTTGTTTAAAATATGTAGTGTCAGGGCAGCATACTCACAGTTCGCTCCGAGACATCGAAGCGGACGGACGTGGCACGGAGCACGGTGAAAGGAAATTATAAACAAGTGACTTAAATAAAAAAAAGTGGTGAAGTGTTAAGTGTAGTACTCTCAAAAAGAAGTACAGTTGATTGAAGTATGCAGTGCATCTCAAAATTATTGAGACACTGTATACCAAAGTGCAATTATTGGTAATTGTTTTTCTTTAATTTCAGTGAATACTGTGTGAAGACTCGGAGAAGAGCTGAGGACGGGCTTGGGGACAATAATGTCCGCCAAGAGGTCTAAAATGGCACTCCCTGGGGAGGTATCGTCTGAGGAGGAGGGGAGCGCGGGCCCCTCTGAAAATTACGACTACCCGCTGAGGAAGGAGCTTGAAGAGCTCAGAGGCGAGAAAGCAGCCCTGGCACAGCAACTGGAGTGCCAACAACAGCTGATAATTCAGCTAAAACAGGAGGTAGCAGCGCTACAAGAGGCGGTGCGAACCGGTGTAGCAAGAAATAGTCGTGAACCGATCGTCATCGACAGCGGGGGAGCACCAGCAGCAATAGAGGACTCAACAAGAACCAAGGAAGAGTGCGAGATGGACAGCGTGGGACCATCACCAAACCCCGAAGTCAACGACGAAGGTGACCCGTTCAACTTCGTGCGGAGGAGGAAACGTAACAAGATAAAGGTTGGTAAAAACTGTAACCGCTCCTAAACAGGCTACCCCAACCCCCAGGGGCTTAATGCCACTACTAGGACGCCTCCCTCCCTTCGCACCCAGTCTGTAGTTATCCGCGGACTCCACAGGGAAACGGACCCCGTGGACATCCTGGAAGAACTAAAAACAGAACACCCAGATTTCCAACTGAAGACAGTTGCGAACCTGGTTACGCGCAGAGACAAGTTTCTGCATAGCGAAAATCCGGCCCTCCCGATGAAATCGCAATCGGGATTGTTCATCGCGACTTTCGAGCCCCCTCAAGAGCTCAGCGAGGTGATGAAGGTAAAATATATCCTTCATCAAAAGGTAACCTTGGAAAAGGTCAAAAGTTTCGAGGAAGTGCAGTGTTTTATCTGCCAGAATTTTGGGCACATCGCCCAAAATTGTTCAATTGTGCACAGATGTGTCAGGTGCACAAAATCCCATCCTCGCGGGTTATGCGGAAGACAGGCGACCGAAGGGCCTCTTTGCTGCAACTGCGGCCAAGCTGGCCACCCAGCGAGCTATCGCGGGTGCCCAACCTACAAAGAAATGGTAGCCAGGAAGGAAGCTGCCAAACAAAAGCGAGCCAATGAAAGCTCCCAAGCCAAGCGCACAGTGACACAACTGTCACAAAGCTTGGTCAATCCCAGCGTATCGTACGCTCAAGCTGCCAGAAACACTCAACCAAGAGTGGCAGCACAACCTGCTCCCATCCCCGCACCAAACGCCTTCCGCGAATTGGTGCAATCTCTCGCGTCGGCCTCAACTAATGAGCAGCGGCAATTCGCCGCTATAAAACTCATTATGAATTTATGGAGTTAAATATCGTCGCCTTTAACTCCGCGTCCCTGATCTCACCCGCCCAACGTGCCACAGCCCAGGTGTTGATTAATAGTCTGAAAGCAGACTTCTATTGCGTTTCAGAAACGAAACTAAACAGCAGGCATAACGTACAATTCACCAGGTATATTATCCGGAATGACAACAACACTGGCACTGCCCTTTTAGTCAGAAAAGACTATGAATTTGAGGAAGTCGTCATTGAAAACCTGCTGACCTCTTCCGCCGCGGCGGCAATAGTAAAAACCACTTACGAATTTTGGTAGTTTCCGTCTACATCAAATGCAACTCTCGAAATGAGCAACTGGGACAAGATCTTAAGATCTTGGGCAATCTCCAGTTAAAATACAAGTACCTCATTTTCGGTGGCGACTTCAACTCTAGGCACACCTCCTGGGACGATACGGCAGTCAATAAAAATGGGGAAACCCTGCTTAAATGGATTCAAGACCCTTACTCGCCAGCCTATGTCGATTTGGTCTTACCAGATTCTCCGACAAGACCCAGTAGTCAATCAACCATTGACTACTTCCTCCTTTCGGAGGAAACTTCCCTGAACTTTCAAGTGATATCGTGTACCACTCTACCAGGCATGTCTGACCATCTCGCAGTACTACTTAAACTTTCCTCGTCCTCCCAACTGTGAAAGCGAGTGATGACCACCGTAAGGTCCTTCGCCCACACTGACTGGAACAAATTCAAGTCAGACCTTGCACCAAGGCTGAACTTGAAAAAACTCACAACTGACCGCAATCTATCGGACATAGAGATCGACGAAGCCATCACCTTGGCCACTGATGCCATTAATACTGCTACACGCAGAAACACAAGGCTCATCAAAGTCGACGAGTTACAATATAACTCAGTCCCTCACGATATCATGCTCCACTTGAAAGTCAGGCAAATATGGCGTAGGCAACTCAAACGGATTTTCCACAAACACGGAAATAAAGTTAATGCTGGGTATAAAGCATTACTTTCCCGGATTAATTGTCTGAGTACAATAATTCGGCAAAGAGTGGCGATTTTCCGCAACAAAGAACTAGCAAGGAAACTAGCAGATATTAAGTCCGGCCCAGATATGTTTCAGCATATCAACAGGCTAACCGGCAGACACAAATCCCGTAATATCGCTCTCTCCAAGAACGGGGAGCACATCTGCAGTGATGCTAGAAAAGCGCAAGTTCTCGCGGAATCTTTTGAGACTCAGCTCAATTCCCCTCCGCCTCAAAACAACCCGGCTATATCATCGATTGTTGATTCAACAATCAAGGCCTTCGTCTCTGAGAACTCCCAGAAACTCACTAAATTCACCACAACCAACACCTCAGTCAAACCAACGGAATCGCAACATTTTCTGAGTTTACCACAACTCACCGACTTAACCCAAAACCTCAATGGTAAAAGGTCAGCCGGACCTGATGAAATCCCGAACTTTGTAATAAAGAATCTACCCAGAGCCTCATTGAAATTCCTATTAGCAGTTTTCAACAACTGTATTAATAATGGCTACTTTCCATCCACGTGGAAAGTTGCAAAAATAATTGCGATCCGTAAAAAAGGCATTTCCAGCGAGTCAAGCAATTTCAGGCCCATTTCTCTATTATCCAACCTTGGCAAACTGTTTGAGAAAGCATGGACAGTTGGGCTAGTCCAGCACTGCAACCTCAACAAAATTATCCCTGACCACCAGTTCGGATTCCGCTCCAAACACGGAACCCAGCACGCACTGAGCTACCTTCACGACACTGTTGTCTCAAGACTTAACGTCAACAACAAACCCACAGTAGCATGCGCGTTAGATTTAGAAAAGGCCTTCGACTCCGTGTGGGTAAACGGACTTATATACAAATTAATAGACAATGAATTCCCAGTCCTGATAATTAGACTTGCGTTAAGTTTTTTCGAAGATAGGCAGTTTTATGTCAGCGTGGGGAATGAATTCTCCGATCTCGCAAGGATCCATTTCTGGGCCAACATTCTACAACATCTTCACGGCTGACATTCCGATCCCCGATGATGGCGTTGACCTCATCCAATTTGCCGATGATACGCTTATCTTCGCTTCAAACCTTCACCCCAACAGGGCAGCCAAAGCGGTTGAGAACTACATTGTGGTCCTCTGCAGGTACTACCGTAGTTGGGGAATCTAGATAAACGAGGGAAAAACGCAAATCTGCACTTTTAGGAGAAAATCTAGATACTTAGGTTCTAGAAGCATCCACAGGAAAGCTAAACGCTTGAAAATGAGAATCGGGAACACCACAGTGAGCAGATCTAGCTCAATAAAATACTTGGGAGTAACCCTGAATGAACTCCTCAAGTTCAAAGCCCACCTCCAGCTCGCTATCAGCAAGGCACGCGGTGCAGTCAGTGGCATCTACTCTCTTCTTCGCAAGACAGTAGGTCTCAGCACCAAAACCAAACTGACACTGTATAAGACCCTGATTAGACCCGTTATCTGTTACGGAGCACCAACTTGGATCTCATGCTCCAACCAAGCCATGGCAAAATGCGAGTCATTCGAACGCCGAATCCTTAGACATTGAACAGGCTTCTCTTACAATTGGAAAACCAGAAAGATCGGCAAAAACGCGGAAGTGTATAGGCGAGCCAAAGTCAAACCACTTCGAGAACACGTACTCACAATAATGGAAAGGTTCTTCGAAAGAACGGGGGACCACCCCAACCCATTAATTCGGCATCTCTACCAACAGGGTAAAACCTCCCCATTGGCCACATTCTTAAGGCCCTGCCAAATCGTGAGTTCATCCCACAGACCGAAAATCCGCACCCTTTTTGAAACTCCCTGCCTGGTAGGAGTGAATAGAGGCTAAGCACAGTCATTTGTAAGTGCTTACTGTATATATTAGATTAAGTTAAAATAAGTTAGGTTAAGTAGGCAAGACAACAATAAATCGCGGAAAACACGTATTTGATTATTCTTGAATTCTCTGAAGGCAAACGAAACTCCTCGATAATCATCGAATTGCAATATTATTGAAACGTCTGGACACAGGAAGGGTATAGGCTCTTTCTGGCAAGTATATATGCGCTAGGTCTGTCCCGATCAATATCTCTTGTGCTGTGAAATTAATTGTAATATTTGCTTTGGAGCCATTTGATGGTTGCGACCGCCTCCGACCCAAAGGTTCTGTATTATTACGAAGTTGGTGTATCTCCCTCGGATGGAAAGTAGCAAGTTAGCTGAGCCGCACTTCAAGGATTGCCGATTTATCTGGCCTGCTGTAGATCTTGGACTTCGTCAATCAGATGCGAGTGACTGGTCTCCTGGAAAATATGAGGCAATCTTGAGTCCCGCACCCTCCCAGGCGACGCTGATCTTAGCGACACATGAACCGAGAAATTCTTCGGCTAATTGTTTTATTGTTCGAACTCACCTTGGGATCGATAGAATATGTATGACCTCCTTCTCGTATTAGTCTTTGGGCAGGACTTCAGAGAACTCTCTCTTCTTCGCTAGCTTCCGGTGGTGTAGCTACTGTAGCTGGTAGTCACTTTGTCCCATTCAACGACAGTGATTTCCGAGCTGGAAACCGCTAGTTCGTCTAACCGCTAACACCCCTTCTTCCTTTGTCGATAGCGAAGTTTACCACATGCATCAAACCGTCATGTTTGGACGTACTGCTTTTCCGACGCCAGTTGAGATGTTTTCAGTTCAGTTTCTGTCGCTGGACCGAAACCTTGCCAAAAACCGAGAGAAGATATAGTCCAGTACGGCCGAAGATTAATCTTATGTTTTTCTAGTGATTTCAGTAGTGCAATTCTAGCTGCCTTCCATAAAGCAGGGAAATTATTCTTCCGTACACATCACTCACACAAATACTGGATACGAGAGGAGATGACTGCTAGACGGCGGTTGACCTTCGTTGCACAGGCGCAATTATTTGTTCTTGATTTCAGAAATGTGAAATCAGGAACGGAAAAGTTTGTGTTTAGGTTTTGTGACAACTGAAAGAAGGTAGGAGAAACTTTGTTTAAGTACCTGTTCCCAAAGGTATCTATGAAGTGTTTCAATTTCTTTCTTTCCAAACTCCATACTGTTGAGTCACCCCATGTCTATATTGGAAGTCTGTCGATTGCTGGAGCGTGATCCGAGCCCCAAGCGTAACATAGCCATTCTGACCGACAGCCAAGCGGCCATCAAGGCCTTGTACTCAACGACGACATCTTCCCGGCTGGTGGGGCAGTGCAAAGACGCGCTTAACCGTCTGGGCGGCACGCTCAACGTCACTCTCCTCTGGGTTCCCGGGCATAGGAACATAGAGGGGAATGAGCGGGCTGACGGATCGGCCAGGCAAGGCTCTGCTCTTGGCAGTCCCTCGGCGAATACAGTCGGTGTTTCGCTGGCGGCTGTCGGGGGGCTGTGATAAAAGGAGGGGAGGCGTGATGGTTGAGCGGAATATTACTGCCGAAACGAGAGCCAGCCCTGACACGTAGTACCGCTGCTCGCGTAACGAGGCATTGCACGTAGCGAGATTTTTTACCAGTGAGTTAGGGTGGAACAGCTACTTCTTCAGTCTGACGCGTGACAGTTTGATCATATGCAGAATTAAGGGGCAAACCACGGAGAGGTCGTATATGAGGGAATTTTTGTGAAATTTTAAGTTTGACCTTCTTTATTTGGCCGCGCATTTCTTGAATATCGTCCTTTCGAAGCCTTGAAGTGCCTCTGCTACGTTAGGTGACATGGTAGCCCATCCTGGCGTGGGGGATAAGTTTACGGAAGGGAGGGGAATATTGCTAAGGAAGATGTTAAAAAGTTGGGACCTGGAATAGATCACTGAGGAACTCCTGGGTTTACCGGGAAGTTGATGGAGCGAAGTGGCAAGTTCTGTTAGAGACGAAGTTTTCGAAGATTCTGAATAAGGGGAGGGGCAATTGGACTGAATTAGTTTGTAGAGCAAGACCTCTTTCCAAACTGAATCAAATGCCTTTTTGAGGTGTAAGGCGCAGTCAATGCCTATTTCCCAGGTGATTGAGGCTGTAGTCTTGCAGATACAGGATTGCCTGCTCGGTGGATCTGAGGTTTTCGAAGCCGAATTGATTAAGTGGAATGATAGAGGAGTAGTGTCTTAGGTGACTTAGTAGGATACGTTCGAAGATTTTGCCA
Organism: Hermetia illucens; assembly: GCF_905115235.1. Lineage (NCBI taxonomy): Eukaryota > Metazoa > Arthropoda > Insecta > Diptera > Stratiomyidae > Hermetia > Hermetia illucens. Next base: position 13,224,665 of record NC_051852.1, read on the forward strand.
ATATTGGAAAGAAGGGAGATAGGCCTCATATCTTTAAGATCGCCCGAGCACCCCCTCTTAGAGATAGGTATAAGGAGGGCTGATCTCCATGATACCGGGAAGTGTCCGTTGTTCATTCAGTTGTTGAAGAGGATGGCGAGACGTTCACAGATGGTAGGCGCACACTTCCGCAGGACAAAGTTAAAGATACCGTCGGAGCCCGAAGATTTTTTATTAATAAACCGGGTAATTGCAAGTTCGACTTCTTCTAGGGAGGCAAAAAAGGAGGCGAACAGGCCTATTCTGAGTATATCAGTTGAGCAGCTCAACCTTTTATCGTTGACAGTAGTGGCGAGCACCGAGTTCCAGATGGGGTCAGCTGGCGATTTGGCTCTGAATAAGTGGCTGAAGTAGTCTACCCAGGCGGATATTTTTTCCTAAGGGGAGTGAAACTGGATGTTACCTATTTTTATCGGGTAGTAGTTGGCATTAAGAGAAGATTGTTTTCTTCCAGCCAATCGATCAATTATTGAGAAAACTTGTGGACCACGTTTGGGGGATTTGAAAAGTTTCTTGTAAGATGCATTCAGTTCAGCTCCATTGAATTTGGTGGACAGGTCTTTTATGATCTCGGAGAGGAGACGGTAGTCAACGTTGCATCTGTTCCGTGACCGGTGAAATAATCGTTTCCTGCGCTGCAGTTGTCTGTTTCTATCGCGGACTAAAGGCACCCGTATTAGTAGTAACCAGGTTCTTTAACTGGAGCATGTTTGTCAATGGTAGTTTCGAAGGCAGAGTTGAGCTCAACATTAGAGTGGATGCGATTTACCAGGGGAGGACCCAGTGCACCGGATAAGTCGCGTTGCAAATTGCCTCAGTTTGTCAGATTGAAGGATTTGCATTTATGCGGATGGTGGAGTGAAGGGAGAATTGGCTGTAGATGCAGAAAGAGGCTGAGGGAATGATAGTCGGATTGGGCTGCCAAAGAGGAGCAGCTGGTGATACATGCTGAGAGAGTGGACGAGATTATAAAACCGTCTAGGAAAGAAGACCCACGAGGGAAAGATGGCACTCCAGCGTTAATGATATGAAACCAACCGAAGAACACTTTGTCGTGTTTGTTGCTAACTAAGTCGTCCCAAGGTACGTGCCTCGTGCTGAGGTCACCGCCGAGGATGAAGGCATCGAAACTAGCGGCGATTTCCCAGCGTTAGGACAGAATGGATGCGAGGTGACGACCTGTGCCGTCCGGGAAGTAGCGAGAGCCGGTTAGGACTCGGAAGACGTCTCCACCCCTAAGAGAGTCTGACTATTGCTAGCAGGGAGTTTGATGCCAGTGCAAGCGATGGGATACTATTTGTCCTGAGTCCCGCTTTGACTATCATGGCTGTGTCTCTGCCCGTGTCGTTGCGCAAAGTAATGTAACCGGGAGTATATTGTTCTACGTTGGGGGCTTCCCTCAGTCTGGTTTCGTTTAAGAGAGCGAGGTTAGGATCAGAAGTTTCGATGAGCTTGTAGAGAGCGAAACGTTTATCGTTAGAAATGAGCACCTTCATTTCGGTTGCCTATCAATTTGAAGAGGAATTGTAAGTACACTTCGAGTTTGTCTTCAGGGGGGAGACGGAGATAGTTGTGGTAGAAATCAGAGATTGTGTTGCACAAAGAGGAGAATGATATATTGAATAGGGGCCTGGCTTCCGTGAATAAAAGAATGTGGGGGCGATAAAGATCTAAGGGTTTCGGGTCTCACTCGATCCCTGGCCACTGCGGTGGAAGACGGGGTCACTTAGGGTGGGGCAATCCAGTTGGCATGAGGTAGAGGGCTGGACTGGGCGGCACGAACAGAATAGGGTCTATCAAGCTTGGGGAAGAACGGAGCAGATCGACAGAGCGAAATGCTTTTAACTCTCTTTTTGCGCTGGATTGATTTCAGCCTACGGGGGCATTTGGAGAACTTGGCTTGTTGACCCAGTTGGCTACAGTTTGCACATTTGAGAGGCGCCGCCGACTCATCGGCGTTGTCTTGTACATTCGAACGGGGGCAGTCCCTAGAGGCGTGTGGGCGCGCACTTGACACATCTCGGGTTGTATCCGCAGTTTGAGGAAAAGTGGCCAAATTGTTGGCAGTAGAAACATTGGGTGACGTCCCCTTTTCTGGGTTTCTCCCAGCTAATCCGCTAATGAAGTAGGATATTTTGTTTAGTGATTATGTCTCCCTCGATGATTACCTACCTTGACGTGGTGAGGGAGCTCAGTAAGGAAGATCCTCCAGGAAACGGGAGGTGACCCCTGAAGCCAAGCGGTAATCAAAACCCCAAGTCAAGGTGTGACTACCGTGCCGAGGGCTGAATGGTCACAGGGGTTAAGATGTGGCCGTAAACGGTGAACTCTGCGTACCAGGCGACCCCCAGTTTCAACTAGCCTTGTTTCGGCAAAAAGGGCTCTGCCGAGATCGACTTACTTTCCCCGGAAAAATTGAGGCCATGGCAGCCAACTATGAAAAAACAAAAAAACAAAAACATAAACCTACTAAGCAAACACAATTAAACTTCGATCGGGACGATCCAACCCCGAGTGAACGGGCAACCCTGAGCTCATCGATGGAGAACCTGAGTCGAGACTCAGATTCCCCACTTATTCAATTGGGACCCAGTCCTTAACTCCCTTCTGTCAGTACTCCTGACCCCAGGCTCCAATCGGCGCCACCTGCTGAGGCTAAAGTCTTGCCCAGGGTAAGCACCTGTCCACGGACAGTAAACTGCCTTCGGGCAAACAGCCTCCGGGCAAACCGCCTTCGGGCAAACAGCCTCCGGGCAACGCACAACCAAAGAGCTGTGCCAAGGTTGAGGGGAAAGGAGCGTTCGGGGCACCTGCGGCTAAGGGGAAACCGAAGCGGCAGCGGTCCTCGGACGATCCTAACTCTTCGACACAAAAGGCGGCAAAGAGGGCTCGACCGGCAACGGCTAGGCCTTCATTTGCAGTCAAGGCTATCGAAGCCGATGGATGGGTCCTGTATGACGACTCTAATCCATCTGGCTACGATTCTGAGCAGTGCGAACAGCTTAGGAGGAAACTCCTCCTAGCTGTAAGGAATGCATCCGCGCAAGGCATTAAGCTTTGCTTTGAATCGGTAGGTGTATACCGTAAAATGTTACGGTTGAACTTTGCCGACGAAGACACGAACGAGCGGCTCAGGCAGTACTGCTCCTCCCTTAACGATGTGTGGGAGGGTGCGCGACTAACCTTGAAAAGGGTCTCTGAGCTTCAATCGATTAAAAAGTGCTTTCTCTGGCTTCCAGAAGAAGAGCGAAACGGTGTCGAGGTTCTGGAACAACTTGGTGTACAGAACAACCTTAACACTTCCACCTGGTTGCTGCTAGGCAGCAAAACAAGAGAGAGAACCGATAGGCCGGGAACTTTTCTCACTATTGGCGTTCCCGAACCTGATGTTAAGAAAGTTCGGGAAAAATCGGGTTACCGGCTCTACTATGGGCTGGGGACCGTCACGTTGCAGGTATCGGTTCCTAAAACCATTGAAGGAGACATGCAGCCCCCGGCATCTACATCTGAAACGTAAATGAGGTGCCACATTTCCCAAGTAAATTTGCAGCATTGTAAAGCGGCGACTGCACTTATCAGTCGTCGGATCAATAGTTGCAAGACATTTATATACCTCATACAAGAACCGTGGGTTGTTGATGGGGCAGTCAGGGGCCTAAACTTCCAACATGCTGACCTATTGTATGCCAATGGAAGCGATCGACCCTGCACCTGCATGGTAGTCTCCAAAGACTTCCAGGCTAACCTGGTTAACGACCTATGTGATGGCGACACCACATCGGCTAAGCTAACCATAAAAAGTCAACAGGGAGATAAAGAGATACTATGGTGCTCTGCATATTTCCCCTACGACGCAGAAGACGTTCCCAGTGGAACATTCATCAGAGCTATCCAATATGCCAAAAGTAGAGGCATGGGGGTAATAGCAGGATGTGATGTCGACGCTCACCACATATGCTGGGGAAGTTCGAACATCAATGCAAGAGGATCGAGACTACTGGAGTATCTAGTAGGAACCGATTTGCAGATCCTAAATGTCGGTAATGAACCCACTTTCTTCAACGTGGTCAGGCGAGAGGTCATCGACATCACGGTGGCATCTCCTGACATCGCGGCTCTGATCGGAGAGTGGAGAGTATCAAACGATATCACACTCTCGGATCACAGACGCATTGATTTCGTTATGGGCATGGATCTACCTCCACCCACTCCATTTCGGAATCCGAGGAAGACAGATTGGGTAATGTATCAAACAAAACTGAGCGCCCGAGTCACGATCCCTGGGAGGCGCATCAAATCCATTGCTGGAATTGAGAAGACAACCCAGATGATCACAACTAGCATGAGAGAAGCTTTCGAAGAAAGCTGTCCACTCAAGGTGCCAAAGAAGGGTAAAACACCATGGTGGAACTCGGATTTGGCAAAGCAGAGGAGAACGACAAGGATGCTCCTTAATCGTGCTCTGAAGGGTGAATCAAGCGCTAGCTGGAATCGCTATAAAGAGGCACAGAAGGCTCTAAAGAAGAGCATAAGATCGGCTAAACGATCATCTTGGAGACGCTTTTGCGACGAGCCTAACTCTCTTGAGGCAACCTCAAAGCTGAAGCGGATTCTGGTCAAAGAACGTAGCCAGAAACTGGGCTATTTACGTTTACAGAATGGGAAATACACAGAAAGCGATGAAGAAACGGCAAATCATTTGCTTGAAGTACACTTCCCAGGCAGCATCCAAAATCTAATCTCGGAGCCAACAGGTGCATACAGCCCTCAACCGAGAGACTGGAATCTGACATGCAAAGTAGTATCACTGGAGCGAATGAAATGGGCATTTAACTCGTTCTATAGATACAAGTCTGCAGGTCCGGATGGCATCATCCCTGCGCTAGTAATAGAAGGAATGGATGCCCTGGGTCTACACATTCGGAATATATATCGTGCATGCCTAGCACACGGGTATATTCCAATTAAATGGCGGGATGTGAAGGTCTTGTTCATTCCCAAACCAGGAAAACCCACCTACAGAGGCGCAAAAAGCTTTCCACCGATCAGCCTAACGTCCTTTCTGCTAAAAGGACTAGAAAGATTAGTAGATCGGTTCATAAGGGATACACACATTCCTAAGTGCCCTCTTCATCACAGGCAACACGCCTACCATGAAGGCAAATCCACGGAGACAGCACTCCATGAACTTACGGCAAAAATTGAAAATGCGATGTCCGATAAAGAATACGCCTTAGGCGCATTCATGGACATCGAAGGTGCCTTCAATTATGCCTCATTTGCGGCAATTTTTGATGCGGCAAGACAGCATGGAATCGAACCGCTGTTAATCAGTTGGATCCTTCACATGCTAGAGTGGAGAAATATCCACATATCGGTCGGCCAGAAGTTTATTGAAGCAGGATGTCTCAGGGGCTGCCCACAGGGAGGGGTCCTCCCTCCACTGTTATGACTCTTGGTGATGGATACCCTGCTGTGGCTCCTGGAAGACAAAAAAGTCTTCGCGCAAGCATTTGCGGACGACCTAGCCGTAATAATTACCGGCAAGTTTGCGAACACAGTATGTGACCGCTTGAATGCAACTCTGCATGTAATCCACAGCTGGTGTCTCCGCAATGGACTCACGGTGAACGCTAGGAAGACTGGACTAGTTATGTTCACTAGGAACGTCAGGTGGGGTAGCTATACGCTACCCACCTTAGCAGGGGCGGAAATCCAGCTGGCACAAACAGTCAAGTACTTAGGAGTACATTTCGACTCCAAGTTAACGTGGAAGCATCATATCCAGGAACAATACCAGAAATCCTGCAGATTGCTCTGGTGCTGTAGGAATGCGATAGGTAAGACCTGGGGACTTTCACCTAAACGGATATATTGGATGTATACATCTATAATAAAACCCATTTTGATGTATGCATGCATCGTCTGGTGGCCAAGACTGAACTTTGCTAACAGCAGGAAGCTGCTAACGCAGATTCAGAGACTTGGTTGCATAAGTATTACTGGAGCAATGAGTACTAAGCCGACTGCGGCACTTGAAGCTATCCTAAATTTACCCCCCATTAACTTGGAGGTGAAACGGAAAGCAGCCAACGACGCATATAGGCTCGATACCATTGGGGCGTGGAAAGGCGGCAACAGGCATGCGTCTATCTGGAAATTCCTTGAAAAACATCCGGTAGCCCTGATGCCGACCGATCATATGGTTTCCAGATTCGTCTTTGAAAAGACATACACTGTCGTAATCACCGAAAGAGAAGAATGGTCGACAAGTGACCATAAGTCTTTTCAGATTACAGACCTAATAATCTTCACCGACGGGTCAGTCACGGAGGATGGATCGGGTGCAGGTGTGTTCTCGGAGAATCCGATTATAGAACTGGCCCGACCCCTCGGAAAAATGATGACCATATTCCAGGCGGAGATATATGCCATTTCATTGGCAGCAGAAGAATGTCTGCGACAAAAATGGAGGGGTCGCACCATTCGAATCTGTTCCGACAGTCGGGCGGCATTATCAGCGCTAAATGGCAACAATATATCAAGCAAGTTGGTGTGGAGTTATCATCAGGTGCTGCTGAAACTTGGCCGACTGAACGAAACATTCCTGATGTGGGTGCCGGGGCACTCTAACATCGCCGGTAATGAGGGGGCTGATAGACTGGCTCGCCGAGGGTCTGGATCCACAATGGTGGGGCCAGAACCAGCTCTTGGAATTCGACCATCTACTGTCAAGTCTACTCTGAAGGGTGAAATTGCAAGGATTCACGCAACCGAGTGGAGAAATTTGGACTCTTGCCGGCAAGCGAAAATCCTTGTGAAGGAGCCTAGGGCCACTAGAGCAGCGTTTTTGTTGTCCCTTAAGAAGTGGGACATGAAAACCCTAGTAGGGCTTTTGACGGGACACTGCCCCTTAAACTACCATATGGAAAAGATTGGGGTAGTGGTTTCGGCTGTGTGCAGCCAATGTGAGGAGGAGGAGGAGACAGCCCTGCACTTTTTATGCGGCTGCCCGGCATCCTTAGATCTCAAACGAAGACACCTTGGCAAGGTTTTCTTCAATGAAGAATCTGCACACTCTCTGCCTCTTGAGACTGTTCTCGGATTCGCTAAAGCCTGCGAACACCGTAGGCGGGAAGCCATTGAATAGGCAACTTACGGAGATAGTACAATGGGCCTAATAATGGCCTGAGTGCTCGGAGCTGCGGCTCCCCCCATTTAACTAAACTGAACTAAACTTAGTGATTATGTTGGCATCTGCCTTAGAGTTGAGGGTCACACGGAAGATGCTCAGATTGGTATCGTTAGCTCGTGACCACGGGGTGAAAAGCCCTAATATGCGTAACCTGCGTTAACTCCTTAATTTCCGAAGTCACGTCTCCGAGTGTCTTCCGTTACACCCACTGTATTATTTACCAAACAGAAACCACCATTGTGAATTGATGCAACAATTAATCAACCACCAAGAGTAAATGTCAAATAAGCGTCAAATGAAAACTTCCAAACAACGACTCGACACAGACCGTCAACAACTTTCACCTGTCGGACTTATTTACCTCGCATGAGATTATGAGTTTAAATAGTATTGAATTCGTGAATCCAGAAAGTGTTGTGATAAAAAGCGAAAAGACCGAAGAAGATATTTTCAATGGAAATCCCGTCAATTCTAATTTAGCGCCGAATGTTTCCAATACAAAGTGTGGCGAGATATTCACTTCAAACAATTCCGATTTTACCTTAATATGTGCGTTTTGTGGCGGTTGTTATAATAATATTCCAGAATTTGGAGAACATCTGCGTCAAAATCATAAAAATGAAAATGACGATTTCTACGAGAGCCTTTGGGAAAGTGAGACTAAAGTGAGTGTAGCCAGTTTCGATGGGAATGATGAGTCCGGGGGCGTCGGTAATAGTCAGCCGAATCAGGCGGAGTTTGAATGTAAGGAGTGTAAAAAGTTGTTTGGATCGCAGCTACTGCTCAAACGGCATAAATGCCAGGTCACGTACGATGAAAATATTTCGGGAGATGGAGGGACAGGTGCAGAAAAAGTTGATTATAAGCATCCAGTCAACAGCAAGCCGCCAACTGCCAAATTGTTCTGTTCTTTCTGCAACAAACAGTACCGTAGCCCGCAGACCCTGCAACGACACAAGTGTAAACTCAATAAAGAGCCTAAACAAACGCCTACTGTAGATCTTACACCAGTTCTTGTCGATGCAACCCAGGATCCTTCTCAGCAAGTCGGGGCAGATCATTCAGACTTTGCCAGTAGCACTGAAAGCCAAGACGATCCAAGTAGCCTTGGTAATACATCTAAGGACCCGGTAGAGAAGAATAAGAAGCCTCCGAACCCAGATCTTTATTGCGAAATATGCGATCGACGATTTAAATACAAAAACATCTTCAAAAAGCATGGAATGCGGCATCCAGTAGCACCGATCGCACTGCAAAATGATCCTGATTATCTTAAATGCTGTTATTGTAGTTTGAAACTCGCCAACAACGCCGAATGGTATGAGCACGAAAATTCCCACACCGAGGATACCCCATTCCAGTGTTCCTACTGCCCGAAGAGGTTCAAAAGCCGTCATGAGGTTGAGATGCACACGAACAGTCACACGGGAGCCCGGCCTTATAAATGTGCTCAATGCGGTGCCTCATTTGCTCACTCCAACAACCTGTCGACCCACATCAAACGCGTCCACCTCCGCCTGACACCGTTCTCATGCACCCTCTGCGACAAGAAGTTCGTCAGAAACGTGGAACTTACAATTCACATGCGACAACACACCGGCGAGAAACCTTATCAGTGCGAGGAGTGCGGAAGGAGCTTCATGATAGCCGTCCAACTCAATGAGCACCGGAAACGACACACAAACATTCGGGACGTTAAGTGTCCTTCATGTCCGATGGCCTTTTTCACGAAAAAGATGCTCCGCAAACATATGGTTAAGCATTCAGATTCACGCCCTCATGTATGTGCAATATGCGGCAGGACCTTCAGTCGAAAGAAGGCTTTGGTCGTTCATAATAAAATTCATCAGGATATTAAGGAGTATGTTTGTGCCATTTGTGGAAAAGCATTCGCTCAACCCGCTGGATTGTATTCACATAAGAAATCACATATGCATTCGATGAATTCATAGAATTGTTCCGGGTAAGGTTGTGAATGAGGTGAATTGATATTAGTCCGAATAGTGAAACGGGAACGAAATTGTCCTTGATAGGATTAAGGATTGATGAAGCAATCGAGTTTTTAGATAATTACTGCGTTTAGTGGTTAGGAATTTCCTTAAAAGTTGCAAGGCTTCCTACGTTCCGCTCTGAATTGTTTGCCGGACTTGGAGGCGTTGCGTTATCTACTAGGTCGTTGCACATGAAATGGCCGATTTGGTACTAAAATTTGAAACGACTGTAAAGCTTACAAAAATTTATTTAATTAATCAAAATAACACATCGTTCAATAAGTCCCGGGACTAACTATGAAAACGAACATTTTATCGGCAAAATTCTTTATTATTCACCAACATAATCTGCTTCAAGTGTAATACAATCATTCCAACGCTTCTCTAACTTTTCAATGCCATGTTTGAAGAACGATTTGTCTTTTGACTCAAAATGAGCCTCAGTAGCAGCGATCACCTCCTCATTTGAACCAAATCTTCTTCCCTGGAGCATCTTTTTGAGATCCGCAAAGAGGCAGTAGTCGTTGGGGGCCAGATCCGGCGAGTACCGAGGATGAGGAAGCAGTTGGAAGCCTAATTCGTTGAATTTAGTCATCGTTTTGATTGACTTGTGGCACGGTGCGTTGTCTTGATGAAAGATGACTTTCTTCTTCTTCATGTGTGGGCGTTTTTTTCGCTATTTCGGCCTTCAAACGATCCAATAACACCATGTAGTAGCCGCTAATGATGGTTTTTCCTTTTTCGAGGTAGTCAATGAAAATTATACCATTCGCATCCCAGAATACGGACGCCATCACTTTGGTGGCCGACTGTTGTGTTTTTGGACGCTTCGGGCGGCTTTCACCGGTCGTACGCCATTCAGCTGACTGCCGACTTGACTCCGGAGTGAAATGGTGAATCCATGTTTCGTCCACTGTCACATATCGACAAAAAATCCTGTTTATTGCAAGTAAACAGTGCCAAACAGCTCTCCGAATCATTGATACGTTGTTGCTTTTGTTCCATTGTGAGCAAATGCGGCACCCATTTGGAAAAAACCTTTTTCAGAGCCAATTTTTGGTGCAAAAAAGTAAATGCACTACCAGTTGATATGTTCACCATCTTAGCTATCTCTCGCACTTTCATTTTGCGGTCAACCATCACGATTTTCAATACTTGCTTGGTGTTTTCGGGAGTTACTGCCTCATTTGGCCGACCCGAACGTTCCGCATCATTTGTATCAGCACGACCGCGTTTCAAGTCAGCATACCACCGACAAATGGTTGTTTTCGACGGAGTAGAGTCCGGATAACGTTTTTCAAGCCATTGCTGAGCTTGAACAGTATTTTCGATTTAGAAAACAATGTTTTATCAACACACGAAATTCGTTTTGGTCCATTTTTTCACGATTGCAAGGGTAGCGTCACTTTAACCACTATAGCTTTCTTGGTTATGTTTCGAATTACATCAAATTTTGACACATCTTATCTGAAGATTGGTACTTCTGAACCTTGGTATATAAATGGCATTATTAGCGCCATCTCTACGCTAGTCCCGGGACCTATTGAACGATGTGTTAGGTGGCAGTGCAAGAGCATGTATGCCAGTTTCGTAGAAGTCCAATTTTCAGGGGTTGATAAACTCGTTGTAGGCAATTTTGATGACCACTTCTTCACTCAAACAAATGATCCAAATGCATAAAAAAGTGGTAGTCGGTTGGCGAAAGGTCCGGAGAATATGGTGTCATCCACCGGAGTCTCATACTGCAATTCGTTCAACTTTCGAACCGTTGTTCTGGATTCATGAGGTCGTGCATTGCCGTGAAGGAGTATCACAGCATCTCTGTTGACCAATTTCGGATGTTGAAAACTAAATTTTTGGTGCATTTCCTCGTGTTTGTCACAGTACGAGAGAGGACCCAAAAAAACTGGAATTTCGTCATACCTTCTTTATTTCTCAATATTTTTACACCAAATTTTGATCACCTTCAAAGTATTCGCCTTTGACTCCAAACGATTCTTCCATTGTTCAAAACATTTTTTAAATTCAGTCATCGGAATGACCTTTAAACCTTTCAGCGATTTTTGTTTCACCTTCTCCACAGTGGCAAAACGGTTTCCTTTGATATTCCTTTTGAGTCTGAAGCTCAAAACATGCCTGAAGTCGACGCTCCCTTTGCTCGTCTGTGAGAAGGCGCGGGGCGAATCTGGCTGCAACCCTTCTGATGTGCAAATCTTCGGATAAAATTCTCTGAATTGAACTCCCGACATCTCACAGAGTTGATAAATGGTTCGACGACGGTCTTCAGACGAGAGTATTGATTTTGTCGACGTTTTTCTCAGTTCTTGACGTTGGGAGGCGTCCTGAACGAAGTTGGCTTTCAATAGACATTTCTCCATTTTTAAAACGTGAAAACCAGTCGTAAACTCTGGTTTTACTTAAGGCAGCATCCCCATGAGCAGTCTTAAGCATTACAAAAGTTTCCCGCGGCCGATTTCCTCCAGGAAACAAAATTTCATAGCCGCGCATTGTTCTCGACAATCTGCCATTACATTTTCGCTGAAATGTAAAAAGTTGTTTTACTAAAAAAAAATCTCACAGGCGAACCGATGCAGTCACAGCGACACAACTTCGCACACTGTATCAGGTGGCGTAACACTAACGGGCATGTGGTCAAACAATAGGTTCCCCCGCTCTCCATCCCCACCAGAGCGTAATTCCCGGAACTTATGGGTCCCCCCTCGTATTTCTGTGCATTTATCGTTTCTCCAGGTGCCAAGAAAGAATAGTGGATAACTCCAGCTGTAGACCACCAAACAGTCACCATTACCTTCTTCGGATGGAGGCTCGATTTCGGCATATGCTTCGGTGGCTTATCAGCATCTAGCCATTGTGCTAATCGGCGACGATTGTCGTAGAATATCCACTTTTCATCACATGTCACTATTCTGTGCAAAAAGGGATCGCTTCTGTTGCGGGAGAGTAAAGAACTGCAAATTTCCATTCGAAGCGCCATGTTTTACTCTGTAAGGGCTTGCGGAACCCATTTGTCGAGGTTTTTCACTTTTTTACGTTGTTTGTACGCCCAGTTTCTCTGCAATGTGTCTCACAGACTGACGTGTGTCGGATTCGACTAGCGAACGCAGCTCATCGTTATCAATCGTTAGTCCTGGATGTCCACGTGGCTCACTTTGATGGTTTACGTCACCTGGCCGGAATTTTTCGAACCACCGCCGTGTGAGTTATGTGAGACTTCTACTCACTAAAACCACCTCCTTCTCATTCCACTCTCCCCACGGAACTCCTATCAAGTATCGCGTCGCGGGGCTGGATCAGCTTTTAACTACGACTCATTATGGTTCTCTCCCTTCCTTGTTTTCGTCGTAGTTCTTCCTGCCTAAGCTGTTGGTGAATAGCTTGCAGTTCCCTTAAAACCTGGTTCCAGACATCTGTTGACTCCAGCATGAACTCCACAATGTTTTCGGGTGTTAAACGCCTGTCTGCGACCGCTTCCATTCTTGTTCGGTGAACCTGGGGCAATCACACATGACATGCTCCGCATTCTCAGCCACGTTACTACATCTTGGGCAGCATGGTGACTCGTCGTGATCAAATCGATGTAAATAAGCACGATAACCTCCATGTCCACTTAAGAATTGTGTTAACTCGTAGCTTAATTCCCCATGATTTCGTTCAAACCATCTCCGAATATCCAGAATGATGCGGTATGTCCAACGACCAGTTTGTAACTCATCCCATCGCTTTTGCCACCCTTCGATGGATTCCCACCGTGCCAGCTGCCGTCGAAATGCGCTGGACTCTCCAGCTGCATACGTTTTGTCGTAGAGTCGCCGGCCTTCATTCGCCAAGATGTCTACAGGGAGCATCCCTGCTAATACATATGCTGCTTCTCCTGATGTTGTACGATACGCACTACATACCCCGAGTGCACTTAGCCGATACGCCACTCCCAATTTTCCGCAGTTCACTTTGTTATTCAGAACAGTTGCCCAAACTGGAGCTGCATAGAGTAGCACGGAGCTGACTACCTTAGAAAGCAGAAGACGTCGACTTTGTCTTGGCCCACCAATGTTCGGTAGTATCCTCCAGAACGTTGCAGCGATGGAAGACGCTTTAGTTGCGGCGTACTCAATGTGTCTTTTGAACTTGAGTCTTCTGTCAATAATTACTCCCAAGTATTTGAGCGATGGTTGGAAGTAAATTGTTTTTTCGCCAACTTTGATTTTCACAGGTACTTCTGGAAGATACATTGCTATCGGGAAGCACACAAAAAAAAGGTTCACAGGTCGTGGAAATATTGCAGCGGACATGCGATGCCTTGACGTAACACTTTCCGAAGACGAAATCCTAATTTTTGGTGGATTTCAGAAATTGAGGAATGCCGGAAAAAGTGCCTCAAAGCTAGGAGACGCTCCCAGCGCAGAAGAAACCGACCTGAGTTCTTTCTTCTGTTGCTAATGAGAACTACCTCTGTTTTATGTTCAGCAAGTGAAAGGCCAGAATTTCTCAATCAGGAATTGATCTCCCATATCGCTTCATTTGCATAGACCTCGATCTTGTCTTGGTGCTTTGCAACGACTGTTATTCCGCTATCATCGGCGAAGCCAATAATTGTCACGTTGTCCGGTAGGCGTAGCGTCAGCACTCCATCATACATAACTAACTACAACAAGGGACCCAGGACAGAACCCTGTGGCACTCCGCAAGTTGTCGGGAATATTTTTAGCCCATCGTCCGAGTTGTAGTAAAGTCTTCTCCCAAGGAGAAACTCAACCACAATGTGTACAATGTACTTCGGGGCCTGTATCTTGTCGAGTGTCTCGATGATTTTTTTCCATTTTGCACTATTGAACGCATTTTTTACGTCGAGGGTTATTACTGCGCAGCATTTTCCTTCTTCTATTGCAGCCTGAGCCAAACCAGTCAGTATGCTGATTGCGTCGATAGTTGATTTCGCCTTATGAAATCCGAATTGTTTGTCGGAAAGGCCTCCTTCCTTTTCCGCGACAGCGAGCAGTCTGCTATATATTACTGGTTCAAATAGTTTTCCAATGGTATTGACCAGACATATCGGTCTATATGAGGAGGCGTCACTCAATGGTTTATCTACATTCGGAATGAGTATTAGCTTTTGTAGCTTCCATTGCTCAGGGAATTCTCCTTCCCTAGGGCATGCCGTGAAAACTTGGGCAAACATACCTGGCGCTGTCCTGGCGGCTATTTTCATCAGCGACTTATATGCGCCACCCCATGGGTCAGAGTCAGCTTGAGTACACATCCGCTTGAAATGTTCGGATTTGCTCTTTGCGATAGCTACTTGCAATTTTTTTCTCGCATTTTTATATTGCATGTGTAGCTCCTCGAAATCAGGTCGGTTTCTTCTGCGCTGGGAGCGTCTCCTAGCTTTGAGGCACTTTTTCCGGCATTCCTCAATTTCTGAATTCCACCATAAATTAGGATTTCGTACCTCCTTGAACATTTCTGCGTCGAATTTCTTGGTTACCCAGCTCATCGTTAATCGTTTTAATGGCTTCATAATATTCCTTTGCGAAATATGAAAGTTGATAGCCTGATGATCGCTGTGTGTGTACTCCTCGCTGACACGCCACTGCAAGTCTCTGACGAAGGTGAGGTCTACCACCGATTGCAGTTCTCCCCTCCGAAATGTGTTGGCTCCCCCAGAGTTGGCAAATACCACGTTCAAGCGCGAGAATCTCTCCAGCAATATTCGTCCTCTTGCGTTGGGTTTCTCTGCTACCCCATTCTTCTGCCCATTTTCGTATTGTTCGGATACACTGCCAACTTCGACGTTGTTTTCGAATATGCTTTGGGAAAGTAGGTCTTGGGCCGCTCGACAGTGATTCAGATTGAGTTGCATAAACTTCATTTGACCTTATTTATGAACGCCTTTCTGAACACTGGGCATTTACTGCTTCCTGCAATGTGGGCGCTGTCACTATTTTTTGCTTCCACGCAGAATACGCACTTGGGTATTCCGTTGCAGTCCTTTGCAAAATGGCCTTGTTCTCCACATTTGCGGCACAGATTTGATCTGTCTGGCGAGCTAGTGCAAGCTTTCGCTATGTGACCAACCTGCCAGCACTTATAGCATTTATGCACTGGACTCTGCTCCCGTAACCGACAGACCACCCCCATCCAATACTTTACTTACTTTGCCTGTGATATTCTTCTACGTTGAGATTTGGGGGGGAACCCATACCTGTAATTTTTTTACCGAATATAGTCATGTCGGGTATCAAATTAAAGGTTTTCTTAGAAAGATTTATTAGAAAGGCGGGGAGTGGGAGGGGAAGAAAGTGACGATTTCTTTAACGGAAAACCTTTCATACCTGAAGTGCCCAGCTTCCGGTTTCCCGACTTGTTCCTTTTTATTCACTGTTATCACGACGATGGTTAAAACTGAAATGACTCCTTGATTAAATGTAGGAGTATTTATACTTCATTATTCGACACCAACAGCACCAACTGGTGGTGGTTTGATACAGCAAAATCGCAACTAACTTCACTTGATTGCCAAATCGGCCATTTCATATGCAACAACCTAATATTTAAGAGCAGAGGACCGGTCCCCATTGGAAAAGCAAGCAAACTCATGTAAACTGTGGTTACTTTAAAATTTGCACAACATCGAAAGCATGCATAATAGAAACTTACATATTAGCTCAAATTTAATTTATATGAGTTGTTTTAAAAAATGTGATAATTACGTGAATCTTTGGAGTGATCTCCGTGGTCTGACAAAACTGAGAGCTATTTTTCATCACAAAGTTTATTTTAAGCTGTTTAAATTCTTCTGTAATGAATTTTGATCTCTACATCCCTTAAGACACGCCCTACTGACATTATTTTATGGTTAAATTTTAATTGAATCTCATAAACGTACATTATATTTTGGGATAGATTCTCTGGAGTGAATAAAGTGGAAGACCACACTAAAATACATTTTATTGTAATGCTTAATTATGCTTGCCGGCATAAGTTTAAAGTAAGGAATTTGGATTATAAAATAATTGAAATAAAAGACTCGAATCAATTTATTTTTAACAGAAAAAACTGACGATCTGAGTTTTGTATTGTAAAATTGCCGAGACGAAGGTTTTGTATTGTGTTCCAGTCTTTGAAATGGTGGAGAAATCCAAAAACGTGTGTATGTGTGTGTTTTTGTTTTGTCCCACATTGTCCCGGGAGGCTAACGATGTATGATACGAGATACCGCCTACGATGGCTCCGTGACGCGCTTGGCTAGACTGTTGTCTATGTTACCAGCATGACTACGAAAAACATGGGCTACTGGACCTTTTTTTTTTTTGTGTGTACACGGAGGTGGAAAATCTTAGAAAGACACGCCCGCCGCAGCTCCGCCGTCCGAACGGCGGAACTACAGCGGGCGCGTGTGGGATTCACACCCACTAAAAACCACCCCCGGTCTCTCCAGCCCCAGCCCCGCGGGACCACCATTGAGGTATTACTTCGCGGGGTAGGTTTGCTCTTAGGCATTTATCCTTCTCCTATTTGCAGCTTTCCTCCTTCTTTGTTCCTTCAGCAACTCCTCCTGCATTTGGATGATTGCGGAGCCAACCGCAAGCCACTTCTCCTCGGACTCCAGCATCTCAGTAACCAAGCTCTCCGGGGTCCGGCTCCTGCCCAGCACCTGGTTTAAGCTCCTTCTCTCCATCGCAAATCGTGGGCAGTGAAACATCACATGCTCTGGATCCTCCGGTATGCCATCGCATCTAGGACAGTTTGGAGAATCATCCAACCCGAAGCGGTGCAGATACTGCCTGTAGCAACCACCGTGCCCCGTGAGGAACTGGGTAATATGGTAGTTGGTCTCCCCATGTTTTCGCTCAAGCCACACCCCAATGTTGGGAATGAGCCTGTGCGTCCACCGACCTTTCGCAGACTCGTCCCATCTGCGTTGCCAGAGATCAAGCGACTCTGACCTTGCCGCATTTCTACGCTGTGCATGCCCCTCCATATGTCTTGCATTGTACAGGACACTCATTTCTTTGGCCAGAATGTCAACCGGGATCATGCCTGCCACCACCAATACTGCCTCATCTGATGTGGTTCTAAAAGCACTGCAAACCCTCAAAGCCATCCGCCGGTAAACCGAGTTCACCTGCTTCCGTCTCTGAGAGTTTGCAAGCACCCCTGCCCACACAGGCGACGAGTAGAGCAGGATGGAGCGCACCACTCCGGCTAGCACCAACCTCCGGCAATGTTTCGGTCCACCAATATTTGGCAACATTTTTGCAAGTGCCATGGTGGCACTGGCTGCCTTTTGGCATGCATACTCTAGGTGTTCCCTAAAACTCAACTTGGTGTCAATTATTACTCCCAGGTATTTGATAGCCGGCTTTGATACGACCGTATGTCCACCGACCTCCACTTTTACAGTGTTATTTTTCTTGCGTTTCGTTATTAAGACCGCTTCCGTTTTCGCGTCCGCCAAGGTCAGCCCGGCCTTTTCTAGCCAGGACTTTACCGCTCTCACTGTTTCTGTTGTGTAAACCTCCACATCTTCTGGGTGTTTTGCTGCAGCAACCACAGCTAGGTCATCAGCAAAGCCGACAATCGTAGTCCCCTCTGGGACGGGAAGTGCAAGCACCCCATTATACATGATATTCCACAACAGGGGACCAATTGCCGATCCTTGTGGTACCCCAGCTGTGATAATGTACTCTTTGGGGCCCTCATCCGTCCCGTACCAGAGAGTCCTCTCTGAGAGGTAGTTTTCCACCAAATTCGCTAAGTATCCGGGGACACCTATGTCAGCCAACGCCCGTTTAATTCTATTCCAGTTGGCCGAGTTGAATGCGTTTTTGACATCCAACGCCACCACGGCACAGCAGCCGCCAGAAATCAGTGCACCTTTTGCCAGGTTTACCACCATGCCAATTGCGTCCACCGTAGAATGGGCGCGTCGGAAACCAAACTGGCGTTCTGACAAACCATTGCTGGCTTCGACGATGGGCAGGAGTCTGTTGTAGATGACTCTCTCCATCATCTTCCCCATTGCATCCAACAGGCAGATAGGACGATAAGACGCTGGGTTTCCAGGTGGCTTGCCAGGCTTCGGAAGCAACACCAACTTTTGCTTTTTCCACTGGACAGGGAATATTCCTTTTTTTAGGCACGCCTTCCCCGGAAGACCCAACATTCGCCAGTACCACGTCCAGCTCCGCGAATGCTTCGAGGAGAACACGTCCCCTCACATTAGTTATCCGGCTGCCCCATTCAAGAGCCCACGCATTGAAATCGCCTCCTATTATGATCGGCCATCGTCCTCTTGCATCCAAAACAAGAGCAGCAAGCATCCGCTCATACTCGACGAGTGTAGCGCTGGGTAGGGCTACTGGATCTTATATTGCTTTGTAAATGTTCATTATGTTAAAGCATTGAGTCACAAGCCTCGAAGAAATACTAGGGCGTCCACTTCAGTCGACGCGGCAGGACGGGCCCCGGTCCAGTCGAGAAATGGGCAAGGGTTCTTGCCGCATGGACAGCGTCAGAACGTAAGCAAGTTAGTCCAAACAAAACAAATACGTGTCTGCACGCTGAATGTTGGTACCCTAACTGGAAAGACCGAGGAACCCGGAAGAACCCTTCGGAAAAGGCGCATTAATATCTGCGCTCTGCAAGAAACCCAATGGTCTGGTGCCAAAAGCTGCGACATTGAAGGCGAACGCGGTAAAAATGGCAATAAACTTCTCTACTTTGCTAGCCCACACACTCAATATGGTGTTGGCATTGCCATCTCAGAGGATTTCCGTTAAGCCATTAAAGAAGTTGAATGATTTGATGATCGGCTGATGAAGCTCACCATCATATCAGCTGATCGCACTATTCACTTCTTCACCTGATGTCGAGAAAGATGCCATGTGGCAACTTCTCGATGAAAAGACTTGTGACCTTAATGATCATGTGGATGAAAAGGCAGACGATAAAAGGTGCCATGGGGGAAAGGGTTTCGGAGCGCGCAATGAGGGTAATAATAATAAAACTCCGCCGAAGCCGGTCCCAAGCCCGGTTGTGAAAGGAGGAGGGATAGATAGCTTCAGTCTCAATGGCTGTACGCCACCGCAGCGTCTCAGGGGGTAGGTGAGGAAAGTGCAGGAACGTTGCAGTCTTGCAGATTACTCACTAAGGAAGCTATCTACACACCTGGCAGCTAGGGATAAAATGCACCACCAAAAAATGAGAAGAAGGAGAAATTTAAGGTCCGGTACGGATAACCGGCGGGAGTCGTCTGACTTGGTGACTGGGTCGGGCTCTCGTAATGGACAGCACGGCGTCGAAACTGCTAGTCGTGGGGCGGTTCGACGTCTAGGCGCCACGACGACCAGGAGCACAGCTCCGCCTGCTGCAGCTGTTTCGCCACAATCTGTGGCGACCACTTCAGCAGGTTCGCGTAGGAAGCGGATGAAATGGACTGAAGAAATGAACCTCTTCATCATCCGCTCCTACTACGAAATAACGGCGGGGGCGGGTACAACATCTTACCGCCCCTTGTTGCACCAGAGATTCGTCGAGCGTTTCCCGCAATTCGCGCACGTGACTGTGCAGCGAGTCGCAGACCAGTACCGCTTCATCACTCGCAGTGACACAATCCCGGCCACCATCAGGGAACGTGTTCGACTTGAAGTCATCGGGGAAACTGGTGACCGAGAGTCGATGGGGGCAGAGGCGGCGGCATCAACAACACCACGCCGCACTGCAGGCAACAGGTTCAGTACTCGCCGAAACACTTTTCTCCACCGTCCAGCTGAGGTTTCCGCTGAAGTTCGGGACGAATTCCAAAGAGCGTGTATAGAATTCTCGGATATGGATCCTTTGCATAGACCAGGCATTCCCAGGCTCTATGCATCTCCAGCAACTCTGGGAATTCTATCTCAAATCAATGATGAGATTGCGTCTCGACTGTGTGCTGATATGTCGCTGCTGCAACTACAATCACTTGTGTATTGTGGTGCAGTTGCGGCTATCAGATTGCACGGTCAGAAGATTCGCTTTCGCGTTATTGGTTTGAGTGACAAAAGAGATCCACCATGGAAAATTCGTCTGGAACGTCGGCGGGACTCACTAAGGCAGGACATTGCTAGACTGATTCAGATCAGCACTGGCAATGCCAGCCGACGGGTGAGAAATAAAGTGCAGTGGGTTTACCGGAACTATGCCATCCCCTGTGAGACACCCGTAGTTGAAATTCTGGACACACTAAAACAGAAACTTTCTGTCATATGCAGTCGGTTGCGACGGTATGGCGAAAGTTACTCCAGACGTGTCCAGAATGCAACATACGCGAGGAACCAGCGGAGCTTTTTCAGATCTCTCAACGAATCCCAACAGAGCGCCCAGACAATACAGTTCTCGGTGACGGAAGCGAAAGAGTATTGGGGTGGACTTTGGGGGTTACCTGCTGAGCATGCTGAGTGGATCACCGCCGAAGGCACCCGCCATGCCAATACACCTGGCATGAATTTCGCGGATGTTACCGAAGAGGAAGTTCGACGAGCCATAAACATCTCGAAGAACTGGAGGGGCCCAGGTCTGGATCGGGTGCAGAATTTCTGGTATAAGAAATTTACCAGCGTACACAGTCGGTTGGCACGCAGTATAAATGAGGTCATGAGTCGGCCGGAGGAATTTCCACCTTTCCTCACTGCGGGAATTACCTACCTTATCCCTAAGAAGGACACGGTGCAGGACCCCGCAGACACAAGACCGATCACTTGCTTACCAACCCTCTACAAATTCATCACGTCCATTATTAGTGGAAGGATCAATGCGCACCTCGAGACCAACAACATTCTGTCCGAGGAGCAGAAGGGCTGCCGAGTTGGGTCAAGGGGTTGCAAAGAGCAACTCATTATCGACTCGGTAGTTGTAGGACAAGCAACTAGAGGCCAAAGAAACCTCTTCAGTTGCTATATCGATTATGCCAAGGCTTTTGATAGCGTTCCGCATACCTGGCTAATCGACATCCTACATCTGTATCGCATTGATCCGAAACTAATAAAGTTTTTGGCGACAGTCATGGAAGGGTGGCATACCACCTTGTCAGTCCGTACATCTGAGGGTGCTAATACCTCAGAGCCCATCCGTATTCGGAGGGGCATCTTCCAGGGGGATTCATTGAGTCCTCTTTGGTTTTGTATGGCACTGAACCCCCTTTCATGGCTACTGAATGATGCTAGAGGGCATGGTTTTGCAATAAAATATGGCCTACGTGCTAAGTGCGAACTGACACACTTGATGTACCTAGATGACATCAAGCTGTATGCTGGTACTGACAACCATCTTAGAAGTCTGTTGCGAATAATAGACATGTTCAGCCGTGATATTCGGATGGAGTTTGGATTAGACAAATGTCGAATCCAAGCCATTCGCAAAGGTCATCACGAGCCGCATGCCGGACATAGCATTGGTGACCTCCACATCGAAGCTATGACCGAGACAGACTTCTACAAGTACCTAGGAATTCTGCAAGGAACCCATGCTCGAGTTGGTGATCTGAAGGAAGCTCTGCTGTCCGAATTCCTGCGACGTGTAAAGCTGGTGCTGAAATCGCATCTCTCGGGGAAGAATAAAGTAAGCGCGTTGAATGTATTCGCTATCCCTTCACTGGCTTATGCATTCGGAATATTGCCGTGGACGAAGACCGACCTGGAAAACGTCCAGCGGCGGATACGGACAACTATGTCCAAATTCCGAATGCATCACCCAAAGTCTGCCGTGGAGCGGATGAACCTGCCTCGTGACATCGGAGGTAGGGGCGTGGTTGACGTGGCGGCGCAACATCATCGCCAAGTCGACTCGCTGCGCGCTTATTTTTACAGTAAAGAGCAGGCGAGCCCCTTGCATGCGGCTGTCTGTAAGGCAGACTGTGGACTGACTCCACTTAACTTGAAGGATCGATCTTTCAATCCTCTGAGTGGGGTGAAGTCGGACCAGGAGCGGATCGAGGAATGGAAGTCGAAGGCAATGCACGGTAAACACGTGAATTGTCTTTGGCAGCCATTTGTCGATTTGCATCTGTCGAACAGGTGGCTGTGTGCTGGGGAGCTCTTTGCTGAGACGGAGGGGTTCATGTGTGCCATTCAGGATGGCGTGGTCGCCACCCGAGCTTATAAAAAGCTCATCATGAAAGAACGGGTGGAGAACGACCAGTGCAGAATGTGTGGTTCGGCGTTAGAGACGTTGGACCATCTCATTTCTGGCTGTACTGTTATGGCACCGGTGTAATACATCACCAGGCATAATGCTGTATGTAAGGTTATCCATCAAAACCTTGCATATAAGCATGGGCTGATCACGGGGACATGTCCGGTTTACCGATATGAGCCGCAAGCAGTTCTTGATAGTTCTGCTTACAGCATGTATTGGGACCGGCAAGTTCTGACTGATCGCCATACCGCACACAACAAGCCTGACGTACTGCTAGTTGACAAGACGGGTCGCTCCGCGTATATTATTGATGTTGCTATCCCCCATAATAGCAACATTGAACGGAAATACGTGGAGAAGAAGGTGAACTATGAGCCATTGGCTCGTGAAATCAAAGAAATTTGGCGTCTCGAGCGGGTGGTTGTAGTTCCCATAATATTGTCAGCTACAGGTATTGTACCTAAATCCCTGACGGCTTCCCTTGATGTCCTGGGACTTTCGCACAGTCTGGTTCAAACCATGCAGAAGTACACCATTCTGCATACGTGCTCGATGTTGCGGGGGGTACTCGACGGATTCTCCCACTGACCTACCACCGGCCACCACCACCAGTGCCCCTTTAGTTTTTAAGTAGGTAGGATCGTCCGAGCCTAAATGCTTGGCACTTAGTGCTAGTATTAGGTAAAATCCGGCATCTGCCGAGATTGTGATAACTCGGAAATAATAATAATCGTTGGCACAACAATCCATATTGGATCAAGGCCTTGAAGTGTGTTAGAGCACTTCATTCAAGACCGTAACGGTACACTACAGTAGACTGTAGGAGGCAATGTGGTCAGCATTGCGCTCGCCCGAGATTATTACCCTGATTTGACTCAGGTACTCATTCACAGCTGAGTCGACTGGTATCCGACGTCAAATCACGATACAAATCCCACTGCCGCCAGCGAGATTTGAACCGCGACCTTCCGTACGACAGCTTTGTGCTCTAACCACTCAGCTATCCGCAATGAGGGTAGTGAGCGTATAATCGATTTTGCGGACACCCATGACTTTGTACTTGTGAATACATGGTGCGTCAAACGAGTATCTGATCTTCCTACATTTTATAGTGAGAACAGTAAAACGCAAATCGACTATATTCTCATAAGACGTTGACATTTTACCACTGTCACTGATTGCAAAGCCGTTCCCTACGAGACCATCGCACCTCAACATCGGCCGTTGATTGCCGTCCTGCGAATTAAGCCACCGATAAAACAGCGTGAGGAACGCACTGGCCCGCGGCGCAATAAATGGTGGCGATTTGGTGAGAAGAAAGAAGAAACGTTCTCACTTATACGATTACCGACCATTACAAATGTGGAAGAATCAT
The DNA here is from genome assembly GCF_905115235.1 of Hermetia illucens. Lineage (NCBI taxonomy): Eukaryota > Metazoa > Arthropoda > Insecta > Diptera > Stratiomyidae > Hermetia > Hermetia illucens. Next base: position 13,248,456 of record NC_051852.1, read on the forward strand.
GGAACCAAATGAAAGACACAATCCACAAAGCGGCCTTTACAACCCTCGGGGTCACCAAGTCGGGTAAGCAGTACACCAACCGAGATGCTTGGCTTTGGAGTGATGATGTTGAAATGAAGGTCCGTGAAAAGAAACGCCTCTATTATAAATTTCTCGACGATAAAACGCTCGCTTATTGGCAAATTTATAAGAATGTCAAACGGGAAGCAAAGAACGCAATCGCTGTCACCCGAGTATCCCATTAAAAAAAAATCTACGATAAACTGAATACTCGGGATGGCGAGAGAGATTTGTATTGACTTGCTAAAAGCCGTAACGAACGCACACAGGATATCGAACACTTCTGTTGCGTTAATGACAAGAGCGGTACTTTGCTTACCAACCGTCGAGCCGCAACGGATAGATGGCGAGAATACTTCGAGCAGATTTCAACTGAAGAATTTGCTCATCCTCCACTTTCACAATCACTGCCGACATTTGGACCAGTTCCAACTGTCAGCGCAACTGGTGCTCAGAGGTGGCGGTGAGGAAGACGGGGTGGCAACCCGGTTGGCCAAATCAAAACCAAGTGGCCGAGGAGAACCTCCATAGTGGTGGCACCGGGAGACGCTGTACTCACTTTGGTTTGCCGGCCGTGATGCAGTAGGCGAATGCTCCACAGGCCTAATTAGGGCAATCAGACCCGAGTCTGCACGGGGACTCATCTGAAGTGGCAAATTGGTCACGAAACCTTACCAGGGGTATACTGGTACCATGGGAACCGAGATAGCCCCTGGACTCTCATACTTCGGGAGAATTCCTGTTGTATGTGAGTACAGCTCGGTTATTTGCGGTAGGCCCCCTAGTGGGAGTTTCATAGGGGTTGTGGTTATGCTCAAGCGAGAAGAGACCTTCGGGCCTCGGCGTGGTGTTGCGTTTCAACACGGATGCCATACTCCTTAGTTCGGTAGAGATTTAGATATGTCTTGCATCCACCAGTATGATTGCTAAGTCATGCACTTGGTATAGACTGGTACCGTTGTTGCTTGTCTCAGCGGGGCTCTGATTGTGGTCACAAAATCAATCCGTGTCTTAAGAAGAACATGGGATTAAGTAGTAAGACAGGTGCTCACGTTAAACCTTCAAGGACTTAACTATCAGCGCAACTGAAGTCGAGGAGGCAATAAAACGAATGAAATCGGGGAAAGACACAGGACCTGACGACATGGCATCTGAACTCTGGAAAGCGAACAGGTGGGACCCAACACTGTGGCTCAGTGAATTCTTTAATCAGGTTATTCAGAAAGGAAGAACACCATCTGACTGGCAAGAAAGTACCACTGTTCCAATATGGAAAAAGAAAGGTAATCCAGCAGAATGTTCAAATTATCGTCCTATCCGGTTACTTTCCCATACCATGAAGTTTTTGAACGCCTTCGCGAAACCATTGAAATAACCGTGAATCAAGCCGGATTTGTCAAAAACTGTGGAACTACTGACGCAATACACGCTGCGCGGTTACTTATGGAGAAACACCGTGAGAAGCATCGCCCTCTTTACATTGCATTTCTGGATCTAGAGAAAGCTTTTGACCGTGTGCCACACGAACTCATCTGGTATGCTTTACGACAATACTTAGTGTCAGAAGAACTCATGCGTTGGGTTCAATTGATCTACCACGATCCGAAAAGTAAAGTTCGAAGTATGGCGGGTGTATCAAAACCGCGTCGTGTCTCTGTGGGTGTTCATCAAGGAAGCGTCCTCTCACCACTCCTCTTTGTTCTTGTTATGGGACACCGTCACACGGGATATTCTTCGTCCAGTGCCCTACATACTGCTTTATGCAGATGATGTTTTCCTAGCATCTGATAGCAAAAATGATCTCCAGCAACTTCTCCAAAAATGGAATGATCGTCTCATGCAACACGGTCTCAGATTTAATCTAAACAAAACTGAATTTTTGACAACCAATCTCCATGAAACAGGCACAATCACTGCCAGCGGCAGTGATCTGCCCAGAACTGAGCGATTTAAATATCTCGGGTCAACGCTATCAGCCAATGGAGAATTGCTTTATGAAATTGCTTCACGTATTAACGCAAGCTGGATGAAGTGGCGTTCCACAACTGGTGTTCTTTGTGGTCGACGTATCAACGAACGTTTCAAATCTAAAATTTAACGCAATATCGTCCGCCCTGTTGCTCTCTATGGTTCTGAGTGTTGGCCAACTATAAAAGACAATGAACGACGTCTTGCGGTAAAGGAGACGAAGATGTTGCTGGACTAGTGGCGTGACACGTTTTGATTACATCCGAAATGAGGATATTTGCGATCGTTATGGGGTTGCACCGATCGTCGAAAAGTTGCGAGAGAGGCGTCTTGGATGGTATGGTCACGCAATTCGTGCTAACGATAATTCACTTGCCAAGATTGGTCTGAACATCGAAGTTGTTGGTAAACGACCAAAAGGCAGGCTAAAACAACGGTGGCTTGATATTCTGAATGGGGATTTAAAAGCCTCGAGACTGCACCCAGATCAGGCATTCGATAGAGCCAAATGGCGAAACCGATCACGACGAGGCGACCCCGCTTTTTGAACGGGAGAAAGGCTGAAGAAAAAGAAGTAACCATAAATAGGTAGGCTTTTACCTAGGCTTTATTTAAGTGCTAAAGTTTTATTTCTGCTTGTTCAAGAAAAATGATAATTTCCAGTAGGTGTTTATTTAGGTCCTCTGCAAGCAGGTGCTCTACAGAGTTGATGGATCTATCCCAGTTAAAATTATTTTTGATTTGGATATACTTAGTACATTTGAAAAGGATGTGATCTAAGGTTTCCTGGGCGTTGCATGTATTGCAACTGTTATTTCTTATGATTTTCATTTTTTTTTTTTGAGCCATGGTTTATTATAGGAGTGACCTGACATGATTGCGATGTACGTGTACGTAATTTGGTCGTTACCCGGTGCGGAGCTCTCTTTCCCTTTGTTAAGGAACAGAGCGAATTGCTCAGGAGTAAAATATTGTTGCAGTGATAGTGACAGTAAATGGGATGTAAAATTGTTTGGAATTGGGTTGTTGTAGCTTGAGCTTAGAAAGTCTAGGTATTTCTGGTCATTTTCAGAGTCCCATCAATGATGATGTTTGGATTAAGGTTCAGGATCTTAGCGATCTTAGCGATATCCATCTCGGTATCATAGGTTATTGGCCTTGCATTTATGCCTTTGCGAAACGCAGGAGCAACTCCACCATAGCCATCCTCTCTGAATTTGTACATAAGGTTGAAACCTTTCGAGTAACAAGAGAGATGGGATGAGTTAAAAGTGAAAATTTCCTATAGGGATAATATGTCATAGTCGTGAGTATTAGCAAAGTATTCTATTTCAGACTTAATGTTAGCTAGACTTTGAATATTATATTGTAGGATGTTGACCATTTGCAGTTTCTACGAATGTTAAGTCACTCGTGATGTTGAGTTTGTCAGTCTGTTTTTTGATTTTTTGTATGTCTTCTGCCAAAGATGGATCTTGTATCTTTGAGGAGATGCTGTTCATGAATTTGAGAATTTACGACAATACTTTTTGATACTCGGACACAACCGTGTAGGTTGGGTGTTCGAAAACAGGATGGTTTGGCATAGGTAGTTCTTGATAGTCGGCTTTGGGAAAGGGTGTTCTGGTGTTCGGACGTAGATTTGATTTGACTGCAGAATTGTATTTTTTATTCCCTATGATGGTTCCGTTGAACTTGTCTTGAGGATTCCTCGTCCAGTTGTTCGGACTTGCACTTTTCTCCAGCGAAGGGAAGGCAATGTCACAGTCAACATCGCAGTCGAATGAATCATAATATTTTTTTATTTCTTTGGTAGCTTCCCTCGAGGAGATATTTTTTATTGCTGCCGTCTTGATGATCGTCAAATGTTCGACCCAAATGATGCAATTTCTGTCCCTGGCGTCATGGTCTGACTTATCGCATAGAGCACATTTTTTTTCGCAAGAGTTGCCATCACACTGATGTTTAGGACCACTGCATTTTAAACATCTACTCGATTTCGCTTTTCAGTTTGTGGGAATGTGGCCCAATCTACCAAAAGGAAAACATTGCCTTGGTCTGTTCAAGTAATGGTCAACCTCTACCCTCACGCTACCGATTGAGATATGTTTGGGGATCTCAGACCCTACGAAGGTTAATTTAACTGTTCAAGATGGAAGGAAAACATCTTTGTTTTCCTTAGATCTGAAATTCAATCTTTGCACTTTCATCACTTTAATTGGAGAGTTAATGTCCTGTAATATTTCATCTTCTCAGAAATCCGTAGGGATACCTTTAATAATCCCAAATCTATGGGAATCTCTCAAGGAAATGTATGCTTTTAGCCCTACTGTGCTCAAGCGATTGTTGGACGCCAGGTTGTTCGCGCAGGACGCTGACTTACAATAAACTTTTATCCTCGTAGGCCCTTCTTCCTTGACCATAAATACCTGATATTTAGATTAAGATGTCTCATAAGTTTATAGAAGTTGAAGGGTTTGAAAACCTCAATTCTTTCTTGTCCATTAATTTTGTCTATATATGTCGTGGGGTTGCTTCTCTCCACACGTACTGTGTACGCTTTACATTGAGAGTTCCCGCTGTATTTGTACACTGGGGTTGTTTGCTCCATAGGAACTATATTTTGCTTTTCCATTGGAGAAAAGGTTTTACTTAGGGTAACCTCAGGGAAAGCTTTGAGTTGAACCGTGGCTGGTAGAATTCCAGAAACCTTTGGCTGTTTAATCGTGGGAGATTGAATTGGGGAACTTGACAGGCTCCTCGAAGCCCTTCTCTCTTTACTGGTTAGGACATAACCACCGATTTCTGTTGGGCTTTTGAACTGTAGCCCTACAGATGCCTGAGGAGGCATTTAGGAGACGAACCGGTCTACATTTATTTTCCCCTTGTCCGGGTGTTCTCATTCCTTAACCTCCATGGCCTATCTTAACTAAGGTTTATTACACCCACGCGGATAGGTAAACAGATTTAACTTCAAACTAAACAGGACTGTCGATACAAACACGAAGTACGTCCGCCCACGGCAGATGTCACGAAACAAGTGGATAAATCGTGAAAATCGCATTCAAATTCCAACTGGCGAAGCCTTTCTCAAGTCCATCATGTATCGGCCCCTTAACATGCCAACAGTTCATTGTGAATTGACACAAATAAACGAAGCTAAAAAAACGTCATCCAAATGGGGTGGCATCTGTCACTCGACGTCCAACCTCTTAAAACACCAAACAATCTGGACTAGCAACGGCGAGACACTTGCCCGTTTGTTTATTGCACGTGTCGAAATGAGCGCAATCGACTCAGAATTCGTGAATCCAACGAACATAGTGATAAAGAGTGAAATAATCAAAGATGATCTTAGTTACAACGAAACGAATTTCCCCCTGGACCCTAGCGCGTGTAGCACTAATGCAAAGTGCGGCGAAATCTTCACATCGAACTATGTTGACTTTCTGTTAATTTGTGCTTATTGCGGGGATAATTACAGCAGCATAATTGACTTTGGAGAGCATCTACGATGCAAGCACACCGCCTTCTGCGAAACAATACTGAAAACTGAAGCTGATACGAAAATAGAGGAGGTGACAACAGAGGAAAACGACTTCGTCGACACCGAGGAGGAAAGGGAACTGGTTGAGAAGCCCGAGAAGCGTTCAAAGCCTAAGTTTGTGTGCAAATGCTGCAACAAACTCTACCGTTACAAGCTGAGTTTCCAGCGACACAAGTGCCCGGCAAGTGCTGCTAAGAGGAAAGAAGCTGCATCAGACGACCAAAGACTCGCCACTGCTGACTCCGAACCTGAACCACATCTTTCTGCCACCAACGAAGCAAGCGATCGCGAGAACTCTGACGATGAAAACTTGTTAGAACCCGCGGAAAACGAGCCAAGAGAAGAAGCCGATTTAGACCAAACCATCCGCAACCCTGAGCTCTTCTGTGAAATCTGCTATCGACAATTCAAGTACAAAAATGTCTTCAGGAAGCATGGAATGCAGCACGAAGTCGCTCCCATGGCACTCCAAAACGACCCGACCTACCGCAAATGCATTTACTGCGGCATGACATTCACCAACAACGGCGAATGGTTCCGTCACGAAAGCGATCATCCGAAAACTGGTCCCTTGCGCTGTTCGCAATGCTCGAAAAAGTTCAAAACAGAGTACGAGCTTGAACTGCACGCCAAGAGTCACGTCGATCAAGGGCCGGTCACATGTGAACAATGCGGCATGACCTTCTCCCAGGCCAAGAATCTTGCATCGCATATCAACCGGGTACATCTCCAACTCAAACCATTCTCCTGCGAACTCTGTGATAGGAAATTTGTACGAAAAGTTGAACTGCGAGTTCATATGCGACGACATACCGGCGAGCGACCGTATCAGTGTGAGGAATGCGGGAGAAGTTTCATGATTTCGACTCTGCTAAATGAACATCTTAAACGACACTCAAATGTTCGGGATGTCAAGTGTCCTGATTGCCCGATGGCGTTTTTTACGAAGAAGATGCTCAGGAAACATATGGTGAAACACTCAACTGAAAGGCCGTATGTGTGTCCGACATGCGGGAACAACTTTAGCCGGAAGAAGGCTTTGCTGGCGCACAAAAAAATACACATGGATGTGAAGCAGTACGTCTGCAACCTCTGCGGGAAGGCTTTTGCACAACACGCTGGACTGTATATGCACAAGAAGACACATATGAATGCAGTGGATTCGTAGTAAGTTTTTGTTTTTGGGTTTAAGCGCTCAGTACTTTTGTTATGAAGTAACTTTTCCTTGTTAAAGTAGAATAGATTCGAACGTTTAGTTTTAACGAAATACAGCTTAGAGAAGGTATTCACAGCGAGGTTGAAGCCAAGTTGCCCATTGGGCTACGAATTACTAGGTTGTTCAATAACTCTTGCGGTTCGATAAGAGAGGGCGTTGCTACTAGCTCTATTTTTTTTTTGTTATGTTGGTACACTCTTCATATGAACGTATTTGAAGTTTCATTTCAATCTGTCAATTCATTCTTTGTTTACAAGCCATTTAGTATCGACGTGTCACAGTATTTTTTACAAGGGAAAAAATCAAGTATCGTGCAGTGATTGATTTTTTTATTTTTGGAAGTTTTAAAAGCAAAGGAAATTTACGAGCGATTGTTGAAAGTGTAAAAGGACTCTTTGCCTTCAATTAGTATAGTATAAAGATGGTTCCTGAATTTAGACGTGGTCGTACACGCCTTGAAGACGATCCGCGTCCAGGACGTCCAAAAACAGCAACAACACCAGAAATTGTAGAAAAAATACTGGATATCGTATTAGAAAATCGTCGAATGACTAAAAGAAATTTAATAGAAACCCTAGGGTCTCATTAGGCAGTATAAGCAATATTTTGATTGAAATATTGGGTCTCAGAAAGCTGTGTGCATAATGGGAGGCGCATTCGCTAACAATGGAACAAAAACACATTCGAATGCGCCTTTTTCAGCAACATTTAGAGCGTTTTCTAAGGGATAAAGTCGATAAAGCTCATTTATATAATTCTTCTACGTATATTTCTTAGCTGAAACGAATTTCTTCGATATTCTTCGAATACCCTAATAACTAAGGGCTTCTGTATAAATCAAATATTGATTTATTTGATTTTTTTGTTGACTGCTGTTGGATCTTGGTTGTAGTTGTTGGTTGGTCTTCAGGAGTCGTTTGCGGTGTGGTCCTCTTACGACATTGTAGATATAAAATGTAGATGAATATAACCCCCAACAATAGAGATAGGTATGTTATACCCATGGCGTCGTACCTGCTTTCAAGTAGATGCGTCTATGGTTATGTCCTTTTCTTCTAGATAGTACGAAGAAAATGGCTCTGATGCTGGGATGACTATAGGAGCGATCAGCTCGGGGACCTTTCCCGGATGTACCGAGCATTGATTTAGCCCGGCCTCCCAGAGTCCTCCGAAATGTGGACTCCCGGGGAGAATAAATTTTCATTCCATTTGGTTGATTGCCACATCTTCCGTACACTTCTCCTGGATTGATGCGAAGGCTTTTTGTAGCTGTTTAACCCCTCCTACAAAATAAAATGTTTTGCATCCACCTCTCCTAGCGACAAATCTACGAATTGCTACTATACATGTCGCTGATGACAGATTGCTAGCTAATTCGAGATGAAAGGCTTTCGGTGCAATTCACACGAAAACCACAATGCACGCCTTCGTAGATTTTGTACCTCGGCCGCTGCTCCATTTAATGATTTAATGGGTCCAGCATAATTCACACCAGTTTCGGCAAATGGTTTTTCGAGTTGAACTCGTGGTGGAGGTGGCTGGTCCATTAATTGATTGCTCACTCTCGCTGTTGCTCTGAAACAAGGCATGCAAATCTGCAATGCAATTTTTTCACATTTGGAATCCAGAAACGTTGCAGTACTGTGTTCAATACTGATTGTAATCCACCGTGCAGTGTTTTAAGGTGGATGTTGCGAATGATCAATTTCGCTAATGCTCCTTTCGGAATAATTGCTTGATATTTGGTCTCTTCTGGGAGACTTGCGTTGTGTAATCTTCCTCCAACTCTAACTATCCCGTCGGCGTCCAGCCAGGGCTATGGATAGGACCGCTTCTAGCTACTACAGATTTACGTGAGCCTTCTTTAGTTGTTTCATGTCTCTACAAGTAACACTGCGCTGCACAGCTCTAGTGGTTAAAGGGATATTGTTTTCAGTGGCGCAACTCTTGTTTTAAAGGTTAGGAGGACTGAATGAAGATAAATGGCAGACAGAATGGGGTAAATGGCATTGGCGTATACTCGGCTAGATCCATCGAAGAATCCATGCAATTCGTTGCATTTTTGATCATCATAGCCTGTCCAGCGAGGAATCCTATCCAGCAAGAGTCAGTTGGTTTCGCGTCAGAATCCACTCTCGAATCGCACTTAGAGGCACTTCAACATCCCATTTCAATTGGATCAACCAAAATTCTTGTATAGTTATCTTTCTCGTAATGATATAAGGCCGCAGCCAACCTAATGAATCGTATAACTTGGCTATGTCTGACAAAACTGAACGTTCTGTAATTATTCGTTCCTCAGTAGTCCTTAGTGTGTTGGATGCCATTGAATTACCAGTGTTCGGACTTCCTCAGTCAATACGATATCCAGCGGTTATTGTATCTCACGCTCTTTAGGTGGTATCGAATCAAGAAGCCCTTGGTGATTAGCTGTCCGCTGTCGTAAGTGAAAACCTGCTCGACTCAGAACAGTTTAACTCTGCCTGCAGATGTATCAACTCCTCAAGATCATCTGCTCCAATGAACAGGTTGTCAACGTAGAAATCTCGTTTTATAATTTCTGCAGTTTCTGGATGGGTGAACTGTTCATCATCTGCAGCGTTTTGCAGAGTCCGGATGGTTAAGAATGGAGAGCACTTCATTCCATATGTCACGGTGGTAAGTCTAAAATGTCGAATAGATTTGTTCGGGTGACGCCTCCACAAAATGCGTTGGAAGTCTCTGTCACGTTTATGTGCCCTGATTTGTCGGCAGATTTCAGCGATGTCTGCAGATCTGTGTATCTGTGTTTGCGTCAACGCATGATAGGCTGTACAATGTTGTTTTGGATCTAAAGTCCAACATATAGCACATCGTTCAAGGGGGTTAGTCCAGGTGATCTCTGAGATGCATTAAAAACCAAGCGAAGTTTGGTAACTGAACTGTTTAATCTAACTCGTCTGTAGCAATGAGAAATAGACTCTGGTAAGCTGTGGATGGAGCATGGTTCAAATCCGGGCGTTTTTTTCGAATTGCTTCACGTAAATGGCGTTGAACTTATAGGTAGTACTCCTTATTGACCTCGTGGCAAGAATTCATAATGCACTATGCCATTAAAATCGAAGAACACAGTAAGCATCACCTTCACATTCGACCGAACTTGTCGAGGCTTTTTCTGTCTTGGCGATCCAGAATGCCTCCACTCGGACGATTGCATCATAGAGCCCGGGAATACCTGGTCTATGCAAACGATCCATTTCCGAAAATTGTATACAAGCTCTTTAGAATTCGTCCCCAACCTCAGCGGAGACTTCAGCCGGACGCTGGAGAAAGGTGCTTCGGCAAGTACTGAAGCTGTTGCCTAAAATGCGGCGCGGTGTAGTTGACGCCGCCGCCTCTGCCTCCATGGACTCTTGGTCACCAGTTTCCGCGATGACTTTTAATCGAATTCGCCCCCTGATAATTTCGGGATTGTGTCGCAGCGAGTAATAAAGCGATACTGGTCTGCGATTGACTGCACAGTCATGTGCATGAATTGCGGAAAACGCTCGACGAATCTCTGGTGTAACAAGGGGCGGTAAGATGTACCTGCCCACGCCGTTATTTCGTAGTAGAAACGGTTAATAAATTTTCTCAGTCTACTGCAGCAATACACAGCAATACTCCTGGCCATCGTGGCACCTAAAAGTCGAATCGCCTCATTTCGACGGTATGATATCTATAACAGGAGCCCTACCCAGTCAGATGATTCCCGCCGGTAATTAGTACCGGACCTCAAATTTCTCCCTCTCCTCATTTTTGGGTTTGCATTTTATACTTAACTGCCAGGTGTGGTAATAACGTCCTGAGTAATCTGCGAAACTGCAAAGTCCCTGCACTTTCCTCATCTTCCCCCCTGAGACACTGCGTCGACATACCGCCATTCAGACTGAAGCTGCCCATCCCTCCTCCTTTCACAACGGGGGTTGGGACCGGCTACGATTAGTTAGCTTATTATTACATTAATATTTTATACATCAAATTAGCCACTGTGTACGTCCGTTGACGATCTATCACTCACTTTTTTATTTTTCTCTCTTGACATAGAAAAAAAAATTTTTCCGATGTCAGCGCCAACGCAATTCGTATAGCTCTGTAAGTTTGTTCTGCCACAGCACTCTGTCCCAGCTGAAACCGAGAGTTTTCGGCGAGGGAACACGCAACGAGTACTCGGCCGACGTCAAAAGGTACGCGGCGTTCACCCTTCCTTCCAGTGCCGTCTAGCTGGGTGCAAACTTCAAGCTCCCCGGGGGAGCGCTGGCCGTGCGTGACGAGATAGAGAAGACGGCTTAAATCTCAGAACAGCTTCCTGTAGCAGCCGCAATAATCATGTCTCTCTTGTCGACGTCCAGGTCACCCGGTAATCATAAGTTCTCCCTGTACATTAGGTCAGCAGGACCAGCAGCAAACTCTTCGCTGACCGCTGTACGGAAGCCAAGCAGGGCAGAAGCAACTCATCAGACGCCTCAACTCTGCCCTGGGTTACCAAAGGTGGCTAAACTAGGCCGACGCGAAATTATTTTTGTTTAACGATTAAAGGAGTGCTAATTCCGCATCCAGTTGATGTTGAACCGGATCATTGGAAAGAAAGTTTTTTTCCACATTTATGGTCCACGGATCTCTTTTTCAAGCTAAACACCCTAAACATTAAAAAAAAGTTATTGACGGTTTGAGGCAAGGCAGCGTCTGATGAGTTGCTTCTGCTCTGGACCAAACCGTTAGTCAATTTTTTGAATTTTTGGATATTCAGCTAAAAAAGAGGGGTCCGTGGACTACAAATGGGGAAAAAAACTTAGGACTCTCTCAATCCTCAGACAAAAAAAAATATATCCATTCTTCGGTCATCCTTTGCAATTGTTTCCGTTCGTGATATTCTAAAATATGTTATCGTAATCATTTCTCCTAAACAGTATTGCATGTTGTGCTTGGCCTATTTGCGCCAACAAAAATCATACTAAATTTGATGTTCATGATGTTCCACAATAGCGGTCCCAACACAGAGCCCTGTGGAACAGCCGCGGAGACAATGTATTCTTTGGTTCCATTGTCTGTGTCGCACCAGACCCTTCTATCTGTTAAGTAGCTGTCGACTAGCGCCGTTAAGTAACTGGGTACACCAATCGCCGCCAGTTACCTCGTTATTAGGTTCCAACTGGCAGAGTTGAACGCATTTTGCACGTCAAGGGAGCCAAGAGGCTTACCAGATTTAGGCAACAACAAAAACCTTTGTTTTTTCCATGTCTCAGGAAAGATCTCATCCGCCAAGTATGCTTCAAATAACTCTACGAATATGCCTGACCTCGACTTGACGGCAAACTTAAGAGCTTTGTTTGGTATGCCTTTGTTGCCGCTTTGTTGTCTCCTAGCATACCACAAATCACCAGTACTTCTTCCTTCGTTACTGGAGGTATTACAGCCACACCTAAAGATGTATGTAGACTGTAACTCCTTGTGGTTCTCCTGAGGGAACAAACCCTAAACGATTTTCAGTAGGAGATGGGAACATGTAATTTGTGGAGCTGCCTGATCTCTAAATCTCCCCATCACAACCTTGTAGGCGCTTCCCCGTGTGTCTATATCCGCCTCTGAGAAGAGTTGCGTGGAGCAATCCCTTTTGCTACGCTGTATAGCCAGCTTCAGTCACCTACCCATACATTATTGTTAGGATTTGTGTAGAGTTCGCTTATTACAGTCACTTGGATTCATGGGTGCTTGCGTGACCCTACAGTGATTGAGGTTGATTTGGACCGCGTCTGATGGGAGATGTGCGGGGGGAGAAGGGGGGGTCTCTCCATATATGCAAAGGGGAGGTGCACATTTTTTTCCATCAAATATAGTCATGTGGGGTATCAAATGAAAGGTCTCGATTAGTAATTTTGGTCTTCGTTTTGAAATCTGTCTGAAAAGTGGCTAACGCGGGGGCTGAAAGTGATCATTTTTTCACGGACCCATTCTCAAAAACTACCAAACCGAAAAATCCCAAATAAATTAGGAGCATGTGACTATATGGTGCCTAATCTCCGAAATATCCCACAGAACGATATCTGTTCAAATAAAGTTAATAATAGTAAATTATTATAATTTTCAGTAATTGGCTGCAAAACTCTCCTTAAGTTCAGCCTAGTACCATAAGCAGCAATGTAGGCTACGGTATATAGCATTGATCAAACTGTACTTTAATCAAACAGTGATTTCTCACGTTGACAAAGGAATTATGATTTCCGCATTCCGCACCACTGACTGGTTTCTTTGCATGGAACGTCCGCGGCTGTGATTTCGTTGCAAGCCAAACAGTTCACTCCAGTTGCGAACGCCCGCGGCTAAGATTTCTATGCAAACCAAACAATTCACTCCAGTTGCGGCCACCCGCGGCTATGACTTCGATGCAAGCCAAATAATTCCCTTCAGTTGCACTTTTCATCTGACTATGAATTGAAACTCCACACGCTAGCCAAGTACGAAAGAAATCCAAGATAGAAACCCGAATATACTTATTTCAAAGTCGCGTGCACCTTCAATGACGGTTGGAGCAGAAGAGACCGGTTGGTTTTCCACGCGGTCCCTTTGTCCCCAACCAACGGAACTTTTTCAGCGCCAGCTCTCCCCTCGCGTGGCGAGTTCGAATAAGCCACGGCGAGCGCCGACGGCGTCATCTATCCGCTCGCAATAAAATATATTTCGAATGTTGTTAACCCCGCTGCGCCACATCACTCCGCCCCCAGATGAAACTTAGGGGTTTCAGCGACCGAACCCGGAATTGCGTTCTCCATCATTCCGCGAAGCGAATGCGACATTGTTTTGGAGCACACACGGGCTTCAGCCTAAATAGAGAAACCGCTTTTTGTGTCCTCCGATTTCGAGCTGCAAGAAATGCTCTCTCCGCTCGAGAACACGATACGGGCCTTCATATGGAGGCTGCAGCGACTTCCGGCTGGCATTCGTCTTGACCAGGACGTGCGTGCACGTGTCCAGCTCCTTGGGTGCACAGACATTGAATTGCGGGTGGTATGCCGTAGTCCACTGGCGTTTGAAACCCACGAGTTTGCCTAGCTCCGAGAAAAGGGTGGACTCAAATTGCATTCCCTGGTGGTGATGATCCCTGCAGGGACGCCAAAGCGGGTGATCCACTCTCGATAGAGGGCTTCGGCACAAGATTGCGCCGAAATGTCCATCAGAGGTATTGCCTCAGGCCACCGCGTAAACCTGTCAGTGATTGTAAGGCAATACCTACCACCGTGCGAGTCTCGCAAAAGTCCTACGATTTCGAGGTGTATGGTGTAGAACCGCTTGGTAGTGCAGGTAAATGAGCCCACTTCTTTTCTTACATGCCTGGTGACCTTACACCTTTGGCATGCGATGCACTCTCTGGCCCAGGAGTTGATGTCCTTATTCATGGAAGGCCAGAAGTATTTCTCGGTGACTAACCGATTTGACGTCGTGATGCTTGGATGCGCTACGCCGTGAACCGCATGGAACAGTTCCTTGCGAAAGGTGACCGGAATGTATGGCCGGGGTCCCTTTTCCGAGTATTCGTAGCAGAAAGAGAGGTTCAAGCAGAAGATGGGCAACTCCTGAAATTTATATTTGGGGTTGGATTTGAGGCTCTGAAGTGCTGCGTCATCTACCTGCGCCTTGGCTATAGCCGAGGATGTTAACCTTTTCCACAAATGTGGAAAAAAATGCTTCTCAATCGTCCGGTCCGGCATAACTGGATGCGAACTTAGGACTCTCTCAATCCTCAAACAAAAAAAATAATATCCATTGTCGGGCATTCTTTGCAATTGTTTCCGTTCGTGATATTCTTTAATGGCGATCATTATCATGAAATACAGCAACAAACTGCAATAAAAATTCTGTAAAACATGACAAACGGTTTTGTAACAAATCAAAAGGAAACTTAACTTTTCTTGTTACTTTGAATTCACGCATGACATTATTTAACAAACACGCCATTGTGAATTGTCGCCATCGTTCAAATGCAAGAAGACCGAATTCTGTCAAGTGACGATTCGACGTCAACGTCAAATCCTAGGGAGTACGGGTATCAACAAACTTGCTTGTGTTGATTTTCTTATTTCGCGGATAAATATGAGTTTAAATGATATCGAATTCGTGAATCCAGAAAACGTAGTAATCAAAAACGAGTACATAAGAGATGATGAGAGTGAAATCGACGCGAATTTCACATTCAACGCCAACAATGATAGCACAAAGTGCGGCGAGATCTTCACCTCCAATAACATAGATTTTATGCTGTGCTGTGCATTCTGCCACAGCATTTTCAACACCCTCAACGAATTCGGCGAGCATTTGCGACTGAAGCATCAAAACCCAGGAGCAAGCTTTGTGGAAGAGTATTGCAAAAGTGAGTCGGAACAGGAGTTCCCTTTACCTGAGCCCACCGAAGCTGAGGAGGACGAGATCGTTTGCGATAGAGAAGTAAAGGCGCCGAAGGAAGCAAAGTATGCATGCAAAGACTGTAACAAGCGATACCGGTACAAACTAAGCTTTCAGCGGCACAAATGCCGCGCTTTGCTATACAAGAAAAGGGAGTCGATCTCTGCGGGGATAGATGACCTGCATCAGCCACCGGAAATTCGACTTGAAACTGTTGTCCAGTCGGACGTTATCACTCCCGAAATTGATATCGATATAAATGACTCGATCAGGATGAAATTGAAACAGGAACTCGATGTGGAAAGTACAGCGAATCTCTTCAAGATATCGGGAGTGATGGACTCCCCGCCCGAGCACAAGTATGACTCAAGCAATGCAGAAATGGGCCATGAAATGGATCAGGATCATGAGATGGGGGTCCCGAATCCAGATCTGTTTTGCGACATATGCCACCGTCAGTTTAAATACAAAAACGTTTTCCGGAGACATGGAATGCAGCACGAAGTCGGACCCTTGGCATTACGGAAGGATCCGAACTATCGCAAATGCATCGAATGTGGCCTTGAGTTTACGAACAACGCAGAATGGCTTGAGCACGAGTTGAACCATCCAAAAATCAAACCATTCCAATGCACATTCTGCCAGAAGAAATTCAAAACAAACTCAGAACTCGAAGCACACACGAAAAATCACACGGTCGAGGGCCCCGTGAAATGCGAGCAATGCGGCGCCGACTTTGTTCGCTATAAAAATCTCTTGTCCCACATAAATCGGGTCCATTTGCAAGTCAAGCCATTCGCGTGCACTCTCTGTGATAAGAGATTCCCTCAAAATGCGGAGCTTCGTGTGCATATGCGACGTCATACCGGCGAGAAACCGTATCAGTGTGAAGAGTGCGGACAAAGTTTCATGGTAGCCACTAAGCTGAATGAACATCTTAAGCGACACGCCGGTGTCCGCGATGTACAGTGTCCGGTTTGTCCGATGGCCTTTGTTACAAAGAAAATGCTACGCAAGCATATGGTGAAACACTCAACGGAACGACCACATGTTTGTGCCACTTGTGGAAATACGTTCAGTCGACGGAAAGCTCTTCTGGCGCATGTTAAGATCCATAAAGAGGTGAAGGAATATGTCTGTAATTTGTGTGGCAAAGCTTTTGCACAACATGCAGGATTGTATATGCACCGGAAAACTCATTTGAACGATTGAAATGACTTAGGACGAGCTCCGGAAACGGTTTGGCGTTATATGAAATTTTTGCCTAAGGACAAGATGATCTTGAGAGGAGAAAGCTACAGCAGCGAGTTCCGTGTCGTCTATTTTTAACTATCAACCGCAGCAAGAAATCATAGCAATGATCATTAGCCTTAAGGAAGTGCATTCTCTGCCTCCGCACTCATTTTCGTAACATTATTCGACACAATGTGAAACCTTCTCCATAACACTTCCCTGCGAATCCCAGCCTTAGGATCCACTTATTCATGACATTCGAGTTTCCTTGCATCCAACCTTTCGATAATGATACCTTCTCAAAGCGTGTATTTCGTGAATCTATTTTCTGTTTCCTCGCCTTCGATACATAAAATGGATTTCTGACAAAAGCAACGTTTCAACAAAACGAATTCCAACTTTTTAAGTTTTAATTTATAAAAACGAATGATTTCAATAGGCAAATGATAGTTATTAAGCGAAAAGTATTGTATATAATAATCAAATATAATTTCTTTAGTTGAAGAGAAAGAAAAAAAAGCGTTTGCGTGCAATTCGTAAAAAATAATCCAATCCATGAAGGAAAAATCCATTGTTTCGATGAAAGATCTCCAAAAATTACGTTATACTTTCCAGTTCTGTTTAGGAATCTAATCATGCACACAATTCTTTAAGTATTGAATGTCTTTTTTTATATTTTAGGGTTTTATACAGTAGATACTAAGCAGATATAGATGAAAACTGTTTTAGGATTAGTTCAATGTTAACTACTTTAGATTTATAATAAGTTCAAAAGCTCGAATAAATATATTTTTAGAAAAATCAAGTCATCGCTGTTTGATGAAATTGGGGTAGAATAAATGGTAAATCGGTTTTAACTCCGCAAAAGCCAGTAACCATTCTCCTCAACGTGTGAATTAAGTTAACTCATACCTCCCAGTGGTAGCCATAGATAACCAATAGGCGACCGTCGCACATAGGGGTATCGACCTAGCCGACCAAACCATATTTCTTAGAAACTGCCCTTCAGCCTTTGTCCCGTTCATAAGCGGGATCGTCTCGTCGTGATCGGTTTCGCCATTTGGCTCTATCAAATGCCTGATCTGAATGCAATCTCGAGGCTCCATCCCCATCCAGCGTATAAATCCACCGTTTTTGGCCTGCCTTTTGGTCGTTTACCATCGACTTCGATGTTCAAACCAATCTTGGCAAATGAATTCTCGTTAGCACGAATTGCGTGACCATACCATCGAAGACGCTTCTCTCGCAATTTTTCCACGATCGGTGCAACCCCATAACGATTGCGGATATCCTCATTTCGTATGTGATCAAAACGTCTCACGTCACTAGTCCAGCGCAACATCTTCATCTCGATTACCGCAAGGCGCCATTCATTGTCTTTTATAGTCGGCCAACACTCAGAACCATACAGAGCGACAGGACTTACGACATTGCGGTAAATTTTAGATTTGAGACATTCGTTGATACGTCAATCACAAAGAACACCAATTATGGAACGTCACTTCATCCAGGTTGCGTTAATGCGTGAAGCAATTTCAAAACACAGTTCTCCATTGGTTGATAGCGTTGACCGAGGTATTTAAATCGGTCAGTTCTGGGCAGATCATTGCCGCTGACAGTAATTGTGCCTGTTTCATGGGTATCGGTCGTCAAAAATTCAGTTTTGTTTAGATTCAACCTGAGACCGTGTTGCATGAGGCGATTATTCCATTTTTGAACGTTGCTCGACATCATTTTTGCTATCAAATGCAAGGAAAACATCATCTGCATAAAGCAGTGTCTAGGACGCAGGACGAACGATATCCCGTGTGACGGTGTCCCATAACAAGAACAAAGAGGAGTGGTGAGAGGGCGCTTCTTTGATGAACACCAACAGAGACACGAAGCGGTTTTGATACACCCGCCATACTTCGAACTTTACTTTTCGGATCGTGGTAGATCAATTGAACCCAACGCACGAGTTCTTCTGACACTAAGTATTGTCGTAAAGCATACCAGATGAGTTCGTGTGGCACACGGTCAAACGCTTTCTCTAGATCCAGAAATGAATGAAAGAACGATGCTTCTCACGGTGTTTCTCCATGAGTAACCGCGCAGCGTATATTGCGTCAGTAATTCCGCAGTTTTTGACAAATTCGGCTTGATTCACGGTTATTTCAACGATTTCGCGAATACGGTTGCCAAGAGTGCGTTCAAAAATCTTCATGGTATGGGAAAGTAACCGGATCGGACGGTAATTTGAACATTCTGCTGGGCTACCTTTCTTTTTCCATATTGAAACAGTGATACTTTCTTGCCAGTCAGATGGTGTTCTTCCTTCCTAAATCATCATCATCATCAAAGAATTAAAGAATTCACTGAGCCAGTGTTGGGTTTCAGCTCTTCGCTTTCCAGAGCTCAAATGCGATGTCATTAGGACCTGTCGTTTTCCCCGATTTCATTCATGTTATTGCCTCATCGACTTCAGTTATGCTGACAGTGAAGTGTTTGAGGGTTTATCGTGAACACCTGCTTGGACGACTCAATCGCACGGTTTTCTTAAGACACGGATTGATTTTGTGACCACAATCAGAGCCCCGCTGAGACAAGCAACAACGGTACCAATCTATGCAAGTGCATGGCTTAGCATTCATACTGGTGGATGCAAGACCTACCTAAATCTCTACCGAACTAAGGAGTACGGCACCCGTGTTGAAACGTAACACCACGCCGAAGCCCGAGCATAACCAATAACCCCCATGAAGCTCCCATTAAGGGGCCAACCGCAAATAACCGAGCTGGACTCACATACAACGGGAGTTCACCCGAAGTATGAGAGTCCAGGAGCTATCTCGGTTCCCATGGTACCAGTATACGCCTGGTGAGATTTCGTGACCAATTTACCACTTCAGATGAGTCCCCGTGCAGACTCGGGTCTGATCGCCCTGATTAGGTCTTTCGAACATTCGCCTACTGCATCACGGCCGGCAAGCCAAAGTGAGTACAGCGTCTCCCGGTGCCACCACTATGGAGATTCTCCTCGGCCACTTGGTTTTGGTTTGGCCGACAGGGTTGCCGCCCCGTCTTCCTCACCGCCACCTCTGAACACCTGCGCTGACACGAAAGTCCTGGGGGTTTAACGTGAGTACCTGCCGTGAAGGCTTAATCCCACGGTTCTCTTCGGACACCGATTGATTTTAGGACTACAATCATAGCCCCGCCATACAAGCACAGCGGTCCTGGTTTATACTGAGTGCAGGCTCAGCATTCATACCAGCGGATGCGAGGCTTATCTAACACCTCTGACGCAACTAAGGGGTACGGCATCCGAGTTGTACAGCGCAACTCCACGCTTGAGCTCCGAGGAGCTCTGCCCGCGATGTAGGCATAACCACAACCACCATGAAACTCCCACTAGGGGGCCAACCGGAAATAACCGGGCCGAGAACACATCCTCCAGGAATTCTCCTGGAGCATATGCTCTCAGAGGGCCATCCCGGTTCCCATGGTACCAAATAACCTCCGGTGAGGCTTCATGGCAGAGCCACTTCAGATGAGTCCCTTGTAGACTCGGGTCTGATCGCCCTCCTCGAGTACGTGGGAGTTGCGCTGACAGGTGGAACTGGTCCAAATGTCGGCAATGATTGTGGAAGTGGAGGATGAGCAAATTTTTCAGTTGAAATCTGCTCGAAGTATTCTCGCCGTCTATCCGTTGCGGATCGACGAATGGTAAGCAAAGTACCGTTTTTGTCATAAACCCAACCGAAGTGTTTGATATCCTGTGTGCGTTCTTTACGGCTTTTGGCAAGTCGATACAGGCCTCTCTCGCCATCCCGAGTGTCCAGTTTATCGTAAAGATTTTTGTAATGGTTCGCTCGGGTGACAGCGACTGCTTTCTTTGCTTCCCGATTGGCATTCTTATAAATTTGCCAATTAGCAGGCGTTTTATCGTCGAGAAATTTGTGGAAGAGGCGTTTCTTTTCACGGACCTTCATTTCAACATCATCATTCCAAAGCCAAGTATCTCGGTTGATGTACCCCTTATCCGGCTTGGTGACCCCGAGAGTTGTAAAGGCCGCTTTGTGGATTGTCTTTCATTTGGTTCCATGATTCTTCCACATTCGTAATGGTCGGTAATCGTATAAGTGAGATCGTTTCTTCTTTCTTCTCACCAAATCGCCACCAATTATTGCGCCGTGGGCCAGTGCGTTCCTCACGCTGTTTTATCAGTGGCTTAATTCGCAGGACGGCAATCAACGGTCGATGTTGAGGTGCAATGGTCTCATAGAGAACGACTTTGCAATCAGTGACAGTGGCAAAATGTTGGCGTCTTATGAGAATATAGTCGATTTGCGTTTTATTGTTCCCACTATAAAATGTGGGCAGATGAGACAATCGTTTGATGAACCATGTATTCATAAGTACAAAGTCATGGGTGTCCGCAAAATCGATTATACGCTTGCCACCTTCATTGCGCGCTCCGAACCCCTTTCCACCATGGCACCTGTTACCGTCTGCCTTTTCACCCACATGACCATTAAGGTCGCCGGCATTGATTATGTGATCGTCAGCAGGCACGTGACAAGTTTTTTCATCGAGAAGTTGCCAGAAGGCATCTTTCTCGACATCAGGTCGACCTGTCTGTGGTGTGTACGCGCTGAAGAAGTGAATAGTGCAATCAGCTGATATAATGGCGAGTTTCGTCAGCCGACCATCAAATCGTTCGATTTCTTTAATGGCATCACGGAAACCCTCTGAGATGGCAATACCAACACCATATTGAGTGTGTGGGCTACCAAAATAGAGAAGTCTATAGCCATTTTTAACGCGTTCGCGTTCAATGTCGCAGCTTTTGGCACCAGATCATCGAGTTTCTTGCAGAGCTCAGATATCAATGCGCTTTTTCCGAAGGGCTCTTGCGAGTTCCTCGGGCTTTCCAATTAGGGTGCCAACATTTAGCGTGCAGACACATATTTGTTTTGTTCGGACAAACTTGCTGCCTGCTAGCATTTTTCCGAGGCTTGTGACTCAATCCAATCATCTTGTTTCCAACGACTTTGTATGCATTTTCTTGGTCGGCCTGTCGCGAGACCTATCTCCACGAGAGATCAGGTAGGATTTAGAATAGTGAAGTAACTCCAATTATACTTTATTTATCTCTTTTCTGATCTCAGCATTTTATTTTTGTTTTACTGAGGATAATACAAAGTACGTTGCCTCAAACCCTCCTTCTTTACCTGAGCTTGGAACCAGCATACTATGTTATTTTCAGGTGGCCAACTCCTCTGTGAATTATTTCCAGATATGATTTCTTTTCATCGTTCAAATACTTAGGTTTTACAGTTAGTTGAAATTGACCATTGCTAACCTTTTTGGGAATATCTATTAAAATCTTGCAGCTGAGAATGGTTACACGCACTGTTTCAGACCCTTTGGAAAAATCTTTCATCAGATCAAACCGATTGAAGGTCCATCAAAATCCAAACCACATTGGAATGCAGTACCCCCTACCCCTTCTCGGCTCCAAATTGCATCAGTGCATGGAACTGATGCCGCACGCTCGACGAATTCCACGGGGAACGGTTACTTTTCAATCTCGCTGAAGATTCGATCCTGACTACTGAGCCATCTTCAAATTTGCAATTCGTGCAGCACAGAACAAAGGTCTCCAAAAGCGATTATTTTACCCGACAGTCTGAGATCGTGCAAATGGATGGTATTTCAAACACTCACCCACTACTTAGTTGTTGAAATGCATGCCACAAGGCAACCAAAAGAGCTACCCTAGCGGGCACACCTACAAACCTCTTTCCGTCCTCTCACGACAAGCTTGCAATAATCACCAAAAAGGTCATGAGTGTCTGGAACGAGGAGCTTCAACAAACCTCTAGGACAAAAGGAAACTACTTCGCCAACATCTTCTCCCAAATTCCAACCAAGCCTTGGTTCACCACGGTAGAACTTAAATCTGAAACCACCAAATCGGATACCCGCTTTGCCACCAACCATGCTTTCAACAAGTTCTCCCTGGCCAGGATAGGTGCCTCAACTACGGACCACTACGAAACGTGCGGCACTCCTTCTTCAAATGTACAAATTGAACAACACCTTCAATGCCCTGCCCATTTATGCAGATATGGAAAGTGCGATGATCTGTCAGGCTGAGAACCTTGGTTTTATTCACGTCTGCCGGAAAAAACAGCGTGAAAAATGTCACCGATAACGAGAAGAAATAATATCGGATACAAAATATAACCGTGGCGGACTCTGCTTTGGACCCCAAATTCCTCTGAGATTTTACCTCGATGCATACGTGATATTTTGCGCCTTCATATGTCGCTCTGAAAGTAGCTATTCGTTTTTACGGAACGCCTTCCCTCGTAGAGCACTCCAGATACATTTTCTGCTCACGCTGTTGGGAGTCCTTTCGCAATTGATGAAGAGTAGACAAAGCGAGGATCTAAACTCCACGCACTTACCAGAATTATTTAATTATCGAGTTTGGGGTTCGGGTTGTTCCTATTAAAAAACGATCTGCCGTTTTTATTCATATACCCAGAACAACCTTAAAGTTCAACACTAAAAATCACGAATTTAGGCCCTTGTTATAGCCTCGTCAGAAAGTTGAAAGAAATTTTCAGGCAAATGCAATTTTCTGTCACTCAGTGGATTAGAACATGTCACACGCTCAATATTTCATCAGCATACCATGAAGTCAATCCATCAAAAATGGAGCTAAAGTGTATAGTATAAACAAGACGACAATTTTTATCATTCCATCAGTTATTGCCATAAAAATACCATAGACGAACAGTTTGTCATAATATTGTCATTCTGACTGATTGCAGGCTGCTAAAATACTGATCGTCTAAGGCCAGCTTAAGATCGGCCTATGCCGGAAGATGGCACAAACAAAATCTTTATGCACGGATTAAGCTCTATTCATACTATTCAGCCGATCGCTTGTCTATTATATATATGTACTATGATAGTCTTCATACTATCCAGCAGCAGGCGTTCCGTATCCAGCACACAGCGAGTCAAACGCAGCATCGGTAGAAGCCAAGAAGACTCGTCTCGGGGCTTGAATTTTTATTGTGGAAGCAAATTAAAAGTCTCAGGACTCGATAATACTCAGGCAGAGATGTATAAACTGATGTTTCATCACCAGCCAGACCTACTGCTCCACCCACTTTTCCTTCCTGCTGGATGATAGCGAAGCTGGGACCGATCAGTTAAGGGAAAAATTTCCATATCGACCACCCAGTATCCTCGAAACGATCATCAGGAGTAGACACGCTAAAGCGATACGTGTTGCCGAGGACATTTTTCAAATGCAGTTCGGTTTTAGAGCAGGGAGATCTTCGGTAGATGCTGTCATGGAGGTTCTGGACGCCGTTATCGAACTAAGGCACACAGCATCGACTTCAACGAGTGGTGCTCCTCGTAATGCTTAATGTCAGAAATGCTTTCAATTCCGGAGGATTGAAAGACATGTTAACAACAGTTTAAAATTCGTTCCACGCACCGGGTTATCTCTCATTGCTCTATGAGACGCTACAGGGACAAAGGAAGACGGAGATCACATTAAGAGTAGCATTTATCTGCCAAGACTGGATATGCCCGAGAAGTCGCGCCTGTTCTGCCTGTGCAGATGTTGCGATACTTGTTATCGGACGGATAGCAACTCATGGATTTGGCCCTGTGCTGAAAAAAATTTTCCTTACCCAGCTTCTGAGCAGGCATGGAGGTTTTTAGTCTTGCTTCCACAAGATTGGACAGCCACGATCCATTGTCGTGATTTCTTCCTGTTTGAACAGAGGGGATTCAAGTTCAAATTAAAGACAATTTTGATGTGTTGTCAGCCTTTATTCCTTATAATTCGGGGGTATATGCCCTTTATCCTTATGTATTCAACTCCACTACGCCGTGTGTTTTCCTATGCGTACAAAGTCCTGCGGCTTGCGCAAATTTCTTCCCACAAATGTTACACTCGTAGCTCTTCTCGGGCCCATGTAACTTTTGATGTGCGGTCAAAGTTTTCCTCCGTTGAAATTTCTTCCCGCATTCAGTACACTCAAACGGACGATCCTCAAAATGTCCAACTCTATGTTTTTTAACATCAGCATTTGAAAAGAACGACTTCCCGCATATATCGCACTTGCAGTCACGAATGTTAGCATGACGCTTCCTATGCGAAAACAGCTTTCCACTTACTCTAAATCTCTCGCCACATTCTTCGCATTGATAAGGTTTCTCGTGAGTATGGATACGAATATGGATGTTTCGTTGGACGTTTGTGACGAATTTCATATCACAAAATTCACACGAGAATCGTTTGATGCCCAAGTGTCCGCGGATATGTTGTAGGCGATTGATTTGACTTGCAAATGCTTTTGGACAGTGCGGGCAGGGATATGGACGGGCACCCGTGTGACTATGATCGTGGTAAGTGCGTTCGCTTTTCCGGCGAAAGGTCTTTGGGCACAATGCACATCTGAAGGGTTTCTCCTCGTCGTGAGTTTTCTCGTGATCTACTCGATCTAGCACTTTATCGAACTTCATGTGGCAAAATTTGCAGGAAAGATAGGAGGAATCATCACGAAGTGCTTCTGGAACATTGTTACCATGTCGACTTGCCGCATGATCTGTTAACTTTAGCTTTGTTGTGAAGTATCGACTGCACAAGCTGCAAAAGAATTGATCGACCTCGATTTGCTTTTTTCCAGTATCTGTTAAGACCTTGGTAGCTAAATCCTTTACTGGAAATTGTGTTGAGACCTCCTCTATTGGTGAATTCGTTGATATCGAAGAATCTTTCAAGACCTTTGCAGTTAAATTGTCAGTAATAAGTTTATATTTGTGAGTACACCTATGACGTGAAAATGTTAACTTTCTTTTAAACTGGCGATTACATAACTTACAATATAGGCCCATATCGGCAGGGGTGAGTGTCTCTATTAACTTTGAATCCGCAGGAGTAGGTGCCTTTACTAACTCAGAATCGGCAGAAGTAGGTGTCTCTATTAAGTTATGATCATTGGATTGCCATCCTTCCTCCAGTATTTTGTTAAGATTTTTCTCTCCACTTTCAACTGGATATCCATTTCCTACTTTCAAGTCTGTTCCGGATTCTACAGTCGATGAATCTTCGACATCATAGTCCAAATGTGCGTCCTTTAGATGATCGCCAAATGATTCCATATCTTCGTAACGGCCACCACAAAACTCACAGACGAAAGTGTACTTCCCACTATTTGAAACAAAAATATCGCCACATTTCGCTTCGTAACCATTTGAATCTTCCTCAGTGGCCTTAAATCTCTTATTTTCCTCATCTTCCTCAGAATGAAATTCGCCTCTAATTTCAGAATCCGATAAGTAGTAATATTCGATATCGTATTCACTCATTTTATACAGAAGCTACCAATGAATTAGTGCAAAAAAAAATATATAAAAAATATCAGGACGATGCCGCTCAGATCCAGCTTTGACAATCAACAGTAAACATCAGCTCGCAATTGCTTGACATTTATTCCGGCTTCATGCGTTTTCTGTTCTCTTGAAAGCTTCTCTTCATATTCTCAGGTAATGCAGTCCCGGACGGTTCGTTTACGATAACCAAAGGTCGTAGTCGTTAAGTGAAATTTCTACTCATTTTAGCCGTCTTTTACGACAAGCAGGAAATACTTTGAATGTATCCTCAAGCCCCAACTCAGAGCTTGTGATGTTTTTGGAGTTCAAAAGAAGAAAATGAAACCCCAAATAGGCCCAACAAATGCAAAGAAATGCTGAAAAGAATAACGGAAGTATCCAACGTGAAATCCACAAAGATGCGGACTCGGACGCAATCACAATTAAAGTAAATATAGTAGAAACCCAGAAAGGCAGAAAAAATTTCACCTACAGCCTAATTATAGGACAGCAGCCCCGGACGCATGTAACCGTGGCTCAAGATAAAAGTTAGACAATGGGAAGAATACTAATCCAAGATAATACAAGACGGTTTTATAGATGCTTTGAGTACACAGTACAAAATCAGACTTGCAAAGAATCAGAAAGGAAAGGTAAAGACCTATACCGTCGCTTCTGCGAACTAGAGCACAAGAAGAGAAATTGCTTCCGCGCTTTCAAATGCTGTCCACGCATTGAAATATGGTTCGACCTAAAGGACACTTACGGGGTTACATGTGCAGGATAAGCAAAAAGTTCCCTACGTAAGGCGTGAAAACCCTTCAATTAAGTATACACAGGAGTAAAATAGCTGTTGGAATCTTGACACAACTGATATTAGGAAAAGAAGTCAATGCAGCAATCATCAGCGATTAGTTGAACACAGATAGAAGACGAATCAGGCATTGGAGCTTCTATCCTGCCGTCCTGTCTAGCTTACCTTTGGATAGATGAATGGATGAGATCGCTTTGTATAAGATTATTGTTTCACAAGTTACGTAAAAAGTTTCGTCCTAGAACGCTAGGTTAAGGAGATAATCTACTAGATTCACCCGATGGAGCCTTTCTATAGGGTTGTGGGGCAGTTTATTATTCATTCATTCTCTTCATTATGAAGTCTGTATGTTGCGTGTTCATTGTAACGTCGTTCAACGTCAGCCTAAAGTTTCTGCTAAGGTTCAGCACGAATTGTATAGACCAAGAATTCTCAGACGCGATGTATCTCCAGCATTCTATCTCCGAGCATTCTATCTCAAATCAATGATGAGATTGTGACACTGACTGAAATAATTTCAAGATAATTGTAATGGGAAACGTCTAGTTGTAAATAAAATCCGACCCAATAGGATGAAATGGGCGGGTCACTTAATCCGTATGCATGAGAATGATCAAGTCCGCAATGTCTATAAGGGCATGGTACAATAAGAAAACGTGGCAAATCCTGCCTCAGAGCATAGTTCAGTTTAAGCCTGACACTGGAGCAACACAACACAACGACGACGGGAAAAGATCCAAGATATTGTGCGCGTTAAGAAAGAAAAACGTGCACTCGCTGCTAACTGGGAGCAAAGGAGATGGGAATCGAGTATCTTCACATCATCATTCGAGGTGTGCAGCAGATTAATTCTATGAAGTCGACCATCTCCACGCATTTACTCGCAAACCCAACCCCTGGAAGTACATCTTCCACCGGTGTACAAAGGAGCACAGACAGCCAGCAATCCAGTACATCCAATACCGCCCCAACCAACAGCAATGCAGCTACCAGCACCGCGTCCATCAAGACAGCAGCAAGCAACGTAAGCTAAAGCAAGAGCAAGTTTTTCCCGTCCGAGAAGACAATCAGCCTCATTACCCACGGCCTGGATCGCACCTTCTCACCCCAGGCAATTATTGATGACCTGCACAACCAAGGCGTCCAAAATATCATATCTGTCAACCTCTACCTGACCACCCGAGCCAAAATCGAGAACCGCACGGTCAATCTCCGACTCATTACC
Organism: Hermetia illucens; assembly: GCF_905115235.1. Taxonomy (NCBI): domain Eukaryota; kingdom Metazoa; phylum Arthropoda; class Insecta; order Diptera; family Stratiomyidae; genus Hermetia; species Hermetia illucens. Next base: position 13,276,327 of record NC_051852.1, read on the forward strand.
TTCGACGCGACCATATCTGAGGAACAATTGAAAAAAATCAGAGCCATCCAGCGAACTATGATCCGTTTCGAGGAAATTCGAAACAAACAAATACTACAGTGTAAGAACTGCCAAAGAATCGGCCACGTCATCTCGAACTGCAAGCTTGACTACCGCCAAGTCCATCCACCAACGGCCTGTTCGAAAACCGCAAAGAAGAAGCCCAGATGCGTTAACTGTGGTTCCTGCAAATAATAGAAATTTCTCGACCTTCACATTGGGCGTCTCCAATCGGAATGCGCAAAGGTGCACACGCCCCCATCAACACTACCTCTTTCGTGTGCCCTTCGATGTCATACGAAGATGCCACGCCTACTTAAGTGCTACAACTCTCATCTTCATACCCGCCACTGCGAGTTCATCGAACAACGTTAACATGCAACAAGATTTTAACATGTTTTCGATGATAGTCAATTCTCTAACTTCCAATAATGGACGTTAGATTTATTGAGTTAAGCATCAACTCGATTGTCAGTGCACGTCGACGCCAATTTGAATTATTCCTTAAGGAACAAAAGCCAGAGGTTGTACTCCTCTGCGAAACCAATCTCAACCACAGATTCAAACCCTCCTTCCCAAACTTTAATTTATTCAGAACAGACCGGTTCCAGCAACTCCAGCCCGGCTCCCTTCTTGCTGGCGGAACCGCAGCACCCATTGCCCATAGATTCTTAACAACACATCAGTATTCTCCTGCGAACTACTTCAAATCAATTGAAATCACCCTTGCCTCAATAAATACCGAGTCTATTACGGTATTCATTACATCTATCTACAGCCTGAAATAAACCCTCGATTCCTTCGACCTCTCCAACCTTATATCCTTGTGGGCCCTTGTCTTAGGCGGAGACCTGAACGCTAAACACACATCATGGCTCGATCAAAATGCCGAGCTCAATGGTCACCAATTCCACAGGTGGCTCACATCTCCATCCTCAGCCCGAAATATATCCCACTTTAGTCCCGTACAACCAACTATTTTCTGTTCAAACTACAACTCCTACCTGGATAAATGCCTGGTCTCTTCTAACATCACCATCGTCCCAACTAAATATCATTGATCTCCCAACCTTTCATCAAATCTCCAGCGCCGCAATCGACGAGGTAGTCGGCCAGCTCATGCAAACTTGATGGGAGGAGCTAATCGCGCAATGCACTCTTGGCTACAGGAACCTCATCACACTCCTTGATGATATCCTCCAAGATATTAACATCACCGATCCTTTCCCAAAACACCCCCCCCCCCTTTCCCCGGAAAAGGACAAAGTCCTTGCAAACCATTTCTTCGAATCCCACCAAATCACCTTCTCTATATAAAACTTCCCAACAGAGTCAGAAGTCGCGGAAACTACCTTCCAACTAGGTTCTTCGAATACTTTCCTACAGACACACCAATTCTCTTACATATTTACCAGCCTTCTATGCAATCCACATCAACCCGAATCCTCCCCACCAATATCATTCACCAAGCTCAGTATGTTTAAAAACATCATACTAAAAGATAAAAAATAAACGATCAACCGGTTTGACCGTATCTCCTCAGTCGTTATTAAAAAAAGGTCTAATTCCATCAGCTTCTTCCTATGCAACCTAATGCGGACCACTGCATGATAAATGCCCCCTTTCCCACAAGGTGGAAATGCGCAAGTAGCGTCCCTATACTAAAAAGAGCACGAAAGCACACTACAATCTAACAGACCAATTTCAATTCTCCCATCCCTAGCGAAAGTCTTTGAACGAACCATCAAAATGTTCATCGACGCAACAAACGCCATACCCGATTTCCAGTTTGCCAATAGCCCGCTCATTCAGTTGAACATGCCCTCCTTACCCTGAAAACGGACATCCTGCTAAGTCTCAACAATAAAACTCCTACCATAGCATGCCTACTTGATCTAAAGAAGGCTTTCGACTCTCTCTGGCAGCAAGAACTAGTCCATAAACTACATCATTTTTTAGTCTTCCATCCTCAACTATGCAACTATGCTCATACAGAGCTTATAAGAAAATCGCTCGGTGAAAATAGTGATAGCCGAAACCACCTCTCCTCCCTATTCTTATACCTCAGGTATCCCGTAAGGATCGCTCTTATTCTCTCTCTTCACAGCTGAAATTCCAAAACCACCCTCTCACCGAAATCTCATCAGAATCCTGCAATACGCGGACGCTCTGATAATCTACACCACGACCAGAAACATTTTCCTAGGGGAATCACGCCTTAATTCCTATCTTGACGAGCTATACCACTATTTCACTAAATGCAAGCTCTCCCAGCATCCCCAAAAATGATAAGTCATTGTACTCCGAGGTCGTCTCCAACTATTCAAATATTCATTGCAGAACATCAAAAATATCTCATTCCAGATAAACAATTCTCCCACCCCAAACACCAATAATGTCACATACCTTGGTGTCATTAGGAACTCCAGACTATCAAATGTTCCCCACATCATGAAAGCCAACTCGGCCTTCTACGCCCTTCATTCCATCCTACTGTACCAAAGCTCAACCGCATGCAAGATCAAACTTATGTTTATCCCCGGCGCAGATGGAGTGACTGTGCCTCAGGAAGAGATGATTCCTTCGGCACGCTGCCCAAATTTATCGCAATGAAGACCACTCGAAATAAATTTCGAACGCCTTTCTCTACAACACTTGCGAAATCCCCCGCATTGACGCTTTCCTTGCCAATCAGGCAATTAAATTCCTTTCCAAATGCAGAGGTCATCTGGACCCCCTAATAAAAAGTGCCATGGACGTAGACTGCGCGTTCAAGACATTCTTCCCATATTCAACAAATTCCCACAAATTATATTCAGTCTTCTAAAACACGGCGATGTATTCAATGAAGAAGGAAAATTCACCTTCTTTGGCGGCTCTTACTCCCCTTCACAATACGTGAACCTCGCAGCTTCAATTAGACGCCCCTCCTCCTTTTGTTCCGCCTGTACCCGCTTTTTGTCGCCTCTTCTCCCTTTACTTTCTCTCTCCTCTTTCCTCCTATAACCCACTTCTTCGGTACAGGTTTTCCTCCGGTATCCAATGTCCAACACAGCGTCAACCAATCATCGTCAACGAAATTTTAAGTCCGTTTTGTAATACCTTAGATTAAGAACTCCCTGTTCAAGTTTTGTTCATCATCATCAACGTCGCAACATCCGGTATCCGGTCTAAGTTTGCCTCAGTAAGGAACTTCAGACACCCCGGGTTTGCGCCGAGGTCCACCAATTCGATATCCCTAAAAATGGTCTGCCGTCCTGACCCACGCCATCGCTCCATCTCGCGCAAGGTCTGCCTCGTCTCCTTTTTCTACCATAGATATTGCCCTTATAGACTTTCCGGGCTGGATCATCCGCTTACCAAACAATTCACAATAATCTTGACATGAGTACCTTCTTGATGAATCTTACTGTATGGCAGTGCCAACTGTCAAGCTGACATTTGATTGAATATTTACAATCGCGGTTGTGCTGATACTCCGTCAATATGGGGCGGCGACTTATATTTTCCGTTTCTTTAATATTTGTGATAAATATCATTCCATGTTTCTGTGAAACACCAAATGTAAGAAGTTCCTGGAAATATTGTTTGCAACCTCAATCTAATTTTCGCCTTCCAGTTGCCGCAAAAATATGTGGATTCAGTCCAAACCTCCACTCATACCAATAATTGGGCCGTTCTCGTCGATGCATCTCGTTTTTGGTTCAATTATCGCCATGTCGCGAACGTTCTGTCGATTTATCGTTCAGTCAAGAGATTAGGAATTCCCGACAGCCAAATCATCCTCATGATAGCCGACGACATGGCGTGTAATCCAAGGAATCCAAACCCTGGATTCGTCTATAATAATGCCAATCAGCACATCAATGTTTACGGAGATGATGTTGAAGTGGATTATCGTGGCTACGAGGTATGAATCAGGCTAAAGTTTGCTCAGAAATCAGTTTAATGGATGTAATTCTAGGTGACTGTGGAGAACTTTGTCCGCTTGTTAACAGGACGCACACAAAATGGTACCGCGAGATCCAAGAAACTTTTGACTGACACGAGCAGTAATGTATTGATTTACCTAACCGGGCATGGTGGCGATGGATTCCTGAAATTCCAAGACTCTGAGGAAATAACGAATCAAGAACTGGCGGACGCTATCGAGCAAATGTGGCAGAAGAAACGCTACAACGAATTGTTCCTCATGGTGGACACATGCCAGGCAGCGTCTCTTTACGAAAAGTTCCATTCTCCGAATATTCTAGCCATTGCAAGCAGTTTGGTTGGAGAGGATTCACTTTCGGTATGTATTTGATGAGTTTAGGGGAATGTCGGTTATTAAAGTACAGTAGCCGCTCGGAAATTAGAATAAGTGGTTCTAATCTCCGAGCATAGAGATTTGCCTTCTGTTTGCAAAGTACTTTCCATTTTTTCCCATATGTGGTCATATTTCTGGCTTTTTCTTTGGGTAGTTTAGGTGAATATGTCAACGCACTGAATGTTGGACTCTCGCAAAGGTAAGCTGTCCGACTGCAAATCAAATCAATCTCGTCATCAGAGAACTAGCCTGGAACCATTTGATGCATTACTTCGGTCTAGGTCTCCCATTCGTTCGGCTTAGTGAGCCTTCAAGTGACGGAAAAGGAGAAAAAGAATCGTTAATTCAAAGAATCCTTTGTCCTTCGATCTTTCTGCCAGACGAGCGCAATCTTCTTCGCGAAAATAAGAACTTGAATCTAATGCATAACACGGCGCCTCAGCTTCTCTCCGACAATGTTCAAATCTGTCACTTAAATTGCCAATAAGCCACGCAAATCATTTGCCTATTGACCTGTTTTCCCAAGAAAGCTGTCAGTTCTTGTTGCTGTTCTTCACCAGCAACTACCGCCCTTGAGTTCCCTCATCACCACAGCCAGCTTTGAGACAGCGCGGTAGGCGGACACTATCTGCAAAGCTCTCGATCTTTGCACCTGTGTAAGGCTATTACGACACACTTCCTTGCCCAGAGCATCAGTCCGAAACTCAAAGCTCATCCCCGAGTCGAATGTCAATTTAAGGTACTTAATCGTTTTGGCAATACAATAAATCTTCAATCTGCACGGGACGCAGTTTCTGGATTCTCTTTTTCGTCAAGGTGTCTGAAACCATGAGTAATCCTTCATCTGTCACTTCAAAATGCTAATTCTGCTTTGCGCTTGTTCAACTGCGCATACGCCGACAAATCTCGCGAAATCATCTGCGCAACCGACTAGGCGCGTCGTGGCTAAGCAGATTATCATGGGATGTCTCACAGAGGTCCGGCCCTAGGATGAGCTCCTGGACTACTCCCGACAAGAACTTCATTCTCCTCTGGTCCTGTAGCGTCAGACAATTCCCCCAAGAAGTGGCCCTGCAGAATTAATTTTTGTGCCTAGCATAGTGGATCAAAAACATTTCTGGCATCAACGTTTTGTTTCTCAGCTCGATGAACAGCATGCACAACCTCCATGGTAGCATCCGTTGCGGATCTCATGTCTCTAAAACCGACCTACTATGCGGCAGCACGTACAGCTTCGGCAATTCTATTCCTTATGAGTTTTTCAAGCATTTTCGGTTGTGTCAAGTTTACGGAGTGGTTAGTATGCGGACGGCAGCTCACAATCTCCAACGACAAATAAAAATGTCCCCCTTAAGGTAACCATTGCATCACTGAGCAGTAGGTCCGGCCGATGGTGAAACACCAGTTTATATACCTTTGCCGGGATTCAGTCGGATCCTAGCGAACATCCTGAGTGGCCAGAGACAACCGAGACGGGAGAACTTTTCCAAAGAGAAACTAAAAAGATGGCGAAATTGAGTGTGAAGTTTCGCCCGCAAACACTGAAGCTCCATCGAAGTGCTCCTTCGAATGTGGGGAAGAGGCCCTTGGAGCGACCTTTGAGATCCCTCACGTATCATTGCATAAAATTTACGTGTCCTTCCAAGTGTGTGGGTCCGCATCGGATGAAAAATAAATAGAAACACGAGGATTCGCATGCACCTAGCGAAATACTAATACGCAAGCTAAACTTGAAAATAAAAAAGGAAGCAAAGGAGCGCGGTTGAGTTGCACAACGTTCGTTTGCGTTTTTGCGACCAGATTATTGAGTAAAGCACGATTAAAACTTTTTAAAAGACTGACGTGTTTGGAGCAAACTATCGCTAGTCATTCAGGCAACCAAGTAACTCCGTAACTGTCAGAGGAAATCCTGCGACGGAACAAAGTGGCGGTTAGAAGCGAGAGCCCTACCGATCGACGCAGGCATTGAGTTTGAGATGTTTCGGAAATTAACGACGCAGTGCACGCCAGATGCAGAGAACTTCATCGACTTCTTCAACAGTTTTCGATTTTACGAGAATGTTTCGATTAGTGAGGAATCTAATTATGATTGCTTGCACTGGGCTACACTTTCAACACTTTTTTTGGAGTCTCTTGATTCGGCGCTACTCCAAACACTGAAGTTCTTATAACATCTGGTGTTCTTGTCGGAGGAATGATACCATTTACGAAGGGTACGAAGGGTCTTTCCCTTTTATAAATTCACTCCTCAAATCCTTTTTATTATGATTACTGACACGTCAAAATTTCCACGCTTCACGACGCCACTAATTTTCCCGTCCAAAGTGAAAATCTCTACAACCTCCTGCTGTTCTGGTGTTCATCGATCAGCCGGTCTCGGTCCCGCTAATTTTCGTTTCTGGTACAAGGCCTTAAACTTAAAAGTCCATTTCGGGCTCGGCATCAACAGCAGCGCACACTGTTGTGTTGAAGTGTGCGGTAGGTCATTCCTCTCAACCACAAACAATCCACAATTATGTGGAAATTTATAAGGGTCAACGAACGGTTGGCCCGGTAGATTCTGGCTTGCGCCATTGGAAAAATATGAAAGAATAAAATTTGAAATTGGACTATGAAATCTTGAGGGAAAGAGGTCAATTGTTGGATTGTTTTAAAAAGAATTAGTAAAATTAATTATTTGAAATTTTAAATATTGTATTTAAATCAAACCTCGGCGCGAAACCGGGATGTCTGGAGTTCCTTATTAAGGCAGGCCTAGACCGGATACCGATTGTTGCGCCGTTGATGATGATTTAAATTAAAGGCTGGATAGGAATCGTGAAATAGATAGGAATAATTGGGACAACTTAAGGAGTAGACACAAATGTGAGGATAAATTGACAAATTGACATTGGAAAATGCGAATGAAAGATCGCTTCTGTCGCTAAGCTGCGGACATTAGAAGGACTACCACTTGCATAGTGAAAAATAGACAATTCTCGGCGCCTTTTACATTTTTGTTATCAACTCGAATCGGATCCGTACGGAATAATATCTTCACAATTATTTTTCAAGACCACATTTTTTCGGGTGATCAATGATTTCCATCCACGTCGTCGACTTCCCCTTCGGAGTCTCCTTTTAGCTGGTCCTTACCCTGTTATTATTGCCTTCTCATGGTCATCTAAACATTCTGCCAAACCGCGGAGCTTCTGACATTAACTCCACAGGTCGATGATTTCCGTCGTCCACCAAGGTTTATGAATCACCACAGTCGCATAACTGAATTTACGATAGTTCCAATTATAGCGCGAAGTGTCGTCCAGCGCGACCTTGGTGACTTTCTACGCACTGGTGCACGCCGAAAGATAGAGTCAACCATTTGGAACGCGATGCATTGATGGTCGCTCGTTGGAAAGCCTTCCAGAATTCGCCACCCATCCAACGACGACAGCATTGTTTCCGACGGAGCCTGGGCGTTGGCGTGTATATTTAAAATTACGAACTCTGTTCTCGACGTCATTATCTGGCATTAACCTGGCATTGAAGTCACCCCCACCAAGGTACATTATCTTGGCCAAAGACAGCGTACTCTAAAACATCAAGTCTGCATTGAAAATTCAACTTCGTCTTTTTTGGTGTTAGATAGACACTGAAAAACGTTATTCCTGAACAGCAAATTCAGACAAAGGCAGTCTTGGGCCCGAAGTTGAGCGCCGTCCCGAACCGAGATGACAAGGATACCTGATAAGTTGGGATGCCATGCGACTACGTTCTTGTATCGGCACTGTTCGCTGGTTAGTTTTGCGTCTGGAGGGAACTATGTAGATACTTTTAAATCACTGTACCAGAGCAATGTTATGAACATGGCCGAGAAAAGTGACTTTTAAGAGGAAGATATTATTCTATTTCAAGTAGGCCATAATGTCAAAAATCTTGATTCTTGTAAGAGAGTTAGATTCATCGACCAGTTGCAATTCCGCGGACGAAGAATTGAACATATGAACTTCCCATGCAGAGGCAATTCATTTTGCTGAGGGTTGGCTTAGCTGGGCTAGGTAGAACTACTTATTAGTGTGTCCAAAATTATTGTCCTATCAAATGTTAAAGTCATAAGCTTCCCCCTAATTTTCGGGTTGTTACTGTATTTATTTCACAGCATCACGTCGACCCGTCCATTGGTGTCTACATGATCGATCGCTACACCTACTACGCTTTAGAGTTCCTTGAAAAGGTTCAACCAAACAGCAACAGAACAATCGGAGAATTTGTAAGTAGAATTATTAACAAAATTTGAATGAAAACCAATCGATCATCATTGCAGCTTCAAGTTTGCCCGAAGCGAGTCTGTATCTCCACAGTAGGCGTTCGCAAGGACTTGTACAGGCGAGATCCAAACAAGGTACCGATAACCGATTTCTTCGGTTCTATTCGTCCAACCCACACAGTGACTGAAAGGATCAATATCACTCTGGCAAATGAAGAGTAAGTTAGGCTTTAAATGCAAATCGTGGCAAATATTATAAAAGGCTCTTTCCAGGGACGTTATTGAAGATTTCCACCATGATCACCCTCCGGCGCCCGATATTGAATACAAGTTTGCGCCACAATTCCCTTCGGAAATATTTGCTTAGATAGTTCTTTTGTTAGTTTTGTAAATTACTTTGTTTAAATAAAAAAATAAATACCAAATATAGTTCGTACTATAAACTGCAAAGCTGTGATTTCTTTCTGTTTGGGCGCAAGGGATGGGAATTCGAATTAGAGTCAAGTCAATGGTGAAGCGGGTGGCGTCTGCGTACCGCACTGTCTCTGAACTGGCCGTGATGGTGATCGCGGGAGTGATCCTCATTGCCCTTCTTGCTAAGGAACTTCAGGCCATATACAAGCGCAAGGGAGGTGGTTGCTCGCGAAGAACGACAACGCATTCTAGACGAGTGGCAGCTCTCGTGGCAAAATGAAACTAGAGCCAGATGGGCAACTTAAGTGCGTGGCCGAATCGGAAGCAATGGTGAGCCTGACTATTTCGTTACCCAATTTTTAAGTGGACATGGAAGTTTTCAGTCTTACCTGCACAAGATTGGAAAGGCGCGTTCTCCGGATTGTGTGTTTTGCACTGGAGTTGTGAACGACGCCCACCACACTTTTTTTTCTTGTGGAAGGTGGGATGGGGTTCGTCAGCAGCTCTATTTAAACACAGGGGATCTCTCTCCAGACAACGTTGTCGAAGAGATGCTGAGGACTGCTGACAGGTGGAACCGTGTTGCCCATTCCGTTCGGGCCCTTCTCGTTGCTAAGAAGATAGAACTCGACCGGTGGAGGAGCCGGATGGCTCTCTCCCCTCCCGTTGATGAAAGGAATTCCCTGATTTGAAGGCTACGTCTCAAATCTAAAATTTACCGCAATATCGTCCGTCCAGTCATTCTCTATGGTTCTGAGTGTTGGCCGACTATAAAAGACAATGAACGGCGTCTTGCGGTAATGGAGACGAAAATGCTACGTTGGACTAGTGGCGTCACACGTTTAGATCACATCCGAAAAGAGGATATCCGCGATCGTTATGGGGTTGCACCGATCGTGGAAAAGTTGCGAGAGAGGCGTCTTCGATGGTATGGTCACGCAATTCGTGCAAACGAGAATTCACTTGCCAATATTGGTCTGAACATCGAAGCCGATGGTAAACGACCAAAAGGCAGTCCTAAGCAACGGTGGCTTGATACGCTGGATGGGGATTTGAAAGCCTCGAGATTGCACCCAGATCAGGCATTCGATAGAGCCAAATGGCGAAGCCGATCACGACGAGCCGACCCCGCTTGTGAACGGGACAAAGGCTGAAGAAAAAGAAGAAGGCTACGCAAGGCGGAAGAGTTCGGGGACTAGGCTGAAGTAATGTGATAAACGGTTCCAGGCTAGCTCTCTGACGATAGGGAGGTGTTTAGTTGGTAGTCCGACGGCGTACCGAATCGGGAGTCAAACACTGTGTGCGTAAATGCATTCACCTACCCTAGTCCAAAAAAAAAAAATACAACAATCCATACTATAAATATCTCCTGCGACCGATAGAATTCTGTACAACTATGTGAACTGGTTAAATGACAGCAACAGATTTCACCTCCTCAACTCATTTAATAAAATTTGGAAAAAACTCCAACCACCTCTGGAATGTAGAACATAAAAATTGCACCGGTCCTCAAGAAAGACAAAGATCCCTCGGACATAGCAGAAATTTTAAGTGCCATGGTGAAGGCGAGACTCACATTGTTTATAGAAACTGAGGGTACTCTCTCGGAACACTGCTATGCCTACAGAAAAGATACATCGACCACATCGTGCATAAATGAGTTTCTGCTTCAGGAGTCTATTGCTAAGAGTCAAGGGAAAATAGTGAAGGCTGCTACATTGGACATCAGCAAGGCCCATCAGAAAGTTGACCTCAGAACTTCTTGAGCGAGAAACGCGTCGGGTTTGTCATGAAAAAACAGTCCTTAAATCATTGCTAGCTGCTTTCAGGAGTGAAGCCGTGAAGTCAGATAGTGGTCAAACGCTTCTCAGGCACCTTATGAAGTTAAGAATTAGGTCTTGTATAGGTCCGCGTCGCGCAAAAACGTAATCCTGGAACAGAGGAATCATCAACAATAAGTGTTCCCGAAAAAGCATAGCCCAGGTTCTCTGCGAGCGTACCGGATATATTAAGGGGAATGTAATTCTAGTGAGCATGGGTAAGCCTCTTGTATTTCTCGTATAATTGTAGTGCAGTGGCATTGTCTAACTTCTTTGTTGAAAGAGTTATGACTTCTATAAAAAAGGTACCCCATCATTCGTTGCAAGATGCTAAATAGATCTCTGTGATTGATTGTGTACACAATCATATTGTCTGCTGTACTTGTTGTTACCACAGCTATTGGTTCTTTTCGTTTCCTTTCCAATTCATTCGGACCATCGATACTCCCTTCCATGTAAAAATGACGGTCCAAAAAACCACAACATGGTAATTTTGAGGAATTTAAACCTCTTGATATGAAATCAGCGGGATTCATTTCAGACCTTACATTCCGCCATTGTTTCAGAATTGTGCCTATTCTATTATCTACAAACATTTAGAATGGAATATGGTTGCCAATCACACTAGGAGAAATATAGTCATCACACCCATGCGCCATCGCTCGCGCTTACCTGAAATATGCTTCAGTTCCCTCCACGACTTCCCGAGACGCTCATGCTCCTCCTCTATTGTTCTGTGACAAAAGCGCTTAGGGCGACCCACTTGTCGTTTTGTATGATTCGAGCATCGGACGGAAATTTCAACTTGTTGTTTTTGTGCCGCGTTGATTGTTAAATATAATGGAGGCCTCGTGCCATATGTTACTGTGTTGAACTGGTTATAACTCAAGTCTCCATACGATCAGCTGGAACCTTCTGTGGTTTTCGAGAACCAAGTATCTGACGGTACAGTCTCTGTCTGGCTTCAGGACGCAATTATGCGGGATTGGTTATATCAATTTTTGTCAACAAGGCGCCGAAACTGGCAATAAGAATGGCACCAAGCCTGTTTGCACGGGTATTTACAGACTGCCTAAAAGAAGGGTGCTTCTCCGCAGAGTGGAAAATACAAAAGCTTGTATTGATCCCGTAGACAGGTAAGCCGATAGGTGAACCAACACCCTATAAGCCTATCTGTCTTCTGAATACAATAGGCAAGGTCCTCGAGCGGGTAATCTATAACCGGATATATCCATTAATTGATAGTGGCGGTTATTTATTGAATAGGCAGTTTGGCTTCCGGAAGGCTCGGTCAGCGGTTGATGCTACCAAACTGACTTTTGAGCTAGCCAGAACAGTCTACGATGAAGGGAAATACTGCGCACTAGTAACTTTTGACATCAAGAACGCGTTCAGTTCTACCAGATGGAACCATATAATCGGAGCGCTCATTGCGGCACAAACACCAAAATACATATTAAATATAATCTTCGAAGCAGCAGACAGCGGAAGCTACTTTATGATACGGACGAATGGTCGAAGATGATGTAATAACGGCAGGAGTTCCGCCGGGGTCTGTTCTGGGCCCTCTGCTATGGAACTTAATGTATAATGGCGTTTTACGGCTTCCAGTAGCTAGTAGATGTCATAACATCTTTTTTTTTTATGGATGGAGGTGGAAATCTTAGAAAGACGCTGCTGCGCCAGGTTGCCGCAGTGTGTGGGATTCACACCCACTAAAACCACCCCCACTCTTCCGCCCCTCCCCGCGGGACCACCGTGAAGTATTACTTCGCGGGTGAGGCTCTGGTTCGCTATACCAGCTCGTCCATGTCACGTCTCCGTCGTGCCGCCTTCCGAGCTCGATCCAACTCCAGGAGTTTTGTCTGCACCACGGCTACTGCCTAATTTACCGCCATCCAGTTTTCCTCCGACTTCAACATCTCTTCCACCAGGTTGGAGGGCTCGCTGTCCGCCCCTAAGATGCTGTTCAACCTCCTTTTCTGCTGCAGAAATCTGGGACAATGGAACATAACGTGGGGGGGGGGTCCTCGAGTGTAGCACCGCATTCAGGACAGTTGGGAGACTCGTCCAACTCGAAGCAATGCAAGTACTTCCTATAGCCACCGTGTCCCGTAAGGAACTGTGTCAGGTGGTAATTCAATTCTCCGTGCTTTCGGTTGACCCATTTCTCGATACACGGGATCAATGTATAGATCCACCTGCCCTTGTCGGAGTTATCTCATTGTTGTTGCCACTTGCCACACAACTCTCTCCTGATGGCTTTTCGGAAATCCGCATTCACCTCGGCTGGATTTGCCTTCCGTTTTTCGTAGAGCCAGTGTGCCTCGCTCGCTAGAAGATCTATAGGGATTATTCCTGCGATAACACACACTGCCTCCGTCGACGCCGTCCTAAATGCGCTGCACACCCTTAGCGCAATTGGCCGGTATGCCGAACTTATCCTCCTCCGGTTGACAGCGTGGTTCAACGCTCCCGCCCAGACAGGGGCCACGTATAACAGGATCGACCTCACCACTCCCGCGATGAGTAGCCTGCGACTATACTTCGGCCCTCCCACGTTAGGCATCATCCTTGCAAGGGATGAGCTGGCATTTGCTGCCTTCTCTCGCGCATAATCCAAGTGTCCCTTGAAACTCAGCTTGGCATCGATCATCACCCCCAGGTATTTGACAACCGATTTTGAGACGACCTCACGATTACCAACCTGGATGGTAACCGTGTTGTTCTTCCTACGGTTGGTAATGAGGACCGCCTCCGTCTTTTCGTCCGAGAGGTCCAGCTTGGCCATTTGCAACCATGACTTGATGGTATGAATGGCTTCATTTGCATAAAGCTCCACGTCCTCGGGATGCAACTACCGCCAAGTCGTCCGCAAAACCAATCAGCGTTGTCTCCTCCGGCACGCCAAGGCCAAGCACTCCGTCGTACATTATGTTCCACAGCAGCGATCCCAATACAGAACCTTAAGGCACACCTGCTGTCACAATGTACTCCTTCGGCCCGTCGTCCGTCTCGTACCAGAGAAGTCTGTCCGAAAATTAACTCTCGATGAGCCGAGCCAAGTAGCTAGGAGCAGTTTGGCCAAAGCGCCCTTAATCCAGCCCCAGTTGGCTGAGTTAAAAGCATTTTTGACGTCCAGCGTCACCAGAGCACAGCATTTGCCCATGGGCATTGCATTTCGAGCCAATTCCACGACCTTTGCTACTGCATCGACCGTAGAACGGGCTCGCCGAAACCCATATTGCCGCTCTGAAAGAGGTCATAACATCTAATCACTCCGACGAAGTACAGATATATGCGAACTATGCGAACGAGACTATACGAACGATCAAGTGTTGGCTTAAAGACCAAGGGCTGGAGCTCGCCGAAAACAAGACAGAGTTGTTGCTCTTTACAAAGGGGCAGAAACGAAAAACTTTTGAAATTTGCATCGGGGCGCAGGTTGTTACCCTCAGCCATCGCTGAGATACCTGGGAGTAATATTCGACTCTAAGCTGAGCTTTAAATCCCACTTAAAGCTTACTGGGTAGAGAGTGGCGACTATCTTCTCAGCATTGGCAAGGATGCTTCCAAATGTAGACGGCCCGAAGTACAGTCGACGATTACTTTTATCGCGAGTCGTCAGCTCTGTACTTTTATACGCGGCACCAGTGTGGTCACTGGCGATAAAAATCGGATAAAATCGCAGACAGTTCCAAGCTGCATATCGAATCCTCCCCTCCCTCCCCGAAAATATTGCGCCTACCGAACAACATCCGCGGAGAGAGTGTGGAGAAAATAGGCGGGATTTATTATTTTCAAGAAGACAATACGAAATCATAAGAAGCTATAACCCGAACATGTATCCTTGCTACACTCAAATGCAGCAAGCTAAACAGGATTATTGCCTTACCAAGGGAGCCCTTTCATATTTCAGGAACTATAGCCGAACTTAAGCCTAAGAGTTTAATGGAACACGCAACGGCCAGACTGCTGCCAGATCTTAAAGGAATAATGGAAACACTTCAAGTAGAAGAAAAGAGTTCCTTCATGCTCATGTGCAAGTGAGGATTGAATGGCGCACAACAAGCGCAATACAAGCCAAAATTCCAGTGTAATTCTTATTCAGATGCCACCTTGTTTCAAAGTTCCTTTGTGTCCCTCCGTTTGATTTGTTCCAACAATAATATAATTTTCTGGGAGTTGGTTGATGGAAAACTATACAATGCTGCCACTAGTGAGATGCTATATGTGTGGTCTGACTCCAAAAGATTTTAATTGATTTGACTAAAATAGGAACATTTAACACGGAGGCTCCAGATTTTCGTCTGTCAATCTTACTTACTGGTGAGTCCTGCTGGAAGCATCACGAAACGCCCTATCATACCATGACAGAAGTCGAATGGTGATGACGTTGCGGAGCATTTTCCTTGGCTTCATAATAATTGTGATCATTTTGTCGGTTGAATTTTTCCTCGATGGTAAAAATGTTTTCACCCAAAAATAGAATTTTGCGATATTTTTTACTGGGAAATCTTTGCAGAAGAGCAGCATACCAAGTTTGCCGTATTTCCTTCTGCTTTAGCGTTAACATATGGCTAAACACCGCCGGTACGCACCGAGACCGAAATCTTCTCGTAAAATACGACTCATACTTCAAGTTGAAACGACCATTTCGGCGGGCATTCGTTTCTGCTTGCAGAAAGGATTGCGATGAACACGCTCATGCACAGCACGCACGATATTCGGGCGACGTACGGAGCGCGGGCATATCAGCTGTTTCGCGGTATCGAGCTAATGTCCTAAAAACGAATCGTTCGTTCATCGGTAGCTTTTTCAACAAATTATGAATCCTTTTTGGCGTATTCCCACATTGGTGCAAGGCAATAATCGCGATTCTTTTTTCATAGTTACCGAACTTCATTGTATTGTCGTCCATGCGCTACTGACCTTCGGAACTTGGAAGTCTGACGGAAGTGGGTTCTCCATGCACAGTGTTACCAGTTTCGGCGGCCTAACATTTCTGGCTAAACCCATCGACTAACAGAACTTATGACTATACTATGTAGATGTTCCGTGGCAACACTGCTAGAAGATCTTGAAATACAAATAAAGTTTTGGCTTAAAATCACTTCTGGCAACTTAATTAAAGCTAATTTTCATTAAAAACAGTTGCGGCCGTCTAGATTGATCAAATACTCCTATGTGCGGGGGCCACTCGTTGCGTAGGTACCAGAATCCGCTCAAGACTAGAGCTTCCCCGTCCATCCCGCACGCGTTAGTTTTCTTTGCGGTTTTGTCCCCCGTTTAGCTTACTTGGTGAAGAATATTTCGATGGTATCAATCCGCCTCGAGACTTCATGTCTCTGTTTGAGTAGTTTATCTTGGGTTGATTTAGTTTTTTTTACTATTGAGTCAAGGCACGTGCAAAAATCTGTGTTCTGACAGGGAGGTAGTATTTAAGAACCAAGAACCTAGGTCCTCATCTCCCCAACTGCTAGCATTCGGATTGGTTCCCGCACGTGCCGGTCGGCTTCACATATTAACTCGCCCAATCGGTGTTCACGACAGGGGAGTTTGGTTGGTTGACCATGTTGATGCCAAGGTGATGCAACGCCGTACTCTCATCGTAACAGATGAGAGAGAGTTGTAGGAAGTGGTTGTACGCAAACAATGGATGAATCCTGTTTCCACAACACAATGTAGTAAAGGAAGACTTCAACCAACTGTGCTGATACGTAGATTACTACGCGCTAACAGACATTCTCGGGTTGTATCGTATAATTTCTGTTGCTGATGAAGACTAGGCTGAACGAGTATCTTTTGCACTAACCTTGATGTGAGAATGCTCTCGAAGAATCCATGAGGCTAGTTAGTTGTCTAAAATTAACGAAAGACGACAAATCAGCTACTCTTCCTCCTCCTGTTCAATTTGTCTTGAAGTACCACATTTATATGCATCTACCAAGAGGAATTCGACTTTGAGGTTTATATCTGTTTGGGCGTAGGGGATGGGAATTCGAATTAAAGATAGTTTTAATTTGGTCTCGGCGTTTATTACTAAAAACTTTAAGGATAGATACTTTACATCCTTATGTATTTAGGTATGTCACGCCATGTGTTTTCCTATGCGAATACAGTCCAGCACACTGTGCAAACTTCTTCCCACAAATATTACATTCGTATTTCTTCTCGGGCATATGGAGCTTCTGGTGTGCAGTCAGGTTTTTCTTCCGTTGGAACTTCTTCCCGCATTCAGTACACTCGAACGGACGATCCTCGAAATGTGAAATTCTATGTGACTTAACATCCTCCTTTGCAAAGAACGACTTCTCGCATATATCACACTTGAAATCACGAATGTTTGAATGCCTCTTCTTATGCATGAGCAACTGTCCACTGACTCGAAATCTTTCCCCGCACTCTTCGCATTGATATGGTTTTTCGAGGGTATGGATACGAATATGAATGTTTCGTTGCACATTGGTGACGAATTTCTTATCGCAATATTCACACGTGAATCGTTTGATGCCAAAATGTCTGCGGATATGTTGTAAGCGATTGATTTGAGTTGTAAATGCTTTTGGGCAATGCGGGCAAGGATATGGATGGGCGCCTGTGTGACTATGATTGTGCAATTCGCGCTGGGAGTTCAATCGAAAAGTTTTCGGGCACAATGCACATCTGAAGGGCTTATCCTCGTCATGAGTTTCCTCGTGTCTTACTCGTTCCAGAACTTTGTCGAACTTCATGTGGCAGAATTTACAGGTACGGTGGGAGGGGTCATCACGCAGTGCTTCTGGAATCTTGTCACCATGGCGACTTACCGAATGATCTTTGAACCCTTGCCTTGTTTTGAAGTAACGATTGCAAAAACTACAAAAGAATTGACCGACTTCGGTTTGCGTTCTTGGAGAATCTGTCGAGACTTCTGCAGCTAAGTCCTCTATTGGAGAATCTCTCGATGTTGAGACTTCCGCAGTTAAATCCTGTTTTGGAGAATCTGACCACGCCAATGCCTTTTTAGCCAAATATTGAGCAATGAGTTTACATTTGTGTATGTTTTTATGACGTGAAAAAGCTAATTTTGTTTTGAACTGGCGATTGCATGGCTTGCAACATAGATCTGAACCGGCAGGAGTAGGTGTTTCTAGTAAGGTTGAAACCGCAGGAGTAGATGTCTCCTTTAATGTCGAATCCCCAGGAGTAGGTGCCTTTTTTAGGTCATGACCATAAGGTTGCAATTCTTCCCCCTTTACTTTGTTAGAATTTGACTGAAAATCTGATGATACCAATGCCTGTGCCGATAAATATTGAGCAATGAGTTTACATTTGTGTATATTCTTATGTCGTGAAAATGCTAACTTTGTTTTGAGCTGGCGATCACATAACGTGCAATATAGATCCGAATCTACTAACGTTGAATCCGCAGAAGTAGGTGATCCTATGAACTCAAAATCGGCAGGAGTAGGTGTCTCTATTAAGTCATGATCATTAGATTGCCATTCTTCCTCCACTACTTCCTTAGAATTGGTCTCTTCCCCTTCATCTGGGTATCCATTTCCTACTTTCAATTCTGTTCCGGGTTCTGCTTCTGCTTCTTCAGTATCATAGTCCAAATGTGTGTCCTTCAGATGATCGCCAAATGACCCCATATCTTCGTAACGGCCGCTACAAAACTCACAGACAAAAGTATACTTTCCACTGTTTGAAACGAAAATATCACCACATTTCGCTTCATAAAACCTCGAATCTTCCTCATTGTCCTCAAATCCTTTATTTTCAGCATCTTCAAAATCAAATTCGCCTTTAATCTCAGAGTCCGATAAATAGTAATATTCGATATCAAATTCACTCATTTTATATAGAAATCACTAATGAATAGGTGCACGAAAATGAAAGATTCGCCGTTGACCCCTCCTCCTTTGCCAAACAACAACTGACAATTGCTTGACATCCACTGCCTCGTTTTTGCATTTTCTGTTCTCTTGAAAACTTCTCTTTTCACGCTTGGATAATGCAGTTTAGTCCATCTCATGAAAATTGGAAACCAGTTATAGCGTCTTTTTACCACTGGGTGAGGATGGAGCTTATTCTTAGAAAAAAAATTGAGCAGCTCATCACTTTTCTATCATTATTTGCTTTAATGGACCATAGTATTCGATCTGGGGAAAAAATATAGTGAAACGCCACCTGGGGTATAGCGCGTCAATCACACCCACTCGCCATCGTTCGCGGTTACTTACATGCCCTTCAGCTCCCCTACGACTTTTCGAGATGTTCGTTCTCCTCCTCTATTGTTCTAAACCAAGTGCCCTCGAGACGACCCACTCGTCAGCTATCTTGGGAAAGTAGATTCCACCGCATGCAATTGCCGCCGGACGTAGTGTTTGACCTGTCCACTATCGTCTTCCGAGCCTTTCCGCCGACCAAATTCTTCGATTGAGATAGTCTCAAGCCAGTGTACTCCGATGATACCATACTCGATGCTCTGCCCATTAATGCAGATAGGGTCAGTGTGATAACCCGTCAGACTGAGAACCTTGATTTTGTTAGTGTTTATCTTTAGTCCAAATCAACGTGCCTCTCTTTCCAAATCCAGAGCCATTTGACCAAGGTCCATGACACAATGAGAGAGCAAACAGATGTAATCAACATAGTCGAGGTGTTCATCGTCCATTGAATTCCTTCACATCCTCCGGACAAGGCAGCATGAAGAACGTCACTGATAATACGGAGAAATAATATCGGTGACCCTCCTACGTAGAGCACGCTGGATACAGTCCCTGTTCACGCTATCGAAAGCTTTCTCGAAATCAGTGAAGAGCAGATGCAGTGAAGATCTAAACTTAGCGCACAACCCTTTGGACCTGAAAATCCTCCGAGATTTTACCTCGGTGCCGCAATTTGCTCTATCATATATCACCCTGATAATAGCCATTAGTTTGTCCGGAATGCCCCTCCTGAATAAAGCACTCCAGCTACGCTCCCTGCTCACGCTATAGAAAGTTGAAAACAGTGAACGTTTAAACTCCGTGCCCTGTTTCAAAATAATCCGTAGGATGTTGATGTGGTCAATGCAGGAGAATCCGGGGTGGAAACTAGTCTATTCTCTGTCGATCAAGCTTTCGATATGTTCTTTGATGCGTTGCACGACTATTCAACCAGATCTTATGACGTCCCTTCACGACGTGGCCGAAGCCTCTCTTGTTATGCACAGCCAGGAGACAACTCCTAAATCTACAGATGATTGCGAAGTGTTCCATCTGATTGCTCGTATGGTGTCGGCCAGCTGAAAGACAACTGACCTTATGCCAGGCTCTGTGCTCGAACAATGAACCACCAATGACGAGGCGGTGGGAGCTACAGAAATCCACAACCAAGGGCTCACAAGAATGTCGGCCACCGGAAACCGGCTAAGAAGCGGAAGTCCACTGGAGTCCTGCTCAAAAGCCAGTAGCAGAAGGTCATACATATTCTGAGCAAATTTTCCAAAAAAAGGACGTCGGTATTGCCTACGAGCGGAATAAAAAGAACCTCATCCATCTCAAGACGAGGTTAAACAAAAACACAAGCGGAAAAAAAAGTGTGTAAGAGCTTGGACGCTAAGCAACCTTCGTAAACAGATAAACAGCAATAGCCCGCCGATGACACACAAACTGTGAGACCCTTCAACAAACGTGACCAGGAGTCACTTACGTATGGCGCTGGTGGATGGCAATTCCGCTAGCGGAAAACTAGCTCCGGAGGTGTGGAGTAGTCTTGAGGCCAGACTGTCGGAGATGGAGATTGATATCTAGTATACGACAAAGACGAACACACGGGAGACATCCCCTGATTCAATTGCTGTGGTCGTGGTTCCACGTTATAGCGTGCAAGGACCAATTCTCCTGGGTTTCGGGTCATAGGGACATAGAGGGGATGAGCAGGCTGTCCACACGGGGCACTCCTCGTAGCAGTCCTTCGGCTGGTACAGTCGGTGCTCCGCTGGCGATTGTCAAGGACAGAATCTACTAATGGACCTCAGATGGCGAAGGCTCACCACCTGTGCCAGGTCAAGGAGGATTTGACCTGCTTATAACCAAACCCGATCACGAGAGCTCCTGTTTTAGACGCGTGCAAATTACAAGTTTACGGCGGTCTGCACGGGACACTGGCCCATAGGGGACCTTGCAGCCACTTCCTTTGCCTCCACACATCTCCCTTGCGTGAAGGAGGTAGAGAGCAATGGGCAGTGCTCTTTCCAATCCAACTTACACATCCTGATGATTTCCTTACCAATAAGCCCATCAATGTTAAGAAAATAGCCTCTCTTCAGGGTACCGTAAGAAGTAACCATGCTCGGTTTTTAGCCATAATTGTTCAGTACACAAACATTGAAATAGGTATTCGGGCTGCAAAGTATTCTGGCCAACGATTCGTTCATGAAACAGATGAAATTGAAATAAAAGCTCTTACTGGAATGTTGTACTTAGCCGGAATGAGGAAAAGTGGCCATCTGAGCATTGAAGAAATGTGGTCAGTATCCTCTGAATATAGACTCTTTTTTTGGTTGTTTGTTTGAGATTTGATGACAGAAATACATGTGACAGGTCTGACCCATTCGTGCCTTGTGGTCTGTTTCCATTGATAACTGTCGTAAAAGCTACACCCTTCACATGTATTTGACGATTGACGGTTTCGAGGGAAATGTCCTTTCTGACAAATACGGCCCAAAAAATGTAACAGTGTGCGACGCTAGAACATTCTACCATTCCATGCCATTCTGCACATTGGTAAGGAGAATCGCAGCACAACATATAGTCTTCCTTCATACTATATAAAAACCCTAGCAGAAACTGCGTGGAAGCAACAGGGACATAACCTGTGACAACTGGTTCGGTTCCCTTAGCAGAAGAAATGCTAAAAAAAATTTGGTCTGACACTTGTTCGAACAATTCACAAAAACAATCGAGAAATTCCACCTTCTTTTCTTCCGAACAAAAAGAAACCAGTCCTGTCATCTCAGTTCGCTTTTTTTGGGAAGACTACCATTGTCTTTTTCACCCCAAAGAAGAACAAATCAGTTATTTTGATCTCCACAATCCATGACCAGAAAGATGTAAATGAGGTCACCAAGAAGCCAGAGATAATTGACTTTTCCAATTCTACCAAAGGTGGTGTAGATACTTTCGACAAAATTGTTCATGCATATAGTGTTTGACGATGTACTAGGCGCTGGCCTGTTCGCATAATTGTTGTGTGAAACAAAACCTTATTAAAATTGATTCAATGTCTATCTGTCAGTTTGTCACACCAGATTTACTTGGAAATGGCTGAACCGATTGTCACGAAATTTGGTGAGAACATGTGGTCTGTGTGCCCGTTTACATGTAGCGGGTGGCGCCATTTTGTGTTTAGTTTGAAGGCGAGCTTCCCATACATGCGAAAGGGGGAATTCATTTTTTTTTCGGCGAATATGGTCATGTGGGGTACCAAATAAAAGGGCTCAAATTCTGATATTGGGTGAAACGCGGAGGAGATAAGACTCAAAATGTGTATCTCAAAAAATCAAACAAGTCTCGTTCTCAGAACCTATCCAGCCGGAAAATCACAGTGATGAAATCTAGGCTTCCAAATACCTCCCATTCCGATATCTGCACAAATAAAAATGATTTATTTCTGTTTGGGCGGGAGGGGGTGATGGGAATTATAATTAAAAATAATCTTGATTTGGTCTCAGCTTTTATTCCTAAACACTTTGGGGACAAATACTTTATATCGTTATTTATTCAGCTATAACACGGCGTGTCTCTTCTTATGGGAATACAGTCCTGCCGCCTGTGCAAATTTTTTCTCACAAATCTTACACTCGTATTTCCTTTCGGGCATATGTAGCTTTTGGTGGGCAGTCAAATTTTTCTTCCGCTGGAACTTCTTCCCGCACTCGGCACACTCAAACGGACGATCCGGGAAATGTGAAACTTGATGTGACTGAAGTTCCGCCTTTGCAAAGAACGACTTCCCGCATATATCACACTTGAAATCACGAACGTTTGAATGCCTCCTCCTATGCATGAGCAACTGTCCACTGACTCGAAATCTTTCCCCGCACTCTTCGCATTGATATGGTTTTTCGCGTGTATGGACACGAACATGAATGTTTCGCTGAACGTTTGTGATGAATTTCTTACCACAATATTCACATGAGAATCGTTTGATGCCAAAATGTCCGCGGATATGTTGTAAGCGGTTGATCTGAGTTGTAAATGCTTTTGGGCAGTGCGGGCAAGGATATGGATGGGCACCTGTGTGACTATGATTATGCATTTGGCGTTGGACGTTTAATCGAAAAGTTTTCGGGCACAATGCACATCTGAAGGGCTTCTCCTCGTCGTGGGTTAACTCGTGTCTTACTCGTTCCCGAACATTGTCGAACTTCATGTGACAGAATTTACAGGTACGGTGGGAGGGGTCATCACGCAGTGCTTCTGGAATTTTGTCACCATGTCGAGTTAGTGTGTGATCTTTGAACGATAGCTTTGTTTCGAAAAAACAATTGCAGAAACTGCAAAAGTATTCACCGAAATCGGTTTGCATTTTGGGAGAATCTATCGAGATTTTTGCAGTTAAATGCGGTTTGGGAGAATCTGACCATAATAATGCCTTTTTAGCTAAATGTTGGGCAATGAGTTTACATTTATGTATATTTATATGACGAGAAAAAGCTAACTTTGTTTTGAACTGGCGATCGCATAACTTGCAATATAGATCCGAATCGGTAGGAGTAGGTGTCTCTATTACCGTCGAAACCGCAGGAGTAAGTGCCTCTGTCGAAATCGCAGGACTAGATGTCTCTGTTAGGTAATGACCATACGATTCTGATTTCTTCCTCAATATTTTGTTAGAATTTGTCTGAGAATCTGACAATGTCAATGCCTTTTTAGCTAAATGTTGGGCAATGAGTTTACATTTGTGTATGTTTTTATGACGTGAAAATGCTAACTGTGTTTTAAACTGGCGATCACACGGCTTGCAATATAGATCCGAATCGCCAGGAGAAGTTGTCTCTACTAACGTCGAATCCGCAGTAGCAGGTGATCCTATGAACTCAAAATCGGCAGGTGTAGGTGATTCTATGAATTCAATATCGGCAGGAGTAGGTGATTCTATGAACTCACAATCGGCAGGAGGAGGTGTCCCCATTAAGTCATCATCATTAGATTGCCATACTTCCTTCACTACTTCATAAGAATTTGTGTCTCCACTTTCATCTGGATGTTCATTCACTACTTTCAACTCTGTTTCGGATACTACAGACGATGTTCCTTCAGGATCATAGTCTAAGTGCACCTCGCTCAGATGGTTGCCAAATGACCCCATATCTTCGTAACGCCCATTACAAAACTCACAGACGAAAGTGTACTTTCCACTGTTTGAAACAAAAATCTCGCCACATTTCGCCTCGTAACCCCTTGAATCTACCTCAGTGGCAACAAATCTTCTATTTTCCTCATCTTCAAAATTAAATTCGCCTTTAATCTCAGAATCCGATAAATAGTAATATTCGATATCATATTCACTCATTTTATACAGAAGTTACTAAGGAAATAGTGCAAGAAAATGAAAGACTCCAAGCTAATGTCACTCAAATTTTAGTTTGGCAACCAACAACTGACAGTTGCTTGACATCCGTAGCCCCTTTTTTGATTTTTTTGCTCTTGAAAAACTCTCTTCACTGTTTTGGGTAATGCAGCTCAGCACAGCATCCATGCAGTGGGAAACAATGGAGCCAAGTTAGAGAGGAATTCCATTTCCTGTTTACGATACTCGAATTCAACAGGCTGCATAATTTTTATATTGTAGCCGGATATTCTTGAACTCAAGTTTTCCACAGATTTAATTGAGAATAATTCCAATTTGGTGCAAACGAGGAACAAAGTTCCGGCGTTGAGAAAAGCAAAAGTAACTACAAGTAGCATCCGTGAATATCAGTAGTCTATATAGACGACGAAGGCAGAAATCCTCACACAGCAGGACAATTTTAGCAGTCTGAGCAGACTGTCTAGAAACTTTTTGAAAGATAGCAAGGATCGCCATTACCGTGGCTATTTTCAAGCGAGGTTGCAGCGTTTGGAAGAACTATAGCAGGTTTGCCAGGAACATCATGAGGCGAGAAGAGAGGAAGGGGTACTTGGAGGAATATGAGACTGCTGAGGAAACATACTTGGACCTACTTATCCGATTCAAAACGGGCATGGTGGAGCACGAATCCATCAATATAGACAGCAGTGGTCTATCAGCAAAGAATCGGGTACAATTGGAGCGATGTTACTACAAAGTTCATTGCCATGCATCGGTGTCAACACGGATCATTGGGACTTGTTGATCATCTACTCAACAAGCTAGAAATTAGACCAACAATCTCGACGATTGTGGGAAACATCTTTGGGAGCAAACACAGACTTACCCAACTTAAGGGCTTTTATGGAGTTCCTAACGAGTCGGCATTACACATTCCTCGGAAACCAACTAAAATTGAAACGTTAATAGTGACACTGCGACAAATTCAAGGGAATGGATTCGCAGCAAAGGAGAAACGTAGCGAATAGTCAAAACCTATGCTACAACCGCTTGAGGAAAGGACATGGTATCAATCAGTGCCCATCGAGCAGGAGGTGTAGTGTATGTTCAAAGAAACACCATTCCTTGCTGCACATTGAAGTCATTCGTCCCAAGAAACCAATCATTGTTGGCGGAGGTTGAGAGCCAGCCTCAGGTACTACTAACGACAGCTCGAGTCAGGGTGCAAAACCTTTCAGGTGATTTGGCAACGTTAAGAGCTCTGATAGATTCCGGGTCGCAACGAAGCTTCATAACAGAGTCAACTGTTCAGTTATTAGGATTAAGCAAATCCTAGTTTACAAACTAAAGGCAGTCCGAAATCAATACACCAGCTCTAGTATTCCCAAAAATTACTTACTTATGTCAAGCCGTCGGGGCACTAGTTGAACCTCCAGTGACGCTATTCGTCAAAAATTTAGCTGACCCCACGTGCAGAACCTCATTTTACTAGGAGCTAATACCAATAGTAACATCATGCTACCAGGATTCAGGAGACGATCTCCCTGTGCAATGAACACTAGATTCGGATGGTTTTTGCTTGACCAAACTTCTTCGCAAATCACTCAACCGAGCATATATTCCTTGATAGCCACAGAAGACACTACTGACCAATTGGTTGGAAAACTTTGGGAATCAATGAAGTACCGACTCAGCAAAATGTGGCGTCTGATGAGAAAGCAGCCATTGAATGGTAGCGGCAAACCACCAAACGAGACAGCACTGGGAGGTACGTTGTCCGGCTTTCGTTCAAGCAGGATGCTGAGCCCGAGACAACCTTGTGTAATTCTATCTAGTATAATACAACTATGAAATTGCGAGTCGTGTTCAATGCATCTGAGTTGACACAATCTGGCGAATCATTCAACGACACGTTACTCATTGGTCCAGTGAGTTCTCGGGGGCTTTACGTGAGTACCTGACATGGAGACTTAATCCCACGGTCTCCTTAAGGCACGGATTGATTTTGTGACCACAATCACAGCCCCAATGTGATAAACAACAACGATACCACTCTATACCGAGTGCATGGCCCAACATTCATACTGATGGATGCAAGACTTACTAAAATCTCTACCGAACTAAGGAGTACGGCACCCGTGTTGAAACGCAACACCACGCTAAGGCCCAAAGGTCTCTGTTCGTTTGAACACAACCATAACCCCCATGAAGCTCCCACTAGGGGGCCAACCGCAAACAAGCGAGCTGAGCACATATACAACAGGAATTATCCTTAAGTATGTGAGTTCACGGGCTATCCCGGTTCCCATGGTACCAGTATACCCCTGGTAAGGTTTCGTGGCTATTGCCACTTCAATGAGTCCCCGTGGAGACTCAGGTCTGATCGTCCTAATTAGGCCTTTGGAGCATTCGCCTACTGCATCACGGCCGGCAAGCCAATACGATACAGCGTCTCCCGGTGCCACCACTATTGAGGTTCTCCTCGGCCCCTTGGTTTTGGGTCAGCCGGCAGGGTTGCCGTCCCCGCCACCTCTGAGCACCACTCATTGGTCCAAGAATCCAGAACTGTATCGTGCGGATATTGATGAAGTGGAGGACATATCGGCAGCTGATATAGTGAAGATGTACCGCTAAATAATGGTACACACCCAGGATTAAAATTTCCAGCCAATTTTGTGGAGAAGGCATCCATCTGAGCCCCTCTTTACTTGGCAATCCGGACTCTCCATCAACTGGCAGACGACGAAAAACTGCAGCATCTTGAAGCTTGCAGAGTGTTGAAAAAGGATTTCTACGTGGATGATGTCCTCACCGGGAGAGATACCCTCAAGGACACGCAGGCACTTCCGCAGGACCTCATAAAAGTGCTACTAAAAGGAGGTTTTAATTTGCGAAAATGGGTAGCAAATCACAATGATTTGCAGGAATCTATTCCTGCTTCTGAGCGGGAAACAAATGTATCACTAAACATCGATGAGAATGACTACGTCAAAACATTAGGGTTATGGTAGCATCCAGCAAGGGATTCTTTCTTGTTCAAAGTCAAGTCGGAAGAAATTACCAACAATTAGCGCATTAGCGAAACGTCAGTTTCTTTCTGAGATTGCAAAGTTTTTCGACCCGATAGGATGGTTGCAACCTCGTATCGTCGTAGGCAAAATATGGATCCAGCAATTGCGGCTACAACAAATGAATTGGGATGAACCAGTAGAAAAGGCCTGCGCAGCGTGGTGCTGTTGTGTGACTTGATGGCAACCTCATTAGAAACCCACGGTTGGACTAATATAACTGTCTATTACTGGACGGACTCAATGATCGTCCTACAATGGCTTCAAAGTCCAGGGGCAAAGTGGAAGGTTTTTGTGGCTAATAGAGTGAGTGACATACACTCTACGTCTGACATCAAACAATGGCGACTTATATGTAGCTAAGAAAATCCAGCAGATTTTGCACCCCGTTGAATATTCCCGTAACTGTTAGTTAACCATAGATTATGATGGAATGGACCTGACTGGCTAAGTGAACATCAGCACAAGTGGTCAAAATCAAAATTTCTTTGCAATGCGCAGACCGCAGAGAAGAGAAATCTGTCAAAACGATTCTCTTCATCAACGAAGGTCATTAGAGTGATTGCGTATCGCGGGAGATGGAGGAAAACCTCTCGTGTACTGATGAAGGGGATAAGTTACTCCCGAAATATATATTTACACTGAAAAGTAAAAATTGTAGTTTGGAGGAAGCTGCCCCGTATCTATCAAGACTACAAATAGCAGACAAAAATCTAATTTCTCAGTTATTAAAGCACCAGTTTCTCGCGGCCCTCGCTCCGTCGTCGGTGCAAGGCCTTTCCACTTGTGTCCGCCGGGTCGGGACAGGTTTGCCTAAGCGGAAATCCCTAGCTTAAGCCGAAACCCACAAAATATGAGGAAACTTCAGAATCTCCAAATTTTTCTTCGCTTTTCGGTGGGATCAAAAAATCTGACTGTTGAGTCAAACGTAAAATGAAAAAGAAAAATGTACGATCCTCCTTGGCACGCTGCGAAGCCCGTCGAGTCAAGCCTAGAAACTGTCCGTTGGCACTCTCCATGTTCACAACAGTGACAATCAAGGGATCATACTTAGCAGATTGTTAACTTGCGGCAGACTTTACTTAGTGACGAGCGCCAAGACTACAGTATGAGGTCTCCCGTGTCGAATGATTCACACTCTTCGTTATGTCGGACCAAAAATAGCAACAGCGCCAAAAAGATACTTCCCCTCCACGCTATCTTAATTAAAGGGACGCTCTGCGCCACATACAATTTCGGACAACGATTGCCGGCACACGAAAACCCTCACACCGCAACGTAATTACGACTTCGATCGCTACCTCGCCATATGTAAAAACGTTCCTTACCTCTCTTTCGAACTCGTCTTCTTCCTTCTATTTTTCTTCTTCCCAAATCCAATTCTCCAGCCATGTAGCGCGCAAAGCAGAGCAGAGCGCCTCGCGGACATACTTATCAAATTTTGAAGAAAAGTACCAAGAGCGCAGCCTGGCAGTTCTGACCGACCATCAAAATCGTTTTTGCCCTGTAAGTTAGGGCTTAAGAATACACTTCCCTGTTTATCGTAGAAGACGACTAAAAGGGATAACAATTTATGGACTAGCAACCTGCAAATTTTGAAATTTTATTGCTACCGTAACGTCAGCAATGGCTCGGATAGAGACTGACTTCACGGCTACGACCTTTGGCAAAGTGCGCATGCTCCTCGACGAAGATAGCGAGGGTCCTCAGAATGCCCGCTCTCTCCAAGTTGAGCAGGAGCACCAACGATATAAGCTGGACATTCTGGACCTAAGCGAAGTAAGATGGTGGAACTCTGGAGTGTACTCCTCTCTCTATTGCGGCAATGCTCTTTTATAGTCTGGAAACCCGAGTGGTAACAGACGCGAATCCGGTTTGTGGTTGTTTCTAACAACTACCACAAGGCGCACCCTCTTGATCGAGGAGAAGGATGCTTTTTACGACCACGATGATCGCAAGTTTCCAAAGAAGTGCAGTTGGAGGGGTTTCTGCGTGGTCCCTGCCATTGCAAAGATAGTAGCTAAAATATCCTAGGACGCAAGACAAAGACAAGGTTGGTTGGAAGTGCTCGAGAAACTCATCAGGAGTAGACACGCTGAAGCGATCCGCGGTGCCGGAGACTTATCTCCAAGGCAGTTTGGTTTCAGAACAGGTAGATACACAGTGGATGCTGTTATGGAGGTCGTGGATGCGGTTCATCGAGCCAAGGCACACAGTCTCGACGGATTTGTTGCTTGTTGAATAGGCTCAAAGGCTTGATATATTGATGCGACGGGTAAGCGGATGGATGACTGCTCATGGTTTCAGCCTTGCGCGAGTCAATAGAGTCAAAACCAGCAGTTAATACCTTGGTTTAATGCTCGACTCGAAGATGAGCTTCTTCAAGCAAATCAAAGCAGCAGCGGACAGGGCTGTAACTGGAGTTTCGGCCTTGAGTCGGCTAGCGTCAAATGTTGGGGTCCCTATATCTACTAGGAGAAGTTTCCCTATGGGCGCATTGCAGTCGGTTCTCTTCTATGGCGTGAAAATGTAGGCAGATGCCCTTAGCAAGAAGGGGCATCGTAAACGCCTTGCTCAAGTGCAGAGACGGGGATCTCTGTCATTGGCGTCTGTATATCGCGCTGTCTCAGAACCGGCGGCGATGGTGATCCTTGCCAAGGAGCGTAGAGCTATCTGCCACCGTAAACCACGAAAACTTAAGAGAGGTAGTTGCCCGTGAAGAACGTCAACGCACCGAGTGGCAACTCTCTTAGCAAAATGAGCCAATGGGCACATGGACTGCGCGGCTCATCGATAATTTAGACTCATGGTTGAACCGAACGCACAGTGAGATTGATTACTTTCTTACCCAACTTTTAAGCGGACATGGAGGTCTTTAGTTTTATCTGCACAAGATTGGGGACAACATTATCAGAGAGATGCTGAAGAGGGCTGGCAGCTGGAGTCGTGTTGCGCATTATATTCGGGCTCTTCTTATTGCGTAGAAGATTGAAATCCACCTGAACTAACAACTCCCTTCCTCCCACCCCCTCCCGTTGGTGAAAGGGATTCCCGGGTTTGAAGGCTCCCAAAGCCGGGAGGGCTAGCCAAAAGTAATGTGTCAAACGGTTTCAGGCTAGTTCTCTGATGATAGAGAGGTGTTTAGTTGGTATCCCAACAGCCTACTATTGTGGTAGTCCATCACTCTGTGCGTAAACCCATTCACCTACCCTACTCCCAAAAAAAACTGTCTTCAAAAACTGGGAAGAACCTTCCTACAATGACAGGTGTCAGAGCCTAAATGCTGCCAAATACACCAAATCCTTCCTGTAAGAGCCGAACATGCGTACCGCAGGCTTGCAGGAGAATTTTATTCATTCCGACAAGCCATAATTCACTAGCTGGATATATCACAGAGTAGGGATTATTCTAGATGATACGTGTCCCTCCTGTAATGAGGAAGCGGAATCCACGGACCAGTTTCTATGTGAATGCCTTGCCTATGGACGCATCAGAGATCAGATCTTTGGTGTCGATGTTCTCCAGTTGCGACGGGTAGCATCACATTCACTAATGGAAATCCTGCGATACGTTAACGAATCCGGGATATGCTATTAAATGGGGGTGTCGAGTACAATGGGCCATTACGGTCTGAGTGCTCGGAAGCTATAGCTTCCCCTCGCCACACACACACACGCACACGCCTGAAGGTGCTAACAAAATATCGAGCCTAGTTTTTAGCGCCAAAGCTTTGTTAGGAATGCAAATCCAAACCTGGGATTTTATTGTCACCGATCCAACCACATATTTCCCGCAACTTCTCCTCGGTAACTTGAGATACTTCACACCCGTTGATCTGAGCCATCGTTTGCCTTCCGTTGGCTTGGTGGTGAGGAAACAGAGTACAAACATTTTTTTGAGAAAGCGCGATTTTTCTAGTCTTTTGACTACCACTCTGTAAGCCCCACTCCAAGGAATTTTTTCCATATATTTGCCCAACTGTTTGATGCAGTTCCTTTTGCTTTTGCGAATCGATTCTTTTAAGTGATCCCACAGGTCTCTGCGTTCCTCATGTCAACCATTGTTACCATTTTCCCCTTAGCCACCGGATAAGTCTCCTTGCCCGGAAAGATGGGGTTCCCAAAGTTGCGATTTTGTTATTCCACCAGTAGTTGACGTGCCTACTAGAAAGCAGTCGCCTTCTGGGCCTAGTGGCATCACATGCTTCCATCACCCATTCAGTGACCTCGGTGACTTTTTCTATGGGCATACCATTCAGCTTTCGCCGTCCACCCGGGGAATCCACTAGCACTCTACGAGATCTCTTTTTAAAGCTAGATTCGCCAAGCAGATTGCCTGGTGGTCACTGTGAATATAGGAGTCACTAACTTGTCAAGCAATTCTTTTTGCCAAAAAGACGTTCAGGTATGTCAGGTCTACTGTAGAGCCCAAACCTACTCCTCTGAAAGTGTCTGAGGTCGCCACATTCGCAAGTATACATAGTTTCGTGAATGCATCGAGCAGAACACGGATTCTTACATTCGTTGTTCGGCTGCCCCATTCAAGAGCCCATGCGTTGAAATCTCCTGCAGCTCGGGAAGTGCAGCCTGGTAGCTGTATATATGGCTTCCGTTCACTTTCCCACCGATAAATCCCTCCTTCAGGTGCGCCATTATTTCCTGGAAAGCTTGCTCTCCATAAGCCCATAATGCGGTTTGACCCATTCGACCCTCAATCCAAATACCACCAGCTTGATTTCGATATAGCTCACTAGTTATGGCCACTTCAAAAGTATTCTCGTGGACAGTTTGCGAGAGTCAATTCTTTGATGATGGTTGATTTTGATTTGCGATTTGAAGGGTGTATCTCAGACAAACCTCCGAGATTTTTCCGCCAGGGCAGACAGTTAATAAGGAGTATTATGTTCGTTGAAAGAGACATGATTTGTGGAGGTTCCGTGTCCACCTGATATAGATCCTTGTGACTTTCACTGAGGGGGATTCCCAAATCAGTCCATGAAAACCTTTTTAACGGAGATAGGTAGCTTTGGGATGTGTGTATCGTTTGCAATGGAGACTAATAATCTCGATCCAACCCTAAAATGGTAAATAATTATAACAAGAACTTTAAGCAAAATTTATTTATATTTTTTTCGATACTTGGATATAAAATATAAAAGTTAAATTAAAGAAGGGAATGCACCCTATCCAAGATATTTAAGAAAATCCTTTACCATTAGTTAACCTCGTTATCATATCAAATACCCATTTTGGTTGGTCTGCTGGAGCCATGTGTCCCGCTTTACGAACAAGAACCTCAACAAGCTGGCCTGCTTCCTTTGCATAACCTGCTATTTCTCCATCGATTCGCCAAATATATCGTGGTGCGTGCTTATAGATATTTGCTCCTGGGAACTTTAGCCGTTGTAAGTAACCAAGGGTCAAAGGATAAGCGACAATGATGTCAAGCTGTCCATTATAGATACAAACACGATAGTGACCGAGAAGTTCAGCAATCCACGGAGCAACGGAATCCATAACATCTTGCTTAAGGTGTTCCTCTACCTTATTTTCACCCTCCAGGTCATGGAAGGTCATGTTTCCTACATGAATGGCTTTTCGTATTTTCGAAGTTTGTAGGAATTTGCCCATAATATCACTCGAGTTATCGCCTTTGGTTTTAAGGTAGTTGAAGTAGGTATCGTATCCTGTGTAGTTATGGAATAGGGAGCCAGAAGGTAGTTCGTCCATGTTGATCAGCTCATCGAAGACCTCAAAAGCGCAGTTCATGTTGCGTTTTTTTATGCAATCGATTCCTTTCGCCTCGTACTCGTGGAATACTTGGCGAGCATTGATATCTATGAGTCCTAATTGGTAGAGGTAATCGCCATACTTGAGCTGATGAATAGGATCGGATAAACCATTACCAATTGCAATCCCTTTTAGCTTGATTGGGATGGGAATTTTCTTGCCATGGCGCGTATATTTCTCCTGAGTTTTGTGGATTTTATAAGCCAAGGCAGGAACATATTTGCCGGCATATGACTCTCCAGTAATGTAGAAGTCCAGTGTCTGAAACTCCGGGAATAACTGGAATAATTGTTTTACTGCTTCATACAAATCTCGTCCCACATCTTTTTCGTTTTTCGCATAGCCGGCATCGTCATCTGTGAAGCTGAACCCTGTGCCCACTGGGTTATCAATGTAGATAAGGTTGTGATTTTTATGCCAGGAATATTTTCTTGGTTCCAAACCAGATTCAGTTACAGAGAATGGTCCGTTTTCCGTGAAAAGTCCGAATAGGGATGAAGCCCCAGGTCCTCCTTGAAGCCATAGAACAATTGGGTCATGATGTGGATCTGACTCCGAAGGGAAATACCAGAAGAACATATTTGAATTATACTTCTCATTTACTGTGAGATATCCAGCATAGCTTTTAAGCCAATCGAACGGTTTATCCGCGACAGTGGCTAGCTCCAGAGCTTTATCGATTTTTCCAGCTTGAATTAATGGCGTGAGGAATGCGGGATCTCCAGGATCGCCACCATCGTTGTACTTCGCAAAACGAGGATAGGGATTAATAAAACTTGAATTTACTGCTACACAGAGTAGCAGGGCGATGAAGGGCACTCTCATTATTCTAACAATCGCACGTTTCTTTTTATTGCGCTTACGATATCAAATTGTCTCTATTGTCTCGCACTACCGCCACTGAACTAACCGAACTAACAATAGCTTTACAATTGGTGGCCCTTGTGAGCTGTAACCAACCACGCGTCTAGAGCAATGACTTGGAAATGAATAAGCGGGAAGCGAACAAGCAACTGCTGATCTCAAAGTACAGCCAATCTTGTGTTCTTTGTGGTATTGCTCTTTTTCTGAATAGAGTTTGTAAGCCGCGATTTATCAACGTGTTGTCGCTTTGATTTGAGTGAAATTCAATGTTTAGGAAACATATTAGCGAATGGATGAGAGAATCTAGAAGTTGATGAGCAATAAATGGGACCGAAGATAAGAAGTTTCCAGAGAAATTATAATCTAAATCTGATTTTCCAAATGTAGAACGAAAATAAACTTTTTATTTTAGAAAGTGATGTTTCCACCACAGAGAGCAACCTAAAAATAAACTATATTCGCAAGCAGAGGGTGAAATCCACGAAACAGAGGAAGTGATAGATGCTAATTATACTCCCATTTGCCCCTTGGATTGGGACCCAGGTAAAGGAGGAGAGTTTGAGCCAACGTACTCTGTACTATCCTCAGTAAAACAAAAATAAAATACTGAGATCAGGGAAAGAGATAAATAGAGTATAGTTGGAGTTATTCCACGATGCTAAATCCTACCTGACCTCTCTTGGTGACAGGTCCGCGACAGGTCGTCCAAGAAAATGCTAGGGTGTCCACCTCAGTCGATACGGCAGGACGGGCCCCGGTCCTGTCTAGAAATGGGCAAGGGTTCTTGATGCATGGACGACGTCAGGACGTAAGCAAGTTAGTCCAAACAAAACGAACAAAACAAATACGTGTCTGCACGCTAAATGTTGGTACCCTAACTGGAAAGATCGAGGAACTCGCAAGAGCCCTTCGGAAAAGGAGCATTGATATCTGCGCTCTGCAAGAAACCCGATAGTCTGGTGCCAAAAGCTGCGACATTAAACCCGAACGCGGTAAAAATGGTTAAAAATTTCTCTATTTTGCTAGCCCACACATTCAATATAGTGTTGGCATTGCCATTTCAGAGGGTTTCCGTGATGCCATTAAAGAAGTTAAACGATTTGATGATCGGCTGATGAAGCTCACCATTATATCAACTGATCGCACTATTCATTTCTTCTTCACCGCATACGCACCACCGACAGGTCGACCTGATGTCGAGAAAGATGCCTTCTGGCAACTTCTCGATGAAAAGACTTGCCACGTGCCTGCTGACGACGAATATTATTGTCGACGACCTTAATGGTCATGTGGGTGAAAAGGCAGACGGTAACAGATGCCAAGGGGGAAAGGGGTTGGGAGCGCGCAATGAGGGTGGTGAGCATATAATCGATTTT
Organism: Hermetia illucens; assembly: GCF_905115235.1. Taxonomy (NCBI): domain Eukaryota; kingdom Metazoa; phylum Arthropoda; class Insecta; order Diptera; family Stratiomyidae; genus Hermetia; species Hermetia illucens. Next base: position 13,311,794 of record NC_051852.1, read on the forward strand.
GCGGACACCCACGACTTTGTACTTATCTTATCTCATTTTCCTACATTTTATAGTGAGAACAGTAAAACGCAAATCGACTATATTCTCATAAGACGCCGACATTTTACCACTTTCACTGATTGCAAAGCCGTTCCCTATGAGACCATCACACCTCAACATCGGCCATTGATTGCCGTCCTCCGAATTAAGCCACTGATAAAACAGCATGAGGAATGCACTGGCCCGCGGCGCATTAAATGGTGGCGATTTGGTGAGAAGAAAGAAGAAACGATCTCACTCATACGATTGCCGACCATGTGGACGAATGTGGAAGAATCATGGAACCAAATGAAAGACACGATCCACAAAGCGGCTTCTACAACCCTCGGGGTCACCAAGCCGGGTGAGCGGCACAGCAACCGAGATACTTGGCTTTGGAATGATGATGTTGAAATGAAGGTCCGTGAAAAGAAACGCCTCTACCACAAATTTCTCGACGATAAAACACCGGCCAATTGGCAAATTTATAAGAATGCCAATCGGGAAGCAAAGAAAGCAGTCGTTGTCACCCGAGTGACCCATTACAAAAATCTTTACGATAAACTGGACACTCGGGGTGGCGAGAGAGATCTGTATCGACTTGCTAAAAGCCGTAACGAACGTACACAAGATATCGAATACTTCTGTTGCGTTAATGACAAGAACAGTACTTTGCTTACTAACCGTCGAGTCGCAACGGATAGATGACGAGAATACTTCGAGCAGATTTCAACAATCCTCCACTTCCACAATCACCTGTCAGGACAACTTGTGGTGCTTAGAGGTGGCGGGGTGGCTGTATCGCATTGCCTTGCCGGCCGTGATGCAGTAGGCGAATGCTCCAAAGGCATAATTAGGGTGATCAGACCCGAGTCTGAACGGGGACTCATCTGAAATGGCAATAGTCACGGACCTTACCAGGGGAATACTGGTACCATGGGAACCAGGATAGCCCCTGGACTCACATACTTCAGGAGAATTCCTGTTGTATGTGCGTTCGGCTCGGTTGTTTGCGGTTGGCCCCCCTAGTGGGGGCTTCATGGGGGTTGAGGTTGCGTTCAAGCGAACAGAGACCTTCGAGTCTCAGCGTGATACGCTCGATGGGGATTTAAAAGCCTCGAGATTGCATCCAGATCAGGCATTCGATAGAACTAAATGGCGAAACCGAGGACGAGGAGCCGAACCCGCTTATGAACGGGACAAAGGCTGAAGAAAAAGGAGAAGAACGCAGTCCTGTAATCGTCTGCGAATGACGTGATATCAATGTACACTACAATCTGCAATTGTCTCGCTGGATTACGTAACCTGGGATTTACGACTCAGGATTGGAGTCTTATGGTGACCCGCATCATCATGCGGAAATTCAATAACGAGAACCTACGCTTATTCGAAGAATCCATGGAGGATACAAAGAACTTTCCGACGGTAGACCAACTGTGCGCATTCCTTTTAAAAATGCACCAACTACTGGTAGCGATCAAAATGCAGCCCCCAACCTCACACCTTCTTAAACGCAAATCGTTTGTTGCTTTATTGAAGCCTTCCAACAAAATCTGTTCCTACTGTAAAGGGAAACATTTGTTATTTGCCTGCGATGCTTTCAAAAAACTAATAAATTGAGGAAAGGTGTCGGTTCGCAAGACAGGAGAAGTTGTGTCGAAATTGCTTATCACATGCTGACACTAGGAAGTGCAACAGCAGAACGCGTTGCCTTGAGTGCAACAAAAATCATCATCACTACTGCATTTCAAGAAGGACGAGAGTGCAAACATAGTTAAAGATCACGAAGTTTCCGGAGTTCAGTTGGCTACAGCTCTAGTAAAGGCGTTTGGCATTAATGGAAGGTCCACGGTTTTGCGCGCTCTAGTTGATCCTGGATCCCAGACATCCTTCATCTCTCTGAAAGTCCCTAACAAATTGAGCATAGAGAAAACCAAGACGCTTGCTTCAATTAGCAGTATTAGGAGCGTATACGCAGCAACCATTTGGAAGGTTGTATCCGTGAATATTTCACCGAACTTCCAATCCAATTTCAGACTACTCGTGGAGGCCTACGTAATGGACTTATTGATGACCTTGCTTCCAAACGAAAAATCGATTATCCATAAACCGAAGTGCACCTCTAGCCTGCAATTTGCGGATCCCGAGTTGAACGTTAAACCAGGGATCGATCTAATCTTAGGAGCAGAGCTCTTTGAAGAGATTATTGGACGAGGATTGAAGAAGGGCAGACCGTTGTTAGCTCAGGAAACGAGGTTAGGCTGGATCCTTTCTGACAAGGTACCGCTTCACGAAGCGGGAGTCAACACCATCATATCCAACGTCTCAACTACAGATTTCCAAAAGGCGCTCCAACGTTTCTTCGACTCTGATGGTACGATAGAGGACACACCGTCATCAGATGAATGTGAAGTTAGCTACCAAAGCAGACCGAAGGTATGCTGTCACGCTACCATTTAAGGACGACCCTGCAATTGCACCTCTGGGGAATTCCAGAAACAAGGCGTTCGCTTGCTTTAAGCAGTTGGAAAGGCGCTTCGATCGGGATCCGGCTTTTCGATGTTCTCACCACAAAGCATTGCAGGAGTCTATTGACCTGGGCCACATGCGACAAGTATTACCCTTTACGGGAGAAGATAGAAATGTGTATTATCTGCCCCATTACCCGGCTATCAAGATGGAGAGCTCCACCACAAAGGTTCGACCAGTATTTAACGTCTCTGCAAAAACAACAACCGGGGTGAGCCTTAACGATAAGCTGTATACCGGACCGACACTTCAAGACGATTTGGCGCAGATCATGCTTCGTTGCAGAAAGCAGGAATTCGTGATCTTGTCGGATATTGAAAAAAATGTTCCGAGTGATTACGATGCAATCTTGTCATCAGGATTTTCAACGTGTACTATACAGGCCATCGACGGATATGCCCGTCCAGGAGTATGTGCTCACAACTGTTTCCTTTGAAGAAGTCCCGGCTACATTCCCGCCCGTCAGAACGTTGTTGCAGCTTGCCGAAGATGAGGAAGCGGAGTTTCCTCTTGCGGTAAAGATGTTAAGGACAGATTTTTATGTCGACAATTTTCTAGGTGGTGCAAGCACGAGACAAGGAGCGAGAATTCTCATCAAACAAATGTCGGACATGTTAAGGTCCGGTGGATTCAATCTACGCGCAAGTGGGCATCAAATGATCCCAGCCTTTTGAGCGAGATTCCCGAGGAATCCAAGGTAATGGGCTTGCATGAATTCATACAAGATTCAACGATGGCCACCCTTGGTCTAATATGGACCCCTAAGAAGGAGGACTTTCGCTTAAAACTATTGAAGTATGACCCTTCAAGGAAGCTGACAAAGCGAAGTCTTCTATCAAGTATTGCAGGGATTTTCGAACCCCTTCGATGGCTCGCACCGGTGACAATTTGATGCGGAAAATTTGGCGGCCAGGAATCGGTTGGGATGAAATTTCCTCGGATGAGATTTTGACGCAATGGAAACACCTTGAGGAGGAACTGCCGGACTTGGAAACTATCCGAATTCCCCGATGGATCCATTATTCTATAGGTCATCATGGCGAGCTTCGTGGATTTTGTGATGCTTCCGAGGCAGCATACGCTGCCGCAATATACTGTAAGGTCATAGATTCCAGTGGTAAATCAACTATATACCTACTCTGCGCTAAGACCAGAGAGAAGCCGCTGAATACAAAAGTGACCTTGCCGAAACTAGAACTGAACGGTGCTTTGCTGCTCGCCGAACTGATGCATCTGGCGAGGTCAACGTTACTCCTAGATAAGTCTGCTGTGTGCTGCTGGTCCGACTCTACAATCGCATTGCCGTGGATAAGGAAGGATCGTTCGTAACTAGATTCCTACGCCGCAAATCGGGTTACTAAGATTCGCAAGCTAAGTAAGCAATCCTGGGTTTGGGGTCACATCAGATTAAAAGAAAATACTGCGGACTGCGCTTCAAGAGGCACCTCCCGTACCGAATTGTTAAATCATCGATTATGGTGCAGGGGCCGTCATGGCTTTCAGATGGACGAGTATCGAAGGAAGTGGCCTGTTTTACGGGCATTGCAGACCAACGAAATCTGTTGGGGCCATACCCAACGTTTTGAAGGCTCGTGAGGGTCATGGTCTACATGTCCCGTTTTATCACTCGAATCAAGGGTCCAATTTGCGCCAACGAATACGAGCAAAGTCGGTTGAAGATCCTGCGGTTATAACAAGGGACGGAGTTCCCCAAGGAAATTGACGAATTGAAAAAGAACCGTCCGATCACCAAGAAGTTAGGAAACTTATATCCTTTCCTTGACCATCAAGGCTTGCTCAGGGTTGGAGGCAGACTGCGGAATGCGGATATACCCGGCGACCATAAATATCCGATTCTCTTGCCGGGAGATCATCATGTCACCTTCCTTATTATACGGGAAGCTCATCGCAATACTTTGCATGGTGGCGTTTACACTGTTCGAAGCTATTTGAGGATGCGGTACTGAATCTTCAACGATCAAAAGGTGTTTCGCAACGAGCTGCGCAGATGCCTCACATATGTAAAATATTCGAATCAGCGGACTTGCGGATTGAAGGCATTGCCTCTACTTAATCAGTGCAGACTGGAGCGGTCGCCAATTAGGTACCAACAAAGGAAGAATTATCCTTTTCTGACTGCAACAAATGCAGCTATTAGAACCATGGAAAATGATGTCTTCTCCCCAAACAAGCCGGCAACACTGCTTATTCTCAATTTGATATGTAAATATTAACACAATAAAAAGATAATAATGTGGTTGACCATTGTAAGTAAGTCTTCACAGCCGTCCTTAGTAAATAGACCTTGCAAGATAAATGTATGCCGAATAAGCTTTAATATAAACAAATAAATATGAAAATTATCAAGAAAATAAGTCGCTTTCCCTTATCAGTTTATAATAATATTTATGCAAGTCAGGGATTCCTAGAAAACACTCATCGCAGCTCTCAAATGAAGCATATGCACAGTAAAAAACTACTTACCAAACACTATCTGAACATGAAAGATATCTGTAAAAAAAGAGAAAACTTTTATTAATTCATCTATTTACATTTGAACTCTTCAGATAAGAAGCAGAGATGATTCGGAGGTTTATATTGATGATAACTCTTGGGCAAGGGACGATGGAGTAGAAACTCCTGGACATCATCCTTTTCGATAGCTCTAAAAACGGCTCAACGCCATAATAACTATCATTTGCTTTATTTATTTATTTATGCTTTATTATTTTAAGATTTTTATCAAAAACTTCTCCAATCAAATGTTACTGTAACTCTAAAATCCAAAATTGCATGCCATCAGATGGATTTTACCTAACGGCTCGATGTAGGGTAATAGAGAATTTTTTGTGTATGTACGGTTGTGAAACTGGCTAGTGCACACCGTACTATTTGTAATGTAGTCCGTATTTCTTGTTGTTGCCAGACGTGGAAATATTTGTAAACGGCGGGAGTTATTGCTGTGATACGGGATTTGGTTTTGAAATTGGAAGGAGAACAGTTCCAGTGAAAGTTTTCTGGGCAGCTGATAGAAAACAAAGCATTATTCCTAGTAATTTGGGTTAAAAAAGTGATTTCGAACCTTCTTCCTCTCTTAAGAACACAAATGGTATTTTCATGAGCTCCAGACTTGAATCAAAACAGACCCTGTTGGAACTACACCATTTGGGAGAACTGGTGAGAGAATTGAAAGAGAGAGAAAGCTGGAATTGGCGGTTCCTGCAAGCCTTTCAGCACATAAGTATTGCAAGGGGAGTTGAAACACTGTGAGAGCGGTTGTTACCAATGAAAAGAGATTCCATACTGTCTTTTGAACACTTGAAAACATTTGGTATGGATGGTATCTATCCAGCGATGCTAAAGGAAGGTATAGAGCACTTAGAGCAACTTCTAAGAAATATCTTTCGAGGATGTCTTGCTTTGGGTTACGTGCCTACCTCTTGGCTCTTCAAATCCGAAAAACTTCAGACAAATCAGCTTAACGTCATTTTTGCTGACATATCTGTAGAGAATGGTTGAGCGTTACATCCGTGAGAAGGCGCTAGGGTCGCACCTACTAAATGAAAACCAATGCGACGATATAATGCCCCCAAGGTACAACCCTTCAACTTTCCGAAGAAGGGAAATACCTTGGAGTTATTTTAGACAATAACCTCCTTTGGAATAAACATATAGAGGTGAAGATGAAACGAGCTCTCACAGCTTATGGGCTGCGAAGGCGGACTTTAGCCTCGTATAGATGTGGATATATGTTGCTATCATTAGGCCAATGTTTGCCTATGGATCCCTAGTGTGGTGGCGCTACAATGCCTGCAAGACGAGATATCACCGAAAATCCGAATCCGGAGAGACCAGCCAAAATCCCAGAAGCTTGAAAATTTCCACGACCCCCAGGTAGAAAATATGGTCAAAAATTCAAAATCGTCGGATTCTCGTGTGGGCTACCTCGTTTGAAAGGGGAGGCGGCCCAGATTAACGAAATCCAAAAAATGTTCAGGCTACAATGCCTGGAAGATGAGATATCGCCGAAAATCTGTCTCAGGAGGGCTAAAAATGGAAAATCATCAGATTCTCGTGGGGAATACCTCGTTCGTAAGGAGCGGCCCCGATTAACGAAATCCAAGAATTTGCACACTACAATGCCTGCAAGACGAGATATCGCCGAAAATCCATCTCCAGAGGACCTGGCCAAAATACCAGAAAATTGAAGATTTCCACGATCCCCGGGTCGAAAAAATGGTCAAAAATACAAAATCATGGGGGATACCTCGTTCGAAAGGGGAGGCGGCCCAGATTAAAGAAATCCCAGAATTTTCACGCTACAATGCCTGGAAGTGTAACGACCTTCACTATTTTCCCTTCTCTTAGCGATGGACACCTGAAGCAGAAGTTTCACCTGCATCACGGTATTCAGCAGTGTGGGACATTCCTTGTATTGTGCTGTGATTTCTGATAAGAAATTCTGTTTCGTTTCCCTATCCCATGTTGTTAGCTGTTTGTTATGATTCTTAAAATTTTTGAAATTCTTTATTTTATTCCAAAAGGCTTTAATGTCTGGTTTGTTAGACATTTCTTCCCATAACTCATCCCAATGTTTCTTTTTAATAATAATAATAATAATAAGGACCTCAAATTTCCTGTTAGGGTTGTTATTGACTCCCCCGCCAGAGACACGTCCGTCCAAAGACAAGGAGGCTGCCAACCAAAAGCCAGGAGCAGAAAAGACGAGGAAACGAAGAAGGACTAGACCGTCGGCTCAACTTATTAAGACGACGGACGCCAAGACATTCGCGGAAGTCCTTAGTGAAATCCGCTACAGGATGAAACCCGAAGACAACGAAGCAGAGGTGTCTTCCATACGGAAAACGAGGAGTAGCGGAGTTCTCGTCGAACTGGACCCAAAGACTACTAACAAGAGTACGTTCTGCGAAGCGGTCAAGGGATTATTGGGGGAGAAGGCTCTTGTTTCCAGTCTAAAGCCCATGTGATCTCTAGAAATCCGGGATCTTCATTGCCTCACAGAAAAGGTCGAAGTAGAGGAGCCGATAGAGCGTGAATGTCCAAAGGTAACCAATGCCCGGGTAGGTATCACCTCTGTAAATGCTCAAGGCCAAAAGCTCCCCGTGATGGAAGTCCCCGAACAATATGCGAGGAAACTCCTTAGCAGCGGGAGAATCAAAATCGGATGGGTAGTATGCAGGGTGCCAATGCGGATAGTCCCCACCATGTGCTACAGGTGGCTGGACTATGGACACACGTCAGCAGCTTGCATGGGACCGAACAGGAAGACAGCATGCGGATGATTAGCGAGCAATACCGAAACAAGGACTCGTCCTCATGGCATCTCGACTTAACGGGCACCGCTGCCATCTGGTTCGAGACGACGGTCGATTTCGTGTTCTTGCCGAAGCCCGGGGGAGCGGGTTTATCTGGATCCGGTGTTTATGGATAACTTTTTTTAGCGTTTACCTGATGCCGAATGAGACCATGCCGGACTTTCGGCGCTGGCTTGATGCTCTGGAGAACGTCATTTTGAGCACGGAGGGACGAATCCTGGTAGACGGTGATTTTAATGCCAGGGCTCTTGAATGGGGCATGCCTCCGTTAGACTCCAGAAGGAAACGGATTCTGGAAATGACGGCGAGAACTGGGCTCGTAGTTTTAAACACCGGATCCACGCAAATGTTTCGAAGCCCAGGCTGTGAAGGAAGCATTTCTGACATCACTTTTACGTCGCAATCTCTGGCATCATCGGTGTACCAACGCGACGCTTTCCCTGCCTTTGGAATATCGTCAGAGTGAACATCGAGAAGTTCGACGAAGCTCTTGGAGCAGGCAGGATCGCGCTGGAGGGCGCTCCGGGGGGTGGCAGTGTCGCAGCTGACACCGTCGTAAAGTTAGTGATGAACTTGATAACGACAGCGTGTGAGGCGTCCATGCCCCGGAGGGACCACAGGCGCGACAAACCTTCTATGTACTGGTGGACGACAGAAATTGCCAACCTACTGAGGGAGTGTCATAAGCTCCGCCGTTTGGCACAACGTTTGCACGCCAACGAGGAGGCATGTGCCATAAAGGCACAGTATAGATTAGCAAAAAGGAGAGGAATAAAACCAAAGCTTGCGGCTGGCAGAACCTTATTAACGAGGTGAATGAGGACCCGTGGGGACTTGGCTTTAAGCTTGTCACCCGGAAAATCGGGGCTCTGCGGAGGCCTTGCATACTAAATACCGACCAGATGGACCGCATTGTGCGGACATTGTTCCCCAGACACCCTATACGGGTTGATGTAAATAGCGCGGAAAGCGTCGAGGATTGCCCCCTTTTTACAATGAGAGAGCTCGAAGAAGCGGTTCTCACAATGAAAAACAAGAAGGCGCCAAGCTCTGATGGCATCCCGGGGGAAGTTTACAAACTGGTGTTCCGCCAACGGCCAGAATTGCTGCTTAAAGCGTTCAACGCTTGCTTGAAGGAGGACATTTTTCCTTGTCGCTGGAAAGTGGCCAGACTCGCGTTGATCAGTATGGGTAAAGGAGACCCGGAACTCCCTTCTGCATATCGACCATTGTGTATGCTTGACATGGCCGGAAAAGTGCTCGAGAAACTCATCAGGAGTAGACTCACTGAAGCGATCTTCGCTGCCGGGGACTTATTCCCAAGGCAGTTCGGGTTCGGAACAGGGAGATCTACAGTAGATGCTGTTATGGAGGTCGTAAATGCGGTTCATTAAGCCGAGGCACACAACCGCCGATCTCCACGGATAGTGCTCCTCATAACGCTTGATGTCACAAATGCCTTCAATTCCGTAAGATGGACAGATATGCTAGGCACACTAAAAAAGTCATTTCACGTGACAAGCTATCTCTTGCGGATATTGAGGGATTATCTGAAAGACGCTAGAGGGCCAAAGGAAGATGGAAATCTCGTCGTGAGTAGCACAGGGATCCATCCTAGGCCCGGACCTGTAGAACGCTTCCTACGATAGTCTGCTGAGACTCGATATGCCCGAACAGTCGTGCGGCACCTGTTGCCGGACACACTGTTGAACAGGCGCAAAGCAGACTTGGCATATTGATGCAATGGGTAAGCGGATGGATGACTGCTCACGGTTTCAGCCTTGTGCTGGAAAAAACCGAAGTAGTCATCTTGACCAGAAGGAGAATCCCGACCCTGCGCCCCATATCGATACGCGAGTTGACTAGAGTCAAAACCAGCGGTTAAATACCTTGATTTAGTGCTCGACTCGAAGATGAACTTCTTCGAGCAAATCAAAGCAGCAGCGGACAGGGCTGCAATTGGAGTCTCGGCCTTGAGTCGGCTAATGGCGAATGTCGGGGGCCCTATATCAATTAGGAAACGTCTCCTTATGGGAGCAGCGCAGTCGGTTTTGCTCTATGGTGCGGAGGTATGGGCTGACGCCCTTGACAAGGAGCTGCATCGTAAACGCCTTGCTCAAATGCAGAGGCGGGGAGCTTTGCGAGTGGCGTCTGCTTATCGCACTGTCTCCGAACCGGCTGTGATGGTGATCGCGGGGGTGATCCCCGTTGCCCTCCCTGCCGTAAGGGCGAGAACTTAAGAGAGGTGGTTGCCCGTGAAGAACTTCAACGCACCCTTACCGGGTTGCAACTTTCTTGGCAAAATTAACCAAGGGGCAGATGAACTGCGCGGCTCATCGACAAATTAGACCCGTGGTTGAACAGATTACTTCCTTATCCAACTTCTAAGTGAGCATGGAGATTTTCAGTCTTACCTGCACAGGATCGGGAAGGCGCGATCTCCTGATTGTGTGTTCTGCAATGGAGTGGCGGACAACGCTGAACACACGTTTTTCTCTTGCGAGAGGTGGGACGGCTTTCGTCAGCAGCTTTATGCAGACACAGAAGAGTTCTCTCCAGACAATATTGTCAGAGACACAGTTAGATACTAGACAGCTACCACACTCCCCCTTGCCCCTCAAGGGGGGAAATCAGTGCGAGTACACACGATTTCAAATTGTTTTGCCCTTGAGCATGAGCGAGATGTAACGAAAATCCGATCAGCTGTATTTGACATACCGCTCGGACTTGCCAATGTATTGGTGAGATTGGCAAGTTTTTGCTTATGTATAAGTGAATACGTGAAACAACTTTTTGCTATATGGGTAAGCACGCCGTAGTACCAGAATAGTAGTAGCTCACCGATCTCTCTCTTACCAATACGCTTTGACGAAGATTATGCCTTTTCCTTGTTTAGCGTCTCTGATGTGTACAGATAAGCTTCTGCAAGCACATTCGCAAGTGGGGTCATTTTTGTAAGGGTACTGCCTATAGTAGATCTACTGTGGTCAGAGAGATGCTGAAGAGCGCTGGCATCTGGAATCGTGTTATGCATTATGTTCGGGCTCTTCTTATTGCGAAGAAGATTGAACTCGACCGGCGGAGGGATCGGACGGTAAGGGGTTCCCTGAACTAATAACTCCCTTCCTCCCCTCCCCTCCCATTGATGAAAGGAATTCCTTGACTTAAAGTTTCCCAAAGCCGGGAGAGCAGGAGAGCTAGCTCGAAGTAATGTGTCAGTTTAGTTGGTAGTCCGACAGCGTGCTGTTGCGGGAGTCCAAATGTGCGTAAACGCATTCTCCTACCTAAGAAAAGGGTTGTTACTGCAAAGTCACAATTACGGAGCTCACTTAGTAGTATGTTACCTTTTGCCTGGTTAACAGTATCCCCAAGGACTGTAGACCTCGTGTTCAAGTCACCAAGGATCATCGTATTGAGACGGTTAGATAGAAACGCAATTAGTTTCTTAATTTCTTTTTTAAAGGATGAGGCGTTCATTTGAGGGGCAAAATTGTTATAACCCCTTAAGAAAGAGGATCAAGTAACAAATAACCATGCGTAAACGAATGGTTATACCCACAAATTGCACAATCTCCAAATTACTCTCCCACTCTGAATCGCCATCAATAAAATTTCCAATTCTGCAGCCCACTACAATTATACAGAAATAAGATGCCAACGACATTAACGAAAGTAATCCAAACATAATTCCAGTTTTTCTTGCCAACCAAAAGTAAGACTGACCATCCATTTACCTGTCAAGTTCTGACAGGAGAGAAGCATTCGTGTACATCAAGGGAGGAAGTAAGGAAGTACCTTGGGGGTTGTACCTTTGGCATGGTGAAATAACTGAATTTAAATCTACTTATTTCTGTGTGATATGAGTATAACTTGTGCTGAACTGGTTCAGATTGACGCAAAGAATTCTTCTAGAGTTCCGGAGAATATAGTTCTAGACAAACAAGATGCCGACCCAGAGAAGTGTGGCGAGATTATTGTCCACTACCCCGGGACGTTCATATTCGTTTGCTACTTTTGCCCGGAAGAGTTCAATTCTATGCAGTCGTTTGGCATACATTGGAAGGAAACACATTCTAAACTCCTGGAAAGGCCAGACGAAACAGAGATTAACCGAGATAGGCGTAGCTCCGAACCGATAAAAGTTGAAGTTGATTTTTTCGATGTTGGTTGCTGCGATTCTGAGGATTCTCAACGCTCACCGAAGGATATAGAAGCAAATGTTGTCGACGCAGTACCTTCAACTACTGAGGCTGATGAAGGAGATAGACTGGAAAGTGAAGGTAATGAAAGATTAATATAAACCATAAACGACTAAACTTTGATACGTTCTTCCAGGTTCAAACAACTTCTGTAAACCTTGCAATAAGAATTTCAGCTCCCGAATTAGTTACAATAATCATATTCGAGTTCATCATGAAATTCCTGATGATATGAAGTGCAAACTTTGCGATCAAATAAGCTCAAGCAGATCAGAGTACATCCAGCATAGGAGCTCACATAAGGGGCAGAAAAAGTACACTTGTCCCCATTGTCCGACCACGTTCATCTCAGCTAAGGGTCGACAAGCTCATCTTCGTTTGCATGCAGGAGAGGCACCCCACCAATGTCCCTACTGCCCAAAGACATTTAGGTCCAAATATACCCTGCAGAACCACATTCGCGTTCATTTGGACCAAAAACAACATTGTTGCGACTTTTGCGGTAAAGGCTACGTCCGAAGATCCGATCTTACAACCCATCTACGATCACATACTGGCGAGAGACCATATCAGTGTGAAGAGTGTGGTAAAAGTTACATGTTCAAAAGTAAATTGAATGAACACTTGAAGCGACATTCAGGCATTCGAGATTTCAAATGTGACGTTTGTGGTAAATCCTTTTTTTCCAAATATATTTTACAACAACATGAAGTCGAACACTCTGACGCACGTCCTTTTGTATGTAAGATTTGTGGGAAGTCCTTTCCGCGATCAAAAGCTTTACTTATTCATATGAAACTCCACTCAGAAGTGAAGGAGTACGTTTGCAACATATGTGGGAAGGCGTTTGCTCAGAACTCAGGATTGCATGGTCATAGGAAAATGCATGGGAAAAGTCTGGTGTAGGGCGATTTTTTGATATTGAACTGAAATTTTATATTTTATTAAGCGTTCTGTTAATTTTTAGTTAATTTTATTTCTTATGTTCTTTGATTTTCAAAATTCTGACAATAAGATTTTTTTTTCATATTGAATATGAAGTTTTTGAGTGAGTTTTAAATGAAATTTAGCCAATATCCTGGCAATGCGATGGCTGGGTCGATTGAATGTCAGCTTTCCAAGCCGCTTGTAGTGACCGCGGCTGCACAACGGGAGCGGAATCTCATTCGGCTCTTTCTTAATTAATTTGCTTAAACAATGCAATTATCCTAATGTTCGCCGCAGATTGTACATTCTTGAATGCATTCGGGCGAATTAATCTTGACAGAAGCGAATGATTTCCCGCATCCGCAGGCGCATGCGCATATTGTCGCATCATTGACTAGACAGAGTTCAAGGCAATGTAACGGCAAGTGAAGCGGTGCTGGGAAAAAAAGGTGGGAGGACCGTTTTTTTTTTTTGGAAGAGGAGGAAGTGACAGTTTGGTGGAAGTCTGAATCGTTTCAGAAGGTGTGAAGATTTTCGCGAGAAAAATAAAAGAATTCGACCAAGAAAACTGACACCACATCGTGCTAAACCATAACTCAAGTGTATTGTAAACGAAAGATTCCGAGAATAAGTTCAAATCGTTGACAAGAGTAACAAATGATAAATGCACAGTGATTTAAAGCAAAAAGGAGAGGCCGAAGACCAGGAAGGCTGTTTTTTGTGAACTGTTGGCGGGGACGTGAACGGCATGAACCATTCCGGACAAAGGAAGCCTCCGAGACTGCTTCGAAGACTAACCGTGACGCGGTTTAAATTAATATTAGCCACAAAAATTATAACATTCGTGGAAATAAAGTGTTACATCAGAAAACAGCAGAAGAAAGGAGAAGAGGCGGCCCCAGTGGATGTGAAATTTTCGGGGAGGCTTTGCCGCAACAACATCTTCACCTAGCGGATTTGGAAAGGCAAATAAAAGGAAAGAGAACGGGAACAAAAAGAACAGACACAAATAAACTACTCCATTTAAAATTTATATTTTAGGATTTTCAGATTCTAGCATATCATACTGTAATGAATTTCGTAGTAACACAGAAGCATCCTTCAAGCTCGGAGTGACGGCCTAAGTAAGCTTTTTTTTTTCTTTTCCTCAAAAATGATAAACTGGCCTGAGGATGTCAAGGAAGAGTGGGAGCCTCAGGGGCCGCGCCTCATTCAAGACCTAAGGCGGAAGAGGCAATAATTGGGATTGTGATACGTCGTGGATCTTCCCCTCCTTCATCGCGGCACTCGGGTCCGGAGACTTACGGCTCCACGTGCGCGGTCGAGCCGTTTTTTTTTTTATTTATTTTCCGATTTTAGTTCGCGTTCTGGTTATTATTCGATAGGCCGTCGCGAATTCCCTAGTATTATCTATTTTGGAATCCGGTGCGGACCCACACATCGGAATAGACACGTTGATTTTGTCGTAATCAAGCGTGAAGGATCAAAGCGCTCAAAGGACCTCCCCCTCCCCCTCCCCCACATTCCCGAGCCTGGCTAGCACAGAGGCGTGCAAGAACGTGTCGAGCGAGCACTTTGATGGAGCTTCAATCTTTGCGGGCGGACCTTCACGGTCAATTTAGCCAAATTTTTTTTTAGGTTTCTGGGATAACTCTGCCCTCTAGGTCGTTGTCGGCCACTTAGGATGATCGCTCTGATCATTCTACCCAATTAATTCATTACACGCTCCCCAATACAATGCAATGAAAGAGAACGTTAGGGATGGTTTTTATGACTATTGGAGTTGACCACGTTCCCGAAGTTCAAACTGGCCATTCCCCCCAATTGATGAAGCCAGTCATTCCAGAGTCGATCCATCCGCCTCTAGAAACTCCTGTATAATCGAAGCTGACAGACCAGTTGAAACCTAATCACATTCCGGCCGCCAGTTACCCATGGACTGTCTCCTAGATGGTTTTCTTATGTGTATTTCCTCATCCTACCCCAACAGGAAACGAATGCATCTTGGATGCATCTACTTATTTCAACCTCACTTCCTAGGAGAGCAACCTTGGATCAATTGCTGAGAATGTTGCGCGTATTTTCTTCCACCAAGCTTCCTATAGAGGAATTTTTAAGCATCATTTGCCTAACGATTCCATTAAGATCCATTACATTGCTCTGCCTTTGTTTTCCGCTGAGATGTGGGAAGCCATGTACAGCTGTGCAATGAATGTGTCAAAGTGGCATGATATTGATGGATAGAATGGATTTTGGTTGTGGACAAGTAAGTACTTTTTTGCCGACAAAATTTTTTCCATTTGAGTGGTCAAAATGTCCTTTTGATAGAACTTCACACTTCGCTTGCTCCTATTGTTGTGACAGAGGCTGTCACGTGCTCGCAACAACTTACAAATATGTGGGCGCACACCAATGCACTGCACTATATGCACGGCACTAATACCAGCCCTCATGCGTGGAATTTTTGTCGACCAACTCCCAACGTGGTTGAAGATGTGCAATGATTTTCCGTCAATTTAAAAAAATGCGCTGGGAGTTGTATTTCTTGCAAGGTTGTGTTTTAACTTTGTTCCCAACAAAGTTCCACGTGCACTTCATTTCTTCAGTTTTGGTTTACACGTCTCAATTACCAGGATTTTTCCATTCCGAGAAGTTTCTTGCCCTAACTTCCGGAAGTGTTAAGTGTGGCTAAATTCCACCCAAAACCTATGAGCAGCAATGGTTGTCGGAGGTTTTTTTGTCCTGCCTATGGATCTGAACGTATCTTCTAGTCTTATGGTCGAATCCGACCGGAAAGACGTCTCATCTCAACCTGGATAAGACACCAAACTGCCAAACTGGAGGTGTGATCTATTTTCCCTTCATATTCTTACCAATTACGAACTTCTGTGAATGCTTTCAACATCACCGAGTCACGGAAGGTTTGTTGCTCCCGGCTCATGACTGAACTTCTCGAAACTCCGCGGAGCAACCGACTTGGCTAGTCACCTTAACTGCCTTTCGGCCGGCTCCAAATGTTTCCACCTTATTGAAGACAGGGCACCTGCCAGAAAGATAATTTTACGAAGACAGCACCAAAAGAGTTCCCTGCGAATTGTTAAACAATCTGAGGAAGAATTCGCCACCCCATTTAATACCTTAAGACGATTTGGAAATGACCTGCTATTAATGAGTTGTTTTCAGAGGGAAGTCTTTTAGGGAAATGTATTTAAAAGGCTGTTTAAACGAAGGACTTCCTCTTCTTTATCGCTTTTGTTGTAGTTCCTGGCGGACAAAGGATTTTTTTTTTGGGAGCGTTTGCCACAAAACCTTAAGAGCTCTAAAGCCTTTGCATCAGCATTTGTCGGGGGAATTTCTGTTAAATTTTTACCATCCACTTTCGATTCTTTCGTTAGTGTTTATTTCGCACACAACACTAATAAGTTTGACTCATTAATATTTGTAGCAATATATGGTTGCCATTCACCCCCTAATGCGGCACAGCGCATCAACGACGCCTATACATCGCTGTTTTCAATTCGCTGAAGTGAGAACCCTCCAGGACTTCCAAGGCGTTTGCACTGCTCTACGCCAAGTGCTCTTGGGGCGACACATTCGTTGGGCACCTTTGGTTGCTGGAATTTCATTGCATAGCATCGCTAACGATGAAATTGTCGTCCCCCCTTAATATACGGCCTTGTCAATGCGTCAGGTGTCATCAAGTTCAGTGCCAGCGTCGGTAGACACCACACCTGGTAAATGTACAAATTGATCAACACCTTCGAAGTTCTGCCCATTAATATAGTTGAAAATGACCCGTCAGACGGGGAACCGTCGTTTTAGTGATGTTAATCTTCAGTTTTGATTCCGCTTGCCTCTCCTCCTCCTGTTTGACCAGGACCTGTTGAAACTCTTACGGAGTCTCAACCAGCAAAGTTGATGTGTTTGAACAAAGATACTATGCTCCATTGAGGTCCTCCAAGCCCTCCGGATAAGGCCGCATTGAGAACGTCGTCGATGACAAGAAGGAATAATATCGATAACAAATTGAATTTGGCTGGTGGCAGGTGGACAAAAATCAATATCGCTACTCCTTACTGCAGCCAAGCTATTTAACAGGCTTCTCCTTAAGAGACTGAAGCAAGTCATTGCGAATCGAAATGTAATATCACCTCACAAATTCGGTTTCCGCGAAAAGCTTTCCACAATCCAACAGATGCACAGGATCGCGAATTCGATAGAAAATGCAATGGAAAAAAAGCAGGTGTGCTCAGCCAGGAAGAAGCAACAATAAAGTTACAAACAGCTATTGACAACATTGTAGAGAGGAGCGAGAAATGGAAACTAAAATTAAACGAAACCAAATCAACGTACATTAACTTCATAAACAACCAGAATCCAGCTAAAGTCATCATAAACGTACAGGCGAGTGAGGTCAGATATTTAGGTATGACACTCGATCCTGAGCTCAGCAAGAAAAGACACATCCTAAGAAAAAGGACGGGCTAAATGTCAGATATTAACAGATGTGCCGGCCATTGGGGAGGAATTCCCAGTTGACCATCGACAACAAGCTGCCAATTTATAAGCAGATCCGAAGGCCCATATGTACCAAAACTGAAGGTCGTACAAACGTTCGAAAAAAAAGTGCCTAGAAGCATAGCAGACGTTCTCATTCGTAATGAGAATCTGCATAGAGACCTGGAAGTAGTGAAATCATCAAAGATCAAGCAATTAAACATAGCGCCCGACTACGATCATATGAGAATAACAAAGTCTGAAAACTGAATCGTTGATATAATGAGATGACTGAAAAGAGTAAAGCCAAACGAGCTACTGATATAAAAGATGCCTAAAGATATAAGCCACTGAGAAACAACCAGTTCCCCAACGAAGCCAACCAATGTGTTGGGGTAAACCAGGGTGTGCGGAAGTGATAGACAATTGTGAGAGTAAAGTGATTAAGACAAAGACAATTGTGGAAAAAAAAAAACCATAACATTAAGTGAGGAAAGAGGAAAAAAAAGGAGAAATGAGTGCGCTGGAATCAGACGGATTCACGAAGGTGACCCGGAAGAAGAGACGCAATTGCGAGTCCGACTCGCAAGCAGGCTCTGACGGGGACGGTCAAGAGTTCAGTTTCGCTTGGCGCAACCCGCGATTCTATCGTCCTACGCAAGCAAAATAAGAGGCTTATGAGGAAGCTCGGGAAAGCCCTCGAGAACAACCGCCACCTGACGGCAGTCATTAAGTCGCTCGAAGCGACAATCGCCCGTTCATTCGGGACATCCAGCCTCCCTCCGGCACCAACCGAGATGATGGACACCGTTGTCAACATCGAGCAGGGACCACCTGCGCCACTCACTCTACCGTCCGGGTCCCACCCCGAGGCCTACCCCACGCTCAGCGAGGCGAGGAAACTGCATCCCGCCAGCGCAGCCAAGCAACGCAACCTCAACAACCAAGACCAGCTACTGCAGTCTCATCTAAAAAGGAGGTAAGTCAAAGAATACCTCCACTCGTGGTAGTCGAAACTCGGCTACCTTCAAAGACATTAAACAAAATATATCCCGTGCTCTCCCTACTAACTACCTAAGATTACGGGACCGCCAAAAAAGTCCTTGTGGAGAACAAGAATAAGTTCTTCACGTTCACGCTCCCTTCTGAAAAGACGACCAGTCTCATCCTCCGAGGCCTTGATACGACGTTTTACCCTCAGGAGATCGTCGAAGAATTGAAGGCTCAGGGAATCTCAAGCACCCTGAGCGCAAAACCCTTCGCCAGGACCTGAGCAAAGACCAACAACATCAACCTCGACTTGTAGTTGGTCACTTTTGATGCGACCTTTAGCGAGGAGCAGCTGCGGGAAGTGGAAACCATCCAGCACATGATTGTTCGCTTCGAACAAATCAAAACAAGTGCTACAGTGCAAAAATTGACAGTGCATCGGACACAACAACCAACTGCAACCTCGCTTACAGGTGCGTTAAGTGCGACCAGCTACACGGCTCTGGCGAATGCGCCAAAAACAGTCGAGGAGGCACCGAAGTGCGTTAACTGCGGGGGCAATGACCACCAAGTATGCGACGAACTGATCTCATCCCGTCCCTTGAACTACCGCAACCTAATCAACCTGCCCGACGATATCCTAATCGATATCCGCTATAAGAAGACCCTCAGGCGAAGATAATTTAGAAATAGATACTCTCCGTAATCCTCTCAGATCCTCGCCGAAATCCGCGAACTAGACAAGTCCATCCGCGAAAGAATCCTCACCCTATGCACCCAATATCTCCACAACCGCTTCTCCAACACCGAACTGAACCCTGGTACATACAAGGAACTCAGGAAAACCTGCGTTTAGGCAAATCAGTCCAACAAAACACGATCCTACCCCAAAACATCCCACCCACAAAAAAAGTGAACTTCCTCGCTCACCACTTCCTCCAAGCCCATCACTGCACCCTCCACTTCCGTGAACCAAGTTTTGATAATGAAGTAAGTGGAAAGATCTCCCAACTCCTAGCCCACCTTTCCTACCTCATTCCCTAACCCGCACAAAATCCCTTTACCCACGCCCTCGCCGACCAAGTCAGCAAGAAAATATGCTCCCTTTTCACTTTGTCATAGTACAGACTCCGTCAGGGCGGCCATCGCCGCCTCCAAAAACAAAAAATCAGTTGGACTTGACAAAATCCCCTCCATCGTCCTCAAGAAATGCGCCCCAAGCGTTGCTCTCATTATGTCCTCCATCAACAACCACTGCCTTATCAACGCCCACTTCCCAACAGATTAGAAGAGTGCTCGAATTGTTCCTATCCCAAAGAAGAATCAAAATCCTCTAAATCCCGATAGCTACAGGCCTATCTCAATCCTTTCATCCTCCGCCAAGATATTCGAGCGGATCACCAAAGTTATTATCGACAAGCACTGTGACTCCAACCCATCACTTCCACAACTCCAATTCGCCAACCGACCCAAACACTCGGTTGTGCATGCACTACTCGTACTCAAATCGGACATCCTCCTCGGCCTCAACCGGAACGCACCGACCATAGCCTGTCTCCTCGACATAAAGAAAGCTTTCGACTCCGTATGGCAATGCGGACTCGCATACAAGCTTTCCGAAGTCCTCCAGTTCCATCCGCACCTCTGCAAGCTAATTCTTAGCTTTCTTGACGGGCGGAAATCCCAAGTTCAAGTCCGTGAACACCTCTCTTCCTCATATTCGAGTCCGGCTGGCATCCCTCAGGGATCAGTCTTCTCCGCTACCCTCTTCCATCTATTCACCGCAGACCTACCCAAACCAACTCCATACCCAAATCTAATCCGAATCCTCCAATACACGGATGTCCTCATCCTCTACACCTCCACCAGAAATATCCCAGCTGGTGAAGCCCGCCTGAATTGTTATTTGGACGAGCTCTACCGGTATTTCACCCGCTGGAAACTATCCCTATATGCGTAAAAGTGCGAGACCATCGTATTCTGCGGTACCGCTAGATGACAGCGAAAATGAGGACTGACATATCAACCCTATCCCTGAAGATCCACAATGACACCATCTCAACCGTTAAGGAAGTCACCTACCTCGGGGCGACAATGAATTCCCGTCTATCAGACCTCCCACATATTACGAGTGCACTAAGCCGTGCAACTGGTGCCTTCAAATCTCTCTACCCACTCCTAAAATACAGCAATCAAGCTGTTTGGCTACAAGCAGCTTATCCATCCCCTCCTCATTTTCGGTTTCATCTTCTGGTCCGACACTTTCCCTCATCAAATCGAACGACTCCGTCTCAAAGAGCGCAGAATCCTACGCCACTGTTCCAACATTTACAAGAACGAAGATCGCTCCAAATACATCTCCAACCAGATCCTCTACGACTCCTGTCAAATGCCCCGCATCGACGCCATCCTAGCCCATCACGCCCTCAAATTCCTCCTGTCTTTCGAAAAAATGTTGTTTTTCTGTTGCCACTTATGGTCACGCTGCTCCCAAGGCAGAGGTGAGGCAGCGTCTGATGAGTTGTCTCTACCCTGGACAAAACTAGGGACTAACGCTACTTTTGATTCTTTATTTCATAATTCATTGAATTTTTATCCCTGAATAGAACAAAAAAATTATGCCTGGGCAGGAAAGGAACTACAAAGGCCGCACTTCATAGTATATCCGAGGCAGGAGAAGCATCGACTGAAGATGAGATCCGTCATGGATCTTCCCTCTCCATCACGGCACGCGAGTCCGGAGTTCTCCATGCGTGCTGGCAAGCCGTTATTTGTTTTTTTTGTTCCAATTCCATTCATGTTCATCTTTTGCTGGGGGCACGCGAAATCCCGTGTTGGTTTGTTATTTTCCAAGGCCCGGTGCGAAGCCACGCATCGGTTAAAGGACACATGAGTGTTGGAAATACTCAAAGGACTCCACCATATTGCCGAGCCTGGCTAGTAAACAGGCAAGCTACAATATTTGCGGGCGTTTGCTTTTAGGTTTTGGGATAGCTCTCCCTCTCTGGTCGTCTCTAGCCCCTCAGGGTGGTCGTTTAGACCACGACTAATTCCATTTTGTCATTATATCTTCTTTTTCTACCATAGATATTGCCCCTATAGGCTTCTTTACCTCTGCCTCCTATCAAATTGTTCTTTGAAATTGGAACTTGATAATACGACGTGAGTCCTGATCCGTTATGGCCGAAACATTAAGAACTGTCTCTTTGACCATAGCCTGGGCACTATTTCTAGCCTAGCCTGTTAAAATCTTAACAACGAACTATGCATTGAACGATCTCCACTTTCTCCCATTTAGCTTGACATTCCAATGAGTTTTATCGCGTGAAATAAACTTGTTGCTTGCTTTTGTTGAATGTTTACCATCGAAAAATTGTATAAATCGCCATGGCTACCATGGAAGCGGCCTACGAGGATGTCTACGACTTTTTCATAAAAGAAGAGAAGGACGTCGAGAAGTTGGTTGCCGATAAAAATGGGTGCAATACAGAAATAAGGAATATTGACTTCTCCGTGCCCACTCCAAAGTGCGGTGAAGTACTTGTTGCATGCACGGGAAATTTCACTTTCGTGTGCAGTCTATGCTCGAAATGCTTCCCAGAACTGGAGAAGTTTGGCGTTCATATTCGTGAGGAACATATGAAACTCAAGACAGAAGATGAGAAGCTGGAGTTGGCGGAGGATCGGCAGGACCCGCTGTACACATTTGTGACTGATGCGAAACGTGTGTCGGTGAGTAGCGAGGTTCTGTCCAATTCAGGATTATGAAGTATTAAACGATCCAATCATCTTGGAAGGAATTGGTCAATCTGTATCTAAGATAAAACCCTTTTTAGCAAGCATCTGAGGACAGTGATGACAACGCCGGAGACAACACAAACGATCCCTCGGTGAAGGAGGAATCTGAGGACGAAATCCAGTTATCTGCCTTAAAACAAAGCTTGAAACAGGAACTACCTTCCAAAACGGAAACTCCCGAAAGTGCCTCGCCAAGCGAAGACGGAAAAAAGCATGTCTGTGATATCTGCGGCCGTGGTTACATGCACAGGAGATCGTACCAAGCGCACATCAAAAAAGCCCACGTTCCAGGCATGAAACCACTCAAGCCGCTCAAACTCCTAGCGGATATTCCTGCCCTGAATTTCCCTATTGACGAAACTACTTGCAAATATTGCGATAAACAATTCGAGGACACCGAGACACTCCAAGCGCACCTGAGTACTCATACAGGACGGAAGCGTTTTGTGTGCCGATACTGCCACAAGACATTTTCATGCCGGACAACTCGCCTGCAGCACCTGTCCACGCATACAGGTGAACGCCACTACAAGTGTCCTCATTGTCCGAAGACCTTCTCGGGCAAATCGAATCTCACAAGCCACATTCGAGCGCATCTAAAAATCAAAAACTATTCCTGTGACTATTGTGATAAACGTTTTGTCCAGAGCAGCGAAAAAAAAGTCCATGAGCTCACCCATACCGGGGAGAAGCCACATCAATGCGAGGAATGCGGTCAACGGTATCCTACTTCGAATAAACTGAATGAGCACTTGAGGCGGCATAAAAATATCAAGAATTACAAATGTGAGATTTGTGGCAAGGCTTTCTACGGTTTGAATTTGCTGAAGAATCACATGCCCACGCATACGGGCGAGAAGCCCTTCACTTGCAATATTTGTGGACAGAGCTTCCCTAGGAAGAAGTCCTTGAAAACTCATAAACAACTTCACTCGGGGGAGAAGAAGTATGTATGCAATAAATGCGGAAAGGCTTTTGCACAATTTGCTGGCCTCTATTCGCATATGAAGTCTCATGGAGAGAAGCCCAGATGATATTCATTGTTTAAGATAAAAGTTGTGTTGTAACGACACATTACTCCGAATCTATTTTTAATAAATATTTTTTACTATATTGAAACATATCCGTCATGTCCTTATTAATAATAATAATCGTTGACGCAACATTCCATATTGGATCAGTCCCTTGAAGTGTGTTAGAGCACTTCATTCAAGACCGTAACGATACACTAGAGTAACACTGTAGGGGACAACCTGGTCAGCATTGCGCTCGCCCGAAATTATTACCCTGATTTGACTCAGGTACTCATTCACAGCTGAGTCGACTGGTATCCGACGCCAAATCGTGATACAAATTCCACTGCCACCAGTGAGATTTGTGCCTTGTGCTCTAACCACTCGGCTATCCGGACACATCTATGATAGGGTTAAACTGCACACGGTCATGAGAGAATTGGGTGTCTCGACGAAATTGATAAATCTGACTAGGCTGACCCTGACCAATTTGCGGGGCCAGATAAAAGTAGCAGGATCACTCTCGAGACCATTCAACATCAATAGTCTAAGATACGAGGATGCCCTAAGATGCATCCTTTTTAACATGGTCCTGGAAGATCCGCGATGCTGATGTTAATTTGTGAGGCACCATCCTCCTCAAGTCCCCCCAATTATTGGCCTAGGCTGAGAACGGAAGAGCAACGCTAGATGTACAGTCTACCTTCATCCAGATTAGGCAGGTCGCGAGATCTCAGGCTGCACCAAGAAGACTGTACGCAAGAGATTCAACTCCCAGCGCATTGTTCAAATTTCATGGTGAAGAAAAATCTGTGCGCATCGGGTCACTTACGATACAGGGTGTGACGTCCCGGAGGTGCCCGAGTAAGTAGCTCTGACCCCCTAGCTGGCAGTATACCTGTGTCCTAGGTAGTAGCCTTGAGAAAGCTTCTTTGTGAAGAGCGAACCGCAAATGACCGGTACACGTCGGGATAAGCTAAGCGTAGATCAGGCCTCAGGGAACTGGAGTAGGGGCTGTGTCCCCGAGGGTACACCCGTTCATGACTATTGTGGCCTGCTTCCTTACACACGATGCGCTGGTCAGCTGTCTATGGAGCACAAATTATTAAGAGAAGGAGGAAGAGCTGAGTGCGTTTGGTCGTCGTTCACCGCAGCGATCAGCGAAAGAGGGAGCAAGGGCTGACATACCCGATGTGACACCGGAGCGCCCAAATAAAGGGGAAGCCTTACCAAGTGGCGCGACTGACCGTGGGGAGATGGCAGCTCCAATACCGTGTAGTGCCCCATTCCGAAATAAAGTCAGAATCGCTAGCAGAAACAGCCACACTCCTCGTTGAGAACGCTGCTTGCGTCAAACGGACCGCAGATAGCCCACTACAAAGCGAACTGGGGAAAAGCGGCAAGAGGACGACGTGCCTGAAGGAGACTTGATCGAAGTAGTTTCCAGGGCCGAAAAAAATAAAGCGAAGAAGGAAAAAAGGAAACAGCCGACTACGCCGCCAGAGACACGTCTGTCTAAACACAAGGAGGCTGCCAACCAAAAGCCAGGAGCAGAAAAGATGAGGAAACGAAGAAGAACTAAACCGTCGGCTCTGCTCAGTAAGCCGACGGAAGGCAAGATATTAGCGGAAGTCATTAGTGAAATCCGAAGACAACGGAACAGAGGTGTCTTCCATACGGAAAACGAGGAGTGGCGGTGTTCTCGTCGAACTGAGCCCAAAGACGACTAACAAGAATGCGTTCTGGGAAGCGGTCAAGGCGTTATTGAGGGAGAAGGCTCTTGTCTTCAGCCTAGAGCCCATGTGCTCTTTTGGAATCCGGGATCTTAACTGCCTCACAGAAAAGGTCGAAGTAGAAGAGGCGATAAAGCGTGAATGTCCAGAGGTAACCAACGGCCGGGTAGGCATCACCTCTGTAAATGCTCGAGGCCAAAAGCTCCCCGTGGTGGAAGTCACTGAGCAATATGCGAGGAAACTCCTTAGCAGCGGGTGAATCTAAATCGGATGGGTAGTATGCAGTGCCAATGCGGATAGTCCCCATCAAATGCTACAGGTATCTGGACTATGGACACACGTCAGCAGCTTGCAAGGGACCGGATAAGAGAACATCATGCCGGAGACGTGGTCAAGTGGGTCATCAAGCGAAGACCTGCAATGAAAGCGAGAGCTTTCTCTGCAGGGATCGTGGCGTGTCTGGTTAAAGCGTCGCACACACTGCGGGCTCGGGACGGTATCCAATCTTCAGGGCGAAATTAGAAAGAGCTAGGGTGCGAACATCCGCATTTTTCAAATTAACATGCACCGAAGTGCAAACGCTTACCAGTTGCTAGCACAGTTCGCTGCGGAAGTAAATCCGGATCTAGTGCTAATTAGCGAGCAATACCAAAACAAGGACCCGTCCTCATGGTATCTCGACTTATCGGGCACCGTTGCTATCTGGATTCGGGACGACTTCGTGTTCTTGGCGAAGGCTGAGGGAATGGGTTTGTCTGGATCCGATGTTTAGGGATAACGGTTTTTAGTGTTTACCTGGCGCCGAACAAGATGATGCCGGACTTTCGGCGCCGGCTTGATACTCTGGAGGACGCCGTTTCGAGCACGGGAGGGGACGAACCCTGGTAGGCGGTGATTTCAATGCCAGTGCTCTTGAATGGGGCATGCTTCATTCAGACTCCAGAGGGAAACGGATTCTGGAAATGGCGGCGAGAACTAGCTAGCCCGAAGTAAGGTTTCAAACGATTCCAGGCTAGTTCTCTGATGACAGGGAGGTGTTTAGTTGGTAGTCCGACAGCGTACTGTTGCGGGAGTCCAACACTCTGTGCGTAAACGCATTCACCTACCCTACTCCCAAAAAAAAATATCTGGTGACGTGATCCTCTTCCGTGGATTCCGATCATATATATATATCATATATATAATCATCGTTTTCTTCGCTTGTTTTGTTCGCGACTCTCCTTGTGTTATCAACGGCTGCAGGCGGCATCACCTTCAGTGCCAGGCGGTATCATCTTGTTCAACATATCACTCGACGAATTAGCAGAAAAACAACGGGATGTCGGCAAGGAGATCTTCCGTCAACATACCAATTATAGGAAGGAGCCCAGAGAGCGTAGAACGCTACCATCACTAGTGCAGCGATTAAATCTCGCCCAGAAGTTGTGGGACGACTTCGAGACAACTGACAATATCATCAGGACCAAGTATGAATCGAGCACGGATCATCCATATTTCGATATGGATTATTATCAAGAGATCCAGAAGGCGAAAACGCCGACTTCGGAAAAACCTCAGGATCGAGCCCAACCTACTGCATCACATCCTAACCTATCAACAAACCAACCCTCCAGCATACGGACCAGCTGGGCCGCATCTATCGACAAACAGGAGTCGTTAATCAGGGCGTTGAAAAGGCTCTTAGTAATAACAGATACAGTATCTCGTTCGAAGACATATCTACAACATAAAATCAAGGGAGTCGAACGATATTCGACACAACTGGAGGAGTTACACTACAACATCTGGTAGACAGCAAATGATTCAGATGCATTGAGTACCTATGATGTCGATAATTAGTTCATCGTCAAACAACCCTGACGCTTGGGACAACGTCGCAACGTAACGTTAGTGCAACTCAATCGAACGTTACACTATCAACAAATGTCAGCCACTTCCGCCTTGGGACCCAAGACGTAGCCAAACGTCTACAGCTCCTGCATATTCCCGCGAACATGCACATTCAAGGAATGTGAACCCAGTCAGTATATCGATATTTGAACATGGAATATGCCTCGTAACCTCAAATTAGCCGACGCAGATTTCCATTCTCCCGGCTTAATCGAGCTATTGCTTGGCGCCGAAATTGTCTACTCCATTCTGGCAGTGGGTTGGCCCCTTGCAGAATACTCTGCTTGGCCGGACTGTAGCAGGCAGAGTTACTGGAGTCGTCGACGCTGAACCATTTTCTTGCAATTCAACTTCCTGCAGAATAAAAGTTGCAAGTGAAACCGAAAGCCTCACTCAAAGGATTGAACGATTCTGGCAACGCAAAGAGGTCGAGGATGGCAATCTCGGAATGACTTTGGATAAGAGAAAATATGGGCTCCAATTCAGCCAAACTCACAGAAGGAATGACATAGGTCGATGCATCGTAAAACTCTCTTTCTGCAAACAACCTGGGTTACTAGGCGGCTCCAGGAATATGGCCTCCAGTAGATTCTTTGCCTTGGAACACAAGCTGGACCATAACATCGAGCTTAAGCAATAATACGACCACTTCATGAACGAATACCAGCGCCTGGAGCACATGGAAGAGATAGACGTCAGGTCTGTTCCGCAACCATATTATTGCATGCCCCACCATTGCGTACTTAAACCAGAAAGCACTACCACCAAACCCCGTGTCGGGTTCGATGCATTTGCCACCAAGAGTTCTGGCATATCATTGAATCAAATTCAACACGCCAGGCCCAAAATCCAGGATTACCTGTTTGCAGTGCTCATTCGCTCTAGGATGCCGAGGTTCGTCTTCACGGCCGACATAGAAAAAATATTTCGCCAGATCATAGTCGACGAATCCGATCAAAGGTTCCAGTAGATTTGGTGGAGAAACAACTCAGAGGAGACCTTGAAGTGCTATAAATTGAAGACCGTCACATACGACACAACATTGGCATCATATCTGGCCACTAAGTGCCTTCAGAAACTTGGTGAAGAGCGAATGCAAAAACACCCCTTAGCAGCAAAAGCGTTACACCAGAACTTCTATGCCGACGACGTGATCCCCAGGTCCGATTTCTTGTCTGCCGCTCCAGAGAAACAATCTCAGTTGCAAGCTCTCCTCCGTGAAGCCGGTTTCAGCCTCAAAATGAAAATTGAAAGTGTTAGATGCATTATACCAAGGAGTAGCGGGAAAACGAGGTTTCATTTCAATAAGAAGTTTGAAACATGTTGTAATAACAGGGCAAACTGGGAGAGTGTTGCAGTAACCTACGCCTTAAACCAACAACTGGTTACCAGGTACACTGACGGATCCGTCAAAGCAGATGGACCGGGCGCCAAGGTCAAGGAATCAATGAGTAAGCACGCTAGCAAATATACGTCATAAATGGACCTCCTTTTACCTCGAAAAGGACTATAGTGGGCACAACATTCCTAATCTAACCGACAGGCAACATGAATTCCAAACTGGTATGGGAATGCCTTAACAAACTGAACACGCTCGGGTCGCTTAACAAGATCTGGATACTCTGGGTTCAAAGCCAGAGTGGGTTAGAAGGCAATCAGGCAGCGGACAAGCTGGCCAGGAAAGGAACAAGGCCGCCAGTATACGGACCAAAGCCCTGGATCAATGGCGGTGTTCAATCTTTGCGCTAGCGGTGTCTCCACTATTGATCTCAACGTTAGCGGTTAGGTTATCTGAAGTATCCTCTTTATTTGACACATTACCACTCTGTAGGGTGTGTCCCAGGATTCTACGCCGGTTTCCTGCCGAAAGTTTTTAAAACTTCAGCTTTACTTTCTTTGATCGCTTTTTGCAGCTTGTGCTTTGTCCAATGTGCTAAGTCTAAGAGCTGTTGTCTTATTTCTCAGTTGGCATGCTTCCATCACGATAGTGTGGGCAGTCCAATGTGGTGCCAAAGGCTATCTCGTCCTGAAACCCCTTTCAGATTTCAGAGAAAGTAATACCTGTGGAGTACAAAATATATCTATATATACATATACACTTGAGAGCGCAAGCGCGAGTAAATAGAGAAGAATTGCTGTCTGAGAGGAGGGCCCTGACACGTTGTACCACCGCTCTCCCAACGAGGAATTACGCGTAGCAAAATTTTTTGTCAATGGATTGGGATGGAACAGCGACTTCTTCAGCCTGACGCGTGGTATTTTGATCATATGAGGGATTAGCCTGGGCTACCGTTGACGTAGGGGAGAAATTTACGGGAGGCAGGGGAATATCGTGGAGGAAGATGTAAAAAAATTTAGGGCCTAGGGTGAAGCCCGATGGGACTTCTCAGTCTACAGGGAAAAGTCGATGGAGCGAAGTCCGTCCAACCATGCGTGGCAAGTTCTGTTGGAGAGGAAGTCTACAAGTATTCTAAATAAGGAGAGGGGGCAACTAGTCTGGATTAGCTTAAATAGAAGGCCCTCTTTTCAGACTGAATCGAATGTTTTTTCAAGGTCTAATGCGCAGGCTACAGTGCATTTTCTGTTTTCCGGGTGATTGAGGATGTGGTCTTCTAGATAGAGTTCGATGGATCTGAGGTTGTCGAAGCCGAATTGATACTCTGTTGAGGTGGGTTAGTAAGATGCGTTTGAAAATTTTGCCAATATCGGATACTAGAGGGATAACCCTGCCCGTTATTCAGGCAGTTGTTGAAGAGAATAGCGAGACGTTCACTGATGGTGGGCGCACACTTCCGTAGAATGAAGTTGGAGATACCGTCAGAACCCGATGATTTTTAATTCTTAGACCGGATGATTGCAAGTTCAACTGTTTCTTGGGAGGTAAAGAAGGGGACAAACGGGTCGATTCTGACTATGTAAGCCGGGCGGCTGGGAGAAAAGGGACGTAAATAAAACCCTTCCAGACTCAACATTTTATTGTCGAGAGTAGGGGCGACTACCGAGTTCCAGATCGGGTCCGCGGGCGATCAAGCTTTGAATAAGAAGTTGAAGCAGTCTACGTAGCCAGCTACTTTTTTCTCAGGGGAGTGGAACTGGAGATTTCTTATTTTTATCGGGGAATAGTTGTCAGGTTAGTAATCTCGTATTTTACGGTTTTGTCTATGTTCTTAATAACTGAATCCAGTTCCCTGGTAGCCAAGCGATACAAAATATTGGCCAGATAAAACGACTTTTACTACTATCTTTAACTACCGGCGGGCTGGCCGGTTCGGCTGATTTCAAAGTTCCGGGGCATGCGTGGGTCGCTCGGGGTGGTGCTCGTTGTCGGCGAGGAGATGATAACAATTTTTCTTTGCCGGTGCCTCAAAGTTCGAGATAACAGAAGCCGTTTGTTTCCGTTTGCGACCGACTTATCTGAGGCTAGTTGGAATTCGTCTCGAAGTCCATGAATATCATTAATCGAGGAATTTACTTCGCCATTCCGGACGTCCGGCTGGTCTCCTGAAAGGGAGTTCTGGTCGTCGTCAATGATGATGAGTGGACAGACTTCGCGGGCTATGTCTTCGGCCGTAAAGACTTTTTCGGCCGGATGAAAGTGTTGTGTGATGTTGTTAGAAGTGACCTGTTTATAGACGGAGATGGTGTCTGCTGATTGCGCGTCCTTAACTCACAGGGATTTGGCGTCCCTTGAATAAGGGTGGGTTCCGCACTCGCGGCAAGAGGCCTGTTCCGATTTCAACTTTGCTTTCAAGTAAAGCACTTGGACCTAATTTCCGGACACAAGCGAACTTCTCTGGGACCCCTTTCTTGGAAGTCGCATCCACCTCATCAATGTCAATATTTTTGTTCCTCCTCCTTTCTCCCCCTCCATGGTGAAAATTATGCAAAAACCTGGGGGAAAATTATGCGAGCTTCCTTTTTACCAGGTCCTGGGAAAACCGATATTTCCCACACCCTCCTTCCCTTTCTTGGAATCAAGAAGTCCTGAGAAAAGTAGGTTGTCCTAAAAAGGATTATTTTGAGAAATTGAGGAAAAATCTGCTCCGTAATTAAAGGAATTGATTATTAATGTCAAGCTAGCTCCATCGTTGATATAGACAGGAATAAGCCAAGGGTTACCGCAGGCTACATGCTACCGAGAAGAAAAACTCGGGGATTGTGACTAGCAAAGGAAATGTTTATTGACTAAAATGAACCTTTGTATCATATATTGCCTAGTCATGAGAAGATTTTTACAATAAATAAAATTATTTTATTATTTATGAGGTTTCCAGTGTGAGTAAAGTCCAGGACATTGAATGCCTTACCGCCAACGTTACAAGGATATTACTTAAGATCGGAATAGGATTTGTCGCGGCCTACGCCTTAGAAAGCGTCGACAGTCAATATCACAACTGAAGGGTCATTCAATTTATGATCCTTAGAGTATCTTTGCAAGATCTCTGCAAACGCCACATTTGAAACTCTCAATGTCCTTGTGCCGTTTCACTGCGATCATCGAGCTGCATATTGCTTGCCGCACTCCTCCACAAATTGGCGGCCACAGAAAGTTCTTTCTGGTGATTTTTAGTCTAGAGATGCGTGCGAATGTGTATAGCGAGTTTTGGCAATTCTGGAAACTCTTTTGAACAGTACGTGCATTTATAAGGGGGTTTGCCTACTTGCGGCCCAATTTCCTTTTTCTGGGGGGCATTGAATTTGACTTGTACAATTTTTCTATCACTACCCCTAGGATGGATGCTTTTAGTATGAGCTTGCAGAGTCTCCAGACTGTCAAAGGTTTCGGAGCAATACTTACAAAATCTTCTGATTTGTCGCGGACTTAGTGCTTCTTCGCCGTGGTGCCTCTTGATATGGACGCGTAAGGATCTGCTATGTCTATAATGGCGATCACATAGTTTGCACGCGTAATTTTTCCTTGGTTCAAGCAATGAACTTTCATCCTCGTTTTCGTCATCTGATTCATCTGCTTTCAACTCGCTTAATGCCTCAGGACCATGGTCGACTCCGACGTGGGAGAGAAACGATCTACGGTGCTTATACGAACGGTTACAAAGTTTACAGTAGAATTTTCTTTTCACAATCATGACCGGATCAGCGTTTTTATTTTCGTTGGGATTTTCCTTTTGGGTTTCTTGCTTGTCGGTTTCATTTTGTGGCGGACATAGCGCCTGTTCCCCGTGGTACTTCTTAATATGGGCTTCCATAGATCTTTGATAACCAAACTTGTGGTCACATATCGGGCAAGTGTAGTTTTTCTCTGATTCAATCGAATAAGTGTCACTGTCGTCCTCGTTAGATGAGTCATTTGCCTTCAAATCCTCTTCAGGGTATGATTGAGAGATGAGTTTTAACGCCTCAGCACCATGGCTTGCCCCGACGTGCGAGAATAACGATCTAGTGTGCTTATACGAACGATTACAGACATTACAGTAAAATTTCCTTAATCTAGGCATTATCGATTCGCCGTGGTATTTCCTCACATGGATACGCAGGGATCCTT
The DNA here is from genome assembly GCF_905115235.1 of Hermetia illucens. Classification (NCBI taxonomy): domain Eukaryota; kingdom Metazoa; phylum Arthropoda; class Insecta; order Diptera; family Stratiomyidae; genus Hermetia; species Hermetia illucens. The sequence continues at coordinate 13,344,227 of NC_051852.1, forward strand.
TAAGCTTATAAATGCGATCACATAGCTTGCAGGGATAGATTTCATCTGGATCAGAGGAGGAACCTTCGCTATCTTCCTCGGCACTCGAGCCTATAAGGTTCGATTCAGAGATTAGCTTTTCCGCCTCATCAGCATGCTCGGTTTCAACATGGGAGTGAAACGATCTTCTGTACTTAAACGAGCGTGTACAAAGTCTACAATAGAACTTTCTTTTTATCTTTCTTTCCTTTCTTTCGACTGTGTTTGGCTGTAGGTTTTCTTGTACTTTGGTTTCATTTTGTGGCGAACACGTTGCCTCTTTTTCGTGGTACGTCTGGATATGCGTCTGCAGGGATCTTTTATGTCTAAATCTGCGGCCACATAGATTACAATCGTGGTTTTTCTCTGAATCGAATGGTGAACTTTCGTCATCTTCCTCCTCTTCATTTGGATTCAAGTCTTCTAAAGTGTTCAGTTCAGGATGGAGCTTTAACGCTTCATCGCCATGTTCGTTCTCGACGTGGTAGCGTAGCATTCTCCTGTACGTAAAGGAGCGAGTACAAAGTATACATCTGAATCTTTTTCCTTTAGATAACTTCGATTTAATAGCGGCCTTTTGTGCTTGCAGTATCAGTCTGGTTCTCATGCGTCTGGTTATAATACCATGGGCTACCCTGGCGTGTTCAACGTAACTCTTATATTTGTCGTATGACTTTCTACAGAATCTGCAGGAGATGAACATATTCGTTTCATCTGATGTTTGTGGCTTTTGATTGGTGGCTTCAACACCCCCTTCCACGCTTTTATCTGCAATTTCCGAACCATCCAACATATCTTCCTCATCCCTTTCTTTTTTTATGGATGCTTTGCCAAGTAATATCTGCAAATCTTATTGACAATCAAATGAACCATAGAAAATCTAGTTGAATTCACCTGTTCTGTGAAAGGTCCTCCCACCGACGGTGAATTGCTCAAGGTATCCTGGTCATTGCATTCAGCAACAGCATCCCCAGGGTCATCGTATATATTTTCGGTGTTTAGTTGAAAGTGGGCGTCCTGTACATGGGCTTGAAAAAGCTCTGAATTCGGAAAACAATTCGCACAGATTGAACAAACAAACGTGAAGCTCCCATTGCAGCCTAAGTAAACTTCACCACACCTTAAATCAGTAGCTTCAGGAAGATTAAGATCCTCCTCTCTATCCGAAGGTTCCTCCGAGAAATCAACATCTTCAATGTCTAATTCTTCTTTAACGAAATGGGAAGCACTTTCCCCGCATTCCGAGTCCATGATTAAAAATCTATGCTTCGCCTCCACATCCAAGTTTTGGCACTCTGGCACTAATGTCAAAGTGACATTTTTAGGGGAATCGGACAGACAATTGTTGTTGTCTGTCTGGATCATAGCCTAGATAAAATGCAGCTACCACAGTTAAAACGTACGGAATTGTGAATGGATTGAGCAGGCGCAGGACACAAAAGTCCTAAAGAAGGAGAGGGAATAATCTTTGTCAAATCGCATTGATAAGATAGGGATGAAAACAACATGTCAGATAATGCAGCAAAATTGATTAACTAACTACCCAAAGCTAGATACTTTTATAAGCGAATAAAAGTATGGCAACAGAATGGTGATCGTCCTCCCTGCACCGGAGAAGGTGCTAATAGGACCCCAAGCCAAGGTGGAACAGCATACGCCGAGGGCTGCGTGGCCAATAGGGAGCTTGGTCTTTAGTATGCGAACTCTGAATACCTTGGGCACTTTCAGTTTCAAATAAGACCCTTACCCTTGGTGGCCGGACCAGCCAAGGTGGATATTCTTCCCAGACTACTCGTGGGGCCAAGACATAGACTCAATTTAAAAAAAAAAAAAACAAAAACCGGCAACAGAAGAAGAGAGGTTGATGCTAGGCGCATCATTGGAGGACGAGCTGCTGGCCCCCAGCCAAGAGATAGTAGCCGCCGAGAGCAGTACACTCGGTACCAGCCGTAGCACCGTTGTGCTGAAACCAAAGGCAGGGACCTCCCGGAGCAAGGCGGCAGACGGACTAGTGCCTTCCAGCGTGGAATCCACTGCCATCAAACTGGGTGTAGCGAGTACCAGACATAGTACTACTAGCCCGAAACCCTCAACGTCGGGGGATCCCTCGAAAGTGAAAGCCGACATGAACCTCGGTCGCTGGAAACCGGCTAAGAAGCGAAGGTCCGCTGGTGTCCTGCTCAAGAGCCTGTACCAGAAGGCCATGCATATTCTCAGCAAGATTGTTAAGAATAAGGAGGTCGGTACTGTCGACGAGCGGGATGAAAAAGACCTCGCTAAATACCAGGCGATTGTTGACCAACGCCTGGCAGATGAGTAGAAGGCGAAGCCCATCGCTCTGAAACGCAATCAACTTCAAGATGAGGTCGAGCAAGATAAGAAGCGAAGCAGAGTGGGCAAGAGCTCAGATGCTAAGCACCATCCGAAGAAAATTGCGCAGCAACAGGCAGCGGACGGCCACGGACTGCGAAGCCCTTCACAGGCGTGGCCAGGAGCCACTTACATGTGGCGCTGGCGGATGATAATTCTGCTAGCGACAAACTAGCGCCGGACGTGTGGAGCAGTGTTGAGGCCAGGCTGTCGGGGATGGTCTATGAGCATCTCCTGGACACCGAAGGCAAACACACTTGACTTATCCTCTGCTTTGCTTCCTCCCAGGTGGTCCGTGGGTCCCATGTTATAGCTTGCGTGAACCAATTCTCTAGGGACTTTCTCGGTTCGGGCCTCGCTAAGATCAGCGACGCTTGGGAGGACGTAAAGCTCAAGGTCATCCCTTACGACGCTATTCCCAGGAGACCGGTCGTTCTCATCTGGTTGCCGAAGATCCGCATGGATAAGCTCGTCCAATTCCTCCGCCTTCAAAACCTCAGGCTTCCCATGGACGACTGGGTTATTATCAAGGAGGAGGAACCTCAGACAGGAAGGAGTCAGGAATGCAAAGGTAAAACTGTTCCGCTCGGGACGATCGACGAGCTGTTGGAAGAGATGAAAATCGACGGTCCGCCGGGGCCTCACGACGAACCCCCCACGCAAGCAGATCATGCTGAGGGTAACACAGATAAATCTGCATCACACGAAGTGTGCCTCGCCTAATCTGCTTGTCTTCTTCTTAGAGGCAGACATGGACTTCGCACTAATACAGGAGCTCTGGGTCGGAGGCGACCGAACCATTAAAGGGCTCCAAAGCAAATATTTTAATTTATTCCACAGCACAGGAAACGCTGATCAGGATAGACCTAGAGCATGTGTTCTCGCGAGGAAGAGTCTGCACACTTTTCCGTGTTCAGACCTGAGTTCCAGCGACCTAGTCGTGGTCAAGCTGGAGTAGGCGGGGGCAGAGAACGTATATGTTTCCTCGGCTTACATGAATCACGACCGGTCAGCTCCGCCAGAAGAACTACAACATCTGACGAACACCATAGCAACAAAGAAAGCCAACCTGTGATAGCCTGCGACGCCAATGCAAGGTATACGCTTTAAGGCAGCTCGGTAATCAACGAGAGAAGTGAGTCATTCTTTGATTTTATTATTACTTCAAACCTATCGGTATGTAACAGGGACAGTACACCAACCTTCCATTTCCCCTACTCGGAGAACTGTGACGGTTGGGAGAAGGTCCTTGACATCACCCTAATAACTGACAATAGGATTCTTAATGTGGAGGACTGGAGAGTGTCTGACTAGAGATCCTTCTCTGATCAGAGTTGGATACTCTTTAGTCTAGATCTCGCCGAAGAGGTCTCCAAACCCTTCAGAGACTCCAGAAGGATCGACTGGAGAAAGTTTGATCAAGTAATTAAGAACAAACTCTCCGGTGCGCAAATTGGTACGATTGGCATGACAGACGAACTGGAGTCAAAGGTCGGGGCTCTGGAAAAGGTATTCGATACCGCCTTTAAAGTCTCGTGCCCTACTAAGTACAACAAAAAGACACTGCCGTGGTAGAATGAAGATCTTTGCAGCCTCAGGAAGCTGACCAGAGAAATCTTCAACAGGCAAAAATATTGGCAGCTATACAAGGACTGCCTGAAAAAATACAAGTCGGACATCAGGACCGCCAAGTGGCGGTCTTGGTTGGACTATTGTCAGAACGTCGAAAGTACCAGTGAATAAGATTCTGTCCAATTAGCATCCTTTCTTAAAAAATCGGAAGGCTCCTGGACGGAATCTTCTAGCGAAACCTTGAAGCTGCTGGTTCAAACGGTTATGAGTCCGCGAAGGACTTTCGACCAATCAGCCTGAAGACCCTAGAGCGCGTGCTGGACATTCACTTAAGGACGATTATGGAGAGAACGCCTTTCTCTAAGTCCCAGCAAGCCTATCTCAAAGGAAAACCCACAGAAACCGCTCTCCACGAGGTAATTGGCACGGTTTAGCGGTCGCTGCAATACAAGCAGTATACCCTAGGAAACGACGGGAGGGTTGGAGAGCTGCTTTCCTTCGTGAATGCTACGGGCTGGCTCTGAAGATCCGAGCCGACTAGGCTCTGTCTCTCTGCTCTCATAACAGCAGTCACGATCTTAGGAGTTTGTGGCATCCAAACGGCGAACCACAACACTAATTCGGCTCTTCGGAGCGGCCACTGATACCTACCTACCTAACCATATCTTTGCAAAAAGCCTACGGTGGTACACATACTTCCCTTCCAACACAAAGTACAAAGAAGCTTTTGGGAAGTAGGAGGTTGGGTTGTTTATCGTATCCGTGATTACAAAATGCTTCAAATGCCTAAAGTTTGGACACTTGGCCAAAAACGTTAAAAATGAGGAGGATCGCTCCAAGCTATGCAGGAGATGTCAAGCTGAAGTCCATATAGCGAAGACCTGGAAAAAAATCTTCCTGTATGTTCTGCAGAAAGGATCAAACAAAAGACGCTACCACAAAACTGACAGTAATAAATGTCGAGCGATCAGAAGGGACTAGAATAGACTAGACTACTAGAATCATCATGAAAGTAATACAGGTAAACCTCAATCACAATGATTTCTGATGGCTCGGGATTTCCTCGAACAAACTGTATTAGGCGAGATAGGGGACGTCTATTAACGAGCCGTATAAAATCGAAAATAGTGCATGGATTCATTAAAGCTGAAATTTAGGAAACAAGCGTTCGAAGAAGTCGAAGAGCAAGCAAAGGTTTTGGCCGTACACACTCGATGTTATTTGCGGTGTCTTCAAGGCATGACCCACCGAATATGGAAGCAGGTATACCAACATCAGAGGTCATAGGTTGCCTAAAACGTTTGGATTTTTAGGAAAAGTAATCGCGAATAATGGTGAGTCAAACACATATGGGTTCTATAATTGGCGTCATCTTTGTCAGCTATTTCCTTTTGCATAAGATAAGGTGATGAGCTGACAAAAAATTTACATATAGTGATCACCAGACGGTAATGTTTGAACTCAGAGATCACAGGGAGGCGCACAGGTTTAAAATGAAAGGATAGCTTCTTCGACACAGATGTGTTTGACTTGATAATGAGTCCCGCCAGCATAAATCAAGGATCAACAGAAAAGTTGCCCAAAAGTCTAATTTAGGCCGCTGTCAACGCCGGCTATGTAACGATCCCGATAGTATTCAGCAATAGAGGCTCGCCTTGCCACTGGTGAAACGACGAAATAAAGAAACCCAGGGCAAAACAGCCGTCGAGAGGAGGACTGGATTTCTAAGAACAGCTCACTTCAGACAAGTGGGGCAGGATCTGCAGAAAGCAATCAAAATGAGTCAAGGCTTTAAAATCCTTTGCAGATAAGCTGACGAGAACCCCGGGAGTGCAGCCTAGAGAATGGTGATGTCTAAAATAAAGGGGAAAAAGATACCACCGATAACCTATCTGATAATGTTGAAATCAATAGTCGAAACACTGTTCCCACAAGGATTGAACTTGAGGCAAACGGAACAACCAATTCACAGATCATTCCTAGTATCACCGATGATGAATTCTTCAAAGTGTTTAAGAAAATAAGGGACAAGAAAGCGCCGAGACCAGATGGCATTCCAAACAAAGCAGTGAAAACTACGATTCGCACGACACCAGACATGTTCATACAAACCATGCAAAATTGCCTCTACGAAGGGATGCTCCCTAAAAAATAGAAACAGCAATGCTTGGTATTGTTACCGAAAGGAAATTAATGACCCGAAAATGCTCTCCCATATAGTACTATATGCCTTCTGGATACGATGGAAAGAACTCTAGAGGAAAAAATTTCCAACAGATTCCTGGAGGCAGCTGAGAACGAAAGAGTTCTATCAGATATGCAGTTTGGTTGAAAAGGGCTGCTCCACCGTCGATGCAATAAGAGACGTGGTGGACATCGCAGTTGTTGCTATAGAAGGCGAGGGGTGGCGCCGCGAATCAAGAGTCCTGCAAGGTAGTCACGTTGGAAGCAAGAATGTCTTCAACTCAATAAACTGATCGTTCATCAAAATGTCGAGAACCATAGTGCCTAGCTACTACCGTGTTTCAACAGGCGTCCTTCAGGAATCGATGTTGGGTCCATTTTTCGGGAATATAACATATGAGATGGGGTCTTATGCTTGCCCTTACCAGAGGGAGTAAAAGTGGAAAGTTTCCCACGGAATATCGTTCTCTCGAGTCATAAGAACGGTCTTACTCTATGCTACATCTGTATATACGTTAGTATTAACACCTAAGGAAATCAGAAAGAGCCTGTCGTAGTCAGACAAGATATGTACGTTGAGGGTGATTAGTAGCTTTGGAAGGATCTCCAACGACGATGCATTTAATCACAGCTGGTTTCTCGTCGGTACACGAAGACATCTTGGCTGAGGTAATGTCACGAACCTACGCCAGGAGAACGACAAACGAAGACGATATGAAAGTTATCAAGACCGAGTAAAGGACAACATCAATGGTTAGATGGCAAACTCGATGGACTAGCTTACGCAAAGGACAATAGACACATAAGGTGATTCCAATCATCGATAGACAGTTACTAGTTAACGCAATGACTTAGTTGGTCACAGCAGCTACTGTAAGTACCTATACACGTTTGGCCAGGCCGAGTCTGCAGGATGTCCAACTTGCTCAGGCCAAGAAGAAGACAGAACATGCATTGGGTCAACACTATCAACTAATGGAGATTTCCGTTATGAAATTGCTTCACGCATTAACGCAACCTGGATGAAGTGGCGTTCCACAACTGGTGTTCCTTGTGATCGACGTATCAATGAACGTCTCAAATCTAAAATTTACCGCAATGTCGTCCGTCCTGTCGCTCTCTATGGTTCTGAGTGTTGGCCAACTATAAAAGACAATGAACGGCGTCTTGCGGTAATGGAGAGGAGGATGTTGCGTTGGACTAGTGTCGTGACACGTCCGAAATGAGGATTCCGCGATCGTTATGGGGTTGCACCGATCGTGGAAAAATTGCGAGAGATGCTTCTTCGATGGTATGGTCACGCAATTCGCGCTAACGAGAATTCACTTGCCAAGATTGGTCTGAACATCGAAGTCGATGGTAAACGACCAAAAGGCAGACCTAAACAACGGTGGCCTGATGCGCTGGATGGGGATTTAAAAGCCTCAAGATTGCACCCAGATCAGGCATTCGATAGAGCCAAATGGAGAATCCAATCACGACGAGTCGACCCCGCTTGTGAACTGGACAATGGCTGAAGAAAAAGAAAGAAGAAGATGCAATATACTTATGTATACGTTTCGTGATGTGGAGGATTAATATTCCGAACGTGCGTCCCTAGTGGATCACATGCTACCATCGGAGCACGGATAGCAGGATGTAGTGGAACTTGTAACAAACGTCTAAAAAGAGATCCGTATCCTGAAAAGTAAAGGACAAGGATAAGAGAACAATTTCTAACCAGTCCCCTGAAGTAATAGCTAACGACAATTCCACAGAATGAGCGGTTGAAGTGTGGTGCACGGATGTGGTATAGTATATATCTGATGACCTTTGAAGATTCCATATCAATGGCTGAGCTAAAAACAGAGCAAAACGCTAATCCCTGCTAATTAAGCGTTGATCAGATTTTGAGAAAGGTCGGCAAGTCCATTGTAGAGTTTGGCATGGAATTGATCCTTTTTCGAACCGTGACAGAAGCATCACATGGCGCTCATTGAAACATTCATTTGGGGTAAACTGGTACTACCAAACCAAAGGAACTCATTAACAAGGATACTCAATAGCAAAAAAATTACAAAATTTATCAACAAGGATATGCATTTCTGTACCATGCATCGCTTAGCCTAACATTTCTTAAAATTAAAACTATTTTATTTCTCCATGAGACTTGCGATGTGAGTAGAGTCCAGCACATTGGGCAAATGCCTTCCCGCAAGTATTACAAACGTATTTCTTAACATCGGAATGGAGTTGCTCGTGTACCCTTAATGCTCTTCGTCTTGGGAATCGTTGACCGCAAATATCACAACTGAAGGGTCGTTCCGAAGAATGTGCCGATTTATGATCCTTAAGCATGTGTAATGTATAAAATGTCTTACTGCAAACATCGCATTTGAAATTCTTGATGTTTTTATGCCGTTTCAGGTGATCATTGAGCTTATGCAGGGATGCATACTGCTTCCCGCACTCCTCGCATTGATGGAGTTTTTCACCAGTATGGGTTCGTTCGTGACGTTTCTTTTCACTACTCGATACAAATCGTTTACCACAGAATGAGCAGGAATGGTTTTTGATTTGAAGATGCATCCGGATGTGTACGGCGAGATTTGATGAGTTTGAAAATCCTTTCGAGCAATGCGGGCATTTATAGGGGCGCTCGCCTGTGTGCGTGTTAATATGTTCTTGTCGGGTGGCTCTGCATTTGAAGGCCCTCGAACAATGAGGACAAACGTACTTTTTATCACCAGGATGGTCGCTTTCAATATGAATGTCGAGAGTGTCCTCATCGTTAAATTCTTTGTCGCAATATTTACAAATTGTTTCACTTTGAGGCGGACCCAGCGCCTCTTCTCCGTGGTCGTTTTTAATATGGAAGCGCAGAGATCTTTTATGTCTATAGATCCGGTTACACAGATTGCAGGGGTGATCTTCCTCTGGTTCCAGAGGTGAACTTTCGCCGTCTTCCTCGTAAATGGAATCTATTGGCTTCAAATCTTCTACAGGTTTTGGTCGGGGGATGAGACTTAACGCTTCATCACCATGGTCCGTCCTGACGTGGAATCGCAACGACCTTCTGTACTTATATGAGCGATTACAAAGGGCACAGCTGAATTTTTCTTTTTCAGCCATAACCGAGTCGTCGTTTTCATTTTGGACTGAGTTTCCCTCTTGGTTTTCTTGTACTTCTGGGCTGACCACGGTATCTTGTGACGATTTTCTAGCTTCACGTCTCAATTTGTTTCTCATGCGTTTGGTTAAAATACCATGAACTTTCCTCGCGTGTGCAAGGTAGGACCTATGGTGTATGTAGGTCTTTCCACATAATCTACAGGAAATGAATGTCTTTGCTTCATCTGGTGTTTGTGAGTTTCGATCCTCGGCTTCAAGGTTCCTTTCCCCGTTTGTATATGCAATTTTTGAATTTTCCACTTTAGGCTCCTCCCCATTTTCATCTTCCATGGGCGTACTGGTCAACAAAACCTGCAATTCTCACTAATAATGAAAAAGACCACACAAAATGAGCTGCAAAACTACCTCTTCTGTGCAAGGTTTCCCCATGAACGGTGAATGACTCAAGGGATCCTGTCGAATACTTTCAACAATCCTATTCTCGCCGGCATTGCCTCCTAGTTCGGTATTGAATTTAAGATGCAGGTCCCGGATATGAGTGCCAAAGACCTCCAAATCCGCAAAATAGTTGGAACAAATTGAACACACAAACGTGAAGCTACCTTTGCACCCCAGGAACACTTCACCACATTTCGCATCAGGCGAAGCAAGGATCATCTGGTTCCCTTCCGATTTCAGAGGAGTTTTCGCTTCCTGAATGTCTTCCACATCGAATTCTTCCTTAACAAGTACCTCATCTGGTTGTCGATTTGTTGACTGTGATGCATTATCCATTTTTGTTGGTGGAAACTCCATGGTCAAGCACTCATGTTTTGATTTACTCTAGAGTTGTTTACAAAAAACGTCAATTTGACGTTTTGGTGCACTGACAGACGGACAAATGAATCGGCGTGCGTGGTTGCAACACGGATGCCAGTTGTTACCAAACTATCTTTCCTTCGCGAACGAGAAGGGGGTTTAGAAATTCCACAGAGGGAATGAACTCATTTGGTTAAGGGGGTCATCCCGTGTGTCGGGTTGGAGAAATCGATTTTTTTTTTGCATGAATTGTATCTATATATAGTGGAAAATATGTGGGCAAAGGGATTTTCCGATATTCCGAGTCCTTGAGAAATTACAGGGTTAAACAGGTAAGGAGTTTGCAGCCGCGCCTAAAGTACTCGATGAGAAAGAGCATCGAATCTTTTTTTACCTGTTAGTTTTTTACCTGAGCCTTATAAATTTGAACACAGGTATAAATATAAAAAGATGAAAAACCAATCAATTGTCTAAACTTATTAGCTGTTTGGAATAAAAAGGATAATCCAGTCTAGAGTGAGCACTGAAAGGTGTTCAAGTTATACTCAGTTATATTTTGTTGTAAGTATTGTGCTGTTTGTGTGTTCAGTGATTTTTTTAAATGGATCGTACGAAGGGAGATCGCTTTAACGTTCAACGTTATGCTCGCACTAAAAAACGAGTATTTCATGGGAATCGATAGTTATCAGAGAAGAAAAAGGACTTCGTATCAATATCAGCAAAGAAACTTTTAGCAAGCATGAACATGGATGTTCCAATTGCGACAAGTTTTGTATATTGTATATTGGATTTTGCTGGAGTTTTCTCCGGTATTTCTGCAAATTTCTGCAAATAATAAAATATACGTAGTAGTAAAAAAGGAATACGTAGGACATGTTGAGAAAAGAATGGGAACGCGCCTTAGAAATGCAAAGAAGAATCACAAAGGCATTGGTGGAAAAGGGGCTGGAAAACTTACTGATAAGGACCTCACTACATTTCCTGGGCTGGCTATTCGTTGACACGGAAATTCGATAGAAGGAATGAAGCAAGAAATTTGAGAAACTTTCTTCCATAAATGTTCTACAGACGAGAATCCTCAGCATCAAAATTGTCCAGTAGGCGAGGACAGTTGGTGCAAATGGCGCCAAGTGGAAGCTAAAGGAGAACTGGATAGTTTCCACCACGAGAAGGCACCTTTGACTGAAGAAGTTTAAACAGTCATGGAACCAATCTATGAAGATTTGTCACGAGATGATCTCTTGAATAGATGTTTAGGAGCAGAGACCCAGAATAACAATGAGCCGTTAAATGCATTGATCTGAACTTTCGGTCCTAAACACCTTCATTCTGAGCCGAAGGTCGTAGAAATAGTCACTTTTCTGACTGTAATTATTTTCAATGAAGGATTCAATAGCATTCTCAAAATCCTAGTGACAATGGGATGTTAAGTTGGTCACATATGTCAGGTTTATGCCGACCGCCGTAATGAAGCGCGAATTTGGCGGTCCGAAAGACGATCGACTGACCTCGCTAAAAGAGCCAGAATTGAAACCAGAGATCAACAATCGGCCTTACAAGACTTTTTTGAAGAAACGGAGGGTGCTCTCTATGGAACAGGTACAGCAGATTAATGGTGAGTTAAAATTTTACTGTTGATAATCACATTTAAATTTTCAAATGCGTTTTTCTCGAAACTGCATCTTGAAAATCGGCTGCCACCATAGCTCAAAATCTATCCAACCAAATTCTTTGAAATTTTCACAGCTTCTTTAGTACATATTTCTACGGTCCGCAAACTAGGATAATTACAATCAGACTGGTAATTTTTTTTTATTAATAAAAATAGCCGTAAAAAAACACCAAAATCCAAAAAATTAAGTTGAAAAACCCACAAAAAATTTACCTTTTAATATTTTCTAATTATCCTAGTTTCCGGACCGTGGAATATTGTCCACATTAAAATTCCGTTTAGTTTTTTTCCCTCAGATGAACACAGCGCCCTCCAGCGTGGCAGCAGAAAAACACCTTTTTTGGAGATGGGTGCATAAATTAACACCTATTCCGAAAATTAGCAACGAAATCAAGCTGAAAAATTTATCACATATACTAAAGATATCAACAAACATATGGTGAAAAAATCACGTTTCTATCTTTATCGTCCTTCAAAACAATTTTTCAAAAAACGGCAAAAAAAATGGCCTTCACACGGGATGACCCCCTTAAGAGTAATCATATAAAATTAAAGTCCTTCCTCTCTATTTATCCGAACATCTTGGGGGAAGTTGAAGAACATTTTCAGAAACCGATAGTGATGATGCGGAGAGTCGTAAAGAGAAAATCTGGGCCAGGGTAAAGGTTATGCGGGTTTTTTCCTTTAATAAAGTCTTTATTCTATAAAATTTTGTTGAAGAATTGAGGGATTCCTAAGTCCGCCATCCACTTAATGGCATGGGTACTGCCTATTAGATATACTGTGGCCTCACCTCTGCCCTGGGAGCAGCGTGACTGAAGTGATTACAAAGTGGTATGAATTATAACGAACACAAATCCACCTTGTAAATTTTTAGGCCTAAGCCGGGCGAAGCTTGAGTATAACTCAGCATTTCCGAGATGTTTTGCGACAACAACCAACGCCATGTCGTCAGCGTAACCCACCACTGTGGCCTTCCTCGGAAGAGGAAGATTAAGTACATCGTTGTACATGATTTTCCACAATAGTGGGCCCAATACGGAGCCCTGCGGGACACCCGAGGAAACAACGTGCTCCTTGAGTCCGTCATCAGTATCGTACCAGAGCCTCCTTCCAGTTAAATAACTTTCGACGATAACAGCAAGATAGGCGGGAATAACAACCTTCACTAAGGATTTGCGTAATAAATTCCAATTGGCCGAATTGAATGCATTTTTCACGTCCAGGGTTACTACCACGCAGTAGTTGCTGGTACTACCCTTTCAGTGGATTGTATCTTCGGCCAAACCAGTAACCAATTTGATGGGATTTGATTTGATGGGGTCAATGATTGATCTGGCTTCTCGGAACCCATACTGCCGATCTGAAAGGCCGCCTTGGCTCTCAACAGCCGGGAGTAATCTATTATAGATTACCCGCTCTAACATTTTCTCCACAGTGTCCAAAAGACATATAGGTCGATTTGAGGATGGTTCGCTTGGAGATTTACAGAAGTACTAACTTCTGCCGCTGGAAATATCTCCTTGGACATGCACGCTTCGAACAACTCAGCGAACATGTCCGGCCTGAATTTCACAGCAAGCTTAAGGGCCTTATTCGGCACTCCGACCAGGCCCGGCGCTTTATTGCCTCCTATTCTACCGCAGATCTCCAGCAGCTCGCCTCTGGTGACCGGCGGAATTTCCGTCACATCCAGAGGTGTTTGGAATGTGTCGGCGATCTCCTTTTGCTGGGGGAATAACCCTTGGATGATTTTCACCAACAAAGAGGGTGGGACACGTGATCTGCGGAGATGAACGGCCTCTGAATCGTCTCATCTCAAGCACTCCCTCACGGGTTTGCGTCCGCTTCTGAGCAGAGCTCTTTAAAGCATTTCCTCTTGCTTGGCTGGATGATGCGTTTGAGGGTTTTCCGGGCTGCCTTATAGGCTCACTCTTTCTGCTCCAGATCGACTCTACCTACCGCCCTCTGAACTGCTCTTCTGCCTCGGTGGCAGGCTTATCGCAGGCCGGTCAGTTCATCGTTCCACCAGTAGTTTGGTCTTCTACTGGGAAGTGAGCACCTCGTAGGCATGGACGCATCACATGCTTTGGCGATGCATTGAGCCAGATAGACGACTTTTTCCATAGAGGCATCTGCTTTATCAGGTTGATCTAATCACACTTCTATGAATGCGAGGCCTATCTAACAGCTTTGTTGCAATAAGGGCTGCAGCGCCCGAGTTGTATAGCACAATCCCACTTTAGAGCTTACAAGGAGCTCAGCCGTGATATGGGCACAATCATAATGAAAATCCTGTCAACCACAAATAATCGTGCCGAGAACACACCTCTTAGAAGTTCTCCTGGCGAGGCTTCATGGCAAGAACCACTTCAAATCACTTCAAATGAGCCCCTTGCAGACTCGGATCTGATCGCCATACTAGGCCTCAGAACATTCAACTATTGCATCCACAACGCACAACAAGCCAATGTGAGTACAGCCAGCTCCACCATTTTGAGGTTTTCCTTTGGCCATTTCTTGTTGACTCAGCAGACAGGGTTGCTGTCGTATCTACTTCCTTGCCACCTCTGAGCGCCGGCCGCCTGTACAGTCGGAATTAACAGACAAGCCGGACCTCACATATGTTCTAGTCACCGGTTGCCTATGGACTGTTCAAGAATAATTGACAGGGGTGTCGGAGCATGTAAGGCTGGCTTTAGTGATTTTTCACTATAACTAAAGCAAATTACGGCATATTGCGAGTATGGGGCCTTTTGGGGCGATTACTTAATGAACGATCTCTTCAAACACTCCTTACGAGAAGTTAGCTTATTGCAACGTGCTACCTTCACAGAGAGATACAAAATTGCGCATGATCTAAGTTGGGCACACTCCCTAGAATACAATCAACTAACGGACAGTCCTGACGAATAGGAAGTAGAAAAAAGGGCGGAGTAAGGACGAGGTCAGTGTCCTTGGAGCCTGAAATATAAATTTCAATGAACAAAAAGAATAGTAGGGCGGCGCATACAATTTTTCGCTCGGATCCAGGTTTTTTGCGGGCCCGCATTTTCTGTAGCGTCTTGCTAATAAGCTAACCCGACTGACGAATATCCTCTAAACTTTCAAAGTCTTTCAAGTCTGTTAAATTGGTCAATCGCGTCATAAATCATCATACAATGGGAGAAGCAAAATAACTCGAAATAGAGCCACCCGCCCATTAAGAGCGTTATTCAATGACACAGATACGCAGACGTCATAGCTGGCACCACCAGCTAACTTCAACCAACGACGAAGGGCTGCGCAGAAGGGTCTTGTAACAGCTGGAACCGACTGAGACCTTTGTAACACATGTAGAAATTGCGACAGATTGGGAACCTGAAGAACCAGCAGAGTATACCTGATCAAAATGACTAGGTTGAAGCAAAGGACTTCATTATTTGAAACCAGAAGCGCGACTGCGAATTTCACAGCTATTGCTCAGGGTCCACAGCTTTCTCGATAACGTGCTGCTTCCAATCTCGAGTTGCTGGACACATCTTTAGAATGAATGAGGATATATCTTATGAAAAGTATCACCAGGTCCTCCGTCGATTTCTTGAGAAACCTTTATTAGGTTTATTAGGATAAATATGTTGACACCGGCAACACTCCGCTTGATAAATACTATTTCCACTGCTATATAGACACCAACGAACCATATAAGAACATCGAGAATACCTTGATTTTACCGTATGATCCGATGCCTATTACCCGACAGTTCGCTTTTTTTGGCTACGGATGTGAGCTCGACAGGTGCGGTGCTTTAACACAGATTAGGGAATAACAGCGGCACTCACAGATAATCAAAGATACACTCGTCACTGGTTGAGCGATCCAATCAATATTTTAACTGCTTACAATGTCGTAATTTAACCCTTTTACGTGCGGGATTTTAAGCACGTTAAAATGAATATAACTGGCTGCTTCACCTTCGCACCCAAGTCATGTGCTCCATGGATAATGCCTGTCTCCGCAGTTACCATCGAGGCGCAACGAGCTCCACTGGAGATATCCTTGAGGAGCCTAAGAGCCGAAAGGTATAGGCTTCACAGGTACCTGTGCCCGGAAATATGTCACTGACCGTCAGTGACGCTGCGTTCGAAGTAAATGTAATAACGTAAATCATCACAGCCGATATAACTACCGTTCTCGATGATACCTTGGCGATCTTATTTGAGTTTTTGATAACAGACTGCAATTCACTGCATCTCATCATCCCGCCCATAACAATCAGGCTTAGCGAAGTGCCCGGACCATTAAGAACCACCTTAAAGTGATACCAACTATATCGAGTAATTCCAATTCCAACGAACTCTTGCTTTGCTTCAGAACAACCTAAAAACGAGTATACCTCAAGTGCTGATAATTTCTTGTGTTCGTCTCGGGCCTTAAAGCCTTTTAGGTAATTGTTTCTGGTTTGCATGCCTTTACGGTTATATTCTGAAAGGAATGAAAGATGAATCTTTTTCGGAATACAGACGTATTCGGCTAAAGCCCTGTCTATTCGACCGTCACTGTTTCGTCATCACACTCTCTCCCAAGAGAGGACCTTACAATGTCATGTTCAAATCGCTTTTCATATTTATGGTTTCGGTGGAAGTTGAGACTGACCTTGTTCGCTAAGGAGATTGCGGGTGAGGAACAACGTTCATCCACTCTAAGAAATCTATCTGTGGTAGACCTACCCCCGGTTGCTGTTTTATTGTCATTCTTGCTACCAGTTTGAACCGCTCCCAGCCGGTTCGGTAGCACGTTCTCCAACAAAGTGGTCCACGTTTTGGGCTAATGGGATCTGAAATATGAACGGAGGAATCGCTGTCGATTCTTCAAGAGATATTTTCCTAACCCTTGGGACCCTTGACTGTCAACTGCGGAAATTAGTTGGTATCTGGGAATGAATCCGTGGTTGGACAAAAATGGAAAATCTTCCTTGACTACATAAACTAATGTCTTGGTAACAGCAATCAACTCGGAGCACGGAGCTGGTAAAAACACTGCGCCAGAGTTTGCCACCTAAACCTATGCTAGTTATTTTTTTCCTCCACATTTGATCCAAGAACTCCAAGGATGGATTAACAAATTTGATAGTCAACAAGGCCACTTATCTGCTCGTCGAAACCAGCCTTCTGAACGGAAATCGGATGATAGCAGGGATGGCCAACCGGGACGTTCCCGAGACTCTGGAGGTGGAGGCTATAGTTTCTATAACTGAGGAGAAAAGGAACACCAGTGGCAGGGCTGTTTGAGAAAGCGACGCCAGTTACGAAAGACGCTCTCCCCACCTCAAAAATAAGGACATGGTACGGACAGTCCAGATATCTTTCAAATCATGAACACCATCATTTAAAACTGCAACAATACAAAGCGAGCCCGAGATTCATAGAAACGACGAGAAAATTGACGATCGTGCCAATCATTGGGATTGGCTACCACATTGCTACTGTCGTCCAATTCGACCGCTTCAATCCTATTCTTTTGCTCTTTCAAAAATATAAAAAGGAAAAGGTTCGTAACCAACAAAACTTGAAGATAATATCAATAAAACTAGGGGACGGTAACTTGTTTTTCTTTAGCCTTTGTCTGGTTCAGAAGCGGGGTTAGTCCGTCTTGATCAATTGCGCCATTTGGCCCGATCAATTCTCTGGCGAGAATACTTTGAGCCGATTGCAACTGAAGAATGTTCTCATCCCTTACTTCGGGGAAAGCCACAGGACCTGACGACATCGCATCTGAGCTCTGGAGAGCGAAGAGCTGGGACCCAACACTGTGGCTCAGTAAATTCTTTAATCGGGTTATTCAGGAAGGTAGAACACCATCTGACTGGCAAGAAAGTACCACTGTTCCAATAAGGAAAACGAAAGAGGGTCCAGCAGAATGTTCAAATTACCATCCGATCCAGATACTATCCCTCCAGTGGCAGTGAGATGCCCAGAACAGAGCGATTCAAACACCTCAGTTTAACGTTATCAGCCAATGGAGAACTGCGTTATGAAATTGTTTCACGTATTAACACAACCTGGATGAAGTGGCGTTCTATAAATGCTGTTGTTTGTGATCGACGTATCAATGAACATTTCAAATCTAAAATTTACCGTAATGTCGTCCGTCCTGTCGATCTCTATGGTTCTGAGTGTTGGCCGAATATAAAAGACAATGAACTGCGGTAATGGAGACGAAGATGTTGCGTGACACGTTTTGATCACATCCGAAATGAGGATATCCGCGATCATTATGAGGTTGCACCAATCGTGGAAAAATTGCGAGAGAGGCGTCTTCGATGGTATGGTCACGCAATTCGTGCTAACGAGAATTCACTTGCCAAGATTGGTCTGAACATCGAAGTCGATGGTAAACGCCCAAAAGGCCGACCGAAACAACGGTGGCCTGATACGCTGGATGCGGATTTAAAAACCTCGAGATTGCATCCACATCAGGCATTTCATAGGGCCAAGTGGCGAAACCGATCACGACGAGCCAACCCTGCTTGTGAACGGGACACAGGCTGAAGAAAAAGAATTATCTAAAATGGGTGCAATGGCGGAGGTCTCAAACCATCATTCAGTGTATCAAGCCATCAATGTTTCGCTCGGCCTTTTCGTTGTTTCCCATCAACTCCGATGATTAGCAGAGATCAATTTCAAAAATACTTTACAAACCAGATTAGAAAAAAAGCTGTTTGGATTTCATTTAAATTACTTTATTCTTGGCTATCACAACAGGTACTGCTGTTCACAACAACCAAATTCAGTTTACTTGACGATTTCTCCATGAGTTTTCCTATGCGAATAAAGTCCGGCGCATTGAGCGAACGCCTTTCCACATGTGTTGCAAACGTACTTTTTCACTTTCGAATGGAGATTTGCATGTTGCCTCAAAGACTTGCGCCTGGGGAAGCACTGTCCGCACTCTGTACACTCGAATGGCCGAGCCTCCGAATGTCCGGCCATATGCTCCTTTAAAGCGGTTGAGGTAAAGAACGCTTTGTCACACACTTCACACTTGAATTTTCGAATGTTCTGATGCCGTCGATGATGATGTAAAAGCTGAGTATGTGTCAGGAAACGTTTCCCGCACTCTTCACATTGGAATGGTTTGTCGCCGGTGTGTCTTTGCTCGTGAATATTTCGTTCGGTACTTTGAACAAATAATTTCCCACAGAATTGGCATGAATACTTTTTGATCTTCAGGTGAGCGTCTATGTGCTTTTTGAGATTGGAGGACACAGAAAATGCCTTAGAACAATGCGGACATTTATAAGGACGTTCGCCAGTGTGGTTGTAAATGTGAGTTTGACGACCATTGGGAGTACTAAAGTATCTATCACAAAATGGGCAGGGATATTTCTTGTCTCCTGAGTGTTTTTCATCCATATGTGTTTCTAGTTCCTCTCTTCCTTCGAATCCTTCACCGCAGTATCTGCATTGAGTTTCGTTAGGAATCGGACTCAGGCATTTATAACCATGAACTGCTAGAACATGAAACCGTAGGGATCTTTTATGCCGATAGATTTTGCTACATGAATTGCAGGAGAAAATCTGACCACTTCCAGCACTATCGCTATCACCCTCCTTCTGGAGGACCTCGTTAGCTTTCTTTTCCAGTTTGTCTTTCATTCGCTTTGTAAGGATACCGTGCTCTTTTCTGGCGTGCGCGAAGTATGACCGTTTGTGTCTATATTTCGCGTTACATAATGTACAGGAAAACATTTTCTCTAGCTTCAATGACGCTAATGATTCATTAGCTCCTTCGTCAAGGTCCTGGTCATCTTGGTGTTGATCCATTTCTTCATCAGACGGTTGTTCATCATCGCTTAGGGTTTCGAGGTTCTGGTCGTCCTGGTTTGGCGCCGCGTCTCCATCGGACGGTTGATCATCATCGCTTAAAGTTTCGAGCTCTTGGTCGCCTTGGTTTGCTTCCATGTCACCATCGCTTAGCGTTTCGAACTCTTTTTCATTTAATACTTCCAAATCTACACAGTCCTCGTCCTTTAAAAATTCTAATTCTACTGAGTAAATGTCATCCTTAGAATCCTGTAACACATCAACTTCTTTGAACATTTACAGATATACAAAGGAATGAGGGATGCCAAACCTGTGAAACTTCCCCGTCGCTATTAGCCTCCTGAAACGACTCCTCCACCAAAGGACACTGTTCAGTATACGTCTTAGGATTCAAATGTTCACTGCGCACATGATTGCCGAAGTCTTCTAAGGTCTCGAAATTATTCGTGCATAATATACACACGAGGATAAACTTTTGATTATATTCTAAAAGTATCTCCCCACATTTTGTATTGGGTTCGGTGTCAGGACACAGATTGTCTCCCAGTTTGGCGCTTGCTATGAGGTATTTCGGCTCGTCCAATTCGCTTATGTATTTCATTGGTAGAGCGCTGATGTCGTCGTACACTATTTCTGATGAAGTCATAATTTTGATAAATAAGTACTCAAGCGAATCACAGACTATACACCATGGCGGGCTATTGGAAGTTCACTGTTTTGGTTAGTTGTTTTGACATTGGCAAGCAGATGATCTGCTGAGTACGTTCAAAAACGTAAAAAGAAACAGATGATTCAGTTTACCAATGGAAATGCTGTTTAAGGGGTCTTTCTCATTCAAATATTGTCATCTGCAACTAAGCATATCTCCGTTGGGAAGAAAGTTGTTGAATTATTAACTTAGATATACGTGAGTGTCCTTGGCGAAACGTCAAAATCAATTTTGAAACAGCTCAAAGCATTAGCTTTATGTCTCGGATTTCAAGCATTCAATTTTTCCGCTAGGTTTAGCGATCATCAAGGGGCTCCAAAGCAAATATTACAATTTATTCCATAACACAAAAGTAACTGACTGGAGAAGGTCTTATGCATCTATCTGCGGAAGGAAGAGTTTCCCGCCTTTCTGTGTTCAGACTTCAGTTCCAGCGAACTAATTTGGGGGAGGGGGGCGAATGTATGTATAACTGCTCGGCTTAGCGGCCGGCACCGCCTAGCTTGGAGGTACGGAAATGGTGACCTTTCGTGGTTGCAAGACTTACCACTCATTCTACTCGGCCTCCGGGCAATCAATTGCGAATAATTTGCTGCAAGTTCCACGGAGCTTTTATACGGCGAAAACCTGACAATCCCCAGCAATCCTGTATTAGACCCTAAGACGAGCCGTCACTCCATCGAATTGTTCCATTTGCTCTAGGATGCAATGCGGAAGCTCAAGCCACCACCTCTCACCAACCACGCGGAAATCGTGGCCGACTTGACCAGGGATCTCAACTCCTGATGCATATCTTAATTAGGACGGACGTCTCCCGGAGATCACTGCGGCCATCTTATGAGAGATCTTTCGAGACCCCCCAACCTACATACCATTTTGAAGCTCAGACCCCCTCCCGATAGTAGTGATCACGAATTAAGCTCCATTTTGCCAAATTCTCAATAATAACGGAGATATAAGCGTTTGAAGTTTTTGCCAAGATTCATAGGTCCTCAAACAAGCCCTTACCGTTTTAGGCCTCAACGTTGGAGGCACACTCTAGAGGTATTCTTTGGCCTGATGCAACCAAAAAGAGGGGCGTGTGATGCGTCCATAACTTAAGGTAGCCGAGCTGAGAGAGCCATGCACCATTAAAAAGTTACTTTTCAAAGTCATTGAGAGAAAGTTCTCAATCTGACTGGTCATCGCACTTTTCCTATGTGCATTAATGGGCAGAGCATCGCAGGCACCTATTAATTTATACATCTAGGAAGCGTCTGTCGACGGTGGTACCGAAGTGGATGTCGCTTGATGCATTTACTGCGATAGATCCAATTACACTGCCTAGTCTAAAATCTGAGAATGCAGTTATCTCAACACCAAGATCAAGTTGAGACTGTTCTGTGCTAGCGTTTTTCCTGTGTTGCTATATGGAAGTAGCTCATGGAAAAGATCACCCCTCTCACTCGAAGGCTCCAAGCTTTCGTCAACTGGTTTGTATTATTGGAGTACACTTCTTTGAAATTTTGGCAAACTAGGAACTTGGTTGGCACACAGTTCTGTCATCCGTACTGATGCGATTCGAAACAGAAGTGGCAGTGTATAGGTCACACATTAAGAAGGGCGCGACAATTGCATTGCTGGCTACATCACCCAGTGAAATTCACTCTCTCAAGATTGAATATTGTATGGAGTTGCCAAACCTCCCATCAGGCGTGCTTCTTCGTAAGGATAAGGGACCGCTCGGCCGATGCTTTATGGGGATGCGGTAGGTGGGAGCAAACGCTTGCTGGTATATAGAAATTAGTAGCACCTAATCATCTAATAGAAATAATAGAAGAATGGAAATAAAATCTACACCAGATCCTTTTCGTGAGAACACGAAGCTTAGTAGGTTGTCACAGAAGACAACGTCTCGTCGGTCGAGATTAATTGCGGGATTTGGAAAGGAATGAAGATAGTCGCCAGATCGACATTAATGCTGCTGGTGCAAAAACCCACGTAGAAGGCAACAAACTGAAATAGCGCTTCTTTTAGATTTGAGGACGCATAAGTGAATTCTGTCTGCTCATCAAGGAGAAGCGGAATATCCACTAAAATATCGAGACCCTGATACATGGCATTAAACAAAGAGCAAAGAAATGCAGGCGGTATCTCTTTGACATAATTTAGTTGAGAACCGGGGGAGGGGCGAGGGGGTGTACTAGGGAGCGATTAGTGCGCCCTACGCTGTCCAGAAAGCGGTTGATAAAAAAAAACCGAGAAAAGGCAAATTGGCGAGAATTCCGGGGAAAGCCTTAATATTAACCAAAAAAGATTAAATCGGGAACCCGCAAACTCGAGTAATGGATAAAGATGGGCAGCAAAAAGAAGCAGTGAAAGTGGATCTAGAATTGACAGACATGGTTGATAATATGAGCCGTATCAGGCGAACGCAGAGTGGGGGTCTGATGTTGGAGCTGAATAAACACAGCAAAAAGTCTGGCTAGGTGGAAAACGTTCGTAGCGAGCAAGCAGAATTGAAAGTCCAAAACAGGAGATAGTAATCGAGTGCAAGGATCTAGACGACGGAAGGATATCTGTGTAGCGCTAAGGGAACAATCAGCTCTAGCGAAATAGAAGCGAGTGCAATAGAAAGAATGAATAAGACATATGGTGGTATACACACCAATATTATTATATATCTTTCCGGTGGAAGCAACCGTTGAACTGATTACCGCAGGTAAAGTAAGAATAGGTGGAATCATGTACCAACTTAGGGCGCAAGTATTTTTTAGGGGATGCGTTATCACGGCACATCGAAAAAATGCGGCAAATGTGGAGATCTCGTGTCGTGCAAACGGAAAGAGGATGTGGTCGACCTTAATCATTGCGAGGCAGTTCAAAACACGCTCTCACACACCTTTCCAGAATCGAATGTGGACCTGGAAGTAATTTGCGAACCCTATCCAAATTAAGGTTACGCTACGTGTCTTAACATTTCTCTGGAAACGCGGAGATATGGACATGTGGAGGCCCAATATTACTGCTGCTGCGTTTCTCCTAGTACAACAATAGCGCAATCTGAGGACATACTAGGCAGCTTGTTGGTTGACACTATAGACGACAGCCCAAAAATTATTACTGGGAATTTCAATGCATGGGTTTTGTAGTGAGAAAAGCGAGTGATGAACACTAAGAGCCAAATTCTACTTCAAACCTTAGCGGGGCTGAACATTGTACTAACCAACGTTGGAGGCGTGCTTAGCTTCTAGGTAGAGGGCTAGACTTGATCGTCGATTTGACTTAGCTCAGTACATTGTTGGCAAGAGGAATGGTCTGGCAGAGAAAGAGAGAAGGCACATTACACCTATAGTGACCATTGAGCATCTTTCTCGACATTGGAAACGGAGGATGCTGTAGTCCAATGCGCAACAGAAGCAAAAAAAAAGAAACTAGGAAAAGCTTGGAGAAACAGAAGACATTCCCGAAGAGAATTGCCGTGAAAAGGGAAGCCAGAACAACGGAAGCTAAAACAAAACCGAAATCCTCGTAACAGCCTTAAAAAAGCCCATACGTTTTGACGTGAATACGAAACCGAAAGCGCTGCTTACATGGTTGTAATGAACAAGATTCGTGGGTGGAAATCACCTCAAGTGCTTGCGGCTTAACGGCACAAAGAAAGTGGACTTCAGCTAACGATTTACCAGAACGTTTACTCGATCCCTGTGATTACCGAGAAAGAACAACGGAAGATCTGTGAATGAATTGGGATAATAAGGCTTGGGGATTGGACAAGATACAGTACAAATTCCTTAAGTTGGGTGCTAAAATCAAACCCACATGCTCCACCTTTCTTTGGTTATGAAACCACATTTGAATCGTGTATGGTAGAAGTAGTGTTTCCTTCCCAATGAAAGACTGGCTGCGATGTGTTCTGTTACCGAAACCTCAAAAAACACCAGGCGAACCCTCTTCATTTCGTCCTATGAGGAAGATGTTGGAGAGGGTGATATACAATTTGCTGCTCCCGTACGCCAAACTAGCGGATGGTCTATTGGTGCGACAGTATGAGTTGCGGCGAGCCTACTCTAAGGTCGATATGATAGCAAATGGTCGTGGATCAGGCTCAGGTGTCGGTGGTAAGTATTGAGGGGTGTTGACGCTAGATGTCAACTGTGGTTGGATTCAGAGCACCTTGGCTAAACTAGGTATCGCCGGTTCCTTAACTGGGATAATCGAGAGTTACCTCTTAGAAAGACTTCTTTGGTACGAGAATAGAAGAATACATTGTGACAGCTAGGTTTCCCCAGAGCACCGTCCTGATGCCTCTGTTGTGGAACACAATACATGGTGAAATGCTTGGTCTTCGCGCATCAGAGGAGGCAACATTATAGACGACATGGAGGTCGTTGTAGCTGCGAAGCACTCCGAGGAACTTTATGTGAAATCATTCATGCCACGAAAGTATGATTACAAATGGTAAAACTGGACCTTGTACACGAAAAAACGGAGCCGGCCCTTATTACCAATCGCAGGAAAATCAATAGTGCCAAAATCTGGGTTAATAATCACAAGGTCATTTCGAAATCAAATTCAAGGGTCTTACACGGAAAAATACGCGAGAAATGCCAGCAATAAAGCACTAGGAAGGAGCTATAAAGGGGATGACAGCAACGGGGCGATAATCCTGGAAAAGGTGCCTGGACTCATACATTGATCCCGTGTATTGAGAAATGGGTCAAATGAAAACACGGAGAATTGAATTCCCACCTAACAGTTCCTTACGGGGAAGGAAGTAAGTATTTGCATTGTTTCGGATTAGAAGAGTCCCCCAAATGCGCCACTACACGGGAGCATCCGGAGCATGTTGCGTTCCATAGTTCAAGATTCACAAATGGAAGAGGGTGGTTGAATGATGCCCTCAATATAGTTATCGGAACTCATAATCTCGTGGAGAAGATGCTTAGGTCGGAAGCAAATCGGCAAAAGCAATAATAGCCTCGATACAAGAAAAACTGCAGGAACTGAAGTCTGGAAAGCACGACAGATGCGTAATTTTATCGTGTTGATATAAACGCGCTCCACCCCGTAAATAATACCTCACGATGATCCCCCGGGGATATGTGCGGGTGGTTTTAATAGAAGACAATACCACACACTGCTGCAACTTGGCATAGTAGCAATTTATTCGGCAGCACTAAAGACACCACTCGGGACAGGTTTAGTGCATTTATTCCCGTTAGGAACAGCCTGCACGCTTTCCAACGTCTGGACCTGAGTTCTGGCGGCCTATAATAATAATAATAATCGTTGGCGCAACAATCCATATTGGATCAGGGCCTTGAAGTGTGTTAGAGCACTTCATTCAAGACCGTAACGGTACACCACAGTACACTGTGGGAGGCAATGTGGTCAGCATTGCGCTCGCCCGAGATTATTACCCTGATTTGACTCAGGTACTCATTCACAGCTGAGTCGACTGGTGTCCGACATCCAATCACGATAACAAATTCCTCTGCCCCCAGCGAGATTTGAACCGCGACCTTCCGCTACGACAGCCCAGCGCTCTAACCACTTGAGCCATCCGGCCTAACCGTGATCAAATTGAAGCAGATGGCTTACCTGACTCACAACCGATCACCACCGCATGAAGAATTACAAAATTTGGCGTCTAGCATTGCATCAAGGAGTGTCGCTTGAAGAAGTTTCAAGTAAGGGAGATTAAAAGAGTGGGATTGAGGAGATACATAATATGCAGTCAGACTCTGGAAGCGTGATTGCGGACATCCATGTAGTGTGTGTCGAAGCGTAAGTTATTGTTAAAAGTTGCGATCTTCAGTGAAGTTCCAACATGATAAAGGGTGACCACTAGGAGAGTGAAAAGCAGAGTGGAAGCGGATCCGAGAGTGTAGCGGTTCAAGTGACACTTACTTGGCAAACTAGGGTAAGTTCGACTGAAGTGACACGCAGTCTACAGGCGACGCTACGGATGAAAAAAGGCCTCTGGCATGAAGGAAGTAAGAGACCTCTCCGTAAGGAGAGGGGGAAGGTTATTGATGAAAAATAGAAACAGTAGTGGACACAGAAAGGAACCTTCCAGCGCTCCAGAGGACAGAGAAAAATGCGAATAGTTTGCAAAGAAGACTGCGAATTTGATGAAATTGGAAAAGGCTGGCTGGGGATTGCGAGCGTTGCTGATGTGAGACCAAAAGAACTTGAAGTTTCCGCAAGTCAATGCAAATACGACACTAGGAAGATACTCCTTCCTAGACTAAGATATCAGCGACTTTACTGAAGCTCACAAAACTTCAAAATGACCGAGATCAGCATGAAACCATGTCAGTCTCATATTTTCTTCTTGCGGCGATTCTTAGATTTCCCACATTTACATAAAATGAATGATTCGCCTATGTTGGACGGCGAACTAGACGGGCAGCATGGAAATTTTCTATTGATTTCTCCGGTGAGATTTGATGAAAGCCCCGCTGCGACCAAAAGGAGGGTTGGATAACGGCGTTGAGGTCGGGAGGATACGTTACCTTGAAGGAATCTGCTACAGGGTCAGGCGTGATTGATAGAATTTTACAGATACTGGACAGGAGCAGGGTAAAGGTGGTAACATACATCGATGGTTTGATGATATTGGTATCAGGGATGTTCCCTTCCCTTATCAGCGGAGCTATGTAGGGCGCGCTGGGAAAGCTATCCATAATAAGTTCTAAAAAATGGTATGCACTGATGCTAATAGGGCTCTACAGTCCTTGCTAGTAAATGCCTTTATTGTACTCCTGCAATTCTCCTCCCTGGACCCTCATAATGAATGCGCTATATGGTGCAGTCTTGTAAAACTCGGTGAGTCTTGGTTCTGGAGAGTGAAATTCTCCGGCAGTAGTAACATCTTAGACCAAGTATCACGGAACATTCTCAATGAACTAAACCACGCGTAAGTCAAGTTTCCAGAGGAATTTGGTAGTGAACTTCCAATCACGGCAGAACATGTTGCGGGGTTACGATATGGTATTCTTTACCGACGGATGGTCTGCAAAGTCGTTGCGGGAGTATTTTCGTATACGTGCAGTGTAGCCACGTCTTCCGGTGTTCCAGAACACACCAGTGCATTCCAAACCCAAATGCTACCAAGTCATTAAGACCGGCAACCAAACTATCGTAAACGCTGGAAAGGTGAATGGCAACACCCTATTTGGAAAAATTAAAAGTGGCTTTTTCTATTCGCTAGTGTTATTTATTGGTCGTGCAAATGCCGATATTTCGGGAAACACTTGTTCCCTTCAGCGCTAACAAGTCTGCTGTTACACTCAGATCGCAACACTCTCTAAGCTGGTGGAGCAGTGCAGAGATGCGCTGAACAGTCTGGGCGACACAATCAAATCATTTTCCTCTGGGGAATGAGCAAGCCGACCGGTTGGCTAGGCGTGGATCCGCTCTTAATAGTCCCTCGGTGGGTGCAGTCTGCGTCCCGCTGGCGACTATCAAGGGTAGAATTTACTTGCACTACTTGACATCCGCGGACATCAGATGACTTGCTAAGTCAAAGAAAGGCTCTTCTACAACAAAACCCAATCACCAAGGCTTTTGAGTCAGACGAACGCAAACGCGTATAGGATTACAGTGTATATGAGGCACTGGCCTAGAGGGGACCATGGTGCCAAGCACATCCTTTACAAGTATTCAGGTTTAGCTAGAGCCAGGCTGCGGATTCTAGGTAAACAATTCTTTGAGGGCAGAGACTTCTAGTGGTAGAAAATCTGAAATGGCTAGATTCCGCCCCCTCCCATGTCCTTCCCACAGGGATCACGGTCTTAAGTTTTACTTAAAGTCAAATATTTCATTTTATCATTTATTCTAAAACTCCTACACGTAATCCTTAGAGCTCATGTACTTAAATTTTTCCCGTGTGATCTCTTGTGGGAATATAACCCGGCGAATTGGGCGAACGCCTTTCCGCATATATTACAGACATATTTCTTCTCATTTGAATGCAATTGTGCATGCGCTCGAAGTGATTTTTTCCTAGGAAAGCTCTGACCACAAACAGTACAGTGAAAGGGTCGTGCGCCAGTATGGACTGTCATATGATCCTTTAACAGAGTCGAACTGTAAAACTCTTTATCACACACTTCACATTGATAATCCTTGATGTTCTTGTGCCTTCGTTCATGTTCCGTCAACTTTACACGGGATATGAAACGCCTCCCGCATTCCTCGCACTGGTACGGTTTTTCGCCGGTATGGGTACGTTCGTGCTGTTTCTTCTTGTTGCTTTGTACGAAACGTTTACCGCAATAATCGCAGGAGTATTTCATGATCCCCAAATGGATTCGAATGTGCATTTGAAGGTTGTTCCGGTTGCTGAATGCTTTCGGGCAGTGCGTGCACTTGTATGGACGTTCACCCGTGTGGGTGTTTATGTGCGATTCAAGGGTATATCGACTAGGAAAGGATTTTGGACAGTATGAACAGATGAAACGATTTGGTCCTGTATGAGAGGCTACGTGTTCTCTGAAAGGGTCCACATCATTGAATTTCTGGTTGCAATATTTACAGACCATGGTTAAGGGTGCTAAAACTGTTATTTCCTCCTGGTCACCTGCCTCTGTGATCAATATTTCGTTTTCGTGGTCGCGTCTCAAATGCGATACGTAAGATTTTCCGGTTTTATATAGTCCACAGCATAGGACGCAAAGGAAATCTTCTTTTTCTTGGATTTTTTGAGACGCATTGTTTCTCTTCTTGACAGGAATATCATCGCTGGCTGGGTCATATGATGGGTCCAACTGTATTGACTCGTCCAAATCGGTTTCGGCTTCAAGTTGTTCATTCATTTCGGAGATGTTATCTCCTTCCTCAGTAGGGCTGATTTCAAGGACTTCATAATCCAACGTTTCCTGGAAGGTACAATTCCGATTTCATTTAATTCAGTCACCAATTCTATATGATCCTCACCTGTAAATGTGACCCAGTACCAATCCGTAAATCACATGCTGGATCCAGTCTCACTTCAGCTGTCGTCTCCTCTTCGTATATGATACTCAAATGCTTTGAATATATATGAGATCCGAAGGAAGTTAAATCGGAAAATGGTTTTTCACAAAGCATACAGACGAGGGTGAAATTACCCTGAAATCCGACCAACACTTCTCCGCATCTTTCGTTGTCCTTTTTGAATAGGATCCGTTTTGAACTACAATTCAACTCTTTTGGATCACATTCTGAAATGTCTGAATCCGGTTCGGATTTCGTTAAGACGTCGTTTACACCATCATAATCCGTTTCCAACGGATTCATCAAGACTTTGTTCAAAATAACCCTGATCCAGGTTGAGACTCTTTGACACTAGTTTGTTTACAAGAAGCAGTGATAAGGTTAATGACTGTCAAAGATAGCTGAGAGGTTATATCGATTCATTTGTGGAGGCTTGACTCAGTTGTGAATAGGGCGCCTGAGTCAAAACGGGGTAGTTATTTCTAGTGAGCCCAATGCTGACCAAAATGAAGTACTCTAACACACACTGTCACGATTTAAGGAGAAGAGTGCTGGAAATTGTAATCATAAGGACCTCAGAGGGAGCGATGGCATAGGTCAGGACGCCAGATAGCTTTTAGGGATATCGAATTGGTGGACCTCGCGCAAAATCGAAATGTCTGGAGTTCCTTACTAAGGCATATATTTCCGGAACAAACAGTTTCATTTCTTAAAACTTTTTACTAGAAATACCGCGAGCACGCATTGATTATAATGATGATGGTTAATAAAGACCATAAAAGGGATCATGAGCTGTCTACGCCTCCCAACGCTCAAATTCAACCAGCTAGATTCATAGCAATACATACCGGCATGGTGTTGCGTTTCAACACGGATGTCGTACTCCTTAGTTCGGTAGAGATTTAGGTAGGTCTTGCATCCACCAGTATGAATGCTAAGCCATGCACTTGGTATAGACTGGTACCGTTGTGGCTTATTTCAGCGGGGCTCTGATTGTGGTCACAAAATCAATCCGTGTCTTAAGAAGACCGTGGGATTAAGTCGGCCAGATAGGTGCTCACGTTAAACCCTCAAGGACTCACTGTCAGCCCAACTGAAGTCGAGGAGGCAATAAAACGAATGAAATCGGGGAAAGCCACAGGACCTGACGACATCGCCTCTGAGCTCTGGAAAACGAAGAGCTGGGATCCAACACTGTGGCACAGTGAATTCTTTAATCGGGTTATTCAGGAAGGAAGGACACCATCTGACTGGTAAAAAAGTACCACTGTTCTAATAGGGAAAAAGGAAGGTAGTCCAGCAGAATGTTCAAATTACCGTCCGATCCGGTTACTTTCCCATACCATGAAGATTTTTGAACGCATTCTTGGCAAACGTATTCGCGAAATCGTTGGAATAACCGTCAATCAAGCCGGATTTGTCCAAAATTGCGGAACTACTGAAGTAATACACGCTGCGTGATTGCTCATGGAGAAACACCGTGAAAAGCATCGTCCTCTTTACATTGCATTTTTGGATCTTGAGACCGCGTGCCACACGAACTCATCTGGTACGCTTTATGACTGCATTGGGTTCAATTGCTCTACCACGATCCGAAAAGTAAAGTTCGCGTTAAGGCGAGTGTATCAAAACCGCTCCGTGTGGACCAGTGTTGAGGCCAGGCTGTCGGAGATGATCTTTGAGCATCTCGTGGACACTGAAGGCAAACACACGGAACTCACCCCCTGTTTTGATTCCTCTCAGGTGGTCCGTGGGTTCCACGTTATAGCT
The DNA here is from genome assembly GCF_905115235.1 of Hermetia illucens. Taxonomy (NCBI): domain Eukaryota; kingdom Metazoa; phylum Arthropoda; class Insecta; order Diptera; family Stratiomyidae; genus Hermetia; species Hermetia illucens. The sequence continues at coordinate 13,375,200 of NC_051852.1, forward strand.
TGCGAGGACCAATTCTCTAGGGATTTTCTTGGTTCGTGCGTCGCTAAGATCAGCGACGCCTGGGAGGGCGTAAAGCCCAATGTCATCCTTTACGACGATATTAACAGGAGACCGGTCGCTCGCATCTGGTTGCCGAAGATCCGCATGGATGAGGGCAAGCTCGCCCAATTCCTGCGCTTTGAGAACCCCCGGATTCCCATGGACTACTGGGTTGTTATCAAGGAGGAGGAACCTCAGACAAACAGCAAACCTTTTCTACTCCGTATACACGAATTGTGCCTGGAGGCACTGGAAAGAATCGACTATAAAGTGCGGTTCGGAGTGAGGAATGCAGGTGTCTTCCTAGAGGAGGCTCATGACCGATCAGCTCCGCCAGAAGAAATACAACATCTGACGAACACCATAGCAGTAAAGAAAGCCAACCTGTTGATAGGCTGTGACGTCAATGCAAGACAAAAGCTTTGGGGCAGCTCAGAAATAAACGAGAGAGATGAGTCATTCTCTGATTTTATTATTACTTCAAACCTATCGGTGTGTAACAGGGGCAGTACACGAACCTTCCATTTTCCCTGCTCGGAAAACTGTGGCGGTTGGGAGGAGGTCTTTGATATCACCCTAATAACTAAAAATGGGATTCTTAGAGTGGAGGACTGGAGATCTTTCTCTGACTTTTCAGTCTAGATCTCGCCCCAGGAGGATCGACTGGAGAAACTTTGGTCAGGTAATTAAGAACAAACTCTCCAGTGTGCAAATTGGTAAGATTGGCACGACAGAAAAACTGGGGTCAAAGGTCAGGGTTTTGGAAAAGGAATTCGATACCATCTTTAAAGTCTCGTGCTCTACTAAGTACAGCAAAAAGGCACTGCCACCGTGGTGGAATGAAGATATCTCCAGCCTCAGGAAGCTGACCGGAGAAATCTTCAACATCTGCTACAGGCAAAAATATTGACAGCCATACAAGGAGTGCCTGAAGAAGTACAAGTCAGCCATCAGAACCGGCAAGAGGCGGTCTTGGTTGGACTATTGTCAGAACATCGAAAACACCTGTGAATCCGCGAGGCTCAATAAGATTCTGTCCAAGGAACATAAGAGGCCATCCTTTCTTAGAAAGTCGGAAGGCTCCTGGACGGAATCTTCTAGCGAAATCCTGGAGCTGCTGGTTCAAACGCACTTTCCCTCCAGCAAGGAGAACTGTGAGTCAGAAACTTGGTTGGAGGGTTTGCGACAACCTCAGCTGTGCGAGACTATCAAATCAGTAATTACCGAGGATAGGATCGGCCGGGCTATAAACAGCTTCTCCGGATATAAATCTACAGGCCCAGATGGCGTAATGCCAATCATGCTACAGAAGCAGCAGAAAAGGCTTGTGCCGTGGCTTGTTGAGATTTACCGGACTTGCATCTCTTTAGGATACCTACCACAGTCCTGGAGTCGCACACGAGTGGTTTTCATACCAAAAGCGGACAGGGCGGTCAAGAGTCCGCGAAAGACTTTCGACCAATCAGCCTGATCTCTTTCGTGAATGCGTCCTGGACATTCACTTAAGGACGATTATGGGGAGAACGCCTTTCTCTAAGTCTCAGCAAGCCTACCTCAAAGAAAAATCCACAGAAACCGCCCTCCGCTGCAGAGCAAGCAGTATACCCTAGCGGCCTTCTTGGATATAGAGGGAGCTTTTAACAACCTTATTAGCAACGCAATCAAGGAAGGCTTGACCGGTATTGGATTGGAGGGGTGTCTCACGCATTGGATTATATCTATGCGAAGTACCAGGATAATCCAGTCGGATCTGGGAGGCAAGCACTTGACCAGAGGTGTGAACAGAGGCACGGTCCAGGGTGGCGCCATCTCTCCAGTGCTCTGGTTAACAGTAATGAACGAAATTTTACGAACATTGGACAGCAGCGGGGTGAAGGTGGTGGCGTATGTCGACGACTTGGTGATATTAGTATCAGGGATGTTTCTGTCCATTATGAGCGAGATCATGGAAGGAGCGTTGCGAAAGGTGTACCTGTGGGCCGCAAGATGCGGACTCAGCATAAACCCAACCAAAAAGCAACTGATGCTATTCACCACCAAGACAAGGATACCTGAATTCCACCTACTATGATTGAATAAACTAAGATTGGTTCTGGGTGCAATCCTGGATCCAAAGCTAAATTGGAGCTTGAACATAGAACTGAGGGTTAAGAAGGCCTGTACAGTCTTCTACGCCCGCAAGAGAACCTTTGCAAAGAAATGTGGTATCCGACCGAGGATGGTTCTCTGGATGTACACCGCTGTGGTGCGTCTAGTCCTAACGTACAGCTCTATTATATGGTGGCAGGCTTTGAGGAAAAAATACAATAGGATGAAGCTTAATAGGATTCAAAGAACCGCGTGTGCAAGTGCTACTGGGGCTCTGCACTCCTGGCTGGTAGATGCTCTCAATGTATTCTTGCATCTCTTCTCCCTAGACCACCACATTAAATACGTTGTAGCGTGCAGTGACCTCAGACTACGTGAGTCCGGATGCTGGCAGCGAAGTCCTACGGCCACAGCAACATCCTAGACGAAGTACCTCGGGAAATCTGGGCATTCCCCATGAACTATGCCACACGCAAGCTGAACTTCACGAGGAACTTTGCTTGGAAGACCGGCGGCGCGTTGCAAGGTTATACAACGGATCAAAAATGGCCTGTGGAGTCGGCGCGGGAGTTTTCTTGAATACACACAATGTATCCAAGTCGTATGGTCTCCCAGGTTTTTTCCAGTACTGGCGATATTGGAAGTCTGTCGAGGGCTGGAGCGAGATGCGAGCCCCAAGCGTAACAAGCCATTCTGACCGACAGCCAAGTCCCCATCAAGACCTTGTACTCAGCGACGACATCTTCCAGGTTGGTCGGGCAGTGCAGAGACGCGCTGAACCCTCTGGGCGCACGCTCAAGATCACCCTCCTCTAGGTTCCTGGGCATAGAAATATAGATGGGAATGAACGGGTTGAAGGATTGGTCAGACTCTTGGCAGTTCTTCGGTGGATACAACCAGTGTTTCGCTGGCGGCTGTCAGGGGCCGAGTCTACTCGCACTACCTAGCAGCCGCGGGCTTGAAATGGCGAAAGCTTACAAGCTGTGCCAAGTCAAGGAGAATTTGGCCTGCTTAGAACATAGCCTGATCACGAGAGCTCCTGTACCAGACGCGTGCAAATGCATTCAAGATTACGGCGGTGTGCATGGGGCACTGGCCCATAGAGGACCATGCCGCTAGGCTCGGCATACCCTACAACTCGCATTGCCGAAGCTGCGGGGAAGGGAGGGAAACCCTCATGCACTTTCTCTGCGATTGCCCAGCTGTAGCTAGAGTCAAACTACGGACAATGCGTAAACCATTCTTTGGCAACCTCAGAGAGATTTCTAGCTGCAGGGTCGGAGAGCTACTTTCCTTCGTGAACGCTATGTGTTGGCTCTGAAGATCCGAGCCGGCTAGACTCTGCCTCCCTTCTCCCATAAAAGCAGTTACAGTTTTAGGAGTTTGTGGCATCAAAACCGCGCATCACAGCATTAATTGGCATTTTCGGAGCGGCAACTGATACCTACCAACCCTCCCTACCCCATTAGCATTAAGCTTTTTGAGTACCCGGAAGGTATTTCTTTCAGAAATTTAATCATTCTTCTCAATCTTTTGTAAAAAGACCCTTTTGCGTAGAACACTCTAGATGCATTCCCTGCTCATACTGTCAAAATCCTTCTCGAAATCAATGAAGAGCAGGCCAAACAAAGACTCCGAGGGATTCCAAAATGATGCGGAAGGGCATTAATGTGGTCATTGTAGGAGGATCCAAATTGGAAACCAATGGGATTTTTGTCGATCAAGTTGAAGGTAGTAGAATCTGCAGGAGCAACGACGAATAACTCTGTGGAGATGGCCGAGATGATTTCTCTTCTGTTTGGAAGAACAGTCCGTAGCCGCGCGTTATGGCGACCAACAATTTCATCCACAAGCGGAGGAACTTCACCGGATGTGATACGGTTAAGAACCGTGGTCAAGTGTTTTTTCACATCTTTACCTGCTCGTTATTAAGGATAAGGAGTCAGATGGTCATAGGACCATCGAAAGGTTCGCGGACACAAGGAAGGTCTTTAAAAATCATTCCGATTTGCCGCATCTTCCGCATTCCTGACCAACGCAATAACAAGCTCCTTTTATCACGGCGTAAACTTCATTGAACTTCCCGGAATTTTGCACGGTATCGAACTTTGAGCGCATCATGGTCGCCACTACTCGCTGCGGTCAAAAAAGCCTCCAATTCTTTCTGTTCATTGATCCGCTTCGATGATTCCGTAGTTAGCCAGATTATGACAAATCCCGTGTTCTGAGTAACAACCAAGGAAAGAGCCTTTTTGATAGCGTGTCATTGAGGATATGTGCCGTCTAATCCACTGTCGACCAAACAGCTGGATCATATAAGAGGCCGTTGATGAATTGGCAGGTCCCAACTCTCAAACTTTGTGAGAAGGGGCGCAATATGCAAGCGACCACTAGATGTTGATCCCTGTCGAGGAGAATTTCAGCGTCTCCCTTGTTACGTACATACAGAAGACATTTCGTAAATCTACTACTGATCGCAAAGTGGCCAATCTGATTGTTCGTACGGTGGCGGTCTATAACATGGTGTTACTAAAGACAGAGAATGAATCCTGACGGTTTCGTCCAGGGTAGAGGTAACTCAACAGACGTTGCCTTACTAACGGTAAAGTAATCGCTGTTTACGTTAAATTTCTGAACGTATACACAGTGCGCATATCCAGCTCCTCAGCTGTCTTTGACAGCCATCAAATTTGACACTGCTTGTTGTAAACAGAGTAGCGTCAACGAGATTTCCGAACCGGATTAGAAGCATTTCTAGTAAAACTGTAATGGACGCTTTGGGAGGAGTTTATGAAGAAGTAAACGATTTCATTATAAAATCGGAACCGGATCCAGATACTTCTGAATATGACTCAAAAGAGTGGAATTCAAATTCAAAGCGAATCGTGTTCAAAGAGGACAATGAAAGATGCGGAGAAGTGCTGGTCGGATTTCAGGGAAATTTCACCCTCGTCTGTGTACTTTGTGGAAAACAGTTTTCCGACTTAACTTCTTTTGGGTCTCATGTACATTGGATGCATTTGTATTTCAAATCTGAGCAAGAGACGTCAGGGGGAAGGAAGCTAGACCCACTGTGCGCTTCACCGATTCGTGCTGCCAGTAAGGATTTACCAGTAAGGATTTTATAGAATTAGTGTCACTTTCTTGAAGGTAACCCTTTGCATTATAGGATTCAAATCGAGAAAATCAATTCAACGCTGCTGGAGAAGTAGAGGATGTCACAGAATTGGAAGAAAAACTTGAAGCTGAAGCAGAATTGTTTGAAGATCCGGACGAGTCGATGCAGATCGACCCATCATATGATCCAGATGATGATATCCCTGTCAAAAAGACTATCAACAGATCTCGCACTACCCAAGGCAAAGAAGATTCATTTTGCGTCCTATGCGGATGTCTATATAAAACCAAAAAATCTTACTTAACTCATTTGAAACGTGAACATGGAAGCGAAATACTAGTTCCACAGGCAGATGACCAAGGCATCGAGAAAGAAATAACAGTTCGAACCCCCGAAACCATGACCTGTAAATATTGTGACCAGAAATTCAGTGATGCTGATACATTCAGAGAGCATATAGGAACCCACACTGGACGAAGGCGTTTCGTCTGCCCGTACTGCTCAAAAACCTTCGCAAGTCGGTACAATCGCAAAACCCACATAAACACGCACACTGGCGAGCGCCCATACAAGTGTACGCACTGCCCGAAAGGATTTTCTGATGCAACCAACCTAGAAATGCACATTCGGATGCATCTAAGGATCATGAAATATTCCTGCGACTATTGTGATAAACGCTTCGTACAAAGCACCGAGAAAAAAGTTCACGAACGTACACATACCGGCGAGAAACCGTTCCAATGCGAGGAGTGCGGTAAACGTTTTATATCGCATGTAAAATTAACCGAGCATGGACGAAGGCATAAGAATATCAAGAATTACAAATGTGAAGTTTGCAATAAAGCGTTCTACAGCTCATCCCTGTTGAAGGATCATATGCCGGTGCATACCGGGGAGCGACCCTTTCATTGTACTGTTTGCGGTCAGAACTTTCCTAGGAAAAAATCGCTTCGAGCCCACGCTCAACTGCATTCGAATGAGAAGAAATATGTTTGCAATACGTGTGGGAAGGCGTTCGCACAATGCGCCGGGTTGTATTCGCACAAGAAATCACACGGCGATAAGCCGAGGTAATAAGCTCAAAGTATTGTATGGCGATGTTTTAGAATAAATGATAAGTACGACCCTTTTGAGTTTGAATAGTGAATATTACTAATATTGGCCTAAAAAGTGTCCAGTTTTCCCTAACCAGCAGCATGGTAAGTCTGTTCATACGTGAAACTGGTAACGCCCCTAAGGTTACAAGCTGTCAGAAAGCTATAAGGGCTTTGATGATTTGTAGGCTCATAGCAGGGAAGAAATGGAGCTGCACTCCGAAAATACTACGCTGGATATAATAATGATAATAATCGTTGGCGCAACAATCCTAATTAGATCAAGGCTCATTAAACCGAAGAACACAGCCGACGATCTCGGCACATAGTGCTCCTAATAATGCTTGATGTCAGAAATTCCTTCAATTCCGTAAGATGGATGCTGAGCACATTACAAAATTCATTCCACTTGTCAAACTATCTCTTGCGAATACTAAGGGATTATCTGAAAGACCGCTCCCTATTCTATGAGACGCTAGAGGTCTAGAGGGGGATGGAAATCATGTCGGGAGTAGCACAGGGATCCATCGTAGGGCCAGAAGTGTCGCACCTGGCCGGATATGCAGACGACATTCTGGCACTTCTTGTCGGACGCACTGTTGAACAAGCGCAAAGCAGACTTGGGATATTGATGCGATAGGTAAGCGAATGGATGACTGCTCATGATTTAAGCTTTGCGCTGAAAAAAAACGAAGTAGTCATCTTGACCAGCACGAGAATTCCGACCCTGCGTCCCACATCAACTGGCGAGTTGATTAAAGAGCCAAAACCAGCGGTTAAATAGCTTGGTTAATTGTTCGACCAGAGGATGAGATTCTTCGAGCGAATTAAAGCAGCAGCGGATAGGGCTGCAGCTGGGGTCTCGGCTTTGAGTCAGATAATGGCAAATGTTGGGGGTTCTTTATCTACTAGGAGACGCCTTCTTATAGGGCAACGCACTTCATTCTGCTCTATGGCGTGGAGGTATCGACTGATGCTCTTGACAAGGAGGTTCATCGTAAGCTCCTTGCTCAAGTGCAGAGACGGGAAGCTTTGCGAGTGGCGTCTGCTTATCGCACTGTCTCAGAACTACCGTGATGGTTACCGCGGGAGTGATCCCTATTGACCTCCTTGTTAAGGAGCGTAAAGCTATCTACAGCCGCAAGGGCGGAAACTTAGGAGTATTTGATTTAAATAAATACATATTTCGGGGACCAACTGTCCCTTTATTCAGGGTATTCACCTTCTTTTTATCTTAAGATAGAAGGGGACAGTTGGTATCTGAAATGCGTATCTGTTAAATTAGATACTTTTAGCTAATAAAACGGAAAAATATATTCTAAGACAATCTTTCATTTTAAGAGAGGTGGTTGCCTGTGAAGAACTTTAACGCACCCTTACCGAGTGTTAACTCTTGTGGCAAAATGAGCCAAGAGGCAGATGCATTGTGCGGCTTATTGACAATTTAGATCCGTGGCTGAACCGAACGCACGGTGAGATTGATTACTTCCTTACCCAGATTGCTGCTCAGAGGTGGCGGGGAGGAAGAGGCGGCAACCCTGTCGACTGAACCTAAACCGAGGCTGAAGAGAACATCCACGTGGTGGCACCGGGAAACGCTGTATCGCATTGGCTTGCCGGCCGTGATGCAGTATGCGAATGCTCCAAGGCTTAATTAGGGCGATCAGACCCGAGTCTGCACGGGGACTCATCTGAAGTGGCTTCGGCTACGAAACCTTACCAGGGGTATTTAACTTTAATATTAATTTCTTTGCAAACCACACTTTTAGGTACACCGGAACATAGACTGGGTTTTTACATCAATACTCGATAGATTTAACCATTAGACTTTATTAAATAATTTGTGTGACTGTGACTGTCTGCTCGTTAGAGGCAGAAGAGAGACTCTCGCTTCATGTGTTTCTTTTCTGCCCCTAACTCACGGCACACTTTTTTCGCCGGTCCTCCACTCCCGTGGCGAGCTCCGCAAAGTGGATAGATCCGCGCCATCTATTTGTTCGCATTCGCAACATTCGAAATAAATTTTGAATGCTGCGAATCCTGCCGCGCCACATCTATACTGGTACCATGGGAACCGAGATAGCTCCTGGACTCATATACTTCGGGAGAATTCCTGTTGTATATGAGTACAGCTAGGTTGTTTGCGGTTGGCCCCCTAGTGGGAGCTTCATGGGGGCTGTGGTGATGCTCAAGCGAGAAGAGATATTCAGGCCTCGGCGTGTCTTGCATCCACCAGTATGAATGCTAAGGCATACACTTGGTATAGACTGATACCGTTGGTGCTTGTCACATCGGGGCTCTGATTGTGGTCACAAAATCAATCCCTGTCTTAAGAAGACCGTAGGATTAAGTCTCCACGACAGGTACCTACGTTAAACACCCGAGGTCTTAACTTCCTTACCCAAATTCTACGTAGGCATGGAAGTTTTCAGTCTCACCTGCTAAAGATTGGGAAGATGCTATCATCAGATCGTGTGTTTTGCAATGGATGGTAAGGGATTCTCTGAACTAACAACTCCCTTCCCGTTTGTGAAAGGAATTCCCTGATTTGCAGGCTCCCAAAGCCGGGAGAGCGCGTGGGCTAGCCCGAAGCAATGTGTCAGACGGTTCCAGGTTAGTTCCTGATGACAGGGAGGTGTTTAGTTGGTAGTCCGACGCCATACTGTTGCAGGAGTCCAACTCTCAGTGCTTAAACGCATTCACCTATTCTGCTTCCGAAAAAACGAGGATCACTCCCGCGATCACCGTCACTGCCAGTTCTGAGATTGCACTTGGGCATGGCACTTACAATAGACGTCCTTTTTTAAAGCTATCAGTCCATAGAGGCCTAGAACAGAACGGAATGAGTTACTCCCATAATCTACCACGGCTGATTCAACAAAGATTGGTTCTTTCCTTTAATGTAAAGTTCTGCGTGTAATCCTGGATCCTAAGCTAAATTGCAGGTTGAACATAGAACTGAGGGTTAAGAAGGCCTGTATAGCCTTCTATGCCTGCAAGGGAACTTTTACAAAGAAATGGGGTCTCCGGCCGAGGATGGTTCTCTGTTGTGTACACCGCTGTAGTGCGTCGATCCTAACGTACAGCTCTGTTGTATGGTGGCAGGCTTTGAAGAAAAAATACAATAGAACGAAGCATAATAGGATACAGAGAACCCCATGTACAGGTGCTACTGGGGCTCTGCAGCCCTGCCTGGCAGATGCTCTCAATATACTTCTGCATCTCCTCCCCCTAGACCTCCACATTAAATACGTTGTAGTGTGCAGTGACCTCAGACCACGTGAGTCCGGATGCTAGCAATGAAGTCCTACGGCCACAGCAAAATCCTAGACGAAGTACCTCGGGAAATCTAGGCATTTCCCACGAACTATGTCACACGCAAGCTGAACCTCACCAGAAACTTTGCTGTGGACTTTCCAACCAGAGCAAATTGAAAGACCGGCGGCGTGTTGCAAGGTTATAAAACGGATCAAAAATGGCTTGTGGAGTCGGCGCGGGGGTTTTCTCGAATACAGACAATGTATCCAAGTTGTATGGGCTCCCAGAATTCAAAGAATCGCGTGTGCAGTTGCTACTGAGGCTCTGCAATCCTGCCCGGCAGATGCTCTCAATGTACTCCTGCATCTCCTCCCCCTAGACCTCCACATTAAATATGTTGCAGGGTACAGTGCCGTCAGACTAGGTGAGTCCAGATGCTGGACAGCAAAGTCCTACGGCCACAGCAATATCCGAGATGAAATACCTCCGGAAATCTGGGCATCCCCCACGGACTATGTCACACGCAAGCTGAACTTCACAAGAAACTTTGCTGTGGACCTTCCAACCAGGGCAAAGTGGAAGACCGGCGGCGTGTTGCAAGAGTATGACACAGTATTCTTTACGGACGGATCAAAGATAGCCTATGGAGTCGGCGCGGGGGTTTTCTCGAATATACACGGTGTATCCAAGTCGTATGGTCTCTCAGGTTTCGCCAGTGTATTCCAGGCGGAAGTACTGGCGATATTGCAAGTTTGTTGATGGCTGGAGCGTGATTCGAGCCCCAAGCGTAACATAGCCATTCTGAACGATAGCCAAGCGGCCATCAAGACCTTGTACTCAACGACGACATCTTCCCGGCTGGTGGGGCAGTGCAGGGAGGCGCTCAACCGTCTGGGCGGCACGCTCAAGATCACTCTCCTCTGGGTTCCCCGGCATAGGAACATAGAGGGGAATGAGCGGGCTCACGGATTGGCCAGGCAAAGCTCTGCTCTTGGCAGTCCCTCGGCGAATACAGTCGGTGTTCCGCTGGTGGCTGTCGGGGGCCGAGTCTACTCGCACTACCTAGCAGCCGCGGGCCTGAGATGGCGAAGGCTTATAAGCTGTGCCAAGTCAAGGAGAATTTGGCCTGCTTATAACATAGCCCGATAATGAGAGCTCCTGTGTCAGACGCGTGCAAATGCATTCAAGATTATGGCGGTCTGCACGGGGCACTGGTCCATAGGCTCGGCATATCCTACAACTCGCATTGCCGAAGCTGCGGAGAAGGAAGGGAAATCCTCATGCACTTTCTCTGCGATTGCCCAGCTTTGGCAAGAGTCAGGCTGCGGACACTGGGTAAACCATTCTTTGGGGACCTCAGAAAGATTTCTAGCTGGAGGGTCGGAGAGCTGTTTTCCTTCATGAATGCTACGGGCTGGCTCTAAAGATCCGAGCCGGCTGGACTCTGCCTACCTGCTCCCATAACAACAGTCGCGGTCTTAGGGAGTTTGTGGCATCAAAACGGCGCACCAAAGCGCTAATTGGGCTCCTCGGAGTGGCCACTGATACCTACCTACCTAACCTACTCCCATAAGAAGACGTTTCCTGCTAGATATAGTGCTGCTGTAGTAGTTTCCATTGCCGCTTTGACTCAACTCTGCGATGAATATGAAACGCATGGTTGGGATTCTTGTTCTGGCCAAGATGACTACTTCAGTTTTTTTCCAACGCAAAGCTGAAACCATAAACATTTATCAATCCGCTCAACCTTCACATGCCAAGTTTGCTTTGCGCTTGTTCAACAGTGTGTCGGTCATAAATACCGCAACGTTTCCTGTATAAGCGACCAGGCGCGAGTCTTCTGGCATATCGAGCCTTAGCAGACTATCGAAGGAAGCGTCCCTACGTACTTATGATACCGATAATACACCTTGTTTTTTGCAGTGAGGTCAGCTTATAGTCAAACATTTTTTGTTTCCCTTCAACCCACGACATTACGGATGCATCAGCGAGCAATTTAAAAAATGCAGAAAAAAAGAAGCTAATAAGAAACAAACATACAAAGTGGCTTGCCAGGCGATTCACCGCAATATTGAGAGCAAGATGTTTACACCCAAAGAAGGAGAAATTGTGGAGCCAGGGTCGACACTGCCCTATTACGAAGACCCCAACCAAAAGCTCAAGCGTAAGTACGTTTGAGATCAGTATATCAGACGTCAAGAAGCAAACAGGCTTCAATAACGCAGGTACTAAATGGCATCTGCGTTATCTGAAGGAAGGTCTGAAATCAGAAGAGGCCCTTAAGAAGGCTCAAGACAGAGCTGAGCGTTCATTATCGGAACCAAGAAAGCAGGGAATAACGGAAATCAACTCACATGAGGGGCAAAGGCAAACTCCTCGCAATTGGGGTAAATGACTGATCCTGGAGGCAAGGCAATTAAATGTCAAATTACCACATCAACTATAGGTTTAACAAACGCAGAGATTGCTATGCGCTGAGGTGGGTGTCGATCGCTTTCTGACTGCAGAAGCAACGACGGAGTGCCCCCAAGGAAGTGTGCTTTCGCCACTTTTGAGGAATATACTGATTGACTCACTTTTATGCGAACTGCAAAATTTGCCAATACACGCTCAAGCTTATGCTGATAACGTGCTGTGCTTGCTGTTGATCGGAATCTAGAAACGGTGTGTAGGAATATACAACGTGCCGTTGATTTGGTAGACAGTTAGTGCCTCAGACATGGTCTTTCAGTTAATCTAAATAAAATCACAATGGTATTATTCACAAAAGGAGAAAACTGGACGGATTTTGCCTCCCTGAGATGAGGGGTATTACCCTTCAACTCTCTGAAGAAGTGAAATAAAATCTTTGCCTCGACATGGGAACTCAGGCCTCATGCGGTAATTAGGCCGATGTTCGTATATGAATCCGTAGTGTGGTGGGTTAAGGTGAGAGAAAAAGGTTTTCACCGTAAACGAGCCGCGCTGCAAAGAACTGCGTGTCTGGGTATCACTGGTGCCATGAGCACCACATCCGGCGCAGCTCTGAATGCACTACTCAATTTGCAGACCCTGGCTATATTTATTCGAAGCACTTCTATGAGAGTAGCTCATAGACTAATTCGAATAGATCTATGGGGAAACAACGGATGTAGGGGGCACAGAGCATTGGAAGAGTTATTGGGAGTACTGAATTCAGTTCTTACAATGCCTTCCGCTTCTCGTGTCTCCATACATCTGCTTGGTAGAAGATATGAAGTTACCCTGAAGTGTAGAGAGAACTGGGAAATCTCAGAGGAATGCGTGGCGGAATATACGGAAGTCTTCTACAACGATGGCTCAAAAACAGAAGAGGGTTCAGGAGCTAGAGGCTTCCTCTCTAATAAAGACGAGAAGTGGGCTTTTCCTTTGGGACAATATGCAACGGTTTTTCAAGCCGAAGTTTATGCGATCCTAAGGGCGGCAAACTGAGTGATTGACGAGCGGTTGAAGGGCAGACGCATCACAATCTACAGTGATAGCCAAGCTGCATTGGGGGCGTTGACTAGTCCTTTGATCACTTCGAAAATCGCACAGGAATGCAGAAACCGTTTGAACTCTATCTCTAGATTCAATACGGTGGAACTAGTCTGGGTACCTGGTCACTGTGGCGTAGAGGAAAATGAAATCTAGGATGCTTTAGCGAAAGAGGGGTCCATCTCCTCTATTCTGGGACCGGAACCAGCAATTGGAGTATCACCCTATGAACTCTATGAACTTTGCTTTAGCGAAAGAGGGGTCAATCTCCCCTATGCCGGGACCGGAATCAACAATTGGAGTATCAGTAGAATTGGCTAAGTCTGTTTTCAAAACTGGGAAGAAACTTCCCACAATGACAGGTGGCAGAGCCTAAATGCTGCTCGATACACCAAACTTTTCCTGCCAGAACCGAACATGCGTACCGCAAAGTTTATCCTGTCAAAAAGCAGGAGGACTTGCAGGCTATAATTCACTAGCTGGACATATGTTCAGATTAGGAATTACTCAAGATGATACGTGTCCCTCCTGTAATGAGGAAGCGGAATCCACGGAGGATTTCCTATGTGAATGCCTCGCCTATGGATGCATCAGATCTTTGGTGCCGATGTTCTCCAGTTGCGACGGGTAGCATCACATCCGTTAACGGAAATTTTGCGATACGTTAACGAATCCGGAATATTCTGTTACACGGGAGTAGCGAGTACAATGGGCCCACACGGCCTGAGGGCTCAGAAGCTGTAGCTTCTCCCCCAAGATACACACACACATAGGTTTGGCAAGATACCTGTACATGTGCAGAGGGAGGAAAACCTTCCCAATTCCTCGACGGAATTTCTGAGGTCATAGAGGCTGAAAGGACCGTATCAAGCAGGGAAGTAGACCTGCCCCATGAGGAGGAGATGTTAGACAACCTTTGACCTAGATTTTCTAGGGCCCAAGGTGGACAGTGAAATAAAGGAAAGCGTCATGTCGGAGAAAGAGGTTGATACTCCGACAGTGGAGAATGGCTCCAAACACTAACGGAGCGAATTGCCAACACTAAGCTAGCCCAGGTAAACCTCCACGATGGAAAAACTGCATTTGCAGTGTTTGCAAGGGAAATCTCCAACAGCAACATTGGAATAATACTTTCTCAGGAACCTAGGGTGTACCGGGGACAAAGTTGTGGTATGCAAAGAGTAGATATGCAGGTCGTTTGGGACACTTCGTACGAAAGACCAACAGCTTGCATCAATCTTAAATGTTATTTAAAATATGTATGTTTTTCAGAGTTCCTGATTAGAGACCTTGTGGTTGCCCAAGTTTCACTGAAAGCCACGGGGAGAACTGGGGAGGCGGTCGCAGCGTCGGGCTACTTTCCAAGAGACGACATCCAGATCCCACCGGAATTAGTCGCTAGACTGGTGAAGTTACGTGAGAGGAAGGCGTTACCGCTTCTTCTCGGAAGAGATGCCAGCGCCCGTCATGAACTTTGATAAACGAGTGGAACAAGAACGTAGCCAGAATGAGAACAGATCTCTGAAAAATGATCAACCGGGCAAAATAGTTCCGAGGCTGGCCGAGGTACAGAAATGTACTGACGGCGTAATAATAATAATCGTTATCGCAACAATCGAATTGGATCAGGGCCTTGAAGTGTGTTAGAGCACTTCATTCAAGACCGTAACGATACACTACAGGATTACAGTACCCTCTAGGAGGCAAAGTTGTCAGCACTGTGCTCGCCCGAAGTTATTACCCTGATTTGACTCAGGTACTCATTGACATCTGAGTCAAATGGTATCCGACGTCAAACCACGATGCAAATCCCACTGTTACCAGTGAGAGTTGAAACGCGTCCTTCCGTATGACAGCCTCGTGCTCTAAATACTCAGCTATCCAGACCCACACTGGATATACATTGCAATGTTAAGACCAATCAATCTGGGCGGTGGACTCTAAGCCTGTATCCGATAATCGCTCACTGTTACCCCTATGAAATCTAAAGGACCACGAATTTCGCATTGGAATTTCTGCAGCATATTCTGGGATAGTTAGGCTAACGATCTATCGATTCTGAAAACCTCCTAATGTGGTTTCCATCATAAGACTCGATAGCGATGTCTTCAGCCCGGAATAAAATCATATACCGGTCATGCTTCTGTTTACCATATTATGTTGTTAACTAAAATATGCCGTGCCAATGGTCTGAGAGCATATCAGCCGGGGCTGACAGATAGCCCCCAAAATAATCAAACATTCGGTGCAGGATGGCTTCGGAGAGTTTAATAATAGAAACGTTGGAAGGTTTTGATGTGGAAGAAGAGTTCGAGTTTGAAGAGACACACCTAAGCGACAACGACCGGAATACTACGGATCAAGATGAACTCGAACAAGGACCACATACCAAGTGCGGTGAGATAATGATAGGATTGCAAGGAAGCTTCACTCTGGTGTGTTCACACTGTGAGAGCTGTTACCCGGACTTATTAGCATTTGGAGAACATATACACGAAAACCATTTGAATTCCGTAAAAGACTATCCTTTGGAAGATGACAATGAACTGATTTCAAAGGAGAAGTCTGACGAGGAATCACCAGTACCATTGGAGACTGACGATGTCGTTTGTATGGATGAGACCTATCGCGTTAGTAAATTTCAACTGCTTTGGAGCTCTTAACTATTTTATTCAAATTCTAGGACTACGAGGAGGATAATAGCAAACCGATAGCTAATATTGAAGAAGTACAAATAGACCACCCAATAACCAGGAAGCGCGGGAGGAAAAAAAAGATAGAGATATCTGAACCAGAGGAAACTAATCCTTTTTGTACAATATGCGCTCGATCTTATAAAGATGCTAAAGGATTCCGTGACCACATTATAAAAATACACGGAGATATTACAGAGAATGTCATAGTAAAAACGTCCGGGGTAACAACCAAAGGTATTGCCATTCCCGTTCCTCAAGAATTGATATGTAAATATTGCGATAAAATCTTCACCGATCACAAAGAATTTCGTGAACACATCGGCTCTCATACAGGAGACAACCGTTTTATATGTCCTCATTGTTCAAAAACTTTCCGCACTAAATATCACAGGAGGGTGCATATGTACACCCATGAAGGTGTGCGTCCTTTCAAATGTCCACATTGTCCAAAAACTTTTTCAGATCCAACTAATCTTGGGACTCATGTACGAATCCATCTGAAAATATACAAGTACAAATGCAACTTCTGCAGCAAACCTTTCGTTAAAAGCAGCGATAAAAGGATACACGAACGTGTTCACACAAACGAACGACCCTTCCAATGTGAGGAATGTGGTAATCGATTTAGATCGCAAGTTAGACTCACCGAGCACATTCGTCGTCATAAGAATATCAGAAACTACAAATGTGAGATTTGCGACAAGGCATTCCTCACGTCGCAGTTGCTGAAAAATCACGCTGCCATGCATTCGTCGGATCGTCCTTTCGGCTGTAATATTTGCGGGCAAACATTCACAAGGGATGCATCACTGAGACAGCATAAACTCCTCCATTCAAAAGTAAAGAAATATATATGCAAGGCATGTGGAAAGGATTTTGCTCAAGCTGCAGGACTTTATTCTCATATGAAATCACATGGGGATGTGGTTAAGGACTAGAGGACTGGATGGAAGTGATAACCTTTCTGTGATTGTGTAGACACTGACTGATAAGTGCAAATTTACGCTATAGTACCATAAATGTATCCTCGACATAATTGTTGGAAGAGGGTATCGAAATAGGATTTAAGTTGGCTAATGAAGTTTTTTAAAATATACACTACAAATTCAAAGGTAGTTTTCATCAGCGAAGTTTTAAGTAATTTCCGATAGTGGCTCCGCATTTCTGGTGATTTAGGAGTGCCGTATTCCAGGTGAGCTCTCTCTATTTCTCTATAATGACGACTTTCAACTGCCGAAACCATTGATGGATCACGACAGAAAACGAATTCTAAGGCATTATCCAAGGTATCCGAGCCGGCTGGACTCTGCTTCCCTGCTCCCATAACAGCAGTGACGATCTTAGGAATTTGTGGCACCAAAACGGCGCACCAAAGCGCTAATTCGGCTCCTCGGAGCGGCCACTGATACCTACCTACCCTATCCAAGATAAACTTTTACTCCAATTAAGAAATCGGAGTGGCTGTAGTTACTCGCGGCCCGTAGGAGCCGTAAAACTTTGTTCTTCCACAGAAAGTTCTGAGAACCTCTCCGGCATCCGGGTCCATGGACGATATACTACCTTCTTCACCTCAACCCACACCAGACGTGCCAAAGGGCATCCCCAAAGTGGGCTAGCCAGTCCCAGTAGCCACCAAGCGTAAAGCAATCATTTTTTGTTGTTGTAGACTCCCGCAACGGGGTACGTTTTCGGACTACCAACTGAACACCTCTCCATCGTCAGAGACCTAGCCTGGAACCGATTGTCACATTACTTCGGGTTAGCCCCCGAACTCTCCCGCCTTGCGGAAATCAAGGAATTTTTTTCACCGCCGGGGAGAATTCAAGGAACCACTGCTATCCAGCCCCTCCACCGGTGGAGCACTATTTTCTTTGCAACGAGAAGAACCCGAACATAATGCATCTCCTCAACAATGTTGTCTATTTAATTAGGGCTGCTGACGAATCCCATCACACCTTCGACAAGAAAAATAAGTGTAATGGGCGTCGTCCCCAACTCCTTTACAGTCAATCAGGAGATCGTGCCTTTCCAATCTTATACAGGTAAGACCGAAAACCTCCATGCCCATTTAAGCACCTAAGTTGCCAATGAGTCTCGCAGTCCAACTTCTAGTTTCATTTTGCCAAAAGAGTTGCCACTCATCTTGGATGCGTTGCCGTTCTTCACGAGCAACCACCGCCCATGCACTTGTATAGAGCTTTACACTCCTTAGCAAGAAGGGCAACGAGGATCATTCCTGCGATCACCATCACGACCGGTTCAGAGACAGTGCGGTACGCAGACGCCACCCTGCTTGCCAAGAGCATCAACCCACACCTCTGCGCAGTAGAGAAGGGCAGACTGCATTAAGCTCATTAGGTGACATCGTCTGCTAGACGTGGAGACCCCAATATTTGCTATCAGCCGATTTAAGGCCAAAAATCGAGCTGTAGCCTCCTTCGCTGCAACTTTGATTTACTCCAAAAAGGTCAATAGTCAGTCCAAGGTACTTTACCGTTTTGACTCGATTATCGTCTCGCCAATCGATATGGGACGCAGGGTCGGAATTCTCTTTAGTTTTTTCCAGTGTAAGGTTGAAATCATGAGTAGTCATCCAACTGCTTATCCGTCGCATCAATATGCCGAGTTTGCCTTGCGCCTGTTCGACAGTGTGTCCAGCAGCTCTCTGCGAAGGGGATAAGTCTCCGGTAGCACGTATCGCTTCAGCAAGTCTACTTTCGAACACTTTCCCGGCAATGTCAACAATACAAATTGGTCAACTCAGGGTCGCCTTTCCCTTTCCTGGTCAGCACAAGCCTCGCCACCTTCCAACGAAAAGGGAAAATGTCCTCTTAGGTCTGGCCGATGTGGGAATACCATCGGATCCTGGCGCCTTTTTGTTTTTCATAAAGAGGACTGTCTCTGGCAACGTGCAAGTTGAAAATCGAATGCATATCGACAGCACCCATGCACAAAAAACAAATCAAGTACCGATGCCTGGAGTAAAGCCTTCAGGGTTCCATCTCAATCCACGTTGGGGCTAGATGTTATTTGAAGACAATTTGGTGGACCTCCCTTGCGTACCAATAATTTTATTTGATTTGTAACTGTTTTTCGATCACATTTCAGACATTAGTTACAAATTCCTCTCGAATGCTCATCAAAAAACACGTCAATCTTAGCAAGTGAATTCTCGTCAACGCGAATGCCATGTCTATACCATCGAAGACATCACTTTTCCTCCCGTTGCTCGCTCCGACACAATACACTATCCTTAGCGGAATCCAAAGGGGGTTTCAGAGAGAACCAGTCCCATCGCTCCCCCCTTCAGCTCATCTGCCGCAAGTCAAAATGGACGCGTTGTACGCCCCTCTTTCTGGCTGCGCTTCCTTCCGAAAGAAAGGCTTTAGTCGAGCCAGGGAGACCTTCTTGATCGTGCCCCAAACATCGAGGCTAAAATGATGTGAACCTCACTCCAGGACTTCGAAGGGCCGCCTCCGAGAGGTGTCCATCTTACTTAGGACATGCGTACAAGAGTCGAGATCCCTGGGAACGTTGGCCACGTTTTTCACGTGGTTGGTGAATAGTGGCGGCTTTAATTTTCGCACTACATCCTTGAATAGAGGCAACACTCCTGTGGTGTCAACGCCCGAACTAATTTCATGCACCGGATGGAGAACGTGAAATTCGCGGAGCTTCTTCGCAATTGCTGCCTGGAGACCAATTAAAACGAGTGGAAGAACTTGCGCCCAGGAGGCATCGTCTTAGTCCATTATTGCGGTATTCAGTATCTTCTGTTATCCTTCAAACACCCCATTGGACTGCGGGTAGTACGCCGTTTGTCCGATAGTGTTTGAAGCCGAGCAGTCTGCCTAGCTCCAAGAAAAGGAAGGAATTAGATTGCATTCCCTGATTAATGATTATAACTGTCGGAACCTCGAAGCGTGAAACCACTCTCGACAGAGGTCTGGGTGTTGTGTCGCCAAAGATAGAAAACTCCCTAAATATCTATTTGGAATTGGTTCTGATGCTCTGAAGAAATGCATCGTCCTTCTGCGCTTTCGCGATTGCCTTCAATTCAACGATACTGCTACGATGGGGATCTTAATCTCTGCAACACGTGAAAAAGAATCAGCAACTACGTTGACTTTCCCAGACCAGGTATTGAACGTCGGGGAAGTGAATTAGCTGATAAAGCTCAGATGCTGAAATTGGCTAGGAGACGCTTTGTTGGGCTTCTATTTCCAAGCAAAGTGTGCAGCTTATGATCCGTGAACACTGTGGCTGTCTTCAAGGAAATGCCGCAAGTATTTAATTGCGTGGTACAGGGCTGATACTCACGATCTTATGCACTGTACTGTACTGCGGAGTTCAACCGTTTGAAAAAGAGACTCATATGCGGGCAAATTTGATTCACCTTTTGGTGAAGGGCAGGCGCGAGTCTTTGGTCTTCGGTCCAATGACGTGGGCGGCCTTAAGCAAGAAACAACGGTAGAAGTTTAACACATCCAAGAACCTTTTCAAATCCTTAACTGTTTTCGGAAGCGAGAAGTTTGAAATCGATGGCACTTTGACTGTGTCCGGCTGGATGCTGTCAGGGGTAATCAAGTGGCCGAGGAATCTCACCTGCGATTGGAAGAGTTTGCATTTCTCAACGTTGAGCACTAAACCAGAGGAAGACGCAACCAGAACATCACTCAAATAAACGAAACAGAAATGAAGGTTTCATAGCATAGAGTTGATGAATTTTTGAAAGGTTTGTGCCTCATAACACAGTTCAAAAATCACCCTAGTGAACTCGAAGAGTCCGAAAAGTGTGCATATTGTCGCATTCGGAATGTATTCAGGGATTTGATGATATGCCTTGACTAAGTCCAAGGTTGAGAAAATACGACCGTCTGCGATAGAGTTTTGGGGATCGAAGAGGCGGAGTCATCTGGGCATTTCCACATCTGTAATCGTCATTGGGCTTAGGGACTATATGAAGATGCGAAGACCAACAGCTGTCTGGATGTCTAGCGATACCTTGCCCCTGCGCAACTGCGCCCCCCTGTGGCGGTAATGGATACACCTTAGAGAAGATAGCGGAGCTAATAGTGTTTATGTGATGCTGAACATCATGCCTAACGGGTTCGATTAGATTACGCTCAGTAGTGATGTATGCGATATTTTGAAGAGGTGCGTGAATACGTGGCCGGGCAACGTCTTCCAAAGTGATAGAAAAAGTATTGGACATGCAAGATGAGATTGTTCTTCATGACCTTAAGGGAAGTTGTGGCTTCAACGAGGGATCTGTTGTGTAGATCCAATAGCAATCCCTAGTGACAGAGAAAGTCAGCGCCTAAGATGGGAATATTTATATTCGCGATAATTAGTGCTAAGGAAACGCCCGTCGGAGTCCTAGCTTCATGTATGCCTGCCTGTAGCCATACGTGCGGGTCGATGAGGACTTTGCCAAGCGAGTTTTAATGATTACGGGACGTAGGTGCAGGTCGTGCTTCATTTCAGATAGCCGTCTCCTGGTAAATCATTTTGTGGTCTTTTCGGCGAACCTACGATTGTCCCAGCATGCTCCGACGATTTGCTACCTGATCGCCCTGTTGAGGAGGCGGATCTAGATTGTGAACTAATCTCACTTCTGTCAATTTAGAAATGGTGATTGTTAACGCTGCCATGGCGTGTTGCAGCTGAGCCGCCTGGCTTCATGTGACACGAGAAACCCTGCCAACCACGGGTCACGCGTGGACCTTATGGATTTTGTCTACGGTGACGACCAACATGTCCAGGACCTCCAAATCGCTGCACGCCAGGATGGTTTGTGTGCCTTTATCACTCAACTACTTCATTTTGAGTGTATACTCTGTCAGTAAGTGATTAAGTTTAGATGTATCACTTACTACTTTTGTAGGAGGAGTCCTCGAATACGTTGAAAACAAACTCAATGTCTCCTCATCCAGCCTAACAGGCGCATGCTTGAATCGTGTTGCGTCCGTTGTGAAGCTGGCGAAAGCGAATAGTGCTTTGAGCTGCCAGAAATATGCCGCTGGCTTTTTACGCCAAAATAGTGGTACCGGTACTGCCACGGCAATTATTGAGAGATCTACTTCCGTCCTATCCAGGTTAGGACGAAGAGAAAATCCCCACAAAGACAAACAACACCCGGGAGGAACGAAGACTGAAAAGAATTAAGGAAAAGAGTCCTGCACCGTATCTTATGTTGTTTTGCTTTTTTATTATTATTGTATTTTTTCTTAATAAATGAACAATAATTTCAAATTTCGTTTGAATCACCACTGGAACAACACAAGATTTTCGTCTCCATTATGGCGAGGCAGCATTCATGGCCTCTGATAGTCGGCGAGCACTCCGAATCTTAAAGGATGCCAGTAGGGACGACAATACAATAGATTTTGGATTTGAGACGTTCGCTGATGCGTCGGTAGCAAAGAAAGCCAGTTGTTGAAGGTCACTTTATCTAAATATTCACCGTTCGATGATAGCATTGATCCGAGATATTTAAATCGCTTAGTTGTTAGCAGTAGTTGATATAGTGATAGCGCCCGTCTAATTGACGTCGGTTTTGAAAGATGAGCCTAAAATCATGTTGCATGAAGCAATTATTTCACTTTTGATAAGTCCAATAGATTTCAAGAGTAGCAAAAGATAGCTTACCACCACTTAACGTTTGTTTCTTTATATCATATTACTTGGCACCTTTTTCATCCCCAAGTTATAGTAACACCTGAGTCCAGCCGTCTAAATCTTCCTCTCCTTTGATGAAACTGAATCTCCGTTTTGCTACTTTATTGAGGTTATCTTTTAACTAGACTATGCCTTATCTGTCTTTCCATTCTAGATCAAATAAATTGACAATCTTGGTTTGTTGTGTTTACTTTGCTAGTTCTTCTACCCTCTGAAACCTGAAAGTTACAATGGATCCAAGTGGGATACCAGAGGAATCCCAACATGAGTTTATAGTGAAAGAGGAATTTGTAATTGAGGACGTACCTTTTATTGACTGTCAACCCATATCGGAAAACCCCAAGGATAGTTTCGTACATAAAACAAAAACTAAATGCGGGGAAATCATGCTAAATTACCCCAGTGAATTCATCCTAGTGTGTGCATTGTGTAGGAGGAGTAGCTTCACTGATTTTCATACTTTTGGTACGCATATACAGAAAGTCCATTTGAATCTTCCGGGAGATATCGGGAATATCGTCCCTAAAGAAGAGCCTGATGAAGAATCACAATCATTGGAAACTGATAATATCAGTGACTCGACCCTACAGGACACAGCAAATGTTTATGTATGTCAATCCCTAGTTTTGGGTGGTCTTCAAATTGAAACATGCCTTGTTTGTTTTAGGGTGACGAAGAAGATTATCCAGCGAGGGTTGATTGCGAGACAGATATGAAAAAGGAGATGAATCTCGAGGAAGGACTAAAAATTGTAGATCCAAGAAGTATTTCACACTGGAACCAACCCCAAGTAGGCGAAGCTGATATAGATACCATTGCAAAAGGACCATTACAAAATAAATTTGGCTGCACAGTATGTGGTCGAATATACAAAAGCAAAGCGACCTTCAGACGGCATCTTAACAGAGAACATCCAGACATGATACAGGACAAAAGGGAACGGAAGCGTAACAAGAAATCTTCATTAGAAATATCCCTCAAGACACCGAACAAAATGACTTGTGTATATTGCAATGAGCAGTTTAGTGACTTAGATCAATTTCGCGAGCATATGACTACCCATACCGTAGATTGTCGCTACATTTGTCCTTATTGTCCAAAAACATTCAGTACGATACTCACGCGGAAAATGCACATTTACACACATGAGGGTGTACGACCGTTCAAGTGTCCTCACTGTCCCAAGGCTTTCGCAAATCCAACAAATCTTAAAACCCACCTTGCACGAATCCATTTGAAAATATACAAGTTTAAATGCAACTTCTGTGATAAACCTTTCGTTAAAAACAGCGATAAACGGGTCCACGAACGTACCCATACCAAAGAACGACCCTCCCAATGTCAAGAATGTGGTAAACGGTTTGTTTCACAAGGAGGACTTACCGAGCATATTCGTAGTCATAAGAATATCAAAAACTACAAATGTGACCAATGCGACAAAGCATTTCTCAGTCTGAAATTGCTTAAAAGTCATGTCGTTGTTCATACGACGGAACGTCCTTTTGGCTGTAATATCTGCGCCCAAACATTCACCCGGAAAGGATCGTTGAGACGGCATAAACTCATCCATTCAAAAATTGAAAAATACACATGCAAGGTGTGCGGAAAGAATTTCGTGAAATTTGAGAAACTTTATTCGCATATGAAGTCACACGATGAGGAAGCTAATCCAGGCTAATTCGGGTGAAAACGTTCTGATTTTTTTAAAAAAAGGATACGAACAAAACGTTATCCCAACTAAAGCTTCAATGCTAGGACTATATCGTTGTATAATTGGAAAATATACCGAATTTTTTTGGAAAATATCTCTCATTTTTGCTTTCAACATATTTCAGTAAACCTGGTCATCGTCAACTACGAAGATCGACTACACCGACCAGTTCGGAGTTTAGTACACTATTTCACTTGCTCTTGATCGATTTTAAGGAAGATTTCGACAGTGTGAACTAACAGTGTACCTACAATCCGGAGAAAATGGCGGCATTTGATGTCGTAAATGTCACGTGCTACATCGTGGTAAAATCTCAGAGGAATTTGAAATCTAAAGCAGATTCTAACAGCGTTGTATCTTGATATCGAAAAGTTTGAAGGGATTCAATGGGGGATAATTAGCTTCCCTCAAACACTACGACTATCCTGATAAGATCTGCTTGCTCCCTTACCGAGTCAAGGGCTTTGGTCAGATGGCTCTCTACTCGTGAGAAGATGTTCGACGAAAAATGTCCTTTGACGTATACCTGTCTCAGCCACCAACATTAAATTGAAGGTACTCCTCGCCAATGTTCTCTCAGCCAGAACATGGAAATTGACCACTACCTAAAAGTTTCATGATTTCATCAACTCATATCTGCGTCATCTCATTCGGATATTATGGGCTGAGACAATAAGAAATTAAAAATGTTTGCTGACAGTTTCGTTTGCTAGGGCAGAGGCAAACTTAGCAGACGCTATGTCACCTTTGCCTTCCCAAGTAGGGCGACCGAAAGCAGGTACAGATGTTGACTCTGAAGAAATATTGATGCTGCTGACTGCGCTAATTCTGAGGAGCAAGTAACACCCAGATAGTTGAGGTTTAAGAATACACTCAAACCCTTCCCTGCTTGTGGTAAGAGGCGACTAAAAAGGTTAGAAATTTGTGGGTTAGCAACCTGCACATTTTGGTGCTGACGACGTTTGGCTGTCGAAAACGGACTACGATTCTGGAATGTGCGCACACGCCTGACCTGAATGCTAAGGTGGGATCTCCCAACACCTTGCTCGGGCATATGATGGGGAGCACGATCTTGGCGACCGCAACAGTAATCTTGCGGATCGAGCGATATATCTACTGAATAACGCGGCTGAAAATATCGATGAGCATTGTGCCACTATCGAGAAAGAAAAAACGATTTTTTTTTTCTCGAGTGCTGCATAGGTTGTCGGCCACGTCCCGAAGGGGCGTCAAGATCTGGTTAACTGCAGAGTCGCGGAAGCGGATCGATGAACGGAAAGGGCTGAAAGATTTGCTGGCGGCTGTGAGTTATGGCGGACGTGACCGGCTCGAACTCCTATACCGAACGAAATTCCGAGAAATTCAGCGTAATATATGCCGTGACAAAAGAGAATTGGGCTGGTCAGGGAAGTGGAAGATGCTGCAGATGGGAGTGATTTCAGAGCGGTATACTGCATCACGAAAAAACTTACACGTGGTCACAAATCTTTCGATGGTCCTGGAAAAGACGTCAGCGGTCAACTTCCCACTCACGATGATGAACAACTGAAAAGTTCTTTCAATTTCTTCATTTGTTCATGGTTTTTAACCGTATTGCATTCGGTGAGGGTCTTCCTCTTGTGGATGAAATGACTGGTCATTGTAACATTCGGGTATGGACTGTTCCTCCAAGTACAAGAGAAATCATTTCCGCTTTCAATGCACTCAAATGGAGTGAAGCGTTAGAGTTATTTATCGCTGCATCTGCAGTTACTGTAGATATGGTGCTTCCACTCTTACGGCAATCTTGGGAATCCGAGATCTTTTTCAGAGAGTGGGGCAAGAGAGTGTTCGTTAAGATTCCAAAAAAGGTACACGTTTTGAGTGTGACAATTGAAGGGGTAAAATAATCCTGGAACAAATCAAAGAAGATCTGTAAGTTTGATCGAGAGAGTGTAGGCTGCTTTCGGCTCCGGGTCCTCCTGCATCAACATCCTACAGGTCGTTTTGGAACAGTGCGCAGAATATAGATCTTCGCTGCACCTGCTTTTCATCAATTTGGAGAAAACTTTCGACAGTGTGAACAGAGAGGGCATCTGAAGTGCTTTACGTAGGAGGGGCATTCTGAAGAAACTAATAGCTACTATTGGACAAAATGTTTTGAGGTCCAAAGCAGAATCCGCCGGGGTTGCATCCTGTCACCGATATTATTTCTTCTTGTTATCGACGTTTCTCGTGCTTCCCTGTCCGGAGGACGGTAAGGAATTCAATGGAAAATGACTTCTTCCATCAAACACTTCGATTACGCTGATGACATCTGTTTGCTCTCTCATCGGATCATGGACCTTGGCCAAATGGCTCGGAATTTGGAAAGAGAGGTAAGAAGAGTTGAACCGAAAATAAATACCAACAAAACCAAGGAGTACGCTGGCCTGACGCTATTTGGTCGGTGCACAGGTTCGGCACCCGTGTGCGATATGATAGGAGGACGAAAGTGGCAATGGATAGGAGAGGCGACAATTCCATGCAGAGGAATCTACTCTACTACTACTAAGATGGCCGCCGAGTGGGTCGCCCCAAGGGCACTTGGCGTGGAGTAGTAGAGGACGAGCCTGAGCGTCTCGGAAAGTCGTGTGGGTGAGTTGAAGCGCATTTCAGGTAATCGCGAGCCATGACGCATAGGGAAAGGAGCTGATTATCTTCGGACCCGAAAAAGGGATACATAAGGAAATAATTAATGGTAAGTACTACCTTGGATTAACGTTCGACGTAAAGATAAGATTTTTTTGGCAAATGAAAACAATAGGGGCAAGGTTGCAGTTGGAATTTTGGCGTTAAGTTGGGTAATAACAAACATTGAGGGTCTTACATGAGTGCAGCGTAGTCCGTTCTTCTCTACGGCGCGAAGCTGTGAGCTGATGCTCTTGTCAAGGAAGAATATCGTAAACGCCTTGCCCAAGTGCAGAAAGCATGTTGAGACTATTTCCTTATCCAGCTTTTAAGTGGGCATGGAGGTTTTAGTCTTGTCTATGTATTCTGCAATGTGGTTGTGGTTGACGCCGATCATACCTTGGTGGGATGGGATTCGTCAACAACCTGAAGAGACACAGGAGAGCTCTCTCCAGACAACATTACCTGAGACATGCTGAGGAGCGCTGACAGAGAGGGTGGTTTTGCGATTTACGTTCGGGTTCTTCTTGTTGCAAATAAGATAGGGCTTGACCGGTGGGGGATCGGCTGATAGAGTGTTCCTTAAATTGACATTTTCCTTCCTTGACTTGAAAGCTCTCTAAGGCGAGAGAGCGCGCTATCCTGAAGTAATGTGACAAATGGTGCCAAGATAGTTCTCTAAAGCCAGGGAGGTGTTTAGTTGGCAGTTCGACGGCGCACCGTTGTGGGAGTCCAACACTGTGCGTAAACGCGCTCACCTACCCCCCAGAAAAGCATGGGCCAGTCTTTGTTGACAAAATTGTAAAAGTGAAAAAAAAATGACCAACGTTGCTGAATTCTACCGTGTTATAGAAGAAGGTTGGCGGAATATTCCATAGGGCCGATGTATCCGGCTGATCGAATCAATGCCTCACAGATATCAAGCAGTAGTTGAAAACAAAGGAGGGCCAAACAGTTATTAAGTTGTAGGTTGATTGAAAGGGTAAAAGTAATAAGGACAATCAAAACGCGAATGAAATGGAAAACATAGTGGAACATAAGTATACATCGCCTGATATCGCTAGTTCATAAGGTAACAATAGCCAATTTCAAAACATTTTCCTCTTCGGCATATCAAGACAATGCCAATTTTTGAATGGATGGATGAGTATGTCTCCGAATAAAAGTCATGGCGTTGAACACAAAAAGATATAGAAATGAAAATAAACACTCACCTGTGCCTGGTATAGAAATCCTGTTTCCTGTTGAGGCGGAGTTTAAAAAAGATGATGCACAAAAAAAAAATTGGTGTTATCCCCAATCAACCTAAAATAAAAAGAAAATAAAATAAACGTGATTAGCACAGTATAATATAAATGTTAGTAATCAACGTGAAATACAAGTAGGTGGACAAAATTATTAAAGTAAATTAACAAAATGAAGCCCTGTTGTTCATCATCGGTAATTGCTGCCTTAAAATTATATGGCGCTTCGCTAAAATTTTCAGATGAGTTTTGTACTGTGATAAGGAGAATCGATCGGCTTGGCAAAGTACCGCGAAACATAATTTTTGTGTCATTAGTCACGATGCCTCCCGATTTCACTACCCCTAATTGAAATACCGATTTGTAATGAATGTTTGTGTTCGTCTTTGTGCTGTTTCACTTCAATCAAATGGAGGTAAAATAACAATGAAATGAAATAAAGGACTACGTGAATGACCTATATTCTGGGAAGGAGTAAACATGGCACATCTGGGACCATTTTAATGCACTTTATCAAAATCTGTATCATCGGAGTACCCTGGCCGGATAGTATTTCAAACGAAAAACTTGGTCAATACACTGCACTGAATGAAAGGTGGAAGTCACTCATTAAGAAGAGGTGATAATTGCATTTCTGGCTACACTATGCGGTGGAACCCACTCTCCCAAACTGTCCGACAGGTGGGTAGCCCCAGGAGCACTTAGCAGAGAACAATAAGGGAAACGTACGGGCATCTTGGGAAGTACTCCCAGAGAACATTTTATCTAGAAATACAAAAGAAGAGTGTTTATGGGATACAAGAAACACTAGTGGTGCATACTGGCTGATGTACCCGGTACTCTCGATCCCACGAAGGCAAATCCCCTAAATAACCCTATCCTGGGATCATGCTATGGCCGGACGGATACACATCGCCATCTCATGCTGGGGAATTTCGATATCTAATCTCGGGATCGCGAGCCTCCATTCACCTCCGAATGCTATTGATAACCTGCTATGTACCTCTTGAGTATTCATAGTTGCCTCGCTACTGTCGTTGTTAAATACATCCAAGCCTGAGGTTTCCAAGTCTGCTCCTACGAAGGGCCGTGATATAGCTCCTCTACTTGGACCTAGTCCTTCAACTGTTGGGGTCTTGGACCTGCTGATTCTTCCAACGCCTCCAAAACACCTCGAAAATTGCCGTTGCATGAACTTTTCTAATAAATTCCTTCGTCCTGGCATAGACGATTGGCTACAGTCCAACCTTATTGTCCCGGAAATACACTAAATACTCCCGGTCCCGGTGTAGAAGGTGCTCACCATAAAGTCGGAATAAGCTTTCTTGACTTCACGCCATGCTGTTGCTAACTTTTCCCGGGTGCGCTTTTCCTGCCTTAGTTTGCACATTGGTTCTTGGATTTCTTCTATTCGCTGGGCATCATCGCACTCAAACACAACTCAGCAGATAGAGGGTTTGTTGAGGGCGTACTGCTGAATGAGCTTCCTTCTGTGACCACTCAAACACACAATAGACTTTCGGATTTCACAAATTTCTAAGCCTCAGCACAGCAGAACTTACAAGCGGACACAACTTTTGGGTCTTTAACCTTTAATTGCAAGGCCGTTGCAATTTTTTGGACTTGACTACAAGCTGCTCGTTGGACATATCCCAGGCATTTGAAGGTGGAAATTATGTGAATTACACCACATAGTTCACACAAGCTTTTATCGCACGAATCAAATAGGAGCTAGGTGTATTCTGACAGGTCCAGAGGTTTGTTCTTGCGGTTGGTTGGTTACTGCAGAAATTGCCGTCACATTATGAGATCTCCAAAAAATGTCAGCGCCACTTTCTTACTGAGGGAATAACCCTAAGAGCATAGGCTAGGTGATCTGTGGAGGTGATCACTCGTCTTATCACAATCCTAGGGCGCTCCCCACTGGTTTACATCCACCTCCGAACAGAACTCCCTAAGACATTTCCCCTTTATCCGCTAGATGACTTAGTATTTTTCGGGCTTCTTGTTATGCATGTTGCTGTTGCACCCGATCGACCCTGCCTACCGACCATCAGAGCCATTTGTCTGACTCAGTGGCAGTCTGATCGAAAGCTAGTCAGTTCACAATTCCACCAGTAGTTGGGTCTTCTACTGACAAATGTACATCTCCTAGGAATTGTGTCACATGGAGAGCGTTTTCCGTGGGGCCGCTAGTCTTAGTAGGTTGGTCTAGCTATACTTTTATGAAGGTTCCAATGCTTTGTAGACGTTTCAACTTAGTGTATGCTATTTCCCTGCCAACTGGCCCTCTTCATAGATTGAAAATAATTGCCTGACAATCATGGTTGGTATATTCCTCGCTAACGTTTCAGGATTACCACGCACCAGTGGAGAACTTACTAAGACCAGCTCTTCAATCGAGGTAGAACCCTCTTTCCGAACCTTCGGTAGCTAGAACTATATCAAACTGCCCAGAAGCCTCTAATAGACTTCGGCCATTTACATTATCCTCTTTGCTACCCCATTCGAGGACTTATTCACCTTTCGTCGTGAACAAGGTTGCCTAATATGACTTCAAACTAAGACAATGTGAGACTGAGTAGGGCGTAGCAGAAGCATACGTACCCAACATTTAGTTTCGTGCACATCATCGATCTGTTTAACGTGACCGGCCCACTGCAATTTTCGTAGTTTTACCACCACCTATCGAATCTGTGACCAATAAACCGCCATGGCGGTTTCTATATGGTTCACTTATGGTAGCAATCTCAGATTCGTATGCAATGATTGAGGTTGATTTGAACAAATCTCATTTTTTCATTGCAGTCAATGCCTTCCTAAACTCCGGGCATTTACCGCTCCCAGCAATATGCCGCTTAACACGTCCCTTTCCTTCGCACAATTGGGGTCCCATTTACACTCCTTAGCAACACGATCTTTCTTGCTATACTTTCTGCTTGGGTTAGAACGATGAATTCCGTTAGTGCATGGCTTCCCAAAGTATGCAATCATGAAGCCTTTGAAGCACCTCTCTGCTCTGCTTTCTCAGATGGCAGACAACACATCGGATTCGAACTGATTCTACTGATAGTCCCATTGTGGGTTTTTGGTTAGTACTATGAACTTTTCTCAATCTCAAAACGGGGTTTTCCTCAGTTTTTCCAACATAAATTGTCTTTCAACGCCATTCAGATTTCTCTGGTTGTCAATTGGTCGGGATGTTCGCAGCCGACATGGATCTCATGTCTTTTGGAAATTACCGTGACATTCTCCTCAACTGAGTCCTTAATTAGATTTTGAAAGCCATCAGTTTGGCCCAAGCTGGATTTTTTCAACTTAAACATGAAATCACATTTCTGGGTCGAGCTCAACTTTGACTTTTTCTGATATCTCCTTGTATGGCAGATTGTCCTTGCTGGAAGTAACAAATGCTTTTGGTCAAATTCGCACCTTTGCTTCCTTCTTCTTCTTTTTATTAACCATCCATCCATCCATCATTTTCGTTCCCCTTTGACTTTGCCTAGATTGCGACACTCGCACTTGGGGCACGGGCTTCCTCCGCTCCGTGCTTTTAGTTGCTGCTCAGCCTTTCTTCGCCTACTGATTCCCTAGTGAAATCCTATCTTCCTCCAGCATCCGTTTGCTTGGTAGCAGATCGATGACACTATGGTTGGATATCTCTTGAGTCACCTCGATGGAAAGGCTTTTTGTTTCTGATAGTTTGGTGCAGGTTGTGCTTGTCCTTGATAAGCCCGGACAGCTCAATTATGTTTGCTCCAAGCTGCATAAAAGGAAGTTTCTTCGCGTAGGGACTATTTTTTCTGGGCGGATTACTAATTTCGTGTGATCATTTCTTTCATGGACTCATTCTCAGAAACTACCAACTAAACAACGTGAAAAAAAATCATGAGGCCCTCTCACCACCCTAAGCTTATTCTAGAGCCGTCAAATTTCGTAGTAATACAGAGCATGATATCACCAAGTTTGGTTGAAATTCGACTGTTACTGAGGATGTTATAGTAGGGTTGTCTTCTTCTTCAATGACGCGACAAGCCCAATCGGCACTTCGCTTTTAGGATTGACTTCTTTCAGGCATCTCAATCCTTCTTCCTCTAGTTTTAAAATTTCAGCAGCATTTTACTGGCCTCGTCCACTGGGTCTTCCCTCCGTTGACGTGGCTTTTTCACTGGGCGGCGTCCTTTGGGTGTACCTTTGAATGCCCTGTTAGGTATTTGCCTATCATCGGTCCGTTTAACGTCACCGGCCCACTGTAATTTTCGTAGTTTTACCACCACCGGTGCTGCTGGGTCGTTATAGAGTTGATACAAACTCCTGATTGTATCTAATTCGCCAGTCAATTCCATCTTTTACTGGTCCAAGTATTCGACGTAGAACTCTACGATCGATTGTGTTGATGAACTTCTCCACCGCTTGTATCAGAGCCCACGCTTCAGAGCCGTACAGTGGCATAGGTCGTATTATGGTCTTACGGGGAGCTTATTTTTCCTGTGCACCCTTTTCATTATTCGTAGGACTGAGTAGCATGATTTGTTGGGCATCATTATTCGTCGCTGAATTTCGTCCTTTTCATTACCATACTTGGCTATGTTTACTCCTGGGTACACAAAATTCTCCACGTCTTCAAAATTAAAGTCGCCCATTGTCAGGTTTTGTCGTATTGACGTCTGTCTTCTTGATTGGCTCATGAATTTTGTTTTCTTTTCATTAATTCTTTGGAGGACCTCTTGTGATCCTTCATTTAGTTATAGGAATACTTCCTTGGCGTCTGGAATTGAACGTGTCATGATGTTTATGTCGTCAGCGAATCACACTATTTGCGAAGATTTGTAGAGCCATGTCCCCGTAATACCGGACTCCAGTTTGCGGATAACATATTCAAGGGGTAGGTTAAAAAGCATGAGGGCGAATCCATCTTCTGGCTTTAATTCATAGTTCGTTTCGAAGCATTGCGTTGGCTCGCTAAATACCTTTACATGGGATTCAGTCTTAGCTATCGTCGGCTCGGTCATTCGTTTGATGCTATCATACGCTTGAAGGAGGTCCGCGAAATGCTGATGGACATCGATATTGAACTCATACCAGTTTTTCAGTAGTTGTTTGACCGTGAACATTTGGATGGTCCTTTTCGGAAGCCACATTGATATTCACCAATCTCGAGGTCTCGTTCATTTTTTGGTCGCGCAGGGCTGCTTTCACCTCTTCAATAGAAGGAGGTTCGACTGGTGTGTTGTTTATAACTTGTGGGTTCGTCAAAGCTGCACTTCTCGCTGGCAAAGAAATATGCACAATCTTTAATACCTGAAACGCAGAACTTGCGCTTTTCATTTGTTTTTGACGGAAATAATTTTGCGTTTTGCCATTTTATTGCCGTTATCTTTCAACTAAACTGTGCTCTATCTTTCTTGACATTCTACGTCAAATAGATTGATAATCTTGGCTTGTTTTGTTACTACTTTTGTTGATTCTTCCAGTCTCTGGTAGCTGAAAGTTGAAATGAGTTTGAGTAGAGTATTAGGTGAAGATGAGGAGCATGAGTTTATAGTGAAGGAGGAATTTGTATTTGAGGATGTGACATTTACTGACAACAAACCGATAGTGGAAAAACAACAAGATAGTCCCATACACAAGACTAAAACTAAGTGTGGGGAAGTCATGCTAGATTACTACGGAGATTTCATCCTGGCGTGTGCAATGTGTTCAAGTTGCTTCACTGATTTACATGCTTTTGGTACGCATATCCTGAAGGATCATTTGAAGGATGCAGAAGATATTGCGACAGATGTTCTAGAAGAACCTGAGGAACAGTCACTGCAGATAGAAACTCTGGATATCAATGACTCGACGATGCAGGACATAGAAGAGCTTGAGGTAAATCCCTAGTTTGGGCTGGTATTCAAATAAAGTGCAAAATATCCTATCTTTTTAAGGGAGACGAAGAAGTTGATTCGGTGAAGGAGGATGCTGAAATAGAAATCGAAAAGGGGACAAATCCTATCGAAGAGGTAAAGATTGTAGATCCAAGAAGTATCTCACCCTGGAGCGAATTCCAAGCTGACGACACTGATAGTTCTGACAATGATGTTGATACAACTGCACAACAATCCATGAAAAATGCATTCTTCTGCCCAGTATGCGGTCGATCGTACAAATACGTTAAATCCTTAAGGGATCATATCCGCACAAAACATGCAGACATGCTTCGGGAGACAGTTGATCCAGATTCCGGCAACAAATTAGAGGTAGTCGCAGAGTTTCCCAAAATTACTTGCAGATATTGTAATGAGCAGTTTAGTAAAATAGATAAATTTTGCAACCATATGGCCGCCCACCCACTACCATACCGTTACAAATGCCTTCAGTGTCCGAAAACGTTCACTACTAGGTACATGAGGACACTGCATCAAAACACACATGAAGGAGTTCGACCGTTCAAGTGCTCTCATTGTCCAAAAGCTTTCTCACATCCCACGAACCTTACGAATCATGAACGAATTCATTTGAAAATCTACAATCACGCGTGCCAGTTTTGCGGGAAAAATTTCGTTAAAAGCAGTGATAAGATCACCCATGAACGTACCCATACCAAAGAAATGCCTTATCAATGTGAAGAGTGCGGCCAAAGGTTCATATGTCAAGGGAAGCTGACTGCACATGCTCGTCGACATAAGAATATCAAAAATTATAAATGCGAGCACTGTGAGAAAGCATTTTATAGCAACCAATTATTAAAGAATCATCTACTTGTGCACACAAAGGAACGCCATTACAGTTGTAATATTTGCAGTAAAACATTCACACGATCTAATTCGTTGAGGGAGCATAAACATCTCCATTCGAAAGTTAAAAAATATGTATGCAAACTGTGCGGAAAGGATTTTGCTCAATTCGCAGGACTTTACTCCCATATGAAATCACACCGTGAAGTATCTAAGAGCTAGAAACTGGGAGAAATCCGGAGAGAGACATGTCCCCGCTACGATAGTCAGGTTAAAATATGTATATACGATTTAATCTGGTTAATAAAATATATGTATATTAAGGGTTTTTCCATTGCCCCCTTCAGTCTTTGTCCGGCTCAGAAGCGAAGTAGGCTCTTCTTATCGGTTGCGCCATCTTGCCCTGTCGAACGCCTGATCTAAATGCAGTCGCGAGGCTCTCAAATCACCATCCAACGTATCAAACCACTCGTGTTTCGGCCCGTCTTTTCCTATCGATTTTGATATTCAGACCAATTTTGGCAAGTAAATTTTCGCTAGTGCCAATTATGTGACCATACCATAGTAGGCACTTTTCTCGCAAGTTTTTCACAACCGGTGCAACTCCATATTCATCGCGGATATCCTCATTTCGGACGTGATCATGACATGTTACGTCATTGTTCCAACAAAACATCTTCGACTCCATTACCGCGAAACGCCCATAGAGGGCGACAGGGAGGACAACACCACAGCAAATTTTTGACTTGAGACGTTTGTTGATACGTGGATCAGAAAGAGTCCTAGTTGTGAAGCGCCACTTCATCTAGGTTGCCCAATCGCGTAAAGCATTTGCATGATGTGGTCCGCCATTGGCTGAAAGCGTTGAACTGAGATATTTAAATCGCGCAATTCTGGGCAGGTCAATCTGAGACCTGCGAAGCCTCCATGCCCATCCATCAGGACGTGGCAAACCTTCTATGTATTGGTGGACAGTGGAAATCGCAGAACTCCAGAAGGAGTGTAACAGACTCCGCCGCTTAACACACCGTCTAAGCGACCGAAAGGGAGTATGTACCATAATGACGGAGTATAAATCAGCCAAAGGGAGACTCCGCAGCGCAATAAGCAAGAACAAAGCTCGCTGCTGGCAAGATCTGGTCGACGAAGTGAATGGGGACCCGTGGGGACTAGGTTACAAACTGGTAATTCGAAAAATCGGGGCTCTGCGGAAACCCAGTTCATTTAAGGCCGAACAGATGGACCGAATTTTAAGGGCACTATTCCCTGCGCACCCCGTATGGGATGATGATGTCGGCGCAGAGAGCGCAGAGGACTGTCCACTTTTCTCTATAAAAGAGTTGAAAACCAAGAAGGTGCCAGGACCCGATGGTATTCCAGCAGCAGCAGAAACAGGCAGTCCTCTCTATGAAAAGCAAGAAGGCGCCAGGACCCGATGGTATTCCAGCAGAGGTATACAAACTAGTATTCTAACACCGACCAGACCTACTGCTCAGCGTATTCAACACTTGCCTGAAAGAGGGCACTTTCTCTGCTCGTTAGAAGGTGGCAAGTCATTGGCAATGATTGCTCCGTGTGAGGTAGTCCCGCTCTTTCAAATTATCTTCGTGGCAGGTTGTGCCCTCTTCCAGTGCACCCGGTATGTCCACGCCAAATTACACCGCCCCCAGCTGAAACCTAGAGGTGTCGGTTTCCGGAGGGCATCAGCCCTCACCAGAACGTGGGTATAAACTTCAAGTTTCACAGAGGTGTGGACCGTCGGCTGCGTGTGACGAGATGGCGGAGATGGCTTTAATTTGGTCACGGTTTCTTGTAGTAGGCGCAACAATTCGCTCTCTCCAAGGCGTCCATCTTGTCGAGGATCAGGTCGCCAGGGTGTCGAAGGTTCTCTCCGTACACCAGGCCAGCAAGGATGCCCGCAAACTCTTCGCGGACAACTGTACGGAGGCCAAGCAGAAGGAAAGGCAATACTTGCGGCAGTACGGCTCGTACTACCGCCAATGGTTGCCTTCAGCGTCCGGTGACAACGTTCTAGCATTCCATTGGACTGTGGATGGTATGCAGTTGTCCGCTGACGTTTGAATCCCAGCGTTATGATATGTCCATGTTAAAAGCTTCAGACACTTTTGGTACGTAGCAGTAATACAATCCCGAAGCGAGCCAGCATAGAGAGCGAATGAATCTCTCATGCGGCTTCACTCCGAATACTTGCACGCCCACCATTTCTCACCATGTGCTTCGAGTAATAGCTGTTGTTTTGTGTCTAAATTTTTTATGCACTTGTTGCATATTGATGAATTGTATTTTTTTTTTATTGCTACGATGTCGGAAATTTACTCAATTGCAGAATCGGCAATTACGGATTTTTGCCGATTCTAGGAATCACAAAATTCAAATAAAAGCCGAGTCGAGGATAGGAAAAGTGGCCTATCTTAGTATCTACATTGGACAGGTAGGTCATTAGTTGGCTCCAAGCCGATTCTGACCTCCTTCTGGCCCAGCAACTCCAGTTGGCCCTGAGCCGAGGGTAGTTGCTGCGCTTTTGACCATGGGACCTCGTGTGCTTATAAGCCGGGGATTCTAGGACACCAGTAGTTAGTTAGTCCCGCAGTCCCAAAGAGCGTTTATTTCTCAAAATTGCAGTTGGAGTAAAATTGCGTATCATTCCGCAGCGATTTATTAGAGGAAATTAACTTCTTTCATTGTTCTTATACCGAGCACAAACTAAATTTCCAAGCAGAAAAAATTCTTCTCAGGTGGTCCCCAAATAGGAGTCGGGTAACTAACCAACTGGTTCTGTGGTTACAGGAGCATTTGACGATATATCCGGTCCAGGTATACATATTTGGACAGTTGCCAGAACCCTCTAGATCAAGACCAACCCCTACCCAGCCGTAGACTACAGCCCTCCTCAACCAGTGTCCGAATCTCGTCCAAGGACAGCCATTAGTTTAGCTCATTACCGGGCCTGGCACCCACAGGAAGGCAAAGTACAGTAGTAAGTGAGGAGGATGCAGAGGAGCCGTACCTGACACCTCTGGATCCCGAGACCCTACACGAAATAGATGTAGCCATCAGAGCCCTACTGAATTAAAAAATAATAAAGAAAGAAAAAGAATGCTGCATATACTCTTCTTTTAATTTGGTCTAGGAGCAGTGACAGTACGGGGTAAAACCCAGATGAGACTTGGTGCTACCCGTACGAGTATACAAGCTAGAGAAACTAGCAAGAAATGATAAAAGTACTGCTGCACTTTGTCAAAGAGGTCTCAAGGTGCATGATAGCAGAATATCAACATAACACCAGGAGCGTTTCGAGCTCCGAGAAGAGAGTACATTAACAGTGCATTCCACGGTCTGTGATGATGACTTCGGGAACACCAAAGCGTGGAATTCATAGTATAGTGTCGAGGTAACTTGTCGATCCAAGAAAGCATGTCTAATGACTTTACACCTTTGGTATGCGGTGCCCAAGATTTCACGTCCTTGTTCATAGACGGTCAGAAATACTTGCTGGAGAGTAACCGATTCGCTGCCCGAATGTCAGGATGCGAAACACTTCATTATTCACTTCATAGATCTGGCAGTAGATAGAAGAATATGAGCCGAAGATAGGGAACCTCTTGAATTTGTATTTGGAGTCGAATTAAAGTCTCTGAAGAACTGTGTCATCCTTCTGGGCTAGAGCGATTGCCGTTGATCTCGAAGTTCCGGGACAAAGTGTCAGCGACTAAGTTGTCTTTACCGGACACGATCACGGGCCCTGTAATTTCGTTGAACTGTTTTAAGAAGAAACTCAACGATCACTAACTTTTATTCGCCCTTCGATGAAGAGCAGCGCCTACTGCTGTGCCTAGGGCATAAACGAACACGGCTAGGGGTGCATCTTGTTGAGAGATTTCCAAAAGAGTAGCGTCTACCAGCTGCTGCTTGGTGGTTTCAAACGCTTGGACAGTTTCTGGAGACCACACAACCACTCGCGAATCCTTGGTTTTAGGACCAGACAGGAAGGCGTTAAATAATGCCTGGTAGTGATCGGCTTTTGGCAGGAAACGACGGTAGAAGTTTACCATGCTCAATAACCTTCTAAAGTGTTTGACCATCTTCGGTAGCGGAAAACTCGCGATCGCCTGCACTTGACTGGATTGGGTAGAATGCCGTTAAGGGGTGATGGAATGACCTAGAAATTTCACCTGCTGTTGGAGAAAATTGCATTTGTCAACGTTGAGAATTAAGCCATTTTCAAGGGGATGTTGAAAAATGACTCAAGATGTGCCAAATACTCAGACCCGGTGGATGAAGCGACCAGAACGTCATCCAAGTAGACAAAGTTCAAGTTTCGTAGAATAGATTCGATGAATCTCTGGAAGGTTTGCGCCACATTGTAGGCCAAAAATCATGTGTGTGAACTCGAAAAGTCCAAAAGATGTGAAAATTGTTGTTCTTGCAGTATCTTTGGGAGCTTGTGGTCAATTCTATGTTCAGAAAACACGACAGCTTGCCAAATAATGCCCAAAGTATTGGATGAGTGAATGGAGATGACCAACAGGTCTGCATATGCTCTACTTAAGTAGTTGTTCAAACTCTTTCCGCGCAACGACGAGCTTCTGGGTGGTAGCGGACACACCTTCGAGAAGATTAGGGAACCAGTAGTGTTGATGTGATGCTGGACAGCATGTTTAACTGAGAGACTACATTAGGTAGTAATGTTGCCATATTTTTGGAGGAGTGCGCAAATGCGTTGATCGGCAACATTCTCAAAAAAGATAAAAAGAGTGTTGTTAGAGCGGGTTGAAATTTTCCCTGACGACCGAAGAGAGGTTATGGGGTCTATTTAGCCCATAGTGATACAGAAAGTTTGCGCCTAATATGAAGCGCCACGAAAAAAATCCCAACCATAAGTTGCGATGGGCGTGGAGTTTGCTGCCGCTAATTTTACAGTTTGTTGTGCGACTGTGTCTACCAGATAATTGCATCCATTAAGGGGGTTGTATACTGTAAGACGAAGTGTTCCTGCGCTTTGGGTAGACGTCGCCGCGTCCCCAGCGAACTCAGCTTTTTGGAGTCCACAGATTCGTGAAACACCTCCGCGACCACGAAGCGTGCATACATCTCATGTAACTTATCCTCAGTCGCGGCCAACATCTCAAGAGAATCGCTGTCTGTACACGCTAGGATGGCCTGCGTGCCCTCTGACAGTCGCTGAAGCCACAAGGACATTAGAAGCTACGCATCGACTTTGTCCTCACCCGGCCGCTTCATTTCCCGAAGCAGCTGGCTGGATGTGCGGTCACCAAGCGTAAAATCGATCGGCAAATGATTCAGCTTGGCTGTCTCACCTACCGAGCTCCGGAATTGATGGTACCGAAGCTGCTAAGATTGTGACCGCAGGTTGTTGTGGCTAAATGTCTTGTTTAGGACAAAGGTGAAACTGAATTCTCTGCTTTCCCTCTTTGCCGCTGGTAAATATTGTGTAAAGTCCGCAACAAGAAGGTTATACAAAGGAGGAGCAACTTCAGCGGCTAAAGGGCATAGAATCTCATTGTGCACCTTTCGAGTAGGAATGAGGTAGGTAATTGGTATTGGTGTGTCGGTTTTTTTATGTGCATTTCTTCATTTTATCCCAATAGGAAACTGATGCATCCGAAAGATTGGTCTTGAATGCATCTACTTATTTCTTCGTCACAAACATGGATCTATTGCCGAGAATATTGTGCTTGTTTACTTGTACCAAGCTTCCCATAGAGGAATTTTGAAGCATCATTTCCTCACTGATTCCATCAAGATCCACTATCATTAATCCGAGATTGATCTTTAAGGAATCTCTACCTTTGGTTACAGCTGGGATGTAGGGAGCCATGAGCAGCGGTGCAAT
This sequence comes from Hermetia illucens, assembly GCF_905115235.1. NCBI lineage: Eukaryota > Metazoa > Arthropoda > Insecta > Diptera > Stratiomyidae > Hermetia > Hermetia illucens. The sequence continues at coordinate 13,415,867 of NC_051852.1, forward strand.
GTCTATTGTTACACAAGATGCTGCCACATGTTTGCAGTAACTCGCAGCCATGTGCTGCCAACCACGGGGGCACACGTTAACGCACTGTATCACTTACACCGCGCTAACACCAGTTCTTACGTGCGGAATTTTACTTGCGTAACTCCTGCCGTAGTCGAACGTGTGTAAGACTTTTTCGTCTTCACAAAATTTCAAAGGATGTGCTGGAATTTGAATCTCCTGTGTGTAGTATTCTTGATCTGCAATCATTTACTTCGCTCCCGAGTCATTTCGTTTCTTGGGCCGCGCGGATGCTAATGTTGCTACGAAGTACTTCTTGGAGAAGCTCCCATTCCAAAATCCAAACGAGTAGTCCATTTTACGTTGCCAAAATCGCCGCTGTTTGATCTGCTCAATCTGAGGCTGTAACCGTTGGTATTTTCCGAGAAAGCGTTGTCAGCGCCTCCCTTAACCCCTATCAGGAGAGCCGGTTTACATAGATAGTTTTCTATTCAGTTTTAAGGCACGGAAAGCTCGCCTTCATCCTCCTCTGCCTGCTGTTTTGATAGCGCAAAACATCCAGTGGTCACCGCGTATTCGATAGCAGAGCTGTCGATGGAGACGTTTCACAGAATTTGTGCTATGTACCAGACCACGGTGCCGCCCTGTGATCCTTACTACCATTTGACCACCCGTGGTGTCAGATGGCGCAAAACTAAAGAAGCTTCGGCCTATTATTTGGCGGCCTGGGCCCCCGATAAAATGAGAAAAGCTCGCCTGAAAGAAGTACAAGTACTCTGGGTTCCTGGGTACAGTGGTAACTTTTACAACAAAATGCGCGGACAAATCCGCCACACGAGCCAGGATGGGCGGTATCTCGATTCCTCCTCCTTCCTCTGTTGGTCTACAAGTTTTTCTAGTAAACCGTCCCTAACAGTCCCACTAAACCATGCCCCTCGGCACCGGAGATGTCAAGAGCCTCAACAGCGTAGTCTCTATTTTTTTCCTCTATAAAGCCTTCCTCGTCAAGATCGACTAATCTTGAATGAACAAAGCGAGATAACTCTTTAGTTGAACTTCTCATGGCGGATGATAGGTCCCTTCAGATAGACTTGGCCAGTTTTTGCTTTAGTTTTGCGCCCTTTTTATATTAAAGACACCAATCAAACCAGATGAACACACACCTAGTTTTTTGTTTTGATTGTTTCACTCCTTCTCTCCTTGCCGCCTCTTTTAAATGCGTGGAACGGCATCAAGGGGGACCCTTGACAAGGAACCCCTTCGTCCTGGCTTGGAAATACTACTCAAAACTGCGGGTATCAACATTTCTATGGATATCACCATCAACATATGGAAAACGCTGACATCATGGGCAACAGCTTGGCACTCCGTTACTGCCGGGAGTCATTGTAAGCCGAACCGGTATAACCCAGCTCTTGCATCGTTAGCTTGCCGATACCTCGCGGAACGAAAAATATATTTGTTTTACGGAAGATTGAAGAGGGAATGTAATGTTGTATCGAAAGTCCTATTGCAATCAGAGAGAAGGGGAGGAGTAGCACATGTAGCGCTACCCAGACTCCAAGGGCAGCGGTTAACGCTCTATCGGTCTAGGAGATTGCAAAGTAATTGAAAACAACCTGAGTTCGGATCAGAACTGCCTTTATTGATAATTGGTAAAGTCTTTTATTCCCTAGTTTTCCGTAGCATGTCGAAAAACTTTAATACACGTTTTTGCATGTGGTGTGTGCACGTATTTTCTGATGATTTACAATTTGAAGCCGTAAGCATTCTTGGATTCCACTGCAATGGAGCAAAAAGGAAAAAAACGATTAAGTTATGAATGAATGTTGTAAATCGCGAATGGGAATAATGAGCATATTTGTTTACATTACACTTATGTTCTGTATGTAAGTTTATGCTATTATCTGTGGGGTGAACGGAACGGTGAATGGAGATATGTTTATAATAGTTTTTGAAAGTTTATGATACTTTTGCGATACACAGTTCGTGAATCACTACAGTAACTCAGATTCTCCATTTTGTAGATTTATTGCCGTTATCTTCCAACTAAATTATGCCCTATCTTTCTTGACATTCTACGTCAAAAAGATTGACAGTGTTGGCTTGTTTTGTTTACTTTGTTGGCTCCCCCAGTCTCTGGTGGCTGGAAGTTACGATGGGTTCAAGCAAAGCATCAGATGAATCAGAACATGAGATTATAGTGAAAGAGGAGTTCGTATTTGAGAATGTGACATTCACTGACAACTTACCGATATCGGAAAAAGAACAGGATAGTTCCTCACATAACACCAAAACTAAGTGCGGTGAAGTGATGTTAGATTACCACCGAGATTTCACCTTAGTGTGTGCAATGTGTTCAAGTTGCTTCACTGATTTCTATACTTTTGGTACCCATATACTGAAGGTTCACTTGAAGCTTGCGGAGGATATTGCGACAACTGTTCCAAAAGAGGAAGATGAGGATCAGACACAGCCAATGCAAACTATGGATATAAGTGACTCGATGATCCAGGACACAGCAAACATTTCTTTAGGTAAAACCCTAGTTATGGCTGGTGTTGAAATTTAATGTAACCTAGTATACCTTTTTAAGGAAGATGAAGAAGTAGATTCTGCGAAGGAGGATGATAAGATAGAAATTGAAAAGGGGATGAATCCTGTCAAAGAAGTAAAAGTTGTAAATCCACCAAGCGAATCGGAAAGCGACAATACTGAGGGTTCTGACGATGATGTCGATACAACCTCACAACCAGCCATGAAAAATCCATTCTTCTGTCCAGTATGTGGTCGATCGTACAAATACAATAGAACATTGAGGGATCATGTCCGTACAAACCACGCAGATATGTTCCAGGAGAAAATTGATCCAGATTCCGGCAACGAACCTTCCTTAGAGGTAATCCCAAAGCTACCGAAAGTTACTTGCAGATATTGTAATGAGCAGTTCAGGAGACTAGATAAATTCTGCCACCATTTGGTTGTCCACCCAGTGCCATACCGTTACAAATGCCTTAATTGCCCGAAAACATTCGCTACTAGCACCATGAGAACACTGCACCAAAACATACATGAAGGTTTGCGACCATATAAGTGCTCCCATTGTCCAAAAGCCTTCGCCAATCCCACAAACCTTATGCATCATGAACGTATTCATTTGAAAATCTACAATTACGCATGCCAGTTTTGCGGTAAAACCTTCATTCAAAAGAGCGATAAGGTCACCCACGAACGCATCCATACCAAAGAAATGCCTTATCAATGTGAAGAATGTGGCCAAAAGTTCATATGTCAAGGGAAGCTGACTGCACATACTCGTCGACATAAGAATATCAAGAACTACAAATGCGAGTACTGTGAGAAAGCATTTTATAACAGTGGAACATTAAAGAATCATCTGGTTGTGCACACAAAGGAACGACGGTACAGTTGTAATATCTGCAACAAAAAGTTCACACGAGGTTTTTCGCTGAAGGAGCATAAACGCCTCCATTCAGAAGTTAAAAAGTATATATGCAAAGTGTGCGGAAAGGACTTCACCCAATTTCCGGGACTTAACTCCCATATGAAATCACATCGGGAAGTAGGACCTGAAAGTGATTCGAAATTTGCGGCACACCAGACGTGTCCCCGTTACAATTAGATTAGATTAGAATATGTAGATACGGATTCGGTTAATAAAATTTTCTAAAATATAAAGAAATATGTATATTAATAGGTGTTTTCATTGCTTTGTGATAAAGGTATGTGGGGCTGAAATATCGCTCTCCCGGGGCCACGCTTCTCGGCTACCTCCTCCAATTCAGGAAGTTATGCAAACCGTGTCCATTGGATAGTCTGGCAAAGTAAACTGAGGTTAATATACCAAACGCTAGGAAGCAAACAGGACTCAGTGCCACAGGCATTAAATGGAAGGAAGACAGCACAGGATAGACCTAAGCCTTCAACGGCAAAACCGTAAAAGAGAGTAGCAGTCGAGTCTAGCCCAAAGAGGGGAATGGTCCTAAAACTCCGTCATATTCTTTATATACCACGACGGTTACAAGCCCAGATAAATTAGGAGGGGTTAAGACAATGTACTTTGTACTATCCTCAGTAAGAGGACCCCTCTTAGTGGAAGGTCCCACAACAGTCAGACCAAGAAAACGCATTAAAACCAGGGACCATGATCGTGTTGAGTAAAAAGCCTCGCAATAATGCTAGGATGTTCACCTGAGCCGACACGGCAGCATGAGCCTCGGTCCTGCCAAGAAATCGACAAGGATTTTTGATGCGTTGGGGATGTGTCTTTTTATGGTCAACCACTTCTACGCGCCATCATTGGCAATTATCTGAAATGCTGTTCACTTGCCCACACGACTTCCCGAGACACTTGTACTCATCCACTACTGTTCTGCGCCAAGTACCCTTGAGGCGACCCATTCATCGATCATCTTGATAGAGTGGATTTCACTCCATAGCGTACTCCCAATATAATTGTTGCCCTTCCTTAATCAGTGACCTATTCACTGCTACTTCCGTCTTCCGATCGTATTGCGTACGAGTGGCACTATTTTCCCACCAACTTCTTTAGTTGTGATAGTGTCAGGCTAGCGTACTCCGGTGATACGATGTAGACAGGTATTGACGAAAGCTAGGAGGTTTTGGGTAACAGTGGAGTTCACTTTCCAACACAGAAAGAACACTAGCACGGAGCAGTCTCAACTTGGTCTTGGTATTTAAATAACTTTATTTTCAGATTTTAGACAGGGCAACGAAAGCCGATCTAGCGCTGTTAATGGGTCGGGAAACATCCAGTTCGGTGCCACCGTCAGGAGGAACCACGCTTCCTAGATATAAAAATAGATCGACGCTTTCAATGCTCTGCGTATAATTGCAGATAGGGAACGTACGATGGCCCGTTGGACTGAGAACTTTAGCTTTGTTGGTGTTTATCTTCCGTCCAACTCTACTTGCCACAGGTCCATCACCCGAGAGCAAAGAAAGAGCAAATAGATGTGGTCATGGTAGTCGAGATATTTGAGGAAAGATGTAATCGTTCATTTAATTCCTCCACGTCCTCCGGACAGGGCAACATAAAAAACGTCACCGATAAGAAGAAGAAATAATATCGGCGTCACGATGGAACTCTGGCGGATTGTGTTCTGGACCTCAAAATCCACGGTGCAGCAGGGGTATTTAGCGCCATTATATGACGCTCTGATAATAGCTATTAGTTTCTCCGGAATGACCCTCCCGCATAGAGCACGCAAGATGCACTTCTAGTTCTCTGTTCACACTATTGAAAGCTTTCGCGAAATCGATGAAGAGCAAGTGCAGCGGAGATCTAAACTCCCCGCACTGCTCTCTGTCGATTAAGCTTTCGAGATGTTCGTTGATGCGTTCCAGGATTATTTTAGCTACTATCTTTACAACGCCGAGGGGCCCGTAGATACCGCTCCAATTGTGACATTCAAAACGGGTCCCTTTCTTTGGGATCTTGACGATGATCTTTTTTGTCCACTCTCTGGGAAAGGTATCGGATTCCCAAGATTTCCGTTTAAGTGGAAGCAAATCGGCAGTAATTGCAGGTGCAGCGATAAACAATTCTGCGGGGAGACTGTCAAGCCCAGCGGCTTTACTCCGCTTGAGTGCATTGATGCCCAGGGATTTCAGTTTTGCTTGGAGGAACAGCCCGTATCCTCATATTACAGTGACTAGCCCTTTCATCTACAAGAGGAGGAGCCTCACCAGATGTGATACGGTTAAGAATCGTGGTGAAATGTTCTTTCCATATCTTCATGTTGAATTTAGGGGTCGCAACTCCTCATCCCTGAGAGGAGTAGCGGACGCAACACGCTAGCGAACGTATCCGATCACCATATGGTGATCCTTTTCGAGGCCGATATCAGCGCCTCTCTTGTTAAGCACATCTAACAGGCAACTCCTAAACCTACTGCTGATCGCGATGTGGTCGATTTGATTGGTCGTACGGTGTCGGTCACTTGAAACCCAACTAATTTTATGGCAGGCTTTGTGCTCGAACAATTTTCCACCAATGAGGAGGCGGTGGAAATTGCAGAAATCCACAAACCTCTCATCATTTCCGTTACCTCCGCTAGAACGTGTTTCCCCATCACATGTCCGGAGTCACCCATTACGATCACAATGTCACCTTTAGGAAGCTTCCCATGAACCGTATTTTATTGCTCACAGAAAGCATCCTTCTCCAATATATCGAAAGTTTCCGTTGGTGCGTAGCATTGTAAAATTGTGATGCTCCTTATCTTGGACCGAAATCTTGCAGTTAAAAGTTTATCAGAAACGGGCTCCCAAATCACGAGAGCGCGCCTTGCGGTAGCCGTCAAGAGCAACCGGATACCGGATTCGGTTCTGCTACCACTTGGCTTTCAAGAGTACAAAAGTACATTGCCGCAAGAGGGAGAGAAGTACTCTCCAGAGTAGCAACATCTTATTTCGTTTAAGCCCAGGATGTCCACCTTATATCGTTGGATGGTCGCTGGAAACCGTCTTCGTACGGACTAAGAGTGGGCTCATCCAACTGGCCAGGATCTGTTTACCTATTGGTTATGTGTTAGGGGTAATGGATCTGACGAGGGGATGAGCCGAACCAGCAGCGCGGGGGTCGTCCTCCCTGCATTGGAGAACTTGCTAATAGAATGCCAATCCCTTACCCTGGGCTGGCCAGGGTGGACATTTTCCCAGACCCGGGGAACCAACACATGACTCAATTAACAAAAAACAAAACAAACAAATCGACGAGAGAAGAAGAGATGTTCATGCCAGGCGCATCATCGGAGGCCGAGCTGCTCACATCCAGCCAGGAGACAGTAGCCGCCGAGAGCAGTACAATTGGCGACAGACGGACTAGTGGTTTTTAGCTTGGAATGCACTGCCGTCAAGCTGGGTGTAGCGAGTACCAGCTATAGTACCCCTACCCAGAAACTGTCGACGTCGGGGATCCCTCAAAAGCAAAGACCGATCAGAGCTTCGGTCACCGGAAACAGACAAAGAAGTGAAGGTCTACTGTACCAGAAGGCCATGCATATTCTCAGCAAGATTGCTATGAAAAAGGAGGCCTCGCTAAATGCCAGGCGATTGTTGGGGAATATAACATCAAGCGACTGGCAGACCAGCAAAAGGTCCGCTTCTCTCAAACGCAATATCAAGACGAGGTTGAACAAAAACACAAGCGAAGAAGAGTGGGCAGGAGCTCGGACGCTAAGCAACTTCTGGAAAAAGGTAAGCAGTAACAACCAGCCGAAGAGCTACAAACTGCAAAACACTTCAGTGACGTGGCCAGGAGCCACTTACGTATGGTGCCAGCGGAAAACTAGCGCCGGAGATGTGAACCAGCGTTGAGGCCACGCTGTCGGGGATGGTTATTGAGCATCTCCCGGACGCGAAAGGCGAATACATGGGATCCATCCCTTGCTTTGATTCTTATCAGGTTGCCCGTGGGTTCTACGTTACAGCTTACGAGGACCAATTTTCCAGGGATTTTCTCGGTTCATGCGTCGGTAAGCTCAGCAGCGCCTGGGAGGGCTGGTAAAGCTTATAGTCAACCCCTACGACGAGATTCTCAGGAGACCGGTCGCTCGCATCTGAAGTAGGAACCCTAGGCGAACAGTCAAACTTTTCTACTCTATATAAACAGGGAATGCCTGGGGGGGGGGGGGGGGAGGCACTGGAAAAGGTAGATTACAAAGCGCAATTCGGAGTTTGGACCGCGAGACCGGACGACCATCGGAATCCAGTCAACGCTGCCAAAGAGCTGTGGGAAGAGATGAGGATCAACGGTCCGATAGAGAACGAATCCCTACGGAAGCAGATTACGCTGAGAATAGCGCAAGTAAATCTGCAGCACTCGAAGTGCACCTCGGCTAATCTGTTTGTTTTACTCCTAGAGGAAGACATCGACATCACACTAGTACAGGAGCCTTGGGAGGCGACCGAACCATCAAAAGATTTCAAAGCAAATATTATAATTTATTCCACAGCACAGAAGACGCTGATCAGCACAGACCTAGAGCATGTATCCTCGCCAGGAAGAGTCTGCATGCTTTTCTGTGTCCGGACTTGAGTTTCAGCGGGGAGCAGGGGTGGGTAGAGGAGGGGAATATTTCGCCAACGAAAAGCATACGCTTTGGGACAGCTCGCAAATCAACGAAATAGGTGAGTTATTCTTTGATTTTAATATTAATACAAATCTATTGGTGTGTAACAGGGGCACACCAACCTTCCATTTTCCCAGCTTGGAGAACTGTGACGGATGGGAGAAGGTCCTTGATATCAACCTAATAACCGACAATGGGACTCTTACGATGGAGAACTGGAGATCGCCTGACTAGAGTTTCTTCTCAGATCATAATTGAACGCTTTCTAGTCTAGATCTCACCGCACAGATCTCCAAACTTCTCAGAGACCCCACCCAGGAGGATCGGCTGGAGAATTTTGGTGAAGTTGGTGTGCAAATTGACAAGATTGGCATGACAGACGAACTGGAATCAAGGGTCGGGGCTCTGGAAAAGGCATTCGATACCGCCTTTAAAGTTTTAGCAGGGTTCGAGAAGCAAGAAGACACTGCCACCATGGTGGAATGAAGATCTCTCCAGCCTCAGGAAGTTGACTAGGGAGATCTTTAACATCGGCTACAGGCACAAATATTGACAGCCATACAAGGACTGCCTGAAGAAGTACAAGTCGGCCATCAAGATTACCAAGAGGTGGTCTTGGTTGGACTATTGTCGAAACATTGTAAGCACCCGCGAATCCGTAAGGTTCAGTGAGATTCTGTTCAAGGAACATGGTTCAAATGCGCTCCCCCGCCAGCGAGGAGGAATGTGAGTTAGAGCCTAGCGATGCGAGACTATCAAAACCGATAACTACCGAGGATAAGATCGGCTGCATTATAAATAGCTTCTCCGCATATAAATCTCCGGGTCTAGTGGCATAACGCCAGTCATACTAAAAACGCAGGAGGAAAGGATTGTGCCGTGGTTTGTCGAGATTTACCGGAGCTGTAGCTATTTGGGATACGTACCAGTTAGAGACGTGTACGAGTGGTTTTCATACCGATAAGAAGGTAGGCGCGGCCATGAGGCCGCAAAGGACTTTCAGCCAATCAGCCGCACCTGTTTCGAGTTGACACCGTAAAGCACCGTGATTATGGAAAGAACACCTTTTTCTAAGTCCTAACATACCTACCAAAGACAAATCCACAGAAACCGTCCTCCATGACGCAATTGGTACGGTTGAGCGATCACTGCAGTACAAGTAGTATCCCCTAGCTGTCTTCTTGGATATAGAGAGAGCATTCAACAATCTTAGTACCGACGCCATCAAGGAGACCTTAATCAGTACTCGAATGGAGGAGTATCTTACGCATTGGACAATATCCTAAGAACCAGGATAATCCAATCGGATCTGGGAGGTAACCACTTGGCCAGAGCTATCAACAGAGGCACGTCTCAGAGTGGCGCCATCTCTCCGGTGCTCTGTTAATAGTGATGGGCGAAATTTTGCGAATATTGGACAGCAGTGGGGTGAAGGTGGTGGCGTATGCTGATGATTGGTGATATTAGTGTCAGGGATGTTTCCTTTCATTATGAGTGACATCATGGAAGGACCGTTGGGAAAGGTGTGCCTGTGGGCCGGGCGTAAACCCAACCAAAACTGACCTGATGTTATTCACCAACAATTCAAGAGTATCTGAATTCCATCTATCGCTGCTTAATGAATAAAGATTGGTTCTTTTCTCCATTGTAAAGTATTTGGGTGTAATCCTGGATCCAAAGCTTAATTGGAGATTGAACATAGACCATCGAGTAAAAAATAAAATAGGAAGAAGCTTAACAGGGTTAAAAAAAACCGCGTGTGCAGGTGCTACCGGGGCTCTACAGTCCTCCCTGGGAGATGGTCTCAATGTATTCCTGCATCTCCTCTCCCCAGACCTCCACATTAAATACGTTGTTGCGTTCAGTACCGTCATACTACATGTGTCCGGATGCTAAACAGCGAAGCCCTGCGGCCATAGTAACATCCTAGACGAAGTATCTCGCGAAATCTGGGTATTCCCCAGCGACTATGCCACACGCAGGCTGAACTTCACGAGAAACTTTGCTGTAGACTTTCCAACCAGATCAGAGTGGAAGACCGGCGGCGTGTTGGAAGGCTATGGCACAGTATTCTTCACCACTGGATCAAAGATGGTCTGTGGAGTCGGTGTGGGGGTTTTCTCGAATATGGTTTTCAGGTTTCGCCAGTGTATTCCAAACGCAAATGTTGGCGATACTGGAAGCCTATTGATGGCTGGGGTATGATGCGAGCCCTAAGTGTAATATAGTCATTCTGACCTACAGTCAAGTGAATCTTAAGGCCTTGTACTCAGCGACGACATCCTCCAGGCTAGTAAGGCAGTGCAGAATGCTCAAGCTCATTTTCCTCTGAGTTTCTGGGGAACGAGCGGACTGACGGATTGGCCAAGCAGTCCTTTCGCGGGTATAGTCGGTGTCCCACTGGCGACTGTCAAGGGCAGAATCTACTTGCACTACTTAGTAGCTGTGGACCTTAAATGGCGAAGACTCGCCACCTGTTCTAACTCAAGGAGGATTTGGCCTGCTTATAACAAAACCCGGTCACGAGAGCTTCTCCTTCAGCAGGCTCGACATACCATGCAATTCGCATTGCCGAAGTTGCGGAGAAAAGCGGGAAACCCTCAGGCACTTCCTTTGCGATTGCTCAGCTTTAGCTAGAGTCAGGATACGGACAACAGAGTAACCCATTTTTGGGGACCTTAATGATATTTCTAGCTGCAGGGTGGGAGAGCTGCTTTCCTTCGTAAATGCTACGGGCTGGCTCTGAAGATGTGAGCCGGCTGAACTCTGCCTCCTTGCTCTCATAAAGTCTTCCCTTGTTATTTGATGCGCTTTTCATGAATGAGATGATTCTCTTCATCGAAATCAAGTTAGAGAATTCTTAATAACTGATGTAGGAGGGAGGAGCTTAAAAACTGCAATGGAAGGCGCTCGTCCGGAGCATATAAAGTTGCAAGAATTTTGATAATTTCTAGATCCATAACAGTGAAGAAATGGGAGTGGACCCTGATAGAACTACGCAGAATATTCATATAATGCAATATTAGGGCCAATCATTACTGCCTATGAGACGTCGATTGCAACAGTTGGATAATACCAATAGGAGTGAATAATTAGAACAAGGAAAAAAGAAATGTTTAAATAGAAACAGAAATTTCATTCCATATGTATCAAAGCGCACTAAATTTCAGAAAAACGCTAATTTGACGTATGACAATTTCGTTAATTGTGATAAGATTTTCATGAAACTTTCCAATATCGCGACTTGTATTTTTGCAAAATTTTTCATTTCTAGATTGAAGTTAAGCGAGGTGTTGTGTATTATCATTAGCTCTATTTAAAAAGATATCGATATGGGATGCAGATTGAAGCTAAAATTTTAATAGGCGCATCGTTCTAGTTCGCTTGGTTAGTTTTCGATCTCTGTCTTCAGTTGAACTATCACCTCATTGGTGTCCGTGATTCCTGCTAGTTTTCCTTGCTCAAAATGCCGACCTCAATTATTCATTGAACAAAACATTCAAAACCAAGATTCATTCATAAAAACGCGGGAACTTTCGTTTCCTTCCGCAAAAATAAGACGCAAGAGAACTAGTGAAAAGAGGTCATGCGTGCAATTATCAAAAATGCTTTAAAATTGCCTTTCTCGTAGATTTTCGCTGACCAACCATTCTACTAACAAATCAAATAACGGATAAACCACCATCTTAATAATAACAATCAATCGAATATGTAATTATAGCAATTTTGCAAAAGAACATAATCTTTACAAAGCTTGACTATCAATTAAATCATTTGTAAAACCGCAATAAGTTGTTCGCATAGAAGAAGACCTACAAACAATGGAAGCAAAAAATAAGATAATAGATTGGTTATCTTCATAGTAGCATCGTCAAGTGGCGTACGGTGCGCTATTAAGTTATAATCATGGTCCGACCTGCAGGCATCATCATCATCGTCATCCAGAGTTGTGGTCTCATCCATAATCCCTGAAGAAGTGACGGGTCTAGGGAACATAACAATAGTAGTAATAGTGTCTGTAGGGCGTCATGTAATTACGGTCGTTATTTCCTGGGTATTCATGCGTAACCTACTTTTGACGCTTGATACTCGGGATGCAGATACCAGAGAATAATTGTAGTTACATCGTAAGAGATAAATGGGTTTCTGCGGTAGCGTTGGAGGAAGAGATTGCCAGGAGAGTATCTATTGATTTTTAGGGAACAAAGAAGTTAATGGAACACGTACTTATTGTATAGTGAAGGAGTGAGTTCATTTCAAACATCCATTAATTCTTTTAGATTATTTTTGGTAGAATCTCTGTATCTGTCTGTCTGTATCTTTGATGAATTGATATAAAGAAACCCCGTGGATCTGCTAGTTGCTGTACTGGAGCACTTACTCCAGTAAATTCTACTAAATAGACAACCGTGTTAGGTGTAGGTCGTGATTTTTTTGTGGTGGTGATATTATACTCAATGTACTCATGCTCCCAAAAGCGAGATCAACAAAATATAGATTTTTCTACTTCAACCTTTGTCTCGTTCAGAAACGGGGTCGGTTCATCTTAATCGGTTGCGCCATTTTACCGGTCAGAGGTCTGATCTGGATGGAGTCGAAAGGCTCTCAAATCATCATCAAGCGTATCGAGCCGTTGCGATCGGCCTCTTTGTCGTTCAGACCAATCTTGGCAAGTGAATTCTCGTCAGCGTGAATTACATGCTCATACTATCGAAAACGACTCTCTGGCAAATTTTTACACGTTCGGTGTAACACCATATCCATCGCAGATATCCTCATTGCAGACGTGATTGCAGCGTGTTATGTCACTTGTCCAACGCACCATCTTTGTCTCCATTACCGCGAGGCGTAGTTTACTACTTTGTTTATACCCGGCTAGCACTTAGAACCATAGAGGGCGACAGGGCAGACGATACTGCGTAAATCTTGGATTTATCTAGAACAAATAACTCAGAACTGATTTTTCTGGCACTTCTTCTCGATTAGACGGTCACGGCAAGTACGCTCCATTCATTTCAACATAGCCCTTCTTTCATTCTGCTCAAATCCTCCATCAAGAAATTGGAGATCTGATTCTCCGTTGGCATACGTTTCACACTCAAAATTTTACATGTTAAGTTGTCACTACCGCACAACAGATGCTACCATTAAAACTCTCCACAGCTGGTTGCCACTGAACTCGCTAGATCACGTAGCCATGCCCGGAAACCCAGTGGTTAAGAATGTACCGCTTATCTGACAATGGGCCGAGTCGTTTGGAGAAGAAGCGGGATTCGGCCCAATCTTTCGATAGCCGCGAGCGAGCACCGAGCATTTTGGCTCCGCGACTCATCGCGTGTCGAAGTAGTAGTTTTCGAAAAATGTCGACGGACCAGACAGACACGACAGACCCATCAGACCCGCAGTTAACAGCACTGGCCGAGCGTGTGCTCCCATTCTGGCGACGGAACCCGGAATTATGGTTCGTCCACTTGGAGGCACAATTTCAAATGTAGGGAATTACGGTAGACGCGACTCGGTTTCACTACGCAGTGGTGGGCTTAGATGAGGGGACCATCGTCCTCGTCTCTGACATGTCAAAGATGCCTCATATATTAAACTTAAGAGCGAATTGATCAAACGCTTGTCGGTAAGTGAGTCGGTAAAACTGGATAACTTGCTGGCAGGCTTAACGTTGGGCGATTGAACCCCCAGCCAATTGCTTCGCGAAATGAGGCAATTGGGCCTGAGCAAGATCAACGACGACTTGCTGAAATCACTCTGGTTGGGGCGTCTTCCGGAAGGCAACCAGGCGGTCCTCGCGTGCGTTACAGGCTCTTTGGAGGCTCTGGCTGCCGCCGCTGACAAAATGTACGGTGTGCACACGCGTCCTAGATTATCTGCCATAGAGCAGTCCAGCGAGGAATCGGCTTCAATAAAACGCGAAATGTTCGCTCTTGTTGCGAGCATGGCCGAAATGAGAGCGATGTGGAACGCTAATCGTTCGAGTGGTAGCGCGAGCTCGCTCTCAGTCCACCATCTAAAAAGGGCGATCAGGTAGCTGGTCGTCTGGACAACCTACGGACCCAGGCAGGTTGGCACCATCGTAGATTCGGGAATAAGCCTACAAGATGTACACTACCGTGTAACTTCGCGACCTCTATAAAAAACTAGGTCCGCGGGGGCTCCTAGCGACGACCAAGACGATCCAAGACGCTCTCAGCAGGCGCAGCTACCTTGTGAATACCGGCGTGGAGGTTCCGGTTCTTCCCGTGCCCCGGAAGCACCGATTAATACTAGAAAATTTGAAACGAAACGAAAATTTGAGCGAACTTCTCACAAATAAATGCCTACGGGTACAAGCAAGTGGACTTGAGTCTTGGCCTGCGTAGAACGTTTTCGTGGCAGTTCATCCTAGCGAATGTCGGCTTCCCCATTTTCGGCGCAAACTTCTTGTGTTACTATGGGTTAGTAGTGGCTACTTAAACCCCACAACCAGCCTCATTTCGTCAGGAAGCATTTCGACCCACCCAAGTAACATCCTTTTCGTACTCTTGAAGGACATTACCAACGTTCATGTTCGGACATTCCTCCAAAAGTTCAGCCAGATTACTACCGAATGTAGTCTCTCGAAACCAGTGAAGCACGATGTTCTGCACCACATCAACACCACTGATTCCCCTATCTTCTCGAAGATGCGTCCCCTACCACCCCAGAAGTTGGATTTAACACGGAAGGAATTCGAGCAACTAATTCAACAGGGTACCTGCCGACCTTCAGACAGCTGTTGATAATCACCACTCCATATGGTCCCTAAGTCAAACGTCGAACGGCGCCCCTGCGGGGACTATCGAAAACTAAACGCTCAGACCATTCCAGACTGATACTCTATACCACTCATCCACGACTTTGTGCATACTTTCGCAAACTGCCGCATCTTTTTGACCTTGGACTAAGCCAAGGCCTATCACCAAATCCCTGTAGCTCCCGAAGATATACCAAAAACGGCAATATGCACATCCTTTGGACTTTTCGAGTTCCCGCGGATGACTTTTGGGATATGCAACGCGGCGCAAACATTTCAAAGGTTTATCCACACGGCCCTGCGAAACCTTGATTTCTGTTTCGTATACCTGGATGATGTTCTGGTCGCTCCTTTCTCAGAGTCTGAACATTTGGCCCATCTCGAGTGCATTTTCCAACATCTCCTTGAGGCCGGACTAGTCCTAAACGCAGGCAAATGCAAGTTTCTCTAGAATCAGGTGAGATTCCTCGGCCATTCCATTACCCCTGACGGAATCCAACCCGACCCAGACAAGGTACAAGCAATTTCAAGCTTCCCGCGTCCTAAGACAGTGAAAGAGGTGCGGAGGTTCTTGGGGCATGCTAAATTTCAGGTTCAGGGCATGCTAAACTTCTATGATACTTTCCTGGCCAAGGCCGCCCACCACCAGTCGGTTTTGAACGCGTACTTGTCTGGCCACAAAACCAAGGATACACGAGTGATTGGGTGGTTTGAAGAGGCTGTCCCGGCGTTTAAAAAATCCCGACGGCAGCTGGTTGACGATACACTCTTGTCATTCCCTCAACAAGATGCACCCCTAGCCGTATTCGTTGATGCCTCTGACGTCGCAATAGGTGCTGCTCCTCACCAAAAGGTGAATCAAGTCTGGCAACCGTTGAGTTTCTTCTCTAAGCAGCTGAACTCCACTCAACGGAACTACAGCACTTACGATCGAGAACTGCTCACCGGGTACTTGAGCATCACAGTGTTCACGGACCACAAGCCTTTAACGTATGCTTTAAAACAAAAGCCCGACAAAGCGTTCCCTCCTCAGTTTCGACACCTGAGCTTCATAAGCCCGTACACTTCTGACATGCAGCACGTGTCCGGCAAGGACAACATAGTTGCTGACGCTTTGTCACGTATCTCCGTGGTAAACATCCCCGCTACAGTCGACTTTTCAGCTATCGCCAAGGCATAAGAAGATGACGCAGTACTTCAGAGCTTCAAGTCCAACCCCAAATACAAATTTCGGGAGTTGCCTATCTTCTTCTTCGAGAAGGGACCTCGGCCATACATTCAGGCCACTTTTCGCAAGGAAACGATCCATATAGCTCACGATTTGGTGCACCTAGGCATGAGGACAACGAATCGGTTAGTTGCCGGAATATACTTCTGGCCCGCTATGAATAAGGACATCAGCTCCTGTAAGGTCACCAGGCATGTAAGAAAAGAAGTGGGCTCATTCCCTCGAACGATCAAGTGGTTCCACACCTGAACCCACAAGCCTGAAACAATACCTCTGGCTGATATTACATCACAATCTTGTGCCGAGGCCCTCTGTCGTCAGTGGATTCCAGTTTGAGTCCACCCTTTTTTCGAAGCTAGGCAAACTCCTGGGATTCAAGCGCCATAGGACCACTGCGTAAAACCCGCAATGCAATGGGATGTTAAAACGTTGGCACCGAACGCTGAAATCCATCATCATGGCTCGCGACGATCCTTCCTGGACGCAGGTCCTACTTGGCCTCCGAACAGTCAGCCGGGAAGAGATTGCTGCCAGCCCCGCGGGGCTGGTATACGGGGAGAGCCTGAGGCTCCCGGGCGACCCGATCTTTGACAGAAGATCGAGTCTGACCGACTCAGGATTGCTGCGTCTGCTGAGGGAAAACTTAAAAAGAATCAAGTCGACACCACCCACCCGTCACACATCCGCGGTAGCCAGCGCACCCAAAGGGAAAACATTTTTTCCAGCTCAAGATGGAAGGCCACGCAAAAACGGTCTCTTTATCTAGACTAAAACCATTCTTTCCATCTGACACAGCTCCTAACCAACATTTAAATGGAGCTACATTCCGGGTTCAGTCGCTAAAACCCCAGGTTTCATCTGGGGACTAAGTGATGTGGCGCAACAACTTGAATTTTAATTTCCGGTGCGGATCTCGCTCTTCAATGCGTTTGCCAAACTGGCAAAGTTCATGATAAAAGCCAGGCTCAATTAGTGCTTCGAGGACTACTAGATTCTCCGCAACTGCTTCGCCTGTAGGAGTCACAGGTCTACCTTAGCCAGCTTCTTCTACACATTTCCCTCGAGAGGAGCTAAAAAAAAACATGTCCTCGGTTTATTCATTGACATCAGTAAGGCTTATGAGAGGGTGGATCTGTCCCTCTTGATGAACATGATGTCAGACATAAATCTCTCCCTTGACATTACCCTATGGACTTGGAAAATAAATACGCAACAAGAAACTGTCTATGTGCAGTCATCAGGCTTCGGTAAACAATGACCTGCCCCCAAGGATGTGTTCTGAGTCCAGTGCTTTTCCAACATCTACACATTGGCCTTCCATGGGAAGTGCAAAAGACTCCATGGAGGGAGCTGATGATAGGAAAAATGAAAAATCCAGCTCCATCGCCTTCTAGAGGACCCGCATAGATGTATGTATTTAGACTAAACATCAACAGTGTCCTCCTCAAACACATTGCCTTCTAGGAGAGAACCATCTCTGCCTCATTGGCAGTAAAGGACCATGTTAATTCGATCATTAACAAAGTCAAAAAAGCTGCAAAGTTGTTAAATTTCGCGATGGGGCCCAGCTGATCTTCACTCGAGAGAGGCCCTTAAACTATATAAAGGGGTGGTAAGAACGATCCTGTGTTTGCCCCCCCCCCCCCCTTCTGCCTTAGGTTTCATAAATTTGGCAACCGATGCTTCAGTTGACTTCATGAATTTCGAATGTGCGGTTTATTCAAAGTTGGAATCGTTCTGTTTCCTGTTCAGGACATCCGCAGATTCGATCCTTTCGGCCGGGGTTCTCGCTCTCCGGCAAGCCATAGATAAAGCTATCAGGTTTCGCAAAGGTCGACAAAGTTATCATCATCATGGATTCTCTCCAAGTCATTAAAGTTCTTACCAGCAGAGGAACGACCAACTACCTGGGCTTAAATAGGTCCTTATTCTCTGTTGTGTTGCATTGCATATTTCCAGACGAGTTACTCAGTATAGCGAGTTGGCTCTCTCTCTCTTTGTCGAGCGAAAGCTGGATCATACGAGCAGTCGATGTTGAACTTGGGGGGTCGCCGCTGCCCAACCCC
Source organism: Hermetia illucens (assembly GCF_905115235.1). Lineage (NCBI taxonomy): Eukaryota > Metazoa > Arthropoda > Insecta > Diptera > Stratiomyidae > Hermetia > Hermetia illucens. The sequence continues at coordinate 13,434,062 of NC_051852.1, forward strand.
GCGAGAAGTAAGCGATTATCAGATGGTGATCTCTTTCTAGGTCGATGTCAGTTCCATTCTTGTTACGCACATCCAAGAGACAACCCCTGAATCTACTGCTGATCGGAAAGTGGACAATCTGATTGGTCGTACGGTGTCGGTCAGTTGTGCTAGAACAACACAATGACGGGGCGGTGAAAGTTGCAGAAATTCACAAACTTTCCACCATTGTCGTTACGGTCGCCAAGACCGTCTTTACCCATCACTTGTCCGACAATACCTTGTCAAATCCACCCTTAGTATTCAGATCGCCCATTACGATCACCATGTCAACTTTAGGGAACCTCCCCTGAACTTCGATTAATTGCTCGTAAAAAGCATTCTTCTTCGGAATATTAGGTCAGAAGTTTGTCAGAAACCGGCTCCCAGGTCAAGAGAGCGCGCCATCAGAAACAACAATTTTAGAATGGGATCCTTTTATCGAATTGGTGGACCTCGACGCAAAACCGGGATGTCTGGAGTTCCTTATTAAGGCAGGCCTAGACCGGATACCGGTTGTTGCGCCGTTGATGATGATGATCCTTTTACTTGTGTAACCTTAAAAAGAATGAACAATGAGAACTCCTCCTCCCTCCCGTCCCCGTTAAGGCCTCCAAACTTTTTATTACACCTTCACATTTCAGGTATTTAAGCCTAACGGTTACCAGGGCGGACAGACGCACCAAAATCTTGTTCCATTCGAGGTTAAGAGTGAATCGTGGATGAAATTTGCGTACCGTTGCTAAAGGTGAACTTTGCCAATTTTTTTAGAGGCAACTGCCTTGTTTATTGTATAAAACTGTATAAAATACATTATTGGGAGAACTTGAGTCATTGAAATGGTTTGGTCAGTGAAACTGACGGTCAACCCCACATTTGACGTTTTTCGATTGTTTGGGCCTACGAAGATTTCGAAAAAGTTGTGGTTTCAACTGGTCTGTGACAAGCTGTCACCGCCGTACGCTTGCCCAATCATTTCCAGGGTTTATGCACCAGATTTTCCAAGGTGAGCACACAACTTGATTCCGTAAATCTGTGCAATGATTTGCTGCATTTTGAGCTTGCACATATTTGTTTTTGCATGCTCACTCGGCGGGTAATTAAGTTTAAACTAAAGCCAGTAGGCTTCCACAGATAGGGCGCCTTCAAGGTCAAGCCTCCAACTACCAATTCCAACCGATACGTGCTTTTTCATTACTTACAGTATAATCCATACAGCCGATCCCCATTGCACAGGCATTAATAGGCAGAGACCTACCTAGAACTGATCGACTTAAATATCTCGGGTCAATGCTATCAGTCAATGGAGAACTGCGTTATGAAATTGTTTCCCGCATTACTGCAACCTGGATCAAGTGGTGTTCTTTGTGATCGACATGTCAACAAACGTCTCAAATCTAAAATTTACTCGTGTCGTTCGCCCTGTCGTCCTCAATTTTTCTGAGTGTTGGCTGACTATAAAAGATAATGAACGGCACCTCGCGGTAATAGAGACGAAGATGTAGTGTTGGATTAGTGGAGTGTTACGCCATGGTCCCATCTGAAATGAGGATGTTCACGATTGATCTGGGGCTGGACCGGACGTGGAAAAATTGCCAGAAAGGCAGCTTCCACGGCATGGTCATATAATTTGCGCTAACGAGAATTCAGTTGCCAAGGTTGATCTGAAGATCGAAGTCGATGGGAAACGACCAAAACCCCGGCCGAAGCAACAGTGGTTTGATACGTTGAATGGTGATTAGAAAGCCTCGCCACTGCTTCCAGATCAGGCGTTTGACAGAGCAGTATGGCGCAAAAGATTACGACGAGCAGACCTCGAACGGGCCAAGGGCTAACGAACAAGATCTGCGTTGACTTCATTTGATTAGTTTTCGGATACGGCGTCAACGATGTCTGTTTTTGGTGTCATTGTTGGTGAGTTTCTAGATGTAGCCATCACGAATATCTTTCCTTTTCCTTTTAGACTATTTCCAGGATTTCAGGATAGTTTTTGAGGTGCTTCTCTCAAGCAGGAAGACATATTTCACAGACTTGAGCAATTAAAAAATCTGGACTGACGGTTTCGTCCAGGGCAACCACAGTTAATTACAATCTTCCATCTAAAAAACGACAAGACCAATAAAGTATCTATTGCGAAGAAATCCATTTCGAAGAAAGAAGACGCTCTCGTAACCAGTTAATCTAAAAGTGCCAGAATTCAATCTTAAGAGTATAATCCACTCATACTGAATCACATATTGTGAACTTAGTAAAAGTCATAATCACCCATTAGATTGCGTGTAACAATTGCTAACTAAATAATTGAATTGTTACCACAATAACTAGACATCAAATTGAAGTATCAACAAATGCTCCAACGCCATTAGCAAACGAACTTCTGACGAGAAACACTCTTACGTTCGCATCAAGATTTAATTCAAGTATCACTACATGATCAATCTTTCATCTTTTTCCTCTGCCACTTCACTTACCATTCTTGAACTAATTTAGATCTCAAGATAAGCTAACAATACTTTTAACATGTACACATACTTCTGTGAGGGTGGGTAAGTTTTGGAAAGTATCGTTAGAAGAATATTTTGGACATCGCTAAGGACCCTGGAACTCGAAATTTATTTGATTATGGAGATCAAGATTCTGATTATTTTCAGATTCTTCGGTTGGGTAGGTTTTGAGAATGGCCCCGTGAAAGAAATGACCATTTTCCAGTCCTCGCCCTATTCCTATGTGCATTAAATGTCAAAACTGCTGCCAAGCACTAATCGAGACCTTTCATTTGATACCCCACATGATATATTTGGTGAAAACAAAATTGTATACTCCCCTTTTCCGTGTACGAGTATGAGTGCCCTCCTCCTTAAATTCCACGTGGAACACTGTAGTTCACTATGTATACGCGTGAGCATCCACAGTTCCTACCGAATTTGGTGTCAACAGGTGCAACCGTTTCCGCGAAAAATGAGTGTGATAGACAGAGAGAGAGAGACAGACAGATTGGTTAGTTCTGGATAAGAGGGAAAAAGCGGCGATATGGACATGCGGAAATCGAGCCATAGAAGAATCCAAGAAGACCCTCGCGAGTAGCTTCACGAGAGCAAAAATAGATGGAATATCCATCTACAGTTGCTATGTGGCACCAAGTCTTACGAAGGAGGAGTTTCAACCTATGGTGGAGAGGTTAGCAATAGATGTGTGTGTGTGTGTGTATGGTGGGGGAGAAGCTACAGCTTCTGAGCACTCAGGCCGTGTTGGCCCATTGTACTCGCCTCCCCCGTCTAACGGAATATTCCGGATTCGTTAACGTATCGCAGGATTTCCGTTAGTGGATGTGATGCTACCCGTCGCAATTGGAGGACATCGGCACCAAAGATCTGATGCCTGATGCGTCCATAGGCGGGGCATTCACATAGGAAATGCTCCGTGGATTCCGCTTCCTCATAACAGGAGGGGCACGTATCATCTTCGGTAATTCCTATTCTGAACATATGCCCAGCTAGTGAATTATGGCCTGTCAGAATGCCCACAATACACCTGCAAGTCCTCCTGTTTTTCGACAGGATAAACTTTGCGGTACGTATGTTGGGTTCTGGCAGGAAAAGTTTGGTGTGTCGAGCAGCATTTAAGCTCTGCCATCTGTCGTTATGGGAAACTTGTTCCCAGTTTTTGAAAACAGATTTAGCCAATGCTACTGATACCCCAATTGCTGGCTCCGGTCCCGGCATAGGGGAGATTGACCCCTCTTTCGTTAAAGAGTCCGAGATTTCATTTCCTTCTATGCCACAGTGACCAGGTACCCGGAGTAGTTCCACCGTATTGAATCTAGACATAGAGTTCAAACGGTTTCTGCATTCCTGAACGATTTTCGAGGTGATCAAAGGACTGCTCAATGCCCTCAGTGCAGCTTGACTGTCACTGCATATTGCGATGCGCCTGCCCTTCAACCGCTCGTCAATCACCCAGTTTGCCACCCTGAGGATCGCATAAACTTCGGTTTGAAAAACCGTTGCATATTGTCCCAAAGGAAAAGCCCACATCTCGTTTTTATTCGAGAGGTAGACTCCGGCTCCCGAACCCTCTTCTGTTTTTGAGCCATCGGTGTAGAAGACTTCCGTATATCCCGCCACGCATTCCTCTGGGTCTTTCCAGTCCTCTCTACGCTTCAGGGTAACTACATGTCTTCTACCAAACAGATGTATGGGGACACGAGAATCGGGAGGCATTGTAAGAATTGGATTTAGTCCTCCCAGTAACTCTTCCAATGCTCTGTGCCCCCCACATCCGTTGTTTTCCCATAGATCTAATCGAATTAGCCTATGAGCTGCTCTCATTGCAGTGCTTTGAATAAATATATCCAGGGGCTGCAAATTGAGTAGTGCATTCAGAGCTGCGCCGGATGTCGTGCTCATGTCACCAGTGATACCCAGACAAACAGTTCTTTGCAGTGCGTCTAGTTTACGGTGAAAACCTTTTTGTCTCACCTTAACCCACCACACTACGGATGCATATACGAACATCGGCCTAATGATGGCAACGTATATCCACATTACCACATGAGGCCTGAGTCCCCATGTCGAGGCAAAGGTCCGTCTGCACAGCCCATAAGCTGTGAGAGCTCATTTCATCTTTACCTCTACATGTTTGTTCCAAAGAAGTTTTTTATCTAGAATGACCCCCAGATATTTCACTTCTTCGGAGAGTTGAAGGGTAGTACCCCTCATCTCAGGGAGACAAAGTCCATCCAGTTTTCTCCTTTTTGTGAATAAAACCATTGTGGTTTTATTTGTATTAACTGACAAACCATGTCTAAGGCACCAGCTGTCTATCAAATCAACGGCACGCTGTATATTCCTACACACCGTTCCAAGATCCCGATCAACAGCAAGTACAGCCACGTCATCAGCATAAGCTTAAGCGTGTATTGGCAAATTTTGCAGTTCGCATAGCAGTGAGTCGATCAGCATACTCCACAGAAGTGGCGAAAGCACACCTCCTTGGAGGCAGCCCTTCGTCGCTTCTGTAGTTAGGTAGCGATCGACCCCTACCTCAGCGCACAACAATCTTTGCGTTAGCACAGCATGGATCCACTTAATTAAAGCATCATCAACACCATGCGCTCTGGCGGCATCACAAAGTTTTTGAAAAGGCGCACAGTCAAAAGCCCCTTCAATGTCCACGAACACCCCCATCGCGTACTCACCATTCAAAGTTGCATCCTCTATCTTTGTAACCAAAGAATGAAGAGCAGACTCACAGGACTTTCCACGTTGGTAAGCATGTTGGATTTCACTAAGTGGGTGTGACCTAAGTGCGTTTCCACAAATGTGACGCTCCACCAGTCTCTCCAAACCTTTAAGCAAGAATGAAGTCAAGCTGATCTGTCTGAAGTTCTTTGGATTAGAATAGTCATCTTTCAAAGGTTTCGGTATGAAAACTACCTTAACCTGTTGCCAAGAAGAAGGCACGTAGCCCAGAGCAAGACATCCTCGAAAAATATTTCTTAGAGGTCGCTCTAAATGCTCCATACCCTCCTTTAGCATTGCCTGATAGATGCCATCCATGCCAGGTGCTTTGAAATGTTCAAAGGACAGTATGGCAGCTCTCACCTTTTCATGGGTAACAACCGCTTTCACAGTGTTCCAGTTCCCCTTGCAACGCTTGCGTGTTGAAGGGGTTGCAAGAACCGTCAACTCTCCCCCTACCTCTTCTCTCACCCGTTCTCCCGGGTGGTGTACTTCCAGGAGGGTCTGTACTGAGTCCAGTCTGGAGCTCGTGAAAGTACCGTCGGGTTTTCTAAGAGAGTCCAACTTGGCAGACTCATCCCTTTTGAGGACTCTGCACAGCCTTGAAGTCTCCCTTTCGCCTTCCAGTTCCTCACAGTACGCTCTAAAGGAGTCTCGTTTCGAGCACCTCACGAGCCTCTTATATTCACGTTGTGAGTTCCTGAAAATTAACCAGTCTTCGTCCTTGTTACTTTTGCAAGTACGATTTAGAAGTCGCCTGGTTGATTTCCTGAGTTTTTGCAGTTCTCGGTTCCACCAAGGAACCGTTTTACCGCTTTGGCCTCGGGAAATAGGACAAGCCTCTTCATAGCACTCTAAAAGTGTGCCGTTCAGAGTTTTCAATTCATCTTCCAGCACCAAAGGAGTGCTTAGTCGCCTAGGGAACTGTACTTTATTGCCAAGAAGTTCATTGAACTTTGCCCAATCCGTTTTCCTAGGGTTCTGTCTTTGTACTGCAGACTGTTCGCCCGCAATAGTCAGATTGAATTCTAGATATCGGTGATCTGACAGTGAGACCTCGTCTATCACTCGCCAATGTGTAATCAACTCTAACAATTTTGGGGTACAGATTGTTAGGTCAATTACTTCGCTTCTTCTCGGTCCCACGAACGTAGGGGCGCACCCCACGTTTGCAGTCATAAGACCAGCTGAAGTGATAAAATCAAATAGCTTCTCTCCTCTTGGATTGCATTTGCTACTGCCCCAACAAATATGTTGAGCATTCGCATCGCAACCTATTAAGAGTTCGAGACCACTTGATTCTGCATACGCCACCAGATCCCTAAGTTCTTGCGTCGGTGGAGGATACAAAGAATCATAGGGTAAATAAGCGGAGGCAACTATGATGTTTTTCCTCTCGCATTTATCTGGTATTGTATGATGACCGTAGCTAAGTCCTGGGAACAATATTGTCTCAGCATAATTGCCTCTAACCGTCTTGACATCAGGACGCAAGCTCTCGGTCTTATGGATCTTTCGTCGTAGAAGATCCTAGCCCCCTTTACTGATCCAATGCCACAGATTCTGTTGAATCGAACCCACGGTTCTTGCACCAGAAAGATATAGGGGAAATCCTGTAGCTTTGTTATTCTCGCTGCCAACAGGTAGGAGGAAGCTTTGGCATGCTGCAGGTTGATTTGACCAATCTCTATGTTTTTCGACATAAACTTAGTCTATTGTCGCTGACAGAAGAGTCTGGTGGGTCCAGTGTGGATCTTACCGGGGTTTCCAGTTTATCCCCACCTTCCGCCGGAGATTCCGCTTCCTTGTGTTCGATTTCTCTGGGCGTTACCGCGCCTAGTGGTACAGCCACGTCCATGTCCTCATTCCCAAGGTGCTTCATCTTCCTTCGCAGTGCTCTCTTCTGCTGTCGGCTTCGGGCCTTTCCAGGTTCACGGTATCCGGACCGCTTGGATCCATTTCCACACACCGGCGTTAAACCAGTAGCGTCCACGTCACTAGCTTCCCGTTCTTCCCCTCTTCCTGGTAAGGATGAAGGAGAAGGTTCTGACAGGCAGAATTCAGCCGTAGTCGGATTTCCAGTTTCTACCAATTTGAAAGTTTCTGTACTTTCCTTTCTGGCTAACTTCGCTGTAGGCACCAAGTGCAAACTTTCCACTGAGTCGGAAAGCATGCCATCTACAGGTTGATTTGTGGGCGAATATGAATGTGGTGAGGCCTCCAAAATCCGCGCCTCGGCCGCGACATGATTGCTCATGGTCGCGGGTGGATTCGAAGTCTGTGACTTCTTACCACTTGGAGAGTTTAAATCCATCGTTTCCATATTCATATTTTTGGACACCCTTAGTGTAGTAGTAAACTACTACAGGCTCCCCTACCACGACAAGGTGGTGTCCGAGGGAGCAATAGATACAAATGACCATAGCCTTAAGATAAAAGCTGCCGATTTCAACGCATGGACTGAAGAATGAGGCAACCGAGAAACGAACTCACGACGACGAATATTACTCGAAGCTGTTTCTCGTTTAAATCTGGTACTTGCAAACACTGCATTTGCCAACACTTTCCGAAAAGAGAAACGGGATCCGTGATAGATGTCACTTCTGTTAGCGACATTTTGGCTAAGGACTTCCAGTGGTAATGTCAGCGAAGAATATACATATAGTGACCATCAGGCCATCATTTTTGAAACAATACCGCGCACTCCTCTCATTCTTTTACAGGTAGTCTTCAGGGGGAAGCTGTTGTTTCCTGCTTGTAGGTGTTGATAGCAGGTCTGATTTATTGGTGTCGAGCATGTATTCTTTCTCCTTCTCGAAGTGTCCCTCACTTAGTGGGAACGTATACATTCGATGGATCATGAAGTTGAAGGGGGTCACTTTTTGATCCCATGAATGGTTAGAGGTTATCGGGATGGTTCTTTGGGTTTGGGTGGTTTTTCTGTGAATGTCAAACTCCACCTTCCTCTCCCAGTTTATTATTTTGATATCCAAAAAATGGCAGGCTGTGGTCCACTTCCGTCTCCATTGTGAAGGTAATCCTTTTGTGGATGTTGTTGAGACTTGCCAGCACGGAGGTTGCGTCTTGTCTCTTGACAACGGCATGGACATCACCCACATTTTTTCTCCAAAAAGGAGGGACAATTCCTTGTGATGAGAGGGGGTTATCCATTGCAACTCCTGAGGTTGTCTTGTAGAAGGTGAAACAAGTTTTGCTCATACATAGGGAGGCCAGTTGTATATATTGACAAACCTCCTCCCTCCACTCAGGTGAATTTTCTCTCTTCAGAAGGTCTTCTTCCACATAGCAGAGCGCCTCTTTTGCAGGGATGCTAGGGAACAGAGCTTTCACATCAAAGGAAACTAGCATTTCGTTGTTTGCTATTTCCTTCAGGTTTTCTCGGATCCGCTCAATGAGCTCTTCCCTGTCCTTCACCGCGTATTTGTTTTTGAGCTCCCAACTGCTTAGTTTCGAAACCAGCCATTTCGCTACTTTTTCAGTTCCCCCATTTCGTTTCTAAATTTGTGGACTTTACGTAGGCACCCGATCCTTGGAAGAGTTGGGTTGGACACGCCCACCGTTGATAGGTTTTTTACACCCGTTTAATCGATTTTGGTAGGGGGTCTTTCCTTAGCTCAGGGGAGTTACCATTGTTCAACTTTTCCATGACTGCTTTATCGAACTCCTCCTTGTCCATGATTACGCATTCATGTAAAAGACTGATTTTCCCTTGAGATCCCTGATGATGGCGGCTTCTTTGTTCCGGTTTTTGGTCCTCTTATCTTTGGCGCAAAACCGATTATCGTGGACTCCTTTAACACGGAACCCATTCTACATCGCATTCCACAGGAGAGGACCCAACACTGAGCCATGTCATAATCCCCCCGTGATGATGTAGTGCTTTGGTTCCTCATCCGTATCGTACCAAAGTGTCTAGGGCGCCGATCGTTGAGTGGACTTGATGAAAACCAAACTGTTGCTCCGATAGACCATCCCTGTATTCTATGGAGGGGAGAAGTCTATTGTAGATTATTTTTTCGAACATCTTTCCTAACGTATCTATAAGACAAATCGGCCGGTATGATGATAGATGTCCTGGTTGCTTATTGGGTTTCGATAGCTAAACTTTTTTGGTTCTTCCGCAGGACGGGAACAAAACCCTCCATCATGCATAACTCAGACTGATAAACTAGTCAAGTCTGGTTTTAAATGCGACCTTAAGGTCTCTATTGGGAACAGCTTCCAAACCGGGAGATTTATTAACACCATGACCTTTATGCGGTGGGCCTCAGGTCGTCACTATATTGAGAAAAGGATACGTGCAGGTCAGCTGTGGTGTTAGCCTCCGCATCTTTTACATAACAACCCTCTATACTTTTCTCCAGGGGTTTTAGACCACCTGCTGCGTAGCTTAAGCCTACCTCGCATATTTTTCCGTTTCTTGCCGAGGGCTGGTCTTCCTCTAGATCGTTGGGAGTTCCTTCTGGCTCGGAAGCATGCAGCAATTTCATGATTTTTTCATTTCACCAATAGTTTGACCATCTATTAGCCATGATTTGTCCCTTCTCGTTATGTTTCTCATAATTTATGCTATCTTTTCCGAGACGCGCAACCTAGGTACCATGGCCTCCTTTTCACGGACCCGCTCTGATTTCCTGATTTGCGGGAACGTACAACGCCGCATGGCCCATTTTAGATCCGGAGGAAAATTGCCTGGTGATCGCTATGAATATAGTGCTCACTAACAAAGCCTCGGATTTAAAAGCCTCGAGATTGCGCCCAGATCAGGCATTCGATAGAGTTAAATGGCGAAACCGATCACGACGAGCCGACCCCGCTTGTGAACGGGACAAAGGCTGAAGAAAAAGAAGAAGCACAAAACAGACCATTCATATGGGGATGTGCAAGGAAATAAAGAGACGTGGCGCTCGGGGGCGTTGGAAAGGAAGAGATCGAGGGTGCGGCCCAATGGGTTTTCGGTGGTATTGAAATTCAGGGAAGAGGAAGTATTAATAAAGAAAGAAAGTAGAAGGGAAGAGTGGAAGAGGTTGTTGGAAGGAATTGGAAGGCTAGGGTGATTAGGCCAGTGGAGCATGGAGAGGTTAAAATCTCCGCAAAGGAAGAAAGGGAGAAAAGGGAATCTGACATCAAGGAGTTCATACAGGTGAGAAGGACAAGCACAGGGGACGTATATACAAGATACAGTGAACGAGAGGAAGTTGGGCGGGGAGGCACAGAGAGCAATACAGTCAAGAGGGAAAGCTAGAGGAGGAGAAGATGAGTTCGGCGGGGAGTGTATCTTTTATTGCAATTAGGACCCCCGGTGGACTTACACGATGTATCCCGGTCCCTGTAACAGCGGAAGTACCCTTCGGAGTTTAATATGGCATCCTTCAGCCAGCTGTCGGAGATACAGGTGGCATGGGGTTGGCAAGCCAACGCGTGTAAACTGTAGGCCTCCTGTTTGGTCCTTAAACCTCTAACATTCTGATAAAACAGACGGACAGTAAACATGGATCGAGTTACATTGCTCGACGAGGCAAATGGGTTGGTGAGGTGAAGATAAGTGACCTTGACCTTGAAAGACGCAATTACCCGGTCGGTGTTGTTGTCTTTTGTCAGTTTGACGCAGGACAGAGGAGAAAGTAAACTAACTTTGTTCTTTATGTACTCCATGCATGTAGAGTACGTCTCTTGCGAATGCTGCAAATATTGGCGGAACCAAACACGTCAGTAGAGGGTTACTATCTCGAGTCATTAGCTCAGTCTTGCTCTATACCGCCCCTTTATAAGCTGCAACATTGACGACTAAGGGAATCATGAGAAGCCTATTGCGCTTGTACAGATTATGTACTCTGAGAGTGATTTTCAGATTTTGAACGATATCAGACGACCCGGCGTCAGTTATAACCGGGCTGTGCCCGGTAGACACCGGTGGCTGGACAGATGTCACGGATCTAGATTAGGAGAATGACAACCCAAGACGCTGTGCGATTGATCAAGAGCGAGGAAAGGGTATCATCAATGGTCAAACCCGATGGGATAACTCAACGAAAGGTCGATGGACGCATAAGCTGATTCCGATCATCCGTATGTAGGTCAATCGTCGCCACGAAGCCTGTAGTTATCAGTCAACGCAGCTTCTATCTGATCACGGTGGGTACCACAAATACAGGTATTGACATAGGTTTGGGCATGACAACTCGCCAGCATTCCCAACCTGCCCAGGCGAGGAAGAAGATGCAGAGGATGCAATATTTTACAGGAGTCGCTTCACGGTGTGGTGGACCAACATTCTGAGCGTGCCTCTTCTGGTGGAGCGCATGCTTCAGTCGGAAGACAAATTGCAGGAATCAGTGTCATTCGTAATTAATGTGCAAAAAAGCTCTGTATAGCGGAAAGGAAAAGGCGAGCGTACAGTCACACAGGAATGACAGCATAATTGTTAACTGGCCTCGACAGTTCTGCGGGGTTAGCGGTCGAAGGATGCACGGGTGTGGTTTAGTACGTAGGTGCGGATTTACTTCCGTGAATCGTGGACGTCAGCGGTTTTTACTGATGTCTTTGGAAGATTGCACACCCTAGCTTGGCAAAAAAAGTGTCTGGGGGCACGGAATGTCATTTTGTATTCGCGGGGTTGGGAAGAGGTAACTAACTGGCCCGTGACCCTTGTGGTTCGTTCATGTTTGGTATGTCGATGGTGCCTAGATGGTTTTCTTGTGTGTGTTTCCCCATCCCATGTGGCAATCCATATACAGCTGTGTTTGACGCCATATGCTCGCAACCACCTGGCCGAACATCAATGCATCACATGCACACACACTAACGCCAGAGCAAATGCGCTAATTTTTTTCGCGCACATACCGAAGAAGGTCGAACATGCGCAATGATTTTTTTCCACCATACAATTTCAAGCAATGTGTTCTCTATGGACCTCAAAGAAAGGTTTGGTTGTTTGGTAGTGGAGCTGCTATCATTCGTAAACGCTACAAGGTGGCGGGCTGAACAAGGAAGATTTTGCTACCCTGGTCTTTCCCTTAGTCGTCATGGCCTTAGGGATCTGTGGGCATTGAAACGAGCGCATCCCAGCGCTAATTGGGGTACTGACATACTACATGCCGAATTCAATTTTTAAGGTTTTGTGTAAAACAAAACCTTATTAAAATCGGTTGATTGTCTGTCTGTCTGTCACACTCATTTTTCTCGGAAATGGTTATAGCGATTGTCAACAAGTTTAGTGGAAAGATGGGAACTATGAACGGTCATGCATAGAGTGAGCTACGTTATTCTACGCCGAATTTAAGGACGAGGGTGGGGGGGGAGGGGGAGGGTTGTCATATATTAAAAGGGGAGTGTAAATTTTTTTCTCATCAAATATAGCCATGTGGGATATCAAATGAAAGGTCTCGGTTAGTACTTTTCGAAGCTGGTCTTAGTTTTGACATTTGTTGGAAAGGTGGGGAGTGCGGGGAGTCGAAAGTGATCATTTCTTTCACGGATCCATTCTCAGAAAGTAGTCAACCGAAAAGTCTATTCTCTACTAGTGGGACACATGTCCACTGAAATGTTTTTTATAAAAGAAATACACAAAACCTTTCATACTTGAAGGGGTTTTCCGTTTTCCCGACTTGTTCTCTATTGTTGTTCATCTATTATGGAAAATTTTCAATAATAATGAAAGCAAATGATTGGAAGAGATGGAATTCTTATCTAAAAAATTCGGAGACATCCATATTTTCACTGTTTTTGTGACGGTATTTATGCGTAACAGGAGAAAGCGAATCAACTGAAATAAAATATGATTCCGGCCCCGCTGTTACTATCATTTATTTCCCACAATCAGTTCTGTCCAGAAAACTAGTTGGTAAACAAAGTAAGAGACAATATCTAAAATCTTGACCTGATTTTAGAATGAAGCGCTTTTCGCAGTCTCCTATGCAAATTCTTCTATCTGAATTGCTAAGATAAAAATGAATTTATGTCAACAGAAATTCATTCTTCACTTTCAACACATTTCGGTTTCCATTTATTTGATGATTTGATTATTCAACTATCGTTTATTCGGTAGACAGTCTGTCAGTGTGTCAGCCAACCTATCCGATTGTCCGTCCATCTTCTGGTGTATAATAGATACATAATTCTCCTTGCTCCAGTTCCATCGAAAAATGCTAGAATAAATTACTCCAGACATAATTTATGTCATTAGAACGTAATATTTCATGAAAGAATGATTCTGCGGGTTTTCTTTGCTTCCATTAAATATCAGAGAACACTAAATGTGTAGACAAACGGCAGGTAAACGGTGATTGAGATGGTAGATAGTAGATACTAGAGTCAGATGATAGTGAGAGGCAACGGGTGTGGACCAGGCCATGATTTCTTTGAAAGAACAAAACATACTCTAACGGATCCATTTCATGCCTGCATGAGAATTAATGGTTTTTGCACGGAATCTCCTCAACCAAAACCCAACCGTATCTAGCGTCATATCTACTTCAAACATCATGGATTTATCGCGATTTGTTCGGTCTTGTATTACACGATTAACGCGTCGTCATTGCGGCAAATAGTCGTATAAAAACGTTCGTCCGTTCTAATGTCGTTTCCGGTTTTTGTCAACAGAACAACTGGCATTCGTATTGAGAGGGCGGTACCATGCAAAATTATATGGAACGCCAGTTGAATATGGGTCAGGTATCTGTTTTGTTTTAACTCGTTTAGCGTTGTTTGTTGTGTCGTTCAGAGATGAGATGGTCCAGGTAGTAAACTTAAGGTTGTGCAGACTTCAATTCTTGGATTGCCAATTGAAGTTGTCAGACTATAGCAGAGAGATAGGCATCTATATTGGAACCTCCTAAACACTTGCTTAGGGTTAGTGCTGAAGGCCTTCTTGGGACATCTCTCAGGACTCCTGCACTGTCCGTCAGCATGGCGCTTCAATCGGTACTCACAACTTAACCGAAGTCCAGTTGAAAAGTTCACTTAATACCAGATTTGTCGACCCCCCCCCAAAAAATATTTAATTATAGAAGCTTCCTGTCTACTTTTGACCCCAATCATCAGGGCCACTTTTGGGTCATAAAATTTCAAGAGGACTCAGAAAATTTACCCTGCGCAAGTGCCCTTACATTTTTACCTGCAATTGAAGATCTAACAAGCTAAAATATTAGCCAGGTGGAGTTTGCTAGCGCCATAGCCAGAAGCTTCTTGTTTCTGGTTGATGGCGAAACTCTCGAGAGCGTTTCTGAAATGTGATTAGCAGAAGTCGTTAATGATCAGTTGCGAGCACCTAAAAAACGCCATGGTCTTGTAGATGTTATCACATGGATATGATGCTGCCGCGCAACCGTTTCAGGTAACCCCATTCGTGATTATAAGTTAATACAGTGATCATCCTGACTGAACCGAGGAACTTTTATCTAAATCTAGCACTATTCACTGTATCAAAGGAGTTCCCTTCTAAACTCGGTCAAAAACGATGAGCCATCTCTTGACGTAATATCATGAGATGATGGTATATAAAAAAAAGATAAAAAGAAAGCACGATACCGATCAGATGTGATACAATTCTTGTTCTTTTGATTTCCCGTTCCTTGGAGACGAAAGATATGTTAGTGCTGGGAGATGGTTAATTTGTTGAGCTGAACCAGTTCCATGCTGGCTGGGGTTTGGAATAACTATTAGATTAAATTATTGATTAATTGATCTGATAGCGTACGAAATTTATGGGGTACGTATATCAGCTTTGATCAGGTAACAGAAGAAAGCAAAGATTTGGATGAATAGGGAATTGTGTCAGAGAGGTAGGTATGGAAATTGACTCAAACCTCACTTTGTGGAGGTACATATATTGCATTGTAATGGATCCAAAACCAAATTTAAAGAAAGTAACTTGAGAGCACACAGAACAAAGAAAAGATTACAATCATTCTAGGTAGATACGTCCAAATGATTTGACGTAAAATTTTCGTAGATCCATTCATCACTAGAAAAGATATTTACAGAGACCTAATTAACTTCGACTCTCTTACTTCGCAGGAATCTTTTTCATGGAAGCAGATTCTCGGTGACATGCCGACTCCTGACTCTAAATATGTAAGAGATGTAGAAGCAATAACTGAGCTCTATGTCTTAAATCTACGATCTTCTTCGGACATGAGTTAGTGTAAGAGCAATTTTGAGGGTTTGAACATAGCTCTGGCGTCAATCAACTGGGCTCCCATTCTCTCATCATTAACCTGCGACCAAGCCCTCCTCTCCTTTTATTCCATTCTGTCTGACCTCCTTCCTAGTTACGTTCCTTCCTCCCCCAAAATCCTGAGCTCCTACCCATTGTGGTTCACCAATGAAGTCCATAAAAAACTTCGTCTGAAGCAAGCTGCGAGGAAAAAGTTTTTATCTTCCGGAAGCCGTGCAGGCTGTGCCCATTTCAGCGCTCTGCGATCTTCAGTTAAGTCTAGGAAGGATTATCTGGACAGTGTGTAAGTCCAATTGGCGGGTGATAACTTGAAGCCTTTCTCGTCTCGGATCCGTACTGGCCGCAATGCCTCCCCGTCCCCTCTCACTTTCATCAAATTCTCAGGCTCCACTGCTACCTCTCCTCAGCTATCCTGTGATTTACTTTACAGTTAACTCTCCTCGGTGTATAATTCCGCTCCCTCTTCTTCCTTTCTCCCCCTTCTGAGTACAGCTTCTTCCGAATCTCTTGTCATCCCCCTCCTTACTCCTTCTTTGGTGGAGTACCTTATTGACAAGCTTAATGCCAATGTCGGACCCGGCCTCAATAGTCATCCTAACCTCTTCCTGATTAAAGCCTCTAAGCTCATTTCCCATCCTCTCTGCATTATTTTCAATAAGAGCCTCGAAGAGTGTCATTCCCCGGCCCTGTGGAAAGAAGCCTTTATTTTTTCCATACACAAAGGCAGTGACCATAATCTTGATGAGAATTACCGCCCTATTTCGCTTCTCTCATCCTACTTCAAGATCCTCGAGAAGTACGTCAATGACTGGTTGACCACCCACATGGGCCACCTTATAGCTAAGGAGCAGCACGGCTTCAGAAAACGCCCATTCACTGCTACCAATCTTCTGGACTTCCCCAACTTTGTGGCTAAATGGGAAGTCTATGTCATTTACACGGACTTCTCTAAGGTCTTCGATTCCGTAAACCACGAGATACTACTGTCCAAACTCGCCTCTCTCAGGATTCCTTCATCATTTATTACATGTCTTGCCTCCTACCTCTCCTTCCGATCCTGAAGCGTTCCTTTTATGGTTACACTTCTAGTCCTTTTTTCTCCTTCTCCGGTGTGCCACAAGGATCCATTCTAGGACCTCTTTTATTGTTATTCTTTATTAACGCCGATGACCTCAAGCTGTTTTCCTCTGTTTCGTCCCCAACTTTAGTCCATTGGTGCACAGTTAATTAGTTGGCTCGCTTAGAACCTCTCCCAATCCTTTCTCCTACTCTTTTGGTGGTTACTCTCTGCCCTATCTGAATTCTATCCTCGACTTGGGTGTAACCTTGGACAATAAACTCAGTTTTGACAGCTACTACTCCCGATATCACCAATCGTGCTTCCAAAATTTCAGGTTTCATACTACGTTCCTGGGACAGAAAGCAACTGATGAAGGATAAATTAGGTGTCATTGACGTGTTGAAAGGCGTATAATCATACGACTACACGTCTATTTGAAACTCATTGGACAAACAGCTGGCTTTGTCGATTTATGAGCATAACGATCTTCACCGAAGGGTCAATGATGGAAAAAAAGGAGAATTCAGACGTGTTCTCGGAAATATTGAGGGTGGAGTTGAATCTGCTGGAACAGAGCATCCAATGGCTATGGGAAAGACACTCAGAACAAGAAACCAATATGAAAGAAGAAAGAAGAGAAAAAGTTACGGTGCAGGGACTCGGAACCCTAGTACCGGCGGCTTTTGGATGTGGGGAAGCCGTCGATATCCCTCGACTACAGTGGCGGATTAATTGGCTACCGTTGCATCGACTACTGCAAGTAGTCTGGAGAAAGAGGAATTTAAAAGGGTTACATCACTCCCGAGAACGCTTGTTCAAAAAACACGGAAAGATGCCCCATAAACTGGTCATTGATTAGCCCATAGTGGTGTGACTACACTTGGTCGGGAAATGTCGCAGGTCCGAAATCAACGTTGATGAAGGAAGGAAATCAGGGAAGCTCCTGGAAGGCTAATAAATACGGAAATGCCCAGTGGGAAAATCAAGCAGAGGAGGAGTGACAGAATACGGATAAATCATCGTTTGGCCTACTTGGAGGAAAAATAGTGGAGTTGTCCGAATTCATAAAGGACCAGAGCCCGAGCCATTCGTGTACTGTACAATAGTGCCAAGGACGAAAAAATGCCTCGAAGAAATCAAGCGCCACTCAGACAACACAAGTGACTCCCCCTCAAAATCCAAAGGGCGATAAGCTTGAAAAAAAGGAGTAGAGAGGGCGCGAACGATTCTTTCGGATCCTCGCAGGACGCAAAAAGACCTCTCATCGGCAAAGGGGAAGGCAACAAGGGAAGTAAAGCGCCAAAAAGGAACCAAGGAAACATGGAGAAAAATGCGACACATAAAAGAAGATTAAAGCTCGAATTAATTATCATCTCCAAAAAAGATGACATGACTTACACCGATATCCTCAGGAAGGTCAAATTCGATCCTGAGCTGATGGACCTCGGAGAAAACGTCAGCCGAATCAGACGCTCTCAAAAAGGAGATTTGATGCTGGAGTTGCAGAAGTCTCGGGGCAAAACGGTTGAAAAGTTCCTCGCAAAATGGAGAAATCTTTAGGTTAAGAAGCACAAGTTTGGGCCAGAAAGCAGGAGATTGTGATACAATGTGAGGACATTGATGAAATCACGACCAAGGAGGATATCCGCGACGCCTTAGAAAACCAGTTCGTACCACTTGGCTTACAAGATTCCGCAATCAAGGGACCGAGAAAGGCATACGGAGGCACCCAAACGGCAACTACAAGCTTACCAGCTGAAGCAGCGTTCAAACTACTGGTGGCTGGTAAAGTAAAAATAGTTTGGGTCGTTTATCGACTCAGGGAGCAGGTGTCCTTCAAGCGCTGCTTTAGATGCCTGAAATTTGGCCACATAGCGGCCAAATGCACCGGTGACTGTGGCAGGTCAAAAAGTTGCAGAAAATGTGGGGGAGAAGGACATATGTTCAGGGGGTGCAAGGCTAAGTCTGAATGTATGCTTTGCAAGGGGAAAAAGGGCGTCGACTGTCGGCACGTTGCAGGCAGCAGCAGATGCTCAGTGTTTAGGAGAGCCTTGAATGCAGCAAAGAAATGAGGTTGATACAAGTCAATCTCAACCACTGCAAGGCAGCGCAAGACCTTCTCCCGCAGATCATCTATGAGAAGAGAATCGAAGCTGCCATAATCAGCGAGTCTTACCGCAATAATAAGAGCGTCGCCTGGACTGCAGATGTAACTGGCAAGGCGGCAATATGGGCGTATGGAAATCAAGCCATTCAAAAAGTGATGGAATTTTCAGAAGTTGGATTCGTCAAGACAAAAATATCTGGTATCTACATATATAGTTGCTATGCTCCACCAAGCGCGACGATAGCAGAATTCGAAGGAATGCTAGGTATGCTAGTCTCGGATGCAAGAAGTCGAAACCCCGAGATCATAGCGGGTGATTTCAACGCGAACACCAGAGGCCGTATCCTGCTCGAGGCTTTCGCGGAGCTAGACTTGGTGCTTGCAAATACGGGAAGTGTTTCCACTTGTCGTGGCACAGGGTCGGACTCAATAGTCGATTTGACATATGTGAGTACCACATTGGTGAGGAGAATGGCAATGGTGAGCATTATACTCATAGCGACCACCAGGCAATTTTCCTCCAGATCGAATATGGGACATGCAGCGACATGCGTTTTCGCGGAGCTGGAAACCAGGACTGGTCCGTGAAAAAGTTTGAAGAGGATGCATTCATAGAGATGCTATTAGGAGGCCACAATTCCGGTGGTGCGGCTACTGAAAAGGTAGAGCAAATGATGGGACACATAGTGAGAGCATGTGACGCTGCTATGCCGAGGCGGTGGGTCCTCGCAAAAAGGCGCTTAAACTATTGATGGAATGAAGAGATGGCGGAGTTGCGGGATGCATGTTTTCGAACTAGAAGGATCTGCCAAGGATTTAGAGAAAGGCCGAACTTCGACGAGAAACGGCGAGTATATGTGAACCTTCGAGGTTTGCGCAGAGGCAGACCAGAGCCACTGGAGAACAGTGTACAGAGCGGTTATGAAGAAGATGAGAGGGCGAACACCACAACTGACCTGCCTGCATCTTCTGCTAGATATCGTGATGGCGTTCTTCTCCCCGGATAAAGGGGAGCGCAAACAGCACAAGCAAGCATTGGACGTCTACACCATACCTGCGGTAACTGAGGAGGAACTTACGCAAATTTGCCGGAGAATTGGTGATAACAAAGCACCCGGTCTGGATGCTGTTCCCAATAGAGCTCTCAAACTCGCTGTTAAGACCAGACCCGACTGGTTCATCAGCGTATTTGAAATATGCATGGTAGAAGGGGTTTTCCTCGACCGGTGGAAGAGGCAAAAACTAGTTTTTTTCCTGAAACCGAATAAGCACCCAGGACAATCATCATAATATTGCCGACTTGCCTCATCGACACGATAGGAAAAATGGTCAAAAAGGCCATCTACAATAGACTGCTCACTATCATTGAATATAAGGATGGAATATCGGAGCGACAATTTGAATTTCGACAAGCTTACTCAACGATCGACGCCGTAGACATTGCTTTGAAGCTGGCTCGAGACGCGATGTCATCTAATAAATGCTGTGTCGTGGTGACGTTGGACGTAAAAAATGAGTTCAATTCCACCAGCTGAGAGTGGATAAAAAGCTCACTGACTAAAATGGGGGCCCCTAGTTATTTGACTAAGCTCTTCGACAGTTACCTTTCGGTGAGGACACTTTGATACGATGCGGATGAGGGATCAAATTAGTTCACCGTCACCGCAGGAATACCACAGGGCTCAATGTTGGGTCCTTTCCTGTGGAACGTCATGTACAATGGGGTCCTTGTTCTTCCTGTGCCAAAGAAGACCACGATAATTGGTTTCGCAGTTGATCTAGCTGTGGTTGTAGTCGCGAAACAACCTGAAGACGTTGAAGTGTAACCATTACCATTGTAACCAGTTTGACTTTGCGAAACAAAAGGCGGAGGCGATCTTGATTACCAATCGAAGGAAGAATAGGTTAATATTCGTGTTGGCGGTCACATCATCACTTCGAAACCGGTTATCAAATACCTTGGGGTGATGATTGATACTAAAATCAATTTCAAGGGACATCTGGACCATGCCTGTGAGAAAGCGGCAAATATCAGTGTATTATTAGCACGGAAGATGCCTAACATTGAAGGCCCAAGATACAGTCGCAGATTAATTTTGGCCGGAGTGATTCACTCCACACTATTATACACGGCACCAGTTTGGCAGGAAGCACTAGCGTGTGAGAGTAATCGAAGGGAGAGTAAGTATGACTTACCGCTTAGTGGAGTTAAGGGTGCGCCTTTAGAACAATATCAGGCGGCGCAGCGTGTGTTATTGCGGGAATGATCCCGATAATCATTCTGGCAAATGAGACACGTTGCCTGTACGAGAAAAGGAAAATTAATCCATTTGAAAAGGAGGCAGAATACCGAAAGGCGGCATGGCGAGAGTCGCTGGAAAAGTGGCAGCAACGGTGGGATAACAGGCGTGGCTGGACCCACACTTTGATTCCCTGTATTGAGGAGGGGATCCAGCGACGGCACGGCGAGATTACTTATCATCTGACACAATTCCTGTCAGGTCGTGGTGGTTACAGGAAGTATCTGCACCAATTCAGGCTGGATGATTCTTCCTTCTGTACTGAATGCGGTTGTAGATACACCTGAGGACCCGGAGCATGTTATGTTACACTGTCCACGATTTTACTCAGAGAGGAGAAGCCTGGAAGACTCCTTGAAAATCAACCTAAGCCCGCAAAACATTCCTCGGGAGATGATGAAGTCGAAGAGAAACTGGTATACGATGAACTCCGCAATCAGAAGTATACAGGAGGAACTTGAAAAAGCGGAACGCGTAAGGAGGTCGCGAAGAACGGAAGGTTTGGTCGCTTTAAGCGCAGTTCACCCCGCGAAGTAATGCTCTTCGGCGGTCCCGCGGGGAAGGAGGAAGGAAAAAGTGGGGGTGGTTTTAGTGGGTGAGAATCCTTATAAAAAAAATAAACTAAAGTTCACCAGACCGATAGGGAATACGGTGAATAACTTAGTTGATATTCGGTATAAGGAACTGGGGCGCGTGCTGCAATATTCATCGATCGAGAATATTGGGGACAGCGTGTGAATCAAGTATTATGAAGGAGTATCCGTGACATTGCTTCAGTTTATTAGGGCTCGAATCACCATGCATATTCATATCGATATATGCAGTACTTTTTAACCAGGACAGCAACAAACAATGACTTTTCAATAAACTCATAAGAATGCTGCGGACCAAATTCATAGACCAAAGCAGCTCCAGACTCCACTTCAAAATTCTCCTGAATGACTAGCGACATTCTACTATTACAACATTCATTGCTTCTACCGTTACTACTTCAATGAGAGTCTTTGAGATTCGAAGGTAATTAATTTCAATATAGCATTTTACTCGTTGTAGATTTCACGGCCAGTCAATCAATTCCTTCCAAGTCACACGTAATTTCTAAAGAATTTTCAAAAATATGCCAATCACAATTACCCATTTCACGAGTCACAGCGTGATCTAAATTTACTTCACGTAAACTTATCTAAGTACTCACAGTGGAGAGAAAATTAGGGCAACGTTCTTAACATCACCCAATTGGATTTCGGATGCCATTTCTCCAGCAATAAAGGTAGCTGTTGGGAAGTGAATTGAACCCGACCTTGCCGAGATTCTTTAGAAATAATTTTCAATCGGAAACGAAACTAACGTTAATTATAAATTAAATCGTTAAGGCGAATAAAGGAAGACGAGAACTCACTTTGAGATAGTATACGTGCTCGCATGAAGATAGTCTTAACTATGAATCGTTAGATGGCAGATGGCGCCTGAATTTCAATTGGCCGTTAATGACCGTTGCCAATCGAACTTGGACTTCCTTGAAATGAGGACACTTTTTATGTTACCGCACTCTAAACGTGATAAGTAACTGCTTGTTAAAGATATCTACTCACTCACCAGTCGGGTTTGTATCTTTTCTCTCTGGGATCGTGTGACTCTTATCCTTTTGCACAATACTAGAAGGCACTATCGTATCAATTCATTCACAACACTAACGACTCACTAAAAGATATAAACCGCGATTGCTCCCATTGATAACAAAAATTCACAAGACACTATCACGCAAACTCAACAAGATACTATCCCTCGTAATCACAGGGTCATTCACGAGAAAGATATATTTTGACGGGGAGTCGTGAATCAGAAAATTAGGTCACTTGAGAATCACCACCTGAGGTTCAACTTGAACTTGGCTCGCGTAGCAGGTTGACGACGATGCTTATGGTTGAAAGATTCGCGTTAGCGGTTATTCTTGGCGATAAAGGCGCGTAGCATCTTCTTTTTCTTGGCTAGCGGTTCTGTTGTTGAACCGACCGCTTTGATGAATGAAACTGAAGTGAAGCTCAAGATCGTGGTACGCGTGCTTGTACATTTAATCTTGGAGAAAGAAGAAAGTTCTTAAAAGTGACTACTGAAATTATATATGGTTTGGAAGGGAATGTTTGAATGGGTTAGAATTTCAGAAATAGATAGTAAGCGTAGATACTTTCTTTCCATGGTACTTTTAGGTTATTTGCTTGATAGTTAAGTACGATTACGATTTAAAATAAAATTGAGAACGAAAAATTAAAGTCCGTCAGGTTAAAGGTAAACAACAGCCAACAAATTTGGAAGTTGAAAACCCCTACGACTTTGTAAATTGCATGTTAAAAGCCCTAACTACTGACCACTGTTCCTCAAAACTCAGATGTATGAATGTCATTCACCAAGTGAACCTATAATCTGCGTTCAAACTGACCGACAAAATGTTGGCGACTTCTTGATGTAGTTAGCAACATTTGGACACAGCCAAATTCAAACTAGGTAACAAAATGCGGGCGTTTAAGAGATTAAGAGGCTGACTGTCTACCCCCTTAATTCACACGTCGTCAAGTTGTTTAGTTAACATATGCGTCCAAATTAATGCCAATTAGTTGTCGACTAAAAGTTGGCAACATGAGTGCCCCACATTTTGGTGTTCGCTTTATACTTGGTATAAGAGTGCGAACGTTCTAACAATAGATAATTTCTGGATGCATTCAGCAAATTTTGATATCAGGGGAGAGGAGGAGCGGAAGAGACATGTGGCCACTGATTCTTGCCTAACTTTGCTGCGGATGTGTCTTACAGTTTTCTGAAGAGACAGATAGACGATAGAGATGAGAGTGCAAGAGGTTGTAGATGGTTGTGATTTCATCCACCTCTTGACGGATCTGTTCTTTCCGTACTTCAATTATCAATGGTGGTCGTTCGCAAAGAACATTTGGACCGAGGACTATGAGATATGGAAGCCGGACGCTGGTTACCACGTCGAGAAGCTAGGGCGCTCTTGGCTCATTCGAAGAGAATTAAGAATCGAGGTGCACTTTCCGATTCGAGAAACGATAAGGGATCGGCAGAATGTGAATGGCGTCCTGAGCCAGTCGTACGCAATGTGCAGGAAAGCCATGGAGGTAGAAACCACGACCCATTGTGACGTATTGATAAGGCATCTAAATTTTAAATGCAAGGATACCACCGGCAAGATCGATAAGTTGCTCGAGCTCCCAACCCCCAAAATAGGAAAGAATAAAAATCGATACGTTAAAATCGTACTTAATTTATTTTTTCCTCAATCCTTTCCCACAGATAATAATCCCTACTACCATTGGGGTTATTATCTTTCTATTTTAATCAAATAAAAGAGTCTGGAACGGACCCACCTACTGATCAAAATCCCCACATGGTCCGTTAAGCCGGATATCCCCCGGACATTTGGTCCATCGAGCCTTTACTGGCGAACAATCCCCCGGACATTTGGTCGGTTGAGCCTTTACTGGCGAATAATTCCGGGCATTAGGTCCGTAGAACCTTCAAAATCAATTCTCCTTCTCCACTTTCTTATCTAGAATTGTCTAAAGAGGAAAATATTCGAGGATAAAAACCAGTCATGGCCGAGACACTGCTAGAGGAGCAGGCAGACAGCATTAGGGAGGTGGAAACGTTGGAGAAAAATTACCGAAAAGACGGTATAGGGCGTAAGACACCCGAATATTTCGATAGGAAGATTGGAGGAACTGACGAATGAATACTATCAGAAATTGACCCAATTGCTGGAAGCAAAGGACCCCTATTTCACCATCCAACTAGAATTGGAGGCAAAATTAGCAGCGGTAAAATCCTCGTTCCAGAAGGATCAGCAAAATATCACTGGTCGCGCCACCGTGGAAGCAGCCGGCCCAACAGGCATCGAAAAAAGCGGTATGGCTAGGATAACTGGCGAACACCGTGATAATTCACATACCTCAGCTACCAAGGTTGCCATCCATACAGATTCCGGTATTCACAGGGCTCAGCAAGGAATGGAGCCAGTTCAATTTTTAAAGCGGTCATTCATTCGAACCGTGCGCTTGGGAATGTACAAAAAATCCAGTACTTGCTGGGGTACTTGTAAGGCGCCGTAAAAGATACGGTTTCACATTTGCAGTTAACCAGCAGCAACTATGAAGCTGCGCTAGCTATCTTAAAAGAACGGATCGCGAATACCCGGCAAGCGATGGAATACATGGACTCCATCTTCGACATGAAGAAGCTGGACTACAGGTTACAGTCAATACTATGGCCATGTATACCATAATTCGGAATTGTCTGGCTGGTCTCGGCAATACAGCGAACAAGCAACATACCGGAGGCGTTATATTGGCAACAGCACTAGTGAAGACCACCGGCCCAGATGGAAGAAGCGTTACATTCCGGGCTTTAATCGATCCAGGATAACAAGCCTCATTCATATCATCAAAAACAGCAAACAAGTTGAGACTGGTTATGTGTAAAACGTTCGCATCGTTAACAGTCAGATTAAGGATTGCCCCAAACTTCGAATCCATATTCCAGTTGCGCGTAGAGGCGTATGTCCTGGATTCCCTAGCAACTCTTTTGCCAAATGAAGATTCTATGTTCGACAAGCCTGAATGGAAGAATAAACTGCGACTCGCTGGTCCCACATTTAACTCAAAAGCAGGCATTGATTTGATACTAGGTGCCGATGCATTTGAAGAGATCATCGGAAGACGCATGAAAAAAAAGAATCCGCTAATGGCGCAAGAACCAAAGCTAGGTTGGATACTATCAGGCAAAGTGTCCGCGAAGGAGCATCAAGTGAAGACTATGTTATCAAACACATCGATCACCGAATTCAACCGCGCTCTGCAAGAATTCTTTGGTTCAGACAGTCCCCCGGAGGACATATCAGCAAGCAATGAGTGCGAAATAATGTACCAAAGTTCTGTGATCCGACAGGCTGACGGAAGATACGCAGTGACTTTACCCTTCAAAGAGGATAAAACTATCGCACCACTAGGAAACTCCAGACACAGGGCGTTTGCTTGCTTTAAGCAACTGCAAGAGGCACCCGTGTACTCGACGATCGTGATACGCGACGAAATACATTTGGTGTATTACCTGCGTAAAGTACAGAAATCAACGGAAGCAGCAGCTAATGGGCGATCTACCAGCAGTCCACATGTCTACAATTTTCTATGATATTATTGTCACAGCATTACCTAAATCGTCTTCGAAAACTAGAATCTTACGATCCTTGATAAACAGATATCATACTCATTGCCGTAGATATGGAATCTGGGCGTGGAGCGAAAATTATGCAAATATTCCATTTATTTCTTTAGCTAATATAATTTGGCTGTACATCTCTACTCCGGGTGACCGAGGAAATTCTGGAAACCTCTCTAACTCGTGTAATCTACAATACTACGGAAGAAGAGGCGGCCTGGTCTGCTTAAACTTCAGGTTAAAGCTGCATAATTCGGAACGTCCTCACACGACCTCCTCGCGGTGGCTGCTGGAAACCGTCTTTGGATGGGTCAAGAGTGTGCAGGGTCGCGCTGAGAGTATGCTCATCCAAGTGACGAGGATCTGCTTGTCTGCTGATCATGTGTTAGGGGCAAGTGGATCTGGTGGGGGATGAGCCGAGGCAACAGCCCGGAGATCGTCCTCCCTTCACTGGAGAGGTTGGTAATAGGACCCAAGCCAAGTTGGAACAGCATACACCGAGGGCTGCGTAGCCAATGGGGACGTTGGTCTTTAGTAAGCGAATATTGAATACCTTCGGCACTTTCAGTTTCAAACAAAACCCTTACCGTGGTGGCCGGGCTGGTCAAGGTGGGCATTCTTTCTGGACTATTCGTGGGACCAAGATATAGACTCAATATTAAAAAAAAGTAAACAGACGAAAGAGGAAGAGGTGCTGATGCCAGGTGCATCATCGGAGGACGAGCTACTGGCATCCACCCAGGAGACAGTAGCTGTCGGGAGCAGCACACTCGGTGTCAGCCGTAGCAATGCTATGCGGAAACCAACCGCAGGGACCTTCCGGAGCGAGGCGGCAGACGGACTAGTGGTTTCCAGCCTGGAATCCAGTGTCGTCAAGCTGGGTGTAGCGAGTACCAGACATAGTACTCCTAACCCGAAACCCTCGACGTCGCGGATCCCTCAAAATTAAAGACCGGCAAGTACGTCGGTCAACGGAAACCGACCAAATAGCGAAGATCCGCTGATGTTCTGCTCAAGAGCCAGTACCATATGCATATTCTCAGTAAGCTTGTTAAGAATAAGGAGACCGATACTGTCGACGAGCGGGATGAAAAAAACCTCGCTAAATACCAGGCGATTGTTGATAAAACAGCAAACGCCTGGCAGACGAGCAGAAGGCGAAGCGCTCTCAAACACAATCGATCCCAAGACGAAGTCGAGCAAGATCACAAGCGGAGCAGAGTAGGGGAGCGGAGAGTAGGGATCGAACGTTAAGCAACATCTGGAGAAAAGTACGCAGCAATAGCCAGCCGACGAGCAACGAACTGCAAAACCCTTCAGCGACTTACTTGTGGCGCTGGCGAATGGTAATTCCGCTGGCGGCAAACTACCGCTGGAGGTGTGGAGCAGTGTTGCGGCCAGGCTGTCGGAGATGGTCATTGAGCACGTCAAAACGAAATGTTCCTCCAATGTAAAATATCTGTGTAGAACACTTAATACGAGATGCTTGGTTGGAACACCTAGAAGTAGAAAGCATCTTTTAAATTCAGGTCGGCTGGAGGCTTACTCGACAGGCTATAGTTTACAGGTACTCTATATCCATTAAAGGGATAGGAAAGTTCTTCGACAACTCAGTCCAATTTCCCTTAATATCATTATTATATATGATTTTAGCTAACACTAGCACTTAGTACCAAGCAGTTAGGCTGGGACGACTAACTGCCTAAAATATACAAGGACCTTGGAAAATCTGTCACTGGACATATTTCCGTATTGCACTGGCGCCATAACAGTGCAGCTAGAAATGAGGTGGCATAACGTCTCTAACGCCGAACCACACACTTTGAGTACTGGTCATTCTCCATCCGCTCTTTAATTTTAAGCTTCTCAAAAGCACGGATGGCTACCAGGCCATAATGGATCCCCCACATAAATCGCTCAGTCTCAAAGAGCTCTCCGAGCGACTACCGGAGACAATTCAAATGTTTGCCATGCATTGCCTTCAACTTGACTTGACTTAACTTGAGTGCTCTTTGCTGTGGAAATAAGAGCGCAGTCTGCCTCGGTCATAGCTTGGATGTGGAGGTCACCAATCATATGTCCCACATGTGGCTCGTAATGCATGGATTTAACACTTGTCTAGACCAAATTCCATCTGAATATCACGGTTCAACGTGTCAAACATGCGGAACAGACTTCTAAGATAGTCATTAGTACCAACATACAACTTAATATCACCTAAGTATGGTACATCAAGTGTCAATTGGCACTTAGTCCGTAGGACATATTTGATTGCAAAACCAGGCCCTCTAGCATCATTCAGTAGCCATGAAAGTGGATTCAGTGTCATATAAAACAGAAAACAAAGAGAACCCAATGACATGGCACTGACAAGGTGGTATGCCATCCTTTCTGTTGTCAAAAACTTCTTTAGTTTCGGATCAATGCGACACTGACAATAGATATTGGCGCTGTCAAAACAGTTGGCATAATCGATATAGCAACTAAGAGATTTCTTTGGCCTCTAGCTACCTGTTCTGCAGCTACCTCGACCCAACTGGGCAACTCTTCTGTTCTTTGGACAGGATGTCGTTAGTCTTGAGATGCCCATTGATCCTTTCACTAATAACAGCCGTCAGGAACTCGTAGAGCGTTGGCAAGCAAGCAATCGATTTTGTATCTGTATTTTCAGGAACAAAGTAGATTGTCCCCGCAATAAAGAAGGGTGGAAATTCCTCCGGCGGACTAATGACCTGGTTTATACTATGTGCCAATCGAACATGTATAAAAATTTTGCACTCGATCCAGACCAATGCCTCACCAGTTCTTTGAGCTGTTTATGGCTCGTTGACGGTAATCTTCTCAGCACGTTGGGAGGGTAACCCCTAAGGTCAACCTCAATATTTTTTTTGCTATTCGGACTCGTTGAATGATCTGAACAAATTTTGGAGTTTCTTCGCGTATGTTGCATCCACAACACGTCTGCATTGGCTTTCCCTACACCATCCCAACCAAGTGTAGAAAGTTTCTGCTGAAGCGTGTCCAAATTTGAACTGCGGCATAGCATAGTTTCTGCGAACCCTCTACGTTTTATTCTTCACCCGATTTGAGTCAGTATCAATTTCCTACCTTAATGAATTACGCCGATGTTCCAGTCAAATTTCCCAGGGTGGACCTCTTCGGTTACTCAAACCAATAATAGGAAAGCGAATTTTCTGACCGTGCAATCTGACAGCCGGAATTACACGACAATACATCACAGATTGCAGTTACAGCAGCGACATTTAGCACAAAACCTAGATGCAATATTATCATTAATTTGGGATAGAATTCTCGAAGCTGCTGGAGGTGCCATTTGCGAAAATCCTATACACGGTCTTTGGAATTCGTTCGTGAAGAAGAGTGCTTTGGTCAGTACTGAAACTGTTGCCAGCAGTGCAACGTGATGCTATTGATGCTACCGCCTTTACTCCTGCTAACTCTTGGTCATCAGCTTGCATGGTGATCTCAAGTCGAACATACTGGGGTGGGAAATTTTCATAGTGATTGCTATGTTTGTCTTTTCGGGCCCGCAGGGAGGCATACCTCATGCTTAGAAATAGGAGAATTTTCGCCATACAAGTCCGTTGGCACCTGCATCCGTACGACTGAAATGTTTCGTCGATACGGGTTTGCATGCTTCTATGCTAGCCAGATTTGGAAATGTGCTGCGCATTTCAACAACTCCTTCCGTTCACCCTCAGATGACGTTAAGGCACCTTCTTGAGACAGTCAGTCGGCCCTCTTTTTCCGCCTCACCATGAAAGGACTCGGTTATATTAAAATTAAGAGAATTTTTGTATAATTTAAGTCTGAAAATGCCAAAATTGAATGAGGGCTCCAAGAAGAACGTGCCTTAACGACCTGAGGCCTCGATTCTGTGTCCCTCGTTTGTAGCTAGTCCAAGTCTCACGGCTTCGCGTGCTTGCCATGCAGATAAAGTCTCACGGTTTCTCTCATCAATATTCGTCGGCGGAATATTCAAGAAATCGTCTAATCTGGAAGACTATTTTCTACTGTCGAACGGCAGCTGGATTATGTAAGCAATCGGTGTTGAGCGGAGGACCGAAGCTCCCCGACCCTCCAAGAACCCGCGAAAGCAGCACGCAAGCTAAGGGAAGCGGAAATCAGGTGTTGGTTCGCACATCCAGAAAACAATTTCTAAATCCACTGTTGATCGAAATGTGGTTGATCTGCTAATCACTTGAAACCAAACTGACCTTATGTCAGGCCCTGTGTTCGAACAATGTGCCGGCGATGAAGAATCTGTGAAAGCTGTAGAAATCTACAAACCTTTTGCCATTATCCTTACAATCCAAAATACTTTATTTTACTATTATATTTCCGAGCAAAGAGACGTCAAAACCCATCTTGACATTTGAATACCCGTCACCATCACAAGGGTATCTTAAGGAAGCCCATCCTGGACTGGATTCAGTTGTTAACAGAAAGTCGTATTCTCCCCTGTATCGGAAGTCTTCATTGGTGCATAGGACTGTTCTGTTGAAATGTTTCTCTTTCTAGACGGGAATCTTGCAGTGAATATCTTGCTTGAAACCGGCTTCTAAGCAGTAAGCATTAGACCAACTCTTGATTCACGTTTACTTTCATCGAGCTTTCCCGAATTAATAGCAAATTGCAACAAAAGGAGAGGAGTGCTCTTGAAGGTCTCACCATCTAACTTCGTATAACCCCAGAATGCCCAGCCTGTGATGCTGGAATTTTCGAACAAGCGTACGTTCATTTCAATTCGTAAGTAGTAGGTGTGGATAGTAAAATTTTGAATATTTCTAGCTCAAAAATGGTAAGAGAAAAGGAGTAGTACTTATCGCTGATGATTTTAGGGTTGCAATGGGATGATATGACCTGTCCGGATAGCTGAGTGGTTAGAGCGCAAGGCTGTCGTACGGAAGGTCGCGGTTCAAATCTCGCTGGTGGCAGTGGAATTTGTATCGTGATTTGACGTCGGATACCAGTCGACTCAGCTGTGAATGAGTACCTGAGTCAAATCAGGGTAATAATCTCGGGCGAGCGCAATGCTGACCACATTGTCTCCTAGTGTACCGTTACGGTCTTGAATGAAGTGCTCTAACACACTTCAAGGCCCTGATCCAACATGGATTGTTGTGCCAACGATTATTATTATTATTATTTAATGGGATGATATGACCTGATTAGGATGATTTTATTTCTGGTTTTTAGCTAGCTGTCCACCCATTCACGCAATTGCCGTTCGATTTTTTTGCAATATATAATACTCAGTTGCTATTTTCCAAAGCAACGGATCAAAGGTAACGAGATAAAAGACAAAAATGACTAAAGTTCCCTCATCATTTCTCCTTCTTCTAACTATGTTGTCAGTATAACGATATGCAAGGATGGGTGAAAATTGGAGGTTGGTAGATGATGTATGTAGTATCATAAAACTGACATCACCTTCAAGTGTAATACCACATTACAGCGATCCCAAACTCACCAAACATAACAACATCACCTAACATCACCACTCACATTATCAAAATTATGATGTTATTACTCTGTGATATCGCATTACAAAATATTACAGTTTTCCATATAATGATATATAAAGATAAATGCAGACCAAATATCTCTCTGGTATTACTGCCGAGTGTAACATGTGATGTTGGTGATATAACATCACATGTACGGCAAGGGCAATGGAAGGTGATGTATGTGATATTACTGTCATCACTTTTCTCAAACAATGATGTGATATCACATCGTGATATTTCGCGCATCTTTATTCAACAGTCTCTTCTATACTTGTACGTGCTGACGGGCATATATGGGCATGTCTTATCATCTTTCCCACTTGAAGGTACAGTCGTGTCACCATAGTTAACAAAGGTCAAATTCAAGAGACACTTTGTCATGATACTTCAGGAGACACTTAACATTATCTTTTTTATTTAGTATTCTAACATTCTAGGATGCTGTTCGTGCTAAGTATAGCTTCTAGTATTCCATCCCGAGCCCTTGTTTCTGAAGTTGAAGTTATCTGTGATATTAAATTCTAAATCAGGAAAGTCAAAGCAAGTACCATCTTCGATTCTAGGAGCAAAAATCACACCTACAATCAACGACTGTTTTTCCTTTAAATGCTGAGGTGAAAACAAACGGACCCTACTACGTCAGCTTTTCTTTACGTAAAAGATACTATTTATGCATGCATGACTCCAGAAGTATGTCAAATCAACTCCGCCAATTAATCAAATTCGTTTTGAACAAAATCCATTTTAAGTTCTTAATTCCCGACATTGGTGTCTTCGGCAAAAAACAGAAGATACATTTTTTTGTTGTTGCAAAGCACTTTTCAGATTAATTGCCAAAACATTGCATGCATTTCGAATTAAGATTCGTACTAAATTCGTAACTGTCGACTGAGAAAAAATGTAATATTATTGCTTTTTACATTTTTTAATCTTAAAAATGCGGTAGGAGGCAAAAACTGAACCCGGAACTCTTCAAAAACCGGTAGCAAGTTCTTCTTGAAGGAGTTATGCAAAGAGGGTCTTGTAGATGTATCTAAATTGAATTAACCCGAAAATCTACATAGTCTACGTCACTCGGGGCTTTGTTGAGGCTGATTGAATCCAATATATGTCAGGGCGATTAGGAAAACACTCTCAATTAAATATTCATGCAAATTATCTGAAATTCTTTGTTATGCTATTAATGCTGATTATATAAGATTTTACGTGGCTAACGCTAACCTATGCCTCCTGTAGTGTGTGTCCAATTTTTTTCGCCAGAAGGCTAACCATCACCATCTTTCTTTTATCCAATTTAGTTCTGTGGTAATCAAAGATTATTGTCCATCACTTTTGGGAAGAATTCGGAACGAATTTGAATTGTAATATAATTATGAGAAAGTGATTGGTATTTGACCTTAATCACAGATCTAGTTTTTGCTGTAAAATTGTGAAAATGCAAGCCATCAGCACAGTTTTTTTGCGGGTTTTGTGGCTTTATCTATAGTTCATGTGTTCTTTTCCGTGGAGTATGAACTAGCCCAGGATTTCCATTGGAATGAAGGAAGCTGGAATTGAAGCGAATTTTCCTCAATTAGTTCTCGAGTTCTGGGATGTGCATATATTTTTTAGTGTCCATCTTACGCCGAATGAGACGATGTCGGACCCTCGTCGGAGGCTTGACGCTTTGGAGGACGCTATCTTAGGCATGGGTGGGCGGATCCTGGTCGGGGGTGACTTCAATGCTAGGACACTTGAATGGGGCAGTAGTTCTAAACACCGGATCCACCCCAACGTTCCGGTGCCCGGGCTGCGAGGGAAGCATTCCAGAAGTAACCTTCTTTCTTCTTCTTTTTTTTCGTCAGCCTTTGTCCCGTTCACAAGCGGGGTCGGCTCGTCGTGATCGGTTTCGCCATTTGGCTCTATCGAATGCCTGATCTGGGTGCAATCTCGAGGCTTTTAAATCCCCATCCAGCGTATCAAGCCACCATTGTTTAGGCCTGCCTTTTGGCCGTTTACCATCGACTTCGATGTTCAGACCAATCTTGGCAATTGAATTCTCGTTAGCACGAATTGCGTGACCATACCATCGAAGACGCCTCTCTCGCAACTTTTCCACGATCGGTGCAACCCCATAACGATAGCGGATATCCTCATTTCGGATTTGATCAAAACGTGTGACGCCACTACTCCAACGTAACATCTTTGTCTCCATTACCGCAAGACGTCGTTCATTGTCTTTTATAGTTGGCCAACACTCAGAACCATAGAGAGCGACAGGACGGACAACATGGCGTCGATCACAAAGAACACCAGTTGTGGAACGCCACTTCATCCAGGTTGCGTTAATGCGTGAAGCAATTTCATAACGTAGTTCACCATTGGCTGATAGCGTTGACCCCAGATATTAAAATCGCTCAGTTCCGGGCAGATCATCGCCGCTGAAAGTGATTGTGCCTGTATCATGGGGATCGGTCGTCAAAAATTCAGTTTTGTTTAGATTCAATCTGAGACCGTGTTGCATGAGGCGATCATTCCATTTTTGGACAAGTTGCTCGAGATCATTTTCGTGTCGGAATCACTGGTGTCGCTGGTGGACGGTTGGCGAGTTCTGGAAGACTTCTCGGCAAGCGACCACCAATACATTGTTTTCGAAGTGGTGGACAAAAACTTTCGGTGTGCGCTACCCCGGCGATCTTTCTGTGCATGGAACGTCGTGAAAGTGAACGCTGAAAAGTTTGCCGAAACTCTGGGAATAGATGGGGCCACGGTGGAGGGTACTCCTGATGATTGTGGCGTTGTAGTTGCCATTGTCGTAAATTAAGTTATGAACCTGATAACGACAGTCTGTGGAGCCTCCATGCCCAAGAGAGTATCGAGGCGCGGCAAACCTTCCATGTATTGGTGGACAGCGGAAATCGCAGAGCTCCGGAAGGAGTGTCACAGGTTCCGCCGCTTAACGCAACGTCTAAGCGACCGGGAGGAGTCATGTACCATAATGATGGAGTACAAAACACTCAAAAGGAGACTCCGCAGCGCAATAAACAAGAGCAAAGCTCGCTGCAGTAAGATCTGGTCGACGAGGTGAATGGGGACGCATGAGGACCAGATTACAAACTGGTAACCCGAAAAATCGGGGCTCTGCGGAAACCCAGTTCACTTGAGGCCGAGCAGATGGACCGCATTGTAAGGGGACTCTTCCCTGTGCACCCCGTATGGAATGATGACGTCGTCGGGGAGAGTGCAGAGGACTGCCCACTTTTCTCTATAAAAGAGTTGGAACAGGCAGTCCTCTCTATGAAAAGCAGGAAGGCGCCAGGACCAGATGGTATACAAACTGGTATTCCAACACCGGCCAGACCTACTGCTCGGCGCATTCAATGCTTGCCTGAAAGGGGGAATTTTTCTGCTCGTTGGAAGGTGGCGAAGCTTGCGCTGATCAGCAAAGGAAAAGGCGACCCCCCGATGGCATCTTCATACCGCCCACTATGTATGCTTGACACTGCTGGGAAAGTGATCGAAAAGTTCATCAGAAGTACACTCGCTGAAGCGATACGCGCTGCCGGAGATTTATCCCCCCGGCAGTTTGATTTTAGAGCAGGGAGATCCACAGTTGATGCTGTCATGCAAGTCGTGGATGCCGTTCGACGAGCGGAGGCACATAGCCGCCGAACTCAACAGGTGGTGTTCCTCGTAACGCTTGACGTCAGAAACGCCTTTAATTCCGTAAGATGGAAAGACATTCTAGGCACACTAGACAATACTTTCAACGTGCTGAACTGTCTCTTCCGGATATTGAGGGACTATCCGAGGAACCGCTCCCTGCTCTATGAAACACTAGAGGGTCAAAGGAGAATGGAGGTCACATCAGGGGTAGCACAGGGATTCATCCTAGAGCCGGACCTCTGGAACGCTACTTATGATAGTCTACTTAACCTCGACATGCCAGAAGAGTCGCGCCTGGTTGGCTATGCAGATGATGTCGCGGCGCTTGTTGCTGGACGCACTGTCGAACAAGCGCAAAGCAGTCTCGGAATATTGATGCGACGGGTAAGCGGATGGATGACTATTGATGGTTTCAACCTTGCACTGGAAAAAAACAGAAGTAGTCATCCTGACTAAAAAGAGAATTCCGACCCTGCGTTCTATATCGTTCGGCGAGTCGATAATCAAATCAACGTCAAAATTAGCGGTAAAATACCTCGGGTTGACTCTTGACTCAAAGATGAGCTTTTTTGAGCAAATCAAAGCAGCAGCGAACAAGGCTGCAGCTGGAGTTTCCGCGTTAAGTACGCGAATGGCAAACATTGGGGGTCCTACGTTTAGCAGGTGACGTCTCCTGGTGAGTTCAACGCAATTTGTCCTGCTCTACGGCGCAGAGATATGGGTTGACGCTCTTAACAAGGAGGTAGATCGCAAACGTCTCGCATAAGTACAGAGACGGGGAGCTTTGCGGGTGGCGTCTGCGTACCGCACTGTCTCTGAACCGGCCGTGATGGTGATCGCGGGAGTGATCCTCGTTGCCCTTCTTGCTAAGGAGCGTCAAGCCATATACAAGCGCAAGGGAGATAAGCCAAGGGAGGTGGTTGCTCGCGAAGAACAACAACGCACTCTAGACTCTGCAGAGGGATGGGCTGACACTCTTGGCAAGAAGGTCTATCGTAAACGTCTCGGGCAAGTCTGGAGACGGGGAGCTTTGCGGGTAGTGTTTGCGTACCGCACTGCCTCTGAGCCGGCCGTGGTGGTGATTGCGGGAGTGATTCCTGTTGCCCTGCTTGTTATGGGGCGTCAAACCATATAAAAAGGGCAAGGGAGGTGGTTGCTTGCGAAATACGGCAACGCACTCTAGATGAGTGGCAGCTCTCGTGGCAAAATGAAACTAGAGGCAGATGGACTGCGCGGTTCATCGGCAACTTAGGTGCGTGGCTGAGTCGGAAGCATGGTGAGACTGACTATTTCCTTACCCCATTTTTAAGTAGGCATGGAAGTTTTCAGTTTTACCTGCACAAGATTGGGAAAGTGCGATCTCCGGATTGTGTGTTTTGCAATGGAGTTGTGGACGACGCCCACCAAGCTTTTTTTCTTGTGGAAGGTGGGATGGGATTCGTCAGCAGCTCTATTTAAACACAGGGGATCTCTCTCCAGACAACATTGTCGAAGAGATGCTGAGGAGTGCTGAGAGGTGGAGCCGTGTTGCCCATTACGTTCGGGTCCTTCTCGTTGCTAAGAAGATAGAGCCCGACCGGTGGAGGAGCCGGATGACAGGGGGTTCTTTGAACTGACAGTTCCCTTCCTTCTCTCCTCTCCCGTTGGTGAAAGGAATTCCCTGATTTGAAGGCTCTGCAAGGGGGGGAGAGTTCGGGGACTAGCCCGAAGTAATGTGACAAACGGTTCCAGGCTAGCTCTCTGACGATGGGGAGGTGTTTAGTTGCTAGTCCAGCGACGTACCGAACCGGGAGTCCAACACTGTGTGCGTAAATGCATTCACCTACCCTACCCCCAAAAAAAGTGCTATATGTACTCTGATATGTAATTAGTTGTGTAATACACCATGCCGTCTTGCATAACTTTTCTCCGGTGCATTCTGCATAAATCTCTGCATCCCATGCACCGCTATCGTTATCTTAAGAGGCTAAGTAGTGTTTCAGTCACTAATTACAATTTACCATATCGAACAATTTCTAATTGCATCTCGAATTACCTGAAGAGCGCATCCCGTTAATACCGAAGCTTGACACAGTGATCCCGTGTAACCACGTTTAATGCTCTTGAACAGCATCAGATGCATTTGCAGCAGCTTCCCGGAGAAAACCGACGACGTAAACATGAATCCGTTGGATACCTGGATACCTGTTTGTATCTTTTGGCATCAATGTTGGCCGTTCAAGGTCCCAGCATGTTAGTATGCATGAATACGAGTGCACCTTTCTTTCGGTATGACTTTAAACGATGCTGGCAACATAAAGGTACGTGATGACTGCAGCTCGCAATAAAAACTAATATATGGGCCAATGTCGAGGAAATAATGTTTGAAGCTTCAATGAACAGTTTTTAGTATTTCTCTTTAAGATTCAGTCGCCTCTTGCTAGTGTTTTCTTCTGCCTCTGAATCAGAATCTTAATCTGTATCTATGAAACTGTGTTGCATCGGTGAACGGTGCACTTCCAGAACGAGATTCTCGTTCACGGAACGGAATGGCAAATATAAATTTCATGCAATGTAAAATCTGCTTGCCAAGTTCATGTTGTGTATTTCGATTTGTGTGAATGTAGGTTGAGTGCGAGAAGAAGATTGATTACGCTCGGAGAATTTACTGGACAAGATGATAGTTGCGAAAGATTGTAATAATTCTAATGTGCGCTAATAGTTAGGTTGACTACAGTTATTATGGTGAAATGTGTTGTAATTTCTTGTACTGGCTAATGATATGCATGTGCACGAGCCACAGGCAAACGCATGCAGATTAGCTAAGCAATTTCAACAAAACCAAGAAAAATAAGCAGTCAACTTTATGGGTAGGAACTCT
Organism: Hermetia illucens; assembly: GCF_905115235.1. Lineage (NCBI taxonomy): Eukaryota > Metazoa > Arthropoda > Insecta > Diptera > Stratiomyidae > Hermetia > Hermetia illucens. The sequence goes on from NC_051852.1 coordinate 13,472,247, forward strand.
GTGGGTTACACCTGAATGATAAACGACCCTAAAACTTCCCCTACATCTTAAGACCTCTGTAACATTTAAACACAGCCAGCCAACACAAATGTCTTAAGTCTTGCCAATATTAAAATCGCACATTGCATATTAAGACATGGAGCAGGGTGATATCACATTACCTTCACCGAACACCACTCAAACATCACCAAACATCACAGTACCACGAAAACGTAACCTATCCCAGAGGTCGTCAACGATACTTAACAGGTCGCTTACGATACGGAGCGTGACGTCCTGGATGTGCCAAGCAAGTAATTCTAACCCCCTCGCTGGCATAATACCCGGTCCCTAGATAGTAGCCTCGAGAAAGTTTCTCGGTGAAGAGCGAACTGCTAATGACCGATATACGCCGGGACACACTAGGAGTCCCCGGTGCCGTCGACAACTCCTTGTCGATGTCGATGGGGTGATGGAAACCTAGCTCTGCCAAGGAGATAATTGTGGCGTGTATCAGGAGTCAGCCCCTTCGGGACCCTGGTCGGGTAGTGGGCATTGAACTGGTATTACTATACCGCGTTGTTCCGAACTAGCGCTGATCCGTCCGTGAGTTCCAAGATTAGCTAATCGTAGGTCAGGCCTCAGGGAACTGGGGTAGGGGCTGTGTCCCCGATGGTACACCGGTTCCTGACTATTCCGGCCCGCTCCCTTTCACACGATGCGCTGGTTAGTTTTTCATGGAAAATAAACATAAATTAATAAGAAAAAAACCAATGACGAAACAACAGGAAAGGGGAAAAAGCTGAGTGCGTTTGGTCGTTACCTATAGCGATCAGCGAAAGAGGTAGCGAGGGCTGACATAGCCGATGTGACACCGGGGCGCCCAAATAAAGAGGAAGCCTTATCAAGTGACGCGACTGATCGTGTGGAGATGGCAACTCCAATACCTTGTAGTGCCCCTGTTCCGGAAGGAAGCTCAGTCAGAGTCACTAGTCCCGAGCAGATGGATTCGGACACAAACCGAGTGGAAGTGCAGTCGACCGTCCTAGCTAGAGCTCATCAGAAAATGCGCAGTAGTGGTGAAGCGTATGCGATTGGCAACGTCCCTCCAGAGGAACATCAGCAAAAGCATCAAAAACGGGCTGATGGAACTGGAGGAACTAGTGGACCGCGGCCCAATGCAAAGCGAACTGGGGAAAAAGCGGAAAGAGAACGACGTGCCCAAAGGAGACTTTATCGAAGTAGTTTCCAGGGAGCAAACAAAAAAGGCAAAGAAGGAAAAAAAGAAACAACTGACCCCGCTGCCAGAGACACGTCTATCCAAAGACAAGGAGGCTGCCAACCAAAAGCTAGGAGCAGAAAAGACGAGGAAACGAGGAAGGACTAGACCGTCGGCTCTATCCACTAAGCCGACGGAAGGCAAGACATTTTCGGAAGTCCTTAGTGACATCCGCTACAGAATGAGATCCGAAGACAACGGAGCGAAAGTGTCTTCCATACGGAAAACGAGGAGTGGCGGATTTCTCGTCGAACTAGGCCCAAAGACGACTAACAAGAGTACGTTCTGCGAAGCGGTCAAGGGGCTATTGGGGCAGAAGACTGTTGTTTCCAGCTTAGAGCCCATGTGCTCTCTAGAAATTCGGGATCTTGATTGCGTCACAGAAAAGGTCGAAGTAGAGGAGGTGATAAAGCGTGAATGTCCAGAGGTATCCAATGCCCGGATAGGTATCACCTCTGTAAATTCTCGATGGCGAAAGCTCGTTGTGGTGAAATTCCCCGACCAATATGCGAGGAAACTCCTTGGCAACGGGAGAATCGAAATTTGATGGGTAGTATGCAGGGTGCGAATGCGGATAGTCCCCACCAAATGCTACAGGTGTCTGGACTATGGAAACACGTCAGCAACTTGCAAGGGACAAGACAGGAGGATAGCATGCCGGAGATGCGTTCAAGTAGGTTATCAAGCGAAGACTTGCAATGAAAGCGAGAGTCACGTTCTCTGCAGGGATCGTCGCGCGCCTGGTGAGAGCGTCGCACACACTGCGGGCTAGGGACGGTGTCCGATTTTCAGGGCGGAATTGGAGAGGGCTAGGGTGCGAACGGCATGATCTGCATTTTACAAATTAACATGCACCGGAGTGCAACCGCTCACCGCTGGATTCGGGACGACATTCAACTTTGTGTTCTTGCCTGAGGCCAAGGGAATGGATTTGTCTGAATTCGGTGTTTATGGATAACTTTAGCGTTTACCTGACGCCGAATGAGACTATGCCGGATTTTCGGCGCCGGCTTGATGCTCTGGAGGACGCCGTTTCGAGCACGGACGGACGAAACTTGGTAGGCGGTGATTTTAATGCCAGGGCTCTTGAATCAGACACCAGAGGGAAACGGATTCTGGAAATGGCGGTGAGAACCAGACTCGTAGTTTTAAACACCGGATTAACGCCAACGTTTCGGCGCCCAGGCTGTGAAGGAAGTATTCCTGATATCCCTTTTGCATCAGAATCTCTGGCATCATCGGTGGACGGGTGGCGAGTCCTAGAAGACTTTTCGACAAGTGATCACCAGTACATCGCGTTTGAAGTGGTAGACGCTACTTGCCGGCGAGCACCAACGCAACGCTCCCCCTGCCTGTGGAATGTCGCGGGGGTGAACATCGGGAAATTCGTCGAAGCTCTTGGAGCAGGCGGGACTGCGCTGGAGGGCGCTCTGGGAGGTGGTAATGTCGCAACTGACACCGTCGTAAATTCAGAGATGAGCCTGATAACGACGGTATGTGAGGCTTCCATGCTCCGGAGAGCCCCAAGGCCCAGGGAACCGATTTGTCTGGATTCGGTGATTATGGATAACGTTTTACCTGACGCCCTTTCGGGCATGGAGGGGCGAATTCTGGTAGGCGATGATTTTAATACTACGGCCTTTGAATGGGGCATGCTTTAGCCATATTCCAGAGGGAAACGGATTCTGGAAATGGCGGCGAGAACCGGGCTCGTAGTTTTAAACACCGGATCCATGCCAACGTTTTGGCGCCCATGCTGTGAAGGAAGCATTCCTGATATCACTTTTGCGTCGGAATCTCTGGCATCATCGGTGGACGGGTGGCGAGCCCTAGAAGACTTCTCGACAAGTGATCACCAGTGCATCGCGTTCGAAACGGTTAATGCTCTTTGCCGGGGTGCAGCAATCGGGCGCTCTCCCTGCATATGTAATGTCGCGAGGGTAAAAAAAATCACGCTGGAAGGCGCTTGGAGGAACCGCAGCGTTGCAGCTGACCCTGTCATAAACTCAGTGATAAATCTGAGAACAACAGTTATCAAGTAAGGCTTCCATGTCCCGGGGAGGCCCCAGCCATGACAAGCCTTCTATGTACTGGTGGACGACAGAAATTGCCGACCTACGGAGGGAGTGTCATAAGCTCCGCCGTTTGGCATAGCATGTGCCATAAAGGCAGAGTATAGATAAGTAAAAAGGAGATTCCGCTGTGCGACAAATAAAAACAAAGCACGCGGCATGGCAGATACTGGTCAACGAAGTGAGTGAGGGCCCGTGAAGACTTGGTTATAAGCTTGTCATCCGAAAAATCGGGGCTTTGCGGAAGCCCTGCATACTAAGTACCGACCAGATGGATCCCATTATACCGGCATTATTCCCCAGACATTTTGCGCGGGTTGATGTCAATAGCGCGGAAAGCGTCGAGGATTGCCCCCTTTTCACAATTTGAGAGCTCGAAGAAGCGGTTCTCACTATGAAAAACAAGAAGGCGCTAGGCCCTGATGGCATCCCGGCGGATGTTCACAAACTGGGGTTCCGCCAACGGCCAGATTTGCTACTCGCGGAATTCAACGCCTGCTTGAAGGAGGGCATTGTTTGTTGTCGCTGGAAGGTAGCGAGAATCGCGATGATCAGTAAAGGTAAAGGAGACCCGGAGATCCCGGCTGCATACCGACCGCTGTGTATACTTGACACGGCCGGAAAAATGCTCGAGAAGCTCATCAGAAGTAGACTCGCTGAAGCGATCCGCGCTGCCGAGAATTTATCCCCAAGGCAGTTCGGGTTCAGAACAGGGAGATCCACAGTGGATACTATTATGGAGGTCGTAGATGCGACATGAAGGCTCCCAAAACTGGGAGAGCCGGAAGGCTAGCCCGAAGGAATGTGTCAAACGGTTCCAGGTTAGCTCTGTGATGAGGGAGGGACGTGTTTAGTTGGTAATCCGACAGCGTACTGTTGCGGGAGTCCAACAGTCTGTGCGTAAATGCATTCACCTACCCTACTCAAAAAAAAAGTGGAGCATAGCGCGTCAAACGCGCCTACGGTTCACTGAAATGCACTTCGATTCCCCCCTGGACTGCCCGAGAAGGTTGAACTCCTCCTGTTCTGTGTCTGTCTGTCTCTTGGGGCGAAACATTCGTCGGTCCAGATAATTGAGCGTCAGCCCCTTGATCTTGTGCCCAGGGTTCTGATCCCGGCTAATGGATATTTGTGCTTGGCTTTGTGCTAGTCCCAGTGTTGTAGGCTTATCAGTTTATATGCCTTATATTCAACTATTGTACACCCGTAATAAACAGGATATCCGAGGGAGGATATTTTTTTTTATAGTTAATATCACTTAATAAAGGATTGGAGCAATTTTGAAAAGGGGGCCCTATAGATTATTCTAAGCAAACAAAGCAATTGATACCGCTTTTGTTCTAAAAATCCATAATCTCCATTGACCCACAAGCACTGTTGCCTGAAAATAAACTATTGAACGTAATATTTCCGAGAAGTTTGTGATTTATATCCTCTTCTGCCTACATCAGAGATGCTAAACTCATTTCTGACATTACTTTGGACCTAAAGACTCTACTGACCCATTTTACCTTTTTATCATCTAAAATCTACGAACCTGCAATACATAAAATGAAAAATGTATTGCTCACCAGCAATAAGCCTATTTCCGACCTGCGGTAGAGGTTGATGATGTTACTTACGATGAAAAACTGAACACTGGCCTATAAAGTGCCATTGAAATCTTAAAGGTAAACCTTAAGATGCATCATACCGACAATTTGTTACAAACCATTGGAGATACGAATTAGGTTCGCTACTATGTTCTCAAAGATCTTAGATCGTTCTTTTATGATGGTAAAAGGCCGTATGGAGTCGTGTGGGTTCTAACTGATTGTTGGAGGTATCGGACTAGTCAGAAACATATTGGGGAATGGGGAGGAGTTCCATCTTAAGTACTTAAAGTTGAGCTGGTTGTGCTACCAGCCTGAATCCTTTCTAAAAAAGGAAGTTACATTGATAGCTTTAAAGTTGACATACTATTCAAGAGAGGACTTGCCTTCTCAAGGCAATGAGAGGAGGACCTTCCTTTCCGAGGCAAAGAGGAGCTTTGATTTATTACGTTATCAAATGGTCCATTCCAATTAAGACTTAACCCAAAGGCATCATATCCACTCTCCTCCACAGTCTCCTTTTTATTTCGATACCCATATTTGGATCCGGGTCCAAATGAAACCCTACCCACGCGTACATCTCAAGAAAATATGAAGAATCCGTGCTGGAATTGTGGCAAACCTTACATAATAGTCCGCTCATTTCTGTATCAATTGGATATCTTCAAGATACACATTACATTACAGAATTACGCTGTTGCTGCTGCTGCTGTTGATGATGAGGTTCTGTGCCAGATACATAGATCTGAGACCGCCGACGCTACAGTCCGGAGGCTGCTGACCACTTTGATATCCACACGGCTTATGGCGACTGGGAAACACCACCAAATGCTCACCTGGTGGAATATTTAACATAACTGACCACGGCCGACCATAACGGTAACTACAAGTAAAGAAGAAATTGAAGAGTACGCATAGCGAGCAAAAGATAGTAAAATAAGCTCATCTTCAACTGATCCAATCCAATCCAATCTCCAGCAATAACAATTGTACGTTAAGACTTGATTGTGGGGTCCGTAATAGACATACCAAGTTTTTCGATCGATCCACATAGGAGTTGCAAATGGTGATATGCTGCATAGAGGGTATCTGACTGTCCTATATTTTCGGTTTGCATTCGCGAGGTTCAGAACTGCGTGGGAAGTGAGATGGCGGAATCGTGGTCTACATAGTTGCAACGACGCTTCCATGTGCCAGCAGCTCTCCATCGTGCTTAGTAAGCATTTCGTTCCGCTCACTATGATTGGTAAACCTTCTTGTTTACGACTTCTTGAGTACGTTAAATAAGATAACTTCCAAATAGCTACCACTTTGGAACTATCTCCCGAACACATTCTTCCAACCACTCCATCAAACCCCATACTACACATATCTTACAGCATTTTCATTTCCTTTCCACTCCTTCCCTCATACTATATTGCTACCGTGAAGTACTAATTTATTGTATATTTTTAGCGCACGGAATTATTTCCCATCACAGTTAAATCTTCTTTAATTTTCTCGAAGGCAAGGTAAAGTGTTTAACGGTTTCACTACTTATCGCCGGTTAATCGCAACTAACCAGAAACTTGCTGAGTCTGCATAGATGTAGATAAACACATTCACGGAGATGCGAGTACAAATGTGATTTTCAAAAATAATTAAATCTAATTTTAATAGGAGTCGAATTGATTGAAGATTCTTCTCTCGCTTCTCTCTCTGGCTCTTATGGAGGAGGGTAAGGCAATTGAATATTTACATGAGACTCACTGTGCAGAGTGTATTCAATCTGCGTACAATCATCTCCCATTCTATTTTAAATTTTCGAAAAAGGCTGAATTGTTAATAATCTACGAATATATGGATGTAGTCAAAAATCTTGACTGACGGTTTCGTCCAGGACAGATTCAATTCATCAGACGCTGCCTCACCTCGGCACTGGGAGCAGTGTGTAGGCCCCACTTATATATAATCCCAAACGCGACATCACTGCGAATTATATCGAAGTGAAATCCGTCCTAAGTTCAAACCTGGACCAGGCCGAAGTGAATTTTTTTTGTTGAGGATGCTGGGAGCCCTGACCGGATCACTTAGAAAGCAACCTGCCCTGGACGAAACCGTCAATCAAGATTTTTAATAATGTTTAACCCAAAAAGAGGAGTCCGTGAATTACAAGAGAGGAAGGAAATTGCTTCCCAAGTGGTCCGGTCCGTCATCAAGTGGATGCGGACTCAGGACTCCCAGCATCCTCAACAAAAAAATGTATGTAGTAAATGGCACTTGATTAGACAAGTGCACGTCGGGACGCACTAGGAGTACTCGAAGCCGTCGACAGCTCTCTGCTGGTGATGTGAGTCTATCTCTGAAATATGTATCAGGAACCTCTTCGAAAGCTTGATCGGGTAGTGTGTGTAGAACCTATATTAGACCCCGTTGCTCCTATCGAGCGCTGATCTGTCCGTGATTTCCTGGATCAGCTTCTTTGGTCTCCGAGGGTCTACTCGCTCCGGTGCACATGATCTTTTTTTTCTTCAGCCTTTGTCCCGTTCACAAGCGGGGTCGGCTCATCGTGATCGGTTTCGCCATTTAGCTCTATCGAATGCCTGATCTGAGTGCAATCAAGAGGCTTTTAAATCCCCATCCAGTGTATCAAGTCACCGTTGCTTCGGCCTGCCTTTTGCTCGTTTACCATCGACTTCGATGTTCAGACCAATCTTGGCAAGTGAATTCTCGTTAGCACGAATTGCATGACCATACCATCGAAGACGCCTCTCTCCCAATTTGTCCACGATCGGTGCAACCCCATAACGATCGCGCATATCCTCATTTTGGATGTGATCAAACCGTGTCATGTCACTAGTCCAACGCAACATCTTCGTCTCCATTACCGCAAGACGCCGTTCATTGTCTTGTCTAGTCGGCCAACACTCAGAACCATAGATCGCGACAGGACGGACGATATTGCGGTAAATTTTAGATTTGAGACGTTTGTTGATACGTCGATCACAAAGAATACCAGTTGTGGAACGCCACTTCATCCAGGTTGCGTTAATGGGTGAAGCAATTTCATAACGCAGCTCTCCATTGGCTGATAGCGTTCACCCGAGGTATTTAAATCGCTCAATTCTGGGCAGATCACTGCCGCTGACAGTGATTGTGCCTGTTTCATGGGGATCGGTCGTCAAAAATTCAGTTTTGTTTAAATTCAATCTGAGACCGTGTTTCATGAGGCGATCATTCCATTTTTGAACAAGTGAGATCATTTTTGCTATCAGATGCTAGGAAAACATCATCTGCATAAAGCAGTGTATAGGGCGCTGGACGTTGGATATCCCGTGTGACGGTGTCCATAACAAGAACAAAGAGGAGTGGTGAGAGCGCGCTTCCTTGATGAACACCAACAGAGACACGAAACGGTTTTGATACACCCGCCATACTTCAAAATTTACTGTTCGGATCATGATAGAGCAATTGAACCCAGCGTACGAATTCTGGCACTACGAGGGCGGTCCGATAAGTACTTAGCCTACCAAAAAAAAACGAAAATTTTTGAAAAGTGGCGATTTATTTCTCGACATAGTCTCCTTTTAACTCGATACACTTCTCCCAGCGATGCTCCAACTTCTTTAACCCGTCTGAAAAATACGTTTTCTCGAGGTCTGCAAAGTGGGCTTTCGTGGCGGCTATAACCTCCTCATTCGACTCAAATTTCTGCCCGGCGAGTGACTTTTTCAAGTTAGGAAATAAATAATAGTCGCACGGGGCCAAATCTGGGGAATACGGTGGATGGGGCAGCAGTTCGTAGCCCAATTCGACCAATTTGGCCGTGGCGACGGCGGAAGTGTGAGCCGGTGCGTTATCGTGGTGGAAGAGCACTTTTTTCTTCACCAAATGCGGCCGTTTTTTCCGCAATTCGGCGTCAAATCGGCTCAATAATTCGGCATAGTACAGCCCTGTCATCGTTTTGCCCTTCTACAGGTAGTCGATGTAGATCACACCTTGTGAATCCCAGAAAACGGCGGCCATCACCTTTCCTGCCGATTGCACAGTCTTTGCCTTCTTGGGAGCACGTTCGCCGGGTAAAGTCCACTGTTTCGACTGTTCCTTGGTCTCTGGAGTGTACCAGTGGATCCATGTTTCATTGACGGTCACGAAACGACGAAGAAACTCCTTCGAATTGCGCTTAAACAGCGTCAAACACTGCTCTGAAGTGGTTTCACGGTTGCGCTTGTTGTCCGGAGTGAGCAAACGCGGCACCCATCTCGCCGACAGCTTTCTTATGCCCAAAATTTCGTGCAGGATATGACCCACGCGGTCTTTTGAGATGCCTACTGTCTCGGCTATCTCGCGTACCTTCAATCGGCGGTCTGCCAATACAAGGTCATGGATTTTTGTAACGTTCTTCTCCGCAGTAGCCGTTTTCGGGGCACCGGGGCGTGGCTCATCAAAAACTGACGTGCGACCACGTTGAAATTCATTAAAGCAATTTTTGGCGGTCGCCATCGAAGGAGAAGCGTCACCGTACACAGCATCCAAGCGTTCTTTGATTTCGCTGCGCGATTTCCCTTCCAAAAACAAGAATCGAATCACCGACCGATATTGTTTTTTTTTCCATTTTTCTAAAATTCGCCCGCACGCCCGCTTCTACACGCGCTAAAAACAAAACTACAAGTCCTATTCGACTAAAATTTTGACAGTAGCCGTCTACGAGAATGTTCTACACGTTAGTGTTGTCGTAGAGCATACCAGATTAGTTCGTGTGGCACACGGTCAAACGCTTTCTCAAGATCTAGAAATGCAATGTAAAGAGGGCGATGCTTCTCACGGTGTTTCTCCATGAGTAACCGCGCAGCGTGTATTGCGTCAGTAGTTTCGCAGTTCTTGACAAATCTGGCTTGATTCGCGGTTATTTCAACGATTTCGCGAATACGGTTGTCAAGAATGCGTTCAAAAATCTTCATAGTATGGGGGTAACTGACTGTATTCGAACGGAGCCTCACTGATACCTGGTGGCCTCAGTAAGTAAATTATGTAGACCTTGCCGTGCTACGGGGGGCTATGGCACGGCGGACCTCCTAGCCTCCTTTATTCATGGAAATCAAATGACTACATGCAACAAAGAAAAAGAAATGAAAACCAAAAAGCGGGGCCTCGTACCGCACAACAACTGGTTAATCAGGCGGAGGCACATCTCCGAAATACTGAGAGCCAGGCGATTACACCCAAGAAGGGAGAAGTTGGGACGTCAAGCAGTGGATCCAAGATTAACATTGGTATACTGCGTGGACAACAACCAACGAACGCCACTACTGAAAGAGCAGGGACCAGCAAAAGCACGTCTGAGATAAATATATCAGACGTCAGAAAGGAGGCAGGTCTCAGTGGCGTAGGTCTTAAATAGTACCTGCGCTATCTGAAGAAAGGCCTGAAACCAGAAGAGGCCCTTAAGAAGGCTCAGGACAGACCTAAGCCATTTCTACCGGAGCCGAGAAAGCGGGGAGCAGCAGAGATCAGCCCGCATGAAGGGAATGCTCCCAAAAAATTTAAAGCTGAACCCAAGGGGGACAAAAACCCGGGCAAGTCAGGAGTGAAAGCAGGACTCAGGAAGCCCGCCATTAGCTATGCTAGTGCGGTCAAGGGCATTCGACTGGTCATACTCCCAAAAATGTTTCCCGAGCAAATACTCACTCGTGAGGGGCAGGAAACCATTGAGAACTTTGTCGTCAGGCAGATGTGCAAGAGATGGAATTCGAAACTTGTGTTCACCGGGATACGCTTTCGACCAGGCCTTATACTGGTGGACTGCGAGACGGAGGACACTGTGGAATGGATTAGAACCATAGTTGCCAGGCTGGGAAGGGGTCGAACTGTCAACATGTGCTGGGGATGATATACCAGGAGCCCACATGGTAACAGTTTTTCTGCCAAAAGCCGCGGTAACAGAAACGGAAGACTTTATGAGCCTCCTAATTGGTCAGAATGAGGATCTCCATACCCGACTATGGAGAGTCTTCAGAAGCAAGGTGGAGGGCAAGGGTAAACTCCTCACGATCGGGGTAGATGATCGATCCCTGGAGGCTATCAAACGTCGGAGTTGCCATATCAACTACCGATTTGGCACATACCCGTGGATGTACACAGGGAAAAGCCGAGGAAAGATACTTCAGAGGAGACACCGGGTGAAAAGCATACCGAGGTCCTCGAAGAAGTCTCGAAAGCCATAGACGCGGAAAGGACTGGATTCACCAGGGATGTAGACCTGCTGCCCAGTGAAGTGTAGAAACTGGACGACCTAGACCTAGGACCTAGGTAGACAGCGATGCGCAGCAAGCGCCATGTCGGAGAAGGAAGGCCGATACTCCAGCAGTGGAGAAGAGCTCCAAACAATAACGGAGCCAATGGCCAGCATTAAGATAGCCTAGATAAACCTCCACCATGCGAAAGCTGCATCTGCGATAATTGCAAGGGCAAGTTCCAAGGAGAACATTGGAATAGTGCTGGCTCAACAGCCCTGAGTGTGCGCGGTCTGCAAGGAGGAAGCATGCAAGTAATTTGGGACTTCTCTTGTGAAAAACCAAGAGCTTGCATAATTCTTAAACGTAATTTAAAATACATATGCCTTTCAGAGTTCTTAACCGAGGACCTTGTGCTTATCCAAGTCTAATTGGAAGGCGGGAGGAGCACTCGAGAGGCAGTCGTGGCATTGGGATACTTCCCAGGAGACGAAATCCGGGCTCCACCGGAACAAGTCGCAAAACTGACGAAGTATTGTGAGAAGAGGGCGTTACCACTTCTCCTCGGCTGCGATGCGAACGACTACCACGAAGTCTGGGGAAGCAGCGACACCAATCGAAGAGGTGAATACCTTCTTGAATATATTCTTAGCAATAAGTTAGAAATATATAACTTAAGAAACACTCCAACATTTGTGACCAGCACTAAACAGGAGTTACTAGACATAACTCTAGGAAATACTCTAATGAACGGAATGGTCAGGAATTGGAGGGTGTCGGATGAGCCGTCTATGTCTGATCAAAAAAACATTAGATGCGACATTGAGGGTAACTCCGAAATAGAAATAATAATAAGGAATACCAGGAAAACGGATTGGGAATCCTATGCAACGCACTTGAGCAACAACATTGTCCACCTTCAAGGGGGCGGTGACATCAGGAACGAACTGGAACTAGAAACAATGGTGCAAAAACCACAACACAGTCTTCATTGAGGCATATGAGGCCAGTTGTCCGGCTAAGACAGTTAAGTCATCAAGGGATGTACGTACCATGGTGGAACGGGAACCTGGCCTGAATGAGAACAGAGTCACGAAAACTATTCCACCGGGCAAAACAAACTGGGGACTGGCAGAGGTGCAAAAATGCACTGAATGCGTATAGCAACGCGATCAGGGAAGCAAAACGGAACAGCTTCAGGGAATTCTGTGAAGGGATAGAACAGATCACAGAAGCAACCAGGCCTTACAACGCTGTAGCCCAAGACGGGGGAATATCCTCTGTCTGTTTGAAAAAGGAAGATGGGATATTTACCGAGAATGAGGAAGACAGGGTACACCTGCTTCTCAGAATTCATTTACCGGGGTCCTACCCCACGGTGGCAGGCGACAACATTCTGCCTGACACCCCAACAACGAATAAAAGGGGAAGAAAGGAGAACTGGAAACTAATAAAAGAGGTATGCTCAGAGGCTAGACTAAGGTGGGCAGTGGGAACTTTTAAACCACTGAAAGCTCCCGGAGTAGATGGCGTTTTCCCAGCACTAACCCAGAGAGGCCTAGGAATTATGTTAGAGTCTCTTCTGAGGGTTTTAAGGGGGAGCATAGCACTGTGGCACATACCAAGAGCATGGAGACGGGCAAAAGTGGTCTTAATTCTGAAAGCGGGTAAAAAGGATCCTTTTCACCCTAAATCATTCAGACCAATTTGCCTAACATCGTTCGTACTCAAAACGGTGGAGAAGGTCATAGACAACTATATTAGAGCTAACGTTCTAAAGCGTAATCCCCTACATCAGTGTCAACACGCTTACCGGGCAGAACGGTCAACTGAAACTGCTCTGTATCAGCTGACTGCGTATCAATCCAGCCAAAATCACTATAGTACCATTCACTAGGAAACGTATGTTTGATCACCTGAGAGCCATAAGGTTACATGACATGGAGAAAAACAGAGGTCAAATATTGGGGAATTACGCTAGACCAAAAATTACTCTGGAAGACGCATGCCGGAAGCACTTGTCAGAAAGCTACGAGGGCTCTGATGACTTGTAGGAGCAGCAGCAAGAAAAAAAGAGGTTGCAGCCCAAAGATACTAGTTTGGATATGCAGTGCAATAGTAAGGTCTATGGAGTGGTAATTTGAGCAGAAAGAACTGAACTTAGCACACAGGCCAGGGAGTTACAACTCCAAAGACTGGCTTGCGTGTGTATCAGAGGCAATGAGGACATTTCCAGCAGCATCCCTGGCGGTCCTTCTGGGATTAACCCCTCCCCATCTGTAAATACAGATGCAGGAAAGGAGGGTAATATTCAGGATGGCCGGGTTTGTCAGTAAGGCGGGGAGCTGCCTAAATCGAAGGAAGAGTGATATTCTTTTTAGGCGGTATCTTGAATTGTTAATATCAAGGGATAACACGACAACGGGGTTTCACTTCGATAAGCAGTTTGAAACACGTTGGAGTAACAAGGCAAACTAGGAGAGCGTGGCTGTGACATTCGGCTTAAACCAGCAGAACTGATTACTTGATATTCTGACGAATACCTCACAGCAGAGGGAGCGGGTGCCGGTGTCGTTGGTTCAAGGAGGGTAAGCATACCACCATATTGCAGGCGGAAATATACGCCGTAGACAGATGTGCCTCCTTCCTTTGGGGCAGGGAACAGGAGGCATTCTAGACACTTAGGTCCAACCAGGTGAACTCCAAACTGGTATGGCAATGCAATGCAAGGTCTGAATACTTTGGGTTCCAGGCCATGTTGGGTTGGAAGGAAATGAGTCAGCGGACAACTAGAAGGCAGCAGGGACCCCTTTACATAGGCCAGAACCCTTCTGTGGAATCGGAAACGGTTTCATGATTATGAATCTAAGAAATGAAGAGGAACGGTTGAGGGAACTATACTGAACGGGCCTACCAGGAATGGAGCAGTCTAGGGTGCTTATTGGAGCATACGAACCCAAGTGCACAAAGAATTGCTTAAACCTCACCAAAAAGACCCTCCGTATCATAGTGGGAATTCTCACTGGTCACTGTCGGTTAAACTATCACCTAGGGAAGCTAAGGATGTCTACGGACACTGCCTGCAGGCTCTGTATGGAGAGTGATGAAACCTCTACACACGCTCTGGGACAGTGTCCGGCACTTATGCGAAGTAGGGGGAGAACAGTTAATATCAGATGCAAAGTTGAAGAATCTAGAAATAGAGAATATACTGACGGTTATAGGCTTGCTTGAGATACTATGATCAACAGGTACACTATAACCAGTAAAAGGAGCAGAATATTTCTTTAAGGACGCGGTCCGACTTCCACTTAACAAAATAATAATAAGTTTTGCCTAATATCACAGCAGGACAAGCATTTTAATTCGGTTCTTGCACGAAGATACCTTCAGTGAAATAGCGAGCAAGCGAAGACCCGCAGTTCACTTTATTTGATTTATACACTTACGACAAATTTACGAGAATGCACAGAGCATCTTCGTATAGTAGAGTGAACTGCTTTCTAAGAGTCTCAACTCCTTCCAATCTCCATCAAAGATTTTCAAGTCAGTTTGCTGAAATTCCCCGTTAGTGTTTTCAGAACTCGGGCACCCTGTGGACCTTCTATAACTTTGTCAGTCTAGGTACATAGGCAAATTTGCATTAGAAAAAATCCTCTTTATCCCATCCGATCCCGAATTTCTCCCTTTTTCTGCGAAAAGCGAAGAAAATTTTGAGTGATTTTTTTCATCCCCATCTTACAGGGGTCCTACCTCAAGAGAGTATGAGTGCATTGAAGTTAATAGTAGGGTTTGCCCTCTGTATTCTGCATACCGTGTTCATTCAGAATGTAGCAAATAATATACATATACAGAGTATCGTAGATTTGTAGAGATTGTTATATGCAGAATATTCCAAAATTGTTCTCAACATTCAGAATCTTGAAACAATTTTCATAGTTAAAGGGTTCATTTCAACTTACAAAAATTGTTCCGCTCGAAACGTCTCACCATAGGGTCAAAGCTTTTACTGTACAAGACTATGATCTTGCCAGTCCTCATGTATTCCTCGGAAACCTGGGTTCTTAGCAAGAAAAATTGCGAACTCTTGGCCGCGTTCGAGAGAAGAATCCTCCGAAGAATTGTTGGCCCCCTACATAAGGATGGACGATTCCGTAGCCTACATAACGACGAAATCTATGAGCGATACCATGACCGTCCGGTTGTGGATAAAATCCGGCTCAATCAGTTACGGTGGGCGGATCCCTTAATCCGTATGGATGAGGATGATCCCACCTGGAAAGTCTATAAGGGCAATATCTATGGTAGGAAAAGAAGACGAGGCAGACCCTGCCTAAGATGGAGCGATGGCGTAGATCAGGACGGCAGACAGCTTTTAAGGATATCGAATTGGTGGACCTCGGCGCAAAACTAGGATGTCTGGAGTTCCTTATTAAGGCAGGCCTAGACCGGATACCGGTTGTTGCGCCGTTGGTGATGATGATGGAAGGGGACATTTCGCAGTCTCAATTTTCATTAGTTGCTTTAGAAAACCGAAGGTTGTCCTTCAAATCGAAGACGACTGCATCCAACTGCATATTAATGTGTATAATTTATATTTTTTTATCTAAGATTATATGCAGCAACAATCGGTACTTACCTATATATCCGGCCAGCTTCACTTTTTTCATCCACACTTCACTCACTTTCACACACTTCGATTAACATTGGCAAATCATTTCAATTTTGAGGAATATTGTAATTGTTCATTTACACGCACTAAATATTCCTGAATTTATATTAGCAGCACCCAAGGGCTTTTCCGCCAAAAACGCGTCCACCAAAACTCTATTCCGGTGCAATCCTCAAGGAGAACTTCAGTGTTCTGTACATCCACAAATTTTAGTCTAATGAATGTCTAGTCTTGTATTTGGGCAACATAATTATCTTAAATTTCAATAAAATCACAACTTTCCATTTATAAACACATAATATCGCCGGCCCTACATTTACAACACAAGAGAGAATTGCCCGCCAGAAAAAGCGTCCACGAAACTTCCGTTGTTAACCGAATCGTATGAACAATGAAGAAATAAAAACAAAAAACAACTTTGTATCAATTCACAATGAGAAATGTTGCCAAGGAATTCCAGACATTCCATCAAGAACAAGAAGAATGTGCTTGATATTTATAACAACATCTGATTGGTGACAGCACAATTGTCACTTCGTTGTTTACGTATGCCAAATTAGCTGTGCTAAGTCGCCTTTCCATTGAGAATGAATTCCCTTAATTTACGTGTATCGTCAGTTAAAACTGGCGAAAATATAAGAAAGAACGCCGAGCTTCGTACATCAATAATGCAATTGCCCTCAAAATATTTGAATTCATCGGAGCCGACAAGGGGTTATGTGCAGCACTTTGAGGGTGCCAAAACGATACCTGAACAAGTTAATGCCGTCAAAGATGTAGGAATAGATTTATAAAAATTATCCCAATCGGTTTTAAAAAGAATGTTATATTCGCAGATCTACGAGAAATCGAAAGACGAGCTAGCTTTGCAATTTTTGGCTGACTTATACTTTCATGGTCCATTGAAGCACCCGGTTAGAAACCAAATAACAAAGTAAGTGTAAAGCGGTCTATTTACAGTCGTCCTGTTATCAATTCACCTTGCATTGTTTCCCAAAACAATCGAGCTTTTCTTTGGCGCTCGGTATGCAGGTGAGAACAGAACTCGAATCCAGTTTGAACCCATGCCAATAGGTATTTTGAAACAAATCGAAATCAAATACGGTCATGCGGCAATTTCATTGCCTCCAGATGAGATTAATAAACATACAAAACAGAGGTATACGCGGTACTCTCAAAAAACAAAACCTAGATATTACCAAGTATATACAGTGCCTGACAGAAAAAAAGTTTTCAGGTTTATCGTGAAGCTGGAGTGTGCTTCATGTGATTGCACGTGAAGGTCTTATTATTTACACCAACAGCGGGAAATGCAATCCTAGAGGAGGGGAGCTGTTTAATTTTATCACTTCAGCTGGTCTGATGTCCGCGAACGTAGGGTGCGTTCCTACTTTCGTGGGGCCAAGAAGAAGAAGAAGTAATTGACCTAACAATCTTCACTTCAAAGTTGTTAGAGTTGATTGGAAACTGGCGAGTACTAGATGAGGTCTAACTCTCAGATCACCGTTACTTAGAATTTAGTCTAACTATTGCAGGCGAACAGCCTCTAATACAAAGACGGAATCCTAGGAAACCGGTTTGGACGAAGGTCAATGAACTTCCTGGCGACAAAGCTTCCTATTCGACTAAGGACTCCTTTGACGATAAAAGATCAGTTGGAAACTCCGAATCGCATACTTTTAGCGTGGTTTGAAGAGGCTTGTCCTATTTCCCGAGGCCAAAGTGGTAAAACGGTTCCAAGGTGGAACCGAGAACTGCAGAGACTCAGAAAATCAACCAGGCGACTTCTGAATTGTGCTTGCAAAAGCAATAAAGACGAAGACTGGCTAAACTTCCGGAACCCACAGCGTGAATATAAAAGGCTCGTAAAACGTTCAAAACTAGACTCTTTTAGAGCATACTGTGAGGAATTGGAAGGTGAAAGGGAGACTTCCAGGATGAGTAAGTCAAGTTGGACTCTCTTAGAAAACCTAGCGATGCTAAAGGAGGGTATAGAGCATTGAGAGTAACTTCTAAAAAATATTTTTCGAGGACGTCTTGCTCTGGGCTACTTGCCTTCCTCTTGGCAGAAGGTAAAGGTAGTATTCATACCAAAGCCTGGGAAAGATGACTATCCAAATCCAAAGAAATTCAGGCAAATCAGCTTAACATCATTTTCACTGAAATGTCTGGAGAACCTTGTTAAGCGTCACATACGCGAGAAAGCGCTAAGGTCGCAACCCCTAAATGAAAACCAACGTGGAAAGTCCTGTGAGTTTGCTCTTCATTCTTTGGTTTCAAAGATAGGAGATGCAACTCTGAAGGGTGAGTACGCGATGGGGGTGTTCGAGGACAGGGATTTTTGACAGTGCGCCCTTCCAAAAGCTCTGTGATGCCGCCAGAGAGCATGGTGTTGGCGAAATAAAGTAGATCTACGCTATGCTAACGCAGAGATTGTTGGGTGCTGAAGTGGGTGTTGATTGCCACCTAACAATGGAAGTGACGAAAGGCAGCCCTCAAAGAGGTGTGCTTTCGTTACTTCTGTGGAGTATGCTAATCAACTCACTACTACGCGAATTTCAAAATCTGCCAATACATGTTCAAGCTTATGCGGATGACGTGGCTGTGCTGGCTGTTGGTCGAGATCTCGGAATGGTGTGCAGAAATACACATGCGCGCCGTTGATTTGTTGATATCATTAGACCGATGTTCGCTTATGCATTCGTAGCGTAGTGGGTTAAGGTGAAACAAAAGAGTTTTCGGTGTAAACTAGCCGCACTGGAAAGAACTGTGGGTCTGAATATAACCGGTGCCATGAGCGTCGCATCCTGTGCAACTCTGAATGCATTACTCAATTTGCAGTCCTTGGATTTGTTTATTGAGAGCACTGCACTGAGAGCAGCTCATAGACTAATTCGATTAGATCTATGGGAAAACAACGGATGTGGGGGGCACAGAGCATTAGAAGACTTACTGGGAGGACTGAATGCAGTTCTTACAATGCCTTCCAATCCTCGTGTCCCTATACATCTGTTTGGTAGAAAATATGAAGTTGATCTGAAGCGTAGAGAGGACTGGGAAGTTCCAGAGGAATGTTTGGCGGAATATACGGAAGTCTTCTACAACGATGGCTCAAAAACAGAACAGGGTTCGGGAGCCGGATTCTACCTCTCGAATAAAAACGAGAGGCTTTTCCTTTGGGACAATATGGAACGGTTTTTCAAGCCGAAGTTTATGCGATCCTAAGGACGACAAACTGAGTGATTGACGAGCAGTTGAAGGGCAGGCGCATCGCAATCTTCAGTGATAGCCAAGCTGCATTAAGTGCGTTGAGTAGTCCTTTGATCACCTCGAGAATTGTTCAGGAATACCGAAACGGTTTGAGCTCTATGTCTAGATTCAATACTGTGGAATACTCTAGGTACCTGGTCACTGTGGGGTAGAGGGAAATGAAAACTCTGATGCTTTAGCGAAAGAGGGGTCAATCTTCCTTATGCTGGGACTGGAACCAGCAGTTGGAGTATCAGTAGCATTGGCTAAGTCTGCCTTCAAAAACTGGGAACAAGCTTCCTACAATGACAGGTGGTAGAGCCTAAATGCTGTTCGAAACACCAAATTTTTCCTGCCAGAACCGAACATGCGTACTGCAAAATTTATTCTGTCGAAAAGCAGGAAGCCTTGCAGCAGTATTGTGGGAATTCTGACTGGCCATAATTCACTAGCTGGCCATATGTTCAGAATAGGAATTATTCAAGATGATACGTGCCCCTCCTGTAATGAGGAAGCGGAATCCACGGAGCATTTCCTATGTGAATGCCCCGCTTATGGACGCATCAGGCATCAAATCTTTGGTGCTGATGTTCTCCAATTGCGACGAGTAGCATCACATCCACTAACGGAAATCTTGCGATACGTTAAGCAATCCGGAATATTTCGTTAGATGGCAGTGGTGGGTACAATGGGCCAACACGGCCTGAGTGCTCAAAAATGTAGCTTCTCCCCCACCACACAAATACTCACACAAGAGTGCACATACCTCCGGCTTAAATTCAATTTTTATGAATGAAAGCGACGGGACTGATGCAAGTGACATTAATAATTAGTGCTTGAACGCAAATAGTGCCTTCCGCAGTTCTCAAAACGAATTCATTTTAATTGATTCATTTCGAAAGTAGCAGCCGAAAAGAAAAAGCGCCGCCAAATTGCAAATGGCGCAATCTATCATCAGAATGAACCTTGCCGACGTGCAGCGAACTTTGCCCACGTTCGCTTTGATTGTACCTCCAGCCCCTTCGTGGCGTTTTGGGCACTGTTTTCCCATCTACCGAGATTTTAGCATCCTTCCCCAAAGTGGCTGACTTGCCTTTTCGTTTTTTTAGGGCCTGATATTTTCTTGAGTGTACCTCCCCCTTTTCTCGCACCCTCTTGTTTCCCCGTCCGAGTGCAGAATTGTGTGTCATCTGCGTTGACTGTGTTACTGTTTAAGAAGTAATTTTAGTGATTTCCTTAGATTTTTTCGCATCATCCCGCGATTTATTATTCAGAACTGTAATGGCTGTCAGCATATTTTGTATTGCTTGGTGCATGTTGTGCTTGTCTTTAATACATTCCGGCAACTCAACAATTTGGGTTCCACACAAAATGAAGGATGACTCTCTTAGATCCAAATTCTGTTCAACCGCCTATTTCTGTGCCGAAGTGATCAAAATTCTTGTTACCGCACATTTGGAGATGTTTAGGGAGCTCCGTTGGCACAAGTATTGTGGATATTGGAGGAGATCTTATAATCGATAAGGCTTCTCCTTAACGAATCCGGCTCTTGATTCTGAGAAGCATCTTATGGCCCCTTTGGATGCAATGTGCTGTCGTTATGACTTGTGACGCCCACCGTTCTCTCCTGGGCACAACCAGTTCGTTATGAGGGTTTTAGAGGACGATGGGTTCCTACGCTGTTTATAGATGTAACGGTGGCCAAAATGTTCTCCATTGAGGCGATCATGCTCGCCCACTCTCGAAAGTCGCCGATACTGGGATTCCAAGCCTCTGCACCGTAAGTTTCCACCTTCTCTCTTCATCCATTTTCGTTTATTGTTCTAGGTGTCCTACCCATAGCCACTTTTGTCCACGGGTGAGCATTTCTCTCCCACCTACCCAAACTGTGCGTAGACAGATTCCGAGCAACGGTCATTGATGAAAATCAAGAACTGAAGTTTCCTTCTTCACTTCGCTCTCCTACACGATAATATTGAATAATTTTCAAATGAAATTCACGTCTCTTTACAGATTACTTCAAAACAGCACAGCGACATCAGAACAACAAATTTTGGCTGCTCTAAATTCATCCATTGCTGACTTGCTAGAAAACGTAAACCAACAGTCATCTTCCCATGATTTAAGCAAGCTCATCACGTCCTTAAGTGGATGCTTCGAAAATTTCCCTTTAGCCCTAAAAAGCTTACGGGCAAACATTGAATCTACAATTCCATTTCTAGTTACATCACTGGGAAAATTTATGCAACATATAAAGTATGTGAACACTCTCCCCTTCTCATTCTCTTGTTTCATCAGACTAAATATTTCATCTCCATTTTGCAGGTTACAATCATCTCCATCTGCTAAGAATGAGCTGTACTTGTTCATTCACAACTTAGTCCGTTTCGCGCTCGCTTGCATTCAAGAATATTTCGATGTTCTCCCGGAGGACTCGAAGAATCATTTAAGCAATTTTAAAAGCCCCGCCCACGATCTCATGTTAAATGTGGATATGCCAATGGATTTGAAAACAAATTGTGGGATCCTTATTGCGTACATTGCCAAAATCGAAGATAATTATGCAGACCATGTATTTTCTGTTGCAGAACAGGATCTGGAATTAGACAATAATTGTCTGGTCCTCTGTCTAAATATTGGAGTCATCAACACTATCAATTTTGAAGTATTTAGAAATATGAAGGATTATATAAGAAAAATCGTGGATAAAATTTGCTTAATAGCGAACAGGCATTCAACGGAGCCGTCCATGCTATTAAGTGCGAGTAGAATCCTGTTCCAAACATCGAAGCTCCTTCTGTCGTTTGAAATCACTAGATTGGAACGAGAGACTGTTGCATGCGTATTAAGAGAGCTAACCCAATATGTCCTCTCATATTTGGAGCATCACATGGATAGTGTCCGTCATATATGCAAGGATCTTATTCGAAATGTTATAAAACTAAATTCTAAGCTTAAATTTACTGACCTTCAGGACGAAATGCTTGAATTTTGTAACAAAAATGACACTCCGCAATCTTTGAAGTGCACAGTTTTGATTGCCATAAGTAATACAATCGGCACTGCTGTGATTTTGAAAAGGTTCCCTAACTTGCTCAATGATTTGGTTGCCATTGGACTGGATTCTGATTTGAACGTTGCGAATTGCTACGAAAATCTGATGATTGCTCATCACAAAGAAGTCGACTTTGATAAGTGGATAAACGTTTGGATTATGCCCCTGTTGCAGGTGGGCTCTAAGGACAGGCATCTTTTAGGGGCAGTCGAAATCCTAATCAATAAAGCAATCAAATGCGATCCTGCAGTTGTAAATATTTTGATTGATATCGAAAATGACTTCATTCCATTAAGCACTCGCCTCTCAGCTCTGTGGACTGTCCGGAAAAATGGTCTGCAAAGTAGAAGTTTTCATAACATACTCACAACTTTTGGAGACGTCCTAAAGGGTACAATGATTTCTAATGAGGATGACACTAAAATTATGGCTCTACGATTAGTAGTCGAGAGTCATAAAACTACGGAGCCGCTATCTAATGTGGAATGCGAAACAATTATCGAGTTTTTGAAATATAATTCGAACTGCCAGAGTCCGGCAATTCGGCAGCGCAGTTTAGCATTGATATCCAAGGGACTGTTACGGCTCAAAATAAGCCTGGAGAAAGCCAACAAAGGAGATAAAAGTGACAGAGATTATTATCAACAGTACCTCAAACGATTGATCCGAATTCTAGTCGATAACTTATTCCCAGGAGCTAATTTTAGTCGTCGATCAGTTTCGTTGTCGCTTCTAGAACAAAGCGTCAAAATTGTTGTTGATTGTTGTCCAAATGTCGAAGGGTATCTTCCGTCAAATACTATCCCTAAGCTCATTAACGTGTTAAACGATTCCTACGAAAGCAACAAAGCAATAGCTATTTCGATACTGAAACTTATTATAAAGGACGATTCACACCAGCTTCAACTGGAGACAGTAGAAAGTCTCATGACGAGTGTTCGACCGACAGATTCGTTAACTGCCGCTTACTACCTGGAATTTTACTGCCTTCGAGCGAGACCCCTAGAATTTTCGTACCATTACTCGGAGAATGCTAAACATCCTGTGATACTATCCGCATTATTGTGGTGTATACAAATCCTAGAAAGTGGTTTATCATGCGCACAAAACTCAATTATCCTAGCTGCAAGAAACAACCCCCTATACGGAGCTGTCCTCACTATTCGACATTTAGTATCCAAACTAGATTTGAAGGAATTGGTGCAAGATATTCAGTGGCGGGAGGTTTTCACCAAATTGATAAAGCTCTGCAAAGCGCTGACCCAAGTAGTCGCCCCTATTGTTAATAGTTCTTCCCCCGAAGGACATCTGCCCAACGACTTCAGTGAAATTCCCGAATACTTGGGCGCTGTAGATGATGATAATCAATCGGAGAGGCGTCAGTGTAAGGTCTTATCGTTAAAACAAGAATATAAGTCCGAGTTGCTGAAAACAACCCCACAAATGGTCTTACTTTGTGCTTGGAGAACAGTCAAAGAAGTATCACTTTTGCTGGGAGAAATCGTCCTTCGATCGCCTATCAAACCAAGGTCCGAAGAAACAAGTGCATATCTTATAACTATAGATCAAATTATAGAAATTGGAGCGCATTTCAAAGAACTTCTATCCGAGACGAAACATCGAGGAGCATTCGAACAAGCTTATGTTGGATTTTCGAAGGTTTGCACTCGACTATGGAGAACAGAACATTCCGAATTGTACAAACTCCCGATGATCTGGCTGAATGAACTGATCGACATAATCTCCAAGGACGAAAAAATCAACGAGAAAATCTGTGCAACACGTCGAAGTGCCGGGGTCCCATTCATGGTCCAAGCCTTGATCACGTCAGAACTTCAAGTAGGCACAACAAAAGCTCTTACATATTGCATGAAGCACTTGATTTCCCTGTGCTCGGATTCAGATAAAAGCACCGAGTCGAGAACTCATGCGTTGAACATTCTACGCGCACTGTTCAGGTGTTCAGACTTGAATGAAGCTGTCGGTGAATATATCGCTGATGGAGTCATGTGCGCTATTCGTGGGTACTCAGCTAATACCTGGGCTGAACGGAATTCTTCAACACTTTTGTTTTCTGCGTTGATAACTAGAATTTTTGGTGTACAACGGACGAAAGATTGGGAAAATTTAACGATACGTAATCGAATGACTGGAAGGATATTCTTTTTGAGATATCCTCAGTTGTATGATTTTTTCTTGGTAGAACTTAAGGAAGCCAGTCTTTGCATACAGAGGAATGAAAGACCGGCGAAACTGCATCCGCTGTTGTTGATTTTGAGCAGATTGTATCCATCGGCATTGGAAGGAACGGAATCAAATCTTAAGGTGATTATTATATTGCCAACCCCTCCCTTTTTTGATGCCAAGGTATAATTCAATATTTGCAGATCTCATCATTCATTGAATATGTTTCGATATGCTCTGGGAGCGCTGAGATGACCACACGAGTATTGACTGCCAGAGCAATCGTGGCATTTATGACGCTCGATATAATTGAAAGCAGAATTTTCGAAGTTTTTGATCATATTCAGGTAATGATAACAACCCAATATTCTAACTGATTTTGCTTTTGTTTTTTGTTCCTTAAAAACGAGTCTTATGACCTCAACTTCGATGATAAAAAAATGGACAAAGACATAAACGCCTCAACAGTGTCAAATTTTAACTCACGGCCGCAGAGTTCAAATAGGATAATTTTCGCTGGACCTGTCTTCTAAAACGTTTTTAATACCTTTATTTAAGATATTAGGCGAAGACGGCTTTACGGTTTCTTACCAGGGCAGAGGTAAATCGTCAGACGCTGCCTCACCCCTGCCCTGGGGCCAGCGTGACCGAAATGGCTCGCAAATATTGAATGCTCCTTTATATAATTCAAAGAACACGACATGACTTGAGCGTAAATCCGCTCATACTTTGGGCCAAAACTGGGGCAGAGCTGAACATATTTTATTTTTAAGGATTTAGAGGTCCTAAGTGCGCATCAACACCCTAAACGAGGGGTCCGTGGACCAAAAAAAGTGGGTGCGGACTTAGGACCCCTCAAAGCTTTATGGAAGGTCCCCTCGTTGATAAAGAAATGCGTAACTGTAAAGCTTTTTCCTCTCTAATGCAGCTTTCTAGATTAGCACATGTTATTAATTTGTGTTGCTCCTTGTCTTCCATTAGGAGAAAAAATAGAAAAAGTGACTAACGGTTTCATCTAGGGCAAACGTTACTCATCAGATGCTGCCTCACCTCTGCCCTGAGAGCAGCGTGATGCAAAGTGGCAACAGATAGAAATCGCTCCGTTTTATATAATCACAAACACGACAAGGTTCCGAATTATATCCAACTCAAAACCGCCAGAACTTTAAGCCTCTGCCCTGGATGAAAGAGAGTGTCACTTTTTCTATTTTTCAAATACTTGGGTACTATGCCCAAAACGAGGTGTCCCTGGACCAAAAAAGTGAGAGTAAGTTGCTCTTCACCTGGTCCGTTCCAACATCATGAAAATTCACTAGAAGTTATCTGGTACTATGGCAATCGGGAAAGCCTTCTGAGTTCAAATGTCTCAGGAGAATTCCTGGGGCTTGTGTTCCCAGCCCGATTGTTTATCACCAGACAGACCTTCGAGCCTCAAGCGTGGAGTTGCGCTTACAACTCGGGTGCCGTACTCGTTAGTTCGGTAAAGAGTTGGGTAGGTCTTGCATCCACCAGTATGAATGCTGACTGGTATCGTTGTTGTTTGTCTCAATGGGGCTCTAATTGCGGTCACAGAGTAAATTCGTCGTGGGGTTAAGTCTAAACGACAGATATTCACATTAAATACTAGAACGTAGCCTGTCCGAAGTGGTTACCAGGCATTTTCAATCCCTTCTATATATTCACAAACACGACGTGGGAGTGAAAAAAAGGGTGAACGGAGTTAAAGTTCTCAGTCTGGTTGTATTGTTTTTAACATTTTTAACAAATTTACAAATCTAGATTTCGTTATTTTTGTGTGTCAAATCCGATGTTCGCCGAAATTTAAGCAACGTTCAGGTCACCACCAATATTAACATAAGACTACTTGTAACCTTGAGGCTTCAGAATGGGAGAAGCATTAAGTAAGGAACCCTGCGACTCGCGAGCTGAGAATTTGGTCGACTCTCGCCTACAACGTCTCATGCTAACACTCTGGCCTAATAAACTTTCCCACCTTGCAAAAATACTCAAGTTTACTGAGACCTCTGAGAAAATTTCGGACCCAGATCAAGCCACCTCTTTCCAAGGACCGAGACGATGGACCAAATGGAATAGTCGGGCTAAGATTCGGCGAGTTTGGCGGGCGAAAGTTATTGCAAACCCCCATCGCAAAGTTTGCGGTTAGGACGCCATTTGGATTCTTTGATTTCACACGGTCTCTTCTTGAACAATAGCACAATTTCTTCCGCTGACTATGAACTGCCTTCTTCGAGGTGTCTACTTCTCAGAGTCTGAATAATGCCGTCATCGGTCCCAAGAATATCGAACAACATCTTTGACAGCTTCGTTAGCTCCGGAATAGATCAGGAAATATATTTTGGGACTATGTAGATGCTCTATACCCCACAAAGAAGTAAATAGGAGACATACTGTCTCTGGCAGAGACCTTAACCCTTCGTCATAATGGGGTTGAATCAATGTCGACGATGCATCCCAAACGCAATCAATATCCTGGCGCCGCTATGCAAACTGGTTAAAAAACCTCTTTCTAAAGAGGGAAAAGGTAGATATCCCTGAAGTGAACGCTACTTTCTTCCGGAGTAAAATTTTAGAGACAGCCACCATCTCTGTTTTTACTACTGCATCACCTATATCGCGAGAATCGGGCCATCTGCGCGGCAATAAAAAGCTAACGATTCCCTCGAAATATATCTATCTCAATGTAGACAGGCTACATTCGTAACATTCCTGATAGAATCTGGCTTAGGGGGGCGCTTGACTGCATTTTTTCATTCATCCCAAAGCTGGCTCTTGTAAAGAACGAAAATAAGGTGATCGCCGAAGCCGTTCTCCCTTGCATCGCTACCAAATCCATACACTCGGTGCTCGATCCGGAGTCCATCTTCTCGGCTTGAACCGTGGGCTAGTTTTTTCCGATCACCTCGAGCCAATACATTCAAGCGCTTACAATAAAAATCTGCGACATCTAAAGGGATGCCTCTACGGCACATGGCTTTCGAGGCTCTACACAAGTTCCCATATTCGAACGTCAAGGCAACTACACACTGCCTTGTCATTTTCAAGGATCTATGCAGACCCATGAAGACGCTTTCGCGAGCTTTTAGCAGACCAACAAATAGTCATCGATGCCAGAATCCTCATCAATTGATGAATTAGCCTTTACTGACCTCTTCAATCATCACGACTGGGCAAAGCGCTCCATTCGAATTCAACCTTTCTTTGAGTTAGCCAGATTTTTTTTGAGTTTCCCGAAACTGTATTATATCTACCTTTCGCAGCTAAATGGCATGACAGAAAGCATCCATCATACGCTCAAAACAGCTCTTTTGGGTGAGTCTGTAATATATTGGTCGAATGTGTTGTTTTTGGCCCTGTTCGACTTCGCGTATTTTCAAATACCTCTTTAAGCATCTCTAGCGAAAATACTTTATAGCGCCACGCTCAGGGTCCGCGGTCTGCTGCGGATCTGCACCCCTGTCCCACCTTCTTGGCATTCAGGTACATTTCATGTGCCATATTCTACCTCAAGGATCTTCGTACGTGCTTTTTGTTTTGAGATTAAGGGTGTGCTGAGTCAGCCATCCACTCGATGAGGGAAGAAACCCACTATTGCGTTGTTGTTTAGGATCTGCGGGATCCTAAGTCCCCATCCACTTGATGGTGGACCGGACTAAATGAGGAGCAACTTACTCCCTCGTTTTTTAGTCCATGGATCCCTAGTTTGGAGCGTAGCACCCCAAGCATTAAAAATTGAAAAAATCAAAAAATTTGACTGACGGTTTCGTCCAAGGCAGGGGCAACTCATCATTTTAAGTCCAATATAATTCGCAACCTTGTCGTGTTTTTGCGATGATAAAAGGGAGCGCCTTTCCACCTGTTGGCACTTTCGGTCACGCTGCTCCCAGGGCAGAGGTGAGGCAGCGTCTGATGAGTTGCCCCTGCTCTGGACGAAACCGTCAGTCAAATTTTTTGATTTTTTCCACTATTGCGTGTAAGATATGCCAACCACACCACTCCGGTTCAACAGAGGAACCCGGGACGTGATCCCGCTTCATGGAGCTTTTTGGAGCGTCCCCCGTTTGGGGAACGCCTTCAGCCTCGATAAGGAGATCCATTTGGGACCGCGACCACATGACGGATCGTCGTGAGCCATTAAAGCGACCTTTATTGTCCTGCGCCAACATTCCAGCAACCCATTGAACTGCGGATAGTATGCAGTGGTCCAGTGATGGTTGAAACCCCGGAGCTTGCCTAATTACGAGAAAAGAGTATACTTAAACTGCATTCCCCGTTCCGTGATGATTGCGGCTGGTACACCAAAGCGCGGGGTCTAGTCTCGACAAAGGGCCTTGGCATTTGATTATGCCATAATGTCAGTCAGAGGTACTTCTTCAGATCACCGCATAAACCTGTCAATGATTGTGAGACAATATTAGAATCTGTGCGAGTCTCGCAAAGGACCAATGATATTGAAGCGGATGGCCTGGAATCGTTTGGTCGATTGTGGGAATACGCCTACTTCCTTTTTTACTTGCTTGTTGATCTTACACTTCTGGCACACGATGCACTATCTGGTTCAAGATTTTTACCCCCTTGTTCATGGAAGGCCAGAAGTATTTTCCGGTGACTAACCGGTGGGGGTGCACAAGATGATGTGAACTTGTATTTGGAATTTGCTCTCAGGCTCTGAAGCTCTGCATCGTTTTTCTGAGGTACGGGGCGAGTAGCTCACGATCGTAGACGCTGTAGTTACGTGGAGCTGGGTTGAGTTCTTTCGAAAAGAAGCTCAACGGTTGGTAGGTTTGGTTCACTCGTTGGTGAAGAGTGGCGCCTACCGCTGTGTTTAAGGCATCGACAAACGCGGCTTGATGTGCATCTTGCCGAGGAAATGCCAACAGTGTAGCATCAACAAGCTGTTGTTTGACAGTTTAAAACGCCAGGACCGCGGGAGACATCGCAACCTCGCGGGAGTCTTCCATTTCGTGTCCAGACAAGTAAACATTGAGGATCGCTCGGTGATGAGCGACCTTTGGGGAGAAACGACGTTAGAAGTTTAACATACCCAAGAACCGTCGCAGAAGTGATTGGCAGGGGAAAGTTTTTGATCGCTTCAACCTTGCCTGGGTCTGATTGAATTGTCAGGGTCATGATTTTCTCTGATATTTGCCTACAATACCTATTGAGAAGCACTCGAGGCTTCCTGCGATTATCTTATGGCAGCACTTTGTAAATGTACTTAACAATGATATTTCCCTATTGCCCTCCAGCAGAGTTTGTTATCTTTTTTATGATTAGGATATACTTAACTTTTACGCTATTTTATCAGCATAGATACTGCAGTCCATATTGGGAGAGAGAGCTCTTGTTTCTTTAAGTTCTGCAGATATTCCATCTATACTACGGCGTTTTGTTTTTTTTCAGTATTTTTAGTATATCCTTAATTTCCTTGAATGTAGGCCGTGAGACAGATACCTCGAAAGGAATTCCTACTTTGACCGGGAGACTATATTGCTTCGATGCATCAGGGCCATCTAGTTTTTGATCTGTTTCATTTCTAGGATCTAATTGCATTCTTATCTATTTCAGAATCAAATTGAACATGAAAAACACAATCAAAATTACGTTCATGGTCTACTGCTTCAAGTACTCTATATGCTGAAGAGTCACAAAAACTTACCAAGCGTACATTGCTTCCGAATTATTGATAACATATCGAGGCTGAGTTCAGTTTTAAAACCGAACCCGGTGACGTGGAGAGTTTGTTTGGATATAATGCTTGAAGTATTAAGAAGGTAAGCCAATTTTTTGATACTCAGAGATGTAATAGTTCTGAAACATTTCCAATACAATCCTAGATATGAGTCGTTATCTATTTTTTCGGACCAAACACAATCGAACCTTATGTGCATGTCTCAAGTGCAACAAATCTATAGCACTCAATTTAGCAATATTTATCCGGTATTCAGAAAGTCATTATTCGTCTATAATTTGTATATGGTGAAGCTAATATCATGCGAAGGACTCCTACAGTTTTTAGTAAGGATCTTCGAAACAATCACATCCTTAACATATGAAGATGTGGAGACATGTTTGAATGTGGTCCTACTCATAGTTTCCAACCAAGATGACACTCAAATCGCATCAATCTATGAATGTGGCGATATTGAAATGCATTTCATGAAAAGTTTGGACTCAAAGCACATTGAAGTGCTTAGAGAAGGATTCAAGTCCAACGAGGCCTTACAAAGTAGTTTAAATGCAATTTGCAACGATCGACGATTCTATCCAGAATGTACAAAAAAGGCGTATGCAATTTTAAGTCAACTTCCATCTAAAGATATAGATCTTAATCAATTTATTACAATTGCTAAGCAATATCCTGATGATGTCAAGGACTCAATGGCAAAATGTTTGGAGTCGTATATTGCGAAAAAAGCTTTAACGAATGAGGAGCTGGAAATGTGTTTGGAATTTATAGAGAAGTTGTCCTTGCCTTGGAATTCGGATATGTTGAGGTATGAAGTCTTACATTTTATCTAAATTTATTATGCACATCACAAAACGATATTATTTTAGGCTTACTGCAGCAAACTTGGTACGCCTTATAGCTGACAGTATTTTCACAAATATTGAGAAATTCCAACCGAAAATTCTGGTCCAAATTGTCAACATCCTTTTGTGCCTTCTAAACGATGACGATTCCGATGTTCGAGACCATGTTTGTGGAACTGTTGCAGCTTTAGCAAAGATCGAAATGGGTAAGCCCATATAAATGGAACTTCTATATTATTTATTTAGATAAAAAATAAGGATAACATGACTAATTAATTAAGACCCATCAATATTAAAAATATGTCCTTTTGTAACTGAAATATTTTTCAATTCCTCTTCATTCGGTCATAAATCCTTTCTCTGTTTATAAATTTTCCAGATAATATTTCGGCATCTTATGCACCAATTGTGCTTATCAACTACCTCAGTGAAATTTTAAAATCTAGCAAGGATACAGGTATCACAAAGCAGGTTATCGAAGGAATACTCTCCGCTCAAAATGAGGAGATTCAATCGGGACAACAAGTTGATGACATGGACGACACTGGAGAAGTTTTCGATAAAAATGAAGCAAACGTATTTGCTGAGCCATATAAGACTCTTGTGGATTCAGTTCAAACATTTAGGAAGCGTTTTCAAAGTGACAAGGATATTTTAATGTATATTGACTCGCTCGGTGAAAAGTATTTAGAAGATAAGATTGCTAGTAGTTAGGAGTATTTAGGATTGAAAGACAGTTATGTATATATTTGTATTTATAAGAAAAAGTATTAGAAATAAATCTATTTTCTCAATGTAAATTTGCCCTGCGGAAACTGCCGTAATTCTGTACGCGTTTACGTGGGTCTGTCTGGCGATTGGTCTTTCTGGTAAGAGAGCTAGGTCCCCCTTGACTTAACACAGGTGGAGTCAACGGCCGTCAATTCTAATATGAGTAGGTTCCAGCCTTGATCGCCAGTTGAACACATGCTGCGTCAACCAAGAGACTGTCACGAACTGAGGCAGGAAACTTGGTCAGCGTTTTTTCAGTGGGCGCACGCATAAATGAAGTCTGTGAGTTTATATTGGAAAAGCGGAATACCCACCAAAAATGAGGGCTCTGATACGGGGAGTTAAGTGGGTCTATATTAAGGTACTAGAGAAAAACACCCAACCATCAGGTGGCAAATTTACACGAGGGACGCATGTTACAACTCCTCAACACAACGTAGGTGAGAACGCGAGGAAACGGAGTAGGGGCATAGTTAGTGACGCACTACAAGCGGCTAATACGAAAAAAGCCTCTTCACCATAGAAAGCTGAGCTGGCGGAATTCGCGGGAAAATTGGTATTTCATCGATTACGGGCTTAACATTGCCAGAAAGTGTCCCTTGCAATGAACAAATATGAACAGCAAAAAGCGGCAAAAGGGCAAAAAGAATATCCGTCCGTAAAAAAATCATTATTTCCAAGAAAGGAAGTATGTCCTATGCCGATATCCTTCGAAAGTGAAAGCGGTGGATTTTTCGGGAGTAGGGTGAATGCATTTACGCACAGAGTGTTGGACTCCAACAACGGTACGTCATCGGACTATCAACTAAACACCTCCCCATTATCAGAGAGCTAAGCCCCTTTGTCACATTACTTCGGGCTAGCCCTCGAACTCTCTCGGGAGAATTCCTTTCACCAGTGGGAGGGGATAGGACGAAGGGAACTGTCAGTTCAAGGAATCTCCTGCCATTCGGCTCCTCCATCCGTCAAACTTTACCTTCTTTGTAGCGAGAAGAACCCGAACGTAATGGCTAACACGGCTCCATCTGTCAGCGCTCCTCATCTCGACAATGTTGTCTAGGGAGAAATCCCCTGTGTTTAAATAGACCTACTGACGAATCCCATCCCACCTTTCACAAGAAAAAAAAGGTGTGATGGGCGTCGTCCACAACTCCATTGCAAAACACACAATCCAGAGATCATGCCTTTCCAATCTTGTGCAGGTAAGGCTGATAACCTCCGTGCCCACTTAAGAACTAGGTAACTAACCATGCTTCCGATTCAGCCACGCACCTAAGTTGCCAATGAGCCGCCTGTAGTTTCATTTTGCCAAGAGAGTTGCCAACAATCTAGGGTGTGTTCCTTACCAAGAAGGGCAACGGATCATTTCCACGATCACCATCACGGCCGATTCAGAGACAGTGCGAACCCGCAAAGCTCCTAGTCTCTGTACTTGTACGAGAAGCTTATGATGTACCTCCTTACGAAGAGCGTCAGTCCGTACCTCAGGGGACATCGCCTGCAATAATTGCCATTAGCCTACTTAACACCGAAGCTCCATCTGCGGCCTTGTCCGCTGCTACCTTGATTTGCTCAAAAAGTTGAAATCATGAGCAGTCATTTATCTTACCTCTCGCTCCGCGCTTACCCGTCGCATTAATATGCCAAGTCTGCTTTGCGCCTGTTCGACGGAGCGTCCGGCAACAAGCACCGCGGCATCATCTGCATAACCGACCAGGCGTGACTCTTCTGGCATGTCGAGTTTAAGTGAACTATCATAGGAAGCGTTTCAGAGGTCCGGTCCTAGGATGGATCCCTGCGCTACCCCGACGTGAATCGCTGGCGTTTCACAGAACAGCAAGCGGTTCCTCAGCTAGTTCCTGAATATCCGTAAAAGATAGTTTCACCCGTCGAAATCGACGGCTGTGTACCTCCACTCGATAAATTACATCCACGACTTGCATGACAGGATCAGCTGTCGATCTCCCGCTCTAAAGCCAAACTGCCGTAGGGATAAGTCTCCGTCAGCCCGTATCGCTTCAGCGGGTCTATTGTGATGAGTTTTTCGAGCACTTTCCCAGTAGTGTCAAGCATCCAAAGTGGGCAGAATGAAGATGGCAACTTAGGGTCGCCTATCCCTTTACTAATCACCGCAAGCCTCGCCATCTTCTAGCGAGAATGGAAAATGTTCTCTTTAGGGGAAGCGTTGAATGCGCCGAGTAGTAGGTTTGGCCGATGTTGAAACACCACTTTGTATACTTCTGCTGGAATACCATTGGGTCCTAACGCCTTTTTGTTTTTCATAGAGAGGACTGCCTGTTCCAATTGGCAGGGTTTTTGGCCTCGGGAGTTCGCAGAGGTGATACCAATCCGGACATTGGTTACCTACGGACATTCGCGTTTAATGGTGTTTTCTACCTCGATCTCGGATTTTCAGAGAGCATGTAGGTTCCAGGCTGGAAACCAAAGCTTTCTCTCCCAGAAGCCCTTTGACTGCTTCACAGTACGTACCTTTATTTGTTGTCCTCGGGTCTAATTCAACTATGACTCCACCACCCTTTGTTTTTCGAATGGAAGACATTTCTACTAAACTATTTTCGGGCTTGATCTTTAACGGATTTCACTGTGGACTTTGGCAAAACTCTTGCCTTCCGTCGGCTTAATAATCAAAGCTGGCTTTTCTTTTGGTGCTCTATCCTTCGGGTCCGCCTTAATTTTAAGCAGTGGTTTTTCTGATGACGCAATGTGTTGTTTTGTCCCTTGTCCCTTTTCGCCTTCTTCTTTTGAGCCCTGGAGGGTAGCTAAGTGAAGTCTCCTTCAGATACTGCTTCCTACTTTCGTTTTCCCCAGTTCGCTCTGCAGCGGGCGGTCTGCGATCCGTTTAGCGCTCGTGGTGCTCTAATCGGGGGGCGCGGTTGTTTCTGCTTCAAAGATATTTTGACTTTTGGGGGAATGGGAATGTTTTAATCGATATCAATCTAGAAATAGAGTAACTACAACAAAACGGTTTTTTTTTGTAAAGTGAAATAACAATAATTGCATTTTTAGCCAATGTAATAAACAAATGCCAGAGAATCAACTGCACCGAATATACGCTGCTTTGTACAGAGCTGGCTACTACGCCAAACTATTCCTCAACATCATTTACTCGAACAACCGTACATTTTCCCATTCATTCAGGAGAAAGCTCTCCCACAACTCTCAGCTGATAGCTGTCAACTCATCATTACTCGGCACTCCCGCTTTCACTTGCCGGTCCAAAACATTCACTTCCAAGTTGATTTGGGAAATTCTACGTCAAATCGCATCGCGCCACAGTCCAGGTTCTCACGTACTCGGAAGTGTCTTATGAGTTTTCACATTTTCGTCATTCCTGAAGTTGTCGACGTCAAATAAATAAACATTCGTGCGATGGCGACCAAGTTGCATGGCGGCTTCTTCCACTCGACTTTGAGGAAACTCCAAGAGCAAAATGTCCAGATTCACCCTCATAACTTGATGTATCCATTGTTTCTAGTGTAAGTGGACGATATTGCCTACGTTTGTTGGTTATTTATGTTAGAATATTTCCACAGGGAAAATGACGACGCGGTGCAGCCCATACCGAGCATGCCCCGTATTTCCCGGCTTGGTATCAACGAAGCGAAGAAACATTTGGAACCACTTGTTGCTGATGGCCTGGAGTCGATCCTTCTGTTTGGAGTTATCGAGACTCTGCCCAAGGTATGTTTTCCGCAACATCTTAAATTAAGAAGGGTGGGATGGATACGTGTCTCCATATATTGGGTCATATTCGCATCGTTCTACGCATAGATTGGTTCTTCTGATATGACCTCTGATCCGCACCTCCTCTACATCAAAACACCTTATCTCTGTGAATTTGCGTAGACTAAATTTCTTATACAAAAGGGAGAACATACAAAAAGCAGGGAAATCTCTCTAAGCTGTTGATATTTGTAATTATATTTACGTTGCGGCGAATATGTATTTTATGATGTTCCCGTAAGACCCTTGGGTTGTGTTCCCACTTGAGAGGGGGATTTGTGGTAAATATTGATAATTGAGCTTAACATAATTTACCTAAATAATATTTAATATGGCGAACTTTTAAGACACTAATAAAGTTACTACTTTGCTCCTAAATTCTAAATCAAAATGGAGGGGAAGAAGCACGCTATTCGCGTCAGAAATTTGGGCCAAAAATGGTACATTAGTTGCGGGTTTTAGAGGGTCGATTAAAATCGTATGAAAGAAAATTATTTTGCCCTGAATGGGGCTGGAGCAAGAAGAGTTAACTCACGCTAAACGTCCTTGAGAAGGCGATACCCAAAAAGGAATACGTCTTGGGTACATTTAAGGATATCGAATATCTTCCTCTTTTTCTTCGGCCCTTATCCCGTTCACAAGCGGGGTCGGCTCGTCGTGATCAGCTTCGCCATTTGGCTCTATCGAATGCCTGATCTGGATGCAATCTCGAGGCTTTCAAATACCCATCCAGCGTATCAAGCCGCCGTTGTTTAGGTCTGCCTTTTGGTCGTTTACCATCGACTTCGATGTTCACACCAATCTTGGCAAGTGAATTATCCTCTCACGCAAGTTTTCCACGATCGGTGCAACCCCATAACGATCGCGGAATCCTCATTTCGGATGTGATCAAAACCTGTTACGCCACTAATCCAACGTAACATCTTCGTCTCCATTACCGCAAGACGCCGTTCATTGTCTTTTATAGTTGGCCAACACTCAGAACCATAGAGAGCGACTGGACGGACGACATTCCGGTAAATTTTAGATTTAAGATGTTCGTTAATACGTCGATCACAAAGAACATCGGTTCATCAGCCACTTCATCCAGGTTGCGTTAATGCGTGAAGCAATTTCATAACGCAGTTCTCCATTGGCTGATAGCATTGACGCGAGGTATTTAAATCGCTTAGTTCTAGGCAGATCACTGCCGCCGACAGTTGTGCTGACATGAAAGTCCTGGCGGGTTGATTTTGGGACCACAATCAGAGCCCCGCCATGCAAGCACAACGGTCCTGGTTTATACTGAGTGCAGGCTCAGCATTCATACCAGTGGATGCGAGGTCTATCTAGCACCTCTGCCGCAACTAAGGATTACGGCACCCAAGTTGTACAGCGCAACTCCACGCTTGAGCTCCGAGGAGCTCTGCCCGCGATGTAGGCATAACCACAACCACCATGAAACTCCCACTAGGGGGCCAACCGCAAATAACCGGACCGAGAACACATCCTCCAGGAATTCTTCTGGAGCATATGCTCTCAGAGGGCCATCCCGGTTCCCATGGTACCAGATAACCTCCGGTGAGGCTTCGTGGCAGAGCCACTTCAGATGAGTCCCTTGCAGACTCGGGTCTGATCGCCCTCCTCGAGTATGTGGGGGAGTTGCGCTGATAGGTGGAACTGCTCCAAATGTGGGCAATGATTGTGCAAGTGGAGGATGAGCAAATTCTTCAGTTGGAATCTGCTCGAAGTATTCTCGCCATCTATCCGTCGTGGCCCGACGGTTGGTAAGTAAAGTACCGTTCTTATCAATAACGCAACAGAAGTGTTCGATATCATGTGTGCGTTCGTTTCGGCTTTTGCCAAGTCGATACAGGTCTCTCCCGCCATCCCGAGTGTCCAGTTTATTGTAAAGATTTTGAAATGGTTCGCTCGGGTGACAGCGACCGCTTTCTTTGCTTCCCGGTTGGCATTCTTATAAATTTGCCAATTAGCAGGCGTTTTATCGTCGAGAAATTTGTAGTAGAGGCGTTTCTTTTCACGGACATTCATTTCAACATCATCATTCCAAAGCCCAGTATCTTGGTTGATGTACCGCTTGGTGACCCCAAGGGTTGTAGAGGCCGCTTTGTGGATCGTGTCTTTCATTTGGTTCAACGATCCTTCCACATTCGTAATGGTTTGTAATCGTGTAAGTCCGATCATTTCTTCTTTGAGTGTGTGTGCGTTCGCGTTCAATGTCGTAGCTTTTGGC
The DNA here is from genome assembly GCF_905115235.1 of Hermetia illucens. Lineage (NCBI taxonomy): Eukaryota > Metazoa > Arthropoda > Insecta > Diptera > Stratiomyidae > Hermetia > Hermetia illucens. Next base: position 13,509,841 of record NC_051852.1, read on the forward strand.
ACCAGACCATCGAGTTTCTTGCAGAGCGCAGATATCAATGGGCGTTTTCCGAAGGGCTCTTGCGAGTTCCTCGGTTTTCTAGTTAAGGTGCCAACATTTAGCGTGCAGACACGTATTTGTTTTGTTCGAACTAACTTACTTACGTCCTGACGCCATCCATGCGTCAAGAACCCTTGCCTATTTCTCGACTGGATCGGGGCTTGTCCTGCCGCGTCGACTGAGGTGGACGCCCTAGCATTTTTTTCAGGCTTATTACTTGATCCGATCATCCTGTTTCTAACGACATTGGATGCATTTTTTTGGTCGGCCTGTCGCGGGACCTGTCACCAAGAGCAATCAGGTAGGATTTAGCATAGTGGAATAACTTTAACTATACTTTATTTATCTCTTTTCCTGATCTCAGTATTTTACTTTTATTTTACTGAGGATAGTACAAAGTACGTTGCCTCAAATCCTCCTCCTTTACCTGGGCTAAACAAGATGAGCGAGTAGCTGTACAGCACACAGCTCGATACATTGCCGCGATGCCTTCTTAAGCGGTGTGATCTTCGTTTTGGAGATGAAGAGAATGCAGCGAATTTCTACTTCCGGGGGGGAAGGTCCGTAGGTATAGAACCCCACCATAAGCGTGTGTGGATCTCGGTTGACTGTAAATTTTCCTTGAATGTACCGATCCAGCGTGGTACAAACACCCGTGAAAGGTCAGAAAAACACAGAGCGCAGCGGGTAACAGCAAGTTCTTTCACGTTATCTTCAAGATCCAGAGACTCTGCAAAAGTAGACCCAACCTTGCTGTTAACATGGCCGATAATAGAGAGCGCTTGACATTTGGTGATCAAAGCGTCGGAAATCGGTGATGCTACTTTGAAGCGAAATGCATCGTCGGATGGCTGCCATCCCGAGATTATGGAGAAAGTCGATTGGAGGTCCGGTCCAACAGTCTGCGATGGCAAGCCGATTGATTGGGATAAACGGAAGGACAACTCGGACAACTCGGCCGGCAGCTGGATAATTGTTAGTCCCATTCTCAGCTAGCTGTCGCAGAACTCCTAGGGCCTCGTATATGGAGCTGCACACGCCATAGGTGAACGTGTTCAATGTAAAAGCCAGTGGAGACTTTTGAGGATTGTTGCGGCAATATATTTGCTGGTATTGGCGATCTTTGGACGTGATGACCATCTGCCGATAAATCTTCTCAATGTCCGTGGCGAAAAAGAAACGTTGAACCCGCCAGCGTAATAGCAGAACATTAGCTATATCCAACTTGCAGATATCCGTTAAGCGGGAGCCCATCCTGTAAGCGGACAAAGGAGCGATGAACAGCACTCGCAGGTTTTGCTTTTCGTCGATAACCTTCAACACGCCATGAAGTGGAAGAAAGAAGGTTTTCCTGTTTTCGAAAGTTGACGTTTTCCAAAGTTGACTCCTGTGGCCAAAGTCAATGTACTCCTGTGTGAATTTGTAATAGAATGTATGTAAGGAAGGCTGTCGTCGGAACTTTTGTTTATCTTGACAGGAAGAGAACGAACCGAAGTCGCGGAATCGTCGAGGAGTAATATGGCGATGTGACGCACGAAAATGCCGATCACATGCAAGCTTGTCGGTCACGAAGCTCAGAGGCGATCCTGATGCAGTATCCAGTGCAGCAATGGAGGCGGAGGACATAGGGAGTGATACGTCAGCGGACAGCGCGGAGAGCCGCTGAGTATCTATCCGAGTTCGGTCACTTGAGCAACAGTGGGGGTACCCGGGCTTCACTAGACTCCACTCAATATGAGGCGAGGAAACCGATCCGTCATCCGAATTGAGACGAGGATGCGCAAGCTGCAGCCGGTCGGCAAAGGGAGTGAAGGCGATATCAAAGAAAACTGGTACGAATGAGCAAGAGGGAAGACACAAATATTTTGCAAGCGTTTCCGATACGAAAGTTGCCTCCGAACACGGAGCAATTAGAATGCGGACCTCCTTGCGGAAGATCCGAAAATAGAAGACGTTGACGTTGCGGCGTGATGCTCACAACATAAGTTGGGAGGGGAATGTCCACTGGGGCGCTAGCAGCGCAATCAATTAGCGGAAAGTGGCGGGCTCAGATGCCGTCCATGGTAAATCCGGCAAGTCTTCCTAGCGTATTGTCTGAGGAAAAGCAAAGAGCAACTCATTATCGATTCGGTAGTTATAAGACAAGCAATCAAAGATCAAAGAAATCTCTTTAGTTGCTATATCGATTATGCCAAGGCTTTTAAGAGTGACCCTTACACCTAGCTAGTCAATGTTCTACGTTTGCATTACATTGATCCGAAACTAATAAAATTGTTTGCAATGTACGGAAACTACGTGAGTTGAATCTGGCAACCACTTGTTGACCAGATGGCTGTGTACTGGCATTATAGACGTTAGATCATCTCATTTCTGACAGCTGTGTTATGACGTCGGTGCAATACACGGACGGGCATCAAAATCTTGCATGAAAGCACGTGCTAATCATGGAAACATGTCCGGTTTATCGATATCAACGGCAGATAGTACTCGACAGTTCTGACCACCATAATGTACACAGTAAGCCTGAGGTGCTGGTAGTTGACGAGACGGGTCGCTCCACGTATTTTATTGATGTCGGTATCCTCCATAATAGCAACTGAGTCACTGGCTCGGGAAATCAAAGAATTTTGACGTGTCGAGAGGGTGGTTGCAGTTCTTCTAATTTTGTCAGCTGCTGGTGTTGTACCAGATGTCTTGGGACTCTCACACAGTCCCATTCAAATCATGTAGAAGTATATTATTATGTAGACGTGTTTGCGGGGGGTTTTCGACGGATTTTCCCATTGATATAGCACTGGTCATCATCATCAGAGCATTTAAGAAGGTAGGATCATCTTTTGTGGGTGAAATTTAAAAAAAAACTCTGATTTTTGTCACATTTGTCAGTTCATTGCGGAGAGATATGATTCCTGTCTGGGTTAGCCTCCTGGGATCGTTTCTCAGGATTGTCGCGAAGAGATGAATCCCTAGTTTACCTTGGCTTGTTCATCGAACACTCAGTTCACAGTGCCTGAACTGGTGAGGAGTTAATGATGGTTGGGCCACGAAATGGTATGTCGGTTTCTGTATTTAAAATATCATATGTATGAAAGATTAACGGAGAGTGATTGTTTAGGATATGGGGGATCCTAAGTCCACATCCACATGATGTTGGACCGGACCAAATGAGGAGCAACTTACTCCCACGTTTTTTGGTCCACGGATTCCTAGTTTGGAGGATAGCACCCAAGCATTTAAAAACCAAAAAAGGACTAACGGTTTCGTCCAGGGCAGAGGCAACCCTTCAGACGGGGCCTCACGCTGCTCCCAGGGCAGAGGTGAGGCAGCGTCTAAACAGTTTCAAATTCGAAACTTTCGAAACAACCTAGAGCGAATATTCCCGTAAATATAGGCAAAAGGAATTTAGTGATCGGTACTAGGGGCCCTGAATTTGACCATAGTAAGGGTCATGATGAACTGATAAATTGTCCGGAACTCGAAATTATCCAAATTTTTCGATGGAAAATCTATAAACGTCCTTTTATACTCTGAATTGCGAAACGCATAATTTTTGATCGTTAAAGAAGCTACTCAGGGTGTCGATTTGTCGATCAGGATCCGGCGCAAGATCGAGAGACTGACGCTCATCACACTAGTCGATTGCACCCTCTTAATTTTTCACTCATCCTGTAAGGACACTATTTTGCAATTCCCAACCAAATAGTTATACATATTCACATCTAGACTTTTGATTAAAAAATATTTTGTATATTTCTTCAATATTCAAGGATTCCAATGGGTCCTCAGCCGATTCAAAAGAAAATCCAGTTATCCGTGCATTACCAAAACTGAGAGAGTGGTTTCCAAATTTGCTAATAGCGTGTGATGTTTGCCTATGTCCTTACACAGACCACGGTCACTGTGGCATAATGAATGAGACTGGCATTGACAACGAGGCCAGCATTCGTCGACTAGCTGACATATCAATTTCTTATGCATTGGCTGGTGCACATATTGTAGCCCCATCCGATATGATGGACAACCGAATAGGAGCCATCAAACAAGCTTTGATATCTCATGGTCTGGAGAAAAAAGTGTCATTACTTTCTTATGCTGTGAAATTCGCATCGAGTTTCTATGGTCCTTTTAGAGATGCAGCGAAATCGGCACCGTCTTTTGGTGATCGGCGGTGTTATCAATTGCCCTCTGGATCAAAAGGCCTTGCGGCTAGAGCGGCGGTAAGTTTTATGTGGATTTTATTGGGATTTGTGTTAATTTGATTTATTTGATTTCATTTGGTTTAATTAGCAACGGGACGTGGAGGAAGGTGCTGATATGCTCATGGTGAAACCTGGTTTGCCATATTTGGATATTGTCCGCCAAACGAAGGATATGTTCCCGAATTTTCCATTGTTCGTTTATCATGTAAGTATGCATTATTCTTAAAGGATTTTTTTAACCCCAAAAAGTTCTAAAAGCTTCTTACTCTTTTATGTTAATTTGAAACTAATACTTTACTGTGCTGTGCTATGTTGGGCCAACTAGGCCCTTGATCCTCAGATATTACGTCGCCTACCATGAGCAAAGGCTGCTTTTGGAAAGTTGGTATATTTTCCGAAAACCAAGGGTCCAGGTGCAACAAAACGTGGTAGACACTGCTTGCTGGGGACTGCCATCAACTGCCGTCCGCCTCCCCTTTCGAACGAGACATCACTTTCAGAAATCTGACGATTTTGCATTTTTGGCGATTTTTACGACCCGGGGGTCGTGGAAATTTCCAATTTTCCTCGATTTTTCTTAGGCTCTCCGACCATCGATTTTCTACGATATCTCGCGTTCCCGATGTCGTAGAGTAAAAATTCTTGCATTTCCTGAATCTGGGTCGCCTCCCCTTTCGAACGAGGCATCACTTTCAGAAATCCGACGATTTTGCATTTTTGGCCATTTTTACGACCCGGGGGTCGTGGAAATTTTCAATTTTCCTCGATTTTTCTTAGGCTCTCCGACCATCGATTTTCTGCGATATCTCGCGTTCCCGATGTCGTAGAGTAAAAATTCTTGCATTTCCTGAATCTGGGTCGCCTCCCCTTTCGAACGAGACATCACTTTCAGAAATCCGACGATGTTGCATTTTTGGCCATTTTTACGACCCGGGGGTCGTGGAAATTTTCAATTTTCCTCGATTTTTCTTAGGCTCTCCGACCATCGATTTTCTGCGATATCTCGCGTTCCCGATGTCGTAGAGTAAAAATTCTTGCATTTCCTGAATCTGGGTCGCCTCCCCTTTCGAACGAGACATCACTTTCAGAAATCCGACGATGTTGCATTTTTGGCCATTTTTACGACCCGGGGGTCGTGGAAATTTTCAATTTTCCTCGATTTTTCTTAGGCTCTCCGACCATCGATTTTCTGCGATATCTCGCGTTCCCGATGTCGTAGAGTAAAAATTCTTGCATTTCCTGAATCTGGGTCGCCTCCCCTTTCGAACGAGACATCACTTTCAGAAATCCGACGATGTTGCATTTTTGGCCATTTTTACGACCCGGGGGTCGTGGAAATTTTCAATTTTCCTCGATTTTTCTTAGGCTCTCCGACCATCGATTTTCTGCGATATCTCGCGTTCCCGATGTCGTAGAGTAAAAATTCTTGCATTTCCTGAATCTGGGTCGCCTCCCCTTTCGAACGAGACATCACTTTCAGAAATCCGACGATGTTGCATTTTTGGCCATTTTTACGACCCGGGGGTCGTGGAAATTTTCAATTTTCCTCGATTTTTCTTAGGCTCTCCGACCATCGATTTTCTGCGATATCTCGCGTTCCCGATGTCGTAGAGTAAAAATTCTTGCATTTCCTGAATCTGGGTCGCCTCCCCTTTCGAACCAGACATCACTTTCAGAAATTTGACGATTTTGCATTTTTGGCCATTTTTACGACCCGGGGGTCGTGGAAATTTTCAATTTTCCTCGATTTTTCTTAGGCTCTCCGACCATCGATTTTCTGCGATATCTCGCGTTCCCGATGTCGTAGAGTAAAAATTCTTGCATTTCCTGAATCTGGGTCGCCTCCCCTTTCGAACGAGACATCACTTTCAGAAATCCGACGATGTTGCATTTTTGGCCATTTTTACGACCCGGGGGTCGTGGAAATTTTCAATTTTCCTCGATTTTTCTTAGGCTCTCCGACCATCGATTTTCTGCGATATCTCGCGTTCCCGATGTCGTAGAGTAAAAATTCTTGCATTTCCTGAATCTGGGTCGCCTCCCCTTTCGAACGAGACATCACTTTCAGAAATCCGACGATGTTGCATTTTTGGCCATTTTTACGACCCGGGGGTCGTGGAAATTTTCAATTTTCCTCGATTTTTCTTAGGCTCTCCGACCATCGATTTTCTGCGATATCTCGCGTTCCCGATGTCGTAGAGTAAAAATTCTTGCATTTCCTGAATCTGGGTCGCGTCCCCTTTCGAACGAGACATCACTTTCAGAAATCCGACGATTTTGCATTTTTGGCCATTTTTACGACCCGGGGGTCGTGGAAATTTTCAATTTTCCTCGATTTTTCTTAGGCTCTCCGACCATCGATTTTCTGCGATATCTCGCGTTCCCGATGTCGTAGAGTAAAAATTCTTGCATTTCCTGAATCTGGGTCGCCTCCCCTTTCGAACGAGACATCACTTTCAGAAATCCGACGATGTTGCATTTTTGGCCATTTTTACGACCCGGGGGTCGTGGAAATTTTCAATTTTCCTCGATTTTTCTTAGGCTCTCCGACCATCGATTTTCTGCGATATCTCGCGTTCCCGATGTCGTAGAGTAAAAATTCTTGCATTTCCTGAATCTGGGTCGCCTCCCCTTTCGAACGAGACATCACTTTCAGAAATCCGACGATGTTGCATTTTTGGCCATTTTTACGACCCGGGGGTCGTGGAAATTTTCAATTTTCCTCGATTTTTCTTAGGCTCTCCGACCATCGATTTTCTGCGATATCTCGCGTTCCCGATGTCGTAGAGTAAAAATTCTTGCATTTCCTGAATCTGGGTCGCCTCCCCTTTCGAACGAGACATCACTTTCAGAAATCCGACGATTTTGCATTTTTGGCCATTTTTACGACCCGGGGGTCGTGGAAATTTTCAATTTTCCTCGATTTTTCTTAGGCTCTCCGACCATCGATTTTCTGCGATATCTCGCGTTCCCGATGTCGTAGAGTAAAAATTCTTGCATTTCCTGAATCTGGGTCGCCTCCCCTTTCGAACGAGACATCACTTTCAGAAATCCGACGATTTTGCATTTTTGGCCATTTTTACGACCCGGGGGTCGTGGAAATTTTCAATTTTCCTCGATTTTTCTTAGGCTCTCCGACCATCGATTTTCTGCGATATCTCGCGTTCCCGATGTCGTAGAGTAAAAATTCTTGCATTTCCTGAATCTGGGTCGCCTCCCCTTTCGAACCAGACATCACTTTCAGAAATTTGACGATTTTGCATTTTTGGCCATTTTTACGACCCGGGGGTCGTGGAAATTTTCAATTTTCCTCGATTTTTCTTAGGCTCTCCGACCATCGATTTTCTACGATATCTCGCGTTCCCGATGTCGTAGAGTAAAAATTCTTGCATTTCCTGAATCTGGGTCGCCTCCCCTTTCGAACGAGACATCACTTTCAGAAATCCGACGATTTTGCATTTTTGGCCATTTTTACGACCCGGGGGTCGTGGAAATTTTCAATTTTCCTCGATTTTTCTTAGGCTCTCCGACCATCGATTTTCTGCGATATCTCGCGTTCCCGATGTCGTAGAGTAAAAATTCTTGCATTTCCTGAATCTGGGTCGCCTCCCCTTTCGAACGAGACATCACTTTCAGAAATCCGACGATTTTGCATTTTTGGCCATTTTTACGACCCGGGGGTCGTGGAAATTTTCAATTTTCCTCGATTTTTCTTAGGCTCTCCGACCATCGATTTTCTGCGATATCTCGCGTTCCCGATGTCGTAGAGTAAAAATTCTTGCATTTCCTGAATCTGGGTCGCCTCCCCTTTCGAACGAGACATCACTTTCAGAAATCCGACGATTTTGCATTTTTGGCCATTTTTACGACCCGGGGGTCGTGGAAATTTTCAATTTTCCTCGATTTTTCTTAGGCTCTCCGACCATCGATTTTCTGCGATATCTCGCGTTCCCGATGTCGTAGAGTAAAAATTCTTGCATTTCCTGAATCTGGGTCGCCTCCCCTTTCGAACCAGACATCACTTTCAGAAATTTGACGATTTTGCATTTTTGGCCATTTTTACGACCCGGGGGTCGTGGAAATTTTCAATTTTCCTCGATTTTTCTTAGGCTCTCCGACCATCGATTTTCTGCGATATCTCGCGTTCCCGATGTCGTAGAGTAAAAATTCTTGCATTTCCTGAATCTGGGTCGCCTCCCCTTTCGAACGAGACATCACTTTCAGAAATCCGACGATTTTGCATTTTTGGCCATTTTTACGACCCGGGGGTCGTGGAAATTTTCAATTTTCCTCGATTTTTCTTAGGCTCTCCGACCATCGATTTTCTACGATATCTGGCGTTGCCGATGTCGTAGAGTAAAAATTCTTGCATTTCCTGAATCTGGGTCGCGTCCCCTTTCGAACGAGACATCACTTTGAGAAATCCGACGATTTTGCATTTTTGGCCATTTTTACGACCCGGGGGTCGTGGAAATTTTCAATTTTCCTCGATTTTTCTTAGGCTCTCCGACCATCGATTTTCTGCGATATCTCGCGTTCCCGATGTCGTAGAGTAAAAATTCTTGCATTTCCTGAATCTGGGTCGCCTCCCCTTTCGAACGAGACATCACTTTCAGAAATCCGACGATTTTGCATTTTTGGCCATTTTTACGACCCGGGGGTCGTGGAAATTTTCAATTTTCCTCGATTTTTCTTAGGCTCTCCGACCATCGATTTTCTACGATATCTGGCGTTGCCGATGTCGTAGAGTAAAAATTCTTGCATTTCCTGAATCTGGGTCGCCTCCCCTTTCGAACGAGACATCACTTTCAGAAATCCGACGATTTTGCATTTCTGGCCATTTTTACGACCCGGGGGTCGTGGAAATTTTCAATTTTCCTCGATTTTTCTTAGGCTCTCCGACCATCGATTTTCTACGATATCTCGCGTTCCCGATGTCGTAGAGTAAAAATTCTTGCATTTCCTGAATCTGGGTCGCGTCCCCTTTCGAACGAGACATCACTTTCAGAAATCCGACGATTTTGCATTTTTGGCCATTTTTACGACCCGGGGGTCGTGGAAATTTTCAATTTTCCTCGATTTTTCTTAGGCTCTCCGACCATCGATTTTCTGCGATATCTCGCGTTCCCGATGTCGTAGAGTAAAAATTCTTGCATTTCCTGAATCTGGGTCGCCTCCCCTTTCGAACGAGACATCACTTTCAGAAATCCGACGATGTTGCAGTTTTGGCCATTTTTACGACCCGGGGGTCGTGGAAATTTTCAATTTTCCTCGATTTTTCTTAGGCTCTCCAACCATCGATTTTCTACGATATCTCGCGTTCCCGATGTCGTAGAGTAAAAATTCTTGCATTTCCTGAATCTGGGTCGCCTCCCCTTTCGAACGAGACATCACTTTCAGAAATCCGACGATTTTGCATTTTTGGCCATTTTTACGACCCAGGGGTCGTGGAAATTTTCAATTTTCCTCGATTTTTCTTAGGCTCTCCGACCATCGATTTTCTGCGATATCTCGCGTTCCCGATGTCGTAGAGTAAAAATTCTTGCATTTCCTGAATCTGGGTCGCCTCCCCTTTCGAACGAGACATCACTTTCAGAAATCCGACGATGTTGCATTTTTGGCCATTTTTACGACCCGGGGGTCGTGGAAATTTTCAATTTTCCTCGATTTTTCTTAGGCTCTCCGACCATCGATTTTCTGCGATATCTCGCGTTCCCGATGTCGTAGAGTAAAAATTCTTGCATTTCCTGAATCTGGGTCGCCTCCCCTTTCGAACGAGACATCACTTTCAGAAATCCGACGATTTTGCATTTTTGGCCATTTTTACGACCCGGGGGTCGTGGAAATTTTCAATTTTCCTCGATTTTTCTTAGGCTCTCCGACCATCGATTTTCTACGATATCTGGCGTTGCCGATGTCGTAGAGTAAAAATTCTTGCATTTCCTGAATCTGGGTCGCCTCCCCTTTCGAACGAGACATCACTTTCAGAAATCCGACGATTTTGCATTTTTGGCCATTTTTACGACCCGGGGGTCGTGGAAATTTTCAATTTTCCTCGATTTTTCTTAGGCTCTCCGACCATCGATTTTCTACGATATCTCGCGTTCCCGATGTCGTAGAGTAAAAATTCTTGCATTTCCTGAATCTGGGTCGCGTCCCCTTTCGAACGAGACATCACTTTCAGAAATCCGACGATTTTGCATTTTTGGCCATTTTTACGACCCGGGGGTCGTGGAAATTTTCAATTTTCCTCGATTTTTCTTAGGCTCTCCGACCATCGATTTTCTGCGATATCTCGCGTTCCCGATGTCGTAGAGTAAAAATTCTTGCATTTCCTGAATCTGGGTCGCCTCCCCTTTCGAACGAGACATCACTTTCAGAAATCCGACGATGTTGCATTTTTGGCCATTTTTACGACCCGGGGGTCGTGGAAATTTTCAATTTTCCTCGATTTTTCTTAGGCTCTCCAACCATCGATTTTCTACGATATCTCGCGTTCCCGATGTCGTAGAGTAAAAATTCTTGCATTTCCTGAATCTGGGTTGCCTCCCCTTTCGAACGAGACATCACTTTCAGAAATCCGACGATTTTGCATTTTTGGCCATTTTTACGACCCAGGGGTCGTGGAAATTTTCAATTTTCCTCGATTTTTCTTAGGCTCTCCGACCATCGATTTTCTGCGATATCTCGCGTTCCCGATGTCGTAGAGTAAAAATTCTTGCATTTCCTGAATCTGGGTCGCCTCCCCTTTCGAACGAGACATCACTTTCAGAAATCCGACGATGTTGCATTTTTGGCCATTTTTACGACCCGGGGGTCGTGGAAATTTTCAATTTTCCTCGATTTTTCTTAGGCTCTCCGACCATCGATTTTCTACGATATCTCGCGTTCCCGATGTCGTAGCGTGAAAATTCTTGGATATCCTGAATCTGGGGCGCCTCCCTTTCAAACGGGGGATTTTTGTGTTCGAGATTTTGGAAGTCCTGAGTTCGCATCCATTTGGGAAGCAACTTACTTGCTCTCTTGTGGTCCACGGACTCCTCTCTTCGAAACAGAAAAAAGTCTTTACTGACGGTTTCGTCCAGTGCAGATGCAACTCATCAGACGCTGCCTCACCTCCGCCCGGGGGCCCCCAGTTCGTTCTTTTAGTATAATTGATGTGTGAGAGAGGCTATTGGAGGGGACATAATTTGTTGGGATTTTATTTAATTTCTAGACGGAGAGCCACTGTTGACTGTATTGGAAATTTGCTTTCGTTTAGGCTTACTAACTGCAGTAGCTATCACAAATGACTAATGTCGAACCTACTTTGTTACATACTTTTTGAAATTGACTATTCTTTGTGAATTTTAGGTTTCTGGTGAATATGCGATGCTTCATCACGCGGCAGCCAATGGTGCATTAAATTTCGAAGCAGCTTTGAAGGAAGTCCTAACATCAATGAGACGTGCTGGTGCAGATTGTATCATCACCTACTACACTCCCCAGATTCTGGCATTGATTAAAGCGAAATCATTGTAACTACCCTTTAAGCACCACTAGCAACTAGTAACAGTGAAAGCATTCTCGGGGGTTGTATTTACTCCCGTTTAGTTCTAAATAAAGTCATGCTCATAAACATACCTCAAAGTTCTTTGAACTCCTACCTTGACCTAATATTGGCAGGACTCGTAGACAGGAAATTTATTCATATGCAGTGTGAAACGAGCCCCCTCGTGCTTGGTTGCAATTGTAATTGTGTTTGGGGTGAAGGATAGCCATAGAAACGTTTGGAGCTTTCGAATGCTTTGCATCACCTTATATAGTAGATGGACAGTCGATAGGGAGTCTAATGACGTTTAAGGGATTCGTTGTGTAATAGGAGCCGCTTTACGTAATTTACATGTCCAAGGTCTAAGCAAATAAATTTATTGGGTGGATGATGTCAATGAGAAGTGTAGCGTGTGCTGTGCTTCTGAAATTTTTTCTGTGCATTTAGTTTGTGAGTAGTAGCTATGATATTACGATTTAACGCTTTAAAGCAGAAAAAAATTGAGTTCAGTTTTGAGTGATTTGAGTACTTTACACAATATTTTAAAATTATTTATCCAAGACCGTGTGGAAAGTGGGTGTGAAATGAAGCTGAATTTTACATGAAGAAACTGTCCATGAAGGCCATATTTTTAAAAATGGGTACGTACTTACAATTTTATAATTATGTCTTTGCTTATGGAGTCGCGGCAGTCAAAGCTCCCTCGTATTCTGATGTAGTTAATTTATGCACAGCCACCTGCTCGGTTCCCTACTACTTAGACTCTACTTAATCCGTGTACTCTGTTAATTGCAGTTTTTGCAATTTGACATGGATAGAAACTTCGATTAAAAATGACTTGTTCATAGCTCATTATTGTAAGGACTTCGCTGTAAATTCTTTTCCCAGTTATAACGAGGACTCCTTGTAGGATTTTTCGTTAAAGCCATTAATAAAGTTCTTATATTTTGATTGGACTTTCACGCTATGATATTATAATTCAGTACTGTCCTTACTGCAGTAGACTCCCTCTTAAGGGGGGAGTACAGTGTAGAGGGTGAAAAAAAAATGCATTTTTTTTTCCTATAAAAATCTTCATTTCTTGCCGAACGCACGGCAGTCCGAGCGCTGAATTTAAAAAATTCCCGCCGCTATAGTCGTTAATTTGCAAGCGCGCGTCGTCTGCTTTGATCTTTTTGCTTGTCAGTTGGTCCGCTTCGGATTGGCGGCACCGGGAGACGCTGTAATCACTTTGGTTTGCCGGCCGTGATTCAGTAGGCGAATGCTCCAAAGACTTAATCAGGGCGATCAGACCCGAGTCTGCACGGGGACTCATCTGAAGTGGCAAATTGGTCATGAAACCTTACCAGGGGTATACTGGTACCATGGTAACCGGAAAAGCCCCTGGACTCACATACTTCGGGTGAACTCTTGTTGTATGTGAGGACAGCTCGGTTATTTGCGGTTGGCCCTCCTAGTGGGAGTTTCATGGTGGTTCGGGCCACGACGTGGTGTTGCGTATTAACACGGGTGCCGTACTCCATAGTTCGGTAGAGATTTAGGTAATTCTTGCATCCACCAGTATGAATGCTAAGTCATGCACTTGGTATAGACTGGTACCGTTGTTGCTTGTCTCAGCGGGGCTCTGATTGTGGTCACAAAATCAATCCGTGTCTGAAGAGGACCGTAGGATTAAGTCTCACGACAGGTGCCTACGTAAAACACTATGGGCTTCACCATCCATCTCGGCATCATTGGCCTTTGCGAGATTCGCAAGGATTCAGTTTTACGCGGTGGCCTGAAGCAATAAAAAATGTCTGACATTACGGCGCAATCATGTGCCGAGGCTCTCTGTTGAGAATGGATTCCGCGCTTTAGTGTTCCAGTCGTCATCATCACGGACCAGGGAATGCAATTCGAATTTACTCTTTTCGCGGAGTTAGGAAAGCTCATTGGCTTTAAACGACATAGGACCATCCATAGTTCAATGGTAAGCTGGAACGTTGGCACCGGACGCTGAAGGCCGCTCTAATGGCCCGCGACGATCCTTCGTGGTCGCGGTCCTTGCCTTTCGTCCTTCTCGGCCTGCGTACAGCTTAGCGAGAGAAGTTCGCGGCCAGCCAAGCGGATATGGTTTATGGGGAGAATGTACGCCTTCTCGCCTTTCCTGTTCTGGACATTACAGCAGGGTTAAATGACTCGGGAGTGCTGCGGCCGACTCGATCGTCTAGACACGCGACATTGTAGGTCTCGAGACGTGGGACTAGGTCCTCATCAGGGTGGACGCCCCTCAGAAGCCGCTGCGACGACCATACGAGGGCCCGTTTAAAGTTCTTGAAAGAGGCGAGCACTCGTGGAAACTGGTCGTTCGAAGCGAACCCAAGTGGGTGTCCTTGTCGAAGCTGAAGACCTTCGGCGAGCCGGCGGCTGCTTCGAAAGAGCGCCCGCAAAGCATCAGATTCGCCCAGTGACCCCCGTTGGGGGTTCTACGCCTTTTATAAAGAAAAACTAACCGAGCTAGGTGTTCGTGCTATTTATTAAAAGGCTGCTGTTATTGTTCATTAACAACTGTTTGGTTAGATTGTTTACGTTTCTTCGTTTTGCCAAATTTTCATTATTCCGTGAATAATAAAAATGTCCGAAGTTCCTTCGATTGATCGGAAAAAATTCTACGGGAATCAACATTCCAAGGACGACGAAGAGGAAACTAATCAAGCTTAAACTTCAGCGTCTGCAAGAAAATTTCGTACAAACAACGAATTTGTTCCTTCCACATCAAAGAATTTTGTGTATATAATTTTGGAGTTCTCAGTGTTTAGGGTTCTTTCAGAAACAGTTAGTTGTGGAAAGTGTCATGAAAAAGTGCAGTTCGTGATCTTGTGTGTGGCGCGACAGCCTAAATTTTAATTTCCTGTGCGGCAGCCGGGCGGAGTTTTGACATCCCTGAGGCCGACAAGCTATCCGAAGCCGAACATACAAAACGCAGTTTTCAGCCAGTGTGAGCAGACACAAGATTGGTGACCCTGACGTGATCCGCGCAGAGCAAGTTAGAGTTTCCTGGCAAAACAGGGGCGCAAACCAGAAATCCTTTCTACAGGTGGCTGAAGCTGATAAGGAACATTACAACAAAGAAATCATAGAATACCTCCAGGAGATTCTGAAAAGCCGTAAGACCATCACGAGGGCTGCAAGCTGTACAAAAGTCCATGACAGACAGCAGTTAATTTTCCGTTACAAAAGAACGATTTCTTATTGGTCTTTTTTTTGTGAGATATGCTGTAATTTCTGTAAAGTCGGGGCTAAAATTTTCATAAAAAGGAACAGAATCCTCCGCTCGGTTCCCGTGACATGGTCACATCCGCAAGTGTTAAAAAATTACATGGTAGAGTCTGCGCAAATGGGCGTCCGCTCTGTGGGTTTGTGGGGATTGGAATTTTCTCCATTTTTCGCGTCTTTAGTGTTAAAGGGAGGGGGGGGGCATAGGCAGCATTTTTACGTGAAATCTTTGCAGCCCGCGTCCTGTCCTGTCTACGGAGCAGAAAGACACGACAGACCCATCAGGCCCGCTGGTAACAGCACTGGCTGTGCGTGTTCCCCCATTCTGGTGACGGAACCCGGAATTACGGTTTGTCTACTTGGAGGCACAATTTCAAATGTAGGGAATTACGGCCGACGCGACCCGGTTTAACTACGTAGTGGTGGGCTTAGATGAGGGGACCATCGTCCTCGTCTCTGACATAGTCAAAGATGCCTCGTATATAAAACTTAAGAGCGAATTGATCAAACGCCTATCAGTAAGTGAGTCGGCAGAACTGGATCATTTGCTAGCAGGCTTAACATTGGGCGATCGAAACCCCAGTCAATTGCTTCGTGAAATGAGGCAATTGGGCGGGGGCAAGATCGACGACGACTTGCTTAAATTACGTCTTCCAGAAGGCACCCAGGCGGTCCTCGCGGGCGTTACAGGTTCTTTGGAGGCTTTGGCTGCCGCCGCTGACAAAGTGCACGAGGTGCACGTGCGTCCTACATTATTTGCCATAGAGCAGCCCACCGAGGAATTGACTTCATTAAAACGCGAAATGCCGGCTTTTGTTAAAAGCAGGGCCCAAATGACAGCGACGTGGAACGTTAAGCGAGCTCGCTCACGGTCCATCACCCGAAAAGGCTGATCGGGTAGCCGGACATCTGGACAACCTACGAACCCAGGCATATATTGGTACCATCGTAGATTCAGGGATAACGCTATAAGATGTACACTACCATGTAACTTCGCGACCTTTATAAAAAAATAAGGCCCGCGGGGGGTCCTCGCGGCGGCCATCCATAACGCACCACTACGTCGTCTCATGATCCAAGACCATCTCACCAGGCGCAGCTACCTTGTGGATAGCGGAGATTTCGGTTCTTGCCGTGCCCCGGTACCACTGATTAATACCACAAAATCTGAAACTCGCGACAGCGAACTCCTCACAAATAAATACCTACGGGTACAGGCAAGTGGACGTGGGTTTTGGCCTGTGTAGAACATTTTCGTAGCGGTTTATCGTAGCGAATGTCGGCTTCCCTATTTTATACGCAGACTACTTGTGTCACTACGGGTTGCTAGTATACCTGTAGAACAGGTCACTTATAGACCCCACAACCAGCCTCATTTCGTCAGGGAGAATATCGACTCACCTAAGTAACAGCCTTTCCGTACTCTTGGAGGACATTACCGATGCTCGTGTTCGGGCACTCCTCCAAAAGTTCAGCCAGATCAATACGGGATGTAGGTGTTGGTATCTGCCGACCTTCAGACAGCTGTTGGTCATCACCATTCCATATGGTCCCTAAACCAAAGGCTAAATGCCCAGATCATTCCAGGCTGATACCCCATACCACTCATCCATGACTTTGCGCACCATCTCGCAAACTGCTGCATCTTTTCGACCTTGAACTTAGCCAAGGCCTATCACCAAATCACTGTAGCTCCCGAAGATATACCAAAAACGGCAATATGCACACCCTTTGGGCTCTTCAAGTTCACGCGGATGGCTCTTGGCCTGTGCAATGCGATGCAAACTTTTCAGAGGTTTATTCACACTGTCTTGCGGAACCTTGACTTTTGTATCGTGTGCTTGGATAATGTTTCGGCCGCTTCTTCCGTTAACGTTGAAAAGTGCTAATTCCTTTAACAGCAGGTGAAGTTTTCAGGCCATATGATTTCCTTTGAGGGAATTCGATTGGATCCAGACACGGTTCAGGCCATCATAGACTTCTCAGAACCTAAAGCCTGAAGACTCACTCGTGATTGCGTGGTCTACAGAGGTCGTCCAGGTTTTTGAGCTAGCCAAACCACAGCTGGCTGACGTTACACTCCTGCCGTATTTGTTGACATTGCGCTAGGTGCTGTCCTTCACCAAAAGGTGAGCCAAATCTGCCAGTCGTTGAGCTTCTTTTCCAAGAAATTGGAAAACAGAACTACAGCACCTATGATCGTGAGCTATTAGCCGCGTACATGGCAATAAAATACTTTCGATACTCCCTAGAAGGCAGACCGTTCACGGACTACAAGCCTCTTACCTTCGCGGTCTGGCAAAGCGTCCCCTCCCCAACTCCGGCACCTGAGCTTCATAAGCCAGTTTATTTCGGAGATCCAACATGTGCCCGGCAAAGATAATATAGTTGCAGATGCGTGCAGCATCTGCATCGACAGTATTGGTCCTTTACGAGACTCGCATGGCTTCAAGTATTGCTTCACAATCATCGATAGATTCACGCGGTGGCTTGAAGTAATACCTCTGACCGACATTTCCGCAAAATCGTGTACCGAGCCCCTTTGTGATGTAGTTTGAGTCTACCGTGTTCTTAGAGTTGGACAAACTCCTGGGCTTCAAACGTTACTGGAGACTGCGTACCACCCGCAATCCAATGGGATGCTTGAACGTTGGCATATGACACCGAAAGCCGCTATAATGGCACATGATAACTCCTCGTGGTCGCAGGTCCTGCCTTTCGTTTTACTTGGCCTACGTACGAGTACAATCCATCGCGAAGAGGTTGCCACCAGTTCCGCCGAGTTGATATACGGGGAGAATTTAAGCCTCCCCAGCGATCCTGTGTTCGATACCAGGTCGACCCTTTCCACCATTGGATTTTTGCTGTTGCTCCGGGGCATCGTTGCAAGATTAAAATCGCCCCGCCATCCCGTCATTCTTCGACCAGGGCTAACACCCCCAGGGACCTGGATGACTGCACACACGTCTTGGTTCGCGTGGATGCTTCCTGGAAATCCTTGTAGCCACCATATGAAGGTCCACAAAGGAGCATTTTTTTAGGCTTGATGTCGCCGGCAAGTCCAAGAACATCTCTGTGTCCAGGTTAAAGCCTTTTGTCTCCGGAGCTGAGGTTTCGGGAAGAAAGGGTGCACGACGCGTGAGATTTGATCTGCGTCCCTAAAATTGGCGGACTAAGCGTCGCGTTTTTCGCTGAAGGACGCTACCAGCTGGGAATGGGGTAGCGGGGAGACGCAACGTGATTGGTGAGGATTCTTCAGGGCTCCGCACGAGAATTATGCAATTCACCACGGGGTCAAACTCGGTCGCTTAAGTGGCTCGCCTACCTGTAGGTAGTGGGATGAAAGTCACGAAGCTGGCGGAGCAATCGTGGAAGTGAAAAAATGTAGAGAGTGATGGGTGAAAAAGAGTTGAATAAAGTCCCCCCCCCTCCCCCCACCCACTATTCGTTTGCTTACGTTTGGTTATTAGGATATAGCTCATCGATCATTTTATTTTTAACCAATATATATTGACATTTGTGCATTAGGAGGAGGAACACGACGTCCTTCTGTGAGTCCTTAATTTATGACAAATTCAATTAATTTATTCAATTGATCTAATGTCAGCGTGACTTGGGTAACAGCCGAGCATAACTGAATGGTTTGCAATATTAAATATCCTTAATGTTTCTATCATCACAACAAAACTTTTTGGAATTGATTCTGCCGACCCCTAAGCTACCTCGAAAAGTACAAACCAATTATTTATAAAATCGCGAGTTGACCTTCTTTATTACTCTGAATATTGATTAACACCATCCTTGATAGTGAACTTCTTTCAGCTCCTTTTCAAGTACATTTACTACACACTTTAGTTTGTCCAATAGCCTTCTACCTTGAAAATGTGGGAAAGCTCTTAATTGATTGTTTGTAGGCTCTCATTTTCGGTGGGCAATAGAGTTCGTTATATTTGTCAAGGAATTTATTTTCGGTCATTGCTTGACATATGTTACACATTTACTCTATGAAAAGCGAATTTCGATATGATATCTAGGACACACCACTTGTCATTATAATAAAGAAAATATCCTTCATATATGTAGAAAAATATAACTAATTGGGGAGCAGAAATTATGCTAAAAGGGCCAAGGTTGATATACGGAAGAATATGTGTTATTTTGACAAATTGTTTGGGTGGGGGGAGGGGGGGATGTGGACTTTTCTAACTCTATAAAATGAACTATGTTAGTACCTATTGAGATGACCACTATTGAGTGCACTAATGAGCAGTGAGCCACTATTGAAAGAAATATTTCCACAAAATCAATGACCAGTCCACAATAGATGACCTCAAAGTCTCGAAAGCGAAATGATAAATCCTTAGATATCGAAAGCTTGAATAGCCTGAGCTGAATTGTCAAGGCGTTACGAATCAGGCATTATACAACTCAATATCCAACGACTTCTTTTGAAGCTGCAGCGGCACAAGGAGGTTCTGCAAGAAGCTTTTTGAGACGCAACAACAATCGCAACCACAATTGCCTGCAGCCGTTTATTCGCCACAATAACCTGTGGGCAAAAAAACGACCGAAGGTGCGATTTTTCCTATTGCAGCGGTTGCAGTAAGGGCAGCGCAATCCGGCGGTGTAGTTCCGCCAATTGGAACAACTCGCAGGCGTCACAATGGACGCCACACGCTTTAATCATGCGCTTATCGGTCTCGACGAAGAGATCATCGGGCTGGTCATGTTGGAAGACTGCTCCTACGTTCGACTGAAGGAGTAGCTCATACGCCGGCTGTCAGTAAGTGAGGAAGCAGACCTGAATCATTTGCTGAACGAGCTAAAAGGGGGCGACCATATCCCCAGCAGCTGCTTTGAGAAATGAGGTAGCTGGTTGGGAATATGGTCGGCTCAGAGCTGTTGAAATATCTGTGGTTGCAGCAACTCCCGAAGAGCTCCTCACTATCTTGGCCTGCGCGAATTCGGGGTCGCTGCAGGTGCTCTCCGCCACTGCAGATAAAGACCACGAGTAGTATGCGCGCTCCGTGGTCGCGGAAGTGCCTAGGGACACATTTCAAGAGGTCAAAGACCTTAGACAAACGGTGGCTTCACTTGCGGACACAGTTTCCAAACTGACAGCGACGGTAAGCACTTTGCGTTGGGGGCTAGACCTCGAGGTCTGCTTCTCGACAAGGAGTCCTCAGCGACCCCGACAATTTGCTGGTACCACCGTAAATTCGAAGCTTTTGCGACTAAATGCCCCACCAGATGCAATTTCAATGCAAAAAAACTAGATTCACTGGGTGCCTCGTAGGCAGCTACTTGAAACGTAGTACCAACTCCCCTTTCAATTTTTGACACGGGCGCGGAGGTGTCGATTCTCCTCACATAACATCCAAACACGTTAATACCACAAAACTTGCAACTGGTAGTCCTGAACTCCTCTTCGATCCGCACTTACGGCTACAGGGAGGTGGACGTGAGTCTCGAATTGCGCTGACCATCCCCATTTTACGCGCAGACTTTCATTCGTAGACATTTCGGAGATTCCTCTACTCTGCCCTACGAAACTTAAACTTCTGTTTCGTCTAAATGGATGGTGTTTTGTTCGCCTTTTCTTTCGAATTTGAGCATTTAATCCCAAGTACATTTCACAACGTCTTCTCGAGGCCAGGCTCGTTCTAAACGTTGAAAAGTTCAAATGCCTACAAAGGCAGGTGGAATTCGGGAACTGAACCAGACAAGGTTGAAGCGAACAAAAACTTTTCCCTACCAACCGTTGATCTTTTTCTAAACAACTCAACATAACTACAGTACCTACGATCGTGGGCTTCTGGCCGTATACCTCTCCATTAAGTACTTCTGTTTCTCCTTTGACGGGAGACCGTTCACTGTGTTCACGGACCATAAGCCCTTTACGTTCGCGCTTACATAAAAGCCCGACAAAGTGTCTCCTCGCCAACTTCGGCAATTGAGGTTCATTAGACAGTTTACTTCCGATATTCAATACATGTCTGGCAAAGATAATGACCTTTGCAGACGCTTACACGGCAATCACCGAGGCGCAGAAAAACAAGGCAGAGCTGCATAGCTTGAGGGTGAACTCCAAGTACAAATTCAAGGAGTTCCCTATCTTCGGTTTAAACTTCTACTTACTCTGCTAGACCTCAGACAAGGGGCCTAGGTTATTTATTCCGGCCGATTTTCGCAACGAAGTATCCATGCAGTATACGAGCTTGCGCAGCCAGGCGACTGAACGACGAACCGGTTAGTCACTGGAAAATATGTCTGGCCATCCATGTACAAGGACGCAAACTCTTGGGCCAGACAATGCATCGCATGCCAGAAGTGCAAGATCAACAAGCCCGTAAAAAAGCAAGTAGGCGTACTCCTTCGGTCGACCAAGCGCTTCCACACCATCCACTTCGACATCATTGGCCCTTTGCAAGAGGCCTTCTCTTTGTTGTTTGTTGTCCTCCAGTCCGGTCCTTTATAAGGTGCAGACGTCTGTCCATAGTCCAGACGCCTGTAGTACTTGGCGGGGACTATCCGCATTCATACCCTGCATGCTCATCATCATCATCAACGGCGCAGTAACCGGTATCCGGTCTAGACCTGCCTTAATAAGGAATCCAGACACTCTGGATTTGCGCCGAGGTCCACCAATTCGATATCCGTAAAAGCTGTCTGGCGTCCTGGCCTACGCCATCGCTCCATCTCAGGCAGGGTTTGCCTAGTCTTTTTTTCTACCATAGATATTGCCCTTATAGATTTTCCGGGCTGGATCATCCTCATCCATACGGATTAGGTGACCCGCCCACCGCAATCTGTTAAGCCGGATTTTATCTACAACCAGAGGGTCATGATATCGCTCATAGATTTCGTTGTCATGTAGGCTACGGAATCGTCCATCCTCTTGTCGGGGGTCAAAAATTCTTCGGAGGATGCTTCTCTCGAACGCGGCTAAGAGTTTGCAGTTGCTAAGAACCCAAGTCTCCGAGTAATACATAAGAACTGGCAAGATGGTGGGACGAGACGTTGCAAGTGAAACAATTTTTGTAAGCTGAAATAGGCTCTGTTGGCTGCCAACAACCGTGCGCAGATTTCATCGTCGTAGCGGTATTCGGTTGTGATTTTCGACTCTAGATAAAAAAAAATTTCAACTGTCAAAGTTGCTGTCTCCTATCTTCATTAATGTGCAGCCCGAGGTCACGGGTCGCCTGCTCGGTCTGGATGAAGGCAGACTGTACATCTTGAGTCATTCTTCCCATTATGTCAATGTTGTCAGTGGCCAGTAGTTGGGTGAACTTGAAGAGGATGGTGCTCCTCGCACTCACATCTGCATCGCGAATCACTTTCTCCAGGGCCAGGATCCATGATAAGGCATCCCCTTGTCTTCGACCGTTGTTGATGTTGAATGGTCTCGAGAATGATGCTGGTGCTTTTATCTGGCCGCGCATATTGATCAGGGTCAACCTATTCAGCCTTATCAATTTTGTTGGGATACCGAACTCCTTTATGGTCGTGTACAGTTTTATCCTGGCTATGCTATCATAGGCGGCTTTAAAGTCGATGAAAAGATGGTGCAGCTAATGTCCATATTCCAACAGTTTTTCCATCGCTTGCCGCAGAGAGAAAATCTGATCTGTTGCTGATTTTCTGGAGTGAAGCCTCTTTGGCATAGGCCAATGATGTTTTGAGCGTATGGGGCTATCCGGCCTAGCAAGATAGCGGAGAATATCTTACAGATGGTATTCAGCAACGTGAAACCTCTATAATTGCTGCACTGCGTGATATCTCCCTTTTGATATCCCCCCGCATAGTACCTCAAATTTGATTTTCTCGCTGCTAAGGAGTTTCCTCGCATATTACTCGGGGACTTCCATCACGGCGAGTTTTTGTCTTCGAGCATTTACAAAGGTGATACCTATCCGGGCATTGGTTATCTCTGAACATTCACGTTTTATCGCCTCCTCCACTTCAGCTTTTTTTGTGAGGCAGTCAAGATCCGCGTTCTTCCCCAATATCCCCTTGACCACTTCGCAGAACGTGCTCTTGCTAGTTCTCTTCGGACTCAGTTCGAAGAGGGCCCCGCCACCCTTCGTTTTCTGTATGCTGGACCCCTCTGCTCTTTTGTCTTCGGGTTTCATTCTGTAGCGGATTTCACTAAGAATTTCCGCAAATGTCTTGCCTTCCGTTGGCTTAATGAGTAGAGGTGACCGTCTAGTCCTTCGTTGTGTCTTCGTCTTTTCTGCTACTGGATTTTGGTTTGCAGCTTCTTTGTCTTTGGGTAGATGGGTCTCTGGCGGCGTAGTCAATTGTTTCCTTTAATCCTTTTTCACCTTCTTTTTTTTGGGCCCTGGAAACCACTTTGATAAAGTCTCCTTCAGGCACGTCGTCCTCTCTCCGCTTTTCCCCCAGCTCGCTTTGCAGTTAGCTATCTGCGGTCTGTTTGGCGCTAACAATGTTCTCACCGGGAAGTGCGGCTGTTTCTGCTTTCCAATCGTCTTCCACTGCTCTCCACGTTCGCCTGTAGACGGAGATGCGATCCAATAGTTCCTGCAGTCCCATCAACCCCCGCCTTTGCTAACGTTCCTCTCGAGGAACTTTGTCGACGTCATACGCTTCAACACTGCCGCGCATTTCCTGATGATCCTTTCCTGTTCGATTCTAGCTGGTACTACTTGCACTCGGTTTGTATCCGAATCTATCTGCTCAGAACTATCGATTTTGACTGCCGTCCCGCACCGTCAGTCGCGCCATTTGGTAAGGCTTCCTCTTTATTTGGTCGTCAGTCCTCGCTGGCTCTTTCGATGAAAGCTGCGGTGCACGATGTATTTTTGTGCTGCACCCAAACGCACTCAACTCTTCCTCCTTCCTTGCTATTTTATAAATTTTTTTTGTTGGTTTAGGTTTGTTCTCCATGGAAAATTTATAAGTGTATCATGTGCAAGGGAACGGGCCGCAATAGTCAGGAACGGGTGTACCCCTACCCCAGTTCCCTGAGGCTTGATCTACGCTAAGCTGATCCCGGAATTCACGGACGAATCAGCGCTCGCTTGGGGCAACGCAGTCTGCTAACACCGGTTCAATGCACACTACCCGACCAGGGTCTCGAAGGGGCTGGCTCCTGATAAACTTCACAGCTACCACCTTTCCAGAGCTAGGTTTACATCACCAAATCGACGTTGGCAGAGAGCTGCCAATGACATGCGGCGTACCACGGAGGTCTGTTTTAGGTCCCTTACTGTGGTTAATTATGTACAATGGAGTGCTGATGCTGTGCCTTCCTAACGGCGTGACAACTATTGGCTCTACGCAGCTACAGTTTGGGCAACCGTTCTGGAAAACAAATCAAACTGCGGAAAACTGGAAATGGCGTATCGATTAAGTGCACTCCGGGTATGCAGTTCTTATCGAACGACATCAGGAGCAGCAGCATATGTACTGGCAGGGACAATCCCCATCTTGGTGGATGGAGGTCGGTGTGAATGCAATTGGGAAGTCTTTTGTACTTCGACAGCAACTAGCACGGCGGAAGTCCATCACAAAATGGCAAAAGAGATGGAACGAGGCACAAACTGGCCGTTGGACCTACCGTATCATTCCACACATTCGAAGATGGATTGAAAGGAGCCAGGGGGAACTAAGCTACGAGCTAACACAGTTTTTAAGTGGACATTGAGGTTATCGGGCTTATCTATATGGACACGACGAGTCACCATGCTACCCAGGATGTGGTAACGTGGCTGAGAACGCGGAGCATGTTGTATGTGAGTGCTCAAGGTTTACAGGCTGAAGGCGATCCCAGACAGGCGCTTAACACCTAGAAATATAGTGGAGTTTATGTTGGAATCACCGGAGGCTTGGAATCAAGTGGTAATTGAGCTGAAAATGATTCATCAACAGCTAAGGCATGAAGAACTACGAAGAAAGCAAGAAAGGGGGCGAACAATAATGCGTCGCAGTTAAGAACTGATCCAGCCCCGCGATGCAATGGTTATAGCAGTCGCGTGGGGAGAGTGGAAGAAGAAGGAGGTGGTTTTACTGAGTAGGAGTCTCATATAACTGCATGGCAGGAGCCAGTAGTAGGTTTTGAACCTTTCCACCTTACAAAAAAAGAGAGCTGCCGACGGCTCCGTGGGGTGTCAGTGTGTCCCAACGTGTACCGGTCATTCGCGGTTCGGTCTTCACTGAGAGGCTTTCTCAAGGCTACTACCTAGAACCCAGGTATACTGTCACGGACACGGGCAGCTCGGGGACGTCACACCCCGCATTGTAAACGATCTGTTAAAAGTCGCTGATGACCTTTGAGGTATGAAAGTCTTTGGAAATGTGATCACGGACCTTGTTTTGGTCATTATCAAACACATGACATTCTCAGTTTCCGCCTTTATTGCAAAGAAATTTTGAATCTATATCTTAAAGAATGATTTCTCCATTTTGATGATGAAACAATGAGTCAAACTTTAAACGAGGCTGGCGGGAACGTTGTTCTTGCTTGCAAATATGAAATATCTGCATCTTTTTAAAAATATACAATTACTCAGTGAAAAAAAGCCATTCCAAATTTCATGAACACATGATTGACGTTCACACCCCAGCGATAATCTATGGAGACAAACTCATCACCCATTAGTGAATATCTATCTGAGAACTAGCATGCAAACATCTATAATTAAATCTAAGTGCGGACAGACATAGCGTCGACCTTCTGTCCATCCATTTCACATAAATTCCCTTTATCCATCAGTGAACAAAGAGGAGTACCCGAAATCAAATTCGTCCTTGATACATTCCCCCCGAAAGTTTTTCATGACCTTGAGAAAGCTCTAACCCAAGCAATTACACACTTCTGTGTGAGGTTCCCAGCATCCATTTTGTGGGAGTCTAGCATAGTAAACAAATCGTACCACGAATACTTTTATTACTAAACATTCCGTGGAACACCGGACGTAAACTCTGGCATGAATAAACAAACTCAGCTGCTTGCCAGCTTTCCCACGCAGTTTGGGGCGGTTTGAGGGGGCTCTTTGTCCACGTTTAGTTGAAAAGCTTTTTTCAGATGATTGAAATGGGACTTGGAGGGGAATTGTATCTTTTTTCTCTCATTTTGGGGGGAGGGGGAGGGGGGAGGCGTACAGTAAATCAAGAAAAATATATCTTAGATGCGAAATAATTGTGGAGAAAGAGGAGTGTGTTGGGTTGGCTTATTGTACTCTCTGAAATTCACTAAGTATATTCTCTAATTCGCGCTAAATTCAATCAAAGAATTATAATAAGATATTATAGTTAAGATACAAATTATCATAAAATACGGATAATATTCAAAATAGAGACTTTATAAGTGTGGGAAAGATGAGCTTTGGTTGTTTAATCAGCTTTGGGGGCGAAGATATTCAGTACTTCCCTCATTACGCTCAAACTGGGAAGCTGTATCTTTAGATTCAAAATGGCTCTATTTTCTGAAAAAAGATACTGAACAGCGTAAAGGAGGATACCACAATCCTTTATTCTATCAGAGTTGACGAATAGAGTAGGTTTTCAGGAGAAATTCTCAGATTGAAAAGCAGAAGTTTCCTTTCCTTCCTAAAAATTTTTATTCCGCAAGTACCATATTTCTGGAACCAGTTGTTTCTTTCAATGATGGGAATTTTCGTTTAAAATCTTCATCTAACATAGTTTTTTCTGCTATTTTGTGAATAGACTGTAAGACTCATATCTGTCTCCAAGCTCCAAGTTCTCTCCCCCAAAAGTAAACACGCGCTAGATTGCTAAGCGCCAACCTGTTTCTTACAGTCCCACGAACGTCTTATGGCAGTCGTGCTCAAGCTTTTGCGTGGAGCGAAATAGCAGATCTAAAGAAAGTACTTACTCTACTTTCACATTCGGAAATTTCACGGTGCTTGACGTTCCCTGCGTGCAGTAGTTGCTCGAGATTGTTTGTGGTCCACCAGAGAAATAGTATCTGAAATAACAAAGAAGTACCGAGTGCAGTGCTTAAGAGTGTGGGTTCAGTAAGAGTCGTTACTCTAAATGAAATCTATTAGTGAGTTTTATTAAATTGAAGTGTTTGAGTGATATCTTAGGTTCTCTGCATTGAATCTTCGCATGCAAAGTGAAACTTGGATACGCGATTAAGGTGGGTAGAATCCTCTAGTGGTACTTAGGCTAGACAACAAAGGAAACTGTGTGAGATGCACGTGGAATTGGCTAGCATCCTTCTGAGACAATGTTCAGATGAGTTCGAATGAACTTTAAATGATTTTAATTGCTGATATCTCCAAGTTGATGATGTTAATAGTTTTAGTAGATACTTTTGAAATTATGCTTAGTATTTGCTATGCTGAGGCGATGTTTTCATTCCGCTCTAATGACTGTAACGATCGGTGCTTTGTCTGACGTAATCACTTAACAAACGACAAAAAACACAATAAGATTTTTCGAGGCAAGATCTAATTACCAACTACGTTACTGCCGCCGTCGTTTTCATTAGTGCTATTTTGACCAGTTGGCAATTTGAGCATGTTTTGAAAATTGAAAAAAGCCTATTGTTCCCCTATCTTTTCAACTATTGTACATTCATACCTGGGTTTGCATTATTGATTTTCTGGTACCCATTCCTAAACATTCCTTGTTAGAGTTTTGAGGAAAAAAGACTTGATGATTGTATCTCAGACCGTCGGCCTGTCTATCGCATGTAGTTATGGAGACTAGCATAGGGCAAAAGAACCGCAACATAAGGTCGTATTTTAAATGATGCTCAGGTGTTAGCCGATCGGGGCAAGTCACGGTAATTTTCCCAGGCGACGATGTGAGTTGTACTTTAAGAATATGCTATGTATGTGGTCAAAGGGTAGTATAGGTCCCAGCGCGAAAGGTAGATTGGTACCCACGATGGGGCATAAAACCTGGGAAACGCCTGCTGAACGAGCACCGACAGCTCTACTACCAAACCCTATCTCCACGTGGTGACCGCTGGGAGCTCTTTCTTAACGAAAAACTGCGGACGGAGAAGGATGAAGGCGAGTCTCCCGTACCTAAAAACGGGACAAATTGTACCAACTGGTCCTCCAGGTTGGGGGTTGGGTAGGGCTGACAACCCTACACGGAAAACAACTTGTTACAAAGCCACAACAGGAGCCTCGGACTGGACGGATTAGACAGTGAGGAACCCGGCAACGGCAAAGGAATAACGATTTGCGCATTTTCTCATGGAACGTGCGCTCCCGATCTTTTCAAAGGTGCGTCTTCTATCACACCAGAAGCTAGCTGTTGCAAAAAAAGTGTTCGGTGGCCTCATGATTTCTTTCACTGTTGGTCATCTCCACCCCATATGGCCTCTAAGCTAAACGGAGAATGGAGACCTTGGGGAGATTACAGGCGTCTCAATGCTCAGAAAATTCCTGCCGTGTTTTCACGATCTTGGATCTGGCCAAGGCGTATCATCAAATCCATGTTGCTCCCGAGGACATACCGAAAACGACTATCTGCACATTCTTCGTACTCTTTGAGTTCATCAGGATGTAATTTGGCTTGTGCAACGATGTCCAGACATTGCAAATTCATCGACTCTTTCCTACGAAACTTGAACTTCTATTTTGTGCATGGATGATGTTTTTGTCGCCTCTTCTTACGAATCTGAGCATTAGGGCCATCTCGAGTGACGTCTCCTTGAAGCCGGGCGCATTCTAAACGTTCAAAACTGCAAATACCTACAGAAACAGGTGAAATTTCTCAGCCACATGATCTCCCCTGAAGGCATTCAACCAGACTCAGACAAAGTTGAAGCAATCAAAAAACTTTTACTGCGGTCCACGGTGAAAGACCTGTGAAGGTTCTTGGGCCTGTTAAACTTCTATTGTCGTTGCCTGCCGAAGACTGCTCATTACCAAACGAACTTCAACGCTTACTTGTCTGGGCTTGAAACCAAAGGCTCCAGCAAGATTGCGTGATTTACTAGGGCCATCCAGGCGTTTGAAACCATCAAACAACAACTGATGCTACACTACTGGCATTTCCTTGGCCAGACGCACCCGAAGCCGTGGTGGTCGATGCCTCAAACACAGCCGTAGGTTCCGTTCTCCACCAATGGGTGAACCATACATAGCAACGGGTGAGCTTCTTTTCGAAACAACTCAACCCAGCTCAACGTAATTACATTAAATATGTGCGGGAGATGAGGGTAGGCCGTTCAGCGTGTCTCTTACTTTCGCGCTTCAACAAAAGCTAGACAAAGCGTCTCTTCGATAATGTCGGCAACTGAGCTTCATCAGCCAGTTTACTTCCGATATCCAACACGTATCTGGAAAAACAACGTCGTTGCGAACGCTTTGTCACGAATTTCGGAGGTCAAACTCCAAATACAAATTCAAGGAGTTCTTTATCTGAGGTTCAAACTCCTCCTCGCAGACTAACTGGCAGACTTCGGACAAGGGACCTATAGCATTTATTCCGGCTGATTTTCTAAAAGAAGTATTGCACGCAGTAGACGATCTTGCGCATCAGGACGACGAACCGGCTAGTCACCGGATAATATTTCTGGCCATCTATGAACAAGGACGTAAACTCTTTGACCAGACAGTGTATCGCGTGCCAGAAGTATAAGATCAACAACGGTCGACCAAGTGCTTTCACACCATCTACTCGACATCATTGGCCCTTTGCGAGACTTGCACGGATGCAAGTATTGGCTCACAATCAACGACAAGTTCACGCAGTGACCTGAAGCAATGCCTCTGAATGACAAAATCATGTGCCGAGGCCCTCTGTCGAGAATGGATCCCATGCTTTGGTGTTCCGGCCGTAATCATCACGAATCAGGGAATGCAGTTTGAGTCTATTCTTTCCTCGGTGTTAGACAAACTCCTTCGTTTCAAACGCCACAGGACCACTGCATATCATTCGCATTCCGATGAGATGCTGGAACGTTGGCACTAGACACTAAAGGCCGCCATAATGGCTCGCGACGATGGTAGTCGCAACCCTTGCCTTTCATCCTCCTCGGCCTTTGCGCAGTTCATCGAGAAGTCTTCACCGCCAGCGCCGCGAAGGTGGTGTACGGAGAGAGTCTGCGACTCTCCGTCGACTCTGTGCTGGATACCATAACAGGGTTAAGTGACTCCAGCATGCAGCGTCTGCTTGCGGACGCGGTTTTGAGGCTGCGACCGACTCCCCCTTTCCGATATGCGACGCCGGAGGTTGACACCCCAAGGGACCTCGAGACATGCTCGCAGGCCCTCATTAGGATGGACGCTTCTCAGAAGCCGCAGCACCCACAATATGAGGGCCCTTTTAGAACTTCGGGGCGGGCTCAAATAAGTCTCCTCGTCGAAGCTGAAGGCCTTCGCCGAACCAGGGAGCGCTCGAAAAAAGCATTCGCGAAGTGTCAGGTTCGCCCGGCAACCTCATTGACAGAAACACTTCCCGAGTTCCCCCGCTGATTGCGCAGTGATGTGGCGACACATCGGTGGCAATAACCATCGACTGCATAGCCGGCGGTGAGAACACATCCGCCGGTGCACTGAACTGCCGCCAACACAGCTGAGTAATATAAGCTGAGTATTCTGGGCCTAAGTGAAGTGATATGAGGGGATTCTGAAGAGTATTCTTCTCCCTCTTACAGTACTAGGTTTTTCTATTCAAGTAAGCTTAGTAGTAGCAGACACGAATCCAGTGTCAGACTATTACTGAAGACTATTTGCGGGGCACGATTTTACCACTTGCGAGCCGGTTTTAGACAGAATCTCAACTGCTATATATTAGTCAAAGTTAAGGGAAAGTCGCACCGCGTCCTTAAACAACTATTGTTACATCAAAATTGTGTTATATTACGCACCAGTGGAGATTTACGATATCTAATGCTTTGTTGCTTATTTTGTAATGAATGCTGTGGACAAGTTGTTGTTCAAAGGCCGGAGTCGACCTAGTCGTATAATAAAAAACCTAAAAATTTGCGAAATTGACCGTGAGGTGCTAAGTCGACACGTGTTTGCACGCCTGGCTAGCAAGGCTCGGGAATGTGAAAGGTTCTTCTTTTTGAACACTTCGGTACCTCACATGTCATTTTACAAAATTTTACGTGTCCTTAAATCAATGCGTGGGTCCGTAAAGGGACCTGAAAAACAAAAAAAAAAAAACATTGGAAATCGTATGGACCTAGCGGAAGAAAACACGCTGGCTAAAGTTGAGAAGAAAGAAAAAAACAACGATTCGCCCGCGTATGTGGTGCCGTATACCGGACCCGAGTGCTGCGGTCGGGCCGGAAGATCCATGACGGATCAAATCCTTAATCAATGCTCATCTTGCCTCCGATATTTTTGAGGGGTAACCTTCGAGGTTTCCTTGGCATCAAGTCCTCAAAATTTGAAAACCCGAACCAACCGCCTCAACCGTCTTTTATCGAACTGGCATTTCCTACCAAAAACAATATCCCCGTAAAATCTACCATACCTAAATGAATTTCCTTTTGTATGTATAGCATTTTGCCTTAGCCTGAAACAAACGTTAGAAATGTATTTTATACTATGGAGCATTATCAGGCCTGTGGCGAAAACAACAACAAAAAAAAACAATGATCATGTTTGAGAGTTTTGAAAATTCCTTTCTTATTATTAGAAATATTTCAGTTAATTTAAAAGGTGAGGGGATTTTGTGAATAAAATTGTGAAAAAAAAAAAAATTAAAATGTTGGGGTAGGATTAAGGTAATTGAAAGGAGGTTAATGGAGTAGCTAAGTTGTGCACTGTCAAAAGAAAAACTCTGTCATATTAGCAAATAATTTTCTGGTCAGGTTTTCATAGGAAAAATGCACGAATTGATGCACATGCTGCGAAGATTCGATTACTACAATTTTCCATTGCGTTTCGTTACTAGTCCATTTCGTGGGGGAATAGGGCATTGGTACCCTAGGTCCAATACGGGCTCTCTCCACGAATTGGCCGACGTCGAGCATTGGGAACACCTTCTTGCTACGCAAAGGACACACACTTTAATTAAGCTGGCCACATCCCAAAAAGAGTTTGATTGATGTCCACCAGTACGACGCTTTAGAGCTCTGTTACCATGGGAAAGGGCAAAAAGTGCAGCGTAGTGTGTGCCGTGACAAAAGAAGGAAACATCGGTTCAGTGTGTTCAGGACGATGAGTACCTGTAGAAGTGGAACAAGCATTTCATCACGATTCTGAATTGTATAACATGCAGTGGGGTTCCATTTTTTGAGGAACCTATGGAGAGCTTCTAAACAGAAACGAAACTATCTTTGCCGTCAATGCACTTGGACGGTGTAAGGCCATTAAATTAATGAAACTTAAGCACTCTCATTGCAAAGGGAAGGAAAAAGGGAGGGAAAAGAAATACATACCAACAACTGGACTTTTTGGATGCCCCATGCTCCACAAAGAAATGAACAAGAGAAAAAGTTGACTGACAGTTTCGTCCAGGGCAGAGGCACCTCGTCAGATGCTGCCTCACCTCTGCCCTGGGAACAGCGTGACTGAAAATAGTGGCAGGTGGTAATCGCTCCATTTATATATAATCGCAATCGCGACATGACTGCTCCCAGCGCAGAGGTGAGGCAGCGCCTGATGAGTTGCCTCTGCCCTGGACGAAACCGTTAGTTCTTCTTTTTGGTTCAAAATCATGTGGATGTGCACTTAGGATCCCCCATGTCCCAAAAAATATTAGAATTCATTTTGAAATCAATAGTTGAAAAGGAAGTTCGTACAGGAGCTAAGTATTGGGAACAGTGGGAATCACAAAAGTCTTATACTATAGGGAAAGAGAAGGGTGTAGATAGCTAAATAGACTCTTTAGGCGACCTTAGAACAAGCCAAAGGTATGGTTGATGAATATCTGTAATCAGTGTGACACGCTTCCATCGGGAATATTTATTGAGTTTTTCGGATCACAGATTTTAAAAAGGAACTCTTCTACATCGCACAAGACCTCATTGGTGGTCTAACAGCAGTCAGCAACAGTGCCTTAAGAATGTGAATCGAGGGACTGACACTCGCGAAAAAAATCGCTTGCAACATACTTTTTCGCGATAAAAGATAGAAATGTATCTAAATATCTAAATACATAATTTTTCATTTCAAAGAGAGAGCCTCTGCTGTCCTTGCTTCCCTTGTACGATATTTTAGGATGTTAACCTTTGATACAAACAATACAGAGCACGCAATAGTTATCTCTTTCCTGTTTGAAATAAAAATGAATTTCTTATTTATCCCATATATACTTGAAGTATCTTATTTCCAATTCACGACTAACGAAATGAAATGAACGATAATTGCAGCGAAATATAACCAGAATAAATTCATAAATAAATGATCCAATGTGTTGACGGTGGATCAAAAAAGTACATCGATAACGTTGACTTACGTAAGTCGTTTTTACTTGGAAATAGTAACTTCTTAGTCATTCCAACAATGTTTACTGGGAAGGGTTCCTGAACATGCACAGCATCTGATTTTTCATTTCACATAGAATAATACTATACTGGCATATCAAGAGCAATTCGTTATCACAAACTGTTACTATGTACGAACATTTAAGTGAGAATGAAATATTCATGGTTGGTAGAAATTAGTAAGCAGAATAATTTGAAATTTCCACGCATTTCGCGGTCGGGCAAGGACATGCTATGAAGCTAAGGATTCGAATTAGAATCAGAAATGTGTTGCACGGTGTTAGGTATGGAGGCTAGCTGAAAATATTGGCCGTGTATCTTTTTGATCACTCCACAGTCACAACATCATAATATATAGTAAGTAGTCTTCATAGTAAGTTTCACCTTTCGCCCTATTGCTGTCGGTCCCCGGCAATGCCCTTTCACTCCTTCACGATTTTCCGAGAAGCTTGTACTCCTTCTCCACTTTTCTATACTATATATTGTATTAGGTTGTTGCACATGAAATGACCGATTTGGTACTAAAATTTGAAACGACTGTAAAGCTTACAAAAATTGATTTAATTAATCAAAATAGGTGCCAGTCTATTCAAAACACTTCTACCAGCAAGATATAAGAGCATGTATGTCAGTCCAATTTTCAGGGGTTGATAAACTCGACGAAGGCAATTTTGATGACCACTTCATTCCTCAATTGTTATTCCGCCAAAAAATGATCCAAATCCTTAAAAAAGTGGTGGTCGGTTGGCGCTGTTAATGTTTTTGGTCGCCTCCGCCGCTTTGTGACCGAGTTTGAACTCATACAGAAAAAGTACACGTTCTTGGCTCTTTTCCATCCGTTTTTTCCTTTCTATTCCCTGTTATCCTAACGATGGTCAAAACTGAAATGACTCCTTAATTAAATGTAGGAGTATTAGGAGTATATTCAACACCAACAGCGCCAACTGGTGGTGGTTTGATTCACCAAAATCGCCATTAACTTCACTTGATTGCCAAAACGGGCATTTCATATGCAACAACCTAATAGTTTTCATAGTAAGTTTCGCCTTTCCCGCTATCGCTGCCGATTCCCAGTAAGGCGGTTCCACACGTTCACGATTTTCCGAGAAGCTTGCACTCCTTCTCCTCTGCTCTATGCTGTATAGTTCTAGGACGACTTACTCGTCTCTGATATAACAGTACAGCACGAATATTTTCGTGGAACAGTCTCAACTTGATATTAGTGCTGCGTTAGTTTCATTTTAAAATTTCTGATAAAACAGCGAAGATGGATTTCGCATTGTTAATGCTTCGAGCGATATCAAACTCGGTGCCGCAATCGTAGAAACACCGCTTGCTAGATATGCAAATTGATCAACGCCTTCGATGTTCTGTCCATCAATGCTAATGTGAAGAGTACGATAAACAGTTACTCTGAGAACTTCGGTTTTATTAGTGTTCATTTTCAGTAGAACACTGTGTGTCTTCCTTTCCAAATCTAGAGACATTTTTCTAAGGTTCATGGCTCGATTATTGAGCAAACAGATGTTATCAGCGTTGTCTGGGTGTTTGAGGAAAGATATCATGAACGTATCTTCATCATGAAGAACGTGACCGGTAAAGAGAAGAAAAAATTTTCGGTGGCCAAATGCAACCCTTCAAATTTCTCAGAGATTTTACCTTGATGCAGCATGCCACATTTTGCGCTATCATATGTCACTCTCACAATAGCTATTGATTTTTCCGGAACACGCCTCCTGCATAAAGCATTCCAGACACCCTCCTGTTCACGTTCTCGCAAGCTTTCTTGAAATCGACGAAAAGCAGATGAAGCCGAGATTTAGTTTTGACACACTACTCCATAATGATCCGGAGGGTGTTATTGTGGTGAGTACAGAAGGATCCAGATCGAAAACCAGCTTACATACTCTGTCGATTATGCTTTCGAGGTGCTTGTTGATGCGTTTGAGGATTATTTTAGTTAATATTTTCGCAAGAGACGGGACACGGAAATACGTCTCCAATTACCGCATTTAAAACGCAGCCTTCTTCGGAATCTTAATGATCAGCAGCATTTGAATATTAGTAGAACTAACAACTCTACGGAAACTGAAGAACTGCACGGAAGAGTTCGGGAGTAACATCATCAAGACCGGAGTGCGTTGATGGCACTGATAATATCGTATGTTTTGGGGTCAACAACATAGACTGCCGTGGGAAGACCAAGGGAAGCAGAGTTCAGCCGTCTTAAATCTTCAGAGGTAGGTCGTAACATTTACGGATATTAGCTCTCCCAACTTGCAGTTAGACGTTTCTTTGCGTTCTCCAAAGGACTGTTTAGCTAGTTCTCGCAGCCTGGTTCTAGTTAAAGCTGGACAAAGAATATGCCAAGGGGTTTCTCCCTTCTCTCCGTAATTTCTGCAATGCGACCAGTGCTCTGTGCAACCCATCGTGGCTTGTACGAATTTTCACATGGCTGACTAAACAGTTCTCGCCATCAGGTCTTGTAATGGGGCCACATCCTCCTCGTCTTGAGGCAGGTGATGGGATTCCATTATCTGTAGCCGGCGGTTGTTAAGTAGTGTGAGTTAATTCTACCTATGACAGTCGCTATCGATTCGTCGACTGCCCCACCGAGGGATTATCAAGAGCAGAGCTCCGCATGGCCTTTCTGGCCTCTATATTTCTAGGGAGGGTGACTTCGAGCTTGTCGCCTAGTCTGTCTAGCGCGTGAATACAATGCTCCAGCAGCTTGGAGGATAGCGCCACTGGCTACAAAACCTTAATTTCCGCATGGCTATCGGGCGAAATCACTATGTTACGGCTTGGAGTTCGGATCATGCATCAGGCATCGACAGGTTTCCTGTATTGCCAGTACATCTGCCTGGAATACACATGGCACTGTTTATATGTGAAGAAAAACCTCGCATCGACTCCATACACCAACTTTGATCAATTGATGATGTGTCATAACTTTACAACACCGTCGCCGGTCTTCTACTCCGCCCACAGTGAAATCCTTCTTGAAGCTCGACTTGCTTGTAGCGAAATTTGTTAGAAAGTGCCAGAGCTAACATGGTACCTCGTCTAGAATGTTACTATGGCCTTAGGGCCCTCTGTCCAACATCCGGAATCACGTAGTCTGGCATAGCGTGAAGTCTATAACATATTTAATATGGAGGTCCAGGGGAAGGAGGTGCAGGAGTATTGACTGTATTTAAAGCACTGCAGAGCCGTAGTAACAACTGTACACGTGGTTGTTTGAAGCTTATTAAACTCTATTGAACCCTACGCTAGTGGGAGACGATCCTGTGTGTATCCAGAGAAGCATCCTTGACTGAAGACATAATTTCTTTACAAAGGTCCTCTAAGAGACGCGGAAGGTTATATAGACCTCCTTAAACCTCAGTTTTATGTTCAATCTCCAATTTAACCCAAATACTTTACATCAGAGGATAGAGCTGATATTTTTCTATATAGCCGCAGGAAGTGATAGATGCCCAGTCCTTATTTAGCAATCCACACGTACACCCTTCCCAATATGCCTTCAATAATTTCACTCATAACGTAAGGAAACATCCCTGACACCAATATCTTCAAGTCGTCGACATACGTCAATACCTTCTTTCCGCTCCTATGCAATATGCGTAGAGTTTCATCCATAATTATCAATCTGTTCAATGTTCTGGTCAAGGGCTAGCTCCCAAATCAAATTGGATTATCCTGGATCTTAGCATGGATACTATCCAATGTGTTAGACAACCCTCAACTCAGATCCTGGTTAGAGCTTCCGTGTTGACTTTGATACTAATATTGTTGAAAGCTTCCTCCATATTCAGGAAGGCATCGCCATCATCAACGGCGCAACAACCGGTATCTGGTCTAGGCCTGCCATAATAAGGAACTTCAGACTCCCGATTTTACTGTCTGACGTCCTGACCTACGCCATCACTCCAGGTAGGGTCTGCCTCGTCTTCTTTTTCTACCATAGATATTGTCCTTATAGACAGCAGGCAGCTGGTGGATATTGTTCGTAGTGTAGTAACCGCTCAACATTACTCCGTGAGGAGCGGTTTCTGGAGGTTTTCTTTTGAGGTAGGCATCCGGAGATTCCGTGACCATCCTTAAGTGAATGTCCAGGAGGCGCTCTATGGTCCCCTACACGAAAAAGATGAGGATAATTTGCCGAATGGTGTTGTTATGAAAACTACGTACGCGCGTCTCATTCAAATGAAATAGAGCCCCGATAAATCTATAAGTCACGGCACAATCTGTTCTGGCTATTGCTAGAGCGTGTGTTGTATTATACCGCCTGGGCCTAGAGATGGGGAGAAGCTATTTATAGCCCAATTAATATTTTTCCTCGGTAATTACTGATTTGATAATCTGTATACCCTTCAGCAAAATTTTGACTGACAGTCATTCTCGCTAGCGGGGAAGTGCGTGTGGACTACCAGGTCCAAAGTTTCATTAGATGATTCCGTCCAGGAGCCTTCCGAGGGATGATGGCCTGCTATGTTCCTCTGTCAGAATCTTACTGAGTTCCGATGACTCACTGGTGCTTTCAATGTCCTGACAATATTCTAGCTAGGACCGCTTCCTGCGAGTCCTTTTCATAGCCCTTTTGACTCCAGTTTGCCCGTCATGCTAATGTTGCCACGACCACCGGAAAATTTATCCTTGGCAAATTGGCCAAACTTCCTCCTTGCTAGGTATCCGAGCTTCCCCAAAGGATATACTTTGCATTGACGTTAAAGCCTATCAATAGCCTGATCTTCCTCGCCAAAATGATGGAAGTTAGGTGTTGCGGTTTTCCTGCCGGCGAAAATTGTCGCTTGGCGATTGTCAAGTAAGTCGAAAGGATATATTCATCCTCCGCTTCCGCTTACTCCAGTTTGACCAAGTTTAGGTCGTTGGAACTAAGGTTTGGACATCGAGAAAGCATGCAGGCTCTTCCTGGCGACCAGGGTCCTTTGTGCTATGGAATAAGTTGTAATATTTTGTTGCGTGCCCTTTGATGGATCGACCTTCTCCGGTTAATGCGATGTATATGGCCTTCTCTAGGAAGAAGAGCAATAGATTAACTGAGGCGCACTTCGGGTGCTGCAGATTTATCTGCGCTACTCTCAGCATGGTCTGCTTGCGTAGGCGATCTAGAGTCTCCATTGGATTGTGTATCTTCATCTCCTCCAACAGATCGTTGTTGGTGTCGCCTGGGTCTAGGCCGTGGTTCGGTTTCAAGGAGCGGAACTCGCCCACTTCTGGGTTCTTAACTCCGAACCGCACTTTTCTGGTCCACCTTGTCTAGTGCCTCCATGAACTCTCTTCAGAAAATTCAGAAAAATTTGACTGTTCTCCTGGGGTTCTATCTCTTTGATCACCACCTAGTCGTCCATGGGAATCCGGGGGTTTTAAAGATGCAGAGATTGGACAAACTTGTGGATGGGTAGGCTTGGGAGCGGTGTTCAAATTTTAATTACTGCAATACCAATATTCCACTTAAGTTTATTGCTATAAACCTTGAAAATCATTTATAGGTTTTTCGATCTTGAGTCACCCAAGTTATAAACATATTCAAGTCATAGTTAATTACTTTCACGTATGAATCATAAAATTGTTCCAGACACAATAACAACCCACTGGGGAGGTTCATGAAAACTTTCTGCACTTCAGGACGTTGTATAGATAACAATAGAGGCAGCAACCAAACAAACACGCTTATAATATCTTTGATAAATAATTATGTGTAGATGGTCGCAATGAGATAAATGTCGAAGCAAATCGAATTTATTCAATTGTATTACTACGTGAATTTCCTTCTTGATTCATTGTTTTGATGATTGATTTACATATTCGCATATTTGTATGAATTTGCGGTTGAATTCGTTGATTGTGGTCATTAGTCAATACCTCGAAATATTGCAAATTTATAGCGCAAACAATTATGAGCTCATGCAGCATTTTTAGCCCAGCAAGCAGGGAACAGAAAGAACTGCAAATACTGACACAACCTCTAATCGGGGAATGTAAAAAAGTAAAGATATTATCTAAGGGTGGTTTAAGTGCAGAACATTTATGGCAAGGCTCCAAGTGAGAAATAGTCCAGAAAACCTCCTCTCGTCGATACTTTATAAGAAATAAAAAGATTGGGTGGGAGTGAATAAAGACTCGGTGAAGGAAGAGTATTGCGTGAAGAAAGTATTTGGGGATTAGGACGGATGTTGATGGTGGGGGATTTGCTTACATAATAGGTAGTTACTGTTGCAGAAGATAATTCTTCCTTGGTCATCAAAAAGATGGTTCTAGTTCAGGAGGGAAATGACGATCTAGAGAAGCAGATGGACGTGAAGGAAGCTCTTCTGTCCAGACACTATCTTTATGATCTCGGATGTGTATTTACAACGATTTTCATGCGTGAGGTTCGGCAGGACTCAAACAGGAGAACGAGGACGTCCCGTATCAGCGCCAACCGGAGGAGCTGAAATCGTTGTTCAGTCCGTTAAGCTATCATCAAGCATTAATCGCACGTTCAAAAGCCCCAGTGCGACTGAGTTTTCCGCAACTGAGCGAAGACGAAGGATTTTGGTATGCGTGTTTACGTTTTGAGGTAAACTCACAATTTTGCATAGCAGACGGAGCCTGAGTGCGAGAGCTCCATCGTTCCCGACCTGCAGCCACAAAGCGGAAACCTGTTATAGGCCCTCAGCTCAGCGCAGTCTCCGAAGGAGAGCCGACGACATGGCTTGCCGCCAGCAACATAGTAGCAGTTCGATCCCAAAGAGGTAGCACCAGCCGCTAAGAAGCGGAAGCTGACTTCGACGTCACCGTAGGGAGCCGCAGCTGCCGACTTGGATCATCCGCACACTCAGGAGCCCCAACTTCAAAAAAGCCGCCGCAGGGAAAAAGTTTCAAAATTTTATTTTTTCGAAGTATAGAATTAATAATAATTGTTGAAACGCCGCAGGAGACGGCATCGATACTCTTTTGGAAATTTATCGTTGGAGTTTCGCTCTCTTGGCGAACTTCTTTTTATTTTGTTCTACGGTTCAAGCGTCCGCTCTGGAGTGCGTCGGTGGCTTCTTCTTTTCTCTGTCGTACGGGCATTTGGGGGTGCGGTCTGCTGTCGTCATAGTAGGGTCTTTTGAAATTCGTTAAAACCACGTCCTTGACTCAACTCAGAGCGTGTAACTTAGCTTTTGTCATACCACTAGACAACAAAGACGCGGCAGGCCCATCAGACCTTTAAGTGACCGCCCTCGCTGTACGCGTCTCTCCCTTTTGGCGAAGGAATCCAGAGCTGTGGTTCGTCCATCTGGAGGCGCAATTTCAGATGTCCTTGTGGGTCTGGATGAAGAGTCCATCTTCCTGGTAGCCAACATTGTCAAGTCATCCTGCTACACCTTATAGAAAACGGAGCTGATCAAGCGTCTATCAGTAAGTGAGTCTATTTCGAATGTTGTTAACCCAGATATGGCGCAGCGGAGTTAATATAAAACTCGCGTCGGAGAGTTCAAGCTTTACTCAAAATTGGTGACCCCGTGTGATCGCCCAATTGGAACAAGGGAAAGCTGTGACCACGGCCCGAGCTGTCAAAGTGCCACCGGCGGAGATTTTCGTTGCCCCTTCCTCGAATTCGAGGCCCTACCTAACGGCCTTGCACGCTGTGTCTGTAAGCTGGATCACTTGCTGGCAGGTTTGACGTTGGGCGATCGAACTCCCAGCCAATTGCTTCGCGAAATGAGGCAATTGGGTGGGAGCAAGACCGACCACAATCTGATGATGTCCCTCTGGCTGCGACGGCTTTCGAAGGGCATTCAGGCGGTCCTCGTGTGCGTCTCCGGTTTTTTGGAGGCGGTGGTTGCTGCGCCCGATAAGGTACATGAGGTGCACGTGCGTCCTACGATAGCGAGCCGCAGGTCACGAGCTCGTTCGCGGTCTACTGCTCGAAAAGGACGATCGGGTAGCAGGTCGTCAGGACAACCTGCGGAGCCAAGCGTTTATTGGTACGATCGTAGACTCGGCGATAAAGCTACCAGATGTACGCTCCCGTGTAAATTCGCGCCTACCACAAAAAACTAGGTCCGCGGGGGTCCTGCCAACCAGAACGCACCCCACGTCGCTATTCCCGCAACCCTTAAAACTCGCGGCGGCAAATTCAATTAACACCTACGGGTACAGGCAAGTGGACGTGAGTCTTGGCTTGGCGGAAGTCGGGTTCCCCATTTTAGGGGTAGACTTCTTGTGTCACTATGGGTTGCTGGTGGACTTGCAGAACAGGTCCCTTATAGATCCCACGACTAGTTTTAATTCGTCAGGCCAAATCCCATCTCACCCAAACAACAATCCTTCCGTAATTTTGGTGGACATTACTGACTCTCGTGTTCGGGCACTCCTCCAAAAGTTCAGCCAGATTACTACCGAATGTAGTGTCTCGAAACTAGTGAAGCACAATGTGCAGCACCACATTAACACCGCTGGTTCCCCTATCTTCTCTAAGGTGCGTCCTCTACCACCCCAGAAGCTGGCTATTGCGCGGAAAGAAATCCAGCAACTTGTTCAACAGGATGTGGAGCAGCAAGGTTAACATCATTCGAAATTTATTTGGTATATGTATTTGGAATTTATTTGGCATATGTATTTGGAATATTGCCGTAAACGCAGATCGATCTGGAAAACGTCCAGCGGCGGATACAGACTACTATGTCCAAATTCCGAGTGTATCATCCCAATTCTGCCCTGAAGCGAGTTAACGTGCCTCCTAACATCGGAGCGTGGTTAACGTGGTGGCACAACATCACCGCCAAGTTAACTCGCTGCGCGCTTATTTTTACAGTGGAGGTCAGGCAAGTGTCTTTCATGCAGCTATTTGTAAAACAGATTGCTTCATTGATTGTCAAAATAATGTCAAAAATAAAAACAGTGCTAAATGGTGTTCCTTGCTACATATAAAGGAAAGCGAAGGCCACATGTTCTCACCAAGTTTAGTGAG
Organism: Hermetia illucens; assembly: GCF_905115235.1. Lineage (NCBI taxonomy): Eukaryota > Metazoa > Arthropoda > Insecta > Diptera > Stratiomyidae > Hermetia > Hermetia illucens. Next base: position 13,552,224 of record NC_051852.1, read on the forward strand.
TAAATCGGGTGTGACAGACAGTTAAGCCCATGAGTGTTTTACGTAGGTACCTGTCGTGGAGACTTAATCCTAGGGTCCTCTTAAGACACGGATTGATTTCGTGACCACAATCAGAGCCCCGCTGAGACAAGCAACAACGGTACCAGTCTATACCAAGTGCATGGCTTAGCATTCATGCAGGTGGATGCAAGACCTACCTAAATCTCTACCGAACTAAGGAGTACGGAACCCGTGTTGAAACGCAACACCTCGCCGACGCCCGAAGGTCTCTTCTCGCTTGAGCATAACCACAACCCCCATGAAACTTCCACTAGGGGGCCTACCGAAAATAACCGAACTGTCCTCACAGGGGTTATCCCGGTTCCCATGGTGCCAGTATACCCCTGGTAAGGTTTCGTTACTAATTTGCGACTTCAGATGAGTCCCCGTGCAGATTCGGGTCTGATCGCCCTAATTAGGCCTTTGGAGCATTCGCCTACTGCATCGCAGCCGGCAAACCAAAGTGAGTACAGCGTCTCCTAGTGCCACCACTATGGAGATTCTCCTCGGCCACTTGGTTTTGGTTTGGCCGACAGGGTTGCCACCCCGTTTTCCTCACCGCCACCTCTGAGCACTGGTGTGACAGACAGATAGAAGGACAGATGGACAGACAGATATTGAATCGATTTATAACAAACAAAACAAATAACAAACCAATCCAGATTTAGTGAAGCTCAACCTCAACCTCCTTGCTTGTCTTTGGAAACTGATCCCTAAATTTCTGCTGTATAAACATTGGGTTGGCCCCAATTTATTCCACTTCAGATAACTATTAGTTATCAATATTCTTAAATACTTTTTTCATTTCTCCTAAATATTTGATAGATAGATAGATATTTGCTAGAAGTGTTAGCTGCTATCTGATTACAACATTTTCAATGGTTTTTCCAATATTATGAAGTTGAGATATTGACTTGCTTGTTACAGTATTTTCCGCAACATTGGACGATAATTCTCAAATTAAAATTAGTCCATTTCACGATGGAGATATTTTCTATATTTTGCATGCCTTAAATAGATACGTAGCATTCATTACAGATTGATTACGTTGGAATGTAGCTGCATTACCCTCTTCTCGGTGTTAACAATTATTGTCACGCTGACTATAGCAATACCTGCAAGTGTAAAGTGGGCAAAAGATACAGAACCATGACAGTATCTGCATCTAGATTGGATTACTAAGAAAGCTACATTGTGGTTTCGAACAATGCAAGGCTCATATCATTTTACAAAGTACTATTGCCATGCTTTTGTTATAATACGTTTTCTTTTCTTTATCATTTCACAAATTGCAAGTGCGAACGTACGCACAATGGTAGTGTAACGTATCAGATACTTTATTTAATTACGAAAATGGATGTGTTGATTGATTTGGTCGTTTAACTTTCTCTTGCTGAAAGCGCTCAAATTGCAATCTTTCAACTAAAATATTAGATGTAGAAAGTATCATACTTTGGTTTCTGGAAGAAAGAATGCGAATTGTGGGTAGAAAGTAAAATGAGTAAATTTTTGTGGGTTTTGAGCTTTAAGTTGTTTAGTTTTTAGTCAAAAACTGGGGTTGAGTAGGCATGAAGATATCAAATAATCTGAATTTGCGACAGCACGTGCGATAGCACAGTACTGCGGTGGGAGAGAGGTGCTTGGTATTGACTATTCGGACTATATTGACTCATCTCTCTTTCCTCAAGTGGGCTTGAGGTCGTCTTTATTCGGGTGTACATATTTGTAGGGTAGGTAGGTATCCGTGGCCGCTCCGAGGAGCCCAATTAGCGCTGTAGTGTGCCGTTTTAATGCCACAAACTTAAGACTACGACTGCTGTTATGAGAGCAAGAAGGGAGGGTCCAATCAGCTCAGATTTTCAGAGCCAGCCCGTAGCATTCACGAAGGAAACCAGCTCTTCTACTTTGCAGGCAGAGATCTCCCTGAGGTCATCAAAGAATCGTTTACCTAGTGTCCGTAGCCTAACTCTAGCTAGAGTTACGCAATCGCAACGGAAGTGCCTGAGAGTTCCCCCTCTTCTTCGAAACTTCGGCAATGCGAATTTTAAGGTTTGTCGGGTCTGCCGGTATAGTTCCCTATAGGCCAGTGCCCCGTGTAGACCGCCGTAATCTTGTATGCATTTGCACGCCACTGGCACAAGAGCTCTCGCGATCGGATTTTGTTATAAGCGGCACAGGTGGAGTTCCTTCGCCATCTAAGGTCCGCAGCTGATAAGTAGTGCGGGTAGAATCCACCCTTAACAGTCGCCAGCGGGACACAGATTATATCCGTTGAAGGATTGCGAGAAGAGGCTCGCCTGGCCAGTTCGTCAGTTCGCTCATTAACCTCTTTGTTCCTATGACCAGCAACCCAGAGAAGGGTGATCTTGAGCGTACCGCCCAGATTGTTCAGCCCGTTTCTGCTCCACCCACAATGATTTAAAGGCTTGGGGCTCGGATCATGTCCCATCGACAGGCTTCTAGTATAGCCAGCACTTCCACTTGGAGTACACTGGCCAAACCTGGCGGACCATACGACTCGGATGTTTGTAGAAATACATCGAGAGCATCTGGCAAGAAAGGCTGCAGGCCTCAGGTGGTTATTTGAATCCTATTAAGCTACTTTTTGCTAAGATCCTTTTATCTTACTAGTACGCAAGAATGGGACGCACTACAACGGTGTACATCCAGAGAACCATCCTCGGCCGAAGATCCCATTTCTTCGCAAAGGTTCTCTTGCAGGTATTGAAATCTATATAGGCCTTCTCAACCCGTAATTCTATGTTCAATCTAAAATTTAGATTTGGATCCAAGATTACACCCATATACTTAATAATAATCATTGGCGCAACAATCCTTCTGAACCAGCAACTCCAAAGTTTCACTAGAAGATTCCGTCTAGGAGAATTCGGACTTTTTAAGAAACGATGAGTTGCAATGTTCCTTGGACAGAGTCTTACTAAGCCTCACAGATTTACTGCTACTTTCTATGTTCTGACAATAGTCCAACCAGGGCTACCTCTTGGCAGTCTTAACGGCCGACTTGTACTTCTTTAGACAGTCCTTGTATGGCTGACAATATTTTTGCTTATAGTAAATTATGAAGATCTCTCTGGTCAGCTTCCTTAGGCTGGACTAATTATCATTCCACCTTGGTGGCAATATCTTTTGCTGTATTAAGGAGGCAAAAGGGGGTTTCCAATGCCTTTTCCAGAGACTCGACCTTTGACTTCAGTTCGTCTGTTGTGATAATTTTACCAATTTGCGCACCGGAAAGTTTGTTCTTGATAACTTGATCAAACTACCTCCCGTCGATCCTCCTGGGGTCTCTGAAAGGTTTGGAGCCCTCTGCGGTGAAATCTAGACTGAAAAGTATCCAATTGCAATCTGAGAAAGATTTCCGGTCAGACATTCTCCAGCTCTCCACGCTAAGGAACTCATTGTCTGTTACTAGGGTGATATCAAGGACCTCCTCCCAGCCGTCACAGTTCATCGAGTTGGGAATTTGTCCCCCGTTACTGAAAAGCAGTCATATGACATTTGCGAAATGGTTCGACGAACTTGTCGTGCTAACTCCTACCGTGCTCAGCTAAACCTCGAAAACGGTTTGTAAAAAGTGCTTTCCACTTCCCGATAATAAAGTGAAAGTACTAAAGTGGTGACCTCGATATTTCATAAGGAAGTGAGGCAACACAAGCTAGCTTATCAGCAACTGCCGCAGAATTCTTGCCGAAGACTTCAGTTCGTGCGAATTGATTTTTCAGGGAGATTCAGATAAATTTAATGCTAGGTAAATATGCAGAACTTGCGAATGGCTGCCGCGAACACCTCTCTCATCCGCACTTGCGACTACAGACAAGTGTACGTGAATCTCGGATTGAGTCGAACATTTTCGGAGCGATTGGTTTTGGTTCACATTAACAGCCCCATTTGACGAGCAGACTTCCTATGTCATTATGGGTTGTTGGTGGAACTGCAGAATAAAGCCTTAAAAGACCCCGCAATCTCACTAAAGTCATCAGATAAAATTTCTTCCTGCGCAAACGACACTCTTTTCATTGCTTTCGAGGATATTGCCGACCATCACCGCATTCACGCAATCCTCCGAAAATGCCGCAACATTGCTACTGAAAGTAGTTTCTCCCAGCTGGGTAAGTGCGATGTACAGCACCACATCAACCCTACCGGGTCCTCGATCTTCTTGAAGGTGCATGACCTATCACCCCAGAAGCTAGCTGTTCCAAAGAAAAAGTTCTATGATCTCATGAAACAGGGTATATATAGACCAATAGCTGTTGTTCATCTCCACTGCATATGGTCCCTAAGCCAAACGGCGAATGAAGACCTTGCGGAGATTATAGGCGTTTGAATGCTCAGATAATTTCCGACCGATACCCTATTCCACTCATCCATGACTTCACGCATTCATTGACAAACTGCCGTGTTTTCATGACCTTGGATTTGGCCGTATCATCAAATCCCTGTAGCTCCCGAGACATACCGAAAACGGCTATCTGCATATCTTTCGGACCCTTCGGGTTCATGAGGATCACATTTGGCAACGCTGAGAGATTCATCCACGCTGTCCTACGCAACTTAAACTTCTGTTTCGTTTACTTCTTCCGAATCTGAACATTTGGACCATTCCGAGTATATTTTTCAACGTTTCCTTGAGAGCTCTTTCTAAACGTTGAAAAATTCAAAGTTGGTGACATTTCTTGGCCACATGATAACCCCTGACGGAAGTCAACTAGACCCAGACAATGTTGAAGCTATCAAAAACTTTCCCCTTCCAATCATGGTGGAGGATCTGCAAAGGTTCTTGGGCACGTTAAACTTCAATCGTCGTTTTCTGCCCAAGGCCGCTCATCACCAAGCAATCCTCAACGCTTATTTGTCTGGGCGACCCTCAACGCTTATTTACTTGTCTAGGCCCACAATCATAGACTCTCGCAAGGTAGCGTGGTCTACTAACGCTGTGTATGCGTCTGAAACTGTTAAACAACAGCTTATTGAAGGTACACTACTGGGATTTTTTTCGGTCAGATGCACCCCTAGCCGTGTTCGTCAATGCCTCAGACACTGCGGTAGGCGCCACTATTCACTAACGTGTGAACCAAACCTGACAACCGTTGAGTTTCTTTTCGAAACAACTCAATACAACTCAACGTAACTACGATCGTGAGCTATTCACCTTGTACCTCTCTATTGAATACCTCGTTTCTCCCCTGAGAATTCATGGTGTTCACGGACGAAAAGCCCCTTACTTTCGCCCTTAAACAAAAGCTCGACAAAGAGTCTCCTCGCTAGCTTCAGCAACTGAGCTTCGTTAGCCAGTTTACTTACGACATCCAAAACATGTCTGGAAAAGACAATGTTGTTGCGGACGCTTTGTCACGAATCTCGGAGGTCACTCTCCCCGCCCCAGTCCATTATACGACAATCGCCGAGGTGCGGAAAGACGACGCAGAGCTTGAGGACAAATTCCAAATACAATTTCATAGAGCTTCCTATCTTCGGCTCAAAATCCTACTTAATCTACGAGAACTCAAACAAGGGACCTAGGCCAATTTTCGCAAGGAAGTATTCCACACCATCTTGAGCACCCAGGCATTAGGGCGACAAACCGGTTAGTCCCCGGAAAATATTTCTGGCCGCCCATGAACAAAGATGTAAACTCTTGGGTCAGACAGTGCATCGCGTGCCAGAAGTGTAAGGACAATAAGCACCTAAAAAAGGAAGTAGGCGTATTCCCTCGGTCGATCAAACGCTTCGACACCATCCACCTCGACATCATTGGCCTTTTGCGAGACTCGCACGGATACACACGATGGCCTGAAGCAATATCTTTGACTAACACTACTGCTGTGCCGTAGCCATCCGTCGAGAACAGATCCTGCGCTATGGTGTACCAGTGGTAATTATCACGGATCAGAGAATGCAGTTTGAGTCCACTCTCTCCTTGGAATTAGGCAAGCTCCTGGGTTTCAAATGCAGTACAATGGGATGCTGGAACGTCATCACCGGACGCTGAACGTCGCCTTGATGGCTCGCGATGTTCGGTCATGGTCGCAGTCCTCACCTTTCGTCCTCCTCGGCACAACTCATTGAGAAGAGTTCACGACCAGCCTCGGAGAGATGGTGTACCGGGAGAATCTGCGACTCTCGCTGACCCTGTGCTGGATATCAGAGCATTGTTAACCGCCCTTCAGCATGCTAACTACGTATGCTCAGGGACGCGGATTCCAGACTGCGGCCGACTCCACCTTCCCGACATACGACACCGGAGGCTGCTCCACCCACCACATGAGGGCCCCTTTAAAATCGTGGAGCGACAGGAGCACCCCTTCAAGCTCGACGTTCGTGGCAGGCCCAAATGAGTCTATTTGTCGAGGCTGAAGGCATTTGCTGATTCGGGGGACTTTCGAAAAAAGCGTAGTCTTTGCGTATGGGGAGCGTTAGTCCCCCTCGGACAGTCGATCTTCATCTCCCCCAAAGGTCATCATTGCATTCCTGACTCTGAAGCGCACTTTGTAGTCTGTCTTTTCCAGTGCCTCTAGGCACTATCCTTTTATATGGAGCAGGAACAATTGGCTGTTCCTCTGAAGTTGCACTTCCCTGATAACTACTTAGTCGTCCTTGGGAAGGCGTGCGGATTGGAAGAGTTTGCCGCGGATTTTCGACAATTAGGGAATGACTTTGAGCTTTACGTCCTCCCAGGCGTTGTTGATCTTAGCGATGCCCGAACCGAGAAAGTCCAAGGAGACTTGGTCCTCGCATGCTATGACATGGAGAATCCTCCGTTTTTCTGGGCTTCGATTAGCTGCTTCATTGGTTGACATGCGGACATCATTTATGCCAGTAGTGGAACTCACTACTGGTGCCGCGTCTGAGTTCATCGCCGGATAGATAGACAAATGCATAGACAGATAATAAATCGATTTAAAAAAGGTATTCTGCTTTAAATCCCAGTTGTACTCCATTTCATTTCACCTCTAGATACGACGATGGTAATAAAATGAAGAAGAATAAACAATACTAAATAAATAATATTTTATTGCAAAATATTCTACATTTGACTGTCCAATGTGATCTATATGATTTCTTATCTCTTGTCAAGCTTCAACTGATATGACCGTAACCGATAATATTAGCATATATGGTTTCGGAAACACATGAAACCATGTAGAAATGCTCAAGTGTAGCAACAAACAGATGTTACTTTTGTTAAAACAATTCCAATATTTACATATGACATAATTGAAAATAAAAGTGAACAATAAACAATGCAATTGCTGGTGCTTGTGTTAATATTTGTTATCATTTATTAGCAATCATGCCTTCCATACCAGGTCCCTTTACTTTCGCCGAATAGTACTGCTATCAGCAACAATTTTTTGCTTTATTATACAAATATGTTCGGAATTAAACTTTTCATCGACCCATTATATTCTCGACTTCCGTTTGTTTTTTTTTGAAGTAGAATAATCATAATTCAAGGTTCAGAAGTTAATTTCAAGGCCTTGGTCATGTGGTCAAGTAAGCGCAAAAATTTCATTTAAAGCAGACAAATCGTACTTGTGAATAGTAAATGCTTTTTTATATTCATAAATTCTTATAAAAAGTTGGGAAATCGGAAGCTGGACGCTTCAGGTATGAAAGGTTTTGTGTATTTCTTTTATAAAGACATTTGACTTTCCATTTGATACCCCGCATGACTATATTTGGTGAAAAAAAAAATTACACCCCCCTTTTGCATGTATGGGGACCTCCCCTTAAATTCGATGGGAAAGGATATAACTCACTGTATGCGTGAGCGTGCACAGGTCCCAGCTTTCCGCCAATTTTTTGTGTCAATCGCTACTATAGTCTCCGAGAAAAATGCTTGTAATAGACAGACAGACGGACAGATAGATTTGGAAAATGGAGTGTTAAAGCGAAGTACCACTCTACCAAGAACACCAGTAACAAAATCGAAGGAAGATGAATTGAAAGCAGACCGCTGGACGACAAAAACAACAACACCGTTCAAGAGGAGCAGCAGCAGGAGATACTTCAGGAATAGGAAAAGGACCCATTCAGAAGAATTTCGCCAACTTTGAGATCTTCGCCAATGCCAGACATCAAGAAAGATAAAACGGAGGCAAAGTCTAAGGAAGGACTGTTTAAAAGTAGTAATCCGGTTAGGACTCATGGAGAGAAGAGCCCTGAAGCAGAGAAATCACCCCATACACAGCTTAGTGCCAAAATATTTGAGCTGTCTGAGGTAATCAAGGACAAGCACAACAAGCAAGCCGAAATCTGTTGCCCCAACGGTGTCACAGGCGACCCAAGTGACACCTAATCGCATTGCAATCAACCTGCCACCAAACAAGAGAGTGCGGAAAAGAGATGTGGATCCTCTGGGAAATCAGCAGGCGCCTAAGAGGAAAAGGTCATTCAAATAGTTCCGAAAAACGGAACTAAAAGCACCGAAGAGAGAAAGCAGGTCCCCCAAGTACGAGCTACGGCAATCAAATCATCAAAATCCATGGGGAATGAAAACAGTGGATGGGCCAAGGTAGTTAGTAAAAAGGCGAAGAAAATGGCAAAAGTGCGAATTCGCCCAGAAGTGATTGTAATCTCCAGCAATGGAAGTTTTTCCTACGCGGAGATACTGAAAAAGGTCAAAGCTGACCCCGACCTAAAAGTTCTAGCCGGAAATGTCAGCAAGATTCGAAGGACCCATAAGGGTGACCTCATGTTTGAGCTAAGAAAATCCAGCGTGGGAAAAACTGAAGGCTTCCGTAACCAAGTTATAAACTCACTTGAGGGGAATGTTGCGGTTCGTTGCCAAAAAAATGAGGTTTATATACAGTGCAAGGATCTCGATGAGGTGACATCCAAAGATCTGCACTGCCTTGAAGCAACAATTCAACTTGAAGGAATTCAGCGAAGAATCTATCGTGAGCCTAAGAAAAGCTTATGGCCGTACTCAAACGGCCACAATGTGATTGCCAGTGGAGGCAGTGCAGAAGTTGTTGGCCGTCGGGAAGGTTCGGATTGGATGGATTGTTTGCCTTCTGAGAGAGCAGATTCCTCTAAAGAGATGCTTCAAGTGCCTCGCGTCTGGTCATTTCGCGAAGGCATGCACAAGCAGCATTGATCGGTCCGATCGATGAGGAGATTACCGGCATATTGTCAGAAGTGCTAAATTCCCGAAATTTAGGAAGGCGCTGGCTTCAATGAAAAATGACCCACCAAGTCTGACAGTGTCTGAATTCGAGGAAATGCTTGGTAGTCTTGTTCTCGACGCAAGAGGTCGTAGTCCAAGGCTAATTGCTGATGACTTCAATGCTTGGGCCCGCGAGTGGGGTAGCAGAGAGACAAAAGCAAGGGGCCGCAGTCTATTAGACGCTTTTGCACAGTTGGATATAATTCTGGCCAATGAAGGTTATGTAAACACCTTTCAGAAAGGGGGGGTCTGCCTCAGTCGTAAACCTAACTTTTGTTAGCCCTTCACTGGCACGTGGTAGGTCCTGGTGCGTCAACAAGGACTACACCAGGCAATCTTCTTTGGACTATGGGTGAAGTCATCCGACAAAGGCCCATCATGCCCAAAACCGAGAAATATGTCAGGCTTGTCTGCTAAAGCTCTGGATGAGCCTAGGAGGTGATCATTCCGATCATCTCCGCAGATCACGTGTCCTTCACTCTTGTTAAAAATTATCCAGGGGTTATTCCCACGGCAAGAAGAGGGCATAGACAGCTTCCAACGATCCCTGAACGACACGGCAATATCGCCAGTCACCAATGACGAGCTGCTGGAGATCTGCGCTAGGATAGGAGATAACAAAGCTCCGGGTCCGGATGGCGTTCCGAATAGGGCATGTTCGCTGAGCTGTTCGAAGCGTGCATGTCCGAGGGGATATTTCCTGCATCATGGAAACTACAGAAGTTGGTGCTACTGCCTAAGGCTGGCATACCTCTAGGTGAGCCAACCTCCTACAGACCCATTTGTCTTTTGGACACTGCGGGCAAAATGCTAGAACGAGTAATCTATAATGGAATACCCCCAGTTATTGAGAGCCAGGGAAGTCTCTCAGATTGGCAGTATGGGTTCCGTAAAGCCAGATCAACCATTTATGCCATTAAATTGGTTACTGCCTTGACCGAAGATGCAATTCACGGAAATATGCAAATATTGCATGGTAGTAACCCTGGACATGAAAAATGCATTCAATTCGGCCAATTGGAACTTAATACGGGAATCTCTGGCGAAGATTGGTGTTCCCGCTTATCTTGCAGCTATTGTCAACAGCTATTTACAAGAACGAAGGCTTTGGTGTGACACCGCTGACGGACCCAAAGAGTACGTTGTCTCCACGGGTGTTCCATAGGGCTCTGTACTGGGTCCACTACTGTGGAACATCATGTATCATGAGGAATATATATAATGCGAAGTCGATCTCTCTTTTATCGCAGACAAAAACGACGAAAGGGAGAGATCTCTAAATGGATGTCAAGAGCGTTGGGAACGCCCGGGAAAGGGTCGGTGGACACACAGGCTCATCACTGCCATCAAGGAGTGGTTGGAGAGACGGCACGGTGAGATGAATTATAATCTTAGTCAGTTTCTCACGGGGCATGGAGGATATCGCCAGTAGATACCTCCCCGATTGTCCAAACAGCGATGGAGTCCCAGAGCACCCAGAACATGCATTCTTCCACTGTCCAAGGTTTGTAGTGGAAAGGAAGAACGTAGAAGAGAGGTGGTCGTACCAGAGAATCTGGTGCGAAGAATGTTAGCATGTCAGGTAGATTGGGATGCGATCAATTCTATGGTCGTATCTATCCAGAGCAAACTGCAAAAGGCAGAGGAGAATAGAAAACGCGGTTACGTACGCCGTGTAGAGACGAAAGGGGACCAAGCTAAAATGACCTGACTCCGCACCATGATGTAATACCGTACTGTTTTTCCCCGGGGCTTGGGGGGAGGAGTCGGGGGTGGTTTTAGTGAGTAAGAATCCCATACGCTGGCGTGTCCAGGTCAGTGTCTTTTGAAGATTTCCACTTCCTCAAAAAAAAAGACCTGTGAGGAGCGGCCAGATCTCCCACCAGGCGCGACCCCAGCTGGCAGATTGGGGCATACTTATTGATATGTAAATATGTGTTCATGCACTTTTCTTTTCTGACTGTGCATGGGCTAGTGGTTGCTCATCTCTGATGCGTGGACGAAAATGGCTATGGGAAGGACACCCAAAAAATAAAACTAACATGGACGAATTGAGAAGGAGTAAAGGTACGCTGCAGGGGCTCGGAACCCCAGTACCGGCGGTTTTTAGGAGTGAGCAAGCGGGCTCCCGGCCGTCGATATCCCTCGACCGCAGTGCCTCGGTGGTGGACAACTTGGCCACCGTGGCATCTAATACTACAAGTGTTTTAGATTTGGAGAAGGGGGGTGTTCAAACGAAGCACAACTCTGCCAAACACACCAACTGCAAAGACAACGAAAGATGGGCTAAGAGGAGATAGCTGGCCAAAAAAGGCGATTTCGACACCCATCGGATTTGATCACGAGGTACTCCAACAGCAGCAAATAGATCGTTTCAGGAGAAGCTCATCAATTTTGCGATCTCCTACAATACTAAAGCCGGCAAAAGAGAAAGCTCATGGGAGCTCAACAATTGAAAAATGTGATGGAGTCAGTAAAAGGAGTAATCTGGCCAGGACTCACTGAGAACAGAGAATTTAGGAAGGCGTTAACTGCAATCAAAAAATGAGGTTAATACAAATAAACCTCAATCATTGCAGGGTCGCACAAGATTTGCTTGCGCAGACGACTTACGAATCCGCGATGAAGATTGCTATCATTAGTGAACCCTACAGAAATCTTGACGGTGGTGTATGGGTCACAGATTCGACTGGTGGAGCGGCGATATGGGCGTGCGGTCGTCAAGCCATACAGTATCGCATGGGTCAGGCGACTAGTGGCTTTGTGTGGGCAAAAAATAAGTGGTATATTCGTATATAGCTGTTACGCCCCACCGAGCCTCACACTGCCTGAGTTTGAAGACCTGTTAGACGATCTTGTTCACGACGCAGTGGGACGAGGTCCAAAGATGATAGCCGGTGACTTTAATTCGTGGGCTATCGAGTGGGGTAGCAAAGAGACTAACGCAAGGGGCGGTGCTTATTAGAAGCGTTCTCCCAGTTGTATGTAGTTCTGGCCAACGAAGGCGATGTAAACACTTATCGGAAAGGGGGAACTGGTTCAATTGTAGATCTGACTTTTGTCAGCTCTGCGTTAGCACGTGACATATCCTGGCAAGTTAGCGAGGACTTCATGTACAGCGACCACCAGGCAATCACCTTTGAACTAAGGACGAAGCCACAAGGCTGGAGACCTGCACCCCGGAAGTCGAAATCCAAAAAAGCACCACGATGGGCTGCAAAAGCGATGGATGAGCAAACATTCATAGAGGTGTGGCTAGACTTGCCTAGCAAAGCAGGCACCTCCACGGATAGAGCTCTCCATGTCACACAGAGCATATCTAAAGCATGTGACGCGTCGATACCTAGGAGATGCTCATTCCTCACTAGAAGACCCAATTATTGGTGGGATAGTGAACTTGCCAGTCTTCGATCGATTTGCCACGAGCCACACGAACGGCTCAGAGGGCAATAGGTAGGATCGATCAAGGACAAAAGGAGCATTCCTGTAGGGAAGCTCGTAAGAACCTCAAGCTCGCCAATATTTTAAGGGGCTCTGTTTGGAAGCGGACATAAATCCGTGGGGTAGCGCCTATAAAATCGTGACAGAACGATTAAGAGACCGATCATCTCCGCAGATCACGTGCCCTATGCTCTTGTTGAAAATAATCCAGGGTTTATTTCCCCAACAAGAGGAGGAACTGACACTTTCCAGCGACCCTTGAATGTAACGCCGATTCCATCAGTCATCAGGGATGAGCTGCTGGAGATCTGCAGTCGAATAGGCGACAGTCTTGATGGCATACCGACTAAAACCCTCAAATTTGCTGTCGAATGTAGACCGGGTATGTTCGCGGAGCTATTCGAAAGGTGCATATTCGAGGGTATCTTCCCTGCACCGTGGAAGCGGTAGAAGCAGGTGCTGCTGCCTAAGGCTGGCAAACCGCCAGGGGAACCGTCCTCCTGTAGACCTATATGTCTTCTAGACACTATGGGGAAAATGTTGGATCGGGTTATTTATAATAGATTGCTCCCAGTCGTCGAGAGACAAGGGGGTCTTTCAGATAAGCAGTATGGGTTCCGTAAAGCCAGATCAACCATTGATGCCATCAAAATGGTTACTAGCTTGGTCGAAAATACAATTCACGGAAGGGATAGTACCAGCAAATATTGTGTGGTGGTGACCCTGGATGTGAGGAATGCATTCAATTTGGCCAATTGGAACCTTATACGAAAGCCTCTGGCGACGATTGGTATTCCCATCCACCTCGCCGTTATTATCGATAGCTACTTGCATGAGCGAACACCCTGTATAATACCGATGATGGACCCAAGGAATGCGTTGTCTCCGCGGGTGTCCCACAGAGCTCCGTATTGTACATTACCTTCCGGTTCCAGAGGAGGCCACAGTGGTGGGTTACGCCGATGATATAGCACTGGTTGTGATCGCAAAGCATCTCGAGGATGCTGAGTTGTACTCAAGCGAAGCAATCAGTGTTAAGGCTTGGTGAGAAAGTGCTCGCAGAGGAAAAGACGGAAGCGGTCCTCATCACTAAGCGCCGCAAAAGAAATTACGCCTGCATTAGAATCGGGAATCGTATCATCATTTCCAAGATGGCCATCAAATACTTGGGGGTGATGATAGACGGAAAACTCAATTTTAAACAGCACATAGAGCATATGTACTTGTAAAAAAGCATCCATCACGAGTATGGCTCTCGCAAGGATGAAGCCGAACGTAGGAGGACCGCGGCATACTTGCAGGCTGCTCATAGCCAGGGTGGTAAGTTCTAACATCCTATATGCACTCACAATTTGGGAAAAAGCGCTGCAGGTTTTAGGCAATGCACATAAACTGAGTACGGTTTACAGAAGAACAGCCGCGGGCCAGGGTGTGTTCTGCCTTCTCAGACGATGCAGCGTTTGTCACTTCGGGAATGATCCGATTGACATCCTGGCAAACTGAAATGATGAACATTTATAACACCGGGTCCATCTCTATCTTATCGCAGGTGAAAAAAGCCGAAAGGGAGAGATCATAACCAGATGGCAAGAGCGATGAGACCAGTCAGAAAAGGGTCGTTGGACTTAAAGGTTGATCCCTTTAATCGGGCAGTGGCTGCAGAGAAAGTATGGGGAGATCAATTATAATTTCACCCAGTTTTTCACCGGCCATGGAGGATACCGTCAATACCAGTACAGGTTTAAATTGGACACGTCACCTAGTTATCCAAACTGCGACGGGGTCCCAGCGCACGTATTCTGCCAATGTCCTATGTTCGTGGAAGAAAGGAGGACCCTAGAGGAAACTCTAGGTGAAGTGCTACCACCGGAAAATTTTGTCCGGAGAATGGTAGCTTGCCAGGAAGACTGGGATGCGATCAATTCCATGATCGCAGTAATCTAGGATAAACTGCGAAAAGCAGAAGATGTGAGGAAGGCGCGGGATGACGGAAGGAGACCTAGCTAAAGTAAGCTAACTCCGCACCGCAATGTAATACCTAAAGGTGGTTCTACGGAGTAGGGGTGGGGGGAGTTGGGGGTGGTTTTAGTGGGTAAAAATCCCACACTCTGGCGCGCCCAGGCCAGCGTATTTTGAAGATTTCCACCTCCTTAAAAAAAAGGCAGACAGACAGACTGACAGACAGTAAACCGATTTTAATAAGGTTTTGTTTTACAGAAAACCTTAAAAATGAGTAAATCCGGCTCGGCATTCTATCAAACAAGCATAATTCAGGCTATAAAATGTGTCTATCTCTGCAAAAAGTATAAAAAATAAAAAATAGATACAAATATTTAAAAAGAACTTGAGAACGTCCATGGCTGAGGGCAAATGCATTTTTTTATGTTATCTAAAGTTGCAAAAATATTATCTGGAAAGCAGGAAATTAAGTGATTATAAGTTATTGTATGTATATAGCTTCAAAAAGATTTTCTTATCTTTTATGAAATGTGATTCATATTGAAAACAAGGAATCATTTCGTCTGGCGTATAATCTACCAAGATATTATTAAACTATTAATTGATAAATTTTTTACAAACCGCGATCTAGAATTTTTAAATCTCAAACGAAAAAAGTCACTTATCTTTACAATTTATTGGTCAGATATCTTTCGTTGAACCATAAACCAAATACTCGTACTAGAAAATAAGGAAATTAGCAATAACTGCCAAAATATATCGACTTCCTTCAAAACTTTTCTCTTTAATTTTATCTTATCATAAATTATCAATTCTATGAATTGTTCCAATTAATAGTATCGTCCATGTAACGATTGATTTATGGTTTTAAATAGCCTTTCTCCGGGAAGACCATTCAAAAAGTAGTTCAAACAAAAGGATTTCTGCATAAAAATTCGCGATAATAATAAAAAAATTAAGAAACAACATCCGTTGATATGAGCAACTCATTAATTAGAATGACGAATTTATATTTCCGCAGATATTGTAAATCTTGGAAATTTACTTTGTTTATAGAACAAAAGCTACTATGCATAGTGTTACTATCAATCTTATCTTGAATCTTCTCTATTGTGCATTCGCAGGTAGACCGTAGGCTATGGGATCATCAGTATCGGAAAGGGAATTGGAAAAATATGGTAAGTTTACTGGAGCACTTAAGTATCTTTGTACATAAATTGGGTGTATCTGTAATTACATGTCTGATAGAAAGCAATAAGTACCAAACCACGTAATGTTCTTTTAATTGCTAATAACACTTCTCGACCGATAAGTTAATTAGACGCACCTAAGAGGTGAGTCAGGGTATGTAGAGTACATATTGAATATGTGTACATTTGTGCATATCAAGCTGTTAGCCTTTTTGTTGATAAACTCATTTTTATGCGGCATTTTTTATTACGTTAATTTTACTCGAATAGTATCTGTTTTAATATACCACTTGTTGATACAATTTTGAATAAACACAATATGACGTTGTGTTGTGCAATCTCCATACGTTCGAGTATCTGTACTGGGAATATATTTTTGGTCATGACCAAGGCTGCGGAGATGCTCATGAAAGCTTTTGATAGAAATAAATATTTGACGAATATGTAGAGATATTGTCTAGTGAATAAAAACAACATAAAAAGCACTGGAAAAACAATTTTAGCGACTTGACTCAGTAGCTCTGTCAAGTGGGAATTTGATAATTGAGATGAGCGATTAGGAAAGAAAACTTTCACATTTAATTTTAATTTTTTCATATAAACGAGGGTGATTAATATAATGGTTGCCATTAACCCGCTACGTACCACCACTTGCGGTAACCTGAAACGCGCTTCAACTCCTCCCACGACTTCCCGAGACACCCGCACTCCTCCTCTAATGTTCTGCGTCAAGTGCTCTTGGGGCGACCCACTCGTCGCCAGTCTTGGAAGAATGGATTCTGCTGTATGGGGTACTCAACAATGCAATTGTCGCCCCTCCTTAATGTGTGACCTATCTACTGCTACTTCCGCCTTCCGATCACATGCCGGTCAGGTTCCAGGCCAAGTTATTCGCACGTAATAGTACCAGACTAGCGTACTCCGAAGATATGATGCAGAAAAATGTTGATGAAGGATTGGAGCCTTCGAGTGACATAGAAAGAACGCTAGCATGGAACAGTTCCAAATTGATCGTGGTATTGAGATAACAGCATTTCCAGATGTTAGACAAGGCGGCGGAAGCATATCTTGTGCTATTAATGCTTCGGGCGACATCCAGTTAAGGGGAGTACGATGACCCGTCAGACTGAGAACCTTGGTTATGTTCTGGTTTAACTTTAGTCTAACTCGACTTGTCTTTCTTTCTATACCTGGAGCCATTTGGCGAAGGTCCATGACCCAGTAAGATGGCAACCAGATATCATCAGCGTATTCGACGTGTTTGAGGAAAGACATCATTCCCCATTAAACTCTCCCATGTCCTCCGGATCCGAGATCATCCAGTTTAAGATCGGCAACCAACCTTGCGACACACTCAAAACGGGTGTCCTACTTTGGAATCATAACGATCATCCCCTTCTTCCATTAGCTGGGAAAGCTCTTGGATTCCCTAGATTTCCGTACGAGTGGGGGTAGATAGATCTGTAGGTGTAGCGATAAATTACTTTGTGGGGAGACTGTTTGAGTACATTGATGGCCGAAATGATTTCTTCTTCTACTTTGGAGAAACAGCCTGTATCCGCATGTTACGGTGACCATTTCATCCAAAAGAGGAGGAATTTCAACAGATATGACAGTGTTCTTTTCGTCTCTCCAGCTATTCGTCGTCGTGGATAAGAAGTCGACCGTTAACGTCCTTCACAAGAAGTGCAAAATCTCTCGTGATGCGGTACACACTCTTGAAATCATTGCGTCTTGTGTCATCTTCCGGCTTGACTTAATTTGACTTGACTTGAATTCATTTTTGTCACGGCGCACACTACGCTGAACTCTATCAATAGAGCATCTATCAATAGAGCCTTCAACTCGAGAGATATGGTGGACGCAACACGCAAGTGAACTTAAGCGATCGATGTCAACCCCTCTCTTGTTACTCACATTCAGGAGACCACACCTAAATATACTACTGATTGTGAATTGGTTAATCTGATTACTCGTAGAATGTTGAAATCCAATTGACCTTATGGCAAGCTCTGTGCTCGAACAATGTGCCGCCGATGACGAGGTAGTGTAAACTGCAGATATCCACAAATCTCCCATCATTCTCGTTACGGTCGCCAATATCGCTTCCCCATCACGTGTCGTAGCAAGCTGTTGTCAGAGCTCACCTTGGCATTCAGATTACTTATTGGTACCACAATGAAACCTTTAAGATGCCTCCCCCTAGGGAGTTCACCCTAGGTTGATGCATAGCCCTGTACAATTTTGATGCTCCTTAACCTGGACCGGAATCTTGCAGTCAGAAGTCTATCAGAAAACGATTCTCACGTCCGCTACAAAAGCACATTACCGGTAGTTCGGCAAGAGGGAGAGGAACACTCTCCAGTCCCCTACTATCTTATTTTGCTTAGGCCCAGAATGTCCAGCATATATCATTGGAATTCTCGCTCGAGTTGAGGAAAGGGTACGGTCAAGCCAAGGAATTCCTTTCAGCAAGAAGAGGATAGAGAAGGTGGAAGGGAATTTGTTGCTGCAAGGAATATATTGCCATTCAGTCCCTCCATTAATCGAGCTCAATCTACTTCGCATGAGGAAGAACTCGATCGTAATATCAGCGTTCCAGACCACCTCTCCGACAATGCATCCTCTCCCACCTTCCACAAGAAAAAAAGGTGCGGTCGCCGTTGTCCACCATTCCATTGTAAAACACATAGTCAGAGGATCATGCCTTATCAATTTTGACAAAGAAAATTTGATAGGCTTCATGCTCTTCAGAGGATCAACCAGCAACATTTGGATTTGCACTCAAAAGAGAAGATCTGTCAGAAAATATTCGGCGTTTTTGGAAACTTGACAGTGCTTCCTTCTATAAGAATTTCTCGCCATGTGGAAAACAATGCGAGACCCGTTTTGCACGACTGATCCAAGTACGATATGTGAACACTGCCATGGCTTCTCCAATGTTTTATATACTCGATCGCAACTCAGCACGTCAGCCTGAACTTAAAAACGGGAGAACATTTATGGACGAGTATTTGGAACTGGGCCATATGCGGGTGTTTATAGAAATTCCCAAACCGCACTACTAGCTACCCCATCATTACGTCGGTAAGCCTGAGTGTACCTCAATAACGATCAGACGCGCCTTCGATGTGTCAGTTAAAATTGCTTCCAGAGCCCTCAACAACATATTGTTGAAGGATCCCACCATTGGTCATTCCACTACGATTCGGAGAGCCTAAATGCGCCATGCTAGCAGATATTGAAAAAATGTGTGCGTCCTTTATAACTAGCCAGTGGCGATTCTTCTGGCATATGGAGTTTTAACAGACTATCCTAGGAAACGTTTCAGATGTCCGACCCTAGAATCGATTTCTCTGCTACTCTCGACGTGATTTCCATTCTCTTTCTCTCAGTCAGTTTCTCAGACATCCCGCAATATCCACAAGAGGTAGCTTGACACATGAAAACAATTGAAGAATTGAATCGTGTGAGAGTTTTGCAATTGTCTTTCAATACGAAGTAAGCCTTGCTTCTCCGGGTTTGGATTGATGACGAAAAGCGAATTGAAGTGGCTCATGAAAGCGATTCTGTTCTTGTCGATACCTCGGAAGGTAACATTTAAAAGTGAGTGGCTTTCTCCAAATCCACGGTGGAAGTTGATGCCTGTTTTGCCTGGACAGTCTCCTTTGGTGAAATGATCCAAACTAGACCTTGTCATTGGAGATGATGGGCGAGAAGTTCAGCTGGTGAGCAACCACAATTAGCGTTCAATCAGAAGGAGGAGTCTCGGCCGCCCTCATGTAATGTCAATTCGAAGAGGAGGTAATGTTGGAGGCTTACACGATTAGCAACGTTAGACTTTAGCTGCGTAGGTTGCTTGGTTACCAGCAGGGCAGGACCAGGGGGCAGGAATTGCTCCTGAATGCACACTGTTGTTCGGCAATGCTAGTAACAATGCTACATTAAGCTCCACCTTGAAAATCGCAGTTCCATCTTGATGTAATGTAATCAGCTTCCGCCTTGAAAAGACCATGAATATGGGTCTCTTTGTCGTCCTCGATTCGAGGGTAGACGATCAAGGGCCATGATTGTGTTCTGGTCAATAAGAAACCATGGGGAATTTAATGTGACTTGAAGTTATGTCTGGTCACGATTGAATGCGAAGTTCATTAAGGCTTCTAAGCCGCTGCGAAATGCGAGCTATGTTTATGCTCTTAGGTCTTGAGAATCCCTGTTGCATTCATAGTCAGAGGCCCAGAGAGACTAACTGAAAATCTTGTCTCGGACGGTTATGGGTGATCTGGAACAGAAACTAGTCCAAAGTTGGATCTTATCACAAACCAACCATTGACGTGGTCAGTTGGTCGATTATCAGGTTGATAAATTGAGCAGGAACGTTGGAGGTTGCCTAAAATTCTGTAGGCTCGAATTGACATTGTGACCTATCTGCGCTGCTAGTCTATATCGAGACTCAGAAGAGGTCTTTGAGGTAGAAAGAACTACAAATGACATCTATTGCAGCTGTTGCCTTGTCCGAATCCGTCACGGTCTGAAGGAAGGAGGACCCTGTGACCTTTGGTGAGGTGAGGTCATCAAGACAGAGTTTTAGGTCACACACAGTTCGCAGATAAATCGCGTTGCAGAAGTTTGACCAAAGGCAAAATCGTCAAATCGAATCACTTGTTCAAATGGCTCATTAGTTTCTCTGCTGAGAAGTCATAGATGTTTTCTCCGAAGAGGATAACAATGTGTGATAGTGCTACGAGCGCTGAATCAGACAGTTGAATTCCTTATAAATACAATCACTGAATCTTATCATTGCCTGAGACGCCGAAGTAATCTTTGAAGGAACAATTACGTTCAACTCGAGGGGAAATGCTAAGTGCACAGAGCTATCCTAAATGATCTCACAAGGGAAGTCGCGCCAATTCGTTTACTACCACGATCGTCGGCGTCGTCAAAAAAACAGAGGCTTTGCATCAAGTGAGATGTCAAAGATTCCAATCATAATGGAGGCGTCCTCAATGAAAGTGGTTGCAAAACATGGTGTTCTGTTCTCACTCGCTATTCCGGCAGTCATCACAGGGGCATTGTTTGTGGGTTTCTCAGGGGGGAGGCAGTTTTTACGGACATCTGAGTTTTTATACGCCGATCTTTGACAATTAGCAATTGAAGATAGATCCTAAAATAAAAGCATAGGAGAAGGTCTGTTTTAGGCAAATTAGAGAGCACAAGTACTGCTTTGAAGCACTGCTTAATGTGAGTGATTATCTACCACTTCTGATGGTGGGATTACTTCGCGTGTTTGAGAGATCCTGGAATATCTGAAGACATTATGTGAGCTCACCTTCCACGAATTTCTTTTGGAGTTTGGAGGTTTCTGATGGAGAGACAGCCTATACATACACTATATTGACACCCGCACCATTTGCTTCAAGCTATCGTAGTGATTACTTAACACCTTCCAAACCTCCTGATAAGCCACCAGTGAAAGAGCTATCCACGAGAGGTACGACTTCTGCTTTAATGGCTTGGCGCAGTTTTCTCAACTTGTATACCCCAACGTACGTTTGGTTTTGCCGGATGTGGTGGAAGCGAGCTAATTATGTACTGGTTCTTCGAAGGATGAACCAAAAACGGATCCAATTTATGCTCATGTTGCGACTTATGCTCGGTAGAGGATGTCGTCTTAAAAGTCGCCAAAGCACGGTAGCGACCGAGTAAATCACAAGATAGTTGGGGAGAGTTAGTTGAGGAGCCAGAGAATTTAATGGAAGGAGGGAATAGCAGTTACAAATGTGGGAACAGAAGTTTGAGGTTTCCCCTCATTAGTGAGTCTTCAAAACTGTTCAGATATTCGTTTCTGCACTTACATATTAAGGATTTGATCGAGGAACGCAGAGTTTTGAAAAAACAAAGTCAGTCTAGGTTCTAGAAGGCAAGAGCTTCTTCCTCACAGTCTGTTTTTGACGCAGTTTTTTGTAGACTTCAGTGGTGAATCAGATAGGGCTAGAGTGAAATCCCTTAGAAGAGGAGAGGGCATAACAGGGAAGAAGATCAGATAAAATATTATACAAGGCACGGAGAGGGAACTTAACAGCTATTAGGGCACTTTCGTCGGTTGTCTTGCCAAGCGCAGCGCAGTCTCTATCACGACGAAAGACAGAGTAACCTTCGAGGAGCTCGAAATCTAAAATCCTGTCATCCACCTAGGTTTCAGAACTGCAGATAACGTGATGTTGGGATGCTAAGGGAGGCAGACGGGTGGGTCGGAAATTTTCAGTTCGCTTAGACTTGACGAGGACCCCCTGTGGCCAAAAGTAGGATTGGACGATGACATAAAAGTCGTGAAGATACGTCACTTTGAAGAAAGCACTCGGTCAGGAGAGCCATTCTTTGTCAGCTTCACACATGGGAGAGGTAATAAAGTTATGTTGGCTTTGCTGCTGATGTAGGCCAGAATTTCGTCGGAAGTGGTGGAGTACGGTAGCCTCGACACGGATATTTTTTTCGGTGGCAAGGGAATGTTCAGTTGGTGGCCACTCAGGCCTGCGGTTCAACGGGGGCGGGCGTCAATGATGCGCAAGAAGAAGCATGCAGTGGCGCTAATGCAGCGACAGTAGGAAAATCGTCAGAACTGGGTAGCACAGCCGATGCTGAGTAGGATAGGTATGGCGCCAGTATTGTTGGCCGTACTTGCCGGCAAGGTATAAGTAAGCCAGTCAGCGGCGTTTCAAAAGCCGAGGCTACGCTCGTGCTCGATGAAGCAGCAGCTTGAGGGAGCAGAATTGATTGTGACTTTGAGACTGCATGTTGAATTGCATCAAATAGCGATGTAATACCGCAGGCAGTTATCAGCCGTTGTTGAACAGTTCCTCTAACTGGAAGGAGTCTAACTATCCTTTCATGTCTCGTCTTAGAGAATGAAAAACAATTTTGCTCATTTACTATGCGGCGAATGTGAGTTACTTGAGCTAATTTGCTTCCTACTCCAGGCCCACTGTATCAAATATAAACTCGTTACCATAGAAAACACAATAAAAATGCACCATTCACTGCCATGTTTGACCTATTTAAAATTTATCACGTAAATTAAACTCCACATATGTACGTATGTAAATGGGCTTGGTTCCCATATCCATTGCATTCAGGACAGTAACCAATCGATATAGGGTTACTTTGGTATCCTTTACGTAGGATAGAAAAAGGAATTATTGATGAAAGATAAGTGATCCAGTGAAATCCTATTTTAACTTAAAAATAGGGTGCTAATAACAGTTAGTCCGATCTGGTTAGACCTCCCAGTTGGTATCTTCCTTTGGATCCGTACTTATCTGGAAGACTTATTCTATCAAGAGGTATGAACTTCACTTTATTTTGTTTTTTATTGAAACTTCTTCATAAGATATAAAACCATCTAATTTCTATAAAAAAGTATCTTTAATTCGGTAGAAGTATTTACTGCCTTTGTTTTATTCTGAAGAAAGAAGGTCTTTAATATCCACATTTTTCCACACTTATCCACTCGAATTAAAATCAACTATTCTGACCGCAATTCCATTAAGTATTGCATGAAGGCTTACATAGGAGTTTTATCAACAATAGGCAATTTATCTATGTAATATCACTTTAATTAATTCGAAAAAACGTCATAACTTGGCCATACTGAGAAGGTGTGAAGCAAATGTGGCAAACAAACAAATAAAATTTTCACTCCTATCACGTTCGATTCAGATACATATGCGTATATGCAGATTAAGCGTTGGTTTTTCCATTATCAATTAACCCTACAACAAACCCTTTCTGCAGAATAACTACTATTCGTCACGAGAACTTGATTAGGTGCATTGTATCTGACCGAACTAAGGGAACAAGGAAAACTAAACGAATATCTGCGTCGAAATTGTTATCAAACTGTAAAACGTGATGATGATACGAGTATGGAGGGAACTTGTTGCTATAACCGATAACCATTAGTAGGACAAGGAAGTGCCATTATAGTAACACAGGTTGATGGTCTATATCATTGTCGGTTGATCAGTAGCAGTTTCGATACAAAAGGAAGACTTAGATTAGTGGAAGTGATAGTTCGTTGAGAAAGTTCCAGGGAAATTCCGACTAAATTCTTTGAGATACTTCTATCATATCATTCGTAATTGTACACTTCAACTTGATTGGTTACTAAAAGTGGAATCGAAAAGGGTTGATTATACCCGGAAATAATTAAGCTTCTTTATATTAGACAGTAGAATATTTGACCCATCTTTCTAAGGTTCTCGGAAGTGCGGCGATTACCTCCTCTAATTAGAGCTCAATTAATTACTTATAACTTTTGATATCATCTGAAATGAGGAAGCGTATTTGGATGTGCTACGAAACTATGTCCGGGAAAAAGTTTTGATATATCTGCAAACAAATAGTTCTTGGATATCTATGAAATATAGATTTAGATAAAAGTACGTAGAATAGTGGTTACTGTGTGAAAATCTCAAAGTATCTGTTAATTTAAATTCCAGTTTTGGTTCTAGAAACACAAACGCTTACCTATAGGAAGGAATAGGTAATGGCCTTATCAAAGTTCTTCCAAATAAATGCTGCAAAACTTGCTCGGAAAAAAGTTAATCCTCTTAAAAAAACAGGTAAATAATTGATAGAAGTATTTCGTAGATATTGGTAGTTAGATGCACCAATCTATTTTGTATTTTTAGGGTAATCACAAGTAATTTGAATTTAGTGTGTGATTTTGAGTGAATTCATATTTGTACCAAATTTTTCTCCTATGCTTTTTGGTGTTATTATAAAAACACAAATTTTATAAAATGTAGAGGTTTTTCTCAAGTAGTACCGGCGGCCGCGATATAATAAGTCCACCCACCCTTCCCTTTCGTTATCCACTTTCATGTACTCTTGTCCCGGCCGCCAGTTTAACCTTTCTAGAAACCACGCACTTTTGATCTTGTCCTCTAATCTTCTTGTACGTTGCCTTTGTCAATCCTATCCCCTCTTAGGTCCTGCTCTCGTGTTCGATGCTCACATATCCCGACTCCACTCTCATGTCGCGCGTAACACCACCAAGTTCAATTTTCATAAGGTGAACTTCAAAGGTCTGAACTCAGCCCCTGCCGACAATCAACTTGGTTCTCCTTCTCTCTCCATTAACGTGTGACCAAGCACTCAACACCTTCTATTCCATTTTATCTCATCTTCTTCCCTGTTACGTTCCCTCCTCTCTCAAGTGCTTACGCTCTTACCCTGTTTGGTTCACCACTGAAGTCCACAAAAAACTTCGTCAAAAACACTCTGCCTGGGAGAAGCTCCTGTTTTATAGAACCTATAATGACTTATGTGTGTATGGGTATGTTTTAGGTGGGGGAGAGGCAAAGCTTCTGAGCACTCAGACCTTAGTGATCCATTGTACTCGATTGCCCCGTCCAATGGAATATCCTGGATTCGTTTATGTACCGCAGGATTTCCCTTAGTGGATGTGATGCTATCCGCCGCAGTTGGTGCACATCAGCACCAAAAATCTGATGTCTGATGCGTACATAGGCTGGGCACTCACATCGACCACTATCGCCGACAATTCTGCCTCCACAAGCTGTTGCTTCATCGAGCACCAGCGTAGCCTCAGCTCCTGAGATGCCGCTGGCTGGCTCTGTTTATACCTTGCCGGCGACTGCGGCCAACAAAACTGGCGCCATACCTAAGTCGCCCTGGTCGACTAATTCTCTGCCTCTATCTGCCACGCACTATTCCAGTGTGTTTATAAAAGATTGTTTCAACCCGACGACGTCCGCTAGTCAACTGAAAAATCGTCATCTATCCGAGGGACATGTTCTCTACACAGCATCGGATGCGGTACGCACTTCTGGCGATTATCCTACAGTTGCTGCATTAGCACCACCACACGCTTCGTCCTGTGTATCATCGACGCCCGCCACCGCTGAACCCCAGGCCTTTCCGACCTCATGTTCCCGAGCAGCCCCCAATTGAACGTCGCTTCGCCGCCGAAACATTTGTTCGTGTCAAGGCTAGCGTACTCCATTACGTCCGACGAAATTCTGGCCTATATCAGAAGCAAAACCAACTTAACTTTGTCATCTCTTTCATGTGTGAAGCTGACGAAGGATGGCTCTCCTGACCGAGTGATAGCTTCCTTCAAAGTGACATATCCCCATGACTTCGATGCTATCGTCCAATCTTCCTTTTGGCCACAAGGGGTCTTCGTCAAGCCTTATCAGAGGACTAAACTTCGTGAAAATCTCCGGCCCGCCCGCCTGCCTCACCGAACTTGAATGATTCCGACAACTATACGTCAAAATGTAAGGGGTCTAAGGACCAAGCTGTCGGATTTCAAACTGTCTGCCTTAGCATTCCAACATCATGTCATCTGCATTTCTGAAACCTGGCGGGATGACAGGATTTTAGATTGTGAGCTCCTCGAAGGTTACTCTGTCTTTCGTTGTGACAGAGACTGCGCTGCGCTTGGCAAGACAACTGGCAGGGGAGCCCCAATAGCTGTTAAGTCCCCTCTCCGTGCGGAAATCATTTTTTCCTCCTCCTCCTACGATTCTGTCACCATACGTGCATTTCCGCCAAACGTATGTCCCTTTATCATATCGTGTGTATATTTTCCCCACCTAAGCCCGCCTTCTCTGTACGAGGATTTCTTCGACAGATTATCAGAGGTCCTAATCGTTTGGTTTCCCTGACTTCCTGTCATCCTCTGTGGCAACATTAATCTTCCTATGCTTTCCTGGCCGATTAGTCCTGGCCTTCCCTCCCTCCCTAATAACTCGACCCACCCTTCATTTCCTTTATCCACTTTCATGTGCACCTGTGGCGCGCTCCAGTTTAACCTTTCTAGAATCCACTTAGATCGCATTTTTGACCTTGTCCTCTCTAACCTTCCTGTGTGTTGTCTTTCCCAATCCCTTCATGCTTCGTCTTACGTTGCCGCTGACGCGCATCATCCTGCTCTCGTGTTCGATGCTCAGATATCGCGACTCCACTCTCACGTCGCGCTCGCAAGCCTACCAAGTTCAACTTTGGTAAGGCGAACTTCGAAGGTCTGAACTCAGTCCTGGCGGCAACCAACTTGGTTCTACTTCTCTTTTCATTAACATGTGACCAAGCACTCAATACCTTCTATTCCAATTTTATCAGATTTTCTTCCCTGTTACGTGTCCTCCTCTTCTAAGTGCTTACTCTCTTACCCTGTCTGATCCACCAAAAACTTCGTCAAAAACACATTTCGAGGAAGAAGCTCTTGTCTTACGGAATCTATGCTGACTTATTTTTTTTCAAAACTGCGTTTTTCGGTCAAATCCTTAATACATAAGACCAGAAACAGATATTTGACTCACTAAAGTGCGAAAACCTCAAACCTTTGCTGGTCAAACATTCGCAACTCCTGCTGCCCTGCCCGGCTGTTCCCCCGTACATTAAATTTTCTGATTCCTCAGTTAGCTCCCGCAACTATTTTGTAATTTACACAGCCGCTACTTTTTCTCATTCTGTGTTCCCTCTCCTTACTACTCTTTCCTCTCACTAGTGGATATAGCCCTTCTTACCCCTCTCCTTGTTGAATACCTCATTGGCGAACTTGATCCCAATCTCGAACCTGGCTATGATGGTCGTCCAAATCTCTTTTTGCTTAAGGCTGGTAAGCCCATCTCCCTTCCCCTATCTCTTATTTTCAACAAAAGCCTCGAAGAGAATCATTTTCCCGGCTTATGGAAAGAGGCTCTAACCGTCCTCATCCACAAAAATGGCGATCGTAAGTTTGTTAAGAATTACCGTTCCATTTCCCTCCTCTCCTCCTCTTCCAAAACCCTGGAAAGATATGTCAGCGACTGGTTGTCCGCCCACTTTGGCCAACACATAGTGAAAGAGCAACATGGCTTCGTTAAACGTAGATCCACTGCCTCCAACCTGCTTGACTTTACCAACTTTGTCGCCAAATGTCTAAATTCACGACAAGAAGTGCATACCATTTACATTGACTTCGCTAAAGCCTTCGACACTGTAAATCACAAGATACTTCTTTCCAAACTCTCGTCTATAAGCGTTCCCATACCACTTGTTTTATGGATTGGCCTCTTACCTTTCCAACCGATTCTGCTGCGTCTCTTTCGATGGCTGCACATACCGCTCCTTCTCGCCCACCTCTGGCGTTCCGCAGGGATCTATTCTGGGTCTTATGTTATTTTTATTTTTTATTAACGACCTCCCTCCCCCTCCTTATTTGTCCCTCTTTGCTCTATGCCGACGACCTTAAGCTGTTTTCCGCTAAATCGTCGTCTATGGACTGCGTTTTCCTTTTATCTAGCCTAGACACTGCGGTTAGTTGATACTCTGTTGATTTCGACAACAAGTTTCGCTTCGACACCCATTGCTTCTAAGTCACTAATAGAGCACCAAAATTGTCAGGCTTTATATTTCACTCCTCCTCTGCTGTGGACTCCAACCAATCCTCATTAGCTCTCTTCATTTCCCTTGTGAGGAATACCCTTGAGTACTGCTCCGTGATTCCGGGGTTGAACAGCCCCGTGAATCAAGCTGAACAGCTCTTAGCTGTTCACTATAAACGAGCTGCTACCGCTTTGCGTGGCTTTAATTGTATGTCTCCGCTGCGCTTCTGCCGCTTTTAGCTGCTGGTGGATTCGTTTCACCATTGCAACTACCGCGTCCCATCCTGTATTTGATTGCACCATGTACTTTATCAGATTTCCACCATTAAACAGGTATTTAGCTTTCTTTCAAGCCTTGTCCTTGAGCTTTTAAATTATGGGCAGGCGAAGAAAACGTGGTCTGCATTTTCGGCTGCACCTTCACACGTAGGCCAATCGGGCGATTCATCTAGCCCGAACCTATAGAGGTAATTCCTGTATCCACTGTGTCCGTTTAAGAACTGATTAAGATCGTAACTTGTCTTACCGTGGTTCCGCATAGTCCCAATGTTGAGTTGATAGTCACCGCTTTCAGCCCAGTAACCTTTAAGTGGGGTTTAAAGCTTAGGTTGGAGTCGAATGGTACTCTCAGGTATTTCAGCGATAGCTGAGAGTTAACAATATACCCCCCGATGAAAATTTCAACAGTTTTCTGTATCCGCCGCTTTGTAAGGAGCACCAACTCGGTCTTGTGTTCGGCAAGCTCCAGCCCGAAGTCTTTAAGAAAAGACTTGATCGTCCGTATAGTCTCGTTTGCATATATCTGTACTTCATCGGGTTGATTGAATGTTATGACCATTCTAACGTCATCTGCGAATCCGACGACAACGGCTTGTTAGCCATTGGAGGCCGTAAAACGCCATTACACATTAAGTTCCATAGCAGAGGACCCAGATCATCGATTAATATCAATTAATGGATATAGTCGGTTATAGATTAGCCGCTCGAGGATCTTGCCTATTGTATTCAGAAGACAGATAGGTCTATAGGATTTTGGTTCACCTATCGGCTTTCCTGTCTGCTTTTGTATTTTCCACTCTGCGGAGAAGGACCATTCTTTTAGGTAATCTGTAAATCCCCGTGTGAACATGCTTGGTGTCATTCTCATTGCCAGTTTCAGCCCCTTGTTGGGAATTTGATCAATGCCCAGGGCTGCGGTATCCCGGACCCTTTTCACTGCGTCCAAGACTTCGTCTGTGGTTACTGGAGGGATGTCTTTAACGCTCAATGGTATCATTGGGAAGATTGTTTCCGGATGTTGGTGGAACAATATCAAAACTATCTAGGGCACATAATAGAAGGAGACCTTTTGCCTTTTATTGCCAACATAACCGACTTTTACGCCTCATCACTGAGTCGCTTGGAGCAATAATTTTTACTTTCCGTGATGACCCACTGCAACTTTTTACGTGCCTGTTTATATTCGAGGTGCTTTTGCTCAAGCATTTCGTACAACACATCGCTATTGCAGCCTTCCACCAGTAGTTAGGGTTGCGCTCCCGAGAGTATTTACATCTTGGACTGGAAGCGTAACTTGCTCGGTATATCTGTTGGGACAGCAGCGATGCTTTTTCTATAGCCGTTCCAGTAAACTCGGTGTTCCACTGCAATACCTCCAGAAATGTATCGTCATCAAGTGCTCTTGATGACCAACCTGTTTCTGGTTCCTTCAGGTGAAAGTTTATTATTCTGAGTCCCTTTTCAATAGTAACATATATCGCCTGGTGGTCCCTATGTGTGTATTCTTCGCTGATATGCCAGTGTAGACATTTGACAAAGCGAGTCACTTACGAAAGTAAGATCTACAATGGAGCTTAGCTCTCCACGCCTAAAAGTGTTTACGTTTCCGATGTTAGCTATGGTGACGTTTAGAGAAAAGAAAACCGCGAGTAGGATTCTTTCCCTTTCATTTGTTTTCCGGCTTCCCTACTTCATTGCACAAGCGTTGAATTCGTCAGCAATAATTTTGGGGTTGCGATCTTCGGCATCTCTCGCCAGTCTATCTAGCATGTTGCAATATTCTGGTATTGTCATACTTCGAGCGGCGTAAATGTAGAGCGCATCGATCTTAGCCCTTAGCTTCCCAAACACCATAATGGAGGCTTTTGTATTATTTGCAGACATTAGCAATATCGATCTCTTCTTCATACACTTCCTGTGCTAGCAGGTCCTGGGCGGCTTGGCAGTGATTTAGATTCAGCTGGAGAACTGCGGTATGAAATTGCTTCACGCATTAACGCAACCTGGATGAAGTGGCGTTCCACAACTGGTGTTCTTTGTGATCGACGTGTCAACGAACGTCTCAAATCTAAAATTTACTGCAATGTCGTCCGTACAGTCGATCTCTATGGTTCTGAGTGTTGGCCGACTATAAAAGACAATGAACGGCGTCTTGCGGTAATGGTGACGAAGATGCTTCGCTGGACTAGTGGCGTCACATGTTTAGATCACATCCGAAATGAGGATATCCGCGATCGTTATGGGGTTGCACCGATCGTGGAAAAGTTGCGAGAGAGGCATCTTCGACGGTATGGTCACGCAATTCGTGCCAACGAGAATTCATTTGCCAAGATTAGTCTGAACATCGAAGTCGATGGTAAACGACCAAAAGACAGACCTAAACAACGGTGGCATAATACGCTACATGGGGATTTGAAAGCCTCGAGATTGCACCCAGATCAGGCATTCGATAGAGCCAAATAGCGAAGCCTGTAAAAATTTTAGCCCCACTAAAATTTTGTTAGTTATAACAGAGTCTACACCAAACTTTTCAAAATTGTTTTGTCCCTGGAATAAACTTGAAAGGGATTTTCGAATAAATTTCATGCAGGTCTATCCTACATTTTTTTTTAGATTTCTCGTTGCCAGATATCCCACATGCTGCATACTGCGCCAACTATATCCAGGAATAAGGATAAAAGCCCTTACAAACCTTCTCAACTCTCAAGTGAATGCGTTTGACAATTGTAGTGTTTTGCATTGATTCATTTATGAAGAACATTTTCATAAACAAAGTTTATGACATTTACAGGAGATTGTGTAGTTGTCAAGCAAATGTTCTTGCTTTATTTTTTTAGTTCTTCTGAGATTCTTATCAATATATGTTATTTTTGAGGTGTTTTCTTTGTCTATTAGATACCTCCTTCTGTTGTAAATATCGGTAATGAAAAAGCAATTTCAAGATTGATGAAAAGTGTTAGGAATAAAATTCGAAACGGTATGCCTTCTACGGGGAAAATAAATCCACTGTATCCTTTTGATAAGGAAGTGGATAATATATATAAAAGTAAGTTATAAATCAGATCCACAATTTGAAGATACTAACAGTAACCAATCGCTGAATTTTAAGAGTTTAGAAAATGTTCCGTGGAATCCTTCTTTACTACAGAGTGAACAGGCATCACCTTGCAGAATCCCTATTCTGAACTTATGTACATTGCATGGGGTTAGCAGGACTAAACTGTTCCTCGGACTCGTCCTTCCGTTACTGTGATTTCTTCTGAGGTCAATGCGCAAGTACCTAGTTCGCACTACTTGTGGCTGTGAAAAGTAAATACGTACGCTTGGATTATTTATAATGAACTCAAAGATACCTTTCTATCAAGCACGTTCCTGTCCTCCTCCTCGACAGACCCTAGGGCGAATTGTCCTGAGCTCCGTGTACAGGAGAGCAAATACAATTCCGGTATAAGGCCAAGGTACAACTTCTCCCGCTGCACACTCTCAAGTCTGGAAAACTTCGCGAATCTGCACTTATATGCTAAATTCCTTGCGCGCAGCTCTTTCCTATATGATCAGGAAAAAGAAAAGTCAAAACGGATGCGCCAAGTCTCAGTGCACACAATCCCCTTCAATGGATCTCCCTAGGATCATATCTAATCTTCACGGAAGCTATCAAAATGAAAACGAAATGCAACCCACGAACCGAAGATTATTTTTCATTTGTACGGCACAAACTCTCACTTCTGTCATTTATAATTTAATTTACTCGCTCTGAAGACACAATTTCTCTGTTCGACTCTCACTTACAAATGGAAGACTGTCGGCCCAGCTCATCAGCTGTCCCCCTAATCAGCCGGTCTCCGGTTCCGCTAATCTCATTCCCGGTTCATGGCCTTGAACTTGAAAGTCTATGCCGGCTGAGAGTCAACAACAACATACACTGTTGCTGAAGTATACGGCAGGTCATTTTCCTCAGCCATAAACAATCGCCTGCTTGCACCCAATAGTGTGCAACACGAGCAAGTTCATAAAAAGTAGAATTTGAAATGGTTTAAGTGAAATTAGACTACGAAATTTAAGGGAACGGTACCAGTTGTTGGATTGGTGAAAACATAATAATAATAATCGTTGGCATATTGGATCACGGGTTTGAGTGTGTTAGAGCACTTCAGTCAAGACCGTAACGGTACACTACACTACATTGTAGGAGGTAATGTGGTCAGCACTACGCTCGCCCAAGATTATTACTCTGATTTGATTCAGGTATTCATTTACAGCTGAGTCAACTGGTATTCGACATCCAGTCAGGATAATAAATCCATCTGCCGCCAGTGAGATTTGAACCAAAACTAAAGATGTAGAAAAAAATCCGAGGAGACTATTATATATTATTGAATTCATTAATTGGTCAAATTGTCCCTTGAAAAGCCAAATAAAATATCAATCCTATCGCTAAACCGCGAACACTACAAAAGGCATACAGTTCATAGTCCCTGTAATGACCGCGAGCACTCTGATCACGTACTTGTCTTTCAGAGGTGCGTGAAACCAAGAATGAAGAGCAGGCTCACAAGGCTTTCCATGCTACCAAGCAGGTTGGTTTGGGTAGGTGCGACCTTATCGCCTTTTCGTGAATATGATGCTGTACCAGGCTCGAGGCATTTCAGTAAGAGTCATGTTAAGCTGATCTACCTACAGTTTAGGTTTGAATAGTCCCCTTCCTTCCCGTTTGGAGATTTTTGTGAAGAGGGAGGCACGTAACCCAGAGCAAGACATGCTAGAAAAATATTTCTTTTGTTGCTCTAGACATTCATACCAGATAGTTTGAAGTGCTCAGAAGATAAAAACAACCTAGAGGGAAGAGCTATCCCAGAAACCTAAAAAGTTGGCTAAATTGACCGTGGAGGTCCGCCAGCAAAGATTGAAGCTCCATCAAAGTGCTCGGTGGACACGTTCTTGCAGGCCTCTGTGCTAGTCAGGCTCGGGAATGTGGGGGGGTTCTTTGAGCGTTTTGATCCCTCTCGTGTCATTAATACAAAATCAACGTGTCTATACCGATGCGTGGATCCGCACTGGGTTTCAAAATAGGCAATAAACGAAGGAATTCGCGACGGCCTAACGAATAAAAACCAGAACGCGAGCTAAAACTGAAAACTAAAAAAAAAAAAACAAAAAACGGCTCGACTGCGCGCGTGGAGCCGTGAGTCTCCGGACCCGAGTGCCACGATTGAGAGGGAAGATCCACGACGAATCGCATTCCCGATTATGGTTTCTTCTGCCTCAGATCGCGATTGAGGCGCGGCCCCTGAGGTTCCCCCTCTCTCTAAATGTTCAACTCCTTTAATCAATTCCCGCAAAACTGTCGGATGAACAAAATGCCATCCCAACCTCAAAAATTGTTTTACCTGAATGCAGAAAAAACTTCCACACACGGTGCTTGTTAAGGAAGAAACAACAATCGAGTTGCTCCCCGTCGCAGAGTATTAAATAAAAAAAAAAAAAACAAACAAAAGGGATCGCGATAATTCAATCTTCCTCGTCTGAAGTCAGAGAACAAAATGAGGATGAATCATTGAGGACGGAACGGCACAGCGTATATCCGACTGGCTTCGTAGTCCATCAAGGATTCAGCTCACCCGTCATATATTTTGTTTTTTCCAAATTCTGAAACGAAGAGACAGCCGTGTCACATAAAGGTAGGGAAGAACACTCATCGAAAGCTCGGACGGCAATACCTTTCAGCTTATAGCGGCAAAGGCCCATAGATCCAGAAGCTTCTGGAAGGCAATCACCTACGAGACGTAAAGTCTCAAAGACAAACACAACAAACGACTAGCTCTTATGGTATTTTATCAAGGATAGGGCAGGAAACTCTACGTTGCAAGGTGGGAAAGGAAATTGAGGCTTAGGAACACTCGCTTCCGGGGGAAAAGGCGTGAAACCTAAAACTAGAAATGTGAAAGCAAGTGTACATGGAGCCTAGCCGGGAACAATGTTGAGAATCTATTGCTTCTCTATCCGACACCACCAAACGAAATTGTGAGCCGGAATAAGCTATCTTCCACTTGATTCAAAAAACCTGCAAATAAGAAATTAGGCCTGATTCCAGGAAATGTTGGGCCCCACGTTGAGCGCCATTTGTAATGAACTTATGGGAATCGGAGGATCAAACGATCATCCTAAGTGGCCGAAAACGACTTAGAGGGAAGCGCTATCCCAGAAACTCAAAAAATTGGCGAAATTGACCGTGAAGGTTCGCCCGCAAAGATTCAAGCGCTCAAAGGACCCCCCCCCCACATTCCCGAGCCTGGCTAGCACAGAGGCGTGCAAGAACGAGTCGACCGAGCACTTTGATGGAGCTTCAATCTTTGCGGGCGGACCTTCACGGTCCTCCAAATTTGCCAACCTTGTTGCCAGTAGAAAGCAAAAGGCTTTGACACGCTGCAATTAAATTTGACTAGTCTAATGTAAAAACCGCCGCTAACTAAAAAGTTTGCTAAATCCAGTGTGGGTTTTGCCGGGGGTAACCAGGTTATCCCCACCTTCCATTTGAAAGTTCCGCTTCTTTGCATTCGATTTATTTGAATATTGCCACACCTGGGTGTGCATCAAAGTCCATATCCTCATTTCCAAGAAGCTTCGACTTTCTTTACCGTGCTTTCAGCTGCCGTGGGTTAGGAGGCTTTCCCCCACAGTGTCACATGTGCAGTTGCCTGAACATCACCAGCTTTTCCTTCTTCCGTTCTCCCTGGAAAAGGTGGCAGAGAAGGTAGCCTTGCCTGCTTGACATGCCGAGTCGAGCCTTCCTCTCCCGTCAGTCTGTGACTTCTTATCACTTGGAGAGTTAAAATCCGTTGCTTCCATGTTCATGTGTTTTGGACACTCTTAGTATAGTAGTGAAGCACTGCAGGGTATCCCACCAGGACAAGGGGGTTACCGAGACGAATGTCATAATCATACCTTTCCTGGTAATTTTATTCTGGCATTAAAGTATTTTGTCATT
Organism: Hermetia illucens; assembly: GCF_905115235.1. Classification (NCBI taxonomy): domain Eukaryota; kingdom Metazoa; phylum Arthropoda; class Insecta; order Diptera; family Stratiomyidae; genus Hermetia; species Hermetia illucens. Next base: position 13,587,705 of record NC_051852.1, read on the forward strand.
CGGTGGAATTCGCAAAATATCTCTCTCAAAAAGTACGGACCTACTATCCTGTTATTTTCTCTTTTTTCGAATAGTACTTGCCATTAAGTCATAGGCTATCTCATGTGTGTTATCACATCTTTGTCATTTCACCAGAAGTTCAACTTCATTTCCTAGATATATCGATATATCTATATATATCGATTCCAAGTGCTGCTAGAGATTGATAGAAGCACTTTCTGCACATGTAATGCATTGATGAAGTTGCAAGATACCTTCTTGTTTCCGACTCTATGATCATAAGAATGTAAACAATTAAGAACGAGTTTATGTGAGTAGTTTTCAACGAAAAGTGGAGCAGCGTGAAGAGCATTTTGAACTTGATTGGTAGCTTAACGACAGCTATGACTCCCGGGGCTAAGTAACGCTGTCGCTCCAAACTGGTTTCTAGTGAAAGAGGCACAGTCTAGTCACCCACCATTCCAGCCTACAAGCTTTTGCTGCAGCGAACTTCCAATAGAACAAGCTTTTCCATATTCCGTTGTTGCTCCACCGAACATCCCAAGGTATGCTCCCCCCACTGTGGAAAGACCGGTTCGTCGTATTGCCACGCTCCTGAATGCCTTCACTAATTGAATTTCTACATCTAGTACATTAGGTTCGGCGTACCTGTGTGGTGTACTTATCTGAAATCCGAGACTCCCGCTCCGATAAGCGTTATCAAATTAGCCCCTCACCTTCAATCATCACACCTGGCCAGTTGTTCCGTCTAACTCCGCTGGCGCGGGTCACTGCAATCGCGGTCTACTATCTTTAAGAAGTGAAATGAGCCGCAGAGAGGTGCGATTTTGAAGCAATCATCACGTATTAAAGGTGTTGTGTCTGTGATTATGTTGAAAGTGCATCTTTAGTTTCACTTTTGCGTTAATGACCCCAGAAACATGGGCATTTGTTGCGGAAGCGGTGATAGTGTGCGGGAGCATCCAGTTGACGATGAAGCGTTCGAGCTGCAACCTCTAGATCCAACTCCGGGAAAATACGGTAATGGTTGTTGATTTTGCGGAAATGCCATTGTTATTGTGGTATGCCTCGCCCAATCACTCGGAATACTTCAAGCCCCATTACCACCATATGGGCGGTCGTGAGAATACCAGTAAAAGTGGTTCAAAGTGCTCCTATAAGTCCAACACCCATTTCTGTTATCTGCAAATATTTCGCTTGGCAAATCTATTTCGGAATTTCTTGGGAACTTCAATCGTCGTCGATAATTATTTCGTAGCGAACCCATTACCTCATCCATCTTGGGCCAGTCTTAATTTGTCATTCCATTGGAAAGCTATGCGAAAACATCCAGCATTAAATACGTAAAAATAACTGGTTTTTGACAATATCAGATTCTGGGTATGCTCTTGGAATCTCCCAAGGTACGCGGTTAGGCGAGGCGACCTATGTTATCTTTTTTCACGTACGAGTATGCACTTATCTATTCTACGTGTTTTGGTCGACCCCTGATAAGTGTTAAAATTAGTTGTAGCCGTCAGTAGGGCATATTTAGTGGGTATTTCAGGGATTATAGTTGTCAATATTCGTCATCATTATCTTGTTTTAATTCAGACTATCTACACCCTAATGAGCGTTCATTAGCCGCCTGTGCATTAGACGGGAACGTGTGGGTTTTTGTTTTACTTGCCTCCATTCTAACCCGCAATAGTTGAATGGCTGCGGTTAGAAGGCTTCCGCAGTTATGCTAGGTTTACTGTAAGTTTTGCTGCCTTTTGTGTGAGCATTTTATTCACTTTGAGCTGGAAAGTTTGATGTTCTCAGTCAGTATGTGTATAGAGATCAAGGTGAAGCGGAGAACCATTTGATTCAGCTCCAGTCGAGTTTGATAGTTTTTTTTGTACTTATATGATGAAGTCATTGAGACTACATACATGAGAGGAGTATCTTTCCCATTTATCAGAACAGCTTAGACTGAACTCTCAACAGAATGAAGATTAGCCAGTTGGGAATTGACGCAAACTATTCTAGTCTTCAGAGCATATCAGATACAATGATCTGCATACTAAATATCATCGGCCGTTATTCTAGCTTGACCAAATTTTTTGCAGAAAAGGTGCTAGCAGCCTATCTTAAACTCATTTTGAACTTATTTATATAAAATTTATCAAATAGTTCCCGGATGGCCCAGACTGAGTCTATTTGAATCTGAGAACCCTTTCCCTTATATGAAAAGTTACTAGTTTCACGTTTCACAAAAACCGGCATTTTCGTCAAATTTCACCTTTTTCTTTTAGTAAAGGGAAATTCCAGCAAAACTGGTAAGCCTTACCAGGGTAGTTGAGACTCAATAATAGCCTGACATATGCGTTTGACACAAACGTCGGATTAAAACAAGGCGAAGGGCTGGCACCTCTACTGTTCACTCTGCCATTGGAGCAAGTTACATGACAGTTGCTTGTGGACTCGAAAGGAACGTTGCTCTATTCGACTCTGCCAATTTTAAAAGTCCGCTGCATACACCGGAAAGCAATGCTCTGAGTATACAAAACGGTAATAAGACCTGTACTATGCTGCGAATATAAAACACGGACGCTAATCATCATCATCATCAACGGCGCAACAACCGGTATCCGATCTAGGTCCGCCTTAATAAGGAACTCCAGACATCCTAGTTTTGCGTGGAGGTCTACCAATTCGATAATGGACGCTAAAACTTCCGAAAAACCGGTCAATACTTTCAAAAGGAGGGTCCTGTGGAGAATAATAAAAGCTTAACGAGAGAATGACCAGATGCAACCATGAGTTGTACCAAATTCATTTTCGATGCACCTGAAGTCTCCAAATTAATAAAACGTCGGAAGTTGCAATGGGCTGACCACGTTTGATGTGTGGAGAACACTCGGATACCTACAGGTATTCGAAAGGAGAGCAGAAGGACGAATGCCGGTAGGAAAATCCCAAAAGTGCTGGGCAGATTCTGTTGACGCATCACTGGTCGAATTCCGATATACGAAGGCGGGATCGATGGATTGATATTGTTGGAAAAGGGACATGTTATCTGTTATATTATGTTTATAGTGAAAAAGTTTTAAAAGAAAGACAGTGCCAGAATTAGTTTGAAAGATGAGTTCATGTTGGTCAAATGAGAGTCATAATCGATTCAGCTCGTCATGTTACTGTACGAAATGACAAACAAGTTGAATATGTCACATGGATCGATTGAGAAACATTTAAAACGTATGGAACTCGTTAAAAAGCTTGAAATTTGGGTGCTCCATCTGACTTGAAAGAAAATCATGTAACGAAGTGCATCGATGCTTGCGATTCACATCTTAGATGCAATGAATCTGGTCCTTTCTCGAACAAACCACCACTTGCGATGCAAAATGAATTGTTTACAGCAATAGGACTACATACAGGAGTTTGCTTCAATTTGTTTGGAGGAAGAAGAACATTGCGCAGGATTTTGTACGCATTCGCACACACGCTACTATGGCATGCGTGACCTGCGGCAGTCGCTGAAGCCACAAGATCTTTAGCAGCTCAGAACGACTCCTGTTCCTATCCAGCTGCTTCATTTCCCGAAGCAGTTGGCTGGGGGTGTCGTTGCCTAGTATCAGATCCGTTGCCAAGTGAGTCAGCTTACCTATCTCACTTACTGACAGGCACCTGATGAGTTGATTCTTCAGTCCGGCGTAGGAGCACTTGCTCCGCACGTCGGCGACAAACGCGACTAACCCCTCGTCCAGGCCGACCAAATCATTATTCAATTTAGTGGTGGGCATCACAACGGACGACGTCAGGCGGTCAGACGTGTACTGGTACCACTATAGGTTTCCGGATCAAGCCAAGAAATTTACAAATCCATACACTTTTATCGTAACTTCAAACTGAGTTTGCTGGGGGGCTCGACGAAGTCTACTTGAATCACAGCAACACGTCGCCTCCTTTTAGTAGACGCAATTATCTGGTAGACACAGGCGAGGAAATCAGGGCCCTCCCCATATCCAGATCTAACAAACTATTCCCTCATCGACTGAAACTAACGGCAGCAGACTCCACGCCTATCGCAACTTATGACTACAGGCAAGTAGACGTAAATCTTGGCTTGAGTAGGATCTTTTTGTGCCGTTTCATTTTGGCTGACATCAGTATCCCCATATTAGGCAAAGATTGCCTGTGTCACTATGGGCTGCTGGTAGGTATGCAGCATAGATCCCTAGTAGATCCCAAAACCTCTCGTCGTCAGGGAAAATTTCAACAACATTCTATCTATCATTTTTGAGGACGTTGCCGATCCACGCATTCGCATACTCCTCCAAAAATATCGCAACATTGCTACCCAATGTAGTCTCGCTTAGCCAGTTAAGCATGATCTCCAGCACCACAATCATCACTACTGGTTCCTCAATCTTCTGGAATCTTCTCTTCCTTTGCCACCCCCGAAGCTCGCTGTTGGGCAGAAAGTGTTTGAACAACTACTTAAGTATGGCATATGCAGATCTTCCAACAGCAGTTGTGTCTTCTCCACTCGATTTGGTCCTCAAGCCCAATGGTGAATGGCGACCATGTGGAGATTGTAGACGCCTGAATGTTCAGACGATTCTAAAGCGGTATCCTATTTCTCTCATTCAAGACTTTGCGCATTATTTGGCAAACTCTCGGTTTTTCTCGACCTTGGATCTCGTCAAGGCCTACCATCAAATCCCTGTAGCTACCGATATAGATATTCCAAAGACATCAATTTGCTCACCTTTTGGACTCCTCGAGTTCACACGGATGAGTTTTGGTATGTGCAATGCGGCGCAAACTTTCCAGACACGCAATCCACTCTGTACTACGAAACTTGGACTTCTGCTTCATCTACCTGGATGACGTTCTGGTCGGTCGCATTTGGCACATCCTAACGTCTCCTTGAAAACGGCTTAATCCTCAATGTTGACAAATGCACATTTCTCAAGTAACAGATGAAATTTCTATGTCACCCCTGACGGCATTCAACCCGGCCCAGACAAGGTGCAAACGATCGCGGGCTTTCCGCGGCTAAAGACGGTCATTGATCTTAGAAGGTTCTGGGGTAAAGACAACTTCGTCACTGATGCTTTGTCTCGGATATCCGAGATCAACATCCCAGTCGCAGTCGATTTTTTGGTATTCGCTGTCTTCCAGAAGGATTGACGCAGGAGGACGCAGTTCTTCATAGTCTGAAATCGGACTCCAAATGCAAGTTCAAGGAGTTTTCTATCTTCGGCTCGCATTCCTCTATCTACTGCGAGATCTCTGATAAGGGACCTAGACCATATATTCCGGTCGCTTTTCCTAAAGAAGTGGTTCACCCCGTGCACGATTTTGCGCATCCTGGCATTCGGACAACAAATCGCCTAGCCTCCAGCAAATATTTCTGGCTGTCCATGAAAAATGAGTGCAACGCATGTCAAAAGTGTAAAATCCATAGACATGCCAGGAAGGAAGTAGGTGTATTCCCTAGGTCGACAAGACGCTTCCACACTATACATCTCAACATTATAGACCCTTTGCGAGACTCACACGGCTATAAGTATTGCCTCGCGATAGTTGCGATAGTGGTATGCTAGAACGTTGCCACCGGACGCTGAAAGCAGCCACTCTGGCGCGCGAAGAGCCGTCTTAGTCGCAGGTCTTGCCTTTTGTTCTAATTGCCTTCCGTACCACCGTCCGCGAGGAGTTTGCTGCCTGCCCTGCTGGGCTGGTGTACGGGGAGAACCTTCAACTCCCTGGCGACCTGGTCCTGGGTAAGAGAGCAGCCACCATATGAAGATTCCTATAAGGTCCTCGAGCGTGTGGAGCGCTGGTTCAATTTGGATGTCGCTGGCAAGCCCAAGATGATCTCCTAAGACAGGCTGAAGCCTTTCTTCCAGGATGTTGACAGCGTTGGAAAGAATCGAGAGCGTCGTGTTCGTTTTGACAACCGCCGGTCGATTGCAGCTGAGTAGCCTCGATCAGGTTCTTTCGCCGAAACCCCTGGGTTTCAGCTGGGGGCGGAATGCTGTGGTGGAGCGATACCACGCGCAATCTGCCACGAACTCCATTGGAAGTAGGACTTACCAGCTCGGTTGACGATTTTAGAAATTGAAAAAAGGAGAAACTTTCAGCTTGTGATTCAAGGGATTTAGGCTCCTCCCTCTTAGATCGTTTTTTCCATAAAATTTTCTTTTAACATGTCAAATCATGTTTACATAAATAATAAATAAGTTATAATTAAATGAAATAAAAAGAAAATAGAAACTATTTAAATTGTATTAGCTGCATTAATTGGCTGGATATGTGATGCCAAATTCATGATGGAATTCACAGCAAATGGCCACACTTAGGACTGGATCCTTCGGATTGAATTACTCCTCGTCTTTCGACAAGGCAGCACGAAGAACGTCACCGATAACAAGAAGAAATAATATCGGTGACAAGATACAATCTTTGCGGGTTCCATTTTGAACCTCAAATTCTTCTTAGATTTTACTTTGACGTAGCACGTGACCTTTTGCCCCATCATATGTCGCTTTCATAATAACTATTAATTTCAAAGGAATGCCCCTCCCGGTTAGAACACTCCAGATACACTCCCTGTTCACACCATTGAAAGCTCTCTCGAAGTTGATGAAGAGTTGTTGAAGCAATGATCTGAACTCTGTGCACTGTTCTAAAATGATCCGTTGGTTCTTGATTTGGACAATGCAGGAGGATCCGCAGCGGAAACCAGCCTGCTCTTTGTCGAGCAAGCTTTTGAGATGTTCTTTAATGCGTTTTTTGCAACAGCTGAGAGCACGTCAAACGGGAAGAATGAAGATAGGAGAATACAACTTGAACGGGAACGGGAAGAATAAAGATAGGAGAATACAATTTTAAGACCATTGATCCTATCTAGGGTCGAAAATCAGTACCGATAACAGCTAAGATGATGAAATCCGCGCACGGTTGTTGTCAACCAATAGAGCCTATTTCAGCTTACAAAAACTGTTCCGCTCGAAACGTGTCACCATAGGGTCAAAGCTCTTACTGTACAAGACAATGACTTTGCCAGTCCTCATGTATTCCTCGGAGACTTGGGTTCTTAGCAAGAAAAATTGCGAACTCTTGGCCGCATTCGAGAGAAGAATCCTCCGAAGAATTTTTGGCCCTACATGAGGATGAACGACTCCGTAGTCTACATAACGACGAAATCTATGAACGATACCATAACCGTCAGGTTGTGGATAAAATCAGGCTCAATAGGTTACGGTGGGCGGGTCACTTAATCCGTATGGGTGAGGATGATCCAGCCAGGAAAGTCTATAAAGGTAATATCTATGGTAGAAAAAGAAGACGAGGCAGACCCTACTTGAGATGGAGTGGTGGCGTAGGTCAGAACGCCAGGCAGCTTTTAAGGAGATCGAATTGGTGGACCTCGGCGTATGTTGGGATGTTTGGAGTTCCTTATTAAGGCAGGCCTAGACCGGATACCGGTTATTGCGCCGTTCATGATGATGAATATTGGCAGGTCGTGAAAAATCTTCCTTGTCCAGGAATTTACATTTGTTAAGGTTCAAGCTTTTAAGTTACTTTCGCTCAATTTGTCGAATACAGTTCGTTACCTTAGACTGTGGTCTTCTAGGACAAGATTACTACATCGTCTAAATAAACGAAAAATTCCTGTAGTCCTGTAAGCACGTAATTCATTAGCCTTTGGAATGTTGTTGGTGTCCCTTTTAAACGGAACAACATACGTTTAACCTTTTAGTGCTCGTAGTATGTACTGAACCGGCCTTGATTCGATCTTTCTGGTGGATTTATACTTGATAGTCTCTGTCAGCTAAGCTCAATTCAGAGAAGTAGCGCGAGTGTCGTAACTGGCCCACTATGTCCTCTATTTAAGAAAGGAAAAACGAGTCTCCTATGGTGTTCTCATTTACGGAAATCGACCAACACTCTACATCTCTTATCTCCGCGAGGCTCGGATTAGCACCGCTAATAGTGGTGAATTCCACTTGCTTGAACTATACCATATTCTAGCATTTCGCCCAATAGGTCGTGTATGGCCTCCCGATATAGCTGCGGCAACTGTAATGTTTTTCGATAGTTAGTGCCTGATCTTACACCCAAGGTTCAATTTTGCTTGTTCTGTGTTCTGAGCAAGCCGTTGACTGTCAATATTTCACAAAGGCAGACTGCAGAGTCCTAACTTTCTCTAGTACGCCCATTTTTTAATTGGTTTAGGTTTTACAACCACCCCTCCCCCAATCCATGCCCTATGATACACTGACTACTGCTCTCCGGGAGGCATAACTTTGATTCCTTGCGACTAGAGTTGCGACAGTGAAGCATTCCTCAAAGTTGTTGCTGTCTGAGCTACCCACTTCTGTTCTCAATCCATTATTAATACCCATTTGTGCTGTAGCAAGGCAATCGAACTCCCATGAGTACCGCGACAGAGTAATGATTTCGGATTGATGCAATCCCACCTTCTCAGTGCAACATGCTGGTGCTACTTATTCTGTTTTTACTTGGGATAGATCAGCAGTGATTTGAGTCTTCGGGAATACCAGTTGTTCCTGAGGTCCCTCTTCATTTCAGTGAAAAGAAAGGAAATCGTTTCTCAATAGACCATCAACTGTGATATCAGATATCTTCCTTACTACCTAAAATTCATACGGTATTTGCAAAATACAAACGTCTGCTTGATTTATTACGAGCCCTGGCTGTAACAATTCGTCCTTTATTATACTCACTTATGCGCTCGTGTTCAGGATCAACTCCACCATTCTCCATGCACGCATCCAGGAGGAACCCAGACCCATGTGATTGTCATACACGATACTTCCTATGCTACTTTCGTTGGTCAGTTGTAGGGTTTTTACCAGACCTTTGGTAGTTCGTAGAATTCGCAATCCTTCACTAAATGTCCTTAATGTCCTCAGAAATAACAACTTCTTTTTTCTGTCAGAGTTCTAGTCACCAGCATAGCTGGGGCGACCCTTTGCTTTTTCTTTTCTTTCTAGATAGATTTTTGTCGATTATTTTTTTTATAAGCTGGAAATTTGATATTACTGATTGGACTTCCAATCCAACTGAAGCAGGAGGAAAATTCTGCTTCTACCAGAGCATTTATACATTCCTTCGATGGTGGATGCTACCTACCTCTGCAATCAGCGATTTCTTCGGAATTGTAACTTCACCTTATAAGCTTAGTTGAGCTCATTGGTGAACTCACGTACGGTAATGGAAACTACGGATTGTGATTGAATGGGGTCCTAGTATCCCTTTTATGGAGAACATTATCCTCCTATATCAAGAAAAATCCGACATTGCTCACTAACTCTGCGAATGGTAGGCATAATTCATCCATTATCTAAATATAACCTGATTTACGGCTAATTAAGGTTTGGGTTCTTAGTGATGGCGAGAGCATTAAACCCTGTTAAACCCTGAATAGACTTCTGAGAGATTGGGATTGTGTCTGACTGCGCGACCTGCAGGGATTTCATAGGCTTTCTTTAATCCTTGCCGAAAACTTGGTTATGTTAATGTGTGATAAGTGCCTCAGTTATGTAGATCTTTTTATTTGCATAGATCCATCCATACCCACCCACCACAAGTTTTATAAAGAATTTAGGTTAGGTAAACTAGCGGCCTAGTTGAGCAAACCGACATTGTCTTATTGGACAACGAGGTGTTCCTGGCCATGATTTTCATAATAAAGGATAGTAAAGGCATCAAACATCTGCTAGGATTCGCTTTCTATTCGATTAGAGCGAACAGTTATCTGAAGTTTATTGATGTCGTTGAAAGTGGTTCAACCCCTTGGTGTCACCGTCGCCAAAGTTCCATTGCTTTACTCCTTTTGCGCGCCTGTAAGGACAAGGTAGCCCCTACCTTCGGTGGAGAGATGGTGTTTGCCAGGACACCAAGAATATGTAAGGAGTAACGAACTGGACGGCTTTGACTCGAGACTGGGCTACCTAGAATTTTCATCTCTTCTATTTTACGACACCAGAAAGGAATGTTCACGAAAGAATTGGTTCATTTCCCTCGCTCTCTAGGTCTAACTCTGTAAGTCAAATCAGCATGCACTATGGTAAAAGGAGTGGCATAATTTCTGATCAAGATTTAAAGTTTCAACGGATAATTTCAATAAAGAAATAACAGCAAAATTCAAACTTAGATTGGATGTAAAATGAACGACGGTAAACACAACTTCCTCCATTTTCAAGAAAAATTAGTGTTTTCCAATTTTACAATCAATAAATTGATCAATATTTGTAATGTACACATGCTTACATAAATATGTTCCTAGAAGCCCATAGTAAAATATGTTCAGACCACATGTCGATCTTCTAGTTAGCAAGCATCCATACATTCTATAAATAATGAACTTCAAGGCATATGGCAATTAGCATGACGCAAAATTTGTAAAGGAAATTGTAAAATCCACATTAGATTTAGATAAAGTAAAAAGATTTGAAAATAATTTTAAAACTGTCAATAACAGGGTAACTTCTAGATTCACTTGTAACATCTGTTTAGCTGTGAGTTAGTCATAATAAAGATGTTTCTGAGAACCAAAACCAAAAAGTTGTTATTTGGCTCAGAAATTAGCACTTGAACACTAAATAATTTAGCTGCAAACTATAAAATAGAACAAGCACTTCTCGGGCGATTTGCTTCAATCAGTCACGAACTATTCAAAAAATTAGATAGCGTTTGTAAATAAATGTATTCTCTCCCGTTCTCTTAGATGGACTCTGGTTGGATTAGTCAGATATCCCTAGTTCGATCGTCGTGTTTCTAAAAAAATATATGGAGATTCCAAAAGGGTTTCCAGAACAAATGAAACTGTTTTCTATTTTCCGGATCTTTTCCATAAACACCTTGTAAATAAAGAGAGAGAGAGAGATAGAGAACAACAAACGAAAAAATAACAAATTCATATGGCAGAGTTCAAGAATCGAACCCGGGGCAGTCATTCAGTCGAAAAATCAAAAAAATCTTCGAAGGTCCCTCACGGTTCCCGGGCGCTTAGAATCTTTGATCGCTTCTACCCGAGAGATTGGTGGTGTGCCAGTTGACTTCACTAGTCCCAAATATGCCCTTTATTACGTTGAGGACAACGGCGAACTTTTCCAATTAGTCAAATAGGATCCGAAGGTTCCGTGCTGTTCTACGTTCTCTAGTGCTACCAAAATATCGTTTATGTAGTCGACCCTAAAACCCAGACCTCGTAGTACCTTACTAGCCTTAAATATCGGTGAGGCTTTGTGAATGCATTTAGTCGTCTGTAACTACCGCCCCATGCCCAGGTATTGTCCTTTTCCGAACCAAATGCAAGACCAAGGATTTTTCGAGGGTCAATAGAAGCCTCTCTGTATCAGATAGTCGAACTCTGAGTTTACAACAGCCAGCTTCTGCGGCATGATTGGTCAGGGTTTCTCGGCCTCGCGCAGGCAAGAGGTTTCATCGTGGTTATAGACACCGGTCCATGCTCTTGCCTAGGTGCTTTAGTTCAGGACGTTCAGGAAACGTCTCTGACTGACGAAGTCCCGGAAGAGCTAATAGGACTCAGAATGTCTCTCGAAGAGTTTTTGGTTTACGAATCTAGCAGGCAAAGGGTTCCTTATGTTTACTAGCAAACCATAGTGCTTGATAAGGTTAGCCGCAATGATTGGGCGATATGTGAAGACGCTACAGTGTGGAGCCGCTTAGCGGAAATTCAGCAGAGCTCGAAACCAAAGTAGAGCAGCTTACCACGACTCGAAACTCACCCGTCTGAGTAGTTCGTCTACCTATTTGTAACAGGTTGACAGCCATGCGTTCGGCGTAGGAACCGGGCTGTTCAGTCTTCGCTAATAACTTACTAAAAAATAATTGTAATTTAAAAGAAAAGCAAAGCAAGATAAAACTAGGTAGCTTGCTCCTACTACAATATATTTTAATAGTTAGTAAATACGTATTTCGAAAGCTACTTACTCTCTTCCTCAGTACTTAAGCTACTAAATCATTGGGAAGTTTTTCCTGATTTTTAAATAAGCATAGCATAGGTCTTATTATTGTCTTGTATACTCGGATTTTGGCTTTCCTGTGTATACAGCCGGCTTTTAAAATCGGCAGGATCGAGTAGAAAGCTCCGTTTGTGAGCTGATTTCGGCGTTTTATTTCGTCAAGTCTGGGACGTTCCCCTTCTGATAAGGCTTATCAGTTTTGTTGGGGTTAGAGGGTTGAGAAATACTTTGAAATGAGACGTCCATCTCTCATGCCATTCTCTTTCGTTCCCAATGATCGCTCCGTTTTTATTTTCACAATGAGTTTTTAGATTCATATCTACGTCACAGGCTCTTCACTTCTTTGTAGACTTGTCTTTTTGCTTCTGGTGTTTCGTCAATTTTCTTCAATTCTTCGTCAAAATATTGTCGCGTTTTTTTCTTAACATTTCAATAGCTGCTTTTCGAAAATTTCCCCTTGTCGTCCTTGGGTCTCGCTTTATATGTTGTCGGTATGCCTCATTTTTCTTGTCAAGCGCTGTCAAACCAATCATTTCTCCAGCGTCAAGGTTCCAAACTGCTAGAATCCTGACCTTGTACTCGCTGGTCTATTGAAGTAAATTTTTGACAAAACCAGATTTATTCAGTGATCTAACAGTTCAGGATCCAAGAGCATAGCCATTCATCCATTTGCGCGGTCGCTTCGGTGTATCAATCCTGTCCGAGTTTGTTCATCTGGTTTCTGCACATGAGGTTTGGTTTTTTTCTGGATCAACGGGTTGTAAGCCCATCGCACAGAACCCCCAACTACCAGATCAATTGCATTAGACACCCTTGACGAAAAGGTTTGATCAGGTAGGATGCAGTACGGTGAAGTTATCCTAGCTAAGCTGGGCGTTCCTGGTTCGAAGCAGGAATTCGTTTCCGCCATGTGGGCTACATTGACGGCGAGCAATCGTTGAGCGCCACAGTCACTTCCTCCCCAAAGGTGAAGGGGGTGAAAATGTGACTTTCTTCTTGATCCGGTTGTAGGACTGATGTCGTGGTACATTTTGTTCCACACAGAACAGAAGACCGTTCTTGTGGGTCCGCAGTTGATTGAGAATTGATTGCCGAATCCAGCAGATCTTTGTCTGACGATCTATGTGAGTGGTCATGAGATAGCTCCGTAAGCTGAACTGACGGGTGCTGACGAGACCATTGGCGTAGTTGGCTGTTAGACTGTTCTAAATACGTTGGCTTTAGATGATCCGTAGAGAGGGTTTCAGCAACCCCGTCTATTATAAAGGTGCGGTGGTCGACTCTCTTTATGATATGGTGTGGACCAGTGTACGGCTGCTCCAGACGGGTTTTAATGGCGTCTATGCGGCAAAAGACGTAGTCGCAAGTGGTGAAGTCCTTAAAAACGAATGGATGGTGTGTTGCATATCTGGCAGACGATACTGGGCGAATCGCCTTAAAGAAATGGCGTAAGTTGGCTATGAAGGCGTGTGGACTGCAAGTAGAAGTATCTTACGGAACAAAGAATTCACCCGGGATGCGCAGCGATGTGCCGAATACCATCTTGGCTGGGAAAACCCGCAGATCTTCCCTGAAGGTGGTACGCATGCCGAACAGTACTCCAAGAAGTGTCTGAATCCAAAGGGTTTCGGGATTGCGCCCTTAAGTTTCCGGTACATACGCTCGGCTACACCATTTCCCTGAGGCTGGTACGACGTTGTGTGGGTGTGGTGAAATCCTATGAGTTAAGCAAGTTCAGCGATGAGGCCCGATTGAAAATGTTTCCCTTGGTCGGATGTGATCTCGAGCGGAGGCCCGAAGATTGAAATCAAGTGGTCGAAGAGAGCTCTCGCGACAGTGGAGTACTTGGTGTCTTGCAGTGGGATTGCTTGGAATCAACGCGTGTAGCGGTAGATTATGGTAAGGCAGTTTTTGTATCCGCCGAACAATGGCAGCTTAATTAGGTCGACGTGGGTGTAGTCAAAGTGACCATCTGGTGCCCTGAAATTCCCAAATTCAGCACAGTTGTGGCGATGAATTTTGGCCAGCTGACAAGGGATGCATTGCTTTGTCCAGTGGACAACATCTTTGCGTAGACGTGGCCAGAAGAACTTAAACGCTATGCGATCTGAGCTGTGGCAAGGCCGCTGGGGTGCGACAGTTGGTGTACGATGTCGAAGGTTTGATGACGAAGCGGAACCGATATATATGGCTTAAGTTCGCCGTTGAATTCCACGTAGTACGCCGAATGGCCATCAATTTCCAGCTGATGGAGTTTAAGATGTGGGCTAGCTAGCTGGTGAGGCAGTTGAAGGTTCTCTAATTGGGCTTCGCTGATAGCTCAAGACATGATAGCGGTGGGCATATTGACTATCTCCACCCGTAAGAGAGCATCGGCAACGGTGTTTTCAACGCCTGGCGTATATTCATGTGAGTCTTGAATTAACTGATAAAATCGAGTTGTCTGCTTTGACGCGGTGAGGTCTTGTGTGAATGTTGCATCAAGGCGAATACTAGTAGTCAATGATCAGTGTGGATCATAAAGTGACGGCCCTCCAGGATGCGTTCAAAGACTGCCAGAAGCTCGCGGTCGTAGGTAGAGTACCGTTGTTCGCACTCCGATAGCTTTCTGGAAAAAAATCCTAGCGGAACCCAAATTTCATCAGGTCGCAATCTGTCTAATGCTACCTAATGGCGACGTTGGAAGCATCCATGCGAAGGGCTAATGGTTGCGTCGGTGACAAGAATGCCGAAGTGTTGGCTGCAAGGAAGTGGCGGTTGCAAGGTGTCCTATTTAATGCGTCTAGAGGTCTGGCCCAATGATTCGGTGATGGTTGCATGACGCCGCGCTCTAATAAGACGTCGATGAGGCGTCAAAGTCGTGAGAAGATTGGCTGCCCTATGGGGATGGTTTGGTGGTGTACCGGAAGGTGCTCAGTAGAGGCCATGTCACCTGGTGGAAAAGTAGTTTTACAATATTTGGAAAGTAGCCGCTCGTAGATCACGCCAATGGCACCATCTGGAGTTGGTCGAGCACTGATCGAATGGGTGCCTGGGGGCCAAACGATAGCTGTTGAATGCCTTAAGTGATAATATGCATGTCATTAGCTGTTTGTTGGACGAGAGTTTGTTTACGAAGAGGCTTGGCGACGAGCCGCCTCGGAACGATAGAGAGGGCAGAACCGAATTCCACCAAGAAGCGAGTCTTAGCGCTGCGATCTGAAACGTAGAGGTGGTTATCCGATGGCTGGTGGTCAGCGGTAGTCGCCAAATACAACGCCGGCGGCATCAGTTTTCCTGTCGTCCAGTGGGGGGGGGGGATTTAACCACAAAACTGTAAGACTTTCTGCAGCGCACGGCAAGGGAAACGTGCTTGTCAGTGGTGTCTCAAGGCTGTTGAAGTGCCTGCCTAGTGAATGACGTAAATTGAAGAATAGCCAACCGCAGGGCGAGCTCTGAGGCTAACGAATCTGGTGTGGGGCTGGAGGACCCTCGGCCAGAGGAGGGTGTCGTCGGGGTAGTCGACGTCGGCGTAGTAATGTCTTCTTGCAAAAACGGCAACTCACGGAATGAGGTTCCCGCCTCGAAGCAGGAATTCGTTTCCGCCCTGTGGCGAGCAATCGTGGGGCGCCACATATCGGTAGAATCTGAGTTCACAACAAATAATTTGGACATTTTATGCACCCGTTTTATACACGTTCCTTCGTTTTAATTATTCGAATTGTATTTCCAAAGATGTTAATATTGCATAACATTTTTTACAGGAGAACCGCTGAAATATGATGCCCACTTCAAAGGACCACTTGGCAAAAGATCTTGTACTGATGTCTTATGCTTAATAATATTCGTCGTCTTCCTAATACTGTGGTCATACATAGCATACTTTGGTAATTACTCGTATTTTTTTATAAAAACCCATTTAATATTTACCTTTCTGTAATTCTCTTTTAGCTATTGGACATGGTGACTTAGAAAAACTTCTGGTACCAGTGGATTCCCAAGGATATCGCTGTGGTGTTGACAGCCCGGTACTGGATAAACCTTATTTATTCTTCTTCAATTTGGAGAAATGTATAAGTCCACTGGTACCAATTACTGGCTGTCCTACCCCACAAGTATGCGTGAAGGAATGTCCCAATCAAATGTTTATTTATGAAACGTATAAGGGATCATTCGAAGAGCTGAAGTCTAAATTAATTTGCCAAACAGATAAGGATAAAGAGAATATAAAAGATATGACAGATGCGAAAAATGCGATACAGGAGAACAGATGTGCCTCTTGGTATATACCGAGTGTTCCGTGTAAGTATTTTTGAAGGTTCTTGAGCAGCATGTTGTCCGCTAATGCTTCTGTTCCATGTTTTGTGTTATGATTTTCATCCAGTTTTATGGTTTGTGGTTATGGTGGAATTTGTGGTGTTTAATGAAAGCCTGGAATAATTTTTAATTTCGTACTTGGACCCAAATATATTCCAAAAGGGCTTAAAATTAAATTTAATCATTAATGTATTTTAATATACTTTATACCACATTTAATCTCATTGAATTTGCTTCAGTACATAAGCACGTTTGAATACAAAGTATACCCCCAAGGTCGGGGTTGTTGATTAATGAATAAAACTTTAGCATGGCTTTTGCAAAGGAGACCTATTTTCTGACGATCAGGCATGACATACGGTTTAAGTTAGACAATTTTGCATCATGGATAAGCATGGGTTTTATTTAAAAACAATTTAATTTTGTGTTAAGTCAACGTTTAACTTAATTCTAAAAAACTCATAAACAGTTGTCAAACGCTGCGTTTGGGAATTCACATCAACCTCATGTCCAAGACTGCCCCCTCGCCTTCTGCAACGTATAAAACGAGACACTTCTAAGGTTCCGAGTTTAGCATTTAATGAAACTGACCTAATAGAGCCACCAATCGAGGTTGACCTATATAATAGTGACCAGATCCAATCATCAGATCAACGGAAACCTGTAGAAGAACCAATTGTTCATTGCGAAACCAGAGAGAAACTAGGCGAAGAGATAATCATACGAAAGATGCGACGCATAAATACATATCTTGCTAAAATTGTCGGAAATTTGGTGGCGAATTTATATAATGGAACCGATTCACAGGAGGTAATTTTACAGTGCTAATTAAGGATATTATTTTCTTTTTTTTTAACTTTTATGTACAGTGATTGACCCATTTTACTGATTTAGTTTATGTTTTTCGTCCTGTCTGCATGTTTGCATGTTGTATGTGTACATTTTATTGTTTCTTGTCCTGTTCTGTTCTATGGTGAAACCATATAATTAATTTCTTATTATAATTTGAAATGTATAGTATCCAGACGTTGTTTACCACAAAATACGGCTGATATATTAGAACTGGTCAAAGCATTGCACCTATATCCTGCTGATTTCGAAAAAGCTCTAGAGCAAGTTAAACTTTTGGCTAATATTAATGGGGTAAGGTTTTTATTTACGCATATTTTGTTCGGAATTTCGAATTGTGTATATTGTATTAACTATTCTTTTGTATTTTGAATGATCCCATTGGGCCAAAATGAAGATAGAACTGACGCGATTGTAGGCAATATATTTTTTAAATGGAGAGGATATGAAAAAATCCAAGAAATATTGTACACATCTTCAACGTGAGAAAGTCATATGAATGCTTCTTTCCCTTAAACAGAATAGTTTTTGCCTATCTTAATTCGAGAGTTTTCTATTTTTTACTGACACACACTTAACAAGCTGTATCGCTTATCAAAAATTTAATTACAAAAATCGGACAACAAATTACATACTATCTGCTCTGCCTTTATTATGCTAAACAAATGCTAACTAGACAATTTGAATGAATGCTTGCTACACATGAATAATCTTTCAAAAGTACCAACAAATGTACAGAACTAACATCCAATCAAAATTTAGTGGCTTATATTTGTTATTTTTTTTTCTTAAAAATATTGCCAATGATACAATGACTAATATAACTATACTACTCTTCCTTAGCCTTTATCCTGTTCGGTATCACTGTCAGCTCGCTTAAATGAATTCGTCCTTTTTCACTGTCATAGGCCTGGTCCGGATGGTTTCAAGGGGCTTTCAAACCACCCTTTAATGTATCAGCCCATCGCTGTTTCAATTAGCTTTTTGGTCATTTCCCATCACCTTCAATGGTCAAGTCAATCTTAGCCAGTAACTTTCCGTCAGCGCGAATTACATATCGAAGGCTTCTATTTCGTAATTTTTTGACGATGGGTGCAATTACATCGTTTCTGCCATTTTACCAGTGGAGGAGGACGAAACCTCTATGCACGCCCTAGGACAGTGTCCGGTACTTGTGCAAAATAGGTCGATACATTTGGGAGAACACTTAATACCAGATGCAAAGCTGAAACTTCTGGAAGTGGGGAACATACTAAAGTTCCTAACGGTTACAGGCCTGCTTGAGATACTATGATCAACAGGTACACTATAACCAGTAAAAGGGGCACAATAGTTCTTCAAGGACGCGGTGCGACTTTCCCTTAACAGAATAATAATAATCGATCCACCATTGTTTCGGTCGGCCTTTTAGTCGCTTACTATCAACTTCGATGTTCAGACCAATCTTGGCGAGTGAATTCGCGTTAGCGCAAATTACGTGACTAGTTTTTCCACGATCGGTGCAACTCCATATCGATCGCGGATATCCTCATTTCGGATGTAATCAAAACACACGTATTGAATATGCACGCAAGTCGATTGTACGCACACAAAATCAGCACATAATCTTCAAGTTTATGCAATTAGGTTATGCATTGTAATGAACCTAAAAGAAAAAGGAAGATCAAACGATCATCCTAAGTGGCCGAAAACGAGCTATCTCAGAAACCTAAAAAGTTGGCGAAATTGGCCGTAAAGGTCCGTCCGCAAAGACTAAATCTGCACCAAAGTGCTCGGTTGACACTTTCTTGCACGCCTCTGTGCTAGCCAGACTCGGGAATGTAAGGGGATCCTTTTAGCGCTTTGATCCCTCACATGTCGTTAGTACCAAAATTAACGTGTCTATACCGATGTGTGGGTCCGCACCGGATTGAAAAATAGCCCACAAACAAAGAAATTCCCGACGGCCTAACGATAAAACGCAGAAAACGAGCTAAAACTGGAAAATAAAAAAAAAAAATCCCGACCGCGCTCGTGGAGCGCGTCTCCGTAAGTCTCTGGACTCGAGTGCCGCGATCGACAGGGAGGATCCACGACGAATCACAGTCGGTATCATCGTTTATTCTCCTTCAGATAGTTATTGAGGTGCGGCCCCTGAGGTTCCCTCTGATCCTTGACATCCTCAGGCCATTAGAGGATGTCCCTAATAAAGGTTGTGCGGGGTCAAGGAGAAAGAGAGAAGGAGGAAATCCTCAAATAAAAAAAAATTATCTCAAATTCACTTTAAGCGTTCGTGTTTTCTTCTGGGGCTGGTTTTCGATGCGTCGCGTTGCGTACGGTTAGCAAAAGGTTGCCTGAAAACTTTTTCCTTTGGTAACAATGAGAATTTTATCTTTTGATTTCACTTTATGAAAATTCTTCCAGGTTTCTATTTTCGATTCTTCACAATCAACCATTCCCCTGTCAAGATCAATTCGTCTGAATGCATTGAATAACGCGCAATCTGCGGCGAACATTAGGGTAATTGTACATTACGGAATGCATTATTTGAGCACGCTAATTCAGAAAGAGGCGAATGAGATTCCGCCTTTCGTCGCAAAGCCGCGGTAACTACAGCATCTTCCGGTATTTTATGTTATGAAATTCATACAATTAAATGCCACTAAAAGTGCACATACCTCCGGCTTAAATTCAATTTTCATGAATGGAAGCGACATTAATAATTATCACTTTCAACGCATATAGTGCCTTCCACAGTTCTCAAAAAGAATTCAATCAAATTAACTACATTCCAAAGTAATAGCCGAAAACGAAAAGCGCCGCCATATTGCAAATGACGCGAAATATCAACAAACTGTTATCTGTCACGCATCGCGAAAGTTCAATTTTCCGAACTTTTTTGCGTGCCGCATTGCGCATCGAACTTGTTGTATATTGCCTTATACAAGTCCGTGTAATGAACTTTATTCGACAGCTCTTTCCCTGCGAACGCACGTAGTGATTCCGCTGTTGTGTTTCCCACTTAACTTCCATCTACGTGCTTCCACAAACTTATGTTTTCCCTGTAAATAATGTGGTTATTCAAAAAGATGTCAGGATAGCTGAGTGGTTAGAGCACAAGGCTGTCGTACGGGAGGTCGCGGTTCAAATCTCGCTGGCGGCAGTGGGATTTGTATCGTGATTTGACGTCGGATACCAGTCGACTCAGCTGTGAATGAGTACCTGAGTCAAATCAGGGTAATAATCTCGGGCGAGCGTAATGCTGACCACATTGCCTCCTACAGTGTACTGTAGTGTACCGTTACGGTCTTGAATGAAGTGCTCTAACACACTTCAAGGCCCTGATCCAATATGGATTGTTGTGCCAACGATTATTATTATTATTATTCAAAAAGATATATTCCGTTACTTTCAATCTGAAAATTGCCTATCTTTTTTTCCACTAATTCCGCTTCCTTCAAGTGCTTTCCAAGACGTGTTTCCCGGTTCTTTTTGATTTCTGCTCAGAAAATTTTGCTCATCCTGGACTTGGTCATTTGATCGATTGGGTCCTTGGTCGATCCGAGAAGAGTTTTAAACTGCCTGTTCCTGCTACAGAAAAGGACCTCAAAACTTGGTTTCCCCAATTTTGGTTTAAACGAAAGGGAGATTTTGTGAAATTCTAAAACTATTATCTGCCTGCCCAATTTGGTGAACGCTTGCCTTGCTGATCAAGTTGTTGATGGTCAGGTCGGTGTATCCATTCAGTCTGGCGACCTCAAAAATGTGGTGCGCATCTTTCACCACGCGTTCCGAGGAAATGGAAAGGAGTAGCATCTGGTGGATCATGTATTTGAAAGAGGCGACTTTGAGCTGATGAGTACGGTCCGAAGGGTGTCCTGTAGATCTCCAAGTATAACTTTTTTTACTTTCACCGCAACAGCAACTCCAAGAAAGGTAATTGACCTCCCTTTTCCATCTCCAGGGTAAACTCGATAGTGGGATGCAGTCTATTGAGAAAGTCAAGGATATTTTCGACTTTATTGTTCTTGATAAGAGCACAGGTACCGTTTAAATGCCTCTTCCCAATCCTGGCATCAGATCAGTCGAAGCAAACTTTGTTTCCTAATTGGCCATGAAGATTTAGTTCGCTGATGAACGGGAGGAAGGAGTTCCCTAACAGGGTTCTTTTTAATTGTCAAATGTTTATGAGGAGAAAAATCAGAAAAATCAGAAACATGTCAAGCATACGGTCTGCTGTTAGTGTTGTGAATGTGATGCAGTGCATTGGTGTGTGCCCGGGCGGTTGCGGGCATGTGACATTGCACAACTGTTTGTGGCTTGTAACGTGAGATGGAGAAACACGTATCATAAAATGATCTAAGTGCCATCGACACGCGAACACATTAACAACATTTGTCCAAGATACACAATGACATTTCGTGCCTCTTTGGCGCTGAATTTGCTCCTCCTGTATATAGTCTTCTTAATCCGATGTTATGCCTAAGAACAACAATAAATATTAATCAAGTAGACAAAACACAAAACTAGAGAGAAGAAATATTTTCAAGAGGTAATTTCCTATGTGATTTCGTTAAGTTAATGCTGCTTCATTCTACTCGCGTTTCTTTGGATCTCTTGTGGCACCTTGACCATATTTTGAATTTCAAATCGCCGAGCCGATATATTTCAGGATTGCATAATTAGATGGAATATTTAATTCGGACTTCGATTATTGAATTTTTGCAGCAGCAGTCGCAGCCTTTCAACTTTCTTATTACGACCTCGGAATATTAACGGAAGTTTCACGGGATATTCCTCCGAATTCCAATAACAAGATTAGCTTTTAATCATTATTTATTTTTAAATCTAAAGTAGTTTGAACTATTTTAAAAACATGCTCCTCAATTACAGTTGGGTCAACTTATAGTTGAAGATCTCACAGAATCATGGCCTGTGATGGCAATTGGCCTCATCCTTGCTATGATACTCTCATTAGTATTCATTGCCGTGATGAGATGGCTTGCGAAGCCAATGGTATGGCTGTCTATACTTGGAGTCCTGGGGCTCTTAGGTTTCGGTAAGTACAAAAAGTAACATACCTGTCCACCCTTCTTCACCCTCCTTCTTTCTTTATTTCGATTCGCAGGTATTTATTCATGCGTGACCTTATTCATTTATTATCGCGATCATCCAGTCCGAACAGCAGTTTCACCAAATCTAGCCGCATATATTCGATCATGGGGGACGGACAAAATTACTTGGCTAATTTTGACGATTATTTTAAGCATACTTTTCATCGTGTTACTCCTGGTTGCAATATTCCTACGTGGAAGGATCCGTATTGCGATAGCTCTTATCAAGGAAGCGAGCAAGTAAGTTTTCTTGTTTTAAGTATAATTTTGATACAGATGGCTAAGTGGTTAGGACGCCACCCACCCAAACGAGCGCGATGCTGACGATATTCCCAACTAGCGAAAGGTTGCAGTCTCAAAATGAAGCGATCTAACACGCTTCAAGGCTTGGGTTCAAATTGGACTCTTAAAGCTGATAAGTCCTCTTAGTTCCATTCAATGCGACCACGAAGGGAAATTCTGTCTCAAAATCTGGATACAGCTGAAAGTGTTATAATTACCGTAAATCATCAAGCTAAAACTCGTCTTCCTGAAATGACACAAACTCGATATAAAAGATGGACGTACGAACATATTGAAGAGCACAAGTCCCACCATTACTACTTTTACCTACAGATTAATCACGGAACTATGCGAGCTAGTCGCAAGAGTCGAAAGGCTTACTGGGAAATCAAGTATTCATCCTCAAAAAAAATGAACATATATACAAAATACCATGCGGAGGAAACCAAAAGGCACACGTAGTCCGATTGAACAGAGTCTAATTGTAACTGGTCTCATCGTGATCTCGTGTACTCCATATATTTAGGTTAGCGGGGGTGCCGAAGCTCCAAGCACTCAGGATTTAGTCCGGTCCATTGTACTATCTCCGTAGATAGCCTATTCGATGGCTTCCCACCTGCGACGTTCGCAGGCTTTTGCGAATTTGAGAACATTCTCCAGAGGCAGAGAGTGCACAGATTCTTCGTTGAAGAAAACCTTACTGAGATGTCTGCGTCTGAGATCTGAGGAGGCCGAGCAGCTGCGTATAAAGGGGGCAGTCTCTTCCTCCTCCTGCATATAGTCGAAGTCACTACCCCAATTTTTCCCATATGGTAGTTGAAGGGGCAGTGACCCGTCAAAAGCTTTACTAGGGCTTTTACATTCTCCCTATTTTTTTGTGTTTGGGATAAACTTGTGTGTTCAGCGAGCATTCTTCGTATGGTCCCATGCTGTTTGCCCAACAGCCAATGACCTCATTCGCTCATTTTGGTTACTTAGGGTTGCTTCCTGCTTCTCGTACAAGCGGCTTGGCTCATCGGCTAAAATATCTACTGGGATCCCACAATCCCACGCATGCTATCCCATAAGAGGTCGTCGAGTAGGCGCAACATGTTCGGAGGAAGCTTAGCCGTTATACAGCTTGGAGCTGTCTGCGATTTTCAACGATTTTTCTGGTTTATGTCCACATGGGTTTCGTGTATACACAGCTGACGACTCGCGGTGATAGAATCATCGGCTGGATTTTGGACCGCATATATTTGGAAGGATTCTTGTTAATGTTGTGCTGATGGTCGCCGCTTTCTACCCAGTAAGTTTTAAGAGGAGTTCAAAGCTTAGCTTGGAGACGAAAGTTACTCCCAACTATTTCAGCCATGGCCATGTTTTCTGATTTTCCGATGTCAACCACGTGCTGCGGAATTTCTGCCGTTATCTCATACGTCCGAATCGTAGAGTAGCCTCCGCTGTCGGAAGTAGTCGAAGATTACACTTGAAATATTATTTGTCATTTGTGACGCGATGAGCGCCTCGATGATACGGTTCCATTTGGGAGAATTGAACGTTTTTTTTTTGTCGAAAGTAACCAGCATGCAGTATGTCCGTTCGTCAAAGATTTTCCTGGCTAGTTCGAAAATCACTTAGATAGCAACCACTGACCGAGCCTTCTGTAAAAAAAACTGCCTATTCGGGGAAAGATTTTTCTTTTAGGTACACTGTGAACACCTGAGGGAGCATGCTTGGTGTCACTCTAATTGCAAATTTCACCGCCCTGTTGGAATTCGATCGATATCGGGGGTTGCGTCATCCCGTAGCCTTTTCACTGCGTCCAGAACATCGTCTGCGATTACTGGACGAATGTCTTCGATTGTCATTGGTATCGTTGAGAAGGTATTTTCCACATGTTTGGGAAACAATGTCGAAACTATCTCCCTACTCCCTCCTAAACTAGGCTTCCAGGGATCGGTCATCTATCTTGATCGTAAAGAGTTTGCCTTTGTCATTCACCTTGCTTCTAACGACATATTTTGAGCAATTGAGATGTCCAAAAACTTTTCTGCCTCGATCTCTGCGAGTTAAGGAAAATAGACTGTCACTGTGTGTGCCTCTAGTATACCATCCACAGTACGTGCCGACAGTTCTACTCCCTTCGATCCTGGAAATTTAGGGACTATGGTCCTAAGCCATTCTGTCATTCCCTTCGCCATGCAATTTACCAGTATAAAATCCGGTTGAAAGCGCATCTCAGTGAATACAAGCCCCGCGCTCCACCTCTTACACACCTGCATGACAACAAGGTCTTCGATGCTTTCCTGATCCTCACAAGCGAGTATTTGCTCCGCTTGATGGAGTTAGGAGTTCCGCCATGCCATAGCCTCCTTACAACAGTAAGGTTAACCTTAGTGAGGCAACCAGAAATGAAACTCCGTTCGAATGCAGTCAGTTATCCCCGATTGAAAAATATCTAATGAGCACGTTTTGCATAACACCATCGATTTAAGGAGGTGTTTTTCGACTCCCCAGTCTAGATCCGTAGTGTTTTTTTAATAGTAGGGTCATCTCGTATAGGGCGTGGCTATCACAATCAACTAATACTTTTGGTAGACGAGCAGCTGGGCTCCTGAAGAGCCACATGTCGACCGCAGGGAGCGAAAGGTTGACTCCAAGAGAGTTATATTCCACATAAATCACTGTTTGTCCCCCCTCTATTAAATTGTCTTCAATTGAGTTTGACAACTTCGTAATACTGGAAAGCTGAGTAAGAATTTTCATCATAAAATCGCAAATTTGCTGTTTCATGATATAAATTCGATTTTCCACTTAAAGACTTATTTTCGTATGAATTAATTTTTCCATCTTTTGTTCTTATTTCAGAGCCGTCTCATCTATCATTTCTACTGTTTTCTTCCCCATCATCCCTTGGATATTCCAAGTGGCAACAATTGTATTCGCTATCGCAATAGGATTATACCTTGCATCTGTAGGACCATCATCATATCGAGTAGTAGGTTCGATTCCGAACAACTGTATTTGCACAGGAGCAGCCGCACAATATGCTGAAGGTTCATATTGTGATCCAAAAACCTTCAATGAAAACTGTCATCTTCCAGCACAAACGGCATCCGTCGTGCAGAGATTATTGGGCACGGAAAATGCACCATGTTCAAATGCTGGGTGTTATTTCGAGAAAATTTCAAATCCAAATATAATTGGTTATATGCAGGTAAGAGTAAAAATAATTAATTAAAGACAGGCTTCCGGAATAATATCCTTAAACTTGGAAAGAGGATGTTGATAGCTTAATTTGGGTGCTTGATGAGGTCTGAGAACCAAAACAGTTCCTCCCCAATTCATCCGGTCCGTCCAAGAAGACTACACACAGAAGATTCGTCTCACGGCGCATTGCTTGAATTTGTATAGTGGATGAAAAGCATTGTACATATTCGACGTTCTTTGATCACTTGTGGGTGAATAATTTCGTGTATTTACTACGGTGTTAGTATAATGTATGTGATGCGGTGCATTGGGGTACGGTCACTTGATTGCGAGCCAATTAGCTACCCCGTGAATACGCAATGGCATTTCGTGCCCCTAGAAACTTGTTTGCTCCCCTTGTCTTCTTGGGTCCGTTGTGAAGCAAATGCGGACTCAGGACCCCCTCACAAAGTTAATGCATAAATTCCATAAAATTAAACCTAAACCTTTCTCCTCACTTTTTTTCCAGGCATACAACGTGGTTGCATTCTTCTGGGTCATATTTTTCATATCAGCGTTTGGCGAAATGGTATTAGCAGGAGCATTTGCAACTTGGTACTGGACCTTCCACAAATCCGACGTCCCCTTCTTCACGTTGACCAAGTCAGTAGGGAGGACGACACGTTACCACTTAGGCACACTAGCCTTCGGCGCGCTAATAGTAACAATTTGTCGTATTATTCGAGTGATCTTAGAATGGATCGACGCGAAACTAAAGAAATTCGACAACGCATGTACACGCGCTATCCTTTGCTGTATGAAGTGCTTCTTCTGGTGTTTGGAGAAGTTCCTTCGGTTCATCAACAAGAATGCATACATTATGTGTGCGATACATGGAAAGAATTTCTGTACGAGCGCTAGGGATGCCTTCAACCTGCTAATGCGCAATTGTATACGCGTTATTGTTGTTGATAAAGTAACTGAGTTCTTGCTGTTCCTATCGAAATTGTTGCTGACCCTGGGATTAGGAACCGCTACGTATTTCTACATAGGAACGTATGCTGCCAATCAAGAGATTCACTACCGAATAACGCCAACGATTATTGTGATGATCGGAACTTATCTGATCACAACCGTCTTTTTCCAAGTGTATTCCATGGCTGTTGACACACTTTTCTTGTGCTTCTGTAAGTATCTGGGTTTTGTCTATGTTATCTATTTATCGATATCTTTTTGGGCTACTTTTTTAATTTATTTTATTGTTTTTTAGTGGAAGACAGTGAACGAAATGATGGATCACCTGAAAAGCCATTCTTCATGTCGAAGCAACTCATGAAAATCTTAGGTAAACGTAACAAGATACCAAGGCGAGAGTATTCGAGCTAAGCTTACGGTTACCTTTGTGTTCACCTTAAACTTTAGTTTTAGACTTAAATCGCCGCTTCATTTGTCACGCATGACAAACATTTTGTAACATATCTAGTTTGCCTTGGTTAAGTTCAGTTGGCTTTTCTTTTAAGTTACCGCTAGTGTGTATCCTCCGTACGCTAAATATTATTTATAATATATCAATTTTCCGACCAATCTGTAATGCGAATCTTTAGATAGCTGCCAAAGTAACAAACAGTTCGCAATTATGAGACATGAAAGCAAGACTGCTGCTAGTGAAAAAATATTTTTGGGCCTTAAATTTTCTTTTGTTCTTTTTTCATAGACAAAATATACCCAAATTGGCCAAAATTGCTCTGAATTTGAATTTTCTATCTATAATCTGCTCGGACCAATTTAATTAAAATTTAGGCTTGCACAATTTGCATTTTTTATAATATAAATTTGTATCTTGGAGCTCAATTTTACATCCCTATTTATATAATTCTAGAGAAACGTTATACAAGTAACGGACTCGTCTATACAATAAAATCAACAAATGTGTACAAAAAACCTTTAAGACACGCTAACCAATATTCCAAACATACAAAGATTGCACATTTTGATAAAATAGATGAAGAAGATCAAAAGACTGTCTAACGACAATTAGTGAATTTAAAATGATTGTGAAGTAAGAGAAATGGAAATTTACCTAATTTTGGTGTTTTCAATTTCCAATTACCAAAAGAATTTGATCGTGAGATCTGCGGAATTAGATTGTAATCATTCTTAAACTTAATTATTATAGGTTTAAGTTGAAAGTAATATATGAATTCACGATGGATTGATTGCGTTTAAGATGGATATCATCAAGTAATAATTTTGTATCATATTTGAATTAAATTATATCGAAAATGCAGAGAATGTATCTGTAATGAAACGACAATGTGTTTTATATTCATGCGAAGGTTTTGGCAGGAGTCAAAGGACCTGGAGCCTAGCGTTTTAACTGCTAAGGCATCTGGACACTGGACCTCTTGGTTACCAGATTAAAACGCCACGAAATGTACCCGGAAATTTAAAATTCCAAGTACTTCCATTGCGTGGATAACATACAAATTTCGTCCGTCCTGTCGCCCTCTATGGTTCTGAGTGTTAGCCGACTATAAAAGACAATGGACGGCGTTTTGCGGTAATGGAAACGAAAATTTTGCGTTGGACTAGTGGTGTAACAGGTCTTAATCACACCCAAAATGAGGATACCCGTGATCGATATGGGGTGCATCAGGGTGTGCATATTCAGAGAATGTCCGGCCGAAAATCCAGAATTACTCCCAGAAATGGTCTGGAGGAAAATGTCAATCTTTGTCCATTTAGCTGCGGGGGGTGGAATTCGGGTACTTTATCTTGGTTGCTCCGTTTTAAGTCCGCATCTGGCAGCCCACACGCGCATAACGAAGGGAAATCTTCCTGATACTAATATCACTAAGTCGTCAGCATACGCCACAACCTTCACTTCATATCTGTCGCATATGCGTAGAATTTCTTTCATCACTATCAACCAGAGAACCGGAGAGATGACCCCACCCTGGGGTATATCTCTGCTCACAGCTCTAGTCAAGTGGCTATCAGTCACACGAAATTGGATAATCCTGGTTTCTAATATGGATACTATCCACGGCTTCCTTCATGGAGTTCGGACTTACATTGTTGAATGCTATTTCCAAATACAGGAAGGCAGCTTGCATTGTAGTGACCGCCCAACCGTGCTAATTACATCGCAAAAAGTGATTTCTGTGGATTTGCCTTTGAGATAGGCGATATAATCGCTTTCCTGCCCAAACGACGACGTAGCAACCGAAACAAGAGTTGTTTTAATGGCGGCCCAAGGCTTATCGATATTCTCTGGCGGATTACTCAATGTATATGCCGTCCGATTACCAGCAAGATAGCTCCCCACTATCGAGTGATACTTGTGTCATACAAGCGGTCAATGTTAAACTGGGGGGTCGCAGTTCTCCAACCCTGAAAGAAGTGGCGGACACAACATGTTTGGTAAGCATCTA
Source organism: Hermetia illucens (assembly GCF_905115235.1). Lineage (NCBI taxonomy): Eukaryota > Metazoa > Arthropoda > Insecta > Diptera > Stratiomyidae > Hermetia > Hermetia illucens. The sequence continues at coordinate 13,616,820 of NC_051852.1, forward strand.
GGCCGATGCATATCCAGAGGGCAACTCCTAAATCTAGTGCTGATCCCAAAGTGGTCAATCTGATTGCTAGTATGATTTCGATCATTTGAACCATATCTAACCGTATGACAAGATCTGTGTTCGAACAATGTGCCACCAATGACGAAACCTCCCAACACTATCGTTACGGCCGTCAAGATCGTGTATTGGTTCCGAGCAACACTGGCTTTCAGGTCACCCCCGCCCATAGCGATCACAATCTCACCTTTATGAAGTCTCTCCTGAACTGAATGCAATTGCTTGCATCTTTCTCCACTATGTCAGAAATCTCCGTTGGTCCAGAGCACTGTATAATGTGAAGTTTCTAAATTTGAAGGTTACTAGCCCACAAATTGCTATCCCTTTTAGTCGCCTCTTACAATAAACAGTGAGTGTTCAAAAATCGAACACGAAGACGAAGATGAGGATATTCGCCATCGATATGGGGTTGCATCGATCGTGAAAAATTACGAAAAAGCCGTCTTCAATGGTATGGTCACGTAATTCGCGCTAATCAGAACTCACTCGCCAAGATTGATTTGAATATCGAAGTCGATGATATGCAACCGAAAGGCCAACCGAAGCAACGGGGGCTCGATATGCTGGATGGGAATTTGAAATCCACGCAGCTGCATCTAGATCGGGCCTTTGATGGAACATGATCACGACGAGCTGACCCCACTTGTGAACGGGACAAAGGCTAAAGAAAAGGAAGGGGAAAAAGAAGATTTTGTCTAAAGTGTGATGTCACCAATTCCTGAGACTATAACTGACATAGAAATTGCAAGAGCAGCAGAATCTAGGCTTGAGTTTTGATCATGCCCAGCCATCGAAAGGCAATATCCAATATCGCTAGTACTTCCGACTGGAATACACTACCGAATCCTACGACAGTGTGTGTATCTGAAAAAACTTCCTAACCAACTCCGCAGACTATCTTTGATCCATGGGTGAAGAATACTGGCTCTATTGTATTACTAACTCAGCGTTGGCTATCACGCAATAGAATTTTACATGAGGATGCGGTGAATCAGGGATGTGCACATTCAGAGGATCCCCGGCCGAAGACTCTATTTTCTAACGAAGGCCCTCTTCCAAGAGTTGAAGGTATACAGGCTTACTTAGTTTTAAAAATATTCAGTCTCCAACTGATGCCCGTTTCAGTCTGCATTTTGACCACACGCAAACAATTTTCAATGCGCCCTCTAGGACTTCACTCATAACGAAGGGAACCTCTCTGATACCAATATCACCAAGTCGTCAATATACCCCATCACCATCACTTCATTCCTGTCCACTATGCGTACAATTTCGTCCATCACTATGAACCAGAGCACCGGAGAGATAATACCACCCTGGGGTATTTCTCAGATCAGATTGGATTACCCTGGTTTCTATCATGCGTAAGGCAGATGGATTTGACACTAACGTTGTTAAATGTTCTTTCTACATCCAGGAAGGCAGCTAGGGTATATTGTAGTGTAGTGGCCACTTACCCGTGGTAATTACCTAGTGGAGAGCGTTTTCTACAGATTTACCTTTGTGGTAAGCATACTGAGATGTGAAAAAGGGTATCTTCTCCATAATAATAGTCATTGGCACGAAAGTCGAATTGAATTTGGGCCTTGAAGCGTATTAGAGCACTTCACTAGCGAGATTTGAACCTCAAACTTCCGCTACGACAACGTAGAGCTCTAACCACCAACCAAAGTTTCACCCTCGAACACCACCTCGTCGTGGTCGAGAAGCTACTACTACACTAAGGGTGTCCAAAAACACATGAAGATGGAAACAATGGATTGTAACTCTCCAACTGGTAAGAAGACGCGAATTTTGGAGAATTAACCATACCAGATTCATGTTCCGCCACCGAAAAATTTCTGGAAGACAGGCTCTCCACTTCAGTAAAAAACCTGCACGTAGTGTCAAGGGCGTCGTCAGCCAGAAAGCATAATACAGCAACTCCATTAATGAGAGGAACTAGGAACCTGACTTCGACCTGCCTGTCCGTAAACAGTTGTCTAACTGTTCCAGAAAACAAGTTTGGTTTCTGACGACCGACGATGACACCGAACTGGATGCTGCTGCATTAATAGCGCAAGATCCGCTTTCGCTCCCCCGTTTAAAATCTGGAAAAGCAGTTATCTCAATTCCAAGATCTACTTTAGATCAAATTAAGGCTGTTCTGTGCTCGTATTCTTTCTGCGTTGCTAGTTGGGAGTAGCACATGTAAAGTGACCAACACTGTCACATGAAAGCTCCAAGCATTCGCCAACACCTGCTTGCATCGAATCATCGAGTTACGAGTACGTTTATTTTAAACGAAGAGCTTGGTCGGCGTACAGGCCTGGCATCCGTATGCAATGTAATCGAACGGCGGAAACAGCAGTGGATAGGTCAGACATTAAGGTGGAACGAGAATTGCATACTGACTATGCAGTGCAGAGAAAACCATTTTCCCAAGATGGTCGTCGAGTAGATTGCCTCAAGAGCACTTGATCCAGAGCAATAGAGAGGAAATGTGGGCATCTCAGGCAGTTCCGGAGATAGTTGAGGCGCATTTTAGCGAACCGCTGACACACAGTAGCCCATAAGAGATGAAAGGTGAACCATATAAAGTACAAGTGGTGTTTTTCAGCGGTTGGCACAGGTACAAGGTGGCCCAAAATTCTTTTGGCATGGTGCAAAAGTTCCTTCACACTAAAATAAAATGCGGAAAACAACTAAAACTTCATGAGAAGGAAGAAGAAATTATCTCACTCACGCGATTACCAACCATTACGATTGTGAAAAAATCGTGGAACCAAATGAAAGACACGATCCACAAAGCAGCCCCTACAACCCTCGGGGTCACCAAGCCTGGTTAGCGGTACATTAACCGAAATATTTGGCTTTGGAATGACGATGTTGAAGTGAAGGTCCGTGAAAAGAAACCGTCTCCGACAAAAGTGCGTGTGACGGACAAACAGACAGTAAACCGATTTTAATAAGGTTTTGCTTTACATAAATAACCATGAATTAACCTTGAATCAACGCGGATTTATCAAGAATTGTGGAACTATTGACGCAATACACGCTGCGCGGTAACTCATGGAAAAATACCGTGAGAAGGAAGCATCGCCCTCTTTACATTGCATTTTTAGATCTAGAGAAAGCGACGACAACATTCGTGCGCTGGGTTCAATTGCTCTACCACGATCCGAAAAGTAAAGTTCGAAGTGTGGCGAGTCTATAAAAACCGCTTGATGTCTCTGTTGGTGTTCATCAAGGAAGCGCCCTATCACCACTCTTCTTTGTGCTTGTTATGGACACCGTCACATCCAACGTCCAGCGCCTTACACACTGCTTTATGCAGATGATGTTTTCCTAGCATCTGATAGCAAAAATGATCTCGAGCAACTTGTTCGAAAATGGAATGCTCGCCTCAAGCAACACGGTCTCAGATTGAATCTAAACAAAACTGAATTTTTGACGACTGATCCCCATGAAACAGGCACAATCACTGTCAGCCGCAGTGATCTGCTCAGAACTGAGCGATTTAAATACATCGGGTCAACGCTGTCAGCCAATGGAGAATTGCGTTATGAAATTGCTTCACGCATTAACGCAACCTGGATGAAGTGGCGTTCCACAACTGGTTTTCTTTGTAATCGACGTATCAACGAATGTCTCAAATCTAAAATTTATCGCAATATCGTCCGTCCTGTCGCCCTCTATTGTTCTGAATGTTGGCCGACTATAAAAGACAATGAACGACGTCTTGCGGTAATGGAAACGAAGATGTTAGTGGGGTCACACGGTTTGATCATATCCGAAATGAGGATATCCGCGATCATTATGGGGTTACACCGATCGTGGAAATGTTGCGAGAGAGGCGTCTTCGATGGTATGGTCACGCAATTCGTGCTAACGAGAATTCACTTGCCAAGATTGGTCCGAGCATCGAAGTGGTTGGTAAACGTCCAAAAGACAGGCCGAAACAACGGTGGATTGATACGCTGGTTGGGTATTTCAAAGCGTCGAGATTGCATCCAGATCAGGCATTCGATAGAACCAAATGGCGAAGCCGATCACGACGAACCCACCCCGCTGGTGAACGGGACAAAGGCTGAAGAAAAAGAAGAAGAAGAATTGATCCATTAATGCCATGCAATATTCGGTATTGATTGTTTTATCTTTGTGAAGATGGGCGATGAACAAAATACCATGCGCGTCCCAAAATACGGATGCCATAATGTTGTCCGCCGACTGTTGAAATTTTAATCGCTTTGGACAGCTTTCATCGACTGCTGTCCACTCAGCTGAGGAGCAAACGCTGCACACACTTCGAAAGCATCTTGTGCATGCTCAAATTTTAGTGTAAAATTTTAAATAGATTTTCTTCTGTGTCCTTAAGGTGTTAGCTATCTCACGCGATTTCACTTTCCGGTCTTCCAAAACTATTTTGTGAATTGTTTTCGGAGCAACTACTGATTTTGGGCGACCAGAGGTGATCGGTGATCATACGGTCAGTTTTCAATTTAGCATACCTGTTAGCGACAGTTGTTTTTCCTGGTGCAGATTGTCCATAACGCTCATTGAGCCACTTTTTGGCTGGAATAGTATTTATGTCTGTCAAAAATATTGTTTTTTAATGTTTTGTGTGAACACAAAACCCCTTTTACATGCAGCGACTGGTGCCATTTTGTGTTGAATTTCAAATGAAAGGGCTCAATTAGTACTTTTCGAAACTGATCTTTCTTTTTATATTGGGCGAAACGTAGGTGAAATAGAGCACTAAGTGTGTGCTCCAGAAAGTGTAACTGGTCTCGTTCTCAGAACTTACCCAACCCAACCCATTTCAATGTCAATTACTCCAGGTAGACATGTGTATCTTGGGGTTTGGCAAAATATGACGGAATATTTTGTGTTCTTAGCTAGCTATAGCGGGTTTCTCACATAAGATGAACACAAAGCCTTTATACCCAAGCGCCCGGCTTCCGGTATTCCGACTTGTTTATCAAATTTGATTACAATAACAAAAATTAATGTGTAAACTAATGGTTGGAATCACATGAAATTTGGACACGAATCGTTTAAGAGTAGTTATATCCAGAAATCATATCTTATGCCTCAGACCAGAGACTTATTGTTTTATGTGTTAAAATCTCGGCGGTGGATTGCGGTGGGCGGATCACTTAATCCGTATGGGCGAGGGTGATCAAGCTTGAAAAGTCTATAGGAGCAACATTTATGGTAGAAAAAACGACAAGGCCTGCCAGATGAAAAGATGGCGCAGGCTTTTACAGATATCGAATTGGTGGACGCCGGCGCAAAACCGGGATGTCTACACTTCCTTACTAAGTTACCTGGTTGTTGCGCCGTTGATGACAATGACTAGCAGCTCTTTTGATCAAAATCCGTGAGGTACCATGGGTCGATCATGTGGAACGAATGCATGAAAATTAAACCCCGAGGGAAGCGTTTAAAGGGAGAGCACAAAAGAGTTGACTGCAAGCAAAGCCACGGGAAATATGGAGGGTACGTCTTTATATTGAAGGTCATGCTCATGGGATCGGCACAAATGGATATGTATCCAAGGCACTGAGGACTGATATGTACGGTGGTATCCGCGCATTTTTTTCTTGTGAATTCAGTTCCTTCAGATTTCTTTGACTAAAGGAATCTAGAGGACTTGCATTAGCAAATAATAACCCTTCCCCAAATGTCCCTGCTACCTTAGTAATTCCAATTTTAAGCAAATAAATGAATATATACACAAATATATTAACTTCATCAATAATAAACAATTCATAAAAAGGTTTCCAAAACCTTCAACACTTTCACAGATTCAATTCAGCAACCAAAATTTAATCCTAACTCGGTAAACTTTCCATTAAATCTTCAACAGTTTTACTGTCCTCCAAGGCGCTAACGTTCTCGCACTCCATCTCAGTCTCCTTCTTGTGCTTCCTTGCCAAAATCCTGGCGTAGCTTTTACTATCAAACACTTTCTGTTTCTGGTGACCAAATGAGAAATTCTTCGGTACTTTACTCGCCACCTCACTTTTACTTGTCTCCTCCATTGCAACGTCGCTTTGCTGCGAGTCCTTGCGTTCTTTCTTTCCTTTCGATAAAACGGCGGGGGACGTTTCAAAGCGGAAGTTGGATGGGAACTTGTGAATCCTAATGCAGTGGTCCTTTCGTTCTTCCGGCGTAGCACTCATTTGCTTGCATTCTTCGAGGAAACAGGCGAACATGGGTTTGTGCTGAGCGAGGACTGAGAAATACGAGTCGTGCTGCTCCAGGATGTGTAGGTCGAGGAAGTGCGGGGTTGGCAGGCATTTTTTGCATTGGTGGCAAAGATAGCGATGGAGGGAGTTGTAGTGACTTTCATATTCGTATACTGAGTGGAATTCCTTGTTGCAGCCAGGAACGTTGCAGAGGACATAGTTCCTGAAACGGGAATTTGTGAACATAAACAAGGAGGATTAAGGACAGTTCTTGAAATTGTAATGTCAACAGGCTGGTTATTGCCTAGTGTAAATGAATTAAAATTAACTGCGCCCAGTACTTCCTCAGCTCAGAAGATACATAAACTTACTTTTTATGAAGTTCTTCTTCATCTCCAAAACTGATAACACCTTGCTTGACAAATGGCTTCAATAGCTTATTTCCTTCGCTGAAAAATGGATCATCCGCTGTCTTGCATCCTCCGGGGATATCATTTAACAAATCTAATAAATCAACTTCCGTTAAAAATGCACTCAACGAACCCGCCATTTCCTACTTTGACGTTAGATTGTTATTATACTTGACGTTCAATTGCCAGAAGTGCCATATGATCGCAATGAGCTGCGTTCGTTTTAAAGGGAGATTTTGATTCCAGCGACCGCAAGATGGTGCGGAATATAGCCCTATTGAAGATTTGAAATGTTTCTAAAATTTTCAAAGGATAAATTGGATTTAATTTGAGTTACATGATATTTTTGCATAATAGACTTCCCGCCTTATTTTCACTAATGACGCACACTAATGACACAAAGACCGTTTCTGTAAAAATACTGCATTTTTTTAAATTATCACCGTTTGAAATTTCAATCAAACTCAAATGCATGTGTCTCATGTTGTGTGACGTCACAACTCAACCCAAGAAACTCCAGTAGCCCAGCAACTGGCAGCTACTCATAAAAATAAAAAACTGTCAAATTTAATTTCACGCGTGAAATGCTAAGGAAGGCGATGAAATATTGTTTCCTGCCTTGCTGCACAAATAACTTTATAAAACCATGCAGAAAGCTGTTTTTGGCTGTCTAGAAAGAAGATTTTCCGAAGAAGCGGATCGCCATTGTCCGACGGAATCCAGTTTCTTTGGAGTCCGGTTTAAATTGTGACGATCATTTCAATGTGAGTTAACATTTTTTAAACTTTAACCCTAACCTTAATGGATAATATGCGAATTGCGTTAGAATTTCTTGTCACTACTAAATCAAGTCACAAGAGAAGAGATACCGCAAAATATTTAACGTGCCCAAGGTTCGAATCCCGCTCAGTGCAAATTTATTTTTTTTTGCGGCCTGCAAATCTTTCAGAAACGTACATTTTGTTGCCGTTCAGATAAAATTGTCAGAATTTGCCATATAGATTGCTACCATTACCGCCGAAACGTAAAGTAACTTGAAGGATTGTCCACTCAGGCATCAATTGCCCAGTTTTCTGTTAAAAGCTGATTGATTACTTGAAAAGTAAGAAGTAACAACCGGATCTGAAATAATAAAAAACTTGTTGTTTCCTTTGTGGTTGGTGTAGATATTTATTCTTACAAATACCGATATTTCGGGGACCACTGGTTCTCTAACCACTCAGCTATCCGGACACTCGTCGTTTGCAATGGTCGACGCTATCTTGCGGTGTGTACTAACCTAGCGCTCTCCCTGTGCCTGTAATGCCGCAAAGGTGAACATCAGGAGATCCGCCCAAGCTCTTGGATCCGGCTGAGACGCGTTGGAGGACACTTCAGAGCATGTTGGCGTGCAAAATTAGTTACGCATCTGGCAACGACAGCCTCCCAGGTTCTCATTCACCAGAGGGCCGTGTCAAGTCTCCTATGCATTGGTGAACGGCGGAATTGCCGACCTGTGGACGGAGTGTCATAACTTTCACTGTTTAGCACAATATGCAGGGTGCAGATCAACTAAAAGGAGATTCCGCTGTGCGATAAACAAAAAGTAAAGCTTGCTGCTGGCAGGCACTAGCCGACGAGGTTGACGAATTGTGTGGACATTATTGTGTGTGCAAGGCGCCAGGGATTGCGCAATTTTCGCTATTAAAAACCTGCACAAGGTAGCCGTTTCTATGAAAACTAAGGACGTCTTAGAATCCGACGGTATCCCGGCAAAGGTATATAAACTGGTGTTTCATCATCGCCTGGACCTATTGCTCGGCGCATTCAATGCTTACCTGAAGGGGGCATTTTTACTTGTCGTTTAAAGGTAGCAACGTTTGTACAAATGCATGAAAATATTCGAAAAACGCATGAGGAGTAGGTTCGCTGATACGTAATGCTGGAGGTTTATTTCCAAGACAGTTCACACAGACACAATATTTGCTGGTACAACCCCTTCCTTGAATTGCTTTTTCGACCAAAACCCTAACCATTTTGACGGCATTAGTGGTTGATCTAGCTATACGGAACCGATCTGAAACGCCTTCTTGGCTCTCGACGACCGAGAGTAATCTATTATAAATTACTTGCTTCAACACTTTCCCCAAAGTGTCTAGAAGACATATGGGTCTATAGCAGAACAGTTCCTCTGGAGGTTTACCAGCCTTAGGCAGTAACAGCAACTTCTGCTGATTCCATTTCACATTTCCACATATCCGGTCTACATTTGACGGCAAGCTTGAGAGCCTTATTCGGTATGTCGTCCAGCAGCTCGTCCCTGGTGACTGGTGGAATTGACGTCACATTCAGGGGCCGCTGGAAGTTGTTAGTATCCCCCTCTTTCTGGGAAATAACCCCTGGATTATTTTTACCAAATGGATAGGGCACGCGATCTGCGGAAATGAACGGCCTCTGAAACGTTCTCTTACGATTTTATCAGCGCTACCCCACGGATTTATGTCTGCTTCCGAACAAAGCTCTTTTAAACATTCCCTCTTACTCCGCTAGATGGCGGGCTTGAGGCTCTTGAAGGCTTCCCTATAGGCATGCTCGTTTTGCCCTTGATCGAACCTACCTTTTGTCCTTTGAGCCGTTCGTCTGGCTCGGTGGCAAATCGATCGAAAGTTGGCAAGTTCACTATTCCACCAATAATTGAGTCTTCTAGTGGGGAATAAACATCTCCTAGGCATTTAAAATTTTTTTTTGTGTGGCATGGAGAACTTTATTCGTGAAGGTGCCTGCTTGCTAAGCGGGTCTAGCCATACCTCCATCGCTTTTGTAGACTATCCTAGTGTTTTTTGAATTTCGGCTTCGAGAGTGCGATTGTCCTGCCCTATGGCTCCGCCCCTAGTTCGAAGGATTGCCAGGTGATCGCTCACGTGAAGTCCTCGCTAACTTGCCAGGACATATCATATGCCAGCGCTGGGCTGACAAAAGTTAGATCAACAATTAGGTCAGATCCCCCTTTCCGATAAGTGTTTACATCTCCTTCGTTGGCCAGAACTATAGCCAACTGGGTGAATACTTCTATAGGGATCGCCCCTTTCCGTTAGTCTCTTTGCTGCCCCTTGGGTCGTGAACAAGATCGCCTTACAGGCCTTCAAACTCAGGCAGTGTGAGGCTCGGTGGGGCGAATATACTGCTTATTTTTGTCCACACTAAGCCACTAGCTGCCTGACCCATGCTATATTGCTTGGCTTGGCGATCGCACGCCCATATCGCCGCTCGAACAGTCGAATCTGTGACCCATAAACCACTGTGAAGGTGTCTGTGCGGTTCACTAATGATAGCAGTCTCTGGCCTATGCTGTCGATATCGACATCATAGGAAGAACGACTCGAGACGTACAAACTGCCTTCATCCAGAGCGAGCAGGCGGCAATCGGGGCGAGATCTGGGCCTGCACATCAATGAAGGCAACACCAAATGTATGGTGGCAACGTCAGCACCAAAAACCAACCAACCAACAACATCAAACCGCACTGGTTAGACGGGAAGAATAAAGAAAGGAGACTACAACTTTGAGACCGTTGATAATTTCTCCTATCTAGGGTCGAAAATCACAACCGGTAACAGTTATGGTGATGAAATCCGCGCACGGTTGTTGGCAGCCAACAGAGCCTATTTCAGCTTACAAAGACTGTTCCGCTCGAAATGTCTCACCATAGGGTCAAAGCTCTTACTGTACAAGACTATGATCTTGCCAGCCCCCGGAAACTTGGGCTCTTAGCAAGAAAAATTGCGAACTCCTGGCCGCGTTCGAGAGAAGAATCCTCCGAAGAACAACTCGGGATATCGACGAGCCTAAATCGATGGTGACGACATTGGCCGACGCGGTCACCAAGCTCGCTTCGACGGTAAGTACTTTGTGCTCAGGAGGTAGATCTCGATCGCAACCATGGTGAAGGTCTGTTTCCCGAAGGGGGCGTTCGAGTAGTCATACACCGGGACCCTCATCGGCCTTGACGGTTTGTTGGTACCATGGGAAGTACGGAGCTTAAGCGACTAAATGTACAACACGGATGCACGTTTAGCGCAATAAAAAACTAGGCTCACTGGGTGCCTCGGCGACGGCTACCCGAAGCGCAGTACCACGCCGCCTCACAATCTTCGACCCCTTAAGCAGACCTTGCTTCCTGTTCGACACGGGCGCTGAGGTGTCGTTTTTTTCTGTACCCCATCCGAACACCCTTATTCCACAAAACCTGCGATTAGTGGCCGCGAACTCATCTCCCATCAGCACCTATGGCTTAGGCAGGTGAACGTGAGTCTTGGACTCCGCCGAACGTTTTCGTGACGTTTCATTTTAGTGGACATCAGCATCCCCATATTAGGCGCAGACTTCCTGTGTGACTATGGCGCTGGTTGACTTGCAGAGCAGGACATTAATAGACCCCTTCTTCGCTCAACGACTAGTTATTATCATAATAAATAAGTGGTAAAATTTGTCGTTGATTGATGAGTAGTTTTTTAGTAATCGTGTCCACTCTTTATAGGTGTTTTTACAAAAACACGATTCAAACTTGAAACTTTAAACGCGAAGACAATGGCGTTTTTCATTTTAAAAAGTTATTTATTTACATCGAGTCGCCCATTCCATGACCGTACAGTATTTCTTCGACAGACTAATTGAGAACTGTCATTTGATATTTACCCCTACGACCATATTACTAAATTTTTACCTCCCCTCATTGCATGTATGGGAGGTCCGTATAAACTCCACGCAAATTATATCATTCAGTGGATGCGTGGGATCTCATAGCTCCCGTACGTTCACCCAAATTTCGTTTCAATCAGTGCAGCCGTTTTGGAGAGAAATGCACCTAGTTGTCACCCCAATAGCGACTCTTCTTTTAAAGTTTTTCAATTCAAAAGTATCATAATCTATCGTCACTATACACCCAGAACTCCGCCCCGTTGTGACCTCGGGGACGAACTCCATGGCTCCTCTCCGCAAGAAACTACTTCATGTAGTCCTTCCCCTCAAGAGATGGTAGTGAATACCGGGACTAATCTAGTTATTATTTCTAAGGATAATTAATTTGGGCCGATCCCGGCTGTACTGCAATACCGGGCCAACCCGCGACGGAGGTGGAGCAAGCTCCTAGCACTCCATCAGTTTCCAAAAATCAGTTTAACATTTGTTGTCCCCCTATGGGGGATCTATCAGATGTTAAGCTGATAAGAACAGATACTACACTTTGATCTTAGCCATAAGGCCGAGAAGCGATACCCTTTCGTCCTTCCATGTCCCTTTTAAGTTGCGGAAAACACGACATGGCTGTGAATTATATTCGAGTGGAAAACAGGATGCACAGTTTTTGTTGTAGCGGTAATGCGCAGGTACACTCGTTCGTATATTACGAAGGGGCATGCATTTGTAACCCTCATTGCATTCAAACAGGGACAAACATTGGAATTTACTTGGAATATCGTATTTAGAGGCCAGATTATGGTGGAAATATTATATTTACCGGCTTGATTTGTTTTTATGGAAATAATATGAAATATATAATGTAAACGAAATCATTATCTAAATTTTGTAGAGGACATAAAAGAAGTTCAAGATTGCATTGATTATTTCCTTGATTATTCTCTATGGCGTGATGGTTGAGTTAGTTGAGCGGTAGCTTTTTGATCTTGCTGCCCCGGGTTCGAATCTTGGTCATCATAGACGTTTTTGTTTCTTTTTGTGCTTGTTTCACTGCGGCAGGCTTAGTACTATTTCAGAGTTCTGTTATCCTAAGTATCAGCAGCTGAGCAATAAAAGTTTTAGAGTTGAACAATAACTCACTAAAATTATTCGAGTGGAAAAAGTTAACCTTTTATTCAACTTCAAACAATTACCACTCCTTGCGAACTTTTTGTACCGGAGTCAATGAATTAATTGCAGACAAACATATACCACGTAAATTCTGTCAAAGGAAAAAATGAAAGAACGAATCATTCAGTATATATAATATATAGCAAATTTTACAGATTACTCTTTGAAGAAAACTGCGAGAAGACTGAAAAGACCAAGGGTGGATCTGCACAGAAAAGGTAGACCTCTTCGCAAAGCACATAGAACATACTATTCACTCTTGGTTTGGAACAGACATCCCGGTTTTGCATTGAGGTCAATCAATTCGATATCCTTAAAAGCTGTCTGGTGTGCTGACCTACGCCGTTGCTCACTTTTTCTGGGACTAGGTTAAAAGGGGATGTATGGTGTAGCATCCCCTTGCCTTAATCCTTGCCGATATGCTAACTTGTCGTCTAAATGAGTCCTTCACCCACGTAGCACTAACGAAATTTCGGTAAGGTTCAGATTACTTCCACACCCACATTCGTCTCCCGAATCGTTTGCGAGAGCGAGTCTTAAGCTGGCCCACAATGGCTGAGGTTGTTTTGGATCAACCTCATTATGCTCCTGCACCTGTTACCACCTGCAACGTGCCGATCGCCTACTCCCTTTTTCATTTTGCACAACATGCATCGTGGATCTCTAGTGCAGTCTTTAATAAAGTGGCCCTTTTCCTCACACTTCCTGCACCTTCTCGACCTACCGCGCATCACTAGTACATGCTGCTGCAAAATGACCGAAATCGAGGCATCTGAAGCGTCTCTTGATATATACTTGCTTCCTAAGTCGGCACACGAGCCAACCTATTCTTACCTTCCCCGTGGTAATCAGTTTAATCCTTGCATCAACCGGCAAGATAATAACAGCGGTCTGTTTACCTCCATATGTCTTCTTTATCCTTTTTATTGCGCTTTTTTCTCTTCGGCTAAGGTTGAATTGTTCCATTAGCGCAGTACAGGTATCCTCTCGTGATGTGACCTCGTCTAGGCCTTTGCACTCGATTACTATCTGTTGCTTTCTAGCTTTCACCTCTGCTTGCACACCTAGCATCTTTTCCATCTGGCCGCGAAAACTATCCGCTGTTTTCTCGCTGGATTTATTTAGCTCAAGCATCGGATCTCCCTGATATGATTTGCACTGCTGCTCAGGTCTGTCAATTCGAGATCGGCTTTGACTTTCTGTAGGATATCGGCGTAGGACATATATCCTTTCTTGGAAATAATGATTATTTTCGGACGAATTTTCTTTTTCTCTATCAGGGGCTTTTTGCCGCCTACCTTTATCCATTGTTCGGGTTTACGAGCTGTAGGCTCTTCCCTTTTTGTCAAATTTGAGGCTGTAATCTAAAAAGTTTGTGTATCCTGTTCATCAAGCTGTGGTACTCAGGATTGACTTCGACGAGTAACGCTCCTCGTAATGCTTCATTTCAGAAATTCACTTCGATTCAGTAAGGTTGCGGATATTGAAAGATTATTTGAGAGCGGTTTCTTCTCTCTGATACGCTGAAGGGTTAAAGGAAGATGTAGATTACGTCGTTACAACGATCCGTTGTATTGACTGGCCTCAACTTAGTCATAGTCACCTTGACTAAAAAGGGAATCCCGACCGTGCGTCCCTTTTCGATCGGCGAGTTGATTCTGGGGTAAAAACCAACGATTAGGTACCTTGGATTGACGGAGAGCTTTGATTTTGCCGTCTGCCTGCTGTGCTGTTTTTGAACTGGCTGGTGACCGCGGGAATGGTCCCTCCATGGTGGGCATGGAGGTTTTCAGTGTTAACTGCACATTTTTTTTGGGGTGGAATTCATCAGTGTCTGTAAGGGTGGAAAGGGGGGAATTTTCTCCGGGTCCGGAGTTTTGTCGAAAGCCCGAAGAAGAAATTTTTATAAAAAAGGGATAATAGGTGGGCCTGCATAAGTTTCTCACCAGACCCGAAAAATTTTTCCTCTTTTTTCATCTCGGGTCCCGTTTTTCTCACACTTTTCAACTCGAGGCCCGGATTTTCTCTCTACAGTTCTGCAGGATATTATTATCACAAAGAAGATTAGCCTCAACCTTCACAGGGACCAGACGGCAAGGACTTCAATGAACTAACAATTCCTTTTCCCCCTTTTTGCGAAAAGAATTGCCTGACTTGAAGGCTCCCTAAGGCGGGAGAATGGGAAAGCTAGTCCTAAGTAATATGTCAAACAGTTAGTTCTCGAGAAGGTGTCTAGTTGGTAGTCCGGCGGCTTACGTAGGACCGTTAAGGGTTTTACGGCTCCACACACGATCTAGACGGTGGCTCCCAAATTTAGTTGAGCCAAAAAACAAAGGTGATAACCGACTGAAACAGTGCCCTAGTGAAAGAATTGTGCGGAAACACTGAAAATAGTACAGGACCCTCGATAGAAGTCCGAGCCCGGGGGCGATCCTATCTGTCCCTTTCATCAAGACTAGATTGAATATGTGTCCCGTTTGTGTGAAACAAAACCTTATTAAAATCGATTCAATGTCTGTCAGTTTGTCCGTCGGTCTGTCTGTCTATCACACCCGATTTACTCGGGAGCAGCTAATCGCATTGTCCCGAAATTCGGTAAGAATATGTGGTCTACGAGTATATGTCCGTTTACATGCAGCGAGTGGCATTATTTTGCGTTGGAATTAGGGGGGGCTCCTCGTATATGCAAAAGAGGGGTGTACATTTTTTTTCATCAAATATGGGCGTGCGGGATATCAAACGAAAGAGCACGATCAGTACTTTTATATTGCTTGAAGAATACGGGAGTGAGGGCTCGAAATGTGTGCACTAAAAAGTGAAGCAGGTCTCGTTCTCGGAACCTATCCAACCAACAAATCTGAAAAAAATTCACAACGGTGCACCTATACGAAATCTTTTTTTCAAGAAAATAATTTTACAAATGGCGGATCTACAGCTGCTTACCGGGATTGTTTTTTTGGGAGGGGTTTGCTGAATTCAAAATTTAAATAAATGTAAAATGTAAAAATCTAGTTGCTGACCAACGGATTTGGCGGTTTTAATAGAATATTTAGTTTTCCGAGGTGTTAATATCCTGATTTCTTTCTTTGAAAAACAATTTTTTTAAAAGAATTGAAAACTCTTCGTTCAACGACTAGTTATTATCATAATAAATAAGTGGTAAAATTTGTCGCTGATTGGATGAGTAGTTTTTTAGTAATCGTGTTCACTCTTTATGGGTGGTGTTTTTACAAAAACACCATTTAAACTTGAAACTTTAAACGCGAAAATAATGGCGTTTTTCATTTTAAAAAGTTATTTATTTACATCGAGTCACCTATTCCATGACCGTACAGTATTTCTTCGACAGACTCAAAAAGATCGATTTGATGCTGCCTTCAAGCCATTCTAGCTACTCTTGTGGCTGCAACTACAAATAGTATATACGACCATGAAAGTTCGAAAGTGGAGCAAAAACCAAAATCTGCTTATGAAAGTATTAATTGAGAACTCATTTGATATTCACCCCCACGACTATATTACTAAATTTTTACCTCCCCTCATTGCATGTATGGGAGGCCCCTATAATAATAATAATCGTTGGCGCAACAATCCATATTGGATCTAGGCCTTGAAGTGTGTTAGAGCACTTCATTCAAGACCGTAACGGTACACCACAGTACACTGTGGGAGGCAATGTGGTCAGCATTGCGCTCGCCCGAGATTATTACCCTGATTTGACTCAGGTACTCATTCACAGCTGAGTCGACTGGTGTCCGACATCCAATCACGATAACAAATTCCTCTGCCCCCAGCGAGATTTGAACCGCGACCTTCCGCTACGATAGCCCAGCGCTCTAACCACTTGAGCCATCCGGACACTATAAACTTCACGCAAATTATATCATTCAGTGGTTGCGTGGGATCTCATAGCTCCCGCACGTTCACCCAAATTCTGTTTCAATCAGTGCAGCCGTTTTGGAGAGAAGTGCACCTAATTGTCACCCCAATAGCGACTCTTCTTTTAAAGTTTTTCAATTCAAAAGTATCATAATCTATCGTCACTATACACCCAGGACTCCGCCCCGTTGTGACCTCGGGGACGAAATCCATGGCTCCTCTCTGCAAGAAACTACGTCATGTAGTCCTTCCCCTCAAGAGATGGTAGTGAATACCGGGACTAATCTAGTTATTATTTTTAAGGATAATTAATTTGGGCCGATCCCGGTTGTACTGCAATACCGGGCCAACCCGCGACGGAGGTGGAGCAAGCCCCTAGCACTCCATCAGCTTCCAAAAATCAGTTTAACATTTGTTGTCCCCCTATGGAGGATCTATCAGATGTTAAGCTGATAAGAACAGATACTACACTTTGATCTTAGCCATAAGGCCGAGAAGCGATACCCTTTCGTCCTTCCAAGTCCCTTTTAAACTGCGGAAAACACGACATGACTGTGAAGTATATTCGAGTTGAAAACAGGATGCACAGTTTTCGTTGCACAGGCAATGCGCAGGTATATTGTGAAGGGGCATGCATTGGTAACCCTCATTGCATTCAAACAGGAGCAATATTGGAATTTACTTGGAATATCGTATTTAGAGGCCAGATTACGGCGGAAATATTATATTTACCGTTTTGATTTGTTTTTATGGAAATGATATGAAATATATAATATAATTGAAACAAGATGATGATCTAAATTTCATGAAGAACATAATAATCTTCCATTCCATTCATTGTTCCCTAGATTACATTACTCCTTATGATGTGATGGTTGAGTTAGTTGAGAGTTGGCTTCTTAATCTTACTGTCTGCGGTTCGATTCCATGTCGTGATGGACGCTTGTGTCTCCTCTTGTACGGATGGTTATTAATACATTTTTTTATGACGAATGACGATAAATTTTTCGTTAAGGACGAATTTTATAATGAAAAATCTAAGAACTATCATTAAGCAATCCATGAACACTTTTTTGAATTACATAGATTCATCAAGTAATTAATATTTACTAGATCTTAATCAACGCAGGCTGCAGCCATTTGTGAAAACTGCGGTATGAACACCAACCCTCGCAGCTCACGGATGATCTTAAGCTGCGGCACGTCACTCTGCGTGCAAATATTCGTTGTTGCGTTCATATTCTTGTTTCACAAAAAGTCACGGTGAGTCACGTCATGTTACTTCGACAAGCTGCGTCTCAACTTAGGCAAAGCTTTGGAATTGTAGAATAACTCATTAAAATTGTTCAAGTATAATAAGTAAACCTTTCATTCAGCTTTCTGCATGCGGAAGAGAAATTATTTTGGTCATCAATGCATTCAAACGGAGTAAAGCTAATGCAAGGAGACCGTCAATCCCTGCAGAGTTATTCATCGTTGCACTTGCAATTACTGTAGATCTGCTGCTTCCACTCGTACGGAAATCTTGGGAACCCGAGACCATTCCCAGGAAGTAAAAAAGGGGGTATGATGGTTGAAATTCCAAAGGAGTACACTCGTTATAAGTGTGCCAATCGCTGGACAGATACTACCAATCGTCGCAAAGATAGTATCTAAAATAATCTTGGAACGTATGGCAGAATATTTCGAAAGCTTGATCGACAGGGAGTATGCTGGTTTTCGCTCCAGATCCTTCGGTATTGACCACATTAATACTTTACGGACCATCTTGGAGCAGTGCATGGAGTTTAGATTTTCGCTTCACCTGTTCTTCATCAATCTGGAGAAAGCTTTTGATAGCGTGAGCACCTATTGTGCTCTACGTAGGAAAGGCATTCCGGAGGAACTAATAGCTATTATCAAAGCGAAATTTAGTATGATAGTGAAAAATGTCATGTGCTGCACCGAGGTAAAATCTCGGAGGATTTTGATTCAGAAAGCGGAGTTCCCAAAGGATGCATCATGTCACCGATATTATTTCTTCTAACTGTTCCATATTCCCGAACTTTGGTGGAGGACATAGACTGCCTTTTAAGGTTTGGTGTAAAATAAAAGGCTACACCGATCGGAACAAAATTTGGTGGATACATGGAAACTATGAACACATATAATGGCATAAATTTATGTATGTATGGAAACGAATAGAGTCACTTTGGATATCAAATGAAAGATCACAATTAGTACCTTAGTACCTTAGTACCTTATAACCCCTTA
Source organism: Hermetia illucens (assembly GCF_905115235.1). Classification (NCBI taxonomy): domain Eukaryota; kingdom Metazoa; phylum Arthropoda; class Insecta; order Diptera; family Stratiomyidae; genus Hermetia; species Hermetia illucens. The sequence goes on from NC_051852.1 coordinate 13,635,436, forward strand.
AATCGCTCGGGCCTAGGGCAGATCACTGCCATTGACAGTGATAATGGTTCAGTTTTATTCAGATTCAATTTGAGACCGTGTTTCATAAGGCGATCATTCCATTTTTGGACAAGGTGCTCGAGATAATTTTTGCTATTAAACGCTAGCAAAACATCATCTGCATAAAGCAGTGTATTGTCCCGTGTGACAGCGTCCATAACAAGAACAAAGATGAGGGGTGAGATCGAACTTCCTTGATGAACACCGACAGAGACATGAAGCGGCTTTGATATACCCTCCACACTTCGAGCTTTACTTTTAGGGTTGTGGTAGAGCAATTTAAGCCAGCGCACGAGTTCTTCTGGTATTAGATGTTGCCGTAGTACGTAATAGATTGCCCTGGCAAGGATGATGTCGAATGTGGGAGGGCCACGGCATGCTTCCAGGTTGCCTACAGGTAGGGTAGTGAGTTCGATCCTGCTCTATGCAGCCCCAGTTTGGGGAAAGGCATTGCAGGTTACATTTCGCTAACAAGCTGAGTTCAGTCTAAAGAAGAACAGCCCTAAGGATGTGCTCGGCATTCAGAACTATCTCAGATGATGCAGCATGGAGGATATCGCCAGTACCTCTTCAGGTTTAAACCAGATACCTCACCCGATTGTCCAAACTGCTATGGAGTCCCAGAGGACCCAGAGCATTTATTCTTCTACTGTTCAAGGTTTGTGGAGGATAGAAAGAACCTAGAGGAGACTCTAAGAGAGGTGGTCACAGTCAAACGCTTTCTCCTGATCCAGAGATGCAATGTAAAGAGGGCAGTGCTTCTCACGGTATTTCTCCATGAGTAACCGCACATCGTGTATTGTCTCAGTAGTTTCACAGTTCTTGACAAAACATGGCTTGATTCACGATTATTTGAACGAGTTCGCGAATACGGTTGTCAAGAATGCGTTCAAAAATCTTCATGGTATGGGATAGCAACCGGATCGGACGGTAATTTAAAGATTCTGCTGGGCTACCTTTCTTTTTCCAAATTGGAGCTGTGGTGCTTTCTTTAGAAATTTGTATGTCATTGGCTAATGTGGTGCGTGACAATAAATGAGTTGACGGTAGAATTATCGTCACCATCAACGACACAACAACCGGTATTCGGTCTAGGCTTGCCTTAGTAAGGAACTCCAGACATCCCGGTTTTGCGCCACGCTCCATAAATATCCCTAAAAAATGCTTGACATCCTGGACAACTCCATCGCTCCATCTTAGACAAGGTCTGCCTCGTCTTCTTTTTCTACCGTAGATATTGTCCTTGCATTCTTTCCGGGCTGTTTCATTCTCATCTATATGGATTAAGTAAGCTGCCGACCGCAACCTATTGAACTGGATTTTATCTACGATCAGACAGCTGTGGTAACGCTCATACGTTCCGTCGTTATATAGGCTTTGGAATTGTCCATCCTCATGTAGCGTCAGGTCCTCAAGTTCTTCGGGGGATTGTTTACCTGAACGCCCCGAAGAGTTCGCAACTTTTTTGGCTAAGAACCCAGGTCTCTGAGGAATACGTACAGACTGTCATTGTCTTGTGTAGTAAGAACCTTTGACGCTATGGTGAGACGTTTTGAGCGGAACAGTTTTTGTAAGCTGAAATACGCTCTGTTGGTTACCAACAACCGTGTGTGATTTTCGCAGTCTCCTATCTTTAATGTTCTCATTTGACCATTTGCCATTTCATGTTTTTGTTTCTTGGATTTTTGGTACTGACGTTGTACTTCGTCTTGCCTATAATAATGAACAGACCACGATCTCGCGCCGCTTGCTCGATCTGTATTGTACATCTCGGGTTACTCTTCCCGTGACGTTGATATCCTCAGCTTAGCCCATCAGTATCAGCTAGGTTAAAAGGGACATAGTACAGCATCCCCTTGTCATAGACCGTTGTTGAGAGCAAAAGGTCTCGAGAGGAAAAGTGCTGCTTTTATTTGGCTTCGCAGATTCATCAGCGTCAGCTTAGTTAATTTCTTTGTTCCTTTCTGGAAGGCGAATACTTTTGGCCGTCTACATTATTTCTCTTGTTGTACTATTACAGGTGGTTAAAGTTGATGAAAAGATATTGCAATTGATGACCATATTCTAACCATCCCGTAAATAAATAATGGGACGATTTCCTTTTCATCAATGGGTATCTACTGTGGTGCCCATAGATTGATATTTCTCTTTTCCGGCCGCATAGTACTGATGAAGGAAACAAATTTTTTCCCAAAAGAATTATACATTATAGTATCCTAATTTCATTTAAATTATATTATATATTTCATATTATTTCCATAAAAACAAATCAAACCGGTAAATAAAATATTTCCACTGTACTCTGGCCTCCAAATTATTATTACATTTCAAGTAAATTGCAATATTTGTCCCTGTTTGAATACAGTGAGGGTTACAAATGCATGCCCCTTCACAATATACCTGCGCATTGCCTCTGCAACAACAACTGTGCATCCTGTTTTCCACTCGAATATAATTCACAGTCATGTCGTGTTCTGCACAGTTTAAAAGGGACATGGAAGGACGAAGGGGTATCGCTTCTCGGCCTTATGGCTAAGATCAAAGTGTAGTATCTGTTCTTATCAGCTTAACATCTGATAGATCCTCCATAGGGGGACAACAAATGTTAAACTGATTTTTGGAAGCTGATGGAGTGCTAGGGGCTTGCTCCACCTCCGTCGCGGGTTGGCCCGGTATTGCAGTACAACCGGGATCGGCCCAAATTAATTATTCTTAACAACAATAAATAAGTCAGTCCTGGCATTCATTGCCGTCTCTTGAGGAAAAGGACTATATGAAGTAGTTTCTTGCAGAGGGACAGGAAAAATTGCCTTAACCATATTGGTAATGTTGGGTGTATTCGTTAGGTAATTTCGTTCAAGTCCTGCATCAATAATGAGGAGGTGTTACTTTTGAAATGATGTAGTTTAAAAGAAGAGAAGAAAATAAATTGCAATATTAAATGAGTCATTGTCTTCACTCCAGAGAGAACGAGAGAATAGAAAATAGCGAAGAAGGGGACAGTTGGTTCCTGAAATACAGGATTTGTTTGTTCACCAATTTTTTCGCCAATAAGGGAGCTAGTCTAGAATTTCTTGTCAGTAAGTGGAAAAAGGGCACGGACGATCCCAATTGATATTCCGGCAAATGAAGGATAACGTCTATCGAGCGGATGGTTAAATTCATCATCATCAACGGCGCAACAACCGGTATTCGGTCTAGGACTTGATTATAAACTTGTCAGCTGGAAAATCGGGACTCTGCGGAAACTCTGCATGCTGGACAGATAAACCGCATAGTACGGACGGTATTCCCTAGACATCCCGTACGGGTTGATGACGACGGCGCTGCAGACGTCGAGGACTGCGCTCTTTGAACACGAAAGAGCTCCAAGAGGCAGATCTCACTGTGAAAAATAAAACGGTGCCAGGTCCTGATGGTATCCCGACGGAAGTTTATACACTGGTTTTTCAAAAAAAATGGTCAGACTTGCTTCTCGGGGCATTATTCCTTATTGTTGGAAGGTGGCAAGGCTTGCACTGATAAGCAAAGGGAAAGGAGAAGCTTGTGTGCATATCGACCGCTGTTTATACTTGACACGATTTGGAAAGGGATAGAAAAACTCAAGAGCATTGATCACGTTGTGAGTAACATAGGGATCCATCCTAGAGCCGCATCTCTGGAACGCTCCCAACGAAATGCCAGAAGAATCGCGCCTGGTCGGCTATGCAGATTATGTTGAACATACTGATCGGCGAGTTAATTATAAAGCAAAACCTTGGGACCTTGGTTTAATGCTTGACCCGAAGATGTTTAATGGTGAATGTTGGAGACCCTATATCTAGCAGAAGACGTCTTCTAATGGGAGCAACGCATCCTGTTCTGTTCTACGGCTCAGAAGTATGGGCTATGGGATAAGTGTATCGAAAACGCCTTGCGAGTGGCGTTAGCCTATCGCACTGCTTTAGAACCGGCTTTAGTGGTGATTTCTATTGCGCTCCTTGCTAAGCAACATAAAGCAATCTACAGTCGCAAGGGCGAAAACTAAATAGAGGTGATTGCTCATGAAGAACGGCAACGCCCACAAAACCAGTAGCAACTCTTTGGAAAAATGACTTAGATGGAGTGCGTGCCCATCGGCAATTTAGATCCGTGGCTGAATCGAAAGTATGGTGAGATTCACTATTTCCGTATCCAACATCTGAGGGGGCATGGAAGTTCTTAGTCATATCTGTACAAGATTGGGAAGGCACCATCACCTGATTATGTGCTCTCCAACAAAGCGGCGGCCGGCACCGATCGCACTTTTTTTCTCATAAAAAGTGGGAGGGGTTCCATCAGCAACTTTATGCAGGCACGGGGGGTTTTCTCCAGACTACGTCATCAGAGAGATCCTTAGGAGCGCTGACAAGTGGAGTCGTGTTGGACATGACGTTCGGGCTTTTCTTGTTGGGAAGAAGATTTGGCTTGACAGGTGAAGGCTTCAGATGGTAATGGGTTTTTTGAACTAACCATCCCTTTCGCCATCTCCCGTACAGTTGGTGGACGGATTGAAGGGGGGGCGTGCGAGGGCTAGCCGGAAGATGTGTCAAATAGTTCTTTCTCTTCCCTAAATTGTCTGATTTTATCTATTTGGACTATACGAGGTTAGACAATTAAGTAATGAGACTGATTTTATTGCCGCACTTGTGGTAAACCTGCAACCTTCAAATTCCGTTCCCCTTCCCAAACATCCTTCCCCTCTCCATTGGTGCTGTGCCGTGTTCAGTAGACGCGTGTTGGTGGTGCTCGTCACGAAAATGGAGAAACGAAATTTAGAGCAACGCGTCGCGATAGAATTTTGCGCCAAATTGGACGAAACAGCTTCGGAAACCTACGCTAAAATTGTAAGAGTGAGAGTGCTCTTAGTCGTGTCGATAGTGTTTCAATGGCATAAATAGTTTAAGGAGGGGCGTGAAGGCGTGGGAGATGAGGCAAGGAGTGGGAAACCAGTAGAGGTGCGGACTGATGCGAATGCGCAGCGTGTGCGCATCCTAATCCGTAAAGATCGGCGTTTAGCAGTTCGAATCTTGGCCTCGGAACTGGGTATGAACCGTGAAATATTCAGACAAATTTAAACAGGCGATTTCGAGATGAAAAAGTTGTGCACCAAGATGGTTCCAAAGAACCTTTCTGAGTTGCAAAAGCAGCATCGAATGACCGTCGCAGAAGACTGTTTGGAACAAGTGGAAAACGCTTCCACGCTGCTTGATCAAGTTATTACAGGCGATGAGAGCTGGTTTTGCCAATACGACCCGGAAACCAAACGCCAAAGCTCACAATGGTTGTCTCCGCACGCCCCCCCCCCCCGCCGTGCAGGTTACGTAAGGATTACAACCGCACGAACAATATGAAGAGGTCTTATAAGATAGAAACCAATCTCAATAAAAATAATAAGACCTTGATACCACACCAAGTTTCGAAAATATGGTCATAAGCGACAATGCTATGCCATAATCTATGCCCCCTTTATCAAATCCTGGGTATATTTTCCCTGCCTCAGCCGCCTCCTCTGTACGATTTCTTTGGCAGGTTATCAGAAATCCTAACAATTTTGGCCTTGTCCTCTCTAATCTTCCTATGCGTCGTCTTTACCTCGCCCATAGTCTGCCAAGTTTAACTTTCGTAAGGCAAAGTTCGAAGGTCCGAAATTAGCCCTGGCATCAATCAACTGAGCTTCCCTCTCCCTCGAGTAACGTGCGACCAAGCACTAAGTACCTTCTATACCATTTTATCAAATTTTCTTTCGTTTTACGTCCCCTCCTCTCCCAAGTTACTGCGCTCTTACCCTGTCCTATTCACCACTTACGGCTACAAAAACTTACTGCTAAGAGGAAATTGCTCTATTCTAGAACCCATGCGCTCTCACTCCAGACTGGAACACGAAAGCCAACTATCTCTTCCTTCTATTAAACTCTCTGATTCCTCTACTAACTCCCCCAACTATCTTCTGCTTTATTCTGCCGCTATTTTTTCTGAGTTTATGTTCCCTCTCCTCTCACCTCTTTTCTCGCGCTAGTGGATGCAACCTGGCCCCATCATTCCTCTTTTTACCCGTATCCTTGTTGAGTACCTCATTGGCAAGCTTGAGGCCAATGTCGCCTTAGGACACCACGATCTACCAGACTTCTTTTTGTATAAAATTGGCCAGTCCATCTTCCTTTCCTTTTCCATTACACCAACAAGAGCCTCGAAATGAACTATTTTCCAGGCCTGTGGAAAAAAGCTTTCTTCAGCCCCATTCACAAAAGTGGCGATTACACTCTTGTTGGGAGTTACTGTCCCATTTCGCCCCTCTCCTCCTGTTCCAAAATGTTGGAAAGGTATGCCAGCGACTAGTTGTCCGCCGCCCCCCTTCCAGAATTCACTTACCAAGATTGGTCTGAACATCGAAGTCGATGGTAAACGACCAATAGGCAGGCCGAAACAACGGTGGCTTGATACGCTGGATGGAGATTTGTAAGCCTCGAGATTGCACCCAGATCAGGAAATTGATAGAGCCAAATGGCCAAACCGATCACGACGAACCGACCCCGCTTGTGAACGGAACAAAGGCAGAAGAAAAAGAAGAAGTTGTCCGTCCACTTTGACCACCTCATAGTGAAAAACTTTGTTAAGAATAGGCCCACTACCTCCAAAGTGCTCGATTTCACCAACTTTGTGGCCACATGTCTAAATTCACGACAGGAAATGCATACTATCTACACTGCCTTCGACACTGTAAATCTCTCCTCTCTCAACGTTCCCATATCACTTATTTCATGGCTTGCCCCTTTACATTTCCAACCGAACCTGCCGCGTCTCTTTTGATGGCTGCACATCCCGTTTATTCTCCCCATTTTCTGGCACCCCGCAGGATTCTGTTATGGACCCTTTATTATTTTTGTTCTTCATCAACGCCCTTTGCTCTATACCGATGACCTTAAGCTGTTTTCCGCTATATCGTTGCCTATGGGTTGTGTCTTTCTCCAACCAACCTTAGACAGCCCGGTTCGGTGGTGCTCTGCTAATGGTCTAGCGCGTCAGAAAGTGTCACTATGTGCTACTCGCTCACTTTCACTCACTCCACAAGGAATTCCACTTCGATACCCGTTTCCTCAAAGTCACCAATCAAGCTGCAAAATTTGCTCCTCCTCTGATTTTGACTCCATCTAATCCTCCTTAATTCGTAGCGTAGAACCTATCTGAATTTATGCACATTTTGCAAACTTTCTGCGGGTCTGTTGGCCAATCGCGGGGACCTGGGAAAAATTGTCAGATAGGGAAGAACCAAACTGCTCATTGGTAACCAAGGAACGGCAAGGAAAGACTTTTGACTTTTGCGATGCTACTTCAGTTTACCCCTGGCGGTAGATGTTACAGAGGCTTCTTTTCCATCAGATTTAACATTAGTCGAGAATCGGTTTGACCTGATTCCTTTGCCAAATATGATTCTTTCCAAAGTCAATTTCGCTGACTACGGCCTGGTGTCAGTTGTACTAGCAACATGGTTTGTCCGTTGGGCTGCACTCTGGAAGCGGCCTGGTGTCAGGTGTGTTGGCAATAGGGTTCATCCCTTGGGCAGGACATTGGAAGCAGCGTGATTTCTTTCGGATACGACCTTTTGTTCTGTCAATGGCTAGAGTCTGGAATGTTCAACGAAACCCTTGGGAGCAAACCTGCCAAAATAAGCGTGAATCTGGATTGTTGCTATGGTGCATCCTCCTTCCGATCCGTAACTACAATAATATACGCCAGCAGCCAGCAACAGCCGCCTTATTCGCCCGATATGTCACTCTGTGACTTTTTTGTTCCGTAGAACGAAATCGGTGGTCAAAGGAACCCATTTTGAGTCAATTACGGACATCCAAGCGGCCGTGACGAGGGTACTCGCGGACATCTCAGTCGAAGCGTTCCAGAAATGTTGCGAAGAGTGGAAAACGCGCTGGAATCGCTACATAGATGCCAAAGGGGCCTACTTTGAAGGGGATGGCAGAGTTGTAGAATAATTTTTAAATATACGATTTTTATGGAATCAGTCTCATAACTTAATTGTCTAACCTCGTACACCATCATTTCCAGTGTACGACTATTCATAATTTCGATTCGAGTTGCCATTTATGATTTCATTTCAATGATTTTCAATCTCCAGAATTACCCGAAATAACGAACGAATTTCAAATTCATGAAACTCGTTCAAATCGTCCTTCTTTACTCTCATTACCAAAACTTCCGTACTCCTCAACTGTATTATATGAGAACAGGATAAACGTTTCAACTGGTATCAAAATTTCCCAACCCCTATGATTGTCCTTGCCTTCGCTAATCATCTTCCACCCTAAATTGTCGAATGCTGAGGTCGTGTCCCGTGTGAGGCACGAGTGAAGTGCAATGATGCATTCGCCGAGCATTCTTTCAGATGCGGGCATTCGAAAACAATCCACGGGAAAATTCGTATGAATTATTTAAGAGTGTAATTTCCGATATTAATTGGAAGAGGAGATACTTGATAAGTGCGTAACCACTCAAATGGATTACAATGATCCGACCCTCACCCTGTTCAGCAACAGTGGCAAGATGCCACTCAAGTACCACCATGAGTGGCACTTTGAGGCGATTTGGAGGATTTTACACATTGAAAAGGTGATGGCATTCGCTTTTGACTATTTGGGAGCGACTAGAGAGGTCATAGCGTCGCACCATGAATAGGGGTGCGTACGCCTATTTGGGTAGGAAAAGCCTACCGTGGTTGGGAACATAAAAACATTCTCGTGGGTTGTGTTATTACTGCTTTTAACGACTATTTTCATGTGGAAACATTGATGTTTGAAAACGGTTATCATTTTGTTTATGCGAACTTGAAACCTTGCAAAAGTTTCATTCATCCGTAAACATGGCGTAACGTCCTATGTGGAAATACATCCCCACGAGCGATCTTTGTTCCGCAAAGTGCCGGACGTATAAACATTTCGCTTAGAAAGTCCAACAATTTGAATAATCGCGGGCAGTAAGTTTTCATCTTTTTCAAAACATCTCACGGAACTTACAGGCCTGGGAATTCCGTATCTGAAAAATGAGAATTTTCCTCAAACAGAGTCATAGTCTCGATGTTGTAGTATCAGAGACTAGGCAGAGGCACAGCCCAGTTGAAAACTATAATATAAACAAATTAGCAAAGCACATGTCGTAGCTTTATGACTTAGAATTAACAATGAGGGCCTCAGTCACGTTTATAGTTACTAACGTGTTTTGCTTCCGCCATGTAAGCGTTCTACGTGAAACGTAAATCTTTCGGAAAACACATTTACATAGTTTCCGAGATGAAAACAATCGGAATAAGTTCTAATCAATTTACTGACTATAATCACGTCTACATTGGACCAGCACGTTTCGCTTAATCGCGTCTAATTGACGTCACAGGCTGACAAAAACGGGCCATTCAATATTTTCATAATTTCAGACTCTTATTACTACATTTCGCTTGATTATTTCTTAAACTTTACACTGCGCTTATCAATTTTGGGCAATTGGTTTGGACAGCTTTCGGCGGCGGTGGGGGGAAGCCATTCGTAAATCTTCCATTCATAAAAAATAGGTCGATATGGAAAATTTCCCATAGATATGAAACTCACTAATGGTTGAAGTAAGGGAGGTTAAGGGGAAATCGCATTGAGTCCTTAAAGAACGCTTACGATATGGCGAGTGGCGTCCCCGAAGTGCTCGAGCAACTAGTTCGGACCCTCTAGCTGGGGTAATACCTGCATCCTAGGTAGTAGCCCCGAGAAAGTTTCTCAGTGAAGAGCGAACTGCTATTGACCGATATACTCCAGAGCACACTGCGAATCTTCGAAGCCGTTGACAACTCCTTGTCAACTTAGAAGGGAGCCTAGCCCTACCAAGTTGGTAGTTATGGCGTACACCAGGAGCCAGCTCCTTTGAGGTCCTTGGTCGGGTAATTTGCATTGAACCGGTATTAGTAGACCACACTGCGAACGTGGATCTTTCCGCGAGTTCCGGAATCAGGCCTCAGAGAAGTGGGGCTTTGTCTCCGAGGGTATGCGCTCCCTTGTACACGATGCAATGGTAAAAACTTAAATGACGAATACACACAATACGAACGAGAAGGTGGTGCGAATGGAGAATGAGTTGGCTGCGTTTATACGCAGGACGAAAATACATCGCTCGGCTCAGCGCCCAGCGAAGGACGCAACAAGGGCTGAAATACCCGACGCTATCGACTACTCTGTTGAAAGCTGAAGAGGCTTATTAAGAAATGCACGGCGGCTGTGAAGTGCATGTGATTTGCGACGTTCTTTCAGAAAAACGTCAGCAAAGGGGTGAAAAACGGGTTGATGGAGACGGAGAAGCTGCTGGACAGAATTTCGTACTACAGGTGGACATGGAGAGTAACAGAAAATGCGTGGAAAGCAGAAACAGCCGCGCCTCACGCTTAGAACACTGCTAGCGCTGAGTGGATCGCAGCCAGCCCGTTGAGTAGCGGATTGTGGAAAAAACGGCAGGAGGAAGGGGCATCTAAAAGAAACTTCACTCAGGTAGTCTCCAGCGTTCAAAAGAAGAAAGCGAAGGGGGACAAGAGGCAACAACTCACCCTCCCATCAGAAAAACCCCTGCTTAAAGTTAAGGTGGGCATGAAGAATGGACCACTAAAAGAAAAGGTTGGGAGATGAAGGAGGATTAGACCGCCAACTCTGATTATTAAGCCGGCGGAAGGCAAGACCTTCGCGGAAGTCTTCAATGAAATTCGTTGAAAGATCATGCCGGAAGATAGCGAACCAGAAGTGTCATCCATTCGAAAAACGAAGGGTGGTGGAGTCCTAGTCGAATTAGGCCCAAGGACAACAAATATAGGTACGTTCTGCGAACAGTCAAGGCTGAGCTCTGGGTTCCATTGAATATCCGGAGGTAACCAATGTCCGGATTGGTATTAATTTTGCGAATTCCCAATGCTAAAAACTCGCTGTGGTGGAAGTTGCGGAGCAATTCGCGAGAAAGCTTCTAAACAGCGTGAAAATCAGGATTGGTTGCGTAGTGTGTAGGATACGAATCCGGGCTGCACCGACCGAAGGTTACTGATATTTGGATTATGAAGACACGTCTGCAACATGTTGGGGACCGGACAGAAGGGCAATATGCCGTAAATGCGGTCAGGTAGGCCGTAAATCCGGTCAGGCAAGCCATAAAGCGGGCTTGAGGCGGTGTCCAGTTTTCAACAACATAATGCGCCACAGGCAAATCTATATGCACCGGAATGCAACCGGTAATGTAGTTCGCTGTGGAGACCAAAGCTGATTTAGTGCTCATCAGTGACCAGTATTGAAGTAAGGACCCAGCTTCATGGCACCCTAACATATCAAGTCCCGCTGCAATCTGGGTTTGGGACGGAACCCACCTTACCGTTTTTGTCTAAGGCCGAGGGGACGGCTTTGTGTGGATTCGGTGTCTAGAGGTAATGTTTTTACCTTAGGCACAGGGGGCGGATCCTGGTCGGTGACTTTGTGGCGCACATCGCAGGTATGAACCATGACGACATTACCGGTGGTGAATTCGCCTCCGCCGACGCACTGTACTACCGCCGACACGGCCGGCGGCCTCGCACAATACTGGTACGAGAACTTCCATAGTTCCGATTCGAACTGTCGGGCGAATGGACAAGGCTTCTAAAGTTGCACGTAACATTTGCTGAGTCTCATTTTCACCATTTGTATACATATATATATTCTCAATAAAGTTCAGTTTTATCTAGAAAGGTGGTCTAAATAAGCCGACCAGGCATTCACATCTAAAAGTTCGATGTGAGACACTTAAATGGGGCATGCCTCACCCAGAAACCAGAGGGACATGAATTCTCGAAGTGGCGACGAGGACAGGACTTGTAGTTTTAAACACAGGATCCACCCCAACATTCCGGCGCTCAGTCTTGGAAGGAAGCATTCCAAACGTAATCTTCGCGCCGGAGTCACTGGTGTCGCTTATGGACCGGTGGCGGGTTCTGGAAGACTTCTCGGCAAGCGACCATCCATATGTTGCTTTCGAAGTGGTTGACACAAACTCTCGGTATACGCCACCCCGGCGGTTTTTCTGTACATGGAAAGTCACGAAGGTAAACACCGGGAAGCTTGTCGAAACTCTTAGAATAGGTGCGACCGCGTTGGAGGATACTCCTGGGAGTGGTGCCGCTGCAGTTGACACTATCGTAAATTCAGGTGTGAACCTGATAATGGTCTTAAATTTTTCTTAGGGGCCCTCGGTAAGTTTTGCACCCGATGTCTCCTTCGAAGTATCCTTCCTCGGCTTTTCCTTGTGGACGTGCACAAATATGTTGCCAAATCTATAGTTGGTATGGCAATTCCTTCGTTTAATTGCCACTTGGGATTGGTCATCTATCCCTATTGTGAGGAGTCTACTATTGCCCTCCACCTTGTTTCTGAAGACTCTCCATAATCACGTATGGAGATCCTCACTCCGAGCCATTAGGAGGCCATGGGAAACACTGTCACTATGTTTGCTCCTGGTATATCATCCCCAGGAACTATAGTCCTAAGCCACTCTGCAGCGTCCTCCGCCGTGCAGTCCACCAGAATTTGACTTGGTTGGAAGCGTATCTTGGTGACCACAAATTTCGCAGTCCGTCCCTTGCACATCTGCTTGACGTCAAGGTCTTCGATAGTTTCCTGCTCCTCACGAGTGAGTATTTGCTCGGAAAACGTTTTTGTCAGTATGGCCAGTCGACTGCCTTTAACCGCGCTGGCAAAGCTAATGATTCTTACCTCCACCCCTGGGTTCGGGTTTTCTGTGAACATTCTCCTCATGCGAGCTAATTTCCGCTGCTCCCGTTTTCTTGGTTCCGATAAAGGTGGCTTGGATCTGTCCTGAGCGTCTTTAAGGGCCTCTTCTGATTTAAGGCCTTCCTTCCGATAACGCAGGTACCATTTAGCACTTACGCCACTGAGGCCTGTCTCTTTCCTGACATCTGATACATCGATCTCATACTTGCTTTTGCTTATTCCTGCTTTTTGAGCAGTGGTCATTGGTAGTTGTTTTCCTCGTAGTATGCCAACGTTTACCTTGGATCCACCGTTTGGCGTCCCAACTTCTACCTGTTTGGGTATAATCACTTGACTCTCAGATCAGGGGAGGTGTTTTTTGACTCCTCAGTCTAGATCCGTAGCGTTTTGTTAATAGTAGGGTCATCTCGTAGAGGCTCTGACTATCACCACTCGTTAACGACAGACTTGGCCCCTGGAAACCCATCACCTTAAAAGAGAGTTAGCCCAGCTATATTCCGCAGCAGCCTGCATCAGGGAATCTATTCAGTCGTGCAAGATTAAGGTTCTCCAAGGCTTAAGTAGTTCATATATTGGCAAGGTCATCAGAACCATAGAGAGAGAAAAAACTGGACCAGTATTGAAAAATGAGCAGCCCCTTTATAATCGTTTCTAGTCCGGATCTCGAGGAAACTCCGGGCCGTCTCTTCTTTTTCCATCCTGCTTCCTTTCGCCAGGCCGGAAGGTCGTACTATACATATACAGCTTCAATATATACTGATCGTAGTTATGCAGAGTCCTAAAAATAATTGTCCTCCATTCTTACTGGGTGTAATCAGAACATTATCCAAAAGCAAAAAAGGCTCAGTAACGGAAAAGGCGAATCTGAAGAGCCAATTTTAAATATGCTTACCAACGTTCGAAATTCGCAAACTTTGACGGAATTGTTTATTTCAAAAGAGTAGATAAGCGGAGGCAACTATAATGTTATTGTTTAGGATAGTGAGGGATCCTAAGTCCACATCCACTTGATGTTGGACCGGACCAAATGGAGAGCAACTTACTCTCATACTTTTTTGGTCCACGGATCCCTCGTTTGAGGCAACGGTTTCGTCCAGGGCAGAGGTGAGGCAGCGCCTGATGAGATTATCAACTTTTCCTCACCTTCTTCCAAAAGTTTCACTTTTTTGAGTCCGATTTCTGTGGATATCCTCACACTTGGTGGCGTTGTAGCGCACGTGTCATTTCCAAGAAATTTCGTCCTCTTTTGCAATGCCTTCCATTGTCATCGGCTGGGAGCCCTCCAAGGTTGACGCTGTTCAGGCTGGATGGATCCGTTTCCATATAATGGGATTAGACCAGTTGCGTCCGCATCACCAGTTTCCCTTTCTTCCGCTTTTCCTGGTAGAGTTGGAAGGGAAGGTTCTGGCAGCCAAGATTTAGTCAGTAGTTCCTTCTCTTTTGCAGCTGAAGTTTCCTTCTGCCGAGCTTTCTCTCCCGATTTCAGGAAGAATTAAGCAATAGTGTCACCGGCAGGTGCGGTCTGGTTTTCAGTTCCTCTCAGTAAGGGAGTTACTGTACCCTCTTTTTTGGCCGACCACGAAGTAGAGATTGCGAGTGGATTTCCTCGTGAAGGAACATGAACCCGGTGAGGCCTCCAAAATCGATTTGAAGTCGGTCTAGAAAATAGCGCTGATCAACGGAGAACAATAAAGAACGCAACTTGAAATTGTTGATAATATCTCCTATCTAGGGTCGAAAATCATAAGCGATAATATCTATGTCGGAAAGTCTAAAAAAAGACGTGACAGACCCTGCCTCAGATGGAGAGATGACATAGGCTAGGACGCCAGACGCCAGGGATATCAAATTAAAGGACATTGACGTAAGGTTGATCTGTGTGGAATTCCTTACTTAAGCAGGCCTATACCGGGTACCGGTTTTTGCATTTTTGAAAATGATGATAACTTTTCAGTTCTCCATATTCGCAAAGACATGGAGCTCAAATTAAAGAAAAAAGTGAAAAGGCCCAGATTTATAATACAATCAATTAATATCAAAATTGGAAACGATAGACAGAGTCCCAACGACTAGTCGGGCAGGAGGGGGTAGGGAGAAGGGAGGGGTGGTCCCCCTGGAACTGTTGCCCTCTCAGGGGTAGGAATAGAGAAGTTTTAATACAATTAGGTCAACCATGAATTTTAGTAAAGCCCACGTACTTTTCTCACGGGGGGCGTTTTTTTCCTACAACCCCGAGTTGAGGACTGAGTAATTTAGGTTTTGAGGAAGAGGTACTTTCGGTCCGACTCATGTGGAGGAATCAAGAGCTGGTGACTGATATTGGGAAACACTTCGCGAGCTGAATGCTGAAACTGTTCCTTTTCTCGCTTATCTCGCAGACTTAAACCGACCCGTCGTATTATGCGCATGACACGTGGAAGAATTCATATTGAATTCAAGACAAATATTTTTTCTAAATCTTTCTGCTATTCCTGTACCCTTCCATATTTGCATAAAATGTCTAGAACAGTCCAAACCAACAAACATTTCATCATAAAAAAAATTGTGAAGTTTTTTTAAAGATGAAACATTTACTCGTCTGTATATTTTTTTTATCAACCCCTCAGAAGTCTTATCGGTTCTCGACAGCACTCAAAGAAACCCCAAGAAATCTACGATCAACAACAATACGAAGAAAAAATTAAGAGCAAAATTCAATGGCCAACCCGATAAGAGCTTTCCAGAGCTGATAAGATGACGGACAGTTTATTGATAAGGTTGACCCGCACTAATATTTCATACGAGTCTTATCATCGAGTCAACTCGAGAGCTATGTATTTATCAAATTAAATATAAAATCCCAGAACGAATCAGCCAACTGAAAAAGTGGGATCGTGTTTGCTGTAAACAAATAGACGGAGCAAAAAATGTTGAATAAAAGTGATACATTCACACAAATTGGAGTTTATCAATTTGTTTTCCGAAAATCTATGTCAGGGAGAGAAATCACTTCGAAACGGAGTGGAGTTGTTTAAAATTTCCGCCCCGGGTATGTTGATCGACTTATTGGCTTAGGAACTAAGGGAATACCGCCGTGATCAAACATGGGGAAAGCCAAGCGATCTTTTCCCTAAAGAGGGCATTACCCCGTTCGTCCGCTGCCTCGTTGCCACCAAACCCAACATGGCCTGGAACCCAGAGTATCCAGACTTTTTGGACGAGCCAAGTGTATTCAGTCTCTCGAGCCATTCCTATACCAGTTTAGAGTTCACCTGGTTGGACCTAAGTGCCTTGATCGCTGCTTAGCTATCAACGAGAGTGGCAATGTCCTGCCCCCTGTAGTTCCTTTGGAGATTAAAGGAGGCACATCTGTCTATGGCGTATATTTCCGCCTGGTATATGCTAGTGTACCCACCCATTGGCTCGAAGTGCATTTTCCTTGGACCATCGACCCCTACTGTGAGGGATCCGTCAGTGTACCAAGTAATCAGTTGCTGGTTTAAGCCGTATGTCGTAGCTACGCTCTCCCAGTTTGTCTTGTTACTCCAACGTGTTTCAAACTTCTTATCGAAGTGAAACCTCGTTGTCATGTTATCCCTTGGTATCAGTAATTCGGGATATCGCCTAGAAAGAATATCAATCTTCCTTCGGTTTAGGTAGCTGCACTGATACTCCCGGCCATCCTGAATATTACCCCCTTGCTGCATCTGTATGTGCAAATGGAAGGGGGTTAATCCCAGAAGGACCTCCGGGGATCCCCTTGGGCTTGTCCTCATTGCCCCACTGATACATACGCAAGCCACTCTTTTGAGCTTTTGTAATTCACTGGCTTATGTGCTGAGTTCTTTCTGCCCAGATTACTGCTCCATAGGTAATCATTGGCCTTACTATTGCAGTATATATCCAAAGTAGTATCTTCGGGCTGCAACTCCATTTTTTTCCTACTATGGACCTACAAGTCATCAGAGTCCTCGTGGCTTTCCGACATGTGTCTTCGCGAGTAATTTTTGGTCTATTTGACCTCTGTTTCTCGTTTCACCTCCATGTCATGTAACCTTATGGCTCTCAGGTGATCAAGCTTACGTCTCCTAGTGAATGGTACTATGGTGGTTTTGGCTGGATTGATCCGCAGTCCCACCTTCCTGCACCAGGCCCTAGTAACCCTTAGTCCAGTTTGGATTCTATCACATAGGGTATCTTCATATTTGCCCCTACAGATTAAAATAATATCGTCCGCGTCACTCTGGACTTGTATTCCAGTATTTGTTAGCACGTCCAGGAATTCGTCCACTACCATACTCCACATAAGCGGCGGTAGTACCCCACCCTGTGGACAACCTTCAGTAGTATTGATGACAATAGAATCTGTACCTGTCGGTACTTCTATTTGCCTGCTTTCTAGCATTTTGCCCATCCAGAATGCCCACTCCCTTGCGGCTCAGGGTATCTTGTATCTCCGTGTGTGATATGTTGTCGAATGTTGCTTCGATATCCAAAAATGCACACACTACTATTTCTTTTGTCTCTATGGCATCCTGTAATACATCTGTCAGATGATACAGAGCAGTTTCAGTTGACCGTCTTGCCCAGTAAGCGTGTTGGGGGATTACGCTTTAGAGCGTTAGTTCTAATATAGTTGTCTATGACCTTCTCCACCGGCAGAATGTTGTCACATGCCACCGTAGGGTAGAACCCCGGAAAATAAGTTCTGAGAAGCAGGGGTACCCTGTCCTCCTCATTCTCAGTAAATGTCCCATCTTCCTTCTTCAAACAGACAGAGGATATTGCCCCGTCTTTGGCTACAGCCATGTAAAGCCTGGTTGCTTCTGTGATCTGTTCGATCCCTTCACAGAATTCCCTGAAGCTGTTCCGTTTTGCTTACCTGATCGCGTCGCTATACGCCGTCAGTGCATTTTTGTACCTCTGCCAGCCTCCGGTTTGTTTTGCCCGGTTGATGAGTTTTCGTGGTTCCTGTCCCACCATGGTCTATCCCTTAATAACTTCACTGTCTTAGCCGGACAGCTGGGCTCATAAGCGTCAATGACGACTGTGTTGAGGTTTTCCACCACTGTTTCTAGTTCCAGTTCGGTCCTGATGTCACCGTCCTCTTGAAGGTAGGCAATGTTCAATGTTGCGTTGCATAGGTTTCCCAATCCGTTCTCCTGGGATTCCTTATTATTCTCTTTATTTCGGAGTTGCCCTCAATGTCGAATCTGATTATCCTATGAGCAGACATAAAGGGTTCATCTGACACCCTCCAATTCCTGACCATCCCGTTCATTAGAGTATTTCCTAGAGTTATGTCTAGTACCTCCTGTCTAATGCTGGTCACAAATGTTGGAGTGTTCCCTAAGTTATATATTTCTAACTTATTGCTAAGAATAAATTCGAGAAGGTACTCACCTCTGAATTGGTGTTGCTGCTTCCCCAGACTTCGTGGTGGGCGTTGGCAACGCAGCTGAGGAGAAGTGGTAACGCCCAATTCTCATAATATTTCACCAGTTTTGCGACTTGTTCCGAGGGAGGCGGGCTTTCGTCTCCTGGGAAGTATCCCAATGCCACAGCTGCCTCTCGAGTGCTCCTCCCGGCTTCCAATGAAATTTGGATAGCCACAAGGTCCACGGTCAGGAACTCTGAAAGACAGATGTACTTTAAATTAGGTTTAAGAATTATGCAAGCTCTTGGTTTTTCACAAGAGGAGTCCAAAATTACCTGCATGCTTTCTCCTTACAGACCGCGAATCTACCCCCGTACACCAAGGGTTTCTAATCCGGCACTATTCCAATGTTCTCCTTGGAACTTTCCCTTGCAATTGCGGCAGATGAAGCTCTCGCATGTTGGAGGTTTATCTGGGCTATCTTAGTGCTGGCCATTAGCTCCGTTATTGTTTGGAGCTCTTCTCCACTGTCGGAGTATTACTCTCCTCCTCCAACATGGCGCTTTCCTGCGCGTCGCTGTCCTTCCTGAGCCCTAGGAGTCCGAGGTCTAGGCTGTCCAGCTTCTGCTCTTCACTGGGCAGCAGGTCTACTTTCCTGGTTGATCCAGTCCTTTCCGCCTCTATGGCTTTCGAGACTTCTTCGGGGACCTCGATATGCTTTTCACCCGGTGTCTCCAGGCTAGAGTTTCTCCTCCAAGGTGTTTTTCCTCGGCTTTTCCCTGTGCACATGCACGCGTCTGTTGCCAAATCGATAGTTGATATGACAACTCCGAAGTTTGATTGCCTCCAGGGATCGGTCATCTACTCCGATCGTGAGGAGTTCACCCTTTCCATCCACCTCGCTTCTAAAGACCCTCCATAATCGCTGATGGATATCCTCATTCTGAGCGATTAGAAGGCCCATAAGATCTTCCGTGTCTATTGTCGCGGCTTTTGAGGTAAAAACTGTCGCCATGTGTGCTCCTGGTATATCATTCTCAGCACATATTGACAGTTCTGCCCCTTCCCAGCCTGGCAATTTAAGAACTATGGTTCAAATCCACTCTGCAGTGTCTTCCGTCGCGCAGTCCACCAGTATAAGACTTGGTCGAAAGCGTAGCCCGGTTAACACAAGTTTCGAAGACCATCCATTGCACATCTACATGACGACAAGGTCTTCTATGGTTTCCTGCCCCTCACGAGTGAGTATTTCCTCGGGAAACATTTTTGGCAGTATGCCCAGTCCAATGCCTTTGACCGCACAAGCATAGCAAATGGCGGGTTTCCTGAGTCCTGCCTTCACCCCTGACCTGCCCAGGTTTTCTCCCCCTTGGGTTCAGGTTTAGATTTTTTGGAAGCATTCCCTTCATGGAATCTAATCTCTGTTGCTCCCCGCTTTCTCGACTCCGGTAAAGATGGCTTAGGTCTATCCTGAGACTTCTTAAGAGCCTCATCTAGTTTCAGGCCTTCCTTCAGATAGCGCAGGTACCATTTGTTTTATCTTCTGAAAAAATTCCTTTACCATTTGGGTTCTTTATAGCTATTTCTGTGGGCATGGTGGAAGATGTGGGTCAGACAAGGTTACGTCCACTAACGGGAGGGATGAGGAGGGAGGAGAGTGCACAGGAAAAAACTGAAAAAATACCGTCAGAGTAAATCACAAGACAGTTGGGGCGAATTAGAGAGAGATTTTAATGTAAGGTGTAGATAGCTGGGTGGAGCTGCGGGAGTTGCGAATATTGGACCAGGAGTCTTTAATACTGGCCAGATATTCCTTTCTGGACTTATGTATTAATGATTAGGCCAGAGTTTTGAGAAGACGACGTTCGTATACATTCAAGACCACAGGAAATTCTTCCTAGCAGTGTGTTTTGACGAAGTTTGTTTTTGTGTACTTCAGTAATAAACCAGACAGGACAAGGGTGCAGGGATTTCGGAAAGGAGGAGACGTAACAGTGAAGAAGATGTGATAAAATGGTATAGAAGGTGTTGGGTGCTTGGTCACTCGTTAATGGAGAGAGGATGGTCACCAGGGCTAAGTTCAGAACTTTTGCCTTACGAAAACTAAATTTGACAGATTTGCTCATGACAGAGGAGTTGAGTCGGGAGATCTGAGCATCAAACCCGAAAGCAGGATGATGGGCGTCAGAAGCAACGTAAGAGGGGGCATGAGGAGATTGGGAAAGGCAACGGACAGGAGGGTTAGAGAGGAAAAGGTGAAGAGTGCGATTTAAGTGATTTCTGGAAAGGTTAAATTCGAGGCCGGCACAGTGGCTGATAAAAGTGCAAAAAGAATGGGAAGGGTTGGTGTCATTATTGGGGAGGAGGAAGCTAGGCCGGAAGCAGCAGGCCAAGAGAGCATAGTAACGTTAAAGTCAACACAGAGGATGCAAGGAAGAGATGGGGAACAAAATGGTTAGAATTTGTGATAATCTGTTGAAGAAATCTTAGTGTAGAAAAGGATACTGAGACAGGGAAGATACACATCCTATAATAAAGGGGCATACCTTTCCACGTACAGTGAGGGAATCGTAGGTGGAGGAGGAAAGGAGGAAGGATGGTTTCGGCATGTAGATGGTTTCTGTAATGTAGACGACGTGATGTTGGAGTGCTAACCTTAGACCCCTTAGATTTTGGTAAAAAAAGTTTTAAATTATGAAATTTAGGGAAGCAGGCGGGCAGATTGGAGTTCTTGAGATCAAAAGGAAGATTGAACGATAACGTCGAAGGGTACGTCAGTTTGAAGGAAGAAATCACTCGATCTAGAGGGCCATCTTCGCCAGCTTCACATATGAAAGAGGTGACAGAGTTGAGTTGGCCTTGTTAGCACGAATGGCTGTTTCGGTGACGAGGCAACGTACTGCAGATTTCAATGCCGATATATGTAGCCTGAGGATCAGCGGTGGCGGGCGTCGATGAAGCACTGGAGGGAGCGTGGAGACGCCAATGCAGCGACAGAAGGACGATTGTCGGAGCTGCGTAGTGCAGCGAAATAGGGAACGAAGGGAGACTGTTGTTTTGGTTTGGGGACACCTTTGGGCTGAGGCGATCTTTTGTAGGCGCACTGAAAGAGTCCGCGGCAAACATGGGGGGGGGGGATTAGTCGGCCAAGGCAATTTAGCATCAGTATTGTTAGAGAGTTTGGGAAGGAAAAATCAAGGCGCACAAGAAGCGCGAAAATTAATCGTTTCACTTGTGCGAGACATTGAGCAAAGCATGGCACCAGCTTTATCAGGGAAAAGGCTAGGAGAACAAGATAAAAGGAAACTGTAGAATAGTTGGAAAACACTAGTCAATTTCGAGAAATGAGGGTCAAGTTTGGAGCGCGATGTTACGCTTTTGATAGTGGAACCTATATCTTCGTCCCTTATCAAAGATATTAACCCTAAACGGGATCTCCCTCTTTGACTCGGCAAAAGAAGTCCGCCCACGGTAGTCCCTTCAGCTTGATTGTATTCAAGGCTATCACGATCCCTTGGTCTTGGTATGGTATAAAATGTATGATGTAAAAAAAGCAAACTTTTTGGGCAATTCCTACAAAAAACGTCTAAATTAATTAGAGTTCGGTTCTGAATCCCATCGATAATGGTAGATAAATCCCCAAAACAATTAATCTCTTTTTGCCCCAAATAAAAACTGGAAAAAATTGGTATTTTCTAATAAAATAATTAATATTCGTGAGAATGATAAAAACCCAAACAGAATGATAGGAGCTGAAATCTGAATCGTAAAAGCTAATCCAGGGGGCTCCAAAGATTGTAACTTCCTGCCATTGTTAACTTCTTCGTTGATAGTCATGGCTGACCACGTAAGTATGTATTCTTGGGTGTCTGCGCCAGCCGATGCAGTTTCAATAAATAATACAAATCAATTTCGGGTCAATTTCTGTTTGCCTAATTGAAAATTTTCCGTTCAAAACAATCCGTTCAATTTCACATATCAAACAGATTTGAGTGTGGTGTTGCCTAGTCGATTGCTGCTTGTATCGGTATCAATTTCCATGTTATCATGCACTGCATAAAATCCATAAAACATGATTGGAATCGAATCCAATATTCGAAAATTCATAGTTCACAGTTTACCCAAATAAAAGCAATGAACAATTCAGATTACAGACTCTTATCGTTTTCCTTTGTCTGTTTTTCTGAATTTTGAATTTGAAATAATTGGTTTGCGTTAAACTCCAGCATTCTACATACATATGTTCATATCAGGGCATGCATCGGGAGAGCTCTGTCAAATTTTGGGAAAGTATCGGTTGGAACTGGAGCTCGATACTAGTTTTGAGCAAGTTAGAAGAGGGAAGCTGGATGCCTCAGATATAAACGTTTTTATGGTTCACTTAGATAAGGTAGTTCTGTCATACACTCAAAGCATTCCCTGCTTGTCGCAAAGGACAAGTAAAATGGACTCCTCGACAACGGCATCGACGACTCCCAGTCTACCTTTTTTTTTTTGTGTGGTATTCACACCCACTAAAACCACCCCCACTCTTCCGCCCCTCCCCACAGAACCACCGTGAAGTATTACTTCGCGGGGGAGGCTCTGGTTCGCTATACCAGCTCGTCCATGTTGCGCCTCCGTCGCGCCGCCTTCCGAGCTCGATCCAACTCCAAGAGTTTTGTCTGCACCACGGCTACTGCCTCATTTACCGCCATCCAGTTTTACTCCGACTTTAACATCTCTTCCACCAGGTTGGAGGGCTCGATGTCCGCCGCTAAGATGCTGTTCAACCTCCTTTTCTGCTGCAGAAATCTGGGACAATGGAACATAACGTGCTCCGGGTCCTCGGGTGTAGCACCGCATTCAGGACAGTTGGGAGACTCGCCCAACTCGAAGCGATGCAAGTACTTCCTATAGCCACCGTGTCCCGTAAGGAACTGTGTCAGGTGGTAATTCAATCCTCTGTGCTTTCGATCGACCCATTTCTCGATACACGGCCGCCGATTCTTGTCGGAGTTATCGCACCGTTGTTGCCACCTGCCCCACAACTCTCTCCTGATGGCTTTTCGGAAATCCGCATTCACCTCGGCTGGATTTGCCTTCCGTTTTTCGTAGACCCACTGTGCCTCGCTCGCTAGAAGATCTATAGGGATCATTCCCGCGATGACACACACTGCCTCCGTCGACGCCGTCCTAAATGCACTGCACACCCTTAGTGCATTTGGCCGGTATGCCGAACTTATCTTCCTCCGGTTGACAGTGTGGTTCAACGCTCCCGCCCAGTCAGGGGCCGCGTATACCAGGATCGACCTCACCACTCCCGCGATGAGTAGCCTGCGACTATACTTCGGCCCTCCCACGTTAGGCATCATCCTTGCAAGGGATGAGCTGGCATTTGCTGCCTTCTCTCGCGCATAATTCAAGTGTCCCTTGAAACTCAGCCTGGCATCGCTCATCACCCCCAGGTATTTGACAACCAATTTTGAGACGACCTAACGATTACCAACCTGGATGGTAACCGTGTTGTTCTTATTACGGTTGGTAATGAGGACCGCCTCCGTCTTTTCGTCCGCCAGGTCCAGCTTGGCCATTCGTAACCACGACTTGATGGTAAGAATGGCTCGCGATGCTTTGCAATTGCAACTACCGCCAAGTCGTCCGCAAAACCAATCAGCGTTGTCTCCTCCGGCACGCGAAGGCCAAGCACTCCGTCGTACATTATGTTCCACAGAAGCGGTCCCAATACAGAACCTTGAGGCACACCTGCTGTGACATTGTACTCCTTCGGCCCGTCGTCCGTCTCGTACCAGAGAAGTCTGTCCGAAAAGTAACTCTCGATGAGCCCAGCCAAGTAGCTAGGAACACCCAGTTTGGCCAAACCGCCCTTAATTCAGCCCCAGTTCGCTGAGTTAAAAGCATTTTTGACGTCCAGCGTCACCAGAGCACAGCATTTGCCCATGGCCATTGCATTTCGAGCCAATTCCACGACCTTTGCTACTGCATCGACCGTAGAACGGGCTCGCCGAAACCCATATTGCCGCTCTGAAAGACCACCCGCAAGCTCGATGAACGGGAGCAGCCTGTTGTATATCACCCTCTCCAACATCTTCCCCATGGTGTCTAAGAGACAAATAGGGCGATATGAAGAGGGTACGCCGGGTGGTTTTCGGGGCTTCGGTTGCAAGACCAGCTTCTGCCTCTTCCACTGGGCGGGAAACACTCCTTCCGCCATGCACGATTCGAATGTACTTGCGAACCACCTTGGTCTGGCCTTGACCGCAACCTTCAGAGCCCTGTTCGGAATTCCGTCCAATCCCGGAGCCTTGCTGTCCCTAATACGTCAGCAGATTTCTCAAAGTTTCTCTTCGGTAACATCAGGGATCGAGAAGACGTCCTGCTGAGCTGCCAGTTGGCGTTCTCTTTCGCCTTGCTCCCGCTGCGGGAAAAGAGTTGTAATTATTTGCAACAAGAGCCGTGGGCATGTCACCTGAGGTGATTTTCGCCCGCGGATCTTCTTCATTACAACTTGGTAGGCTGTACCCCACGGATTCGTATTAGCCTCCATGCAGAGCTTCTGCTAGCATTCCCGCTTGCTTCTCCGAATGGCCTTCTTAAGGTTGCTTCGCAGATCCCTGTATTCCTCCTCACGCTCCTGGTGCTCCGGCCTTCCCCTTGTCCTGTGGGAAAGTCTCCTCGCTCGGAGACAAGAGGATCTCAAGGCAGCGACCTCCGTGTTCCACCAGTAGTTGGCCTCTTGCCGTGGTGCAAACGTCGTCGTGGCATCGTAGCGTCGCATGCTTCGGTTACACGCTGAGACAGCTGTGTGACCCTTTCCACTGCTGTTCCATCCGGATCATGGGCTCCCTCCAATGCGACCAGGAATGTCTCCTCGTCGAAAGCTCCGATGTACCAGCCAACCGCCTTAGCCTTTCCGCCTCCAGAGCGTCGTTGACTGCTTCCCCGGTTCCCAATGCGGAGGAAGATGGCCTGGTGGTCACTGTGGGTGTAGTGCTCACTCACTTGCCAAGCCATCTCCCTCACCAGTGAAGTGCTAACAAATGTCAGGTCAACGATCGAACCCGACCCTCTTCCTCGAAAGGTGGGCACGCATCCAACGTTGGCCAGCACCCAGTCTACCTGTCGGCATAACCAATAGGAATAGCTTGTCGCGGCAGTTTGATGCGCAGCACATGGTCATTCATCACTTTCAAGAGTAATGGGTCCACCACTGACCCTTGAGGTACTCCACCGGTTATCAAATACACAACTGGGCCTACGTGGGTGTCCTAGAGGAGCCTTCTATCTACGAAATCTTATTATACGCTGCCATTGTGCTGAGTTTAAAGCATTCCTCATCTCGAGGGTGATGACGGCACAGTATTTTTTGGTAATGCCCCGCCACCATATACCTGCAATTGCTTCCTCTGACAGATTGATTACTGCGTTGATAGCATCCACCGTTGGTCTGTCGGCGCGAAAACCGTATTGGTATGTAGTCATGCCTTCTGATTCCTCTACAATTGGGCGCAGCCCGTTGCATATGATGCGCTCCAGTAAACTCCCCATACCGTTTAGCTTAGAAATGGGGACGACACGACGATGGCTCTCCAGGCAGTCTACCAAACTTTCGTAGCAGAACCAGCAATTGTCTTTTATACCGGGTTTGGAAGGAGGCCTCTTGAAAACCGTCGAATTTGAGCCATATCTTGCCGTCCCGACATCGTAGCGTGAAGATTCTTACATCTCGTGATCTGGGCCGCCTCCTCTTTCGAACGAGGTATCGCCCACACGAATACGACGATTTTGCATTTCTCATCATTTTTACGACCCGGGGGTCGTGGAAATTTTCAATTTTCTTCGATTTTCACCAGGCCTTCCATGGACCGATTTTCCGTCATATCTTGCCTTTCCGACATCGTAGCGTGAAAATTCTTGGATATCCTGAATCCGACTCAAAATTGAAAGCAAACATCGATCTTCGCAGGAATTGATCAGTTCCTGACCAGATTTCGATCCAATATGGTTTATCGAACTAAACCGAGCCACGATCCGCCCAGAAAATTGATACATATTAAAGTGGAATATATGTTTTATAAATAAAATATATTGTAAATATGTGCGTATATAAACAATATGTTAACGAACATGCACGTAAACATACATTATACATTTGCCTCTGATGGATTTCACGTGTCTTTTAAGGTTTCGATAAAGAGAGGCAACAGCGATAAATAAATTCATAGGATCTCTATAGGATGCTGTTGCTCCCTCCGCGAAGGGAATACATGGACACCCATTTGAATTGTTAACAGATAGGATAATGCTGCTTTTTGAAGTGAGATTTTCGAAATCCATCTTACGCACGGAATTGAGAACAGATTTGCATACATGTTGGTATGGATGTATGCTTCCAAGAAATACTCCGCACCCCAGCGGGTTGATATTGAGAATATGCAAAAATTCCTTGGGATCCGATTCACATTTTGGAGTCTGATTGAATGGACCACGACTGTCTTGCTTGTGTGAAGGGGCTGAAGGCTTTCCTAGTTTTGAAATATTTATTCTAATAGTGATACCGATTTTCTACGTCGTTCTAGAAACTGTTGAGTAATCCCAGAATGGGGTCATGTTAGTAATTCACAAATGCTCTCAATTTACAATTTAAATGCCCCCTTGTACAGGAAAATGGAAAATTTGTAATTCAGAAAACATACTATTGCGTATTTCAGCTCCCTCAGGACAGGGAATACTGTAGTAATCTGAGTAGAAGTGTCGCCATTCCTTTCAATCCCCATTGAATCTCAGAGTTCTCTCCTAAATTGAAACTAGGATGAATCCATTTTCTATACGCTGAATCGGTTTACTGTCCGTCTGTTCATCTTTTCTTCATGGGCGGAGGTGGAAACCTTAGAAAGACATCGCTCTCACCCACTAAAATCACCCCCACTTTCCCCTTTTTCCTTTCTAGCGGGACTGCGTAGAACATTATTTTGCAGGGAGAACTGCACTTTAAGCCACCGTGCCTTCCGCTCTTTGCACCCTTCTTTCGCGCTCGGCTTCTGCAAGTTCCGCCTCTATCCTTTTGATTGCGGAGCTCAAAGCGCACCAGTTTTCTCCGAGAATGTACTGGAGCCTTATATTGATTTTAAGAGAGTCTTCCAGGAATCGTGGACTGTAAAATTTGACATGCTCCGGGTTCTCCGGTGTGGAATTACATTCAGGGCGAAATAGTGAATCATCCAACCTGAATCGGTACAGATACTTCCTTGAACTACCATAGCCTGACAGAAATTGAGTCAGGTTGTAGGTAATCTCGCCGTGCCTTCGCTAAATCCACCCCAGCCATCGTCGTTACCACTTTTCTAGCGACTCCCGTCTTGCCGTCTTTCGGACTTCTGTTTGCTTTTAAGGTGGATTCATCCTCGTTTTCTCGTACAGAAAGCGTATCTCCCTTGTTAGAATGTCCATCGAAATCATTCCCCCAAGACGCTGTACACCTTTAATTCCACTAAGCGGCAGTTACCCATGAAAAGGGAAGAGCTGCCATACCGTCCTTTGAACATTTCAAAGCACCTGGTATGGATGGCATCTATCCGGCGATGCTAAAGGAGGGTATGGAGCACTTAGGGCGACCTCTAAAAAATATTTTTCGAGGTTATCTTGCTCTGGGCTACGTGCCTTCCTCTTGGCAAAAGGTTAAGATAGTCTCCATACCGAAGTCTGGAAAAGATGACTTTTCTAATCCAAGAACTTTAGACAGATCAGCTTTACTTCATTCTTGCTGACAAGTTCGGAGAGATTCGTGGTGCATCACATTCGTGGAAACGCACTTAGGTCGCACCCACTTAGTGAAAACCAACATGCTTACCAGCGTGAAAGGCCTGTGAGTCTGCTCTTCATTCCTTGGTCGCAAAGCTAGAGGATGCAACTTTGAATGGTGAGTACGCAATGGGGGTGTTCGTCAACATTGAAGAGGCTTTTGAGTGTACGCCTTTTCAAAAACTTTGTGATGCCGCCAAAGAGCATGGTGTTGATGATGCTTTAATTAAGTGGATTTATACTATGCTAACATAGAGATTATTGTGTGCTGAAGCGGGTGTTGATCGCTAATTAACAACGGAAGCGACGAAAGGCTGCCCTCAAGGAGGTGTACTGTCGCCACTTCTGTGGGGTCTGCTGATCAACTCAGTACTATGCGAAGTGAAAAATCTGCCAATACACGTTCAAGCTTATACGGATGACGTACCTGCGCTGGCTGTTGGGCGAGATCTCGGAATGGTGTGTAAAAATACACAACATGCCGTTGATTTGATTGACAGTTGTGTCCCAAGCAAGGACTTTCAGTAAATCCAAATAAAACCGCAACAGTATTATTTACAAAAAGGAGGAAACTGAATGGTCTTTGCCTTCCAGAGATGAGGGGTACAACCCTTCAACTCTCCGAAGAAGTGAAATATCTGAGAGGTATCCTAGACAAGAAGCTTCTTGGGAACAAACATGTAGAGATAAAGATGAAACGAACTAGAGCAATGCATGTCAAGATATATTCTACACCAATGGCTCAAAGGCAGAAAATGATGGCTGAACCTTAATGGTGCTAGACAGACCAAACTCTTCCTGTCAGGACCAACCAAACATACGGCAAAGTTTATCCTGTCGAAAAGCAGGAAGACTTGCAGCAGTATTGTGCTCATTCTGACTGGCCATAATTCATTAGCTAGACATATGTTCAGAATAGGAATTATCCAAGATGATACGTGTCCATCCTGTAATGAGGAAACGGAATCCACGGAACATTTTCTATGTGAGTGCCTCGCTTACGGACGTATTAGACATCAGATTTTTGATGCTGATGTGCTGCAACTGCAGCAGATAGCATTACATCCACTAACGGAAATCCTGCGATACATAAACGAATCCGGGATATTCCGTTAGATGAAGGGGATCGAGTACAATGGACCACTAAGGTCTGAGTTCTTAGAGGCTTTGCCTCTCTCCCACCTCAAACACACACACCCCCGCCCAGTGAAACCACCATTAGGTATTACATCACGGGGCGAAGTTAGGTCTCCTTTCTTCTATCCGCGGCGTTCGTAATCGCGTCTTCCTCACTTCTTCTACTTTTCGTAGTTTATCCTGGATTGCTGCGATCATGGAATTGATCGTATCCCAATCCTCCTGACAAGCTATCATTCTGCAGACAAAACTTTTTCTGGTGATAGCACTTCTACTAGGTTCCTCCTTTCTTCCATGAACCTGGGAGATTGCAGGAATACATGAGGTGTCCAATTTAAATCTGTAGAGGTATTAGCCGCTGAGAAACTGGGTAAGATTATAATTACTCTCCCCATGCTTTCTCTCCAGCTACTCTCGGATGGGAGGGACTAGTCTATAAGTTCAACGACCCTTTTCTGGCTTTATGGATCTCTTTCTTTCACCTGGGATAAAGGAGAGATGAACCTAGTATTATATATGTTCATCACCTCGTCTGCCAGGATGTCAATCGGCTCCTCTACGGTCAGCATCATTCTTGCCAAAGCCTTATTTGTAGTAGATGCTTTTTCGTTCGTCCATCATCGTTCCCAAGTGTTTGATGGCCAGCGTTTAAGTGATCCACCAGAGACTTTGGTGTGAGGTTCCAATTGGCCGAGTTGAATGGATTCCTCACATCTAGAGCTACCACCATGCAATATTTGCTGGTACAGCCCCTTTTCTGAATTGCATCCCATGCCAGTAACCATTTTGATGGCAGCAAGGGTTGATCTGGCTTTAGGGAATTCAAGCTGACGATCGGGAATAATCTGCTGTAGATTACCAGCTCCAACATTTTCCCCATAGTGTCTAGAAGACATATTATCGACCCATATAGATTATTCCTTATGGGGTTTACCAATCCTAGGTAGCAGCATTAGCTTCTGCCGCTTCTATGATGGACGGAAGATACCCCCGGACATGCACGCTTCGAACAACTGGGCGAACATATCCGACCTACATTTCCCGGGGCTTTGTTATCGTCCATTCGACCGCAGATCTCCAGCAGCTCGTTCCTGGTGATTGCTGGAATCGGTGTCGCATTCAGGGGGCCTCTGGAAGCTGTCAGTACCCCCTGCTTTCTGGGGAAATAACCCCTGGATAATTTTTAACAAGAGAGTAGGACATGCGATTTTGCTCTGTTGAATGGCGAATTTGAGGTTCTTGCGGGCTTCCTTATAGGCATACTCGTTTTGCCCTTGATCGTTCCTAACTTTTACCCTCTGAGCCGTTCGTTTGGTTCGGTGTCAAATCGATCGAAGGCCGGCCAGTTCACTATTCCAACAGTAATCGAGTCTTCTAGTAGGGAATAAGCATCTCCAAGGCGTGTTACATGCTTTTGAAGTGCATTGTATGGCATGGAAAGCTCTGGAGGTGCCTACTTTGCTAGGCAGGTCTACTCACATTTCCATGAATGTTTGTTCATCCATCGCTTTAGCAGACCATCCTAGCGTTATTTTGTATTTTGGCGTCCGGGGTGCGGGTCTCCTACCCTGTGGCTCTGCAATTAATTCAAAAATGATTAGTTAACATCTTTCTGAATTCCGGGCATTTACCATTTCCGGCAATATGGTGGTTATCCCGTCCCCCGTTTCCTTCGCACAAAATGCGTTTAGGGTTCTTATTGCGCTCCTTGGCAATAGGTCTTTACTTCCTCCACCTTCGACATCAATCGGACCGATCGATGCCGCTAGTGCATGCCTTTGCGAAGGGTCCAAACAACAGGCATTTGAAATATCTCTTTAGAGACATCTATTCCCTTAGACGGCAAACAATCCATTCAATCCAGACCTTCCTCACGGGTAACAACTTCTGCGCTGTCTCCACTAGCAGTCGTATTATAGCCGTTTAAGTACAGCCCTAAGCTTTTCTTGGACTCACGATGAACTCTTTTCCGAATTCGTCCAACTTAAATTGTTTTTTAAGGCAGTATAGAGCTCTTCTCTGGATGTTACCTCATCGAGATCCTTGCGCTGTATATAGATCTCATGTTTATAGGAACGTACTGCGACATTCTCCTCATGTTGCCTCATCGAGATCCTTGCGCTATAGCGACATTCTCCTCAAGTGATTCTATAACTTGGTTACGGAAACCGCCAGTTTTCCCTATGCTGGATTTTTATCCCCTTTCTGGGTCCTCCGCATTTTGCTGACATTTCCGCCTAGATTTCTTAGGTCGAGGTCAGCTTTTACCCTTTTTAGAACCTCTGCATTCGATTTTCTTTCCTGGAGCATGGTAATTGTAATGCCTGCTGAAAAACAAAAACAGAGGATGGGCTAAAGTCATAAACAAAAAAAGAACAAAAAACCAAAGGTTCGAGTTCCCTTTAAGAGATCGTTAAATTCATGAGCTACTCCTGAATGGATCTATTTTCTGGTCTTGGAGTACCTCTTAAGCAGATGCGGTGGATGTTGAAATCACCTTTTTTGGCCAGCTATCTCCTTTCAGTCCATCATTCCCTGCCTTTGCAATTGGTCTTCCTGGCAGAGTTGTGCTTCGTTTGAACACCCCTTCTCCAAATCTAAAACCCTTGTAGCATTAGATGCCGCAGTGACTAAGTTGTCCACCATTGAGCCACTGCGGTCGATTCTATCGTCGTTTCCTACCCGGGGCCGTCCACCATCGTTTCTTTGCAACTATTTGTCCGGACCGAACACCACAAACATCTGGCTGATTGAATGGTCCACAACGGCTATCCAAGCATTTCAGTCAACCAAGCAACAGCTGGTGGACAGGATTCCCTCGGCGCGATACACCCCTAGCCATTTTCGTCGATACCTCAGACATCGCCATAGGTGCTGCTCTTCACCAAAAGGTGAACCAAAGCTGGCAGCTGTTGAGCTTCATCTCAAAACCGTTGAAACCCATCCAGTGGAACTTCAGTACCTACGATTGTGAGCTCAACATTTGAGACTCATGTCAACATTTATCTACAAAAGACAACGTAGTAGACATCAATTCTTGGGCCAGACAGTGCATCGCATGCCAGAAGTGTAAAACATCGAAGCAGAGAGAAAGGAAGCAGGTGTGTTCCCCACGTTCACGACGGTGCCTCTCTACCGTCCACCTCGACATCGGTTTCAGGTATTGCCCCTCAATCATCGATACATTCATGCTTAAGGCAATTCCCCTAAAAGACATTACAGTAGTACCATGTGGCGAGGCCCTCTGTCGAGAGTGGATTCCACGCTTCGGTGGGCGCGCGATCATCGTCACTGACCAAGGAATGCAGTTTGAAGCCTCTTTTTTCTCGGGGTGAGGCAAACTCCTAGGCTTCAAACGCCATGTGACAACTGCCTACCACTCACAGTCCAATGGGATGCTCGGAAAATGATGCATGACGCTAAAGGCCGTTATAACGCTGCAAGACGATCTTTCTTGGTGGCAAATCCCGCGTCTCGACTTACTTGGCCTACGGAAAGTCAGTCGCGAGGAGTTTGCTGCATGCCCCGCGGAACTTGTATATGGGGAGAACCTGAGACTCCCCAGGGACCCAGTTCTCGAGATTCGATCGAGCTTAAATCCAATCGGCTTGTTGTGTCTGCTCAGGGACGCCGTACCCTCGACGTCGGAGGCGCCCCCAAGAAGGTCTTGATAGCTCATCTGAAACCTTTCTTTTGGGAGACAAATAGGATACTGGACAGTATGAGAACTTTGAAGGACAGAGTACCGACGAAGGATCAGCGGGGTGGAAACAATCCTCACTTTACGAGTAAGCTACTTGAGCCCACGATATAATGTCTATAGATAGTTTTGTGATTCAAAGTGGATGAGAAGAGGTGATGATAGTGAGTCACAGTCTCACTTTGCCTCTTTCAATGCTCTCCACGTCTATAAAAAGCAGACAGACAGACATTGAACCGATCCGACAACGATGGCAATCGCCGAATTGCTAATAAACAGTAAAATAAGCTGCAAAGCGAATCAGTTCAAGGTTGAGACCACGACCCTTTTTGCTCAAAATCCAATTTCATTTTCAAATCTCATATTTGACCTTGTCTAGGATAATCGGTAAATCACTTACTCGTCATAAGCGTCTTTAAATATCTTCCAAGATACTCAAAGGCCAATCAAGATCATATAGAAATGAAATCAATTATAGGAGATAACCTTGAAAGGTTAATCCGTAATTACGTGCCAGAATCTAATCCGCCTTATAATTTAACCTGAGCAACTTTCCGGAAATATTTCTAGCCCCAGAAACGTATGGGTTGACTACACAAGTTTACAGAAGAACTCGATTATTTCGGATGAGTATTATTCGAACTCCAGAAATTAATTCTTCGCCGCCAGACAAAATTCATTAATCTTTTCTAGAGGCTTAGATGCTGTGTTTAGATGTTCATTCTAGCCGTAGATACATAGGTAACAGAAATACCACTAATAGCTGTATTCTATGGTTATATGAAATGATTCAGAGAACTAATAAAAATTAAAGATACAGTTCTTAGATTTCAGATACTTTTTTGCTGTTTTACCGGTTTTTTGGCCATTTTTCAGTTTTTTAGGCAACCTTTGGTTATGAATGAATGAAGCAGTATCTTTACCTTGGTACACATGTGTAGGTTTAATCTAAGCCGTCAATGAATGAAAATCTTCTTTGTTCACTTTATTTCATAATTTTCTTACTCGTAGGTTTTCAGCTTAATCTAACGTCTTACATGCCCTTTATTGGTAAGAGCTAGATAATACCCTTCTGTTTGCAAGAGGAGATGGGTTTAGATTCAAAACGGGGGTCCAAACACTTCGACTGGATTTCAGAGACCAAGTGCACAAATTGGGTTATGATAATGAGGGAAAGAAGCTAGTCCTCGAACTCTCCCGCTTTGCGGTACCTTCAAATCAGGAAATTCCTTTCACCAATGGGAGGGGAAAGGAGGAACGGAATTGCCAGTTCAAAGAACTCCCTGCCATCCGGCCCTCCACCGGTCGTGCTCAATCTTCTTAGCAACGAGAAGGACCCGAACTTAATGGGCAACACGGCTCCACCTGCCAGCACTCCTCAGCATCTCTTGGACAATGTTGTCTGGAGAGAGATCCCCTGTGTTTGGATAGAGTTGCTGACGAATCCCACCTTCCACAAGAAAAAAAAGTGTGATGGCGTCATCCACAACTTCATTGCAAAACACACAATCCGGAG
This sequence comes from Hermetia illucens, assembly GCF_905115235.1. Lineage (NCBI taxonomy): Eukaryota > Metazoa > Arthropoda > Insecta > Diptera > Stratiomyidae > Hermetia > Hermetia illucens. Next base: position 13,669,788 of record NC_051852.1, read on the forward strand.
ATCGCACCCTTCCAGTCTTCTCCAGGTAAGACTGAAAACATCTATGCCCACTTAAAGATTGGGTAAGACAATAATCAGTCTCACCATGCTTCCCATTCAGCCATGCACCTAAGTTACCGATGAGCCGCGCAGTCCATCTGCCTCTAGTTTCATTTTGCCAAAAGAGCCACCGCTCGTCTTGAGTGCATGGCCGCTCTTCACGAGCAACAACCTCCATTAGCTTATCTCCCTTGCCCTTGTATATGGTTTGACGCTCCTTAGCAAGAAGGGCAACGGGGATCACTCCCACGATCACCATCACGGCTGGTTCAGAGACAGTGCGGTACGTAGACACCACCCGCAAAGCTCCCCGTCTCTGTACTTGCACGAGGCGTTTACGATACACCTCCTTGCCAAGAGCGTCAGCCCATGCTTCTGCGCCATAGATCAGGACAAACTGCGTTGAACTCACCAGGAGACGTCTCCTGTTAGACGTAGGGCCCCCAATATTTGCCATTAGCCTATTTAACGTCGAAATTCCAGCTGAAGCCTTGGTTGCTGCTGCTTTGATTTGCTCAAAATAGCTCATCTTTGAGCCAAGAGTTAACCCGAGGTACATTAGGGCTGGTTTCGACTCGATTATCGACTCGCCGAACGATATGGGACGCGGGATTGGAATTCTCTTTTTAGTCTAGACTACTTTGGTTTTTTCCAGTGCAAGGTTGAAACCATCAGTAGTAGTAGCAGACTTGGCATATTGATGCAACGGGTAAGCGGATGGATGCTTACCTGTTGCATCAATATGCCAAGTCTGTTTTCTGCCTGTTCGGCATTCCAGCAACGAGCGCCGCGACATCATTTGCATAGCCGACCAGGCGCGACTCTTCTGTAATATCGAGTTTTAATAGACTATCATAGGTAGCGTTCCAGAGGTCCGTCCCTAGGATGGATCCCTGTGCTACCCCCGACGTGACCTCCATCCTCCTTTCACCCTCTGGTGTTTTATAGAGCAGGGAGCGGTTCGTCAGATAGTCCCTTAATATCCGTAAGAGATAGTTCGGCACGTGGAAAATATTGTCTAGTGTGGCTCTGCTACGAGGTATTAAGTGGTCCTATATTAGGGCGATGGAGGAGAAAAACGCCTAAGCGTCATGTGAGAAAGTCACACGGAAGACCCAGGTGAGGCTACCTCAACATAGGATAGGGGAGAACGGGGGCAAACGGAATAGGGATGAAATAAGTGAATCCCTTGGTATAGAACAAGTGGCCAAGAATAAAAAAGCCTCATCGCCAAAGAACGCTACCCTAGCGAAATTCCGGGTAGTTCTTCGATTACGGGTCCAATTGTGACGAAAGGGGAACAGCTCATAAACCCGAAGAAAGGACAAAGGTTGGCGGCAAAAAGCGGCACAAGGAGAAAAAGAAGACTCGTCCGGATTTAATTATTATTTCCAAAAAAAGGAGATATGTCCTACGCCGGCATCCTTCGGAAAGTCAAAGTCGATCCGGAACTGACAGACCTGGGTGGCAGTGTGAGCCGTATCAGGCGGACGCAAAAAAGGGACCTATTACTGGAACTAAACAAATTTAGCGAGAAGATAGTGGATAGCTTTCACGGCTTGGTGTTGGACGCTGGAGACCACAGCCCCAAAATTATTGCCGGCGATTTTATCGCGTGGGCTTTAGACTAGGGAAATCGAGTGACGAACACCAGGGGCTAAATCTTGCTTGAAATCCTCGCGGAGCTGAGCATCGTACTCGCCAACGTTAGATGCGAGCCTACCTTCCGTATCTCGTTGGCGAGAGGGATGGTCTGACCAGTGAGTGAGCACTATACCCACAATGACCATCAGGTCATCTTTTTCGACATGAAGAGGAGGGGGGTGGAGCAACATTCGAGTGAGCATCAAAAGCGGAAGAACCAGAATAGCAAGGTGGGGTACACTGGGGCTTTCGAGGAAGAGACATTCCTGGCGGCTTTAGAAGGAGGTTACGACCCCAAGAGAATGGCGTTGGAAAAAGTGAGCCAGTTCAATTGATAACTGAAGCCTGCGACTCTACAACACCGCAACGGAAGTTCCATCACAGTGGGAAACCAAACTACTGGTGGAAGCAAGAAATCGCGTTGTTGAGATCATCGTGTCTGCGAGGAAGCTTTGCCAAAGGACCAGAAGGAAGCCAGAACATCAGCAGTCGGAGAAAGAATACCGCGATCTTCGAAGTAGCTTTAAAAAGGCTATACAGGAAAGTAAAAGGAATTGCTAGAACCAGTTGTGCTTTGAATTAAATACGAACCCATGGGGCGCTGCTTACAAGTTTTTAATGAACAAGATTCATAGACGAAAGTCACCTCAAGTGGCGTGCCCGCGACTTTTGTTCAAAATAATCGCAATCCTTTTCCCACAACAGGAAGAAAGCGGACCTCATCCAATGGTTCAACAGGACGTCTTCACAATCCCCGGGGTGACCGAGGAGGAACTACAAGAGATCTGTGGACGAATTGGAGACAATAAGGCTCTGGGATTGGACGGGATTCCGAACAAAACTCTCAAGTTGGCTGTTAAAATCAGCCCCGCATGGTTAATAAGTAAATTTGAATCATGCATGGTGGAAGGAGTGTTTCCCGCTCAGTGGAAGAGGCAGATGTTAGTTCTGCTACCGAAACTCCAAAAACCACCTGGCGCACCCTCTTCATATCGCCCTATCTGTCTGTTAGACTCTATAGGGAAGATGTTGGAGAGGGTGATATACAACAGGCTGCTTCCATTCGTCGAGCTAGCGGGTGGTCTATCAGAACGGCAGTATGGGTTTCGTAGAACGCGGTCCACGGTTGATGCCATTGCAATGGTCGTGGACCTGGCCCGGGAGGCATCGGCCGCTGGTAAGTGCTGCGCGGTGATAACGCTGGATGTCAGCCTTTAGCTCGGCCAACTGGGGTTGGATTAAGGGCACCCTGATTAAACTGGGTGTCCCTGCTTACTAAATTCGAATAATCAAGAGTTACCTTTCGGGAAGACTTCTTTGGTACGAGACGGACGAGCCAGGTCGAAGGAATATATTGTGACAGCAGGTGTTCCCCAAGACTCCGTACTAGGGCCCCTGCTGTGGAACATAGTGTACGATGGAGTTCTCGGCCTTGCCAAGGGAGGCAACATTGATTGGTTTTGCAGACAACCTGGCAGTGGTAGTAGTTGCGAAAGACGCTTCCCTACTCTATTCCCTAAAGCGCTACAATGGACTATAGTCATTCAAACGATAGGCGTGTTTCTCGCTTCACAACGGGGCTTGGGACCGATTAGAGCGGATTATTATTATAATCTTATTGGTTTATTTTTAGGCCACCTGTTGAAAACAGACAGACTATCTTGTGCAACATTTATTTCTTCGAATTTTCTAATCACTTTGTCACAATTTTAGTGCAATGAACTATGTCTGCGTGATTTATAGTATTTGTTATTATAGTCATTAAAGTCTTATCAATAAACGTGGCTTTATCTGAAATTTTAAAATGGGAATAAACGTGATTAATTTCCAAAGGGTAAATGCACAGTTTTTTGGGGCACTTGATACTTTCAGTGCAAATTAATTTGATATGATGTTTGTGGGATTTGCTACCGACACTGCTTCCAGCTTTCCTGCTCCTCTAGCTTCTGTAAAACAGGCAGTTATAGCTGGTTTTGTAATCTGTGTAGATACTATGTGCATTGACCACTATATTTTCTTCAGATATATGGGTTGGCTAGTTTCTGAGAACGTGTCCTTAAAGTGAAACGGAACTTAAAGTGACCCCGCACTCCTCACATTAGCCACCATTGTCAAAATTAATGTCGTCTCTGAAGAGTACTAATCGAGACCTTTCATTTGATACATCACACGACTATACTCGGTGAAAAGGAATTTGAACCCCAACCACGCTTCACAACTCTGGAATGTGGTGTATGACCATGTTCTGCGCACTAAACTCCTGCGACAAGCTACCCTTATCGGCTATGGTTGTATTAGAGAAACAATTTCAGGATGTTGTCTGGGCATGTGGGACATCGGTTAGTCTGTTTAAAGATTGGTTGGGGTCACATTGGAGGATTAGAGCCGGAACACCAAACTGAGAACGCACTGGTCAACAGTCGCAAATTGAACGAAATTCTACCTCTTCATGTGGAGCAGCATGTGATAGAGTCCAAGCCTATCATCAAATATCTCGGTGTTAACCTGGATCATCAATTGAACTACAAGGAACACTTAAACTATGCGGGTGACATAGCAGGGAATGTTGTAGTTGCGTCAACTGGCATGATAACCGATATTTGAGGCCCCAAACCACCGAGGAGGCTATTGCTAGCTAGAATGTGTTCAACCATTTTCCTGCATGCAACATCAGTTTTGCCAAATGCTCTTAATATTCAGGCGGAGAGGAGATAATTATCTTCAGTATATCATCTGAGCGCGTTAAGAGTCGCTAGCGTATGCCGAACAACGTCAGACGAAGCAGCTTTCGTAGTCCCAGAAAAGATGCCCATTGATATTTTGGCTGAGAAGATTATACAACTGGAAAGCACGCAGTCATCATAATGCCGCAGATCGACGACAGGAAGAGAGAATGCCCACAATCAGAGTAGTGGGTAGGAAGGTAGGGATAACTCCCACAAGGGGAGGTAGATACACAGGATGATTCCAAATATCCAGCTTTGCATTATGGATTGAAATGGAGATGTCGACTATCATTGGACTCAGTTTCTGACTGAAGGCACAAATTGCACTGGCGGTCATCGCGACGGACGCCACCAAATTTGACCACCCGTTGGCCGGTCTGGATAAGGAGTCCGTTGCACTCGCCGGCAACATGCTGAACGAGTGCTCCTACGCGCGGCTGAAGGACCAGCCCATCAGGCGCCTGTCAGTCAGTGAGACAGACAAGCTGAATCATTTTCTGACAGATTTACCGCTTGGCAACTACATACCAAGCCAGCTGGGTGAGGACAAGGTTGAGGAGGTCCCAAATTCCTTGGGGTGTCAGCGACTGCTGGAGGACACGAAGGCCAACTTAGCGTGGAACAATGGCGGTCCTCTTGAGGTGTTGGCCGCGCCTGCAGATAAGATGCCGAAATGCTGCACACTCCGTGGTTTCGAAGGTCTCTTTTGCGGACGTAGCGGAACTTCGGGGACGAGTGGCTGCGCCTACGACCAAAGCAATCTCAGTCTTGTTCAACGGCCATCTCAATAAACGGGCGTTCGGATATCAATGCACCGCGGTCCACAGCGAACCCCGGCGTGTACTGGTACCACCGCAGGTTTGCGTATCAAGCCACGAAATGCACCACCCCATGGACTTTTAATGCGACTCCTAGGAGGCGCGGTGACGTCTACAATAACACGTCTTCTTAGAGTATACGACCCCTTTAGTAGGTGCTATTTTCTGGTAGACACAGGCACGGAAGTCTCGGTTCTCCGCGTCTCTAGACTTGATAAACTATTTCCACAGCAATGGCAACATACGACCAGACGGTCTTCAGGGAAAATTTCAACTTGCTCTAACAACAACGCCCTTTCTATCATTTTGGAGGACATTGCCGATCCACGCATTCGCGCACTTCTCCAAAAATGCCGCAACATTACTACTGAATGTAATCTCTCTCAACCAGTTTAGCATGATATTCAGTACAACATCAAGACTACTGGTTCCTTGATCTTTTCGAAGGTGCGTCCTCTACCACCCCAAGAGCTCACTGTTGCGCAGAAAGATTTTGAGCAACTACTTACGCAGGGTATATGCAGACCTTTCAACAGTGGTTGGTGTTATCTCCACTCTATTTGGTCCTCAAGGCCAATGGTGAAAGGCGGCTTTATAGAGATTGTAGACACCTGAATGCTCAAATAATTTCTGACCGGTAATCCATTCCCCTCATCCAAGAATTTGCGCATTATTTGGCAAACTGTCTTATTCTTTTCGGCAATGAATCTCGCCAAGGCCTACCATCAAATCCTTACAGTTCGTGAAGATATTTCAAAGACAGTAATTTGCACACCTTTTGGACTTTTCGAATTCACACGAATAAAGTTTGGTCTGTACAATGTAGCGCAAACCTTCCAGGGATGCATCCACTCTCTACTACGAAACTTGGACTTCTGTTTCGTACACTTGGAGTGTTCTGGGCGGTTCTTCCACCGGATCCGAGTATTTCGAACTTCTCGAGGGTGTTTTTAAACACCTCAACGTTGACAAATTATAAATTTCTCCAACGCCAGGTGAAATTTCTAAGCCATTCCAGCACCACTGGCGGCGTTCAACGCGATTGCGATCTTTCCGCTGCCAAAGACGGTCAACGACCTTAAAAGGTTCTTGGGCATGGTTAACTTCCACCGTCGTTTCCTGCCCAAAACCGCACACCACCAGGCATTACTTAATGCCTTAATGTGTGTTCTTAAGACCTACGATTCACCAGAGGTTGTGTAGTTTCCAGAAACCACTAAACAATAGCTGGTAAACGCTACTCTTTTGGCGTTCCCCTAACAAGATGCACCTTTGACCGTGTTCGTCGATGCCTCAGGCACATCAATAGGCGCTGCTCTCCACCAAAGTGTGAATCAAACCTACAACCGTTGAGTCTCTTCTCCACCCCGCTCAACGGAATTATAGCGCCTATGATCGTGAATTATTAACCGCGTATCTGAGTATTAAGCGCTTCCGATATTCCCTTGAAGGCAGGCCGTTCACGTCGTTCACAAACCATAAACCTCTGATTTTTATCTGATCTGACAAATCGTCCCCTCGTCGACTTCGAGACTTAGCTTATATCAGCCAGTTCACATTGGGAATTCAACATGTGTTCGGTAAAGACAACTTAGTCGCTGTACGCTTTGTCCCGTATCTGCGGGATCAACCTGCAATTGGGCTCAGAATACAAGTTCAAGGAGTTCCCTATGTTTGGTTTGCAATCCTCTATCTAATGCGAGATCTCTGAAAAGGGACCCAGGCCATATATTCCGGCCCCTCTTTGCAAGGAAATGTTTTGCTCGGTGTACGATCTTGCACACCCTGATATTCGGACAACGAATCAGTTAGTCTCCAGCAAGTATTTGTGGCCGTCAATCAACAAGGACGTAAACTCTTCGGCGAGAGAGTGCATCGCACGTCAAAAGTATCAAGTCGCTAGACATGGTCCTAAGACTCTATACACTTCGACATTATGGGCCTTTTGCGAGACTCACACGGCTACAAGTATTGCCTCAGGATCATTGACGGGTTTACACGGTACCCTGAGGCAGTACCTCTCAGGGACTTAACAGCACAGTCATGTGCTAAGGCCCTCCATCGAAAGTGGATTCCGCGCTTTGGTGTTTCCGCGCCATCATCACAGACCAGGGAATGCTTCCGAGATTCAAACGTCAACGGAGAACTGCATACCATCCGCAGTCCAATGGGATCCTAGAACGTTGGAATCGGACCCTGATGGCAACCATTAAGGGGCGCGACGAGTGGTCCTGATCCCAGGTCCTGCCTTTCGTTCTGCTTGGTCTTCGTGCAGTCGCCCGCGAAGAGTTTGCTGCCAGTTCTGCTGAGCTGGTGCAAGGTGGGGAACCTTCCGACTCGCTGGCGACGTGATCCTCGACAAGATACCAGATTGTTGCGCCTACTGCAAGGCGCTGTTCCCAAATTAAAGCCACCTCCACAATCTCTTCTACACCCCTGTTTTTGTAAACACGTTCTCACGTGGTCATTGCTGCCACCATACGAGGTCCTCGAGTGTGGGGAGCATTCGTTCAGCCTGATCAAGCCCAAGACGATCTCAACAGGCTGCAGCTCTTCTTCCAGGAAGCAAGCAGCACTCGAACGAAGCGAGAGGTGAGTAGCCTCGCCACGGGTTCTCTCGCCGAAACCTGTAGGCTTTAGCTGGGGACGGAGTGCTGTTGAGGAGCGATACCGAGTGCAACCTGCCAAGCGGCCGATTGGAAAGAGCAGGGCTACTACTAAAAAGTTAATAAATTTATCAACTACGATCATTCCACAAATGCTCGAATTTCAAGAAGTGTGGAATGCAGTTAGTGACACCATAAGCTGTATTCAGGAGGAGGTTCGAAGGTTAGAGGGCTTACAAAAAAGCGGCAGCGAGGGAACAATTCCTGCCATAAGAATAAGCCGGTAGGACTTTAACCCGTCCCACGATGTAATGTCACTAAATAGTTTCATGAGGCATAGCGGGTAGGGAGGAGTGGTTTTAATGGGTTAAAGTCCCAAACTATGGGTTTTGATGCTTTCCACCTCTATAAAAAAACAGACAGATAGACAGTAAACTGACCTGATAAGGTTTTGTTGGACCCGCAATTAAAATTGTACGAGCTCCGCTATTTTCCATTTTTCTCTAAATTTAATTGAAATTTCCGGGCTCGGAGTTATTTTGGCGCCAGATAGAGATCCCCCCTTTTTCGCCAGGCTCGGGGGTGGCAATTGAATGATGAATTTCATTAATTTTCTCTTCTCATCGCATTTTGAGAGAAGCCAAGTCATTCCTGCACCCGGTCATCCACTGATTACAAAGCGATCAACTGACCAGTTTGATAACTACCCTCATATTGACCAACTTGATTACTACCCTCTTATCGGTCTTATCAGTCAAAAGTCGAGTAAAGCGTTCAGCGTGTTATGACTATGATAAGCTGATATATGGCAGGAAAATCCATCTTGATCTCATTTAATTGTAGGCACTATGTATGTGCATATGTGTTTCGACGTATAGAATCACAGATAACGTGATATCACTTTATTCGATATGAAAAATCGGTTTATTTGCCGGTAGATAAGCGGGACAGAAAGTAGTTTCTGCCTTAAGGAAGGCTTAGGGAACTCAGCCACCTCGAAGTCGTCTTGATTCTATTTTGGGGCGCATTTTTCATGTGGGGCTGTTCCCATATATCGTAAATAATTGCTTCGATGCCATTCAAGATTATTCGTTAAAATAACGTTTATTTATGGTTGGCAAAGTATATCAAGTAAGCAAACAAGGAATATAGATGGGCAATCATTACAACTGCAAATGATAACGTGTTTCGCAACTTTTCTACCAAATTGCAGCCAATAATGTTTCATGCAATAATTACGAAATTAGTGCATATCAAACAGAATTATTGGAGATGATTACACATAGGGGTCCGGATAATTTCTGAATTATTGCAATTATATTATTTTCTAGGACGGATGTTTGCCTTATGGATTCAGTGATTTATTTATTTATAATCTAAAATCTTTTCCAGATTGTGTATGTCGGAAGCGAAGACACAACAAAAGTATAGACTTTCTTTTATGGCTATACAAACTGATTTCCGACCTTGGCTTTCGGAAGATCTGCCTCCGTTTGTCATGATCCTGCGACTGCAATTTTTAATCTGGAAAACCTAGCAACCCTTGACTTGCTTTGTCAATTAAATCTTCTCATCTTTTTCTACGCTTTCTAGGTTCTTCGTATCCTGTTTGTACTCCCGCTTTCAAAAGGAGCCTGGAAATCTTAAACCCCATGCGTACTAGCAGTCAACCGCCCAGCTGGTTAGCTGTGACTACAGCCGGTTTTTAAGGTTTTGTTGAAAACGAAACCGTATTAAAATCTGTTTAGTGTCTCTCTGCCTTTTACTTCCTGTAAGATTCAAAGGCTAACATAGGCTCCCGCCAGACGGACGCCTACCCACTAAAGTCACCTTCTTCTCCTTCCACTCTCTCCGCGGAACTCCCTTATAGTATAACGTCAGGGGGATGGATCAGAATTTATCGTGAACTTGCTCACTCGTTCCTTTTTCCGACTGACTTCCTCCTATCTAAGCTTCCATCACTTTTTGACTGCAGTCCATATCTCCATCGACTTCAACATGTTTTCTAGAGTGAAGTGGTTCCCAATTTCAGCTTCTAATGCGGCTCTTTTAACTGCGAACCACGGGCATTGTTCTGTGTCCTCTGCGATGTCCGGGCATATTGTGCCCAAATCGGTAAAGATATACTCAATAACCTCCGTATCCGCTCAAAACTTGTGTTAAGTCGAAACTTACTTTGCAGTGGTGTCACTCGTTCCATCCCCGAATATACCATATGATTCTGTGCGTCCATCAGCCTTTCTCTGACTAGTCCCACCTTTCCTGCCACTCGGCGACAGTTTCACTCCGCGCGGAATGCCGCGAACCTGTAGAAGGTTCTCCGATGAGATAGATTCGATCATAAGAGCGTTCTCCTCCTCTCGTCAGAATGTCAATTGGGATCATCTCTGCCATCACGCAGGCCATGTTAGGAGTCCAGTTAAGTGATATGCAGCTTCCATTTTTCTCCTATTTACGTCCTTTTCTAGTGTATCTGCCCACCCTGGAGCTATAGTAGATCGAGCTGATCACCTTGGAAACAAGGAGGCGACGGGTCAGCCATGGGCCTCTATATCGGTAACATTCTCGCCAGCAATGTTCCGGTGTTATATGCCCTAGTTACTGCGCTCTACAATTTTCAATTTGAAATTTAGCCTTTAGTCGCTCATTACCCTAAATACTCGATCGCAAGCTGGGAATGTATTATCTGTGTCGCTGTGTTTGATCTTCATAGACGTACACTGCCTTTGCTCAGTGGTAAATACCGCTTCCGTCTGCGAGCGATAGGCCTGCATTCTCCACCCGGGACTTTTGGTCGTAAACTGTTTGATTGGCCTTAATCCCAACTTCTTCGAGGAGGCGTGCAGCAACCGTCAACCAAATTGTGGCCACGCTGGTAGAGAGATCTAACGTCAGCCCTCGTTATACATAATTATCCATAAGAGTGGTACTAGGGCGGACCTTTGTGGAACTCCGCATGTTGTTTGGTATGACTTAACTCCTTCATCTGAATTGCAACACTAAAGCCTATCAATTAAAAAGTCGCCAATAATTCGCACCAGGTACTTCAGCCCTAGGTTAGCCGCCTTCTCAGGGGCCGTCAGAGACCTTTAACGGGTCGCTTACGATACGGAGTGTGACGACCCGAGGTGCCCGGGTAAGTAATTCTGAACCTCTAGCAGACAGTATACGTGCGCCCTAGGTAGAAGCCTCGAGAAAGCTTCCCGATGAAGAGCGAACCAGATCCAGTTTACAAACTGGTGTTCCGCCAACGGCCAGAATTACTGCTTGAGGCGCTCAACGCTTGCTTGAAGAGGGGCATTTTCCCTTGTCGCTGGAAAGTGGCCAGACTCACGCTAATCGGCAAAGGTAAAGGAGACCCGGAGCGTCCGTCTGCATACCGACCGCTGTGTATGCTTGACACAGCCGGGAAAGTGCTTGAGAATCTCATCAGGAGTAGACTCACTGAAGCGATCCGCTGGGGACGAGTTCAGAACAGGGAGATCCACAGTGGATGCTATTATGGAGGTCGTAGATGCCGTTCATCGAGCCGAGGCACACAGCCGCCAATTTCGACGAATATTGCTCCTCATAACACATGATGTCGGAAATGCCTTCCATTCAGTAAAATGGACAGATTAGAAAACTCATTCCACGTGCCAAGCTATCTCTTGCGGGATATTGAGGGATTATGTGAAAGACCGCTCCCTACTCTATGAGACACTAGAGGGGCAGAGGAGGATGGAAATCACGTCGGGAGCAGCACAGGAATAAATCCTTGGGGCGGACCTCTGGAACGCTTCCAATGATAGTCTGCTGAGACTCGATATGCCCGAAGAGTCGCGCCTGGTCGATTATGCAAACGATTTTGCGGCACCTGTGGCGACGGGTAAGCGTATGGATAACTGTTCACGGTTTTAACCTTGCGCTGGAAAAAACCGAAGTAGTTACCTTGACCATAAAGAGAATCTTGTCCCCACGTCCCATATCGATAGGCGAGTTGACTGTAGAGTCTAAGGCTTAGTTCCTGAAGGGCTACATATCAACCCCAGAGAGAGATAAGTTAGCTGCGAGAAGACTGTGCATTAGCTTATCTGCAGTCTACTGTTTGGTCCCTTCTGATGAATCCACATCCACATTCACGAGATATTTTGCAACAACAATTAATCCTCTTTGCTGCCCTTTCCGTTGTGGAGTTGGGATCCTCAGAGGACCGTTTCGGTTTGCTCTTAGCCGCACATGTCCCGGAAGATCCTTTCCGTACAACCATGGCATAAGGAATATAAGGGGATTTGCCAGATGGCAGTATGGCCAAAGCAGTTTTTGCCCAAAGGTAAATAGTTCCCTGTGGGTAAGACTTTAGCTTGAACAGGTGACGCCGACTAGAGTCTCGGATCAGCAACGCTGACAAAAGGGTTGGGTCCCAATTGGAATGGCTCCTAATCTAAATTGAGACTCAGTTTTTCTATCGATGAGCCCAGGGTTGCCACTTCATGCAGGTTTGGATTGCCATGATCGAAGTTTTTACCACAATTAGCTACCATGGCCGGTAAAAGTAAGTCGGCTTCGGCAAAGCCCCATTTGACCGAGATAAGGCTATTTGAATCTGGGGGTTGCCTGAAACGCCGAGTTCACCGTTCTTGAACACGTCTTAACCCTTGTGTCCATTCAGCTCTCGACACGGAAATCAAACCTCGGCTTGGCTTAGCTTCAGGTTTCGGCTCTGGTTGCTTACCGAGCTCCCATATCAAGAATCGTAATCGTCAAAGGAGCTAACACAATACATGATAGCTAACTGGAGATTGTAATTTCACGACCCCTTATCAAAGAAGTTCATCAATTGGCTGGCATGAAGTACCTCGGATATTATTCTACTAGCTTCAGGCGGTATTAGCGGTTCGGATAATTTTCCGGCGAGTTTATTGTGTCTCCCAAACGGCTTCGGCTCTCTAATTCTCCTATATTTTCTTCAAAGTATTCAAATTCTGCGCTATTTTCAACTAATGCCTAAAGTCTGAATATCTTACAGACGACAATAATCTTTTTCGTTTTTTACTTCGAAACTATTCCATTATTTACTTATCTATTAAATATCTATCTTACTTTATATCTTTTAATGTCAGGGGAAGCCCCTTTATAGTGTTTACCGTAGTGTATGCATAGTACTTACTTTCTTGGAAATTGTTTTTTCTCCGAAATTCTGTTCTCCTCCAGTTTCCATTTATTTCATTTATAGACTTACGCGGGGCTTTTCTTTGTTTTGAAATAGATGATGATACTCCACTGACATTCATTCACACACATCTGTATTTGTATCTTCAAACGTTATGAGAAAATTTGGCTAGAATTTTCTTGGAACCGAAACCTGTAAAATGTTACCGACTAATGTATGATAACTGATGAAAAACGAAGCCAGCTCTATATTTTTGGTTCTAGGGGTTTGTCAGATTGGGTAGTTTTTGCGAGTTTTTGAGCGTCCCCCACCACTCAAAAAACACTTATCGCAACAAGCGAAATTATCAGGTATAAAGCCCTCTTTTTTCTCTTTTTAGAAAATTTGGGCATATTTTCAACAGAATGAAGGAAGACTCGGCTTAACACGTTAACACATCAACTTCAAGTAACCTCTAGGAGAACTTATAATAGATTCCAATATCAGATCTGACCTAGCTGATTCTTATGATGAGGAGGTTCACAGGCCGGAGAAAGATGACCACATGATTGTAATTAAAGATGCTACGGTATCCTAAAACTTGAGCGGTTGCAGTTGGTTTTCTCGCTGGTAGCCCTCTTTCCAGAGACGGACCCGGTACACCTAGAAGATCTTGCAAGTTCTATTGCAGAATCGGGAATTAAACTCTAACGCTTCCATTTTTGTTTGTTTTCCTTTTTATTCCTCTATTTATCAATCATCAGATTCATATCGCAGCACTCAAAGAAACAAACTGAAAAAGAGGCTTCCGGATGGAATCCTCTGGTGAAACCCTAGAGGCTCAGACGCACTTTCCCGGTTTAAAATCTCCCGGCCCAGACAGCATAATACCAGTCATGCTATAGAAGTAACAAGAAAGAGTAGTACCGTGGTATGTCAAGATTTACCGGAGCTGTATCTATTTGGGGTGCGTACCACAATCTTGAAGACACGCACACGTCGTTTTCATACAGAAAACGGACAGGCGCGGCTATGAGTCCGCGATGGACTTTAAGCCAATTAGCTTCACCTCTTTCGTGTTGAAGAGCCTAGAACGCGTGCTGGACATCCACTTAAGGACCGTTTATAGAGAGAATGCCTTTCTCTAAGTCTCACTATGCCTACCTCAAAGTTAAATTCACAGAAACCACTCCCTACGAGGTAATTGGCACTGTTGAGCGGTCACTACAGTACAAGCAGTATACCCTGACTGCCTTCTTGGATGTGGAGAGAACATTCAAAAATGTTAGTACCATCGCCATCAATGGATGAAATACTACACCCTAGGACAGGAGTGAGCTGAAGGTGGGAACGTATCCCGACAACTTGGTGATATTGGTGTTAGGTATGTTCCTCTCCATTATGAGTAATATCATGGAAAGAGCTTTGGGAAAGGTGCGCCTGTAGGCTGCAAGATGCCGACTCGGCATCAATCCTGCCAAAACGAAACTGACGCTATTCACCACCAAGTCAAAGGTACCCGAATTCCACCTCATGCGGCTAAATAAGCAAGGATGGGCCAATGCAAAGTAGTGTAATCCTGGATGCGAAACTAAATGGAGATTGAACATAGAACTGGAGGTTAAGAAGGTCTGTATAAGCTTCTATGCCTGGGAGAGGGTCTTCGCAAGAAAATGGGGTCTCCGGCCAAGAATGGTTCTCTGAATATTCACAGCCATGTTGCGTTCCATCCCAACATATGGTTCTATTGTATGGTGCTAGGCGCAGAGCAAAAAGTATAATAGAACGACATCTAATAGGTTTTAAAACACCGCGTGTGCATGTGCTACCCGGTAGATGCTCTCAATGTGCTCCTGCACCTCCTTCCATAGATCTCCACAATTAATATGCTGTAGCGTGCAATGCCATGAGTCCGCTGCTGGACAGGAAATCCCTATGGGCATAGTAACATCCTAGATGAAGTACCTCCCTATGTGGAGTTGCCAAATTTCCTATCAGGCGCGTCCCTTCGTGCGGATAAGGGAAAGCTCGGCGGATGTGTTTTGGGCATGCGCAGGCCGGGTAGGTGGGGACAAAAGGCCTGCCCGTGGATAAAAATTGACTATGGAAAGGATACCCGGAAACAAAACCAAAGATGGAGAAACAGAAGGGAAATAAAGTTACTTTACAGGGCTTCCGAAACCCAGTATCGGCGCTTTTTAGCAGTGGGCAAGCGGGTTCTCGGCTATCGATATCCAACGACCGCAGTGCTTCAGTAGTGAGAACCTTGACTATTGTGGAATCTAATATTGCAAGCATATGGAAGGCACTGGAACTGGCTTCATCGACAGACCCGTTCAGAAGAAGTTTGATTCTTAGCAGATCCCTCTTCCCCCACACGGGCACAAGTCCCCGCGATCACTACCCCCAGTGCGAAGTGTGCATCGGGAGTGTTCGATGGGGAAGAATCCTTGGAATCACTCGAGCGATTTTTTAGGCAACGATCAGACACAAGCTGCTTTAACTGCCCTGGGTAAAAAAATCATGGAGCTGTTTGAATTCATAAAGCAGCGCAGGAATATTCACCAAAATATAAGGACCACGATAAGAGGAGACAAGCTGTCGAACGAAAAAGTGAAGCGAGCGACTTTAGTAACGCCTGCTCAGAATACGGAAGGGGAGAAACCGGAGAAGAGGCTGCACGAAAGGCAGAACGATTCAACAGGCCAGCAAACTCCGAAAAGAAACGATTGGAGGAAGATAAAACCGGAGGTAATTATCATTTCTAAACGAGGTGAAAGGTCATATGATGGCAATCAGAGAAAAGTGAAGGCAGACTTCGAATTCACCAACTTGGAAGGCAATGTCAGCCGCATTAGATAGGACCAGAAAGGGAATCTATCATCAGTCAAACAGCAAAGATAGCATTCAAACTGTTAGCCGCAGGGAGAGTAAGAATAGACTGGGTTATGTGTCAGCTTAGGGAGCAGGTTGTTCTGAAACGATGCTTAGATGCCTTTGCTTCGGTCACATTGCGAACGCAGGCACCAGTCCAAATGACAGGTCGAAAAAAATGCAGGAGATGCAGAGTGGAGGACCATATCATCTAGAACCTCGGAGTTGACCCAAATTGCTTACTCTTCTCGGCTGGACGGCGAAAGTTTTTGAAGAGGACACGTTTTCCGCGGTGCTCAAAACCGAAAAGGCCACCCAAATCACTCGACGTGTGACGAAAGCATACGACGCTACTATCCCCAGAAGGCGATTGCTCTCCAGTAGGCAACCCAACTATTGTTGGAACAACGAAATCGAGCTGGTTTAAACAGCTGTGTGGCCATGCCGTTAGTGAGGCCTGCAGAGATTACTGTAGATGACCTATCCGCGCCTCATGAAACAGAATGCCACCATTCTTTTCCCTCACCACGAAAATAGGAGAAGACAAACGGTTGACTATCTAAAGGAGGGCATATACCCTCCAGTAACTGTGGAGGAGATGCGGGAAATATGTAGTAGAATCGGTGACAACAAGGCCCCAGATTTGGATGGCATCCCGGACCGAGCTTTGAAACTGGCAGTAAAAACTAGGCCCACCTTTTTAACCCACACCTTCGAGGCGCGCCTAAAAGAAAGAATATTCCCTGTCCACTGGAAAAGAGAAAAGTTGATGTTACTTCTCAAACGAAGCAGGTCACTTGGAGCCTCCACATCATATCATCCTATCTGCCTGCTAGATGCAATGGAAAAGATGATGGCGAGAGTCATATACAACAAACACCTACCCATCGTCGAAAACAGCAATGGCTTGTCGGAGTGTCAGTTTGGTTTCCGACATGCCCAGTCTACGGTGGATGCAAAAGGTATGATATTGAACCGGGCAAAAACGTACTAGTTTCTGCCGGTTGGCGGTGGATGTCAGAAATGAATTCAACTCGGCCAATTGGAACAGAATCGAACAGCCATTGCCGGACATAGATGTAACCGAATATTTAGCGAATCTGATTGAAAATTACCTCTCAGGGAGGACTTTCTGGTACGCAACGGATGAGGGCCCGAAAGAGTACTTTGTCACAGCCGAGGTACCACAGGGGTCGGTACTGAGTCCCTTGTTGTGGAATATCATATATAATGGGGTTGCTCTTCCCATCTCAGAGGGGACTGTGATAGTCAGCTTTGCAGATGACCTAGGTGCGGTTGTTTGCAGTGCTTTTGGAACCACATCAGATGAGGCAGTATTGGTGGTGGCGGACATGATTCCTGTCGACATTCTGGCAAAAGAAATGATTGAACGTAGTAATGGGATGAGTCTACGAAGGGTTGGTGGACACACAGGTTCGCTCCCAACAAACACTAGGGTGTGGCTTGAGCGGAAACATGGGGAGACCAACTACCACATTACCCAGTTCCTCACGGGACACGGTGATTGCTCCTGGCAATAACTGCACCGCTGGAAGATTCTCCTAATTGTCCTAGATACGGTGGCATACCGAAGGCTCCAGAGCATGTGATGTTTCACTGCCCAAGGCTACGACAAAAAATTCTTCACTGGGTGACCAGAAATGGTGTGTAGAGTCGGCGCGGGGGATACACACTAACCTATAGGGGACCATACTGCCTGACTCGGCATACTCCACAATTCGCATTGCCGAAACTGCGGAAACCTTCATTTCCCAGCTGTAGCTAGAGTTAGGTTACAGGCACTTGGTAAACCATTTTTTGAGGACCTCAGGGAGATCTCTAGTTACAAGGTGGGAGAGCTACTCTCCTTTGAGATTGCTAAGGGCGGTTTGAGAATCTACCACATAAAGACTTCCTCCTAATGAGAAATATCTGAAATATATTCATTCAAACTGATAAAAGTCTCAAACATTTAAGTCTTACTCATCAGAAAGAGTTTAATTAAAATTACCCTCTAAACACAAGATGAATTAAATTCTACTGATATGTCGGTATGTGCTGGAAATAAACACAAAACAAAGTAAACTGTTGACACAGTTGTTGGGTTTTTTTGATAAGACCAACTGTGAATATCTCAGCATCTAGTCACTGAAACCCTCTAGACTGTGGTCTAGAGTTTCACAAATATACTTAGGGAACTACACGTATGTACATATATTGTTACTTGCACTGACTCGGCACATGAGATCTTTTAAAAGAAAATGTTCAATTTTCTTCATAACCTTTGCCCACTAACGAAAAGGGTAAAATTACGCGACTTCTGCTCTCTTCGTTGCTTCGTGTAAAAGAATATGACACAATGTCGAATCCGCAATTTTTTTGTGATTATGGATACAATGTGCTGATTTAGTGCTGGTAATCGTAATACGCGAAGAATATTTCTTTGATATCGCAGATAGGAAAATATCAAGGTATTTAAGGTAAGACGTTTTCATAGAACTCTACTCTGAAAAGATCGTGTTTCTGTATCTATCCAAAACATATAAATCAATTATCTGCAATGTCACGCAACATATCACGGGAATTAAGCCAGAGAACACCCTTCTTTTGGGCATAAAAGATAAGATACCTAGGAGGAGACCAGCGGCTTTAAAATCTCACTCGATCAGGGCAGTTTATCAAGGTCTAGTCAAATTGATGAGTTATCTGAAATGGTTCCACTCAGTGTTTTATCTTGATTAAAATCGAGATAGATTGTCTCAAGAACGCTCTCAAGTTCAATTTTCAAAAGGTGCCCCGGGCGGCAATAGCAGGTTTTCCACGATATCACGCGTTTCCGCCGTCATGACGTGAAAATCTAAGCCGTAGGCGGGCTTTCAAACTGGCCAAATTTTCATTAAAAACAGAATGACTCTTGCACGACTGAATATGACTGAGATATCCGGCAAAGACCCATAGATATGGGACAAATATTGTCAGAAGGTTAGATGGAAAGATGGAAGAAGGCGTAAGGTTCGCAACAAATGTCACAATTGAGGCTGGCTTCGAAAAGTGCTAATCTAGACCTTTCATTTGACACCCAACATGGCTATATTCGGTGAATGATGCCCACCCCTCTTTTGTATATATGAGGACACCTCCCCCCTTACACTCAACGTAGAAAGATGTAACTTACTAGATGTGTAGCCATTCACAGTCCCCACCTTCTCATCGAATTTCGTGTCAATCACTATAGACGTTTCTGAGAAAAGGGTGTGTGACAGCCACACGGACCTATGAGGAGTTGCCAGATCCCCATCAGACGAGACTCCATTTGGCAGATAGGGCCATACCTAATGATGTGTAAAGATGTATTTCCTCCTGGGGGGAGAATGCCGCAGTCCATGCCCAAAAACAGATCTACATACAATGTAAGGATCTCGCTGTGCGAAGTAAAGGAGAGTCAGGATAACCGGCATTTTGCCCGGAATTTGGGAAGGGGCCGACTGCAATGAGCGAATTATGTTTATTCAAACCACCACAGTGGCATATGGGTCACTGATTCGACTAGCGGAGCGCCAATATAGGTTTGCGGTCAACAGGTTATACAATGCACTGCGAGTCGCCTGACTCGACAGTGACTTTATGTGGATGAAAATAAGTGGTGTATGCATATACAGCTGCTATTCACCACCAAGTTTGACATTTTCTGAATTCGTGGAAATGCTTGATAATCTTTTTCTCGACGCAAAGGAATGAAATCCAAAGGTGATTACTGGTGATTTCAATGGTTAGACCCTTGACTGCGGTAACAGAGTATCAAATGCAAAGCGGCGCAGTTTATTAGAAGATTTCGCGCAGTTGGATATAGGTTTGGCTAACAAAGGTATTGTAAATACCTTCGAAGAAAATGTCCTGATGACCACTAACTGTGATGTCTTCCAGTACTTTCCACTGTTAGACCGCTGACACTAAGGACTCCGTAGCAAAAGTTACGTCAGGGATAGTTTCCTCGCAACCAAGACGTCGGAATGTCGGAGTGCTACCAGTGTCTAGGACTATAAATCCTGTCCTGGCACCCATCTCCAGAATCTGTGTGCCTCGAGAATCTGGTTGAGGCATACCCCATTCGAGATTGTCAGGCATTTAAATCTCCCCAGACTATAATTCTCCCTTGCCTGTGTCTAATCTCGTCCTCCAAGGTGGTGAGCTTATTCTGAAAAGCTTGCATAGATTCGTTCCGTGTAAGGTAAACACTGAAAAATGTCACTTCCTCACAATGAACCCAAGCGGCCATGGGCTCGCACTCACAAGTTCATCGTTTCTCTCACCCAAATGACAGCAGTTCTAGATATATCGCCATACCACGATGGTGATTTCCTATCTTGATACTGTTCGTTAAGAAACAACAAGTCAGCTCTTCTTTCTTGTACCATCCGCCCCATCAGGTTGTGGGCAATTACACTCCTATGCATGTGGGCCATGAGGCTTAACTTTTCACTTTCACCTCTTCTTTCTGCAGAGCTGCAAAGAACACAGCCTTTTGTCAATTTACAAGCCTTTGCTTTATAACCGGCTTCGCCACAGTTGTGACACAATGTGCCTTGCCACTGGCAAGCCCTTGCTATATGTCCGTATGCCCAGCACTTGAAACAACGGCTTGGAACTGCCCTTCGCCTTATTCTGCAAATAATTTCATAATTGGCTCGCTGTCTTTTCAGGGACAGCGACAATGGCCAATTTTTTATCTCTGGACAAACGTAATTCCCACATTAAAGGTGTCCATATCCTTTTCATCGCCTCGTCCACCTCTTCCGTTCGAGCCCGCCGGATAGAATTGACAAATACTCCAGTCTCATCTGGTTTCGGGTTGTTGTGGAGTCCCGAAGAACTTCCGCGAAAGATCTCCCTTCGCTCGACTTGATGAGAATGGCCTCTGACCGTGGTTTGCCCCTTCTCTTTTTCTTTCGTGCTGATGTTGCCGTCAAAGTAGACTTTGCTAGAGTTGAGCCATTGCTATCCCTATTCAACTTAAGTTGTTGTTGCTGGATTATCTCCTTTTTTACCACCTCGCGTAATTCTTCTTGTTGCGTCCTCGTTGGGAGATTCACGATGCTTTCTCCTCACCTTCTTTTGTCAATTATTTGTTTCCCCTCTGGCGGACTCGGGATACGTTTTGTGCAATTAGGGGCTGCACTACTGATGTGCTTTTTCCTCAACTCCTCTTCGGCTATCTTTCAGGAGTTTCGCTGGTGTGCAATAAGGTCCAGCAGTTCTTCCACCTCCATTATGCCATTTTTGACATCCATAGAGATGTTTTGCTGGACGATGGTAGCAGCCTTCATTTTCCGTAGGGCCACCCACCACTTTTTGAGTAGCCTCTCTTCGTCTACCCTTGTTTTTCGGATGAAGTCCATCCTCTCCGTAGAGATGACTGGCATTTCCGCCTGATTGGGAAGTTCATCACCGTTTTTTTCTAACAAACGGGTGTCCCGCAGCTCGGGGTTTGCCATCTTTTCTCGCGGCCTTTTTTCCGAACTCGAATTCAATGGCCTCTCTCCTTTTTGGCCTGGAAGACTCTTGCCTTTACGGTGTCATTACCTTTCTCACTTTCAGTCATCTTTACCGTTGGCGCAGTCGCCTTTCTACTTCGCGTTTTTTACAAAGGCACTTATAGTGGAATCTCCCCTTCTGAAAATTTGGATTATAGCCGGTTGTGTCGTCATGTTCGTTGTTGCTGTTTTTGTTGTTGGTGTTGTTGTCATTTTAATTTGGGTCCCAATTGCAAGCCGCTATCTCCGCCTTAAATGATCCCCGTGATTGTCTATGCGAGTAGGGATATCACGCGTGGGTTAACACAAACCCTTATGGGAGTTTGTGTTCAGAGCCAGGATCAGGGGCTAGTTAGAAGTCCATCTCAACTAAGCCTATACTACCAGCTTAATGGTGTCGTAGCTTTGAACGTACTTGCAGCACTGCTAAGGTTATTATCGGGACAGAGGCGGCTATATCATTAACCTCAAAAACGTTTCCACAAAAGCCACTTTGGTGTACTAAGGTAACGGAATGCCACAGCTGTTCCTCAGTTCTTGAGATACACTCAGTGTTCCAATTGTGTTTATAATCAGATTCATGGAATAAACCCCAAAATTTATTTGAAAACTTTTAACAAAACAAACTTATCGGTCGCTAGCTTCTCTGTTCATTTTCTTGTTTTTCCTACCTCTGGTTTCGAGCCGTCTGGAAAATGTGAACCGAATCCCACTAATCTTTCACCTCTTCCTGAAGTTATCTCTCAATAAAATCTCGGGATTTCATTCCACTTCCTTCACTTCCAAGTGTGATTTCTCGGGGTCAAAATCCTGCTCCTCGTTTTGTCGGCACAAGTGCCAAATCACACTCACCTCTAGCAAGTCCGAAATCGGAACCTTCTTCAACAAGCCAAAAATGATCTCCTCTACTCATCAGCTGTCTCTCGATCAGCCGGTCCCGCTAAACATGGCCTTGAACTTCTAGAGTTCATGTTGCCAGCAACGTACGCACTAGCGTTGACGGATAAGGCAGATCAGAGTTTTTAGGCACCAGTGGACAAGATTGATCGACAGATTTGGAGTGAAACCCAGTCCATTCTCAATGATCGTAGCAAACTGTGAAAGAGCTAACTTTTACTCGATTTGGACCTGTGCATCCTTGCACAGGTGTGACCCAAGGCGGGAGGCATGAAGAGGCATGTATTGTGGAGCCTAATTAGTAGAAGGAGGGACCCTAATTTAGGGGAGAAGTTAATGATGGCAGATATCACATATTGTACAGGCTAATTACTGTTGATTGTCTTAATCTAGACTAAGCAAAGAAAAATAATGAAAGGTGATCTACACTCGCGGGGGATTGACTGCCGGAACATTGGCCTTGCTCGGTTAGCCTCTGTGAAAGTCCGGGGAGGAGCTTTGATAAAAGGAGGAGGTGAAGGAGGGAGAGGAGGCGTGATGGTTGAGAGGAGAATTACTGTGCAAGAGGAGAGCTCGCCCAGACACGTTGTACTTCTGCTCGCGTAACAATGCAGTGCGCTTAGCGAGATTTTTTACCAGCGGGTTAGGGTGGGACAGCCACTTTTTCAGTCTGACGCGCGAGAGCGTGATCATGTGCGGAATTATGGGGCAAACCCCAGAAGGGCCGTACAGGAGAGAGTTTTTGTGAAATTTGAAGTTTGGCCTTCTGTATTTGGCCGTGCATTTCCAGAGTGTCGTCCTTTCAAAGAGTTGGAGAGCTTCTGCTACGTTCGGTGACATGGAAGTCCAAGCTGGGAAACCGTAGGTCAGGATTCGACGAATAAGAATTTTGTATAAAAGGATTTTGGTGGCAGGGAACAGGGCCCGGGATAAGAGGCGGCTTTTTAAGGCAGCTGGGTCCTTAGAGGCATTGGCAATAGCAGATCTGACGTGAGGGTTGGATTTAAGTTTGTTGTTGTGGTAGATTCCCAGGTATTTAATGTTTGGTTTCGGCTTGAGCGTGTGGTTGTCAATACGTAAATCCAGGTTTTTTTGCTTTCTGGCACTGCACGCCAGTGGCACTTCCCACTGAGGTTTCTGAAGCAAATAAGCGGAGACTTAAGGGAATTAACGGTGTGGGCCCACTGGTTGAGAATAACGATGACCTTATTGGTTAGGAGATTGAGAGAGAGGCTAGTGAGGGCCTGAGACCACTCGCATATAGAATGGTGTCATTAGCTAAGAGGATCCTTCCTGACGCGGGGGGATCATTGTCGTTGGGGAAAAGGGAGGGCGAAGGGCTGCCTAAGTTTGCGTTTGCGTGGTGGATAAGGTTATGGAAGGGAGGGGAATATCGTGGAGGAAGATATTAAAAAGTTTGGAACCTAGATTGGATCCCTGAGGGACTCCTGAGTTTACCGGGAAGTCGATGGAGCGAAGTCCATCGAAGCACACGTGGCAAGTTCTGGTTTAGATTAACTCTCCAAGGATTCTGAATAAGGGGAGGGGACTGAATTAGTTTGTAGAGCAAGCCCTCTTTCCAAACTGAATCAAATGTCTTTTCGAGGTCTAAGGCGCAGGCTACGATGCAATGCCTATTTTCCAGGTGATTGAGGAGGTCTTGCCTGCTCGGTGAATCTGAAGTTTTCGAAGCCGAATTGATTAAGTGTAATGATAGGGGAGCAGCGTCTAGTGAGGTGACTTAGTAGGATATGTTTGAAGATTTTTCCAATATTGGAAAGAAGAGAGATAGACCTCATATTTTTGATATCGCCCGAGCACCCCTTTCCAAGATACTGGGAAGTGGCCATTGTTCAGACAGTTGTTGAAGAGGATGGCGAAACGTTCACTTATAGTAGGCGCACACTTCCGCAGAACAAAGTTGGAGATGCCGTCGGAGCCCGAAGATTTTTTATTGTTTGACGCGGAGATTGCAAGTTCGACTTCTTCTAGGGAGGTAAAGAAGGAGGCGAATGGGCCTGTTCTGACTATATCGGCCGAGCATCTGGGGAAAAAGGAGCAAAGGTAAGACCCTTCCAAGCTCAACCTTTTATCGCTGACAGTAGTGGCGACCACCGAGTTCCAGATGGAGTCCGCTGGCGATTTAGCTCTGAATAAGTGGCTGAAATAATCTACGCAGGCGGATATTTTTTCCTCAGGGGAGTGACACTGGAGGTTACGTATTTTTATCGTGGTTGACCTTAATAGAAAATTTTTTTCCTCCAGCCAATCGATTAATTGTTGATAAAACTTGTGGGCCAGGTTTGAGGGATTTGAGGAGTTTCTTGTAAGATGCATTTAGTTCGGGCCGAATAGCTCAATTGATTTTGATGGACAGGTCTTTGATGATCTCGGAGAGGAGATGATAGTCAGTGTTGCATCTGTTCCGTAACCGGAGAACTAATCGTTTTCTGCGCTGCAGTAGTTTGTTTCTATCGCGGACTAAGAGGAGGGTTGAGGGGGAAAGACATCCGTATTTGTAGTAACCAGGCTCTCTAACTGGAGCGTGTTTGTCCATTGTAGTTTCGCAGGGAGGGTCCAGCGCACTTGTTAAGTCGCGCTGGAAATCGTCCCAGTTTGTCAGATTGAAGGATCTGCATTTATGCGGATGGTGGAGTGAAGGAAGAATTTGCTGTAGATGTAGAGAGAGGCTGAGAATATGATGGTCGGGGTGGGCTGCGAGAGAGGAGCAGCTAGTGATCTAGGAAAGAAGACCCACTAGGGAAGGATGGCACTCCCGCGAAATTCTTCCGCCCTTAGAAAGGAAATGTACCGCAATTGTCATCCATGATTAGCAGAGATATGGGTTCAAAAGTCACAAGATTGATTGGTTTGCGCTTATAAAATTGAAATTTTAGCATTTTCCAATTTTTATCATATTCGAGCCATGAATATGATAAAAATTTGTCATTTTGCCATAAAAAATTCTATTGAAATTATTGAGGAAATTGTCTTCTTTGAGTGATCGGAACAATCAACTCCGTTACATCAAGCAAAATAATGGGTGGAAACATGTCAATCCAATCTTTATGATAGCGATTAATCTATCAAAATTCAAGACAATTGCTACTACGAAAACAAAAACACCAAGTGATTATCGGCCGTAATCAGCCACGGCTATAAAATCGCAAATCCACACTTGAATAGGAAGAATAAGGTATATCCCGATGAATCTTTGCCAATAGCTTTTATTATTCCCGCTAATATCTTAAGTTCTATTAAGACTCCACAAATCAAGCCCCAACACTTTTATTAATTTATTCCATCTATCATGGAAATTTCAGTTCGAACACAACACTCCATTCAAAGGATTAAAAATATATATAATCTCCCGGGCGATAACATACAAACGCCTAAAAAACGCACATCGAGGAAATGATAAGACTTCCAACTCGCACTCATATTTTTTAATGATAATAATTATAATAAGCCCCGAGCTCTCGTTGAATAAAAAAAAATATCTAAAGATTATGGCCCGCAACTTGTAAATAGCCGCCATTTCCACATGTACTGCGCATTTTTTTAATATTCTCATATTTTGCTTGTGAAGTCGTCGACTTGGAAAAGTTATGGGTTTATGGCTGTTTTCTATATTATTCCCATTCTTAAATGATAAGTCAAGACACTTTTGATAAGAAAATATAACCCCTCTTGTACCATTATCAAATTCGAGTGGTAAATATTTTAGTAGAGATTACATTGTTCAATATTATCTGCAAAAGTTTGAATGCATTTATTCACTGTTTCTGGGAAAAGATGGAAATTATGCATGTGGTAATGCGCACGTAATATGTATCTTTTCTAAGATATGTACGGAACCGGTTGAAAATTGCGCTTTAACTTTTAAGATCGAATTGGAAATTCCGATAAATTCAATTTGAAAGTTACCTCTATTGCGTCACTACCACCGCGAGACCTTGTGGTAATCAAACTTGCCCAGAAGTATGCTGATGATATCAGAATACTCATGGGAAAATTCCTGCAAACCCTGTCAGAATACGTTAACAAGCTCTACGCTTAGATTACGAGATTACGATAAACTTTAACAAAGTTGGCCTCCAGGCCTGTACTCTGAAGCTGGATGAATTTGAGCTCCCATTTCTTTTTAGGGTACAATCTGGAAGTATCTGGAAGCGATACTGGATGCGACAATCAATTGGAACACGAGATGAACAAAAGCAAGCACCCACTCTTTGCCACAAGCAAGGTCATAATACCGTGTATGCCAAGCAATGGTGACACCAGTGTTGTTCTACTACTAACCATCTTCCTGTCATCAGAGAACTAGCCTGAAACCTCTCTGTTAACGTTGTATGCCTCTTCGAATTTGCATGAAATCATTGACGAATCCCATCAGCAGTCCTCTTCTGTACGCTTGTAGATGACTTTTCGTTCCTTAGCAAAGATGCGAATCGGAATTACTCCCGCGACAATACGATAGGCAGACACCAGCAAAAAACTTCCCGTCCCTGCGTCCCTGCAGAACGGGCTACGTTGCACTCATGAGAAGACGACCTCATGTAATTTCCAGCTGCAGCCTTGTCCACTACTGCTTTTATTTGCTTCGAGCTGACGGGCAATGCAAAGCACTTGTAGGGTCCCTGGATTTGCGGTATGTCCAACATTTCATTCACCTTGTCCAGTGACAATCTGATGAGAGAATGCATTTGCCAATATGCAGCATTCTTTCTTTTTCTCAATTTAGTACCCCTTTGCATCTCTAATATACACCATCCAATTTTCTAAGTCTCATCCCGACATTTTCAAATTTTCCTTTGCTTACAAAATTCAACCCCATGTACCTTCCCCCAAAACTCCATTTTCATTTAAATATTTCAAATTTTAACATTGGTTCTCATCACGGAATGATCATTCATCCTTTTCACTGGTTTGCTCATGCTGCGTATTTTTAGGTGCATATCCAATGTTTGCTTTTGACTGGGGCGAACGGGAATTTGTTTTTTTAATGGAAAAGACTCAAAGCAGTTTGGTCCCAACGACGTCGAATTGCAAATTCGAGGTCGCAGTAAACCAAAGCATTATTATCGGAATCTGGAACAGCTGAACAAATTATGCCGGCTATCAGCTAAGAAAGGTGGACCGGTAGTGAGTTGAATCGGCGAGCATTGTTACGATTGTCAAGGAAAATGGACGTTTACCCTAAAAAGACGAACGTGTAGCGTGATTAAATTGAGTGGTTAAATCTGGCAGTGATAGGACACGTGGGAGTGGATTAAGTCCACTAATCGGGCGCAAAAATTTCGAAGGGGTGCAGAAATTTCAATATAATTTTTCGAGGGTTTTTTTCCCGATTTTCATAAAATATTCTAAATTTAGACCGCTTATCCTTTTATCCGAAAATTGGTTGATTTAAGAATCCACAGGGCTGAAACAAAGGCTAAAGGTGTGGCTGATCAAAAGCTGCTCAACGGAAGTTCAAAATCATAGGAACCAACACTGGCAATGATGAAATCCCAATTATTACACCAGTCACGGCGATGATATATCATTCCATAGCAGTTGGCCTCGAAGGAAAAAAAGGTAGTTGAGGGCAAAAATCTCGCTCTCTCTCTCTCAAATCAACTCATTTAAATGCTAAAACGGACTAAACTCTAATATATGTTACATAGATTACAAGGGATGTTGCCTATTTTGTTAAATCAATCTCCAGCGCTACTACGGTGTGCATTTCTCCGTTGTAGTTGCGCAAGTTTGATTTAAGAAAAAAAAGAAAAAATATACAGCAATGGACTTTTTTATTGACTTGAGGACTTCCTCTCCCCCACCTCCTCTTCTTATCCGCAAAACTCACATTAACAACTATATGATCTGAGGATGCAAATATGATTGCCATTTACCTCTTGGTGGGATATAGCGCGTCAACCACACCTACCTGCCATCATTCGCAGTTACCTTCTCTACTGGCCTTCGCCAAGTGCCTTTGGAGCGATCCACTCGTCGGCCATCTTGGGAGAGTGGATTCTACTGCATGGCATAGCCAGTAATGTAATTGACGCCCCTCCTTAATGTGCGACCTATCCATTGCCACTTCCGCCTTCCGGCCACAGCGCGTACGTGTACCAGGTCTGCTCTGACCAAGTTCTTCGTTTGTGAGAGTATCAGGCCAGCATACTCCGATGATACGACAGAAACAGGTATTGACGAAAGCTTAGAACTTTTGAGTAACAGTGGAGTTCACCTCTCATGTCCGACTCCTATATAGCAATACAGAAAGAATACTAGCACAGAACAGTCTCAACTGGATCTTGGTGTTGAAATAAGTGCATTTCCAGATTTAGGACGGCGCACCGAAAGTGAATCTATTGCTTTTAATGCGTCAGGCAACATCCAATCATCAAACCACGCTTCCTAGATATATTATCAACTGATTGACACCTTTCAAGCTCTGACCATTAATGCAGATTGGGAGAGTGAGATGACCCATCAGATTGAGAACCTTGGTTTTGTTGGTGTTTATCTTCAGTCTAACTCTACTTGCCTCCCTTTTCAAATCCAGAGCCCTTTGGCCAAAATCCCTGACCCGGTGAGAGAGCAAATGGATGTCATGAGCGTAGTCGAGTTGTTTGAGAAAAGATGTCATTGTCCATTGAATTCCTCCACGTCCTTCAGAGAAGACGACACGAAGAACGTCACCGATAACAAGAAGAAGTATTATTGTCACCGATGCAACCCTGGTGCACTCCTCTTTGGACGGTGAGTAAGTCGTCAAATTACGAACTAAGCATCTGTCTGTCATCGAAGAACTAGCTTGGGACCGTTGCTAACGAATTCCATACCACATTCCACAAGAAAACAAGATGTAATCGATATCGTTCGCCACCGCATTACAAAACATAGTCAGGGAATCGTGCCTTGCCAACCTTGTGAAGGTAACACGGAAAGCTCCAAAAACCCGGATCTGCCGAAAGACCACGCCGTTCATCTGCCCCTTGAATTGCCGCTCATTCAGTGTTCTCCGTCTGTTGAGGATTTTGTGTTCGTTAGTAAGGAGTGTAACGAGGATCAAACTGCCATCACCATTATAGCCGGTTCTGAGACAGCCCGGCAGGTAAGGGCTATCAAGGCAGAGGGCTTACGATACACCACCTTGCCAAGGGCTCCGTGGATCGTGTTGCCCTAATAAAAAAACGTTTCTTGCGAGGGACTCAGATAGAAAATGTTGTGTGAATTCCGCTTCCCCATTGTAGGATGGCCACTATCATCCATTCTGAACATATATCCAGCTAGTAAATTATGGCCAGTCGAATGGTTTATACTGAGTGCTAGCTAAACATTATTCCAGTAGCATATCGAACACTTCTGCCGCAACTAAGGGGTAGGGCACCGAAGTTATAGAACGGAACGCTTTAGCCCACGAGGTGCTCGGCCAGCAATATGAGCACAACCAAAACTACCATGAAATTTTCAAATCAGCGGCCGAGAGCACTTCCTCCAGGAGCATATGCTTCTCAGAAGATCATGTGATACAGTCCCGGAACCGCTTATGAGAAGTGTATTGTGAAGGCGCCTGCCATCTGCAACGATGGATGGTCAGCCACTACAAACTGCATCTGACGTAGCTGATAAGGTCTACGCCACACTTACGTCAAGTATCTTTTGGACTATCGGCTGCCAACGGAATACCAATTTCCACATACGGAATCGTTAACCTCACACTCATTCTCGGCCTTCCACAGGATTTCCCAAAGAGATTTCTTATAGCGGACGTTTCCCAACCCATACTTGGAGCAGATTTTTTAGGATATAACGGACCCCCTCCAAGTATTCAGCACGGTTATCTTTCAACAATTCTCCTTACCTACCAATTGGAGATTGCATAATGTACAAGCCGGACCATCACAACTATTGTTGGACGAACTCCTTATCATGATATCCTGCATCAATTTCCGGAAAAAACTCGTCCGGACGGAACTGGAAAAATGGTGTGCCACCAAACTAAGCCTCACATAGTCACAACGCCAGGAATACCAGTTGCTTTAAAACACAGACGGACAAGCTGAACTTCGCGAAAAAGGAATTCAATACCATGATCCAACTAGTATTGGCGCTTGCACCAAATAGCCCGTGGGCGGCACCATGGTACATGGTGCCTAAAAACAATAACAAGTGGCGCCCATGGAGAAATTATCGTGCACTCAATGCCCGGACTTCCACCGGTTCGGAACAGCCAAGATTTCGCCCAAACGTTCTATAGTAAATCTGTCTTTTCAACAAGAGACCTGATAAGAGCATTTAACCAGATCACAGCAGCCAAAGAAGATATACCAAAGGCTGCCATCACAACACTTTTCGGTTTTTACGAGCTTCTGTTTATGATATTTAGCCTACGAAATGCGGCGCAAAGGTTCCAACGATTCATCGATGAAGCTTTGAGAGATTTGGACTTCTGCTATGCCTACATCGATGACATATTAGTCGCTTCATCTTCATGTGAAGAGCACGTCAGCCACTTAAGAACTCTATGCCGAAGGTTGAAACAATATGGAGTAGTCGTGAATCCAAGCACTCTGATCAGCGCGAGGTCAATTTATTAAGATACCTTTTTCTCAAAGGAGGGGAAGTCCCTTGCCAATCAAAGTCAAAGCCATCCAATCGTACCCGCAACCAACCAACGAACCAACGTAAAGCAGAGAGAGAGAATCTTTGGTATGTTAAATTGTTACAGAATGTTCATATCCAGAGCAGCAGCAGTACAGGTGAAACTCAATTAGATTCTTCGCGGTAAATTACAGGAAATTCACTAATCAACTGCAGCTGAAGCTCCCAAAAATCTGACGTACCTTTGGTCATTTGCAATCCGACTTCACGGTTGGAAGAGCGAACAGCGAATTAATTGTTGCTAGCACCCATTGACTTTCTTTTCAAGAAAAATCGCACCAGCGGAACGTAAATATGGACCGTACGGCGGGAGCTACTGGCAACGCACTTAGCGATCAAACACTTTCGGTGTATGGTTGAGGCAAGGGGGTTCACCATCTTTACGGATCACAAGTCGCTAACCTTCCTTCGCCTTCTGCAAAAAGAACCAGTGCTCACCACGTCAATTTCACCATCTAGATTATATTGGCCGGTTTACCACCGATATCCAGTAGGTATCCGGTTGCAACAACGTTAATGCGGACAAATTATCGCGCATCTAAGTCCGCGGACGAAGAGCCCAAAATGCAACAACAAGGTAACACAGAGCTTCGACTAAATCAATTCCAGGTCCCGGATGTCAGCTACAAATTAGGATGTAATGTATCCAGTGATACTATGAGACCTTACAACAAACGCCACCGTTAAACTGATAGCACAGAGGTATGCTTGACCATCTATAAAAACGATTGCAGAAATTGGACGCTTGGTTGCAGTCATTGTCAGCGATCAAAAATGACTCTCCATATGACTGCATCAGTTCGGACTTCTGCGCCACCATCATCTAGATTTGAGCACGTTCATCTGGATCTTATCATTATGCCTTATTCCGAGGGGCGACGTTTCTGCCCGACCATGGTAGACGGTTTCTCACGTCCCCGATCAAGAAGCCATCACATTTGCCAGAGCGTTCCTTGACATATGGATCTCCAGCTTTGGCATACCACTTCAGATCACCACAGATCAAAGAAGGTAGTTTGAATCGAGGTTGTTCCATGAACTGGCAGGAAGACCTCGGGGCAGCCATTAAGCCTCCCTGGCGAATTTTTCGAATCACAGTGCAATAACTAGGAAGAATACTCATCTAATTTGGCCAACGAGTTTCCAAATGTTATGTGCAGTCAATGGGAGTCAACATGACAACAAAAGAATTATCATATTCAAAGACCTGCCAACAACAAGCCCTCCGTAACGATGGAAAGAAAATACTGCAACATTCATACCAGGAAGTATCATTACAGTATCCATTGTTCGGCTCAAGCCTGCTCACCGGATTTCGGACCAACAACAGGAAGCTTCCGTGGCAATGCCCACTCCTGAGATACACATCCGAAAAATCGTTCAAGTTCAAAAGTGGCAAACTCAACGAAATCTGGCAAACGAGTTAGATTTCCTGACCGTTACCAGGCAGGCCTTCAATAATTTAATAAAACGACCAATTCCAATCGTTGGTTCGAATCCCAATTTCAGCTACTGACATTTGCACTCCCATATGTGCTTCTCCTGCAGCTGTAGGTCTACCCCTTGCACATTCTTAATTGTCACTGAGTCCACATAGAGAGACTAATCTTCCTATTTGTCACGCAGCCCCCGGTGTATGCTGTTCCAACTTAGCAATAGGTCTTATGAGCACCTTTCCCAGTGCAAGGAGAACGGTCCCCTAGCTGTTGCTATGGTTCATACCCCGCCAGACCCACTTGGCCCTGAAGCTCATCCTGCCCAGTTGGATGAATCTACTCTAAGTTTGCTCCCGGCCCATTCTTGACAAACCCCAAATCAGTGTCCAGCCACCACCGCAGGAAGGTGGGACTTGCTGAATTATGCAACCTAAACATAATCAGGCCACGACGCCGAGAGCTGAAACATGGTCCCTCAAATTACAAAGAAGATTTTCTGCTTCCATTTAAACTTCATATTAATAAACTTTATGTATATTGGGATCATTTAATATTCCCCATTTAAATTAAATTGTCCAATTCAAATTATTATATTTCTTATCCACTTTCAACCCATCCATCCACCCCTTCCAAAGTTCTTCTATTTACGACTGGGCCTAATCATTTAATTAACTTCTGTCTTAGTTGTTGCTATCGAATCCCTTCACTCAGCCCCGGAGGTTGTCGAAAATTAACTCTGTGATCCTGGCATCCGTCCAGCTGACATATGAAGATCCTGCACGAACAAGGCACCCAAATACCATTTCTAAATTTATTGCAATATTACCCACACCCGCGGTCCTTTACCATTTAATGATCTCACTATTACCGAAACTACAAGCCGAATTCAAAGGGGGTGATTTTCCGAGTCCAGAGAGAATGCACCCGCTTGGGCTCGTATGCAGCAACCCGTGAGAAAGTCAATTGGAAAATGTGAAAATGTGACGACCCCTTCGGACTGTTTGGGCTGTGATGTTATTTCAAGCGATTCGCTAAAGCTGCTGGTATTTCTCCCTTTGATGAATGACACACCCTTGAGTTTTCTATGAGAGGGGTAGTATTAGATGTAACGGTTTTTCGTTGGGAATATTGGGGAATGTTAGAGGGTGAGTGTGCAACGCGCACCCCTTTGTCATTTGTTCGCTCGCGCTATTTTATTGATAGACAAGAGTTTGATGAGGACAGTCTCCGTATTCAAGCATATGCGGGTGATCTTTCATTTAGGGGTTAAAATGTTTTCAACGGTTTTCTGGAAAATATACGTTTGTTAATTGATTGAAGGGTATTTGGAAGGTGCCAATAGAAGGAAGGTGTGAGAAATATTGGAAATATGATTACTGCAGTTTTTATAGTCTACGCTTTGGAGTACGTAATTTTTCTGTGTCTCTGAATTCGTTAAAAATAAAAGGAATAATTTATAATAATAATAATTTACTACTTAAATGCTTAGATTTCGAATATAATGCCCAAATTAGGCTTTAATTTTAAAACTGCTTATACAATAATGGAATGAAGCCTGGGCGCAGAGTAAAAATTATCCGAACCAGCAAAAAATCGCTCTAACAAGGTCCCATGGCAAAATCACTCCCTCTACTTCTCGAAAAACCTGATCAAAGGTATGCTGTGCATCTTTCCGTCTATGCACCCCTACTATAAGTTTCTAATTGCATGCTTAAACTCTCGGTAATTGCAAGGGCTGCTTCAAGTTACCCACAGACTATCGCAAGGTAATTCTTAGCAGCCCACTGGAAAGAGCTATCCTAAAATTACAAAAAATGTGTTCAATATGGTGGACGCCCTTTCGGTTTCCTCACGACTTTCCAAGAAGCGTCCAGTCTTCGTCTGAAAGGAATTCGGTCGACATGAAGTGCGATGATAATGAGACTGAAAGGCGACCTCATTTAAATATAAGACATTGTGGATGCCCTATTTTCCTCAAATTAATCATTTATTGGTGACTGAAAAAGATATGTGAATAAGCATTTGCATACACAACCTGCACCCTAAGGCCGTAGAGAGAAAGGAGGAGGAGGAGGACCCGGGATAAAAATTATGCGCGCCCCTCTATTGTGCCATAAGCTTCAGTTATGTACCCCTATTCCGGGCCTACTAAAAATCATGAACATGAAAAGACTTACCCCGTCTCTCTAGGCCTGAGCAGCCTAAAAGTATACCGTATATCCCCTCTTTTTGGCATCATCCCGGCCTGGATCACCCTAATAATGAATCTCCTTAATTTAACGATGCGCTTATCCTCCATAACTTCGAACATATTGGGTAAGATAGACAGTTCTCCACCTAAAGTTAGTTTCTCCTGGAGAAGGTACACCATTTTAACATTGGATCCCATTTTGTTCTATTGAAAGTGCTTCCAGGTTAGCATCTGATTGAACCACACCTCTATAAAGGTTTGCTAAAATATTGTTTTCTCTAACTAGCTGAATAGCCTCTCCGCTTTCGACTTTACGGGCTCACAGGTTCCCCATCCAGTTAGAATAAAATTGCGACTCTTTGAGATTTGAAATCGAATTAATTTTATTTTTTTCGATCCAGTTAATACCTTCTTAGTTCTGACTATTAGCGTGTCTACTCCTTTCATCATCATCATCATCAACGGCGCAACAACCGGTATCCGGTCTAGGGGTTGAACCTGATTCAGCTTCTACTTTTTAAGATTTAGTGTGAAACAAAACCTTATTAGAATCGATTCAATGTCTGTCCATCCGTCTGTCTGTCTATCTATCACACCCGATTTTTTCGGAAACAGCCGAAGGTATTGTCAAGAAATTTGGTGAGAACATGCAGACTTCTTTTGAACCTAAAGGGGGGATCCAAGTACATGCGAAAAGTGAGTGTAAATTTTTTTTTCACATAATATAGTCATGTGGGGTATCAAATGAAAGGGCTTGCTTGGTGCTTCTCGAGACCTATCTTATTTCTGATATAGGGTGAAACAAGGGCAATGAGGGCTCGAAATTGATGCCCTAAAAAGTGGAACAGGTATCGTTCTCAGAACCCATCCAGCCGAAAAATCTGAAGAAATTCATAATGGTGCCTCAAAATACATCCTATTCCGATACTTGCTCAAATAAAGTTAATAATAACATATTACTATATTTTGTAAACTTACCTCTCTTACGTTCACGTTAGAAGTACGAAACTTGGTGCTATTATGAATGGTACTTGGTACTTGGTAACTTGGTACTATTATGAATGATAATATAATTCACAATATTGGAAAGTTTGAAGGAAGTCAAACTATTATTAACAATGTTACAGGATGTCAACATTTTGTATTTCACGTGACTTAATGCAATCTAAGACATCATCATCATATAAAGTAAATTCATATGAAAGGCGAAATTAAATACATCAAGGAATGTCTTTCATTATTTCGTCCAATTTATGAGGTTTGTCTTGGTAGTCTCTGAATTTGAGGTATCCTCATAGGAAAAAACCACAAGAAGGCGAGCCGGCAACTAAGGCACTCATGAAACATCACATAATCTTGAACGTCTGCACGATAGGTTCTGAAGAAGGGCCGTTCACGTTCTGGAGGTGTATGCCGTGATGCTACCTTACTAAAACGATAAACGCAGGTAATCAATACACTCTCTTCGTAATTCGGAAATAAGAATGTTGATAATTTCGTTCTTCCTCTCTGATCCATCAAGGGGAACCAGATAGCCATCTGAGAGCTTATGTTCCAGTAGCAGCTTCTACTGTCTCATCATTGGTGGTAGGTAGGAGAACTGCGACCTGCAAGCTCAACATCGAGCACTTATATGATCCAGTTGTCGTCCGACACAGGCAGGGCTATTTTGCTGAAAGGATGGCAAATAGCGTGAATAATCTACTTGAGGATATTTATGAACATTGAACTGCCGTTTAAAATGCTCTTTTCTCGAATGCCACACATGTCGTTGGCCACATTCCACAGAAGCAACACAATATCTGACTGACTGCGGAATAACAGAAGCAGATTGATTAACATAAAGCCAGTCATACACGCTTCGGCAGGGCTGTCAATTACACCTTAACAGTCCGCAGGAAACCGATGGTTGGAACGTATGAGGGGTTCGGTTGGCTTGTCAATTCTGACTGTATAAGCCGCAAAGATCAGTTAAATAACAATTCAGCCTGCCGGCTCACCTCTCAGCTCAGGCAAATCGGTACGTGAGTAGAATGAGCCGCCCACCCGACGTTTGCCAAACAGGCCGTCTAAGTAGCCAGCGCTCTGTTTAGGGTTTAAGTAATGGTGCGGTCCGGCTTGTCGCTACGTATGTGGAGTTTTCAGTTTACAAGAGGCCGGATGAATAGGGAATTAAGGCTCTATTGTTCGTCGCGAGTGGTGCAAAGTGTGACAAACTGGTGCTCCGACGCCGTGCGAAATCCCGGAAAGTTCAACGTAGTTAGGACTGTAACAAAAGATAATTGATTATTTCGCTGGTCAGGGAGCAGAAGCTGCCATAGATAGCAATGGTTTCAGGATCGTATATCGACTGGCATGTGGTCGTAAACACTTCGATGATCCTGAATGAGACATAAACGATCGATTTCTCAGCCCTTTACTCCGGTTCTCAACCGTATCATATCCGGTCAAGTTTCTCCTTTTGTCGATGAAATGAGAAGTCACCGTAACAGGCGAATACGGATTACTCTTCCAAATAAAAGCGAATTTATCTCAGCCACCAATGGACTCAAACAGAATAAAGCCGAGTAGCTTGGTGAGAGAACCATTCAGTTTCTGCAGATTGGCTGCTTCCACTTATACAGAAAACCTGAATATACAAGACCTTTCCTAGAAAGTAGAAGAAAGAGATAATTGTTTAGAACCCGAAAAAGGGTATTCGCCTTGAGTGCTACAATAGATGGTGTATTTACGTACTCTCTGTCGTCACAAAAAATGCAATAGTTAAAATACTCCTCGAACTCATCAAAGAAGATCTTGAAAACTTTACCGACAGAGAGCATGCTAAATTCCAATCTGGATTCAGCAGGACTAAAAAAACAAACACCCTCTGGATCATCTTGGATCGATTTCGATAATGCTTTCGACAGCATGAACACTGAATGTATCTGCAGTAGTCTATCCAGGAAGAGCATTCCGGAGAAACTAATAGCTAAAAGCTACATATGATGGTTCAATATGTCACGTGCTGCATCGAGGTAAAACATCAGGAATTTCAAGCCTAAAGCGGAGTTCGACAAAGTTCCTACTATAAGGGAATAGATAATAATAAAGTGAGACTGAGATTCACAACTGATCCTCTTTGCAAGATCTCAAAGCTTAGGAAATCACCCCCCCCCCCCCCTCCCTTCTCGGGTGGTGACTTTACGTTACTCCGAGGCATTCGAGATTCGACACAGGACTCGGATCGGTATTAATGCCGCTAGTGAAAAAAACGAACGTAGAAGGCAGCGAAATAGGACATCGTTTCATTCAATACGAGAATGCATAAATAAACTCTTTGAGTTCATCGGGAAGGAGCGGAATATCCACCAAAATATCAAGGCTCTGATATGGGACATTAGGTTATCGTATATTACGGAACCAGAGAAAAAATAGTGGCATGTAGTAAAGTCAGCCTCGTAGAGCGGGTGACACCTCCTAAACATAAGATGGGTGAGAATACGAACAAGCGGGGAAAAGAAGATATTAGTGAACACAAGAGGAAAAAGGCCTCTTGACATATCAGAGAAAAGTAAGGGAAAGTTGGTTGTTTTCAGATTGCGACCTCAACATTGACAAAAAATAGAAATCGAGTGAGGAGGAGCAGACGCTTCATTTTATTAATTAAACGAATTGATGATCTGGTATCATCTGTTGTCTACTAAGATTGGCAATTATTCCTAAGGTAGAAGTTTTTCGAATACGTTATGAATACTTACACAGTAGATGGTAGCAACGGTGGAATAATTCCAAGAGAGTCCGCTGAACACATACACCAACCCCATATATTGAGAGGTAGGTAGGTAAATGGCGCAAAAACCGTTAAATCTGGGTCATCCTGATTAAATTTCTTCTCGTCCGGAAAAATTACTGCCCTCCAACCCCTTCAACATCCCTCAAGTCCCCCTCCCCCAAATATTCTTAGAATTTATAAAACCTTTGGCTTCTGAAAAATCGACCCAGTTTCTAATTTTCTACTTGTTTTATTCGCATGTGAATGCTTTTCGGTACTTCATACTCTTTTTAATTTAAAGAAGCTGGGCACAGCTCTATCAGGTCTGCCAATTACTCTCACTATCACCCTTATTGTGTAATCGAATTTTCCTTCCGGATAGGTTGACCTTTTTTTTCTGCCGTTCATACTTTTTGGTGTGTGAATTTGAAGGAAAGAGTTCTATTAAAACCAGTCATACATGCTCCGGTAAACCCGTCAGCCGCGGCCGGGAAGTATGTGGCGTCCAGCTGGCCTGTCAATTCCGACTGTACAGGCGGTTGGTGAACAATTCAAAAGCCATTCGTTTAGCTGGCTTACTTAAACGAGGTTCAGGCAAGCCGGTGGGTGAGTAAGATGAGACACCAGGCTGATACGGTCGAGGTAATGAGCGTTCTATTCCCCATATGTATTTTATGTCCAACGCCAGGATTCAACTGGTAAAGCCATCCGGCTTGCTGGTAGGTGCATAGAGTTTTCAAAATTCAAAAGTACATTGGAAAATGACGTTGTTGTGAAGCGAAGTGTAAAAGATGATCTGAAACAGTCAACAACGCGTCCACTACTTGAATTGGGTTTTATGAGTACCAGTTTGCAAAGTATCCTGCACAAGGACTTAAACTCAAAAGAGAAAAGGTAGAGCGAAAACATGGAGAATTGAACTACCACTTAAGGCAGTTGTTTGCTGAATACGCTGTCGCTTAACTCGAGGACGGAGTTGGGCAACATCGTAATCATGATTATGAATTTCATGATTACGTGATTGTAATCATAATCTAGCTCTCGTAATTATGATTGTAATCATGCAATCATCATCATGTAATCACGTAATCATAATCAAGTAATCATAATCCTGCATTTTCAAATGCAACTGCCTGATCTTGTTGTTTAATAAAGTGTATATTTGTTTGATTTCCATCTGAGACTAGTTTTAGGAGATGATATTAAGGATGGTTTGTAATGCTTGGTGCTGTTGATGGCTTCTTTTAGTAATGTGGACCAAAGGGTATTTCTCGTCAGTCTGGTAAAAGCTGATCTAGTGTAATCAGCGACCAATACCAGAAAAGAAAACTGGCTTCATCGCATCTCAACTTATCGGGTACCGCTGCCATTTGGGTTCGGGGCGGCGTTCGACTTAGTGCTAGATCCGTAGTTACACCGTACGCATGGTAAGATTGATTACTTTCTTACCGAATTTCTAAGTGGGTTTGGAGGTTTTCAGTCTTACCTGCACAAGATTGAGAAGGCACGGTCTCCTGCTGTGTTCAGCAATGGACTGGTGGACGACGCCGAACACATTTTATTCTCTTGTGAAAGGTCATCAGCTTTATGCAGACACAGGGGAGCTCTCGCCGGACAACATTGTCAGAGAGATGCTAAGGAGCGTTAGTAGATGGAGTATATCAGTCCATCAATTCGGTTTTAGAAACAAATTTACCAATGGAATAAGAAAGAAGACATTGCAAAGACAATATATAAAAACATCAAGCGCCTACTCCCTGATTGTTACCTGGACCTTCTCAGGGTCACTTATAAGCACAAACCAAGATGATGGTATGATGTATTTGATGCCATGTTGAAGCCGATATTTTGGATTGTAACTCGCCTTCTTGCGTCAGGGGTTCCGAAAGTAAGCTATCTTCCTGTTAAAAAAATGCTTCCGTTGCGATGTGTACGAATGGTTGGTTCAAGTTAGTGGTGTTGATTTGTACCAACTGCTTAGGCTTTTTGTGTGTCGACTATATGTCGATGCTCCTTGAAGTTTGTGGAGGTGCTCTTGTAATAGCGGATGGACTTGGGATAATACAGAATAGTAAGGACATTAAAAATAGCCAGTTGCAAGTTACTTGCGCGCTCGTGAATCTCATTCGAGATGCAGTTAGGATGAGCACTAATATTTTATAATATGTTCACCGAACAATGATGTTCTGTGATTGACAGTCTATTGAATTGGTCAAATTGTCCAGGATTAAGCTCAAAATACAGCTGTTCATCGTAGTTGATCCTGAAATAGTTTGAATTTCCGATGCTGTTCAAAGATCGCAAATTTCGATTCGAGCATACTTGCGGTGTATCCCAAGTAATTGGATGGCTGATTCAGTAATCAAACTTCGTTGTAAGCCCGAGCCGCTCAGTGCTCTTAGCATTATCATTTCTTGCGAAGCATTTCTCACCCTTAATTGAGCCGTGGTGAATAGCATCGAGCGTGGGCGAGCATTTCCATTACCCGGAACGAATTGGTCGTAGGTAGAAAGGGTAATACATCGATCGATAGCTTGTTGGCCTGGGTTGTAACTTTGTTATTGTGGAGTAATATATGCAGCCGTCAGTAATAACTGCAGGTACGACAACTGTAAGTACAGGACCACGTCCCGCAGAAGATGTATACTGTAGTGTCTTGAACAGTGAGTGTGTCTACTTTCTGTAACTTTTGGTGTATGTTCAAACCTTCCATTGTCCTAAAGGGGCTTGTTAGGAATTCCATTAGATTGTGCAAGCTGCTTTGTTTGTCGTGTGAGGCCACCATTCCATGTAACGAATTCGAGACCGAACAGCAAAATTGTCACGCAAAATAAAGCCAAACTCCAATTACCTAGGAGAGCATTGAAATTTTGCCAGACAAAAAATATAGTGCCCGGGGCTTTTCAGTCAGAATCGCAGTTGCGTTCTGCGCATCACTGGTATTGGTTCCCATTTGTCTGATGCCATTAGTGCATCTTTGATTGGG
This sequence comes from Hermetia illucens, assembly GCF_905115235.1. Lineage (NCBI taxonomy): Eukaryota > Metazoa > Arthropoda > Insecta > Diptera > Stratiomyidae > Hermetia > Hermetia illucens. The sequence goes on from NC_051852.1 coordinate 13,711,079, forward strand.
GCCAAAACCGATCGTAGGCGGCGACGATCCGAATAATATTGCAATGATACTTAATCAGTTTCCGATTGTATTTATGTATGTTTGCAGTGGTTGTTTATAGCTGGTTGCTTAGTTACATGGATTCGCCAATACAGAAGTCCTATAGAAATACAATATATTAAGAGGACGCACTGCGATCTTGACTCGGTCCCAAACTGGATGATTTTTTGTTCTGCTTTTTTGACAAGTTTCCCCTCCTGTGTATACTGTTCTGGCCAGACTCTTATTGGTAGTCCGCGAGAGTGGTTCTGAAAATGCTCTCTCGCTAATGACAATCCTTATTGATGATTATATCCATCATTCCGCGCGACAAAATCCGCACTTCGCTGCACACCCATCGCATATAACACCCACTATTGAATATTATTTATAAGGTAAACAATAGTTTTTTTAGAGGGTTGGCAGCCAACATACATGATTTATTCGGGTTTTAGACTAGCAGCGTGACACGTTTTGATCACATCCAATTGTATGGTCACGCAATTCGCGCCAACGAGAATTCATTTGCCAAAATTGGTCTGAACAGCGAAGTCGATGGTAAGCGACCAAAAAGCCGGTCAAAACAACGTTGGCTTGATACGCTGGATAGAGATTCAAAAACCTCGCGATTGCATTCAGATTGAACGCATTTGATTGAACCAATAGCGAAACCGATCACGACGAGCCTACCCCGCTTGTGAACGGGACAAAGGCTGAAGAAAAAGATGATCATCAGGAGTCGAGTCTTTCTACTACAAACTTCACATATCTGAAAAACAAAATCTAAGAAAAAACACTTGGATTTTCCATTTAAATAATCGCATGTATTCATGATCAAGTTTTTATTTTTAAATAATTTACAAAAAAATAGTATAAATATATAAATTATTTCACTTCTTAATGCATTACAAATCTAAAAAATTAACACAATTTGTTTTTCGTTCTCAGTGTTCTCTTCACTTTCTCTTGGATATTTTTCCCAAAAACGAATTCAAAACGGGGGGAGTGGGGGGCAGAGTTAATCTAAATCGTGAATTCAAGACAAATATTGTAAAGGATAAGTTGGTGTACAAGGAAACCGAAAATCAAAATTATATACATTTGCTATTCAATGTAAACCAAAAACAGGAAATGTTTAATTTTTGAAAAAGGAACAACTTCACAATATTTATTCGGATAAAAATTAAATTGCAAATTCCTTCTTTTGAAGAAAAATAATCCGGGCAAAAGCACAAAAGAAACCTTGTCTGGAATTTACACTTGTTTAGAGTTCAGTTTCGTAATTTTCAATGCAATTCAGTGTTTTTTCACGACTGATTCAAGTAGCAATGTGAAAGATACAAAAAAAAAGATAGAGTATGTAATAAATTAGCAAAAATATATATAATAAAGTATTGAATATAAAAAAAATTAAATATTACATATTACATAATACAGGCTCACACAATAGTTTTGTCTTTTATATAAGGTCTCATTTATTCTTTGTAGCTCGAAATAATTAAATCAATTATAATTTACGTGTAAAATTGTTTTTATTGTCTTATGTACTATTTAAGAAGCATAAAGTATTTTTGATTGTATTTTGTTTGAATGGTATTTATATTCCGTAACATAATATATATATGTTTATGTAAAAATCTTAATTGTAGGTAAAGAAACCAAAATAATGTATCAATAAATATTCCATTAAATTATTTTTATTTTTTAGATTTGATTTCACAATTGTGTGCATTGTGTTACAAGAGGTATAAAAATATATAGTTAATTATGAACTTCATTGCTTTGATATTTTTTTCATTCTCATTTTCGTTTTTAAATATTTAATTTAATAAATATGAAACCATAGTTTTAATAGCAGGAGCAATCTACAAAAAAAGCTTTTACCAATCGTAAATATCGAGAAAACCAAAATATATGAAATTATATTTAGAATGTGTAAAATAAAAATATATCAATATCAAATAAAGAATTGCAAATTATTATCAAAAATAAAATGAAAGCAAGAGTTTTCGTTTTGTTTTTTGTTTTTGTTTTTCGGAAGACAAATAACTTAAAAACTAGGGTTTTTTCAGAAAGCTAAAGATATTTCTTTTCTTAATCCTTATTTTTTTGTGTTTTGAAACGCAGCTTTGTTTAGGGATATAAATGGAATCAAAGAAGTCGTATGTGTTCTCGTTTTAATGAAAATTAAATGTTCAGTTAAAGAATTAGAACTCAAGAAAAGCACGAATAATCCACACAGTATCTAAGAAATAATAAATTAAAAATAATAAGGCACTTGAGAAAAATGTTTCCTTTGCTTGTAAATATTTATATATATATATATATTTATATAGAACGTTTCAAATAATTACTTATATTTTTTTTAAGTTATAAAAGGGTTATATCAAAATATCTAGATTACTTCAACGACAACATGATTTTGTGCGTTCGGTTTTTTCTTCTAGTTTTCTTTCTTTCTTCGCATCTACCTAAATTTATTACCACACATGATATATCACTACAAATATAATTACAAGTAGAAAAAATGTAGGGGAAGAAGAATAAATGGAAAATACACTATTAAAAAAAAAATTATGCGTAAAAATTTATAAGAAAGATTTTTATGAAAATGTGTAAAAAATCGACTCAAAAATATATTAAATAATTAGTTTGTAATTAAAAAGTGTTGAAAACGACAGCAAAAAAAACTGCTACGTGCGCGTCATTCAATTCAAACTCATCAGGGCTATGACAATGGTCTTTTGGTCAGATAAAAACGGAACTGAGTAGATTCCGGCTCCCTTGAGTCCGCTATGAAGGACTCTCGCGATACAATGGGATACAAGGCCCGAACAGCGAGGTGTCAAGGGACGGGACTTATTCAAAAACGCTTCTGACTCCCATCGAGCATGTCACATTCTATTCGATTCTTTCGGAGACCGATGCGTATCAGACAAATTGTACCAAATTTTCCTCTAAATCTAATTAACTTACACACAAAATTCAATACATCTGATACCGGATCGTTTCCGGGCAATGTCGCCTGAATTGATTTAGCTTGCTCAGCTTTTGAGATCTGTGCATATCGCTTCACTTCAAAACATACGAAAAATGAAATCTGATGTTTATAAAGGAATCATTAAGGTACGTATATAAAAACTTGCAAGTGAATAAGGCTGGGATGGTATTAAAACAGAATTTCATTGGACGTATATGTGCGTATGCCTACAATCTAGGGAGAAAAATAATAAATTTTCGTAGTTTGGATAAATTAAAATTGAAGAAGAGACAACTACATCACACGCCAAGATTTCGTGTCACACGGAAAACCCACGAAACTTGTGGGCGGTCCTACAACTCATCTGTAATTTTGAGCGATTTTTTCCTCTCACGACCCCCAATATCTGCTTCATCACTAAACCTTAGAACCTTATTCATGTTTCTGAACCGCGTTTTTGTGAAATTTAAGAAAATATATACATTCATTGTCTATATATTGTCCCGGGGGTCGGAAGCACACTACGGCCTTTTGCGCCAAGATACATATATCTAGTAATCACACAGCAGAGTTAAATAATAGTATTTTTTAGTTAATATGATTTGATTTGCACCACATCCCTTCGTTTTTATCCAAAAAAAAAAATACAGGTCGTTCAATGACATGTTTTGAATTTACGCACAATAGCGAAGCATCGTACCAAGGATGCGTTTTTCGTGGAGCTATAAAAAAAATTAAGGCAGCCGCACGCCAGAATAGGCAGCAATGCCGCCAGGACGGTAAATACTCGTCCCTACTTTTCTTACCATCACCTAGTAAAGTGCTATTGAAATTTTACTGTATCAACGGCGAAGTTTAATATATACTTTACTAAACTAAATATAATAATGTATAGCTTTCTCCTCTCTCCCTCGAAAAGCGGGGAACGCATATAATACGATGCGAGTTCAATAGATACAAGATTTTTGCTGTTTCTTCGTTAAAATAATTACATAAGAATGATTGATAGTGTTTTTTGTGAATTTTTAAGGTTTATATAAGAGTAATAAAGGAGAGGAGTTCAACTGGGAGAGTTTAGGGATAGGACGACTCTCTCTCTACTTTTTTAGATGCTCAAGTTTGTGAAAGCATCAACAGTTGAACTCAAACGATTGAAAACTGGAAGACGTGCATCTGCATCGGTAACACTAGCTGCGCCTGAGACGCTGACACTGCTGCTTACTGAGGTTACACTATTATTAGGATTATTATTAACAAGATTGCCTACGCTACTTTGCTGAGCGAGTGTGGCGCTCTGTTGATTTTGTGATTGTTGCTGTTGCAACTGGTTCTGTGATAGTTTATTATGGAGCTGAACAGAGCTCTGAGCTTGACTGGAAGTCTGCTGTTGTGCAGATTGCGTTGTCAGATTGGATGCACCGCCCCCCATGGAGCAAGAAGATGAAGACGATGCGACTGATGAAGTCGACATCATTGAAGGAGATACTCCGCCACTTAAAAGACCATGTGGTGGTGGAGATGGTGTGGTAACTGGCGAATTGCCATGTGGACTAGTTGGTGGACTATTGAAATTGAACGCACCCTGTGTCAAAACTGAATTAGCCGGGCTAATCTGATCTACAAATGCAAAATTCGCCATTGAATTGGTTGGGCTTAATGATAGCGAACCGGTTGGTGAAGCACGATCTGATCCTGTTGACATGCTCAATGGTGGACTCAAGGGTAGCTGATGTTGCATCAACCCAGTTCCGTTTGTTACGCCATTCTGTTGAGCTTGAGCGGCTGCAGTTGCAGCTGCAACTGCTGCTGCTGTTAGACGTGTATAGGCAGCTGTATTCATATTGTTACGGGTAACATTGCGCGCTTCATCGGCATTGTGGACGAAATGACAGCGTGGTCCGTATGGGCAAAATCCAACACTATGGAATGTTCGGCAGTATTCGGTTTTATATTTTGGATGACGTTGTAGATTGCGTAATTCATGAGCACCATGAGCAAATTGACATTTTTCGCCGTATTTGCATTCTCCAGCTTCCTCAAATGGACGGCACAATTCGGTCTTGTATCTGAAAAAGTTAAAGAAAAGAGTTGGGAATTAGATGACATCAGATTTTGAGCTGGTAGAAAAAAAAATAAAATAATTTTGGGTGTATTCACTAATCAATCAGAAAAAGACGAGAGAAAGCAAAGTAGCAAATGGCTCAGATGGCTAAGTCCCTGCAAATAGAGCCCTGAAAAGGACTCTAAGACAGTAGACGACCCGTGCGAACTGTCCAAAGGAAACCCTGTAGAAATACAAGCAAAAAATACCAAAGATCTTTTCACGACGATGACTAAGGGAAGATTTCACAAAAAAAACTTAAGCAAGGGCATCTGCAGCTGAAGTGTATTTTCAGGGAAGACTTACCGACCCTCAATGAACCAAAAAGCGGAGTTAAAACTGATTTTTTCAGTTCACAGAAGCCCACAAAGGAATCAAAAGAAAACACCGCAAGGTCAATGGAACGATAATAGTCGCCGCTCGTTAACTAATCGTCGAACGACTCTAGAGGATTATAAAAGGCCTGACAATATCTTCGATGAATATATGCTAAGTAAACAACAAGTCATCAAACCGGAAGCTGGAGGTTTTGTGTATTTCTTTTATAAGGACGTTTGAGTGTGAATTTGTCCCATCGAAGCCTAGCCACCATATAGTGGTAGCCTCTTGATTTTTCGGCTAGGCAGTTTCTGAGAATGGCTTCGTTGAATAAATGATCAATTTCGACCCCCAGAATTCCCCCGCCTTTCCAAGACCAAGCTAAGACCAACTTCAGAAAGTTCTAACCGAGACCTTTCATTTGATACCCCACATGACACACCCCCCCCCCCCTGCATATATAGGGACCTCTCCTTAAATTTGACGTAACGGATATAACTCGCTGTATGCGGATGTGACTCACTGTAGTTCCCACCTTTCCACCAAATTTGATGTCAATCGTTGCTAGTCTCCGAGAAAAATGCGTGTGACAGGCAGAGAGACGAACAGACAGTAAACCGATTTTTGTTTTGTTTTACACAAAACGCCCGAAAGACTCTGGAAAGGTCCTTGCAATTTTATCGGTGTAGCCCAGAAAAATTCACAGAGGCACTGGGTTGCACAAATTCGCAGAAGGGGCACCTTCTTCCAGCTCCACTAGGAGTTGCTGCGTTCACATTGCTACTTAGTAAAATCAAGGACTGTTGCATATCATTCACAACAAAACTAAGCCGAACAGGAGAGCAACTTGAGAAATTTGTCTATTACTTCTTGAATAGATCTAAGGAAAGACATGGGTTAACTATGATGTTACAGATCTATGATCACATTCCGTTCTTATCAAAGAAAAAAGCCCTGGAAGCAAGGAATATAGAGTCCTTGCTCATTGTGAACACATCCAAGCTCCTTATCACAGACTCCAAAACTTACAGACGAACGAAGGTGTGAGTTTCATTAAGTCCAAACTTCTCAAGGTCTGGCCAATAAATTGTGACGCTACAAAAGAGAGACGAAAAACTAATACCCTAAAAAGGACATACGAACAACTACTGCCAAATGCCATTACGACAAGCAAGACAGCATTAAGGAGCACAACCTCGAAAACGTCGAACAATATGTACACCTAGATAGCATTGTCTCTGACGATGGCGGCAACGAATCTTAATATCGTTCAATACATTAACAGCGTTAAACCAGTTTTCGTCGTTTTATCAAAAATCTGGATATCTCGACACCACCATTAAGTTGAGATTGCTCAGCGCCAATGTCCTCCCGAGTAGCCCAAAAAAAAACTGAGCCCGGGGTGAAAATCATACGGGTCTAGTATGAAAATTTAGCAGGCTCCTCTCCAATTATCCCCTTTTTGCATAGAAATTTTTTATTCCGTGCCCTAGGAAATCCGCCCTCTCCACCAGCACTCGACAACCCTAAGAATGCCACAATTATAAATGACCTTCATCGGCGTACAGCCCAGTCCAGATGCACGTGAGCAGAAGGCGGAAATGGCAGTGGAAAGGTCGCACATTCGGAAAAAGCGACAACTCTATACCGGGGACAATTCCACTATTTCAAGATGGCTGGTGAATTGGTCGTCCGAGAAATGCGTGGCGTCGAACAAAGAAAGAGTAAAATTTTGCTAAGGAATGAGTTGTCATGAGCCCGCCATCTACTTAATGGCGGACCGTACTAATTTGAGAAGCAACTCGCTTCTTCTGCTTAGCGCAAGGACTACTCTTTTCTAGGGCATGTTCCCAATACTTTTAAAAAAATTGTTTGTTTTTGCGTGGTCGGTTCCGATCGCAGGGTCGAGGGGATCTCATCAGACGCAGCCTCAATGCCACTACCCAGTGGAGCAGAGTGGCCGAACGCGGCTACAGGTGACACTTAGCTCTTTTTGTTTAATTCAAAACCCGACAAGGGGTGAATTATATTTTGATCGAAACCTACACTAATTTCAGCTAATACAGTAAAATTTTGTTTAGGAATGACATGTCTAGCGCACAGGCCAGGCACCCGTGAGTCGAAGACGAAAACAACAGTGGATAGGTCACACATTCGGAAAAGGTGATAACACTATGCCGAGCTATGCCATGCAATAGAACCCACTATCCTAAGACAGCTGGCGAATGGTTCGCCCTAGAATTGGTGGCGTAGGGAAGAGGAAGAGTGCAAGCTTCTCGAAAAATTGTAGCCTGAGTTGAAGCACTTTGCCAGGGACCGACAGCGATAGCTCGGTAAGTTTGATTGACAAGAAAAATCCACAGAAAAATTTGAAGGGGCACAGCCTTCACAAAACAGAGTGATGATTTAACGGCTAACGACAGATCAGCTTTGTCGCTAATAAAAAAAATATCATTGTCAGCTCGATATGCTTCTGATTTGCGGTACACAGAGCAAGAACTGAGTATCTGTCGCGTAGGTGTGGAAAACACTTCATTTTCTTTGCTCGAACTTGAAGAAACTTTGCAGAAAGTGAATAATGAAACTTAGAAGCAGAACCCTTTTTTCATGAATAGAATATTTTTTTTTTTGGGGAAGAACTTTCACCAGACTCGTTTAATTTGATGTCCAGCGTCACCTCAACCATGCAGATTGAAATGACAGGTATACCAGCTTTGGCCAAATATTCTTTCTCACCCGCCTCATGCCCGTTCCTGTGTCTTTTCCGGTTGTTCGACGGATACACTGCACACGGACCTAGTTTTCACTCTGCCCGAACAGCGGGGATTCGCACAATTTCCACCCCAGACCCGGGGATTTTTTTACCCCGGGCCTGGATTTTCTTTCTACGACCCCCAGCACCCCTAATGACACTCCCTCCTATTGACAATTCTTTGGCAGACCCAGAGAGACCACTTTCGAATAACTATAAACCATATAAAAAGACTGTTTCGTCCAGGGGAGAAACAAGCCAACGCTACTTCACATATCCGCCCCGGGAGAAGAGTGACTAGAAGTGGTTCCTAGGTGTTTCGCAAAAACAAATGTAAACTTCATTAAGGCCAAAAAAATCACCGAAACCAATCGATCCTTAAAAAGGAAGCAATAAATAAGGTTCGAGGATGAAATCGAAGAAAGTGCACAAAAAGGCAAAACGATAACAAACCTACTGAAAAGGGCAACTGGTTCCCGAAATATCGAAATTTGATAGATAAAAAATATACTTTCAGGAACAACGGAAAATTAGTCGTCTTGACGTGGTCTGTGTTACTCGTACGTAAGGATACGAAGCATTGACTCTTACGGAGATATTAGACAACAAAATCAACACTTTCGGATTCGAATACGACGCCTTAAACTCGGACCAGCGCGAGATGGATCAGACTGGAGAGAGTCGGGTATAGTCGTGAAGACGTGCATACCATTTATGACGACCCATACCTCCATGCATTATAAAAAATTGTTCAAATGTAATGGACTGGACACGTCAAGTGCATAGATAGCGTGGATGACGAGACTCAAGCGTAGACTGGAGATAAAAATTCAAAAAAGGTGACCACTGAAAAACTTTGGAAACCTTGGGGAGGTTCAATTAACGCAGACAGGGAAGTAAATGAGAATATATTCTGGAGGCCAAGACCCCGATTTGGATCAGAGCGCTATTGAAAAAGATGCCTTTGGGTGGTAACAATGTCGATGCTTGAACTGCTCTCAGCATCTTTTATGGATCAACTCGATATATTGTGGTGAATCTTTTGAAAGAAAGGCCGTGTCTGCCAACGTGTTATACATTCGTCAAATGCCTGAAGTAATATCATAACCCAAAACCCAAAAAAAGAAGGTCGGAAGAATGAACTACAAGCCGTCCTAGCCTTGGCGTATGGAGAATTGAGACCCATAGACCACCATATTGCCATCCACTAGAAAGCGTAGCTTTGATTACTTAGAGAGCTTAGACTAGACGGCGTAGAAATTAAATAGGAAATTACACAATGTGCCGAAAGTCTGATTTTCTTCAGTCTCGCGGCAGGGTTAGCATCGAATTTCATCCTACTGACTTCCGCAATTGATAGAGTTGACAGAGAGTAATCTCTGTACTTCCCGAGTACCCAGACCTCAAGCTTCCTGTCTACGTCGGTGAAATCGCCTTTCCACTCGATAGAAGTCGTGCTAAGTTTGAGCGCATTCCCGCTCTCTTTGAGGTTGTTGAAAATCCGCAGATTACTTGTCCGTTTTCTTTGTAGTTTTCGGTTTCCGGAGGTGTGCTTCAGCTCCCTCCAGGTCTTCTCGCCAGCCTACACTCCACCTCTATTGTGCTTCCTCACACCTTTCTAAGACAACCCACTCGCCGGCCACTTTGGGATAGTGAGATTGTCCTTTATTAAAATGTGACCTACTCAGTGTTATGGTTACCTTCTAACCAAAACGTCCACGGACACCCACCCAGACCGCACGTTGAAATAAATCTTCGTTTAAGGTTGTGTCAGCCAGAACAGCCCGGTAACCGAGACTGGTATTAACCAAGGCTCCGAGCTTTCTAGTAACAATCGTGGGTACTATTCGTGCTGAACGACCCTGGCTTGATATTGATATTATGGTATCATAATTTCCAGATATTTGTCGGCGTGTCTCCCGTTCACAAAAACAAACAAGTTTCCGCATTGATGGTTTGGTGGTTGAATGGCGGCTCCAGATAGTGTCACTCCAATCGGATTTTGTTTTTTAATCATGAACAGCTGCCACAAATATCAGACAGAAAACTACTCTTTAACTTTGCAAATAATTCTAAGGCCTTCCCTTCATAGATCAGTGAACTGTCAGTCTCATGAAGTGGGAATTTGAGCTCCCAACCTTGGAAAACCGCAAGGTACCACGCTGGTCGCTTCTTCCAACCTGTTTTCAGTAATTCTTTGTGATGCAATTGCTTTTGGCACAAGCCATGCTGGGATGTCCTTATGTACAAAGGATAAACCAAAATATGAAGAGCTGACTCATGAGAGAAGGATGGTTTTTGAGGAACCAGAGTGGCAATTTTGGAGCACCAGTTTCTTGACTCGGTCGATATATGTCACACTTTCATTTTTGACGCGCGGAAATGTTGGTGACAGGTTGTCTGACGTATTCAAAATTTTTCGGCACTCAAGTTTTTACATTTATTTTAGTGTCTTTTTCCCGCAGAAAATGACCTCCGATCAATGAAACGGGTCTAATGTAGGACCCAACACTTGGAAGGCAGAACAATTTTGGGAAATGATATTCATAAAAATATGGAAGTCTCGCCAGCTTCAGTCATAGGAATGAGATAAGTCACGCAGGGATGTGGCAAATGATGTTGGATGGGGGGATCAGGAAAAAACTGAGCCCGAAGGATGAAAGAAAATCAGGTTTTCCTGTTGAAAAGGTTTCGATGCTCTCTTGGTCTGAAAATATCCCAGGTGTCAATCCCATAGAAACTGCCTGAGCCACACGAAAGGAGATAACCACAAAAGTGGCCCTCACCGCTTCAGGATCGAGAAAGGATCCGCTGTGAAACTGTCCCTACTTAAAAAAAAACTAAGAGCTGGGACTGAGATTTGAAGAACTCGTCAAAAGGGAATACCAGGTAGAAGGAGTCCCGCCCAATGCTTAAAACTAGAAGTTAGACAAAATCAACTTACCTCGAAGTATTAACCTGGGCAGCCAACGGTTCAGACTGTGTCCGTTCCAATTTACGATGTCCCAAATCCATAAGAGTGTTCATCAACGTATTCATCATATTCGTATTAACAGCACCCTGGGGATGTGATACAGCCCGTGACAATGCATTATGCAACATTTTCTGCTGTTCCTGTTGTGCAACTACAACAGCATTGATATGTTGTTGCAACAAAGCTGGTGTTGTTGATGCAACAGCGGCAGCAACAGCCGATTGATAGTTGTTGTTCAACAAATTGGCATTAACATTAGCATTGAGGTTACTGGTACCATTGATAAGACCATTTATCTGTTGTTGACGATGTGACTGTTGTTGATGAATGTGATGATTAGTTGACGCCCCATTGATAGCGGTAGGATTTGCGGTAGCTGAGCCATTGGTTAGCAGGTTTTGCATTGATGAACCGATCACATTTGATAGAAGTTGAGAATTTGTCGTTGTATTGTTGATAGCAGCATTTTGACTGATGCTATTCAGATTGTTGTTAAGTGTATTATTCAATAAATTAACGTGTGAGGTATTTGCATTTGTCGTTGCACCGGTGGTATTGCCAGTCTGTTGTTGTTGTTGTTGCTGTAGATGAACTATTGCCCGGGATGAGGTTTGATTCTGAAATAGAGGAAAAGAGAAAAAAGTTAGTATAAAAAGGACTTTTTGAAATCAGAGGTATAGGTTTAGACAGGATTACCCGTCTTCGTTTAGTCTTGTTCAGATATCCGGTCCTGTTTCTTGCACTATTCAAGGTTGCATCACACAAAGATCCATTGTTCAACCAGTTGCTATTATTGTAATCGTTTGCCGCAAGGATAGCTGCTGCCGCAGCAGCGGCCGAATTGTCTTTAGAATTCACAGTCAGGATTGGATTCGTAGCAGCCGGACCTGGCTGATTGCCAACCCGCAGGAACATATCACAGAGCCTATTGTGATCACAATAGGTATTGGCTGCCATATCTTGGCCGGATTCGTTTCGATATTCAATGCTGTACTCTCCTATCTGGAAGAGTCAAGTTTGAGGTTGACCGTCAGGAACGGGCATTGGGAAGACTTCAGCAATAAGCAAACTAAAAAACTCGTTTTGACTAAAGCATACCTTGGCTATTATTAGGAAGCTGTCAAGTGCGAAACCCTTGTGTTGAAGGCTCTGCTGCAAGACTTACGATGTCAGCAGATTCTAAGGAGATTCTGGTCTAAAAAGCAAATTTAAGGGCTGAAATTTGTTCTTTGCGCATTCGCTAATGGCCCAATGTCTGCACTCCTTCAGTTTTCCAAAATGTTTGAGTATTAAGCTCTCCTCCCTTTCTGAGCGATAATGTGCCGTTGAGTAGGGTTTTCTCCAAAAATTATCAACAGGACACAAGGCACAGGAAAAAAATTAGCACAGCGATATGTTTATTTTTTGGAAACCTCTTAAGGGTTTTATCAAGTTTAAATAAAAGCGCCTAATCTGGCGAACACGTAGTAAAACTAAATTCAAAAATAAAAGCCTATCTAAGACGTCTCCGACAGTACCAGCTTCGTATTTTGCACAAAACGGTTTGGCAAATATTTTTGAACATGAAACCTGGATGTCGGGCCTTATCTTCTAAAGAGCTGTTATGACAGGTTCTGCCAAATCCATAAGTTTCCGAAATCTGAATGGCTTTTCCAAAAAATTCCGATTGTCGTGAGAATTCCACAAGGTTCTTTGGAGATTGGGTTTCTTGATAATGGTTAAGGTATCCTTTTGTCGTTTTGGATCCGAAAAGGTGAATTCCACAAAAATTGACTAGAGGAGGGGATTAGATGACACCGAAGGTCAAAAAGAATCAACTGCTGATGTACGCCGTGCTTAAAATGTTTCGTTAATGAAATGTAAAAGAAATGAAATTACGGACAGAAATGAGACGTTTTAGCAATTATTATGTTTAAATTTTAAAAAAAGGGTTTTGTTCCGGAAAAGTTAAAAAAAAAGGAGAAACGCACAAAAGCTAAAAATTATTAAAAACAAATGATACCGAGCTGAGACATGACGATGAACTGCTAAGTTTTGTAAAAAAATTCAATGGCGTCTAAGCATCGTCAAAATCTCGTGGCATTTTCCGCTGGAAATTTTGTTGTAGATTTTCAATTAAAGTACTTTGAAGTGTTATTGATTTAATGCTGGCAATAATTCTCGGCTAGTTTTTCGAATATAATCCAGTTGATGTTGTGGCGCAATCAGTAATTTGTTAGGAAAGCTTAGGTCAGTTCAAAAGTTATCGCCGCAAGTTATTAGTTTTAGTATTGGAAGAAAAACTGGCCATTGAATGACCAACAAGTGGAAATTTTTACAAATTAATCTAGATCGTGTTTGAAGTAGGAACGCTATCAGTAGACTGCCCTGAAAGCGGCTTAATCTATTCTGATTATTGATGAGAGTGGAATATGTTTCTAGTTTTGAGTCAAATTTGAAAAGATTTTCAGCCCCCAAAGAGGTTAGCGGAAAACATTCATGAAATATATCGAACTGTCAATAGGGCCATCAGAGCGGTTATTTAAAGGAATCGCAGAATTCGTCCCAACAAAACTGAACCCCTTTTTCTGCAGATAAAGCAGCCTCATTGGCTCCTCTTTTCTGATGCTCTGTAAGAATCTTCAGAGGTAAAAGATTGCGCCCTAAAAAGTTACAGATTGTACAACCTCAAGACTGGGTATAGAGCACACATACGACTGGAGTGCAAACCAAATTAAGGCAATTCAGAAACTTTGTTTGAAGCTAGAGTGATCCTCAATCCTCCACCTATTTGGTGGTAGACCGCACTTATTTTGAGGAGTAACCAATTGTTTCCTCCTTGTGCAGAGAGACCACTCGTTTTTCAGCGAATACTTCACTTTTCCAAAAAAATTTACTGGCGGTTTCGTTGTCAGGGCAGAGGGAACTCATCAGATGCCGCCTCACCTTCGCTCTGAGGCTATTGTCCATATGGCTACTACAGTAAAAATGAAAACATACAGACTGGCCAGCATTTTAGTGTCGAAACCTTTCTTTCTGCTGGTCACTTCAGAAAGTCTACAAAGCACTTGTCAATCACGTCCCTTTATGACACATTACTCCAAATTGAAGTGCCTGGCACTGGTGATAAAGAAGTTTATAGAACTTTTGGACCCTTGTTACGTTCTTCGTTGCACCACTAACTGAAATTCCCGAGCCTAGTTTACCTGACGAGACACGTGAAAAAAAATTAGGGCTAGACAAGGAAATACATCAAATTTGGCTTTTTCTGAAATCAGGTGTCAAAATTAAACACGGTTTTCCCCATTCTTGACTACAGTTCAGATTTGCTATTTGGAATAATCGTGATCAAAAGCGACAAGAACTTTGCTTGTTTTCTAAACTAGGAAAAAGATAGACCAACCTGCACAGACTCTTACTCATGGTAATGCCAAAATTTGGTAGTCCACATAACCGCCCCTACCATTTTTAGGTGGCAGAAAGCGTATGTTTGTCTCTCTAACGTCGTTAAAAAATTGCGGCGGTCACTTCCCTGTCTCCTTAAGAAGTTATGATGCCTCAAAGGGGAATTTTTGGATACCATCGGGGGAAATTCTGAATCACCAGCCCCACTCGGGAGTGAGTGGAAATAATAAAGGCATGCATAAGGACAAATGTGACAGAAATAAGGGAAAGGAAAGTACGCATAAGGAAAAAGAAGGCACGCATAAGGAAAATGAAGGCATTCATAAGGAAAGGAAGGCATGCCTAAGGAAAATGAAGGCATTCATAAGGAAACGATAGATACGCATAAGGAAAAGCAAGACATGCATAAGGGAAAGGAAACATGCATAAGAAAAAGGAAGACTTGCATAAGGAAAAGGAAGGCATGAATAAAGATAATTAAGGCATGCATAAGGACCGAAAAGGAAGACTCTCTCTCTCACCCGCAGAAAACCTGCATTGGACAGCTGTGTGGATGCGGAATGAATGAAGAGGAAACTCCCCTCTTCAACCCCCTTAACTTATTGTCGCCTTTTGGGGCACCCTAACTTTTCGAGAAGAGGTGACCGCCATGAACTTTCAGCAATTTCCTTCCTTCCTTAACACGTCTCTCTCTTCCCAAGAGTGAGGTCCGAAAATTCGAACTTACCATGAAAATTTCAAAATATCCCACTCCTGCTTTCCGCATTACCTTCAAGGACTATAATTTTGCCTGAGGAGGAAATGGCAGTCCCGAGTTTTTAACGAGGCTACATAAAAAGTATTTCCTACTTCTCCATTCATTCCCTTTTTACCTCCTTGACAGGTGGGATGCAAAATTCAATCATATTTTTTCGACATCAAAGTAGCCCCATTTTGAAAAGCCGTAGCTTCTTGAGGAAGGAGGGAATTGAAAACCGCAACCGTTCAACTGGATTAGCAACTAAGGATTTCCCCCTTCTTCCTGCATATTCTCCTCATCCCATCGTCCCCCGTAGAAGGTAAGATTGAAGAGACAAACTTCACTGTAGTGATATATTAGGACCTTAATTTTAAACGATTTTTGTCTGAATTTTGAGGAAGAGGATTTCACAGCGATCAAGCCATCGACCCATTTTTGCACTTTTTCAAATTTACGGAATTCATGGTGCATCGGCTGGAATAGGTGACAGTCGGAAAGGGTCATGTCTGGAGAGTAACAGGATTTCCTTGACCGCTTTTGCAACACTTTTGGCCGATTGATTGCAATTGCTGGACGTTTTCGGGCGACTGGTTTACAATTGCTGGGCATTTTTGCGTCAGATTCTGGTTCAAATCCTCCAATTTTTGTTTAAACGATCGGCAGTGACTGTTTCATTCGATTTCAAAAGCTCATAGTACATGACCCCTCCCTTGTCCCGCCAAATACTGAGCAGCACCTTGTGTCCATGAATGTTGTGTTTCGGTGTCATTATTGACGGTTGTCTGGGGTTTGCCCACGATTTTTACGTTTAGGATTGTGGTAGTAAACTCTTCTGGACTTTTCGACGCCAGTCACGATTCGCCATAAAAAAAATCTTCCTTTTTCCAATGCTTCCAATGGGTCGTCCTCAAACTTTT
This sequence comes from Hermetia illucens, assembly GCF_905115235.1. Classification (NCBI taxonomy): domain Eukaryota; kingdom Metazoa; phylum Arthropoda; class Insecta; order Diptera; family Stratiomyidae; genus Hermetia; species Hermetia illucens. Next base: position 13,727,262 of record NC_051852.1, read on the forward strand.
GTCACTAACCGGGGTTTGAAGAAGGGAGACTCCCCATTTCTCCTTGACAATGTCCCAACCCCCTTCGGAGTGGAAGAGCCTGACAGCGATTTTCGAATTTACGTTAAGGTCGAAAAAGACCTAAAAACATTCAGAGAACTGAAGAGCAAATCTCTGTTTTGCAAAAAAAATCAGCTGAAAGTTTCGTTGATTTTCGAAATATTGAAAAACGAGTCGTCTACGCACTGAAGATATCACACAAAACTAATCGTAGACATTCGGTCGATTATAATCTGAAATATCGAAATATTTTGCAAAAGCCGATGCTGGGTGGAGAGATCGTTTGGACCCCCATTACTGAGGCAACCTTGTCAATATCAAAGAATCGTTTTTTAAGTGCTGTCCAATCGTCAAGCATCTCTGAACCACGTTCTCGAACGAATTGCTCCAAAGGATCTTAAAACATCCTGCGGAGGCCCACGTTTGGGGATGTATCTCAGATAACGGTTTTGAGAATACGACGGGCAACCTGAACGCTGAGAAAATGAGGAAACTACGAGAAAATTCTATTGCCGAAAGAAGAGAAAAGAACTAAGAAGACTAGCTCAGAAAGTGAGGTGCTGGTCTCTTTTAAACCCCCTCAGTGTCCCAGTCAAAAAGACCTTGTGCAATTTGGAAGATTTAATCCAACTCCACGAATCTTCGTTTGGCATCAGGCCGGAACGTCCCGTGGAGGCTTCCGCTACAGAAAATATTGAAAAAGCCGCAAAACTTATCGGAATATCGGAAGCTGTCAAAACACCAGAAGGACTAGTTTGCAGGAATGATTAGGAAGATCACTTACAACCACTTTAACAATCTTGCATGGCCCTCCTGGCATGTCTGAGATCTGCCCAAGATAGGAACCAAAAATGATCAGTCCGCATCAAAAACAGCGGCGGATGTTTGAACCTGTGCAGCGGAAACAGAGACCATATTTTGGACCAGATTTTTCCTGGAGATGGAATTTCGGATCGTCATTCTTGAGCTGAGGCTACACAAGACTTTAATGCAATGAAAAGGGCCCACCACACCCAACCCAAGTTCAAAGTGTCCCAGTTAGCTCAAGTTCTTTGGTCAACATTTTTTGAATCACCGCATACACCGTATTTCGGGAACCATTTGTTCCCTCTTCAATGCGAGATCTTCTGCAAAAATCTGATTAAATCTGTTAGATTGTTAAACAATCTCACTCCAAACTCAACCATGACAATCAAAATAGTTCTATCAACACTATCGCTCTCTTTACAATCAATCCAACTTTTATAGGAAATTAATTTACTCATCTATTAAGACCCCATCAATACTATCACCGCCAGTAACAATGAGAGCAGATAAAACAACAAGAAAACATGAAAATGAATACATAAAACATTGATTTGATATTATGTCTGTTGTCTATTGATGACTGCACGAAATAAACAATGTTAATGTATTTGAACTTTTGATAGTAAGTCTATATTTTTTTTTGTCTCCGTCCATGTTTCAATGTTTCAATCAAAGGCAATAATGTTAATTATGTGATGAGTAAGTGAGAATACGTGCGCAAATAAGGCCTTTCTCGAAGCAATTGATTGTACGCAGGGTTCCTATCGTAAATTGTTGCTTTTGTTGCAATTGTTACATTGAAGACAAGAAGTTATAACAAGCGTAATCAGCTGATTGGAAAATGTGAATAGGGTTTTTTTGCGTAGTTGAGTTTATAGTGAGGATTCGATTTTGAAGTTTCGACTTACATAAGAAGAGACTTTGTTGTCCCTAACCTTAGTATAGAAAAATGTTTACTAATCCCTAAAATCCCTATCCCTAAAATCATATAGCTTTAGCGAAATGCTTGAGACGTCGTGAGAGGATTGGCTTGACAAATTTCATTTATTGAATGGTTATCCATTACCGAGATATTCAGTATCATTTTTGCTGTTTCGTCCTACTAGAAACAACCATGAAAACGAAAATCACGTCAAGAAAAGCACTTTTTGCTTCGCCAAATTGGGCCTTTTTCCTGCAATTCGCTGTAGTAGAGCTCTGTAACCCTTTTGCCCTTCTACAGGCTGCTGGTTCACATCACATCTCGTGAATCCCAAAAAATTGTAGCCATCATTTTTCCGCCCGATAGGGCAGCCTTTGCCTTCTTCGGAGCACATTCGCCGGGTGGAGTCCACTGTTCCTTAGACTCTGGTGTAGTAGTGAACTAACTAATATTCCATCGACGGTCATATGAAACGGGGCAGAAACTCCTTCGGATTGCGCTTTAACAGCGTCAAACGCTGCTCTGAAGTGGTTTTACGGTTGGGCTTGTTGTTCAGAGTGAGCAAACGCGGTTTCATGCGGCCTTTTGAAATGCCTACGGTCTCAGGTATCTCGCGCACCTTGAATCGCCGGTCTGTCAATACGAGATCCTGGATTTTTGTCACGTTATCCTCCGTGGTAGCAGTTTTCGGGACACTTAGGTCGTGCTCATCAAAAACCAGCGTCCGACCACGTTGCAACTCGTTAAACTAATTTTTTATGATCGCCAACTTGCTTCTGTCCAAGCTTCTTTTAGGCTCTCGAATATTGTCTCGATCATTGGCTTCAAAAGTAGATAGAAAATTGGTTCGTTAATTGTTCTTTTCGATTACTTCGTGAAGCATCCAGAACAACTAGGCTTTTTTGTGATCAGCTAGTTCCAAATCTAAGCCACCAACCAGACATTTATGGTCGATTTAAAGTCTCTCAACGATGTCATTACATGTTGGGCTTGCTCAGCTAGCTTCTTTGCCCAGTTTCCAAACTCTCCTAGATGATTCCTACGGTTGCTTCGTACAGCAAAGATCTGCAGATCTGCGGAAACATCGTAGAAAGTTTGTTAAACGTCAATCTGCGGTTGTCAGGAACCGTATTCTTGATTTTTTTTCTCACAAATTCGGTAGTCATAATTTAAGGCCTTCAGTTCTTCTGGTCGACATGTACGGCAAAACGATCGAGTCCCATTACGCTCACTTTCGACGTTGAAGCCTAGGCTTGATCAATCCAATAGAAGAAGCCACAAAAGCCATGAAGCCATTCACGACAACCGGCATTTGGGGAATATTGAAGGCGATCCCTGCTGACGCCGACTCCTGGTGCGAGCGGGGTATGGCCGAGGCCAGTAATACCTTAAAATCTTTCGATTACCCACCACGTCTCATTTCATCCGATATCGAGTCTAGCATTCTTCGCATGTACAAAGATCTTTCTGGAGACGATCTCCTGACCAAGTGTTTGGGCGGAAATAGCCAAAACGCTACTGAATCCTTTAAGATCACGGTGTGGCGCATAGCCCCAGAAGACTTGAATTCTGTGAAGAAAATCGTTGATATAACCACCTACATTGCTGCCGGTATTCAATGGACGCTACGGAGAAATATTGATGCTGATGTGGACGCTGAACTTAACCATTGGACATCAATGCAAGGCGTTTACCAATTATCATACATGGACGGCATCCGACGTCACAAAACGCCGTTTAAAGTTTGTTGTTAAAAAAAAGAAAAAGAAAGAACATCACCAGGTTTGTAAAGTGAACCCTCAATTTCCTCAAAGTACTTCCTACGTGCGGGGACTGACACAGTGATTGCACACATACAAAATGAGTATTTTGAGGAAGCTGATGATTCGACTCTACGAACTTGGGACTGACGTCACAGTGATAGCAATAAACGAGGCTCCTAGGGCGACACAACTCATACAGAATGACTATTTTGAGGAAGCTGAGGGTTCGCTCTACGAACCTGGGACCGACGTCACAGTGATAGCACCAAAGAGGGTCGTAGGGCGATACAACTCATACAAAATGAGTATTTTGACGAAGCTCAAGGTTCGCTCTACGAACCTAGTGGTGCTGATTAGCACCACGACATCACAGTGATAGCACGAAGGAGGCTCGTAGGGCGACACAACTCATACAAAATGAATATTTTGAGGAAGCTGATGGTTTGACTCTACGAACCTGGGACCAATGTCACAGTCATAGCACCCAAGGAGGCTCGTAGGGCGATACAACTCATACAAAATTAGTATTTTGACGAAGCTCTAGGTTCGTAGAGCTGATGCTGATTAGCATCATTACGTCACAGTGATAGCACGATGGAGGCTCGTAGTGCTCGTAGGGCGACACAACTAAAAAAAATCGTATTTTGAGAAAGCTGAGAATTCGCCCTACGAAGCTGGAACTGGTGACGTCACAGTGATAGCACCAAGGAAGCTCATAGAGTGGCACAACTCATACCAAATGAGCATTTTCAGGAAGCTAAAGATTTGCTCTACGAAGCTAATGGTGTTGATTAACATCACATTTCAATAAGTTCCTTTTTCCTTGACAATCAAACTTAAATGACGTTTTCTCGAAACACGTAAATCACCCTAAATAACTTTTTTAGCTTTCAATTTTCAATGTTGTAAATTTTTTTCTGATCTTTTAAACATCACCCTAAGTCATTTGAAGTGATTTTTTGTTCTTATTTCATTTTCCTAAAAATTAATGTCAAACAAGTCTGGAAACCAGACTCTGGGCGCTTCATATCAGTATGAAGGGTACTCCGGAGCCTAGGCACCATAAACTGAGAACTTCCTGATTATTTCTCAGATTTTTTGGTTGGGTAGATGCTGAGAATGACCTCGTGAAATGAATGATCCTTCTCCAGGCACCTTCCTCCCCCCTTGTGAATTAAATATCAAAACTGAAACCAGCTTTGAGAAATACTAATCAAGGCCTTTCATTTGATACCCAACAAGGCTATATACGATGGAAAAAATGTTACACACCCCTCTCTTGCATGTATGGAGACCACCCCTTAGAATAGATAGAATGATGTAAATCACTGCATGGTGTCAATAGGTATAGTCTTTTCCGAGAAAAATGCATGTGGCAGATAGGACTGTAAACTGGTTTTAACAACAGCATAAAACCTCAAAAAGCACTACTTTTTTGTACTACAAAAGGGATTTGTCCCCGTAATTGCTAACAAAAAGTATAGGAATCATATCAAACAGGTTATCATCTTGCGACCCGTGATAGACAACAGAAACTTCAACCTTGACTGATCGATGTCTCAACTTATATCGAACACTTTAAAACGAACCAATGAAGGTGTAGGATTTCATAATTCTCCTCTCCATGGTAAGATTGGTTCCTCAATTGTAATTAAAAAACTTCAAAGGTTAAAACCAGCGCCATCTACAAATGGGCCAGTCCCTGAGTTTGTGATCGCCTCAAGACAGGCATTCAATGCGAAGAGTTATGACAGATGATGCTTTTCCAGTTCAGCCAATAAACGGCATCACCTTTCCTTGTTGTCAACCCTGGTCGTAAATGCTTTCGTAGAGCCTTTTTCGGCCAAGACCATTTCCGCATAATACTGTCGTTTGAGGACCATTTTTTTGGTGGTTACCGTTTGCTTCGAAAGTGGCTCGATTTCACCCCGTTTCTACAGGGATCAGCATATGGAAACTTGGTTCTGACCAGGATGTCATGAAGCTGGTAGGAATATCATTTGGTCGACCCTGGTAGAAAACCCAGAGGTTCGGGGTTCCCTAATAAAGGAGGCCTAGACCGAGCATCGGTTCTTCCGCCGTTTATGAATTTTCTTTTTCGATTTTGTTCCTGAGGCTTCTCAAGAGTGAACTTTTTGGTAACTGTCTGGTCCTAAATTTAAACCACCAACCATTTTTGGTCGATCAACTTAAAGTCTCTTAGCAATGTCATGACTGCTTTCAATCTAGTCTGGTTCAGGATTCATCATGACTTTATGGACCTTTTCAGTAATAGGCCGACCAGACCAAGAAGATTTTGGAATTCACACCGAAAACATGTTCAAAACAAACAAATAGCACATTAAAAAGCGGTTTGCATTTATCATCGCCTATAATGAGATCATGCGACTCAGCTTAGTACGTTGCGGTCGCTTGATTTTAGCTAGAAATGACAGTACTTTTTTTTGAGATTACAATGATATACTCGTATCAAAAATCGCATTTCTAGTATTAATAATTTATTGTCATAGACATTAGTGTACAATGTCAGACTATATTTAAAAACCATGCACATTTCAGTGGAAATTTTATGATTGATCATCACTGCTATTTGCTAGTCTGGTTTGATTACGTTTTTTGAGGTCCCGGGAAAAATAAGGCTTTTCCGTTTGGCATTTTTCATGATAATATAGTAAACCAAAGAATGAGGAAGTGATTGTATTTTATGACATCGTAGGGTTTATTAGAGATTATCAAAGGCTCGAAAAGTTTGAGCTACGACCGCACCAATTAGAGTAACAACCAGTCGCCCCATATTCATATTTTATTATTTTATTTGATTAAATCATATGATTATTGAAACGATTATCAAGTTAAATAAAATAGACCAAACTATAATACAATTTATTAGAAAACATGATCTCCTTGGCCCCTAGACAACAGGAAACTCATAATATTATTTTTCTAATCTTATTTTTCCCTCCAAAATGGGAACTAATAAAAATTTCCATTTTTCACTTCATTAACTTTTACATGCTCTCTTTTTTTTCATCTGACAATTATTATCACTCTTTCACTTTCATCAATGTCATTAAATTTTGATGACGACAATGATGATTACGATGATATCAAAGAACATGAAAAAGAAAACGAAACTAGTCTTTCAATGATAACTAGGTAAAACCATTATTTACTTTTTTTTTATGGTGACATATCGTCATATCATCATATAATAATATTGTCATTACACAATTTGTTGTTGGTTTTTGCTATTTCTATTGCGTAAAATGTTACATTGAACTATACACTGATGAGTTTCAATCAGCAAACGAACCCACACAAATAACATGAATGATGAATAAAGAAAAAAAGAAAAAAACAACACTACAAATTGCCCCATGTCAACCTTATCGTCGTCATTAATATACATTACACATACACATGGATTGTAAAAGACAAACCAAAAAAGAAGAAGAAAAACGTATTTAGATGGGTATATAATTTTGAAATTATAGTTCAATTGCCCTTGGAGAATTATTCTGTTTATATATATACTAGTTTTAGACTAGTATTCACGCTTAATTGGGACTATGATTGGTTAACTGGTTTAGCGGGAACTAGTTGACATTGTGCAACGAAGTTAGGTAAACCAAACAATTATCAGTGATAATTACGAGAATTATAACTACTAATTTGCCCTTCAATCACCAGCTTTGTGACATAGCAAGTTTAAACCTTTGTATCCTTTTAAAAATGTTCATTACGTCCCAGTAAAATTAGGTCTTAACTTTGTCCACCCATGACTCACTACAAAATCACCTCGTCATCGATTCATATATTATCAGCGTAAAAAATTTCATAATTTCATGTTTTTCTTACTTTGGATATGCATCTATGCATGAATATTTACGATTTAAAAACGATATCAATAAAATTGTTTATGGATGTGGTGTTTGAAAATAATTGTGAAAACAAAAAAAATGGGGATTGAAAAATCATGATAAACAACAAAACCATAAAATATAATAAAATGAAATTTAAACTATCTAAAAAATGATGTCAAAGATGCATAAAATTACTATTTGGAACTGTCAAGGAGATTGAAAATTGGTTATTTTTGGGAAAATTTTGTAATATTTGGTCTGTTTTTTCGAAAAAGGACCGCTTCCAAAGGGGACCAGAAAAACGCGAAATATAATTTAGTTAGACCTACATTATTGTCATTTTGTCACATTTTACAATTAATGTCATACGAGGAGCAATCATAGAACAGAAGGACGAGCACAAAGCGAAATATAAACATCCATGACGCAATTGAAAATTAAACCCAGGGCACGAGATCGAAACAAACCGAAACATCGGTATTACCTACTAAGCCCCTAGACCTGAATAGGTGACCTATGAGAGGTAGAAAAACGGATGAACATTTGATTTACTTCCACAGGTCAATGGTATGGGTATCCGGTCCGGTGTACCAAAAACTAATCGACTTTTCGTTTTGAGTGCTAAATTTTTTTTTTGCAGAGACATGGTCAAAACATGACTGATCTTCTGTTTTTTTTTGGGTTTTTTTTTTCTCCAAACCTTTTGACCAGCAGATTATGGTATTTGCATTTCATTTTTAATTTTAAAATATTTACGAAATATTAATTAAAATCCAATTAATGGCCATGCGCGACCAAAAAAAAAAGTTTATAATACCCTTCGAAGCCCCTTAAAATTCCAACTTGCCACTGATATCCGAGTTCGGGGGGTTCTTCCAAAGCCTTAAAAATACCGCTCAAAGTATTATTTCCCCGTGACCCTACCATCTCCCCCTAAGCACCGCTTGGAACTTCCTACGTGCTACTATTCGTGTCAAATCAAAGTAGTCAGTCAACATAGGAAATTTGCTGAGCCACTTTTTTGTTATTACACAAAATGACCAACAACATCACCAGCAGCAATAACTAGCAATCAGCCAGCCAACCGGTTACATTGGTTACACATTACCTCATCCATGGCATCTTTTTTTTTTGCCTCATCTTGTCTACTTTATACAATATTAAAAACATTTCTTCTCGTTTTTTTTCTTACATCAGATAATACTATAGTTTTGCTGGGGTTTTTTTTTTGCTCTCTCTCCTCATTTTCTTTTCTACAAGAAAGTGAAAGGGCCTTGACTTGATTACAACATAATGCAACTTGTAAACGACATAATAGGCTATGTAACTGAGGGGATGTGTTTAGTGATGTATTGGAGAGGAGGAGATGATGATAATAGTGGATAATTAGGTGGTTATCATGATGAATTTGCTTGGGTTAATCTTCATGTTTCAGAAGTTGTAGTTTATGGAAATGAGGATTATTTTTGGTGTTAATCATAACAGTCTCCAGTGTATGATGTTTTTCAACGAATGGAGGGGTGATCTGGTCTAGTGAAGAAGTTTCTGAGTCGATTTCAGAAAATGGGTTCTTTGACGAACACTAGACTAATTTGACCGCCGAGGACCCTCTTTTCACAGAGGTCTTTTTCCTCGTTTCGTGTTCATGTCCATACCTTACATTCTGCACCGCACACTTTCCTGAATTCCAACCTATTTCAAAAATAAGGCTGGCAGTAAAAAGTACTCATTAAGACTTGTTATATTATCTTCTTTTGACAGCGCTGTCAGGGACTAGTGTCAAACGATGTTGAAATCGTGGGACATGGAGCAATACACTCAAATACAAAGTGAAAATTACTTCTCAGTTTCGACAAGGATCAAGTGCTCCAGGTAAAATTTGGGCGTTCTGGAAGCCTTAGTAATACCAGCCATGCATCCAGACAACGAATAAGATGTTCCGATAGAAAAATATTGAAGCTGTCTGAGCCAGTGATGCAAAGTCCACAATAACGTAATGCTTGCGTCACTCTTAGAAATTAAGCCCTTGGATCAGTCTCCAATGAACAATCCGTAGAAAAAGGAATGTAAAGAAAATTGTCCGTCTTCATGAAAGGACCATCCATGAGGCATTTTCGCGCTTAGGATACGATTGTAATTCTCCTGCTGATACCTACCGCTTGCTTAGAAATACAGGCCCAACTCCCGGACCTGCAGTCTCCAGCATTGCCTTATACAAACTCCCCATTTCCTACCCAAGAATGGGATCATTGAATTCAATTCTCTCATGCATTGTTTGAACTAGAAACTAGGGACAAAAGCAGACACTGCTAATGGCCCCATCGCCATTTCCCCTTCGTACATGCCAAGGACAATTACAGCTCTCATATAAGGATTGCCTATTTGCGTCCCTGATATGAATCGGGCCGTTCACTACGAAGTTGTGCTGGATTACAACACATTAACTAGCATTGCGTCGATTTTATGCACGTCGAGGACTGTGTCGCCCCATTGTCACTGACCAAAGGACCATGTTTCAGACGGCTGCCTTAGAGTTACAAATTGTATCTTCCGAGAAACAAAGTCACGACTCAATTCGCTCAGTGCAAATTCAAGAGATTACACTTCACTGTTACCCAGCCATTTTCTTATTGGCAGCACAGTCCTGACTCCACCTGAGCCATTTTCCGAGGTAACCTTAGGTTCTGTTTTTCGCTGGAAACTTAGTTTATTTTTTGTTGCCATGTGCTTCAGCTACCCCTCAAAATTTTCCAGGAAACTTGCACTCTACCTCCACTGTTCTGCACCACGTGCTCCTAGAGCGACCCACTTGCCAGCTCATTCATCCTGAAATAGAAGCATTCACTGCATGGCAAAACCCTTTCTTAATGTGTGACCTATCCACTACCACTTCCGCCTTCTAATTGATACCAAGATTTTAACTCAGTGTAGCAGGTGACATGTGGCTTTGGTTTTCTCCCGAATGTACAGGAGCAATCCAGAAACCCTCAGTGTTCACCCTGTCGAAAGTCGGGACTGTTAACGATAAAGAGAAAGTAAGCGGTGATATAAATTCCATACGCTGTTCCACAGTGAGCTGGAGGATGTTATTATGGTTGGTATAGGAGAATTCAGACCGTAAAACAATATGCTCTCGGCTGATCAACCTCTGGAGGGGTTCTTCGATGTATGCCTTGACCGTTTTGAATATTATTCAGTTTGGTACAGTGTTTGCACGGATATGAGGATCGGACCATATTTCCAAGAAGATGGATGACCCGGCGTACCGTAAATGCCAATCGAACTACAATAATGCATTTTTTGATGCCCATTGTTGGTAACAATGACATGGATGAAAACTAGCTTCAAAAAGAGAGCACTACATACCACACAGCTTCACGAATAACAAGGGAGGCCGATATCGAAAACAAGAGGTGGCAATGAGCAAGACAACGAAACAACTAAACCGAGTGGCCGAGAGCCTTCACGTGATGGCGCCAAAAAACGCTGTACTCACTATGGGTGACCGCGATGCAGTAGGAGAATGCTCCAAGGTTTAATCAGGGCGATCAGACCCAAGTGTGCACGGGGACTCAGCTGAAATGGCTTTAGGTCGCGAAACCTTACCAGGGGTATATTGGTACAATGGGAACCGAGATAGCCCCTGAATTTACATGTCTCAGGAGAATTTCTTGTTCATGTGCGTTCAGCTCGGCTTTCCACGTTTCATGGGGGGGTTATGGTTACGTCCAAGCGGACAGAAACCTTCGAACCTCAAACGTGGTGTCGTGTTTCAACACGGTTGCCGCACTTCAAAGTTCGGTTGAGAATTAGGTAGGTCTTGTATCAACCAGTGTCATTACTGAGCCATGAACCTAGTAGAGACTGATGCCGTTGTGCTTATCTCAGCGGGGATCTGATTATGATCAAAAAATCAATCCGTGTCTAAACGAGACCGTGGTGGGATTGAGTCGATTCGACAGGTACTCACGTTAAACCACCAAGGAACGAGCACCTTTCTGTTACCAGTGATACCACGATTATGTTATGTTCAAGTTATGTATCCCCTCACCTGTTTGTCAGTTTAAGATTTTTCTTCTGAGCCTGGTTGCCGGCCTTCACAGAGTGTGTCCGATCCAACACCATATGCGCCCCTCTCCCCTTCACAATTTTATTTGCTATCGACAAACATTGATCCCAGTTACACCCACCTGATAATGATGCTGAACTATATGTTGCGTTGTACTTGTAAATATAAATTTTTTGTTAGAAAATTGAGGGGGTTCAGAATCTCCATCCACTTGATAACCATTCCAGGGCAGAAGTGAGGCAGCATCTGTTGAATTGCCTCTGTTCTGGATGAGACCGTCAGTGGTCCATTTTGACAAGGGACTCGTCATTAACACTTCCCGTTCCTGATGTTGATGGTATGCCGGTGGGGCATATCTGACAACTTTCATACGCAAACTGTTTGTCATGATATGGGGCCGTTTGGGATTACCGTCCAATGTAGTTGAAGAGGGCAGTCAAATCACAGTCTGCAATGGAGCTTATCTGAAGTGGCTCTTGTTATAAAGCCTCACAAGGGGTTATCTGGTACCATGGGAACCGGGAATAGGAACCAGTACCGCGGTGCTAGTCACGACGGGAATCTGATCCTGGTCTCCAAATCAATCCACCTCCGAAGAGGACCGTGGAATTATGCCTACACGGCAGGCACTCTTGTTAAACAAAGAAAATTTACATGTCATGTTATGGACTCATGAAGGAATCCCCTGAAGTCTGACGCTAATAACGCCTTTGCGTCCTTTATATAAACTCCGCTGTGACAACCACAAAGGGGCTACACTGTCATGCTTGTCTTAGGCGAAGATCATTGAAGAAAACCCTAAGACTATATAGGGGAAAGACTATGGGTGAATGCCAAGGTAGATTCAAAACTGGAAGATCTGATCAACTGTTTTGACGACGATGAACAATCCCAGGCCAAGATGGAAGGAAAGTCGACACAGATCTTCAGCACAAGCTCGGGTTGGAAGCAAGGAGACGTCCTCGCTCTTATAATTTTCAATATATGATATCTCTGATATCTAATTTATTCCCAAAAACTCTTGGCCAACCTACCGTATGAGTTTTACCAGGTGTAACGGTTAATAATCGAGGTTTTAGAGATGGCGGTGCAAGATCAAAGTAGCTGACAGCAGTAGTTAATTTGTCAATCGGCAGAAGTGAAAGTAACCTTCCGAACGCAATGTCCATTTGGCTTTCGACCCGTTTCATCCGCGGCATGTATTGTTCCTGTTTGAGAAAGAACGCGAGCCTTGGAATGATCATGGCATTCTGCGATGGTGCTGTTCCAACGCAATACAGCTGTGTGCACTGATTGCAAAGTTTGCAGGAGGGTAATTTCGGGAAGGGTGCCCAAACCCACTGAAAAAGTTTTTCAGACACTGTTTTGCAAGCATTATTGAACGAGGACTCCATGCAAAGAAGCTAAAACTACCGAATAAGGTTGGTGTCGACCACCACCAATGGGCAAGGTCCGGAAGGTAGAAAAGTGGGTGCCAAATCAACTAAGCGAAAGTTAGGTGGAGAAGCAGAAACCGGTGTATGAGTTCTTGCTTTTTTTGCTTCGAAAGTTATTCGTGCATCGGATTGTGACCAGAGATCCACTTCAAGAACTCGAAATAAAAGAAATGATGAGTTTCGCCCAGCGAGCCTTAAATGTTAGCACAGAGTCTCAATTGATTTTGGCCAGAAAACGAAACTGCACATCTGGTGGGACCAGAAGAGAATGGTTTGCCAAAAGTTGAGATGAGGTTTGACGATCATGGTTAACTATTGCCGATGACAATACCTCCACTTGAACCATGCGCTGATTCAAAAAAAGCCAAACTGGACGCAGAGACAGGCGAAAATCGCTTTGCAGGAAAGCAACTACCCAGCCCACTCAACGACCTGAAGGGATTTGCGTTCTTGGCTGGCAGCTGTTACTCCATCACCTACTCTCCCAACACCTCTACCCCCTTCCACTTTTTCCCGTGCACCGCGGCCGCATTTTCAAAGCGGCACTTTACCACGACGCACAAGAAAGTAGAACAATCGATTCGAGGGCAGGTCAGCTCCAAACAAGAAACTTTTTTTCTAGGAAAGCATGTGGAACTTGTGTAATTGATGGTGGAAAGATACGGAATTACTAACCGATGGACCTATGTATGTAAATTTCCTCTTGAAATGAGGAAACTATTTCCATTTGTACGAGGTACTATGAAGAAAATCACCAGAAGGTTTGTCATTATCACCAGACGAAAATGCCATTGCAAAATTTGCTGAGTTGATATTTTCAGGAACTATTTTGATCCTATAACCATTTTGACCATACGTCATGGGCCAGAGCTGGTTTAGTCTGGCTAGTCGGGTCTTCGTTTGACAGTTTCCTTTCTAGGTTCAGCCTGCTTATGGTTCCAGGATAAAACAATTAATATGATTGAACATTTTAAAGCGGTTGTTATGCTTTAGACTTCGCCACGACAATCTCTGCTGCAGTGTGGAACATGTCAATGACCGCTAACCCTCTTCTCACGCAAATAAGCTGAAAACGCGCAGCATTTAAAGTATTAAAGGGGTTGTGGATTTTTTTATGTTAGCCTATTAATGTGCACGGCGGTTCCAAAAGTTTTTTAAGGGCCTGATATTCTACATATAATATTTTTAGCTGCAGTAAATTAACATGGAAGAGGTTGCTTTGGCCTACTATAACTGGTAAGATTTACACCAAACTTCTCAATATCGCGCCTCATATTATGGTGTAAATTCTTGCAAAATGTTGTTGTGATGGTTGTGTGTGGGTGGTTTCTGTGAATGGATCCTTGATCTAAGTACCTCATTTTTCGACAGCTTTTTGTCTCAGATTATGACAAAGAAATAGTTTTTCACCAACCATTTAAAAAATGGATAAAGTGAGGACACTTTTCACCTGCCCCTGATCTAACTGATGATTGATTCCTATATATTATCTTCAATTTAGTAATAAAATGAGTAATTCTTGAAAGTTTCGTATTTTTTTGAATTTAAATTATAGTCTGAAGTATTATTACCATTTTTGATATTATTTTTTAGTGAATATTATTTCATTTCTTCTGCCTATGAATCAGATTTTTCTCCATTATCTCTATCGTTCCATCTAACAACTTCTCAGTAGAGGAAAAAGCATGATTTCATTTTCAGAAATACATTTCTCTCATTTCCTTGCACATAAATTTTAACTAATAAGACATGGAGTCCATAGAATACAAAATGAACAGAAATGCTATAATTCCAACCAACACTGAATCATACTCTTGTCTGGAATACATCGTAAGTAGCTTTGAATTTCCGTTCTAGATTTAAATATGATTATTATCTTTATTTCCCTAAGCATGCGAAATAATTTATTACTCAGATGAATATGAGTGACTTTGTGACAATTATATATTTTACAAATGTAATAAAAGATATTAATTAATCTTTTCTTGTCAAATTAGAACAAAATATTGTAGAAAAGAATAAAAACAAATTTCTTAACTTGTCTAGTATGAAATCCCGAACAATTACATGACTTTTGGTGCTAATTTGTACTGTCTGTTGTCGGTATTAAAGTACATTTCAAAGATAAGATAAGATACATGTGTTGAATGATGATTATTATCATTATATAGAAAAGAAAAAGTACAAAGATAATTTATATGTAATATAATATTTAAAATGACTTGGTCTTTTTTGTAAATGTTTTGCGCGCTATATCAAATATCATACCATCAAGATGAACTCATTGTGTGGTAAGTATTTGTTTATAAAGATTAATTCAATATTCATTTAAGATTTTCCTATAAAAGAAGCACAGTGTGATGCTCATTCTTTGATGAGTTTGTCTTGCATTTAGTGTAGCGAATCTTGTTGATTTTTCATTAGAAAATATTTAAGATAATGATAAACTTAGAAATGTCGTTGGTGGTAGTTTCGAAATGTGGTTATCATATGTGAATATATATATATATATTACATGTGCGGCATCCATGCTAGCCGTCTTTATAGCAAACATTCATTCAAATATTTAATTTTTCAACAAACTCGTTTTCATGTATACAAGAAAAACCCAAGCAGAATAAATATAAAAATTTCAAGAAATGTTTTTTTTAAATGTAACACGAGTTGCTGGTTTGGTTTTGAATCACATCGAATTCATGGAAGTAATATATATATTTTACGGAAGCATAATACGCAACACATATATAAACAATCTAATCGCAAACTGCAAACTTTTTTGCGGTTTTGGTGATTCAGATTTGTAGTCTTCCGACAATTATTACTTCCCGCACCGGTAGTTATCTAGAATATTTATCTTTCCATGTTATTTGTATCTTAATAGCTATTTAAAATTTCCTTTGCTAAGAAAACAAAGACAGGCGTCTTGCAGAAAATAGATACCCTTGAAATAAACACGTGTGTATTTGCGTTCTTAAGAGAATGACCCCAGCAAATGTTTATTTAGATGATTTTGAAGAGTCTTTGAACTAAGGAAGTTTGGTAAAAAGTGACATATCATCAATCAGCCCTATGGGAATGAACTCGATTTGAAGGGCCTAGGTTCGTTGGTGTTAAAATTATAAAAATCATAAAAATTAATCTGAAAGATCCACATAGTGACTACGGTGCAGAAGTGTATCACGTGGAACACATTTTCGATGAGAAAATATTCTAATTTCTATGAAGTAACACGAGGGTGTCACAGGGAACGTATTTTCACTGAGATAAACTCGGAAAATTTATGGATTTTGTAAACTATAGGTAGAAGTCTAACATAAAAAAGATATATTTTTGTACTATTCGCAGGTTAGACGCTGAATTTTACTTCAACCAAAACCGAACCCGAAAAATAGTAATTTATCTCTTTACAACACAGAAGATTACTATACAACAAAAATATGCATACAATATTTTGTAATATTCTTCAATTTGAATCGATTCCATTCAATTAAAAACTATTAGAGAGGTTTGCCCCTATTTCGATCTCAATTTAAGCCTGCTCAATACTCAGTAAACTCAGAGGGGCCAACAACTTCAAGTGAAATAAAGAATAGTATCTTCAATTTAGTTATTACATTGCCAATTATGTGGCTATTTGGAGAGATACACTGTCTACATATGTGACATGAATATAAAGAACTTGAATTTATCAACAATAAAACTACAATCGAATTTAATGAGATTCCATGGAAATTTTCTAATAGTTTTATTGCTTCAAACAATAAAATTATAATTTAGTGCTCATAAGACAGGATGAGATAAATAATATACTTTCAACGAGATGAAATATAAATGAAAATATACACCAAGAATAGCCTTGACTTAAAGAAATCAACTGCATTTCAGATAAAAATGCATTGATAATTCTCGATTTATTTTTACCATTGATTAACTAAAAATATACTTCAATTATTAACACTCAATTTATAATTTTATGCTGGCAGTCAATTAACATAGAAATGTATTATTACCAATTGTAAGAAACTAGTTGTATACGTCCACCATATTTTTTGGTGTAGAATTCTTGTTTGTAATCGACCCAAATTAGGCAAACAAGTCAGTCAGTCTGTAATTGTTTTTGTCAAGGTTGTTTGGTAATGTTGTTGCGGCTTACCTGAAATGGAAGAGAAGAAAAAAATTGAAATTAGTCGATGTTGTCTTGGATTTGATGTAAATGGATTTTGAAACTATGATCTAGTGGTTGTTTTCAAAAATTTAAATGTTAAATTGAAAAAGTTGGAAGTCAAAAAATCGTATGACTTACAATTGTTTTTAGAAAATTTAAAATAAAATTAATAAATAAAATAAAATAATCAAAAATTGATTATAATTATTTGTAAACTAAAAGTACCATTTAAAATTAGATGAAAAAGAAAAAGATATAGTAGAATTTTCTTGTTTACTGAGGAAATATTCCATGAATGCAGACACCGCAAAAATAGAGAGGAAACGTACGCTCTGGGATAGAAAGGTCCATGACAAAAACAAGGCACTTTCAAATTTAACTATTTATTATTTCGATATATAGTGAAATGCAATCGAATCAAATTGATAGCTACCAGTGATATAATTAAAAGAGTTACAAAAAAACTGCTCCTTCAGCATATGAAACAAGTCCAGTAAGAAAAGACAGTCAAATTTTTCAAAGCTGGATCTCCCCCATTGGTAAATTCCTCCAAAAGAATCAGAGTTAATTTTTAAGGTTTTTTGTAGACGTAAAAACCTCATTAAAAATGGTTCACAGTCTATCTGTCTGTCTATCCGTGCATCAGTGTTTTTCACAGACTTTTGCTTGGAAACGGCTACAATTGTTACGATGAAATTTGCTGAATATATGCAAATTATGAAATTCCATGCATATTCATAGTGAAAGATGTGATTTTGTATAGAGGGTGGAGGAAACGGGAAAGAAGGGGGGTGCACATTTTCTCCACCAAAAAGAGCCATGTAAGATATCAAACCAAAGATCTTTACAAAAAAAGGTCTCAGATTTGACATGGTTTGCAAAGTAGAGAAGTTGAGGAATGAAATGTCAAAAATTACAAGCTTGCAGTGAGATAAGACACATTCTCACCCAAAAATCTAAAAAAAAATCGTAATGCTACTTCCATATAAAATCCCGTCCCCAAAATACATCTTATATGCTGTTCAAATAAAAGTAATATTAGTATAATACCATATTTCCAAATTTTACTGAAAAAGTACTTGAACTCATCTCAAAACTACAATTTTTTTTTTCCAAAAATGTAAAGCACAATGTTGGAAAGTTTGAAGGGAGTCGTACCATTATTAACAAAGTTTCCGGGTTTTCCCAACAAATTACCGTATTAGAAAAGGAGCAGGAGCTTCATTTCATTTGAGATAGTTGAAGAAATGCTATCCAACATTCGTTGCTTCGAGAGCAACAGTTTCTCGACGTCCTCGTGAATTTAAAATAAGTCCTACCAACACGGAAGACGCAGTTCGTTCTGAAATGCCAAAAAAGGCTATGAATGGAAAAATCCTAAAGCAAGAGCAATCATGAGTTAGGTGATGCTGTTGAAATCTCAAAAGAACGAACCTATTTAGCGTTGTTACAACGTAATTGAGCGGGTGTTTTGTAACCATGGATGAAACGTGGATCTATTCTCATACGCTAGGGTCAAATAGGCAGTGCAGGTAAACTGGCTGAAAAGCCCTGAAAACATACCAAAGAGATGAAAAATCAACGCTTGACAAGGATGGTTTTGAGTTCGATTTTTCAGGACGCGCATGGATAATCTGCCTTGCTTATCTGTAGAAAGGCAGAACAACAATTAGCGGGTGGTATTTTGGACAATCCGACAGACAAAATGAAAAAACAAGTTGGAATGCCGAAACCTGGATGCTTCAGGAAATTTCCTATGAACGTTTTCCCATTTGAACACACCTAAAAATTCTAAATATTCCTTGATAGGTCTCCAAATTCCAATTCCGTGCTTTATTTGAGGTCACTTTATAGTAGTTGATGATGGCGTCATAGCCGTTTTAAAGTCCGATAAATTCACGTAAAATGCACACACCTTCTATAAATTTCTTTATTTCAGCTATCAGTTTCGAAAAGTACTAATCGATCCCTTTCATTTGATATCCCACACGAGATACCTGGGGCTGACCAGAACCACCCCCTTCCACAAGATTTTTGCTTTGGCTAAGGAGCCCGCCGGTCCATTTCAGAAGACCCCCCTTGGCGGCCAAAAAGCTTCTTACAGTAAAGGGAAGGCATCCTATAACCTTTAATTTGGTAGTATGAAACCCAAATGCTGACAAGGGTCTGCCCTCGATCTACAGCTCATCTCGGAGCCGTTTGATAATGTAGTTCCCAATGAAGTTCACGTGATTTCATATAAGGTTCAGGTCATTTTGTCTTATGATTTAGGAGGAACTTGTGGCAGAGCCCACCTGGCGGCTGCTTACGTTAGGTTGGCCGATGATCTTAAATCTAGAGGTTTTCTGATCCTGGCTTCGAATACTGCCTTCAGGTGTGATGGTTCGACCTGTGCGGTGGTTGGTCCCGACAGGGCACAGACCTCACGCTTTTCCTCGCTTTTGTCGGCTGAGCTTTTTCCTGTACTTCCGGCCATCAAGGTAGCTTTCAGGATAGGTGAGGAGAAGGTTGCGATCATTACAGATTCTCTCCATAGCTTCGGACATATGTAACGCCTGTAAAGTTAGGGAAACTAATGAACACATAATCTGCTGGTGTAAGGAGTATACAGGGTTTCGGGTAAAGTGTAAATGTAACAAATATCTTAACCTTCAACAAATCCTGTTGAGTAGGAATCCTTGCATGATTGAAAGTTAGACACCAACTGGACAAACACTGTGCCGTTTGGTCACTCGCCTTGAGGAGACTATGCTCCCCAGGCTGGTTGGTCCCGGAGCAGCCGTTGCCCAAGATGTCGAAGAGTAGCCCTGAACATCGACCAGACGACGTGCCACGCAATTGGGAATTAGCCGGCGGTCCTTAAGCAGAATTTTGGCGGAAGATTTGAGGATGTTCCCTTACAAAATGCAGACAATGCATCAGCTACTACCTGTTGACTGCGAAACGCGCCTAACCTACGCTCAAGGCATGCTGAATTTCAACGAAGAGAAGCACGATTTTTCATCGAAAATTATCATGAGCAATGGGGCTCATTTCCATCTTAGGAATTACCTGAATAAACAAAATAATCGTTTCTGGGCCACTGGTTTTTTTTTTTGATAATGTGCTACAGAGCCGTGATTACTGAATTTTTTCTTCCTCAATTGGAAAAAATGGGACTGGAGAACATGTGGTTCCAACATGACGGTGCAACGGGGTACACTGCTCGACTACTTAAACCGATATTCTGAAGGAAGCATTTCCCGGTCGCTTAATCTCTCCTTTTGGTGATTTGCGCTGACCGGTCAGATCACCCGATTTAGCCGTTCCAGACTTCTTTTCATGGGATTTTGCGAAGTCGTGAATTTACGTCAACAAGCCTCATATTCTTAAAGTCCTTAAGGGGAATATTCGCCAGGAATACTTGGCCGAGATCATTTTAACAGGACGAAATTTGCTAACATACCGGCGGTAGATACATCAAATACACCGGACCGGGCATTTCCAAGGACCACCGTTTACCATAACATGAAAATCCCCACCATTCAAAGCGCCCTCCCCCCGACAAAAAAAAATGTCACAAGTAACGTCAGGTCGACGCCAATGGTACCCTGTCGATTTTCACTACTACACAGTCGGTAACGTTTTTATTCGAGGATTTGACCGGGAAAAGACCTGAATTTAACACAGAAAGGAAAGTGTGACACCATCAAGAAAGACAAAGCCACAAAGACGGAGATCCTATTGTTTTTTGAAATAATAAAACTTATTTTTCCTATTCGCTAGTGTTAGTTTATTGATCTTGCAAATACCGATATTTCGGGAACCACTTGTTCCCTTCATCAGTGCTAACAAGTTTCTTTTGTCCACGAGCTTCTGTTTCTAGGCTAGCATGTAGTTTTTAAACTGGCTGGCTTTCTTGTTTAAAATACACGAATTGGAGTTTTATCCAGGGCAGAGACCGTAATAGGTAATTCCAGCATTGCCAGTGAAGCACAAAATTTCCATAATCTTTGGATAGTTTACACAAAAAGCTGGTTTCCATGTAATCTAGGATGAAGACAATGTAAACAGCTGGTTTTGTTCTTATCTAGCGCAGAACCAGCCCTTTTATGTTACTCTAACGATTGGATGCTCTGTCTCAGAGAAATATAACTAATTTTGCTACGAAGGTCTTAGGTCCAATCGAGCAAGTGGTTCCCGAAATATACATAACAAGACTTGTTAGCACTGATGAAGAGAACAAGTGGTTCCCGAAATGTCGGTATTTGAATTTGAATAGAAAAAAGCAAGCCTTAATTATTTCAAATAGACTTTTAACCCAATCAATACGCTTCAATCTTTTCTCTAGAAACTAAATAAGTTATAAATTTCCCGGTAGACTTCCAAAACAACGAGAATATTTTGACATCATCTTCATGCCGACAACAATTGACGGAATTTTACAAAGGGGCGGAATAAATTCCGGAAACCATACGGTAATATCGAAATATGGAGCCACCCAAGAATAGTTGAATAATTTCTCAGCATAATTTGAAAAATGTAATAAAGAACATAACAGTATATACCCACTTAGCTTCCGTGACTATCTAATCAAATAACAAAATACAACTGCATTAGTATCTATCTTCCAACTGAGTTAACAGCATTCAAGCGTAGATAAACAGAATACACTTCAACATTACAAACAATATTGATTGTTACTAAGCGACCCAACCATGTATACATATGCATAACGCGGAAACAACATCTTCAACCTTCACAAGATGCCTTTTTTGATATTTATCGAACAGATAAATATTATATTTGCTGAGCAATTACAGAACGGCTAATATAATATGAATTTTCATTGAGTGTAATATTTACAAATTTGGAATTATTAACAAACATACAAAGGCAATGAGAGAAAAAAAACCACAGAAAAACGGAAATATTTCTATCAATCTATAGCGTCATCGCCATCAATGATGATAGGAACTCAAGAAAAAGAAAAAAAAGATTTTTCTTTTACTTTGCTTCAAGGTTACAACACCATATACCTATCAATCTATAAATGGTAGTGAGTATTACTCACATTGCGGTGTGAATGTTCTCATAGAAATCAACAAATATCAAGCAGACTTGGTAGATTTATCACATATCCAACTGTGCAATAAAAAGATACACATTTCGCCAGAGTAAAATTATACATAAATGCATGAAATTGTTAATAGTAAAAGTGTTTGGTAAACAAAAAGCATAGTTAGAATAATTTCAAGATATTTTTCTAATTAGGAAATGTTAATTTGTTCTAATAAAATTTTAGATTTTTTTTTTGGAAATTAACTTGTGCATAAACTTAAGCAATGTTTGTGTAATAAATGGATAAAAGATCGTATTTCTATTTTAAATGATTTCCAAGAAATTGTTTGCAGTAATAAATGGATGGAAATAGAAAACCATTTAATTTCGGGGAATTGAGATGTTTTTTTTATAATTTTTCCATAAAGAAGGAAGTCAACGGTTGATAGTTTTTTTTGGGGATTTTTGATTGAAACATTTTAATTTTATAAAAATTAATGTTAAAATTTCTGAAAATTATATTATAAATGCGGAAATGGCGGGAAATATTCAAGGGGAAACTACGTTTGGATACTGATTTTCAGGTGATTTTTAAGAATTTGTGGGGGAAAATATTTTTAAATTTTAATCAATTTTTGTATTGTTATTTTATTGACATTTTAATACTATTTTATTGATATTTTGACATTATTTTATTAATATTTTTACATTATTTTATTGATATTTACAATTATATATACAAATTATGGCGAAAATATCCAACTAACGGGCTGTGATCTAACAAAGGTCGTTATGTTTGATTAAACTAACTCCTAGCCAAGAAGAATCTTTTTTTTTTTGAGTCCCAAAAATGGCAAAATTTATTAAAAAAGTTTTTTGTTTTATAATTGAGAAAACAGATATGGAAGGAAAGCATTTCAATCAGCGGCCAATTGAATAGCGATTCAGGAATTTGCCAGGAGGCTCCATATTGGTAGTTTTTATAGCAGTAACAGCTTGTTAGAGGACTTTCAGCGAAGATACCGATATTAATTTTAAAAATACTTGTAGAGAAAGCAATGCCAATTGCCAACAGTATATGTAATCAGAGGGGTGAAAACTGTCTACTTCTGTTGCATGATTTATTATTTCTCCGTGAAGGTCCTGAATGACGATGAAATAATGATGAAAATAATGACCTCTCATAGCGCGCTATCATGATCTTTGACATTTTGCGGAAATGTGTTTTAGCTCCCTGCAGGACTTTCCGAGAAGCTTGTACTCCTCCTCCACTGTTCAAAATTTACAATAGAAAAAAATCCACACAATTAGTCTAACATTTATTGAAGAGAATGATACGAGGTCTATCCGTAACAAAACAGGGCCTTCAAGGTGCGAAGCAGCGAAGAATGCTAGATTCATCAGCATTGGATGGATTGTAGCTTGTATACACGAGCCGTATGTTTGTATCTCGTACTATAACGTTATATTTGAAACACCGTCAAAGATTAGAAAGACCTCATACGGTAAGGACCCGACAGGCCAAAAGCGATCAGCGCTCGAATCCGACGAAACCGAGGCGTAAACAAAAAATCATATGCCGTATAATGGACACATCGAAAAATACAATATATCACATGATCATCGAAGACCTAAGGCTAACAGCTTACATAACACATTTGTTGACAGAGGGCTTCATAAAAAATAAGGTGGTAAAACGCAAAAGGCTTTTGCATAAGTACGCTGGATCAAACGATCACCTTTTTCTGACGAATAAATTCTCACCATAGAGTCATTTACTAAGCAGAATGACAAACTTTATGTGCGATTGTCAAAGGAAGCTTTAAAATTAGTACGAAGTCACCAACCTTCTTCAGCGATGGTTTGCTCACATATTAGCTATGATCGTCACCAGCATTCATTTCTGCGAAGAAAGGCTGAAAACATCGACAGCAGTGTCTCAAGCAGATATTTTGGGAGCCATTGAAAACCTCCCAGTCATTTCCTTTTCAAAAATCATCATTATCACATAACCGTAGCCTAACTCAACCCTGGCCCAAAAACAACATACCCCAGTTTTATTTCTGCAGACAATTGACTTTCGGGTAGTCCAGATCTTTTAATCTATTGGACTACAAATGAGGTCGAGTTCTGGAAGGCATGGTGTGCTGAAATAGGCACCCAAATATCGGCTCCCTTAAGAAAGAGTTACAACGTGCAGTGGGAAATTTTCCTAGGGATATGGTGTGTATCGCGATAGATGGTAGGTACAATCGCTTCAAAGCTTTATCAAATCTAAAGGTGGCCCCTTCTTCATTGTACTACTATTTATTATAGTTTTAAAACATTATGTCGCTTTGTTTCTATATCAATCTATGTTTCTAACAGCATTTATGGGAGCACTAGGTACTGCTGTCAAAAGTGTACGAACGAGGGGAGTTCAAGAATGGACATACAGGCGTTCCAGTAGGAATTCAGTTCCGGACGAAACAGATGCTCCGATTCACAAGTTGTCAGAATGGATCCTTAATGTCAGTAAGACCGTTAGTGATACCATTTTGGCAGAAAATTGGCATTATCGCAAGGTATGTCCAAGGAAAGTTCCTAAAATACTCACCAAGGACCAAAATCGGCAACGTTGAAGCGATTTATGAACTTTCGAAGCCGAATAGGGCAAGGAATTTTTTGATCTAATTATTACTACCCGGAGAGAAAAAAATGAATGTGCCACTTAATATCGGGGACCGGACTAAATGGAGAACAACTCGCTCCCACTCTTTATGGCCCACGGACTCCTCCTCTTTTTGATTTAACACACAAAGATAAAAAATTAAAAGGGAGAGGAAAACGGGAACGGTTTCGTACCAGGACAGAGGCGACTCATCAGACGCTGTCTTACCACTCTCCTGGGAGCAGCGTGATCGAAGCCGCTCGCTGGTGTTAAACGCTCGCTTTTACAACTCGCAAAACACAAGGGTGAGAATTATATCCAGAGAAAATATGCCCAGAGTCCGGATAAAAGCTTCGCCGGATCAAGGCATTTTTTTTGTAGCGAATTTTGGAATTTTATGTAGAACAAAAAAAGTCAGGAAGGAAAAAGTTAAATGTTGAGGAAAATGTCCGTATTCTTGTTTTGCGGGAATAGAATGATAGTAATGGAGAAATAGGGAGAAAAACCAATTGTTCTGAGGCAAGCATTCAAAAGTATACCAAAGATGAGAGTTAAGGACGAAAAGAAGAGAGCGAGAGGAAGCAAGTGGTTAATCCCCAGGCCAGATGGTCTTTGCAACGAGCATCCCTGCCCGATTTGCAACCGCTCGCCAATTACTGAAAATGAGGAATATGCCAGTTAGTGTTAGAATGGTCCAGCGACGGTTGAATGAATTAGGGCTCAAAGCTCGAAGGCCAGCAAAAAAGTCGATTTTAATGAAGGCTATGCTCGAAAAAAGGGCTGAATTGGTCATTAGAACGACGTGACTGGACTGTGAACTATTGAAGGCGAGTTGTATTTTTTATGAGTCGAAATTCAATTTGCTAGGATTTGTCAGTCTGTCTCCAGTGCGAAAAAGAAAAGGAGAGAAATTTGACGACCAATGTGTTATACGAACTGCATGTCACTATTGGGGGATGCATAACATCCACAGGAACATTTATACCAATCGAAACCCGCATGAGTTGCAGAGGTGATTAAAGCAAAAGACGGTCATATGAAACACTAGAAACCAAACATAAAAGAAATTTGGAAATGAATTTTTTATCATTTTTTTCAGTTCATAAAATGATGCGCAATTTATTTTTATCATTTAAATTCATAAAAAGAAGAAGAAGATAAATGAATTTTTATTATTTTCTCATTCACATTTTGTGCCGCTAGTTTTAATATTCACAATTTTAGATATTATTTGAAAGAGTAGAAGATGGAGATTCATCTTATGAATGTGACTACAGAGAAAGGAAAATTAAGGAAATTATATTACTTACACAAATGTTAATTTATTTTTAATTTAAAAAATAGTAATGAAAAAAATAGTAATGAAAAAAATACAGTAAAATAATTTACCAAATACAAAATAATAAACATAATTAGAAAAAAAAAATTAAATAAAAAGATAAAATTATCTAAAATATAAAATAAAATAAATAAAAAAAAAAATTGTCTAAAATATAAAATAAAATATTTTAAAAAATATAATTTTAAAGGGAAATAAATCAAAGATATAAATGAAAAATAAATAATAAATGAAAAACTAATTTTTCATGATCCTATCATAAAATTTCCTAATTTTTCACAAAATTTGACAACTCAAAATATCAAATTACAAAATATATAGAACTACCAAAGTTCAAAAAGTTCCATAAAAGTAACTTCCTCACCTACAAACCACACCAAACATACATTTCCACCTCACCCCCATCAAATCCAGACTCTCATTTTCATCCGGCAACTGTGCTACATAAAAGTTTTAAAAACAACGAACACACTTTAAAGTTGATCTACCCATATTAGTAATGTCACGCACTCTCCATAAATTAGTACCACGCATTATAGTTCCAATCAGCACTAGTAAATATATTTCTAATTCGTCACAATCCATGCCATCATTTGGAAGTAAAATTGCATTATTCATAAATTTAATTTATACAATATCAAGGAAGATTATGGATAGAAAAGCTATGACTAAAGGTTTCACTTTTATATAAGTATCTTTAGTTATACACGTGCAAATCGAGGTAATTATTGTGGTATTTATTTTTGTAGTGTAGGTGATTAAGGGCATGGTGAGCTTGATTTTGAAGGTTTTTGATGGTTTCTGAAGTCTTTTACTTATTGATTGATGTGGATCAAACGTTTTTGGGTTTTTTTTATTTATTTTTGAGAGGTTTGTTGTTACATTCTGTGTACAAATTATAATTCAATGCTATCAAGAGAAAAAAAGTAATCTTCAATGTTAATTTCAGATGAATAAGATGGATAGAGACTCAATCATCATTCATACATTACCACCAGCAATAATCAACAATGGTAGAAACATAAAATTTGTAATTTTACTTAATATTTTAAATTGACTATGCCTCAGGGGAGACTATATTACAAAGGTCAAAGCTGGAACTAATTCAGATAAAATATATCGGAATATATCCAATTTTTAAAGAAATAAATTGCAGGAGAGGCGTTTACATTCGTGGTCAGTTCCCTCCATTTTTGTGGTCCTTCAAAAAAAAATTGACATTGCAGTAGTAATCATCCTTGTATAAAAGAAAATCTTCCAAATCTGTGGAAGTCCCCAAAACACAATCTTTCAAATTAAAAAAAAAAAAACACCTCCAAATCCAGCCAAAGGATAGCATTTGACAATCCTCATGATTAAAAATTTGACTAATCTTAGTTTCGCTGAAAACGCTGGAGAATTACCAATTCTAATTCTTAGCAAAGAAGTTTACCTTTTTCTGAGTTGACAGTTTCTTAATCAAAGGCAGATACGAGAGTGGTCTGAAAACTTTCCGACTTCAACGTGAAGATGGCACGTTAATAAAAGCTTGGGAATATGGTTGCGTATCTTTTGACAGATACTACCAAAATTTCAGCCATTTTTGACGCCCAATTGTTTTTGTTGTGAGTGTTTTTGTGAAAGTGGAAAAAATGGAGTATGGAACTGTCATTAAATATTTGTTTTTTAAAGGCAATAAATATGATGGTGAGTTGGGCGCTGCGTCCGAAGACTCTGCACCAATATTTACCATCGTGAAATTTTGGGCAGCTGAATTCAAATGTGGCCATACAAGCTTGGAAGACGATGAACGGTCGCGACGTCCAAAAACTGCGACCAACAACATCGCTAAAGTTCACCAAATGGTGCCAAACGTCCGTCGAAATAAAGTGAGACAGATAGCAGAGGCTATGAATATGTCAAAGAAAAAACGTGCTTCTCACATATATAATGAAGATTTAGGCATGGCAGGTTAGACCAAAAAAGCGTTCGAATGAACATTTCCAACGTACTGTTGGCGAAGTTTAGGCGCAATAAATCAGAATTTTGGCGAAGATTATTTGCTGGAGATGACCCCTGGATTACACTCTTATATACGCCCGAAAAAAACAGTCAAAACCGTGGGCCGTGAGGGAAAACGGCTCCAAAAAAGCAAAAACTGTTTAATCGGCTGGGGAAGTGATAGCGACTATTCTTTGGAATAGTCATGGAGTAATCTTAATCGATTATCTTCAAACAGGAAAAACCATTACAAGAGCATAGTACGTATCATTGCTCCACAAGCTAAAGGCAAAAATTACGAAAAAAAGGTCACATTTCAAAGGAAAAAAAATGCTTCACCAAGACAATGCGCCGTCTGACACCTCTCTGGTTGCCAATGCGAAAATCTTCGAATTACGGTTTGAACTGGTGGACCACCCTCCTTATTCAGCAGATCTAGCCCCAAACGGCTTCTTTTTGTTCCCTCCACTGCGCTCAAAGGACAACGAGTGTACCCTACCCGTGTACCCCTATCATCCTTGTTGAATGACATATTCATGGAGAGAGAAGATAATGAGAATGATCTACGTTCCAAATGCCTGTTTTCAAAGAACTGGTCAATGTATGTAGATGACACTGTCACCAATGTCTATGAAGACAAATTGGAGGAGATGCTGGAAGTCCTGAATAAGGTACATCGGAACCTAAGATTCACAATGGATACAAAGGACAATGGAGAATCCCGTTTCTTGATTTAAGGATCATTAGCGAGGAAAAAGGGCTCTTTTTTGATATCTATAGAATATATCTATCTATCTCTATATATCTATAGAAAGTTGACACACATGCAGCGAACGATACCAGGAAATTTGAACCACACCCATTCACATAAAATGGCCTTTTTTTTATTTATCATGGTCCACCGATGGTTCAGCGTGCCCCTCTTAGATTTAGGAAAAAAAAGCAGTATATCGTCGACACCGAAGTAAAGAGCAGTTTTCAACCCTCGGTTATTGAAGGACTAACGTGGAAAAAGGTGAAAGGCGGTAAATAGGGGGACTGACCCCCCCGTTAATAACTTAGAAGGGAAAAGAAGAATAGGAATCGCACTCACTCTGTGGCTTTGTCGAAACCGATAAAAACGATGAAAGGGTTGAGCATCGACATAGTGTCATCGAGTTGGATTCACCAGCTCAAAAGCAGGCAAGGATCCACCGAGGACCGCAAATCAAAAGACGAATCCAGCGGGATATAGAAAGTGACATGTCCAGTGTTACATAGGACAAACGAAAAGATGGATTTCGGTAGACTGGGGAGAGCATGAAAAAAGCCGAAAGCGGCTAGGAGAAAACATAAGAGCAGAACGATGAAATCAATGATAGTGCGGCACATCTTGAAGGAGGGACATGTGACAAGGTAGAGGTCGTCAAGGTGTGCGGAAGCATTTGGAAATTGGACTCGCAAGAGAGCTTGGAGATCCTAAAAGAACCAGAAGGGAACAGATTGAACCACGACACGGGCAACGTGCAATCTAAGCTGATCAACTGTTTACAAAAAGTGAATCTGCCGAGCGAGGAAATTCGTGATATCTTGAAGTTTCACTTCCTGAAAGACAATAATGCGTCACAGACCCGTGAAAAAACCTTGTGCAGTGTAACGTGACGAGGTTGTAGAAACACGTGGAGCACTACGATGGTTCGAACAGCTTCGTTCATAAAATTTCAATGTCAAATATGCACCTCGCTCTGGACGACCAATTACGGAAAAAGTCGACAAAATTATGTGGGAAAAGTCCCTGAAAATCCACATGCGGTCACTTGTGAGATTGGTCAAGAAGCTTGACAGGGAAGGTCGCATGAGCTGAGAGAAAAACATTTAATTGGACGAATTGACGATTTAAATGAGCTCCTGAAAAAATACAGAAAGAAGGAACTGTTGAAACAGGTGGTCACTGGTACGATAATGCGCAAGAAAAACTGTTGTGGAAGATGTGGTCGACAGCTTGAGAAAAAGTCACAAAGTCAGGATTGACGAGTGAAAAGATGATGCTCCGTTTGGAGTGGGACTACAAGGGAATCTTCGAATCCTCTTCAATGAGCTGCTCCAGCTTGGCCAACCTGGATCCCTACTGTCAATAACTAACCAGTCTAAGCGAAACAATCAACAAAAAGCGATCAGAGTTGAAGAAATCCCGTGACGTCTCCTTTCAGCAGGAAAGCGGCGAGGTCATCCGACAGAACCTGGAAGAAACTTGGCTGGGAATTTTTGATCCACTTATGGTATAGCCTTGACTTTGCCCTTTCAGGCTGTCATTCATTCCGGCCTCTTCAAAACTCTCTATAGCGAAAGAAATTCAATTCAAAAAGTGACTTTGAAAATAACTTGACAGAATTGGGGGGATCATGGTTTTCCTAGAAAAATGCCAACAGACCATCGATAATAATGGACAATATTTCGATTGATTCCGTTTATTTGAACAAATAAGAAAATACGACTTTATTTTTCACCAGCCAAATAGAAGGTTGCAGGGAGTCCTGAGTCCGCATGACAGACTTGGGAAGCAACTTACTTCCTCTCTCTTGTGGTCCACGGGCTCGTTTTGGATTAAACACTTGATCAGTGGATAAAGTTTTTTTCAGAAACAAAAAAAAGGTTGACTGACGAAACCGTCAATCGTAAATCAAGCAATTGCTATCTATCGTCAATTTCGGCAACGCTACTCCGAGGGCAGAGGTGAGGCAGCGTCTGATGAGCTGCATTTGCCCTGGACGAAACCGCCAGTCAAACTTTTTCTAAAAACTTGAGTGTTAAAGTCAAAACAAGGGGTCCGTGGACCACAAGACAGGAAGTTAATTGCTTCCCAAGTGGTCCGGTCCGTCATCAAGTGGATGCGGACTCAGGACTCCCTGCATGCTCAGCAAAAAAATTCCCTTCGGGCCTAGTTTAAGTTTGAATATACGACGATTACTACCTGTCACCACTTTCGGTCACGGTGCTCCCAGGGCAGAGGTTAGGCAGCGTCTGATGAATTGCCTCTGCTCTGGACCAAACCGTCAGTCAAACTTTCTTCAAATAGAAGGTTTGGACAGGGCTTGAACAACAAATCCACCAAGAATGCTACAATGACCTATTCGCCCTTCAAAGGTCAGCAGTTCTTGGAAATTTGTTTTATGCGGATAGCGGTATCAGGATAACTCATTACCAAACAAAATTTTTACTTCATTAGCTAAAACCAATCTAGATGCAAACCAGGTGGTTTCGATCGATATAATTCACACCCTTGTCGGATTTTGAATTTAATAAAAAAAAAAAATAGCTAAATACCACCTGTTGCCAATTTCGGTCATGCTGCTCCGCTGAGTAGAGGCGCTGAGGCAATGTCTGATGAGATCACCTCTGCTCTGCGATCGAAACCGTCAAAGGCAAATACATGATTTTTTTTTCATTCGGGCGTGAAGTGGGCTTTCTAGTTCAACAAATTTCCTAAAGGGATTCAACAAACTATTTCACCCCGCTTGTAAGGAGTCCGAGGTAAACATATACTTCAGTGTTGAATATGAGCCAGGCATACTTTTGGTACGTGGTCAACGATGGCATAGGACTTGATCTTATGGGGCAACCGACGAACTAGTCTCTCACCTGGTTCGCCCCAGATGTTGCCCCTTTGGAGATTGATCCTTTTAGGTGATTTCAATGGCTCCTGACAGACCCTTGGCTTCTGCTCCAAAATGGTTTGGTCTCACTAAGCCAACTAGAGACAGACTTTCTAGTCTTACCCATCACAGATCGGGAGAAATTAACTCTGTACACAAGACAGGACCTTAGCCTCTGAATTTGGGAAACATTCCTGTGATACTGGTCCTAACTGTCAGTTCAAAACCATCTAACTGTCAGTTCAAAACCATTTCATATTTAGTTTTCTTGCAACAAGTCGATTGGGAGTACTCTCGCGAAACAAATGCTAAAATTTTTAGAAATGCTACGACGTATGCAGCTTTAATTATGCTGACACAGTTATTGGAGGAAACCAATTTGACATTAGGCTGCATTTGACGCATTATTGAAGCTTGCTTATTCCAAAAGTGGAGGGAATTGGAATAATTTTGTACCGAAAGAGGGAGGACGTTTTCTTCGAAGGAATCTTCTCTTAATTCATATTTTTGATGGTATGACCTTAAAATGCAAAAGCAAGCGGATTGGGACCATATTCAGCAGAAGATTCCGAGGAGTCATATCATTATGACACCCATTATTTTCGAGCTTACCAAAGCGCCTACACCACAACATCCCTCACAAAGCCAGCCTTCATCTTTACCAAACGCAATACTCGCAAAAATTCTACAATTTCTCTGGCCTGTTGGTAATGACAAATCGACAGAATGCAATGCAGTCTCTCTCAATATTCACGAGAAACTTGATACTGACACTTTCCTCCCACATAACTCCACAACAACGCAAACAGGTAGAAACAAAAAAACTAGAAAAAAAATCCATCCATGCAAAACAACAATGAGAAAGAAAAGATGGAAATACTTTTATATAAAAGATACTTGTATACCAGCTGTAAGAAATCAGTCAACCGAATGAGAGCCTACACAATGTATAGATAATATGGTTGGCGATTAAGCAACGCAACACATTTTAGCAACAACAATAATATAACAATAAAGGTAACAGCACGGCTGACCCGACCTTCATTGGGACATGTTTGAAGTGTATCTATAAATTGATTTCACCGGAAAGATACAGGTATGTAATGTGGATTTTGTACGTGAGTTCCAGGCATTGGGTTTTTGAAGAGAAATTTGGGGGTGAAATTCGTTTTTGAAGGCAGATAGGGCTGAACTCAAACTGGGGGGTATGACCAAGGCCCAAAAGCTAGGAAAGATGAAAGCTTAGATAAAATTAAAGAATTTTCAGTTTTTGACTTAAGGTGAAACCTATCTCAAGGAGTTCAAAAAACCGTCCAGGGAAGTGGTCCAGTGAATCTTCAGGTTTTCCGAATATAAATTAGGAATCAAGGATCTGAATATTCAAAATTGAGGGATTTGAAGCAAAAACATGCGACGAACTGCGAACTAAAGAAGAACGAAGAACTAAAACTGAATCTGTCAAAAATTTTAAGACAGATCAACTGAGCAAGTTGATCAATTTAAAACCTAAAGGAAAAAGGGTAAATTTATCTGAAACAAACCATAAAAAAATTCAAGGTTGAACCGTCAAAACTACGCCCTGCAATCACTCGACGTTTCAAAACTCTTCTCATATCCCCGACATGCAACATGTGTCAAGCCTCAGTGCGTACCCTACTACCCGGTCCACCCTCATTTTCTCATCCAAACCTTAACATGGGAAAATATTTCAAACAAATCACTGCAGGGGATTTTTTTCCATATTTTTTCCGACCCAGCACACAGCATACTTTCCAAGCAGGGGTCTGAATTTTCTTTATCTAAATTTCAAATACGCTTTTCCCAAAGGGATTTTCTAAGGCCATCTGAGTTTCTTAAGGTCCCTTGCTGCGTTCAGTCGCCGTCACTACCCTTTGCAATGGACAAAAAAACGCAGGCATGGTACCCAAGCGAATTCAATGTGTGTCAGGTCATGTCTAATTGCATCCTCTGTGCAACATTCCGTAACAGGTACCTCTTCTTCGGTTCTATTCACTGGACTCAGAATTTCCAAGTGCAGTGCATGAGACCCCGGCACAAATCATGGGACAAACAACAATAACGGCCGAACTGCATACAAACCCAGATATGACACTAAATATATATAATTTTTTTCTGTAATTCAAAACCGGAGATTTGTAGGCGGTAGTGGTGGTCCCTGCAGTGCAATGTTCTGAAGATAAGAGATTGTTGTATCTTTGGGAGAGAGAAAAAAAAAAAAAACCTAAATATGACGAGTAGAAAAACAGAAAAGCGTAAATGGTTCCTCGTAAATAAGATAAGAAAAAGGCCATATTTATACAAGAGGAGGGCCTTGGACGCGACATTTGTAGATGCGGAATCGTATTTCCGTTTTATCGGCATTAATATGGGGTCTTGTTGCTTGCTTTGCTTGGACTTGGGCGGTTAAAGCTACATTACCCAGTTCGTGAGTTTAAGCCAGACAAATAAAATATTTAATAAACATTTGTGTATTCGTAAATATAAATAAAATGTAGAACACATTCATGCATGTTACTGGAAATAGGTTCGAGTATATCAGCATTAGGCGTGGATGGTCATTTTGACCGATACGGCACAAACTTCCTACGGCGTCTAAACAAAAACATTGGCAACATGGGCGACCGTGTTTTGTGGATACACTGACTTTTGGTATGGTTCGAGGAAATTGCGATATCATATCTTGGCCCGGAAAATGCAGTTTTTGCTCTAGTTCAGCAGAAACACATGCAAAGAGATTATTTAGGGAGGTCTATGTTGGCTGACCAAGATAGATTCCAAGAATGCAGTGACGAAGTCGCCATAGTTTTCTGATTATTTTTATCGCGATGGTTGGACGAGGTTTTACTCTCGTGAAAAAAAGGTTTAAGAAAAGCCTGAAGTGGTGATGTGATCACCAAGTTATTCGCTGTTTCCTACTGTCCAGCAAGGTTACCAATTGATTCCAAGTTCGTCGTTCGATAAGGAAATATGCTCCCTGCTTTTTTCTTTGTGAAGCATAGGTCATCTTCGAAATCCCTGCCTCACTTTTTTTCTTCTCTCATTTTTAATTGACAGTGTACTTCAGTTTTATCATCGCTACACTTAAGCCTGCACGTCAAAAAAGCATCCTTAACACAACCAGGCCATTGGTATCCAGGGACTGATTCCCAACCATCGAGACTATTGAACCATCCAAAAGGCAAATATTGAGCACAAACACAGGACGAATAGACGCAAATCTTCTCTGACAGTTCTTTCGAAGTTGAGGCCACATTCCTCAACTCCGCTGTAAAGGGTAATACCACCTTACACCCATAAAGAAGACAAGATCAACGCAAACTTTTGGGGTGCCAGCACACGAGACTGTTTTCTCCACGGCGATAATTGCGCTCACTCTGATTCGGGGGTTACTTGGTCGCCTGCCAACTTTCTAACTACCATGAAGCTCTCTTTACGGTAAGTAAACGGGCCATCCAAAGGACTTTCACGCGATTTCAGCAGTATCACCTAGTCTTCCTAGCCTAGACTATTTGAATACAACCCTTACAAAATTAGACTTCATCAACCTCATTGAGCACGAGCCCATTAATACCAGTCAATCACCAGAAATAAAAGAAAAAGTCCAGAAGCTTTTCAGGTTCAACCACTATCATTGGAAGTGGAAATTAGTCGAAATAAAACGACAAACCGAGTACTCTCGTAGGACAATTTATGGTGAGAGTTCACTCTCGTCTATTTCGAACGCTCGAAAAAGGCACTTTAAAGGCACTTTAAAGTTTGCGGGGCTATTTTATAGTAGACTTGATGTTGTGACAGTTCCTGAGAACCTTAATGACAAATGGTCAACTTGTCAACCCCTTTTCATGGTGGGACTTGTTCCTTTGAACAGGGACACCAACAATTTTAGACAATGGACAAGAATCTGGTGAAATAGATTTGATTTTCCTGGAACTACTAATGTAGATAACAAAAAGAGGACAATACGAAATTACCCGGGAAAACTATTGTAGTTATGGATGGTCTTAAAAAATGGTGGACTACAGCCTTCTCTAACGATTTCTTACTAATCTGGCTATGAAGCACTGCCTGATTTTGGAGTACACATTGGGAGAATTGGAAATTTTGAAGAGACATGAGTAGATCAAAATTTCAATGTCAAAAGCTGGACTAGTTTAACAAAGTCATCAAAAAAGCCTGTGGATTCCCACTGTCATGCTGGAAAAGCTCCCATCCATTCTGGATGCTTTTTCTGAACTGCTTTGCTTAATTTTATTGATTGTTAGTAGTAGAGGTAACAGCGGTCTGACTAAACGGATTTCACTCCAGTTCCACCAGCAACTTTTCATCCACCAATGTTTTTGGCCAGACGTCATTTTGAAGAACTGACTTCTCATTTTCAATGACACCTCCCCTTTCAGCAGTTGCGCGTTTTTGAACCAATTCCGAAGCTGATTGCATGCAAAAATTCAATCAAGTGAATTTCACTCATGTCAAAAGCGGGCCATTTGCCGATGTTTTTGATGAGTCAAGTCGTAAAAACAAACGATCCAAAACTACTTGTTTTCATTGATTGATAAAAGCCTGAGTCCTCTACTAGTTGATAACAGCCAGTTAATCGAAAATGTCTCGAAAGAGTTGATTGATCGAGTTCAGACAAAGATACCTTTTCCGACACTACATCGTCGCTCCAGGAGTTGATTTTGACTGCACAAATTGGGCCTGAGTATGACTAAGCTCAAGTGGCAGTCACTTATCAAACTATTTGACAAATTCAACTGAAAACAGCCAAATATGACTGAGCTCAAGTGGCAGTCACTTATCGAACTTTTTGACAAATTCAACTGTAATCAGACAATTCAAGACAATTTTGCTTTCCTGATTCAGGCAGTCTCAAGTCCACATCCAGTTAAAGACCGCCCCAATTGTAGAGAAAATATCTCCAAAGTTTTTGGTGCATGGACCTCGTTTTTTTAGGGCAAAATGCACCAGTTTTTCCAAATTTTTAACTGACAGTTTTACCCAATATAGGAGACAACCTATCAGACAGTTCTACTTTGCAGTGGGAGCAGTGTAACGGTAAATGTCAGTCATAAATGTATTCGTTGGGGCATGTCCTCTAAGAGAAAGAAAGGACGCGTCAAGAGAAGTCGAACCCCTCGCCTGACAATCCCCGCGAACAGTTTTTAGTACATAGACCTCATTTTTTTTTGGGTGAAATGCACCTTGATTGACATTTTTATTCCAGACAGAAGTAACCTATGAGACAGTTCCACGCTGCCCTGGAAGCGGTGTAATGGCAAATGTTAGGCAGATATTAATTGGCACATGTCCCCTTCACAGTAGGCATTGTTTTTTTACCCTCACTTGGTAGGAACTTGCAAGATTACAAAAAGAGCACCTTCATATGCATCCTTACAAAGTGGTAGCCCTCCACGAATTGCTACCAATCGATTATGAAGCCAGACAACTTGCTTGTGAAAACATGCTTGCTGCGCTTCCGCGGGACGCCGTAATTTTCTTTTCGGGGGAGACGCATTTCCACACCTCAGTGGATCTGTCAGTAGACAAAACATGCGCTATTGGAGTATAACAAACCCCAAAGAGCTCCACCAAATGGCTCTGAATTACGACAAGATTACGGCAGGATGTGCCCATTCAAGAAATAGAATCATCAGCCCTTATTTTTGTGAAGAAGACAACCGAGCCGTTCCGGTCAATTCAACCCATTACATGAACATGATCCAGGATTTTTTTCTTGCCAGAATTGGATAAGTTTGGCCTGGAAGGTTTCAGCAGGATGGGGCTACGGCCCACACAGCAAGGTTTGTCATGTCTGTTTAAGAGCGACGTTCCCCTGATGCCTGATCTTCTTAGCAGGAGCTTTGAACGGGCGTGCTCTCTTCATTTTACCCCCTTGCGATTTTTTCTACGATATCTCAAATCCAAAGTTTACAATGACCTCCCGATTACCCTGGAAGCCCTTGTTCTGAAGGATTTTCCCGATTTAACCAATTTCAAAAGGTAATCTTTCTCACCAATGGCTTCGGATAGCGAGGCTAAGGCATCGACTAATATAGGTCTGCTCCCAATATTGGGCAAAAGGTAATAGTCCCTGAGTTCGAGCATCATGACAACGAATGGGGTAGACGACTTCCTATCCTAGATTTTAGTTGTAAATTTAATATTAGCGACAATTCTGGATATGAGTGATACGACAATGCATAGAATTGTAAAAGAAGACCTCCAATACCATTCCTACATGACGAAGATAAGTCAGAAGCTGTCTGTGGATACCAGAATGAAGCGAGTGGCGCAGAAATGATCGTTGGCTTGCTTACGACCCCGAGGATGTCCCTTCTGGCCAGTGTCCACTTACAAAACGTTGTGTCCAGTGAAGATGATGTCATGACAATGCATTTTTTTCAAAACCGAGAAACTGTAATCAAAGAAGCTGATTTGATAGTTCTAGAAAATGTTGTCAAACGGTGGATGGAAGACATTGCATTCGGAAGGCCATATGCTTTCCAAGGAGGTGGTGGTCCGACCCACACGAGCCATTTGGTCCAGAATTGGCTTTCAAATGACGTGAATGATGTATTTTTCCAAGGAATTCTAGCCTCCCAATAGTCCTGATTTAAATCCCTTGGATTCTTACGTTTGGACTTTTACGTTGGTATGAAATTTCAACAGACCGGAGATTGTCAAAGAACTTCAAAGATTTCTCCGAACACTGAACTTCCACAGACGTTTTTTACAAAATACAGCACACTTTCAAGCGTCGTTGAAGGAATACCTAGCTAACGTGGAGAAAGGCGATAAGATAAGATAAAATGGACGCCTAAGTCAAAGAAAGCCATGTTAGACTGCAAAGAATCGCTGGCCAAAGGAATTCTCCTCTCCAACTACAAGAAAAATCAGCCTCTCTCGTTAGTAGCGGATGCATCTTACGCCGCAGTTGGCTCAGTCCTTAAACAGCTGCAAGACAACCGTTGGCCACCACTAGAGTTCTTTCAACGCAAACTTTCAGGTACGGAAAAACGTTACAGCGTTTATGATAGGGAGCTCCTCGCCATTTATGACAGCATCAAACACTTCAGAAGTTTCTCAGTCCAGATGGATCACAAGCCCCTTACGTACGTACTCCAGAAGACAGCAGAACAGACAACACCGCGAAAAAACCGGCAACTAAACTTACAAAAACAAGGTGGCTGAGGATAGAAACAATCAACTTGCCTGCCGCAATCAATTTTGAGGAATTTGCCAAAGAACAACAAGAGGATACTGAACTCCAGATGCTTTAAAGCCAAATTGAACGTCGCGGAACCTCGAAAGCCTTCCATGGGGTAATCGGAGAAAGATAGTGTGCGACACTTTCCTGGGACTAGGTCGACCTTTTGTTCCGAGAGCCTTGCGCAAACACATCTTCAATACTTTCCACGAGCCGTAACATTCTAGTGGACGCACAACGAGCAAAGAAGTTCGTTTGGGTTAGGCTGCTCGCAAGGACATAGATAGTTGAGTTCGTTGTTCAGTAGCTTCAAAATCAGAAGACAGTTGACCCGATCCAACCGTTCGCAGTGCCAGACGTCAAATTTCAACATGTTCATTTGGACATAGTCGACTTGGTGATATCATCTAATGGTCTCAGATATTGACTGACCATGATGGGCAGGTACTCAAAATGATCCGAAGTTGTATCCGTTGGAGCAGTTTTTATTCGAATTGGACTTCCTGATTCAGCATCCCACGTACAGTGATTACGGGTCAAGGGACACAATTTGAGTCCACTTTTTCCCCAAGTCCTACCAAAGCGAATGGGTTGTGAAAGAAGTCGTAGAACTCCGTATCACCCCGCAGCGAATGGAATGTTGGAACGGTTGCATCAGTCTTTTAAGGCCTTCATAATGTGTCACGAGCAGAACCCAGTATGGACGAATGTATTCCCATCGATTTTATTTGGCTTACTGAATAGTTACAAGGACACATCGGAAGGTCCAGCGCGGTGATGTTCTACGGGACAAGAATTGCTCTACCAAGATTACGGAATAGTTACAACGACGACATCGGAGGATCCAATGTTTCTGCGGAACGCCTGAAGCCTGCATTTCTCGACATCAGCAAGCAAATCGACAATCGCACCAACTCAGAGGATTCCAAGTGGCAGGGCGTTTCGATGGACTCCAATCAACACACCTCCAAAACATACCGTCCTAACTTATCCATTAGCCGCGGAAGCAGATAAAAAACTGCGTGGACTTCGTGACTTAGGGTGGAGTACTAGTACTCGGCTGAACAAACTCAGTTGGCTTCGAATGAGAGCCACGAGAGATAGCAGCATCGACAAGGAGAGGTATCGAGACATACAGTCGCTCCCTATAGCTCACATTCTACTCTATTTAGAACATCCGCACTGAGTTTTTCTGCCAACCCAATACATGAAGCAAATCCGGTGCGAACGAATATTTTTGGCACATTTAAAATTAAATGTTGTTTCTGTTACTAAATGAACCAAATTTTCCATATTAACTCAAAATTTATTTCCATAAGCGAACGCGATCTGCTCCTGTCTTACAGGTTTCTGGCGGACGAAAAAAAAAAGATTGTTTATATCTCCTGAATCAAGGTGTACAAGTAAATTCATAATCCAAAAATAAAATGAATCAATCAACAAAATACCACCAAAATAAGTGAGAAAACGGCTGGAGATTCACTACCTCTGGTAGATCTTCCTAAACAAAATATCTAAAATCTGATGAAGTATTGATTATTGCCTGAAATGTTAGATTTCATATGGATATTTTTAGGTTTTTATTGATTTTATTCATGCCAAGAAAATGCCCATGTTTTGAGCACACTCGAGTATGGGCTAGTTTTTCAACACATTTGATTAGGTAAGACGACTCTCGCCTGAGTACTTGGTTGGGCTCTTTACAACCTGAATTGTTGATATTTTCAACATTCACTGAGCACTTTTAGTGCGCATATTAAAGATATATATATTGCGTACTCATGAAGCAGGGCTAGGTGGGCTTTACGTATTGCTTCAGGCATGAAATTGCATTTCATGACGATAATTGTCTGTTTATATGATCGCGCCTCTACCCGTAACAACCATAGCACATTTTTCCGCGACCGGAGCGCCACAACCGCCATTTGTGAATATGATACGATCGATTTTACCTTCTCTGCACCACAACAGGTCTATTAACTATTTAATTATACAATTTCATTTTTCTCCCCTGTTTCTCGCGTCCTCGGGAGAGTCCATTAGCTGCAAATATCATATTTACTTCCCATACGAATGGATCTTTTCTACGGAGCTTGGTGGTTTGCTTCTTCCGTTTTGCATGCCTGATGTATCTTATATGTTTTCCTGTTTAGTAGATACGCTTAGATACAGTCATAGGTAAGAAGTTTATTTACGACATCGAATGATTGTGGGGTTGGAAGATGGATGATAGGTGGAAATGATAGTGCAATAATAATGAATGATCAACTGGGGGCTGACCCCGCGAACCCCGCTCAGTTTCGCCCCAAGTTGTCAAGTACGTTCTCGTATTTGGTATAGCAATATCACTTATCGATTTTTTTCTCTACATCGCTTGACTTCTGATAATTATACTGTAGACAGTGAGATTGTCATTGAATCCATATAGGAAGGTGGGACATGTACGAAACGGAAGACTCGAAAGATACGAGCCGCGCGTATCTATCTTGGTATCTAATTATCCAACTAAGCAAGTATAAACGATGACGGTGTAAGGTCATCGCAGTAATAGTGAAAACTTAGTATGGATTAATTATGGGTTCGCATCGAAGGTACGTATATAAGTGGGTACTATCCGGACGGACTTGGAGAGTGATTATGCTTTTAAGATTATGAAACAACTTTGTATGGTGCATGAATATCAATTGACCTGTTGCAAACATGTTTTGCGGTTGCCGTTCGATGACTGGTTGGGGACTTATATAACGAAGGGATTTGAGCCAAAGAAGCTTTGGGCTCCTGATATTATCCTGTGAAAACAGCTCCAAATCCGAGCAAACATGCGACACCAAAACCCATTCAAATCCATCAACCGAACAACTCTGACGCCCAAAAAAACGAAACAAACCAAGCAAACAATCAACTCCTCAAATTACCAACTCTCTCGATTCAAATTAGATAACATTGTTGGATCAAATAATTAAAACAGAAGCAGATTAACAATTTTAATTCAAACCACTTATTTTACGCTTTTGGGCCCCACTTTGTACCACAACTTCCTACTTTTCGCTACTCTATTTGAGCTCCATCCATGACTCATCATCCACCATCCATCTACTTACCAACAACCAAGTATCTACTATCTATTCGATGGTTCAAGTGAAAGGGAGTTTGTGGATGATGATGATGCCAACAACGACGATGGCAGTTAAGTTTAGTTTGATGATTACGAGACAACGATGGAGCGAAAGCAACCTCCAAACCACGACAACTCGGCTACATAACACAACAATAAAAACCCAACTTTACCGAACAACAGATACAACAACAAAA
Source organism: Hermetia illucens (assembly GCF_905115235.1). Taxonomy (NCBI): domain Eukaryota; kingdom Metazoa; phylum Arthropoda; class Insecta; order Diptera; family Stratiomyidae; genus Hermetia; species Hermetia illucens. The sequence goes on from NC_051852.1 coordinate 13,769,507, forward strand.
AAAAAGATAAAAAAACAGAAAAAAAAACCGGTCAGGCATAGTGCGATGAGGTTACATAATAAGGTACCGCCATAATATCTGAAAAGACCCCGCCATTGTTGACACTATTTCATTAGATACTTACACGAGTATAATCGAATCTTTTTTTGGGGCTTTCGGGGACATGAAATATTAGTTAAATTTTGTAATAGCCAATGCTACTTAGATGGAAATATGGATAATTATATATTCATTCAATTTGTTCAGATTATAACGCTAATAGTTTGATCCAATTTGAAATTAAAAAATTAGATAAAAAAAAATCGTTGATATAACTGCCTTATTATGCACGTTAAGAGCTGTGGAATATTTATCGGATTGCGCAACACTTTTACCTAGAAAAAAGTCGCATATTATTTTTTTTTTCGTAGCGCCGGACATTTTCTATAATATTTTCGTATCTTTTGTTGGTTTTATCCAGTTATGGTCAACTGAGATAAATTTCATGGCGCAGTTCAGATATTTATGGGATCTCAAAGTGTTTTTGGAGAAATTGCTATAAATTTGAACATGCGGGATTGAATTTATATAAAAACAAGCTCGAAATAGTAACACTTTCTCATTGACAAAAAGATTGAAAAGTATCTATCGTAACCAACAGCTTACTTCCTCGATTTTAGCATTTCCCGTTCAACTGGTAAATATCTGAAATCATTCCAAGGTCCATGGTATAGTTTCAAAAATATTCCCATCCACACTGACTAAGATGTAACCTACTGAATTCCTTCACAATACAGTATTTCGGGCACCGTTTGTTCCTTTTTCTTGTAGCAGATATTGGAAGGAAGAAATGGTTCCTGAAATACGGTATATGTAACATCACAGACGAAAGTTTTCTCGAAACACTGTAGATATGTCCGACATCTTCCACAGATTTAGAGAAGAACTGGTTCCCGAAATACCACAATGCAATTGTTGAATAAAAATGTCTTGCCGAAAGTAGGAAGCTCTTATAAATTTGCATTGAAAGATTGACCAACAAAGACAAGCTAAGCGGAACTGTATGAAAATCAGCGGAAAGTGTGTTGGAAGTTAAAGGCAACTCTTCCTTTTTTGGTTACAATTTAATTTATTTGAACAAATGCCGATTTTCAGGAATCAGTTGCTCTTTTCTTCTAGTGTTTCAGTAATCAGTTGATCTTTTCTTCATGTGTTCAGTGACGGAAATAAACATTGAAGAAGGGAACAACTGATTCCCGAAATCCAGTTTTCATTTTAATAAATCAAATTGAATCCAAAAAAGGAACTAAACAATTTCAAACCCTCAAATACTGGCAGCCAAACCACTCCGAAAATGGCAAACCTGATTGTTAAAATGTTTGATTTTGTCAAGCGAAAGTTTTGGTATTTGAAGTTTCGAGGTATTTTCGGTCACTTAAATGTGTGAAACGTTGGACAAAACTCTTTGTCGATTTCTTCCGAGGCAATAATAAAGGACCTTTAATACCACACTAACTTAAGACGGATTACAAAACTATACTGGAGAAATCTTGTCTCATACAGGGCCTTACATTCGAGATTACTCGCAACCCAATTGCCATTACATGGCTGGGAGACCCGATAAGCAGATACCCATGCGCTAGCAGGAACTTGGACGAACTACTCTAGTTGTTGTCCCATTGATTTAACGAAAAACCCCTTCCCGTTTTGTGAGGAAGTATTTGCAAAGATGATACCAAAGTGCGTGATGAACACACAGGAGCTGTGATCAAAAAGTAAGATCATCCTCATCATCACCGGCGCAATAACCGGTATCCGGTCTAGGCCTGTCTTAATAAGGAAATCCAGGCATCCCCATTCTGTGCCCGAAATCCACCAACTCTATATCCTTAAAAGCTGTCTGGCCTACGTCATCGCTTCATCTAAAGCAAGGTCTGCCTCGACTTTCGACTTTTTGAATTTCGTGGGGACTTAGAGTCGATTTTAATCTTTTTTTTATTTCTGACGCTTCTACCCTCGCCCCAAAAATGTGCTCACAACTTCGACTATGTAGAGTTTTTGTGAGCGAGCGCCATTAAAGGTTAGAAGAATTTTGCGTGTTTCGCACTTTTCTGCTGTCAAAAAAAGTGGATCAAAAACTTTCAGCAGAATTTTTGAATAAGTAAAATTAAACCCTCCAAAATACTTGAAATGTTGATATGGCATACTGTGAGCGTACTCTGGGTAAAAAAGATGTTTATAAGTAATGCAAGCTCCTCCAAGCAGGGCATCTTCTTGCCCTGCTTGGTTAATCATAAAGCTCGCTCTGAACGTCCCAGTACGTCAACTCTTTGATTAGGAGTTGAAAAAGTGGAGAAACAAATGACCATCAGAGAAGTTGTTGATAACGTCAGCATCTTAAAATAATAGAGAAGGGATAACTTCCCCGAAACTACAATTTTTGATCAGCATCTTTTTTAGTTCGCGTCAAGCGCAATCAATATTTCAGCGAAGTTTACACCGAACCTCCTTAATTTTGACTAGAAGAACTACTGCGTGAACATTGATCAGGAGCTGTTGAATGACGTCGATGATGATCCCGATTTGCTCAAAATGGTCATAACTTCAGGTTTGGTCCTCTGCGACCTTTTCGTTTTCCCGCATTTGAAGAAGCTCATGAAAGGACAGGCGGAAATTTGGAACGATTGGTGAGGCAATGAGAGTGCATCGTTGGAAGAGCTGTACAGTTTTGAACTCTTCCAGCGATCCAATCTCACTGTCTCCCGAATCATTACAATAAATGCTTCAAGGACTGGAAGAAGCGCTGGCAAAAGTGTATTATATCTGAGAAGGTTTACTTCGAAGGGGACAACATAAATATTGATGAAGACCTAGATATTTTTTGATAAAATTAAAAACGTCACTTTATTTTTGTATCACACCTGGTTTATTGAAAGCTGTGGCCACAAGAAGAAGACTACGCACAATAAGTTCATCCCCCGGCGCATTGTTTGAATTACATGATAGAACAAAAACATTGCACAAGTTCGACGTCATTCAATCACTTGAGGGAGAAAAATTTCATCCATTGACTTTGGGGTTAGTGCCCCATGTATGTGATGCATGCGACGAGGAAGAAAACTATCGCGACCAGTTGCGAACTCCTTACCTAACTTGCGTATTTGCAATGATATTCCGTGCCATCTAGAAACTCGATTTTCTCCTCTTTCCTGGCTTCTTGGGCTACTGGAAACATGTTTTTCGTTAGCAGTAAAAATGAGGGCAAACCCCTCTAGCTAGGATGGATTGTTAGCCCGTTGGTTAGAAGACCGAAAAAAATTAGTGAGTTGAAAGAGACGAATTGTCAATTGTAAGGACTATGTAATGAACGTAGATTCTGGTCCGACTGATGTGGATAAGGCAGTACGGTTGCGCATTAATGTTGATTTAAGTGAATGTAGAGAGCTTAGGTTGCGGATTTCTTGAGCATCGATTTCACTGAAACTAGGTGATGGCGTTAAGTTTAGTTCAAAAACTATAGCGCAAAAATTTGATGCTTGGCGATTAAGAGGGCCCAGGAGGTGGAACTACCCAATCGCTCAGGAGTTTTCGGCTCGAAGAATTTTTTTTTGGGATAGGAGCACCATTTGCACTTGGCAACATTGGGGAAAACTACATCGCAGGAGCTATGTATTCGGTGATTGAGAGAAGACGCAGAAGATGGAACTACTCATCCGCTCCTAGGTCCCCGATTGGAGAACATTTTGCACTAGACTTGAAAACATTGCGCAATGCTGACCACATTGCCTCCTACACCTAGGAGCACCTTTTGCACAAGACTCGAATACACTGAGGAAAACTGCACTGCAAGAATTGCATGCTTGGTGGTTGAGAGGGCACAGGCGATGGGAGTACTCAATCACTCTTGAGTCTCTCAAAGGTGGAGAGGCCGCAAGGAATCGCATTACTCAATCGCTTGGGGCCTTCGATCAGAACACCTTTTCCAGTAGGCTGGAAAACATTGGGGCTAGTTGAACAGGAATTACATGTTTGGTAATTGAGAGGGCGCAGGAGATTTAACTACACAATGTCTCGGAAGCTTTCGATCGGCGCACCCTTTCCATAACTACGTTGGGAAGGCCGCATTGCAGAATCTACAGATCTTCTAATTGAGTGGAGGCGCAGGTGATGGAACTTCTCAATAGATTGGAAACCTTCCAACAGCGAAATTACATCATACATCATTCCTCTGACATACCGGCTTGTCTGACCTCCCACCAACACAGCGGGTGGTCGTATAGCCGGAACTGACAACCCAACCGGACCCCACACACGTTCCGGTCAACAGAGCGTCTATGGCTGACTTACGAAATGCCTGTTCCAAAAGGAAATGATATAGTAACCCAAGATTTAGGAAAGGAAATAAAGTGTGGAATCTAGCCTAGGACACAGCTGAGAAACTTATGTCTTCTTTATTCAAAAACGAAGTTTAGAGCCGAAATAGGCTATCTTCCACAGATTCATTATCATGGGACCTAATAAATGTTTGTCCTCACGCTGGGTGCCATAGCCAACGGGGATGACCAAATTAACCATCCAGATTGACAGAAGCCAACCACAAGGCAGAGTTCTCTCAAAGCTGAAACAAAAATGAGGAAAGTCGGCCGTTCAGATCTGTCTGCATTGAAGTGCACCTCTACTCAAGGACGATTCTTGTTTACATGCCCCTGTACAATCCAGGTTCTGGATGACAAGAATTCACTACCCAAGATTGACGTCAACATCATAATCGATGAGAAATAACCAAAAGACCGGTCGAAACAGCGGCGGTTTGATATGTTAAACTATTCGACTCAACTACATCCAGAGCATGCCTTTGTCCGAGAAGAATTACGAATATGAGCCAGACGAGCCGACCAAACGGAACAAAGACTAAAGAGGAAGAAGTCTCTGACACTTCACGCCTTTTATACATTGTGCGTTGGAATCACACCCAAATCTGAAATACTAACGCAAATCTAGGGAAAGTTGTGAAAAGGTCCAAGAGGGGAAACACCAGAAAAGAAATAATTGATGGACCGCGCGCACGTGTAACTGACGTTTCGGGAGCCCTGAGCCGCTTTCTAAGGACGGATTGTATCCTTCCCCTTCAGGTCTCAGCTATGGATCCTCTGCCATCTCTAACATCTATGTTCATTACAACTGAGCGGCGTAAGTGTTCTTGGGTTTAAATTAGTAATACAAATGATAACATGGAATCTAGTAAGATATGTTATAGTTGAATATGTGCATGTCTTCCCGATGGTTAATGCAGCTCCTCTTCTACAGCTAATTTCTAGGAATAATGAAAAAAAAATTAACGTAAACGACATAAGTTCCTATCGCTAACATATTTTTTCATTTGAACAGATGCTCCTCTCATCTTCCTCCTAACAGCCAGCAACACTCCCAAATGTGACCATCAATTTTGAACCTGAGATGCTAAGGGTAGACATACCTCAATGGGGTGTTCTCTAAGGATATTTGAGACCGACGGATTGCCGAGTTTTAAGATCCTGCACGCGGTGGATTCGTAATTATATTAACACTTGCTGCAACCAATGGTACTCCACGCAGTTCTTTCAGTAAAATCTATGTCTAAATATCTGTGGGCCTACGAAGAGTAGTTAACATAACACTCGCAGCTAGAAAGAATTCTCGAAGCAGAAGAACTACCAATTGATGATTTTGTAGAGAGGAGCTCTATTGGAGGACCTGATGGACAACGAAATCTTAAGTCAGAAGTGTTTAATGTTCTCGAGATCATCAATATTCGGTAAGTTAACAGTTGAAAACCACGTTAGAAGTTTGTTGATTTTCGTTAGTATTAAACCAAATCTCTGCAATGTCTTTTTTGCTGCCTTTATGCTTCTGTGGAACCCCTGCTTCTACAGCTTCGATGATTTTACTTCGCAATGCTAAATTGCAGGTAAAATGGAAGAAAATATACAATTCAGGAGTTACACAATCATTGTAATTGTTCATAATTTTTCTTTATTAAGGCGAGCGTCGTACTTCGGGAATCAGTTCTTCCTTTCCCCAGTGTTTCGGCTAAACCAATATCATATTTTGAGGATCGTTTGAAAAGGGAACAACTGATTTCTGGAATGCGGTTTTTTCTTTTGATCCTTCAGAAGGCACAAACCACTGAAGAAGAAAACAACTGGTTCCCGAAACACGGTGTTTGTTTTAATAAGGAACACTTTTTAGGCAACAACGGTAGACCCTTCTTTTTCTTTTCACATAAAAGACTGGCTTCCAAACTGACTCGGAAAATGGCTAATTTAGTCATTGTAATGGCTTTCGGCGCTAAATTTCTTTCTAATATTTAAAAAAAAAACCCAGATGCAAAACTATCTATCAAAACCACTTATAACACCACATATGGCTATTAAAAACCTAAACCATCTGGATTTCCCACATCATCCGGATTCAAATTATATTCCCTTACATAATTTGATCATTCAATATTTTCCCTAACAATTCACCAATCTCTAATTTACATTGCACATGATCCTCATACACTGGAATTGACGCAAGTTGCACATATTCCCAACAGTTTATTGCGATAATCCTTCGAGCAATTATCGAAACCATTATTATTGGTAACCATAATATTTGCAAACTATGCACTCCGTATCTGTAAAAGTATCTTAACTTGTTTATCACGGGTTTTTTTAGATATTTTCACAGAAATGACAAATCATAGTAAATTTCTCTTGTACTCGCAAGTATCTGTTACTGAAGTTACAAATGATTTTAGTAACATTTTACTAAGATTTAAAGTAAATAGTAGATGATTGGATGCGTAGTGAATTAGTATTACGCAATGAATTTTTTCCCAAAAAGATTATTCAATCTAAAAATAGTTCAAATCTGAGCCTAAAACATTCATAAATTTATTCATCGAGAAAATGTTGATAATTAAAAGAGTAAATAAATTTCGAATAAAAAAAAAATTTTTTTTTTGTATCTATTTCAACATTTTATCCATGAACGCAGATTTTCAGATGATTTAAATTGAAATTAATTTTTCTTGTACGGTTTTCGATTATGGAGTGCAACTGAAAGATGATTTCGGCAATATATTATGCGTGTATGGTCTTTGTTTGAAGAGGTTTATCTTTTTTTTTGTGGAGTATCTTTTAACAGTGATTTCGCATGTTATTTCGTCTGGCTGGTCTGAAATATCTGTCCGGATTGAGATTAGTTTAAATATTGCATTTTTCTTCAAGTGTTTAACTTTGAAAGTGGATTAAGTGGTATCTTTTGCATTGTGGTGTGCTACTGTATGGTCTGTGGTGAAAGGGGGGGTATCCAATATTTGAGTTTATAATTAATGCATGGTTTTCGGAATTTTCGAGGGTCCTTGAAAGTTGCACAAAAGGTGATGCAGAGAAGCATCGTTGCAGTCGTTTTGGCTATTGACTCAGTGATCATTAGTATGTCTAGAGGTCTTACAACATTAGCTTTCACAGCTGAGTCTGAATCTGAAACATGTGGGGATAATCCACGGCTGTCTTCATCTAGACTCTCTATTTCCCAATTAGTCTTATCTTTTTTGAATATCTTCTCCCAAATTGCTAAAAATTGGCAGATGTCTCAGATAAAAATCGAAAGCGAAACAACCTCAAAATCATGTAGGCGGTGATCCAAAGACAATCTTCAGATTCATTGCTAGCTGATTTCCATTTTCTCTCTTCACCTCAAAAATCCAACGACAATTTTCGTGCAATATCTGAACAGATACAGTTTTCCTTTTTACCCAGATACTCTTAACCGATTTCAATTGCAATGCACTTCTCAGCTTGAAGGAAACAATTATGATTATTAAATGCTCCACAGAGCGTAGAAAAGTACTTAGACATCGCTCTGTCTGTCGTCATTCATTAATCCGGGGCTGAAAAAACAAGCAAAGCAAGAGCAACACTACACTCTGCTAGACTGCGCCATCTTGATTGCATCGTAATAACGCGTCTCGACACTGTCGCCGCCATTGAACACAACACAACCGTCGAAGATAACTTTCACCGCCGTGACAGTTGTTGCGTGGTACATTGGTCTGATGCGCGCATGCTGATGCTGTGTCTACCTAGCCTGGCGTTTCGTTGCACCCAGAAAACTTGTTTCAAAAAATCGAAACTCTTATACAATATCCAACTTGTCGGCTTCGCTCCAAGAAAGATATTAATATGTATATGCCAGAAAGATATTAAAAAAGGAAGGAAAAGATACACATTTTTAGATACACAACTTGGCTTCCATAGATGCTGCATTTATAGCTCTGGATAGTGTGGGTCTAATCTCAAGTTACTCTCAATTGCCATATTCACACCTGAGAAATTATAAACAAAATATGGTTTCGTAGTTGGTGAGGTTTGGTGAAGTTTGAAGGAGTTGCATTTATGGTGCGTGGCGCCGTACAATGCACTTTGATTGCTTTCGATCAAAGTGGCTTCCTTGAATAGCGGAGGAGATCATCATTGATGGAGGTATTAGACCAGGCATTGGCAACTGCTTTTGCAATTCAGAGATTGCAGAAATATTGCATTTAAATTATCATATTCATGCGCTTGACAGATAAATTTATGACAATATTTAGCTTTGTTTTTGGTTATTTTTCGCCGAAAATAGGTTAGAGAGGTTAATTCTCCCATTCAGGTGTTAGGAAATCTCATGGTGAAAGCTGGTATGCACAAATCGTAGGTGGCCTAACTTATAAACACTAAAAAGATATCTATTATTTACACACTCATACTGGATTAATAGTGACCGAGAAGGCCGAAAAAGTTGTGAATTAAAGATAGTTCTAGACTTATTTCCTAGTGTGTCAGTCCTAAGGAATGTGGTCATTCGTATTATATTGGCAGAATCAATGGTTCCCTCCCGTATTTTAAACAAAAATCGAGCTTTTTTAACTCAAATAAATCATGATTTTCTGGATTTTTTTAAAAATCAAATTATGATTTTTTGGATTTTTTTTAATAAAATCATGATTTTTTTTGATTTTTTAAAAAATCAAATTATGATTTTTTTTGATTTTTTTAATCGATTAAATCACGATTTTTTTAAAAATCAAATCATGATTTTTTTGATATTTTTTAAATCAATTAAAGGATTTTTTTGATTTTTTTTAAATCAAATGATTTTTTTTGGATTTTTTAAAAAATCAAATGATATTTTTGATTTGATCAAAAATCAACTAAATTACGATTTTTTCGATTTATTTGTATTAATTATAAATTTGTCCTAATTAAACTACAAATGGCAGATTTCGACTTTACTAACTGCTAACTAGACAGTGACTCTTTAAGAAAGCTTCTATTTTTACACTAGCAACAGTCAGGTCGACATTCTATCCAACAGGGCCGCAAAGCTGTCAGAGAAAATTCTGAATAAAACCACCAGTCACGCTGCTCCCAGGGTAGATATGAGGCAGCGTCTGACGAGTTGCCTCTACCCTGGACCAAACCGTCAGTCAACTTTTTTGGAAAAATTGAGAGTTTAATCCAAAAAAGAGGAATCTGTAGACCACAAGATTTGCTTCCCAAGTAGTCCGGCCCGTCATCAAGTGGGTGCGGACTCAGAACTCCCAGCATCCTCAACAAAAAACACCAATAGGGAGTATCTCATTTTCGACATCAACGAGTACTTTCCGAACTATTCTCAAGGATCTCCAATAATTGTTCTATTCCACCGCGAACACGTTACATGGGACGTCAACCCAAAGCGGCCAAATAAAAACCTTAGGATTACCTCAAAATGGTCGGTTCAAAGATGACAATTTCAATCTGAGCGACAAGGAGCTTGAAAATCAGCCCAGGAAAGTTAAGGACCACGAATTGGAGGCGCTTTTGGACGAGGACGATACTCAAATGCAGAAAAGGTTTGTCAAGCAATTAGATGTTTCTCAACAAGCAGTTTCCATGGGTCTACGTGCGATGGGTAAGGTTCAAAAGATCGAAAAATGGGTGCCCCATGAATAGAACGATAGGCAGATGGAGCGGCACCAAAACACATGCGAAAGCTTGCTTGCCAGACACAAAAGAAAGATGTTTATGCATTGGATTGTGACTGGCGACGAAAAGTTTACTTATTTCGAGAATCCTAAACGATGCCGTCCAACCAGCGACATCTTTTGCAAGACCAAATCGCTATGGACGGAGGACGATGCTGTGCGTGTGGTGGGATCAGCGGGGTATTCTCTGATATGAACTGTTGAAACCTGGTGAAACGGCTGATGCCCACCGTTATCACCAACAACTCATAAAATTGCATCGTGCTCTGAATGAAAAAGGCCCGGAAGGTCAGCAAAGACATGAAAAATCGAAAAAAGTTCAAAACTACTTAGAAACGCTCAAGCGGGAGATTCTACTCCAACCCGCTTATTCACCAGACCTGGCCTCATCCGACTATCATCTGTTTTCATCGATAGGCCACTCCCTCGCTGAGCAGCACTTCCAGTACACGCCATCGCTCGCGATTATCTAAACCGCGCTTCAGCTCTCCCCACGACTTCCCGAGACACCTGCACTCCTTTTTTACTACTCTGCGCCAAATGCCCTTGATAAAGACCAGCTGAAGTTTTATAAAACTCTACTCTCTCTCTCTCAGTTCGAAGATCTAACAAAATTACGGGATCGTTTGTTTGCCTGGCGTCAGAATTGAACCAAGGCCACGAACGAATCTAAAATGAGGAATATGATCCTTTCCCAGGCACCAGATACGAGGCCGGATCAAACAGTTCCAGGACTTTTCAAATTGCGCGCCTTTACGCTAAAGTTGACGACTGGTTTGGCGCTCATTTTCTAGCGGAAGCTTTCCTGAGCAATCTTCATTTTGTTTTGTTGATCCAACCTTCTCCAAACAGATTGTTCAGCGATTTTAGTGAAATCTATTTTCCGTATTCCGCGGTTATTGTCATGAATGTGGAAGAGGAGCAACGTGTTTGCGTGAAATTTTGCGTTAAATTGGGCAAATCGTTCACGGAAACTTTTCAAATGTTGGTGATGAAGTGACGAGTCGCTCACGGTGTCACGGGCGGTTTAAAGGATTCAAGAAAGCTAGAACATCAATGGAAAATGACTCTTTCCTCCGTTCAGGGACTTTCCACCTCAATTTACGACTTTCTTGTAGCCAGGGAATGCCCTTGTGCGTTCCAATCATCATTTAACGATTGCAGAGGATTGCATTTGGGTCATATCGGAAGATTTTGATCCAAAAATTGGAGATTATAAGAGTTGCAGCCAAGTTTACTCCACGACTGATGACCGAGGATCAAAAACCGCATCGCCTGGAGGTTTATCAGCAGGCTTTGGAAATGGCCAATGCTAATGGAAACTTCTTGGAAACCATCATTACATGTGACGAGTCTTAGGTTTATGGCTACGACGACGTGGAAAACACGGTGCAGTCGCCCCAATGAAAATCAAAAAATTCACCAAGATCGAAATAAAACTCGCCAGGTGAGATCAACCATCTATGTCACTGTTTTCTTCGATTCGAAGGGTGTCATCCATCACCAATTCCTACCACAAGGTAAGCCGATCAATCATTATCGATACCTTCAAATTCTGACAACTTTACGCCAAAAGATTCGTCGGAAGGGGCCAGAATTGTGGGCAATAGGCGGACGGTTTTTCCATCACGACAATGCGCCTTGTCACACCACGCTCCTCATTAACCGACAACTTAGTGTTTCAAGGAAAGCTGTCTTTCTGTGGTCCCAGCGAAACCCACGACAAATTGAAGAACAAAAAGAAAGTGGGGATTACCACAAGTGCTTCAACGGGGCGACAAGAAAATATAAGATTGCTGGTCAAGTTGGGAATCGGAACAAAAATCCTCAACCACCCATTTGAATTCCAGCGTCAAGGAAAAGAGACTCCAGAACTACTGTCAAAGATTAGATCAGGAGCCGTCAGTGGGGAAAATATGCATATGTGAGACCAACGAAACCGTTTCTAACTGAAAAGAAGATTGACGGCAAGAGAAGGTTTTGTAAGAGGTTAATCGACGAAGCTACCGTGTAGGCATAATCCCATGGCTTTCTTGGGACACGGATTGATTTGGAGACCACCGTCATAGTCCTGCCATGATTGGCACAGCAGAACTAGTTTATACTGGGTACAAGCTCAGCATTCACACCAGTGGACGCGAGGTCTATCTAACATCTCTGCCGCAACGAAGGGGTAACGACGCCCGAGTTGCACAGCACAACTCCATGCTTGAGATGAGAAGCACTGCCCGCGATATGGACACAACCGTCACGAAACTCCCACAAAGGGGCCAACCGTAAATAACCGAGCCGAGAACACATCCTCCAAGAATTCTCCTGGAACATATGTTCTTCGGCTCCCATGGTACCAGATAATCACCACCAGATGACCCTTTTGCAGACTCGAGTCTGATCACCCTCTTCGAGTATGTGGGGATGACTCTATAGGACAAAACATTAGGTACGATTCTTTTTGAAGGTTAGCTTGCATGGCCTAAGATGAACCAGTACCGCGTAACGCTTGAAGGGAGAACTTACTAAAGAGGATCCCAACGTACAGTTCTTGCAATTCTTGGCTATTTTCAAGTATTTTTAACAAAAGTGTTCCATTTTCTACCATATTTTTCATGAATGAATAAAAGTTTTCATAAATTTGGAAATAACCCGAAATTCATCGAAAAATGTGGCCAATCATGTTTAGCCTCACACTGAAGCTCTAATTCGGTCTAATTTAGAAAAATCCACTTCTAAAAATGGAGTTTTTTGGAAAATGGTGATTTATTTCTTGGGAAAGATACATTTGTAGTTTCTCTCGGAAAAAAGGTGATCAATTTGATGGTAAATATAAACACTTCCAGCAAACAGAATCTATCAAAATTTCCTGCTTAGTTAACTACTTTATGACTACGTTTTTACTACACAAACTAAAAAGATACAATCTCATTTAAATTTCACTCCATATACTAACGAACCCTCCATCATAATCAAATTAATTTCTCCCAATCTATAACCAAGAAAAAAAAATCAATTTAAAAAATACCACCCTTGCTCAGTTTATCACGACAAAAAAAAAACAACTCATAAATTATCACAACTCCCATAATTAAAATTGAATCTTATCTAGCAAACATATCAACAAAGCAAAAAGATAAACTCAATATGATTGACACTATCACAAAACTCTAGAAATGACTAGAAAATTTCAAATAATTTATCAGTGAAGAGACGTCGTAAATGTTTTCCTTACTCTAAATTGATGATCGAGTGTTGATTTTAAACAAGAACAGGTAAAAGATTAGCTTAAAATCGAGTTCAACATGTTAAGTCTAGTAAGTGATTAGACGGCGGAAATGGCAGTAGACAGGTCACACATTAATAAATGGGAGACAGTTCTATTGTCAAGTATATCATACAGAGGAACCCGGGGAAAGCTGACGAGTGGATTGTCCTACTTATACAAGGCGAAGGAAAAGGCGAAAAATAAAGACTTATCCAGAAATTCTAGAAAATTTGACACACATTACTAGAAACTGACAGTGGTGACGCATAAGCAGGCCTTCGCAGCAGAGCGGAAAAGTCGCGCGGAATGTGAAATAAAATCACTAAGAAGGATTATGTCATTTGCGAGCGGGCATTTTCAGAACCACTCTTGCAAACTACCAATGAGGGTCTGGCTTTATTAAAGATTCTGCGTGACATTTTTTCCGTCCCGCCCCGAATGATCATTCGGTGAATACTATGTCACTTGTATGATCTTTTGCAGTTACTCATAGTGATGACTTCGTTTGAAGAAGAAAAAAGATTTTCCACACTTAGTCTGGTCCAATTTAATCTTCGGAACGGGCTGACAGGCTAGTGGCAGGTAGCAAAATTGGTGTTCATTTTCAAATGTCGACGAAAGTCGTCTCAAAGCAGGATGGTCATCAAATTGCTGATGAACTCCCCGGAAAAAATGAGCTCCAGTCAGGTGCAGAGCTCAACAGTCTTCATTCGATGAGATTTGCCTAAAAAATTGGGAACATGAGTGCCGCCCCACGAACTCAACAAAAAAAAGGAAGACACTTTAAAATTGCCTCTCAACATCTTGCACTCCACCAAGCAAGACATGGACACAAGCAAAGTTTCTTGTACCGAATCGTGATGTAAGCAAAGGAGAGAATGGGTGGCTCCAAGAGAAACCTCAACTCCGAGAGTCAAGCAGGATCTCCACCCAAAGAAAAATGTTCGCTTGATGGTACCAGAAGGGTACACTGTATTTCAGGCGTCTTTTGCTTGTTTAGTAACTGGTCTTCCTCTAATTTCTCTAAAATAGAGAAGTCATCCTTTCTTTGGGATTGGTCCCGTCCGGTAGCGTAGGTGGACTCGTCTAGATAGGGTTCACCATTTTCCTCAATCGTAAGCTTGGTCCGTATGGACTTAAAACGTTCTCAAATCATGCAATAGAGGGGTCGTGAGATATCAAATTTCTAGTAAGGTTGCGATAATCACCTGTGTGTACCAATCAAGGAACCTAATTCCACTGAGTAGAAAGACTAAATAAAAAAGAGACACTGTGACTTGCACCCCCCCACCATCCTCAGATAGATACAATCCGTGCCACTTTTACTTTGGATGATTAGCGGTGGGACCAGTGGACCTATGCCGACTTTGGCAGATGCATCTCTGGCAGTCAGTTGGAATAAACTCCAATCTTGTGTCGGTTTCGGAGAACATATCTTGGAAGGAAACATAAACAATATCAATTTTATGCTTCACATTTATCAAAGCGGAAACATCAAAGACAACTGGGACCCAATCAAAATGATGCCAAATAATGCCCTTACCCAACATCCGAACTAAAAAGGAGATTTCGTTAGAACTCATGCGGCTTCCCCGGTTCCCATACTATCAAATCAAAGGATTAAAAGGGACTCGACACTGACATATGTAGATGTCAGACAAATTTTAGATGGGTAGAGTATACAGTAAACATGGTAGGCTGAAACTGTGGGGCCCGGCAAGCTGACCGAGAAAAACGATTCAGCTTTCGTCCATTTGGGGGAAGTCCTGACTTGGCTAATGACTGTTCCGAACAGTTCGTAAAGTCATTCAGATTAGCATTCTGATTCCTTTAAAACGATCTCACTATGTGGATGTTCGAAATGCATCAAATATCGGCAGTAAGAACCGCGTTTGGAGGTTCTCAGCGGCAGCTGACGTTTCTAGCTATCTCGTGGTTTTTGTCGACAAGTCTCTGAAAGAAAAACGACTCTGGTGTGATATAATACCTTCGCGGTTATCTTCCGTGGTTGTACTGCGCCCAGTATTGTGGAAAAGTATCTGAGACTATGTACTCCACCTTGAACAACCCATGTTAGTGAATAATGCCAAAAATAGTAATTCAGTGACTGTAAGACCAAATGTAACGCCAATTTCCGAGATGTGCAGTACATTTTTAGTATTTGTTTGGTCAGTTGACCAACCCCCATGCCCCAGTGAGAGAGTTGACAGATGTCACCAGCATAGTCGAGGTATTTGGTGAGAGAGCCTCTATGCGTCGTCCAGCTAAGGCAGCATCATTCAATCATCTTGCCAGCAAAAACGATATTCAACCTTTACCAAGAAGATCGATGCCATCTAGGATAGTCAACTCCTCCTCAAGTTCCATCTTTGTTCTATTATTGTAGGATAAGACAGTTTAGCTCATTCAATTTCATCCGATATTACCATTAACCTTTTTTTTTTAAGGAAACGAACAGAGATGCGATTAGGTCAGCATTATAAACATTTGTTAGAACTCATGAGGCTTCCCCGGTGTTCAGACCACCAAACCATCCTGGAAGTCAACCAAATTTCTGATTGCAGATCAGGATCCATCTTTGAGCATCATTTATAGCAGAAAACAGAAAGTAAGTCATCAATTTTCATTCCATCTTGTCATTTGTTTCTTACGAAATTGACAGCGCATAGTAACGAAGAAACGTGGATGAAGCAGTCTATGGGCTCTAAGGACTCATTTCTATACCCTCAATACCGAAGTAGGATGTGGATTCTTGAAAGACCGTGCCTCAATGCCAGCAGACGCTAGTTGGATGAGGATATGATAACTAGTGGATCCTCAATCACTCATTTTCCATTAGTCTTCCCATTCCGTTTCAAGTTCCCACGAACTCCTACGCGGCCGAGGACAAGGTTTCCGTGTAGTGTAAATTCCCTGTTCTGCCTGTGACTAACACACCGGACTTTCTTTGGTATTCCCGCGAGAGGCTGAAATATCCAGCGAACCTCCCCGCTGGCTGGCATTGAGGTATGGAATTCAGCAGCCAAATTTGCTAAGTCCTGTTCGGTCAGTATTTGTCAGCTATCGGAGGTATTATAATTTAGCTCCGCCCATTTGGCTCTTCGACAAGCACATAGACTTAAAGTCGCCATGGGCAATTTTTGTTTTTGAAGACCCTATCGCCTAGCCTTCTCGCACAAATGATGTTCTGGATCAGTTGAGGTGATTCAAACGTCTGCTTCGCAATCTCAGTCTAGTACCCCGGGATCAAATCCTCGGCACGGTCATGGCTGTCAGGTATGATCTACATTGGGAAAAGATAGTACAATGGGCCTAATTAAGGCATGGTTTCCCATAAAATGTATGTAGGTCGATTTTCAACTGTTTTTCGGTATGAGAGCAATGACTCAACTAAGCTCGCAAAGGGTACACAGTTGCCGTGAAGAATAACGTTGGATTCGTGAGAGAACTGAATTGAACGTCTTAATCGAGACTGTCTAAACCACAAGAGAAAGCCAAATGGCAGCACTTTCAAACGAATAAGTAGCGTAGAAGCCACTGTGTTTCTATAACAAATGGCAGAATACCAGAAAAGGTTTGTAACACGAACGGTTTAAGTTGGTGTATTAGAAAAGGCTTCCAGCAATAAGGACATAACATCCTATTGTGCAGGCATCCAGATGCTCTGAAGTAGCAACGAGGAAGACGGAGCAGCAACCCTATCGGCCAAACCAACATCAAGTGGTCAAGGAAAATTTACTCGTGATGGCATCAGAAACGCTTTACTCACTTTAGCTTGCTGGGTCGTGATGCAATAAGCGATCAGACGTGAATCTGCACGAGAACTCATCTGAAGTGGCTTCGGTCAAGAAACCTTACCAGGGATATACTAGTACCATTGGAACTGGAATAGCCCTCTGAATTTACATACCTCAAGGGAATTGCAAGTTCATATATTTTTAACTCAGTTGCATCGGTTGGCCTCCAAGTGGGAGTTCCATGGGGGCTCTGTTTGACGTCCAAGCGGATAAGAGATTTTCGAATCTCAAACGTGGAGTTGCAGGGTGCCGTAGTTGGATGGAAATTTAGGTACGTCTTAAACACACCAGTATGAATGCTGAGCAATGCAATCACTATGGACGAGTACCGTTGCCTTTGTTACAGTGGGGCTCTGATTGTGGTCACAAAATCAGTCCGTGTCTTAAGACAGTGGGGTTAAATTTACAACGTTAAACTAACAGGACTGTGGAGGCGTTCATTTCTATACCCAAGTAAATAAATAAGGACACCCTCCAAAGATGTTCAGACCTAATATCCCGGCAAGACAGGACCATGACCAGCCTTACATAAAAAAGTTGATTCACGTTTTGTACCCCGAAGTGCTTGTTTACTGAAAACAAAAAACTGACATTCCGGAATGGTAGGTGGGTAGGTATCAGTGGCCGCTCCGAGGAGCCCAATTAGCGCTTTGGTTCCCCGGTTTTGATGCCACAAACTCCTAAGACGGTGACTGTTGTTATGAAAGCAGGGAAGCACAGTCCAGCCGGCTCGAATCTTCAGAGCCAGCCCGTAGCATTCACGAAGGAAAGCAGCTCTCCCACACTGCAGCTAGAAATCTCTCTGAGGTCCCAGAAAAATGGTTTGCCCAGTGTCCGCAGCCTGACTCTAGCCAGAGCTGGGCAATCGCAGAGAAAGTGCATGAAGGTTTCCTTTCCTTCTCCGCAGCTCCGGCAATGAGAGTTGTAGGGCATTCCGGAATGATTTAAATAAAAAAAAAACACTACCCTGGAGGTGACGTGGCTGGATACAGCATGACATGACATTGATGACAATGATAAGATTTGAGTTAGATAAGCCATTTATCAACTTCTTTCCGTCATATTTTGTATCCTCCCCCCTCCCAAATTCTAATTCCCGCAGTTTACCTTTTCGTAAATAGCTAAATACACCTATGAAGTTTACAACTAAATACACACAAACAAAATCGTTAAAAACTAAAAAGCAAACCCCCCCCCCCTTACTTTCATGAATAACCTTTAACTAATCGACAAACTATTGTTGATAATTCAATATTTAATGAGCAGAATTAGTCTTAAACTTTATGGTTTGAAAAATATTTTGTTTATCTAATCGAAATTTATGAAGGCAAAACGTTTGGTAGTTTCACGTTTTTCGAAGCATGCAGCGTCAGATAAACACATTATTTAAATATAATAGTAAATTCATAAATTAGTTCACCGCATGATATATTTTCAAACAAATACTTACAAAATTACTATACTACGGGAAGATCCCAAGGGTTCAAATTGTACATACCTGGAAGAGAAAAAAATATAGATTTAGTAAAATTTCCAGGAAATTAGAGGTGGAAAATATGAAAAATCCATTTTATGTTTATTATATTTGTGTTGAGTGTGAAAAAACGGAACTTAGCTCCTCAACTAATTCCATTAATGATTCATACTTTATCCTTCAAGTTATACCCAAAAAACAAAAGATAATTTTGCCCCCATTGCATCATATTGAATCAACCATCAGCAGATCGATATAAATATTTCCCCAATACATTATACCAATAATTAGAAACCTTAGTCATCCCCGTAGATAATTTTACCTTATCTTATCCCATTCATTACCCAATATCAGACGCAAAAATTCTAATCCCCACAAAGTCCATACACTCAAAATAGAATCTAGACTATACCTGACCGCAGGTGAGTATTGTATTACTTCGACTTTTGATAGCAAATGAATAGCAAATTATATTTCAGGGTATATGTATGAGTAGCGTGTATTAAGGCGAAATTTCAATACTTTCATTATCAGATATTTTGATATCTCATCTTCTATTTTCCTATTAAATTTCGACTGATTCATTTTGTTTCCATGGCAGGCTGACAGTATCGTAGAATCTATGAGATTAGATATTATGGAAGCTAGAAAGGTGGGAAAGGAAGGGGTTGGGGAAGAATTATTATTTTTTTGAGAATTGGGAAAGTATTTCGACAAAATTTAATTAGTAAACGTCATGGTGTATGATTTTTTAATATATTTTTGGGATTACTTTATTTTGATAAGTGGCTGGGATGGATTGAAAAGTGAAGTGGTTTGAAATTTGAAAAGAAGGCAAGCGCACGCAGAAAAACTACACAAAATAAAAGTACTAATTAAATAAAATAGAATAAAAAAATTCATAAAGGAAAATGATAATATTGAATAAATAAAATAAAATTATTATTTTAAATAAATATAATAAAATTGAAGTATTCATTAAATAAATAAAATAAATGGAAAATATCCCTTACACCAAATTTAAGGCAAGGATCAAACTAAAATAAATTATATTAAAAAATAGAATGAGGAATTCATAATTCGAATAAAATTTTCATATTTTACTAAAAAAATTCGAATTACCTAAAATATCACAATAAAAAATAAATAACACTTCACTCAATTAATGATAAATAAAACAAATCATTTAAGTACCCTTGACTATAAATAACGCAAATAAATTGACATATTTTAAAAATAAATGAATTCCAGCAAACCCATTACGCGGAGTGAAAACCTCAATTGTATAACACAATGAATGACTTAAAAAAATACTCTAAAAACATTAATTGTAAAAAACCACACACTTCAAACTTTTTCTCTCTCTTAAAACAAAAAAAAAAATAATTAAATTAATTCACCGATAATTCTAATTATTCCCTAGCAGGAACCCAAACAATTACATCGTATGATTCACATGTTTTGTTTTCCATGGAAAGTGGCAGAATAAAAAAAAGTTGCGTTGACTTCAGCATACTGGAAAATGTACATAATTGCTCATTGAATATTTTAGTCATGCATAGCTTTTCACAAAACTTCAATTCTATTTAAGCCAATTGTCAGGAAATAAGTTACAATTACATATTGAATAATCAGAGTACATAGCTATTGAATAATCACAGTATATGACAGAGGTGTGTTAGATTTTTCCACTTTGTTTTATAGTTATGTAACTTTTTTAATTGTAATAACAGGAATTTAACTTAGCAGGTCACCTATTGTAATTATACAATCCATGAAAGGTGGGTTTTTCTGTTTGATTTAATGGAAATAGTGGAATAGTAAACTGGCAATCGTGAAGAGTGGTTTTATCAATTTTTTAAATAATTATTTAATAATATACAGATTTAAAATTAAATCATTAAATTGTCAATACAATCACGATTGATTGATATCGCGTCAGAGACTTATCAAGGGCTTCCTCCCGAATTAATGAGAATAGTAATACCGCATAAATTCAACAATTGGATGACCCACACTCGGGCAAGATAACCAATAAAAAATATAGTAGCATCGTAAACTAGGTGCCCATCAATATCGGAAAAAAATTACATATTATCAACGCATTCCTGAATAGAATTCTAGGAATATGAAAAAATTGTGCCTATGCAGAATATTTAACATAAGATAGTCATTCCTAAGTATCACGCAAGGACAAAAACTTCTAAGTATTTAACTCGGAGGTAGCATTGCATCATCACTGGAATTACAAAACATTGGTTATCACAACACCGTCAACACCATCACTTCTCTACTGGATAATGATAAGGTGATGTTAAGTTGTGATATTCGGTGATGTTTGCATCGCACTCGGTGAAAGGAATGTGACATTATACTCTAAGGTAATATCACTTTTGTGATATTGCATATATCACTCACCATCATTAATAATTTGGAATAACCTGGTGCTAACCGAAGCTCATTGCCTTCAAAACTGACGCCTCTTTCTTCTCCCAAATCGATTTTTTTGATTTATCTCAAATACACAGAATATGAAACCTTCACAGGAAAAATGACGCAACTAACCACGACGAGCTGACCCCGTTTGTGAACGTGACAAAGGCTGAAGAGGAAGAAATGGTGAAGAACTGACTGTCTCTAATGTGACATTCCTTGTTTTGAAAAGCTCAAAAGATATCTTGCAAAATTTAACAAAAAAAAGGAATAATGAAGAGACAAGTATTAAAAACCTCCATTTTCATGGAGAAGGCATAAGAAGATCTCTTGACGACTTGTTTTATTGAAACCATGTTATTTTCATGAACCCTGAGTATCAGAAGGAGATCATTGGTCGATTTTTCTTCTTTTTCTTTAACCCTTGTCCCATTCGCAACCGAGGTAGGCTCGGCCGACTTGAAGCGACTGTAGCTCAATAATTTTGCAAAATCTTTATTTAATTTTAAATTATTCTTTCAAATGACATTAGAAAGTCATATTACTTCCACACAGTCGAGTTTTTATCATTTCGAAATTTACAAGTCCTCAGAAGTTTATGGCAGTGTTTTTATGGGTTCTATGAAGACATTTTCTGTAAAGCGTTGTTTCTATTTTTTCATTTGTGGTTCTTGAATTTTCCTGGAAAAGTTGAAACCACTTGGATCACTGTCACAGCTGGCTTTTGCATGCAGAATAACATTGGCTGCAAAGTGGAAAAATCATGAGCCCAAATTCATGCAACACTAGATGAGATGATCAGGACGAAAAGTTTTGTGAACAAATCTAGATTAACGAAACCCCTGTTGCTCCTATTCACCAGATCACTGAAGAAAATGAATGCAACAGACACAAGAAATCGTCGCTTCATTTGGCAACACTTAGAAGGCTACCTCATTTCTCATACCTGATTTCTTCCCAAAAAGCCTTGTCCTTATCGGCAAAAACCCGGAAAAGGACAGTTGCCATAGCTTCAATTTTAAATCCGATACAAAATATGGGGAGCGTTTGACATAGGCAAAAAAAAAAGCAATCATAATCATTCGAAGCCAGTTAGGGGCTGGGCAGGTGGATGCACAAGAACCTCCCGAACAAGGTCTCACGATTTCCACCAAACTTTGATAGAATTTCGAATTCTGGTGTTGTTCTGCTTCTAATGACCGGAGTTCTGGCTTTCTCTCCTTTCCTCTCTTCTCGGTGCTTCCAACTACCGATAAAAGTGGCCCAAATTAACCGTTTGACCATACCAGATAACGCCCTTAGAATCTCATCAAACACAAAGCAAAACGTTTCTGGCTGTTAATCGTGGCTTTGTTACCATTTGAGAACTTTGGTCGGTCAACAGTAGTAAGGGATGTATCCTCAGCATAGGCTCTGTGTGTTAGAGGGAGATAGCATGATAGAGCTTTTAAGCTTTCATGCTATCTCCCTCTAACACACAGAGCCTATGCTGAGGGTACATCCCTTACTACTGTCAACAACCAAAACCTTTTCCGCGTAAAATTCTCATGTGTGATCCTCATGCTCTCATGGCCAACCACCATCCGCTTCAAAAATGGTTGAATGTCAGTCCTTTTGGCCAAGAATCCGGAGATGAAAAGACAGTCCGTAAAGTTTTTTTTTGGGAGAACTGATGCGATACCCAAACATGCTACTTTATGGTTCACAACTGTGTTATTTTGCAGCTCCTGGATATTGTTACAACAGATCCTATGACGTCTTATTTCGATTGTTTTTACGGTTTTATCAGCATTTTCGGCGATTGGCCTACCAGTGCGATGTGCATTTCTAACATCGAAATTACTGGAACGAATCGACGAAACGTATCATGACCGCAGATAGCATTAACAGTTTCAACCTCTTGATTTGCGTTTTTGACTTTATCAGAACAAAATAGTAGAATATATCCCCCTTTTCCTCGCTTATTTCCATCGTTGAAAGGCGACAACACTGAACTGTATTTAACAATTTATCGATAGAATTGGCCTCTTTTCATTAATGGTAACCTCCCACCCTTGAGGTAGCTTGTGTTGCTTTGTTGACAACTGGTTTCCGTTTATGATCAACATGAGAAGCCATGATACTCACCATCCAATCCCACGTCTTCATTTTGCTGAAGTTTGGCGGCTACATTCTGATCCCTTCTCTCTTTTATCTGCGGAGGAAGGATTATATGCAAGGTATATTCGGATGTGTTCAATTTGTTGAATTCAGACTTCTGGTTGGCTATATTCATTAACCTTAATACGGTATAGGCGGAGAAACAAGCTGCTGACAATCCAGCCCTCTAACCGATGGGAAATATCTTTGAAAGGGTTCGAATTGACAGCTTTTTAGGAGCTACATTAACCGTCCCTTAAAAAATGTCAGATAATGAAATTGCAGATTTAAATTCGACCGTACTTAAGACAGAGGTTTTCCATCAGTTGCTACCTTTTCTGACTTTCAACTGAAAAGAACATGTCGTTCGATACGATTCCTAATTATTTGCGAAGACTTCCTTCTTGCCTGGTATGCTCGCTGTCCAAAACATTCAAGCAATTCTAATATGATGACTGGGACAATTGTTAGGGAGTTTCTGCAGATAAAGAACAATAAGGATCAAGTTTACGACTGCACAAGAAGCAACTTCCATAAGCCTCATTGCTGTTATTAGCTCCGAGGATAGTTGGATGACCCAAATGGCAGAGGATAAATCGTTCCTGCAAAGGAATATACACAATATCTGTCCCCGGTCGACTGCCAAATGCAACCACACAGGACTTGAAGAACCAAAGGATCCGCTACAGACCGAGGGTTTTTTTTTTTCTCAAAGGAGAACTATATTTCCAGCTCTCAGACTTTTTGTAGGTCCATTGTAGTAACCTTTTTAGACAACCACAAACATCCATGGCTACAGCCGGGATTCGAACCCGAAGCACGACACCGAGATCGCACTGTCGGAGGGAGAGAGGGGATACTAATCAGCGTTAGATTAGATTGCCTGTGCTATTTCGTCGATTAATCAGAAACTGCTTTACCTCTACGTGACCGAACGTGGCTACAGGTGGTAATCCCACAACAACATAATTTTTATTAATTATTTTTAGCCTGCCATCGAGATTGCTCCCTGATGAAGCTGGATTTTTTCAATGCTATGTTGCTCTTCAAGAAGTTTTTGGTCTTATTGAATGTCTTAGGTTGTCCTAAACTCTCAAACTGAATGGTATTATACAAACTAAAATATGTGCACATATATGTATACATCGATTTCAGCAATTTTAATATCGACAATGTCGCTTTTGTCCATTGCAAACAATTGAACCAAAAAGACTTAACTGACAGTCCTACTCAAAGTTGGTTATTGATTTTTACTCCAATCTTAATATAAATTGTTTAGACAAGAAAAAGTCTGGAATTTTAATAAATGTTATCAAACTTTGCTTAAAATTGAAAAAAATAAATTAACAACTAAACAAAGTCTTGAAAAATATTACAAACAATATGGGAAATCCCATAATCGTCACTCTGATAATTTTTATATTAAAAACATTTAATTAAAAATAAATATTTGAACAATTGCTAAATATTCCATCATAGCTAAGTATTTCATTGCAAACAATGACTAATTCATAGCTTTGAAGTATTTTCAACATTCGTTTTTTTTTCTCTCCACCATTGTTTTATGAAATAAGTGGATATCTGTTTTGAATATATTATAAATTTCCTTTATGAATTTAAGAAGAAGAAGAAAAAAAAGATATCTTGAAAACATACGCACATTTCTTTGCTCTCTGCACTTCGTACATATATTTTGTTAGGTTTTTTTTCAAGTAGCTCATGCGCAACGAACACGCAAACCATTTTTATGTACATATTATTGTATATTTATGAATTTGCAAGTTTTTCGTGAGACTAAGCATGATGGTTGATTTTATAACTAAATGGATTTTGAGGTGGTTGGTTTTATATGTAAAAAGATTTGTTCTTGATTAAATTAATTCTTGGAAGAAGGAAAAAATCCAAGTAGATATCAGGAAGTGAAGAAGGAGGAGGAAATTATAATTAAATAGCAAAAAATATCATAAATTGCTATTTATTTATAATCATGAATTGCTATTTATTGAAAATAATAACAGAAAATATTTTATGTCATATAAATATAATTCCGATTGATAGATATCTTTTTTTTTATCTTAGATAAATAACTTTTGGCCATAGGCTGAATTTAGCATTTATATAAAAAATAATACATAAAATTAACCAATCATATCTAAAAAATATAAATAAATAGTAATTTATCGACTATAATTATGTCTAATAGATATAGAGAGCAAATATATATTTATCTAAAGTAGAAATGTATTGATATCTAATAAAAACGCATTTAACAAAGGAAATGAAAGGTTAAATACAAATAAGGGCATAATCTTTACTATTTAAGTAAAAGCAATCTTGTTTGTGATTATCACAGATAAGACTTTTCTAATTATAATAAAAACTATTAAAACTCCTTATTTTGAAATGCACAATCTTGATTTGAATTCACAACAGTGATTACGTTGAATGTTTCCATTAGTAAATGAAGGGCAACAATTGTCAACGTCAAAACATTTGAGGTGATATCCCAACTCTGATGATATTTCACAATTTTAATCAGTAAATTCAATCTTTTTCAGATTGTGAGCTTATAAAATAGCAATATTAATCAATTTATTGACATATATAGACGCTATCTCACTCGTAAATTGCTATTTCTCTATATTTGAAAATAAAAATTAAATAAAAAAAAAATAAATTCCAATAAAAGAAAAATATTTTCTCCACAACAGATTGTTATGCAAACATATTTTCAGTAGCACTCACAGACAGAGTATGAATGCTATCTTAAATTTTAAAACACTTTCTTAGAAGCTATTTTAAGAGGAAAAAAAAAAGAAGAAATGCTTGTGATATCTCAAGTTAAAATTCTCCAGAGTTGAAAATACACAAAAATTACAAGCTCTGAAGAAAGAATTTGTTTTTGAGATAAACCAAAAATCCATGCACATTTCGGTCGTTCCCCATACACTAAATTCAACCTCAAAATCTTTTTGTACGTATGAACGTCTGTCCGTGATACGTATTACATGTTTATTACAAAGTTGGTTTGTTTGTGTCTTCAGCTCTAAGAAAAGCAGAAGAAGAAAAAAATCACATCGCAAACTTGTTTTACAGCATGACTTTGACATGGATTTCAATAGATTTTGTTGTATGGATATCATGTTGCATCGCAGTATGGATAGTTGTCTAGTTTTATTTCATCGATTTTATATAGTACTAATTCATATTTATCATTGCACACCAAAATATAATGTCACCTAAGTATCCAGGTAGCTATTTGTTAGGAGAAAATTTCGTACTATAATATTACCTCCAATCCATTTCATAATATAATAGTTACATAAAAATTGGAAAAGATACAGCTTACCTACCCTCTATCCCCCATCAAAACTCTCTTTTTTTCCTCCATTGTCACTCTATTGATTTTATAATAAATATACGCAATAATTATGCATAAACCCCCAATTGTACATATGAATTTCATTGATTTTTAGTGCCAAGTTTTATTCAAACTAAAAATTATGTTATGTTATTGGATTTTCCCCAGATTTCGTATCTGTGATGGCTTGATGGAGTTGTGTTGGGTTGGTTGTTTGAAAGTTTAACGGTGGAATTGAGACAAATGAATAATCAAGACAAAAAAGAAAAACCGCAATAGTCATGATGATTGAATAATTTATTGTTTCATACAATGTTTCGATATTTTATAATCAATTTGAAATTCATGTAGTGATTTGTGATGTTACGTAAAAATCTATTACTTGTTGTTTATTGAGGTCAATTGAAAATGTGAATAATGTAGTTTGTTATAGAGTTTGGGGGAATTTATTAGATTTAAATGTTTATTTTTATTTTAAAATTAGCAATTGAAGGGTATTTTTGATTATTTTATTTATTTTTATTATTATTTTATGTAGTTAGAAATGCATTGATCTAAAACGTTGTTCTAAAAGTTGCTACTATTGTTTATTCGGCATTTCGGTGTCCAAAAACCGAGTGACAGATGATATTCATAGGCCGACGGCCTGGTCAATTTTCGTCTCCACGTACGATCTTCGTGCGCCGGACTAGAGAACTTAGCACTCTCTCTTACCTTGCAGGGACGTCGCAGGACAACTAAAGTCTACAACAACGACAACAACGTGGTCGGATGGAGAGATGTTAGGCAAGCAGCAGGGTGGGTGGGGTGGAACTTTCGATTTGAGCGTTCCCAAGTATGTTTTGAACTGTTTCGACATATGCTTGGTTCAAACACATTATTTGAAGTTTGTGGCGATGGGCTGAGATCTTCTTTTGTAGTTTTAGTAGTTCATAGTAAACTCCATCCAGCTGATTTCCACTCTATGCAGAGCATGCCTTTGGATGCGTGAATATTCAGCCTTGGGGTGGAAGTTGATGGTTCGACCGGCTTTACATACGACTTTCTACGCTTAGGGTTATTGTACAAGAACCTATTTTTCGTCACCAGTCACGATACAATACAAGAAAAGCCTTTTCCAGGCTGCCCGACAAGCGGCTGTTCTCACATGAAAGGAAAATCGTCTTTCCACGTCTCGTTCGGTTTCAGCAAATACGACACCCAATGTCCTTCGTTCTGGATCATTCCAAGTGCATATAAACGCTTGGAAATCGTTGTTTGAGCAACCCGGAGTGATTTTGTGAGCTCTTTTTTAATTTGACACAAGTTTTCATTTAAGGGTTTCGTCTAATTTGGGATCTTCAAACTTTTTGAGTGCCCGGGGCGCTCTTTGTCACTGATGTCAAAATCACCAGCTTTGAAACTGGCAGGGGCGCCTTTCTTGAGTTTGACACAAATTTTCTTTTAGTGTTTCGTCTAATTTGGCTTTTTAAAACTTTTTTGGCTGTCCGGGGCACCCTTTGTGACTGATGTCAAAATCACCAATTTTGAAACTGTTCGAGGCGCCCCTTTGTTACTGATGTCAAAATCATTTTTTTTAATTGTCCAGGGCGCCCGTTTGTCACTAATGCCAAAATCAATTCTTTTGAAACATTGGAACCATTCCTAAATTTTGTGTTGTTTCGAAAGAGCGTGCTGTTCGTATGTATATCTAAGCAATTGATGGCTTTTTGACGCTAACTTTTCCAAGAATACTAATACAACAGAACTTCCCTTCAATGCTGTTTTTTTTCCCTCAAATTTTCTACATTTTCCATCGTCGATTTTCTTGATACGCGTTCGTATTGTTCTGTATTTCAAACTGTGTTTGGAAGCTGTCAAATCAACATACCTTCAAAATGAGTCACTACTTAATGAGCTACTATAACATGTTCCCAAGTGGTCCAATCTAGTAGAAAATTGGAAAGCTCCATGGACTATAAAAAGTGAGAGTAAGTTGCTCTCCAATTGGTCCGGTTCAACGTCAAGTAGATGCGAGAGAGGCTTAGGATCCCTCATATCCCAAACCTGACCTGGAAGTAGCATGACCGAGAGTAGAAACAGGTGAAGCACGCTCCTTTATACAATATATAATCGCAAACACGACAAGGGTGCGAATTATATCCAGGATTAAACTGCCAATAATTTGAGCTTAAACTAGGCTAGAGCTAGAGGTCTCAGGTAGGCACCGCAATGAAACAAAAATTGGACCCCTTTGGCTAGGGAACGTTGGAACTTCCTACGGTCCGCACTTTTCTGCTTGGGATTTCCATCTCTTTGGACCACTAAAAGAAATGCTTGGAGGAACACGATTTGATAAAGACACCACAGTGGAAGCGTCCGTGCCACCAATGATTTTAAGGACGTCCAAAGAAATTTGGTGACGATGGAATTCAGAAACCCCCAATTCGGTAAAAAAAGCGCTTTTTCCTGGCAGGTGAGTGTATAGAAAAATAAAAGATTAAGCGCCAATGGCTTTTCATCTCCCCAACCCCCTCCTCTTTTTTTTCAAATTAAATATGGAGCGAAAAGTTTGCCAACGATAATGACCTCAAAAGCTGAGCTGCAAGATAGCCTTTAGAGGACGTCCTTTTTGGAACTTAGGAACACCTAAGGGGTGTCAAAAAGAGACCAAGGAACAAAGAGAACTAACCCTACAAGAGGGGAGAAGAGAAATAGTGAAGAAGGAAATGAGTTTCTAAACAGAAGAAAACGAGAAAAAGAGTGTGGGCAAAATCAGTCTACAAACATCCATGACTGAAACCAGGATTCGGTACCTGGGAGTGACGTTTAACCAAGTCGGCCGTTACCTGTTTTGCATTATATGAATTTCACTAAATAATAATGTAAATACCAATTATAAAAGAATCCCTAACAACAAGGGCTAGTCCTTGTCATTATTTTATGATTTTTGAAAATTTAGAACTGATTAGCATGGCTGGAAAGGAATTTAAGCAAAAACTAAGTATTTCAGGTAAAGGAACTTCATTAACCTAAAAGTTTTTTTAGAATATCTGCCAAATCCAAAGGTTTTTAGGCCAGACTATATTCTTAATATTTTTCCTTAATCTCTGGGATGAGAGGGCCTAAATATCGAATGAACTAAGGTAGAAAACCTAAGCGGTTGTCAGGCCAAATTATTTTATGAAAGATTTCTACATCAAAATTAGGCAGCCCGTCTGGCTAAGGGCTGGACGGGCAGGGAAAGGAAGCTGGGCCTGGACAATTTTCAGGAAAGTAGCCTGAGTAGAATTAGTACTAAACATTCCAAGCCAAATAGTCTAATTAAGAAAGCTGCTTATATCCTTTTGGCAGACATTTTAATCTCTAGTTTATGGTCCATGATTGATAGTAGCCTCCAGCTCTTTTCATGGAAATCAAGTAAAACTTCTTTGAATAGAACAACTAAATCGTTCACCATAACTTTAAATCCGCACCTAATTACCAATAACTTGAAAATCGAATCGAATGTTATATCAATTTATATTTAAATTCAAAATGACTGAATAATGCATGCCTTCGATTTATTCTTGGTAGAAAAACAAGTTTAAAAATAATCGCATTGCTTTCTGGAACTGCAACTTTTTTCATTTCTAATTTTTTTTTCTTCGTTTTTTTTTTTATATTATTTTTGTTATTTTTCTATTTTTCCAATTCACTTTGTAATTGATTTCAGCGTGTTTACGTGATCGCAATATAGCGCCTGGATTTTAATTGCGCCAAGTAATTTACTCTGATTAGTATTCCAAGATATTCGTAGTAAGCTAATCGTTATGCAGTCGAATCTTACGATATCTTATTAATATCGTACTATAAATATTATGCATTATAGTTTGTCCATGATTCTATTGGAGTTTTTTTTCTACAAAAGGCTCGTAACGTGGTTCGACAAGTAGCCAATAATTTGACGTTATGAATTCATTAATTTTTCCTTTAAATTCATTAGAATTTTAAAACAAGCTTGTTTTTATTGCAACTTTTCATGCCTTTCGAGAAAGATATTTTTCTTTCTGTACAAAAATAAATATAAATATCTCATTCTACTGAATTATCTTTTTCTACTAGAATTATCTTGACTGGACCAGTCTCGCCCAAGCTCTCGAAAACAACTTTTGAAAAGCATTCACCTTTTATGTTTCAAGCATTCAAAAAGTGTAACTGAAATTCATATTGGAAAAATTCTATACCATAAGATACTTCAAGGAGTTGTAGAAAAACTAAAAGTAAAAAAAGTATCTTTCAAGCCGAGCACAATTCGCCATTGACATTTGGACTGGGATTTAAAAAAAAGACAGAATAAATGTACAAATCATTCCGAGAGGTTCAGTGTAACGAAGGAGAAGATATAAAAAATAAAAATAATAATCGCATAAAAAATCCAACGACATTAACAATCTTACCAAACCACTTTTACGTGGATAGAATTTTATGTAAATTTATCTCGCAAAAAAAACAAAGATACAAAAAAACAACGAAGCAAATCCAAAATGACTTGAAATTTAGTCGCCACAAGCACCATACACTTTTCCATCCGAAAAAGATTTTATTCTGAGATTTCAAGAGTCTTTGGTTGTATAATCAAAAAGCCATATCTCCTTTTGAATTCATTAATAATAATAATTTAATGCGGGGCCGCTTCCATGGACGGTCACGATAGTATCGATGCGGATGGTAGTAACAAGGTTCAGGTTTTAAGAAGTATCTTATTTTTTTTTTATTGGTAGAATGGAATGGAAGATACTCAGATAGATACATGGAATGGTTGAAGATTGTAAGTTTTTAAGTACAAGTTGTGGATGGAGCGAGTGTGTGGTTAATTGATGATCTTGGGGATTGAGTGACATTTCATAGTATAAGCCTGAATTGGATGAAGGATGAAGTAGATGAGTAATATATGGAAGGTGGTCTTGAGGTGTTGCCGTAAATTTAAGTTTTGATGTTGAAGACAACTAACGAGCTAAGCAGCAAAATGTTTTCATAGTAAGGGCGGTAATATAAAGATATATCTTTTGTTATTCACTTCTTAGTGGAGCGTAGAGCATCACCACAGCTTCTTCTTCCCATAAGACCATTTGAAATGAGACTACGCTTCAGTCCTATCACCACACTTAATGCTGTAGTAACTGAAGATGCCCAATGACAATATGAACACTCATGACGCAACTGGGGTTCGAGATTCAAAGATTGACGTTCACCTAACTTAGTCATCGCAAGGTCGGGGTGAGTTCATCCTGAGCCTTTTTGAGCTGAGCATGTACCTTAAACTTGTTTGAAAGAGATAGGAATGGGAGCTGTTTTCGAATTTCCTCAACGATCACAAGATTCGTAGGACTTTTATTTCAAAATGAATACAGCTGAAGTGTGTCCTTTTTTGTTTGATTTTAACAAATTATGTTCTGTCTTTCAATAAAACAACTGAAAACAATATCGCCAGTAAAGTATGAGAGAATATTGACAGTTCCTAGAATAAACCAATTAGGACCATCTTCTGACTAAGAATCGAAGAAACAATTGTTGTTGAAGACCAAAAAAAAATTAGACTGATGCCCCTTCAAATCCTCCTCCCAAATCATCGTCTTAAGACAGCGATCGCCTAACTAGAACTCCACCCTCTACTGCTTTTCTGTTCACAAACTTTTCCGAACACCACGTTTTGGACTGTCATTTCCTATATATACTTCACCAAATCGTGTGCCTAATGCCGCCGACCTGGAATATCATCCAAAAGCTCAGACATGCGTGCTTCAAACTGCTGGAAACACCAGGCGACGCAAAAGAAAGAAACAATCCTAGGAAAGTCTCAAGCTGCCCAATTCATCTAATCCTGAAACTGTTGCTGCAAGAAGCTTGGGGTTCATTCCTGTTTCCGGATATATTGTCACATTTTGAAGTCTCATTGAAACCTTTACATAAGACAAAATTGGTTGTTTCTGTACCATCTGGTTAGTTTTGTCAATGGTGACATTGGAAACCTATCAACAGCACTTGTCTTCTAAGGATCAGGTGCCTGCGTAAAACGCACAAACTTGGAAATGAAATGAGTAAGGTAATTGCCGCAATAAACTCGTCAAATCCAGAAATTAGCGAAATGGTTGGTTTCGAAACTAAGCAGTTTGGAGTTCAAAAGCAAATACGTGGTGAAAGACAAGGAAAAGCTCATTGTACGGATCCGAGAAAAACTGAAGGAAATAGCAAACGACGCTAGTACTCTGCTACCTGGAGGAGGACCTCCTGGAGAAAGAAGGTTCACCTTCCCTCCCTCCCCTGTCTGCACTACTCATCTTCATGAAAAAAATGGAAGACAATGGAAAAGAGAAGGAAGAGATGAACTAGGATGGAAAATGAGGAAATAATCTCTCTATTATGGGTAAGATATGTGGACAATGTCCTTTCCGTGGTCAAGTTGCAACCTCCGTATTGGTGAATCTCAGAAACATCCACAAAAAGACCTTCACCTTCAGAATGGATACGAGAAAGACACCTGCCTTTTTTTGGGTGTCGAAATAATAAACAGGGACGGAAAGGTGGAATTTGACATCCACAGAAAAACCATTCACACCAGAGCAACCATCCCAATAACCTCTAGCCATTCTTGTAGTTAAAAAATAGCCCCCTTCAACTCCATGATCCATCCAATGTACACGGTCTCGCTATACATCCACAGTACCGCTAGGATAAAAAAAACAGTGGAGCATCTAAAGAAAGGCACCTTAAGGGGCGGGAACTAACGCATCTAAACTTACAGCAGGAAAACCCAGAGGACAGGAATAGATTTTCCTGCATCTACTCAAAGGCAACGCGTAACACAAAAAAAAAATTAATGGAGAAAATCAATCTGGTGTCGATACCCACAAGTAGGAAACAACAGCTAAGACAAAAACTGGGTTCACCAAAAAGATTGCCTGCAAAAGTATGAGAAAAGTGGGATCTACAAAACCGATTGTGCAGAATACGACAAGGTCTACGTGGGACAAACAAAAAGACTGATGGCTACCAGGATAGGAGAACATACAGAGTTTCATTCAAACACTGAGGACAACCAAAAAGTGCAACCCGAAAAACCACACATAAATTTACGATTTCTGGCCGATTTGGTCGAATTAGACGACGAAGTATACTCGAAGCGTCCAGCAACGAACACAAAGTCACAAAAACGTACAAAACGCAAAGATTTGACTGCAAATCGACAAAGATATGAGGCTTTTGACAGAAAATTTACAGGCAGGAAAGACGTGAGCCAAGTATTGGATGCGCAGTAAGCCTGTGTCTACTGCACTTGTCTGAGGTATTCTCGCCTTTCGGCGATACTTCCGTCTCCGACAAGATGGAATTTTTTTGGCGAACCCGATGGAAGACTGTGCCCTTACGCGACCCTCATCGGAGATGCTACTCAAGCAGGTTGACTTATTTAACACCACACAACACCACCAATGAGCACACATCAAAACATGCCTGCACCATTGCTTAACCCTAAGGTATGTGTTCACTTTACACTGCTGTTAAGCCGGTGCAATCGTCCTTTCAATTCCTCTAGGGACGTTGTTGGATTCGAAGCGCACTCCCTAGCCGCAATGGTAAACTGATGGACTCTCTTCTAGAAAAAAGGCCAGAGGTCCTTGTGGAAGGCTTGGATACCGGTTCATGAATTGGTGGTTACACAGTTGCAATATCCAAGGCTTGTCGAAGTCCCACCGTCTACGTTCAACCGACGAAACAAGTCCTCCAAGGAACAATAGGTGTATTGCATGCACAAGAGCAACTTATTCATAGACTACATGAAAGCAATTCATATAGCCTAAAAGTCTTCTTATCTAATTCGCAGACAGTTCCAACAGCCTTGTGCCGAACTACTGTTAACCGATGTATGAGCCTCAAGACATCCGCCTACCACACCCACAATAAATAACTGGATATGAGTTACAGGGTTCCCCGGTGCCACCCCATTGAGATTTCCCTTTGGCCATTTTGGTGTTGACCCAACAGACAAAGCTGTTGCCCGCTCTGCTTCGTCGGCATCTTTGAGCACATAAGGACCAAAAACCAAATCAAATTTCGCCTCGCCGGATAACGAGCAGAAGGTCCCAGTTAAGGAGTTCATCGCAATTTTTATTTCCTTCTTCTTCTGGCTGCACGGATTAGCAGAATAGAAATACATAGGAATACGTTGCTTTGATGCTAATGCTAATAGGGTCCGCTTTTTTAAAACTAGGTTGTCACCCTATAAAATCCCGGGTTCTTAGTTCACACCTATCAAAGTGGTAGGTTAGGGCATCTGAGCCATCAATGCAAGGCTTTTTTCTAGAAGCGCCTATAGAGTATAAACTGGCAAGTCAGCCGGATTCCACACATGTTTCGCCCACCCCGGTTTATTGCGGACTGTCCAGGGATAACTGACAGGCAGGCCGGATCGTATATGGGAAGCTTAACACTTAAACTCATTGGAATCAAACGCAATACACAAATGTCCCGAAAAATCTGAGGCTACCTCAACGCCAATCTCCCAAAAAAATTGAGGGACCTTTCATTCTACTTGGCCACCCTAAAAACACTAAGGTATCTTTCGTTTCTCTAGTTTCTTTGGTAAGGGTTGCAGGGATAAACTCGACTAAATGGCAAATACGCAGATGTACTATGTATTTCCCCCTTAAGTGAGAAGACAATCCTAGAAGTCTCGTCTCTCCCAATTTTTGGCCCGTTCACGGACCTAGGATTTGTGTTCCTCGGATAATTTTCACTAGGGACTCCCCCCTCCAAGTCAGTCTTCTAAAGCAGCGGCAAAGAAAAACCACAAGCTCATTATTTTACTAGAGTTCTTTGGCAAACTTGTATCCAAAAAAGTAGCATCTTTTTCACAAATGAACTTTCTGAATATCTCAAGGTTGGTAGCCATATCTTCAGGAATATGAAAGCACACAGTGGACATTTGCTTTCAAACACTTGTCTCTTGTCAAAAATGTAACTGAAGCCCGAATGGCAAGGGCTACTGTTGCTTATATGCAACCAAATAAATAAACCACTTCAATAGTCCTGACCAGAAGCTGATGATCTAGAGAGTAGAGGGGATGCTGCAAAAACTAAAAAATTGGCTTACAATGATGCCTTTATATTATAGTATATTGACGTGTCATTTCATCCACTTTCCGGCATGGATCACGTGTGACCAAAGGTGCCGGAATTTGAGAACTGTCAAGCAGCGCATGGCATTCATTGTTTGGTCAGCAGGGACGAAGTACTTATGAATGATTCTCTTTGCGGAAAAATCTAATCAATACAACTTCATCTTAAATTTTTGGATGTCCGGTTGTTGGTTGACGCAAACCACTGATTGACAGCTCGTGAAAACACTGCGAAAATAAATTTATCAAAATTCCACTGTTCATGATGGATAAATAAAACGCTTTGGTTTAATTTGAAAACTTGACATTTTGGTTCCCCAAGTCCTTACAGTAATACCTCGGCGGTAGAAGTTGGCGGTTTGCTTTCTCGACGTCACGAAAACGTTCCCTTTTTGAAGCAAAGCATCACTTCTGATGTGTACTGCAATCTACTGGACGAATCGAATGACCTATTCCACCAGAAAACTACAGAGTCAGGAAAATGCAAAATCTCATATGAGTTTAGTAGCACCCAAAAACTTTCATAACTGTGTGTCTCAGGTGTACTGCTGAAGCTACCATATTGTTCAGATCAGCCATCTTTGGATTATTATTCGTTTAGACGGAAGAACCTTTACTTCAAATGAAGACACCGAAAAGCACTTAAATCAGCTTTTTGTCACCAAGGAACCGGAGTATTATGAACTTCGAATCATGTACGAATATCATACTGATGTTGACAGATGCTGTAGGCAATCAGCCTTCAAATCTACCTTGGACTACTCACAAGAGTTGCAAGGACGCGAATTTTTCGGTATGTGACCAGATGTTATTTCAAACGTACCTTGAACCGATATTGACAGAAGCTGTTGACAATCATAGTTCAAACCTACCTTGGATCGATAAAGGAGTTGCAAGGAAGCGTGACCAGATGTTATGCCCTAGGACTAGTCTCCTCTTCGTAAAGTTTTCATGGCAGCTCTAACGACCTGGGCAGAACTGCTGTCAAGAGCCCTTGGCGCTTTACAAGTAGCGGCCGCATTGGTTGCACAAAGGACCTAATTCATGAATTGGCAATTAAGATCAGTAAATCTACGTGGAAAGGGTAATGCCAGTTACTTAGTAGACCTAAGTTTAGGAATGAAAAGGAAGCTTAACGTTTGCAGATGTTGTCTTACCAGGAACGACCGACTGTCATGACTGTCCCTGAGATTTGAACCCAGGGCGTCTCGACCATCTCTGCTGTCGCTGCCTCCCTTAGATTAGAGGAATAATCAAAAAAATTCCAGCAATCGAAGCTCTCCCAACCAAAAATCTCATCACAACGGCAACTCCAAACCGTTAAACATTTGAAAATAACCAACCAATCCAGTTCAAATGAAATGAAAATTCTATGTCCGGGATTGTAATTTAGATACGGCCTATTGAACTCCCGCGTTACATACACAGACGGTAATTTTAATCTGATTTGTATCGCGAGGCCCGGGCACAATATTTATATAGAGTTCAGTTCAGATAAACATTGTTGTACCCCGCGACTTGGGTTTGCGACCAAAGATCGATGCAGCCTGCCTCCTGGTTATCAGCGCAAAGAGATCTTTTACCTATTTCCTCCTACCTTGAGGTAATAAATAAAATCCCTTACCTGTTTACTGTACAGAGCAGCACCAGGGATTGTTGTTGGGTATCAGAAAAAAAAGAAGGGATCATCATAAGGCCATTGGAAGAAAGAACCTTTTTTCCTGGTGCTTCTGTGTTGAGATGATCCGGGATAGCAGTGAATAGCTTGGCTAACACATGCGCGATCGCAGACTATGGATTCCAAGCCATCCTCGGAAACATTAGACGATGAGGGGGCATATTGTCGTATACTTCTTAGAAGATCTACAAAAAACTGCTTGGAAACATACCCAACCGGTTCTTGAGACTCGAAATCA
Organism: Hermetia illucens; assembly: GCF_905115235.1. Classification (NCBI taxonomy): domain Eukaryota; kingdom Metazoa; phylum Arthropoda; class Insecta; order Diptera; family Stratiomyidae; genus Hermetia; species Hermetia illucens. The sequence continues at coordinate 13,807,035 of NC_051852.1, forward strand.
AATGTCTCTGGAAGGCTTTTTTTCTTGATTCAGCAGTTTTTCTAGCCACTTGAGGACGTTCTAACAGGTTAAATTTCACATAACTTGCGAATATATATAGCAAATTTTGTGGTTTGATATAAAAATAGATTTTTTTTTGTTCACTAGATCCTTGTCTTTCAAGCCGGACCATGGAGCTAGGCGACGGTATTCTCATTTTACATTTATGCAAATATAACAGAAATGCGACATTAGCATTTTATATTAATTCATTCCCACAAAAAAGATACGATTAAAAAAAAAAAGATACAATAAAAAAACTAATAAAATCCAAAAGATTCGCTGACAATATGGATTATAGTTTCAGTTATGCAAATCATCAAAAAAAAAAAAGATTCACTGAAGAAAAGGCATCATCAGCACGTAACAACAATGGACTACAACAAGCCTTAATGGAGTTAATTTTTTTTATAGTTTCTTCGAAATTCTTGCATGCGCCAACTATTAATAATCCTAACATTTTTTTTTTGTTTCTTGTTGACATTGATGGAATAAAAATATTTATATTTGACATTTAGGCTCCAAAAACAACGGAGAAGAAAGAAAAATATACCCAAACAAGTGCAATAAAAAGATTGTTCCATTAAGTTAAGTCTAATAAAAGTTTGTCAGTCCGAAATGGGATAGTTTAGCTTTTGTCGGCGCGTGGTAATGCTTGAAAGATAGTCATCTTTGATTTTAATTGGACGGCAAGATTGGTAGATGCGGTGGCATTTGTTATTGCAGTTTAAGTTTCGTAAATGCATTTCCTAAAAGCCCATTTGGAATTTAAGTTGTTTTGTCATATGTTAATTGGCGGTGCAATGGCGGAGTTCGTTGAGGGTTAGCCTCTCGACCTCGTTGCCTTGGGTTCAAATCTTGATCTGCCAGGGATGTTTCGGTTCGTCTTTGCGGTATTTCGCTGGTCTAGGTTCATCACTTAGGCAGAACCAACGTGGTAGTGAAACTGGAGCAATTTCAGTGAATACTAAATAGGAAAAGAATAAAAAAGATACTGTATGGATGCCCAAAAACTCCACATGTACTTGTTTCTTATTTTCGTGAGTCCGACAATTGTAAGCTAATACAGCAGTGTAAGGCCTAGCGTTGTCATGGTGAAATATGACGTTACCTCTGTTCACAAGGGATTGACTATTTTTCTGACCCGAGGCTTTCTAACTGGACACAATACTCCTCAACTGTTAGGGTTTGACTGCGTGGTAACAGTTCCCAGTAAGTAATCTCTCGACGCTGCAAACCACCCCAAATTCAAACAAACACAACTTCTATCCCCCCATGAAAGATCGTTCCGGCGGCCGAATCTTAGTTATAGAACGGGACTCTTTCGACATAAGGACTTGTACGCATCAGGAAGTCCACAATCGTAGCGATCACCAGACCAAACTTTGGTAGAAACAACCAATCTGTCAACCATTCCAGTTGAATAAATCAGGCATCGATCTTCAGACTGAGGACTTCCTGCATGCTCCCCTTTTCGCTGCAGACTCAACAGAGAACCTGGAGGACTCGACAGAATAGTTCACCGAGAAACATTCCTCCAGCTTTTATCCTTGCTACACTAACTTGTTTAACGGGTAAGCTAGGCACTTACCTACTACGGAATACCCACTTAGTTGGACAATAGAAAACTAGCCTCTGTACGTTGGTTCGCAATCCGCGACGAAGCAACTTTTCTAACCGGCCAGCTGGATGTCCCGCATCATATCGAGGACCTCCCAGTCATCGAATAGTGAAAAAATGATAAAACAGTCACACGAAAGGAGGGCCAGTGGGTTCGCCCCACAAAAAGGCGTTCTGCGGTGCAAGAAGAGATACTTCCGGTGCTATAATCCGCACAAGTCGTTACCTAGTGAAGCTGCACTAGTGCTTATTGACACGCTAACACAGAAAAGGCTGTAGGAGGAGTTAGCTAAGCTTAACTTCTTCCGTTGTTCGTTCCCTCAAAGAACAAAAAGCGAACAATAGTCGAATACATCAGCAGTTCGATTGCGGTATGGGAGGTACTGTGTCAAAATGCACACATGCGGTTGGAGCTATTGGATTAATTTTTCAGGCACTTTTGGCCTGTCTGTGGGTAGGACGACCCGGAGAGATTTAAAGGCAATTTTGTAACCTGGATTTCGCGAGGAAGCGTCGACTCTAAACTTGAAGGACCTAATTCGGCGGTGAAGAATAGTGTTGGAGGTCTACAAAAGCGCACAGAGAATAGCAGAACGTCTAAAATATTCCCCCAGATATGTCTAATACAAAAAGTTCACGTAAGGATTGCTTTTTTGCTTTTTTTATTTGCACAAGGGCAAGAGTGAGACGCAAGCTCATGGGAACTTGCATTAAGGTTATGGTGACGATGCTCTCACAGAACTTTGGTGCCAACAGTAATTTCCGAAATTGCTACTGGTCATTTTCATGCGAAAGATATTCCACTTCCTCGCTCAAGGAGGCCACTGAAGGCTGACGATGATGAAATAAAGCCATTGGTCGACTCCACGACATGATTGCAGAGGTACTGAAGATTGGTAACTCAACCGTTCATGGCGATTTAAGGGAGTGGGTAACGTTTTTAAACTCATGAATAGGCACGATAAGCCAAGACAGGAGCCGGTAGCAGAAAAACACTAAAAAAGGCAGGATTCGTGGTAGACAGGAGCAAGAAGGTTCTTTAGACGTCATGGAGGATAGCAACATTTTTTTCCTTTACCGAGCATCGATGCTTCAGTGTGTGCTAAGCCCATAAAACCCGCTTATGAACGTTTAGTGTAGCGTTCTTGCCATAACTCACGTTTTCAAAGTCGGTACCCCTCATAACTCCCCAAACCCCCCCTTAAACGCGAGGAAAAGGACTTATTTTTGAAGCGTACGATCACTGCCGGTAAAAAATTTACTGTTTTCGATTACATTGAACGCAAATGGTCTTGCAACAAGTGCAGTGGACAATCTTAACCAACGTCAAAAGTGAACATTCACCAGAAGCAGATTATGCTGTCAGTCTAGTGGGATTTAATAAGCTTTGTGCATTTCGAGCTCTTACCCACCCTGGATTGAAATTTAAAAACCTCGAGATTGCATCCAAATCAGGCATTTGATAGGGCCAAATGGCGGAACCGCTTACGACGAGCCGACCCCGCTTGTGAACGGATCAAAGGCTGAAGAAGAAGAAGAAGTACTGTCACCAGCTGAACAAATAATTAAATCAAAGAAATGTGTCCAGAACTAGCCAATCGCATAGGCATTGTTTTCCATGGCGACAGCGCCAGATCAAACACTCGCTTGATCACCCAGGTCCAGGACTTTTCAATGATGAAGGCCTTTTTTCCAAAGCTACAACGCTAGAGCATACACCCTTTTTGGTCACCCACCTCCAGAATTCATCAATGGTGAAGACTCCTTTTTTCAAAGCCATAACGCCAGATAAATAATCGTTTGGTCACTTACCAGAAACTGTTGAGGCTTGGCTGGGATATTTTACAACGTCTATCAAACTTGACTAACTTTGTCCCTTCCGAACACTACTAAACAATTAATAGTAAAACAACCGATTCCAATGAGGCCTGCATGCACCTCTCTTTCGAAGGGAAATACCGACCCTTCGAAACAGAGGTGGTTCTACTCCTGAAAAATTATGAAGTTTGTTGAAGGATCATGGGAAACAAAATCCGATAACTTTGTGGATTATCCAATACATCATATTCTCGGCATGTCCTTTTTGGAGGAACTGATTTTTCAATTTGAGATTGAACTTTTGATGGATCGGGAGTCAAATGTCAGCAGCGTTGACATCGTTAAACAGCGTGGCTGCTGGAATTGTGATGAGACAAGAAGTCGATGAGAAGACCGCCTGAGGGAACACTTTTTATTCTTTTTGTAGTAAATGTGGAAGAACCCCTCGAACCTCATTTTGCACGCTCCAACATCCAAAAAAGATTGACGTGAAGGAACTCCTGGATTTCGGCGAACCACAAACCCATCCTTCCACTTTTAACTGTCAATCAAGCCACGTCCAAATTTTTACAATAAGGAATGAAGGAATGCAGGCCTCAACTTAGGAAGCGGTTTGGCAAAGGTGAGAACCCTTATCAACATTACAACCTTTCACAATGAAAGCCGCATTGAAGAGTTAGACTGGACCTTAAACTTTGCCAAGAGAGGTGTACCAAGTATAGTATACCCAAATTTTGAGGTGTCTTACGACTCATCTTTAAGACATTTCCGCTATCAATTCACCTCAGAACAATCTTCTCTTCCTTTTAGTTATCCAAAGTAATCTCTGCCATAACTGCATTCACCAGGAAGCTTTCTCACCAAGATTGACCTACAACAAATCGTCTTCAGCAACCTGACACATCAAACAGGTCCCCGGCCTCCATGGTACAATTTTTGGCGGTGGTCCCAACCCTTATTAACTTTGCTGTCAAACCGGAGTATCTTTCGGACTTCTGGACATTCTCTTCTATCTTCGAGGACCAAATGTAAAAGTTCCTCGTACACGACAAAAGCAGGAAATCAAACCATTTTATCTCACCACTGAAATCTCGCAAAACTTGTAACAATTCAAAGCAAAGCCAACCACTTCTTTATCTTTCATGCCTTTCTTCCCACTTTACAACAATTAAGGCATTATAGGAACACATACTGGTCCGTTGCATGGAGTTTTCCATTCAATTAGTCCACGTTACAATAAGAGAAAGAGGGTTCAAGTTGCACTTTGTAAATATATATTGCATTGCCAGCTTAGCTAGGCTAGGCTAGAGCTCGCTACCTCGCTAACTAGCTGGTCTAACTGGAGCTGCCCACGGAAAGGAAAAGTGTAATTGAAGCCATATACGTTGGTACGTATCTATCTAGATACGACCATCTATGTTACCAACCAGAGGAATTTTCACAATTTAAATGCCACGCCGACTAAATAATAGAATATGCTCTCCGCTCCACCTCGTGTAACACGCATGCAACATAGTGCAATGGCTTTAGGTACACGCAATTGATGATGATAATATTGTTTGTTGACATACATACATTTATGCATGTGTAAGTAAACGGGGTAAAGTTTTGAAATTATTTCCGAGTTTACCATACGAAAAAGTTCACAAAGCGGAGGTTAAAGGCGGCTTTATTATGAGGTATTGTGGCCATGTTGTACCTCCGTCGGCCGTACATGATTTGTGGAAGATACTCGTACATAGTATGGTTGCACAAAGAGAGAATAGATCTTTGATCTTTTTGTTGTTTAGAATGTTTTCCATGTGGCTAGACGGATAGATTGCAGTCTTTTGTTGAAAAAAGTCGGTAGGGGCCAGACATTTATACAAAAAGTGGTCAGCAATCTACGAAAATACTACGCAGGCTCTCAAACTCAGACGTCAAAACGCAAATAATTCGTTCCGTATGACCTACTGGTTATCTAGATACGAAGATAGTAATTATGTCCACATTCCTTGGATATTGGTTCTTGGGCCTGATAGTCCGCCATGATTTTCCGAGAAATCTAAGACTTTCTTGAACCGCCTTGCATTCGGCGAGGACGTCTGACAGCGTAACCTAGGATCGGCTCACTTAAATAAGTCGACTAAACTTCAGTGTCCAAATCCTAATCTTATCACAAAATTGAGTCAATCATACTTGAGTCTACAAAAAAGTACAATCACCCAAAGTTCGAGTTCTTCTCAAGAATGTCTTTTTTGAGATCACACTTAGTGAAGGTTGCGTTGCTTAAAAGTTTAGGGGGGACTAGCAAAGCCTAGAATCCATCATCTCTCCAATAGTCGAACGACTCTTAAAATCAAGCTAAGTTTTTGCAAACATCAATCAATACACTTTAGGACCATATCCTGTCAAACTATAATGCTGAAAAATGCGGTCTAAACTAGGAAAACCTAGATTTCACAGTCTTTCCGATTAAGAAATTAAAAGAAACCCTTGAGAAATCCATACCACATTCCCAATTTTTTTTGGGAACTCAAATGTCATATAAGACAATGTTCTCATCTGTTTTTGACAACATTAAAATTGGCAAAAATTTAGGAAAGACTGCCATGCGGTTAAAGAGCCGAAAAAGACCTCTCTTTAGATAATTCCAAACACATACAAGCAAAAATGGTTATTTCCTCTTTATATTTTAATTGCGATCATAAAATAATTTTTACCTCCTGTCTGGGTTCATATTTCATTGAATACAAGGCAATTCATAAACCTGCACCCTGAAAGGTTCTTAATGACACTTTCCAAAATGAGCTTCTCAGCCCTCAAACTTCTTATCCTGTATATCCTCCCTATGAAAAGGGTGATAAGTAATTTGTAGACACAAAACAATAATTTTTACGACCAAATATTAATTGCAAATATCAATCAGACGATCTGACAGTTTGGTACCTAAAATTTGAGCTTAGTTTGGTCTGGTAATGAATTTCTTAAAATATGAGGTAATTAGGAATTCAGAGGTCGTCCTTGTTTTTGCATGAGTTTTATAGCGAACAGGTCGAGACGACCCAAGTGAATGGTATTTTTAGGTGACACCCCAAACAAATGTTAAATAAGACAAATTTCTTCGAAGGAATTTCCAAAGTGAAACCAGACATTTTTCGAATCTTCTGGAATTAAAACTGAGCCCTACTAAAATCGATCGAATATTACTTTGAAAAATGTTGGAGATCTGAAGATTCTGAAGCAACTGTTTGACAACAGGCGGTCGAGTTTGTCAAACAGAAGACGGATGGACGCTAATACCTTTCTTTGACTTCGCTTAGGACAGTGTTTTGTATTCCCTAGCAAATTTTGACGATGTATGGAGTCATTAAACGCATTTGACGTAATATGAAATATCCCGTGGTATGTAGTACAGTCGAACTTTGGTCATTCTAACTTGGATAATTCAAACTTTTCTCTTGATCCCTTGAATCTCCAATAGTAATGTCGAAAACTCGTGGATAGTTCGAAGCCTTTTTAGATAATTCCAAGTACTTTAGAAAATATTTCACCTTTGAAATTGATTTTTTTGGATATCGTACGGAAAGGATCTCGAAAAATCGGACAATCGGACCCTCAGAGATTTTCTGATCGAAATCTTCAACAATTCGTGGGTGGTAACGTTTTTCCAGAGGCCAAAACAATCAAATTAGAGAACGTTAACTTTAGAAATTAGTCATATGCGATTCGCACGATAGAAGGAGGGAAATAGGCTCTGTGAAGATTTGAGGATATTTTGGAAGGTATGAAAAGACAGATGACCACTAATGACAATCAGTCTTCAGACGAGATCACCATAAGCCAAGAGTGACCATTTCCATCAGGTTGAGAAGTTGCAGAATGCACACGAGAGTTTAGGCGTTTTATGGAAGCTGATGTCAACGTTCAATGTTTGTTGTCTTTACTAACCTACTCCCACCCAACTTCCGTAATATGAATTTTAGATAATTCGATGTTTTCCATTGATCCCTTCGACTTAGATTTAGATCACGGATAATGCGAGGCCTGTGTAGTGGAAGGCCCGAAATTCATCACCAGCAAGATAGCATTGTTAAGCTCTGCTTTTGGTTCAACAAGGGACTTGTAACATACAAACGAGTTGTTTATAGAGCTTTTAGTTTCGACCCGTAGAAGTTTTTGATAGTTTCCTTGTGGTTCTAAGAAGGATAAAATTGAAAGAATTTTAGTTTATTCCGTGTCATATTCACCTAAGAAATAGGGAAAGAGGGACCACTTGGAAACATTACTTTGATATTCATTGCGATCATGAAAAACCTTTAGAAGATAAGGTCATGTACGTTATTTGTACTTGTTTCCCGACAATTCTGCAAGAGAAGCTCCATAGCGCGGATGAATCGGAGCCCTACCATAGACGTCAGTTGGCCTATACAAAATATATGGCTAACAGTTGAAGCGAGAGCTATCCATCCTGCCGCATGGACGCCTAGCGAAAGGCACAGTAGTTGGAGAACTCAGCAAAGTGAATGTGACATCTTTAGAAAACTGACAAGTACTTATCTCATGAACTTCAAATCAAAATGGCGGCATGCAATGCCTTGACACGCAGAATAGGCACAACAATCTTTACATACAGAGCACTAGATTTCTGAGGAAGATGATAGTCAAGACCAGCTAAAGATTCGTTAGAGGTTTAGCTGAAGATCTCACATCCTTTTCCTTGAGGGAAAATGACAATTTCGCTCTAGCGATGTTGGCTTCACAAGGGTTTTTGTTCAAAATAGGTAGCACGATCTAGTTTTTGCCAGATAGAGGAAAAAACCGGCGGAAAAATTATGCAAACTTCCCCCAGTCTCCAGGAAAATGGAAAACTATCTAATTTTCCCTCCACCTCTCTTCTTTTCGGGATGGGTTTTGTTATACCCAAATCAGAATTTCAGGAAAAAAGCCACTACAGGAATAGTTCTCCCTGAATCCAAAACCGACAGTTGTCCTTGAATTTTATTCAAACTTGGAAAAAAAAACTGACAGAAGGAACAGGATAACATTAAAATACAGAAGTTTTTTCCAGTGTTAAAAAGTTCATACCAAAAAAGGTGACAGAAAGGTTCTAAGTGAGCCTCAATGGAATATAATTCAAAAAGGCGTACTTGGTATGGGCTGATGATATCCTGCTTGGAAAATCTAAACACAAACAAACAAATGAAATTGTGGAGAACAGGAAAATAAGATGATTGTACCGTAGTGATGGTCAACTATGGAGCTGGAAACGCATGTTTGCAGTATTCATAACTTTTGAAACTCATTAGGTGCTAACCGAAAATGCTTTTTTGACAGAAGGACTACTGCAGTCAATGCAAACCTATCTAGTTCGGTACCTAAGACTGCATCTTTTGGTCTAATGTAAATAGTTTCACTGACATTTAGGAAAAGAGAAAAGCAGGATTTCATGTTATGTCAACCATGATTCGGTATCATCTTCAAGTGAAGTCAACAAAAGAGAATCATCTTTAACGCGGTAGACAGTGAGTCCCCAGCATTTGCGGCACTTCAAAGAATCCATTCAGAAATCAATAAACGCTAGCGTCGTTTTGACATATATTGAGAATGTTACCCACATCAAACCAGGGCCCATTCTTCAATTTCGTTCCCAGAAGTGATAGTAAGTGATAATGAGAAATTCTGAGTCTGCTGTCACTAACCGAGTATGGCTCTCGAGGCATTTCCGACCATTGGACTTATGGACTTGGTGTTGGACCAAAAAATTATATTTTTTCAACAAAAAAAAAAAGATTAAAAAATACCCCAACTGGCGACCTCGCCGTGCAGTACTGTTTTTTTGGGCGACATTAATCACACCAGCTTCTAAATAAGGACTAATGTTCATCTGCTAAGCAATATAGAGTTAACACAATTTAAGGCCATGGAGCCTCACCTAGACCCTACCAACTGACACATCGTCGAAAGACCTTACTGTCAAAGGTTCCCGGCGCTATTTAGTAACCCAGAGGATTCTCTACATGACAATTTCTACTAGGCATACTCATTAGCCCAGTGGTGGGAGAAAAAGGCACTCTCTGCTGCCACTAAACGATTAGTTTGGCATCTGTCAATTATGTCCAAATGACAAAAAAACTAATCACGTAAACGTAAAGGACTAACAAATATTTTCTAAATTTTCGATTAAAATTTATGAGTCTGGTCAATCATGACAGTTTGATGCTGATCGTGTATCAGATGAGCGAAGCAGGAAAGTGGACTCCTTCAGTTGAGCCACCTGATGTTGAAAATCTGACAATCTCCTGAATCTCGTTGGGATTAGAGCTCATTGCTGTGGCTACCTTTCAATACTAGCATTGTGCATTGGATAATTCGCACTAGACTTAGTGTATTTTTGGGCACTCGTACTACTTGATACCAAAAAATAAAAACTAGAGATAAATACAGTTCATAGAGCCTACATTGTTTTCGAAAGAAGGAAAGAAAAAGAGAATAGTTTATGATATTATGCAAAACGTGTGACTCCTAACCATCAGCTCAGCAAATTGTGTCTAAAGCTGCTATGGAAGTCGATGTGACAACATTTATCTATATCTTGCACTGACATGACACGAATTTCTTCAAATACACTGAAAATGTCCTGGTTTGGCGACTAGGTCCTATGCAGGCATTGACCAACTATCAGAGGCTCCACTTTCTTCATCCGGAAGGCCGAGTTTCGAACCTAAGGAAGTTTTCCTTGGGTACACATGGCGACATACACTCCTCAAGATAAAGGAGATAAGATTTTGGTGAACTTAGGATGCCCCTAAAAGAAATTGTTTTCTGCAAAATAAAGCCGTCCCAGGGCACTTAAGATATTTGCGATGCTTCGTCGAGAAATCAAAACAGCCCTACCCTATGGGCTAGTGGGGATGGAAAAGGGCAGACCATTCATTAGTTGCCATTGAACATTCGCGGCTACTGTAAGCGGCAAGCTAACTCTTTTTTTCTCCCTTATTACTCCCCAGTTTGACATTAGGTTCCAATCTGAGAAGTCAGTCGATTATAAGAAAAATATCTGAAATTACCAGTGCGAAAATCCGCGAAAGCATAACTGAGATTCAAAATTAATTGCTACTAAATTCTATGCTGATTGTACAGAACTATCGACTAAGTAAGTGCTAACAGAACTATTAATTTGTTTTCGATGTCATACGATAGAAAGCGTGAAAATCAAGAATAGATTCAGGTTCATGATCATCATTTCAACCCCACCAGGGAGTGCATTAGATAATTCGATAAATACGAGGATAATACAACGTGAATGTGAGGAAACTCTACAAAATGGAATAGGGAAGACCCTCGACCCTCATGGTTGACGTCTTTATTAAACTGCGCGCCTGGGTCAGAGACCAAAATGTCAAACAATATTTCTGGATATTTTGCTTGATTTTTGAAATATATGAGGAGACCACGGTTATTGCTTGCTTTTCTGAACCAACTTTCAAAAATATTCCAGTCATGTTTTCCATGCAGCATAAGCCGAGAACGAGTGTACCCATTTGCTTAATAGAACGGTCCTGATTATATTTTCTTTTTGTAACACCTACTCTACACTACTCTAAACAGTCAGTCCATCAGGTTCTCATCAGTCTATTTTTGTTAGATTAACCTATGGAAGACTGATGAAAAACTAATCGTGCTAAGAAGCGCTACATCAATCTGAACCATTTTACCCACAACCCAGGGCGAAGCGATTACTTCGGTTACTTCCCGACAGCACATGTAGAAGTCAACTATCGTGCCCCAATGAAGTGCAGCCAAGAAGGGAGAACACCCTGATGAGGAAACAAGGACTCAAATAGGACGTATTGTGAGTAATGATTCTACGGTAACATGTAGAACCACTTTTCTTAGATGCTTTTAAAGACCACCTTCATAAATCCTGAAATATTTTTCTGAGCTAAATTTTCAACGAAAATCACAATCACAATTTGGCGAAATTCTTTGCAGATAATAGGCAGCGAACAGACCAAATTTTGGATTTACCAATGTTGAAAAGGAGCCGGATTTAGCCGAGTTCAAACAATCACAGAAGTCACGCGGTAGCACAAAACAAAAATGCTGCCTTATTTTGGTTTGCTGATCAAATAGACCCAATTAACTAACTTCAAAAAGCCCCTTCTAGTGGTATTGTTTATGGTAGACTTGTAAAGATGTCATTTAGCTTGGGTAAATGCCAGAAGTTTGTGCACCTTTAAAAGTCAGGATAGTTTGGAACAACATGTTTTCTTCTGATAAAAGATGCTGATCAAGCTAAAAGTAGAGGACGAGTCTGAGGTATCTTTCGAGCCTAATCAAAACAGGTAATAGTGAGGTTGATGAAATCAGTGTTCTGTGGAACACTCAGTGCCTTTGTAGTAAGAGGTCCATCAAAAGTGAAGATCGCTGAGGACCCTTTTTTTCCAAAAAAAATTAGAAAAAAAACTGAGATGAAAGCTAATATGCAGCTTCTAATATTTCGAAATGTCTCGGAAAAAGAGAATAATTGATGGGTTGTTGTCGGGACCCAGAAATCCTGGAAGCTGTCTCCAAACTGCTTAATTTTTTACCCCGAACCTGGGTTATCTTTCGACCCTAATCAAAGGAGATAATAGTGAGGTTGATGAAATCGGTGTTCTATGGAACACTCAGTGCCTTTGTAATAAGAGGTCCATCAGAAGTCAAGATCTCTGAGGACCCATTTTTTCCAAAAATTGAGATGAAAGCTACTATGCAGCTTCCAATATTTCGAAGTCTCTCATAAAAATAGAGTAATTGATGGATTTTTGCCGGGGCTCGTATTCTGGAAGCTTTCTCCAAACTGCTTAATTTTTCACCCCGAGTCTGGATTATCTTCCGACCCTAACCAAAGGAGATAACAGTGAAGTTGATGAAATCTGTGTTCTGGGGAGCACTGATTGCCTTTGTAGTAAGATAAAAGCTGATATGCAGCTTCTAATTTTTCGAGTCTCTCATAAAAAGGGAATAATTGATGGGTTTTTTCGGGACCCCGAAATCCTGGAAGCTGTCTCCAAACTGTTTTGAAATGGGAAGACAGCGAACACTGATACCAGAATTTATGAAGAAATGAGAGCGCGCGAAATACCTGATTTAGAGCAATTCAAGAATCCCCATTGAACCCTGACGCCCCCATCGCTCTCTCTGGTCTCACTAGACGATCTCCAGATGACATTTATCATTCAAGTGTTCGCAACCGAAGTAATTTACCCAAGACTCCCAATTATAAGTGCATTTTGTACAGTTTAACTTCACCGCAGAGTTCAATCGAAATTTCTCATTCCATTGCTCTTCCCCGAACGACAAACAATGCACCGTTCAATTCCATACAAATGAGACCCGGAGACCCTCTAATAACGAAAAACAACACAAAATAAAGGCAACAGGCTACAAGCCTACAGAGTCCGGGGCTCATTGTATTGTGTTTCCTGTCGCCATTCATTGAAAATAGCCTGCATATGCGTACTTTCGTACAATTTCAGAGGTAACGGAACGCATTTTGAATCCGCCATGTGTTCTGCGCATCACCCTACACGCCAGGCGATAAAAACCTAACAAGGGATGGTCTGCTATTCATGCTTTCCATCAAGGATACTACGAGGACATGATGGAAGCATGTGATCAAGGGGACAAGTATGTGAAGGACAACTTGTTGCAAGGGATACTATGGGGGTAGGCAGAGGGGGTCTATGAAGGATTGTGGTGTATTTAATTACGGAGAAAACTACCTTATACGGTTAAAAATATAAAAAATAGAAAAAAAGGACTCACCTTCAAATAACAATCACCGAATTCATACAGCGATGCGTGCATGATAGCGGTAGACATTTTCTCGGCTCGATTTGTCAATGTTGTTCGATACGTTTTGATAAAATTTTATTAATTACAGGAAAAAGGAAGAAAAACACTCGAAATATTTCGAATTTTTGTCAACTTCAGCACACGAGGTTTCGCAAAAAAAAAAAAATTTTATGAAGAAACGTTACTTCCTTCGTCTCAGCGACAAGAACTCGTAATTCTTCCGTTTTGCATGCCGGTCGTAAGGAAATCTTACAAAAAGGATCTTTTGGACGATCCACTTCACACGCGACCAAGGACTTCTAAGGCACACTCAGAATTTCCTGGTGGTTACCTTCTGGCTTTCGGTTGACTACAATAAATATCACATGAAAACACTCTTTTCCAATCGTTATGGTTACACTCTCGGAGGATGTTTCAATATTTCTTAATTTTTTTGGCGCTTCTTTATGGAATTCCTTTGAAATCTGAATTCATCACGAAACACGTTCAAAAAACCAATTTTCAGTGATTGCTAAGACAAAGTGTGTAATCCCGGGTCTTGGCGGGCGCGACGCAGTGACTAGCTGGCAACACAGTTCGCACGGGGGTTAGAGGGACTGAAACTGTTCTTCGCGAGTCCTTCCGTTATACTCTGATTACGCACGTTTGGATTATTTATAAATAAATAAAAAAAAAAAGTATTCAAGATACGCTTCCGTGGAGAGCACGTGCCTGTCCTGGTCCTGGACGGAGCCGAGGGCGCGGATTGTCCTGAGCGCACGGAACAGCACAGCGCAAACACCAATTCAGGTAAGCAGGCGAAGACGCAACTTTTCCCGCTGCACACTATCGAGTGTGGAAAACTACGCGAATCTGCACTTTTACTTTCCGCCTACTTCCGTGCGCGGAGCTCTTTCCGTTACGAGAAAATCCAAGAGGAAAAGTCAAAACGGACGCACGCAATCCCCTTCAATGGGCCTCCCTCGGATCACATATATGTTCCACGAATCACAGGCAATAAACAATCTGAAACCGAAATGCAACCCAACGAACTGCGAATTATATTTTTTCTCTATTTTTCGTCAGCACAAAATGAATTCACGTAAATTCACGGTTTTCTCTGGTCGCTCTGTGTTCTTCGCTTTCCCACACCGCGTGCGCTTCGTACGCCGCCTGTTTCACTACTGAAACTGAAATGATCCGCGCCGCCGCTGGAGCGCTGCAAATGAAAACGAAACTGCCCGCGCCGCTATTCGGGAAATCAACTTGGCCCGCTTGCGTGTGTGCGTGAACGATCGACTGATTCCATGTTGCGGTTGGCTGGGCTTTTTCCTCAAAACGCTCGCCAGGGTTGCGACTCAATTCACGTAATTTTCCGAACGGGAGTTTGGTAGTGTTTTCTGGTGGACCAGCGAGGGTGAATTGCGGAGGGATATGCTTGCAAAATCAGGATTTTATCACAAACAAAAAAGTACCATTTGTGGGAATGATGGGATTGATTAACGGTTTAGTGACAGATCTCATCGCGAGAGATTTAGCAAAAGGGGATTCCCCCAAACAAAACATGAATAAAATTATAAGGGGATGTGAAGGGGACAAAGGCCAAAGAAAAAGAAGAATGGGGATCTTTATAATTTCCCCAAGGAACCGGGTTTTCCTTATAATTTTTACCCCGAGCCCGTATTTCTAGTTCTGTTGAGTACATAGTTTTCGGGTTTTAGATAATCCCGTCACTGACGGTAAAAATGTGGTGTAATCTCCAAAATCTTGCAGTCAATATAGAGTTGCAGTTGCTCCCAGTTTATTTGATACAATGCTTTAAGGTTTTGTTTGGTTATTTGGAAATCTTCAAAAGACTCTACCCTGAACACACCAGAGCGTGGGATTTTTGCCCACGAAAACCATCCCCGACTCCTCTCCTTACCCCGTAGAACCACCTTTAGGTATTATATCACGGAGCGGGGTTAGCTTACTTTAGCTAGGTCTCCCTCCGTCTACCCGCTGGGTTTATAACCGCGTTTTTCTGACTTTTTCTTCCTTTTGCAGTTTGTTCTGGATAGATGCGATCATGGGGTTGACCGCATCCCCATCCTCTTAAGGGGGTCATCCCGTGTGTCCGGTCGGAGAAATCGATTTTGTTTTGCATGAATTGTATCTAGTGTAGTGGTATATAGTGGAGAATATGTGAGCAAATGGATTTTCCGATGTTCCGAGTCGTTCAGAAATTATAGTGTTAAACAGGTAAGGAGTTTGCAGCCGCGGCTAGAGTACTCGATGAGAAAGAGCATCAAATCTTTTTTTACCTGTTAGTTTTTTACCTGAGCCTTATAAATTTGAACTCAGGTATAAATATAAAAAGATGGAAACCCAATCAATTGTCTAAACTTATTTGCTGTTTGGAATAAAAAGGATAATCCAGTCTAGAGTGAGCACTGAAAGGCTTTCAAGCTATACTCAGTTATATTTTGTTGTAAATATTGTGCTGTTTATGTGTTCAGTGATTTTTTTAAATGGATCGTACGAAGGGAGATCGCCTTAACGTTCAACGTCATGCTCGCACTAAAAAACAAGTATTTCATGGGAATCGATACTTATCAGAGAAGAAAAAGGGCTTCGCATCAACATCAGCAAAGAAACTTTTAGCATGCATGAACATGGATGTTCCAATTGCGACAAGTTTTGTATATTGTATATTGGATTTTGCTGGAGTTTTCTCCGGTATTTCTGCAAATTTCTGCGAATAATAAAATATACGTAGTAGTAAAAAAGGAATACGTAGGACATGGCGAGAAAAGAATGGGAACGCGGATTAGATATGCAAAGAAGAATCACAAAGGCATTGGTGGAAAAGGGGCTGGAAAACTTACTGATAAAGTTATTAACGACCTCACTACATTTTTTGGGCTATCTATTCGTCGACACGTTAATTCGATAGAAGGACTAAAGCAAGAAATTTGGGCAACTTTCTTCCATAAATATTCTGCAGACGAAAATCCTCAGCATCAAAATTGTCCAGCAGGCGAGGACAGTTGGTGCAAAGGAGAACTGGATAGTTCCCACCACGAGAAGGCGCCTTTGGCCTTTGACTGAAGAAGTTCAAACAGTCATCAAACCAATCTACGAAGATTTGTCACGAGATGATCTCTTGAACAGATATTTAGGAGCAGAGACCCAGAATGACAATGAGTCGTTAAATGCATTGATAAGGACTTTCGCTCCAAAACACCTTCATTCTGGGGCCAAGGTCGTAGAAATAGCCACTTTTCTGGCTGTAATTATTTTCAATGAAGGATTCAATGGCATTCTCAAAATCCTAGTGACAATGGGATGTCAAGTTGGTCATCTATGTCAGGTTTATGCCGACCGCCGTAATGAAGCGCGAATTTGGCGGTCCGAACGACGATAGACTGACCTCGCTAAAAGAGACAGAATTGAAACCAGAGAGCAACAATCGGCCTTGCAAGACTTTTTTTAAAGAAACGGAGGGTGCTCTCTATGGACCAGGTATAGCAGATTAATGGTGAGTTAAAATTTTACACTTGATAATCACATTTAAATTTTCAAATGCGTTTTTCAAGAAGCTGCATCTTGAAAATCGGCTGCCACCATAGCTCAAAATCTATCCAACCAAATTCTTTGAAATGTTCACGACTTCTTTAATACATATATCTACGATCCGCAAACTAGGATAATTGCAATTGGACGGGTCGTTTTTTATATTCATAAAAAAAAGCCGTAAAAAAACACCAAAATCCAAAAAATTAAGTTCAAAAGCCCACCAAAAATTTACCTTTTAATATTTTCAGCGCCCTCCAGCGTGGCAGCAGAAAAACACTTTTTTTGGAGATGGGTGCATAAATTGACACGTATTCCAAAAACTAGCTACGATATCAAGCTGAAAAATTTATCACATATACTAGAGGTATCAGTAAACATATGGTGAAAAAATCACGTTTCTATCTTTATCCAGTCCTTCAAAATAATTTTTCAAAAAAAGGCAAAAAAAACGGCCTTCACACGGGATGACCCCCTTAAGTGACCAAACCTTCCGTTCTTCGCATCTTCCTTGCGCACTCCGCTCTTCGAAGTTCCTCTTGTATTTTTTTTTTATTGCGCACTTCACCGCACACCAGTTTCCCTCCGACTTCAACATCTCCCCGACGATGTTCTGCGGGCTTAGGTTGGTTTTCAGGGAGTCTTTCAGACTCCTCTTTTCTGAGAAAAATCGTGGATAGTGGAAAATAACATGCTCCAGGTCGTCAAGTGTGCAACCACATTCAGGACACAAGGGAGAATCATCCAGCCTGAATTGGTGCAGTTACTTCCTGTAACCACCATGTCCTGACAGGAATTGCGTCAGATGGTAGTTAATCTCGCCGTGTCGTCGCTGGATCCACTCCTCAATACGAGGAATCAAGGTGTGGGTCCAGCGATCCCTCTGCAAGTCGTCCCACGGTTTCTGCCACTTCTCCAGCGACTCTCGCCTTCCCGCTTTTCGGTATTCTGCATCCTTTTCAGGAGGATTCATTTTCCTTGTCTTGTACAGGCAGCGTGTTTTACTAGCCAGAATATCATAGATCATTCCCGCAATAACACACGCTGCCTCGCCTGATATTGTTCTGAAGGCGCTGCACACCCTTAGCGCCACGAAGCGGTAAGTCATATTTACGCTCCTACGATTACTCTCACACGCTAGTGCTTCCTCCCAAACTGGTGCCGCCTATAATATTGTGCAGCAAAGTAATCTCCGACTGTACCTTGGACCTGCAATGTTAGGCATCATCCGCGCTAATGATACGCTGGTATTTGCCGCTTTCTCCCAGGCATAGTCCACATGTCCCTTGAAATTGATTTTAGCGTCAATCATCACCCCTAGGTATTTGATAACCGGCTTCGAAGTAATGACGTGACCACCAACACGAATATTAACCGTATTCCTCTTCCTACGATTGGTAATCAAGACCGCCTCCATTTTTTGTTTCGCAAGGTCAAGCTGAAGCATCTCCAGCCACGCTTTTATGGCGCTAATTGTTTCGTTAGCGTCCATTTCAACGTCTTCAGGTTGTTTCGCGACGACAACCATAGCTAGATCATCTGCGAAACCGATTATGGTGGCCTCCTTTGGCACGGGAAGGACAAGGACCCCATTGTACATGACGTTCCACAGGAGAGGACCCAACACTAAGCCCTGTGATACTCCTGCGGTGACGGTGTAATGCTTGGATCCCTCATCCGTGTCGTACCAAAGTGTCCTCTCCGAAAGGTAACTGTGGAGGAGTTTAGTCAAATAACTAGGAACACCCGTTTTAGTCAGTGAGCTTTTTACCCATTCCCAGCAAGGGGAATTGAACGCATTTTTTATGTCCAACGTCACCACGGTACAGCATTTTTTAGACGACATCGCGTCTCGAGCCAGCTTCAAAACCACGTCTATGGCGTCGATCGTTGCGTGGGCTTGGCGGAATCCAAATTGTCGCTCCGATAGTCCATCCTTATATTCGATAATAGGGAGCAGTCTGTTGTAGATGACCCTTTCGAGCATTTTTCCTGCCGTGTCGAAAAGGCAAATCGGTCGGTATGATGATGGGTATCCTGGGTGCTTATTTGGCTTCGGGAGCAAAACTAGTTTTTGCCTCTTCCACCGGTCGGGGAAAACTCCTTCTACCATGCATGTTTCAAATACGCTGATAAACCAGTCGTGTCTGGTCTTAACTCTCTATTGGAAACAGCATCCAGACTGGGTGCTCTGTTATTACCAATTCTCCCGCAAATTTTTCGCAAGTTCCTCCTCTGTTACGGCAGGTATGGTGTAGACGTCCAATGGTTGCTTGTGTTGTTTGCGCTCCCTTTATCCGGGGGAAAGAACGCCACTACAATATCGAGCAGACCATGCGGGCAGGTCAGTTGTGGTGTTCGCCCTCCCATCTCCTTCATACCACCTTGTATGATGTTCCCCAAGGACTTTGGTCTGTCTCTGGGCAAAGTTCCTTGAAGCATTCTCGCTTGATGCTCCGTATAGTCTGCTTAAGCCTACCTCGAAAGTTCACATATACTTGCCGTTTCTCGCCTTCCGGCCTTCCTTTAGATCGTTGGTAGCTCCTTCTTGCACGAAAACATGGATCCCGCAAGTCCGCGATCTCTTCATTCCCCAATAGTTTGAGCGTTTTTTTGTGAGGACCCGCCGTTTCGGCATAGCAGCGTTGCATGCTCTCTTTATCCGTCCCATCATTTGCTCTACGTTTTCTATAGCCGCACCACCGGGATTGTGGCCTCCCAATAGCATCTCTATGAATGCATCCCCCACAAACTTTTCCACGGACCAACCGTGGTTTCCAGCTCCGCACATTGCCGCATAGCCCATATTCGATCTGGAGGAAAATTGCCTGGTGGTCGCTATGAGTATAATGCTCACTGACAATCCGTGTCATCATCGCGATTGGTGGAGCTTAGCAACTATATATGTAGATACCAACTATTTTTGCCCTGAAGAATCCAACTTCTGGAAACTCCATCACTTCTTGAATGGCTTGATTTCTGCCTTGTCAGTTACATCTGCAGTGCAGGTGCCGCTCTTATTATTGCGATAAGGCTCTCTGATTATGGCAGCTTCGATTCCCTTCTCATAGATGGTCTGCGAGGGAAGGCCTTGAGCTGCTTCGCAGTGGTTGAGGTTGATTTGTATCAACCTCATTTCCTTACTGCATTCAAGGCTCTACTAAACTGTGGGCATCTGCCTGCAACGTGTCGACAGTCGACGTCCTTTTTCCCCTTGCAGAGTCTACATTCAGGCCCAGCCTTGCACTCCCTGAACATATGACCTTCTCCCCAACATTTTTTGCAACTTTTTGACCTGTCACAGTCACCGGTGCATTTCGCCGTTATGTGTCGAAATTCCAGGTATTTAAGCAGCGCTTGAGGAACAAATGTTCCCTGAGTCGGCAAGTGACCCAACCTATTTTTACTTTACCAGCCGACAGCAGTTTGAACGCTGCTTCAGCTGGTAAGCTTATAGTTGTCGTTTGCGTGCCTCCGTATGCCGTCCTCAGTCCTCTGATTGCCGAATCTTGCCAACCAAGTAGTTCGAATTGTTCTTCAAAGGCGTCGCGGATATCCTCTTTGGTCGTGATTTCATCAAAGTCCCTACATTGTATAACAATCTCCTGCTTTCTAGCCCGTACTTGTGCTTTTTCTCCTAAAGACTTCTCCACCTTTCCGAGAAAATTTTCAACCGTTTTGCCCGGAGACTTCTTCAGCTCCAGTATCAAATCTTCTTTTCGGGAGTGTCTGATTCGGCTGACGTTTTCTCCAAGGATCATCAGCTTAGGATTGGATTTGACCTTTCTGAGGATATCGGCGTAAGTCATATTACCTTTTTTTTTGAAGATGATAATTAATTCGGGCCACAATCTTCTTTTATGGGTCGCATTTTTCTCCGCCAACCTTGGTCCATGCTTCCTCGGCTCCTTTTTGGAGCTTTACCTCCCTTGGGTCAATTGGAGGCGGCGCCGCAGTTTCCACGATTTTGGTAACTTTGTTTGCCTTCCCCTTTGCCGGTGAGAGGCCTTTTTGCATTTTCGTGTCCTGCGAGGATGCGAAAGAATCGTTCGCGCCCTCTCTACTCTTCTTTTCAAGCTTATCGCCCTTTAGATTTTGAGGGGATGTCACTTGAGCTGCTTGATTTTTTTGAGGCATTTTTTTCGTCCTTGGCATTATTGTACAGTATATGAATGGTATGAATCAAGTTTTTGAAGACCTGGTGCACATTGTGTTTGTCCTTTATAAATTCAGGCAACTCTACTACTTTTCCTCCGACTAAGGCACACGATGATTCGTCTGCATTCTGACATTGCTCCTCTACTTGGTTTTCCCACTGGATACTTCCGGGAGTTTCCCTGATTTCCTTCCTTCATCAAGGTTGATTTCGGAAGAGATTGCAGGATCGTCGAACTTCTCCTAAATAGATCAAACATTGAGTCCTGCGAAATGTTCCAACCAGGTATAGTCGCCCCACTATGGGCTAATGAATGACCAGTTTGTGGGGAACCTTTCCATGTTTTTTGAACAGGTGTTCTCGGAGGCGAGGTACTCCTTTTAAACGCCTCTTTCTCTAGACTACTTGTAGTATTCGAGGCAACGGTGACCAAGGAATCCACCACCGAGGCACTGCAGTCGAGGAATATCGACAGCCGGGAGCCTGCTAGTCCACTCCCAAAAGTCGCCGACCCTGCACCGTCTCTCTCCTTTCTTCTTCCATATTGGTTTTTTGTTCTGGGTGTCCTTCCCATAGCCATTTCTGTCTACGTATCCGCCGAGCATTCCCTTATCCACACAAAGGGACGTGCCTGATGGGAGATCTAGCAAACCCGCACAGGTCTGTCTATCTGTCTGTCCGTCGCATGCATCTTCCTTGGAGTCGGTTGTAGTGATTCGCACCAAATTTGGTCAAAAGGTGAGAACTGCAAACGCTCACGTATACAGTGAGTTCCATAATTCTACATTGAATTTAAGGGGGGGGTGGGGTCTCCATACATGCAAAAGGGGGTATAATTTTTTTTTTTATCAAATATAGTCATGTGGGGTATCCAATGAAAGGTCTCGATTAGTACTTTCCGAAGCTGGTCTTATTTTTGACATTTGTTAGAAAGGTGGGGAGTGCGGGAGGTCGAAAGTCACTTCTTTAACGGACCCATTCTCAGACACTATTCAACCGAAAAATCTGAAAAAAATCAGGAGGCTTCCCACGGTTTCTTTCGATCGGTACCATTTAGACCCATCAGCATCCTTGGGAATATGTATTCCAGAGCGATGTTAAATAATGTCGGGGTAACCCTTTTCCCTTGCTTTAACCCAGAGTATGTACCGGAAGAAGTGAATAGCCGGAAGCCTCTCATTGTGTACTATAAAATTTGTTGGTATTTTTAACTATGATTTTCTGCAATTATTTCGAATTACGCACGACACAGTTGCATCAGAACTGAATTCAGCTAAATCTAAGGCAGCAACTCTGTTTCGAGACAACGTTTACTAATTCCCTATCGCTATTCAAGCCGATCACCACTGTATGGGTGTCATGTTATGCTGTTGAATCTTCGTCGGTGAATTCTCATGTTTTTTGCTTGGCGACCAAGCCGCAATGTTCTTTAAGATTTCAGAACAGCTTCTTTCAGGCTCTTTGTTGTTGTTCATGGCTGCCTTTGTGCCATGTTTTTTACAATGCGGTGATCAATTTTGTTTTCGTTTCGTTGCGTCGATTCTTGCGCATTGTTTACGGATGCAAGGGGGTATAGGCGTTGTGTACGAGATGATAAGCCACTTGCGTCTATGCGAGTACAATGATGTTTGCAGTTTTTTTTTTCGCAATGGATGCCAACCAGATTGGACTTTTAGGGAAATGTCCAATTTTCAACTCTAGCAAGCGCTGAAAAGCGTTTGGCAACTGGATCGTGGCGGTGTTTTGGAAGTCCCCGTTTCTAGTAAGAACATTTGTTTAAATATGGGTAAAAGATGTTTTATAAAATTAGCACGGTATTATCCATAATACTTACGGAAGCGTTTCAGATACTGAACCAAAATTGACAGCCCAAGATTGTTATGGGATCGAGCACATCCGCATTGTCATCATGGGGCCATGCAAGCGACCTGACCCAAGAAAACGAGAGTTGGTGTAAATTGTACGTTTTAAATAATGTAAATTACAACGAAGCGAAAACAAAAGAACGGTGAGTTTAGTATCAGCAATAAGCTAGCGGCTGTACATGTCAATCGGTAGATGTTATCAGTTCCCCTTATATACTCAAGGTTACGCGTAGTAACCGGAAACAATATTCAGTCAAGCTTAGTGAAGCAGCACCTGAAAGGCAAGCTTGCATTTTTGGGAAGCGTTACTGGTTTAAAATGATATTTATGGTGATTTTGACGCGTAGGAAGATTCTATGCAGTTCGTTCTAGTTGAAAAGAGCATATTGAAATCAATTTTTCACTTGCTTACCTTGGAGATGAAAATAGAACTTATTTTACTAAGAATACATCTTGGTGTCATATCCAAAATACATACGTCAGAGTGACTGAACAGCTGACCTTAGTTGTGCATTATATTCGCCATAAACTGCGATATGATAATCGGATTGACGTTGAGCGTATGTGCGACCTGGTGAGAGAAGTTTGAAATCCTTGACTCATCTTGGTGTTTAAATCCTGGTTATGTGATGGACGGATGGATATTCATTTCTTATGAAGCAGAAGCTGGAAAAGAATGTCACTTCCAAAAAGGGGGAAAAAGTAGCAATAAGGGAGAAGAGACTTTGTGGATGCGTTATACTTCTCATTGAAACGAACAGAAGACATATACATAAAGCACTGTTTTCGAGCTAGATGACCTTTAGGTCCACGTACCCTGGATTTGATCTTTAATTTTGAGGTGAGTCTTAGTTTGAGATCGTACTTACTTCGATAATTATGATGTGCCCTATTGGCATGGACAGTACAATGGGTAAGAGGGTAGATCCCATTGTGTTTGAATTCGCGTAATTATGCACATTAAGAAGGGGCGACAATTGCTTTGTTGGCTATGCCATGCAGTGGAATCCACTCTCCCAAGATGGGGAGTGGGCTGCCCCAAAGGCCCTTGGCGCAGAACAGTAGAAGATTAGTGAGAGCGACTAGGGATACCGCGGGAGAAGCTGAAGGGCATCTGGTATGACAACGGGCGTACATGTCAAGGGGGCGTCCATGTTTCTCTCCGCATGGGCGATTCAGCGACCCGAATAAGATTGTAGCTGTCGGTTGAGGTCAACGATTTCTGCGGGATCTGGAATCCAACACGCCACTTTGCTACATTCCTGAAAAGGTTGAACCGCACTCCTTAAACTATTGGAAACACCTGAGCTAGTACAACTAAAAGGCCGGACAGAGAGAGATACGGACGGACATTACTTTAAGCTAACTCAGGAGACGTGCAGATTCAACTATTCCTAAAGGTCTAAGGAACCTTCGGCACCTGCCTGCTGATGGTAGGCAGGGAGTTTAAAGAGGAGAATGGATGGCTGGAGGGATAGGACTTCCTATGGAGCACGGGGCTCGTGGGGGGAAAAATGTTGGCAATTGCCACGGCTACGGTCCGTGAATGCAAGGCCGTGCCTGAATTTGGGTTAAATACCCAAATAATCAAATGGATGCTATAAACGAAATACCAGCACTAACAATAGAGGGCTTGAAAAGTTCAACGCCAACGATTTTTAGGAAGGAGCGAACCGGCTACCGACCGACAGCCCTACTGCCTTGGATGTAGGCATCCAGGAGGGGGCACCGAATTCGGTACCGAATCTATTTAGAACGAATTCGGTGCTTCTTAGATCGTCACCTGGTCGAGCGAGATCGCTTGAGGGACGAAGTGCTTGTGAGACAATGACGAAGGTTTTGATACCAGATGATGGGTGTGACGAATGTTAGTGAGCGAGCGACTACTCCGGAGCGGCATTTGCCGCCCTGGGTGAGATGATAATGGAACTTTGCGAATTCATAAAGAATTGGAAGAACATCCACCAGCTATGATCAGAGGTATCAGAACGGCGTATGGCAGAGCCCAGGAGGAGAAAGGAGCGAGTAAACCAGGCAAGAAAGTCACCCAAGCAACACAGTTGACACTTTTTCTGCAAAGGTTACTCGGCAAGAACGTTGAAAAAAGAGGCCGCGACGTGATGGGTGATATACTTGGACCCGAACATATCTCCAAAAGTATGAAACCTTCTTCAAAGAAACCAGAACAGGCAATGAAAACAGTCAAATC
Organism: Hermetia illucens; assembly: GCF_905115235.1. NCBI lineage: Eukaryota > Metazoa > Arthropoda > Insecta > Diptera > Stratiomyidae > Hermetia > Hermetia illucens. Next base: position 13,832,098 of record NC_051852.1, read on the forward strand.
TGTCAAAGAAAACGCGGTAGCTCTGATGCCTGCGTGAAGTGCGAGGCACGTAGACATGGAACCAGGTTGTCTTCAAGAAGAGGAAGGAGAGGAGGAAGATACGGCCGGAAGTGATCGTCATTTCCAAAAAGAGGAAAGAAACTTATGCCGATATCCTTAAGCAAGTTAAGTCGGACCCAGAGCTTAGGGATCTAGGGAACAGAGTTAACCGAATGAGGCGGTCACAGAAGGGAGATCTCATGCTGGAACTAAGGAAGTCTAATGACAAATCAGCGGAGAACTGCCTCGGTCAGGTGGAAAAATCCTTTTTTAAACAGGGCCAGACGGCACGAGGTAACTATCGAGTACAAACGAAGGAGGATGTCCTCGCAGCATTGGAAAAGGTGTTCGACCTTCCGGGTTTACAGGAGTCGGCAGTCAAATCGATGCGGAAGGCTTATGGGGGGACGTAGACTGCAGTTATCAGCCTGCCAGCAAAGACAGTGTTTAAAATATCAGCGGCGGGCAAGGTGAAGGTAGGTTGGATCAACTGTCGGTTCAGAGAGCGAGTGGAAATGAAGAGATGCTTCAGGTGCTTCGACCTTGGGCACATAGCCACATCATGCACCAGCGCTCATGATAGATCAAAGCTGTGCAGAAAGTGCGGTGGAGACGGACATAGCGCCAAGGAGTCTACAGCTGACCCGAAATCCATGTTGCGCGAAGGAAAGGAGGGCATCGATAACCGTCATATTACAGGCAGTAGCAGATGCCCAAATTAGATTGATTCAAATCAATCTCAACAACTGTGAGGCGGCGCAAGACCTCCTCCTACAGATCATCCGAAAAAAGGGAATTGACGTTGCCATTATTTGCGAATCCTATCGCAACTACGGTGGTGGTGCCTGCCCTAGGGATCAGACCGGTAAAGCAGCGATATGGGCGTGCGACGGGCAGACAATTCAGGAAGTAATGCAATTTCCGGAAGCTGGTTTCGTGAGAGCAAAGTAGGGCGGGATTCACGTCCAGCTGTTACGCTCCTCTTAGCTCAAAAAGTGCACAGTACGGATGCAAGGAGTCATACCCCGAAAATCATAGTGGGTAACTTCAATGCCTGGGCCTGTGATTGGGGTAGTCGAAGAACAAACAAGAGAAGCCGTATCCTGCTCGAAGCATTTGCAGAGTTGGATGTTGTACTTACCAATGTTGGGAACTCATTTACGTTCAGAAAGAGAGGCCTGGGCGCTATCGTCGACCTCACGTACGTGGGCACCGCATCGGCGAGCGGAACCACCTGGTATATCATTACACTCACAGTGAACACCAGGAGATCTTTATTAAAGACGCTGGTGGGCCCAGTGGCGAGTTGAATTCTCGCAGAAAGCGAGTAGGGATATCGGGCTGGACAACGAGGGCGTTTGGGCAGGATACGTTCTCTGGAGCTCTGACGGGTCTTGAATGGTACGGCGACTGAAATGGCATCGAGAATTACGCGATGTGTGATCGAGGCATGCGACGCTAGTATGCCTCGGAGGCGAGATTTCGCAAACAAACAGCCAAACTGGCGATCGAGGGGAGACCCTATCACGAGGAGCACGGATGTGGTTATAGGACGTTGCGTGGCAGAACAAAGAGGCTATTCGTTGGAGTAAAAGAGATTACTTTAGGCGACTGTATGCGGATGCCAAAATAAACCTGTGGGGAGTGGCCTATAGTGTGGTTGTGGAAAAGTTGCAGGGGAGTAGTTCGGTGTCCACGGCTTTTATGTAATGGTAGCCACGTCCTTTCCTCGTCATTCGGGGAGCAGGTATCAAACGGAGGCTCGAATCGAGGTGGATGTAATACCTCGCGTCACCGAGGAGGACGTTCGGGAGGTTCGCTAAAGGATCGGCGATGACAAGGTTTAGAAAGCACTGAAGCTAGCGGTGGTGACCAGACCTGATTGGTTCATAAATACCTTCGAGGTGTGCATGGCGGAAGGCGTATTTCCTCCATAATGGAAAAGGCAAAAACTGGTTTTGTTGCCCATCTACAATAGATTGCTCCCAATCGTGGAAGACAGAAATGGTCTTGCGGATGAACAATATGGGTTCCGCAAAGCTCGTTCTACTGTTGACGCGGTGGGAAGAGTGGTGACTTGGCTCGAGAGGCAATGCTTTCTGATAAGTGCTGTGCCGTGGTGACAGTGGTTCTAAAAAAATGGATTCAAACATGCCAACTGGGGCCGTATTAAGGAGTCATTGGCCAGAATTAATTCACCTGGTTACTTGGCTAAGTTAATCGAGAACTATCTGTCGGACAAAGCTCTCTGGTACGGGACGGACGACGGGATCAATGAATACATCATCACAGCGGGGTTACCACAAGGCTCGGTATTGGCCTCTCTGCAATGGAACGTGTTGTATAACGAGATGCTCTTGCTTCCCGTAGCAAGGGATGTGAAGGTTTGCGCCACCGAGACGGTCAGTCATTTGATCGTCTTAAAGGCAAGCATCAAAAACCTTGGCGTGACTTAAGCAGTACATTGTCTCCGCGGGTGTCCTAAAGGGCGCTGTATTGGTCGACTGCGGTGAAACATCATGTCCTTAACTTTGCGGTTCTTGGGCAGGTCACAAGTATAAATACGAAGCCATCAGTGGTGTTAAGACCCGGTTAGAGAGCGTTGGACTGAAATTTGGGGAGGAAAAGATCCAAGTGCTCCGCATGACCAAGCTCCGTAAGTGAAATTCCGCTCGCATTAGAATTCGCAGTCATGTCATTACTTCCAAGTCGACAGATGTAAAACTCAGTTTTGAGCAGTATGCAGAGTATATTTATGAAAAAGTATCTACCACGAGTATGGCTCTAGCAAGAATGATGTCACATGTAGGACGGTAGTATAGCACTAAGGGAAGAACAACGCTACCGCCTTTAGGGCCATCTCAGATGATGTGGTATTCGTGGTTTTGGGAATTTCGTGGACTGAATTTGGCAGACGAGATGACGTACGTCACTCCCTTTTATCGCAGGTCAAAAAGTCGAAAGCGAGAGATCTACAAATAACAGGCGGCAAATCAAAGAGCAATCTATCAAAGAAGGATTGTTGGATACACAGGTTAATCCGTATCATTGGGGGTGTCTAGAGAGGCGGCATTGGGAGATTACCTAAAATTTAACAACGCTTCTCACGGGTCAAAGAGGATACCGTCAGGACATTTATAGCTTTAAATTGCACGCTTGACCTAATTGTCCCAACTGAGCATCTATTCCTGGAATGCCCGAGATTCGTGGAAGAAACCTAAAGGAAATTCTAGGTGAAATGGTATTAGCAGAAAATTTTGTCGGGAGAATGCTAGCATGCCTGGAGGTTTGGAATGCAGTCAAAGGCATGCATCGATCCATGATAAACAGCGAAACACGAGCAAGGAGCGGTTACAAACGCCAGGCAAGGAAACCTAGCTAAAGTTGGTTAACTCCACTCCAGGATGTATTACCTAACGGTGGTTCGTCGGTGCAGGGACGGTTCGAGGTGGTTTTAGTAGCATGTCTAGATCAGTGTTTTTGAAAAGTTTTCCACCTTCCCCACAAAAAGCCTCTATATTATCCACTAGACATCAATGGGAAGGATGAGTCGGTGAATCTGAGTCACCTAGTACATGCCTACTTTAATGCTTCACCTCAGCTCCTACGCCAGATCCCAACAGGACTGCTAATCATCAACTCCTCTGATTGCGAGTGACGGTGACAACCCCCTCCGAGGTTACCCTAGAGCCCAGAAAAAGCAAAAAGTCACTTTCACTCTTGCATCCCTATCATTTTCGCTCCCTGGAAAGAGGGTAGTGTCGTAGCTTGAGGGCCATGTCAATCTCTTACCTTCGCTGTAACTTCGAGCGAACTACCGCCCTCTAATGTAAAATCTGAATGGATAAAAGTTCAGATCAGATATTCGCTATCTGAATTTTTGAGTCATTCTTGTTTCAACCAAACGATAATGACCATTGGGTTGTTATTACGCCGTCCCAACCCAATGATTGTTGGACTCATATTACGCCGTCCCCGACCATTAAAATTGGAAAGTATCTTCGGATAAAGACCTTCTTAGAATTGAAAGCTAGTTTACATCCGTATTTTGCACAGAATTAAGAGTGGATTATAGAAATGTCTTACCTAACGAGCCGGAACCTTTCCTGAATCCAAAAGACGTTAAGGGTCCAAGATCTTTCCGAGTGGATACCCGTTCCAATCATTTCCGACTAAATCCAATAGTGGCTGTTCAAAATCTATCTTTTAATGAGAGATACAAAACAGTGGAAAGATCCATTCGATAATGGCCATAATGAGACCTTTCTCAGCGCTCGGCATCCCGATAACAACCGGTCAGTTCTGGCGACTGTGTTTATTGGGTCTATCGAATCTTGCTTTTATTGCGTATAAATTACATCAAATCTAATTTATATCTTAAAGATCGTCTACAGCGATCAAGTAAACGCTCAAGAAAGACCAGCAAAAAACGAAATGTGTTTTGAAAACGAAATTATGGAAAATCTTAGCATTCATTAAGTGGAAGATGGCGTCCACTTCTATTATTATTCAATGGCACTCCAGCTTAAGCACCTGAACGAGAGAAACAGCCAGAACCTGATTAAATGAATACTAATCGCCTCCAAGATATTCTACATAGAATAATATTAAATATGTACATGTTAATATTATTATGAAAAGTTTCTTTTTTTCCTGCTCCCCACGAGACTCCTCTTCAGCTTCCTGGTCGGAATAGGTGGTTTTCCCCTCTGAGATGATGGCTCGAAAGGCGTCTGAAGGTCATCTCGAGAAAAACATCTTTACGCCCCGAGTCCGCGAAAAAATCTGAAAACAGCTTACACTGCAGATACATAGTATTTGTAGACCAGGTATACCAGTGGAAGCTCCAAGTCCCTGCATTTCTGCTTTTTTCAGTGGCGTGTGTTGTTTTTGCTTTCCACTTTTCGGGTAATCGTCTGTCGAAATCCTCACGGCGGGACCAGGAAAATATTTTTCAAGATTTCAGCTCTTGGCGTTTTCTTAACGATCCGAAAGGCAACATACGTCGTTTTTATGCTTACATATCTGTACGAAGGAAGGTATGGTCGAGTATGTTTATCACTTACACTTGCTTACAAACATATGTGAGCCGTGATGATACCTGGAGGCAACCAGGCACAGGTAATAAATGCGAGAGTTGGTGCCTCTTTTTTTTTCTGTGGCTGTTGCGGCCCCGAAAACGATTATGAGCCCCACATTACGTAAATGTTTTTGGAAGCATTTGGGACCGGTTTTCGGGGCTCCGGTCTTGACAAGCTCAGCCAACATCTACCCAGGATTCAATTTAATTTTAATTGTAGGAAGATTCGAACCCTTTTATTAGGTAATTTAAAAAACGATCAAGGGGACAGGTAACAGATATCGACCAGCAGAGATCAAGTATCAGTTTTATCGTGTGCATCAGTTTCGGGGACAAACTAATGGAATCGGTTGATTCCAAGAAAACGTAGATGGGGGACCCGAAATCCCCGAGTCCAAACTATCTTTCCGAGTTAGAATCTTAGATACTTGCAGCGGCAGTAGTAATGAGTCATTTATGTTTTTGTTTACGTACGAAGAAATTCCTTATTTTGCAGCCCCAGCGTAAATACTGGAAAGAAAACATTCATGGTTGAAGAATGCCACTAGATTTTTGATAAATTAACTTCACAAAATATGAAGAAGTTATCTGGAAACTCCTAGTGAAGCAAAAGTCCCCACATTTGATTCGGGTCGTATCCTGGAAGTCAGGTCTTTCCGAGGTACTAACACTTTGATTGCTAGTAGGAACTAGATTGATGGAACAGTTTTCCCCGAGAACAAATAATAAAAACCCACCATATATCCATTGATGATGCTCCCTTCTTTAGAACCCGGAACTTTTTGACGCATTACCTCAGGTCAGGTTTATTCAGGGAACCTCGGCTACCGTAGTATCTCTAATATCCTTCTCTCTCTTTTTCGCCTTAAGAATGCCATGAGAGGGGCGTGCCACTCTGTTCTACGTGTCCTAACTCTGCATCATGGTTCTGGAGACTCTTGACACCCTTCCATCGAAAGGAAATGGTGATTGCGTTCCCGCCTACTGCCGATGAGTAAGATATAGTAGACATCATCCAGAACATCCTTACAATAAATGATGTAGGGCAACCGTGATTTCCCAGTTGTGTGCAGGTAAGACTGGGCTGGGTTAGGTAGTTCTCAACCTCACGCAGCCTTCAATTGAACCATGGGAACATGTCTCTGATAAGATGCGCCGTCCATCTATCACTCGGTTCTCTTGCCCCTTCCATTCCTTTCCATCTCCCTGTTATGCGTAGACAGTCCGGGCTCTCTCATCTCAAGCGCCAGCTTCCTTATTTTCCTCGCGTCCTTTGCGGTACATATATAGACCTCAGTTCAACAGCGTAGCGACCCATCGGAATAATTCGTGCCATCACCATTATTGTTGTCTAATTGCAGGGGTTTCTCTGGTCTAGCATCACAAGGAGCACCACTTGCCGACAGTGCGACTGTTTACATTACTCAGTTTAACCTGACCTCTCTTCTTCTGTTTAATTTCTCGAACGCCAACTGACTGCGAAAAACAATTTTTGACAACAAAAATTTTTGTCAAAAATTGTTTTTCGATGGCATGACTAACGCGATTTGCACGTGAGTGCATGCGACAAGCAAGTTGCTCGCATCGCCGCAACACTCCACCCCCAGTTGAAACCAAAGGGGGGTTTTCAACGAGGAATCAGACGCGCGGTTCCCTCAACTCGGCTGCCGCAAGTCAAAACGAACGCGTTGCGAGCGTCTCGCCCTGGTGGCGTCTTCTTGCTGTACGAAAGGTTTCAGTCGAGTCAGGGAGACCCGTTTGACCGTGCCCCGACGTTGAGGCTATAATGATGTGGGCCTCGCGTAAAGATTTCGCAGTAGTCTTCTCTCCCCCTGTGGCTGCTGCGGTTTCCGGGGAGTGTTCGTCTTAGTTAAGATATGCATACAGGATTCGAGATCCTTGGGCACGTCAGTCAAGGTTTTCGCATGGTTGGTCTGGGGGAACAAGCAATAATTTCTTCTCAAATGGCTGTTCGGAGGTCAAGAAGACCGAGTGGCATGACCTGCGACCAAGAAGGGTCGTCTTGGGCCATTGAAGCGACCTTAAGTGTCCTGTGCCACCATTCGAGCATCTCATTGGATTGCGCGTGGTACACGGTTGTCCACAGTTAAAGCCGAAGAGTTTATCCAATTCTGAGAAAAATGAGGATTCAAACTGCGTTCCCTGGTCGGTGATCATAATTGCTGGCACACCAACGCGGGGAATCCATTCTCGACAGAGGATTGTGCAATAATGTCTTTCAGAGGTATTGCCTCAGGCCCCCACGTGAACCTATCGATGATTGTGAGGCAATACCTGAAACCGTGCGAGTTTCGCAAAGGACTAGTGATGTCGAGGTGGATTGAGTGGAAACGTTTGCTGGATCTAGGGAACACTCTCACCTCTTTTCTCACATGGTTTGTAGTTTTGCATTTCTGGCATGCGATGCACTGTCTTATCCATGAATTAATGTCCTTGTTTATGGACGGCCAGAAATATTCTGCAGTGACCAACCGATGCATTGTCCCAATGCCTGAGTGCGCCAGATCGTAAACGACGTGAAATAGTTTCTTTCGGAAATCGTTCGGAATATATGGCCATGGTCCCTTTTTTGGGATCTCGGAGTATAAACTGGATGTTGAGTCCAAGATGGGAAACTCCCTGAAAGTGTATTTGGAGTTGGCCTTCAAGCTCTGAAAAATTTCCTCGTCCTTTTGCGCCTCGACGATTGCCGGGAAATCGGTGGCGGCGGGCATCTCGAGTTCTGCAACACGTGACAAAGCGTCAGCAACCACGTTATCCTTTCCAGATACATGCTGAATGTCGGAAGTGAACTGGCCGGTAAAGCTCAAGTGCTGAAGTTGGCGAGGGGACGCTTTGTCGGGCTTTTGTTTTAAAGCAAATGTGAGTGGCTTATGGTCCGTGAATAATGTGAACGGCCTCCCTTCCAGGGAATACCGGAAGTATTTAATTGTGAGGTACGCGCCGCCAGTAGCTCACGATTGTAGGTACTGTAGTTCCGTTGAGCGGGATTGAGTTGTTCGGAGAAGAAGCTCAACGGGAGCCAGATTTGATTCACTTTTTAGTGTAGAGCAGCAACGAGGGCAGTGTCTGAGGCACCTACGAATACGGCTAGGGGTGCATCTTGCTGAGGGAATGCCAGAAGTATGGCATCCACTAGCTGTTGCTTGGTGGTCTCACATGTCTGAACAATCTTTGGGAACAACACAATTAGACGGGAGTCTTCGGTTTTCGACCCAGACAAGAAGGCGTTAAGGATCGATTGATGATGGGTCCCCTTGGGCAAGAAACGACAATAAAAGTTTAATATGTCCAGGAACCTTCTGAGATCCTTAACAGTTTTCGGAAGCGGGAAGCTCGAAATAGCTTGCACCTTGACTGGGTCCAGTTGGATGCCTTCAGTGGTAGGAATAGCCGAGGAATGTCATCTGCGATTTTGGAAATTTTCACTTTTCAATGTTAACGACTAGATCGGCCTCAAGGAGACATTGAAAAATGTACTCGAGTTGCTCTAAATGCTCGGACGCAGAGGAAGACGCGACCAGTACATCATAAAAATATACGACGCAGAAGTGGAGGTTTCGCAGCGCAGAGTGGATGAATTTCTCAACGGTTTGCACCGCGTTGTACAGTCTAAAAGTCATCTCAGTGAATTCGAAGGGTCTGAAAGGTGTGCATATTGCCGTTTTTGGAATGTTTTCGGGAGCTACAAGGATCTGATTGTATACTTGACTAAGTCCAAGGTTGAGAAAACACGGCAGTTAGCCAGATTGTCCACAAAATCGTGGATGAGGGGGTGGACTATCGGTCTGGAGGGGTCTGAGCATTCAGACTTCTGTAGTTGCCACAAGGTCTTCTTTTGCCATTGGATTTAGGAATTATGTGAAGTGACGAAGACCAACAACTGTCTGAGGGTCCGCAAATACCCTGCTCAAGAAGTTTTTCGAATTCTTTCCACGCAAATGCGAGCATCTGCGGTGGTAATGGGGAGCCAATAGTGTTGACGTGGTGCTGAACATCATGCTTAACGAACTCAGAGAGACTACGCTCGATAGTGATGTTGCGATATTTTTGAAGATCATAGTCACATCACACATCATAGTGGCACAGGAAATCCGAGTCTAAAATGAATATACTGATGTTCGTCAAAGTCTTAAACGCAATTCTACCTGCCTGTAGCCATACATGCGGAACGACGAAGATTGCGATAATCAATTATTATGCCGGGATATGGGAAGAACTGAAACTTCAGCGCCTATATCGACCAGGTAGTTGCGCCGGCTCAAGGGGTCGTAGATTGTGAGGCGACGTGGTACTGCATTGCGGATAACAGTCGCCAGAACTCTCGGCAAGTCTGATTTGTTTCGAGAGAAATTGCAGGGGCTGATGCATTTTTTAGTCTTTCAGCGAACTTACGATGGTACCAGCACGCTCCGGTACTTGCCAAAGGTCCCGACGACCTGCTAACCGATCGCCCATTTCGGGAGGCGGATCCAGACCTTGATTTAGTCCTTCTACCTGAGCGCAAAGCACCAACGGCCAACTCAGAGACGAATGCTGTCACCATCTGATGCTACTGAGCCACATGGCCTAAGTTGTCCAAGGTTCGCACGTGGACCTCATGCAGTTTGTATGCAATGATGGCTATCATATCCAGAGACCCCGAATTCGCACACTTCAGGATGGCCTGTGCGGTCTCCGGAAGCCTTTGCAATTACAAAGACTGTAGCAGCTCTGTGCTGAGCAGCACCCAACTGCTTTGTCTCACGCAGCAGTTGGCTTGGCGTACGGTCACCCAGCGTTGGCTATGTCAGTAAGCGGTTAAATTTAGCCGTCTCACTAATTGCCATGCGTTTACCAGCTGCTTTTTCATCAGCCTATAAGAGCACCCTTCGAGAACGTCGGAGACAAGCCCGACTGCTTCCTCGTCCAGCCTCACCAACGTGTAATTCAAACGGATGGCATCCGCTGTGATGCCGGCCAAAGTCAATTGAATACGCCGAAGTCTGAGGCAGCTCCTTATCAAACTTGCGATTTCAGTCGTCCACCAGTGCACAGGTAATTTCCCGTAACGGAGTCTTCTTTTTAGCACAGATTTTTTAGAGGGGATGAAGGGAGCGTCAGCCTGCGCATGTTACGCTTCGGGGAAGAAGAAGAAAGAGGCAGCGAGAGCTGAAACTCCCGATGTGACTCCGGGATGTCCAAATAAAGATGAAGCCTCACAAAGCGGCACGACTGACGATGCCGGGACGGCAACTTCAATACTCTGCAGTGTCTTTGTTCCGGAAAGAAAACGTAGCCAAAATTCCTAGTCCTAATCAGGTGGATTCGGGTAAGAATTGCATTGAAGTGCAGTCGACCGCACTAGCTAGAGTCGAAAAGGAGGCTACAAACCGAGGACCAATAGTAGAACAGCCGGGGACATTAACAGCGGGAAAATAAAAATTGGATGGGTAGTATGCAGGGTACGAATGTGGATAACCCCCACCAAGCGTTTCTGATATCTGAACCATGGACATACGGCAAATTTCAAGGAATCCGAGAGGAGGGCAGCATGCCGCAAATTGAATGAATTGAAAGCGGAAGTTGTTTTTTGTAAAAGTTTAGGGCGGAACTAGAAATGGCTAGGGCGCGATTAGCATGATCCGCATCCTAAAAATTAACAAGCACCAGAGTGCAACCGTTCATGAGTTGTTAGCACAGTTCGCTGCGGTGGTACAAGTTGATCTAGTGCTAATCAGCAAGCAAGATTGTTCCTATCTTCGGGGCATCTTGACTTATCGGTTTCCGCTGCCATCTGCTTTTGGAAGGGCGTTCGACTTCGTACTCTTGTGCAAGGCCGAAGGAGTGGCTTTGTCTATGTAGATTCGGTGTTTATGAATCAAGTTTTTTTATTGTTAACCTGGCGTGGAATGGGACGATGCCGGACTTTCAGCATCAGCTTGATTTTCTGGAGGACGCTGTTTCGGGCGAAGAGCGGCGAATCTTGGTAGGCGGGATCGTAGCTTAATACACTGGATCCAAGCTGCGAAGCAAGCATCCCTCATCGTCGGAATCCCTGGCACCATCGGTGGGCGAGTGCCGAGTCCTAGAAAACTTCTCGGCAAGTGATCATCAGTACATCGCGTTCGAAATGGTTGACGCTACTTGACGGCGTGCACCAACCTGGTAAACATCGGGAAATTTGTTGAAGGTCTTCGAACAAGCAGAGCCGTGCTGGAGGGCGTTTTGGTGGTGGTAGCGTTACAGCTGACAATATTGTAAATTTGAGTGATGAACTTGATACATTGTACAGGCATTGTTCCTCAGACATCCCGTACGGGTTGATGTCAACAGCGTGGAAAGAGTCGAGGACTGGCCCCTTGTTCCAATAAAAGACCTCGAAGAGCGAGTTCTTACTATGAAAAACAAGAAGGCGACAGTTCCTGATGGTATCCAGGTGGAAGTTTACAAAGTGGTGTTCCGCTCACAGCCAGATCTGCTGCTCGGGGAGTTCAACACTTGCCTGAAAGGCTGTCGCTGGAATCTGGCGAGACTCCCGCTAATCATCATCATCAACGGCGCAACAACCGGTATCCGGTCTAGGCCTGCCTTAATAAGGAACTCCAGACATCCCGGTTTTGCGCCGAAGTCCACCAATTCGATATCCCTAAAAGCTGTCTCCCGCTAATCAGCAAAAAGGATAAGGATAAGACACGGCCGGGAAAGTGCCCGAAGAGCTCATCAGGAGTAGATTCAGTTCGGGTTGAGAACAGGGAGATTCAAGGTGGATGCTGCTTCGTGGATGCGGTTCATCGAGTCATGCACAGAGCCGTCGATCTCGACGGATAGTGCCCCTCATAACACTAGAGGTCAGAAATGCATTCAATTCCATAAGATGGACAGATATGTTAGGCACATTAGAAAAGTCATTCCACGTGTCGAACTATCTCTTGTGGATATTGAGGGTTTATTTGAAAGACCGTTCGCTGCTCTATGAGGGGCTAGAGGGCTAAAGGAGGATGGAGATCACTTCGGGATTAACACAGGGATCCATCCTAGGGCCGGACTTCTGGAACGTTACCTACGATAATCAGCTAAGACTCGACATGGCAGAAGAGTTGCGTCTTGGTGGTTATGCAGACGATGTTGTGGCGCTTGTTCTCGGATGCATTGTTGAACAGTTGCAAAACAGACTTGGCATATTGATGCGACGGTTAAGCGGAGGTATGACTGCCCATGGTTTGTACTGAAAAAAAAACCGAAGTAGTTATTTTGACCAAAAAGGGAATCCCGATCCTGCGTCCCATATCGATCGGCGAATGAACTATAGAGTCGAAACAAGTCGTTAAATAGCTGGATTTAGTCTTCGACTCGAAGATGAGCTTCTTTGAGCCAATTAAAGCATCAGCGGACAGGACTTCTAAGTGGGTATGAAGGTTTTCAGTTTTACTTGTACAAGGCACCATCTCCTCATTGTATATTCCGCAATAGAGTGGTGGGCGACTGCCGAATATACCTTTTTCTCATATGAAAGTTGGGGTGGCTTTCATCAGCAGTTTCATGCAGATACAGGGGAGTTCTCCAGAGAACATTGTTAAAGAGATGCTGAGGAAGGCTGGCACGCATTATGTTCGGACTCTTCGTGTTGCGAAAAAGCTGAGTTCGACCGGCAGATAAGTCGGATGGGATAGGGTTACCTGAACTAAAATCTCATTTTCTTTTTTTCCCTCCCGTTTGTGAAAGGATTTTCTCGACTTGAAGGCTTCCTAAATCGGGAGAGCAGGAGGGCTAGCCGGAAATAGTGTATTAAGTGGTTCCAGGCTGGTATTTTGTTGACAGGGAGGTGTTTATGTGATAGTCTGACGGCGTACTGTTGGGGGAGTCCAACACTCTGTGCATAAATGCATTAACCTACCCTTCCTTTTCATCCCACTCGTCGACAATGTCGGGTATCCTTCGCTGGCTTTTGATGGACGTCATTTTTGTTGGCCCTTGTTTTTGGTGGACCCTTGACGCCGACGGTTTCCAGTTAGGAGCACTGCACCTAGTGCTCGCTACGCCCAGTTTAACATCATTGATTTACGAGCTGGAAAACGCTAGTCCGTCTGCCGTCTCGATCCTGGAAGTGACTGTTGGTTGGCCTGGCCACCGTGGTAATGGTCTTACTTGAGGTCATAGTAGCAGCCTATTCAGCGCTAGACACGATTGCCCCTAAAAATGATCAGCAAGTAGATAGACTCTCGTAAGTTGGGTGGAAATGAAAATGGCTTGACCAACTGCTCAACACGCTGCAGTATGAGGGGTATGAGATCTATTCATTCATCCGTCTTTAACGTGAAAGTGCATAGAACGCTTGAGCCCACCTTATTATGCGATTCATTTGACAGCATATGCGGAGCAGGCTCCGAAACTAATTGAGAATAAACTTTTGGATCACTATCATCTATCGTGGATCATGTAAGAGCCACGGGGTTAGTCTTTCTAGGGTATTCTGTTGATAGTTATCATTAGCTTCGTCTAATTTGGTTGGTCCTGATTTAAGCTTGATTTGGTTCTCAGTGGGTGTTACCTATAGTTGTTTACTATCAGGTTCATGTGTTTGTGCCACAATATCGTATTTTTCCTGCAGATGTCAATGACTGCCAATTAATCCAGAGCTGTAGTTCCTCATCTGCGAGTTAATCCAAAATCGAAATGTCAGGGAGCTAAGGTGAAAGATAAAAGAGTCAGCTAGGCTGGCGAATTCCTGGAGTAATCTGAGTACCCAACATTGAAGTTTACAATGTTGTTGAATCTTGACATCGATCAACAAACATGTTTGCTATTTTTTTCCAGTATCCCATCTCCATGATTGATATGCGAAGCAAAAATGAAAAGTCGAAGCGGCAGGTGTCAGATTATAATGCTATGAAAAAAACTCCAGATTGTCTTGATCGTGGTCAGAACTACATCTTTTTTACGTGCCTGGTCAGATTTATGTTATTACTCGTTTCCCTCGAAAGCTAAAAGGACCTTTAGTGAACATGAAAAGATACATGTAGCCCAGTTCGCCTACCTACTGCCTTGGTATTAATATCACCCATGCAATGACCACGAGCATTAAGCTCCCTGCGGTGATCAGAAAAGATGTTTATGATTTGACTCAATGATTTTAATTTTTTTTTTCGTTTTGGGCAAGATAAAATGATGCCAAGGAATTAAAACAAAAGCCAACGAAAAGAGACCTCGTTGTCTTACCGGTTGTACGCTGTGATGCTTTTACTTACTGTGGTCCACGGTGGATGCTGCTGGTTGGCCGGCAAAGAAAACCCACAAATTGACTGCTTTTGGTGTTGGCCACCATTAAAAGTTACAACTAAAAATGTTGCATAATCGTCCAATTGAACACGATCTTGCATCCATGCATTCATTGATTAAATGTTATGACAGGGAAAGAAAGTAACATTAAATGATTAAGTACGTAGTCAATCAGGGACCATGTTGGTATGTCTTGGGTTTTTTCGGTTTTGTTGCATCTTGAGAGGAGGCTGGATTCAGATTTCATCCGAAAGACTAATTTATGCCAAAGTTGTGTTGTAATGACATGATGTGGCCTTCTAATATCATTTCGTCCAAAGTGAAGTGTTATTTGGTAATACTATTTCCATCGGAAATAGGTGATCTCCCTTCAGGAGATATGTCCTGGTGAACCATGGAGCGGAACTAACCCATCTACAACTTCCGATAGTGGATGAACTTCCTAACTCGTCTTAAGAGAGCTCCAAATGGAAAAGATACTTTTCCAAAAAAGATACTCTCATTAGACCCTTGAAGTAGGCGACCGATCGAGTCAATTTGAATTGGCTGCAAGAAGGCACCATACTAACCCAATAAAATGAAATCATCCGATCGCCTCCTCAGTACGTGGATCATGCTTGAAAAGCGTAACAAGAAAGCAGTATTTGCATTGAGACTAGTATGGCCGTGCAAAACACCGTAAGTCGTCGATATATCGATCCACCAAAAGCACATCTAAATCCGAGTATATGCTCATAGCCATAGATCCAAAACTTCTACTTCTACAGAGGGAAACCAGTTTGGAGGCGAAAGATCATCGAAATACCCAGAAAAATTATAAAATCATTTCTTGAGGATCGTCGTAGTCGTCGTGGCCGCTGCTGTAACCGGTAATTTCAAGGTAAACCAAAGGTGAGTTTTCTGAAGACGGGAGACAAACAAAAAAGATTAATCAAAACAAGAAACGAGTCATAAGAACGTAGAAGTGGTGAAGCTGGATCACTGGAGCTCTTCGGCATCAACAGATGAGACAGAAGAAGAAACAGCATTGCATGCAAGTCTCCTCTTGGTTGTTTCGCGAAAGAAGCGTGCAGGCATTATACTCGTACAAGGAAACGTCCAGTGTATATAATTTGCCACGATCACCGTTGGTAATTTAAGTTTGGTAGGTCTTTTTGTTCTACATACTTGCCCCCTTCATAGAGCATACATCAGTACCGCGGTACCTGTATGGGTTCGTACGAGATCGCTGATCACGATGCAAATATTGCCTTATTCCCCTAAAGGTAAGTCAACAAGTTGGGACGGACGAAGCGCAAAGACCAAGTCGCACCTAGTTAATAAATAACTTAGTCACTTTTACCTGATCGATTGGGCTGAGTAACTCATCGTCAAGATCAAACACTGCACTCAGCTATGTCGAGGTTGTCATAGGGGTTTGATGTATTATTGTGTTGTGTAATCTTCAATCTGGATTATGGGCGGCCGCCGAGATCTTATTAGCGATAGACAAAACATTGGTTTGATGGCCTTCCAGCTGAGAAGTATTGTATTTACCATAAAAGCGAAGTTGTTCAAACAGCAGGAGAGACTGTCGTTTTTTCGGTGTTTAACGTCTTCATCCAGGAGTTGAAGTTAGACACATCAACGGATCCTTAATAAAGTCCATTCAATGTCAGCCTGGCTGTCACTTTTTACGAACACACGATTGAATCCTTTCAGATACTCTTCACTACTTTTGGACTTTGAGGTCTTGTTTTGAAAATCTGTCGAACAAATCTGTGCAAACAGAGACCGAACGGTAAATAAAGCAAAACTGTCCACCAGCAATATCAGCACGGTATATCAAGTTAGTTGGGCTGGAGCTGTTGCCAGATAATGCTTAAATTGTGTTGAGTGACGGTCCTCCCTGCCCTGTAAAAGGTAGGTAGGGAGCTAGGTACCAGTGGCCGCTTCGAGGAGTCCAATTAGCGTTGTGGTGCGCCGTTTTGATGCCACAAACTCCCAAGACCGTGACTGCTGTTATGGGAGCAGGGAGGCAGAGTCTAGCCGGCTCGGGTCTTCAGAGCCATCCCGTAGTATTCACAAAGAAAAGCAGCTCTTCCACCCTGCAGCAGTGTCCGTAGCCTGAATCTAGCTAGAGCTGGGCAATCACAGAGAAAGTACATCAAGGTTTCCCTTCCTTCTCCGCAGCTTCGGCAATGCGAATTGTAGGGCGCGCAGCGGAACACCCACTGTATTTGCCACAGGACTGACAAGATTAGAACCTCACTTGGCCAATCCGTCAGCCCGCTCATTCCCTCTATGTTCCTATGCCCGCGAACCCAGAGGAGAGTGTGCTTGAGCGTGACGCCCAGACGATTCAGCGCGTCTCTTCACTGCCCCACAAGTCGGGAAGATGTCGTCGCTCAGTACAAGGCCTTGATGGCCGCTTGGCTGTCGGTCAGAATGGCTATGTTACGCTTGGGGCTCAAATCACCCTCCAGCCATCGACAGACTTCCAATATCGTCAGTACTTCCGCCTGGAATACACTGGCGAAACCTGGGAGACCATACGACTTAGACACACCGTGTATATTCGAGAAAACACTCCGCGCCGACTCCCCAGGCCATCTTTGATCCGTCGGTAAAGAATACTGAGTCATAACCTTACAACACGCCACCGGTCTTCCACTTTGCCCTGGCTGGAAAGTCCACAGCAAAGTTTCTCGTGAAGTTCAGCTTGCGTGTGGTATATTCCCTGGAGAATGCCCATATTTCCCGAGGTACTTCATCTAGGATGTTGTTCCCAGCATCCGGACTCACGTAGTCTGACGGCACTGCACGCTGCAACATATTTAATGTGGAGCTATAGGGGGAGGAGATGCAGGAGTACATTGAGAGCATCTGCCGGGCAGGACTGCAGAGCCCCAGTAGCACCTGCACACGCGGTTCTTTGAATCCTATTAAGCTTTGTTCTATTGTATTTTTTCTTCAAAGCCTGCCACCATACAATAGAGCCGTACATTAGGATGGGACGCACTACAGCGGTGTACATCCAGGGAACCATCCTCGGCCGGAGACCCTTAGATTTTTTGATTAGGATCCGGGATTACACCCACACATTAGAGGAAAGAACCAATCTTTGTTCATTCATCCGTGGTAGATGGAATTCAGGTATCCTTTTTTTGGTGGTCAATACCATCAGTTGCGTTTTGGTTGGGTTTATGCTGAGTCCTTTCGCAACGCTCCTTCCATAATGTCGCTCATAATGAACAGAAACATCCCTGATACTAATATCACCAAGTCGTCGGCATAGGCCACCACCTTCATTCCACTGCTGTCCAATGTACCTAAAATTTTGTCCACTACTATTAACCGGAGCACCGGTGAGATGGCGCCATCCTGGGGTGTGCCTCTGTTCACAGTTCTGGTCAAGTGGTAGCCTCCCAGATCCGACTGGATCATCCTGGTACTTAGCATGGATATAATCCAATACGTGAGATACCCCTCCAATCCAAGTGGTAAGAAATCCCACACCCGCGAGCCTGAGAAATCAGGTCGTGGCCGAGGCACGGATTCTGGAGGCCTCATCTAATTCATGTTCCCCCACGGAGAAATTTGTGGAAGACAGGCTCTTCACTTCAGTGGAAAACCTACACCCGGTATCTACGACGCGGTCAGCTAAAAAGGATAATACAGCAACTCCCTTAATGAGAGCAACTGGAAATCTGACTACGGGCGGTCGGTCGGTGACACTGTTACCTAACTTTCCTAAAATACGGGGGAGGAAGTCCCGGCAGAAGGAGACTTCAGCCGCAAAGGAGAAGGGACTACAGGTTTGCTTGTCAGAAACTTCTCCTCCGTCTGTACCCGGAAAAACGGAAGAAAGGGAATCTGGTAATGTGGATGCAACTGGTCTAACGCCGGTATGTGAAAATAGATCCATGCAGCCCGGACTACGGGAACCTGGGAGGGCTTGTCGAGGACGACAACTGAAGGCACTGCGAAGGCGAAGTTTCTTGTGAAAGAGGATGGACGTTACTACACCACCAAGTGTGGCGATATCCAGAGAAATCGGACGTAAAAAAGCGGAACTTTCGGTGGAAGGTGAGGACAAGCTGGTAATCCCGGTGAGATCCATACTGAATGCAGCAGACATTTCAGTTAGCGGTGGTTTTCATATTAGACTGTACTTATGGCTACAAATATAAGAGTTAGTCAAACCAACCAGCAGCATGCCAAAAGTTTTTCCTATCTACTGGCGGCAAAGCTGGCAAAGTTGCATGACTGTCCTTATATATTTCTGGTTCAAGAGCCATGAGTTCGTTTTAACAGAATCTCTGTATTGGATCAGTCAAGGGGACCAGAATCTTCTTCGATGAAAGGTCCTCGAGACCGAGGGCCTGCGTTCTGATGTCAAAATTGTTAGATGCAACCATGCTGAGACAATTTTGTTCACAGGGCCTTGTTGAGGTCAACTTACAATACCAGGTTAATGGTAAGAGGAGAAACGTTATAGTTGCCTCTGCCTACTTACCGTATGATTCTTTGTGCCCTCCGCCGACGCAAGAACTAAGGGATCTGGTAGTGTATGCAGAATCAAGTGGCCTTAAACTTTTAATAGGTTGTGATGCGAGGGCTCACCATATTTGTTGGAGCAGCAGCAAATGCAATCCTAGAGGAGACAAGCTGTTTGATTTTATTACTTCAGCTGGTCTGATGACCGCGAACGTAGGGTGCGTCTCTACGTTCGTGGGGCCAAGAAGAAGTGTAGTAATCGACCTAACAATCTGCACTTCAAAGTTGTTAGAGTAGATTGGAAACTGGCGAGTACTAGTTGAAGTCTCACTCTTAGATCACCGTTACTTAGAATTAACTATTACAGACGAAGAGCCTGTAATACAAAGACGGAATCCTAGGAAAATGGATTGGACGAGGTTCAATGAATTCCTTGGCGACAAAGTTGAGCTCCCTAAGCGACTAAGGACTCCTTTGGCGATAGAAGATCAATTGAATAACTCTAAAGAGTGCTTTGAAGAGGTTTGTCGTATTTCTCGAGGCCAAAGTGATAAAACGGTTCCATGGTGGAACCTAGAACTGCAGAGACTCAGGAAATCAACCAGACGACTTCTAAATCGTGATTGCAAAATCAATAAAGATGAATACTGGCTAAAATTCCGGAACTCACAGCGTGAATATAAGAGGCTCATAAAACGTTCGAAACGAGACTCTTTTAGAGGATACTGTGAGGAACTGGAAGATAAAAGTGAGACTTCCAGGTTGTGCAGAGTCCTTAATAAGAATGAGTCGTTTAAGTTAGACTCTCTTAGAAAACCGGATGGTGCTTTCACGAACTCCAGAGTTGAGTCTATACAGACTCTCTTGAAAGTACTCCACCCGGCAGAACAGGTCTCAGAAGTGGGTAGAAGAAAATTGGCGGTTTCTGCAAACCCTTCAACACGAAGGTGTTGCAAAGGGAATTGGGACACTGCGAGATCGGCTGTCCAGTGAAAAAAGGAGAGCTGCTATACTATCATTTGAACACTTCAAAGCACCTGGTATGGATCGCAGCTACCCAGCGATTCTAAAGGAGGGTATAGAGCACTTAGAGAAAATTCTAAGAAATATTTTTTGAGGATGTCTTGCTCTGGGCTACGTGTCTTCCTCTTGGGAGAAGGTGAAGGTAGTTTTCATACCAAAGCCTGGGAAAGATGACTAATCTAATCCAAAGAACTTCAGGCAAATCAGCTTAACATCATTTTCGCTGAATTGTCTGGAGAGACTGGTTGAGCGTCACATTCGCGACAAGGCGCTGAAGTCGCACCCCCTAAATGAAAACCAACATGCTTACCAATGTGGAAAGTCTTGTGAGTCTGCTCTTCATTCTTTGGTTTCAAAGATGGAGGATGCAACTCTGAAGGGTGAGTACGCGATGGGGGTGTTCGTGGACAATGAAGGGACTTTTGACTGTGCGCCCTTCCAAAGGCTCTGTGATACCGCCAGAGAGCATGGTGTTGACGAAACTCTAATAAAGTGAATCTATGCTATGCTAACGCAGAGATTGTTGTGCAATGAAGTGGGTGTTGATCGCTACTTAACAACGGAAGCAACGAAAGGCTGCCCTCAAGGAGGTACGCTATCCCCACTTCTGTGGAGTATGCTGATCAACTCACTACTATGCGAACCGCAAAATCTGCCAATATACGTTCAAGCTTATGCGGATGATGTGGCTGCACTGGCTGTTGATCGAGATCTCGGAATGGTGTGTAGAAATATACAACGTACCGCTGATTTGGTAGACAGTTGGTGCCTCAGATATGGTCTTTCAGTTAATCCAAATAAAACTACAAACGTATTATTCACAAAAAGGAGAAAACTGGATGGACTTTGCTTCCACGAGATGAGGGGTACTACCCTTCAACTTTCCGAAGAAGTGAAATATCTGGGAGTCACTCTAGATAAAAAACTTCTTTGGAACAAACATGTAGAGGTAAAGATGAAACGAGCTCTCACAGCTTATGGACTGTGCAGAGGGACCTTTGCCTCGACATGGGGACTCAGGCCTCATGTGGTAATGTGGATATACGTTGCCATCATTAGGCCGATGTTCGTATGTGCATCCGTAGTGTGGTGGGTTAAGGTGAGACAAAAAGGTTTTCACCGTAAACTAGCTGCACTGCAAAGAACTGTTTGTCTGGGTATCACTGGTGCCATGAGCACGACATCCGGCGCAGCTCTGAATGCAGTACCCCTGGATATATTTATTCAGAGCACTGCAATGAGAGATAGATAGATTAATTCGGATGCGAGGGCACAGAGCATTGGAAGAGTTACTGGGAGGACTGAATCCAGTTCTTACAATGCCTTCCGATTCTCGTCTCCCGATACATCTGTTTGGTAGAAGAAATGAGGTTACCCGGAAGTGTAGAGAGAACTGGGAAGTCCCAGAGGAATGCGTGGCAGGATATACAGACAATATGCAACGCAACGTTTTTCGAGCTGAAGTTTATGCGATCCTAAGGGCGGCAAACTGGGTGATTGACGAGCGGTTGAACGGCAGGCACTTCACAATTTGCATTGACAGCCAAGCTGCATAGAGCGCGTTGAGTAGTCCTTTGATCACCTCGAAAATCGTTCTCTCCATCTCTAGATTTAATACGGTGGCACTACTCTGGATACCTGGTCACTGTGGCGTAGAGGGAAATGGAATCTCGTATGCTTTAGCGAAGGAGAGGTCAATCTCTCCTATGCCCGAACCAGAACCAGCTATTGGAGTATCAGTAGCATTGGCTAAGTCTGTTTTCAAAAACTGGGAAAAGCTTCCAACAATGATAGGTGGCAGAGCCTAAATGTTGCTCGACTCACTAAACTTTTCCTGTCAGAACCGAACATGCGTACCGCAAAGTTTATCTTGTCGAAAAGCAGGAGGACTTGAAGGGACTAGCTTGGCACATGTTCAGAATAGGAATTACTTAAGATGACACGTGTGCCTCTTGTAATGAGGAGGCGGAATCCAGGGAACATTTCCTATGTGAATGCCCCGCCTATGGACGCATCAAGCATCAGATCTTTGGTGCCGACGTTCTCCAGTTGCGACGGGTAGCATCACATCCATTAACGGAAATCCTGCGATACGCTAACGCATCCAGGATGTTCCGTTAGACGGAGGTGGCGAGTAAAATGGGCCAACACGGCCTAAGCTTCTGAACTGTAGCTACTCCCCCACCACACACACACACGTCCATCCCGATGGTTGGCAGAAAGGATTCTGTCAGTTTTATGTTCAGTGGGGGCATCCTTCAGATTGATGGAGCCATGCAGCGACGCACTGAATAGACTGGGTGAATTGTTCAGAGTCATCTCCCCCGCCCCTCGATGCAGGCAGTTGGCGCCCCGGGGGCGACTGTCAAGCGTGGAATCTACCCGAATTTCTTTGGAGCCACGGACCTCTGATGACGAAGCCTCACCACCTAGGTCAACGCGAGGAGAATTTGGTCCTCCTACAGCGAGATCCGATGTCGAGAGCTCTTGGGCCAGATGAGTGCGAATACGTACAGGATTACAGCGGTTTGCACGAGGCACTGGCTGACAAGGGATCATCCCATCAGGTTTCGCAAACTCTACAACTCGCATTACAGAAGTTACGGAGAGGAGGCAGAAATCCTACGGCGATTGGCCAGTTCTACCTAGTGCCAGGTTGCAGTAATTCTTTGGGGATCTGAAGGAGATCTCTAGTTGGGAGTGGGGGAGCTGAGAAAAGGATAAGCCAGAACGGAAGCTAACCCATTTGGTGTTGAAAAAGTGTTCAATATCTTAATAGCTTCTTCAAGCATATCTACGTAGGTTGATGTTCGCTTATGGGGAGTTCATTGGAAACCTATTTATTTCCCGGAGTATGTAAAGTCTGTTAGCTTCATTCAATCAAGCTCTGGATTGATAGGTACTAAGTGAATACCCAAACGTTTTAGCACAAAATTACGAAGTACGCATGTAGAATTGTTTAACCAAACATTGACTAACCAATTATTCCCAACTGCTGCGTTCTTGCCAAGTGTGTACATCGCGGCCATGCGAGGAACATGGTCCTGAGTGCATCGCGTTCGTCTGATATTTACACAAATGTTTAGAACAATTTTTTTTGCGCTAATATTAATGTTATTGCCAAGATGTATCTTTTCGAAATAACTTCATGAAAAAAGACTAGAAATTCTGTAGAATTTCAAGATGTGAACGAGACGCGAGATTGTGTGGCGTCATCCACTTCATGTAAGGCAATTAACATGGAGATGAAAAAGAAGATGTGGAGAACTGGTTCTTGTAGCAAAAACGCACTTATCCCACTCGAATCGAGCGGACACGGCCAAAATCCAGCGGACGCTATACATACAACGTAGTCGCGATTCTCCAGTCCAGTCGATTCGCCTTAGCCAACCGTCTTCAGCCATTACCATCTCGAACTCCCCATTATAACCATCGACTTAATGGCCACTGGCCATATTTTCCTATACATGTTGCAGAATATCTGTAGAGGTTCCTCTCATATGTTTGCAATCGGGAACCGGATCGTTTTTGTGGGTAATGTCCACATTCGAGTCGGTATCATGAAAAGGAATAATTCAAGATAGTTTTTAGGGAGGAAAAAAACTTGGAGATGCAGGCCGTGTATGGATAAAAACGTGAAATTTGACTATGTAGACTTTTTTCAGTAAAAAACCCCTCAAGATTCCAAAGGAGTGTCTTTAAGATGACTTTGAGCATGTTCCTCTTACTCTGGAGATTTGTACTTCGCATAAATCAATTTTTGCTTCCTAGAAACACTTCAGCCCCGAAACACGATATTCAAATTACTTAATCCCAGCAATTTTATTACGGTTGAATATGCATCATAAAAACTGCGTGAAAAGCTTCGCGGATCGCTGAGGACCACCGCCAATTTCAATCTAAACTGACCTTTCTGATTAGATTTAGAAATTAGCATTTTGATAGGCATAGGCTAATCGGTGAAGCTGTGGTCATTCCAGTTCTGTTCATTGGATTTTTTTATAAATATTGCAAGAGCAGGGAATACCAATGATTAGATACTTTGCATTCCATGACTGCTAGGTAAAACCGTTTCAATTGAGTGGTAGTCCCAGTTGTCATGTTGGAACACTTCCACGGGATCACTAATTTCAGGACTATGCCCCATACAACTCATAAGGTCGGATCAGAGCTTCTGAAATCGCTATGGTTGCAGCAGCGCTAACATGGGCTGCGCGGACTCGGGGTCGCTGGAAGTGCTGTTCGCCACGGCGTGTACCCGCACCCCGTGGTCGCGGAAATGTCTAGAAACACCTGCCAGGAGGTCGAGGACCTTAGATAATTGGTGACTACACCTGCGGAGGTGGTCTCAAAACTGACGGCCACTGTAGGTACTTTGCGTTCGGGAGGTAGATCTCCCGGTCTGCTACTCCAAAAGGGGTTCGGGTAGTCGCACCCCGGGAACCTGATCGGCCCTGACAATTTGCTGGTAACACCGTGACTATACCACGTTGCCTTCTTAGCACACGTTGCTTTCTGGCTGACACGGACGTGGAAGTGTCGGTTTCCCCCGTAAATCGTCCAAACACCTTAATACTGCAAAACTTCGACTGCCTGCCGCGAACTCCTCTACAATTCGCACTTTTGGCTAAAGGCAGGTGGACGATTTTTTTTTGGCTGACAGTAGCAACCCCATTTTAGGCGCAGACACCCTGTGTTATTACGGCAGAGTAAAACCATAATAGTCATACGCGGTCAGTGCATTTTTGTACCTCTGCCAGTTCCCGGTTTATTTTGCCCGGTTGAAGAGTTTTCGCACCTCTGTTCTTATTCTGGGCAGGTTTCTGTTCTTCTATGGTACATCCCTTGATAACTTAACTGTCTTAGGCCGATAGCTAGGCTCATATGCGTCAATAGCGACTGTGTTGAGGTTTTCCATGACTGTCCCTGGTTTCAGTTCGCTCCTGATGTCACCGCCCCCTTGAATGCCATGCTCAGGTGCGCTGCATCGGATTCCTAATCCGTTCTCCTGGGATTCCTTATTATTCTTTTTATTTTGGAGTTACCCTCAATGTTGCATCCGATTATTCTGTATTCGTTATTGTTGGGAGCTCTTCTTCACTCTCGGGGTATCGCCCTCCTCTACCGATATGGCGCTTTCCTGCGCGTCGCTGTCTATCCTAAGCCCTAGAAAATCTAGGTCTAGGTCCTCCTGCTTCTGCTCTTGATTGGGCACCAAGTCTACTAGCCTGACTGTGTGGCTTCCGAGATTTCCACAGGGACCTCGATATGCTTTCGACCCGGTGTCCCCTCTGAGATGTCTTTCCTTGGCTTTTCCCTGTGCAAGTGAACAGGTATGTTGCCAAATCAATAGTTAATATGGCAACTCCGACGTTTGATTGCTTCCAGGGATTGGTCATCTATCCCGATCGTGAGTAGTCTACCCTTGTGCTCTACCTTGCTTCTGAAGATTCTCCATAATCATGCGATTAGGAGGTCCATGAGATCTTCAGCCTGTGATATATTTATCTCAGACGTTCTTTTGCATGTCCCTGCTTTTTGAGCAGTGGTGTTTGTTGGTTGTCATTCTCGTAGTATACCAATGTTGACCTTGGATCCACTGCTTGATGTCCCAACTTCTCCCTTCTTGGGTGTAATCACCCAGCTCTCAGTATTTCGGAGATGTGCCTCCGCCTGGTTATTCAGTTTGTGTGTGGTATGGGGTCCCGCTTGTTTGGCTGCAGTTTTTTTTATTTTAATACTGGTACTCATTTGATTCCCACGAGTATGTGGGTTAGAACATCCGCCGTGCCATAGCCCTCCGTAGCACGTTAAGGTCTAACTTACTCACTGAGGCCGACCAGGTATCAGTGAGGCTCCGTTCAAATACATTCAGTTATCTCCGACTGCAAACTATCCAATGGGCATGGTTCGTATGACCCCTTTTTAGGCGCAGACTCCCTGTGTTATTATGGCAGAGTAAAGCCTTGATAGAACCAGCAACTTCTTTAAAGTCGTCAGGAAAGATTCCCACCTGTGCAAACGACATTCTTTCCATTGTTTTCGAAGACATTCCCGACCATCGCATTCGCGTACTCCTCTGAGAATACCGCAAAATCTCTACTGAAAACAGTTTCTCCCAGCCGGTTAAGTACGATGTGCAGCACCACATTAACACTACCGGCTCCCCGATAATTTCAAAGGTGGGTCCTCTATCACCCCAGAAGCTAGCTGTTGCAAAGAAAGAGTTCGATGATCTCATGAAATAGGGTATTCGTAGATCTTCCAAAAGCTGTTGGTCATCTCTACTCCATATGGTCCTTTGCGGAGATTACAGGCGTCAGAATGCTCAGACAATTCCCGACCGATGCACTATTCCACTCACCCATGACTTCGCACATTCATTGACAAATTGCCGTATTTTCACAACTTTGGATCTGGCCAAGGCCAGGCCAAATCTTTTTCGCTCCCGAAGACAGCCAAGACAGTCGAGAAGGTAGTCATTCCAGAAATTCATCCACTCTATCCTACGAAACTTAAATTTCTGTTTCGTCTACATGGATGATGTTTTGGTCGCCTTTTTTTCCGAATTTGAGCATTTGGACCATCTCGATTGCATTTTCAACGTCTCCTGGAGGTAATCGCAAATTCCTACAGAAGCAGGTGTAATTTCTCGGCCATATGACCACCCCTGACGAAATTCAATTAGACCCAGACAAGGTGGAAGCGATCAAAAAGTATCCCCTGCCAAACGCGGTGAAGGATCTGCGAAAACATTTGGGCATGTTAGACTTCTTCCGTCATTACCTACCTAAGACTGCTCATCACCAAGCGATCTTCAACGCTTACCTGTGTCGGCTCAGAACAAAAGATATCAGCGAGGTTCAATGGTCTACTGATGTCGTCCAGGCGTTTGAATCTATCAAGAATAGCTTGTTGGTGCTGCACTTCTGGCATTCCCTCTGTCAGGCCATGTTCGCCGATGCTTTAGACATAGCGGTAGGCGTCACTCTTCAACAAGGAGTGATCTCAACCTGGCAACCGATAAGCTTCTTTTTGAAACAATTCAACCCAGCTCAACGTAGCTACAGTACCTAAGATCGTGAGCTTTTCGCCGCGAACCTCTCTATTAAATACTTCCGTTTCTACTTTGAGGGCAGGCGGACACTTTGTCATGAATCTCGGAAGTTAGAGTCCCTTTGTACTGATGAAGGGGGTAAGTCGCTCCCGAAATGTATATTTACATTTATAACTAAAAATTGTAGTTCGGAGAAAGCTACCCCTTGTCTCTCAATTTTAGAGTCACCGCCGTGATCGATTATACGGTAATCGCCGAGCTGTAGAAAGACGACGCAGAACTTCAGAGCTTGAGGATCAACTCTAAATATAAATTCATGGAGTGTCCTATCTTCGGCTCAAACTCTTATTTACTCTGCGAGATCTGAGACAAGAAACGGAGGTCATTTATTCCGACGGATTTCACAAGGAAGAATTCTACGCAGCACACGATCTTGCGCACCCAGGCATCAGGACGACGAACCGATTAGTCACCGGAAAATACTTTTGGCCATCCATGAACAAGGACGTAAACTCATGGGCTAGACAGCGCATCGCGGGCGAGAAGTGTAAGATCAACAAGCACGTAAAAAAAGAAGCAGGCGTGTTCCCTCGGTCGACCAAGCGCTTCCACACCATCCACCTCGACATCATTAGCTCTTTGCGAGATTCGCACGGATATAAGTACTGCGTCAAAATCATCGACAGGTTTACGCGGTAGTCTGAAACAATACCTCTGACTGACATTACGGCACAATCATGTGCCGAGGCCCTCTATCGAGAATGGATCTCGCGCTATGGTGTAATAGCCGTAATCATCATTGACCAGGGAATGCAGTTTGAGTTTACTATTTTTTCGGAGTTAGACAAAAAGGACCACAGGATCACTGCATACGACCCGCAGTCCAATCGGATGCTGGAACCTTGGCATGCGACACGAAAGGCCGGTGTTCGCAGTCCTTGCCTTTCGTCCTCCTTGGCCGTCGCACAGCTCTCCGAGAGGAGTTCACGGGAAGAGTTTGCAATTTCCTGCCGACACTGTGCTGGATATCAGAGCGGGGTTAGGTGTCTCAGGCATACTGCGCCTGCTCAGGGACGCGGTTTCGAAACTGCGGTCATCTCCCTGACACACGACACTGGAGGTCGACACCCCCAAGGATTTCGAGACATGCTCACAGGTCCTTAGTCGGGTGGGCACTCCTCGCTGCATCCACTGCATCTCGAGCGACGGGAGCACTCTTTCAAGCTCGACGTTTGGGGGCGGGCATAAATGGGTCTCCTTGTCCAGGCTAAAGACCTTCGACGAACTGGTGGACGCGAGCGAAGCGTCAGGTTTGCTCGGCAACCCCATTAGCGCGTTCACGTCCCGGGTTCTCCGCTGAACCCGCGCGGTTTCAGCTGAGGGCGGAATGATGTGGCGGCACATCGGAGGTATGAACCCGATGACCCGAATTCGGCTGCACCAAGAGCTTTGCTATCACCGATTGTCGCAAATCAGCACAAGTTCCTCCTTAGTTACCGCAGGTATGGTGTATGCTTTCTTACGTTTTTTGCGCTTCCCTTTATCCGGCGGGCTGGTCGCTTGTGGTGTCCGCCCTTTCATCTTCTTCATTACCTTGTACGCTGTTTCCCAGGGGCTTTGGTCTGCCTCTGTTTCTTGAAGCATTCTCGCTTGCTGGTCCATGTAGCCTGCTTAAGCCAACCGCGAAGTTTCGCATATATTTGCCGTTTCTCGTCGAAGTAGATCTTTTCATCCCAGCAATAGTTTGACTACATTTTTGCGAGGACTCGTCGCCTCGGCATAGTAGCGTCGGATTATGCCTTTCTTCATTTGCTCTACTTTTTCTGAAACCGCACCTCCGGGATTGTGACCTCCTAATAGCCTCTCTGTGAATCTATCCTTTTCAAACTTTTGGTCCGTGACCAGCCCTGGTTTCCAGCTCCGCGGGAGCGCACATCGCCGTATGACCCATATTCGATTTGGAGGAAAATTGCCCATATTACTGGCTTGCATCTGTAGCCCAGGAACTATTTCTATTGTTGCGATTAGGCTTGCTGATTATACCAACTTTGATTCCCTTCTTATAGATGGGATATAAGAGTACGCCTAGAGCTGCCTCGCAGTGGCTGAGGTTGGTTTGTATCAACCTCATTTCTTTACTGCATCAAAGGTGACCTTTTTTTCCCCTTGCAAAGCAAATATTCAGGCTCAGCCTTGCAATCCCTGAACATATGACTTTTCTTCCACACATTTTCTGCATCTTTTTGACCTATCACAGTCATTTCGCCGCTGTGTGGTCAAATTCAAGGCATCTGAGGGACACTTGCTCCCTGAGCCGGCAAGTTTGATCGCTGTGTGCCTCCTCAGTCCTCTGTTTGAATCTTGCAAACCCAGCGACGAATGGCTCTGACCATCTTTTTGATGGCCTGGTGCCCATTGTGTTTGTCCTTTATGAATTTGGACAGTTCTATTATTTTTCTTCAGAGTAGGGCAAATGATAATTCGTCCGTATTCTGACACTGCTCCTCTGTTAGGTTTTCCTACTGGGCACTTCCGTATTTGTTCACCTTCCGGGAGCTCCCTTGATTTCCTTTTTCCGCTAAGGTTGACTTCGGGGGAGATTGTAGGATCATAGAGCTTCCCTTAAGTAGATCAAGTACTAGGTCCTGCGGCATCTAACGATCAGGTATAACCACCCCACTATGTGTTAATGAATGACTAGTTTGTGAAACATCCTTCCGTGTTTTTGGAACAGGCGTCCTCGGGAGTGATGTATTCCTTTTAAATGCCTCTTTCTCCAGGCTACTTGTAGTATTCGATGTATGCAACGGTGGCAAAGCTGCCGGTACTGGGGTTCCGAGTCCCTGCACTGTAATTTTTTCTACCCGTCCTTCATCCATATTGGTTCTTGTGGGATCTGGGTGTCCTTCCCATTGCCATTTTTGTCCACGGGTGGGTGTTTTTCTCCCCATACCCATGCATGCACATCTCCAAATGCGTAGAAGTGCATGTTTTTACGCATCCGCAGAGCATTCCCTTATTCGCACGAAGGGAAGCGTCTGATGGGAGATCTGACAACTCCGCATAGGCCCGTCTGTCTCTCACTGTCACGCACTTTTCTCAGAAATGGCTATATTGATTGACACGAAATTTGGTGACAAGATGGTTGCTGTAACACACATTCAGGTCCATGTTTCTACGTTGAGTTCAAGCCGGGGCGGGGGGGGGGGGGGGGGGTGTCTTCATACATGCAAATATAGTCATGTGGGGTATCAAATGAGAGGCCTTGGGTAATAATTTCCGAAGCTTAGTTTTGATTGTTTGGAAAGATAGGGAGTGCGGGGGGTCGAAAATGATTATTTCTTTCACGGAGCCATTCTCCGAAAAATATCAAAAAAAAAGTTATAATAAGTCAAAGTTGTCGTTCCTGTGGAAACTCAAGGCTTTGCATGTCAGTATCACGCAAAAGTGGATATTCTCACCTAATATATGGATATATATAACGTGCTAGGTACTAAAGGGACAGACATTTGTCTTCAAATGTCTTTATGAAAGGACTACACAAAACCTTTTATCCCTGAAGCGTCCAGTTTCTGGTTTACCGGTTTGTTTTGTTTAAGGATTGAGGATGTGAGGCAGCATCAGACGAGTTGCTTCCGACTTGTTCTATGTTAATGTTGGATGATGTGGCTTTCTGCTGTTGCTTCTGTTGTTTTGGTCGCTGATGCTCTCCATGTTGATGACAATGCTACTGCAACTCCTCTTGAAGTTGAGGGATGAGTGTGTGCTAGCACGTTAGCTGATGAGCCATGAAGACCTTTTGTTTCTTGAGCTCTTGGACTTGGATTGTGAACTCCGAATTATCCTCCAACTGCTCTG
Organism: Hermetia illucens; assembly: GCF_905115235.1. Taxonomy (NCBI): domain Eukaryota; kingdom Metazoa; phylum Arthropoda; class Insecta; order Diptera; family Stratiomyidae; genus Hermetia; species Hermetia illucens. The sequence continues at coordinate 13,862,913 of NC_051852.1, forward strand.
CGGGGCCAGAAAACGCCTCTTCCTCCGGCGACTCCCTCCATCTTTTGTCTCTTGGCGGAAATCCTTTTTTTTTTGACGAGGTGGAAATCTTCAAAAGGCACTGGCCTGGAGACGCCAGCGTCTGGGATTCTTACCCACTAAAACCACCCCGGACTCACCCCAAGCCCCGCGGAACCACCCTACGGTATTACATCACGGGGCTTATTTTAGCTTGCTCCCCTTTCGTCTCTACGTGGCGTACGTAACCGCGGTTTTCTAGTCTCCTCTGCCTTTCGCAGTTTGTTCTGGATAGATATGACCGTGGAGTTGGTCGCATCCCAGTCTTCCTGACATGCTTAAATTCTTCGCACTCGATTCTCTGGTACCTTTCCTAGAGTCTCTGGTACCTCTCCTAGAGTCTCTTCTAGGTCCTTCCTGTCCTCCACAAACCTTGGACAGTGGAAAAATACATGCTCTGGGTCCTTTGGGACTCCATCGCAGTTTGGACAATCGGGTGAGGTATCTAGTTTAAACCTGAAGAGATACTGGCGATATCCTTTATGCCCCGTGACAAACTGAGTAAGATTATAATTAATCTCACCGTGCCGTCTCTCCAACCACTGCTTGATGGCAGGGATGAGCCTGTGTGTCCACCGACCCTTTCCCGAGCGTTCCCAACGCTCTTGCCATCTATTTAGAAATCTCTCCCTTTCGGCGTTCTTCGTCTGCGATAAAGGAGAGATGGACTTCGCATTATATATATTCGTCATCTCAGCTGCCAAGATGTCAATGGGCATCATTCCAGAGATGACGAATGCTTCATCCTCTGAGACCGTCCTGAATGCCAAGGGCTGTTCTTCTGTAGACTGAACTTAGTTTGTTAGCGCTAAATGCAACCTGCAATACCTTTCCCCAAACTGGAGCTGCATAGAGCAGGATCGAACTCACTACCCTAGATATAAGCAACCTGGAAGCATGCCATGGCCCTCCCACGTTCGGCATCATTTGCAGTGGATGCTGTGTCATAAACATACTGCTCGCGTTGCTTATAGCTAAGATTCCCGTCTATCATCACTCCCAAGTATTTGATGGCAGGCTTAGAAGTGATGATATGATTCCCAATTTGAATACAGGCTTACGGCGCTTTTATAATGAGGACCGCTTCCGGTTTTTCCTCCGCAAGTGTCAGGCCGGAACTCTCTAGCCAACCCTTGAAAGCACTGATCGCTTCACATGAGTATAAATCAGCATCTTCGAGGTGCTTCGCGATCGCAACCAGCGCTATATCGTTGGCGTAGCCCATCACCGTGGTTTCCTCCGGAAGGGGAACATTAAGTACATCGTTGTTCATGATGTGCCACAGCAGTGGGCCCAGTAAGGAGCCCCGTGGGACAGTCGCAGAGATAACGTACTCCTGGGGTCCGTCATCAGTGTCATACCAAAGCTTCCGTTCTTGTAAATAGCTGTTGACAATAGCTGCAAGATAAGCGAGAATACCAATCTTCGCCAGAGATTCCCGTATTAGGTTCCAATTGGCCGAATTGAATGTATTTTTCACATCCAGGGCCACTCCCACGCAATATTTGCTAGTACTGCCCTTTTCGTGGATTGCGTCTTCGGCCAAGCCAGTAACCATTTTGATGGCATCAATGGTTGATCTGGCTTTACGGAACCCATACTGCCGATCTGAGAGACCTCCCTGGCTCTCAACAACCGGGAGTAATCTATTATAGATTACTCGCTCTAGCATTTTGTCCACAGTGTCCAAAAACAAATAGTTCTGTAGGAGGTTGGCTCACCTGGAGGTTTGCCAGCCTTAGAACAACTCAGCGAACATGTCCGGTCGGGATTTCGCAGCGCGGCACGCCATCCACACCCGGAGCTTTGTTATCTCCTATCCTAGGGCAGATCTCCAGCAGGTCGTCACTGGTGACTGGCGGTATTGGAACTAAGTTGAATTAATTGTACTTTCTGTACTGTGTTTTCAGATAATTTTACAGGTAAAATTAATGCTGGTAGGTAGGGAGATACGTATCAGTGGCCACTCCGGGGAGCCTAATTAGTGCTGTGGTGTACGCGTGTGACCCAAAAGCTCTCGCGTTCCGGTCTTATTATAGAACGTTCGAATTTTCCTCGGTTTGGCGCGGGAGTTGAAGTTTCATCATCTAAAGTCAGCGGCTATTAAATATGAGTATTCTCCCGTCTCGATGCCCCCAGGACGCCAATAAGCAGGGGACTATCAACAACGGAACCGTCACACCACTCATTTCCCCTATGGCTGGGAAGTCAGAGGAGGGTGACTTTAAGCGTGCCCTGCACTGTTCAGCGGGTCCCTGCACTTACGCTGGCTTCTGAGCATTCATCTTTTGCTAGTTTCCAGGCCTCCCTTCTTCCCCTTTTATTCGTTGTTGGGGTGTCAGAAAGAAAATTGTCGCCTGCCGCCGTGGGGTAGGACCCTCCTCCGCCTCCAGATGTACTCTGTCTTTCTCATTCTTGGCAAATGTTCCATCTCCTCCTTTTCAAACAGGCAGAGGAGATTGCCCCGTCCTTGACTACAGCCTTGTAAAGCCTGGTTGCTTCTGTGATTTTTTCGGTGCCTTCCCAGAATTCCCTGAAGTTGTTCCATTTTGCTTCCCTGATCGCGTTGCCACACGCAGTCAGTGCATTTTTGTACCTCTGCCAGTCTCCGATTTGTTTTGCCCGGTTGAAGAGTTTTCACACCTCTATTCTCATTCTGGCCCGGATCTACTAGCCTGACTGATACAGTCTTTTCGGTCTCTATGGCTTCCGAGATTTCTTCAGGGACCTGGGTATGCTTTCGACCCGGTGTCTCTTCCGAGGTGTTTTTCCTTGGCTTTTCCCTGTGCACGTGAACAGGTATGCTGCCAAATCGACAGTTGATATGGCAACTGCACAGGGATGTTGCCAAATCGATATGATAACTCCGACGTTTGATTGCCTCCAGGGATCGGTCACCACCCCGATTGTGAGGAGCCTACCTTTGCCATCTACCTTGCTTCTGAAGACGTGCTTTTGCATGTCTCTGCTTTTTGAACAGTGATGTTTATTGGTTGCTATTCTCGTAGTGCACCACTGTTGACCTTGGATCTACTGTTTTGACGTCCCAACTTCTCCCTTCTTGGGTGTAATCACCTGGCTCTCAGTATTTCGAAGATGTGCCTCCGCCTGGTTAACCAGTTTTTTCTGCGGTACGGGTTCCCGGTTTTTTTTATTTTAATACTGGTACTCATTTGATTCCCACGAGTATGTGGGTTAGGAGGTCCGCGTGCCATAGCCCCCCGTAGCAAGATATTAGACCATACCTTACTCACTGAGGCTACCAGGTATCAGTGAGGCTCCATGCGAATACAGCCAGTTATCCCCGACTGCAAACTATCCAATGGGCACGGTTCGCATGAAAATTTGGATTTTGGGAGGAGTCTTTCGTCTCCCCAGTCTAGATCCATAGCGTTTTGTTAATAGTACGGTCGTCTCGAACAGGTTGTGGCCATCACCACCCACTAACGGTCTTGGTAGACAAGAGGCTTGGCCCCTGGTAAGCCACACATCGCCCTAGAGGAGAGACAGCTCAACTTCAAAGAGAGATAGGTTGGTGTCAGGGAGCCATATTCCGCTTCAGTCTATCCTGCAGTGCTCTGCTTGACCTCTTAATTGTATTAATTTGTCAGATAATTTAGAGGTAGAACTAATGCTCCATCTTCTCGTGATAGGTAGACAGGTACGTACCAGTGGTTACTTCGGGGAGCCTAATAAGTGCTGTGGTACGCATTTGGCTCAAAAGCTCTTGCGTTTGGGTCGTGTTATAGGATGTTCAAACCCTCCTCGGTTTGGCACGCGCGGTGAAATTTCGTCATCTGAAATCAGCGACTATTAAATAGGAGAATTCTTCCATCTTGATGCCTCTAGGATGCCAACAACCAGGTGACTATTAAAAGCGGAGCAGACACAGCGGCTCATTCCCCCTAAGGCCAGGAAGTCAGAGGAGGGGTGAGTTTGTCTGTTTTCATTAGACTGTTCAGCATGTCCCTGCACTATCCAAGAACCTGGAGAATATCGACCTGGCTGTCGGTTAAAAAGGCAATGTTATGTTTGGGGTTCGGATTATACCTATACCTACTATACCTCTACAGGCTTTCAATCTCGCCAATACCTTCACTTGACGTATCTCGGAAGGCCTTGTGCTTTGGCTATACTGTAAGTATCCCTGGCTCGATTCGACAGACCATCTTTGAACTGCCAATGAAGTATATTGTGTCATAGTCTTGCAACACGTCGCCGGTCCTCCATCATGCCCTTGGTGCAAGGCTACAATAAAATTCCTCTTGAAGCTTGTCTTGTGCGTGGCATAATTCATTGGGAATGCTCAGAATTCCCGAGGTACTTCGTCTAGGATTTTACTGTGGCCAGCTCTCATTGTATTTCTTCTAATGCTCTGTACTTCCCTCGTATCTACCGCTTCCTTTTTCTTTTGATAACCAAGGAATGGATATTAGATTCACAGGACATTCCTCGCTGGTAAGTATGTTGGTTTTCACTTAACGGATGCAAACTAAGAGACTTTTGTCGCGAATGTGACATTCAGCCAAATATTTCGGCGATCCTCCTCCGTTGTCCTTCCCAGGCTTTGGTATAAAAACTACTCTTACATCCTGCTGGTGGCCACGTGGCTCAGAGCGAGGCATTCTAGAAAAATATTATGTAGTAGTCCTTCTAGATGATCTGTATTCTCCCTTAACATCGCTGAATAGATGCCATTCGTGCCAGATGTTTTGAAATTCTCAAAGGATAATACAGCAGCTCTTGATTCTTTAGTGGTAACCATCGCCTTTCGCAGTCTTCCAGCTTCTCTTTGGTACTGAAGTCCAGGGAGGTTCATGCAATCTCGGCAAGTATAGGAGACCCCTTCAAAGAGATAGTTGCAGCTCTGACCGATGGATTAGGGCGTGCATTGACGGTGTCCATCATTGGACGGTTTTGGAATCCCCTGGCATCCCCCGAGCAGCCAGGAAAGGGGTTGACAAAGTGCCAGGGCGTATACCACTTCAAAATAACCGATGTTCTTTCTTTACTTGTTGGATGGATTGGATTCAACATCACCGGCCCAAAAATTCAATGTGGTTCCACTCTACCTTTGACATTCACTTCCCTTGATTGCTCTGCAAACCTTGGGATTGCAGTGAGACATGCATAAATACGAGTACAATAAAGCGTGAAGAGGTGAGTGATGCAAGTGTGAGATATGAAATCGTTCCTCGCAGACGTTCATGGTTTAATTTATTTTTTGTTATGTGGTGTCGAAGTGCAGAAAGCCGAAGACATGGCTGCAATTGAGCCTCATTTCAATTTGATTGTTTGCCTATCACCGATGAATATAAATTTATTTATTTCGTTTTTCGGCCCACCAAAGTTGCATTCGATTTCGTCGGTTGTGTTGTAAGTTGACGACATACATCCAGCGAAAAAGTGCTCATACGTTCTCTGGCAACTCCATTATTGTGGGTCATGATCTGAAAAAATAAATATGCGAGTGTAAGCTCGTAGATGCTGTAATGCAATCTCAATACTGGGTGTGAAGGTCAAGATTAAAAATCGCCTGTTCATCGAATTACTTGCGTCAATGGTCGGATGGTCTCTACAGACATATGTTGCGCTGGGACCTTATCGAAAGCATGAAATCAAATTGAAATGATTTTTTTTAATAGTTTTCTCCCGAGGCACGCATCAAAGTGATCCAAAAATATCTATCGCGGGCACAGCCTCGACATATCAACTTTTGGTGGTTCGCCATATTTACCAGAAAATAAAAATCTTTTATTTTTGCTTTCCTCAAAATGTAAGATCAAGACCCGGGGTCGAATGGGGGACAGTTATCTTGGGGCCATTAGTTGTTTTTCTGGGTAATTTCACTTTCATAACAATTTCCCAGAATTGTGTTTTGTATTGTGCTGAAGTATGGGTGCGAAATTACTGAAAATGTAGAGCCAAAACTTAACGCTGGGAATCACACTAAGGGGATCGTTCCAGTTAGAAGAGCGATTTCGCACTTAAATCCAAAGGAATTAGGCTACAGTTTTTAATATTGAGTTTTGCCATACCTGATCTGCCAGTTTATTTGTAGTCCTCCACCATCTACTACGCGCTGAGAGTGAGGGTGTCCGCAAAGTATTTTTATGGACCAGTTCGTTAAAGCCCCCACGCAAGGGTACCCTAGACTCGCCTCGACATCACCATGCTATTATATTTTTCAAAAATGACCCTTTAAACTCTATTCATGCTTACTAGTGGTAGCGTGTCCAGCACAGAGCGTGTCAAACAAAAACATATTTTTCCTCATATTCACTATGTGAGTATTCATACTTATCAAAAGCGAGCGTTACGTATCCGCACAGACACATCAGAATTCTTCCAAAGAATATTTTCTCCGTACTGGAATGTTCGAATGCTGAGGGGTACATTTTAATATAGATTGGCTTCCAAAGGAACAATTCCTTAAAAAACTCTTCGCTTCTAATGGAGTCACTTTCTAATTTCCCAACTTTGACGTACTTCGGCATGGGCAAAAATATTCAGTACAAGTTTGTACAGTGTCTATCTGGATACGTAACGCTTGCTGCTGGTAAGCAGCATAGCGAATATATGAAAGAATGTCTTCGTGCCTGACACGCTTTGTGCAGGGCACGCTACTTGCTGGTAAGTATGAACTCTTTCATCTGTGCTGTGTTTGACATACTCTGTGCTAGAAACGCTCCCTACTGGTAAGTATTAATAGAACTTTACGCGGTTCCAAACCGCTTGATTCTGCCTCTTGCCTTTTTTCAATCGTTTGAGTACCTAGTCTTGCTTGTCCTGTATCAGCGAGATCAGTGAACGAAATTGGGGCAGACTTTTATCCTCAGGCATGGTATAGAGTTATTGTTATCTAACCGAACTCTGTAGCAGGGTTCCGGGGGAGGATGGGATTGATTGGTCGTGCCTTACATTATTTTAGCGAATAGACCAAATGGCGCTAGTCTTTGTCGTCATATTTATAGGTTTGTTGATATTATTCGTCGAAAAGCAACGTGCTGTTTTTGTGATTGGGGGTGAAAATATTAAAAAGACGCTGTTATGTTAGGTTGCAGCAGTATGTAGGACTCCCACCCACTAGGACAACCTGCATTTTTCCGCCTGTATCCTCGCAGGACCACTGCGAGGTATTATCATGCAGGCTTAGGTCTACATCGATATGATTAAATCAAGCATCTGTCGCGGTTTTCGGGGTCTATCCAATTCCTGGATTGCCAATCTCAGACAATGGAGCATAATATACTATGAGTTCTCAAGTGTACCGGCGCATTCGTGACAGTTGGGGGTGTTGTTTAATCCGAAGGGATGCAAATACTTCCTATAAACATCGTGTTCCGCAAAGAACTATAATAGGTAATAATTCAATCCTCCGTGATTCCGGCCAACGCATCTCTCAATACATGAGATAACAGTGTGGCTGTAGTGACCTTTTCCGGAATTATCCTATCGTTACTGCCATATCCTGTACAGCTTCTTCCTGGGAGTTTTTGAAAAGTCTGCTGTCATTTCATCCCTCCTCTGATAGAGATAAAGGGCTCCACTCGCTAGAAGATCCTAGGGAATCATTTCCGCTGTGACATGCATTGCCTCACCCAATGTGTGTATGGCCATGTGGTGAGGAGGAGCTATAGTTTTTGAGTACTCAGCCCGTAGTGGCTTATTGTACTCGATACCCCCATCTAACGGAATATTCCGGATTCGTTAACGTATTGCCGGATTTCCATTAGTGGATGCTAACCTTCGCAACAAGAGAACATCGGCACCGAAGATTTGATGCCTGATGTGTCCATAGGCGGGGCATTCACATAGGAAATACTCTGTGAATTCGCTTCCTTATTTCAGGAGGGACACGTATCATCTTGAATAATTCCTATTCTGAACATATGTCCAACTAGTGAATTATGGCCTGTCAGAATGCCTTCAATATTCCTGCAAGTCCTCCTGCCTTTCGACGGGTAAACTTTGCGATATGCACGTTCGGTTCTGACAGGAAAAATTTAGTGTGTCGAGTAACATAGTTTTTGAAGGCAGTCTTAGCCAACTATTGGTACTGCAATTGCTGGTTCTAGTTCCAGCATGGGGAATCTCCCCTAACCCCCTTTTGCTAAAACATCCGAGATTTAATTTCCGTCTTTGCCACAGGGACCAGGTACCCAGACTCGTTCCACCATATTGAATCTAGAAATAGAATTCAAACGGTTTCTGCATTCCTGAACGATCTTCTCCAACGCCCTCAACGTAGCCTGGTTATCACTGCAGATTGCGATACGTCTGCCCTTCAGCCACTCGTCAATCATCCAGTTTGCCACACTTAGGGTCGCTTATACTTCGGAGTTGAGTAGTAATGCATTTAGAGCTGCGCCGGATGTCATGTTCATGGCACCGGTGATACCCAGACACACAGTTCTTTTCAAAGCGGCTAGTTTACGGTGAAAACCTTTTTGTCTCACCTTAACCTACCACACTACGGATGCATAAGTGAACATCGGCTTAATGATGGACCACCTTAACCTTTTGCCATGAGGTAGGCACAGAAAAATACTTCTTAGCAATCGCTCCAAGTGCACCATACCGTCATTTAATATTGCTGGATAGATGCCATCTATGCCAGGTGCTTTGAAATGTTCAAAGGACAGTATGGCTGCTCTTACCTTTTATAGGTAACAACCGCTTCCGCAGTGTCCCAGTTCACCTTGCGTGTTGAAGGGGTTGCATGGACCGTAAACTTTCCCTTACCACTTCTCTCACCCTTTCTTCCGGATGGTGTACTTTCAGGAGGGTCTGCACTGATTCCAGTCTGGAGCTCGTGAAATTTCTGGATTGGAATTTGGAATTTCTAAGAGAGTCCAACTTGGCCGACTCGATCCTTTTCAGGACTCTGCACAGCTTTGAAGTCTCTCATTCGCATTTCAGTTCCTCATAGTACGCTGTACAAACTGTTAGAAGCATATGCCGCGGTCCGCGTGTGACGGTAGTTCCCCCACACCGGACCGCCAGAGACTGGATCTCCTTGTGTTTGATTTTTCTGAGAAAAGCCGCACTTCGAGGTACAGCAGTTCCCATGTCCTCATCCATAAAAGGTCTCATCTCATCATGCAGAGCATTCGTCTGTCCTGCGCAGTTCAGTGTTCACAATAGTGAACTTGGGCCGATCGCCAGAACTCAAAGTCGTGATTAACTGGTGGAGCCACTTTAAGGCAGCCTCATCAATGCACTCCAAATAGAGGAGCCCATCGCGAAAATCTTGATTGCTGAATTTTTGCTTTGTTCCAGGCTCCAGTATTTTTTTCCACGGACATTCCCGGAGGATGGTAAATTGTCTTCTTCCTTCCTGCCTTCGTGTCCGTATTCTTATGGGAGAGACTAGCTTCATTGAGATATCCCTCGCTGATTTGATCACCTCCCGGCACACCGGTCCTAATCCCCGCCGGACGTGTGGGTGTAAGCCCTGGTGTGGAGAACAATAAAATGTTGACCACCACAGATATGTTGGTCTTATGGTGCGTCCAGTGTGGATCTCACAGGGGTTAACACTTTATCCCCACTTTCCGCCGAAGATTCCCCTTCCTTGCGTCCAATTTCTCGGGACATTATCCCACCTAGTGGAATAGCCACATCCATGTCCTCATTCCCAAGGTGCTTCATCTTCCTCCGCAGTGCCTTCTTCTGCTGCCGGCTTGGGGCCTTTCCAGGTTCACGATGTCCGGGCCGCTTGGATCCATTTCAACATAGCGGCGTCAAAGCAGTAGCGTCCACGGCCCCAGCTTCCCTTTCTTCTGCTCCTCCCGGTAAGGGTGAAGGAGAAGACAAGCAGGATTCAGTACCCGTCTTTAGTGGCCGAAGTTCCCTTCTTCTTCCATTCGCGGGTAGATTTGGGCTGTAGTACCGCGGACGGCGGTAGTCGGATTTCCAGTTTCTCTCAAGTAGAGCATTTCCTTAATATCCTTTCTGACTAGCTTCACCGTAGGCACTAAATGCAAGCTTTTCACTGAGTCAGAAAGCATGCTCTACAGATTTATGAATGTGGTGAGGCCTCCGAAATTCCCCTCGCCTCGGCGGCGACATAACTGCTCATGGTCGTGGGTGGAGTCGATGTCTGTGACTTCTTACCACCTGGAGAGTTTAATTCCACCGTTTCCACATTCATGTTTTAGACACCCTTAGTGTAGGCTCCTCCACCACGACAAGTTGGTGTCCGACGGGAAGGCTTTGATGCACATTGCACATATTCGTTCATTTATGGACTAGAAGTAGATGATATTTGATTTGAATTCTGTTTCCATCAGGGTCAATCACGCACTTATCGTTCTCGACGAAGAAACCACGTGTTGGAGGAGTGCTTGTACGTCCGCTTGAAGGAGCGCCTTTGAGGGAGTGAGGAAGCAAAGCATAATCACTTACGAATGAGCTGACACCAGGCGACCGTACCCCCAGCCAGTTGCTACAAGGAAAGAAGCAGCTGGATAGGGATAAGATCCGCTCCGAGCTGCTAAAATTTCTCTGGCTGCAACGACTCCCAGAAAACATTCCCGCCATCTTGGCCTGCGCGACTGTTGTCTGCCACGGCTGACAATGTACACGAGGTTTACGTACGCCCCGTGGTCGCGGAAGTTTCCCGAGACAGAACTCGGGAAATCGTTGAGCTTAAGTCGATGGTGGCAACGCTAGCCGACGCGTCACAGGGCTTGCAGCGACGGTAGATACTTTGCGTTCGGGAGGTAGATCTCGATCGCAATCACGGTCGAGGTCTACTTTCTGAAATGGGCATTCGGGTGGGCGCCAGAACCTTCGTCGGCCTCGACGATTTCCGGGTACCATCGTACGGAGTTTCAGCGACTAAATGTGCCACCGGTACCACCGGACACCTTTTTACCGCAAAACTTGCGTTTGGCGCCGCGAACTCATCTCCCATCAGCGCCGAACGTTTTCGTGGCGTTTCATTCTGGCGGAAATTAGCATCCCCATATTAGGCGCAGACTTCTTGTGTCACTATGAGCTGCTGGTTGACTTACAGCACCATGCGCAGTACCATATCAACACTACCGGCTTTTCAATCTTCTTAAAGGTGCGTCCGCTTTCACCCCAGAAGCTTACTTTTGCGAAGAAAGAGTCGGAAGACTTGATGAAGCAGGGTATCTGGAGACCATCCAATAGCTGTTGGTCCTCTCCAGTTCATTTGGTCCCTAAGCCAAACGGTGAATGGCGGCCATGTGGAGATTATAGGCATCTAAATCCTCAGGCAGTTCCGGACCGATATCCCATACCACTTAGCCAAGGCGTATCAACAAATCCCTGTCGCTCTCGTAGACATTCCGAAGATGAGTTCACTAGGATGATTTTCGGCTTGTGCAACGCTGCGCAGACTTTCCAGAGGTTCATTCTTCATCCCAGTTTGTCTTACGAAACTTGAACTTTTGTTTCGTCTACATGGATGATGTTTTGGTCGCTTCCTCTTCAGAATTTGACCACTTAGAACATCCCGAGTGCATTTTTCAACGTCTCCTTGAAGCCGGACTTGTACTCAAGGTTGAAAAATGCAGATTCCTCCAGAGGCAGGTGAAATTTCTCGGCCACTTAAACAGCCCTGACGGTATCCAACCTGACTTAGGCAAGGTTGAGGGGATTAAGAGTGTAGTGGGTGTCTCTATCTTCGTTTCTTGCTTAGGGCTGCTTTTCACCAAGTGATCCTTAACGCCTACTTTTCTGGGCCTAAAATTAAAGACTCCCGCGAGGTTGCATGGTCTGCTGAGGCCGTCCATGCATTTGGGGCAGTCAAAAAACAGCTTGTTGATAAAAAACTGCTAGCATTTCCTGGCGTCTTGCGGTAATGGAGACGAAGATGTTACGTTGGACTAGTGGCGTCACACGTTTAGATCACATCCGAAATGAGGATATCCGCGATCGTTATGGGGTTGCACCGATCGTGGAAAAGTTGCGAGAGAGGCGTCTTCGATGGTACGGTCATGCAATTCGTGCTAACGAGAATTCACTTGCCAAGGTTGGTCTCAACATCGAAGTCGATGGTAAACGACCAAAAGGCAGCCCTAAACAACGGTGGCTTGATACGCTGAATGGGGATTTGAAAGCCTCGAAATTGCACCCAGATCAGGCATTCGATAGAGCCCAATGGCGAAACCGATGACGACGAGCCGACCCCGCTTGTGAACGGGACAAAGGCTGAAGAAAAAGAAGATTTTCTCAGCGAGCTACACCCCTAGTTGTGTTCGTCGATGCCTTTGAGACAGCGGTAGGCGCCGCACTTCACCAACGGGTGAATCAAACTTGGCAACCATTGAGCTTCTTTCCGAAACAGTTCAACCCAACTCGATGCAATCACAGCGCCTACGATCGTGAACTACTCGCCGCGTACCTTGCAATTGAATACTTCCGTTTCCTTTTTTTAAGTATTGGGGAGTCCTATGTCCGCATCCACCGGACCAAATGGAGAGCAACTTGCTCCTATTTTTTATGGTCCATTGACTCCTCCTTTTGAGTTTAACATCAAAGGTTAAAAAAGTAAAGGAGGCACGAAGACGGCTACCGTTTCGTACCAGGGCAGAGGCAACTCATCAGACGCTGCCTCACCTCTGCCCTGGGAGCAGCGTGACTATAGCGGTTCGCAGATGTTATACGCTTGGCCGGAGCTAGACACCTTTTTTGGGAATTCGGGAGTCCTTAGTCAACATCCACTTGATGCCGGGTCGAACCGAATTGAGGGCAGGCCGTTCACGGTGTTCACGGACCACAAACCCCTTACGTTCGCGCTTATACAAAAGTACGACAAAGCATCTCCTCGCCAACCTCAGCACTTGAGTTATATCAGTCAATTTACTTCTGATATCTAACACGTGTCTGGAAATGACAACGTGGTTGCTGAAGCTTTGTCTCGAATCTTGGAGGTTACAGTCCCCGCTTCGGTCGATTATTCGGCAATCAACGAGGCACAAGAAGACAAGAGCCTGTAGGCAAATTTCAAATACAATTTCAAGGAGTTTCCTATTTTCAGTTCAAACTCTTATTTACTCTGCTAGACCTCAGATAAGAGAGGCATCAGGGATCAGGACGACGAACCGGTTAGTCACTGAAAAATACTTCCGGCCGTTCATGAACAAGGACCTAAACTCTTGGGCCAGACAGTGCATCGCGTGTCAGAAGTGCAAGGGGAACAAGCACGTTCGAAAGGAAGTAGATGTATTTCTTCGGTCAACCAAGTGCTTCCACACCATCCATCTCGACAACATCGGCCCTTTGCGAGACTCGCGCGGACTCAAGTATTGGCTCACAATCATGGACAAGTTTATCCGCTGGGCTGAAGAAATACCTTTGTTGGAGATTACAGCGCAATTGTGTGTCGAGGCTCTTTGTCGAGAGTGGTTTCCGCACTTTGGTGTTCCAGCCGTTATCATCACGGACCAGGGAATGCAATTCGAATCTACTCTTTAAGCGGAGTTAGGAAACCTCCTTGGTTTCAAACGACATAGGACTACTGCATACCATTCATAGTCCAATGGAATGCTGGGAACGTTTGCACCGGACGCTGAAGGCCGCCTTAATAGCTCGCGACGATCCGTCGTGGTCACGGTCCTTGGCTTTCGTTCTGCTCGGCCTCCGTACAGTTCAACGAGAGGAGTTCACGGCCAGTCCTGCGGAGATGATGTACGGAGAGAATCTGCCCCTCTTCGTCGACCCTGCGCTGGACATTAGAGGAGAGTTAGGCGACTCTGGAATGGTGCGTGTGCTCAGGGACGCGGTTTCGAAGCTGCGACCGACTCTACCTTCCCGATATGGGACAACGGAGGCCAACACCACCAATTCACTGGAACCACCATACAAGGGCCCCTTTAGAGTTCTGGAACGAGGCGAGCACTCGTTCAAGCTCGACACCCCAATGGGGTGTCCTTGTCGAGACTGAAGGCTTTCAACGAACTGGCGGTCGCTTCGAAAAAACGCTTGCGAAGCGTTAGATTCGCCTGATGACACCCCATTGGTGGGATCGCGCGGAAGGTTTGCTTCGCTGAACCCTCGTGGTTTCAGCTGGGGGCGGAGTGATGTGGCGGTACATCGGAGGCGCGAACCTGAGCATTATCGCGAATTCGCCTCTGCCGCCGCATTGAGCGGCTGTGAAAACAGCTGGCGGCCTGATAGTAGATCGAGGCGAGAGTTGTCAGAATGACATGAAGTGAAAAGACTCGACTCTCGCGGAGACAGCCGTGGCAGGAGGATGAAATGCCAACATAAAAAATAAAAAAAAAACGGGTTTTAATTTGTATATAAAAGAAAAGCGAATGCCAACATTGCCACGTAGGGGTGGAGATAGGGTTTGGTAGTAGAGTTGTTGGTGTTGGTTCAGCAGGCATTTCCAAGACTCCCAAAATTAGTATTTCTGAATCATGCTGGGGAGTCCCCCTTAACTAAACCGACTGGCAGACACATAAGGTCTGCGTGAACAATAAAACCAAACAAAAACACCCAAAACAATGCTAGCTCCGTGAAAATCTGACGAGCAGAGTAGAGCAGAGCAGCATTGGCCAAATTAGATGGTCGGATTCAAACCACCATTACTGTAATTGGTAGCAACAATTTTATATTTCTATTTTCGGCGAAATCAAAAACGATTATATATGAAACTTGCACAAAACCCGGAGAGACGACCAAAAAGCGTGAAACGTACAACAACACAAAAATGGAAGAAACTTTCGCTTTCAAGAGGTTTTGGTTACTTAATGGCATCGTGAATTGAAGAAATTTTTTTCTTGTATCTGAGCAACTGAAGATTTTTTTTTTTGGTTGTATCTCGCTCTTTTGGGTTATTTCTCGGACAAGTCATAATAATTGTTGTAACCAGCCGCCAGCAGGCATTATTTGGCCTCTTTTGTATTACATAAACTCCGAAAATCAGCTGTAGCCGCTGCCGCTGTTGTTGTTTTTCAGATACGAATTGTGATAATTGCTTGTATCTTTCGAAACAAGTTGAAATTTTGCAAAACGGCGGGACCTGAATGTTGGTGGAGTGGAGCCCAGTTTGGGTGTTATGTGAATGACCACGTTTTCGGCTGAGAAAACTAGGGCAAAGTAGTGGGCGGTATTGTTGGCAGTGGGTTGGGTCAATTAGCTTCCTGCTCGAGAGCTTGACTTTTTGTGAACATAATCACTTTCGTTTTGCAGCCAAACTCAAGAAGGGGAGCGATAGCCTTGGTCTGGGCATAAGAGCTCCTCGGATCTTCGGACTGGGCTTTGTCTTTCTGGGTATCCATCCATCCATCCAGAACCTACACGGACAGCAAGGTCTCCACTTGTTAAACTACCCTTCAAAGAGCGCGCTCCATCCATCCTTGAATTATCTAGATAGAGCCCCACTTATCCACGGAATTTCCCTGAACTGCTCAGTGTTTCGCTATCTTCGACATATCAAAACGACACTTGATATCTCCATCAGATTTATGGAAATTAGCCCACCAGATTATCCTACGAACGGCAAGATTTATGTTTATATCTTTGTAGTTCTTGAATGTAGACTCGAAGCTTGCCAAGCAATGTTGGAAATTAGCATCTTTTTATTCCGGCCGCAGATACATCTAATGGGGCTGTACAATTACCATGTGAAATTCTGACGATTTATCAATAGTTTCCAAGTTCAGAGTAATTTTTAAAGTTATACGACTGGCGCTGTTGATCACGTATCCGCGCCTATTACCATCCATGCACGGCTATCTTCCAAACGACCTTACATAGTGGAATCATACTAATTATTAGCATTAAAAGGCTCCATTCATACATTATAATACGGAAGCCGTGTGCACGGCAAAGTATCTAGATACGAGTATATGAAACTTGTCTAGATAGATACTACCCTGCCTTTACGGGCTAGCTCAGCACGCTACAATTTAGTTTTACATTGAACGGTCATGACAGCATGTACTTGACGAAACTTTGTAACTAAATGAGCGATCAATCAATCAATTCGGGTAATAGTATGTAATCTGTAAAGTGGTTAATTTACTCGGAAAGATGGGAAAAAAAAAACTTTGCAATCTGCTGACTGGGCAGCACAAAGATAGTAGTTAGGCGAATCTGCGTCATGGATGCATGACCCCTGCAGTGGCGGAAAAGGTGAAAGCCATACGAAAGGTTGCTGCTTTGTGTAATTATTGAATGCATGACTCATAAGAGAAGTTCAAAGGGGTTCTGTGGAAACCCTGGGGAATGAGAAACTGTTGAATTGGCCGTCTTTGTTTTAAGCTAGATTTCCCCAATCTTTAGATAGCAACCTAAAAGTTCTGGTGTAGATACGAAGAACTCAACACTGATGCAGGAAGCTACGGAGTGGACAAAGAAGTACCTCATTGTTTTCTGTGGTAAGGGAGGCAGGAAAATTACCCACAAAATAACGGATTCCCTTAGCAAATAGATATCCTTCTGTTGCCCTATTATCTAGAGCACTGTTACGGATCATTTTGGCACATTCCAGGCGGCACGATAGACTCGCAAATCTCCTCGCCGTTGTATTTGCGCTAGAATCCTGTAAACATAGGCGGACTAGACCGCACTCATCAACAAACAATGTCTACTGGATAACGCACCTCTGACATTGGTCATTACCCGGTACACAGCAAATATTTCAACACAGGACCCGGATTTGTTCGAAGAAGCTGATCTTCATGCTTTCATCGAGGCCGAGGTATTTTACCGCTGGCTTCGGCAAGATGATGAATTTACTAACCTAAATAGGGAGGACTGTGCGAACCCCCTCCTTGATCAAGACAACCTCTCCGGTTCCCTGCAGAGCTTCGAAAAATCCATGCTCAGCTAATCATTTGCTGATCCGCCGTACTATCGTTCCCAATGTTCACTGAGTTTGTTTGACCACGAGTGCGGTGGCCAGTGCAGTAACATCATCTGCGTATCCTACCAGATGCTATTCATCAGGCATCTCGAGTCGTAGCAGACTTTCATATAAGGTGTTCCAAAGGTCAAAACTCAAGATAGATCTCTGAGTCACCCTCGATGTGATTCTCATTGCAAGCTATCCTTCTCGGGCTTCGTAGAGCAGCGGGGGTTCCTTAAATAGTCCCTCAACAGCCGTAAAAAGAGGTCTGTCTTCTAGAAAGAATATGCAAACGCATTGGGCATATCGTAGGATTGATTGCGTTTCTAAGGTATAATCAAGCCCGGAAAGTATCTACCTTTTGCAACCCCTCCCTTCTAGCCTGGTCAAAGTTGCTTTTTTCCGAGCTAAATGTGGGTCTACTGCCTCCAAAGGTGAATATATAGGTAAAGGTACTCGAGACCTGCAATCTCTACGAGCAGGCAAATCTTGTAACCAACCTCGACCCCCCAGATCTTTTCGTCGCAGTCGTCGATATGAACCAGCCGGGTTCTACAGTCGTTGCCCCATTAGGATTCAACCTGATTGCGAAGGAATTGAGAGCGACACAACCTAATGTAGCCCACTTGCACTCAGTGGGTAGGAAGTCTATTTAAAATCAAGGGCATGCAGCCGAAAAAGGAGCCGCCTCAATCTCCAGCGGCTAACTCAAGTTGGCGATGGTACTACTAGATCAGCTATCATCGGAACGACCGTCTTCTCTCATTATGGTCTTCTCATGGACATCAGAAACAAAAAGGTGGTCGACACTTTACAGTGTTTCGGTTTATACGACAACGTTTTATAGCATTTTCATCATTTTGAGACGAGGACGAGCTCATGTATCGTTACTCCTCCCGGTCTCTAAAAGTCAAGAAGGTCTGTTTCCAAGACAGGGCAAGCGTTTTCATCATCATCATCAACGGCGCAACAACCGGTATCCAGTCTAGGCCTGCTTTCATAAGGAGCTGCAGGCATCCCGGTTTTACCCCAAGATTCACCAATTCGATACCCCTAAAAGCTGTCTGGATTCTTGACCTACGCCATCGCTGCATCTGAGGCAGGGTCTGCCCCGTATTCTTTTTTTACCATAGATATTGCCCTTATAGACTTTCCGGTTTGGATCATCTTCATCCATACGGATTAAGTGACCCGCCCACCGCAACCTGTTGCGTCGGATTTTGTCCACAACCTCATGGGCATGGTATTGCTCATAGATTTCATCGTTATGGAGGGTACGGAAACGGCAATCGTTTTGCTTTCCGGTTAGTATATTGGAGGTCCATACAACTGGCCCTTCTACAAGCCTTCGAAAATTCACGCAGTCTCGCCAGTCTCCGAGTCAAAGCCACCAAGGCATCATTGTCCAGCACCCAGTCAGGGTTCCAGCCCATTCTATCTCGTTTAGGTTTTCCTGGTCATCGATGGCAATAGGCAATGCAGCCTATTTTTTCTGTTCATTCGCCAAATGCTACTGGGACGATATTTCTCTGACATCCGGTAACGGTGGTCAATACCTCCAACATTTTGGGGCATACACGTAAAGTCACTAACCAAAATCATGGAATTTGAAAAGTGACAGGAGCGGATTCTACTCCGCTCATATCACACCTTGTTGCAACGTTTCAACACAAGGTATCCATCCGGAAATTGTCCGCCAACTCCGAGGAATCGTAGGAATTTTTTCTATCGCTGCCCTGCAAGTGCTATGTAGTATCTTTGCTGAATAAGTTTCTCAAATGATCGCCCGCCAAGAACAAGAAGGCCAGAATAGTGTGGAACCAGCGCCCGTCAACGCTATTATAACTTTGTTCATGAAGTCGAACGCCTCGCTAGCCCTGGGAACGAATTCTTTCAATACTACATACCGTCTGCGCCGACATGGAAGGAGAGGATTTTCGCGGTGGTACCTAACTGGAATTCTTCTTCAGAAACAGTTATACAGGGAGATACGCTATCGCTACAATTTGGAGCTGCTCACTGTTTTCACTGCCATCAAGCAGATCCAGTGCTATCTGGAAGGCCGTTCCTTCAGGATGTTCACTGATCATTGAATTATGCGTGACCCCTGATTATCTCGTTTTTCCTTGAAATTTCCATTCTGTGTCCCCAAGATAACTCTAGCCACATTGGAATCCCGTCAAGCCTACGTCTAACGTGTCAAGGAGTACCTCTCGTGGCACAGTGGCAATTATCTGCTTCACAGTTTTGCCTCCTGAATTTTCAGTCGCATCAATTATGGCTTGCTTCACTTTAAAACCATATTGTCTCAATCAGAGGTCTCCCGCAGCCCGTATAGCGTCAGTCAATCTTGACCTGACGAGTTCCTCGAACAGTTTCCTCCTATGGGTTTAACATACTGAGATGACGGTACGCTGAAGCTCGGGGTCGCCTTTGACTTTGTTTATCGGCACGAACGTTGCAAGCTTCCAGCAGTAGTTAAAAATTCCCGCTGTCAAATATGCGTTGAATACGTTGAGTACCAAGTCCGGTTTATACTTTAATACAAGTTTTAGAACTTCACAGGGAATGCCCTCAGATTCCGAAGGTTTTTTGGCCGTCATGGACCATGTCGTCTCTTGCAGTTCCTTATTGTGAAAAGTGGACATTCCTCAATACTCTCCCTCTTATCCATAACGTCAGCTCGGATGGAGTGGATAGAAAAAATATGTGCCCGATTTGTTTTGTCTTCAGTGTTTCCATGGAACAGTGCGATCGATGAGCACCGTGCTTTTTGGTAACCAACTTATATACGAGGCCTGAGTCCATGTTAAGGTTACTGATTGGCTCCTGTCGGCAGCGTAATTTTTGACTGTTTATTTCATGTAGGAGTTCCTTCTTCGCTCTCCTGTATTCTGTTGATCTACGGGTTGCCAAATTTTGGCCCGGGTGATAAACTTTCCTCCAGTCAAATCTCCACCTTCCGTGTTTCGAATTTCGCCTTTGTAAGCTCTGAAACTGATGCGAAAAGCGGATATACGTAGATGCATTCGGTGTGAGGTAAACCCTGGAAAAAGTCACCTCCACATTCGCAAGATAACGGTATATTTCACCCGGATCGCAGCAATGCCAGGCATGTCGCCATTGAGTGATATCTTAGTACTGCTCGCTGAGAAGCCTGACTTGACTATGTGCTTTTAGGTTCAAACCTTGGAGCAGCTGGTCCGAACTGTCCTTTATTTTTTCGCTGTCTTCTCAGGCAGGCTGATGAGGCGGCTGAAAGGGATAGAAATCTGTGGGGTACCACCCTGCAAATTGTGAACCTTTATTGCTACCGAAACGTCAAGACTATCGAAAACGGACTATAATTGATTTCTGGAATGTGCGCATGCTCCTAGACAATGGTAGCGAAGGTCCTCAGATTGCTCGCTTGCTCCAAATCGAATTCCGACGATACAACGGAGTTTATCCACCCGATCTTTAATTTCCTCACTATCTACTCAGGCAGGGTGACAATGGCCAGTTTTTGTTCTGTGGAGTTGGCGGATGCAATCCCCCTTTAAGATTGCTCACATTTGAGTAATCGCTTTTTATTGCTTTATCCACACTGCATTTCGTCAGTGCGCATAGATCCACTCGCTGTTTGGTCGATTTGGTTACTACCTCGCGGAGTTCTTCTTGCTGCGGCAATGGTTTTTTAATCTATTCTTTTGTTCTCGGCTCCTTTTATCCGTGGTTTGCTCTCCCTCAGTTCCGCTCCTCTGTGAGTTGAGGTTTAAGAATATACTCAAGGCCTTCCCTACTTGTCATAAGAAGCGACTAAAAGGGATAGAAATTTGTGGGGTACCAACTTGCAAATTGTGAAACTTTATTGCTACCGAAACTTCAACAACACCTCGGATAGAGACTGACCTCACGTCGAAGCCTATCGAAATCGGACTATGAACAATGGTCGCGAAGCGCCTCAGATTGCTCGGTTTATCCAACCTCGAGCGAGAATTCCAACGATACAAGTTGGACCTCCTTGGCCTAAGCGAGTCTGGAGAGTACTCCTTTCCCTATTTCATCAATATGCTTTTGTACTTTGGAAAGCCAAGTTGTAGCAGATGCGAATCCCTAGTCGGATTGTTTCTAATGGCTACCCCAAGTCGCGCTTTCTTGACCTGGGAGCCGGTTTCTGACAGCCTTCTGATTTGAGGTTGAGGAGCATCACAATTATACAGTACTGCGCACGAACCGAGACTTCAGATATAATGGTGAAGAATACGCAGTTGATGAGAGGCGTCCTAAAGGTGAGATTGTGATCATGATGGGTGATCTGAACGCCAAGGTGGCCTCGAACATGTGATGGGGAAATACGATCTTGGCGACCGTAATGGTGAAAAGTTCGTCGACTTCTACAACTTCTACAGCCTCGTCATTATGCCTAATATTGCAAGGCCAAAATCTAACCGTTGGCTGCTTATCGCAGGGGTGGTCAAATTCATCTTGTTATGCGCGGCTCCTATCTGGGCGTGTGAACTGAACAACACAATCACGATGAGGGTTGTGTAGTGCATATAGGATGGTATTCGGCGGGGCAGTGTGTGTCATCGCCGGGATGATTCGTTTTGATCTTCTAGCGAATGAAACAGACTGGCTTCAACGGAAAATGAGGGCGTATCCGATCGAAGTGACTGCGGGCTACCGGAAAGCCACTAGGAAGGTGCTGTACAGGAGATGGCAGCAACGATAGGATAATTCCGAAAAAGGCCGCTGGACCCATACACTGATCCCGTGTATTAAGAGATGGAGCATGGAAAGTTGAATTACCACCTAACACATTTCCTTACGGAACACGGTGGATACAGGCAGTAATTGCATCGCATCAGACTGGATGAGTCCGCAGATTGCCCCGAATGCGCTGCTACATCGGAGGACCCGAAGCATGTACTGTACCACTGTCCAAGATTTATGATCGAAAGAGGGAGGTTAAACGATGCCCTCAACGCAGTTATCAGACCTCCTCTGTGTTCCAATGACCGGGAACCCAGACGAGGGTGACCTTTGGCGTGCCGCCCAGACTGTTCAGCGCATTTCTGCACTGTCTCAACAGCCTGGAGGATGTCGTCGCTGAGTACTGGGCCTTAATGGCCGCGTGCGCGTATTCGAGAAAATTCCCGCACCGACTCCACAGACCATCTTTGATCCGTCGGTGAAGAATACTGTCTCATAGCTTTGCAACACGCCGCCCGTTTTCCACTCTGGAAAGCCCACATCAAAGTATCTCGTGGAGTTTAGCTTGCGGGTGCCATATTCCGTGGGGAATGCCCAGATTTCTCGAGGTACCTCATCTAGGATGTTACTATGGCCGTAGGGCTTCGCTTTCCGGCATCCGGACTCACGTAATCTGACGAGAACCCCGGTAGCACCTGCACACGCGATTCCTTCAATCATATTACGTTTCGTTCAATTGTACTTGTTGCTCGAAGCCTGCCACTATACCATAGACCCGTACATTAGGATGCGATGCGCCACAGCTGTGTACATCCAGAGAATCATTTCTTTGCAAAGGTTCTCTTGCAGGCATAGAAGGCTATACAGGCCTTATTAACTCTCAGCTCTATGTTCACCACCGGTAGGTGAAATTCAGGAATAGCATCAGTTGCGTTTTGGTCGAATTTATGCCGAGTCCGCATCTCCGCAAGGCTCCTTCCATGATGTCCCTAATAATGGACGGAAATATCACTGAAGAAAATATCTTCAAGTCGTCGGGTCTTCAATACGAAAGAGATGAGGCTGACTGGTCGAAAGTCCATCGCGGACTCACGGCCGCGCCTGCCGGCTTTCCGTATGAAAATCACTCGTGCATATCTCCAGGACTGTGGTATGCATCCGAACGAGATGCAGCTCCGGTAAATCTCGACAAGTCAAGGTACAACCCTTTCCTTCTGATTATGTAGAATGACTGGCATCATGCTACCTTGACCCGGAAATTTATATGCGGGAAAGCTGGTATTATGCCATCTGGGACTGGTTAGCTTCCTGAGGCTGACGAGCTTCATTCCACCACGGCGGCAGTGTCTTCTTGCTGTATTTAGTAGGGCACGAGACTTTAAAGGCGGCATCGAATGCCTTTTCCAGGGCCCCGGCCTTTGACTCCAGTTTGTTTATCGTGCTAATCTTGCCAATTTGCGCACCGGAGAGTTTGCTCTTGATAACTTGACCAAACTTCCTCTAGTCGATCTTCCTAGGGTTTCTGAAGGGTTTGGAAACCTCTCTCTTTAGTTGATTTACGAGCTGCACCTTGCATTGGTGTCGCAGCCTTTCAACAGACTAGCCTTCTTTGTTGTTATGGTGGTCGTTAAATATTGTAGTTCCTCCGGTGGGACTGATTGCTTTTGAGTCATGTAACCCGAGGAAATATACTCTGCCCTCGCTTGCTCTGGTTTCACCATGACTAGGTCGTCGAAACTCAGGTGCGGATGCAGAAAAGCGACCTTGGGGCCCAAATGAGTCTCCTTGTCGAGGCTGAAGTTCTTCGCTGGAACAAAAGACGCTCGAAAACAGAGCGCCCGAAGTGTCAGGTTCGCCGGGTAATCAAGTTCGCGGAGCACGAGGCCAGCGCGCAGGGTTCCTTTCTTCTCGATTGAGCCACTGCGTCATGCAGAGGCAATCTTTGAATAAACAAAAATTTATTTTCTTTTGACTTCTCTGCATTTATTATAGGCAATCAACATAGCCTAGGGCTTATGAATTGGATACAGAAATATCTTTCGATCTTGTAAGCAGCCTCTGGCTTCTGTAAGTAGGATCAAAGCTTCTGCGCTAGGAGAAAGACAAGCAGATCAGTCGAGGCGCACTTCGAGTGCAGCAGATTTATCTGCTTTGCTCTCAGCATGATTTGCTTGGATGAGAGGCTCATCAGCCCCCGTCGGATCGTCGATCTTCATTTCCACCTCGTTGGTGGCGTCAAAGATTGGCGGTTTGTCTTCCTTTTCTTTGATGACTACCCAATCCTGCTTGTCCTTACCCATGCGGATTTTCGGTAACCAGATGCGAGCCACCGGTCTCCTGGGTATCTCGTCGTAGGGGATGGCTTTGAGTTTTACGCCCTCCTAGGCGTCGCTGATCTATAGTTATAACGTGGAACTCACGGACCATCTGAGAGGAATGAAAGCTGGGGATGGATCGCGGAATTGCTATCCAGTAGCGCCACACTTTTAGCTCCTGGCTACGTCGCTGAAGGGTTTCACAGTTCCTGGTTTGTCAGCTGGCTGTTGCTGCTTACCTTTGTCCAAAGGTTCCTTAGCGAGCTTTTGCCCACTCTGCTCCGCTTGTCTCTATGTTCGACCTCGTCTTGAGATCGACTGGGTTTGCCAGGCTGTTGTATGTATGGCCTCCGGGTACTGCCTCTTGAGCAGGACACCAGTGGATCTTGGCTTTTTAGACGGTTTCCGGTGACCGACGTTTGGGTCGGTCTTTGGTTTTAAGGAATCCCTCGAAGTCGACGGTTTCGGGTTAGGGGTACTATGCTTGTTCTCACTCAACTCTTCTTAACGGTAGTGGGTTCAAAACTGGAAACTGTGGAAAATTACTAGTCCGTCTGCTGCTTCACTTTGGGTGGTCTCTACAGTTGGTACCGGTCATCAGGGTAAGGGTAGTAATTCAGAGTTCGTATACCAAAAACTAAGCACCCCATCGACGTATGCTGCTCCACCTTGGCTTGGGGTCCTATTAGCACCTTTTCCAGTGCAGGGAGGACGATCCCCGGGGTGTTGCTTTTTGAGTTTCGAATCAAGGGGACGATTCACTTTAAATAAAGCACTCACGTGATCCAGATTACTGGCTTTTACTAATTCTACGGAAGGTAGAGGGGATCAAGGGACAACGGAAAATTGGGAGGAACCCTCTCTGGACCTCGATCTTCCCAAATAAATTCCAGATAGACGGGGTGAGAACCTCAAAACTATTAATTTAGCTTAGAGAGTTTCAATGGGGCTGATGTGAGCCTGAGTGGATACCCATATCAAATCAGCTGAAGTATTGTCCCCAGAAGTGGGTGGATTCCGATAAAGGCTGACCCCTATATCAATGGAAAATATGTAGGTCTAGTCATTGTTTTAATATCGTTAACACTGGTATCGCTGGAACGCGAATTTTTGTCCTTCAGCAATCGGCCTCACTAATCAATGAGTCACGGATAGGCCACATTCTCCCATTCTCAGTTGAATGAATGCATTTCATGTGTTCTACGCAATCTCAATGGAATTTTTCTGTATTTTTGCATTACTTATTACCCATTATTCATTGTTTACCTGTCCAACAGTTGTTCGCTTTGTTATCACTATCAGCGGGAAAAATTTCTACGTCATGAATTCACTTCACTTTCTACACGGTCGGAGCACGGAAGGTGATACCACGTTTCCACCGCTCAAATGGGGTGGACATGTTTCTGTCTTTAGATAGTAGATAAGTGAATTGCTGGCTAATTTGATTTTTTATGACAGGATTTCTGAATTTTATGCTTTTACAGTACCTTAAAGTGTTCTTAGATACGAGTATCTAGCACTGCGTACATGCCGCAGATACTCGAGCGTGTTGTCACGGAATAGAAACAAAACTATTGTTTGCATTTGGTGTTGGGCTACAAACTGCTGGCAATAAAGGAGAGCTTTTGTGCGAGCACGTGACGAAACCTTGATGTAAGATACAAGTATCTGCTAGTTTTAAACGAACATTAAGAAATTAACCGGGTTTTTAGCACTTGCATAATATTTTAAATCCCAGGACCCCCAGCAGAACATGTCCTCCATGTTAGATACCTGTAAAGCTCTGTTTTCCTCACATATCTAAATCCCCTGTCTGATTGCGCCACCAATCTCCCCTATCGTAAGAATATCTAGTTTTAACGTTTGCACTTTAATTGTAAATATTGAACTTGTTCAGTCATAACTTAAGCAGAAATGTAAACAGCATTTTTAGAGTGTTTTTATGGTAGTGGCTCAGCATTTATACCTATTTATTGCTGGTACATAGTACACTGTATATAGTATCAACGGCTGAACGTAGTTCATTTAAATGAATTGTAAATTGTTTTCATTTTGAGGCCGGCAAGACGTCCTTCACAGCTAAACGATATCAAGTCTTGAACAGATTAAGTGATTTCACAAAAATTTCAAGTTGAATGGTGCAGATTTATGGGGCTGACTTTATTTTTCTGTTGCTTATTTGGATTTGTAATTTTGGTATTATTTGATCTTTTGAAAATATTCGCGGTTGGCATTTGGTTCCCTAGGTTAGCTGTGTTGATAGAGCAATGGTCGGAGTGGTTAAACCTTAAACCTCGCGATTTCCTACTCCGGGTTTGAATTCCAGCTGCGTCATGGATGTTTATGTTTGCCTTCGTGGTTGCCCCTCGGTTGTAGGCTTATTACTTGCATAACATTCCCATAGTATGAAAATTGTAATAACCCCGTGAATCGCCTATTCAATGGCTTCCCGTCTACGGCGCTCGCAGCCTTTAGCGTATCTGAGAACATTCTCCAGAAGCAGAAAGTGTGCAGATTCTTCGTTGAAGGAAACATTACCAAGGTTTCTTCGTCTGAGATCTGAGGAGGCCGGGCAGCTGCATAAAAAGTGCAGGGCCGTCTCCTCCTCACATTGGCTGCACATAGCCGAAGCCACCACCCCAATCTTTTCCATATGGTAGTTTGAGGAGCAGTGTCCCGTTAAGATCCCTACTAGGGTTTTCTTATCCCATTTCTTTAGGGACAACAAAAATGCCGCTCTGGTGATCCCAGGTCCTTTCACAAGGATTTTCGCCTGCCGGCAAGAGTCCAAATTTCTCCATCCAGCCGGATTGCCGGATTCTAAAAGCTCGTTCTGGCCCCACCATTGTGGATAAGGTCCCTCGGCGTGCCAGCCTGTCAGCCTACTCATTACGCCTGTGAGGAGTTGCCAGATCTCCCATCTGGCGCGACTCCAGGTGGCAGATAGGGGCATACCTATTGATGTGTAAATATGTGTTTATGCACTTTTATTTTCTGACTGTGCATAGGCTAGTGTTTGCTCATCTCTGGTGCGTAGGCCAAAATGGCTATTGGAAGGACATCCAGAAAATGAAACCAACATGGACGAATTGAGAAGGAATAAAGTTACGGCGCAGGGGCTCGGAATTCTAGTGCCGGCGGCTTTTGGGAGTGAGCAGGCGAGCGCCCGGCCGTCGATATCCCTTGACCACAGTGCCTTGGTGGTGGACAACTTGGCCATCTAATACTACAAGTGTTGTAGATTTAAAGGAGGAGGTGTTCAACTGAAGCACAACTCTGACAAGGACACCAATTGCAAAGGCAAAGAATGATAGGCTAAAAGGAGATAGCTGACCAAAAAAGGCGAGTTCGACACCTATCGGATATGATCAAGAGGTACACCAGTAGTAGTAAATAGATCCATTCAGGAGAAGCTCAGTAATCTTACGATCTCCTCCGATAACAAAGCCGGCAAAAGAGAAAGCTCAGTCTATAAAAGGAGTAATCTGGCCAAGACTCATCGAGAACAGAGCCCTGACCCAGAAGAACTACTTTTTATGCAGCTTGGAACTAAAATAGTCAAGGACAAGAAGAATGTGCACCAAGCCATTAAGAACATGGTGAGAGTTATCAGGGTGCTTTACATTAGGTGGCAGGAAGAAGAAAGAAAGTCTAAAAAAAGCTGAGCATCCACCAAAGCACAAGGTAATCGACCTTCGAGCAAGTAAAAGAGTGCGAGACAAACAGAGGGAAGCTTTGGGGAATCAACAGGCACCAAAAAGGAAAAAAGGGGTCTAGACCAGTCCAACAAACGGAACTAAAAGTTCAGAAGGGTCCAAAGTGTCCAAAGTAGGAATGAAGCGAGCGAAGCCGAAGGAAAATAAGAACTTTGGCTGGAAGATGCGAATTCGCCCGGAGGCAACTGTAATCTCCAGCAAAGGAAATCTAGCGTATGCGGAGATACTGAAAAAAGTGAAATCCGACCCCGGCCTAAAAGACCTAGACGGAAATGTCAGCAAAATTCGGAGGACCCAGAAAGGGGAGCTAGCAATGATGTAACATCCAGAGGAGGATTCACTGCCTTGAAGTAACAATTCAAGTTGGAAGAATTCAGCGAAGAATCTATCGTGAGCATAAGAAAACTTTATGGTGGTACTCAAACGGCCACAATACGATTGCCCATGGAGTTACCGCAAGTTGTTGACCGTGGGAAAGGTTAGGATTGGATGGGTTGTATGCCGACTAAGGGAACAGATCTCTTTAAAGAGGTGGTTGAAATGCCTAATGTTTGGACCGCTGCCGCAATGTTATCGTCATGTCGCCGTGTCTCCTCTGCCACATATCCCCTATCTGCCGCCTCATTGGGCAACAGTTTATCAGGGGTCGTCCTAGCATCACGGCACAAGTTGACCTGATTGTTAGTGCTGTACATAATTCGTTCCATGTATCCAATCTCGCACTCTATTCTACCGCGCCTTCGAATATTACTACCAACCTGCGACCCCTGGAACCCAAGCTTCGTCCTGCAACAATACTTGATCGTAAGGAGAAAAATTATCACCCGGCTGTAGTAGCGCCACGCATCACCGTGTTGATCATCCTGTTGACGTTGAAACGGCTCTAAAGAACTATCTCCTCATTTTTTTATTGGTGCCTGTCTCCGTAACACCAGCCTTGATCTGTTAACATTTGCAACTCCTCTCACATTTCGTCCTAGGACCTTTTGTTGCAAATCACTCCATCACCCAAACAGCTTTTTATAGCCACAGTAGCTTATCCTACGTCAGAAGTAAAACCAGCTCCAATCGACTCTTTCGTCTTGTGCATGAAGCTGACCAACCCTGAACCCTCGTTCATCCCTACTAACTAACTAGACTTCACAATCCTTTTATTCAAATGTCTGGGGTATTTAGATGCTGGCAAGAGAAGGAAGTACACCAAACGCACTCTCTACCGCGTCGCTACCATCTGCATGCCTTGACGCAAAATGATGACCAACAGTTTCAGTTCATCCCAAGTATACCGAATCTGTATCTCCAACCGCTCATAATCGACGATTTCTACTTCTCTTGCGACATCTCTACGGAAGCAATCAGCCCCTATCTACCATCGATTAAACAACCCACCGCATTCCAGGCTCTTCATATCCTCTCATACTCTAGCGTCAGGCCTATAAATCAGCTGATATCCTCGAAAATGGTTTGGGCTGGTATACGCCAAGAAATTAATCGCTGGACGCGCTCGTGCAAAATTTTCCAATGGGCTTCAATTTACTGCAACTTCATCACGTCGAATGAACGGTTTGATCACCTGCACTTCAACCTCATCAAACTTCCTTTCTGCTAAAGGTTCTAGTAATGCCTGATGATTGTGGACAGATTCATCAGACAAAAGGAAACAATACCTCTCGCCTTACCGTCGCCAGAGTTCTCATTGATAGCTGCTTCACCATCACGACGGTCCAGGCCGCCCGAATTCGCTCTCTTTTCTGAATTAGCTAAACTCTTGGTACTTTCGAGCATACACAGTATACCTAACCCTACATCCTTTGTAACACACTAAAAACGGCGTTTGCGGGCGAGCCGCCCACCCTACGGTTTGTGGCCTTGCTTGGCCTCCATATCCCCTCTCGATTTGCAGGCATCTCTACCGAGATGTTGTACGGCCTGATTCTCAAGGTTCCGGGAGCCATTCTCTTTTACTCAGAGTCACCTATAGGTCTGTCTTTCGTGAAGAGTTTTCAAAGCTTTGAGTAGACCATTAAGCCGGTGTCAGTTTCAAGGCGTATCCTAAAGAACTCTCAATTAATGCCTTAAGGCTACTAGACTCCAAAACCATCCATGGTCTCCTCCTTTCCTGACATACGCAGTCCGGGATGCCCAACATCCCAACGCCCTCCGTCTACAGTCCAATAAGCTAGGGGTCCAACATCATTGCGGAAACATCGAAGGCGGCGATGCCATTAGTTGTGAACCAACCGCCCCGCTTCGAATAAAGCAAATACCGCAGATATTCTCGGAGTGTCAATCGCGAAACTCGAACTCTATTTGACTCCTGGATTGATAGGCGATCTAAGCATTACAACTTCGTTTCAGCATAGACTATACTTTTGACTCGATCTTTCTTCTGGAATCAGTATCAAATTGGATTCAATCTGTTGAAAATCGGGTCCGGTGCCGAACTAATGACGGCGGCTGAGATGTGTGATGGAGAAGCGATCTTCGTGACCATAACAACAACAGGGAAATTTTTGTTTGGCTGCACACTGTTGAAACACAGGGCCTGGCACAAGGGTAGTTAGGTCTCGACTGGCCATACAGGTACAGCAAAAAGGACCGAGGTTAGACACCAGATCCCCGTCTACTACCACTAGACGTTCCAGAGTATAAAAACACAATGCGAAAGAAGGAAAGGAATACTCAGAGTCCTGTCATCCCACTTTGCTCAGACTTGGAAAATCCAGCTTATATCCCCTAAATTCTCGCTCAAGTTGAAGACTACCAGCATTTTGGGACCCTTCCACGTTGAGGAGTGAGTGCACATTCCAACCAAAGGTCGTGGCGGCAGGGTTAGTCTCGATCTGAGGCCCTTTTGGCATTTTACTAGCTAGACCACAAATTGCTATCCCTTTTAGTCAATAAACATGGAATATGTACTCTAGTTCATGGATCTTTGACGCCCAGAAGAAGCCATTGGTCACTTAGGTAAAAGTAAGCGCTGACTAAATGAAATTTCTGGGAAAAAACAATCACCAACTTCCCATGTTCCACCTTGGACCGAACCCATTATTATATTATTCTTGTTTTCCAATTCACGTACTACCGCTATCTATTATTAATAAGTCACGTCATTGATACGTGACGTCATTAAACAATATACGCGATACCACGACTATATGGAATCGGTGAAAGACCTTAGTTGCAAACAATTACTGCCAACTTCTTTCTAACCAGAAGTCTCCAATACAAGAATCAATTCCAATGCTGAATGCGCGAAACTCCAGTCGCCAGTTAGCATATTGATGTTTGGCGTTGGTGCATTTGAAAATATTGAAAATGTCGTCGAAGTCGCGTCGAAAACCTCCCGAGGCCTTCAAAGACAACATTTCAGAATTCTAAATGAGTTTCATCATCGATTTGCACAACATTAGAATAAATTTTAATAACGAACTTGTCGATGGTTTGTTGTACATTGCGAGACAGTCTGGGAGGTTTGTTTGGGTGCAGGTGGCTTATTGTGTGGGGGTTAGTAAATATTCATATAATTTTCATTTGAACCCAAATTACCACAAATCCTATTTAAGACCACTTTTGAAGCGAAAGATCTAGGGTTAATCAAAATTTCAGTTCCGAAAGAGAACAACTGGGAAAAATAAAATGTCCTCAGAAGGAAATTTTCAGGGAATCGCATTCATGTCAAAAACTTCCCTTTCTCTTGTCAAATATTTCATTACTCGCTCTAGAACGAAAGAGACTTGAATAACAAACTTCTTAGGAAGTCCTGGAGGGAGTTAAAGCAAATAACCAGAAACCGAAATCCATATCGCCTGAGGAAGTTTAAATTCCCAAAATAATCAAGAGTGAGAACTATTTCGGAACTTTTCAGTCTTTTCGGGAAAATACTCCGAACTTATCCCAACATGGTCGACTGTCGTTTCGTTATAAATTCTAGATTTCGCTATTACCAGCTAAACTTACTAAGTGAATTAGCGATATATCCAAGTCCATCGGTGTCTCACCTTTAGTATGTTTTTAATTTCAAGAAGAGAACGTTCTCGGAAGTTCCGTAAACGTCATTCAGCCATGCTTATTATTGTAGAGGACGGTAAGTCCCGCCATTGATGAATACGATGAATACTCAAGTAAGCCAACAGGAATTGTATAAATTCGAAATCTGTAGTAAACAATGTTTCAATAATTGACGAATCTGAATTTCCTGAGTCATATCTTGGAATTATATCGGAATTTTCATGGAGCATGGAGCGGAATTGGAAGTTTGCATAAGTGTGGAGTTATAATGAACTGAAAAATTATATATGCGGGCATGTGTCGCTCCGCCTTGCTATTTATTAATAATGCTATATGCATGCTACTACAGACACTCATGTACCGACATATGTAGGCTTAATGTATGCGAAATGCCATGAAGTCACACTTCAGGTGAATGGTCGGAAAACTTGTTATGCTGGACCCTCAAAAAGTAATCCGACAAGATGTTTTGGTCACTTTTATGGTTTGCAGATTATTTTTGTATGTGGGCGTAGTGTGTACCGCTAATGATGTAAAGGCAGAATTAAAGTGACGACATTTTTTCTTGTTATCAGGAGAGTGGACGTTGTAAATAGGATAGCGTGTGTAGCGGTGAATGTCAGGCTTCAAGCAAGTTAGACTTTCAATTTAATTGCAACAAAGTAGCCTTTTCAATTCGCAGTCAACCTACGTACGTTGTGAGTAAACTTACGTAAGGTTACAAATGTTAATCAGGATATTCGATTGTCAGATACTCCAGCGCTACCATGAGTGCAGGGGTGTAAGTGGACCCTCAAAGGAGTCCAAATAGCGTTGTGGTGCGCCATTTTAATCCACACCCTAATGAGACTGTGACTGCTGTAAGAAGGAGAAGACCAACTGCATCTAGCTCAGATGAACCAGATTTTCAAAGCCAAATCTTAGCATTCATGGGTAGCTCATCCGCCATATAAGCAGAGACCTCTTTTGAGGTTCCCAAAGAATTGTTCGGTTAGTGTCGCTAGCTTCGCAGAGGAACTGCATAAGGGTCTCTCCCAACTCCTAGCAAATTCGACAGAGGAAAGCTTAGGACATGCCGAATCGGTTGGCATGGTTTCCTACAGGTCAGTGTTCCGTACAAACGCGCGTTAGATGCGAAAGCTCTCGCGATCTCTTTATAAGAGGGCCTGATCCCAGACTCTGCACAGGTAGTGTGCCTTCAGCATCTGCAGTCAGAGGCTGTCAGGTATTGCTAGCCTATTCCACCCTTGGAAATTCCCAACGCCACGCAGACTGCGCCCACAGCGGGACTGTCAGAGCGAAGCCTGTCTATAGGTTCTTATAACCGGGAATCAAGTGGTGGGGACCTTGACCGTGCAGTCCAGACTGTTCACCGTAGGGTGAACCTTCAGTGGCCGTTCCGAGAAGTCCAATTAGCGTTGTGGTGCGCTGTTTTAATGCCACAAAATTTTAAGACCGTGACTGCCATTATGAGAGCAGGAGGCAGAGTCCAGCCGACACAGACCTTCAGAACCAGTCCGTAGCATTCACGAAGGAAAGGAGCTTTCCCACCCAGCAGCTAGAAATCTTTCTGACGTTTCCAAGGGATGGTTTACCCAGTGTCCGTAGCCTGACTCTAGCTAGAGCTGGGCATTCTCAGAGGAAGTGACTGAGGACTTCCCTATCTTCTCTCTCAGTTTCGGCAATGCGAATTGTAGAAAATGCCTAGCCTGGGGGCATTGTTCCTAATGGACCGGTAGATGGTGCAGACCGCCGCAATCTTGTACGCATTTGCTGCACGCGTCTGGCACAGGTGCTCTCGTGACCGGCTTTTGTTAAAAGCGGGCTAAATCCGCCTTGACTTGGCGCAGGTAGTAAGCCTTCATCATCTAAGGTCCGCCTAGATTCCGCCCTTGACAGTCGCCAGTGAGACATCGATTGTACCCACTGAAGGACTGCCAAGAGGAGAGCCCCGCCTGGCCAATCCATCAGCCCGCTTATTCGCCGCCCAGACCGTCCAGCGTGTTTCTGCACTGCCTACCAGCTTGGAGGAAGTCGTCACTCTGTACAAGGCAAATGGCCACTTGACTGGTCAGAGTGGCTATGTTACGCTTGGTGCTCGGATCATGGTCCAGCTATCGATAGGCTTCCAGTATCGCCAGTACTTCCACTTGGAATACACTGGCGAAACCTGGGAGACCATACGATTGGGATACACTGTGTGTATTCGAGAAAATCTTCGCACCGACTCCATAGACCATCTTTGATCCATCTGTGAAGAATACTGTGTCATAACCTTACAACATGTCGCCAGTCTTCCACTCTGCCACTCAGATACTTTGCATTGGAAGAAAGAATCATCCTCTATCCATTCAGCTGGGGTAGGTGAAGTTGAGGTACCCTTGGCTTGGTGGTCCGTACCTTGCGGCTCACAAGCACAACTTTTGCAACACTCTTTCCATTTTGCTCATAATGAAGGGAGCATCCCTGACACTAATATCACGAAGTCGTCGGCATACGCCACTACCTGCACCACGCTGCTGTCCAATATTCGTAAAATTTCGTCCATCACTATTAACCAGAGCGCCGGAGAGATAGGACACTGGGCCGTGCCTCTGTTCACAGCTCTGGTCAACTAGTTCCGAGGAAATATACACGTTCTCTGCCCCCGCCTGCTCCAGTTTGACAATGACTAGGTTGCTGGCACTCAGGTCTGGACTCAGAAAAGTGTGCAGACTCTTCCTTGCGAGCATACATGCTCTGGATCTGCCCTGATCAACGTCTCCTGTGCTGTAGAATATATTATAATATAATATTTGCTTTGAAGCCTCCGACCCCCTCCTGTATTAGCGCGATATCGATGTCTTTCTCCGGGAGGAAGACAAGCAGATTAGCGAGGCGCACTTTAAGTGCTACCAATTTATATGCGTTACCCTCAGCATGGTCTGCTTGCGTGTGGGGTTTGTTGGTCCCCGTCAGACCGTCAATCTTCATCTCCTCGAACAGCTCGTTGCCGGCGTCGATTGTCCGGTTTTGCAGAGCGGAACACTTTCACCTTTGCGTTTCTAACTCCGAACTGCACTTTATAGTCTGCCATTTTCAGTGCCGCCAGGCACTCTCCGTCTATACAGAACAGAAAAGGTTGGCTGTTTGTCTGGGGTTCCTCTTCTTTGATTACTACCCAGCCGTCCATATGGTTTGGAAAGCGCAGGGATTGAATGAGCTTGTCCTTAACCATGGAGATTTTTGGTAACCAAATGCGAGCGACCGGCCTCCTGGGAATCTCGTCGCTGATCTTAGCGATCCCATGTGAGACCAAGACGAGTGGTCCGGGAAGAATGTCCACCCTAGCTAGCCCGGTCACTAAGGTAAGGGTCTTATTTGAAACCGAAGGTGCCCAAGGTATTCAGAGTTCGCATACTAAAGCCCAAGCTGCCCATTGGCCACGTTGTGCTTGGTACATATGGCTCCAAATTTCTTTGGGGTCCTGTTAGTAAATTCCCCAGTGCAGGGAGAACGATCCCCGGGTTATTGCTTCGCCAGATGCACCTGCCCTCAACACATGACCAGCAGACTAGCAGATCCTCGTCAGTTGGATGAGCTTATCCTCAGTCCGGCCCTACCCGCTCTTGGCCCGTCCGAAGACGGTTTCCAGCGGCCATCGCGGGGAGGTTGTGCGAGGGCTAGGTGAATTATGCAACTTTAATATGAAGCATAATCAGAGTAGGCCGCCCTGTTTACCGTATCTCTGCAGATGGTTAATGGCCACTTGACTAAAACGTTGTTGCGCTCAGTGCTCGGATTATGTCCAAGTCAACGATCGGCGTCCAGTATCCTCAGCACTTCCGCTGGGAACGCACTGGTGAATCCCGGAAAACCGTATAATGCGGTTACATTGTATGTATCCGACAAAACTCCTGCACCGACTCCACAGCTCATCTTTGACCAGTTGATGAAGAATATTGTGTCATTACCTTGCATGGTGTTGCCGGTCTTCCACTCTGCCCTAGGTGGAAAGAATACTCGAAAATTCCCTTTGAAGTTCAGTTTGCCTGTGATGTAGTTCGTTGGGAATACACAGAATTCCTGAGGTACTTCGTCTGGGATATTATTGTGGCGATAGGGCTTCGCTCGAAAACATCCAGACGTACGTAGTCTCACAGCACTGTGCACTACAGCGTATTTCATGTGATGGTCTAAGGGAATGGGGTGTAGGTGTAAACTTACGTGTCTGCCGGACAGGACTGCCTAGCCAGATTCGATTCTTCAACTCTATTGAGCCACACATCATAGTCATTTATTAGCATGGGACGAACTACGGCTGCGTACATCCAGAGCACAATCCTCGGCCCAAGACCATATTCCTCATAAAAGTCTTTTTGCAGGCGAAGAATGCTATAGAACCCTTCTAAGTCACGCTTCAGGTTCAGTGTAAAATCTAATTTAGGATCCAGGATCATATCTGGATATTTTAAATTGGAAGAAAATTCCAGTCTTTGTCCATTTAACCGCGGAACGTGGAATTCGGGTACCCTTGTCTGGTGGTAAATAGAGTCCGCATCTTGCAGCCCACGAACACACCTTTTCCTTCACTCATAAGAGGGGGAAACAATCCTGACATCAATATCACCAAATTGTCGGCATACGCCACCATCTTGATGTTGGAGTTTTTCTGACGGAACTCACCAGTTCCATTTTGACTACGATTAGGATATCAGGTCCGGATATAGAAAGGCGTTTCTGGAAAAGATGCAAGCTCTAGGATTTTCCCGTTTAGTGTCCTTGGGCTGTGGAATAAATTGCAAAATTTATTTTCGAAACCTCCTCCTGCCTCCGAGTCCTCCGAGCCTTAATCACCACCCAGTCGTTCATGGGAATCTTGTGGTTTTGAAGAAGACGGGGTTGGATGAGCTTGTCCTTATTCATGCCAGCATAGTTTTAGGATATGGGACGATTTAGATTGGTCCTCGTTTGCAATGACGTGGTACCTACGGACTACATCCCCCTGTTACCATCCAAGAGGTGCTCCATGACTATCTCCGACAGCCGAAAGGTTTTACAATACGCGCCTTGTCGGGTAGCTGTTGCTGCTTTGCTGTTGGCATGGCTTCCGAGCCATTGTATACTCTGCTCCTCGTATTTTGTTGTTCGACTTCCCTCTGAGATCGACTCTGCTTGAAAGTTGCAGGTATAGCCTTCTACTGTTTTCCCAGGGTTTTGTTGTTGTATTTCCCAATATCTTCATCATTAACGGCGCAACAACCTCCAGACACCCCGGTTTTGTGCCGCGGCTCACTAATTTGATACCCCTAAAAGCTGTCTTGCGTCCTGACCTACACCATCGCTCCATTTCAGGCACGGACTGCCTCGTCTTCTTTTTTCCTCAACAATCTTGTATTCAGGCACGGTTTTTTTTTAATTGGAAGTCGTCAAGGACATCTTTGGGGAGAGATGAGGTTACGGTAGCTGAGGAGACTAGTTGGAATCAGTTCTTTGCATATTTGGTGAATTACTTCAGTGTACTGGCGCACTGTTCGGTCAATGGTGACTTTGGATACCATGCTGTTGGGAGGATAGGAGCAGGAGTGGATCAAGTCCGAACTTAAGGATCCGAGTATTGAATTTACAGACCATTTTCTGTCAACCCGGAACGATGGGTGGGGCAGGACGGATAGCTCTTTCAGGAAGTTCGATATCGGGGATTACACCATCATGGACACCGATGACGGGAACGGTTTCCAGGAAAAGACACATATCAGCCTGGGGATAAATAGTAATGTTGCTGTTAATGATGAAGTGATCCAGATATGAGTGACAATAACCTGTGTGAAAAGTGCTTGTTTGAGCGTTTGTTAGAAAACGGTGGAGTCTTTCCCCATTCTGGTTCGACCTAACATCAAACCAAAACTGATGTCATGCGTTGGGTATTGGCAAGACAGGCATTTTTTGGTGATAAGGGTAGCTCTACCGCTGCCGATTGAGCGTGGGTTCGACTGTCGGTAGTTAGTACGGAAAAGGTTGGAGTTGAGAAAGCTGGGTTTATACTTATATTGCATAAAAACATTATGTGGGGCTTGTGTTCGTCAAACACAATCGTGACTGCCAACCAACGTGTTGAATATTTGCAGAAATTCTTACGATTTCCTGGCAAATTCAATGAAACCAGGATTGGATATGTTGATGGCGTTTACTCGTTGGGACTGGACGGGTGGTATGGTGCCGCTTCGCACGGCGTCTGCGAAAGACACGGACGAACATGTGTAAGATGGATAGCTTGACGCATGAACGGTTTGAATGGGTGCGGGAGACGGAAAGGGGGTGCTCACT
The DNA here is from genome assembly GCF_905115235.1 of Hermetia illucens. Taxonomy (NCBI): domain Eukaryota; kingdom Metazoa; phylum Arthropoda; class Insecta; order Diptera; family Stratiomyidae; genus Hermetia; species Hermetia illucens. Next base: position 13,900,847 of record NC_051852.1, read on the forward strand.
TTTGACTATTGTCCGCATCAAGACCCTAAGGAAGCTTGGGCAGTTTCGGTAGTTTGCAGAATGGTTTTTGCTTCCGCAATTAACGCACTTTGGCGCCTGCTCCGGTGTTTTGGAGCATTCGTTCGGACCGTATTTTTTCGAAGCGAACAATGGTTTGCTCAATGGCTTTAATATTTTTGGTATGTTTTTCATAGAATGTCCAGTTAAATTTGACCAGCCAGAGGTCCAGCTGGACATTAATCATTTTTGCCCAGGTCGTGACGGGGGGGCTTCACGCTGATAAGGCTGGACGCTCCCTGCGCCTTCAGTTCTTCAGCGATTTCTTGAGCCGGGAAAGCGGAAACAAGGCTTCAGAGGAGAAGGTCCCAAACTACCAAGGGGGTCGTTGAAAGCAAAAGTGCGAGCAGCACCAGTTGGGACGAGGGACTTTAATTTTAAAGTTAACAGGAGGGAATTATTTGCAGTATATTGTTGAGAGTTGTTAGCGCATTCCGAACAACATCAGACGAAGCAGCATTCTTAGTTGCAGGGACGGTGTCTATTGATTGTACAACTGGAGGGCATTCCACTCCAAAAATGGAGGTGATTGCCTAAACTGATGCCAAATATCTAGCTTCGGATTAATGACAGCCATGGAGATGGTTGCTATCGTTTGACTCAGCTTCTGATTGGGCTTGGTTGAGACCGCCGGTATCAACATCACTTTTGAGATGACCATTCCCCCTTCTGTCCTGAATAGCTAAATGAATATGAGGACCCGGAGTACTTACTCTTAGGATTTGCTAGTGAGCAAGAACAGCTTGAACTTCTCTTGAGAAGACGCTTACAGGTGTAGACGGAGAGAAAAAGCGAAATGCATGTGGCACCATGGGGTGTGTTCAGGAAGAGCTTCGAAGGCCAACAGTCAATGTACCGATTTGAATAAGGATTTGTTTTATATCACAAATTATCACAAATATAGGAAGAGGACGAAAATTACGAAGGCCGTCTAAGTAAGCGTGGTGAAGCATACAAAGTTTTCTCCAAGAGCACGTACTCTAAGAATTCGCTAATAATAGTCCCTTTAACTGAATTTATAGCGGATTTATGGAGGAGTCGTTCAACTTCAAATCAATGTGAGCAAGAAAATGGAAAACATTAGCATTGCATAATGCACAAGCTCCAATTTAAGTCCTTCTATTCGGTGCTCAAAATATATAATTGAGACATTAACACCGTTGACTTTATAAAAAGGTTTGAATATGCATATCTTCATTCCACGTTTCCAACGAGGCATAATTTCCATTAATTCACTAATTTAGATATGACCAGCCTAAATGATTCGTCAAATATCATCTCGCACTCCACAAACAACGAGACGGCCGTAGATAAAGAAGTTAGGTAATAACTTCGGCGCCTTCTACACCCCGCAACCTTTACTCCCAAGACGAGTATAAGCCTACAAAAAAGTGTAAAATTTTACCATCATTATACGGTGGCTAACGAAATGCGCTCTACTATACTTCCGGGTCTTTCTTGACTATCATCGACTTCCCCCCTGAAAAAAACACACACGGTCACGGGTTATTTAATGTTCAGCGGCAAAACAATTACGACCTGGAGGCACCTTAGACCCAAAGGTGCCTATGAATTTTAATAAGATGCTGCTGCGCGGTTGTGTCATACTCCCAAGTATGTAGGTGATATTTTGGTTAAAAGTTGTGCCTCCAATTGGAGTCATGCAGTCGTAAAATGGGGAGCTCACTTTCTGAGTAATTATTTATTTATTTTGGATAATTCATTGGCCGAATACGGTTGGGGTCTGTTTCGGAAGTTTCGCACTATCAGTTGCTTTGGATTTCGACCTTGTCGTATGAGTAATGAATGTACATTGGGAGTTCATTCATATTCTGTTGGTTTTAGACGGAAGATATTTTTTATGACACTCGGGAACTGAATGAACAAGGGGTCCGAAGATGTCTGAAGATGTCCCGAGTGTCGCCAAAAAGTGATCCCTAGAGGGCTACGTTCATTAGATTTTGGGTCTCTCTTCAGTAAAATGAACCTCTAAGCTGTACTGATACAGTAGGACGAAAGTGTACTTGGGTAGGAAGATATTAGAGAGAAGAACAGAAGGACAGAAGGACAGAAGGATAGAAGGACATAAGGACATAAGGACAGAAGGACAGAAGGACAGAAGGACAGAAGGACAGAAGGACAGAAGGACAGAAGGACAGAAGGACAGAAGGACAGAAGGACAGAAGGACAGAAGGACAGAAGGACAGAAGGACAGAAGGACAGAAGGACAGAAGGACAGAAGGACAGAAGGACAGAAGGACAGAAGGACAGAAGGACAGAAGAACAGAAGAACAGAAGAACAGAAGGACAGAAGGACAGCAGGGCAGAAGGGTAGAGGGACAGAAGGACAGAAGGACAGAAGGACAGAAGGACAGAAGGACAGAAGGACAGAAGGACTGAAGGGCTGAAGGGCTGAAGGACTGAACGACGGAAAGACAGGTCTTCAGTTTATCTATATTTGATATCTGCGGTGGTGCTTATGATGTTACTGCTGTGGCCATAAAGGTAACATAGAGAGAATACAGAGAAACGAATTTGAGCTAAATTTTTCCGATTTGACGACTCCTTTTATTCCTCCTCGCTAACTCAATAGTATGACATTCACCAATATAATGGTCTGAGCAACCCAAAACAAGGAGGGAATTTCAGAGGCCACATCTCATTGCACATCTGCGACAGGAGAAGTGTCAACTGAGTATGCGATCTGTCCTGGAACAGCCGTCTAGATCTGGCAATCGTGTTTCAGAGTTTTAATGCTCTACGGACACAGTCGAGTCATTATTTTTTTTATTTCATTTCCAAATTTAGCTTGCGGGTTGATTTGTCGATAGATTTGCGCAATATCCCGTGTTTGTAGAATGTTCAGGTTCCGGTTCGAACCAGAGCATCGGTTAAAGGGCACGAGGAATTTTGTTAAATGATACGCGAGGGATTGAAGTGTTGAAAGGATACGCCACATTCTTGAACCTGGGTATCATAGAGGCAAGAAAGCGCGTGTACACGGACACTTTGGTGGAGCTTCAGTATACGCGGGCGGCCTTCACGGTCAACTTAGCCAGCTTTCTTCCTCTCTTGGTCGTCTCCGGCCATTTAGGATGGTCTTTAGTCTATCGCCAAATCGCATAAGTCATTACAAGTGACTTTTGAGGTTAATATACCACCAGGACATATCCCTGCTTAATTCGGTTCGGTTTGCCGTGGGATTTTTAGATATGCCAATGTAGAATTTTTATCCACAAAAAACTCTCTACTCCTATCTTTCCCGACGGAATTAATTTAAGACACTGCCTCACGGAGTGGATCTAGTTCTCTCAGGAAGACTCCTTCTTAGGTTGAAGGATTTAGTCAAGAAGTTGACCGAATTTCAATCCTTCTGACATGTGTATTCCTTCCTCGCAACAAATTTTCTGGCTCTGCCAGTTCACCTAGAGTTTTCTCCATGTTTCCAATTTGGTCTATAAATCTCGGTTCTCCGGGTCTGCGTCGCAATTTGGAGAATCTAGTGAAGTATCCAATTTAGAGGTGTTGGTGTACGTTCCTTGAAAAATTGGGTGAGCTTAGAGGTGATTTACCATTTTCTCCAAACATCCATTGATGGCACATCCTGGGGCTTCATAAATTCTTTCAACTAGATTTCCGCGCGGCTGCCATCTGCCTATAGGTCTCCCTGTTTTGGTGCTCGGCTATGAATGTAATCTTGGACTTTCCATTATATATACTCACAATTCCATTTGCCAAGATTTTCCGGTCTTGAAGGTGGGGTACGGTTTTATAGTTGTCTGGCGTTATGTTCGCCACGCAATGTCCTTCCGTTGAGAAATGAAAGTCACACGTTAAATAAAAGAAAATAGATCCTACTACCCTGGCGGTAACTAAACTGCAAGTATCTTGTGACCCGTGCTTAAACTGCCAGTTTGCCTATCATTAGTGATATGCGCATTATTTCTCTTAATTACAAGTATCTTGTTTGGTATGCCCAGGTCTGACAAGAGGAAGGAGGAAAAGCGGGAATGAATTTTCACCCGGGCCAATTTTTTCTACATAATTTTAACCCTGAGCCCAGAATTTCTTTTTATGGTCATGAGTATGCTGCCTAGGGCTGAATTAGCTGATATGTCTACTATGCCCTCACATCTTGCCTCTGATTAATGGAGGTAGGCACCCAGTTTTTCTCTACGCTGTCAGCAGTGCAAACTACATGACCCTACCACCGGATGTTTCCTCCAACTTTTCCATGATGGGTGTAATGTCATATAGATTTCGAATGTCCTCAGAATGAATGGTGTCGTTGCAAAAGGGACTTGCTTCAAACGCCACTTTATCTAGATTGAATTTAGACGTGAAGGAATTTCATTGTCGGGCTCACTATTGGTGGGCTCCGAAAAAGTTCTCGGACTCAATTCGCTCACTTTTCGGCAATTCGTTGTTACTGGCAATGATAGTTTTTTTTCATTGGGGTCGGTAGTTGAAAAGTTTGGGAGGCGTTAGAAAAACATTATTAGGTTGACCGGCCTGACAACGTCTATGACAAGAACGAAGAGGTGTGGCTAGAGGGCATTTCTTTGTTGAATATTGGCAGAGACACAAATTCGGTTTGATGCCACACTTCGTACTTTGTTCTTGCTCTCGATATGGCAATATAACAATGTTCCTCTAGGTCTGACTTAATGCATATCTAGATCTAGCAATGCATCATGTATAATCACGCACCGGCTCTTATGGTAACTTGAACAATACTACTAGTGCGACTGTTAAGATTGAGTCCAAAAAAGTTCATTGTATGGGATAACAATCGAATCGAACCGTAATTGGAACGTTTCGTCCGACTGTCTTTTTTTCGTATTAAAACGGTTGCAGTTTAGATGGTGATCTACCCTTCTCAGTAACATGATTGAAGAACTCATTAAGCCAGAGGGTGGGTTCGCAGTTCTTCGCTATTCAGAGCTCAGCGCAGGACTGGTTATGCTGCTTTTCTTGGAGGCCCTTGCTTCACCTTAAAAATGTCTATTGGTTACTCTGCATTTGTCACATGCCAATGGACCCGATTCCAGAAAGGGTTGACCACACCTACCTGCCTGCCTGTTCGTTTCTTTTCAAAGGTGGAAATCTTCGGGAACATTTGTCCCAGCATGTGGGATTTTCACCAACTAAAACCATCCCCTAATTCCTATTCTCTTCGCCTTGGAACAACCGCAAAGAATTAAGTCGCAGGGTAGACCATGTTCTAGGCTCTCTCTTTGTCCATCGATTGTATTTGCAACGGATCTTTTTTCTCTTCCTTTGTTTCTATTAGTCGGCTCTAAATTCGTTCCTCGTTTGGTTAACTGCCTTCCACCATCCTAGCACGCAAGGATTTCCTCCATTAGACATGCTTGGCATTCTCCGGAAAATCGTCGCAGCTGGTATAGTTTGGTGAGATGTCCAGTTTAAACTGTGGAGATCATAATTTGTCTCCTCAAAACAGGAGATTTCTTTGCACCCACACCGTAATGCTGGAAACTAATCGCGGTCCATCGACCTTTTTTCACCCGTTACTATTCGATTTCTCTCTTTTGGTGGGTTTCAGGTTTCGGGCCTATCATAGCTCCCCGTCGGCTAATGTTTAGGTCGTTTCGTTTGCGACGACCCATAGAACTCTTTTTTAGGCGGTTTCATTATAAACTGACACTGCGTAGAGCAGCGGTAGGCAGCCTTAGGGTCCATCGGGGGCCCCAGTGATTGTTTTCATTGACTAAAACTCCACATCCGCGAGATGCTTTACAACGACAATTACCGCTTTGTAATTGGTATAACCCACTGTCGTGGCACCTATAGTAACGGCAACGTTGAGGATATTATGTCCCACAATATTGACTTCAACACAGAATCCTGTGGAGCACTCCCTGGGTCCATTTTGTGTGTTGCTGTTGACAAGCGTACCAAAGTAACTGGAAATACCAATCGTCGCCAAAGTCTTCCTTATAAGGTTTTGCCGAGTTGAAAACATTTTGCACACAAGGGTAATTATTGCACAGTACTTACCTATACCACCCTTTCCGCGCACTGCATTTTCAACTAAACCAGTCAGTAGTTTGATGGAGGCGGTGGGTCATATGAATGCCAAATGGTTGGTCCGATAAGTCTCCAAGACTCTCTACAGCCGGGATCAGAATTATTATTGTTTATTCAATTAGACACTATCCAGCACCAGTTTGCTTTAAATAACTCCACAAATAAGAACCTTGGGGGCTGCAGCCACTTCCCTGAACTCCTGTCCTCCTGTTACCACTCGTACTCTCTTGAGGAAACAAAGCTTGAACAATTTTCATTTGGAGATCAGGATGTGCCTGAACCTTGAATCTTCCCATTTCAAAGCGGTCGAAGGCTTTTATCCGCCTCCGCGCATAGTTATTTGAAGCAGTTCCTATTCGAGCTTCTTTGTAGATACGCCATTTCACCTGCCAATCCTACCCATTACTCTTGAGGTCGCTTGTCTGGTTCACCGAAGATTAGGCAGTCCACTGTTCCACCAGCAGTTAGGCTTTCTATTTGAGAAAGTGTAACGCCTCGACATCGATGAATCTCATTCCGTCGCGATGCACTCCGTGATAAGGAAGGATCTCTCGGAAGGTATGCCGGGTATATTGTCCTGGTTCAACTATACATCATAAATATTTGCTCATCAATTGGTTTCACAAACCAACCTTACGTTTTCTCCATTGTGGGACGTGCAGGTTCCAAACCCACTTCCCTTATTCTTCGCATCAAAGACAATTGCTTGATGATCACTGTGGGTGTAGTATTCACTGAAGTTCCACGACATTTTACAAGTTCACAATCGAGTCAAACTCCGCTTTCTGGTAAATTTTAGTCTGGCCATCGCTAGCCAATATAATGTCTAACTTCGCGAAACCCCCAGAAAACAATGACCTCTTGTATTCGTCAGTGAATTTCCTCATTCTGTAGTCCATGAATAAACTTCCCTAACGATGACTTTTAGTCCCCGTACTTTTGCGTTCAAGACTAATCAATCATCAACTGTGTCCTCGAATCAGCCAACGTCAGGCTTGGACAAGAATAACAACAACAGACCTACATCCTGTCTATTTTTGCCGCATGTCTACAAAGCTGTTCCACCTGCAAAATCGGCTACCCATACATTATTGTCCATGATAGCAGGTCTTGAGCGATCCTACAATGATCGAAGTCGATTTGGTCAACCTCATTTTATCACCGTAGTTAGCGCCTCTTTGAACCTAGGAAACTTGCCACTTTCGCCAGTACAGCGGCTTCACTTGAGATCCTTTCCAGATTCCTGTCCTTTCTAGATGTCCAAATAAGAGACACTTGAAGCACTCCTTCAAAGAGATCTACTTTTCAAGGAGAAAGACTATCTATCTAAGAAGGACTTTCCCGACCGTCAGTAGCTTGCGTGTTTCTGTGGGTTTCCATAGATTTTTCTGAGGCTTACAATGGATGCCTGCTGTAAGCCGTGTAGGTTGAACTGTTCTGCTAAGGTAGTGCCATTTTTACCTTTCCTGCCTGCACTGTCGGACCGGTCATCGGACCTTTTCATCCCCAGTATGAGGTCCCCCTTTCGGTTCCGGTGAATCTTGCTGGCATTCCTCCCCAAATGTTTGAGATCAGGATCAGCTTTCACAGCTTTTAGTATGTCGGCGTAAGACATATTATCAGTGCTAGAAATGATGATCTCCCTTTCTCCTTTTTAGCCTTTTTTAACTAAGCCTTTGTTTAACCGTCACCCTTAGCGGCGCTAGTGTTTTGGTTTCCTATCTTTCATTGGGTTTTTGGCAACCTGCTGCATTCTTGGGTGTTTCATCTCTTTCTCTCGAAACCTCTTGTTTCTCAGCGCATCCGTGAGAATACGGTTGGGTGACACTTGCGTTTGCTGGTTGGCTCTGTTGGAGAAGCAATTTTAAGAAATTTTGAGACTTTTATTCGATCCTTTCGCATCTTTCCGATTTATTGTACAGAACCCCGGAGAGTCTCACTTCATTCTTGATTGTTTGATGTTCTAGTTGTCCTTGCTTTTAATAAATTTTAGGTCAATCTTTTGTTAAACAGCATTTTTCTCCAGAATGATCCCTACTCTGCTTTCCGTACATCCCTGAATATTTGAGGTGGTCCCTTGGCCGAAGTCTCTAAATGCGCTGAATATTAGAGAAAACCTTACAATCGTTGAGCTTCTCTTGAAGGGATCTGGTCCCCGATCCTATGGAGCCTTCTGTGACTTATTAAGCCCGGATGCGGTGGGTATTATTACGACTTGTGGCGCCCCTCATTCTTCCCTAGGGACATCCTTCTGCGCTTTTGTTATGAGTGTCCTAGGGAGTAACCTACAGGATCTAAGCATCTCCTTTCCTAACTTGTTTGCAGCATTACATGACATGATGGTGGACATCTGGATTGTAGTGGATGGATATTGGCCCGGCAGCCTGCTTGTTCACTCCTAACAGTCGTTAGCACTGGAGTTTCGAGCCGCTGCACTTGCACCTTCTCTCTTCGACCATATTGGTTTATTGTTCTAAGTGCCATTGCCATAGCCATTCTTGTCCTGGGGTTCGACATTTTTGTCCATTCAAGCATACCCACAAAGACGTGCAAGTGCTAGTTCATAATCCTCCAACGAGCATTCTTTTATCCGAGATCTGGCAGCTCCTTATAGGTCGGACTATCGGCTTGATCGTCAGTGTGTCTGTCGCAAATCCTGTTCCTAGAAATGGCTTTAGTTATTGACAATGAATTTGATGAGAAAATTGGAACTGTGAATTCAGTGAACATGATTGTTTTACCTTGAATTTAAAGGAGGTGTCAATGCACTCAAAAGGGGGTGTAATACTTCTTTTCACGAAGTTTCCGGTTTTTGATTTGTCTTTCTTTGCCTCTTTGTTTTCTATCTGAGATCACCTACCGTGATCGTTTTTTATACGGTTCAACCGGCTTGCGTGCCACCTCTCCTCCCCACTTTCTCGGACTTTCAGTCCCATCAACTTTTAGTCCCCCTTCTGGGGGAGAGAAACACGTCTTTTGATTTGTGCTATCTATGGCGCTGTCGAGGCAGCAGGTTTCGGTTTTTCCCGGAACGATTACGTTGCCTAGGGCACACTTAGGGTTTTTAGCAGAGACCCAATTTCAGTAAGAGGTGGACCTATGTTCAATTATCCCCAGGGAGAGTTTCTTCTCGGAGATGCAAATTTATTTATTAATTTATTTATTTCATGAGGACAATACAGAGAAAGCAAATTCCTTATTACATATTGTCCTCAGAGGGAGGAGCAAGTGAATGGCTTATTTTACGCTTAAAGCTAGAAAAGGAAATAGAGTCAAAGGACCCAAGCTGTAGGGCATTGTAAGGCCGCCAAAGCCTCGGGATCGGAGAGTAAAAGTAAGTCTCGAGCTCCGCGAAGGGTACATAAAAAATGTCTGCACTACGTGTGTTATGAGACTAGGCGATACGGGAAGTAATATCCGAGCTGGCGAAGCAGTCCATCAGATAATTGCAGTGTTTGAAAAGAGTACACATATCAAAGAAGATACGTCATTGCTGTAGGGAGGGCAGCGGAGTCGTGACGGATAATCAACCCGTGGAAGGTTCTTTTTGTAAAAGAGGGTCCGGGTGAATTTGCGTTGCACAGCTTCAAGAGCGCGGCAGTCACGGATGCGGTAGGAGGATCAGACTACACAGCAATATTCAAGGATGTCTCTGACAAGGGAATTGAAGAGTGTTAATGAGGGCTGGAATGAGGTAAAGTCGGAGGAGGAACGTAGGATAAAACCAGACATTTTGCAGCTCTATTGATGATGTCAACGAAGTGGGAATTGAAACGAAGCTTATCGTCGGAAATTACACCCAGGTCTTTGAAGGAGGTCAGTAGTGAAAGGGGTTGTCCACTGAGAGAATAGGAAAAGGATGTTGGGGAGGGTTTAAGGGAATAGCGCATCCAGTGGCACTTGTTGCCATTCAGTATTAGCTTGTTGACGGAACATCAACGGACTAAATTATCAAGGTTGGACTGTAAGAGAGCACAGTCCAACGGAGGCGAAACAGAGGCAAACAATTTAAGGTTGTCTGCGTAAAGCAAATACGGCAGGTGAGGATGGAGGCGAGGTCATTGATAAAAAACAGGAAGAGTAGGGGGCCAAGTATAGAGCCTTGGGGAACACCAGGGGAAGGAGAGAAGGAACCAGAGGAGTGACCATGAAAAGAAACTTTGCAGGAACGGTATGAGAGATAGGAGGAAAGCCAGGAGATGACTGAGGGAGGGAAGTCTAGTAATGAAAGTTTAGAGAGGAGAATGTTATGGTCAACGGTATCAAAGGCTTTGGAGAAATCGGTATAAATAGCATGTACCTCCTGTCGTGAATTCAAGGATTTAGCGACAAAGTTGGTAGAGACCAGAAGATTTGAAGCCGTAGATCTATGTTTCACGAAACCATGCAGCTCTTTGATAATGAGGTGACCGAAGTGCGCGGTCAACCAGTCGTTGACGTATCTTTCCAGGATTTTGGAGCTAGAGGAGAGAAGAGAAATGGGGCGGTAGTTTACAGCAAGGGAAGGGTTTCCGCTCTTGAGGATAGGAATGATAAGGGCCTCTTTCCAGAGACGGGGAAAGTAGCATTCGTCTAGACTTTTGTTGTAGATTATACTCAGGGGGAGGGAAATGTGTTTTCTACAGTTAAGGAAGAAGAGATTAGGAAGCCCATCGGGGCCAGGTCTGATATTGGGGTCAAGATGAGGAACTCAATCAAGGAGAGGAATAACTAGAGATTCGGAGGAGTCTGTAGTTATGAACGGTATTGTCCCAAGGGAGGCTCTATATCGAGAATGGATTAGGATGGAGATTGAAGAGTCTCACTGAGCTACTGAGATCCTCGAAGGATTTTCCTCTCGATGGAGTATCTAGTATCTTTTCAAGTTTCATCTGAATCTGCCTTGACTCCTCCAGAGTGAAATATTTTCATTATTCTTGAGAAAATTATTATCGTGACCCTATGCATGGTACATAGAGAATTCATACATGGAAAAAAATGAATAATGGTGACATGGCTGCTGGCTTTATTCATTTGGCTTTTTCTGCATTTGCATGCGCTGGTGACAATGCCCATTTCGTCGATAACGACATGCAGCCAACCTTGACTTATTTGCGTTTTTACATACATTACAATTCACAGATACGTGTGGTCACTTTGGACTTTCAATTCAACGTTTTCTGCTTCTGCTTCTGCTTGGGCTGTTTTTCTTTCTTTACATAAAATAAACATTTAATTACGAGCGTAGAATCGTGAGTGCGGCCATTACATACTTGGTAGCTTTCAACAATTACTGAAATTATGTGTACCATCATATTGTTGCGAATAAATTGTGAATTATTTATATACTTGGTATCTGAGCCGCTACGGCATGTGGGTTTTTAATCATTACTAATTTCAGTGCGGCTCCAACAAGTACCGGAGCCGATATTCGCAAGAAATGAGCTTACTCGCAAGTAAGTACTTTTGAACGGGACTCAAGTATCTTTTGTTGTAATAGGAGAATTTCCGCGATAGATTGGCTAAGATTGTGGCTCGTGTTGTTGGTCGCCGTTTATGTACTTTTTGGGAGACCAATTACGTGGGTGGGATGACTTTTGGACATTTAATTGTAGCAAAAAAGATGCTCTATGATTCCCATGGGCTATCGATCTTTTTTGTTTAATTCGTTCCGCTTCCTGGTAGAGCTCAGTTTTTTCCAAATCCATAGGAGCTGATCATTAGCTTTTAGTAATCTATCAGTAATTAGCAATCTTTTATCTTAGCTCTGATATTATCTGTAATGTTTTCGGGCGCTCAAACTTTACCCCCAACAAAGAGCCATCCACTATGTACCTCCCTACTCAATGTCATGGGGTTCATTTTTGTTTCTGTAGTTTTCGTAACGGCAGGCATGAGATTTACGAACGTTTATCTCATCAGGATTGGAGTTGTAACAAAAACTTAACATAGGTTGTTGGTCAAAGTGGACATTTGGAGGATATATACCAGCCAGCGATTCAACAAAAAGGAATTTCCAATCCTTCATTTGGGGGACCAACTGTCCCTTCCATCGGTATGCTCTTTTCTCTCAAGAGACAGCTGGTTCCCGAAATACAAGAGTGAAATTTCAATAAGGAGTTATAGCCAAGAATGGGAATTCTTTTATTTTCCTTTCTTTTTAATGGATAGTCAGGACTTTCTGACTACAACTTGTAATGACTTATTGAATGGCCTGAGGACTATCCTGGTTAGTCGAAGTAGGGAGGGGAAGTAGGGTGCGCTACCGTAAAAACCTAAACAAGTTTGTGAAAGTGACCGCGAAGGACGCAAATACCGAAGCGCCACTGAAGGCTCACACGCGCCTGCATGACGCTATGTTAACCAGGTTCCGGAATATGGGCGGGGGTGGGTGAATCCCTTTCAACTTTTCAGTCTCTCACGTGTCATTATACCAACCAAGGGAATATCGCGCGAACCTATCAAACAAGCCGGGAAACCGGAAGCTGGACGCTTCAGATATGAAAGGTTTTGTGTATTTCTTTAAGAAAGACATTTGAGTGTAAATTTGCCCCACTCGTACGTAACACGTAATATACGCATATATTATGTGAGAATATTCACTTTCCGGTGATAACTAACATTAAAAATCTTGAATTTCTAAAACAGTGACAAATTTGACCTATTATAACTTTGTTAGTAATAGTGCGGTTTTCACCAAACTTGGTAGGATTATAATCTATATTATAGCCTACATTGCTGCACCTAAGGGGGGTTCATCAAAGAATTACTGAAAATTATAGTGATATACTATTATTAACTTTATTTGAAAGGATGTCGGTATCGAAGGTATTTCGGAGCGTAGCCACCATATAGTGGCAGCATCTTGATTTTTTTCAGATTTTTCTTTTCGACAGTTTCTGAGAATGGCCCCATTAAATAAATGAGCACTTTCGGCCCTCCGAACTCCCCGCATTTCCAACAAATGTCAAAACTAAGACCAGCTTTGGAAAGTACTAACCGAGGCCTTTCATTTGATACCCCACATGACTATATTTGCATAAATGGGGACCTCCCCTTAAATTCGACGTAACAGGATGCTACGCACTGTATTCGCGAGCGTTCACTGTTTCCACTTTTCCATCAAATTTGGTTTCAATCGCTGCTACAGTCTCCGAGAAAAATGCGTGTGACGGACGAACAGACATACAGATGAACAGTCAGACAGAGATGAGAGATGAGACCGGGGTACTCACAAACGAGGAAATTTTGGAAATCAGGTCTTGGCTAGAGGAAGCTGGTCTAACACTCGCAGAGCATAAAGCCGAGGTAGTCTTGATTATCAAGCGAAGGAAGCAAACGTCGATAAAGATCAGGATTGGTGAACACATTATTACAGTCGCAGCTAACGCTTAAATACCTAGGGGTCATGGTTGACTAAAGACTGAAATTCAAGCCCCATCTTGAAAATTTAACAACCAAGGCTTCCGGAGTGGCTACATTATTGGCAGGAATGCTACCAAATATAGATGGTCCTTGGCAAAGCCGTCGGCTCCTGATCTCGAGAGTTGTTAGCTCCATCTTGCTTTACGCAGCTCCAGACTGGGCACCGCCTTTGAAGGTGGAAGCAAATAAAAGACAAATCGCAGCCCTATACCGATTGAGTGTATTGCGAACGTCGTGCGCTTACCGTCCAACATCAGACGAAGCAGCTTGTGTGATAGCAGGCATGATCCCCTATCGACATCTTAGCGAACGAGGGTCGACGCGTTTTACACAAAACCTTAAAAAATTGGTCTTGTCCACGCCGTCAAGAGATCCTCAATCAATGCTTCTGTGTCAAATCTTTTTGAGATTCGACCATTGCGGTTCCTTCCCAGCCTTGGCTTCTTCACGCCATAAAAAATTGAATATCCCTTTATTAGTGTGAGTCTCAGTTTTCCTATGCGCACCTTCATGGTAAGTTTCGACGACTTGGGATCTTCCCTCCAAGGTCGATAAGTCCTTATAAATGGCGCCGAACGTTGGCCGGTTAGTTTACCTGATAGATCATGAAGTTCTTATTCTCAGTATCGAGGGTTCGTCCCCCACTTTATGCGACACTACTAACGACTTAATTATTGGGTGATCTCCTGAAGCACAACCAGGATAATCTTCAGGACATCGTCGATTTAAGTAATTGCAAACTGTCCGTTGAAATGTAAGGAGAATTCCTTTTCAACATTGAAGAGTGCATAAAAATAACAAATGAAATACGATATCTATAGAGCACAGACACGCCTTCACTTAGTTCTGCTGGGCCATCGATTATTATTATTTCCGAGTTATCACAATCTCGGCAGATGCGGAATTTTACCTAATACTAGCACTAAGTGCCAAGCATTTAGGCTCGGACAATTCTACCTACTTAAAAACCAAAGGGACGCTGGTGATAGTGGCCGGTGGTAGGTCAATGGGAGAATCCGTCGAGTACTTCCCGCAACATCGAGTACGTATGCAGAATGGTGTACTTCTGCATGGTTTGAACCAGACTGTGCGAAAGTCCCAGGACATCAAGCCAAAGCTGCCAATATTATGGGAACTACAACCACCCGCTCGAGACGCCAAATTTCTTTGATTTCCCAAGCCAATGGCTCATAGTTCACTTTCTTCTACACGTATTTTCGTTCAATGTTATTATGGAATTGTACGCTAGCTCGGTCATAGCTTCGATGTGAAGGTTACCAGGGCTATGTCCGGCATGCGGGTTGTGATGACTTTTGCAGATGGCTTGGATGCTTCACTTGTCTAATCCAAATTCCATCCGAATATCACGGCTGGACATGTCTACTGCTCACACTTAGAATATAGGCCATATTTTATTGCTAAACCATGATCCTTAGTATCGTTCAGTAGCCATAAAAGAAGGTTCAGTGCCACGCAGAAATAAAGGGGACTCAATGAGTCCCCTTGGAAAATGCCTCTTCGTATTCGGATGGGCTCTGAGGTATTGGTACCCTCAGATGAGCGCACTGATAAAGTGGTATGCCACTTCCATGACTGTGACCACTACGTTGGGATCGATACAGACGTAGGCCAACGATTAGCCAGGTATGCGGGATGCTGTCGA
Organism: Hermetia illucens; assembly: GCF_905115235.1. Taxonomy (NCBI): domain Eukaryota; kingdom Metazoa; phylum Arthropoda; class Insecta; order Diptera; family Stratiomyidae; genus Hermetia; species Hermetia illucens. The sequence goes on from NC_051852.1 coordinate 13,916,022, forward strand.
GAGCATAACCGATATTGCAACTAAAGAAGTTTCTTTGGCCTCTAGTTCCTTGTCCTACAACAATTGAGTCGATAATGAGTTGCTTTTTGTAACCCTTTGACAGCCCTGTCTCGGACAGAATGTTGTTTGCCTCGAAGAGCACATTGACCCTTCCACTAATAATCGCGCTATGAATTTGTAGGTAAACAAGTAATCGGCCTTATGCCTTCTAGGTCCCGCAAGGTATCCTTCTTAGGGATAAGGTAGGTAATCCCCGCAGTGAGGAATGGTGGAAATTCTTCCGGCCGTGATTTATGCTGCTCGCCAACCGGCCATGTATATTGGTGAACTTCTTGTTCCAGAATTTCTGCACGCGATCCAGACCAGGATCCCTCCAGTTCTTTGAGCTGTTTGTGGCTCGTTGAACTTCCTCTTCGGTAACATCCGCAAAATTCATGCCTGGCATAGTGGCATGGCGGTGCTTTCAGCGATGATTAACTCAGCGTGCTGCCCAAAGTCCACTCTAATATTCTTTCGCTTCCGTCACCGAAAACGGCACTGTCTGCAGGCTCTGTTGGGATTCTTTGAGAGATCGGAAGAAGCTCCGCTGTTTCCTCGCGTATTCTAGACATGCCTGAAGTGACTTTCGCCATACCGTCGAAACCGAATGTACACGACAGAAAGTTTCTACTTCAGTGTGTCTAGAATTTCAACTACGGGTGTTTCACTGGAGATTTCATAGTTCCTGTAAACCCTTGCCCCTTGATTTGTCACTGGTCTGCTGGCATTGCCAGAGCTGATTTGTATCAGCCTTGCAATGTCCTGCCTTAGGGAGTCCCGCCGACTTTCCAAACGAATTTTCCATGGTGGATCTCTTCGGTCACTCAAACCAATAACGCGAAAGCGAATCTTCTGACGGTGCAATCTGACAGTCGCAACTGCATCGCAATGCACAAGTGAATATAGTTGCAGCAGCGACATATCAGCACACAGTCGAGATGCAATCTTATCATTGATTTGAGGTAGAATTTAACGAGTTGCAGGAGATGCATAGATCTTGGGAATATCTGGTCTATGCAAAGGATCCATTTCTGAGAATTCTTTACACATTTTTTTTGGAATTCGTCCCGAATTTCACCGGAGAGCTCAGTTAGAGGCTGAAGGAGAGTGCTTCGGCGAGTACTGAAACTGTTGCCTACAGTCCGGCGTGGCGTTATTGAGTTTCCCCGATGACCTCAAGTGGAACACGTTCCCTGGTGGCCGGGATTTTGTCGGTGTGAGTTATAAAGCGGTACTAGCACGCGACTCGCTGTACAGTCACGTGCGCGAATTGCGGGAAACGTTCGACTTGATATGCAAGACCCCAAAGTTCCTGCACTTTCCTCGCCTACCCCTTGAGCCTCCGTAGTCCTCCTTTCCCAATCGGGCTTGGGAACGCCTACGGCGGAGTTATTATTATTTTCTTTCAATGTTGTTCAGGCCTAGTTAGAGAATGCTGTACTGACCTTGAGGATGAAAAATGGAAGTGAAAGTGGATACTTTACCGGATTATTCGAGGTACGACGGAGTCCTGGAGGATTCAGAGTACGTATACTTCCGCTGTCAGAGTTGCGGACGAAAATAGAAACCGACGGAAACTCTAGGTCAATTGCTGGTTGCGTAGAGTGTGGGTAGTAGTGGGGAGAATTCTATCATGTAGGGATGATTGAAATGTGATTAACTTCTGGATAGCGGAGGAGAATGAGTAACTAAGAAAAAAAGAAACACATTACGATTCATTTTTGAGGAAGCACCATTGCAAGTCATACGTGGACAGATTGAAGAAGTGACGATGACCTTAAAGAGCTACGAGGTACTGCAAGCAGGGAGATATCGTATTGGGGTTAAAAAGGGAACAAGGTTGAGGTCTTCCTCAGGGGAAAATTGGGGGTGCAACGGAACCGAAGAATGCTGCATACCGAGTAATGTTGCATTCGCAAAGAACGCGGGCACGCGCAGAGGACTTATCATGAATTCTGTTGAGTGGAGAAGCGACTTCCCAGACGGAAGCTTGGGAGAATCAAAAGATCTGTGAACTCGAAAAGTACAGGAAACAACGGCGCCAGACGCGGAAGTTTTACTAACAAGTCAGCAAGATGAAGCCGTATATACCGCGGTACCTATTCTGCCGAGACAAAGAGGGAAATCTAATTTGCGACGGATTGGGCATATGGTGGGTTGAGTACTTTGATGAACTGCCCAAGAACCAAAATATCGGCGAGTTGGAGGTCCCGCCAACTGAAGACGACGGACAAATACTGCCACCACTGAGCATAGAAGAAACAGTCCGTGCAATCCATCGGCTTAAAAACCATAACCAGGGTCCGATGGAATTACAGCCAAATTGCTTAAATATGGAGGCGACCAACTACACCAAGCGGTTCATCTACTGATGCTGAGTACCATCTATAAGATATTCTCCGCTATTTTGCTGGGTTGGATAGCCCCATACGCATATCATTGACCCATACCAAAGAGGCTTCACTCTAGACAAATCAGCAATAGATCAGATTTTCTCTGAGTGGAAAGCGATGGAGAAACTATTCGAATTTAAGGTCGCCTATGACAACATAGCCAGGGGAAACTATATACGGCCATGAGAGAATTCGGTATCCCGACAGAATTGATAAAAGCAACAGGATCACCCTCGGGACCATTCAACAGGGGGTCTAAGACAAGGGGATGCCCTATAATGCGTCCTATTTAATGTGGCCCTGAAGAAAGTGATTCACGATACAGATGTCAATGTGAGAGGCACCATCCTCTTCAAGTCCACCCAATTATTGGCGAACGCTGCCGATATTGACATTATGGGAGGAACAACCCGAGATGTACAGTTAGGCGGCGCGAGATCTTGGGGTGCTTATTAAGGAAGATAAGACGAAGTATATGGTGGTAACGTCAGCGTCGAAAATCAAAGAATGAATAACATTGAATCCGAGTGACCAAAGGAAGAAAATAAAGATAGGATACTACAATTTTGACACCGTTGAAAATATCTTTTATCTAAGGTCGAAAATCACAACCGATAACAGTCATGACGATGAAATCTGCGCGCGGTTGTTGCAGCCAATAGAACCGATTTCAGTTTACAAAACCTGTTTCGCACGAAATGTCTCACCACAGGGTCAGAGTTCTTATTGTACAGGACAATGCTCTTCACGGTCTTTATGTATTCTTTGGGGATTTGGGCCGCGTTTTAGAGAATAATCTTCCGAAGAATTTTTGGCCCCTATATGAGAATGAACGATTCCGTGGCCTAAATAACGACGAAATCGATGAGTGATACCATGACTGTCAGGTTGTGGACAAAATCCGTCTCAACAGGATATTCCAGCCGGGAATGTCTATAAGGGCAATGTCTATGGTAGTAAAAGAAGACGAGGCAGACCCTACCTGAGATGGCGTAGGTGAGGACGCCAGACAGCTTATAGGGATATTGGCGCAAAATCGGTATGCCAGGAATTCCTTACTAAGGCAGGCCTAGACCGGATACCGGTTGTTGCGCCGTTGACGATGAAAAGTGGGTGAAGGATTTGGACGAGGTTACATCTAACGGAGAGACCTGCTCTGCATTGGCAGAGCATTTTAAACTCCAGGACCTACTGATGTAGCAGAGGTAACCTACTAACTACCTTCATTAAGGGAATGCTTTGTCCCATGAACGAGTATTTTGCGAAGATAGGCGTCACTGGTCAGTTTGCTTGGCAAATGGTTAGACAGTTTCTAGGAGGAGTTTGATTGAATTTTGGGAGACTACACATTTTTGGCATCACAGGTACGTGGGAGATGGCAAAAGTGGAAAGCCACGTTAAGTAAGTTTTGAATGAAAGAATGATCTCCCATTGTCGAAGAGGGAGAGGTACATGCTATCTCTGAGTGCGGTCACTGTCTCGATAGTTCCAATTTTTTCCATAGTGGTGTCATTGGCTTTTCTTTAGCTCCTCCAATGCTCTGGGTTCTTGGATTATCAGTTGGATGTGGAGAGAACTACGTATCTGATGATGTGGGCGATTTCATTGTCTCCGCTCAATTGCATCTGATTATTATGGTAATAAGTCATCGAAATGAGAAAGTAGGAAGCAGTACTCGGTTGTGGTATTAAGTATCCCGTTGACTATAACCCTAAACATCTCACCGCACTTGCTCGTTTATTCGCCAGGAATTCAAGCAATTCCAGATAAATATTAGATAAAGCAAAGAATTCAACGCTATGCCCGCAACACATCTCCATAATTTCAGTTTTGCATTTTCCACTCATATTACACTCGATATTATTCTTATCTATTTGCATACGAGGGTAGGCAGTAACTTTCAGATTCAATTATTTGAACAATTCATTCGCGAAGCTCGTGACGATGTATAATTTTCCGCTGTAATTTATTTTTCATTGTGTGCTTCTTCAGTTTTCCCACATTATGTCTGTTGTGTGTTTTTGTGTTTGCAATGACCTTTCCGCACTGTCGCATACTGGAAAAATGCCGGAAAATCAAGAGACCTTTTATTTTGAAGGTTGCCCCGTTGCTTTGCATGTACGGTAGGCAGGCGAGCTGGTGTAGTATCTTCAGCGGATAGTAGATAGTAGATACATCGCCACATATGAAAATGCTCATGTGAAATGCTCGCAGTGCATGGGTATGTAACCATTTTACGGTGAACGGCGGTTATGGCAACATTTGATTGTTTTTCCTCATTTCTAAAAGCAGCAGTTATGAGGGAAGTCAGTGTTTCAACAGTTCCGTTGCACAACGGAGCCCCGAATTCGGACATGAAAGTGGTTACCCTCGTTGCTTGCTGAACATTCATTTCCCAGCTGACTTTTCCACGCTGGGCGTTTTTGGAAGTAACGATTTCCTCTTTGTGCAAATGAAATGAATTTATAGTGCGCCATGCAACTCTGCACCCAATTAACACGGTTCCTAGTGAATCTGCGCTGGTGTCTTGACCCCAGCTTGTGGTGCACTGTCTTCCAAAGTTTGAAAAAGCATTCGGATTTTCCACGAGCATTTTCCACACGGCTCCAAGTTGCTTTTTATTGGAAAACGGGTTATGTAATTGATACTGCTTACAGCATTGTTAGTTGGCTCCAAATTGAGCTGCATCGTCGCCTCGGTGATGGCCGTTTAAATCACGTTTTTATTGGGCTCCAAACATTAAGCTGCAGCCATCAGGAAGTGATAAGATCTTGGGTTAACCGGAAAACTGTCATCAATATCGCCAGTTAGTACGTAAAGTCTTTTTTCCTCCCTCGTCCCCATGAAAGGTCTAGTAGAGTCGAACGTTGTGGCCGTTGGACGGCCTATGCAATGGCTACGTTGTTGACGAGGAGAAAGTTGGAACTATTGCAGTTTCTTGTGCTGCTGGAATTGTTACAAAATATTGCATAATAACAATAGCTCATATTGCGAACTTAAATGCTCAGCGATAATTGTTGAGGTGGTTAGTAACTATTGAGAGAAGATATTTTCGGAAAATTCGGAGGGAAAAGGTTAATTCTTTTAGAAAACGAGCTCTGAATCTAGTATTCAACGGCTTCCCGCCAACGGTCTCAAGAGGCAGAGAGTGTTCCGATTCTCCATTGAAGAAAACCTTGCCAAGGTGTCTTCGTCTGAGATCTGAGGATGCCGGGCAGCTGTATAAAAAGTGCAGGGCCGTCTCCTCCTCCTCCCCACATTGGCTGCACATAGCGGAAACCACTACCCCAATCTTTTCGATTTGGTAGTTTAAGGAGCAGCGCTACTAGGGTTTTCATTCCCCACTTCTTAAGGGACAACAAAAATGCCGCTCTAGTGGCGCTAGGCCAAGGATTTTCGCTTGCCGGCAAGAGTCCAAATTTCTCCACTCGGTTGCGTGAATCCTTGCAATTTCAACCTTCAGAGTAGACTTGACAGTAAATGGTCGAATTCCAAGAGCTGGTTCTGGCCCCACCATTGTGGATCCAGACCCTCGGCGAGCCAGTCTTTCAGCCTCCTCATTACCGTCTATGTTAGAGTGCCCCGGCACCCACATCAGGAATATTTCGTTCAGTCGGCCAAGTTTAAGCAGTACCTGATGACAACCCTACACCAATTGGCTTGATATGTCGTTGCTATTTAGTGCTGATAATGTCGCCCGACTATCGGAACTGATTCGAATGGTGCGATCCCTCCACTTTTGTCGCAGACATTCTTCTGCTGCCAATGATATATCTCCGCCTGGAATATGGTCGTCATTTTTCCGAGGGGTCGGGCGAGTTCTATAATCCCATTCTCCGAGAATACCCCTGCGCCCGATCCATCCTCCATGACTGACCCGTCGGTGAAGATTATTAAGTCTGTAATCTGAAAAGACTCATGGCCATTTGTCGACCATTCTTCTCCTTCGGTGATTACAACAGTGTATGTCTTTTTAAAGACGAATCTGGAAACCATACTACCGGATGTCTTTCAAGGAATTTCCAGATAGACGCATGACCGTTTGATTGACCGCCTTTCCACGCCCCAATGGTATCGAGCCTATATGCGTCGTTGGCCGCTTTCCGTTTCACCTCCAAGTGAATGGGGGGTAAATTTAGGATAGCTTCAAGTGCTGCAATCGGCTTAATACTCATTGTTCCAGTAAGACTTAGCCAACCAAGTCTCTGCATCTGCGTTAGTAGGTTCCTGCTGTTAGCAAAGTTCACTCTTGCTCATCAGACGATGCATGCATACATCAAAATGGGTTTTATTATGGATGTATACATCCAGTATATCCGTTTGGGTAAAAATCCCCAGGTTTTACTTATTGCATTCCCACAGGACCAGAGCAATCTGCAGGATTTCTGGTATTGTTCCTGGATATGGTGCTTCCACGTTAACCTGGAGTCGAAATGCACTCCCAAGTACTTGACTGTTTGTGCCAGCTGGATTTCCGCCCCTGTTAAGGTGGGTACCGTATAGCTGCCCTACCTGACGTTCCTAGTGAACATAACGAGTCCAGCCTTCCTAGCGTTCGCCGTGAGTCCATTGCGGAGGCACCAGCTGTGGATTTCATGCAGAGTTGAATTCAAGCGGTCACATAGTGTGTCCGCAAACTTGCCGGCAATTAGTATGGCTAGGTTATCCGCAAATGCTTGCGCGAAGACTTTTTTATCCTCCAGGAGCCACAGCAGGGTATCCATTACCAAGAGCCATAACAGTGGAGAGAGAACCCCTCCCTGTGGGCAGCCGCTGAGACATCCTGCTTCAATAAACTTCTGGCCGACTGATATGTGCATTTTTCTCCACTCTCGCATGTGAAGGATCCAACTGGTTAGCAGCGGTTCGATTCCAACCTGTCTTGCCGATTCCATCCTGTAATTGAAGCCACCTTCGATGACCATGAATGCGCTTAAAACGTATTCTTCTTCTGACATCCCTTTTCAATTTTTGCCGTAAGTTCATGGAGTGCTGCTTCCGTGGATTTGACTTTCTGGTAGGCGTGTTGCCTATGGTGAAGTGGCCACTTAGGAATGTGTGTATCCCTTATGGATACACGGATCGGTCGGAAGAACTATCAATTATAGTTAGACATGGATAGATTTAAACCTGTTGACGATCAAGACCGAATTTGATCACAATAGGTTCAGCGGTTCTCGAGTCAGTCGAGTGTGACAGACAGACAGACAGACAAAGGCGGTGGAATAGTTATCCGACCTGGGAGAGTGATCCTCCTACTTGAACCCCAGAGACGAGAGAATGAGGATCCATCCCAAGACGATCATCATTTCAAGCACGGATAGTATGTCCTACATAATAATACTTAAAAGGGTGAAAGATGACATTAGTCTCAAAGACTTGGGTAGGATAAGGCTAAAGTTGAAAATTTCCGAAGAGTGGAAAGCGGAAGGCTTCCGCAGCCAACTCAAAAATCTACTTGGGAAAAGTGCAACCATGCGCAATCAAAGGTATAAGATCGCTATACAGTGCAGAGACCCAGACTAGGGTACTTCTAAGGGAGAAATGTAACTTTCCTTAGTAGAGCAGTTCAAGCTGTTCGACTTGTAGGAGGCATCCACTGTAGGCCCCAGAAGCATGTATAGAAGCGCAGAGACGGCTACCATTTAGCTACCAGCAAAGGCAGCGCGCAAACTATTAGAAGTCTAGTCTTTAAGATCCGTACTGGATGGACAGTCTGCCGCCTTAGAGAGCAAATCTCTTTGAGGAAGTGCTTCAAGTGTCTCTTGTGGGAGACCTCGCCAGATCTGCACAAGCACGTAAGCAACATCTAGATCCCGTAAGCAGTAGTAACACACTAAAAGGTCATGAGTGACCCTATAGTCCCTTCATTTTCCCAATGCATTTATCAACTTTTCAAACTCAGGACCTTTGCCGCTACCCGCAATTTGGCCGCTGTCCAAGGCCTCCTTTTAATCGCACCGCATGCTTTTGAGATCCTTGTTACATACCCGGGTAACGTGACCTGTGTCCACACATCGTCTGCATCAGTCAAAATGAGCCACTAAGGCGACCTTTAGTGTGCGGTGCCAACGTGCCAGCATCCCATTGGACTGTCGATATTATCCAGTGGTCCTGTGACGTTTGAAACCAAGGAGGTTGCCTAACGCCGGGAAAAGAGTAGAATTGAACACCGTGATGATTACGGCTGGTACACCAAAGCACGAGATTCCCCAGTGTGGCATAAACCAACAGTCATCCAGGTGAATTTGAAGAGTCCGAAAAGTGTGCAGATAGGTTGGCTACTGATAGTCTGATCTTCGGTCGGCATGTCATCGGCCCAGACGACCGGCCCAGAGAATAATGAGCAGGATTGACCAGGATTGCGCCTACAAGAAGGCGCGAAGAAACCTGAAACTAGACCTATGGGAAAGTACCTACAGGTTGTAAGGAGGAGATTCGTAAATCAGGCAGTACGCAGTGTTTACGCTTATTGCGCCATATACATTCAACTCGGTCAATTGGTGTCTCAGTTACTTAACTGCGCTTGTCGGTACAAGGCAGACAACGCATCCAGGGAATACATTCTCTATGCTATTTTGCGAGTCTGGCGCAAACTACCTCTTCGAGAGGACCTTTTGGGATGGACAGATGAGGGTCTCAAAGGGTATACTGTCGTAGAGGGGGTATCACAGGGCTCGGTACTGGTTCCTCGGTTGTGGAATATTACGGCTTTTGCCGCCTCAAAGGAATTACGATTATCAGCTTTGTGGATGATGTAGCTGTGGTTGTTACAACGATGTACTCAGAGAATGTGGGGATCTACGCGGCGGAAACGTTGAGAGCGGTAAAATCGTAGCTAATCGCATGCCGATCATGTGTTTAGAGTAAGCGGATCTGGCGGATGGATGAAGCGAAGCAACAGTCCGGGGGTCGTCCTCCCTGCACTGGAGAAGGTGCTAATAGGACTCCAAACCAAGGTGGAAGAGCATACGCCGAGGGTTGTGTGGCCAATGGGCCAATGGGCCAATGGTCATAACTATGCGAACTCTGAATACCTTCGGCACCTTCAGTTTCAAATAAGACCCTTACCCTGGTGGCCGGGCTAGCCTTGGGTCAGAGGCGACCGAACCATCAAAGGAATCCAAAGCAAATATTATGGTTTATTTCATAGCACAGGAGACGCTGATCAGAATAGACCTAGAGTGAGTATCCTCGCAAAGAAGCTTAAATTTTTGGTGACCTTAGTTCCAGCGGAGGGCAGAGAACGCGTATATTTGGACTGACATGGCTCACGACCGATCAGCTTCATCAACGAGAGAGGTGAGTCACTCTTTGCTTTTATAATTAATGAAATTCTGTGAATGTGTAACATGGACAGTACAATAACCTTCTATTTCCCCAGCTCGGAGCACTGTGACGGTTGAGAGGAGGTCCTTGATATTACCCTACTAATCGACAGTGGGATTTTTAGGGTGGATAACTGAAGAGCGCCTGACCAGAGACCCTTCTGCAATAATAGTTTGATACTTTCAGATCTCGCCAAAGAAGTCTCCAAACTCTTCCGAGACCCAGAAGGATTGACTGGTTAGAGTTTGGTCAAGTAATTAAGAACAAACTGTTCGCCGCGCAAATTGGCAAGATTGGTACCACATACAAACTGGAGTCAAAAGTCGGGGCTCTGGAAAATGCATTCGATACCGACTTTAAAGTCTAGAGCTCTGCTAAGTACAGCAAGAAGACACTGCCACCGCGGTAGAATGAATATCTTTAAAGCCTCAGGAAGCTGACTAGGGAGATCCTCAACATCTGCTAAGGCATAAATATTCGCAGTCATACTAGGACTGCCTGGAGAAGTACAAGTTGGCCATCAAGACCACCAGGAGGCGATCCTGGTTGGACTATTGTCCAGTAAGATTCTGTCCAAGGAACATAGAAGCCCGTCCTTTTTTAAAAAGTCGGAAGGCTTCTGGACGGAATCTTCTGATGAAACCTTGGAGCTGCTGGAACAGAAGCGCTTTCATGCCAGCGAGGAGGACTGTGAGTCAGAACCTTGTTTGAAGGGTTTGCAGCCACCCCAGCCGTGCAAGATTATCAAATCGGTAATTACCGAGGATAAGATCAGATCGGCTGGGCTCTAAGAAGTTTCTGTGCATATAAATCTCGTTCAGATGGCATAATGCCAGTCATACTACAGAAGCAGCTAGAAGGGGTTGTGCGGTGGGTTGTTGCGATTTATGGGAGCTGTGTCTCTTTAGGATACGTACCACAGTCTTGGAGATGCGCACGAGTTGTTTTCAAACTGAAAGCGAGCAGGCGTGGCCATGAGATCGCGAAGGACTTTCTTCAGTCAGCCCCACCTCTTTCGTGTTGAAGACGCTAGAGCGCGTCCTGGACATCAACTAAGGGCGATTATGGAGAAACATCTTAACCTAAGTATCAGCATGCCTACCTCAAAGGTAAATCCACAAAAATTGCTTTACATGAGGTAATTGGCATGGTCGAGTACTGTCTTGTCTTCTTGGATATAGAGGGAGCATCCAAGAACGTTAGTACCAACGCATCAAGGAAGCATTAACCAGTATTGGATTCCAGGGGTATTTGACGCATTGGATAATACCCAGTCGCATCTGGGGGGCAACCACTGACCAGAGCTGTGAACAGAGTCCCGCCCCTGGGTGGTGCGATCTCTCCGGTGTTCTGGTTAATAGTGATGGACGAATTTTTGCGAATATTGAACAGCAGCGTAGAGACGTCATCTGCCGACGACTTGGTAGTTAGTGTCACGGATGTTTCTCTCCATTATGAGCGACGTCATGAAAGGAGCGCTGTGAAAGGTGTGCCTGTAAGCCGCAAGACGCAGACTCGGCATAGCCCCAACCAAAACGGAACTGATGTTGTTCACAACTAAGACAAGGGTACCTGTATTCCACTTATCACGGCCGAATGAACAAAGATTGGTTCTTTCCTCCAATGTAAAGTATATGGGTGTGATCCCGGATGCAAAACTGAGTTGAAGATAGAACATAGAACGGAGGGTTAAGAAGGCCTGTATAGCCTTTTATGCTTACAAGAGAACCTTTGCAAAGAAATGAGGTCTCCGGCCAAGGATGATTCTCTGGATGCACACAGCTATGGTGCGCTATATCCTAATTTACACCTCTATTGTATGGTGGTAGGCTTTGAGCAGAAATTACAATAGAACTAAGCTTTTTAGGTTTCAAAGAATCGCGCTGCAGTCCTGCCCGGCAGATGCTATCAATGTACTCCTGAATTTCTTGCCGTTAGACCTCCACATTAAATACATTGTAGCGTGCAGTGTCGTCAATCGACGTGAACCCAGATGCTGAACAGCGAAGCCATGCAGTCATAGTAACACGGTAGATGGAGTACCTTGGGAAATTCGGGTATTCCTCACGGACTATGTCTCCCCATGAAGCTGAACTTCAAGGGAAACTTTTCTGTGAACTTTCCAACCGAGGCAGAGTGGAAGACCGGAGTCGTGTTGCGAAAGGATGGCACAGTATTATTTACAAACGGATCGAAGATGGTCTGTGGAGTTGATGCGAGGTTTCTTTCGAATACATACAGTGTATCCGAGTTGTATGGTGTCCCAGGTTTCGACAGTGTATTCCAAGCGGAATTACTGACGATTTTGGAAGCCTGTCGATGGCTGGGTCATGATTCGAGCCCTAAGTGTAACATAGCCACTCGGACCGATATCCAAGTGGCAATTAAGGCTTTGTATTCAGCGACGACATCCTTTTGGCTGGTGTGCAGTCCAGTGCAGAAATGCGCCGAACAGTCTGGGCGGCACGTTTAAAGTAACCCTCCTTTGGGTTCCGGTTATAGAAACGTAGAGGGGAATGAGCGGGCTGACCGATTGGCCAAGCCAGGCACTGCGTTTCGCATCCCTTCGGCGGGTATAGTTGGTGTCTCGCTGACGACTGTCAAGGGCGGAATCTACTAGCACTACTAGCGGATCTCAGATGGATAACAAAACCGGATGACGAGAGCTCCTGTGCCAGACGCGTGCAAATACTTTCAACATTACGGCGGTCTGTACAGGGCACTGGCCCATAGGGGATCACGCCGCCTGGCTCGGCATACCCTACATTGCATTGCATTGCTGAAGCTACGAAGAAGAGGGGAAAACCCTCAAACACTTCATTTGCAATTGCTCAGCTCTACGCACATTGGGTATACCAACCTTTGAGGACCTCAGAGAGATTTCTATAATAACTTCGTGAGGGCTACGGGCTGGCTTTGAAAATCTAAACCGATTTGACTCCTACCTGATCAGTTAGTGCATCAAATTTGAAGGGATAAGCATCAGTGGCATCATTCAAATTATGAAGCAGACCATTTTTCCAGCAAGGTCAATGGGCTGTTCCAAAGGTAGATGCAGCAGAGCAGTAGACTTCTCGAGAAGTTCGCGTAGGGATAGCACAAAGACAGGCTTTGCTGCACTTATACATACCACCATAGTATCATGGGACATATTTTTTCTTCTAGATTAATGGTTACCTCTACTAGAGAAGAAGATGCGTTGCGGCTTCCCTGGAGGTCAAAAAATGAGGGGAATTTCAATTTACATAGATTTTCACTCAAATCTCAAACAAATACTTGGTTTCCTCATGCAGCTACTTGAAGAGACAATTGAAAGTAATTCGATATTTGATGAAGATCGAATGACGAATGCATCGTTTAGCGTTTGCTCAGCTCATTTAACATATCCATCACTCAGAGATTCTACAATTCAGAACGATCAATGGCCTTTGAAAAAAATACATAAAAGTCATTTTTCAATGAAGCAACACCAACAGTTCGCAGGCATCAATAGCCTTCCATTTATGGGCCTTTGCTCTTAATTCAAAGATCAATCAGCATCTGACAGGGCTATTTAGTGCCAACCAGGGCGAGTGCATTAGCCATCCGTCATCATACAAACGAACCCACACTGTGGAATTCCTAAACAAATCTCTGAACATCCAAACGGGAAGAGTCTTCCAAGTAAAATTATCTCCGGGAAAACTTTAAAGGATATGAATTATATGATGCGCGGGAAACGCGTACACAGCAAGAGAGATTCAAATAAAACATGTGCATCCAACATGACTGCAGCGTTCTTCAAGATGCCGGTCGGGAACATGCAACAAAGTCGCTCCGAGTCACTTCTAGGGAAGATTTCCAAATAAATAAAGGAAAAAATACAAATCCAGTGAAGACATCTGAATAAAAATAGAGTCAAGTGCAAGGGATTCGGCTCGAGATTAACAATATGGACGGACATTCGGAATGAAATCTGGGAACTCGCAGGAAGCTGGCGTGAAATCGGTAGATGCATGTCTAATAAGTCCTGCATGTTCGGCGAAGTAGGGACTGCATTCATTGGGCGTTGAGGACCCATTTGGAAGTTCACTGCAAATAGGAGGGAATACCCAGATATCTCCAGTCGATCTGTAGTAATTATTCATGAAAGTTTGGACTTTTCGGTGAAGATTGAGTATCTTTTTTAAAGTTCTTGCAAGAAACATCTTATAATCTAGAGAGCCCGACAAATGTGCAATTCCTTCCTATCCAGCGCATCCATAATTGAGAATTTCAAACAACTTTGCCTTCAGTTCGGTTTAATTTGAAACCAAAAGGAGGTGACGCTGCCTTTTTGAAAGCTGACGATTTCAATTTATTTTAAATCACCATATCGTCATCCCTTGACTCCCTTCATGGTCACATCTCGGCTTGCATTTCCATTTGTGGACGCACCCATTGCACTCGTCCACGAATATTTGTATTTACACGGAATACGGCCCAAACATAAACTCACAAAGTCACGAAATCCTTTTTGTAGGCTTCGAATTTTATTGCAAGATATCCTAAAATAACATCACTTAACACTTTTACGGGAAAATGAATGCATGGAGCGGACCTGAAAAAGGAAGAGGAAAACGAAGTGGCCGGGAATATGATGATGGTGTGATGATGAATGCGCTTGGGTCTAATGAAGGATAACTGCCGTGCTGGACCATAAAGAGCACATTACAGCCACTCGGTGGACTGAGCCTCGTATGCTCTGTAAACAATCTGCGAAATAGAATGCAAAAAATCGTGAAAAGTTTAAATTCTACAGTAAATGCTAACAAGAATGTTTTGCCATGCGGAGGATGCGATGGTGGTAAGATACTTAAAATGTAGAAACTGTACACTGGAGGAGTAAAAAATGGAACAAGTTGAAATTTCTGGTATCTCCAATATATAGTGGACTGAACTTTCTTGCAGAGATAGCGGCTCGCAGGTGGGACCCAAACCACAATGACATCACCAGCAACAAGACACACGGAAGAAGCAAGAAACACGAAGTTACGTCGGTCACCTACTGAAAAGGTAGAAAAGCCCACTGTCCTAACGGTGAAGGCGACTGGATGTGAAACAGGGAATGACATCGCAGAGGCTAAGGGTCCTTCCGGCCAAAAAGGAGAGACGCCCTGGTGAAAAGGTGGCCAATTCCGAGCTGCATGACGAACCCCCCCAAACAGGTATTTAAGAAGTGCAGGATAGTCCTACGGAAAATGAAGACTGCTACCATTAGTCAACGAAACTTCTCTGTGAATGTTAAAAATGACATACTGGAGATGGAAGAACTGCTGGACCTTATTGCATGCCATCGAAACTCCTGGAAGACAGATTAAGAGGAGCTGAAGAAAAGCCCATCGTTAGTGCAGCCCCTAGTTACACAAAACTTGGCCTCAACCCCCCTCAGGGGTCGTTTAATGGGTCGCTTATGACACGGGGTGTGACATTCTCCAGGTGCCCGAGAAAGTAGTTCTGACCGCTTAGCTTGCAGTATACCTGCGTCCTAGGTAGTAGCCTTGAGAAAGCCTCCGGTGAAGACCGAACCGCGAATGACCGGTACACGTCGGGACACATTGGGAGTCCCCGGAGCCGTCGATGGGGTGATGTGCGCCTAGCTCTGTCAAAGTGGTAGTTGTGGCGTGTATCAGGAGGCAGTCCCGTTGCATTGCCCCGAGCGAGCGCTGATTAGTCCGTGAATTCCGGGATCAGCTAAGCGTAAGTCATGTCTTAGGGAACTGCGGTAGGGACTATTTCGGCCCGCTCCCTTGCGCACGATGCGCTGGTGAATTTTCCATGGAGAACGCGTATAAACCAACAAAAAAAAAATCGACGAAATAACAGGGAGGGAAGGAAGGAAGAAGAACTGAGTGCATTTGGGCGCAGCACAAAAATGCATCGTTCACCGCAGCGATTAGCGGAAGAGGCAGCGAGGGCTGAAATATCCGATGCTACACCGGGATGCCCAAATAAAGAGGAAACTCTACCAAGTGGCGCGCTGACCGTGCGGGGACGGCAACTCCAATACTCTACCCTTGTTCCGAGAAAAGGCCCAGCCAGAATCGCTAGTCCTGAGCGGATGGATTCGGACAAAAACTGGGTGCTAGAGCCGCAAAGGAAGGGCTCATCAGCGCGTATGCGATCGGCAACGTTCCTCCGGAGGAATCTCAGCAAAGGCGTCAAAACCGGACTGATGGAACTTGAGCAACTATTGGACCTTCCATAGGCGAACGTAGAGAGTAGCGGAAGATGATTGGAGAGCAGAAATAGCCGCACTCCCTGCTGCGAACGCCGCTTGCCCCAAACGGACCGCAGATAGCCCCCTGCAAAGCGAACTGGCGACAAAGCGGAAAGAGGACGACGTGCCAGAAGGAGACTTTATCAAAGTAGTTTCCAGGGCCCAAAAGAAAAGAAGGCGAAGAAGGAAAAAGGGAAACAACTGAGTACACCACCAGAGACACGTCTGCCCAAAGGCAAGAAGGTTGTAAACCAAAAGCCAGGAGCAGAAAAGACGAGGACACGAAGGACAAGACCGTTGGCTCAGCTCCTTAAGTCGACGGAAGGCAAGTCATTTGCGGAAGTCCTTCGAGAAATCCGCTACAGGCTGAAACCCGAAGACAACGGAGCGGAGGTGTCTTTCATACGGAAAACAAGAGGTGGCGGAGTCCTCGTCAAACTGGGCCTGAAGACGACTAGCAAGATTACATTCTGGGAAGCGGTCAAGGGGTTATTGGCGGAGAAGGCCCTTGTTTCTAGTCAAGAGTTCATGTCTAAAAATCTGGGATATTGTCTACCTCACGGAAAGGGTCGAATTGGAGGAGGCGATTAAGCGTGAATGTCCAGAGGTAACCAATACACTGATAGGTGCCCAGATGCCTGGACTATGGACACATCTCAGCAAGTTACAAGGGATCGGGGAAGAGGATAGCATGCCGAAAATGCGGCCTGGCAGGTTGTGAAGCGAAGACCTGCAATGAAAGCGAAAGTTACTCTGCAAGGGTCGTGGCACGTCTGATGAGAGCGTCGCACACACTACGGGCTCGGGACAGTGTCCAATCTTCAGGGCGGAATTGGAAAGGGCTAGTGCGCGAATGGCAAGATCCACATCTTACAAATTAACATGTACCGGAGTGCAACCGCTTACCAGTTGCCAGCACAGTTCTCTGCTGAGGTAAAGGCTGATCTAGTGCTAATCAGGGAGCCGGTACCCGGTTTCATGGCATCTCGACTTATCGGGCAACGCTGCCATTTGAGTTCGGGACGACGCTCGACTTCGTGCCCAAGGGGAGTGGTAGCGTCGCAGCTGACACCTTCGTAACTTCAGTGGTGAACCTGATAACGACCCGGAGGGGCCTCAGCCGCAACAAGCCTTCTGTGTACTGGTGGACGGCGGAAACTTGTCAACGAAGTGAATGAGGACCCGTGGGGACTTGGCTGTAAGCTTGTCACCTGGAAAATCGGGGCTCTGTGGAAGCTCTGCATACTGAGTACCGACCAGATGGACCGCATTGTACGAGCATTATTCCCCAGGCGTCCTTCTTCGAGCCGAGGCGCACAGCCGTCGATATTGACGGATAGCGCTCCTTATAATACTTGATGTCAGAAATGCCTTCAATTCCGTACGATGGACAAACATGTCAGGCACATTAGAAAACTCATTCCACGTGCCAAGCTATCTCTTGCGTATATTGAGGGATTATCTGAAAGACCGCTCCCTGCTTTATGAGAAGTTAGAGGTCCAGAAAAGGATGGAAATCACGGCGCGAGTAGCATATAGATTCATCCTAGGGTCGGACCTCTGGAACGCTTTCTACGATAGAGGATGACTCTATATGCCCGAAGATTTGCGCCTGGTCGGGTATGCAGACGACGTTCCGCCACTTGTTGCCGGACACACTATTGAACAGACGCAAAGCAGACTTGGCATATTGATGCGATGGGTAAGAGGATGCATGACTGCTTACGGTTTCAGCCTTGCGCTGGAAAAAACCGAAGTTGTCATCTTGACGTACTGAATATATGACGTGGTGAGCACTCGTTCTTTTTGTAGAAGGGGCAGAAAATGGCCAAAGGTGCATCAGTTTTTGGATATGCAAGCAGCGTCGTCTGTGTCAGTGCGGTTTTGGAAGCTTCAAAGGCTGCGGTAGATTCGTTGCTCCAGTTGATTGATGAACTTTCTTCAATTTTGCTGTGAAGTATCTCTTTGAGTGGTGCCTGTACTGTTGCTGCTCGGGATATGAACCTTCTGTTTTGCTCTAAGCTGCTTCACGTTGGTTGGTTGCTGGTGTGATTGGATCGCTTTGACTTTGATTGCAATTCATGTGTCCCTTCCTTTGAGGCAAGGCATCCTAAGAAACTGATCTTGTGCTGTCCACAAACATATTTGCTTTAATTCACGACCAAGCCAAGTTTCAACCTTTGGAACAGAGTCCTTAAGTGGTTGGCATACTCTGCACATGAAGGTGAAGCGAATAATATGTCACCGATGTGGTCATAGCCAAAGTCCAAACTTCTCAAGGCTTCGTCGATGAATCGTTGCATTCTGCAGTCAGTAGGCCGAATGTCATAAACTCGTAATGGCAATAGTATTGAGATGGCAGTCTTTGATATATCTGCTTCAGCTACCAGGATCTGATTAAATTACCAGGTCTATTGTTGAAAAGACAGTTTTACTCTACAGCGTTTTGGGGAAATTTTGGATGTTCCGAAGTGGGTACTTGTCGGTGGAAGTCCGGGCGTTGAGTGCGCGATAATTACCGCACGGTCCCCACTAGTTATTCATTCCAAGCACCTTATGCAAGGGTGCAGCCCACTGACTATTTGATAGAGGCGCTGGATCATAGTATTGAATTCCTTTTTCACGATGTTCAGCTTGTCTGGAGCTAAAGCCACTGATAATCCTGGCGTTGTGACTATATGATGCTTAGTTCGGTGCCACGCCATTTATCCAGTTGTGTCCGGATGAGTTATTTCCGGAAATTCATGTAGGATATCATGATAAGGAGTTCCTCCGATAATTGTTGTGATGGTCGGGATTATATATTCTGTCATCTCTCTTTGCCAGGTAAGGTGAGTTGTTGAATCGCGAAGGCAATCGTGCTGAAGATCTAGAAATATTGCTGTGGGTCTTTTATGTTATACCTCACAAAGCTTGCCTCAACGATTTCAACCCCCACCCGCGTTTACCGCGGTCGGTCAGGTCGGTTTCTTCAGCGTTGGAAGCGATTTCTGAATTCCACTAGAAATTAGAATTTCGTGTTTGGAAAGTGCTAGGCCGAGGCATAGCGGCATCGCATGACCGCTGCAAGTTTTCGACGACCTGTGAAACTTTTTTTTTGTTCGCTTCCCGATAGCAATGTATCTTTCAGAAGTATCTCCTTGAACATTTCTGCGGCAAATTTCTTGGTAACCCAGCTCATCGATATTCGTTTTTAATGGCTTCATAATATTCCTTTGCGAGGTTTGAAAGATGATAGCCACATAGCGATCATTACTGTGTGTGTATTCCTCGCTGGCATGCTACTGCAAGTCTCTGATTAGAGTATCACTGACGAAGGTACGCTCTACCACCGGGCATTTACTGCTACCACTAGGCATTTACTGCTACCTGCAATGTGGGCCTATTTTGTCGCTATTTTTTGCTTCCATGCAGAATACGCACTTGGGCATTTCGTTGAAGTCCTTTGCAAAATGGCCTTGTTCTCCACATTTGCGGTACAGATTTGATCTATCTTGCGAGCTTGTGTAAGCATTCGCTATGTGACCAACCCGCCAGCACTTATAGCATTTATGCACTGGACTCTGTTCCCGTAACCAACATAGCACCCATTCAATACGTACCTTGCCCACTGCAATCGTCTTTTTCGCTGCTTTAATAGGAAGACTTATCAACGCTATTTGCGTGTCACCGTACGTTTTCCTAAGTCGTAACACATTAGACTCAGTCATTGATTGTAACCCGAAAGGGGTGTGCAAGGCTTTGCAGATCTCAGATTTTCTGGTGACTCCATCCAAGTCCTTGTATTCGATCACCACCGAATTCTTACTCATTTTGACCGCCGCAGCTTCACCTTGTGATACTTCAGTTTTCTTCTGTAGGTCTTCACCTCTGTCGTTACCAGCTTCAAGTTCGAACAGCAGATTCCCTTTCTGTGTTGGTCTTATCCGCGTGACATTTACACTCTGATCAGTCAAGGAGGCATCTGCTTTCACCTTGTGTACGATTTCCGCGTACGTTAATTCGCTGGTTTTTGTTATTATCAATGCGTCCGGCCTGGCTCTTTTTCCCAGCTTCTTCTTAGGTCCTACCTTCGTCCAAGTGTCTTCGGCGCTGTTAGTGGCCTTTTCCGCATGACCAGGTAAGCTTCCGTCGTTCTTAGGTTGCGCCGGTATCTGTTTCTCTTTTTTCCTTTTCGCTGTTCGCTGGGGAGATTCCGCTTGTTCATTTGGGTCTCGTTGTTGTTTGTTCCGAAATTCCGAGATATCCTTTTCATTTTGGAAGAGTTCCTTGTCAAAGAAGTTTTTGGGAAGAGATGTTTTCAGCATGGTTTGGGTTGCTACGGCAACTATCGCTTTCTGTTGCTTTATTGCACTATTCTTTCTGCATGTGCTTTCGCTTTCTCTTTGGCCTTGAAGTATGTTGCCCTGATAGAATGCACCTGATCTTTGATCGCGTGGTGTACATTATTACGTCGGTTAATGTACTCCATTAGATGTTTGATCATCGATCCCAGCCTCGTAAATGCGTCACCCTCGGCTTTATCAGTAACTACACTGCTGCTACTCTTATGGTCTAAGATGCGTTTTTCCGCCGAATTCGCTGGTGGTGATCGCACTAATTTAGCGCTCTGCTTGAAAGGGTCACTCGCGCTAAAAGATAACATTGAAGACTGGCCATTTTGCTAGTGGGAAGCCCACCGGAATCCTCCGCTTCCTCCACTGTTTGCAGTAATTTAAGACTGTCTGGCCGTCACGCACATTTTTCTCGCAGACGGCTATAGCCATCGACGCCAAATTTGGTGGACACTGTGAACGTCATGCATACAGAGAAGTACATCCTTCTACGTTGAATCTAGTTAGTTTAGTTTTGACATTAGCTGGAAAGGTGGGGAGTGCGGGGGGTTGAAAATGATCATTTCGTTAACGGACCCATTCTCATATTCGAAAATTCTGAAAAAAAGTCAGGAGGCTGTCACTATATGGTGCCAAGGCTACAAAATACCCTCCATATCGGTATCTGTTCAAATAAACTTAATAATTGTTTATAATTACAATTTTTAGAAATTGACTGCAAACCCCCCTTAAGTTCATCCTAGAATCATGAATCTAGCAGTATAGTATAGAGCATAATCCTACCAAGTTTGGTGGAAATCGCACTATTATTAACAAAGTTATAACAGGTCAAAGTTGCCGTTTCTGTGCAAATTTAAGACTTTGAATGTCATTATCACGCAAAAGTGGATATTCTCACATAATATATGCATGTATTACGTGCTAGGTTCTAATGGGACAAATGCACACGCAAATGGCTTTATAAAAGAAATAGACAAAACCTTTCATACCTGAACTGTCCAGCTTCTGGTTTCCCGACATGTTTTTTATTGACTATCCCTGCGAGGGTCACTACAATGAGTGACCCTCGCTATTTGGTAACCAGGAAGGAAAGATAGTTTCTTAACTAGAGCTTAATCATTTAAAAGTCTAAATTATTAAAAATTCCGGAAAGAACCGATATTTATGGATCAAATATATTTGCCATAATTTTATCGTTGAATGTAATACATTCGTACTCACGATCAACTAGTGTTCCAGCAGCAATTAGCGGAGGCATACTAAAAAGAGGGACGTAATCGGACATCACCCTCAAGCCAGTTGTTATAAATACTCGCATTGCTTTTTAGGAGCCGCAGGCCTGGTATCCAAACCTAGGCTATACCAGAGTTAGGCTGACCCCGGCGTATGTTGCGTGTTATATTTATTACATTACGTCAACTTGCTTCCAATATTTAATATTGATTTTTGCATCAACTTGTTGATTTTACTATTTTACTTTGAGGAGATAACTGGCAGGTTATCGAGATGTCCCAATCGGAAAGTTCGAAAGTCTGACGTAAGGAGTTCCATGGGATAGACTTTGAAACCTCAGATGCTGGAATATTTTAAAGAGCGCGTATTCAGGGGTAGATCAAATGGGCAGTTGGACTCTAGAAAGAGGGAAAGCCATTGGTATGGTTTAGAAGTTGCTTTTATAGAAGCTACCACATATTTGACATTTTTCTGACTCTTGAATCTAACATCCTTGTTGTTATCCTCCCGAAGAATTGGCTTTCAATCTTCTCTTGGTATTTTTTTATGGTGTCGTCGCAAAAATGGGGCAATGGTCAGAACTTTGGCGGCGCTAGATTAACGTCAACCTCTGGGAGCCCTGGGTTCGAATCTCGCTTGGGTCATGAATTTGGGTGTTTCGTTCCACACGTCTGCCGCTTTTGAAGGCTAAACACTTCCACCATTCAATATGTCTAATTGACAGCAATAAGAATGAAGAGACTGCTCATCTTCTACGATTTATAATGAAGTGGATAGGGGACCTAACAAGTTACGAAGTGATGACCTAAACTCAACTAAACTGTAGGAAAAAAATCCGGGCATGGAGTAAAAATTATGCCTGTCTCCAGGCATTGGGGTCTCACCTCTTTTCTTCCCCCCCCTCTTGGGCCTGGTAATAACTACTACCTGACCCTTATCCTTCACCTAGCATTGTACTAGTTCCGGGCCCGTTTCCTCCGAGCACTGTTTAGGAGTTTACCCTCTTACTCCTGAACCATCTTGGCGTTAGGACTTCACTAATCACTATAGTGATTACAAGTAAAGACAGATGCTAACACGTCTCCTCTATTTCCTTCTTCATAATTTTGTTAAGAATATTATTTTTTTTCAGCTCCGGGTGAATATTCGACCACGGTGCCCCTGAGTGCGAGAAATGATAAAATGTTGCTAATTATTCAGTCAGATACCATTTGGCACGTTCGAGGTGATAATTATAATTTTCATGCAAGTGAAATTATTTATGATGGCATCATGGAATTTTGCATTTTGGAACTTCATTCTGTGGGCGCTGGAGATGATATGTGAATTTTGTTTAAGGAGTTACGGAAAAACATTGGTATGAAATGCCCATAACGTTGTTCCTTTTCGCAGGGTACTGGAAAAGGGTAAACTGTTATTTTTAGACAGAAAAGTTATTTGAGTGAATGAGAATTTCATTTTAGTATTTTTCACCACTTCTTCGACAGTTCTTTCGGTGGTATACAAGTGAGCCAGGTAGACTGTCATTTCCAAGGAGATGGGTTCATGCTTCACCAAGGACACGGGCTCTTTAGTTCTTCATTCTTCTCTAATAATTCCAGCACCCAACCCATACATAATTAAGTAATCTTTTCAATCCAATTAATCGGGGGTACAAAGAAAGAGTCACGGCTGGGTACACTAACTGGGCCAGATATGAGGAGTGTAACTAAACCGGGTTAGACCATTTTTTCTCTGTATAACCCGCTACTGATTACTATCACTGCATCAAGCTTTTAGTCTAACTGATCAGAGCGATCATGGGACATCTCAGTTGGAGATTATCCGAATAAACCTCCTTCCCCCCGGCTCTCTATTGGATAGTGGGAATTTTTCACCTCGTGAGGCGTGGCCCTTATTACCAAAGCCTGCATCCTTGAGCAGTATGTTTTCAGAGTCTGTCCGACAAATTCCTGCCGGCCGCATTTTTTCGTTACGCCATCTACATCGATCGGGTCTATAGGCCCTGCGTGTGCAAGGTCCGTCCTATATAACCGTAGCTCAGACATTTCAAGAAGACAGCTAGAGAGCCTTTCTATCCACTCCAACAGACCACCCACCCGATTCCAACTTTCTCAGCTTTCTGCGATTTTTTTGCTTGTGAAGTTGATTATTGGATTTCGTTGTAATCTCGTCGGGGTCCATATACTCCACAACTACCTCCACCCTCATTTGCCTCATTATGATATCTTTTCCGCTATGCATCTGTTGGTCCTGAGTTGCAGGAGGAGTACCCCTTGCAACGTTCTTTTGATTCTTGCCTCATTGTTATTCAGATTGTTTAATGCCGGATCCCTATTGACTATCTGTAGAGTCTGCGAGTAAGAGAGGCTATCCTTATTTTGGATGAAAGTCGCGTCTGGACGTGGCGTTTTCATTTGACATGTTTCTATCTACGTTTATATTTGTTCAAACATTTGGTTCTCGAGGAAAATTTGGGTTCAAAAATATTAGGCTCTCCCGATGCTGCTTCTTCGGAACGCTTTTGTTTTGGGGGGCTTTGTTCCCTATTTTACGTCAACTCATCGCTTCCCCTGATGCTTTATGTCACTTTTCATTTAGGGCTTGTATGACCAACTAACTCCATGCCTTCAATGACAATGTGTACTTCCTGCGATGAGGCCTTCATTGGAGTATACCCTTGCAGTTGCTTTGTATTTGAGCGCAAAACCCAGCTCGACTATGTGTCCAGAGACGAAGTGAGATGACAATCAACCAAAGTCCAGTAATTGGAAAAAACGTAAACCAAAAAGAAAACGTCAAGCAGGTGATATCAAAAAGCCATTCAGGAAGCAGTGGATCTCCGAGGGAAGATGGGATAAAATAGTCGGAGGAGGGGAGCTCAGAAGAAAATCTACGCTGACGATATTGACATCATGGGAAGAATAACCTCAGATGTACAGTCTACTTTCATCTAGATCGAGCAGGCAACGATTGGTGCGAGGTTCCATATTAATGAGGGCAAGACGATGTACATGGTGGCAACTTCAGCGCCAAAACCGAAAGAACGAACAATATCGAATTAGACTGGCTAAACGGGAAGAATAAAGATAGGAGACTACAACTTTGAGACCTTAGGAACTTTCTCCTATCTAGGGTCGAAAATCACAATCGATAACGGCTATGACGATGCAATCCGCGTATGGTTGTTGACAACCAACAGAGCCTATTTCAGCTTACAAAAACTGGTTCGCTCGAAACGTGTTACCATAGAGAGAAGAATCCTCCGAAGAATTTTTGGCCCTCTACATGAGGATGGAAGATTCTGTCACTAATCCCATATGGCTGAGGATGATTCAGCCCGGAAAGTCTGTAAGGGCAATATCTATGGTAGAAAAAGAAGACGAGGCAGGCCCTGTCGAGATCGAACTATGGCGTAGGTTAGGATGTCAGACAGCGTTTAGGGATACTGAATTGGTGGACCTCGATGCAAAATGGGGGTGTTTGAAGTTCCTTATCCCGGTTGTTGCGCTGTTGATGATGAATTAGCTTTCCATTCTTCCGTTTTTTTTTCGTTGAAGGTGTACGAAAATTTCCTAACAGTCACGATTTGGCCTGCAGCGCCCTATCTTTTGTAGCTGAAATTTCATCGTGTCTTCCTTTCCTGTTTTCTGCAAGATTTTTAGGAACAAAGCCAAGCCAACCGTAGTCACAGTTACAGTTTAGATCATTACGAGAATTGCCATCTTTACCTGTGCTGAAGTGGGGAGCATGTCTCCCATAGGTTTCTCTATGAACGAAAATGAATCTGGTGGTGCCTTCAAAATCTGGGCCTCGGTTGTTTCATATTAATGTTTTGGACACTCTTAGTGGAATAGTGATGCTTTCGATTCTTTTTCCCGCGATCACTGCTATGCACTGAGAGTGCGGGCTCTTCCTCTACATCCGACTTATTTCACTTTCCTTTTCTGCGGTAAATAGATCTCCTTTCTGCAGGGTGGAGAGATGAGAATATCTTCTACTAGCACTATTACTACTAGCTCCACGGTCCGTACGGCGATAAGTGCACGAGGAATACCATTCGGTTCCAGTGTTTTTTGTCCTTCATGAACAAAATCGCTTCTTTCAATTTCTTGGCAGTGAAGACTAGGCAATCTTAGTACTGACAAAGTCAGTTCGGATGGAGTGGACAGGACAAATTACCTGCACGATTTCTTCCATTTTCACTGCTTCCATGGAGCAGCGTGATTAGTGACCAGCTTATAACCGAAGGCCATAGGTCTCTTTTAATGTAGCGGAGTAGCCTCTGCCAGCAGCGTGTTTTTTACCTGTTTATTTAGTGGAGAAGTTCGTTTTTTGCTCTCCTGTATTCTGCAGATCTAAGGATTGCTACATCTTGGCCTCTTGCGCGCTTAGCAGTCCGCCGAAGTCAGAGGCAATGCATTCGAGCTCTTGTAATTTAAGCCATCCAGCAGTCATTTCCCGTGACCGACTGTCTTTTTGAGAGTCGATGCATTGCAACCTACGGTGGTAAGACTAGTTTTTGAGTTCAGTAACAATGCAGTTGCAGTTCTTCCATCCGTGCCCAGGTTTTGTCACTCCTTTATCCTGCTTGAGAGAACCAACGTTGGTTTTCTCCAGGTTCTACCTGGTAGGTATTTGCTGAACGTCAAAACTTTGAGAGGAACCATTTGTCACTTCGACATAAATGTACTGATGATCACTGGTCATATGTGCCCCGGGAATCTAGTTGAGCCATGCCCTATTTGAGGCCTTTAGAGTTGAAGTTTCCTCCAGCTTGAACTGTCCTTTCTGTGTATCGAATGCCTTCCTCGAAAATACCATCGGACCGTAAGCAGTTGCTCTCCTATGTAAGTTTTCTTCGCAGAATGTGGATCATGGAGCTTGACTTTTCACTTTTCGTCACACTTCCATGAAGATCTAATGCCTTCCGGAACCGGGAACATGAGCCAAGCCCTGTTTTTGCAGGTTCAGATTCTTGGCAAGAATACAACATTCCTGCGACACGCAAGTCTTGGTTTTGTGCCCGGGTTTGCCAAATTTATAACACAAAGTGGTTTTGTCCTACTTTTCGCAAACTTTGGCTAGGTGTAGGAATACCATGTAAGGACCAGGCTTTGTCCATATGTGGAGAATAAAGGACTATTATTTATGGTGTCTTATGTAAGACTGTTAATATTAAACAAGGATGTAAGTGCATAAAGTATCGGCAATTATCTAAAGAAGTGAACGTTAGTCATTTTAGAGTTTCTTTTCCAATAAAAACAGATACTTAACCTGCAAAACGGCACACATAATGACACATATTACAACAATCGAATGTTGTTATCTTTTTTGCATTTCGGGCCAAGTCCATTTTGGTCACTCTAAACAATTGACATGCCTTGAATGTAAACTATGATTTAAGCGCTGATACCATTTGTTTCAATAGTCATGCCTTAGCCATTTTAAAAGTTTTTAGCGTAATTTTCCTAAATGTACGTAGCTAAAGCAATCGTTTAACGCATTATGACACGTCCAATAGTGTGGCCTGAAAACTTACAAGCACGCATAAACCTTAGATCTAACAAAACTCTTGTGTAATATTTCCCATAGCGTTTTGTTTATGATGAAACGTGGAAAAGCATTTTCTAACAATGGAGGCAACATTTTATGAGTTGCGGTTGGTTATGGGCTCAAGGTTGACAGCATAACGTGCATAGTACTGGAGGAAAAGCAGAAATATCTAGGGTTAAATGTGGTAGCAATGCAACCTAAATTGTTGCCATCTTTAACAATTCAAGTTACTTTCCAAGAGAGTAGGTTAAATCCCAAGGTGGCCATGGAAGCTCACTATCAACTGGACCAATAAAAAATTCTGAAGCAATCACTGACGCTAACAAACCCTATTCTCACGTCGTCTGCATGCTTCCACCCCACTGAGGTGAAATGAGTTGGAATATAATGAAACAATCCCCTAACTGCCATTAGAGCAGACACAAAAAACTTACCAGTAAATTTCCTTTTAAATTCGATCCTTGTAAAATGCAGGTGCGCTCCTCACACTTGGTCATCACGAGTGTCGGAGACGGTTTGAAAAGGGACTGTCTACAAAGAAAATTTCGTACAAAAAGAAAACGCTTGTAACAGGGAATTCGAGGACAGGAACCTTTTTCCAAATTAGGTACCTGTAGGGCTCCTACATCGAGCAAGGTCTATACATACAAGAAAAGTGCATAAATACGGGATGCACGGATTACTATTGAGTCGGTTTTCGGTTAAGGCAGGGGCTTGAAACCTATCCTTATTATAAGGCTATGATTAGTCCCTGAAAATTTGTGACGAATTTTCAGGATAACCATCTTCACTAGCTTACACACCTCATCATTTCCAAACTAAATGAATTTCTGGACACATCAGACATTTCGTGAAACTCTAAGGACTAAAAAATATCCTTTTTTTTCATACTATCACTTCTTCGTCTAGTTGAAATCTTAACTAGGCCCGTGAGCGACTACCTAACAACCCCTCATCAAAACAATCCTCAGGTGGAAAAAAACCTACCTGAATTCATCAAGCCCACTACTAGCAGGTCTTCGGACACAGTGGCTCCGATTCAAACCCTCATTTCTGCCATCATCATATAATCACGACCCTTGTCCGTTTCAGGACCTTTGATAGGGTCTGGAGATTTTTCGACAAAAGATTTCATTTGTTCTGCTGCATCCGAAGATAACTTGAAAGCATGCATTTAAAGTGATTTCCAGATACATCCATCTATTTTTAAAAAAAAGTGAAAAACTGGTTTCTGTCTGTTTTCTTTTGCAGGTTATCTTTTCTGGTGTTTATATTTTTTCTGTATGTCATTTTTCTTTTCGTGACCGTCCTGCAGTGTGCATGGGCTGAAAAATAATCATCATGAAAGTTATAAATTGCTGTTTTTTGTTTACATCCTCCAAAAAGATATATAAAGTGAATCGTGATCACTGTTTTTCGGTGATGACCCAAGATTTATCTTTTCTGGTGTCATTTTAAATGCATGTATGTGAATCCGGGCACATCCATATGCATTATATTATGCTAAGTAGGAAGGCAAAGATCTTCCGAAATAGCAAGTGTCCAACTGAAGAGTAATAATTCTACGTAATCCTCACATATTTTGGGATATGCAGAAGAAAAGATGACGAAGACATTGCTACTAAATTTTGTATGTTGAGATTCAGATATTTTACTCAAGTTGTCATTTTATTTTATAAGAAAATGAAAATTTAAGGAAAGAGCTTGAAGTATTAGAATTTTGAGCCCGTGTACTTAGGCGGTTTATTCTTTAATATTTCCCCGAAATTTCGAAAAGCATATTAGCTCCAGAAAGGGTCAATTGGTTATATTTGGAAATAGGCTGAGGCAGACCCTGTTCTCACTTTTCTTTTATTGAACAAAATGTTCGCTTGAGACCGCAACTATTATCTAAAATCTTAGCCTCAGGGGTCATCTGCGAGTTTTAACGGGTTGCTCACGATACAGTGAGTGACATCCCCAAGACGTCCGAGCGAGCAGTTCTGACCCTCCAGTTGCCATTATCCCTAGGCTCTGACAAAATTTCTCGGTGATTAGCGAACCGCGAGTGACCCTAGCTTAGATCTATCATGGTCGTAGTGTGTATCAGGTGTCAGCCCCTTCGGGGCCCTAGTTGCACAGTATACATTGAGCCGATATTAGCAGAGTTCCCTCAAGCGTGGATTAGGCTTCATGGAACTGGGGTTGGAATTTACACCCGTCCCTGACTACTGTTGCCCACTTCCTTGCACAAGATGAGTTTGCACCACTTCAATGGAATATAAAGTATCCGCCTTTTGAATCAACACGAACAGCTCTATTAACGAACCCTACCTCCACCTTCACCTGGTGATCGTTGGGAGTTCTTTCTTAATGAAAAGCTGTAGACGGAGAAGGATAAAGGACAGTTTCCTGCGCCTAAAAGCGGGACAAATTGTACCAACTGGTCCTCAAGGTTGGCGGTCGGGTAGAACTGACAACTCTTCACGGGAAACCAGGGTTACGAAGAAACGAAAGGAGCCTCGGACTGAATTGACAGCACAACAACGAATATGGCAAAAAAAATGGACTAATGATTTGTGCAGTTTCTCATAGAATATGCGCTCGCTGCACAGATCGAATGCTGGCCAACAACTAGCCGGTACACTATTCGAATATAGGGCTGATGTAGCAGGATTACAAGAAATGCTTTGGACAGGAACCGGATTCCTGGAGAAGAAATTGAACGCGCCACCTCTCAGCGATTTAGAGAGGGAGGTTCCTTGCAAGGAAAAGAGAGGTTCTTTGCAACGAAAGTACGTCGCTCACCACAAGATCAAGAGAAGGAGGCAGCCAGGACTCAAACAGCTATCGAGAAATCGGGATAGGCACGGCCAAGAAAGTCTCCCAAAATGATGCGGCTGCCAGTCAGGGAACGGCAACTGTAGTACCCCCAGTTCCAGGAAGAAGTCCTGAGAAAATCGCTGAAACTGGCCGCTTAAATTTAAATTGGCGGGCAATCGACTGTATTTATGAGAGGTGAAATGGAAAGGCTGAAGAAAGAATGCTCGGCAATTGTGAAGCGCTTGCGACCTTCCTCCGGAAAGGTGTGAACAAAGGCGGTAAAAACAAGCTGATGGAACTGGAAGAACTCTAGAACTGCAGGCTGACATGGGCAGTAATAGACCATCCGCGAGAACCAGGGAAGACAGCGCTTCTCACTGAGCACACCGTTAGCGTTAGCGGGAAAAATGTGGAAAAAAGAAGACGCATCTGAAGGAGACTTTATGCAGGTAGCTTCAAAGGCTGTAAAAAGCAAGGCAAAGAAAAGAAGGAGCGACATGCCGCCCCGTTAGAAAACCGCCTGCTCCAAGTCAAGGTGCATACGAATGGTGAGCTCTGCTCATTAGATCAATCCGGCTCATTAAAGCAAGACATTTGAAAGAGTCTACAGCGAGCACTATAAGATCAAGCCCCAGGCAGTGAAGCTGAAGTGCTTTTCATACCGAAAACGAAAGCTGGCTTAGTCCTTGTAGTGAACAGGGCACCAATGCTGATAGCCCATCTAGCCTGACAGGTGTTTAGCCACACGTCTGCAATCTGCCGGAGTTCTGACAGGAAGGCAGTATGTATTAGATAGGGCCAGGTAGGACAAAAAAAACAAACACTTGTAATGAAAAAAATCGCGGCACCTCTAGTTAGAACGTTGCGAACACTGGGGGCGTGGGATGGTGTCTAGGCTTTATGGCGGAACTGGAAAGGACCGTACAAAATAACATACACCGGAGATGCAAGTTGATCTAGTGCTAATCAGTGAACAGAACTGGAACAAGGAGTCAGCTTTAGGGCATCTCAGCTTGTCGGTGCTATATACTGGCAAATTTAGGACAGCACCCGACTTCGGGATTTTGCCTAAGGTCGTTTGTTTGCATTGGGTGTTTAAGGATAAGGTTTTCAACACCGAATGAAGCAATCCCGAACTTTTAATGCAAGAGGGCATGATTTTGAATACGGATGATGGATCTTGGTTGACGTGACTTCAATGTTAGATTATTTTAATCGGGAGTGTCTCACCCAGATGCCAGATGGAACCGAATCGTAGAGATGGCGACAAGGACGGGGCTCGTAGTTTTATATACCGAATCCTACCAAACACTACCTTGATTTCAGTAATCGGGTTTCAAGAATAACTGTCCTCGTCCATATCCCTCCAACTGAATTTTTGATACAATAGGGAACAACAACTGACTGTTGTCCATACATGTCAAAAAAGCATCCAGCTATACCATTTGGAGTCAAATTGCAGGGGAAATGGCTGAAACAAATGTTCCTAACGAGTTTATTAGAAAATTACGACTTTTTGGAAGAGGATGGATAAGGAGTCCAGGGGGTACATTGCTATAGCGGTGATAGTACAAAGCTCGGTGGATTGTTGACAGTTGGGTTGATGGTGAGAAAGGTGAGAGGGTGGAACCACCTTGGTTATATGTACCAATTTTTTTAGTCGTAGTTAGAGCCAGGAGTGAACAACGGAGCTAATGGAGGAGGTGAATCCTCAGAGAATTTCATTGGTTTTAAGACACAGTTTTTGGAAGTAACCCTGACCCAGTTCACCTGTTTTACTGCCGGTGCTTCGCTAGTGAAAAAAGAAACCTAAACGAAGGTGATACTGAGTCCGGATGTTATATAGGAGAAACGCTCAAATCGAAGGATAATTGGCCTTTAGCTGCATCCATAATTGGAACATGAACTCCTGAAGGAGGAAGAAAGCTGAAAGAACCGAAGAATGAAGGCCCAAAGGAAAACCCAATTCGTGAAATAGTACCAAATGGTGCTCTAGTTCCAAAAGGAGAACTAAGATGTATTGCTGAAAACATCTACATCTACAAAGAACGGAACGCAAATTCACTAAACCTGACGGTACAATTCAACAACATAACAGAAATTCTGGGGCGCGATTTCACATCCCACTCTCAAAGAAATCAAAGATCCTGTAAAAGTGCTTCGGAAGGAGGAAGCATAATGTGTGGCAGGCAGAGCTGCAGAAGTACTGAAACAGCTGCTATATCGAAGCGCCATGAACTTTTGAACAAAATCGGGATAGTCGAATTTATACCGCAAGCTTGGTCCAAAAGTTTACCCTATTTATAAAAAAGGCAATAGAGTCCATCTATGCAGAATATAGGGTGAAATCGGAACTGTGAATGAGTCATAAGCTGCTGTCAACAATTATCGAAAGGAGTTTGATCTTTTTGGGGTGGCAACAAGCTTGGCTGTCGATCAGAACAACTATTTTTTTCATGTTGCTAAGATCAATGATCCAGCCGTCGACAGGCATCCAGAATCGTGAGTACCTCTACCTCGAAGCCAGGAATATAAAGGTCAAGGGCCGACAACAAGCTGTCAGAGGAGATGAAAATCGGCGGCCTGAGGATCTACACAATTGGCAGTCCCCCTATCCAAGTACAAGACTACCCTGAAAATAGTTCAAATAAATCTGCAATACTCAAAGTGCGCCTTGGCTAACCTGCTAGTTTTCTTCTAGGAGGGACACATTGGCAGTTCACTCATCAGAATAGACCGAATGTTTAAAAGCAGACGCCGATCAGGGTAGGCCTAGAGTAGGTATCTCGACAGGAAGAAGCACACTCTTTCCTGTGTCCGTACTTAGGTTCCAGCGACCTAGTGGAGAAAGCCGGAAATGGCAAAGGAAGGTGTATATCTTCTCGCTTGCCTGGTTCACGATCGACCAGCATTGGACGCATACCATAGTATCGAGTAAGTTCAAACTGTAGGTAGGCTGCGATGCCAATGCGATGTACCCACTTTGTGGCAGTTTGGAAACCAGTAGGTTTATAACAGGGGTGGTGCACCGACCTTCCACTTCTCCAGTTTGGGCAATTGTGAAGGTTGGGAAGAGGTCCTTGATTTGACCCCACTAACTGACAATGGGAATTTCAAGGCAGAGAACGTCTGATCTGAGAGACAGCTTTATGAATATAGGTCGATACTTTTGAGTCTCAATCTCCTAGTAGAACTAACTTTCCTACTTTTCCAGAGATTCCTGGAGGAATGACTGTTGGATGTTTCAGCAGGTTATCGAAACCAAATTCATCGGTGCTACCAATGGTAACATCTGTACTGTAATGGAAGCAGCCTAACTTAAAGTGGTTCGCAGCTTTTATTCGCTCCCTTATAGAGGTCTACAAACATAACATGAGTATAATTGATATTTAAAAACTAAAACAGCCAAGTTGAGGCCGAAGTCGACGGAAGTGGAACTAATTTTTGAAGGTTTAATATAAAAAATGAGAACCCAGGCCATACTCGAGCTTTCTCCTGGGGTGTTTGAATTATGGGCAGATGAAGAAAAGGTGTTCCGCATCTTCTGTTGCTCCTTTACATGTAGGACAATCTCGCCATTTATCCAAGCCGCACTTATAGAGGCACTTTCTGTACCCACTGTGTTCGGTCAAGAATTGGGCCTAATCGTAACCCATCTCAACGTGGTTTCGCGTAGTCCACATACTTATGTCTGTATGTCCTGTGATCATTCTTCGCCTGATCCCATGGTGTTTACCACACAGTCAATGACCTCATTTGCTTAATTTGCTTGTTAAGGCTCGCTTCCGACTTCCCGTATAAGCTGCTTGTTTTATCAGCTAAAACATCCACTGGAATCACCCCTGCAATTAGTCGACATGCAGTTTGAACATGTCTGCCATTTTCTACAATTTTTATTTCTGCTTTTTGGATGTTGGAGAAACAGGGTCGCAAGGATCTCCCACAGCAACCTAGGACGCATAATAGACGAAGACCTGTGTACCTGACTGTCACCAGCATTTTTCTCAAAAACGGTTATGCAGATTGACACCAAATTTGCTGGGAATGTGGAAACTGTGAACGCACCGTAAGATCTAAGGGGGGGGGGTTTCCATACAGGCAAAAGGAGTATGTACAATTTTTCACGACCATAGTGATGTGGGGTATCAAATGGAAGGTCCCGATTAGTACTTTTCAATTCTGATATTTAATGCAGAAAGGGGAGGGTGGGGGCTACACATTACGTCCTAGACATTAATGGGAGAAATGTCCACTGAAATGTTTTTATATAAGGAATAGCTTTTTTTAGGATTGAGGGGGTGAAGTAGCATCTGATGAGTTGCCTCGCTTATGGACGGTACCGTATGTCCTCCCTTTTAAATAAGTTGGATACTTGGCCCAAAACGAGAGGTCGGTGGAGGAAGAACGAGAGAACTCCAATTAGTCCGTTCCGCCATCATTCAGGACTCTGTTAATCCTAAAACACATGTCGTTATGAGGATACTCGTTACGAATTCCGGCCGCTCAGCGTATATAAAATCAAATGATTGCATTTAAACTGCAGTTTAATCATATGCTCACCCATACAAAGGTTTCTCATTGTTTTAATTAAGGAACTCGTCCCACTTTCAACGGCCAATTGTATTATTTTCGTACCAAAAGCAGAGCTCGGAGCACTTTCATTTTCAATTTAATTACAATTTTGTAGAATGTTTTTATACGAATGATTGCCATCGATTTCCAATTGCTTTTGTGTTGTTTACATTTTATTATAGAAGTTAAACACGTTTCAAGTTTATTACAAACAACACTGCATATTCATAGCAACGGCACAAAGGCTTATAAGGAAATCACTTGACGATTGGTGCTCCTGCTTCGTACGCAAATGGAGTTACTCCACGGGCTGTAAAGTTTATTACGCTTGCAGCGCTTAAAGTTTTCATTTCATATGAATATTCATGCGTGCATGACCCAAGTGTATTGGGTAACGATCCCTCGAGCTGCCTGGTCCCAATGTTCTTAGCTTCTCGGATTTGTCCACGTTGCTTCAGATGCATCTACCGCGGTTTTACTATCAACAGGCGCAGAATAATTGCTTCCAAAGTCATTAGTTGCG
Source organism: Hermetia illucens (assembly GCF_905115235.1). Classification (NCBI taxonomy): domain Eukaryota; kingdom Metazoa; phylum Arthropoda; class Insecta; order Diptera; family Stratiomyidae; genus Hermetia; species Hermetia illucens. The sequence goes on from NC_051852.1 coordinate 13,951,041, forward strand.
AACTCAGGGGCCAGCAATTATTCAGAATCTCGTAATCAGGGTTGAAGTCATAAATGTTGAATACTAATGACAAAACCCTATATGTGCATAGTAATCTGTAGATTAACTTATCGGCTTATTGCACTAGCTTAATTTTCAGCTTAATTATAGTTTTGCATGGGGGTCACCTTAGAATTTTCACGGAGTCAAAAAACCTTAAATATCAAAACTACCCCAAACTCAGATCGGAATTGTTGCAGTTATGGAATTGGGGATATAACACACATTTCGATAAAAAATTAGATAATTTAAAGGAAATACACTTTTTCATCTAAATTTGAAAAATAAACCCAAAATTGCAACAACAAAAAAATCCCCTATTTTTTCTAAGACACATCATCCCCTTTAATAAAATATGAAAACCACAAAGCGTAATTCCAGGACATGTTGGTTGATCACCTGAAAGATACTCATATGGTAAATGATCTTGAATTTCTTTGCGCTGAATTCATCCTGGAGATGAAATTCGATCAAGGTCCCTTTTGAGTCCTGATCGTAAGGACGAAAAAAATCTTCTTTATTCTATCTTTTTCAAAATCTTCCTCGTTTCGGATATTTTTCTTTCATTCACGAAGACATGAGGGGAGAATGTAAACTTACCACTATCGGGGTTTAAATGGAAACATTGGTTGGTAAAATTACTTTGACACTGAATTTGGAAACTAACGTAATGAATGATTCCCTTTAAATTCACTACAGATATCAGCTATCAATTTCACAATTTGTCCTCAAATTTAGATATCCACATCCACAATATATCCATTAACGTTTTTGATTTGATTTACTTTGTGGTGGTAGCTTACCCGTAAATAGTAAGGTTTAACTGCACAATTGACTTATAGGTCTCCTTAAGGAATCCGGGGAGACCATCTAAAGGTTCGCTTGATATATCTAAGTTTCGTATAGTGGCACCAAAAATTAGGTTCCTGGACTTTAACTGAACATTTCTTAAGATTTTTAAATCATAGCCTATCTGCATTTCGTAAACCGAAAAGATCAACTTCCGCCTATTGTAAGGGGTTTTATCTACTACCGCAGGAGCGGTACAAATAGACAGGTACCCCATAGCAACTTTCTCCAAAAAAAGCTAGAATCAAATCTTTGGCGTAGTTCGGCACGATGACTTTTTCCGGAATCAGAGGATTCAGCATATCGTTGATGTTTCACATCAGCAGGCCTAGTACGAAGCCCTGCTGGTCATCCACGAAAACAATGTACTCATGGGTTCCATTATTGGTGCCACATCAAAGTCTTTGTTCTTAAGTACCAATCTTCGCTAAGGATATCTGTATTAGAATCCAATTGGCCGACGCACGTCGCGTTGACTGTTTCCACCCTTTTTGTGGGTTGTATTTTCAGCTAGATTGTCCACTTATTCAAGTGGAAACCAACCTAGTTGGGACCCAGTCCTTAACAAACAAGCCGAAGCAATCCCCTTTTGTCAGCACTGCTGACCCCCGGCTCCAACCGGTGTGACATGTCGAGGCTAAAGTTTTAACTACGGGTAAGTATATGTTTTTGGGTAGCAAAAAGCCTCCAAGCAAACGGCCTCTGGACAGCAAACAACCTCCGGGAAAATCGCCTTCGGGGAAACAGCCTCCGAGCAAGTCGCCTTCGGGCAAACCATCTTCGGGCAAAATACAACTCCTGGGTTGTGTGAATATTGAAAGGAAAGTATCGTCTATGACATCTGCGGCTAAAGACAAACCAGAACGGCGGTGGTCTTCTGATGGTCCAGACTTTTCGGCGCAAATGGCTGCAACGACCGAGTCTTTATTTGCAGCCAAGACTATCGATGCCGATGAATGGGTCTTATATGACGACACCAATCCATTAGGTTACGACACAGAGCAGTATGAGCAGCTTAGGAGGAGACCCCTACTAGCTGTAAGGATTGCATCCTTGCAAGGCATTATATTACGCTTTGAGTCGGTAGGTGTATACCGTAAAATTTTACGGATAAACTTTGCCGACGAAAGCATGAACTAGTGGCTCAGACAATACTGCTCCTCCTTCTTCGATGTGTGGGCGGGTGCGGTTTCCGAGCTATCATCGATTAAAAAGAACTTCCTCTGGCTTTCAGAAGAGGAGCGTAATAATGCTGAGGTCTTGGAACAACTTGGAGTCCAGAATAACCTCAACACCGCGGCCTCGAACTTTCCCCACTATCGGCGTTCCTGAATCGGATATTAACAAGCTTCGGGAGCAAATGGGCTACCGGCTCTACTGTCGGCTTCTCATTACAAGTTTCGGCTCCTAAAACCATCGAGGGGGACGTGCAGCTCACGGTACCTTCATCTGAACAGTAGATGAGGTGCAATATCTCTCAGATAAATTGCAGCATTGTAAAGCGGCGATTACACTTATCAGTCATCGGATGAATAGCTGCAAAATATTATATGTATATATCTCATACAAGAACTCTAGATGTCGGTGGGAAAATTAGGGGCTTCAACTTCTGACATGCTGACTGTCAATGGAAGTGATAGACCTCGCTCCTGCATGTTGGTTTCAAAAGACCTCGAAGCTATCTTAGTTAACGGCCTATGTGATGGCGACACCACAACGATCACATTGACCATAAAAAGCGAACTGGGAGGTAAGGAGATTCTATGGTGCTCTGCTTCTTTACCTGGAAGACTGTGATATTAACGCGCGCCATATATGCTGCGGAAGTTCCAACATCAACGCGAGAGGATCGAGACTACTGGAGTATCTGGTAGGAACCGAATTGCTGGTTCTTAGTTTGGGAAATAAACCCACTTTCTTCAACGGAGTCGGGCAAGAGGTCATCGACATCACGGTGGCATTCCCTGACATTGCGGCTTGAGTGGTGAATATCAAACGATATCACGCTCTTGGATCACAGGTGCATTGGTTTCGTAATGAGCATGGATTCACCTCCACTCACTCTAGTTCGCAATTCACGTAAGACAGATTGGGCGACCTACAAAATAGCCCGAGTGACGATCCCTGGGAGACGCATCAAATCCATTGCTGAAATTGAGAAAACCATCCAGATGATGGCAACTAGCATGAGAGAAACTTTCGAGGAGAGCTATTCACTAATGATACCAAAGAAGGTGTAAACAGTATGGTGGAACTCGGATTTGACGAAACAGAGGAGAGCGGCAAGGGTGCTCTTCAGCCGAGCTCTAAGGACTGGTTCAGCTGCTTGGCGGATTCCTCATAAAAAGGCTCAAGAAGCTCTAAAGAAGAACATAAGGTCGGTGAAACAAGCACCATCACGTATTTGCGAAGAGGCCAACTCTCTTGAGGACACCTCAAAGCTAAAGCGGATCCTTGTAAAAAACGTATCCAGCAGGTGGGTTGTCTACGTTTACAGAGCGGGAGACACACAGAAAGCCATGAAAAAACGGCAAACCATTAGCTTGAAGGGTAGTTCCGAGGCGGCATCCACAGCATGACAGGCACATACATCCCTCAACTGAAAGATTTGACTATGGCATGTAAAGTAGTTTCACGGGATTGAGTGAAATGGGTATTTAACTCGTTCTGAAGAAACAAGTCTACAGGTCCGCATGACATTATTCTGGCTCTAGTATTAAAGGGAATTGTACAAAGTGCACGCCTAGAACACGTTTATATTCCAATTAGTTGGCGTGATGTGCAGGCAATATTTATTCCCAAACAAGAGAACCCCACTTAACGGATGTTAAACGCTTCTGCTTCCTTTCTACTAAAAGGACTAGAAAGGCTTGTAGATCGATTCTTAAGGGATACATACGCTCCTAAGGGGTCACTTCATTATAGGCAACACGCCTACCAGAAAGGTAAATCCACGGAGGCAGCACTCCATTAGCTCACGGAAAAAATTTCAAAAAGGATGAGGGTGCCTTCAATTGTATCTCAAGCAGTTGGGACCATCTTAGTAGGATTCCGATAGGTAAAACCGTTGGATGTATACATCTATAGTAAAACCCATTTTGATGTATGCATGCTTCGTCTGATGGTCAATGCAGAACTTTGCTGGCTCCAATTCAAAGGGCTTGGACGCGTAGGTATTACTGGAGCAATGAGTGCTAAGCTGACTGCGGCGCTTGAAACTATCCTAAACTACCCCGCATTCATTTTCAATGAGGCATATTGGCTCGATTGACATTCACTACTCCAATTCCCTGACGGCCGACCGAAACTGATCCTGGTATCATCAGTCGCATGGCTCGCCATTGTATGCTTTGGTCCTTCAATAGCAACAACCAGGGCAACACTTTAGACCCAGGGGGCAAAGGTCGGTGCTATTGTTTCCACCGAAAACCGCCCGCATGTATTCGTTTCGGCGATCACCACGTTTTGTACACATGGCAGTCCACCGTTGCCGATATGCAATGAGCGATCATTTACACAGATTTCATAACCCAACACGGCCTTCCTATTAAGATAAGAACTCGCGGGTTTCATTGACTAGTCTTCCTTCGTACGACAAAGTGAAAGGTTCTTCCGCCCATACAATATTCACCACATCTTCGAAGGAAGCGGGTATTGTTAAGCCGTTCCATCAGAAGAATTTAATGACGTCTATTCTCCACAGAGCATAGCCATATCACTTGCGAAACTGCCAGTCCATCATTAAATTCACACAATGGGCCCGGCATCTTCGGGCATCCACGCAGACTTGTCGGACCTGGGTTCAAAACCGTCAATTTTGCGACTGACATCGACAGGGTATCGTTCGACCACCGTCTGAAGGCCGATGGTACTTGGCGAATCACTGGATACTATAGGCATATGAACCTTAGCACCACTCCGGATCATTATTTGTTCTCCATCATCGAAGTTTTGCTAGAGGAGATAAAAGGCAAGGTCTTTTCTATGATAGACCACCGCAAACCCTTCTACCAGAACTCGACCGTAAAAAAGGACATTTCGAAAATGCGCTATCATAACACCATTTGAACTCTCTAAATCACTCGACCATCTATGGGCCTTTGCAAAGCAGCATAGTCACTGCGATCCAACAAGGACCATCTATTGCGGCACGGTACCATGGACAACCATGATCAACTTCTTCGACATCTGCAACAGTTTTTCTTCGTCCCGTTTCTTGAGAAACATAGCATCAACTCGGATAAATATCCTTTGGGCTGGAGCGAAGTAGGATACCTTGGTTAAGTTTTATTCAGAGGACATCAGACCCCCTTTCAAGCCATTGCGGGTTTTCTGTGGCCATAGCGAAGCCCCAAATTCCGCAGATATCTGGGAATGCTTAATTTCTACTACCCCATCATGTCGATGGCTTCTAGCATATTAGCTCCTTTGAAAGACCTCTTTTTCACGGGTTTTATCGATTATCGACCACTCGTTTACGCTACCCAACAACAATCGGACTAGGCCCCGCCGAGACAAACACAACAACTGGACTACATCCTACAGAACCAGATACCTTTCAAATTCGTGAAGGGAATCGGAAACGAAGCAACAGACTTCATCTTGCATACCTGTACGCATTTGCCGCATCGACAACAGCATGTTTGTTGTCAACGTTAACGGCTATCCGAGTGTCAACTCCACTAACAACTTAAGTAGTACCTTGAATTGGCAGACTTCTTGATGGTAACCTTCAGTAACGAATCTGAAGTAACAACAGAATCGCGAGAGTTGTCACCATCTGACAGCGCGTCATAAAGAGACAGACAGATGGATATCGCACGAACTGGATTTTGCCCAACATATTAATTGCGCAGGATCCACTTTCATTGCCCTGGCCAAAATTTAGAAATGCGGTTATATGGACACTAAGATCAAGTTGAGACTGTTCTGTGTTAGTTGTAATTTCTGTGTTGCTGTATGGTAGTGGTACATGGAAAGTGACCACTCCCCAACCCCCAAGCATTTGTCAATGCCTGTGTATCCCAAGTCCCAAGCTTTCGTTAAGATCTGCATGTGTCGAATTATTGGAGTACGCTGGTTCGACGCTACTTCAAATAAAAAACTTCGTCGGTGCATGGCTCTGTCATCTGTGCACGATATCATCGCAGGTGGAAGTGGCAGTGGATGGGTCACATATTAAGGAGGAGCGACAATTGCATTGCTGACTACGTCACGCTGTGGAACCCACTCGCACAACTGGGTCGACTAGTGAGTTTTTCCGAGAGCATGCATTTGGCGAAGAACATTAGAGAAGGTGTGCGGGCATTTCAGCGAACAGTGGGTGGTAGCGCGTATGTTCGGCTGACGCGCTATACCCCACCATGATTTAATAAACTACAACTGTTATGATCTATTCCAGTTTTGGTCTCTTTCTTTAAATAGGTGACTTTCCCCCTTTACCTAGGTCTTTTCCCAGGGTACCAGGGAACTTCACGCAGGATTCCAGAAAGATCGCAATTCTACATTTAGGCCAAGCCATTCATTAACATTACCTGTAATGTAGTTGAGACCTCCATCTCAATAATATTTAGGGTCACTGTAACTCATCCTTGCATTCGTCAACTGTAAATAAGAATGATCAAGCAACTTCCCCCTACGAAGCATCAAAGCTCCTCTTTGATATCCTCAGGACACGAAAAACCATTTCGCCTTACGACAACCTGTTGTCGTGGACTATCAAGTGCCTGAGTCGTATCAACTGACATTCATCCCTTCGTGGCTGAACCCTTGAAAAAGAGCATGGCTATGTCTCCCTAACATATCGGGTGGTTTGTTTCGGGACCTTCCTTTTCAATATTCCACTTGTTGTTCATGCAGAGGAGGACATTTAAACAAATTTCAGGGAACACTTAAGACCCTTAAAAACTTCTTGAAATTTCCGAAACCATATATTCTGGTTGCAGGCTCAGAATTGAACTTTTTTTCTGGTTGGTATTCCCAATGACGCGGCTGGTGTGGATGTGGATGGTGTTACACGTTCATAACGATCGCATATTAAAATAATGAATAGGAGGGAAAGAACTGTGGGAAAGTTCTCCTGTAACCGTCACTTGGCCGTTGCCGTACAGGGGCTTACAGGGGCTCCTCCGTCTTCAGATTTTGCTTTGATTGCACATATGGTTTTGTAAGGGTGTGTTTTTTGTGCTCCGTTGCGACGTGACCCTTATATGAAGCAATTTAGTGAAATGGTAATCACGGAACCAGAAAAAATCGGAGGGAGCGGTGGTGACGAGTTGCAGTGAATAACAGGTCATGGTGCATTATCGGGGACCCCATGAGAGAAGTGCATTAACGAACATGGAAATTCACTAAGGGATTCCAAAGGGTTTTGATTAATTTTATGTTCCAGAGATTGACTGTGGTTCTAATCGTCTGGAAGGATTAATTAAGGAGAACCAATTTGGATGAATTTGTTGGGTTTGTCAAGAAGGTACGCAAACAGATGTAATGGAATCCTCCCGGAATGGATAAGTTGAAACTTCTAAAAAGGAAAAAGGAGAAGGCATCCAACGAAGATGTTGCATTTGCATTAAATATTTATATTCTTAGCACCTTCAAAAGCACCTAAACAAATGCCTTCTAAGAAAACCCGCCAGTACCCAGTCAACTTCCGTTTTAAACAGTTTTTACTGGGAGAACTCTTTGTCGGCTATTTGAAAGGAAAACACCATATAAGCGAAGGCAGAAATTCATTTTGCTTTTGCTTTCTTAGGACGGACATCAAACACTTGTCAATGTCATCCGTTTTGTTAGTCTTTCATCTCTTTGCGGACAACAAACAATAACACACGCACATCATTTGTTGGATGGATGTTGCGTGCATTGCGTTCATTAGCTTCAAATTGTGAGGTTCAACTTCTTTTGTCGTCTAACTCCGCTAGTGCCTTAGAATATGCCTTGGAATATCAATACTTGTTAAGTCACAGGTTCATGTTGTTAGAATATCCACGTCGTGAATAATAAATATGGTTTTAAGTGCATTTGTTTATTCGCAAACATGCGAGAAATGCATTATCGAGCTTTTCAGAGGAGGAAGATGTAATTTTTCTTTTTGATGTTGATGTCCGCGAATTTCTCCTGTAATCCAAAATCCTGGGCAATGTAATTTGCAGACAAAGTCATCCAATCTGTCTGTAGTTTAAGAAACCAAGCCCCCAAACTCATCAGGGAATATATCTTCAGGTTCTTAGTTTTGAGCCTTCATCTCTTTTAGTCAAAATTCTCTAATATACCGAGAATTCGGTGCATGACTACAGCCTGCCCCTCCGCGGTACTACTGCCCAAATCTACCCTATCTGAGCGGAAGATTCACGCTCGGCAGAAGGAGACTTCAGCCGCTAAGGAGGGGAGACTACCGGCTGGATCCTGGAACCTTCTTCTTCACCCTTACCAGGAAGAGCGGGAGAAAGGATAACTATTGACGTGGACGCTACTGGCTTAACGCCGATATGTGAAAATTCAGCCCCCAGACACCGTGAACCTGCGATGACTCCAAGTTCGCGGCAGAGGAAGGCACTGTAGAAGAAGATGGAGCGCTTTGGATTTGCACCACCAAGTGCTTAATTTTGACCACTGCCATGGGAGTTTCCTCTAAAGATGACAGAATGTCTGAGAGACAATTTGCCATCCTCCGGGAGTGCCTGTGGACAAAATGTTGGAGTCTGGAACAAAGGCAAAATTTAACAGTTAAGATTTTCGTGATGTACTCCCACCCGCAGTAGGTAATCACCGCTTTGAGTTCTGGCGGTCGGCCCAAGTTGACTATTGTGAATACCGAGCTGCGGAGAACAGAATATGTTGGATGTTTGATACCTGGCCCTCCAAGGAAGGCAGAGCACATTATCCGCATGCCGGGTTTGTGAATATGGAAAACCCGGGCATGAACTTCGGACAGTGGAGGGTAAAGTCCATGAACAGCCAATCTACAAACGTGGAGGGTTTTAGTTTGGTAATCGAACTGGCGCAAAGGAGTCTTAAGGTGTTCAGGGACAGTCACCATATGCTGCTTCACTTTTTCCTGAATAGATCGAAATTCAATCATATCAGGAAATTAGTGAGTTTAGTTTAGTGGGGAGAGCCGCAGTTCGAAACGCTCAGAACTTTGCTAGGCCCATTGTACTATCCTCGGAGATCGCTTATTCATCGGTCTCTTGCCGACGGCATTTGCGGGGTTTCCCGAATCTGATAACGTACTCCACAGACAGAGAATCCGCAGACTCTTCATTGAAGGAAACTTTACCAAGGTATCTTGGTCTGAGGTCTGAGGAGGCGAGGCAATTGCATATGAAGTGCAGGCCCGTCTCTTCTTCATCCTCGCATTGACTGCATATGGCCGAGATCATCATCATCATTAACGGTGCAACAACCGGTATCCGATCTAGGCCTGCCTTAACAAGAAACTCCAGACATCCCGGTTTTGCGCCGAGGTCCACCAATTCGGTATCCCTAAAAGTTGCCTGGCGTCCCGGCCTACGCCATCGCTCCATTTCAGGCAGGGTCTGCCTCGTCTTCTTTTTCTACCATAGATATTGCCCTTATAGCCTTTCCAGGTGGGATCATCCTCATCCATACGGATTAAGTGACTCCTCCACCGTAACTGATTGAGCCGGATTTTATCCACAACCTGACGGTTATGGCATCGCTCATAAATTTCGTGGTTATGTAGGCTACGGAATCGTCCATCCTCATGTAGGGGACCAAAAATTCGTCGGGAGATACTTGTTTTAAACGCGGCCCAGAGTTCCCAATTCTTTTTGCTAAAAACCCAAGTCTCCGTGGAATACATGAAGACTGGCAAGATCATTGTCTTGTACAGTAAGAACTTTGACCCTATGGTGAGACGTCTCGAGCGGAACAGTTTTTGTAACTTGAAATAGGCTCTGTTGTCTGCCAACAATCGTGTGCGGATTTCATCGTCATAATTGCTTGTGAACGGGACAAAGGCTAAAGAAAAAGAAAAAGAAGATGTTGTTATCGCTTGTGATTTTCGACCCTAGTTGGAAGAAATTATCAACGGTTTCAAAGTTGTAGTTTTCCATCTTTATTCTTCCCATTTGACCAGTGCGGTATGATGTTGTCGGTCCCCAACCTGGAGGACCAGTTGGCACAATTTGTCCCGTTTTAAGGCACGGGAGGCTCACCTTCATCCGAGAGAGCTCCTAGCGGTCACCACCAGAAGGTGGAGATAGGGTTTGGTAGTAAAGCTGTTGGTGTTGTTTCAGCAGGCGTTTCCCAGGTTTTATGCTTCATCGTGGATACCAATCCACGTTTCGCCCTGCGAGCTATACTACCCTGCGACCTATGGCCGAGATCATTACTCCAATATCTTCGATGCGGTAGTTTAAGGGCCTACTGGGGTTTACTTGTCCCATGTCTTAAGGAACAACGAAAATGCCACCGGCCCCAGGTTCCTTCACAAAGTTTTTCGCCTGCCGGTAGGAGTTCAAATTTCTCCATTCGGCTGCATGAATCCTTGCATCATACAGGGGCGGGTTCTATCATTTCCACTGGCATACAACAAGTCAGCATGTCGGAAGCTTAAGCCCCTAATTTCTCCACCAACACCCCATGGTTCTTATATGAGATATATGCAGGTATTGCATCTATTGATCCGACGACCGATAAGTGCAGTCACCACTTTACAATGCTGCAAATTTATCTGAGAGATATGGCACCCCATCTACCGTTCTGCGTAGGCTGCACATCCTCTTCGATGTTTTTAGGAGCCGACACTTATAATGTGACGACCCCAAACCCGTAGTAGAGCCGGTAGCCCTAGTTTGCGGCTTATCGGTTCTTCCTCCTGCTTTGTTACCTAATAGCATCCAGGTGGAGAGGTTGAGGCTATTCTGGACTCTAAATTGTGCCAGGACCTCAGCGCTATTACGCTCCTCTTTTGGAAGCCAGAGAAAGCACTTTTTAAACAATGGTAGCTTGGAAACCCTCTTCAGTGTTAGTCGCGCACCTTTTTACACATCGTTGAAGGAGGAGCAGTACTGTGTGAGTCGCTCGTTCGTGCTTTCGTCGGCAAAATTTATCCGTAAGATTTTACGGTATACACTTACCAACTCAAAGCGTAGTGTAATCCCTTACAAGGATGCAATCCTCCTAAGCTGCTCACACCGGTCTGTATCGTAACCGGAAGGATTAGTGTCGTCATACAAGCCTCATCCATTGACTTTGATAACCTTAGCTTCTAATGAAAACTTAGCCGTTCCTGGCTAAGCCTTCATTCCTGGCATTTGAACCGGAGAGTTGCGATCGTCGGAAAATGGATGCCGCTTAGGTTTGCCAGACGCTCCAAACAATCCTTCCCCTTCAACATTGGCAACAGATGCTTACCCGTAAGTAAGATTTAAGCTTCAACAGGTGGCGCTGATTGCTACTTTGCTCGTCCATTAAGGACTGGGTCCCAGTAGGGCTGGTTCCCACTTAAATAAATGCCGAATTTGAATCTAAACTCAGCTGAGGTGTGCTTCTTCGCTCCGGGTTGGATCGTCATGATCAAAGTGCTGTTGATTGCTTTTGTATTTTAGGCTTTTAGTTTCTTCATGCCATGGCTTTTGTTTTACAGGGGAAATAAGTTGATCTCGGCAGAGCCTCTTTTTGCTGAGGCAAGGCTAGTTGAACCTGGGGCCACCTGGTTCTCAGAGTTCACCGTTGACGGCCACATCTAATTCCTGTGTCCATTCAGCCCTCGGCACGCTAGTCGCACATTCGCTTGGGGTTTTTATTACCGCTTAGCTTCAGGTGTCACCTCTGGTTTCCCAGAGCTTCCTCCTTGCTGAGCTGCCTCACTACTTTCAAAGCGAAGAACAATGATGGTCTTCGGCTTGCCAAATATAGAGCAAATTACAGCATTTTCGATTTGAAATGGAATGGAACTGAACGGGGAGGGTAGTACACACAGTGGCGGAACTCCGGCATGATGGTTTGCATTGACGAAGGACCTATAAAGTAAATCCCACTTGTTAGAAACGTTCCCTTCGCCATTTACGGAACAAGCGGAAAAAAGGAAAACCAGAGACGTGAACGGAATTGACAACCAGCCAGTCTGATTATATCTACGCAAACCGGACCCCCCCAACCAGTGAAGGTGTTAAGTGGGAAATAGAAGAATGCTCTGTGTGATCAAATGAGACCTGTGATGGATGAGTATATGGGCAATGCTGCACCTCCAAATGCGGCAATTCAAAGAGAAATCAAATATGAGGGGATCGAATCTCTGGCAGTACGGTTTGAGGGAAACTCCCGACTATGGTATATGCTTCTAGCTATTTTCCATTATACATTAGACTAAGCTTATGTCGAAAAACTTATAGATTGGTCTAATTAACCTGCAACATGTTAAAGCTTTCTCTTATCTGCTGGCAGTGAAGTTGACAAAGGATTGTCCTTACATTTTTCCAGTGCAAGAACTAAGGGATCTGGTAGCGGATGCAGAATCACTTCAGCTCAGCTGGAGTTATGACCCTTTAACGGGTCGCTTAGAATACGGGTGTGACGTCGTCGAAGTGCCTATAAGTAGTTGTAAGTAGAGGCCTTGAAAAAGCCTCTCGGTACACGTCAGGACACAGTGAGAGTTCCGGGAGCTATCGACAGCTCTCTGTGACCGTCGACGGGGTAATGTGAGCTTAGCTCTGCCAAGATGGTTCCTTCAGGACACTGTTCGGGTAGTGTGCATTGAACCAGTATTAGTAGACTGCGTTGCCCTGAGCGAGCTCTGATTCGTCTGTGAGTACCGGGATCAACTAATCGTAGGTTAAGCCCCAGGGAACTGGGGCAGGAGCTGTGTCCGCGAGGGTATACCCGTTCCTGACTATAGCGTCCCGCTCTCTTGCACACAATACGCTGGTGACTTTTCCATGGAGAATAAATCTAAACAAACAAACAAAATCCACGAAATAGCAGGGAAGGAGGAAGAGCTGAGTGGGTTCGGGCGCAGCACAAAAATGCGTCGTTTACTATAGCGATCAGCGAAAGACGCTGCGAGGGTTTAAATACCCGATGTGACTTCAGTAAGTCAAAATAAAGAGGGAGACTTGTCAAGTAGCGCGACTGACGGCGCCCCTTGTTATGCCCCTTTTCCGAAAAAAGCCCAATCAGAATCGCTAGTCCTGAGCAGGTGGATTGGAAATCAGAAGCAAGCGCGCTTCCCGTTGAAAGCACTGTAAGGACCAAACGGATCGCAGATAGCTGACTGCAAAGTGAACTGCGGAAAAAACGGAAAGAGGAAGACGTGCCTGAAAGAGATTTTATACTTTCCAGGGCCCAAAAAAGAAGGCAAAGAAGGATAAAAGGAAAGAACTCTCTATGCTATCAGAGCCTCGCTTGTCCAAAAGTAGGGAGCCTACAAACCAAAAGGGAGTAACGGAAAAGACGAGGAAACGAAAAAAGACTAGACCGTCGGCTCTACTCATTAGGCCGACGAAAGGCAAGACATTTGCGAAAGTTCTCAATGAAATCCGCTACTATATGAAACCCGAAGACAATGGAGCAGAAATATATTTCATATGAAAACGAAGGGTGGCGGAGACCCAGACCATGCCGCAGATGCGGTCATGTAGGCCATCAAGCAAAGACCTGGAATGAAAGCGAAAATTGCGTTCTTTGCAAGGATCGTGGTGCGTCTGGTGAAAGTATTGCACACACTGCGGGTTTAGGGCGGTTTCCAATCTTTAGGGCGGAATTAGAAACGGCCAGGAGGTGCCTAGCATGATCGCACCCTACAAATTAATATTCACCGGAGTGAACCGCTCACCAGTAGCAAGCCCATTTCGCTGCGGAGGTAAAGGCTGATCTAGTGCTAATCAATGAGCAATACCGAAACAGGAACCCGCTTTCATGGCATCTCCACCTATCGAGCAAGGGCGCTTGCCTCAGCCAGTCTCCTTGGCTGAAACGAACGCATGGTGAGATTGATTATTTCATTACCCAACTTCTAAGTGGGTCCACACCCACGTGTTTTCAGTCGTCCTTGCTCAAGATTGGGAAGGCGCGATCTTCTGATTGTGTGTTCTGCAATTCTCAATTCTCAACTTTGCAGAAACGGTATGAGAGATAGGAGGAAAGCCAGGAGATGCCTGAGGGAGGGAAGTCTAGCGATGAAAGTTTAGAGAGGAGAATGTAATGATCAACGGTGTCAAAGGCTTTGGAGAAATCAGTATAAATAGCATGTACCTCCTGTTGTGAATTCAAGCATTTAGCAACAAAGTTGGTAAAGACCAGAAGATTTGAAGCCGTTGATCTATGTTTCCCGAAACCATGCTGCTCTTTGACAATGAGGTGACCGAAATGCGCGGTCAACCAGTCGTTGACGTATCTTTCTAGGATTTTGGAGCAAGAGGAGAGAAGAGAAATGGGGCGGTAGTTCACAGCAAGGGAAGGGTCTCCGCTCTTGAGGATAGGAATGATAAGGGCCACTTTCCAGAGACGGGGAAAGTAGCATTCATCTGGACTTTTGTTGTAGATTATACACAGGGGGAGGAAAATATGTTTTCCACAGTTAAGGAGGAAGAGATTAGGAAGCCCATCGGGTCCAGGTCCGACATTGGGGTCAAGGTTACCAATAAGGAACTCAACCAAGGAAGGCGTAAGGAGAGGAATTGCTAGAGATTCCGAGGAGTTTGTAGTTATGTAAGGTGTAGAGGGTGGAGAGCTCGAGGCAGAAAACACTGAAGAGAAGTAGGTGTAGAGGAGGTCGCAGGATTGTTGTGGGGAGTTGGCAGTGGAGTCAGCGATGCTGATAGAAGAAGGGAGAAATTGAGTTGGATTACGAGAATTGCGAGCGTGAGACCAAAAGGGTTTTAAGTTACCACGGGCAAGGGCGGCTTCGACGCTCAATAGGTACGTTGTACGCGCTTTTCTGACCATTGACTTCACAGTAGATCATATAGCTTTAAAGTGAGCAAGGTCGACGTCATTTTTAGAAGCCCGAAACTTCTTCTGCAGTGTATATTTCAAGCGAATGTTAATATGAAGTTCCGTTGTGAACCAAGTTGGGTACGAACGTAGGCAGGGAGTGGAAGAAGGGACATAACAGGAGCGGAGATCCGAGAGGATATTGTAGAAAGTATGAGGAGCTTGATCACACGATGAATTGCTTAATATATGTACCTATTTGAAAGACGCTAAAGCTGAGTTCAGACTGTCAAAATTGGTTTTGCGGAAGTTGAACTTAGTGGATTTACGCTTGGTTTTAGGTTTTGAACGAGGGAGCTCCGCTTGAAATTCAACCGCAGGGTGGTGAGCGTCGGTTTTGACATACGGGGATGTGCAAGGAAATAAAGAGAGGTGGCGCTCGGGGAGGTTGGAAAGGAAGAGATCGAGAGTGCGGCCCAAGGAATTTTTGGTGGTATTGAAATTCAGGGCAGAGCAAGTGTACATAAAGGAAGAAAATGGGAGGGAAGAATGGGAGAGGTTGTTGGAAGGAATTGGAAGGCTAGGATGATTACGTCAGTTGAGCATGGGGAGGTTGAAATCTCCACAAAGGAACGAAGGGAGGGAAAGGAATCTGACGGTAAGGAGTTCAGACAAACTGTCAAACAATTCTTCATACAGGTGACAAGGGCTAGCACAGGGGACATATACACAAGAAACAATGAACGGGAGGAAGTTGGGCGGGGAGGCACGAAGAGCAACACGATCACAAGGAAAGCCAGAGGAGGAGAAGACGAGTTCGGCGGGGAGTTTTATAGCAATTGGGACCCCACCGCCGGTGGACTTACGAGAAGCATCCCGGTCCCTGTCACAGCGGAAAGTGGAGTATCCTTCGGGGAGCTCGGAGTTTAATATGGCATCGTCTAGCCAGGTTTCGGAGATACAGATGGCATGGTGTTGCTGAGCCAGCGCGGATAAATTGAAGGCCCCCAGCTTGGTTCTTAAACACCTGCATGCAATCACCCGGTTGGTGTTGTTGTCTTTTGTGAGTTTAATGCAGGACAGAGGAGAAAGTAAACCAACTTTGCTCCTTATATTCTCCAGAACATCGTCCGTAGAAGTTGTGAACGCTAGCTTGGAGATGAAGAGCTGTTTAGGTGGGGACGCCACCTTTAGCTTGGGGCCACTGGTATGGATGGATGAAGTGCCAGGATATATGGCAGTAGCGGGAAGCGGAGCTTCGTTGGCGACAGGACAGGCGGCTGTGTTCCGATTCGAGACTTGCTGAGGAGGCTGCGGATATTGTCCCGACGTAGGCGCGATGGAGTGAGACAGGATCGGAGGCACGGTGGACCGTAACTCGTCGCATGGGGGCCGCTGGATTAGGTGTGTAGAGTCAGTGGAAGCAACCCTGATGTAGGAAGGAATTGCAGGCGAATTCAACACAGATTGAGAGGCCTGGTGCATAGACTCCTGAGATGATGTTGAGGCTACATTGTTATGCACAGTAGGAATGATGGATACAGTACCGCAAAAGAAGCAGGATCCAACGGTTCCAATCCGCATCATAATAGGCCCTTACCTTACAGTTTGAGGTCGCCAAGGAATGGTTTATTTAGTGTTCTTTGCCTAATCTTAGCTTGTATCAGGGTGTGACCCTACTTTCCGTGAAAAAATCGGTTGTTACAATTGGGGTAAAGTTTTAGTTAGTCCTGGGGTTTTAGTTAGTCCTGGTCATGAAAAGCTTGGATTGCAGTTTAGGTTGATGCAAGTTGGGTTTCCATATATGTTCTGAATGCTTTACCAAACTCGAAAATGTTTCCAAGTATCCATCAATTACCACTTAAATCTGTGAAATACTATTATTATCTTGATATTTCCAAAATGGAAAGTTTTCCTCATAAAAATGATAATCCAACTCTTTATCCAATCCATGGAAGACAATGCTCTTTCGACCTTTCGCCCCAATCGCGAAAACTCCCATTGGTTTCTCAGCAACACTTGATTGCCGATATCTTGTTATTGTCGTTCAATGTTATTTTATGGTAAATATAATATAGTTTATAGTTGACACATGGCCGTGAACATCCATCCTAATTTTGCAAGAGAATTATATATTTAGTGCTGTCGCAAATCACACACATGTCCATTGTGGTTTCGCTGGACCCAGCCTCCATAAGTGCAATGGTGGAGCGTGTGGACCAAACTGAATGGCAAACAGCCTCTATTTGGATGGCAAATATTTGCTAAAATATTGCAAATAGCCGAGCAAGAAGTATGGATGTGTGATAAAAGCTTTTAATATGTAATTCCGCGAAATCAACCATGACAGCAACTATCATAAGTATGGTCGTTGGCACGCCAAGGGTGCTACTGACTCAAGGAGTTGCTTCACTGGTTCCGAGAAACTGAATAAAGATTGGAATTTATTCTAATTAGTCAAACATCCGAATGAACAGAGATATTTGCATTTTTTGCAGTTTTGTTATAATTAAATTACCACATTCATTACCGGTTTTTGCTGATATTTTTAATGTGTTCCGTGTTCATTTTGGCTTTTCAGAAAGATAAGTTAGAGTGCTCGCCCAGCAGCACCACATAAAATTCCTGTCCATGGTATTCATATCTTCACTCCTTAAATATGCGAGTTATCTATTTATCTGGAAGCCCCAATGAGAGATGCTTTTTCGGTACTAGTATCTCCCGACATATAAGCCTGGTCCTGAACATTGGTTGACGTTACATATGAAACTCCAAAACGGCTCAGATAATATTCCAAAAAAAAATATTTAGATGTTATCTTTCTGCATTGGATAACACATATAGGAAAATATAGGTCTGCGGAAAACGAGACATAAAACCCACAGTTGGTAGCCTAAAAGACCGGTGTTTGTAGAGCGCGTTGCTCCAGGCGAGCGCTGACCCGTCCGTGAGTTCTGGGATCAGTTAAGCGTAGGTCAGGCCTCAAGTAACACAAAAATGCGTCGCCCACCGTAGCAAACACCAAAAGAGGCAGCGAGGGTTAAAATACCCGATGTGACACTTGGATGCTCAAATAAAGAGGAAGCCTTACCTAGTGGCACCGCACCACTGACGGTGTAGGGATGTCAATTCCAAAACCCTGTAATGTCCCTGTTCTGGAAAAAAGCCCAGTCGCTAGTTCTGAGCAGGCAGATTCGGACACCAACCGAGTAGAAGTCTAGTCAACCATCCTAACTAGAGCCGAAGAGGAAAGGTTCATCAGGAAATGCACGGCAGTGATGAAGCGTATGCAGTCGGTAACGTTAATCCAGAGGAACGTCAGCAAAGGTGTCGAAAACGGGCTGATAGAACTGGTGAAACTACTGGACCGCATCTTCTTCTAGACCCAGACGTGGAGAGCAGTGGAAGACGGTTGGAAAGCAGAAGCAGCCGCACTTCTCGCTAAGAACACCGCTAGTGCCAAACGGATCGCAGATAGCGCACTGCAACTGGGGAAAAACGAAAATAAGGAGAAGTGTCTTAAGGCGAACTTATTCAAGCAGTTTCCAGGGCTCAAAAGAAGAAGGCCAAAAACGATAGCAGGAAACAACTGGCTACGCCCCCAGAGATTCGTCTGTCGAAAGGCAATGAGGCTGCAAATCAAAAGCCATTAACAAAAAAGGCTAGGAAACGAAGAAGGAGCAGACACCGTCAGCTCTACTCATTACACCAACGGAAGGCAAGACATTTGCGAAAGTCCTTAGCGAAATCCGCTACAGGATGAAACCCGAAGACCCCGGAACAGAAATGTCATCCACACGGAAAATGAAGGGCACCGGAGTCCTCACCGAACTAGGGCCGAAAAAGACTAGCAAGAGTACGTTTTGCGAACCGGTCAAGGCTTTACTGGGGGAGAAGGCTCTCGTTTCTAATCTAGGCACTATGTGCTCTCCAGAAATTCGAGATCTTGATTGTATCACAGAAAAGGTCGAAGTGGAGGAGGCCAGAGAGCGTGAATGTCCAGAGGTAATCAATGCCTAGATAGGTAATACCTCTGTAAATGCTCGAGGCCAAAAACTCGTTGTGACGGAAGTCGCTGAGCAATAGATGGGATTGAATGGGTGGTATGGAGGGTACGCATGCGGATAATCCTCATCAAGTGCTACAGGTGTCTGGACTATGGGCATACGTCAGCAGCTTGCAAGGAAGCCGGCAGGAGGACAGCATGACAGAGATTCGGGTTAGGTCACCAAGTGAGGACCTGCAGTGAAAGCAAAAATTGCGTTCTCTGCAGTGATCGTGGCGTGTCTGCTGCGAGCTTCGCACACACTGCGGGTTCGGAACGGTGTCCAATCTTTAAAGCGGAGAGGTCTACATTACAAATACAAGATCCGCATTCTACAACTTAACATGCATTCGAGTGGAACCGCTCACCAGCTGCTAGCGCAGTTTGCTACGGAGGTAAAAACTAATCTAGTGCTAATCAGCGAGTATTTCCGGAACAGGGACCCATCTTCATAGCATCTCGACTTCCCGGGCCTTGTTGCGAGCTGGGTTCGAGACGACGTTCGACTTTGTGTTTGTTCGAGAAGTCTCCTATTAGAGTGTGGTTCGCACCCAAGTCCAGCCAAGTATCCAACTTGGCGCGCTTATCCCTTGGGCGCGATGGAGTCCTGCTTCTTTTATCCCTCGCTGTCAAGTGAGGCTGTGGAGAGAACTAAATTAGGGTCTTACCAAATTGTTTCTGAAGTTCCAGCGAAACAAAGACACAAACACTCTTTTCGGGTTTCTTGAATATTTTATTTACTTTATCACTAACTTTCTACCTTAAACTTAAATAACCGAAAAATCTCCAAACAGAACTTCCGACCCGACCCGACTCCAACGCGTTTGACCTCCCCACGACTAGACTTCCACACGTATGACTCCAACCACGGCTCCACTCCAACACACCTGACTTCTCAACGTATGACTCCAACCACGGCTCCACTCCAACACAGCTGACTTCTAAAAACGTTTCCGCGTTGCTGCAGTTTTTTATATGGAAAGTCCATTAGTAGCAACCCGGAACTTAAGTTTGTTGGAAAAAGTCCAATCAAACAAAAACTGCACACACAACAGTCAACCGTTGGCCGAGGTCGTCAGAATATTTTCCATATGTTATGGTGCTGGTGACGACATCGCCCAGTAGCAAGCCGGAACACGGAATCGCTTGCATTTTGCACATTAGCACATGTGCATGTTGTATGTTAGCACATGGGCAAGGTTGCTGTTGTTTATTATGATATGGAATCAGTCAGCAACGTACGCTGACCTTGCAGCAATCAATACCGATGATTGCTGACGCTGTTGATGTTAACTTACAAGATCGATTGATTGTGGGAAATCGCTTAAACATTCTCCCACCCGAGAAAACTTCCTGCTGAGGCGGAGCATTTTGTTGACGGTCATAATAACTTCGGTTGGTCCTGATGATCTGCTTGTGCCAGATGAGTAATCTGTGGTCGTTGAACTTATTACCTATTATTACAAAAGATTTTCTTCTTACGAATTACATTACGAATTACAAGATGTGTACATTTTGCACTTATTTTCTAATGTTACAAAGTTATTTCTTACGGAATATAGTTTTATCTAGTTTACAAAAAAAATCTTTACATGATGCTTATTAGTTACGGTAATGATTGCTTTAAAAATTTTTTGTTCATTAATAGCTTCCTTACAGTTTTTTTTTTTTTTAATGGAAGCTACTTTACAGCGTAACAACAGTTTCTATTTAACTTGATTAGTAACTTCCTTACAAGATTTAGATGGAAGTAACTTTACAAAATGTTAATTTAATTGAACTTACTAGTAACTTCCTTACAAATATTTCTTTTTTTTTTTTTAAAATGGAAGTTACTTTACATTTTTTTTTTTTCGTAATTTTTCTTGATGTAAACATCTACATATAGAAAGAAGTTATACGTTTGTATTGAAAAGAGACTTTCATACTTGACAATGTTAGTTTAGTAAACTATTACTACTGTATTTTTTGTTAATCACCCAATAACAATACTAAAATCATGCATGCATTAAATTAAACACAGTAAGGATCATGAATCTTAGGACGCGGCATGGGTTTTATTTACATTGCCGTGAAAGCTAATTCATGAACCTTAATTCGTAACATGGAATATATTTACATTGCCGTAAAAAAAAACTAGATACTCACTTCAACTACTATATTTACAAATCCAATACATATATACAGTCCACCTTCTTGGTCAATTTTCTTATACAATTGAAGTGGTGATTCCTTCACCCCTGGTTTGCTCCCCTGACTCTCGCCTAAAGGAAGCCCGACTTCCTGTCTCTCCACCTCAAGCTCCACGCAACGGTGTTGATCAGTTTAGTCAACGACGAGAACCGGGTGCTAAAATTGATAAAGCCCTTCGATTCCCCATAATCTAAAGAGACGCAACTTATTATTGAATTTTTTATCACAAAGGGAGTGACAGGTAGATCCCCTTGCAAAAAAGGAGGACCTTCAAACCATAGCTTATGGTTTACAAATTTCCGGGGGAGCATTCCTCTTGATGCACAATCAGCCGGGTTTAACTTTGACTGTACATAATGAATTTCAGAAGGAGCGAGAACCTTTCTAATTGATGCGACCCTCCGCTTTACAGCCTTATTTTCAATTTCCTTCTGACTTCGGATCCAAGCGAGGGCTACCTCAGAATCAGTGTAGGCTGAGCACTTTAGTGGAATTGCCCCTAAGCTTTTTTTGACATCCCTTAATAATTCGACTAATAATACCACGCTTTCCAGTTCGAGCTTGGGAATGGTACAAAGCCCTTCGGCTTGACCAACCCGGGCCTTCAGAGGCGTAACTCGCCCTCTTGATGCAATAAGACGGACAACGTAACCCCGATGTGTCTTGACTCTGCTATAAATAACGGCAGCGTATCCATCCCCCGAAGCATCACTGAAACCAACTAACTCAGTTACGTGGCTCTCATTACCGTACCCAATCCATCTAGGGATTTGGACCTGATTCAAATCTCCTAATGAAGCAAACACTTTTTCTATTTGTTCTTGGGCAACTCCTGAAATCTCTTCATCCCAGCCATAACCTTCTTGCCACAACTTCTGAATTTCGATTCGTAGCTTCATAATAACGGGCAATAGCCAGCCAATGGGATCAAACAGAGATGCACTCACACTCAGGATGTTTCTTTTAGTGAACATAGTAATTTTTCTTATCTTGATACTATACTGAAAGCAATCCTTTTGAGGATTGTAGTGCAACCCCAGGATCTTTAAGTCACTCTCGGCCTTTTGCAATTCTACAAAGGAATCAATTTGTCGCGATCTATCTATGTTTTCCAAAACTTCGCTATGGTTACTGGTCCACTTCGTTAGAGACATCTTCCCCTTCCCCAATGTTACCGAAATTTTTTTAATAATTTCCTTGGCAGCACCAATGCTTGTTGCCCCATACAACAAGTCATCCATGTAGAAGGCGTTTTTTACTACCCATTTTGTCTCCTCATCGGGTGCGTTGTCCTCGGCTACCTGATGAAGTGTCCTAATCGCCTGCCAAGGAGCGCAATCAATCCCATAGGTCACTGTTTTCAGAAAATACTCCTGAATAGGTTCCTTCGGGTTAGATCTCCATAAGATTCTCAGTCTTAACTGGTCCTCTGGTTTCAGCAAAATCTGGCGATACATTTTAGTAATATCACTGGAGAAGACAAACTCAAATTTCCGACTACGGGTAACAATATCAAAGATGTGGGTTTGTAACTTTGGCCCAGGAAGAATTGCTTGATTAAGACTAACGCCATTCGACGTCGGACTGGAGGCGTTAAAAACATTCCTGAGCTTCGATGTGGTAGCATCCTTGCGAATCACACTCAGGTATGGTATGTAATAAACGTCTCCACTAGTATCACCTCGGAGTTCAGTAGGGACCTCTTCCATATGACCCAAGTCCCGATATTCTGACATGAACTCGTCCGATTTCGTTTTGAGTTCGGCGTTCTTTAACCACCGTTTCTCCTGGCCGAGAAAATACTGAACTGCCTTGTTAAATGAGTTTCCCAACTGAATATCCTCCTGACGCCACGGGGTTGGTACAACATACCGACCGTCTTCAGTTCGATAGTGCTGCGATTGGAATAGATGTTCACATCGCTCTTCATCCAATTCAACCCTCTCATTTTTGTCAATGGGCATGTCCCAAAAAGACCTTAGGTTTTGCTCAAGTTCCTCCAAGGAAACATATGAGGCCGTAACTTTAGAAGCAGGCAATGCTGCAGAACCAGATACTACCCACCCAAATCGAGTATTTTGAGCTAAAAATCCTTCCACAACTTCCACTCCTTCCAAAAATAATTGAGGAAGGACATTGGAACCTAGAAGAACCGGAACATGCGAAGCGTGATCTGTAACTGGATCTGCCAGCCTCTTGCCTGGGAACAATGAATTTATTCCCCTAGGTGGACGAGGAAGACCCCCTTTGGTAACTCGCTTGACTACCAGCGCCTTCGTTTCCACGTTTGAGCCATCCTCTAAACTAAGAGTCAACCCGACAATTGAAGACACTCTTCCTGCGGATACTCCTCCCACTCCGGATACTTCCACATTGGTTCTCTTCTTAGTTAGTCGCAGCCTTTGAACTAACTCCTCAGTGATATAACTGCTCTGGCTACCCTGGTCGACCAAGCACCGAACTGAAATTACACTTCCATCCTTTGCCTTTATCTTTATTACAGCTGTGGGCAATATAGTTTCGGAATGGGCAAGTTTTGTAGAGTTTTCTGCGTGATGAGAAATACTCCCTTGCATGTATGACCCGCTCGATCGATCTTTGCCGGGATGCAATACTGTTTCATGCTGCCCATGACAAAGCTCACATTTCAAAAACTTACGCCTTTGACATTCCGTACCATTTTTGTACTTATGGGAGGCACAGAAGACACAGATACCATAATGCCGGAGAAGATCCCCTTTGTCCTTGCTGTTTATTAACCGTGGACATTTTAATACCAGATGATCTTCCATACAAATGTAGCATGGAAACCGCTTTATTTTTCCCCCTTGTGCTTTTGCGGCAAGGGAAATTTCCCTATGCGGTTTTTTTTCGACCACCTAAGGTCTCTGCCTTCTTAGCAACGGAATGTTCTTCTGCTTGAACCTTCGCGAGTCCGCCCAACCCCTCCCAATTGGGAGACATAACTATGTATCTATTTTCCAGGAATAGATCAATATCATCAATTGTTACGGGAAGTTTTGGCTGTTTTAGCAATGAGTCAAATTCCCGTCGGGTGGAGACATCCATTTTACGGGTAAGGATAAAAGGTATGAAAGGTACACCTTGATCACAATTGAACCCAGCCTTCCTCAGGTTTTGAACCACTGAGCGCATTGTATCAAGTGCCCTTCCAATGGTACTGGGGTCTTGTAATACTATCTGGGGAAGATCTATGAGGGCCTGGATCTCCTTTTCAACCAGCGCCCGAGGATTACTGTAGCGTCGTTCCAGAAGTTCCCAGGCCTTAGCGTAGTTTTCCCCATGCACTCCTAAGTGCTCTACGACTCTCCTCGCATCACCTTTTAATTTGCTCTGCAGCATCATTAGCCTTTCAGCTCGCCCAATATCAGATCCTTCATAGACTGATTGAAAAATACTACGGAAAGACTCAAAGTGACGAAGATCCCCATCAAACGAAGGAATATCAGGGACTGGTGGACAAGGACGAGGTCTATGACCGCGATTCCAATAAGGAATGCCTTCGGTCTCGGAGCTTCTTAGCCCGAAGCCTCTTGACGGCAACGGTATGTCACCAAAAGGTATGTTCAAGTCATCGCGAACCCTGGGAAACCATTCTCTAGAGAACAAGTTTTCCGGTTGTTTTGTCGCGTCCTCCGACTCCCCTTGAGCTTCATTAAGCTCGACTGAAGGTCCGGGGCGTGGACTTGATGTTACCCTTCCACCTGTGATTTCTATATCGACGGGAGAGCCTTCGGGAATGAGATCGCGATGAACACGCCCAATCAGCTCCTTAGTAGCATTGTAAATACCGATCATAACGGATAGTTTATTTTCTCGGAAATAGACTATGTCCTTAGAAGCGTTTTGGCGAAGAAGTTGGCTGTGGCCGGCGAGGAAATCCCAATAAAGCTGTTGCACTTCTTCCCATGCCGCAGCAAAACGCTCTCGCGTCCTTTTTTCTTGCCGGAGTTTGACTAGGGACTCCCGCACACTTTCAAGTTTTGCGACCCTTTCTTGCTGGGCATCAATAATTGCCTGAATCTCCATTCTGGCTAAATTTAAATATCGCGATAATACCAAGCTCCGCGGCGATAGTAACTTTGCGCCTTTAATCTGGGCGCCGCAACGACAATAATTTTGCGCCCTAAGATTTAGGCGCCGCAACAATAATAATTTTGCGCTCTAAATTTGAGCGCCTCAACGATAATAATTTTGCGCCCTAAGATTTAAGCACCGAATCAATAATTTTGCGCTCTTAAGTTTGAGCGCCGCAACGATAATAATTTTGCACTCTTAATTTGAGTGCCGCAACAACAATAATTTTGCGCCCTTAATTTAGGCGCCGCAACAACAATAATTTTGCGCTCTAAATTTGAGCGCCGCAACAACAACTTTGCGCCCTTAATTTAGGCGCCGCAACAACAACAACTTTGCGCCCTAAAATTTAGGCGCCGCAACAACAATAATTTTGCGCTCCTAATTTGAGCGCCGCAGCAACAATAATTTTGCGCTCTTAATTTGAGCGCCGCAACAACAATAATTTTGCGCCCTTAATTTAGGCGCCGCAACAACAATAATTTTGCGCCCTAAAATTTAGGCGCCGCAACGACAATAATTTTGCGCCCTAAGATTTAGGCGCCGCAACAATAATAATAATTTTGCGCTCCTAATTTGAGCGCCGCAGCAACAATAATTAGTGATTTCCACTCCGCAATGGCAATACTCTGAACGGGGCACTGAATACGTGGGAAGCGCAACACTGTAAGGATCTATCCTTTGGTCTGAACGCGCCCACGTAACAACAAAATAGTGCACTGAAAACGTAGGAGACGCAACACTACAAGGATCTTTCCTTTGGTCTGAACGTTCCTATGTTGTTCCAGCACAAACAAAGCACCGATAACTTTACCGATGTACTATATGAACCGTTCAGTATTGTCGCGGCGGAACACTAACACGTTTGTAAACTACGCACTTATTAACAACAATTTGCACAAGAAACTTTATAAAAATTCACTGTTTTATAAATTTTAATTTACAAATACTTACTTGAAGGATCCTAATCCGGCTCGACGGACCAATTGTTCGAGAAGTCTCCTATTAGAGTGTGGTTCGCACCCAAGTCCAGCCAAGTATCCAACTTGGCGCGCTTATCCCTTGGGCGCGATGGAGTCCTGCTTCTTTTATCCCTCGCTGTCAAGTGAGGCTGTGGAGAGAACTAAATTAGGGTCTTACCAAATTGTTTCTGAAGTTCCAGCGAAACAAAGACACAAACACTCTTTTCGGGTTTCTTGAATATTTTATTTACTTTATCACTAACTTTCTACCTTAAACTTAAATAACCGAAAAATCTCCAAACAGAACTTCCGACCCGACCCGACTCCAACGCGTTTGACCTCCCCACGACTAGACTTCCACACGTATGACTCCAACCACGGCTCCACTCCAACACACCTGACTTCTCAACGTATGACTCCAACCACGGCTCCACTCCAACACAGCTGACTTCTAAAAACGTTTCCGCGTTGCTGCAGTTTTTTATATGGAAAGTCCATTAGTAGCAACCCGGAACTTAAGTTTGTTGGAAAAAGTCCAATCAAACAAAAACTGCACACACAACAGTCAACCGTTGGCCGAGGTCGTCAGAATATTTTCCATATGTTATGGTGCTGGTGACGACATCGCCCAGTAGCAAGCCGGAACACGGAATCGCTTGCATTTTGCACATTAGCACATGTGCATGTTGTATGTTAGCACATGGGCAAGGTTGCTGTTGTTTATTATGATATGGAATCAGTCAGCAACGTACGCTGACCTTGCAGCAATCAATACCGATGATTGCTGACGCTGTTGATGTTAACTTACAAGATCGATTGATTGTGGGAAATCGCTTAAACAGTGTTCTTGCCCAAGGCCGAGGGAATGGGTTTGTCTCGATTCGGTGTTTAGGAAGAACGTTTTTTAGCTTTTAACTGACGCCGAATGAGATGATGCCGGAATTTCAATGCTGGCTTGATGCTCTGGAGAACGGCACTTCGGGCATGGAGGGACAAACCCAGGTGGGCAGTGTTTTAATACTAGGGCCCTTGAATAGGGCATGCCTCAGCTAAACTCCAGAGAACCGGGCTTGTAGGTTTAGACACGTGATCCACGCCAATATTTCAGTGCCCAGACTGCGAACGAAGCATATCTGGCATCACTTTTGCGTCGGAATCTCTGTTACCATCGATGGACGGGTGACGAGTCCTGGAAGACTTCTCGGCAAATGATCACTAGTACATCGCGTTCGAAGTGAATGACGCTACTGATCGCCGTACATCAACCCGGCGCTCCCCCACTGCGAGGGTGAATATTGCGAAGTTCGTCGAAGCTCTTGGAACAGGCAGAGTTGCACTGGGGTGGTAGCGACGCAGCTGATAATGTCGTAAATTCAGTGATGAATCTGATAACGACAGTGGTGAGCGGTAGAATTTGCCGACCTATGAATGGGGTGTCATAAGTTTCACCTTCGGCATAATGTTAACACGCCAGCAGGGAGGTATGCGCCATAAAGGCGGAGTAAAGATCAGTAAAACAGAGACTCTGCAATGCGATTAATAAAAGCAAATTTCGCAGCTGGCAGAACCTGTTCAATGAGGTGAATGAGGACCCGAGGGGACCTGGCTCTGCGGAAACCCTGCATACTAAGTACCGACCAGATGAACCGCATTGTGCGGGCGTTATTCCCCAGACATCCCGTACTAGTTGATGTCAATAGCGCGGAAAGTTTCGAGGATTGCCCCCTTTTCACAATGAGAGAGCTCGAAGAAGCGGTTCCCACCATGAAAAATAAGAAAGTGCCAGGTCCTGATGATATCACGGCGAAAGTTTACAAACTGATGTTCCGCCAACGGCCAAACTTGCTGCTGAGGGCATTCAACGCTTGCTTGAAGGAGATTTTTCATTGTCGCTGGAAGGTAACGAGACTCGCACTGATCAGCATACCGACCGCTGTGTATACTTGACACGACTGGGAAGTGCTCGAAGGGCTCATCAGGAGTAGACTCGCTGAAGCAATTCGCGCTGCCGGGGATTTACGTCCAAGGCAGTTCGGGTTCAAAACAGGGAGATCCACGGTGGATGCTGTTATGGAGGTCGTGGATGAGGTTCATTGAGCTGAGGTACGCAACCGCCGATCTCGACGAATTATGCTTCTCATAACGCTTGATGTCAGAAATGCCTTCAGCCGTAAGATGGACTGAAATTTTAGGCACATTGGAAATTTCATTCCACGTGCCAAGCTATCTCTTGTGGATATTGTGGGATTATCTGGAAGACCGCTTCCTGCTTTATGAGACGCTAAAGGGCTAAGGGAGGATGGAGATCTCGTGGGGAGTAGCATAGGGATCCATCCTAGGGCTTGACTTCTGGAACGCTTAGCACGATAGTCTGCTATGACCCGACATTCCAGAAGAGTCGCACCTGGTCGGTTATGCAGACAACGGTGACGCACTTGCCGAACAAGCGCAAAGCAGACTTGGTATATTGTTGCGACGGGTAAGCGGATGCATGATTGTCCCCTGAAATAACAACTCCCCTCCACCCCTTCTCACCGGTTGGTGAAAGGAATTCCTTGATTTTAAGGCTCCCAAAGTCGGGAGAGCCGGATGGCAAGCCCGAAGTAATGTGTCAAACGATTCCAGGCTAGTTTTTTGATGACAGGGAAGTGTTTAGTGTGTAGTTCGGCGGAGTACTGTTACGGGGGTCCAGCACTCTGTGCTTAAGCGCATTCATCTCCTTTCCAAAAAAGATTCCGGAAAACGGAGTCATAAGAGCTATCCTCATATTCAGACGCTATGGTGCGCAAAGTCTCACGTTAGATGAGTTCATATTGATGGTTCAAAGGCTTCTTTCCAATCACCATAACCCACCACACCCAATAACAACAGCTTACCCCTTAGGGGCTGGCCATAGGGTTTGGCTGGACATTGGGCAAGTCATGAATGTTTGAATGTAGTACTGGCAAATACTAGTGAAGTTCGCACTTTTCGGAAATGTGATAGCGGTTCGGTAGTAGAACTTAAGTTTGTTAGCGACAAATGCAGGTTAACAAGGACAGGACGCACAGTGAGTATCATTTTCTACGTAAAACTTGGGGCGAGAACTAAACAGATCAAAAAGCATAGCGGTAACGGGTTCCAGTAAATTTGATGAACAAATGTTCATGGAAACTTTAAGAAGCTATGCAAAGAAGCAGATTCTCTCCTTGAGGGGTACGTACAAGGTGCCATGTCATCAGTCAAGAGTAAAGCTTCACCGCCGATCACCAGCCTTGAGTTCCTGCAGGATATTATCAGCATTCCTTTTCCACAAGTTCAAAGTGAGAGAAACTTACCCATTTTTCAGGTAGATCCTGATGAAATTCTAGACATAATCACAGACGAAGAGGAAGCTCCAGAGACTGCAAGAAAGTATGGTGTATTTAAAACCCCAGGCTTAGATAGCATCCCAAATAAAGCTTTGTTAGTGGCTGTCAAGACAGTTCAAAATCGGATTGTTCTAAAATTTACGGGTGATAGAAGGGATTATGAAACGAAGGAAGGGAACATATCTGTATAACGATTTAGATTCGTCAGAAAATCATATATTAGTAACCAGCACTTGAATGCTAGATAGCGGCTTAGTTCCAATTGGCCTCTTAGCGAACGAGGTACTTTATGACCAACATATGCAATCGGCAAAGTGCGTACTACATCAATTTACGAGTATTGTGGATTCACTAAAAGGGCATTCGACAACATGGAACACTCGAGCGCAAGCAGAGAAGAAGGTAGGTGGGTAGGTAGGTATCAGTGGCCGCTCCGAGGAGCCCAATTAGCGCTGTGGTGCGCCGTTTTGATGCCACAAACTCTTAAGACCGTGACTGCTGTTATGAGAGCAGAGAGGCAGAGTCTAGCCGGCTCGGATCCTTCAGAGACAGTCCGAAGAAAAGCAGCTCACCCACCCTGTAGCCCCTTGGCAAGCGCCAGCGAAATACCGACTGAATTCACTGAAGGGCTGCGAAGAGCAGAACCTCGCCTGGCTAATCCGTCAGCCTGCTCATTCCCCTCAATGTTCCTATGCCCGGGAACCCAGAGGAGAGTGACCTTGAGCGTGCCGCCCAGACGGTTCAGAGCATCTCTGCAATGCCCCTTCAGCCTGGAAGATGTCGTCACTGAGTACAAAGCTTTGATGGCCGCTTGGCTGTCGGTCAGAATGGCTATGTTACGCTTGGGGCTCGAATCTCGCTCCAGCCATCGACAGACTTCCAATATCGCCAATAGTTCTGCTTGGAATACGTTGGCGAAACCTGGTAGACAATACGATTTGGATACACTGCGTGTATTCGAGAAAATCCCCGCGCCGACTCCACAGACCATCTTTGATCCATCGGTAAAGAATACTGAGTCATAACCCTGCAACACGCCGTCGGCCTTCCACTTTGCCCTGGTTTGGAAGTCCGTGGGGAATGCCCAGATTTCCCGAGATACTTCGTCTAGGATGTTACTGTGACCGCAGGACTTCGTAGTTAGACGACACTGCACACTGCAACGTATTTAATGTGGAGTTCTAGGGGGAGGAGATACAGGCGTACATTGAGGGCATCTGCCGGACAGGACTGCAGAGCCCCAGTAGCGCCTGCACACGCGGTTCTTTGAATCCTATTAAGCTTCATCCTATTGTATTTTTTACCCAAAGCCTGCCACCATACAATAGAGCCGTCGGACGCACTACAGCGGTGTAGAGACTCTATTTCTTTGCAAAGGTTCTTTTGCAGGCATCGAAGGCTATACAGGCCTTCTTAACCCTCAGTTCTATGGTCAGTCTCCAATTTAGTTTGGATCCAGGATTAGACCCAGATACTTTACATTGGGAGAGAGAACCAATGTTTGTTCATTCAGCCGTGGTAGATGGAATTCAGGTATTCTTGTGTTCGCGGTGAATAGCATCAGTTCCGTTTTGGTTGGGTTTATGCCGAGTCCGCATCTTGCGGCCCACAGGCACATCTTTCGCAACATTCAATCCATGATGTCGCTCATAATGGGTGGAAACATCCCCGACACTAATCTCAGCAAGTCGTCAGCATACGCCACCACCTTCACCCCGCTGCTGTCCAATGTACGTAAAATTTCGTCCATTACTATTAACCAGAGCACCGGAGAGATGGCGCCACCCTGGGTCGTGCTTCCATTTGCAGCTCTGGTCAAGTGGTTGCCTCCCAGATCCGACTGGATTATGCTGATACTTAGAATGGCTATAATCAATGCGTAAGACACCCCTCTAATCCAATACTGGTGAAGGCTTCCTTAATGGCGTTGGTCTTAACGTTGTTAAAAGCTCCCTCAATATCCAAGAAGGCAGCTAGGGTATACTGCTTGTACTGCAGCGACCGCTCAACCGTGCCAATTACCTCGTGGAGGGCGGTTTCGGTGCATCCTTTGAGGTAGGCATGCTGGGATTTAGAGAAAGGCATTCTCTCCATAATCGCCCTTAAGTGGATGTCCAGGACGCAACTTCGGTAAATCTCACTCAAGCCACGCCACAACTCTTTCCTGCTGCTTCTGAAGCATGACTGGCATTATGCCATCTGGGTCTGGAGATTTATATGTGGAGCAGAGAATTACCAATTTGATAGTTTCGCGCAGCTGAGATGGCCGCAAACCCTCTATGCAAGATTCTAACTCATAATCCTCCTTGTTGGGGTTTGAACTAGCAGATCCAAGGTTTTACTTGAAGATTTCGTCCAGGAGCCTTCCGACTTTTTAAGAAAGGATGTGTTTTGTATTCCTTGGACAAAATCTTACTGAGCATCGCGGATTCACTGGTGTTTCGATGTTCTGACAATATTCCAACCAAGACTGCCTCCGCTTCCACTTCTTTACGCAGTCCTTGTATTGCTGCCAAGATTTATGCCTGTTGAAGGTTTCTCTGGTCAGCTTCATGACGCTGGAGAGATCTTCGTTCCACCACGGTGGCACTGTTTTTTCTGTTGTACTTCGTAGGGCTCGAGATTTTAAAGGCGGTATCGAATGTCTTTCCAGAGCCTCGACCTTTGACTCCAGTTCGTCTGTCGTGCCAATGTTACCAATTTGCACACCGGAGTGTTTGTTCTTAATTACTTGACCAAACTTTCTCCAGTCGATCTTCCTGGGTCCTGTGAAGGGTTTGGAGACCTCTGCGGCGAGATCTAGATTGAAAAGTATCGAACTGTGAACCGAGAAGGATCTCTCGTCAGATACTCTCCAGTCCTCCACCCTAAGAATCGCATTGTCGGTTATTAGGGTGATATCAAGGACCTCCTCCCAACCGTCATAGTTCTGCGAGCTTGGGAAATGGAAGTTTGGTGTACTGCCCTTGTTACACACCGATAGGTTTGAAGTGATAATAGAATCAAAGAATGACTCACCTCTCTCGTAGATTTCCAAGCTGCCCCAAAACGTGTGCCTTGCATTGGCGCCGCAGCCTATCAACAGGTTGGCCTTCTTTGTTGTTATGGTGTTCGTCAGATGTTGGAGTTCTTCTGGTCGTGAACCATGTAAGCCGAGGAAATATATAGTTTCCCTGCCTCCGCCTGCTCCAACGTGACCACGACTAGGTCGGTGGAGCTCAGGTCCGGACACAGAAATGCATGCAGATTCTTCCTCGCGAGAATACATGCTCTAGGTCTGTCCTGATCAGCGTCTCCTGAGCTGTAAAATAAATTAAAATATTTGCTCTGTATTAGTGGGAGTTCGATGTCTTCGTCTAGGGGGAAGAAAAGCAAATTAGCCGAGGCGCACTTCGAGTGCCGCAGATTTCGATCGTCAGTCCCCGACGGTCCGACTTAGGATCCCTCACTATCCTAAACAATAATTTGGCTTTAGCCTAGCTTAGGGTCAAACTATTGCTGGTTTCACTTGGATTTAATTCGCACGCGTTTTCCATGTGTTACCACTTACGGTCACGCTGCTCCCAGGGCAGAGGTGAGGCAGCGTCTGATGAGTTGCCTATGCCCTGGACGAAACTGTTAGTCCCTATTTTTAAATGCTTGGGTACCATTCCTCAAACGTGGGATCCGTGGACCAATAAACGTGAGAGTAAGTTGCTTTCCATTTGGTCCGGTCCAACATCAAGTGGATGTGGACTTAGGATCTCTCACTATCCTAAACAACTGATTACCTGATCCACGGACGGATCCCCCTCAGCGGATGGAACCCAAGGAAAATACATTTTGAACCGATGGCTGAGGACACTAGTTTATTTCAGACGAAAAATAGGTTTGAGTCCTTCAACCTCGAAAGGAACTATAAGGGAAGGACAATGCAAATCTGACTAACAGTCAGGTAGAACTTGGTGACCTGTTCTGGATACTTTGGGTTTCAGGCATAATGGGTTGGTAGACAATAAGGCAGCCGATGAGCTCACCAAGAAGGCAGCATGAACTTCGCTATGCGGACCGAAACCCTTTTGAGGTCGGAAAGAGAAACGGCTAAGGAATTGTAATTCTTGAAGGAATGGAGCAGCCCAGGGTGCTCATGAAGGGATATGAACCAAAGTGCTTGAGGGGTTGTTTAAACTTCACCCAGAGAGTCTGAGGATCATAGTAATACTTAGAGGAATTGTGGATATTTGCGGAAACTGTCTGCAGATTGTGTGAGGAAAGTGATGAAGCCTTCATACATATTCCGGGACAGTGTCGTGTACTGATGCAAAGTAGGTTAAGGCAGTTGAAAGAATATTGCATATCAGATGACAGGCTGAACCTCCTGGACATCTTAAAATTGCTGTCGGTTATAGGCTTGGTGGACATACTGTAGTTGATAGATATACTTTAACCAGTAGTTCTTCTAGGACATGGTGGATGCTATGGACCGAGAGGTCCACAGGCTGCAAGGGAAGGTGACCGTCTATTCAAAAACTAAAAACATATTTCTGGGAGAGATCGAGCCGGAAATACTTCACAGCACTGCGGAAACGTATTAATGGCAGGGGAAATCCGGCTGGTACTTCTAGAAGATAAGTGATATTCTTACAATAACTGGCCGATAAGCAGGATCGTAATGGAAAGGTCAGAGCAGAGCAGTGTCCATCATAATATCACTAAAGTATGCCTAGTACATTTGGAATAAAATTGCAGGACTTCCCAGGGATTCAAGTGACCAAAAGAGGATGCACTTAACACTCACATTGGGATAGAAGTTGATCTTACTCGGTACATCAGAATGTAGGCAAGATTCGGATCAAAGGGTGTTAACAACTTTGGAAAGACCTTCTTTGTCTACGGTGGTGTTTCGAATTTGCTACGACGTTTGAGTCTGAGGTCCAGAAATTTTCAAATAAACCAAGATATATCAGAATAAATGAAAGATGTCCAAGATGTCCTTCTGACAAGATGTCCTTCTGGAGGAAATCAAGGACCTACAGCCTTGAGAGCCCTTTAACAAGGAATTCGTTGGGTATCACCACCTGAGGAAGCAGGCGCTTCTGGTTGGCAGAAATTAGTCAGATGACTTAGAGCTCCCAATACGAATGGACGATCCTAATTTCCTAGTTGAAATGTTTCCCAACTTCAACTAATATCTTGCCTAGTGTTCTATGCAACTCCATCAATCAATCATTTTAGAAACGACGGGTGGTAATTGAAATGGTCATTTTCAAGTATTGCAAATACTAAAGACTCAAACCCATACCAAATGAAAATTGAGCCTCAACCAATCTTACAAACAATTCCATTTATGATATGATTTCCTTCAAAGACTTCCACCGAAAACCTATTGAAGCCTCTATTGGTAAAGTCAGAAAACGAGACCACTTAGAACTCGGTGACACATAAAAATGAAAGGCAACTGGGCCACAATAAAGCCCAATCATTTCTAATCAAAATCAATAAAAACAAATTTGAACTTGGTCAAAAGGAACATTTTCTCGGGTGATTTGATGCTGATGGTCTGAAAAGATTGTTTTGCTACTTGAGGAGCGAGACTTTAGTCCCACGACGTCACAGTGACCCAAAGTTATAAATCAATAAACTTCCACGATTTATAATCATGGAGTTTGTCATAGGCTGGCTACTGGAGGGTAGCGATCTTTTCTGAGTGCAATCATATTCATAAGAATTGATGGCCGAGGTTTCGTAAGAGCTTTGCTCGACGGGGTTGAGTCAGGATTGGACCTAAGAGCCCTTTCTGGGCCTAATGGCTAGAATTCAGTGAGGACTTTCTAGCCTCCAAATGGCTCCAGCGATCTATAAGCTAGTTCAGCTGCAAACTATCTACATCTGTATCTGACTGAAACGATCCAGTGTTTATTATTATTTATCTGCAATCGAGGAGCGATGCTGGTCAAGAATCATTTTACAAAGTACTAGAGAGCGACACTCTTGGAGAATGCTTCAATTGGCATATTTGAGCGAACAACAAAAGCATTATGTCTCCTCTTCACTTTTTATTATATCGTTGGACGAAATTGATGTCAATTTATTCAAGTCAAGTTGTTTGAAATTGCCTGGGATGCTGGGTCGCAACAGACGCAACGGTCATAATCGGCAAGATGGAGACGAACGTTCTAGGCCCCGGCCCGTGGTTACTGCAGCGTTCAACAGCCAACATTCATGTTTCATGGCGATTGTAATCGTGATTACAGCCCAATTGATGTTCATCATATCTCATCTGGGCTAGTCAAGTTAGTTGATGTATTTCTCGGCCTTCCTAAGTGGGAGGTTACAGCGAAAGGAAAAGTCTTTAACAAAATGCCATCCACATGGGAGTCATACCGCAATCAAAAAGTGTAGCTTTCTGGTAGGGACTCACGACTATATTTGCCTTTTAAAATGTGTCCCTAATTATCAAAAAAATGTCTGCTTCCATACAGACTGATTGGTCCCCCTTGAGTTCGGAAATGGTCCACCTCTTTTCCCATCGCCTGTGCTGTGCATCTTCCAGATCTTTCTAGGCCCAACCCCATCTTTCCTGCCCTTTCAATGTTAACTTCCTAATAAACTTTCCAATTTCCATATTTTGAATACAAACTGTTCCACTCCTTGTCATTCTCCAATTTCTCTGTTAGGATACCCGCTTCAGACCCCACAGCGAAGGCTTTATTCCGCGGTCACGAGATCAATTTGTGCAGATGTGGCGGCGTATTCTTCCCCGCGATCTTGGACGCAATTGAGTCAATGAAGCATTCACGAAGTGGAAAAAGCAAACAGGAAAGTCTGCTAATAGTAACAGCGATGACGACGACGACAACGACAACGACGACGGTCTGGTTCTTGGCCATTCCATTTGGGGCCATCAGTTCATTTTTCATCCCCTATGCATGTACGCTTTGCCTATAGGGTCGAGATTGGCCAATTTGAAGAACGCAGCCGGCAAAATATCTTATCAACTCTATTAATTCTCCTATTGTGCCACGAATGAATAATGGTTAAAGTTTCCGGGTTGTAAAAAAGGCGACCATTCAAGGGCAACAGAGGTTGATGGTTGCCCTTCTGATAGTATTAGTTTCACTGGGAGAACGTTCAAAGCAATAACTGCAGATAAAAACTGATAATCAGGGGCTTGGCTTCTAAGAGGACTGTTGCTGAACGGCCTTCTATACAGTGGTGACAACTTGGGGTGTCAGCCGTGGTTGCTCTGACTGGTCGCTTTGACCAAGCTCAGTTGTCTCTAAAACAGACCTTTGGCACAAAGTGGTACCAGGCAGTGTACCTGGATCCCAACACGGGTCTGAAGAAAATGGCTCTTTGTTCTCTGGTTTCTGCGAAACAGAACTTACCAAGGATGCGAATGATTGCGCCGACGAGAATATCTGTGGGACAGACTTTAGTAGGCATAGGTCACTGAGAGTGGTCCTATAATGGAGCACCCGGAGGAGGGCTTTATCAGAGCGAAGGTGAAGGGCATCCACATCTGCAGCTGCTATGTTCCACCCAGCGCTACACTCGTCGAGTATGAGCGGATGCTTGCCGCTCTTGTTTTGGATGCAAGAGGACGTTGGCCGATCATAATAGGAGGCGCTTTCAATGCGTGGGCTCTTGAATGGGGCAGCCGGATAACTAATGTGAGGGGCCGTGTTCTCCTCGAAGACGTGGTACTGGCGAATGTTGGGTCTTCGTACACTTTCCGGGGAAGGGGCCTGGGGTCTATAGTGGACCTGACATACGTGAGTGCCACTTTAGCCAGTAGAATCGCTTGGCATGTCAGTGAGGACTATACTCACAGCGACCACCAGGCAATCTGTATAGAGATCAAGGGCGGCTCGAGCTCGAAAAAGAGTTTTCACAGAATGCCGGGTGGTATGCTTGGCTGGACAGTGAAAGTTATCCATATCCCTGACTGGTACGGCTGGAGAGAAAGCCACCCAGATCATTCGACGGGTGACGGAAGCATGCGATGCTACTATGCCCAGAAGGCGATTGCTCCCCAGTAGGCATCCCAACTACTGGTGGAACAACGAAATCGCAAGTTTGCGAGCCGCATGTTTTCGAGCAAAGAGGTTTTGCCAGAGACTCAGGGAAAAATCCGGTGGCGACGGTCGAGAGGAGGCACAGAAGCAATTGCGTGGCCGCCTAAAGGAAGCCATTCGGAGGAGCAAAAAGAACTGCTTCAAACAGCTGTGCGACCATGCCGACATAAACCCTTGGGGCGAGGCTTACAGAGTGGTGATGAAAAGGCTGCGGAAATTACCCCAGGTGACCTGTCCGCGCCTCCTGAAACAGATTGTTCAAAATAGGAGAAGGCAAATTTTTGTCCAGCTAAATGACGGCATAATACCGCCTGTAACTGTGGAGGAGCTGCGGGAAATATGTGGTAGGTTCGGTGACAACAAGGCCCCAGGTTTGGATGGCATCCCCAACCGAGCCTTGAAACTGGCAGTGAAGACTAGGCCCGACCTTTTTGGCCAACACCTTCGAGGCGTGCCTAAAAGAAGGAATATTCCCTGCCCAGTGGAAAAAGCAAAAGTTGGCGTTGCTTCCGAAGCCTGGCAAGCCACCTGGAAACCCAGCGTCGTATCGTCCTATCTGCCTGTTGGATGCAATTGGGAAGATGATGGAGAGAGTCATCTACAACAGACTCCTGCCCATTGTCGAAGGTAGCAATGGTTTGTCGGAACGCCAGTTTGGTTTCCGATGCGCCCACTCTACGGTGGACGCAATTGGTATGGTGGTAAACCTGGCAAAAGGTGCACTGATTTCTGGCGGCTGCTGTGCCGTGGTGGCGTTGGATGTCGAAAACGCATTCAACTCGGCCAACTGGAATAGAATTAAAGGGGCGTTGGCTGACATAGGTGTCCCCGGATACTTAGCGAATTTGGTGGAAAACTACCTCTCAGAGAGGATTCTCTGGTACGGGACGGATGAGGGCCCCAAAGAGTACATTGTCACAGCCGGGGTACCACAGGGATCGGTACTTGGTCCCCTGTTGTAGAATATCATGTATAATGGGGTGCTTGCTTTTCCCGTCCCAGAGGGGACTACGATTGTCGGCTTTGCTGATGACCTAGCTGTGGGTGTTGCAGCAAAACACCTAGAAGACGTGGAGGTTTACGCGACGGAAACAGTGAGAGCGGTAAAGTCCTGGCTAGAAAAGGCCGGACTGACCTTGGCGGACGCGAAAACGGAAGCAGTGTTAATAACGAACCGCAGGAAAAATAACACTGTGAAAGTGGAGGTCGGTGGACATACGGTCGTATCAAAGCCTGGATAATAATTGACACCAAATTGAGTTTTAGGGAACACCTAGAGTATGCATGCCAAAAGGCAACCAGTGCCACCACGGCACTTGCAAAAATGTTGCCAAATATTGGTGGACCGAAACATTGCCGGAGGTTGGTGCTAGCCGGAGTGGTGCGCTCCATCCTGCTCTACTCGTCGCCTGTGGGGGCAGAGGCGCTTGCAAACTCTCAGAGACGGAAGCAGGTGAACTCGGTTTACCGGCGGATGGCTTTGAGGGTTTGCAGTGCTTTTAGAACCACGTCAGATGAGGCAGTATTGGTAGTGGCAGGCATGATCCCGGTTAACATTCTGGCCAAAAAAATGAGTGTCCTGTACAATGCAAGACGTATGGAGGGGCATGCACAGCGTAGAAATGCGGCAAGGTCAGAGTCGCTTGATCTCTGGCAACGCAGATTGGACGGTTCTACGAAAGGTCGGTGAACGCACAGGCTCATTCCCAACCTTAGGGTGTGGCTTGAGCGAAAACATTGGGAGACCAACTACCACATTACCCAGTTCCTTACGGGACACGGTGGTTGCTACAGGCAGTATCTGCACCGCTTTGGGTTGTATGACTCTCCAAACTGTCCCAGATGCGATGGCATATCGGAGGATCCAGAGCATGTGATGTTTCGCTGCCCACGATTTGCGATGGAGAGAAGGAGCTTAAACCGGTGCTGGACAGGAGCGGGACCCCGAAGAGCTTGGTTACTGAGATGCTGGAGTCCGAGGAAAAGTGGCTTGCGGTTGGCTTCGCAATCATCGAAATGCAGGAGGAGTTGCTGAAGGAACAAAGAAGGAGGAGAGCTGCAAATAGGAGAAGGATGAGTGCCTAAGGGCGAACCAACCCCGCAAAGTAATACCCTAATAGTGGTCCCGCGGGGCTAGGGCTGGAGAGACCGGGGGTGGTTTTTAGTGGGTGTGAATCCCACTCCGTGTACGCAAAAAAAAGAAAAGGATCTTTTTTAAAATGCAATGGAATCTTTGTATCATGTTACTCCAAACGAAGTAGTAACTGCTTGTTCGCTATTAATGGTCCTCCTTCCTGGAGGTGATGCACAGAGGGTCTGAATTATCTATCACAGTAGTCTATGAGCGCCTTAGGACTATGACTGGAAGTTGAACAGTGGCACTACATTATTATATTGGGTGAATCAGTTGACAATGATCAAATAGTATTAGCATTCCTTGCAGCAGAGGCATTTTGATGACGGCATAGTCGACCTGCTCGAAGTGACTGCTTGATTGCTCAAACCGGCAAAGGGCTACTTTCGAACATTAGAACCTCCTAAGACGGATTTTCGGCGATATTTCGTCTTCCAGGTACTGTACCTTGAAAATTCTTGGATTTCGTTAATCTGGGCCGCCTCCCCTTCCGAACGAGGTGTCCCCCACGTGAAACCGACGATTTTGCTTTTTTGGCCATTTTTTCGACCCGGGGGTCTTGGGACTTTTCAATTTTCTGGGACTTTGGCCGGGTCCTCCGGAGGCGAATTGTCGGCGATATCTCGTCTTCCAGGTACGGTCGCGTGAAAATTCTTGGATTTCGTTAATCTCGACCGCCTCCCCTTTCGAACGAGGTATTCCCCACGTGAAACCGACGATTTTGCTTTTTTAGCCATTTTTTCGACCCGGGGATCGTGGAAATTTTCAATTTTCTGGGATTTTGGCCAGGTTTTCCTGAGGCGGATTTTCGGCAATATCTCGTCTTCTAGGCATTGTAGCGTGAAAATTCTTGGATTTCGCTAATCTGGGCCGCCTCCCTTTTCGAACGAGGTATACGTCACGTGATTCCGACGATTTTGCGTTTTGGACCATTTTTTCGACCCGGGGGTCGTGGAAATTTTGAATATTCTTAGGTGTTGCCTGAGCTTTCAGGAAGTGTATTTTCGGCGATATCTCTGCAGTTTATTTACCTGAATATGTACATCGCTGTAGGCCGATTTTGTCCATAACGAGTGAATGGTGTTCGTGAACTTTTGCCTGCTTGCCCACCTTCGCGAGAGCAGGCTATCAACTTTTATTGGCGCGTCTGTTGCTTCCTTATTAACCAAGCTCACTGGGAAATTTTACTAGATTCACATTTACTGGTATCCAATTAACAAGTACTTGTAAAATGCGAATACCTTCACCTTCAGCTATCGGGAAATTGGTATGCAGTGCTGAACACGCTATGGCGGTTGTTTAGTTGATTGATAGTCTTGCGATATTCTTGCAATGATTTAAGGAGAATGCACACAACGTGCATGCTCGCAACTTTTATTGCTGTTGCGTTAACGCACTTTTGCTCTCAACCAAGAAATAACTAGCCAGAGCAGAACAGGCTGAGTTTATGGCCGATTACGATGATTTTATTACGGCGGTTGATTACATGCGAAAGTGATTAGGGATGAGTTGGGACTATCGGTACCTCAGGGTGTTTTGTGCTGTAGCTAATACGTTGATGGCTTTTACCAGTAGTTAGTACAGTATCCGGAATACAGAAACTCAAAAGAATAAGTAGAGGGCTCGACTCTAATGGAATGAATCCCTTTGCAAATTTAGCGCCCAATGTGGGTGAGGTCCCTCAATATCTTATGTCTCCCCGAAAACGTCACCTTCGAATTCATTGAAATCTGGATTGAACAGTGGTCCAGGTTTCATTGGATAGTCGATACCGGGTTGCAGATACTCATCCCCGGGTCTGCTCACTGATTTTTCGCTCCAAGCTGCGAGGGCGAGCATTAATCCAAACATTTTGCATGGCACGGAAATGCTTTTTCCAGCACCCGAAGCATTCGTCATCGTTCGCTTATCACCCAGCGGGCTCCCATTGTTTTCTTGGGGCGCTGAATGCAAACAATAAAGACCTGAGCCGTGCACCTGAAGCGCGAAGTGAAATAAAAAAAAGTCTTTTCACCTTTTGTTCAGCTCAAAAACAGCAAAATACAACTTGCAACTCGTTACAGTTGTGGAAAATGAGCAAATGAGCAAATGGGCGTTTCTGCATCGGAAAGCAGACCAGCAAACAAAACGTAAAATGTTGAATAAGCTTTTGCGTTATTTTCACATTATTTTGCATTAAGATGTCTGTTACACTCGTTCTTCTTAATATGCCGGGCGTTCGCATTGCGCCTCGTATTGCGCTTGGCTCGTTTTTCAATGATCAATTAAGTGCAATACCTGGTTACGTTCGTTAACTCAAGTGTTATTGTCTATTGTGAAACCATTGCAGAGCGTTGAATGCCTCAAATGGGCTCGTAAATATGAGCGAATATACTTACTACGGTGCATACGTGGGGCATACCAATGTGATCCTATTGAGTCTACAAAACTCATAGCAATTGGGTAAATAAATGCAAATATTTCTATTTAGTTCAAGCAGAGCCAAGTGCCTACTAATGCCTGAGTATATTTTACAAAAATTCGCGGAAAAGATCGGATCAGAAGGTGTGTATAGCTCCACGAAAAGCCCTTGGAACTCTTCATTACGTGAATCATTAAGGGAGGTACAAAAGGGTCCGATGCAAGTGGCTGCATCCATCCCTCCACAATTGGAGTCAGCTTTTAGGTCCTCAATCATGATAATGCCGTGCGCAAGGCAGAGTGGATAGGTATCATCCTCAGCACCGAGGGGCTCAACTACCCCTGTACTATGCTCTTTTGATGCCACAGTCTCCCAAGACCATGACTGCTGTCGGAACAGCAAGAGGACAGAATCCTGCCGGGTTTGCGAAGGATAGCCCCTCTCCCCACTCTGCAACTAGAAATCCCTTTGAGATGCACTTTGCGTCAACCGCTTGTTTCTAGCTAGAACTGGGCAATCTTAAAGAGGGGCCTGAAAGCTTCTCCCTCCTCTTCGAAACTTCTGCAACCTAGGGTATGTCGAATCTCACGGCCCCCCCTATAGAACATGGTCCGGTGTAGACCGTCGTAATCCTGTACGCATTTGAATGCGTCTGGCTCAAAAGCTTACGCAATAGGATCTGGTTATAGGAGGTCTAAATCCTCCTCGTCTTGGCGCAAGTGATGACCCTTCGGTGTCTGAAATTAAGGGCTGATAAGTAATGCGATTAGATTCTTGACAACAGGACACCGAATACGCCCACCAAGGTACTGTTAACAGCAAATCCTGGCTTGGCCAACCCGTACACTATCGTACTACTGGGAATCCAGATGAGGATGTCTTACACAACGTCCAGCCTGTTCAATGAATCCTTACATTGCTCCACCAGTTTGGAGGATGTTGCCACTGAGCCTGTCTGTCAGTCAGAATGACTATCTTCTATTTGGGGCTTGAATCTTGCCCAGCCATCAGTAGGCCTCCAGTGTCACTGGTACCTCCGCCTGGAATAGATTGGTGAGCCCTGGAAAACGATTCGACCCGGCAACACTGTGGGTATCCAAGAAAACCCAAATACCGGTTGCACAAACCATCATTGATCTGTCAATGAAAAATACTGTGTCATAAGCTTCCTTTTGAAGCTCGACCTGTTTGTGGCGTAATCCATTGGGAATGCTCAGAGTTTGAGAGGCACTTTGTTTACAATGTTACTACCGTGACAAGCCTTCTATATACTAGTGGACGACAAAAATTGCCCATCTGCGAAAGGGTGTCATAAGCTCCACCGTTTGGCATAACATTTACACCAGGTGGCATATGCCAGGCAGGATATAGGTCAGCAAAAACGAGAGTCCCGGAGTGCGATGAATAAGACTTGCGGCTGGCAGAATCTAGTCAACGAGGTAAATGAGGACCCGTGGGGACTTGACCATAAACGTGCCATCTGGAAAATCAAGGATCTGCGGAAACCGTGCATATTAAGTACCAACCAGATGGACTACATTGCACGAGCATTATCCCCCAGACATTCCTTATAGATTGATGTCAACAGCGTGCAAAGCGTCGAGGACTGCCCTCTTTTCCCAAAAAAGAGCTCGAAGAAGCTGTGAAAAACAAGAAGGCGCCAGGTCCTGATGGTATCCCTTCACAAGTTTACAAACTGGTATTCCGCCAACAGCCAGACTTGCTTCTCGAGGCGCAGAGGCGCTTTGGAGGGCATTTCAGTTGGTGGTAGCGTTCCA
Organism: Hermetia illucens; assembly: GCF_905115235.1. Classification (NCBI taxonomy): domain Eukaryota; kingdom Metazoa; phylum Arthropoda; class Insecta; order Diptera; family Stratiomyidae; genus Hermetia; species Hermetia illucens. Next base: position 13,994,849 of record NC_051852.1, read on the forward strand.
GCAGACACTGCCGTAAATTCAGTGATGTACCTGGCAATGACAACCTGTGAAGCGCCCATACCCTGGATGGATAAAAGCAAAGTTCGCGGCTGGCAAATCCGTGGGGACTTGGCTATGTCACCCGAAAAATCCGACCAATTAGATTGACCACATTGTACGGGCATATTCCCCAGACATCCCGTACGGACTGATGTTAACAGTGCGAAAAGTCTTAAGGGCTGATGGACCATGAAAGAGGTCGAAGAGACAAACGCTAGGTCCTGATGGTAGTCCGACGGAAGTTTAGAAACCGGCGGTTCACCAACGGCCAGACTTGCTGCTCGGCGCGTTTAACGCTTACCCGATATAAGGCATTTTTCCGTGTCGTTGTAAGGTAGCAGGGGGCGCGCTGATCAATAAGGGAAAAGGAGACCTTGGGCTGCCGTATGCATACCAATCGTTATGTATGCTTGATATAGTGGGGAAAGTTCTCGAAAAACTCATCAGGAGCAGACTCGTTGAAGCGATCCGTGCCGCTGCTGCCTTTTCCCCAAGACAATTCAGCTTTAGAACAAGGAGATTCGCGGTGGGTGCTGTTATGTAGATCGTGGATCCGGTTCATCGAGTCGAGGCACGCTCCCGCCGATCTCGACGGACAGTGCTCCTCATAACGCTTGATGTTAGAAATTCTGTAAGATGGACAGATATGCTAGACAATTTAGGAAACTCAATCCACGTGCGGGCTATCTCTTGCGGATATTGAAGGAATATCTGAGTTAACGCTCCCTGCTCTATGAGACGCTAGAAGGTCGGAGGAAGATTAAGATTACGTCAGGAGTAACACAATGATCCACCCTAAGGCCAGACGTCTGGAACGCTTCCTACGAAAGCTTGCTAAGACTCGATATGCCAAAAGGGTCGCGCCTCATCGGTTAGATAGACAACGTTGCGGCATTTGTTGCCGGAAGCACGACTGAACAGGCGCAAAAGAAACTTGACACATTGATGTGATTGGTTAGCGGATGGATGACTGCTCATGGTTTCCAGGAAGAAAATTCTGACTCTGCGAATTGTCCATAGAGTCAAAACCAGCGGCTAAATATGATGTCCTTGACAAGGAAATCCATAATAAGCGCCTTGCCCAGGTGCTTACCGCAATATGTCAGAGTCGGCCGTGATGGCGATCGTTGCCCTCCTTCCTAAGGAACGTAAAGCTACCTACAGCGGCAAAGGCGACGATTTAAGAGAGATGGTTTTCCGTGGAGAACGTCAACGTACATTTACCGAGTGGCAACTATCTTGGGACAATGAGTGAAGAGGCAGATGGGCCGTGCCGCTCATCGACAATTTAGATCCGTGGCTGAACCGAAAGCATGGTCAGATTGAAACTGGCATACTGTTGTGGAAATCCAACACTCTCGCAGTTGTAGGGCTTCACTGTCCTACATCTGGACTCTTGTTGTGTGACAGCACTGCGCGTTATAGCGTCTTTCATATGGAAGTTCAAGAGAATAGGTTGAGGGAGCGCGTTGAGGGCAACTGCTAGGTACGACTGCAGGGTGTAGTTTCGCGTGTTCACGCGGTTCTTCGAATCCCACTAAGATTGGTTCATGGCACAATCCTTTCTTGTCGTTCCTGTAGTGTGACAGGCGTTTCCTTAATTTACGACAGGAGGTATACACTATTTATACCGGCTTTCCTCCTGGCTTTCATACTGCTCCTGCAGAGTTTCTTCTCCTGGTTACTCATCGTGTTCCTTCTTTTCCCTGTTGTTCCTCAAGGCTCTAGACTTGGCCTCTTACTATTCATGTCTTCTACCAACGAACTCTCTTTTATCTTCATCTGCCCCTGTTTACTTTACGGGGGGGGGGGGACTTTAAATTATTTGCCTCTGTTTAGTCTTCATATTTTGCTCCGTTGATGTTCGGTTAACCCTTTTCAAACTCTGTAATTGCTTGATGGGCTGTTCTGCCAACTCCGATATTATTTTTCGCATCACCATGGGTAATACACGTAGCAAGGACATTGTAGAAGTCCGCTTCGTGGAGTTCCACATCTACTTTCATACCTCGATTTCGAGACTATTCCGATCCTACAACACCCTACAGGTTGGGTCCTATGGTTTTGAGCATGCCCCTCTCATCTCCTCCCCCCAGGTTATCAACGGGTTGGCCTTCCTCGCTGCAACTATAGACGTCGGATGTTATGCACCCATGTTTTGCGTCTGCTCCCTTCTGTATCTCTGTAATGTGAAATTAACTGCAATATCTAAAAATAAGCGTAGACGGCTTTACGGTTTCGTACCAGGGTAGAGGCCACTCGCTAGCTCACCTCTGTTCTGGGAGTATCGTGACCAAAGCGGTCTGCAGATGTTGAACGTGCCTTTATAGTATTCGCAAAACACGACATGATTTTGAATTAAATTTTATAACAGAGCATTTAACATCTGCGGACCGCATCGGCGACATTGCTCCAAGAGCAAAGGTGATACATCATCCGGTGAGTTATCGGTGGCTTGGTACGAAACCGTAAAGCCGTCTACGCCTTTTTTAAGCTTGGGTTTAAAGCCCGAAATGAGAAGGTCCGTAAACCCAAAAAAGTGGCGGGAGTAAATTGCCTCTCGATTGATCGGCTCCAACATCAAGTGGATGCGGACTTAGGATTCCTTAGGAATCCTTAAACAAAATGCCACATTTACTCTGAAATGCGTAGACTGTTAGACTTCGTCCTATCCAGGGCTCCTGTACCATTGCACTGGTCTTACTTTCAGAAGACGATTAATGTATTACGCTACGCTTCCGTCAGAATGATCTGGTCTCGTAGGTCAGATCCCGTCAGACTCTCGATCTTCGTCTTCTGCAGCTCGTTGGCGGCGCATGCAGATAGTCACTCGATATCGGAGAGCGGTACACCTTTATCTTTGCGTTCCCAACTAAAAACCGCAATTTGAAGTCCGTCCTTTCAAATGCTTCCAAATATTTTTCATTTATGTGATGTAAAAACAGTTGGCTGTTCACCTGAAGTTCCTTCCCCTTGATCCCTACACGGTCGATCACGGGACTCTTAGCATTTTGAAGACACCAGGACTGCACGAGCTTGTCTTTATCTATTAGCATCTTGAGCTACGCATCCTCCAAAACGTTGAGCTCGCCATAACACTGGTTCACACTTTCGCCACCAGTTTTCCAGCCAAGCATACAGGGTGCTAGCAGAGGTTGTCTAGCGTGCGATCACTTGCACATCCTGCTACTTTCATTTTGCTGTTCGACCTTATCTTTTGTCAGGTTGGTAGGTTTTGTCTTGTCCACGTCGAAACCTCAGGTGTTTCTTCGCCTTTCCACTTTCCACATTTACCGGTTTTCTAGGAGATATTCAGCGAGGTCCTTTTCGTCCCGCTCGTAGACAGTATCAGACTCCTTATTCTTTGCAATCCTATTAAGGATGTGGATGCCTTTCCAGTACTGGCCCTTGAGACTCCAGTGGATCTCCGCTTTTTCGGTGGTTTCTAGTAGCTGATATTTTTGCCGGCTCTTGTTCCTCGGGAACCCGCAAAGTTGACAGTTTCGGGGAAAGATTATTGTGGCTGGTACTTGCTACGTTCAGTTCGATGACTGGTTTTCAGGCTGGAAACCGCAAGTCCGTCTGCCATTTCGCTCCTGGAGATTACTGCGGTTGGTTTCAGCACAGCGATGCAACAGCTAGGACCAACTGGACTGTCCTCCACGGCGACTGTCTGCTAGTTGGATGCCAGTAGGTCGCCTTTCGATGAAGCGCCTGGCATTGGTACTTCCTTCTTCTATCGTTGTTTGTTTTTGTTTTATAAAGTTGGAGTCAAGGTCTTTGTTGTTAAGCATTGTATCTGTGAAAATATCCACCTAGCTGCAGCGGACATCAGGGTAAGGGTTTTATTTTTAAGAGTCCGCATACTAGGTGCCTAAAAAAACCATTGACGACGCAGCTTTTGGTATATGCTGATCCACCTTGGCGTGGAGTCCTATAAGCATCTTTCGAACGAGCATTGTTGGGGAGTCGTGTGAGAACTCGCCGAGTAATTCAACCTTCACTTGGAGCATAATCAGTCCCGCTTCCTCATAACGGATGTTTAAACATCCTCCTGGGGTCCTTATTTATGAATGCTTCTTTCTGCGAAAACGTCCAATGGATATGGCCGACCTAGCAGATGAGCGATACTCGACCCCTAAAAAGGCGAAGGGCAATAGAATCGTTCAATAGACAAACCGAGGTTAATGAGGGAAGACACAATTGATGACGACAGCAAGTCGTTTTTTGGATTCGTGAGCGGAAGGACCTGATCTCAAGCTAGGACGGTTGGAGGTAGACGTTGCGTTCAGAACAAGATGAAGTGATTTCGGATTCCTTTTACTTTTGTCGTGTTTTTCATTTCGGGTAGATAAGTATTTATATTATATCAAGTAGATGACCCTTGGATAATCGTGGCCCATAATGAAAGGACGCCGTTCCATTGATCCTTAGGGCAATTATAGTGAATCTTAATGCATTATTTTCCAATTTTATTTGGGTATACATTCCCCTTACTGTCCATTAAGGACTCCATTAGATAGAAGGGATTCTCCTTTGGTAAGATGTTGCGAATTTTGTAAGCTCCTGGCAACTTCATTTTTGAAAGGGTGCATTTTCAAAGGGTATTTCAGTACTACGCTCACGTATAATAGGTGTGAGGTGTAAAGACTATGCTATTTACAAATTGCAACTGTTGGGCTTACTCCAGACGCTAATTCGGGGGTTTACTGCCTGATTCAGATTTCACTGACTGGCAGCCTTAAGATTTTTGTGAAATCCAAGTTGGATTTGGGAAAACAAAACGGCTCAGCAATAGGCTACTGTAGGTTCATTTAGTAAGTGCACATAAACGATCCCCAGCTCAAAAACTATATAGTAATCTGAATATGGAAGCAATTTTATTCGACGAACTGAGAAGCTTATCTGCCGAGCATTTAAGTATTCGCAATAGTAAAGATTGTTGCTGGCTTTTTCTTCTTTGAATGTCCGCCTACATTTTTTTGATATACGTTCCAAGTCTGCAATGTATCTGTTGGACAAATGTCCCATTTCACATGAGTAATTTCTATGTATGATAAATTCATATTGGCTCCATCCTACATGCTCCTCGTTGAGTAGGCTTCGAAGCATATCGAATATTTCCCAGACGTTTTTTCGTACTTTAATCTTTCACACATGTTCGGGAACTTCTTCCTGTTCGAATACATTTCTCATGGGACAACTCATTATGCGTCATATGTTATGAATGGGTTTTGCAATGGAAACTTGTTGCTCTTAGCAGAATGGCCACAGCCGATAGTAATGGGTTGGATGAAAAATAAAGGAAAACCTTGCACCAAGTCTATGTAGCTGAGGACAAGTGACTGCTTTCCAGCAGTTGGGTTGGGGTAAACAAAATGTATCTTGTAGAATGGCAACCACGATTAATAATAAAAAGAAAGTGATGCAAGAATTATGCCGACAAAGGCTTATGCATAATATAATCTAATATAACCGCAGAGAAAGAATAGTAACGTGGAAAATACTCCCAGAACTAATTTTGGTCTGAACCAAAAAGTAAGAAGGAACTCAATGTGATCCCATAACGCCTGCTCCTTAAGCTGAATATTGTAATTCAGATCGGCTAAAACGTAGTATGGATAATAAGGTAAAGCTCCGCTACTAAATAGTGCCTTCATCCCCTCGAAGAATGAAGGAACTGGCTGCCGAGAGGGTCCTTGAATTTCCAAAGGAAGAACGACAGTAACTGGACAAACGAATGGATAGAAAAGCCACCCCATGCTTTGAGTAGGTAGACTTTTGAAAATTACTCAAATGATCCAAAATGTGGTACTACGAAGCTTTGCAGACTATCGACAAGTCATGCAAACACCGACGATCCTTTCAAGGCGACGCTTGGGTGTTTAGATCACCTACATAAAAACGACAAAAAGTTGGGTCAAATATCCAGGAAAAATTCAATAGCAGGAAGCTTAAATGTCACAAACGATGCTGACGCAGACGTAGACAAAGATGCAGTCAAGAAATTGAAAATTGTAATCATAAGCATTTTTAATAAACAACATAATCAGATCTATGACCGAGCAACACATGGTGAAAGCAACAACAAAAACAAGAGGTAAATGATCATTACTTAAATATTATAAAATTTCTTCGTTAGCATTGAAAATATTCCAATGGATTAAGAATTTCGGCAAGTCAAAAGGTTGAGCATTTTGTGATTAAAACCTTCGGAAAAAGATTAAAACTATAATTTATGGAAGTAAGAAATTAAAAGGAGGGTAATGGAGTTGATGAAGGAAGCTAAATGCGAGAAAGAAAAAATTCTGCTTATTAGTAAATGAATCTTCTCGTCTGCTCGTTAGAGGACAAAACGAAAGAAACGATGCAGATGCTTCGAGGCAACATGCACTATAAAGTGCATCGTGAAAGCAAAAACGAGGTTTGGATTCCAGGAACAATTTAGAAAACAAATCAAGGGCGAAATGAAAAGTGCAAACATTGTTAAAACCACCTGTTACTTTAAGACGGAACGGAAACATCGTAGCCCGCAACTGACATGGGGACTTTAGATTGGACCCCGCTTTAGAATGGAAATAAAAATACCGAAGTAATCAAGGGTGGATAGGATCTATAGAAATTTGCCAGTTCGTTCAACGCGGAACGCCAATTTTCACCAGGCCTTCCATCGGCCGATTTTCCACTATATCTTGGCTTCCCGACATCGTAGCGTGAAAATTCTTGCATCTCCCGAATCTGGGCTACCTCCCCTTTCCAACGAGGTATCGCTCACACGAATTCCACGATTTTTACCAAAAGGCTGAATTTCGTTAGGCGTATGTATCACTTGAACTTGAGTACGGCGATAATAAGTCCCATACCTTTCAAAAGAAGATGGAAGCATGACTAGGTAAAGCAGCGGACATAGAAATGAATTGGAGCTCAATGATGATGATGACTTGGATAAAAGCAAAGCGGAGATCTGCAAGGCTCTATAGGAATATATAGATAAGACGACGGAAGCTATAGGCTGGGTCCGCGCTTCTACCACTAATAGAAGCACGGTTAGGCGGCGCATAAAAGAAAGGAGACCTAGCTAAGGTGAGCTGTAATACCCAATGGTTTTTGGATAAAAACCCCACATATCGGTATGCCCAGACCAACATTCCCATCTCCTCAATAAAACAAAAAAGAAAAAACAGACAGGCAGTTAGCAAACCGATTTTAATAAGGTTTTTTTATACAAAACCTTAAAAATGAGCACCACATTTCATCATAGTCTACACCGGTTTTTACTAGGGATCAGACCAGATCCTTTTCGGCAACCAAATGTGCTAGTAAATTCCGGCGAATTAGTCAATACCCCTTTAAGCCGATATCCACCAGGATAATGGCTACCTCCCGGAGCATAGTTCATTGGGCGACGTAGCACTTCCAGACAATGTTATCCCTACTGCAATCCTCCGTGGTCTGCTATGTTTCCGCCGAGAGTTAGTTCGTTATTTATCAGAAAAATGTTTGAAAGTAGTTATAAGTAACAATAATAATAATAATGGCAACAGTACTCCGCCGTAGCTAGTCCCAAGGGCGGTTGTGAAAGCAGGGATGAATAACTTCAGTCTGAATGGCTGTAGGCCAACGTAACGTGCAGGAACTTTGCAGTCTTGTAGATAACTCACTGAGGAAGCTATCACCACACCTGGCAATTAGGTATAAAATGCAAATCCATCTATGAGAAGAAGGAGAGACTTTTATTCTTGGTTTGAGTGACCGAAGGGATCCACCATTTAAAATTCGTCTGGGGCATCGCTGGGACTCACTAAGGCAGGACATTGCCAAGCTGATTCAAATCAGCTCTAGTAATGCCAGCAGGTGGGTGAGAAATATAGTGCAGAGGGTTTACAGGAACCGCCCCCCCTCACGCAGTTAAAATTCTGGACACACTAATGCCGAAATTTTCTGTCGGATGCAGTCGGTAACAACGGTATAGCGAAAGTCACTCCGGACGTAAGAAACCAGCGGAGTTTTTTCAAGTCTCTCAACAAATCGCAACAGAGGGTGCAGACAGTATGGTTTTCGGTGATGGAAGCAAACGAATATTGGGTTGGGCTTTGTGGGTTACCCGCCCAACATGGTGAGTGGATCGCCTGCCGAAGGTACCCGTCATATCACTACGCCTGGCATGCATTTTGCGGATGTCACGGAAGAGGAGGTTCGACGAACTCTAAACAGCTCGAAGAACTGGAGGGGCCCTGGTCTGGATCGGGTGTAGTATTTCTGGTATAAAAAATTTACCAGTATACACAGTCGGTTGGCGCCTAGCGTAAATCAGGTCGTTAGTCGGCGGGAGGGATTTCCGCCTTTCCTCACTACAGGAATTAACTACCTTGTCCCTAAAAGGGACACGGTTCAGGAGCTCGCGTACACATGGCCGATGACTTGTTTACCAACTCTCTGCAAATTCATAACGTCCATTATTAGTGGAAGGGTCAATGCGCATCCCGAGACGTGTTGTCCGAGGAGCAGAAGTGTTGCCGAATCAGGTCAAAGGGTTGCAAAGAGCAACTCATCATCGACTCAGTATTTGTAGGAGAAGTAACTAAAGGCCAAACAAACCTCTTTAGTTGCTAAACCGATTGTGTGAGCTTCCATACTTGATGTACTTAGATGACTTCAAGCTATATGCTGGTATTGACGGCCACCTCAGAAGTCCGTTGCTAATAATAGACATGTTCAAAGAATCAAATGATAGGAGGTGCAGTTTATTAGAAGCTTTTGCGCAGATGGACATAGTTTTGGCTAACGAAGGTGCTGTAAACACCTTTCAGAAAGGGGGTCAGGTTCGGTCGTAGACTCGACCTTTGTGAGCCCTGCGCTGGAGAGTGGTATGTCCTGTTGCGCCAGCGAACGCTACACCCACAGCGACCACCAGGCAATCTTCTTTGAGACATGTGTCAAGCCACAGGGCAAAGAGTTATCATGCCCGAAACCGAAAAAGATTTCAGGCTGGTCTGCAAAGTCTTAGGACGAGCGACCCTTCATAGAGGTGTGGTTAAATCAACTTGATACAGCAGTGGCACCTACGGAAAGAGCTGTCCATCTGGTCCAATTCATCGCCAAATCATGTCACGCGTCCATGCCTAGGGGGTGCTCATTCCCCAGTAAAAGATCAAACTACTGGTGGAATGATGAACTGATCGGCCTTCGATCACCCTGCCACCGCGCCAGAAGAGCGGCTCAGAGGGCGGTAGGTATAGCCGATCAGGAAAAAAAATCCTCAAGCTCGCCATCCAGCGAAGCAAGAGGAAATGCTTTAAGGAGCTCTGCTCAGAAGTAGACGTAAACCCATGGGGGAGTGCTTATAGAATCGTGATGGGACGATTCAGAGGCCGTTCGTCTCCGCAGATCACGTGTCCGACCTTCTTGCTGAAAATCCCCTGCAAGAGGAGAGCACCGACACATTCCAACCATCTCTGAATATGACGGCAATTCCTCCAGTCACCAGAGACGAGCTGCTGGAGATCTGTGGTAGAACAGGAGACAATAAAACGCCGGGCCAGGACGGAGTACCGAATAAGACCCTTAAGCTTACCGTGAAATCCAGGCTGGACAGGTTCGCTGAGTTGTTGGAAGCGTGTATGTCCGAGGGCATATTTCCGGCGGCATGAAAGCGGCAGAAGTTGGTACTTCTGCTTAAGCTTTGTAAACCTCCAGGTGAACCATCCTCATACCGACCCATATGTCTTGTGGACACTGTAGGGCAAATGTTAGAGCGGGTAATCTATAATAGATTACTCCCGGTTGTTGAGAGCCAAGACGGCCTTTCAGGTTGGCAGTATGGGTTCCGTAAGGCCAGATCAACTAGTGATGCCATCAAATTGGTTACTGGCTTGGCCGAAGATGTAATCCATGGAAAGGGTGGTACCAGCAAATATTGCGTGGTAGTAACCGTGGACGCGAAAAATCCATTCGATTCGGTCAATTGGAATGTAATATGGAAATCCTTAGCGAAGGTTGGTATTCCCGCCTATCTCGCTGCTATTGTCGATAGTTATTTAACTGAATGGAGGCTCTGGTATGACACTGATGATGGACCTCACGAGTACGTTGTCTCCACGGGTGTCCCGTAGGGCTCCATATTAGGCCCACAAATGTGGAACATCATATACAACGATGTACTTAATCTTCCCTTTCCGGAGGAAGCCACAGTGGTGGGTTACGCTAACGACATAGCGCTAGTTGTTGTCGCAAAGCATCTCGAAGATGCTGAGTTATATTCAAGCGAGGCAATCAGTGTTGTTAAAAGTTAGCAAGAGAGCTCTGGTCTGACACTTCCGGAGGAAAAAACAGAAGTGGTCCTCATCACTAAGCGCCGCGGAAGAGAAATTACGCCTGTATAAGAATCGGGAATCATATCACCACTTCCAACCCGACTATCAAATGCTTGGTGGTGGTGAGAGACAGGAAGCTCAGCTATAGGCAACACGTGCAGTATGTTTGCGATAAATCATCCACTGCTAGTATGGTCCTGGCGAGGATGATGCCGAATGTGGGAGGGCCACGGCATACCTCTCGGTTGCTTATTGCCAGGGTGGTGACCTCAATCATGCTCTATGCGACCCCAGTTTGGATGGAGGCGGTGCGGATGTCAGTTAACACTAACAAACTGAGTGCAGTCGACAGGAAGACAGCCCTGAGGATATGCTCTGCGTTCAGGACTGTCTCAGATGATGCAGCATTCATCATCTATGGAATGAGACTGATTGGCATCTTGAAAGATGAGATGGCGAATATATATAATGCGGGAGGTAGAGATCCATAAATAGATGGCAAGCGCGTTGGGAATGCTTGGGAAAGGGTCGGTGGAGTCACAGGCTCATTCCTGCCATCAAGGAATGGTTGGAGAGACGACCCAGTGAGATTAATTATGCCTCGTGAGAAACTAGGTGAGATTAGTTTCTCATGAGGCACGAAGGATATCGCCAATACCTGCACAGGTTTAAATTGGAGACCTCACCCGGTTGTCCAGAGGACCCAGCGCATTTATTCTTCGACTGTCCGAAATTTGTGGAAGAAAGGAGGAATCTCGAGGAGACTCTAGGAGAGGTGCTGGTACTAGAAAATCTGGTAGCGGAAACGGTAGCACAACAAGAGAATTGGGATGCGGTCAACTGCATGATCGCATCTATCCCAAATAAACTGCGAATGGCAGAGGAAAGGAGAAAAGTGCGGTCACATACGCCGCGTATGGAAGAAAGGTGATTAAGCTAGAATGAGCTGACTCCGTCCCGTGATGTAATACCTTAGGGTGGTTCGGCGGGGCAGGGAGAGAGTCGCGAGTGGTTTTAATGGGTAAAAATCCCAGACACTGGTGTGTCCAGACCAGTGTCTCTTGAAGATTTCCCCTACTCAAAAACAAAAAAAAAACAGACAGACAGGCAGACAGATAGACAGACAGACATTGAACCGATTTTAATAAGGTGATGAATGATTTTTATACAGGAGAACATTTTTCGACTCGAAAACAAAACGCTCGCTTATTGAAATTTGCCAAGCCGATCCTCAGGTCACATATTAAGGAGTCCGTCCAAGCCGCGGATCCTTATACCTCATTTAGTGAAAAGGCACATTAGCACAGCATTTTAGAAATGCAATTTTCCAGAAAAAGGACGGATTCTACATATATTAATACAAATTGCATTACGTAACCGCGTGAAAGCAAAGGAGGCTATTCCAAATGAACATGAAACGCAGACTTTTGGGGAAAGGACTCTGACAAGCTGAGAGAGAAATAAGAAGGTATGTGGTCAGTTGAACGTGGTTGGGGTCAGGTGGAAATTCCATCACTAGGCCTAATATAATATCCAGGGTCTATCTGTCGAAATTCCACTTGAATTAGTTCCGAGCTAAAAACTTTGGACCTCAGAGAATCCAAGAAACTTCAATCTGCGCATGAAGTTAACATTGAATATAAATACCAGTATTCACCTCTTTTCATAATACGTGAAGCAAAACATACGAACTTCATAAAAACAAACTGATGACCTGTAACCAACTCCTTTGTCGTCATTCACACATGATAAATGTTGCATTATCTCCGTAAACTTTACTTTAAAACGTAAACATTAACTACTGTTGTTATCAGCAATGAACAAACAGATTGTCTGACATCATAACCAAAACGACATGGATGAGCTGCCAGACCTCAAATGGTCGATAATCTCTGGAGGAAAAGGTCTGAAAAGGTTCATTGCAGGCAAGTGATCTGCGTAAGATAATTCTCATGATGACTTTCTAGATGCGATGCCTATTGAAATATCTTTTTTCTGTGGTTCAAGCGGCGTTTATAGGCAGCAGTAATCATAACAGCAGCACATCTCATTGTCAAGCTAGGAAAGTACACTCCTAGAGGCTTTTGGGCAACCATTGGCTCTGTGTATTCCGGGAGGCTGAAAAATATTTTTTAGCCCCCAGAGTTTAGCGAAAATATCTTTGGTTATTGAAAGGGTAGTGTAAATCTAGCCCAAGCTAGCTAGGCAGGGTTATCTGCCTACTTTAGATTCTCTAACATCGATTGGGCAGTAAACGAATTGCATAGAGGATTGCAGCTCATTCCTTGGGTTGTTCTTTCCAAGTTGCAGTTGGAATTAATAGAGCCTAAACAACTTCTTGAGTGAACGCCATGGATGGTGCCCTCCTCGTTGACTTCTTAATCGCATGCTATGTCAGTCAATTATTGCAGTTGATTTTAATAGGAGAGCTAGAAAGTGATAACTTGAAGATTTCTGTGGAAGTTTCAATTCAAGCTGATGATCCAGAACGAATATGTTTGGGGGCAAAAGCTACTATGACGCCAAATTGATGCATGATAAGTGGACGGGGCTAGTCATATTCCATGAGCGGTGATTGAAAGTTGAAAAACATTTCCGACGTTGAAGATTAACATTGACATGATATGGACACGCATTATTTGGACGTAATTACTCAAAAACGAGCTCAGTCCAAATAGGATGGGCTCTAATAATCAAAGGCTTCTTGCCCTAGTTGAGGACTTCTTTTTGAAGTCTTCCATGTGCCATAAAGGTAAATTTTAGTCATATCACATGTAGATAGGTAAACTCATATACCCAAGGTTGATCCAAATCAGCCAGATGTGCAACAACTGAGTACACTTCTTACCCCCAGCGCAACTCCTCTGCCTCCGATTTCCGTTCCAGAGGAAGTACATAATTTATTTTTTTCCTAAAAGTAGCAGAAATATCAGCAGGAAATGATTTCCTAGAGTAAATACCTATGAACCCTGATATGATAAGGTTTGCATAGCAAAAATGTGTATTCCACATATACGTCTTCGTTGCGATAGTAAGTCCATATAATCTCGATAAGATTTGTTGTCACACCGTAAGAAAATACACAAATTTATCGGAGATATAAACTCGCATGTACACATTTACCTGGAGTTTTTTTGATTGCGTTGATGAGCTGATAACATTTTTAGACTTTGCTGTTGATGTTTTTCAGCAAAGTCGAAGGAAAGGGGGTTACCAAAGTGTGGTCGAAAAATTGACGAAGAGCTCAAAAGGTAGCACATTTCAAGAAACAAACCCTTGTGTTTTTTTAGGAATTGGGGAGTCCTAAGTCCGTATCCACTTGATACCGGACCGGACCAAATGGAGAGCAACTTGCTCCCACTCCCTATGGTCCACAGTCTCCTCAGTCTGAATTCAACACGGAAGGTTCAAAAAGTAAAAGAGGGATGAAGACGGCTACGGTTTCGTACCAGGGCAGAGGCAACTCACCAGACGGTCCGGCATCAACTGGATGAGGACTTAGGACTCCCCTATTCCTGAAAAAGTGTCTAGCTTCGGCCAAGCTTTAGTTCGAAATGTGGGGAGATTTATGTTCAAAATAATTCGTACCCTTGTCGTGCTCTGCGAATTATGAAAGTGAGCGTACAACATCTACGAGTCGTTTCGGACAGAAGTAAGAGGGGATCTGATAAGTTGTCTCTGCCCTGGTACGAAACCGCAGCCGTCTTCTTCCCTCTTTTAAACCCTGGTGATTTTCAGCTTGGAATTAGGAGTCCTAATAGTTTTGCTGACGTATACCATCTCAGTTTATGAACAGACCATATTGCCTCCTACCATTTCGTTACAATATGGGGTCTTCTAATAGGCGAATGGACGCTGGCTTCCCAGGGAGGACAGACTCGTTTCAGGGGTTTTAATCAAACTAATAGCGTGAAACCTTGAGAGTCACAATACATTGAATGATGTTAACTGTCACTGTTTCTCATAAAAAGACGATAGCCGCCTCTATAATTTCAGCCTGATGAGGCAAACGTATAACCTACGTAAGAGCGTAAAGATATGTTAGCGATGAAGCAGTGAACTTCAGGATAAACTGATGCAAAACACAGCCTTCTGGGAGCCAATCTATTCCTCCCTTGGGTTGATATTTGGCTCTCCAAGAACTACCATAAACTTCCAAGGCCGTTGGTGACAGCCACACCCTGTACGAAGTGACTCTATTATTAACAAAACGCTACGAATCTGGATCGAGGAGTTGAAAACACCTCTCCTAATCCAGGGTGTTATGCGAACCGTGCCCATTAGATAGTGTGCAGAAATAACTGACTGTTTTCGAGCGGAGCCTCATTGATACCTGGTTGCCTCAGTGAGCAAGCCTGATCTTACCGTGTTACGAGGGGCTATTGCACGGCGGACCTCCTAACTTCCATACCCATAGGGTCCAAAAGAGTACACCTGTAGTGTCGAAAAATATTCAAAAAAACCAACAAACAACAAACAACCGGGACCCTGTACCGGACACAAACTGTCCCATCAGGCGGCACATCTCTGCAACACGGAGAGTTAAGTAACCATACCCAAGAAGGGGAAAGGTGGGAAGTCAAGGAGAGGAGCTAAGATCACGATTGGTCTACTGCGAAAACCTCACCCAACAAAGGTGTCCGCTCATATCCGACGAAAGGAAGGAGGCAAGCCTCAGTGGCGTAGGTGCTAAATGTTATCTGCCCGGAAGGAGAACGAAACTGTTGACATGTGCAGGGGATGAAATACTAAGAGCACACATGTGACGGTGTGCCTACCCAACGCCGTAGCGATTAAGCCAGGGAGGCTTCTACGTCTCCTCATCACACAAAATATGGATGTCTACACACGGCTACGGAGAGCTTTAAGGAGTAAGAAGGAGGGCAGAGGCAAACTCCCCACGATCAGGATAAACGACCGATAATTATAATAATAATCGTTGTTGCAAAAATCCAATTGGATTGGGGCCTTGAAGTGTGTTATATCACTTCATTCAAGACCCTAACGGTCTACTACAGGATTACAGTAACCTACAGGAGGCAATGTGTTCAGCGTTGCACTCGCCCGATATTATTGCCCTAGTTTTACTCAGATACTCATTCACAGCTGAGTCAACTGCTATGCAACGTCAAATTACGATACAAATTCAACTGCCACCAGTAAGATTTGAAACGCGACCTTCCGTACGAAAACCTTGTGCTGTAACCATTCAGTTATCTGGACAGACGACCGATTCCTGGAGGAAATTAACTATCATCACCGCCTCATCAACTATAGATTTGGTAGCATACCTGCGAACGTGCACAGGGAGAATCCAAGGAAAGATATTTCGGAGGACATATCGGGTGAAAAGCCTCCTGAGGTCCCCGAAGGAAAAGCGGAAGTCATAGACGATGAAAAGGCAGGGCCGAGCATAGAAATGAACCTGCTGCCTACAGAAGAGGAGAAGCAGGACAACTTTGACCTAGACCTTCTAGGTCTCAAATCGGACACCAAAACGCAAGACAGTGCCGTTTCGGAGAAGGATGATAATATTCCTACATTGGAGAAGAGCTCCGAGCAGTAGAGTAATCGATGACCAGCACTTAAATAGCCTAGGTGAATCTCCAATATGCAAAAGCGGCATCAGCAGTAATTGCAAGGACAAGTTACAAGGATAACAGTGGAATAATGCTGGCTGAAGAACCCTGGGTATACCAGGGCTAGATTCACAGTCTGCATGGAGAAAACATGTAGGAAATTTGAGATTCCTTTTGGGAAAAACCAATAGCGTTATTCTCAAAAGAAACCTAAAATATATATGCTTTTCCGACCTTCTAACTGGAGTCCTCATGGCTGCCCAAGCCCCACTGAAAGCTGGGGGAAGAACTCGAGAGCCAGTCGAGTCATCAGGTACTTCCCAGGAGACGACATCGAATTGGTCAGACTGGCAGAGTTCTGCGAGAGGAAGGTGCCATAACTTCCTCTTGGCTGCAATGCCAAGACCCACCATGAGATCTGGGGAAGCAGCGACATTAATCGAAGAGGTGAGTACTTTCTGAAATTCGTGCTCAACAGTATGTTAGAAATACAAGAACAATACAGAGCATTAAAACATTCGTTACAAGTAACAGGCAAGAGACTACTAAACATAACTATATGAAACACTATGACGGGAGGCTTGGTCAAGAATTGGAGGGTGCCGGATGACCCCTATATGTCGGATCACAGAATAAATATATTCGAAATTGAGGGCAACTCGGAAGTAGATAAAATAATAAGAAATTCCAGAAGAACATACCGGAATATCAACATAAGACACCTGAGTGACAACATGACCCATCTACGTGAACGGTGACATCAGGAGCGAAATAGAGCTAGTGATAATAGTGGATGCTCTCAACAGACTCGCCACTGACGCGACTGAGGCCAGCTGTCCGGCCAAAATAGTCAAGCTATCAATGGACGTACTCTGTTGAAAGAGGAACCTAGCCAGAACGAGAAAGGAGGTGTCAAAACTCTTTAACCGGCGAAATAAACCGTGGACTGTAGAGATAGAAAAAAGCACTAACTACGTATAACAACGCGTTCAAGGAAGCAAAACGAAACAATTTAGAATTCTGTAAAGGGATAGAACAAGCCACAGAAGCATCCAGGCTATACAAAGCAACAGCCAAAGACAAGGCAATATCTTCGGTCTGCCTGGAGAAGGAAGATGGGAAAATGAGGAGGACAGAGGACATCTGCAGAGCTCATTTTCCGGCGTCCTATCCCATGGCTGAAAGCAATAACATTCTACCACCCTCGGTATCCTAACAACGGACAGAAGAGAGAAAAAGGTGAATTGGCAACTAGAGAAAGAGGTATGCTCAGAAGCTAGAGTAAAATGAGCAATGGGAACCTTAAAGCCACTGAAACCAACCGGAGTAGACGGAAGTGAGCCCTAGAAATCATCTTAGGATCTCTACTTAGAGTGGTAAGGGGCAGCATAGCCTTGGGGTATACACCAAGTGCATAGAAGCGGGAAAAAGAAATGCTTTCCACCCAAAATGTTTCAGACCAATCTGATGAGGGAAGCTGACTGTTGATGAACTCCTAGGAGAGCTAACAAACATTGGAATACTGGTCCAGAATTACTTTGATGATATTTTTTTAAATTATAGGGGCGAATATGAAGATACCTTGTCTGCCAGAATCCAAATCGGACTGCAAATCACTAGTAACTGGTGCAGAAAGGCGAGATAGCGCATAAATCCAACCAAGGGCAATTTAGCTCCATTTACTAGGAAGCGCAAGCTTGATCACCTCAGAGCCATTAGATTACATGGCATGGAGGTGAAATGAGTAACAACCCCAAATATTTGGGTTTCACACTACACCAAAAACTACTCTGGAAGGCACATGTTGTAAAGATGTGTTGGAAAACCACAAGGGCTCTGATGACTTGCAGGTCTATAGCAGGAAAAAAGTGGCAGTGCACTCCGAAAATGCTTCACTGGCAATAGTAAGGCTAATGAATACCAATGGGGCTGTAATCTGGGCAGACAGAACTGAATTTAGCATAATAGCAAGGGAGTTACATAAATTTGAAAAACTGGCTTGCGTTTAGGCCAGACGAGAGGGTGGTGGAAAGGGGGGGGGGGGGGATTCCCCCGCGAGCCCGGAGTATTTTCGGGGCCCGTAGTAGATATTTCAGAGAAAAAACAGGGATAATATGGATCCCGGATAATTTGCATCCCAAATTCGAACGATTTTCGCCCCGGGTCCGGATTTCCTCTCTAAAAGCCTGCTGTGACTGTCAGTGGGCCTCATTACCCCACTGACATGTCTTACGGCATCCCTAGAGATTGACATTTCTCCCATTGCAAACACAGGTACAGACAAGAAGGACGATGTTCAGAATGTCCAGGAGAACCAGTGATACTGAGAGCTGTCTATATCGCAGAAAGATTGATATTCTTTCTGGGTTGGTACGCAACAATTACTGATATCAAGGGATAACATAGCAACGAGGTTTCATTTAGGCAGGAAGTTTGAAATACGTTGGATAGGCTGAATGTGAAGTGTGATAGTGATTTACAGCCTAAACCAGCAACTGATATATCCCGTCATAGCACAAGAAGCGGACGCCGGGGTCATTGGTTAGAGCTGTACTTTGAACCAAATGGTAAGCACGATAGTATACTCAAGGCGGAGATATACACCATAGATTGATGAGAGAGATACTCTAGTGGGCAGAACATTGCTATTCTAACCGACAGTCAAGCGGCTATTAAACACTTAGGTCCAACCGATTGAATTCCAAACTGGTATGGAAGTGCCTTAACAGACGGAACACGCTTAGCGGGGGGTTCCAGATTTCGATGCTGAAAAGCGAAAAGGAACGGCTGAAGGAACTGTATTTGGCAAACTTACCAGGAATGGAAAACTCCGGGGGGTTCATGGAGGGAAACGAATCTAAACCCCCGAAAGGCCTGTCTGAACCTCACCAAGAAGAGTCTACGTATCATAGTAGGAATACTTATTGATCATTGCAGGCTAAATTATCACCTGGGGAAGCTAGTGATTTCTATGGACACTGTTTCTCAACACTGTGCTGGGGAAACACGGTCTTGGCGACAGTAACGCTAGCGGTGGGAGTTTTGTGGATTTCTGCAACTTCCACCGTCTTGTTATTGGTGTCACATTATTCGAGCTCCCAGGTCATAAACTTGGTTGGATTTGACCGACACTGTACGAGCAATCAAATCGACCACTTCGGGATTAGCAGTAGATTCAGGAGGCGGCGACATTGGCCTCGGAAGGAATCATCATCTGATGGTCGCTTACGATCACTTCTGTGTTGCGTCCCTATCACAGAATGTAGGGATACTCGGCATTTTGGTTTTCATCAAACCCACTGAGCGATCGATGCCGTAGACATGATTTTGAAGCTGACTCGGGACGCTATGTCGTCTAATAAATGGTGTGCCGTGGTATCATTCGAGCCCTAAATGCGATTACCCCTTATTTAACGAAGCTCGTCGAAAGTTATCTTGCGGAAAGGAGGCTTTAGTACGATACGAATAGGGACCTGAGTAGTACACTATCACAGCCGGATTACCATAGCGCTCACGGTTGGGTCCTCTCCTGTAGAACGTGATGTTAAATGAAATCTTTGGCTTTCTCGTGCCAAAGAAGGCACGATAATAGGTTTCGAAGGTGATCTAACCGAGGTTATTGTCGTGAAACAACTTGGAGATTTCGAAGTGTACGCTAATGAAACCATCAGTGTCATAAAATCGTGCTTGGAAGTGGTTCAGCTTGACCCTACGACCCCTTGATTACCAACCGTTAGTATTCGTATTGATGGCTACATTGTCACTTCAAAGCCGAATATTAAATACCTAGTGGTGAGGGTTGGCGAGAGGATCGATTTTAAGGGACACCAGGACTATGCTTATGAGAAAGTGGCAAATACGAACGTATCTTTAGAACGGATGATTGGAAGCCGAAGATACAACCGCAGAGCACCTGCGACAGAGGGGGCTCGTTTTACCATTATACCCGACACCGGTCTGAGAGGAAGCACTAGCCTGTAAGAGCAATCGGAGCAGGGTAAACATAACTCCCCGCTTAGTTTCGTGAAGGGCGTGTAGCGCAGTGTTTGCTATTGCACGAATGGTCTCAATGAACATTCTGGTAAATGAAGCACGCTGTCTGTACAAGAAAAGGAGATTGAATTTGGCAAGGTCGAAGTTATTGGAAAAGTAGCAGCAACAGTGGGATCACTCCTAGAGGAGTCGCTGGACCGACACTTCTCCGTATTAAGGAATGGATCCAGGGACGGCGACATTGACTACTAGCTGTCAAGGCATGGTGTTTACAGGAAGTATCTGCTCCGAGTCGGGCTGGATGATACTTCCTTTTGTCCTAAATGTGGTTGCACACATGAGGACCCGGAGTATGTCATGCTTTACCGTCTAAGGTTTTGTTAGGAAAAGAGGACCTGCAAGACTCTCTGGAAACCACCAGAAGCCCTCAGAACATTGATGGGAAATGCTAAAATCAAAGGTTATTTGGTGCGCGGTGAACGCCGCAATCAAAAGGATTCAGGCAAAACTTGAAGTAGGAATGAAGAACGGAAGACTTGGTCGCTTGATACGTAGTTACGGCGGTTCCGCGATGTTGTCAAATGTCAAATCTTTTAAAGTGGGGAGATCAGGGCGAATTTTCTGGGAGTTCGATTGCTTGGACCTTTGTCCAGCGGAATGAAAGATGTTTATGACTGTGGTAGCTACAGACAACATCTTATTTTTATTGGCCGCTACAGTGAAACATCAAGTCATACAAGCGGTATGTTCTCTCGATTAAAGACGCAAAAGTCTCTCTGTGCGTCACTCTATCTGACATTATCATATTTTTCCAACGAATCCTGTTCGACCTACCCATTTTAGCCAAGTCTAGTTCACTGAAGTCATTCTCAATGAACCCAGTCCATTCAAAATATTTGGTAACCCTCTTTCCCAATATTTCCGTCTTATCAAAAATATCATTTTACACGCTATATGCAGACTATAAATATTTTCCAAAGAGCTTTTTGTTGCACGAGTGTTTATTTGTCGAATGATCGTTTATAAATCTTATCTTGCAATGCAAACACAAGAAAGTCCTCGAGAAAGTGTTAAATCTTTTTGGTCTTATCGTTCATACACATAAGGTTTTTTGTTGCGTTGATGGATGATACGGTAGAGTTCCCTGTGATTATCAAAGTGAAGCCACAAAAATTGATGTTTTTTTGTCGAAAACTTAGTATATATGTATATAGCGGACATATTTTCAGTGGTTGCGCGTTATACAATATCAAACATAGACGCTTTGTCAGCACTTACGTCGCTAATTTCCTGAGAAATCTGTACTATTGAAAGTGGGAAGTTGGGATCTTTCTGAATCATACTCTGATAACGTGTTTAGTGCAGTTAGAGTGTGTAATACACCAAATTAGATTTGACTTAATTTGATTTGATAGAGCAGAAGCAACGTCGCAAATGTTCCAAGTCAGTCGAGTCTGATTAATTGTTCAAAATGGAAGACTCAGCAATTTTTAGAGACTTTAACCCGGATTTCTTTATTCATGTACTTTCTCCCGTTGAATAAGTGTTATCTTCTTTTCTTCCCAGTAATAGATTGACTTGCTGATTCCGCTAACGATAACCCACCTTGCTGTAATGGGGTTGATCAATGGCTAGTAACGGAGATCCCCAAAGAAACAAAGAGTAAGAAGGACTGACAGTTTCGTTGATTGCTAGGGGTTGTTTGCTTCCTTATATGCGTATATTCACACCGCTTAGGTCTGATGGTGAGAAAGTGGATTAGTTGGTGCGCTTTGCAATGACGGAGCAGTTGGTAGTTGTCCAGTTGAATACGTTGCTGGCAATATCTGGGGTGACTGCACCAACTGCGGTGCCCAAGAGACGACCAGTGAATGGTTTCGTTAGTGACTTCGCAGGTTCTTGTAAATAGAGGTATTCCCGCGATGTGATATTGTTGTCGGGCGAAGCCTCCTCATATGCCTTCCCATCCTCTCCAAGAAAATAAGATGATCGCATTCACCCGGGTTAGCACCGACAATCTACTCTCCCAGCAACTAAAACTTAGTTCCAAGAACTAATTCGGCGGGTGAGCATGGTAGGTCTAGCCGGACAGTGGGAAGAATGTTGACCTTATAAGCATTGTCATGCCAGGGTTCAATCGCACTATTCGAAGCGGGATGTTATAGTGCCATAGGAACTATACTCGAGTAGTTTACTCAATACCTTAAAAAAACTGAACAGTAGTGAGCCTTGAACAGCAGTGATGACCAACGGTGTTCAATTATTATTATTCTGTTAAGGGAAAGTCGCACCGCGTCCTTGAAGAACTATTGTGCCCCTTTTACTGGTTATAGTGTACCTGTTGATCATAGTATCTCAAGCAGGCCTGTAATCGTTAGGAACTTTAGTATGTTCCCCACTTCCAGAAGTTTCAGCTTTGCATCTGGTATTAAGTGTTCTCCCAGATGTATCGACCTACATTGCACAAGTGCCGGAAACTGTCCCAGGACGTGCATAGAGGTTTCAACCTCCTCCTCACAGAACCTGCAGGCAGTGTCCGTAGATATCCCTAGCTTCCCTAGGTGATAGTTCAGCCAACAATGACCAGTGAGAATTCCCACTATGATTCGGAGGTTCTTTTTGGTGTGGTTTAAGCAAACCTTTTTACGCATGGATTCGTATCCCCCAATAAGCACCCTGGACTGCTCCATCCCTGGTAGGCCCGCCCGATATAGTTCCCTCAACCGTTTCTCTTCGTTTCTTAGATTCATAGTCATGAAACCGTTTCCGATTCCACAGAAGGGTTCTGGCCCGTGTAAAGGCATCCCTGTTCCCTTCTTGGCTAGTTCATCCGCTGCCTCATTGCTTTCCAATCCAGCATGGCCTGGAACCCAAAGCATTCAGACCTTGTTGGACGAGCCGAGTGTATTCAGTCTCTCAAGGCATTCCCATACCAGTTTAGAGTTCACCTGGTTGGACCTAAGGGCCTTGATCGCTGCTTGGCTATCGGTGAGAATAGCTATGTTCTGCCCCCTGTAGTTCCTTTGCAAACGGTGCTCAATAGCTCGACACTTAATTCGCGTGGCTACTTGATTCCGAACAAGGGTGGCTCCTGGCCAATGAGAGGATGGTCAAACAATATCTGAAACCTTGGGATAGTTCAAGCGTAGCGATAATGTCTAAACGAATGTATTGGCAAGACGTTTTTGGATGCCTTCTAACTTTTGGACATTGACAGCTAATACACGTGCAGGATCACAGTCGTACGTCGCGATGCATATTGGGCCAAATTACCTTTTTTTCTAGATAGTTTTATAGGTAGCTGGACTACTGGGGTTGATGTTTTACGCAGTGTATTGGGAACAAAAAATGTGACTAGGGCCGTAGAGAAAAAACCCGGGATCAGGGTAAAAAGTCTGCGGAAAAACGGGGACTTCATATGATTTCTTTTTTTCATTGAAATGTCTACTCCAAGCCTTCAAGTAAGTGTCGAAAATGGCGAATAGTAATGTAAATAGTAAGGAGTTCGCGGTGGTACATTATTGTTCTTAGACTAACACAGCAGTTCGTTTAATTGTGCCTAATGGCCCCTAAGAACCTTCGAAAAACCAAGATCCACCAAGTTGGTCCAGATCAACCAAGTTGATATTGTTGCTACCAAAATTCCATTTCGCTATATTGACTACTTCGAACGTTAATGGGAGTGTCATCAATATAGTAAACAAAAAGTATATACACTTGGATTGCGCAATTCGGAAGTTCTAAAGGATCAAATGGCGTGGCTACCGCTGTCTTAGAAATGTCCGCTTCGCAGTTTGAGTTTCGTACGCTTGGTACGCTCTCAATAAATGCCTTTTGAAGAAGATCGTCCTTCCAATTAGTCCAGTAGCAATGCCTTCTTAAGGCTATTTTGAAGACCGTGGCATTCATTCTACGACTGGTGATGTCCTGGCTTCCCTCTAGTCCTTTGGCTAAGAGTAGTTTGGCATTGTAGAGTCGCAGGTCTCAATTATCTGTTGACATAGCTGACTCACTTTTTCCAGCGCCGTTCCCTTCGAGTCGTAACCTCCTTCGGAAGCCGCCAGGAATGTCTCTTCGTGGAAAGCTCCAGTGGACCACCCAGCTATCCTGGTTTTTTCACTTTTGATGTTCACTCGACTAGCCCCTCCCCAGTTCTTGTTGTCGAAAAAGATGGCCTGGTGGTCACTGTGGTTACGGTGCTCACTCAACCGCCAGACCATCCCTCTCGCAAATGAGGTACTGAGGTAAGTTAGATCGACGATTGAGCCTAGTCCTCTGCCTCAGAAGGTGGGCACGCATCAAAAGTTGGGGAGTACAATGTCCAGCTCCGCGGAGGTTTCAAGCAAGATTTGGTCCTTGGTGTTCGTCACACGATTTCCCTAGTCTAAAGTCCACGCGTTGAAATCACCGGCAATGATTTTGAGGCTGTGGTCTCTAGCGTCCAACACCAAGCCCTCTGGAGGAGCATAGCAGCTGTAGATATGGACGCCGTTGACATTTGCCCGTACAAAGCCATCTCCCGGGAATTCCATTGTTTCTGGAATGGCTCACCGTTCATATGCCTATATCGCCGCGTTTAATGATGAGTCTTTCACCCACGTAGCACTAACGTAATTTCGGTACAGTTCACTTATTACCGCCACGTCCACATTCGACTTTCGAATAGTTTGCGAGAGCATGTCTTAAGCTGCCTCGCAATGGTTGAGGTTAATCTAAATAAAGCTCATTTGACCCTACGGTTCAGCTCCCTTCTATATGCCGGGCACCTGCCACCACCTGCAATGTGCCGGTTGTTCACTCCCTTTTTCCCTTTGCAAATAAGCCTGGATCCGCAGTGCAGTCTTTGATAAGGTAGCCCCCTTCTCCACACTTCCTGCACCTTCTCGACCTATCATGCTCACTAGTACATGCTGCTGCAAAGTGACCGAAATCGAGGCACCTGAAGCATCTCTTAAGAGATACTTGCTCCCTAAGTCGGCGCGCCACCCAACCTATTCTTACCTTGCCCCTTTTAATGGCACTGTCTTCTAGGTCGTTAAGGTTGAATTGTTCCCTTAGCACAGCAAAGATATCCTCTCGTAAAGTGATCTCACCTAAGTCTTTGCACACACAAACTATTTGCTCCTTCCGAACTTTCACGTCAGCTTTCTTACCAAGCATCTTCTCCACTTGGCCGCGAAAGCTATCCACTATCTTCTCGCTAGATTTGTTTAATTCCAGCAACAGATTCCCCTTTTGCATACGCCTGATACGGCTTACATTGCCACCCAGGCCTGTCAGTTCCGAATCGGCTTTGAGTTTCCGAAGGATATCTCATTTCTTGGAAATATTGATTACTTCCGGATGAGTCTTCATTTTCTTTTTGCGCCGCTTTTTGCCACCCACCTTTGCCCACTGTTCGGTTTTACGAGCTATAGGCTGTTCCCCTTTTGCCACAGTTAGGCATGTAATTGAAGAACTACCCGGAGCTTTTGCCAGCGCTATTTTCTTCATGGATGAGGCTTTTTTCTTCTTGGCCGCTTGCTAGACGCCAAGGGATGCCCTTATTCCATCCCTACTCCGTTTTCCCGCATTCTCACCCATCTTATGTTGAGGTGGCGTCACCTGCATCTCCCACGTGCCTTTGCCACACGACACTTGGACATTTTCCTCATCCACCGCCCTAATATAGGACAACTTAATAGCTCGTATCAGAGCTCTGATATTTTGGTAGATATCCCGCCTCTCTTTAATGAATTTACAGAGTTCATTTATCCGTTTCCCCAATGGAACAAACGCACGATCGTCTTTTACAGCATCGATAGTTAAGTCAGACTAGGGAATCTCCAAATTCCTTTTCGAGTCCTTCGATGAATCTCGACTGCCTAGGGGTAAAGTTTTAAACTTTTCCGAAAAGGTTCCGGTGTAGATCTCCTTTTCACTCCACTAAGATCTCTTGGCTCATTTCAAGGCCCTGATCCAATATGGATTGTTGCACCAACGATTATTATTAAGATCTCTTGGAGCTTTAGATGCCAAAATAGCCAAGTTTCCCATTACTGAGGCACTGCGGTCGCTGGATATCGACGCCCAGGAGCCCGCTTGCCCACTCCCAAAAACCGCCGGGATTGGGTTTCCGAAGCCCTGCACCGATTGATTTCTAGGTGGGCATTTACTTCCAACCTACCCGGCCTGCGCATAGGCATACCCATGCACGCACATCTGCTGATGCGCATCCACTGGCGTTCCCTGATCCACATGAAGGGACTCGCCTGGTGGGAGATTTAGCAACTCCACACAGGAGCCTATATTTTTTAGTCCGCCAGGTCCACCACCATATAATTCGGGGTATTTCGTAACTACAATATCGCTCGATAGTCTAGAAAACGAATTAACATTGCCTCCTTTGGAGCGCGATGGCCATTATATTCCTTCATTATATTCCCAAGTAGTGGTTTCAGCCCGTCATCCATTCTGTCTCTCTCCGAGGGTATCTTTCGACTATACTTGCAAAACCCTCGGACCTGGCCGTAGCAGCCAACTTAAGAGCCCTTTTCGGAATTTCGTTCAATATCGGAGCCTTCTTATCTCCAATATGTGCGCAGATACCCGAAGTTCTGGGAACTTTACGTCCCAGACATTGTGATATCCCCCAATCAATCTGAAGATAAAGCTGCGCTGATGGTTTTGCAAAAAAAATTGAGTTTTTGAGGTTTATGCAGTTACACAGCGATCTGTAAGAGGCACTGGCCAACATGGGGCTAACCCACTAACTGCGGTGAGGAAGGGGGCACCATCATGCCCTTCCTTTCGATTGTCCGACTCTAATTACAGCCAGACATCGGACAGTAAATAAACCGTTCTTTGGCGACCTCAATTTTAATCTTTTTTTATGGGCTGGCTTTAAGATTCAGAGCCCGATAGACTTTACCCTTTCCTACGTCTTTTTTGCAGTATTGAAGGTCTACTGAACTGTGGATAGTGAAGTAGTAACCAAGCTTGCTTCAGGCTTCCCTAGTATTGACAGTGGTTTCACTTTGAATTTGGTCTCACCTCTCCCTACCAGGGCCACCTACATATTAGGCAAGAATACTGACTGTCTTTTGTAACTAATTGTAAGAATGGGGCTTAGTATTGCCTTACAA
This sequence comes from Hermetia illucens, assembly GCF_905115235.1. Classification (NCBI taxonomy): domain Eukaryota; kingdom Metazoa; phylum Arthropoda; class Insecta; order Diptera; family Stratiomyidae; genus Hermetia; species Hermetia illucens. The sequence continues at coordinate 14,021,897 of NC_051852.1, forward strand.
TTAAATCAATCACCTCCTCCCTGTTTATGCCTTCAGAATTATAACGACAAATCCGATACAATGCGCTATGAAAATTCTGCTTGTTCCATAGCTCATAGTGCATTTCCAACTTATTTTTTCATCTCAGATACTTGCATGCCCAAGGAAATCCTAATGGGAACTGTTAAGTGTTAATTCTATCGATTTGCTTGCGCATTAGTCAGCAATAAAAACCAATTCCACAAACCTCCCTGTCCCAGCATTAATCTTTTACTCTATTCCTGTCATCAATTGCACATGTCAGAGGTCCTTTTTTGTTTGGTTTTCTCATTGCTGACTCGATTTCTCCATTTGTTGGCTTTTTAACATTGAACGGCGAAATCTTTTTTTCGCCCCCTGGTCCCAGGAGAGAGATGAATGTGCAACAAAATGCATCCGTGCATGCACCCAACCTATACTCGTACACTGCCATGATGCCGATGCATGTGCGGATATTTAAAAGTTGCAACAGGCCAAAGTGCATCCGATGCACTCCTCATCCTCGTTTAATCTTCAGCGGAACACATGTGTTTACCAGAAAAATGCGTGGGAATTTTGACATGTGCAACATGTTGTGATGCTTGGCTTTTGTTAGAGTATCTTTTCTTTGCCTTATTTTTTCAGGCAGTTCTTTGCACTATGACTGTGACTTTCAATGGTTTTGCGAACGTGTCTTGCAGGAGGGAGGTTTACGGCCAGTGGAAAGGTCTGACCGGTAATAAAGTAAAAGGAATCTTTTCTTTTCCTTTAATCACGGAAATAATCTTTTGGGAGATTTACAACATTCGCAGTGGATATTGTTATTATTGGCGCTACTTAACCGTTGGAATCTGATCTGATGTTAATAGGTTAAGATATTGATGCCATTCAGATGTAAGGTCGTGTGGATGAATATGAAAATCACTGAACTATGGAGATGGTACCAAAAGTTGCACTGTTATTCCTTGGACCTGAATATACTATCACGAAAATTGTAACAATGAAGAAGAGTGGGGTGCTTTCAGGTTTCGCCCAACATTAGTAATCTAGCGCAGTGAGGTTCACATCCGATGAATGACTCTGCGTTTTTTAGCAGGACTTCCTTGTCCAGTAAAATAGGTACTCAAGGTGGCAGTGAGGAAGCCGGGGCAGCAACCCTGTCGGTCAAACCATAAACCAGCTGAGGAGAACCTCCTTGTGGTGGTACCGGGAAACGCTATATTCACTTTGGTTTGCTGGCCGAGATGCAGTAGACGAATGCTCCAACGCCTGTCAGAGCGATCAGACCCGAGCCTGCACAGGGACTTATATGAAGTGGCTTCGGTCACGAAACCTTACCAGAGGTATACTGGTATCATGGAAACCGAGATAGCCCCTGAATTCACATGTTTCAACAGAGATCCTGGAGGATGTGAATTCAGCTCCGTTCTTGCGGTTGGCCCCTAGTGGGAGGTTCATGGGGATTGTGGTTACGTTCAAGCGAATATAGCCCTTCGGGCTTCAAACGCGGTGTTGCGTTTTAACATGGGTGCCGTACTCCAAAGTTCGGTAGACATTTAGGTAGTCTTTCATCCACCAGTATTAATAAAGAGTTCAGTTTAGACTACTATTGTTGTGCGTGTATATCTCAGGGGGACTCTGACTATGGTCATAGAATCAATCTGCGTCTTACGAAGATCATGGGATTAAGTCTACTGGACCGGTGCTCGCGTAAAATCCATAGAGACGTAACTGTCAAATAAAGTAGAGAATAAATTCTCAAGGGTTCAACCTTTGCTAGGCACTAGGTTTTCGTGTTACAGCCTCACCTTTTAGTAGTCCGATTGTATGACAAAACCTTATTAAAATTAGTTTGCTGTCTGTGTGATACATTACGTGCTAGGTAATAATGGGACAAATGTTTTCATACCTGAAGCGTCCAGCCAGAATTTTCCGGCTTTTTATTTTTCAATTGGGACTTTCATCTAGACTTTGATCACTCATGTATTTCTAGCTTAAGTTGAACTAAATTCTACTTCAATGGGTGGCCGGTTAGGTAGGGTAGCATCAGTGGCCATTCTGAAGAGCCCAATTAGCTCTGTGATTTGTCGTTTTTATGCCACAAACTCCCAAATACCATAACCTGTCTGGTAAGAGCAAAGAGATAGAGTCCAGCCGGCTTAGATCTTCAGACCATTCACGACGGAAAGCAGCCCCACCACCACACAGCTAGGAATCTTTCTGAGGCCCTTAAAAAAATGTTTTACTTAGTATCCTTGAGCTGGAAAATCGCAGAGAAATTGCGTAAGGATTTCCTCCACTTCGCCGCAGCTTCGGCAAAGCGAATTGGTGACGTGGTCACCTATAGATCAGTGCCGCGTATAGAGACAATCTTATAGTGCATTTGCCCGCGTCTGCCTCAAGAGCTCTTCCGATCGGGTTTGTTACCGGCAGGCCAAATCTTCTTTGAGTTTGCGTTGGTGGAGAGCGTTCGCCATTTAGTTCCGCGGCTGCTAAGTAGTTCGAGTTGATTCCACCCTTAACAGTAGCAAGGGGTATTATTATAGACTGTGCCCACCAAAGGAAGGTCAAGAGCGGAACCCCGCCTGACCAGTCTGCCAGCCTGCTCGTTCTCTTCTATGTTCCTAAAACAGGGAGCCCAAAAAAGGATGACTTTGGGCATGCCGCGCAAACTATTCAACCCGTTCCTGCACTGCTTCACCAGCCTGGAGGATGTTGTCACTAAGTACCAGGCCGTAATGGCCACTTTGGTTGTTGATCAGAATAGCTATGCTAAGTTTGAAGCTTAGATCGTGCTCCAGCCAGCAACAGGCTTCCAGTACATCCCCTTCGAATGCACTAACGAATACTGGAAGGTCGGACGACTCAGCTCCATTGTGTGTATCCGAGAATATTCCTGCATCGACTCCCCAGACCATCTTCAATCCTTCGGTGAGGAATCCTGTAGCCTTGAAACACGTCGTCGGTCTTCCCCTACCCTGTTTGGAAAGTTCACAGCAAAGTTTCTCGTGAAGTTCGGCTTGTGTGTGGTGTAGTCCATGGGGAATGTCCAGAGTACCCGAAGCACATCATGTAGGATGCTACTATGGTCGTAGGGTTTCGATGTTCAAAATTCGGACTCAAGTAGTCTGACATTGCGCGCTACAGCGTATTTAATGTGGAAATTCAGGAAGAGGAGGTAGAGGAGCAGTTTGAGAGTATCGGACAGGTAACACCTGCACATATAGTTCTTTGAATCCTATTAAGCATCGCTCTATTGTATTTTTTGCTCAACATTTTTCGCCCCACAATAGAACCGTACGTTACGATGGGACGTACTACGACTGTGTACATCCAGAGAAGCATCGCCGGCCGGAGACCCCATTTCCTTACAGGCATAAGAGACTACAGGTCCTCTTAACCCTCAGTTATATATTCAATTTCCAATTTAGCTTAAGATCCGAGATTACACCTGAATACTTTACATTGAAGGAAAGAACCAGTCTTTGTTCATTTAGCCGCGGAACGTAAAACTCGGGTATCCTTGGCTTGGTGGTCGATAGCATCAATTCCATTTTGGTTGGATTCATTTCCAGTCCGCATCTTACGGCCGACAGGTATATCTTTCCCAAAGCACCTTCCACAATTTCACTCATAACGGAGGGAAACATCCTTGACCACAGTTGTTGGAATACCCCACCACCTTCACATCACACCAGTCCAATTTGCGCAGGGTGTCATCCACCACTATATCCAGGAAGGCAGCCTGCATATTATGTAGTGACGGTTTAACCGAACTAATTACCTCGTGCAAAACCGCCTCCGTGGATTTACCACTGAGTAGGCGTACTACGACTTAGAGAAAGGTGTTCCCTCTATAATCGTCCTTACGTGGATGTCTAGGACGCTCTCTAGGGTCTTCAACACGAAAGAGGTGACTTTGATTGGTCGAGGGGCCCTCGCAGACTCATGGTCGAGTCTGCTTGCTTTCAGTTTAAACAATTCTCGTACCTGCGTCCGCAAGAGTATGATACGTATCCCAACAAGGTACAGCTCCGGTAAATCTCGTCAAGCCATGGCGCAACCTTTTCTTACTGTTTCGATTGCATGACTGGCATTGTCCCATCTGGAAACGGAGAAGCTGTTTATAGCCTAGCCGATTTTGTACTCGATAATTATCGATTGCATACTCTCCAAGCAATGCTCTAACGCACAGTCCTCCTCGTTGACGGGGAAGTGGGTCGGAACCAGTACCTCTAGGGTTCTACCAGATTCCGTCCAATAGCCTTTCAACTAGATTTTCAGATAGGATTTGCTCCTATGTTCCTTGGATAGAATGTTATTGAGATTCGCAGATACGCTGGTGTTTTCGATGGTCTCAAAATAACCCGACCAGCACTGCAGTCATGATTGCCGACTTGTACTTCTTTAAGCTGTCCAAATATAGCTTCTAATGTAGCAGAGAAGACTTTCCTGGTCAGCTTCCTGAGGCTCGACAGATCTTCATTCCACCACAGTCGCACTGTCTTTTTGCAGTTTTTAGCAGAGCACGGCATTTTGAAGGCAGTTTCAAATACCTTTTTCAAATCCCCGACCTTTGATTCCAGTTCGTGGGTGGTGCCAATCTGGCCAATTTACACGCCCAGGGAGTTAGTTTTTGATAACTTCACCAAACTTTCTCGAGTCGATTCTCCTAGGGTCTTTGAATACCCTCTGCAGGGAAATATAGACTGAAGAGTATCCAACTGTAATCTGAGAACGATCTTTGGTCACACACTAACAATCACAGTCCTCCGAGCTAGGAAGGAAGATTGGTGTACTGCTCCTGTTACACACCAATAGATTTGGGTTAATGATAAAATCAAAGAATGACTCACCTCCTTTGTTGATTTCCGAGCTGTCCCAAAACGAATGCCTTGAATTGGCATCGGATCATACCAGCAAGTTAGCCTTCTTTGATGGTCGGGGTCAAATGTTGCAGTTCCTCTGGTGGAGCTGATCTATTGTGGGCCATGTACACGTTCCCCGCACCCGCCTGCTCTAGATCGCTGGAATTCAGGTAGGGACACCGAAAAGCGCCCAGGCTCTTTCTGGCAAGGATACATGCTCTTGGACTGTCCCGATCAACATCTCGTGTGCTGTGGAATAAATTGTAATATTTGCTTTGGTGCCTTTTGACGGTTCTACTGCGTATTAATGCGACATCGATATCTTCCTCCAAGATCAGCAGATTAGTTATTGCCTACTTCGAGTGCTGGAGATTAATGTGCGCTACGCCTAGCATGATCAGTTTTCATAGGGATCCATCAGTCCCCGCCGGACTATTGATCTTCATTTCTCCAACTGCTCACTGGAATCTGGTCGAAGCCCGGTGTCGTGAAACGGACCTTTTGGATCTTTGCGTAACTAACTCCGAACCGTAGTTTGTAGCTCGCCATTTGCGGTGCCTCCAGGCACTCTCCATTTATATGGAGCAGAAAGCATTGGCTGTTCGTCCTTATTGAAAACCACCCAGCCGTCCATGGAAATACTGGGGTTTTGAGAGCGCGTTTGGGTAAGCTTGTCCTTATCCATGCGGATCTTCTGCAATAATATGCAATCAAGCTTATGCCTTCCCAGGCGGTGCTAATCTTAGCGATGTATGAACTGAGGACACCCCTGGGGAAATGGTCCTGTCATGCTCCTACCGAACCCACGGACCATCTGAGAGAAATTGACGCATGAGATGAATTCCTCCCCTTTACTTTCCAAGAAATACTCGATGATCATATCCGACAGCCTGACCTCAACCCTTATCCACACCTCTACCGCTAGTTTGCCGCTAGCGGAGTTACTATCCGCCACACGTAAGTGACTTCTGAAGGAGTTTCGGAGTTCGCACTTCGTCTCGGCAGGCTTTTACTGCTTATCAGTTTACAAAAGGTGCTTCGCGCCCGAGCCGTAGCTTACTTTGCTCCGCTTGTGCTGCTGTTCGATCTCGCCTTAAGGTCAATTGCGTTTGAAAGCTGGTGGGCTTTGCCTTCTGCCGGTTTTCCAGGCCCTTGTTGTTATTTTCTTCGACAATCGCCAGGAATTCCGTTCGTCGAAAGTATCGACCAGCTCATTTTTCGCAATCTCGATCAGAATATAGATGGCCTTCTGGTGCTGGCTCTTGACCAAGGCTTCAGTGGACCTCCGTCTCTTTCCTTATTTCCGGATTCGTTAGGAGTGCTATGGCTGGTATTGTCTCCACAGAGCTCAACGAGAGCGGTCCGTTTGTCTCCTCGCTGCCGGAGGTTTCTGTTGTTGGTTTCAGCGGTGCTATGGCTGGCATTGACTGCACTGCGCTCCCCGCTTTCCGTCCTTTGATGTAGAAGAAAGAGAAAGGGGCTCCCATTTCTCCCTTCCTTTTGAGGGAAGTTGTGGTCACAACGGTTGATTCTTATGAGGAAAGTTTTCGACGCCCATCTCAATCCGCATCCTGACACTCTGTATTTGGCCACCGCGGCATCGATACTCGACAACTGGAAAGTATCGTAGAGAATTGGGTTGGTTTTTAAATACCGGTACAGTAGTGGAGGATTTGTCCTTCCTTGAGGCGTGTTCTCACCATATCTCCAGGGGAGACATTCCTTCAGAAGATAAATTGGAAAGTGGTCAACCTTTTGACATTTTGTGGAGTGGATTAATTGAACCGAAGGATAGGATATAATGAGTTGAAGGCATCGTTTATACCGTTTAGAGCCTTGTTAACGTGCGGATTCTTCGATAAATTGGAGGTGGTGGTGCTGCCTAAATAGATGACATGTTCCACGGTAGATGGGAATAGAATTCATGTTCAGGAACGCCTTCTTGGTTTCAAAAAACATTTTCGGAAACAGCCTCATTCTATTCCCGCGGAAGACAATCGTTTGTTACTTCTGAGGATTTAAGGCTAATTTCCACTTGCAGAAGTAGTAGTAGGGCTCGTCTAAATATGAATTCAGACAGATTTGTTCGCCCATTATGTCCTGCGTGGTAGTGTAAACTATGTGGTCATCGGCAAATTTGAGGATCTTGATAGGATTGGCGCTAGACGTGGGCCTGATAATGTCCGCTAGGATGGGTCCTTGTGGGATTCTACCAGGAATGGTGTAGGGAGAGGAGAGTTGCTTCTGAATTTTCACTGAGTTGGAGGTGGAGAGGGTAGAGATGTGGCCTGCACCTAACAGGAAGGAGACCATTTTCATTTTTTGTTTTGTGGTAGGAGCGATTAGAGTAGCCATGAAGCTTACGGCGAAATAAGCATTCAGCAATCAGTGGTTAATGAGAGAAAACATGAAGGGACTGATAGCTACGGAGCATTTTTTAAGGATAATTTTTAGGGCTTTTTTAAGTCCGGCCGGATTTTTGTTTTTACTCTCCTTAAAGGAACTTGTGATCGTTTTTGGCTTGACGAAGTTAATAGGTGAGATGGAGCCATTAAACCTGGTTAGGAAAACTGGGTGCCTTAAGAGACCAGATTGGTTTATTATTCGGGTGTATGAAGTTGTAAATTTAAGGGATGCATTGACTTCGCCTTTGATATTTTGATCACGCATGTGGAAAGCATCCAAGGAAGTTTGCTTTCTCAGTAAGTGAAATATTTTGGGGAAGGCTGCCATTGTTTGCTAAGTGGCAGGAAAACCTTACGGAGTTCTTTGTATGCATTTGGATTGAGTCTTATATTGGATGTTCCGCTCGGTTCTTGATTGGTAAATAGGATGAGGATCTGATAGCGGATAAAATTATTGAAGTCATCGATACTGTCCTTTACGAAGGCACACTGTAGACAATGTTTATTACAAAATAAGCCCCGCCATCGCTTTTTTTATATTGTGTATATTTTGGAGGATGCCGTCCGAGAGGGAGTTCAGGTTCCGATGATTGATCCGGTAGCTTGAATTCAAGTACATTGGCAGATAGGAAGTGTTCCTTAGTTAGGAACTTGTTAGAGACTAGTATTGGCTCCGGCAAAGTGTGTGGTCGTTGATAAGGATGGTGTCAGTTCGAAAAAGGTTTATATTGAGAAATGAAAGCCTGTAATGGTAACAGCGTCTGTTTTCACGTAGGAGGACTATTTGATGATTGTGTTCAACGAGGAACGTTTCGAGGTCATGTCTACGAGCCGCAGTAGCTACAGACTTGATAATAAACTCAATAATGCTGACATCTATGGTTGAATATCCAAAGGTTAACCGTTGTATTGACTCGAGATAACTTGGTGTGGAGATGCATCTGGAGTCGTAGGGATTCAATTGGTGCAGCCCAGTATATCTTCAAATGACATTGATAGCTAAGTACGTTGATATTATGTGAGGTTTGTGCGGTTCGATGGAAGGGCCCGTTTTGGACATACCCCATGGTCATAACCTTATCACTTGCGGTAGTTGGATGCTTCTGTGGTGCCGATATCAGGTAGGTAGGTTTGAAGCTGGGTCCGCCCTGCATTGATTCATGGCTTCCTCCAGAGAGGCAATTATTGCCTACAAGTTGCGGATTAAGTCCTCTGGAGACTTGTTCTTGTTGAGAGCCTCTTCTAGGTTACGGAGAAGAGCTTTATTCTAGTTGCATGAGAAAACAATTTTCTCACTTGCAAGCGACCTACCCTTGTGGCCCTACGTTAGACCCCCATTCTGAATGTGCGACCGACTCCGTCAATGATGCGTCCTCGATTTTGGACTACATTTTTTCTGGTGCTGGATTACGCACGTGGGTATGACAAACGAAAGATGCATTACGTACGAAATATTGTTTTTTATTTCCTTATTTTTGGTCTAATTAAGTTATATTTAATGCCGATGTTAACCTTTGCTCTCTGATCAATGAATTCCTTTCGGCATAATTCATTTTTGTTAACTATTTCCACACAACTTGATAGCCTATTTGCCATTTCTACGTACGTCAAAGTGATACAAGCTCCGAATCACCGATTATTTGAATTCCAACAATTAGCTCCAAAATGTTGATACCCTTATTAAAAGGAATTTTGTTTTGAAAAATAATTTCACTTTAATGGAAATTACAAAGTAAAAATTCCAATTTTCATGGTTGGATGAGATGTGATAGTACAACGTATGCAAAATTATCAGCACCCAAAGACCTCATAATCGCATCCGCTCTCAAAAAGATTTTTTCATAAGATCGTTCCATTCAATAATGCAGCTTCCTCATGGGGAGTAGCCAAGTTGTACCTTTGAGAGATTTTTAAGGTTTGACAAATTTTATTAGTTCAAAGAAACAATTCAAAGATAATTCAAAACAGAAGCACGAAAAATAAAATTCACCGAGTCCCATACGCAAGAAAAACACCAAAAAAAACCCTACAAAAAAGTATCTTAAGTATTCAGTTTTAACTAAATCCGTCACAAGCCTCCTGAAGTTGGAGTAAATTTAGTTGCACTTTGGGAATGAACTCAAATGAACTCTGCAAATCGGAAAGTCCTTATCAAAAAGTGATTAGTTCCTGGGTACCTACATGGCATTGGATTATTTCATCATTCGTTACTGATAGCTCCAATAAGCGAACATGCATGGACGACGCATGTAGAGTACGTAAATAACATTCCCATCCAATTCTTCAAGAAATCCCCGCAAAAATTTCGGCACGCGATAGTGATAATGCCAAAATGTTTATGCCAAAAGCGGAAACAAGATAATTGGCTTGTACACTACATCCAGCTTGAAATGCAATTAAAAGGGCATTTCCTCTGCTACTCAGCCTATAATCTTATCGGTAACATAGGAAAACTTTTTGGGTTCTGCTGAGATTGGTCGCTTTACATAAATTCCAGACATCTGAGACAGTGCTGTGAAATGCAGACTTCACTTAGAATAAAATCTGACCAATTTCCCGTAGCAGAACATTGACAGCTTATTAACGTCAATCCTGACGTCTTTATTGGTCCTGGAATCCTCTGTTCAAAGATAGTAAGACCGGAAGCATGGGGTTGAAGTACTGATTGGTAAATCTTACTTAGAGGAGGTCTCAATGTGCGAGCTCTCCAATAGCGCATGTCTTCACCTGATTTTCATGACCTCCAAATGCTATGTCCAAGTAGCCTTCAGGATATCATTTGATACATAGTCTTACTTCAATAGCAAAATGATTGTGGAGTTAGACATCAGAACCTTTGCGCCATACATGGTCAACAATCATCATCATCATCTCAACATTCTGATGGAGAATATAAAGGCAAAACGTTAAAAAAGCAACCTAAGCGAAACACTTCTGAGCGGGCAAATGCGCTCAAGGCTTCTCTATGGGGTTGAAAATAAGAAGTCCTCAAAAATTTGTACATTTCTCTTTGCTCTATGACTTCTTCCTTTGGTCCATTTAGTAAAAACTCTCTCTCTTTCTCTGGGTCCTAATTACAGATGCACTCCGCTTCGAGCTTGCCTTCTTCCGTATTGGTAATTTGAAAAATGCTCCACTGTCCGAATTCCTGCCAAGTTTGTGCTGAAAGCGCGTCAAAATCCGTAGTCGCGCCAACCACATCCGAGCGTCAGGGATTAGGTGAGGTTCCTTACGATCGAGAGCCGAATGCGTTTAGGAGAAGCTCAACGATTATAAAATCGCTTTCAATATCCAAGGCGGAAAAAGACCTGGGGCAAAGGAACTTTTTTGAGACATTGTCAAAATGTGTGAATGGAGGCTGTGGAAGAGAAGTCCCACCTGGAAGACTCATCCTTCATTCTGCTTGGAGTTAGAAAATGTCAGGCGATGACGGCTTTACTGTTTCTTACCAGGGCAGAGGCAAATCGTCAGACCTGCCCTGGTAAGAAATCGTAAAGCCGTCATTGCCTGACATTTTTTTACAGTTTGGGTGCTAAGCCCTAAACGAGGGGTCCGTGGACCAAAAAAGATGGAGTAAGTTGCCCCCCATTTGGACCAGCCCGGCATTAAGTTGATGCGGACTTAGGACCCCACAATTCTGAAACAAAATATTTGGAGTAAGAATGATTGCGTTTTCGGAATTTATCAAAGATCAACACAACGTGCGACAAGGAGTTAAGCATATAGTGAGATCCATCACGGTTCTACATAAAAAAAATCGCGAGAAGATGCAAAAGGATCAATGGAAAATCCTAAAATTACTTCTTCGACGGTAACGCAGTCAACGCAGGTAACACCCAACCGTATACTAGTGGTTAGGCGGAGAACAAAGAGGGTTCAGGAAAAGGAAAACGAACATCCACGAAATCAGACGGTTCCAAAAAAAAGGGGTGTAACACCTACTTGAGACAGGGGCCTTAAATGTCGGTAGGTGAGAAAATAATATCTAAAACACTGGTGGCGCCAAGGGAGCCAATGTTTGATCAAAAGGTACACGACGGTTGGACTATGGCTGGGCTAAAAAAAGTCTAAAAAGAAGAAGGAGAAAATGAGGATCCGTCCCGAGGTGATCATCATTTCAAGCATGGTTAGCATGTCTGACGCAGACATATTAAGAAAGGTGAAAGCTGAACTTGATCTCAAAGAGTTGGGGGAAATGTAAGTAGAATTCGGAGTAACCTAAAGGGAAATTCCATGCTGCTTCCGCAGCCAAGTCAAAAATTTACTTGAGGAAAGTGCTGTCATACGTGTTCAAAAGGATGAGATCGCTATACAGTGCAAGGACCTAGATAAGGTTACTTCTAGGGCGGAAATCTTCACTATCTTAGCGGAGCAGGTCAAGTTGAAAAACTTGCAGGAGGCATCCATTGTAAGCCTCAGACAGGCGTATGGAGGCGCACAGATGGCGACCATCCGACTACCAGTAGAAGCAGCGTGTAAGCTGGTAGATATCAGGAAGATCAGTATTGGGTGGATATTATGTCGCCTTAGAGAGCAAATCTCGTTGAAGAGATTCATCAAGTGTCTCTTGTATGGACATCTGGGGAGAGTATGCACAAGTAAAATCGATCGGTCTAACCGACGCAGATATTGTGGGGAAACGGGTCACATTGCACCGGAATGTAATAAGGATCCCAAATGCATGTTGTGCGATGAAAAGGAAAGCATATTGCTGGAAGCAAGTACTTTGAGTTCAAAAAGGCGCTGAATGTACTGAAAAAATGTAGTTGATCCAAACCCATCTAAATTATTGTAGGTTCCCTTAAGAAGAGTATAAGCGACTATAATATGCGGACCTTATAGAAATCTTAACACTAGCCGTTCCCACTGGTGGGGCGGTTTTGTGGACTTGCGGGGGGCTTGTATGACCAAAAATGGACGGCATATACGTCAATAGTCGCTATATTCCTCCAAGCCGGACGTTGGCTGAATTCGAGGACATATTGGACAGATTGGTCTTGAGCGCAAAAGGACGGATACTGAAAGTCATCACCGCAAACTCATTGACGAATGTAAGAGGGTGTTGTATCTTGGAGGCTTTCGCGCAGTTAGACATCGTATTGGCTAACGAGGGTCAGGTTCTTACTTACCGGAAACGGAGGCACGGTTCGGTTGTGGATCTGACGTTTGTTAGTCCTGCACTAGTTCGCGAGATCATCTGGAACGTCAGCGAATATTACACCCCGAGTAATCACTAAGCAATCGTTTTTGACCCGCGGAGCAAGCGATGTGGCTAAAGCCCTGCTCGTCTGGGAATAAGGAGAACACCAGGCTGGTCTGCGAAAGAAATTGATAAAGTCCGTTGATTCGCAACCAGACATATTTGTAGAGTTGATTGAAGCATTCTTGGTGATAGAATCTTTCCCGAGGCATGAAAAAGACAAAGACTGTTGCCAAACTTGGTAAGCCTCCTTGTGAACCATCTCCCTACAGACCCAAATGTCTATTGCACACTATGGGCAGGGTTTTGGAGCGAATACTCTATAACAAGTTTCTCCCGACTATAGAGTTTGTGAGGCTTACCAGACCGACAATTCGGTCTCCGTAAAGTCAGATCAACCGTCAACGACAACTGGTCGCTGACCTAGTTGAAAATGCGATGCACAGAAAGGGTGGCACTAACAAGTATTGTGCTGTGATTACCCTTCACGTGCAAAATCCGTTCAACTCGGCCAGTCGGGACTTTACGAGGAGGTCTTTGCGGCGTTTGGTGTACCCAGTTACTTAACTGCGCTTATCAACAGCCTTTTAACAGGCAGGAAGCTCTGGTACGATACCGACAATGGACCCAGAGAATACGTTGTCTCCACTGGTGTTCCACAGGACTCTGTTCTGGAACCGCTATTGTGGAACATTATGTATAATGATGATTTCAATATCCCAGTTGGTAGCGACGTAACAATAGTGGCTTACGCTGGTGACATAGCGATGATTGTCGTTACAAAATTTCTCGGAGATGTGGAATTTCATCCAACCGAAGTAATCACTTGGCTGAAACATGCAGGTATTATACTTAAGGAGAACAAAACGGAAGCGGTGCTTATCACGAAGCCGCGTAAGGTTGAAAACCTTGAAGTGATGATAGATATGATGCTGAATTTCAAGCTGTACTTACAACATGTTTGCACCACGTTGAGGGCTCGCGATACACCCGTAAGCTTCTGTACGCGGCACCAGTTTGGACAAGTACATTGCATACCACAAGCTCAAAAGATGAGCACGGTTTATAGGGAAACCGCCCTAAGACTGTGCTGTGGCTTTAGAATTTTCTCAGATGAAGCGGCTTATGCGGTAGCCAGAATGTTCTAGATGGTAATTTGGGTCGATGAACCTGATTCTTCCTTTGATCGACATGTTAAAAATGCTGAAAAGAAAGAATGGTTAAGCAGGTGGAAGCAACGGTGGGAACGGGCGCAAAAGGGTCGATGGAGCTACAGATTGATCCCCAGCATCACAATGTGGAGCGAACACATGGTAAGATAAACTAAGATCTCATGCATTATCTCACGGAACATAGCGGATACTGTAAATACGTTTATAGATTTAAACTGGACAGCCCACCCAACTGTCCCAGTTGCGAAGGTATTCCGGAGGACCCGGAGCATGTTTTCTTCCATTGTCCCAGATTCGCAGAGGACGGAAAGAGTCTAGAGGAGACATTGGGTTGCGCGCCAGGAAAACTGGAGTGCAGTTAAAGACATGGTGGGACGGACTTAATGCAAGGCGAGAAAGGCAGAGGAAGCGAGAAACGCGCAAATGCAATCTATGGGCGAAGGAAGAAGCTACAGCCATGTCCACCCCACGACGTAATAGTTTGTGGTGATTTCGCGGGGAAGAGGACAGGAGACAGGGTGTGAAATATCACTATTAAGACTTTCATGCGTAGGCGACAGCTGACAAATCGTGAAAGTTACTATTCACTGTTAAAAAGGTTTGGAATCCTACCAAGTCAAAATTAACCACCGATGATGTGACTGAAAATGTAATGCGTTCTGTTGGTCATTGAGTTGCTCAGTTGGTAAATATCCTGAGAAGCATGAGAACTGGAACAAAACGTACCTCTAATTTTTTGTCTGGGGATCAGGGGAGTCCTGAGTCCTAATCGACTCGATGACGGACCGGCCGGATAGGGAAGCAATTTACTTCCACTCTTGTGGTCCACGGACCCCTCAATTTGGGTTAAACACCGAAGTTGGTGAAAAATTACTTAAGGTTACAGCCGTGCTTTCTATAAATTATAACTGACTATGGGCTAGTTGCCACTACACTGTTAATACTTTCTGCTGCACAGATCTAAATGTATCAAATTAAAATATACTTACGCATGGAAGAATTCGGTATCATCTGTTCTGGTAGTATCCTGAGTATCTTTTATAAGACATAGAATCAATATCATCAGGGACTTATCATCGTTCGTAGACCGAGGATTCAGTACCCAGACTTCTAATACTTTAGTCAAATATTTCCCCACGGTTTTTACGTCCTGTCTGTGTAGAAATGTTATAAATGTTCTTGCATCTATGCACATATTTGAATATACTTTAGGAGAGATAGGAGAAAACTCGTGTATCAACGTAAGACAGCTTAGGTCATGTTTATCAACGGAAATCGAGGAAAACTACCCTTCAGTAAATAAATGTATACCTATTTTATGATGCATATACATACATAGATATATGAACATAAGTGACTAAACATGTGAGTAAATGTTTATCGCATTGTGCTTGAAACGTTGATATCCTCTTATTTGTCGATCTAATTATCTCGGCTGTGTCATGCTCCAGAAAGGCAAGATAAATTTGAGTGACTACTTTAGATTCAGTGATAATGACCCGTCACAATTATGTCACAATTCTAAATTTCATTATCAATAGGATCAAGCAACCGTAGAGCAAATATGTACAACATTTTTAAATACATAGAAGATGATACTAATCTCACTTTTTATCTAATTCTGTAGTCGTGCTTCTGGAGTACTTTCAATTATAAACATGAATTTTTAGATGCATGAGTAATTCTCTCTCCTGTGGTTTGGATATCCGTCACTGCATATACATATAGACTTGAGTTTGAGTTATCTGTGGAATCATGTAATGAATTAGAAGGATCCTCTCTAACAATTATCTTAACTTTTTATATATCTTTCATTCAATTGCGTCTGTGAAATCAAATATCTTATTTATGGATGAAAGGAAGACAAGTCTAAATTCTAATTCCTCCTCCTGCAATTGCATTTCGAACAAATTTGGATAATACACAAAGGCAATGTTTTCTGCGAGGAAAAGTTAAAAACCTTCTCTCTAAATGGGATGCGGTAAGAAGTCCGCAGAGATCATATTGCCCATTAGAGATGGGTAGGTGATCTATGTAATATTTGCAAAGTGATATCACCTTAAATTACCTTACCATCACATTACATTACAATATTACCTACCATTACCGTATCACGAAGCATCAACGCATTACCAAGCATCATCGCATTACCTAGCATCATCCCATTACCAAGCATCATCACATTACAAAAGTGATGTTGTAATATAGCATCACTCAATATTAGCCCTCTTCATAATACAAGGCCGACGCCGAGTACCGAGCTGGCTTTGGGCTTACTTTAGGTTGGCATCGGGTTTGTTTTCGACTGACTTCGGGCTGTTTTGGTTTTTTTTTTGGGCTTGGTATACGTTGGTTTCGGTCTGGCTTTTGGACTGTTTTCGGGCTGACTTTGGGCTTGCTTTAGTTTGGATTCGGGCTGGCTTCTGCCTGGCTTTTGGTCTATTTTCCGGTTGCTTTAGGTTGGCTATCCTTTGTACTAGTTTTGGGCTATAAAATGATTTCAGATGCATGCGCATATGGGAATACAGATTCTTGGCTTCTAGTTACGGGTTCGAATAAATGTTGGGGCCTATCGAGTGCGACTATCAGTTGCGAATCTGTTCCATCGTCAGCTTCGATGTGAAAGGATGATTTTGATTTTGAGTGTGATAGGCAAACTTTAATTATGGCAAGCAAAGATAACATCTAAGTAAAGTAATGCTCGTTCACAAAAATGACGATTTGCATGTGAAAATATAGTACTATTTCCTATCTTATATCCCCATGGGATCTTTTGTTTTTATTCTCTTCTTTCATGAAAGGTTTACGTTTTGAATGTAATAAATGTATGCCAAATTATTCTAGTAATAAGTAACATTTGGTACTATGGGCTGCTGAGAAGGAAAGGTATCTCGGAGGAGACACCGGGTGAAAAGCATACCGAGGTCCCTGAAGAAGTCTCCAAAGCCATAGAAGCGGAAAGGACTAGGTCAACCAGGGAAGTAAACCTGCTGCCCAGTGAAGAGCAGAAGTTGGATGACCTAGACCTAGGACTTCTAGGGCTCAGGGTGGATAGCGGCACCCAGGAAAGCGCCATGTAGTAGGAAGCGACTCGGATTAAACGATCTTAACACGCTTTGAAGTCTGCAATCATGTGTCGTGACAGTAGCAATTCGGTTAACATCCTGCCCACCGTCTTGGTTAGGCTGCGAATCATCTTCAAAAAGGATATCGACCCAACTTCTGTGTGGAATCCAATCCTTGGGTCGGAGACAACCGAATGATCAAATAAGACGTAGATCAGGACTGACCTAGAGCATGTATCCTCGCGAGGAAGAGTCTGTACGCCTTTCTGCGTCCGAACCTGAGTTTCAAAAACCTAGTGGTGGTCCAATCGGAGAAGGCGGGGGCAGAGAACGTGTATATTTCTTTGGTTTACATGGCTCACGACCACCATAGCAACAAACAAGGCCAATCTGTTGATAGGCTGCGAGGCCAATGCAAAGCATACGCTTTGGGGAAGCTCGGAAATCAACGAGAGAGGTGAATCATTCTTTGATTTTATTATTACTTCAAACCTATCGGTTTGTAACAGGCGTAGTACACCAACTTTCCATTTTGTCAGCTCGAAGAACTGCGACGGTTGGGAGGAGGTCCTGGATATCGCCCTACTAACCGACAATGGGATTCTTATGGCGGAGAACTGGAGAGCGACTGACCAGAGATTCTTCTCAGATCACAGTTGTACACTTTTCACTGTAGAGGTCTCTAAACCCTTCAGAAACCCCACTGTGGTAGAATGAAAATCTCTCCAGCCTCAGGAAGCTGACCAGCGAAATCTTCAACATCTGCTACAGGCATAAATATTGGCAGCCATAGAAGGACTGCCTGAAGAAGTACAACTGGGTCATCAAGACTGCATATAAATCTCCGAGCCCAGATGGCATATGCCAGTCATGCTACATAGCCAGCAGGAAAGGGTTGTGCCGTGGCTTGTTGAAATTTACCGGAACTGTATCTCTTTAGGATACGTACCACAGTCCTAGGGCTGCGCACGAGTGGTTTTCATACCGAAAGCGGCTGAAGGACCTTCGACCAATCAGCTTCACCTCTTTCGTGCTGAAGACCCTAGAGTGCGTCCTGGAGAGAACACCCTTCTCTACGTCCCAACATGCTTACCTCAAAGGAAAATTCACAGAAACCGCTCTCCACGAGGTAATTGGCACGATTGAACGGTCACTGCAGTACAAGAAGTATACGCTAGTTGTCTTCTTGGATATAGAGGGAGCTTTTAACAATTTAGTACCAATGCCATCAAGAAAGCCTTGGCCAGTGTTAGATTGGAGGGGTGTATTACGCATTGGATTATACCCATGCTAGGCACCTGGATAACCCAACCGGATCAAAGAGGCAACCACTTGACCAGAGCTGTGAAGAAAGGCACGCCCCAGGGTGACATCATCTCTCCGGAACTCTGGTTAATAGTGATTTACAAAATTTTAGGAATATTGGACAGCAGCGGGTTGATGGTAGTGGCGTATGCCGACGACGGTGATATTAATGTCAGCGATTTTTCCCTCCATTATGAGTAACATTATGAAAACAGCGTTGCGAAAGGTGTATTATAAACCCAACCAAAATGGAACTGGAGCTATTCACCACCAAGGCAAAGGTACCTAAATTCCACCTAGCACGTTGAATGAACAAAGATTGGTTCTTCCCTCCATTGTAAAGTATCTGGGCGTAATCCTGGATCCAAAACTAAATTGGAGTTTGAACACACAACTGAAGATTAAGAAGGGCCTTCTATGCCTGCAAGAGAGCTTTTGCTAAGAAATGGGGTCTCCGGCCGAGGATGGTTCTTTGGATGTACACCGTTGTGGTGCGTCCAATTGTAACGTACGTGCAATAGAGAAATGGTGGCAGGGTTTAAATAAAAAATATAATAGAACGAAGCTTAATAGGATTCAAAAAACCGCGTGTGCATGCTACTGGGGCTCTGCAGTCCTGCCCAGCTGATGCTCTTAATGTACTCCTGCATCTCCTCCCCCTAGACCTCCATATTAAATACGTTGCAGCGTACAATGCCGTCGGACTACGTGAGCCCGGATGCTGGGCAGCGAAATCCTACGGCCACAGTAAAATCCTAGGCAAAGTACCTCGGGCATTCCTCACGGACTATGCCAAACGCAAGGTGAACTTCTCAAGAAACTTTGCTGTAGACTTTCCAACCAGAGCAATGTAGAAGCCCGGCTGCGTGTTGCAAGGTTATGACACAGTATTCTTTACCGATGGATCAGAGATGGTCTGTGGAGTCGGTGCGGGGTTTTCTCCAATACAAACAAATGTATTCTAAGCGGAAGTATTGGCGATACTGGAAGTCTGTCGATGGCAGAGGCATGATCTGAGATCCAAACGTAACATAGCCATTCTGGCCGACAACCAAGCGGCCATCAACGCTTTGTACTCAGCGACGACATCCTCCAGGCTGGTGGGGCAGTGCACAAATGCGCTGAACAATCTGGGTGGCACGGTCAAGGCCACCCTCCTATGGGTTTTGAAGCTGCGGAGAAGGGGCGGGGAGCTTCATGCACTTTCTCTGCGATTGCCCAGCTCTAGCTAGAGTCATGCTATGAACACTGGGTTAACCATTCTTTGGCGACCTCAGAGAGATTTCTAGCTGCAGGGTGGGAGAACTGCTTTCCTTCGTGAATGCTACGGGCTGGGTCTGAAGATCCGAGCCGGCTGGATCCTGCCTTCCTGCTCTCATAACAACAGTCACGGTCTTAGGAGTTTAGGTGTACCTACCTAGCTACCCGAAAGTTCTAGCTAATTCTCATGTGATGACTTCAAAGTTTTGTTTTATTAACCAGATATGCCAAAAAGGAACGAGATGACTAACTTATGTAACTTAGTAACACCTTCAATAACCATTCCGCCAAAATACCTTACAGCCTTCCTGCTATGTACTCGGCAGGTTGTAGACGTGTGCCCATAATCCAAAAATCTGTAACATTTATTTGGCACGGCCCTTATTCGTATTATATTACCCAACCAATTCTGATTTTCAACTATTAAGAAATTTCGTCGCGTATTGCTCCACAACTTCCACTACAGCGAGTTTTTGACTTCAGGTGTTCCCAGAGGTGATATCAATTCGGATATTGGTTACCTCCGGACATTTGCGCTTGATGACCTCTTCTACCTCATTCTTTTCGACCAGACAGTCAAGGTTTCGGGTTTCCAGAGAGCATGTGGGTTCAAGGCTAGAACCAAAGATTTCTCTCCCAGTAACCTTTTCACCGCTTCACAGAACGTACCTTTTGTCTCCTCTGTTCTCCCTCGCGCCTAATTCGACGAGGATTCCAGCATCCTTTGTTTTCCGAATGGAAGATACTTTCGCCTCGCTATCTTCGGAATTGATCCTATAAAGGATGTTGCTGAGGGCTTCCGAAAAGTTCTGACCTTCCGTCGGTTTAATACGCAGAGCTGGCGGTCTAGTCATCCTTTGTCATCCCATCTTTTCTTTGTGTCCGCGGGGTATTGTTCGCTCTCGTTTTTCTTCGCCTTCTTCTTTTGACCTCTGGAGAGTACCTGAGTCAAATCTCCTTCAGATGCCCATTCCCCCTTTCGTTTTTTTCCCTAGTTCGCTGGGCAATGAGTTGTCAGCGTTCCGTTTGGCGTTTGCGGTGCTCTTAGCGGGGGTGTGGTTGTTTCTGCTTTTCGTGCATCTTCTGTTAAACTCCTGTCTGCCTGTAATACGAAATTGTGTCCATTCGCTCCTCCAGCTCCATTAGCCCGTTTTCACCTCTTTGCTGACGTTTTTTTTTTGAAGGTACGTTGCAGACCGCATGCGCCTCAAAACTGGCGCACATTTCTTGACATATGAATAGTCGACAGCGACAGTTTCAGTAGTTTCCACTATGTTTCTCCCCGCGACAACAGTACTGCATGGTATTGTTTGGATTGCCATCTCCGTTGCAGGTGCCGCATAACTCTGTTGGCCGGAATAGTCAGGAATGGATATACCTTCGGAGACAAAGCTCCTACTCCAATTGCCTGACGCCTGACCTACCCTTAGCTGGTCCTGGAACTCATGGACGGGTCACTGCTTGCTCGGGGCAGTGCGGTCTGCTAATACCGGTTCAATGCACACTATCCGATCAGGATCCCGAAGAGGCTGGCTCCTGATACTTCTATAACTACCACCTTTTCAGAGCTAGGCTCACATCACCTCATCGAAGTCGACAAGGAGTACTCAACCGCTTCAGGGAGCACCAATCTGTCCCGGCATGTATCGGTCATCCGCAGTTCGCTGGTAACCGAGAAACTTTCTCGAGGTTACTACCTAGGACGTAGGTATTATGTCAGTTAGGGGGTCAGAACTACTTAGTCGGGCACCTCGGGGATGCCGGCTCTCGTATTATAAGCGGCCCATTAAGGATCCCCGGACGACCTGTTAGGAGACTATAGACTTAAGATTTATAGGAGACTCCAATAATTCTCACTCATCATAATTCGTGATTATGCTGTGAGGACCTCCAGGTAACTTACTAGCATCTTCAACAGCAATTCCGTTAAAATACCTTGCACTAATCTTGGAAACAAACTGATAATCAAGACTTCCATTTTTCGTTTTTTTTTGGACAATATTAAGTTCGAAAATCAATTTCGGATTTCACATCCAAGTCCATGTATTGTTCTTCAGATTCATATTTATCTATTTTCACATTTAAGTTTTTTTAGGCATTTTTCAGGGACAAAAATAAATCATAAACGAGAAATTGTCAGATCATTCTCTGTGGGTAAGAAAAGACTCTGTAAGACAGCTCATGGGGAAAATTTCCAAGTGCGTGGCTCACTTAGATGTAACATGTAATCACTAATTGTTTGGCATCATTTATCTCCTGGTTTTCTCGACGGTGAACGTGCGTAACGTATTCTGGGATCCATAATTATCTCCCTCACTAATTTTCGGAACTACTGAGCAAGATCTAATGTTCTATTAGTTGGGATGGGAGGTCATTTAGTGAACTTGTTACCACGGGGGGTTGGAATCTTTTTCAAGGAGACATTGGATTCTGTGATTTTTTCTTTCCGAAGTTCATGGTATCTGGGATGCACAGGACAAGGATTTGATGTCTTAGAACTGAGATTGATTTTTTTGAAAATATTTAATATGGTTTGGCGATAGTGTGAAGTTTGAGAGCGTACAGATATACAGATGACTCCCTGACTATTGCAAGAATTTACGATATTATCCGGTTGGTTGAACAGTCACCATTTCCAACTGCTAATTTTCCGCTGATGTTTCAATGATTCGAATCCGCTTGCCTGGTGATCGCCTGCAGATCCCAATCCGATTGTTATTCAGTTCGACTTCTTCCTTGTGCTGTCATTGTCAATGATGCTCACCCTCTTGTCTGCTCCTATCCATTCTTATTCCTCGTGGACTCGTTGGCTGCGCCATTCAATTCTACCTCTTGCATTTTTTATCGCTATAAAATAATTCGTTTATAAATGCTACGCATGTCTTCCACATCTCTTTGGATCTCTGAAGAATTGAAATGACTCCCGAAGCCGGAGGCCAAGCAGGAAAATAATAGCCTCAGCCACAAGAACGTAAGACGCAACCCAAGAACGTTCCGCGAAGAATACTAACCAAATTGAAGCCTCAACGAAATGATTGAACGACTCCGCGAGGAATTTTCTTGAGAACAATTGCGAAGGTGATCTTTTGTCTATTGGATTTCTTGAGTCGGGATTGGGGGATTGGATAGTAATCAATAGCACGATTCTTCAAGTAATTACTTTCTAAATTATTGGTGGTGTGGAGAAGCGAGGTAGCATGCAATGGGTTATGGGTAATTGTGGTCTGGTATAACGGCAAAAAGTGGAATTGAGAAGGTGAACAAGTCTGATTATTATGTAAGGGCTGAAAAACGGTGGGAAGCAGAGAATCAAGTTAATGAGTCAGTATTATTCCGTATAAACAGGCTAGCGGTGGGATCCATGTGTAGATATGAAATGACGCCCAAGCTTCCTGCTACTCCTTGAATCCAATCCCCTTGAATGGAAGAGGATCTTAACTGTTTCATATGTTGAGGAGGAGGAGCTGGATTTTTGTCAACCCCGAGAGAAAAGCTGTCGTATTTTTCAGAATTTCGAGGAAGTTTGACCATTCCCAGCCCGCCACTACCTAAGTGCAGCTTCAACGAGGTAGTTGACACTAGTCTACTTGTCTAACCATTTGGGCATCCCCAAACTTCAATGCTTTCTACGAATGGCGCCCAACGTGGGGCATCAAAGCAATAAATCTGATGAGTAAATACTTCGGCTTCAAATTTGGTTTTTGGATTGCCGTATTTAAAAGATGTCAGTCCCCTACCTATTCTCAAGCTAGGCCTTAAGTGAGTTTGCTTCGCCTTTATAACTTTGCGGCCTTATTCTTTATAAAGCAACTGTTGATCATCATCATCGTCATCAACGGCGCAACAACCGGTATCCGATCTAGGCCTGCCTGAATAAGGAACTCCAGACATACCGGTTTTGCGCCGAGGTCCACCAATTCGATATTCATAAAAGCTGCCTGGCGTCCTGACCTATGCCATCGTTCCATCTCAGGCAGGGTCTGCCTCGTCTTCTTTTTCTACCATAGATATTGCCCTTATAGACTTTCCGGGTGGGATCATCCTCATCCATACGGATTAAGTGACCCGCCCACCGTAACCTATTGAGCCGGATTTTATCCACAACTTGACGGTCATGGTATCGCTCATAGATATCGTCGTCATGTAGGCTACTGCTGCCGCTCCTGACCAACATCAATACTTCAGAACTGGTTAGAATTTGGAATCCAATTGAATTAAACTTCTTCCATGACATTCGAAGAGAGATGATAGATTGTTTTTGTCTTTTCAGAACCGAGGCGGCCACAAACTGTGATTTTTTCCAATTGACAGGTTAAATGGGAGATTCAGTTATCATAAGGGCATGGAGGTATGAGGTATTCGTATAAAAGATCAAGTAAAACATGATTGAAGATCATCCAAAAAACATATTCAAGTATCTTCAATCCCAGTAGAAGAATGGGGTGTTACAGTGGCATCACGTAAGGACTATCCGAGGAGCCACTCATTGGAGGGTCGGACGAGGATGGACGTCACGTCGGGAGTAGCACAGGGATCCATCCTAGGGCCGAAACTCTGGAACGCTACCTATGATAGTCTACTTAAACTCGACATGCCAGAAGAGTCACACCTGGTTGCTGGACTCACAGTCGAACAGGCGCAAAGCAGAATCGGCATATTGATGCGACCGGCAAGCGGATGGATGACTACTCATGATTTCAACCTTTCACTGAAAAAAACCGAAGTAGTCATCCTGACTAAAAAGAAAATTCCGACCCTGCATCCCATATCGTTCGGCGAGTCGATAATTGAGTCAAAACCAGCGGTAAAGTACCTCGGTCTGACTCTTGACTCAAAGATGAGCTTTTTTGAGCAAATCAAAGCAGCAGCGAACAAGGCCGCAGCTGGAATTTCGGCGTTAAGCAGGCTAATGGCAAACGTTGGGGGGCTCATCGGCAATTTAGGTGCGTGGCTGATTCGGAGGTATGGTGAGACTGACTATTTCCTTACCCAATTTTTAAGTGGGCATGGAGTTTTCCAATCTTATCTGCACAAGATTGGAAAGGCGCAATCTCCGGATTCTGTGTTTTGCAATGGGATTGATCACGACGCCCATCACACGTTTTTTCCTTGTGGAAGGTGGGATGGGGTTCGTCAGAAGCTCTATTTAAACACAGGGTTTCTCTCTCCAGACAACACTGTCGAAGAGATGCTGAGGACTGCTGACAAGTGGAGCGGTGTTGCCCATTACGTTCGGGTATTTCTCGTTGCTAAGAAGATAGAGTCTTACCGGTGGAGAAGCCGGATGACAGGGGGTTCCTTGAACTGACAGTTCCCTTCCTCCTCTCCGCTCCCATTGGTGAATGGAATTCCCTGATTTGAGGTCTTTGTAAGGCGGGAGAGTTCGGGGACTAGCCCGAAGTAATGTGACAAATGGTTCCAGGCTAGCTCTCTGACGATAGGGAGGTGTTTAGTTGGTAGTCCGACGACGTACCGAACCGGCAGTCCAACACTGTGTGCGTAGATACATTCACCAACCCTACCTAAAAAAAAACTATCCACTGCCAAACAATTCTTTAAAACCCTCGGTAACCCATTTATTGCAAGGGGGACTACAATGCGAAGCATACACGTTGGGGCTCACGATTCATAACTCCAAACAAGTCAGCAATCAAGATATGGGGATAGTTGCTAGTGAGAGCCTGACGTATTGGCCAACAGACCTCAATACAATTCCTTACCGTATAGACTTTGCAGTCACTAAGAAAATCCAGCGAAACAACTGTTGTCTCAGCTATCTTACCACCTAGATTCTTATCACTCACTTATCTTATGCTTGTACTCACACTTCAGTGGAAAAATCTCCACACTGAACAACAAAAAGGGATTCAATACCGAAAATATATAAGTACCCAAATAAATAGCAGTGTTGCACTTAAAATGAAGGACGACATTGACATTGTCGACAGGACGTTTACTCACTTGATCAAAGTGGCACCTCATCATGCAACACCAACCTAAAAGGCGAGTACGACTTTGACAGCCTTGTCTTCGAAACTAATCGATAACCTGCTAAGCAGGAAAAGGAGACTAAGATGTGATGGGCAAACAACTCGCTATCCGAACTTAAAAAATTACCTGATAGCAGTGAAGAAGAAGCTACATTGGATCCTTCAACACGAAAAACTTCAAGGTCTTAACCACTATCTCCATAAAATGCCACCAAATCCAACAAGCAACTATTAGTCACTTTGGTAAGCGACAAAAGTTTGAAAGTACCCATATTCTCAACGATTACCTACCTCGTCGTGGTGAGGGAGCTCAGTAAGGAAGATACTCTAGGAAACGAGAGGTGAAACCTGAAGCCAAGCGCTAATCAAAACCCCAAGCATAGGTGTGACTACTGTATCGAGGGCTGAATGGTCAGAGGGGTTGGGATGTGGCCACAAACGGTGACCTCTGGGTTCCGAGCGACCCTCAATTTCAACTAGCCTTGTCTCGGCAAAAAGGGACTCTGCCGAGATGGACTTACTTTCCCCGATAAAACTGAGGCTATGCAGCTAATTATGAGAAACAAAAAAAAAAAACAAAAACCTATTAACAAACTAAAATTAAATCTCGATTATGGCGATCCAACCCCGAGTGAAGAGGCAACCCTACGCTCATCGATGGAGAACCTGAGTCTAGATTCAGATTCTCCACTTACTCAAGCGGGAACCAGTCTAACTGGGACCCAGACTTTAACGAACGAGCCGAAGCAGGCCTCTTCTGTCAGCACTCCTGACTCCGGGCTCCAGTTGGCGTCACCTGCTGAGGCTAAAGTCTTGCCCATGCGTAAGCAGCCGTCCACGGACAGCAAACAACCTACGGGTAAACCGCCTTCAGCAAATTACAACCCACGAACTGTGCCAAGGTTGAGGGCAAAGGATCATTTGAAACACCTGCGGCTAAGGAGAAACCGAAGCAGCAACGGTCCTCGGAAGATCCCAACTCTTCGACATAAAAGACAGCAAAGAGAGGTCTGCCTACAACGGCTAGGCCTTCATTTTCCACCAAGGCTATCGAAACCCATGGATAGGTCTTGTATGAAGACACTAATCCTTCCGGTTACGATACTTTTTTCTCTTCAGGCTTTGTCCTTCACACGCGGGATCGGCTCGTGTGACTCAATTCGATCATCTTGTTTCTAATGACATTGTATGCATTTTCTTGGTCAGCTTCTTGCGGGACCTGTCACCAAGGGAGATCAGATAGGATTTAGCATAAAGGAATAGCTTCATACCCTATACCCTATTTATCACTTTCCCTAATCTTAGCATTTTATTTTTGTTTTACTGAGGATAGGAAGTGTGTTGCTTCAAACGCTCCTCCTTTGCTTGGGCTTGGGACCACAATACTATGTTAATAGCATGGCCGAGTTCTTCCGGTTACAATACTGAGCAGTGCCAACAGCTTAGGAGGAAACTCCTCCTAGTTGTAAGGAATGCATCTTCGCAAGGCAATAAGCTTAAGTCAATATGTGTATACCGTAAACTGTTATGGCTTAATTTTGCCGGCGAAAACACGAACGAGTGGCTTAGGTAGTACTGCTCCCCCCTCAATGATGTCTGGGAAAGGGTCTCTGAGCTGCTATCGTTGAAAAAGTGCATCCTTTAGCTTCCAAAAGAAGAACGTAATGGTGCTAAAGTCTAGGAACAACTTTGTGTCCAGAATAACCTCAACAAATCCACCTGAATGCTGCCGGGCAGCAAAACAGGAGAGAGAGCCGATAGACCGGGAACTTTCCCTACTATTCGCGCTCCCGATGTTAAGTAAGTATGGGCTAGAGATGGGCTACTATGGGCTAGAGATCGTCACGTTACAAGTGTCGGCTCCTAAAACCATTGATGGGGATGCGAAACCCTCGGCATCTTCATCTGAAGCGTAGATGAGGTCCCATAGTGTGATTCAAACGCTAGCTGGAATCGCTTTAAAGAGGCAAAGACGGTTTTAAAGAAGAGCATAAGACCGGCTAAATGATTATCATGGAGACGCTGGGAAGAGACTAACTCTCTTGAGGCAACCTCAAAGCTGAAGCGAATTTTGGTTAAAGAACCTAGCCAGAAACTGGGTTATTTACGTTTACAGAACGAGAGGTACACAGAAAGCGATGAAGAAACGGCAAACCATTTGCTCGAAGTGCATTTCCCAGGCAGCATTCAAAATCTAATCTCGGGGCCAACAGGACAGCCCTCAATCGAGAGACTGGAATCTGTCATGCAAAGTAGTATCAGTGGAGCGAGTAAAATGGGCATTTAACTCGTTCCATCGATACAAGCCTGCAAACCCAGATGAAATCATTCCTGCGCTAGTAATAGAGGGAATGGATGCCTGGGGCTATATATTCGGAATATTTATCGCGCATGCCTAGCACACGCTTATACTCCAATTAAAAGGCGTGATGTGAAGATGTTTTTCATTCCCAAACCAGGGAAACACACCCACACACACGCCAAAAGGTTCCAACCGATCAGTTTAACGTCTTTTCTACTGAAAGGACTAGAAAGACTAGTAGATCGGTGCACAAGGGATACACACATTTCTAAGTGGCCACTTCACCATAGGCAACACGCCTACCAGAAAAGCAAATCCACGTAGACAGCACTCCATGAACTTACGGCAAAAATTGAAAAGGCGATGTCCGAAAGGCGCATTCATGGACATCGAAGGTGCCTTCAGTTATGCCTCATTCGCGGCAATTTATGATGCTGCAAGACAACATGGAATCGAACCACTGCTAATCAGTTTGATCCTTCACTTGTTAGAGGGAGAAAAATCCACATATCGGTCGGCCAGAAGTCTATTAAAGCAGGATGTCTTAGGGGCTGCCCACAGGGAGGGGTTCTCTCTCCACTGTTATGAATCTTGGTAATGGGTACCCTGCTGGGACAAAGTAGTCTTCGAGCAAGCATTTACTAACGACCTAGCCGTAACAATATGACCGTTTGAATGCAATTCGAAATCCACAGTTGGTGCCTCCGCAATGGACTCACGGTGAACGCTAGGAAGACTGGAGTAGTTATGTTCACTAGGAACGCTAGGTGGGGCAACTATATGCTACCCACCTTGGCAGAGACGGAAATCCAACTGGCACAAACAGCCAAATATTTAGGAGTACATTTCGAATCCAAGTTAACGTGGAAGCACCATATCCAGGAACAATATCAGAAATCCTGCAGATTGCTCTGGTGCTATAGGAATGCGATAAGTAAGACCTGGAAATTTTCACCAAAATGGATACACCGGATGTATACATCCTTTATTATGGATATATCTATTTTGATGTATGCATACATTGTCTGGTGGCCGAGACTGAACTCTGCTAACAGCAAAGAGCTGCGGATTCAGAGGCTTGGTTGCCTAAGTATTACCGGAGCAATGGGTACTACGCCGACTGAGGCGCTTGAAGCTATCCTAAATTAACACATTTGGGCTCTTGCCGGCAGGCGAAAATCCTTGTGAAAGAGCCTGGGGTCCCTAGAGCGGTATTTTTGTTGTTCCTTAAGAAGTCGGACATGAAAACCCTAGTAGGGCTTTTAACGGGATACTGCTATACGATATGGAAAAGATTGGGGTGGTGGTTTTGGTTATGTGCAGCTAATGTGGGGAGGAGGAGGAGACGACCCTATACTTTTTATGCAGCATATTAGTGGTTGAACTTTATGCTGGAGAATGTACATCTCCTTGGCATTGGTCACTTGGAGAGCTCTCTCTGCGGAGCTGGTTAGTATATTCAACTAGTCTAGCCATACCTTTATGAAGATTTGCTCATGTATAGCCTTCATTGACCAACAGTCTTCTCAGTTTTGCACATGTGCGACCTCTATTCTTTTGCTGCTCCCATAGTTGAAGGACGATTGCCCAATGCTTTCGCTGTGCATGCAGAGGGGGCTCATATGGGAGGCTGTGTTGCGCGCCAGTACAACAGTGACGGAAGAAGGTCCTCAACTGAGCCAGATCTTCCTTTTCGATAGGAATTCACATCAACTTCTTTTTGCAGTATCGTGTTCCACTGGGTAACAGCTTCTAAGAAACCGCGGCCCTTGCGTTTGTTCCTGCACTGCTGAACTAATTACTCTGAATTCTCTAAGAGTTTTGGCCGGAGTGGTTTTTTCTCCTACCCTCGCAACTTTTAATATTCGCAAAGGGGTCTCCTACGCTTTGTCTTTCGTTGAACTTGGCCTATTACGAACCCCCGCCGCGTAGAAGCATTGGATCTGCATTCTCGAACTTAGCGAACTCTAAATATATCTCAGATGCTATTGTAATTTAGAATAAAAGTCAGATATTGTTTGCCAAACCCAATTTTCGAGTTGAATAAATTCTCCAAATTGCTTCCTGTTAGCTTTGTTTGTATTCTCGTTTTAAGTGCTTTTAACTCCTTGTTCTCAACATATTTTGATTAAGTCCCTAAACAATATGGCCACCTTTCAAACACCATCGACAAATGATGGACATCTGCAATATCGGATATTGACACGTCTGGATATTCTGGCACTTCTGGTTATATTATTAAATCGAAAGCACTTAAAACTTCACTCCGAGAATTGACCATGCCACGAAAATCGTTCATTTAAATTTGATGGCAAAGCTAAGTCATTACCATCAACACCGCAAAAAGTGTTTTTCCATCGACCCATTATATCTATTGACTTAAGTCATGCAGACATGCTCCTTTTTAACATAGTATCTTGTATCTTCCAAGGAAAAAATGCTGGCTATATCAACCAGAAAAGATAATAAGAAATGCACCTCGAACGTCCTATTGTTATGTTGTCCAATGAAGGAGGAAACGATGATGACTATGGCGGTTTCTGTGGTAAACACCACGGAAAGCATCATCATCTTGAGAATGAATCGAAAAGCATTGAATTCTAAAGAAAGATACAAATGATGTGGAGAAGATACCGTGGATTTGGCTTCGAGATACCACGAAATTAGTTCATTGTTTTGGTTGCTTGTGTATTTGATATTGTGGCTGGAAGGGCTCTGCAGTAAGGGCAATTTGTGGAGTAAGTTCGGAGCATGTTTGTCATTTGTTGATACAAACTCTTGAATTTTATATCTCATCTATTAAATTTAAATCTGCCATCCCTAGATGAACATCTAGGAAGCAACTTCTTAAATTTTAGTCATACTGGGAATGTTGAGATTTGCACCAAAATTTTCGTAGCCAAGGGTAGTATTGAATTGAATTCAACCCCATGTCCGGAAAGGGTGGGGCGATCATAGACAAGGAAAGGGTAGGTTCCCCTTTTCAACCCCTTTAAAAAGTCATAGTGCCACAAAGTGTTTCTTTGGTATGTCATAGTAGTTAAGTTTTCAACCTACCTGTGGAGGAGGGTAGGATGGGTGCGTACAGTTCAAGGAGAAAAGTCCTCGCTCTCTAACCCTGTTAAGGAGTTAAGGTTATCCCCCTCCATTTAAAAACTGATGGCACTTCAAATTCGGGAAATTTTCATGTCATAACGGTAGGGTTTAATTTTCAACTTTATCCCTGTAAGGAAACACGAGGCCCTTTCTACCCAATTCCTTTGAAAAGTTGAGTACCCCTTTGAAGATCTATGGCGTAAGCAAAGTATGCAGGGAGAAGTAGCGAGTCTTTTTTATCCAATCCCGTTGACAGATTGCGGCGGTGATCACGAAAAGTTATGGGGTTCCAAACGAGAGGAATTTTGGGATCATCTTAGTAACATTCTTTGCCAGCCGCACATCCAAGGGTCGCTTATTAATAGTATAGAATAGCCCTTTTTTGGCATTGTAAGTTTCTAAGAGGGAGTGATTGCTACCATTCCTTAACAGGGCTAGACGGGGGACCCATGGTCATATCAAAATACCCTACTTTTGAAGCGCCATCGTTTCTTACGTGGTGTGGACTTCCCGCTTCTCTTTTCATACCTACCTTACCCCCTCCTAAGATCAGATTTAAAATTAAACTCTAACGTCATGCGAACGTCCCAATTTTCCTATGAAAAGGTGGGTGACTGCTGCAATCCATCAACGGAGTTGGTATGGAGGTCTTTCCTCTTTCTTCTATCTTACCCTTCGTCACCTCGCCTAAAGGAGAGGATTCAAATTTCCAACCCAACTTTGAGGCACCAGAACTTACTAAGCAGTAGATGGCGTACAATTGCCACGACGTTCCATCATGGTTGATGAATGAAAGTCCCCTTCCGTTCTCATAACCTCCTCATCATTTGCGGAAATAAAGTTAAAAACCTTTGACCTTTATACAATCATTAATGGAATTGAGATTTATTTAACCTACGCGTAAAATTGGACTAAACAAGTGACCTTAGACTTAGGAGACCTTCCAAAGCTGATCCGACTGATAAGAGTCACAATTGGAAGCGTAGAATGCCAAGAACGAAGCAAAAGCAAGCTGACTCAGAGTTTCTGGATAGTCACTGCTTAAACAGGGAGATAGCCACGCCTCCTTACTTTTCAATCTATCACAGGAATTTGTTGTCAGAAAGGGGATCTCAGAGCTTACAAAGGGCTCATTGTCAACAAAATCTAAACAGCTTGGGACTGTAATAATAAACTGCGCCTGGTGCTACCAAATAGTTTCAAAAAGTCATCACTGAAAAAGGGATCAGAAAACTTTATCGACATGTTTGAGCGGAAAATTTACCAGAAAATTTGTGAGCCGTTGAAAAAAGGGGATGAATAAGATCATGAGCTGAATGAGATATCCAAAGAACATTAAACCTTGTTAAGTTCCACAGGCTACAATAAGCTGGGTATATCGAACGAATGCCAGGCAATACAATTCCGAAACAACTGCTTAAAGAAGCCGCGGTAGTCCAAAAACCTTGCATAAAATCTGCACTCTTTTCAAATTGGAGGACATGGCCGCTGTATTGAAAAAACTAAAAGCTATGTATCCGGAAGGTAAAGGGCTCTCTTGGACTAGTGCCCTATCACATAAAAGGTTAAGGTTAAGTCAAGAAGCAGGAGGCTCCAAACGCTAAAGACTTTTATTAGCCTCATCAAAGACGGTGTTCTTAGTCTGCTGCGAATCTGAGAATGTTTTTCAGAAACGAAACGGAAACTGGGTGCGATTCGTTTTTCAAGAAACCTTTCCGAAATATCATCGTTTAAGGTTTGAAGAGACCGGGCAGCTGCATATGAACTGCAGGGTCGTATCGCCTTCTTCTACACATTGACTCTATTTGGCAAAGACCGTGTGGGTTCCACGTTATAGCTCGCGAGGACCAATTCTTCAGGGACTTATTTGGTTCGTGAGTCCCTGGGAGGGCGTAACGCTCAAAGTCAAACCCTACGACGAGATTCCCAGGAGACCGGAGGCTCGCATCTGGCTGCTGAAGATCCGCATGGATAAGAACAAGCGCGTCCAATCTTTGCGCCTTCAAAACCTTTGCTGCTCCGTATAAACGGAGAGGTAGACTACAAAAAGCGGTTCAGAGTCAAGAACGCAAAGGTGAAAGTTTTCTGCTCTGCAAAACCGGAAGATGATCTAGATCGAATCGTCGCAGCCAACAAGCTATTGGAGGAGATGAGGATCGACGATTCGACGGGGACTAATGGACCACCCACGCAAGCAAATCATGCTGAGAGTAACGCAGATAAAACTGCAGTACTCGAAGTGTGTCTCAGCTAAATTACTGGTCTCCCTCCTAGAGGAGGACATCGACATCGCACTAGTACAGGAACCTTGAGTCGGAGGCAACCGAGCCGTCAAAGGGCTCGTAAACAAATATAATTTATTCCACAGAACAGAATACGCCGATCAAGACAGACAGCAGAAAGGACCCGCACGCCTTTCTGTGCCCGGACCTGAGTTCCAGCGAGCTAGTCATGGTCATACATAGCAGGTCCTTGATATCATCCTACTAACCGGTAATGGAATGCTTAGAGTGGAGAACTGGTGAGTGTCTGACCAGAGATGTCTCTCAGTTCATAGCTGGATACTTTTCAGTCTAGATCTCGCCGCAGATCCCTTCAAAGACCCCAGGAGGATCGACTGGAGGAAATTTGGTCAAGTTATCAAGAACAAAATCTCCGGTGCGCAAATTGGCGAGTTTGGTACGGCAGACGAACTGGAGCCAAAGGTCGGGCTCTGAAAAGCCATTCGATACCGCCTTTAAAGTCTCATGCGCTGCTAAATACAGCAAGAAGACACTGCTAGTGTGGTGGAATGAAGAACTCTCCAGCCTCAGGAATCTGACCAGGGAAATCTTCAGCATCCGCTACAGGCTTAAATATTGGCTGCCATACAAGGACTGTCTGAAGAAGTACAAACCAGACATAAAGACCAACAAGAGGCGATCTTGTTTGGACTATTGTCAGAACATTGATAGCACCAGCGAATTTGCGAGGCTCAGTAAGATTCTGTCCAAGGAACATAGAAGCAGGGACAAAGTCGGAAGGCTCCTAGATGTAATCTTCTGGTAAAAGTTTGGGGCCGGTTTAGGCGCGGCCATGAGCATGCGAAGGATTTTCAACCAATCAGGCTCACTTTTTCGACTAGAAGACCCTAGAACACTGCTGGGCATCCCTCCAAAACGATTATGAAGAGAACACCTTTCTCTAAATCCCAACATACCTACCTCAAAGGCAACTCCAAAGAAACCGCTCTCCATTGTCATTGGCATTGCTAAGCGAACGCTGCAGTACAAGCAGTCCTAGCTGTCTTCTTGGATAGTTTTTCAAAAGATTCCTCCACTTTGCGGCCATTTTTCCGGCACCTGGACCCCCCAACCCATACATCATCTGAAAGGTCTAACTCTGCTCTATACAAGTAATCACGAACTAAACTCCTTTTCTCGAAATTCTCAATATTAACGGAGATACGAACATTTAAAGTTTTGCTTACGCATTGGATTGTATCCATGCTAAAAACCAGGATAATCAAGTCGGATCTGAAAGCCGACCACTTGACCAGAGCTGTGAACAGGGGCATCTTTCTGGTACTCTGGATAATAGTGATTGACGAAATTTCACGAATATAGGACAGTAGCGGGGTGAAGGGAGGGATATTCCGTCGATACACCGGTATAAACCCAAATAAAACGGAGCTGATTCTATTTACCACCAAGTCAAAGGTACCTGAATTTCACCTACCGCTGCTGAATGAACAAACATTGGTTCTTTCTACCAATGTAATTTTGGATTCAAAGCTAAATTGGAGATTGGACATAGAACTGAGGATTAAGAAAGCCAGTATAGCCTTCTAGGTCTGCAAGAGAACCTTTGCAAAGAAATGGGATCTCCGGCTGAGAAAGGTTCTCTGGATGTACACAGCTGTGGTGCGTCCCACCCCAACTCTATTGTATGGTGGAAGGGTTTAAGCAAAAAGCACAATAATTGTAAAACCAAGCTTAATAGAATTTAAAGAACCGCGTGTGCAGGAGCTACCGGGGCCCTGCGGAGCTTTCTCGTATACACACAGTGTATTCGGGTTATATGGTCTCCCAGGTTTCGCAGGTGTACTCCAAGCGGAGCCCTTAGGTGGCAGGGGCTTGATCCAAGCGCCAAGCGTACCATAGCGTAGGACAGCGAAGCCGCATAGAAGAGGAGGAAACCCTCAGGCACTTCCTAACCGATTGACCAGCTCTAGCTAGAGTCAGGTTACGAACACTGGGTAAACCATTCTTTGGGGACCTCAGAGAGATTTCTACCTGCAGGATAGGAAAGCTGCTTTCCTTCGTGAATGCTACTGTCTGGATCTGAAGATCTAAGCCGGCTGGACTCAGCCTCCAAGAGATCCATGCATGTTATGGACCGCTTTCCGCAGAAACTAGGTACTTCCAACAATCATTTCGTGTGATAGTGCTAACTGAATAATTCACAGTCGTTATCGTTGGGGTTATTCTGTAAGCAATGCCAGCCGACGTATCGCCTGAATACGGGCTCCGTCCTTACTTTTAGTATGATTTTGATATCATTTCTGAGATTCGATGGACTGCTCTACTGTCTTATAGAGGGGGTCCTTCCCCGACTCTGCAGTCCCCTTTCTCTGGGGACGTTAACGGTAATGAGGCTTATGTTTCGAAATTTGACTCGCAAAGGCAGAGTGTATAGCCTTTTGCTTGTTTGTCAAAGCTGATAACAGCACGTTTCATCTTTGGGCTGACTAGGAAACCTAGTCCGAGTACATGGTATACTGGATGGCTACTATAATATATGGTGTAGTGGCTCTTCTCCAGGAAACTGGTCCCTGTTCCGCGTATCTTTTGCAGAGCTCTTACATCAACCTTCTATTGGGACAGGGTATCGGCTAGCTGCTTGCCAGATCTTCCTCTGTACAGGGAGCGCACGTTCCATGAGATAATCCGCAAATCGCTGTTCCGTTTCCGTTGCTGGGTTGGTCATTGTAAAAGCTATCCTGTCCGAGGCTCCTTTCGTGGCTTCGAAATGTGTAGGGTTGTCAGCCCTACCGAACTCCCAACCTCAAGGACCACTTGGTACAGTTTATCCTGTTTTTAGGCGCCGGAGGCTCGTCTCCATGCTTTTTCGGCTACAGTTCTTCATTAAGAAAGAATTCTCAGTGATCAGTGGAGGTAAAGATGGAATTATGGATGGAACTATTGATGTTGATTTAGCAGGCGTTTCCTAGGTTTTATGCTCCATCATGGGCACCAATCCATGTTTCGCCCTGGGAATTATACTACCCTTTGACTGCCTGCGAAAATCAGGTAATATTATTGAGCATTACTGAGACTAGACCAGGTGTTTTATGAAACAGGCATCAAACCCAAACCTCTGAACTTTGACTTTGAAAGGCTCGTTAACTATTTTTTAAAAAAAAGGGCCTTGAAAAGAACCCTTCACATAATCTTCAAAGAATTGACACAGCTAGTCTATTAGAAAATTTGATAAAGCAATAAAAGAACTCAATCAACGCCTACAGCGTATTATTAAAAGATATAAGAAAGTGAGGAAAGTTTCTGAACTACAGAAAGCCAAAGATAGAAAGGGGCCAAGATCCTACATGCGGAAACAACTGTTACAATCCAGAAAATTTTCGGGGAATTTCCGGTAAACCAAAATATTTACATTTAGATGACCTCTAAGCTGTCCAGTGTCATCTATAAATTTCTCATTTCAAGTATAGTTGGCGAAAAAGATACTTATCTTTCATTCATAAAAAGCATGGGGTTTGCCATTCAATCCAGCCCACGCGAATTCGAAAAGAACATTTTATGCAAAATCGGTGATAGATCCGTCCATAAATAACGCTTAATAAAAAAGGTGTCAGTGACTTCGAAAAATAGCCAAATGAGCCGAGCCTTCTGATTTTTTTTCGGTCCTAGAATTTATGCCTTTTCCATAATGCCTAACCCGTCAATTAAACGTAATCCTACCCGAGTATCTTAAGATCCCATGGAGCGTGATAATCACTTCTTTTGAAGTAAATGACATCTTGGGTTTCAGAATAGAGGCGGATTGTCTGGGAAAGAAATTTTATGCTGGTGTCAATAGTACCGAAGTTGGAAGCAGATGTGGATTCATATACAGAATCTACAAAAGATCTGGCGAAATGACTACCGTCCAGTATCAGATAGAGGTAAGTTTTTGGAAGATATTCTCCAGGGTTAAGCGCCAAAGTGGCTTAAAGAAAAAAATAAGCGAAGAATAAACGCTCAGCCTGAATTTATGGAGTGACATTCTAAATAAAAAAATAAAAACAAGAAAAACAACTCCAGATGAGCATGCGGAGACGAAAAAATAAAAACCAAAAAAATAATAAATAAGGAAATATGGTGTCCCAAGATCAGCAGCATCTGAGATCCACAAGATCGCAATAACAGCTCCACCATAAAAACTGATCCTCCAGCATGAGAACAAGTTCTTTTTTGATTACGTTCTGAGACTAGGCCCCATACTATGGGTCCAGAACGCCCCAAGAACACCAAACACATATCGCCTCAAGAAGTTTTTATTTCTTTGGCGGATTTAGGCCTTTTTTCCCCTTGACTTTCGCCAAACAGCATTTTCATTAATTCGGATGATCCGCTTACAAGTGCCAAGAGTCAAGTCTCGCTAATAAAGCTGAAAAGCCGGTCCCAGATAAGAGACCTTCGGACTACACCAAACAGCCTCATTTGTACTCGTAGCCGTACTCGTTTCTGATAGATAATGTATAAGAACTTAATTTGGCATTAATTAATTGTGTACACACGATCTAATTATAAATTTTATATTTTTAAAGTGTTATCAGGTTCCGGGAAAACTCAAACTCATTTCGGAGACCTCGTTATTGATGGGGCTAAGTTTTTTGCATCATGATCAGGAGCAAATGTGTTT
The DNA here is from genome assembly GCF_905115235.1 of Hermetia illucens. Classification (NCBI taxonomy): domain Eukaryota; kingdom Metazoa; phylum Arthropoda; class Insecta; order Diptera; family Stratiomyidae; genus Hermetia; species Hermetia illucens. The sequence goes on from NC_051852.1 coordinate 14,059,460, forward strand.
TTATCGATAAGAGTGTGACGTATTTCGGAGCTGATGAAATTCTAGTTAATCGAATTACTATGTTTTTCCTAAAAGATCAACAAAACCCAATTTTTACACTTATTAAGTACTGGGAAATCTAGGTTTAAGAGGGGGTTTCTCATAATTATTTAGACCTGGCCAGAATTCGGTGGAAACGCAACTCCTTACAAGACCTCCCCATGGTGGCCGCAGGAGACCATCTTCGGAAGGGCCAAGAGTATGTAGGGTCGGGCAGGGAGTATAGTCATCCAACCGATGAGCACCTGCTTAAATGCTGGCCAGGTCTTAGGAGCGGGTCTGTCGGACGAATGAGCCGAAGCAACACCCCGGGGATCGTCCTCCCTGCACTGGAGAAGGTACTAACACAGGACCCCAAGCCAAGGTGAAACAGTATACACCGAGTGCTGCGAATTCTGAACGCTGTTTCAAAAAAGACCCTTATCCTGGTGGCCGGACTAGCCAGAGTGGGTATTTTTGCCCAACCGCTCGTGGGACCAAGACATGGACCCAACAAAAAGAAAATACATAAAACGGATGGTAGAAGAAGCGGTGGCGAGCCAGGCGCATTATCGGAGAACAGCGGCATGCATCCAGCCAGGCGACAATAGCTTTCGAGAGCACTACAGTCGGTATCAGCCATTCCACTGCTGTGGTGAAACCAACCACAAGGGCCTCCGGGAGCAAGGCGGCAGACGAACTAGTGGTTCCCAGTTTAGAATCCACTGCCGTCGTAGTACTCCTAACAAAGGCTGGCAAAAATATCGGTCACTGGAGACCAACTAAGAAGCGGAGGTCCACTGGAGTCTTGCTCAAGAACTAGTACTAGAAGGCCATATATATTCTGTGCAAAATTGCGAAGAATAAGGAGGTGGACACTGTTGAAGGGTGGGATGATATGGACCTCGTTAAATACCACGCGACTGTTGAAGAATAAAGTAGCGAACGCATAGGCTTGTACTCCAGGAGTTCATCCACTACCATAATCCTAAGCCGTGATAGTACCCCGCCCTGTGGACAACCATGAGTAGTATTCATGACAATAGAGTTTATGCCTGTTGGTACCCCTCCTCTATTGCCGGCGCTCTAATATTCTGCCCATCCAGAAAGCCAGGGTTTTTTCCACTCCCTTCCGAATCAGGACATCTTGTATTTGCATGTACAATGTGTTATCGAATGCTCCTTCGATGTCCAAAAATGCACACAGTGCTATTTCCTTCGTTTCCATGGCACATGGTACATCCGTCTGCTGGTACAGGACCTTGCCCGGTAAGCATGCTGACATGAATGTAAGGGACTAAGTTTTAATATAGTTGTCTATCACCTTCTTTACCGTCTTTAGTACAAAATGATGTCAGGCAAATTTAGGGTAATCCTTTTTACTTTTTTTTTACTTTCGGAATAAACACCAATTTTGCCCGTCTTCATGCATTTTGTATATATCCCACTGTTATGCTGCCCTGCATCAGGGTTCATCAGCGATCCTTAATGGTCGCTTACGATACGGCGGATGGCGGGCGAGAAGGTAGTTCTGACCTCCTAGTTTGCAAATTATCTATGCCCTTGATAGTAGTTTTGAGAAAGTTTCTCGGTGAGGAGCGAACTGCGAGTGACCAATAGACGCCGGGACACACTCGGAGTCCACGAAGCCGTCGACAACCCCTTGTCGATGGGGTGATGTGAGCCTAGCTCTGCCAAGGTGGTAGTTGTGGCGTGTATCAGGAGCCAGCTCCTTCGGGACCCTGGTCGGGTAGTGTGCATTGAACCGGCAATAATAGGCCGCGTTGCCCCGAGCAAGCATTGATCCGTCCGTGAGTTCCGTGACCAGCTTAGCGTAAGTTAGGCCTTAGAGAACTGAGGTAGGGGCTTTTCCCCCGAGAGAATACCCGTTCCTGAATATTGCGACTAATTTCCTTACGCACGATGCGTTGGTAAAAACTCAAATGGCCAATGGGGAATCAGTTCCATTTGTACGCAGGACGAAATACGCAGCAAGAGCTGAAATACCCGACGAAACATCGGGATGCGCAAACAGACATGTGAAGCGCATGCGGTCTGCGACGTTATTCTAGAAAAACGTCAGCAAAGGGGTGAAACGGAGGAACTGCTGGACAGAATTTCGTACTACAGGCGGACATGGAGTGTCAGAAGATGCGCGAAAAGCAAAAACAGTCGCCCTCTTCGCTGAGAACACCGTAAGTGCCAAACGGATCGCCGACAGCCAGTTGCACAGCGAACTAGGGAAAACCGAAAGGAGGAATGGGCATTTGAAGGAAACTTCACTCAGATACTCTTCAGGATTCAAAAAAAGAAGGCGACGGGGAGAAGAGGCCATCAAAAAAACCTCTACCTAAAATTAAGGCGGACACGAGGGATGGAGCAAAAAAAGGTGGGCAGACCAAGGAAGACCACCAGTTCTGCTTATTAAGCCAACGGAAGGCAAGACTTTTGAAGAAGTTCTTAGCCGAAGATAGCGGAGCAGAAGCGCCTTCTATTCGGAGAACAAAGCGTGGTGGGGTCCTAGTCAAATTAGGTCCGAGGACAAGAGATAAAGGTAGGTTCTGTGAAGCAGTCAAGGGGTCGCTGGTACAGAAAGCATTGGTTTCTAGCCTAGAATCCACGTGCTCTCGACTCGAGATCTTAACTGCCTGACAGAAAAGAACGAGGTGGAAGAGGTGATCAAGCGCAAATGTCCGGAGGCAAGTTCCGAGGTCAAAAACTCGCTGTGGTGGAAGTTGCGGAGCAATACGTAAGGAAATTCAGAATTGGTTGGGTAATATCTACGATACGAATCCGGGCTGCCCCAACCAAATATTACAGATGTTTGGATTATGGGTACACGTCTACAACCTGCCGAGGACCTGGCAGGAAGGGAACATGCCGCAGATGCGGTCAGGTCAAGTCAGGCAGGCCATAAAGCGAATACATGCAACGAAAAAGAGAGTTGCGTTCTATGCAGGGATCGTGGCGCGTTTGAAGAGAGCATTGCGCACACTACAGGCTCGGCGCGATACCCAGTCTTCAGAGCAGAACTGGAAAGAGCTTGGATCAAATCTAGTGCTCGTTAGTGAACAGTACTGAAGCAAGGACCCAGTTTCATGGCACCCCGACTTATCAAGTACCGGGTTGAGGACGGCACTCACCATATGGTTCTTGCCCAAGGCCAAGGGGATGGCTTCGCCTGCATTCGGTGCTTACGGGTAACGTTTTTCAGTATCTATCTAACACCAGATGAGACAATGCCGGACTTTACGCGCAGGCTTGATGTGTTCGAGACGCTATCTTGGAGATAGAGCGGTGGCCTCTGAGCTGCGGTCTTCATAGCGTCATGCAATCCGTGGATGCCGTTCATCGAGTGTAGGCACACAGCCGTTGAGCTCGACGGGCGGTTCTTTTAATTCCGTAAGGCGGAAAGACATTCTAGGCGCACAAGAGCACCTTGACCCAAAGATGAGCTTTTTCGAGCGAATCAAAGCAGCAACGGCAAAGCTGAAGCTGGAGTTTCGGCTTTAAGGCGGCTAGTGGTAAACATTGCGGGTCCTACGTCTAGCAGGTGAGGTCTCCTGATGAGGAGCATACGGGAGCGAAAATCGTGTATATTTTCCTGGCTTACATGTCTCACGGCCGATCTACTCTGACAGAAGAATTGCGACATTTGACGTCCATAATAGCAGCGAAGAAGGCCAACCTATTGGTAGACTGCGCTACGCTTGGAGACGACTAGGAAATCAACAAAAGAGGTGAGTCATTCTTTGTTTTAATATTAACTTATTTCAGTCTCGATCTCGTCTTACAGGTCTCTCTTTCAGACAGGGAGACACCTGCTATCGGCACAAATATTGGCAACTACACCACGACTGCCTAAAGAAATATAAGTCGGCTATTAAGACTGCCAAGAGGCGGTTCTGTTTGGACTATTATCAGAACATTTAAAGCATCACCGAATATGTGAGCCTCAATAAGGTTCTGACCAAGAAACTTAGAAGCCCATCGCTTCTTAAAAAGCATGCTCCTGGGGATCACTAGGGAGGAGAACTGCAAGTCAGAACTGTGCTTGGAGAGTATGCAACCCCTGTCGTGAAAGATTATCAAATCGATATTTTCCGATGTCGGCTGGGCTTCTCCGTATATTAATCTGTGGGGTCAGATGACTTAATGCTAGTCATGATACAGAAGCAACAAGAAAGGGTTATGCCGTTGCTTTTTGAGATTTACTGGGGCTGCATTTCTTTGGAATAGTCTTATAGACGTGCGCGTAGTTTTCACAACGAAAGTGGGCAGGCGCAGCCATGAGTCCACGTAGGACTTTCGACCAATTGGCCTACTTCCTTCGTGTTGGAGATCCTGGAGCACTTAAGGACGATTATGGAGACAACGCCAAGGTCGCGCCATCTCCCTGGTGCTCTAGTTGCCAACGATGGATGAAATTTTACGCATATTGGACAGGAACGGGGTGATTTGGTGGTATTGGTATCAGGGATATTTCCCTTCATTATGTGTGACATGTTGGAAGGACCGTTGGGGAAAGTATTTCTGCGGACTGGAAGATGCGGACTCTGATCCTGGCTAAATTGGAAATTGAGCATAGAACTAAAGGTTAAGTATGCCTGTACATCCTTCTATGCCTGCCTTTGCAAGAACATAGGATCTTCGGCCGAGGAAGTTTCTGGATGTACGCAGCCATGGTCCCATCCTAACATACGGTTTTATTGTATGAAGGCAGGCGCTGATCAAAAAGTATAATGCAGCGAGGTTTAATAGGATCCAAAGAATCGCGTACGCAGTCTCTCAATATATTCCTACACCTCCACCCCCCAGAATTACGCATTGAATATGTTGTAGCGTTCAGTGCTGTCAAACTACGTAAGTCCGGCTGCTAATCAACGAAACCCTACGGCCATAGCAACATCCTAGACGAAGTACTTCGGGAACGCTGGGCATTCCCCACACACAACACTACAGGCAAACCACAGACCCACCTGCTCTAAGTTAAGGAGGATTTGACCCGCTTATAAGAGCTCTTGTGCCAGACGCGTGTAAATGCATACAAGATTATGGTGTCTTGTATGGGGCACTGGCCTATAGGGGACCATGCCGGCAAACTAGGCATACCCTACAGTTCGCATTGCCGAAACTGCGGAGAAGAGTGGGAAACCCTCAGGCATTTCCTTTGCGATTAACCTCAGATAAATCTCTAGCTGTAGAGGGCTACTTTCCTTCGTGAATTCTATGCGTTTGCCTCTGAAAGTCTGAGTGGGCTGGACTCCGTCCCTTTGCTCTTATCACACGAGTCATGATCTTAGAAGTTTTTGACATCACGACAGCGCTAATTGGGCTCCTGGGAGCGGCCACTGATACCCACCTTGCTTGAATCTACTCGAAAGGCACACACGCGTATCTCCGGGAAATTGATAGCTTAATAGCTCTGCCCACGCATAGCTCACCCCGGATCTTCTGGTTCCTAGTTACACTTATAAACTTGTCGAGGCTTCTTTTCTCTTGTGTATAGGCCTACATTTAAGGAGCATTCCCCTTCTTTGACTCTGAGAAAGCCTAGATCTTTCCTGGACCTTATTACAAGCCACCTTCGGTTTTGACCGATCTTTCAAGTATCGCTGGTACGTTTTAGCTTTTACGTCCTTAAGATCAGTCCTTTTTCTGATCTTTGATGTCCCTACCTCAGACCAACATATCCCCAATGGCCTCTGCCTCCCGTTCATTGGATGTCGTCCGTTGTGGTCTTCGTGGCGGCCCAATATTGGACATAAAGTCGCTGTCATACTGCTCAGCTACCCTTCTCTTGAGAGTTTTCCTTGGCTATCAGAATTTGGTTCCACGTTACCCACAATGTCCGGTTCATGGGGATAATCAAAACACCGGCAATTAAAGAAAAGGCTGAATGCGGAAACATGTTCACTTTATTGCCCAACATGTATGGTACTATTGCAAGGTTGGTACACTCTTAGCAGGTCGACACCAATCAATGATATGACAGCTATAAAAGTTTCGAGAACAACTTGATTGAAATAATCCTTCATCTACGAACTTCTCACATCAATCAGAGGGTCCCATTATTCATCAAATTTTATCCAATTTCGCTTATCCTTTAGGTCACAATTAACGACACTACATATAAACTCGTTAAAAATATTGGACAGGCAACCTATTGCGTTAATCCTAACCCAATCTAAAATGTCATTCTTTATTATTTTCTCCATCCTAACTATCAACTTTTACGATCTTTAATTCCTTTTCTAAGATTCAGTCCCCTAAAAAAAGAAAAGCCAGCGAAGGAAAATCACTTGAGATGAGGTCTGGAGGCACTTTTGGGTCGTACGTACGTCATTAAATTCCCTCGTTAGATAAAAGGTCTACAATGGTCATCAAGTTGGACCCGAGTACGAGATTATGCACGGTCTGTGTTGTAAGAACCGATGAAAATTGAAACCCCTCAAGAACCAAGATTTGTTTTTTCTTCGCTGGATTTCATATGGAGTTTTTTAAAGGCCAACAAAAGGCAGAAAAAACCTTGAGCCGTTTACTTGAGTTTTACTCAACTAGTTTACTAATAAGCTAGGCCTTAAGTAAATCCAATCTTCAGAGCCTAAATGAAGGGTCGGCCAAGTAGTGTTGTCGGCTCTGATGGTCCAAGCAACATCTGAACCTTTATGAATTTCTACAAAAAAAGGCCATTCATATCTGATCTTCATTCCTCTGAGTTTCCATGCAACTAAGGATCTGCATGAATCATGGCCGTACTTCGAGGACTGCAATCTAAAAATAGGACACAAAGAAAGTCCTGTGCTGAATCTGTATCTATTGGCCCGAAATTCAGTTTTTACAAAGCATGGTCTATCTGATTGTCTATTCCTTTTCTGATAAGTTTGTTCATTGGAAGTTCCATGTTCAAAAAGATACCAAAAAGGAGAAAATTCGACCCGACAACACACCCCAGCCTTAAACTCTCTTCGTATCGCTACGAGGTCTCATGAATCTTATCGGATTCGACCTCCTTTTCAATCTATGGTTACGTGCACTTCGGGTCGCCGTCATGTCCCAGAACCCCAGAACACTTATGGGCTTGTACACAAAGGATAGCCTCAAAGTTGGGTTTGATGCTTGGGCTTAGGATTATGTTTATCGTTTCTTATTTTTTTATGGATGTTGGTTTTCTTCTGTTAAAAAAAAAAGAGAAACAATTTACAAGATATTCTTATGACTTCTTGGCCTATGTCAACCGGAGGCGAAACCCTCCGGAGATTTATATCTAGAGTTTTACACACTTTCCAAACAGAAAGTTTGTTGTAGGAAAAAGTGATATTTTTCAGAAGAAAGATGATATTTTTGGAGCTGACAGTTTTACAACTGAGTGACCTGAACTGAACTGAAAACAGATTCTTGGTTTCTACATACACTTTGATAAGGAAGCTAGATAGTTTCAGATACTCAATAACTATTACTAGTATCGCTGGTTATGTCATAATAAGAGCTTTTTTGGGTGGAGGGGCGAAATTCATTAAAGCACCAAGTGGCAGATTCCTAACTGCCTCTAGGACAGTCCTGACTGCGTCTAGGACACTAACCCGGAGCTATTTGACACATTACTACCACTACGTAGTTCAGGGAGGTCAATTACCCCGTCATCTCTCTTATCCATCCCCATCCTTTTGGCACTAAGAATGCCTTGAGTGTAATCTGCCACTCTTCTTCCCTTGCTCTACAGCATGGCTTCAATCACGGTATCGAGAGGCACTTGACACCCTTCGGCCAAATGGCGCTCCCAACTTCTGCAGAACAAAAAATGGGAAAGACAACATCCACCACATCCTTACCAAAAACGCAGTCGAGCAACCGTAATTTCCCGATTGTGTCCAGGTAAAACTGAAGATATCTGTGTCCGCTGAGCAGCTAGGTTAGGTAATAACTCTCGCTGTCATCATTACTATCAGCTCGGAAACGGTACGATAGGCGGACGTAATTAGCAAAGATTCTTGCCGTAGCACTTAGACTAGGATTTCCCGGTACCCTGGGAACCCTAAAGAAGGACACAATGAATCGCACTCATCATCGGCAAACGAGACCTATAAGATAAAGCACCTCCGACATTGACCATTAACAGGGAAGTCGGAAATAGCCTACTTGCAGCCTTGCTTGCAGTATTCCAAATCTGAACAAGTTCATCTTCGTGTCTACCATAATGGCGAGGTATTTCTCCGCCAGGTTCGACAACATTATAATTTCACCAACTTAAATAAGGAGAACTATGGGAACCTTCTCCTTGACCAGGAGGAACACTTCGGTTTTCTCCAGAGCTAGGAAGAATCCTTGCTGTAACCTTTATTCTATATTGTCCTTCCCGCTTTTTTTTCCAGCAAGGAGCGCAGTTTTCAAATAGTCCCTCAATATCTACAAAAGTTGGTCTGGAATGTGGAAACAATTTGGCAGCCCCCTGAGAATACTGCATTACCTCGCAAAATCGCAGGCGTTCTTTACATCAAATGTCACAAGGAGCATCACTCGTCAACATGTGCCACTTAGACCACTTCCTCACTAGCATCCTGTGAATTGCCCGTTCTAAAACCATTTTATTTTGGAAAGAAGTCTCCCGAGGCACGTATTGCATCAATCAATTTTGGCTTGATGAGAATTTCGAGCTGTTTCCTCACAGTGTCAAACAATGGAGAGCAAAGAAGCCCTCTGTCAAACATGCTTTTAATGGTAAATCCGGCTTATGCTTGAATGCCAATTTCAATACTTGGCTGAGTATCCCATCCAATCCCGGTGCTTGTTGCCCTTCATGCATAAAACCACCTCTTCCAGGTCCTTTACAGGGAACCGACAATATCAACTAGGACATGATGGACAGGAAATAGTACCTATACGATTTCTTCCAACTTCAACGCTTCCAACAGGCTGATCGATGAACACCGAACATTTTTCGTAACAAACATATACCTGAGGCCCCACGTCTTCAGTATCACTGACTACTTCCTGCCGGCGACATATTTTTGCCTATTCTGTCCGTGGTGGAGTTCCTTTTCGCTTTCTTGTATTCTGAGGATCTAAGGGTTATCTCATGGTGGCCTCTTGCGCGCTATACATTCTGTCGTCTCAGACAGTTCTCTCCTGGACCTACAATTCCAGCCGTCTACCAGTACACAGGTAGATCTTGGGATGTGGTTTCCTTTTTGGAAGACAATGAGTCGCAAGCCTGGGTGAGTAGTAAGATAGGTAAATGGGTTTACGTACAAAGTCTTGAATTCCCGCTACGGTACGCCTTCGCACTTCTGACTAAACACTTACCTGTCCTCAGAAAACTAGCCTGGAGCCGTTTGATAGATTATTTCGTGTTAGCTTTCCCTATCTCCCGGCTTAGAGTCAGCGAATTCCTTTCACCATCGGAAAGGAAAAGGAGGAAGGAAGTTGCTAGTTCAAGGAACCCCTTGCCATTCAATCCCTCTACCGGTTGAGCCCAATCCTCTTCGCAACCAGAAGAACCCGAACATAAGCCAGCGAACGTCGGCAAGACAACGTTGTCTGGAGATAGCTTCCCTGTGTCTGTATAAAGTTGCTGACGAAACCCATCTCACCTTTCGCAAGAAAAAATGTGTATTCGGCGTCGTCCGCAACTCCATTGCAGAAGACACAATCAGAAGATGGCGACTCCCCAATCTTGTGCAGATAAGACTGAAAATCTCCGTGCTCAATTAAAAGTTCGGTAAGGAAATAAATGACAGGTAGGGCAACAAGGATCACTCCTGCGATCACCGACGCGGCCGGTTCTGAGACAGTGCGATAATCAAACGCCATTCACAAAGATCCCCGTCTCTGCACTAGGGCAAGGCGTTTACGATACACCTCCTTGACAAAAGCATCAGTCCATACTTCCGCAACGAAGAGCAGAACAGACTGGATTGCTCCCATAGGAAGACGTTTCCTGGTAAATATAGGGCCCCCAACATTCGCCAATAACCAACTCGAAACCGGAACTGCGGCTGAAGCTACTGCTTCGGTCTGCTCGAAAAGGCTCATCTTCGACTCAAACATTAAACCAAGATATTTAACCGCTGGTTTTGACTATATAGTCAACTCGCCGGTCAATGTGGGGCGCAGGGTTGGGATTCTGTTTCTGGGCAAGATGAGCAGTCATCCACACGGTTACCCGTTGTATCAATATGGAAAGTCTGCTATGCGCTTGTTCAACAGTGCGTCCGGTAACAAGTGTCGAAACGTTGTTTGCATAATCGTCCAGGCGTAACTCTTTTGGCCTGTCTTAGTTCGCTATCTTAAGAATCCTTCCAGAGGTTTGGTCCTAGGATTGACCCCTATATTAGTCCTAGTGTTGCTTCCATCCTCCTCTTCCTAGTCTTCTACCATAGTGTCAAAAAACAAAAAGCAGAGTCTCAGATAATCCCTCAATATCCGTAAGAGGTAACTCAGCACGTGAAATGAGGTTTCTAATGAGCTTAGCATATCTGCCCATCTTACGAAATTGAAGGCCTTTTTTAAAATGAAGCATTATGAGAGGCACAATCCATCGAAACCGGCGATTATGTGCCTCGGCTCGATGGACAACCTCCCATAGTAGCATCCACCATTCATTCCTTGCTCTGCACCCGAACAGCTTTGGTCATAAGTCCCCGGCAGCACATATGGCTTCAGCGATTCTACTCCTAATGAGCTTTTCGAACACTTTCCCGGCCGTGTCAAGCAAATACAGCAGTTGAGATGCAGACAGCAGCTCAGAGTCACCTTCTCGTCGAGCCGCGCTACCTTCCAACAACAGTTACTGCCGGGGTGGTTGTACATGAATACCCATTGTGGATGTTCTCCTCGACCACTTGGTTTTGATTCGGACAACAGGTTTTCCGCCACGCCTTCCTCCTTACCTCCTGACAGGGAAAAATGTCCTCCTTCAGACAAGCGTTGAACACCGCTAGCAGTAAGTCTGCCTGCCTGCAGAATGCCAGTTTATAAACTTCCGCCGGAATACCATCAGGGCCTGGTACCTTCTTATTTTTCACGGCGAATGGCCTATTCGAGTTCTTTCATAGTGAAAAGGGGGCGGTCTACAGTGCAGTGATAAGGCTCATTGTTGATTTTACTGACTATTCAGTCGTAGTCCAAGGTGCCGAGTCAATTCAAGAAAGTGGGTACAGATTCGTTTGGTGTGAAGTAAACGCTGGAAAGAGTCACTTGACCACATAATAATCCTAAACCAAGCCATCTCCGCGGTTATGGCCCTGCACTCGCAAGTTGATTGCACCTCTCACCCGGATGACAGCAATGTCAGATATATCGGCATACCAGGATGCTGAATTCCTATCTCAGTCATGTTCAATGGGGAGCTAGAAGTCCTTTTTTGTGTCTTGCAGTATCTGGTCCATCAGATCGTGAGGAGTTGCATTCCTATGAATGTTCATTTCCAAAATATGGATGACGTGGCTTGATTTTTCAATCATTTGAACTCTTCATTACAGACCTAACATCGCCTGGAGTCGTAAACATGCATTTTTCCGACACGCAAGTCTTCGTTTTGCACCCGGGTTCACAAAGTGTTTCTATCCTGTCCTTTGCAAACCCGGCTATGTGCCCGTAAGTCCAGTGCTTAAGGCAACTATTCGGAACTGCCGTTTGCCTCATACTGCAGAGGATCTATCGCATCTTTATTTCCCGCAATGTATATGTTAAGTTGGCTCGCTTTCTCCTCAAGAACATTGACAATAGCCAAGGTTTTTCTCCCATAATTGCCAGATACGAGCATAACTGCCACTTTGAGGTTTCTCCCATCTGGGCAATTCCGCTTCTTCTACCTTCTCTTTATACGAGAGACAATCCAAATCCCTTATTTGGAGGTTGGACGAAGAGTTTGGTGCTTAGAATATTCTGGATTGGGTTTGCAAAACGTACTCTTTTTGTCGGCCTCCCACCCAGATTCGGGCAGTAAACCACCAGTTCTCTTCTGGTTTAGTGTTGTTACGGTTTTCTTGACGAACTTCCGTGGAAGATCTCACCTTATTCTCGATTTGATGCGAAGAGTCCCTGACCGTGATTTGTCTCTTCTCTTTTTTTTTTGACGCTGACCTTGTCCTCGTAGCTGACCTCGACTCTGCTTCAGTGGTCAGTCAATCACTGCGTTGATATCTAACTTAAGCTTTTGCAGTTGTGCATTTCGTTACCAAGGCACGGAACTTCTGCATCATTGGCGGCAGATCTATGCTTTTTTCTGCCTCGTCTACTTTTACCAGTTGCCTGTTGCCTCTGGCCGGACTAGGGCATCGCATTTTGGGCAGCTCGCTTTCGACGGTCTTCTAAAACTTCCGCTGATGCATCATAAGGTCTCTATGCTCTATGCCAACTTTGATATCCGCAGTGGTGATTCCTTGGACGATCATAACCTTTATTTGCCGTAAAACCGCCCACCCAAGTGTCTTAAATAGCCTTTCTGCTTCTGTCTTTACCTATCTGATGAGATCCATACTCTCTGACCAGCTGACTTGGTTAGCATGTTCGTCGAAATTGTACTTCGACAAAGGAGTATTATGCAGCTCCGAGCTTACCTTCTTTTCTCGTGGCCCTTTTTCCGAGTTCGGTGACGCCTGGTGAGGCGGGCGGTAACGTAAATCCTTATGAGAGCTTAAGTTCAGAGCCAAGATCAAGTGCTAGTCAGGAGTCTATCTCAACTGAGTATGCACTGTCAACTTTATGGTTGACAGGGGCTGTCTGAAAACCTTTCTCAGGCGATGTCACTCTGGTGTACACAGTAAGATAATCTAATCCCCATCGTTTGGGAAGCCCGTGTCATGCCGACTCGTCAAGGTTCACGAGAGTTGACCATCAGGCTGGTCAGTAATTATCCGGGGCTACCAACTGGGAGATGTGAGTTGCCTTGCTTCAAAAATAAGCAAGGACGACTTTGTCCTGCTTGTCCGAGCCCATGTCGCCTCATGTTACAATAGGGATAGTGACAATTAGTCAATATCTTATTGTATCAAGGTAGTTAGCTCTACCAATACTAGACCCTATAGCGAACTCCCTATATGGCAGTCTCGTTGTAGCGGTCTTCGAAATCATGTGAAAGGATAGTGAACATTCTCAACTAAAAGCCAAGATTGTATAATTAGTATTTAGAAGCGGTAGTAATTTCACAGATCTTTGCTCTTCTCGAGACTCTATATGGGACATTTTATGAGTTAGCCATATTTGGCCATCGATGCGAATACGCATGCTTACGAAGCTGGTCATAGCCTCGATCAGAATGAGGGAAGCTACATATATTTAATGGAATTTACTGGTACCCAGCACACCTGCAATGGTCACCGTATTCTCTAGCCGTGTACCACCTTCCTGCTCTAAGTACACCTCCTTGAAGCTCAGTTCAATGACAGCCTCTCCTACATACATATATGAAGAATAAGGAAGCAATCAACAATGCAATCGTAATCGCTTTTGTTTTCAATTAATCGTGCGCGTGCTCGACTTCTTACAGAACCGATGGTGAACAATGTAAACATAAAACTAACTTCCTAATTAGCTGAACGCTTTTGAAATATAATAAAACATTCATGGCGTCGACAACTATTTATGAGTGAATGAACATTTTGTGTTCGGTGACACATTGAAGACAATGCCTTGCTGGGCGTTCATTTTAAAATAGCTGTCAGAATGGATAACAATAATAATAAGTATGTAAGCGATAAATTACTGTGGTATATACATAAGTATATGCAGAGGCAGAACCGGTCGGTCAATGAAAATTCAATGAACCAATAAATCAATATTCACTATGCACATGTTCGGGTCTTTGCTGAGAGAAAGGGACCCAAAAAATATTTGTTAGTAAAATATCCTTTCTGATATTGTCTGAATATCTGGTTTCAAAAATGTGCAACAGGGATCTGACATTCAGCTTTTTTAGAGTTCTAGAAAGAACTTCATTTTCAATTACTACCAACAATTCTCGGTCTCAGGCCCCTAAATCATGGTTGATGCAAGCTCTATTCCCCCTACCTAAAGCAATCCTGTGACTATGATATATCAGTATACTTAAATTTAAAAACCGGTTGTATTATAACTTATTGACCTTGAAATTGGCATCCAAACCCTCAACCCTCCAGATTGTCGCAAATGGCGCCCAACGTGGGTCCCTGAAAATGAAACTCTTGTAAATAGCTCATACCGGCTACAATCTCCGCCGTTGGAAGCAGAAGCCAAGAAAGGTATCTGGACCTTACGTTTATCAAATGGATAACTTCATGGTAAACTACGAAGACCGACAACACAGGGAGAAGAGGGTAATTAACAAGAAGGCGGTAGACTACACTAAACCGAAGAAAGGAAAAGCCCTGATTATTTTGAACAAAGAGAACTGCGAATAAAGAAAGTCTCAAATCTAGGGCTTCGTAACATCCACAAAGCAAGCAATGAGATGAGGGAAATCGCTTCTGAGGAAATATCAAGAGCGCAACAAATAGCCAAATGGCAAGTGAAGGAATTCCAAAATATTGAAAAGTACTTTGAGACCAAATCGGGTGAAATCACTGAGGGCGAAATCTTGGTACCTTCTAATGTCAACGACTTTTTCCCGAGTATTCCGTAATTGGTTCGCAACGGAAAGGTAAAGTAAAGCAATATATGAAGCTGTTTAGATGTATAGCACTGAAGAAGGGAACAACTGGTTTCCGGAATATCGATGTATGCGTACCAAAATAAATAGCTACTAGCGAAAAGGACATGGTCACATTTTTCGTGGTCCACAAACAAAAGTGGAACTCTCCAGATGGAACCACCTTCAACCAAATTGACCAGGTATTGATAGAGCGCTGCCACCTCTCAGCCTTGATAAATCCTAAAACATATAAGAGAGCCAATATAGACTTGGATCACTATCTCCGGTGCTCCGGGCTCCAATAACAACATCACTTAGAGACCCCTCTGACAATCATGTGGGAGTGAATACTGCAGCTATCCATAGCACAGATTTCCTCGAGATGATTGATCAACGATCGTTACAACCACCTGAAGAGCGTTATCATTGAAAACGGTGGCAAACATACTTGACCTCAACCGCAAAAAAACATCGAAATGGCTGATTCAACGACAAATGTAAACTAGCAACGGAACGGAAGAATGCCGCATAACGAGTAATGTTCATTTCTCAAAGAACGCTGACACGCGCGGAGACCTATCTCGAACTCTACAGACGGAAAAAGGGAGCCTAGGAGAACCAACAGGTCTGCGAACCTGAAAAGTACAGGGAGCAACCACACCAAGCGCGGAAGTTTTACCAAAAGGTCATCATCTGTAAGATATTCTCCGGTATCTTGCTAGGCCGGATAGCCCTATATGCCCAGAACATCATTGGCCCATACCAAAGAGGCTTCACTCCAAGCAAATCATCAACAGATCAGATTTTCTCTCTGCGGCAATCGATGGAAAAACGGTTGGAATATAGACACCAGTTGCATCATCTTTTCATCGACTTTAAAGCCGCCTATGATAGCATAGGCAACGTAAAACTGCACACGGCCATGAGAGAATTAGGTATTCCGACGAAATTAATAAAACTGTCCAGGCTGACCCTGACCAATGTGCCAGACCAGATTAAAGCAGCAGGAGCAGTCTCGAGACCATTCAATATCAACAACGGTCTAAGTCAAGGGGATGCCCTATCATGCGTCCTCTTTAACTTGGCTCTGAAGAAAGTGATTCGCGATGCAGACGTAAATGCGGGAGGCACCATCCTCTTCAAGTCCACCTAACTACTGGCCTACGCTGACGATATTGACATCATGTTAAGAACAATCCGAGATGTACAGACTACTTTCATCCAGATCGAGCAGGCGGCGCGAGATCTCGGGCTGCACATTAATGAAGGCAAGACGTCAGCACCAAAAAACCAAAGAATCGACAACATCGAATCGCACTGGTCAAACGAAAACAATAAGGACAGGAGACTACAACTTCGAAACCGTGAAAAATTTCGCCTATTTAGGGTCGAAAATCATAGCCGATAATAGTTATGGCGACGAAATCCGCGCACGGTTGTTGGCAGCCAATAGAGCCTATTTCAACTCAAAAAAACTGTTCTGCTCGAAACGTCTGACTATAGGGTCAAAGATCTTACTATACAAGACTATAATCTTGCCAGTCCCCATGTATTCCTCGGAACCCTGGGTTCTTAGCAAAAAATAAATTGCGACCTCTTTGCCGCGTTCGAGAGAAGAATCCTCTGAAGAATTTTCGGCCCTCTACATGAGGATGGACGAAATCTATGATCGATACAATGGCCGTCAGGTTGTGGATAAAATCCGACTCAATAGGTTACGGGGGGAGGCGGGACACTTAATCCGTATGGATAAGGATAATGGAGCCAGCCAGTCTATAAGGGGAATATCTATGGTAGAAAAAGAAGACGAAGCAGATCCTGCCTGAGTTGGAGCGATGGCGTAGGCCAGGACGCCAGGCAGCTTTCAGGGATATCGAATTGGTGGATCTTGGCGCAAAACTGGAGTGTCTGGGGTTTCTTATTAAGGCAGGCCTAGACCGGATACCGGCTGTTCCGCCGTTGATGATGATGAATGGAGATGACTTCATTCTCTCAATTTGTTACACGCTTATACCTATCAAGCTCGCATTTCTTCCTCTCCCTTCATTTCGATGCATTTTTGTCCTCTTTCGAATCCTGTGGAGGGCGAAAAAAAAAATAAAATTTTCAGTAAACCAGAAAGATTCAACCAGGAAAGAAGTCACTGAGCTCAGCAAAAATGTCGCATTTCTAAGTAGATGCAAGTCTTCAAAGAAAATCTACCTCAGGAGTTATCGCATCAAGTTGACAACGTCGTCCAATTGCATTAAAATAAGAAAACCAGAGAACGGAATTTTATCCCAGAGTATAACACGATTTAGAAGTCATATCATCTTCATTTAATGCTGGTACGATAATACCCCGAAGCATTCCCTTCATTTCTTATCAAAATAAAAATTTAGGAAATTTTGGAGAAGTTTAGAGGTCTACAAATGGAATGATGGCCTTATGTTCATTAACATAAATCAGCCACTGTGCGGAGAACCACTCTCCCCTTCACCCAATTCTTCTCGGAAAAACAATTGATTCTTTTGAACAACGGCCTAAACATCACCATCTGAGGTCGAGCAAACCACCTACTTCCATCACTCACATCACACCACTCTTAACGGATAATCCTCGACATTGCCGATCACTAAAAAATAAAAGGAAGTGGTCAACACAACAATTGCTACCTACATCAAAGAAGGCTGGGAACACAAAAGACACACAGAAGAAGAAACTACTTTAGAAGTAGCTTTTCTTTGGAGTTGGAAGCTTTACATCAATATCACCCATTCTTTCTCTGCTCCTCTTTAGACTCTCTACAATTTTCCACTTTGGACTTGGTTAAGTAGCTCGTTTCATCCTTTTGGTAGCAATAGGTACCTGCCGCAATGGGGTCACCATAGGAGTTTGTAAGTGTCCTGTGTTCGCCGTACATTGGTTCGTCGATCCTAACCCACATATGGCCTTTTCATTGGTGTCTTTAAGGTTTCGAACAACCACTTTAATATAGCGGTGAGCATTATGTGTCGGCCTGAATTTGTAGAGTAAGGTCACGGCATTACCCATCTCCTTCAGGTAATTTTCTACCCTGCACTGCATCAATTCTCTCGTCGTTGGCATGCACCTCTTCTTCCTTGATGGACCTGGTGCAGCCTTTGCACTATCGACCCCTGGTCGTCCATCCATCTTCACAGACCTGCATGGAGGGCGTAGCATTTTACCGCTTCGCTTCTATCTAGGTTCGTTACTTACTCCTTATCACTTGTTACAGTATCTACTTTGATGGTCCTATAATCAACAAGAATGGCGTCAATATCCTCTTTGTCCTTCAATATTAATGGGATTTTGTTTCCTTCATCCATATTTTTATTCGGGCATTTGCTGGTCAAAGCGTAGTATAGTTCCCAGGGCGAAACGTGGATTGGTACCCACGATGGGGCATAAAAGCTGGAAAACGCCTACTGAACTAACACCAACAGCTTTACTGTCAAACCCTATCTCCACCTCTACGTGGTGATCGCTGGGAGCTCTTTCTTAACGAAAAACTGCAGACGGAGAAGGATGAAGGCGAGTCTCCCGCGTCTAAAAACCGGACAAATTGTACCAACTGGTCCTCCAGGTTGGGGGGTTGGGTATTGCTGACAACCCTATACGGAAAACAACTTGCTACGAAGCCACAACAGGAACGTCGGACTGGATGGATTACACAACGACGAACCCGGCAACGACAAAGGAATAACGATTTGCGCATTTTCTCATGGAACGTGCGCTCCCTGTACAGAGATGGAGCTTCTGAACAGTTAGCCGATAGCCTGTTCCAATATAGAGAAAGAAATACACAAAACCTTTCGTACCTGCAGCGTCTAGTTTCCGGTTTCCCGACTTGTTATGTTTTCTTAGATAGTTTTACCGTCATGACTGATTGTTGTCAGTCCAGACGGTCCTTCCGATCAGTCCTCAGCCCATGCGAATTATTTATGCGTCCACCGATTTTTTTGGCGACACATGTCATCTGCGCTTTCAGTGGTTATACGCTATGTTTCGGCCTGCAGGTATTCTTGAAAACCCCGCAGTCTATCCGTCAAGTTAGAACTTTATTGTTCCCACTCCCTCCGTTACTTTGACTTTTGCTTTTTCCTGGGCAAGGTGACGACAAGTGCAGCAAAGTTGCCTGCGAAATTGGTAACCGTTGCCTCTTCTCGGGCACACGAGAACTCCATTATACATCATATTCCACAAGAGGGCATACTACCACACCGTTTGGAAGACAATTGTCACTACTTACCCTCTGAGTTCACTGTCCACGCTTTACCATAGAGTTGTCTTTTAAAGATAATTCTCGACAATCCGCCGCATCTATTTCAACCGACTCGTTTTTAAGTTTTGGCCAATTAGCGAAGCTTGATAGATTTTCCCTTCCAGAGGCAAAAGACTTTGAATAGCGTTGGCCAAAACCAAACAATAACCGCACCTCTTACAATGTCAACCTCCAAGCTTATTGCATTCACTGTGGAACAGACACATCGAATCCTATACTGTCGCTCGAAAAGACACCAGTTTCAACAATGGATAGATACCTGTTATAGATGACCCTGTCCTTCATCTTCCCTATCATGTCCAGCAGGTAGAGAGTGGTATATGATGCTGGGTTTTGTGGTGCCTTATTAAGCTCAGTTGACAGTACTAACTTTTTGCTCTCCCACTGGGCGGGATCGACGTCTTCAGCGCTTGCCTGCATGTGGGAATTTTTCTTTGCCATTGAAAGGTGGTGAAACCTGCGCTGATTAGTAAAATGAAAGTAGACATTGGGCTACTGCCGGCATACCAACTAGTGAAAGTGTCCGCTCGTCAGGGGTAGACGTGCATGTATGAAGCGATATGTCCTGTTAGGGACACATGTTCAAGACAGTTCGGCTCGATGCTGACATGTAGGACGTGAATGCGGTTCAGCAAACTGAAACACACATCCACCCGTAGGTAGGTAGTGCTCCCCGTAATGCTTGAAGTCAGAAATGGTTTGAACTACATAAGACAGAAAGACATGTTAGGCACACTAGAAAATTCCTTCCACCTGCTGCGCTACCTCTTACGGATATTGAGGAGTTATCAAAGAGACCACGCCCTGCTCTATGAGATGCTAGAGGGTCAGGGGAGCATATAGGTGTTGTCGAGGGGAGCACAGGGATTCGACCTCTGAAATGCTTCTTACTGTTTGCTAAAACTCGAATCCCAGAAGAGTGACGTCTTATCGGTTATGTAAATGGTGTTGTGGCACGTGTTGCCATATGCACTGTTAAGCGGGCGCAAAGCAGAGTTAGTATGTTGAGCAGCTAGAGCTTCGTTTTTAGGTCGACTAATGGCAAACTCTGGTGGTCCTCTGTCTAGCAGGAGACGTCCTCTAATCCAGTTCGTCCTGCGCTATGCTCTTGGCAAGAGGGTGCGACCTTTCTTCCTTGGCATCGTCAGGCTATAAAATGTCGGGAAATCAGAAGCTGAACGCTTCAGGTATGAAAGGTTTTATAATTTCTATTGAAGCGACAATTTTGACCTTTTATAACTTTGTTAGTAATGGTGCAATTTTCATCAAACTTGGTAAGATCATGCTCTATATCATAGACTATATTGATTCTAGGATGAACGTAAGAGGGGGTTTTTCAGTCGATTACTAGAAATTATGCTAATATACTATTATTAACTTTATTTGAACAGATATCAGTATGGGTATTTCGTAGCCTAGGCGCCATAAAGTGACAGCTTCCCGATTTTTTTTTCATATTTCTCGGTTGGGTTGGTTCTGAGAATGGGCCCCTGAAAAAAATATCCAATTTACCGCCCCAGACCCTCCTCGTTGTGAATTAAATGTCAAAACTGAGATCAGTTTTGCAACGTACTAATCGAGACCTTTCATTTGATACCCCACTTAACTATATTTGATGAACAAAATTTGACACGCCCCTCTTTAATGTATGCGGACCCACCCTTAAATTTCAGGTAGAATGAAGTAACTCACAAAACCTTAAAAATGGAGCACGCCCTTTTTATTTATGTGAGTCCTGCGAAAATTAGTATGGAGGAGGAAAAGAGGAGAAAACGGGGATATCCCACGGTCACAAAGTTCTGAACTAACAAATGGGGACCCAGAAACTTCAGGGTGCCTGTTTGAAGCTTCAGTATCCAAATTTCAACGAAAACATTGGTCATTCCAGAGGTCTACT
This sequence comes from Hermetia illucens, assembly GCF_905115235.1. Lineage (NCBI taxonomy): Eukaryota > Metazoa > Arthropoda > Insecta > Diptera > Stratiomyidae > Hermetia > Hermetia illucens. Next base: position 14,080,268 of record NC_051852.1, read on the forward strand.
TAGAGAACCAGATCAATGATAATAAAAGCTCATACTGAATTTGGGAATAAAGAGAAGGGAGTAACAGGAGGCGTGATCCCTACCACTAACTCGTCATCAAATAGTCGTGATGCCGTTTATCTTTCAGATATACCTACACGCTGGTCGGACTAATCCTCCTCCAGTATCAATTTCAAATGTGAGTTAAATCCGCTCCCATATTAAGAGCAATTAACCGTGCCGTCTGGTTAACATACATCCTGGAGGAACTCCATCCCTTTGACGACGGAACCCCTAACTTGATGAATCTATGAAGTTCGGTTGTTGTTGAAAAATTAGATTTGTTGAAAAATCTGTTTGCCATTCCTTGGCGGTGATTTAATTTCAAGTCGAGAAAATACATCTGACGTAGCCTTGTCACTTTCGTTTTCCGTTGCAATCTGAGCTAAACAAGTGCTAGTGAATCACTTAACATGCATATGTGCACGCATGTCCCTATTTTGTTGCACAAAGGAAATTCGTAAACAAAATATGATATATTTTCCCCGACTCGGTATGCCCTTCTCTCCAAAACGGTCAACATCTAAGTTTAGCCCCGGCTGTCGCTTTCAAACGGTCACTTCAAAATAAACGTATTAACGTGCAAGAACGCTGGATTTTTATGTGTCCGACTTGAAACTGTCAACCCCTTCAAAGTGCCAGCAATACTTGCAGAAATGATTTAAAGGCCGCCCGAGGCGTACAGAATAAATTGAAAATAAAGTTGACTTTACAAAGCGTCTCTCTTTCGTATAAACAAAAGCCAATTCATTTTTAGAATGCGCTCAGACGAATGACCAGGAAATATCATTGAGCAATCGCACATAATTAAGTCTACATAGTGTTCAGCTGATTGATGACCCGTGGTCGCATACTTTAATCTGACGCAATTAAACCCGCTTTTTGATTTATCTTGAACGGGAAGAAGTTTTCGAGATCAGCCGCTCACGAAGTATGGAGAATGGTACTTAATATTATTTCGTGTTTGTCTGAATTTTCACGGTTCAAGGTAGAGCAACAAAGAACATTTTTATACCCACAACCACATATCTGACGTCTTACAGAATATCTATTGTTTGGAGATAGCGGACCAGACATGATTTGAATTTCAAATTTGAATTTGACGAGCAATTTTTCTGCTGCTGCTGCTATTGTTGATAAATATAAATGAACGCTTTCGGCTTCAGTCTAGCCCAGAGTTCTCTAAACTTGATAGTCGATGTCCTTAAAGTTCAGCACGTACTCTACCGAGATGAAGGTCCAGATACATACAGGGTTTAAAATTGAGTCAGCCAAGGCTGAATCTGTCACGCATTTAATTTACTTACATATATGATAGATAACACAAATGTTTATGTTCAGTAGCTTTCATGAGATCACAAAACGCTATTATGGATAGGTAGACAGATACATCGGATGGAAGCGTAGTAAAGCGGACCGAAAACGTTGAAGGATCACTTAGAGTGGTATCGGAAGATCGAAAGGGAACATCTTTTTGACAAAAGCAAGATCTCTTGTGGTACGAGCCGTCTCCCTTCAGGGTCTCTCCCTAGAACTCTCTGTAAATAGGTCTTGTTCGCTAGTCTACGCACTTCTATACCTCCTCCTAGATCTCCATATAAAATACGCTGCTCTCAGACTACGTGAGTCCGAATGTGGGACAGCGAAGCCCTGCGGCCATTGAAATATCCAAGACCTAGTACCTCGGGAACTATGGGCATACTGACGACACTGAAAGCCGGTCGAGTATTGAGTGATGATGCGAGCTCCAAGCGTAATACAGCCATTCTGACTGACAGCCAAGTAAGGCTTTGTACTCAGTGGCGACATCCTCCAGGGGGGACATCGCCATTGTTCCCGATCAAAGCGACTTAGAGGGAAATGAGCGGGCTGACAACATGGCCAGACAGTCCCTCGGGGAGAACGGACTGCGTCTCGCTGCCAACTGTCAGATGGGGAATTTGCTCGCACTACTTAGCAGCCACTGATTTGAGATGGCAAAGGCTCAGCCCCTGTGCTGGATTTGGCACGCTGGTAATAAGATCCGATCGCAAGGGCTATTGCACCAGACGGCGAACCGCACGAGGTGCCGGCCTACATGGGACCACGCTTGGCATGTCCTATAATTCGCATTATCGAAATTGCAAAGAGGAAAGAGGTACTCTCACGCAGGAACTGAATACCAAGCACGTAAATCAAGTTGAGCTTGACCGATTTGACTGCTTCCTCCCGAAGTGATCACGACCACGCGGGGGAATGGAAGTACTAGTTGGTTCTAAATTCCTCTATAGCCAGTGGTTTTTTTCCATGCCATATAAAATATAAGGGCAGTGCCATTATCGCTGTACTAATGGACACTTAAGCTTTGCCCACTGATAAAGCATGTGAACCCACTGAGCTGGAAAAATCGCCAAAAATACCTGTTTTGCCAGACGTAAACACTTAGTGTCAATGTACGGTGTAAACCAATAATAGTTGATTTTCAAAACTCACGACGGAAAGTGATCGGCGATGCATATTACCAGGAATGATGTCAGTTGCTGCTCAACGAGTCTGCTACGATGACGACATATCACGTAGTCAACGCAAATACACATTATCTGCCGGGCTTGAAACGCATTAAATACACCCTACCTTGGCAGTTAAGGTGCTGAATCTGACAAACAAGGAGCTTGGCCAAATAAAGCCCTCTGCAAGATGATTGAGAGGCGTTGCGAGCGGAAAAGCTTGAAACAACTTACTTCTTCTTCTCTTCTCTCTCTTCTCTTGGCTTTGGTGTGTGCGGTGTGTGATTAAAACGTGTCACTCCACTAGTCCAATCCAATAACTTCGCCTTCATTACTCAAGACGCCGTTCAATGTCTTTTATAGTCAGCCAGCACTCAAAACCATAGGGACCGACAGGATGGACGACTTTACGGTAAATTTTAGATCTGAGACGTTCGTTGGTACGTCGATCACAAAGAACACCAGTTGTGGAACACCACTTTATCCAAGTTGTGCTAATGTGTGATGCAATTTCACAACGCAGTTTCCCATTGGCTGATAGCATTTACCCGAAATATTTAATCTCTTAGTTCTGTGCAGGTCACTGCCGCTGACAGTGATTGTGGCTGTTTCCTCGAGTACTTGAGGATGGCACTCCCCAACGGGTTGACTGGAATTAGCATGAAGCGAGAACCGCAACCAAACCTCTCCACCAGTCAACTACCTCTCTGTGTACAATAAAACGCGAAGGACGTCACAAGACAACACCAACACAAAATACACACCACGCAAACGCCCATGTCATCTAGATTACAAATGTCACAGTACGCTGGACAAACATAGGGGACATAGAACCGGTCATCTGAGTCTGCTCCACACAGATCACAACCCTGACTGGAGGTAAGGTTCCGCGAGAAGAGAAACTCATTCAAACTATCATACCATGTCAGGAAGAAGCCTATCTAAAGCCTGAAGCCCATGACGAAACTTCCTCTGACCTACTCATACGTGACTCGAGCTTTCAAACATTCGTTCCACCTAAACTGTCACTCAGACAATACACTCTAATCTAACGCCCTTTTGACCGCAAGCGGTCCTAGACCCTTCACATGATCCACACTTACTTCTGTTGGCTGCAAAGGTACGCCCCTCCTGATCCTGTAGGTCGCGGTACGCCGGACTACCTCCAAATCAAGAGAAGCGACATCCAACAAGACCTGAATGGCATCGGTCAAAACCGTACGACATACAGGAAGACACGCTAACAATTCACTGACAAGCGTACCGACAACATAGGGGACCCGTACGTAGAACTTGGAAATAAGAATCCCACATATATGGATTTAGCAGCCCTCCTGCTTAGATCCCGCTAACGCCTCATCACACAGCTCAACATGCACACCAATTTAGTCAACCGATGCTTGAGCTCTCGCAGGAGTGCGTTCCGCGATCATGACTCCCAAGCATGTCACTGTCTGTCGGCATTTCAAAGAAACTATACTCAATTTAACCAAGGGCGGACTACGTAGGCGGCCTTTCAGTTTATCATCACCCGTTAACGATGCGCATGTATTCAGTACTTCGCTGCTCGAGCTCAAGTCGATTGTTCACCTCAACAAGGATGAAGGATCATCTGCGTAGGCAGCACATTCATCAATGGTAGAAAGCTCACCCAACAATTCGTCCATTATTAGGTTCCATATAGATAGACCTGCGATAGATCCCTGTGGGCAGCCGCGCTCCACGTTAACCCACACACGCTCGTTGACACCTTAGACGAACTCTTTCCTACCATGGAAGTAGGTCTTTCACAGAGCTAATTCCTGGCAGTCACACTCATAAAGTTTCGACAACACAGACGGCCAATTTAGGCAATCAAATGCACCTTTGAAATCTACAAAGGTTCCAAGGGCATATTTGCTACGACAAGGGACAACAAAGTTTTTCACAGACATAAAGGCTTCGAAGGTGGACCTGCCAGCACGGAAGCCATAATGCCTGTCAGACGCCAGATGGAATGTTTTCACCCCAGTCGCTGGGCCAAAATCCTCTGCAGAACCCTGCTGATGGCCGAGAGAAGAGATACGACCCAGGACGACCGAGGATTACTCTCATCCTTTTCTAGTGACTTCAGGAACACAGTCACCGTTCCAGAATGCAGGGAAATAATTCCCCTGCAAGCAACATTCAAACGGACACGAGATGGGACAGCCTGTCAGATGGCTTTGCACATCTCGCCAGTTATCCCATCCCAGCCAGGTGGCATCCGAAGCCTGAGCCTCGCCATGCTCTTCTCGATCTCACAGCACCTCAAGGGAGCGAGACACCGAAGGTTCGGATCTCGGAAATAGTTCACTCAGAAAAGCCGGCTATGTCGTGACTACGTTTCCCTGTGCATATCCGGTAGACCCTATCCCAAGGGTCATCACTACGTTCACCAAAGAATCGCCTTCAGTCTGCTTTTTTAGACCGCCTCAACAGATCTTTATAAGATGATACATTTCGCCTATAGGAGAGCCTAAGTTAGCCAACATCTTTAGAATCTTTTTCTCAGGCGACGGACTTCCCTCCGCATAATACGAGGAGCAATCGTCCACCACGTGACATGCTTCCAAGCCCTCCGTTCGGAATTCGTAAACATGTCATCATTAACACAACACATCCATTCGTTCAACAGTTCAACTTTTTCATCTGTAGACAAGCGCACAAACTCAGAGAGTGGAGAGCGGTCGGCTAACTCCTCCATCCGAGCAACATATTCCACCCAGTTACACCCACACGTATTCGAACGCGTCGCTGTAAGTGAGGCATCTACATTCCAATTCACACCCCTATCGACCAGCACGACGTCAATAGGAGTGTGGTCACTATCATTACACCCATTCAACAATCTCCATGACTGGACAAACGTTATTGCTGCTATATTCAAACACGTATATCGCTAATGCCCCTGGAGCTCCCGAAAGTAGAAACATTTGACGGGACATTCAAACAGAACAAATCATGCTTTAACAGTACTTCAGACAATACCTCTCCCCTACGTATAGCACGGTGACAAGATGTGCGCTGGGCAATCTTGCAGTGCCACATAGGGGATACCACATTCGAATGAATACGCGGAACCACCTCAATATACTGCTTCAGGCAGTCTGCGGGTGGACATTGCATGCTTAAATAAAATCCTAAAGAGTTGCGCTGAGAGGTAGAATTGCTCCAAATGTCGGCAATGATTGTAGAAGTGGAGGATGAACCAATTCTTCTGCTCGGAATATTCTCGCCATCTATCCGTCCGCTTTCGGCAAGTAGGTACAGATTTTGCTCGCCATCCCGAGTGTCCAGTTTATCATAAAGATTTTTGTCATGGACTGGTCGAGTGACAGCGATCACTTTCTTTGCTTCCAACGTCAACCATTCTTATAAATTTGCCAATTTTTCAGAAGGACGTGATCCGTCCTGCCGCATCGACTGAGATAGACATCCTAGCATTCTTCCGAGGCTTGTTACTCGATCCGATCATGTTGTTTTTACCGACGTTGGATGCATTTTTTGGTCGGTCTGTCGAGGAATCCGTCTCCAGGAGAAATCACGTAGGATTTAGCATAGTGGAATAACTCCAACTATACTCTATTTATCTCTTTCCCTGATCTCAGCATTTTATTTTTGTTTTACTGAGGATAGCACAGAGTGCGTTGCCTCAAACCCTCCTCCTCTTCTTGGGCTTCGGACCAGTATGTTATATTGATAGCACGGCGGAGTTCAGAAGACGACGCCACTTACTATCTGTAAAGGGATTCTGAAGCCACAACTTCCCATTAAATTTCCGAGTAAATCGAGTTAAGTTAAGTCCTTGAGGGTTTTACGTGAGCACCTGTCTGGAAGACTTAATCCCACGGTCTTCTTAGGACACGGATTGATTTTGTGACCACAATCAAAGCTCCACTGAGATAAGCAACAACGGTACCAATTTATACCAAGTGCATGGCTTAGTATTCATACTGGTGGATGCAAGACCTACCTAAATCTCTACCGAACTAAGGAGTACGGCACTCTTGTTGAAACGCACGGTGGGCTATCCCGGTTTCCATGGTACCACTATACCCCTGGTAAGGTTTCGTGACCAAATTGCCACTTCAGATGAGTTCCCGTGCAGACTTGGATCTGATCGCCCTGATTAGGCCTTTGGAGCATTCGCCTACTGCATCACGGCCGGCAAGCCAAAGTGAGTACAGCGTCTCCCGGTGTCACCATTATGGAGGTTCTCCTCGGCCACTTGGTTTTGGTTTGGCCGACAGGGTTGCCACCCCGTCTTCCTCACCGCCACCTCTGAGCACCGAGTAAATCGACTGTGACAGACAGGCAGACAGACATTAACAAATCGGTTTTAATAAGGTTTTGCTTCTAACAATACCTTAAAAAATGCACTCACTCACTCACTTTTTAAGGGAGATTAACAGGGATAAAAGAGGAGATCATCCTTCTATAAACTTTACACCCTCTCCTGGGATGTGGTTCAACCTTTGGCGCAGTTCGTTTTCTCAATAAATTTGAAGTACACCCGCGGCTGTTAATTAGGGAATGGAGCATTCATCGCAATGTTGAGAATTATCTCTCAAGGCACCAGTTACATCAGGCACTTATTCACCCGTCCATCAGAAACCGCCTCTCCGAAGAGACAAGGAAAATAACCCTCTTATCGGGTTTCTTTTCTAATGCACGATTCGTCCTATTCCCTGGAACTCTGCCATTGTTGATGCTTCTGAAGTATCCTCTATCCACCTCCCCATCCTCATCCCTTGTTTCTTTCTTTCCTCTCCTTCTACACAAATGAATGTTACTTGAATCATCACTCGAAACGAAATCCTTGACATCCATCAACAGCAACATGTTCAAAATAGTGCATGGATGAGGTCAACCAGGAAGTAATGCCAATTGGTATTTGCCAAATCCAAAACCATCTGGAAGTGTGCAGCAAACCCATTCATAAGCTATTTCTAGCTGGTAAACTTTAGACAGGTCACTTATGGCCCGAATCCCATGCCAGCCGAAGACACTTCTAAATCATCACGTACGAGTATCTGAATATCCTTCCTTTCTGATGAGAATAATTCTTACTGCAATCCAGAAAAAAGACATGATTGATGAACGTGCTTCGGTACTTGTCCCGCTCCTTCTGCTTCATGGTTCAAGCAAGACTTTCAGGCACGAATATGGTCTCGGAATAAATCACTCATGTAACTGCGAGTGTAGAATCTCGTATGCTCCTCGGGATGAAATGATGCAGCATCCAACAGATTATAACATGTGCCATGAAATTTCGGTGCAAAACTTATGATGTTCCCTAAAGTTACCAATTACTATCAATGCATCCTCTCAGCACGACCGAGGACGTCGTTCCAACGAGCTGCAATCTTCATCTTGGGATTAAGACATGCAGGCACCTCGACATATTAACCTCTCCTACCAACTGTTACACTATGTAGCGATAAGCCCTTCCCACTATGAGTAAAAGGTACTTTCCATGTTAACGCGGGTTCTGAGAGCTCTTATGACCAAGACTTCCTGGAAGAGCTGCACTACCGTGTTGACCTCTGGCTGCTCACTGTCCTCTTAATTGCACATTTAATATGCACGAGCAGAGCTCAATATGAATGAAAAGAAAAACCTGTGCAGTAATTCACACCTTCACATTGTTACCACGTCTCTAGAATAAATAAGTCACTCATGCTAGTGGCAAGATGCAGTGAAGAAGGTGCAAACAAATCCCGTTCGAATGTGTCATGCGTATGTCATGGAAGAATGACTAAAAGTTCTAGTGTAAATTAGGCCCAGCCAGGGAACCTTGTGGCTTTCTGGAACCAAGCCAATGAACTGTTAACTTACAAGAGTCCAACTGACTCACACCCGCCAGCATCTGATTCAGGGAAGATCGTCAATTTATTCAGTCACTAATGGATTCTGGATGCGACATGCGTAAATCATTTTTAGTGTTTTTATGCATCATAGGTGAGGACAGGGGAGGCTTCACTGGTTTTGGCTTTCTAAGTAATAGGTGACCAGATTCCGCCAAGCTGGAACTATTTTCCTCAAAAAGGGGGTTTATTACTCTTGTCAACTTTTTAAGATACATTTCAATCTCCTGAATGGACCACTGGAAACCCGAAGGCATGCATGTTAGCCATGCCTCAGTACTATCAGTGCCAATTTTGACAGACCTCCTCGAAATATAAGGTCTACCTCTAGGTATAGTGCATTAGTCTAATTTCTCAACCCCCACATCCCCTATGCAAAAAAGATATTACATATGGATGCTGTGTATCTTTTCAGTACATGGCACACACCTTACTTAATCTGATCGCTTGTCTAGATACGCCGACGGCCACGACAACGACTTTTCTTACCTTGTCGTAAAGTTCATGAATCACACGTTCACGTTTTAATAGTAAGTGCGCAGACGGAACAGGTTTCGAATTATCTTCTTGTCATTTTTATGCATTTAATTGTTGGATTTTTCTTTATCTTTTTTTCCTAGAAGAGAACTTTTCTTTTTCTAATTAGCTTACGATGACGAGATTGAAGCTCTGGAGAGTAAAACTTAATGCAAGTGATTTAGTGATCAATGATTCTTTCGACTCAGGTTAGATTTTATAGCATTAAGATAAGATACATCTCAAATTTGTTCGAAATTATGCGATGTACATACACATCTACATCGAATAAAAGATATTTATAAATATCTGCATAATTTGCGGCTTCAAATCCGCATTTCAACTTAATGATGTGTCGATATTTCTGAATTCTAAACGCTCCAGGATCTCATTTATCTAAATTTTTATTTTAAGAGGTTGAATGGGAGCATGGTCCAAAGCCAGTTAAAAAGTGGATAATGTCATTAATCTGGAAAGAAGAAGTAATTTTATGCATATGGATATTAAGATGTTAGCTATAAAGTAACACGCTCATTAGGTACGCCCTATGGGTATATCTACGAGCACCATTTTAAAGATTTCGATACTCATGGCGTCACCACAGATGACAACAGTACCCAATACTAGACTAGACTTGTCCTGGATTCGGAGCAAAATATTGAGGACCTCCGGGATTACATTGATGAGTAAGTGTACAATGACGACACAAGCATAAGCTCATAAATGGGACGGACACCAATGGAGAAGAATGAAACTGAACGAGAAATGCAGGACAATCTCTTCCCGATGCTTCTCATGGCGTGAAAAGCCGAGGTTATGGGACAGGTCCAGAATGAATGAACTCTTCTGTCACTGGCAATGACTAAAGCTGGGATAGCTGGGTTGGCCAGAAGTGATCTTCCGAGTTGCATATTGTCAACAACTAGGGCAAAGTCACCTGCAGTCATATTATAAAAAATGGCGCCCAACGTGGGGTTTTAAAGCATTAAGTTTCACTGGCCCTGAGAAGGTGGCTGCTCCATGATGGGGACAGCCCTGAACGCCCCAGGTTTTAAGGATGCGTGGAGTTTTTATACATAACTAGATGAACCCTGCAGAGGTTGTTCCGCCTAAATATATTTGCAATAACTGCGGACTTCTTTCGTGTGCTGGAAGAAGTAAACAAATTAGATGATACACTTGCCCTTGCACTTTGTCCACACATACTCGAGGAAAACGACCAGATCCAAGTTTATAATGAAGCTCATTTGAAGTGTATCTTGCCAAGAAGCATACCGGAAGTTATCTGGTACCATCAATACCGGGATGGCTCTTTGGCGCATATGTCCCAGAAGAACTCTCCTGGCCGGATTATTTGTGGTTGGCCGCCTTGTGGAAGTTTCAAAGTGGTTGTACGCATATCGTTAACAGAGCTCCGTAGTGTGAAATTATACTGTAATACTCGGGCGCCATACTGCTTAATTGCAGCAGAGGCCTCTTAGGCATTCAATATAAACCTTGGCTGTACCAATCTCGTAGGGGGTCTGATTGTCGTCTCGAAATCAATCCGCATTTGAAGATGACCGTGGGATTATGTCTACACAACAGGCATTTAGGCTAAACTCCTTATGTGGACCGCTTTCCGCGCAAACCAGATACTTCCAACAATCATTTCATACTGTACTCCTAATTGAATAATCCGCAGTCCGTTATCATTGGTATCCCTATGTAAGCTATGGGAGCCGACGTATCGCCTGAATATGGGCTCCTTCCCTACTTGGCTGTTGAAATCTCCAAGTATGATTTTGATATCATACTTGGGACAGGTTTCGAGGCTCTGCTCAACTGCCTCGTACAGTCTCCTCTGCAGGGGTGTGGACGTTAATCAGGCTTACATTTCTCAATTTGGAAACGCAGAATGCATAGCCGTTCACTTATGTTTTCAAAGCCGATAACAGCGAGTTTCATTTTTTGGCTGACTAAGAAACCTACTACAGGCACATGGTCTACTGGATTGCCGCTATAATATATGGTATCGCGGCTCTTCTCCAGGAAACTGGTCCCTGTCCAACGAATTTCCTGCAAAGCTGTTACATTTGCCTTATATTGGGACAGGATATCGGCTAGCTGCTTGGCAGCTCCAGCTCTGTACAGGAAGCGCACGCTCCATGAGAAAGTACGCAAATAGTTATTCCATTGTCTTTGCTTGGTTCGTCATTGTAAAGTATATCCTGTCTGAAGCTCCTGTTTTGGCTTCGTAGAAAAGATCTTTTCCGTTTAGGGTTGTCAGCCCTACCCCACCCCTTACCTGGAGGACTCGCCTTCATCCTTCTCCGTCTGCAGCTTTCCGTTAAGAAAGAGCTCTCAACGGTCACCACATGGAGGTGGAGATAGGGTTTGGTAGTAGAGATGTTGGTGTTGGTTCAGCAGGCGTCTCCCAGGTTTCATAGTCCATAGTCCATATCCTCCATGTCCATACACATCTACATCGACTAACCAGTTAAAAACTGGATAATGTGACGGTTATACATGGATATCAAAATGTTAGTTGAACATAATCAACATTGTGATTTTTTCTTCATTCTCATCTCCATTCCCATATGTCCATTCTATTTCAACCCTAACCGAACGCTGACCCAGATTCATTCTTAAAAAGAAACCAGCCAACAAAGGTATTAACAAGTCGGAAACCGGAACCTCGGCGTTTCTGGTATGAAAGATTTTTTCTATGAGAATATTTGAGTACACTATATTTCCATTTGTACTCGTTGACATTCAATTCGATATGGTCCTAAATTTTATCTCCTAAGGAGTAGGAGTTTGACGCGAAAAAGGCAACTTTAGAGAATTATAACTTTGTTAAAATTAGTAGAATTTTCACCAAACTTTCCAGCATATTGCTTAATACTAAAACCTATATTACTGATATCGTAGCAGTACCCCATGCTTTTTGAAAAAAATTGTTTTTAGGTAGGTTCTGAAAATGGCTGGACAAATATAATAATTCGAAAAAGAATAGAGGTAATCCAGACAAATGAAATAAAAGGGTTTGCAACCAGCTCTGAGAAAGGAGTCCAAATCCTCGGGATGTAGCAAGGCTGTGCTCTAGGTACATGTACTGACAAGCCCAAGTAAAAAGCGGATGGAAGATTTACCTTGAGGCAACCTCAAGCATAATCACCAAGTCTTATTGCAGGAAAACAAGAAAGGATCAATCTCAACTTAGTGGTGAAAATATCCTGTGAGGGCAAGGCTAATAGTTTCCGCCACCAAATTAAAAAAAAATGCTTAAAGAAAATATCGAATAGAGAGAAATCTATATTACTTCAGTGGAGCAATTTAAACTGAAAAATATACAAGAATAACCTGAAGAAGATATATTGTATCCAGCAGGTAGATAGGTCGATACGATGCTGGGTTTCCAGGTGGCTTGCCAGGTTTCGGAAACAACAGTAACTTTTGCTTTTTCCACTAGACAGGGAATATTCCTTCTTTTAGGCACGCCTCGAAAGTGTTGGCGAAAAGGTCGAGCCTAGTTTTCACTGCCAGTTCCAAAGCTCGATTTGGGGTTACCATCCAAACCTGGGACCTTGTTGTCACCGATCCTACCGTACATTTCTCTCAGCTCCTCCATAGCTACTGTGGGTATTATTTAGAAGAACTACAAGCATCGGAACGATAACTATTATAATCGGTTGACAAACTTACTACAGCACAAGTTTTTTTTCGGTTGGGTAGGAGAATGTGTTTACGCACAAAGTTTTGGACCGCCGCAAAGGTGCGTCGCCGCAACTAAACACCTCCCCATCGTCAGAAGCTTGGAACTGTTTATCACATTAACTCAGTGTAGCCCCGAACTCTCCCGCAATAGCACAGCCTTCAAAGTAGGGAATTCCTCTCACCAACGGAAAGGAAACTGCTAGTTCAAGTAATCCCCTGGAACTCTACTTTCTTTGCAATGAAAAGTACCACAACGAAATGCGCAACACGGCTCCACCTGCCAACGCTCTTCAGTATCTCCTCGATAATATTGTATAGAAAGGGATCCCCTGTGTTTACATAAAGTTTTTGACGAACCCCATCCTACATTCCACAAGAAAACAAGGTCTAATTGGCTTCGTCCACAACCCTATTGCCAAACACACAACCAGGAGATGGTGCCTTCCCACTCTTGTGCAGGTAGGACCGAAAATTTCCATACCCACTTAGAAGCTCGGTAAGTAAATGGTCAGTCTCTGCCTCATCTGCCTCTAGTCTTATTTTGCCATTCATCTACTGTACGTTGCCATTCTTCGCGAGCAACCACCTTTGGCTCCTCTCCGTTACTATGGACCATCACCCGTTGAACTCGGCGGTGCTCGATGAACGCATCCACGACTTGTTGGATAGCATCAGCTGCAGAATTCTGCGCTCTAAAACCGAACTGCCGTAGGGAGAAGTCTCCAGCAGCACGTAACGCTTCAGCGAGTCAAACATCAAACATATAAAGCGGCCGATATGAAGACGGCAGCTAGGGGTCATTTTTCCCTTTATTGATCAGCACAACCTCGCTACCTTCCAACGAGAAGGGAAAATATTCCCTTCCAGGTAAGTGTTAAATGCACTGAACAGCAAGTCTGGCCAATGTTGGAGTACCACTTTGTATACCTCGGCCGGGGTACCGTTGGGTCCTGACATTGTCTTGTTTTTCATGTAGAGGACTAGGCTTTCCCAATTCTTCTATAGGGAAAAGTGGGTTGTCTTTCACATTTCTCTCTGGCCACCAACCCCCCCCCCCGCCTCTTCTGTACCTAAGATAACGTCCTCCAGAGGAACAAACCTGCATCAAAAGTCCGACATCGTGTCCTTCAGTATTAGATAGAGATTGAACATCGCATCCACAGAAAGCCGTCTCCTCGGCCTTTGGTAAGACCCCTAAGATCGGTGTTGTTCCGAACCCAGATGGCAACGGTACTTGATATGTTGTAGCATTTGACTGGAACTGCCCGGATTCATATCTTGCAAACTACTCAAACGAATCTGATTTTCACGTTGTTAAGAAGCTGTCTCGCATATTGCTCGGCAATTTCCCCTACAGCGAATTTTGGCCCCCGGAATTCGCAGAGGTGATACCAATCCGGGCCACTCCTACTTCAACCTTTTCTGAAGGGCATTCAAGATCTTGGATTTGCAGAGAGCACGTGGGTTCTAGACTAGGTACCAAAACTTCACACCCTGTGGCCCCTTGACAGCAACTCAAAGCGTAACTTTATCTGTTGTCCTCGGGCTTCGTTCGACTTAGACTTCACCACCCTTCGTTTTCCGAATGGAAGACACTTCCACCTCGCTATTTTCGAGTCCGATCCTATAACCTTCCGCCAGCAAAGCTAGCGCTATAGTTCGCCTCCCCACCGTTTCTGTTGGTGCTTAACCCTTCATGTTTCGTTGATTTTAGGCTGAGAGTTTTCTGACGACGCGATGTGTTAACGCCTGCTGTCCCTCCTCGCTTTCTTCTTTTGAGCTCTGGAGAGTACCTGAGGGGAGTATCCTTCAGATGCTCTACCTTCTTTCGTTTTTTCCCAAAGTTCACTCTGCAACGTGCTATGTGAGAGGCGCGGTTACCAATGCTTTTGGCGCATATTCTGTTCTCCATGTCCACCTGTAGTACGAAATTCGATCCAATAGCTCCTCCAGCTCTGCCTGTTTCCACGCATTTGCTGACGTTTTTCTGGGGGAACAACGCAGACGTCATGTGCTTCACAAGTGCAGTGAACTTTTTTATAATCGATTTTGATTTTTGGCTTTCGTAAGAACAGTCGACTGGGTTCCCACTAGGGTTATATTCGAACCTATCTGGTTAGTTTAAGCAGTTTCCCCTGTGCCTCTTTCAGCAACAACAACACTGCCTGGTACTACCTACGTTGCCGTCTCTGACCCAGATGCCGCATCACTTTATGAGTCTTCTTCTTTAATTGGACAACCCGATACCTCACCGAGTATTTGATTCCTTGTTACGTACTTCGCTGGGTGGGACATTTTCATGCTTTGTACAAACGCAGCCAACTTTTTCTCCATCCACACCGTATCCTCATTTATATCATTTTTATTCTCCATTGAAATTTCTAGCAGCGCATCATGTGGACTACAATAGTCAGGAGCAGGTATACCCTTGGAAACAAAGTGCTACTCGATTGGTGACTTCGAGGCAATGGGTGTTAAAGCGGAGCTTATTGTCGAAAGTGACTCCGAGGTCTTGAGTGGAATTTAAGCAGAATAAGGAATGTCCGTTAAGAGAATAGGAGAAAAAAGTGGGTGAGGATTTTACGGAGCAGGACATAAAGTGACACTGTCTGACGTTTAGCGCTAAACCATTAGTGGAGCACCAACTAACCAGAGTGTCTAGGTTAAATTGAAGGGAAACAGAGTCCATAGGCAACGATATAGCGGAAAACAACTTAAGGTCGTCGGGATAGAGCAAACAGGGACAAGTAAGGAGGGGAGAAGGTCGTTGAAAAAAAATAAAAATAACAAAAGGCCCAGAATAGATCCCTGTGGGACGGCAGAAAAAGTAGAGAAGGAACGGAAGTTCAACCGTCAAAAGAGATGCCACAGGATCAGTTGGAAAAGTAAAAGGCAAGTCGTAAAACAAGTGATATGGGAAAGCTTAGAGACGAGAGTTTGGACTAGAAGTATCTTGTGACTTACAGTGTAGAAGGCTTTAGCGAAATCGGTGTAAATGGTACGTTCTTCTTGACGTGAATTTAGACATTTGGCGACAAAGCTGGTAAAGTTAAGTAGATTGAAGGCAGTGGACCTACGCTTAACAAGCGGGTAATCCCGCGGGTGGTGGCGCTGCAGATTGCACTGTCGCAAATTCAGTTATAAACCTGATAACGACGACCTGCGGAGCTTCCATGCCTAGGAGGATATCGAGACGTGGCAAACCGTCAATATATTGGTGGATGGCGGAAACTGCAGAGCTCCGGAAGGAGTGTCACAGACGATCGGACGGGGGCATGTACCACAATAACAGAGTACAGCCAAAAGGAGAGTCCGCAGCGCAATAAACAGGAACAGAGCTCGCTCCTGGCAGGATCTGAACCAGGAACAGGAACCAGTGGGGGGAGGGGACTCGGTTACAAACTGGTAAACCGAAAATTCGAGGCTCTGCGAAAACCCTGTTCACTTAAGGCCGAGTAGTTGGACTGCAATGTACGGGCACTATTCCCTACGCACTTCGTATGGATGATGATGACTGTGAGGAGAGCGCCGAGGACTGCACACTTTTCGCTTTAAAAGAGTTGGAGCAGGCAATACCAGGACTTGATGGTATTCCAGCACAGGTATACAAACTGGTATTCCCAAATCGGTCAAACCTACTGCTCGGCGTATTCAACGCTTGTCTGAAAGAGGCAATATTCCATTCGCGTTGTAAGGTGACAAGGCTTGCGCTGATCAGCAAAAGGAAAGGTGACCCTAAATTGCCGACTTTGTATGCTCGGCACTCTTGGAAAAGTGCTCGAAAAGCTCATCAGAAGTAAACTCGCTGAAGCGATACGCGCTACCGGAGACCTATCTCCACGACATTCAAGTCGTGTATGCCGTCATTCAAGTCCTGTATGCCGTTCGATGAGCGAAGGCACATAGCCGCCAAACTCGACCGGTAGTGCTCCCCGTAACGCGTGACGTCAGAAACGTCTTTAATTTCGTAAGGTAGAAGACATTCTAGGCACACTAGACCATACTTTCCACGTGCCGAACTATCTCTTATTGAGGGATTATCTTAGGAACTGCATACTGCTCTATGAAGCGCTAGAGGGTTAGGGGGGTAGCGCAGGGATCCATCCCAGAACTGGAACGCTACCTATGATAGTCTACTTAAACTCGACATGTCAGAAGAGTCGCGCTTGGTCGGCTATGCAGATGATGTCGCAGCGCTTGTTGCTGGACGCACTGTCGAACAGGCGCAAAGCAGACTCGGCATATTGATGCAACGGGTAAGCGGATGGATGACTACTCATGATTTCAACCTTACGCTGGAAAAAATCGAAGTAGTTATCCTGATTAAAAAGAAAATTCCGACCCTGCGAGTCGATAATCGAGTCAAAATCAGCGGTAAAGTACCTCGGGTTGACTCTTGACTCAAAGATGAGCTTTTTTGAGCAAATCAAAACAGCAGCCAACAAGGCTGCAGCTGGAGTTTCGGCGTTAAGTAGGCTAATGGCAAACATTGGGGGTCCTACGTCTAGCAGGAGACGTCTCCTGATGAGTTCAACGCAGTCTGTCCTGTTCTACGGCGCAGAGATATGGGCTGACGCTCTTAACAAGGAGGTATATCTTAAACGTCTCGCGCAAGTACAGAGACGGGCAGCTTTGCAGGTGGCGTCTGCGTGCCGCACTGTCTCTGGACCGGCTGGGAGGGTGATCACGGGAGTTATCCCAGTTGATCTTCTTACTAAGGAGCCACAAGCCATATACAAGCGTAAGGGAGAAGAGCCTCGTAAAGAACGGCAACGCACCCTAGATGAGTGGCAACTTTCTTGGGAAAATGAAACTCGAGGCAGATGGACTGCGCGGCTCATTAGCAATTTAGGTGCATGGCTGAATCGGAAGCAGGGTGCGCCTGACTATTTCCTTACCCAGTTCTTAAGTGGGCATGGAGGTTTTCAGATTTACATGCAGAAAATTGGAAAGGCACTATCTCCGGGTTGTGTGTTTTGCAATGGAGTTGTGGACGACCCCCATCACACTTTTTGTTTTTGTGGAAGGTGGGATGGGATTCGTCAGCAGCTCTATTTAAACACTGGGAATCTCTCTCTAGACAACATTGTCGAGGAGGTGCCGAGGAGTGCTGACAGGTGGAGCCGTGTTATCTGTTACGTTCAAGTCGTTCTCCTTGCAAAGAAGATAGAGCTCGACCGATGGAAGAGCCGGATGGCAGGGGGTTCCTTGAACTGACAGTTGCCTTCCTTCTCTCCCCTCTCGTTGGTGAAAGGACTTTCATGATTTAAAGGCTTCGTAAGACCGGAGATTTCGGGGACTAGCCCGAAGTAATGTGACAAACGATATCAGGCAGGTTCTCTGACGATGGGGAGGTGTTTAGTTGGTACTTTTTCATTTGAGAGGATCTTGATATCAAGCGCTCGCTTTCATTAAAATTTTTTGGAGACAACTGGAAACCCCTTTCCCAGTTTCTTAATCAGTCATCGGCTGAAATACAAGAACAACTTAGGTACCTCATTATGCAGGGTTCTCATTCCTAGCTATTTTCCTCACAGCTACGGTGGTCCACGTGTATATTCAAACTGGGCAAATCAGCTTCCCTCCCTAAAATTGATCTGCAAATCGATATGAGCCGATTTTACCATCATTAGAGATTGCCTTCAATCTGCCTCCCGGGGAGCAGTTTCTCCACAGGTGTACGTCTGTCTGGTTGCCTGCCTATTCCCGTCTAAAGCGACTGTGACTTTTGAAAACCCTCTTTCCACCTGTCGGATCAGCGCTTACTAATTGTCCTCAAACGTATTGAGCGTGATAAGATTCCAGAGTGTTATCAATGAAGAATTGACTATTCTCCACAATTGAATTTCCTATTTGTAAGTATCTGAGCTATTCTTAGCACGTGTAAAAGCTATTGTTGACTGCGTTATTGTTTTTATACGTCCACTCATAGCTTTGTCTACGACGCCACATTTTCATTAGAGTCCATTATAAAACTCCGAAGTGTTTATGAAAAAGTGCAGCACGTGTAAGAATAAACAAAAGTAAACCCGAAAAAAAACCCAACAACAAAAAAGACAATCGTCAAAAATCTTTGCAATAGTATTTGATTTCAGTAATTCTATCTAGATAGTTCCCCATTGCATGCTCTTCAGCTCCTTCCCAGACATGGAAAAATTCAGAATTCTAAAAAGTTCTTAAGATTTCGCTCAGGAAAGCTTCATGGACTGTGTGTGATGCTTAAGATGAGAAGGAGAAAAAAAGAACCAGTTCTCCAGTCGTTCCGGGCACGAGTATTACCAACGAAAACAAGTTTTCCATCTAGAAGATGTCGGTTGTTATTCATCTCATAGTATCTGACTATCTTACTTGAGTGGAGTCTACCTGAGCTCGATACTTTGTTTTCGCTTTTTTATTCGAGCTCCTCACAGCATCTTTAAAGATATCCAAGCCTTCAAGATGGAAAACATAAAAGCACATCAGCGACCAGCATCCCAATCGCTGTACCATGAAAAGTGGTTACGAAGCAGAAGAGAGAATGCTTAAGGCCATAAATAACCGAGAACCCTGAAAAGAGCAACAGAACAAAAAACCCCAAACATGCCACATGAACAAGGTATTAAAGGTTGAAAAGTATCTTAACCCTTTTGGATTAGAATCTGGGTCTTAAGATGGTTAGAGGTATTGTGAGATCAGGTTCAGATTTGATAGTGTCATTCAATGAATCCGATAGTACTCGATATATGAACGTACAATAGTTCAAATCAGGAGCTCGACAATCTGGCCATAGTGTCTGCATTTTAATGAGCCATAGCAAGCTTAACCTGGCTTGAATGCATGTCCTTAATGAGTCCATATTTCTCACCTCAACGGAAGGGTTAATAAACTAACCACCATATCTTGGTTGGGATGCAACCACAGCTCAGCATAAAAACCGACTCCAAGACGCGGCTGGACCACGGAAAGAAAAATGAGATCCCTCCAAGAAGGTAGGCACAATCAAGTACGTATAGGAACACACCTATCCTATAGTTACCACTTGAATGCTTAATGGAGGAGATCAAGACCTTTTATGGCTCGAGGTCTTCTTGCAATGACTTCTCTCGAACCCAACCACAAAACTCCATTTTTATGCTTCGTGCAGGGCATCTCAGCACAGCATAGTCTTGACATCTTCTTGTTAAACTTCCGTGCGGGTCCATTCCGTGCTACGATTCTAATCACGTACGGAGTTTCGACATTGTGCGATCTGTTTTCGGAGGAAAAGGAATTCTTCTAGCAAGGGTATCTGGTATTTGACGGTGTTTGCATGGATATTGTACACAACAAGTCAAAATGAAAGTGAACTGGCTCTGGGAGAATTGAAGCTGATGTCCTTGTTGTCTCAAGTGCATCTCAACCCTTAGAGGAACCATTATGTTCCTCCAAGATCTGTGGCCCTGACAGTCCTTTTAACTATGGTCTTCCGGAGATGACGCTCAAATATGTAAGTAGGCCTGCAACAGAAAACCTTCTAAAGAACAGCTTTCTGTAGGTCCACCCTCTCCTCCTGGTCTATGACCAAATTCCTCAAACTTCTGGGCTCATTTCCGCCTCAATCAACCCTTTGCCATCATTTCTTTCGAAAGTGTATCCAGAGGGACCAACTAGACTGATCGACTGCACTCTAAACATTTCAAACAATTTTGCTCTTGTTCACTAGTCTCGAGCGCTAGACAACCCAAAGTCAAGACACACAACAATTCCTGCTGTTTTTCGAAAAGACCCAAGTTTTTCTGCACTCCACACCTGGATGGCTCGGATGGGATCTTAGTAATCCACTAACATACTAAATGACTTGCGATTTCTTTCAATTTCAACTTGAATGCGATAATGCTGTGCGCATTGTCAAGGGGATTTCTAGTTAAGAACAGACAATTACGGCAAGAGACTGTTGTGCCATCATCGCGCAGTCATTCTGGAAAAAAAGTTGCAGGAATGCTGTCTGTAATGATACTGGATGCATCAGTAAACGACGGAGGCCATATATGCAAGAAGGCATGCATAAATCTTGTGAGCAGCACATATGAGAGTTGTTTCGTTTCGTTGGAGTAAGTGAGCTTATGGGAATCTGCAAAAATTTTATTTAATTGCGGTTACTGACGGCTGATAGTTAGCATGATGATAGACAAACGAGGGATTACAATTTGGCATAGAGAGGAGGTAAGACACTCATGATTTCTTGTGAGAAAAAGACTGATGGGATGCCCAAAGAAGTCGCCGTACGTAGGTTCCTTTTCCAAGGCATATTCCATTGAAAGACTATGAGCCCGACTATTACCGAGCCCTTGGGGATCACTAGGTATTCCCAGCCTTATCGCAAGAAAACGGGTTCATACAAGGAAAAGTATTTCAAACCACAGAGACCATATACTTCAGAGGCTTTTCCGGTTCTCTTTAAGAATTTGATCTCTATGTATGCCAATTCAGAGATCCGGGTTTGATCTTTTTACTTTTTTTCTGACGACCCTAGCGATTCTTCAGTTACTGCTTCACAAGTCTTCAGTAAAATTTGGCTATAATTTGAGTATTATACTTCTGCTTCTACTCTGTAAAAAGTAGGTCGAAAGAGTCACTAGATAACGCTTTTCCACACTCACGCAAACCAAGCCTAGTGGACCCAAATCCCTGGGCAAGGTCCTAGAAAGACACGTTTGCGTACCAATGCACCCACATGTGATATCCACCCTTTGCTGAAAACCCACCACTTCCTCATTCGTAGATACCTTTCCTCAGGGGATTACATCTCTCAACAGCTACCCTTGGATTACCTTTATTGAAAAGTTTGCAACAAACCAGCTGTTTTCTGACTTAAATAAATTCCAAAATAAATCCATGCGCGGGGGGACTGCCAAGTGTAAATCTGCACATATACTTCTTCTTCTTTTTCTTCAGCCTTTGTCCCGTTCACAAGCGGGGTCGGCTCGTCGTGATCGGCTTCGCCATTTGGCTCTATCGAATGCCTGATCTGGGTGCAATCTCGAGGCTTTCAAATCCCCATCCAGCGTATCAAGCCACCGTTGCTTAGGTCTGCCTTTTGGTCGTTTACCATCGACTTCGATGTTCAGACCAATCTTTGCAAGTGAATTCTCGTTTGCACGAATTGTGTGACCATACCATCGAAGACGCCTCTCTCGCAACTTTTCCACGATCGGTGCAACCCCATAACGATCGCGGATATCCTCATTTCGGATGTGATCTAAACGTGTGACGCCACTAGTCCAACGTAGCATCTTCGTCTCCATTACCGCGAGACGCCGTTCATTGTCTTTTATAGTCGGCGAACACTCAGAACCATAGAGAGCGACTGGACGGACGACATTGCGGTAAATTTTAGATTTGAGACGTTCGTTGATACGTCGATCACAAAGGACACCAGTTGTGGAACGCCACTTCATCCAGATTGCGTTAATGCGTGAAGCAATTTCATAACGCAGCTCTCCATTGGCTGATAGCGTTGACCAGAGGTATTTAAATCTCTCAGTTCTGGGTAGATCACTGCCGCTGACAGTGATTGTGCTTGTTTCATGGGGATCGGTCATCAAAAATTCAGTTTTGTTTAAATTCAATCTGAGACCGTGTTGCATGAGGCGATCATTCCATTTTTGAACAAGTTGCTCGAGATCATTTTTGCTATCAGATGCTAGGAAAACATCATCTGCATAAAGCAGTGTGTAGGGCGCTGGACGTTGGATATCCCGTGTGACGGTGTCCATAACAAGGACAAAGAGGAGTGGTGAGAGGGCACTTCCTTGATGAACTCCAACAGAGACACGAAGCGGTTTTGATACACCCACCATACTTCGAACTTTACTTTTCGGATCGTGGTAGAGCAATTGAACCCAGCGCACGAGTTCTTCTGGCACGAAGTGTTGTCGTAAAGCATACCAGATGAGTTCGTGTGGTACTGTTGCTTTCCCCGATTTCATTTGTTTTATTGCCTCCTCGACTTCAGTTGCGCTGACTGGTGGAACTGCTCCAAATGTCGGCAATGATTGTGGAAGTGGAGGATGAGCAAATTCTTCAGTTGAAATCTGCTCGAAGTATTCTCGCCATCTATCCGTCGCGGCTCGACGATCAGTAAGCAAAGTACCGTTCTTGTCATTAACACAACAGAAGTGTTCGATATCCTGTGTGCGTTCATCACGGCTTTTAGCAAGTCGATACAGATCTCTCTCGCCATCCCGAGTGTCCAGTTTATCGTAAAGATTTTTGAAATGGTTCGCTCGGGTGACAGCGACCGCTTTCTTTGCTTCCCGGTTGGCATTCTTATAAATTTGCCAATTAGCAGGCGTTTTATCGTCGAGATATTTGTGGTAGAGGCGTTTCTTTTCACGGACCTTCATTTCAACATTATCATTCCAAAGCCAAGTATCTCGGTTGATGTACCGCTTACCCGGCTTGGTGACCCCGAGGGTTGCAGAGGCCGCTTTGTGGATCGTGTCTTTCATTTGGTTCCATGATTCTTCCACATTCGTAATGGTTGGCAATCGTATGAGTGAGACCGTTTCTTCATTCTTCTCACCAAATCGCCACCATTTAATGCGCGGCGGGCCAGTGCGTTCCTCACGCCGTGTTATCGGTGGCTTAATGGACAGCAATCAACGGCCGATGCTGAGGTGCGATGGTCTTATAGGGAACGACTTTGCAATCAGTGACAGTGGTAAAATGTTGGCGTCTTATGAGAATATAGTCGATTTGCGTTTTATTGTTCCCACTATAAAATGTGGGAAGATGAGACAATCGTTTGATGAACCATGTATTCATAAGTACAAGGTCATGGGTGTCCGCAAAATCGATTATACGCTCGCCACCTTCATTGCGCGCTCCGAACCCCTTTCCCCCATGGCATCTGTTACCGTCTGCCTTTTTACCCATATGACCATTAAGGTCGCCGGCAATGATTATGTAATCGTCAGCAGGCACGTGACAAGTCTTTTCATCGAGAAGTTGCCAGAAGGCATCTTTCTCGGCATCAGGTCGGCCTGTCTGTGGTGCATACGCGGTGAAGAAGTGAATAGTGCGATCAGCTGATATAATGGTGAGCTTCATCAGCCGATTATCAAATCGTTCGACTTCTTTAATGGCATCACGGAAACCCTCTGAGATGGCAATGCCAACACCATATTGAGTGTGTGGGTTACCAAAATAGAGAAGTTTGTAGCCATTTTTACCGCGTTCGCGTTCAATGTCGCAGCTTTTGGAACCAGACCATCGGGTTTCTTGCAGAGCGCAGATGTCAATGCACCTTTTCCGAAGGGCTCTTGCGAGTTCCTCGGTCTTTCCAGTTAGGGTACCAACATTTAGCATGCAGACACGTATTTGTTTTGTTCGTTGTGTGCGGACTAACTTGCTTACGTCCTGACGCCGTCCATGCGTCCAGAACCCTTGCCCATTTTTCGAAAAGTAAGATCAGGTAGCTAACCTCGCAAAGTATTTTATTAGAAATGTGGTGCCCTTCACCACTTGCGATTACCTGAAAAGCCCTTCAGCTCCCCCAACAATTTTTCAGAACCACACTCGTCGACCATCTTTGGAGAATGGGTTCTACTGCATGGCGTAGTCCGCAATGGAACTACCGCCCTTTCTTAATGCCCGATCTATCCACTGCCACTTCCGTCTTCCGATGACATTGCGTATGAGCACCAAGCCTGTGCGCCGATCAATTTCATCGTTTGCGATAGTATCAGGCCAGCGAACTCCGATGATACGACGCACATAGGTATTGACTAAAGTTTGGAGCTTTTCAGCAACAGGGGGGTTCGCTTTCCATGTGCTACTCCCATATAACAACACAGAAGGAACATTAGCACAGAACAGTCTCAACTTGATCTTGGTGTTGAGATAACTATAATTCCAGATTTTGGACAGGGCAACGAAAGGGGATTTAACGCTGTTAGTGCATCAGGCAAGATCTAGTTAGGTACCGCCGTCGGTACACACTACGCCTCCTGGATAAATTGAAAATTGATCGACGCCTCCGACACTACGCCCATTAATGCAGACAGGGAGAGTGTGATGACCCGTCAAACTTAGAACCTTGGTTTTATTGGTGTTTATCTTCAGTCCAACTACACTAGCCTCTTTTTTCAAATCCAGAGTCATTTGGCCAAGGCCCATGACCTATGGTGAGAGAGCAGACAGATGATAGATCAGCATAGTTCAGATATTTGAGGAAAGATGTCGTCGACCATTACATTCCTTCACGCCCTCCGGACAAGGCAGCATGCAGAATGTCACCAATAACATGAAGAAATAATATTGGTGACAGTATGCATCCCTAACGGACTCCGATTCGGACTTCAAAATCCTCCTAGATTTTACCTCGGTGCAGGACGTGACATTTTGCGCCTTTATATGTTGCTCTGACAATAGCTATTAGTTTCTCTGGAATGCCCTCCCCCTGTGTAGAAACCTCCAGATACACTCCCTGTTCCCGCTGTCTGAAGACTTCTCCAAACCGATAACGAGCAGGGGAAGTGATGATCTCAACTCTCCGCACTGTTCCAAAATGTCTTATATAGTGATGTGGTCAATGCAGGCGGACCCAGAGCGGAAACCAGCCTGTTCTCTAGATATTCTTTAATGCGTCCCAGGATTATTTTAGCTATTTAGCAAGGAGCCCGCAGATACCCCTCCAATGATCCCACTCAAAACATATGCTCTTTTTCGGAATTTTGACGATCATCACCTTTTTCCAATCCCTGGGAAACATCGGGGATTCTCAAGATTTCCGAACGAGTGAAAATAGCAGATCTACAGTAAGTTCAGGGGCAGTTATAAATTACTCTGCCCAGCGACTTTACTCCCTTTGAGTGCATTGACGCCCGTAACCGCATATTACATTGACTAGCCATTTTATGCACAAGAAGAGGAACCTCACCGGATGTCATACTTTCTAGAACCGCGATGAAGTGCTCGCTCCATCTCTTCAGTTGTCCATCATCGTGAATTGAAAGTCAACCATTGACGCCCCTCACAGGAACATCCAAAGATTTGCGACCATATGCAAGCTCCTTGGTAATGTGGTATACATTTCTGAAATCATTTCGATTTGCGGCATCTTCCGCTTCCCTAACCAGCGCAATAGCAAATTCTCTCTTTTCACGGGGTACACTACCTTGAACTTCTCATGATTTCGCTCGATTTCGGAGTTAGGGCGCGCCACACCCGCCATTACACGCAACGATCAGTAGAACCTTCAACCCTTCCGTTTATCGATCCGCTTCCACGACTCCGCATTCACCCAGACATTAAGACTTCCCTTCGGGGCGTGGCCATGAGAAAATGCACAAATCGCTATTTCGTTGTCGTTGCCGGGTTCGTCGTTGTATAGTGGCTCCCTAACAGGTTGTTTTCCGTGTTGGGTCAGCTCTACCCAACCCCCAACCAGGAGTAGCAGTTGGTACAATTTGTCCCGTTTTTAGGCGCGGGAGACTCGCTTTCATCCTTCTCCGTCTACAGCATTTCGTTAAGAAAGAGCTCCCAGCGGTCACCACGTGGAGGTGGAGATAGAGTTTGACAGTAGAACTGTTGGTATTCACAATCAGGAGATCGCGCCTTCCCAATCCTTTGCAGATAGCACTGAAAACCTCCATGAATTTGGATAATGAAATAATAAATCTCACCGTGCGTTCGGTTCAACCCCGGGTCTAAATTGTCGATGAGCCGCGCAGTCCATCTGCCCCTTGGCTCATTTTGCCAAGAAAGTTGCCACTCAATAAGGGTGTGTTGACGTTTTTCACGGGCAACCACCTCTCTTCAGTTTTCGCCCTTATGGCGCTAGACAGTTTTACGTTCTTTGGCAAGGATGGTAACGGGGATCACTTTCGCGATCACCATCACCGCCGGTTTTGAGACATTGCGGCAAGCAGACGCCACTCACAAAGCTCCCCGTCACTACACTTACGATACACCTCCTTATCAAGGGCATCAGACCATACCTCCGCGCCATAGAGCAGAACCGACTATGTTGGTCCCATAAGAAGACGTCTTCTAGTAGATATAAGGCCCCAAACATTCGCCATTAGTCGATTCGAGCCCTGTCCGCTGCTGCTTCGATTTGCTCGAAGAAGCTCATTTTTGAGTCGAATATTAAACCAAGGCATTTAACCGCTGGTTTTGACTTTATAGTCAACTCGCCAGTCAATATGGGACGCAGGGGCCGGAATTCTCTTTCTGGCCAAGATGGCTGATTCGGTTTTTTCCAGCGCAAAGCTGAAACCATGAGCAGTCGCATCCCGTCGCATCAATATGCCAACAGTGCGTCCGGTAACAAGTGCCCGACGCCGTCTGCATAATCGACCAGGCGTGACTCTTCGGACATATCGAGTCTCAGCACGCGGAAGCGTTCCAGAGGTCCGGCTCTAGGATGGATCCCTGTGCTACCCCCGACGTGATTTCCATCCTCTTCTAGCCCTCTAGCATCTCATAGAGCAAGGAGAAGTCTTTCAGATGATACCTCAATATCCGCAAGAGGTAGCTTGACACGTGAAATGAGTTTTCTAATGTGAATAGTGCTTCTGACATCAAGCGTTACGAAGAGCCCCCCCCGTCCAGCTCAGCGGCATCCACGACTCGCATAATAGCATCAACTCTGGATCTCCCTACTCCCAAACCGAACTGCCGTGGGGATAAGTCTCCAGCAGCTCGCTTCAGTGAGTCCACTGCTGATGAGCTTTTCAGACACTTTCCCAGCAGTGTAAAGCATACAAATTGGACAATATGAAGACGGCATCTTAGGTCCGCTTTTCGTTTTACTGATCAGTGAAAGCCTCGACACCTTCCAACAAAAAGGGAAAATCCCCTTTCATTCATGCGTTGAATGCAGTAGGTCTGGCCGTTGTTGGAGTACCAGTTTGTATATTCCTGCTGAAATACCATGGCGTCTTTTTGTTTTTCACAGAAGGGCTGCCTGTTTATAGAAAAAAGTGGACAGTCCCCGGCGCTCTCCGCGCTGACATCGTCATCTCGTACAGAATACGCAAGGAATAGTGCCCGCACAACGTGGTCCATCTGTTCTTCCTTAAGTGAATAGCGTTTTCACAGAGCCCCGATTTTTTGAATTACCAGTCTGTAACCGAGTCCCCACGGGCCCCATTCACCTCGTCAATCAGCTCCTGTCAACAGCGAGCTTTGCTCCTGTGCATTTCATCTCCTTCTGGCTGATATGTACTTTGTCATTATGGTACATGCCTCCTCCCGGTCGTTTTGACGTTGTGTTAAGCGGTGGAGTCTGTGACACAGAGAGCTCTGCAATTTCCGCCGTCCACCAATACGTACAAAGTTTGTAACGTCTCGATGTTCTCCTGGGCACGGAAGCTCCACAGGCAGTCGACATCAGGTTCATAGCTGACTTAAAGATACTGTCAGATGCAGCGCCACCACCCCCAGGAGTACCTCCCAGCGCGGCCCCAGCTGTTCCCAGAGTTTTGACAAACCTTCCGGTGTTCAGTTTCGCAACGTTCCATGCCCAGAAAGAACGCCGGGATGGCACACACCAAGAGTTTGTGTCAACCACTTCGCAGCTAATGTATTGATGGTCGCCTGCCGAGAAGTCTTCTAGAATTCGTCACCGCACCCCACCAGCCACGCCAGTGGCTTCCACGCGAAGATTACGTCTGGAATCTTCCCTTGTAGCCTGGGCCCGGAACGTTGGGGCGAATCCAGTGTTTAAAGCTACCAGCCCTGTTCTCGCTGCCATTTCGAAAATGGCTTCGCTTCTCTCTGGAGGTTAGGCGAGATATGCCCCATTCAAGTACCCTGGCATTGAAGTCACCCCCGACCTGGATCCACCCTCTGTGTCCAAGACAGCGTCCTACAGAGAATCAAGCCTGCCTCGAAGGTCCGCCATCATCCCATTCGATGCTAGGTAGACCCTGAAACCCTTGAGACCCGTTACACCTAGACACCAAATCCAGACAAAGCCGTCCCCTCGACGTTGGGCAAGAACTCTAAGGATGCCACGAGACTGGATCCTTGTTTCGGTACTGCTCACTGATAAGCATTAAATCAACTTTGGTCTCCGATGCGAACTACGTTAACAACTCGTGAGCGGTTGCACTCCCGTGCATATTGACGTGTATCCTACACACTACCCAACCAATTCTGATTTTCCCGCTGTTTAGTAGCCGCCTCGCGTATTGCACGATGACTTCCACAACAGCGCTTTTTTGGCCTCAAGAGTTCGCAAAGGTGATAGCAATCCGGAGACTATTTACCTCCGGACATTCGCGTTTGATGGCCTCTTGTAGCTCGTTCTTTTCTGTGAGGCAGTCAACGTCTAGGATTTCCAAAGAGCACGCGAATTCCAGGCTGGAAACCAAAGTTTTCTCTCCCAGAAGCTCCTTGACTTTGTTCTCGAGCCTAATTCGACTAGGACCCCACCATCATTTGGTTTTCGAATGGAGGACACTTCTGCTCAGCTGTCTTCGAGCTTGATCTTGAAACGGATTTCCCTGGGGACTTCTGCAAAAAATCTTGCCTTCCATCGGTTTAGTAAACAGAGCTGGCGGTCTAGTCCTCTTTCCTCACCCCACCTTTTCGATCTCCATCCTACGGGTCCGCCTTAATTTTAAGCATAGGTTTGTCTGATGACCCGGCGTGTTGTTGTCTCTTGTCCTTTTTCGCCTTCTTTTTCTGAGCCCTGGAGAGTTCCTGAGGTGAGTCTCCTTCCGTTTTTTGCCCAGTTCGCTCTGCAATCTGTTTAGAGCTCAATGTTCTTATGGGGAGGCGCGGCTTCCTCTGCTTCCCGCAGATTTTCTCTTACTCTTCATGTCCGCCTGTAGTACAAAATTATATTCAGGAGCTCCTCCAGGTCCACCAGTCCGTTTTTCACCCCTTTGTTGACGATTTTTTTGGACGAACGTCGCAGTTCGCATGCGCTTCACAACTGCCTCGTATTTCCTAATAAACCTTTCCTCTTCAGCTTTCGCCGGAGTAGCCGACAGCGCTCCCACTCGGCTTATATTCGAAATTGTCTGGTTAGTTTTAGCAGTTTCCTTTGTGCCTCTTTCCGCAATTATAGGACTGCGTGGTACCATCTGGGTTGCCCTCTCCGTTGCAGATTCCGCATCACTTTGCAAGTCTTCTTTTCTGTTTGCGCTTCCCGATATCTCGTCAGGTATTTGAGCCCTTGCTGCCTCCTTCGCTAGGCGTCTGGGCGAATCATGTGTCTGTGTTGCGTATAAACGCAGACAGCTCATTCTCCATTTCCACTATATCCTCGTTCGTATGGATTGTATTCGCCATTTAAGTTGTTTTACCAGCGCATTGTTTCCAATGGAGCCGGAATAGTCAGGAACGGGCATACCCTCGGGGACAAAGCCCCTACCTCAGTTCCCTGACGCCTGACCTACGATTAACTGATCCCGGAACTCACGGACGGATCAGCGCTTACTCAGGCAACGCGGTCTGCTAACACCAGTTCAATGCACACTACCCGACCAGCGCCAGCGTCCCGAAGGGGATGGCTCCTGATATATGCCAGGACCATCACCTTGGCAGAGCTAGGTTCACATCACCCCATCGACGAGAACAAGTAGTTGTTGACGGCTCCGGAGACTCCCAGTGTGTCCCGGTCTGTATCGGTCATTAGCAGTTCACTCTTCACTGAGAAACTTTCCCGAGGCTACTACCTAGGATGCAGGTATTATGTCAGCTGCGGAGAAGGGGACGCGACGCCACTCCCCCTATCGTAAGCGACTCGTTAAGGATCGTTAACGACCCCTGAGGGGGTGCGACGTTCGTTGACAATATTAATATTGTCCTCTAGGAAGATGCTGTCATTGAGCAGGGAGGACTAGGGGAAACCATTCTGGAGATTAAGGGTCGATTTGGTCTGTCAAACCATTGAATAAGAAAAAGAAATGGGAAGGATCACTGACGCACTGACTCCTGGTCGATTTGCTGGGTCGTTTCTGATGGTATTTTATCTCAGCATTCTGGACGAGGATATGCTAATCTCGGTTCTATTTTAAAAGATCTATTCGCGGATATTTTCTCGTTATATTTAGATATTGCGATGGCTTAAATTTGCAAATATAGAATCAACAAGTTTATGGAGGATTGTCTGTTTATTCTGGTCCATTCCAATATGTAGATATAATAATGGATATAAATATCACCACTCTTATGGAATTCAACTTGTTTACCTGTTATTGAACGGAATAAATACTACGGCATCCACCGCTGCAGATACCAAAAAGAAACAATCTCCATATTAGTAAACAATTAGCGCATTTCACAAAGATTCTGCACACAAAAGGTAGTCAACACCCACACGGGCCGATACTAATCCAACAAGCAGAAGTCGTTGATCGACTTTCAGGGTTCAGTTTTCCATGACATTTTGTTTTCTTTATCCATATGTGCTACGTGAATTAGTACTGTGGAAGCAATGAATCTAGTAGCACTGAATAGTAGCGGAGCTCACACTTACCCACTCAATAGCGAACGCTCGAGCAATTGCATAGCTTCTGATGTCGGATCGATTCTGGACCAAGCCTGACAGTCAGGGTCTGGGGGACGGGTCCATGGTCTGTCCAGTTCATTTGCTTTAGTTATGCTAACTAGTTGGCGCAGGCGTTTGCCAGCTGGTTATGATCCAAAGCTGCGTCATAGAATTGTAACGACAAACAAGGTTGACGTAATGCGGTATGGCGGTTGGGACAACAAAACACCATGCATACCACTGGCCGGAGTTTGGACGTACTTTTAAGATGGTGGCTCAATTTAAATGTCAATAGCTCTTGAAAGAATCGAGAGCTTTGAGTTAATGGATTGCATCAATGCAAATGCTTGGTCTGATTTATGTAGGGTGACTTTGAAAAGTTGGTTAATGGAGGTCTCATTTTGACAAAGTGGGATAGGACCTGATGAGTGGGTCTCCGACCAGTCAATAGGACCACTTCCCTCAGTATTCAACCACAAGGACTGCTTCGTTATTCCAGCCACCTGTAAGTTGGTATTGTATGGTGCCAGGATATTGGCACACCCCCCTCTGAAATCCACCACCAACTTCATAAACAAATATGTTTGTCACTTGTCAACCAACGCGCTGGCAGCTATGTCTGCGGTCCGGTGTCTAGGCCCCAGAGCGCACTTTGCATTTGCCTAGGTGTTGCCAGTCAAGGTGATCGGGCATAAACCAGCTTCTCAGATCTGTAGTCGCGATAGTAGTCGGCGCAATCCGCTTGCAATTACATTATTATTAAGTGCAGTATCTAAATTCGAGATCATGGCGCTACGTGTCCAGACCAGGCCGCAAACTTACGACTCCAATTGAGACAATAGATTCGATTAGAGCCTCGTTCTGTCGTCATCGTCATATTCCATTGGCCTGCAAACTTGGTTGCGCGTGCAATTTAAATTCTGAATTTAAGTGCAACGCGACGCTCGACAATGCAATGACGAAGACTTAAACTTACTAAGCCAGTCGAGCAGCCAAGCTATCTGATGCATTTCAATTGAACATTTCGAAACATGGGTTTCGTGGAGCAATCAGTCTTAATGGAGTTGATTGATTAATCCGCTCCCTAAAGTTGTAGATAGGATCTTAAGAAAAATTCAACAGGTGGCATTTGTCTTGGCCGATAAAAATCATGGCCTGTAGTTGCGCTACTCATAGAAGCACAATTGAGAAAGGAAAGCCTTTCGCAATCTTTTTTCTTTTTGGTTATTGGTTACGATACAAAGTCAATAATAATTGCCCAATTTTCTAAAAGGAGCCAAAAGTAAATGAATAGAAATAGAATACAGAACAGGTTCCGCTTTTGCTGCATGTGATGCAATCTAATAAGCCCTTGCCAACGTATTTCACAAGCGGGTAGCGGTTAGGTCCATTTGGACGCTGCTATTAATACGCTTTCAAAAATGTGCCTTTCATATGCTTTCAGTTCCGATTTTGACATGTGGGACAACCACAGGGGAAAAGAGAGTCATATCTTCTTAGAGATGCGGGAGAAGATCGAGAGAGTAACAGAAGAAAAGAGGCAACATATCACTCTCCGAGCCGGTGGCTCCCCTACCAACAAGATGCTACGGATTTAGACTAGGTAGTAGCTAAATGCTTCCCCCAATCCGGAGAGCAATGTAAACCGTGCTCAATGGCATAATTCGAACGAAGCCTCCCTAATATCCGCTTGACGTTACTGCACTATTGGAAGCTAAGGCACGGTAGATGTCTCAATCCCCTTACTTGTTAGGTTCATATGCATACCGACCACCGACAAAAAATCCAACAATAAAAAGCAAGCAGAACCCATGACCAAATATTACGACTGGTGCAACACACGGAGACGCTTCCCCGCAACATTGGTAACCAGGTGACGAGAATAAAAAAAACCGGGCTACAGGACCAAACTCAACGTTGACCGCCGCGAAGACCACAACCAATAAAGATTCAAGATCAGAAGTCGGGAGCCAGCAGAAGCAAATCTGAGGTTGTATGTGCAGGAGCCAAATGGTATCTGCACTACCAGCAGGAAGGCTTGCATCTGGAAGGGGCGCCCGAGAACTCTGAAGGTAGACCTAAGTTTCAACAGTAGACGAACGCAGCAGCAGAAAAAACGAGAAGAGTAGTAGAGATCAGTCAACAAATGGGGAATAAAGAAACCTAAACCCGAACCCTAAAATAACCCGAAAAGCTCAAAACCATAACCTCTAAATTGGCAAGCTAGAAGGATACAGAACAGTCGAAACAGTGTGGATTATATACCAAGGACGCACATAGTGTTACTGTACCTACTGTACCAAAACTATAACGATAGAGATAGAGGAGCTTTAAGACTTCTTGTCAGGAAAAGGTAAATCCTTGACAATTGGGGTGGATGATCTCTGAAGGCAATTAAAAGTAGCAATTGCCATATCAATCACAGATTCGCAATTTCGAAGTGTATTTGCATCGGGAGAACCGAAGAAAAGTACTTCGGAAAACATATCAACCTTTTGTGGAGGATGCTGGGAGTCCTGAGTGCAAACCCACCTGATGACGAACCAGCATCCTCAACAAAAAATTCACATCAACCTGGTTTAGGTCTGAACTTACTACGGATTTCACTTCAATATAATCCGCACTCATGTCGTATTTGCAATTATACATAAATGGAACGATTGCCGCCTGTCGCTATTTTCGGACACGCTGCTCCCAGAGCAGAGGTGAGGCAGCGTCTGATGAGTTGATTCTGCTCAGGACGAAACCATCCGTCAACTTTTTTGACATACAAACCCACCACAGCTACTAAGATTGTGAAAGAGCCGTGAAAAGGGGATGGAGTGAACAAAGAATAGAAGGACGACGATTTCAATTTGAATCTCCCAAGGATCACTGCAGAAATCCAGTCACAGGCAAGGTTAGAATGGGAAAACGGAAACGAAACTCTAACACAGAAAAAGAGCTGCAACCATTAATGGATCGAATGTCCCGCACTAACATATATGTATATGGTGAATAATATTCCCTAGATGAAGCTTAGCACGTCCATCACTCCTATACGCCGTTGTTCCTGTTACGACGAAATGCGCTTTGGCTCCCTCTAAGTCATCCCGAGAAGCCTATGTTCCTTCTCCACTGTTCTACTTCGTCGACCACTGTGGGAAAGTAGGTTCCAATGTATGGTGTGGTCAGCAATGCATCAGTCGCCCTTTCTAAAAGGGTGACTTATCAACTGCCTCTTCCGTCCTCTAATTAACTCATCGACCAGTACCAGGCCCATATGCCAATTCACCTCTGTCTGGATATATAAATTGCGAGATAATTAGCTAATTTAGCACTGTTTATACTTCGGGTGACACCAAATTTCGCGAAACTGTTGGAAAAAACAAAGCTACCAAGATATACAATTTGATTGACACCCTCGAAAAGTGGTTTCAGCAGTAATTGTAAGAGCAACTTTCAAACATGATATTGGAATAATAGTACCTCAAGAACCCTAGATGTACCGGCTCAACCCGTGGTCCCAGAGTTCTTGGCTGAAGATTGCTGAAACGGGTGGAAGAATTCGTGAAGCTGTCGTAGGCTACTTCCCAGGAGACGATAGCTGGAACCCATTGGAACAAGCTATAAAATTGGTTAGCTACTAACAAAGCAAAGCGATACCACCTCGTTTCAGCTACGATGCCCGCCCGCCCAAGGAGATTTGAGGACACTACGAAACCAATCAAGGAGGTAAGTAATTTCTTGAATCTGACCTAAGTAATAAGTTAAAAGTAAACAATGGAGGAAATAAAGCAGCATTCATGACTAACACCAGCCAAGAGGCTGTAGACATAACCCTAGGAAATACCCTCATGAAGGGCCTACGTAAGAAGTAGAATGTTTCAGACCAGCTCCCTTTGTCGATTCTGAAATAGATAGATTAGTAAAGAATGGCAAGAGAACAAAATGGAATTCCTGGATGAGGCACCTGAGCAATCACCTGGCTTATCTAGAGGTGGACGATGATATGAATAATGAACAAGAACTCGGGGCAGTAAAACAGACCTCAACAGAGTCATCATTGAGGTATATGCAACCAGGTGTCCGGTTAAAATAGTTGCTTTATCAAGGGACGTACCAGCCATAATTGGATAGAAGTCCAAAAACTTTTCAACCAGGCGACAAAAAAATAGGAACAAGTTATAATACAGAAATGCGCTGATAACGTACAGCAACCAGATCAGAGAAGCAAAACGAAATACCTTCAGGGAATTCTTTAAGGTATTGAACAAACCAAGGAATAATACAGGCTATAAAAGGTTATAGCAAAGCTCAGAACAATTTCCTTTGCCTATCTCAAAAAAAGAAGATGGCGCATTTATCGAGAATGAGAAAAGTAAGGAACAAATAAGTTTCAAATCCCATTTAACAGGGTTCCATCCCTTGTTGGAGAACAGTACCATTCCGTCTGACACTCCAATGACAGCAGAGGGAGGAAACAGAAGACATTCCAATAACAAGCAGTTTGAGGGCACTCTCAAAGAATACTTGGATGGATAATTACTCTTAGGAGGAAGGCGGGTCTGCGCGTCGAAAGTCTGATTTTCCTCATTGTCTCGGCGAGATGAGCATGGGGGAGTATGGCTTCGTCATGCTGACTTCTGCACGTGGCGTGATTGTTCACTGTACTTTTCGATTGCACAGGCTTGTTGGTTCACCCAGGTTTCTTTTTTTCTGGCTGTGAAGTTGTCTCTCCGCTCGACAGAATTCATGGTAAGTCCGCACTCTTTAAAGTTGCTGCATTGCCCGTATCTTCCCCTGAAAATCGGTCCTTGTTCAACACATCTCTTGCAACACAGTAACATCAGTCTTGCGTTTGGGCAGAGTACCGACCAGGTGTTGAGCAGTTTTCCAACTGTACAGGGAGCTTTTCAGGGGAAAATGCGAGGTGCGTTTTAGCACCTTCCAGGTATTCTCGTGAAGCCTAGACTCCACATCTATTGTTCTTCGCCATGACTTTTCAGGCCAACTCACTCGCCGGCCATTTTTGTATAGTGGGGTGGTCTTGAAAGGTGACCTACCCACTGCTACATTCACCTACTAATCAATACGACGATCGATGGATCGATGATGGAAACAGGTATTAATCAAGGTTCAGTGGTGGACACTTTTCATGCGTTACTCCCATATTGCATCACAGACAGGACGCTGGTATCCAATAAACTCCAGGAATTTCCAGACATTACTGGTGCATCTAGTGCTGCGGCACCATCTCTATGGGGGCGTTTAATAATTCAGCAGAACCACAGAGTCTATTTAAAGAAGACTTCTATCCTTGTTAAGGTTAACGGATGCAAACAACGAGCTATACGGGAAGCAGGATAACTGCTGCTGCGTTACTGACTGATATTTTAACATCCTAGATGAAGTACCTCGGAAATTCTACGCATTCCCCACAGCACTGTAACTCAAAAGACTCTACAATTCGCATTGCCGAAGTTACGCAGAAGGGGCGGGATGAGCTCACAGGCACTTCCTTTGTGACTATCCAGCTCTAGCTAGAGATAGTGGACAGCGGTGCAACAGGACGTCTTCACAATCCCAGGAGTTACCGGGATTGGATGGAATTCCGAACAAAGCTCCGAAATTGGCAGCCAAAATTAGATTCGCATGGTTCATAAGTAGATTTGAATTCTGCACGGTGGAAAGAGTGTTCCCCGCCCAGTGGAGAAGGCAGAAGTTTGTTCTGCTACCGAAGCTCCAAAAACCACCTGGCGCATCCTCTTCACATCGCCCTATTTGTCTTTTAGGCACTATGGAGAGGGTGATACCCAACAGGCTGCATCCGTTCGTCAAGCTAGCGGGTGGTCTATCGGAGCGGCAGTACCGATTTCGCAGAGCGCGGTCCACAGTCGATGCAACAGTCTTAGAGCTGGCCCGGGAGACACCAGCCACTGGTAAGTACTGCGCGGTGGCGACGCTGGATGTCAGGAATGCCTTTAACTCAGCCAACTGGGGTTGCATTAAGGGCACCGTGGCTAAACTGAGTGGCCCTGATTGCTTTGCTCGGATAATCAAGAGTTACTTTCAGAGAGACTTCTCTGGTACGAGACGGACTGCGAGCCGAAGCAATATGTTGAGACAGCAGGTGTTTCCCAAGGCTATGTACTGAAGCCCCTGCTGTGGAATATACCATAATGTACGACGGAGTAGTTGCTGGTTCTGCAATCAACCTGACGATGGTAGTAATTGCGAAAAACCACCAGGGCGTGGAACTGTATGCAAGCGAAGCCATCCATGTCATCAAAGCACGGCTCCAAATGGTGAAATTGGACCTGACGGAAGATAAGGCGGAGGCGGTATCTAATGATCGATTTTGACTGTATTGTTTTTCCTGCCATTGGTAATAAGAATCCAAGGAAAAACAATACTCTCAAAATCGATCATTAGATACCTAGGGGTAATGATCGATGCCAAGTTGAGCTTCAAGGGCACCTGGACTATGCGCGCGAAAAGGCAGTAAAGGTTAGCTTATCTCAAGCAAGAATGATGCCTAATATTGGGATTGGAAGTCCAAAATCTAGTCGCCGCCTGCTTATGCAGAGGTGGTGAAATTCATTCTACTATACGCGGCTCCTGTATGTGTGAAGCAGGGAAGGGTAAGTTCGGTATAGCGACCAATCGTGCAGAGGGTGAGCAGTGCATATAGAACGGTATGTGGTGAGGCAATGTATGTCATCGCGAGCATGATTCCCTTGGATCTTCTAACGAATGAGGCACACTGTCTCCATCGGAGAAGAAGGGCAAATTCGGGCGAATGCGGACTTTCGAAAGGCCACTAGGAAGGAGCTATAGAGAGATGGCAGCAATGGTGGGATAATTCCAAAAAGGTCGCTGGACCCATACACTGATCCCGTGTATTGAGAGATGGGTCGAATGGGTGGAGAATGGAATTACCACCTAACGCAGTTCCTTATGGGACATGGTGGATATAGGAAGTACCCGGAGCACGTTATGTTCCATTGCCCGAGATTTGTAAATGAATGAAGGAGGTTAATCGATGCCCTCAACGCAGTTTTCGGACCCCAATAACTTTGTGGAGGAGATGTTGAGGTCCGCAGCAAATTGGAGTGCGATAAACGCAACAGTAATTGCGATACAGGAAAAGCTGCAAGAACTAGAAAGAGCCCGGAAAGAACGAGGAACGCATAACTTAGTTTGCCTGGTGTAAACCAGAGCCTTCCTCGCGAGGTAATATTCCACGGTGATCCCGTGTGGATATGGGCGGAAAAGTGGGGGTGGTATTAATGGGTAAGAATCCCACACACTGCTGTAATTTTGCGCAGCAGCGTCTTTTTAAGATTTCCACCTCCACGCCGCTTCCGAGTCTTTAAAGACCATTCCTACGGGTTCTCACCTAATCTATCTCATTGTGGGTCTTCACTTGAATTCCCTTTAAATGTAAACCTCAAAGTCAAATTTTACAATTTTGTTTAAGTTGAAAATATCGCTCTATCCTCTTACCAACAACTCTTGGAGCTCTTCCAACATCACACATGACAATCCCCAGTTTCATTCCACATTGAATGAAACACCAAATTGTTCCCAATTAAACGCTCAAATGCACTAAATTCGTATCTGAACGATAAATAGAACAATCTGAGTGCAAGCGCCATGACTATATTTGAATCGACTAATAGCACAAACCTCGTAATTGTGCGTGGAAAGTGAAAAAAAAAGTTTAACTTTACCGTGCTTCCACAACTCTTATATCTTCACCTATACACGAATGTATCTGAAACTATCGCTCGTTTACCTTTACAGGCTCTGGGTGGTTAGGTAAGATACGGAGTGCAAGAGTTCGCTAGTCCATGACGAGCGTATTAGCCGCTACCATACCATTATATCTAGTGAAAGAAGAAATTTCACTTTCGTTTGCCATTTGCTATTTTGCCGCGTTACTTCATCGCAATCACGATTACTCTTTCTTGCTTTTCTCGCGACTACATCTTTATTTTTCAAATGATTGCTTGGACTCGTTTATGTGCTGTTGGTTGTGGGAAGCTTGAGTGGCTTCAGAGAAATGTAACATTGAATCAAAGCAGAAATTGGATGTTGGAGGCATCAGTCCACGATTTTGGTTCCTCGTCTTGAGGCTATTTGATCTCTGTACTATGTATCTAAATTTGACTAAAGTATCTTTTAGGAAAAGGAGGTGATCCTTCCCAACTCGAGGTATTGGTTGGGGCCAGATTGTTCTTTTTGTACCTCGGGACTTACTTTCGAAGCCTCATTTTTAGTCTATCAACGGAAGGATGGGAAATGGGAGATCTTAGACTGTTGGGATTGATCTTGTGGGGTGGAAAGGACTTTATAATTCCTGTCCGGTACTCCGATCTTCCTCAGCAAGTTCCTAAGCCCCAAAACTCTCCGCAAGCACTGTAGGTCCATGCAACACATTCACATAACATTCCACAATATATCTTGTGGGCATGCCATCAACGATTTTTCATTGGCTCTACCTGATTTGTTGATATCAATTACGTAAGTATGTTTTGGAATTATTTAATACCTCACAGGTAAAATTGAATTTGGTTATGTCATTAGGAAGCAATTTTATAATTTACATTGTTGCTTTTCAAAACACCCCCTTCCAAGATGTTATTGATGATTGCAATTTATTCCAAGACGTCCGGCAGGCTTTGCAAGAAAACGAGTTCCACTGAAAAAATTCTCGACCGGTCTGGGATTAATTGGGATGGTCACCTTCGGAATGGAACCCATAAAAGCCACGCGAGAATTTCGGGACTGGAGAAGCGAAATGAAATTTCTTTTCCAAGCAGATATACATCCATAGATACAAATGTATCTTCAGATGACTGTACATATCGAAAATGCCAACAACTTCAGTAAAATTTCTCATTGGGACGAAGGAACAGGTAAATTTGCAGTTTAGCAACTTTTTGGAGATTAAAATAAGAGAACGCCAAGAAAATAGCATAGTAGCGTGCTATAAAAGCTAAAAATCCGGTTGGTCAGTGAAGTATTTTCGATAAATGATTGGCTAAAAATGAAAAGGAATACTAAATGGCGCCACATTACTTAGGTGGCTGTTTGCCAATTACACTGGCCATGGCGAAGCTTCAGGCTCGTTACTTAATGCAAATACACTATTTCGGTAATATATCGTAAATTTCAGACCCTCGTGAAGTGATATTTGCATATTTTAGCAATTTTTCAGGCGTACTTTAGTACCATTCGGATAGCATGACCGAAAAATATCTTTCAAGTCCTTCAAAACTACATCCCGGGAAAAATTTTCATAATTTACGACTTGAAGGAAAAAAGTGAATGCACCTGATCGTAATAAATTTTTCAATTGTCGATTGCGTTATTAGCTTGGAACCTTTTGATTAACATACCAAGTGCATTAAAGATACAAACTCGCACTTTCAGCTAGGCAAACCACCGACTACTATCTTAGGAAATCAGCGAACCAGATCCAGGCACTTGTCCTATTAATCAATCAACATTGACTACTATATTACTGGTAAAGTCTTGGTACTAAGCCATATCGATTTCATGCTATTTTTATGAAGGATTGCGAGGATTCAGGCTTATAATGAATGAATCTCAGCGTGATATTTCGAGGGAGAGATGAAGCTGGAGTACGAAGCAGGTTCAACCCTGGATATGAGTCCGTTGACACCGTTATAAATCAGCTCTGAAGAAGCAAAAGTGAGAAGTTCCCTGATTCCTTCGTTGAAAGAAACAATTCAGACCACTTCTGGAGGCCCAGTATTCGACCAATAATGACGCGAACGCGGAAGTCAGGTTCACAGTCAATTATGCCAAAAGCACTAATCATAAACTACATAACAAGCACAGCAGCAAACCAACACCAGCGAACAACAGGGATCAGGCTTAACAGGCTCTGAAGAAGCACTGCATATAGATTCATCCAATCGTAATGGCCGAAGCACCGAAAATTTCAGGCCTATTGACAAAATAATTCATCAGTGAGTAACTAGAAACTTCTTAATGGTAAGCAGGGTCCACACCCAGGAAATTTTCAGAAATAATGAGGGCTGTGTGTGTGGTGGGGGACAACGTATAGCTTCTGAGCACTCAGGCCTAGTTGGCCCATTGTACTTGCCACCCCCACCTAATGGAATATTCCAGATTCATCAACGTTTCGCAGGATTTTCGTTAGTAACTGTGATGCTACCCTTCGCAACTAGATGCCATCTGATGCCTGATGCGGTGGGGCATTCACATAGGAAATACTCCATAGACTCCGTTTTCTCATTATAGGAGGGACACGTACCATCTTAAATAATTCCTATTCTGAACATATAACTGAACATATGGCCTGTCAGAATGCCCGCAATACTCCTGCAAGTCCTCCTGCTTTTCGACAGGATAAACTTTGCGGCACGCATGTTCAGCTCTGGCAGAAAAACTTTGATGTGTTTAGCAGCATTTAGGCTCTGTTACCTGTCATTGTGGGAAGTTTTTTCCCAGTTTTTGAAGACAGACTTAGCCTATGCTACTGGCATTTCAATTGCTGGTTCCGATCCCGGCATGGGGGAGATTGAAACCTCTTTTGTTAAAGTATCCGA
Organism: Hermetia illucens; assembly: GCF_905115235.1. Classification (NCBI taxonomy): domain Eukaryota; kingdom Metazoa; phylum Arthropoda; class Insecta; order Diptera; family Stratiomyidae; genus Hermetia; species Hermetia illucens. The sequence goes on from NC_051852.1 coordinate 14,121,951, forward strand.
GGTTTCATTTTCCTCCACGCCACAGTGACTAGATACCCAGACTAGTTCCACCGTATTGAATCTAAAGATAGAGTTCAAACGGTTTCTGAATTTCTCAACGATTTTCGAGGTGATCGAAGGACTACCCAAAGCCCTGAATGCAACTTGGCTATCACAGCAGATTGCGATGCGCCTGCCTTTCAACCACTCGTCAATCACCCAGTTTTCCTGATCCTTAGGATCACATAAACTTCAGCTTGAAAAACCGTTGCATATTGTCCCAAAGGAAAAGTCCACTGCTCATTTTTATTCGAGGGGTAGACTCCGGGTCAAGAACCCTCTTCTGTTTTTGAGCCATCCGTGTAGAAGACTTCCGTATATACCGCCACGCATTCCTCTTGGACTTCCAACTTCTCTCTGTTCTTCAGGGTAACTTCATATCTTCTACCAAACTGATGCATGCATGGATCTGAGAATCGGAAGGCATTGCGAAAACTAAATTCAGTTTTTCCAAAAACTCTTCCAATGCTTTGTGCCCCCCACGTCCATTGTTTTCCCATAGATCTAATCGAATTAGTCTATGAGCTACTCCCAGTGCAGTGTTCTAAATAAACAAATTCAGCAAATTGAGTAATGCTTTCAGAGCTACACGTGATGTGGTGCTCATGGCACCGATTATACCCAGGCACACAGTTCTTTGCAATGTGGCTAGCTTACAGCGAAAACATTTCTGTTTCACCTTAACCCAACACACTACGGATGCATAAGCGAACATCGGCCTAATGATAGCAATATATCTCCACATTACTACCTGAGGCCTAAGTCCCCATGTCGTCCGTCTGCACAGCCCATAAGCTGTGAGAGCTCGTTTCATCTTTACCTCTACATGTTTGTTTCAAAGAAGTTTTTTATCTAGAGTGACTCCCAGATATTTCACTTCTTCGGAGAGTTGAAGGGTAGTACCCCTCATATCCGGAAGGCAAAGTCCATCCAGTTTTCTCCTTTTTATGAATGACACTGTGGTCTTATTTGGATTAACTGAAAGACCATGGTCTTATTTGGATTAACTGAAAGACCATGTCTGAGGCACCAACTGTCTATCAGATCAATCGCACGTTGTAAATTTCTACACACCTTTCCAAGAACCCGATCAGCAGCCAGAACAACCACACCATCAGCATATGCTTCAGCGTGTATTGGCAAATTTTGCAGTTTGCATAGTAGTCAGTCCATCAGCATACTCCACAGAAGTGGCGAAAGTACACCTCCTTGGGGGCAGTCTTTCGTCGCTTCTGCTGTTAGATAGCGATCGACACCCATCTCAGCGCACAGCAATCTCTGCGTTAACATAGCATGGATCCACTTAATTAAAGCATCATCAACACCATGCGCTCTGGCCGCATCACAAAGTTTTTGAAAAGGCGCACAGTCAAACGCCCCTTCAGTATCCACGAACACCCCCATCGCGTACTCACCATTCATAGTTGCATCCTCTATCTTCGTGACCAAAGAATGAAGAGCAGACTCCACGCCGCGATTTTCCACGCCGGTAAGCATGTTGGTTTTCATTAGTTGGGTGTGACCTAAGTGCGTTTCCAAGAATGTGACGCTCCACCAGTCTCTCCAAACCTTTCAGCAAGAATGAAGTCAAGCTGATCTGTCTGAAGTTTTTTGGATTAGAACAGTCATCTTTCCCAGGTTTCGGTATAAAGACTACCTTAGCCTTTTGCCAAGAGGAAGGCACGTAGTCCAGAGCAAGACATCCTCGAAAAAGATTTTTTAGAGGTCGCTCTAAGTGCCCCATACCCTCCTTTAGCATTGCCGAAGAGATGCCATCCATGCCAGGTGCTTTGAAATGTTCATAGGACAGTATGGCAGCTCTCACCTTTTCAACAACCGCTTTCGCAGTGTTCCAGTTCCTCTTGCAGCACTTGCGTGTAGAAGGGGTTGCAAATAACCGCCAACTCACCCATTGCTGCTTCCCTCACCCGTTCTCCCGGGTGGTGTACTTCCAGGAGAGTTTATACTAAATCCAGTCTGGCGTTCGTGAAAATACCATGGGGTTTTCTAAGAAAGACCAACTTGGCCGACTCATCCCTTTGGAGGACTCTGCGCAGCTTTGAAGTCTTTTTTTCGCCTTCCAGTTCCTCACAGTACGCTCTAAAGGAGTCTCGTTTCAAACACCTAACGAGCCTCTTATATTCAAACTGTGAGTTCCTAAAATTTAACCAGTCTTTGTTCTTATCACTTTTGCAAGCACGGTTTAGAAGTCGCCTACTTGATTTCTGGAGTTTTTGCAGTTCTCGGTTCCACTTAGCAACCGTTTTACCGCTTTGGCCGCGGCAAATAGGACAAGCCTCTTCATAGCACTCTAAAAGTTTGCAGTTCAGAGTTTTCAATTCATCTTCAAGCGCCAAAGGAGTCCTTAGTCGCCTAGGAAACTGTACTTTATTGCCAAGAAGTTCAGGGAACTTTGTCCGATCCGTTTTCCTAGGGTTTCGTCTTTGTAGTGTAGACTGTTCGCCCGCAATTGTCAGATTGAATTCTAGGTATCGGTTATCTGACAGTGAGACCTTGTCTAGCACTCGCCAGTGTGTAATCAACTCTAACACTTTTAAGGTACAGATTGTTAGGTCAATTACTTCGCTTCTTCTCCGTCCCACAAACGAAGGGCGCACCCTACGTTTGCAGTCATAAGACCAGCTGGAGTGATGAAATCAGATAGCTTCTCTCCTCTTCGATTGCGGAGGTTGTTGTTGTATAGAGGTGATTTCATTCTATCCTCATGTGTTGTGTTCTGAAGTGGCGAGCAACTGCGTGTCGGACACACGCAGTTGTGAATCGTGGTGGCCATGACATCGGAAAACAATTTTTTCAGCAAACATTTTTTTCGGTGTTAGAAGCACTCCTCCCTGAGAATTTACATTTTTCTAAAAGTTGTAACGAAGACATTTCGAAAACGGCAATATACGTACCTTTCGGACTCTTCACGCTCCCTAGGGTGACTTTTGAGCTCTAAAACGCGGCGAAAACCTTTCAGAGATTCATCCATTCTGTGCTGCGAAACCTCTACTTCTGTTTCATATATTTGGATGAAGTTCTCATTGCGTCTTCCTCTGAATTAGAGCATTTAGCACACCTCCACTGCATTCTTCAACGCCTCCTTGAGGTCCGTGAAATTCGTCGGCCACCTGATTACTCCTGATAGCATCCAAACCGACCCAATCAAGGGTGTTTAACGGTCTTCTTAAGACACGGATTGATTTTGTGACCACAATCAGAGCCCCGCTTTGACAAGCAACAACGGTACCAGTCTATACCAAGTGCATGGCTTAGCATTCATACTGGTGGATGCAATACCTACCTAAATTTCTACCGAACTAAGGAGTACGGCACCCGTGTTGAAACGCAACACCACGCCAAGGCCCGAAGGTCTCTTCTCGCTTGAGCAGCACCAACAACCCCCATGAAGCTCCCACTAGGGGGCCAACCGCAAACAACCGAGCTGTACTCACATACAACGGGAGTTCACCCGAAGTATGAGAGTCCAGGGGTTATCCCGGTTCCCATGGTACCAGTATACCCCTGGTAAGGTTTCGTGACCAAATTGCCATTTCAGATGAGTCCCCGTGCAGACTCGGGTCTGATCGCCCTGATTAGGCCTTTGAAGCATTCGCCTACTGAATAACGGCCGGCAAGCCAAAGGGAGTACAGCGTCTCCCGGTGCCACCACTATGGAGGTTCCCCTTCGGTCAGTTAGTTTTGATTTGGCCGACAGAATTGCCGCCCCGTCTTCCCCACCGCCACCTCTGAGCACCAACTTGCGCTGACAGGTGCAACTGCTCCAAATGTCGGCAATTATTGTGTAAGTGGAGGATTCGTCAGTTGAAATCTGCTCGAAGTACTCTCGCCATCTATCCGTTGCGGCCCGACGGTGGGTAAGCAAAATACCGTTCTTATCATTAACGCAACAGAGGTGTTCGATATCCTGTGTACTTTCGTTACGGCTTTTAGCTTGTCGATACAGATCTCTCTCGCCATCCCGAGTGCCCAGTTTATCGTAAAGATTTTTGAAATAGTTCGCTCGGGTGACAGCGACTGCTTTCTTAGCTTCCCGGTTGGCATTCTTCTTCTCTTGCCAATTAGCAGGCATTTTATCGTCGAGAAATTTGTGGTAGAGGCGTTTCTTTTCACGGACCTTCGTCTCAATATCATCATTCTATCTCAGTTGATGTACCGCTTACCGGAACAGTAACAAACCAACACCAGCGAATAGCAGGAATCAGGCTCAGTAGGCTCCATATTGATCCCTCCAATCGTCATGGTAGAAGTGCCGAAAATTGCATGCCTATCGACAAAAAGTTCTTCAGTGAACGACTGGAAATTTTTTAATTGTAATCAGTAATCCCCACCCACGAAATCTTCAGAAATAATGAAGATTTTTAGCAACCAAAAACCTTTTCATGAAGGATGCAACCAAATTCTTCACTTACATTATCATTTGTGGCTTCATCAAACCTACTTCCGCGCTTGGTAGCGTCGAGAACCTGAAGCAAAGCCAACGTTTGACGTTGTAACGTGAGTTTCTTCTGTCTTCACATGGCGAGGAGGCAAACGGGTCAGCAACACCCACTGACCACTAAGAATCTCAACGTGGTGGCATCAGGAAATGCTGTATTGCCATTGACGATGCAGAAGGCGAAAGCTCCAAGGCCTTAGACGATCAGACCCGAGTCTGCACGCGACTCATTATCACGAGTCCCTCTATTTCAAACAGATTCCTGTTATTGACCTGTAAGATGGAGTCGGTCATATTCATCTTCGTCAGTCGTACTAGTTTAGCCGGTATACCAAATTGCAGCATGGTGTTGTACAGTATACCACGATTTATACTGTCGTATGTCTGTTTGAAGTGGACAAAGATTTGGTAGACGTCGTCATCTTTCCAGCCCTTTTGCAGGCTTAGTTCAACGGCAAAAAGCTGGTCGGTTGTTGAGCGATCTGGCCTGAAACCCGCTTGGTACTCGTCAATGAGTTGTTCGGTGTATGGTCTTATTCTATTCTCCGGAATTTTGCAGCTTTCACAAAGCAATCTATCTCCCTTTTCTGTGGATCGGAAAAAAGATGCTCTTGCGCCAAAAGTCTGGGATCTCCCCCTCCTCCTAGATTCGCAACAGTAATTGATGTATCGCATTGAGTAGACCCGTTCCACCGAATTTTAACAGCTCGACTGCAGTCCCGTCTGTTTCCGGCACTTTGTTTGATTTCAGTGACCGCACGGCCAAATCAACTTCTTCTGCTTATGGTGGAGTCGGGATCACCAATACCGCCATCGATTTGGCCTACTTGTATGGAAGCGTCAGGTGTCGGAATCAGAAGCTCTTCAAAATAGGACTTCCAGCGTTTGTTGATGTTGTCGATGTTTCTACCTTTATCATTGCAAAGGCTAGTACTGGGGTGATAACCATTCTTAATGGTATACACTATTCTATACGCTTGTCTGGTTTTTCCATTAACTAGGATTTCATTAATATTCAGCAACTGCTCGTCAAAATATTTCCATTTCTTACGTCTAATTATTCTATTCGAAATTCCTTTTTCCTACTTTTCCTTTTTGGCTCTGGCTGCACGTTAGATATATTATCTGTAAGCATCATTCTTTGCGTCAAGTGATATTCTGCATTCATCGTATTGTAATCCACGACTTCCTTGATGGTTCCCTTAAGCTCTCGCCAGAACCCGTGTACATCTGTGCTGCTGATGTCGCGTATCATAGGTGCTAGTTTCTCCCCCAGGGCGACTGTATATGCCTGTGCCGTAGCATCGCTCAGGAGTTTACCAACCGCGAAGATTTTTGGTGCACAGCGGGAATTCAGCACCGATATACTGCCTTCACCAAGTCATGGCCTGAATCGCAGTTTGCTCCTCGATAGGATCGTACATCCAATACACTCGACGCCCACCTTTTACCAATGAAGACGTAGTCAATTTGTTTGAGGGTATATGCGTCAGGTGATTTCCAGGTCTGTTTGTAAATGCGCCCATGTGTATTTTGACATCGTTTGTTGGGAGTGAGACAAACAGTGTTTCCAGGTGTGCATAAAACTCGCCTTACACTGCATCTTCCTTGACTTCAATCGAGGCGTGCACATTGATGAGCCAGAGGTTGAAAAAACGAATCCTGATGCGAATTGCGCAGAACCTTTCGATGATAGGTTTGAAGTGGGTGACGTCCGGCTCGAGCTTTTCCCCACTGTTAACGCAACTCCAAATTCCTTCTCACCCAATGGTTTGCCACTTTTCAAAATTAGCTTATTTCGCTACCAATCCAATTTGTTTCATCATGCTCAATTTGTAAATCTTCACCTATTGAAGGAGGGCCTTGACGCCCCTGGCTTGTTTCGGGGGCGTACAGTCTAGGATCCGAAAGAATAGTTGGTTAGACGTCTGCTTGATCGTCGTCGTTTATCTCTCCAATCCGAAGCAAATATTCCAGGTTTCTTGACATGGAGTAATTTTTACATAAATGCGTTGTCGACCCATCCCAAAACCTCAGCGATAGTTGCTTCAGCTGGTTCGAAACACGCCAGAATTCACGCAACTATATTGAAGATCTATCCGGATAGCCGAGTGGTTAGAGCACAAGGCTGTCGTACGGAAGGTCGCGGTTTAAATCTCACTGGCGGCAGTGGGATTTGCATCGTGATTTGACGTTGGATACCAATCGACTCAGCTGTGAATGAAACACAGTTTGGTATCCACGATGGAGCATAAAACCTGGGAAGCGCCTGCTGAACCAACGCCAAAAGCTCGACTGCCAAACTCTATCTCCACCTCCACATGGCAACCGCTAAGATGAAGCATCAACAAATGATCTTCACAACCACCTGAAGAACGTTATCATTAATACGGCAACAAACATATTTCACCCCAGCCGCAAAAGGAGTCGGAACGGCATAAACTTATCACGAACTCCGTCGAGCGGACAAGCGACTTCACAGACGGGAAAAGGAAGCCTGGGAGAACCAACAAGTCTGTGAGCAACCGCACCAGGCGCGTAAGTTTTACCAACCAGTCAGCAGGATGAAGCCTTATACACCTCGATACTCATCCTGCCGAGACAAAGAGGGAAATCTGATTTCCGATAGAATGGGTATATTGGAGCGATGGGTTGAGTACTTTGATGAGCCACCGAACAACTAGAACATCGGCGAGTTGGAGGTCCGCCAACTGTAGACGACGGACAAATACCGCAACCACCAAGTATAGGAGAAACAGTCCGTCCAATTCATCGGCTAAAAAATCATAAGTCGCCAGGAGCCGATGGAATTACAGCCGAATTGGTTAAATATGGAGGCGACCAGTTACACCAAGTGGTTCATCAACTTGTGCTCAAGGTATGGGACAGCGAATCAATGCCTGACGATTGGCAACGAGGCATAATCTGTCTCATACATAAAAAGGGAGATATCACACAGTGCAGCAATTATAGAGGTATTACGTTGCTGAGTACCATCTATAAGATATTCTCCGCTATCTTGCTAGGCCGGGTAGCCCCATGCGCCCAGAACATCATTGGCCCATACCAAAGAGGCTTCACTTCAGGCAAATCAGCAACAGATCAGATTTTCTCTGTGCGGCAAGCGATGGAAAAACTGTTGGAATATGGACATCAGTTGCATCATCTGTTCATCGACTTTAAAGCCACCTATGATAGCATAGCCAGGGTAAAACTGTACACGGCCATGAGAAAATTCGGTATCCCGACGAAATTGATAAGACTGACTCGGCTGACCCTAACCAATGTGCGAGACCAGATAAAAGCAGCAGGATCACTCTCAAGACCATTCGACATCAACAACGGTCTACGACAAAGAGATGTCCTATCATGCGTCGTCTTTAACCTGGCCCTCCAGAAAGTGATCCGTGATGCTGAGGTAAATGAAAGAGGTACGATTCTCTTTAAGTCCACTCAACTACTGGCCTATGCTGACGATATCGACATCATGGGAGGAACGACCCGAGACGTACAAACTGTCTTCATCCAGATCGAGCAGGCGGTAATTGGCGCGAGATCTTGGGCTGCACATCAATGAAGGCAAGACAAAATATACGGTGGGAACGTCAGTACCAAGGACCAACCAACCAACAACATTAAACCACACTGGTCAAACGGAAAGAATAAAGATAAGAGACTACAACTTTGAGACCGTTGATAACGTCTCCAACAGCCTACAGCCAACAGAGCCTATTTCAACTTACAGAAACTGTTCCGCTCGAAACGTCTCACCATAGGGTCAAAGCTCTTACTGTACAAGACTATGATCTTGCCAGTCCTCATTTCTTCCTCGGAGACTTGGGTTCTTAGCAAGAAAAATTGCGAACTCTTGGCCGGGTTCGAGAGAAGGATCCTCCGAAGAATTTTGGCCCCCTACATGAGGATGGACGATTCCGTACCCTACATAGCGACGAAATCTATGAGCGATACCATGACCGTCCGGTTGTGGATAAAATCCGGCTCAATAGGTTACGGTGGGCGGGTCACTTAATCCGTATGGATGAGGATGATTCAGCCCGGAAAGTCTATAAGGGGAATATCTATGGTAGAAAAAGAAGACGAGGCAGACCCTGCCTAAGATGGAGCGATGTCGTAGGGCAGGACGACAGACAGCTTTTAGGGATATCGAATTGGTGGAGTTCCTTATTAAGGCAGGCCTAGACCAGATACCGGTTGTTGCGTTGCGTTGCGTTGATGATGATCGTATGTTCAACGTCAGGTGATCTCTTTCGTCCCTCTCCTGGAGTGTCCAAGATGCCAGCGAACTTCGAACGTTACGTGACATCTACAGTGTTGGTTCCGAAAGTAACAGAGATTCACTTCTTCGGCTTCACCAAGAGTGTAATAAAATCGGTATCGCCTAGGAACTGTCACCTCCAGGAGAGTGCGGGTACCCCAAGCTTGAGCGACCAGAGTCGATTGACAGATAACATTTTTTTTGGAGAGGATGTCGTTTAATTAGAACCACTTATTGGGGATACTTGTGACATGTCGTTTCTAGGTAAAATATTTGCTTCAAATTCTCTTGGAACTCATTTGCATGCTCAATCAAATGGTCATAAAAAAAAATCTGATATATCAATACAGAAGGGAATATAATGTATTTCTAATCCCGCATATCATTCATTTAATGAGTCTCAACTAATTGATTTAAATTTAGAACCAGCTTTTTATAATTAACTGTTTTGAATTAAAATAACTTTTATATAACGAGCAATAACTTGTTTCTAATGTTCCAAGGGGCAAAAACTTAGCCTTTTTTCATTTGCTGTCTTTAATATAATCATTAAATTCTCATTTCAATCTGAAGCTGTTCCAGTCGTTGCCATTTTTTTTTTTCAAAATCTGCGATTAAAATAGATTTATGATGTTTGGGGCTATAGTACGTAGGTGCTATTTAAAGTAAAACCTTGAATTAATGCTATCACGGAACTAAAACTCAATCCATTCAACATTTTCTTGTTCATCCACTTCTTTACGATGGGAAACGAGTCAACGTACAAAAAGCGATGCCTCCAAGCAAAAGATAAAGCACTGGTTAAGGAAACCCCCTGGATGGGGGGATCCAATAATTTTGGTTGTTTGTTTTTTACACCTTGAAATTTGGTGGACTCAACTGGACCATTTGCGTACTTGTCAGTAGATTGCGCATGGGGTTTCTAGCAGACTGGTCTTCTCTGGAAAATAAACCAATATCTGAATTCTTAATTAAGATACCAAAGTATCTGTGGTAGTTTGGGCTGGAAGTCAACTGGACTAGAGAGAACTTTTTGCGTTAGTACAAGGGGCCGTCAAAAATCACTCTTAGTATTAACAACACTAAATCTCACCAAACTTATCACAATTAACGAAAAGCTTTCAGACGGCCTAAACATTTTCTAGAATTAAATCTTTCCCGAGACCCTTAAGTTCCAATCACATTAAAGATATTATATCCAATGAAAAATGGATTTTGTTAAATTTTATCGGTAATAAAAAGCCAAAGATATACTCGCGGATGGATGGGACCGACCCTACCGTATTGTGGCAATGCGAACAATCCCAATAAAGGTGGACTTTCAAGACATGATGCCGAGTCTCAGATACGAGGTAAGCGTTTTTCAAGAGCAATAAGATGGAATCTTCATTCCATTCAATTAATTCATGCTGTTTGGGTTTTATTGAGGAGAATCGACTCTATCGGGAATGCACTTTAATTGCTCAGATCGGATCTGATCGAGTTGGGCAGGGCATGGCTGTTAAATGAATCTTGAAATATTTTCAGAAATTAAATCTTTAATTAGAAAAATTAGATGTTTTTACCCTATTTTGGCGAACCTTGGGGCTCACCCCCTCATTTCAAACCTTGTCTTCCGGTAACTTATCTTAAAGAACCTCTCCAGGAAGTACTTATAAACTGCCCGGAATGGATAACAGCCACAACTTTCCTCCAACCCAAAATACAAAAAGAATTACTTCAAGACTAAGATTAAACTTTGCACTCAAGCTGAAATGAAATAATCAACAAGAGTAATTCCTTGGCAATCGAAATTAAGCGAGGCGAATGAAAAGAGTCATCCAAACTGACCATGACTAATTAAAGCAACTCTTTTACAATACTCGTAATAATGCATGTACACGCTGGGTCCCTAAACCGCCCCCATGATGTCGGTCGTCTCTTGATAGACGATCCCAAGTGGATTATTGTGAGCCGCACAAATCGTTTGACGGTTGAATTTGTTTTAATTAATGCCTTCTTTTGAGAAATGAGGCTTGATAGACTCGTTGTAAATTTGCACAAGTTAAGTAGTGGAACTGGTGTTGTCAGAGCAGAAGATTCAGTTGAATATTTTCTTTTTGATGTAAGAAATAATAATTGGAGGTAGGCCTTCCAGAGGTACCTGCCGGATACCGCTAAGGACAGTAGTAGCAAGTGTCACACGCTATAATTTCGTCTGCCAGCGAAGGGACAAGAACATTTCCTGGCCCTTACCCTATTGACACAAAACCCAAAGACACGACTAGGAACAGATTGAATCAACGGAAACGACCACGCAAGACACATACTGACCACCATTCCCTTAGATCCTGGAATGTACGATCCTTGTACAGACCTCGAGTATTAAACACTCTCCTGGAATAGAGCAACATCATCATCATCAACGGCGCAACAACCGGTATCCGGTCTAGGCCTGCCATAGTAAGGAACTCCTGACTCTCGGTTTTGCGCCGAGGTCCACCAATTCGATACCCCCAAAAGCTGTCTGGCATCCTGGCCGACGCCATCGCTCCATCTTAGGCAGGGTCTGCCTCGTCTTCTTTTTCTACCGTAGATATTGCCCTTATAGACCTTCCGGGCGGGATCATCCTCATCCATACGGATTAAATAATCCACCCACCGCAACTTATTGAGTCCGATTTTATCCACAACGTGACGATTATAGATTTCTTCTTTATGCAGGCTACGGAATCGTCCATCCTCATGTAGGGGCCCGAAAATTCTTCGGAGGATTCTTCTCCCGAACGCGGCCAAGAGTTCGCAATTTTTCTTCCTAAGAACCCAAATCTCCGAGAAATACATGAGGACTGGCAAGCTCATTGTCTTGTACAAGACAATAAGAGCTTTGACCCTATGGTGAGACGTTTCTCCAGGAAACCGGTCCCTGTCCATCGCATCTCTTGCAACGCTGTTACATCAGCCCTATATTGGGACAGGGTATCGGGTAGCTGGTTTTTTTTTGGGGAGTTGGGTAGGTGAATGCGTTTACGCACAGAGTGTTGGACTCCCGCAACAGCACGCTGGCGGACGACCAACTAAAAACCTCCCTGTCATAAGAGAACCAGCCTGGAACCGTTTGACACATTACTTCGAGCTAGCCCTCCCGCTCTCCCCGCTTTGGGAGCCTTCAAATCAGGGAATTTCTTTCACCAACGGGAGGGGAGGGGAGGAAAGAAGTTGTTGTTAGTTTAGGGAACCCCTTACCGTCTGATCCCCCCGCCGGTCGAGTTCAATCTTCTTCGTAATAAGAAGAGCCCGGACATAATGCGCAATACGATTCCAGCTGCTGGCGCTCTTCAGCATCTCTCTGACAATGTTGTTTGGAGAGAGCTCCCCTGCGTCTGCATAAAGCTGCTGGCGGAGGCCGTCCCACCTCTCGCAAGAGAAAAGGGTGTGTTCAGCGTCATCCGCCACTCCATTGCAGAACACACAATCAGGAGATCGCGCCTTCCCAATCCTGTGCAGGCAAGACTGAAAACCTCCGTGCCCACTTAGAAGTTGGGTAAGGAAGTAATCAATCTCACCGTGCGTTCTGTTCAACCATGGGTCTAATTTGTCGATGAGCCGCGCACTCCACTTTTCCCTTGGCTCATTTTGCCAAGCAAGTTACCACTCGCTAAGGGTGCGTTGACGTTCTTCACGGTAACCACTTCTCTTAAGTTTAGCTGGTTGGCAGCTTCATCTCTGCACAGGGAGCGCACGTTCCATGAGAAAATGCGCAAATCGTTATTCCTTTGTCGTTGCCGGGTTCGTCGTTGTATTATCCGTCCAGTTCGAGGCTCCTGTTGTGGCTTCGTAACATCGGTTTTCCGTCTAGGGTTGTCAGCCCTACCCAACCCGCAACCTTGAGGACCAGTTGATATAATTTTTCCCGTTTTTAAACGCGGGAGACTCGCTTTCATCCTTCTCCGTCTGCAGCTTTTTATTAAGAAAGAGCTCCCAGCGGTCACCACGTGGAGGTGGAGATAAGATTTGGTAGTAAAGCTGTTGGTGTTGGTTCAGCAGGCATTTCCCAGGTTTTCTGCTCCATCGTGGAAACCAATCCACGTGTCGTCTAGGGACCTATACTACCCTTTGACCACTCCACTCCATCTCCATCCAATCTTGGAAAAAAATCTGCTAGGAAGAATAACTATTGACAATCGTCCGAAATGGGGGTTAATAATACACTCCAAATGCTGCCCGTTTGACGTAAAAGCCAAGTAAAAAGGATTGACATTGGTGGTCTACCAGCCTGTAAGTTCCCAACGATGTATACTGGACATAGACAGATTGTGGAACTCTGCACGTTACTCCACTCTAGAAAGCCTAGTAGTAACAGATATAAAAGTGGTATAGCTGTTGACTACTGCAGGGCGGACCTTCTTGACTTGGGAGTCAGTTTCTGGCAGAATCTTGACGGCGAGATTTCGGTCCAAGTTAAAGAATACCACAACTATGCAGCTCTTCACATCAATGGGGATTTCTGATTTGACGCGCCATACCCAACCAAATGGTTAAAGGCAACCGTGGATAAAGCTTGACTATGGGAAGGATACCCAGAAATGAAACCAAACATGGAGGAACAGAAGGAGAATAAAGTTACGGTACAGGGCTTTGGAAACCCAGTACCGGCGGTTTTTGGGAGGGGCAAGCGGGCGTCCGGCAGTCGATATCCAACGAGCGCAGTGCCTCAGGAGTGGGAACCTTGGCTACTGTGGCATCTAATGTTACAAGCGTACGGGAAGGACTGGAGGTCGATTCTTCGCAGATCCCTCCCACACGAGCAAAAGCCCCTGGGATCGCTACCCCCAGCGGGAAGTGCGTAGCGGGAGTCATCGATGAGGAAGAATCCTTGACGCCGAATCACCGGAGCGATGTTTTAGACAACAATCAGTCTGAAGCTGCCTTTACGAATGATGGAACTCTGTGAATTCATAAAGAAGCGCAGGAACATTAGCCAGAATATAAGGGCCATGATAAGAGGCATTCGTTCGTCGATAGAAAAAGTGAACAAGGCGACTCAAATAACGCCTGTTCAAAATGCAAAAGGGGAGAAACCGAGGAAGAGGCTGCGCGACAAGCTAAACTACTCAACAGGCCAGCAAACCCCAAAAAAAAAAGAACCCCGGAAAAGAAATTACCGTAGGAAGGTAAGACCGGAGGTGATTATCATTTCAGAATGAGGCGAAGGATCAGGTAAGTGAAGGCAGACCCCGAACTTATCAACTTGGGAGACAATGTCAACGGAATTAGACGGTCCCAGAAGGGAGATCTTATGTTCGAGCTTAAGAAATCCAAGGATGTAACCGCGGACAAATCCTTCAGACAAATCGGAATGTCGTTAGGATAGGAAGCCGACATAGGGGCTAGCAGGCCGGAGATCAATATAATCTGCAAAGATATAGATGAAATCACTACAAAGGAGGAGGTTCGCGAAGCGCTGGAGAAGCAGTTCGATCTTGCCGGACTACAAGAGTCAGCGGTGAAAACGCTAAGGCAAGTCTACGGAGGAACACAAACCGCTATCATCAGCCTACCAATAGAGAACACATTCAAACTGTTAGCAGCAGGGAGAGTGAGAATAGGCTGAGTTACGTGTCGTCTTAGGGAATAGGTGGCGTTAAAGCGGTGCTTTAGGTGTCTTGGCTTCGGTCACATTGCGAAGGCAAGCACTAGTCCAAATGACAGGTCGAAGCAATGCAGAAGATGCGGCATGGAAGGCCATATCAGCAAGGACTGCGGAGCTGACCGAAATTGCCTTTTGTGCAAGGAAGGAGGGTTTGGATCATCGGCGCATTCCAAGCAGCAGCAGGTCCTCGGAATACAGGAGATCCCTTAACACAAATCCCAGATGAGATTCATACAAATCAACCTCACCACTGCGAGGCAGCGCAGGATCTACTCTCGCAAACCATACGCGAGAAAAACATCGTGAGCCATATCGAAACCATGATGATAGCATTTGAGCCAAAGACCAAACGGGTCAAGCAACGCTATGGGGTTGTGGAGAACAAACCTTCAAGGAAATAATGCAGAACTCGGAGAAGGGCTTCACCAGAGCGAAGGTGAACGACGTCCACATCTACAGCTGTAACACTCCACCCAGCGCTACACTCGCCGAGTATAAGCAAATGCTTGCCGCTCTGGTTTTGGATGCAAGAGGACGTTGGCCGACCATAATAGCAGGCGATTTTAATGCGTGGGCTCTCGAATGGGGCAGCCGAACAACTAATTTCAGGGGACGTGTCCTCCTCCAAGCATTCGCGGAGCTAGACATGGTAAGGGCGAATGTTGAGGCCTCGTACACTTTCCGGGGAAGGGGTCTGGAGTCTATAGTGGACCTGACATACGGGAGTGCCGCTCTAGCCAGTAGAGTTGTTTGGCTTTTCAGTGAGGACTATACTCATAGCGACCATGGTGGCAATCTGCATAGATATCAAGTGCGGATTGAGCTCGAAAAAGAGAAAGACACGTTTTCAGTGGCGCTCAAAACCAACATATCCCTGAATGGTACGGCTAGAGAAAAAGCAACCCATATCACCCGATGGGTGACGAAAGCATGCGATGCTGCTATGGCCAGAAGCCGATTACTTCCTATTGGTGGAACAATGAAATCGCAAGTTTGTGAGCATGTTTCCGGGCAAGAAGGTTTTGCCAGAGGCTCAGAGGAAAACCCGGTGGCGACGGTCGAGAGGAGGCACACAGACAATTGCCCGGCCGCCTAAAAGAAGCCATTCGGAGGAGCAAAAAGAACTGCTTCAAACAACTGTGTGACCATGACGACATAAATCCTTGGGACGAGGCCTACAGAGTGGTAATGAAAAGGCTGCGGAGATCAGCCCAGGTGACCTGCCCGCGGCTCCTGAAACAGATTGTTACCACTCTGTTCCCTCACCACGAAAATAGGGGAGGGAAATGGTTGTCCAGCTTAATGAGGGCATAATACCTCCAGTAACTGTAGAGGAGCTGTGGGAAATATGTGGTAGGATCGGTGACAACAAGGCCCTAGGTTTGAATGGTATCCCCAATCGAGCTTTGAAATTGACAGTAAAGACTAGGCCCAACCTTTTCGCTAACACCCTTGAGGCGTGCCTAAAAGAAGGAATATTCCCAGTCCAGTGGAAAAAGCAAAATTTGGTGCTACTTCCGAAACCTGGCAACCCAGCATCGTATCGTCCTATCTGCCTGCTGGATACAACGGGGAAGAAGGGGAGAGAGTCATCTACAACAGACTGCTACCCATCATCGAAGCCAGAAACTGTTTGTCGGAACGCCAGTTTGGTGTCCGACGTGCCCGCTCTACGGTGGACGCAATTAATATGGTGGTAAACCTGGTAAAAGGTGCATTGATTTCTGGCGGCTGCTGTGCCGTGGTGGCGCAGGATGCCGAAAACGCATTCAACTCGGCCAACTGGAGTAGAATTAAAGGGGCGTTGGCTGACATAGGTGTACCGGATATTTAGCGAATTTGGTGGAAAACTACCTCTCAGAGAGGACTCTCTGGTACAGGCCGGATAAGGGCCCAAAGAGTACATCGTCACAGCCGGGGTACCACAGGGATCGGTATTTCGTCCCCTGTTGTAGAATATCATGTATAATTGGGAGAGAGGGGGACTACGATTGTTGGCTTTGCTGACGACCTAGCGGTAAAGTCCCGACTAGAAAAAGCAGGGCTGACCTTGGCGGACGCGAAAACGGAAGCGGTTTCAATAACGAACCGCAAGAAAAATGACACTGTGAAAGTAGAGGTCGGTGGAAATACGGTCGTATCAAAGCGGATTATTAAATACCTGGGGGTAATAATTGACACCAAATTGAGCTTTAGGGAACACCTAGAATTTGCATGCCAAAAGGCACTTGCAAAAATGTTACCGAATATTGGTGGGCCGAAACACTGCCGGAGGTTGGTGCTAGCCGGAGTGGTCGCTCCATCCTGCTCTACTCGTCACCTGTGTGGGCAGAGGCGTTTGCAAATTCTCAGAGACGGAAGCAGGTGAACTCGGTTTACCAGCTGATGGCTTTAAAGGTTTGCAGTGCTTTTAGAAACACATTAGATGAGGCAGTATTGGTGGTGACAGGCATCATCCTTGCCGACATTCTGGCTAAAGAAATGAGTGTGTTGTACCATGCAAGACATATGGAGGGGCACGCAGAGCGTAGAAATGTCGCCATCGCGGTTTTATCTTAATTCTGAAAATGCAGATACCTCCACATCAATATCATGTTGAAGTTTTTTGGCACGCAAACACCTGTCTCCGCCATGGCTTCGGCAATCACAAAGTGTCATATTTTTCTAAGCAAGGGCCTGTCACACCTGGAACTGAGAGTTCTGTTGAAGGCTGTCAAACCTGGCTGGAAACCGTAAGTCGATTCTCGTTCGACCGCAGATGCCCTCGCTCCATTGGCGAATCATCTAACCAAAAGCAAGGCAGATACTGTCTATAGCAAACACCGTGTACTTTGAGGAACTGGGTAATGCGGTAGTTGGTCTTCCCGAATTTTCGCTCAAGCCATGCTCTAATATTGGAAATGAACCTATGTGTCCAGTGACCCTTCATCTGCGTTGCCGGTTCAGACTTTGCCGTATTCCTTCGTTCTATGCTTTAACGTCAGAATCTACCGTTTAGGTCTAAGCCCGCAGTTATCTTAAGAAGAAAGAATTGATTTTGGGATCACAATCAGAGTCCCACTGTGACAAGCAACAACGGTACCAGTCTATACTGAGTGCATGGCTCAGCATTAATATTGAATGATGCAAGATCTATTCAAATCTCTTTGGTACTAAGGTGAAAGGCTCCCGAGTTGTAAGTACAATTCCCAAAGGTCTCTGTCCACTTAGTCATAACCACAACCTCACAGCTCTCCCCCCCCCCCCCCCCCCCCGTTAATAACCAGGCTGAGAGCACATGCTCCAGGAATTCTTCTGAGGCATGTAAACTGAGATGTTTACCCCAGTTCGCATCGTACCAGATACCCTCTGGTGTGGCTTCGCGACCAGAATTCAGCACGTGTTTTACCAGATTCACTTCTATGCTTATTACATCCACCGTAAAAGGGGCGCGCCAAAACCCATATTGGCGCTTCGACAAGCAATTGTTTCTTTCAACGATGGGTAGCCATCTGTTGGAAATGATAGATGGATCTATTTGGGTTGGGTTTAATTTTGTAGACCACCCCCGGAAGTAAAGAGCTAAGGGAAAATACCGGGGGAAGGGGGTCCGTTATGGTATGCCTTTTCGAAATATTTTGTTTGCTTCAAAAATTGTGGAGCTCCAAAAGTGCGGTATTTTGATATCATCATTGCAAATTTTAAGAGAATTCTGAGTGTAGTAAGCAAAGGTCGTTGAAGCGAATGCTGCAAATCTGAATATCTAAATTAATGAGGAAATGATTGGGAGAAGCAAGTGGTTATGACCATGCATAGTTGACTTCACTGAGTATTGTAAAATATTTTCAATAAAGCACCAACCCTGACAGTATACCCACTCTCCCAACCACTACATCACATATCGTCCAGCATCTGGAACTAATGACTCAATTCTGTTTCTCTAATAAAAAAGTTCACAGGGTTCAAGTGACAGCCATTGGTTGCTTTTGCAACGGCACTCTGAGGCCCTTTTAGGAAAAATTATGGTCAATTTCAGCAACCATCCATTTCTGATTGCTTGTTAACGCTCAACAACGTTCGACATCCAAACGACGCCGTAAAATTCTCTTAAATACTTCTTAACTTTGTATCTTTTTTTAAGCCTCTCTATCTTTTTCCATGGTCTTTAATTAATCCGCGAGGATTAAAGAAGGAAGTGTCTTGGATTCTTCTATTTGTGCTCTTTGGTTGTGACGAGTTGATTGCTTTTAATGTGCAAAATTAAAAGGCATGGCTGAAAACAGTAAGAGTTAGTTTTGGTGCTCGGATCGGTGCTTTTATGAAGCAGAAGTAATTAGTATCTGAATATGTTAAGTTTATGCAAGATGGTTTGAATGTGACGTTCAGGTTGTTGAATATTTGAAGCTATAAACATAAATTTTAGAAGAAAAGTGTGCGTGTGAAATGCTCAAAGATTTGTGAACATGTCTATGCCTTGTTATCCATGCAAAAAAATCCTTATCTGCCAAAGATCCAAGCCTTGATGGGAAGCATTAGGTTACCTTACACATACCATGTCATTGAAACAGGAAAGTACTCAAGCAATGAGTAAAAAACTTGTACATTGAATCTTGGCACACCCCCCTAGAAGCAAGATGGCAAGCAAAAAATTTAACAGAAGAGGCAAGGACTTGACAAATGAACTCTTCTGCGTGCCAATAAACCATCAAAAGGAAAGAAATGATTTTGCCTATAGAAAAGTCCTCAACGAATCTCAGTAATATGTTGAACTACACAAAGAGGAGTTGGTGTGTCTAGACCAATATAGAAAGGATGGTTTCCGTCCCTATATTAGGACAACTCAGCTAAAGGCATTAGACAAATTCCACGATAAAGTTGGAAGGCTGATAGGTCAGCAACCGCAATAGAGCTCAAATGCAACGATATGGACGATGTCATCATAAAATAAGGTATGTAAGGATAAACAGGGAAGGATTATTAGCATGCTGGTGAAGATAGTATTCAAGATGGTTATCGCTGGTGGGACCAGAGTCACCTTTTGGCATCAGTCCATCCATTGTCAAGGCTAATTTGAAGAGTGAAGCTGCAAGGGTTCACAGAGACGAATTGGGGTTCGTTGGGGGTCGTTGTGAAAAACCACGTGGCCTCTAGATGGAGGTCATGTATTAAGCTATCGGGATGATGTACAGGGGAGTGGGGGAGGCAAATCCTTTACGAAGGATCGAACTGGATATCATACTGCTCGTAGTTTCAACATTTGAAGGGACTTCTAGAATAACGACTAAGTTAGCACTGGTATCACACCACATCAAACGCGACCATTATTATTAGGTTTCTTCAGCTTAAGACAAAACGAAGTTGTTTTGTGGACTGCTAGGATATACGCAGGAACTATATGGGGAAGTTACGTCTCTGGTAGAACAACATTACGTGAAAACAATTGGGATAAAAAATGCAAAACAGACCCCACAAATCATTGAAGCAATGTAATAGTTTTTGCCGAATTGATGTCTATTTCCCGGAGGGTAACCAAATCGGTACCACAGGACAACTGCGTAAGAGCAAAATATCGGAATAGGAACCCATACTGGAAATTGACCAATGCTATCGCTACCTCTATATTGGGTATTGAAAACACGATGGGTTTAGAATTCGAACAAAACAAATTAGTAACAAGCAGCATCTTCAAGAAAACCAACTCGAGTTCAATGAACTTCGTTGACTACATTTTTCTCCTTCAGCTTTTGTCCTGTTCTGCTGCGGAGTTGGCTCGTCTGACAGATTAGATTCTTCACTGTTTTGTCAGTCTTTAGATCATTTTCCATCGATTTAGTTGGTTACACCAATTTTGGTCAGCGAACTATCATCGGCAGAAGCTGCTGCTTCTTCTTCGCCACAGCCCAAATCGAGCCTTAGCCTCCCAGATGCATTGCCTCCAATTATCTCGATCCAAAGATAGGGTCCGTCAGTTAACAAATTTTAGAATTGATCTGCAATCTGCGTTCACTAAGTCCTCCCAACGTTTACTTGGCTTCCCTTTTAGTCGACTACAATCGGCTCTGCTTTTCAGGACTCGTTTCAGAAACCTTCCCTCATGCATCCGTTCGATTTGGCCTGTGGATTTTACCAGTAATCTACCTCTAGTATCAACTGAGGCCACCTTCCTGACGACGTCCGTTGTCAATCGTCCGAATCTGAAGCCACCTTGGTATTCTCCGATGATTTTGTCTGAATAATCTCTCAGTCGTCGTTCGATTATATTCGTCAACACCTTATAGCACGTGTACAGCAATGAGATCCTCTGTTGTTTTCGCCACGCAGGCAATTACCCTTTTTGTACACTGGACAAATTACACTTTGTCTCCAGTCCTTGTTCAGTTCTCTAGATCCTGCTGATTAGTTTGCAGATTCGACTCACCAACTCTGCTTCCCCATCTTTTAAGAGCTCCGCTGGGATGCCATCGATTCAGGGAGCTTTCTGTGATTCTAATTTAAACAAAGCTACCTCTACGTCGTCCAGACTCGGGGGTGGGGGAACTTGTTCTCCGTTTGGGTCATTTGGAATGACAAAGGGGTGGAAATGTGGCGCCGTTGGATTCAAACGGTCTTGAAAATACTGAACCTATCTTGTATTTGTCTGCGTCGCGACGCTGATGATAATGCCATTCTGATCTTTAAAGAGGGTGGTTCGCAGTTCAGCACCTATCCTCATATGTTTCTCTGTGCTAAATGGTACTTGTCCGTCATTCTTCTTCAAGCTGTCGTTAAGTGTTAAAATTTTGTTGTTATTGAACTTTCGTTGTTCTCGTCTGCACATATTAGCATATCGCCTTAGTTGATGATACTTGTCTTCTCTCGTTCGGGTTCGTCTTACGGTAAGCTGAGTTTTTCATTGGATCATGCGTTACGGTTCCTCCATCCGTTTTTAGCTGCACTCTGGATACCAAGTCTAGTTTTTCGCCACGTTTCGTCACTACTTTTCTCACAACCAGCATGAGGTAATTCGTCGAAATGTGCCTTCATTGTGGATATGTAAGCCACTTTGATCGTGTCGTTCTTTTTTTTTCTTTTCTTTTCCACAATGATTTTAGGACTGCAGCTCCTATGGCAGTGCTTGTTTTTGGCTACTAGACAGCATTTCCCTCTAACCAGGAAATGAGCCGAGTGGTATTTAGTATCCAAAGCTTCCTCAGAGCCCCGATTTTCCGGGTGAAAAGCTTATAGCCAAGTCCACACGGTCCTCATTCACTTCGGTTTTAGCAGCCTTGCTTTTATTTATCGCGCTATGAAGTTTCATTTTTGCTGATCTATACACTGCCTTTATGGCGCATGCCTCCTCGTTGGCGTGTATAAGGGCGGAGCTTACGGCACTCCCTCCGTAGATCGACACTTTCTACCGTCCACCAGTACATTTCACGACGGGGGCTCCTCCGGGGCAAGGGAGCCTCGCACGCTATTGTTATCAGGTTCATCACTGTCAGCTGCAACGTTACCAACCCCCAAGTGCCCTTCGCCTTTGCTTGTGTCAAGAGCTTCAATGAACTTCCAATGTTCACCCTCGGCATGGGAGTGCCGGGATGGTACTCGCGGGCAAGTAGCGTTAACCACTTCCAATGCAATGTACTGGTCATCACTTGCCAAGAAGTCTTCCAGGACTCGCCAAACGTCCACCAATGGCGATTGGAAACGGCGTCCTCCAGAGCATCAAGCAGGCGCGAAAGTCCGTCATCGTTTCATAAGGCGTCAGGTAAATGCTGAAAAACGTTATTCCTAAACACTGAATCCAGACAAAGCCATTCACTCGACCTTGGGCAAGAGCACGAAATCGAAAGTCATTCTGAACCCAGATGGCAGCGATACCCGATGAGTCGACATGCCATGAAGCCCGATCCCTGTTTGAGTATTCCACGCTGATTAGCATTAGAACAGCCTTTACCTCTGCAGCGAACGGCGTTAGCAACTGGTGAGCGGTTGCACTCCGGTGCAATTTATAAAATGCGGATCATGCCATTTGCGCCCCAGCCCTTTCCAGTTCCCCCCTAAAGATTGGACACCGTTCCGAGCGCGCAATGTGTACGATGCTCTCACCAAAAGCACTACGATCTCTGCAAAGAACGCAACTTTCGCTTTCATTGTAGATCTTCGCTTGGTGACCCACCTGACCGTATCTCCGGAATGCTGTCCTCCTATCCGGTCCCTTGCAACTTGCTGACGTGTGTTCATATTTCAGACGCCTGTACCACTTAATGGGGATCACTTACTCGGGACAACATGGTCATCAGTACAGGAATGCAGTATAAAACCAGACATTTTGGAAGCACGGTTGGTGACATCGAACTAGTGGCTGTCAAACCGGAGTTTATCGTCGAAGGTTACGCCCAAGTCGAGGACAGAGTTCAGATAGGGCAGAGAACAACTACCAAGACAGTAGGAGAAATGGGTGGGAGAGGTTTTGAGTGAATCACAAATTGAGTGGCATTTGCTGACATTAAGAGCCAACTTATTAACTGTACATCAATAGACCAAAGTATCCAGATTTGCCTGCAAGGAAGCGCAATCCATTGGGGACGATACAGAGAAAAACAGTTCGAGCTCATTCGGGTATAACCAGCAAGGACAAGTGAGGACAGAGGGGAGGTTGTTAATAAAGTCGTTCAAGTCCTAAAATAGATCCTTGTGGCACACCAGAGGAGGGGGAAAAGGACTAGAAGTGCAACTATCAAAGCAAACGCTACAGGATCCAAAGCAGAGGTAGGAGCCAAGCTGTGTAATAAGTGATGGAGGAATGTTGATAGAGGCGAGTTTGGACAATAGTATCTCGTGATTAACGGAATCGAAGCCCTAAGAAAAGTTCATGTAAATTATGTGGACTTCCTGCCGAGAGGTGAGGCATTTGGCCACAAAGTTGGCGAAGTCCAGAAGATTGGTAGCAGTGGATCGACGTTTTATGAAGCCGTGCTGCTCATTAGCTAGAAGGTGGCGGAAGTGGACGGTCAACCTCTTGAAGCAGGATGAGAGGAACGAAATAGGGCGGTAATTCTCAACAAGAGTATGGTCACCGCCTTTGTGTAGGGGAAAAATAATGGCTTCTTTCCACAGGTTGGGAGAATGACACTCTTCGAGGCTCTTATTGACAATAATGCAGAGAGGAAGGGAAATGAGCTTAGAGGTTTTAATTAGGAAGAGGTTGGGAAGACATTGAGATCGGGTCCCACATTGGCATTAAGGTTGTCGATGAGGGAGTAAGGAGAGGAATGGCAGGAGATTTTGAGAAAGCTGCACTCAGAAGGAGGAGACAGGAAGAAGAGGGAGAGGAGTTATGCACTAAGGAGAACTAACTGGAAAGGATAGGATAGCTGAGGAGAGGTAGCAGTGCAGCCAGAGAATTTTATGAAAGTGAGAAGAGATTGGGAGGCATTGCGGGCGTTACGGATGTCCAGAAAGGTTTCAAGTTACCACGCGCCAATTCGACTTTAACACTGTCCAGATAATCCTTCCTAGACTTAACTATCAACGAGTTAACTAAAGTTCGCAGAGTGCTGAAAAGGCCAAAGTCTGCATGGCTTCCGGTGGATGAAAAATTTCCTTGAGATTTCAATGGTGAACCATAATGGGTAGGAGTTCAGGGAGGCAAGAACGTAACTAGGAAGGAAGTGAAACAGAATGGAATAAAAGAATGAAGAAAGTTTAGCTTAGAGGGCTTGCGCATAGTAAGGGAGTTGAGACATGGCAGTTGTACCTCAAACTCAAGAGCAGTATGATGGTCACCAGGACCAACATAGGGAAGAGCAAGAGAAGGTTGAGAAAGGAGCCATTCAGGCATATTGGACAGCACTAGATCGAGAGTGTGATCTGGATGATTTGAGGTGCGGTAGAACAGAAGAGCAGCACAGGTGTTCAGGTATTTCTTACTTAGCACCAGACAACTCACAATAGATCTACATCTAAAGAATCATCCTCGACTCCCATTTCCTTACGAAGAAGAGATGTGGTCCTTTACGCAAAATAATGATATGTATTCGGCATGGTCCAGAAAGTGACAATAATAATTCCGTCATCAAAGATTAATCCCATAATGGTTGGATTAAATTCCAATTCCTCAAAAGGAATAGATTAGGTGTGTTCATCTGGTGCATAGGGTTAATCTCCATGCAAATTGGCAGGAAACAAGATAAGATTATGTCTTGGCACCTGGTTTTCTAGATTCCTAGTTTGCATGTGCTGAGGTTCTGCAAATTCGCTGGCTGGATATAAACGACTACTCAGAAACTGGACAGTTCGCATGTGCGAGGCTTGATTAGCCACACAATAGGACCAAAGTCAGCATAGCCACCGGATACATGAAGTGCTGCCTGGAATGTGCAATTGTGTGCACGCGGCATATGTAATTATACATGGCGGTGGCCGGTACCATGGAAAAACTACCAATGCGTAAAGGAATTCCATACGAACTAACATACTTAGACTAGCTGGACTGCATGCTGTATGGCGGGTACAGCATTCTCATCATCACATCCGAACAACCGGCTGTGGGCATTGTTGAAAGTAAAAGTGATCTTGCATCTTGGTCACTTCCAGTTATATAAACTTGAAATGTATCTAAATTTATTAGAAGAATGAAGTTTAAGATTGAAAGTTAAAACACTTGGGAATTTTCGTAATGAATAGTTTTTTCCTTTGTAACAACTGCGATTGTGCATTTTAATGTTGCATTATTCAACGTATCCATACGTTGTTCCTACTTAAGATGTATAATTTACGGAAAACTTGTAGGAATGCTACCAAGTCTATTTTCGATAAATGAGATATGCATATCTGTATTTTAGCCGTAACTCATTTATGGAGTCATGCACGTGGGGTATGCTGTCTTATCTGTTATTTAATTTGCTCAGAATCTAACCAGCCTTTTGAAAACGTAGAGAAACCTTCAGAAATGTAGTCCACCAACTTATAACACTTGGGGGAAAGAAGCTATAGCTTCTGAGCACTCAGGTCGTGACCCCGCATTGTACTCGATACCTCCATCAAACGGAATATACCGGATTCATTAACGTATCTTATCCGTTGGTGGATATAATGCTACCCGTTGCAATTGGAGAATATCGGCACCGAAGATCTGAAGTCTGATGCGTCCATAGGTGGGGCATTCACATAGGAAGTGCTCCGTGCATTCCACTACCTCATTACAGGAGGGACACGTATTATCTTGAGTGTTGGCCGACTATAAAAGGCAATGAACGGCGTCTTACGGTAATGGAGACGAAGATGTTGCGTTAGACTAGTGACGTGACACGTTTTGATCACATGCGAAATAATGGAGAAAAACTACGAGAGAGGCATCTTCGATGGTATGGTCACGCATTTCGCGCTAACGAGAACTCACTTGTCAAGGTCTCAACATCAAAGTCGATGGAAAACGACCAAAACGCAGACCGAAATAACAGCGGTTTGATACGTTTGATGGGGATTTAAAAGCCTCGACATTGAATCCAGATCAGGCATTTGATAAAAAAAAATAAGGAAACCGATCACGACGCGCTGACCCCGCTTGTGAATAGGACAAAGGCTGAAGAAAATGAAGAAGAATCGCTCTAAGTGCTCCATACCTTCCTTTAGCATTGCTGGATAGATCCCCTCAATAACAGGTGCTTTGAAATGTGCAAAGGACAGTATGCCAGCTCTCACCTTTTCATAGGTAACAACCGCTTTCGCATTGTTCCAGTTCACTTTGCAGCACATGTGTGTTGAAGGGGTTGCAAGAACCGTCAACTGTCCTCCTACCACTTCTCTCACCCGTTCTCCCGGTTGGTATACTTCCAGATGGGTCTGGACCTACTCCAGTCTGGAGCTCATAAAAGTACCATCGGATTTTCTGGGTCCAACTTGGCCGACTCAACACTCCGGACTCTGCATAGCCTTGAAGTCTTCCTTTCACCTTCCAGTTCCTCACAGTACGCTCTAAAGAAGTCTCGTTTCTAACACCTAAGCCTCTTATATTCACTTTGCGAGTTCCGGAAGTTTAATCAGTCTTCGTTCTCACAAGCACGGTTGAGATTTGATTTCCTGAGTTTTTGCAGTTCCCGGTTCCACCAAAGAAGCGTTTTATTGCTTTGGCCTCGGGATATAAGACAAGCCTCTTCATAGCACTCTAAAGGTTTGCAATTCAACGATTCCAATTCCTCTTCTAGGACCAAAGGAGCCCTTAGTCGCCTAAAGAGCTCCACTTTATTGCCAAGAAGTTCATTGAACTTTATCCAATCCGTTTCCCTAAGGTCCCGTCTTTATATTACAGACTGTTCCCCCGCAATAGTCAGATTAAATGCTAGGTATCGGTGATCTAACAGTGAGACTTCCTCTAGCACCCGCTAGTGAGTAATCAACTCTAACACTTTTGAAGTACAGATTGTTTGGTCAATGACTTCATTTCTTGTCAGTCCCACAAAAACAGGGGCACACCCATACAGTCATGAGACCATCTAAAGTGATAAAAACAAATAGCTTCTTCCCTCTTGGATTGCATTTGCTACTGCCCCAAAAATTATGTTGAGCATTCACATCGCAATCTATTAAGAGTTCAAGACCACTTGATTCTACATACGCTACCAGATCTCTTAGTTCTTGCGTCGGTGGAGGATACAAAGAATCATAGGGTAAATATCCTCTCGCCATTAATCTGGTATTGTACGGTGACCGTAACTAGATCCTAGCCTCTTTACTGATCCAATGCCATAGATTCTATTAAATCGAGCCCATGGCTCTCTATCATCATTATCAACGGCGCAACAACCAGTATCCGGTCTAGGCCTGCCTTAATAAGGAACTCCACACATCCCGGTTTTGAGCCGAGGTCCACCAATTCGATATCCCTAAAAGCTGTCTGGCATCCTGATCTACGGCATCGCTCCATCTTAGGCAGGGTTTGCCTCGTCTTCTCTTTTTACATAGATATTGCCCTTATAGACTTTCCGGGCTGGATCATCCTCATCCATACGGATGACCCGGTGACCCGCCCACCGTAACCTATTGAGCCGGATTTTATCTACAATTTGACGATCATGGTGTCGCTCATAGATTTCGTCGTTATGTAGGCTACCGAATCGTCCATCCTCATGTAGGGAGACAAAAATTCTTCGGAGGATTCTTCTCCCGAACGCGGTCAAGTTTTCGCAATTTTTCTTGCTAAGAACCCAAGTCTTCGAGGAATACATGAGGACTGGCAAGATCATTGTCTTGTTTCGAGCTGAAATAGGCTCTCTCTCTCTCTGCCAACAACCATGCGCGGATTTCATCGTCATAGCTGCTATCGGTTGTGATTTTCTACCCTAGATAGGGGAAATTAACAACGGTCTGAAAGCTGTGGTCTCCTATCTTTATTCTTCCCATTTGACCAGTGCGGTTTGATGTTGTTGGTTGGTTGGTTTTTGATGCTGACGTTGTCACCATTTATTTTGCCTTCATTGATATGCAGCCCAAGATCCCGCCCCGATCGCCGCCTGCTCGATCTGGATGAAGGCAGTTTGTACGTCTCGGGTGGTTCTTCCCATGGTGTCCATATCGTCAGCATAGGCCAGTAGTTGGGTAGACTTAAAGAATATCGTACCACTCGCATTTACCTCAGCATTACGGATCACTTTCTCTAGGACCAGGTTAAAGAAAATGCATGATAGGGCATCTCCTTGTCGTAGACCCTTGTTGATGTCGAATGGTCTTGAGAGTGATCCTGCTGCTTTTATCTGACCTCTCACATTGGTCAGCCTAGTCAGTCTTATTAATTTCGTCAGGATACCGAATTCTCTCATGGCCACGTACAGTTTCACCCTGGCTATGCTATCATAGGCGGCTTCAAAGTCGATGAATAGATGGTGCAACTGTTGTACATATTCCAACAGTTTTTTCATCGGTTGCGGCAGAGAGAAAATATGATCTGTTGCTGATTTGCCTGGAGTGAAGCCTCTTTGGTATGGGCCAATGATTTTCTGGACACACAGGGCTATCTGGCCTAGCAAGTAGCGGAGAATATCATGTAGATGGTACTCAGCAACGTGATATCTCTATAATTGCTGCACTGTATGAAATCTCCCTTTCTTTGCCAGTCGTCAGGCATTGATTCGCTGTCCCATACCTTGAGCACAAGTTGATGAACCACTTGAAGTAATTGGTCGCCTCCATATTTAACCAATTCGGCTGTCATTCCATCGGCTCCTGCCGACATATGGTCTTTAAGCCGGTGAATGTACAGACTGCTTCTTCTATGCTTGGTGGTGAATTCATTTGTCAGTCGTCTTCAGTTTTCGGGACCTCCAACACGCTGATGTCCTTATTGTTCAGTAGCTCATCAAAGTACTCAACCCTAACCTCCAATATGCCCATTCTGTCGGAAATCAGATTCCCCTCTTTGTCTCGGCAGGATGAGCATCGAGGTTTATAAGGCCTCATCCTGCTGACTTGTTGGTAAAACTTCCGTGCCTGTTGTGGTTGCTCCCTGTTCCTTTCGAGTTCACAAATTTTTCCGTCTGTGAAGTCGTTTCTCTCGCTCGACGGAGTTCGTGATAAGTCTCTACGCATGCCCGCGTTCTTTAAGAATGCAACATTACTCGGTATGCGGCATTCTTCCGTTCCGTTGCTAGCTTACATTTATCGTCGAACCAGCCGTTCCGACTCCTTTGAGGCTGGGGCCAAGTGGCCGTATCTATGATAACGTTCTTCAGGTGGTTGTCAAGATCATTTATCGATGCTTCGTCTCCAGGGTCTCTGTTGACTGCGGTTATTGCGGCATCCATTTCCCTCTTATATGTGTTGCGAACGGCTGTGTTGTGGATGGCTTCAGTGGTAACTCTCACCTGATTGTCAGAGGGGATTATGGGTGGTGCCGTAATTCGAGCTCGGAGCACCATGTCAACGAGATAGCGGTCCGAGTCTATATTGGCCTCTCTATATGTTCTGACATTCATCAAAGCTGAGAGGTGGTGGCGTTCAATCAGAACGTGGGCGATTTGGTTGAAAGTGGTCCCGTCTAGAAAGGCCCACGTATGTTTGTGGACCACTTTCCGCTCAAACCAGGTACTTACAACAACCATTTCGTGCGATACTGCTAACTGAATAATGCGCAGTCCGTTATCATTGGTATCCCTATGTAAGCTATGGGAGCCGATGTATCGCCTGAATACGGGCTCCTTCCCTACTTGACTGTTGAAATCTCCAAGTATTATTTTGATATTATACTTGGGACAGGCTTCGAGGGTCCGTTCAACTGCCTCATAGAAGGTATCCTTCTCCGACTCTGCAGTCTCTTCTGTAGGGGCGTGAACGTTAATGGGGCTTATATTTCTAAACTTGCCTCGCAAAAGCAAAGTGCATATTTTCAAAGCCGATGGCAGCAGGTTTCATTTTTTGGCTGACTAAGAAACCTATTCCGAGCACATGGTTTACTGAATGGCCACTATAATATATGGTGTAGTGGCTCTTCTCCAGGAAACCAGTCCCTGTCCATCGCATCTCTTGCAACGCTGTTACATCAGGCCCATATTGGGACCGTTAATTCGCTGTCGTTGCCGGGTTCGCCGTTTTGGAATCCATCTAGTCCGAGGCTCCTCCCGTGGCTTCGTAACATCGGTTTTTCGTATAGGATTGTCGGCCCTACCCAACCCCCAACCTGGAGGACCACTTGGTACATTTTGTCCCGTTTTTAGACGCGGGAGACTCGCCTTCATCCTTCTCCGTCTGCAGTTTTTCATGAAGAAAGAACTCCCAATGATCACCACGTGGAGGTGGAGATAGGGTTTGGTGGTAGAGCTATTGATGTTGGTTCAGTAGGCGTTTCCCAGGTTTTATGCTCCATCGTGGGTACCAATCCACATTTCATACAATGTCATCCCACACATCACATCACACAATAAATAAGTAAACTAAATGCGATAAATGTCCTCCGGAGGCCTTCTTTCAGGGAGTAATGCGCGGTGGTGGTTTTTGGGTGTGCGGAGAATTGTTAGACATAAAACTAGAAATAATCATTGAAACCCCTTTTGACGATGATCGCGGATGAGTTCATCGAAAAAACAACAGGGCAAAACCAAATGAATTCTTAAAGATAACAAATTTACAGCAGAAATGTCCTGATCCCAAATTTCCAGCTTTCCTAAAAGGAATCCAAATTCCTAATATCTCCGGTCTACCCCCATTTGTTTATTCACTTTTGTGAGAATAGACCGCACGTTCAATATCATGCTCAATTACACGAATTCAAAATGTAAACGTCAATTTCAAAACAAAACAAGCAACGAACGTGTCTACTTCTATTTATAAAATAAATTAAACATCACGTTCTTTTGTCCGTACACAAATTTGAAAGAAACAACGGACCACAAGCAACGAATTTCACGCTGACTTTTACTGCCAATTTATGTAGCACTAAACAGAAAAGTTTGCTCGCAGTTGCATTCTGGCAGCATCTCAGAATCCTTTCACTACCAATGGCAGATGTATTGCTTAAAAATAGCAAAGGAAAAACGATTTTGCATGTTGAAAGTGAAACTGAAACTGAACATTTTGCAGCTAGCTGGGCTGCATCATCAAGGAAGCTAGGGGAGCATCGGCCGAGTTCAAGTGCAAGATGCCGGGCTTTGCACTAACGCCAAGGCGTCACACTTTCGTTCACGTTGGGATCCTCCATCATCAACACCAGCTACTTTTGTTTTCATCTAACTTTGCCAGCTTTGTGTTGGGGATGGACTAGTTGGTACTGAATTGGAGGCTGGGTAGCATCTTGCAGAGCTATTTTCGGTCGAATTCAGATTTTACACTTTTACATTTTGGCTGCTCTTGAAAATTTGTTTTATTTATGGATGTTATACATCCGCATGCTATTTTCATGTTAGCTATTTAGCTGGTTGGGATGGCGGCCTGCTGTGACTAGTGATTGGTCATGTACGGAGTACATAGTAGGGGAGCAGTGAGCAATATCTTTCTGGTTCTAGGTACTATGCAGGCTTGAACGCAAGAGATAACCCAAGGATGAAGGGATGAGCCAGTAGATTGGCCGTTCTGAACTAAGCATATCCGGAGCGAAAACCCATAAATGAGAAATAAGAAATAACCGAAAACGCCATTGACGACTAGTCATGGGGTGAAAAGGCAGGTTAGCTAGCCAAGACTAGTAGTGGTCGACTTCGGGACAGCAGTGCCCTTATCAATTTAGAAAATTTCCGGCAATTTCCAATCGTAAACTCAAGGAAAATCGAGAAATGCAACTCCCGTGAAAGGTAGATTCGAGATTTTTATTCTACATGACAGCTTTTATCGCCGTTACGTTAGCCACCCTTTTAGTGGTCGTGTCTGGCGCAGGCGTCCATATGCGCCTCAGTAGTGCCTTGGCCACTTGTTGCGATCCGTAAAGAGGCGGTACCTGTGTCAGATGAGCATACTGCCATGCTGCCTGCCGCGGTGATAACATCGCAAGAGCTTTTCGGAACAGGCGCATTGATAGCTGCGCTCTGCAAGAAACCCGATGGTCTGGTGCCAAAAGCTGTGACTTAGAACGCGAACGCGGTCAAAATGGCCTATAAACTACTCTATTTTGGTAATCCCATCACTCAATACGCCACCCGCGATGCCATTAAAGAAGTTAAACGATTTAATGATCGGTTGATGAAGCTCATCATTATCTCACAGACAGGTCGACCTGATGCCGAGAAAAATGCCTTCTGGCAACTTCTCAATGAAAAAACTTGTAACGTGCCTACTGATGGCGATATCATCATCGCCGGCGACCTTAATGGTTATGTGGGTGAAAAGACAGACTGTTAGACACGGGCCATGGGGAAAAAGGATTTGGAGCGCGCATTTCTGGATCTGGAGAAATCGTTTGACCATGTGACACACGAACTCATCTGGTATGCTCTGCGACAACACTTACTCATGCGCTGGGTACAATTGTTCTACCACAATCCCAAAAGTAAAGTTCGAAGTATATCGGGTGTATCCAAACGGCTTCGTGTCTCTGTTGGTGTTCGTCAAGGAAGCGCCCTCTCAAACAACTTGTCCAAAAATAGAATGACCGCCTCATGTAACACGGTCTGAATCTGACTGAATCTGAATAACACTGAATTTTTGACAACCGATCCACATAAAACGGGCATAAACACTGTCAGCGGCAGTGACCTGCCCAGAACTGAGCGATTTAAATATCTCGGGTCAATGATATCAGTCAATGGGCAACTGCGTTATGAAATCGCTTCACCCATTAACGAATGAAGTGGCGTCCCACATCTGATGTTCTTTGCGATTGACGTATCAACGAACGCCTCAAATCTAGAATTTGCCGCAATGTCGTCCGTACTGCCGCTCTCTATGGTTCTGAGTGTTGGCCGACTATAAAAGACAATGACCGACGTCTTTCAGTAATGGAGACGAAGATTTTACGTTGGACTAGTGGCGTGACACTGATTGATCACATCCGAAATATGGATATCCCCGATCGATATGGAGTTGCACCGATTGTGAAAGAATTGCGAGAAAGGCGTCTTAGTTGGTATAGCCAAGCTCAAGAAAAAGAAGAAGTTTCGCTCGCAACATCTCACCATAGGGTCACTTATCTCTATAAGGGCAATATCTGAAAAAGAAGACGAGGTAGACCCTGCCTGAGATGAGGCTTTGACGGACGCCAGAATCCCAGATAACTTGAATGGACCTTGGGGCTAAGCCTTGTGAAGACAGACCTAGATCGGATACTCGTTTATTGTGCCGTTGACAATGATGAATAAAAGCAAAAGATACCTCCGACGACATATGGCGAACAAAAATACAGGATGATTTTATAATAAGTAACAAATGCTCCGAGAGGTCTCTCGAGTTATGTCGAAGACATGGTTTTAACCAATAGTGGTTCAGGCTCTTTTTTTTTCCAAATGCTCTGAGGTGGCAGTTGTTTGTAATTCTAATTAGGGCTGTGGCAGCACTACTTCGGTGCGAAATATGCATATCAGGTATTGCCACGGTGTGAACGTTGAGAAGGCCATTTAAGAAACGATTTCGGCTGTGGAAACCGGTTTCGTAAAAGCAAAACACAACGTTGCCAACACCAACAGCTCCGCCTAATGAACCAATACCGCAATACGAGTAAATATAAACCATTTTGTTTTTTTGTTTTTTTTTTTAATTTAAAAAAGCAAGCCTGGGAATAATAACTGATGATTCTAACGCATGGACCGAGAGACGGAAACCTTTTGTCAAAGCTAGATATTGCATTAGCCCACAATGAAAATATTACCATCTTCCGAAGAAGAAGGTCAGGTTCGATTATCGACCTGACGTATGCATATTAGTGCATCGATAAGGACGACGAACACCCGCGACGAACCAACTTTTTTGCCAGGAAAACCAGGCAAGTTACGACAGAAACAGCCAGTACTAGGGAAGCAAAAAGGCTAATTCTGGTAACATTTACGCAATAAACATTTAGGTAAAATAAGCTAAGAGAGGTAGAAAATTGTGAAAACGAAGCTGCCAGAAAAAAATTTCTATGAGATGAATCCTGGCAGAGCACAGTGGTTTAAGAGGTAAAGCCATCAACTACAAAGACGTCTCAAATCCAGAATTTACCGTCGTCCACCCTGTCGCCCTCTACGATACTAGGTTTTGGCTGACTATAAAAGACAATGAACGGCATTTCGCGGTAATGGAAACGAAAATGTTGCATTGAACTAGTGCCGATGACGAGAAATTGCGGGAGAGACATCTTCGATGGTATGGTCACGCAATTCACCATTACGAGAATTAACTTATCCAGATTGATCTGAATATCGAAGTCGATGGGAAGCGACCAAAAGATGGGCTGAACCAGCGACAGAGCAAAGTGGCTCAATCAATCAAGACAAGCCGAACACCTTTCTGAACTAGACAAAGGCTGAAGAAACATAAGAATTCAATTCCGACGAAATCCAAAACCAAGGTTGTATTACCAAAGATTCCATTAACAAAAATTTCCCTTTTATCCCAAAAACCCCAATATCCCAGCAAAAAGCTGGAAAATCAATGTCAACGAGAAGTGGACCATAGAAATCCGACAAATTTTAATGGTATAAATCAACCAGGTGATGACATATGTTATCCGAAATTTGAAAAAGTGGATTGGAGAAAGGAATCTGGGCGCAGAAACTTTAACCAAGCCAAGGCACGCTGCGACAACTAAAAATAAGGGTCCTAAACCTGTACTGCTAAAACTACAAAACTAAACTTGTGATACTTGTAATGTGGCATAGTCCTGGAGAAGAGTGACCAGGATATAGTAATGATCCAGTGACAGGCTTCTTTGCAATAGCTGCAGATGTCAATGGCATATGCAACCAATAACGGAGTATCAAAAACCTATATACAAAATGCCTACCCACGAAAATGTTCTAGACATATCTCGGAACAAAGAATTGGAAGCCATCCGGTCATGCGTGCAAAAGCGCAAAAAGCTGTTGACACTAAATTACCATTGGTTGTCGCAATGTTTAGGGGCTACTCAATGCCTCATTCAGGAAAAAAAATTCTCGCCGTACGAGTGTTTGGAAAGAGAAATGGCATATTTACAATTTGGCAATGAAGGAAGACCAATGGAAACAGCAAGAAGTGGTTTCCCCAATTAAAGTTTCTGAAGATTGCAAGTGCTTTAACCACTTTCACAATAGAATACAATAAAGACCCTCCAAATTCGTCAAGGCCCATAAAACTTTGGCAAACTGGATCAGAATACTGCTAACAAATAACCCAATCCATGCCATCATTTGATGAAATAGACTAATTTTACACTGAGTACCCTTCGAACACCACCTTATCATGGGGTAGCTTACTACTGCATGTGGTAGCTTACTACTGCACTAAGGGTGTCCAAATCCAAAAACACACGAGACAAAGACTTCTAATCATCCAAATAGTAAGAAGTCACAGACTTTGAATCCACCCGCGACTTTGCGAAATTAGGTCATGCCCGAGGCACGGATTTTGGAGGCCTCACCAGATTCATGTTCCCTCACGGAGAAATCTGTGGAAGACAGGCTCTCCACTTCAGTGCAAAACCTGCACCCGGTGTCTACGGCGCGGTCAGCCAGGAAGGATAGTACAGGAACTCCCTTGTTACCTATGAAAAGGTGAGAGCTGCCATACCGCCCTTGAACACTTCAATGCTCCTGGCATGGATACCATCTATCCAGCAATGTTATAGCAGGATATGGAGCACTTAGAGCGATTGCTAAAGAGCGTGGAAAGTGCTGTGAGTCTGTTATAGAATGTCTGGTTTCAAAGATGGAAGATCCAACTCTGGAGTACGCGAGTACGCGATGGGGGTGTTTGTGGACATTGACATTGAAGGGGCATTTGACTGTGCGCCTTTTCAATATACGTCCAAGCTTATGCTGATGATGTGGCTGTGCCTGCTGTTGATCGGGATCTTGGAACGGTGTGTAGAAATATACAACGTGTCGTTGACCTGATAGGCATGATCTTTCAGTTAATCCAAATCATACCACAATTCACACAAAAGGAGAAAACTGGATGGACTTTGCCTCCCAGAGATAAAAGGTACAACCTTTAAACTCTCCGAGTTATCCTGAAATGGAGAGAGAACTGGTAGATCCCAGAGAAATGCGTGGCAGATATACGGAAGTCTTCTACACCGATGGCTCGAAAACAGAACAGGGCTCTAGAGTCCGAGTCTACCAATCGAATAAAAACGAAAAATGGCTTTTCCTTTGGGACAATATGCAACGGTTTTTCAAGCCGAAGTATATGCGATCCTTAGGGCGGCAAACTGGGATGAAGAGCAGGCGCATCGCAATCTACAGTGGTAGCCATGCTGCATTGAGGACGTTGGGTAGTCTTTTGATCACCCTAAAAGTTGTACAGGAGTGCAGAAACCGTTTGAACTCTATCTCTAGATTCAATACGATGGAACTACTCTGGATACCTGGTCATTGTGACGTAGAAGAAAATTAAATTTCGGATGCTTTAGCAAAAGAAGGTTCAATCTCGCCATGCCAGAACCGGAACCAGCAATTGGCTAATGCAGACTTCGAAAACAATAATAGGTGGCAGAGCCTAATTGCTGCCAGACCCACCAAACTTTCCCTGTCAGAACCAAACATGTGTACCACAAAGTTTATCCTGTCGAAAAGCAGGAGGACTTGCAGGAGTGTTGTTGGTATTCTGGCAGGCCAGGCCACAATTCACTTGCGGGACACATGTTCAAAATATGAATTATTCCAGATGATACATGTCTCGCCTGTAAAGAGAAAGCGGAATCCACGGAGCATCTCCTATGTGAATGCCTCGCCTATGGACGCATCAGCCATCAGATCTTCGGTGCCGATTCTCTCCAGTTGCGGGAGGTAGCATCGGAAATCCTGCGATACGATATTCCGTTTGATGGGGGTGTCGAGTGCAATGGGCCACCACGGCCTGAAGCGTCAGGAGCTATAGCTTCTCCCCCACCGCACCTACACCCGCACGTTGGACTACCAACTATAGACCACCCCTTCATCAGAGAACAGCAGGGAGCTAGCCAAAAACTATTTGACCCATTACTTGGTGCTAGCTCTCCCGCTTTTCAAGTCAAGGGTTCCCTTTTACCAAAGGAGGAGGGAAAAGAAAGGGAATTGTTAGTTCAAGATCCTCTTGCCATCTAGTCCTCCCACTGGTCGAGCTCTGTCTTCTTTACAACAAGAAGAACCCAAGGGTAATGCGTAACAAGGCAGCATCTACCAGCATTCCCCAGCATCTCTTTAATAACAGTGTCGAGAGAGAACTCCCCTGTGTATGCATAAAATTGTTGAGGAATCCAATTCTTCCTACCACCAGGGAAAAGGGTATGATCGACGTCACAGATTCTGCTCTCCCAACTTTTTGCAAGCAAGACTAAATATCTCCACGCCCACTTAAAAGTTGAGTAACGAAATAACCAACTTCTTCATGTTTTCGATTCAGCCACGAATCTCAAGTGCCGATGAGCCGCTTAGTCCATCTACCTCTTGACTCATTTTGTCAAGGGAGGTTTGACAGGGTTACTTGTAGACAGTTTTGCGTTCCTTAGCAAGGAGGGTGATAGGAATCACTCCCGCGATCATCACAACAGCCGCTTCTGGTATACTGCGATAGGCAGAGGCCACCCGCAGGGCTTCCCGTATTTGCACTTGTGCAAGGTGTTTACGATATACCTCCATACCAAGAGCATCATCCCATACTTCCTTGCTGCAGAACAGGACGGACTATGTTTTACTCATTAGCGGATATCTCCTGCTTCACCTAGACCCTTATTCGCTGCTACTTTGATTTACTCGAGAAAGCTCATCTTTGAGTGGACACTCTCGTTTTGGTCAAGGTTACTTCTTCAGGGTTTTTCCAGTGCAAGGCTGCAACCAGGAGTAGTCATCCTTCCACTTATCCATCGAACTAATATGAAAAGTCTGCTTTGTGCCTGTTCAACAGTGTGTCCTGACACAAGTGCCACAAGATCATTTGCATAACTGACCAGGCGCGACTCTTTTGGACCCTAAGGGGTGAAAATCTCAATCCATGGTAGTCAATAGATGAATGAAACAAACACATTAAAGATAAGGGCCAGCGGGAGGCATTGGATAGAAAATAAGAACTGAGCGTCGACCTGCATTTGGTTCTCGGTATATTATAGCGAATATTGGAGAAGCCAAGGAAGGACCTCACTGCGAACCTTAAGAGTGACAATTCACCCAAAATAAGACTTAACATTTTTGCATAAATCTATATAATTCCCATGTGTACAGATGCATCCGCAAAACAAATCTGAGAAATTGCTAATCCCCAAAAGCCAGCCAATTATCCCTCGCTTTTCCCATTTTTCAAGAAGATACTGTTTGAAGTCTTTCCAATTTTCTCAGCATACGCAAAAGGAAAAACACAGGCAAAACAGGCACAAAGTACTTTGGCAGCAAATTAAAATGATTTGTGCCTGTCTAACGTCAAGTCAATGCGATCTTTTCTCTTTTGAATGAAAATTATTTTCAGATAGGCCTCACCACGGCCCGAGTTAATGCTGGGATGGATGGATGGATGCTGTTCTAGTCTTTCTAGACAGAAACCAGTGCATCATTATGCTCCACTTTGGCATGGGACGCAGCGTATAGAACCTTGGCACGGTAATCCGTTTTGAAACAACTTGATCTTGGCCGTGTCTCCTAAATATTGGGTCTTTGAAAAATTTCCATTTAGTACTGACTTTTATGAGTGACTTTCTATTTTAGGGGGCCATTTAGAGAGCCATGTACCCGGTGTGGCTGGGGCCGATCATCTTAGGCAGCATAATGGAAAATATAGTGTGCATGATATGGCTGTAATGGAGGTTGATTTGCCTCCTCAGTTTATTTTTGTTTGGATTTCAATCTTTGTGAGGCGGATGATATCCAGTTCAGGTTATTAACTTGGGTTTTGTTAGCTGAGGACATGTATCTGAATTATGTACTCCCTTGTCTATATATTGGGCCACCACCACCATGTTCAGGAACTGTCCTAGGAAAATCGAAGGGAACAATTCGGAAGTAATAGCTTGAAACGGGGCACGTTGTTACGATTTCATTTATCATATCATCAATTATTCTAATGCAGAATTATGCTGGTCGACCCCATGCAGTCTCAAAGCAACACAGTCGAATTAGCACAAACGAATTCCTAATGAAACGGAGTTCAATCCAGACCCTTTGAGGATCGTGAGACCCATACACATTAGGGTAAGAGAACCAACCAAGAAAAACAAGGGAAAACGACATCCACTTACAAATATCAGTGCCATATTGATGGAAACTGCATAGAAGGGACGGAATTTCCCGTGACGAAGGAAGCGGGGTAATTTACTTCTTGAATAAATGGTTCCTGCGGGTTACTTGTAATATCGCGTCAACTACGACTAGGCTGTGACGTTTAGTAGACGATGCACGGCAGGGGAGGGTTGTCTTGCGATTTTTATCAATTGTCGGCCACTTTATATGCAATTAGGGTGATACGATAAGTTAAAACAGGAATTATGGAAAATACAAATTGTTCGGGCTGAATTTTGTACTTGAGTGCAGGAAATAGTCTCTTGAGATTTTGTGTTTAATTCATTTCACGGAGTTGTTAGCGCATTGGGGTAGAAGTCTTAGATACTTATAACTTTCCCATAAAGGGATTTGACGGCGGGAAATAGAAATATGGTGAAAGGTCTTTTGCGATTTTGCTTTTGAAGAAGGTTTTATTACGGATTTCCAAGTTCCCCCCGACGATGTTCCCCTGTGAATATATGCTGCTGGATGCTCCGGGTCCTCAGGTGGGCAGCCACATTCAGGACAAAGGAGAGAATCATCCAGCCTGAATTGGTGCAGATACTTCCTGTAAGCACGATGTCCTAAGAGGGATTGCGCCAGATGGTAGTTAATCTCACCGTGCCGTCGCTGGATCCATTCCTCAATACGGGGAATCAAAATATGCCTCCAGCGACCCCTCTGCGAGTCATCCCACCATTGCTGCCACTTTCCCAGCGACTCACACCTTGCCGCCTTTCGGTATTCTGTATCTTTTTCAGGTGGATTCGTCCTCCTTTTCTCGTACAGACACCATGTCTCACTTGCCAGAATGTCCGTCGAGATCGCTAGTTCTTCCTCCCAAACTGGTTCCGCAAATAATAGTGTGGAGCGAACTATTCGGGCCACAAGTAATCTAGAACTGTATCTTGGACCTCCAACGTTAGGCATCATCCAAGCTAATGATACGTTTATGTTTCCCACTTTCACATAGGCATAGTCCAGATGTCCCTTGAAATTGATTTTAGCGTCAATCATCACCCCTAGGTATTTGATAACCGGCTTCGAAGTGCTGACGTAGCCACCAATATGAATATTAACTGCATTCCTCTTCCGACGGCTAGTAATCATCACCCTTGGCACGGTAAGGGCAAGGACTTCTTTTTACATCACGTTCCACAAAAGAAGACCCAACACTGAGTCCTGTGGTACTCCTGCGGTGACAGTAGACTGCTTGGATGCCTCATCCGCAATGTACCAAAGTGTCTTCTTCGAAAGTTAACTTTTGACGAGCTAAATATTAGGTTGTTGCATATAAAATGGCCGATTTGGCAATCAAGTGAAGTTAGTTGCGATTTTACTGTATCAAACCACCACCAGTAGGCGCTGTTGGTGTCGGACAATGAAGTATAAATACTCCCACATTTAATCAAGGAATCATTTCAGTTTTGACCATCGTTGTGATAACAGTGAATAAAAAGGAAAAAAGGATGGAAAAGAGCCAAGAACGTATACTTTTTCTGTATGAGTTCAAACTCGGTCATAAGGCAGCGGAGGCGACCAGGAACATTAACAGCGCATTTGGAGCTGATACGGTTTATGGTTTGAAAAATTCCGTACGTAAACCTTCAAAGTGAGCCACGTGGACAGCTGCGTTTGCTAGTCGAATCCGACATACGTCAGTCTGTGAGAGACATTGCAGAGAACTAGGGCGTACACTATTCGACAGTTTCGCGGCACTTGCAACAACTTGGAAAGTCGAAAAAGCTCGACAAATGCCGCAAGCCCTTATGGAGCAAAACATAGCCCTTCGAATGGAAATTTGCAGTTCTTTACTCTCCCGCAGCAGAAACGATCCCTTTTTGCACAGAATAGTGACATGTAGAATGAAAAGCGGATATTATACGACAATCTTCGCTGATTAGCACAATGGCTAGATACTGATGAGCCACCAAAGCATATACCGAAACCGAGCCTCCATCCTAAGAAGACTGTGACGGTGACTGTTTGGTGGTCTACAGCTGGAGTTATCCACTATTCTTTCTTGGCGCCTGGAGAAACGATAAATGTACAGAAATACTGTGCCAAACTCGAAGAAATGCACCAAAAATTGAGTATTCAATGGGCGAGATTAGTCAAAAGAGATGATGTGATACTCCTTCACGACAGTGCACGACCTCATAAATCCAGAACAACGGTTCAAAAAGTGAAGGAATTGCAGTATGAGATTCTGCCTCATCCACCATATTCACCGGATCTTTCGCCAACCGACTACCACTTTTTTAAGCATTGGGATCATTTTTTGGCAGAATAACAATTGAGGAATGAAGAGGTCATCAAAATTGCCTTCGAAGAGTTTATCAACCCCTGAAAATTGAACTTCTACGAAACTGGCATACATGCTCTTTTATCTCGGTGGGAGAGGT
Organism: Hermetia illucens; assembly: GCF_905115235.1. Lineage (NCBI taxonomy): Eukaryota > Metazoa > Arthropoda > Insecta > Diptera > Stratiomyidae > Hermetia > Hermetia illucens. The sequence goes on from NC_051852.1 coordinate 14,163,544, forward strand.
GTTTTGAATCGACTGGCACCTACTTTGATTAGTTAAATAAATTTTTGTAAGCTTTACAGTCGTTTCAAATTTTAGTACCAAATCGGCCATATCATGTGCAACCTCATAATAACTAGGGACACCCCTTTTAGGCAGCTTTTTATCCACTCCCAGCTGGCGGAATTGAACGCATTTTTGACGTCCAACGTCACCACGGCACAGCATTTATTAGACGAAATCGTGTCTCAAGGCAGCTTCGAAACAACGTCTACCGCGTTGATCGTTGAGTTGGCTGGTCGAAATCCAAATTGTCACTCCGATAGCCCAACTCAATTCAATGATAGGGAGCAGTCTATTGTAGATGACCCTTTCGAACATCCTTCCTACTGTGTCGATGAGACAAATTGGGCGGTATGATGATGGATATCCAGGGTACTCATTCGTTAGTTTCTGCCTCTTCCACCGGTCTGGGAAAATTCCTTCTACCATGCATGCTTCAAATACGCTGATAAACCAGTCGGATCTGGTCTTAACTGCGAGTTTAAGAGCTCTATTGGGAACAGCATCCAGACTGGCTGCTTTGTTATCACCAATTCTCAAGTAAATTTGCACAAGTTCCGCCTCAGTTACCGCAGGTATAGTGTAGGCGTCCAATGCTTGCTTGTGTTTTTTGCGCTCCCCTTTATCCGGGGAGAAGAGCGCCATCATGATATCAAGAAGAAAATACGACCAGCTCAATTGTGATGTTCACCCTATCATCTTCTTCATAACCACCCTGTACGTTGTTCCCAAGAGGCTTTGGTCTGCCTCTGCGGAAAGTTCCTTGAAGCATTCTCGCTTGCTGGTCCATATAGTCTGCTTAAGCCTACCTCGAAGGTTCACATATACTTGCTGTTTCTCGTCGAAGTCCGGTTTTCCTCTAGATCTGCGGCAGATCCTTCTAGCTCGAAAACATGCAACCCGCAACTCCGCAATCTCTTTATTCCATCAATATTTTGACCGCCTTTGGTTTAACGCACGACTCGAAGATGACCTTCTTGCTGCAAATCAAAGCAGCAGTGGGCAAGGCTGCAGTCTCGGTCTTGAGTCGACTAATGTCGAATGTCAGAGGCTCTATATCTTCTAGGAGACGTCTTTCTATGGGAGCAACGCAGTCGGTTCTGCTCTACGTTGCGGAGATATAGGCTGATGCCCTTGACAAGGAGGTACGTCGTAAGAGCCTTGCTCAAGTGCAGGCATCTGCTTATGACACTGTCTCAGAACCGGCCGTGATGGTGATCGCGGGAGTGTTCCTCTTTACCCTCCTTGCCAAGGAGCATAAGGGTGAAAACTTAAAAGAAATGGTTGCCGGTGAAGAACATCAACGCACCCTTACCGAGTGGCGATTTGAGCCATGAGGGAAATGGACTGCGCGACTCATCGTAAATTTAGACCCGTGGCTGAACCGAACGCAGGGTGAGATCGGTTATTTCCTTACCCAACTTCAAAATGGGCATGGAGGTTTTCAGTTTTACCTGCACAAGATTGAGAAAGCGGAGGACGCTGAACACACCTTTTTCCCTTGCGAACGGCTTTCGTCAGCAACTTTATGCAGACACAGGGGTGCTCTCCACACACCACACTGCCGGTAAGATGCTGACGAGCCCTGGCAGCTGGAGTTGTGCTGCCTATTATGTTCAGACTCTTCTTGTTGCAAAGAAGATTAAACTCGACCGGCGGAGGGACCGGATGGCAAGTGGTTCCTTGAACTAACAACTCCTTTCCTCCTCCTGTCGTTGATGAAAGAGGTTGCCCAAGTTGAAGGCATCCAAAGCCGGCTAGCCCGAAGTAATGTGTCAAATGGTTCCAGACTAGTTTCCTAATGACAGGAAGGTGTTTAGTTGGCAGTCCGGTAGCGTACCGTTGCGGGAGTCCAACACTCTGTGCGTGAACGCATTCACCTATCCTACTCCCAATAAAAGGTGCCATCGATCTATCAGCACGAGTCCCATAATAACTTGGGCTGGAGATTTTCAATTGCCACTTGTCTTTGTGGTACCTTGTAGCTCCCTAGGTTTGTAACAGCGGCTTGTCCAGTTAGTGTGGGGCAGCTTTCTAGGTTTCTGTTGCTCGTGATTTTACCAAAAATTTTTGATTTTCTAAAGGAAACAAATGATTCCTTCATTGCTTCCACTAAATTTTCATAGAGAGGGCAAATCGTTAATCCAGCAGACTTGGTTCAGAACTTCATCAAATAAGACCTGGAATTCCTAATTTGACCCCTCTCCCTATCTTTATTCCGCATCGCTGCAAAAGAAATATCACCCACAAAATTGACGATAAAGCCAAGGAAATCGAGTAATGAACACTTGATTATTTATCGTACGATCGAGGACATACATACAGATACATTTGCAAACAATATAATTTATGTTTTTGGAACTAACGATAATCTCTCGTGACGCTTACAAGTCAATGTTAATCGATAAATAAGACCCAATCGAAGCAGTCAATGCGAATAAATATCTCCGCATTGCATAATGTAATTGCAATCGGATAGTTGTTGCCTCAGTCTCCAATTCGCCTTAGCTTCAAGCTGGAGTCACACTTTTTTGAATATCAATTGACGACATTATCGTCATCATGATCATGGTATCGTAAATACTTACAGGAGACAGACGCTAAAGTTAACGCTGCGTCAATATGTAACCGGGGATCTAACTAAGATTACAGCACGAGTTACCGTTCAAGTATCTTTAAATGTATCTTTCTTTGCTAACGGTGTGACTGCGTCTTTATCCTTTTCATTTAGTACATGGCTGGGTAATTACCCTGAACACCTCTGGAACCACCTACCCAAAGTGTAGGGTAGGCTCCTACTGTACCATATGACAGAGAGATAGTCATGCAAAGCGTAAAATAAGATTTCAGCCCCGCAAGGAGCACTGTACCATTCCGTGCTAACGGTGTGTAGCCTTGAAATTAGAGGTGCGATCTCCTTAGTATTCACCACAAGCCCCATTCCTCTTTCAAAGAACCAAAAAATTATGGAAACATCCACCCTGGAAGCAACATTTAGCGAGCCTACAGTCAAGTTTTTGCGGTGTATGTCGCCTCTCAGCTTTAGCTAAACCTCGATTATTACCTCAATAAACTCACTTGAGGTCTTGTCTTCATAAAGTTGTATTTTTTCACTGTAATCGATATACGGGCGAAGAATGCACAATGCAAAAAGCAGGCGCAAGTCTCCTACGAATCAGGGATCTGCTGGAATTCAAAGCTATTAACACCGATGTGGCGGTTGATTCCAAGCCCCAAGAGCAATTTTTATGATCCGGGTTCACTTAAAGGTTCTTTCTATGCAGATGGGTATTCTTCGCGTATCTATCTTTCCGTTTACTTCAGAATTTGAATGTGCTCCGTTGAAAAAAAGTGACATTACGACTCCACACTTTGGTATCCATATGGAATACGCTATAAACTCTCTTGGATGCGAACGACGTCAAGACCTTGACTGGTTAGTGTGCTGGAGTCCCTTGGATTTGATAATGTTCGTTAAATAGAGTCCAATTCATTTTGACGAACCAATTTACATCAATTCTGGGAGAAGTGGCGATGATGCATCGGTGGAGTGATGAATTATAAAAGCAGCCTTCGAAAGGGTTAAGTGTTAAATTGATGATGGTAAAAGACAAAGCACAAGTGGTCAATTTATCAGTTAAAGAATAGTAACAAATTGGTCTTTGGTGATTTGTGCTCTGTGCAATTGGATTTATTTTTCCCATTTATTTTCCGCTCCTTGGATAACTGATTCTTGCTTTTATCAATCAAAGACTTTCCAATAAGTTTTTTGGCCCCTTGGATATAGAGTTCTAGAGCGAAACCACGTACTTTTGGAAGGAAAGAAAATCTCTCCACTTTCGCCGTTATCCCTTCCTTTTTCATTCATTCATTCACCTACGTTACCCTCATTTTTAATTTCAATACAAACTCCATCTCCATTACAACTACCCTCGTCGAAAAAAAGTACTTCTCATTCCAATTCATGAAATATGCGCGACATGGAGCGTTATGGGAAATCCTTCGCAATATTGACCCCCTCCCCTACTCCTAGATGCCTAAAATCAGGTGTTGAGTATACTCCCAGGTGCATTTACCCACTTTGAACTAGTGCTGAACGTTCTCCCAGTAAATATATGGAGGTTTCATCACCCTCCACGGTCCGCCAGTACTCCTGTGGCGGTACATCGGAGGCACGAACCATGACTGCATTACCATGGTGAATTTGCCTCCGCACACCTTTCGTTCACTTAGGTGACATTCGGCTCGTGATACGCTGCGCAAACATTTCAGAGATTCACTGTGAAGGATCTGCGAAGGTTCTTGGGCATGTTAAACTTCTATCTTCGTTTCCTGCCCAAGGCCGCTTATCACCAAGCGATTCTAAACGCTTACTTTTCTGGACCCAAAACCAAGGACTCCCGCGAGGTTGCGTGGTCTACTGAGACCGTCCAGGCTTTTGAAACGGTCAAACAACAGTTTGTTGATGCTACACTACTGCCATTTCCTCAGCTAGATTTACCCCTAGCTGCGTTCATCGATGTATCAGACACAGCAGTAGGCGCTGCTCTTGACAAATGGGTGACTGAAACCTGGCAATCGTTGAGCTTCTTTTCGAAACAACTCAACCCATCTCAACACAACTACACCGCCTACAATCGTCAGCTACTCGCTGCGTACTTCTTGAGGGCAGGCCGTTCACTGTGTTCACGGACCACAAGCCCCTTACTTTCGCGCTTAAACAGACGCTCGACAAAGCGTCTCCTCGCCAACTTCGGCAACTGATTTTCATCAGCCAAAGTACTTCCGAAATCCAACACGTGTCTGGAAAAGACAACGTCGTTGCGGACGCTTTGTCTCGAGTCTCCGAGTTCACAGTCCCCGCCGTGACGACGAGAGGTTCAGAGCCTGAAGGCAAATTCTAAGTACAAGTTTAAGGAGTTTCCCATCTTCAGATTAGCTCAGACAAGGGACCTAGGTCATTTATTCCAGCCAATTTTTACAAGGAAGTATTTCACGCAGTACACGATCTTGCGCACCCATGCATCAGGACGACGAACCGGTTAGTCACTGGAAAATGCTTCCGGTCGTCCATGAATAAGAACGTAAACTATTGGACCAGACAGTGCATCGTGTGCCAGAAATATAAAATTAGCAAGCACGTAAAAAAGGAAGTAGGCGTATTCCCTCATTCCACCAGGCGCATCCTCATCATCCACCTCGACATAATTCGCCCTTTGCGAGACTCGCACGGATACAAATATTGCCTCACAATCATCGACAGGTTTACGCGGTGGCCTGAAGCGATACCTCTGACTGACATTATGGCACAATCATGTGCCGAAACCCTCTGTCGAAAGTGGATCCCGCGCTTTGGTGTACCAGCCGTAATCATCAGGGCCCAGGGAATGCAGTTTGAGTCTACTTTTTTGGGAGTTAGGCAAGCTCCTTGATTTCAAACATCACAGGAGCACTGCATACCATCCACAGTCGAATCGGAGGCTGTAACGTTGGCAACGGACACTAAACACCGTCTTGGTGGCTTCCGACACTCCGCCGTGAACGCAGTCCTTGCCTCTCGTCCCCTCGTCGGCCTTCCCACAGCTCACCAAGGGGAATCTGCTATCCTCCGCCGACCCTGTGTTGGATAGCAGAGCAGGGTTAAACGACTCCCCCCCCCCCCCCCTACCTCGAGACATGCTCAAAGGTCCTCATTAGGGTGGACGTTCCTCGGAGGCCGCTGCACCCAACACACGAGAGTCCTGGAGCGACGGAAAGACTCCTTCAAGTTCGCAAGGCAAGGTATAGTACCTTTAATCAATCCTTTTTTTCCCTTAATTTTCGCGTCTCCACAAAATGTCTGCTACATACAGAAGCGTTTCTGTTCTTTTCCTGACCAGCTCAATCGTTGCCCCATTGCCTTTTAAACCGATATAGCTTAGAACCCAGAGTATCCCGTCCCTATTGTGCGAGCCAAACGTATTTAATTGATCGGATCGAAGTGTCTTGATAAACGCCTAGATGTCGGCTCATGATCATCATCAATGGCACAACAAGCGGTAATAGGTCAAGACCTGCCTTAGTAAGGATCTCCAAACATCTTGGTTTTGCCTGGAGGTCTACCAGTTTGTTATCCCTAAAAGTTGTCTGGCGTCCGGGCTTACATCATCGTTCCATTTCAAGCATGATCTTCCACGTTTTCTTTGCTTACCGTTGATATTGACCTTATGGACTTTCTGGGCTGGATGATTCTCAACCATATGAATTAAGTGCTGTACTCGACAGTATACCAGAAAGTAGTTGCTGGTTTAAATCGTAAGCCACTACCACGGTCTCGGTGTTCATCTCAATTACACTCCCAGACATTCTGAAGATTGTGCTTTTTGTCAGCACCTATAGGTAAAGGCGGAGAGGAATCAATCTCAGAAAGACATCCAGGGATGTCGTTGGCTATATTCTTATCGTCCCGGCGATACACAAGCTAGTCTTGAAAGTGTCTGCAACTACCTAGCAGCTGCGGTGAGTTCGGTTCTATCTCCCCAGATTACCACAGGTACTGTTTGGCATTACTATTGCAGGGTATTTTCAAGTAGTCTTTTGTGGGTGCATTCCCAATTCTTTCCTGCTAGCAGGTCTACTTATCAGAACCCTTACAGCTTTCCGGCATATGTTCCCAGCATGCGTCTTCAAAAGTAGTTTGTGGTCTAGAGTAAATTTAAAATATTTGACCCCTGTTCTTCCTTTAATATCCCTACCAAAGTGGCCTGTCTAATTAAGGTATACTTTTTTCCGTGATTTCTCGTAGGACCAAGATATAGACACGTACTTTACAAAACCGACCTACAAAGAAAAAAAAATGCAAATGCCAGGTGCATCATCCAAGGATAAGGTACTGGAAAACAGTCGCCATAAAACCTGAGACCTACTTTCTTCGAACTGGATGCAACAAGTACTCACCATATACTTTTGCCCCCAGAACCGTTTGACACCGCAAGTCCCCCAAGGAACAAGAACCAACAAGAATACCAGCTATGGGGATACAGTGAGAGAGAGTCATTATTAGAAGCCCATCACTATAAGGAAACTAGTGCTGGATAAAAAGAACCTGACTGAGGTTACGATTGCAAAGGAACATGTTAAAAATGTAATTAGATTAACCAAATTATTTGGTAATCAAGCAAGAGAAACACTAGACGAACAGCCAGCCTTTCATACCCCACATAAATAGAGAGTGGTGATGGCAAGCACTGAAAAGGCGTATTACAGATTGCAGTTTAAAGTCAAAAACGCAAAAGTCAAAATGCTCCGCCCATCAATGCCGCCAACGAGCGAAGGGGATCTGATGACCCCGCTATGTAAGCAAATCATGCTGAGGGTAGCGAAGATAAATCTGCTGCTCTTTAAATGTGGCTAACTTGCTGGTCTTCACTAATAAAAGAACGCTAAATCGGCTCTAAAACATTATTACAAGAGGCACAGATCGGGGCAAGTCTATAGCATATATTCTCTCGAGGAGAATCCTGCACATCTTTCTGTGTGTAGACCCTCATTTTAACGACCCAACCGAGAAACATTTATATAGCTGAAAATCGGTAGCAAAAGTGAAGGCTTCCTAAGAACAGCACGAATATCAAGATGTCCAGTCTCCTGTGGTCTCCGCCATAGTGAACTGACAAATCCAGTTAGAGGAAGGAACTACGAAGGCAATGGCTGTAAAATGTGTCAGCAAAGGAGCCCTTCCACGACTTCCACAGAAAATAAAATTCCTAACAAGAATTCCTCTAGCAGGGTTTGGCCCTCCTGTCCCAACCTTGTTTGCCCCAAATATTTCACCCAAACTTTTATCAGAAGACGTGGATGCGCCTTTGAATACCGACGAAACCGCTACTTTTGATGAACAAATCTGTTTAAAAATTTAACATATTCAGGACACCACTATCGAGAGGGGGATGGAAGATACCCCCCTGGTGGTCTGGAAGCCAGCAATTAGGCAATTCCAATCATACAGCTTTTCGGTATTACTTTAAACAAGAGAAACGGTGGAGGGAAAATAAGGATCTCAGGATGAAATTGGATAAAATTCTTAAACACCTTAACTTGAGACACATGAAAATGATGAATTACAAGCGGATACTACGGCGATTCCTACTACATACCCTATTTAAGTGTAATACAGCAAATGCCTACAACAAATAACCTCGAGTCCAACTTCGAATGTTGTCAGCCTAAACCAAATCATCCATGTTGACCCCAAGTTTCAGAGATGTATTTTTGATTTTAGAACAAAGGTGCAGAAATTCGAATGGATTTCCTCTAAGGATAAATTACAAAAAAGTACGGTCAAATCCTTTGATGACCAGAAGATTAGCTGAGACTTAGAATCTTATGGCTGGCTAATGCCGAAGAACCCGTTTACCAAACGCGTTTTACATGGGTGACCTTCTGTAAAGAGCAATCGATCTGGAGAAGGCGAACTTTTACGCCTTCTTCGGGCAGTCACTGAGACTTTAGTCGAAAAAGTTTCCCTTGACAAGCACGTAGATAAACCACATCATAGATTCGCATAATGAGGTACAAAGAGCAGATGCTAGTCTAAAAATATTGGGAACTCATTTCAATCCTCAAGAATATTATTTCCTCTATCAAATCAACCCGTTTAAAATTGGGGAATATGCCAATATGACCCCTTAAGTGCCTGGCAACCTATCTTACTGAAACTCAGGATGTAGATCTAAATTCAAACTTCCTCAGTGAACTAGTAGGAATACCAACGCGGAAAGAAACTAGAGTTCATTGGGTTTAACGATGCATATGGTCAAAGACACACCACTGTCGTTTATAGTTGAGTAAGAACGGAGTCATGGTGCAATATTCATTTGTTAGCAGCTGGCAGATGAGTGACTCCCCTTAAAAATCGAGTTTTGCGTCCCTACCAAAATTTTGTCAGGACGTTCGAAAAAATCTTGGAACTATTCCCACTCAATTGTATCTGGACTTTCTAAAAAGGAGCCTCCCAGTTGAGGCACATCATTGGAAGGACCCTCGACCCATTTCTGGAGCATGGTGGTCTGATCTTTCGGCCCGGGGGAGGAATTTTGGATCGGCTTTACTTGCCATTTGCTCAAAAGGATCCCACTATTCTTCTAAAGTCACCTGGTAGAGTTACTCGTTCGTCACCTTCAAAACAAGCCTATTGAGGACTACAGGACAGGATTCATAACGAACCTTATTAATAAGAAGCACTTTATCTCTGCATTTCAGTGAAAGCAAAAACCACTTTCCCCAAAATGATGGACCTCCAAGCTAATCAGATTAGCACCGGACTGTGACAACCAGATGACTCAGAAAGCAATTATTCGATTCCATATCCTTCCTAGCGCAAGTCACTTTGGGAGGTTGTTTAAATCAGTAGTGGGCAGTCTGAAGCGATCCACCATCGGTACCTCATTTCTCATATTAAGAGTTTCACACGCCTGTATGTGCTAAGGAAGGTCATTTTAAGCAGGCGACCTATGTATCCGGTAGTTGACATTAGTCACGATTTTCAGGTGTTAACTGATTTGCCAAGGGCATAATGCGGTGATTACAAAGACAGGAATTGCAAAGGAAACTTTGGCAGATAGCCCCAGGTTATCTGATTAATATCACGGAGCTTTGCTCGTATCTCATGAATTAGAAAGCTGCGTGGGTACTCGAGATGTATCCTGATCCCAAAGGAATTGTCAAATAAGGTAAGGTAAGGAAAACTTACTCCGAGCTATGCATTAGCTGGTACCTCTATTTCAGGACGATGGGAAGGAAATAAATTCACTGGGATTAAAGACCGTACCAAATTGTCTCCGACCTGATGCATCCAAGCGCGTCATCGACTACTTCGCCGTGTTTCGAAGCCACGTCCCGTCCTTACCTTCCTTCCACCAGGAGAAAAGCAAAGAAGCAAGGAGGGATACCAGTGATGAATACCAGGTGCAATACCAGGTAGTACCAGTATTGCCTCTGGGCCAATTGAGCCGGTGTTGGAAACTAAAGTAATAGAGCTGGGGAAAGTTCAAATAAAGACACAATTAGGGTTCATTCGTAGACCGTTTGCACTAAATTTCCTGCCTGCATCTGTCAATACCGTCGGTTATGTCTCATTCTGACGTAAAATGCTTGTAATTTCAACTGATCTGCATCTACAAGATTTCATTTTCTTCTTCACTGAAATCAAGATCAAGATGACTAGCCGATCCAAAACCTCGCTCACAAAGTTTCACAATAGTATTTCCCAGATTAGCATCAAAAATCTAGGGATGAGCCAACAACAAAGTAGGCCAACATACATCTGAGTTACATGCTTTACTTGCACATGCTGCTGGCTTACCTGACTTTGGTTAAAGAAGTTTAGAAGTAGTGCCAAAGAGCATTAAAGCAACAATTCTGGCTTCTTATAAAGTAATAAAAGTTAAAAAAGAATGGTAAATACGTAGCAGAGGTTCACAACAATCTGGAAGAAGACCTTGATGTTAATTAATCGTGAGAGCGATTTTTTCAGCGATAATGCGCTGACTTAGTGGCTTAGATTGTTGTCTAGTCCGTATGGTGCCTGACTTAGCCAGTTCTAATGTATCTTTATAATAATTTAGGAGAACAGGTTTTATGATGCCTTTTGAAAATGAATCCACAATGACTTTCGGTTTTATTAATGGGTAAACAGTTTTTTTGCCCCTCGCAGTCTCCATCTTCATCTTGGCCTCTTCGTCTGACTCTAAAGTGCTTTTATTATGCTTGTTTATGCGAAACGACTCAAACAATCTGATTTCTGGTTTTTTTTCCGTCTTCTTCAATGTTCTAATTACAGGTTGGTTGGATTCGCTCTTCTAGCAGGCACTTGGGTGAGTTCTCAGGTGCGCAGGTATGTGTTGGACAATACCATAGGTTCCATGGAAAGTTCAAACCGATTCTGAGACCACTCTCGGTTTCTTTGATTTCGCTGTGAGTTAGTTTCAAGTTCCTTTGTTAGTCAACCTGATCATTTCCTGGGTGAGCTGGGTTAGCTGGGTGTAACGATGATGCTTGTCCTTGAGCTTGCTTAATTTCATTGAGTATTGTACGTTGATTGAAGTGATTGAATGGCAGAGTCAAGATTGACTAATTCATTCATGCGGCTTTCAAGATTAGTTACGCTATTCAAGACGAATAAATACACAAGATGCGTTAATGAGTTAAAGTTCGTTTAATTTTCCTTCATTGTTGAGGTGTTCGTTTACTTTGTAAATTGGGAGAAGAGAGGCTTTTATTTGAGTTTTTTTTTTCTTTGAGGAAATTGATTCAAGTGCTACGAACAATGGGTGTAATCTTATCTAGGGAATTGGTCTTGATAATGGGTGAATTGTTCATTAATACTTTTTCGAAATAAGTATGAACAAAAGTAATGCCCATTAAGTTGGCTTATTAAACGCAATAGCAATTTGGTGTCAGGGTTAGATAAATAAGTAATGTAAGGTAACTAACCTCGAAAAGTTGCAATTTTTGTAAAGTATCTTTATAATTGGTTCAACGAGTTAAACCAGTGCGCAGTCGCTACTTACTATTATCCATAAGAATTAAATAAAATAGTCAACATTTTTCCCATTATGATTCGAAGTTGCAGGTCAAAGCGGAAACAACACCTCTTGCTTGTAAATTGTAACACTTGCTTCAAAACGATAGGATATAGCTCCCAAAATATATAGTAATGTAACCTGCCACCATATAGGTGCCAGCTTCATGATTTTCATGAGTAGTTTCATGAGTAGTTTTTGAGAATGGCCTCGTTAAATTTTCAACCCCCGCACTCTCTCCTTCACAATTAATTATCAACACTAATACTGGCTTCGAAAGGCACTAATCGAGATCTTTCATTTGACACCCCACATGACTATATCCGGCGAAAAAAAGCTATACCCTCTTTGGCATGTAGTAGCTTAAAATCAACGTGGAACGATGTTACTCACTGCATGTGGTTGACAGTTCCAATCTTCCATTAAATTTCGTGCCAATCGCTGCAACCATTTCTAAGAAACGTGCATATGACAGATAGAGGGAAGATATTGGCGTGAAGCTCCCAACACCAAAAAAGTACATAACCTCAAAGGAACCAACAGCAGAACTAACTTTCTTACGCCGAGATTCTTTTGTAGATCAAAAGATATCCGACGCTAAGTGACCCACGTGACAATGTCACAAAGATTAGAAGAACCCAGAAAGGAGGGTTTGTCCTGGAGATCCGGAAGACACAGGACAAAAGACGCTCAACTGCTGGAGGTTCCGATGAGGGACTTGACTCACGAGATAGCTGTGGACTGCAGAGACTCCCACGAAATTACGAATAAGCAGGGCATATGGAGGAAATTGGTGCGGCATTTTCAAATTCCATATGGAAGACTACACACAAAAAAAAAACTTGCAAAAAGCAACCGGCGACACCAGTTTGCCAGCTGTTGAGTCAAACGAGTTGCTGGAAGCATGGGTATCGGATGGGTTTTCTGTAGGATTCGAGAAAAATATCTTCTCCTATCTATTTTAGATGTTCGGAGGACGGTCAGATTACCAGATCTTGTACAAACGAGCGCGATAGATCTGATCGATGCAGGCAGTGTGGTGAAAAAGTCACCTGGTAAGGGAATGGGAGAAAGACATTAAAAATTATACAAATATGCAGGCTTTGATGACAAGGACCATCCCGCAGGGAGCAGAAAATACCCACTAATTAGGAAGGATCAAAAAGCAAGGAGCAAATGAGAAAAGTTGACTGACGGTTTCACCCAGAGCAGAGGCAACTCATCAAAAGCTGCCTCACCTCAAATGAGGGTTATTCAGATCAACCTCAACCCCAGCAAAGCCATTTGGGCCAGTCAGTCCAAAATCTCAATGTGAACATGGCGGTTATTTGTGAACCAATCAGAAGAAAAGGCAATGCGATAAGGGCCACCGACCGAAGCGTACAACGCAGAATTGGGAAGTATCTATACCTTCCGCAAAGGAAGTTATATTGTTCAGTTTAATGGAAAGCAGGAGAATGAAGTATCCGAAAGAAGTAAAGTCATGTTGGATAACCCAGTACAGGTTAAAGATGTGTGGCACAGAAGTATTCGCTAAGATACTTAAGGAAAGTTCCACGCCTACAGATACAGCAAAAGAAAAATCTGAGCAAATTGTCAGAAACGTGGTCACAGTTTGTCGTGTCACGACACGCCCACCGATTACCGAAATAGAAGGTAGGTAGGTAGGTAGGTAGAATAACCAAATCAGGCAACTACATGCCAAATGTCTTCAAGCAAGAAAAAATTATCAACTCACCAATGATGAGCAGGAAACTGCGCAGAGAAAGGCGAGGTACGAAGCTTGCCGGAAAGAACTACGGAAGGCAACCCGTAAAAGCAAGCAGAATTCTTTCGTGAAACTGTGTGAAGAGGTCGACATCAACCTGTGGGGAAAAGCCTATAGAGCGCTAATGGAGAAGGGAAGCAGGGCGCCGTAGATCAGGTGACCAGTTTTATTGCGAAAAATAGTAACCACTCTGTTTCCACAGCAAAACAAATGTACTATTGCGTTAGAAAGAAAGTATCCTCAAAGGATATTCCAACTGTAACAAAGCTTACCATTGATTACGAAAGGGACTAAAACAGTACCCGGGTTGGACGGAATACCAAACATAGCTTTCAAGGCGGCAATGAAACTAAGGTCGAAGTGATTAATTTCCACTATTAATAGCTCTTTAGAGGAAGACATCCTCATGCCTCAGTGGAAAAGCAGAGGAAGTAGTATGTCCACACGGTAGTACGGTTTTCGTACCAATCGATCAATAGCCAATGCTATCAACGCAGTGGTCAATTTAGCAGAGGAAGCAATTGCAGGTTATCACCCTCTATTTAAGGAATGCTTTCAATTCAGCGTATTGGCAGCATATTATAAGACCTCTAAGCCAACTAAATATACCGATGTATATTCAGATAATCATCAGAGATTATTTCGTGGATAGAAAGCTTCTCTATGATACTGACGAAGGCCCAGTTGAATATTTGATAACCAGTGGAGCGCCTCAATGATCGGTGCTGAGCCCAATACTTTGAAATGTCAGATATAACCATGCGTTACGCATCAAACTCCCGCGACAAGCTACAATTATTGGATATGCTGATGACATGGCAATTTTGATAATAAAGGATAAGGATATTGTCTAGGCATGTGAGGCATCGGTCAAGCTGATCAAGGAATGGCCCGTATCAAATTGTTTAGAGTTGGCAAAACATACTGCTGAGGCTATATTAGTGAGCAGTCGTAAGTTGAGAAAAATCCTAAACTTTCGTGAGGGATAGCATGTAATAACGTCCAATCGGTTCACCAAGTATGTCGGTGTAACGCTATATCTATGTACATTCAAGGAACACTTGACCCGCGCTAGCCAGAAAGCAATGCAAATTGTAGCTATTCTAGCTGGTATTATGCCCAATATTAGAGAATTCTAACCTCCGAAGAGGCTGTTGCTAAGCAGAGTGTGCTAATCCATTATGCTGCACGCAGCATCAGTTTGGAAGATGGCCCTTAGTGTTTTGGCAGACCGGAGGAAGTTATGGGCAGTATATCGTTTAAACATGTTGGGAGTCGCTAGCGCTTTTCAATCAACGAAAGATGAGACAACTTTCGCAATTGCAGGAATGGTACCCATTCATGTTTTGGCTGACTAGATGCAAAGACCGTACCACTGCCAATGCCACAATGCCAAAGAGCGGCGCCGAGATTACAGCATGCATATAATTTGAGTATGGCGAAAACGTTGAGATAATTCTCCCAAAAGGAAGCTGGCTTGCAGCTTTAGCTAGGCGCAGCCCCAGGGGTATTCACAATCAGTTGACTATACAGGAGGAGTATGGAATGATTCCAGATATCTGCAATAACGAGCCACCGGCTTCGTGTTGCTTGGGTTGCGCATAGAATATCTAGATGACTGGCTGAACCTAATCTGCACTTTGATGTTCCCACTATTGACCCTCTCCTCACTGCAGCACAGAGAGCAGCTGGACTTTGCTTTGCTCGAGAACATTCTGCCTGGACTGAGGCCGTTCTCTTTCGATGAGTGTAGTATTGCACTTTATGCTTCAGATGGTCGACCTAGATTCTGGCGATCAAAAAAATAACATTTCGCTCAGTGCAATGTTATGGGTACAGTGCAGTTCGAAGGAGGGTCTCTAATCGTGTGAGTGCATCCCTCAACGCACAAACAAACACAAAAGGGACTACATCCTCGAATAGTATGTGGTCCCTTTTACGCCATTCATAAACCCTGAAATACATAACAGAACATTTCGAAAGCTTGATTGACAGAGAGCAGACTGATTTCCGCTCCCGATCCCGCCCCTGGATTGACCACATCATGATATGAATCATTTTGGAAGAGTTTAATGAGTTTAGATCTTCACTTCACATGCTCTCCATCGCTTTGAAGAAGCGAGCGCGAACAGGAAATGTATCTGGTGTGTTCTACGAGAAGCACGGACAGCTTTCTAGTGAAGTGACTATTATCAGTGCGAGATATGATGGTGCAAAATGCCCCATGCTGCACCGAGATAAAATCTCAGAAGAATTTGACGTCCAAAGCGAAGTTCGAAATTGTTGAATCTTGCCACAGAAAGCATTTCTTCTTTTTATCGACTATGCTGATGACAACTGTTTGGTCTCTCACCAGGTTATAGATCCTGACCAAATGGCTCCAGGTTTAGAAAGAGAGACAACTAGAATCGGATTCAAGATAAACACCAACAAAGTCAAGGTTTTCAGCCAACCGTGAGGGAAGACTCTTGGACGGAATTTTCTAGTAAGGCTCTGGAGTTGCTAGGCAAAATGCACTTCTCTGTCAGGGAGGAGGACTTTGAGTCAGAATCTCACTTAGAGTTGATGCAGCTTCAGCCATTTTAGAATATCGTATGGGTAACCACCTTACCTTATACGTCTCCGGGCCTAGACGGTATAGTGCAGGTTATGCTTCAGAAATAGCAGGAAAGGTTGTTTCGTGGTTTATAAAAATTTACCGGAGCTATATTTGGCTCAGATATGTACCGTACCGCTGGAAATTCTGGATTTGAAGTTAAATTCAAGACTAAACATAGAACTAAAACTTAAGGCCTGTATAGCCTTGTACGCCTGCAAGACGGCGGAGGAGGAGATTGGTTTTCCGACCAGGGCTTGGTGGAAGACCAGTGATATTTTGCGAGGTTACGATACATTATTTTTATTGATGAGTAGACTATGAAGGTCGCTATCACTGACAGCGGCTATGTGTGTTTCATTGAGGTCGGTGGTCTAAAATTTTGTTTATCGAGACTGAATCTGAATAAAACAGCATTTTTGACATTCGACTCCAATAAAACAAGACTACCACTGGGAGTGGTAAAGATCTACCTACAACTGAGCAATTTAAACATCACGGATCAATGTTATCAGCCAATGGTGAATTAATTGCGTTATTAAATTCCTTCACGGATCAATGCATCTTGGATGAACTGACATTTCATAACTGGCGTTCTATGCGATCGACGTGTCAACGAACATCTCAAATCCAAAATTTACCGCATTGCTGTTCACCCTACCCCCACCTACGTTTCTGAGCACTTTCCGACTATAAGAGACAATGGACGATACTTCGCGGTAATGGAAACAAAGATATTGCGTTGGATCAGTGACGGAACATACCATCAACATCAAAGTCAATGGGGAACCACACCAAAAGGCTGGCCGAAACAAAGATAACTTGATACGCTAGTTGGTGATTTGAGAGCTCCTCAACTCAATCAAATCGTAACTTTGACCGAGCATAATGGCACAACCGATTGAGATGAGTCAACCCCGCTTCTGAGCGGGATAAAGGCTGAAAAAGAAGACGGATGGTCAGTGGAGACAAAGTCGAAGCATTCTCGAATACACACAGTGTAGCCGAGTCGAATGAGTCTTCCAGGACACGCCAATGTATTGAATTGGACAATGATGTAACACGCCATTCGAAGTTAGGATATCCGTGACTTTGCACCGATTGTACGAAATTTCAGAGAGAAGTGTCTTCGATAGTATGGACATGCATTATAATTCGAGCTGACGAGAACTCACTTGCCAACATAAGTCTCAACATCGAGCTCGATGGAAAACAACCAAAAGCCCAGCCGAAACAAGGATGACTTGATACGCAAGATGATGTTTTGAGAGCCTCTTGACTCCATCAGATCAGGTCTTTGATTGAGCAGAATCGTGCATCAAGACGATCCAACTCCGCTTTTGAACAGGACAACGGCTGAAAAAGAGGTCAGGAGCCAAAGTATTCTTGGATACATGCAATGTAGATGAAGCATCAACAAATAATCTTCACAATCATCTGAAGGGCGTTATCATTGATACGGCATCAAACATACTCGGCCCCAGCCGCAAAAAGAGTCGGAACGGCTGGTTCGACGATGAATGAAAGCTAGCAACGGAACGGAAGAATGCTGGATACCGAGTAATGTTGCATATTCAAAGAACGCGGCCGCGCGTAGAGATTGACCACGAACTCTGTCGAGCGGAGAAACGACTTCACAGACGGAAGAAGGAAGCCTGCGAGAACCAAAAGGTCTGCGAACTCGAAAAGTACAGAGAGCAACTGTGCAGAAGTTTTACCGACAAGTCAGCAGGATGAAGCCTTATACACCCCAATACTCATCCTAACGAGACAAAGAAGGAAATCTGATTGCCGACAGGATGAGTATATTGGAGCGATGCGTTGGGTATTTTAATGAACTGCTTAACAACCAAAATATCAGCGAGTTGGAGGTCCCGCCAATTGAAGACGACGGACAAATACTGCCACCATCATGCATAGAAGAAACAATCGGTACAATCCCCTGGCCTAAAAACCATAAACCGTCAGGAGCCGATGGAATTACTGTCGAATTGTTTGAATATGGAGGCGACCAATTACACCAAGTGGTTCACCAACTGATTCATAATGTGTGGAACAGCGAATCAATGCATGACGATTGGCAACGAAAAGGGAGATATGGAATGGAATATGGACGTCAGTTGCACCATCTGTTCATCGACTTTAAGGCCGCCTATGACAGCATAGTCAGGATAAAACCGTACACGGCAATGAGAGACTTCGATCCGTGATGCCGACGTAAATTCGAGGAGCAAGATCCTCTTTAAGTCGACGCAACTACTGGCCTATGCTGACGATATCGACATCATGGTGAGAACGACCCGAGATATACAAACTGCCTTCATTCAGATCGAGTAGGCGGCGCAAGATCTTCGGCTGCACATCAATGAAGACAAGATGAAGTACACGGTAGCAACCAATCGCACTGGTCATACGGGAAGAATAAAGATAGGAGACTACAACTTTGAGGTCGTTGATAATTTCTCCTATCTAAGGTCGAAAATCACAACCGATAACAGCTATGACGATGCAATTCGCAAACGGTTGTTGGCTGCCAACAGAGCCTATTTCAACTCCGCTCCAAACGTCTCACCATAGGGTCAAAGCTCTTACTGTACAAGACTATGATCTTGCCAGTCCTCATGTATTCCTCAGAGACTTGGGTACTTAGGAAGAAAAATTACGAACTCTTGGCCGCGTTCGAGAGAAGAATCCTCCGAAGAACTTTTGGCCCTCTACGTGAGGATGGACGATTCCGTAGCCTGCATAACGGCGAAAACTATGAGGGATATCACGGCCGTCTGGTTGTGGATAAAATCCGGGTCAATAGGTTGCCGCGGGTGGGTCACCTAATCCGTATGAATGAGGATGATCCAGCCCGGAAAGTCTATAAGGCAATATCTATGGTAGAAAAAGAAGACGAGGCAGAACCTGCCTGAGATAGGGCGATGGCGTAGG
Source organism: Hermetia illucens (assembly GCF_905115235.1). Lineage (NCBI taxonomy): Eukaryota > Metazoa > Arthropoda > Insecta > Diptera > Stratiomyidae > Hermetia > Hermetia illucens. The sequence continues at coordinate 14,182,445 of NC_051852.1, forward strand.
TCAGGACGCCAGATAGCTTTTAAGGATATCGAATTGGTAGACCTCGGCGCAAAACCGGGATGTCTGGAGTTCCTTATTAAAGCAAGCCTAGACCGGATACCGATTGTTGCGCCGTTGATGATGATGATGATCAGCCAATGGTGAATTGCGTTATAAAATTGCTTCACTGATCAATGCATCTTGGATGAAGTGACCTTTCACAACTGGCATTTTTATGATGGACGCATCAACGAACACCTCTAACCCAAAATTTATCACCTTATTGCCAACTATGTTTTTGGGCGCTTCTGATGGGAAAGTTGAGAGAGGATGAGAGCCCACTTGCCAAAATTGATTTCAACACCAAAGTCGATAGGAAACGGCCAAAAAGCCGGCCGAAACATGCCAAATGGTGATTTGAGGGCCTCTCGACTTCATCCGATCAGGGCTTTCACCGAGTACAATGGAGCAACCGACAAAAACGAATCAACCCCTCGTCTGAACGGGACAAATGCTGAAAAGAAGACAGGTGGTCTATGCAAACAGAGCCGGGGTATTCTCGGATACACACAGTGTAGCCGAGTCGAACTGCTTTCTAGGTTACGCCCGTTTACTCCAAGCGAAAGTACTGTCGATACTGGAGGCTTATCGATGGTTGGAATATAATCAGAGTCCCAAACGACGTAATCATTCTGATCGACAGCAAAACCGCCATGAAAGTTTTGTGCTCAGTGTCGACATTTTCCAAATTTGTGGAGTAGCGCAGATGCGCTGAATAGGCTGGACCACAAACTCAAAGTCAACCAACCGAGTTTTTAGTCATAAGAAGATGGGGGGGAGGGAATAAAGATGCCAAAGTTCTGGTTAGTCAGGGCTCCACTCTTCGTCGTCTCTCGGTCTGCGCAGTCTGTGTCCCGCTGGGGACGGTGAAGAGAGTATCTATTCCTACTAATTCTCGATGGCACCACCTGCGATAAGCCAAGGAGGATCTACGAAAAAACTCGGATCACAGGAACTTCGGTCTGCATGGAGAACTAATGTATAGAAGACCATTCTGCCTATAATTTGCATAGACGAAGTTGTAGAGAGGAGGCAAAAACACTCATTGCCTAGCTCGAAAACACCTCTGATTATAGAATGAGAGAGCTGCCAATTGGTCTCCTTGTAACGGCCACTAATACCTACCTACCTAACTGCCTACTGTGTCACCCTATGTTAGAGTTTCTGACGTGAAACATCAACATGAAAAGATAATAACAAGCGAAACCGTCAGTTGATGTGCAGGTAATTTCCTTGACAAAGCTGAATTTACTGCGTTTTTCCTCCATACCTTCTGAATTACAGATCCATTGAACTTCCATCTAACTTCCCATATCAAGACTACTAAGCACTTCCTCATTGCCCCCAAGATCAGGTTAATAATGGTTGGGTTTTATGGTTGGCAAAATTACCTGGAATGTTCTCCTGAATCAACTGCATGAATAGATACAGAACTAATGCGAACATTACTCGAACTCCTACGCGGTCTCTCATTTGCAAATGCGGACCATTCTGCAACTGTGACTAGTTCGCTTAATTCACCTGGAACACCTGTTGCTACTACTGAAATGCCAGTTAATTCTGCTCGCAACCGACAAATTGCAAAATCCTATAATTCCAAGATTTCTCTGAGTTCCGCTGAAGATCATCAACCCAAAACCGAGACATCATCATCGTAAAATCCATAAATTATCTCAGTTTTTAGGTTTGGTATTACACAGGTGAGCCTCATACAGGTACACCCAGCACACCTTGTGGAATTGCAATTTCCAGTCACACCTAGTCGTTTACGATGAACTTACTGAGTAATTAGCACTTGGTAATTGACTATGTAGGTGTTTATGAATTGATTGAACTTTGTCACTGGAGCTGATTGCAAGGTTTAAATCTGAATTGGCTGAAAGACATTCAAAGACTTCAGATCCGGTTATCAAGTATTTCGCATGAAAAGATGAATAAATATTTGTTAACATTTAAAGATTATGCACGTCCCCTTGAATGGTTTACATGCGAAGATGCTAAGTGTTAGATACACGAGCAAGATTGGCAACTTTGAGATTGATTCATTAATCATTGATGACTGATGAAGAAAATAATATTTTTTGATGGAGTACATGAGATTGCTTGCAAATGCGGTTCCATTAGATGCATGATTACCTCAAAGTTCCATTTAGAGGGCATAGCATTGGAGCTGGAAATGTGGCTCTCCGTCGTGGGCCACCCTCATTCTGACTCGGGTAAACGTAATATCCTGAATGGGAAATAAATAAACCTTCCCCCGTTACAGCAATTAAACACGTTCGACACCGACCACGACAAAAAAGCTTTGTCCAACAATAGTGTTAACAAGGTATCGACGCCATGTCAACTACAATACAACAATAAAATTCAAATAGCCAATTTGATTCGACGATATCAATTTTATTGTTGACAGAAATCAATAAAATCTGGAATGTCTCATGGTTTTCTTATGCCCGCCATCATCATCTCGCCCTGTTCAGTGCCTCACTGTCCAATAGAAGAATCATTAAGTATTCTGATCAGTCAATCCTGTCTCTACGAAGAAGAAGGTGATTCCCTGTCCAGAATAAGTCGGCTTGCATTAAGTACCGCCCGGGTGTGTACGTACGAGTACAATGTGAACCATGTGCATATCGGGTATACCTAGCCAACGTACGGGTTACTATCAGCATGAAATTTCTCAGCCATAAACACTTGAAACTTCTAGAATGATTGTTGGTTTATGTTCTGAGGTTCTGAGACGTTCAGGCTATAAGTTCCTCGTCGAAAATTCTTGTCACGACAATTTTTCTTTTTGGTTTCTGCGAAGCCAAAAACCATTCAAGCCATACCTGCGGTTTGCTTAATAGGTGTGTGATCCTCCACAGAATTCGTTGTGGTGATTAATAAAAACAAACACTGAATGGAAACTTGAAGGGTTGCCGATCTTCTGAACCACATTTAAAGAAAGACGTCCAGAAGGAAGGATTATCCTTGTATCCAGGCTCATAGGGACAAAACCCAACCTCCTTAGAATTGCACAATTAACCCCTATTCCAGGTCTTCTGAGAAAGCTTCAGGCTGGGACAATCACCTTCTCCCCTTCACCCCCGTTGCAATGAGTCTGCCTTCACAGATTCTACAAGACTAAGATCGCACTGTGTTGAAATGAATAAAGGTCACCACGTAACTCCAGAACAATTTCCAGCAAATCGACCACTCAACATCCAAACAAACTCCCCATAGAAGGATCGGGTACTGCACAAGACCAAGGTACCACCGATAATGTGCTAAGGCAGTGACGCCGAATGTGGAGAATTGAGGCGTTAGTTGACCCTGGAGTTGGTTGTCCAAAGATGGGACTACAGCAGCGACTAAGATAAAAGATAATATAATAGAATCTCCTAAAAGTATATATGGTTCCCATTTACCTCTTCGGGGTGTATAACGCGCCATCATTCGCGGTTATCAAAAATGTCCGTCAGCTTCCCCCCTCCCATTTCTCGAGACGTCCGCAATACTCCTTCACTGTTTTGCGCTAAGTGCCCTTGAGGCCCCACTCGTCGGCCATCTTGAGAGAGTGAATTCCACTGCATAGCGTAGCCCATAATGCAAATGTCGCCCCTTCTTAATGTGTGACCTACCCACTGCCACTTTCGTCTTCCGATCGCAGTGCGTACGAATGCCAAGCCTATGCGCCGATCAAGTTATTCGTTAGTGTCAGGCCAGCGTATTCCGATGATGCGATACAGACAGGTGTTGACAAAGGCTTGGAGTTTTTAAGTGACAGTGGAATTGTTATTTGGGAGAGCTATGTGGGTATAGGAACACAGAAAGAGCACTAGCACACAGCGTTTTCAACTTGATCTCGGTATTGACATTCACTACCATATTTTAGACGATTTAAACGAAGCGGATCTAGCATTGTCAATGCAGCGGATAACATCCAGTTCGTTGCCACGGTCGACAGAAACAACGCTTCCCAGATAATTAAATTGATCGACCCCTTCGATGCTCTGCCCATTAATGCAAGTAGGAAGAGTGCGATGACCCGACAGAGTGAGAACCTCAGTTTTGTTGGAGTTTATCTTCAGTTCAAATAAACCTGCTTCTCTTTCCAAACCCAGAACCCTTTGGCCAAATTGCATGTCCCGGAGAGAAAGCAAACAAATATCATCAGCGTAGTCGAAGTCTTTGAGAAAGGATGTCGTAGTCCGTTGAATTCCTCCACGTCTTCCAAGCAGGGCAGCATGTAGATCATCCCTGATAAAAATAAGAAATAATATCGACGATATTATGCAACATTGGCGGACTTTGCCTTCGACCTCAAAATTCTCCGAGAGTTTACCTCGGTGAACAAACGTGACATTTCACGCCGTTACATCGGAACGCCCCTCCTGCATAAAGTACTCCCTCTTCATGCTCCGAGACCTCCGAGAGTTTACCTTGGTGAAACACCTGACATTTTACGCCGTTTCATCGGAGCGGCCCTCCTGCGTAAAGTACTTCAGATACACTTCTTCACGTTGTCGGAAACTTTCTGGAAATCGATGAAAAACAGGTAAACCGAAGGTATAAACTCCGCGCAATGTTCCAAAATGATCCGTTGGGTATTGATGTGGTCAAAGAAAGAGGATTTGGAGCAGAAACCAGCCTACTCTCTGTCGATCAAGCTTCCAAGATGTTCTTTGATGAGTTCTAGGATTATTTTAGCTATTATCTTTGCGTCGCCAAGGTGCACGCAGAAACCCCTCCAATTTGAGTGTGACACTCAAAACGGGTGCCATTCTTTGGAATCTTAGTGATCATCCCCTTCTTTCACTCCATGGGAACGGTCTAGGATTCCCAAGATTTCCGTACAAGTGGAAGTGGCAGATCTGCTGTAACTGCTGTTTGAGTGCATTGATGACCGAAATAATTTCTCTTCTGTTTGGAGGAACAGTCCGCATCCGCATGTTACGGTGACTAGCCATTTCATTCAGAAGAGGGGGAACTTCACCGGATCTGAAATGGTTAAAAATCGTGGTCGAGTGTTCTTTCCAATTCTTCAGTTGCGACCGTTAACGTCCTTCACATTACTATCGAAAGAGGATGCAAGTTCTTTCGTGATGCGGTATACACTTTGGAAATAATTGGATCCTGCGGCATATTCCGCTTCCCTGACCAGCGCAATAGCAAATTCTCTCTTGCCACGGCGTAAACTACGTTGAAAATCTAGTGATTTTGTTCGGTATCGGAGTTCAAACACGTCACGCTCGCCATCGCTGGCAGCAGTCAATAGAGCCTTCAACCCCTTCCGTTCATTGATCTGCTTCCACGATTCTGCAGCCAGTCAGATCTTATGACACCCCTGACCACCTCCGTAGCACCCGAGAAAAAACGATTTTTGATGGCAGCCAATGCTACATTTGCCGTTTGATCAAGAAGCTCCCACTACCGAACGACAGTTAGATCATACAAGCGGTCGATGTTGAACGCAGCTCCCCAACTCTTCAAGAAATGACGGACGCAACACATAAGCGAACGTAGGCGGCCATAGGACGGTGATACTATTCAAGGCCGATGTCAGCGCTTTTCTTGTTATGCACATCCAGGAGACAACTCCTGAATTTATCGCCGATAGCAAAGTGGTTAATCTGGTTGGTTGTGCATGTCTGTCAGTTGAAACCTAACTAACCTTATGACAGGCTCTACGTTTAAACATTGTACCACCAATGACAAGGCGATGAAAGTTACAGAAATCCACGAACCTCTAATCATTATCGTTCTGTTTACCAAGACGGTTTTCCCCATCACATATCCGAGCAAGGTGTTGTGTCTTGAGCTCACCTTGTCATCATCATCCTTCATAATCACAATGTCACTTTTACGAAGTCTCTCCTGAACTAAGTGTAGTTGCTCGTAGAAAGCTTCCTTCTCTCCTGTATTGGAAGTCTCTGTTGGTGCGTAACATTGTACAATTGTGGTGCTCCTTAATCTTGCAGTTAGAAGTCTGTCAGAAACCAACTCCCTGGTCAAGAGACCGAGCCTTGTGGCAGCCGTCAGAAACAGCCCGAGACTGATTCGCGTCTGCTACCACTTAACTTTCTAAAGTATAGAAGCACATTGCCCCCAGAGGGAGAAGAGTACCCTCCAGAGTCCCAGCATCTTACTTCACTTAGGCTTAGAATGTCCAGCTCATATCGTTGAAATTCCCACTCAAGTTGGGGAAAACGAACATTCTTAGGACCAACCATATTCTGTTTTCGATAGCCAAAGGTCTTTGGGGTGGGGTCAGTCCCTATCCGAGGCGTTGCTGACGTTTCGGTAGCAGCACTCGCTGGTTGTTCTAGCCCACAAATTTCTGTCCCTTTTAGACTTTCAATGTATTTTTAAGCGCCAACTCTCAGGGCGCATATGGCGTATTTACTCCCCACAAAAGGAAAGAGCGACTTTACGAAAACCAACGAGTCCATCTAAAAACAATATGTGAGCATTGAAATTGTTCTGGGTGAGGTATCGAAAATGGGCCTTCACATCGTGAGGTTAAAAGGGGGCATATACTCCTTCTTGGAGTAGAGAAAGACTATGGAAAAGTATTTGAAGCCAACTTAGCCATCTTAATTTAGGAACAGTGTACCTCCCACAGCTTAGGCATTCATAGATTATTATCCAACAATGGCAAATCTTGATACAACTGAAAATGATATCGAAGTTTAGAATGCTTCGGTGTGAACCTCCAGTAGTAAATCACCGAACGATTCACATTAGAACGGACTCAGACAAGCTGCCTCAGCTGCACATTATACTCTGGGTCAGCAGGCGATAGTTAGATGGCCTCTAAGAATCACAATTTTCAAAATGTTGGAAAAATCTCCTTGGTTACTAGCAACTAGTGACCATTTCTAACCTAGCTTCGAATCCTTCTAACGCTCTAGACCAGTAAGAAGCGTTTGACGGACCTCAACTTTCTTCGACATTCTCCTGAGTCTTAATGACGACCGCATCTTTTCACAGCATAATTTTCAATTCCCCAAAACGATTCCCAACGAATCCATGGTGCTGCAGGCTCGACTTCATTTCCCCCTTCCTCTAGCAAACTTTTCCTCCGAGTTCAACTTCCATTCACAAAATGGGATCAATCAAACAACAAGTAAGGTGCCTAGGTTTTTATTCCCGTGGGTTTCATGGCGTCGCGACAGTCCTGGGCAAATGGCCATCTGTCGTCCAGACATCGAGCGAGCACAGGTCACATACATTTTGCAATAACCAAGATGACCTCAACCACCCTCATCTGAAGTGGCATCGGCCAGGAAACGTTACCATAATTATACTGATACCATTGGAACCCGGATAGCCCACAGAATTCTCAGGTGAAATCCTGGTTCATATCCTTTCAACTCGGTTGCATCGCTTGGCTTCCTAGTGAGAGTTTCATGGGGGTTGTCGTTACGTCCGAGCAGACAAGAGATCTTCGGGCCTCAAACGTGGTGTTACGTTTCAACACGGGTGCCGTACTCCAAACTTCAGTAGAGATTGAGTAGGTCTTGAATCCACCAACATTAATGTTGAGCCCTGCACTTAGTATAGACTGGTACCGTTGTGCTTGTCTCAGTGGGGCTCTGTTTGTGGTCACAAAATCAATCAGTGTCTTAACATGATCGTGGGGTTAAGCCAACTCAACAGATATTCACGTTAATCTACCAGGACCTAACCCTTTTGGTATTTATAGGGGCTCCACTTGAACTTAACGTAAAATGATATCATTTATCGCAGCCCCCATATCCCCATCAAATTTTCTACCAATAGATGGAACAGTTTTCGAATAAATTTAGTATAGCAGGCAGACAGCTAGACAAACAACTACTGTACTGAATTGCCAGCTATACTACCGCTGCATCCCCAGGTGTCGGATAGCGACATTGATATACCGATGTGGCATTTAATACTACAGACTAAGCCATTGAAGAAGTTGGGTGCTTCAAGGACAGTTCTACCATCATGAGGCCATGACAACGGGAAAATAACTACTGGGAAAGAAGCCCACCAGGAGGGTTGCTCATAGAGGGGAATCATGAAGGAATCTACTCCTTAAAGGCAGGAAGATGAGGATGGGTTCATCTATAAATTCACTGATCCGAGTCGCAATGTATATTGAAAAAGAAAGCCATGATTAAGGCTCTTAAATGATCCTGTCAAAAGACGATGAAAGTAACCAAACTGACTACAAAAGACTTCAATTATGGCCGTCAGCAAACCACTAGAAATAATTGACACGGCGATTCTTCTAAAACAGAGCACTCTATGCAAATGATTCCAAATTAAAAATCCGCGGAGAAGGAAGCCATGAAACAATTGATTGTCAAAAATTTCGAGCAGAGAAAGCTACCAACGACTCCAGCTGACACCATCTTCAGCATCTCTCCGACAATGTTGCCTGGAGGGAGCTCCTCTGTGTCTGCATAAAGCTGCTGACGAAAGCCGTCCCACCTTTCGCATGAGAAAAAGGTGTGTTCAGCGTCGTCCGCCACTCCATTGCAGAACACCTAATCAGGAGATCTCACCCATTCCATCAGCCTTGGGCTGACCTCTTCTGTGAAGCAGTCAAGATCCCGAATTTCTAGAGAATGCATGGACTCTAAGCTAGAAACAAGAGCCTTCTTCCCCAACAACCTCTTGACCGCTTCACAAAACGCACTCTTACTGGGCATTCTCGGGCCAAGTTCGGCGAGGACTCCGCACCCCTCGTTTTCCGTATGGAAGACATCTGTGCTCCGTTGTCTTCGAGTTTCATCTTGTAGCAGATTCCACTAAGGACTTCCACAAATGTCTTGTCTTCCGTCAGCCTCTTCGTTTCCTCGTCTTTTCTGCTACTGGTTTGTGCTTGCCTTTGGACAGACGGGTCTCTGGCAGCATAGTCAGTTGTTTCCGTTTATACTTCTTTGCCTCCTTTTTTTTGGATCCTGGAAACTACTTTGATAAAATCTACTTCAGACATGCCGCCCTCTTGCCGCTTTTTCCTCAGTTCGCTTTGGAGTGCGGCTGTTTCTGGTTTCCAATCGTCAATGTTCGCTTGTAGAAGGAGATGCAGTCCAATAGTTCCTCCAGTTCCATCTGCCTATTTTTGCCATCTTTTCTGATGTTTCTCTGGAGGAACGTAGCCAACTGCATATGCTGATGAGCCTTTCCTTTTCGATCCCAGCTAGGACGGTCGCCTGAACTTCCATTCGGTTCGTTTCCGAATCCACCTGCTCAGTAACAGCGATTCTGACTGAACTTTCTTTCGAAGTAGGGGCTCTACAGGGTATTGAAGTTGCCTTCCCCGCACCGTCAGCTGCGCCACTTGGGAAGGCTTCCTCTTTATTTGGACGTCCGAGTATCACATCGGGTATGTCAGCCCTCGCTGCCTCTTTCACTGATCGCTGCGGTCTGCTCTTCCTCCTTCCCTGCTTTTTCGTCGATTTTTTATATTGGTTTTGGTTTATTCTCCATTGAAAACTTACCAGTACATCGTGTGCAAGGAAGCGAGCCGCAATAGCCAGGAATGGGTTTATCTTCGGGGACACAGCCCCTACCCCAGTTCCCTGAGGCCTGACCTACGCTTAGCTGATCCCGGAATTCACGGACGAATCTGCGCTCGCTCGGGGAACGCGGTCTACTAACAGTACCCGACCAGGGTTCCGAAGGAGCTGGCTGTTGATACACGTCACAACCTCCACCTTGGCAGAGCTAGGCTCACATCATCCCATCGACGAGTCTGGGGACTCCTAGTGTGTCTCAACGTTTATCGGTGATTCGGGATTCGAACCGAAAGGCTTTCTCGGGGCTACTGCCTAGGACGCAGGTATACTGCCAGCTAAGGGCTCAGAACTACTTACTCAGGCACCTTGGGGAAGTCTTAGCCCGTATCGTAAGTGACCACTTAAAGGTCACTGACGACCGCTGAGGGATTTCATAAAACTTTCAAATGAAATCTTCCATTTTCAGACCACAAAACATCGGTAACCCCCGTTGGTATCTTTACAACCACACACTCGTTAAGAATGACCAAAAGAATCAACATACCTGCACTGTTAAAAATATAATATTCAGCGACCATAGTGTAAATGCTATTTGACCATAAAAATTAAACGTCCATCAACATTCGAGTGTGCGTCTCTAGCCCAGGCTCCGATCTGCCCATGCTCAAACCCAAGCGTGCTTCAAAGAAGACATTCTGGAGGCTAAAAGAGGGTCTTAAATATTCCATCGAAGTATTGTTACATCCTGTTCACTTCGGAGGGAGACGTCGTCTGCAGATTGTATTCCCCTCGACCATAAATTCTTTATTGTACTTTTTCCTCTTATTTTTCTAATGAACCAAGGCTGGGGTTGGAAGCAGCCGAGAATCCAGCTCCAGCCTTGGTCACATGCTGAAATCGAAATTGGCTGCTTTTTATGCAAGACGACGCTTGGAGACCGCTTGGCTTATTGACAAATGGTCGTTGCGAGTTTGTTATGATCATCGCCTGTTAGATTTTTTCGCGGCACTTTGCTATTAGCAGAATATCTTAACAGCCATTTTATGTCTGGTTTACATTAGGCGAATATAACACCAAGACTGTGTTTACAATCTTGCGATCTCCACTTCTGGCAGGAACGATAATTTGACTGTTTAGCAAAATGTTTGTTCGAAGACCTCATTAACAAGTCCATGTGAAATCAGTCCTTTTCGGCGGAATTGATGGCTCTGCAACAGTCTCACGTTCTTTCTTAATTTGCTTTTAGCAGCTACGAAAATAATTCATGAGGGGATTCTAGACTATTTGGGCGAAACTGCTTCGGAAAATATACAAAGTCATAGTTTATGGAAGGGGTCGAAAATGGTGCTAAGGTAAACCTAGCTCTAGTCCTTAATTCTTGAGCACATATAGTCTGGGGGTTGCAGCTAATCCTTAAGGGGTGACAGTGTAATGGGACCTGCAAGCAATAGACCATCAGCTATACCAGCAACACCTAGCACTAACTCCACGCCTACTGAAATTTGGTGTACGTGCGAGTGTACGATCCCATCATTCCCACCGAACATACAAGCGTTCATTTTATTCTTCGCGGATTTCAAGGTCACACTAATATGCCCACTTTGGCTATTATTCGTTTCATAACAGACGCTAATAGCCTAACAAAGACTATTCGCATTTCATAGGCCCCGATTACAGGCAATCAGCTGGAAACTTAGATGTGGTGCTGGTAAATTGTCTTCATAAGAAGCAACAGCAGGTTTCGAACGATTCTCCGATGAGTATGCACAAGATGTTTTCACGGAGCTATGCCGCCTGGAATATCTAATCAGGCGAATTGCTTTGTGGATTTTCAAAAGAAATGTTTACGAAATGTACGTATGTACTCGCATGTGTATGGGGTGCGTGAGGTATTGAAATAGCATTTCTCGAAGTGTGAGCAATTGATGGAGGGACGCATCGGTAGCTTGGGAGCGTCTATTTGTAATCGGATTTCGATCTGAGTTTTGGCAGGTAATGGTATTAATATTAATATCATAAACATCCACAACCTCTACCCACAACCTTAGCACTGCATACCTTCTAGAGCGTGAGTTCATAAGCAATATGCATCTAATCTTAAATGAAAGGGACTTGCCATGATCAACCTATAATTCTTCCTCTGCTCCAATGGCGCAAGTTTGGTCACCACTTCCCAGCAATTCGATCCACTATGGTTTTCGCATTTTGGCACCTACTTATAAGGCCCTTGCCTTTCTGGTACAAGATCCTTTGGTTCAATTAACCAAATCTATAGCATTGGATCAGTAAAAGGGATTATGATCTTCTACAACGCAAGATCTATAAAACCGTTTGAAGACATGGTAGCGACTCCAGAGATCCTTGAAAAAGAATGGTTTCTAAATAGCGATATGCCTGAATGACGAGGCAGGCTTGATGACCTGAGTGCAACACCACAAGCCTTCTACAGACGACTAAGGATTCGCTCATTATATTCTGGCAAAGATCGAAATTCGCCTGGGACTCGGAGCGTCGTCCCAACCATAGCTGCTGGTAAAGCCTGGAAAACTTCTTTGAAAAGTGCTCGGCGGTCGAGGCTGATTATCGGTAGTAGCTTGGGCAAAGGGAAGTTACTGCTACCTTGAGCGTTCAATGAAAACGCTCAATTATCCCTCCGAGTGGGGGTGATGCCGCGTTGTTAAGGTCCTACTGGCACCGAAGATCAAGCTCGCTGAAAATCGGACATAAGCGAGAGTGGCAAACCAAAAACAGGGATCCATGGTAAATACAGATCATTGGCTACTGTCCGGCCTGTTGATATGGGAAAGAGATGGGGTGCCAAAAAGCCCCCCAATGACAGATAGCAATATTGCATCCACTGGACCTGCGGCAACTTTATTATATCCATGTGAATATGATCGAATCGGTATCTGGCACGTCGAAGAATCGTGAGGCACTACGATTGTGATGATCCATTTACGAGTATTGGTACGAGTGACATTGTTGAGCCCAGCGAACGACATCTTTTCGCGTTCCCCAGCCAGACGTATTTCTGTAAAAGCAGGCGAACTGAGGTTCTCACAATGGGATGCGCCAGAATGTGAAACATGTCGAAAGCTCTCCTATATAAGGCGACTGGAAGAGTAGGCTTAATGTTTCCTGTCAAAAAAACCGCACAGAATGCGGTAGCCTTTGGTGCTTATTCATTGAAGAAACTAAGTCAGATCAAGACTAGATGATGGATTCCTGATCGCTCGTTTGAACTGCAGCGACGGCTTCCATATTCAATGTTGACGGAATAGCGATGTTGCACGGGCGCAAAAGGGCGTCTACTACACTTTCCCTTCACTAACTTGAAGGCTAATATAAGATGTAATCGAGTTGATGCGCTAGGGTGGACGAATCTTTATCCGAGCGCCGCTGGGTATCGTAGACCAGTGGTCGAGGGTCGATGAGAATCGCGAAGAAACGGTATTCCAGAAAGTACTACGAGGGACGGTGCTGATGCGTCCGTTCGCAGGACAAGAGTGGCGTTGTTGTACTTGCAAAATGTCCAAGACTTCTTGACCTTTACGGATAGTTATTCGAGAAGCTCATTAATTGAATAATATACAAGCCAGCCAGCAGCAGGCTTAGCAAATTCAGCAATGATTTCGACCCTGCGGGGTTGTCTAAATCAATGAGTAGTCTCACGAGAGACAGAGTGGGAAGATGCTATCACAGAAGTCGGAGATGTTGATCATAAGCTTCCGAAACAACAAATATGTCATTGCACGCGCGAACTGAAGATGCTGTATAGTGCACTGGAGCGACTAGACTGCATTGCGAAGACCCATTGATTATCGGGAGAATTCGAAGAGGCCACATAGTGTTGTGATTGACATCTCCCGAATATCTTTTCTATGGTTGAAATCTGGTATAAAGCCCTGCTTTTGCCTCTCACCTCCCGTAACGAATCTTCAATAATAGGCAGCGTAATGATTCGGAGTTTTGCAAGTGTTCAGACGCATTCACACGCCTTCAGTCAATATTTCGCCCTCTTGGACGCCCATCTCACGCAGGAAGCCGAATGCTAATCTCGGAAAAATGACGGCCATCTATTCGTTCACGTTTTTCGCACGTTTGAAACTTAATAACTCGGTACTTGTGCCGATGCCCGTTGGAGTCACCAGTATAGCAAAGAAAAGGGTCAACTGTAAAAGTAGGTTAAAACACGAATACTCAAAAATATGGAATCATTAATTTCGTAAAATACTAGCCAGAATCCGGTCTCTTGCTTGGCAAAAGTCAAGGGAGAGAGAGATCTCGAAGGACCTGTTCCTCTTATACCCCTCCTGTTAACATTGATGAATAGTTCAGAGTTACTTAATCACTGTGCGAGTTTCTTAACCGTGGAGGAATCACGGAATAGGCCGTTCTCGATTCGGGTCGCTGCTTTTGGTGAAACGGCAAACGACCTTGGAGGCGTCATGAAAAACTATTTGATTTCGTCACTTCAGCTGGTCTAATGACCGCGAACGTTCGTCAGGTCAAGGATGAGTAAAGAAGCTTAACAATTCCTACTGCAAATTGTCATGGTTGGTATTTTTTGAGTGATGCTGGATGAGGATATAAAGCACTTTGAATGACTTCTTGGAATAGTTTTCTAGCAAGTATTTCTCTAGCTATCCGTCTACCTCGTGGCGGAACGGTCATACCAACGCCTGGCAGGGATGACTATCCGAACCCTATCATCTTCAGACAAATTATGTAGATTAACATCATTCTCACTGAAATGTTTAGAGAGACTGGCCAATCTATGCTATACTAATGCAAAAATTGCTGCAATTGTTGATCGTCCCCTAACCACAGAAACTGAATATAAAAAAAATACTATAAAACTGAGGACCCGGTTGTTGTAACCGAGCGATAGACTGCATACTCTATCGATGGCTCTCCTGCCTCCGACTTTTAGGAGGCGCAGTCTTTGAGGTTCTCACCATGATTGGCAATTGAACCGATCGTCGGTAATGATTCTCCGCACAAATCCTGAATCCAAACTACTTAAGGTAGCTACGGTATCGATTAATAGTCAGACACGTGATATCCGCATGTGGACAGACATCCTGGCTGGGCCGACTGACAAGAACGGCAGAGTAGTAGAGGCGACGACGGTTGCGCATTATTCACTGCCAATACTACTGCTACTCCAAAAATTCAAATTCATCACATTGAGGAAAGCAATCACCTCGCTCAGCAAGGACATCGTTTTTCTAGAAGATGCTAACCTTCAAAGATCACTTGGATAAAGAGAATGAACTAGTCATATTCGACAAAGGGGACTACGAAATTCGGAAGAAGGATAAGCTGGAGAACGGACCACAATTCGTAAAACAGGTGGAACCAATAGACTGAAAGTTTCAAACTCTAGGGTCGAGGCATTATTTTGATATCATACTTGGAACAGGCTTGGAGGGTCCGACTCGTAGAAGTTATTCTTCTCCGACTCTGTAGTGTTCTCTGTAGGGACGTGAACTTCTATGAGGCTTATATTTCTAAATTTGCCTCGCAGAGGCCGAGTCATAGCCGTTCGCTTATGTTTTCAAAACGGATAAAAGCGGGTTTCATTTTTTAGATGACTAAAAAACTGCGATCACATGATTTGCTGCATGACCGCTATAATATATGGCATAGTGGATGACCGCTCTAATGTATGGTGTAGGGGCTCTTCTCCAAGAAACCAGTTCCTGTCCAGCGCATCACCTGCATCACTGTTACATTAGCCCTATATTGGGACAGGGTATCGGCTAGCTGCTTGGCAGCTCTTTCTCTGTACAGGGAGACATTTCATGAGAAAATACGTAAATCGTTATTCCGGTTGTCTACCCTGCCTAACGCCAAACCTGGAGAACCAGTTGGTACAATTCGTCACCTTGTTAAGCCGGGAGGCTCACCTCCCTTCTTCTTCGTCTGCAGCTTTTCGTTAGGAAAGAGCTCCCAGCGGTCACGACGTAGAGATGGAGATAGGGTTTGGTATTAGAGCTGTTGGTGTTGGTTCAGCAGGCGTTTCCCAGGTTTTATGTTCCATCGTTGGTACCAATCCTCGTTTTGCCCTGGGACCTTTAATACCCTTTGATCACCCAGCCGAAAATTAAATGAAGGTATTTAACTACTGGTTTCAAATCTACAGTCAACTCGTCCACCGATATGAGCCACACGGTCGGAATTGTCTTTCTGATCAGGATGACTACTTCCATTTGTTCCAGCGCAAGGCTGAAACCATGAGCAGTCATCCATCCACTTATCCGAACTGCCTTGGGGATAATTCCCTGCAGCACAGATAGCTTCAGCGAGTTTATTCTTGACGAGTTTTTCGACCGCATTCCCGGTCGTGTCAAGCATATACAACAGTCGGGTCGGTATGCAGACGGCAGTATAGGGTCTGCTCCTCCTTTGCTGATTACCATAAGCTTCACCACGTTCCAGCGGGAAGGGAAATGCCCTGCTTCACGCAAGCGTTGAGCGCCCCGAAAAGCAAATTTAGCTGCTGGCGGAACACCGGTTTGTATACTTCCGCCGGAATACCATCGGGACCTGGCGCCTTCTGATTTTTCATGGTGAGTATTGCCTCTTCGACCTCTTTCATGGTGAAAAGGGGCAGACCTCAACACCTTTCGCGCAGTTAACATCAACCCACATGGGATATCTGGCGAATAATGCCCGTACAATGCGGTCCATCTGGCCGGTACTAAGTATGCAGGATTTCCGCAAAGACCGAATTTTTCGGGTGACAAGGTTATAGTCAAGTCCCCACAGCTCCCCGTTTACCTTGCTGACTGAGTTCTCTTAGTCGCGAGCTTTGCTTTTATCTACCCGGGACATAAGCGCTTCATAGGCTGTCATTGTCAGGTTCATCACTGAATTTACAACAGTGTCTGCTCCAGAGCGTCATTGCCTTCCATGCACAGGGGCAACGCTGGGTTAGTACACGACGGCAAATAGCGTCAACTACTTCGAACGCAATGTACTGTTAGTGACTTGCCAAGAAATAACTAACTTGCCACCCGTCCACCGACGTGGTCAAAGATTCCGATGGAAAAATTATCACATGGATGGTTCCTTCCCGGCGTTTCTGGGATCTATTTCATCTGGATGAGACGTACTCCATTTAAGGGCCCTTGCATTAAAGTTACCGCCAACGAGGCTTTGCCCCTCCGTTCCCGAAACGGCGTCCTCCAGAGCATTAAGCCAACGCCGAAAGTCCGGTATTGTCTCATTCAGAGTCAGGTAAACGCTAATTCAAACAAAGCCATTCCCTCGGCCTTGGGCAAGAGCCCCAAGTCGAATGCCATCCCGAACCCTGCTGGCAGCGGTACCCGAAAAGTCGAGATGCCATGAAGCTGGCTCCTTGTTCCAGCATTATTCGCTGACTAGCACTAAATCAGCTTTTGCCTTCGGATTGAGCCGTTGCACCCCGGTGCACGTTTCCTCTTGGGGACTTTCATGACGGCATCTACGACATGCTGTCCTCCCGTCGGCAAATTGCAGACATCTGTCCACAGCCCAGACCCCTGTAACACTTGGTTTTGATTTTTTTAATTTTGATTTTATGCCTGCTAGCTCTACTCCACTGTCTTCAGATTGCATATTCTGGCAGATTTCACTAAGCACTTTCGCAAATATCTTGGCTTCCATCGACTTAATGAGCAGAGTCGGTGGTCTAGTCCATCTTCGTTTGCTCATCTTTCCTGTTAGTGGTTTTATTTTCAAAGCCTGCTTGTTTTTGGACAGACGGGTTTCTAATGGCGTAATTTTTTTCTATTGTCCTTCTTTACCTTCCTTTTGGGACCTAGAAATCATTTGGATAAAGTCTCCTTCAGGCGCATCTTCCTCTTTCCGCTTTTTTCCAGTTCATTTTGCAGTGGACTGATTGCGTTCTCAGCGAGATGTACAGCTGTTTCGGCATTTCGTGCGTCCTCCCCTGCTGTGCATGTTCGCCTGTAGAAGGAAATATGGTCCAGTAGCTCCTCTAGTTCCAATAGCCCGTTTTTGATGCCTTTGCTCAAATTCTTTTGGAGGAACGTTGCCGGCCATATACACTTCACCACTGTCGCCCATTTCCTGATGAGGCTTGCCTCTTCTACTCTAGCTACTGCAATTCCACTCGGTTCGTGCCCAAATCCCAATGCTCAGGTTTAATAATTTTGACTAGGATTTTTTCCAGAACAGAAACATAGCAAGCTGCCGTCTCCGCGCTGACAGTCTCCCTATTTGGGCGTCCCGGTGTCATATCAGGTATTTCAGCCATCACTGCTCTTCCAATGGACGCTCTGGTGAGCAACGCATTTATGTGCTGCGCCCAAACGCTGTCAACTCTTCCTCCTGTATTTCATCGATTTTTAAGGTTATGTGCAAAACAAGACCTTATTAACGGTTTACGGTCTGTCTGTTTGTCCGACTGTCTGTCTATCACACGAATTTTTCTCGGAAACAGTTATAGCGATTGACACCAAATTCGGGGAAAAGTAGGAATTTTGAACGCTCACGCATACACTGAATTGCATCATTCTACGTTGAATTTAAGGAGGGGTTCCCATACATCCAAAAGGACGGTGCCATTTTTTTCGCCAAATATGGTCATGTGGGGTATCAAATGAGAGGTCTCGATTAGTACTTTCCGAAGCCCGTCTTAGTTTTGACATTTGTTGCAAAAGGAAATGGAAGCGGTATGGATAGATACGAAACTAAGCTTTAAACAACACGTGGAGTATGTTATGCTCGCAGCGAAGCATCCACAGCGAGTATAGCCCTGATCAGAATGATGCCCAATAAGGGAATGGCACGGTATAACCTACAAGTATATACCTTTTGCCAGGATGGTGAACTTTATCGTGCCCTACGCGGCCCCAGTTCGGAGAAGGGCATTTCAGATATCTTTCAATCAGCATGAACTGAATATGGTCTATAGAAGGGCAGCCCTAAGGGCGTATTCTACCTTCAAAACCGTCTCAGATGATGCAGCATTCAACTAGCTGTTTTGTTTTATGAGTACACAAAACCTTAAGAAAGAATTCACTGTTATAAAAAAAACCAGGATGCATTCCAGTGAACCAATGATACCATCTAAAGTTGATGCATCTGTGATACGCTCGCATATACTACACACAAATATAAGCGTCATTGTCAAAACTAACCATGACATCAGAATTGAAAATGTCTCCGAATACGTCACTATCGTTTGCCAAATATTCTTCTTTGTTTCATCATCATTTATTACGTTGATATTGTTCAAAACACGCAATACAAGTATATGCAGAAGACATTTTTTATCGCCGGAATAAAAACTACAAAATAACAACTCATGGCGCCTTTTGTCAAGTGTAAAAAACATAAAAAAAGACAAACTTTATTTCCATGCCATTTACCATTTACTCGGAACTCATTCATTGATAACTCGTTCAAAATATTATTCGAGTGTTTTGAATTTATAATAAACTTGTTAAGATTTATTTTTTATATCTACGTCTTCGCGTAGTATAAGTTGTGCAGCTTTTTAATATTAATGAAAGTCTAAATATCACTTTAATAAGAAGCAAATAATCTGCTGGTCCGCGTGATTAATGCTAAGCTAGCTATTTAGTAATACTGTTTTGTATCTGTAGATTTATGTGTTTGTATCTATAGTTGGGTACGGTTTTTATTAGTCAACTTTTCTAATGAACTGGACTTGAATGCTACTTGTTTCTTGTCTTTGTTGTCCGGGTCTGATTTGTTGATCACTTAGTGGTAATCCAGATTACCCAAAACGTTAATAACGAATTTGTAAACAATATTGTTATTGTACCAGTTTATTTCAATTTGTTGTTTTATTAAATTCATAAGTTGATTTGACAGAATATTTTTCAATTGAAACTGATTTGAAGTGAGGAAAAAAGCGAGTTCGAATTAGATCATCCAATTCCAATACAAAAAATTAGGAAATGACAATAAAATTCCTTCGTTCAATTTTATTTATTTTGTGTTAATTATTTTGTATCAATTTAATGCCGTCTACATTGTATCTTTATTTGGTTGCTTCAGTAACAAAAGAATTTCCGAAGATTGTCCGCACAAATAAGCAACGCCGGAATAAGAACCTCCACCGGAATACCCTTTGTCCAGGTCTGGACTAGTTGCTATACTAGTTACAATACTAGATTGACTTCTGCATTAATGGAATCCACTGTTAACTGCGCAGCACGATGTACATACTATTGTCAGGGGTCGTCAGGGACTTTTAACGGGTCGCTTTCGACACGGGATGTGACGTCCCCGAGGTGCCCGAGTAATTAGACCTGCTCCCTAGCTGACAGTATGCCTGCGTCCGAGGTAGTAGCCCCAAGAAAGCTTCTCGGTGAAGAGCAAACCCCGAATGACCGGTACACGTCCGGACACACTGGGGGTCTCCGGGGCCGTCGACAGCTCTCTGTTGACGTCGATGGGGTGATGTGAGCGTAGCTCTGCCAAGGTGGTAGTTGTGACGTATCAGGAGCCAGCCCCTTCGGAACCCTGCACGGGTAGTGTGCCCTGAATCGGTGTTAATAGACCGCGTTGCCCCGAGCGACCTCAGGAAACTGGGTTAGTGACTGTGTCCCCGAGAGTAAACCTGTTCCTGACTATGGCAGCATGCTCCCTTGCACACGCTAGTGAGTTTTCCACGGAGAATCCACATAAATTAATAAAAAACATCGACGAAACAACAAGGAAGGCGGAAGAGCTGAGCGAGTTTGGGCGCACCACCAAAATGCGTCGTCCACCGCAGCGATCAGCGAAAGAGGCAGCGAGGGCTGACATACCTAACACCGGGACGCCCAAATAAAAAGGAAGCCTTATCAAGTGTGGCGACTGGCCGTGTGGAGATGGCAACTCGAATACCTTGTAGTGCATCTGTTCCGAAGGAAAGCCCAGTCGGAATCGCTAGTCCTGAGCAGATGGATTCGGACACAAACCGAGTGCAAGTGCAGTCGACCGTCCTTGCTAGAGCCGAAAAAGAAAGTTTCATCAGGAAATGCGCAGCAGTGACGAAGCATATGCAGTCGCACCGTTGCTCCAGAGGAACATCAACAAAGGCGTCCAAAACGGGCTCATGGAACTGGAGGAATTATTGGATCGCATCTTTTTCTATAGACGAGCGTGGAGAGCAGCGGAAGACGATTGGAGAGCAGAAACAGCCGCACCCCCGCTCGCTGAGAACGATATTTGCGCCAAACGGATCGCATATAGCTCACTGCAAAGCGAACTAGGGAAAAAGCGAAAAGAGGACGACGTGCCTGAAGGAGACTTTATCGAAGTAGTTGCCAGGGCCCAAAAAAAGAAGGCAAAGAAGGAAAAAAGGAAACAACTGACTGCGCCGCCAGAGACACGTCTGTCCAAAGACAAGGAGGCTGCAAACCAAAAGCCAGGAGCAGAAAAGAGGAAAGGCAGAAGGACTAGACCGTCAGCTCTGCTCATTAAGCCAACGGAAGGCAAGACATTTGCGGAAGTCCTTAGTGAAATCCGCTGCGGGGTTAACAACATTCGAAATAAATTTTGTTAATTCGATTGACAGTGGCCACCATCGGTGTTCTCAGTGGCGGAGCAGGCCAAAAATGATGGATTTCGAAAAAAAAATGAATTGAATTTAATGACAGTTGTTTAAAGTAAGAGAGTTGAGAAAAAGTGTAGTTCATCTTGTATAACAAATTCATTTACATTTTTTTTAAATATAATATATAAAGTTACATGAAGACGAAAGAAGTCAGGATTTTCTCAGAAAACTCAACTCTTATCAAAAATAGGATGAAAGCCGCAGACAACGGAGCACAACAAGTGTCTTCCATACGGAAAACGTGGCGGAGTCCTCGCCGAACTGGGCCCAAAGACAGGGTTACTGGGGTAGAAGGCTCTTGTTTCCAGCCTAGAGCCCATGTGCGCTCTAGAAATCTGGGATCTTTACTGCCTCATACAAAAGGGACCGGACAGGAGGACAGCATGCCGAAAATGCGACCAAGTAGGCCATGAAGCGAAGATTTGCAATGAAAGCAAGAGTTGCGTTCTCTGCAGGGACCGTGGCGCGTCTGCTGAGAGCGTCGCACACACTGCCGGATCGGGACAGTGAGCAATCTTCAGGATGGAAGGCTAGGGTGCAAATGGCATGATCCGCATTTTACAAATTAACATGCACCAGAGTGCCCCCGCTCACCAGTTGCTAGCACAGTTCGCTACGGAAGTAAATGCTGATCTAGTGCTGATTAGCGAGCAATACCCAGACAAAGACCCGGCCTCATGGCATCTCGATTTATCGGATTCTGGAAATGGCGGCGAGAACCGGGCTCATAGTTTCAAACACGGATTCACGCCAACGGTTGGGCGCCCAGGCTGTGAAGGAAGCATTCCTGACATCACTTTTGCGTCGGAATCTCTGACATCATCGGTGGACGGGTGGCGAGTCCTAGAAGACATCTCGGCAAGTAATCACCAGTACATTGCGTTCGAAGTGGTTGACACTACTTGCGAGCGAGCAGCAAGGTCCCTTCCCTGTGGAATGTCGCGAGGGTAAACATCGGGAAGTTCGTCGAAACTCTTGGAGCAGGCAGAGCCGTGCTGGAAGACGCTCCGGGGGATGGTAGCGTCGCAGCTGACACAGTCGTAAACTTAGTGATAAACCTGATAACGACGCGTGTGACACTTCCATACCCCGCAGGGACCCCAGCCGCGATAAATCTTCTATATACTGGTAGACGGCAGAAATTGCGGACCTACGGAGGGAGTGTCATAAGCTCCGCCGTTTGGCGCAACGTTTGCACGCCAACGAGGGGGCATACGACATAAAAGCACAGTATAGATCAGAAAAAGGAGACTCACCAGCGCGATAAATAAAAGCCAGTCTCGCGACCCATGGAGACTTGGCTATAAGCTTATGACCCGGAAAATCGGAGCTCTGCGGAGGCCCTGCATACAAGTACCGACCAGATGGACCGGATTGTACCGGCATTGTTCCCCAGACATCCTGTACGCCTTGATGTCAATAGCGCAGAAAGGGTCGAAGATTTCCCCTTTTCACAATGAGAGAACTCGAAAAAGCGGTGCTCACTATGAAAACCAAGAAGGCGCCAGGTCTTGATGGCATCCCGGCGGAAGTTTACAAACTGGTGTTCCACCAACGGCCAGAATTGCTGCTTCAGGTATTCGACGCTTGCTTGAAGGAGGGCATTTTGCCTTGTCGCTGGAATGTGGCGAGACTCGCGCTGATCAGGACCCGGAGCTCCCGTTTACATACCGACCGCTGTGTATGCTTGGCATGGCCGGGAAGGTGCTCGAGAAGCTCATTATGAGTAGCCTCGCTGAAGCGATCCACGCTGCCGGGGACTTATCGCCAAGGCAGTTCGGGTTCAGAACATGGAGATCCACTGTGAATACTATTATGGAGATCGAAGATGCGGTTCATCGAGCCGAGGCACACAGTCGCCGATCTCCACGGATAGTACTCCTCATAACGCTGGATGTCAGAAATGCCTTCAATTTCGAAAGATGGACAGATATGCTAACCACATTAGAAAACTCATTCCACGTGTCAAGCTATCTTTTGCGGATATTGAGCGATTATCTGAAAGATTGCTGCCTGCTCTATAAGACGCTAGGAGGATGTAAATGACGTTAAGAATAGCATCCATCCATCCTAGGACCGGACCTCTGGAACACTTTTTATGATAGTCTGCTGAGACTCGATATGCCCAAGAGTCGTGCCTGGTCGGTTATGCAGACGACGTTGCAGCACTTGTTGCCAGACACACTGTTGAACAGGCACAAAGCAAACTTGGCTTATTGATGCAACGGGTAACCCGATGGATGTTTGATGATGATTTCAACCTTACACTGGAAAAAACCGAAGTAATCATCCTCACTAAAAAGAGAGTTCCGAATGTGCGTCAAAACCAGCGGTAAAGTACCTCGGACTAACCCTTGACTCAAAGGTGAGCTTTTCGAGCAAATCTAAGCAGCAGCGAGTAAAACTACAGCTGGAGTTTCGGCGTTAAGTAGGCTAATGGCAAATATTCGGGGTTCTACGTTTAGCAGGGGACGTCTCCTGATGAGTTCAACGCAGTCTGTCCTGCTCTACGGTGCAGAGGTATGGGCTGACGCTCTTGGCAAGGAGGTATACCGTAAAGGCCTCGCGCAAGTACAGAGACGAGGGGCTTTGTGGGTGACGTCCGCGTACCGCACTATCTCTGAACCGGCCGTGATGGTGATCGCGGGAGTGATCTCCGTTGCCCTTCTTGCCAAGGAACGTCAAGCCACATACAAGCGCAATGGAGAGGAGTCAAGAGAGGAGGCCCCTGAAGAACGGAAACGCACGCTAGATGAGTGGCAACTCTGTTGGCAGATGGACTGCGCGGCTCATTAGCAACTTCGATGCGTGGCTGAATCGAAAGCATGGTGAGACTGACTATTTCCTTACCCAGTTCTTACGTGAGCATGGAGGGTTTCAGTCTTGCCTGCATTGGAAAGGCACAATCTACGGATTGTGTTTTGCAATGGGGTTGTGGACAATGCTCATCACACTTTTTTTCTTGTCGAAGGTGGGCTGGGATTCATCAGTAGCTCTATTTTAGCACAGGGTTGACAACATTGTCGAAGAGATGTTGAGGAGTGCTGACAGGTGGAGCCGTGCTGCCCATTACGTTCGGGTCCTTCTCGTTGCAAAGAAGATAGAGGTTGACTGGTGTAGGGGCCGTATGGCGGGGAGTTCCTTGAGCTGACAGTTCCCTTGCTCATCTCCCCTCCCTTTGGTGAAAAGGATTCCCTGATTTGAAGGCGACGCAAGACGGAAGATTTCGAGGACTAGCCCGAAGTAATGTGACAAACGGTTCCAGGCTAGCTCTCTGACGATGGGGAGGTTTTTAGTTGGTAGTCCGACGATGTACTGCATCAGGAGTCCAACACTGTGTGTATAAATGCATTCACTTACCCTACTCCCAAAAAACGCAAGAATGCTCGAACGCAGAGCTTCCCATAAGGTTAGTTGAGTTTCAACATCAGCAGTAGATTTAGGAGCTCTCTTGAAAGTACGTAACAAAAGGGGGCAAAGAAAGGGCTCATCATCTGATGATTGCTTACTTTCATGTAATTGTCATCTTGCAGTGTTTTTTGCTATTAAATTATTTAAAATAATTACGGTTAATTTGTAGTTCTGTCGACGGTATTCCCGAACAGGATGTCGCCCGACGTATTAACAGCGCTAAATTCGCTTTTGCTGTCCTGTCTAAAAGCTGAAAATGCAGTTATCTCAAGACCAAGATCAAGTTGATACTGTTTTGTACCAGTGTTCTTTCTGTGTTACTATATGGGAGAAGCACATGGAAAATAGCTCCCACTGTTACTCAAAAACTCCAAGCCTTAGTAGGTTAGCCTGATACTGTCACAAACTAAGAACTTAGGCGACGCACAGGTCTGGCACTCTGCCAAGATGGCCAACAAGTGAGTCGCCCCCAACACTTGGAGCAGAACAGCAGAGAAGGAGTGCGTCTGGAGAAGTGCTGGGGGAGCTAAAGCAAATTTCAGCGAACCGTGAACTGAGGGGCGCAAGTGTGGTTAACGCACTGTACCCTACCAAGGGGTGAATAGCAAATATTATGATAACAACAAGTCGGGAAACCGGAAGCTGGACGCTTCAGTTACGAAAGGTTTTGTGCATTTCTTAGTATGTAGCACGTAATATATGCATATACAATATTATGTGAGAATATCCACTTTCGGATGATATTGACACTTATAGCCTTGAATTTGCAAAGAAGCGACAACTTTGACGTATTATAACTTTGTTAGCAATAGTGCGATTTCCACCAAACTTGGTAACATCATGCTCTATGTTACACCCTATATTGTTGCGAAATTTCGTCGTCCTAGCATGAACTTAAGGGGGCTTTTGCAGCGAATTACTAAAAATTATAGTAATATACTATTATTAACTTTATTTGTGCAGATATCAGTGTGGAAGGTATTTCGGAGCCCAGGCACCATATAGCGGCAGCCTTTTGATTTTTTTCAGATTTTTCGGTTGGATAGTTTCTGAGAATGGCCCCCGTAAAGGAATGGTCACTTTCAACCCCCCCCACTCCCCACCTTTCCAACAAATGTCAAAACTAAGTCCGTTTTCGAAAAGTACTAACCGAGACCTTTAATTTGATACCCCACATGACTATATTTGATGAAAAAAAAATTACACCCCCCTTTTGCATGTATGGGGACCCCCCCTTAAATTCGACGTAAGAGGATGTAACTCACTGTATGCGTGAGCGTTCACAGTTCCCACCTTTCTACCAAATTTGGTGTCAATCACTATAACCGTTTCCGAGAAAAATGCGTGTGACGGACAGACAGACAGACAGACAGACAGACGGACAGACAGACAGACAGACAGACAGACAGACAGACAGACAAACAGACAGACGGTAAACCGATTTTAATAAGGTTTTGTGTTTACACAAAACTTTAAAAAGGCAAAGATTTAAATTTTAATGAATTTCTTTATTATTCCCTTCAAAGTATTCGTCTTGTGAGGTTATACATTGATGCCAACGCAAAATCCAATTTCCCCTACACTTTTCGTAGGCCTGTTTGGGTACGGCTTTCAGCTCCCGTAGCGAATTTTCTCTTATAGCTTCAGGCGCCGCAAATCTCGTTCCTCTTAATGGTAACTTGAGTCTGGGGAACAGGAAAAAGTCACATAGAGCCATATCTCGAGAATACGGTGATTGGTTAATGAAATTAGTCGAGTTTTTTCCCAAAAATTCCAAAACAATGAACGGTGTGTAAGATAGCGCATTATCGTGGTGTAAAATTCACGAATTATCCTCCCATAAATCGGGCTTTTTCTTACGAATGGTTTGACGGAAACGACACATAACGCTCAAGTAATATCCTTTGTCGACGGTTTGACCTTCCGAAAGGAATTCATATTGCACTACGCCACGAATATCGAAAAAAAACTGTCAACAAAGCCTTAATTTTCGATCGACTCTGACTAATATTTTTCGGTTTCGGCTTATCAGGCAAGCACCATTCTGAAGATTGTTGTTCAGTTGGCATAGCATACTCGTAAACCCATGTCTCGTCACCAGTTATGATGCGTTTGATGAATGTGGAATCGCTATTTGAGTTGGAAATCATCTCTTTAGCCACAGCTACTCGATGCTCTGTTTGAACAAAATTCAGTAAGTTCAGATACACAAAGATTTTCCAACACGATATGCTTCGCGGAATCGGTATTTTATTCGGCAACTGATGTTGTTGGGCGCCCAGGACGTTAATCATTATTCAGGCTTTCACGACCGTCTTTGGACCTTTTATACCATTCATATGACTGTGTTTTCTGTATACATGACTCTCCGAGGGTCACTTGCAGCATTTTAAGCAATTCGGAACATGACATTTTATTTTTAACACAAAATTTGAGGCTCACACGTTGTTCCCATTTTCTTCCATAGTAAAAATCTCCGCACACCAATTTTTCAACTAAAACAGACGCAAAACAAAAACTAAATGATTTGATTGACGTCAAACTTTGACAGATTGTTGGAATTAGTGTTGCCAACGAGAATATATCAACGGTTTACCGATTCGCAAGGCGCGAGTTTTCAAAATTACTAATTCCGGGCTAAATACACTCGCTGACAAATAAAATCGTTTGAATAGGATGTGGATTCCATTCTATCGGTTCTATCGTAAGTGAGCTTATCAAAGCCATTTTTGGGATCTAGTTTTAGAAGTTTGCGTGCCCATAAAACTAATATTTCAGTATGCCGAATCCTAAATAGTAAAATTCATTACCCATTTACCCTGTTTTATGCAGACCACTAACTTTTACGACTCCATGAATGTTTGTGTTCTCGGTAAGCCCAGTAAAGGTCACCAGAGTCAATGGTTATATGCAACCAAATGACCAACCCATCTTGCATCTTCCATAGAAGTCACGTATGTTTACTTTGCTCTTCCACAACTTTTCTCCCAATCTTCCAAAAAGAGGCTCTGGCAACTAACAATTAAAGCGTTGGACTCGGAGGCTTAAGTTCCCATAAAACCCAGCTTCCCTCGAGAATGAGTGATTAACATTTGTACATTCAATTTATTTTCATTCCAGAGCCACCAGACGCCAACGTGTAATTCGTCACCCAGTTTGTTGCAAATATGCAATTAACAAAATGCTTTATTGCAAATATTTAATTACACTCCGGATTTATGAATGGAATTTCATCGGTCTGAAAACCGGAGATTGAAACAACCTCCGTCGTTCGAGTGTTTGGTTTTGGCTTACTTGAGTTTGGGCTTGGCTTTTGTTACATTTTGCATTTTTTTTATTAAGGTTTTGTGTGAAACAAAACCTTATTAGAATCGATTCGATGTCTGTCTGTCCGTCTGTCTGTCTGTCTGTCTGTCTGTCTGTCTGTCTGTCTGTCTGTCTGTCTGTCCGTCTGTCTGTCTGTCTGTCTGTCTGTCTGTCACAGCCGATTTATTCGGAAACGGCTGTACCAATCATCACGAAAATTGGTAGGAGTATGTAATCTGCCGTTCCCTTTACATGCAGCAACTGACGCCATTTTGTGTTAAGTTTAAGAGGGGGCTCCCCATACATGTGAAAGGAGGCTGGAAATTTTTTTTTCACAGAATGTAGCCATGTGGGGTATCAAATAAAAGGTCTCAATTAGTACTTTTCGAAACTGGTTCAATATTTGATTTTGGGTGAAACATAGGGGAGTGAGGGCTCAAAATATAACCCCCAAAAAGTGTAACAGGTCTCGTTCTCAGAACCTATCCAACCGAAAAATATGAAAAAAATCGCAGTAGTGCGTCTCTACGAAATCTAGGCCTCAAAATATATGCGGTTCCGATATCTGCACAAATAAAGTTAATAATAGTATATTTCTACATTTTAGAAATTTACCCGGCACCCCCCTTATCTTCATCCCAGAAGTATAAAATTTGGCATGCGTATAAAGAAGAACATAATGCACAATTTGGTGAAGTTTGAAGAAAATCAAACTATTATTAACAAAGTTATAGGGGGTAAAACTTTACAATTTTTTGCGAATTTCGTGCACTCTACAACCTGCATGACGTCATCATCATATATCAATTCGTCAATACCACCACGAATGAATTGGCTGGAAAAGGATTATTTTGTTTTAGTTTTTAAGTCATTTGTATGTGAATATCAATTATTCCAACGACACGTGTGTATGTAGTTATATAATATATGCGTGCTAATGGACTTCACGGGTGCCTAATTCAGATAGATATAAGAAGTAAATTGGAAATATAGGTACGATCAATCTATATACGTACCTATATGTGTACAGTATTCGAAAATAGACAGTTTGTTTGTTTAGGGTGAACGTAATATCTACGGCTGTAATATGTACGTATGTCTCGTAGTTTTGTAGCTCCATACGGATAGAAAAATGTTAGTTGAAATTTCTTAGATAAGATGAACACAAAACCTTTATACCCGAAGCGCGAGCTTCCGGTATTCCGACTTGTTTATTTATTTTTGCTGATATACTTTTGCCCTTACTGCTATCTGACCATTGGACATTAGTCTGGTGGCGGACTGTAAGGCGAACAGCAAACGATAGCCCCAGTTTCTGGTTGCTTGTTTTAATTTCATGCTTGATAAACAGCTGATGGTCGTTGAAGCAATTAAGCCAAGAGTGGCTGCCTTCTCCCTCAGTCACTGAACATAACGCCAATATTCCGGTTGAATGGTGGCGGAGCTAAAGGGGTGACAACTGGGCTTGCCGATATGGAGGGGCTCATTTTATGAAGTTGAAATATGGTTCTAGTTCCAGCACTGTAGCTAAATGGGACCCATGCAAGATATTGGATATCTATTGAACCTTACCTAGCAAACCAATGGATAAATCATACATAACATAAGTGTCCTTCACATAAGGAACGCTGATAATATATATTGGCGAAACCTCATCAGCCTGGTACCCCTTGAGCCACGAGAATAGCATGTCTCAAATTATCCTGTGCCTTCCCAAAAAAGATTCTTATTACTTTTGTTTTATCTTTCATTTATGTATCTTAACATAACACTTATTTTTGCGCTCGGTAGCCAAGCTGGGAAATCTGAAACCCAAACGCTGATATCTTTCAGCTCAACTTTTTTTTTGTATCTTTGCAAAGCATTCGCGACACCCTTGTTTGTGTTGCTTGTGCTGTTGCTGTTGTTTCTTAACTTCTCATCTTTGTTTAATATACAAAACGTAGACGCAATGCAATGGGATCAACTGATGTAGCAACGCGCTGATGGGGCTGCTGTTGTGGTTGATTGCGCTTTATTTAGGCCCTGAACGGGTGCAGATACTTGTATCTGAGGAGAATGTCCAAGCTCCTGGCTCGAATGGTAACTTTTTCCTGAAGACATACATTGGCTTACACATGGATACCCACCAGAATCATAAACAGGTACAAATATACCACGTATATGCCTGCATAATTTGTGAACGGCAGCCATACCAAACTCCTTAATGATAAAACTTGCTTTCATTACGCTTCGCAGGCGTGTGATGTGTGATGACATACGAAGAAGCAAAGGCAATGGCACTGGAAAAAAATTGCTTTGGTGGCAACTTTGTTATAAATTAGAACATACGAAATGAACGTGATGATCCCTTTGTCGGTAAAAAGAAGATTTGGGTATCAGACTGTTGCCTAATATGATTCATTTTTTGAAAAATTATCTTCAGCCATGTTTAATCCTTGAGGCGAAATTCCTTGAAAATTTGCAGTTTAAATTGAGAATCATCAAGACTGCATTCTGTGACCCTTCCCTTTAGATGCATACAAGGGGAAACCTCCACAACTCTGCACTTCCTAAACGTTCCTAAAGTCGTCCCATGTGTAAGATAATTCCAATATACACCTCCACTGAAAAAAAAAAATCGCAAATCTTGCCAATCCCATATAATTATCATTGACTCCTCTCACCGGGCCCGCATGCCACCACATACAGTTTTCAACTCCGTCCAGAACTTTCCGAGAAGACTACACTGCCTCTCTACCGACTTGCGTCAAGCATTTCTAACGTAACAAACTTGTTGGGCAGTCTAGAATAGAAGAGACATAACCAGAACATAACCAACAATTTTTAGTTTTTAATTCTTATGATCAAGGAATAAGAAAAGGAGAGTTTGTTGTCAAAAATAGGAATGAACCGTGGAGCTTTGGGAGAGTTAGGAAGAGAACGGCTTAATAATTCATGGAGAGGCGGGAAGTTGAGTTCAACGAGTTTTCATAGAAGTATGTCAACTAAGTTAAAGGCATCCTGGAAAGCCTTAAGATATTTAGCAACGGGGTTAAGTAGTACACTGCAGGATAGACTGACACGGAATATTGCTGAGGCCAACCTATCTCTCTCTGAGGGTCAGCTGTCTCTCCTCTAAAGCGATGTGTCGTTTACCTAGGACCAAACCCCTCGTCTACCAAGACCGTTAGTGATTGGTAGTAGCCACAACCTGTACGAGTTTACCCTACTATTAACAAAACGGGGAGACGAAAGACACCTCCCCCCAATCCAGGGTGTCATGCGAACTGTGCCTATTGGATAGTTTGCAGTCAGGGACAACGGCAGACGGCCGACCTCCTAGCCTCCATACCCGTGGGAACCAAATAAGTACTGATAATAAAATAAAAAAAACAACAGCCAATAAAGCGGGACCCCGTACCGCACGCAAACTGGTTAACCAGGCGGAGGCACATATTCGAAGTACTGAAAGCCACAAGCCCAAGAAGGGAGAAATTGGGACGTGAAGCAGTGGATCCAAGGTCATCATCGAGGATAACAACCCACAAACATCACTGCTCAAAAAGCAGGGATATGCAAAAACACGTCTGAGATAAATATATCAGACGCCAGGAAGGAGACAGGCCTCAGTGGCGCAGGTGCTAAATAGTACCTGCGTTACCTGAAGGAAAGCCTGAAACCAGAAGAGGCCCTTAAGAAGGCGCAGGATAGATTTAAGCCTTCTTTATCCGTATCAAGAAAGAAGGGAGCATTAGATTAGCCCGCATCAAGGAAATGTTCCGCAAAAATCCAAACCTGAACCCAAGGGGGGAGAAAACACGAGTAGGTCAGGGGTGAAGACAGTAGTGAGGGAACCCGGCATGAGGTATGCTAGTACGGTCAAGGGCATCCGACTGGCCATACTGCCAAAAATGTTTCCTGAGCAAATACCCACTCGTGAGGAGCAGAAAACCATCGAAGACCTTGTCGTGAAGCAGATGTGTAAGGGATGGACTGCGAAACTTGTGTTCACCGGGATACGCTTTCGACCAATTCATATACTGGTGGACTACGCGACGGAAAACAGTGCAGAGTGGCCTATGGCATAGTTCATAAGTCGCCAGGCTGGGAAGGAGCAGAACTGCCAACATGTGCTAGGGATGATATACCAGAAGCACACATGGTGACAGTTTTTCTCCCAAAAGCCGCGACAATAGAGATGGAAGATCTCATGGACCACCTAATCGCTCACGATGAGAATCTCCATACACGATTATGGAGAGTCTTCCGGAGCAAGGTGGAGGGTAAGGGTAAACTCCTCACGATCGGGGCAAATGACCGATCCTTGGATGCAATCAAACGTCGGAGTTGCCATATCAACTATCGATTTGGCAACATACCCGTCCACGTGCACAGGGAAAAGTCGAGGAAAGACACCTCGGAGGAAACACCGAGTGAAAAGCATACCGAGGTCCCCGAAGAACCCTCGAAAGCCATAGAGGCGGAAAGGACAGGATCAACAAGGGAAGTAAACCTGCTGCCCAGTGAAGAGAAGAAACTGGACGACCTAGACTCAGGATTTCTAGGGCTCAGGGTGGACAACGACGCGCAGGAAAGCGCCATATCCGAGAAGGGCGATACTCCGACAGTGGAGAAGAGCTCCAAACAATAACGGAGCCAATGGCCAGCACTAAAATTGCCCAGATAAACCTCCACCATGCGAAGGTTGCATCTGCGGTTATTGAAAGGGCAAGTTCCTAGGAGAACATTGGAATAGTGCCAGCTCAGGAGGTCAAAATGAGAACAGAGGTACGAAAACTCTTCAACAGGGCAAAACAAACCATATAGCAACGCAATCAGGGAAGCAAAACGGGACAGCTTCAGGGAATTCTGTGGAGGGATCGAGCAAACCACAGAGGCATCCAGGCTTTACAAGGTATACTCAGAAGGCAAGCTGAGGTGGGAGTTGTTGGAAAATCACCTGGATGGCATTTACCCAGCACTAATCGAGAGACGCCTAGGAATCATCTTAGAGTCTCTTCTGTGGGTGGAAAGGGGAAGCATAGCCCTGGGATATATACCAATGGCATGGAGATGGGCAAAAATGGTTTTCATTCCGAAAGCGGGTAAAATGGATCCTTTTCACCCAAAATCTCCCCGACCAATTTGCCTAACATCGTTCGCACTCAACACGATTACTGGCAGGATGGTCAACTGAAACTGCTCTGTATCAGTTGAAGGCTGTACTAGGGGATGCCAACTTAAATAACTAAACAAATTAATAGCTTAGCCGGTCCCAAGTCCGGCTATGAAAGGAGGAATGATTGATAGCTTCAGCCTAAATGGCTGTACGCCACCGCAGCGTCTCTGGGGGGTAGGTGAGGAAACTACAGGAACTTTGCAGTCTTGCAGATTACTCACTGAAGAAGCTATCACCGCACCTGGCAGTTAGGTATACAATGCAAATCCATCGAATGAGAAAATGGAGAAACTTGAGGTCCGGCTAGAGTCGTCTGACTTGGTGACTGGGTCAGGCTCCCGTAATTGACAGCACGGCGTCGAAACCGCTAATTATGGGGCGATTCGATCTCCAGGCGCCACGATTACAAGAAGCATTGCTGTTTCTTCACAATCTGTGGAACCACTTCAGCAGGTTTGCGTAGGCAGCAGATAAAGTAAAATGAGGAAATGAGATCCTTATCATCCGCCCCTACTATGAAATAACAAGGGGGATAAGTGCAACATCTTACCGCCCCTTGTTGCACCAGAGATTCGTCGAGCGTTTCCCGCAATTCGCGCACGTGACTGTGCAGCGAGTCGTAGACCAGTACTACTTTATTACTCGCAGCGATACAATCCCAGCCATCATCATTGAGCGTGTTCAACTTGAGGTCATTGCGGAAACCGGTGACCAAGAGTCGATGGAGCAGAGGCGGCAGCATCAACAACACCGGTCCGCACTGCAGTTTCAGTTGAAATCTCCGCTGACGTTCGGGATGAATTCCAAAGAGCGTGTGTAGAATTCTCTAAAACGGATCCTTTGCATAGACCAGATAAACGTCGGCGTGACTCCCTAAGGCAGGATATTACCAGACTGATTCAAATCAGCTCTGATAATGTCAGCAAGCAGGTGAGGAATAAAATGCAAAGGGTTTACAGGAACTATGTCATCCCCAGTGAAACACACGTAGTTGGAGATCGGACACACTAAAGCAGAAGCTTTCTGTCATATGCAGTCGGTTACAGCGGAATAGCGAAAGTCACTCCAAACGTGTCCAGAATGCAACGTACGTGAGGAACCAGCGGAGTTTTTTTCAGATCTTTCAACTAATCCCAACAGAACGTCCAGACAGTGCAGTTTTCGATGAAAGAATATTTGGCTAGACTTTGGGGGTTATCCGCTCAGCATGCTGAGGGGATCACCGCCGACGGCACCCGCCTCGCCACTACCCCTGGCATGAATTTGGCGGATGTAACCGAATAGGAGGTTCGACGAACCATAAACAGCTCGAGGGACTGGAGAGGTTCTAGTCTGGATTAGATGCAAAATTTCTGTTATAAAAAATTGACCAAAATACAGTCGGTTAGCGAATAGCATAAATCAGGCCATGAGTTGCCCGGAGGAATTTCCACCTTTCCTCACTGCGGGGATTACCTACCTTATCCCTAAAAAAAAACACGATGCAGAACCCCGCAGATATAAGACAGATTACTTGCTTAACAGCCCTCTACAAATTTACGACGATGAAATCCCCGCACGATTGTTGGCAGGCAACAGAGCCTATTTCAGCTTACAAAAACTGTTCCGCTCAAAACGTCTCACCATAGGGTCAAAGCTCTTTCTGTACAAGACAATGATCTTGCCAGTCCTCATGTACTCCTCCGAGACTTGGTTTCTGAGCAAGATAAACAGCGAAATTTTGGCCGCATTCGAGAGAAGAATCCTCTGACGAATTTTTGGCCCCCTACATGAGGATGGACGATTCCGTAGCTTACATAAGGGCGAAATTTATGAGCGACAACCTATGAGCGATTAGGTGGGTTGCGGTAGGCGAGCCACTTAATTCGTATAGATGAGGATGATCCAGCCCGAAAAGTCTATAAGAGCAATATCTATGGTAGGAAAAGAAGACGCGGTAGACCCTGCCTGAGACGGAACGATGGCGTAGGTCAGGACGCCAGGCAGCTTTTAGGGATATCGAATTGGTTGACCTCGGCGTAAAATCGGGTTGTCTAGGACTGGACACCGGTTGTTGCGCCGTTGATGATATGGGCGTGGTCCATGGGACCGCTTTAGTTTTGGTTTTTTGACTTTTTTGTGTAAAACAAAACCTTATTAAAGTCAGTTTACTGACTGTCTGTCACACGCATTTTTCTTTAAGAGGAATATAGCGATTGACCCCAAATTTGGTGGAAAGGTGGGAACTCTGAACGCATACGCATACAGTGAGTTACATCCTTTTACGTCGAATTTAAGGGGGAGACCCCATACATGCCGACCAAATATAGTCATGTGGGGTATCAAATGAAAGGTCTCAATCAGTACTTTCCGAAGCCAATGTTAATTTTGACCTTTGTTGGAAAGGTGGAGAGTGCGATAGTTCAAAATTGATCATTTTTTAACGGACCCATTCTCAGAAACTACCAAACCGAAAAATCTCCAGATAGTCGCATTTCCAACCAAAAGTAAAATATTCTACTTGAAAAAGGTATTGTAAATATTCCGTGAATCTTTCGTATCATGAATCATGAAATTCACCGTGGATAACCTGAAAAACCAAACAATAATCAGCAACCTCTTTAAGAACGAAAATGGAAACATAATCTTTGAGATATTAAAGGAAAATGCTTTCTTGTGAGCCCTAATCTAATCGTTACTTCATTGGACTCCCGAAATTTACAAGAACAAACAGTTGATACCGCTCCGAACCTATCAGAGACTTTTTTGAAAGCGAAGGTTAGTTCAGAGGAGCAACGAAAACACTGCTTGAGCATGGTGTTGAGATTTTAAGGAGAGAAACTTTGACTTAAAAGAAGTGCCACAGAGCAAACGATCGTCAAACGTGGATGAAGATCATTAGAACGTATCAAACCATGATGAGGCTCGTCAAACAAGAGAACTCGCCAATCAAATGGGTTACAACCATTCAGCCATCGTTCGATATCTGAAATTAAAAAATGAAGGAGTTTCAACAAGCACTTCCTTGCTCGCTCGTCATCATTCGGCACAACAACAGCACCAGTCGTTTTTGAGCCACATAGTCACCGGTGACGATTCCGTAGCTTACATAACGACGAAATCTATGAGCGATACCATGACCGTCTGGTTGTGGATAAAATCCAGCTTAATAGGTTACGGTGGGCGGGTCACATAATCCGGATACCGGTTGTTGCGCCGTTGATGGTGATGATAGTCCCCGGTGATGAAAAATGGCCCGCATAAACGGGCAACAACTCATACTAAACAAGGTCGTCCGCAAAAACGAAGATGTTGACTTGAAGAATTCTGTGACTCCGAACCAGCCAATTTTTCAAGTGGGGGATCGAAAAGTTGGCCGAACGTTGAGTCATATATAATTTGTGAAAACAAAAATTTTAAAAAGGGAAAAATCTGCATTTGTCAGTAACAGATCTTTCGCATACTTAGTGAGATCTTCGTAAAAATAATCTGTTAATTTTTACTTACTCATTTTAGATGATTGAAACATTGTTGAAAATGAAAAACGATGAAAAATATACTCACCGATTACGCCTTGATGAAGTAGCATCCGCGCTCAAGAAACTGCAGCTTGAAACGCGTACTGAGGCATTCCAAACAAAAATAATTAATGTTAATCATTTGCTTTTCTTTCTCGACGGAGTTCTAGAATTATGACCGATCATTTGATCCGAATTAAACACTAGACTTAGAAATAATTATTAAATTTATTACTCTTTCATTCTTTTTCTCTTAAATATGTTTCTTGTAATGACACTTGAGCAGAGATCAATATTCCTACTCAGGAAAAATAATAATAAGTCGGCATTCAACCATACTTCACATTCAAATTCCACGTATTATTACTAAATTAACACAAACTAAATCAGTGCTTTATGTTTTCGTTTTTTAGTATCGATTATCCAAACGTTTGCGGTGGCGGACCAGATGTGGAACCAACAGGTTCTTCAGAATCTGGCTCCTCTTTGATTTCAACGGCAGATGAAGGTTGCGTTGAATCTGCAGCGTCAATAGGCTCTCTGTAAGGACACAGAAAAAAAAATTATTTTATTAAAAATTCAGAAATGAAGGCAATACTTATATTAATGAGGGTATCTGTGAATCGCGGAAAATTTTATAGCAAAATCTACGATCTCTTCAGAGATATCGGTCTGACTGAATTGGAAAATGGTTGAAATAATTGTGTCTCTGGTATGAATATATATGTATAATTGAATCAAACCCTGGAACTAATTCCATGAATTTAGTTTAATCAACGTTACCATCTTCCACATATATGAAAACATTCTACATAGTAAGGCAAAGGAACCTACTGACTTAACTTGGGCGAAAATATTGTTTTGAGAAGGGGCGAAGGTAGACACCGCACTCAGGATGTGCGTGAAGTTTTCATTCCGTGTGGCTTTGTAACCATCATGGAGTGCGCAAAGCTGTTGTACGCTTGCTTGCCATCGAATAGAAATTTTCTAACGATCACGAAGTCATCGGTACGCAACGCATTCCGTACTCAGTGCTGTGTACCGCCGTACAATCTATTCACCGCACTGCCAGCTGCTGTTTGTTTATTTAATTCGCGAAACAAATAGTAATCTACAAAGAACAATAGTTTCATCCATATAAACCAGCTGTGGAGCACGAACTTAATTCACATAGATTTTGGGGCAGTTAGGAAATCAACGGAAGAGATGAATCTCTCTTCGACTTTATTATTTAGACAAACCTATCAGCATATAACAGGGCAAGTATACCACTCTTCCACTTTCATAGTTCAGAGAATTATGACGGTTAGGAAGAGAGCCTTGATATCATCATTCTTCCTCCTAAGATTTTGAAGGCAGAGATCTGAAGAGTGTCTAATAAGAGATTCTTCTCGGATCACAGCTTGATAATTTCCACTTTAAATCTCGTTGTAAAGATTTCCTATAGTCTCAGAGATCCCAAGAGGACCAGCTGGAGAAGTATAGTGAGGTGATCAAATCCAAACTTACCGGTGCTCCCAATGGTAGCATTCGCAGGGCAGACGAACTAAAGTCAAAGGTCTAGAGAAGGCGAAATACCGGAATGCCGTTGCCTGGTGGTTCGAAAACCTACCCAATCCCCGGAAGGTGACTAATATTACAGGCAGAAATAGAACATCAAAAGTATAAATGATTCACCGAGGCTCTGTAAGATCCAGACCAAGGGAATGGGAATGGGTGGAATCTTCTGATGGGAATCTGGGTTCAGGTGTACTTCTTTGCTAGTGAGAACTATACCTAATCCAGAATCCCGATTGGAAATCATGT
The DNA here is from genome assembly GCF_905115235.1 of Hermetia illucens. NCBI lineage: Eukaryota > Metazoa > Arthropoda > Insecta > Diptera > Stratiomyidae > Hermetia > Hermetia illucens. The sequence continues at coordinate 14,220,728 of NC_051852.1, forward strand.
AGACCCAGTCATTTGGGAATATCGAGTCGATAATCACCAGGGATAAAATCAGCTGGGCTATAAGCAGTTTCTCCACTTATAAATTTCCACCCGGAAGCGGCATAACGTCAATCACGTTCCAGAAGAAGCAAAAAAGGATTATGTCGTGTCTGGTAGAGATTTTTCGGATTTAAATTTCATTCAGACATGTACCGCATTGTTGGAAACGCACGCGCGCGTAGTTCTCACAAGGAAAGCGGGCAGGTGCGGCTATGAGTCTGCGAAGAACTTTCGGACAATCAGCCTCGGCTCTTTCGTGTTGAAGAGTACATGTTGGACATGCACGAATACGCAGTCCATACACTACAAGCAACCTTCCTTAGCTATCTGCCTAGTTAGGGAGGGAGCATTTAATAATATGAGTACGAAAACCATTAGGGAGGCTCAAACCAGAACAGGATGAGAAGAGTGTCTTAAGCAATGGATAGTATTCATACTAAGAACCAAGATAATCCATGCTCAAAGCAACACTTTTCAGGATGCCCAGTGCTGCAGGAAACAACTCAATAACGCGAAAACTTCATCACCAAACAGAACACGTTCTTCAATTGTCTCGGCTAATATCATTCTACAGTCTGGAATTCTACAAACAGATGTAGAAAATGCCGAAAGAAGGAACATAAAATCTAGCTAACGAGCGAAACAAAGAACTTTTCAGTGTTGATGCCAGCCCGGTCTCTTTAGATCCTTGTTCTGACCAGTTTCGCTTTGATTTTTTGCATGGGTTGTATAGATAAAGGCGGGTCCACGTCGTTCAACACTATCGTTAGGGTCGGTTTTTTTCGGTGCGTAAAGTATGTCCAACCATGATTTCTTGCTTAGTGCATACTATTCACATTCACATTTCGTTGTCCTGTCTTGTGGCCCCAACTGCGTCCATGTATGTATCCGATAGTAGTGACAGTTGAGATTCGTCATATTTCTCTACCTTGTCTTGCAATTAAGATGTCATATTTATTTGTTCTATCAAAGAATTGACACCTGGGTAAATCAGAGTGTCCGGAGAGCTGAGGGGTTAGAGCACAAGGCTATCATACGGAATCTCACTGGTGGCAGTGGGATTTGTATAGAGATTTGACGTCGGATACCAGTCGAACCAGCTCTGAATGAGTACCTGAGTCAAATCAGGGTAATAATCTTAGACAGACGCAATGCTGACCACATTGCCTCCTATAAGTTACTGTAATCCTGTAATGTACCGTTTTATGGCCTTGAATGAGATGCTCGAACACACTTCAAGGCCCTAATCCAACTGGATTGTTACGACAACGATTATTATTATTAAATCCATTTATACCCTTCCTCCCTACGCGTGTTGATTCATGGAAAAGCTGAAGTACCAGTGGAATTCTAGGCATTCCCAACAGATTACCCCACATACAAGCGAAGCGTTAAGAAAAATTTTGCGATGGGACTTCCAGCCGGGGCAGACTGGAAGGCCGGCGGTGTGTTGCGAGGTTACGACACAATATTCTTTACGGATGGACCATGGACATCCTGTGCAATCGGAGAAGGATTAGTTTTCGGAAACGCACAGGGCAATTGAATCGTACTGTCTTCTAGGATTCGCCGATGTATTCCAAGCGCAATCCTATCAATTGCTAGAATGATCACTACTTGTTTGTATTTAATTGCCTAACGACGGAAACGATGTTCACAATTGTAATATAGTAATTATAACCGACAGCCAAGTGGCAATTAAGGCCTTATTGTGAAGGGTGATATCTTCAGGCTGGTGAGGCTAGTGGAGAAATGCGATGAATAATCTGAGCGACACACTCAAAATCACTCTCCTCTGGGTTGTCGGTCATAGGAACACGGAAGGAAATGAGCAAGCTGACGGGCTGGCTACGTGAGCCCCTACTCCCGACAGTTCCTCGATGGACCCAATCTGCATGTCCCGATGTCGACCATGAAGTGAGGAATTTATTCGCACTACTTAACAGCCGTCGACTCTAGGTGATAAAGGCTCACTACCATCCGTGTTAAGCGGAGGAGGAGGAGCTGCCCGATCATGAACCATGCCGGCAGATTTAGCATACCCTGCCATTCAAATTGTCGAAGTTGCGAAAAATAAAGAGAGAGATTCCAGATACTTCCGTCGCAATTTTCCAGCCCTAGTCAGGCAGTAACACAAGGTAAACAATTCTTTGGGAATCTTAAGATGCGAACTGGCTTTGAAGATCTGAGCCAGCTAAATGGTGCTTTCCTTAAAAAAAAAGAGAATTTAACAGCAGTCATAGTCTCAGGAATTTGTGACAGCAAAACCACGTTTCTCAAGAGCAGCCTCTCATACTTACCGACATAGTTATGAACTATTTGTAGCCTTGAAGCATTAATTGCTGCAATTTTACATACAAGCGAAACTAGTTCAACTCAACAAAATGGCGATGGCGGACAAGATAGCTGATTTGCCGATTCAAAATACAGAACTGACCCATTTGTCACTCAACGCGCCCATGGGTATTTAGCCCGAGCGCTGAACAAGTTGCTCATTATTGTTTTGGGCTAGAATACCCCGATGACCGGATAGCTCAGTGTCGTACGGAAGATCTCGTTTCAAATCTCACTGGTGGCAGTGGTATTTGTATTATGACTTGACACCGGACATAATTCGACTCAACTGTGAATTAATACATGAGTCAAATCAGGGTAATAATCACGGGAAAGCGCAACGCTTACTACATTCCCTCCTACAGTATACTGTAGTGTACCTTCTTCAAAATAAAGAGTCATTTGATTAAGGTCTATGACTCGATGGGAGAGCAAACAGGTGTTATAAGGGTAATCGGGGTGTTTCAGAAAACATGACGTGGAAGAAGAGCCAAACTTTCATGTGGCACAAGAGGTTTCGGGAAGATCGGTAGTCCTTTAACGATGACGACCGCTCGGGACACCCGTCGACATCACAAACGGAGGATTCGATGCTGGAATTTGCGGTAAATTTTGACGATTAAATGTTAGAGTAACTGAAAAGAGTGCAGAATACCCCGAACAATCATTCGTCGAATTTTAACAGGTGAAATAAGGAAAGTTTGCGTGAAAATGGTACCGAAAATCATAACAGCAGCGTTTATTGAAGTGTCAGGAATTTCATAAAAGCTATGAAACGTATCCAAAATTTTTGGACAGAGTGATAACATGAGGTAAGACGTAGATTTTTGAGTTAGATTCGGAATCAAAGCGTCAAAGCTCCAAATGATACATTAAGGAGTCTCCTCGAGTGAAAAAAAGCAAAGATGAGCAAATCCCGAATAAAGACGATGTTCATTGTGTTCTTTAATTGAAAAGGTGTGGTTCAAAGTAAATTGGTGCCACGAGGACCGTCAGTAAAAAAATCTTGCTGTGAAGCATTCAAGCTTTTACGCAATATGGTTCGACGGGTCAGAAGAGAGATTTCCTGCAATTGGATGTTGCACCATGACGCCACACCGCGCTCATTGTCGCCGAGTTGCTGACTCAAATGGTTATGACAACCACCGTGTAGCTCCTATCTGATTCCAACGGACTTCTTTTTGTCAACAAGAATTAAAAGAATTTGAAGGGAACTCGGCATAAAACACTGGGCGTGGTAAAAGTAGCTACGACGACCACACAGAAGAAAATTCTAGTTGTCGACCCCCAGAGCGCCTTCAGTGATTGGGTGAAGCGTTTGTAATGGTGCATCGAAACAGAGGGACAGTACTATGAAAAATTCTGAACGATTTGTAAAATTATTCCGAGAACTTTTAGGATATTCCTTATTTAGCATATTTAGGATTCTCCTTTTATAAAATTGGATCAGAAGAAATTCGCAAAAGCATCTGTATCTAAAAAATCCTTCATTTCCAAATGATTATCCAAAGAACGTAAACATCTGAAGAGCAAGGTCAAGGCAATACAGAAGTTGCACCTTTTCTCTGAGTGTTATCATGAAAAAAGATGATGTTACCTCTATTCCCATGGAATGGTCTTTCTCCTGTAAATGCTACCTCGAGACGCTCTAGCTGGCCCCAGTATACCGATGAATGTTCCTGCGAATGTGCCCCAAAGGTACAAAAACACCTCACGGGAATAAAATCCTACTCTTAATGCCAATAGTGGTGTTTCGTACGGTCCTGCGATATTTTTGTAAAGAATCCACTTGACATCCCCAGTGACCAATTTGGGAAGGAAACTTTCCGATTTTCGTCTGTTCAGATGTGAAAGGCAATTGATCACCAGGTCCACATTATTTCTGATTAATAACTCTTGAGGAACCCAGGAATCAAATTTGCCAACATAACCCAGATATCGGATTCTTCTTTCCATTAGGGTACGTGTAGGTTAAATCTCTCTGATAGTTCAACAAGAGTTATTTTATTCGTCTCCTCCAATGTTATTAACAATTCGTCGCTTTCAAGCCCGTCTGGCCGGAAAAAGAAAACGGAAAAAACTTATACGTACACCCAATAAATTCTCTTTTGTTGTGGCGCACGATGCGCTGTACTGTCCGAGATTTACCGCGTAGTTGAAAGGCATAGAATTCACCCCCACTACGTTTGACGGTCCACTTGCAAGTCTTAGCAGTCAACCACACCTTATGGGGCATTTTTGGAGGTGACTAACAGCTTGACTTGCTCCAGGGATAACCCAAACCTCACCAATATCCTCCGGCGAGCTATTTCTGCATTACCTTCTGTTCATTTGAAATTATAAATCAGCATATTTATCTGCCCAATCCTGTACACATTCCCTGTTTCCTCTAGCTTTTCGCAATGTTTTATTTTCAATTTTATTGTTAATTAGATTAAACTTTTGCTCTATGGAATATTTTTTAGTACTTACTCTTTCACTCGTATGTCCCCATTATTGAGGAGTGAATTCCTTTCGACTTCGACTGCATCCACAATACTATTAAAGAAAGGACGACAATTTTCAAGAAGATCCATTAACTCTCATTCAGTTCTGTACATACCTATCTAAAACTTCTGTTTTAATTGTACTCGTTGTAACAGGCACATCGGATTGAAAGGATTCCCTCGAACGGTTGTGATTAACATTACTGTCGTCCCCGTCCGAGTGCAAATCTAAGTCTGAATCGTACAACGGCTCATCCTTTATGCTGATATCACTGCAATGATCGAAAATTTAAATTATAACAATATGTCTAAGACATTTAAAAATTTGCTATGAAACTTACTCTTGTGATGGTGAATTATCTGAATCGGACGCGTTTTCATCATTCTCTGAATTCGAATATTCGGCAAAGGAGGAAGCGTCTGAATTGGATTCAGAATCCGAAGAGAATAAATCAAAGGTACTTTCGCTATCCATGCTGTCATCGTCATCTTCTGAACTGCTTGACGATGACTCTGAATGTTTAAATCTTTTTGCTTGTGGTTCACCATTTTTATTGTTGCTTTGATGTTTTCTTTTGCTGAAATATAAAAGAATAAATTTAGGTTAACAAATAGTCGCGATGGTTGGGGGATTGGGGAATTAGAGCACTGGCCGCGAGCCAGTCGTCAGGAATATTAAGTGTTCGTCTTGCTAATGTAGAGCTTGTCACTTGAACAGCATTAAGAAGGAGGAGATTGAAACTAAAGCATCATCAACACCTCGAATGCATTTTCCAGCGTCTCCTTGAGGCCGGTCTTGTGCTTATCGTTGCAAATCACGCCAACGGCAGGTGATCTTTTTAGGCCACACGATTTTCCCTGAGGAAATTGAACGGGATCCAGACAAGGTTCAGGTCATTATAGACTTCCCACAACCTAAAACAGTCAAGGATCTGGAAAGTTTTTGGGCATGTTTGTATCGTTGTTTCTTGGCCAAAATCGCACAACATCAAACGATCCTGAATGCCTACTTGTGTGGACCCAAGACCAAAGACTCACGCGCGATTGCAAGGCCGTCCAGACTATTGAGCAAGCTAAACGACAGTTGACGGACACTACACTCCTGGCATTTCCTCAAACTGATGCACTAGTAGCCGTATTCGTCGATGCCTCAGACATCGCAGTAGGTGCTGCCCTTCACTAAAAGGTGAACCAAAATAGACTGCCGTTGAATTTCTTTTCCGTCAGCTGTTAGCCATTATTCGCCGCGTACATTACCGTAAAGTACTTCGGATACTCCCTAGAAAGCAGGACGTTCACACCACAAACTTCTTATCGTCGCTTTTAAGCAGAAGCCTGCCAAAGCGTCGCCTCGCCAACTCCGATACCTGAGCTTCATAAGCCAGTTTAATTCGGACATCCAGCACGTGTCCTGCAAGGATAATGTTGTTGTAGACGCTCTGTCGCGGTTTCAGAAGTTAAAATCCCTGCCACGGTCGATTTCTTGGCAACCGCCGAGGCACAGATGGATGACGGGACCTCTAAATATAAATTTTAGGAGTTTTCCTTTTTCGGCTCTACCTCCGAAATACTCTGCGAGACCTCTGAAAAAGGACCTAGACCATATATTCCGGCTGCTTTTCGCAAGGAAGTATTCCATACTCCATGATCTTGGGCAGATATTCGGTTTGTCACTAACAAATATTCCTGGGCTTCAATGAATGAAAATGTTAATTCCTGGGCCAGATAGTGCATCGCGTGCAAGAAGTGTAAAGCCACCAAACACGTACAAAAAGAAGTAGACTCATTCCCTCGATCTACAAAGCGTTTTCACACGATCTACATTGGCATTATTGGCCCCTTGCGAGATTCACATGGTTTCAAGCATTGCCTCAAAATCGTCGATAGGTTCACACGGTGGCCTGGGGCAGTACCTCTGGCCGATATTTCCACACAATTCCGGCCGAAGTCATTACTGACCAGGGAATGCAGTTTGAATCTACCCTATTCTCGGAGTTGGGCAAACTCTTGGGCTTCAAACGCCACTGGACGGCTGTGTACCACCCGCAATTCAATTGGATGATAGCATGCCAGCGTTCCATCATCCAATTGAATTGCGGGTGGTACACAGCCGTCCAGTGGCGTTAGAAACCCAGGAGTTTGCCCACTAAATGCCGCTATAATGGCACACGATGATTCTTCGTCCAGCCTTTCGTTTCACTTGGCGTACGTACAGCTCATCGTGAAGAGTTCGCCGCCAGCTCGGTCGAGCTAGTGTATGGCAAGAATTTGAGACTCCCCAGCGATCATGTGTCTACCTCTCGAATAAAAACGAGAAATAAGCTTTTCCTTTGGGACAATATGCATCGGTTTTTCAAGCCGAAGTTTATGCGATCCTAAGGGCAGCAAACTGGCTGATTGACGAGCGGTTTAAGGGCAGGCGCATCGTAATCTGCAGTGATAACCAAGTTGCATTGAGGGCGTTGAGTAGTCCTGTGAGCACCTCGAAAATCGTTCAGGAATGCAGAAACCGTTTGAACTCTATCTCTAGATTCAATACGGTAGAACTACTCTGAGTGCCTGGTCACTGTGGCGTAGAGGGAAATGAAATCTCGGAAGCTTTGGCGAAAGAATTGTCGAATCTCTCCTATGTCGGGGCGGGAACCAGCAATTGGAGTATCAGTAGCATTGGGTAAGTCTGTCTTCAAAAACTAGGAACAAGCTTCTCACAATGACAGGTGGCAGAACCTAAATGCTGCTCGACACACCAAATTTTTTCTGCCAGAACCGAACATGCGTAGCTCGAAGTTTATCCTGTCGAAAAGCAGGAGGACTTGCAAGTGTATTTTAGGCATTCTGACAGGTCATAATTCACTAGCCGGACATATGTTCAAAATAGGAATTACTCAATATGATACGTGTACCTTCTGTAATGAAGAAGCGGAATCCACGGAGCATTTTCTATGTGAATGCTCCGCCTATGGACGCATCAGGCATCAGATCTTTGGTGCCGATGTTCTCCAGTTGCGACGGAGGTGGCGAGTACAATGTGCCAATATGGCCTGAGTGCTGAGAAGCTGTAGCTTCTCCCCCAACACACACACACACACACACATACATGTGTTCGATACAAGGTCAGCCATTTTCACTACTGGACTTTTGCGTTTGCTCCGGGACACCGTGGCAAAATTAAAATCACCTCCGCCTTCCCGTCATTCTTCGGCGAAGGTTAACATCCCCAAGGATTTGGATGTCTGCACACGTGTTGGTTCGCGTGGATGCTTCCCGAAAGTTCTTGCAGTCATCATATGACGGCCCATATCAATGTTGAACAGATGGGAGCATTGCTTTAGGCTTGAATTTGGCGGCAGGCCTAAGAGCTTCTCCGTGTCCAGACTAAAGCCTTTTGTCCCCGGTTCTGAGGTCTCGGAGAAAGGGGGTACACGGCGCATGAGCTTCGATCTGCGCCCCTAAAGTTGTTGTTTTGTCGCTGAAACCCAATATCAGCTGGGGTGGGGTGATGTGGAGTCGATAAGCGGAAATTTGTCTGGAGTTCCACACCAGAGCGGCGTATTCCACCACGAAGCGAAACTCACCGAACGGACGCGGGGGGCAGAGAGCATTGGATGAGCTACTGGCAGAACTGAATCCAGTTCAGCATTGGCTTACTGATTCTCGGGTCCCCATAAATCTGTTTGCTAGAAGATATACAATTAACCCTGAGACGTAGAGAGAACTGAGAAGTCCCAGAGGAATTCGTGGTGGGATATACGGAAGTCTTCTGCACTGGTGGCTCACAAACAAAACAGGGTTTTGGAGCCGGCGTCTACCTCCCGAATAAAAAAGAGAAGTGAGACAATATGCAACGGTTTTTCAAGCTAAAGTATATGCGATCTTAAGGGCGGCAAACTCTCAACTGCGGAACTACTGACGCAATACACGCTACGCGGTTACTCGTGGAGAAACACCGTGAGCAGCATCGCCCTCTAGAGAGAAGCGTTTGACCGTGTGCCACACGAACTCATCTGGTATGCTTTACGATAACACTTAGTGCCAAAAGAACTCGTGCGCTGGATTCAATTGCTCTACCACGATCTGAAAAGTAAAGTTCGAAGTATGGCGGGTGCATCAAAACCGCCTCATGTCTCTGTTGGTGTTCATCAAGGAAGCGCCCTCTCACCACTCCTCTTTGTTCTTGTTATGGACACCGTCACACGGGATATCCAACATCCAGCGCACTATACACTGCTTTATGCAGATAATGTTTTTCTAGTGTTTAATAGCAAAAATGATCTCGAGCAACTTGTCCAAAAATGGAATGATCGCCTCATGCAACAGGGTCTCAGATTGAACCTAAACAAAACTGAATTTTTAACGACCGATTCCCATGAAACAGGCACAATCACTGTGAGCGGCAGTGATTTGCCAAGAACTGAGCGATTTAAAAACCTCGGGTCAATGCTATCAGTCAATGGGGAACTGCGTTATGAAATTGTTTCACGGATTAACGCAGCCTGGATGAAGTGGCGTTCCACAACTGGTGTTCTTTGTGATCGACGTATCAACGAACGTCTCAAATCTTAAATTTACCGGAATGTCGTCCGTCCCCTCGCCCTTTATGGTTCTGAGTGTTGAATGGCTATAAAAGACAATGAACGGCGTCTTGCGGTAATGGAGACGAAGATGTTGTGTTGAACTAGTGGCGTGACACGGTTTGGTCACATCCAAAATGAGGATATCCGCGATCGTTATGGGATTGCAACGATCGTGGAAAAATTGCGAGAGAGGCGTCTTCGATGGTATGGTCACACAATTCGCGCTAACGAGAATTCACTTGTCAAGATTGGTCTGAACATCAAAGTCGGTGGTAAACGACCAAAAGGCAGGCCGAAACAACGGTGGCTTGATACGCTTGATGGGGATTTAAAAGCCTCGAGATTGCACCTAGATCATGCATTCGATAGAGCTAAATGGCGAAACCGATCACGACGAGCCAACCCCGTTTGTGGACGGGACAAAGGCTGAGGAGAAGAAAAAGAAGTTGGTCGGACTGGACGAGGAAGCTTTCCTCGAGTGCTCTTATAAGCGGTTGAAAGAGCAGCTCGTAAAACGCCTGTCAGTAAGTGAGACGGCTAAATTTAACCGCTTACTGACAGAGCTAACGCTGAGTGATCGTGCGCCAAGCCAACTGCCGCGAAGCAATTGTCTTATCTTCTCGACCTTGGGCTTAGTCAAGCAATACCATCAAATCCCTGTAGCTCCCGAAGACATTCCGAAAACGGCAATATGCACACCTTTCAGATCCTTCGAGTTCACTAGGATTACTCTTGGACTGTGTAATGCGGTGCAAACTTTTCAAAGATTCATCCACTCGTATATTCGTATATTTGGATGATGTTCCGGTCGCGCTTCCTCTGAATCTGAGCATTTAGAGCACCTCGAGTGAATTTTTCAACGTCTCCTTGAGGCCCCAGTTCAGCTCTTAACGTTCTATAAACGCAAGTGAGATTGCTCGGCCACCTGGCTACCCCTGAAGGCATCTAACCGAACCCAGTCAAGGTGCAAGCGATTTCCAGCTTCCTGTTTCCGGGTAAGGTTCTGAGAAGGTGGGCATGTTAAATTTCTGTCGTCGTTTCTTGCCCAAGGCCGCCCACAATCAAATGATCCCTTAATGCTGTCTTGGCTGGGTCGAAAACCAAATACTCCCGTCTGATTGTGTGGTTCACAGAGGCTGTCCCGGCGTTTGAAACCACCAAGCAACAGCTGGTGGATGCTACACTTTGGCGTTCCGTCAGCAACATGCAACCCTAGCTGTATTCGTCGATAGTTTAGACATTGCCAAGGGTGCTCTTCACCAAAAAGTGAATCTTCGTTTTAGGATATGAGCAATATGAACCAGTTATTCTTGACGAAAAGACCATCATGTGCATTAGAACACAATTTCTACAGACTTTTTAGACTCGCAACTTCCCTGATTCTACCCTTATGATATACGAGATACAATGCCAATTTCCCAAAACAGATACTCTCTCCGTTCCCACGAATTCTGCTGGTAATTTACATAACCCACCTTTTCTAATATCTGTTCCTACCTTATCAGATATTAACTAATGTTCACATGTTTTATGCTTATCGGTTTATCGCTAACCGCAAATCATGCTGACATCCACATTCCATTCCCCGCCACATTTGATTTATTAAGCAAGTCATAGATGCATTTACACCACAAACGATAACCAGGCTCTCCTCCAATCTCTAAACTATCAAACAAAATCGAAATGAGGACAAGTGAACTCTGATCCTTCCAACAAATATCCAAACGCGTCTAGGCTTCCCCCATTGAACAGCTGAAGACCGATGACTCTTCCACTGTTTGGTTGATTCCTAGATGAGAAGGGCGTCCTGAAAATTCGAATCTTCTTAGCGTCCCCCATACAATAAGTCTCAAATAAGAACCTAAAGGCTTCTCTAGGCACAGCGAAGCCCAATGTAATCAACAAACAATGGAGTAACCGCACGAAAAAGGGTATCAACCCTGCCTTCTATTTACCATCGTTTTTTCCGCTTAAAAACACCAGCGGCAATTGCAAATAACATTGCACTCGAGAAGAACACCATCTTGCACTAATCTAAAGTCACTTTCAAGGTAAATGAAATTATTAATTCAAGCAAATTTTCACCCACTCTTCCGCGGCATTTCTACCGCAAACCACAAACGTCAAACGCGAACGAGGTTATGTCAGACTAGCTCCGACGATTCCTGACACAAAGAGGCGATTGCCTGACCCAGACAATCTTCCCCAAAACAAACCTTTGCAATATCCCGGCTTTGCCGAACAACAAGAAATACTTGAAAGTGCTGCTTTCTAGCAATGTCTGCCTCACAATTGGCTCCATTTCTCTGTCCCGATATCGCTAAAATTCGTCCGAAATGTAAAGTTCACCTGCACTCGCGCGTCTGCAACCATCCACGACCTTTGGCAGACGACGGAATCCCCCCAACGGCCCGGACCTAGACAATTTGGAATATTTTGACACGGAGGAAACAACATACCTGTGGTGTCGGGCTTTGCCTCGTAGCCTGCGTGTTTCTAAAAGAAGCAACAACAAAGCCAACTTTTGCTTGTAACTATTCATCTTTGGAGCAGCTAAACGAAATCCAAACAAAACCACAATTGAAGCACCGAATTGACAGTTAATCTTCTTCTTGACTTATCACTTGTTCGGGGTGTAATGCCAGTGACACATTTAATAATGTTTTCAGAACTGTCCCACGCAATATCGGAAGTTGCTGATTACGTTATATAACGAATAAAATCAGGAAAAAATACTTAATTAAATAAATTAATCGCAGACAGTGTACAGGGGAAACTAGCAGAAATAAATGATATATACAAGGTGGTGTCTGTGGCTTTATGCCATACGCATGCTTTCATTCATTTTCTCCTGCGACGAGATGATGAGAAGATTTATTTACTTGTTTGGTTTAAGGGGGTCATCCCTTGTGAAGGTTGTTTTTTTTAGAAATTTCTTGTGAAGAACTGGATGAAGATACAAATACGAATTTTTTGACCATATGTTTACTAATATCTTGAGCGTGCATGGCACTTTTTCCACCCCGATTGCATAACTCGTTGTTGAAATACAGAGCAATTTATACACCCATCTCCAAAAGAAAGTGGTTTTCTGCTGCCATCGTAGAAGGCGCTGCCATAATCATAAAGAAAAAAAGTAAACGGCATTTTACTTACAGTCCGCTAACTAGGATTATTAAAAAATATTAAAAACTAAATTTTTGGTACAGTGTTAAACTTTTTTTTTCTGAACGCCTGGCTGACGAGCAGAAAGCGAAGCCCATCGCTCTAAAACGCAATCGATCTCAAGATGAGGTCGAACAAGATAAGAAGCGGAGCGGAGTGGGCAAGAGCGCGGACGCCAAACAATATTCGAAGGAAATTGTACAGCAACCGTCAGCCGGCGGGCCACGTACTGCGAAGCCCTTCAGCGACGTGGCCAGGAGTCACTTACGTGTGGCGCTGGCGAATGGCAATTCTGCTAGCGGCAAACTAACGCTGGAGGTGTGGACCAGTGTTGAGGCTAGGCTGTCGGGCATGGTCTATGAGCATCTCCTGGAGACCGGAGGCAAACATCCGGGATTCACTCCCCACTTTGTTTCATCGCAGGTGGTCCGCGGATTCCACGTAATAGCTTGCATGGACCAGTTCTCGACGACGCCTGGGAGGGCGTTAAGCTCAAGATCATCCCTTACGACGAGATTCCCAGGAGACCGGTCACTCGCATCTGGTTGCCGAAGATCCGCATGGAGAAGGACAAGCTCGTCCATTTCCTGCGCCTTCACAACCCCGGGATTCCCATGGACGACTGGGTTGTTATCAAGGAGGAGGAACCTCAGATAAACAGCCAGCCTGGTCTACTCCGCATAAACGAGGAGTGCTTGGGGGCACTAAAAAAGGCCGATTATAAAGTGTGGTTCGGAGTCAGGAATGCCAAAGTAAAAGTCTTCCGCTCTGCAAAACCGGACGACGACCTAGACCCAATCGACGCCGCTAACGAGCTGTTGGAGGAGATGACGATCGACGGTCCGACGGGGGCTGACAAACCCCCCACGCAAGCAGATCATGCTGAGGGTAACGCAGATAAATCTGCAGCACTCGAAGTGCGCCTCGGCTAATCTGCTCGTCTTCCTCTTAGAGGGAGACATCGACATCGCATTAATACAGGAGCCCTGGGTCGGAAGCGACCGAACCATCAAAGGGCTCCAAAGCAAATATTTTAATTGATTCCACAGCACAGGGGGTGCTGATCAGGATAGAGCTAGAGCATGTATTCTCGCGAGGAAGAGTCTGCACGCTTTCCTGTGCCCGGACCTGAGTTCCAGTGACCTAGTTGTGGTCAAGCTGAAGCAGGCGTGGGCAGAGAACGTGTATATTTCCTCGGTTTACATGGCTCTTGACCGATCAGCTCCGCCAGAAGAACTACTACATCTGACGAACACCATAACAACAAAGAAAGCCAACCTGCTGATAGGCTGCGACGCGAATGCAAGGCATACGCTTTGGTGCAGCTCCGAAATCAACGAAAGAGCTGAGTCATTCTTTGATTTTATTATTACTTCAAATCTATCGGTGTGTAACAGGGGCAGTACACCAACCTTCCATTTCCCCTACTCGGAGAACTGTGACGGTTGGGAGGAGGTCCTTGATATCACCGTAATAACCGACAACGGGATCACTTTAGGATACGTACCGCAGTCCTGGAGGCGCGCACAAGTGGTTTTCATACCGAAAGCGGGCAGGCACGGTCATGAATCCGCGAAGGACTTCCGACCAATCAGCCTGACCTCTTTCGTGCTGAAGACCCTAGAACGCGTCCTGGACATTCACTTAAGGACGATTATGGAGAGAACGCCTTTCTCTAAGTCCCAGCATGCCCACCTCAAAGGAAAATCCACAGAAACCGCCCTCCACGAGATAATTGGCACGGTTGAGCGGTCGCTGCAGTACAAGCAGTATACCCTTGCTGCTTTCTTGGATATAGAGGGAGCTTTCAACAACGTCAGTACCAACGCCATCAAGGAAGCCTTGCCCGGTATTGGATTGGAGGGGTATCTCACGCACTGGATTATATCCATGCTGAGTACCAGGATAATCCAGTCCGATCTGGGAGGCAACCACTTCACCAAAGCTGTGACCAGAGGCACGCCCCAGGGTGGCGCCATCTCACCGGTGCTCTGATTAATAGTAATGGACAAAATTGTACGTACATTGGACAGCAGCGGGGTGAAGGTGGTGGCGTATGCCGACGACTTGGTGATATTAGTATCAGGGATGTTTCTGTCCATTATGAGCGACATCATGGAAGGAGCATTGCGCAAGATGCGGACTCAGCATAAACCCAACCAAAACGCAACTGATGCTATTCAACACCAAGACAAGGATACCTGAATTTCATCTACCACGGCTGAATGAACAAAGATTGGTTCTTTCCTCTAATGTAAAGTATCTGGGTGTAATCCTGGATCCTAAGCTAAATTGGAGGTTGAACATAGAACTGAGGGTTAAGAAGGCCTGTATAGCCTTCTATGCCTGTAAGAGAACCTTTGCAAAAAAATGGGGTCTCTGGCCGAGGATGGTTCTCTGGATGTACACCGCTGTGGTGCGTCCGATCCTGACGTACGGCTCTATGGTAGCAGGCTTTGAAGAAGAAATACAATAGAACGAAGCTTAATAGGATTCAAAGAACCGCGTGTGCAGGTGCTACGGGGGCTCTGCAGTCCTGCCCGGCAGATGCTCTCAATGTACTCCTGCATCTCCTCCCCCTAGACCTCCATATCAAATATGTTGCAGCGTGCAGTGCCGTCAGACTACGTGAGTCCGGATGCTGGACAGCGAAGCCCTACGGCCACAGCAACTTCCTAGATGAAATACCGCGAGAAATCTGGGCATCCCCCACGGACTATGTCACACGCAAGCTGAACTTAATGAGAAACTTTGCTGTGGACCTTCCAACCAGGGCAAAGTGGAAGACCGGCAGCGTGTTGCAAGACTATGACACGGTATTCTTTACGGATGGATCAAAGATGGCCTATGGAGTCGGCGCGGGGGTTTTCTCGAATACACACGGTGTATCCAAGTCGTATGGTCTCCTAGGTTTCGCCAGTGTATTCCAGGCGGAAGTGCTGGCGATATTGGAAGTCTGTCGATGGCTGGAGCGTGATTCGAGCCCCAAGCGTAACATAGCCATTCTGGCCGACAGCCAAGCGGCCATAAAGGGCCTTGTACTCAATGACGACATCTTCCCGGCTGGTGGGGCAGTGCAGAGATGCGCTCAACCATCTGGGCGGCACGCTCAAGGTCACTCTCCTCTGGGTTCCTGGGCATAGGAACATAGAGGGGAATGAGCGGGCTGACGGATTGGCCAGGCAAGGCTCCGCTCTAGGCAGTCCCTCGGCGAATACAGTCGGTGTTCCGCTGGTGGCTGTCGGGGGCGGAGTCTACTCGCACTACATAGCAGCCGCGGGCCTGAGATGGCGAAGGCTTATAAGCTGTGCCAAGTCAAGGAGAATTTGGCCCCCAGTATCACGAGAGCTCCTGTGCCAGACGAGTACGAATGCATTCAAGATTACGGCGGTATGGACGGGGCACTGGCCCATAGAGGACCATGCCGTTAGGCTCGGCATACCCTACAACTGGCATTGCCGAAGCTGCGGAGAAGGGAGGGAAACCCTCATGCACTTTCTCTGCGATTGCCCAGCTCTGGCTAGAGTCAGGCTGCGGACACTGGGTAAACCATTCTTTGGGCACCTCAGAGAAATTTCTAGCTGCAGGGTGGGAGAGCTGCTTTCCTTGGTGAATGCTACGGGCTGGCTCTGAAGATCCGAGCCGGCTGGACTCTGCTTCCCTGCTCCCATAACAACAGTCACGGTTTTAGGAGTTTGTGGCATCAAAACGGCGCACCAAAGCGCTAATTGGGCTCCTCGGAGCGGCCACTGATACCTACCTACCTACCCTTGGTGTTTTTTTAAGGCTTCTTCAATGAATTAAAAAAAAAGTACTGAATGAATCGCAATTATCCTAGTTTGCGGACCGTAGAAATATGTTCTGAATAATGAAAATTTCAAAGAATTTAGTTGGGTAGATTTTGGGCTATGGTGGCAACCGATTTTCAACATGCAGTTTCGAGAAAAACGCATTTAAAAAGTAGAATGCGATTTATAGCCATAAAAACTTAACTGATCATTAATCTGCTATACCTAGTCCATAAACCTTAGGTGTCTTGAAGAAACACATGTACAGCCTTGGCTTCAATTCTTGTCCTCCTAGCGAAGTCATTCGCACCGATAAATACGCGCTTTATTACGGCGATCGACATAAATCTGGCATGTGACATATCACGTGTTTAACACTATAATTTCCGAACGACTCCGAATATCAAAAAATCGCTTTGCCCATATATTCTACACTATATCTAGATTGATGCCAAAAAATAATTCGATTCCGCGGATCCGACACACGGAATGGCCCCCTTAACTAGATTTATTTTAATAACAAATCATTGTTTACTTTATCCCTTTTATATTTAACAACAATCATTAAATATATATTTCGGGGGTGACTTACCCAAAGCTACCCAGCTTTGTACTGATGAAGGGGGTACGTCTAACTAATTACTTTGAATTGAGGAATAGCCCGCTACTAGGATCCATAAAACGAGTAGAGAACGCCCTAAAATAATGCTCTCTAGTAGTTGATAACCCAGCCCGGCTACGGATGCCAAACCCCTCTTTACCCAGAATCCGATGCCAACCAAAAATACACAAATTAGGCAATGCGATGAGGGAGATTATTTGCAGATTCTAACATCCCTACATACAACATTGCGAAGTGGTTGGTTGAGGAATGCCAAAAATTGGGGCCGACCAACGGGAAACAATCTGTCAAAAATTCGAAAGAATTGATTGAAAGATTGAGTGTAGTGGGCGCTTTGGCGGATAATAAGCGCCTAGTGTCATTTGATGTCAAAGCTTTATTTCGCAGTACGCCTGTAAAAGAGGCAATAACAAAATTTGCAGAGTGGCTACTTCGGTTTGGCTCGACACCAGAATGGAGGAGAAAGGCAAAACAATATGCGAGATTGGCTGTGAAAATTATTTTACATTCAGGGAAAAATACTTCAAGACAACCGATGGGCAATCCTCTCTCTCCACTCCTAAATTAAATCTTTATGGGATCACTGGAGGAGAAAATGGAGCAGAAGGGATTATTGCCAAATATATGGTTGAGGTACATGAATGATATTTTGGCAGTGATCCCGGAAACTAGTATCCGCAATATGTTGGATAACATCAACACCCTACACCCTAAAATAACCTTTACTCATGAGATTGAAGTCAATAACCAATTGCCTTCAAATGGTATATTCACTTGGTTCCATAGTTACCAACATAAAATGGCAGCTTATGGCACGATGACCCAGGGCCTTCTAACTAGTCCACTCACAGAGGAAGACTACCAGAGCGCAAAACCCTACATTATGGATACTGCAAGGAAAAACGGGTACACCAGCACCATCAGAGACACGATGATCAGGAGACACGCACGAAGGATAGAACGTAGTAACCTCACTTCACTTTATACCCAACAATCGACTTCTGCCGCATTAAAAAGATCAAGTGTCACCTTCTCAAATCTGTCCAAGCATATAAAAGGTTGGACATACAACTAGTATAATCAAGTCGTATCCACCAGCTAAAACCCCAGCTGGCTAGAGAAAAGGACCGAAAAACGGTAGAGGAGATGAGCAGTATATATAAAATCGCTTGCTCAGATTGCCCGAAGGTGTATATCGGACAAACGAAAAGGCTGGTAACTACTAAATTTACCGAGCATACGAACGAGGCAGAGTTGGCTATCAAGTACTCCCGAAAACCTACAAAATCTATGGTGGCTAAACATATGGTGGAAGACGAGATATTGTCGTTTGAAAGGGAAGGCGGCCCAGATTGACCAAATCCAAGAATTTTCACACTACCACTCCTGGAAGACGAGAGATCGCCGAAAATCCATCTCCGGAGGGCCCGGCCAAAATCCAAGAAAATTGAAAATTTACACGACCCCCGGGTCGAATAAATGGCCGAAATGCAAAATTGTTGGATTCATATGGGGGATACCTCGTTTGAAAATGCTTCCGAGCACAGAGGAGGCTATGATAGTAGGCTTTGCCAATGACCTGGCTTTAGTTGTTGCAGCAAAACACTCAGAGGATGTGGAAGTTTATGTGATCGAAACGATGAGAGCCATAATACCTGGCTTGAACATGAATGATGAAAAAAACGGAAGCGATCTTAATAACGAACCGTAGAAAAAAACACACGCGAAAGTGGAAGTCGGTGGGGGTGGTAATTGACTCGAAACTGAGCTTTAGGAGTATACATGCCAAAAAGCAGTTAGCGCCACCATGGCACTTGCAAGAATGTTGCCGAATGTCAGTGGGCCGAGACACCTTAGAAGACTGTTTTTAGCCGGAGTGCTTCACCTGTATAGGCGGAGGCGCCCACAAGGTCTCAAAGACGGATACAGATGAATTTGTTTTACCGACTGATGGCTTTGAGGGTTTACATCATTTTCAGGACCACCACAAATGAAGTGGTACTAACCGTGGTGGGCATGATTCCTGTTGGCATTCTGGTGGGTGAAGTGAGTGTGCTATACCATGCAACATAGACGGGCACACGGAACGCAAAAATACCGAAAGGTCGGGGTCGCATGATCTCTGGTAACGCCAATGGGACGAGTCTTCGAAGGGCCGGTGGACGCACAGTTTCATTCCCAGCATCAGAGTATGGTTTGGGCAGAAACACCCAGTTCCTCATGGGACATGCTAGTTGCTGCAGGCAGTATCTACACCGCTTTGAATTGGATGATTCGCCAAATTGTCGCATGCAGTGGCAAACCCCAGAATGCAGAGCAAGTGATGTTTTATTGCCCGAGGTTCGCTATTGAGAGAAGGAGTTTAGTTGCGGAGGTGTTGAGATCAAAGAAAAACTGGCTTACGGTTTCCTCCATGATTATAAAAATACAGAATGAGCAGGTGAAGGAAGGAAGGACGAGAATCAACCCACCCCGCGAAGTAATACCTAAATATAAATAGAGCGTCAAAGTTCTCCACAGGACCACCGAACGATTTGCGACCATATGCAAATTTTTTCGTGATGCCGCTTCCCTGTCCAGCGCAACAACAAATTCCCTTTTGTCACGGCGCACTTTAGGCTGAACTTACCGATATTTCGCTTGGTATCTTGCCCGCTATCACTCGCAACGGTCAATAAAACTTTCAACCCTTTCCGTTCATCGATCCGGTTCCACGATTCCGCAGTCCCTTCAGGGGTTTTTATAGTGGCTCAAAGCTTATCTATATTCTCAGGCGGGTTGCTGATTGTGTCTGCACCCGGCCAGCAAGATAGCTCTCTTGCTGTTCAGCGACATCTAGATCATACAAGCGGTCGATATTGAACTCGCAGCTCTCCAATTCTGCGAAAAGTGGCGGACGTAACATGTAAGCGAACGTATGTGACCATCAAATGGATGTCTCGGAGTTTCGCGTAAAAGGCCTTTGGAAATCTCAGATTTTTACAAAACTATAACCAGTCCGAATACACGAGTCTCGGCACTAACATCTTCAAGGCCACTAAGTTCTGTTAACTGCATCGTTCCGCTCTGTTAGTTATTGAGAATTCAGAGTCACTCATTCTCGTTTCATTCGATTTATTTATTATTTAAGAACGTATTACGTACCCTAATGTAAATTGGTATACACTTAAAAGTTTGTGCAAAAATAACGTCGATTGTGCTAGATTTATTAAAATTGAGCCTCCTCCACTAAATGCTACATTCAATTTGGTTTGTAAGCTCCATGACTATCCTTGATAATCCAGAAAGAATCAATTATAGCGCCGTTTTTGTCGTCCGAAACTTGTTCGAAATATAAATGCGTAGTGTTATATGCCTTCATTCTCGTGTAGCCGTAATCCTGTAAAGAAAAGATGGTGCCATCATAACTACTTGGACTATCTGCAAAAGATGTCAATCATACCCTGCTATGGAAAGCACTCCATTCAGGAATATTCTTAATGAAAGGTTCACGACCCTCTTTGCATCCAGCGGAACCAGTCACAAGATGCACTGGAGCACCAGGATTCGTATAAGGGGCTTCGTGCGACCCATTGTAAACCTTATAATTGTAAATTGGCCACAGTCTTTCGTAGGAATGTTCATGGGCCCAAATTTCCACATCAACTCCGTATTTGTAAAACAAATCCTCCAACCCGAAAAGATGTAAAAATGGTAGTCCAACACGAACTAGTGTTTCGAAATGTGAGCAATCGTCGCCGTTATCGTTGCTGCAATACATTGGACGATGTCCGAATGTCACGATCCAGGGACGAAGTTTACGATTCTCCGGTTTTGTAGCCTCTTTCAAGTCCTCCTCCAGCCAGGTGTATTGATTGACAAGGGCTTTGATTCCGTAGTTCATGAAATAGTAGACTTCAGTAGAAAAGCTGATAAAGTGCACAGGTCCCAGGTTGAAGCTGTACATCAGATTTTCAGTCTCCCCTGGCATATTGAAACGGGCTCGGTAGTTTGAGAAGTTGCTGAAATAGAAGGTTACAATAATTATAAATTCACACAAGCAGAAGGGACGAACTTACTATTTCTCCTCATGATTCCCAGAGCACACCATGTACGGTGCATATGCGGCAATTGCTTGAATCTGATTCATGAATTCATCCCCAACTTTTGCTTCGTCTGAGTTCATATCATATGCGAAGTCTCCTACATGTATGATAGCATCGTACATTTCACGTTGTGTATCCTGTTCAAGGCGCGATAAGGATTGAGCATTCTCATTCCCCATATCGCCAAATATAGCCAAACTGGGTGACCAGTTTGTACCTGATGGGGGTGTTTTAAACCAGAACTCAGCAGACCAATCTAGGCTGCTGCCACAATGGTAAATGTATTTTGTATTTGGTTGGAGATCTTTCAAGGTTACCTATGGATTTGAAGATCTTTATTAGTTTCATTTGAGATTTTTCTGTGATTTTTACTTACGGAATGGATGTACTGGGAATGTTTTGTTTTGCCGCCATCGACGAATAAGGTCGAGCTTCCTTTTGCGCTCTTAGTGAGACCATCGGTTCCATATTCGACAATTGATTCAGGTGTTCGGTCAAATGTCGACCATGTTACGGTTATTTCATTCGTAGTTTCTGCAGGAATTAATTGATTTAGCTAATTTTAGTTGAGGAAGGTTCGAGTTTAAAGTTAATTTTGAAGTGCAATAAAAAGTCCCTAAGAAAGGATTAACATAATCATAGGGAACTCCGCCGTAGCCGGTTGGTATTCAGGCAACAAGCTAACACTGAATGTCACCAAATGCCACTGGGTGTGCTATGCGCTTTAACCCTCCGCAAGATCTTTTTCTTATTCTATCAGTGGACAACCCCTTTCACTACTGACCTCTTTCAAAGACCTGAGTCTAATATTCGACGACAAACTTTATTTCAATTCCCACTTCTTTGACATCAATCAAATGTCTGGCTTTATCCTACGTTCCTCCTTCCACGGGTTGATTATTCGACACAACTTCGCACCCTCAATCTCCGCTCCCTGCAGCAACGCCGTATCTTCCTTGATATGTGTACTCTTTTCGAACTCTGCAATTGACTAATGGACTGCTCCGCCAACTCGGATATTACTTTCCGTATCGCCTCGTCTCATAATACACGTAGTGCGGACATTTCTTATGTGCCTTTCGCGGAGCTCGAGATTTACTTCCACTCTCCGATCCCGAGGCTATGGCGGTCCTACAACGCCCTACAGCTTCTGTCCTTTGACTCTATTTCCTTCTCTAGTTTTAAGCGTAAAATAAGCCATTCACTTCACTTCACATTCATTTCCTCCTCCCTTGACGTCTGACAAATGGAAAAAAGTCGCTGAGACTAGATATGGAAAATACGGTGGATGCAGAAGCAATTCGAAGCTCAATTTATGCAATTATGAGACCGTTTTTTATTGATTTGTGACACGGTGCATTGTCTTGATGAAACAGGACTTTCTTTTTCTTCAAATGGGGCCATTTTCCACGATTTGGTGTTTTCGTCGGTAACAGCCTCTTCGGGGCATCCACTGTGCACATCACCCTCGGTGCTCATTACGCCTCGTTTACATGTAGCAAACCATTTCTTAACGGTTGATTTTCCTGGTGCAAAGTCCGAATAATGTTTATAAAGCCAAGCTTTGGCTTCAACAGTAATTTTTCACCAAAAAGCAATGCTTTATTAACACGAAATTGATAAAATTTATAGACAAGTCGCTTCCTCCAAACTAAAATTTTTAGTTTTCAATGTAGATATATATTTCGGGAACAACTTAACCCCTTCATCAGTACAAAGCTACCTACCGAAATTCCCTTTTATCTATTTTCTTCAAACTAACAAAAGATGCTTGGCACAAAATGCTCTATCCCACAAACTAATAGTCTGGCAGCTGTCGAATTTTTATACGTGTCTTTTGAAGGTTAGGGTTATTTAAAAGTCATATGGATTTAATCCTAGTAGCGCGATCTGTATGTTAGCCTACGAAATTCTCAGCCCATCGTGTGTCTAGGACGTTTCCAACGGTGCTGGAATTTTTTTGAGAGGTTAGGGGAACAACTATGAGATTTTGAATTCCTCTCTCGATTAGTGCTCGACGATTACGGTATTGTCATTTCAAAAGATCCTAAATCCTCGCACAGTTCTCCTCAAACATTCCCAGATTCTTCATAACCCTGCATCGTAGCATTTTTCATAAAATTATTTGAGTTTCTGTTTTCAGACTTGTCGTCGCTCATGCTTCAGAAAGACTTGAACTGTCGAAACGTGGGTGTCCCGGGTATCTCGTTTATATTAAAGACAGTTGCTGGAACTCGTGTTTGCAGTGTATGCGGAAGTAATGCTTGTCGTATTTTTGAGAAGAAGGGAGCATCTAACTGTCGAGGCTCGAACGAGATTTTTCCTCAGTAGGACGGCACCAAAACGAACACAAACATCCATGACGACCCGATATTAAACTCGGAGTAAAGTGATCGAAAGGCTGGTACTCAACCATCTCGACCATCTGGAAAGGTTCCAGTCTCTGTATTTTTTAAAGCGTGTGGTGAAATACGATTAACAACGCCAATTTTTCTTTTCTTACCATTTATATACCCCTAATAAATTGTCCGGACAGGACCATTTTCATCCCTACGAATTAGCTGAGCCGCTCACCGCAGCCAATTGAGCCGGACATAACAAATCAACGGTTTTTATATCGTCCATACTTTTTTTCATTATATAACAGACCTGGTGTGGAGAAAGAGTGCAGGTTGTTAGAAAAACTATGAGGCTATGCCCCTTATAGGGTTTTAGGGCAGCCATGTTTCACTCTGTTAATTAGTCTACATTTCTATCCAAACTCTCCTCAACTAACATTTCCCATTACCCATTCCATGAAGCGCTTCGAACCTCTCTAGCCACTCCCATAGCGTTTCTGGTTCCTTTTCTCCTTCCTCTTGTGTACCATAAGGATTTATTTTTTTCTTCATTAATGACCTTGCTTCTTTTTTCACCTGCCCACGATTGCTCTACGCCAATGATCTCAAGCTTTACCCTCTCTATCTAACCCACCTTAACACTCTTCAACTCCTTCGTCAGAAGCATATTTAACACACGAGAACCTCCGTTGAAACCCATGTTGAAACAAGAGAAAAGACAGCCTTTTATGTATCTAGAATTTTGAAGACTGAGGAAAGCAGTTTCCGCCACAGTGGCATCAGCCTTTTTGTCTAAGGAGATGACGCCAGCCTCTTTTCATGTATCGAGAAAGGTATCTTTGGACAAACTATTGTTGAAAATTTGTTGATAAAAAGTGTGACAAAAGAAGGATTCAGAAGGACAATGTAGTGAAATGCACAGACTGAAGGGAGATCAACAGTGTCGGACGAGGAAAATGAATCTGGAGCGATCTTACCTGAAGATTGACGAGAATGGGAAAAGGATAGCACCGGTGTGACTACCGTGGTGGTGTGACTACCCTGCCGAGGGATGATTGATGATGTGCCCGCAAATGGTGAACTGGGTACCAAACGACCCCTCAGCATATTTAGCTTCGGTCAGATCGACCTAATTTCCCCAGTAAAATAAAGGCCAGTCAATCATGAAATAACAAACAACACAAACAAACAATAAAATTAAAGGCAATTCCGAAGTCATCCATGTAGAACCTGAGTCCAGTTTCAGATTTTCCACTTATTCAATCCAACCTTAAATGGACGAATCATGAGTACTTCTAACTCTGGGTTCAATCGGCGCAACTTGCTAAGATAAGGTAAGGCTACGGCTAAGTTTTCATTTGCAGCCAAGGGTATCGAAGCCGATTAATGGGCCTTGTATAACGACACCAAGCCATCAGATTAAGCGGTGCGAATAGCTCAGGAAGGAACTCTCCCCAGCTGTAAAAACCGCATCACTATAAGACGCCAAAGTTTCCTTTTAGTTGGTAGGGATATACCGAAAAATCTTGCAGTGACCCTTTGAAAGTACGAATGATCGGCAACGGCAGTACTGCTCCTCCTTCAACGATGCGGGAGCGTGCGAAACTAATGAAAAGGAAGATCTCCACGTCGCAATCGTCCAACCAGTGCTTTCCTGGCTTCCAGTTAAGAATTCATATGGCGTTGAGGCTCTGGAATAACTTTACAAATTTAATACCTCCACCTAGTCGTTGATACGCAACAGAGCAAGAGAAAGAGTTGAAATGACAAGAACTTTTTCTCCTATTGGCGATCCTTATGTTTAATAATCGGAAAAACTGAAAATCTCCACGACTCTCGCATCATTAAAATGACGAAAAATGCGAGATTGTCGAATTCCTATGCGGGATACCTCGTGCGAACGGGGAGGTGGCCAGATTGAGAAAAAACAAGAATGTTCACGCTATGAAGACGGTGGAAAGCATGGCAAAAATCGAAGATTTCCATTACCCCCGAGCCGCAAAGGTAACGAAAAATCTAATGCATTCAGGATCCCCGCTTGCGACACTTCATTCGAAACGGCAGGCGGCCCAGACTCAGGAAATGCAAGGACTTTCACGCTACGGTGTTGGTGACGCGAGATATCCCGGGAAATCTACCGACGCAGAGCCTGGTCAAAATCGAGAAAATTTTTTTGGAGTTTATTTCGTAATAATGAATCTTTTTAATTCAGAATGTGATGATTTACAGTAAGTTTTACGACCAGAGACCATCTTGGGCTTGCCACCGACGTCCAGACTGAACGCGTGTTTTCCACGCTCGATGACCCTTTATAGGACCTTCGTATGGTGGCTGCAATGGCTTTCAGGTGGTATCAGCCCCCACCAAAACGTGGGTGCAGACTTCAAGCCCATCAGGCATCCTGTATACCGATCAGCAGGACTGGTAGCGGACGGGGGGTAAGCAGAACGAAAGGCAAGACCTGCGACCAAGACGGAACTCGCGCGCCATAATGGCTGCTTTCAGTTTCCGATTTCAACGTTCCAGCATACCATTGGACGGTGGATGATGTGTGGTTGTCCACTAGCGTTTGAATTCGGGCTTCGAGAAGATAGTATGTAGATTCGAGATGCATTCCTTGGTCTCTCATAATTACGGTGGAAATACCAAAGCGCGGAATCCAGCCTCGACAGAGGGCATTGCCATATTCCGGTATTGTGATGTTCTTCCAAAAGATTGTCCCACCTCACCGCGTAAATCAGGCAGGGATCTTGAGGGAATATTCGTAGTTGTGTGGAAGCGTTTTTTTTTCGGGTTAATGAATACCCCTACTTCTTCCTTAGCATGCCAGTAACTTTACGCTTCTCCATGTACCCTCTGGACCAAGGATTTAGGTCCTTCTTCATGGACGACCAGAAATACTTCCTGGAAACTAGCCAGTTTGTTGTCCGAATGCCAGAGTGCGCAAAATTGTGCACCAAGGGAAACACTTCCTTACGGAAAGCGATCGGAATATATATAGTTTGAGAACGACGCTTTGTCGGGCTCGATTGTAGGCGCTGTAATTCCGCTGAGCGGGATTCAACTGTTTTGAGATGAAATCCAACAGCTGTCATCTTTGGCGCACCATCTGGTGCAGAGCAGCGCGATGTCCGAGGCATCTATGAACATGGATAGGTATGCCTCCTTCTGAAAGAATGCCTCTACCAACTGCTGCTTGGTGGTTTCAAACGCTTGTACGGTTTCTGGAAACTCCACAACCTCCCATGATCCTTTGGTTAGATCCATACAGGAAGGCGTTAAGCATGGCCTGGTGGTGAGCGGCAGGAAACGATAGTCGTAGTTTACCATGCCTAAGAACATTTTAAAATCTTTGATGGCCTTATGCAGTGAAAAGCACTCGATCACTTGCACCTTGTCTGGGTCGAGTTGTCCGTCATCAGGGGTGATGAAATGACCGAGAAATTTCATTTACTGTTAACGAAATCTGCAGTTTTCAAAGTTCAGCCCGGAGGCGTTTAAAAGTGCACTCGAGATGCGCCAAATGCTCGGACTCGGTAAAAGGGGGGACCAGAACATCATCCAAGTAGACGAAACAGAAGTCCAAGTTTTGTAATGCAGAGTGGATGAATTTCTAAAAGGTTTGCGCCGCATTGCCAAAAGTTAACTCGAAGAGCCCGGAAGGTGTACAAATTGATGTCTTTGGAATATCTTCGGGAGTTAAAGGAATTTGGTGGTAAGCCTTGGCGAGATTTAAGATCGAGAAAACACGAGTTTGCTAAGTAATGCGCAAAGTCTTGGATCAGGTGAACGGAGTATCGGTACAGGACCATCTGAGTATTCTCTAATATCCACAAGGCTATTGGGCATAGGGACCAGATGGAAGCTTAATTCGTCGAATTCTTTCCGCGAGCTCCATGTTGGAGCCCGTGTTTAGGGCCCTAAGCCAAGCACTTTCTTTTTGTAGTTATATTCTTTTCTACAGATAGTTGACCTTTTAAGAGAGGCTCCAAATTTGGAGGGGCCCAGAAGTCTCTGTCGTAGTCGAAACAGCCCTGGCTCATGATAATGCAAGAGCAACACGGTAGGTGACCGCTTGAAAGCAGCCTAGCAGATAATCCAAAATTCTTGCCTCCACAACGGATGCTATGAAGACTGGACTAGTTACGTTCACTGAGAACGTTAGGTAGGACAATTATACGCTACCCAACTTATTTTGAATGAAAATCTAGCTGGTGCCAACAGCCAAGTATTTAGGAGTCTCATCAATAAAAAGCGGTCAGCACAGATGCAAACCTTGGTTGTCTAAGTATTACTGGACCGACGAGAACTACGCCGTCCATGGCATTCGGAGTTATCCCAAATCTATCTCCCTTGATTTGGCGGTGAAACGGAAAGCAGATAACGATGCTTGGAAGCTTGAGCCACTGACGCGTAGAAAAGCGATCAATTAGGGACGTTTTCGGAGAACCCGGTTATGAAACTCGCTCGGCATCTCGGCAAAACTGACGACTATATTTTAGACAGAATATATCCCATTTTATTGGCAGCAGAAATGGCAGGGCCAATTCGTTCCTATAGTCAAGTAACGGTACCAGCACTAACTAATAAAAAGGGTCCTGACCCGTATTGGGTAGAGCTGAGTCAGCATTCGGCAGCAGGCCATTAACTGTCAAGTTTACTCTGAAAATTGAAGTTGCAAGGGTTATCGCACTGGAATGGTTCTCTGAGGTGGCAGCGAAGAAGACGGGGCAGCAAACCTGTTGACCAAACACGCTGTACTAACTATTGTGTGCTGCCCGTGATACAGTAGGAGAATGCTTTAAAACTTAATCAGGGCAATCAGACCCGAGTCTACACGGGGACTCATCTGAAGTGGCTTTAGATCAAGAAAGCTTACCAGGAGAATTCTTGTCTCATGTGCGTTCACCTGAGTTATAGCGGTTCGCCCTCTAGTGAGAGTTTCATGGGGGTTGTTTATATCCAAGCGGGCCGAGACCTTCGGGTCTCAATCGTGATGTTGCGGTTCAACACAGTTGTCGTACTCCAAAGTTCGGTAGTGATTTAGGTAGGTCTTGCATCCACCAGTATGAATGAACTGGGCCATGCGCTTAGTATAGACCGGTACCGTTGTGATTGTCTCAGTGGGGCTCTGATGTGGTCATCAAATCAATCCGTGTTTTAAGAAGACCTTGGGATTAAGTCTACGAGACAGGTACGTTAAACCACCAAGACGTAACGCTCCGGAATGGACGAATTTGAATTCCGTCTCTGTTGAACTAACCTGAGCCTGTACAGGTGTTATAACTTTGAGTATATAGTCCGAAAGATCGATGAAGGATAGGATCGTCTACATTTACAATAGACTGAAAAGGACAAGGAGCGAAAAGAGGATAAATGAGAGGAAGGAACGATTTTAAAGGGTCGAAAACAAAAACAATTTTCCCCACAACATACTGATGAGAACTTTCATTTTCCTGATAGTCTGTTTAATTATTAATAATAAACACAAGATACTCATGAAGCAAAATACAATAAGTAAAAAAGAAAAAGGTTTATGGTTGATAAGGTCCATGTTTGTCCTTTATAATCCAAAATGAGTCTATTATTGCGCCCTGTTTATCATCAGATACTTGTTCAAAATACAGATGGGTGATGTTGGCGGCCGTCATTCTTGTATAGCCATAATCCTGGGGAAATTTTCAGATTAAGTCTTAGATATATGTAGGTTTCATGCTAAGCCTCCACCACAAATCAATTGCACATCCTTACCCGGCTGCGAAATGCGCTCCAAGCTGGTGCAGCGTCCGTGAAGTTTTCCTTCTTTTCAACACATCCTGCTGATCCTGTTACCAAATGAACTGGAGCTCCTGGATTTGTATACGGAGTATCATGCAACCCATTGTATACTTTATAATTATAGATTGGCCACAGTCTCTCGTAGGAGTGCTCGTGGGCCCAAATTTCCACATCAACACCGTATTTATAGAAGAGATCTTCAAGGCCGAAATTGTGAAATATTGGTAGCCCTACACGAACCAATGTCTCGTGTTTAGTGCAATCGTTGTCATTTGCGTTGCTACAATACATTGGACGGTGACCGTATGTAATGATCCAAGGACGCAGTTCTCGATTTTCAGGTTTTGTAGCTTCTTTCAGGTCGTTCTCAAGCCAGGAGAACTGGTTGACTAAAGGTTTTATTCCGTAATTCAGGAAGTAGTAGACTTCAGTGGAGAAGCCGATGAAGTGGACTGGTCCCATATTGAAACTGTACATCAGGCTCTCAGTGCCTCCGGGCATATTGAATCGAGATCGGTAATGGGAGAAATTGCTAGAAACAAGACATCGGTTTAGATTTGGAAGAGGCAAAGGAGGCTTCGATAGGTTTAGATGCAGTTTTGAAGCGCTTATTCTTTTAGGCTGACCTAAAGACGATTCACCCTATATAAGCCTCCATAAAATTTCCACCAACTTACTAGTTTGCCTCGTGATTTCCTGGACACACCATATAGGGTAAATAGGCTGCAATTGATTGGAGCTGATTCATGAATTCATCGCCTGTTTTTCCCTCATTTGAATCCATATCATAGGCAAAATCACCAACATGAATGAGGGCATCATACATGCCGCGCTGGGTGTCTTCCTGAAGCCGGGCCAACGACTGGGCATTCTCATTGCCCATGTCACCTAGTATCGCCAATCTTGGTGACCAATCGCTACCAGCTGGAGGAGTTTTAAACCAAAATATTCCAGACCATCCTTGATTACTTCCACAGTGGTACAAGTACTTGCTGTCGGGTTGCAGGTTGCTTAGTTTTACCTTTAGGATATTGGTTTGTGTGTAATTGCGGGGTTCATGTGAGATAATAAAATTGTTACTTTGTGAATGTACTGCGAGTGTTTCTTTGAGCCTCCATCAACAAACAACTTCGAGTAGCCTTGTTCTCGTAGAATTAAGCCTCTGATACCGTATTCAACGACAGATTCTTCGGTATTGTCAAAAGTCGACCATGTTACAATGATCTCGTCATTATTCTCTGGGAAAATATCATATTTGTATTCATCATTAAGGATAAGGTAGCATACTCGATTAGAAAATAATTACAAGTGACCGAGCCGCTAGGAGTTAGTAAGATAGCATAACAATTTCCAAAACTACAAAAGCATCAACATTAGAAGGCTTAAGTCCTAGCCACCACGTATGTTAGATAAAATCCATGCAGACATACAAGTCCTGTATTTAAAGTGTTAGGTCCTTGCAAGGTAACCCTACTAGTGAGGACGTACCCACCACCAGGAGCTGAAGTCTAGTTAATTTTTTTATAAATCGAAATACGTCGACGAGTCCTCGGAGCTATCACCAACTTTTTGTCGATGTCGATGGGTGACATGACCCTAGCTCTACCAAGGTGGTTGTTGTAGTTAGCGCCTTCGGAACCCTAGCCAGGTAGTTTACAATGTACCTGTGTTACAAGACTGCGTTGTTCCGAGCCAGCGCTGGTCCGTCCGTGATTTCCGGGATCAGCTAAGCGTAGGTCAGACTTTCAAGAACTGGGATAGAGGCTTTATCCCCGAGGTTACACCCGTTCCTGGCTATTGCGGCTCGCTTCCTTGCGTACGTTGCGCGGGTAAAAATTCCCATGGAGATAAAAAAAACTACGATAGTGAAGAGAGGAGGAGGAGGGATGGAGGCAGCAAGCGCTGAAATACCCGACGAGACATTGGGATGCACACGGCCAAATAAAAAAGAAGGGGCGGCACCTGGGGCGGAGAGGACAATCCCAGTACCATGCAGGGCCCTGTATGAAATTGCCAAATCTTCCATCAGGCTCCTTCGTGCGAATAAGGGAAATCAAAGCAAATATGAAGGATGAAAAAGATAGTTTTTTACGGTGCAAGGCTTCAAAAACCCAGTACTGGCGGTTTTTCGGAGTTTGGCAAGTGGGCTCTCAGGAGTCGATATCCACCGTGGTGCCTTTGTAGTGGGAAACTTGGCTACTTTGGCATTTAATGCTACAAGAGATCTTAGTGAAGTGAAAATGAGATCTACACAGGATCCCCAGGCAATTGAGATTCGTCGCGGGATGTGGAATGGAACTTGGATAGTCCCCGGATTGACATAATTACCGATGCTGTAAAAGGCGATCGTGAAAGGCAGTAAACTGCAACAGAATTTGTTTCACTAGGGGAACTCATAAATGAACACTGTGAGTTCATCAAGAAAAGGCGGAATATCCACCAAAATGTCAGGGATTTGATACGTGGCATTAAGTTGTCCTACATTAGGGCGGTGGAGGGGAAAACCCCTAAGTGTCATGTGCCAAAGTCACGCGGGAGACGCAAGTGTCGGGGTAGTTTTTCGACTATGGCTCCAACTTTGATAAAAGGAGAAGGGTCCACAGCTAATAAACCCGAATAATGGACAAAGGTGTGCGGCAAGAAGTGGCAGAAGGAAAAAAGAAAATTTGTCCGAAAATAATCATTATTTCCAAGAAAGGAGATATGCCTTACGCCAATATCCTTCGGAAAGTCAAAACCGATCGATAATTGACAGACCTGAGCTGCAATGTGAGTCACATCAGGCGTACGCAGAAGAGGGATCTGATGCGAGAATCGAATGTGAACCTTACCGAAATTACGTTTGTCCTACGTGGGTGAAAAACTCATTGGAAAACGCGGCGATATGGGCATGTGGACGGCCTTTGTATGGGCAAAAGTCAACGGCGTCCATATCTACAGCTGTTACGCTCCTCTCCGTGCAACATTAGCGCAATAAGAGGAGATGCCAGACAGCTTGGTGTTGGACGCTTGATGCTACAGCCCCAAAATCATTGCTGGGGATTTCAACGCGGAGAGGGAGATTAAACCCTCAACGCAGTTATCAGACCCAAGAAATTCGTGGAGGAGATGCTGAGGTCCGCAGCAAATTGAAGTGCGATAAACGCAACAGTAACTGCAATATAGGAAAAGCTGCAGGAACTTGAACGAGTCCGGAAGGCGCGTCGGATCCATGACTTAGTTGCGCAGCTGAAAACCAAAGCTCTAATCGCGAAGTAAAACTTCACGGTGGTTCCGCGAGATATGGGCGGAGAATAGGGGGTGGTTTTAGTGGATGAGGATCCCACACACTGCTGCCACCTGGCGCAGCAGATTTTAACCTCCATCCAAAAAAAGTACCATGCAGGGCTGCTGTTCCGGAAAGAGGCTAACTGGCAGCGCAGCCGACTGTCCCTGCGAAAGCCGAAGAGGAAACATTTATCAATAAATGCGCGGCAGTTGCGAAACGAATGCGGTTTGTAACGTTCCATCAACAAAGACGTGAAAAACGTGCTGATGGAGCTTCTATAATAGATCGTATTTCCTTCTATAGGCGGGCATGAAGGGCCGCAGAAGATGGGTGAAAAGCAAAAGCAACGTGTCCTCCGCTGAGAACACCGTAAGCGTCAAGCAGATCGCAGATAGCCCGTAACGAAGCGAACTGAGGAAAAGGCGAAAGCAGGAGACTTCACCCAGGTAGGGCTCAAAAGAAGAAGGCAAAGAGGGCCAAGAGGCAACAACATGCGACGTCGCCAGAAAACCCCCTACCTAAAATCAAAGCGGACACAAATAGTGGAGCATCAATGGAGAAGGTGGGGAGACGAATGTAAGACCTTTGCAGAAATCTTCAGTGAAATCCCTTAGAGGATCAAGCCCGAAGACTGCAGAACACAAGGGTCTTTTCATTCGGAAAACGAAGCCTAGAACTCGCATGCTCTCTGGAAATCCGAAATCTTGACTGCCCCACAGAGAAGACCGAAGTAGAAAAGATTATCAGGATCAGAATTCGGGTCGCCCCCGCAAATGTTTAGATTATGGGTACACGTCTGCACCCTGCTGTGGACATGGGTGGAGGGCAACATGCCGCGTATGTGGCTTGGTAGGTCATAAGGTGAAAACCTGTAACGAAAAGGAGAGTTGTGTTCCATGCAAAGATTGTGAGGCGTTTGATTAGAGCATTGTAGTTCGTTACGGAGATAAAAGCTGATCTAGTGTTCATCAGTGAACAGTGCGGAAATAGTGACTTCGACTTATTAGATACCCCTGCCATCTAGGCACGGCATGTCGCCCGCCTTAGAGTTCTTTTCCAAGGCCGAAGGGGTTTTGTTTGAATTCGTTCTTTAGGGGTGACTTTTTTCAGCGTCTATCTAACACTGAATGAGACGATGCCAAACTTTCGATGTCTTGGGCACAGAGGGTCGGATCCTGGTTAGAGCTAACTTCAATGCCAGAGCACTTGAATGCGACATGCCTCACCCAGACTCGAGAGGAAAAGGAATACTGGAAATGACGGCAAAAACGGCTTGTAGTGTTATCCACCGGATCTACACCAACTTTCCGGTGCCCATCCTGCGAAGTAAGCTTTCCCGACGGAATCACTGGTGCCGCTGGTGGACGGGTGCTCAATTCTGGAAGATTTTTCGGCAAGCGACCATCAATACATTACGTTCAAAGGGATTTACGGGTTCTGTGCGTCAAATGTCGTGAGACTTGTCGAGGCTCTAGAAACATACAACGCCTACAGGCCTGGGAGGTGACAGGAAACACAATGACAGAGTATAGATCAACCAAAAGGAGACTCAGTGGCGCCATAACTTGAAACAAAGCTTGCTGCTGGCAGCACCTGGTCGAAGAGGTGAAGGGTGATCCGTGGGGACACGGTATTGTACGGACACTACTCCTTGCACATGTTGTACAGATTGAGGGCAGTAGCGTGGAAAGCGCCAAGAGTTTCCCACTTTTTTTCTAAAAATGAGTTGGAAGTGGTAGTTCGTTTTATAAAAACATGAAGGCGATGGTTTCCCGGTAGAGGTATACAAACTGATGTTCCAACATCGGCCAGACCAAGAGGACATTTTACCTTTCCGCTGGAAGGGGGGGGAGGCTTGAGTTGATCAGTAAAAGGGAAGGCGACCCTCAGCTGACGTTTACACACCGATCAGTACTCGAAAAACTCACCAAAAGTAGACTCGCAGAGACTTTTCCCCATGACAGTTCGATTTTACGGCAGGGCGATCCACAGTGGATACGGTTTCTCAAGCAGAGGCACGCAGCCGCCGAATTTGGCGGGTGCTGCTTCTCTTAACGTTTGGTGTCAGATACGCCTTTAATTCCGTAAGATGGAAAGACATTCTAAGCGCAGTAGACGATACTTTCCACGTGCTGAGTTATCTCTTACGGATATTGCCCCACGGTCTATGAGATGTTAGAGGATGGGAGTCACGAGCTCCACAAATTCGCTAAAAGTGGCATCCTGGCGTATGTCATCGATCCAGGCAGCGTCTGCCCTAACTGACTTTCCGGGCTGGATCATCCTTATCCATATGGACTAGGTGTGCCGCCCACCGCAACCTATTGACCCGGATTTTACCCAGAACCAGACGGTCGTGGTATCGCTCATGAATTTCGGCGTTGTGTAGACTGTTCCACTGCAATACCTTCAGAAATGTGTCCTCAACCTGGTCTTGATGACCAAACTATTTCTGGTTTTTTTAGGTCAGAATTTGTTGTTCTTGGCTCCTTATCAGTAGTAATATGTATCGCCTGATGGTCGTTATGCATATATCCTTCGCTAGCATGCCAGTGTAGACGTTTGACCAGCGAATCACTAACGGAAGTAAGATCCACGACGGAGCCTAGTTCTCCACGCCTAAAATCGTTTCCACTTCCGATCTTGGCCAGGTTGACGTTTAGGTAGGAGAGTATCTCGAGCAGGATTCTTCCCCTTTCATTTGTTTCCCGACTTCCCCACTGCATTGCCCCAGTTTTGAAGTCGCCAGTAATAATTTTTGGGGTTGCGATCTTTGGTGTCCCTCGCTAGTCTATCTAGCATGTTGTAATCAGGTAAGGTCATCGATCGTAACCCTCACACAGTCGTATTTGTGATGCTTCATTACTTGCTGCAGGGCTCGATTACCACTAGCCCAGACCGCAGCTTTTTCACTTATGCCTATTTTCCAAACGCCTTGATGAAGGCGGCTGGACATCTGGTGCCACCCGCTATGTGGTTGCAATCGCGATCTTTGATTTCCCTGCATAGAAAGCAGTGAGGTTTCTAGTGCAGTCCTTCGCCAAACGATTTTCTCCTCCGCATCTTCGACACAGTTTGAATCTATCGATGGTGCTAGGGCAATCCTTCACTATAGGTTCGAATCTGAGGCGTTTGAAACACTTTTCTAGTGCAATTTGATCGCGTAGGCTGCACACGGCCCAACCCATGCGAACTTTACTCGCAGACAGTGCTTTTGTAGCTGAGATCACAGTCATATTTCGAGTCGTTGTCTGCATTCCACCGTACGCTCTCCTTAGGCTCTTGATATCCGTTCCATGCACATCCTCCAGTTTCAATCGGTGTTTAAGCGCTACACAAATTTCTTTCTTGGTAGTGACCTCATCAAGATCTTTATGCTCTAAACATTGGCCAACTTACGCGGATGGTAGCTTCCTCGCCGAGTAAAGCCTCGATGTTGCTTTGTAGGATGTCGTGGTCCTTCTTTCCCTTCGACAGTTCAGACGGCACTCTTTCTTTTTGTGTTCGCCTAATTCGTGTTAGTGTCGATAAGCTCCTTCAGCGTAGGATCTACCTCAACCCTTCGTAAAATATTAGTATAGGACATGTCCTTTTTTGCAGTTATTACCAGCGCTTCTTGGCGATTTCGTATGGTAATCATTCTCCCTGCTTCACCCCGCTCCTTCCTTGACTTAACCGGAGTGCAACTTAGGCTCGGATCCCTTTGGCTATTGGCTTCTTTTACCCCAGAATTGACTAATATTTTGACGGGGGATCCTTCCCTTTTTCCTTTTGTACCTGTTTTACGGTTGAATCTTCAAGGGGTTACCTAAGACGCTTTTGTGTTGCGTGTCTTGACTGGAAAACGATCTTCTGAAGCTAGATTCCAGCCAGATCCTTTCTGTGCACTAGTGTCGTTGGGGATGTTTGATTTGCTCTATCCGCCGTCGTCTCCTTTTGCGGTGTCATGCGATTATACATGCGAAAGGGGAGTAAACACTTTTTTCACACAACATGGTTATGTGAGGTATCAAATGAATGGGCTCGATTAGTACTTTTCGAAATTGATTTTATTTCTGATATTGCAGGAAACATAAGGGAGTGAGGGCTAAAAATGTGAAAAAGGTATCGTTCTCAGAACCTATCCAAACGAAAAATCTGAAAAAAAATCATAATGGTGGACCTAAACTAAATCTAGGCCGCTAAATACATTCCATTCCGATACCTGTTCAAATAAAGTTTATAATACACAATTTTGGGGAAAATCCAACTATTATTAGCATAGTTAGAGAAAGTCAAACTATTGTATTTCACATAAGTTTATTGCACTCTAAGGATGATATTGCTCCGCTGAGCCTCCCTACCCCTGGCATGACACTCTCTACCCAGGGAATGATACTCTCTCATGGACTCATCTACATTTACATTGGACTGAAGATGATGATAAGCAAACAGGTGAGATTGAAATGCCTAAGCTCCTTCCCGAAGATCAAAGAATATCCTCGATGGGCTCTTCCATTCTCCCCGATATTGTTACTCAATTAATGACAAGTTGACTTGTAAGACCCATGTCTATCCTTGATAATCCAAAATGAATCGATTACAGCGCCTTTTTTATCGTCTGAGACTTGTTCAAAATATAAGTGCGTAGTATTATACGCTTTCATTCTTGTGTAGCCATAATCCTGTAATTCAAAGAGGATGAAAAATAACCTATCTTACTATGGGAAATAGACGACGATCTTACTTCGCTGTGGAAAGCGCTCCATTCGGCAGTTTCATCGAGAAAAGGTTCACGACCCTCTTTGCAGCCCGCGGAACCGGTCACGATGTGTACTGGTGCTCCTGGATTCGTATAAGGAGCATTAAGAGACCCATTACAAACCGTATGATTATAGATTGGCCACAGTCTTTCGTATGAATGTTCGTGAGCCCAAATTTCCACATCAACGCCGTACTTATAGAAGAGGTCTTCAAGTCCGACCCGAACCAATGACTCGCATTTAGTGCAATCGTCATTATTTTCATTGCTACAGTACATTGGACGATGGCCGTATGTAATGATCCAAGGACGCAGTTTTCGGTTCCTGGGTTTAGTTGCTTCTTTTAGGTTCTTTTTTAGCCAATTCAAGTGGGTGATTATCATTTCTTTTCCGTAATCCTGGGAGTAGTAGTAGACTTCCGTGTTGAAACCGACGAAATGCACTGGTCCCATATTGAAACTGTACATTAGGTTCTGAGTGGGTCCGGGCATGCTGAAGCGAGCTCGGTAATTCGAGAAGTTGCTAAAAACAAGACACTGATTCAGATAAGGCAATGGGGACTTCTATAGGCTTATATGCAGTTCTGAAACGCTTATTGATGCTCCTCGTTTCGAACTCCTAGTGCATTCAGGAGCCTGTAAGACATATGAGATACAACAAACGTTTCAGATGGTATGAGACCTGTGCCATACGAAGCGTTTCGATACGGTTCGGCAGCACCTCTGAGAAAGCCCTTAACAAGGATTCTAACCATCGACTTGGCTTTCCCACGATAAATACCTTGGTCCAAAACGCTTCCTGTGGCCCTGGTCGAAACCTCATAAATCTGCATCAACTTACTGTTTCTGTTCATGATTTCCTGGGCATACCATATACGGTACATACGCTGCGATCGATTGAATCTGATTCATGAAATTGTCGCCCATTTTTCCATTATCTGTGTGCATATCATAGGCAAAATCCCCAACGTGAATGATGGCATCATACAACCCTTGCTGGGTGTCTTCCTGAAGTCGTGCCAATGATTTCGCATTTTCAGTGCCTAAATCACCGAATATCGCCAAACTTGGAGACCAATGTACGTCAGCTGGTGGAGTTTTGAACCAGAATATGGTAGACCACGCTTCTTTGCTTCCGCAGCGATAAAAGTATTTGCTTTTGGGGCGTAGGTTTTTTAGTTTGACCTTCAGGAGATTGGGTTTTATTTAATTGCAGGTTTCATGGGTAATATAAAAATAATTACTCTGTGAATGTATTGCGAATGTTTCTTTTTTCCTCCGTCTATAAACAATTTTGAGTTGCCTTTCGCTCGAAGATTTAATCTTTGGCGACCATATTTAACTTTAGTTTCACGTGTTTTGTTGAAAGTTGACCAAGTCACAACCATTTCGCCTTTTTTCTCTAGAGAAATACACATACATATTTTTATTTGTTATTAAATAATATAAGACCCGACATTGAATTGAATTAAGACTAAGATACAGTGAGTCCAAGAGTTTGGCGATGGCTAAGTTAGTTGAGTGTTAGCGTCTTGATCTTGTAACCCCGGGTCCGAACCCGGTGGTCATTGATGTTTGTGTTTTTCTTTGTGCTTGTCTCACTGTTTTAAGATTATCACTCACACACAATTAAGTATGATGGGAGTGACATTGGAGTAGAATCTCATTGATAAAATAAAATAGGGGAACCCCTTTTTGCTCCTTCTCTCTTGTTCTACCTACTCTATCTCAGCTATATCAAATACCTAAAAAAAATTGACTAAATTGACCGGGAAGGTCTGTTCGCAAATTTTGAAGCTCTATCAAAATGTTCCGCCGACAAGTGCTTGCACGCCTCTGTGCTAGCCAATCTCGAGAATGTGGGGAGATCCTTTGGACACTTCGATCCCTCAGGTGTCATTATGCGAAGATTTACGTTTCTTCCTAAAAATAAATATACTCAAAAAAACGCGGGGGTTCACGTGCATCTAGCGAGATAACCACACGCAAGCCAAACCGAAAGTGAAAATAATGAAAAAAGACGGCTCGACCGCGCGCATGGAACCGTAAGTCTCCGGACCTGATTGCCGTGATCGAAAGGGAGGATCTGCAATGGATTACATCCTCCAATGTTCCTCCTGCCTCAAATGTTTAGTGAGGGGGAAAAAGGGGGGGGGGGGGCGTTCTCAGGTTTCCACCCTCCCTTGACATCCTCAGGCCTTTATTTTGAAAAATACTCGAAACAAAAAAGACGGCCTAACTGGGCGAGTTACGGAACCAGAGTCCGTCTACACCCGAAAAGAAATATCCCAAATGGAGATAAGATTAACCAATCACCAAGTCACTAAGTCTTCACTTGTTAAATATGAGAATTGTCCCATACGCCACAAAGTACCTGATGCGAGAAGAGTTTAAGTCTACGAATAGATTTATGACTTCATGGCTAGCAGATAAGGATTACGATAACCGAAAAGTATAAATACCCAAGCACTTCAGACTGTCTCTACTATCCCAACCAATTCCTCGACACACACGACTTTCTCCGCATCAAGTGCCTCTGCGCTTCTCAACATCGGCCTCCCGGAAAACAGTGGTCACTGATTATCGGTGGAGACCTCAACGCCAGACACCCGTCCTGGTTCGATGCACGGTCGAACTAGAACGGGGATCAGCTCCAACGTTTCCGTGCAACTTCCCATCCCACCATCAATCTAGCCCAGTTCAGCCCGACCCTTCCAACTTTCAACAGAACACTCTACCATTCCTACCTAGACGACTTTCTTATTAGCAATAACCTAACTGTTATTTCCAACCCAAACACTTTTCCCTTCCTCGAAACAATCCCCAGCGTCAGCGACCACCATGCCATAATCCTAAACATCAAATTACCAGACAGAGTCGTTCGGTCCACCCCACCTTCAGTTCCCGACTTCCAGCGCGCAAACGCGAAACACATCACACAGCCCTCAAAACTACACTTCAGACTCTCCTACTTCCATCCAAACGTACAGTTCCCAACGACACTATTGACGTCCGTCAATACAACGAAGCACGAATTGCAAGTATGTGACGAACTGATCCCATCCCGTCCCTTGAATTACCGCAACCTCCCCGATGACATCCTAATCGACACCCAGTATAAAAAGACCCTCAAACGGAGACTATTTAGAAATAGATACTTTCCGCAATCCTCTCACGTCCTCTTCGAAATCCGCGAACTAGACAAGTCCATCCGCGAAAGAATCCTCACCCTCTACACTACTCCTCAGGAAAACCTGCCCGTCCCCAGACTCCGTCAGGGCGTCCATCACTGCCTCAAAGAACAAAAAATCGGTAGGACTTGACAAAATAACCTTCATCGTCTTAAAGAAATGCGCCCCTAACATTGTTTCCATCATGCCCTCCATCATCAACCACTGCCTCATCAACGCCCAGTCCCCAACAGATGGGAAAAGTGCTCGAATAGTTCCTATCCCAAAAAAGGATCAAAATCCTCTAAATCCCGATAATTACAGGATTATTGTCCGCCAAGATATTGGAGCGGATCATAAAAGTCATCATCGACGAGCACTGTAACTCCAATCACTCTTAGTTTCAATTCGCCAACAGACCTAAAGACTTGGTTGAGCATGCACTTCTCGTGCTCAAATTGGACATCCTCCTGGGCCTCAACCGGAACGCGCCGACCATAGCCTGTCTTCTAGACATAAAGAAAACTTTCGACTCCGTATGACAATACGGACTCGCTTATAAGCTCTCTGAAGTCCTCCATTTCCATCCGCACCTCTTAACTTTCTTGCCGGACGAAATCCCAAGTCCCACTACAAGAACACCTCTCCTCTCCCTATTTCAGTCCGGCTGGCATCCTTCAAGGATCAATCCTCTCTGCTACCCTCTTCTCACTGTTCACCGCAGACCTACCTAAACCAACCTCACACCCAAATCCAATCCGAATCCTCCCAATATGCAGATGACCTCATCTTCTACACCTCCACCAGAAACATCCCGGCCGGTGAAGCTAAGGAGAAGATAAGAAGCGACATATCAACCCTATTCCTGAAAATTCACAACGCCGCAATCCCAACCGTAAAGGAAGTCACCTACCTTGCGGTGACAATGAATTCCCGTTTATCCCACTTCCCACATATCACGAAGGAGCCGAGCCGTGCAACTGGTGCCTTCAAATCCCTCTACCCAATCCTGAGATACAGCAGCCCAACACTTCCCAAAGTCAAGCTGTTTTGCTACAAGCAGCTTATCCGCCCCTCCCCATTTTCAGCTTCATTTTCTGGTCCGATAGTTCCCCTACCCAAATCGAACGACTCCGTCGCAAAGAACGCCGAATCTTACGCCACTGTTCCAACATCTACAAAAACGAAGACCGCTTCAAATCCATCTTCAACCAGATCCTTTAAGACTCCTGTCAAATGCTCCGCATCAACGCGGTCCTAGCTCATCATGCCCTCAAATTCCTCAACAAATGTCTACCCCGCCCCAATCCCCTTATCTCCCAGGCCATGCAGATTGAGATCGTCGAAGAGAATCTTCTACGAAGTCATCTGTTCCCTCAAATCCTCCCTATCTCTCCAGACCCGAAACCTCCTTTTCGACCCCGACGGTAGAGTAATCTTTTACATCGGTAACTTACCGAGATAAGAGGTCACCATCTAATTGGCATTGCTGCCATCTGCGTGTGAGATGCCGTTAATTTGCGAGGGTGGGCCCATGGTCGAGGAGATAATTTCGTTTGGGTTCGCTGTGCGGAAGTGACTTTTTTCAGCGTTTACCTCACACTGAACGAACCTAGGTTCGCTTTTCGTAATAGTTTTGCCTTCTTGGAGGACGAAATTCGTAACACGGAAGAGAGAATTTTAGTCCGAGGGAACTTTAACGCCAGAACTCTCGAATATGACATGCTTCAACTAGATTGTAGATGGCTGCCAGGACAGGACTTATTGTCCTAGATATCGGTAGCACTCTGACTTTCTGACACCCCGGTTGCGAGGGCACTATCCCTGACGTAACATTTGCTATGGAGTTCTTAGTTTCAGTGGAGGGTACTGGACGATTTCCTTCGAAAAGCCAAATGGCTTCTCCCAATTTTCTGATGTCTGGCAAACACCTACCGTGGGAAAATTCGCTGAAGCTGTCTCAAGAGGGGTAAATGAGCGATAAGATCCGGACACGGACAGAAGAATTGCGACTGAACTGCGCTAATACATTTAACAATGAGCCTTATCACCGTAACTTGCAATGCATCGCTGCTCAAAAGGAGAGCCTGTCACGGGAAATTACCTGTAAAATAGTGGACGCGTGAATTTGCAAGTCTACAAAGAAACTGCCTCGGACTTCGACGAATTGCTTAGCGTGCAAGGGGACAAGATGAGGTAACCTTTAGATCCACAGAACATATCAGAGCGAAAAAAGAATTCCACCCTGAAATCAACAGGCAAAAAGCACGCTGTTGTCAGAAGTTAATCAGCGACATTAAGAGGGAGCCATGGGGACTCGGGTATAAGCTGTTTGCCAAAAAACTCGTTGCACTTTTATCGCTCTGTTCCATGGAAATAGTAAAGATGGAAGAAATGGTGCAGGCATCTTTTCCTGTCTATCCCAACGCTTTCGTTGAGAGGGGGAATATTGAGCAATGTCCCCTCTTCACTGAAAAGGACTATAGGAGGCGGTCCGGTCCATGAAGGACAAAGAAGCGCCAGGATCGGATGATATTCCCAGCGTGAAGTGCTGAAACGTGTACGTAAGTATAAGCCGGACGTGCTACTCAGCGCATTCGATGCATGTCTGACAGTGGGAGGGTTACGAGAGCTGTAGTGATAAATAAAGGCTCTCGATTTGTTGGACACAATGGAGAAGCTATTTGAGAAGCTCATGACGCCAAGACTGACTGATGCAACATGGTTTTAGCACGGGGCGTTCCACAATTGATGCGATTGAGGCAGTGTTAAATGTTTGAGGCGTTAAAAAATCAGTTCCGTATCCCAGGCT
The DNA here is from genome assembly GCF_905115235.1 of Hermetia illucens. Lineage (NCBI taxonomy): Eukaryota > Metazoa > Arthropoda > Insecta > Diptera > Stratiomyidae > Hermetia > Hermetia illucens. The sequence goes on from NC_051852.1 coordinate 14,263,929, forward strand.
ACCTTTTATATTTATTTATATTGAGGAATACTTTGAAGGACCACACCCTCTTTTATGAGACCCGGGAAAGGCAGCACAAAATGAAGATCACATTGAGGGCGGCTCAGATATTTACCTTTTGGAACGCCTCATACGATAGTCTTCTATGACACGAGGTGCCTAATGATGGTCACAAGCACGGTTAAACAAGCTCAGCGCTCACTGGGAATGGTGACGTGGTGTCGTTGTCGTTGCCACAGCCAAGAATATTCAGGTTGATGCAGCCATGGTTGTGTTGAAGCCCACGAAGATAAGCTTCTTCGAGCTGATTCGAAATACTTTCCGATGGAAGGTTGCTAGGTATCTCGGGACACCCTAATTGAGGTAAAGCCTGTAAGAAAGTGGCACTTTACACTCAAATCATTCTTAAGGCGAAAAAGAGGGAAATTGATGGGAGAAAACGCTATATTTCTGAGGCTCGCTGACCACGCGGTTGTGCTCCTACAATGAATAGGTCTGGCTTGAAGTAATGTGCCAAACGATTCTGGGTCAGTGTCCTAGAGGTAACAGCGCGTGCTTTAACCGGTAACGAGTCTGAGGTAACACTTTGTACTTCACCTCCCTACCTCAAGGGAACTGTTTTCTTTTTTCAAATAAAACTCTTTGAAAAACGCTATGAACATATTGACCAATTCCGTATAATAGTATGGCTGGGAGTGGATCGAACTTTCCGGGTCGGTTTCCTAAAAATGCAAAAGAGAAACCCTTTTCTCTTCTTAATAATTTTCAAATCTAGAAATGACAGTTCTCCAGTATAACACAAAACTGTAAAGTCCGATGAGCATCGTTGAGTACCTCCAGCATCTCCACTTTATCTTTATGGACAATCGAGAAAATGTTATCTACCTACCTTGTCCAGATTTTAAGAAGCAGCTCCTTGGAATGTGGACCATTCTCATTTCTAAACATAAAGAGATCACTCAAGAAGAGTGACAGGGATTTCCCCGTTGCAAGATTCCCATTTCCACGTGAAGAATGTGGGATTTTTCCTCAGTAACCACCCCTCCAGGTAAAGAAGTACCTCCTTCATCGTGTTGCTCGGAAACAAGGCTTCCACGGCGAATAATCGTTTATTGTTTATCCGGTGACGTAAACTTCATATTCTCCAGTTTCATGACGAGGTCCTCTCTATTCGTGAGGGATCTTGCAGAGACTATGCTACCCAGCTCTTTGTATCTCGACGCTTAATGCTAATTTGTGTGGACGAGTTTGTAGCAGCAATCCTTAGCAGTACGAGGTTGGACATTCTTAGTTTGTTTGGATTCTCGATAATGTAACTAGATTCCTTCAATACCTTTTCAACCCTTTTAATAGAATCCGCTAAAAAGTCTTTCCTCAGTACAAAACATCCGGCCGTCCGAAGCATTTCCAACATTGTCGCGTCGTAATTTTACTGTCCCTTAGTAAAGATCTATTTCAATTTATTAACCACGAAATCCAAAAGTATTTCAGGCCTATTAGAAGTCATCTTTTTACCGGATGTCCTAAGTAGTTTAGGTCCTTCCTCAAGGGTAATTTTTTGTGGTGATACATTCACAGTTTGCTTTGCGGGTTCTAGCCAATCCAATGGAAAATGCTGTCCCACAATTCATAATCCGTCAGTCACGAGACTCGAGTTTTAAGTACTCTTCTTCAGTGAAAAGCGGCGACCTTAGCCTTAAGGATAATTATAGGGTAGCATGGTCTACCAAGTAGTCCTCAGTGCGTTGGCTGCAGAGATTGGGCTCGGGGACTGTGGTTATTGCATGATATAGTGGTTCCCTACGGAATAACCCGATGTGATTACCGCAACGTGGTTTGACCTCAACGTCTCTTCGTGGGGCAGCGCTCATCATCTTCTCAAAAGATGATGAAAACGATCCGGTGAACCTTTTTTCTGAAGACTAACACTAGCTGTTGGACGACAAGGGCTCTACGGCATTCCTGTACAACATTAGGTGAATGCAGCATACATCAGTAGAACAAGCAGAAAGAGGGGCATAAACATCCATGACGAATTGGGATTCGAACCCGGGGCTGCAAGAGCAAGTGGTCCACGCCTTTCCTACTGAGCACTTACACTGTTAAACTATCAGAATCTGCGCTCTACTATTATGTTTCGTACGTTATCTTTCAAAATTATCACATCATGAGCTAGAAGATTTCTAGGGGAGATCGAATTGCGCATTGAACCATATTTTTATTCTTCTTTGTTCTTTCATGGAAATATAATTTCCTGGCATATCAAGAGGCTGGTCTTTAACGCCGCAATATTACCCCAAAAAAAAATTTCGACATACGCTTATCAGTTATTGGAATGACTCTCTTTTACGGTTGCTAATCAACAAACCCCACGAACAAAATAACGCACGTCAGATTAGATAGTCTGAGGTCAACTATTGTCGTTCGTTACTTTCTTCTTGAGAAACCCCAAAAACGTGTAAGCAAATCTCTGACGAGTCAGACGATCTAGAATGAATGGAGCTTCCAGAATTATGTAGACTGCAAAAAGAACGATTAAAAGGAAACGCCGCAAATAACGATGCGATAATAGGCGTAATCTCATCCAATAAAAAGAGAAATGCGGTTGTATCAAACACAAAACGTATGCAATGCACTCAACGTTTGATACTACAAATAGCATCTGTTTATTTCCCAGAATAAATAGTTTATAATTGCATCTTGGACACAATTGAATTTGTTGCAAAATTGATAAAGAAAGTGCAATAAATTGATAACGGCTGGGAATTATTATTAATAGACTCCGTTGATGACACAATTGGACTTTTAAGAAATTTGATTTATTAGTGTCGAATGAATAGACCAGGTATTCCAGCACGTGCAGTAGGAGCAAAAGTAATCCGTGTTGTTAGGTGAATGACACAAGAGGTAAATGATATCACGAACAAAGCTTTGGGACACCGAGCGTTTCTCTTCCCAACGTACTTCCGTACGTACATCCCTGTGTATCCAGAGGGGTCGCTGGGCACGTGGACCACAAATCACCGCACTGGGATGAAACATGGACCAACAAGGGGAAATGAAAGTAAGCGCAAGAACAAAGTCCATTTTTAACAACCGAAGGTCAGTGCGTGAAAAAATACCAGCTCCGCCAACTGAAGAGAGCAGTGGTAATACAAAACTCTGCTGATAAATCTATAGAGGAAACCACGGCAAAGAGAGACTCCGCCTATTAGCAAACAGACTGTCTGCCGAAGACTGGAGTTGGCAATGAAAAATTCTAATCCAGCAAGGAGGCGGCCGAATTCAACAATGACAGCGGGAGTAGTTGATGGTCTCGAAGCTGTAAATTTCATGAAAATTTAGAGTCTAGAGCGGATGGTGGTTCGATAGAGCCGCTGCTAATGAGTAACCTGAGATTCGACGTGACGAGTTAAATTAAACCAGGAAAATATTCAAAGACGAAAAATCTCTAAGAAATGGGGCCAAGCCTGCTGCAATGAGTTTCCGCGTAAAATAGCTATGTGATTGGACGCACAGAACAGTTAAGGACGAGAGCAATGATGCGGCTTTGGTATGGCTGACGCACTACGCTCCATCTAAAGGATATGGCAGTGGTATTACTGGAAATCAAGCGTCTCATTAAACCGCTCGAAAAATATAGCCGTTTTCTAAAACCGGAAAAGAACTGAAAAGTCAAGGCGATATAAGGGTTCACCTGGAACGCGATAGACGGATGTGAATGGAACTTTGAAGAAGCAAGAGATAGATTCGGTAGATTCTGTCCCGGGATGGTAGTTTCAAAAGATATCCAAGTTATCCTGGTTAACAACATATGTGATATGAGACACTGCTCAGAATCTACCTATGGAATACGTTTTCAGATTTGGAGAAGCCGGTGAACGCCGCAGGCAGATTATCGTTGAATAGGGGGTTTTGGAAGGTTATACAATGCACCTAATAACAGCCCTGAGTGCTTGGAGCTGCAGTTTTCCCCTACCTCAACTGTCGAGCCGCTCGCCCTAGAACTACTTGTACATCTTTTTCTTCAGCCTTTGTCCTGTTCACAAGCGGGATCGGCTCAACGTGATCGGTTTCGCCATTTGGCTCTATCAAATAAATGCCTGATCTGGATGCAATCTCGAGGCTTTTAAATCCCCATCCAGCGTATCAAGTCACCGTTGTTTCTGCCGGCCTCTTGGTCGTTTACCATCGACTTCGATGTTCAGATCAATATTGATAAATGAATTCTCGTTTGCACGAATTGCGTGACCATACCAGTCCACCGCAGCATCTTCGTCTCTATTACGGCAAGACGCCGTTTAATGTTTTTTATAGTGGGCCAACACTCAGGACCATAGAGAGTTGCATGAACCACTGGTATATGCTTTGGAAACCCAGTACCGGTCGTTTTTGGGGGTGGATAAGTGGGTTTCTGGCCGTTGCTATCAAACGACTTCAGTCTCGCAGTAGTGGGAACCTGGGCTACTGTGGCATTAAATGTTAACACAAGGAGGGTGTAGAAACATGGAATAAGGTGGCACCTTGGAAAAGGAAAGATCGTATGAGGATACGACTGGCGGTTATTATCATCTTCAAACGAGGCGTATAGTCATACGCTGACATTCTGCGGAGAGCGAAGGCAGACTCAGACGGTTCTAGAAAGGAAAGCTTAAATTAGAGCCCAATGAATCCAAAGATGTAACCACCGACAAATTATTGAGCCAAATCAGAAAGTGCTTAGGGTAGGAAGCAGACATACGAGCCAGTAGACCGGAGAACGAGATTCGAGGGGCCTTGAAAAAGGAGTCTGACCTTATCGAACCTTCAGAGTTATCGGTAAAAGGTTCAGAAAGACCTGCGGTGGAACACAAACCACCATTATAAGTCTACTAGTGGAGGCAGCACTGAAACTTTGATAAAACGGAAAGTGAACACAGATTGGGTTACGCGCTGTCTTAAGGAGCAAGGGACAGCGAAACGGTACTTTAGATACCTTAGATTCGATCACATCGAAGAGACTCGTACCAGCGCGGATGACAGGTCGAAACAATGCAGGAGATGTGAAGTAGAGGAGAGCTTTTAACGCAGATCAGAAATGAGGTTGATACAAATCAACCACTTTCAGGCGGCGCAGGACCTATTTTCGCAAACTACCTGCGAGAAAGATAATGATGCGGCCCCAATTAGTGAGCCATATCAAAAGCACAGATGTGGCATTTGGGTCAAGGATCAAGCAGGACATTCAGCACTATGGTCATGCGGAGAACAAACCTCCCAGAAAATAACGGGGCAGCCGGAAGAGAGATTGATCAAAATAAAAATGAAGGGCATCCACATTACAGCTGCTATGCTCCACCCAACGTAACACTTGTCGAGCATAAACAAATCCTGAGCGATTTGGTTCTGGACGCGGGAGAGGTCGTGGGCCATAGCAGGGGATTTTAACGCATAGGCTCTAGAATGGGGCAACGAATATGGGAGGACGTATTCTTCTTGAAGCATTCGGGGAGCTCGACGTGGCACTCGCGAACGTTGGGACCTCATACATTTTCAGAGAAAGTGGCTTGGGGTCTATAGTGAAATTGATATACATAAACGCCTTTTCAGTCAGAAAAGTTTCTTGGAAAATTAATGAGGAATACACTCACAGCGACTATCAGGCAATCTGCATTGAATTGGGGCGGTATCGAGCTACGAAAAGAGCATGGTTTGCCCGGTTGGACAGAAATAACCTCAAGTCACCTGTCTACGCCTTCTAAAAGAAATGGTAGCCACTCTGTTTCCTCACCACCAACGCAGCGAAAGAAAAACTGATCGAGTGTGAATTACCGAGGAGGACCAGCGGCAAAACCTGTGGTAGGATCGGTGACAATAGGGCTCCAGGATTCGATGGCATCCCTAAAAGAGCTTTGAGCTGGCAATGAGGAATAGGCTCCACCTTGTCGTCAACAACTTCGAGGCGGAAGCAGGGATATTTCCTGCCCAGTGAAAAGTGCAAAAGTTAATGTTATTTTCCAAACCCAATGAGCGGCATAGAATTGCAGCATCATACGATGAGGAAAATTATGGAGAGAGTTATTCACAATAGTTTGTGATAGTGGCAGTATGGGTTTCAGCGAGAACGGTCGAGAATTACCGGGCAAGGGCTCCAGAGCCGACATCACCACGACACGGATACCACAAACACAGAGCTCGGTACAGGGTCCCCTCGTGTGAAATTTTATGTATAATGAAGTCCTTGTGATTCCCGCCCCAGAGGAAATTACCATTATCACCTGGCTGCAGCCGTAGCAAAGCACCCAGAGGATACGGAGGTTTTTCGCAACGGAAACACTGAGAGCGGAAAAGATATGGCTGGAAAAGGCCGGGCTGATCCCGACGAATGAGAAAACGCAAGCGGGCTTAAAAACAAACTGTACAAAGAGGATCGTCTCTAAGCCGGCTATAAAATAGCTGAGGGTGAGGATTGTTGTCAAATTGAGATTTGGGGAGAACCCAGAGTATGCGTGTCAAAAGTCATCTAGTACCACCGCAGTACTTGCAAAAAGTTGCCGGTTTATGGACTGATAGCTCTTAGGGGGTGCAGCGCTTTTCGAACCACATAAGCTGAGGCAGTACTCGTAGTGGCGGCCTGGTCTGATTATTCTTCAAGTTAAGGTTGTCCAATTTGGCATATCCTCACACGATCTCCTCAAGACGGCCGTTGGAAACCACTTTCAAATAGTCCAATAATGTATAGGGCCGGGCTGGGTGTAGATTCATCTAACAGGCGAGGATCTGTTTACCTGATGACCATGTGTTAGGAGCAGGTCCTATTAGCACCTTTTCCAGTGTAGTTCGGAAAAGGTGCTACTAGGACTTCAAGCCAAGGTGGAGCAGTATACGCCAGGAGCTGCGTGGTCAATAGGGAGTTTGGTCTTTACGCAATTGATCTCAAAATGAGGTCAAACAGCAACCCAAAGGGGCAGAGTATACAAGAGCTTCTTCCCCAAGCAATCTCTTCAAGCAGGTAAGCAGCAACAGCCAGCCAACGAGGCACATACTACGAAACCCTTTAACGACGTGGCCTGGAGTCACTTACGTGTGTCGTTGGTGGATGGTAATTCCAAACTGGCACCAGCGTCGAGGCCAGGCTGGCGTAGACGGTTATTGAGCACCTTCTTGACTGCGGAAAGGAACAAAGGCGATTCATCCCAGGTGGTCTGTGGGTTCCATGTTATAGCATGCGAAGACTAAGACACCTAGCAGGGCGTAAAGCTCGAGGTCATCCCATTCGACGAAATTTCCAAGAGGCGGGTCGCTCGCATACGCTTGCCGAAGGTCCGCATTGGTAAAGATAAGCTCGCCCAATCCTCAAAATTACAGGATTCCAATAGACGGCTGGTGGATTATCAAGGAGGAAGAACCCTAGGTAAACAGCCTAACTTTTTGGCTCCGCATAAATGGAGAGTGCCTGGGGGCACTGAAAAACGACTTTTTAAATGCTTATCGGAGTCAGGACCGCAAGAGTGAAAGTGTTCCACTGCGCGAAATCGAACGGTCGCCATTCCCCCAAGGAAATGGGGCTTTCAGGCGAGGATGGTTCTTTGGATGTACATTGCCGGGATGCGGCCTATCCTAACGTAAATTTCTATTGTGTGGTGAGGTGCTGAGCAAGTAGTATAATAGAATGGATGTTATAAGGATTCAAAGGACCGCGTGTGCAGGCTACTGTCCCGTAGATGCTCTCAATATATGCCTACTGAACCTGGACCCGTGTAGTACTATGAAATTATATGAGTCCGGAAGCAGGAGTACCTCGTGAACTCTGGGCAAACTTCACGAGAAACTTTGCCGTGGACTTTCCAGCCAGGGCAGAGTGAAAGACCGGCAATGTGATGCAAGGCCCCGACAGAGTATTCTTCACCGATGAATTAAAGATGGTTTGTGGAGCCGGAGCAGGATTTTACGTGGCTACACACAATGTATTCGAGTTGTATGGATTCCCAGGATTCGCCAGTGTATTCCGGGTCTTGGTGATACTGGATACCTGTCGATGGCTTAGGCATGATCCTAGTCCCAAGCGTAACGTAGTTATTTTCACCGACAGTCAAGCGACCATTAAGGCCTTGTACGTAGTGGGGACAACTTCCAGGCTGGTAGGGAATACTCGGCAAGCTATGCAATTCACAACACCGAAGTTGCGAAAAACAGAGAGAAACCTCCAGGCACTTCGACCCGCTCTAGCTAGAACCAGGCTGCGGACAGTTGGTAAATAATTCTTTGATGACCTCAGGTTGACCTCCAGTTGCAGAGTGGGAGAGCTGCTTTTCTTTTTGAGTGCTACGAGATGGCTTTGACGATTTGAGCCGACTGGAGGAGGTTGTGGTATGAAAACCGCGCACCACAGCGATAATTTTCCGAGCGGCCACTGACACCTATCTACTCTTCTAGTGGTGGCGGTACCATGCAAAACCTATGGAGGGTCGCATAAAACCCAGGAATTCGGTCAGGTCAAGGTCGCTCGACATCTGGTAACGTAGAGTGGACGAGCCTTCGAAGGGTCGGTGGACGTACAAGTCCATTTCTAACATTAGGTCGTGGCTTGAGCGGAAACACGGTAGTTGCCGCAATAATCTGTATCGCTTCAGCCTGGATGATTCGCCGATGTGTCCAGGACGCATACCAAAGAATGCAGATCAAGCGATGTTTAACTGTCGGAGTTTCGTGGTGGAGGGAAGGAACCTGAACTAAGCTCACGGTCTCCCTCGCAAATAAAAAAGTTTAAAAAAAAGCTGTTGAAGGAAGGAAACACATGCGAAGTAGTGCCTTAATGATTGGTCGGCGGGCCTGGAACTGGAGAGGTTCAGTATTCATTCCAGTGGATGCAAGGCCTATCCTACACCTCTGTCGCAATTAAGGGGTACGACCTTCTAGTTTTAAAGCGCAATGCCACGCGTTGGCCTCAAAAAGAGCTTTGCTCGGGATATGGACGTAACTATTAGGGTACCAATAGCAAAAAATCGGGTCGAGAGCCTGGAACTTACGCTCTCAAGAGGTTATCGCGATTTTCATGGCACCAGATGACTCCCAGTGAAGATTTGTTGCAAATCCAACTTTATCCGAATCAGATCCGCAATACCTTCAGTGCCAACCCAATACCTATCCTCTTCCAGGGGTGCCAGCCTGATGCAAAGCCAATTTCGTTATTCACTCTCTGACATGGAACTGCAGCGCGTATCACTCTCCTAACGCATAACAGAGACTTGGGTAGGTACTTTCATTAAAAGCTGCAGTTCTGTTCCGCTAATTATGAATCATGTGCGCTACGTGATGAGAAACATGGGAGTGTGGGTAACCATGGGATGTTTTTTTTCGCTGCTTTCATTATCACAAGAGAAATTCGATACTTGACACCCCACAAGGGGCCCAATTGTGTGTTCACATTGAAGCTAAGATTAGTGGTCGCTTGCTCATTAGAAAACAACAAAGAACTACAGATAATAAACAAAAACAAGCAATTCCGAGCGTGCGATTGCCGATAAGCGAGTGCAACGTTAGCGGCTATTGCGCATCGCAGTCCCTTCCGCAATGAATGCGGAAAACGGCCCGCTGCAGGCAGTAATCACAAAGCAAAGCGTAGCAAACAAAAGTTTCAATATTTACCGCCAAACGCCAAGTGTATCTGCTCAGGTCGAGTGTGGACAACCGCGGCACCAGAATTCACTAGAAAACTCGCAACACAAAGCACCAAAAAGTTCACGGAAATCATGTTGTCGCCCCGGAAGTATGCGGCGATGGATCACTAATAGAAGGGAAACAAGGGCACACTGCACTTAGGGTTTGATAATTAGGAGCACCGGAATATTTGCGAAATCAGAAACGACCTTATTTGCCGTGTTAACAAGCGTTGATTGCTCGCCGGACCGTCGGCTACTAGCATTTATTGTATCTAGCGCAAAACGAATTGTTTACATCGTCATCCTCGTTTGTACTAGATCCTGCGAATTGTCATAATGGGAATGTCATCTGATAAGAAATGCTTCTAGATTTCTTGAATTTTCGTAGTACAAGTGTCATGTATCAGATGCTTTCAAACTTTCACTGGAAATGGAACCGTATCTTTATCCACTTCGTAAAAGATTTGTGGTCTTAGTTTATCATTAAGGAAGTATCTAGATGTGCACCTTGACTTTTGTGTTTATCTTCAATTGTTGAGCAAGATCCTAACTTCCTTATTCACAATTACCCAATCTCATTCCAATTCAATTCATTCCATTGGCCTTCAACCAAGCACCATTAACTGTCAAAAAAATTTGAAGTTTCATCACCGCTACCGCTGTTTTGTTTACATTCACTCACAAGTGTGGTGTCTCGAAATAAGTTTTCTCACTGAAATCTCCGAATTTCCCAAATTCTATTTATAAAACTTGCATGAAACCGTCATTCGAATGTCGTGATTCAACTCAGTGAACGCTTCAATGATATTTTAAGTGCTGTCGTGAGTTATCAGCGTGCATATTTTCGCGAAAGAGACCACGTTTTCAATAGCGCCCGGGTTACAACTGTGCCAATCGGAATCATCCGTTCGTTTTGTGAATTAATTAGACTCTGAGTGAATTGCGTGCATAATGGGCAAGAAACCACAGAAGAAGGCCAACGTACCAAAGGATGCTCCCAAGAAGCTTTCGGCACAGAAACGCCACGAGCTGGACCAACTCATTGATAAGCTATTCAAATTGGGATTCAGACAGACCCAGGCGCCCGCCGACCAGTGGAATGAGTACGTCGAGATACAGGGCATTCTCGATCGGGTCCAGGCGATCGAGAGTACCTTGAAGGTGAAAAGCTCGGCCGCGAAGAACCGCCTGGCCACCATCGAGACGTTCTGCAAGTGGTGCGAGGAGAACGGCGCCCAGTTCGAAGGCGTCAAGATCGCCGAATTTCCAGGCTATGAACTAGGCCTCGAGGCGAGCAAGGATTTCAAGCAGAACGATCTCGTGCTCACGGTCCCCGTGAAGATGATAATGTCCGAGGAGCGTCTCACGAGCTACTTGATCCCGATAGTCTCGGAGATTCCGTTGCTCGACTCCATGACAAACGTGAAGCTGGCCTTTGGTCTCCTGCTGGAGCGGCTTCGCCCCGACTGCTTCTGGAAGCCATACATCGATCTGCTGCCCGAGCGGCATGCAACGGTGCTTTATTTTTCGGTTAACGACATGCAGGAGCTGAAGGGCTCGAATCTGCTGGGGCAGGCGCTCAACCAGTGCAAGAGCATCGCCAGGCAATATGCGTTCATACACAAATGCGTGCAGAAAGTGGATACAACGAAATTCGGCTCCGATTCGGTGGGAAAGGAGACTTTCGAGACGTTGAAGGAGAAGTTCACGTACGAGTTTTATCGGTAAGTCGAGCACTTTTTTCCGGCTTTGATTTCCAGGCACAAGTCAGAACGCAATTAATCTAGGCGCCCAGCCTACAATTGGGCAGATAAGAGTTGAGTGTCGAGATTAGCGTCGGCGAGGCAGATGCGTGCGCTGCTAAGGTAACTTGCGCAAGTCATCATAGACCAATCGGATTTCATTTTATTGACGCAATTCATGATAACGAGAATACTCGCTACAATCCAGAAGCTTATCTAGATTTGGGGATCAGCATTAGACGTAATTCCCGTTCTAATCAGATTTGAGTAAATTAGGAGAGCTGTGCGCCGAACTAGTTGACCGCTCGTCAGCATTGAGTGATAGAGGCAAGAGTTATCGTCTCTGTCGCATAGAAATTTGTCTAAATATGACAAAAATCGGCCTGGTCTGATTATGCTTCAGGTTAAAGTTGCATAATTCGGCAAGTCCTCACACGACCTCCTCGCCGTGGCCACTGGAAACCGTCTTCGGATGGGCCAAGAGTGTGTAGGGCCGGGCTGGGAGTAGGCTTTTCCAACTGACGAGAATTTGCTTGTCTGCTGGTCAATGTGTTAGGGGCAAGTAGATCTGGCGGAGGGATGGACCGAGCAACAGCCTGGGGATTGTTTTCCCTGCACTGGAGAAGGTGCTAATAGGACCTCAAGCCAAGGTGGAACAGCATAAGCCGAGGGTGGTTTGACCGATGGGGAGCTTGGTCTTTAGTATACGAACTCTGAATATTTTGGGCACCTTCAGAGAGGAGATGATGCGAGGCGCATCATCGGAGGATGAGCTGCTGGCATCCAGCCAGGAGACAGTAGCCGTCGGGAGCAGTACACTCGGTGCCAGACATAGCACCGTTGTGCTGAAACTAATGACAGAGATCTCCCGGAGCGACGCGGCAGATGGACTAGTGGTTTCCAGCCTGGAATCCACTGCCGCCAAGCTGGGTGTAGCGAGTACCAGACATAATACTCCTAACCCGAAATCTTCGACGTCAAGGGATCCCTCAAAAGCAAAGACCGACAAGAACGTCGGTCACCGTAAACCGACTAAGAAGCGAAGGTCCACTGGTGTCCTTCTCAAAAGCCAGTACCAGAAGGCCATGCATATTCTCAGCAATATTGCTCAGAATAAGAAGGAAAAGACCTCGCTAAATTCCAGGTGATTGTTGAGGAATACAACAGCAAACGCCTGGCAGACGAGCAGAAGGCGAAGTCCATCACTCTGAAACGCAATCGATCTCAAGACGAGGTCGAACAAGATCACAAGCGGGGCACAGTAGATAAGAGTTCAGATGGTACGCCACATCTGAAGAAAAGTACGCAATGACAGCTAGACCAGGAGCTATGAACTGCGAAACCTGGAGGGTTTCGCGTGGCCAGGAGCCACTTACGTATGGCGCTGGCGAATGGTAATTCCGCTAGCGGCAAACTAGCACTGGAGGTGTGGACCAGTGTTGAGGCCACACTGTCGGAGATGGTTATTGAGCATCTCCTGGACGCCTAAGGCAAACACACGGGATCCATCCCCTGCTTTGATTCCTCTCAGGTAGTCCGTGGGTTCTACGTTCTAGTTTGCGAGGACCAATTCTCCAGAGACTTTCTCGTTTCGAGCGTCACTAAGATCAGCGATGCCTGGGAAGGCGTAAAGCGAGTCATTCCCTACGACGAGATTCCCAGGAGACCGGTCTAACGCATCTGTTTACAGAAAATTCGCATGGATAAGGACAAGCTCGTCCAATCCCTGCGCCTTCAACCCCCCCGATTCCCATGGACGACTGAGTTGCCATCAAGGAGAAGGGACTCCAGACAAGCAGTCAACCTTTTCTACTTCATATAAAAGGAGTGTACCTAGAGGCACTTGGAAATGGTCGACTATAAAGTGCGGTTCGGAGTCAGGAACGCAAAGGTAAAAGTGTTCCATTGCGAAAGGTGTGCCTGTGGGCTGCAAGATGCGGGCTCGGCATAAACCCAACCAAAACGGAATTGGTTCTATTCACCACCAAACGAAGGGTACCTGAATTCCGCGTACCACGGCTGAATGAACAAAAGGTTGGTTCTTTCCTCCAATGTAAAGTATATGGGTGAAATCCTGGATCAAAAACTAAATTGGAGATTGAACATATAACTGAGGGTTAAGAAGGTGTGTATAGCTTTCTATGCCTGCAAGAGAGCCTTTGCAAAGAAATGGGGTCTCCGGCCGAGGATGGTGCTCTGGATGTACATCGCCGTCGTGCGTCCAATCCTAACGTACAGCTCTATTGTATGGTGGTGGGCTTTGAGCAAACAACCGCGTGTGCAGGTGCTACCGAGGTTCTGAAGTCCTGCCCGGCGGATGCTCTCAATGTACTCTTGCATCCCCTCCCCTAGACCTCCACATTAAATACGTTGTAGCGTGCAGTGCCGTTAGACTACCTGAGTCCGGATCCTAGGCAGCGAAGGCCTACGGCTACAGTAATATCCTAGACGAAGTACCACGCGAAATCTGTGCATTCCTCACGGACTATGCCACACGGAAGCTGAACTTCACGAGAAACTTTGCTGTGGACTTTCCAACCAAGGCAAAGTGAAAGACCGGCGGCGTGTTGTAAAGTTATGACACAATATTCTTTACCGATGGATCAAAGATGGTTTGCAGAGTCGGCGTGGGGTTTTTTAGAATACACACAGTGTATCTGAGTCGTATGGTCTCTTAGGTTTTGGCCAGTGTATTCCAAGCGGAAGTACTTGACAAAACCAAATCATCTACTTCTTTAACTTCTGCCCGATTGGTAGCGCGGCCGGCTCGCTTTGGTGCGAACCGGACCCGCTTCTCCCGGTCGTAAGCTTACAGGTACAGCCATTTCTCTCTCAGTCGAGCTTCGGGTCGTTCCCTATTGATCTGCAAAGTAGACCGTCGCTCAGATATAAAGCGAATTCATCGTTTGGGTCATCACGTGGCGTTTTAATAATGCTTGAGTTAAGACAAATCTCAATGCACACAGCAAATGTGCTTTTTTTGTGTGTGCACGGAATAGAATGTAGAAATAGAAAGGCTCCTAGCTCCAGCTTAGTCGACCGAGCGTATTGCCTTTAAGCACTCATGCTTCTCGTCCTTCGAGTTTTTCTCTTCCTTACTTCCTTCAACAGGTTGTTCTGTACTTTTACAATTGCGGAGGAAAAGGTATGCCAGATTTCCTTCGACATCATCATCTGTCCAACTGTACTCTCTGGGTTCACGCTCTTTCCCAGAATTTTGCGTCGGAATGTGACACGACTCGTCCCAACTTATTTGAATCTCGTGCAAAAACAACATCAAAAGACGGTTTCTGGTAAGTGGCGTGACACGCCTTGATCACATCTCAAAATGAAGATATCCGCGATCGATATGGGATTGCAACGATCGTGGAAAAATTGCAAGAAAGGTGTCTTCGATGGTATGGTCATATAATTCACGCTAACGAGAAGCCACTAAAGATTGGTGTGAACATCGAAGTGGATGGTAAACGACCAAAAATCAGGCCGAAACAACGGTGGTTTGATTTGCTGGATGGTGATTTGAAGGCCTCGCGCCTTGTGACTGGCACAACGGTGTCGGTTCATACTGAGCGGAGACTTAGCATTCATCCCATTCGATGCGAGGCCTACTTCAGTTGTTCAGCGTAACACAACCACTGCCACCATGAAACCCCTAGATGGGGGCCAATCGCCAACAACCGGGTGGAGACCACTTCTCCCAGCATTCTCCACCCATATGTCCTTGGTCTTGACTCAACTGAGAAGGTTACTGCCCCGTCTGCGTTACGGCCATCTCTGAGCACCAAAATCTTGCATGGTACAGCACACTCATTTCGTTTATAAGAATTTCGACTAGGATCATGCCGGTGACACCACTACTCATCTGACGTGGTTCTAAAGGCAGCGCAAAACCTCAGGGACATCAGTTCGTAAATTGAATTCACCTGCTTCCTTCTCTGAGGGTTTGCAAGCATTATTAAGACCGCCGCGATCGTCTCCGTTGCGGAAACTTTCACATCCTCTCGGTGTTCTGCTGCAACAACTGCAGCAGGTCATTGACAAATTCAAAAATCGCAGCGTGGGATGGGAAACGCAAGCACAGGCATTCCAGAGCACTCAACTGGGCAGAAAATATTCCTTCTTTTAGGCACGGTTTGAGTGTTTTGGCCAAAAGATAGGGTTTAGTCTTCATTGTCAGCTTACAGCTCTCTCGAAAATGTCATCAAAACCTGCAGTCTTATTTTCATCGATTCTACCCTAGATTTCCCGCAGCTCCCTCTCGGTAGAAAGTTTGATTCGTCCTCCCAACCGAGTCGTCCAGATATGGTGAGGAGGAGGAATGGATTAGGGCTCGCGAAAGGAGTATTGCCATGGAGTGTCTCTGATTCACTGCCAAGCATTAAAGCCG
Organism: Hermetia illucens; assembly: GCF_905115235.1. NCBI lineage: Eukaryota > Metazoa > Arthropoda > Insecta > Diptera > Stratiomyidae > Hermetia > Hermetia illucens. The sequence goes on from NC_051852.1 coordinate 14,279,699, forward strand.
AACTTGGTTAATTGGATCAAAGAGGGAAATGATCGTCTTGCTGATTGCTCGGTACGTGCAGGCGGTCAGTACCCGAATGTTAGCTGCTGCTGCCACGATAATTGGAGGCTTCTCCTCAAGTTAAACTTAATCCAAATCGGCTGGGAAAGGTGATACCATCCTTAGGTCGAAAGGAGTCAACGAAGTAGTGAGTCAAACTAGAGCTTGCTTCCAGGGAAGATGGTCGAGAGGTTCTGCAGCTAGGAAGTCACGACTGACGCAATTAGCGGGGTTTTCGTCCATTCGCCGGGGGTTGTGCTGGCTTGGCTTTTCTCCATGGGATTAGCTACATAGGGCTTCCGACACCGGCAAGTTACGCTCTGAGAGTCTGCCCAATATGTTCCCAAGACATCCGTTGACGACATCGTTGAACGGTTCATTCCGATGCTGTTGCCAAATGATGGTAATCGGAATAGTTGGGTGCCACCCTAATCTCCCTGAACCGTAAAAAGATGTGAAATAGAGGAGGTTGGATCGTGGGGCTCCACTGCATGCCATTCAATGAATTGCCATTGGAAGTTTCCGTCGAAACATTAAAGACAACTGGGAATTTTTGTTGCACATCGTGGTGTGAAGAATGCTCCAAAAGGGATCAACGCGCAGCATGTGCCTTAATTCCTCGCACTCCCTCATAAAGGTCACTTAATTGAATGCTAAATGCCGTTTAAGGAGTTGAAATTGTCGTAAGGATGTTTGCCAGGGGTTGCCTAATTCCAGAAACTCCGCTTGGAACAGGATTTGGACGGCACCACTGTCATCCTCAGCAGGTGAATCAGTGTCCATCAACATGCAAGCACAGTGATGCTCTTTCTCCTGATGGTTAATATCAGGAAGCTCCTTGTATAGCCAAAAGTGTTGTATGAAGTCATCCAAGTGCAGCTTGTTATCGTTAACATGTACAGCGAACGAGTGTAACGGTGCCTGTGTCGCTGCCGCGGAAGCTGGATCAAGCAGTTTGTCCCTTGTGAAATTCAGGGTCCACAATAAGACCCTGGACATCATCAGCGTTCCCTAGTTCCTTCCATTTGCCTCGACGGGGTGATCATTTCCAAAGCTTGGCCATGCGCATGCTTCTCAACATAACCCACTAAACCCTGAAATTGTGAGACGCGGCCTTTTCTCAAGGGCTCTGTTTTGAGTATGGTAGTTTTGCCAATCCAGCGATCAACAGGGAGCTTCATACCCGCAGATTGTGCAATGAAGTTTATACAGCGTCAACAACAGCCAATAAAGCCTTTGGCGACTCCTTGTTTACCGCCTGAGAAATCATGCAATTTGTATCACCCTTCAGAGCTGCATGCTTCCTGGTAAACCGCCGTGTAAAGGTCACCATCCAGGCGTATAACGGCCTAGTTTGCCGAGTTTATAAACCTCCGGGAAATCCTGACCGTGCACTAATGTCGTAAACGTAATTTTGAACGCTAACCAATTGTCGAAGGTTTCGTCAAAGAGGGATATCACCACTGGATCTAGGTTGATGTCCTGACGTCTAGACTCTGCAGGCGTAGCAGGTTTGGTCGCCGCCACGTCAGGCTCCATGCACGGTGTGGCATACCTCAAAATGACACGCATTGTGCCTCGATGCTGTCATCAAACGCGGCTAATGGTCATCTACGTTCGCCAGAGACTTCTTGAACCTAATGCTGTCTTCTTTGAAACCGTAACGGAGGGCATTGCCGCTAGCCCAGGAGCACAATTACACACTTCTCCTTGCTGTCGGTGGGGCGTGACTTATGGCTTCCCTGCCATACCTGTTCCGGTCGCAAAATATGGAAATGCCTCTTGTCATGACTATTGTGGGGTAACCAGTTATAAGCAGACAATACTATATTCTCAAGCTTAGTAGGATCTAAAGAACCAGAAGTGCTGCTGGGGCTCCGTACCCTTTCCCGGCGGATGCTCTTAATGGACTTCTACATCTCCTCCCTTGGACTTTCATATTAAATATTCAATGCGGATAATGATGCCTTGCGGCCATAGGCACATCCTGGACTAAGTAGCACGACGATTCTGGGTATTCCAAATACGCCGAAGGCAAGTTGAGTTTCAAAAGGAATTTTACGGTGACTCTTTTTGATCATGGCAAGTGGAAGAATTGCGATGTGTTGCGAGGTTACGACACGGTATTCTTTAACGACGCATGAAGGATGACCTGCGAAGTTGGAACTGGAAAATACTCGGGTACGCACGGTGGATATGCCAGTGTATCCCAATCGGAGATCCTACCAGTGCTAAAGGGTTGTCGACGTCTGGAACATGATCATATCGTAACGTAGACTGCGTCCTGCTGGGAACTGTGAAGAGTGGAATCTACTTACACTATTGATAGCCAGTGACCACGGGAAGCGAAGGCTCACCACCTGGGCGAAATCAAGGAAGATCTAGCCCTCCTACAACAAAATCTGACCATGGGCACAAACGCGTGTAGGATTATAGGGGTTTGCACGGGGCACTGACGTATGGGGACGGACTAACTTTGAAGATGTGAGACGGTTAGATTGGGCTCCCTTTGTCCTGAAACTTGGAGAAAGATAATAATAATAATAATAATCGTTGGCGCAACAATCCATATTGGATCAGGGCCTTGAAGTGTGTTAGAGCACTTCATTCAAGACCGTAACGGTACACTACAGAACACTGTAGGAGGCAATGTGGTCAGCATTGCGCTCGCCCGAGATTATTACCCTGATTTGACTCAGGTACTCATTCACAGCTGAGTCGACTGGTATCCGACGTCAAGTCACGATACAAATCCCACTGCCACCAGCGAGATTTGAACCGCGGCCTTCCGTATGACAACCCAGTGCTCTAACCACTCAGCTATCCGGAGAAAGATAGATGACCGTAAAAAGGAGCACGAGAAGTTCAAGGTATTGAGTACGTGACAAAAGCAATTCCATCATTGCGCTGGTGAAGGAAGTATCAGTTGTTAAAAAATTAGCTAAAATGTGCTTGGAATGCATCAAAGAACAACTCCAAATCTTGATCGACGTTTTCGGTTTGGATTCTCCTATACTGAGTACGCTTGTAGACCACTGTGTAGAGTTTAGATTCCCAATATACTTATTTTATAATGGGGCAGTCTAGATTTTGGCGTGCCCCTTTCAAGCATGATTGTGGATCTGTTAAAAGGCGCGTTTGGTCCTGCGAAATACTAGCGAATTCCAGATACGTTGGCTGAAGTAAGTGTTCCTAAATCGGTCATGGTAACGAGCCACAGGAAAAGGAATACAACTAAGGCGGAAGTCAGTTGAAAAAAGGCCATATCGATACCTACTACTGGGTGTCTAGGATGTTGGGACTACAAAGTTCATGCGTCTACTTCCCTTGGGCGTGTCCAGTTCAAATTTGTGGAAGACTTTCTCAGTGTACTTTCGGATATTCCTTTAGTCAAATATCCTGGCCTCCCTTACCTGTTTTTCCAAAATTTTTGAGAAGTTCCTAAAAGACTGACTGCCTTCGTGCCGAGTTCAAAGAGGTCTTCCTCGCGATTTGGTGTATCGACCACAACCAGGACGAAACACCCACAAGAGGGACAACGGCAACCTCTGCGTAGGTCCTCAGAGTATTTGCCTACTGCACCCATGATCATTAAATCTAAGCAAAGAGGGGGGTCTCCTCTGGTCACTTGGTATTGACTTGCGTCTGTCAAGTTTGAGTTCAAGAGAATGGCAAGGATTTGAATGAATAGTCCAGACTTGCTGAGCGAAAGATTCAGTTGTTAAAAATGTATTACTTATCTAAGCCTCTCTCAGATATTTGATGCTTCTCAGTCATTCAAATTGCGGGAAATCTTCTCTCCTCCTTTTTAAAACCCTGGTTTTAGAGCCACTTGATAAAGGAGCCTTGAAAACAAGTTGGGAAGGAAACTTTTTGACGGTATAGCTTCAATTTCGTAGGAAGCCAAGTCATTTTCTACAATATTTACTTCTAATTGCAGTTTGGAAATGAAATGGAACCCACAAGCCAAGACTCTTGAAACTTCAAGCACGAATGCATTAAGACTATAAATATTTAAACTCAACCTTCACATACATTTCTGCGCTTATCCATGAAGAAAAAAACCTGAAATTATCCTGAAACCCAACGCGAGCCTCCTCCCCCTTTCAAACTTTCTCGTGCTACACAAAGCAGCCCACCGAAAACCTGTTGAATTCTAACCAAGCTCCGGCTTCAACTCTAAACATTTTGAATCCTTCAACTTCGTCTTCACGACGAGCTAAAGACAATTTAAAAAATAAATATTTACATTTTAGTCCTTACACCGCCAGCATATATCCACATGAGTATGACGAGGAGTGGGGAAAATATCAGGCAAGCAACGGCAGTTAGCAGAAAATTGATTGACTGAAACAAGGACGAGCCGGGATACATTTAAGGATAGATGTTATTTGAAATAACAAGGGATGCATAAAAATCCTCCTTGAGCAGTGCGGGATGATGATTCTACAAAATTAAAACGCTCGTAGCATAAAAATAAGTTGAGTTATCTAGACGTACTTGCCAGGATAAGTACGTATCTGTATGCATGCAGACATTCGGAATTTAATTGGATGCGATGGAAGATATGATTCAGTGAGTTTCGCGCTGAAAGATACGATTTACGTACTTATATCCATGCTGGCATGAGAAAAAGTCGGGAAAGGGATGTTAAACGCATCTGTTTTATGGAATTTCGGGAGTTGAATTGAATGTTAAATTCTACGAATGTCCTGATCTGGTGGAAGGAGCTGAGTGGAAGAAGTAATTGCTCAAGCATATTGAGCTGTGTGGTCTGTGGTAAGGATAATATGTCTGAGGAGTTCAAGGCTTAGGTCGTAACCATTCAATTAATGTAGCGCTATTGCAATCGGTCAGATGTCCATCCATCCGAACAATTTCTTCTGGCATTCAAGGATATCTCTCCCTTTATTACTTTACTGTGTTTCGTTGCGCTTGGAGGCTTCTGTAAGTCCTTTCTCTCTACCGCAAATCCCTAGCAATTAAGGAATGCATGGTGCTCGTTTTTCAGAGTATTCGTACATCCTTGCCATGGTGTCTATGTCTTGCAGGCATCGGGACAAGATTATAGTATGTCTGTCCAAGGCTCGCCTTGCTTTACTCCACAATACTTTTAATTACCTCGTATGTCAGCGATTTCGTTCGCTTCAATTTGCGATGGTCGAGGTGGATGAAACGTTAGACTCGCGTCGTGTGGGCTTTGTCTCCGGGTTCAAATCCCAGTCTTGGATGCGGATGTTTGTGATTAGCTAAAGTGAATAAGATAGTACAATAGACCCTTTAAAGACCTGGCCTGTTTGAACTATAGTTTCCAAGGCCTCTGCCTAGTTACAAGATGGTCAATCAGACGTGTCTCTTTATGCAGCAGCGAAGTAAACCAGCGGGCTCACGACCGTTGTTATTCCATGATCACGGTGGTTCAGTATTAAGAACCTAATATGGCATTTAACGTTGCAAGAGTTAAGGGAGGAGTGAAACTTAAGTCCGCCCCAAATCGGCTTAAAGATGGTTGCTTGCTTATGAAGTCACCATCGGAACAAGTTGGAAACCGGAAGCTTGGCAAGGTTTTGTTGCTTGCAGTTTATATACGTTGATTGTGGGTAATAATTTGATGTGAAAGGAACAAGTTTGACCTACTATAGCTTGGTTAAAAATGGTAGGATTTCTACCAAACTTTCCAACTCCACAACCATCTAACTTTCCAACCTAACTTACTGCAAAATTTTGGGGATCAAAAATGAACTTAAGGAGGTTCCCGCATCGACACGGGTCCGCAAAGGGAAGAGTTTCTCTATTTTGGCGTGTAGATCGATGAATGTCGTATATCGAAAAATTGAAATCGGGGAAAGTTATACGAGAATTGTGGGTGACATCTTTCCATAATTGGAGGGAAATAGACCTGTTCAAGTAATAGGGACTTGGCAAATGAGTGCTTGGAAAACCATCGAACCGTCAAGAGGAAGATTATATCTTTAACGAAGCAAACTGATCAGACAAAAATAGCACCGAAGGTTGTCAGGATATCAACGGTAGGTCTACTATCGGCAGGAATAGAAAAGTCGTCAATCGAAAGTCTAAGGACTGGATCAAGTAAAAGAAAAAAACAAGATCCATTTGGAAATCATGTTTATTTCGAAAGAAAGAAATGTATTCTACGCCAATATCCTTCGAAGGATCAAGGCGAATATAAAGTTGATTGACTTAAATGAACAAGGGACTTGGTGCTGGAATAAGTCCAGGACTCTGAACCATTTTCTCATTAAAGTCAAGAAGGTAGTCGGTAAGCAAGTTGAGGCAAGAACTTCGAGGTTGAGAAAACAGTAAAATCCAAGGACCTAGATGAGATCAAACCAGGTCGGTCTTACTGGTCTGGAGTAAAAAAAAAACCAGAAAAAAAGAAGGATATTCCTATTTCTAACAATGAAGAGAGGACCAACTGATATCCAATTTGTTCAAATAAGGGAAATTGTTGCCAAAAGAAGATCCTTCCTTTTTTCAACCGAATCAGCGACAGACTGAAAAGAGAAAATGTATTAAAATAGGGGCACGCAATTAAGGATTGCACAGTTGCAGTCCAAGTTCTGCTAAGAACAGGACGATGTGGATGTCCAGCCTGGTACAAGGGCCAGCCCATGTCTACTATATAAAATGGCGTTGAACCATACAGGTGAATTGGTCGGTCGTCAACTAACCGTTCAACAGAATGTGTTCTCGATCTCTGGGATGAAGAGGAACTATAGGAGGTCTGGGACCTTATTGGAAATAACAAGACTTTGGGTCATACAGAGTTCTGAACAAAGCTGTCAAATTACTGGTCCTCATCTTCTCCAAGTGGTGCATAAGCACAACCAAATGACTGAGTGGTATGAGCGTTTTCCGGTCCAGTGGAAAACGTAGAAGTTGGTTTTGTTGTCGAAGTCTCAGAAGCCACCCCGTGAGCCCTCATAATATCACACATCGGGCTAGTGGTTGCCTATCGCAGCTATAGTCTGGGTTTCGGTGAACTCGTTTTTCCAGTAAGGTAGAGATTGTCATAGATCTGACTCGAGATGCGCTAGGCGGTGGTGACGCAAAGTGCCTGGATGTTTTTATTTCAGTTGAGCCTGGGAGTTTCTCCTTCTTCCTTCCCCGCGGAACCGTCACAAAGCATTATTTCCTGGGGAGGACTACGCTTTAAGCGACCAAACCTTCCGTTTTTCGCGTCCTCCTTGTGCGCTCCGCTTTTCCAAGTTCTTTCTGTATACTTTTAATTGCGGAGTTCATCGTACACAAATTTCCCTTCGACTTCAGCATTTATGTTGATTTTCAGAAAGCCTTCCAGGCTTTTCCTCTCTGAGTAAAATTGTGAACAGTTGAAGAACATGCTCCGGGTCCTCAGATGTCCAAGGGTAGAGTTTCAACGTCACGGATGGAACTGGTTTTCGATCAAAGGTGAGTTAGACTACACTTCAACCGGCGGTACCCCGGAGGACCCAGCGCCTTTGCTGTTTTACTGTTCGAGATTCAACGATGAGAAATGGAGGCTGAAGGTAAATTGATACCGAGAAAATATTATACAATATAATCCGAAAAATGACCAAACGAGCCTAAGGAACTGGCTTACAGTTATTTCTGCTATTGAACCAACATGGGACGAGTTGTTGAAAGAAGCGTGATGGATAAAAATTCTAAAGACGTCAAACCGTGAGGGTCTGACAAAATTATAGGTCCCAATGGAATAATTGTTAAATGGAAGTCCCAGGCAGTTTTGTTTTGGAGGTGGAGATTATCAAATGGCACTACCGTCCAACTATTGCCTTCCTTCCCGCGGGGTGAATTTAGCTGTAATTGCATAATCTTCCTCTCATTAATCGATTGTTTTTACATTTGTGCCTTCGCAGACTTCTTTACTATCATCAGTCTCCACTATTTGAGACCCACCATGTCGTTGACCGCGTCCCAGTTTTTCTGACAGACAAGTCAGTCCTACCAATATTTGTTTACGCTACCCTTCTCCCAAGCCAGTGATCTATTTGATGATATCAAGGTTGACCAGACTTCGTCCGGGCTGCCAAAGATGGGGAACAAACTCTCCAATTTTTTGGCTTACCCCTCAAGTCGAAGATGATTGCTTGGTGATCCCCATGTGGTAATACATATTGACGTTTCAGGACAAATCGTGAGCTAGCGAAGAACTAAAGAAAGTTAGGTCTATAACCGAATTGGACTCTCTTTTTCGAGAAGAGACTGTCCCCCGCTTGTTTGGTCCACGGATTGCTCGTTTATGGAATAAAATTGACACTCTTGCCGTGATCTGATGACATTTAGGAAACCGAGCGAAACCTGGCAACCAATTTCGGTCAGGTTATCCTGGACGGAACAGTATCAGTCCAGTCAATCAGTCATCATTTTTCCTGTTTATGTTCCCTTTCAGCCGTGACCAAATTATCCAGCATGTTTTCGAATTCCGCTAATGAGAGGCTTGGATAACAACCATAGACGTATATGTCGCTTATTTTTGCGATATATTAAGGATGTTCAGAATGTATACATTCATCTCATCCGCCAGATCCTCTTTCCGAAAGGTGTCACATTACCTTCGCTGGCTAGAACTATATCCAAAAATTGGTAAGGGATCTTGCCCCCTTGCGTTTGCTTCTCTGCTCCATCACCCCCCCTCCTGCGAGGGTCCAAGCGGTGAAGTCACAAGTCCCCTTCCGACGAAAACAAAGTTGTCAAGCACTTCCTCGAATTTAGACGGTGTTCGACTTGGTGGGGCGTAATAGGTATAGGATTTATTTTCGTCCACGCAAAGCCTCTGGTCGCTTGACTGATAACTGTATGCCCATATTGCCGCTCCAGCGTTCGAATCTGTGATCCAGACGCCACCGTGGCGGTTTCTGTGAGGTTCACTTATGATGGCAATTTCTATCTCAGATTCGTAGGTGAATTTCAATCTGGCCTTTGTGAGGCAATATGGCTTTTATTAACACATAAATCGGATCGATCGATTCCGCCAGTTGATACCTTTGCGAAATGCCCAAACATTAGTCATTCGAAACACTTGTTTACCGCCCAATCCAAACTTCTCCTCCAACAGCTTTTGCGCTGCCTCCGGTGGTAGTCGTATTGTGGCTGTTTGAGCATGGCGATAGGCTTCTCGTGAGTTCACAATAGTCCCCTCCGCAAGTGGTTTCGGCTCGAATTGTGCCTTTAAGGCAGTGCAGGTTTGTTCTTTCGATGCTACTTTACTGGGACCCATACCCTTTTGTCCAGGTTGGGTCTTTTCAGCTCTAACGTGACATCCTATTTTTGGGTTCTTCGACATTTGACACTAAGATTTCCACTAAGATCTTCTACGTCTGGACCTTTGGCCTGAACTGTCAACCTTTTTGAGTGTCGTGTATGCTAAGCTTTGGCCTTCCCTTGGAATTTCTTTTTTCCTCCTGCGATTTGCTATAACGAATTTTAATAGTTCTCATCAGATTTTTATGGATTGACGCAGGTTGTCTTTGTCCTTGATAAACTCGGACAGTTTTATTATCTTTACATCAAGCTGGGTGAGGGGTAATTTTTCTGGATCAGGACTCTTTTCTCTGTGAGTCCCAGCCGAATAACTACTTTTATATAGTTCTTTGCCCTTCTGCATTCATTGACCTTCCTTGTGCTTCATCTTTTACGGCCTTTGACATGGATGGAGATATCGAGAAATCAGAATTGACGAGCTTGTCCTGCGGTACCTCTTGCCGTCACTCTTCTGTGGATGTTGTTACTATTTTTGTCCTCAAGAGATTTGGTTTCAGCTCATCTTTCTCCCTTTTTTTTGTTAATGGTGGTCGCGGTAAGGTTATACTTCATTTGAACACCTTCTTCTGCACGGCGGTCAAATTGGTGACCACTGAGGTGTCCTTCCCATAGCCATTTTGGTCCACGCGCCAGAGATGAGCAAACACTTGCTAATGCACAGTCTGAAAAGAAACTGCATAAACACATATTTACACATTAATAGGTATATCCCTATCTGCTAACTGGGAACGCACCTAATGGTAGATCCGGTTGCTCTTCACAGGCCTTCTGTCAGATATGCTGGGAAAGGGACTCTCTTATCAGCACCACTTGTACATATCTTCACAAACTATCCTTGAAGCATCTTCTCAAGGAAATGCGACCCTTCCCTACGTCCAGGAACTTATGCTTTCCTCTTTTGGTGGTTGAAGGGTCGCCTTTGTAAAACTGACGATAGATGTAAAAATACTGCAGTTTAAACTGCTCTTTGCCTTCGAAATTACCTCCGCAAGGTTTCTGCGTTAGCTGAAAATCTTTGATCTTGAGTAGACCACGCTCCGCTTTTGCCAGACCTTTTCAGGTCTTCTGTGAGATCTTCTCTTTTGTTCCTCTTTGTGCTGTTCATAATCCCCCCCCCCCCTTCCTCCCTCTTCAAATTCAGAGTCGGCTGTCATTACTCCTTGTCTTCATAAGACATACTGCCAGTCCTTGAAGTACTATAAGTCAATTGCCTCAGGACGAATTCCCATTTCCCTTTCTTTTCTTTAGTTTCTTTCGGCTCAGTTTAATTCAACTGTAACATTGTTTTCGATTCAGCACTATCTTTGTTGGTATTAATACTTTGGGCATTCCAGAGGATTTAGCTACCTTCTTCAAACCCTTTTCTCGGGCCATCTTGTCTCTATCCAGACCGGTGGGTGTCACTTGCGTTGATGGGGTTACCATATGAGGAGAAGCTTTAAGGAGCTCCTTCGATTCTTTCATCTCCTTCTAGGACTCGCTGCAAAGCACCCTGATAACTGTCACCGTATTCCTAATTGCGTTGTGCACCTTGTGCTTGTGTTTAGTAAGTTTAGACAACTCACCGATTTTAGTTCCATGGAAAATGAAGGGTGACTATTCTAGGTTGAGTTGCTGGAGATTAGGCCCTTTTCTGTACCAGAGTGACATTCATCCCTACTTCCTTACATATTGGTATGTTTGTGGAGTTCCCTTGATCTACGTCTTTCACTGCCTGAGATATTGGAGGACATCATACGATTGATGAGTTTCTTCTGGTTTCCGTCTCTCAATTTTGAAGACCCTCGTGGGACCGTTCCCATCAATCTCTCTTGTGTCACCTACCTTTCTCTTTTTGGCACATCCTTCGGCGCCTTGGCTGCGCTTTTCTAGGAAGTTGGGAAGGCCGGAGTGGATTAGGGAAGGAAGCCTTGTAGGGCTATGTCCAGGGTGTCAGAAAATAAAACTCCTTGGAACACAATAAAATATTTAATATAATTCTTCATAATATTACAATAAATAACGTAAAAACGAATAACAATTTAATTATCATACTTCAGAAGTTACATTAAACCTATAATAAAATAGGGAATGAAACATAAAGAAAAACAATGACAGTCTCTATTGTCTAAGCATTATAAATATTGCACGAGTATCCTACTGTCGGCATCCATCCTTGGAATGTCACCTTGTCCGCTCCCTTCCCTATCTTTACTTTAAAATGGCTTTCGCATTGCATCGAACAGATACTCTTGCACCTCAGGTGAGTTTGGATCCATTGTGTTGATCTTATTGTTCTTGACTCCTGGGAAGATCATTGGGCTGGCACCACTCACCGTGGCCACGGTCATGGTCGCTGGATCTATTCGCTTCATTGTCGACTGTGTCGATATAATTGGCAATCTTTTCTGCTTTATGGCGTTGTAGTTATCAATATAGGTGAGCTTCTTGCGACGCTTCTGCTTCCATCGGCACACGATGAAGATAATGAGAAATATCACCAGAGAGAATACCACAATAAGCGAACTGGCTACCACGGCGGACCTTACACCCATGGGAATTTCGCCATTTGTCACGATCGGTGATCGTCTGAGACCATGCCCTGATAACTCAAGATCCAATATATCATGGGCACGTGCTACCTCATCTTCAATTTGTGCGGCTGTGTCAAATTTGTCTGCGGTTTCATCTGGTTGACCGATCTGCGCTGATGGCTCATTTGGTTGATCGATGTAGTTGCTACTTTCTTGGGAGCTGTAGCTTATGGGCAAAGCGAATGACTTCCATGGTTGTGCGTAGAAATCGATGGATTTATCTTCGCCGGAGGCAAGGAATGTTGTCGGTTCAGCGGAATCTGGAATGAGAAAGATAGATTGCCCCAATTGTCTTTAAATATTTCAAACCACTCCTACGAATCAATCACTTACCAAACGACAAACTCTTCATAATCCTTCCCTCCTTTTCCCGTCCCATATCATCAGTTGGTTTAATGTCAATGATCGACGTAAAATAGCTGGACCCCTGTGAATCCATCTTAATCTCGTCGGGCTTAATACTCTTCAAATTCGCCAAATCAAACTGAGGAAAATTATCAAATGCTGTCACTATATCAAGTTTTTCATCCAGGACTTGTGGCTTGATGGAAAAGGACTTAACATTGGGCGTAACCGTTTTATTCTGGATCATTTCCGCGAGGTGCAACTGACTAGATCCTCTTTGCCGATGCTGTATCAGTTCATCCAACGTCATGTTACGCTGAGCCAATACTTTGAATAATCGACCCCCGGACCGACGATCCTCAAGAAGTTCCAACAGGTCAGTCCGATCGTCAACATCTTGGGTGACTCCCATATTAGTGAACAATGAAGGGTTACTTTCAGTTACATCTGACTTGGCTTTATTGAAGTGTTTCTCCGTAATAATATCTACCCGAGACGTGATAGTTTCAAACAGGTTGCTGTTATCCTTTTTATGGTACAGAGGCCGGAAGAGCTCTTCAATTGTAGACACATCCTTGGGCTTAGCTTCTTCAAAAGTGGCAAACTTTTCGATGAAATTCGTTTCTGGCTCCTTTTGAGATAGTTTATCCTCAATGGATTCCTGACTGCTACTGTTTTTATCATGGTATGGAATCTCGTAGTGTTTTTCACTGGAGGAGGATTCCGAAGAACTGGAAGAGTCTCTCACAGGTTTTTTGCTGCTCGAGACCTTATAACTTGGCTTGATTGTAACCCGTTTCCTGTAGGTTGACCTTGTTGGAAGGGTGTTGAACCATGGTTGGGTGTCATGTGCTTCATCTTCAATAAAGTCAGCCTTCTGCTGGGCTGTTTGCAGGATGTCCTCAGCTGCAAAGGGTGTGGTTTTGTGGGTAGTGTCTACACTTCTGGGAGGCTCTTGGCTACTAGCTGGGTAGTTATCAAGGTCATCCTTCGTTGAGAATTCATTGTTATATATCAGATTCTCGGAAGAAATATTATTATTAGTTTCTTGTGTGCTTGGGACATTTGCACTTGTGGATAGTTCAGTTTCATGTTCCTGACTTTCTGATGAAGGAGGAGCTTCCGTGCTCGTTGTGGTAGTGGTTGATGTCAAGTAACTCATTGGAATTCGTCGTATTGGTTTTAAATACTTAGTAGTTGGCTCCTCAGTTGGTGCCGCTGGGGTCTGCAATGCCAACAGTGCGTTCTGCTTCCCCTTAATTAGATCGTCCAAGGATAAATTTTTTTGCTGAAGAATCTCACTTAGACTCAGTCCTCCAGAGTTCTTCAGAATATCCTTGAGGTCAGTACCAGATCTAGGAGGAGTCTGTGATGTGGTATCATCCTGTCGTTTGGCTTGTGCGTATGGTTTCCTGTAGGATTTATCTCGATATAAATAAGCTGCTGTGATTGGAGATTCAGTTGATGCTCTCTTCCTCTGTTTGTCTCGGAGTTCAGATAATTTTTGTTCCTGCTCCAAAGCGGCCAAAGGTTCCCTTACCCTTTCTACTCTCACCTGGGGCTGAAGAAATCGTCTTCTGGTTTCCTGTTCTTCCGAGCTTGACATCGTCGAAGAATAGTAGTCTGTAGTATTGTAAAACGACAGAATCACACTGTCGTTAACATTTTCATCCTGTACTTGTCCTTCCCAATAAAAATTGTTGAATTCGTTGGATGATTCTGTGGTCTGATACGTGCCTTGTGGACGACGTCTGCGCTTACGACCTCCAGGTCTTCTACGGCGACGTCCGTTTTGATTCGACGAGGGTATGGTTTGAGCGGGACTTTGATATGATGATGAAAGTGTGATTTCGCCGTCCATTGTTATTTCTGTTGGATTGGGCTGATGCCAAGCCTGGAAGGAGAAGATGGATCGGTAAGTGATTAGACGAAATGATTTTCAACAAAACTTCGATAAAATTTCTAGTGCTATTTGAAAGAAAATTGGGATCGAAAAATTTATAGCGGAATCACTTCAGAATAAAGTTGCCAGTAGCCCTTGGTGTCATTACGACTGGTGACCAAGGTAGCCTAAGCCCCTCATCCGTAACTTAGTTTTTCGTAGAGATAAGTTTGGATCAGCTTCCTCAAGTAGCTAGGGATATCCGCTTAACAACTAAGGTCTTCATTTACTCCCAGATGGGCGCATTTTTTTATATCAAACGACACAACGATGTAACATGCAAGGGACGCCATTACCAACCAAGCAAAGTTCAATAATGCCTTTAGAGCATTGATTCTCGAATGGGCTTGACAAATTGTCACTTCGATAGGCCATCCCTATTCTATGATTGGGAGAAGCCTGCTGAAATTTGCTCTCTTCGGGATCTCTTCTATCGTTCAAACAGCTCCACTGGTAAAAAAATGGATCTTCCGATGGTTTATTGGACTTTGGCTACAAAACCAATGTTTGCCGCTTCATCAAGCTGAGAGAATTCCTTTCTGCATGCATGAATATGTTGATAATCCAGTCAGGGTTCTTCTTGGTAGCGATCACTTTTGGAAGTACTCTCCCCAATACTCCTAGAAATTTCTATAAATTTCTCTTTGACTCCTGCAGACCTTCAAATGCTTTGACGGAACAATTCGGCTTTCCAGCGCCCCTCCTCCCTCCCGCAAAAAGGAGGCTTTTTATGGCATGTCTTATTCTTCATTTAAAGGAAAATTATTTAGTGATCGTTGTGCTCATTAACTCACCAAATTACCTCCATTGTAATTGTAGTGTTCCCTTGGAGAGTATTTGCATTTCTGGTGTTTTCGCGCATCATGACTAGTTTTACGAGCAAGCCAAGACCGTGTTGCTCGACTGGGTCATTCCTCTGCTCAAACCAGTTATGATTTTAAGAATTCGACTTCTATCATCCCAAACCAAGACACCTAACTAGGTGTTCTCGTTTCGTACTGCCTCAACACACCAGGAGGGCGTAACAACTATAATAGGATCTTTCTGCCTGATGAGTCCGGATCTGTCAATTCTGTCATTTTTTGGTAGCTTTATTTCCGCCGGCCCCTTTTCGCCTTACCAGTTAGACCTAGCTGTTGTAGTTCTGGTAGGGTTCGCCGATTAGGGCCGCTTCGATTTTCTTCTCACAAAAGCAGTCCTGCGATTGCTTCTCAATAACTGGAGTTCATTTACGAACTCAGGTCTCGTTTTCCATATTGTTTGCACTTTTTGATATGTCATAGTCACCGTGGCGTACTGTCACTGTGTGACTAAGTTATGAGCGATTCAAATGCATCTTGAAGGACACTTGCTCCTCGAATCGACAGACGACCTAGTCTGTTTTTACCTTACCTAGTGCCAGAAGTTTGAAAACTATTTCTGACGATAAACTCATGATTGATGTACTTACACATACCATCCTGAGCTCGTTGATTGCCAACTTTAATAACTCAAGCAATCCGAACTGCTTTCCTAGAGTCTTGCCAATGTTTTTTTCTTCATAAGTGTTCTTGCGTTGTATAACAATCTCTTGCCTTTTGGAACTTCTTCACTTCCGGCAGTCTTCTTCAGCTCCAGTGCCAAAACTTCCTTTTGGAAATGTGAGTCGATTGGTGTTCTCTCGAAGGTCCTTCAGCTTTGAATCGGGTTTAACCTTTAGGAGAAATTGGGCATATCTCATGTAGCTTTTTTTAGAAATGATGATCAATTTGAGCCTCATCATTTTTTCTCCTGCTACCTTTTTTGGTTCGACCTTGTTTCGGCCTCCACACCTCTGTGCTTACTTTTAGGAGCTTTCCCTCCTTTGTCACCATTGAAGCTGATGTCGTTGCCTTCCTGTTTGCCATCAGAGCATGGTGGGAGATGATTCCTCTACATTCTAGCTCTGCCCCTCTATTTCGGGCTTTATTAAAATCGGGTTTTTCTCTGTCCCCCTCCCCTCTTTTCTTGCTATAAAGCAGCTGGAACACTTCTAGGTTAAGAGCCCCACAACCACAATTTGTCTGGTAGAGGTATCTGCAGATCTGTCAGTTATCAGAAAAGGTAGACTTTTCTTTAAGGTTTCTCTCCCCCTATCCCTTACGGGATCTGGCTGGATATTGAAGCTTGGAAGCGGATCGAAGAGCTTAGAAATCTGAAGATTTTTATTGGCTCTGCGACTAGGCACGAACTTAATGAACTTGACCTCCAGTGACGTGGTAACTCTCGAGCGATGCAGCCTAGCTTACATCGTGACAAAAGGGAATTTATTACTTCACTGGTCAGGGAGCCAGAAGCCGCCACCGTATGCCGATCCACGTTGACATTCACTTCAAGAGGTGAAAGGAATACTTCACCACGTCGGGTTCTCTGTGGAAGTATTTCTGCAAATTCAGTTGGAACTGCTACTTCCTCTTATCCAATTCAGGCAATCTGTTATTCGGTGATTGAAAGAAGGGAATGATGCGGCAATTTTGGGGAAGGGGGTGTGTTTGCGTGTTTCTTGTTATGGGCATGGAGAAATTTGACGTTCCAATCAGAGTCCAATAAGGTCACGTTCTTTCGTCGATACTATTCGATATGTTTTGTCTAAAATCTGGGAATACAGGCTTTTTTTTATTAAATGGAAGCAAAACTTTGCAAAGTGAACATCACTATTACTCAAAAGCTTCAGGCCCTCGGTTACGCTTGGTACCAATAAACGTGTCGATTAGGAGGCGGGAGTGGTAGTGAATAGGTCAGACTTTAAGAAAAGGCAACAACTATCTCAGAGACAGGTCAGTGAGCGAGTCTCTCTAGAGGAGGAGTGTAAGCTTTTTGAAGGATCTGGAAAGAATTGGCAATGATGGTGCGTAGGTGTGGTTAACGTGCTATGGCCCATTTCGGGTATATTGGCTACCATGCTTTGTACGGGCTCTACTACATGTTTCTGCAGGTGGTGATCTTGAACCTGTCGTAAAAGCAAGATATTTACAGTCATGCAGACACTCAAATACCGGGACCCCCGCTTCCCAGTCTACGGCACCAACGATGGTGCTACTCGTTCGATCTTGCCCCTATTTCTTCAATCATTTTATCAAAAAAGAACTCGATCGATGGGATTGGAAGTGAAGTCAGCGCAGCTCGTAGCGTATGCATATGACGTTGATGTAATGGTCAGTTCTCTCCGATGATTGCTAGAGGTCTTCTAAGTAAGCAAGAGGAGCCAAGCAAGTCCTCGATTCGGATTTTCTTAGAAGAGTGTTACTCATGTGTGGATACTTCCCGAAAGCATGCAAGAGTTGCAATTGCGTCGTTTAGTAAAGAAATAGAACCCAGGCAGCGTCTGATGAGTTGCCTCTTCTCTGGTCAAAGCCGTAGTCCTATTCGTCCCTTTTTCTTAAATACATAAGTGTTAAGCCCAGAAAAAGGGAATTTTTGAGGTGAAGCAAATGTTCTCCGGTTCGACATCAACTGGATGCGGACTTAAGATCCCTGAATCCTTAGATAAAAAACTCAAATCCATGTTGTCCAAAGAAAAGGAGGGTTTACATATAGTTAAATTGCTGCTGATGTCAAAGACACAGGATTGAAGGAGATGCCATTTGGAACGCACAAATTAAATTGATTCGACCTCGATTTTTGCAGTATTTACGTTTTGCATTTCTAAACCACTTTCGAAGTAATATCTGCAGGGATCTTTACAAAGAGATATAGATCACAAATCAGACTGAAGGAGCCACAACATGAACATGGTGGCCAGAACGTACGGGATTGCAAGAGCCAGCGATATGTTTGCTATTGTGGGCGGTCCTCTTCTCCGACGCCCGTAATGCCTAAAAAACCGACATGGTTCTGGTCAATGAAAATAGTAGAAACACGTACCAAAAAAGCGTTTAGCTCAATTATCAGATTGGTATTCACTGACGGTGCACTGATACAGGCAGACAGACTATGACAATTACTTGAACTAGGGTTGGAATCTGTAGGAATCCTGTGGGACCCAAATTTAGCCGCTATCAAGCTGACTAGGAAAGGTCTAACAAAGCTTTTGTAGACGAGTAATAAAATCAGGACCCAATGCGAATCAATGTTGAGATGATGCACATTCTCCAGCAAAAAATCTAATTTCTAGTGGATTAATGAATCGCCTGACCTAACTCAGACGCCATCGAGCTGAACAATTGTCCAGAGGGTACCTCCCTCTGGACAATTGTTCAAATAAAATCCTATTAAAAAAAAATAACAAGCTTATAAGAAAGCCTAAAGTATCCTCAAGCTAGCTGCTTAGTGAAATAAGGAAGATTCTGCTCAGCGACGAACGTAAGTTTTTAATTGGTCTCTGGAGGGTCATTCGAGGGATCATGCGTATTCATTTCTTCATCATTCGGGGGGTACTGTCATTTGATCGAGGGAGACATCGTTACTGCCATAAGAGACTTGGGAGATTGTAGTGGCATCTTAATAGTTAGAGAGGTTCAAATCTTCGGCCCAGAAGTAAAACGTAATGAGGCTTCAATGCTACGAAAAAGACATGGTCGGACACGTGTGTCAAGCCATATGGAGCATGTATTGCAGAGAGAACATAGCTTTATGGGAGCGGCAGATGCTAGTGTTGACAACTAAAGTTAGCAACCCTTCAGGCGAGCCATTCTTTTATTGTCCCATATAAATTTTACTCTCTACGGCGAAAGTGCTGAAGCGGGTAATGACCGCTCTGAGTAATCGATGGTCTGGAAATTTTCCAAATTGGCAGCCTGATTTCCGTGAAGCGACCTTTTTCTTGATCTCATAAAAACCAGCTTGTGTGAAAATGTCCGAAGGTGAGGAATGCATCAAATTCGGCCAACTGGAACCGAATTAGGAGGTCGTTAGCGACGAATGATTGTTGTTGCTCTTGTTTACAGATATTCTGAGGAAAGACGGCTCTGGTAGTTCAGTGATGAAGGATTCAAGATATATATTGTCTCCACGGATATTTGACAATACTCTCCACTGAAATCACTATAGTTTGTCATCACATACAACGGTATATCCAACTTCTAAGAAGCCATGTTAGTGGATAACGCCGAAGACATTTTGAAGATTTAGGTTGCGTTTATGTGAAGGCAGGAGCAGAAAACGAAAGTCATACTCATGAGGGATTTACAAGGCGTGTATAAGGCGAATAGAAGACTATATGCGTGTCAAAACGCCAAAAGGATCAGTTTGAATCAATCTCCGGATATTCAAGTGGGTCGGTCACCTCGAACAAATGGACGAACCAAGCGAACCTTTAAGCTTATCGGAGGAAAAAGGAAGCAAACCAAAGACCCATCTGGCAAGCCACGAATATACTGAGCAATTTTGCGATGAATACTTCTTAAAGTAAAGTGCTTCCTTTCTCCTGGAAGAAATGTCCTTTCAAGTCCTAGTTTTGGCCATAGATGGTATTAGTTTTCCACCTTCAATTGAAATGAGATGTTGACAGCTGTGCTGTCAAATACGGTATTCAATTCACACTTAAGGGCTTCTTGATTCGTTAGTGTTAGATAGGTTGGGGGTATACCAACTGGTTCCCAATTTTATGGTTTCGCTGATTGATTGACATTTGTTAGATTTTATTGGATTTCCCATTTTTGTTTCTCTAGGGAAACGTTTGACAGACCTTTAGTTTCCTTCTATGACTATGTGATACGCTCTGACGTCTGTCATTTATGTAGGATTGAATTGATTTTTCCCTTCCTTGCCACAAAATGAAATTAAATAATTCTCCCTCACTTAAAAGCCCTGAAAAAATTATCGGCACCAATTCATGTAAATTAGCCTGATCCCCTCCAAATATTAATATAATTATTGTAATTGAAAATAATATACTCAATTTTCTCGTGGTTTCATATTTCCGCTACATTATTTCCATATTTCCACCTTTATCCCTGGCAAAATTCAACTTTATCACTTACGGATGATTTTCATTATCTGATCGGAACTCGGAAAAAGTGAATTTCTGTAATGACTTCAATTGATGCAGGCTAATGAGGGATAATTGAGTTTATGAATTGATGTATGAGTTGAAACGTAAAAAAATGATTTCAGAATAATTTTTCGGAAAAATAATTTGATACTCATAATTATATTATGAACTCATTATATTTATCTGAATGAAATTTCGTTGGAATATATTTTTTTTTTCATTTTATTTTTGCTTTTTGAGAGGTAACTGAAATAAATTGAGCATTCGTACAAGTATACCACCCTTTGGAGTGTCTATCTCTCAGTTGCAGCGACTACTCATCAGCAGTTTCTGGTAAAATTACTGCAGGAACTATTATGAGGAAGACAAATTAATTTCCTTCAAAAAACTTAGCATGAATTTTTGGAGGTTTTCTAGTAGAGACGCATAAGGTTAAGTCCAATGACTTGACCCTTCCACTAGAGAATCTCAGTCAAAAAGAACCACTTATCTAGCTGGATGGGAGAGGCGGGTGGCTTTGACATTTTCCCGCGAATCGATGTGTTTATAATGCTTGATGACTAGATCTTATAATCATAAAGACGGATTTCCGATTAAGTCGTTGGAATACGCCATCTGGAGGAAGGCTACTTCGTGGCCCGAACTAAAATCCTTTGTCACTTTGACACATCAGACAGGGGAAGGTGAACTAGAACTTGAGGAACTAGATGAGCCAGTTAAGGTCGGCCAAAATCAACCGCAACCGGCCTAGCAAGATAGCGGAGAATATTATCTTCCTAGGCCGGATAGCCCCATGCGTCCAGAGCATTATTGGCCCATACCAAAGAGGCTTCACTCCAGACAAATAAGCAACAGATCAGATTTTCTCCCGCCGAGTGCAACAGTTGAACTATGAATTCTGTTGGCGATAATGATTTTCAGGAATCCCAATTTAGAATAATAACGAGATGATGATAGCGCCAGTACCTTTTGGCGGGTTCTTCTACTTCTTCCCCTAAGATGATGCTCCTCTAGAGGATAGTTTCCCTCTCAATCTGAAAAGGGTAATGCTGGAGACTCAGATAATCCCGCGAATTCAACTTTCTAGGCAGGTATCTCCCGCTTCCTCGTTTCTTCAACCATCTTGGTATGGATTTCCATCTTGATTTAGCCTTTTGTTTCGTGGGGTGTGTTATTTTGGCAAGGAGCGTTAGCCAAGCTCTTTATATAGAACTTTCAAAATCAGGATTTTCGAAATCTCTAACATATGTGGGCGATCTACCAATCAGTAAGGAGTAACTCCTTAGAGCATATTTGAATTGTAGCTTTTTGATGATTCTAAGAGAAGCTACCGCCAGCCAGAGCAGAACTCAGTATGATGTTGGCCCTTCGATAATACTCATTAAAATCAACTGCAGGCTGAGTGCCATCTAACATCATGTTTAGTAGTAGGACTGAATCGATTGCTTTCGTCCTTATCCCATCATTGATTTAAGAACATATCATTGCAAAGGGACATCACGTTGGGCGCAATGACGCGTTTCAAATCACACACCTTAGTCGAAAAATCGTGAAAATTGGCAGTATTCGCGTCTGCACTGAATTGGCATGTCGGAGGCTCCTTTGGACACTTCAGTTCCCTCTCGCAATTCCTTATATCGCATCAACGCAAATGATTCTGAGGGCATCACGTACTTTCAAAGGTGCCCTTCTTTAAACTACTCAAGTTTTTGTTTGGGAAATCCATGCAATGCGCAGCACAGCTCCCCAAAAAGTCGTTACTTACTATGGATCTCATCAACAGGTGACCGATAATCGCTTCTAGGGCCTTCAGCATTGAACTTCACCCGTCTTACCAGGTTGACGTTGGTGCTGTTAGCATGTTCTTGATGGTGCTTAAAGCACACTTTACACCTAGGATCACTTCACGGTAGTTGCTAACTTTTTCTTAGTACATCCCTAAAGTGCTTTAGAAAAGCAATCCTTGCTATATCATTGGTCAAATCTACTATCTTAGTAAGGTATAGGTATTAACGACGATGGTTTTCTTGGAGGTTTTAGGCACCACCACTAGCTGTTGGTATTTTCATGATACAGGGATGATCCTATCCACCAAACATGCTTCGAGCAACTCTAAAAATATGTTCAACCTGGACCTGACAGCCAGTTGAAGGGGTTTATTGAATATGCTATGCGGTCGAAGCCCTGGGTTTTGGTGTCACCCATTTGGCTGTGAATTTCCGGCAGTTCCTCTCTCAAAAGATCTCCGAAGGCAGGCGCCGCATACTCCCTTGAGGGAATTACTCTTGAACAATTCAACAAATTCCCAGCTGGAGGTCAGGGCCTGATTTTAGGAGATTTACATTCCTCATTACAATTCTGTAGGAAGGTTTTTTGTGTAAGGCTCTGATGCTTGTTTTTCATAAACTCCAATAGCCCATAATGCTAACTCGATAAAAAAGGAAGTGCATCGTTTTTAAATTAGGTTTTTTCACTAGGTATTTTGTTATTCTGGACCGAACTTTTTAGCTGCCTCCTCAGAAGATGACGTACATCTCCTGCTGCCCTAGACATTGATTTCAGAGTCATGAGCTTCGTTGAATGGGCTCAGTTATGCTGTTGAAGTGCCCTCATTCAGCCCCTTCGCCCACTGATGTTCGTCTCACTACAATTTGTGTTATCCAGAATTTGCGTCAAAACACTGTGTGCTTTTATTTCTTATCAATAACTTAGGAATTCGGGCACTCCGTTCAAACATATTCTTTTTCAAACTTGTCACCTTGTAGACTTGTAGCATCACATACCTCAGTGACCTAACTATAGAGGCAGTATTGTCATGCTTTCGCGCTCGCCAAATCTACGAGAGGTTCTAAGTCCTCGCATTATAATCCTCATTTTTCCTCTTTTACACTGGTTTTGAATTATAGGTGTACTTCCCCCATTTTGGTCAACGCAACAGTGATGCTGCCATTCTACCCTCAGGGGTGACTGTGATTTTTAATGGGTTGTTTTCTATACGGGAAGTGGCTTTCCCTAGGTGGTTGTGTAAGTAATTCTAACCCCCTAGCATTGAGAAAGTATCTCGGTGAAGAGTGAATCACGAATGACCGCCAAAAGTCCGGGCACACTGGAAATTTCCGTAGTCTTCGAAAATCTCTGTGACTGGCCAGGTGACAAAAGCCGAGCGGAAGCGCAGCCCGCTGTCCTTTCTAGAAAATTTCTTTCTATAAGCGGACATGAATGGCGATGGAAGACCCACGAAAAGCATCCATTGGAGAGGGAACTGGGGAAAATGGAAAAAAGAGATGCGTCTGCAAGAGACCTCATCTTTTTTTTTCTTCTGCCTTTGCCCTGTTCACAAGCGGGGTCGGCTCGTCGTGTTCGGTTTCGCCATTTGGCTCTATCGAATTCCTCATCTACGAATCAAAAAAGAAGCAAACAAGGACACGCGGAAACAACACGCTGTGTCGTTGGAGAACCGTCTCCCTAACGCTGCTACAAATGGTCGAGTGCCAAAAGGGAAGGGAAAGGAAGGTGGACTAGAACGCCAGCTCTGCTCCTTAAACCGATGTAAGCTTAGGCTTTTGCGTAGTCCGCAAGATCCGCTATAAGATTAGAGCAAAAGTGTCTTCTATATGAAAAACGAAGGGTGGCGAAATCCTCGTTGTATTAGGATCGAAGACCACAAACAAGAGAGTATTCTTCGAGGTGGCTAATGGTAGATCATGCATAAACAATACCTCTGCTTCTAAGGGTTTTAAGTTTCGATTTCAAGGCAGAGGAGTCGATGGCGCTCCGAACAATAGGTAAAGCATGCCGACCTTATCTGGCTTACTCCTTTAAACTTAGAAGGCAGATGTATTTGACGTCTGGTAGAGCTTTTCCAGCTCTCTAATATGAAAGTCCAAGCGCTCATAGTTAGAGCAGGCTGTATTGACTTATAGGAGGGGGGTTTTACTACAGAGATTGCATGTCAATTTTCAAACTGTTATGCGGTCCAGAAATATGCGATTGTAATGACAAAATGGGATTGCCGATAGTCAACGGTGCAGTCAGTGAAACGTAATTTTGGGGTAAGTCGCTGATACCATCCACATATTCCAAAGCACCGCCGTAGCTATTTTACGGTTTTCTGTCGCGGATAATCTTTGATGGTATCGACCTTGTCGGGATCGGTACAAATCCTGCCATTACCAATGATGTGGCCCAAACTTCTTCACGACAAATTTACCCTTTTGGACATGTTACGCTAGCGCGTCTTATACAAAGAGCCACTTTGCTTAAAAGAAGTAAGTGTCGGTCCAAAGTATCTGTGATCAGTCACGAATTGGTAGAGTGGTCGTCCTGGAACTGTGAAGACGGCTTATCCTTGAACGTCTCATACAGTGAAATTTGCCAGAACGCATCCTTCAGATGTAGACTCGTGATAAATCTAGCCTTTGGGAGACGGCTGAAAATCCCCTCCCTTCAAGGTAAAAGATAAGCCTCCTTCACGGTCACCTTAGGCACATCAAAGCAATGCCGGACTTTACCAAGTTTCATTAAAAGGGTGACCAGGCGCTTTGCGATTCCTCGATTACTCCCAAAGCCTGCATTCGGTCAATCTCTTCATAGAGGAGATTCTCGATGGCGACAGAGACTGATAAGTGTCTCTGCTTAATCGGTTAATTATCCTCGATATCAACATTGTCTATTGAACGAGTGCTCAGGTTTTTGTGTATCGGTGTCCTAGAAACAGTAAGTGGTGGGGTCAAATCCGAGTAGGTTATAGCTAAATTGTCTGTCGGACAGCTTCATGTCAGTAACTTTCGGAGTTACTGTGGAAGTCGTTGTAGGAACGCCCTGATTGGACATACGGGCTTACGTGTGTTCGGCCTACAACCGTAGCAGAAAACATTGAGATCCTCCTAACAATCTTCTTACAAGTGTCAAATCTTGCGAAAATTACGGTAGACCAAATTTAAATCACTATCTCGATTCTCAGACTGAGGATTTCCTGAGATGCACTTCATGTTCTTTTTCCCGCCCTCCTGACCAGCCCCGCAAATCTCTCATTTAAAAAGGCGCATCCTCAAATAGAATGGCTTGAGAATGCTAAGGCAGGGTAGGAACCTCTAAGGCCGCGCCTCATCATACATCTGAGGCTGGAGGAATATTGATCGTGGATGTGATCCGTCGTGGGTCTTCCCTTTCGATCGCGGCACTCGGGTCCGGGTGCATTCGAGCCGTTATTTTTTTTAATTTCATCCCCAGGTTTAGCTCATGGGATGTTATTTCGGTAGATTCGCGCGAATCTCCCTGTTTGTGACATTTTTCAGGATCCACTGCGGACTTGACTCACGCATTGGAAAGGGCATGTGGATTTTTGTATAATGGCACTTGAGGGATCGAATTGATCCAAGGATCGCAGCCCTCCATATTCTCGCGCCTGGCGAGCGCAGAGGCATACAAACACGTGTCGGCAGAGCACTTTGATGGAGCTTCAATATTTGTGGGCGGAACTTCATAGTCAATTTCGCCATCTTTTTAGGTTTTGGGGATGGCTCTCCCCTGTTGGTTGTCCCCGGCACTCAGTATGGTCGTTTGATCGCTCTTCCCATTTGACATTACATAGTGCCTTTAATTTGCGACGTCTAAGTACATAAATGCAATTTGGATTCATTTTAAATTAGCTAATAATGGTTGGTTTCGCACCAAAATTTTCAATTTCATTGCCTACATTTTCTTTACTATGGAGAAAACTGTTCATTAGATAATTAGTGGGAATCCATCTTCAGCACCTCATTTTTCCGTTCGATTCTCCTGCCTTTTGCAATTCTCAACCAATTTTACATTATCAATGAGATAGTTACCTCAATTTGCAGTCAAAATAGAACTAGTTCCAGGAGTTATTAATAGAAGAACTTCATTTGAAATTTCGCATGACTTCATTCGAAGGACACTCCTTTCACATTGGCTACTGCTTCATTCATCACCAAGTATATTGCGTCCAACCGATGGGCAGAAGGATCAAGATCGATTTTAATAGGGTTTGTTTTCTGCTAATCATACCCGAAATTCCAAACTAATGATTACTCTTAACCCTATCCCTGTCCAGCTGGGATAGTTTTAAGTTGTAGTCCTGCTCTGTCTTCCCTTCTATTGAACTCCACCATCATTTAAAATATTCTACGCCTTCACCATTCCAAATCCATCAATCATCTGCCAAATTAGTGAGCACAAACTCATAGAAAAAGAAAAATAGTCCCTAGTCCTGCTTAAGGTCCAAGTTGTAAACTTTGCAAACTTTCAAGTTTCTTCTTTTATTTTCACTCAAACCCTCGATAACATGGATTTCCCAAGCCAAAGTTGTTTTCGTCCTTGTTAAAGTGACGACTGATTTTACATGATTAATGTTTTAAGTTGTTCCACCCTCGATTCAGCTTTAAATCAATACCCTTGCCCGTTGCTCGTCAAGTGCTCTCATTCTAGCGCCTTTCACCCCAACGTTAATCTAGGTCCTGTCGTAAATAATTTCGCTCGGGATTAAAGGGAAAACCTTGAAAATGATTAAGGGAAAAAGTGTAAATAGTCGTTAATAGACGTTGTTCCGTGATGATGCCAGCAGCCTGTGTTTAAGATGCGTCCAAGTTTCCCAGACTACTCGTTTGCTGTTGTTCCTGGAAGTTAAGAGGTTGTTGTGAAAGTTTTTTTTTTTTCAATTTCCTGGTGGACAGAAGGTAGGAACTATTCGCTGTGACTACTACACTCCAAGGGGATGAAATGGACTCGTTTTTCGTAGCCAGTCATGGTGTATGGTATTGGCATGTGGACGTCCTATGTTGGGATGATTTATGAAATGCTTTTATTAGTGTGGTCCTCCCATTTCGCGTAGTGGAGTTGCCCGTTTACAAGGGCACAAATCCTTGGAGGAACTTTCGATTTGAGCATTGACATGTATATCGTTGGATTTTACCTAAGTTTTCCATTAAAAGTTATGAAAAAAAACTGGGAACGTGGAGATTTGCAAGATAGTGGACTGGACTTTTCGACCCAGGAGTGTACTCCAGAATAATAACTTTTTTTTTCAGGTCGACACCATTCGACGGTGAGTGCAATACCTGCCGGTGCTGAAGTCCTGAAAGGCCAACGTTGCTCTTCCTTCTGACCTGTGGTGAAAAGCAAAGAAATTACCACGAAACTACATTTTCCTGGTCGTAAATACCAAAACAAAATCAATATTTACAACGTCCTAGTGTTCCGACATTGCTACAAAACGAGGACTAGCATCGGAGCTGAACTAGCGCCATTGTGCTATTTCGCAATGCATTCTTGCAGTTGGACAGGATCTGGGCCACCAACTGGCGTTGCTGCTGCTATAAATGTTTCTCGGGTAGTGGTAAATAATTAAAAACAAGTAAACGAGGGCGGAACGAGCCGTAGAATCGTTGTCGCATTGAATCAAAACGACGCAATTCGCGACGATGATAGTAGTCACATTAATCAACTTAGGGAACAGACGATTCCAGACTGAAGTAGTTACTTCGTTGTTAGGGGGGTGGGATTGTCAGGCTGACACTTAGCGATGTAGCGTAGCGATGAAGGCATAGTCCTTTTGGTATCATAAGGTTCGGACAGATTGGAATAGACGGGGACAATTATGGAGGCCCAAGGGAGCATTGATGAAAAACATTAATCAGTGTTCGTTAGCTATTCAAAAAGTTAACATGACAAGACATTGTTCTTCTGAGCTGGAGCTGTCAGGACAAATGAAATTCGAGTTTGTCAAACGAGCTGTGGTCCATAAATGAAGCTTATTTTGCCTTCCTCAACCGAGAGGGGGTCAAGTCTTGCCGAGACACACAATTATTCGAGGAGCTGCAGCAGACTGCGGTCTCCGAAAGGAACGGATCACAACTATCCAGAATCTGCCTGATATCCTTGCTCATCCTGACACTAAAACCCACATTTAAAGAGCTTAATTCAAGTCATTGGTTAGGGGATGACTTTTCTGTCTAACTCACTTATCCTTCGAGTCCAGCCTGCAAATTGTCCTTCCTCTCGACTTCCTTCATTACCCTCAGCCACATTCACTTGTCCATGTCACTTATCAAGTCGTTAAAAACTTCTCCACCCACCGACGTGAGATTACCATTTTTCATTACCTGTGAACCTTATCTCACGGGCAGTCAGTCATCTTCTATCCTTTAAAAATGATTTAAGTGCCTCCACCTCTGACTTTTCCGGCTGGCTCTCTCGTCCTTCGTCCTAGCCGTTTCGGGTACTTAACTTCGATTCTCACCACAGAGGCTGAGGATTTACTTAATGGGCATTGAACAATGATGCCGTTGACACATTGCCCCGTCAAGCACTGCCTCTCATAAATTATGTGCCGTGACAGTGATGGGCCTGGTTGCCTTCGTGGGGTACGTTTCACGTTTGCAATTAGCATTCCCTGCACAGTTTGCTTGCTATCTGACGGCGGTCGCCAGAAGTCCTTACGTGGCACAGGGAAGGACGCCATGTGATGATAATTACCGAGTGGCCAAGAACGATAAATCAGATTCTAATCGGATCTGATTTGTTCATCCTTTGGCTGTCACGGCCTTCGAAGAGATGGAAATTCCATCGAATCCTTTCGGACGGGATTGTTCATGGGCACATGTGGACAGAATACTAATTGCAATGCAATTTCGCTCCAGTGACGACAAGCATCAGGGAAACGTGGTGGGCTGTCTGGCCTGATGGAGCCGTTTGTACATTTGCCTGTGGCCAGGTTTTGGGCCTTGTTCGATTCCCGTCCCTTCATTTCCACTTTCACTGGAGCATGAACTTTTATTCGGCAGACATTGCTACACAGAAGCATTCACGCCAACACAATTACAACGAACAAAGACAGTGGGAATAATAAATGGTCGAGTTGAGTTAGTGAAGTTACATGTGCTTTACATATTGGCTATAAATTATAATTTGCAAAGGTCCTGGAACGAGGGTGAATTCGTTATGGGAGTTGGGAAGTATTGTAATATTTTATTCTACAGGTGGTGATAAAAATGAATTATTACGGATGGTGGTGCTAGCTTTGAGGTCGCTCTATTGGGTAGGATGCAGTCTTCTGGAAATATGGGTTTGGAAATTTGACAAAATGATCCTGTTCGTGGGGGAATAACACGCTGAGTGGTACTAAAATCCACTTGAAGTAGAAATTTTGGTCAAAATTTAGCACAATATAGTCCATCTTCCCGTTCTTTATGGTTCTGAGTAGTGACCGACTATAAAAGACAATGAACGGTGCCTTACCGTAATGGAGACGAAGATGCTGTGTTGGACTAGTGCCGTGGCATCTTTTGAATACATTCGAAATAAGGATATCTGCGATCGATATGGAGTTGCACTGAATGTGGAAAAATTGCGAAAGAGGCGTCTTCGCGCTAACGAGAATTCACTTGCCAAGATGGGTCTGAACATCGAAATCGATGGTAAGCGGCCCAAAGGCCGACCGAAACAACGGTCGCCTGAAGCGCTGAATGGAGATTTGAAAGCCTCGCGATTGCATCCAGATCAGGCATTTAACAGAACCAAATGGCGAATTCTATCATGACGGGCTGACCCCGCTTGTGAACGGAACGAAGGCTGAACAAAAATAAGAGAAGGCACCTGTAGTAGAATCAAACGAATGAAACAAAGGAAAGCAACGGGATCTGAGGACATCGCAGCTGACCTCTAGAAAGCGAAGAGCGGAGATTTAATAGTCTGGATCGGTAAGCTCTTCGATCCTGTTACAATGGCTTTGTGTTGATTTCGAGCAACAAAAAAAAGTGAAATAATCGCTTCAAGTAGCAGATCTCTGACTGAATCTAAACAAAAGAAAGTTTTTGACGACTGACCCCAATGAAACATTGACAGTGATAGCGACCTTTTGAAAACTGAGAGATTTAGGTATCTCGAATCAATCGGTCTTTCTGCTTATCAAAATGTCCTTTGCCATAGCGGCAGCGAATTTGCTCCATGGTGCCGAGTCCTAGTCGAATACCGAAGGCAATGAATGCCACTTCGCGGTAATGGAGAGCTAGATATCGCGTTGGATCTGTAGCGTGACCATCTTAGAAAAACTGCAGGAGAAGTGTCTTCGATTTCATGCCCATGTAATTTGCCGAGGCGATGACTTACTAGCTGAGATTGCGTCCCTACGTTTATGGGGCCAAATAGACGTAAAGTAAGTGACCCAACAATCTGTACTTCAAAGTTGTTAGAATTGATTAGAGACTGGCCAGTGCTAGATGAAATCTCACTCTCAGATCATCGTTACTTAGAGTTTAGTCTTACTATTGCAAGCGAACAGTCTGTATACAAAGACGGAATCCTAGGAAAACGGATTGGACCAAGTTCGATGAACTTGTTGGCGACAAAGTGGAGCTCCTTAGGAGACTAAGGACTCCTTTGGTGATAGAAGATTAATTGAAGACTCTGAATAGTTTTATAGTGTTTTGAAGAGGCGTGTCCTATTTCCCGAATCAACGCGGTAAAACGGTTCCATGGTAACTTCAAAGAATCAGGAAATCAACCAGACGACTTCTAAATCGTCCTTGCAAAAGCAGTAAGGATGAAGATTGGTAAAACTACCTGAACTCACAGCATGAATATAAGGGACTCATAAAAGGTTCGAAACGAAACTCCTGTAGAGCATGCTGTGAGGAACTGTAAGGTGAAAAGGAGACTTCCAGGCTGTGCAAAGTCCTTAGGAAGGATGAGTGGGCCAAGTTGAACTCCCTTAGAAAACCGGATGGTACTTTCACGAACTCCAGAGTTGAGTTTATACAGACTCTCTTGGAAGTACATCACCTGGGAGAACAAGTCTTAGAAGTGGGAGGAACAGAATTGGCGGTTTCTGCAAAGTTTCCAATACGATGGTGTTGCAAGGAGAATTGGGACACTGCTAGAGCGGTTGTCTGTCTGGGCTGCGTGCTTTCCTCTTGGCAGAAGGTTAAGGTGGTCTTCATACCTAAGCCTGGGAAAAATGACTATTCAAATTCAAAGAACTTCAAGCAAATCAGCTTAACATAATTTTCGCTGAAATGTCTGGAGAGTCTGGTTGACCGTCACATTCGCGAGAAAGCGCTAAGGTCGCATCCACCAAGTGAAAACTAACATGTTTACCAATGTATTATAGAAAGTCCTGTGAGTCTGCTCTTTACTCTTTGGTTTCAAAGATAGAGGACGTAATTCTGAAAAGCGGGTACGCGATGGAGTTGTTCATGGACATTGATATGATTGGTATGACTCTCATTTTTTTTTCTACTGCTCGGTTTAGGGCTAGAAAGTCAGTTACCAACAATGTGCATCCGAACTTATCCCGAAAGGTTTCCTAAGAAGACACAGATACTATGGAATAAATCTAACATCCCTTACACAAAGCCCTGAGAAGACCTGCTACCTTAGCCATATTAATTAAGTACCAGCCCTTTTAATCTTGGTCGCGTCATGGATATTTGTGTTTGGCTTTGTGGTCGTCCAGTTGCTGTAGGTTGGAGAGCAAATGTGCGCAGATCATTAGCGCGTAGGAAGCCGCCGTTTTACAAATTCAAGAAATGACTGAAGGTTTCATTCACGTCAAATTCTACTCTCTAGAGTCTCATTTTCTTGCCCTGGGAACTTAACCAAAACTCATGCTTGGTCTCCTTCATGACTCACAAATGTGAAATACATATGAATCACATTGAATGACGAGGCGGTTGCTCCTCGACTTATGTAGCCCATTAAGTTGATTGCGACTTGGGACAAGCTCAATCCTTAAAGCGGAGTAGTTATCTACTCCCATGCTATCGTCAGCTTAAGCCAGTACAATTCATGTAGTTTTCATGGATGTCCAATGCTTAGTGAAAGATAGAGCAGTAGACGTAACTGAAACCCTTCAAAGTTGGTTTTCTTATAGGTCGATATTCTAAGGGGAAAGAGGAAATAGCTAGTCCTTGGCTTAAAATACAAGGTCATGTGGTAAACCGTTGCGTCAAAGATCTAGAATGTGTCCTCGAGGCGTATTTTACTAGGAAGCTAAAGTCAAAGTACTTGAGGGTTATTACGTTAGAAAGTGCAACTGTAAAGCAAGAAAAAGAGGTACAGTTGCCATTTTAGACCGAAAATTACTCTGGTAAACCCATGTCAGCACTATATGGAAAAAAGTTGCCAAAGTACCTGGTAGAAAGATTTAAAGGCATACGGCAATGGTACGACCAATAGTCACTTAATTTGGGCCGAAAAAATGGAACAGCACAGCAGTCCAGGAACTATAATCACACAAGCTGGTGGAATTTTTGTGAGTATTATTCGGCCCACTATTCCTAGGATTGACCCCTCTTCATATTTCCTGCAGTTCCAGACTGAGAGGTCAGTCTTCAGAATGTCTATAGGTATCATCGGGTTGGAGTGCTAGCTAGGTCGCATCAAATTTAACTTACTTCCTAGGCGATACCTTGAAATATTAATACCCTTAGCATTGGAGCTTCTTCACATCATATGCAGATGCAAGCAAAGTGAGCAATCTTACGGATGTCTGGAGGATCATTGGATGAAAGTACTTTTAAAACCAAAGGAATTTAGATATCTTCTCCCGGTAATACCCCGAAATGCTTATATCAAGAAGTAACGTGACTACGCAGTTTCACTTCAATGAGAGGTTCGAGAATTCATTGAGCAATAGGAGGAGTTGATGGGGTACGGCCAAAACGCACAATCTGAATCAGCAAACAATAAAATGACACATCGGAAGGTCTCCTCCGTTATATTCCTTATAAAAAAGGAAACAGTTACAGGAATCTTTGGGGCAAGTAAACAATACTTTGAGCCCCTCCTTAGTAAGTATTGCGTGGTTGTGACGCTGAATGTTAGGAATTCCTTTAATTTGGCGAATTTTCGATTGCGGTGGAAACCTTAAGCCAGTTCTCCTTCGACCTCAGCATCTCTGCAATTAAGTTCTCCGGGCTCACGCTCTTTCAAAACGCTTGGTTCAGACTCCTCTTGTCCATTGCGAACCTTGCCCAGTGAAACATGATATCCTCTGGATCCTCCGGTATGTCACCGCATTTAAGACAATTCGGTGGATCATTCAACCCAAAGCGGTGCAGATACTACCTGTAGGAACTAGTGTGTCCGGTGAGGAACTGGACAATGTGGTTGCTGGTCTCTCCATGTTTCCCCTCAAGTCACACCGATCCTTCGTAGACTCGCTCTGTGTTGCCAGAAATCATTCGACTCTGTCGTTACCGTATCCCTGCATTCTATGCGCCACTTTATACGTCTTGAATGGTACAGCGCATTTACTTGTTTCGCCAGAATATCGACAGGGATCATGCCCGCCACCAACAATACTCCCTTATCTGATGTGGTTCCTCCTATCCTTAAAGCCATCAACCAGTAAGCTGAAATTGCCTGCTTTCGTCTCTGAGAGTTTGGAAGCGCCAACGGATGTGACAAACAAACCAGGATGGAGCACACCAATCCGGCTAGAAACAGTCTCCGACAGTATTTCGGCCCGCAAATATTAGGCAACATTTTTGCAAGTACCGCGGTGGCACTGGCCACTCAGCTTGACGTCAATTATGATCCCCAAGTATTTGATAGCAAGCTTTGATACGACCGTATATCCACCGACTTCCAATTTCACAGTATTCTGTCTCCCGCGGTTCGTCATTAAAGTACTTTCGTTTTCATGTCCACCAAGGGGTTCTTTCTAACCAGGACATAACCGCTCTCAACCGACCTCCACATCCGCTTGGTGCGTAATAACCACAGCTAAATCGTCTGCTAAGCCGCCACAGCTAAAGCATCTCAAAGTTCGCTCTGGGAAGGGAAGAGTAAGTACCTCATTACACATAATATTCCACAACAGAGGATCTAGTATCGATCCCTGCGGTATCCCCGCTGTGACAATGTACACTTTGGAGCGCTCATCCATCCCGTGCTAGAAAGTTCTCTTTGAGAGGTAATTTTCACCTAGATTCGACAAATACCCGAGAACACCTATGTCAGCCATGTCTATTTTGTTCCAATTGGCCAAGTTGAATGCGTTTTTTACATCATGGCACAGCAGCCCCCAAAAACCAGTACGTGGTTTGCCAGATTCACGACCATGCTTGTTGCATTCACCGTACAGTGAGCACACCGGGAACTAAATTGGTGCTTCGACAAGCCATTTCTGTTTTTGACGATGGGTAGGAATCTTTTGTAAATGACTCTCTCCATCACCTTCTCCGTTGTATCCAGCAGGCAGCTAGGGCGATATGATGCTGGGCCTCCAGGTAGTTTGTTAGGTTTGGAAAGCAATACTAACTTTTGCTTTTTCCACTGGGTAGGGAATATTCCTTCTTTTAGTCACGTCTCTAAAGTGTTAGCGAAAAGGTTGGGCCTAGCCTTTACTTCCATTTTCGAAACTCTGCTAATGATGCCATCGAAACCTGGGGCTTGTTGTCGCCGATGCTGCCACAAATTTCCCACAGATCCTCTGCAGTTACTGGAGGTATTATGCCCTCGTTGAGGAAGCAGAATCGTAAGAATCTTTTTTAGGCGCGGACAGGTCATCTGGAGTGAACTCCGTAGCCTTTCGTTATCACCTTGTTGGCCTCACTCCAAGGTTTTATATCGGTGTGATGTCTAAAGCAGTTACTTTTAGTCCTCCGAATAATTTCTTCTAACTGGCTAAGCAGTTGTCTGTGTATCTCCTCTCAACCGTCGCTACCGGGCTTTACTTTGAGACTCTGGTAAAGCTAGCTTGCCCGGAAACATGCGGCTCGCAAAAGTTCGATTTCGTTGTTCCACTGGAAGTTGGATTGCCTAGTGGAGAGAAATCGCCTTCTGGGCATAGTAGCTCGCATGCTTCTTCACCCATCGGGTTATTTTTTTCTCGGGCAGTACTATCCAGGGATATGTCTCCTTTAAAAGTTTTAGCCGTCCAGCCGAGCTAACCACCCGTCATTCTGCGAGAGCTCTTCTTCGGGTTCGATTTGCTCTTTAATTTTATGCAGGCTGCTTGGTAGACACTGTTAGTCCTGGGTAGTCTGACTGCCAAGCGACTCTCTGGCTAAAGCGCCGCACACGTATCTCAGGTCCACTATAGACCCCAGGCCTCTTTATGCGCTTCCTGGCAGCGGTGGAAGTTGATTTGTATGTGGGGCTCTTCTATATTTCCGCCACCTGCTGCTGCCTGTAACGTGCCGCTGATCCACTCCCTCTTACCTTTTGTACAGTAGGCTAGTTATCTCTAACGAGAACAACGCTTGATATCGGAGGCGGAAATTTTGTCACTGGCACCTTATTGTGGAAGTAGTGAAATCTATCCTGCTTTAACCGGTTCCTGCTTGGGCGGGAGCATTGGAAAATACTGTGAGCCGAAGGAGAGTGAAATCGGTATACCGGCTAATTGTGCGGAGGGTATGCAGTCTTCATAGGATAACATCAGGTAAGGCAGTGGGCTCTATCGCGTGAATGATCTCATCTTCTAGTAAATGAGAGCACTGTCTCAATCTTTACGACCCCCGGGTCGTGAACATTTTCATTTTTATCAGAAGCTCGGCAGGAAGGCGACACCACAATTCCACGAATGAGTTTAGGGTATCCATTTTATTGAAAACCTCAGAGCATGCATCGATTTTTAAGTTACACAGAATTTATTCGGAACAAATGAACGTCATGATCATTGTTTTCATCAGGACGAATAATGCCCCAGCGAAATTAGGCTTCTTTAGTCGATTGGAATCTCATTGAGGCTAAAGGTAATGGAAGACGAGCCAATCTTTTTATGCTTGGTATTTTGCCAGCATCTTTGGACGTCTAGATCGGGTTATTTAGAGAACTCCTGCAAATGCTGATAGCATTTTACTGTCTTCAAGGCCTAGTTCTACCCATTAAGGCAAATAAGACTATCATTCAGGTTTTTAAAAATAAAATGAAACAAACTCTTCTGCAAGTGTCGGAAGCTGCTATAAGTGACAGCGTCTTCTCCTTGAATGGCGGTAAGACACCTCCATACGTGTATGACCTTATACACTACGTCGCTGGTAAAAAATGTCAAATTCAGGATGGCCTGTATACAGTGTGCAGTCCCTTTTCCATATCCCTTAATCGATGAGCCAAGACATTCGAGTCTACAGATGAACCCTGGCCTGGATGTAACTTCAGGACACCATAGGATGCCAGGTAGCCAATCTGCATTCTACACTTTGGGGCTGGACTCTTTGGAGATGTGGTTGACGTTCAAGTGAGCAAAGCATGTCGTTGCATCCTCTCGTCTCTCGCCAAGTCCCAGCAGTAATAAGGATGTAACTTTGTCATTCCTTCATATATTGCGACCTCAATAAATTCTTTCGAATTGTAGGCCGTTCATTTTCATCGCAAAAATGAATTGGTTTCAATAAACAAGCGGCATTGAAATCACTACATGCAAATGTCATATTAAGTCGGTGTATATAGATCCAAACGCCGCTGATGTTCGTTCCAAGGAACTCGAGGTCTGTCTGCGATAATGAAAAGTCTAAGAAATTATGGGGAGAAGATCCCTTTGCTTTCACAATGATGGGAGCAGAGCCGGGGTTTGGCGTACTGTCATCCACTGTCAAAACTGTTCTGAAGGGTAAGGTCTCGAAGGTATACACAGTCCAATTGAAAATCTGAACTACCGTCCCTAGGAGGAGATCTTTATGAAGGATTCTAGCTGGTCACTAGCTTGTCATTTTTACTGGCCTTCAAGGTGAAGGACAAGAACCTTAAACTATTACTTGAAGAAAACCGACCCAGTTGGCTAATAATTTTTATGAGGGCGAAGAGGAGATGGTCTTGGACCTCATGTGCGAAAAATTGAAAACAATAAAAAAGAGGGACCGATTAGATATTTCTCAGAAAATGGGGTCGACACTATTGAAAGCTTTAAGTGCTGTCGTATGGGGTAGGTAGGTATCAGTGGCCGCTCCGAGAAGCCTAATGAGCGCTGTGGTGCGCCGTTTTGAACTCCTAAGACCGTGATTGCTGTTATGAAAGCAGAGAGGCAGAGTCTAGCCGGCTCGGATCTTCAGAGCCTGTAGCATTCACGAAGGAAAGCAGCTCTCCCAGCCTGCAGCCAGCAATCTCTTTGAGGTCCCCAAGGAATGGTTTGCCCAGTGTCCTTAGTCTGACTCTAGCTAGAGCTGAGCCATCGCAGAGAAAGTGCATCAGGGTTTCCCTTCCTTCTTCGGCAATGCAAACTGTAGGGTTTGCCGAGCCTGGCGGCATGGTCCCCTATGGCCCAATGCCATTTGCACGCGTCTGGCACAGGAGCTCTCGTAATCGGGCTATATTATATGTGCTGTCGTATAATTTCCTTTTTTTCGAAATTTAATAGCTTTAAATGACCACTCTCTCTACCTAGCGGTTTGCCCACACGACAAAATGTCCTACTTCTTCAATAATTCAAAGCCCATTCATTTTCCAGCAACAATGTGCGATATTTTCCATCCCATAAAATCCATCCCGCAACGATTATTGCTTGTTCGACTATAAAAGTCGTATTAACACCAAAAATTAAACGACCAGAAAAAAAAAATAGAAATTTTGGTCCATCGGCATACCCGCATGAAAGAACAGAAACGAAAAGTCCTATTGGTGGAAGTATTAAAATTAAAGTCCTGACCATAACATTTTCTACGTGATGTTGGCTACTGTGGTTACTATGGTCTTTTGGAAACCATAGTCCAGTTGGTTGCATGTTGTATAAATTGAAATTCCATGCCAGTGAGTGAATGAAAGTTTTTTGAAAATCATAGATTTTCACATAGTTTCAGAACATCTCGAAAATAGGAAGCGAATTGTTATTTTGTGGTTTTGCAGAAGGAGGAGCGGGATGAAAGGGGGCGGGA
Source organism: Hermetia illucens (assembly GCF_905115235.1). Taxonomy (NCBI): domain Eukaryota; kingdom Metazoa; phylum Arthropoda; class Insecta; order Diptera; family Stratiomyidae; genus Hermetia; species Hermetia illucens. The sequence goes on from NC_051852.1 coordinate 14,317,670, forward strand.
TAAATTTCTAAGGCAATGCATTTTCAAGTAAAATGAGTTTGAAGAGCTCCAGGCCTGATTTTCGGACTCTATCGTTCAAAGGAATGTGAAAAGTTTTGTGGTTGGTACAAGTTTCGTCTGCCAGTTTATTTTTGACTCTTCGTTGTAGCCAAGCTTCTGGGATCCTTGGGATTCGGTCATATTTTAAGTTGATTTGAGGATGAGGACGATTGGCACTATAAACTAATAACCATCATGGTGTGGTCTCTCGTTGCGGCAGCTTTATATTGGTTTTTGTGAAGAAAAACTACTTTTCAAACTAAATGAAATAATGCACTAAACGCCATAAACGTCATACATAGTTTCATTCATTTTGACGCCCCAATCAATTTCAATGTTCACTTTATCTTTAAGTGTGAGAACCCTTTTTCGAGGCTTGAAAAATGTATTCAAATTTGACAGCAAGTTAGAAGTAAGCAAGGGTCAATTATCAATTTTTCATACGAATCTGCATCCAGTACGAGAATACCGCAATCGAACTGTCATTTACATATGTTTACTATTGCAATAATGGAGGACGTTGCGTTGAATCATTGGCGAAAACGATATTGTAACATGCAAAATGATGACATTTGTGATCGATATGGGGTTGCGCTTGTAGCGGAAAACTTGCGAAAGAAATGTCTTCAATGATATGGTCATGTAATTTGCGCTGATGAGAATTCAATAGCTAAAATTGGTTTCAATATTGAAGTTGATGAGAAATGACCAAAAGGTTGACCGAACCAAAGGCTTGATGCACTAGATGGCGATTCGAAAGCCTCTCGACTCCATCCAGCCAAAGTCTATGACAGAAAAATGTTCCACATAATCTAGACGAGTCGAGCCTGCTAGCGGGCTAACGAAGAATTTAGACGAAATTTTCCGTGCGTGCAAGAAAATGCTCGGCCAATGCCTATGGCATGGATATCAAGGTATCTGGGGAGGTGTATGCATGGGTATGCTTACGCGTAGTTTGGTTAAGTGTTAGGAAAATCGCTGCCTGTGAACGAAAATTGCTATGCGAAGGTAACCCATAACAATAAACTAATGTGCACGAAGAGAGAAGACGTAAAATTACAGCTAGAGGCTTGAAACTCCAGCGCCGCCAACTTTCGGAATTATATAAACTGGATCCCGATCCTTGGTATCTCTCAGTTGCAGTACCTCAGTGTTGAACAGCTTGCTCACCGTGGAATTGAATGCTATTTATAGCTTAGAAAAGGAGGCCGGTCCGTAGAATATTCATATCAAACGCGGAGAAGGAACCACCTAAGGAGCAGGCAGCATTGACACCCATCTCATGTGAGCATAGAAGGTCATGGAATGCTCCTCGAGATGTTCGAGAGTTGAATCCATTTGGGAGAAGGATAACGATTACGAGAACTCCTTCAATATCTGAGGTTGCAAGAAACCTGGAGCCGAAGGAATTATCTAAACTTCCCACTCTCGCGCAGAGAAGGATTTTTGGACAGAGCTCTGATCTAAAAGAGTGCATCTTTCATTTTGTTTGGAGCGAAAATTGTCAAACAGCCTGAATTTGTCAAACTCAAGAACAATTTGAATCAAGCAATCAAGAATATGGTAACAGTCATCAGCGTTTTGTATAATAAGTCACGCGAAGATGAGGAAGAATCGAAGGAAAGTCCTAAAACTATTCCTTCGCGGGTTACTCAGCCAACCCATGACACCCAACCGTTTACCTACAGATGGACATAAAAACAAAATAATAATAATAATCGTTGGCGCAACAATCCATATTGGATCAGGGCCTTGAAGTGTGTTAGAGCACTTCATTCAAGACCGGAACGGTACACTACAGAACACTGTAGGAGGCAATATGGTCAGCAATGCGCTCGCCCGAGATTATTACCCTGATTTGACTCAGGTACTCATTCACAGCTGAGTCGACTGGTGTCCGACGTCAAGTCACGATACAAATCCCACTGCCACCAGCGAGATTTGAACCGCGGCCTTCCGTATGGCAACCCAGTGCTCTAACCACTGAGCTATCCGGACAAACAAAAGGGGAACCAAAAAAAGAGGCGGAACACCCAGTCACCCAATAGGTGCTGAACAACCGAAAAGACGCCTATTTTGATACAGGGGTTAAAATGTCGAGGGGGGGGGGGGGGTCGATATTCAATACAAAAGAACGTAATAGTTGACCTAAGGTTGAGCCAAAAGCGACTGGAAAAAAGGCCCAAATGAGGATCTGCGCGGGAGCTATCATTATTTGTAGCACGGGCAGTCTCTGTTATGCAGATACACTGAGAAGTGCGAAAATCGACCTCGATCTTTCAGACTTGGGGGGGGGAGGGGTGGGAGGGGTCAGTTTGCTAGGACTGAAAAGGTTCGGCGAGAGCCGAGGAGGTTTCCGCATATGAGTGCTGAGATGCGTGCTCAAAAGCAGCCCGTAAGACTAAGATTGTCTAGCGAAAAAGCTTAGAAGGTTTGAGGAACTTATTGCGAGTACTCCTCCAAGCACCAAAAGCTGGTGCTCACTTTGCTTGCTGATGATCTATACTTCGATAATCATGACGAGGTGAGCCTGAAATTCGCTGCTTTTCGAGTAATGGTCAGGAGAGAATAAACGTAATGCCTTGCGCCACGTTTTTCGGATGAACAACTTGCATCCCGGAATCAAAATGACGCGGAATTACCGAGGGTACCGCCGGGTTAGACTCCCACTTTTACTAGCCAAAGTAAGGAGCAAGGAGCTCATCGAATTATTTAATTCATAGTAATCGTTCTGTTATGCGGCGAAGGAAGCAGTAGCCCACCTTATTTGAGTAGCGCAAGCTACGAGGCCGTATTTGTAAAGGTTCTACGCGCTCTAGTTGATCCAGGGTCTCAGACATTCTTTATTTCATTGAAGCCGCTAACATGTCTGGCCTAGAGAAAAATGGGACTTACCTCAACCAGCGAAATTAGTGGTTTACACACAAGAATCATTTCGCTGCTCTTGCAATGCAATTACAATCTAGTTGCAAGGGCCTACCTTAAGGACTCATTGACAACATAGCTTACAAATGAAACGAAGGATCTATCATCCATAAGCCGATGCAGGCCTTAAGCCTGCAGTTGGCGGACTGGAACTTTACCTGGTCCTAGGAGCGGAGGTTTTCGAAGAAATAATTGGACGAGTTTCTTTTTAGGGATTGAGGAGTCCTAAGTTCGCATCCATTTAATGTCGGACCGGACCAATTCGAATTCGTACCCTTGTTGTGTTTTATGGATTATAAAAGGAAGAGTACAACAGCTTCGAAGCGTTTCGCTCACGCTCCCAGGGCGGAGGTGAGGCAGCGTCCGAAGATTTGCCTCGGCCTTTTGAGGAAACCGTAGCCGTCTTCGGGATGCGGAAAATAAGCCGTACAGGAATGCATGAGGCAATCTGTGACTAGCTTCATATGGCTTAAAATAGATGGAACCGTATGTATATAGTTGCTATGCTTCCCTAAGCCTTACATTAGCTAAGTTCAAAGATATATTGGACACGCTGGTCTTGGACTTGGAAGGCCAGAGACCAAAAGTCATTGCCGTGGACCACAGAATGAGGAAGTTTATTGACGAATATTATAATACATGGTCTTCCCCTTTGTGCAGTTAGAAATCAAAGGTTAAGGCATACAGGAAAGGAGGGTGCGATTCGATTGTGAACCTGACCTCGTCTAATTTTTCGTTAGCTTGCGAAGTGCCCTGGGATGTCAGTAAACGCTACACCTTGTAGTCGGTCAATCGTCTTCAACATCCAGAATAAGTCAAGTGTTTTGGCGTTAGTTGCGAAACTGCGAAAGTCAGTAAACATTTTCGGAGGTGTGGTTGGAGGAGCTCTATATAGCAGGCGTGACTTCGGTAAGCGCTTTCCATAGCATTGAGTACACTGCATCCGTCTCATCAATACCGATACGTTATACTTTCCCCTGTAGTAAAGAGTTTAACTTTCGGGCGGCTCAGTTGGCAGACGATCAGTCAGGGAGGATTTGGGTAAAGAAACTTCAAGCTAGTTATACAGCGAAGTACACGGGACTGCTTCAGACAACTTTGTCCAGAGGTAAATATAAACTCAGGGGGAAGCGCCTATAAGTTTTAAATGGGAAATTCAAACGTCAGGAGATTTGCAGCAAGTATGTAAAAAGGAAACCTTCAGGTTGGTTGCTAAACCAAAGGCGAAAATGTTTGTGAGCCCTCTTGCTTAGATGTGGAAACGCCATCTGGTGATGTTATCTTCGTACAGACCTATGCCTATAGGACACTTGAGGAAAAATGTTGGAGCAAATAATCTATAGATTGCTCGCTATTGTAGATAGTCCTGACGGCCTATTAGTTCGACAATTCCGTACCGTCAAATCCTTCAGCGCTTGGTTGAAAATCCAATTCCTGGAAAGGTAGTAGTGGCAAATAATGCTTGTAAAAATTCGAACCTAATAACGAAGCCTTTAACCACGATTGGTGTACCCAGTTACTTGACAGCTCATCTAGCAGGGAGACGGCTTTGGTGCAACATAGACGAACTACATTGTCTCCTCAAGTGGTCCACAGAGTTCTCTACTAAGACCATTATTGTGGAACATCATATATGACAATTTTCTCGACGTTATAGTAGCTAGGATGGCCACGATGGTGGGTGATTTTAGCTGCAAAACCCAAACCCGTAAGAGTGTGCTGCGGCTTCAGAACCTTTTGAGACGATGGCAGTTACGCGATAGCCGGAATGATACCGATGGATATTCTGCCCGATGAGATGATACGCATCTATGATGGGACCGATTCTTTCTCTAACCGCTGCACGCTAAGATACGACGCCAAAAGAATAAATCGAATCGCTAAGCAGGGGGCACAAACGATGGGAATTGGCGGAAAAAGGTCGATGGATACTGGATGGTGGATACCGCAAATATCTATATAGGTATAACAAGGGCGGCTCACCTGTCAACTGTCCAGCTACCACGGTATACCAGAGGACTCGGTGAATATCTTCTGTCTTTTTCCTAGGATTCACAGAAAAGAAGAAAACTCTGGAGGGCACATTGGGAAGGACGGTGGCGCCGGAAACGCCAATTGGGGAAATGCCTGCATCCCAGTAGAACTGAAGAGCGAGCTCAACGGACTTTTATTGGGTCAGAAGAGGCAAGAAAGGCACGATTGTGGATGCAATTATTAGGGAAAGGGAGAGTCAGGTAAAGTTAAGTCCACTCCGCGAGGAAATCCTTGCGTTGACTCCGGTGGAGGTGGATAGGAATTAGGAGATGATTCTATCATAGTTTGAATTGGGCCCCACACGCTAGAACATATACAGCAACCAATTTCCACCTCCAGAAAAAGGATATATAGACAGGCGGTAAACATAGTTTTTGTTTTTGACAAACCCTTAAAAGTGGGGTAGAGCTGAAAAGTTGTTCAGGTATTCTCGCAATAACATCTATTTTTATCAGAAGAACTGCAAAACATACTTGGACAGATTATCAATCCCCTTATGCAAGTTTACTGAGAAGCTCCTTTTTTGTTGAAACCACAATAATTTCGTATTCTCCAAAGGTCGTCCCCTAGATATCGTCTCTAAAAATTTGTATCCTCAGATTCCAATTTCGGATATTGTCGAGTATTCCTAAGGGAACAAACATGTTTGCACATCCTTCCCACCAAATTATTATTGACACTTATTTTCCTTTCAACATCCCCTTCTACATCGCCTTCAGCACTTATGTGATCAATTATAATACGAACCGCAACTAATGAGATTCCCATATTGAAAATGGGGCATGAAATGCTACTGACCTACGATATTAGGTTGCTTGTTGACAACAATAACCATCTCATATATGAGGACGAGAATAAAAGCGAAAATAGCATCAGCCATGCCGACAACAATAGCAACAGCGTCAGGAGCAGCAGGACCAGCAACAAAGTGGCAACAAGAACCAAAAGCAACGAGGGACACAATATTATTAGCTCATGTACAATCGGGCCATTACTCAAAGTTGTTTCTGACATAACATTAATTTCGTATCGTCATAAAGTATGAAAAAGGGTCCTTTCGGGAGCAAAACTAATAGAAAACATACATGGCTCCCATCCCACTTATATCCCGGACCTAGTATAATGGCGCGAGACAGGAACATATTTTGCAAGTCAGAGAACAAATTGGTAGCAATTTTTTTGACTCTTTGTTTTAGCGACAATCTGGGTTGGCAAATTTTGAGTTGATTGCAGTCACATGCATGAGATATTTTGGAAAGGGATAAAGTGGAATTTCCTTTCAATAACAGCTTTTTTATGAAAAGTCGGAGCTTTTGTTGCGGAGCTGAATGGAAAATGTATTCATGGGGCGTGGACAATTTTGAGTAATTTCCCTGTTGTCCGCCTGTGTTCACAATTATTTGACATGAATGTCCTAGAAAGTGGGTTCCTGTCGTGCAGGCAAAAATAAATGTGATCATGAGATGGTAGTCAGAGCCCTACTTGGATTGACATAGCGATATGGGTCTACACATAGGCTCACCTTTCATACCAGTGAATGTGAGGCCAACCTAACACTTCTGTGACAATACACAGGAACGAACTCTGAGTTGGCTAACTTCACGAAGAAGTTCGTTCGATTTTCTCAAGGGGGTCAACCAAGCCGAAACAATACCTTTCAAGATTTCTCTCAGAGCATAACCCATCAAGGGACTAGCCCCATTCTCAGAAGTTCTAGTGAAGTTTCATCACTCTAGAGTCCTTTTCATGTTTTGGTCTCAACGTAATCTTGAAGTATGCGAGGACGTGACTCGAACTGAAACCCATGTCTTGCGAGAAAAGTAATTTGTTTAGGCCATTTTTAGTCGCGAAGAAATCCATTGAAGTCCCAAAGTTCCCTCATTGGCATTGCATTTTCTAAATGACAGCAACAATGTAAATCTTCCTCATTGGTTGGATTGCGAACAATGAAGTGAAAGCAGAGCTGATTTCTGAAAACTGCGTATTGTTTGACAAACCAGCGAAAGTGTCATCCTGTAGAGCCAAATGTTATTGGTTCGTGACACGTCCTGCCAAATGAAAACGGCTTAAGCGAGGCTGCAAAGTTAGGGGCAAAAAGCGAGCCAAGGGAATGTTTTCATTGTGGAGAAGTTGGACATTTCAGAAAAGAGCGTTCCTTGAAGGATGCATCATCTTAAAAGTGCAGAGGGAGACCAATTCAGAGTTGGAGAATCAGGAAGATCGAGTCGGTGAAACCAATGTAAAATCTGAGTGTGTCAAGGTCAGATTAGAGCCCCCATGTGCACGCAGTTATGTTCCTGAGCTTCACTACCGATTCCTGGATCCCTGGAATATGCAGTAGTAATTTCGCGCAATTCGCAATTCTTGATGGAATTTTAAAAGGCAGAAAAAGGTCACTATTAAGAGTTTTATTCGGAGCAGGCGACTGATATTGTTGAGACAGGGGATGATTCGGATATTGACAAAAGAATTGAGGAGCACGTGTTGACAAAATTTATAGTTGACGTCATACTGAGCAATGAGAAATCGATTATTTTTAAGTTCATTAAGTTGGTGAAACGTCGGATTCATCAGACGATGGAAATTTGACAGATGATGGACCAACTTTTGAGCATGCTTTAAGCTAGCATGATCCTTTCCTAGGCTTTGGTATTAACCCAGCCCGAATAAAGAATGCGGTCCCAACTTCTGAAGTTGCAACTTCAACGAAACGTACACTAGGAAGACCGGCAAAGCTACTCAAAATTAGGTAGTCCAGGAAGTACCACGCCACTGAAGCGGAAGTCAGGGATGACCCAGATGTAGCACGCATAGTGTCAGTTCCAGTTAAATAAAATTTGGTAAAATGCCTGAAAATTTGGCCAACTCTCTAAAACTAAATGGAAGTTCCGGGTAATCACAAAGGGACGTTCCCAATGTCCTGGGATTTTAGCATTTTAGCTCTATTTATTTTGCCATGGCTCTGAAATCTGATACACATAAGACAGTTCGATATTTCTACAACTTTCCTGAATGAGAAGGAAATTCATATGGAGGTGTCTGAAATCACTGAGAATATTTGAAAGTTCATCATTGAAAGGAAGTAAGGATTCAAGAATTTCAGAGCAGTACAGTATCTTGGTTTATGTACCGCTTAACTGGCTGAGTGACCCTGCAACCCTCAGACGGAGGCCGCTTGGTGGATGGCATCTCTAATTTGGTTCCACGATTCTTCTACTTTCGTAATGCTTGGTAATCGCGTAAGTGAGATAATTTCTTCTTTCTTCTCACGAAATCGCCACCATTTAATGCGCAACTGGACACAGAATTTAAAATTTTGAGACGGAATACTGCAAATCTTGTAGATTCAGACAGCGTAAAAATGTTTCCTATATTTCATCGGGAATGTCAGTTATAACGGGAAAACTATTGTCTGAAAATCTTTATAAAATCTAGGAAAAAACAGCCAATTTTCTAGATCTAGGGTCAGAAAAATGGCGAGAAAACCCAAAGTCGGTCGATTTTGTATGTCTTCTTCTTACATCCATATAGTCTCTCCGTTGTTATAGTTATTTCCTTCGCCCCTACCCCCAGTTAATGCTGTGTAAATGATAAACATATACCAGTGTGACGAGCACAAAGGTGAGAAGATCGGAAGGTAAACGCACAACTGCAGAAAACCGTATAGGTTCAAGATACGCAAGAATTTCGGCGATGACTTACGGGGAACTCAAAACCTCTACATAGATATCATGAACAAAAGCCCGAGAACCTTCAAAAAAATCTGATTTTCCTGACCCGGGCATCAAAAGCATAGCTATGAATTGAAAGCCACCCGATTTAGGAAGGGAGTCGCGGGAGGGGGGTGCGGTTCGAGTGGCTCAGTTGAAAAAAGGGGGGATGTGCAGAAATCTTGTTTTTGTGAAAAGGAAAACACTCTGCCGTTCCTTTTGGGACTTCAATGAATATTTTTGTTTCTTTAAAAATGCTATTTTTGGTTTTTCTTCTTCTTCTTCTTCCTTATGCTGTTTTTAAGGTTCTGTATAAAACGAAATCTTATTGAAATCGTTTCAATGTCTATCTGTCTCTCTGGTTGCCGCTCTGTCATACTTGCTTTACTGTGAAACGGCCGGCCCTATTGTTACGAGATTTGGTGAGAGTGTGGAGTCTCTGAACCCCTTTATATACAGTGAGTGGGATGATTTTACGGTTAAATAGGGACTTCCCATACATATGGAACGAGAGTGTAAACTTGGTTTTATCAGAATATGGTGGTGAGGAGAATCAAATAAAATGGCTCAATTTTTCAATTTGTTCTTGTCAGAACTTAGATTTCATATCAGTTGGAAGGTAAGGTACTGTGCTGGCCGGAGATTGCGGCATTCACCACCAGGGGTGCGAGATGTTTGGCAACATCTCCCTTATCGAAACCATCGAAGTGCTTGCCTTTATCAGCGAACATGAGCTGTCCCATGAGCAACCACTGGACACGGAGCTACGAAACCTGCTTTTGACAACACTACAACCCTGAAGCTGATACATAAACGCTGCGGTTCAGACGAAGAGATCGTCTACAATGTGTCTCTTACGTGTTTGCGTCCCTTCACCCCCGCATCGTTACACAGGAAAATATTCGACGTCTTGCATCGACGGGCGCATTTGAACGGACGTTCTACGTGCAAAAGCATCGCAAAGAAGTTCGTGCGGACTGCAATGGAAAGGAACGTCCGTATTTGGGCCTGCGCTTGTATACCATGCCAGCGCTCAAAGTTCTCTTGCCACCAATCGAACCCGCTCCAGACGTTTCGGGTATCCGATGAGCGTTTTCAACATATCCATCTAGACATCTTAATTCCCTTGATTGTTTTATAAGGTTTCAGGTGTTGCTTGACTGTAGTCGACCAGTTTTCCAGGTGGCCTGAGGCGATTCCAATGGCTGACTAGACTGCAGACTCCGTTGCAAAGACCTTCTATAACAACTGGGTTGCATGCTACGGAACGTCTCGTATGATTGCAACGGACCAGGATACTTAATTCGAGTCGGCCTTGTTCAAGTCGCTAGCCAATTTCATTGGATACTCTAGGATTAGGACATAGCCTTATCACCCCGCATCAAACGGAATTGTTGAACGTTTGCATCGCATCGCAACAATTGTGTGCCACGGGCAAAACCATGCCTGGCCAGTCATACTGCCCACCGCCCTATTGGGATTTTGTACTAGCTATAAGGAGGGTCTGGACGCTTCGTGCGTGAAAATGCTCTACGGACCTACCCTGTCGATCTCAGGAGAATTCGTCGTTTCTAGCAATGAATCAACGGGCTCCCCAGTTCCTTACCAATCTGCACCACGTTATGCGTGAAGTCCGCTCAGTATTGACGAACCACCGAAGTCAACAGAGAACCTTCATGAACAAAAAGCTTAGCAAATGCACTCACGTCTTTCTGCGCATGGATGTGGTGCGGAAGCCTCTGTCGCCACCCTACTCTGGACCACATAAAGTCCTTCGGCATTGGTCGGATATCCTTTACGAAGTCAACTTGAACGTACGCTGAGCTAACGTGTCTACCGAGAGCGGAAGCGGAAGCCGACCTGCAACCGCCATCGGAGAGTGTTTCTCAAGCAGTTCTCGAGTGTCCATGTTACTCTTCCTCAGGACGGTCTACTCGAACTACGTCAACGTGCCTCATGAGACCATTGACGCAGCTTATAGCCTATGCAAGCACGCGTGCTTCCGCCATGACGGCTAGGGAACGTAGTCTTATTAATCCTCCTTCTGTCGGCATAAGGACCTATCCACCAAACAGGAAGCACGTCCAGCTTAACAACAACCGTATTAACCGTTCATCGTGACACCCAATATTGAAATGTCAGGCGGGTCTCATATATGAAGTAAAGCGAAAGTATTCATATGCGTGCTATCAATCTAGACACACGCATATATGTATAGGTTCTGCAAGTCAAATTTAGAGTTTTCTAAACCAAATTCAAAGTAATTTTCCAAAATAATTTCAGGCCTTTTTAAATTAACTTTAGATTTTTCCTAGTCAATTTCAGAATTTTCCATTTCAAATTCAAACTTTTTCTTCCTAAAATCAGAATTTTCTATTTCAAGGGATGGAACTGAGATTCCTTAGAAAATAATGGATGAATTCGGTTTGGAATATAATGGTCTAATGACGTCCTCTAAACTTTTAAAGCTCTCTTGATTGTCAATGGACTTTGATGAAGTTCTACAGAAAATGGCGAAGTTAATTGCTGTCACAAGCATTCATGAAAAAAAACAGGAATGACAGAGGGGATCACATTTTTCCAAAATCGAATATCATAGTCCATTAAAACAATGAATAATTGGCGGCTCAGATTTTTTCCCAAGAATACCTTCACCATCCTTATCCAGTGATAAAAGTAGGCATAAAACTTTATAGTAAAATATTTAAAAAAATTCTGAATTTGAAATGGAAAATTCTTAAATTGGTTTGGAAAAGTTTGAAGTTTATTTAGAAAGATCTGAAAATAGTTTGGAAAATCCTGAATTTGGCTTGCATCTAGATTAGGCATTCAAGGATCTAAATAGTCTGGATGAAACTGCTGATAATGGTCAGATTAGGAATGCCAATCTGGAATGACGTTTATCGCTAATCCAAAGTATCTAAAAGACTCAGAAGAATCTTAAAGTGAAGAACCTGCGTCTCGTTTCGTTTCTTCCTTTCTTCCTTCGTTTTGTAGTGAAAACCATTAAGTTGAAAGTTAGCTAAATGTCATTCGAGTTGAACCAAAATTTTCGAATTCGTCAATTGGCATATTTTCTATGGGAATTCGTTCTTGTTTTATTTAGGGCGAAATGTTCTCTCTTGTATAATAGAGAGTGGAGACCAGGTTACCAGGAAAGCTTGTGTTGTACATGAAAGCCCCAAGGACTTGTGTTAAAAATAAAATGACCTCACTCCATATGCATAGCTTATGGTAAACACTAAGCCAGTCATAAGCAAATGAGGTCAATTGGAAGCATAACATATGTACACGATGCAAATTTAATCGCACGGAAGCAAACAGTTTAAACTCAAGCATATGATTCACTCCGTTCTTAATCTGGAACCGCGTCCAAGGACAAAAGCATTCTTCTAAAACATTTACAAACATCCCATTTGAAAGCATAACTTTGAAAGGATTTCTTTGTTTGCTACATGCAAATAGTATGCAAAAGTCCAACTTGCTCGTCGAGGAAGGTACCTTCAAAGCAGCAACATCAGCAGCAGCACCAGCAACTTGGCATACACACGTCCGTTTTTTTCTGCATTCCGCAATCATCAAGTTTTTTTTTTATTTAACTCTCACTATAGGTACTAGTGGAGCACGGGATGGATTCACATGCTAAACGGAATCACCTTCACTAACAGACTTCTGCTAGTTATACAAGCCACAATCTGCAGTAGATTCACATGAGCCATAACAAAGGGAAAACAACGAGCCAGAGGAAAACCAAATGCATTTCCATACGCTACTGCACAAACATGGCTGCAAGCATTGTCAATTTAGAACTGCGTGAGAGACGAGGCGTCGACAAAACTAAGCCGTAACCATTTCACTTCTACCACAAGAATGAAATATAGCTGAGATGATGGAAAATGAAACTTTTTTTCTATGTAGTTGGTAAATATACTAATTTTTCACAGAGCAAGCAAATGCATGGAAAAATCTACAGGAAAATTGCGTGATAAGCACAAAGAAAGTCTTTCTTTTGCTCTCTCTTTCGGTTAGTTAACCTTGAGGAGTTTTCACACGCAATTTTTATGTAGCTGGTGAACGAATATCTTTTGTTATTGATGGAAAAACGAAATTTTCTTTTACCCTTCTACTACTGTTAATTTTTTTCATATTTTCATTATGGGCTTGGCTATTGCTTCACAGTTCAGGGATTGGTAAAGAACTTGATAAAGCTATTAAAAGTCAGTAGTAAATATTCAAATAGACAAAAGGGAATTAGCCTACTCTGATAAGTTTGTGCAGGAATTCAGTTCATATTCACCCCATTCTATAGACATCTGTCCTATTGTTACATAAACGGGGTTAAAGTTGGAGCTGCCCCAACTGTAAGAGATAGCGAGGATAACTATTTTCTTCGTTTCTACGTTTGAAGAGAACCAAAAAAAGATGTTCTCAGGTAGTCCCCCATCTAAGTGCTAAACTCTTCCATGAACGCTTAACTGCGCCAAATTTTTTTTTTGGCTACATTTGGAAATGTCTGCCGATTACTCGTTTAAAAAAATATCTAGCGATGTTATGGAAAGGATTTCCAGTAGTTTGGACCTACCGAAAATATTCTCCTCCATATATCGATTTAGTATGGCAAACTATCATTCAAATCATAAAGATATTCTATGATATCCTAGGAAAGCTTTGACTTAACGATTTCTACTCAACTTTCCAGTATTGTGCCCAATGTTATCGTGCATATAAACTTCAAGAGGATGTAAGGACCATTTGTCAAGTTGTTTGGGGTTAGCTGACAATTAGTTTACATATCCTTAAAGGTGAAAGTGAATTCCTTTACTGAAGAAAACAAGTGCATCGTAGCGCATACGAAGAAAGGATGCATATGCATCTTCTCGAAGATTGTTGCCTGATAGCCATATTTGACATGTTAATTTTGCTGTTCGTAGAAACTCAGTTTTCTTTTCTTCGCTTCACCATTTTCCCTGAAGTTGTATGTCCCAACTGACCGCCGCTTAGGAGCATTATCACGCAATACGATGTTGAAATGGATTTGCGTCTGATAACACATCCGTGGGCAGATGCAGGACAGTTTCAATTAATATTCCTGTTTGGCATGTATGATTGCGTGCATGCAAGGGATTGCAGGTTACAGGTTAAGCATAATGCAGTTCTCCAGAACATTCCCTATTGTTTTCAGTATGATCGATATCAGACAAATTGGTGTGAGAGATCTAGAAGAAAAAGAATCTTTCTTGTTCGTTTTTAAAGTATAAACAATTTTTTTCCTCCTCCCTGCCTTTGGTATATATCCCAAGGAATCACTACTCCCGGAAGGGAATCTAAAATAACATCTAGGCCTAATTATAATAGTGTTGGGAATGTGCTATACAATCCCAGTGATAGCAGTCGGTCGCTGTTTTCCAAGACCCGGCTGTAACTTCAGATTGCATTTCTTTCACTATTCCCCAATTTTCTTTACTCCTTCCCCTATCTGATACCCCTTTATCTGATACTGAGGTACCGGATAGCATGGTATTTTGGGGATATATTTCCCCCAATATACATAAAATCCGCTTTATGATAATAACAACACTTTGGTCTTGCTTGGGTTGACACTTTTCTTTATTTGTAAAATTTGTTTTCTGATAATAACAACAATTTGGCTTTTCTTTGGTTTATACTTTTCTTCCTTTGACAACTATTCAATCGCACCGTCGACCTTGTCGAGAGTCTCTATCATCTTGACATTTTTCACCTCGGTCTCCTGTCAGGTCGTCCGTCAACTGTTTCAATGCAGCGGTAGAGGCGAATTCGCGGTGGCGTTCAGGTTCGCATCTAATATCTAAAGCAGCAAATGAAGACGCTATATCAGTGTCATGACAAGGTCCAATGTGTATTCTTTTAACTCGAGGAAGCATTAGCGTTGTTGGCCTAGAGTTTGTCCAAAGTAGTTAGCCTGTTAGCGTAACTTAAGGACTTGAATTAACCGCAAAGAAAGAGAGGTGCTATGTCGCATGATCACGGCGGATAATCGATTAGTGTTCGCCGCGTGATAACCTAGTCGTCAATTTGTTGCTTCACTATCTCGAGCGTTGCGTCGCTTGTGTGACATGTAAGGGCGTCTTCTAGGAACCATAGCTCGGATATATCGATGTTGTCGAGGTTTTACCATAAGAAGTCGGCTAACATCACTTTATACCGAGAATCATTGGCAGCAACGATATCATTTCGAAAGATGTCTTCCAGATCATTTTTATCAAGGATGTTTTTCTCATTGCTCTCCACATGGGGTACAGTAGTTCAAAGTTGAAGTTGGAGCCAGGTTTTCTAGAAAACATTTAAGTTCTTTTTCCTTCTTCTACTTTTTTAATAGTTACTTTTTAGCTCCTTTTACGCCTAGCTGTTCTGGTATTGGATAGAGTTTTTCTTTTGTGCTGTAAGTTATAATTAGGATAGGGTTCATTTTCCTCAACTTCTTTGATTCTGACTCCAACTGTGCCTTGAAAAAAAATTAAGGTCTCTTATCGCAGTTCCATCTGGCAACATCTGTCTATAACAGATGTCAGCTTAAAACCTTTTTCTAGCGAAACCTGTGAAATCTCGGTTGGGTCTGCCTATGGCTCTATTTCTTTAATCACAACGTAAATACATTGTCCTTTCTCAAGTAAAATATTTTTTGTTTTCTATATTTTGGGAACCATTTGTTCTCTGGCCTGATAAACCTACAACAACGAGACGAAAACAAATATTAACAATGATAAGGATTCGAAACTCAGGGTCGAGATCGAGATGTTTCTTCTATAAGGACTAAACCCAGCAGTGTAGTTCTTTTTTGAATGCCTTCTTTTCGAATAATTCGTACCGTATCTGAGTTTTCTTCAGTAACTGTAGTGTCTGTTTCTTTTGTGGGCCACAGGGTTGCCTGGAAAGTACACCTAGTTGTCCTTATCCTCGTACCTGAACTGTTACTTAGTAAAATCAACATTTGCAATATTTTTCGAAATTATTTGTCAGAACGTTTTCCAAATTACTACCGCCTTAGACCCTTCAATCTATGTCACCTTATTATAGACTGACTGACTCCTTTTCATTGTTGAATTCGCTGTTTGCCACTGCACTCCGGGAGGCTGGCTTACATATTTAGTGGATATTGCCTCCGTGGACGGACACCGCCATGGTGATGTCCTAGTTCTGATCCCAAAATGAAGGTCTCTTCTATGTCGGATTATGAGTTCCCCGGGAAAGATGTTGATGATGCATCATCTCCGCAGTTGTTGCACCCAGGTATTCCTTCCAAACTTTGCAGAGGCCTAGTAGCATGACAGGTAATTCTTCCATCCAACGGCTATTGTGGCAGCATATTGCTGCTTTTAGCTGACGATGAGAGCGTTTGACCATGGCTTCAGGGTAGTATTGGGCCAGACAGGTTGTTGAATTTCGATAAACGCACGAGCAACAGTGATGGTCGCTTGGTGGGAGAATTATACTATTCGTCTACCATGAGAAACGGCTCATCAAGATCAGGTTGTAGCGTTACCGAATCTGGATAATGTTGGGACGAAGATTCCGACAGGTATGACAAGTTAATTCTGATTGCTGACAATTATTGGAATCTCGCTGTTGATTCCTGCACTCGGTTTTGACAGATTGCCAATTGTGGCGTTTGTGGGGTAATCGTTATAAGTCTATAGCAACTGGTTGTCCTGGTGTTGTGAATATTTGTTCGGTGAAGTGACATGACATTTTTATGACTCTATTCGGGCGAGGTATTTCTGGTAACTCCAGCAGGATAGCATGATATGTAGCTCATACAGTAATTGTCCTGAAGGCCGGTATTGCGCTTTATGCCACTTGTCTTTGGTGGGTAGACTAAGTTGCTGAATCTCGGAGACAACTGCTCTTAAGATTTGCAAGAACTCCACAGTGGACAGAAAAATTGGCTCGAGTATGGGTTCCGCTGTTATGAATGGCTTAGTAAAATTCCGTTGAAGACCGTGGTTAAGCATGGGGTAGGTGAACTCGTATGTGGCAGGACATGTTCGGTTAGCCGCCGAAACCTCGAACCGTATCTTTCTATATGATGCACGGATTTTAGTGTGCGGATAAACGCATATGTTGCTACTGTTAGTTACTTTCGAAGTCGTTCGGTTTCATGTATCTGTTAGCTTCGGAATTGAAACTTCACTAGTCGCAAAATATACAAACAGGACATGGGGAACATGTAATGCTTCACTGCGTAAGATTAACGAGAGAGAGGGAACTTGAATCAAATCGAACCTAAAGGTTAGTCCTGCGGGGCTAGAGACTGAAGAGATCGGGGGTGATGTTTAGTGAGTGTGAATCCCACGAGCGCCCGCTATAGCTTGGGTGGCTAAGCTGGAATGGACAGTTTTTCCAAGAGTTCCACACCTCCCTGTATGCATAACAATGAAAATATACCCTGAAGCCTAGAAGTTTTGCACTTGGATGGAGGACACGTTTCACGGAAGGCGCTGACGATTACTGCCGAATGAATTCACGGAATGAGTTTGTTATTTCACTCCTTCTTCATTGCGAAAAGCTCCGTTCTACAGCTTGAAGTATATCTTTCTTGTTGCGAGCTGCTTGTCATCAAACGGGGTGCTACGTGAACCTTATGAGCTAAAGTGGCTGCAGTTTGTTGGGGCTGGGCATCCAATGTTACTATAGTTTTCCTCTCATCCATAGATTTCGTATCAGTGGTTTTGAAGTCGAGGTGCAATCGAGACTTTGCAAGTGACGGAGAAATTGGGCGGGGGTTATTCTCGTGACCGCTCAGTTGAAAACAAAGGTAATTGAAGTAATTTTTTTGGGCTGCTGATTTTCTTCATCATCATCAACGGCGCAACAACCGGTATCCGGTCTAGGCCTGCCTTAATAAGGAACTCCAGACATCCCGGTTTTGCGCCGAGGTCCACCAATTCGATATCCCTAAAAGCTGTCTGGCGTCCTGACCCACGCCATCGCTCCATCTTAGGCAGGGTCTGCCTCGTCTTCTTTTTCTACCATAGATATTGCCTTTATAGACTTTCCGGGCGGGATCATCCTCATCCATACGGATTAAGTGACCCGCCCACCGTAATCTATTGAGCCGGATTTTATCCACAACCGAACGGTCATGGTATCGCTCATAGATTTCGTCATTGTGTAGGCTACGGAATCGTCCATCCTCATGTGGGTGGCCAAAAATTCTTCGGAGGATTCTTCTCTCGAACGCGGCCAAGAGTTCGCAATTTTCCTTGCTAAGAACCCAAGTTTCCGAGGAATACATGAGGACTGGCAAGATCATAGTCTTGTACAGTAAGAGCTTTGACCCTATGGTGAGACGTTTCGAGCGGAACAGTCTTTGTAAGCTGAAATAGGCTCTGTTGGCTGACAACAACTGTGCGCGGATTTCATCAGCGTAGCTGTTATCGGTTGTGATTTTCGACCCTAGATAGGAGAAATTGTCAACGGTCTCAAAGTTGTATTCTCCTATCCTTATTCTTCTTCGTGTTTGACCAGTGCGGTTTGATGTTGTTGGTTGATTCGTCCTCGGTGCTGACGTTGTCACCATATATTTTGTCTTGTCTTCATTGATGTGCAGCCCAAGATCTCGCGCCGCCTGCTCGATCTGGATGAAGGCAGTTTGTACATCTCGGGTCGTTCTTCCCATGATGTCGATATCGTCAGCATAGGCCAGTAGTTGGGTGGACTTGAAGAGGATCGTACCTCTTGCATTTACCTCAGCATCACCGATCACTTTCTCGAGGGCCAGGTTAAAGAGGACGCATGATAGCGCATCCCCTTGTCGTAGACCGTTGTTGATGTCGAATGGTCTTGAGAGTGATCCTGCTGCTTTTATCTGGCCTCGCACATTGGTCAGGGTCAGCCTAGTCAGTCTTATTAATTTCGTCGGGATACCGAATTCTCTCATGGCCGTGTACAGTTTTACCCTGGCTATGTTATCATAGGCGGCTTTAAAGTCGATGAACAGATGGTGCAACTGTTGTCCATATTCCAACAGTTTTTCCATCGCTTGCCGCAGACAGAAAATCTGATCTGTTGCTGATTTGCCTGGAGTGAAGCCTCTTTCGTATGGGCCAATGATGTTCTGGGCGTATGGGGCTAGCCGGCCTAGTAAGATAGTGGAGAATATCTTATAGATTGTACTCAGCAACGTGATACCTCTATAATTGCTGCTGATTTTCTTGTTTTAGGTAAACGTTCCGAAAAGGAACCGCACAGAACAAAGTAGAGGAACTTGAGAAAATATAACTTAGAATTGTGTTTCTGAGGCGGCGACCTACGGATAAACGATACATATCCTGTATTGCGAGGCATAATATGTTTAGTAGGTGCAACAGATAATCGGTTCTGGAAACAGAGGAATTATAGTACAACGTTACGTTTACCCTCAAATGCATACTAACTTCCTAATTTGATTGGTCCGTTACTATTCGAATTTACTCCAAGTACCAAAGCGTAAGCTCATGTGATACATGCACATTGACGCAACTCTACGTTATAAATGAGTAGATGATGTACACCCACAAGTGATATCACCTTAAACTCTAATATGTCATGCGTCATGTTGTGGTGTTGTGATGTTTAGTGATGTTTGGATTGCACTGGGTGATAGTAACATCCAAACATTACTAAACCTCACAACACCACAACATGACGCACGACCCAGTAAAGAAGCGATAGTGATATCACTTTTGTGTTGATATGATATCACATTACAAAACATCACTGCCCATCCTAGTATGAAAGTGTGTAATGGCTCCTGTTTCCTTGGCTGGCTTTGGCCTGGAAAAATTATTTTGGGTTTGTATAAATATCTTTTAACTATGGGGATTCTTTGCAATGCCAAGAAAAGCAATAGAAATTCATACCTCTAAGTGATAATAGTAACCCTTATTCGTAAGAATCATGTTGCTTTTTGGATGTGAAAATATCTGACGATAATATATGGAATCCTTTGCTCTTTTTCTTCTGCTGCATGAAAGGATTATTTTTTTTCATAGCTACTTGACACTGTCGTATATTTTATATTATGAATGTGATAAATGCAAGGCAAATATCACTCTGGGAATAAGTAATATTTGGCAATGTCGGCTGTCGAATTTAATATGTGATGTTGGTGATAAAACATCCTTTTGAATGTTAGGATAATGAATATTATTTTGAAAAAAAAAATTTCATGAAGTGATGTGGTATCACATTACCTACTAACGTGATGTTTGCGTATCTCTGTTCTACTTAGCAGTTGTTGTATTCATTACGTATCATTCATTAGGATGTCACCATGAATGACATCCTAATTTCCGCAGTTCATTGACGGTTTTCTGCTCTTGGTGACTTAGAGTTTATTACTCTCCGTAAAAGGAGGAGTAGTCATAATAATGAAGATGCGAGTTAAGACTGTTACGTGGGATGCTAAGTCCATGAGTATGTCTTTGGGATAATTTTCGCCACAAGACGCACATTTAGGTTTCCGTTTTGACAAGAGGAAATTATTAAAGACTGATATCTCACTTTTGGGTGCTTACCACCTTAGCTTTGTTAATTTCGTTCGCCAAAATTCTATTTGAAGTGGGGATGGAATTTGTTTGAAAATAAATTATTTTACAGAACTTATTTCGGGAGTCCTTCAGGTCTCGACCTCAAAATGTTCTGCTGTTGGAGTAGGTGCGACGTCCAAACAAAGCCACATACGTCATGACCTTCAGTTGAAACAACTTTAATGAAGTTCCAGGTCCTCCACCCACCACCATTCTTCCAATGAACAGGAAATAGAATTTGTTTTAAACACTTAATTACAAATTGTTAATTAATTCCATCATAGCTTCTAGTTTGCTCCAGCCGGACCGAAAAATCATTACCGAGCAAAACAGTGAACATGCACTAACTATTATTTAAAATGCTAGTGCCCCTTACCACCCCCACTATTCACCCATTACCGAGCACTTCAATTTAAAAACACATATACAAGGGAGATAATTACACCTAAACGAGGGGCCAACAAAATTACCGAAACGTGCTACAGGGTGTTTATAAGCTTCTCTCTATTTAACTTGAACAACGGGCATTTGGGTCAGAACAAGGTAACTTTCCTTGGTGCCAAGCACATAAGGACTTAATGAGATTCGGGATATTTACAATTTAAATTAGAAGAGCTCTCGGGAGAACGTTAAGTTTGTGAACCCCGTTTACAAATTTTTATCAGAACTTGGTGAATTATTAAAATATATCGGGGAAAAGGTACAATGCAATAAATATTTACTATCTTTTCAAGATTAGTAGTTTTAGTGGTGGTGATTACATACACGAGATATTGTTTAGGAAAGGTTTTGAATGGAAGGGACGAGATGGGATTAATTCCTTCCGTAGGATAATTTTCATGAATGAGCTGGATGGAAAGTTTTGGGTCGAGAGGAATTTACAAGTGCAGGACGAAGTGGGTGGGAAAGGAACATTTTTAGGTCTACAATGGTAGCTCCGTAGAAAAGGATTACATGGATAGGCTGCAAAATTGTTCGTGATAAACTCCAAGGGGACGTGCTGACGTTTATTCTGAAAACTTGTATGTTTTAATGAGTAGCTGCTTTTAATTTGTATATATACATATATGCAGTAAGCCCCAACGTTCAGTTTGTTCGCATTCATACAAAAATAATTTGTCGTGTCGTGTCGTGTAAGTTTATATACATGCAAAAAATTTTTTATGATGAAAGGAAGTAGAAGTAAAAACTATCTCAACAACCCTCTATCTCACCATGCAACATCCAACCACTTCCTCATTTTAGCTTGCAAGGAAAAAAATTAAACAAGGACGCAATCCACTTCTCTCAAGACCTGACACCAAATCCAAACACAGCCTAATCTCCGTGTCCTTCCTTATCCACAATGTATTCTAAAAACGTTTTCGTGACATAAAAAAAAACCCACAAAGTTGAAACACTTGATGGTACCTCCCCATTTCGTTATGCAAAAACATGTTAAGGCGAATAATTGTCGCTTAAGACTTTCAGATAAATAGCAAAGAATAAACTGTTATATATTATGTTAACAGCCTGCAAAGTCAAGTACTGTAACTGAATTTTAAATTGACAATTCTGAGGAGGAAAAAGTATTTTAAAAAGTCATATTTAGGCTTGTGGTTGATGTAGAAGGAACAGCAATCTGAATTGTAAATTAAAGGACGAAAACTTTTTAATTCAACTTTTCTTGGAAATGTGAAGGAGACGAAAGAAAATTAAAGTGAGAGATTTATTGCATGTTCTACAGGGACGACTTTGGCTTGCTGTATAGATAATTATAAACATGAGTTTACTTGGAATCTAATTTTCATGTTTTATGGAAGGATATTTTACGGTTTTTGTGTGAAATAAAACCTTATTTATCATGTTTTGCTGAATTAAGAAGGGTTGAATAATTCTTCGTCTTTCTGTTCTAAGGGGTTTTTCAATAGAAACAATATGATTTTGATATAACATGACAAACTGGGATGGAGCTAGACTTGAAATGGTTGAGCGCCAGCCTCTCGATCTCTTTGCCTTGGATTCGAATCCCAATCGTCATGGATGTTTTGTGTTTGGTTTTGTATTGCCCAATTACCCCCATCACTTACATTAAATTAAGTACGTCAGTTATACAATTTGAGCAGTCTCATTCAAAATCTGACTCTCCGTGGATGCCCTGTACTCCACCAAGGAGGGAACCGGAGACATTCAATGACAAACAAATTTTTTGGGTTATAAATTTGTACAGCTGACATTTACATTCAGCATATACATGTACCTAGTGATATTTTCCCATGCTGGGACACATGTTGAAGCAACATATGTCATTATTTGAACGTATGTGTATGAAAATAGGTTTGACATAATTTTTAAAAAATGCTTGGGGTACATATTCATGCGATGAATTGTCCGTTTTATAAATCGAATTGTTGCGTCTCACCTATATGAAAATTGTTTCCACTCAGATCGTCGAAACTGTACATACAGTTGTTCTCATTGATACCAACAGCAAGCCAACAAATTTGAACGACTAAAAAATTTGTTTAAATTTTTAACAAGTGGAAGAGTAAAGACTTTTGAGGCGATTGAAAGAAGGATATTTAGTAAATATTAAATTGACTAAATGAGAAAAGTGGTGTAGAATTTGGAAACTAGAAATTTGAAGAAAAAAAAATCAGAAATGTCCACTGACGCAGGTCAGCAAATTTTCCCGTCGCTAGGGTAGATGCATTGAGCCGCTGTTAATAGACCACGTTGCTCCGAACGAGCGCTAATTCGTCCGTGAATTCCGGGATTAACTGAGCGTAGGTCAGGCCTGAAAGAGCTGCGGTAGGGGCTGTGCCCCTGAGGGTACACCCGTTCCTAATTATTGCGGCCCGCTCCCTTCCACACGATGCACTGGTGAGTTTTTCATGGAGAATAAACCAAAACGAATAAAAAAATCGACGAAATAGCAGGGTGCAGGGTGAGTGCGTTTGGGCGCAGCGCACGTCGAAAGAGGTAGCGAGGACTGACATACCCGATGTGACACGGGGACGCCCAAATAAAGAGGAAGCCTTGCCAAGGGACACGACTAACGGTATGGGGAAGGCAACTGCAATACCCTGTAGTGCCCCTGTTTCGAAAAAAAGCCCAGTCAGAATCGCTAGTCCTGAGGGATTGGGACACAAACCGAGTGAAAGTGCAGTCGACCGTACTAGCTAGAGCCGAAGAGGAAAGGCTCATCAGGAAATGTGCAGTAGTCGTGAAGACCTCCTCCAGACGAACGTCAACAAAGGCGTCAAAAACGGGTTGATGGGACTGGAGAAACTATTAGATCGCATCTCCTTCTAGAGACGAACGTGGAGAGCAGCGAAATACGATTGGAAATCAGAAACAGCCCCACTCCACGCTGAGAACGCACTAAATGAACCACCGACAACACACTTCAAAGCAAACTGGGGAAAAAGCGCGGAAGGACGGCGACGTGCCTGAAGGAAACTTTATCAAAGTAGTTTCCAAGGTTCAACAAAAGAAGCCGAACAAGGATAAACGGAAACAACTGACTACGAAGCCAGAAACCCGTCTGTCCAAAGACAAGGAGGCTGCAGACCAAAAGCCAGTAGCAGAAATATCGAGGAAACGAAGAAGGACTAGAGCAACGGCTTTGCTCATTAAGCCGACGGAAGGCAAGACATTTGTGGAAGTCCTTAGTGAAATCCGCTACAAGATGAAACCCGAAGACAAGGGAGTAGAGGTGTCTTCCATACGGAAAACGATGGGTGACGGAGTCCTCGTTGAACTGGACCCGAACACGACTAGCAAGAGTACGTTCTGCGAAGTGGTCAATGGGTTGTAGAGGGAGAAGGCTCTTGCTTTTAGCCTAGATCCCATGTGCTCTCTCAAAATCCAGGGTCTTGACTGCCTCACAGAAAAGGTCGAAGTGGAGGATTCGATAAAGCGAGAAAATCCAGAGGTAACCAATGGTATCACCTCTATAAATGCTCGAGGCCAAAACTGGCCGTGGTGTAAACCCCGAGCAATATGCGTGGAATCTACTTAGTAGCTGCAAAATCAAAATTGGATGGAAAGTATGCGGATAGTCCCCACTAAGTGCTACA
Organism: Hermetia illucens; assembly: GCF_905115235.1. Classification (NCBI taxonomy): domain Eukaryota; kingdom Metazoa; phylum Arthropoda; class Insecta; order Diptera; family Stratiomyidae; genus Hermetia; species Hermetia illucens. The sequence goes on from NC_051852.1 coordinate 14,341,988, forward strand.
GGTGTCTGGCCTACGGACACACGTTAGCAGCTTGCAAGGGATCGGACAGGAGAACAGTATGCGGGAGATGTGGTCAGGTCGGTCACAAAACGATGACCTGCAATGAAAATGAAAGTTGCGTTTTCTGCAGGGATCGCAGCGCGTGTGGTGAGAGCGTCGCTCACACTGCGGGCTCAGGACGATGCTCAATGTTTAGGACGAAACTGGAAAGGGCTAGGGCGCGAATAGCATGATCCACATTTTACAAATTAACATGCACCGAAGTGCCACCGTTCACCTACCGCAGTTCGCTGCGAAGGAAAATGTTGATCTAGTACTAATCAGCAAGCAATACCGAAACAAGGACCCGGTTTCATGGCATCTCGACTTATCGGGCACCGCCGCCATCTGGGTTCGGAATGACGTTCGACTTCGTATTCTTGCTCAAGGCCGAGGAAATGGGTTTATCTGGATTCGGTGTTTAGGAATGACTTTTTTAGCGTTTACCTGACGCCGAGTGAGATGATGTCGAACTTTCGGCGCCGGCTTGATGTTTTGGAGGACGCTGTTTCGAGCATGGAGGGGCGAATCCTGATAGGCCGTGATTTTAATGCCAGGGTCCTTGAATGGGGCATGCCTCAGCCGGACTCCAGAAGGAAATGGACTCTGGAAATGGCGGCGAGAACCGGGCTCGTAGTTTTAAACACCGGATCCACCCCAACGTTTCAGCGCTCAGGCTGTGAAAGAAGCTTTCCTGACATCACGTTTGCGTCACAATCTCTGGCACCATCGCTGGACTGGTGGCAACTCCTGGAAGACTTATCGGCAAGTTACCATCAGTATACCGCGTTCAAAGTGGTTAGCGCTACTTGCCGGCAAGCAACAATGCGACGCTCCCCTTGTGTGTGAATGTTGCGAGGGTGAACAGCGGGAAGTTCGTCGAAGCTCTTGGAGCAGGCAACACCGCGTTGGGAGGCGCTCCGGAGGGTGATGGCGTCGCAGCTGACACCGTCGTAAATTCAGTGATGAACCTGATAACGACAGCGTATGAGGCTTCCATGCCACGCAGGGGCTCCAGCCGCGATAAGCCTTCTACATACTGGTGGATGGCAGAAATTGTCGACCTACGGAGGGAGTGCTATAAGCTCCGCCGTTTGTCACAACGTTTACACGGCAACAAAGAGGCATGCGCGGTAAAGCCACAGTAAAGATCAGCAAAAAGGAGACTCTGCAGCGCGATAAATAAAAGCAAACCTCGCGGCTGGCAGAACCTGTTCAACGAGATGAATGAGGACCCTTGACGACTTGGCTGTAAGCTTGTCACTGGAAGGTAGTCAGTCTTGCGCTGAACAGCAAAGGAAAAGGAGACCCGGAGCTACCGTCTGCATACCGATCGGTGTGTATGCTTGACAGGACCAAGAAAATGCTCGAGAAGCTCATCAGGAGTAGACTCACTGAAACGGTCCGCGCTGCCGGGGACTTATCCAAAAGGCAGTTCGGGTTCATAACAGGGAGATCCACAGTGGATGCTATTATGGAGGTCGTAGATATCCTTCAACGAGCCGAAGTACACAACAGCCGATTTCGATGGATAAGTAAAAATGATTGCGAAACGGAGGGTGGACTTAAGCGCTATTAGGGCCCCTCCGCCGGTTCTCTTGCCAAGCGTAGCGCAATCTCTGTCAAAATGAAAGACAAATAATCTTCGAGAAGCTCGGAATCTAAAATCCTGTCATGCAACCAGGTTTCAGAAATGCAGATAACGTGATGTTGGAATGCTAAGGCAAACAGTTTGAAATTCCACAGCTTGGTCCTTAGACCCCTTACATTTTGGTAAAACAGTGTAAATTTGTCAGAATCATTTAAACTCGGCGAGGCAGGCGCCTGTCTGTCAGTCCTCTGATAAGGCTTGACGAAGACCCTCCTGCGGCCAAAAGGAAGATTGGACGATAGCATCGAAGTTGTGGGGATATGCCACTTTGAAGGAAGCTATCACTTGGTCAGGAGAGTCATCCTTCGTCGGCTTCTCACATGGAAGAAGTAAAATTCGAGTTGGCTTTGCTTTTAATGTAGGCCAGAATTTCGTCGGAAGTGGTGGAGTATGCTAATCTCGACACGAATAGTTTTTCGGCGGCGAGACGACGTTCAGCTGGGGGCTGCTCGGGCGACATAAGATCAGAAAGACCTGCCATGATGCGTAAGAGGAAATGTGCGGTGGTGCTAATGCAGCGACAGTAGGACAATCGTTAGAATTGCGTAGCGCAGTCGATGCTGAGTAGAGAACATGTCCCTCGGATGGAGGATGATGTTCTCCACGCTGCGTTGCCCGGAAAACGTGGAATAAATCAATGAACTATGACATCTTTCCTCAAACACCTCGAATATGCTGATGACATCTACTTTTTCTCGCATCGGGTTATGGAGCTTGGTGAAATGGCTCTGGATTTGGAAAGAAAGGGAGGGCTGCAAGTGAACACCAACAAAACCAAGGTTCTCAGTCTGATTGATCATCGTACTCTTCTTCCCCCTCTATTCCTACCTGCATTAATGAGTAGAGCATTGAAGGAGTGAACCAATTTGTATTGTTTTCTGCCGACGGTGGTGTGTGTGTTTGAGGTGGAGGAGAAGCAAAGCCTCTGAGCACTCAGACCTTAGTGGTCCATTGTACTCGATTCCCCCGTCTAACAGAATATCCCGGATTTGCTTATGTATCGCAGGATTTCCGTTAGTGGATGTGATGCTATCCGCTGCAGTTGGAGCACATCAGCACATCATCACAAATCTGATGTCTGATGCGTCCGTAAGTGGGGCACTCACATAGAAAATGTTCCGTGGATTCCGCTTCCTCATTACAGGATGGAAATGTATCATCTTAGATAATTCCTATTCTGAACATATGCCCCAGTCAGAATGCCCACAATACTTCTGCAAGTCCTCCTGGTTTTCGGCAGAATAAACTTTGGAGTATGCTTGTTTGATTCTGACAGGAAGAGTTTGGTCTGTCTAGCAGCATTAAGGCTTCGCCATCTGTCATTATGGGAAGCTTGTTCCCAGTTTTTGATAGCAGCATCAGCCAATGCTAGCGACACCCCAATTGCTGGTTCCGGTCTGAGCATGGGGATAGTTGAAGCCTCTTTTGTTAACGCATCCGAGATTTCATTTCCATCATACTGAATCTGGAAACAGAATTCAATCGGTTTCTACATTCCTGAACAATTTTTGAAGAAATCAAAGTACTACTCAACGCCCTCAATACAGCTACAGATTGCGATGCGCCTGCCCTTCAACCGCTTGTCAATCGTCCAGGTTGCAGCCTTTAGGATCGCATACACTTCAGCCTGAAAGACCTTTGTGTATTGTCCCAAAGGAAAAGCCCACTTCTCGTTTTTATTCGAGAGGTAGATTTCTGCTCTAGAACCGACGGTGGTATTCGACTGGACGACGCTTGACATATTCAAAGTGCTAAATTCGCCTTCGCTGGGTTGTCTAAAATCTGGAAATGCACACCAGGATCAAGTTGAGACTGTTCTGGGCTAGTATTCCTTCTGTGTTGGACATGAAAAGTGACCCACTCTCAGTTAATGGCTCCTAGCCTTCGTCAACACTTGTCTGCGACGTATCATCGGAGGTCTGATACTATAAGAACAATGAACGTGGTCGGCGCACAACCCTGGCACTTGTAAGCATTGTGATCAAAAGGCAGAAGTGGCAGTGGATAGGTCACACAAAGAGGGGTAACGGTTGCAATGGAATGCGTTCTCCCAAGATGGATGACGAGTGGATCACCCCAAGATCACGAGGAGTGTGGGCACTCGGAAAGTCCTGGGGGAACTGAAGCGCATTCCGGATGGTACGTAGGTGGGTCCTTATCGAAACATGCAAAATTAAATTTTTCAATCCAAGTTGCCTCTTTTTCACAGATCAGCCCTGTTCAGTGGACATCGAAACGTTTTCCCTCCGAGGAAAATGTCTCCACTGATACTCCAACTCATCAGTACGAATTCCATTCTTGACAATCCCACTTCTGTCTCATTGTTTCCTGTGGTTTGAAAATGTTATACTTTCCAGACTTGAAGAAGGTAATTATCATCCTATTACCTGACTTCCTAATTAAAATCTGCACAGGACCTATTCTTGCTTGTGTTCAGTGGCACCGTCAGTATGATACAAATTAGCCCTACTAGCATCTCATCAGCAGCACTAAACGTAAATGATGTTGAGGTCGTTCACCAAACCCAGAACCAGGAGAGTTAATTGGCTTAAATTTTCAGGACAAAATGTGACTTTGAGATTTCTTTAAGGATTAAATTACAATGAAAGTGCTCTTAAGCGTTAAAATATTATTAAAGGTTTGCCGAAATAGCAATCTCGGATGACTGAATACTTTAGATAAAAATAAAAATATCAGCAGAGGATAAACTCAATACAAGTAAGGCAATCACTTGACATGTTAGCATCCTTGATCAAAAGATTATAGACCCCATTACGGTGAGCCAATGGTAAAGCCAATCCTTGGAAATTCCAATCACACAAATGCAACCTAGCGTAAACTGACTCCTTAGACGAGTAGCATTCTAAAGAAAAAAAAACTCAATCCAACTAAGATTTCAAATAATTTCAATCCCTACATATCCTGAATATATGAAGTTCTCTGTCATGTTGACAAATCCGAACCATGAAACCTTCTCCCTATAACATTCCAGAGCCAATACCCAACTTTGGAAATTCAACTCTTCTCTATTATTTCGTATGTATTATTGTCCCTGTAGCGTTGTGCATAGTTACTGAAAGTTATCATACACAAAACTTTTGCTTATCCTTCTGCTCCTGATATTTCAAGAATAGTTTAAAAGTCTTTGGGAGTCCTGCTCAATGAGATCTCATCAGAATCGTCATCATTATAACATTCTATTCTTGTCGTCTGCATGGAATGATAGTACTACATAATATAAAGTTGTTTTGAGTACTCGTTAGGAATGGAATCCTTTCTGTGGATGATGTTGTATACTTTATTGTGCTTATGGGGCTTGAAAAGATGGGGAACTACGTGCTCCGTATTGTTGTTTCAATTTAAAGCAATATTGTATTTTCGAGCTGTTGGGTAAGCTTCAATTTTAGTCCTTCCGTATTAATTCAAACTATGATAACCATTCCTCTTCGCTTCCTATAAATTAATAGGGTTCACTTCACATTCCACCCCAAAAAGTTGACCCTCTAGAGCCATCCAATGGGGTCAAGAATATGCATTGACTCTATAACTTCAACAGCCGAGAGTCCTTCATTTAATAGTAACTACCTGACCTCAATCTAAAAAGGATATGGATCTGAAATGGCGGTGTCCATTCTATCCAACATTTTTTCTATCACCATTATCCTGTACGGAAAAAACTGAATCTCATAAATTATTCCAAATTCACTCTCAAATATTTTCATTTTACTTGAAAATATGAAGGATTTGAACGAGGACGAGATGGCCATAATATGTGGTCAGAAACAATAGAAGTCCAACCGAGGTTGAAATAAATCGTCGTCCTTTTCATTAAATTAATCTGAACTGACCGATGGACCAACTCCTGTAAATTACGCTGGACACTCTCACATCGGGCAATAATACATATGGCATGAGGACACCATCCATATCAGGATCGCGCCAGGATTGCCACAGTGCCATGACTTCAACCACATCGTCATGATCTATACATGTGAAATCCAGGATAGATATATATAATCCCGTAAAGTTCTCTGTTGTCCTGAGTCCTGACAGGGTTTTGTCCGAATTATAATGAAGACGAGGTGGCTCGGGGAACAGGGAAAGGACACTAAGTGCATAGAGGAGAATGAACGCTAGGAATTTCTAGATAAATGCATCCGTTGCCCATAAATTGCTTACTTCCATATCTTTCGGATATATTTGGAAATGTTTTCAGTTTTTTATTTATTTATTGCTGGCAAAGTGGAATATATACGAACGTGGTCATATATCAGGGTTGAAACGGACGAGGTAGCCCATCCGCCGGTCGTACTTTGTGTGCTTTTTGGCTTAGTGTTAATTTGGCAGCGGTTGGAATGCTCTAATTGCAATCAATATTATTGTCGGCAAAAAGATAAATGGTAGCTTTAGTCAAATGGTTCAACAGCTTTTGAAATGAATGTGCAATGAATGGATGCAAATTTTAGATTGTTGGGTGCGTACCAGCCCTCTTTTAATGGGAGAAATTAGTAGGGAGTTATCTTTGCTATTATTTTAGTTGGAGTCATAGCGAATATTTTAGAATATCAGCTCTACACGGAAAGTATCGCAGGACAGTAGAAACCTTTTTTGTTGAGGATGCTGGGAGTCCTGAATCCGCACCCACTTGGTGGCGGACCGGACCACAACTTACTTCTTCTTTTGTAGTCCACGGACTTCTCTTTTTTGAGTGAAACACCCAATTTTCAAAAAAGATCGAAAAAACTGACGGTTTTGTTTAGGGCAGAGGCAACTCATCAGACGCTGCCTCACCTCTGCCCTGGGAACAGCATGAACGAAACCGTCAGTCAACTTTTTCGTTCTTTTTTGAAAACTTGGGTGTTTCACTCAAAAAAGAGAAGTCCGTGGACTACAAAAGGGGAAGTAAGTTGCTTCCCAAGTGGTCCGGTCCGCCACCAAGTGGGTGCGGACTCAAGACTCCCAGCATCCTCAACAAAAAAATATTTAATTCGGCCTGGTTTAGGTCTGAACTTATGACGGATTTCACTTGAATATAATTCGTCCCCATTACGTGTTTGCTGTCGTTACTTTCGGTCACGCTGCTCCCAGGACAGGGGTGAGGCAGCGTCTGATGAGTTGCCTCTGCCCTGGACGAAACCATCAGTCAACTTTTTCGTTCTTTTTAGTAGAAACCTGTTAGTTTTGAAGATGGAATACACGCAATCTAAATACTTGCCAAAGCTTCCGAGGATTATTCCGGTAATCAGGGTTCCATCCTGGCTTCAGGATGAGAAGGAATTCAATTGATGGTAGACCTATCACCTAAGCCAAATACTTGGGAAATATCGACAAGAAAGTTCAGATTTTAGATTAACTCCACCTAACTGAAGGCCCCGGTTAAAGTGGTCGTCTCACCCTGCATATGTTATACCCATGGGCAGCAGTCAAAAACTTATATCCCCCGATGTCGTTTTTTTTTGGCCCTCACATAAAGATGGACGATTTTATAGGCCATGTAACGACGAAATTTATCAGCGATACCACGTCCGTCTGGTTCTGGATAAGATCTGGCTAAATAGATTCAGTGGGCGAGTCACTTAATTCTTATGGATGAGGATGATCCAACTCGAAAAGTCAATATCTGTCTGTCTAACCTAGACGGCTTTTAGGGATATCGAATCGGTGGACCTCGGCGCAAAACCGAAATGTGTGGACTTCCTTACTAAGGCAAGCCTAGACCAGATACCGGTGGTTGTGCTGTTGATGTTCATTTCCATAAATGGCCCTACCGAGCTCCACTTCAGCAGATTGAATCTTTTGTCTTCAAATATTTTATTTGCATTGTTACATATTTCGCATTTCTCAGGTGCTAGAACTGCTGAAATAAAGGGTGATATATGGTTGCATTTCACCCCTGGGTGGGGTATAGCGCTTCAACCAGACCTAATCGCTATCGCTCGCGCCTCAGCTCCCACCACGACTTCCCGAGACGCTCGTACTCCTCCTATGCTGCTCTGCGCCAAATGCTCTTGGGGCAACCCACTCATCGGCCATCTTGAGAGAGTGGATTCCACTCCATGGCATCGCCCGCAATGCAGTTGCCGCCCCTCTTTAATGTGTGACCTATACACTGCCCCTTCCGTCTTCTTATCACATCGCATACGAGTGCGAAGCCTGTGGGTCGATCAAGCTGTTCATTTAAGATAGTGTCTGGCGAGCGTATTCCGATGATACGATGCAGATATTGACGGAAGCTTGGACCTTTTGAGTAACAGTGAAATTCACTTTCCATGTGCTACTTCCATATAGCAACACAGAGAGAACACTAGTACAGAACAACCTCAACTTACTTTTGGTGTTAAGATTCCTGCATTTTCAGATTTTAGACAGGGCTGCGAAAGCAGATCTAGCGTTGTTAATGGATCCGGCAACATCTAGTTCGAAAACCAAGCTTTCTAGATATACAAATTGATCGAGCCTTTGCGAATTAATGCAGATAGGAAGAGTGCGATGACCTGTCAGACTGAGAGTTTTGTTAGTGTTTATTTTCAGTCCAACTCTACTTGCCTCTCTTTCCAAATCCAGAGCCATTTGGCAAAGGTCCATGACCTGGCGAGAGAGAAAGCAAATGTCATCATCGTAGTCGAGGTGTTTGAGAAATGATGTCATCATCCATTGAATTACTCCACAACCTCTGGACAAGGCAGCATGAAGAACGTCACCGACAACAGGAAGGAGTAATATCGATGACAGGATGCAAACCTCGCCGACTCCGCTTTGGACCTCAAAATTTCGGAGATTTTACCTCGATGCAGGACATGACATTTTGCGCCATCATATGTTGCTCTGATAATAGTTATTAGTTTTTTGGAATGCCCCTCCTATGTCGGGCTTTATTGCTAGCCGGGACGGTATACATGATACTCCCGTAGTTATTTGAATAGCTCGAAGAAAAAGAATTCCGATTCGAGAGGAAAATCACGCGAGTCTCTTCGAAACCGCATGATCAGCCTAATTTTGTTTTGAGACTCTATTTTGCCAGGTTTCATAAGAAAACTTCTAGATTTGGGGGAATCGCCCCTTTCCACCAATTCTCAACGAGTCTGTTTAGATACAATGAAGGCGCCCAGCGTAATCCTTTAATTCTCCTTGTCCTCATGTATCATCTTCATTTTCTTCAGCCTTTGTCCCGCACAAGCGCGGTCGGCTCATCATGATCCGTTTCGCCATTTTATTTTATCAAATCACTGATCTGGATGCAATCGCAACGCTCTTAAATCCCCATCCAGCGTATCAAGCCACCGGTGTTTCCGCCAGTGGTTCCCGAAATATCGGTATTTGCAAAATAAAAACCAACACTAGCGAATAGGAAAAACACGTTTTATTATTTCAAATGCTATTGTAGGTGTCTTGCGACTAATTCCGAGGAGGACCTCGGTTTTCAAGAGAAGGAGGGCATGCTCAACTGTATGACCTGTTCGGTTAGCGCACGGTCAGCAAGTTAGAGATAGAATTGTTTCTATCGCAGTGAGAGATAGAGATAGGTCTGTAGCTATCCGAACGGAGAGGATTTTCTTTGGGGTGGATGTAAGCTGAATACATTTTCAGCTCCATGGGAATTGCGTGTTCAGCAGGCCTAGTAAGCATTTTTACTTGAAATTTTTAAAATCCGCGTCCGCGACTCATCGCGTGTCGAAATAGTAGTTTTCGAGAAATGCCTACGGACCAGAAAGGCACAGTGGGCCCATCAGACCCACAGGTAACAGCACTCGCTGTGCGTATTCCCCCATTCTGCGAACAGAACCCGGATTTATGGTTCGTCCACTTGGAGGCACAATTTCATGTTGGGAATTACGGTAGACGCGATTCGGTTTAACTACGTAGTGGTGGGCTTAGATAAGGAGACAATCGTCCTCGTCTTCGACATAGTCAAAGATGCCTCGTATGTTAACCTTAAGAGCGAATTGATTAAACGCCTGTCAGTAAGTGAGTCACCAGAACTGGATCACTTGCTGACAGGCTTAACGTTGGGCCATCGAACCCCCAGCCAATTGCTTCGTGAAATGAGGCAATTGAGCGGAAACAAGATCGACGACGACTTGCTAAAATCACTCTGGCTGCGGCGTCTTCCAGAAGGCTGGTGGCCCTCGCGTGCATTACAGGCTCTTTGGAGGCTCTGGCTGCCGCCGCCGACAAAGTGCACGAGGGGCTACATTATCTGCCGTAAAGCAGCCCACCGAGGAATTGTCTTCATTAAAACGCGAAATGGCCGCTCTTGTTGCGAGCATAGCCGAAATGAGAGCGACGTGGAACGCTAAGCGTTCGAGTGGTAGGTCACGAGCTCGGTTACGGTCCACCACCCGAAAAAGACGATCGGGTAGCCGGTCGTCTGAACAACCTACGGACCCAGGCATATGTTGGTACCATCGTAGAATCGGGGAAAAAGCTACAAGATGTACACTACCGTGTAACTTCGCGACCTCTACAAAAAACCAAGTCCGCGGGGGTCCTGATGACGGCCATCCAGAACACAGCGCCACGTCGCCTCACGATCCAAGACCCTCTCAGCAGGCACAGCTATCTTGTAGATAGCGGCGCGAAGGTTTCGGCTCTTCCTGCGCCCCGGCAAGACCGATTATTTATTGAAATTCGCAGCAGCGAACTCCTCACAAGTCAATAATTGCGGGTACAGGCAAGTGGCCGAGAGCCTTGGCTTGCGTAGAACGTTTTCGTGGCGGCTCTTCCTAGCGGATGTCGGCTTCCCCATTTTAGGCGCAGACTTCTTGTGTCACTATGGGTTGCTAGTGGACCTGCAGAACAGGGCACCTATAGACCCCAGAACCAGCTTCATTTCGTCAGCGAGAATCTCGACCCACCCAAGTAACAGCCTTTCCGTAGTCTTGGAGGACATTACCGACGCTCGTGTTCGGGCACTCCTCCAAAAGTTTAGCCGGATTTCTACGGAATCTAGTCTCTCGAAGCCAATGAATTACGACGTTCTGCACGTATCTTCTCATATCTTCTCGAAGGCGCATCTTTTCCACCTTGGACTTAGCCAATGCCTATCATTAAATCCCTGTAGCCCCCGAAGATATACCAAAGACGGTAATATGCACAGCTTTTGGACTCTTCTTTTGAGTTTATCCACCGGGTCTGGCGAAAGGCGGCACACCTTGAACTGGTATACGACTGCACAGTCTCTTTTTTCCATAGCCGTTCGGCTTATCATAGTACGACAAAGACTTGGTAGCCAAAAAGGGGCAAGCTAGAAGAAGAAGGGACAAGTGGATATGAAGTCACAATTGCTGTCGCCAAGAATGGCACTATCTGTATTCTCATAAGTTGCCGAGCATCCAATCCATTCTGGTCTCTGGGAAGAAAACTATCGTTCTAAGAAGTGGCTTTCCTTCAATCTGATGGAGGAGAGTAACCTAACGTTTGAGAAATTCAGCACCCTACTCGCACATATAGAAGTCTGCATCATTGCTCTGGTGCTTCTAACTACAGGGCATGGGTCCCAGGATACTTTTGCATCCGTTGGTTACCCCGGTAGAGCCCTACGACTTACCAGCTGAAGATTCCATTGAAATCTCAGTTGTCATGCTTCACTAGAAGTGGCTACGAAATTATGTGGCTTTACTTCAAAAACGTCGAACGCGAGTCCCGTCAAATCATACATAAAGGGTTCGTGATCGCGTCCTTTTTTAGAAAAATTCTTGTTTCCAGCCAGATAGGCATCTGCTCCAATTATGCAGCTTTATTTTGGGTCCGATGACTTGCTATGTTCTCGGAGTTTGGTCGACCTGGCAGTGGCCTCATTCGACTTCCAGGAGACGACCAGACTTCATATCATCTCATCTATTAACGAATTTCAAGCATTTCATTTGTAATTAGGTATCTCTGCAATCTTTTTTCTTAACTTTACTTTCACGCTGATAATTCTAAATTAAATTGGGTTGAATTGACATTTTGCTTCAACAAATTCCATAAACATCACAACTTAGCCTGTGTGTTGGCTTCAAATACCTCCAATTAGTAGGATGCCTTTCAATTCGACATTTCAATTGAGCGTGAAAATCAATTCCAGACAACACACTCCAAATGAAATCCCTTTGCAATCAGTATTAAATTTCCGAATTCATCAAGAATACCTTCAAATTGAATATTAATTCCTGAAATTCCAACTTCGCACTCCACAGGACCGCTTTCGAGGCGCTTCCCTGCCATTCAGCATTCCCAGTCTCTTACCTGCAAAAAACACACAGAATAGAATATTAATTAAAACGAAATGATTACCTGAATTTTTATTGAGATAATTTGGTTATTTCTCAGAATATTTCGTCCTGAATGGCATTTTCCTTTTACACGTCGTCCCCAGACCGGCTTCTGTGTGTAATTCCCTTTTCCAACCCCACAACTCATAGGGAATGTACTATGAGCATACAGAGGAGGATGATCTTTGTGTTTTGAAAATGTCGAATCATCAAATTGGACGGAAAAGGACCATCCGGTTTCACGGTATAACGAGCCTCTCTGCTTTATACGATGATTTTCATTTGCCTCTACGCAAATTGCGGTCAACAAAAATTCACAGAGGATACTTTTGAAGAAGTGAAAATGTGAATAATAATGGCTTTCTCTCCGGGTATACGAGGATACATTCCTGGCAGAGTGTAAAGCCATAATGTATATTGGTGGCATAAATTTCCGAAGAAGGAGACACAGGACGAAGACGGGGTGCAAGGAAGAGGATGTCAACGGTAGCAGGACTCCATTTCGAGAGTAAATCTGGCGATAAATTCCTACACTTGTTACGCTATCAAATGCTTTACAGTTTTAGTTGGTACTTTCTCGCTTCCCCCGGCAACCCGGCTTGCTCCTGCATCGATGTCCGTATCTGTATCCATTTGTCCTGAGACAGGAAATACTGTGTAGTATTTATGTTACAGATTTTTACAGGAAAACCTTCCAGCATGCATAATGGCTGGAAATGGCTCGCGAAACGAGAGCATGGAATTTGCCAAAAAGTAAAGACAGTTTTTATGGCTTAGACAGTCCCTCCTCCTTTCATTCTTATCTTTCCTTCCCGTCGGCCATCCATTTACATATTCCCCTATCTGCATACTTTCAACGCCCTTTCCCATACGAACTACCCCAAAGAAAGGGAATACACAAGCTTTTTAAGGATCGTCTGCTATTCAAGGATACATATTCATTTTATGTTTGCTGAAACAACTGAAACAACTCGAAGGCAGTTGTATTTGTGGCATAATTTTCGGTAGAACTCCAGCACAATGGAAACGTAGGCAAGAATAGATGGAAGCAGCACAAGTGGATGAATCCGGGGTGATCCTTCTCATAAAGTTCCTTTGTCAAGAAGTTATGAAACTACTCGGAAACTTTTTAATTTGCATCCATGTATGTATATTCGGTGGATATACCAAACACTGTATGGAAATGAGAATCTTGACATGGATTCCACCATGTGGAGAGGATGAGTTTGAAAGATAGAGAGGAAAACTACGGAACCCAGGCGAATTCAATTGAATGGAGATGCTGTCAAAGGGATGTACGCTAAGATATGCAAAGGCGTGATGTTTGTTTAGCAGAATATGCATTGTTGGTCTTCCAGGAATAGGATAACGTGGAGGAGTCATATTGCTTTGTTTCGATAAGTTAACGAAGCAAATAATATAATAACATAAATATCTATTGTCAAACGATGAATAATGTGGTAACAATAAGGGAACAGGATGGTCGTTTATGGTTGAGATCCATTATCCAAGATAATTGCTAATGAACCTTCCTATTGTATTGCATTGAGTTGTTATAGAGAAGAAAAGGAAGAATGGAGTGTTTGGTTCGATCAAGTTAATAATGGAACCTTACAGGATTTGTCACTTAGATATATAATTAGCTGATAGGTCAAACAAATAAAACGTTTCATTCGAGTTAATCTTCACTATGCAAGGTAGACCGTCTAGCTTAGTTACAGAAAGGAGAGACATACATCAACCCCTTCCCTTTTAAAATATAATAAGTCCAAAATCCGTCAGCTGGACGCTTCAGGTAGGTGAAGTGGCTCTTTCATTATCTGGGTACATTTAAATGCACAACTATTCCATTTATAGGTCGCAAGGAATCAATTGTGCAAAATAGATACAACAGTACCTACCTTATTAATTATCTAAATCTGTGCACTTTTATCTAAATGTATCCATTTGGTCCCCCTTCCAAACGCTAAACACTTAGAACAACGCTTAACCTAGGCAATCGGACAAGCACAGCATCTTCTTATAATCATGAAAGTGTAAGATCGTTGCTACCGGTTCTGAGCCAAGGTTAAAAAGCTGGTAGGGAATCAATTTATATCGTATTATGATATTTGAGGTTGTTGTTATTTGCTTTTGTTTGTCCCTTGGGGCCCGGCAGGCTAACAGTTCAAAAGGACCTGATATTACGCACGAAGTACACTAACAGGGCTGATGGCATTTATTTAGTCTATCTCTCGGCGATTGCCTAACTTATTCTGGTGAGGGAGCTCAGTAAAAGAGATCCTCTAGCAAACGAGAGGTGACACCTGAAGCCAAGCGGTAATCAAAACCTAAAGTCAAGGTGCGACTACCGTGCCTTGGGCTGAATGGTCACAGGGCACAGGGAGATGTGGCCGTAAACGGTGAACTCTAGGTATCAGGCGATCGCCTGTTTCAATTACCCGTGTCTCGGCAAAAAGGGGTCCTGCCGAGATCGACGTACTTTCCCCGATAAACAATAAACAATTATGAGAAAAAAAAAACCGATTAAAAAACTAAAAGTAAATCTCGATTGTGACGACCCAACCACGAGTGAAGGGGCAACCCTAAGCTCATCGATGGAGAATCTAAGTCTAGACTTAGATTCTCCGCTTACACAATTGGAAACCAATCTTATTGGGACCCAGTTCTTAACGGGCGAACCGAAACAGGCCCTTTCTGTCAGCACTCCTGACCCCGAGGTCCAATCCGCGCCACCTGCTGAGTCTAAAGTCTTGCCCATGGGTCCACGGACAGCAAACAGCTTTCGGGCAAACCGTCTTCAGGCAAACCGCCTCCGAGCAAATCAAGGTTGAAGGAAAGGGATCGTTTCTGGCACATGCGTCTAAGGGGAAACCGAAACGCCAGCGGTTCTCGGACGATCACAAGTCTTCGACACAAAAGGCAGCAAAGAGGGCTCGGTTGGCAACGACTAGGCCCTTCATTTGCAGCAAAGGCTATCGAAGCCGATGGATGGGTCTTGTATGACGACTCTAATCCATCCGGTTACGAAAGGAAACTCCTCCTCGCAAGGCGTTAAGCTTCACTTTGAGTCGGCAGGTCTATACCGTAAAATGTTATGGCTACACTTTGCCGACGAAGACACGAACGATTGGCTCAGGCAGTACTGCTCCTCCCTCAACGATGAGTGGGAAGGTGCGCGACTAACCCTGAAAAGGTTTCTGAGCTGCCATCGTTTCAAAAGTCCTTCCTCTGGCTTCCAGAAGAAAAGCGTAATGCTGCTGAGGGTTTGGAACAGGTGTCCAGAATAACCTCAACATCTCCACCTGGATGCTGCTCGGTAGCAAAACAGGAGAGAGAGCCGATAAGCCGGGAATTTTTCTTATTATCGGCGTTCCCGAACGCGATGCTAAGAAGGCTCGGGAACAAACGGGCTGCCGGGTCTACTACGGACTAGGGGCTGTCACGTTACAAGTTTCGGATCTTAAAACCATTGAAGGGGATGCGCGTAAAGCTTAGATGATATGCCATGTTTCCCAAATAAATTTGCAGCATTGTAGAGCGGCCAAAAGATTTATGCGACACTGAAGAGAAGCCGGATCAATAGCCGCAAAACATTTATATACTTCCTACAAAAAGGGGCTTAAACTTCCAACATGCTGACCTGTTGTATGCCAATGGAAGTTATCGACCCCGCTCCTGCATGGTAATCGCAAAAGACTGTCAGGCTAATTTGGTTAACGACCTATATGATGGCCACATACCATGGCCATGATACCACATCGGCTAAACTAACCATAAAAAGTCAACAGGGAGACAAAGAGATACTATGGTGCTCTACTACCAGGGATGGAGCAGTCCAGGGTGCTTATTGGGGGATACAAACCCATGCGTACAAACCCCACCAAAAAGAACCTCCGAATCATAGTGGGAATTCTCACTGGTCATTGTCGGCTGAACTATCACCTAGGGAAGCTAGGGATATTTGCGGACACTGCCTGCAGGTTCTGTGAGGAGGAGGACGAAACCTCTATGCACGTCCTGTGACAGTGCCCGGCACTTGTGCAAAGTAGGTCGATACATCTGGGAGAACACTTAATACCAGATGCAAAGCTGAAACTTCTGGAAGTGGGGAACATACTAAGTTCCTAACGATTACAGGCCTGCTTGAGATACTATAATCAACAGGTACACTATAACCAATAAAAGGGGCACAATAGTTCTTCAAGGACGCGGTGCGACTTTCCCTTAACAGAATAATAATAATGGTGCTCTATATAAGAAGTTTCCAGTGAAACATTCAACAGAGCTATCCAATATGTCAAAATTGAAGGCATGGGGGTAATAGCAAGATGTGATGTCAATGGTCACCACATATCCAACATCAATGCAAGAAAATCGAGACTAGCGGAGTATCTGCAGATCTAGGCAATTTAGGCAATGAACCCACTTGCTCAGGGGAGAGGTCATCGGCATCACGGTGACATCCGCTGACATTGCGGCTCTGCTCGGAGAGTAGAGAGTATCAAACGACATCAGACTCTCAGATCAGATGCGGGCAGAGTATGTGACCGCTTAAATGCAACTCTGCATGAAATCCATAGTTGGTGTCTCCATAATGGACTCACGGTGAACGCTAGGGAGACTGGACTAGTTATGTTCACTAGGAACGTCAGGTGGGGCAGCTATACGCTACCCACCTTAGCAGGGCCGGAAATCCAGCTCATTGTGAGAGTACGAATATTTTGGCCGATCAAGTGTTAGGATTATCATGGCGTAGTTACTACGCCTAAATAAGCTTCCGGAGAGCTCCCAGTAAAAGTGGAGACCAAGATGTCTTCCTTGCCTTCCTTTGCAACAAAGGAATTTGTTCGGTCAAATTTTCATCGTAATATATACGCGCTAGTGGTTAAAAAAGGACCTTCTATTGTGTCAATCAAAGATTTCTCAAATCTCTGCATTACCTAGCGTGGTATTCTTTCTGTGATCTTGTATTTATTTTGCTCTTCTGAAAATATCCTACCATGAAGGATCAGTAAAAAAGTGACGAAATTCACAATTAATGTATTATGGCCTGGGAAGCCTGCCAAAAAATTGACCGTCTACCCCGAACTAAACGGCTCTCATTATTATCTGAACCTCAGAAACCAAGGGAAAAAGTGGCGAAAGTTGACCTTGTAGGTCTACCAGTCCCTACATAAGTGCAGCTTCATCGAATCCATCCCTTCGACAAGCGTTTCGGCGTCTTTGTGCTAAGTATTCCAGAGGATCGCTCAGAAAGGGTGTCGTGACATAACTTCAGTACCACTCGGGATACGAACGCCAAAACATGATCAGCGTCCACTACTCAGTCTCATATAGCACTGCTGTAGATGCCTTTGTCCGCTCTAGGTGTTCTTGGAATGT
This sequence comes from Hermetia illucens, assembly GCF_905115235.1. Lineage (NCBI taxonomy): Eukaryota > Metazoa > Arthropoda > Insecta > Diptera > Stratiomyidae > Hermetia > Hermetia illucens. The sequence continues at coordinate 14,359,316 of NC_051852.1, forward strand.
CCCCTCTCCAACGACCCGCCAGTAGCGGTTGCCAACAACAGAGCAGATTCAGAACCTCCTATTGCTAGCTTTGCCTCCGACGGCTGAATCTATGGTCCAAGAAAGATCACATGCCGAGTTGACAAGGCACAACTTCTCTTCTCAGGTATCGTAAACGACAAGAGGTGGACCCGTACTATACACCTCGACCTCACAATCCTCACTGAGCTATCAGCTTGTTCAAGAAGTTTTTCTTCAGCGAATCAGCTGATACATAGCATTTACATATGTGAAATTCTATGGCAAGCCAGACGTAGTTTCCATCGAGAGATTGCTCTTTCAGATGGAGACCCTCGCTCATTCCACACTGGGAGGTAGTTTTGAACTTTAGTACCTATTGTGTGTCTATAGGTCCTCAAAATTGAGGAACCCTGAAGGCAGCTCAGCGGGAACATTTCTGGGATCGAATTTCAGATCTAGTTCGTTTGGAGCTTATGCGTCCTATAAAACAAGCGTCTTCGGAAGATTTCGCAGTTTTATGAGGGCGTTCAGGAAATAGTAAATCGTCTAGAACACCCACCAGAGGTGGAGTTCATAGAAACGTTGCGGCGGTTCTGGAAATCAGTGGGTCATTCTACAATTTCCGGCGGTGAGCGTTCATCAGCTAAGACGCCGTGTACAACATTAAGAAACCCTGGAAAGATGTTTAGCACGCCTCTTTTGGGACTTCTTGGTGTTGGACTTTCGGAAGAGCGACAATAGGATGTCAGTATGGAAGCGGTTCCCCTACTGAGCTGCTGATACTAGAATGAATCGGGACTTTGGTGATGCATCTAATGTCCTCAAATTCTAATGTTCATACCATGCACTGCTGAAATTCTGCAGAATGTGACCCCCAGGGACGCTGTATGACAAAAGCCATAACTACGATGTCCTATGGTTCGATGGTCGAATCGAGGCGGTTCGGCTCTTCAGTTATGACCAACATCGACGTTCATGACGGTGGATCAACCAGCGACATGCGATAAAGTTTCGGGCTTAACTTCGAAAAGCGACTGATAGCACGATGGATATGATCAGGAGAGCCTACTTTTCATCTCCAAAACACAAACTCCCAATTGGCAAAAGTATCTCCAGGATTGTCAAGAGCATGTTGAACCTCAGAAGCTTACAAAAACGTGAATGAAGTACAAATTCTTTGAAAGCCAAAGGCGAGTTAAAGAGTCACCATGACGGGACGGTGGACGCTGCCATAGAACTTCGATAACATGTGTAGTGTAAAGAAAATATATTTTCTGCGCTTCATTATTGGAACCTAAGTCCAAGTGACTATCGAAGAAGTAAAAAAGCAGAGGCAAATCATTCATGGTAATTGGCGGATATTGGCCATCCAGGATCGCCAGCAACTACGTGTAGTTCCACTGGAATTTCCCGGCGACACACGCTTGCACGACTAGAACAAAAAAAATTGCGTGTCTTACTAATAGGCACTACAGAGATTGACGCCCAAAGGGAAATCCCCTAGCGGGGAACAAAGGATGGAGGATCCACACCCGACGACATCCACGCCGGAAATACGTCCTTTTTGGGACTTCCATCTTCGCTTGGTTTTTTGAGGCCCTATCTGATTGGAAAGCCCTCAAGTGAACTCTAGTGATCAGTCTTCTCACTGCGATCGCATGTGCCGCCATTTAAAATTTGCTAGCTTCTCTAACTTAATTTTTGTATTGACATACCCTGCAGCTGATAGACAAATTCCCTTAGGTCTACGGGGAAACAATGTACGTGAGGGGCACAGAGTATTGGAAGAATTACTGGCAAAACTGAATTAAGTTCTTAAAATGCCTTCTCATTCTCGGGTCCCCATAAATCTGTTTGGTAGAAGATATGAAACGTAGCGAGAACTGGGAAGCTCCAGAGGAATACATGGTGGGATATGCGGGGGATGTCTTCTACACCGATGGCTCAAAAACAGAACAGGGTTTTGGAGTCTGAGGCTACCTCTCGGATAAAAACGAGAAATAGGCTTTTCCTTTGGGACAATCTACAACGGCTTTTCAAGCCAACGTATATGCGATCCTAAAGGTGACAAACTAGGTGATTGTCATCAGATCTCAATGCGCTCCAGCTGCAACGGGTACCATCACATCCGATAACGAAGATCCTGCGATACATTGACGAATACGGGATATTCTGGTAGAGAGGGAGTCGAGTATAATGGGCCACCATGATCTGCGTGTATGGAGGCTACAGCTTCTCCCCCACCACAAATACACACAAACACGGGTAGTCACCAATTTCAGCTAGGTTTTACTCCATAAGTTGTCGCTGCTCCTAGATCAATTAAAAGACGAAGGTAATCTAGAAGTTAGTTCTTTATTCATTGTTTTTATTACGCACAACCAAAACCTATGGTCACATAAATATAATCTGTAGTATACGACCAAAATCTAACAAATGCCCTCATCAACCCGGATGAACCCAAGAGATCCATTGGAGAGAAATATAACAACAGCCATTGGCTTTGGGCCAGTTGGAGTTGCTACGCCTTTTCTAACAGAGAGCCTTAGGCATGAAGCCAGCACAGCTCTATTCCTAGAGATGTCAAAAGCGGCTTGAAGACGACCTATAAATAACCAGCTTAGTGTAGAAACTAAGACAGGCACTTTCCCTATTCTCGATTCGACTTTTAGTCAATTTTGTTTTGGCTAGAACCTAAGCTAAAGTTGTCTAAAGTGTATCTGAAGTTTCCACATCGTGACATTTCCATGACGCTCACCCATTTCGAGCGTAATTTCTTAAGCTGGGTACGACAAAATGAGTCCGATCTCATATATAAATTGACGGTTATAAAATTATAAAAATTGAATAAAGAAGCAAGTTTTATTTCGCATTTGAATACGAAACACAACTACAAATTAAACCGCGCACCTAAAAGCAATTTGCCTAGCCAATTCTCTCGCTACGTCTCAAGCATCCTATCCAAGCCGTAGATCATTACACTCATCACAAAGAAGTTTCCATAGACGCTTTTCTCCCCGGTAAGCCTATGAAAGAAAATTTAAAGAGAAAGGGTACCATGAGCCACCGAAGTATCATGTCGGGTGTGCAAGCCAAAGATAATCTGCACATTTGCATGGTTGGCTTGCTAGCGGTGGTGAAAATGGGGTAAGGAGTGGAAATATGAGCCTTGCTCAACGAAATATTGCCCAGTAGGTGGCTCAAGATAGTGGTATCGAGATTGAGAGAAAGGATAAATTGGGAGGGGTTTTAGCAGATTAGATGTGTATACACGCCACTCCAAGGAAGTCAGGAAAGAATCTATTTCGCAAAGCCTCTTCGATTTGATAATATTTAGGTCCTGTCAGGACTCCTTGCCCTTCCTTCTAAATCGAAAGTTATTTTTCTACTGACTTTAACAGGATCCATTTTGGACGTCGAATTGCTCTTGACATTTCCCTTTTTTTTCTTGGAATTCACATGGTAGATTAAACCGAGGAACTGACGTTATCCTACTCAAAACCTCAGATAGGTCTAAACTCCGCATATTGTTTCTTGTGATCCGTATAAGCCTATTAGTGTTGGTACAAAAGGAACAAGTATGGAAATCAGCTTGTCGTTTTTCACTCAATCATTCATGGGACACGGTAAAGAGCATGCATGTAATCTCCCATTTTGTCAATAGCCCAATTAACCTTAAAGGACTTTACGTCCGCTACTCGCGAAACTTCTCAGTTTTTCATACCCTTTTATAGCTTGAGAATGCGTGGATGCGTAGAATTGTAGGAGTTCCACTGATTAGCTATGCAGGTCGACCTTTAAATCCACGGGCTCCTTTTGGCTGGGGAAGTAACAGCGATGAACCGGTTTGACTTCACAAATTGGGGTGACATTTAGTGCAGGAGTGGGCCAACCTTCTATGCATATTTCATATAATTGAGAATCGAAGTGGGTTGATTCTCCACAAGTTTCAAAAGAAGTTTACATTCAGACTCTCGAATATATCTTCACTGGAATTACATGCACACTTAGATTTTCCGCTGAGATAAACAGGACACCCTCGTATAGATGTTCACTCACTTTGCATAATTCATCCACTTTAAAATTAAAAATTCTCATATCCTTGTTCCTAGTTATTGTGAAAGATAAAACTTCAGGGAATTCATGTTGTTATCATGTCCTGCCTCGTGTATCCCTCCTCGTATGTAGGATAATGTATGAACCTCTGAATTATCAACTTAAGTCAAATGTCATCCTCATTCCGTAGGTTATTCCCCGAATGTCACCCCCACTCCTTAAGCTCAACCTGGTTCGTTTCCCAAGAATAAACAGGGGATCAGACGGAAATATTTATACAGGACTAATGGTCGATGATATTCAGGCTAAACTATTTTAAAATTCTGGAATGTTCACCGAAATAAGACAAAATATTTATAACCGAAATAGATTGCTACCTAAAGCCTGATATTTCTGGAACGTTTTTTGGATTCTATGAAAAATGATGTGTTCCTATTAAATATTAATGTGACACGCAAGGACTACGGAAATTGATGGCAGGCGGCATTTAGGTGGTAGGTGGAGTATTCCGTGAAGCCTTTTTTGTTCTGTAATCACTTCTGCCCTGTGATTATCCTTGTCCCAATGTTAACTTACTTTTTGTGGTCATTGTCGTATTTCAATTATTTCTTAGTTAATTGAAATGTGACGTTGCATGAGGAATGATTTTCGTTACTTCAGGTGCTTCCTACTCCTGTGTAGGTACGGGTAGAAATTCGATTGATTGATAAGTGTCACGATCATAACTCATCCTTTTTCAATTAACGGATTAAGTTTTTTATTGATTGCATGACAATGCTTTGTAATCGGGCTATTTGCATTTCTTTCCCAAAATTGCTGGAAAAATTTCGGGCGAACTGTGCTTCCATTTCGGTGTTGATTTTCGTACTGAAAGCTTCCTCTTTTGAATTTACTTTCATAAATAACCAATGTCAATAATAGGAACATTTTCCAACGAATTGTTGGTTACTCAGCCCAGAAAGAAATTGATCATCAACGAATTGGAATTGGAAGTTAATGGACAACTGTGGATTTCAAAAAGCGATGGCAATAGTTCCTTACTGACTTTTGAGTAATCGAAATTTCCTGCTTCATTGCGTTGTTATGGGGTTGTGTGGCAGACAGGGAAGGACAGTCAAAGTGATTCAGTCTACTATCGATTTTGTAGTCGACATGAGGCGAATGACTGAGTTACAATTTGGTTGATTGTGAATGCCTAAAGAGGCCTAAAGAGATTTTAGTCAAAAGGACTGGCCTGCAGACTGAGAGAAGGAAATCCTAGAATTCACATTACCCCATGAAATCTTTATATGACATCGGTATTAGGAGAATGTAGATTGCATACCGTTCCTTACAGGCTATGGATGGATTCTCTTAAATTAACTAAAAATACTAACAAACCAAAGTCTTTGTTAATGATATCTAGATGTGCTCACTTTACTATATCATAAGCTTTTAAGGGTGACTGCCGTAGTTTGTCAATTGATTTTGGGAGGTGGCGTCCCCCTTCTGCCTTTATTCCCCGACAGTTAGTGGATTACAAGAAGTTTGAAGTTTCACTGAGCACGTACTTGTCAATCAGTCTCGCCGAAAAAAATGGACTTCATCTAGAGGTCGAGAAAATGGAAGCGGTCTTCATGAAAACGGAGACTACCGCCATCGTTCAGCGAAATATTTGCATCAATACCATAGTTAAGATGAAGGAACTTCAGTGGGACCACCGTAGTAAGTCAGGAAAAAGCAAGACATTAGGCAGTCTCTAGCTGTGTAGAACCTTGTTCTCAGCCCGTAAAAAGGACCAGATAATTACTAAAAGAATGCAGGGGAAAAACCATGGAGACCTACCTCCTGAGGCAACGGGAGAAGTTTCTCTAGGTGGTAGTCGAAAGCCAATTCTCAGCCGGTATTCCACGCGTCTGGCCTATAGGTAAATAGTCGGGCCATATAAAGGGCAACATTTTGTTTGACAAGTCCTGTGCGTCTTAAGACTGTTGTGCTCTCATCTAGGAACATGGTAGGCAAAAAGAAAATGTATTTCACACTCTTTATTCAGAGTGATGCTAGGTCCTTAAAAAGGTCGTGCTCTAAGCAATGCTGCCAGTTGAGTTTCAGAGGGGTCGTCAACTTACAAATGTGAGACTATGGTTAGGGCGGTGGTTTCATCCGCCTTCTTTGCTCGAGAATAACCTTTATCAGCGCTCACCCTACATCAACCCACTCTATGCCTACTTTGAAAAAAGTTCGGCACTTTTTTGGATGAGTTCCGAAATATGGAGGATTTCTAACTTTCTGTTTGCCCGACTTTGGATTTTGCTTTTTTATGTCAAGGGGCGTACACGATGTATATTCTTCTTTGCCTATATTGATATTTCCGAAATCAAATGCTTCCTCCTTCAGTGCGTTCCATAATCGTAAAACACAAAGCACTGATATGAGACTTTCACGCCAGAGTCCTTGAGTGGGATATATTTCAACCAGACTTCTGAGAAATGACTGGACCAGATTCATTGCCCAAAGTGTTTGCTGAATTCTGATATTCGACGTTCTGGTTGTGGAGACACCATCCCCGATGTACGAAATTCGTAGTGCCAGCAGTGCAACGGTGGAGGATACTGGAAGAAAACGTGGTCATCCATACATTTCCTTCGGTTCTTGAGGGATAGCGGGGAAGAAAGTTCTGTCGGGAGCAACTCAGCGATTTATGACTCGAGATTCCATACAAATGGCACCTGGTTGGATATGTGGATAATGTTGCAGCATTCCCGGTGGAAACTAGAAGATTCTTCTTGACTTTAATGAGAATTGATCAGTGATCAGTAATCAAATAGTGGATTCACAGAGTCCTTTCTGTGCAAGTTGTTGAAATGACGATCGAGTCAAAGTTTTTAGTGAAATGCCTCTGGCATAGTCAATTGGACCCATTTACCTATATCCTCTGGCTAACACAGCATGAAGAATGTCAAATTCTAGGATGCATCTATAAGCATGGACTTCCGTAAGTTGTTTTGTAATGCGTTCAATTAATCTTCCGCCGCAAATTTCCATCTTACGATCATTTGGGAGCATATGCCGTATTATTCTATAATGAAAGCGAATATCAAGTTCGCTCTACGTCCTCCAATCAAGTACAAGACGTCAGTGATAACGAAAATAAAAAGTATCAGGAATAGTCTACATCCCCAGCGAACTCCGCATCGAACTTAGAATTCCTCAGAGATTTTACCTCAATGCAGAACGTGATATTATAAGCTGTCGAATGCTGCTTTGATAACAGCTATCAGCTTCTATGAAATACCTTTTCGAAATCAATGAAAAGCAGACTCGGAGGACGTTGATGTGGTTGGTGCTGGAAGATTCAAATCGGAGACCAGTCTACTATTTGCTAATTATGTTTTCGAGGTTTTCCTTATGAGTTGTAGAATTATATTAGCTGTTATCGAGGGCAGAAAGCACGCATATACCCCTACAATTGTCCCACTCAAGGCGATTGCCTTTCTTCGGGGCCTTAACGACCATTCTGTTCTTTCAACTATTCGGAAAGATCTCAAAATAGCAGCTCTGCAGAGTCGGTGACTGCGATGAACAATTTTGTAGGGAGACCGTCAGGGCCTTTGGTTTCACTTCATTCAGATGTTAGTTTCCACCAATGGAACCAACACGTTTTTTAATGGATAAGAATCTAGATACTGAGGCCACCACTCGCTTCTCCTGATCCCTCTTTCTAAACGCAAATTTGGATCTCATTAGTTGCTTTTTGAAGAACTCAATCTCGGTCCGTTTTGTCGTACAGATTTTCTGCAGACTTCAGCAAACTTTCCGTTCTGCGCCAAAGATTTTGATAAAATTAATCAACTCACAATAGCCTTTGTCTGCCATGCATTATTCCGGTATAACTATAAATGATCGCGTTAGCCCGACGGTACCTCCATCCCCCCATCCGGGGGACACATTCCCTACTCCCTACACAGCTCCGACAATCGTATTACTGTCGCTGCACTGGCGCGGGATACCTCCAACGCCTTACCTATGCTACCGCCGCTGAACCGCAGGCCACAGACGCCGTCATCCCGATCTCACATCGCTTCAGCCCAGCTGCCTCGGCGACCTTAAATGATTTTCAAAGTTTATAACCAAAATGTAAAGGGTCTAAGGACCAAGTTTTCGAGTTTCAAGCTATCTGTCTCAGCATTTTAACATTATGTAATCTATAATACTAAAATCTGGTGGGATAAAAGATTTTAAGATTTCGTACTCCTGGGAATGTTACTCTGTCTTTCGTTGTGACGGAGATTGCGCTGCACTTGGCAAGTCAATCGGCGGAGATGCCCTAATAGCGGTTAAGTGTCCTTTCCGTGCCAAAACCATCTTTTCCTCCTCCTCTTCTAATTACGATTCAGCCACCGTACGAGTCATTCCGCCAAACATATGTCCCTTTATCATATTCCGTATACATTTTCCATACTTCAGCCTCCCTCTTATTCTGTACAAAGATTTCGTTAACAGTTTATCAGAAGTCCTAAGCGTTTTGTTTCCCTTTCTTTCATCCTCTGCGCCAACTTTAACCTTCTTATGTTCTCTTGGCCTACCTCTTCCGCGTTTCCTTCCCTCCCCAATGACCCCTCTTAACGTATACTTCTTTTATGCACTTTACCTACTACATCCTCCAATTTAAACTTTCCAGAAATCACTTAAATCAAATTCTGGATCTTACCCTCTCTAGCCTTCCAGTTCGCTGCTTTTCCTAATCCCCACGTCTCCACTCCGCTGTTCTTTCACTTCACCTTTCACTTACGTAAGGAAAATTTCGAAGGTCTGAACTCAGCCCTGGCGACAATCAACTGGGCTCTCTTTTCCTCCTCAATAACGTGTTGATCACATTTCTGACCACGTACTATATCATTCAATTAGAACTTCTTCCTGGTTCCACACTGAAGTGCAGAAAAAAACTTCCCCGAAAACTTACTGCTACGACAAAATGTATGTCTGCTGGAACCTATGCTATTTCTCCAAAACTCTCATTCCTCGGTAAAATCTTTAATACTTAAGTCCAGAAAAGAATATCTGGCTAGAATTGAAGTCCCACTGGAGCGCTAACCTCGCAACTCCTGCAGCTCCGCCCAGCCATCTCCTAACTGCCGCCCATTATCTTATGATTTACTCTGCCGTTACTTTTTCTCAGTTTATCTTCCCTCACCTTTCTCTTCTTCTCTTCCACTAGTGGGTGCTGCTTGCCCCGAATCTTCTACCATTCATCGCCCTTTCCGTCTCCTTGCTCAGCACATCATTGGCAAGCTTGACGCCAATGTAGGCGCTGGTCACGATGATCTCCCCCCCCTCGACCTCAACCAACCTCTCAGCGATGATGCCTGCGCATGTTGTTCCTTCTCCCCAACCTCTGGCGGCCCATAGGACTCTATTCCGGGTCCTTCGTTATTTTTATTCTTTATCCACGTCTTCCCCTCCTTACTTGTCTCTGTTTGCTGCCTGCCGACAACCTTAAGCTGTTTTCCACTATATCGTTACCGAAGGATTGTGTCCCTCTTTAATTAAACCTAAACAGTCTGCTTTGCTAATGATTTAGGGCTAAATGTCAGAAAGTGTGTTTTTTACTATCTTTACGGATATTCCTTATCAGATCAGAACTATGCCTATGAGCTTGTAGTCACTTTCGATAATAAGCTTCCTTTCGACACCCACTGTCTGGAAGTGACCAATTGGGCTGTAAAATTGTCGGAGTTTATGCTTTGCTCCTCCTCTGATTTTGATTCTATCCAACTGTCCTTAACTCTCTTCGACAACCTCGTGTGAAGTATCCTCGAGTGCTGCTCCGTGATCTGATCACCCTCCCGTAATTACCATTGTCACGCCCTTAAACAGGTGCAACGTAAATTCACTCATTCTTTTAAAAAACAAGTTTGCATCCACTGGACTACCCTTTCTGCTACCGCTTTCTGAATCTCCCCTTCCTACATCAGCGTAGAACCTATCTGAATTCATGCACATTTTTCAAGTTTTCCTCGGGTGTGATGGACTGTTTAGCCTCTAACTACATCACGTGCCGTCCTGCGTCTGATAATACCTGCAACGCAGACATTTTCGATGTGCATTCGAAGGATGCTTTGCAGTGAGTTTCCTTAGAAAAGGTACTTATCATCACTGTGGATAGCCAAAAAGACGAACTATCTGTAGAAATAATGATAACCTAATCGTTATCAACTTCCTTAGATCCACTGCAGTCATTTATGGATCTGTTTCTCTTAAAGACTTCCTCAGGATCCTCTTGAGGACAACTCCATTTTCAAAAAGTTGAAGCTTCCCATTCAAGGACACTAAAGTACGTTTGGTATGACTCTCGTGTGTACCTGGCCCATCTGAATTTCATTAGGTTATTTCAATGTCAAGAGGATCTTGGTGATCAACCTATCCTGGTATTTAGGTGTTGTTCACTTCCTCTGTTCCTTTTCGGTGTCCTTTTCGCTATTTGATCAGGAAATACGCTTTTTCTAATGAGAGTCAACACTTCTCCTACAACAGCAGCACTCTAAAAAAGTGTGATGCAGGGGGAGGGGGGTTTATTTCAGGCATTTATCGTCTTCAGCAATAATTCAAAAATACTTGGAACAAACATCTCTAACACACACGCTTCCAATAGCAAAGAGCCGCTCCTCTATAACGAGAACAACTATATCTATTTATGGCAGCACATCGAAGGCTCTCAACTTACTTGCACTACTATCTAGGAAACAATTCTTCCATTCATTTGATCGATATTTAAGTTATCTATCATTTCCGGATATCAAATGCCAACTGTCTGTCAGTAACAGAAATAGTCAATCCCCTGGGAATATAAGCCACAATTATAAATCAATCAAAGAAATTTCCTTTTCAGGCTAACTTGTAGGAAATTTGTTTGATTTAGATTTTTAAAAATGGGCCAAAAGGACGTCCCTATATATAACGACGATGTCATAATCGTTTTTTCATAACATCTTGAAATATTGGTAAGGATAATAGAAGAAAACTAATCATGTTTTTTTTTCATTTTTTCCTTCCAGGTAAGTCTACGTTCTTCATTGAAATTATAAGGAATACAGTTGCAGAGCCTAAAGGATTCGAAAAGGACGAAATAATATTGTCTCCAGGGTAACACTTTGAGCTATTGCTGAGAGAGGTAGTACTAGTTTTAAGAAAGACTGAAGAGATAACCAAAAATGTCATAATTTTCCTCCAAACCTCTGGACGAAACCGGAAATCCTTTTCCTTAAATGTTATCGCAACACCTCAGGATGTGCTTTGTTTATGAGTATCTGTCTGCGTTGTGTCTTCATTGTAATCTAGCTCCACAAGCTGCGTCGAAGTACGGGCCGGATACCCTTAGACATGTTGAGTAATGTAGCACAATTGGCAGTGTATAGGTCCAGGGCTTTTTAGAGGTACGAAAGGAAGGGGATAATTCTGTGTGCCTGTAGTTTTCCCGGGAATAGAGAACCTTTAGAAAAATTAGATTAATTGTGTAATTTCGTGAGAGGGCTTACTATACAAATCCCCTCCCTAAGACCTTGTATCGGTCACATGTTCAGGAAGTGTCAAAACCCGTTGCTATCTATACCTTGTAATGGAGTGTGCTACTTCAGCATTGCTAACGAGTGGGCCGCTTTAGAAACACGTGCCGGAGAACAGTAAATGTGAAGTGAAGGCTTCTCAGGAAACTCTACGTGGAAGCGAAACACATTTTCAGAAATTGACAAGGAATGCGTGTAGGTGTAGCTGACGCACCCCGCTGACACCTCTTTGTCATATCTCTATGGTGAATTCAATTGAACTCACTTTTCCCACAGAGTCGAAAAATTGGACGCGGAAATGTGAAGTTTGACGAAACTCCTGACGAGGGATGGATATATCTTAAAGGTTCTTTGTCTCTCCTGGAAGCTTTTAGGTACCACAATCAAACTTAGTGAAGTGCAACGACTTTTCTCAATCCTCTATCCCCCACCCAATACATCCTCTTTAACTTGAAAAGTTCCATCATTCCATCCTAGAACCTTCTTTATACGATGCATAACAACCATGAAATGTTTCTATTAAAAAAGTAAAACGCTCCATATTCCAGAGACTTGTCACGACATATCAGATATCATTCTGGGAAATCTGCATACATATATCTTGCAAAATGTATTTTTTTCGCAAATACACATGACATAAATCCAACCATTGTACGACAGATGAAATTTTCCACGGTGAAGGAGGTACACTGTTCTCTTCCTTCAATACTTTGTTAAATCCTTCTTTCTTTTTCGCTCCTGCATAAAAGCAGCTCCGTCCAATGCATACGCTTGGTAAACAAAAAGCTACCACATCCGCAACGTGTGAATAACTTATATGAACACCCATTTCACACATTTCATATTCTCCTGGAAATTTTTTCACGAATGCGATGCATATCTTAGAGCCTTTACGATCGATACACTTGCTTGAAGCCTTGAATAATGTCGTTGCCGTGCATTTGGCAATCGTTCACATATTTCCCGCCGCCTTTAACTGCAAACATTCCTTGATTTTGTACTTTGCATCATCCTTGAATGCTACCAGTACATGGGAGTCCTTTTTTTTTCCTCTGCCCTCCAATTCAAGTGGGAGGAAATCGTTATTCGGGTGACAAAGGTCTCTCGCTCACCCATAAATATGTACGTACACTTTCTTTCTTAGTGAAAAGGTGACAAAGACTTTGTCACCCCTCTCAATCTCTTCAAGGAGGAAAAAGCGATCTTTTCAAGGAAATTCGTTTTCGAGTTTTCTTTTTATTCTACTCAACTTCAATTTAGTTAACGTTAAATGGAAGAATCCAAAGAGTAGGAAAACGATGCAAACGGCAGCCAGTTCAGGAGGGGGGATGACAAAGAACGACTTCTGGGGGTGGAATCATTATTATTCGCGGTGCAAGTACCTGGATTAATTTTCTGTAGAAGTAATAAGGGCAAATGGAAACTGATTATTAATAAGTTTTGTCGGTAGTTTTGTAAACAAGACAATACTTTCTGATAAAGCTCTTTCTTTGGGTAAATACAAAGTTCCTGGCTCACCCACGTCGAATGTCTTCTCCGGCAGGGAACTTCCCGACTATACGTAGCGCTAGGGTTCCCAAATATATCCTCCTCACTTTCCAAAGAAACTTGATTACAAAGGGAACATTTTACAATGTTTTGAGTTTTCAGTTTCGTTCTGTGCTCCGGGACAAATTGAAAAAAAAAAGATTGCTAATCTTCTGAAGTTTATGGGAAAGTTTGGAATAGAAGTTGGTTTTGATTGGAGCGCGGTATGGGTGATTAGTTTCATTGTTGATTCTTCGAATGGAGAATCAAAATTTGATATAAAGCGATTAGTGAGAGAATCGGGGGTAGCTTCAAGCTACACCGCTAAGGCTCTTAAGTTCAGGAAAGTTCTTAAATGGTTGAAATTTCCACTCATCATTTTTGAGGGTCGATTTTCAAACGATGGGAACCTATTATCAGACTTTTATGAAATTGAGTTGAATAAAACCTCATTATTCTTTATTTAATGAAGTTGAGGGGCAGGCTAAGGGAGGGGGGCACATATATGGGTCACCAGAAACCCTCCTTGTTTCTCTGCCGCCTGCAGTGTCCCAGCGGTATTACAGTTCAGGAGCCGCTGATGAGAAGTCTATGGTTAAGACGCCTGACATCTGCTCTTCAACAGTTACAGCGAGGATAAACGGTCAGCCACTACAAACTGCAGCCGACATAGCTGATAAGGTCTACGCCACACGTCCATCAAGTATCGCGAAAACAACACCCTCGTCTTCAGCAACGGAAACTAGTTGAACGCAGCTAGTCCAGCAATTATAAAGTCAACTTGCGGAGCCGCGAAAGAAGCTACAGATGGTCAAATATGAGTCCCAACCCGAGAATTCGTTCGGACGTAAACGTGGACTCCCTCATTCTCGGCCGCATTCCCAGCGCAGTTCCGGAAGTCTTCGTCCTTAAGGCATATGCTGACATCACTGGAGATTTAATGCCGAAGCCACCAAACGTGTGAAACCGTGTAACTGGATTTCGGGACGCCATCAGGAGCAGTTAAAGGTGGCAAACGGCCCTGTTCCATCATCGAGATGCCAGCATTCACAATTCCAATCATCACAACAATTACTGGAGGAACCCCTTATGATATTCTACCTGACTTCCCGAAAATAAATCGTCGGGGCAGATCTGGAAACACGACATGTCACCAAACTAAGCACCATATAGTCACAACGGCAAGACCACCAGTTACTTTAAAACCCCGACGATTAGATCCGGACAAGCAGAACATCGCGAAAAAGGAATTCAATATCATGATCCAGCTAGAATTGGTGCGTCCATCAAATAGTCCTTGGGCTGTACCTTTCCATATGGTGCTTAAAAATAATAACGAGTGAAGACCGTGCGTAGTTTATCGTGTATCCAATGCCCGGAATTCTTTCGGCAAGTACATCTTCGGAATATCCAAGATTTCGCCCAAAGGCTCTGTGGTAAAACTGTCAAACTTTTCAACAATAGACCTGGTAAGAGCATTTGACCAGATCCCGGTAGCTGAAGAAGAAATACCAAAGATTGCCGTTCGGCGTTTTCGAGTTTCCGTTTATGACATTTAGCCTACAGAATGCGGCGCAAAAGTTCCAACGATTCATTGACGAGGTTTTGAGAGGTTTGGACTTCTGCTATCCCTACATCGATGACATATAAGTCACTTCATCTTCACATGAAAAGCACGTCAGCCACTTAAGAACTCTGTTCCAAAGGTTTAAACAATATGGAGTAGTCGTGCATTTAAGCAAATGGGTTTTTGGTCAGCACGAGGTCAGTTTCTTAGGATACCTTGTCTCAAAGCAGGGGACACGCCCTTTACCAATCAAAGTCAAAGCAATCCAAACAAACCCACAACCAACCAACGTGGAGCAGTTTAGAGCATTCTTGGGTATGTTGAATTTTGACAGAAGGTTCATACCCACAGCAGCAGCAGGACAGGCACCACCCAAGGGGATTCTTCATGGGAAAATTAAAGGAAATTCACCAATCAACTGAACCAGCGAATCTACCGCAGCTTTTAATGCTTGCAAAACTGCACTGGAACAGGCGACGCTGCTTGTACATCCAAAATTTGACGCACTTTGCCTATTTTTTGCGATGCATCTGATTTTGCGATTGGAGCAGTCCTCCAACAGTGGATTAATTGTTGCTAGCAACCATTGGCTTTCTTTTCACGAAAGCTCGGACCAGTGGAACGTAAATTGGAGTGTATGACCGGGAACTACTGGCTAGCGATAAAACACTTTCGTTATAAGGGAGTTCACCATCTTTATGAATGACAACCTGCTAACCTTCGCTTTCCACAAAAAGAACGAGTGCTCAGCAAGTCAATTTCGCCATCTAAATTATATTGGGCAGTTTACCACCGATATCCAGCACGTATCCTGTTGCGACAACGTTGTCGCGAACGTATTGATGAGTTGCAATCAATTATTGATTACTCAAAGTTTGCAGCGTCTCAGTCCGCGGATGAAGAGGTCAAAATGTTACAAAAAGGAAACTCAGGGCTTCAACTAAAGCAATTCCAGGTTCTATATGTCAGCTGCAAGCTATGGTGTGAATGTATCCACTAGTACCATCCCACCTTACATCACTCAGCCATTCCGAAAAACTATTTTCAAGGTAGGTACCGGGTTACAAACCATACTGGCCTAAAAGACAATAAGCGAAGTTACCAGGAATCGAAACCTTTAGAATGCTCGTAAGGGAATACGTACTAAAGAGCGTGCGCGATTTTTTGAATCTCATCTAGAAGACCCTGAGGTCATTGCAAGCTGAACCAGCACCTGGGGAAGCTGGGAATATCTGTGGACATTTTTCCCAGATTCTGGAGGAGGGGAGTAGGGTACCAAAGTTAGGAAAGATACCCGGACGAATAACTTATACTAGACGTAAGAATATATTCTTTAAAAGTTAGAAACATTTTCAAATTTCTGCCGTGTATAGGACTGAACAACATACTACAGCTAATATATGGTTGCTATTCGCCTCTTGGTGGGGTATAGCGCGTCAACCACACCTACGTGCCATCGGTTTCGGTTACCCGAAATGCGCTTCAGCTCCCCCTACGATTTCCTGGGACCCTCGCACTCCCCCTCTACTCTTTTGCGTGAATTGCCCTTGGAGCGCCCCACTCGTCGACCATCTTAGGAGAGTGGATTCCAATGCATGGCATAGTCCGCAATGCAATTGTCGCTCCTGCTTAATATGTAACTTATCCACTGTCACTTTCGTCTTCCGATCACAGGCAGGCCTGCGCCGACCAAGTTCTTCGTTTGAGATAATACCAGGCCAGCGCAGTCTGATGACACGATGCAGACAGGGATCGACGAAAGCTTGGAGCTCTTGGGTAACAGTGGAGTTCACTTTCCTTGCGCTAATCCTATTATCACAGAACAGCCTAAACTTGATCTTCGTGTTGAGATAACTACATTTCCAGACTTTAAACAGGGCCACGAAAGCAGATCTAGTGCTGTTAATGCATCGGGCGACATCCAGTTCGGTGCCAGCTTCCACAGAAAGCACGCCTCCTAGATATACAAATTGATCGTCGCCTTTGATGTTCTGTCTATTAATGTTGATGGATAGAATGTATTGACCCGTCAGACTGAAAACATTTGTTTTGTTGGTATTTATTATCAGTCCAATTCTACTTGCCTCTCTTTCCAAATCCAGAGCCATTTGATGACCATGAGCCATTGCATGACTCGGCAAAAGAGCAAACATGTCATTATCGTAGTCGAGGTGTTTAAGGAAAAGTATCATTGTCCATTGAACTTCTCCACGTCCTCTGACAAGGCAGCGTAAAGAACGTCACCGATAACAAGAAGAAATAATATCGGTGACAGGATCCAACCCTGGCGGACTCCGATTTGGATCTCCAAATCCTCCGAGATTTTACCTCGATGCAACTTGTGAATTTTTCCACCATCACATGTCGCTCTGATAATATCTATTACTTTCACTGGAATTCCCCTCCCGCGTAGAGCACTCCAGATACACTCCCTGCTCATTATATCGAAAGCTTCCTTCAAATCGATGAACAGCAAGTGCAGCGAAGATCTAAACTCTTCACACCATTCCCAAATGATCGTAGGGTGTTGATGTAATCAACACAGGAAAATCCGGAGCGGAAATCAGCCTGATCTCTGTCGATCAAGCTTCAGAGATGTTCGTTGATGCGTTCCAGAATTACTTTTGCTATTATCTTTGCGACAACAGGAAACGCCCAGAGATCCCTCCAATTGTCGCACTCAAAATCGGTCTCCTTCTTTGGGATCTTGACGATCATCCCCTTCTTCTCCCATTCTCTGAGAAGTCTCGGATTCCCAAGACTTTCGAACAAGTGGAAGCAGCAGATCAGCAGTAACTGCAGGTGCAGCGATAAATAACTCTGCGGGGAGCGCCTCAAGCCCAGCGTCTTTATTCCGTTTGAGTGCATGGATGGCCAAAATTGTTCTTCTTCTGCTTGGAGGAATAGTCCGTGTCCGCATGTTACGATGATTGGCTATTTCACCCACAAGAGGAGGAACTTCATCAGATGTGATACGGTTAAGAGCAACGGTGAAATGTTCTTTCCACCTCTTCAGTTTTTTATCATGGTGGATGAGGAGTCGACCGTGTAAGATCTTTCGTGCTGCGATATATTTTCTTGAAATCATTGCGATTTGTGGCATCTTCCGTTTTCCCTGATCAGTTCCACTGTACCCGCACTGACCTTCCTGGTATTTCGCTCGGTATCAGAGTTCGAGTGCGTCACGGCGGTCATCGCTCGTAGCGGTCAGTAGTACCTTCAACTCCTTCCATTCCTGGATCCGCTTCCACGATTGTGCAGTCAACCTGGTCTTATGACACCCCTTGGGGATGCGGCTGGCAACCTGTGTAGCACTTGAGAAAATAGCACTTTTGGTGGCGGCCTAATGCTCATCGATATTCTTAGGAGCGTTACTCAGTATACCTGCCGGTCGATCAGTAAGAGAGCTCTCCCGCTGTTGAGCGATACAGCTGGATCACACAAGTGGTTGGTGTTGAGCTTAGGGGGTCCTCGCTTTGCAACTCTGCGAGAAGTGGTGGACGCAGCACGCAAGCGATTGTAAGCGACCATCAGATGGCGATCCCTTTCGATGCCGATGTCAACCTCTCTCTTCTTTCGCACATCCAACAAACAAGTCCTAAATCTACTGCTGATCGCGAAATCGTCCATCTCATTGCTAATATGGCGCTGGTCAGTTGAAACTCAACTGCCCTTTTGGCAGGCTCTGCGCTCGAACAATGTGCTGCCAATGACGTGGCGGTGGAAATTGCAGAAATTCTCGAACCTCCCACCATTGATGTTGCGGTCACCAACACTGTATGTGTTGATGCCACCTTTGCATTCAGATCACCCAGCACGATCATAATGTTCATCCTTCTCCACTATATCGGAAGCTTCCGTTTGTGCATAGCATTGTACTATTGTGATGCTCCTTAACCTAGACCGGAATCTTGCAGTTAGAAGTCTGCCAGGAACCTTGTCGTAGAAGTCAGAAGTAACCCGACACCGGATTCGCGTTTGATACCACTTAGCTTCCCAGAGTACAAAAGCAAATTGCTGCAAGAGGGAGAGGAGTACTTACCAGAGTCCCACCATCTTACTTCGCTTGGGTCCAGAATATCCAGGTTATATCGCTGGAATACCCGACTAAGTTGGAGAAAGTGAGCATTTTGAGGACCCTCGCTACCGTTGTCGAGGAGCCAAAGACCAATCATGGTCCGTTTTTGATAGCCAAAGGCCGTTGTCGTGAGGTCAATTCCTATCCGAGGTGTTGTTGATGATTGGGTAGCATTAAAGTTTCAAAATTTGCAGGTTGGTAGCCCACAATTTTCTATCCCTTTTAGTCGCCACTTACGGCAAGCAGGGAAAGCTTTGGTTGTATTTTTAAGCTCCAACTCATAGCAGTGCAATATCCTTTGATACTAGTCTTGTCAATGTTGTTGCATCCAATTTCACAGATTAGCCTATACCAGAAAACCGTGAAAGTATTTGTTCACGAAATTGGACCATCCCCAATACTTACTGCCCCCAAGAGATGTTGATACTCCTCGAATTAAAAACCCAAATCTCTCTGAGATTTCATCAAAGAGAAGTGTAAACAACGCTCATTTCCGACCATCCTCTGCAAACCTCTTCAACTTGATTGTTTTCATGAATTTCCCTCCAAGATTCCGGACTTGATAAACATCAGATAAATATTCCAAACCTCCCTGGAAGGTTAGCCGGTTCCGTGATTCAAATTAAAGTAAATACGAAACGTTAATTACCCCACACCACACCTCAGCTTACCTCATCGAACTCGTCCGAACAAACATCCTCTCCGAAAAGATGGAGGAACTATTTGCCACGAATTTACCCTCAGTCAGCATAAATATTTATCTCTTAATGGGGGTCTTTCCACATAATTATTTTTACATGATTTTGCTTTCACCAGCTCACGCTGAAACTTTGGGCACCGCCAGCAATCTTCACTTTCTATTCTTAGAACTCCGCAACTATGAGCCATTCCACCCACTCGGCCGACCCCACCAGGACCGTAGGGCAGAAAACTTTATTGTCGTGTAATTGTAGTCTTACCAAATTTATTAACACTCAGCGAGCTTAGCCTTATTAGCAACTCCACTAGCCATGCTGTCCTTCCACGTCGCAAGGAGCTGAAAGGATGGCAACTAACAGAATCAACAAAAATTTAATATTTATTAGTGAAATGGCATCAAGTCACATAGATTTCCATTTTCCTTCCTGGTTTCAGTAGCAACGGCATGGAGTGTCCTGGACTAGAAAAATAGCACGCCGGCAGGGGAATAAGGCATGCAGGAAGACGGTGACTATAAAGATGGAGTTGTTAACTTGAAAGCTTTCAGGACATACCAGAAGCTAGACACTCGACACTCTTAAAATATGCATGGACCAGCAGATTTGCTTCTCATGCAGGAAAAGCGTTGATTTGAAGTCCTTTAAGTGTTTTTAGATACGCATTTCCTTGGACGTACGGTAAAGGAAGCATTGGGACTACTTAGTTGTAGGGTTCAGTTGGTTAACAGATTTGGGTCGAGGAGCGACCGATAAAAGCCATGAGGACATAATTCATTGAATGCTCAGAGTGTTGTTTGCCGGCTCAGGTCCTTTCCCTTTAGAATCGAAATAGATCAAAACGTCTCAGGCTAACATGAACTCCTACTTTCAAAGGAAACGCGACAAATAATTCAGAAAGGTATACACACTGAGCTTGTATTACAGTTTCCCGGGTAATATCTCCAAGTGAATTTCGGGTTAACCGGAAACTTGAAACAATCAGAAAAGGTCGATACCGGAACAGTTGCCGGCAGGGATAGATTCGCGCTTGATTTCGTCAAACAAACGCTCGGCACATTAGCTCCTTGTTGCCATTTTCGATTGAATTGTCCCTGAAGGAAGTATTTCTAACAACACCTTCCTGGAATTCCATTTATATAATTGCATTACTTGTCACGGAATATGGTACTCTGTTAGACTCAATTCTATTGTGCCAGGGCTTTGTGTAACCTTCCATTGCTCGCGGGAGGTTGGAGCGAATTCCGTAATGTATGGTGTGTATATTTGTCACCATTGCTTAATTTTCTTGGATGTGAACATTCTTGCGTGTATGCCTGACACTTGTGAAATGAAACCAATATGAACGAATTCAGAAGGAGCAAAGTTACGGTGCAGGGGCTCGGAACCCCAGTACCGGCGGCTTTTGGGAGTGAGCAAGCGGGCTCCAGGCCGTCGATATCCCTCGACCGCTGTGCCTCGGTGGTGGACAACTTGGCCACTACAAGTGTTTTAGATTTGGAGAAGGAGGCGTTCAAACGAAGGACAATTGCAAAAGCAAAGAATGATGGGCCCAAAGGAGATGACTGGCCAAAAAAGGCGATTTCGACACCCATCGGATTTGATCAAGAGGTACTTCAGCAGCAGCAAATAGATCCGTTCAGGAGGAGCTCATCAATTTTACGATCTCTTTCAATACCAAATCCGGCAAAAGACAAAGCTCATTGGAGCTCAGCAATTCAAAAAGGTGAAGGAATCAGTAAAAGGAGTAATCTGGCCAGGACCCACCGAGAATACACCCAGAAGAACTAGTTTTTATGGAGCTTGGGACTAAAATAGTTGAGCTGTCCGAATTCATCAAGGAAAAGCACAACGTGTACCCAGCCATTAAGAACATGGTGAGAGCCATCGGGGCGCTTAACAATAGGTCGCAGGAAGATATAAGAAAACCTAAGGAAAAGCCGGACATCCTAGCCTCAACAGTATGACAGGCGACCCAAGTGACACCGAAACACAAGGTCATCTACCTTTGATCAAGTAATAGACTACGAGACAAAGCGGAGGAAGCTTTGTGGAATCAACAGGCACCAAAAAGGAAAAAAGGGGTCTTGACCAGTCCAACAGATGAAGCTAAAAGTTCAGAAGAGCCGAAAGTGCCCAAATTAGGAATGCCGGCTAGTGAAGCGAAACTGAAGGAAAATAAGAATGCTGGGTAGACTAAGGTCATGAACAAAAAAAGAAACAAGAAACCAAAGGTACGAATTCGCCCGGCGGCAATTATAATCTCCAGCAGAGGACATCTAACGTACGCGGAGATACTGAAAAAGGTGAAATCTGACCCCGACCTAAAAGTCCTAGGCGGAAATGTCAGCAAAATCCGGAGGACCCAAACAGGGGGATCTCATGTTTGAGCTGAAAAAATTCAGCGTGGGGAAAACTGACAGCTTTCGTAACCAAGTTACATACTCACTTGGGGACAATGTCGCGGTTCGTTCCCAAAAACATGAGGTCTATATACAGTGCAAGGATCTCGATGAGGTAACATCCAGAGAAGAAATCTGCACTGCCTTGAAGGAACAATTTAAGTTGGAGGAATCCAACGAAGGACCTATCGTGAGCCTAAGAAAAGCTTATGGCGGTACTCAAATGGCCACAATGCGACTGCCAGTGGAGTTAGCGCAAAAGTTGTTGGCCGTGGGGAAGGTTCGGATTGGGTGGGTTGCTTGCCGACTAAGGGAACAGATCTCTTTAAAAAGGTGCTTCAAATGCCTAGTATTTGGACACTTCACGAAGGCATGCACTAGCGGCATCGATCGGTCCGAAAGATGTCGAAGGTGTGGGAAGAAGGGACATATTGCCAAGGGAGGATTGCCAATAGAGACCCCAAATGCATTTTGTGCGAAGGAAAGGAGGGACAGGATAACCGGCATATTGCCAGAAGTGGTAAATGCCCAGAATTTAGGAAGGCGTAAACTGCAGTGACAAAATGAGGTTTATTCAAATAAACCTCAATCATTGCAGGGTTGTACAAGATTCGGTTGCGCAGACCTCTTACGAACCGTACAGAAATCTTTACGGACAGATTCGACTGGTGGAGTGGCGATATAGGCAACCGGTCGTCAAGCCATACAATATAGCAGGGTCAGGCGGCTAGTGGCTTTGTGTGGGCAAAAATAAGCGGTACATTCGTATATGGCTGTTACGCCCCACCGAGCCTCACACTACCTGAGTTTCAAGACCTGTTAGACGATCTTGTTCACGACGCAAGGGGATGAGGTCTAAAGGTGGTGACTTTAATGCGTGAGCTATCGAGTGGGGCAGCAAAGAGACTAACGCAAGGAGGCGGTGCTTATTAGAAGCATTCCCCCAGTTGAATGTATTTGTGGGCAACAAAGGCTATGTAAACACTTATCGGAAAGGGGGAACTGGTTCAATTGTAGATCAGACTTTTGTGAGCCCTGCGTTAGGACGTAACATGTCCTGGCAAGTTAGCGAGGACTTCACGTACAGCGACCACCAGGCAATTACCTTTGAACTAAGGACGGAGCCACAAGGCAGGAGTCTTGCACGTCGGAAGCCGAAATCCAAAAGAACACCACCTTGGTCTGCAACATTCATGAAGAGACTTGCCTAGCAAAGCAGGCACGGATGGAGCTCTCGATGTCACACAGAGCATCTTTAAAGTATGTGACGCCTCGATGCCTAGGAGATGCTCATTCCCCACTTGAAGACCCAATTATTGGTGGAGTATTGAATAGTGAACTTGCCAGCCTTCGATTGATTTGCCACAGAGCCAGCGAACCGCGCAGAGGGCAATAGGTACGATCGATCAAGGGCAAAAGGAAACCTCGCAAGAACCTCAAGTTTGCCATCCAGCGGAGTAAGAGGGAATGTTTTAGGGAGCTCTGTTCCGAAGCGGGGTAATGCCTATAAAATCGTAACAGGATGATTCAGAGGCCGATCATCTCCGCGGATCACGTGCCCTATGCTCTTGTTGATAATAATCCAGGGGTTATTTCCCCAGAAAGAGGGGATACTGACACCTTCCGGCGTCCCCTAAATATGACACCAATTCCACCAGTCACCAGGGACAAGCTGCTGGAGATCTGCAGTCGAATAAGCGCCAGCAAAGCCCCGAGTCTGGATGGCATACTGATTAAGGTCCTCTAACTTGCATTGAAATACCGGCAGAAAGTGACATACTTGGGAGTCACGATCGCGGAACGCATGTCCTTGGGTCCGCACCTGCGCGAGCTCAAGCCACGTTTGACTAAATTGGTGTGTATGTTGAGACGTATGATGAGGTGTGAATGAGGTCTAAGCAGATCCATTATGTGGGATCTAAGCAGATCCATTTATGTGGGACTCTTTCTTCCATGTTGAACGTACGAGTCTCCTATGTTGTATGATTTGGCGTTGACGGTGGCGAGTGGCGTTGTTGTCGTGTCTTCCTGTATATCGTACGGTCTCGACCGACGCTATGCAGGTCTTGTTGGGTGTTCCTCCTCTTGATCTGGAAGTAGTCCGGCGTCCTCAGCCTACAGGATCAGGAGGTACCTTTGCTGCAAACCGATTTAGTAAGTGTTGATCACGTGGAACGGTTAGGACCGCTTGCGGTCAAAAGGGTGTTAGACGAGAGTGTAACATCTAAGTTGCAGCTCAGATGGAACGAATGTGGGAAAGGTCGGGTCACATGAATACGTCAGATATGTGTCTGCCAGAGGAAGCTCCGTCGTGGACTTTAGGCTTAAGATGGGCTTCCTCCTGACGGGGCATGGTAGCTTGAATGAGTTTCTTTTCAAGCGGAACCTTGCCTCCAGTCAGGATTGTGTTCTGTGTAGGGCAGGCTCAGGGGACTGGTTAAATATTCTCTGTGTCTGTCCGGCGTACTGTGATATCCGCAATCTAGATGACATGGGCGTTCGTGTGGTGAATGGTACCTTTGATTTTAGCCAGTGCCTTGCTAGCAGTGAGACACTTCGATGTGCTAATGTTTCCGCGCGTGCTGCTTTCCAGCGAAGGAGGGAGTTTCTCGACGCTTCTTCGCCTGCAGTATGATGGGCGAATGGCCTTAGTGGCCGTGGTGGATAGCCACTAGTCCTGTGTGTTTTGTGTTAGTGTTGTCTTGTGACGTCCTTTTGTGTTGTATTGTACGCAGAGCGGTTGTTGACTGGTGGAAAGGTTTCGATGCGGTTCTCCGCTTGGAGCTAATTCCAATCAACCCAACGGGTTGACTGGAGCACCGTCCCCACGTATTCGAGGAGGGCGATCAGACCCGAATTTGCAAGGGACTCATCTGAAGTCGCTTTGGCCACGAAGCCTAACCGGAAGTTATCTGGTACCATGGGAACCGAGACGGCCCTCTGATAGCATATGCTCCAGGAGAATTCCTGGAGGATGTGTTCTCGGCCCGGTTATTCGCGGTTGGCCCCCTAGTGGGAGTTTCATGGTGGTTGCGGTTGTGCCTACATTGCGGGCAGAGCTCCTCGGAGGTCAAGCGTGGAGTTGCGCTGTACAACTGGGGTCCCGTACCCCTTACTTGCGGCAGAGGTGTTAGATAGGCCTTGCATCCACTGGTATGAATGCTTAGCCTGCACTCAGTATAAACCAGTATCGTTGTGCCAGTCATGGCGGGGCTCTGATTGTGGTCCCAAAATCAATCCATGTCCGAAGAGAACCGTGGGATTATGCCTACACGGCAGGTGCTCACGTTGAACCCCCAGAACTTTCATCACTTCCAAGCCGACCATCAAATCTTTGGGTGTGATGATAGACGGAAAACTCAATTTTAAGCAGCACAGTGGGTAAAGCCCCACATTCTGGCGTGCCCAGACCAGAGTCTTTTGAAGATTTCCACCTCCTTAAAAAGAACATTTGTGAAATACGTGCAGGCTCCTGGATCCGTAATGAATTACCGCTGAAAAGAACATTCCATGGCTTAATCGAGCGAGGACTGAAAAAGATGGGATGGATTGAAAAAATCTATTTTTGTCTTAAATACTCGCATCTTTTATCTTCGCTTCGTATCACGCCAAGGTAAGTTTTATCCTTGCTTCGTCCCAGCACCTGCTGTTTGACCTTTAACCGAGACAAACTCTTCCTGGCCGCACAAAATGCGATTACTTCTAGGCAATCGATTTTTCCATTTCCCAACAGTAACATTACAAACAGCGTTTTCATCCATTACCAATTGTCCGTAAAGTCCCAAGCGAACTGTGACACCTAATTGATTATCATCTAATGGTCATACTCGATTAGCTTTTACGGTCAATCTACTTTCTCTCCCTCGCTAACTTGTCCAGGTAATCGCTTCTGTACTCAGACTAATTAACTTTACCGTCAAAGAGGAGTTTCAATATTTTATTTTAATTCCATAAAGCCAGTAGCGTGTCCATTGCCATAGTTCAGGAAAGAAAAACAAGCGACAACTTCAAAGTGTATCTTTTTTGTTAGCAAACGACTCGAGAAAAGATAGCGGAGACAATTTTTTTTCAACAAGTTTCCTGAGATGCGAAGACTGCGACGACAAGAACATTTCCTCAATTTCAAGTGCACGACGCGGTGCTTTAACTTTGCTCAACGACGGAGACGATGATATCTGAGGCTCCGTGAAGAGTAAAAGTACTGGTAATGATCGGAAGAAGTAAATTGAAAAGCAATTGCCACAATAACGACTTCTGGATGGAGTTGAGTGTGTGAACAAGTAATCACTCCAGGAGGGTCCCTCTTGCCGTGTCCAAGGGGTGGGGCGGAAAATTGTCCACGGGCTCGATTTGATGGTCCTAACCTGTCATCGGGGTAGATCCACTAATCGTTCATGTGCCACTCTTAATCTAATTGTCAACTTCCTGCCCTGGAAGCAGATATCATCCCTTTCATCTCTTCTGGTCGTATTGGAAAACGTTCCCATCTAAAATTCATCGGATCGAACATGGAACGACCCTGCCTGCGATTGACTGCAACGGCTACCACCTTAAGGTACTTGGACTGTGCTCGTTCTATTTTATGGACTATTGCCTATTAGAAATTCAAAGTCAGACTTTTATCTCTTGCCAGGGGGTTCGAGTGGCTCGTCTTGGCTTGACTTGGCACGTTCCAAACGTTACTAAAAGGCGACTTCACGGCCGGTCTGGAACTTCGCTTTCCTTTAATGGACAAATGCATAATTTATCTGTGCAGATGAGTAGTATGCAATGGCACCTATTGCAGTAGATGAAAGTAGGTTGGAAATATTAAAACGGCAAGACAACATCGACTCTCGTTTCGGAAAGCAAAAAGAAGTTTCAATCCGATTTTGAGTGGTGATGGCGGAGACATGAACGAAGTTGCAAGCTATGTATGGGCTCATGTATGATTGGAACTGATAGATGGGAAAACAGAATGAAAGTTTCATGATATCGATTACCATCGTAGATGTAACTTTGCGGATAATGAAACTGAAGTAAAGTATGGCAGAACGTAAGTATGCTACTGGAGATATGATAGACTTCTCATTTTCTGCACGCCAATATGACCTCAATACCATTAAAAGTTCGGATGGAATAGTGCACGACTTTCATTCACTGCAACAAGGCACACCCTTGTCCTTATATGCGGGGAAAACATGTGTGCAATGATATACTCTGTTCTACTTATGTGCCGAGCTGAGTCTAAGTAATTTCAAGATGGGCAATTTGGGGTAATACGTGTGTTCACTGGTGGGAAATACAAACGAGAAGGTGGAAGTACCACCTTGGGTTACTTTGACGATTCTCTTCAAATACGGATCAATTTCATGACCATAATCACAGTATTACTATTCTCCTAGGTAGAGGCGAGTTCTGCTTTCCAGTGGATGCGAAATTTACCTCTTACACATCTAGCCCCAGGTCGTCTGAACCCATGCCTAAAATTATTATTTCCAAAATAATAGCTTATATTACTGCCATTACCCTACACGGTTCGCGGAAAAACATTTTCCTCTCAGAACATATCGAGATGCTTGCACGAGGTGCGCTCCTGAGGCGATCCATTCGTTGGCCATCTTGGGATAGTGAATTCCTTTGGATGGCCTAGGATCTAGGATGAAATTAATGGGGTGCGCAGTGAATTCAACTCTATTTAAGCAGGTATCATAGTGGAGAGTATTTTTCCTCACGACTCTCGTCACAACTAGCCAAACGTAGGCAATGTCAAAACTAGTACCTTCTTTGAAAAGTACTGATCGATACCTTTCATTTGGTACCCCACATGACTATATTTGGTGAAGAAATGTTGCATCCCTCTTTTTGTGTAGGATACCCCCGCCCCCCCTTTCCTTAAGTTCGGTGTAGATCCCCACATGTGTGGTGGTTCATAGTTCCAACCTCTATGCTGAATTTTGTGTCAATAAGTGTAATCGTTTGGGCAAAAAGTGTATGTGAGGGCGCGAAGTTATATCCCCCCCTTCACTTCTCTTGTCACAACTAGCCAAACGTAGCCAATGTCAAAACTATTACCTGCTTTGAAAAGTACCTTTTTTTTGATACCCGACATGGCTATACTTGGTGAAAACAACAATTCCATGTAGAGCATGTGTTCGGATTCATAGTTCCAACTTCTCTACTAAATTTCACGCCAATAAGTAACCGTTTCGGAAAGGACGCGTAGTCCACTTACCTCACACGGCATTGGTTACAGTTCGCTGAAAAGAGCTTTTCCCTTAGAACATATCAAGATGCTTGCACCTCTCCCCCACTGTTTGGCGCCATGCACTCCTGAGGCGACCCATTCGTCGGCCATCTTGGGTAGTGGATTCCGTTCTATGGAGTAGGATCTAGGATGAAATCAAAGATGTCCGCAGTAAATTTTACTTTATTTGAACAGGTATCATAGCGGAGAATATTTTGACGCCTAGATACCATATGGGGTCCATATGGGTCGCCATAATTTCTTTCATATTTTTGGGTTGGGTAGTTCCTTACAACATTTGACACATTTGAACCCTCCCCCTCACTACTCTCGCCACAACTAACCAAACGTAACCAATGTCAAAACTAATATCTGCTTTGAAAAGTACTGATCGATACCTTTCATTTGATACCATTTCATCCAAAGGGAATTGCTGGTGACTTCAACTCTTGGGCACTTGAGTGGAGTAGCAGAGAAGCAAATGCAAAGGGGTGCAGTCTATCAGAGGCTTTTGCGCAGTTGGGTATAATCCTAACCAACAAGGCTGCTGTAAACAACTGTTGGGAAAGGGTGGGGGGGGGGGTTATCTGAAACGTAGACCCTGTGCATCAGCGAAAATTAAACCCACAGAGATTACCAGACAATCCTCTTTGAACTATGGGGCGGTAGGCACAGGTCAGGGAACCATCATCCCCGAAGATATCGGGTTGGTCTACAAAAGCTGTAGATGAGCAGACCTTCATTGAGGTGTGGTTAGACGAATCTAATAAATCAGCAGCAATACATCGCCAAAACATATGACGCGTCCATTCCTAGGAGATATATATTCCCCGATAGGCGATCCAACTACTGGTGGAATAGTGAACTGGCCAGCCTTGAATCAACCTGAGACCGAACCAAACGAACGAATCAGAGGTCGAATCAAGTGTGACGGCAGGGAGGATAGATCGGAGGTAAAAAGCACACCTATAAAGAAGCCTGCAAAACCCTGCGAAACCAGCCGGAAAAGCCTGCTCTGACACGGATGTAAACCCGTAGGATAGCACCTATAAAATCGTGATGGGACGTAAATGCTGAAGATCATCCAGTGGTTATTGCCCAGCAAAAGAGAAGCATCGACAACTTCCAGCGAACTCTGCATGCGACAACGGTCACCAGGAGGAGCTGCTGGAGATTTGCGGTAGAATAGGCGGCAGTAAAGCCCCGAATCTGGACGAAGTGCCGAATTAAGCCTTTAAGCTTGGCGTGAAATCCAGACCGGACATGTTCGCTGAGTTGTTCCTGCAGCATAGATGCAACAGGAGTTGGTGCTGCTGCCTAAGGCTGATGAATTTCCAGGTAAATTATCTCCTCCTTCCTTATTAAAGCAGACCTAGACCGGATATCGGTTGATGATGATGATCATGAATGGCAAACTTTACTATCACAGGGATGCGAAATCAGTCACCTACACATTTAGCCCCAGGTCCGACTTATATTCAATCATATGGCTTACGGTTCCCATTACTTCATTTGTAATCGTTAACCAGAAATTCCTCAAAACCCTTTAAATGAGTTCAATGAACGGGCACAATATGAATCCTACGAAAACCTGTCTACAATTAGTATCCCCGGAACGAGACTCACTGCCAACAAGCAAACTAAAAGCAAACGTGCCGTAGCCAGATCATCTCCCTATGAAGGGTGGTCAGATCTCCCATCAAGCGCAATCGCAAGTGGGAAGAAAGCATCCCTTTTAATGTGTGAATATATACATATATGATTATCAATCTCTTCTAAGTGGAGCATTGTTCTATGGCACGGAAATATCTGCTCATCCCCCTTCTCTTTAGGCTCTGTATGAGCGTGCGATTGCACATTACTAACAGAAAGGACATTCAGAACGCAAACTTCAAATGGAAGACGATCGGAGAAACTTACGATTTAGGAACTACGAACACCAGTACCAGTATCAAGTCTCTGGCTGTGGATATCTTTCGACCTCAGTGCCTCTGTTACCAAGGAAAACAAAGATGTGAAAGATGAGCTAAATGGGAATCGCTAACCCCCCCCCCCCCCCCGCTGTTTTTTTTCAAAAAAGGCCCCACAGTGCAACAGTAAATTGACCCATTCAGGAGGAGCTTGCCTATCTTCTCCGGTACCAAAGTCATCTAAAGATAATGTTCAAGGAAGCACAATGAAATCCTTAAAAAGTTGAGGAGTGTGTAAAGATAGTAACTCGGCGGATTTAGGGAAGGGTTGTCCTTCACATCATTGTTAGGAGCAAAAATAGTCTAGCTTTTCGGGGGTATTATAGTGTAAGGGGATAAGTGCAACAGCATGGGAGCTATTTCCACGCCTAAGTTTTTCATAGGGGCGTAATCGTAACTTTTTTTTTATTGTTTGGACAGTTTCAGTTTATTACCTTGATTTGACTCAGGTACTCATTCACAGCTGAGTCGACTGGTATCCGACGTCAGATCACGATACAAATCCCACTGCCTCCAGTGAGAGTTGAACCGCGACCTTCCGTACGACAGCCTTGTGCTCTAACCACTCAGCTATCCGAACAATACCCTCTTAACTGTCTATAAAATCATTCTCCATGCTTAGGATTTCAAAGTTTACATATGCCCATCAAACAGATAGATAGACTGATACACAATAAACCAATTTTAATTAGGTAGTAAGGGCTTCAATTTTAATTAGGTAGTAAGGGCTTCAGAGTGACAACGTGGATCGGTATCCACGATAAAACGCCTGTTGAACCAACACCAACTGTTTTACGACCAAGCCCTACCTTCATTTTCACGTGGTGGTCGCTGGGAGCTCTTTCTTGATGAAAAACTGCAGACGGAGAACGATGAAGACCAGTCTAGAAACTGGACGAATTGTACCTTTTATGGTCCTCCAGGTTGGGGCTTGTGTAGGGCTGACAGCCATACAAAGAAAACAATTTATTACGAAACCACAAAAGGACCAAGAAGTACGTGCACGACTTAAGATCCCAGGGCACGCTCTAGACATTTTTCGCATAGTTGGCGGGTGGCGGTGGTTTAACGCGGCTCACCGTGTCCCTGAGCAGACGCAACAGGCCTGTTGGATTTACTCTCGACTGCACGTCGAGAACTGGGTCGCTGGGAAGTCTCAGGCTCTCCTCTTATACAAGTTCTGCGGGGCTTGCAACAAACTCATCACGGCTGACTGTTCGTAGGACAAGAGACAGGACTTATTACCAGGAAGGATAGTCTTGCGCCATTATAGCACCTTTAGCATCCTGTGCCATCTTTCGAGCCTCCTGTTGGGCTGAGGGTGATAGGCAGTTGTCCAGTGGCGTTTGAAGCCTAGAAGTTTGCATAAGCCCGAGAAAAGAGAGTATTCAAGCTGCATTCAATGGTCAGTGATGATGATCGCTGGTACACCAAAACGTGGAATCCATTATCGACATAGGGCTCGGGATAAGATAGTGCCGAAATGCATTTTATGAGAATCGCCTCAGGTCATCGCGTAAATCCTTCGATGATTGTGTGGCAGCATCTGAAACCTCGCAATGAACCAATGATATCGAGGTGGATACGCTAATGCTTGGTAGACCTAGGAAAAACACCAACTTTTTTTTCACATGCTTCGAAGCTTAACGTTTTTGATATGCGATTCACTGTGTGGCTTAAGTATCGATGTCCTTGTCCATGAACGGGCAGAAATATTTCGCAGTAACTTACCCGTTAATTGTCTGGATGCCTGCCAGATCGTGAATGACATTAAATACTCGCTTGCGTAGAGCGACCAGAATGGATGGCCTTAGTCCTTTTTTGAGGTCTCGCAGTATGATGTAGAGGTGGACCCGAAAATGGGGAACTCCCTGAAAGCGTACTTGAAGTTACTCATTAGCACCTGAAGAACTGCGTCGTCCTTCTGCGCCTCCGAGATTGCTCGGAAATCGATTGTGGCAAGTATTTTGACCTCCTCAATGCTTGACAAAGCGTCAGCAACTACGTTGTCTTTGCCGGACATATGTTGTATGTCGGAGGCGAACTGGCTTATGAAGCTCAGGTGCCTAAGTTGACGAGGAAACGCTTTGTCGGGTTTTTGTTTTCATTAATGCTGCACGACTTTGATTTGAATCGATCAGAACAACAGAACAAAAAACGATCCACACTCGGCGGCAACTGGTTTTTAAAAGGGGCAGACACTTGGTTAAAATCTGGTGGCGCAGCCTTACCGCTGGATTTTAGGTAAACAGAATGGTTTTTGGTACCCTGTAAAAACATAATTGCTGGCTGGTTGATATAAGCACCTAGCATAAACGGCAATCATTATTTCCACCATCTTTAGAATTCATTTTTTCCAGAAGAGATGGTCGCTTAAATTGGGTCCCGTTGGAGTGATGTTATCCCGCGATTACCAATTCAGTGACGTAGGCCTGTGTCCTGTGAATAATATATCCGTTGCCAATAATTAGAATGAGCACGTATGATAGATACTTCTCATTAAAAAGTGTCAGCGTTTGCTGCATTTGTTATTCTAGGCTGGTAAGCAAGTTTCATTTGAAATGAATGCCTGGGTAACCCAACTGGGTACTTGTACACCTCGGAATGGAGGTTTTGGTGCATTTGTGAGCCACAGACAAGTTTTTCATGTTTGCAATCACAGACTACTCGTTATTGGGCCAGGAATTTCTTTACTAAGACTGTAAAGCTTCTTCAATAGGCCAGCTCTGAAGCGTATTAGGGGGTATGCGTGGGTCTTCAATGAAGTTCCACACTGGATGGTGTCACCTATTCCAGTAATGCCAAACGTTTTGGGTTCCCGGGACAGTTTGTCGTGCTATTTTGTCGATGGTGACCAGTAAGCCAGTGAATGTGTTATCGCTTCCTTTCCTTTGGGAGCTATGTTCCCTTTCTAGTTAAAATGAAAGGTGAAAGCTTACGGTTTATGGGCATGGAGGATTCTCTGCCTTACAGCAGTGACAGGGAGCATTGTAGCATTATGTCGATTGGCTTAATTTCTCTATCATACATGCAAACGATACCCTGTTTCCTAAAATAATGCCACTGTGATTAGAGCAGGGAGGGAAAGTCCAGCCGACTTAGATATACGTAGCCAGCCCATAGCATTCATGAAGGGAAAAAGCTCTTCCATTCTGCGGCTAGAGGTCTCTCCGAGGTCCCCAAGGAATGGTTTGGCAATCGCAAAGGAAGGTCCTGAGCGTTTCCCCCTCTTCTCCGCAGCTTTGGCAATTCTAAGGTATGTCGAGCCTGACAAATATGCTCCCCTGTGGGCCAGTGCCCCGTGCAGACCGCCGTAACCTTGTATACATTTGCACGCGCCTAGCGCAAGAGGTCTCGCAATCGGGCTTTATTATAGGCGGGCGAAATTCTCCTTGACTTCGCACAGGTGGTAAGCCTTCGCCATCTGAGGTCCGTGGTGGCCTAAAAACGGCATTCTTCTGAATTGCTCGGAGAAATTGAGGTGTTGACAATGAATTCAAAGAAACGATGTCCCCCAGGAATCCTGGAATGGCTGTTGGGAAACGCTATCACAACGGGGTGCCTAGCTTTTGTCTCAAAAAGGCAGTGGGGAGTGGGCTATGCTATAGATATATGTAGCCATGGTTGTATGTCCTAGGGACGTCGAGTCGGACCCATGCGAAACACAAATTTTGTAAAGACGTAGCTGCGTAACAATAGAAAACGCTGAACGAATAATGAGGGCGAAAGTAGCTATTTGCATGCTTCAATTACCTATACTTAACGCGAATATGAATAGGTGCATTGTACAGAATATGCAACCAGTTGAAATTGCTGTCTAATAAAGGACGAGGGTAAGAATGTGTTCGGCTTTACAGAATCCAGGATGCAATTTTGCTGTTTGAAATTGAGTCGGCATCTCTGCAAACTGATCTGTATCATAAACGATGAGATGCACTGAAAGTATGGACAAATCAACTATAATCCCAACTAATTTCCCGCGGAGTATGGAAGTATCATATTTCCGATACACCATGGCCTTAATAACTTACATCCTTCTGTATTGTTACAACTTCCCTTTCGGTATCAATCTCTCAAAATTTCGAATACAAATCCCGTAAAATATTCAATAACTTCAATCCCAAATTTGCCTCATTGTTTCCCCTTAAATCCCAATGCATTTGCTAATTCACTTTCCAATCCCCTTGTTGCTCCGATTTATTCCATTCAACCTGCAATCAAAACCAAATTGAACCCTGCCACCGAGGCATTATAAATGCTCCTACAATTCCCAACAATTTACCTACACGAAACAAAAGCAAATAAACATTCCACCGCCACCCTCAATAAATTACCACCTGAAACTTTCACGGATATCCTGGCTCCCGTTCATTTTGCCTCGTACATACCCACTATCAACTATCTAAACACTGACAGGAGTTATCAAATTATTTCATGCATATAATTCCATATCTGGCTTCGTCGAGAGCCTGATATAACATAAAACCCTGATAAATGGAAGTTTAGATTTGCATGCCGCCCCGGCTGGGGCTCTCCTGATAGCGAAATGAATCGACACTGCAGTCTATAATTTCCCAAGTAAATTCCAACTAGAACACATCATTTTCAGACATTTTTCAAACAATCTATTCGAGGTATACCCACAGGTAACAGTCTGTATTGGGGCAAGTGTCCTAAATTATCCATGGCATGCTGAGGGTGCGTTCCTTCTCCTCAACCATAGTGGCGGGATTCGTGTCTGCAATTTACTCGTGCCACGGAAATCCAGGTAGCCCAGAAGCTCAAGAAAACGCTCATGGAAGTGTTTACATGCGGGCTTATCAACGGTTTTATTAAAGCTTATACCATTAAGGATAATGGCTTGAACGGTATGTAATGCATGGGGTGCGATGACGACATGGTGATGATAATGATGTTCATGCTAAGGCAATGATGCGTCCTCAGTAAGTTGGGATTAAGTTGGCTTAACGCTTCGTTAAAGTGAACATTCACAAGTGTTTGAATTCAGTCGATACCGAGTTAGTCAAAGGATTCATTAAAGGCAACCTGTTCTGGGATGCAGGATGCGGTACTTGTCAATCAAAGAAAATATGTGTCCTTCTCTGTGTAGCATCGTCCTCTCCTGCACACTACATTTTACCATGAGATAGCGATTCAGTTTTATTACCACCGCGTTAAAAACTATGGCAGTGATAAGCCTATAGCAGCAGGACAATCACAGAGAGAAGTGCAAGTGCCCATGCCGCAGCGAGGATACGATCCTGGTGATCGTGGAGATAGCAGACAACCGACTCGGCTACCGCAACGTGATTCTTCACTTCTGCAAAACTTTGCGAGGCTCCCTTACTTTGTGGTATAAGTTGGAAGAGAGGGAAGGATGAACTCACTATTTTGCTTAGCACAACCTTTTCCTCTGAAGTCATACGGTTTACAAATATTTGTTCTTTTGGACCTCACTCAGAGCCAGATGAGGTTTCTAGCTAACAAACTATAGCAACAGGAAAAGTTTAAATTATTAAATCCTTCGATATGGTAAGCGGTCTACTCATTGCTCTCAGATAAAAAGAGACGCAAGAGAATTCCACATATTCTTAATTTTCACTCAACTCGGCTTCAACCTTTTGGGAATTCAATTGAAAGTTCCCATGTTGATATTATGATTACCATTGTGCCACGCTCCTTGATAATGTAGAGCAAATTCGTCACTACAATGCAATGTCCTTTGCTGGTACAAAAAACTTGCTCTCCTATTACTCTCCCATTGAAGCAAATCGCAGGCTGCAAAACACCTACGCACCTTTTCGGTTATCATTTTTTGTTTCATCCTTTCCACTGTACAAATATTATCCTGGAAGACCGCTTCGGTATTTGTTCCTAGTATTGCCACCGACTTTTATTCCACAAGACCTTTTCTCTTAGCTCCTTCTCCTCTAGGATATCATGACCTCAGTGTCATTCTGGATGTGTCTACGATGGGTTCTCTACGAATAGAATATGTTAGACCTGTCTTTAAATGTTGGGTGTAAAATGGTCCTTTCGGCCTGACAGCATAACTGCAAGATATTCAAGTCTGGGTTTCTAGGAGATTTTTTTGTCGTCAACTGCAATCGAGAAGGGTCTATTTTGGACGAAGTTACCAAGCGTTCCTTCTGAAATCAGAAGAAAAAATTTCCTCTTCATCCCGTTTTTGGAATGTCCCTGACTTTGATCCTAGTACTTGTATAAACAATGGCCTTTCTTGCAAACAACCTCCTGAAGAATTGTGCGAACATTTTTGGTGATGTCCTGATTCCGAGTGCTAAATATTAAGTCTAGACCGAACCTTTATTTTCTAAGATAATGTGAGGGGTTGTTGTTGGCGCGAATTCAAGACATCCTTGCCTCTAGTTATTGCGTTTGCTTTACCATAAATCAAGGTAGGGGACTTCAGAGTAAACTGATACGAAAAAAAGCTCCGCGGCAGCCAAAACTCTTCAACCAGGACCGCTAATTCCAGGTGAAAGGTAACATTCTCTACGAGGTGACCCTATTTTTAATAAAAAGCAAAAAGGATCTTGATAGAGGAGTTAAAAAAACCTTCTCTAATCCAAGGTAGTGTGCGAATCGGGATACTTTGCAATCAGAGGTAACTGGCTGCAT
The DNA here is from genome assembly GCF_905115235.1 of Hermetia illucens. Classification (NCBI taxonomy): domain Eukaryota; kingdom Metazoa; phylum Arthropoda; class Insecta; order Diptera; family Stratiomyidae; genus Hermetia; species Hermetia illucens. Next base: position 14,396,017 of record NC_051852.1, read on the forward strand.
TCAAATGGAGCCTCATCCTTACATGGTCGCCTCAGTAAATTTGACCCTCCCATGAAGTAGCAGGCTATTGTAAAGCCAACTTTTTTACCGCTCTGCTCCTGGAAACCAGATGAGTCTACCAAATAATAAAAAGAAAACTAAAGGTAACAAACCGTGTATCACATAAGGAAAATGCTGACAAATCAAGCAGCGGTGACAAGCCCAACATTGGCCTGCGACGGAGATCACAACCAGAAAGGATCAGTGATCAGAAGGCAGAAATCAGCAAGAATTTACATATGTCTATGATTGGTATATCAGACGATAATAACAGAACAAGTCTCGGAGGCGCAGAAGCCTGGAACCAGAAGAAATCATCAAGATTACTCATGAACAACTTCACTCTTCAACTACCCGAACCAGAGAAGCCAGAAGCAGTGGGAATCAGCCCACAAGTTAGGAATGATTCCATGAACTTCAATCTGTACTTTTTTGAGGTCCACAATGTAAACCTCGGATAAGCCAGATGTGAAAATAGTCAGAATATCATTCTATCTAATTCTCACCCGAATTCACCCTGAGGAGCAGGGGAAAACGGTGAACCTTACCTTCGAGCTGATGAATAAGGGATGAAATGCTAAGATTGAATACGGTGGTATACGCTTTCTTAAACTGCTTGACAGAGGACACAGGAAAATAAGTTAGCACTATAGCCCTTAAATTATTAGGGTGGGAGTGGGCGGAATCTTTCCAAAGCCGCAAAGAAGTAGACAATGGAGCTTTGAGAAATATTTAGAAGCAAAGTTGAGAAGAATGGAAAACTGCCCACGATCAGGGTGGACTGCCAGTCATAGCAGGCATTCAAGAACAACAAATAGCGCTTCAAATATACTTTCGGTAGTATCCCGATGCATGCCCGTAAGGAGGAAGCGAAGGAAGTTATTTCGGAGTATACATCGGGTGGAAACCTTGCGAACACTATGGACGCCAAAAAGTATACACCGTAAAAAAGGACGACCGGTCGCTTAGGGTGTAGCTACATTTTCTTTACTAGAATGCTATCCCACAGTGGAAAACAGTATCGTTCGGTCTGATACTTGGTTACAGAGAGTGGAAGATACACAAATAGTTGAAGAATGACCTGACAGGTACGGTCTGAAGCTGGAGTGAAATGGGCAGTAGGAACCTTCAATCCATTGAAATCACCAGTAGCCAATAACATCTTCTCAGAACTTCTCCAGGAGCATATATGGAGCTCTTATCTGGTATGACGAGAAAATATCGTTGCTCTATTGTCGTGTGGTTTCTATGACCAAACGTAGTTTCTACGACCAAACCCTAATCTGGAAGTCACCACTCCAATGAAGGAGTATTTTCTTCCCACTTAACGAGGTATATATTTCCTGTGTTGTAAACCTAAGGAAGGCATCCGCATTTTCCCACTTGCTTTACGGCTTCCCAATCCACTTTGCCTGGGTTTCTTTTCCTTACAACATAGCCGCATAGCATCCTTTTCTCTATGGGATGCTTAAGCTCTGACCCTCTACTTTCCAAGGTAATACTACTGACCCCAGGAAAGACCTTGATTTTGCTTGATGCATAGAACTAAGTCTGGAATTAATCCCGGTAGGACTCCTAAATGTGACACAATTTCCTAAATTATTATCTGCATAAAATTAGAGCTTCAAGCGCAGCTCTTTGCAGCTAATGTTACGAAAAGCACAAGAGGACCTTGTACTTCGTATGTACCTCCTTTAGCTTCCTCAAACCTCAGACGATAAATAGAATGGTCTTTTTCATGAAGGAATCTGTCCACTCTACGCCTTTGAGAGCGGTCATAGGATTCATAAAGGTGACAGAGCGGGGAGTGTAAGCAACCGTATGAATTGACGTCTCAGGCTGAGGTTACCCAGTCGCCATAGGTGTGGACAGTGTGGAGGCCAATCTGTTTCAAATTGTCGAATACCGCCTTGACAGTGCATTGGGCCAGGGGCGATCTATCCTATGTGTTGATTTCTCCCAGTTAGCCCATTGGTACCGCATGCAAGAACCCATTCTTCTGGGATTCTTTTCTCAGCTTATGCATTACGACCATCAGCGACACTTAGTAAGGCATGAAGTTCCATTATTCTCGGCGTCGTTCACGCTACGTAGGCAGCCAACACTGAAGGTAGCGCTGATTGACTTAAAATCACCCTGATTTGCCCAAGGTAAGAAACCGCTAGATTCACTTTCGTTGCCTTATCTACAATCTGGAAATATAGTTATCTCAACACCAAGATCAAGTTGGGACTATTCCGTGCTAGTGCTCTTTCTGTGTTGAATATAGGAAGAAGCGCATGGAAAATAACTTCCATTGTCACTCGAAAGCTCCAAGTCTTTGTTTACACTGATCTGCGTCGTATACGCTGGCCTGACACTATTTGAAATGAAGAACTTTGTCGGCGCATCTGCCTGGCACCCGTATGCGATGTGATTGGAAGGTAAAAGTGGCAGTAGACAGGTCACACATTCAAGAGGGGCGATAATCGCCTTCCTGGCTAAGTCATGCAGGGGAATCTACTCTCTCAAGATGGCGAGCAAGTGGGTCGCCCCAAGAGCACTATGTACATACCAGTTGAGAAGGACTGCGGTCATCTCGGGAAGTCCTGGGAGGAGCTGAAACGCTCAGGTAACCGCGAACAATGGCGCATAGATGTGGTTGATGCCACCTCCCTCTTCCATTAAAGGCAACCATGTATCCTAATTCCTGCAGCGAATTAAACGTGGTTAATCTAAAGTCGGTGGGAGCAAAAAACTTGCATGTCTTTTCGACAGTAGAGGTTTCCACACAATTCAGAGGTTCTAAGAGAGCCGACTGACAGAAATTTGATCAGATATTAAGAGCTATTACGAACTCCAGGAACGCTGACACTGTAGAGGAATTGAATCCAATGGCTGAGGCCTTTGAAATGGCAATAGAAGCAACATTTTGAGTCTCGTGTTCAGTGAAAAATACCCAAAAAATACTATCATCACTATGGTAGAATAAAGATCTCTCTAATCTCTCTTTCTACAAAGATGACTTAAATAACCACTACTGGAAACCTTCAATAACTACTAAAGGAAACCTTCTGAGGACTGCCAAGTGCCAATTCTCGCTAAAATACTGTCAAAATATTGAAAGCATTTGTGGTTGTCAAATTTAGGAAGATTATCGCCAAAGAGAAGGACATAGAATCCATTTTGTCTTAAAACTGGGACGAGGGGAGGTTCCTTGAGAGAACCTTCTTGCGATACTCTGAGCCCGAGTGCATTTTCCTATAAACCGCTAGAATTATAACGTAGTCCGTGATTTAGCAATAATAGTCATCAGAAGACAGCTGAAAGGACTAAGGTTATAAAGAACTGAATGGGAAAGATTGTACTGTATGTGGTGGAGACCCTCCCTAGATGCTCTTCTTTCAGGCACATATCATTTAACTGCAAAAGTGCTCATGTCGCTTTTTTAGCGAGGACGAGCAGACATGGTCATGAGTCCCCAAATGACCTTAGGCCAATCATTCTTACATTCCTAGTTCGTAGATATTTGTTTGAGGGGTCTCAGCACCCTCATTTCAAAGGCAAATCTAAATAATAGCTTCACACTTTAAAGGGTTGAAGGAATGTCTTAAGTAGTAAGTGCGGGGATACTGTCTTACTTGGTGGATAGTGTCTAAGCGTTAGAATACTGCAATCATATCTGAGAGACAGCTGTTACTTAATCATGGTCGCGAGCAGAAGGACGTATTATGGCTGGGCTATATTTACCGTACTCTTGTAGTAACATGGACGAAATTCGAAGGAACCTAGACAGAGCCGGAGTGGAGATGGTGACATATGCTGAAGATATAGTCTTAGTATTGCCCTCAAGGATGCTTTCCATCATTACCGGTGAGATTTCGGAGGAACCATTGGAAAAATGTAGGCTGCAGGATACGGACTCAGTATAAATCCAACCGAAACTATTCCGATGCTTTTCTCCCCGCAAGTGAAAATACCTGAATTCTTCCGCCCACTTCTGAAAGGAAAGTTAAATTGGAGACTAAACCTAAAACTGCGAGTTAAAGAAGCGGCGATATCTAAATAGCCTTTCGTAAAAAATGTAAACCCTGTATGAAGATGGGGAGGAAGGGGGTTAGTCGTCCGAGGCTCTCATATACTTCCACTTTTTGGTAACCTGCCTCAACCGAGGATAAAAGGACCAAGGGCCAACAGAGTAAGATCATTTTGATCCAAAGATTTCCATGAATGGATACTACTGGTACTATGCGAACTTAAATCCCTCTTTTAACTCGAGTTTCATATTAAGGACATTGTATTGTGCATGCCTAGATGATTCACATCCATATCATCCATTTCATGATGGAAGCTAATGTATTGATAGGCTGCGATGCCCACGCAAAATTCATACTTCGGAGCAACACGGAAGTCAATGAAATCAATGAGCTGCTCAGGTCTCTTAGATCCTTGATAAACCAGCTTTTTACCTACTGCGTACTCATCAAAATCTTTCGAAAATACTCATATATCTTTGGAGAACCAACCTTAGAAGGTTTGTCCTATTATTAAAGCTGAATTTTCTAGAACTGCTAGTAGACAGAAACTGGAGCAAGAGGTCGACACTTTGACATTGCTAGTTGTCTTGAGAATCCCAGTTCCAAAAAAATAACAAGCATGCCCACTGGCAGCCTCAAAAGAACTGTCTGGAGATACACAAGACGATCTTAAAAACCACAAAGAAGCGGCTTTAGTTAGGTAGGTAGGTAGGTATCAGTGGCCGCTCCGAGGAGCCCAATTAGCGCTTTGGTGCGCCGTTTTGATGCCACAAACTCCTAAGACCGTGACTGTTATTATTGGAACAGGGAAGCGGAGTCCAGCTGGCTCGGATCTTCAAAGCCAGCCCGTAGCATTCACGAAGGAAAGCAGCTCTCCGACCCTGTAACTAGAAATCTCACTGAGGTCCCCAAAGAATTGTTTACCCAGTGTCCGCAGCCTGACTCGAGCCAGAGCCGGGGAATCGCAGAGAAAGTGCATGAGGGTTTCCCTTCTTTCTCCGCAGCTTCGGCAATGCGAGTTGTAGGGTAAGCCGAGCCTAGCGACATGGTCCCCTATGGGCCAGTGCCCCGTGCAAACCGCTGTAATCTTGAATGCATTTGCACGCGTCTGGCACAGGAGCTCTCGTGATCGGGCTATGTTATAAGCGGGCCAAATTCTCCTTGATTTGGCACAGCTTGTAAACCTTCGCCATCTCAGGCCCGCGGTTGCTAGGTAGTGCGAGTAGACTCGGCCCCCGACAGCCACCAGCGGAACACCGACTGTATTCCCCGAGGGACTGCCAAGAGCAGAGCCTTGCCTGGCCAATTCGTCAGCCCGCTCATTCCCTTCTATGTTCCTATGCGCGGGAACCCAGAGGAGGGTGATCTTGAGCGTGCCGCCCAGATGGTTGAGCGTGTCTCTGCACTGCCCCACCAACCGGGAAGATGTCGTCGTTGAGTACAAGGCCTTGATGACCGCTTGGCTGTCGGTCAGAATGGCTATGTTACGCTTGGGGCTCGAATCACGCTCCAGCCAACGACAGACTTCCAATATCGCCAGTACTTCCGCCTGGAATACACTGGTGAAACCTGGGAGACCATACGACTTGGATACACCGTGTGTATTCGAGAAAACCCCCGCGCCGACTCCATAGGCCATCTTTGATCCGTCCGCTTTAGTTAGACTACTGGCAAAATTTTGGAATCATCAATGACTCTACAAAATTCACTGGGAATCTGGGAAAGGTAGGCAGAATCGATCTATCGGAGATGTATTTGGCTCAGGTAAGCATCACCAAACTTGAACACGACAATATATTGGTTTCATGCTGGAGATGAGCAGACGTGACTATTAATGCAGAAAAGACTTTTAGCTAATCAGTTTGTATTCTGTATTCAAATCCTTAGATCGGGTCCTAAATAACTACTTAAGGGCTCCCAACACACCTACTTCCAAGGGAAATCTGAAGGATCCGCTTCACACTTCACGAAGTGAGCATGACTAAATGAGTATTATATCACAACAATATGGCTTTACTACCTTTCTGGACATACCTAGGAAGGACATTCCAATATTAAAGCCATCCAAAAAGTAGTAATTGGAGAAGAGAAGGGGGGGGGGGGGGGCGGTTTGCCTTATGGTACACTTTTGTGGAACAACGAGGACTCTGTTCGAAAATAGTTCTATGGGTGTACTCAGCTACTCGTAGCTTGTCCGTTCGTCAATGATGGTTCTATTGTGTGATGACCTGTGTTATAATAGGACCAGGCTCAAAAGAAACCAAACAACCACACATGTAGACCCTACTGAGGATATCCATTTGATTAGCCCGATTTTGACATTGGGGTCAATATATCAAGCAAAGCTGCAAAGACTCTTTTCTTGAACCTGCTGCCAAGGGAACTTTATACATGACATCACAACACCATATTTTTCACTGATGAATCATAAACGGGCTTGGAGCGGGAGTGGAAACTTTTGCAAATTCATACAACATTTGCATATCGTATAGTTTTCCCAGTCTATTCCAGGCAGAGATTGTGGTTCTGGAAATATAACACGGCAGGCAAGCGAAATATAAGCACTTTTATTGCCAATCAAGTCGCCATTAATCAGGTGAACCAGTTCAGGAATATACTGAACAATCGAGGTGGTTGACACAAAGTCTTTTCTTTTAGGCTCACGGGTCCTGCAATGTAAAGGAAAATTAGGTGGGGACAAATAGGTCAGCCTGGGTTCGATTCTTGATAGAGAATCACCCTTCTAAGCCCCGCATACCTTATAAGACACATTATCAAAGTTGCATGGAAGGTGGTTCCTTTGCGATTGTCTGACTTTAGCTAGAGTCATACCGCATATACTAGGTCGACCGTGGCGACCTCAATGAGGTTTATTAGGTAGATTTATATATTCTGTAAACTCCATGGTCTGGGTCTAAGAATTAAAATTCGCTTCCCTTGAACTCTGCGAAGGTTAGCGCATCAAAACAGCGCTTACATTGTCCTGTCTACACACTTCGGACGCGTGGTTTTATAAAATATTCCTATTTTTCAAGTGAACTTATGAGGTCTTAAAATGAAACCCAAAACGTCAGCCGTAGCATCTTTTAGGAGGTCTGAAACTAGGGCCTATGAAACCTTCGGTGAGCTGGAAAAATTCTTTCCGTAAATTAGCGTATCAAACACAGCCACTACAGCCCCTTCTTGGTTGTAGGCAATCGTTTGGCCTTGCAAAAAGTCTGTTTTTCCGAGAACCGAACCTCTCTTCTCGTTAACACGAAACCTATGGGGTATGTCAGGCAGAAATGTCATTGATATACATGCAATCAGTTCCCGAACCTTTGCATGAAGTCTACATAAGAGAGCGTTTGATGGATGATGCTAAGTCAACAACATGATAAGGTTCTCAATAGGAAAGACCCATTTGGGGTTTCTCTTCAGGCCGAAGGAAGTCATGCTACGAGACCAGAAAAGATGTCCCTGCCGATTTGAAAATGAGAATCATCCATGGTATCATCCATTAGCAGCGCAGTTCGTATAGTGCGGACTAACCTTCTGTGTCATTTTCAGGAAGGTCTAACGCTCATACAGTAGACGTGGCCAAAACAACCGGTAGATTTTGCCGAAATCATGATACCTTTGGTGACAAAGCATCTTCTGCAAAGCTGACTGTTACCATTGGAGTAATAGCACGTTTTCCTATTGGTGTTTCAGCAACTAGGCAAGATCCTTTCTGAACACCTGAAATAGATGTTAATGTGTAACCAAAGGAAGTTGGGAGAAAATGGCCACCGAAAGTTCGTTCCACAGCTTCAAGGCAACGTTTGCACTCTGACCATGCTTAACTTACAAAGGTTTCCATTTGAATTTCGGAAACAGATTCCTTGATCACTTAGTGGACATTCAGTGGTTTACTCCTACATTCTCTAGTTTTGTTTACGAGAAGCACTACTGAACTTCTATTGACATTGGTTTTTGGGTCGTCCACAAACCCTAATTCAGTGGGTCCTTCATTAGCATGCTATCGCAAATTTCCTAGTCTTATCCTTGGAATGCTTAAGAGTATACAACCACCCGTCTACGAGTGTATATAAATGGCCCCCACCTGACGTTAATTAAGACAACTTTCCAGAGAAGAATCTTTCAGCGGAAGCTCCTTTACATCTTCTCTGTCAACTGACTCGGTGCTCGGTTGACGATGACAACGAAAAATAAGGACAGGTTTTGGGGCATTTTAATAACAATACAGCCAAGTACTTGTCATGAACACGAATTGCAATTATTTTCCCTCTTGGTACACATCCAGCTATGCCATGCATATACCATAAATACACGTCTTATATCCTTCTCTCCTCTCCATGCCATCGGGAGTCCTTCCACATCCAAGCGAACTAGAACAACGCGTCCTCTACGATTCATGGCACAGTGACTGTGTGCCAAGCCATTTTATCGGAGCCAGGAGCTAGGACATGCATGTATGTAAGAAGAAGGCAATCTTCAGATGCAGTCAAGTGTGTCGGTATGCTCTGAATCCACTTAACATCCTTTCAGAAGACTTTTCTTCTAATTAAGGTAGAAAAATAAGACGAGAGAGAGCGAAAATGCAAAGCTATTCTTTGCTTCGCTCCGTTTCGTTTCAATAGGAAGTCGACGAGGAACTCATCCCCGACGAAATAAAAAGGAGGACAAAACACTCGGTCATTTCTGCACTAAGTTTTAAACTAAAGTTTTTTCCCAGATTTATTTCCTTTGGTTTTTTTGGTCTAAAACCCCTTTGTGTGCGCGCTAGTCCTCGACGTGGGTATGTAGGAAATGGGAATAATGGGAAGAATAATGGAGTCATGAAGGCACAACATCATCAGCAAGCGGAAAGATAAAATGTACTCGAGGGTATATTTCCATGAAACCATATCATAATAATAACAAAAAGTGGATTTTAACCGACATCTCCTAGCAGGGATGCCAGATTTGTGGAAATTTACTTATCTTCTGGGCGTGCTGGGCGACTTTAATTTTCAACCCCTGTTGCTTGCGAGTCAAATATTTTCGTGTGGGTTTTGGGATTTTATCAGGAATGTGCCAATTGTGATTTTATGGGGAGCTTAATGTTTACGTTCTTCACATCAACTCCAGAAATTTTTTCCTATCAAGATTGTCTCATCAGTAAGTGCATTGAATGGTGGATGAAGGCTCCCATCAGGAGAATGTAAACATCCAGAATGGCTCCATTATCTTCATGAGATAGCTTCGCGGGTACCATAATCATGTTTGTTGTTGAAAATTATATGTGTTTATCTCTTGAAATTTGTGGAAGCACGAAAAGGATTTATGGAAGTTTAGTGTTGTGAGGATTTATCCTTTTAGAGGTGTGTATAAAAAAATGACTCCCTTATAAAGTAGACCAACTATGTTATGAAAGAAATGACTAGAGAATGGAGAAAATGGGGATATTCCAATATAAATTGAGTTTCCATTCGTTCTAGAGATCCTTCTGTTCCTTCTATGACACTAAATCTGGAAGTGGGCCCTTAGTCCCCAGAAATCATTCAAAGCATATCTACGTTGAACCCTTAAAAGCTCCGCCTAGGAAGGAATCCTTCAAGTCTTGATTCCATATTACTTGATATCCTGAAGTTAATTTATGCATTTTTCGTCCATGTTCTCCTCTTACAACACCTAAAGGATGAAATTATGTCCAATATCCTTCTGGTTCGGTCTGGAACAAAACTTGTAGGGTTAACCTAAGTTCCAAGTTTCCAAACCTAGTTAAGATCCAGGGTAGTCGCTGTGTTTTTGGTTCCTCCTAGTATTCCCGGAAAGCCTACTCTACTGTCCTTCACTATTTTTTTTTTTGGGGGTAGGGTAGGTGAATGCATTTACGCACACAGTGTTTGACTCCCGGTTCGCTACGTCACCGGAGTACCAACTAACTCTCCCGCTTTGCGGAGCCTTCAAATCAGGGAATTCCTTTCACCAACGGGAGGGGGAGGAGGAAGGGAACTGTCAGTTCAAGGAAACCCCTGCCATGCGGCTCCTCCACCGGTCGAGCTCTATCTTCTTAGCAACGAGAGGGACCAAAACGTAATGGGCAACACGGCTCCACCTGTCAACATTCCTCAATATCTCTTCGAGAATGTTGTCTGGAGAGAGATCCCCTGCTTTTAAATAGAGCTGCCGTCGAACCCCGTACATCTTCCACAAGAAAAAATAGTGTGATGGGCGTCGTCCACAACTCCATTGCAAAACACACAATCCGGACTTCGCACCTTTCCAATGAAATAGGAAGGAAGTCAGGAAATAGTCAGTCTGTGCAGTCAGTGCTTCCGATTCAGCCACGCACCTAAGTTGCCGATGAGCCGCGCAGTCCATCTGCCTCTAGTTTCATTTTGCCAAGAGAGCTACCACTCGTCTAAAGTGCGTTGCCGTTCTTCACGAGCAACAACCTCCCTTGGCTCATCTCCCTTGGGCTTGTATATGGCTTGACGCTCCTTAGCAAGAAGGGCAACGGATATCACTCCCGCGGTCACTATCACCCGCAAAGCTCCCCGTCTCTGTACTTGCGCGAGACGTTTACGATATACCTCCTTGCCAAGAGCGTCAGCCCATACTTCTGCGCCGTAGAGCACGACAGACTGCGTTGAAGTCATCAGGAGACGTTACCTGCTAGACGTAGGACCCCCAATGTTTGCTATTAGCCTACTTAACGCCGAAACTCCAGCTGCAGCCTTGTTCGCTGCTGCTTTGATTTGCTCAAAAAAACTCATCTTTGAATCAAGAGTCAACCCGAGGTACTTTACCGTTGGTTTTGATTCGATTATCGACTCGCCGAACGATATAGGATGCAGGGTCGGAATTCTCTTTTTAGTCAGGATGACTAATTCGGTTTGTTCCTGTGCAAGATTGAAACCATGAGTAGTCATCAATCCGTTTACCCGTTGCATCAATATGCCGAGTCTCCTTTGTGCCTCTTTGACAGTGCATGAAGCCACAAGCGCCGCGACATCGTCTGCATAACCGTTCAGGCGCGACTCTTCTGGAATGTCGAGTTTAAGTAGACTATCATAGATAACGTTTCAGAGGATTCGGTTAGCAGTTGTAAATCATAGCTTTATTGCTCTAGTTTATACAGTCGCAGGCTCGTTAACTGAAAGTTATTCCTAAGGTTAAAAAGACCTTCTTTCTAATTGCTGCCAGAACAGGACCAAATTCTGTCTGCCATCTTGGTAGTATCATCAGTATTTACCTCCTATGTCCGTATGCTTCTTGAATCTGATGGTTATCTGGCTTAAATGTAGAAAACAAAACCTCATTTAACTGACTCACTGACTAATACGCAATTTACTCAAAAACCAATGAACCAAGAAAACTAAATATAGTAGGAGCAAATCAAGTGTCTATGGGGCACGGAGTGTCATTGCATATTCACAGGATAGGGACAAGGTGGCTAACTGGCCCATGGCCTTTGTGGTTCATATATTGGTTTGTCGAAACATCGCGGCGCCTAGATAATTTTCTTGTGTGCGACTCCCCATCCCATGTGGCAAGCCATACACAGCTCTGCTCGCAAGAACCTGGCCGTACACCAACCCACTGCATCGCATTCACGGCGCTAACATCAGAGTAAATGCGCGCATTTTTTCTCATGCACGTACCAAAGGAGGTGTGAACATGTGCAATAATTTTTTTCCATCATACAAATTCATGCAATGTGCCGGGAGACAAATCTACTGTATGTTTTCTTCTTGCACTGAACCAATATTCATGAAATTTGATAGGAATGTGCGGTGAATGGAACAGTTGGATCATACAAACGGCAGAAATGTGAATCTTCTGCTCTTAAAATTTGGTCAAGTAGATTATCAGATACATGATTATTGTTAACGTTTACTTTCATTAGGAAAGGTCTCAAAAATTTCATTGGATATTTTCTTCTATCAATACACTTTGGCAATTCTTTCTTTATCAGCTATTTCAGGAACCTCTGATGAGGGTGGACATCTGCGTCTGGCTACAGCATTGTGTGGGATTCTCACCCACTTCTTCATCCGTATTCGGGCGGGCCCACCATGAAGTATAACTTTGCAGTGAGGGCTCTGGTCTAAACCAACATGATTAAATTATGCGCCCGTTACGCTCGATCCAAATCTGGAGCATTTCTTGTATCGCAACAATAACATTTACCGCGCTTCTATTTGCTTCCGACCTCAGCATCTCAACTATGAGATCATGGGGTCCTATAAATACCTACATCGTTTAATCTTCCACTCCATTCGCGAATTTCGGACAATGGAACTTAAAATGATCTAGATCCTTGGGTGTAACGGCGCATTCGTAACAGATGGGGACTCATCCAATCTGTATGTAAGTGGTAATTCAATTGTCCGTGTATTCGCTCGACCCATCCCTCAATATATAGAACCAGTGTATAGGTGCAGGCGCTTTTTTCGCGATTAACGGACGTTGTTGTCATCTCCTGTACAGCTCCTTCCGGCTTCTCGCAAGTCTCCTTCTCTGGTGAAGACAGTGTACCTCATTCACTAGAAGATCTAAGGGAATTTTTTTCGCGATGATACACACTGCCTCACTCAATACTGTGCTATATGCACTGCACACCCTCTGCGCGATGGGTCGATATATGAACTCACCCTTCTCCGGTTCACTGCGTTATCCAATATTCCTGCTCAGGCACGTACCGTACAGGGTGAATTTCATCACCCCCGTGATAAGCACCTGACGGCTGTCTTTTGGCCGTCAGATATTAGGCATCATCATTGCTTGAGATGAACTAGCCTTTGATGCCTTTTTCTCGTTCATAGTCCGAGTGCCAACCCCCCCCCCCCCCCACACCTTAGCATCGATCATTACCTCAAGTAGCTAGTGATTGGTTATGAAATTACCGTCTTTTCTGAGATTGGTAATAAGGACTGCTTCCTTTTTGTCGTCCCCCAGATTCATAACCGTGCTTTGATGGGACCAACGGTTTCATTGATCCTCTGCAAAACAAATGGACATTGTCTCCTTAATAATAATAATCGTTGGCGCAACAATCCATGTTGAATCAGGACCTTGAAATGTGTTAGAGCACTTCATTCAAGACCGTGTCTCCTTAGGCACGCGAAAGCCAAACATTTCGTTATACATTACGTTTCACAGCATGGCCCCAATAAGGAGCCTTGGTGGAACATCTGCCGTCGTAAAATATTTTTTCATCCTCGTATTAGCGAAGTCTCTGCGAGAAGGAACACTCTATTATCCGAGTAGCGAGGGACAGCCAATTTATTCGAGATGCCCTTAATCAAACCCCAGTTAACCGATGTATTCTTGACATTTAGCGTCATTACCAACGGCCGACACTTCTTGGGCCAGATCCACGGTCATTGCTATCTCATCGACCTTAACACCGACTCACCGAAACCCATACTGCCGCTCCGATAGACCACCCACCAGCACGGCCAATTGAAACAGCCTGTTACATACTACGTTCTCCAACATCTTCACCATACTTCTATAAAATAGGTAGGGGGATATGACGAAGGTGTGCCAAGTCATCTTTAGGGCTTCCGTAGCAGAATCAGCTTGTGTTTCTTCCACTGACCAAACAACCCCTTCCTCTTTGCAAGATTTAAATGTGCTTGCAAACCATGTAGGCTGAATTTTAGCAGCCAACTTCAGGCCTCCGTACGGATTCTCGTCCAATTCCGGAGTTTTATTATCCTCAATTCGCCTGCAGATCTCTTGCAGTTTCCACCTGGGTCACCCTGAAAATCGAGAAGATATCCTGTTGAACGGGTGGCTGAAATCCACTTTTCCCGTTTTGCATGAAAAGAATTGTAATTATTTTGAAAAAGAGCCGAAGGTACGTTACTTGGGGTGATTTTCGTCCGCCGAATTTTGTTCATTACAACCTTTAAGGCAACGGCTTACGGGTTCATATTTGCTTGAAGGCTCAGCTGCCTGTAGCCATTCTGCTTATTTTCTCGTATGGCCTTATTAAGGCTACTTCGATGTTCGCGATACTCTTTCTTCATCAACTGATGTTCTGACTTCCCTTTTGTCCTTTGGCAGATGCGATGACCTCATCAGTGAGACTTCCTGGTTTCATCAGTGTTCTGGTTTCCTACTGTGGTGGAAACGCCTTCATTGAATTTTAGAGTCACATGGCTCAGTTACCCGCGAACATAGCTGATCTCTTTCTAAACTGCCAGGAATGCTTCTTCTTCAGAAGCCTACAGCCAGCTATCCGAGAGTTTTCACTTCTGTTGTGCATTCGCCTATCATCCCCTCCATTTCTAATGTCGAAAACAATGTCTTGGTGGTCACTGTGGGTGCAGTATTCATTTACCCGCCAGACTATCCCTCTCACCAATGAGGCACTGAGGTAGGTCAAATTGATGATCGAGTCAAACCTCTGCCTCGAAATGTGGGCACGTATCGAACGTTGGCTAGTACAATATTCCGCGGAGGTTTCAAATAGGATTTGATTCCTGGTGTTTGTCACTCGGCTTCCCCAGTCGAAGGCTTGTCCGTTGAAATCACAGGCAATAATTTTCCAGTTGTACTTTCAAGCGGCCAAGCTGTCTAGAATCTCCTCATATTGCAATACTGTTGCAGTAGGAGGGGCGGAACAACTTTAGGAATGCACTGCGTTGTGTTTTGCTCTTACAAAGCTCACTCCCGGGAATCCCATTCTTTCCTGTATGATTTGCCTTCCCCATGCCCATATCGCCGCGTTTCCAGATGTGCCTTTCAGTCATACTGGACTGCCATAATTTATGTAAGTTACGCAGGTTGCCGTCACGTCCACATTCGACTCTCGGATGTTTTAAGCTGCCTTATGATCGTTGAGGTTCGTTTGTATCAACCTCATTTAGATCTACGATTCAGGTCCTTCTTTTATGCCGGACAGCTAGCAAAACCTACAGCGTGTCGGTCATCCATTACCTCTTTCCCTTTACACACCATGCATCGTGCATCTCCAGTACAATCTTTGATCTCCTTCTCACTTCCTGCGCCTCCCCGATCTATCGAGGTGACTAATACATACTGCTGCAGAGTGGCCGAAATTGAAGCATCTGAAGCATCTATGGAAATATGCTTGGTATCTAAGTTGGCAGACAACTTAACCTATTTTTACCTTGGACGCGGTAATCAGTTTACCAATTAATTCCACCGGCAAGCTAATAATAGCGGTCTATGTAGCCCCATACAACTAAAGTTAACTTATTCGCTTTGCGAAACACAGATATCCTTTCGTGATGTAACTTCATCTAGGTCCTTGCATCCAAATACCATCTCTTCCTGTCAAGTTTTCACTGCTGCTTGCTAGCTTAGCACCTCTTTCACTTGGCCGAGAAAACTATCTGCTGACTTCTCGCTGGATTTATTTATAGGCCTACAAATAAGTTCTGTCGGTTTTCACAATAGATGGCGTAGCTTGTTTTTTATTCCATTGATTCACATTTCCAAACATTCATCGGAAAGCTACTGTCAATAGGCACAAACGTCAGTATAAATTATTTAATTGAAGTGTAAACAACAATACTTTTTTCATCAACGAAAATGGTCAATTTTGTACCAAATAATGTGTTTTTGCGGGGATTTCTACTTCATTATTTCAATATGAAGAAAAAAGCAACCGAAAGTCATCGCATTTTGGTGGAAGTTTATGGTGACCATGCTCTATCTGAACGAACGTGTCAGAGGTGGTTTGGACGGTTTAAAAGTGGCAATTTTGACTTGGAAGACGAAGAGCGCGCCGGACGGCCAACAATTTTTGAAGATGAAGAATTAGAGGCATTGCTCGACCAAAATCCATCGCAAACGGAAGAAGAACTTGGAAAAACACTTGGAGTCACTCAGCAAGCCATTTCCAACCGTTTAAAAGCAACGGGAATGATCCGAAAGGTCGGAAATTGGGTTCCGTATGAACTGAAGCCAAGAGACGTCGAACGCCGTTTTTTCACGTGCGAACAACTGCTCCAACGACAAGAAAGGAAGGGTTTTCTGCATCGAATAGTTACTGGCGATGAAAAGTGGATCCATTACGATAATCCCAAGCGTCGGACAACGTGGGGATACCCCGGCCATGCCTCATCATCGACGGCCAAAGCGAATATTCATGGTGAGAAGATCATGCTGTGTATATGGTGAGACCAGCTGGGTGTGGTATATGAGCTGCTAAAACCGAACGAAACGGTCACGGGCAAACTCTACCGACGTCAATAGAGCCGCGAACTCAGGAAAAAAACGGCCGCAATACGAGCAAAAAGCAACCAGTTGAAATGGGAAGTCCTACCCCACTCGCCGTACTCTCCAGACATTGCTCCTTCTGATTACTATTTGTTCCGGTCGATGCAACCGACAGAACTTATTAGTAGGCTTTTAGCTTTAAAGTCCTGATGCGTACATGTGCCTGCCGCGCCTGATAGGTAGTTTGTCAGCTCCAGAGACCGTGTATCTTAAATATCCTCTGGCTTTCAAGTCTCTAGACCAAGTTCTAATTGTGGGATGGAATCCTTTGCACCTTTACATACGCAAGAAGGACTATCTTCAGAAAATCTGGGGGTATCAAGGAGCTGACAGCTACTTACAACGAGAGAAGGTCAACATTTGTTTAGGCGATATACCGTGTTACTTATACCGAGGTATAGAAATGGTAAGGAGGTTTCATTTTAGTAGGAAATAGGGAACACGGTGGAGCAACAGACGGTTAAGTACTGCTTAAACCAGCAACTAATTACCTGAAACATAAGAGGCAGAATATTGCAATCCTAACTGACAACCAGGCGGCTATCAATGCACTCAGGCCCAACCAGGTGCACTCTAGACTGGAGTGGGAATGCCTTGAGAAATTGTATACGCTTGGTTCGTACAATCAGACCTGGATAGTGAGGTAGGATGATCTGACCAGGATGGAAGTAGCAACGCTGTCAAATGGACCAGAATTCTTTTGCGGAACCGAGAAGAATCTCATGACCATGGAAAGTAAGCAAGTGGAATAATTGAGGGAACTATACTGGGCGAACTTACAAGATTGAAACAGTCCAGGATGTTTACCTGGAAGTATGAGCCAAAGAGGGAGTTGTCAGAATTGTTTAAACTTCATAAAGATAGTCTTTGGATTACAGTGGTGATACCGTTTATGGCAGCCTGAATTCTGAATTGCATAATAACTTGAGATTCTATAATCCGATACCATCGTACTAACTATCCGCATTGGAAAAAGTTCGCGCTGTAAGATCTGATTTTTAGGAAGCGCCATCTTACTTTATCTTCCGTGAATCTTGTCAAAATGTCAATTCTAAACTTGAGAAGTTTCCCTCAAATCGGTAAAATTCTAATGAGATTTTAATGTATGCAATATTGTATTCCATTTGGTCGAAGCGCTATGTCCCACATAGGGGGTTTATGGCAACCATATAACATTCCATTTGCATCAGTAGATCATTCTATCTCCGTAAATGCCTAATTGAGAATTACCACTTTCCTAGGATATTAAAGATACTATTGCTTAGAGATGCATTCCAAATCTTCTCGATTGTTGCCGGAAAATTGATTTCAGTATCATCAATGTTGCATTTGGCACTCGCCAACCACACAGGACGCATACCGAACCATGCACAGATCAGATTATCAGATTGGCATGGTATGTATATCAAAGTCTTGGAAGTGTTCTACCCTCATTGTCACATCAATTGGAAATCCATCGTAGCAGGAGAGAGCAGCAAATGGATGCAGTTTATTCGATAGCAAGTGCTAAATGCTTAGTAGATCAGAATAATGGAAGTGATAAACTTTTCATCAAGGAATTTAATAATAGCTTACATCTGCACCGAATGGTTGAACATCATTCTACGGGACAATCAGAGCAGGAGAGTGTCCCAGGAAGCGTAGGATACATGCTAATCAATTCATTCCTTCGTGCTGAATCGCATGGAGTCATGAATCCTAGTCCCGCTTCCACACACATGAAATTTAATCGAATATACTACATTGCCCAAGATGGATCCGCACATGTACTACACATTTGCGGACCATCACATTTACTGCGGTTTTGTTTAAATATTAAATTATTCAGTTCCTCTAATGCACTTTAGTAAAAAGCCGAGAGTACACCCTCCCCTTGGGACACAATAATTGCTCCGGAGAAATCCCAATTTCACTCAAGGACCTAATAACATCCAGGCTTGCTTCAGACAGCTTAACTGGGTTCCATATATCCAGGCCTGCCTGTATGGTATCGCCTGTGGAGTAGAATTTAATATATTCGCCTCGAATCTGGAAGATGACAAACAACACAACTTAAATGCAGTTAAGGAACATCAATCTTGTTATCATCCCCCAGAGGGACTGACAGTGTATCTACATATCTAGTAATTACAAATGTTGGATGTATGCAATAATGAACGGATGAGTGGGAATGGATGTGCGGCGGAATTGTGGTGAAAGTGGTTTCTAGTAATGGTGAGCAGAAATGAAAGAGTGTTGCTGAGCAATTTGAACATTCTCATGGACTTGAATTTATGGATTCCGGGGAAAAGGATGGATGTCGTGTTAAGTTAGTGAGTATTCGTAATGATGTTAATGGATCGGGACAGACGAATCCTGTCACGAACTAACTCTGAATTTCGTAGATTTATAGGAGGAGGTGAAGCTTTTTGGAATCATGCGGTAGTATAGCGATGGGCCAGTTCTATCTGAGTGCTCAGGGCTGAGTTTCTTTCTCACCCTAAGCACACATAATATAGACGGACTTTCAGTTGCACGATATTACTTTTTGATGAGGTGACATTCTTCTAAAGGTGCTTTAAAACGAACTGTATTGATACAAAATTCCTCAGTGCTCGTAGAGAAATTCCTACCCATTATCTACTCGCCTGCTATTTAAATGGAAAGGGATCTATGTTAAGCTATTCATAACAATCCCGGAATATCTTAAAGATCCATTTCAGTATTTGAACTACATCAATGAGTTTATTACATGCTTGAACTGTCATTAGTTCCTTCCATCCCTTCCACTGTTGAGCGACAGTTGGATTATACAAGTGGTCCGTGTTGAACTTTTGGAGGGTTGCAACTCTTCAACCCTACGAGAAGTCGTAGACGAAACACTCAAGCGAACGTAACCAACCATCAAATGGTGATGCCTTGCGATGCTGTTGTTAGCGCTTCTCTTGTTACCCCCATCCAGAAGAGTAAGGCGAAGAAAGAGAGCCCTCGGACAGGGGTCTGACAATAATTATCGAAGCTGCAGAATAACAATAGTTATTCTGAACCAGTGTCTAGGAAACAAGTCATTAGGAAAGAAAAAAGATCATTACGCAGCGCACAAGTTTACCATCCACCGCGTCCACTAAACAAAGTACCCAAAACGAACCCGTGCCCCACAGTGACACAAAGGAAAAAATACCCTACCATCCCCCCTTCGAACCAGCAACTATTGGTACACCTCTTGCAGCAGCCTCGAGCGTTGCCCCTACTAATCCTTCGCCAATTTCCCTTAATGCTAGTGGAACGGTATCAACCCCCGAAATTAACCTATACGACTCCAAAATAAAATATGGAAATTATTCGGTCCTAATTGACCATGTTTAAGCGAACCCTGAAAATAGAGTTAGGGCTTGATCCATTAGATTTGTTCACACATCTGGAATCCCTAAGGTACGACAATGATATCATTAATATCAAGCGTGAAGGCTATGCGAGGGCGATGGCCATCTTCAAAACCGCACAAGCAGCGAATCGCTTCCAACTGCTGCTCCAGGTTGGAGGTTAGGTAGGGCTGACAACCCTACACGGAAAACCGCGTTACAGGAGATACGTTGGAGAGGGACCGGTTTCCTGGAGAAGAGTCGCTACACCATATATTATGCACTCTCCGCTTGTGAGGCAAACGCGGTTTAGGGAGGTAGCGTACTTTAAACTAGGGGAAACACCTTAGTTAGTACAACTAAAAGGACGAACAGACAGACAGACGGAGATTAATTTAAGCTACCTCAGGAGATGGGGAGATTGGACTATTCCAGAAGATCTACGGGACTTTTAGCGGCTTCCTGCTGATGATAGGCAGGCAGTTTAAAGAGGGTGTGACGAATGTCAGCGAGCGAACGACTACTTGGGAGCGGCATTCGCCGCACTGCGCGAGAAGATATTGGAGGTTTGTGAATTCATAAAGGTTTGGAAGAACGTTCACCAAAATATTAGGGCTATGATCAGAGGTATCATAATGGCGTATAGCAGAGCCCAGGAGGAAAAAGGAGCGTGTAAACCAGGCGAGAAAGTCACCCAGATGACACCTCCTCTGCAAAGGTTACTCGGTGAGAACGCTGGAAAAAGAAGCCGCGACGGGATGAGTGAAATACCTCAACCCCAACAGATCCCCAAAAGGATGAAACGCGCTTCTCCAAAGAAACCGGAGGAGGCATTGAAAAGACAAAGAAAAGGCGGTAGCTATGATACCTGAAAATGAGGTAGAGCGTGAAGTGCGAGGTACGGAGGCATCGAGCAAGGTTGTCTCTAATATGAGAAGGATACGGCCAGAAGTGATCGTCATTTCTAAAAAGGATAAAGTAACTTATGCCGACATCCTTAAGCAAGTTAAGTCGGACCCAGAGCTTAGGGATCTAGAAAACAGCGTCAACCAAATCAGGCGGTCACAGAAGGGAGACCTCATGCTGGAGCTAAAGGAGTTTAATGGCAGAACACCGGAGAAATTCCTCGGTCAGGAGGAAAAATCCCTTGGCCAGCCGGTTGAAGTAAGCGCCCGACGGCAGGATGTAACTATTGAGTGCAAGGAAATCGATGAGGTTACCACGAAGGAGGATGTCCGCACAGCACTGGAAAAGGTTTTCGAGCTTCCGGGACTACAGGAGTCGTCAGTTTAATCGATGCAATACAAGGCCCAAATGAGATTGATTCAAATCAATCTCAACAACTGTGTGACCGAAAGAAGAGAATAGACGTTGCCATTATTAGTGAACCCTATGGCAACTACCGTGGTGGTGTCTGGACCAGGGACCAGCCTGGTAAAGTAGCGATATGGGCGTGCGGCGAGCAGGCCATTTAGGAAGTCATGCAACTTCCGGAAGCTGGTTTCGTGAAAGCAAAGTTGGGCGGGATTCATGTTTAGAGATGTTAGGCTCCTCCTAACGCAACACGTCCGCAGTACCAAGAGATGCTGCATCATTTGGACGCAAGGAGTCTTACCTCGAAAATCATAGCGGTTGACTTCAATGCCTGGGTCTGCGAGTGGGGTAACCGAAGAACAAACGAGAGAGGACTCATCCTGCTCAAGGCATTTGCCGAGTTGGATTTTGCACTTGCCAATGTTGCAAGCTCATTTATGTTCAGAGGAAGAGGCCTGGGCTCTATCGTCGACCTCGTACGTGAGCACCGCATTGGCGAGGGGAACCACCTAGTATGTCAGTGAGCATTGCACCCACAGCAACCACCAGGCGATCTTTATTAAAGTCGCTGGTGGGCCAAGTGACGGGTTGAATGTTCAAAGAAAGCGAGTAGGGATGCCGGGCTGGACGAAGAGGGCATTCGAGCAGGATACGTTCTCTGAAGCTCTGGCGAGTCATGACGACCTGAATGCACAGCGGCCGAAATTACATCGAGGATCACGCGATGGGTGACCGAGGCATACGACACTGCTATGCTTCGGAGGCGAGAGTTTGCAAGCAAACAGCCGAACTATTGGTGGAATAGCGAAATCGCGGAGCTAAGATCGACCAAGAAGGCAGTTCCAATGATCCAGGGGAAAACTCGATCACGAGGAACGCGAACGGGATTATAGGACGTTGCTTGGCAGACTAAAGGAGGCTATTCGTAGGATCAAAAGAGATTGCTTTAGACGACCGTTTATGGAAGTCAACATAAACCCCTGGGGCATGGCCTACAGGCTGGTTATGAAGAAGTTGCAGGGGCAAAGGTTACCCCAGGTCACCTGTCCACGGCTTCTACGAAAAATTGTAACCACGCTCTTTCCTTCCATACGGGGAGCAGGTATCAAATGGAAGCCCAGTTTGAGGTGGGTGTGGCTCCCGATTTGGATAGTATCCCTGAAGCTAGCGGTGGGGACCACACCTGATTGGTTCATAATTACCTTCGAGGCGTGCAAAGCGGAAGGCATATTTCCTCCGCAAAGGAAAAGGCAAAAACTGGTGTTGTTACCCAAACCCGGCAAGCCACCGGGGGACCCAGCATCCTATCCTGTTTGATGGATACCATAGGGAAGATGTTTAAGCGCATCATCTACAATAGTTTGCTCCCAATCGTGGAAGACGGGAATGATCTTGCGGATGAACAATATAGATTCCGGAAAGCTCGCTCTATTGTTGGCGCGGTGGAAAGAGGGGTGGGCCTGGCTAGAGAGGCAATACTTTCTGGCGAGTGCTGTGCCGTGGTGACGGTGGATGTAAAAAATGCATTCAACTCCGCCGACTGCGACCGTATTAAGGAGTCATTGGTCAGAATAAATGCACCTGGTTACTTGGTTAAGCTAATCAAGAGTTACCTGTCGGACAGAGCTCTACGGGACAGGAGGGACGGGCCCAATAAATACATCATCACAGTGGAGGTACCACAAGGCTCGGTGTAGAGCCCTCTGCTCTGGAACGTGATGTATAACGGGGTGCTCTTGCTTCCCGTAACATAGGAGGCCACGTTGGTCGGTTTTACAGGTAACCTGGGCCTAGCGATTGTTGTAAAACATCCGGAGGATGTGAAGGTTTACGCCACCGAGACGGTCATGATTGTAAGGTCCTGGTTTGAGGGGGTCGCATTGAGCGTGTTGGAGGAAAAGGCGGAGGGAATTCTCATTAAAAATCGCCGGAAAAGAATTACGATCCGTTTGTGGGTTGGAAGCCATATGAACATCTCAAAGCCGACCATCAAATACCTTGGTGTGACTCTCCATGTCAGGTTGAGTTTTAAAGGGCATATATTGTACGCCTGTGGAAAGCTGTGAAGAACATCACGGCCCTTTCCAGGATGATGCCGAACATAGGCGGACCAAAACAGGCTAGCAGGCTGCTGACAGCTGGGGTCGTGTTGCCCATATTGTTGTACGCGTCGCCTGTGTGGGCGGAGGCTTTGGACAACGTACAGGACTAGAGGAAGATAAATTATTCCTATTGTCTGATTGCACTGAGTGCATTTCGAACTAGTTCGGATAGCAAGACAGATGCGATGCCTGTATAGACGGAGACGGGCGGATCCATTATTCCTGATTATTAGGGAATGGCTTGACCGAAAACACGGGGAGGTGAACTATCACCTCACGAAGTTTCTCACTGGACACGGTGGTTGCTATCGAACGTATCTGTATCGTATCGGTCTGGATGATTCCCCGAACTGTTACATGTGTTTTTTGAGTGGACAAGATTTCGGGAGGAGAGAAGAAGCCTGAGCGAGGTTCTGAGAGTCGACGTGAGCCCCCAAAACCTAATCCGGGAAATGCTCAAGTCGGACACAAACTGGACTGCGGTCATCCGCACAATTGTGCGGATACAAACCCAACTCCTAAGAGAAGCACGCGCAAGAAGAGCGCAAAGAAATGGAGAGGCTGTGCCCTAAAGACAGAATGGAGCTGCTGAAGGAAGCAAAGAAGCGGAAGAAGTCGGAGCTGGAAACACGAAGGTCTACGGAAGGCAGGCCCGCCCCGCGAAATAATGCCTAAATGTTGGTCCCGTGGGTCAAAGGCAGAAGAGATATGGGGATGCTTTTTTAGTGGGTGCGAATCCCGCACTATATCCATGCCAGCTTTGACGTTCACACGGGAGAGCTGGAATGGATGTGTCCTTCTAAGATTCCAATCTGTATTCATTGAAGATATTACTTTTCTAATTTCTTAAGCAGAGTTTATGGTAATTCATCAAAACTATCACCAAAAAATATATCTCCTCTTCAGGAAACAATAGTTTCTATATTCACCCACAAAATCCCATGCATCCCTTATGGTAATGCGCCCGGGGTAGTTTCACACTAAAGGATTTAAACTATTCATATTCATATCCATAGCCATAAACTTGTCAAGCCTGGCGTAAACAAGTCTCCATTGCTTCCACTCTAATTTCAAAACTATTATATTCAGTCATGTTTCACTGCAGAGAAATTTTTCTCGTTTATTATTATTTAATTATTTTTGGATGAAATTTTGTGGAGAACTTTTTTCTGATTAAGTTCTACGTGCATGAAAAATACAATTTAATTACAAACTCATACACGTGTGCATTTTAGTACCCCCAAACCAGCCGTTGACAGTGCAGATTTATGCTACCCCCTTTGCTGAATTTGAGCATAGTTTTCACATAAATAGGGTTGGAGGTCGCCACTTTCAGCTGAAATTACAACGCGAAATTTATGATAATTAAGTGAAGGCGGTCGTGGTTGAATGGGGTTCAGTATTTTGATGATTGTGAAATTTCGGGTTGAGAAAAAAAATGGGGGCATTAATTATTTTAGATCCCATTATGCTGGCTCTCTAATTGCATAAGTTCCTGTCATCTCCCATGTGACCTCGATATCCTTGAAGCCAACATGCATTGATCCATTGACAGGGGATGATTATTACTTCCACCTGCTCCTACGTCCTTGGTATGTTGGTGAAATTTGCGTTTGGAATATATTAGATGCACGTTACACATGGAGGATTCCGGCATCATTGGCCATTATGCTGCTGTGTCCATCTGACCATATTCTGAAATTTCTGATCAATAAACCACAAGTATCAATATGTACAGTGGTTGGATAAATAAACAGATACTATACGAGGGTGAGAATATGCTGCGGCGACGGGCCGTTAATATTTAAACGGTTACACCCGAAATTAGTTGAGCTAATTTGCGGCTTATTATTTATGTTCTGTATTTACCAATGGCTACCATTTGATTTTGATGAATGGTCCTGAAACAAGGAATATGTACAGCGGGGCTTAGTGCCACCTTGTGTTAACATTCAATGTTGAAACTGCTAATTAATTAACAGGGAATTATACGAAGGAAGGGGGACCGGCCCGGACTATTATCATATGTGTGCTCACTTCACACCAAGCTTTTTTCCCCCCGATTGGCTTTGTTCCGTTCGCAGGAGGTAATCACAAACTCATACTGAAATTAATTAATGTAATTGTGTTATAATTGGAAGGTGACACCCACTACAATGTCCGGTAGAATTTCGTAAACGTTTGCATAGGTAACTGCTTTTGGAACCATCAATACGCTTCGATGAAGTATTTAACCAACAAATTAAGTCTAAATATAGAATTGGAGTGAATTCAGTCTCATTATTGTAATGAAAGCATTTTACCTAATTGGTAGCAGATATTCTGAACAGCCGATTCGATATACATATTAATGCAGTTTAATTATTTATCGTGAAAATAGAGCAAAAAAAGCACCTGGTCTCCATCCCAAATGTGGCTCTTGTGTGGGTTGTTGGAAGAGACATAAAGTTCCTAGACAACCCCAAACCGTTTTGTCTTACACAAAACCTTTAAAATGCTGTCAGAGCCATGTCAAAAATTTACAGCCAAATTTGTCCTCGTTCAGAACTGAATTCAACCCTGAATTAATGAAGTTGTCAGATCTCCCATGGGGCACGACCCTAGTAGGTCAATGTTCATGCACTTTCTTTTCTGTTCATGGGCTCGTGTTTGCTCATCTCTGGTGCGTGGACCAAAAAGGCTATGGAAAGGATACCCACAACATAAAACCACTATGGAAGGCGAAAGGAGGAAGAAACTTACGGTGCAGAAGTTCGGAACCCCAGTACCGGCGGCTTTTCGGAATAAGCAAGCGTGCTCCCGGTCGTCGATACCCCTCGACCGCAGTGCCTCGGGGATGGACAACTTGGCCACCTTGGCATATAATACTACAAGTGAATTGCATCTGGAGAAGGAGGTGTTCAAGCGAAGACGACCTTACCGAGAACACCAATAACAAGATCAAACACAGTTGAACTAAAGGCAGGTCATTGGACGACAAAAACCGTGATAACATCTACCGCATATGTTCATGATGCGTAACAGCAGGAGGTGCTGCAGGACCAAGAAAGATATCCATCCAAAAGAAGCTCGGCAACTATGAGATCTCCACCAATGCCAAAGACGGCAAAGGATAAGGTACAGGCAAGATCAATAAACGTCAAGGGTGAAGGAGCGTATAAAAGGAGTAACCCTGTCGGAGCTTATAGAGAGCAAAGTTCCGATCCAGAGGAATTACCCTTCATCCAGCTTGGGGCAAAAGTAGTTGAGTTGTCCGAGTTTATCCAGGACAAGTACAACTTTCATCAAGCCATAAAGAATATGGTGAGGGCTATTAGAGTTCTCTACAATATATCGCAGATGGACGAAAAAAATACTAAGGATACGCCGAACTCCGTTGCGCCAACAGTGTCACAAGCGACCCAAGTGACACCTAACCGTACTACCATCGAATCATGGCAAAATAAACGAGAACGTGAAAAAGAGGGGATCCTCTAAATAATCAGCAGCCGCCTAAGGGAAACAAAGGCGCACAAGACATGCTGAAAACCAGGACCAATAGTTCAGAAGAAGGGAAGTTTACAGCGAAAGTAGGAAAGTCGACCATCGTTGCGAAGCCCAAAACAAAGGAAAACGATGGATGGACTAAAGTTATCAGTAAAAAAAGCGAAAGGAAAAGCAAAAGTGCCAACTCGTCCAGATGCGACTGTTATCTAAACTATGGGCAATCTGTCCTACACGGAGATACTCAGAAAAGATCTGAGCAGAACTGTAAAAAGTATCCGAAGAACCCAGAAAGATGATCTCATGTTCGAGTTGAAATATCCAGCGTAGGCAAAATTTATGACTTTCGCACTCAAGTGAAAAATGCACTTGGGGAGAATGCCGCAGGGCGTGCCCAAAAACATGAGATCTACATACAATGTAAGAATGTCGATGAAGTGACATCCAAAGAAGAAATTTGTACTGCTCTGAGGGAGCAATTCAAGTTGAAAGAACTTACCGAGGAGTCTGTTGGGGGTTTGCGAAAAGCCTATGGCGGTACTCAAACGGCCACAATACGAGTACCAGCCAAGGCAGCGCTGAAGATGTTGGCCGCCGGAAAAGTGCGGATTGGATTGGTTGTCTGCCGTTTAAGAGAACAAACTTCACTAAAGAAGGTACTTTAAACGTCTCATTTTTGGGCACTTCGCGAAGGTATGCACCAGAAGCATAGATCGATCCGATCGAGGCAGAAGGTGTGTGGATAAGGGCCATATTGCCAGGGAGTGCAATAGGGACCCCAAATGCCTATTGTGCGAGGTGAAACAGGGACAGGATAACCGGCATATTGCCAGAAGTGGTAAATCCCGGAATTTAGGAAGGCACTGACTGTAATGAGAAAATGAAATTTATTTAAATAAACCTCAATCATTGCAGGGTCGCTCAAGATTTACTTGAGCAGACCACGTTCGAATCTGAGATGGAAATTGCCATCATAAGTGAACCGTATAGAAACCGTCACGGTGGTATATGCGCCACAGATTCGACTGGTGGAGCGGCGATATGGGCTTGCGGTCGACAGGCCATACAATGTACTGCTTTGTGTGGCTTTGTGTGGGCAAAAATAAGTGGTGTATGTGTACACAGCTGCTACGCTTCACCAAGTTTGACACTGTCTGAATTCGAGAAAATGCTAAATAATCTTATTCTCAACGCAAGGGGATGAAATCCAAAGGTGATTGCTGGTGATTTCAACGCTTGGGCCCTTGAGTGGAGTAGCAGAGGATCAAATGCCAGGGGGGCGCAGCTTATTAGAAGCTTTTGCGTAGATGGACAGTCTTGGTTAACGAAAATGCTGTGAACACTTTTTAGGAAAGGAGGTCAGGTTCGATTGTCGACCTGACCTTTGTCTGCCCTGCGTTGGCACGTGGTATGTCTTGGTGCGTTACAACCACAGCGATCACCAGGGAATCGTCTTTGAGACATGTGTCCAGCCACAGGGCAAAAACCCATCATGCTCGAAACCCAGGATGATCTCAGGCTGGTCTGCAAAATCTTTGGATGAGCAGACCTTCATAGAGGTGTGGTTAGATCAACCTGATAAAGCAGGCGCATCTACGGAAAGAGCCGTCCATCTGGCCCAATGCATCGCCAAAGCATATAATGCGTCCATGGCTACGAGGTGTCATTCCTCAGTAGAAGACCAAACTTCTAGTGGAATGGTGAATTGGCCGACCTTCGATCAGCCTGCCACCGAGCCAGAAGAGCGGCTCAGAAAGTGGTAGGTAGAGTCGATCAGGGCCAGAAAAAGTGCGCCTATAAGGCAACCCGCAAAAACCTCAAGTTCGCCATCCAGCGAAGCAAAAGGAAATGCTTTAAGGAGCTCTGCTCAGAAGCAGACATAAACCCGTGAGGGAGTGCTTACAGAATCGTGATGGGACGACTCAGAGGGATTATTTCTGCAGCAAGAGGAGGGCACCGACAGAGATCTGCGGTAGAATAAGAGTCAATAAGAGTCAATGGACACTCGGACTGTGGAAAGGTTTCCAATGACACCTTCGCATTCCTGAATTGTTTTTTCCATCCGTTTGATCGTTTCTAGTAAGGATTTTTCCTTAGTTCATGGAAATTCCCACTGTTCAATTTTTCCATGATTGCTTCATCGTAATCTTCCTTGATCACAATTGCATTTCCTTTGTCCGCGCTTATGTAAAAAAAACGGTTATTCCTTGAGACCCTTGACAAGAATTTATTCTTGCTATAATCTAGTATAACTTTGGCTTGACGTTTCCTAATGGTTTCGTTTTTGTCAGTTGAGCTGTATTGGATGGCCTCTGTCTATTATTATGTCCTGTATTGTGAGTATGCCGTCCTTTAGAGCGTAGTTCATTCCTTTGTTGAGGAGGGCTAGTTTCTCCTCTGAGAAATTTTCTTTGGGCCTATTTATATCATAATAAAGCTTTTTATGTTTTCGGTATTATTATTTTCTGTCTCACTGTTGCCTATGTTGAAGGGTTATAGGGCTTATAGTTTCTTCGTGAGTATGGCTCGTTTTCTTTTCTTCTCGCATTGAAAACTCCAGTTTTCTTTGGCTGTAATCTTCTCAACGGTGTTTTTATGTCCTTCTGCCACGCAGACTAGTTTTAGATGTGCACGATATACCCGAAGAGTTTTATTTTCTGATTTCGTGTAAAGAGAACAAGGTGGAGTTTGACGTTGAACTCTCTGTACATATCGATCGCTTCTTTCATGGTCTACCTCTAAAGCTGCCTCCTTCCACCCTCTTCAACTTTCATTTAATTCTCGCTTATGAGGTTACCAATTTGCTCTTTACGTTATCGATCCACTTTCA
The DNA here is from genome assembly GCF_905115235.1 of Hermetia illucens. Taxonomy (NCBI): domain Eukaryota; kingdom Metazoa; phylum Arthropoda; class Insecta; order Diptera; family Stratiomyidae; genus Hermetia; species Hermetia illucens. The sequence continues at coordinate 14,425,370 of NC_051852.1, forward strand.
TAGTTTCATATTTATAAAGGCTTTACGGGACCTTGTTTGAAGGTGGACATTATGTTAGATTATAATCCCCAGCAGGTGACGATCTAGGGATGCCAAAAGGTTTTAATCAAAACCAATAAAAGGAACTCCCACGGCACAGCTCTCCCCACTCAAATCAAACTCAGATATTGTTAGCTCCCAACTATGACTACGCTTCGACTCCAGTCCAATTCGCAATCCAAACTGCATTCCACTCTGATAACTTCCGCAAAAATAGCAGAATTCACTAAGCGAAAATTTTTCTATTTTGGCCAAGAAGGTAATAATCAAAAAATTTTCTTTATCTCAAGAAACTAAAACTTATACACTGTATACAATAACGAATGATCTCCCAACGGCCTTACCTAGTCCATATAGAGCCGCCTCCTTCAAACAACCTCCGAAACTAATCATACCACTTAAGCAATTACACTGAAAAACTCCCACAGAGACCTGAACATCAAAGATGATCAATTCCACTACAGAGCCCAAAATACACCTTCAAGGCCGTCTGATTTCAGAGGGATCAAGGATATTTACGACAGTATCCTGATAAAATATCCTAGCTAACGTTAAATGATATCCACTTAAAGCCCTATATTCGTACTTTTCTTTTTCTTTAGGCTTTTGTCTTATTCAGAAGTGAGGTCGATAGACCACAGGGAGAAATTCAGGGTCTGGGGTAAAAGTTATGCAGAAAACTTGGGCCGGCTATTGAAATTATGCCACCCTCTCATTACCCCCTTATTTGTACTAGTCTTTATTTTGGGCCCCAAAAAAAATCCTTTCCTTCTTGTCCCGTCAGGCTTGGTTAGAAATCGGTCAGTTTGAAGTTAATTGGTCTACAAATCTCCACCTTCCAAAACGCAAGAAACACAATAAAACTCACCACCCAACAGCTAGGAATCAAAAAACTGGTTGACCAACCTATTAGTTATCCTTTGCTGACAGCAATATTGGGAGTTCTACTCTTTTAGAAAAAGGAAGGAAAACCTAGCCAATTTCAACCTTGTTGCCCTGCTAAGCACACCTATCAAAATCAAAAACAGGATTACTTCAAATAGGTTCAGCATACTTGCTCCTACTCTTCCGTTTCCGTTTCTACGCCCTTTGAATGAACAAATTCGCCCTAGACTGCCTAAATATGGCGACATATACTAGATAATACATTTCAAAGCCAACAAGAGCCTTCCCTTTTTGGTGATCACTAGTATTTTAGTCGGAAACCAGTCCCAATTTTTACTCCTCCAAACATCTATAACTGGATTGTAAATTGTTCCTCTCTCTGTCGTCCTTCTTCGCAGAATCCTCCTCTCACTGAGTGATACAGGATCTGCCTTACTAGACCAGACTTTCCACTTCCGCCGGAGCGTATTACTGATCGCTAAAACTACATAAGTTCTGTCCTATTTAAGGACTGTACAAGAGCTCTCCATTCGAAAATGGAAAAGCCGCATTTACTCCTCCAATATCCAATTCCCGTGGTCAAACCTCTTCTTTATGTTAGGCAGAAACACTTCCTAAATATAATAGATTCAAGACAATAAGTAGAGAACTCAAACTGAATTTGAACTGAGCTAAGTTGAAGCTAATCCTTCCATCAGTTCAAAGAGAACCTTAGAATCAAGGTTGCTAGCAAACTACGGTGCTTCAAGTATAAACGAGGCTTATTTTTTGAGTAAATTTCAAATGGATTCCTTACCTGTGACAGATGAGTAGGAAAATGTTAGTCGGTTTGGTCAAGAAAAGGACGAACCTGACCTCAGCCTTATTAGTTTTCTTTCGTATTAATTAAAATCATGACAGAACAACAGGAGTATTTGATAAAGAACGAGGTGAATCTAATCGAAATTTCGGAGCTTGCAAGCTGGGAAAATATCCTCCCAAGGATCAAAGTGTTTCAGCGGAGCAGGAAAAGGAGAAAAATTAGAGGATAAGACCCACGATCACCGCGCAAGAATGAATATCGAGGCAATTCGAAACCTTTTGGAATGAGGTCAGTGAATAGTTCCACACGAAATCGTTGGGGAACTCAACATTAGGTACGGGAGTCGTTGAAGTATTTAGTCTCTATATACTCGAGGAAGGTAGTCAAATCTGAGCCCGCAAGATACTGGCTTTTGCCACGATGCCTCCATGAAGGTTGTCTGGCACCACAGAAAGGGAGATGGCCCTTTGAGTGTTCATGCTCTAAAAGAATTTTTGGAGACTGCGCATTGAAGCCTGTTATTTTCGGTTAGTTCTCATGAAGGAGTTTCTTAGGTGTTACTGTTACATTCATATCATGGACAGTATTCTTCGGTACATGGAGCTCCGCTTTACAACTCAGGGCAATATTCCTTTATTGCGGCAACGATGCTAGACAGGCTTCGTAACTCCTTTTAAAAAATCTGAGTTTGTGTTCATTAAAAACTAGTATCACTACGCTAGTCACGATAGCGCTCCGATTGTAGTTCCTACATTAATACGTGTCTGAAGATGACCGTGGATTTATGCTTACATTGCAGGCACTGTACCTTCATTATTTACAAGAGTGTTCAACATATAGTCACATGTAACATAGGATTTTGAGATGTCTCTGCTTGACGAGTGTCCCGAGGGGCAAAAGCATCATCAAAATATGGGTTTACCACTATACGCCCGTGTCACAACGGGCTAGCAGGTAGTCCATGAAGAGCAACGGGGGTGTACAAGAAAAAGCCAAGCCAAGTCAGCCGGGAAGGTGAATGCAAAAGTTTTTCTGTCACCAACAATATCCGTTTGACATTGATTTCCTTTACAATCAATGTGGAGTACTATCACCAACGGTTGAGCTCCGAGAAATCAACGTTATTAAGGACATAAAAGTCAAAGTCGACAAAAGGCTTTATTCTTCTTTACGACAACGTTTGGTTCCATCTGAAAAATATGGGATACACTTAAGCATCCGCCTTACAATCCAGGCTTGTTACTCATTCATCCCCTACCCCTTTCTTCCAGCCCTCAAGGAGTACTTGGAGGCTGCCGTATCGAGAGCAATGAGGCAGTAAACATTTCTCTCTGTCAATGACTGAGGCAACTTCGAGGAGTCCTTGTTTTAATGAAGGCATAAAAAAGATATCAATTCATAGGAAAAAATTTAGTTCCAAAGCTGGAGAATGTAGAAAAATATATATATGTTTTCGATCAAAACCTGCTGCAGTACACCTCAGACAAAAAAAGGACCTATAGTTCCTTAGCAGCAAATCAGGCCTTCGTCCCAACTGGTTTTACCGTCTTGGGAACCCTCACAAGATCCAAAACAGGATGCTGCACTTATGAATCCACAGTTCCCAAGCAAAACGCATATTTGGCGTCCTCCAAGCCACGTCAAACTATGCCGTCTACACGGTAGCAGATAATCTCCTCCTAGAGGAAAGGCAAGTTCTTCATTTAATAAAATTTATGGTAAATACCTTAATCTGAAAATATTGCTTTCGATCCCAAGTTGATTTCATCCACGTAAAATTTCAACGTCCTTGAAATTCCAACACTTTACCGGTCACTACGACCCTACAGCAGGTACCTAAGTACCACCAAACCAAATAGCACACCATCAACGCATTTTTCAGAGAGATAATTACGAGTACGACATCCTTGTCGCTGATGCTTCTTAAATATGACAGTACTATGTGTGCCTTTACAGATTTCACCTTCTCCACGTCTATTCAGTCAAAATTATCCTTAACTCCTTAACGATGACCGCAGCACCCCAATACCCTAAGGATCCCAGTAATGATACATTCAGGATTATCGTATCACTACCTCCTCCTTTCAAATCAACTCACTGGGTACCAGGGCACAAAATATTTTAAAATATCAAAGAAGACCTAGAACACACAGCATACATCATATCCTGTCACTCATACCAAAAGTCATCGTGGTCTTCCACGACTAAAAATTCTTAGAAATGTTAATCAACGAACGGAGTTGACTTTTTGGTATTTCAAAGTTTGTTGAGGTTTCCACCTACCCGAGTGACGCAGCAATTCCAGACTGCCTTACGCCCCACTAGCATTTGCTAAGATCCCCATTAGTACAATGGCGTGATTTGTTGCTTTTCAATTCAAATCCCAGAAATGATTTTTAAGCTTACTTTATTGTTAACCACCATCCTTAAATATTTGGCAGCTAACTTGGACAGGACCATATATCCTCCGGCTTCATTTTGGCAGGGTTCTTCTTCTAATAATCCATAGCGGCAACCGTTCTGGTCATTTCATTAGCCAGTGTTAGCTCAGCCCTTCCCAGACAAGAGTTCCCTGATTCTATTATGACCATCGCGGAAATGTTCACGTACTTCTATGGGAACTCCTCTGGTTTGGAAGAGGAGTCTCATGGCTGGAAGCAATCAACACAAAATAACCAGCATAATTTTTCCTTTCTCACTAAATATTATGGAGGACGCGACAGCTTCTGTTAGCAGAGAACTTATTACTCTATATTGGAAAGCACAGTCAGTATGCCTTCTGTCCAAAAGGTCAGGGCATTTATTTGATTGTTTTCTGCTGAATTTTGAAGTTTTTCGACAAGATTTTGGTAGATACCTTCCTTATTTATTAATTTTCAGATGAAATTTGAGGTATTGCAATTCTAGTTCTAATCATCATCCTTATTAGTGTCTTACCTCGAAGAAGTGGACAAGAAGTTTAGTTTAGTTTAGTTAAATGGGGGGAGCCGCAGCTCCGAGCACTCAGGCCATTATTAGGCCCATTGTACTATCCCCGTAAGTTGCCTATTCAATGGCTTCCCGCCTACGGTGTTCGCAGGCTTTAGCGAATCTGAGAACATTCTCAAGAGGCAGAGAGTGTGCAGATCTGAGGATGCCGGGCAGCTGCATAAAAAGTGCAGGGCAGTTTCCTCCTCCTCCTGACATTGGCTGCACACAGCCGAAACCACTATCCCAATCTTTTCCATATGGTAGTTTAAGGGGCAGTGTCCCGTCAAAAGCCCTACTAGGGTTTTCATGTCCCACTTCTTAAGGGACAACAAAAATGCCGCTCTAGTGGCCCTAGGCTCCTTCACAAGGATTTTCGCTTGCCGGCAAGAGTCCAAATTTCTCCACTCGGTTGCGTGAATCCTTGCAATTTCACCTTTCAGAGTAGACTTGACAGTAGATGGTCGGATTCCAAGAGCTGGTTCTGGGCCCACCATTGTGGATCCAGACCCTCGGCGAGCCAGTCTATCAGCCCCCTCATTACCGGCGATGTTAGAGTGCCCCGGCACCCACATCAGGAATGTTTCGTTCAGTCGGCCAAGTTTCAGCAGCACCTGATGACAACTCCACACCAACTGGCTTGATATGTTGTTGCCCTCCAGTGCCGATAATGCCGCCCGACTGTCGGAACAGATTCGAATGGTGCGACCCCTCCATTTTTGTCGCAGACATTCTCCTGCTGCCAATGAAATGGCATATATCTCCGCCTGGAATATGGTCGTCATTTTTCCGAGGGGTCGGGCCAGTTCTATAATCGGATTCTCCGAGAACACGCCTGCACCCGATCCATCCTCCGTGACTGACCCGTCGGTGAAGATTATTAGGTCTGTAATCTGAAAAGACTCATGGCCACTTGTCGACCATTCTTCTCTTTCGGTGATTACGACAGTGTATGTCTTTTCAAAAACGAATCTGGAAACCATATGATCGGTCGGCATCAGGGCTATCGGATGTTTTTCAAGGAATTTCCATATAGACGCATGCCCGTTGGATTGGCCGCCTTTCCACGCCCCAATGGTATCGAGCCTATATGCGTCGTTGGCTGCTTTCCGTTTCACCTCCAAGTAGATGGGGGGTAAATTTAGGATGGCTTCAAGTGCCGCAGTCGGCGTAGTACTCATTGCTCCAGTAATACTTAGGCAACCAAGTCTCTGAATCTGCGTTAGCAGCTTCCTGCTGTTAGCAAAGTTCAGTCTTGGCCACCAGACGATGCATGCATACATCAAAATGGGTTTTATTATGGATGTATACATCCAATATATCCGTTTAGGTGAAAGTCCCCAGGTCTTACCTATCGCATTCCTACAGCACCAGAGCAATCTGCAGGATTTCTGGTATTGTTCCTGGATATGATGCTTCCACGTTAACTTGGAGTCGAAATGTACTCCTAAGTACTTGACTGTTTGTGCCAGCTGGATTTCCGCCCCTGCTAAAGTGGGTAGTGTATAGCTGCCTCATCTGACGTTCTTAGTGAACATAACTAGTCCAGTCTTTCTAGCGTTCACCGTGAGTCCATTGCGGAGGCACCAGCTGTGGATTACATGCAGAGTTGCATTCAAGCGGTCACATACTGTGTCCGCAAACTTGCCGGTAATTATTACGGCTAGGTCGTCCGCAAATGCTTGCGCGAAGATTTTTTTGTCCTCCAGGAGCCACAGCAGGGTACCCATCACCAAGAGCCATAACTGTGGAGAGAGAACCCCTCCCTGCGGGCAGCCCCTGAGACATCCTGCTTCAATAGACTTCTGGCCGACCGATATGTGGATTTTTCTCCACTCTATCATGTGAAGGATCCAACTGATTAGCACCGGTTCGATTCCATGCTGTCTTGCCGCATCACAAATTGCCGCAAATGAGGCATAATTGAAGGCACCTTCGATGTCCATGAATGCGCCTAAGGCGTATTCTTTATCGGACATCGCCTTTTCAATTTTTGCCGTAAGTTCATGGAGTGCTGTCTCCGTGGATTTGCCTTTCTGGTAGGCGTGTTGCCTATGGTGAAGTGGCCATTTAGGAATGTGTGTATCCCTTATGAACCGATCTACTAATCTTTCTAGTCCTTTTAGCAGAAAGGACGTTAGGCTGATCGGTCGAAAGCTTTTTGCGTCTGTGTAGGTGGGTTTTCCTGGTTTGGGAATGAACAACACCTTCACATCCCGCCATTTAACTGGAATATAAGCGTGTGCTAGGCATGCCCGATATATATTCCGAATGTGTCGACCCAGGGCATCCATTCCTTCTACTGGACTTCTAAGTGGACAAGAAAGTTTATTTACTTTCTGGAGTTGAAGGCCTCCTCAAACGAAGTTCAGCCATACAAAAATGATATAAATATGTCAAAGAAAAATCGGTGATCTTGACTATGATAGGATCTGCATAGTTTCCTCGATTTAACCAAAAAGCTTGATAGTGTTATCTGGGTTCTATGCACTACCTTGCTGAGTGTATGACATCTATGTAGTTCGTAGTTTTTCCCATCTTGATTTTCAATAAGGTTGCCCTTGAGTTCCATTATCCCTATAGTATCGGGACAGCACAAAGACGAACGCAAACATCCAAAACGAACTGGAATTTGAACGGGGGGCAATGAGGTCCAGAAAGTGACGCTCAACTAGCTCAACCATTGGATCTTCTTGTCGTAAAAAGTGAATGAATCGTTACCATTGACATCTCCACAGGTACTGTATCGATCGCATTTTGCGGCACCTAACCAAAGCAAGAAAATTTGATTGAAGGTGTTGTTGATGGTAAAACGTTTGACAAGCTTGCGACTTTTTGTTAACGTTCCCAATCTTTATGCCTCCAACACTTTCCCCTCGATGACTGAAGCTATCATAAACGCATTATGTCAGCTTTCTTGGTAGGGCTAGTCTGTAGTCTATGTCGCTTTCCCTCACGTGTATAAGGTTTATCAGTGACAAGTTGAAATCCCTTACAATAATGCCGCGTCGCCTCGCTGTGATTCAATTTGATTGATGTCAGCCTTATCTGCGATCAGTTTTGAATGTTATCCTTTACGTCGGACACTTACTACTTTCACCAATTTTCCAAGGGTTAACGGTTCTGTTGCCTTTGCTTGTTTTTGATTTGAGTCGGGCGAACAATCCCTGTTCATTTAGCGATAGTTTCTGCTCTTCGACCGACAACGGACACTGATATATATATATATAGTTAAAAAAGCCCACGGACCCTCTTTCCGCCCAACCGGACCGAGGGGCGATCAACCTAAGGATGGGCTGAAGGCAACATACAAAGGCCCGCATCACAGAGATGATGCGTGTGTGCGACCATGCGAAAATGTATTACTACATCCCGATTGTCGCAAACACTTCAGCCAATGACGCGGAGGTTCTATATTACAGAGACATGGATATTATATCGAAGACAGTGCGGATCAAGACTGAAACCCATTAGGTCAGATTGTTACCGGACAGGACTCTTCGGACTATAGCACAGGTTGCAAGGATAACCGCTTTTTGCATCTCCATATATAGTCCAGCCCTAAGATTGAGCGTTTTCAGCGCTTTATGTAAGTTCTGCGGGACTAATCCCGTCGCTGAAATTACTACTGGGACTACTTCGATCTTTTGTAGTCTCCAAGTCTGCTTCATATCGTCTGCCAAGGGCCGTAGTTCCAGATTTTTTCTTGCTGTTTTTCAACAGTGTTCCAACGGTACGGCTACATTGATTATAAAGCACGCTCGTTCTTCCTTCAGAAGCGGAACTAGATCGGGTCTGTTATGATTAACACTGTGGTCGGTGGCAATAGTGTGATCCCACAGTGGTTTGACCCGATCATTTTCCAAGATTCTCTGCGGAGTATACTTATAGTAAGGATGGTAGGTTGCCACTAAGTTATACTTCAACGCAAGGTCTTGATGGAGAATCTTGCAGACGGAGTTATGACGATTGGTGTACTCGGTACCGCTCAACATCCTGCACGCAGATGTTATGTGCTGGATGGTCTCCTCTTCACAGTTGCATAACCTACAACTGGAGTTGGTGATTGAGGAGTCGTGAAGAATGTACCGTTTATAATTTTTTGTTGGGAGCGAAGCATCCTGAATTGAAGTTAGGAATGCTTCGGTCTCATAGAAAAGTACACCATTTGTCAACCATTTGTTGGAGGCTTCGATGTCAATGCCTGACAACAACAAATTTTTGATATGACCTCCGTGAATGGGTTTCTCTTTCCACATGTCGATCTTCTGTTGGACTGAAGTAACATTCGACATGGGATCCCATTCTCTGCTTCTCAAGTTCAAAGGAGATAATTTATTATCTGCCATGACGGTAGCCTGATGTATTTGGCTAGAGGATTGTTTCTCATAGAAAAACTCACGAAGAGAATGCACTTGATTGTAGTGCAACGTTTTTAAATCAAGTACCCCTCTTCCTCCCTGATGACGTGGGATAGAGATCCTCAATTTTTCAGCAGCTCTATTGTGCATGTTGTTTGCAAGAACTACCCTTACCCGTCTATTGACAGCTTCTAAATCAGTATTACTCCACTATATCACACCGAAAGTGTATAGAAGGACGGGAATGGCGAAGGTGTTGATTGCCATGATTTGATTTTTCCCGTACAGCTCAGTTTTAAGGATAAGATCCAGACGCCGTTCAAATTCCCCCAGCAACTTAGATTTGATTATTGCCACAGCAGGTGTTGTTGCTTGCAATATGCCGAGGTATTTGTAGACGTCGTCCGAATCCATGCCCTCAATTCGGATGTTATTTTGGCTGTATCCTTCGTTGTCGGTGTGTTTTCCCCGAACAATTGTTTTTATGCGACATTTCTCCAAACCCAACTGCATGCCGATATCCCTGCTGAACTGGATGGTGATGTCCAGCAAGGAGCGAAGTTGGTTCTCGTCTTTGGCATACAATTTGATGTCGTCAATGTACATTAAATGGCTTAATGTACATTTCGACAATATGCCATGCTTGACTTGGAACCCGTATTTGCTTGCATGCAAAAGATGGGATAGCGGATTCAAAGCCAAACAAAACCACAATGGACTTCGAGAGTCGCCTTGGAAAATGCCACGCCTGATTGGTATCTATCCTGATGTTTGCGAAGATACCGATAGCTTCGTGCTCCAATTCTTCATTACTGTTCTCAGTAGAAGAACGACATTCGGGTTGATTTTATACAAGCGTAACACTTGTAGTAACCACGAATGTGATATGGAGTCAAAGACTGATTTATTATCGATGTAGGCTGTCGAGATGTTTCGTTTTTGATGGACAGCCTGCTTTACAGCTACCATATCGATTATAAGCTGTTCTTTGCAGCCTCGGGAGCCTTTTGCGCATCCTTTTTGCTCCTCAGCTATCAATTTATGAATATCAAGATGTTTTGAGATGTTCGCGCATATATATAAACTCAAAAAGTTCAAAAGACCTGGAGTATTTCTTTTCTAAACCTGCACCATGACATTGTTTCATAGGATCAATTCAGTACCTCAGAAAATATCGACGCGTGGTCTCACTTCTTTTTCGAGAGAATGTTATCGTCTCTTGTGGTTCTTTCCTTTGCTTGAAAGTGAGCTTTTTCAATATTTCCCCGCTTTCTCTGGGATCCTTTACGAGTCTCTTCTTTAGAACTTCTTTTCTTGAACCTTTTTATCTTTTTTGAGTGTATTATTCGATGGATTCATTCAACGGGTCAGCTCACCTAGGTCAGATTTGTCGCTTTTCTCGGTCATAGGTTTGGCCTAGATAGAGTTGGGAGGCTCTCAAATCATCATCTAGCGTACCAGCCTATCGCTGTTATGGTAGGCATTCGGGTGGTTTCCTATCAACTTCACTGTTCAGACCAACCCTAGATAGTGACTTCTCAGCAAAGGGCATCACAAAGCCTTACCATCGTAGATGCCTCCCCTTTAGTTTTGTCACGGTTGTTGCATCCCCAAGTTAATTGCAAATGCTCTCACTTCGGAAATGCCTGTCGCGTATTACGAAACCGATCCAACGTAACATTTTCGTCTCTATTTCTGCGAGGCGACGTTCATTATCTTTGGCAGCCGGACTATGATCGAAATCACGCAGGACAGCAGATCGAACGACACTGCCTAAAAATTCGTTGATGCATCGATTGCCTACTATCATTGACATTGAGGTTCCGTGTAACAGTGTCCATGACAATAACAAACAAGAAGAATATTGATAGAAACTTTCGTCGGTTTTCATTTACCTGCTACTGGTCGAATTGCGATATGGCAATTTAGCCTATTTCGGGGAAATTCTGCTCCCCTGATCGGTGGGATGAAAATGAAGGTCCTTTTGTCATGGCAAAGAATACATACTACTTTTTAGGTCGTAACACAAAATTCTAGCCTGTAGGACTTTCTCACATTGCAACGTTTGTTACGCCTATAGATCTGACTTTGAATTTTCTTAGTAAAACAATTTCTGGGGCACATGTTTGACACGTTAATAATTCTATCAGGTCAAGTGAACGCGACAAAGTATTTTACCGAGTTTTACGAATCTTCTCTTTTCTGTGAGGCCGTTTGGAGGCGAATAAAGTCCTGCACTGTTTATCACATTGTCACCTTATCATCTTTCATCATCGAGATTTTATCAGCACTCAACTCGATGTCTAACGACCACTTTTAACTTGGTAACTCTCAGGTAACACACATCAGCACCCTACTTCGCTCCGTGACGAAAAATACATCGCGCTGTTCACTTTTATCTCTCTATCCATCGGAGCTTTTTGTTAGTGCATGGGGCTGTACTATGGTGATGGTCGAAATTTGAGAGAGAATCCCCTGCCTAAATGGTTTTTTGAAAGTAGTTCCTCCGTTATCAGAGCATTTTTTTAATAGTCATGATCTAATCGGTCTGACTTCTGTCAGGTTCACCAAAATACAAGGGTTGCACTTCGTAGTCCCCTTATCTTGCATGCCCTTAGTTGCAAATTTAAAGGACCAACTTCTTTGTGTTATTGCGAAAGGCCTTAATCCAAAGGTGCACAGATTCGGGGTACCAAACTCACAGAAAATACATTACTTCGGTTGTTTAGTGTTTTAGGATAAATATTGGTGGTAGATTGTTAACTTCATCCATATTACCCTGTTACCACTCCCTTGAGAAATCCAGATTTTTTCCCGTCATTGCTGGCTCCTTTCTTCTCATTTTTCATTTGGATTTGGGACCGTCACTCAATTCATCCGGGCTGATACCCAAGAGCATAGCGTCCGCCGAAATTGCCTGCCAATATATTTCTGATGATAGAAGACCTAATTTTGTATTTTTCCATTTGCAAGGATTCTCGCATCCCTTCCATAATCGAAAGGCAAAAAACAAACCCGATTATTTGTTGATTATGTCCTATCCCGCTCCGGAAGCCATCACACAACATCCAGATTCATTTTACTACGAAAAAACAGTCCACCCGAAAATACCAACTATAACCTCCCAATATTCCTTAAAACTTGAGGATATCATGCATAGCACTATCGCCATCTGCTTAGCTCTTCTACATTGACTCTTCCAAATTTTTCACCCGAATATAATCAGATCAAGATGCTTTCCTTCTCCCTATCCTGCCAACTGAATATTCGCCTCGTCATCTTGAGAACAATAAAGATACTTTCCTCGAAGAGATTACCAGGCAACAATTTCTCTCAAATTGGCAAAGCATTTTCGAAAGCATGGTTTGTATTTTGACCTTTTTTCGCGTTCTCATCTTACATCTCAATATTTTCAGGGAAATTTAAAGCCTATTATCAAGAATTCACTTTATCCTTGTGCAGAATATCTTCTGTAGGGCAGATGAGGATGTAAAGGGAATGTATTTTCATCAAACACAGCATGCATAGATATAAGATATTGCAAGGTTTTCAAGTGTATATTAAATTCCTTTCTAAAAATTCATTTTCGCGGTCTTACTTTCATCTTTTACGCTTTTCTTTTCTCGGTTAGAGAAACCAATTTCCATCCTGAGTCCTTTATTCAAAAGGAAATTTGTTCGGGTCGTTTTTGGGATGCACAGAAACAGGGAAGTAAGTCTAGAGGGCAATTAAGGTTTGATTATAAGAGAAATATTTGAAAAGTGTCATTATTTGAATTGACATTGTGGGCCTAATGGCTTTTAATTTGTGGTCAGGGTAGACCCTGAATCATTACAGGCAACCTCGATGTTTACTTGTTTATGTATGATCCAAAAACACTATAGGAAGGATAATAATTACTGTCCCGGTACTCTCGTATCTCCGGGAATATATTGGGCTGGGAAGGAAGTACTTTCGACTTCAAAACATGATGCTGGAATTGCACTGAAGAACCTCCATCTATCCTCTGTGTGCCTGCTTCCCTTTGTGATATAGACTTCCAAAAAAAGACTGACGGCTTCGTCCAGCCCAGAGGCAGCTCATCAGATGCCTACGCTCTGTCCTGGACGAAACCGTCAGTCAACTTTTTTGAAAAACTTGGGTGTTTAACTCAAAAAAGAGGGGCCCCTGGAGAACCACAAGAGAGCAAGTAAGCTGCTGATCTCCCCCACAGACACCTCCTTGTCGTGGTGGGGGAATTTGTGGTAGTTTAGTACTACACTAAGAGTGTCCAAAAACATATGAAAATGGAAACAAAGGATTGTAACTCTTCAAGTGGTAGGAATTCACAGACTTCGAATCCACCCGCGTCTCTGAGAAATCAGGTCGTGGCCAAGGCACGGATGGAGGAGGATAGTACGACAACTCCCTTAATAAGAGGAACTGAAAATCTGACTACGGCCGGTCGGTCGGTGACACTGTTACCTAACTCTTCTAAAATTCGGGGGAGGAAGGCTCGGCAGAAAGAAACTTCAGCCGCAAAGGAGAAGGTACTACAGACTTCCCTGTCAGAATCTTCTCCTCTGCCAGTACCCGGAAAAACGGAAGAAAGGGAAGCTGGTAATGTGGACGCAACTGGTCTAACGCCGGTATGTGAAAATAGATGCATGCAGCCTGGATACCTTGCAACTGGGAGGGCTTCTAGCCGACGACAACGGAAATACACTGCGAAAGAAGGCGAAGTTTCTTGGGATTGAGGACATGGACGTTCCTACACCACCAAGTGTGGCGATATCCAAAGAAATCGGACGCGAGAATGCGGAACTTTCGGTGCAAAGGGAAGACAAGCGGACTGGCGGCAAAGCTGGCAAAGTTGCAGGACTGTCCTTATATATTTCTGGTTCAAGAGCCATGGGTTCGTTTTAACAGAATCTGTGGTACTGGATCAATCAAGGGGACTAGGATCTTCTTCGATGAAATATCCTCGACACCGAGGGCGTTTTGATGTCAAAATTGTTAGAAGCAACCACGCTGAGACCTTGTTGCGGTCAACTTACAATACCAGGTTAATGGTAAGAGAAGAAACGTTATAGTTGCCTCTGTCTACTTATCCTATGATTCTTTGTGCCCTCCGCCGACGGAAGAACTAAGGGATCTGGTAGTATATGCAGAATCAAGTGGCCTTGAACTTTTAATACGTTGCGATGCGAACGCTCAGCATATTTGTTGGGGCAGTAGCAAATGCAATCCTAGAGGAGAGAAGCTGTTTGATTTTATCACTTCAGTTGGTCTGATAACCGCGAACGTAGGGTGCGCCCCTACGTTCGTATGACCATGAAGAAGTGAAGTAATTGACCTAACAAACTGCACTTCAAGGTTGTTAGAATTGCTTGCACACTGGCGAGTACTAGACGAGGTCTCATTGTCAGATCATCGATACCTAGAATTCAATCTGAATATTGCTGGCGAACAGTCTGCAGTACAAAGACGAAACCCTAGGAAAACGGATTGGACAAAGTTCAATGAACGTCTTGGCAATAAAGTATAGTTCCCTAGGCGACTAAGGACTCCTTTGGCGCTGGAAGATGAATTGAAAACTCTGAACTGCACACTTTTAGAGTGCTATGAAGAGGCTTGCCCTGTTTCCCGAGGCCAAAGCGGTAAAACGGTTCCTTGGTGGAACCAGGAACTGCAAAAACTCAGGAAATCAACCAGGAGACTTCCGAACCGGGCTTGTAAAAGTAATAAGAACGAAGTCTGGTTAAATTTCAGGAGCTTACAACGTGAATATAGGAGGCTCGTTAGGTGTTCGAAAGGAGAATCCTTTAGAGCGTACTGTGAGGAACTGGAAGGCGAAAAAGAGACTTCAAGACTGTGCAAAGCCCTCAAAAGGGATGAATCGGCCAAGTTGGACTCTCTTAGAAAACCCGACGGTACTTTCACGAGTTCCAGACTGGATTCAATACAGACCCTCCTGGAAGTACACCACCCGGGAGAACGGGCGAGAGAAGTGGCAGGGGAAGTGTTGACGATTCTTGCAACCCCTTCAACACGCAAGTGTTGCAAGGAGAACTGGAACACTGCGAAAGCGGTTGTTACCCATGAAAAGGTGAGAGTTGCCATACTGTCCTTTGAACATTACAAAGCATTTGGCATGGATGGCATCTATCCGGCAATGCTAAAGGAAGGTATGGAGCACTTAGAGCGACTTCTAAGAAATATTTTTCAAGGAGGTTAAGGTAGTCTTCATACCGAAACCTGGGAAAGATGACTATTCTAATCCAAAGAACTTCAAACAGATCGGCTTGACTTCATTCTTTCTGAAAGGTTTGAAGAGACTGGTAGAGCGTCACATTCGTGGAAACGCATTTAGGTGGCACCCACTTAATGAAAACCAACATGTTAACCAGCGTGGGAAGTCCTGTGAGTCTGCTCTTCATTCTTTGAAGAAGAAAGATAGTGGATGCAACTTTGAATGGTCAGTACGCGATGGGGGTGTGTGTGGACATTGGAGGGACTTTTGACTGTGCGCCTTTTCAAAAATTTTGTGATGCCGCAGGGGCGCATGATGTTGATGATGTCTTAATTACGTGGATCCATGCTATGCTAACACAGAGATGGCTTTGCGCTGAGGTGGGTGTCGATCGCTATCTGACAGCAAAAGCAACGAAAGGCTGCCCCCAAGGAGGTGTGCTTTCGCCACTTCTATGGAGTATGCTGATCGACTCACTACTATGCGAACTGCAAAATTTGCCAATATACGCTCAAGCTTATGCTGATGACGTGGCTATCCTTGCTGTTGGTCGGGATCTTGGAACGGTGTATAGGAATATATTATACAACGTGCCGTGGATTTGATAGACAGTTGGTGCCTTATACATGGTCTTTCAGGTAATTCAAATAAAACCACAATGGTATCACTCACAAAAAGGAGAAAACTGGGTGGACTTTGCCTCCCTGAGATGAAGGGTACTACCCTTCAACTCTCCGAAGAAGTGAAATATTTGGGAGTCACTTTAGATAAGAAACTTCTTTGGAAGAAACTTCTTTCGATGTAGAGGTAAAGATGAACCGAGCTCTCACAGCTTATGGACTGTGCAAAAGGACCTTTGCCTCGACATGGGGAATCAGGCCTCATGTGGTAATATGCATATACGTTGCCATCATTAAGCCGATGTTCGTATATGCATCCGTAGTGTGGTGGATTAAGGTGAGATAAAAAGGTTTTCACCGTAAAGTATGTGGAGGGCACAGAGCATAGGAAGATTTACTGGGAACCAGCGATTGGGGTATCAGTAGCCTTAGGTAAGTCTATTTTCAAAAACTGGGAGGAAGTTTCCCACAATGTTAAGTGGCAGAGCCTAAATGCTGCTTGACACATCAAACTTTTCCGGCCAGAATCGAACATACGTACTGCAAAGTTTATCCTGTCGAAAAGCAGGAGGACTTGCAGGGGTATTGTGGGCATTCTGACAGGCCATAATTATATCTATCTATCTGGGCGTAAGTTCAGAATGGGAATTACTTAAGATGATACGTGTCCCTCCTGTAATGAGGAAGCGGAATCCACGGAGCATTTCCTATGTGAATGCCCCATCTATGGACGCATCAGGCATCAGATCTTTGGTGCCGATGTTCTCCAGTTGCGACGGATAGCATCACATCCACTAACGGAAATTCTGCGATAAGTCAACGAATCCGGAATATTCCGTTAGAAGGGGGTGGCGAGTACAATGGGCCAACTCGGCCTGAGTGCTCAAAAGCTGTAGCTTCTCCTCTATCACACACACGCACAAGTAAGCTGCTTCCCAAGTGGTCTGGTCGAGTCAGTCGAGAGGAGAGATTTCCATCCGGTATAGTAGTTTGCACCTTGGGTCCCAATTTGTTCTCTATAGCCCTTATTAACGCCTATGAAGAAAAGCTTGTCCAAATTAGGACAAGAACAACAGTGGCAAATGGAAAATATTTAATTGTTTCAGAGACAAGAGTTGGTACAAACAATGAATGACTTAGAAAATCCTCAAAAGGATGAGTTGAACCATAGCATAGCAAAAAACCGAAATAACTTTCTTACCAACCCAATATTTCTTCGGTTCTTCATGTGAGCAGTAGCTAAAATCGATAAATTTAAAATCACATAAACATCAAATGTAAGATACTCGAATATCTTGCCGAAAAGATTTTAGAAGGATGATCCTAATGAAATATGCATACATTGAACTTTTTGTCTTCAATGGAAATTCATGAAGGAAGAAGAAGAAAGAGGTAAGCGTGTGCTCCCTGTTCACTTCAGTGGAGAATAAAGGACATTCATGTTGTTTTTTCCTCTCTTTATTATTTTTGTTTCATTATTGAGAAGAAGATTATACTTTCGGTGTTTAATCTTTTATTGCCAGGTCTTAGGAAGAGGAGAGCCTACAGCAGTAAGATGAAAGCAAAGTTTTATGTAAACAGGCAGATCTGGGGCCGATAATGGTTGTACATACATAT
The DNA here is from genome assembly GCF_905115235.1 of Hermetia illucens. NCBI lineage: Eukaryota > Metazoa > Arthropoda > Insecta > Diptera > Stratiomyidae > Hermetia > Hermetia illucens. Next base: position 14,442,893 of record NC_051852.1, read on the forward strand.
ATACGAAATGAAAGATTAACTCTTTGATTTCAAGATGTTCATGGGTACCATGGTTGCAAATTTCAAGGATAACCTCGTTTTTCCTAAAGATGTTTTAAATCCTGTCCATGATAAGCCCCAATCGCCAAAACTTTACCAATCGTGTCTACTTGCAGTCCTCCAGAAAAGTGGGCTTTTTGGATTGTCAAATATAAATTATGTCTTTTGTTTACTCCATTGTAGAGTTTAGAGATCCTGCACAATTTCTCGCTCCTCATTATTATGTTCTCGAATATTATTTGAAATGAGGCTATACTTACTTGGAGTGTTGCGTAAGTGATAAACCTATAGCAGCGGGGATAACCACAGAGTCAAAATCAAACATTGATGACCGAACCTAGATTCGAACCCGCGACACTACGTCGTGAAGCAGAAGTTTATCCAATTCAAATATCGCTTCCTCTATGGCGAGCCTGTTTTTTCATCGCATTGGTATCAGGGCCCTCAGTATAATGGATGCTGTAAGCTTATCGATGGCCACAGTTAACCTTGGTGAAAAAGTCCTTAGACCATATCTGGAACGGTTGGTTCCGACCCCGTCGGGGTGGATGAGCACAAGTTCCTAGCGAAAATGGGACATCCTTATTCCCCAAAGTGATAAAATTAATAGATTTGTCTCCAAGGGCGCTTGACACAGCTGTTTGCTTCAGCGACGTTTGGAATACCATCCTTTCTAGCCAAAAATTCAACAGGACTATGTTGCCATTCTTAACTCTGTGGAAGTCGGCTTATAATCACCATGCCTTGCTATTGCGATGTGGGGAATGATTATCGAGATTGTTTGTCGCTCAAAGGATGCATTGCTCTGAAAATGATTCATGTCGGTGAAGTCATTGAATTTCGCAAATGGACATTACTCAAACTTCATTCGTTGATTCATAATGGTTGGACACATCCTAAATAGAGCGATACTTCCTGACATTTTAACTACAGAATTACGGAATTCTTTAGAATAAAGGCTAAGCCGAATTAGATGTGTCAGAACCTCTATATTGGCGGGGAAAGTAGACTATGCGTCAGTTTAAAATGAGGCCTTTTTGGACCGCTGAATTTCATTACAATGGCCCAGTTTCCTCGGCAAACTTTACCTTTACCTAATGTGTGAGTGGAAAAACACTGGACAAAGGCAACTTTCTACCGGAACACTTAGCCGTGAGGAGCTTGGTTTTAGGAATATCAACTTTAGCTGGTTCATACCATGTCGGTTTTTTTTTGCATTTTTGCTACGTAGGTCGTAGTTGGTGTGAAGCCGTTCAGACGACTGCTTGGAAAATAATCTCATTTAAGGCAAGTAGACTCTACTAGTTGGGCACTTTTGGCTAGCTTTTAGAAAATGGCATCGACTGCGGTGTCGAGAGTCCACTTGAAATTAGCTAAGGATCGTGGACGAACAGGCTTTTTGGTTGACCTTTCGGAGAGATCGAATGGCCTTAATTGACCAATTGGCGAGTGTTTCCCCAATGAAATTGAAAAATCAAGGTGTGGCAGCTTTCTGACACTTTCAGAGAAAAAGCGCATATGATGCCCATGACAAACTCCTTCACAGAAATAATATACTTATTAAAATGAAAAACCAAAGCCAAACTGGCTATAACAATATCTGGAAGTAATGTGATTGGTAAAGCTCCATTTTGAGCAACATCTCCATCATGGGTAGGTAGTTTTCGCCTAAGTGGACTAGGTGGGTATAACCGACCCATAATCAGCGCTACGTTATCCTGATTGATTACCACAATTCCCAAGATTGTGATAGTTGTATGAGGGCAAGGGGAATTATAATGGAATTAAATCCAATCCGTTGAGGCCATAAAAGGGGAAAGAACGGGTTTTCTAATGTGCCCTGTCTGGGTTTCATTACAGGAGTGCAGGAACTGCATCTTGTTCTCCTCTTTCCAACTTTTACTGTTGTGCTTTAACACCCTGAGGGTCACAATAGCCTGAATTAGTCGGTAATGAATATTTGTAAATGGGAAAAGTCCGAAGAACTGTCAGAATTGACAGGAGTTAACCAAAAGCACAGGCCTATCCAGAAAGCTGGGGCGAAAATTAACCCGTCCAGACAACGCTTACGTCCAGCTCTAATCAATTGTCCTGTCGACACGCGCTTCTAAGCCTCCGTGCTAGTCAAATTAAGAAATATGGGCCGGTTCTTTTGGAAACTATATTTCCCCACACTTTTTGCACAAAAATCACGTGTTTGAAGGACTATTGCGAATTCCCTCCCCGGGGGGATCTAAAATGCTAGAATAGAAGAAATCATGGAAGAAAATTCAAATGAACGGTCAGATTTAAAAATTTGACTGTGGGCGAGGGTCCCAGACTCTCCTGAACCAGAGCCGCGACTGAGAGAGGATACTTTGCACCATTGACCTCTTTTTCGTGGACCACCATTGACAAATACTTTGCAGTAAAAAAAATGGCGAATACAACTTCTCCCAGCGATTCGAGAGTTCTGAATTTTTCTATCTTGGTAAGGCGTGCTATTTCCACTTCATACTCTGGGGTTTCAATTCTGGCTTAATGTTGTTGACCTCATATTTCTTCACCAGTGACTGTCGCAGTCGAAGATGAGTCTCCTTCTCTATTAAACCGGCCAAGTTGACTTGGGCAAATGTCAAGACGTTTGAATTTGAACTTTTTTGGTGCAACAATCCAATTGGATCAGGGCCTTCAAGTGTGTTAGAGCACTTCATTCAAGACCGTAACGGTACACTACAGGATTGCAATACCCTATAGGAGGCAATGTGGTCAGCGTTGCGCTCGCCCGAGGTTATTATCCTGATTTGACAGGCCGGGCTGGAAGAGGGGCAATGACCTGCACCTTAAAGTGGCAACTCATTTCCTGACATAATAGTCATTGGTTCAAGGTAAACCTACTTCAAACAGACGTAAACCTACTTCAAACCGATGGGTAAACCTACCGATATATTTCAAGGATGAGAATAGCTTGACCGGCAAAGCAACTAGAGAGGACATAATATTGTGATCCTAACTGACAGTTAGCTGATTTTTGAGGCGTTTGGATCTAACCAGATGAGCTTTAACCTGGTATGGGATGAACTAATAAATTGAGTACGCTTGGCTAGTGCAATAAGGTCCGAATATTCTGTACTACAGGCCATTGTTTCTGCTAGCAATTAGGCAGCAGATGGGCTGCAAAAAGGGTTGATCTATCAGAGCTTACTACTGGAGACACCAAGTCGACCATCAGCAGCCTTTTGCTATCCCAAAAAAAGGGTTGCTGTAACTTTGATATAGGTTGGGGTTCAGGCTTCGGCGAAGCTGAGTGACAACATGCGAGCAAATGTTTTTTGGTTTCCCGAAACCAAAAAATCATACGCTCATACGCTCCATTAAAATGAAGTCAAACTATTCCTCGTTGTTTTCTGCACATTGTTGCAAAAACTGATGGGCACTTTCGATCCCTATCCGCTTGTGGTTTTCTATGAGCATTCTGATTATCTAGAACACCCAGTGTGATAGTCCATCTTTTCCGTCAAAATCTTGTGGATTGTGGTACTGGCAGTATTAGGAACCCGAACAGCAAATTGCAGTCTCACTTTCAATCTATACTTACGAACTTTACTATCGCCGAATTTTATCGGAATGTTTTTAAAACAAAAATTTCGCATCCAATCTAGAAACTGTACATACAGCTGCTCTCGATGAGAGCATTTGCATGACAACTATCCCAACAAATATATTGAAATTTTTAGCAAATGGAGGAGTAAGGGATCTTATGCAGTAATACACTCGTGAAATCGTTTAATAATTAAGTTAGTATTATAAAAGTCAAGATTATTAGTAGTGGATGCAAGTGGGAAGTAGAGAAATTAGACAAATAAAGCAAATCAATATGTCGAATTTTTCTTTGTGCTTTCCTAAGAGATGTCAATTTCGGCTTTCTCCCAATAATTAGGCTGCAACTCATTGCATCTGAAACTAAATAAACGGCGTCGACGTTACTCCGGCCGTATAATTGAAAAAGCAATCACCAGTTGTTTTGATTTGGTCCTGAAATTTATTTAGGTTCAAATTTTCTCCTAAAATGCAACGTCCTCAGACATAACCTATAAGAACCCAGTCCATTATCCAGAGCGAAAAGAGGGATCTTCAGAATATCCGCGGTTATCAGCAACTGATGCCTTTATATGCTGTTAAGCTAACTTTTTCCAGTTGTGATCCTGGCAGTTGATAAGAAAATCTACCCACTGCCGCTTCCATGTGGATATCGAAATTATCTGTTACAACTTGGTTCAAATTATGATTGCTTGAAATCTCTCTCTGGCAACATGGCCTTTCTCCCTACATCTTCTGCATCGATTAGTGCAACTTCGATCTATTCAGTGTTTTACATTCCTTTCTCCCACTAGCTTTGCAGTTTGGCCATTTGTCCCTTTTGGGCCTTTAGTTCCCCTTTTCGGATCTGCCTGTATTAATTTTCTCGTTTTGGGGATTGTTGATTCCTTCGAGATGACACTTGAGTGGCCTGTGACACTTTTGGGGCAGTAGATTTCGAATTCTCCTTAGAGTTTCTCTCGTCCTCCTGTGATCTGTTATAGGGGACTCCCATAATCCTTACCATATTCTTTATAGCTTGGTGCAAATTGTGCTTGCCCTTGATAACCTCGAACAGTAGACATTTTTTTGCTCTAAGCTGAGTGAAGGGCAATTCCTCCTAATCAGGGCAGAGATCTCAAAGTCGACGAACTCTTCCTGAATTAGTCCTTTTCTTGGCCTTGGAGTAACTTCCACTGCCGCCAAACGCGGTAGGTGTTGCTTTTAACTTATCTTTTTCGGCTTTATTACTGGTGTGCTCGGTAAGGTGATACTACGTTTGAACATTTCTTTCTCCGAATCTAAAACACTTTTGGTATTAGCCAAGTTGTCCAGCACGAGCGACTGAGGTCAAAGGATATTGAACACCGGGAACCCGCTTGCCGACTCTCGAAAGCCGACGGTACTGGAGTTTCGAGAAACTGCACCACAAGTTTCCTCATTCTCTTGCCTTCTATGGTGGTTTTATTTTCTGGGTATCCTTCCCATAGCCATTTCAGCTCGCATACCAGAGATGAACACTGGCCTAAGCACAGTCTGGAAAAAAGTGCCTGAACACAAATTTATACATCAGTAGGTATGGTTTTATCCGCCTCCTGGGGCCGCACTTGACGGTAGATCTGTCAACTCCTCACGTCTGTCTGTCTGTCTGTTACATCCATTTTCTCAGAAACGGTCACTTTCATCTTTTATTCCTGAAGCCTTCAGCTTCCGGGTTTCCGCCATTGACCGCTGCGAGCGATGGCAAGCGTGATGCGCTCGAACTCCGATACCAAGTGAAGTTCTGCATAGTGTGGCAGGAGAGAATTTGTTATTGTGCTGATCAGGGAAGTAACGCACTCAAGCCGAGTACAGCAACTGGGTTTGACGGTATCCCCGCAGAGTTGTGTATCGCTGCACCCGCGATTACTGCAGATTTGCCACTTGGTATGGAAATCTTGGGAATACGATACCTTTCGCAGAGAGTGGAAGAAGTGGTTAATTGGGAAGATTCTGAAGGGGCATTCGTTTTGAGTGTAACCATTTGAGGGGTATCTGCATACCCCCTGCCGTTGGAAAGATAATGGCTAAAATAATCCTGGAACGCATCTAAGAACACCTTGGAAGCTTGATCGACAGAGAGAAGGCTGATTTTTGCTCCAGATCCGCCTATACTGACCACATCAACACCCTACGGATCATTTTGAAACGTTGCGCGGAGTTTAACTCTTCGCTTCACCTGCTTTTCATCGATTTCGAGAAAGCTTTTGATAGCGTAAATACGGGGTGTATCTGGGGTGCTCTACGCAGGAGGTGCGTTCCAGAGAAACTAATAGTTGTTGTCAGAGCGACATATGACGGTGCAAAATATCACGTGGTACATCGAGGTGAAATTTCAGAAGATATTAAGTTCGAAAGCGGAGTTCGACAGGGTTTCATTTTGTCACCGATATTATTTCCTCGTTTATTCTGGGTGGTGTTCTTCATGGTGCCTTGGCTGGAGGACGTTGAGAAGTTCAATGGACCATGATATCTTTCCTCAAATACCTCGAATACGCTGATGATATGTGTTTGCTCTCTGACTGGGTGATGGACCTTGGCCAAATGGCTCTGGATTTGAAAAGAGAAGCAAGTAGAGTTGAACTGAAGATATACACCAGCAAAACCAATGTTCTCATTTGACGTGTCATTACACCTTCCTTATCTATATTAATGGGCCGAGTATCAGAAAGCGTGGTTTCTGTCGACGTTGGCATCGGTCTGGATGTCGCTCGTCATATTAACAGCCCTAGATCCACTTTCGCTGTCTTATCTAAAATCTGCAAATGCAGTTATCCCATTACGAACATCAGATTGAGATTGCTCTATTATAGAGTTCTTTATGTGTTGTTATATGGGAGAAACACACGGAAAGTAACCTGAACTGTCACTAGTAAGGTCCAAATCTGCGTCGAATCTTCGAAGTACGGTGGCCTGACACTATCACAAACGACGAACTTGGCGGGCGCACAAGCCTGGCATTCGTACGCACTTTGATCGGAAGTCAGAAGTGGCAGTGGATAGGTCACATAGTAAGGAGGGGCAACAATTGCATTGCGGGCTACGCCATGCAGTGGAATCCACTATCCCAAGGTGGCAGGCGAGTGGGTCCTTAGCGCAGAACAGTGGAGGAGAAGTGCGGGCATTTTGGAAAGTCTTGGGGGGGGGAGGGGGGTGTCTCTGAAGGATCTGATTGTCGAATAAAGCTTTTGCTACTGGCAGGCGGTGGTGTCGAGGTAGTAGAACGGAGCCGAAAGTCGAGTCCTTTTTTTCAAAGGTAGGAGAAAGTATCGGGGAAGACCTAATCCGTTGTCGATTTTCCCTCCCTCGATCACTGCATCCAGTTAGGGAGTAGTTCGGATCCTCGTTCGCGTTCGAGTCGCTAATTTGATTCCTCTTTTTAGCACCTTAAGTGTTTTAGGTTGAAACGTCCTTGTGCTGATACAAACTGAAATGCAGCATGTTTAGGAGGGACCGAAGCATCAAATGACAGGACCTATTTTCCAGAATTGGCTAACAAAGAACCAAACTAGAAATTGTCAACGAGTACTTCATTGCAGCTGCACTTATGTGGTGGTGGTCCTCAATGGTTTAAAATCCGTCCCTTTTTTGGGTTACCTGATAGCCTGGTAGCTGCCCTCTTCCCTGATAATAGCCAACTCGAATTTTCAGGTTGCCGCCCTTAGGATCGCATACACTACAGCTTGAAAGACGATTGTGTATTGTCCCAAAGGAAAAGCCCATTTCTCGTTTTTATTCGAGAGGTAGACTGCTGCTCCAGAAGCATTTTCTGTCTTTGAGCCATTGGTGTAGAAGACGTCAGTATATCCCGACACGTATTCTTCTGGTTCGTCCTTGTTTTCCCTCCGTTTCAAGATAACATCATATCTTCTACCAAACCGATTTATGGGGATCTGAGAATCGGAAGGCATTGCGAAAACTAGATTCAGCTCTCCCAATGACTCTTCCAATGGTCTATCATTCCCACGTCCATTGTTTTCCCATAGATCTAATCGCATTAGTCTTTGAGCTGCTCTCATTGAAGTGGTCTGAATTACCAAATCCAAGGGCAGCAAATTGAGTAATGCATTCAGAGCTGCGCCGGATGTGGTGCTCATGGCACCGGTGATACCCAGACAGTTCTTTGTAGTGTGGCTAGTTTACAGCGAAAACTCTTCTGTTTCACCTTAACGCAGTACACTGCGAACATCGGCCTAATGATAGCAACTTATATCCACATTACTACCTGAGGCCTAAGTCCTAGTGTCGAGGCAAAACTCCGCCTACACAGCCCATAAGCTCTGAGAGCTCCTTTCATCTTTACGTCTACAAAGAAACTTCTTGTCTAGAATAACTCTCAGATATTTCACTTCTTCGGAGAGTTGAAGGGTTGTACCCTTCATCTCTGGAAGGCAAAGCCCATTCAGTTTCCTCCTTTTTGTAAAAAATACCATTGTGGTCTTATTTGGATTTAGTAAAACTCCATGTCTGAGACACCAACTGTCAATGAAATCAACGACGCGTTGTGTATTTCTACATACCATTCCGAGATCTCGACCAACAGCTAGCACAGCCACGTCATCCGCATAAGTTTGAACGTGTATTTGCAGTTCGCATAGTAGTAAGTTGATCACCATACTCCACGGAAGTGGCGATAACACACCTCCTTGAGGGCAGCCTTCTATCGCTTTGGTTTTTAAGTACACACAACAATCTCTGCGTTAGCATAGCGTAGATCCACTTTATTAGAGTTTCGTCAATACCATGCTTTCTGGCGGGATCACAGAGCTCAAGTTCAATGTCCACGATTACCCTCTCGCGTACTTACCCCTCAGAGTTGTATCCTCTAGCTTTGAAACCAAAGAATGAAGAGCAGACACACAGGACTTCCCACATTGGTAAGCATGTTGGTTTTCATTTAGGGGGTGCGACTTCAGCGCCTTCTCGCGAATTTGACGCTCTCGCAGTGTCCCAATTCCCCTTGCAGCACCTTCGTGTTGAGGGATTTGCAGAAATTGCCAATTCTCTTCTTCCCACTACTAAGACCTGTTCTCCCGGGTGGTGGACTTCCAAGAGAGTTTGCATAGACTCAACCCTGGAGTTCGTGAAAGTACCATCCGATTTTCTAAGAGAGTCCAGCTTGGCCGAGTTATCCTTATCCAGGACTCTGCAGAACCTGAAAGTTTCCCTTTCACCTTCCAGTTCCTCACACTCTAAAAGAGTCTCGTTTCGAACGTTCGCTGCTGTTCGCCTGTAATAGTTAGACTAAATTCTAAGTAACAGTGAGAGCGAGACTTCATCTAGCACTAGCCAGTTTCTAATCAACTCTAACAACTTTGAAGTGCAGATTGTTGGGTCAATTACTTCACTTCCTCTTGGTCCCACGAACGTAGGGGCGCACCCTACGTTCGCGGTCATCAGACCAGCTGAAGTGATAAAAGCAAATAGCTTATCTCCTCTAGGATTGCATTTGCTACTGCCCCAACAAATATGATGAGCGTTCGCATCACAACCTATTGAAAGGTCAAGGCCACTTAATTCTGCATACACTACCAGATCCCTTAGTTCTTGCGTCGACGAAGGGCACAAGGAATCGTAGGGTAAGTAGGCAGAGGTAATTTTAACGTTTCTCCTCTTACCATTAACCTGGTATTGTAAGTTGATCACAGCAAGGTCCTGGGAACAGAATTATTTTAGCATGGTTGCCTCTAACAATTTTGATGTCAGAACGCAGACCCTCGGTCTCGAGGATCTTTCATCGAAGAAAATCCTAGTCCCCTTGACTGATCGAATATCACAGATTCTGTTAAAACGAGCCCGTGGCTCTTGAACCAGAAATATATAAAGACAGTTCTGCAACTTTACCAGCCTTGCCGCCAGTAGATAGGAAGAAACTTTGGCATGCTGCAGGTTGATTTGACTAACTCTTATGTTTGTAGCCATAAGTGCAGTCTAATATGAAAATCGCCGCTAACTGTTAAAAGTCTGCTGCGTTCAGTATGGATCTCACCGGGGTTACCAGCTTGTCCTCACCTTCCACCGAAAGTTCTACTTTCTTGCACCCGATTTCTCGGGATACGGTATAGCAACGTCCATCCCCTCATTCCGAAGAAACTTCACCTTCTTTCGCAGTCCCTTCCGTTGTCGTCGACTAGAAGCCCTCCCAAGTTCAAGGAGTCCGGGCTGTATGGATCTATTTTCACATACCGGCGTTAGACCAGTTGCGTCCACATTATCAGCTTCCCTTTCTTCCGTTTTTCCGGGTACAGGCGGAGGAGAAGGTTCTGACAGGCAAGTCTGTAGTCGCTTATCCTTTGCGGCTGAAGTTTTCTTCTGCCGAGCCTTCCTCCCCCGTATTTTAGAAGAGTTAGGTAACAGTGTCACCGACCAACCGGTCGTAGTCAGATTTCCAGTTGCTCTCATTAAGGGAATTGCTGTACTATCCTTTTTGGCTGGCCGCGCTGAAGACACCGGGTGTAGGCTTTTCAACGAAGTGGTCTTCCACAGATTTCTCCATGGGGGAAGATGAATTAGGTGAGGCCTCCAAAATTCGTGCCTCAGCCATGACCTGATTTCTCAAAGTCGCGGGTGGATTCGAACTCTGTGGCTTCTTAACACTTGGAGACTTACAATCCTTTGTTTCCATCTTCATGTGTTTTTGGAAACTCTTAGTGCAGTAGTAAACTACCATAATTTCCCCCACCACGGCAAGGTGGTGCCCGAGGCCTGGCACTCGTTCGCACTTTGATCGGCATAGTAAGGAGGGGCGACAATTGCATTGCGGGCTACGCCATGCAGTAGAATCTACTCTACCAAGGTGGTAGGCGAGTGGATCGTCCCAATCGCCCTTAGCGCAGAACAGTGGAGGAGAGGTGCGGGCATTTTGGAAAGTCGTGTGGAGCGCTGAAAGATCTGATTGTCGAATAAAACTGTAGCTACTGGGAGGCAGGAGTGTCGAGGTAGAACAGAGCTGAAAGTCGAGCTCCTTTTCTTCAGAGATAGAAGAACGTACCAGGGGAAGTCCTAATCCATTGTCGATTTTCCCTCCCTTGATCACTGTATCCAACTAAGGTATAGTTTGCCTCCTCATCCCCGTTCGAGTCTCTAATTTGATTCGCCGTTTTAGTGCGTTAAGTGTTTTAGGCTGAAACGTCTTTGTGCTAATACAAACTGAAATGCAGCGGGTTTAGGAGGGGCCAAACAGCCAAATGACAAGACCTATTTTGCAGAATTGGGTAACAAAGAGCCAAGCAAGAAATTGTCATCCGATCAATGTGCTGGTCTTCAATGGTTTAAAATCCGTTCCTTTATGAGGTTACTTGATAGCTCTACCCTCTTACCTGATAATAGCCAACTCGAATGATCTGTTGACCATTCCATAACTCACTGAGTTATCACAGAATATTGCTTCTAATTGACTTTAATATTTAAGTGCGCGTTGGGATGGAATATAAAAGGACATCTTGTTGCTCTAAGTAACTTAACGTAATTTCCAGAAGATGTAATCGTTGAACCGTATGTCGTTGCAAGCAAGGAGGCAGATAGGGGATTTAATCGAAGGGAGAACAAAGTACTGGCAAGGATTACCTACGATTTTATCCTCCTGATAACAGTGGAAAACCTTCCATCTACCAACAAAAAAAATGTCCTAATTTGTCTTCAAACTTCAATAAATTCCGATACTTGCGACATCCATTCTACTCGCTCGTTACGTACTTCCTTTCATCTCCCATAATAAATTACATCTTGCCGCGTACGTAGGCAGCCCCACTTGGTAATCTATAATGTGCCATTACAATTTAATGACGCTATAATAACAAATCCAATTTTCAACAACATAAGAAGCTTTTCTCCGAAAGTATGTAGCCGAGATTGCTTTTCTTGTTTGCTCGTTGCCGTGAAGTTCAAAACAAAAAACGGCAGGATATCAAGAATAAAATCCGACATGATGAATGCTCGACTAATCGAATTGAAGGACGAAGAAAGGAACAAAAAAAAACAGGCAAGCGTTTTGTATAAATTGCAAACAAGAATCAGGAAATTGTATTCAATGTTTTGTTTGTCCATGAGATGAGGGAGTTCGGCAGGAGGACAGAGAAGTTTCGATGTTAATTTAAAAAGTTTGTCTTTTTCGTCCACTTTTTCTCTCCCTCCGGCAAATTAATTATTTAAATGCGACCTTTCCAAGAAGACCAAAATTAACGGCCGTAATTAGCTCAAGATATGAACTTTTTACAGCTTTTTAATTCGTATTAACTCCGCAATAAAGATCGGAACAAACCCCTCATCTTGCAATGGGGCTTATCAAGAAGTTCCTGGGAATTATGTATTCATATCTGAACCTCGCAGAACTTATGCTTTCATGCATTCAACACAGTCCCCATTCTGCCTTTTGCGTATGCTATTTGGCTTTCAAGCTTGACGCAAGGAAAGTGCTCCGAAGTACTTAGCACGGGGTTGAAAATGCATGCATGACTCGAAACTATGTCGACCAACAAAAGACATGTGTGCAGACATGCATAGATTCAGTTTTTAGATGAATAAAAGCCTTTTTCCAATTGTTTTGAACTCGTGAACAGGCAGTTCCCATAATAGAGAGGAATCACTCCAGAGTTTTCTTGTTTCCAGCTAACTATGAACTAGTCAGACTGGAATGCTTCCAAGGGTTGAAATTTGGGACTGAAAGAGTCAACAGAAACTCCCACTTTAACCCACAAATATTGAAAGTGTCTTTCACTAAGTGCAACATATACTTGATTTCCCTGGTGTTCGCGGTTAAAATATCTTTTCAAGTCCTTCCGGAAGTTCATCCGCTTGTCAGGTGGAGGTTTCATCAACATGTTTCAAGATGTATGTTTGTGCGAATTCCTAAGAACGTGAAAGCGTGCATAATCCAGGGAATATAAAGTGGTTTGAATTTGTTATGTTAATGTATGGTTCCTTGACGCTTGTTCCATAAAACTTCAATCCCACCATTGCGAAATGTAAGTTATGAGGTTAGATTGTAACAGGCAAGAGAGTCCTCCGTGGTATATGAGTTTGCATGTTCATTAGAGTTCTTCTGTTTTGATTCACTCAGCAACGTTTATCTTTCTACAGTTTAGTCAGTTTGGTTTACGCAAAGCACGTAAAGTTAATTAGGGTAAAATGATGTTAATAAAAGCCGACTTTGTCAAGTAGGTGTGATTTAAAAATAAGACTCGTTAAGAGCGGCCCTAGGCTGATATGAGCAAGGATAAAGGAAGACTTGCTTTATTCTGGTCGACCGATAAATATTTTTTCTTGCCAGGAAGAAGGCAGGGAGAAAATAAAGGCCCACTTTATAGTGGAACTTCTAGAACGGCAACTGTCATGAAAAGGACAAGACCGCGATCTTCAAAGCCAAACCGCGGTAGAGGTCTTTTTGAGATACCCAAAGAATTGTTTGCTTATTGCCTGCAACCTGGCTATAGCTAGAGCTGGGTAGTCCCAAAGAAAGTACCTCTACGTAATTTTGAAATTGCGAATAGTAGGGTATGCTAAGCCTGGTGACATGTTTCCTTTGTACTCCTTTCCACGGGTCTTCGCCAAAAGCTGTAGGAGGACCAGATCCTCTTTGATTGAACCGAACGAATGAGAATTCACCATCTGGAGTCAGCGGGTACCAAGTAGAGGAAGTATATTCCACTGTTCACAGTTTGGGTATTTCTCTTAAGTGAACTGAGTAGTTGTTGGTCAAAGGGTAGTATAGGTCCCAGGGCAAAACGTGGATTGGTACCCACGATGGAGTACAAAACCTGGGTAACGCCTACTGAACCAACACCAACAGCTCTACTACCAAACTGCATCTTCATCTTCACGTGATGATCGCTGGAAGCGCTTGCTTAACGAAAAGCTGCAGACGAAGAAGGATGAAGGCGAGTCTCCCGCGTCTAAAAAGGGACAAATTGTACCAACTGATCCTCCAGGTTGGGGGTTCAGTAGGGCTGACATTCATACACGGAAAAAACCTTGTTACGAAGTCACAACAGGAGCCTCGGACTGGACGGATAACGCAACGACAAAGGAATAACGATTTGCGCATTTTCTCATGGAACGTGGGCTCCCTGTACAGAGAGGGGTTGCCAAGCAGCTAGCCGATACCCTGTTCCAATATAAGGCTCATGTAACAACCTTGCAGTAGATGCGTTCGACAGGGAGAAGAGTCACTACACTATATGTTACAGCCAAGTGCCCGGAGTAGGTTTCTTAGTCAGCCAAAAAATGAAACCTGCCGCTATCGGCTTTAAAAACATAAGCGAACGGTTATGCACTTTGCGCTTGCGTGGCAAATCTAGAAATATAAGCCTCATTAATGTTCACGCCCTTACAGAGGAGACTGCAGCGTCGGAAAAGATACCTTCTACGAGGCAGTAGAACGAATCCTCAAACCCTGTCCCAGAAATGATATCAAAATCATACTTGGGGATTTTAACAGTCAAGTAGGGAAGGAGCCCGTATTCAGGCGATACGTTGGCTCCCATAACTTACACGAAAAAAACAAATGATAATGGACTGCGGATTATTCAATTAGCAGGGTCACACGAAATGGTTGTTGGAAGTACCTGGTTTGCGCGGAAAGCGGTCGACAAACATACGTGGGCCTCTCCAGATGGGACCGCTTTCAACCAAATTGACCACGTGCTGATCGAACGCCGCCACCTCTCAGCCTTGATGAATGTCAGAAGATATAGGGGGGCCAATATAGACTCGGATCACTATCTCTTTAGCATGGTCCTCCGAGCTCGAATAACAACCCCACCCAGAATTCCCTCTGACAATCAGGTGAGAGCTAACACTGAAGCCATCCACAACATAACCCTCCGTAACACCTATAAGAGGAAAATGGATGCCTCAATAACCGCAGTCAACAGAGATCTCTGGATATGAAACATTAACAAGTGATCTTCACAATCACCTGATGAACGTTATCATAAATACAGCGACAAACATACTTGACCCCAGCCGCAAAAAGAGTCGGAACGGCTGGTTTGACGATGAATGTAAGCTAGCAACAGAACGGAAGAATGTTGCATACCGAGTAATGCTGCATTCTCAAAGGACACGGGCATGCGCGGAGACTTATCACGAACTCCAGCGAGCGGAGAAGTGACTTCACAGACGGAAAAAGGAAGCCTGGGAGAACCAACAGGTCTGTGAACTCGAAAAGTACAGGAAGCAACCGCACCAGGTGCGAAAGTTCTACCAACAAGTGAGCAGGATGAAGCCTTACACACCTCGGTGTTCGTCCTGCCGAGACAAAGAGGGAAATCTGATTTCCGACAGTATGGGCACATCGGAGCGACGGGTTGAGTACTTTGATGCGCTACTGAACAACCAGAACATCGGCGAGTTGGAGGTCCCGCCAAGTGAAGACTATGGACAAATACTGCTACCACCAGGCAGACCCTGCCTGAGATGGAGCGATGGCGTAGGACATGACACCAGACAGCTTTTAGAGATATCGAATTGGTGGACCTCGGCGCAAAATCGGGATGTCTGGAGTTCCTTATTAACGCAGGCCTAGATCGGATACCGGTTGTTGCGCCGTTGATGACGATGAACTTTTTCTTTCCTTACTGTTTATCTATTTAAAATCACTATTTGATACTGTACAATAACCCCTTATGATAGATCAAAACCTTTTAAAATTGTACTCAAATTTCATTCTCCTTTTATCGCTCCTGCTTACATTGACGGGTAGCCAGTTAGTTCGTTAGTTAGTCAAGTCCGCGCCGTTCTCCAATGTCTCGTCACAGCTGAAACCGTGTGGGTTCAGCGGAAGCGTGATCCCGCCAATGAGATTACTAGGCGAACCTAATGCTTCGCTGGCGCTTTTTTGAAGCGTCGGCTGACTCATCGAAGGCTTTTAGTCTCGACAAGGAGATCCAAGCCCCGAACGTCGAGCTTGAAACAGTGCTCCCTTCGCTTCAGGTCTCTAAAAAGGCGCTCGTATGGTGGTTGCATCGACCTCCGAGGAGCATCCATCCGAATGAGGACCTGTGAGCATGTCTCGAACTTCTTGGGGGCGTCTACGCCCGGTATCATGTGTTGGGAAGGTGGAACCAGCTGCAGCCTCGAAACCGCGTCTCCGAACAGACGCAACATGCCTGAGTCGCTTAACCCTGCTCTGATGTCCAGCATAGGGTTGGCGGGGAGGCGCAGATTCTCTTCGTATACCGTCTCCGCAGGGTTGGCCGTGAACTTCTCTCTGTGAGGTGTGCGGAAGCCGAACAGGACAAAAGGCAAGGACTGTGACCACGAAGGATCGTCGCAGGCCCTTAAGGCGGCTTTAATATCCAACGTTCCGGCATGACATTGAACAGCGCATGATATGCAGTAGAACTGTGATGTTTGAAGTCAAGGAGCTTGCCTAACTCCGATAAAAGTGTAGACTCAAATTACATTTCCTGATTCGTGATGATTACGACTGTTACACCAAGATGTCGGAACCATTCTCGACAGAGGTCCTCGGCACATAATTGTGCGGTAATGTCAGTCAAAGTATGGCTTCAGGCCACCGCGGAAACCTGTCGCTGATTGTGAGGCAATACTTGTATCCATGCGAGTCTCGCCAAAGGCCAATGATGCCAAAGTAGGATGGCGTGGAAGCGCTTGGTCGACCGAGGGAATACGCCTCCTTCCTTTCTTACGTACATGTTGATTTTGCATTTCTGGCACGCGATGCACTGTCTGGCCAAAAGTTTACGTCCTTATTTCCGGACGGCCAGAAGTATTTTCCAGTGACTAACCGATTTGGCGTCCGGACGCCCGAGTGCGCAAGATCGTGTTGTGCATGAAATACTTCCCTGCAAAAATCAGGGAATGAATGTCCTAGGTCCTTTGTCTGAGGTCTTGCAGAGTAAGTAGGAGTTTCAGCCGAAGGTAGGAAACTCCTTGAACTTGTATTTGGAGTTTTCTTTCAGGCTCTGAAGCCCTGCGTCGTCTTTCTTCGCCTCGGTGGATCAACCGCAGCGGACACTGTGACCTCCGAGATTCAAGACAAAGCGTCTCCAACGACGTTGTCTTTTCCAAACATGTGTTGGTTGTCAGAAGTGAACTGGCTGATGAAACTCAGGTGCCAGAATTGGCGAGAGGACGCTTTGTCGAACTTTTATTTAAGCGTGAAAGTAAGCGCTCCGTGAACACTATGAACGACCTGCCCTCAAGGGAGAAACGGAAGTATTTGATAGAAAGGTACGCGGCAAATAGCTCACGATCGTAGGCGCTGTAGTTACGCTAAGCTGGGTTGAGTTGTTTCGAAAAGAAGTTCAACGGTTCTCAGGTTTTATTCGGCTGTTGGTGAAGATCGGCGCCTACCACTTTGTCTGGTGCATCTGGTTGAGGAAATACTAACAGTGTAGCATCAACAAGTTGTTGCTTGACCGTTTCAAATGCCTGGACGACTTCAGTATACCATGCAACCTTGCGGGAGTCTTTGATTTTAGTCCCAGTTAGTAACCGTTGAGGATCGCTTGATGATGGGCGGGCTTGGGCAAGAAACGACGATTGAAGTTTAATATGCTTAAGAACCTTCGCGGATCCTTCACCGTGGTTGGCAGGGGAAAGTTCTTAATCGCTTCAACCTTGTCTGGATCAGGTTGGATTCCGTCAGGGGTAGGAATCTGAATTTTTCAATGGTTAGAACGAGCCCGGCCTCAATGCAACATTGGAAAATGCACTCCAAATGCTCAAATTCAAAGGAAGAGGTGACCAAAACATCATCCATGTATACGAAACAGAAGTTTAAGTTTCATAGGACAGTTTCCTCCCTATGAAACCTCTGGAATATCTGCACAGCGTTGCGCAAGCCAAAGTCATCCTGGTGACCTCGAAGATTCCGAAAAGTGAGCAGATACCCATTTTTGGTATGTCTTCGGGAGTAACAGGGATTTGATGGTACTCTTTGGCTAGATTCAATTCCGTGAAAATACAGCAGTTTGTCAGCGAGTCTGCGAAATCATGGAGGAGTGAAATATAAGCATTCAGACGCCTGTAATCTCCGCATGGCCTCTATTCGCCGTTTGGCATAGGGCCCAAATAAAGAGGAGATGATCAAAGGCTATTGCAAAATCTGCAAATACCCTGTTTCATTAAATCAGCAAACTCTTTCCTTACAACAGCTAGCTTCTGAAATGATAGAAGATGCAACTTTGAGAAGATCGGGGAGCCGGTAGTGTTGATGTGGTGCTGCACATCGTGCTTAACCGGCTGGGAGAAACTGCTTTCAGTAGTGATATTTTGATATTTCCTGAGAAGTGCGCGAATGCGATGATCGGCAACGTTCTCGAAAACAATGGGAAGAGTGTCGTTTTCGCGGGTGTAAATTTATCCTGATTACTTTAAAAAAGTTTCGGAGTCTATTAAAAATTTGCTCTGCTGATCCACCAATCACCCCAAAGGTGTTTACTCCTAAAATGGGGGTTCGAATGTCCGCCAAAACGAATCGCTCCGAAAACGTTTAACGCCATCCAAGACTCACATCCACGTTCGCGGCAGCCAACCAACTCAGAGGGTCGAAAATTGTAAGGGGACCACGGCGATGCATCTGTCTTTCGCTCCCCCGATGTGCCGCCACAACAGTTGCCTGCGGAACACAGTCTGCGCTTACCAGGCAAGTGGGTTAGGACTAGCTCAGAAGATTTCGTCAAGGAGCTCTCGGATTTTCTAGAAAAGATGGGTTCTTATGTTCCTGCGTCTAAATTTTAGTGAGCCTCACAGAATTGCAAATAAGCAGTTCTTGTGTGGCAGGTAGCAGATTTTGCAGACTTCCCTGGTGACCTTCCTGAGGATAGGTCCTCGTTTCACGACGGTGACCATATCTTTTTACTGTATCACGTCGGCTTTTTGCAAAGCCTGATTACTCTTGAGCAAAATATTAAGATAATGTTTTTTTTTGTTGAGGATGCAGGGTGTCCTGAGTTCGCATCCGCTTGGGACCACTTGGAAAGCAACTTACTTCTTCTCTTATGGTCCACAGACCCCTCTCTTGGAGTTAAAGACCCAAGTTTCTAAAAAAGATGACTGACTGACTTCGTCCAGGGCAGAGGCAACTCATCAGACCTTGCCTCACCTCTGCCCTGCATCATCCTCAGAAAAATTCACTTTGGCCTAGTTTAGGTCTGAACACACGACTAATTTCACTTCAATATAATTCGCAAGCATTTGGTGTTTGCAGTTACGTATAAATGGAGCGATCACCAGCTGTCGCCACTTTCGGTCACGCTGCTCCCAGGGCAGAGGTGAGACAGCGTCTGATGAGTTCCTTCTGCCCTGGACGAAACCGTCAGTCAACTTTTTTTTATTAAGATAATGATCTCGGCTTCCTTAGGCATCAAACAAACATTCCTGGAAAAGGTTTTCTTGAACGAAAAATCTATGAAATTTCTGCCTCTGGAAGGCATCCTCAAATTCACAGAAGTCCTGCGAACGCGGCAGGTTGGAGACCATTGATTTCAAAGCCAGTTCAATGGGTCTTATAAAACTGTTGAGTTTTGGGTACTGCGCCCATCCAACTGAACTAATCAAATTTACGCCCTTTTATTATGGTTGAACACTTTGCTTGATACAAGTCTGGAGGTCTGTCCTCGGGATAAGTTTGCTACTCTGGACGTGGAGGTGCAGAGGTGTGTCCTGTCGGCATGCAAGATACAGTAGAAGGGTTGAGATCCCGAGCTTGTGACTTTCAGGTCAGGGTTATCGTGTATACGTGACTCATCAATCAAATCACTGCGGCCAGAAATTTTGTAAAGCAAGAGTTTTTGAAAGAGTCAGTATAGTTGAATACGAGTTGAAGGAGATGGATTGTCGGAATGTCAAAAAACCAATCGTTTTTTCTCAAACCCCTCGAAAACCCAGGACTTGTGAATCATTTTTGTTTCTCTATTACTTTGTGTCGGACTGAGAAAAAATCTCGCTTGATGGTTCGGAGCATCTCTCTTTCTTCCTTTCACACACACACTTGTCATAATCTTTTTTCCAATTATTTGTGTCCTTCTTTAACTCCGTACCATTAAAAATTAACGTCCTTTAATTTTTCACTGGTGAAAATGGTCAATATTAGATGACGATATTAGCTTTTTTTTCAAAATTTCTACACAAAACCATTCAATCGTAAAATCTTCGGCAATCCTGAATATGATATAATAATCAAACAATTGTGTACATCGAAACCAGAAATGATCATTGATCTCTTTCATATTTTAGCACTGCAATGCTATGTACATTTCCATACTAGTGCACCATTAAATGCATTTTACCTAAGCAATCCAACCCGACAATACATATTTTCGCATATGACGTTCAAATTGTCGAAAAGTCACGGCAGTCTGTTGCCTCAAATGAAAAAGCAAAATCTCCTCACTCATGCAACAAAAACTTGAAATATATCCTCTCAACGACTATCATCGTCGGTCATCCACTAATTGTGAATTCATGACTTCCTACAGTCAAGAAAAACAAATTGTTTAAACTTATTAAATTCAGGTTAAAGCAAGTGCAGGTATCAAAAAAAGTTAAGTTCTTCCGAAGGAAACAAGCTTCTCCCTGCTGAGGTTTACAACTCTGCCTCTGCTTCTTTCATTTTAATATCCCTTAGATTGAAAATCTTGCTTCCAGTTGAAACCTCTTACTTAATTCGAAAATCGTTTTCAATATCCATTTGCTACCATAGTAACCCTTAGCTAGTCAGTCCTAGTTTTCATCTCTCTATTCCTCATCTCAACAGGTTGCATCCTGGATCCTCATCCTCCTCGTCCATTTCATACCACAACTTCCATTTAAAATAAACTCAATGAACTTCACAAAAAGTAAAATTTTCCCCTCTCGAAAACGCTTTTCTGTTGAATTTTCAAATACCTGGAAGGTGAAAAATTAATTTTCTATTTTCTTCACTTTTCTACACTTCCGGATATTTTTCTCAAATAATTTTATTTATCCATGACAACCGAGCATGGGGTTGCGATGTTGATAGAGAAATATTTCTGGAAATGTACCGTAAACAATAATATTCACCCCCCAAAGCTCCCATGATTCCAACATTTCTAAGGGAGATTTTCGCATTCCTTTCTTTCAACTTGTCCATTGGATATTTATACACCTACCTAGCTGGTATCAGTGGAAATTTTTCCTCACAATTTAACTCATTGTCAGTTGATGTCCGTTGTTAGAGTTTACCAATTTTTTTTGTCAGAAACTGGATGCCCAAGGTAGCAACAATGTATTTGAGTATAATGTCCCAAAAATGTATGGAATAGGCTTACACGTGTTTGAATAAATCGATCCTACTGAGACAATTGATAAAGGACAGGTATACGAAAATGTTCGGGCAGAAGCATACCACGGTTTTTGCAGATTAAAAAGGACAAGGACATTCAAATCTTTTAATAACAAAAAAAGATACTTTTCTTTGTTGTCTGCCCCGGTTGAATCCAGGGCTCGTTGAAGAGGATACCAGGAAAGTTACACGAGTTTGAAGACTAAATCAATTTTTAAATTATCAAATATTCCAATATCCATAAAATATCCTTGGAAAAGTTGGGTAGCAGACGTCAACTTAGTGAACAGTGGGCTCCTGGAAAATGACAATAACAATCGATCACCCAGAATTTAGGAGGGGTTTCTCACTTCCATAAGCTGGGAAGAAGAGACACACCAAGAAAGGGTAGAAAGGGTACAACGCCATTGCTAGTTCTACCATGCAATGAAATCCGCTATTCCACGATAGCCGATTAGTGGGCTGCCCTAGAACCACGTAGCGCAGAACAGTAGAGGAGGAGTGTAGTTATCTCGGAAAGTCGCGGATGGAGCTCAAAGACATGTTCAAAAATTAATGACGATGGCATATAGTCATGATCCAGGGGTGATGACGACCACTAAAAAAATGGGAAATGCTCTAAATGATTAAGGCTGACACAGAGCTTACAGAGTTCAAGTTATATTCTGGGCCATATTAATCGAATGTAGAAAGGTAACTTGAGGCTTGGATTAAATAAGTCCGGAGAAAGACGGCGGAAAGCATTCGTGGTAAAGTCGGCCAGCCTGAGGTAAGAGTTCGAAAAACGTGAAATACTCGTGGAAAGCAAGGACCTAAAAGTCACCACGTTGGAAAATATCCTTGTTGTATTCTGGCAATTCGGCCTCAGTGATCTAGATCAAAGTGGTATAATTGTAATGAGAAAGACCCACGGAGAAACTCATACTGTTGTGATTAATCTGGCGGCAGAATCAGCACTTATTACAACAAAGCAAATTTGGGTTGGATCATATACAGCTCAGGGAACAAATACCTTCATCCTTTTCCAGCAGCATACACCAGCATGTGGAGAAGCAGAATACGCCGAACAAAGGGGCCCATACTAAAGTTTCACTGAAGAGCTACACTGTATACAGTGCAAAGACAAGCAGATCTGGATGACCCAAATATTTCAGGAAGCGGCAAATGTCCGATACCTTATAGGGTGCTGAACGAAGTAGGTAGATGAGACTTATGGAAATCAATTATAGCCATTGTGACCAGCTTGAGCACGCTTTTCGAAAACAGCCCTATTGGGCATAGCAGGAATTTTCAGACAAGCGGAAACTGGGTCGAGGCGAAAATGAGTGCGTGATACATTACTGATAAAGTAATTATAGGCAGGGTGCGTAGTAAAAGGGTGCATGACTCTTGTTCAAGTAGTAACAATTCTCTGTCTGCAGAAAGATAAAGATCAAACGAAGGTTCTAGCCCAGTAGGAAGTCCTTCCGAGAGTATGATGAAGTATTGCAAGACAACTCTGGAGAAGATGGCAACAGAAATGGTCTAGGATTAGATTGAATTCCAACAGAGCTTTCGAAGTAGCTAATCTGGTCAGTCCCAATTAATTCACTAGCACTTTTGATTCGTGCATGGTGAAAGGACTGTTTCCTCTACAAAGTTGAAAGCTGAATTTGATTCTATGTCTGAAACCCCAAAATAGTACCCAGTGTACCTTCTTCATATCGGCCTACCTCTTTCTTAGATGCTTTAACAAATATGTCGGACAGGATACAATACAATATAATAGATTGCTTCTGTTATTCAAGGAGGAAGAGGGCGACCAAATGCAATCGTAAGCTGCTCGTAGCCAGTGTGATTCGACCCGCCCTACTTTCTGCGGCTCTTGTCTGGGTATTGACAATTGTTGTGAATCTCAGAAGAGAGAGCAAGGGATACCTTCTAATTCAGTTGAGAATGCGCAGTAAACTTAAAACGAAATCGGATAAAGCAATCTTCGTAACCGCGGAAATAGTGTTTCCTGCTCACTTCTTAGTGCGGTGTAAGGCATTGACACGGTTAGACTGTGCTTCAGATTCACTATCATCACACTTAACGCTGTGCAAGTCATAAGCTCTCAACAGCGAAGCAAACAAAAGACGAGCATAGACACCCATGACGACTGGGATTCAAACCCACAGCAACGAGATTGAGAGGCTGACGCTCTACTGCTTCAACCATCGCGCCGTCAACCGCGGAAATTATCTTTATATATTTTCTAGCTGTTGAAATGCACTTCTTTCGATTGACTGGATACTGAAATCAGAGGGAAGCTGGCCTTCTTAGGCATCACAATGTTGACAGAATAAGCTTTAGGAAATAGATCGAGTCGGAAAACGGTATTGACAAAAACGTCGGAGTGCGCGAGGCGATTAGCAACAGTACAGCATATCTAATCTGATGATTACAGTATGATAGCCCGACTATCATCGTCCTAAAGTATAAAAGCACGACTATCATCGTCGTAAAATGCAGAAACCATGTCTTAGGTCTCTACTTTAGTGACTATCACGAGATGTAGAAGGCGTTGAACCATCGCTACGGTAAGTGTTCCTCAAAATAATGGTGCTTGAGAAATTGAAAAAGATATTGTTGGCAATGATCGATATTATGCAGATCTCATTCCGTAGCTAGTGAGTAATAAGCATCTGTAGACACTGATATCCTTTTCGAAGTAGGCGACTAGCGAAACTGCATGGAATCCGGGCTCTAGACGTAAAACCTGGATCGATACCACAGGTGATTTTATTTGACCAAGCTCTTACAAAATGCTCCGTTCACATTTTCTTGTAAACTTCAGCTCTTGAGTAGTGCGAAATTCTATCTAGGCGAACTCGTTCAGGCCTTTAGCCACAGGAAGATCTCCTTGAGGTTTTTTTGAAGTAGTAAAATTGCCGCCGCAATTTTGCTGATATTTATTTCTGGATGACAGTTGCGTCGGGGCCATCGAGTCTGGAGTTTTTTTTTTGTTTTTTATTTATAGCTTTAGCTCGCGTGTTATCTTCCGATGGATTCGCGCGATATCCCAACGTTTATCTAACTTTCCAGGTTCCGCTACGGGCCCATGTATTGGTGTAAAAGCACTGGAAGTTTTATTGAATGACACGTGAGGGACGGATCTGTTTAAAGAACACCAAAATAGTCGAAACAGGTATATATACACGTATAGTGCGACAAATAAGTTCCCACACACTAGCCATACTTCAGTAGCTACTAACGCCATCTATTTTCTCAGACCCCTGCAACTGTCACCCCCTCAATGGCGAGCCGTACCAATTGGAGAGAAAATGCCTCTCACTTTTCCGGTCCATAGACTTCTTTTTTTGGGCTGACACTCAAAGTCAAAAAATTTCTAGAACTACGGTTTCATCCAGGACAGAAGCAAATCATCTGATGCTGCCTTGCCTTGGAAGCAGCGTGACCAAAGTGGTTAGTAGGTGTGCATGTGTATCAGTGGGGCAATGAGGACATGCCCAACGGCATCCTTGGAGGTCCTTCTGGGATTAAACCCTCCCCATCTGTACATACAGATGTAGGCAAGAAGGGCAATATTCAGGATGGGCGAGAATATCAGTGAAGCGGGGAGCTGCCTAAGACGAAGGAAAATTGATATTTTTTCTTGGCTGTATCCCGAATTACTGATACCAAGGGATAACATGACAACGAGCTTTCACTTTGATAAGAAGCTTGAAACACGTTGGAGTCAGAAGGCAAACTGGGAGAGCGTGGCTGGGACATACGGCTTAAACCAGTAATTAATCACTTGGTACACTGACGGATCTCTCACAGAAGAGGGAGCGGGTGCCGCGGTCATTGGTCCAAGGAGCTAATGGGTGTACACTAGCATATTCCAAGTGGGAATATACGCCATAGACAGATGTGCCTCCTTTAATCTTCAAAAGAACTACAGGGGCAGAACATTGATATTCTCACCGATAACCAAGCAGCGATCAAGGCACTTAGGCCCAACCAGGCAAACTCTAAACTGGTATGGGAATGCCTTGAGAGACTGAATACGCTCGGCTTGCCCAACAAGGTCTGGATACTCTGTGGAATCGGAAACGGTTTCATGGCTATGACACTAAGAAATGAAGAGGACGGTTGAGGGAACTATACTGGGCGAGCCCACAAGGGATGGAGCAATCCAGGGTACTTAGTGGGGGATACGAACCTATGCGCCTTTGTGCGCTTAAACTTCACCAAAAAGAACCTCTGAATCATAGTGGCAATTCTCACTGTCGGCTAAACTATCACTTAGGGAAGCTAGGGATATCGGCAGACACTGCTGCAGGTTTTGTACCGAAAGTGATGGAACCTCTATTCACGTCCTGGGACAGTGTCCGGCACTTGTGTAAAGTAGGTCGAGGCATCTGGAGGAACACTTAATACCAAATGCAAAGTTGAAAGATCTGGAAGTAAGGAATATGCTAGAGTTCCTGACCGTTATAGGTTTGCTTGAGTTACTGTGATTAATAGGTACGCTATAACAAACAAGAACAATAGTTCTTTAAGGACGTGGTGCGACTTTCACTTAACAGAATAATAATAATAATATATAGTATATTAAAGAAGGAAGAACACCATCTGACTGGCAAGAAAGTACCACTGTTCCAATATGGAAAAAGAAAGGTAGCCCAGCAGAATGTTCAAATTACCGTCCGATCCGGTTACTTTCCCATACCATGAAGATTTTTGAACGCATTCTTGACAACCGTATTCGCGAAATCGTTGAAATAACCGTGAATCAAGCCGGATTTGTCAAGAACTGCGGAACTACTGACGCAATGCACGCTGCGCGGTTACTCATGGAGAAACACCGTGAGAAGCATCGCCCTCTTTACATTGCCTTTCTGGATCTAGAGAAAGCGTTTGACCGTGTACCACACGAACTCATCTGGTATGCTTTACGACAACACTTCGTGCCAGAAGAACTCGTGCGCTGGGTTCAATTGCTCTACCACGATCCGAAAAGTAAAGTTCGAAGTATGGCGGGTGTATCAAAACCGCTTCGTGTCTCTGTTGGAGTTCATCAAGGAAGTGCCCTCTCACCACTCCTCTTTGTCCTTGTTATGGACACCGTCACACGGGATATCCAACGTCCAGCGCCCTACACACTGGTTTATGCAGATGATGTTTTTCTAGCATCTGATAGCAAAAATGATCTCGAGCAACTTGTTCAAAAATGGAATGACCGCCTCATGCAACACGGTTTCAGATTGAATTTAAACAAAACTGAATTTTTGACGACCAATCCCCATGAAACAGGCACAATCACTGTCAGCGGCAGTGATCTGCCCAGAACTGAGCGATTTAAATACCTCGGGTCAACGCTATCAGCCAATGGAGAACTGCGTTATGAAATTGCTTCACGCATTAACGCAATCCGGATGATGATGGCGTTCCACAACTGGAGTTCTTTCTGATCGACGTATCAACGAACGTCTCAAATCTAAAATTTACCGCAATGTCGTCCGTCCAGTCGCTCTCTATGGTTCTGAGTGTTGGCCGACCATAAAAGACAATGAACGGCGTCTTGCGGTAATGGAGACGAAGATGCTACGTTGGACTAGTGGCGTCACACGTTTAGATCACATCCGAAATGAGGATATCCGCGATCGTTATGGGGTTGCACCGATCGTGGAGAAGTTGCGAGAGAGGCGTCTTCGATGGTATGGTCACGCAATTCGTGCCAACGAGAATTCACTTGCAAAGATTGGTCTGAACATCGAAGTCGATGGTAAACGATCAAAAGGCAGACCTAAGCAACGGTGGCTTGATGCGCTGGATGGGGATTTGAAAGCCTCGAGATTGCACCCAGATCAGGCATTCGATAGAGCCAAATGGCGAAGCCGATCACGACGAGCCGATCTCGCTTGTGAACGGGACAAAGGCTGAAGAAAAAGAAGAAAATATTGTGCTCAAAATTGATCTAAAGTATCTTCACGCATTTCCACGTTACTCTATGCACGAATCCATATATACGTACACACCCGCAAATTTCATTAGCATATATACATACGTGCCTGTCTTCAGTAATTGATACTGATTCTTAGTAAACAAAAAAAGCTGAAAAAGAAACTCGAAGGTGTCTTCATGGACCCCGTCGTTCATATAAGTTTAGTATATGGATACGATGCTAACGCATAAAGTGCAGAAATTTACGTGAAATGTAATACTTTGACTTTCAATAACTTTATTAATAATATTTGGATTGCGATCAAACTTTCCAGAATTATGTTCTATACCGCCTAAACTGATGCGAAATTTTGCAATTCTAGGATGAGCTTAAGACGGGTTTTCGGCTAAATTTCCAAAATATGACAATATACTATTATGAATGTCATTTGTGCAGGCATCGGGACGGGATGTATTTTGAAGCCTAGATTTCGAATTTTCGGTTGGATAGGAACGAGACCTGTTTCACTTTTTGGAGCACACATTTTGAGCCCTCACTCCCCTGTGTTTCACCTAATATCAGAAATAAGATCAGTTTCGGAAAGTA
This sequence comes from Hermetia illucens, assembly GCF_905115235.1. Classification (NCBI taxonomy): domain Eukaryota; kingdom Metazoa; phylum Arthropoda; class Insecta; order Diptera; family Stratiomyidae; genus Hermetia; species Hermetia illucens. Next base: position 14,470,321 of record NC_051852.1, read on the forward strand.
CTAATCCAGCCCTTGATACCCCACATGGCCATATCTTGTGAAAAATAAATTACACCCCTTTTTTGCATGTATGAGGAGCCCCCTTCAAATTCAACACAAAATGGAGCCACTCGCTGAATGTCAAGGGACACACAGACCACTTGTTCTCATCAACCCGTTCAGCCGTTTCTGAGTAAATCGGGTGTGCCAGACAGAAAAACGGGCAGATAGACATTAGACCGATTTTAAGAAGGTTTTGTTTCACACAAGGATCAGATATCGGAATGGGACATATCTGGGGTCTAGATTTTATATTTTTGCGGATTTTTGGATTGGGTAGTTTTCGAAAATGATTCCTGTCTCACTTTAAGTATGCACATTTTGACTCCGTATTCGCGCACTTTACAATTCACGTCAAAACTAATACCAGATTCGGAAAGTACTAATTGATACCTTTCATATTTGAAAACTATATTTGAAGAAGAAAAATTAGCGTCTTCCTTTGCATGTATGGAAAACCGCCCCTTTAAACTCCATGTAAATTTATGTCACTCACTGTATGCGTGGAATTTCATAGTTCCCATATGTCCACCAAATTTTATTCGGATCATTTCAGCCGTTTTGAAGAAAAGTGGGTGTGATAGACAGACAGACAGACAGTGAACTGATTTTGATAAGATTATGATTTACACAAAACCTTAAAATAAGGTGGACGCTTTCGTCACAAGAGAAGAGACAACCCTTCAGAAGCTGCATCGTTCCTCTCTGTCTCTGACTCCGGGCACTCAAATCTCAGAGTTAATTACTCGTCAAAATTAATGCGGTCTCCTTTCAAGTAGATGGAAACTTAGGACCAACTCATTCTCAGAAATACAATGTTTATTACATTTTCGAAAGCAAAGGAGATCTATGGTCTTGAATGCAGTGCTCTAACACACTTCAAGGCCCTGATCCAATATGGATTGTTGTACCAACGATTATTAAAGGAGATCTACAAGAAATTTGTTCCAACTGGTCAAAAAATTATTGCCACATATTATTTTGAGTTTTTGAAGCATCTGATGACTAGCTTCTGTTGCACAATAATCCATTAAATCGCACACCAGTTATTGTTCGTCAAATTTCGGTTCGAAATCAAAAAGTTTTCGAAAGTTTGAATTGAGGCATCCATTATTATTTCAATTGTGGATCTCACTTAGCTCTAAATAGAAAGAAGAGCACAAAAACAAACATCCATGACGCATCTAAGATTCGAACCCGGGGCGGAGATCGAAAGGATGACATTCGACCGCCTCGATCATCGCATCATCTCAGAGACGTATTCAGTCCTTTGTCAAATAGAATGCATTCACACATATATATATTTCACTTTGAATAAGACCGGGATCAGTTTCATTACCGTTGCAGTTAATGTTGTACAAGAAAATACAAACACAAACATCCTTGGCGAACCGGGATTCGAGCCTGGAGCAACGAGACCGTGAGGCTGACGCTCAAAAAGATCATTGAAGAACAATGTTATGCTCATGCACGTAAATTGAATCACTTCTTAAAGACCTAGCGGTATGGTAGCAATAGGAGTCCCTGAAGTATCGATAGTATTTTGCGCTAAAAAGAGAAACCTTGCATCTGTTTATATCCCCTAGTCTTATCCGAACGATTTCATCGATATTCCTGGTAGTTTCCCTTCAACTTCTTGTACTTTTTTTGGCATGCATAGCAGAATTGTCGAAGTCGTTAAGCTCTCTAGGATAACCGCTCTGTAACCTCAAATTTAATGCGGAGACACCTAGTAGTCGCAGAAAAAACTAACAGCAAACTTCAATGGTTCTCGAGAGATGCCACTAAACGTTTATTTCCTGAATCAAGTAGCGAAATAAAATCCTGTCAGGGCACAATAGTTCTTTAAGGACGCGGTGCGACTTTCCTTTAACAGAAAATCCTGTCAAAACATAGATGAACCCTTGGTTTTGACAGATTTTTTTTTCCGTTCTTGCACAAACCATAAAACCGCCCATTATCGTTATACTATCAGCACACTGTGTTCACTTATAAGGATTCACTCACATAAAAGGATTCACTCACAAAAACATGAACATCTTCGAATTATTAACATTTTTTTTTTCTCCAATTATCTACGAATAAAACAATTATTCCATCAACTGCAGAACATGTTCCAGAACCAGAACCTCGTCACCCACCACTACACATCTGTATTTTTTCCTGCAATTTTCCAAAGACCTCTATATCCTTTGTTCTTTCAAATTCGCCTCAAAGCTACAAAAAGGAAATCATCAAAGCATTCTTTCCTTTTTTTTAATACACGTTCCAGTCCTTATGCACGCATTTTTTAGTGGGATATTGCCTCTTGTATCCTTTGCAATATCTGTTGCACCATCATCATTTAAACGCTATAAAACCGATACCTCTCATATATCTAAACTCGGGGAGGGGGGAAAAAAGTTGACCTAAAAGCATTGAAATCGATTCATTGAGTCTGAAAGGGATTTTTTTTTCTAACAAAAGGAATGAACTAAAAGTTTTGAAGACTTTAGCTCACTTTCGTCCTTTTTTTTCTATCAAACAAAACACTTAGGTTACGAGATTTGGGGGGTGGACAGCGGGATAGAGGTGTATATTCCCAAAGATATTAGTTGATATACTTGGTGGGGTTGTAATCATAGTGATACCAACTTTTTCTCTGGAAATGTCGTGTCATTATGATGGTGTATGCTATTTCCTAATGTTCAACAGGTCGAAGGATTAAGCGTCCTAATCTTTGGGGATAAAAGTTTTGTATGGTACCAATTTTTCTTTGGATCCATTATGTTCCATTAAATCAATTTGGCAGTTTCTGTTCGTTACACTTCTAGATATCACTAAATAGGCGCCTGACATTTATATATGCTTCTATTCATGATCCTTTGTGTCATATTAGGAACAGTTTCCAAGTTTTTGCCATTTTCATTGCATTCTTATAGAATCAGGAAAGTTCTCAATGAAAGGGATATAAAATTCCCTTTATTTGGGGTTCACTGTAGTAGCTTCCAGGAACATTGAATCGCTTTATGGCGTTCCAAATTTAATTAAAAAATTTTCAATTAAAAAAAAGTATCTTTTTTTTTGCAAGACTATCTTTATATTTTTCATAGTCTTTTGAAAAGATAGGAGATGTTATAACTATATCAAAACATCCTATTGTTCAACTTTGACTTTCGCGATCCAACAAAAGATGTCGGTATAAAACTTTTACGAGGATGGAGCCATAAAACTCCTACAAACTGAAAACAGAAAAAAAGATTGACCGCGAAACGAAAACCCACCTGTGGCTGCTGCATGTGGTCCTCAACAACGACAACATCCGCTACAACTTGTTGGCAATTCACGCATAGAAATCTTAAACCGAATATCACAATGAATACAACTAAACCGAGTACAACTTTTACTCTGAGCCCCATTATTAGCTTTTAATTGATTCCTATCAACAATTACAGTCGTTGCTGTTCACCGTTACTATCCACTGGACACAAACGAACGAAAGATACAAATCAAACCGTGTCGATATTGAAGATACCCGATCCGGATATGTTATAGATAAAAAAAAAAGATATATCTTTTGCTCCACTTAAAACAATGAGATATGCAAATAAGTCGATAATTGCATGGTCAGTGTCGCGTGTCCGCACAACGTCGTCCACTCAGAGTTTCGTGCAGATAAACCGTGGTCAAGCTCAATCACTCATAGCTTCATTATCTTAGCTCTATCTTGAAAATTTCACACTTTCACTACATCTCTCCAGGGCATAATCATCGCCGATTATGTGCCGTATTAGCCACAAATTATCTCGGAATTGATTGTATCCGAAAGAAAAACGCAAATCCAAAATCACGTCTATCAATAAATCGCCTCAGCCTTGGTCATAGCCTTTCTGTTACTATTTATTAAGTCGTTTGCGTAACACACTATCATTCGGAGATGAATGAAAATTTTTGGCGCCAACTTTCCAATCCGCCCGCAAGCAACACGAACTCGCGTTAGATGTATCTAAAGACGCGAACAAGCTACACTTCCAACCGTTACAAACGCTTCCAAGTGACTACTGGCTTCACGGAATGAACGTTGGCTGTCGACTGCCGGCCGTCCGGCTGCCAAACGTGTCGACATCAGGCACCAGGCAGCCTCCGTAGCAGAAGACTCGTCTATTCCACCAGAAGTGAAAATTGCAGCCTCACCCTCCCAACTCGAAGCTGGATGATCCACGTACTATGCTTCCAGGCAGACGAAGGGAGGTAGTAGCAAGCGCAACTCCACGTGGCCCCCACAGTCGCGTGAATTGCAAGCACACATGTGAGCCTGGGGCTCCGCCACCCAGGCACACTGCCCTCGGCCACATTAAGCTTTCGCATAGCGAGCGTACAAGCTAATATGGCATCAACCTGAGCTCTGTTCCCTCGGAGGCAACCTGCATGCACAATGGAAATTCTATGTCCGAAGGCTCCCCCCATATGTGGGCGAATAGGCGAAATCCTCCGGTCTTGATCCTTAGACAAGAAAACAAACAACAGTTCTTGGAGGAAAATACAGAAAACACTCGAGCCAGGCGAAGTGAAGCTCGAAATTGGACATCCTTCCGTCTAGCGTGCCATTAAAAAAAGGACATGCAAGAAATCCCTAACCAGAAGATACTCGCAGGGGGTTTCCCTTTGAAGTCTAGCCAAGTATTGCTTATTTGATTCCCAAATTCAATCACAACAGAGAATCACCTGCATCGGATCTTCTTCGAGTGAGGTATTCAGTTTGGGGTAGCTTTAAATTTGGGGGTTGGTTCCTTGATGCACTTCGAAAAGAATCGCATTCGTGCAGGGTAATACTTACAGTACTACAAGTTATGAGAGATTTTAGATACTTTACTCAGCTATTGGGAAAGCTCTCGTATTTAGGGGATGATATATGATAAAAGTTTCCAGTAACAATCATATCAGGAGTTCGATTTTTTTCGGAATTCTGCATACGAGAACGTGTTGCCGAACTATCACGAAAGGTAAAAGGACTAAATTTAAGATAGAATTATTTCGGTTTTCTTTTGGGAGTAGGATAGGTGAATGCATTTACGCACAGAGTGTTGGACTCCCGCAACAGTACGCTGTCGGGCTACCAATTAACCACCTCCCTATCATCAGAGAACTAGCCTGGAACCGTTTGATACATCACTTCCGGCTAGCCCTCCCTTTCACCAACGGGAGGAAAGAAGAGGAAAGAAGTTATTAGTCTAGGGAACCTCTTGACATGCCGTCCCTCCGCCAATCTTCTCCGCAAAAAAGGACCCCGAATATAATATGCAACACGACTCCAGCTGCCAGCGCTCCTCGGCATCTCTCTGACAATCTTGTCTGGACTCTCTCTCTTGCTGCTGACGAAAGCCGTCCTACTTTTCGCAGCAGAAAAGGTATGTTCAGCGTCGTCCGCCACTCTATTGTAGAAGACACAATCAGGAAATCGGGCCTTCCCAATCCTGTGCAGTAGACACTAAAAACCTCCATCCCCGCTTAGAAGTTGGGTAAGAAATTAATCAATATCACCATGCGTTCGGTTCAGCCACGGGTCTAAATTATCGATGAGTCGCGCAGTCCATTTTGCCAAGGGAGTTGCCACTCAATAAGAGTTCGTTGACGTTCTACACGGGCAACCATTCCTCTTAAGTTTTCGCCCTTACGGCGGTAGATAGCTTTACGCTCCTTGGCAAGGAGGGCAACGGAGGTCATTCCCGCGATCACCATCACCGCCGGTTCTGAGACATTGCGATAAGCAGACGCCACTCGCGAAACTCCCCATCTCTATACTTGACCAAAGTGCTTACAATGCACCTCCTTGTCAAGGGCATCAGTCCATACCTCCGTGCCATAGAGCAGAACCGACTGTGTTGTTCCCATAAGGAGACGTCTTCTAGTAGATCGCATCAATATGCCAAGTCTGTTTTGCGCCTGTTCATCAGTGCGTCCGGCCACACGTGCCGCAACGTCGTCTGCATAACCAACCAAGCGCGACTCTTCAAGCATGTCGAGTCTCAGCGAACTATCGTAGGAAGGGTCCTGGAAATCCGGCCCTAGGATAGATCCTTGTACAAATCCCGACGTGATTGTCATCTTCTTCTGGTCCTCTAGCGTCTCATAGAGCAGGGAGCGGTCTTTCAGACAATCCCTCAATATCTGCAAGAGGTGGCTTGACACGTGAAATGAGTTTTCTAATGCGCCTAATATATCTGTCCATCTTACAGAACTGAAGGCATTTCTGACATCAAGCGTTATGAGGAGCACTATCGGTCAAGATCAGCGGCTGTAAGCCTCGACTCGATGAAAATCATCTACGGCCCCCATAATAGCATCCATTGTGAATCTCCCTCTTCTAAACCTGCCTTCGGGATAATTCCCCAGCAGTGCGGATCGCTTCAGTGAGTTTACTCCTGATGAGCTTCTCGAGCACTTTCCCGACGGTGTTAAGCATACACAGCAGCTGGTATGCAGACGGGAGCTCCGGGTCTCCTTTATCCTTGCTGGTCAGCACAAGTCTGGTCACTTTGCAACGACAAGGAGCAAGCAGCAAGTCTGGTCTGTAAACTTTCACCGGGATGCTATCAGGACTTGGCTCTGGTCTGCTTGTTTTTCATAGTAAGAACCGCTTCTTTGAGTTCTCTCATTGGGAGAAGGTGGAATCGTCGACGCTTTCTGCGCCGTTGATATCGACCCGTACACCTCGTTGACCAGGTTCTACCAGCCGCAAACTTGGCTTTTATTTATCGCGTTGTGTAATCTCCTTTTTGGCGACCTGTAATAATCATTTGCACCACAATCCAATTATATCAGGGCCTTGAAGTGTGTTAGAGCACTTCATTCAAGACCGCGACGGTGCAATCGCCCAAGATTATTACACTCATTTGACTCAGGTACTCATTCGTAGCTGAGTCGACTGGTATCCGACGCCAAATCACGATACAAATTCCGCTGTCACTAGTGAGATTTGAACAGACTTGTGCCTTGCCGATCTATTCTGTGCTTTCTTGGCACATGCCTCCTTGTTGGCGTGTAAACGTTATGCCAAACGGCGGAGTGTATGACACTCCTTCCGAAGGTCGACAATTTCTGTCGTCCACCAGTACATAGAAGGCTTGTTGTGCCTGGGGCCCTCCGGGGCATGGAAGCCTCACATACTCTCGTTATCAGATTCATAACTGAATTTACGACGGTGTCAGTTGCGACGCTGCCACCTCCGGAGCGCCCTTTAGTGCAACTCTGCCTGCTCCAGGAACTTCGAAGAACTTGAAGATGTTCACCCTCGCGACATTCCACAGGCTGGAGAAGTGTCGCGTTGGTGCTCGCCGGCAGGTAGAATCAACCACTTCGAACGCTATGTACTGGTGGTCATTTGCCGAGAAGTCTTCCAGGACTCGCCACCCGTCCACCGATGATGCCAGAGATTCCCATGCAAAAGCGATATTAGGAATACTTCTTTCACAGCCTGGGCGCTGAAACTTTGGCGTGGATCCGGTGTTTAAAACTTGGAGCCCGATTTTCGCCACCATTTCCGGAATCTGTTTCTCTCTGGAGTCTGACTGAGGCATGCCCCATTCAAGGGCCTTGGCATTAAAATCACCGCCTACCAGGATTCGCTTCTCTGTGCCCGAAACGGCGTCCTCCAGAGCATCAAGCCGCCGCCGAAAGTCCGGCATCGTCTCATTCGGCGTCAGGTAAACGGTAAGAAACTTTATCCTTTAACATCGAATCCAGACAAACCCACTCCCTCGGCCTTGGGGAAGTACACGAAGTCGAACGTGGTCCCGAACTCAGATGGCGGTGGTGCCCGATAAGTCGAGATGCCCTGAAGCTGGGTGCCTGTTTCGATATTGCTCGCTGATTAGCACTAGATCAGTTCCGCAGCGAACTGGTGAGCGATTGTCCTCCAGTGCATGTTAATTTATAAAATGAGGATCAAGCCGTTCGCACCCTAACCCTCTCCAACTCCGCCCTGAAGATCGGAGACCGTCCTGAGGCCGCAGTGTGTGCGACGCTCTCACCAGACGCGCCACGATCCCTGCAAAGAACACATCTCTCGCTTTTATCGACTCCGCTTGATGACCCACTTGGCCACATCTCCGGCATGCTGTCCTCCTGTCCGGTCCCTTGCAAGGTGCTGGGTCCTCGCATATGGGGACTTCCACCACGGCAAGCTTTTGGCCTCGAGCATTTACTCTACCCGGGAATTGGTTACCTCTGGACATTCAGCCTTTATTGCCTCCTCTAATTCGGCCTTTTCTGTGAGGCAGTCAAGATCCCGGATTTCTAGAGAGCACATGGGCTCTAGACTGGAAACAAAAGCCTTCTCCCCCAATAGCCCTTTTCCCGCTTCGCAGTACGTACTCTTGTTAGTCGTCTTTGGGTCCAGTTCGACGAGAACTCCATCACTCCTCTGCTTCGTTGTCTTCGGTTTTCATCCTGTAGCGGATTTTAATAAGGACTTCTTGCCTTCCGTAGACTACTTAGAGACCAGGACAATAGTGGAAAAAATTGAGTGTTCCGCTAATATGGCTTGGCCTCTATCACGTGCTGTCCCACACGAAACTTTAGAATTTCTTTCACTTTACGGCTGCTGACCAATACGACCTCAAATTTGTGTTCCGCTAACTCTAATCCATGCAATACCAACCAATCCTTGTTCAGTCTAACCGATGTCTCACATGCCCAGATAACATCCTCCAGGTGTTTGTCTATTACAACAATTGCGATGTCGTCTGGATAGTCGATACGGGTAACTTGCCGCGGCAGTTTGATACGCCGCACATGGTCTTACATCACGTTCCCCTGATCTTTGAGGCATTCAGCCGGTTATGAAATATTCAACTGCGAAAACCATGTTGTTCTGTGGACATGCTTGGTGGCATGCTTCCTCTACTATTGGGAGCAGCCTGTTGCATATAATACGGTCCAGCAACTTACCCATACTGTCCAGCAAACAAATGAGATGATGACGTCTTTCCAGGTGGCTTACCACTCTTTGGTAGCAGCACCAGCATTTGCCTTTTCCACTTAGTGGGAATGTGTGGAATTGTTTTCTTTTCATTTTACTACGTTGTATGTGAGATTTTATATCACCGGATTATAGGTTGTGGTAGCCATTCGATGTCTGTCTGTACGTCTGTCTTTTTTTTGAGGAGGTGGAAATCTTCAAAAGACACTGACTTGGACACGCTAGCGTGTGGGATTTCTTCCCACTAAAGCCCCGGAGTCAGCCCACTGTGGATTGGTCACCACTCTTCTTTCGTGGCGTAAGTACGGCCACTGACCCTTTCCCGAGCGTTGTCAACCCTCTTGCCGTTCATTTAAATATATCTTCCTCGCAGCACTCTTCGTCTGCGATATGGGACTGTTTGTGTTCGCCATCTCATCCGCCAAGATGTTCATCGGTATCATTCCCGAAATAGCGAACGTTGCATCATCTTTTTTAATTTTTTTTCTCTTTCACGCAGGCGGAAGATCTTAGAAAGACACGTCCGCCCCAGTTCTGCCGCACAAACGCCGGGTCTACAGCGGGCGTGTGTAGGATTCGCACCCATTAAAAACCACCCCCGGTCTCTCCAGCCCCAGCCCCGAGAGACCACAATTTAGGTATTACGTCGCGGGGTAGCTTTGTCCCTAGGCACAGTCCTTCTCTTCCTTTCGACTATCCTTTTTCTTTGTTTCTTCAGCAATTCCTCCTATATTTAACAGTAAAACATCACATGTTCTGTTCGTCCACCGATCCTTAGTAGACTCGTCCCATCTGCGTTCCCAGAAATTATGCGACTCTGACCTTGCCAAATTTCTAAACTCTGTGTATGTCTTGCATGGTACAACACACTCATTTCATTCGCCAGAATGTCGACAGGGATTATGCCTGCCACCACCAATACTTCCTCATCAGATGTGATTCTAGAAGAACAGCAAATTTTCAACTTTCTTCGATTTTCAGGAGGCCTGCCACCGTCCGATTTTCTGCGATATCTCCCGTTCCTGATGCCGTAGCGTGAAAATTCTTGTATTTTCTAAATCTGGGCCGCGTCCCCTTTCGAACGAGATATCTCCCAACGGAATCCGACGATTTTGCATTTTTGGCCATTTTTACGGCGCAGGGGTCGTGGAAACTTTCAATTTTGCCCTTCTCCCCACCCTTCCAGTCAAATTAATAATAAAAGCAACCGACGTGACTCAAATTCATCCGATATGACTGCAAACTTTTGAGAAACCACTAGGAGAGGTTTCAAGAAGCAGATCGCGTTGAGAAGTCGAGGCGGACAACCAATATCGTTGATCTGGGCTAAATCAGAGTCTCCTCTATGAAATAGTAATTCGAAGTGGTCCCAGGAAAGCATGGGTAGGAAAAAGTGGCGCACCAGGGTCATCCAGATATTTCCATACACACATACCGAGCAAGTAGTTCTGACCTCCTAGCTGGAATAATACCTGCGTCCTAGGTAGCGAAGAGCGAACTGCTAATGACCGATACACGCCGGGACACACTGGGAGTCCTCGGAGCCATCGAAAGCTCTTTGTCGACGTCGATGAGGTGATGTGATCCTAGCTCTGCCAAGGTTGCAGTTGTGGCGTGTATCAGTAGCCAGCCCCTGGTCGGGTAGTGAGCATTGAACCAGCATTAGTGGACCGCGTTGCCCAAGCGAGCGTTGATCCGTCTGGGAGTTCAGGGATCAGCTAATCGTAAGTCCAGCCTCAGGGAACTGGGGTAGGGTTCTTGACTATTGCGGCCGCTCCCTTTCATACAATGCGCTGGTAAAAAACCTAAATGGCGAACAAAAAGGTGGTTGCATTTATACGCAGCACGAAAATGTGTCGGTCGCCCCAGCGCTGAGCGAATGACGCAGCAAGGGCTGAAATATCCGACGAGATATCGGGATGCGCAGACGATGATGCGATACCTGCAACAGAGACGGGAACTCAGACAGTACCACGCAGTGCTATAGTTGCGAAAAGAGGCACAGTGGAAACTGCCGAAGCCATTTGGTTAGGTTTCGAATATAAGCCGAGTAGGAGGGCTATCGACTACTCTGGCGCAAGCTGAAGAGGAAAGGCGTATTAATAAATGGGCGACAGTTGCGAAGCGCATGCGATCTGCGACGTTTCTTCAAAAAAAAAAACCTCAACAAAGGAGTGAAAAACGGGCTGATGGAGTTGGAGGAGCTCCTGGACAGAATTTCATATTATAGGCGGACATGAAGAGTAAAAGAATTCGTGGCAAGCAGAAACAACCGCGCCTCCCCATGAGAACACTGCGAGTCCCAAACGGATCGCAGACAGCCCATTTCAGAGCGAACTGGGGAAAAAACGAAAGGAGGAAGAGTTATCTAAAGGATACTTCATTCAAGTATTCTCCAGGTCTCAAAAAAAGAAGGCGAAAAGGGGCAAGAGACTTAAAATTAAGGCGAACATGAAGGACGGAGTACAAAAGAAAAGGTGTGGAGACGAAGGAGAACTAGACCGCAAGCTCTGCTTACTAAGCCAACGGAAGGCAAGACTTTTGCGGAAGTCCTCAATGAAATCCATTACAAGGTCAAACCCGAAAACATCATCATCATCATCATCAACGGCGCAACAACCGGTATCCGGTCTAGGCCTGCCTTAATAAGGAACTCCAGACATCCCGGTTTTGCGCCGAGGTCCACCAATTCGATATCCCTAAAAGCTGTCTGGCGTCCTGGCCCACGCCATCGCTCCATCTTAGGCAGGGTCTGCCTCGTCTTCTTTTCCTACCATAGATATTGCCCTTATAGACTTTCCGGGTGGGATCATCTTCATCCATACGGATTAAGTGACCCGCCCACCGTAACCTATTGAGCCGGATTTTATCCACAACCGGACGGTCATGGTATCGCTCATAGATTTCGTCATTGTGTAGGCTACGGAATCGTCCATCCTCATGTAGGGGGCCAAAAATTCTTCGGAGGATTCTTCTCTCGAACGCGGCTAAGAGTTCGCAATTTTTCTTGCTAAGAACCCAAGTTTCCGAGGAATACATGAGGACTGGCAAGATCATAGTCTTGTACAGTAAGAGCTTTGACCCTATGGTGAGACGTTTCGAGCGGAACAGTCTTTGTAAGCTGAAATAGGCTCTGTTGGCTGACAACAATCGTGCGCGGATTTCATCATCGTAGTTGTTATCGGTTGTGATTTTCGACCCTAGATAGGAGAAATTGTCAACGGTCTCAAAGTTGTATTCCCCTATCCTTATTCTTGTTCGTGCTTGTGTTTGACCAGTGCGGTTTGATGTTGTTGGTTGATTCGTCTTCGGTGCTGACGTTGCCACCATGTATTTTGTCTTACCTTCATTGATGTGCAGCCCAAGATCTCGCGCCGCCTGCTCGATCTGGATGAAGGCAGTTTGTACGTCTCCGGTGGTCCTTCCCATGATGTCGATATCGTCAGCATAGGCCAGTAGTTGGGTGGACTTGAAGAGGATCGTACCTCTTGCATTCACCTCAGCATCACGGATCACCTTCTCGAGGGCCAGGTTAAAGAGGACGCATGATAGCGCATCCCCTTGTCGTAGACCATTGTTGATGTCGAATGGTCTTGAGAGTGATCCTGCTGCTTTTATCTGGCCTCGCACATTGGTCAGGGTCAGCCTAGTCAGTCTTATTAATTTCGTCGGGATACCGAATTCTCTCATGGCCGTGTACAGTTTTACCCTGGCTATGCTATCATAGGCGGCCTTAAAACCCGAAAACAGCGGCGCAGAAGTCTCTTCCATTCGTAAAACGAAGTTTGGTGGAGTCCTATTCGAACTAGGTCCGAGGACAACAAATAAAGTTACGTTCTGTGAAGCAGTCAAGCAGGTTATGAACCTGATAACAACGGCCTGCGGACTGTCGTAAATTTAGTTATGAACCTGATAACAACGGAGCCTCGATGCCCAGGAGGACATAAAGATGAGACATGAGATAAATGGCGACCCGTGGAGATTCACTGCAAACTGGTAACGTGAAAATTCAGGACTCTGAAAAAACCCTGTTCGCTTAAGACCGAGCAGGTGTAGGGCACTATTCCTTGCGAATCCTGTACGGGATGTTAAAGTCGGCGCAGAGAGCACGGAGGATCCATCCTAGGGCCAGACGTCTGGAACGCTAGCTATGACACTTAACTTAAACTCAACATGCGAGAGGAGTCAGTCCTGGTCGGTTATGCAGATGATATCGCGGCGCTTGTTGCTAGACCCACTGTCGAACAAGCGCAAAGCAGACTCAGGATATTGATGCGACGGGTAAGCGGATGGATGACTATTCATGGTTTCAATATTGCACTGGAAAAAACCGAAGTAGTCATCCTGATTAAAAAGAGAATTCCGATCTTGCATCCCATACCATTCGGCGAGTCGATAATTGAGTCAAAACCAGCAGCAAAGTACCTCCTGCTGACTCTTGACTCAAAGATGACCTTTTTTGAGCAGATAAAAATATCAGCGAACAAGGCTGCAACTGGAGTTTCGGCGTTAAATAGGCTAATGACAAATATTTGGGGTCCTGCGTCTAGCAGGCAACGTCTTCCGATGAGCTCATTGCAGTCTGTCCTGCTCTACGACGCGGAGGTATGGACTGACGCTGTTGACGAGGAGGTATCGTAAGAGTCTGGTGGAAGTACAGAGACGGGGATGGTGATGGTGATCGCGGGGATGATCCCCGTTGCCTTTCTTACTAAGGAGCGTCAAGCCATATACAAGCGCAAGGGAGAAGAGCCAAGGAAAGTGGTTGCTCGTGAAGAACGGCAACGCACCCTAGACGAGTGGCAAATGAAACCAGAGGCAGATGGACTGCGCGACTCATCGTCAACTTAGTTCCGTCGGTGAATCGGAAGCATGGTGAGCTTGACTATTTCCTTATCCAGTTCTTAAATGGGCATGAAAGTTTTCACTCTTACCTGCACGTGATTAGAAAGGCACGATCTTCGGATTGTGTGTTTTGCAATGGAATTGTGGACGACGCCCATCACACTTTTTTTTGTGAAAGGTGGAATGGGATTCGTCAGCAGCTCTATTTAAACAGAGGGGATCTCTCTGCAGACAACATTGTGGAGGAGATGCTGAGGATTGCTGATAGGTGGAGTCGTGTTGCCCATTACGTTCGCGTCCTCGGATGGCAGGGGGTTCCTTGAACTAACAATTCCCTTCTTCCTCTCCCCTCACGTTGGTGAAAGGAATTCCTTGATTTGAAGTAATGTGACAAACAGTTCCATGCAAGCTCTCCGACGATGGGGAGGTGTTTGATTGGTAGTCCGACAACGTAGCGAACCAGGAATCCAACATTGTGTGCCTAAATGCATTCACCTACTCTATAAAACCATAAAAAAATGCTCTTCAGCTCCTCGAACAGCTCGTTGGCGGCATTGATTGTGTTCAAGTCATCGTCTGGTTTCACCGGGTGAAACACTTTGATCTTTGTATTCCTGATTCCGTACCGCATTCTGTACTTTGTGTTTTCAAGCGCTCTCCGGTGCCTTCAAGCGCCCTTCACTTATAAGGCTTGCTGTTCGTCTGGGGTTCCTCTATCATGCTCACTACCTAAGGATAGTATCTGTTGGGGATTCTGATATTTTGAAAGCGCACGTCTTGTATGAATATGCTTTTAGTCAAGCGGATTATCGGCAACCAGATGTGAACAACAGTTCTCCTTGGATTCTCGTCGTATGATATACTCTTCAACTTCACATCCTCTCAATCGCCGCTGATCTTAATGATGAACTAACTGAGAAGTTCCTTGGAGGATTGGCACTCTCGTACTATTATGTAATATATACGGACCGATTGAGAAGGATCAAGGCTGAGGATGGCCTTGTTTCAAGGCTATTTGTACCTTCAGCGCCAGTTTGCTTCTAGTGGAATTGTCATCCGTCAATAACACCCCTAAGTGATTCCTGAATATATCGTTGAAAATTTTGGGACCGTGATTTTCGTCGATCAGCCATTGCTGTGTGCAGAGGTTGCATGGCGTTCTAGTACTTGCGAGCGTTGCTCCTTTTGCTCTACTACAAGACGTCATCATGACATCGGTAGGTTCGCCTTCTGCTGATTTTTTCATCGTTTATTACTACCTTCCTTCACAATGACCTGGTATTCAATTGCGTTATTCTCGTTCCGCTCATGAACGCTGTCAGCCTCCTTATTTTTGGCAACCTTTCCACATAGAACGTCTTCTTCTTTTTCTCTTCAGCTTTTGTCCCGTTCACAAGCGGGGTCGGCTCGTCGTGATCGGTTTCGCCATTTGACTCTATCGAATGCCTGATCTGGGTGCAATCTCGAGGCTTTCAAATCCCCATCCAGAGTATCAAGCCACCGTTGTTTAGGTCTGCCTTTTGGTCGTTTACCATCAACTTCGATGTTCAGCCAATCTTGGCAAGTGAATTCTCGTTTGCACGGATTGCGTGACTATACCATTGAAAACGCCTCTCTTGCAACTTTTCCACGGTCAAACGCTTTTCCTAGATCCAGAAAGGCAATGTAAAGAGGGCGATGCTTCTCACGGTGTTTCTCCATGAGTAACCGCGCAGCGTGTATTGCGTCAGTAGTTCCGTAGTTCTTGACACATCCGGCTTGATTCACGGTTATTTCAACGATTTCGCGAATACGGTTGTCAAGAATGCGTTCAAAAATCTTCATGGTATGGGAAAGTAACCGGATCGGACGGTAATTTGAACATTCTGCTGGACTACCTTTCTTTTTCCATATTGGAACAGTGGTACTTTCTTGCCAGTCAGATGGTGTTCTTCCTTCCTGAATAACCCGGTTAAAGAATTCACCGAGCCACAGTGTTGGGTCCCAGCTCTTCGCTTTCCAGAGGTCAGATGCGATGTTGTCAGGTTCTGTGGCTTTCCCCGATTTCATTTGTTTTATTGCCTCCTCGACTTCAGTTGTGCTGACAGTTAAGCCCTTGAGTGTTTAACGTAGGTACCGGTCGTGGAGACTTAATCCTACGGTCCTCTTCAGACACGGATTGATTTTGTGACCACAATCAGAGCCCCGCTGAGATAAGCAACACCGATACCAGTCTATACCAAGTGCATGGCTTAGCATTCATACTGATGGATGCAAGAATTACCTAAATCTCTACCGAACTAAGGAGTACGGCACCCGTGTTGAAACGCAACACTACGCCGAGGCCCGAAGGTCTATTCTCGCTTGAGCATCACCAACAACCCCCATGAAGCTCCCACTAGGGGGCCAACCGGAAACAACCGAGCTATACTCATATACGACAGGAATTCTCCCGAAGTATATGAGTCCAGGGGCTACCCCGGTTCCCATGGTACCAGTATACGCCTGGTAAGGTTTCGTGACCAATTTGCCACTTCAGATGAGTCCCCGTGCAGACTCGGATCTGATCGCCCTGATTAAGCCTTGGAGCATTCGCCTACTGAATCACGGCCGGCAAACCAAAGTGATTAGAGCATCTCCCGGTGCCCCCACTATGGAGGTTCTCCTCGGCCACTTGGTTTTGGTTTGGCCGACAGGGTTGCCGCCCCGTCTTCCTTACCGCCACCTCTGAGCACCAGTTGCGCTGACAGGTAGAACTGCTCCAAATGTCGGCAATGATTGTGGAAGTGAAGAATGAGCAAATTCTTCAGTTGAAATCTGCTCGAAGTATTCTCGCCATCTATCCGCTGCGGCTCGACGGTTGTACCGTTCTTGTCATTAACGCAACAGAAGTGTTCGATATCCTATGTGCGTTCATTACGGCTTTTAGCAAGTCGATACAGATTTCTCTCGCCTTCCCGAGTGTCCAGTTTATCGTAAAGATTTTTGTAATGGTTCGCTCGGGTGACAGCGGCCGCTTTCTTTGCTTCCCGGTTGGCATTCTTATCAATTTGCCAATTAGCAGGCGTTTTATCGTCGAGAATTTGTGGTGTTTGTGGTAGAGGCGTTTCTTTTCACGGACCTTCATTTCAACATCATCATTCCAAAGCCAAGTATCTCGGTTGATGTAACGCTTACCCGGCTTGGTGGCCCCGAGGGTTGCAAAGGCCGCTTTGTGGATCGTGTCTTTCATTTGGTTCCATGATTCTTCCACATTTGTAATGGTCGGCAATCGTATGAATGAGATCGTTTCTTCGTTCCTCTCACCAAAGCGCCACCATTTAATGCGTCGCGGACTGTTTTATCGGTGGCTTAATTCGCAGGACAGCAATCAACGGCTCATGTTGTGGTGCGATGGTCTCATAGGGAACGACTTTACAATCAGTGACAGTGGTAAAATGGTGGCGTCTCATGAGGAGTACAATTTCATGGGTATCCGCAAAATCGATTATACGCTCGCCACCCTCATTGCGCGCTTCGAACCCCTTTTCCCCATGGCACCTGTTACCGTCTGCCTTTTCATGATTTTAAAGCGTACAGAAATTAAAAGAGAAAACGAGATTTAGACTGTCTGGAGAGATAGCATAAATTACATTTAAATTTCTGAGAACTTTAATATATTTCAAAAGATATTCCATTAAATTTCATTTCTCATTGTACCTACCACCACCTTTGTTTGGTAATCCCATCCAAGATGTAGTTCCTAATTGGAAGGAAAGATACTCAGAAACATATATCTTCTATATTTCCACCTTTGAACAAACATAAAACAAATTGCCTCCACTAGTCCTTCAAAAACTCACAATTGAATTCTGAAATACAATTACGTAATTCCCACATATAACTCACTTCAGGATCTCCCCCCACCCCCAGTCCATTTACTGCCTTCTGACCAGCAGTTCTTTAATTCTCACTTTAATATGACATCAATAGCAAGAGTTCCATTGACTTCCTAAAAGACCCTCTTGGGAATCGTTTTCTTGAAAACAAAGCTGTTCCGTTTGTTTTGTTTCTTTACACCTCCCATTCAGGATCCGCCAGTTTATCCACACAGTAGACATTACTGTCGTTAAAAATGTGATAAGCTCTACGTGCGGTAATTGCACTTAGTGTTTTTCATTGTGCACCGAAGCTGAACTTTTTCTTGTTTCTTCGGGTGTGAGGGTGGGTGAGGATGGGAAGGCGAGGCCGAGTGCCAAGAATGGAAGCTCTTCATATTGTACATTCAGTGCACATGGTTCACATGCCACACGTGATCGATTTCTTAATCGTAATGGGGACATGCACTCTACAAACATATAGCACAACGGCCATACCTAGGAGATGTTGATCCCGTCTTCGTCCTTTGCCATTTCGCTTTGGGGGCAGTATTGGTAATAAGTTGCGGACACGCTACTATTAAATATCGACTTGTATGCTTTTGCCATGGAGAAGACAGCAGTCTGTTGGATAGTTGGTGGTATCGATTCCATAAATTACAGTCTAAATGATGAATCATCAGAAAATGTAGGCATAATTTGTATTAGAACCGATAACTCTGAATATGCTGGAAATGGGGCGCACGTCGGCGTGGTGGTGGTGGAGGGTGTCCAACATGGGAACCTAATTACCACCTATATATTGGGGAACTGTCGATTTATGTTTGGATGCCCAGCGTTCCAAGGGAATAAGCTGATTTCCGTCGGAGATTTCCTGTTCCTTAGAAATGGCAAGCTTTGTTCATGAGTGAGATTATGCGGATTTAGGCTGAATCATTACCTTGGTTCCCAGTTATTGATCTTTGCAACAAATGCCGGGCATATTCTACAAAAAGCACCTCATGATTAAGATAATGTGTGTTATTACCGCATATTCAAATTGTAAAGGACGATAATGAGCTCCGCAAGAAGTATTTAGTGCCTATGTCTCGAGCCTTATCCAAAATGGCACATTATGACATCCTCCTGGAGATACGATTACGTTGTTGAACACATGACACACTACCTTTGATCTATCTCCATTAACAAAGTGTCCAGTTGTGGTAATATATAAGTTCGGCTACACATTATATCTCAATTCCTCAAACCTATGGACAAACTTCGCAGCCATCCCACAACCTTGCTTCCTGGAACAAAGTCATTACTTTTGCTTAATTTCCGTATAGTCCTTGTTCAATGTACAAGAATTTTCCCCGCTTAACAGCATTTTCTTCATGTCCTCATGGAATTTCGAATCGGTATTGCATGGTAGAGCAGCTTATGGTCATAAAAACAGACAGCCGCATGCAATGGACTCACCTGCTCTTTGGCGTAAAAATAAGCGCACAGCGAGTTGACTTGGCGATGATGTTCTGCCGCCACGTCAACCACGCCCCTACTTCCGATGTCACGAGGCAGGTTCATCCGCTCCACGGCAGACTTTTGATGATGCATTCGGAATTTGGACATAGTTGTCCGTATCTGCCGCTGGACGTTTTCCAGATCGGTCTTCGTCCACGGCAATATTCCGAATGCATAAGCCAGTGAAGGGATAGCGAATACATTCAACGCGCTTATTTTATTCTTCCCCGAGAGATGCGATTTCAGCACCAGCTTTACACGTCGCAGGAATTCGGACAGCAGAGCATCCTTCAGATCACCAACTCGAGCATGGGTTCCTTGCAGAATTCCTAGGTATTTGTAGAAGTCTGTCTAGGTTATAGCTTCGATGTGGAGGTCATCAATGCTATGTCTGGAATGCGGCTCGTGATGACCTTTGCGGATGGCTTGGATTCGACACTTGTCTAATCCAAACTCTATCCGAATGTCACGGCTGAATATATCTATTATTTGCAACAGACTTCTAAGGTGGTCGTCAGTCCCAGCATAGAGCTTGATGTCATCTAAGTACATCAAGTGTGTCAGTTCGCACTTAGCACGTAGGCCATACTTTATTGCAAAACCATGTCCTCTAGCATCATTCAACAGCCATGAAAGGGAGTTCAGTGCCATACAAAACCAAAGGGGACTCGACGAATCTCCCTGGAAGATGCCCCTCCGTATACGAATGGGCTCTGAGATATTAGCACCCTCAGATGTACGAACTGATGAGGTGGTATGCCACCCTTCCATGACTGTCGCCAAAAATTTTATTAGTTTCGGATCAATGCGATACAGATGTAGGATATCGATTACTCAGGTATGCAGAACGCTATCGAAAGCCTTGGCATAATCAATATAGCAACTAAAGAGGTACCATTGGCCTCTAGTTGCTTGTCCTACAGCTACCGAGTGGATAGTGCGTTGCTCTTTGCAACCCCTTGACCCAACTCGGCAGCCCTTCTGCTCCTCAGAGAGGATGTTGCTGGTGCCTTCGGGGGTCCTGCACTGTGTCCTTCTTAGGGATAAGGTATGTAATCCCCACAGTGAGGAAGGATGCAAATTTCTCCGGCCGATTCATGACCTCATTTATACTGCGTGCCAACCGACTGTGTATGCTGGTAAATTTCTTATACCAGAAATTCTGCACCCGATCCAGACCTGGACCCCTCCAGTTCTCCGAGCTGTTTATGGCTCGTTGAACTTCCTCTTCGGTAACATCCGCAAAATTGATGCCAGACGTATTGGCATGGCAGGTGCCTTCGGCGGTGATCCACTCAGCATGCTGGGCGGGTAACCCCCAAAGTCCACCCCAATACTTTTTCGCTTCCGTTACCGAAAACTGTCCTGTCTAGACGCTCTGTTGGGATTCGTTGAGAGATTTGAAAAAGCTTCGCTGGTTCCTCGCGTATGTTGCATTCTGGACACGTCTGGAATGACCTTCGCCATACCGTCGTAACCGGCTGCATATGACAGAAAGTTTCTGCTTCAATGTGTCCAGAATTTCAACTACGGGTGTCTCACTGGGGATGGCATATTTTCGGTAAACCCTTTGCACTTTGTTTCTCACCCGTCGGCTGGCATTGCCAGTGCTGATCTGATTCAGTCTAGCAATGTCCTGCCTTAGTGAGTCCCGCCGACGTTCCAGACGAATTTTCCATGGTGGATCTCTTTTGTCACTCAAACCAATAACACGAAAGCGTATCTTCTGACCGTGCAATCTGATAACCGCAACTGCACCACAATACACAAGTGATTGTAGTTGCAGCAGCGACATATCAGCACACAGTCGAGATGCAATCTCATCATTGATTTGAGATAGAATTCCCGGAGTTGCTGGAGATGCATAGAGCCTGGGAATACCTGGTCTATGCAAAGGATCCATATCCGAGAATTCTATACACGCTCTTTGGAATTCGTCCCGAACCTCAGCGGAAACCTCAGCTGGACGGTGGAGAAGAGTGCTTCGGCGAGTACTGAACCTGTTGCCTGCAGTGCGGCGTGATGTTGTTGATGCCGCCGCCTCTGCCCCCATCGACTCTCGGTCACCAGTTTCCCCGATGACTTCAAGTCGAACACGTTCCCTGATGGTGGCCGGGATTGTGTCGCTGCGAGTAATAAAGCGGTACTGGTCTGCGACTCGCTGCACAGTCACGTGCGCGAATTGCGGGAAACGCTCGACGAATCTCTGGTGCAACAAGGGGCGGTAAGATGTTGTACCCGCCCCCGCCGTTATTTCGTAGTAGGAGCGGATGATGAAGAGGTTCATTTGTTCAGTCCATTTCATCCGCTTCCTACGCGAACCTGCTGAAGTGGTCGCCACAGGTTGTGGCGAAACAGCTGCAGCAGGCGAAGCTGTGCTCCTGGTCGTCGTGGCGCCTAGGCGTCGAACCGCCCCACGACTAGCGGTTTCGACGCCGTGCTGTCCATTACGAGAGCCCGACCCAGTCACCAAGTCAGACGACTCCCGCCGGTTATCCGTACCGGACCTTAAATTTCTCCTTCTTCTCATTTTTGGTGGTGCATTTTATCCCTAGCTGCCAGGCGTGTAGATAGCTTCCTTAGTGAGTAATCTGCAAGTCTGCAAAGTTCCTGCATTTTCCTCACCTACCCCGTAAGACGCTGCGATGGCGTACAGCCATTCCGACTGAAGCTATCCATCCCTCCTCCTTTCACAACCGTGCTTGGGACCGGCTACGGCGGAGTGATTATTATTATTAAACCAATTATTTCCATTGTTGTTTTAGTGGTGTGGTGTGCAACACCAAAATATGCATATCCGGTCTCCCGGAAGACCAGTGCAGACGGGAAATCTACAGAATCTAATCGAAGATTTTGCTAACGTGGTGAAACATGAGCAAATTTTGGCGATAGCCTTCATAAATGTCAAAAAAGTTGGAGACAAATAAAGTGATCCCTACATGTTCCCTTTGATTCCACTTCTTTTGTACATCAAACATCTTACAACTATTTCTTTCGCAGTTCTATCTATTTAGCGATTTCCTCTTTCAATTTCCACCCCGCCCATATCTTCCTTTTTTCGTAGGCAGAGTAGGCCAATGCGTTTCAACACAGAGCGTTGGACTCTCGAAACCGTACGTCATTGGACTACCAACTAAGCACCTCCCTGTCATCAGAGAATTAACCTGGGACCCTTTGGCTAGCCTCCCGCCCTCCCGATTAAAGGAACCTTCAAGTCAAGAAATCGCTTTCACAGGAGAGGAGAAAAGAGGGGGAGGGGAGGGGTTTTTAGTTCAAGGAATCTCTTACCATTTGGTCCCTTCACCGGTCGAGGTGAACCTCGCCATGCTTTCGGTTCAGCCACAGATCTGAGTTGCCGATGGGCCACGCAGTTTGTCTGCTTCTTGACTCATCTTGACAGTTGTCATTGAGTCGAACCTTAGCAAAGAGGGCAACAGGAATACAAGCGGTTCTAAGCCAGTGCGACAGACAGACGCTATCTACCTGGCTACACCTCTTTGCCAACAATATCAGTCCAAACTTCGGCGCTGTAGGGTAGAATGGATTGTGTTATCCTCATAAGACGGTGTCTCCCAACGATCGTCATTACCCAAAATTAGGCCGAAACTCCAGCTGCGGCTTTGTCTGTTGCTACTTTGATTTACTCGAAAAAGTTTGTATTCGAGTCGAGGGTTAACCCAAGGTACTTTGGTCTGGTTTTGGTTCTATAATCATTTTTGATTAATCTCAACTCTAGACTGAAACAATGAGCAGTCATCCATCTGCTCACCCATCTCATTGATATTGTCAAGGCCGCTTTGCGTCTCCTCAACAGGACCTCAGAAGGCAAATGCAACCGCAGAACCGTCCATGCACGACTCTCCTGAAATGTCGAGCCTAGCAGACTATCATAGAAAGCGTTCCCGAGGTCTGACCCTAGGATGGCTCCATGTGCAACCCCCGATGTAATTTACATCCTCATCTGGCCCTCTAGCATCAGATCCGCAAGAAACAGCTCACCACATGGACTGAATTTCTAGTGTGCCTAGCATATTTGTCCACCTTACGAAATTGGAAGCATTTCTAAAATCAAACGTTATGGAAAGCACTACCTGTCAAAATCGGCGGCTGTGTGCATTAGGTCAATAAACCGCATCCATGGCCTTGATAGAAACATGCACTGTGGATTCCCCTGCTCTAAAACCGAACTGGAGATAAGTCCCCGGCAGCACATATTGCTTTAGCGAGTCTATTCCTGGTGAGTTTTTTGGAGTTTTTTCCCGTATTATTCGGTCAGAGCGGTTGATATGCAAACGCCAGTTCAAGGTGTCTTTTCCCTTCCCTAATCATTATCAGCTCCGCCAGCTTCAAGGAAAAATACCCTTCTTTAGGCATGCGGTGAATGCGATTGGTGTCGCTGCTTCCCGAGACTTCATGATGGGCGTTGACATCGAAGCTGAGGATAAGTGGTAACGCCCTCTTCTCACAGTACTTCATCAGTTTAGCGACTTGCTCCGGTGCAACCTGGATGTTGTCTCCTAGGAAGTAGCCCGATGCCACGACTGCCTCTCGAGTGCTCCTCCCGGCTTCCAGTGAGATTTAGATAGCCACAAGGTGCCCGGTCAGCAACTCTGAGAGACATATATGTTTTGAATTTCGCTTAAGAATTATGGAAGCTCTTGGTTTTTCACAAGAAGGATCCCAAATTACCAGCATTCTTCCTCTTTGCAGACCGTGAATTTGCGCCCGGTGCAGCTAGGGCTCCTGAGACAGCACTGTTCCATTGTTCTCCTTAGAACTTGCTCTTGCAATTACCGCAGATGCAGCTTTCGCATGGTGGGAATTTGTCTGAGCTATTTTAGTGCGGACTGTTCACTTCGTTATTGTTTAGAGCTCTTCTCTATTGTCGGAGTATCGCCATCCTCCTCTGACATGGCGGTTTCCTACGCGTTGCTCTCCACCCTGAACCCTAGAAGTCCTAGGTCTAGGTCGTCGGGCTTCTGCTCTTCACTGGAGAGCAGGTCTACTGCCATGGCTGATCCAGTTCTTTCTGCCTCTATGGCTTTCGAAAGTTCTTCGGGACCGGTATGTTTTTTACTCAGCGTCTCCACCGAGGTGTCTTTTCTCAGCTTTTCCCTGTGCACGTGCACAGGAATGTCGCCAAATTGATAGTTGATATGGCAACTCCGACGTTTAATTGCCTCTAGGGGTCGGCCATCTACCCAGATCGTGAGGAGTCTACTCTTGGCCTTCACCTTGCTTCTGAAGACTCTCCATAGTCGCGTATGGAGATCCTCATTCTGAGTGATTAGGAGGTGCATGAGATCTTCGGTCTTTATTGTTGCGGCTTTCGAAAGAAAAACTGTCACCATGTGTGCTCCTGGTATATGATCCCCAGCACATATTGGCGGTTCTGCTCCTTTCCAGCCTAGCAATTTAGGAACTATGATTCTAAGCTACTCTGCAGTGTCTTCCGTCGCGCAGTCCATCAGTATATGACCTGGTAGATAGCGTATCCCGGTGAACACAAGTTTCGCAGTCCTTCCCTTGGACTTCGGCCTGACGACGGGGTCTTCGATAGTTTCCTGCTCCTCACGAGTAAGTATTTGCTCGGGAAACATTTTTGGCAGTATGGCCATTCGAATGTCCTTGATCGCACTAGCATAGCTAATGACGGGCTTCCTGATTCCTGCCTTCACCTCTGACTTGCTCGGGTTTTCTCCTCTCTTGGGTTCATATTTATATTTGTTGAGAGCATTTCCTTCATGCGTGTTAATCTCCGCTGTTCCTCGCTTTCTTGACTCCGATAAAGATGGCTTAGGTTTGTCTTGAGCCTTCTTAAGGGCCTCTTCTGATTTCAGTCCTTCTTTCAGATAACGCAGGTACCATTTAGCACCTGTGACACTGAGATCTGTCTCCTTCCTGACATGTGATATACTGTTCTCAGCCGTGCTTTAGCTTGTCCCTGCTTTTTGAGCAGTGGGGTTTTGTTGGTTGTTATCGTCGCAGTATACCATATATATATAATGTTTACTTTGGATCTACTGCATGAAGTCTTAACTTCTCCCTTCTTGGGTGTAATCCCCTGGCTATCAGTATTTCAGAGATGTGCCTCCGCGTGGTTAATCAGTTTGTGTGCAGTACAGGGTCCCGCTTTTTTGGTTTTAGTTTTTTTATTTCCGTTATTTTTGCAACAGTACTCATTTGATTCCCACGGGTATAGGGGTTAGAAGGTTCGCGGTGTCATAGCCCCCTATAGCACGATAAGGCCGGATATCAATGAGGCTTCGTTCGAATACAGTGAGTTACTCCCGACTGCAAACTAACCAATGGCCACTGTTTGCATGACACCCTGGATTAGGGGAGGTGTTTTTCGACTCGCTAGTATCCGTAGCGTTTTGTTAATAGTAAGGTCACCTCGTACAGGGTGTGGCTATTACCACTCTCTAACGGTCTTGGTGGACAAGAGGCTTGGTCCGTGGAAAGGCACACATCACCCTAGTGGAGAGAGCTCACACCCAAAGAGAGATAGGTTGTCCCCAGGGAGCTATATTCCGCGTCAATCTATCGTGCAGTGCACTGTTTGGCCCCCTTTGTATAATATTTAATCTCATTGTAGTATCTATGACGATTCAATAATTGCTCAATAATTTACATTTTCTTTTATCTATTTTCAGGTAAGTTAAAGCGAAATCTCCAAATACAGCTTTTTTTGCATCCTGGCCTTATAAAAGAAGGGTTAGCGAAGGTGTGTATACGATTTAATTATATTTATTCCAACGTGTATCTACCCTATTGACATATATTTAGCTTCTACGAACTGTACACGGCCTGTATATGACAGAGCTGGAAAAATCTCAATGGCTTATTGAATAGATGAATAGTTGAGAGGGAAGTAATACGAGGCATCCAGGAATGGAAACTGCAGTTGGAAGTCTCAGTGTTTAGGGTGCTAGGCGGTCATAGCGGAAGATCGCGGTCCATCGGCCTTCATAGTGGATACAAGATGACAAAAGTCACCTCTAGTTCAACCATAGTAGAACCAGACCCTAGGTACACCTTTTCATTATCAATCATGATGAAATGTCCTGACACTTACGTTTGGAACTTTCTTTTCCCCGTCGATTAAGTGGTGCCTGATCGTAGTTGCAATTCATCAGCTCTAACTGGCTCAAAGTTGCTCTTTCATTTAATCCTGTTAATGACGCTTACTGTTTGGGGGAAGTTCGAATGGTATATCCTCGTTGGTTTTGCCGCTACCAATAGCATGAATTCGGTCATTTTTCTGACGAATTATTATGTTCAGAAATCCTTCGTGGCCGTCTGGTGACAATAATTCTTCTCTTTTGACGATTAAGCAGAATGTATCCTGTCAAAGACGAATCTGAAAATCTTATAATCCGCAGATACTAGAACCATATAATGTTCACCGAAGGATTTTTAAATGGATTGTATTATCCGTGGCTCTGCGCTAAGCAGATCATTTCGTATCCCCTTTGTGTTGTACTAAGCTGACGAAAGGATCTGTTTGGTTGCATTTTTGCTTTTCCTCCCCACTGGGATCCTTTCGCACCTTGGTTGTTTTCAGCTCGAATTTCTGAATCCCGTGCCATCCTTAATATATAAATTACCAGCTTAAGCTTCCTTTTTGCGATTTGTATCACAGAGTCCTCTCCGCTCCCCCCTTCCCCCTTTCAGCTATTAATCATTATTCAATTACATAAATTGTGAATATTAAAATGAGCTTCTTAGTTTGTTTTCCCCTAAATTGCATTGCCTAGCCTAGTACGTGCCAATACTAACTGACTTGTAAGTATATCTTTGCCTAGCGGATCACCTCAGGTAATTGCGAAACATTTATGTATATATACTATACTAAATAGCTGAACGCATGCAGCGGCTGGAAGTAGTATTACTATGTAATCATTCGGGCTGTTGTCTTAAAAAGCGACAGGCAGAAATCGCTTTAGAAGAATCGGGTTATGAAAAAGTGCAAGCTAAGATCTAGGAGAATCGCCTTTTCCCCGGTAGCAAGTATTTCTATCTGCTCACCATCTCACCATGTAGAGTAGACTTTCCTATCCTTCCCCTAAACGACTTACCAGGTCTAATCATTCTTGTGTCTTTGGTATTGTTTTGAGGTTGAAGTCTGGGCTTCGCAAGGGAAGCCTCCAAGAAATTGCCATAGATCGTCCTCTTTGAGGCTTTAAGCATCGGAAGCGTGGAAGAGTCAAAGCTGTCGCTTCAGTGTAAATTCTAAAACTTTGAATGTCTGTACCACGCGAAAGTGAATATTCTGACATAATATATGTAATACATTACGAGCTGGGTACTAATGGGTCTAATGTCCACTCAAATGTTTTTATATAGGCAATACACAGAATCTTTCATACCCGAAGTGTTCAGTTTCCGTTGTCAGGCTCATGTCAGCTGCTTCGTCACCACCCCGCAAAGTGTCCTTCAGCATAGTCTTGCGTGTTCCAAGAGCTTCAATGCAAATCGTATTGCTCATCTTCACAACGCTTCTAGAGTAGGGAGAGTCCCGGGGTGGTGTACGTTGAAAGATACTGCCAACCACGTTGAAAGCAGTTTATTGATGGTCTCTTGTGGAGGAGTTTTTCAAATCAGATCGATGACACCAGTGCTTCCGGCGTGAAGGTTACTTTGGGAACACTAAGTTCGCAACTTAGTCGGAATGCCATTTCCAGAATCCGTTTCCCTCTTGAAGCTGGATAGGGCGCTGTCATTAAGGTCACTTCCAGCCAGGATTCAGCGTCCGGCAGAGCACCAAACTTTATCCCTGAACACCGAATCAGACAGAGCTATCCCCTCGGCCTTGGAAAAAATCGGGTACCGTCCAATAATGGGGAAATTTAATAAGTCGAAATGGCATATGGTTGGGTCCTTTACCGGCACTGTTCGTTGATTAACACTAGAACACCTCTTACCCCGGGAGCGAAGTCCAAAAGCAACTTATGAGCGGTTTCACTCCAGTGCATGTTGATTTGTAAGATGCGTATCATGAAGATCGGATACCGCTTAGAGCCCTCAGTACGTGCAGCGCTCTCACCAGACGTGAAACTATCTTTGCAGAGAACCTAACTCTCCTTTTCAATGCAGGTGTTCACTTTATGGCCTACTTACCCCGATAGGCTGAAGACGTTCGCCCAAATTTTAAGCACCTGTAACATTTTGTGTGCTACCCGGATTCGTATCCTACATACTGCGCAACCGATTCTGATTTTCCCGCTGTTACGAAGTTTTCCTGCGTATCTAGCCGGGCATTGGTCATCTGTGGACATTCACGTTTGGTATTTTTTGCACAGAATGTCTACGCTAGAAATCAGAGCTTTCTCTCCCTTAAGTTTTTAGAGGCTGTCTCCTTGCCTTTATGTGAATGATGATTCTTTTTTCTTAACTTTTGACGCGTGGTTACTGATCCTTTTTCTTTTGTGGCGAGGAAGGGGCTAAAAGCTTGCGAATATATGCTTGGAAAGGGGGGATTGTAGTTAGGTACTATAGCTTGCTATTCCCAATAATTTGCATTCGGTTAGCTTCTTGAATTCAAGCCAGGGAGAAAAGTGGACAATGAAACGTGTGTAGGGCTGAAGAAGCAGGCAGACCGCGTCAAAAATGAAGGACTGCTGCAAGGTCTTACGTCTGGCCGTCCCCAATATTCCGCTCCTTTTCGCTCCTGATGGCCAGTATTCTGTTGGAACTAGCAAAGCTTAGCATGGAGTTATGCCTAGCAACCCTTAATACTTAATCGTCTCTGCTCATCTTTCCGACTTCAAACAGCGAAGATGTCACCAGAATTTGATTGGATAACGAGTGTTGCAGCTACTTTCTGAATTCGACTATCTGCACTTATGCATTCTCATCTTCTTGTCTGATTCCAGAAAACGTATTTATGGTGGATTTTCGTGTTTCTCCCTTTTGATCCTAAATTTAACGAATATTATCCTTCTTTTGTGGGTTCTAGCTTTTACCTTATTCTCGTTTTCCCCTTTTGGTTTTTGGTTTCATTCATTTTCTTTCCCTTTGAACATAGCTTTCCGGCTCTAGTTGAGCATAGTTTTTTTTTCCTTCGTTTTGAATGTAGCTTCACTTTCCTTATTTTAACGCAGGTTTCACTGTCATTTACTTGGTAGTTTTGATTCGGAGTTTGTTTCTTTTTTCATGCGAGTATCACACTGGAGGGGCATCTCGTTCTAACCTGGCAAAAATGCAAATTTCATTAACACCGCACTTCCCAACTTAAGTTTTCGGTTGAAGCTGACAGCTCTTTGACGTTCATAGGATCCATTGTGTCACCGCTCAGGGTCACGTATGAAGGGAAGTCTTCCTTGTCGATTGTTTCCGTGTCACGGGATAATCTCTGTCGGCTTGAATTCTCATTTCTTCGTCAATTTCTGGGCCTTCGGAATACTACGACGAGGTCTCGAAGGTCTTTCTAGCTTTCAAGGCATTTTTTTGTTTTGTCGATGTTATCATCTACTTTGAGCCCTGTGTCTGTTTTAAGGTTCCTCCATTCACGATTTTCGACCTAAAGGGAGTTTTCTGATTTGTCTTCTCGAATATCGAGGTCCATGTGTTTGTAGCATTTGATATTTTCATAATACACAATGAAAATTGTTCCTCTCCTTGGGGTCGAATTTTTGTCTCCGTTCTTTTGGGATATTCGCGAAAAATACTCTACCAGATTATAGTCGGAGACCTTTCCGGATCGGAATTCTGCCGGAATGTTATTTTTCATACTTTAATTTGGGAATCTCTTGCTCAAATACATGGACGCTATCATTGCTCCTGCTGAGTATGGCTTAGTTAATTCATCATCGAGTAACATATATCTGGCCTTCCCGAGGAGTGTCCTATTTCTCTCGCTGCTTTTGCTGCTATATAGGTTCGTTCTCCCGTTCTCCCATTGCGAGGTTCCTGCTATCATCAGTTTCACCAGCTTTAACTTGCCCGTTACCGATGATAACAGCAGTCAAATCGTCTGAAAATGCTTGTGCATAGGTTCTCTCGTCATCTAGAAGCCATAACACGGTATTCGCTCCCATTGCAAGGGTGGAAGAATCTCTCCCTAGGAATCCGTGTTTCAATCGACTTCCGCAAGACAGCGATATGAATTTCTTTCCATCCCAACGTATAAAGAAATCATTTTACCGGATCGATAG
Source organism: Hermetia illucens (assembly GCF_905115235.1). Classification (NCBI taxonomy): domain Eukaryota; kingdom Metazoa; phylum Arthropoda; class Insecta; order Diptera; family Stratiomyidae; genus Hermetia; species Hermetia illucens. The sequence continues at coordinate 14,500,659 of NC_051852.1, forward strand.
CTTGGTATTTTGTGGCATTACAGTTGGCTTCGAACAGGGTATATCTAAAAGCTCCTTGCATACTTAAGTATGACTACGCCCAATGCTAATTCTTTTGTATTTTCGTCAGCTTGTAGAGTGTTGTTTCTGTCCATCTGCTGACAGTTCTGATCAGCATGATTTCCACAGTGAAGCAAGGGCTTGAAAATAGATATAACTCGATTGAATTGATTTCCCAATCTTTCAAGTCATTTTATGAGAAAAGAAGTTTGACTGACCAATCAGGAACTTCTCACGTCCATGTTGGTTTGACAGAGTTTAAACATTTAATTATAAACCGGTGGTATTCCTAACATACAAAGCCAATGCGTTCGTTCGTCCTATTATGGAGACAGGAATGGTACCATTTCAATCGGCAAGATTCGTTTTCACTATTACTACGACGGGAATGTTGACTTCTGGGCTCGCAAATTGGTAACTATGGTACGAGTTGATTCTGCATGCCAAGGGCTAATGCTCTGAGGACTATGTTTGAATATCAGCCCGGAGTAATGGGTTTGGATACTGTCCGGAAATTTTATCTCAAACAAATGGTCTGCCGCTACTTCTGTACCAGAGGCGTATGTTGCCAAGTTGCTGAATACTCTCCTTAACCAAAGTCAGCTTTACCAGTGAGACTGTCTCGAGCGAATTCGATCTTTCAGAAAAGGGACTCTATGGTTATCATTTAGCGGATCTTCTTTAGAACCTTTTTGAATCTGTTTGTACTGATCCCAGTCAGTAGATCAAGTCATACTGACTTTAATTGATAAAGGAGGGAGCGGGGATTTGGAGATGGCAGATTTACTCAAAAAGCTTGTCGTATGTTATGACGTCTGATAATCATCTGGGTTTCTTCCTCGATACCATTACCGCATTTTATCCGCATTTTATTCTAGCTCGATCATCACAAATGTATGCATCGCCTATGTCAGCCCGTGCTATTGTATGCCGTTGACAAGAGATGCAATAGCACGGAATGTCAAAATAATGTGGATGATTGCTCGCCTGGCCACATCAGTGAAAGCGAGTTCATTGTCCAAGTTCCACTAGTAACTTCACTCTCGCCGCATGGAGCGTAAGGAGAACTCTATGGAATCTCCTTAACTCCTTGTTAATCCTTAGGGTTAACTTGACCATTGTGATATTACGATGACGCAGATGCAAATGAATTTGTAGGTTTTTCTAAAAAACCAGTCGTGAACGGGGTCAAGCACTTCCCTATTTCCCCTTCTTTTTCTTGTTGAATGGCATGGCAGGCCTCCATCTCGATCCTTGGCCCACATTCTCCAGTTGAACAACTCCAGGAGATTTTTACTGGCCTTATCCAGTGAGTTCTCCCAACATTGCACGGCTATCCCACTGGTCGAATCCCTTAAATTTAGACGGAAAAGAATTAATAAAGCCTTAAAATTGACGAAAGAATTAGTGAAATGTTGGAGCTGACATCTTCATCGATAATCTTACCCAGCAGATTCCACCCTCTATCCATTCGAGTGCGGATCCAGTTGAAATTTTATTTTCATCGACATTCTGCTAAGTCAGGCCATTGCAATCATTATTTTGATTTCTCTTTTATGCAAATTCTCGAAATTGTTTAGGCAAAATCTCTTTTCATCGTTTATCACAAGAAAAACACGGACTGAATGGCAGAGTAAAGCTCTTTCCGGTATTATACCTGCCTCAGATCCTGACGTGAATGGAAACACGTGCTATGCAAACTCTCCCATTATTTTTGCGAATCCACATATTCAACTAGGACTGTCATAAAGCAAAAAGTTTCAAGGATTCAAAAGAGATTTGAACAAGTGATTGCTGTTATCATAAATGAAACGAAATCCTGAAGTTGACAGTTAATATATTATTTATTTATTTAGGCAGAAAGGAATCCATAAGAATGTTTTTTCAGCCCCGCATTATGATTGTGCCCATATGCACATAAGGATTCGTGTAGGATTAAAGATACCCCATGTATCTGGGGACTGAAATAACAGAATCGATAAAGCCCTAGCTCTATCCCTATTTTCTGGAGAACCTTCAAATAAAATTATCCTTGGAAAACCAAATCCATATTAAAAGGGCACAAACCCTTAAACATATCTTTCGCAACCAATATCTGAAACATTTCATCATCCGATAAAGGTCAATTGTATTTATTTTCTGTGGTCTCCTAAATATTTCTCTTCAGAAAATTTCATGGTTGCCTCATCCAATCTTCCAGGATCTTGTGATTCATTTCTTTTCGTGTCTATATATGTGCGTGTGCGATACATGAATTTGTTACTCCCCTTTTTTGAAACTCCTAATTCAATAAAGTATCTAATGCTTTTAATGTGTGCTCTCTCTCTCTCTTTGGTCAGAGAGTGAAACACGAAGGATGATGTAAAAGGACTTTAAGCGGACGAGAATGTTTATTATTCTACAGAGAGACAAGGATGTTAGAAATTCAGTGAACTGTGACATGTTGACTTAACTTTTTTGTGCAAAATAATTCATGCATTCTTAATAACAGAATTGAACCTGGGAGACTTGCCAAGTGATGTTCGAAGAAACTTCAGATTTTAGTCTGGAACGCAAGGGCTGAAAATATCCGTTTTATCGTCAGAAAGTACTTTCTTGGACCGATTTCCAAATGTGTACATTTGTACGGGTATATATGCCCACGATATATATTTAGATACGCTCAGGGGTTCTTGGGAACTTCAAAGAAACATTTGCTACAACTTACACCTTACAAATCAGGTTGAGTAATGGAGTTTCTGGGACAGTATGTATCTCTGGCTGACTTGGTAGTATAACACTGAGACTACAGAAACATCTGACATTTAATCGATCCTGCAAAGCAACAGGTTTAAAACTTACAAAAGACCAGAACAGAAGTAAGAATGTGGTCATTTCCAACATTCTCTCAGCTTTCAGCTTTCAAAGTATTTACGGAAAAACATCCCCGTTGAAACTGGTATATATTTTTTCTTTGCCGTATTGGCGGACAAAGGATCCAGGAGAAGACCGAACTCAATTTCAGTTGAGGATATTTGTAATGGACCTCAATTCTATACATGTATCAAAGCAGTTGCTATCATACCATACTTTTTGGAAGGGGGGGGACCACTACTCACATTCAATTATGTGGTAGTCCCAATCAACCGTCAAACCGATTAGTGCTCAACTGAACTGAACTGAAGAAAATATTGCTCCTTCAATAAATTTTTCCACTTCACTGAGTTGCAGATTAAATCTGTCAAAAGGGAGGGAAGGGGGGGGGGGGTACCTGTCAAATAGCAGGGTTGTTATGGCTATGTCGAAAAAAGAGAGAGCATCTCTAAATTGCGATGAAAATTATTTATTAAAGCAGATGTACAAATGAATTCTACAGGACCCTGGTTGTGTTTAGGGATACCGCTTTCTCACCCCCGTTTCTTGTAGTTCGGGTCTTGGTGCTATCTGCATCCAACATAAAATTACACCGGAGGCAATATTCATGATATCGCTCCGCATTTCTGGCGTTTAGTTTGGAAGGTTTCTATGGTCGCAGCCCCTAAGCGATTTGCGAATCTAATTTCGAATTTGATTGCATGTTGGTTTTCAGCAACTTTGATATTTTTCAAATTTTTGTTGTTGTTTTTGTTGTTTGTTTAAAGGTTTCCTGGGCCTACCAAAAACTATCCAGTAGACCATATTTGAGGCTCCTCAACTGCCTTTGTGATTGTCACCAGCCAACTTTTTTGATTATCCCCAATTCTCCAGAATACTACAAATGCGCCCAACGTAGGTTCTTTGGATTATTGTATTTCACGTAAAAAGAATTGGGAAAAATAGCCCCATGCGATGCCAAATTTCATCTTTGATTGTCAGATAGATTTGACATTAGTCTTCCAATTTTAAAATCAGCTAAGCTTCACGTTCATTTATGGTAAACTTTTCACCTTCGTCGATTTTCTGCTTCTTCGCCATATTGCCTATCTCATCCTGACAATCGGAGTTTTGTGTCAACCAACTATGCAGTTCGCTCAGAAAACCCTTTCAACGCCCCAAATTTTAGACTGGCAAGAAAACTTTTCGAAAACCAGTGACTGAAATCTTTGTACGGCGACCCCGGAGAAACACCATTGACACGAATATTCTTGCGGTTCGTGAGATAATTCAAAGAGAGCGCCGCGTCACAACGTTGTCAACTGGTGCACAAGTCAGAATATGGTATGGGGGTACCCCATAAATCGTGTCTGCAAGATGAATTCCCCGCTTGTTGATGGAAGATCAGAAAGAAATACGTCTTGCTGTGTGTGAAAGACTTTTAACACATTGTCGAACCGGGGCTAATTTTTTGAAACACGTTATCTATCACCTTTGATGAGATGTAGGTGCATCATGACATGCCGAGGTCCAATCACTCGGTTTGCGCCTCCCTCCATGCATTGCGAATGTAACTGTTTCCTTTCTTTTCTATCTCCTCCCACATATCCGCATAGGTTTTACATGCGGTTCATCCACATGCATTTCATTAGGAATCTACCTAGGTTCGCTCTTTGAATTCATACGATGTATCCCATCTCCTTTGCCAGATATCTAGGCCGCCAAAATGCTCTAGCATGCATCGATTCTGCAATCTAACTTGGCTTTCATCCTTTTTATTTTTTTTGGTATGGAGATAAAATGCCTTTAGGCACAAAGTACTGGACTCCTGCTTCAGACAGACTACTGGCTAAAACACCTCACTGCCTCGTATAGGAACCGTTTGACAGATTAATTTAGGTCAAGCCTATTCAGTACAGGAACAAAACCCCGTGGATTCAGGGAGCGTTAGCTAACCTGGCATCTCTCCTATCCATCTTCCTCTTTTTGGTCTTAAGAGCGCCTTGAGTGTAACATGCTCCACTTAGCTTCGTTCTGCAGCATCGTCTCAATTATGGTGTCCGGGAAAACAAGACACCCTTTTATCGAAAGGTGATGGCGATGGCGCTCTTGCCTTCTACGAAAAAAAGAGATGTGACCGGCATCACCCATCACATCACAATAAATGCAATCGAGCGATCGTGATTTTTCAATTATATGGCGGAAATATTGGAAATACCCATGACCAGGGGGGTATAGTTGACTTCACCGTGCTTTCGACTGAACATACATACTCCTCGAGGTTAGATATTGTCTTCTATTTGTAGTTAAGTCTAGAATTGATAGACCAGTAGCTTACTCCAAACTACAATTATATTTTATTATGTATATATATTTTTCGGGAGCAACTTACTTCCTTCATCAGTACAAAGTTACTGAAATACTCCTCGATTCTCTTTCCCAAGATTGCTGCCATGTATGGACTTTCTCTTCAGGAGCAACAGCTTCCTTACTACCCTCGTGAGAGCGATAGAAATAAGTCCTGCTTTCACCAGACTGAATCGGTATGATAGGGGTTCAGAATTTGGAGAACCTCTCGCCTTTGTACGCTAGGCGCTTGCGGTACATTTCCTTACTAAGGGAGTCAGCCACCTTGTCTTAGCCTCTTGCCAGCCGGAGTCTACCGTGTGTGTGTATGTGTATGGTGTGGGAGCACTCAGGCCATGTTGGCCCATTGCACTCGGCACCTCCGTCTAACGGAATATTTTGGATTCGTTAACGTATCGCAGGATTTCTGTTAGTGGATGTGATGCTACCCGTCGCAATTACAGAACATCGGCACCAAAGATGCGTCCATAGACGGGGCATTCACATAGGAAGTGTTCCGTGGATTCCGCTTCCTCATTACAGGAGGGACACGTATCATCTTGAGTAATTCCTATTCTGAACATATGCTCAGCTAGTGAATTATGGCCTGTCAGAATGCCTACAATACACCTGCAAGTCCTCCTGCTTTTCGGTCCGCATGTTCGATTCTGGCAAGAAAAGTTTAGTGTGTCGAGCTGCATTTAGGCTCTGCCACCTGTCATTGTGGGAAACTGGTCACCAGTTTTTGAAGACAGACTTAGCCAATACTACTGATACTCCAATTACTGGTTCCAGTCCCGGCATAGGGGAGATTGACCCTCTTTCGCCAAACCATCCGAGATTTTATTTCCCTCTACGCCACAGTGACCAGCTACCCAGAGTACTTCCACCGTATTGTATCTAGAGATAGAGTTTAAACAGTTTCTGCATTCCTCAACGATTTTCGAGGTGATCAAAGGACTACTCAACCCCTCAATGCAGCTTAGCTATCACTGCAGATTGCGATGCGCCTGCCCTTCAACCGCTCGTCAATCCCCCAGTTCGCCGCCCTTAGGATCGCATAAACTTTGAAAAACCGTTGGATATTGTCCCAAAGGGAAAGCCTACTTCTCGTTTTTATTTGAGAGGTAAACTCCGACTTCTAAACCCTGTTCTGTTTTTGAGTCATCGGTGTAGAAGACTTCCGTATACTCCGCGACGCATTCCTCCTCAGGGTAACTTCATATCTTCTACCAAACAGATGTATGGGGACACGATAATCGGAAGGCAATCGGTAAGAACTAGATTGAGTCCTCCCAGTAACTCTTCCAATGCTTTGTGCCCCCCATATCCGTTGTTTCCCCATAGATCTAATCGAATTAGTCTATGAGTTGCTCTCATTGCAGTGCTTTGAATAAATATATCCAGGGGCTGCAATTTAAGTAATGCATTTAGAGCTGCGCCGAATGTGGTACTCATGGCACCAGTGAAACCCAGACACAGTTCTTTACAGTGCGGCTAGTTTACGGTAAAACTATTTTTGTCTCACCTTAACCCACAACGAACATCGGCCTAATGATAGCAACATATATCCACATTACCACATGAGGCCTGATTCCCCATGTCGAGGCAAAGGTCCGTCTGCACACCCCATAAGCTCGTTTCATCTTTACCTCTACATGTTTGTTCCAAAGAAATTTTTTCTCTAGAGGCAAAATCCATCCAGTTTTCACCTTCTTGTAAATAATATCATTGTGGTTTTAATTGAATTAACTGAAAGGGTGTGTCTGAGGCACCAACTGTCTGTCAAATCAACGGCACGTTGTATATTTCTGCCAGATACCAATCAGCAGCAAGCACAGCCACGTCACAAGCTTATGCTGATGTTAATATTGGCAAATTTTGCAATTCGGATAGTAGTGATTCGATTGGCATACGCCACAGAAGTGCCGAAAGCACACCTCCTTGGGGCAGCTTTTCGTTGCTTCTGCTGTCAGATAGCGATCGACACCCACCTCAGCGCTCAGCAATCTCTGTGTTAGCATAGCATGGATCCACTTAATCAAAGCATCACCAACACCATGCGCTCTGGCGGCATCACGAAGTTTTTGAAAAGGCGCACAGTCAAAAGCCCCTTCAATGTCCACGAACACCCCCATTGCGGTCTCACCATTCAAAGTTACAACCTCTATCTTTGTAACCAAAAATGAAGAGCAGACCCACAGGACTCTCCACGCTCGTAAGCATGTTGGTTTTCATTAAGTGGATGCGACCTAAGTTTCCACGAATGTGATGTTCCACCAGTCTCTCCAAACCTTTCAGCAAGAATGAAGTCAAGCTGGTCTGTCTGAAGTTTTTTGGATGAGAATAGTCATTTTTCCCAGGTTTCGGTGTAAAGATTACCTTAACCTTTTGTCAAGAGAAAGGCATATAGCCCAGAGCAAGACATCCTCAAAAAATATTTCTTAGAGGTTGCTCCAAGTGCTCCATACCCTCCGTTTGCACTGCCGGATAGATGCCAGCCATACCAGGTGCTTTGAAATATTCTAAAAAGAGTATGGCAGGTTTCACCTTTTCATAGGCAACCGCTTTCGCAGTATTCCAGTTCCCCTTGCAGCACTTGCGTGTTGAAGGGGTTGCAAGAACCGTCAATTTCCCCCCTACCACTTCTCTCACCCATTCTCTCGGGTGGTGTACTTCCAGGAGTGTCTGTACTGAATTTAGTCGAGAGCTCGTGAAAGTACCGTCGAATTTTCTAAGAGAGTCCAACTTGGCCAACTCATTCCTTTTGAGGACTCTGCACAGTCTTGAAGTCTCTCTTTTGGCTTCCAGTTCCTCACAGTGCATTCTAAACGAGTCTCGTTTCGAACACCTAATCAACCTCTTATATTCACGCTGTTAGTTCCTGAAATTTAACCAGTCTTCTGTACATAATTGCCAAAAAGTTCATTGAACTTTGTCCAATCCGTTTTCCTAAGGTTCCGTCTTTGTACTGCAGACGGTTCGCCCGCAATAGTCAGGTCGATTTCTAGATATCGGTGATCTAACAGTGAGAATTCCTCTAGGACTCGCCAGTGTGTAATCAACTCCAACACGTTTGGAGTCATAAGACCAGCTGAAGTGATGAAATCAAATAGCTTCTTTCCTCTTGGATTGCATTTGCTACTTCTCTAACAAATATGCTGAGTGTGCGCATCGCAACCTATTAAGAGTTCGAAACCACTTGATTCTGCATACGCTACCAGATCCCTAAACTCTTGCGTCGGTGAAGGATACAAAGAATCATAGGGTAAATAAGCGGAGGCAACTATGATGTTTTTGCTCTCGCCATTTATTTGGTATTGTATGATGACCGTAGCTAAGTCCTGGGAACGGTACTGTCTCAGCATGGTTGCCTCTAACTATCTTGACATCAGGACGCAAGCTCTCGGTCTTATTGATCTTTCATCGTAGAAATCGTTAAATCGAACCCATGGCTCGTACACCAGAAAGATGTAGGGGAAGTCCTGCATGTTTGTCAGTCTCGCTGCCAACAGATAGGAGGAGGCTTTGGCATGCTGCAACTTGATTTGACCACTTTGACTTTATGTTTTTCGACATAAACTTAGTCTAATGCGTTATGAAAAACAGTTAAAAGGGTATGCCGCAGTCCGCGTATGACGAGGTTTTGCTCACACCGTACCGCCAGAGACTTGATCCCCTCATGTTTGATTTCTCTGTGAAAAGGTACACTTGGAGGTACCGCAGTTCCCATGTGAAATTTCATCTCATCCCCATAAGGGGGTTCCGCCACTATATGCACTATCCTCCGTGCGCAGCTTCATTGTGGGAGAGCGCACCGAAGATGCTACAATTTGCTTTATATTGTGTGAATCGAAGAGACCATAATTGTCCTTCGCTATGAAAATGGAGATGATGCTCTACAGTTTCCTGATATGACTGAATTTGAAAATATGGGGACTTTTCCTAAACACATTCAGACTCTTTCGGCGCAGTTCGAATACCAAGTTGAAACCCTCCACGTTTGGAGATTTGTCCTTTCTGGCATTCATGAACTTTACCCTCCAGTGTCCAAAGTTCATACTCGGGTTCTGTTCACCCAGCATGCAGATGATGCTCCCTGCCTTCCTTCGAGGGCCCGGTAACCAGCATCCGACATATTCTGTCCTGCGTAGCTCACAATAGTGAGAGACGTAGTTCACAATAGTGAACTTGGGCCGACCGCCGGAACCCAAAGCCGAGATGGATTGCTAGAGCCACTTTAAGGCAATCTCGTCAATGCACTCCAAATGGAGAAGACCATCGCGAAAACCTTGATTGTTAAATCGTGGATTCGTTCCAGGCTCCAGCATTTTTTTCCGCAGGCATTCCCGGAGGATGGTAAATTGTCCCCCTGAGATTATGCCATCCTTGGAGGAAATTCCCACTGCAGCAGTCAGAACAGAGGCTGCAGCTTGTGCGTACGTCCTCTTCCTTCCCAGCTTTGTGTTCGTATTACTATGCGAGGAACTAGCTTCATTGAGATCTCTATAGCTGATTTGATCACCTCCCAGCACACCGGTATTAATCCCCGCAGGACGCGTGGGATGTAGACCCTGATGCGGAGGACAATAAAGCGTTGGTCACAACAGATGTGTTGGTCTTACGCTTTTTGCACGCATTATCGCTGACATCTATCGGTGTGTAACAGGGGCAGTACACCAACCTTCCATTTCTCCTGCTCGGAGAACTATGATGGTTGGGAGGAGGTCCTTGATATCACCCTAATAACCGATAATGGGATTCTTAGGGTGGAGGACTGGAGAGTGTCTGACCAGAGATCCTTCTCTGATCACAGTTGTATACTCTTCAGTCTAGATCTCGCCGCAGAGGTCTCCAAGCCCTTTAGAGATCCCAGGAGGATAGACTGGAGAAAGTTTGGTCAGGTAATTAAGAACAAACTCTCCGGTCCACAAATTGGTAACACTGGCACGACAGACGAACTGGAGTCAAAGTTCGGGGCTCTGGAGAAGGCATTCGATACCGCCTTTAAAGTCTCGTACCCTACTAAGTACAGCAAAAAGACCATGCCATCGTGGTGGAATGAAGATCTCTCTAGCCTCAGGAAGCTGACCAGAGAAATCTTCAACATCTGCTACAGGCAAAAATACTGACAGCCATACAAGAACTGCCTGAAGAAGTACAAGTCGGCCATCAGGACCGCCAAGAGGCAGTCTTGGCTGGACTATTGTCAGAACATCGAAAGCACCAGTGAATCCGCGAGGCTCACTAAGATTCTGTCCAAATAACATAAGAGCCCATCCTTTCTTAAAAAGTCGAAAGGCTCCTGGACGGAATCCTGGACTGTGAGCCAGAACCTTGCTTGGAGGGTTTGCGCCCCAACTGTGCGAGACTATCAAATCCGGAGCTGCATTTCTTTAGGATACGTACCGCAGTACTGGAGGCGCGCACGAGTGGTTTTCATACCGAAAGTGGGCAGGCGCGGTCATGAGTCCGCGAATAACTTTCGACCAATCAGCCTGACCTCTTTCGTGCTGCAGACCCTGGAACGCGTCCTGAACATTCACTTAAGCACGATTATGGAGAGAATGCCTTCCTCTAAGTCCCAATAAGCCTGCCTCAAAGGAAAAGCCACAGAAACCGCCCTCCACGAGGTAATCGGCACGGTTGAGCGGTCGCTGCAGTACAAGCAATATACCCTTGCTGCCTTCTTGGTTATAGATGGAGCTTTTTACAACGTCAGCACCAACGCCATCAAGGAAGCCTTGACCGGTATTGGGTTGGAGGGGTATCTCACGCATTGGATTATATCCATGCTGAGTACCAGGATAATCCAGTCGGATCTGGGAGGCAACCACCTGCCCAGAGCTGTGAACAGATGCACCCCCCAAGGTGGCGCCATCTCACCGGTGTTCTGGTTAATAGTAATGGACAAAATTTTACGTATATTGGACAGCAGCGGGGTGAAGGTAGTGGCATATGCCGACGACTTGGTGATATTAGTATCAGGGATATTTCTGTTCATTATGAGCGACATCATGTAAGGAGCGTTGCGAAAGGTGTGCCTGTGGGCCGCAAGATGCGAATTCAGCATAAACCCAACCAAAACGCAACTGATGCTATTCAACACCAAGACAAGGATACCTGAATTCCACCTACCACGGCTGAATGAACAAAGATTGGTTCTTTCCTCTAATGTAAAGTATCTGGGTGTAATCCTGGATCCTAAGCTAAATTTTAGGTTGAACATAGAACTGAGGGTTAAGAAGGCTTGTATAGCCTTCTATGCCTGTAAGAGAACCTTTGCAAAAAAAATGGGGTCTCCGGCCGAGGATGGTTCTCTGGATGTACACCGCTGTAGTGCGTCCGATCCTAACGTACGGCTCTATTGTATGGTGGCCGGCTTCGAAGGAGAAATACACTAGAACGAAGCTTAATAGGATTCAAAGAACCGCGTGTGCAGGTGCTACGGGGGTTCTGCAGTCCTGCCCGGCAGATGCTCTCAATGTACTCCTGCATCTCCTCCCCCTAGACCTCCGCATTAAATATGTTGCAGCGTGGAGTGCCGTCAGACTACGTGAGTCCGGATGCTGGGCAGCGAAGTCTACGGCCACAGCAACATCAAAGTTTTTTTTCCAGGCGAAAGTACTGGTGATATTGGAAATCTGTCGATGGCTGGAGCATGATTCGAGCCCCAAGCGTAACATAGCCATTCTTATAACACTCTTATAACACAGCCCGATCACGAGAGCTCCTGTGCCAGACGCGTGCAAAAGCATTCAAGATTGCGGCGGTCTGCACGCGGCACTGACCCATAGTGGACCATACCGCTAGGATCGGCATACCCTACAACTCGCATTGCCGAAGCTGTGGAGAAGAAATCATGCACTTTCTCTGCGATTGCCCAGCTCTGGCTAGAGTCAGGCTGCGGACACTGGGTAAACAATTCTTTGGGGACCTCAGAGAGATTTCTAGCTTCAGAGTGGGAGAGCTGCTTTCCTTCGTGAATGCTACGGGCTGGCTCTGAAGATCCGAACCGGCTGGACTCTGTCTCCCTGCTCCCATAACAACAGTCACGGTCTTAGGAGTTTGTGGCATCAAAACGGCACAACAAAGCGCTAATTGGGCTCCTCGGAGCGGCCACTGATACTTACCTACCTACCCATTGCTGACAGAAGAGTCTGGTGCGTCCAGTGTGGATCTCATCGGGGTTTCCAGTTTATCCCCACCTTCCGCCGGAGAATCCGCTTCCTAGCGTCCGATTTCTCTAGACGTTACCGCATCTAGTGGTACAGCCACGTCCATGTCCTCATTCTAAAGGTGCTTCATCATATTTCGCAGTGCCTTCTTCTGCCGCCGTCTTGGGGCCTTTCCAGGTTCACGGTGTCCGGGTCACTTGGATCCATTTCCACATATCGGCGTTAAACCAGTATGTTCCACTTCACCAACTTTTCTTTCTTCCGCTCTTCCCGGTAAGGGTGAAGGAGAAGGTTCGAACAGGCAGGATTCAGCCTGTAGTCCCCTCTCCTTAGTGGCCAAAGTTCCCATCTGCCGAGCCTTGCTCTTCCGTTTGCGGATAAATTTGGAATGCACTGTTGAGGGGAGTTTCTGGCGCCTAAAGTGTCATTCAGAGTGGTTTGTATAGGCGTATCACGGTGAATCCACGCTTCGTCATATGACCCTTCCTCCTTTTATTCCGTTTCCCATTTCCGCACTTACGTTCTTACGCTATTCCTCTCCAAAGACATTAACCTCTTAGAGGAACTAAAAAAATCGATTCCAAAAGCAAATATCCGGCACAGAGCCATTCCTCCTCTACCTGAATTATCACTTTTTTTCACACCAAAGGAGCACATGTATTTACATTTGAACTGTTCCCCAACATCAACGTAAATCATTACTTCAACGAGTACCCATGAAATTTTCATCCCATTTGTAATTCAAACCGAATCATTGAGATTGCCTTTGAAAGTGAACTGCATGGAATATTCGCTTTCAAGAGGAATAAGAAGAAAAGCGAACCATTAAATTACCCTCCATTACGTCGAACATCCAATTCTGTAATTCCAGCACGAAAGTCAACATGGAGACCCAAAGTGTGCTTGGTACTCGGTAACGTCTCTTTTTGATCTCGCAATCGCAGAAATTGCAAATTCACCTCCGAACACCTCAGTTCGCACCTCTTGATTGAATCGTCTGTGAGATTAGCATTTTCTATTTATTAGAAAGTAAAATTGAAAATTATCTTCCAGGTTTTCAGATTTTCGACAGATACCCAACAGATCCCGGGTTGGATTAGACACCGATGGATGCAGAGCTGAGAGCGGATCTGGGTATTTGCATACGTGCTTCAGGTACATATGTGCATAGCACAATGTAAATAACGTAACAATGTACACATAAAATGTAAATATCTCAATTTTCGCACAAGTCGGTGTACTTTATAAAGGAGCTTAAAGTATTACTTCGACATGGAGTAGTCATAGTTGTCCGTACCTGGCAGCAATGAGTCGGGGGTACTCCACATTCATATGAAGTCAGGTGGTGCAAATGCCGGGATTTCAAGGCTCCGAATTCAATTCAATATTGGAAATTTCATCTAACACCTGAATAGAATATTCTGTTGCCGATTTCCCTTCCAGATTATCACCAAAAGGAAATTTACTTTATCAAATGCATTTATGGTTGTGTTGTAGACATTTTTGGGGCTCGGTAACTATATGCTCGTCCTTCGCTTTCATGTACTTACATTTCCCAAGCATGAGAAACTCCGAATGTATCTTTCTTATGTTGCTTTGAAAATTCGCAATTTTACGTACATGCACAGGAAACTATGACCTTTTGGGCTGTCTTTTGAATGGAGGGTTACCGAGTAGGAAAGGCTACCATTGTGCTGCACCGTGAACCTTATGTGGCTCCAACATATTCCTTCGATTCAATACCGTTCAGAATTTTGGTACATATCGTTCATTCAACAGCAAAGATACATTCATTAGAGTACGCTCCAGTCCCAATCTTTAAAGATATGTTCGGTGATATATGTTCAGTCCTGGTGTACCCCGAGGAAGAGAATACAACCCAACACGAAAAACATTCAAACAAAGTACCCAAATAGAAATTTCCTTGTATTCAACAACACTTTCAGCACTAAGCCTAGACAGTTTCTTGTAAAGAAGCTTCTCATGGTGTTCGGTTCACCCGGAAGGCGAACTTGTATGTCCAAACTCCTTCGAATTACATGCATACACCATCCCCCTCACTATACACGACTAGAAGTTTTGTGTAATGTGATAAAATTTTCGTTATCATGTCTACAATGGTCTCAACTTCAATTTCTTAATAGTCAAAACTTGCATAAGCTCAAACTTTCCCCCGACATGGTATTCGCTATAGGGTCATGCCAGGAGAGAGCATTTACGTATGCGACTTGTACATCCTCGATATGTAACAACTTTTCCCGTAACCAAATTGCTTCCGTACTTTTCTAACAGGGCAATATAAGTTAAGGAGAGAGTTTCCCAATGGGTGGTCTGCGTCTTTATGCTTTTTAGATTTTTCTGCTGTATCAGTTTTTTCCGGGGATTTTCACTTTTCATATGAAAATGAAATGGGGGAATTTTGAATGCAAAATCTTTTCTTTAATAAACTTCAATTTGAATAAAACGGAAAACAGAATATAAGGGTGCGTCAGTAAGTGCCGGTGTTTGAAAATAGGTGGCGTTGTCGAGGGCGCCAGCGCTACCTACTACTATCTGTCAAATGATATCAAACAGATTGGTTCAAAGCCAGGTTTTGATTTGCTAGCCGTTTGTATTAATCGGGTTTAATATTTTTTATGCAGTGGGAAAAGGGTCTTCAGACTTCATACAACGGGAAAAGGATTTAATCAATTAATTACAGTAATAATCGTGTCATGACAATCCTTGCTCTGGGGGTATGCTTCAACCAAATTCTCGAGGCACACAGATTTTGGAGATGGCCGACAGGACTTATTGTCCTAAATATCGGTAACATTTTGACATTTCGATGCCCTGGTTTGTCCCTGGAAGACCTTAGTGTCAGCGATCCAACCGTGGAAGGTACTAGAAGAGTTCACGGCCAGTGATCATCAGTACCTTTTCTTCAAAGTGGGAAACGATTCTTCCCAATGTTCCGCCATCCAGCAAACACCTACCTTGTGGAACATCCGGAAAACTGACGATGCAAAATTTGTCGAAATTCTCTCAAGAGGGGTAAATTAGCAACAAAACCAGGCTCAGACAGAAAAACTGCGACTGAATCACTAGTTCATTCAACAATGAACTTTATCATCGCAGCTTGTAAAGCATCGGCTCTCAAAAGGAAAATGCGTCCCGGGAAATTACCCGCGTGCTGGTGAACGGCTGAAATTGCAAGCCTACGAAAGAACTACCGCAGACTTTGGCGGATTTCTCAGCGTGCAAGAGACCAAGTCGAGGTCATGCTCAGATCCGCAAAATATAAGAGAAGGAAAAAAAGGGAACTCTACTACGAAATTAACAGGCAAAAGGCAGGCTGATGGCAGAAGCTAATCAACCAAGTTAACAAAGAGCCAAGGGGCCTCGAGCCAAAAAAACGCTGTCCATGGAAGCAGCAAAGTTGGAAGAAATCGTAGAAGCCCTTTCTTAAGTCCACCTTTGCCACTGTAAATCACAAGATACTTCTACTCAAACTCTCGTCTCTAAGCGTCCCATACCACTTGTTTTATGATTTATCTCTTATCTTTCCCACCGATCCTGCCGCGTCTTTTCTGACGGCTGCACTTCTCGCTCCTTTTCCCCCTCCTCTGGCGTCCCACAGGGATCTATTCTAGGCCACTTTGTTATTCGTATTTTTTATTAACGACCTTTTCCCCTTCCTTACTTGTCCCTGTTTGCTCTATGCAGACGCTGTTTTCCGCTTCATCGTCGCCTATGGACTGTATTTCCTTTCAATCGAATCTAGACACTCTGGTTCATTGGTGCTCGACTAATGGTTTAGCGCTAAACGTCAGAAAATGTCACTCTATGTGCTACTCCCTAAAATTCTCACCCACTTCTTTCTCCTATTCTCTTAACGGACATTCCTTATCCTGTTTAAATTCCACTCAAGACCTCAGAGTCACTTTCGACAATCAGCTCCTCTTTGACACCCATTGCCTCGAAGTCACCAATCGAGCAGAAAAATTGTCAGGCTTTATATTTCGCTCCAAGCTTCCAAGCTTGCTACTCGGCGCATTCATCACATATTTGACTGCGGGTGTGTTTCCCTCACGTTGGAAGGTTACGAGACTTGCGCTGATAAGGAAGCCAAAGGTCACCCCGAGGCGCCGCTAGAGTATCGTCCGCTCAGTTTGTGGATCACAGCGGGAAAGCTGCTTGAGAAGGTCATCAAACCAAGACTGATTGACGCAATAGATACTGCGGAAGACTACTCACAAACACAATATGATTTTAGAACGGGCCGATCCACAATTGATACCATCGAGGAGGTGGTCCAAACGAGTAGTGCTCCTCGACATATTTTTTTTTTTTTTGTAGTTGGGTAGGTGAATGCGTTTACGCACAGAGTGTTGGACTCCCGTAATAGTACGCTGTCGGACTACCAACTAAACACCTCCCTGCCATCAGAGAACTTGCCTGGAACCGTTTGACATATTGCTTCGGGCTAGCCCTCCCGCTTTCCAGCCTTTGGGAGCCTTCAAGTCAAGGAATCCCTTTTCCCAACGGGAGTGGAGGAAGGGATTTGTTAGTTTAGGGTACCTCTTTCCATTCAGTCCCTCCGCTGGTCGAGTTCGATCTTCTTCGCAATGAAAGGAGCCCGAACGACTCCAGCTACCAGCACTCCTCAGCATATCTCTGACAATGTAGTCTGGAGACAGCTAGCCTCTGTCTGCCGCTGACGAAAGCCGTCCCACCTTTCGCAAGAGAAAAAAGTGTTCAGCGTCGTCTACCACTCCATTGCAGAACTCACAATCAAGAGATCACGCCTTCCCAATCCTGCGCAGGTCAGACTGAAAATCTTCATGCCCGCTTAGAAGTTGGGTAAGGAAGTAATCAATCTCAACATGCGTTCGGTTCACTCACTGGCCTAAATTGTCGATGAGCCTTGCAATCCATCTGCCGCTTGGCTTATTTTACCAAGAGAGTTGTCACTCGTTAAAGGTGCGTTGACGTTCTTCACGGGTAACTACCTCTCCCAAGTTTTTGCCCTTACGGGCGCTGTTCCACATGGTCACTGTTCCGAAATGATCTATAGGACGTTGATGTAGTCAATGCAGGAGGATCCGGAGCCTACTCTCTATCGATTAAGCTTCCGAGATGTGCTTTGATGCGTTCCAGAATTATTTTAGCTATTATCTTTTTGGACGGCAGGTAGTACACAGATACCCCTCCAATTGTCGAAATGATTTCTAGCCAGTTCATCAATCGATATTCTCAGGCGGGTTACTCAGTATATCTGCCGTCCAATCAGCACAATAGCTTTCCCAGTGCTGAACGACAACTGGCTCATACAAGCAGTTGATGTTGAACTTTGGGGGTCATAGCTTCGCAGCGATCGTAAGCGACCATCAAATGGTGATCCCTTTCGAGGCCGATGTCAGCACGTCTCTTTTTACACACATCCAGGGAGAACTCCTAAATCTACTGCTGGTTGCGAAGTAGACGATCTGATTACGGCGTCGGTCAGTTGAAACCCAACTGATCTTACGGCAGACTCAGTGCCTGCCAACAATAACGAGATGGTGGAAGTTGCAGAACTCCACGAACCTCCCACCCTCAACGTTGCGGTCGCCAAAACCGTGTTTCTTCATCACATGTCTGAGCAAGGGGTTGTCAGCTCCCACCTTAGTATTCAGATTACCCATCACGATCACAATATCACCTTTAGGAAACCTCCCCTAAACTGCGAGACTCTCCGTTCGTGCATAGCATTGTACAATTGTGATGGTCCTTAACCTGGAGCAGAATCTTGCAGTTAGGAATCTATCAGAAACCGGCTCCCAGGTCAAGAGAGCGCGCCTTGCGGTAGCCATCAAAAGCAACCCCATAAGATTCGCGTCTACTACCGCTTTGCTTTCCAAAGTACAAAAGCGCATTGCAGCGGGAGGGTGAGGAGTGCTCTCCAGAGTCCCATCATCTTACTTCGTTTAGTCCCAGAATTTTAACCTTATATCGTCTGAATTTTCGGTCTAGTTGAAAAAAGCGAACATTCTGATGACCCTTGCTGCCTTTGTCAAGGAGCGTGCGTATATTCTAGAAACCAATCATAATCCGTTTTCGATAGCCAAAGGTAGTGGCCATGAGGTCCATCCGATGTGTTGCAAACGTTTCTGTAGCAGAGAAGTTTCACAATTTGCAGGTTACTAGCCTACAAATGTCCATCCCTATGACATATTCTTACGACAAGCAGGGAATATTTTGAGTGTATTCCTAAGCCCCAGATCACAGGCCAGCCAGTTATTTATCACATATGATCGAGGGCGCAAACTTCCATGTTGGAACGGATCATAAGCCATTGGTGTATGCAAAATCAAAAGGCTACCCGCATCAAACTCCGGAAGTCACGTCAGCTCAGTTTTGTCTCGAACTTTTCAAGTGATATTGGGCACACTCAGGAACCTGTCATTGTGTTGCAAGCATTTTAACACACGTGTACGCCATTTTGATCCTAATTTTCAGCAACCTCAATTACCTCTTAAGTCTACAAGCCAATAGTCTAGAGCATCAAAAGCTACTTTCTAAGAACCTTACGCGCTTCGCAGCAATTGGGTCGTGCCACCTTTCTACCTTCATCAACTGTACAAAAAATCGAACATCGTCTTACCATCTAGCCGCCAATGGCTAATCATGTGTCATGAGCGCAACGTACCTTAGTCTACAGTGTTACTGACTACTCAAATCCATGTAGAACCAAACGTTTTCATCCGATAAACCATGGGATAAATTCGACCAACATCATCGAAGAGGTTCGAACAAGTTCATACGTTCTTTACGCGTTGACGCGATGCGTAGACCGCTTACTGAGTCAATTTCGAGGCCTCACAAGATAGTCAAACGCATTTCTGACAACTTAGGAAAGCTCTCTAGCGCCAGGTTTCCTCGAATTCCTTTCGCGTTCCGCCTTGCCAAGGTTCGCTTGAGTCCTTGTTATTGTGAAGTTTGTTTCGCTCCAGTTATCCTCCTATGTTGACCATTAAAGAAGTATCTAACCTCCCCCCTCCCTTTAAGCAAAATCGCGGACAAGCTGTTTGGACCTTCAGGTAAGCTACCTGACTAAAAGTGAATATCATTCACCCTGAATCCGTGCAGATATTCCCTGCAACCATCTTCCCCTATGAGGAAATGTGTCAGGTGGTAGTTAGTTTCGCTGTTTCGTCCTACTCCCCAGAACGAATACTCAGTACGTGAGACCAACAGCCCTTTTTCGAATCATCCCACCGGTTTTACCACTTTTCGCTCTCCGGTATTCTGTATCTTTTCTTGGTAGATATATTATCATTTTCTCGTCAAGACAGAGCGCCGCATTAATTAAGAGATCCATGGGGATCACCAAGTAACATACACTGCCTCAACACAGCCTTAGCGTCACCAAACGGTGAGAAATGTTCCCGATCGTTCTTATAGGCCTGTGCTTTCATAAGGGAGTGATAATGTGGAATCTGTGGCAATATCTCGGGTCTCCAATGTTAGGCGTTAGGCGTGCTAGTGATACGCTAATATTTCCGCTTTCTTGTAAGCATAGTCCAGATGTCCTAGACACGCTGCTTCCCATCATTTCCCATCTCTCGGAACTATATCTCTGAGTCTCTTTCGCACAGCTTGCCTAAATCTATCTCGATGTTTTTCGTAGGCTTGCTTCCTTGCTGTGTATCCGCCTTGTTCACAAGCACCTCACCCTAAATGGCCGATCTAGCTTTTTCGCAAAGACTACCTCATTACAGAGGCAGTTACATATTTAAAGCAGACAATAGCACATAAGGCTTTCTGGGCAGTCCGTTTTCTTCCTTCTTTAGTTACCTCCAATATCCTCATCCGTTTACCCCATTTAAAAAAAAATTAAGGAAAAAGTCCTAAATGCAGTCAGTGCTGGTTACCATTTTTCAATCCATGGAACTAAAACGAATTAAACAGTTTTACCTGCTAAAGAAATTTAAAAAATTCCAAACTTCTTCCTCCAAAGACATGAATC
Source organism: Hermetia illucens (assembly GCF_905115235.1). NCBI lineage: Eukaryota > Metazoa > Arthropoda > Insecta > Diptera > Stratiomyidae > Hermetia > Hermetia illucens. The sequence goes on from NC_051852.1 coordinate 14,521,044, forward strand.
TTTCCTTGGTTTTCGCTGAAGATATTTTAATTGGTCAACTTCGCTATTAGTTCACCAGTTCCAGCATGCACTTCCAGCTTTATGATAGTCCCACGAGTACCGAACAACGCTGAAACTTTTAAATTGACTTTTTACTTCCTTACTCACTTTTGAAGCGACAAAAAAGACTCAGCGAACCTAATGAAGTGCCATTGAATTTCCAGTGTAGATATGTCTCAGAATAATGCAATGATTAAAAGGACTCCACACCACTACGCCCCGGGGATGGTCAGCAACCTAAAAATCCCAGGCCTCGGAAAAAGTGCAAAAACAGGTCCTCGATCATAACCCATTAGGCAAGGTAAGTAACCGAATCTAGGGCTAAACTCGAACCAAATCCCCATATCCTTGTTTTTTGTCGTCGTACATCCTGAAATCTTCCAAACACGATTTCCAGCCTTGCACATCATCTCATACCGTGTGACTCTTCCTGCTCTATCAACTTTTTTATTCATCAGCATCAACGTCCATTTCCATAGTCCACGACATCCGAGACAAAACACCTACTGCCTCCTTTGGACATGGTGGATGCCTTCACCCAGCTGAATCTATTCTACTCCGGCCTGAATCTGATGGACACATACCTAACGGACTCCAAATGCAGGATGTGGCGTGCAGGACATAAACGTTGCATACATGAAAAATGCACAAGCGAATGCTAGCTGCCATCCCGGCCTGCATTCAAGGATCAGGTCTGTATCGGTACCGAGTGGTATTTTATTGAATGCGACAAAGGAATGAAGCCGGAGATTTTTTTGCTGGAGTCGTTGCCTTTTTTCGTGTTCCTCCAGAGGGTCCTGCGTTCAGTAATTCTGGCAAGTCAAGTCAAATTTATTTAATGATCAACTATTGTTGGTACGGAAATAATGGGTTCTGACCTGAAAGCCGGGAGCATGTCCTTGCGTTAGCTCACGGCTGCATACTTCTTAATTCGGATCCAGCAGATTGTGCTTTTTTGACATATTAGCCATGGTAACGGGGAGTCAGAGATAGTTGATTCCCTAATGAATTCACCGACTGCAGTGAAAATGTGATTATACCATATGTCATACTGGAGTGGTAGCATCTGCAGCCTCTGGTAAACATTTTGTGTAATATGCCAAGGAGAATGGAGTGTTGTTAGCAAGGTCTGCATTAGATGTGCTGCAAATGTTGTATTTTTTGAATGAATAATGAGAAGGTTGTATGGTCACGAGGATTTGAAAGACTTCTACGGAGGCAGCCACCTCGACGTTGTTTTGAATGATGGCTTTATACCAACAGAAAGCCCTTGTAAATGAAGCAACTATAAAATTACCAGACTTGTAGGCAACCATCAATGTTAGAACCACAGAAACTTGTCCTGGTTCCTATTTTTGAATAACATCTCCTTTAATGATTCGATACTTCTCAAAGGAATTATGTGGCTATTCTTGGCCCTTTTGAAACGTCTATACAGCAAACTTGTCACTATTTGCTGTTTGATAAGACAACCTAGAATTTGCAGCGCCAGGACATGGGATGTTCGTTGGTCTTTTTTCAGTTTCCTTTGCTCCAGAGCTCCTAGTTGCCGCTCACATCGAATGAGACTGAGATTGGAGCTTCTGTTTGTCCAATTATAACTCTCGAAGACCATGTACTGTCTAAGGCCCCAGAGGGACCTGGCTTGAGACCATCGACTTTTACGTTGATTTTCTTCAATTTATTTCCGGCCGGGAAGATGTGGCAGGTAAAGCGCTCTTCAACTATATAAAGGACTTGGTATGGATATTAAAACTGCGTCTTAATCCTGTGACAAACGAAGAACCGTAGTGAGCCGCTGGCGTTGGTCAGACGATTCCGATATACATGATAGCCAAGGTCTCCGAAATGGAATTAGGCACGTCCAAATCAGCTTTCAGTCACGTTTCTCAAAGTGCGACATATCAACTACCACTTCCACCCTCCAATCAACATAACCACCGATGACAGGTCTATACACCGACTTAAGTCATTTCCGGAGATTTTTTCTGGAAAGATTATACCATTGACATGGCGGGGCGAAGGTTTAGAGCAGACAGTGGTGGTCACTTTCCATGTGTTGGTCCCATATAATAAAGCATTGGGGCAAGACAATCTCAATTTGAAATTAGTATGGAGGTATCTGCTTTCCAAATTTTAGACAAAACAGTGAAGGCGAATCTTGTGCTGCTATTGCGTCAAGTGACATCTACCAGCTACGAAGATAGACAAAGATCAACATCCTGTCCGTTGAAGCAGATTGGAAGAGTGTAGTCAGACTGAAAACCTTTTGTCTTCAGTGCGACTCTGTTTGCCTCCCTTTCCGAATTCAGACCCATTCAGCCAAGGTCCATGAGTTAGTAAGAGAGAAACCGACATCATCAGCATAGTCTAGGTATTTGAGGAAAGATGTCATGCTTCATTGAACCCTTCCACGTCCCCCAAACAAAACAGCATGGAGAACGTCACCGATAACAAGAAGGAATAGTATCGGCATCAGAATGCAACCTTGCCGAATTCTCCTTTGAAGTTCAAATTCCTCAGAAAGTTCACCCCCATACAGCACGTGACGTTTTGGACCATCGTATGTCGCACTGATTGTACCTGTTAGTTTCTTAGGAATGCCCGTCCTGCGTAGAGATTTCAAACACATTCCCTATGAACCCTGTCGGATGCCTTTCCACAATTTGATAAAGAGCAGATGAAGCGGAGACCTGCACTGCGCACAGAGCTCCAAAATGATCCCAAAGGCATTGATATGGTCAATGCAGAAGGATCCAGCGCGGAAACCAATCTGCTTCCTATCAATTAAGTTTTCGAGATTTCCTTTAATGGGTTCCAAGGTAATTTTGGCATACAATCTTTGCGATGACAAGACATACGAAATACCCTTTCCCACTTAAGACGTTCTCTTCGAAATCAAAGAAATGGCAAAGATCTCAAATTTTCAAGCTTCACAAATGAGTGGAAAAAGAAACCTAGCAGAGACAACTGGACCTCTTCGGGGAGATACTCAATTCCAACGGCTAGCCTCATTTGAATTCCCTTTTGCGACGGCACACGGTACGCTTCACTTCCCTGGATTTTGCGCGGTACCAGAGTTCAAACGCATTACAATCGCCCCGAAGCATCAATAAGAGCCGTCAGTTCCTTACGCTTCTCAATTCGTGTCACGGTCGTGACCAAGAACCTCTTTTGCACCGGAAAGAAGAGCACGTTTGATGTTGGCTCGGTGCTCGAAAATGTCATCCAACGAGCTGTTGACCTTATGGCGGAATCTGTTCTTGAACAATATCTCACGTGTTGCAAGTTGCAGAAAATGACAAACCTCCAACCTTTGTTGTTAAGTGTGCTTCGTGTTTCCTCATCACATATTTAAGTAAGATGTTATCAGAGTCCCCTTTGGCATTCAGATCTACCATCAGGATCGTAATGCCCCTTTAGGAAGCCTATCCTGTACTGCATTGAGTTCCTCATAGAAGCACCCCTTTTACTCTCCATGGTTGGTGTGTAAGATTGTCTATTAAGGTATTGCTCATCCTGGTCCGCAATCTCATAGTGGGTCTTCTGTGTAATACGGGCTTCCAGGACAAGAGAACGCACCTAGCATTCATCACTCTGCCACGGGATTTGCCAGAATACAACCGTACGGTACCCCAGGTAGGAGAAGTGCTCTCCACTATCATTCCAGCCTCGCTGAGAGCCTCGATACCATCGTCAAGAAGCATTCACGCATTCCAAAATTCAATCATAAACCGCTGACGAAAGTAAAAAGTCGTAGCTGAAATATTATTCCGATTCCACGGGGCAGTTGGGGTTTCTGATGTATAACGAACTTTACTGGTTGCTAGCCCATAAATTTCTATCACTTTTAGTTGCATTTTACGGCAGGCAGGTACTTCTTGTCTTAATAAGAAGCACCAGCATCTAGTCAGGGTGAGGTTGATCCTCATCTACTCCGTGAGACGCCAAAGTGTTACAAGGTCATTCAAACTATAGTGACCGTTCCCTTCTCTTCTCCCAAACGGATTTTTTCGAATCAAAGAGATAAGCTAGCGGTTGGAAAATGGACGCTTCAAACTATGAGCTAACCATGTTGTGCCGAAACGAGAGATCCAAGTCCTATAACATATAAACCATTGGAAAGCAGTGATATGCTGCAAAGAGGCTAGCTCAAGCGGATGTATGTTCCCTTTATATTATCTTCAGGCCATCGTTTCGGTGCCTAAATGGAGGTATAAGAATCTTAGAAAGTCACGTCCCCTACAACCACTAAAAATCACCCTCAGTCTTTCCAGCTCTGACCCCATGAGGCCCTCATTTAAGTTTTATTTCGAAGGGGAGGTTTGCTTTTAGGGCCTCTTGATTCTAGCTCTATTACCTTCCCTCATCCTTGATACCTTTATCAGCTTATTTTCAACCATTATGGAAGTAATTGTAAGTGAATTCTTCCCGAACTCACGTTCGTTTTCAGGATCTTGTTTAGAGTCCACACCAATTCAAGAAATCATCTAATCCAAAACAGAGCAGCCACTATCTGTAGAAACCTCGCGTTCTGTGAGAAATTGGATAATGGGGTAGCTGGTCTCCCTGTGCTGGCTTGTGAATTTCTGCGTTCCGCATACTCATCCTTATACCTAGTCTGATACATCACACTCAGTTCTGGTTCAAATCTGTCAACTAAAACCAAGCCCACCGCCACCAGTGCGGCTTCATTTCATTGAATCTAACGAGGCTGTAGGTTCTCAGAGCCTCCAAACGATAAATTGAATTCATTTTCTTTCGTCTTTGGCAGTTAGCAAAGGTTTCTGCTCATCCAAGCGTTGGCACCACAAAGTGGTTTGAGGCCATTTCCGGCATTCAGCAGAGTCTAGGTATCCACCAAAACTTATCTTGGTATCAATCAGTACCCCTAGATATATATATATAGCCAGCTCACAGATGGTCCTTTACCAATCGACTTCCGCCTGATAAAGGTCACTTCAATTTTCTCACTAACTAGGGCCAGTGCGGCCCATTCTAACTAAGACTCCGTCGCTATCACATTCCACGGTAGAGCAAATAGAGCAGCAGTGCCACATACTGTGGTATCTGCGCTGTAACGATGCAATCTCTGGAGCTCCCATTCATCCCATAATAAAAACTCCTCCACGAGAAATCAATCAACGTCGCCAAGTATCTAGGAACACCAATTTTAGTAAGTGTACCTTTATTCCGGTTCCAGTTTGTGGAGTTGCATGAACTTCTAACATCTAACTCTAGCACGGCACAACAACCTTAAGAAGTCACCACATCCCTTGCTAGCTCCACTACCATTCTTATTGCACCAGCAGTAGAGTGGGGGCACAAAAGCCTACACTGGTGCCCGTACAGGTCATTAACGCTGTGGAGTATTGGATAGCACTTTAGTATAGTCGACTCGTTCCCTCATCTACTTTATTAAGTAAATCGGGCCATATGATAATGGGTCTCCAGTTCGCTTATTAGGTTTCAGAAGCAACATCAACTTTTACTGTTTCTTCCTTCCTTGCTTCTTCTAAGCACACCTCGAGAATGTGGACCAACGTTTACCTTCCAGTGAGGAAGCAAAGCGGCAACAATTCCTTTCAAATGGCGTGGATAAGTCAGTTGCAGTCATGTTTCTCCTCGCAGCCTTGTCAATACCACCCTGTAGGTCCCGACGCAAGGTTTTATATTGACATCCTCACACAGTAGCAAGTTTTCGAGTGAAGCTGTCTTGCGATTACTTGCAAGAAAGGAAGTACTTCCTTCTTCCTTGTTACCGACTTTTTCTGTAAGACTCAGATGAAGCCCGGTCCTTCGAATTCATGTGGCCTATTGTCTTACGGTTTCATTGTTATACCAGTAGTTGGTTTGTCCATTGGGAAGCAATCGTCTGGTATGATCGTACTTTCCAAGGATATATCGATCTCGAGCGCAGAGGAAAGGATTTCCTCCTCAAAGTTTTTCAACATCCATCCATACAGTGTGCTCAGCATTCTTTGGGAGTTATTTTTGGTGGTCTAATCGCCTTTTATCTCAGTGGAAATTGCCTGGTGATCGGGTTTCGTTGCCAAATGATTCTTGTCGCTGACGGGGCACTAATGACAGTCAGAGCCACAGTAGGCTCCAAGCATCTTCCTCATAACACGTACGAGCTCCCAACATTCCCAAGTGTCACCTTCAACTCCGTGAATTCTTTGAGCAAAAGACGTCCTCTAACATTCATTGTGCGATTGTCCCACGAGTAGAAATTCCTCGCTAAAATTTATGGGACATATCCTCCCACATCTAACACCAGAGTTCCCAGCATTTGCTCACTTTTGACAAATAGAATACTGGGAAGAACTGTAGATTGCTTTCACCTTCATCCTTACGAGTCCCTCTTTCAATTGAAAGACTGCAAACTCATAGTCCTGCTCGAATGTTTAATCTCTGGCCCAAAATGTCGTTACCGTGATTCGGATATAGTTCACTAGTTATGGTCAAATCGGCACCTGTCTTGAAGGTCGTTTGCGAAATCAGGTCTTGCATCGCCTCGCAGTGGTTGCGGTTCCTTTGTAACATGTCAGCCTTGAGAACTCTTCCCAATTCCATGCAACTGCTACTGTCTGCAATGTAGGAATGGCCCACGTCCTCCTTGGCTTTGCATAACGTCCAATTAGGTTCCACCAACTTGACTGATATGGCACCCCATCTCGAATTGTGTGTATTGCTCTGATTTGCATTGGTACAGCCTTTCATTATATGAGCGAAGACAGGAAATTTGTGGTACCTGGTCAATACTAGTTGCTCCCTAAGTCATTTTTACCCTATTTGCTGCCAACATTTTGAGTACTACCTCAACTGGTAGACTGGTGAAAGCGGGTTGTGACCTACCATTGGCTTTTCGGAGCGCTTTTAACGTTTGGTTCCTGAAGTCCGATAAAATTGAACTCCTTCTCCACGTTCTCGCAGACTTCCTTCTTCTTGCGCAACTGCAGTCTAGAGAGATTTCCTCCCCACTACGCCTGCCTCCTATCCCAATGACATTTCAATTTGATTCAGAAATTTCTTCGCGGTTTTAATCACTTTGAACGCCAACAGAAAATCTCCTTACGGGGACTGTCTTTTTCCCCTTAAGTAACGACTACTGGTTCTACTTTGACGTTGCTTTATGGTACTCCTCCTTGTCTATGATGTTCATCGCATTTTACTTATTTGGATTCACGTAGTAAACCGATCTTTCTCTAAGACCCTTGTCAATGGCAGATTCTTTACTCCTTGGTTTGGTCCTGTTTTTTTTTGTATCGTCTAGCACAATTTTAACTGATCATATTCCTGCCATTTCCTTTTTCTCTGTTGGGCCAAAAATAGATCACGGCCTCTTCTTCTTGAGGCCTAAATAATGAATAAGGACCGGAAGGTAGAGTTTAACATTTACGGAAAACCAACCACACACAACGAACCATCCCAATAACTTTCAACCATGCATGGAACCAAAAAATAGTCCGAATATACTTAGAACCACTAAGTACGGAAAAGTTGTTCTTATCTCTGATACTTTCTTGGGAGTTAAGCAATTCTTTCCTCTAGGTGGTGTGCTAGCCTATTGATTCATGCATGCAGCCCTTTCTCCGCTTTCTATCACTCCGTAATGAATGGGCGTTCCGTTTGACACCTAGTTGACACTTTTGCGCCTCTTTCGTCCTGGGTCTTGCTGTACACCAACTTGATAACTCTTGTCATGCCCCTCACATTCTGATGGATAACATTACCACCAAAACTGTTCACTTGATCTTCCTTTGCCTGGGTGATAAGGCCCCAGAATCATCCCTTATCAGTTACTTCTACCTACACTTTTTCCGCTAAGGGATGTACTTTGAATTGCTAAGGTGAGTAGTAGCCTAAGTATGGAAAGGTGTCTATGAAAAATCGAGATTTGTCGATGAATCAAGTTCAACCTCTGCTGACACTCTTGTAGCATATGATGCCACAGTAGCCAAGACTTCTACTAATTAGGCACTGCGATTGTAGGATATCACCCGGGGAGTTGCCTGAAGAAGAAAATATATAGGATCGTTACACTCAGTTACCTGCTTTGACATAGCGGGCCAAACAAACTTTGCTTGGTGACAGTCTGCTAGGGTGACTCAGGTCGTGGAACATGTTGAAGATTCGCTCTATGTAGGGAGTTGGAATACCTCTGCTCAAAGAAGTTCGTCTATCGTTATACCGAGGTATTTCTCATTAGTTTGTATAAGGTCTACGTGGACAAAAGCTGGGGAGCATCTGTGCGCAGTCATCGCCCATTGATTTGCCCCACCATCATCCCCGGTGTGCGCTGGGTTTATCCGGTCGACCGTGCCGCGACTATACGCTGCAACTTCATCCCCGTATCGAACCGGGAAGAATCGAAGCATGTGGGGTCGGATTCAACGATAGATCCTTGAGCCGCCAAGAAGGCCAAATGCCAATGGAAATGTTGACCAATGGGCGGAACTAGCAGTGGATAGGTCATACAATAAGAAGGGAGACAAACTCCACACTGGCTAAATAGCAAGTGAGTGGAGCCGCCCCCAATGCATGGGAAATTTCCAATAGATATTGGACCTATATATATTATATTTTTACTACGTACCATTTACAGATATCTGACTGCAGCCAGAACTTCCATCCATAATTGACCCCAATTTTGAAACATGAATAATTTAAATATTTCAATCGTTGCAATTACTTGAAAATCTGCATTGGCCCTAGAACATAAGTTCCAATGAATCTCCATGAATGAGTTGGAAGGGTTGAAATTCAACTCCATTGCATGCAATTTTTCTCCTTCACGAAAAAATATATTTACCCAGAAAACGCTCTGTTCACTGAAATTTCTCCAAAATCGATATTGGGGCAAAAAAAATCGTGAATATTTCGCTGGGCATATCGATCAAGGCAATTGAATTATTAAATTGCCTCCGTTACGAGCTGCTACTGTCATTACTGTCTTCCCAATTTTAGTTTGGCAGCGATTCATATTCTGAGACTTTCTGAGGAAGTTTTCACAGCATGGAATTAATTATGGGAGCTCGTCAGCCCACTGCCATCAACAGCAATCTATCAACACCATGTTGAGAAGCTTCCGTATATTTTTTAGCTAATTGATGTCTATTATTGTTCATTAGTTCAGAAAATTGAAGGCAATCGGTGGCACATTGAATTGAGAAATTAGGTAATTCCGAGTAGGGTAGAGCATTGCAAAATTCTGGTGGTAGGCAAATCACTGAAAGACGGGGCGGAGGGGTTTAAAACAATAGCGCAGAGTTACCGGTTTAATGAAGAATAGGAAAACAGGGAACATTTGAGTCATTTCTTCTCGGTATATCTAAAAAGTTTTCAATATCTATCAACACTTATCTCCACTTCCATATCATGCATTCTGACCTGTTACACTCTCCATCGAAGAGTTACAAAGGACTTCACAAAAGAGAAGGCCAAATACCAATGAAAGTGTTGACCAGTGGGCGGAAGTAGCAGTGGATAGGTCACTCAATAAAGAGGGAGGCAAACTCAACTTTGGCTAAATAGCGAGTGAGTCATGCACATCAATCAAGGAAAGCTTCTCCGGAAGAACTGGAGGTAGTTGGATCATAAACGCAGACCCGAATGTAGGCTGAAATCACTTTCATTGGATGCGCTCCTATTATCTGCTTTTTTTCTGTAATTTCCTCCCGATCTCATGCCGACTTGCCTATTCATTTCTTGTTATCTGCCTCGGTAAATGACCTTGTAGTCAACCTACATTCAACGAATTTATTAGGTAACCATCCCCACTCCTTTTTTCCTCTTTTTCGTAAACTCTGATGGAGCATTTCACCACGAGAGGAGTGCGCTTTAAGCAAAAATGTTTTCCCATTCTTCATGTTTTCCTTGCACGTTCCGCCCTGCCAAGCTCTGTCTGAATTCTCGCATTTACGGAGTAGACTGGGTACCATTTCGATGACTACTTTCCTCTCACTTCAACATCTCCGATAAGGCTTTGCGGACCTATAGTGACCTTCAGAATATCTTCCAAACTTTATCTGTCCGAGTTAAATCGCTGATAGTATATATGGCATGCTCTAGGTCCCCCCCCCCCTTAATCGCTTTAGCGCAAAAGAAAAATTATCCAACCTTGACCGCTAGAGACACTTTTAGTAACTACCATTCCCTGTCAAGAATTGTATCAAAATATCAATTTAATTGCTGAGTACACTTCTCAGCGTGAAATATGAATATGTAGGCCCAGCGACATTCACCTTTAATGTCAATAGGCAGTAGGTTATATCTACCCTCCCAGATCGGTGCCACATATAAGAGGTTCACTGTAGCCACGAGTAAGAAACGGGAGAATCCACTCTGCTTTGCCTGGAATCCCATTGGGGACGGCTGGACCCAGTACCTCGCTGCGATCCCCGTTATCGAACCTAATGCCACATGCTCCCTCGTTCCTTCCTCCCTACAAAGAGACAAGATGAAACGAAACCACGACGAAATCCGCGCCAATTTAATCTTCGCTGTTTATAGTCGGAAAATTGACCGGAGACATAGTATTGAGGATATCCAGGCTCAGCCTCACGTTACATACCTCTGTTTCCAACCAAATACTCGCGACCAATCAACATCCTTCTCCCGACAACAAAGACAAGTCGTCTCTTCAATCATCGTGAATATCGGAACGCGAACATCTTTAATTCCATGTATGATATCAGAGGCGAGAAAGAGTAAATAATGGGGATGGCCAGGCACAGCCTCACGCTACGTACCACGGTTTCCTACCCAATACGTGTTCACACCGCTTCATCAAACCGACACAGAGGTAAAAACGTTTTACTTTTGACCTTTCTTTCTTGCTTGGATTCGGAAAGCTAATCGGATACCTCCGTTTCCAACCTAATACCAGCATACCATCAGCTTCTTCCTCGCCACAAGGAAAAAAAGGATCAGTGACCGCGTGTCGAAATCTAGAATGAATTGTCATTCACATAAAGGCAAGAAAAGACAGTTCTCAAAATACCACATGAAACAAAGTTCAGAGCAACCCACTCTACAGAGCCTGGACACACCGACACCTGAGAGGCTCCCTAGTGAGGTCTACACCTTATCCTTTTAAACAAAACAGGACACACTTACAGAATGACTCTAGCTTCATGGTATTCTATAAGGAAGGGATAGGAAAATTCTACAAGGTGTGAAAGGAAATTGAGGCTTTGGAATGCTTGCTTCCGGGGGAAAGGCGTGAAACCTAAAACTAGAAATGTGATGGCAAATGTACATGGAGCCTAGCCGAGAACAATGTTGAGAATCTATTGATTCCCCATCCGACCCCACAAAACGAACCTGTAAATAAGAAATAATAGACCTGAATCCCGGAAATTTTGGGCCCCACGTTGGGCGCCATTTGTAATGAACCTGGGGGCCTGAGTGGCCGAAGACGAGAGCCAAAAACATAAAAAGTTGGCGAAATTGAGCGTGAAGGTCCGCCCACAAATGCTGAAGCTCCATCAAAGTGATCGGTTGACACTTTCTTGCACGCCTCTGTGCTACCCAGGTTCGGTTCGTAAGTCCCCCCACTCGAGTGCCGCGATCCAGAGGGAAGATCTACGACGGATCACAGATTCTCACTTCTCCTGCCTCAGATGGCCAGATGGCCCCTGAGGTTTCCTTCCCTCCTTGACCCCGCAAAACCTTAAAAGGGACATCCTCCAATGGAGGAAAAGAAGAGAACCTCAGGGGCCGCGCCTCAATAACCATCTGAGGCAGAAGAAGCAAGGATCCAAACGGTGATCCGCCGTGGATCTTCCGTCTCGAGTTCGAAGATTTACGGATCCACGCGCGCGGTTTTTTTTATAATTTTTTTCTTTCAGATTTAGCTTGGGTTCTGGTTTATTTCGTGTTCAGGTGTTTGTAGCACGCCTGCCCCAGTTGAAGCCCCATTTATTAAAGTCACAGCCTATGATTTTGGTGTTTCGCATTCTAGCACTCGAAAACAACACACCTAGTATTTCCTTCTATTGTACCCAAGTCTGGCTTGCTGTGCATAGCAAGTGAAGATGTACACGCCAGCTATTCTTGCCTTGACGAATCCGACTTCCGGGAACTCCTATAATTTCTTAGATAACTTGATTCGTAAATGGCCATTCTGTCGCCTTGCCAATTACTTTTTCTGCTAAGGACTCCACTGCTATTGCAGTGACCTAGGTCGGGGCCGTATTCTTCTTTTATGTGCCATGTGTTTCTTAACTTCCGTAGTTTTTTTTTCCGGACCTCACCTCCTGTGAAACTACTTCCGCTGGTTGCGCTATTTTGGTCAGTTTTCCTTTCTCCGCTGCTTTTTTATTTTCCGTTTTTGAGTTGACCGTGAGACCGTGACTGTTGTTATGGGAGCAGGGAGGCAGAGTCCAGCCGGCTCGGATCTTCAGAGCCAGCCCGTAGCATTCACGAAAGAAAGCAGCTCTCCCACCCTGCTAGAGCTCTCTGAGGTCCCCAAAGTATGGTTTACCCAGTGTCCGCAGCTTGACTCTAGCCAGAACTGGGCAACCGCAGAGAAAGTGCATGAGAGTTTCCTTTCCTTCTCCGGAGATTTGGCAATGCGAATTGTAGGGTATGCCGAGTCTAGCGGCATGGTCCCCTATGGGCCAGTGATCGGGCTGTGTTATAAGCGGGCCAAATCATAGTCATCATAGCATAGTCCGTGGGGAATGCCCAGATTTGTCGAGGTACTTCGTCTAGGATGTTACTGTGGCCGTAAGACTGCGCTGCTCAGCATCCGGACTCACGTGGTCTGACGAATTATCCTGGTTCTTAGCATCCAATGCGTAAGATACCCCTACAATCCAATACTGGTCAAGGCTTCCTTGATATTGTTGGTACTAACGTTTTTGAAAGCTCCCTCTATATCCAAGAAGGTAGCTAGGGTATATTGCTTATACTGCAGTGGCCGCTCAACCGTGCCAATTACCTCGTAGAGAGGGGTTTCTGTGGATTTTCCTTTGAGGTAGGCATACTGGGACTTAGAAAAAGGGGTTCTCTTCATAGTCGCCCTTAAGTGGATGTCCAGGAGGGTCTGGGGTCTTCAGCATGAAAGATGTGAGGCTGATTGGTTGAAAGTCCTTCGCGGACTAATGGCCGCGCCTGCCGGTTTCGATATGGAGACCACTCGTGCGCGTCTCCAGGACTGTGGTACGTATCCTAAAGAGATACAGCTCCAATAAATGTCAAGATGCCATGGCACAATCCTTTCCAACTGCTTATGTAGCATAAATGTCTAGACTGAAAAGTATCCAACTGTCATCTGAGAAGGAACTCTAGTCAGACACTCTCCAGTTCTCCACCTTAAGAATCCCATTGTCGTTTAGTAGGGTGATATTAAGCACCTCCTCTCAACCGTCACAGTTCTTCAAGCTGATGAACACTGATAGGTTTGAAGTAATATTAAAATCAAAGAATGATTCAGCGTATGCAAGACGTATGCGTTGGCCTTCTTTGTTGCTATAGTGTTCATAAAATGTTGTAGTTTTTCTGGCGCCGAGGTTATATGCATGTTCTCTCTCCCGCCCTGCTCCAGTTTGACCATGACTAAGTCGCTATAACTCAGGTCCGGACACAGAACAGCTTGCAGACTCTTCCTCGTAAGGATACTTGCTCTAGGTCTGTCCTGATGAATGTCTCCTGTGCTGTGGAATAACTTAAAATATTTGCTTTGCAACCCTTTTATGGTTCAGTCACCTCCGATCGAAGGCTCCTGTATTAGTGCGATGTTGATGTCTTCTTTTAGCAGGATGACAAACAGATTATCCCAGGTACACATCGACTCCTGCAGGTTTATCTGCATTATCCTCAGCATGATCTGCTTGCGTGAAGGGTTCGCCAATCCCTGTCGGACCGTTGATCTGGGTCGTCGTCCGGTTTTGCAGAACGGAACACTTTTACTTTTGCGTACCTCCAGGCACTCTATCCTTTTCCAGTGCCTCGAGGCACTCTCCGTTTATACCAAGTAGAAAAGGTCGACTGTTTTCTGGGGTTCTTCCCCCTTGATAACAACCCAGTCATCCATAGGAGTCTTGGGGTTTTGAAGGCACAAGGATTGGACGAACTTATCCTTATCCATACGGATCTTCGGGAGCTAGATACGTGCGACCGGTCTCCTGGGAATCTCGTCGATGAGGATGACATTGAGGTTTACGCCTTCCCAATCGTCGTTGATCTTAGCGACGCACAAACCGAGAAATTCCCTGGAAAATTGGTCCTCGCAAGCTATAATGTTTAACCCACGGACCACCTGAGAGGAATCAAAGCAGGGGATGGATCCCGTGTGTTTGCCTTCGGCGTCCATGAGATGATCAATGACCATTTCCGACAGCCTGACCTCAACACTGGTCCACACCTCCGGCGCAAGTTGGCGCTAGCAGAATTATCATCCGCCAACGCCATACGTTAGTGGCTCCTGGCCACGTCGCTGAAGCGTTGCGCTGTTCGTAGCTTTTCGGATGGCTGATGCTGCGTACTTTTCTTCGGATGTTGCTTAGCGTCCGAACTCTTATTCACCCTGCTCCGGTTGGGATCTTGCTCGACTTCGTCTTGAGATCGATTGCGTTCCAGAGCGATGAGCTTCACCTTCTGTTCGTCTGCCAGACGTTTGCTGTTGCATTCCTCAACAATCGCCTGGTATTTAGCGAGGTGTTTTTCATCCCGCTCGTCAAGAGTACTGGGCTCTTTATTCTTTGCAATATTGCTGAGAAAATGCATGGCCATCTGATACTGGCTTTTGAGCTTACACCAGTAGACGTTCGCTTCTTAGCCGGTTTCCGGTGATCGACGGGATCCCCCGACGTCAAGGGCGTTGGGTTAGGAGTACTATGTCTGGTACTCGCTACACCCAGCTTGACAGCGGTGGATTCCACCCTGGAAACTACTAGTCTGTCTGCCGACTCGCTCCGGGAGGTCTCTGCGGTTGGTTTCAGCACAGCGGTGCAAGGGCTGCCACCGAGCGTACTGCTTTCGACAGCTACTGCCTCCTGGCTGGATGCATCCTCCGATGATGCGCCTGGCCTCCTCCTCTTCTTCTATAGTCGGTTTATTTATTGTCAAGATTAAATCCCTGTCTTGGTCCCAGGTGTAGTGCGGGAAGAATGTCAACTCTGGCTAGCGCCACCACCAAAGTAAGAGTCTTATTTGAAACTGAAAGTGCTCAACGTATTCAGAGATCGCATACTAAAGACCAAGCTCCCCATTGGCCACGTTTGCTGTTCCACCTTGGCTTGGGGTCCTATTAGCATCTTCTCCAGTGGAGGAAGGACGATCCCCGGGCTGTTGCTTCGGCTCATACCTCTGTCAGATCTACTTGCCCCTAACACATGACCAGCAGACAAGTAGATCCTCGTCAGTTGGATGAGCCTACTCCCAGCCCGGCCCTACTCACTCTTGGCCTGTGCGAAGACGGCTTCCAGCGGCCACGACGAGGAGGTCGTGTGAGGAATTGCCGAATTATTCAACTTTAACCTGAAGCATAATCAGACCAGGAAGCCCTCAATCATAATATTATCAAAAACAACTTTTGAGATTTTAGTGCATTAGAGAGACACGAAGCCCTGTGTACCTGGCTGGAAGTTTGTTCTCCGGATAGTTCAGTTTATGTACTTAATCTAGTATGCAACATACACGAATCCTCTTAAAATCACACACTTAATCCATACACAAAATGTGGAACCGGTACAGAGCCATAACTCCTAACTTCTAAGAGAACAGCATATAAATATTAGGTCAAGCTCCTTCTTCACTAGATGACTGCACAAAGCAATCCTTGTAGATTGAAAGTTGGATGTCGTTCCTGCATCGAGCCTGCAAACTTTTCCTTCCCTTCAAAACTTTGTACTCTCTTACATGAACACCAGTTTCACTCCCATTTTTGTTTTGCTCAACCAATCGAGAGCCAGGTCTACCGCTAATAGTCTTTCATTTAATCATCCCTGGAAATCCATTTACGAATAATTGCTGCACTTTTCCCAAGTGGTGGTACTTCCTTTGACCTAAAGCTCCAAAGTAAGTTGCCTACCCCCCAAATGGCAACACTTGATGCACAAATTCTGCCCAGCTGCTACCTCCTTGTACAAGGCCATACAAACTAACCATCAGCAGGTACTGAGCCCAGTACATCACCGTCGAAAATCCAATTGAAACGAATGGCCGTCATTCATCTGCAGAGAGCACTTCGACGTTTTTCGACGGAATTTAATGCATTGCAATTTTTACAGTGGGGAAACCCGTCATACCGATGCCCCCGCTGGCCAGCAACAGCAGGTGATGTTATAAAAATTGATTGAAGCTGGTAATTGGCCGTTGCAAGCGAAAACTCGACTATCCAATTGAGAAGATTTTTCATGCCTACAATTTTCAATTAATTAAACATTAGAGTTGGCCATGCAAAATTTCGCGAGAGCATTGTTATTTTTCCGGTCCAATGGAGCTCGAGCCAGATAAATTTTAGCACCAGCGAAACAAAGTTTTATCGATCAGCACTTTCCGGGGGCCCTTTCCACATAAATTAAAGAGCGTATTCCAGTTAGCTGAAAAGTATCTTGAATCGCAGGCATTAAATTGAAATGGAGTTAACTAGAGAGCGCCAATAGAAATAATGTTGGACTTTGGGAAGAAAGCGGCTGTAATTCCAGTAATAAAGATCACACCCGGGTGGACAACTGAAGACCGAGTTAATTTACGGACCATTTCCGTTTAATTTACATTTATTTCTCTCCTACGGGAGTATAGATAGCGTAGAGTATTTTCATTTCGGTTGAATTAATTTTCCTGGCTTTTGTCCATAATTTTTGCAACATCATGGACTGATGACGGAGACGCCTGTCGACATGGGGCAGAGAACGAATGGGCTTTAAAATATCTCTGAACAAGGGAAGATATTAAGAAAGTTTAGTGAATATGAATCTCTTATTCATTCTATGGATTTATTGTTCTGATGAACTTCACTAGGCAACTGGAATAGAAGAAAAGTTTTAATTGATCTCCGGAGATGTTTCATTTTCGGCTCTTGGGGTTACACCTTATGACAAGGCAGGTAGCAGTGCTTCAGTTCACGTGGGTTCTTATTTGGGAAATGCAAAGTACGAAAGTACTTTAATTCAAGTCATTTTTCAACCATCCAAGTATCTTTACTAAAAGCAATTTCTCCATTTGCAGGTGGAGTTCTATAAAGTATCTCCTCCAGAATCTCTACAGCTCCTTCCACCCTGAAGAAGCTCACAAGTGCTCTCCCTGATAACTCAAAAAGATGAAGTTAATTGCTGGGATTTCCGTTTTATCTTTCCATGTCTAATCTCCTGTTCGATCGTAATTTCCATAACGACACGGACGAACATTGAAATTGAATTAAACGCTTCGAAAATATAAATTAACTGTGCAGAGAGAGAGAGGGTCTAGTATGAGGCAGGGCTTGAACCCCCTCCACTGCAGAGAAATGGCACAGATTTTCATCTGCACGAACGAATCCAATAAAACAATCATTTCTTCTGGTTCGTAGTCATAGCTTCACAGCAAAAAAGCCAATTTACCGAGATACTTGCCTTCCTTCTGTGCTATCGAACTGAGAATATTTATTTTATCATATTGCATCCTTCATCCCCGTCTGGGATGAAATTTCCATTGAAATGAAAAGCAACAGGATCGAGGGACGTAGAAAAAGTAGCGAAATTTACGGTAATTGAGTGAAGTTTTGTTGCAAAGCAGGTTTTGATATTGATATGATGTAGCGGGTGATTTCGTGGAATTTTAAGATTGCGGGAAGCATCTGCATGGGTGCATGTATCAGATGGTCCATTATGATTATTAAGATAGTATCTTTCCCATACGGAAAGGTAATTTATGCAGTCCCCTGCTGCTAGTGGAAAGCAAATTTTTCAGTCACGATTCTTGAATATGGAGTACTCCATTTAATAATATTAGAGTATCGGAAGACTCAGGGATGCTCACTTTCCTTCCATTTTGAAAGTGATCATTTCATCGATGTCGAGTACTGACGAAGGGATTTGAAAGAAGTAGGACAGTAGGACCTTTAGAGTATTTTCCTTCTGGTACATTCTGGCAGGTGCTCCTTCGTGCCATTGAAATTATTCCCAGGCGAGATTCCATCTACGATGTTCCAATCTTCACATTAATCATGATACACACAAAAGGAACACACCTATGACTAGCCTTGATGAACTTCAGAATGGAGAAAACCTCTCTAAGTTTTCAAAAAGAAACGAAAAAGTTGACTGATGGGTTCGTCCAGGGCAGAGGCAACTCATCAGACACTGCCTCACCTTTGCCTTGAGAGCAGCGAAATTATCGACAGGCCGAAGTAAATTTTTTGTTGAGAGTGCTTGAGTCCTGAGTCCGCACCCACTTGGTGACGGACCGGACCGGTCTGGACTGATGACGGATTTCATTTGAAGATAATTCGTATCTATTACGTGTTTGCGGTTATATTTAAATGGAGCGATTACCATCTATCGTTACTTTCAGTTGCGCTGCTCCCAGGGCAGAGGTGAGACAGCGTCTGATGAGTAGCCTCTGCCCTGGACGAAACTGTCAGTCGACTTTTTCGTTTCTTTATGAAAACTTGGATGCTTAACCAAAAAAAGAGGAGTCCGTGGACTACAAAAAAGGAATTAAGATGCTTCCTAAGTGGTCCGGTCCGTCACCAAGTGGGTGCGGACTCAGAATTCCCAGCAATCTCAACAAAAAACTCTCTAAGATTGTGTGAGCAAACCATGGCTTTTTAAGGTTTCTTCAATCTATTTTCGAATGCCCAGAACGATGAGTATGCGGAAAAACCACGGCTCGTAGATATACAAATTGATCGACACCTTCGATGATATGCAAGACTGCCATGATCCATTAGACTTAGAACCTTGGTTTTGTTGATGTTTATCTTCAAATCTAGAGCCATTTGTCCAAGGTCCATGACCGGTGAATGAAAAGGAAGCTGCGTCTTATGTAGGGACCGTGACGCGATTGATAAGAATGTTTCCAGAGCAGAATTGGAAAGAGCTAGGACGCAGTCAACATGGTTCGCATCCTACAAATCAATGTGCACCGGAGTGCAACCCCTCACAAGTTGCAAGCGCAGTTCGCTGCGGAGACCAAAGCTGATTTGGTACTGATCAGTGAGCAGTACCAAATCAAGGACCCAGTTTCATGGTAACCTGACATATCAGGTATCACTGCCATCTGGGTTCGGGACGGCACCCTCCTTAGGGTTCTTACTCAAGGCCGAGGGTATGGCTTTGTCTGTTCAGGGATAACGTTTTTTAGTGTCTATCTTACTCCCAATGGCGGACTTTCTACGAAGGCTTGATGCTTTGGAAAACGCTATTTTGGGCACAGACAGGCGGATCCTGGTCGGGGGTGACTTCAATGCTAGGGCACTTGAATGGGGCATGCCTCAAACTCAAACGAGAACAGTAGAACAGGAAACACCGGATCCACCCCAACCTTCCGATGCCCGGGCTGCGAGTCAAGCATTCCAAACGTAACCTTCGCGTCGGAATCACTGGTGTCACTAGTGGACAGGTGGCGAGTTCTGGAAGACTTCTCGGCAAGCTACCACCAATACATTGCCTTCGAAATGGCGGACACAAACTCTCGGTGTGAACCACCCCGGCGATCTTTCTGTGCATGGAACGTCGCGAAACTGGACACTGGGAAGTTTTTCGAAACTCTTGGAACAGGTGGGGCTGCGCTGGAGGGTACTCCTGTGGGCGGTGTTGCGGCAGCTGACACTGTCGTAAATTCAGTTATGAACCAGACAACGACGGCCTGCAGAACCATCATGCCCAGGTGGAAATCGCAGAGCTCGGGAAGAAGTGTCACAGAGTCCGCCATTTAACACAACGTCTAAGCGACCGGGAGGACGCATGTACCATAATAACGGAGCAAAAATCAGCCAAAAGGAGACTCCGCAGCACAAAAAAAACAAGAGCAAAGCTCGCTGCTGGCAAGATCTGGTCGACGAGATGAATGGGGACCCGTGGGGACTCAGTTACAAACTGTCAACCCGAAAAATCGGGGCTCTACGGAAACCCTGTTCACTTAAGGCCGAGCAGATGGACCGTATTGTAAGGGCACAATACCCTGCGCACCCCGTATGGGGTGATGATGTCGGCGCGGAGAACGCAGAGGACTATCCACTTTTCTCTATAAAAGAGTTGGAACAGGCAGTCCTCTCTATGAAAAGCAAGAAGGCACCAGGACGGGATGGTATTCCAGCAGAGGTATATAAACTGGTATTCGAACACCGGTCAGGCCTACTAAAGAGGACACTTTCCCTGCTCGTTGGAAAGTGGCGAGGCTTGTGCTGATCCCCAAAGACAAAGGCGACCCCGAGTTACCGTCTTTATACCGCCCACTATGTATGCTTGACACCACTGGAAAAGTGTTTGAAAAGCTCATCAAAAGTAGACTCGCTGAAGCGATACGCCCTGCCGGAAATTTATCTCCCCGGCAGTTTGGTTTCAGGGCAGGGAGATCCACAGTTGATGCTGTCATGCATGTCGTGGATGGCGTTCGACGAGCGGAGGCGCATAGCCGCCGAACTGGACGGGTGGTGCTCCTCGTAACGCTTGACGTCAGAAACGCCTTTAATTCCCTAAGATGGAAAGACATTCTAGGCCAACTAGACAATACTTTCCACGTGCTGAACTATCTCTTACAGATATTGAGGGACTATCTGAGAAGCCGCTCTCTGCTCTATGACGAGTGGCAGCTCTCTCGGCAAAATGCAACTAGAGGCAGATGGACTGCGCGGCTCAGCGGCAACTTAGGTGCGTGGCTGAATCAG
Organism: Hermetia illucens; assembly: GCF_905115235.1. Lineage (NCBI taxonomy): Eukaryota > Metazoa > Arthropoda > Insecta > Diptera > Stratiomyidae > Hermetia > Hermetia illucens. Next base: position 14,541,904 of record NC_051852.1, read on the forward strand.
AAGCATGGTGAGACTGACTATTTCCTCATCCAATTCTTAAGTGGGCATTTAGGTTTTCAGTCTAACTTGCACAAGATTGGAAAGGCACAATGAAGAGTGGATGAAGCGATGACGATACGGTGACTATCCATTTCGTCTACAAGATGCGGCACTTCACCGGATGTGTTAGGGTTACGATAAAGGATTCTTTCCGCCTCTTCAGCTGCTCGTCTTCGTGAATGAGGAGTCGATCGTTAATCTCCTTCACAGGGCCATCGAAAAATTGACGACCACATGTAAAGTGGTATGCCACCTTCTCCTTAGATGTGCGGTATAATCTTCTGAAATCATTGCGTTCTGTGACCAGCGCAATGAAGGTCTTGCAGGTTTAACGTGAGTCCCTACCATGTAGGCGTAGCCCCACGGTCCTCTTTGGATACATATTGATTTCGAGACCGCGATCAAATCCCCGCCATGACTGGCAGCACAACGGTAGTGGTGCAGGCTCAGAATTCATAATAGCGAATACGAGACCTATTCAACACCTCTTCCGCAACTGGGGTGTACAGAACCCGAGTTGCACAGCGCAACTCCATGCTGAGGCCCACAAGGAGATCTGCCCGCGACATAGGTACAAGCACGACTTCCATAAAACTCCCATCCGGCGAATCGAAGATAACCGGACCGAGAACATAGCTTCCAGGGATTTGGCTAGAACAGATGCTTTTAAAGGGCCATTGAAATAGACTCTTTCCAGTCTACGAACGAGCCTTTTGGTAAGATGATAGGCATGAGAAGCCGAGGAAGGATTGGGGCCCAAAAGGGCGCGCCTCAACATCACTTTAGGCATGTCCACCCATCTGATGAGCTGCATCGCGTTCCAGTCTTTCGGGATGAAAGTCCGTATATACCGCATGTTCAGCCTAGTATTTTGTGAAACATATTTTGGTTCTCATATTAGCTATAAATGTCGGTGGAGGACAGAAAGAAGCATAGGGTAATAAGCAGGGGCAACTACGATGATTTTCCTGTCGCCATTAACGTGGTATTGTAATGTGACTCTAACTAGAGAGCAGAACTATCTCAACATAGTTGCTTCTAACCGTTTTGATATCAGGACATAAGCTCTCGCTTTTATAGACCTTTCGTCGTTAGAGATCCTAGTTACCTTAACTGATCCACAGATTCTATTAAATCGAACTCATGGCTCTTGAACCGGAAAAATACAGGGGCAGTCCTATGGCTTTGACAGGCTCATTGCCAGCTGATAGGAAGAGACTTTGGCATTCTGCAGGTTAATTTGAATAAACTTCATTAGGACATTAGCTCAGTCTAATATGTAATAGAAAGCATTTAGAAACGTATGGGGTGTGCAACCACGTTTCCTTCACACCATACCATCAAAGGCTCGATCCCTTTATATTTGATTTCTCTGAGAATTGCTGCATTCGGAGGCGCAACAATGCCTATCTATAAAGGGTCTCATCGTTCCACGTAGAATATTCTTCTGTTTTCTATTTAAAGCCTTCTCTGACGAAAAACAGTCTCAAAAATTGTTTTTCCGCATGTTCTGTCACACACAGCTGGGGCTGCCGCCAGAACTCAAAGCATGCATTACCTGCTGGAGCCACTTTAAGGCAACTTTATCAGTGCACTCCAACTGGAGGACCTCAATCGTGAAATTTTAGCTTTATTCCAGGCTCCGGTACTTCTTTCCACAGGTACTCCCGGATGATAGTAAATTTACCTCTGACATTTTGTCATTTTTGGAGGAAAGCCGGCGGCAGCGGTCAAAAATGGGGATGTGGCTGTCGCATACGTCCTCTTCTTTCCGCCATCGTGTCCATATTCCAGCCTCCTTAAGATCTCTCTCACAGCTCTGATCACCTCTAGGAGCAGCGGTCGTAGTCCCCATGGGAATCGTAGATATAGGCCCTAATGCGGAGCACAATAAAGAGTGCCCATCACAAATGTGTTGCTCTTACGTTTTTTGTGCGCTTTACCGCTGACAAAAGAGCCTGCTGCGTTCAGTGTGAGTTTAACCAGTTTGTCCCTACCTTTCGCCGAAAATTCTGTTTTCTTTCTAATTTCTCTGTACATTACTGTACCCGTGGTACAGCCACGTCCATGTCCTAGTTCCCAAAGTGCTTCACTTGCTTCCGCAGTGCCTTCTCCTCTGGCTGCGAGCCTTCTCAGGTTCATAATGTCCGGGCAGCTTGCCTCCCTTCTCATATACCGTCAATCAATCAATAGCGTCAATCTCACCACTTCCCTTTCATCCGCCCTTCCTAGTAAGAGTGAAGGAGAATGTTGTGACAGGCAGGATTCAACTTATAGTCCCCCTTTTTAGTGACTGCCGCTTACTAGTAGATTTAGGCAGTAGTATCGCGGACAGGCTGCCGTAGTCGGATTTCCAGATTTTTCTAAGGTAACAGTTGTTGCATTTACCTTTCTAGTTGCATCGTAGGCACTAAATGCAAGCTCCCATTGAGTTGGAAAGAATGCCTTCCTCTCATCGGTATAATTTGGTGAGGCGCGACTGTCTCGTACTTTAAGGGCTAGCAAATCCCACGGTAATCAAAGCCAGAACCTTTCTCAAATCAATTTTCGACCGCGATACGATTACGATGAAAGTTCTAAATAGTTCACAGAATCAGCCTTCACTTTCCTCATAATATTAGGTTGGGGAAAAAGTAATGTCGTATTTTGTCAATACATGGCGACACTTAAACATATCTTGTGTTGTACTTATCACATCGGGTCATACTATACGGCGATTTGAAGACGACAATCTGAGCTACAGGTGTCTCTTTGACAATTTTATGATCATACGTTTCAGTCTCACGTTATAGCGCGTCAAAGATGGAGTCCACCAAGGAAGAAATTTATCATATTTTACATTTTGACTACCTGAGAGGTAAAAATGCGACGAAGGCGGCCAAAAAAATTTGTGAAGTTTATGGATCTGATACTGTAACGATTCGCACAGCACAGCGTTGGTTCTGGTGTAGTGGATGTCGAATATACACCCCGTACTGGTAGGCCAATCGTCATAGAAACCGATAAAATCGGCGAAATCATCCAAGTAGACCGGCATGTGAGCATTCGCTCGATTAGACAGGAACTGGGTAAGGACCATAAAACCGTTTGGAACCATCTGCAGAAGATTGGATTCCAAAAAAAGCTGGATATTTGGGTGCCACACGAGTTGACGGAAAAAATCTCTTGGATCGAATCAACGCCTGCGATGCACTGCTGAAACGGAACGAATTCGACCCATTTTTGAAGTGCATGGTGACTGGTGATGAAAAGTGGATCACGTACGAAAATTTCAAACGAAAGATCGTGGTCGAAGTGCGGCGAGCAGGCCCAAACCATCGCCAAGCCCGGATTGACGATGGTTTGGAAGGTTTTGCTGTGTGTTTGGCGGTATTGGAAGGGAATCATCCACTATGAGCTGCTAAACTATCGCCAGACCCTTAATTCGGTTCTCTACTGTGAGCAGCTCGACCGTTTGAAGCAGGCGATTGACCAGAAGCGGCCAGGATTGGTCAATAGAAATGGTGTTCTGTTCCACCAGGACAACGCTCGGCCTCACATATCTTTGATGACCCGCCAGAAGCTACGGGAGCTCGGATGGGATGTCCTATCGCACCCACCGTATAGTCCGGACCTGGCACCAAGTGATTACCATCTCTTCCATGCAAAACGCTCTTGGTGCTACTAAGTTGGCTTCAAAAGAGGCTTGCGAAAACTGGTTGTCTGAGTTTTTTTGTAAATAAAGAGGGAGGGTTTATAAGAGGGGGATAATGGAGTTGAATTCTAAATGGCAACAAGTTTGCGAACAAAACGGCGCATATTTGACTTAAATCGAATAATTCTAAGTATGTTAAATAAAGCGTTAAAATTCGATCACAAATACGACATTACTTTTCCCCCAACCCAATATTAAATCAATTGTTTAGTTTGCACTTAATTATGTGTTTTCGAGCGACGGGAGATCACTGTTATCCTTTCAAGATGCCTTTGGCTGATGCGAATCTTATACCCATCAAATGAAGAGCTTAATTGCTTATATAGCAGATTGAGATATGAATGGTTCAATTGTATCTTAACAGTTAATTGTATCTATCAGAAACATAACACAATATCGAATCAATCATTTTCGAAATTATATAGTTAAAAGGAAAGATATTAACCAAGTACGTTTCCATGCTAGACAGTTTTTGCATTTTTCTTTTCAAAAAATTGAAAACCATCTGAAAATTTCTCTTGAATTGTTATCCATTAGATAACAATCCATCAAAATATAAAGAGCATTCATGCATATATGAACATCTGATATCCGAGACGCCCATTGTTTTTCAAAGTACGATGTATTCGTATCTTTTCAATTATTTTCAAATGTTCAGATATGCAATTTCCATCTATTTCGCACACCTCGTTTTTATGAATATCTGTCTATCTTCATTAATACGTGCTTAGTGTGCATAATAATCCACTACGCTAACCGGTTATAAAATTTCTTCAGTGAAATTTATCAAGTTCATCGAATGCTAATCTGAAAATTAATACCCAAAAGACGTTGCCATTTCAAATCGTCATAAATTATGAAGACTTGGTCTCATATGCTCTTACGCAATTTCTGCTCATCTTTGATATTAATTTTCATGAGGGAATCTATCAGATGTATCTTGAACAGAAGATTATTTATTTATTTCTGTGAGAAAAAAAGTAAACATTCAATTGGCAGATTTTTTTCTTTTTACAGTTTAAAAGATCATCCATTCATGTAAATTTAGTTTCATTTTTCTTAAGAAATAATTCATCCATCTTTTTATTCCTAAATCTTTTCATCAAAGAGATATTTAGTATGATTTAGAGGTAATAATTTGGAGTCATTTATTAATGTAACACTTGGATTAAAACTGTTATTTTAAAAAAGAAAACAATGTTAAGCAGATACTCGTAATTACCATTATACAGTTGATTGGCTATAAGTCGACCCATATATGAAGAATAAGATGGGAAGATCCAAATTTTAATGAATCTAATATGGAGTGTTTAAATTTATATAATTGAACTGTTGCTTGCCTTCGAATCTTTAAACGCCTTATGCAGACAACCTTATGCAGGTAATACTACCATACATGATTCTGCGATAATCTAAATATTTCCTTTTCGTGGAACGTTATCAAACTATTTTGAAAGTGACTAAAAAGTTAATTCAAATTAAGCCGGTGATGATAAAAAATATACCGTTTTTTAAGGAAGTGGAGAATTGATGAATGCCAAAACTAAAAGTATCTTATTCGTTGTATAGCCAAAGTACTGTTAAATGTATTCAAATTAGTACAAGATACGATGAATAAAAAGAAAAATTTTCTCTTAACATTACCTTACCCGAGAAGGTAACTTGTTTTTATCAAGTTTACTTATACGTAAATAGATAGTAGATGCGTAAATATCTGTGTCCGGGTTAAATCGTTTGAAATTTTATCGGTTATTTAAATGTAAGTTGAAGCTACTGTCGTCAACTCAGAGCTTCTCTGCCAAGATGCCCGGCCCTATTTGGCTAGTATTTATTGAACAGGTGCTGGTACATCGCGTCGTCTTAAGCGAGAGCTGATTCGTCCGTGATTTCCAGCATCGACTAAGCATACGTACAGTCACAGAGAACTGTGGTAGCCGCGTTGTTCCCCCCAGAGAACACTTTTTAAGGTTTTGTGTAAACACAAAACCTTATTAAAATCGATCTGTCTGTCTGTCTTTTTTTTTTCTTTTATTTTTTTTTTCTGCGCTCATGTCAACATTCGTGTTCCTCTCGCGTTCATTCTTTCGGATGACTTCCTCCTGCCTAAGCTTCTTTCCGATGGCTGTAATCACTTTTTCAACTTCGGTCCATATCCCCTTGGCTTTCACCATAAGCTCCATGATATTTTCGGGTGTAAAGTGCTCCCCGGTTGTAGCTTCTAATGTAGCCCTTTGGGTTTCGAATCTGGGGTAGTGAAAAAAGACGTGTTCTGCGTCCTCTGGAATGTTTGCACACTGTGGGCAATATGGCGAATCATCGCGCCCAAATCGGTACAGATATGCTCGATAGCCTCCGTGTCCGCTCAAGAATTGAGTTAGGTCGAAACCTACTTCGCCGTGAGGTCGCTCGATCCATTTCCGGATATCCCATATGATTTTGTGAGTCCAACCGCCTTTTTCTGACTCGTCCCACTTCTCTTGCTATTCCGCGACAGTTTCAGCTCGTGCGAACTGTCGCCGACGGGCAGGAGATTCTCCGGTGAGATACGTTCGATCGTAAAGTCGTTGTATTTCTTTCGCCAGAATCTCAATCGGGATCATTCCTGCTATCACGCAAGCTGCTTCATTAGAAATTGTTCTGTAAGCGCAACATGTTCGGAGTACACTTATGCGATACGCAGCTCCAATCTTTTTAAGGTTTTGTGTAAACACAAAACCTTATTAAAATCGGTTTACCGTCTGTCTGTCTGTCTGTCTGTCTGTCTGTCTGTCCGTCTGTCTGTCTGTCTGTCTGTCTGTCTGTCTGTCTGTCCGTCACACGCATTTTTCTCGGAGACGGTTATAGTGATTGACACCAAATTTGGTAGAAAGGTGGGAACTGTGAATGCTCACACATACAGTGAGTTACATACTTTTACGTTGAATTTAAGGGGGGGTCCCCATACATGCAAAAGGGGGGTGTAAATTTTTTTTTCATCAAATATAGTCATGTGGGGTATCAAATTAAAGGTCTCGATTAGTAATTTTCGAAGCCGGTCTTAGTTTTGACATTTCTTGGAAACGTGGGGAGTGCGGGGGGTTGAAAGTGATCATTTCTTTAAGGGGACCATTCTCAGAAACTACCAAACCGAAAAATCTGAAAGAAATCAGGAGGCTGCCACTATATGGTGCCTCGGCTCCGAAATACCTTTCATACCGATATCTGTTCAAATAAAGTTAATAATAGTATATTACTATAATTTTTTGTAATTGGCTGGGAACCCCCATCAATTCATCCTAGCGGCACGAAGTTCTGCAGTGATGTAGGCTATAACGTAGAGCATGATTGTACCAAGTTTGATGGAAATCGCACTATTATTAACAAATTTATAATACGTTGAAGGTGTTGGTTCTTTGAAAATTGAAGACTATCAATGTCAATATCACCCAAAAGTGGACATATGCAAATATTACGTGCTACGTACTAAGAAATACACAAAACCTTTCGTACCTGAAGCGTCCAGCTTCCGGTTTCCCGACTTGTTTTTATTTATTTTTTCCAGTGCATCTGCCCATACTGGGGCTGCATACAGTAGGATCGAACTGACCACCCTTGAATTAAGGAGTCGACGGCTCGGCCTTGGGCCACCTATATTTGGTAGCATTCTCGCAACCAGCGCTCCTATGTTATATGCCTTGGTTGCTGCACCCTCCACATGCAAGCTGAAATTCAACCTCTGGTCAATCATTACACCTAAGTACTTAAGTGCAGGCTTGGAATAAATTGTTTGCATTCCAACTTTGATCTTCATGGAAGTGCACTTTCTCCGCTTGGTAATAAGTACTACTTCCGTCTTATGCTCTGCGAGCTGTAGACCAGCATTCTCTAACCAGGATTTAATCTCATAGGCTGCTTCATTTGCATAGAGCTCGGCTTCCTCGAGAAGGCGTGCAACAACCGTCACACCAATATCGTCCGCGAAACCAATGGAGGCCACACCAGTAGGAAGGTCTAGGGTCAGTACCCCGTTATACATAATAATCCACAAGAGTGGCCCTAGAACAGACCCTTGCGGAACTCCGCATGTCGTTTGGTAGGATTTCATTCCTTCATCTGATTCGCAGCACAGAGTCCTATCGATTAGGAAGTCGGCAACAATACGCACCAGGTACTTCGCCACGCCTAAGTTAATTAGGGACTCAAGTATCTTGCTCCATCTAGCGGAATTGAAGGCATTCTTCACATCAAGTGTAATCACTGCACAACATTTGCCCTCGTCAAGTGCGGTCTTAGCTGTGTTAGCTACTAGGACAAGTGCATCCGTTGTAGACCTCCCCTTTCGAAAACCGAACTGATTTTCGGAGAGACCGCCATCCTTTTCGGCAATTCGAATTAATCTGTTATAGATTACTCGTTCGAATAGTTTGCCAGTATTATTTAGAAGGCATATCGGCCTGTAGGACGAAGCTTCACCCAAAGATTTGTTTGGCTTGGGGACTAGAATTAATTTCTGCTTCTTCCATTGTGTAGGAAATACTCCTTCTTTAAGGCATGTGGTGAACGCCTCGGCAAACATATTTGGAGCTATTTTTACTGCTGCCTTCAGAGCTTTATTGGGGATGCTATCCAAGCCAGGTGATTTATTTCCAAAAATTTTATCCGCAGCTTCGAGGACCTCCTTTTCTCTTACCGTGGGAACTTCCGCGGTGTCTATCTCGACAGTGGGAAGATTAGCGGTACTCACATTCTGTGGGAAAAGATCCGTTACTATTTCATCAAGCAGAGTAGGGGAAGAGATCGGTGGGGAGCGTTTGCCTTTAACTTTCGATATTATGGTTTTACAAGCGCCACCCCAGGGGTTCGTGTCAGCTTCATTACACAGTCGCTTAAAGTGTTCGCATTTACTTTTCATGATGGCCACATGTAGTTTCTTCCGAGCGTTTTTATATTCTTCATGTAATTGCTCATATCCAGATCGGTTTCTATTTCGCTGACTGCGCCTTCTGGCCTTGAGGCAGGGCTTGCGGCATTCTCCGATTTCAGAATTCCACCAAAAGTTCGGAACTCGCTTCTGTGATACAACATACCTTGGCATGGATGCGTCACATGCTCGTCGCAACTTCTCGCCAATCTGCAGAGCTTTATTTTCTGCGCTTCCTTCAAGCGCTGTATTTTGCTGCAAAACCTCTCCGAAAATCTCCTCGTTAAACCTATTAGCTGCCCACCTTTCAGCTCTCGTCCGAGACCGTTTCATTCGTTTTCCATGTCTGATTTCAAAAATGATGGCCTGGTGGTCGCTATGTGTATATTCGTCACTGACATACCACTGCAGATCCTTAGCTAAAACATCGCTAACAAAAGTGACATCTATCACGGACCCCATTTCTCTCTTGCGGAAAGTGTTCACGCATCCAGTGTTAGCCACTACAAGATTCAGACGAGAAAGAGCTTCGAGTAATATTCGTCCTCTTGCGTTCGTTTCTCGGCTGCCCCATTCTTCAGCCCATGCGTTGAAATCTCCAGCCACTATCTTAGGACTATGGTTTTGTGCGTCTGTTGCTAACCTCTCCACCAAAGAATGGAATTCCTCTGTCGTAAGGCTTGGAGCCGCATAACAGCTGTAAATAGATATTCCGCCTATTTTTGCTCTAGTGAAGCCATTCTCGAGGATCTTGGTGGTTCCTTCTATGGCCCGATTTCCGCATGTCCATATCGCTGCCTTTCCGCTCTTATCCGCGACCCATACTCCACTGTCTAGGTTTTTGTACTGCTCGCAGATAATAGCAACGTCGATTTTGTTTTCGAATATCGTCTGGGAGAGCAGGTCCTGAGCCGCTTGGCAATGGTTCAGGTTTAGCTGTAGGAACCTCATTTGCGCATAGTGTTGATCGCCTTCCTATACACCGGACATGTGCTGCTGCCTGTGACATGGGCGCTGTCAATGTCGTTTATTTGCCTGCAGAACAGACAATTGGGTTTTTCTTCGCAGGCTTTTGCAATGTCGCCTTTATTTCCGCATTTACGATACAGGTCGGACCTATCGTGAACGCATTTCTTCGCCACGTGCCCAAATTCCAAACACCTGAAGCATCTTTTTAGAGTTATCTGCTCTCGTAGTCGGCAGACGACCCAGCCAATCCGAACTTTACTGGCTGTGATAGCCCTTTTGGCCGCTTCAAATGTTAGGCTTATGACGCAGTTTGGATGCCGCATATGCCTTCCTTAGCCGTAGAATATCTCGCTCCTGGACCGACTGTATTCCCAACTGGGATCGTAGCGCTTGACAAATTTCGTCTTTCGTTGTGTCTGTCTGTCTGTCCGTCTGTCTGTCTGTCTGTCTGTCCGTCACACGCATTTTTCTCGGAGACGGTTATAGCGATTGACACCAAATTTGGTAGAAAGGTGGGAACTGTGAACGCTCACGCATACAGCGAATTACATCTTTTTACGTCGAATTTAAGGGGGGGGGGTCCCCATACATGCAAAAGGGGGGTGTAAAATTTTTGTTCATCAAATATAGTCATATGGTATCAAATTAAAGGTCTCGATTAGTACTTTTCAAAGCTGATCTTAGTTTTGACATTCGTTGGATTCGTCGGGTGGGGAGCGCGGGGGGTTGAAAGTGATCACTTCTTTAAGGGGGCCATTCTCAGAAACTACCAAACCGAAAAATCTGAAAAAAAATCAGCAGACTGCCACTATATGGTGCCTGGGCTCCGAAATACCTTCCATGCCGATATCTGTTTAATAAAGTTAATAATAGTATATTACTACATTTTTTTTGTAATTGGTTGGAAACCCCCCCTTAAGTTCATCCTAGTACCATGAAATTTAGCAGTGATATAGGCTATAATATAGAGCATAATCTTACCAAGTTTGGTAGAAATTGCACTATTACTAACAAAGTTATAATACCTCAAATTTGTTGCTTCTTTGAAAATTGAAGACTATGAATGTCAATATCACCCGAAAGTGGATACTCTCACATAATATATGGATATATTACGTGCTACGTACTAAGAAATACACAAAACCTTTCGTACCTGAAGCGTCCAGCTTCCGGTTTCCCGACTTGTTTCTGACTATTGTGGCCCGCTCTCTTGCACACAATGCGGTGTATCGTTCGCAACACCCTACAATGCCAGAAAAAACCCGGTAAGACCCGAGAATATGGTCAAACATAGAAGAAGTCTCGCAAAACAATCAACTGTCTGTCGTCTGCGCACCCACAAGACGACAGATAGTTCCGGTACATGCTCCTGGTCCGAGTAGAAGTCCTAAGAATATCATTGGAACTGGTTAGATTCGATTGAACTTGGGTCGAATTGGAGTTCAGTCAAATATCCTTGTCAGCGCTAAACGGGAAGCACGGCAGCTGTGAAGCACATGCAGTCGACCACCTTTCTCCAGGAAAATGTCACCAATGTCTACCTATTGTCAAAGTTTCTGCCAGTTATAAAGCATCAAAATAAAAAAAAAAGAAATCGAAGGAGGATCAGACCTCACTCATTAAACCGACGGAAAGCAAGCTCCTTGCGGAAGTCCTCGATGAGATCCACTATAAGATCAAGCCCGGTGTCCATCTATGTCTTCTTTTTTCTAAAAATTTTCTAAGCTTCACTGTCGTACAGCAAATCTGAAATCTGTGCTGGTGCCTTGTTTCCAGGACGGAGCTGAAAAGGGTTCGGATTGCCAATAGGATGATCTCCGTTTTACAAATTAAGGTTGCCCTGGGGTGAAAGCTGTTCCTGTTAATTAGCGCACAGTACTGGAACAAAAACCAAACTTCATGGCATTTCGATTCATCAGAAGATAATTCATGGGACTGTCACTTATAACCGCAACTTACGTTGCTTCTATATCCTTGAGGCTACCCGCTGTGTTCCACACAACTTGAACAGTGGAGGATGCATGTCCCAGAATGATACCATCGCGTCGCGATGAGAAGAGAACCCAAGATGCCACCTTATATCAAGCATGCTTGATGCATTCAGAAAAACGCTCGATAAGCTCATTAGAAGTAGACTCATCCAAGCTGTCGGGAACTTATCCACGAGACAGTTCCGTTTGAAGCAGAGGAACCCACACGCTGTTAGGGAGGTTGTTAAGGTTCATCGTTTCCGCGGGGGGTAGCGTTCCTCGTAATGCTCGATATTAGAAATGCTATATAGTATCTCTGTCTATATTACCGAATTGAGCGTAAGGTGGACAAATATGCTAGACAAATTAGAACATTCTTCTTCTTCTGCCTTAACTAATGAAGTCACTTTAACTAACTGCCGTGTTGTGCATTTGGTTCAGAAGAAAACATCTTATGAGGAAGATTGAGCTTGACCGACGGAAGGATCGCATAACAGGTATTCCTTGAATTGAGAACTTACCTTCCTTCCTTCCCGTCTTGTCGATCAATGGAATTCCTTGGCTTGAAATAAGGTGTCAAACAGTCCGAGACTAGTTTTCTGATGATGAGAAAGTGCTCAGTTGGTTGGGGTTGGGTTTAAAGACAATTACATTATATATAATGATGATGATCATCATACAATATAACACTGTTTGGAACACCTACTATCACTATGTACTCTTTGGACCCGTCGTCTGCTCGCATCAGAGAAGCCTCTCCGAGAGGCAACTCTCGATTAGCCCAGTCAAATAACCACTTTACTTACCAACGGCCGTCGCCTCCGAGTCAGATCTACGACCATTGCTATCGCATCGACCGTAAAATTGGCTTGCCATACTGTCGCTTCGATAGACTATCCGCTAGCTCACTGAACGTGAAAAACCTTTAGTACGTTCTTGTAGCCTGTGGAGTGCTGTGGAAAGGTTCATATTTCACAGCACTCCACAGGTTTCCATTACCCTGAAAGCACAACTAATTCGAACTATTTCGAAGATCCTTCCTTGGAGTGTTGCAACCGCTGCCTTTCCCTTTGACACTGTCTGTTCACTCGTAGACGTTTCCTACTAAGTGCAAACCCGGTTGCGGCGTTGTGGCATCACATGCCTCAGTTAAGCTTTCACAGCTGATTTACCTTTTCATCACCGTATCCTTCAGATCAGTTCTCCTAGTTTTTTTATTTCCAATGCGCCTTAAATAGTCGTTTCTACCGTTTTCAGTACGAAGAAATATGTCACGATGGTGTAGTGTTCACTCACCCAGTGGACTATCCTACTCGCGGACGGGGAACTAAGGTATACTAAAGCCGAGGACCGAGGTTACCTCTCTCTCTGAGAAGGTGATCATGCATTCACGCTGGTCAATACGATATTCAGCCTCGTAAAGGTTTCAAATATGAGTTGGCCCATTCGTCACTCGGCTTCCGCACTACAAGATCGAAGTGTTAAAATTGCGAACAACTATTTTAGGTCTATTGTCCTTTGTGTTCTGCATACTGTGACGCTAAGAAAAGCATAGTAGCTATAGATATAGACGAAGTTGATTTTTCGCCTTACATATCCGACTCCGGGCAATGTCATTGCTTTCTGTGTGGCTTGCCTTTCATATGCCCATTGTGCACCGTTTCCAAACGCAATCCTTTATCCAAGTAACGCTTCTATAATTTCGACACAGTTCATATATTATTGCCACGTATTACTTCGTCCCTGGAATGGTTTATGCAGTTGAAGCACCTTTTCTTGTGGCATTGAACTCTAGTGTTATTTTTGCACACACAGATATTTTTCCGCGAGGTAATCTCGTCTAGACCCTTGCATTCAATTGTCATATTTTGTTTTTGGGCTTGAATCCCCACTTGCTCTGTTGACAAGTTTTCCACCCGGCCATAAAAAATATGCCGACTTCCGGCTAGATATAATTAATAACATCATTACATCCCCTTTCTGTGTTCACCTGATACACTGTCGCCAAAATCCGCCAATTCCGGATCCGCTATCTCATTTCGAAGCATATCGACGTACGCCATACTTCTTTCCTGGGAAATAATTATTATTTCCAGATGCAACCTTTTTGTCATTTTGTAACTTTCCATTGCTCATCTTTATCCCATGCTCGAGTTTATAAGTTTTGGTTCTTCCCATTTTGCCGGGGATGAGGCCACAATCGCGAAATTACCAAGTTTCGTGGGTTTTTCCCTAGCCCAGCTCTCTTCGTTGAAGAACCTTTTTCTTCTTTGTCGCTTCATAGGATCCCAAGGGCTCACTGATACTGCATTTCCCTGCCTTCTCACGTACCTTATCTTTAGAAAGTGTCACCTGTGTTTCCCGGGTGACTCTGCCAGCGTTTTGCTTTGTAGCGTTCCAAAGTAGGACAACATAATGCTCGTTATCTGAACCGGAATGTTTGGCTGGATATTCGGCCTCTCCTTGATGAACTCAGATAGTTGCCAGAGTGAACCATCGTATTATATTTGCCCTTTTTTATTAAAAGATTCAGTGTCTATTCGAGACTGTCCATACTCTCCTTGGAGTCCCGTGAATGTTGACTACCGAGCGACAACGCAGTCCTAGGTTATGATCACCCAAGATTGCACTTTTTCCGAAAAGGATTTGATGTCATATCCACTTCATTTAATCTCTTATAGCATTAGATGTTGCGGTAACCAAGTCTCAAAAACCATTGGAAGTGGGGCCCTCCCTAACCGTGTACCATAGAATAACTCCCTTTCTGTTCGTTCATTTTTAGTTTGTCTTTTTTTTGGGCATCCTTACCATGGCTAAGCATTATCCACGACTGGCTGTTTAGTTCCCATTCACCTCATACACACATAACTACGCTAATTCGCGCACATATGTCTATTCATAATGCATCCGCCTGTCAAGGAAAGTTGCATCGCATCCTAGAAGATTTATTGTGCGCCTTTAATGATTATAATATTCTTACTAACTATAGTATGCCAAACAAGTCAATAACCAACAGTAATTTAAAGACGTTCCAACTTCTGAGTGTTTTAGCTGGACTTTCGGTTTTATGTTTTTCTCCCAGGTGTCTTAAGCTACTTTTCCCAAAACGCTGGATACTGTCCCAGAACATTTATGCAGATTCATCACTTTCCTTTTAGAATCTTCCGAAAGATATCCCTAACTTCCCTGGGTAATAGTGTACCTGCAGTGACCAGTAGAACGAGTATTCTTACTCTGATTCGGACCTCCTTTTGGTAAGGTGTAAACAACCTTGCGAGCGCTTGGGTTCGACCATCTTGGACTGTTTTATTCCTGGCAAGTTCGCCCAGTATAGATCCCTGAGCCGTTGCTCTTCATTCCTTAGCGTTATAGTCATGAACCTCTTTTCGTTTCCACAAAACGATCCTAGCCTGTATAGCATCCTAGCTGCCTCCTTTCCTGACCAGCTTATTCACAGCCTCATTGCCTTCTATCCCAATATGAGCTGGCACCCAGTGCATAAAACGTTCTTATTGTGCAAATCGAGCGAATTCAATCAGGCATTTCCATACCAGTTCACCTGGTTGGACCTCTGCGTCTTAAAAGCCACTCGACTGTCGGCCAGATAACAATATTCTAGCCCCTAGAGTTTCTCTGGATTTTGAAGGAGGCATATCTGTTTATGGCGCATACTTCCACCTGAAATAAGCTTACGGATTAGGACATCTCGTATCTTTGTATTCGATGAGTTGCCGAAAGCTCCTTCGACGCTTAAAAACAAATCCAATGGTTTTCCTTTAGTGTCCATAGCATCTCGCAAAATCACCTTCAGTTGATGCAGGGTAATTTCCATTGTCGGCCCCGCTCGCTATTAGCATGGATGTAAGGGATTGCATGCCAGAACGACCTTCTCCATCGTTTTGGGTGCAAACGATGCCGGGCGAATTGGTCTGAAAGATTTGTGGTTAAAGGGATCCTTTTGCTCGCTTTCGGAATAGAGACCATGCCTTTGATTTATATTGTAAAGCTATGTGGCCCTTGTCAACCTTAAAGGAATCCTAATATGATTTCTAGGCATCTCTGAAGCAGTGCTACGAAAATGTCATTCACTCCTGGTGGTTTCAGTGGTTTAAAGTCTTCGACTACCTATCTTACTCTACTTTCCCTAATTTCCTTCTTTCTTCTTCTGTCCGTTATTGAGATAGCGGACAGAATACGGTTATCTTGCGACTTGTGATAGGATCTCAGAAAATTAGTCTTGAGAAGCAGTTACACCTTGTCCTCCTCATTCTCGGTAAATGTTCCAACTTCCTTCTTTCTTCTTTTGTTCGTTCGGCTTAACCGAACAGCTGACCTCATATGCATCAATAAGGCCTCCAACATTGTTTCCAATTCCAATTACCTCCTGATATCACCACCTCTCTGTTATTGCTCAGGAGCCTTATGTAAGAGTCCCAATTTGTTCCCTTGGGATACCTATATTCTTTCTGCCGGCCTCATATCTGTCACCTCGCTACCAACAGGTAGGCGAGCCACTCAGGTGGATGAGTTCGTGGTGAATTATATTGTTCTGGTGCGGAGCTCGGGCGAATCCTGTTCGATTAGTGTCACTGCATTTCCAGATCTCATATGGGCGTTCACATCGCTTTCCAGGAGAAATTGTACGCCTTCTTCTCGCTGTTTTTCACCATAACAACGACTAATTCGGGTATCGCGTCTTGGATGCAACAGCTGCCTCTCGAGTTCTCCCCCAATCGTCCTCCCCCTCCCACTTGGGATTTGTGTGTGTCTCATCACTATTCTCTATCCTGCCCTTTCCGCCTCCATAACCCTCGCATTTCTTTCTGGAATTTCGATAGACTTTCCGCCCGATGTGTTCTCTGAAATCTTTTTCCTCGGCTTCTCCGTGTGCATGAGCTGCCAAATCTCTAGTTGAAGAGGCTATTACGGCATTAATGTGCATCCAGAGATCGCTCACCTACCTCAATCGAATAGTTTTCCTCTCCCCTCCAATTTGCTTCTAAGACTTTCTACATCCTCCTGCTTCATCGCTGCGACTTTGGAAGCTAGACTGCTACCATGCAGTGCCCTTGGTATATCATCTCTAAAATATTTCCACAATACTGCTCCTCTCTTTGTATTGGGTTTCTTCGGAGCATTCTCCTCTCGTAGGCTGATCCTCGCCGCTTCCCTCTTTTCGGTTCCGCTGTTGAAGGCTTAAGTCTATTCTGAGCCTTTTAAGGGTCTTTTTGGGTTCGAGACCATCCTTAATATAGCGCAGATACCATTTAGGAACTGAACCACCGACGCCTGCCTTCAAACTGACGCTAATATACATTCTGATCTGAGATATATTTTGCTGGTCCTGTCAAGAATATTAGTTGAATGAGCAATACCGCCGAGATGTATCTCCGTCTGGTGGACCAGTCTCGGGCGGTGTGGGGTCCCGCTTGTTTGTTTTTTCTCTCTTTTTATTAATTATTCATTTGATGACATGAGTATGGACGCTGGGAAGTCCGATATCAGTGCGGCTTCATTCGAAGAGAGCAAGTTACCCCCGACTGCAAACTATCCAATGGGCATGGTTCATGGACACAATACAGGTTGTGGCGATCACCATCCATTAGCGGTTTGGAAGATGAGAAGCTGGGCTCCTGGAGAGCCAGATGCTATCTCCAGAGAAAGATAGATTGGCTTTATTCCATATTAGTCTATCCTGAAGTCCACTACTTGACCTCTAATGGTATCATAATGACACTACCTTTTTTAAATTTGACAGCCTTCTTTTATTTGCAGCAATACAAACCATAATTTAGAAAAAATATTATTTATTGGCCTTGCAAACACCGATACTTCGGGAATCACTTGTTCCCGACGTCAATGCCAATAAGTCTGAAGACACACACAAACATAATTTAGAGCATTGAAAAGTTTGGTAGGAATCCTACTAATATATGATGAGAACATTACATTATGTGATAACTCAAGATGCTTTTATCCTGTTCTTTGATCAGTCTATCTGAGATATTGGCTGAAATAATTTCGAAAGTTCTGGTGTTTTCAAATTTTCCTCCTTAATTTGACACCCCTGGAACTCTGGACTCTTTTATCTTCTGGTATCCATATTATGTATCATTTAGAACTCACGGAATATCAAGAAAATATACATTTTTCGCGCTTTGTTTCCAGTTTCCTAATCCAAAGTTTCTGGTATGGAATTTGAATGAACCTCTTTTCCCAGATCCTTTGGCTGTGGAGGTATCAAAGATTGTACCTTGAAATTTCCTATATCTTTCAAACTTTATGCTGAAAACAACAATACCTAGCAAACCAGGTAAACATACGTATATTTATAGAAATCGATAACTCCAAATTTGGGAGACCATCAGAAGGCGAAGCACGGCCCCGGAGAGTAGATGGAAGATACAAAGCAACCCACTCAACCAGTGCCACGGAGCTTGGTTGAAGCTTGTCTGGTTTCTGCTTGTTTGTAAACAAGATTCGAAAACAATGAAAATCATCCAAAAACCAACAATGGACCAGGCTTCAGTGCAATTCATTTGTTGTTTGTTTCCCTGTTTGCCTGTTTGCTCGCCGGTTCGTCTGTTGCCTCCGCATATGTGCTACCAGCGTCTAGGCCCCGCATCCGTGCCAAGTCACCCGAAACATATCATTTGCCATGTAATGAAATGAAATGAAACGAAAGTGAAAAGAAAATCAAAATTATTGGAAATGAAAATGGGAAAATCCAACCTGTACGCGTGTCTCTCGCCAGGTGAAATAGTGCCCGCTGTTCGCAAGTACCGGCCCCGGCGCACCGAGCATAATTGTGAATAAAGAATTTTATGATTGTTATTCATGCTGTGAGCGTGAAACACTCTTCGGGTGCTGCTATGCAAAATGAATTCCAATTTCGACTTTATTTCTAGCAGTGGTGAGGCTTTTCACGATGGATTCCAACCAGATATGTTTATATGATTGCGTTAATTGTGTAGTGCAATTTATGATCTTTAAATTGCCTAAAGCGAGGAATTTATCCACGGAGGAGCGAATAAATTCATTCGTTTATGTGATTGGTGCAGGCAATATTTTTGCCCGAATAGCTGCCGAAAAAAGGATTAACATCATCCAGTATTTACGTGAATAGTAAACATGGAAATGGTATACAAAGTTTGCACAATCAACAGCCAAAAGGCTTCGAAATTAAATGGAGTTCGCTGCAGTGCTGAAGAGTTGAATGATGAAAACAGACTGGTTCCATGTCGACGATGTGGTCCGAGAGAAATCTTTGAGGCACCAGATTATCCGGAATTCCATTTAGTTCTGTATTTAATTGTGAACCTTAAAAACGAATATGAAATGAATTCAATCGTAAATCAGTTCATGTTAATTAAAAAAATTGGATGAGGTGAAGAACGTGTAATTCAGATATACTGGATCTATTCAAGTCGATCAAGGAGTAAGTTAACCATTCATAGTAACTCTCATCCTAGAAGAGAGCTTAAATTAAGAAGGTGGTCAGCAGGGCCTCATCGATCTACACCTTATCACCTGCATAGTTTTGGGAAGGGGAGTGGTGCAACTAAGGAATGGACCCTATCTAGTATCTCGAAAAGAGGTTCTAAAAAATAAAAGTTCAGCACCAGCTCTTTATTCATACACCACTCCTGCTAGAGTCCTACAAGGCTCTGTCCTTTCCACAACTCACTTTCCACTCTCAACCAAAATTCCATCAAGACCCCCACTATATACCGATGACTTCATCATTTGCACCGACAGATAAAAGGATATAGTATGCGGGCAAGCTCATGCCTGGAATGGTGGGTTTTGAGAAAATGTTTCGCGAAAGGATTGCTTTTTCCAGGGTATGTTTAGAGTAAAATCTCTCTCCAGTTGGCAATTTTAACAAGCTCTCTGTTAGCAGAGAACTAGCCTGGACCGTTTGACAAATTACTTCGAGGTTGCCCTCCCGCTCTTCCGGCTTTAGGAGCCTTCAAGTCAGGGAGTCCCTTCACTAACGGGCTGGCAGGAAAGGAAGGGAGTTTTTAGTTCAGTGAACCCCTTGCCACCCGCTCTCCCGCCGTTCGAGCTCAATCTTCTTCGCAATAAGAAGAGTCCGAACATAATGAACAACCCGACTCCAACTACCAACGCTCTTCAGCATCTCTCTGATAAAAATAATCATCTTACCGTGCGTTGGTTCAGCCACGGATCTATCTGTCGATGAGCTGTGCAGCCCACCTGCCTCTTGGCTTATTTTGCCAAAAGAGTTTCCACTTGGTACGTGCTCGCTTACGGCGGTAGATAACTTTACGCTCCTTGGCACGGAGGGTAACGAGGATCGCGGTCGGTTCTGAGACTGTGTAATAAGCAGACACCATTTGCAAAGCTCCCCTTCTCTGCACTTGAACAAGGCGCTTAAGATGCACCTCCTTGTCAAGGGCATCAGTGCATACCTTCGCCCCATCGAGCAGAACGAACTGCTTTGTTCCCATAAGAAAACATCTCCTAGTAGATATAGAGCCCCCAAAATACGCTGTTCCAGCTGCAGCCCTTTTCGTTGCTGCTTTGATTTGTAAGAAAGAAAACGCATCGTCAAGTCGAGCATTAAACCAAGGTTGGTTTTGACTCTATGGTCAACTCGCCGATCGATATGGGGCACAGGGTCGGGATTCTCTTTCTGGTCCGTTCGGTTTTTTTCCAGCGCAAGGCTGAAACCATGAGTAGTCATTCATCTGCTTACCAGTCGCATCAATATGCCAAATCTGCGCCTGTTCAACAGTGCGTCCGGCAACAAGTTCCGCAGCGTCATCTGCATAACCGACCAGGCGCGACTCTTCGGCCATATCGAGCCTCAGTAGACTATCGTAGGAAGCGTTCCAGAGATCCGGCCCTAGGATGGATCCCTGTGCTACTTCCGATGTAATTTGCATCCTCCTCTGGATCTCTAACGACCCATAGAGCAGGGAGCGGTCTTTCAGATAATCCCTCAATATCTGCAAGAGATAGCGTAGTACGTGGAATGAGTTTTCTTATGTAGCTAGCACATCTGTCCATCGACCTTCATAGCAGCATCCACTGTGCATCTCCCTGTTCTGAACCCGAATTGCTTTGGAAATATGTTCCTGGCAGTGCGGATCGCTTCAACAAGTCTACTCCTGATTAGCTTTTCGAGCACTTTTCCGGTTGTGTCAAGCATACACAGCGGTCGGTTTGCAAACACCAGTTCCGGGTCTCCCTTTTCCTTGCTGATCAGCGCGAGCCTAGCCACCTTTCAGCGACAAGGAAAAGTGCCCTTCTTCAAGCAAGCATTGAACGTCCCGAGCAGGAAGTCTGGCGGTTGGCGGGACACCAGTTTGTAAACTTCTACTGGCATACCATCCGCTTCCTTGTTTTTCATAATGAGAACCGTTTCTTCGAGCTCTCTCATTGTGAAAAGGGGGCAATCTTCGACGTTTTCTGTGGGATTGATGTCAACCCGAACAGGATGTCTGCGGAATAGTGCCTGTACAATGCGGTCCATTAGGTTGGTAATTAGTATGGAGGGCTTCCGTAGTGCCCCGATTTTCCTCCAGGGCACTGAAGCCTCACACGCTGTCGTTATCAGGGTTATCACTGAATTCATGACGGTGTCAGCTGCAACGCTACCAGCCCCGAAGCGCCTGCTAGCGCGGCTCTGCCTGTTCCAAGAGCTTCGACAAACTTCCCGATGTTCAACCTCACGACATTCCACAGGCAGTGGGAGCGTCGGGTTGGTGCTCGCCAGCAAGTAGCGCCAACCACAAGCACGATGTACTGGTGATCGTTTACCGAAAAGTTTTCTAGGACTCGCCACCCGTCAACTGATGATGCCAGAGATTTCCATGCAAAAGTACTGTCAGGGATGCTTCCATCACAGCCTGGGCGCCGAAACGTTGGCGTGGATCCGGTGTTTAAAACTACGAACCCGGTTCTCGCCGCCAATTCCAGAATTCATTCCCCTCTGGAGTCTGACTGAGGCTTCAGGTAAACGCTAAAAAAACGTTATCCCTAAACACCGAATCCAGACAAACCCATTCCCTCGGCCTTGGGCAAGAACACTAAGTCGAACGTCGCAATTTTCGCTTCCATTGCAGGTCTTCGTTTGGTGACCTACCTGACCGCAATTCCGGCATGTTGTCCTCCTGTCCGGTCCCTTGCAAGTTGCTGACGTGTGTCCATATTCCAGACACTTTTAACACTTGTGGGGACTCCGCCACCCCTGGTTTTCCATATAGAAGACACCTCTGCTCGGTTGTCTTCGGATTTCATCCTGTAGCAGATTTCACTAAAGACTTCTGCAAAAATCTTGCCTTCCATTGGCTAAATGAGTAGAGCCGAAAATCTAGTCCTTCTTCGTTTCCTCATTTTTTCTGCTATTAGCTTTCAGATAGCAGCCTCCTTGTCTTTGGACAGACAGGTCTCTGGTGGCATAGTCAGTTGTTTCCTTTTATCCTTCTTCGCTTTCTTTTTTTGGGCCCTGGAAACTAGTTTGATATAGTCTCCTTCAGGCACGTTGTCCTCTTTCCGCTTTTTCCCCAGTTTGCTTTGCATTGGGCGTATTGCGTATTTGTAGTCCGTTTGGCGCCAGTGCTTTTTAATCGTCTTCCGCTGCTCTCCGATTGTACTTGCTCAGGACTAGCGATTCTGACGGTTTTTTTTTCGGAATAGGGGCACTAAAGGGTATTGGAGTTGTCGTCCTCCCACCGTCAGTCGCGCCACTCTATGAGGCTTTCTCTTTATTTGGACGTCCCGGTGTCACATCGAGTATGTCAGTCCTCGCTGCCTCTTTCGCTGATTGCTGCGATGAACGACGCATTTTTGTGCTGCCCAAAAAAGCACTCAGCCCTTCCTACTTCCCTTCTTTTTCATCAATTTTTTGTTGCTTTAGGCTTATTCCCCATGGAAAATTTACCAGCGCACCGTATGCAGGATCGGGTGTTTTTTTTTTTGGGAGTAGGGTATGCGATCGCGTTTACGCACAGAATGTTGGACTCCCGCAACAGCACGCTGGCGGACTACCAACTAAATACCTCCCTGTCATCAGAGAACTAGCCTGCAACCGTTTGGCATATTACTTCAGGCTGGCCCTCCCGCTGTCCCGGCTTTGGGAGCCTTCAAGCCAGGGAATTCCTTTCACCAACGAGAGGGGGGGAAAAAGGGAGTTGTTGTTAGTTCAGGGAACCCCTTACAGTCCGATCCCTAAGTCGGTGGAGTTCAATCTTCTTCGTAATAAGAAGAGCCCGAACATAATGCGCAATACGATTCCAGCTGCCAGCGCTCTTCAGCATCTCTCTGACAATGATGTCTGGAGAGAGCTCCCCTGTGTCTGCATAAAACTGCCAACGAAAGCCGTCTTACCTCTCGCAAGAAAGAAAGGTGTGTTCAGCGTCGTCTGTCACTCCATTGCAGCACACACAATCAGGAGATCGCGCCTTTCCAATCTTGTGCAGGTAAGACTGAAAACCTCTATGCCCACTTAAAAGCTGGGTAAGGAAGTAATCAATCTCACCATGCGTTCTGTTCAACTACGGGTCTAATTTGTCGATAAGCCGCGCAGCCCATCTGCCCCTTGGCTCATTTTGCCAAGAAAGTTGCCACTCGGTAAGGGTGCGTTGACATTCTTCACGGGCAACCACCTCTCTTAAGTTTTCGCCCTTACGGCGGTAGATAGCTTTGCGCTCGTTGGCAAAGAGAGCAACGGGGATCACTCCCGCGATCACCATCACGGCCGGTTCGGAGACGGTGCGATAAGCAGACGCCACTCGCAAAGCTTCTCGCCTCTGTACCTGAGCGAGGCGTTTACGATGCACCTCCTTGTCAAGGGCATCAGCCCATACCTCCGCACCATAGAGAAGAACCGACAGCGTTGCTCCCATAAGGAGACGTCTCCTAGATGAGGATCGGGTGTACCCTCGGGGACAGAGCTCCTACCCCAGTTCCCTGAGACCTGATCTACGCTTAGCTGATCTCGGAATTCATGGACGAATCAGCGCTCGCTTGGGGCAACACGGTCTGCTAACACCGGTTCAATCGACACGTCACAACTACCATCTTGACAGAGCTAGGCTCAAATCACCCCATCGATGCCGTTAGAGGGCGATCGATGGCTCCGGAGACTCCCTGTGTGTCACGATGTGTACCGGTCATTCACGGTTCACTCTTTACCGAGAGGCTTTCTCAAAGCGGGGACGCAGGTATATTGCCAGCTAGGGGGTCAGAACTACTTACTCGGGCACCTCGGGGACGTCACACCCTATATCGTAAGCGACGTATTAAAGGTCGCTAACGACCCCTGTGAGAATGATTGAGTGAACTGTACTAAGCGGGCCTAGTAGTAGGTCGAAGCACCTGGGAGAACACTTAATACCGGATGCAATGTTGAACGATTTGGAAGTAGGGAACATACTCAAATTCCTAACGGTTATAGTCTTGCTTAAGATATTATAGTTAATAGGTAGATTATGACCAGTAAAAGGGGCATAATAGTTTTTATGGACGCGGTGCGACTCCTAATAAAACAAAGTACGGTTGAAAGACCCTACTCGTATAAGCCTGAACCGCAGGAGTCAGCTGGTTACAACCCTCAAATTAGGACAAGCTCCAGGAACAAAGAACATCCTAAACTGACCATTGAGTAGGGACAATTGTGAAGCTTGACTTAGACTATGACCAACTTGCACGATTATATTCAACCATTATTGTTGTAGCAAACTCTCTATGAAATCCTTTTTTTAGGACTCATTTCAAGCTGTTTTCCTGTACCCGATGTGGGTGCGATACTCCATTCAAATTCAAAAGATTGCTCTCTTAACTCCTTTTGGAAATCCTAATTAAATCCTTAATCGTATAAAGAAACGAACAAATATCTTCGAAATTCTATTGTTATCCTGCCTTCAAATAGGAAACCATGTTCAATTGAAAGCTGTGACTTCTCAGCAATTCCCCTAATAATGTGCGTCGTTGCGGTTGCTGATTTCCTTACCTGAAATCTGTTCTGCTGCCAATGAACTTAATAGAATCTTGAATATATCCTGAGAATATTCCATCCCTTTAGAATGACACCGCTGTTGACAACACTCCACCAAATGCCATGAAAACCGGTAGAATATTGGATCGATTTTCAAGGATATATGCACGATACGTGCTTACGACAGATTTTCTCGTGATTTCGGCTAGAGCCAGATTTCAGGCGTATTTTGCCTAAGCAATAAACTACACTTTATAGCATGTGTGGGATATGTTGGAGACGAGGGGAGGGGTGGTTGGCATAAAGTCAAATATTGTTTATAGTACGTAGTTTTTCCTCTTCATGTGCAAAACATTCGGTCGTTTATTTGGCATATGTTCCAGATTTTATTACAACCAAGCGTACATTATGAATGTGTGTTGGCCATTGCTTCCACCTGAAGCTTCAAAACGTACCGTGGCACAATAGCCGTAATTGCTTTCTGCACACGTTGTTATCGGACCTGTCTGAAGATGACTCGGAACAGTAGAAACCACTTTCATTTAACCAACATTAAGGCGGACGGACATCTTCATGAATTAACGAAACTATGTAACATAAGATACTATCGGAACTGACTGGCCGCCGGTGGGCCACTCCTTAGTGTGGTAGATTTCTCGTTTATCAGATTTTCAGTTTGTTACTCTGGCTATTGTTTATTGCCGGCAAATGAGGTAATAAAGTGTTTCACTTTTACTTTTGATACTTGCCATTGCTTCCCATCTTAAATTGACTCATTTTGTTCGGTAGTTTCCGGGTTAATTTGTTGTTAATTATTTGTAAGCATATTTGCTTTTTGATTGCGTAAGTTACGTAAGATTAAGCGATTTAATTGAACACACATCTGAGCATCAGATACTAATTCGGTTTGTAATTGGATTCAGTAGCTTTTGAAGGAAATCTTTAATATCTCAAAAAAGCGGGAAAAGATGATAAGCGTTAAATAGCAAGATGATGTATCAATTTACAAATTCAAGTAACAGATGACTTCTGCAAACTCGTAAGTAACGTTGACACCATTTCATTTTCCATTGCAGTTATCGGCGAGTCTGCATATACCATGGACTTGCAGGTAATCCACACTTTGTGCCCCCAAAACGAGTTCACAGTGGACACTAGCGTCAATGGATTAGTTATAATCACAATATTAGGTGGGACAGCTATACCTTACCCTCTTTATCCAGAACAGAAACCCTGCTAGTCCAAACGGTGGAATATTTAGGATTCCGATAGGCAATACCTGGGAATCTGGCCACCACGATTGCACTGGATATTCGCGTCCGCAATAAAATCCATTTCAATGTATGCATCCATCGTCTGCTGGCCGAGGCTAAAATTTGCTAACAGCAGGAAGTTGATAGTACCGAACCGAATGCTTGGTTGGATAAGCATTACTGGAGCAATTAATTCTATGCCATCCACCCGAAGCTTTGTTAAAATTATCTCTCATTTACTTAGGAATGAAATGGAAGCAGCCCACGTCGCATCCAGACAAGGTACTTTGAAATATATCCAATCGTACATTCATGTGTCCATCTGGTAATCTCGAGGCAATCATCAGGTGGATCTAATACCCGCGGACCATATGATTTCTAGATTTATCTTTGGACGGTACTGCATCCTTTCCTGGTTATAGTGTACCTTTAAACTATAGTAGTCTATAATCGGAGACAACGTTATTATTTTCCCCAATTCCAAATGTTTCAATCTGACATCTCCCGGATACCGCAACCTATATTGTACAAGAAAGACAGAGTTCGTAGATATCGCTACCGCCCCTAGGTAATGGTTTAGCCTCCAGTAATCAGTGAGTATTCCCACTATGATCCAGAGGCTCTCTTCTTGGTGAAGTTTAAACAATCTTGCGGGCGCTTGGGTTTGTATTCTCCCATGAATACCCGGGATTGTTCTATTCCTGGTGGGTTCGCCTAGCATAGCTCTCTCAGCAATCCTTCTTCATTCGTCAATGTCATAGCCATAAACCCATTTGCAACTCTGTAGAATGACTCTCATTCGTATGGAGGCGTCGCTGCTCCTTTCCTAGCCAGCTCGTTCGGTGCCTCATTGTCTTTTATTCCAACATGGTCTGGAAACCAGAGTATTCATGCCTCGTTATGTTTTCCTTGGACCAATGACCCAGACGTCTGCTCTCTTTGCCCTCTGCCGTTAGCGAACCGTCAATGTAGCAGATAATCAGTTGCTAGTTTAAATCGTATGTCAATGCCAGGATCTCCAAGTTGGCCCTATTACTCCAACATGAAACCTCAGACCATGTTATTCATTAGCATCAGCAATTCGGGACCTCCTAGAAGGAATATCGACCTTCCTTCGATTTAGGCAGCTCCCCGCCTCGCTGGTACTCCTGGACATTTGGAGGATCGCCCTTCTAGAAGCAACTCCAAAGATGTCGCGGGGAACATTCTCATTACGCCGCTGGTGCACACAAAATATTTTGAAGTTTGTGTGATTTTCTAGCTGTTGTGCTGAGTTCGGTTTTGTCTGCCGAGATTACCGCCCCTTGGGCATTTTTGGGGTGCATCCCCGTTTTTCTCTGATGTGGGCCTGCAAGTCATTAGAGCCCTTGTAGCTTTTCATAATCTAATGGCGCTCTGGTGATCAAGCTTGCGCTTCATAGTGAAACGTACTTTATTGACGGTGCTTCTAATTGCCGACTCTCTAACATTCTACCCATCCAGAAGGTCGGGGCCTTTCCCACTCCCTTGCGGATCAGGACATCTCGTATCTCGATGTGCGATGTGTTATCTAACACTATTTCGATATCCAAAAACACATACAAGGCTCTTTCTTTTGTTTCTATGGCGTCTCGTACTACAGTTTAGGTAGAGAGGTTGACCGTCTTGCCCAGTGAGCGTGTTGACACGGATCTAAGGGATAGCGTATTAAAAGGTTTGTTCTAATATTATTGTCTATGACCTTCACCACCTTTACGAGTCCGAACGAAATTGGTATGAAAGGTTTAGAAGAAAAAGGATCATTTTTATCTCCTTTCCGACCACTTATGCCTGCTTCCATGCCCTTGGTACATATTCCAAGGTTATGCTGCTCTTAACCACCCTTGAAAGAGACCCTAAGATGATTTCTAGGTCCCTCTGAAATAGTGCTGGGAAAATGCCATCTACTCCGGGTGCCCATCTTACCCTAACTTCCAAGCATGCCTCTTTTGCTAGTTTCAAGTTCTCCTTTCCCCCTTTTTTAAGGTTTTGTTTGTAAAACAAAACCTTATTAAAATCGGTTTACTGTCTGTCTGTCTGTCTGTCTGTCTGTCTGTCTGTCTGTCTGTCTGTCCGTCACACGCATTTTTCTCGGAGACGGTTATAGCGATTGACACCAAATTTGGTAGAAAGGTGGGAACTGTGAACGCTCACGCATATAGTGAGTTACATCCTCTTACGACGAATTTAAGGGGGGGGGGGGGAACTACCCAATTGAAAAATCTGGAAAAAATCAGGGGGCTGCCACTATATGGTGCCTAGGCTCCGAAATACCCTCCATATCCACCACCATCCTCATCCCACCTGTTCAAATAAAGTTAATAATAATATATTACTATAATTTTTAGTAATTGACAGGAAAACCCCCCTTAAGTTCACCCTAGAATCACAAAATTTTGCAGCAATGTAGGCTACAGTATAGATCATGATCCTGCCAAATTTGGTGAAAATCGCACTATTACTAACAAAGTTGTACTAGGTCAAATCTGCGCTCCTCTGCAAATTCAAGACTATGAATGTCAATATCACTTGAAAGTGGCTTTTTAAGGTTTTGTGTAAACACAAAACCTTATTAAAATCGGTTTACCGTCTGTCTGTCCGTCTGTGTGTCTGTCTGCCTGTCCGTCACACGCATTTTTCTCGGAGACGGTTATAGCGATTGACACTAAATTTGGTAGAAAGGTGGGAACTGTGACCGCTCGTACATACAGTGAGTTACATCCTCTTACGTTGAATTTAAGGGAGGGGTCCCCATGCATGCGAATCTGATTATCCTCTGATCCGACATAGATGGCTCATCTAATTCTTAACCAGCCCGTTTATCACCCTTCCCCAAACTTCGTGATTGGCATTGGCATCGCAGCCGTGGGGAAGTTGTAGAGCCTTCTTGCAGAAATTCACCAGTTTACTGACTAACTTCGATGGGATCCGGATATTGTTAGCCCGTTATCACGGCCACATCCCTAGTGCTCCTTCCGATCACTAGAAAACCTGGACAGTGGCAAGGTCGCCCGTCAGGAACTCTGAAAGGCATATATATTTAAAATGCCGTTTAAGAGAGTTGAAAACTATTGGTTTCTCGTAAGAGGACTTCCAAACTACCTGCATACTTCTGCATACTTATAGACCAGGAATCTGTACCCGGTACACCCATGGTTTTTGAGCCAGTGTTATTCCAATGCTGGGGTTTTACCTGGGCTATGTTAGTGCTGGTTATTGATCATGTGTCGACTGGATCCTTCTCCGACATGACGGTTTCCTGCATATCACCTTCCACCTTGAGCCGTACGAAGCATCTTTCGTTGGCTTCTCCCTGTGCACATATACTAGGTATATCATCCGCAGCACATGTCGACAATTCTGCTCAATCCTAACCTGATAAGTCATTCCACAGTGTCGTTAGCCGTGCAGTCTATTAGTAGTAATACCTGGTCGAAAACGTATCCCAGTGAACAAGAGCTCCACATCCCACCACCCCCTCCCCCCCCACCCCCCTTGCGCATCTGACAGACGACAAGTGCTTGAATAATTTCCTACCCCTCACGAGCGAGTACCTGCTCCGGATATGTTTTTGGCAGTATAGCTAACGGTAGGCCTTCTTCACCCTAGACTTCCCCCTTCTTGGGATCAGATATGGGCTGAGCTTCCCTGCTCCGCGCTTAGAGCTGTCCTAAGCCTTACTAAGGACCTCCTGTGGTCTCAGGCATTCCTTTAGATAGTGCAAATACCATTTAACACCTGCGCCACGGAGACCTGTCTCCTGACGTCTGATATACTGATCTCAAGCGTACTTTTGCTGTTCCCTGCTTTTTGAGCGGAGCATTTTACTGGTTGCGGTCTTCTCAGAAGGTCAGTTTTGACCTTGGCTAGAGTCCTTCCCCACCTGCGTGAGTAACAATTGACTATGGAGAGAATACCTCGAATTGAAACTAAACATTGAGGGGGAGACGAGTGACAAAGCTATGATGCATAGCGCTCCTTGGGACTGGGTAAGCAAAGTTCTGACCATGGATATTTAACAAAGTGTCTCAGTAATACGAATCCTAGCAACTGCGGCATTAAAAGTTACAATAGTACAGGAGATAGTACAACTGAATCCATTAACGGACACCTTCAGAAGAAGTTCAATTCTTCATAAATCAGTCCTCGCGGTTCAAAGCGTATCCTTTAGTTGGAAGAGTAAAGGTGATGGCAAGCAACCCTAATTACGCGACCGAAACACGATGCAGCGCCCAATGGAAGGAGTCTACATCGTACTAGGTAAGTTGTATTTAACGGCCATTATAAGAGGAAAAATCTAAGAGCGTAAGAGCGTCGAACGAAAAGGTGAGCTAGGTGTTATATCGAAAATAAGGAAATCCCAGGAAGAGGCTACGTGAATGGTTGAACGAATCAACAAGACAGCAAACCCCGCGGGGTGTCTAAGAAAAAGAGAGAAAGCTCCAAGAAGAATACGGGAGGTTAGGAGAAAGTCACACCCGACAAAAGAAAAAGTAGAAGTAGAATACAACCCTTGGAAATAATCATTTCCAAATGACGTCAAGGTCATGTGTTGGTCTCAGAAGGGTTACCATAGTTCAGGAACATAAAACGTTACATCCAATCGGTCTTTGTCAGAACGATGGTCATCCTCTCTTGTAACAGATCGTTGGCGGTGTCGACTGGATGCAAGTTTGGTTCCGTGGCACACAACATTTTGCCTTTTGTTCCGAACCGTACCTTACATTCCGCCTCTTCCAGTATCTCCAACACGCTCAACTTATGCCGAGTAGAAAAGACCAACAGTTCGTTTGGAATTCCTCCTTCCTGATCATTACCCAATTGTCCATGGGAATACTGGGATTTTGAAGGGGCAGGGACTGGGTGAGCTTGTCCTTACCCATCCGAATCCTCTGTAACCAGATGCGAGCAATAAGAGTCGTATGGAATAATTTTAAGCTTCACGCCCCCTCTCTCCTCCTTCAAGCTCATTGATCTTAACGATACATGAACTGTGAATTGGTTCTTAGATGCTATGATACCACATGAGAGTACATGCTGCCTGTTCCCCCTTCATGTTCAGGAAAAGCTTGATGACCACCTCCAACACCCTGGCCTCAACACTGGCGCATACCTCCGGCCCAGTTTGTTACTGGCGGAATTGTCATCCATAAGTGATTTCTAGCCATATCACTAGCAAGCTTCGCAGCGTGTGCCCTCTGCCCTCTCACCCGCGTTGCTACTTCGCTGTCGGCATAGTTTGCTTGGCATACAATCCCTTGCCAACTCGTGTTCTTTTTGCTCTCCTGCTTGATCTCATCATGAGATTTGTTGCTGTTGGAGGTGATAAGTGTCGCCTTCTGCTAGTTTTCCAAGTGTTTCTTATCATAATTCATAAAATATCACCCCTTCACCCTTGTCAACAGCACCGGCCTATTTATTCTTCGCAATCTTGTGCATCTTCTAATACTAGGTCTTGAGCAGGACTCCAGCGAGCTTTAGCTTTCTCGTTGGCTTCTGACAACTTCCATTCTTGTGGGTCCTCGGTCCCCGGGCGACGATGGCGACGGTTTCAGGACTGGAGTACTACGACTTGTACCAATGTTTTCCAGATGAAACCGCTAGTTCACCTGTTTCCTCGTTTCCGAACATCCCTGCTATTGTTTCCAACGGAAAGATGCTATGACTGAAACCCGCTGTACTGCCTTCGATAACCAACTGTCTCCTGGCTAAATGCCAGCAGCTCGTCTTCCGATAGTACGTCAGGCATTCCCACCGCTCCTTCTTCTTCCGTCTGCTTTGTAAGGTTCATGTCCATGTCTTGGTCAAATGAGTAATTCAAAAAAGGTCCACCCTGGCTAGCTCGGCCACCAGGATAAGGATCGTCTTCCGCATTTTAGACACCAAACTTGGCCGCGCATCGCTCGGCGTGTAGGGTTTCATTCTTGGCTAGAAGCCTTATTTGTACCTTTGACAGTGCAAGGAGGATGTTCTCCGAGCTTGTTCTTCCCCCATAAGTTGTCATCACCCCTATAATATGATTAGCAGGCAAACAGATATTAGGACGGTCAATGAATCCATTTCGGGTGGTTTTCTTTGGCGAAATCTATTTGGGGGAAAACAGCAAAAAGAAGAGTTTAGTCTGAAGAAGGTGATGCTCAGCAAACCAAAAAATCCAGTAAAACCACTAAAGTATTCAGTCCGCAACACTAATCCTCAACGTCAAAGTATCGTAGTGACAACAATGGTATAAATAATCTGCAAAGCTCCTTTTCCTTCGTCTCAACGACCACCCTCTGAAAACAAATTCCATTCGAAAACAGCAATCTCATGAATTTCTCTCGACCTCTCGCCATTCGCCACTATGTAAATCGGAAAACCTGCATATTCATTCCATGGAAATAAATTTCGAACGCTCTAAAATACATACAACCCCATAAACATGTAAAAACTTTGGCTGTACAACATAAAAAACGTTTTAATTTCATGCTGTCCGCTGTAACTGCTTCACATAAACGTACCATCCTGATAGCGGCAATGTTGAGTGCAATGCTTACAGGTTCCTTCCGTAGTCGTCTCGCAAGGAGCAAACTACTTAAAATAAAAATCTTCCGCTTGCTGCTTCCTCCATCGATTGCTTCCCATCCCCCTCGGTGGCCACGCCATTAATGATACCCCGCGCGAAGTTGAATGGAACTTTACGATTTTCAAGTGTGGC